>NW_027362769.1:341113142-346240642 GCF_046119375.1 Phyllobates terribilis | reverse complement strand
CCACACAGGATACGGAGCTGCCTCCCCCCCCCCCACAGGATACGGAGCCGCACCCCCCCCCACAGGATACGGAGCCGCCTCCCCCCCCCCCCCACACAGGATACGGAGCCGCCTCCTCCCCCCCCCCCACACACAGGATACGGAGCCGCCTCCCCCCCCTCCCACACACACACACAGGATACGGAGCCGCCTCCCCCCCCCCCACACACAGGATACGGAGCCGCCCCCCCCCCTCCCACACACACACACAGGATACGGAGCCGCCTCCCCTCCCCCACACACAGGATACGGAGCCGCCCCCCCCCCCCCCCACACACACACACACACACACACACACACACACACACACAGGATACGGAGCCGCCTCCTCCCCCCCCCCACACAGGATACGGAGCCGCCTCCCCCCCCTCCCACACACACACAGGATACGGAGCCGCCTCCCCCCCCCCACACACAGGATACGGAGCCGCCTCCCCCCCCCACACACAGGATACGGAGCCGCCCCCCCCCCCCACACACACACACAGGATACGGAGCCGCCTCCTCCCCCCCCCCCCCACAGGATACGGAGCCGCCTCCCCCCCCCACACACACACACACACACACAGGATACGGAGCCGCACCCCCCCCCCACACACAGGATACGGAGCCGCACCCCCCCACACACAGCCACACACCTATTTCTTCAGCGTCCTTGCGGTGGTCTGCGGCCAGGAATTCCGCTTCCACCTTGGTCACGTCCTCCACGTCTTGGCACTTGCTGTACTGATCCAGCAGCTCCTTGTTCAGCTCGAGAAACACTTTCCCCCATTTAAATTTCCTCAATAAAATTGTGGCCAAATCTGGAAATCCTAAAAAACAGACAGGAAAGTGCAATGAGAGAGTGAGAGGGACGGACAGATACACGGTATACAGATATATGATATATATGGCAGCGGCATTACTAACCCACAATGCAAAAAGTTGCAGCAAACGCTTCCACGCAGGACAGTTTGCAGGGACGGCCGTAGTTGACAGGGTTTGCAGCCACCAGGTATGGCAGGAGTCGAGGATGGCTTCCTTTCATTTTTGTAAACGGGGTCTCGTCCAGCTTTGCCCAAGAACAATCAATAACTGCGACTCCGCCGTCCGCAACGATCTGCCTGAACATATAAATATAAAATTAGTAGTACGGCTGTACAGGCGATAGAACAGCGAGAAAAATGCTATCTATCTTGTAGTGATCCGATGTGCCCATGCGGAAAAATGAAACTTTTTGAAACATGCAAATTAACCTGTAAGTGCCTTGGGGGCATGTCAAAGCCAACTGCATCAACATGCCTTTGTGCACTCCCCAGCTAATCTGCATGTGGCTTCAAAACTCAATTTCTCAGCGCTGGCACATCGAATCACTACAAGAAAGGTATCATTTTTTTTTGTTATACTAAGACCTATACAGTCATTGGATCTAAATTCCAAGCTTAAGGGTTAGGGTCAAGACATCCGTATCCTTTTTGGATGTATGAACGTCATAGATGTTCACTTAGAGGGAACCTGTCAAACTCTCAAACCATTAATGATTGTGTAGCCCTTTAAAAGATAAACCAGTTGATCCCTTTATGATCCCAAAAGAAAGTGCCAAGTTCTGTATAGACATGTTTTGGCGCAAGAAGATGCACTTACAGCTTCTCAGTGTCACGCTGTACTCCCTAACAAGCAGCACCCTCCTCTGGCTGACAGACAGGTCGTTTTCGCTGGTACATGGCCCTGACCTGTCAATCAACCAGATGGGGGTGGTGCTAGGCAGGGAATACAGAGCGAGACTAAGAAGCTGTAAGTGCATCTTCATATTCCAATGCAATAACAGTCACATATATACAGAACTCTAATACATGACGTCTCGCTGCTGGAGTAGCACATTGGGGTCAGAAGAGGATCAACTAGCTAATTTTTTAAAGGGCTACACAGTCATATAAATGGTTTGGGGGGGGGGTTAACGCTTCTGACAGGTTCCTGTTAATGTTATGTCGACTAGACATTTAATAAATACTGTAATTTTATGGTCAGGCATAGCGACCCCTTGCAATCAGCTGATCACCAAGTCGTCTCCAGTCTAAAAAACGTCTTGTCCTGACGGGACTAAGCGCAATGTTATATTATGAAAATTCTTCAAGTAGATGAGTGCTGCCACCTAGTGGAGTTATGATGTTAGAGCACTTCTTTAATTACTTGCTCCGCTTGCTGACGGTCTCCCTCTCAGAGACAACTTAGGTTAAGTAGTGTAACATCATTTCACAGTCACAGATGTAGTTGTACTATTTGGTTGGGTGCACGACTTACCTGTCAGCGGGGGACACATACAACGTCCCCATCGGACTCAGGATCAGACCATTAAACCTCTGGTTTAGGCGAAGGGTCCTGAGCAGACCTTTCCGGGCCAGCTTGCGACCTGTACATCTCTTGGGATCACAGTGGCCCAGCTCCCACATTGCCAGGGGACATGGAAACTTCACCTTGGTCTCGCCATCGTCTTCAGCTGCGTCCCCCTGAATACTGGCTGCAGGGGGCAAATAAGAAACGTCATCACAAGATATGCTGGAACCAAAGGGCAGGAGGATTAGGGCACAATTCAGCCAGTCCTGTTACATGTTCACTGTGTGGTACTATATAGCGGTATTATCAGGATACCATGGATAGGCGGCATCATTTACTGTATATGGCCCTGTTATTGGGCTCCATTATAACCATAGTACATGACACTCATACAGTTACTTTGTGCTATTATTTAGACACTATATGGCGCTGTCATTGGCTGTAGTGTGGCAGTAATATACTGCATTATAGAGCCGCCACAGGTTTGCCCAGGGACCCCCACTGATCTTGAATGCGCTTTCAAATGGACCTCTTTCCATGACTTACACATGCGCTACTACAGTGGTCCTCAACCCATGAAGAGCGGACCCCTAGTTTGTAGCTTGTGGTTGTCTGCCCAGGCGAGTACCACTTTCAATTGTACAGTGCTGCTCACCATTATTGGCACCCCTTCATTTTTTTCATAGACTGTACAATATCTTCAGAAATAAATGGAAATGTACCAAAGTTATATCCTCAGGATTTTTTTAATTAGGGTCCAAAGTAATACAACAATTGAACATTGAAATTGCAACATGGAAGTAGAAAAACAAAGAAGAAACAGAAAAAACAGCATGTGCAGCAATAAAGGCCCCCCTAATTAATACTTGGTTGCACACCCTTTGGCATCAGTGACAGCCTCCACACGTTTCTTGTAGCCATCTATAAGCTTCTTGCGCTTCTCAGCTGGAGTTTTCTCCCACTCTTCCTCTGCACTTTGTTCAAGCTCTTGAATGTTTGCAGGGTTCTTTTTTTCCCAATGGTAGATTTCAGCTCACTCCAAAGATTTTCAATGGGATTGAGGTCAGGACTCATTGCTGGCCATTTTAAAACAGTACATTTTTGTCTTTCTCAACCATTCCTGTGTACTTTTGGATGTGTGCTTTGGGTCATTGTCTTGCTGGAGGACCCATGATCTTCGACTCAAACCAAGTTTTTTTACACTGTGTAGGACATTTCGCTCTAAAATCTCTTGATAATTCCCTGATTTCATGATTCCACGTGATACTGTCAAGACCTCCAGTACCAGATGCAGCTAATCAACCTTAACAGCATTATGGATCCTCCACCATGCTTAACTGTTGGTAAGGTGTTCTTTTCCTTATAAGCTTCATTGCGCCATCTGTAAACAAACTGTTGCTCTGCATTGCCAAAAAACTCTATTTTAGTTTCATCTATCAACAGAACATTTTCTCTGAAGGATTGTGGTTTGTCAAGGTACTCTTTGCCAAAGATCAGTCTTTCCTTTTTATGTCTTTTCTTCAGCAATGGTTTCTTCCTTGGCCTTCGCCCATAAAGCTCTGCTTGGTTTAGTGTACGACGTATGGTATTTGATGAAACCATGACCCCAGCCTGTTCCAGGTTGGCCTTCAGGTCTTGGGATATTTGACGTGGTGTTTTTTTCCACCATTCGCACAAACCTTCGAAGACATCTCTTGTCAATTTTCCTCATTCTCCCATGTCCAGGAAGGTCCTTGATGGTTTCATGCTTGGCAAACTTCTTAATAACATTGCGCACTGTTGAAACTGGGATACCAAGCTCTTTGGAGATGGCCTTATACCCTGTGGAAGTCTTGTGTTTGCTAATCATAGCAGTTCTAATGTCCTCAGACAGCTCCTTTGTCTTCATCATTGTGACAAAGGAACAGGGCCTACCATGTGGTTTTTTAAAACACTAAAGTCATCAGTCATTGGCTAATTCATGTCACATGGGCACCGACAATTAATCACAGGAGAATCTCTTTGTGATTTACCACAGACGAGTCAAACTGTGTTTCCACACTAAATTAATGTAACTGGTGCCAATACCAGTGACACAGCAGCTTTAGGTTTTTGTATTTTTCTCTCCCATTGTTTTTTGGTTTTAAATTATTGTTTTTCATTCGCTCTTTTGTATTTAACACGAGTCTTCCACATTATGTACTTACACTTCATGGAGCCAATAACGATGAGCAGGACTGTATTAAAGTCCACAGGACAGAGGCACCTGCGGCATTAATAATTATTATGTGCACATTATTACGTTTTGGAGGGTCCTTGGGCATTATTAATAGGCCATTATTGCTTTATAAAGGGACACTCGGTGGAAATTATTACTGTATAAGGGGGCGCTCGGACCCCTGATATTCCGATTTGTGCCCACATCACAGGCAGTCGCCATCTAGTATGATCACTTACCATCCAGCGCTTCGTGCACCTCGCAGGTGAAGCTTTCCAGGCTCTTGGATGTCTTCTTGAACCTGGATTCCTTGTGTTTGGGTCGCCCGTCCTTCTGCGGCTTCTTGCGCCCCATGGCCGCTCACAGCTGGAATAAAGAGGACTGTACAGGGGGCATTCGGGGGCTACATCCACATCCAGTTATGACAAATCTATTAATATCCATATGTAAATCAGGCTGGAAGTGCAGTGGGGGCGTGCCAGTGGTTCTAACTAGTACAAAGACACGCCCCCAGGGCACTTCTAATCTGATTTGCATATGGATATTCTTCTAGATTTCTTTACAAAAAAGGCGCCATTATTACTGCTAGTAGACCTAGTCCTGGGCTCAGATGTGGGTGGTTGTTTTTACAATGGTTTTTTTGCTAATTCACTGACAACAAGCAGAAAGCTTCTATATTACATTGGTGACATTGTTCCTACATAAACAGGAGCCCCCAGTGTGATATCACGACCCCCTGAGCAGCCTGTGGCGTCAGACAGGAGTATAACCCCCACTATCCTCCATTACTTCCCCAGCTCACCTCTCCGCAGCTCTTCTCACGTGTTTCCCTACAATAATAACTATTAGGTTCACGTCTCCGCCTCGCCAGGATTTTCACTCCCTGTTGGTTATTATGAAAGCAATGTTACCACCAGGCTTCCGCACACACATACTTTATGTAGAGCCTTTATATATATCCTTTATACACCTTCATGAGATCAGTCAGTGATCTGTAGGCAGAGAGCAGCGCCGGGATACAGACTCGCCCGCCCGCCTCACATTACCTCATTTTTGTGAACGTCCCTCACAATATCGCTCTGCTCCACTTCCGAGTGTTGGGGTGAAGTCATGTGACCGCGCATCATGGCGGCCTGGCCCTGGCTGTGGCTTTTGCTGTGTGCAGGTGAGATCGGTCCCTGTGTGTACAACGAGGACGAGGCGGTCAGACTGAGACTACAAGTCCCAGCAATAAAGACGGCGTTCTGACAGTCTTGTCAGGGAATTCTGGGACTTGTAGTTCCCGCAGTAATATCGGGGACTTGCAGTTCCTGCGGTGATCTCTGGGGATTCTGGGACTTGTATTCCCTGCGGTGATCTCTGGGAATTCTGGGACCTGTAGTCCCTGCCGTGATCTCTGGGGATTCTGGGACCTGTAGTCCCTGCCGTGCTCTCTGGGGATTCTGGGACTTGTAGTCCCTGCAGTGATCTCTGGGGATTCTGGGACCTGTAGTCCCTGCCGTGATCTCTGGGGATTCTGGGACTTGTAGTCCCTGCCGTGATCTCTGGGGATTCTGGGACTTGTAGTCCCTGCCGTGATCTCTGGGGATTCTGGGACCTGTAGTCCCTGCAGTGATCTCTGGGGATTCTGGGACCTGTAGTCCCTGCGGTGATCTCTGGGGATTCTGGGACTTGTAGTTTCTTTTCATGCTGTATTGTAGGACTTGTAGCCCTAATAGCGGTGCCATACTGGGACCGCTATTAGGGCTACAGTAGTTCCCCTGTGTGCCTGTCACATGATCAGGATAGAATTGATCCTATTGGATGACAACAAGCCGAGATCCTGACTGAGAAAGTATATTGGGGAATCGCTGGGCCGTCCTTCTGGGGCTTCATAGCTCTTAGCGGTTATTCTCCCCCTGCTGGTCGTTATCGGTTATTATGCCTCCAGCTCCCGCCGTCTACTCACCTCTCTAAATCTGACATCTCTCTCTCCGTGTGTGGCACCACAATAATGCTGAGCCAGCAGGCGTGTTGTCTGGGCATTGTGTTTGACACCAATCTCTCCTTCACCTTCCACATACAATCTCTTGCCCGCTCTTGTCGCTTGCACCTGAAGAACATCTCTAGAATCCGCCCCTTTCTCACCTTGGAAACAACAAAAACCCTCACTGTTGCCCTGATCCACTCCCGCCTTGTCTACTGTAACTCTCTATTAATTGGCCTCCCCCTCACTCGACTTTCCCCCCTCCAGTCCATCCTTAATGCTGCAGCCAGGGTCATCTATTTGGCTAATCGTTACTCAGACTCCTCTGCTCTATGCCAGTCACTGCACTGGCTGCCCATGAATTACAGGATCCAATTTAAATTACTTGTTCTCACCCACAAAGCCCTCCACAGTGCGGCGCCCCCTACATCTCTTCCCTCATTTCTGTTTATCGGCCTACCCGTTCTCTACGCTCCGCAAGCGACTTTCGACTAACATCCGCACTAATCCGTACCTCCCACTCCGGGCTCCGAGACTTCTCCCGAGCTGCACCTATTCTCTGGTATGCTCTACCCCAAGAAATTAGGATGAACCACAACTTACACAGTTTTAGGCGCTCCCTAAAAACACATCTGTTTAAAGCAGCCTATCACCTTCCCTAATCGAAGTCCTTTTATCTTCTTATAGCCCATCCCTTATTTCTCCACACATAACTCTCCACGGAACCCAAAAGCCCTACAGATACTGGCTGGTGATGAGCTCATGCAGCCTTTATCTATCCCTCCTCCCCTCAAGATGGCTGGGCCATCCTTGTAAATAAGCCATTGTACTTTGTGTCACCCCCACCTCATTGTAGATTGTAAGCTCTTAAGGCCCCGTCACACTTAGCGACGCTGCAGCGATCCCGACAACAATACGACCTGTCAGGGATCGTTGCTGCGTCGCTATGTGGTCGCTGGTGAGCTGTCAAACAGGCAGGCTCACCAACGATCAGGGGAGCAGCGACATCGTGGAAAGAAGCAGGAGCAGGCTGGTAACCATGGTAAACATCGGGTTACTAGGGGCACACGCGTTCCTAGTAACCCGCTGTTTATCATGGTTACCACTCTGCTACGGTGAGCAGGAGGTTACCGCTCACTTTAGCAGGCTCGTAACCATGATAAACAGCGGGTTACTAGGTGCGCGTGTGCCCCTAGTAACCCGATGTTTACCATGGTTACCAGCCTGATCGCTGCTCCCGCTGGTCACACACAGCGATGTGTGCTGACCAGCGGGAGGGCAACGACCAAAAAATGGTCCAGGACATTTTGCAGCGATCAGCGACCTCACAGCAGGGGCCTTATCGCTGCAAAGTGTCACACATAGCGACATCGCTGGTGAGGTCGCTGTTGCGTCTCCAAAACCGTGACACAGCAGCGATCTCGCTATGTGAGACGGGGGCTTTACGAGCAGGGTCATCATTTTTGCTTTAATTATTGTACTATCTTTAGCTATGTTACTTATGACTGTTGTATATGAAACTATGAATTGTTAAGCGCTGCGGAATATGTTGGCGCTATATAAATAAAGACTTATTATTATTATTATTAATATATCACTTTGTCTTTCAGTCTATGATGCTGCTGCTACGAAGATGAAGATTGTGGAGGAGCCGAACACGTTCGGGTAGGAGACCTTCCTGTATTATTTATAGCCTGAGAGGTCCCCAGTATCAGATTAATAGGGGTCCGACCCCCGAGACCCCACCAATCATAGAGCTCCGTACACCACGTAGTGGCCATTCTGAGGTACTGCAGCTCAGATCACATTCACTTCTATAGGAGCTGAGCTGCAGTACCAATAACGTCCACTGTATGGAGCTGTTCTGGTTCCAAATATGAATGCATAGAAGTTACTGATAGAATTGTGCATTTGGGTTGAGTCCGTTTATTCGGACAGTTTTCCTCTTTCTTTGCTGCCTGTGAATGAACATGTGGTGGTGACGGCCATATTCACTTCTCTCCAAGGTTGAACAATCCGTTCTTATCGCAGACAAACAAGCTGCAGCCAAGGACAGATCCCTCTCCGGTCTCAGGTAACACGAAAACTATTCTCCCCATGCTCCGGGCATAATAATGGGCAGGGTTGTGAATTGTCTTCTTACATGCACAGCACCACTTCTGTCCACAGGTTGTCTGTGGTATTGCAGCTCAAGTTCTATTAAATGGAATGGGATAAGCTGCATTACCATACACAACCTGGAGAGAAGTGGGGTCACCCATTACATTCATAGCTACTTGCCTTGTGTTTGCAGGACCGCCGCATCTTTTCAGGTTGGCTGGAAAGTGTTTCAGTTTTGTGGAATCCACGTAAGTAAAGTGGTGGATATGGGGGGCACAGCGCAGCCAGATCGGGGTCCTGGAGTCTATGTAATGGGTAAATGTAGCATCCAGTAATAGGATGGCGATGGTGTTCTGATTGACATATCCTATGTTTGGGGGCCGCAGTACAGTATTGGGGTATGTGTGACTTTTATGTAGTAACCCTCCTCATCTTCACCACCTTAGATACAAATACGAGTTCTGCCCGTATCACAATGTCACCCAGCACGAGCAGACCTTCCGCTGGAACGCCTACAGCGGGATACTGGGGTAAGGAAACACTTGGGACCAGCGTTATCAGGCAAAGATATGATAGATCCTATCGGAGGAAAGCAAGAAAGAGACGTTTCTTCTGGATATGTTCTCCTGCCGCCCTCTGATGGGGCGAGTATATGGCGGTATATGTGCACTCTGATGGGGCGAGTATATGGCGGTATATGTGCACTCTGATGGGGCGAGTATATGGCGGTATATGTGCACTCTGATGGGGCGAGTACATGGCCTTATATGTGCACTCTGATGGGGCGAGTACATGGCCTTATATGTGCACTCTGATGGGGCGAGTACATGGCCTTATATGTGCACTCTGATGGGGCGAGTACATGGCCTTATATGTGCACTCTGATGGGGCGAGTATATGGCGGTATATGTGCACTCTGATGGGGCGAGTATATGGCGGTATATGTGCACTCTGATGGGGCGAGTATATGGCGGTATATGTGCACTCTGATGGGGCGAGTATATGGCGGTATATGTGCACTCTGATGGGGCGAGTATATGGCGGTATATGTGCACTCTGATGGGGCGAGTATATGGCGGTATATGTGCACTCTGATGGGGCGAGTATATGGCGGTATATGTGCACTCTGATGGGGCGAGTATATGGCCTTATATGTGCACTCTGATGGGGCGAGTATATGGCGGCACATGTGAACTCTGATGGGGCGAGTATATGGCGGCACATGTGAACTCTGATGGGGCGAGTATATGGCGGTATATTTGCACTCTGATGGGGCGAGTATATGGCGGTATATTTGCACTCTGATGGGGCGAGTATATGGCGGCACATGTGCTCCTCACCTTGGTTTATTGACTACTGAGGCGACTTCTGCTCTGTTTTAGGATATGGCAAGAATGGGAAATAGAGAACAACACGTTCACAGGCATGTGGCTGAGATCCGGGGACTCCTGTGGGAACATGAACCGACAGACTAAGGTAACCTGCCGCCTGTGCTGCCAATTCACTCGTCTAACCCTTCTATATTGCAATATATAAACTGCTCAAAAAATAAAGGGAACACTTAAAGAACAGAATATAATTCCCAAGTGAATCAAACTTCTGTGAAATGAAACTGTCCACTTAGGAAGCAACACTGATTGACAATCAATTTCACATGCTGTTGTGCAAATGGAACAGACAATAGATGAAAATTATTGGCAATTATCAAGACATCCTCAATAAAGGAGTGATTCTGCAGGTGGGGACCACAGACCACATCTCAGTACCAATGCTTTCTGGCTGATGTTTTGGTCACCTTTGAATGTTGGTTGTGCTTTCACACTCGTGGTAGCATGAGACGGACTCTACAACCCACAGAAGTTGCTCAGGTAGTGCAGCTCATCCAGGATGGCACATCAATGCGAGCTGTGGCAGGAAGGTTTGCAGTGTCTGTCAGCGTAGTGTCCAGAGGCTGGAGGCGCTACCAGGAGACAGGCCAGTACACCAGGAGACGTGGAGGGGGCCATAGGAGGGCAACAACCCAGAAGCAGAACCGCTACCTCCGCCTTTGTGCAAAGAGGAACAGGAGGAGCACTGCCAGAGCGCTGCCAGAGCCCTGCAAGATGACCTCCAGCAGGCCACAAATGTGCATGTGTCTGCACAAACAGTTAGAAACCGACTCCAAAGTTGGATCAGCCTGTAGTGTGTTTTTCCACTTTAATTTTGGGGGTGACTCCAAATCCAGGCCTCCATTGGTTAATACATTTGATCTCCATTGATGATTTTTGTGTGATTTTGTTGTCAGCACATTCAACTTTGTACAGAACAAAGTATTCAATGAGAATATTTCATTCATTCAGATCTAGGATGTTATTTGAGTGTTACCTTTATTTTTTTGAGCAGTGTATATTACACTTGTCACACCTCAGACTGTTGCTACCTGGTCTATTGTAGTGACTATGAATGCCAGCATCCCTGGTGGTCTAGGGTAGTAAATGTATGAATGCCAGCATCCCTGGTGGTCTAGGGTAGTGAATGTATGAATGCCAGCATCCCTGGTGGTCTAGGGTAGTGAATGTATGAATGCCAGCATCCCTGGTGGTCTAGGGTAGTGAATGTATGAATGCCAGCATACCTGGTGGTCTAGGGTAGTGAATGTATGAATGCCAGCATCCCTGGTGGTCTAGGGTAGTGAATGTATGAATGCCAGCATCCCTGGTGGTCTAGGGTAGTGAATGTATGAATGCCAGCCTTCCTGATGGTCTAAGAAAGATGGAACATAAATGCCAGCTTTATTGGTGGTCTAGGGTGTGGAAAGGGTGAATTCCAGTATCCCTGGTGGTGTAGAAGAGAGGTTAATGACATTTTCCCTGGTAGTATGGAGAGAGGGTAATGTCTATTTGAAGGGATTTTCCGATGTAAGATTTGCATACTTATGGTCACATGCCGACCAGTCTTGTCACTCGCGTCCGAGACTGGCGTCCGAGGCCAGTGTCCCTGGGGGCCGAGGCCGGCGTCCCCGGCCTCTTCATCTACATCTGTATGTATCTAATGCTGTCACATTGTGGCCACAGGTTCACTTGGTTTGCGGAAGAAGCCACAAGCTGTCGGCGGTATCGGAGCCGAGCACCTGCGTCTACTCCATGACGTTTGAGACCCCGTTGGTGTGCCACCCTCATTCTCTGCTAGGTACGCCCCCCAGGAGAGATGCTGGCCACGGCTCCCGATTCTCCCACCATAAACCCTTGCTTTTGTGGTTGCAGTCTACCCAACTCTCGGAGAAGCAATGAGAAGCCGGTGGGATGACGCCGAGCAGTCCTTGTATGATGAGCTTATTACTGCCCAGGTACACGGTGCCCCCCAGCCCGCCACGTGCACAGCAGGCCCCTGCTGCATACGCCGGTGTCCTCCAATCTTCCGATTATGATGCAGGTTCTCCTTTCCAGGGATATAAGAAACGACTTCAGGACATATTCCGAGAAGCCGGATACTTAAAAAAGACCTTAGAGAACAGAAGCGATGTAAACCCAAACCAGCACCGATCTCAGAGCTTTGATTCGCTGGAGCAGTGCAGTAAGGTATGTACATAGCTGGTCCTACAGCCTCCTATAGGGGGCGACACTGACAACACTGTCTACAAGTAGACCAACGTGGCCCTATGGCTGCTGCATGGTGCTAGTTTCTGGGGTGAAACCTATAGAGAGAGATTCATCTGTTTCTTCTCAGGATCACGCCGAATTGTCCGAGGAAATAAAGAGACTACAGGGCATTTTGGAAAAACACAGCATTTCTTATCTCAAAAACGGTGAGTAATTTTTTAAGTGCTAAAACAACTGGAAGGAACGAAGGTAAAGTGAGGCTAATGCTGCAATCATACGGCCATGTTGTCTGTCATACAAAACTGTATGAGGCGCGTTTCAGCAGTGTTTTGAGTACGTGTGGTGACAGTTTCCACACATATTGGAGACAGTGACACGTAGATCCATTCAACTGAATGGGTCTGTGTACATGACAGTGTGTTTCCACAGATCGTGTGTCCGTAGGCAAAACACGCCGACATGTTAGTTTTTTTTCTCGCTGACATGTTCGTTTTTTTTCTCACAGCACGGGCCGCAAAACGTCCATCACAAGTGCACACTGATGACATCCGTGTGACGCCGGCGCCTGGGAATCAGCGGTACAGTTAGTGTTGTTCCCAAGCGCTGCAGGCATCTCTCATCATTGTCCCCTGCTTGTGCTGCGATCAGCATGAGCACAGGCCAATGTTGAGAGTAGTATTCTGCTCCCACTTTGTCCTGGTGTAAAAATAAAAAAATCCTTATACTCAGTGTCTGAAGATGTCCCCTGCTGTAATCCATGCAACCATTCATGGTGGGGAGAATGACTCGCTTTAGTGAGCGGTGTCCTGTCACTCACAGAGCTAAGCGCAGCTTCGGGGCCCGCTCGCTGTAGTGAGTCATTCTCCCCGGCTAGAGCGGTTGCATGGATTACAGAGGGAGACATCTTCGGACAGGTAAGTATTAGTATTTTTTATTTTATGCTTATTCTTACACCAGGACACAGCGGGAGCAGACTACTCTCATCTTTGTCCCTTGCTCGCGCTGATCGCAGCACCGGCAGGGGACAATGATGAGGGCATCATTCAGCACATGGCGCTTGGGAACAGCGCTAACTGATGTTTCTCAGGCGCCGGTACGTGTGATACTGATGCAGTACACAGTTGCCACATGTATCACATACAGATATCTCCAGTACTGTTTTTTTTTCAGTACCGGAAATATCCGTACATGTGAAAGAGGACTAATGGCATTTTGTATGACTAACATGTCATGTCTGAATGCTAAAACTGGCCTGCCATTATTATTCTCCAGGTCATTTTAGGTTCTTTTTTATTTAAGTGGTAAAACAAAAAGTCCAAAGTTTGCAAAAAAAAAAAAAAATGGCGCCATTTCCCGGTACCCGTAGCGTCTCCTTTTTTCGTGATCTGGGGCCGGGTGAGGGCTTATTTTTTGCTCGCCGAGCTGACATTTTTATGGATACCATTTTGGGGTAGATACAATGTTTTGACTGCTTTTTATTGCAATGTTGCAGCGACCAAAAAAAAATTGTAATTCTGGTGTTTAAATTTTTTTTTCTCGTTACGCTGTTTACCGATTGAATTATTTCTTTTTTACATTGATAGAGCGGGCGATTATGAATGCGGCGATACCAAAATGTGTGGTTTTTTTTTTTTTTTTTGGAATGGGGTGATTTAAACTTATCTATTTTTTTAATATTTTTAAAAACTTTTTTTTTCTTTTTTAACTTTTTCCTTGCTTCTATAGTCTCAATGGGAGTCTAGAAGCAGCACTTGCCTGATCGGCTCTGCTGCATACAGGCGATGAGCAGATCGCCTGTATGCAGACAACCACAGGGATCTGCTGCCTGCATACAGGCGATGAGCAGATCGCCTGTATGCAGACCACAGGGATCTGCTGCATACAGGCGATGAGCAGATCGCCTGTATGCAGACAACCACAGGGATCTGCTGCATACAGGCGATGAGCAGATCGCCTGTATGCAGACAACCACAGGGATCTGCTGCATACAGGCGATGAGCAGATCGCCTGTATGCAGACAACCACAGGGGTCTGCTGCAGACCCTGGATTGGCATGCCAACCCATCGGTGACCCGCAATCACGTGACAGGGCCAATGACGCTCTTCTGCTGTTAAATGACACTGTTAGAGATTGACTGCGGCATTTAACTGGATAACAGTCGCGGGTGGATCGCAATTCCACCCGCGGCTGTTGTGGGCACATGTCAGCTGTATAAATCAGCGGACATGTCCCCGGTTCAGTGCGGTCTCAACGCCGGAGCCCACGTTAACCAGGGGGTGATGACGAGGGGCGTACTAATATGCCTCACGTCATTAAGGGTTTAATACACAATTATTCCTTTTATTCAGGGTGACACAGCTAAAACTTGTGGGTATAAGCAGTGTTTTCAATCCCCCTACATACATTTTCGGTCTGTTCTCCCCTTCTTTTCTCACAGATACAAAGAAACTGCATCTCCACTCCTAATGTGTGTATAACAGAGCTGTGTTTGCAAAGTGTATACAGCAGAGCTGTGTGTGTAATATCTAGGCATTGGGATGCATGCATGTAATATAGGACAGAAAGATAGAGAGTACAATGTACAGTAATTATGGAATTACTATATGCAGAAATTCTCTTTTCTTGTATTTTTACATATCAAAAAAAAAAAAAAAATCGAAACTTAAAATAAAGAATAAAATTCTCAAATAAGTTAATCTGTTAGACATTTTGTTCTTGATGTTAAGTTTATATATAATTATAATAAAAGTAGCACCATATATTATGTATAATTTCATGTTTTTAATATGTTAATTATATTTTTACGATATTGTAGATATATCTTGCAGAGTTTCAGTATATATTACATACATCTCCATTTATAATGTGTAGAAAAAAATGCAAATCATTGCAACTAATTTTGAGGCTTTAGACAATACAGGTGCTTCTCACAAAATTAGATCATCATCAAAAAGTTAATTTATTTCAGTTCTTCAATACAAAAAGTGAAACTCATATGAGTTAATGTTGATGATTATGCCTTACAACCAATAAAAACCCAAAAGTCATTATCTCAGTAAAGTAGAATTAACAAAAAAACATCTACACAGTCTTCCTAAGAGTTTAAAAAGGTCCCTTAGTCTGTTTCAGTAGGCTTCACAATCATGGGGAAAACTGCTGACTTGACAGATGTCCAGAGGGCAGTGATTGACACAATCCACAAGGAGGATAAGCCACAAAAGGTCATTGCTAAAGAAGCTGGCTGTTCACAGTGCTGTATCCAAGCATATTAATGAAAAGTCGAGTGGAAGGAAAAAGTGTGGTAGAAAAAGGTGCACAAGCAACCGGGATAACCGCAGCCTTGAAAGGATTAAGAAAAGGCCATTCAAAAATTTGGGGAGATTCACAAGGAGTGGACTGCTGCTGGAGTCATAGCTTCAAGAGCCACCACACACAGACGTATCCAGGACATGGGCTACAAGTGTCGCATTCCTTGTGTCAAGCCGCTCATGACCAATTGACAACGCCAGAAGCGTCTTACCTGAGCCAAGGAGAAAAAGACCTGGACTGTTGCTCAGTGGTTCACCGTGGTGTTTTCAGATGAAAGTAAATTTTGCATTTCATTTGGAAATCAAGGTCCCAGAGTCTGGAGGAAGAGTGGAGAGGCCACAATCCAAGCTGCTGGAGGTCTACTGTGAAGTTTCCACAATCAGTGATGGTTTGGGGAGCCATGTCATCTGCTGGTGTAGGTCCACTGTGTTTTATCAAGACCAAAGTCAGCACAGCCGTCTACCAGGACATTTTACAGCACTTCATGCTTCCCTCTGCCCACAAGCTTTTTGGAGATGGAAATGTCATTCTCCAGCAGGACTTGGCCCCTGTCCACACTGCCAAAAGTACCAATACCTGGTTTACAAACAACAGTATCACTGTGCTTGATTGGCAGCAAACTCGCCTGACCTTAACCCCATAGAGAATCTATGGGGTATTGTCAGGAGGAAGATGAGAGACACCAGAGCCAACAATGCAGGCGAGCTGAAGGCTGCTATCAAAGCCACCTGGGCTTCCATAACACCTCAGCAGTGCCACAGGCTGATCGCTCCATGCCACATTGCCGCATTGATGCTGTAATTGATGCAGAAGGAGCCCCGACCAAGTATTGAGGGCATTTACTGAGCATACATTTCAGTAGGACATTTCAGATATTTAAAATCATTTTTCAAGCTGCTGTTATAAAGTATTCTAATTTACTGAGATAATGACTTGTGTTTTCATTGGCTGTAAGCCATAATCATCAACATTAACAGAAATAAACACTTGAAATAGATCACTCTGTCTGTAATGACTCTATATAATATATGAGTTTCACTTTTTGTATTGAAGAACTGAAATAAATTTAACTTTTTGATGATATTCTAATTTTGTGAGATGCCCCTGTATGTTCACTGAAACCTGTGTCCGTTTCCTTCCAGGATCATCTAATACTGAATTGCAGCCAGTGAGATCGGTCACAACCCAAAGGGGTGAAGAGAAACATCAACTACGTGGAGACACTGGAGACCGGGATGAACATTAGCTGCGGACGTGTGGCGGTGGACTGATGTCGTCAGAGCGTTTAGAAATAGCAAGAAATGAATGACTGAGCCAAAGGATAAAAAACAAAACAAAACTGACATTCTTGTTATATGGCTTCTCAGCCTATCTTACGGGTCTAAAATGAGGAAAGACAAGTCACTTTGTAATATAACCCGTATCGTTATGTTGCGCCATCCTCCCAGTGTGTGAATAAAGCCGGCGTTGTAAATCATAGTCCTTTTATACGCACAGAGTTGGGGTTTATATAGTACCTTCAGACTTGTAGCCGGACAACCCCTTTAAGTGCCCCCTGTCAATCAATGACAATGGTATTTAAATGAACGGGGTGTCAGTGTGCGCGTGCACGGCTCCCCCGCAACCCCAATTGCCTTTCCTTTGCCTTTTGTTACATCCCTAAAGAGCTGAAAGATCATGGCAGTTAGAATCTACTGAAAGCCCCTGTCATTGCCACTTTGGCCCCTCATATGCCACCTTGGCCCCCCCCATATAACGCCCAGTGAGTGACTGGGCTTCATAGGACAATATTACTTTCATAGTTTCGTGCAATACTATAGTATCCCAGAATCTAGGTCAAATGATTGCAAAAAAATAATTTTTTTTTACTTTTTAAAATATTTAAAAAGTTAAATCTCCCTCTTTTCACAGTTCAAATATGAAAATGTATTTGACATTGTCGTGTCCAAGCCGTACTGTACAGAACCAAACCAAGAGGAAAAGTTGCAATGCCAGAATTGTTCTTTTGTTGCTGCATTCCCCCCAAAAATGCATTAAAAGCAAAAAAAAAATAAATTGCATAGTATGTACCCCAAAATGGTATCAATAAAAAAAAAAAAAAAACTACAGCTCGGTGCAAAAATATATATTTTATTTTTACTCACTACAATAATAAACTCTCCAAGTTTGATATCGCCATGATCATACTTACCGGGAGAATTCTGTTGCCAGGTTGTTTTTTACAACACAATGAACATGGATGAAAAAAATAAAGTAATGGCGGAATTGAATTTTATTTATTTTTTTATTATTTCACTGACTAAAATCTGGTATCGCTGTAATTGAACTGACCCGAAGAACAAAGTTGTCTTATCACTTGACAAAATAAAAGAAATTCTTGAACTGCTGTTTATTCGTTCTTGTCTGCCTCCCAAAAATCACAATGAGGCCCCTTCACACATCCGTGTTTGCGGTTTTCACACCACGTACTGCAGGCACCTACACCCATTATAATCTATGGGGTTCACACGTGTTTTCTCATGGACCGTGTGTCAGTGTGACACACACATGGACAGGTCTGTTTTTGACCCGCGGCACATGTGACACGGACGCATACAAGTCTCTGGGTCCGTGTAAATATGGACCACACAGATGACATCAGCGTGCCGTCTGTGTCACATCTACAGGAATTAAATGCTTTGCAACAAAATAATCGTTTTTATGTGTTAAAGGTTTGCAAAGACCCTGTAGAGATAGACACCTAATTTCACAACACCAGGACACATTATAAAAAAAAATGGCCCCCTTTAGCGCCTTGTATGTTGACCCAATGTTATCTATTAATCAAATAAATAAATGAGAATAACAACGTGGGGTCCGCCCTATCTTTGATAACCAGTCAAGGTAAAGCAGACAGCTGCGGGCTCATTATCAGGCTGGGAAGGTCCATGGTTATTGGACCCTTCCCAGCCACAAGTCCACAGCTACCCAAGAAAATCATTATTTTCTGCAAGGCATTTTATTCCGGTATGTGTCACACATATATGGATGAAGCACATGTACATACGTATGTCACTCAGACACGCAACACTGATAACACCAGTAACCGGTATCCTCAGGACGTGTGAATGAGGTCTAGGGCTCAGTTTACATTTTTACAGTGCTCTAGGCCGAGCAAGCACTTACATTGAGGTTTCCGTCTAAATCACAGAAATCCTTTTCTTCTTACCTTCATTTGGAAGAAAACAGAGGTTGTGGGTCAGGGCTGCTGCCACTAGGAGGCGGACAACTCAAGTAATTCAAGGAGTTGTCCTATTTTTTAGGAAATCTTCATTCTCTGGTGCAATTCGGTGTAAACAAAACTGATATGCTCACTATCCCCAGGTCCATAGGTAGGTCCCTGCCCCTGTTCCCAGTCTTTGGCAGCCAATCAGTGACCTCAATGGCTCCGCCAGTGTAGAATGAACGCCCCTGCTCAATGACACTGATTGACTTTGGCTGCCTTGATGTCGACATGCATCAGCCAGACACTGGGAGCAACGGCACAGACTCACTGGTGGACCCGGGGATGATGAGTGAAGCACATTTTATATAGAAAAACAGCAACTGCACTGATGTGTGGACATGGCATCTATGTAGAGTACAATGACTCCATTTATTGACGAGGGTAATGTGGCTGGCTAGTTCAAAGGAACATGACCGATCCAGTTCCTGCCTTAGGGGAGGGAGATTGGCAGCTGGGGGGTCAGATTTGATCTCTTCATCAAGCTGTAAAACAACGTTGTGACCTATGGGGTATCGGCTTAATTGGGAGAAATTTCACAACAAATACAATGCACAATTGTCTCCTGTGAAAAAGAAAAACAATTTTGAGCTAAAGCACCAGATGGGTTAGAACAAACTTCCTAAATTAATAAGTTTCGAATACCTGGAGGGTGGGTGGGGGGGGGGGCAGTTTTTAAAAGTGGGATCTTTTTTGAGGAGCCTATATATCAGAAACCCCTCAAAGTCACTTCAAAAGAGAAGTGGACCCTAAAAAATAGGTTTAGGAAATTCAATTAAAAAGTAAAATAGCTGCTCAACTTTACAGCATTCTAACAAAAAAAAACCTTTGCAGAAATGATGCTGAACGATATATTGGTCATTTATTAACCTTTACTAATAATGTCATTTAGTAACCTTTTTGTGCGGTATAAAACTGTTTTAAAAGGAATCAGTCCCAAGGTTTTTGCTATCCCACCTGAGAGCAGCATGATGTAGGGACAGAAACCATTATTCCAGCGATGTGTCACTTACTGAGCTGCTTGCTGCAGTTTTGATAAAACCGCTGTTTTCTCTACTGCAGATCTAGCAGTTCTCTAATGCTGAGCTCTGTATAACCCCACCCACACCACTGATTGGCTGATTTCAGCATATGCGCAGAGTACACAGAAAGCTGCCAATCAGAGGTGGGGGCGTGGTTGGACTACATGGCAGCAAAGTTACTAGTCCGATAGTAATAAAATCAATAATTTATCAGCAGGAGATCAAAACTACAGCAAGCAGACAAGTAAGTGACATATCACTGGAATTAGGATCTCTGACTCTAAATTATGCTGTTCTCAAATTGGCAAAAGCCTGGTGATAAATTCCCTTTAAAGGTCATACATAAAGTTCGAAAATTAGGATTTTCTTTTTCTAAGTTTTCATTAAGTTTCACTTTTTTTTTTATATATATAATTAAAAGCAAAATCATATTGACCTGAATTTAACACTAACATGAAATACAAGATTATATATATATATATATTATATATATATATATATATATATATATTATATATATATATACATATATACACACACACACTGTTTTGTCTGATGAAGGTCCACACTTAGTGACCGAAACATCACTGTTAATTTTTGGATTGACAAAAATAAAAATCTGATTTATCTACATTCTGGAGTGCCCAGTATCTGTATATAAAGTACAATGTGTCACAAAAACACAAATCTCAGATTCTCCTTTATACGCAGAAGCGTTCCACAGTTATTACCACTGGTCAGAATTGAAACATTTTAGCGAAGTGAAAACTGTCTACGTTGGGAAAAGGTTAAAAGAAAACCAGCACAACCATTAAAGATCAAAAATTATTATTTTAATTCCCATATTGATAATAAAAATAATTCCATGAATTTTGTAAACCATTGCATAAATGCTATAGTGTAAAAGTTTTTTTTTTTCTCAAAAACAAGTGTTAACAATTTGAAACGATTCACTAGAAGTAAAATGATTATGCAATTATAAATAATACCTTCTTTATCATCAGAAGAAAAGAAAAAAAAAAAAAAGACAATCCCATTCACAAGACCAGGTTTTTTGTTTGATACAAGCAAGTCAGATTAGCTTCCATAAATTAATACATGTAAATTCTAGAATAATATTTAAGGTCTTATACTGACCACAGTTACACAAATATACTGTAACAATATTACTAATATTTAAACACTAAAGTTTAGATAAAGAGATAATAACCCAAAACGATATGGTCTGAAATAAAGAAAAACAAATAAAACTACAATATGCAGCTGAAATCCATCGTAACCCTCCAAAGTCTGTAAAAAAAAACAAAAAAACAAAAGGATCTGCTCATCCCGAGTCACCGCTGTACACGGCAACATCCACATAAATCTACGAAATCTCTAAGTACGAGGATCTGTCACATGCTCAGCAATACAGCACAATGTTGCACTTAGCACTAGTACACACAACCATATAGCGGTCATATTTCCCCGTCCGTCTTGCTTCTGCAAGTAACTTTGTGCCAGGAGACCCGTGGTCAGTCCATGAATTGTGGACTGTGACATACAGCCTAAGGCTATGTTCACACGCAGCGTTTTTTTGGTGCTTTTTTTTTTTTTTTTTTTTTATTAATAATAGTAATAAGCAACTGAAAGAAAAAAATAATCATCTCTCTCTCCCAACATCTTCATACACCGAAGTATAGCACTCAGCCAAATGCTCCCGCATTTTCAGTGGGGAGAGAGGTAAAAGCCGCTGACCGACTCCTCTGGCAGCGGCTTTTCTCACCTGAAAGCAAAATGATTGGCTGATAAAATTCCAACTTTCTGATCCCTGACAAATTATGTCGTGAAAGATGGAGAAAGTCTGGAGACCCCCAAAAATATCAGATGATCAGCGGGTTAAGGTAATTATCACCGAATGTGTATTAGGGAACTTAAATGCTGATGAGCTGTAATAGCAGCCTTTCAGTGAATGGGGTTTAGCTGCAATACCAGTCGCAGACCATGGACAGGAGGGGCGCCGTTACCGAATTTAAAATAAATTATTTTTTTCAACTCCTTAACAAAAATGGGACAGACCTATAAACGCATCCTGCAGGATACAATTGTGCTATATAATGCAGCATTGTGCTATTGTATTGCAATATGTGATCAGTCCTCTTACATTTAGTCAAACGTCATTGCAGATTGTGAATATTGTCATTTACTGTAAAATCAAGAAGAATTTGATGCATTTCTCATAGTGCATTTATTCATTAATTGCATACACCATGTGAAATACCTATGGCCAGAACACAACAATCCACCTAGTATCAATGTATCTGAATTTTAGAATCAAACTTGTCAATAAAATTAAGGGTTACAGAGCAAGGAAAGGTTCTTCAAAACAAGTGGAAGAAACTGCACACACTGAGCCCACCATAGGTAACTGGTGCAGAGCGCTCAGATAAAAATGTAAGGGCTCAAGGCTTCAACTACAAGATAAAAAACTAAGAACCTCACAAGCTGCTCATTCAGACTGATTCACATTTTGGTACATTTCTTTGGTCTGTCACTTATTCTTTAAAAAAGGATAATGCTAAACATGGAAAAAAAAGATAACTGATATAATGCCAAAAAAAAACCCCAACAAAACACTATTGCATGCTGGTTAATAGCACCTGGGGTGGTTACGAACCCATGGCAGTGCCTTTTATCTGGGGCGGTCATGGACCCATGGCTGTGCCTTTTATTACACTAGTTAACAGTCCTCTCCCCCTAAGCACTTCAGACCCTGGGGACAAAGCATGTATTAATATGTTCCCCGTTCATTATATTCTTGACAGCTAATGCAAATATCTGCTACAGTGCTAGATATTTCTGGTTATACTGAAATTAAAGTGAAAACCCAAAATCCTGTGGCGACTTTCATTTTTCAGATACAAAGCTTTGAATTCTCAGTATAGATCAAGAGTTAAAAAGTAACTTTTTGACTGTCTGCAGTCACCACTAGAGGGAGATTACTGTATACTGATTAAACATTGAATCCAATAATAAAACAGTAAGACGTGAGCTCCCCCCTAGAGGTGACTGCAGGCGGACATAACATTACTTAAAGGAGAATCTGTCAGCAAGATTTTACTCCCAAAACTATTTATATGTGCATGTAGCTCTTTGAAAGGCAAGTCCAGCAATACCTTTACATGGCCAGTGCGTTCCCCCATTACTGAGAAATCAGAGTTTTAACTGACGTTGTAGATTTGAAGCCTGTGTCACTCCAGCTCTATTCCCCACCATGCACCGCCCTCCTCCTGCTGCTTGACTGACAGCCTCCATGCTGTGTGACTTCAAGCAAAGGAGCAGTCAGTCAAGCAGCAGGAAGGAGTAGAGCTGGAGTGACAAAGGCTTCAAAT
This sequence comes from Phyllobates terribilis, assembly GCF_046119375.1. NCBI lineage: Eukaryota > Metazoa > Chordata > Amphibia > Anura > Dendrobatidae > Phyllobates > Phyllobates terribilis. Next base: position 346,217,484 of record NW_027362769.1, on the reverse strand, counting down.
ATACCGATATCTGATATTGCAGCAGCCTCGAAGCAGCGTATGGACACTAAAGCTGCCCAGATTACACCAACCTGCAATCCGGCCATCTTTAGATCAGGGCTTACAAGCTGTATTATAAAGCGTTTGTAAGCACTGCGCTCGCTCGGCCAGGCTATTAGATCTCGAGCGGTAGTCTGTGACCTAGACATTGAGAATTAAATCAGACTAAAAATCCCTTGATTGAGGAGAAAGAGGATTGCTAATAAAATTAAAATTCCAAAATTGCGCAATTTTTACAAGAACTTGTCATTTTAACCCTATTGATATAGAGACGACCCCTTTTAAAGTCTAGATTTATGCTGTGGATACAGAGCTGGGTCTACAAAAATGGTGCAATGAAAGCCGTGGGGTTTTTTTTAAGGAAGGAAAGAAGCAGAAAACAGTCCAGAATTGGACATAGAGGTAATTACCATCAGGAAAGTGGGGAGCTCACTGCATACGGTTTTATTATGGAGTTCAATGTATAATCAGTTATACGGTAAGCTCCCTCTAGTGGTGGCTGCAGGCAGTCAAAATGTTACTATTAACTCTTGATCTACGCTGAGGATTCGATCATAGCATTTATTAAAACTATCCACTAAATGAAGTACAGTATTTATTCAAATAATTAACATTTTATTTTGTAATTTCTTTATCGTAAATATGAAAACCCTGCCAATAAACAAGACTACTATGGTATACAGCAAGCCTAGAAGTACTAAGCCAATACAGTAATGCCACCAAGCCATGTAAGAGATACTTCTAGATTGCCGCTGTACTAGATAAAGAGGCATCTACCAACAGAAATATAAAATAGCACACCCAATAATAAAAACACACAGGAACCCAATATCCAGTTCTTCCATCCAGCCATGAGACAACACAATCCACAGGGAACAGATAGACGCGTCCTACACAGCCTGGGCTCCGCTATTCTCACAATCCAACCCTTCAACATTTACCTTAAGAGCATGGACTTATTAAAACCGTCAAATATATTAAAGGTGATTATGGACCACAGACTGAGAACCACCTAAAAAACTAAACAAAAAGTCGGAAGGTTTTCCAGAAACAGATGTAACGTAAAAAAGTTTCAGGCTACAATATAAGTGCCTTAACAATCGTTAGAACCTGTTCACATTTGAGCTGCAGAAATGCCGGTCAACGAGTGCCGATCATTTATATACAAGTTGTTTACTGGCCTGTTTCGACAAAAATATCATAGGGATCAGTAATGCAATTGCTCCATCATGTTTATATGGGCCGATGTGCTGCCGATAATTTTTATGACCGTATAAACGATCCAATCGCTCGACGAAAAAGAGTTAAGCTAGTTCACTGGCTGATAATCGGCCAAAGAACATTGGAGCGAATGCTCGTTCTAGATTCGTTATCAGGCCGTCTAAATAGGTTTCAACGGGAAGTAGTACAGGTGCTAAGGTGCCGATATAGGCGACAGTCTAATGTGTATGGTGGCCTCCCGAAGGCTCCAACCATGTAGACACTGCCACTTGTTCTCCGGGAGATAATCCCCAACAGGAGAACACAGGAGCAATCGGCTATAATGGGGTCTTTAGTTTACTGAAGATCTAAAGAACCAACCAATATTAGGTCCTAGGTCTCACATACGCAGAATAATCTTGGCTTAACACCCCACCCCTTCCAGATATCGGCAGTCTAATTTTTATGGGAACCCTGGACAACTAATCATCAGGGAAGATGTCAATTTGGCATGTCCCATTTTAGTGTGCCGAACCTTGTTCTCCCAGAGAAAAGCAGTTGCCCAAAATATCCGGTGATGGAATTTCATTGAGAACACAGAAGCGCTCGACCAAGTATAGTCTACTATACTTGATTAGTAGAACCAGACCGTCCGGCTGTACGCTACATTACATCTAATTGTTGCAGTCAAGTGAAGAAACAAATCGCATGTGAACAAGCCTTAGAGCCAAAAAGTGTGTGTGGGGGGATGGTGGGGGTGGGATTCAGCTATGAGAAAAGTGAGATATCAGGCGGGATAAAGTACCTATGTGTAATGTATAAGAGCCTTGCTACAATATAAACCGCTAGTATATGTCGCCTATAGTATTCATGAAGAGATATTCCTTTTAATAAAACTCTACTCCATGCAATAATGCAGAACAATCTAATCAGGTTAGTAGTAGTATATAGTGGTGAAATAATACATATGGATAGTATAAAGCTGCCATCAGAGGAACCGCCAAAACTAATAGTTTACAATATTCTAGCAAAGAGAAACAATGATATTATTGTCTATTTTTGGAGATTATGGGCTTTTGTATGTAAATTAAATCCCTTCTGGATTTATTTTTTCCCCTCCACAGTTCCTAACCATAGTTACAGGGATCACTGGTTTGTTCTGCTGGTCTTAAAACCCAGTCCCTCTAATCTCCACCAATCCTACCGAAGCAGCAGCAATTATATGATTAATGGACGGGACATCCTTTTTACTGGAGGACCAGTGGGAGATTCAAGCAGTGAATAAAGCGTATTTCTGTATTTTATAAATTTCCCTACAGTTTGGAAACTAGCTCCCCCGGGGCTTGCGTGACATAATAATGTCACTCAATCGCTGAGGCCAAATCAGTGCTGGCTTAACTCTCCTTAGGAAAAAAATCAGACATCTGGAGGAAGTGAGAGCTGCGGCTACATTCCTCAGGATGTCAATCATGTCAGAAGGAGAGGAGAGTGACGCCAGCACTGATTGGCTGCATTGAGAGCCAGTGCTAAAATCGCTGTAATGACGCCGGCACCGGAGAGGAGTATAGGTTTTGTATTTTTACTGGGGGTAAACAATGATTGAGAATGAGTTGTCCAAGTAGTTGACAACCCTTTTTAATATTTCCTGGTCTCCTTGCCTGGGAATAGCAGACTAGTCCGTGACTGCTGTCAATCCTCACAGCAAGCTGAAATCATGCACTTATGTACGGAGAGAAGAGGGACATCTCCCTGCACACACTTTTGCCACTGTATGTTGTGCTTATGCCTACTGTATGTCGAAAGAGGCAAAACGTATTCATAGCAGGGCTACTTTTCCAATATTCTAAAAAAAAAAAAAAAAAAAAAAAAAAAAAAATCTAGTAAAAAGAAACTATATATTTAAAAATGATAAAAACAATAAAAAAAAGTTAAGACCAAAGAAAAGTACCATAATTCTGGTAGGTTTTTCCCAAGTGCATAATAAGCATAAAAACTATATAAAAAAACTAAATATATTGACTATACCACAAATCAATACTTCTAAAAGTTACAATAAGAAAATGAAATTAATGCATATGGCCACTTTTTCGTTTAAATAATTGTCTCATTTCATTACATAATAAAAAAAAGCAAAAAAGATTAAATTAAAAGAAATGCTACGTAATATCTGATACATCTTAAACTATACAGCAAGAGAATGTCATTCCACGTGTCCAATAATTAGCGCCTACTTTCTAAAAGAAGTAGCAAGTATCAAGAATTGTAAAAAAAAAATAAAAATACATTTCTTACATCAACATTTCTAATTTGGTCACCGTTAAAAAAAAACAAACAAACAAAAGAAACGAAAAAAAGTCACTTTGCACAAATTTGTTCTGCCTATCAAAATGCTAATCGTCAAATGTCTTTGGCAAAAGACTACACAGAACAGGAGGAGAAAAAAAACAAACAACCGTTTTTCTCCACAAAAACAATATTAATACAAAAGAAGCCCATTCATAACACACAGCAAATTGTGGCATGTAACTGCTATAAAGAAAGCCACATTGAGGTTTGTTTGTTTTTGTTTTTTCTAAACATTGGGTTCAAATGCATAGTTTATCAAAGGTTTATTATGAGTTGTACATTTTTTTATTATTTATTATTTGTATACTATTTATTTTTTTACACCCCACAAAAGTTTTAGACAATTGTATAGAATGATCATCGAATGAAAGCTAAAAAAGTTATTTTTTTTTTGCCACATATTTGCTGGCATTATAAATGAATTTCTCAAAATGTGATAGCTGAAATACATACATAATGCAACACAGTAGTTGGTCATTTACAATTCAGGATTTGTGTTACTTTTTTTTTTTTTTTTCAATTACTTTCAAACAGGAGGAGGAAAAAAAAAAAAAAGCACAGCTTGTATTACATACAAAAACAGCTCATTCGATAAATTGTAACTAGATACAGTGTTATAATACAGTATTTTATATAGTCCTGAAGTGCATTTTCCAAACCATCAATCCCAAATAAAAGCCCAAAGAAAGAAAAATACTAATAATTTGAAAAAAAAATTACAAATTTGAAATTTCATTTGAGTTTTAAAAGGAGTCATGAAACTTTAACTGGTGACATTTTTCAGAGATTTACTCAAAAATTAACAAAAAAAAAAAGCATTTTTTTTTCCTTTTACATGCCCTCCCCACCGCCACACCTAGCTTATCTAGTAACTACAAATATATCATAGTCACGATAAAAAAAAAAATGTAGGGATCTTGGATTAAGCTACTATAAAACAGTACCAAAGCAGTTAAAGCCAACATGAGGTATAGACGTGGGTTAGCTATAATTTGCCAGATTATGAAAATTATATATATATATATATATATATATATATATATATATATATATATATATATATATATATATATATATATATATATATATTTTATAATATACGGTATAATAAATATATATATATTTTTTATTGTAATTTTTAGATAATTTTTCTTTAAAGAAAGGTTCTATTTTTACGAATCAGTGAGTCATGCATATTTGGCAATTCTGTAGGATGAAATTTTTATAATAATATATTTATTTTAAAACAGCAATAAAAGAATATTTATCAGTTAAAGTTTCATGAACAATTCCCCTTTTATTCTAGATATGGTACCAAGTCATTTTTTTTTTTCTTTACGGCAGAAATAGAAAAATGGAAAAAGAGTGGGGGGTTCCAGGATTAAAGAAATTCAGAAGAGCACCAATGCAGAGTTCAATATCTACGTCCTAGTTTTACTGTTTCTCGTCTGTTGATTTTTGATTTCTTGCCTACTTTATGAATAGGTTAACGAGCAAAATTTACTTTACAATTCCCAATTATTCAAGCATCCCCAGAAAAAAAAATGGTCTAAAAAACGGAGAGAGAAAAATAAGTTTGCAAAACACATGGATAAAGAACGTAATTTTTGTTTTTTCTTTTAGCTGCTGTAAGGTATAGGCACTTGATAAAAGTGGCTATGTGACCTCATTTCACATCTCTAAAAAGCTTATAAATGAACGATATCATGAGGTTAAGATTGATACACAGAATTAAGAAAAAAAAATAGAAAAAAGTACAGAAAAAAAATCAATAAAATTGCGATAAATTTTAAGGAAAAAAAAAAAAAAGAAAAATTATGGTTCCTTCAATAGAATGATTTTCTACATGCTTACAACAACTGTAAAAATTATGTGCCTTCTTCGGATCCATCCATTTGCTGGTTATAATTATAAATACTATTAGTTTGCACTTACCTGAAAATCGTAAAAATTCTAAGCTATATACTGTTAACTATTCAGTATTGTTCATTTCATAAAAGTACTAAATTCAGCATAGGAAAAACAATAAATTTACTACACTAATTTTCTTTTAACAGTAATAAACTGACGTGAAATATTTCCTTTCAGTTCACAGTACACACGAGAAAAAAAAAAAGCTCAATATTATCGCATATTAAATTTTATATATATATATATATATATATATATATATATATATATATATATATATATATATATATATATATATAAATTCTACAAAGCAGCTTAAAGCAATTTATATAATAACCTCTAAACATAATCCCTGGTTAACAAAGTGCTTTTAACAAGAATTAAACTTCTTCAAAATAACCTAGTAAAAATAGTGCTAGACTGATTCCAAGCTCACAAGTTGTATGTTCAACAATGCTGTCACATGAAGCACCAATATATATATATATTTATATAAATAAACACATTTTATTTAAATTTTTTTTTTTTTAGAACCTCAAGGGTTCACAATTAGTTAAACCCTATTCTGCATTAAAATATTTGCTCACAGAATTTATTTCAATAAACTGGATTATTGTAAATTTTATACTAAAATTGCATTTTTTTTTTCTATATATAAAAGGCAAGCAATCCAGAACAGACCGAGTGTAAAGATAACGGTCATCCATATTTGACTTTTACCGCATTCACACTAAAAAGGGAAGTAAAATTCTCGAGGAAGGGTAAAATTCACATCGTGTTCGATCTTACGGGTGATCCCACGCAAAAGCGGGCCTGTTATTTTTTTTTTGAGAAAAATGCCAAGAGATCACCCCAAGAGTTAGCTTTAACTGATATGTCTGGTCAGCTGCCTTGTGAAGATTCCTCTAAAAAAGTCCTGTTTGATTTAATTAAAGGGTATATCAGCATTGTATTTGCCCTCGACTAGAACCCTGAAATCAGAATTCATTCCGCATTCCGAGAAGAAACCACAAAGGATTCCGTCAATCCCTACGATTAGCAATTCTTCCAATCATCCTTGGTGCCCTTTGTGGTTAGAGATCAGTCTATTACTGGTACAAGATACACTTTGAATAAATTTTTTTTTTTTTTAACTTTTGAGTTATTTTCTAACTGATATATCAAATGCTAAAACACATAACGCATTATTTCGTCTGATTACACGTTGCAGATGGATTTCCCCGGTGGATAGGTAAAAAAACCCCGCTATTTTGGAAAGCCCATCACCATTTCATTCTTTTGGTCTTACAGTAAGGACATTCCGGTTTGCTAGAGGCGCATTGTTCACATAATACATAATGTTGGCAGGGCTGCAGGACTATACTTCTGTCATTTTCACGACATACAACACACTTCTGAGAGTGGAGCTGGAATATCAACTGGAGGAGGAAGAAAAGAGCATTAACTTTTTCAGAAGAAACAAAAAAAAAAAATTTTTTTTAAAAAAAGCCTTATGGTATTCAACTGAAAAAGACATTTGGGAGAATAACCGTGTGAGTCACAGATACTCTCAGCCAATCAGCATTTCTGGGCGTGTCCTTAATTATGCTAATTGCCAATGTCCTTTTCAGCTGGATGCAGGCACAGTATACAGCATCTGTAGCATAAAATTTACGCCACTTTATATTGTGGTTTACGATTTAAATTCCCCGCTTCTACCCAAAAGACGTAGTTACTTACCGGTAAAGGGATTTCTCAGAGCCCATGACGGCACCACGGAGAGATGGGATCCGCCCTTCAAGGACAGGAAACCTACAGATAAAAGGGCGGCACCTCTCTCCCGCAACAGTTGTTTACAGAGCACAGAGAGGACTACCAGGTTAGTAACACAAAATTTTACATTTTAAGAACTTATCAGAAACACCACGTGGCTTCAAACAGGCAACTAATAAGTATGTGCACCCACACGTGAAGAGAGGGAACGTACGGGTGCCGTCATGAGCTCTGAGAAATACCGTTACAGGTAAGTAACTACGTCTTTCTCCTTCCCCCATGACGGCACCACGGAGAGAATTACAGAGATGTGACTCATTAGGGGGGGGGGACCACAGCTTTCAGAAGCCTTCTCCCGAAAGTAAGGTCTGAAGAAGAGGTTAAGTCTAGCCGGTAGAGGGGGAAGACCAGGTTGCCGCTCTACATATCTCCTCTATTGTAGCACCGGCCTTCTCCGCCCAGGAGGCTGCCACCGCTCTTGTTGAGTGGGCCTTCAGTTTCTCCGGGGCAGCTTCCCCGTGTAAGGCGTACAATAGTGTGATGGCCTCCCTTAGCCATCTGGCCAGGTGCCCTTGGAAGCTTTCTTCCCCTTACGAGGGCCCTGAAAGCAAACAAAGAGAACTATCCTCCCTACACTCGTGTCGCCTCTAGGTAACGGATTAGGCACCTTGTGACGTCTAGTGTATGCAAGACTCTCTCTTTCGTGTTCCTAGGGTTGGGGCAGAAAGAAGGGAGGGTGATTTCCTGCGACCTGTGGAATCTTGACGCCACTTTTGGCAGGTAGGCAGGGTCAGTTCTCAGAGTAACCCTATCCTCCAAGACTTGTGTGAAGGGGGGCCCTGCAGATAGGGCCTGAATATCACTAACCCTACATGCGGATGTGAGAGCTACTAAGAGCGCTGTTTTGAGGGATAGAATTTTTAGAGACGCTTCTGACAGAGGTACAAAAGGGGCCTTAGTTAAAGCTGAAAGGGCCTAGATACCCATCTATCCCTAGCCAGATCGAAACTGTAGAGGGCTCCCAGGGCCGCAATTTGGACTTTTAAGGTACTTGTGGCCAAACCCTGTTCCAAACCCCTCTGTAAAAATTCCAGGATAGCTGTTAATGGAACCTCCCCCCTCCTAGCCTGGAACCTGAGACTGAAAGGAATTTCCTCCAGGTTTTCCTGTAAAGTTTGGTGGTCACGGGTTTCCTACTTTGAAGTAGTGAGTAGTGTGGTGATAAGATTTGGGGAAAAACCTTTGTCCTTCAGACGAGCCCTCTCAAATTCCAGGCTGTCAGGTATAAGTTTGATGCCTGAGGATGGAGAACCGGACGCTGAGAAAGAAGGTCCGGAAGCTCCGGAAGAACCCATGGGTCGAAGATTGTCAACATCCTCAGCCAAGAAAACCACGCCCACTTTTGCCAGAAGAGGGCTATCAAGATTACGCTCGCTTTCTCTTCCCTGATTTTCCTCAGAACAGCTGGAATCAGGGCGGTCGGAGGAAAAGCATAAGCTAGAGGGTGACTCCATGGGATCATGAAGGCATCTAAAGATATGGGGTTTCCTTTGGGGTCTAGAGAGCAGAAAGAGTGCGTTTTCTTGTTCAGACTGTTGGCGAACAGATCTATGGAAGGACGTCCCCACATTTGTACAATCTGACGAAAAGCTGACTGATTTAACTCCCATTCGCCCTGCTTTAGCTGTGTCCGACTCAGGAAGTCTGCGGTGCGATTTTCTATCCCTTTTATGTGTAGGGCTGATAGGGATTGTAAGTTTTCCTCGGCTAAATGAAAGATGACCTCTGTAGTCTGCATCAGAGTATGGGACCGTGTACCCCCCTGGTGGTTCAGGTACACCACTACTACTCGGTTGTCTGAGAACACCCTCACGTGGTGGCCTTGTAGTGTGTGCATGAATTCCCGGAGTGCCCACTCTACTGCTAGAAGCTCCTTCATGTTTGAGGAAACTATCTTTAGACGTTCTGTCCAGACCCCCTGAGCTACAAGGTTGTCGAGGTGAGCCCCCCAGCCCCTGGGGCTTGATTCTGTGGTCAGGATTTGAGGTGTAGGGATTGTCCAAGGAATACCCCGGGTTAGTTTGTCTATCTTTCCCCACCACTCTAGGGAAAGTGTGGTTTCTGCAGATAGCGTTAGCAGCCCTTCTAAATGCCCTTTTAGGGATTTTTCTGCCTTTAGGATTTCCCACTGCAGGGTCCTGGTGTGTATTTGGGCCCATTGGACGGCTGGGAAACATGCCGTCAGGGAGCCTAGAAGGGACATGGCTTACCGTAGGGACATAGACGGGTGGGACTTTGCCCGCGTTATTTGGTCTATGATTTTGGTGAATTTTCCCTGTGGGGAGACGACACTCTTGTCTTTTTGAATCCAGCACGATACCTAGGTATTCCTGTATCTGGCATGGTTCTGTTTTGGATTTTTCCAGATTCAAAAGCCATCCTAAGTGTGTCAAGGAATCCATGACCTTTCCCAGATGGGTTTTGCAGTTTAGGAAGGAACTGCCTATTACCAGAAAGTCGTTCGTCCAGGTATGGAATGACCAGGGTTGTTCTGTTTCCTTAGATGAGCCATTACCTCCGCAACAACTTTGGTGAAAACCCTTGGGGCTATGGCGATGCCGAATGGGAGGGCTGTATATTGATAGTGTTTGACCACTCCACATATGGGAACTGCGGCTCTGAGGAACTTCTGGTAATCTTTGTGTATTGGGACGCGATAATAAGCGTCTTTTAAATCCAGGACGGCCATGAAAATCTGGAAACAGCATTTTTACTGATGATTTTATTGTCTCCATTTTGAAGGCTTCCACCTTCAAAAGTCTGTTAAGCTTTTTTAGGTTTATAATCGTCCTGTAAGTCCCATCTGTTTTTTTCCTTAGGAATAACGGAGAATAGAAGCCCTTGCCTTCCTCCCCCCTCGGGACCGCCTTCCCTACCAGTCCCCAGATTTCCTGCTCCAAGGCCAGCTGCTCCTCGTTTGAGGACCTTTTGGGGGTTAAGACAAAATTTGGCTGAGGAAAGGTGAGGAAATGGAGTTTCAGGTCTGATTGTAATCGGCTCGGAATCCATGAGCTGTCGGATATTAATTCCCAGGCCGGGAGAAAGTCTGATAGCCTTCCCCCCACCCGGGGCAAATCCTCATTGGGAGGGCTTTCTGCTATCGTTGTGGGGTTTGTTGAATAGGAACCCTTTGGTCTTCTTTTTCCTGTCCTCCCACCTATCCTGCTCTTTAGGGGGGCTTTCTGCGGATAAACCTTTTGCTCCGAAAAGGCTTCCTGTAAGCAGTGTTAGACATCTTTCTCTAAGATGTCATCAAGGGTGGGCCCAAATAGAAATTTGCCCTCACAGGGGATGGAGCACAATCTCGATTTTGTTTGTAGATCCCCGGGCCAACATTTGAGCCAGAGGGCTCGTCTGGCCGCGTTAGCGAGCCCTGTCGTCCTAGCTCCTAATCTGACGGAGTCCGCCGAGGCGTCAGCTAGGAAGGCCGCTGCTCCTTTCATTACCGGGATGGTTTCTAGTATTGTGTCTCTAGATGTTTTCTGACGCAGTTGTGTTTCAAGGTGGTCTAACCAGACCATTAATGACCTGGCCGTACATGTGGCAGCTACCGCAGGTTTTAACCCCCCCAAGCGGCTTCCCAGGAACCCTTTAGGAAGGTGTCTGCTTTTTTATCCATTGGGTCTTTTAAGACGCCCATGTACTCAAATGGAAGGGAGAACTTCTTTGAGGCTTTGGCAATGGCGACGTCCAGGTTTGGCACTTTCTCCCAAAAGGAACATGCAGGGTCATCGAACGGGTACTTCCGCTTTGGGGAAAGGAGGCCCTTCCTCTCCGGTCTTTTCCACTCTTTTTTAATTAAAGAGTCAACTAGCTCATTTAGTGGAAAAGATCTCTTTTTTGTTCTAGACCGCTGAACATTACGTCCTGGATAGACTTCTTGGGCTGGGGATCTGCTAACCCCATGGTGGACCTGACGGCCTTAATGAGGCAGTTTCCTCGATAACAGCTCCGTCCTCCCCTATCTGTAGACGAGGAAGAGGATGATGAAGAGACGGACATGTCCGAATCTCCGCCATTCTCAGAGGTGCTAGACCTGGACTCGGGGGATGTGTTTTTAGTTGTTTTTTTTTTTTTTTGTTTTTTTTTTTTAAGCTTTTTGCCCCCCGAAAGGATTTAATGGTATCTTCAACCTAAGTTCAGAGGCAAGTTTCAGGGTTTCCTCGCATATAGTTTGCTCAATGCAGGAGCTGCAGAGTCTCTTATCCCAAGTAGTGGGTAAGACTTCCGTGCATAGTGCACAGGTCCTATTCTTTGTTTTTCCCTAATAAGAGAAAAAAAAAAAAGAGAGGGGGGCCCTAGTTACAAAGTGGACTTTCACGAAGATCACTTACCAACCAGATGGAAGAGAGGGTACCAGTTCTGGAGGCGGAGCCATCTTTGTAGACAGAGTCCCCCTGGAAGATGCTGAGGTGGAGTCTTTGCTGCGCTGCGACGATCTGCCGGAGTGCCCGCTTCCACTGTTACGATCCTGGTGTTCCGTCGCTTCCAGTTTCTTCTTGCGTTGGGTTGGCAGCGGTGGTGGCGACTGAGGATGCAGCTCTTGCTCCTCAAGTAGCTCCTGGTCACTCTTTTTTTTTTTCCCCCAGACAGCGTGCCAGAGCTTCAGAGAAGCATTTTCCTGGCGCCCCCAGCTGTCTTTTAAGGCACTGGGTGATCCAGCGTCCCCTCCTCCCACGCACCTGCGGGGGGACGCTCGCGCCTGCGCAGACTGGTTTCCCAGTCATGCATTGCGGTGCTCCGCCATCAGGAAGCGCCCGGCGCGCTCGCGTGGCGGTCCCGGAAGTCCATTAGAAAGCCGCCGGCCAGCGCCGCGATTCCACCTGCCGCAACCAGGGTGGTCTTGCGCAGCACCACGGCAGGCCCCGTCCTCTTCGTCTGGACCTCTCCCGCACACCCTAAAGGCCACTGACCCCAGTGGTGGCGCATCAGGGTACCGCACCAGCCGAGGCAGGGAACCCCTGCTGCCTGGATCAGACTGGCCGGGCCTGGCATCCCACGACGTTCATCTTCTGGCACCCCACAGATATGCCTCCTTTAGGAACTGTAGGATCCCGTCAAGGACAGGAAACCAACTGATGCGGGAGAGAGGTACCGCCCTTTTATCTGTAGGTTTCCTGTCCTTGAAGGGCGGATCCCCTCTCTCCGTGGTGCCATAATGAAAGGGGGGGGGGGGGGGGAGAAATATATTATATTCAGGGCTCATGCACATCAAAATGTAAATACATATATACAATCCTTGATTTTCATGAAACTGGACAACGTAACCTGTATGTCACGGGGTCTGTCAGATGTAACAGACAGCCGCTCTGGATCTGGCTGCAGAAGGTCTCTGCGTTTGGCACTGCAGACGCCTCCTTAATCCTTCTTACTTTAGGACCCAGCGGCAACCTCCCTCCTGCTCTGATTGACACACCCTGGTCTGGATGTTTATAAACTCTCAGTCTGCTTCAGGGAGTCGCTGGTGATAGTCTAATTTTCCCTTGTGAAGGCTTGGAGCTATAGCAGTCGGCTAACTTCCTCTCTGGTGCCCTTGGAGGATGTTTGGTGTTATCCCTCTGGTGTCTACTCAAGCTAAGTTTTCCCCCTTTTGGCGCCCTTGTTGTCTTTAGTTTATAGTGGGGACTCAGTGCTCACCCCCCTCCTCCCTATCTAGGGCCTAGCTCTAGGGACATTCAGGGATTAGGTTTCCAGTTCGGTGATAGGTGTGTAACCTATATAGGGATGGTAGGACAGGTAGGTTGATATTAGATCTGCATAGGGGACTCCACTCCCCCTTTCCCTAGCGTTTAGGCTACCCTCCCCTCATCCCTTCGTGTTGCACTTAGTTTTTCCCACACTGTGCATGACACTATATGAGAAGTACGACCAGGACTCCTTGCCTCTTCACAAGATAGGAAAATTTGACAGTTTACTTTAAAGAAAAAGTGTGACTGCAAAATAATCTATTGTTTAAATCAGGTTTCCATGGCAAATTTATTTTTAATATGTTTGACAAATTTTTTATATTTTCAATATTAATATCTATATTTATGACAAAAAATTCAAACCTGGCACAATTTTCACACTGGCTATTAAGGCTTATATTATACTAGACTCACAATTTGTTCCATATATACCGTAGTTTTCAGCAGTCTCACTTATCACAGACAGGAATACTATGAAAGAAAACATTTCCGTAACCAGCAGATTACAGGATCCTGATTTAAACATTAGATCATTTTCTGATGACCCTTTCCCATTAATCTTCTCAATAAAAAAAGTTATACATGAACTAATAAGAAGTCTGGAGATAAGATGCCCTTACAATCAAGTGTTATATCAGCTTATTCTGAAGCTTACATACTCACCCCATCTATTGTTTCCAAGTCAGAACGGAGCTGACTTTTCAGAGAATGTAGCTTTGGTAAAGGAAGCTTCTCTAGGTCACCATATTTCCTCGATATGGAAAACTGTGGCGATACGCATAAGACATCAAACTCTTCTTGAAGCTTTTTCAGTTTGCCCTCAACTTCTTCCTTCTTTAAAAGTGCTACTTGTCGGTCTGCATCTGCTGCCTTCGCGCGCTCTTTTGCTTCTTGGGCTTCTTTTTGCCATGCGTCACAAGCCTTGAGAATAAAGTAAAATTGGAATCATTATTCCACATTCATGCCACGCTTACATGAAACTGAACCACTGAATGTATAGCGATTGCCAAAATTGAATAATATTAAAAGGGGTTGTCAAATCATTGTAAAAGCCACAGTCAGCCTGAGAAGACACATTAATGTCTGTTTTCAAATGGACAACCCCTTTAAATGGAATGTCATAAAAAAAATAACCACCTTTTAATTTACATGTACATTAGCAGCAATGAACAGATTCTGATCTTTTTTTTTTTTTTTTGTACTGATGCATCTAATGAGCGTGTGCAAAGCAATATAAAGAGAGAAAGAAGGGGAAACTGACATCTCCTAGTCATTGTTGGATACTGCGTTATCAGCCGTGTATAGAGTTCCTACCTGTCATTGTCATCCTGCTGAAAATGATTCCTCAAAGACTCAGTGGTTTATACCGTAATGTACTCCCCATTAGAAGCCCTGAAACAGTTCTTTAAAGTGCTGCAAGTTACAGTTCTCACCTGTTTCACCTGTTGCCAGGAGTCTTCCCATCTTTTTATTTTTCTTTTGGCATCGTCGAGTTCCCTCCTAACGCAGGACAGCTCGCTACCATTTGAATTGGTACTGGTGGAACTGGTAGTACCACTACTAAATACTGGTGAGGGACTGGGTGAGAAACTCCCACTAACAAAGTCCCAAATACTGCCAGTCACCCCATTCAAACCTATGTGGGAAAAAAAAGAAAGAACAAAATTGGAGGCAGCCCGCAAAGTTACTTCATCTTTTAGCAAGGCTGAGACCTTCACATAAGTTCAATGCAAACTTGGATGTGGTCAGGGCACAAAGACTCCTCAATCCTTTCCCTGCTGTCGTCACATTTTTATTATACAGCCTCAAACCACCCCTAACAGCAGCGAAAGGAGCCAGCCCTGATCGCGGCTGTTTAACCATGGAGATGTGACTGCCAATCTTTGGTAGCAGCATTTAAATGGTTGTGATCAGTGTGGCGCCAATGGGTTACCATGGCCTGATCAGCACTGTAAAAACCTAAGACAGACCCAGAGAGGGAAGGCTCAGAGGAGGTCCAGCATCTGCAAACTCCTGGAGTTGGCTGATTACCACCTATGACTCAAAAGAAGCATTGGTGCCAGAAGGTGGGCGAGAGACTGTGTGCGAGTTACTCCATCTCCTCCCGAGTCTGAAAGTCATGATGGATAGACTCTAGAGCACATGTCAAAATCTGCCCTCAGAGTGATTATATTTGGTACGCGAAGCCAGGGACGATGCGGGGGCCATTACACCGCATGGAGGACCATGCGGGGGCCATTACACCGCATGGAGGACCATGCGGGGGCCATTACACCGCATGGAGGACCATGCGGGGGCCATTACACCGCATGGAGGACCATGCGGGGGCCATTACACCGCATGGAGGACCATGCGGGGGCCATTACACCGCATGGAGGACCATGCGGGGGCCATTACACCGCATGGAGGACCATGCGGGGGCCATTACACCGCATGGAGGACCATGCGGGGGCCATTACACCGCATGGAGGACCATGCGGGGGCCATTACACCGCATGGAGGACCATGCGGGGGCCATTACACCGCATGGAGGACCATGCGGGGGCCATTACACCGCATGGAGGACCATGCGGGGGCCATTACACCGCATGGAGGACCATGCGGGGGCCATTACACCGCATGGAGGACCATGCGGGGGCCATTACACCGCATGGAGGACCATGCGGGGGCCATTACACCGCATGGAGGACCATGCGGGGGCCATTACACCGCATGGAGGACCATGCGGGGGCCATTACACCGCATGGAGGACCATGCGGGGGCCATTATACCGCATGGAGGACCATGCGGGGGCCATTATACCGCATGGAGGACCATGCGGGGGCCATTATAACGCATGGAGGACTATGCGGGGGCCATTATACCGCATGGAGGACTATGCGGGGGCCATTATACCGCATGGAGGACTATGCGGGGGCCATTATACCGCATGGAGGACCTTGCGGGGGCCATTATACCGCATGGAGGACCATGCGTGGGCCATTATACCGCATGGAGGACTATGCGGGGGCCATTATACCGCATGGAGGACTATGCGGGGGCCATTATACCGCATGGAGGACTATGCGGGGGCCATTATACCGCATGGAGGACTATGCGGGGGCCATTATACCGCATGGAGGACTATGCGGGGGCCATTATACCGCATGGAGGACTATGCGGGGGCAATTATACCGCATGGAGGACTATGCGGGGGCCATTATACCACATGGAGGACTATGCGGGGGCCTTTATACCGCATGGAGGACTATGCGGGGGCCTTTATACCGCATGGAGGACTATGCAGGGGCCATTATACTGTATGGAGGTCTGTGTGGGATTGACAGTTGGGGCATCATACTGTGATGATCACCGTACTTTGCTGGGGGGGGGGGGGGTATGGGGGTACAGTAGGGTCATCATGCCGTGCGTTTCAAGGAAACAGTGTACGAATTCTCTGAGGGGTTATCATACTGTGTTTGGGGGGCAGTTTTGTTTGCATCATGCTTGATTATCTGTATTATTTATCAATTCAAGTTTTTTTTTTTCTTTATCAGTTGCTATTATATATTTAAATTAGGCCATTGAGTCATATGCTTTTTACTGCTCTTATATAACATTATTCCAATATGCCCCATTTGTGATTATGTGTTAATTTTATTTTAAGATCTATTAATTAAAATGTACTTTGTGGGACAACCTCTTTAAGTTTGTTTACATATGAAAAATTTCATCATTATATTTGATAAGGAATAGCTCTCAATTGTAGACATTTTTTAAGAAAATATCCAAGTAGGCCCATGACGTTGTCAAAGGTTTTAATTTTGTCCCTCTGTGTATTTGAGTTTGACATCCCTGCTCTAGAGCATGGAGTAAGGCTACAGCAAACATCTCAACTACTCTACAATAAGACATGGAGTAGTAAGGTGTGCGTGTATGTCCAGTGTTTGCACCACTTATGCTGGCTGTCACTCTCCACTTCTGCTGTATATACAGACTATGCACAGCATCACTTCTGTCCTGTATACTGGCTGTCACTCTCCACTTCTGCTGTATATACAGACTATGCACAGCATCACTTCTGTCCTGTATACTGGCTGTCACTCTCCACTTCTGCTGTATATACAGACTATGCACAGCATCACTTCTGTCCTGTATACTGGCTGTCACTCTCCACTTCTGCTGTATATACAGACTATGCACAGCATCACTTCTGTCCTGTATACTGGCTGTCACTCTCCACTTCTGCTGTATATACAGACTATGCACAGCATCACTTCTGTCCTGTATACTGGCTGTCACTCTCCACTTCTGCTCTATATACAGACTATGCACAGCATCACTTCTGTCCTGTATACTGGCTGTCACTCTCCACTTCTGCTCTATATACAGACAATGCACAGCATCACTTCTGTCCTGTATACTGGCTGTCACTCTCCACTTCTGCTCTTCTGCTGTATATACAGACTATGCACAGCATCACTTCTGTCCTGTATACTGGCTGTCACTCTCCACTTCTGCTGTATATACAGACTATGCACAGCATCACTTCTGTCCTGTATACTGGCTGTCACTCTCCACTTCTGCTCTTCTGCTGTATATACAGACTATGCACAGCATCACTTCTGTCCTGTATACTGGCTGTCACTCTCCACTTCTGCTCTTATGCTGTATATACAGACTATGCACAGCACCACTTCTGTCCTGTATACTGGCTGTCACTCTCCACTTCTGCTCTATATACAGACTATGCACAGCATCACTTCTGTCCTGTATACTGGCTGTCACTCTCCACTTCTGCTCTATATACAGACAATGCACAGCATCACTTCTGTCCTGTATACTGGCTGTCACTCTCCACTTCTGCTCTTCTGCTGTATATACAGACTATGCACAGCATCACTTCTGTCCTGTATACTGGCTGTCACTCTCCACTTCTGCTGTATATACAGACTATGCACAGCATCACTTCTGTCCTGTATACTGGCTGTCACTCCACTTCTGCTCTTCTGCTGTATATACAGACTATGCACAGCATCACTTCTGTCCTGAATACTGGCTGTCACTCTCCACTTCTGCTGTATATACAGACTATGCACAGCATCACTTCTGTCCTGTATACTGGCTGTCACTCTCCACTTCTGCTGTATATACAGACTATGCACAGCATCACTTCTGTCCTGTATACTGGCTGTCACTCTCCACTTCTGCTGTATATACAGACTATGCACAGCATCACTTCTGTCCTGTATACGAGCTGTCACTCTCCACTTCTGCTCTATATACAGACAATGCACAGCATCACTTCTGTCCTGTATACTGGCTGTCACTCTCCACTTCTGCTCTTCTGCTGTATATACAGACTATGCACAGCATCACTTCTGTCCTGTATACTGGCTGTCACTCTCCACTTCTGCTGTATATACAGACTATGCACAGCATCACTTCTGTCCTGTATACTGGCTGTCACTCTCCACTTCTGCTCTATATACAGACTATGCACAGCATCACTTCTGTCCTGTATACTGGCTGTCACTCTCCACTTCTGCTCTATATACAGACTATGCACAGCATCACTTCTGTCCTGTATACTGGCTGTCACTCTCCACTTCTGCTCTTCTGCTGTATATACAGACTATGCACAGCATCACTTCTGTCCTGTATACTGGCTGTCACTCCACTTCTGCTCTTATGCTGTATATACAGACTATGCACAGCATCACTTCTGTTCTGTATACTGGCTGTCACTCTCCAATTCTGCTCTTATGCTGTATATACAGACTATGCACAGCACCACTTCTGTCCTGTATACTGGCTGTCACTCTCCACTTCTGCTCTTATGCTGTATATACAGACTATGCACAGCATCACTTCTGTCCTGTATACTGGCTGTCACTCTCCACTTCTGCTCTTATGCTGTATATACAGACTATGCACAGCATCACTTCTGTCCTGTATACTGGCTGTCACTCTCCACTTCTGCTGTATATACAGACTATGCACAGCATCACTTCTGTCCTGTATACTGGCTGTCACTCTCCACTTCTGCTGTATATACAGACTATGCACAGCATCACTTCTGTCCTGTATACTGGCTGTCACTCTCCACTTCTGCTGTATATACAGACTATGCACAGCATCACTTCTGTCCTGTATACTGGCTGTCACTCTCCACTTCTGCTCTATATAGACTATGCACAGCATCACTTCTGTCCTGTATACTGGCTGTCACTCTCCACTTCTGCTCTTCTGCTGTATATACAGACTATGCACAACATCACTTCTGTCCTGTATACTGGCTGTCACTCTCCACTTCTGCTGTATATACAGACTATGCACAGCATCACTTCTGTCCTGTATACTGGCTGTCACTCTCCACTTCTGCTCTTCTGCTGTATATACAGACTATGCACAGCATCACTTCTGTCCTGTATACTGGCTGTCACTCTCCACTTCTGCTGTATATACAGACTATGCACAGCATCACTTCTGTCCTGTATACTGGCTGTCACTCTCCTCTTCTGCTGTATATACAGACTATGCACAGCATCACTTCTGTCCTGTATACTGGCTGTCACTCCACTTCTGCTCTTATGCTGTATATACAGACTATGCACAGCATCACTTCTGTCCTGTATACTGGCTGTCACTCTCCACTTCTGCTCTTATGCTGTATATACAGACTATGCACAGCACCACTTCTGTCCTGTATACTGGCTGTCACTCTCCACTTCTGCTGTATATACAGACTATGCACAGCATCACTTCTGTCCTGTATACTGGCTGTCACTCTCCACTTCTGCTCTTCTGCTGTATATACAGACTATGCACAGCATCACTTCTGTCCTGTATACTGGCCGTCACTCTCCACTTCTGCTGTATATACATACAGACTATGCACAGCATCACTTCTGTCCTGTATACTGGCTGTCACTCTCCACTTCTGCTGTATATACAGACTATGCACAGCATCACTTCTGTCCTGTATACTGGCTGTCACTCTCCACTTCTGCTGTATATACAGACTATGCACAGCATCACTTCTGTCCTGTATACTGGCTGTCACTCTCCACTTCTGCTCTTATGCTGTATATACAGACTATGCACAGCATCACTTCTGTCCTGTATACTGACTGTCACTCCACTTCTGCTCTTATGCTGTATATACAGACTATGCACAGCATCACTTCTGTCCTGAATACTGGCTGTCACTCCACTTCTGCTCTTATGCTGTATATACAGACTATGCACAGCATCACTTCTGTCCTGTATACTGGCTGTTACTCTCCACTTCTGCTCTTATGCTGTATATACAGACTATGCACAGCATCACTTCTGTCCTGTATACTGGCTGTCACTCTCCACTTCTGCTCTTATGCTGTATATACAGACTATGCACAGCATCACTTCTGTCCTGTATACTGACTGTCACTCTCCACTTCTGCTGTATATACAGACTATGCACAGCATCACTTCTGTCCTGTATACTGGCTGTCACTCTCCACTTCTGCTCTTATGCTGTATATACAGACTATGCACAGCATCACTTCTGTCCTGTATACTGGCTGTTACTCTCCACTTCTGCTCTTATGCTGTATATACAGACTATGCACAGCATCACTTCTGTCCTGTATACTGGCTGTCACTCTCCACTTCTGCTCTTATGCTGTATATACAGACTATGCACAGCATCACTTCTGTCCTGTATACTGGCTGTCACTCTCCACTTCTGCTCTTATGCTGTATATACAGACTATGCACAGCACCACTTCTGTCCTGTATACTGGCTGTCACTCTCCACTTCTGCTCTTCTGCTGTATATACAGACTATGCACAGCATCACTTCTGTCCTGTATACTGGCTGTTACTCTCCACTTCTGCTCTTATGCTGTATATACAGACTATGCACAGCATCACTTCTGTCCTGTATACTGGCTGTCACTCTCCACTTCTGCTCTTATGCTGTATATACAGACTATGCACAGCATCACTTCTGTCCTGTATACTGACTGTCACTCTCCACTTCTGCTGTATATACAGACTATGCACAGCATCACTTCTGTCCTGTATACTGGCTGTCACTCTCCACTACTGCTCTTATGCTGTATATATAGACTATGCACAGCATCACTTCTGTCCTGTATACTGGCTGTCACTCTCCACTTCTGCTGTATATACAGACTATGCACAGCATCACTTCTGTCCTGTATACTGGCTGTCACTCTCCACTTCTGCTCTTCTGCTGTATATACAGACTATGCACAGCATCACTTCTGTCCTGTATACTGGCTGTCACTCTCCACTACTGCTCTTATGCTGTATATATAGACTATGCACAGCATCACTTCTGTCCTGTATACTGGCTGTCACTCTCCACTTCTGCTGTATATACAGACTATGCACACCATCACTTCTGTCCTGTATACTGGCTGTCACTCTCCACTACTGCTCTTATGCTGTATATATAGACTATGCACAGCACCACGTCTCCTGTTCTCTATGTCGAATGTAAAACTGAGAAGTAGGTGGTTTACTGTGTCCCCCAATGAAGCGACAGAAAAAAACTTTACAAATCCCACCCAAAGATAACTAAAATAAATCTTATAAAGTGATCAATGGTACCAATAAACAAAAGGATTAACACAGAGAAATGGTTGCAGCTAGTGAGGTCAGCGTATTTGTCCATGTAGATGGCACGTGCCACTGAGCTCACCGATTAGCTGCAATTCTGTTGACGTTATGTCAGCGCTGCAGACAAACAACAGTGACCAGGGCAGCAGTGGAGAGCCAGCACTGGGACTGAGAAAGCTAAGCAATACTGGGTTGTCTTCGTTTTAGAGCTACCGCAGCCTATGAAGGGATGTTTTCGAGAGAAAAAAAAGAGGACAACCCCTTTAACTACCTATTGCTCGGGCATTTTTAACACTTTACCTAAAGAGTTGTGTGAGGATGTTGAAGTGCCTAAGGTGTTGTGCTCAGACTTCAGTGTTGGCGTCTGCTGCTGCCGGGGTGCCATACTGGAGGCAAGATATGACTGGGACAGTGAACTCAAAGGAGAGGTGGAAAGAGAAGAAGAAGAGTGAAGAGAAGATGATCGAGCAAGAGATCCCGGGATATTCACTGGAGCGGAACTTCCCAGTAACCTTTGACCTAAACAAAACAGGAGTAGAAACACAAAATTAGTTCAGAATACGTTTCTTGTACAGGATTAGAAAAGCACAGCTACTTTCTTCCACAATCAGCGCCACACCTGTTCAAAGGCTGTTTCTGGAATTGCAACTGGACTATACTGACGTTTGCATAGTTGACAGGCGTGGTGCTGTCTCTGGATGAAGAAGCCACGTTTTTCTCATTCAATACAATTTCTTTAACCCCTTAAGGACCTTGGGTTTTTACATTTTTTGCTCCCCTTCTGCCCAGAGCCATAGCGTTTTTAATTTTCGGTCAGTATGGCCATGTGAGGGCTTATTTTTTGCGGGACAAGTTGTACTTTTGAACGACATCACTGGTTTTACCATATCGTGTACTGGAAAATGGGAAAAAAATTCCAAGTGCGGTGAAATTGCAAAATAAGTGCAATACCACAGATGTTTATATTTTTTTTTTTTTACCAAGTTCACTGAATGCTAAAACTAACCTGCCATTCTTATTCTCCATGTCATTACGAGTTTGTAGATACCAAACATGTATAGGTTCTTTTTTATTTAAGTGGTGAAAAAAAAATCCAGTTTGCTTAAAAAAAAAAAAATGGCGCCATTTTCCGAGACCCGTAGCGTCTTCATAGCGCCGAAGCACTCACTGAACCGGGGGTGATGGCCTGGGGAGTAAGCCCCAGGCTTTAAAGGGGTTAAATAGTCAATGTATGTACAGACACCTGAACTTTAATAACATAAGTGGAAATAACGGCTAGGTACCGAGACGAAGAATATACATAATCATAAGATAATTATCCAAAATTAACCATCATACTAACAACCATTCCCACACTAACTATGGGACAACCAATGACTAATTCCCTCTGCAACATGAATGCTCGGCTCTTACTTGATAAGCCCAGGTCGCTGTTCTCACAGTCTTCTAATTCTTTGTCTAAGGATGCAACATGAATATTGCTAAAATGAAGATCTAGGGCAGAACCTGAAAATAAAGATGCAAGTTACTACTCACTTTACATTCACCACCTGAAGCGCAAAAAAAAGGCTGCAGCACATAAGAAAACTGAATACATAACCATAAAGAAAAAATGTGTCTCGTTATAAATCAGTGGAAACGTAATTAAATGTCACATGGCGAATTAAAACCTAAAATATTCTTCACCAGATGTACCCCTAGAAAAAACTCACCAAGACTATGATCAGACACTCACGATCACAGTCCATGTGCCCTGTAGAGAACCTAGGGCACACAGGCAACAACACATTTACATGGCTTGGCAGCTTTATTTTAAAGAAGTCTTTAAACTGGATTTTTTATTTTTTTTTAAACTTAAAACAGATTACTTTCTCCGCTTGGTGCTGTTCCACCAATTCAGGAGCAGATTTTATTTCCCTTCTGTGCCCCTCCATTTCAAAGTTATGCCCCCGGTAATAAGAGCACCCAGTATGCAAAGGTTTCCCTTCAACCAACTAGGAATATACCCTAACTACTCCCTTTCCACTTTATGATGTGTCCATGTTTTGATTTGCAAGTGTCATAAGCAGCGTCTTCCAAACTCCAGCCCTCACGGTCCCCCAACTGGTCATGTTCTCAGGTTTTCCTTAATTTTGCAGAGGTGGAAGTATCATCAAGGCATCAGGAATTCTCTCACCTGTGCAATACTATAGAAATCCTGAAATCATAACCTGTGGGGGCCGTGAGGACTGGAGTTTGGGAAACACTGATCATAAGGGACAAAAAGCAAAGGCCCACAGAGGTCAAAGCAGCAAGCTGGCTTGGTGAATTCTCACTCCACAGTGGCCAAGTTCCTTCCTGCTATTAGAGCGCCAGATCCACCTGTATCTCAGGCAAGGAGACCTTCACTGTGGGCAAGGAGACCTTCACTGTGGGCAAGGAGACCTTCTCTGTGGGCAAGGAGACCTTCTCTGTGGGCAAGGAGACCTTCTCTGTGGGCAAGGAGACCTTCTCTGTGGGCAAGGAGACCTTCTCTGTGGGCAAGGAGACCTTCTCTGTGGGCAAGGAGACCTTCTCTGTGGGCATTTGCCTTTTCTCCTGTATGACAAGACCATGTTTTAATTGGTCAGGGTCATAGCGGAGAAAGAACAAACGCCGACAAAAGAAGTTGAAGGGAAAAAAAATTGTGTATTATGCGCTCGTTATTACCGAGAGGAAAGCATAACTTTGGAACAGAGGGTTACAGAAGGAAAAGAAAAAACCTGTCCAGAACCAGTGGAATAGCACCAACTGGAGAATATACAGTGGGTACGGAAAGTATTCAGACCCCTTTAAATTTTTTACTCTTTGTTTCATTGCAGTCATTTGGTAAATTCTAAAAGGTTCATTGTTTCTTTTCTCATTAAAATACACTCTGTACCCCATTTTGACCGAAAAAAAAAAAAAAAAAAGTAGAAATTTTTACAAATTTATTAAAAAAAAGAAAAACTGAAATATCACATGGTGATAAGTATTCATGCCCTTTGCTCAGACACTCATATTTAAGTCACATGCTGTCCATTTCCTTGTGATCCTCCTTGAGATGGTTCTACTCCTTCATTGGAGTCCAGCTGTGTTTAATTAAACTGATAGGACTTGATTTGGAAAGGCACACACCTGTCTATATAAGACCTCACAGCTCACAGTGCATGTCAGACCAAATGAGAATCATGAGCTCAAAGGAACTGCCCAAGGAGCTCAGAGACAGAATTGTGGCAAGGCACAGATCTGGCCAAGGTTACAAAAGCATTTCTGCATTACTCAAGGTTCCTAAGAGCACAGTGGCCTCCAAAATCCTTAGATGGAAGAAGTTTGGGACCACCAGAAGTCTTCCTAGACCTGGCCGTCCTCCCACGATTGCTCAGTTTGGCTGAAGAGCCTTGGTGAGAGAGGTAAAGAGGATCCCCAAGATCACTGTGGCGGAGATTCAGAGAAGCAGTAGGGAGATGGGAGAAAGTTCCACAAAGTCAACTATCACTGCAACCCTCCACCAGTAGGGCCTTTATGGCAGAGTGGCCCGATGGAAGCCTCTCCTCAGTGCAAGACATATGAAAGCCTGCATAGAGTTTGCTCAAAAACACATTAAGGACTCCCAGACTACAAGAAATAAGATTCTCTGGTCTGATGAGACGAAGATAGAACTTTTTGGTTATAATTCTAAGCGGTATGTGTGGAGAAAACCAGGCACTGCTCATCACCTGCCCAATACAATCCCAACAGTGAAACATGGTGGTGGCAGAATCATGCTATAGGGGTGTTTTTCAGCTGCAGGGACAGGACGACTGGTTGCAATTGAAGGAAACATGAATGTGGCCAAGTACAGAGAAATCCTGGATGAAAACCTCTTCCAGAGTGCTCTGGACCTCAGACTTGGCCGAAGGTTCACCTTCCAACAAGACAATGACCCTAAGCACACAGCCAAAATAAAAAAGGAGTGGCTTCAGAACAACTCTGTGACCATTCTTGACTGGCCCAGCCAGAGACCTGACCTAAGCCCAATTGAGCATCTCTGGAGAGACCTGAAAATGGCTGTCCACCAATGTTCCTCTCCACTTCCGTCAGGATGGATGGAGATCTGCAAGGAAGAATGTCAGAGGATCCCCAAATCCAGGTGTGAAAAACTAGTTGCATCATTCCCAAGAAGACTCATGGCTGTACTAGCTCAAAAGGGGGCTTCTACTCAATACTGAGCAAAGGGTCTGAATACTTATGACCATGTGATATTTCAGTTTTTCTTTTTTAATAAATTTGCAAAAATTTCTACATTTCTGTTTTTTTTTCAGTCAAGATGGGGTGCAGAGTGTACTGTAATGAGAAAAAAAAAATAAGAACTTTTTAGAATTTACCAAATGGCTGCAATGAAACAAAGAGTGAAAAATTTAAAGTGGTCTGAATACTTTCCGTAACCACTGTATTCTGTTAAAGTGGACCTTCAACTGGGCGTTATTAGAGATTTGTCTCTGGGGGTATGTATGTCTTCCTCTGCATGAGGTTGACAAAACATAAGCGGGCGGCCTCATGCAGAGGAGAAAAAAAAAAGCCCTCTCTTCACGAATCTCTGCATTAACTGTGTAGCCATACAGCTTATCTAAGTTCTGCATCATTACAAACACTTCCAGATCAGGCAGTCAGTGTATGTGTGGGGGAGGGGGGGGGGCGGTCGGAGAGGACAGCACTATGACTTCTGGAAGGGTTTAGAATGATACATAACTCAGCTCTGTCTTTGCAGAAATCAGTGAGGAGAGCAGGGCGTGTCCTTTTCTCCCTGTGTGTTGCTACCTGTTTATGGTTGGTCAATCTCATGCAGGGGAACTTAAAGGAAATGTGTCATTAGGTTTTTGCCTCCTAATCTGAGAGAAGCATTATATAAGGGCAGTGGCCCTTATTCCAGCGGTGTGTCACTTACTGGGCTGCTGGCTGTAGTTTTTATACAGTTTTATCAGCATGATATCACTAGAGGACTAGTAAACCTGCGGCAATGTAGTCTTTCATATTCATAATACCTTAACCCC
This sequence comes from Phyllobates terribilis, assembly GCF_046119375.1. NCBI lineage: Eukaryota > Metazoa > Chordata > Amphibia > Anura > Dendrobatidae > Phyllobates > Phyllobates terribilis. The sequence continues at coordinate 346,190,849 of NW_027362769.1, read as the reverse complement.
GCCTCCAAAACTGATTGCATAGTTAGAAAGTTGCCACAGTGTATTCAGAAAGCTGACAATCAGGGGTGTGTTTGGGGTTATATACAGCTCGGCATTCAGAGAACTGGTGGATCTACAGCAGAGAAAACAATGATTTTATCCATGGAATAGCAAAAACCTGGTAACAGATTCCCTTTAACAAAGCGCTCCCATTAAAAATAGTATGAGCTAAACCTGTGTGAATAAATATGTAGTGTGGATGTATTGAATAATATACTCACTGATCGTCACCTTGCCCAGGTTCCAGCACAGCTCCACTCCTCTTCTGGGTCAAGTGACTTCTATTCCAAATTGCCGGCTCACGCTGAGGTTTATTTATGTGCGAGACGGAAGTCACTATTACCATACAAGTCTACGGAGCCTTGTTCTGACGCTCCATAGACTTACACTGTAAAGGCGACTTCCAGGTCACACAAACGCAGTGCGATTTGGAGAGTCGGAGCATCAGTCACAGGAGCAGAGGAGCAGAATGACGCTGGAAACTGGGAAAGACTGCAATCGGTGAATATGTTAATACACCTATACTACATTTACATTCACACAGGTTTAGCCCATCAATTTTTTTTTTTAAAAGGGAGCGCTTCACGGCATGTCAACCCTGCAGCCTATATCATGAGATCGCTGGAGGGCAAAGGGCTTAGAGAAAAGAAGTGGATCGGGTTCTGAAGCCAAGTATGCATTTTTGTAATTTTATGTAGTACTTTTGGGATAGTCATTAATGTTTGCTCAGTAGAGGACAACCACTGTAAGAGAAGCCAACCTAACCCTCACAGATTCCCTGGAGTTCCCAATTCTGACACTCAGTCTTTAGTGCCACACTGAGGGCCCGATGCTGACCCACCTCAATCACTGACTGAGCAGGCAGTACAGTAAGACGAGACAAGGAAGCACAGACCAGTAATGACTGGGTAAGAGTCAGAATGTGAGCCGTGTAAAAATCAGAGAGGGAGAGTTTGGGTTTTTTTTTCCGCTGGACAACCACTCATTCCTATGGATCCACGCTACAGGACTATGGTTGAAATACCCTTTTAAATAGAGGCACTTTATAATATATATTTTCCAACATGTCCAATTTTCTCGCTCTTTTCCCGCCAGCAATGTAAACGACGAATGCTTTATTCTGCTCCTCTCGCATATACATTTATTTCAATGGGAAAACTGCTCGTCATGTTGAAACGCGATCAGATTCTATAGATTTAGCAGAGCTGAATTTGCTTAATTCAATATCATAAAATGGTCTTTCCTGGTGATTTTACATAGGACTGCAGGTAATCCTGCAGAGTCACCTTGCTTACATGGAGGCTTTCAGGGTGAGCAAACAACGCAGCACTGCTGCACCAGTATAGAAAAATACTGGCAATCTGCACTCCAAGTAATAAGTGAGCCCTGGTCATATTTTATGAATGAATAATGCAAAAAAAAAAAAAAAAAAAAAAAAAATGGCTTGATGCACAAGTATTTAGCTGGGGGGAGAAGGATGAGACATCACATGTACAAGAGAAAATTTATAAAGGAAGCATCAAGCTACAAATACGTATGTACTAACACATAGCTCATGTCCTTGAAAAGAGCAATATGCATTAGCAATATACAGCCGTGCATTAATATATTCACAGATGCAAGTTGCCAAACTCTCTGCAGTGACTGCCTAAGTTTGATGCATTGCTGAGCAGCATTCGCGAGATCACATAATAATACATATGAGAAGAATTACAGCATTGTGCAACTGAAGGGCATCAGGAAAACAGAAAATTCCCAGGGTCGTGTAGAGGGAAGTAAAAGAAATGCAGCCATAGTTGTGCTTACCGGCGGCGGTGCAAGTGCTGACTCACTGCCTGCAGTCCCCTGCTCTGCTCGCATACACTGTGCCATGGCAGCTGATCACGGCAGCTCCCTGCTCATGTGACCGCAGCCCCGTCAGGAGGCTGTCACACGCTCCCAGGAATAGAGGAGGACTCCAGAGCAGAGTGCCAAGCGTCCTGCTTCACTACACCCCCTCCCCTTCTATTCTGCACACAACACATAATTACCCTGCAAGAACTGGTTACACCCTAAATATAGGGTATGGGCCCCTCTGGGGAATGTCAGAAAGGCTGCACCTCAATATATTCCTGACACCTGCACCAAGTGTAAACATGCAGATGCCAAAAAATTATCCCTTGGGCTGATATTTTTTTTCCCCCCACCATATAGAAAAAGCACCTGAATAATGTGTAAAATGAAAATGCAATGTGAACAGTGCCCAAAGCTAGCCAACCACTAGATTTATTTAATGCATATGGAGGCCTTCCAACTCTCAGGTGGTGTTGGGAACATGAGATTCTATCAATTCCAGCTATGTTCACATTGAGGCTTTTTGTGTTTTTCCAACAAATTCACTCCAAAATTCTCAAAAAAAAAATTGGTGTTCATATGGGGAGTTGAAGTTTTATTTTTTTGGAGGAGGGGTGAAAAAAACCCATGCATGTCTTCTTTGATGCGGATACTGGTGAAATCCGTTCCAAAATTAGGCACTGTTCTATCAAAAAAGGCATAAATTTTTTGAAACCACAAATTTTTCAAGTGGAAACAACTCTAGGAAACACTTTATTTTATTTTCTTGAAACAACAGTTTTGAAAAAATTTTTTTTTAAATGTTTCCTAGAGTGGTTTCCACTTCAAAAATGTTGCTTTAAGCAATCCAAGACAGACTGGTTTCTGAGAAGGTGCTGTCTGACAATCCCTTATAAGCAGCTGTAGTTATGTACTATAGACATACATACTGCCATAAATAAAGCCATAGTGCTCAAGAACAAGTCACTACACCTTTGTTTTGCTGTTTGTAAGGGTCTAATAGGTCTTCCTCCATTATAAATTGATTATGTACCCCAAGGATAGGTCATCAATGTAAAATCCTAAAAAAACTTATTGAAGTGAACAGAAGTGGAGCTGCAGGGCGCAGGAGTGGAGCTGCAGGGCGCAGGAGTGGAGCTGCAGGGCCCAGACACTACACAGTATACAAAGCTGTGCTTTTCTGGCTTCTTAAACTTAGACATTAAGCGATCTGATATTGATGATCTTACCCCATGGATAGCTCATAAGTATCACAGTCCTGTACAACCCATTTGATCTTAGCAACACACATCTCCATTTTAATTCAATGAACGTTCCAAGAAACACTTAAATATCATTGACTTACCCAGAACACAAGTGAAAAAAGTCAACATAAAAAGGCAATGTTTTAACATATTATATAACAGATTTATTTCTCATCTGACAAAATGCCTAAAACCCTCCGGAAAAAAAAAAAAAGTGTTTTAAATACAAGTGACCATATAGCAAAGTAAAAGACGAAACACGTAGGCTTACCTATGACTGATTCAACAGTATTACTAGCAGGGTAGAATGGGAGTGCTTTGGCATTAACACTTGATAGCGCAGTAGGGGATGAACTATCTGAGCCAATACTGGATGCCAGACTAGAAGTTATACTGGATGTTATACTGGAAGCCAGTGGGTTTACCACTGAAAAAACACTGAGATGGCTCTGTTTAAAGAATATATACATTAAATAAGCAAAAGGTGCAGGTTTTATTTTTGCATACAAATAATAAAAAAAAAAATAATAAAAAAAGACACTAATTATCTGATTCATGTAAGGGGATTAAGAACATGTCAAACCGACTCAAGGTCTACATCATCCATTCCTGGAAACATGTCATACAAAGGAGACTCCCAAAAGCCATGAATTCCAAATATCCCCTTGAAGTCGGTGGGCTTCGTGTAAATGTGGCTGCACGGGTCTCCTTTGTATCATATGCTTATTGAAGAAAAAGTAAATCACAAACTAAACATTTCACATATGAGCAAAAGATAAAGTCATCGGAGATTGGACAGACGGAACTGGCGAGTTGGAAGTTCACTAAATAAAAATAAATAATAGCCAGATCCCACAAAAATATACAGCACGTTACACTCCTGGACATCGGTCATCAGTGCGAGCTCTTCTGCAGAACCTTGGGTGACCACATAGGTCACCACTGAAGTCACCAGCTTCATGCAGGCGACAGCATGGACAAACATTTAATGGGAGTGCGGTCACAAAATGACTGTCCAAACCAAGCTCAGGGGATCACTGCACCTTCCCACCTACTTATTATCCATCTAACTCTGCCCCATTCTTTGGAAGCTCTGGCTTTACAGAAGCCAAAAGGAGGGTGAAGATAGATGGAAGACAAATCAGTGCAAAGATGCACTGAACTGCTAAGCCATGCCAGCGGGGAACCGAGCACTTGTGCTTAGTTTGAACAGTCATTTTGAGCTGGCAGACTTCTTTTAAGTCCTCATAAGTTAAGAAGCAACAGTAATATGGACCCTAAAAAGCATCAGGATAAAGGCTGTTTGAATATCATTGTTCAGTAGAAGTTCCAACTCACCAAGACATGTAAAGACAATGGACACCTTTGACCAGAAACTTTTTTTATACAGAAGTTGGTGCAACTCCAGCATTCATTTTCAGATATCCCCCTGATAAATAGTTTGCAACCTGTTCCTAGTTTCAGTCATTTCTCATGTGGGCGAATGACTCTCAGTAATACATGCTCGATTCTGTAGTCTCCACTGGCTCTCATGTTGGGGCACAGCTTTATTCCTGTACCGACTTTCTCCTCCTTTCTGCCTGCACTGGCTGCTCTACTTTCTCTGCCGATACCCAAGCTTGTGTTATCTACCCTTCATGCAGTCTTATTTGTACCTTTGTCCCCTAACTACAATCATCTCCTCCATCCCTGCTGCCACCTATACACCTTTTCTATATAATCAGCCTATAGCCATCTCTCCTGACCACCCCATAAAAACACTCGCTAGGTTAAGCAGAGCACGCAAGTGGTTGTAGAAGTTAACAGAAGTCAGTAGCTTATCTCCTCTGTAAAAAAAATAAATAAATCATCATTCTTTGGAATTTCACATGCCTAATCCTTTTTACACTGGCATCATGTATCAAGGTACAGTAAGGAAGCCCCCCCTCCCCCAACCCTCCCTTTGTGAGCCGGGTCCTGCCAAAATTCAGTTGCCATTTATCTGATGTGTGTACAGCCAGCTTAAAACGGAGGATAGTTAAAGTGTAGTGAATCTGCAGAGTCAGAAACAGTTTGGGACTTATGTTGGAAGCAACAGGACAGCCAGCTATGTGAAGGAGTTACAGACTCTACAACAACAAAACGGTAGTAAACATTTAATGAATACCATTTAGGAAACCGATTAATATTCTTTTTAGGAATAAAAGAAAAGAAGAATAAGAAGTCAGTGCAAAGGTATCCAAATCCTTTAAACAGGTCTCTTCTACAATAAGAAACTCAAATAAGAGAGATGATAAAACTACAGAAGACATTTAGTAACATTCAAACGAATAAATACACATTATCAGCATGGCCCATATTGAAAAGGCAAAAAAGACTCCAATACAAAAATTATGGATTTTAAAGTAAAATTTTACCAAATTTTTCTGTTTTATAGAAGTGCATTATTACACTAGGAACAAAGAAACCTGCAGGGAAAATGAAGTATTACAGTGTATGCAAAATCAAAAGACACTTATTGTTAGTGACCCCTTGCTCTGGCTTATAGGAGGATGGGTGGGGGGCTCTTCTTCCTTTTGTGACATCTGTATTACCCAGTCGGCAAAAAATTTCCAATTCACAAGAACTATGCTTGGTAATACAGCCCTGCTCAGCAGATTCCTTATGACTATACTGTAAAGTATAAGTTTCTGCTATATAAAAGGCTTATAACACATTTCCATAGATTGGTCTTGTCAAATAGTGTTTGTAAATGCAAGCAATTTACTGCTCATTAAAATTTTTCAGCCCTTTTTGAGATATTAAACACTTATTTACAGATCGTTCCCATGGAGACAGACCACCGCTGCTAGACAACAGAACATTTGTGGTCCTTACAAGTTCTTTTTAATGAGATTGTAAGTGCTGCATGAAGCTGCCCAGGATCAATGGAGTAGGAATTCACCTCCTAATCTCAGCCAGCTTCATTGCAGTGCTCATCAGTGGTCGGTCTCCAAGGCAACGGGCTGTAAACAAAGAAAAAATGTTAATATCGCAAAAAAAGCTGCAAACTTGAACAAACCCGTATGTTGCAAAAGTGCTTGTTTTTACAAGTACTATCCAACAATACCCATCTAGGAAGATGGGAATAATCCTTCAAGAGTGGCTTCACATTGTGTATTTTCCCCCCAAAAATGGCTGCGTTTTCAAAAAAAAGCAAAAAAATTGTGATTTAAAGGGTTATTTAGAAATCTGCATATTTAGATTCCTGCTTATATTAATAGTGATATCAATGCTAAAGTGTGCAGTAAATTAACAGTCTAAATTAGAAAAAAAAAAAAATTATCTGTTACCAGATTGAGATCCTCAACTAAGAAACCCTCACCTTTTAGCCAGAAAAGAGACCACTACAAAGAGCATCTCTCACCCTAAGAGGACCCCGACACACCCATGCATTATAAAGACCACCCACTGCTTTCACTAGGACTGTTGTAATACTTCTTTTCCCCTGTGGTGGCGCTGCAGGGAAAAATTACAGCTAATTTTACATTTAAGCAGCCTCATCAAAACAGGACCAGGTGATGCAATGGAATATACATTTTTGCTGTTGCTTTTTTTCGTTCCACGCTTTTAGAGCAAGGAGATTTCCGTGCATGCAAACATGACACATATCAAGCATTTTCTATTTCTCCACCCATAAACCAACTTTCAATCCGAACTCAAGTGAATCATTGAGCAGATGTATAAATGTTAGCATAAGATTACTCCAATATTGCATGTCAATCACACCACGTGTAGTTCATACCTGTTTGTTTTCTTGGTCATTCAATTTATGATTATTATGATCCAAAGACAGGCACTTGTGTTTTGCCTATAAAGCAAGGAAAACACTTGTAACAAGAGAATGACGTGCATTTATCAGCAAATACATGGACACGGCATTAGAGATCAGCTCCATCTGCTACAGGAATATCTGTATGTGACGATCAGATCAGAGTTACAAATGGTAAGAGCACTGCCGGCTGGGGAGCGCTCTGCCAAAAAGTCATCCTAAAAAGCACCGGTATAAGTCAGAATTATAAGCAAAACTGCACCTCAAAATTCTTAAGAAAGGGGACCGGTACGTTAACACTGATGTTTTTTTATAACCTATCCTAAGATTAAATGCTTGATTAGTAGGGGTCTGACTTTTGAACCTTCTGCCAGGTAAGGCCCCCACTCACTGTATACACAGGCACATCAGCATGTCTGCGCAAGCCGCTGTGACTATTAGTGCAGCTGGTCTCACTCTTTATATTGTTGACAATCGGTCCATCAATCCTACAGTGTTCATTCAAAGGAAAGGAAAGCAAAAGCCCCTATGAGGTAGAAGCCAATTTCCCCCCCAAAAAATGCTTCCAGACCCTAAATATTGCAATCAGAAAAAAAAAAAATCCCCGGATCAACATCCCATTTCCAGAAGTGTAATACACACAAGCTGTAAAGTTATATTTATAGGGTCTGTTCAATGAATCCATCATCGCACCATCAAGTGGCAGAGCCTTCTATAGTACAGTACAGAGCCCACCGTCTCCCTCCCCATACAGTACAGAGCCCACCGTCTCCCTCCCCATACAGTACAGAGCCCACCGTCTCCCTCCCCATACAGTACAGAGCCCACCGTCTCCCTCCCCATACAGTACAGAGCCCACCGTCTCCCTCCCCATACAGTACAGAGCCCACCGTCTCCCTCCCCATACAGTACAGAGCCCACCGTCTCCCTCCCCATACAGTACAGAGCCCACCGTCTCCCTCCCCATACAGTACAGAGCCCACCGTCTCCCTCCCCATACATTAAAGAGCCCACCGTCTCCCTCCTCATACAGTAAAGAGCCCACCGTCTCCCTCCCCATACAGTAAAGAGTCCACCGTCTCCCTCCCCATACAGTAAAGAGTCCACCGTCTCCCTCCTCACACAGTAAAGAATCCATAGTCTCACTGACATTTACAGGAAAAAATAACCATTGGTCATAATGATAAAACTTCTTTCATCTAAACGAATAGTCTCAGTTCTGGGAAAAAAAACTGATTATAATAAAGATCTCTCCACTGTCTGTCCATATATTTATACCATGTAATTATTTGATAATTTTGAACACCTGAACTAGTTGCAGAGGAGGGCGGCCAAAGTTATGTTTTGATAAGAATCACTGGACTTAAGAGATCATCAGATAACTAGTAAAGTCCACCATATTCATGAGCTCCAACCACTAATTGGCAGCTTTCGGTATACACTGTGCATAGGCGGAAAGCTACCAATCAGTGGTGTAGGCGGGGTTATACAGAGCTCAGCATTCAGAGAACTGCTAGATCTGCAGCAGGGTAAACTGTAATTTTATCAAAACTGCAGCAAGAAGCCCAGTAATTGACACATCGTTGGAATCATGGTGTCTGTCTCTACATCAGGTTACTCTCAGATGGAGGAGAAAAAATCTGGTGTCGGGCTCCCGTTAATTTATAACTGCACATTAACACTCATTTCCCCCTGTCATTGAAAGCTACTATTTCACACTCTTCATTACATCCAAGTAGCATAAACCCCATAAAAACAGTTCACATAACACAAAAAGACCCTTTGCCACATTTTCCTCATCGCTTTTGCGATGAAAGGGGTTTCCCCAAAATGAAAAATTATTCTGCATCTAGCGGTCGGACCCCAGCGATTCCCTACTTACATTCTGCAGCGATCATGTGCCTCACATCAATCATGTAACTGCTGCAACCAATCAACGGCCCATAACGGCATTAGTTTGTACAGCAGGTGACTGTTGAGACCCAGTTTGGCGACATTCTTCACATAATTGATGTATGGTACGTGATTGTTGCAGTACTAAAATTGGCAGCAGATTAAAAAGGGGGTAAAACAGTGCATTGTGAAAGTATTTGGCCCCCTTGAACTTTTTTACCTTTTGCCACATTTCTGGCTTCAAACAAAGATATACAATTCTAATTTTTTGGGGAAGAATCAACAACAAGTGGGACACAATCGTGAAGTGGAAAGAAATTTATTGGATATTTTAAACTTTAACAAATTAAAAACTGAAAAGTGGGGCGTGCAATAGTATTCAGCCCCTTTACTTTCAGTGCAATAGTTCAGTGAGGATCTCTGAATGATCCAATGTTGTCCTAAATGACTGGTAATGATAACTAGAATCCACCTGTGTGTAATCAAGTCTCCGTATAAATGCACCTGCTCTGTGATAGTCCCAGGGTTCTCTTTCAAGTGCAGAGAGCATCATGAAGACCAAGGAACACACCAGGCAGGTCCGAGAAACTGTTGTGGCGAAGTTTAAAGCCGGATTTGGATACAAAAAGATTTCCCAAGTTTTAAACATCTCATCCCCTCTGTCAAACATGGTGGTGGCAGCATCATGGTTTGGGCCTGCTTTTCTTCAGCAGGGACAGGGAAGATGGTTAAAATTGATGGGAAGATGGACGAAGCCAAATACAGGACCATTCTGGAAGAAAACCTGTTGGAGTCTGCAAAAGACCTGAGACTGGGACGGAGATTTATCTTTCAACAAGACAATGATCCCAAACATAAAAGCAAAATCTACAATGGAATGGCTCAAAAATAAACATATCCAGGTGTTAGAATGGCCAAGTCAAAGTCCAGACCCGAATCCAATCGAGAATCTGTGGAAAGAGCTGAAAACTGCTGTTCACAAACACTCTCCATCCAACCTCAATGAGCTCGAGCTGTTTTGCAAGGAAGAATGAGCAAGAATTTCAGCCTCTCGATGTGCAAAACTGATAGAGACTTACCCCAAGTGACTTGCAGCTGTAATATCAGCAAAAGGTGGTGCTACAAAGTATTAACTCAAGGGGGGTGAATAATATTGCACGCCCCACTTTTCAATTTGTTAAAAAAGTTTAAAATATCCAATAAATTTCGTTCCGCTTTACGATTGTGTCCCACTTGTTATTGATTCTTCCCCCAAAAATTAGAATTTTATATATTTATGTTTGAAGACAGAAATGTGGCAAAAGGTAGAAAAGTTCAAGGGGGCCAAATACTTTCAAAATGCACAGTATATTGGTAATTTTGTATTTAACCCATTCCTTGCTCTTCACTACCTGTTTATAAAATCTCAAAAAAAAAAAAGTTTACATCTACACTAAGTTTATTAAAATATCTGTCATTACTGTAATAAAACCTAGGGAGGAAAAGCTAAATTTCTGGTTACCTGCAGCTACCAGAGGAAAGAGGGGTTACCGCATACTGCTATAGACCAAACACGAGAACAGTATGCAGTAAGCTCTTTAGCTCCCTCTAGTGGAGGCTGCTGGCTGACACAGTGTCACTAACGATCTCCATTTGAGGGATTCTGCAGATCCACACTGTAAAAACTACAGCTCCGATTACAGTAAAAATATTTTTCAATATTAATTATCACATAATGTAGGATCTAAAAACATGACAAGACATGGTAATAAAAAGATGGACATTTACTTTATTTTGAAGTTGACAAATGATTGCCCAAGATGGTACATTATAGATCATTATGGATTAGCCATGGAATTACAAAAGCTGATTTAGAGTAGTAATACACTGACCAAAAGATAACAATTAAAACAGAAGACGTACAAAAACTAAATGATCCAATATGAGGAGAAAGATGCAATTCTTTATACTTAAAGGGGTTGTCCACCTTTGGGAACATTTTTTTTTTCTTACTTCAATGAAAGCGATTGGGGCTAAAAATCTTTTTTGCAATTGGGTTTTGTTAAAAATTTTGCACTGCTTGCTTCCCATAGACCCTGTATTACACAGTTTCCCAGCAATAGACAGTCTAATATATAGAGGCTATAGGTGGCAAACGATGCAAAATTTTTAATGAAACCCTATTGCAAAAATGATTGTTAGCCCAAATTGCATGCATATAAGTAACAAAAAAAAATTGTCCACAAAAGGTGGACAACCCCTTTAAGATAAGAAACTACCAACTGAAGTATAACTGTTGTGTAGAAGCTTTGGGATAGCTGGTGGGTGAGATTATGGATGCACATGGCTTACAGTAACAGGAGATATATAGTTATAATAAGGAAGAAGAAAGTCTGTATGTGTTATATCCACAGAAAAAAAATTGGTGGCGGTGTAAACTTAGACTATACAAATTCATCAAAATTTCCAAACCACTTACACATGTGGTCAAAATTGTTGGTACCTCTCGTTTAATGAAAGAAAAATCCCACAATGGTCACAGAAATAACTTGAATCTGACAAAAGTAATAATAAATTAAAAATCTATGAAAATGAACAAATGAAAGTCAGACATTGCTTTTCAACCCTGCTACCACAAAATTTAAAAAAAAAAATAAACTCATGAAATAGGCCTGGGCAGAAATGATGGTACCCCTGAAAATAATGTGACAAAAGGGACATGTTAAATCAAGTTGTGTCCACTAATTAGCATCACAGGTGTCTACAATCTTGTAATCAGTCAGTGGGCTTGTATATAGGGCTACAGATACTCACTGTGCTGTTTGGTGACATGGTGTGTACCACACTCAACATGGACCAGAGGAAGCAAAGGAAACAGTTGTCTCAGGAGATTAGAAAGAAAATTATAGACAAGCATGTTAAAGGTAAAGGTTATAAGACCATCTTCAAGCAGCTTGCACATATTATTCAGAAATTTAAGATCCATGGGACTGTAGCCAACCTCCCTGGACGTGGCCGCAGGAGGAAAATTGATGACAAATCAAAGACGGATAATACGAATGGTAACAAAAGAGCCCAGGATAACTTCTAAAGAGATTAAAGGTGAACTTCAAGCTCAAGGAACATCAGTGTCAGATCGCACCATCCATCGTTGTTTGATCCAAAGTGGACTTCATGAGAGATGACCAAGGAGAACACCATTGTTGAAAAAAAAAATAAAATCATAAAAAAGCCAGACTGGAATTTGCCAAACTAAATGTTGACAAGCCACAAATCTTCTTGGAGAATGTCCTATGGACAGATGAGACAAAAATGGAAGTTTTTGGAAAGGCACATCAGCTCTATGTTCACAGACGGAAAAATGAAGCATATCAAGAAGAGAACACTGTCCCTACTGTGAAACATGAAGGAGGCTCTGTTATGTCCTGGGGCTGCTTTGCTGCATCTGGCAAAGGATGTCTTGAATTTGTGCAGAGTACAATGAAATCCCAAGACTATCAAAGGATTCTAGAGAGAAATATGCTGCCCACTGTCAGAAAGCTTGGTCTCAGTCGCAGGTCATGGGTCTTGCCACAGGATAATGACCCAAAACACACAGCTAAAAACACCCAAGAATGGCTAAGAGGAAAACATTAACTATTCTGAAGTGGCCTTCTATGAGCCCTGACCTAAATCCTATGGAGCATCTTTGGAAAGAGTTGAAACATGCCGTCTGGAAAAGGCAACCTTCACACACAAGAGAACTGGAGCAGTTTGCTCATGAGGAGTGGGCCAAAATACCTGTCGAGAGGTGCAGAAGTCTCATTGACAGTTAGAGGAATCGTTTGATTGCAGTGATTGTCGCAAAAGGTTGTGCAACAAAATGTTAAGTTAAGAAGAACCATCATTTCTGTCCAGGCCGATCTCATGAGTTTCAAATTTTTAAAACTTCTGTGGAAGCAGAAAAGCAATGTCTGACCTTCATTTGTTCATTTCCATAGATTTTTAATTTATTATTACTTTTGTCAGATTCAAGTTATTTCTGTGACCATTGTGGGTTTTTCTTTCATTAAACGAGGGGTACCAACAATTTTGACCACGTGTGTAAATTTGGCCCTTTTTGTCTGTCTAGTCTGAGTCTGCACTGTGTAAAAATTAGACAATATAGTTAAACACGCCCCACTGTTTTAGTAATGACGGAGTCAGTCCGTGTTTCATGCTGCAAAGGTTGGAGCAGCGCAGCATGTGACAGCTGACAGGTTCATGGTGGCATTCTACCACTAGAGTGCGGTCACTGCTTACTGTCAAGGCTACGCTCAGTTCAATACGTTAAGCATTTTGATTCCACCCCCCATGTTGGGAGTATTGCTACTGGAGACGTCAAGTTAAAAAGTTACAAATAAAACTTCAGGGGGGGGGGGGGGAAAGGATCAAAAAACGAAAAAAATAAATAAAAGGGAAACAAGAAGAAAAATCAAAAAGGTAATGAAATGAACATTTAATAGCCACAATATCCGTAATGGATTGAAACTCCACTAAATGTATTTGTACAGTTAAAAAAAAAAAGTACTAAAAAGATCTACATTGGTGTGAAAAGGTGTTTGCCCCCTTTTTTGATTTCTTATTCTTTTGCATCCTTGTCACACTTAAATGTTTCAGATCACAAAACAAATGTAAATATTAGACAAAGATAACACAAGTGAACACAAAATGCAGTTTTTAAATGAAGATCTTTATTATTAAGGGGAAAGGAAATCCAAACCTACAGGGCCCTGTGTGAAAAAGTGATTGCCCCCTAAACCAAATAAGTGGTTGGGCTACCCTTATCAGCAACAACTGCAATCAAGCGTTTGTGATAACTGGCAGTGAGTCTTTTACAACGCTCTGGAGGAATTTTGGCCATTCATCTTTGCAAAATTGTTGTAATTCAGCCACATTGGAGGGTTTCCGAGCATGAACCGCCTTTTTAAGGTCATGCCACAGCAGCTCAACCGGATTAAGGTCAGGACTTTGACTAGGCCACTCCAAAGTCTTAATTTAGTTTTTCTTAAGCCATTCAGAGGTGGACTTGCAGGTGTGTTTTGGATTATTGCCCTGCTGAATAACCCAAGTGCGCTTCAGATGGAGGTCAAACAGATAGCCGGACATCCTCCTTCAGGATTTTTTGGTAGACAGCAGAATTAATGGCTGCATTTACCACAACAAGCCTTCCAGGTCCTGAAGCAGCAGAACAGCCCCGGACCATCACACTACCACCACCATATTTTACTGTTGGTATGATGTTCCTTTTCTGAAATGCTGTGTTACTGATATGTAATGGGACATACACCTTCCGAAAAGTTCAACTTTTGTCTCATCAGTCCACAGAGTATTCTCCCAAAAGTCTTGGCGAGCATCAAGATGTTTTCCTGCTATGCATGCCATTTGTGCCCAGTCTCTTTCTTATGGTGGAGTCATGAATACTGACCTTAAAGGGGACCTGTCATGTCAGTTGGAGCATGTAAACTGCCCCCAGGTTGTTGTTAGTGATGCAATATGCATCACTAACATGCTTTTTGCATTATAAAATCGGTGCTGTAATCTTTTGTAAAAATCCACTTTATATACTTACTGTATATACTCGAGTATAAGCCGAGGCACCTAATTTTACCACAAAAAACTGAGAAAACTTATTGACTCGCGTACAAGCCTAGGGTTGGAAATGCAGCAGCTACTGGATAATTTCCCCATCCTATTACGTATTGTCCCCTCATCCCCAATCTTGGTAGGCGTGGTCCCCTCATCCCCAATCTTGGTAGGCGTGGTCCCCTCATCCCCAATCTTGGTAGGCGTGGCCCCCTCAACCCCAATCTTGGTAGGCTTGGCTCCCTCATCCCCAATCCTGGTATGCGTGGCACCCCTTCATCACTGCACACATTAAAAAAAATAAAACACTTCACCTTGCCTTCAGCGCTGTGTCCTGTTCTGCCAGCAGCAGCTCATATCAGCATCTGGACAGTGCATCACATCACTGACATACACCCTCAGATGCAGAGGAGAGCTGTGGGGATATTCACTCCTCTCCACGCCGGGACTATGGTAGTGGAGAGGGGTGAATACCCCTGTTCTTTAATAGCGTGCGCACACGGTCAGCACATTGGCGTGGAGAAGGGTGAATATGTATTCTTTTTAGTAGCGGGCACAGAGGATCACTGAGCCGCAGCGTTAGCTGCGGCGCTGCTGACACTGTGTGCGCTCTATTAAAGAAATTAATATTCACCCCTCTCCACTCCCATGGGCGTGAAGAAGGTTGAATATTTATTGTCCTTTAGCAGCAGGCACACGCGGTAGCTGCAGCAGCTGCTACTACGTGTGCCCCGCTCCTCTGCCGGCGCAACCCCCCACACCACTGGAATATGTATATACTCGAGTATATGCCAAGGAGAGGATTTTTCAGCCTAAAAAATGGGCTGAAAAAGTCGGCTTATACTCGATGATATACGGTATATCTTACTTGCTCGTTTAGTCATATGCAGTGCGCAAGCGCAGGACCACAACAAGCCTATTCATGTGACCTCGACGCAAACCAGGGACAATTCAAATTGAGTAGAACGCGATATGCCAGACTGAATAAAGTGAAGAACACCCCTATGCCTAAACGAGTAAGTAAGATACAAGTTTATAAAGTGGATTTTACAAAAGATCACAGCACAGATTTTAATGCAAAAAGATTGTTAGTAATGCACATTGCATCACTAACAACAACCTGGGGCAGTTTACATGCTCCAACTGACATGACAGGTTCCCTTTAACTGAGGCAAGTGAGGCCTGCAGTACTTTGGATGTTCTTGTGTGGTCTTTTCTGACCTCTTGGATGAGTTGTCGCTGCGCTCTTGGGGTAATTTTGGTCGGCCGGCCACTCCTGGGAAGGTTCACCACTGTTCTATGTTTTCGCCATTTATGGATAATGGCTCTCACTGTGGTTCGCTGGAGTCCTAAAGCTTTATAAATGGCTTTATAACCTTTCCCTTACTCGAGTATAAGCCGACCCGAATATAAGCAGAGGCACCTAATTTTACCACAAAAAACTGGGAAAACTTATTGACTAGAGTATAAGCCGAGGGTGGGAAATACAGCAGCGACTGGTAAATGTCAAAAATAAAAATAGATACCAATAAAATGACATCAGTACGTTAAATGTTTTTGAACATTTCAAAGAAAAACAGTGAACTAGCTCTGTAAGTGGAAAAGAGGGTCACCTCCATCATTGCTCTCCCCCACCACCAAGCATTGTCCTGGACCTCTCATCAGTGTATTAGTAAAAACAAAACAAAAACAAAAAAAAAAAAAACACTCACCTCTCAGCCAGTTCCCCCGCAGCATCGTCTCTCTGACATAGGCTCGCACTTTATGACAATGTGCCTGTGTCAGGGAGAAAGCGCCAGGCAGGAAGCAGAGGACGGATCCCTGCAACTCTGCTCCGCTGCCATTTTCTCCTGTAGGCAGCGGAGCTGCAGGGATCGCTCCCTGCCCGTCGCACACGATGAGGGCAATCTGGCCATGGGTCCCCCGGAGCCTCTGGTTCCAAGAAGCAGGTCAGATTGCCCTCATTATTAGCCACCCTGCAAGGGCCCCTCTCCACCTCTGG
Source organism: Phyllobates terribilis (assembly GCF_046119375.1). Lineage (NCBI taxonomy): Eukaryota > Metazoa > Chordata > Amphibia > Anura > Dendrobatidae > Phyllobates > Phyllobates terribilis. The sequence goes on along the minus strand of NW_027362769.1, from coordinate 346,174,465 downwards.
GCCCTGGTGCAGCTGCACCGGTGGTATGTCCACCCCTGGTCACTCAGGTGTAAGCTGAGGGGGGCTTTTTCAGCATAAAAAATGTGCTGAAAAAGTCAGCTTATACATGAGTATATACGGTACTTTGTTTCTCATTTGTACCTGAATTTCTTTGGATCGCAGCATGATGTCTAGCTTTTGAGGATCCTTTGGTCTACTTCACTTTGTCAGGCAGGTCCTATTTAAGTGATTTCTTAATTGAGAACAGGTGTGGCAGTTATCAGGCCTGTGTGTGGCTGGGGAAATTGAACTCCGCATCCCAAAAATATGATAAACCACAGTTCATTTATGTTTTGTGGGGAGGGGGGGAGACAATCACTTTTTCACAAAGGGCCTTGTAGGTTTGGATTTCTTTTCCTTTAATAATAAAGACCTTCAATTAAAAACTGCATTTTGTTTTATCTTTGTCTAATATTTAAATTTGTTTTATGATCTGAAACATTCAAGTGTGACCAACATGCAAATGAATAAGAAATCAGGAAGGGGACAAACTTCTCACCCCACTGTATATACCCTCAGCATGAAACAATTTTCCTTGATATATACTAAAAATCGGCAGAAACAGTGAAAATAAGTTAGTAAAGATTTTTTTGGGTTTGTTATAAAAAAGAAAAAAAAAAGAAAAAAAAAAAAAAAAAAACACATTAATAAAGGAGGTTGTTACAAACATGTATTTTCCAAGCGGTGAAAAGAAAGAAAAAAAAATGAAGTCAATCCCAATTTTTGCCACGTACCTGGTCTTCTCGCTCATGACCTGGTGCTCTTGGATAGGTAGAGTCACCTGGAGTGGTAGATTCACAACACAAAGCATTTGCTAATGTTTTTGGCCTGCCTATGGATCCAACAGGCGAGAAGGAGCTACTGCTCCCTGAGCTGGAGGTAACTGTTGGACTACTACAGCATGAAATCTGTAGAGGAAGAATATGGATACAGAAAACAAATAATGGATGTGCCTGATGGTTTAGTCTCAGCGTACATCAACTTCAATAATCCCAGTACGTTGCCCCAGCCCTAATGTCGTCTGAGCTACGTCTTGTTCTTTAGCGGGTGCTTAGTACAATACATTGGCATCAGCGATCTACACATCAGCCCCATTCACAAGAAAAGAACTGATTGCCATTGACTTCAATACATTGTAAAAAAGTTTATTTTCTCCTTGCAAGCAAAGAATGTGATATAATAATTTGCAGCCAGAAAATAAAACAAAAAACACAAAAAACAGAACAGGGTTCTCCCCCCCCCCCCCCAATCTCATACATTTATGGCATATCTGTGAAAAATGAGGACCCCGCCAGTGGGATTTCAAAGCAGAAACTCCCATACAAGTGAATGAACTTTACCGCCCCCCGCTGTGTGCGCCAGAACCCCGTTCGAGATCGATGCGAGTCCCGGATATTCATGGCATAAACTTGTGGGTGTTATCGAAACTAAAAAGAGGGGAAAAAAAACAAAACTGTGGCCCTCTCCCAGTGGTTAAAAAGTTATTTCTTTATTACATACCAGGTGGAGGATACAGACAGACAGACAGAAAAAAGAGCAACGGGCGTTTCGCTCTGCCAAGCGCTTCATCCAGGCTCGGTTATCAGCTCCACCCAACCCGTTATATCCTGTTTTGCCAGGTGGGAGGAGACATCATAAAAAAAAAACAATGTTATTTAATGTAAATTGTGTGTTACTATGTAAATCCGCTCTCTTATCAGGGGATCGAACCCCAGCCAGGGGTTGGGTGAAGCTGATAACAGAGCTCTGGATGAAGCCCTCGGAAGAGCGAAACGGCCGTTGCGCTTTTTTCTGTCTGTATCCTCCACCCGGTATGTAATAAAGGAATAACTTTTTAGCCACAGTTTTTTCTCTGTTCCTAATCTGGATATTGCCTGTCTCCGGGTGAGCATTACATGTGTCTATGTTATTACTGACTCAGGACTTAATGCTATTTATCGCCATTAATTTGATTGCAATTACTAGTCGTGCTGACCTATCTATTCATTTGATAACCTGTGCCATAAATGTAGACTATAGGACAACCCTTCTAGAAAGGAACTGAAGAAATGTTCCTTAGGAATGCTTAATCCAGATTAAGGGGTTCCAGGAGAATGTTGTCTCCTCTGCCATTAAAATTATGAAACTTCCACCTAAAATCGCAGTATTTGCCCCTGAGAAAGTGGTGATCAGACATGAGATGTGACATTACTGGATTAAAAAGGACTCTCTGTTTAAGGTCTACACTTAAGAGGGCTTTCAGACAAACTTGATCTCATTTGAGAGATAATGTGATAAACAGAAAATCTGTAAATCACATTACTTACAAATAGACTTTGCTTAAAAAAATAAGAAAAGTTACTCCAAAATGTCTAACTAGTGACCTGTGAATCAGTCTCTACCAGAAGAAACACAGGAAGTGGAGGCGGGTCTCTAACTTTAAATTGCAGAGGAAATGCATGCTGGAAAGTAAAGGAAAGGAAGTTTCAGCACCTATAGTGCTGGCAGATTGAGTGGATCGGCATCAGCAAACAGTGGATAGTAGACAAAAGCATAAGAACAGCCACAGTTCCTGAACATATTAGACTATGGGGCTGATTCATTAGACTGGCGTTGTACAAGTCATTGTAAATGAAGGGTTGTAGTGGAGTAAGAGGCACCTAATTAGTTAAGAGGTGTACAGCATTTGATTAATTAGGCACATCTTACAGTGCCGTGTGCCTCCATGGCATAACTTTTCATGAATTAGATAGGCAGGCGTAGCTGCGCTTCTTTCATTTTCTGCCCATTTGGCAGAAGCTGGCGGTAAAACTCCAGAAGTTGCAAAAATTTTGCACAACTTCTCAGTTCTGCAAAAATTGACATCTTAATGAATAGGGTCCTATATGTGCACCAAAACTAATTTTATCTTTTTGTGCGGGATGAGGGCAGTGGGACCATGCTTCTCTACAGGTTTTGTGCGATAGGACTGATTACCCCTTAATTTAAGAGGACCTTTCATCAAATTTCTCATGTTGAACTGGACACATCATATAATAGTGGCTGCAGAGCGTAATAAAACATTTCTATTTTTTTTTTTTTATTAATTTTGCCTCTCAGTGACCGTAATGACATCACAAATCCTTCTGCACTTCTATGTTGCTCCCTGCTTATGACTGGTAAGCATCATACAGGGAGAAGAAGGACACGCCCCTAGTGAAAACTATATGTTAACACCCACTTGGACTTTATTTTAGGTAACTCATCAGGTGCCAAATATATGATTGCCAATATCTCAAAAACGGAAAGGCGAAATTAAAAACAAAAACAAAAAAAAAAAAAAACACACAAAAAAAACACAACCTTTTATTCAACTCTGCAGCCACTATTACATAGTGTAATGGATGAAAAGTCCCCTTTTAACAGTCACACCCCATCATCAGAAGGTTTCCACTTTAATTGCAATGCCAATTTAGGGTTTAGAAAAATAATGAATAAGATGAAGACGGATTAATAAGGGAGAGAATATTGCAGGTCAAGCCATCCCATCAGAAGATCCTGAAAACACGAAAGGAATAAAAGTAGTTTATTTTTAAGATCCCTAAAATAAAATAAAGTGTAATAAATTATTCATGCCAAGGAGGACATCTTAGGAGGCAGCTCAGAGAGGAAGACGACGCGCCCGTACCTTATATTCAAAGGGAATCCAAAAATGGGGACACCGTTGTGATTTTAGCTCTTGTGGCAGTGTATGAGGTCTGCGGCAAAGGATATCCTGGTGCAAACTACTACATCACCTATGATCTAAGCGCTGTGTGATCGTGTACTGTGGATATCCGGGACGTCCGCAAATAAAACCATTGAAAAGTGACTACTGGTGGCCATACTTACATTTATGGTTTGTTCGCTGTGGTTCAGGAGACTATTGGTACAACTCATCGCAGTGCTCCAGTCGCCGGAGAGGCCGATACAGTCTGACGAATACAGAGACGGGGCTTGTTTTAGATGACAGCTTGATTGCATCATGACATTCAGAGTCTCTTCAGCAGAGGGAATCCCTGCAAAAGGAAGAGTTACCATGCTGGGTTACAACCATCATGTGCTGGAGGAAAGGGGGACCGCACAGCTCCACCACATACAGGATGCTCGCTACTTACGTTCAACATGTGCAAATGCACAAAAGGGTCCTCTTGGGCAGTACCCAGTTTGCCTCACATCATTGCACTTTGTAGATTTGTAGATCTAGGAGGAAAACAAAAGTAAAATTTTTTTTTATTTTTGCACAACATTCATATTCTCACATTCATTCCACCTCATTTACATCTAGACATTTTTATACTCTTCATTACAGAAAAATTGGGTCATGTGATCTCCAGTCAGATTTTTTTAGGGTATTTTTTCTTCATATATCTACCCATCTATGAGAGTAGTGATAGTGACGGTACATCACATAGGATAGACAGTGTCACGGCTAGCCAGATTTTCTCATTACGATGCGCACTGACAGTGATCTCTCTTCTCATAAGAGCTGGCGAGGGAGCGCACTGTAACTGTGCATTTAAAAAAAAAAAAATATTCCACAGTGACAAGATCCTACGACGGAAAGGACAACTGACGTAAACTCAGTAGAGCAGGGACTAGCCCAGCCCCCCGAAATGGACACCACTGATGACACTTCTTTTCAAGGTGCGTGCAGAGGCTGCTGTGGCTATGACCACAGACTCTGCCTCCTGATGATGACTCATTTGAGTATCCCAGCATGCAATGAGGATTCTCAAATGAAGGGTCAAACAGGAAGTAGGGGGGAAAAAAAAGCAGTTAGCGTAGTGAGGGAACGATAGGGAATTTTTAATTAGTGCATAATAGAATAGAGATTAGATTACGGCATTAAATAGATTTAGGATTAAAATTCGTTTTGGACCACTTAAAGCAATTTGCCATTATAAAGACTGAAGGAGCAAACGTCGACAAAACCAAAATTTGTCAGTCTCAAAACTTTACATCACATAGGATACACGGAGTCTCTGCCTCTATTCAACATGTAGGATACACAGAGAAAATATGTTCATTATATGAAGAGTTCAGAATTCATCTTAAAGCTTGTAAAATAAAAAACTAAAAAACTCTTAAAGGGATTCTATGTAAATACTTTTATGCCCAAAAATGACAAAGTATTCTTAAAGGGATTCTGAAATTTGACCGGGAGAACATCTCACCTCTGGATGGAACTGCTGCTCAGTGCGGGAATGGCAGTACTGACAACTGTCCCCACTTTCACACTTTGAAGGCTCTCCCCACTCATCCCCATGTTTCACGCTTGGGCACGGTGTGGATCTAGAACAGAATAACGCCCAATAATATTAAAAAATAAAATAAATGTAAAAAATAAATAAATACACCCGTTAGTAAATGCCATGTTTGAATGGAAACTTGCATTCGAGTTGCGGTAATGCTGCAATTGTACTGCTCATCTCGACCCCTGGCCTTATGATGAGGCCTCTGTGATGCACCATTACACATGGGTGATGTAGGTGGGTATATTTAACCCTATAAACCGACACTGTGCACAAACATAATGACGCAGTCACCTGTATTTGAATTTCCTTGGGTTGCGTCTCCTGTCCCTGCTATTGTGGTAGTGAGGGCAGGCATATCCTTGGCGACAGAGCCTGGGTGGTTTAGTACACTGCTCCGTTTTATAGCTGGCAAGTACAAAGTTTGTATCTGTGGAGAAAGAAAAAAAATATTAAGAAAAAAATAAAAAAAAATTCCCAAGCTAGCAGCCAGAAATAGCCCTTTAATATGTTTATAAGAACATTTAAATGATGTGCAAGTATCAAATGTAACATGTGCTGCACTTTCAAACATCGCCACCAGGAGGCAGCTTGAGGAGCCTGGCACACACCCATTCAGACGTTGGCTTTTTTTTAGGATACAGATGCGAGTGCTAAATGCATAATTATATGCTTGCAGAGTTTTTATTGTTTTTATATTCTTCCATAAATCTATGGAGATTGATTGGATCAAACAATGCACGCAGATTATAAATGTGCATGACCCTTTAACCGCACAATGGGAGCGCATCTCAGCCGCTTCACTGTGAATATATGGAAAGAATGGGAACGTAACCGGCTTCCAGCTGTACCCCGCATCTTCTGCCCTGCATGGGGCCCGGGTCTCCGTTGTCGTCATCTGCGCAGTACCATCTGGACGTCTCGACAGTTTTTGAATAGACTTCTGCACTGGATGAATCAATGTCAATTCCACACTCATTGAACGCTTAGTACTATCACTGATAACCAGGTTCAACTTTCCAAAAAAAGGAAGAAAAAAAACAAAAAACTGGATTTTTGTCTTGCTATTTTCACGAGCCGGTTCTAATTTACTTTTTTACTAACATATATCGTATTTTTTGGACTGTAAGACACCGGACCATAAGTAGCATCCCAAATTTAGAGGAGGAAAATAGGAAAAAAATGAATTTTTAATGTCTTATCTTAACTATAAGACAGACCCACATTTTCCTCCCAAATTAGGGGGGAAAAAAGAGCATCTTACAGTCCAAAAAATATGGTACTTCAGATTCTTGTTCTGTCTAAATGCAAGTAGTATGTTTTCCAGCTGCCATTTCTCTCGATGTGGGTCAGTTTTGATTTTGGTTAGGCCTCAGACATCCATTTTTCTCCTCCGTGGTTTTCACAGATCAGACTCGTACCTGTGATAGTATATGGGGCCCGTGATATTTCGCATAGTGAGCGGTCAGGGGAAAGTTGCCAATTTTGTACGATTTTGATCTGAGAGCAGGATCAAAACTGGCAATGCAAGTGTATAAATTCATGAAAAATATCAGACCGCACTTGGGTGGCACGGACTGTCAGAAAGGAAAAGATGGAAAAAAAAACTTTTTTTTCACTCCATGTATGAGAAAAACTGATGGCACTCAGACCAAACTCTGATCACTTTTCTCCTACGTGAGAAAATCGGACATCTGGATGAGGCCTTGAATAAGGACTATATTGAAAAGAAAGTGTGTGAACCTTGTACCCCTTTTTTTTTTCCCCTAATAAATCTATCCTATTTGCACGGCTCAGGATAACCCTGACGGAACAGATTCTTCACTTCTTTAACCTGTTCTCGGAATAGATAGTCGTGGTTAATGCTTTCTAACCCTAGAAATTGACCATGCGATTCTGCTTCCCGCGGAATCCAATATCTATATAATCGTGTGAGCTTTTGCTTTATGCCTCCTCGGGGGCTTACCTTGCCACCTGGGGTCCTCTCCTAGAATCTTCTCTATCATTGCCTGGCTGGCTAACACTCCCGGCTGCAGGTCAGGGATGCCATCACTCCCAAGTTGCCCGTTCTGTAAGGCTTCCTGTGCTTGGATTTCCCTGGGTCACAAAAACAACATTTCTCATTACTTAGTGCACCCATAAGAAAAAGTGACAGGGTTTTAATACCACCCTGGTACCTATGAGGGGCATAAACATGGATAAAGCCAGCCACATTGAGACGACGACAACACATTCACCAATCTAATGTACAGAGCGGCTCTCGGCTCAAGTCGTCTTTGTATCACATCAACTTATTTGTACGATCACTGTGTGATGCGTTTGCCCTGATGAGACCACCCTTATGATTTAGGCCAAACCATCCAATTTCAGCATTATAGGCCACCAGTACAATGTTATTCGAGGACCCAAAAGTTGTCAAATACTTATTCCTGAGAGATCGGCCACTACTAGAAGTGTCAGATCAAAAGTATACAACCGGACATTCGGCCAACAACAACATTACAAACAATGTGTGGCCCCCCCAAAATCCAACGGCGCACTGACACATCAGAAACAAAGCGAACGCAAAGCGCTGTCTCACCTTATGTCATAGACAGGAGGTCTAAGGTCGTGAGGACCATGGGCAAAGGCACAATGGGGTCCGTTCTTCACACAATGTCCTCGAGCATCGGTTTCGTGAATACAAGTACCGGTCTTGTAATAGCGGAGATGGTACTTTCTCTCAGTGTCACCTGTTGTCCTATGTAAATATGGACAACTGAAATAGAAAAAAATATAATATAATATAAATATATATATATTTGAATGATAATGACAACCACCACACAAATGTAAGATAACTACTTATACTGAACGATTGATACACAGCAACTGTCCCAGACACTAAAATTGATTAAAAAAATACAAAAGCTGTATATATTTAATCAGCAGAGTTCATGTATTTCAGAAAATTATTGAGACACTGAAGCCTTCGCAAAGGTGTTGTCGGAGGTGTCAGTTTCACTTACACATATAAAGCTAAATTAACCTAGTTCTTGTTATTTTGCCTTTATCAAAACGCAAGATCTTACTCGCCAAAGTGTAAAAATACTACTGAGCGGCAATCACCGGCTGGGTTCACTTCTGTTACTAAAAACCAATAAGCCAGAATAACCTTAAAGAGAGTTTCCCCTTGGTCCGGAATAAAAAAAATTACATACATAAAAAAAAAAAATTATTTAAAATACATTTGTTTAACACTGTATTAAACGGTTTGGCACAGTAGACTGCAGACTTGTGAATCCTCGCAGCGCGCACAGTCAGGATTCTCCGATGCCAGCGGAGAAACAAAGTGTATTGAGCGAGGACGGACACGTCCAGCCGGCATGTATCCGGGAGTACGCAACTATGCATATCGCATACTTGAGGTCACGTCACCGCCCGGCCTCGCCGCTCGCACCGGAGAATCCTGGATTCGTAAGTCTGCAGTTAGAGTGACGGTAGAATTTCGTGCCAAACCGGGACAACCGCTTTAAAAGGCCAGGATTGCTCCCCGTGTATAAATTACACCCACCCACAGATCCCAGTTCTCCGTGTAGAGGCCTAGACTAGTCCTGATGGCCTCCGTCAGGCTGGTATACCTCGCTGTTCTGTGTAGTCACCTGCGCCAATCTAGCCAAAAGGCACTTCGTTAAAAATAATTATACATTAAAAAAATGTGAATGCAATCGCTTATATAGCCATTTTCTAATGTAATATTAAATTGCTTTCTTCTGCCATGACAGGAATACAGCATTACAAGGAAGTCCTAGGCTAAAGTGGATCTAAACTAGAGACTTCGTTACGTGGTGATTAGTGTATGATCACCAAGGGGTCCGACTGATCATGAGAAAGGGGGGATGAAAGGGGATTTTGTATCCCTGTACATGTGCGAAGCAAGTCTAATTACTTGGAAATGCTTATGTTCATTCTTTTAAGCGTTTTATGTGAATTCGCCTGAAAAAGATGTAGCATGTATATACACTTAATACATTCAGTAGCACAAATCCCTCTCCAAAGCTGGCAGTTTGCTACAGTGTATCAGCCTGGAGTCAAATGTTATTTAGCACATAGAGGACGGTCTGCACTAGGTATAAGAAGTCATTCAGAAGAAATACTATGGGCCCGATTTATAAAAGCTTTTAAGCCAGAAAAGTCGTAAAGTTTTGCAACTTTTGGCGGTTTCACGCTACTTGCAGCAACTCTGCCGGGACAGGACGGGGCTCTGCCCACCTGTCATAATCAGCAGAAGTGCCCTCGATTCTTACAACAAAAATGGTACCTCTAGTCCCCCGAATCGGCCCCCATGTCTGTCTTCTTATATTCTTGGGATGGCAATAAGAGTGCTCGCCGTCAGTGACTAGAAGATGAAACTGAATATTGTTTATATTACAAAAGGACATATAATAAATACATGATAAATAATAAGGTCTCCTGCAGCCTTCTATGGACAGATGTCTTACTCCATCCACACGTGACACAATATATAATTTATTTATTTTTATTTCAGATTGGTTTGATATTAAAATAAATAAAATCTCAGTATGCGGCATCCATATGAAATTGGAGCCATTCAGCGATAAAGTGGTAGATACAAGTATCTCTATGACTGTGCCATGCTAAACTCCAACCCGTAATATGGCTACAGTAATTCACAGAGGTCCTTACCGCGATCTAGTCCAGCTTTCCCTAAAACAAGATGAATAACCCCCACAAAAAAAGGGCTAAAAATCCCTGCTCCATCAGGTCCAAAAACAAGAATCAATCACTAATTCCAGCCAGACATAAAAAGCAGTAAGAGAAGAGAAATTAGTCTGTACAAACGTGAAAACTTTTATTGTATGGATGACTTTCATGTAGTCAGGAATAGTTACAGCCCACACAAGGAGCGAGAGAAGGCGGGCGGGCCCAGAGAGCGGGCGGGCGGGCCCAGAGAGCGGGCGGGCGGGCCCAGAGAGCCCAATTCTCATGCTCTAACTTGCCACTCCCTCATTGTGAGTGGGCAGTTCCTCTCATCAGCATTCTGCAAGTACTATAGGTGCACAAACTTTCTTACTCCTCATATCCCAGCACTGCATCTGCCATTATCCAATGCCCTAAACTGAAACCCTGGCTTCTCTGCTCTGTCAGTAAAGCATCTGGGTGTGAATAGCAAGTTAAAGAGTAAAGAGTCACTTTGTGGCCGGGGCTTTGGAATAATTTGTCAAATTATTAAAAGGACCTCATGGTTAAAGCTACAGTGACCATTAAACCTCCCATGCAATTTTTAAAAATTTGCAGTAACAGCAGAACAAAAGCCCCGAAGACGACCAGCCAAGCAGGGAAACATCGGGAGGGCTACATTTTTACATTTCTTTCCTAATTATGTGAGGACCTCAATCATCATCTCCTTATCCGAGCTGTATAATTACACCGTCCGTCTCAGAAGAGGGAACCACTTCCAGAAATTGGAGCAGATGAGATTATAATATAATATTATTATGTGTAATATGAATAAATATACAGTACAGACCAAAAGTTTGGACACCCCCTCCACGTCTCCTGGTAGCGCCTCCAGCCTCTGGACACTACGCCGACAGACACAGCAAACCTTCTTGCCACAGCTCGCATTGATGTGCCATCCTGGATGAGCTGTACTACCTGAGCAACTTCTGTGGGTTGTAGAGTCCGTCTCATGCTACCACGAGTGTGAAACCACAACCAACATTCAAAAGTGACTAAAACATCAGCCAGAAAGCATTGGTACTGAGATGTGGTCTGTGGTCCCCACCTGCAGAACCACTCCTTTATTGAGGGTGTCTTCATAATTACCAATAAATTTCCATCTATTCTCTATTCCATTTGCACAACAGCATGTGAAATTGATTGTCAATCAGTGTTGCTTCCTAAGTGGGCAGTTTGATTTCACAGAAGTTTGATTTACTTGGAGTTATATTCTGTTGTTTAAGTGTTCCCTTTATTTTTTTAACAGTGTGTGTAATATAAAAGTTTGGACACCTTCTCATTTAAAGATTTTTCTGTATTTTCATGACTATGAAAATTGTACATTCACACTGAAGGCATCAAAACTATGAATTGACACATGTGGAATGATATACTTAACAAAAAAGTGTGAAACAACTGAAAATATGTCTTATATTCTAGGTTCTTCAAAGTAGCCACCTTTTGCTTTGATGACTGCTTTGCACACTCTTGGCATTCTCTAGATGAGCTTCAAGAGGTAGTCACCGGAAATGGTCTTCCAACAATCTTGAAGGAGTTCCCAGAGATGCTTAGCACTTGTTGGCCCTTTTGCCTTCGCTCTGCGGTCCAGCTCACCCCAAACCATCTCGATTGGGTTCAGGTCTGGTGACTGTGGAGGCCAGGTCATCTGGCGTAGCACCCCATCACTCTCTTTCTTGGTCAAATAGCCCTTACACAGCCTGGAGGTGTATTTGGGGTCATTGTCCTGTTGAAAAATAAATGATGGTCCAACTAAACGCAAACCGGATGGAATAGCATGCCGCTGCAAGATGCTGTGGTAGCCATGCTGGTCCAGTATGCCTTCAATTTTGAATAAATCTCCAACAGTGTCACCAGCAAAGCACCCCCACACCATCACACCTCCTCCTCCATGCTTCACGGTGGGAACCAGGCATGTAGAGTCCATCCGTTCACCTTTTCTGCGTTGCACAAAGACACGGTGGTTGGAACCAAAGATCTCAAATTTGGACTCCTCAGATCAAAGCACAGATTTCCACTGGCCTAATGTCCATTCCTTGTGTTCTTTAGCCCAAACAAGTCTCTTCTGCTTCTTGCCTGTCCTTAGCAGTGGTTTCCTAGCAGCTATTTTACCATGAAGCCCTGCTGCACAAAGTCTCCTCTTAACAGTTGTTGTAGAGATGTGTCTGCTGCTAGAACTCTGTGTGGCATTGACCTGGTCTCTAATCTGAGCTGCTGTTAACCTGCGATTTCTGAGGCTGGTGACTCGGATAGACATCCTCAGAAGCAGAGGTGACTCTTGGTCTTCCTTTCCTGGGGCGGTCCTCATGTGAGCCAGTTTCTTTGTAGCTCTTGATGGTTTTTGCGACGGCACTTGGGGACACATTCAAAGTTTGCCCAATTTTTCGCACTGACTGACCTTCATTTCTTAAAGTAATGGATGACCACTCGTTTTTCTTTACTTAGAATTTGTATTATGGCAAGAAAAAAGCAGCTAACAGTCTATTCAGTAGGACTATCAGCTGTGTATCCACCACACTTCTGCACAACACAACTGCTGGTCCCAACCCCAGTTATAAGGCAAGAAATCCCACTTATTAAACCTGACAGGGCACACCTGTGAAGTGAAAACCATTTCCGGTGACTACCTCTTGAAGCTCATCAAGAGAATGCCAAGAGTGTGCAAAGCAGTCATCAAAGCAAAAGGTGGCTACTTTGAAGAACCTAGAATATAAGACATATTTTCAGTTGTTTCACACTTTTTTGTTAAGTATATAATTCCACATGTGTTAATTCATAGTTTTGATGCCTTCAGTGTTAAAGTACAATTTTCAGTCATGAAAGTGTAATAAGGTTATGAAGGGGGAGATTTATCAAACATGGTGTAAAGTGAAACTGGCTCAGTTGCCCTTAGCAACCAATCAGATTCCACTTTTCATTCCTCACAGACTCTTTGGAAAATGAAAGGTGGAATCTGATTGCTAAGGGCAACTGAGCCAGTTTCACAGATCTAGTTTTCACAGATAGATCTCCCCCAAATCTGTTTTCTTTTCAGATAATTCAGATAACACATAATGGCAAATAATTTAAATACAGATCAAAGAAAATGGATTTTAACAGAGTATTGGAAATCTCAAAATGCTGAAACCGTTAGAGCAAATTGGGTTGAAACATTTGGTACTCAAGCCCCAAAGAGACAAACCATTTACCGCATTCGTGACAAATTCAATACCACTGGCTCAATCCTTAATGCTCCAAAAACTGCTCGACCCAAAACAGTCTGTACAGAAGATAATAAACAACTTGTTGCTGAAACATTTGTTCAGAGTCCAAAAAGGTCCACCAGAAGAGCCTCTTTGGAATTCTGAATTTCACGAGCTTCTATCATGTGAATCCTGAAATCTATTGGGTGGAAAGCTTATCGTCCACGTCTAATTCATGGTTTATTGGAGAATGATCCAGACAGGCGGCTGCAATTTAGTGAGATTAAGCTTAACAAAATTGAAGAAAACAAAGTAATTTTAGATAACATTATGTGGAGTGATGAAGCTTCTTTCAAATTATCCGGCCATATTAACAGACATAATTGTATTTACTGGTATAATGAGAACATGCATTTAACATTAGAGCAACAACTAAATGAGCCTGGTGTCAATGTTCGGGGTGGTATTTCAAGTTTTGGTGTTTTAGGACCAATATTTTTTGATGATACAGTCACAGGAGATAAGTATCTCGAAATTCTAATGAATCAAGTTGTTCCCCAGTTAAAGCAACAGCCTAATTCAAATGACCTTTATTTCCAACAAGATGGGGCCCCTCCACATTATTCAAGAGTGGTCCGCGAGTATCTTGATGAAACATTTCCTAATAAATGGATTGGCCGAAGAGGCCCACTTGATTGGCCGGCACGTTCACCAGACTTGACCCCAATGGATTTTTTCTTTTGGGGAGCACTCAAGGACAAAGCTTATAGTTGAAAACCAAAAAGTGTCAGTGATATGAAAAATGACATAAGAGATGCATTTCAAGAAATTAATACCCAAAGAGACTTGTGCAAAAAAGTTTGTTGAAGCGTAAGAGGCGACTTCAAAGCTGTGCAAATTGTAATGGAAAACAGTTTGAGCCCCAGCATTGATAAAATTTAAGGGCTTTTGTATTATTGTTCAGAATAAAATGTAATTGGCAATGTTATGCTTGTGTTAGTAAATATAATTTTATAGTGTGTGTGTGTGTGTGTGTGTGTGTGTGTGTGTGTGTGTGTGTGTGTGTGTGTGTGTGTGTGTGTGTGTGTGTGTGTGTGTGTGTGTGTGTGTATGTGTATATATATATATATATATAATATATTCCGGCGTATAAGACGACTTTTGAAGACTGAAAAATCTTCTGTCTAGTCTGGGGTCGTCTTATACGCCGGTAATGCTTTTGAACTTTCAGAAATTGACATGCGGGGATACTCTGGGGGTGTTAATAAGCTGCCGTGGCCGTATCCCTGCCATGTCGGAGTTAATATAAGGTGGAGGGAGTTAAAATACGGCGGCGGTAGGTCCACACAGTCAGCGCTTCTGTGCTGAAACGGACACATCGCTGCGTATTCCCAGCTCCGGACACAGCGCAGGGCTTCTGTGCCGACAGCTTTCACTTGTCACAGAAGCGCTGCGCTGTGTCCGGAGCAGGGAAGTTCGCATCGCTTCTGTGACAATATATGAAAAGCCGGCAATTCAGCAGCGGCATAAGCCGGCACCCGACAATTTAGAATAGAAAGAATAGAGCTTCACACATAGATTAGATAGATAGAAACATGTCAGTCACATATATATGAAGTACAGTGACAGTGCTGGTTACTGTGCTTGTCATCTAGTGTTAAAATAACGGATTTATTTAAAAAAAAATTGGCGTGGGGTTCCCCTTAATTTTAGTCTCTAGCGGAGGTTAAGCAGACGGCTGGGGCAGATGTTTGAAGCCTGGGAAGGGGGTAATACCCACGGAGCTTCCCAGGCTACTAATATCAGCCCCCAGCTGAATACATAGCCTTTACTAGCTATTAAAATGGGGGACCCCCCAAAAAAAATGACGTGGGGTCCCCCCTAATTTAATAGCTAGCAAAGGCTAGGCAGACAGCTGGGGGCTGATATTAATAGCCCAGGAAGGGAGTCATGAATATTGGCCCCCTCCCAGGCTAGAAACACCAGCCGTCAGCCGCCCCAGAAATGGCGCATTCATAGGATGCGCCAATTCTGGCACTTAGCCTCGCTCTTCCACGCTGCCCTGGTGCGGTGGCAGGGGGTAATAGGGCTGGGGTTGATGTCAGCTTATAATGCCAGCTGACATCAAGCCCAGGTTAGTAATGGAGAGGCGTCTATAAGACACCCCCATTACTAACCCCATAGGAAAAGTTAAAAAAAACACAAACACCCAGAATAAAGTCCTTTAATTGAAATAAACACACAATTCTTTATTGTTCTAAATTAAACCATACTTACCATCACGCCCATTCCAGCTGAAGCCAACGATCTCCTGCAATAAAAGAAAAATAATAAAGCAACCTCATCCTTACCTTTCCATGGTTCCCATGACAGCTTCAGCTCTGCTACATCGAGATGACAGGCTGGACCGCAGCAGAACGCTGCCATCCAGCCTGTCATCCCGCAGACACTGAGAAGCGCAGGCATGCTTGCGCTCCTCAGTGTCTCGCTGTGACGGCATCCAGATGAGAAGACAATGAACTCAGCTCACCTCCTGGACGTCCGTCACTGACAGCGTGGGAAACTTCTACTGCGCATGCGGGGAGCAGGAGAATTTTCCCACGCTGTCAGTGACGTGCATGAGGTGAGCCGAGTTCATTGGACATGATCTCGGCTCATCTGGATGCCGTCACAGTCAGACACTGAGGAGCACAAGCATGCCTGCGCTTCTCAGTGTCTGCGGGATGGCAAGCTGAACGGCAGCGTTCTGCTGCGGTGCAGCCTGTCATGTGAATGTAGCAGAGCTGGACCGGTCCTGGGAACCATGGAAAGGTAAGGATGAGGTTGCTTTATTATTTTACTTTTATTGCAGGAGATCGTTGGCTTCAGCTGGAATGGGCGTGATGGTAAGTATGGTTTAATTTAGAACAATAAAGGATTGTGTCTTTATTTCAATTAAAGGACTTTATTCTGGGTGTTTGTGTTTTTTTTAATTACTTTACTAGAAATTCATGGTGGTCATGTCTAATATTGGCGTGACCCCATGAATTTCGGGCTTAGGGCCAGCTGATAATGCCAAGCTGGCCTTAACCCCTTTATTACCCAGTGAGCCACGGCACCAGGGCCCTGGATGAGTTGGGTACAACGCCAGAAGATGGCGCTTCTATGAACGCGCCATTTTCCGGGGTGGCTGCGGACTGCAATTTGCAGCGGGTGGGGCCCAGAAAGCTTGGGCCTCCCTGCGCTGCAGATTCCAGCCCCCAGCTGCCTAGTTGTACCTGGCTGGACACAAAAATAGGGCGAAGCCCCACGTCTTTTTTTTTTTAATTATTTCATGAAATAATTAAAAAAAAAAAAAAGGGCTTCCCTATATTGTTGTGTCCGGCCAGGTACAAATAGGCAGCTGGTGGTTGGGGGCAGCCCGTTCCTGCCTGCTGTACCTGGCTGGACACAAAAATATGGCGAAGCCCAAGTCAACATTTTTGGGAAAAATTAATTACAAAATTAATAATAATTTAGGGACTGCATCTTTATTAACCCCTCAATTGTCATTTAGTGTTAAAATAAAGGATTTTTTAAAAAAAATTGGCGTGGGATCCACCATCATTATAGTCTCTAGCGGAGGTTAAGCAGACGGCTGGGGCAGATGTTTGAAGTCTGGGAAGGGGGTAATACCCACGGAGCTTCCCAGGCTACTAATATCAGCCCCCAGCTGAATACCTAGCCTTTACTAGCTATTAGAATGGGGGACCCCCCCAAAAAATGACGTGGGGTCCCCCCTATTTTAATATGTTTATGAGTGACAGTTTTCCTGCTATATACCTGCATGTCATAAGAATTTAAATTAAAAAAGGACCATGTTAAATTCAAATCTGTTTTTTTTTTTTTTTTTTTTACCGGTGTTTGGTATGCGTTGGAAAAGGGGTAGTCTTATACGGTGAATATATCTTAAACTCTATATTTTAACAGGAAAGTAGGGGGGTCGTCTTATACACCAGGTCGTCTTATACGCCGGAATATACGGTATATATATGTATGTACACACACACACTAGATGGTGGCCCGATTCGAACGCAACGGGTATTCTAGAATAGGTATGCAGCCGACGGGGCGCAATTAGCAAAGCGGTGTTTAAATTTGGCGGCAATATCGCTGATTAGTCGCGACCAATCAGCAGACGTCAGACGCGACTAATCAGCGACTTTGGGGCCAAATTTAAACAACGCTCTGCTGATCGCTGTCGCCGGCCTCGACCAATCAGCAGAGCGTTGTTTAAATTTGGCACCAATCTCGCTGATTAGTCGCGACCAATCAGCAAAGAGGTGTTTAAATTTGGCGCCCAAATCGGTGATGTCGCGGCCAGCGACCAATCAGCGATTTTTATCACAAATGTCCGGACCTTTGTAACACCATGCGGATACTGTGGGGACATCAGCGGCTACGGTGTGAAGGGAGGATCGGGGAGCGGCGCTGCGGGTCGGGATATTTCTGCTGCGAGCGCCCGCTCATGTCCCGGGTTCTCGCAGCAGAAGTATCCGCACAGGCAGCGCCGCTGACATCCATGTGGCTAGGGTGTGAAGGGAGGACCGGGGAGCGGCGCTGACATCCAATTGGTCGCGGCCGCTATTTAAATGTGCCGCACAAATCGGTGATTGGTCGCGGTCTTGGCCCACAACCAATCACCGATTTGGGCGCCAAATTTAAATATCGGCCACGACCAATCACCGATCTTGGCTCCAGATTTAAACACCGCTGTGCTGATTTGTCACGGCCGATATTTAAATGTGGCGCCCAAATCGGTGATTGGTCGCAGACGCTGCCCGCGACCAATAAGCACAGCGGTGTTTAACTTTTGCGCTAAGATCGGTGATTGGTCGGGTCTGAAGACCGCGACCAATCATCGAATCGTCTTGGTGAGGACCGGGTAGCGCCACTGCCTGTGCGGGTACTTCCGCTCCGAGAAGCCGGGACATGAGCGGGCGCTCGCAGCAGAAGTATCCCGACCCGCAGCACCGCTCCCCGGTCCGGACATGTGTGTTAAAAATCGCTGATTGGTCGCTGGCATTGCCCGCGACCAATCACCGATTTGGGCGCCACATTTAAATAGCGTCCGCGACCAATCAGTACAGCGGTGTTGAAATGTGGAGCCAAGATCGGTGATTGGTCGCAGGCAAAGGCCGCGACCAATCAGCAGAGCGGTGTTTAACTTTAGCGCCAAGATCACTGATTGGTCGCGTGCGGAGAGCACGACCAATCAGCGAATCGTATTGGTGAGGAGCGGGGAGCGGAATCGTATTAATGAGGACCGGGGAGCGCCGCTGCCTGTGCGGATACTTCCACTCAGATGCCGGGAGATGAGCGACTGCTCGCAGCAGAAGTATCCCGACCCGCAGCGCCGCTCCTCGGTCCTCCCTTCACACCCTAGCCGCTGATGTCCCCACAGTATCCGCATGGTGTAACAAAGGTCCGGACATTTGTGTTAAAAATCGCTGATTGGTCGCCGACGCTATTTAAATGTGCCCAGCGTCGGCGACCAATCAGCACAGCTGTGTTTAAATGTGGAGCCAAGATCGGTGATTGGTCGCGGCCGATATTTAAATTTGGCGCCCAAATCGGTGATTGGTCGCGGGCAGCGTCCGCGAACAATCAGCACAGTAGTGGTTAACTTTAGCCGCAAGATCAGTGATTGGTCGCGGGCCAAGACCGCGACCAATCACCGATTTGTGCGGCAGATTTAAATAGCGGCCGCGACCCAATTGGATGTCAGCGCCGCTCCCCGGTCCTCCCTTCACGCCCTAGCCGCAAGGATGTCAGCGGCGCTGCCTGTGCGGATACTTCCGCTGCGAGAACCCGGGACATAGCGGGCGCTCGCAGGAGAAGTATCCCGACCAGCAGCGCCGCTCCCCGGTCCTCCCTTCCGCATGGAGGTCAGCGGCGCCGGCGGTCCATCCGCTGCTACCAGCCGGGAGATGAGCGCCTCGCGCCGCTCATCTCCCGGCTGCATCGCCGCTCAGCTCCGTCCCGCAGATGAGCCGCTAACGGCCGCCATCTTTTTTCAGAAATCCCGCGGAGCTGATTGGCCGCTGACGGACCAATGAGCGACGCGGAATTTCCTGGACAGACAGACAGGATAAGACGATTATATATTTAGATATAGATATATATACAGTTATATGAAAAAGTTTGGGCACCCCTATTAATCTTAAGCTTAATGTTTTATAAAAATTGGTGTTTTTGCAACAGCTATTTCAGTTTGATATATGTAATAACTGTTGGACACAGTAATGTTTCTGCCTTGAAATGAGGTTTATTGTACTAACAGAAAATGTGCAATCTGCATTCAAACAAAATTTGACAGGTGCATAAGTATGGGCACCTCACCAGAAAAGGGACATTAATATTTAGTAGATCCTCCTTTTGCAAAAATAACAGCCTCTAGTCGCTTCCTGTAGCTTTTAATGATTTCCTGGATCCTGGATGAAGGTATTTTTGACCATTCCTCTTTACAAAACAATTCCAGTTCAGTTAAGTTTGATGGTCGCCGAGCATGGACAGCCCTCTTCAAATGATCCCACAGATGTTCAATGATATTCAGGTCTGGGGACTGGGATGGCCATTCCAGAACATTGTAATTGTTCCTCTGCATGAATGCCTGAGTAGATTTGGAGCGGTGTTTTGGATCATTGTCTTGCTGAAAGATCCATCCCCTGCGTAACTTCAACTTTGTCACTGATTCTTGAACATGATTGTCAAGAATCTGCTGATACTGAGTGGAATCCATGCGTCCCTCAACTTTAACAAGATTCCCGGTGCCGGCATTGGCCACACAGACCCAAAGCATGATGGAACCTCCATCAAATTTTACTGTGGGTAGCAAGTGTTTTTCTTGGAATGCTGTGTTTTTTTGCCGCCATGCATAATGCCTTTTTGTATGACCAAACAACTCAATCCTGGTTTCATCAGTCCACAGGACCTTCTTCCAAAAAGAAATTGGCTTCTCCAAATGTGCTTTTGCATACCTCAGCCAACTCTGTTTGTGGCGTGCTTGCAGAAACGGCTACTTTCGCATCACTCTCCCATACAGCTTCTCCTTGTGCAAAGTGCGTTGTATAGTTGACCGATGCACAGTGACACCATCTGCAGCAAGTTGATGCTGCAGCTCTCTGGAGGTGGTCTGAGGATTGTCCTTAACTGATCTCACCATTCTTCTTCTCTGCCTTTCTGATGTTTTTCTTGGCCTGCCACTTCTGGCCTTAACAAGAACTGTCCCTGTGTTCTTCCATTTCCTTACTATGTTCCTCACAGTGGAAACTGACAGGTTAAATCTCTGAGACAGCTTTTTGTATCCTTCCCCTGAACAACTATGTTGAATAATGTTTGTTTTCAGATCATTTAACAGTTGTTTTGAGGAGCCCATGATGCCACTCTTCAGAGGAGATTCAAACAGGAGAACAACTTGCAAGTGGCCACTATAAGTAGCTTTTCTCATGATTGCATACACCTGGCTATGAAGTTCAAAGCTCAATGAGGTTACAAAACCCAAAAAAAGTGCTTTAGTAAGTCAGTAAAAAGTAGGTAGGAGTATTTAAAACAAGAAAATGATAAGGGTGCCCATACTTATGCACCTGTCAAATTTTGCTTGAATGCAGATTGCACATTTTCTGTTAGTACAATAAACCTCATTTCAAGGCAGAAACATTACTGTGTCCAACAGTTATTACATATATCAAACTGAAATAGCTGTTGCAAAAACACCAATTTTTATAAAACATTAAGCTTAAGATTAATAGGGGTGCCCAAACTTTTTCATATAACTGTATATATATATATATATATATATATATATATTTTTTTTTTACACATACATCTGGCAGCGGCTGCTCTAAGTGGCTTGCATAATACATCAGCATTAAACAGGTGAGTGTAGACGGAGCTGCATTACATTTTCATCACATCTGTTGTCATGGCAACAGAGCATGAGCCCGGCGCTGGCATGCTGCCAGCCATCTCCCTTTAATACGGGCTGCAGTCTGTGGAAGCAGAAATAAAAGGCGAATGATTCCTGAAGGCTTCACCAGTAGCGTCTGTGTAGTATCTCATCACCTAATAAAGCAGAATGACATCTATAAAAGAGCAGATGAAGCTGGCGGTGCTCTTACATAGGACTGCCGGAAGCCTCACTCGGGGAGACATTCCGATTGAGGATTATTGTCTGCACAATTTCGCTGCCTCCGTAAGATCTTTATGGCAGCTCCAGAGTTGAGCGTTATTCCGCACTGTGATCTGTGCGCGGGGACAGATTATAACGAACAGATACCGACGCACATCCATCCCGTACGCAGCCGCTGCAATGTATTATTACAACTCTCACCAAAACCACCAGCAGTCAGACTAAGGTCTAACAGAGGGGGGGGGTGGGATCCAGAGATGGGAACCCTACCCAAGACTGTCTAATTGGCCAAGAATTAAGTCATCTCTGCTCTTGTGGCTGCTATTGCCACTGTCTGGTCGGATGATCATTTTAGCTGCAATGCCACTGGTCTTCACCAGGCACAACAAACTATGACATTTAGGCTACTGTCTCTGCCCCCGCCGATCCTGCAGCGACTACATCACATCAACAAGGTGTCCGTCACCCCCCAAACACTAACTAAAACAAGTATATGGTCGTATAGGTGGACTTAGGTTTCCATAAACCTTTACTGTCCAGAAAATGCAACTTGGGGGGGGACTCTGTGTGCCCTTAGTATGGCCTGGAGGTAACTACACTGTTCTGCCCCCTGAATAAGCACACCAAGGATCCTCCCAGTAACTTGACATTGCTAGCTTGTCTTGAGCGATTGCTGCCTGATCAGAACCCTCCTGCATGCGCTCACACACCTCTCTGCTGCAGCCGCTTGCTACTCATCCAAGTATATTAGTATAGAGAGCTGCCACAGCATTAGTCTGTGTAAGCAAACACGATGGCTTCTGCATCAAAACTGTGCCAGCGCGCGCGCGCCACCGCAACTGTGCCAGCGCGCGCGCGCCACCGCAACTGTGCCAGCGCGCGCGCGCCACCGCAACTGTGCCAGCGCGCGAGCGCGCCACCGCAACTGTGCCAGCGCGCGCGCGCCACCGCAATTGTGCCAGCGCGCGCGCCACCGCAATTGTGCCAGCGCGCGCGCGCGCCACCGCAACTGTGCCAGCGCGCGCGCGCGCCACCGCAACTGTGCCAGCGCGCGCGCCACCGCAACTGTGCCAGCGCGCGCGCGCGCCACCACAACTGTGCCAGCGCGCGCGCCACCACAACTGTGCCAGCGCGCGCCACCACAACTGTGCCAGCGCGCGCCACCACAACTGTGCCAGCGCGCGCCACCACAACTGTGCCAGCGCGCGCGCACCACCACCACAACTGTGCCAGCGCGCGCGCACCACCACCACTACTGTGCCAGCGCGCGCGCACCACCACCACCACCACTACTGTGCCAGCGCGCGCGCACCACCACCACCACCACTACTGTGCCAGCGGCGCGCACCACCACCACCACCACTACTGTGCCAGCGCGCGCGCACCACCACCACCACTACTGTGCCAGCGCGCGCGCACCACCACCACCACCACTACTGTGCCAGCGCGCGCGCACCACCACCACTACTGTGCCAGCGCGCGCGCACCACCACCACCACTACTGTGCCAGCGCGCGCGCACCACCACCACCACTACCTACTGTGCCAGCGCGCGCGTGCACCACCACAACTGTGCAAGCAAGCGCTGTCAATTAGGATACAGGAAGGGGCCGTGTGATGCTAATTCAGGAGTGGAAGGATGAAAAGAGATCTGGGCCACGACAAGGATGCATCAACCACTTTAATCTGCATATTGATTATACAGCGGTTTCTGGACACTAAAAGGCAAGGATTGTTACCCTAAAGGAATGCTTTTCACAGGGGCTAATACGACTGTAAAATTCGTATTCGGGGAGTAGACCCCCTTTAAAAGGTGACCACTGCAGCCAATCACTGGCCTCATCTACATGAAAGACATGGCCGCTGAGGCAATTGATAGAAATGGCGTCATTGTTGCAGGACAAGCGAGGACCATTGGATCAGAGGTGCTAGTCACGAGATGGATTAACTATGTAATGGTTACTTTCAGCTCTCGGACAATCCCTTTAAGCTGTAATTTTAAATTGTGAGTCAGCCTTTTCAGCAAATGGAGTCGGTAGAAAAAGCTAATGACATCCCAGACCAGCAGTCTTCATACTCCACTAAGAAGTGGTCCAGAGAATAAATAAAACCACAATAAACAGAACTATACAGTATATAGAGGAATCCGAAACCCTTTGAACCACATGTACATAAAATTGAGCAAAGAACAAGATTTGCATGGAAAAATAAAATTTCCACATTTGCAAATATCTTTGCATGTGTGCCCTTTACCAACCAACATCCTGATACTAATGAAACAAAGGTTGTCAGATCAGGGTCAAAATGGTCATGTTTAATGAGAGTAATGCATCCTAGTTGTTTTACATTATGCTCCAAGTGAGACAAGATGCTAAAGCGGTGCAATTCTGTGGATATTAGGTGGCGTGCAGCACTAGTGCACAATTAAAACCCTACCAGACTAGACTCTTGCACTAAAAAGGAATCGTATCAAAATTTCCACAGGATTTCTACTCCAATCGGTGTATAGTTACTCGCTGAACCACCTGTCAGAAAAGCCATTAAAAGAAAAAAAAAAAAAAAATGTTTTATTCAACTCCCATACGAAGCGGCAGGATTTATTGAGCTTTTTTCTTGCGATACGTTCTGAGCAAGAACCACTGACCCGAAACGGACAGCACAATGCAGGATTATAATGCGTGTAACCATACAAAACACTTACCAAAGTGAGATCATGTACAGAAAGGGTAATTGGCAATTTTAAATAAAAATTTGAAAATAAAAAAAAAAAAGTTATATTAAACATTTATAAAAAAAATAGCAGTAATAAAAAACAGTAAAAGAGCAATAAAATTGATTGTTATAAACGTTTTGCTCCGTGGGAAGAGAGTGAACCTGTATGACTACCAAAATGGTTACGCTTTTAAAGAACGTCCGGAAACCATCGCCTAAAGACTAAATTCACATTGTGCTTGCAAAGCTCCCGATGCGCGAGTGAAAAGTATCCTAAGGCTCCTATATCTGACAGAAGACAAAAACAGTGTCCTTTTGGCCTGTGTCATGCCGGTATGTGTCAGTACGCTTATTTTACAATCAACTTTATAAAATAGTACAGCCTGCCGCGCTATTCCACGAAAAAGAAAAATATACAGAATATATAAATATATTTATCACATGGTACAAATTCTTCCAACATGGGGGCCTGTGGGAGAAGGATCCCACCCACTGTGTGCACAGTACCGTGCCATTTATCGGAGGAATATGCTGATTGTACTGTAACCACTGTTTGGATTTTTTTAATCTGAAGACTAATAAATCTGGATGATTTTAGACCAGAGAGTTCTGGTTTTTTCCTGGAACTCAAGTATTGATTGGGAGACTAAGGCAGTGTGCACATGTGGCAGATTTGTTGCGTTTTTGATGAGCTTTTTGCTGTGAAGATTTGTAATAAAACCTGA
Organism: Phyllobates terribilis; assembly: GCF_046119375.1. Lineage (NCBI taxonomy): Eukaryota > Metazoa > Chordata > Amphibia > Anura > Dendrobatidae > Phyllobates > Phyllobates terribilis. The sequence continues at coordinate 346,149,667 of NW_027362769.1, read as the reverse complement.
AGGGTTTCCTGATGTCAGCGTGAGGAGACTTATAGGCCATGCATGCTCCTTTGGGAAATTAAATATGTAAATTGCCTCTTTAGAGAGGGAGAAGACTAGAACTCTAATGTCACCTATTGGAAGTAGCAATCCTAAACATCAATACTGAACCTTGCCATATAACTTGGGATAAAAGCCAAATCAGAATCTCAATTTGCAGACACGGTGTTTTGGGATATTGCCCCTCATCAGTGCAAAGTATGAGAACTAATTTGGCTGGGTGATCCTCTCACCTAGCCAAATCAGATCTCATACTTTGCACTGATGAGGGGCAATATCCCAAAACACTGTCTGCAAACTGAGATTTTGATTTGGCTTTTATCTAAGTTATATGGCAAGGCTTGTTAAAGGGTCGATACCGACTTTAGGGATTGCTACTTCCAGTAGGTGGCACAGAAGTTTAAGTCCTCTTCCTCTCCAAAGAGGCAATTTGCATATAAAAAAAAAAAAGTGTGTATTTTACGCTGTGTTTTTCTTGATAAGAGGTGCAGAAATTTCTGCAACAAATACTTAATGTGTGCTCATAACCTAAGGGTCCATTCACACGGATCAACCGGCGGCACAATACAAGTGCCGGTCAGTAAACCTTTACCAATCAGCACAGGCAGATCAAAGTAAAACGAAGCGCACTGAGCAATCCGTAATATTGCTCAGTGCAACCATAGTTCTCAGCAGCGCGAATGCCGTTTACACGGGACGATGCACCGCCGAGAACAATATTTTTTTGCATTGTGCAAAAGATCATTTCACCCAATGATTGAGCTCATGGGGTCATCGGCAGCCTGTTAACACTGCAAGATAATTGTGGAACAAGTGTGTTATTAAGAACGATTATCTTGCAGTATAAAGGCCTCATACTCATGCCGTGCACCTACCACGTTTGCCGAAGTGTGTTGCTTTTTGCTTTCTATGCATTAGGAGGTTTTTCTCCGGCTTACACCGTACAGGGCTGATAAGACCTTTACTTTATTGAAGAATTGAAAAAAAAAAAAAAAAAAGTCTACTATCGTCCACTCACCATTTTTAGAAAAAACATATCATGAAAATAAAGAACGCAGATCACTTCTGCTTAATTGTGATCACTTTTGCTCTCTGCCGTTCTGCACATACTGTAATAGTCAGCAATATTAACTTTAAAAAAAAACAACAACTTGTTCTGACAGCTGTCATACTAACCATCACTTTTATAGCTTTTTGCTGCAGCTCCCCTGCACAGTCTGGTTGCCTCTGTGCAAAAAAAAAATGTGAAGGGGTACAGCTCCCAACTTTATGTGACTCCCACCAATCCAAATGAAGGTGATGCAGCACTAGTTTAGCACTGCACCCCAGTCATCTGCTGTGCAGGGGAACTGCAGCGCGGCTTATTAAAAGTGAATATCCCTGTGTACGTAGGAAGGAACCTCTGTATAGAATGAAAACTTTAAAGGGGAAGCGGTGCCAAATTAGTTCTGCAGCTCCTTCATTAGGAAACCACCAATCATAAAGCATATCCCGGATTGGTGCGGCACCCATCCCCGGGGTTTTTTTCCCCTGAGTGAGCCATTCTCCGTGCAGGGGAACTGAAAAACAGACTTTTTCTAAGTGAAAGGCTTTATGGTGTCCCAGCAAAAAACAAAACAAAAAAAAAAAGGTACAGTAGAGGTTAAAATTTTTTTACAAACACTTTTTCCCCCTATTCTAGAAAATCTTAAAATTCTATAAATTTTTTTCAACCAAACTGTACCAAGCACAAGGAAAGGCGACACGTCCCCCGTCCTGCACGCGCGCGCGCACACACACACACACACACTCTTCAGCTATGCTGAATGTAAACATGACATCCCCATTAGTCATACAATCGCTCTAATGGAGCAATTAAGATAAGATGCCGACTGCAACGTTAATTATTCATAGAACTGCAGAAAAAGCGCTCACACTTTATCACAGGCTTAAAAGCGGACACAAGACAAGGCAGGAGGGGGGGGGGATGTACTGTTTAACTGCACGGCAGCAGAGACCCTCCTGATGTGGCTGGAGCAGATTGATTAAGTTTACAAACTAGTAGGGGCAATAATACTGAACGGAAGCCTCGCTTATCATACAGACTGGTCTCCTTGTCCATGGCAGCCAATCAGAGCCCAGCTTTCTTGTGATAAATAGCTCTGGAAAAATGAGAGCTGCACTCTGATTGGTTGCTTGGAGCAATGTGGCCCGTTTGAACGCCGGGAAATCAAGCATTTTATCAATTGTTAGATATATAAGCTACGAGCTGAGAGATTTTATTTTATTAGGTGTTCCAAGTGGAATTTTTTTTAGTTTTTTTCCCTAAAGCGCTTTAGAAAAGTTTTTTTTTTCCCCAAAAACATTTTGGGCAGCCTTTTGATTGGATACTGTCTACTTTGGCACAGACTCCATCAGGATCCACTTTAAGGAAGTGACGTACTTTTTTTCTTTTATTATTGCAACCAGGCATTTTGCAAAACCTGAAACTAGGAGTCTTTCAAACATTTTTTGTGACATTTGCTTTGGGGTTTTTTTTTTGCAGTGGATCAGCTAAAACAAAAAGCCTCCTACTTAATGTGTGCACATGCCCTTAGCTTAAGTGTTAGCTGCAGACATTTCTGCTGAGTTGGCAGGAAAAACAGAGTAAAATACGCACATTTTTTTCCCCAGTATAATCAGGGCTTTTTTTTTTTTTTTTAGTGTGATGTGAACGGTGACTTAAAGTTGGCTTTACACAAACATCTTCTCACTATAATGTGCTGATCAGTGCTCAAGTCAAGGGATATCCAGACTGCACTCACTCCATCGGAGGCGAGCGGGGCCGGTCAGGTATGGTGCACCTGTCCTATTCATTAGGACACCTCTGCACAAGTCCTGGCGGATATCTGCTGACATGACGTCACCTGCTCCGTTGTGGATGCGATTACCCCTTTAAAGCCCTTTTACACAGGCCAATGCAAACGGTATTGGGACGGAACAATCATTAGGTCCCCATATAGTTTGGATATTGTGGGTTGCAGCACACCCTGTTGATTTTTAGACCTGCAACCAGACAGGGACCAAGAGCTTGCTTTTCTTATTTTTGCTTATTTACAGGGACCAACGTACTTACGGACCCCCTTTAGTATATATACTTGATAAGACAAGCTTCATCAGAGGCAATGGATGAAGAAAGTCAGACCTCTAAGCTGCTAATTGCAAAAGTAGTGGTGAACATGTGCCTGGAGAGGAGCGAGCCTCCGAGCGGCCACTAGTAGACGGAGGGGGTAGGCTAGCCGGAGGGAGGTATTAGAGGGTGGCTCCTGCACGTCCTGCCCGACTTCCTACTTCTCTATTTTCAAACACGTAGAAAGCATGGCTGAAGGGGTGTGTGCTCCGGGGGGTGTGCGCCTGCCCTGCCACTGCAAACAAAGTACAGACCGCTCAGAAAGAACCCATTACTGCTAAAACAGGAATTCATGCCAAAACTATGAAGCAATCCAGCGAGAGAATGCAGAAAGGTTTATGGCAATCCCTGTAACCCATCCAGAAGGAAGAAATAACAGCTGCAAACTACTCCACACAAAGACTTATTCTTAGCAAGCTCTGTACAGTAATGATATAACATTATATAATACACACACAAACATATACATATATATATATATTTTATTATTACTTTTTTTAACATATATTTTTTAATAAAATATATATACAGTTGTGCTCAAAAGTTTACATACCCCGGCAGAATTTTTCCCTTCTTGGCCTTGTTTCAGAGAATATGAATAATAACAAACCTTTTTCTCCACCCATGGTTATTGGTTGGGTGAAGCCATTTATTGTCAAACTACTGTGTTTTCTCTTTTTAAATCTTAATGACAACCAAAAACATCCAAATGACCCTGATCAAAAGTTCACATATCCTGGTGATTTTGGTCTGAAAACATGCACAGAATTTGACACAAATTTTGTTATCATTCATATTCTCGGAAACAAGGTCAAGAAAGCAAAAATTCTGCCGGGGTATGTAAACTTTTGAGCACAACTGTAATATATTGCTGCAATACTACAATTTTCAGCGTGTTCGCCCAAAATGCCGCAGGAAGAGACACTAAAACAATTAATATTACAGCAGCGTTACGGTAGCAGTCCAGAAGGGAACACCTCTTGCAGTTAGGGAATCAGGAGACAGAAAAAATATATATTTCTTCTACGAAAATTTATTCAAAAAAAAAAAAAAAAAAAAAAAAAAGAGAAGAAGAAGAAATAACCTAAAGTCACACTCCGGATAAATGCAGAAGTCCCCCCCCCCCCCTTCAGATTTCACCAAATCTTCAGCTACTGCAGCTTGCCTTAAAGATCCTATCCCAATATGCAATAGGTGCAATAATAGTAATATTAACAAATATCTCCAATTAGAAATATAGTATATTTTTCTGATTTGCTGTGTCTCTTTCCTCATGTGCAGGCATCGCAGGACCTTAGGTATCCATGGTTACGACCACTAGCAACTAGCTAAATAACTATCAGTGGACATAACCATGGATACCCAAGGTCCTGCAATGCCTGCACATGACGAAAGAAACACAGCAAATCAGAAAAATATACTACATTTCTAATTGGAGGTATTTGATAATATTACACCTATTACATATTGGGATAGGATCTTGGAGATGGGAATACCCCTTTAAACCTCAGGTCAGGAACCTGTGCAAATAATAACTATAATCTTTGCAAATGTCCTGAGTAAATACTGTAACATTTCTCTAAAACGCCAAGAAACCGGGGAGCGTAAGGACCCCAATGGGTGCAGACCACACTTTCACTAGTAATCAGAGAGAGAAAAAAAAATCCTGAATAAAACCACATGGCGTGTAAGGACTTGTCTACATGTAGCATTTTTGGAGTTTTTTTTCCGGGCGAAATAAAAGCAGCGTTTTACAGTAGCAGCAGATGTAAATTAGATTTTTAAAATGTCATTACTTTAGGGGTTTTTTTTATCTGCAGCGTAACAATTTCTTTCAATGTTTTTGCTGCATTTTTTACCCATTCAATGCATAAAAAAAAAAAAAAACACATTAAATACACACATCACCAACAAATCAAAACGCACATAATGTACTCAGCGTTTTTCAAGTGGAAAAAGAAAAAAAGGCTGCAGTAGAGCACTGTGTGAACATACCCTAAAAGTGGATCAAAAATATATTTTTAGTCCCAGATCGTTAATAAAAAAAAAAAATAATAATAATCTAGGAGAAAACAATCTTGGCATTTTATTACTAGTACGGCGCTAGATAAGCCTAATTTTAGTAGCTAATTAACTGGTGACAAAACAACACATAACAAAATAAAAGTGGCAATTAAATTAATTACAGACGCAAAAATCAGTATCACAAAATAGGTTCCTCGGAGCGCTGCGAGCACCAAGCGTTCTGTCTCCATGGAAACGCTTTGTGCCAAGAACGTAATCCATACCCCGCCGCTACGATCCGACCTCATGAGTTCATTCATTATCGGTCTTTACCAGTTATCTGAAACCTGCAGCTCTATAGTTGTTGTGATACAACCCCCACCAGCATGCCCTGACAGCCGGCAGGAGTTGTCGTTTTCACTCTCTATAGTTTTACCATAGAGCCACAGTTTGCAGTTGACTGGTTGATATCAGACGCGTCCTTAAAGGGGAGTTCCCATATTTAATACAGTGGTGTTACGCTGCCATCTCCATCAGTCCCATAAACTTTACAACCACTTTTATACATCAGTGTTTGAATACAGGACTAAGATATAAGGACTGGACACGTATCTCCTAGCCAGAAAGCAACACCTTCATAGGAAGAAACGAGGCGGCGGAGTTTGAGTCAGGAGACATGTGTCAAGGTCCGGCCGTCAAGGTCCGGCCGTCAAGGTCCGGCCGTCAAGGTCCGGCCGTCAAGGTCCGGCCGTCAAGGTCCGGCCGTCAAGGTCCGGCCGTCAAGGTCCGGCCGTCAAGGTCCGGCCGTCAAGGTCCGGCCGTCAAGGTCCGGCCGTCAAGGTCCGGCCGTCAAGGTCCGGCCGTCAAGGTCCGGCCGTCAAGGTCCGGCCGTCAAGGTCCGTACTCTGACCGTGTGAAACCGAGCAGTCACAACCACGGCTCAATTTAAACAAAGTACATAGGATCTCAGTTATCATGACTGGCAGAAACCCCAGCACTCTGACACTTGTGATTTTGAGAACACCCCTTAAGTATTACATCTCGACCCTTCTTCCCATATCAGCAGCAAGATGGTTGGCAGCTCCCGCCAGGATTAGTGGGCTTAACTGATAACCATCTAATGGGTATGGGCACCATCACACCACTAGCGGGGTACTTGGCCCACTTTCACAGTTGTTTTCAGCCTTCATTCTTCTATATGGAACGCTGAGCAAACAAAATACAAGCACAAGTTTTACTACAGTGGCTTTTATGACTGGATAAGAAAATTGCTTAAATGGGTATTCTCATATCATAAAGTGACGCCGCTACTTTGTCAGGCGAGGGTCCGACTTCTGTGACCCCCAAAAAACCTTGATGATAGAACTGAGGCCACGCTAAACTGCCCTACTGCTTTTCGCCATTACAGGAGCCATGCAGAAAACTTCTCATACAAGTGAAAAGTATCTACAACACAATTTTATTAAAAAAAAAAAAAATAAGATCTAAATACTCACTCATCTCCATCGGGACACATTCCTGTGGTTTCATCGTATTTTGTACAGTAAACGTCCGGACTGTAGTTAAACGTCCCATCTCGTCTTCGGATGGGTCTGCGACGTCGTTGGTTTAGGAAATGCCAGTGAAAGCAGGTGAAGGGTCTATGCTGAGTACATTTGTGCTGCAAAAACAGCGGGCACTGCTCGGTCCGAAACTCCTTCAGATACCTTTAAAAAGGAGGAGGGGGAGAAATGAAGTGTTTAGACAGTTTCTATGCCTTACTAGACAAGATTTAAAGAGTCTCCAGAAAAAGGAAGGCAACCCATAATCCACAAGAGAGAGAGGCAGCTCATAATAGGTAAGAGGAAGCGAGAATTGTCTAGTTCTGAACCCGCTTTTCTTAGAATTCTACATCTGTTGTTTCTCCTGGAAACATATGAATATAATTGACAATTCGCTATTCCTATTGTCACATGGGCGTGTCCCTACAGAGTGTGAAACTGGAAGTGCTGATTGGACAGCTTCAGACTGAGCAGGGACACGCCTCTACAGAGTGTGAAACCTGCAGTGCTGATTGGATAGCTTCAGACTGAGCAGGGACACGTCCCTCCTGGTACATCAAGCTGTCAATCTGTATCATACATTTCCAGGAGGAATAACTGAGGATTGGCACAATGCAAAGGTATAATTAAAGGCTCCTGATTTGTCATTTGTTAAAGGGAGACATGTGAGGAATTCTTACAGACCCTCTTTAAGACACAGCAAGCACTTCCCATATTTCCTCCTGATAGAAATGTGTCAGGATCCATTGCCTTTTATGCAAAGTGTTGGATCGCAGACAAGGTGCAGCCAACTGCTCTTCTTACTGTGTCCAAAAAAAATCACGATCGCTGTCAAACACACTTATTCGGCCGATAGTTACCACCCACCCGCCCTTAAAACACATGCATTTTTGGTTTGGCTGAGTGTGCAAAAGTTGTGAATGGACTGAGTGGAATAAGCAGCAGTCAGACACCCTGAAAATAAAGGATCAGGCATGTTGATACTCAACATGTCCAATCCTTCTTTTCACTAATTGGGGGCAAAAAAAAGTCAGTACACCCCCATACAACTGAGCATTGATTTTGTGTGTATAGTGGTATGTCAACAATCAAGCAACAAAATGTTGCTTCCACTGGAAAAAACAGGGGGGATGCATGCCTGACTGTCCCCAAGCAATCCCTGGGAGAGTCAGTGCCAACACTGCTGGAATGGCACCGGCACCTGAGGGGAGTATAGGTGATATTTTAAAAGGGGTTGTCAGAGTAGTTGGAAACCACTTTATCAATTGTGACAGCTGCATTTGGGGAGTTGGAAATGTGGCGAAGGTGGCACTCTCATCGCAGCTAGGGTTTTTGTGAAGGACCCCCACGCCTGTGATTATCATACACCTATGAAGCCGTGCTAGTGAAGGACCCCCACGCCTGTGATTATCATACACCTATGAAGCCGTGCTAGTGAAGGACCCCCACGCCTGTGATTATCATACACCTATGAAGCCGTGCTAGTGAAGGACCCCCACGCCTGTGATTATCATACACCTATGAAGCTGTGCCGATAGCTGCAGCAGAGGACACAGACAGATGAGGGCCCCTGTGCAAGAACCATGTATGTGAGCTGTTTGCAGTTCAATAGCGCCTCATAATGCACAACTGCACCGTCTTCGGAGGTGGTAGTAGCCACCTGCGCTGCTGCATAGATTGCCCCTTTGCCATGTCCGCCCCTGTATGGCCAGGCTTCCCTAAAGTATTGCACAAGCAATTGCAGGTTCAATCCCCCCAGAGAATCATCTAGCAATAACTTAAAAGTTAAAAATCTCCCATAACGTTAGTAAAATTGAGTCATTTTGCACTGGTGCACACCTATGCTTGCAATCTGATGTATTATTATATTCTATCCCCCCCCCCCAGAAAAGAATAAAAATAGAAAAAAATATTTAGAAATGGCAGAATGGCTGTTTCATGGTCACTGACCTCCCAAAATAAAAAGTTGAGACACAATAAAACAGCCCCATGCAACTCTGATCGACCAGGAAACAAAAAGTTAAAGGGCTTCGACGACAAGGAGATATTGGCACATAAGAGGGGCCTCTGCCACATTATGACCCCCTTGTCTCTATGGGGTGCACTACTGCAGCTAGCCCCGGACTGATCGCTGCTAGCCACATGGTCAGTACATAGAGGCAGCTGCACACTCCGGGGATGGAGCGCAGCCGCATGTTCTCCACCAGAGGAATGTGGCGTGCAGACCCGGGGAAGGTGCGGACCGGCAGCAGCGGTACCAGAGGAGCCCGCGGGCAGGAGGCTGCAGGGCGCTGACATTCTGCATTACACAGAAGGAGGGAAAGGCTTTTATGTGAAGGGAGCAGCCGTCCGGGAATGAGCAGGCGCCGCTCGCAGCGCTATTCTCAGACGCGCCCTGCGCTCTAGCGGAGCGTAGCGCACAGCCAGGAGGCGACACCCTGCGCTACGCAACCGACGTAACGGCTCTGCAAACAGCAGAAGGGGCACGCGAGCTGGGAGAAAAACGCGCCCGGAGCAGCGGAAAGCGGCCAGCGACGTCCCAGCAGCTCCCGAGCCGCAGCCTAAAGCCGCACACAGCTTCACTGACCAAAGTGCAGGAAAAACAGCCCTCTCGTTACACGACCAGACAATGCTGCCCCCTTCAATACCAGCAGCCACTGCCTCCCGCCCCGTGCCCGCCACTTACGTGTAGTGAGTCGGTTTCTCGGTCTGCGGGGAGCCGCTCAGCGCCGTTTTCGAAACCGACGGCATTTTCAGTCAAAACAAACATGAGCGCATGCGCGGGAATCCGAGAGAGCCATCTCTAGTCACGCCCTCCGTCTCTGAGTGACAGGACCCCGCCCCCGGGCACTGCCCTCTCTGAATGACAGTATTAGATAGGACACGCCCACTTTCTGGGTAAAAGCTCCACCCACAGCCTCTCTGATATTTGCGAGAGAACAGTGAGCCCCGCCCTCTTCTGTCTGGCTCCGCCCCTGTGTGATTGGTTTTCTGACGCGGCGCGCTGGCAGCTCATAGGTCCACGGTCACGTCCACGAGAGTCTGCAGATCTGTGGTATAGAGCTGTACGGGGATTCTTTCGTATAGGGTATACATGCGGTAGCGTCAGGGCCTATATGAGTTCTTTTTGCGACTTTAGGGGGACAATGCTTACAACAGATAGTGTAATCACCCCTCCAATCCAGCAGACCGGCCCCTGGATTGAGACTGCGGTGGGCATAAAGCATATGTGGCACCCCAGGGGCGGACATGTTGTGTAGCCACAGAGGGGCCCAAGCTCTCAGGGACCACATCTAAATCCATAGCTGGTGCAAGTGTGCATTATGAGATACAGGGGCCCACTATAGCGCTCCCGCACAGGAGCCCACTATAGCGCTCCCGCACAGGGGCCCACTATAGCGCTCCCGCACAGGGGCCCACTATAGCGCTCCCGCACAGGGGCCCACTATAGCGCTCCCGCACAGGGGCCCACTATAGCGCTCCCGCACAGGGGCCCACTATAGCGCTCCCACACAGGGGCCCTCCTCTGTCTGTGTCCGCCTCTGCATCTGCACCACCACTCCAATCATTTCTAATGTGGCTGATTACACCGCTCCGTTCTGATGGTTTTAGCAACCGAACCTCCGCTGGTACACAAGTCATCACCTATCCCATGTACATAGGTGATTGTTTGGAATAGCCCTTTAAAATGCATCTGTCCCAGATTTCACCATACAAACTGCACACATTAGTCAGATCTCTTAGGTTGATGAGGCTCTTGCGCTTACTTTGAAAATCCAATTCAGAATGGCTGTGTAATCCTTTATGAAAGTTTAACGACATTTCCACCCAGCCAGCCTGATTGATGGCTCCTCAGTGTCCCTCCTCCCCACTGGGATCTCACATTGCTCAGTACAAGCTGCAGCTGTGAGACGGGTTGGATGTACAGAGGCTAAATACACTTGGACTCATGAGCACTTTCACTCTTTAGCTGAACTCCTAAGATGCCCATCTTAAAGGGGTTGTCCAGGCTTGGGGGTTTAAGCGTGCATTGTGCGTGCTTTGAGGATTCACAAGTCTGGGGTCACACAGAGCGGCTGCCGACTGGGGACACACAGAGCGGCTGCAGACTTGAGCTCCAAGTCTGGACAACCCCTTTTAATGTTACGATTATACAGCCACCCAAACATAGATTTTCAAAGTAGGTACACAAGCAGGGCCGGCTCCAGGTTTTTGTGGGCCCTGGGCGAAAGAGTCTCAGTGGGCCCCTTTAACACATACCACGATTCATGATGCAGAGATACCGCAGAGAAATATATATATAGTACAATGCATTACATGAGTGATATCTATTGTAAATTCCACAATAGCTCAGAAACCGGTGAATCACTCCACACAGAATACTGGCCCCCATATAACGCTCCATACAGAATACTGGCCCCCATATAAGGCTCCATACGGAATACTGGCCCCCATATAAGGCCCCATACGGAATACTGGCCCCCATATAAGGCCCCATACGGAATACTGGCCCCCATATAAGGCCCCATACGGAATACTGGCCCCCATATAAGGCCCCATACGGAATACTGGCCCCCATATAAGGCCCCATACGGAATACTGGCCCCCATATAAGGCTCCATACGGAATACTGGCCCCCATATAAGGCCCCATACGGAATACTGGCCCCCATATAAGGGTCCATTCGGAATACTGGCCCCCATATAAGGCTCCATACAGAATACTGGCCCCCATATAACGCTCCATACAGGATACTGGCCCCCTTATAAAGCTCCATACAGGATACTGGCCTCCATATAATGCTCCATACAGGATACTGGTCCCCTTATAAAACTCCATACAGGATACCGGCCCCCATATAACGCTCCATACAGGATACCGGTCCCCTTATAACGCTCCATACAGGATACTGGCCCCCATATAATGCTGCATGCAGGCTGTTACCCCCCACATAATGCCCCATACAGGCTGTCCCCCCCTTATAATGCTCCATGCAGGCTGTTACCCCCCACATAATGCCCCATACAGGCTGCCCCCCCCCACATAATGCACTATGCAGGCTGCCCCCCTTTATAATGCCCCATGCAGGCTGTTCCCCACCTTATAATGCCCCATGCAGGATGCCCCCCGCCCTTCTCTTTATACTGCCCCATGCCTCCATACATTAAAAAAAAAAATCAAATACTCACCTCCCTTCTCCTCACCTGCTACATGCTGCCTGCTGCCCGCTGCTCGGGTCCGAACTCCAGCGTTGTCGGCGTCTTCCCGCTCAGCGCTCCCTGTGACGGCTCAGGGGAGGGCGCGGTGTAAAGACGTCACCGCGCCCTCTGACCTGAGACATCACAGGGAGCGCAGAGCAGGAAGACAGCTGATCTGCGGAGGCACGGGGAGAGGTAAGTATCCGGCTGCCGGGGCCCTGAGCAAGCGGGGGGAAGGGCGGGCGCTGACACCGCTCTCCTCCGTCCATAGCCCAGCGGGGTGCGCGACCGCCAGTGGGCCCCTCTGCCTGCTCAGGGCCCCGGCATTTGCCCGGGTGCTGACGCCAGCCCTGTACACAAGCCTCATCAGGTCTGAAAGATCTATGTAATAACATATGCAGTTTGTATTATGAAATCTGGTGACAGATGTACTTTCAAGGAACACTCATTAAAAAAAAACAACCCGTGTGAATGTGTATGCAGTGTAGTGTCAGTGTACTAATATACTCACTGATTGCCATCTTCTCTGATTTCCAGCACCTTCCCGCTCCCCTTCTGGTCACTTAACAGCAATTCCCACTCTCCGGACCACACTGGGATCTATAGGTGAGCCAGAAGTCACTTTTACAATTTAAGTCTATGGCACCTCGCCCTCATGCTCCATAGACTTACAGTGTGAAAGCAAGCTCTGCCTCACCCATCGATCCAGTGTGATCCGGAGAGTCAGAACTTCAGTCGGAAATTTTCTGTGCGGAAACCCACAGCCTGTCAATTATGAGTGCACAATTCACGACAGGTTTCTACCAACGCACAGGGTTAAATCCACAGCAGACTGACCACTCATAAATGCACCCCATGTATAGATACCCTCGGGGGACAACGCACAAGTTATCTTCTGCAGAATTCTGAAAAAGCAGCAGATTCTGTTGCAGAAATGCTGCAGATTTATCGCACATTTCACCATTTACATTTTAAATTACATCCACAATACAAATACTGTAATCCAATGCACATCACATTTTATTGGGGCGGTTTCATACACAGCATTTTTTGCAGTGTTTTTCCAGCATTTTTTTTTTGCTAAGTGTTTAATAGAAGAAATACAAAACACCGCTTAGGAAGTGTTTTTTTTTCCTCTTGTTTCTGGTGTTTTTTCTCACTTCTGGTTCATGACTTGGATCCATTGTATTTTTATTTTATGTTTTTTCGAAACATGGCATGCTGAAGGTGCAGCATTTTTTTTTTTAATTCTTTTTTTCATGTTTTTTTTTTTTTAATAGGACTTGAAAAATGCCTGAAATAAAAAGCATGCCCGAATTAGAAAAAAAAAATATGAAGTTCATAGTGATTTCAAAAATAAGTTAATGGGTCGAAGAAGGATGCATTTTCCCATTTCCAGTCACCTTTACTCCACCCGTAGGCGAATCCACCCCAGGGCAGAACAGTACCCTTGTGGTTTGAGGTGCAGTTTTTTTTAACCAAAGTCAAAAGGAGATCCAGCAAGAAGGAGAAATATAAGGGTATGTGCACACTGAGTCTTTTTGTTGAGTTTTTGCTAAGGATTTGGAGAATTTCCGCTCCAAAAACTCCATGTGCACATAGCATAAATCCTGAAACCTGGGGTAATTTTTGGCACTGTGAGGATTGTCCGCTCCTGACTCCCCCATACACAGGAACGCTCGGAGTGAGGGAGCAGCGACCAGACTTCGGTGGTAGAGGCTTATCGCTGCAGTTGCTGAAATTTAGCAGGTTGGATCTTTCTCTCCACCGACATCATCTGTCAGGAGGCTCACATCTTATGGCTTTGTTCACATGTGCATTGAAGGTTCCGTTACAGATTGCTCAAAATGCAGGAAATTAGTAGCGCAACACTACGGCTTCCCATGAAATAACGGAAACCTGGCGGACCTCATACTTAGTGGAGTGCAGCGGGCGCCATTGTGATGCATGCGTCCCTGTCTTGTACTCAGTTTTCATCGCCCATCAGGGCACGCTTCTTAAATCAAAGGCAAACTGACCAGTGTGCATCCGGCTTTGCCAACAATGGAGGAGTAATCCGGTATGAGCATGCTGGTGGTACAATTACTGACATTGGTTTTGTTCACATGTCTGGATATACACAGCCTCAATCACTCCCCTATCCCTGACACTCCTCTATTACGGAAGCACGCCTCTCCGCCTCCATGTTGCCTCCGGCTCCTCTATTGTTACATACCCTTCCCCTTCTGCTCTTACATTCCCACCCTTTTCACTTCTCCGCCTGCTCTGACCCCAGCAGATCTCATTCTCACTTCTTGCCAGACATTACTCCCCCTCATTGTTAACCATCGCCCCCATTCTTCCAGAACAATGCAACAAGCACAAAGATTTCTGTTCACAGTGCTTAACGAAGAACACTTCCCTGACTATGGGCTCTACAAATGACGGGAGGAAATATTGTTTTATTGAAGAGACCTTCAGAACTATCTATGTTGTTTTATAATGCCAGGCCATAAATCATGCCTGCGAAAGATTCCATGTGAGAACACATTGTACATGGAGTGGGGGCGGCATATTACCCAAAAGTGGTCTTTCTGCAGATTCGGACTCTATTTCTATTCCTGTATCATCTGTACACTATAATACATACTATTAACACCCCAGACCATGGGAAAATATTGAGTGATCTAGCTACGACATTACTGATAAAGTCCACACTTCAATATCCTAACGAGGGTCCCACTCCCGGCCATAACGGGGCAACACTCCCGGCCCCCCTCTACGAGCCATAACGGGGCAACACTCCCGGCCCCCCTCTACAAGCCATAACGGGGCAACACTCCCGGCCCCCCTCTACAAGCCATAACGGGGCAACACTCCCGGCCCCCACTACAAGCGATAATTTGTCCAATCTTTCATCCATCAGCTATCTCGCCAGATTGTCCCATACACAGGAGCTCTCACTCTGTCGAGCGCGCCTGCGTTCTGTTTGAGAGAGCAACTGCAAGACATTTCTGGCGGCCTCTTATCTCAGGGAGAAAAAACTTATCAGCAGGTATATGGCGCATTAAGAGGGGTGGTCTCTGATTGGTAATCCCCCTCAACAAAGGGATTGTATATTTATCACACATATGGCATATCAATTGGTTTTGCCATAAATGTTTGACCGTGGGGGTCGGTGGCGTAACTTAAAGCTCATGGGCCCCAATGCAAAAGTTCTAATGGGGCCTACAATTATTGCAAGTCTTTCATGGCATTTTTCTTTTTATATCAGCCAAAGGGACTTTTCGGGCCCCCTTATGCTCCTGGGCCCTAGTTCGATTGCCACCCCTGCTCCTATTGTAGTTACCCCCCTGCGTAGGATCCTGGCTCATGAAATCTCCACTAACACTATAAAGGGAACCCGTCAGTACATTTTTTTTTACATGTGGAATTAGTGGTATAGGTGCATGTTCCCCAATACAAATGTTATCTTTTTTTTCTGCAGAGATACAATGTGCCAGACATGAAAAATCTAGCATAAAAGTTAATGCAGGTCACACTTAGATTGCACTGGGGGCGGGTCAGTGTACTTGACCTGCTTATTCCATGTGCATTGACACGCCCCCAGTGCACATCCAGCCTGATTTGCATATGGCTTTTACATTAGATTTCTCTTGACTGCCACATCGAATCACTGAAAATTAAAGACATTATTGTTATTGAGGAACTTCCATATGTAAAAAGGTGCTGACAGATTCTTTTTAAAAATAGGATTCTGTGCCCCTATTTGTGGGAGGGAGGTTTTCACATAATGACTATTACTTTACATCACACTAAATAGAAGTTATTGGAACTGCAAAGCTCTGATAAGCATTGCGACCCTTCATGTACCGCGACCACAACAGGCATACACTCTGCCATGGGCATTGGGCAGTGATTGTGAACAAATATTGATTGGGTGGTTATTGCAAAGGGACTTCAGATTTTTGAAAATATTTCCAACATGGTTCTCAATTAATTTCATATTATTATCTGAGTAATGTAACTTAATGTAAAAATAAATAAATCTTTACACCCTTTAATTAAAACATATAGAACTTTATGATCAACAGTTAATTCTAAATACTATCTTAGGCCGTCTATAGTCTGGATAATACAAAGGAAGAATTTGTGTCATTTACTCACAAGATCTCTGCTTTGTCTCATTCACTATATGGTCGTACGCAATCAATTAATCTGTAAAAGGTCTTATTGTTAGACCAAAACGTCAATTGTGTTTAGATTGCATTAGAAAATAAGAAATCACTTATAAATTCTGAGTGTCCAAGTTCTTCCTTTGCATTGGATTGGGGTTTGGATCCTGCTTGAGAACACACTCAGGCTTGGACTGGCTCACAGGAGAACAGGTGAATCCTCCAGTGGGCCCCCCTGCAGGAGTGGCCACCACCCTCTTATATGAGCAAGACTTGGCACAATATACTTGAATCACTATGTACAGACAAAGGCAGCATCTTATTCATTTAACAATCTACCCAGTTCATTCTTATAAAAATATGTGATTGAGGATAATGTCACATTTGCATGTAGCTGAAAAGTGGGGTCCTGGAGTTGGTTACTCCGACACTGCGTGACACATTTAGCGCCATATTCTTTAGGAATTTTTTACACAGGAGCGCTCGTTCGGCCGAACGCTCCTATGTTCTCTATGAGAGAGCCATCATGAGACATGTCTATTGCTGCCTTATCTCCAGAAGAACAAAGCGATCGCATTCCGATATAGGACATGCCCGATCGATATTTCCCCCGACGATCAGTTGGCCGGCACCCCTATACACGTTAGCGTGTCGATCAGACCCATTGATAATGCCATCATTAGTCTAATGTGTTTGGGGGGCTTAACTTGATTCTATCGTGGTTTTTCTTCTTTGTCAGTCTCTTTCTTCTAGTGAACCGTAAAAAGTCACCTCCACCAGATGTTTGGGTTCCTAAGCTACTGCTTAAACCCCTGATGCTTAAAGGGGTCTTCCAGCGTCCATCACTGTAATGGACATGTGACTGCTGCAGCCACTTTATAATTATTTTTTTACTAATGTGGGGGAAACAGACATTTAATCCACATTGCTAATATAATGTTATTACCAGAGCGGAGAGGGGGCCTCATTTGTGAAGTGCCACCCCCCTTGTTGAGTACAGTCTAAAGATCAGTCATCTCTGGCTTATCCCCCATAATACACATAAACATCCGTCTCCCCCAGGCGCTCATGTGTATTCAATGCAGGCTCCTGTCTTATCTCTCAAAAAAATAAAAAGGGCTGAGCGTCTAATTCCAACCACCAAATTCTTATCTTCCCAATATCATCTGTCAGGGGAAAGTCAGAAGCATTAGAGCATTGGCTGATCCTGGCGAAATCTTCAGCATATGGATAAATTCAATGTTTGTGGGGGCCTTAAAGGGAATCTGTCACCAGTTTTTTGCTACCTAATCTGAAAGCAGCATTATGTCGAGGCAGAGACCCTGATTCCAGTGATGTATCACTTACTGGGCAGTTTAGGGTAATTTTTATAAAATCACTGTCTTATCAGCAGAAGATTATCATTAAAGCACTACTTTGCCTGCTGCCAAGTAGTCTAACCACACCCCATCCACTAATTGGCTGCCTTTTGTGTACACTGTGAATAGGCAGAAAGCTTCCAATCAGTGGTGGGGGCGGGGTTATACAGGGCTCAGCATTCAGAGAATTGCTACATCTGCAGCAGAGAAAATAAGAGATTTTATCAAAACTTCAGCAAGCAGCCCAGTAAGTGACACATCGCTGGAATCTGGGTCTTTGCTCCTACATCATGCTGTTCTCAGATGAAGTAGCAAAAGCCGGTGACAGGATGGTACGCCATTTCAGAACATCGATGTATCAATCTGCAGCCTATTAATTGGATTTTTAATTTTTTTGGGCATCAGGGTCTCACCGAAATCAGTAAATTATCCCCTATGGACAAGGGAGAGCTTACTTTTTCCATTTCTTGGTTGCCTCTCACTGCCCTTGGGGATGCAGCGTTGATTGTTCTAGCTCTGTAATGTATAATCCTCCAGTCTTCCCCCATATGAATGAACAGCGGCCCCGATGTAAACGGTGTGCTCTGGCCCTTGTAATTAATTCATCAGGAGCACAGAACTGGAGTAAATGGAGTAAAGTACACTTTATTGCATCGCTCTCGGGATGAGGGCACCACGCCAGCTGCAATAAAGGTACTTGGCAAATTGCGGTCTTTCTACGTCAGCTGGATTTACTACTAAACTTGAAATTCCCTTCAGAGTATCACATCCGTACTTATAATGATAGTAAATGCTAAGCTGTAGTCAGACATTAATGTTTCCCTCTAAATCCATTCTTCCACATGATCTGACACTGGACATGGAGAGGTGCGGGAAGCACGACCTCCTGCAATGGTCACATACTAAGTTATAGGACTATGCACAGGAGGGTGCTACTGTGGCCTCTGTAACCGTAATACCCAGTGTGCACCTTATACCTCTGCTGACAGATATTAGACCAAGCAAGAGAATTTTATCTGCTTTGCATAAGCACAATTCTGACATATTGTAGGATCACTTTAAGTTGCAGGCCCCAAGTCTAAAGCCCCCCATACACATCAGTCCACTTTTGCCCACACCCACAGATATCGATGGATTTGGCTGACACGTTAATGTGCATGGGGTTGCCGGCCAACTGATTGTTGGGAGAGATGTTGATCTGATGTAATGGCAGAGCCGGCGTCCCTGCATGATCCCTCTTTCTCCTCCTGGCAGGGACGCAGACATGCTCGCTCACTCACCTGCTTTGCTCTGGTCCCTGCTTCCTCCCAGGAATTGCGCACTGGGCAAAGGTCTCCTGGGACTGTGCTTCGGGCACCCACGTGCATGCTCTCCGCTTCTTAATAGGGGCAGCGCACATTTCTGAAATGTCCCCAGCCACTAGAAGTTTAATATTTAAGGCACCCTCCCCTATTGGGAGGTGCCTTAGTAACAGTAGTGATCAGTGTGTTTACCCTGTACCCCCTGAATCTGATTCTGTCTATCCTTTTGAACCTGTTCCTGAACCCATCCTGCTTTTACCTAGCTCTGAGCCTGACCCACCTAGTCCGCACTGGTACCGCTACTCTCACCTATCCAGTCTGAACCAGCACCTGTGCTGCTGCACCAGAGTCCACCCTGTGTTTCTGAACCTATCCTTTTCGTGCTCGATCCTGTATCCATTCTGTCTACCAGCTGTGCAGTGCTATACAGAACCTGCTCTGTCTAACCAGCCATACATCATCCATTCCTCCTGTTAACCAGTTCCAGGCCAGCCTGACTCTCCTAGTCCCTGCACATCAGGGGTCAGCTGCGGCAGCTCCGGGGTCTGTCCTGGAGTAGCACCTGGCATCCACCTGGGTTAAAGTCTAACCCCACCATCAGGGGCTCTAGTGAAGAACCAGCTGGTCGCTTAGTTATGCCTCTCCAGGGTCTCCCCGGTCCATCACGCAGTGGTTCCACAACCATCAGCGTGACATCGGACAGAATATCTGTGTGCAGAATTATTGGGCAATTAATAGGCTAGACTCACACGTTCAGTATTTGGGGAGTTTTTTCCCCTCAGTATTTGTAAGGCAAAACCAGGAGTGGGTGATAAATGCAGAAATGGTGAGGTGTTTCCATTATACTTTTCCTCTGATTGTTCCACTCCTGGTTTTGGCTTACAAATACTGAATGTGTGAACGTGGCCTAAGTGTGCAGTATTGTTATGCAACTAAATGAAAGATGTAACTTTTCCCATCTCTAATTTTTATTCTCATCTATTAAAGTGAGAATAATAAGCAAACAACTCAAAATGTATAAAAATTAATTTCTGAAATTTCCCCAAAAAATATCAGTGATGAATATACTCCTCCCTTCTTTTCAGGATCATCCATGCAGTCTGTCACTTTCTTAATCTGTCGATCAATTTCTTGGACAGCACAATCCACAGCCTCCCAGACACTGATCATAGAGGTGAAAAATTTCAATTACCGTAAATCTCCTGTGTAAGAAGGACTCACAAGTTCTCAGTAGGGTTTAGGCTTTTCTTGAAAGTTGCAGACTTCTTTCTGTGCCTGCTTGAAGAAAATGTCTTCTAAAAACTGTCAGTAGGTTTGGGAGATGATTTCGAGTCCATTTTCAACCTGAAAGGGTCCAAGTAGCCCATCTTTAATAATACCTGTCCATAGCAGTACCCACCTCCATCTTGCTGGTGTCTTGAGTTGATGAGGAGGTCTGCACTGTTACTTGATCCAACCACGGCCCATCCATCTGGTCCATCAAGAGTCGTTCTCATCTCATCAGTTTTTGGAAAATCTGTCTTCAGATATTTCTTGACATTTCCACTTCTGTGTCTTGCTCGGCGGTGGTCAGGATACAGCCTTCCCTGCCTCGGCCATGTCACTGAGCACCTTGTACTAGGCCTCACCTCCTCGTTACACAAATACACATCACCTAATCTGCTTCATCCAAGCCTGAATAGATGAACATTTGAAGTCATTTTTGCATAGAAATGAACAGGTCCATTCTTTTCAGTGTTTTTTTCCGGTTTACAATAGAAAAGTCACAGTATGAACATACCCTAAGGCCACGTTCACACGTTCAGTATTTGGTCACCATGTTACATCAGTATCTTTGACCCAAAACCAGGAGTGGGTGATAAATACAGAAGTGGTGACGTGTTTCTATTATACTTTTCCTCTGATTGTTCCACTCCTGGTTTGGGCTTACAAATACTGATGTAAAATACTGTCCAAATACTGCACGTGTGAACGAGGCCTTACATGGTATATGAATGCCTATTTACAAGGTCAGAAGAGATCTTTTAAGCCTCATAAAGGATGTGATCGGGTGCTCATTCTTTGGCTGACATGTTTACATTGGATAAAGATCCTTTTAAAGTGCTTGTTTAGCTGTTTTTTAACCTGTGTAAAAGGACTTTAAGGCCACGTTCAGTATTTCACATTAGTATTTTTAAGCTAAAATCAGGAGTGGAACAATCAGAGGAAAAGTATAATAGAAACACGTCACCACTTCTGTATTTATCACCCACTCCTGGTTTTGGCTTACAAATACTGATGGAAAATACTGACCAAATACTGAGCGTGTGAATGTGGCCTAGCTCTGTGCATTGCTGGATACTGAATGGGCTAACTGATAATCTGTCAGTGAACTGGTTCTGACAGATCAATAGGAGAGTTTAAAACCATTATTATCTGTCTTTTTCTAATCCCCTCTTGGCTGATTTATGGCCACAGACCACATCAAAATAGAGTGTGCAGGAAATGATTTTTAGGCCACGGCCCCACTATCAGTATTCGGTCAGTATTTTTTCTCAGGAGTGGGAGACAAAACCAGGTGAGGAACAATTAGAGAAAAGGTATAATAGAAACAAGTGACCAATTCTGCATTTATCACCCACTCCTGGTTTTGGCTCCCACTCCTGAGAAAAAATACTGACCGAATACTGACCAAATACTGATAGTGAGGCTGTGGCATTAGGAAAAAAAACACAATGAATGCCTCCAGAGATAGACAATCCCTGAGCTAATGAATGTAATAGCTCATACGTACTGTAATTACTGGTGGATTGTTATGGAGACGTATAGGCTGAATCCCACAAAAAATGAAAAAAAGTGCAACAACAAAAAAATGTAAAAAAAACCACATGAGGTCTTAATTGATATTTTGGCTAAAAAACACAAACTCGCAATCCATGGGCCCTTAGTATTGGCTGGGGGAAATTTGGCTATCTATTCCTGTGGGGAGGGCAACTCATCTGATCAAATAGTATGGGCATGACCAATAGGCTGAAAGCTAGACAAGGTGCATCCAAAGTTGGACTGGCCCATCGGAGAACCGGGGAATTCTCTGGTGGGCCCTGGCTTCTCCTTCTTCCTCGGTCCAATGAAAAAGGCGGACCCCGTAGAATATCATAGGTACGAGTGCTATCTGTGAACACGGCGGATAGCACCTGTCTGAGAAAATCGGTCATGTGCAGGAGCCCGTTCAGTGAGTTGCCCCTTTTGGGGGATGTTCAGTCTAACTTGTTTAAGGAGTTTTTTTGTTTGTTTTTTTTAGCAGAAACTGATCAGAATTCTCCAAAAACTGAGCGTTTTCAGGGCGGAAATTCAAAGTTTTTGAGGATGATTAGGCTTTGTGCACACGACGTCTTCTTCAGGCTGGTGTCCGCTTGAAAAGGCGCCTGAAAAATGAACATGACGCAAAACTACACCGCTGTGCACACGTCCCGTCTGCTTCTTTTTTGCATCCGCAATGGAGAACATAAAAAACAACAGGTCGCCATTTTGGGGATCAATCCTAATATACATGCGTCTCCCCTGTCCTAGGCCGTCCTGTCCTTGTGATTAGCCTTAGCGCGTCTCACAGGCAGCGCCGCATGTAACCGTGCGGGGGACGGGTGATAATCATGTATTTTATAGATTTATTTTTTTATTATATATATATTAACCCCTTCCCTGCCACTCCTGTCACGCTTTGGCGCGATAAACGTATTTCTAGACCTCTGAGCGCCGGTTTTAGTCTGAACGAATGGACTCTGGTGGTCGAATCTGCCTGAAAACATATTTTGGAAGATTGGCTCATCACTTATAAGGAATGCGACCATAAGGCTGCGGGGGGCTACATGGCAACAAGTCATGTGACCCCTTATTTTTTGGGTGACTTTGGCGCTAGAAAATGGAAGCCATTTGTCATCCTCAGTGGCTTTATAGCAGGTCATGTTTAAAGTGACTATGAGGAGGCCAGTCAGCCCTACATGGGGGAGACATGTTTATTATTGGGGTGTTTCCGTCCACATGTGCGGGGTATTATTGTTATGGTGGCTCTCATCTTTTTACCTCATCGTATTATTATTGTACATTGTGAGAGCGCGCGCCGCACAGACAGAGCGGGGGGCGGGGGCAGGTTTCCCCGTCTTTTTCCAATCTACCAATCACCGTTCGCCTCTCTGCCCCGCAGCCAATCACCATCCGCTCCCAGGGAAACAAAGGCGACGAATCAGAGGATGACGTGGCGCAGACTATATAAAGCGGGGTGGCGGGCGCAGACGGACGTTATTACTCGCCTCGTCGGTTGTAAAGTCATCGCGCTCCCGGATCGTTCGGTAAGTGGCTCGTTATCATCTCCTCTCTCAACTGATCCGGTAACCATTTGTAGCTGTTTATTCAATAGGGTGTATTTTTTTCCGGTCTTAGGTTAGTAGTGGCGACGTCATTTACCGATTCGGTATGTTACCGTGAATATCCGGTAACCGCCATTTTTTACGGTTGGTGACGTTAACAGCCGTTAGTGCAGTGACGGGAAAATCTTGTTAGTTTTCGTTTTTCCGGTGATAAGGTCGGGCGGTAAGTTCACCCCTCCCCCACCAATTTCCCGGAGCTCGCCGGGCGCCATGTTGTCTCGTCGCTTGGGGGAAGAGGAGACAGGACGTGAGGAGAAGCCGCCGTGTAATGGAGGCCGGCGCCCCGGGATGAGCCCCCTGCCCGGGCTCCGCTGTGTGACGCCCCCGGAGAGGTCTCCCGCCGTCTGCAGCGGTGATACCGGGCGGCAGGGCCGCTCACGGCAGCCTCTCCTCCGCTCGGTAATGGCTCCCGCATTTTTCTCCCTCCCTGGTGAGGACTGACAACCCCACAATGAGATCCTCCATGAGCGGCCCAGCCGCTGTGATTATGGCGCCAGGTAAGTATATGGAGACGTCTTCTGCCGGTTATGACATTTTTGCTCCGTTCTCTGATTTCTACATTTGTTGTTTGTGTGAATATGTTTTTTTTTTTGTGCTGGATGATCAAGATCACATAATGGCGGGTGTCTGAGGTGCAGTGCGCTCAGCGGCCGCCGGGGGCAGAGCGGAGCACTACTATCACTGCGACATGTGCTGCTGGAGATGTGCGCGCTGCGGAGGGAAGGGTTAACCAGCGGCTGGCGGGGAACTCCCCAAGTTTTGAGGTCATCGGAACTGGGCTCAGAGGCTGCTTTTCTTAGTCACTATTTGTCATCTCTGGATCGCACGGCTTGGTGTGTAATCAATCATGTATTGATGGCATGTGGCTTATGGACTGTCAATGGTTAATTTTTTTTTATAATTTTATTAAATGATTAATACCCCATGGTGATGGGTCCATCTGGCATAATGACCTATTGCTGCATAGACCCCAATGGTGCTGTGACTTTCACCAGTTGCTTGTCCCATCAATGGGTGAATTGTTCCATATGATTGTGTTTTGGTTTTTTTTTTTTGCTTAGTCACTATACCGCTTGAAAAAATGATAGAGATTTTTTTTTTGTTTAATGGGACACTGATGGCTGATGCAGGCTGTATGCATGTTGTGAACACTACTGTGTTTCAGAGAACATGCTTTAAAGCCAGCTGGGGACCAAGCCCTGATAAAAATTTAAAGAACTGTACTCTCCTCTGGTGCTGGGCACCATTCCAGCAGTGTTGGTACTTGCACTCTCAGGCAGTGGAATGACATGTGATGCCCAGTGCCCAATCAACACTGGCATCACTGTCTCCACCTTTGTACATTTTGAACCTGAAGAGGCAGACTGGGCTGCAGCTGATCTGACTTCCTCTTCATGTTCAATTTCCTCTGAAGGTAGGCACAGTGACTCCAGTGCTGATTGGGCACCAGGCATCATGTGTTATTCCATCGGACCACAAGTGCCAGCACTGCTGGAATGGCGCCCAGCACCAGAGGTGAATTTTTTATTTTATTGAGGCCAAATATTCTCCTAGTAGTGGACAACCACTTCTCATTTGCTATGTTTGGCTCTGATAAGTCAAGCTTGTATTCTCCTCTTGTGCCAGCACTAGTTCTACTGGGCTCACATGCAGTTATGGCACAAGAGCCTGGCACCAAATCAGGAAGCTTACATAAACAAGAGTAAGTGAGAGCTATGACTGCTCACTCCCCTTTATTACTAATACTTACAAAGGAGGAGACAGTGGCACCAGAACTGAATGGGCACTGGGCTTTTGTGCCATAACCACATGTGAGTGCTGGCACCAGAGGGCACTGAGGCTTTAAGAGGTAAACCTTCAGATTGAGAAAGCATTCTTAGTAGTTGACAACACCTTTGACTGACTCTGTAGTAGTATGGCTGAAATTGTGCACCCAGTGTGCATGCTTTTGGCTCCCTCTTAAAGTGGGTTTTTACACGTAACCGTTTCATTGATGTACAATGCGTTTTCCACTACACTTATATGGACTATTCTAGAAGGGGGTTTGTCAGATCTGTGGTCATTTCTTGCAGCAGCTGTTGTAAAGTGAGTGGAGTAACACTGCCCCTTAGAACAATGTTTAGTGGCTGCTCTCATGCACTGCACATCAGCTCCTGCTCAAATTCATTCTAACAAATGCTCGAAGTATCATTAATCTAGTGTTTTTGTTTTTCTTTACTCTGTATAGCTTACTCAAATAATGGCTGAGCTACAATACCAGAGTGGCAACTGAATGGTTTCTCCACACACTCAGGCCTCTGGCAGAAGAAATCATTGATCTAATGTTTACTTATTTCAAGGATAGTTGATGTCAATTTAGTAAAAAAAAACTCTTGACAAGCAGTTTTTTTTTTTTTTTTTAAACAAGTAGGAATTGGCCAAAGTAATGTCGCAGAATCGGTTTTAGGGTATGTTCAGATTTTCTGCAGCACTGCTCAAGAGAAACTAAAGGCCTGTCCTTTAATACTTTCCCATAAAATGTGGGGATCACAATGCTCTGCCATTCAATCTTACAGAAAATCCATTATATCTGTGGGTTATCTAATACAGGGTAGGTCTTGACAGCTGGCCAAGAGCTGAGGAGATGCTATACTGAATTCCTCAATGAACAATAAGACTTTAATAAGCTTCCACTAGAATGGTGATCCTATGTCCTTCATCCACACAACCAGTTTGCTGTTGATTCAGCAGTGCATATACCTGTTTTAATGCCTCACTCAACACTCCCCAAGTAGTGTGTAATGCCACACTTTTCCTGTAGGGGTCTCCAGGTTAGATGTGCAGCTGCCCACAGCTTTCATTGTTAGAAGCAGTTGTGTCCTTCAGCCTTTAGATCTGCAGTGATCTGCTAATATTACTGAAGCTTTAGGTTATAAGCAGTGAACACTTGTCTTGAATGGAAACCTGTTATAGTAGAAGACAACCATGAAATACTAGTTAACATCTCACCAGCCTGAAATGCTTGCTAACAGGGCAATGGTGACTTTAAAAATGTAATATAGAAAATTTGGCACAAAAAATAATTTTTATTTTTGCTTTAGATCACATTCCTAAACAATGGCTCGTACAAAGCAGACTGCCCGTAAGTCTACTGGAGGAAAGGCTCCTAGGAAGCAGCTGGCCACCAAAGCTGCAAGGAAAAGTGCTCCATCCACTGGAGGAGTTAAGAAGCCTCACAGATACAGGTAATGGATAACATGTTACTCATAAGCGTTAAACTATTCTATTTATATAGCAACTTTAAAGGGATCCTGTCACCAGCAAAAAACACTATTGGCCTGCACATATGGGGATAATCTACTGGTTAATGGCTTTACTAACCTGCCTGCACTTAGCCGCAGGGCTGTGGAGTCTGTATAAAATGGATCAACTCCTAAAATATATAATTGGGTACAGTAGTTCAATGCATGTGCTGTAAAGTTTTTCATAGAACTTGAAAAAGTTATGTAATGTCCTATTCCTGATCTAGGCTTTTAGTTGAGATGACTATGTACTGCACTTCATGTACATGCTCGGTTTTGAGGCTGTGCTGTGGCGTCAGGTTTGGCTTACCAACTCCACAGCCCTGCTTAGCTGAACACTTTATGGAGAAAATTAACTTTATTCCCCCCAGCAATGCACAGGTGCAGTGGTGGTATCCATGCCCTTGACACTAGCTCTGCATGGAGGTCGGCAGGGGTGGGGAACCTCTCTGCCAAGGGTAATTTTGATACTTGTATCATCCTTCAGGAGCCATACAAATTACTATGCCCACAAAGTACATCCTGGCAGCATGGCTGTGGAGTCGGAGCTCATTTTGGTGCAGTTGGTATAAAATGGACCAACTCCTAAGATATATTGTTTGTAGCAATTTTTTTTATAAGAACTTGGGAAAGTTATGAAATGTCTTTTTCCTGATCTAAGGGTCTAGACTTGGCTGAGATTAATCTGTGCTACAGTAAATTTATCACTTACACATGAATCATGTATGAGGGAGTTGGAGTCAAGGGTTTGGCTTACCGACTCCACTGCCCTGGGTGTCTGGATGTCATTTTTCATTGCACACTCAGTGTTCAGTAGTAAACACTGCATGCGTGTGCTCACAGAGCAGGAAGAAGTTAAAAGGCCAGTGGCCATCAAAACACAGCTACTGGCCCAAGAACTGTGGTCCCCAGTAATCTACCTGGGGCTGCATAAATGGCCCCATCCCTGCCTTTGTGTAGCATTGAATGAATGCTGTACATGTACCTGTAGCAGCTGGTTCTGGTGTGCATGAAGTGTCACATTAAACGCTGAGTCCATGATCTTTTTATTTCCTTACGTGGGCATAATATTGTATTAGATCTGTCACGGTTAGGCCGTGTTCATTGCTCCATTATGGTTTCTTTGATAGACATGAGAAATGCATAAAACCTGTTTACATTTTGAGACCTGAATTTTAAGACTATATGCAATTCTACCTTGTACATCTATTAAACACTTTTTTTTTTTTTTTTCCCCCAGGCCTGGTACTGTGGCTTTAAGAGAGATCAGGAGGTACCAGAAGTCAACTGAGTTGCTGATCCGCAAGCTTCCCTTCCAGCGTCTTGTGAGGGAAATTGCGCAAGATTTCAAGACTGACCTGAGGTTCCAGAGTGCGGCAATTGGTGCTCTGCAGGTAGGTTAAGGGTATCAGTAATTGTGACTTTATTTAGTAGTTTATGGCTACATATTGACTCTTCATTACTTCATTTTTTTAGGAAGCCAGTGAGGCTTATTTGGTTGGTCTGTTTGAAGACACCAACCTTTGTGCCATCCATGCAAAAAGAGTAACCATCATGCCCAAGGACATCCAGCTAGCAAGGAGAATCCGTGGAGAACGTGCTTAATTTTGCGGGGCAATTTGATTTTGTTCTTAAATTTTCTTTTTTTTACAAACTGTACATAAGTGTGATGTCTCTTTATTTTATAAAGGGTTTGTTAACTGTAGAGTAGTCGACAGTAAATGGGTAGTACACATTTTATATGACATTCCCTCAATCCTCAGGTTTTTCAGAAAAATTTGTATTTACAGCTAGTCTTCTGTGACCTCCCCTCTTCAGAGTTTGCATGCCTCAGCTCAATTCTCTCCATACTTTGGTATCTCTAAGTGTAACTCCATTGTAAATAAACTTTCCACTACCTCAATGGTCTTCGCTGTCTTTAGATTGACATGTGGGTCAAGGCAAACGTCCATTAACATGTCAGTGGTTTGCTGGGTGTTCGGGGACCAAGGCTCTTGACTCTGGTAGCAGCCATTGTGGCAAGGTAGTTATTGTAGTTTACAATAGAGAACATTTTCTGTGTTAAAGGGAGGTCTTTCCTAAATATATAAACTGAATCAACCACATAAGGAACACCTTTTTATAATTCCACCCCCCTCATGCAATATGCCAATCGGTCCAATGGGTGTCCCTGGTCTACTCAGCACCTCGTACTTAATCATCTGCCTTCAGTCTGATCTCCTACCCATCAGATGCCACAGACTAGATGTAGGAGATTGCCACATCAATCAAGGCTGAAGAGCCAGGAGTTTGCAGGGACTGGTGCTGAGTATAGACCAACAACACATCAGACTGAACTGTGCACAATAACATAGCCAAGAAACTACCTTTTATAATGCTTATGTAAGGGAGTTGGACTGATGTTCAAAATGCCATAACTTGTGGATTTAGTTTATAAAGAAACCTGGCAACTAGTTCCTCTGAAGGCTAGTTAACAAATCTGTGGTAATTGGCCTGGATGAGTAATGTGACTTCTGTTGGAGGCAGCTTTTATATTAAATATCAGGCTGTCCTGTACCTGGGATGAGGGATGTTCATGCCATCAGTGATCTGGAGGCTTTGTGATGGTCACTATTAGGGTGCAGTCAGCCGGCTGTAGAAATGCATGTGGTCCACTCTGTTCAGGAGAGGCTCTGGCCAGTCCATACAATGCAATCGCCATCCAAATTGTACAGCCATCTGACCGCACCCTTAATGTGTGCAGATCTTTATTTTTATTACCAACAGTTTTGGAGGGTTGGGGGTGTAACACATGGATCATTAGTGTTTTTGGCTTCTCTTTATAGCAGTGAAAGGGTAAACTGTAATGGTACAGACTTTCTAATAAATGCAAATGTCAACACATTATGATCTCTAAGCTGTTTTTCACTACTATAAAGCAATGTTTTTTTTTTTTATTTCTGAGAATAAATCTGCTTCACTAAAGCCCTCCTAAGGGTATGTGCAGCAAAAATGCTTAAAGAATCCACATGCTGCAGATTTCAAGGGGCTATTCTCATCTCCACAAGCCTATTCCAGTATATAGAGTATTTTCTATGATTTTCTGTTTCTTTACTCATGTGCAGGTATTGCAGGACCTTAAGTATCCATAGTTACAACCACTATATAGTGAGCTGGGTAGTTACTAGTGGCTATAACCATAGATGCCTAAGGTCCTGCACAAAAGGACACACATTTCGAATCAAACTATACAAAATTTCTAATTGGAGGTATTTGCTATTATACCTACTACATATTGGGATAAGATCTTGTAGATGGGAATACTCAAGTCTGCTGGAAGGAAAAAAAAAAAAGCAGACACATTGTCAGATGCAGTTAGGGTTATGACTCGCACATGTTTGTTTTTGGACTGAGCCAGAAGGGCTCTTTGACTTAAACTGGACAGGGTATTTTTTTTTTTTTTTTCATTCTAAATTCAGACTTTGTGGTATCCCTTGTGAGGGAGAGTTCCTCTTTGAACTCACCCCTGTACAAGGCTGCAGACCACCATTCACAAAGCCCTGTCAACAGTCAAGGAAAAGCAGTCATGCCCCTTAAACGGACCAGAAATGGAAGGGGTCCAGAAACGTGGAAGAATGCCCCAGGCTAGTGGTAGGGAACCTAGGTGGTATGTAAATAATCCTAAAATCACAGCTGCACCAAAGAGAAGAAGCTTCAGCCATCACATTAGAAGTGAGTTAATTAAATGTTTCACCAAAAAAAATTGTTCCCCACCCATGCCCGAAGGAGGTTTGTGTGTTTTTTTTTTTTTTTTTTTAAATCGAGGTTCCCCTAAAGATCCAGATGATGACAGATCCCAGGTAGATGAGACTAAATATGTTCCTTCCTGCCTGGGAAAAGATCTTTTAAGCCAGTGGGTCTTGAACATCACAGGCCAGGGATTGAAGCTAGAGTTTGGTACCCTCCGCCCAGAAAGGTTCATCATCATGGACAAGCCCTAGAATGGGAGGTCTTGTCACTAATGTAAAAGGGAGTACTCTCATTCCTAGAGGGAGACATGGAAATCATTCAGGACGATGATAAATGTAAAATTCTTCATACATTTTGAAATGGGTTGGCAGTAAAACCCGTTTCAGATGTTTTAAAGCAACCTCAGATCTCCAGGATGCCTATTATCACGTTGCAATATTTCAGAAAAAACAAATCTCAATGGCGATAACATTCAGGGACTTCTAAGCGGTCCTCTCTATGGCCCTAAGGGTAGTCACAAAGTTAATGGCAGAAATGTCTGCTCATATCAGGGAGAAAAACATCCCATACCTGTACGATTTCCTAATAGGAAAATCAAAGTCATATTGCAGGAGGGTAATACATCAAGTCAAAGGCATTAACTTTGCTAGGGTGGTTAAGATCAAAAACAATCCCAGAACACAGGCAAAATTTTCTGGAAATACTACTAGACTCAAACAAACATCCTTTCTTCTATTGGAGAAAATAAGGAAGTGGGCAAGTCTGCATCCGAAATGAATAAAAACACCAATTGACCACTGAGGAATGAAATGTCTATACTAGGAACCTTAACATCTTGTATTCCTGTGGTAACTTTGGCCCGAATCCACTTTCAGAGTCTTCGGTGAGAAATCTTAAAGGGAACCTTAGCTGGTAAAATCATCTCAAGAAGTACATAGAAATCCTTAAGCTGGTGCCTTTACAAAATAAACCTCTCCGGGGGATCCAGTTACAGAAATAAAAAATCACTACAAATTCAAGTCCTTTTGGATGGGGGGCCCACACAGGGGGTGAAGTTGCAAAATTAATCATAAAAGGAAAGAACTGGAAGCTCTACTGGAATTAAGGGGCCACCACGTATAAGTGCTGTTAGCCAACAGGACAGTAGTAGCATACATGAACAAGCAAAGGGGTGCAAGGTCCAAAACCATTTTAACAAGGCAAGGAAGATAATAGCTTTAGGCTATGTGCCCCTGATGCAGAAATGCTCCAGATTTCTTCCTGAGCGTTTCTGCATCTGCCTGGCAGGAAAAGCGCATACGCTTGTCCTTGGCTGAAAAAAAAAAAACGCATGTCAAGTGTTTTGCACATGCGATTTTGCATGCGGGTTGTCAAGCACTTTTCCAAGCGATTTTAGCATCACTTGGAAAAGTGTTTGACAGCTTGGTCACACTATATAAATCCATGCAAACGGCATGGATTTACATAGTGTGACCAAGTAATAGGTAAAAAAAAAAAAAAAATTATACTCACCTTCCAATGGTCCCCGGTGTCTTGGGCGGCTTGCAGTGGTGTAAAAGGACCTTCCATGATGTCATTTAGTTATGTGACGGGTCACATGACCGTCAACGGTTGTGTCACCTGTCACATGACTAAATGACCTCATGGAAAGTCCTTTTACACCATTGCGAGCCGCCGGGGAGCCAGGACTCGCAGTACAGGATAGAAGACCGTGGGCCATCAGAAGGTGAGTATGTTTTTTTTTTTAACTACAGGTTCTATGGTACCAGGTCTGGAGGAGAGTCTCCTCTTCTCCAGACCCGTGTACCATTCGCACATTGAATCGCTTAATATCCGCATGTGCACATGTAGTCAGGCAGATATTAAGCGATTCAATGCAAGTCAATGGCGGCGAAAACGCAGCGATTCCGCAAAATTAATGGTTGTGCTGCTGATTTTTCCGCAATGATAATCCGCAGCGGAAATTTCTGCGGATTATCATTGGGGAACATGGCAGGCCTACCAAACATTTTTTAAGTGTTTCTGCGGCGGAATTGCCGCTGCTTAAACTCATCATGGGCACACAGCCTTAGCCAAAGAAAATTTTTGATCTGTCAGCAAGTTACATAAATGGGAAATAAAACCTAAAAACAGACTACCTCAGCCAACATGAAATAAACCAGGACGAGTGTTCTCTAAATCCAGTGATATGCCGAAAAATTACTTGCAGATGGGGGGAACCATTATTAGACCGGTTTGCCAACAGTAAACAAAAGTTTGTGCATTTTTCTCCCTAGACCCAAGGGAATTCCCCAATGAGTTGGATGCCCTACTCTTGAAATGGCCCAGGGGGCCTTCCCTCCCAATTCACTGATCCCAATAGTGCTGAGGAAGATGTAATACTCTTGCACCTTTCTGTCCCAGAAGGACCTGGTTCATGTGGC
Source organism: Phyllobates terribilis (assembly GCF_046119375.1). NCBI lineage: Eukaryota > Metazoa > Chordata > Amphibia > Anura > Dendrobatidae > Phyllobates > Phyllobates terribilis. Next base: position 346,117,088 of record NW_027362769.1, on the reverse strand, counting down.
TATGTCTGATGGCAGCAGGGGTCCCAAACTACTTTCTAGGGCTAATCCTGCATCCCAACGTGAGTGCTCTATATCTGACTGTGTGGTATTTGAGCGGCACCTGTTAGCTGCCAGTGGGTTCTCAAAAAGCCTAATCTCTACCCTAATGAACTCTAGGAAAAAGATCATTACTAATATCTATACTAGAGTTTGGAGGAAATACCTAATTTTTTCAGGGTTAGATACTTTTAAAAATAACCAGTTTCTTGGTCAGTCAATTCTGGAATTCCTAGAAAGGGGTGTTTAATTAAATACCCTTAAAATCCAGATTTTGGCCTTGGGGGTTCTTCTCAATTATAAAATAGCAGATCACCCTGTTATAATAAGATTAATTAAAGCAGCGGGTTGTCCTAGTGCACTATCGGAGCCACGAATTCCCCTTTGGGATCTCAAGCTAGTCCTGAAATCCTTGACTAGATCCCCTTTTGACCCATTGTCAGAATGCTCAGTTAGGATACTAACCATTAAGACTGCTCTTTTAGTAGCTTTTACATCGGCCAGTGGGATTGGAGAATTGCAGGCTGTCAGCGAATAAACTTTTTTCAAAGTTCCTTGCTGATAGTCATACTTAGACCTGATCCAGCCTTCCTCACTAAAGTTTCCTCAGTATTCCATAGGTCCCAGGAGACTCTACTACCTTCACTCTGGGATAACCCCAAGAATGAAAAGGAAAGGGAATTTCACAACCTAGATGTTAGGAGTTGTCTTCTACAATATATAAAATCAACAGGGAGTTTCAGGAAGTCTACCTCCCTTTTTATTCTCTGGCCAGGAGAGGCCAGACCATGTCAAAAGGGTCTGAGGCCAGATTGGTTAAAATGGGGATGTCACTGGCATACACGTCAGGGCGTCTGGACCCTCCTACAAACTTGAAAGCACACTCCACCAGAGCTGTATCCGTATCTTGGGCAGAGAAGGCTAATTCGTCTCTAGAGCAGATTTCACCTTTTTTTTTAGGCACTATAGGTTGGATTTGGGCTCTAACGACCTTTCTTTTGGGAGTAAAGTCCTGGAAGCAGTAAGGTCTCCATGGTGCTGCCGTGGGGAAGGGAAATGTGATAATTACTTACCAGTAATTTTCCAGAACCATGACAGCACCCTTTATTTTTCCTTCTCTTCTTACTCTTCCTTTTTTCCTGTGGTGGTGCGCTGCACAAATGACTCACAGGAAAACAAAAACAATATGTATATGGCTCTTAAACTAAACGGAGTTCCTCTCATGCTCGGTAAACCACTGAAGCGTATAGCGAGATTTCGCCTTTTAAAGCTGGAGGTTTTCTGTCCTTTGGGGCAGATCCTCTCGCTCCATGGTGCTGTTGTGGGTCTGGAAAATCCAATTACCTGTAAGTAATTATCAGTTTCTTCCTAGTGATGCCCCCTTTCATTGCCCCCATAAGGCTTGATGCCAACAAAAGTGCCCCCAAACAGTATATTCTGTCGCACGCACGGTTTGATGACCTTACTGTACGTAAAGTATGGCGACCCCCAACACAGTATGATGACCCAACTTTGATCCCCACCCAGCACCCACAGTATAATGGGCCCCAACATAGTCCTCCATACAGTATAATGGGCCCCAACATAGTCCTCCATACAGTATAATGGGGCCCACATAGTCCTCCATACAGTATAATGGGCCCCATATAGTCCTCCATACAGTATAATGGGCCCACATAGTCCTCCATACAGTATAATGGGCCCCAACATAGTCCTCCATACAGTATAATGGGCCCCAACATAGTCCTCCATACAGTATAATGGGCCCCAACATAATCCTCCATACAGTATAATGGGCCCCAACATAGTCCTCCATACAGTATAATGGGCCCCACCATAGTCCTCCATACAGTATAATGGGCCCCAACATAGTCCTCCATACAGTATAATGGGCCCCAACATAGTCCTCCATACAGTATAATGGGCCCCAACATAGTCCTCCATACAGTATAATGGGCCCCAACATAGTCCTCCATACAATATAATGGGCCCCACATAGTCCTCCATACAGAATAATGGGCCCCAACATAGTCCTCCATACAGAATAATGGGCCCCAACATAGTCCTCCATACAGAATAATGGCCCCACATAGTCCTCCATACAGTATAATGGCCCCACATAGTCCTCCATACAGAATAATGGGCCCCACATAGGCCTCCATACAGTATAATGGGCCCCACATAGTCCTCCATACAGTATAATGGGCCCCACATAGTCTTCCATACAGTATAATGGCCCCACATAGTCCTCCATACAGAATAATGGGCCCCACATAGGCCTCCACACAGTATAATGGGCCCCACATAGTCCTCCATACAGTATAATGGGCCCCAACATAGTCCTCCATACAGTATAATGGGCCCCAACATAGTCCTCCATACAGTATAATGGGCCCCAACATAGTCCTCCATACAGTATAATGGGCCCCAACATAGTCCTCCATACAGTATAATGGGCCCCAACATAGTCCTCCATACAGTATAATGGGCCCCAACATAGTCCTCCATACAGCATAATGGGCCCCAACATAGTCCTCCATACAGCATAATGGGCCCCAACATAGTCCTCCATACAGTATAATGGGCCCCAACATAGTCCTCCATACAGTATAATGGGCCCCAACATAGTCCTCCATACAGTATAATGGGCCCCAACATAGTCCTCCATACAGTATAATGGGCCCCAACATAGTCCTCCATACAGTATAATGGGCCCCACCATAGTCCTCCATACAGTATAATGGGCCCCAACATAGTCCTCCATACAGTATAATGGGCCCCAACATAGTCCTCCATACAGTATAATGGGCCCCAACATAGTCCTCCATACAGTATAAAGGGCCCCAACATAGTCCTCCATACAGTATAATGGGCCCTAACATAGTCCTCCATACAATATAATGGGCCCCACATAGTCCTCCATACAATATAATGGGCCCCACATAGTCCTCCATACAGAATAATGGGCCCCAACATAGTCCTCCATACAGAATAATGGGCCCCAACATAGTCCTCCATACAGAATAATGGCCCCACATAGTCCTCCATACAGTATAATGGCCCCACATAGTCCTCCATACAGAATAATGGGCCCCACATAGGCCTCCATACAGTATAATGGGCCCCACATAGTCCTCCATACAGTATAATGGGCCCCACATAGTCCTCCATACAGTATAATGGGCCCCACATAGTCCTCCATACAGTATAATGGGCCCCACATAGTCTTCCATACAGTATAATGGGCCCCACCATAGTCCTCCATACAGTATAATGGGCCCCACCATAGTCCTCCATACAGTATAATGGGCCCCACCATAGTCCTCCATACAGTATAATGGGCCCCAACATAGTCCTCCATACAGTATAATGGGCCCCACATAGTCCTCCACACAGTATAATGGGCCCCACATAGTCCTCCATACAGAATAATGGGCCCCACATAGTCCTCCATACAGTATAATGGGCCCTAACATAGTCCTCCATACAATATAATGGGCCCCACATAGTCCTCCATACAGAATAATGGGCCCCAACATAGTCCTCCATACAGAATAATGGGCCCCAACATAGTCCTCCATACAGAATAATGGCCCCACATAGTCCTCCATACAGTATAATGGGCCCCACATAGTCCTCCATACGGTATAATGGGCCCACATAGTCCTCCATACAGTATAATGGGCCCCAACATAGTCCTCCATACAGTATAATGGGCCCCAACATAGTCCTCCATACAGTATAATGGGCCCCAACATAGTCCTCCATACAGTATAATGGGCCCCAACATAGTCCTCCATACAGTATAATGGGCCCCAACATAGTCCTCCATACAGTATAATGGGCCCCAACATAGTCCTCCATACAGAATAATGGGCCCCAACATAGTCCTCCATACAGAATAATGGACCCCAACATAGTCCTCCATACAGAATAATGGGCCCCAACATAGTCCTCCATACAGTATAATGGGCCCCACCATAGTCCTCCATACAGTATAATGGGCCCCACCATAGTCCTCCATACAGTATAATGGGCCCCAACATAGTCCTCCATACAGTATAATGGGCCCCAACATAGTCCTCCATACAGTATAATGGGCCCCAACATAGTCCTCCATACAGTATAATGGGCCCTAACATAGTCCTCCATACAATATAATGGGCCCCACATAGTCCTCCATACAGAATAATGGGCCCCAACATAGTCCTCCATACAGAATAATGGGCCCCAACATAGTCCTCCATACAGAATAATGGCCCCACATAGTCCTCCATACAGTATAATGGGCCCCACATAGTCTTCTATACAGATAATGGCCCCACATAGTCCTGCATACAGTATAATGGGCCCTACATAGTCCTCCATACTGTATAATGGGCCCCACATAGTCCTCCATACAGTATAATGGGCCCCACATAGTCCTCCATACAGTATAATGGGCCCCACATAGTCCTCCATACAGAATAATGGCCCCACATAGTAGTCCATACAGTATAATGGGCCCCACATAGTCCTCCATACAGAATAATGGGCCCCACATAGTCCTCCATACAGAATAATGGGCCCCACATAGTCCTCCATACAGTATAATGGCCCCACATAGTCCTCCATACAGAATAATGGCCCCACATAGTCCTCCATACAGAATAATGGGCCCACATAGTCCTCCATACAGAATAATGGGCCCCACTTAGTCCTCCATACAGAATAATGGGCCCCACATAGTCCTCCATACAGAATAATGGGCCCCACATAGTCCTCCATACAGAATAATGGGCCCCACATAGTCCTCCATACAGTATAATGGCCCCACATAGTCCTCCATACAGAATAATGGGCCCCACATAGGCCTCCATACAGTATAATGGGCCCCACATAGTCCTCCATACAGTATAATGGGCCCCACATAGTCTTCCATACAGTATAATGGCCCCACATAGTCCTCCATACAGAATAATGGGCCCCACATAGGCCTCCACACAGTATAATGGGCCCCACATAGTCCTCCATACAGTATAATGGGCCCCAACATAGTCCTCCATACAGTATAATGGGCCCCAACATAGTCCTCCATACAGTATAATGGGCCCCAACATAGTCCTCCATACAGTATAATGGGCCCCAACATAGTCCTCCATACAGTATAATGGGCCCCAACATAGTCCTCCATACAGTATAATGGGCCCCAACATAGTCCTCCATACAGTATAATGGGCCCCAACATAGTCCTCCATACAGCATAATGGGCCCCAACATAGTCCTCCATACAGCATAATGGGCCCCAACATAGTCCTCCATACAGTATAATGGGCCCCAACATAGTCCTCCATACAGTATAATGGGCCTCAACATAGTCCTCCATACAGTATAATGGGCCCCAACATAGTCCTCCATACAGTATAATGGGCCCCAACATAGTCCTCCATACAGTATAATGGGCCCCACCATAGTCCTCCATAGAGTATAATGGGCCCCAACATAGTCCTCCATACAGTATAATGGGCCCCAACATAGTCCTCCATACAGTATAAAGGGCCCCAACATAGTCCTCCATACAGTATAATGGGCCACAACATAGTCCTCCATACAGTATAATGGACCCTAACATAGTCCTCCATACAATATAATGGGCCCCACATAGTCCTCCATACAGTATAATGGGCCCCAACATAGTCCTCCATACAGAATAATGGGCCCCAACATAGTCCTCCATACAGAATAATGGCCCCACATAGTCCTCCATACAGTATAATGGCCCCACATAGTCCTCCATACAGAATAATGGGCCCCACATAGTCCTCCATACAGAATAATGGGCCCCACATAGGCCTCCATACAGTATAATGGGCCCCACATAGTCCTCCATACAGTATAATGGGCCCCACATAGTCCTCCATACAGTATAATGGGCCCCACATAGTCCTCCATACAGTATAATGGGCCCCACATAGTCTTCCATACAGTATAATGGGCCCCACCATAGTCCTCCATACAGTATAATGGGCCCCACCATAGTCCTCCATACAGTATAATGGGCCCCACCATAGTCCTCCATACAGTATAATGGGCCCCACATAGTCCTCCACACAGTATAATGGGCCCCACATAGTCCTCCATACAGAATAATGGGCCCCACATAGTCCTCCATACAGTATAATGGGCCCTAACATAGTCCTCCATACAATATAATGGGCCCCACATAGTCCTCCATACAGAATAATGGGCCCCAACATAGTCCTCCATACAGAATAATGGGCCCCAACATAGTCCTCCATACAGAATAATGGCCCCACATAGTCCTCCATACAGTATAATGGGCCCCACATAGTCCTCCATACAGTATAATGGGCCCACATAGTCCTCCATACAGTATAATGGGCCCCAACATAGTCCTCCATACAGTATAATGGGCCCCAACATAGTCCTCCATACAGTATAATGGGCCCCAACATAGTCCTCCATACAGTATAATGGGCCCCAACATAGTCCTCCATACAGTATAATGGGCCCCAACATAGTCCTCCATACAGAATAATGGGCCCCAACATAGTCCTCCATACAGAATAATGGACCCCAACATAGTCCTCCATACAGAATAATGGGCCCCAACATAGTCCTCCATACAGTATAATGGGCCCCAACATAGTCCTCCATACAGTATAATGGGCCCCACCATAGTCCTCCATACAGTATAATGGGCCCCACCATAGTCCTCCATACAGTATAATGGGCCCCAACATAGTCCTCCATACAGTATAATGGGCCCCAACATAGTCCTCCATACAGTATAATGGGCCCTAACATAGTCCTCCATACAATATAATGGGCCCCACATAGTCCTCCATACAGAATAATGGGCCCCAACATAGTCCTCCATACAGAATAATGGGCCCCAACATAGTCCTCCATACAGAATAATGGCCCCACATAGTCCTCCATACAGTATAATGGGCCCCACATAGTCCTCCATACAGTATAATGGGCCCCACATAGTCCTCTATACAGATAATGGCCCCACATAGTCCTCCATACAGTATAATGGGCCCTACATAGTCCTCCATACTGTATAATGGGCCCCACATAGTCCTCCATACAGTATAATGGGCCCCACATAGTCCTCCATACAGTATAATGGGCCCCACATAGTCCTCCATACAGAATAATGGCCCCACATAGTAGTCCATACAGTATAATGGGCCCCACATAGTCCTCCATACAGAATAATGGGCCCCACATAGTCCTCCATACAGAATAATGGGCCCCACATAGTCCTCCATACAGTATAATGGCCCCACATAGTCCTCCATACAGAATAATGGCCCCACATAGTCCTCCATACAGAATAATGGGCCCACATAGTCCTCCATACAGAATAATGGGCCCCACTTAGTCCTCCATACAGAATAATGGGCCCCACATAGTCCTCCATACAGAATAATGGGCCCCACATAGTCCTCCATACAGAATAATGGGCCCCACATAGTCCTCCATACAGAATAATGGGCCCCACATAGTCCTCCATACAGAATAATGGGCCCCACATAGTCCTCCATACAGAATAATGGGCCCCACATAGTCCTCCATACAGAATAATGGGCCCCACATAGTCCTCCATACAGAATAATGGGCCCCACATAGTCCTCCATACAGAATAATGGCCCCACATAGTCCTCCATACAGAATAATGGCCCCACATAGTCCTCCATACAGAATAATGGCCCCACATAGTCGTCCATACAGAATAATGGGCCCCACATAGTCCTCCATACAGAATAATGGCCCCACATAGTAGTCCATACAGTATTATGGGCACCACATAGTCCTCAATACAGAATAATGGGCCCCACATAGTCCTCCACACAGTATAATGGGCCCCACATAGTCCTCCACACAGTATAATGGGCCCCACATAGTCCTCCACACAGTATAATGGGCCCCACATAGTCCTCCATACAGTATAATGGGCCCCACATAGTCCTCCATACAGTATAATGGGCCCCACATAGTCCTCCATACAGTATAATGGGCCCCACATAGTCCTCCATACAGTATAATGGGCCCCACATAGTCCTCCATACAGTATAATGGGCCCCACATAGTCCTCCATACAGTATAATGGGCCCCACATAGTCCTCCATACAGTATAATGGGCCCCACATAGTCCTCCATACAGTATAATGGGCCCCACATAGTCCTCCATACAGTATAATGGGCCCCACATAGTCCTCCATACAGTATAATGGGCCCCACATAGTCCTCCATACAGTATAATGGGCCCCACATAGTCCTCCATACAGTATAATGGGCCCCACATAGTCCTCCATACAGTATAATGGGCCCCACATAGTCCTCCATACAGTATAATGGGCCCCACATAGTCCTCCATACAGTATAATGGGCCCCACATAGTCCTCCATACAGTATAATGGGCCCCACATAGTCCTCCATACAGAATAATGGGCCCCACATAGTCCTGCATACAGAATAATGGGCCCCACATAGTCCTCCATACAGAATAATGGGCCCCACATAGTCCTCCATACAGAATAATGGGCCCCACATAGGCCTCCACACAGAATAATGGGCCCCACATAGGCCTCCACACAGTATAATGGGCCCCACATAGTCCTCCACACAGAATAATGGGCCCCACATAGGCCTCCACACAGTATAATGGGCCCCACATAGTCCTCCACACAGAATAATGGGCCCCACATAGCCTCCACACAGAATAATGGGCCCCACATAGTCCTCCACACAGAATAATGGGCCCAACATAGTCCTCCATACAGTATAATGAGCCCCACATAGTCCTCCACACAGAATAATGGGCCCCACATAGTCCTCCATACAGTATAATGGGCCCCAACATAGTCCTCCATACAGTATAATGGGCCCCACATAGTCCTCCATACAGTATAATGGGCCCCACATAGTCCTCCATACAGTATAATGGGCCCCACATAGTCCTCCATACAGAATAATGGCCCCACATAGTCCTCCATACAGTATAATGGCCCCACATAGTCCTCCATACAGAATAATGGCCCCACATAGTCCTCTATACAGTATAATGGGCCCCACATAGTCCTCCATACAGAATAATGGGCCCCAACATAGTCCTCCATACAGAATAATGGGCCCCAACATAGTCCTCCATACAGAATAATGGGCCCCAACATAGTCCTCCATACAGAATAATGGGCCCCAACATAGTCCTCTATACAGAATAATGGCCCCACATAGTCCTCCATACAGTATAATGGCCCCACATAGTCCTCCATACAGAATAATGGGCCCCACATAGGCCTCCATACAGAATAATGGGCCCCACATAGGCCTCCATACAGTATAATGGGCCCCACATAGTCCTCCATACAGTATAATGGGCCCCACATAGTCTTCCATACAGTATAATGGCCCCACATAGTCCTCCATACAGAATAATGGGCCCCACATAGGCCTCCACACAGTATAATGGGTCCCACATAGTCCTCCACACAGAATAATGGGCCCCGCATAGTCCTCCATACAGTATAATGGGCCCCGCATAGTCCTCCATACAGAATAATGGGCCCCGCATAGACCTCCATACAGTATAATGGGCCCCACATAGTCCTCCACACAGAATAATGGGCCCCACATAGTCCTCCACACAGAATAATGGGCCCCACATAGTCCTCCACACAGAATAATGGGCCCCACATAGTCCTCCACACAGAATAATGGGCCCCTCATAGTCCTCCACACAGAATAATGGGCCCCACATAGTCCTCCACACAGTATAATGAGCCCCACATAGTCTTCCATACAGTATAATGGGCCCCACATAGTCCTCCATACAGTATAATGGGCCCCAACATAGTCCTCCATACAGTATAATGGGCCCCACCATAGTCCTCCATACAGTATAATGGGCCCCAACATAGTCCTCCATACAGTATAATGGGCCCCAACATAGTCCTCCATACAGTATAATGGGCCCCACCATAGTCCTCCATACAGTATAATGGGCCCCACCATAGTCCTCCATACAGTATAATGGGCCCCACCATAGTCCTCCATACAGTATAATGGGCCCCAACATAATCCTCCATACAGTATAATGGGCCCCAACATAGTCCTCCATACAGTATAATGGGCCCCAACATAGTCCTCCATACAGTATAATGGGCCCCAACATAGTCCTCCATACAATATAATGGGCCCCACATAGTCCTCCATACAGAATAATGGGCCCCAACATAGTCCTCCATACAGAATAATGGGCCCCAACATAGTCCTCCATACAGAATAATGGCCCCACATAGTCCTCCATACAGAATAATGGCCCCACATAGTCCTCCATACAGTATAATGGCCCCACATAGTCCTCCATACAGAATAATGGGCCCCACATAGGCCTCCATACAGAATAATGGGCCCCACATAGGCCTCCATACAGTATAATGGGCCCCACATAGTCCTCCATACAGTATAATGGGCCCCACATAGTCTTCCATACAGTATAATGGCCCCACATAGTCCTCCATACAGAATAATGGGCCCCACATAGGCCTCCACACAGTATAATGGGTCCCACATAGTCCTCCACACAGAATAATGGGCCCCGCATAGTCCTCCATACAGTATAATGGGCCCCGCATAGTCCTCCATACAGAATAATGGGCCCCACATAGACCTCCATACAGTATAATGGGCCCCACATAGTCCTCCACACAGAATAATGGGCCCCACATAGTCCTCCACACAGAATAATGGGCCCCACATAGTCCTCCACACAGAATAATGGGCCCCACATAGTCCTCCACACAGAATAATGGGCCCCACATAGTCCTCCACACAGAATAATGGGCCCCACATAGTCCTCCACACAGTATAATGGGCCCCACATAGTCTTCCATACAGTATAATGGGCCCCACCATAGTCCTCCATACAGTATAATGGGCCCCACCATAGTCCTCCATACAGTATAATGGGCCCCAACATAGTCCTCCATACAGTATAATGGGCCCCAACATAGTCCTCCATACAGTATAATGGGCCCCAACATAGTCCTCCATACAGTATAATGGGCCCCAACATAGTCCTCCATACAATATAATGGGCCCCACATAGTCCTCCATACAGAATAATGGGCCCCAACATAGTCCTCCATACAGAATAATGGGCCCCAACATAGTCCTCCATACAGAATAATGGCCCCACATAGTCCTCCATACAGAATAATGGCCCCACATAGTCCTCCATACAGTATAATGGCCCCACATAGTCCTCCATACAGAATAATGGGCCCCACATAGGCCTCCATACAGTATAATGGGCCCCACATAGTCCTCCATACAGTATAATGGGCCCCACATAGTCTTCCATACAGTATAATGGCCCCACATAGTCCTCCATACAGAATAATGGGCCCCACATAGGCCTCCACACAGTATAATGGGCCCCACATAGTCCTCCATACAGTATAATGGGCCCCAACATAGTCCTCCATACAGTATAATGGGACCCAACATAGTCCTCCATACAGTATAATGGGCCCCAACATAGTCCTCCATACAGTATAATGGGCCCCAACATAGTCCTCCATACAGTATAATGGGCCCCAACATAGTCCTCCATACAGTATAATGGGCCCCAACATAGTCCTCCATACAGTATAATGGGCCCCAACATAGTCCTCCATACAGTATAATGGGCCCCAACATAGTCCTCCATACAGTATAATGGGCCCCAACATAGTCCTCCATACAGCATAATGGGCCCCAACATAGTCCTCCATACAGCATAATGGGCCCCAACATAGTCCTCCATACAGTATAATGGGCCCCAACATAGTCCTCCATATAGTATAATGGGCCTCAACATAGTCCTCCATACAGTATAATGGGCCCCAACATAGTCCTCCATACAGTATAATGGGCCCCAACATAGTCCTCCATACAGTATAATGGGCCCCACCATAGTCCTCCATACAGTATAATGGGCCCCAACATAGTCCTCCATACAGTATAATGGGCCCCAACATAGTCCTCCATACAGTATAAAGGGCCCCAACATAGTCCTCCATACAGTATAATGGGCCCCAACATAGTCCTCCATACAGTATAATGGGCCCTAACATAGTCCTCCATACAATATAATGGGCCCCACATAGTCCTCCATACAGAATAATGGGCCCCAACAAAGTCCTCCCTACAGAATAATGGGCCCCAACTTAGTCCTCCATACAGAATAATGGCCCCACATAGTCCTCCATACAGTATAATGGCCCCACATAGTCCTCCATACAGAATAATGGGCCCCACATAGGCCTCCATACAGTATAATGGGCCCCACATAGTCCTCCATACAGTATAATGGGCCCCACATAGTCCTCCATACAGTATAATGGGCCCCACATAGTCCTCCATACAGTATAATGGGCCCCACATAGTCTTCCATACAGTATAATGGGCCCCACCATAGTCCTCCATACAGTATAATGGGCCCCACCATAGTCCTCCATACAGTATAATGGGCCCCAACATAGTCCTCCATACAGTATAATGGGCCCCACATAGTCCTCCACACAGTATAATGGGCCCCACATAGTCCTCCAAACAGAATAATGGGCCCCACATAGTCCTCCATACAGTATAGTGGGCCCTAACATAGTCCTCCATACAATATAATGGGCCCCACATAGTCCTCCATACAGAATAATGGGCCCCAACATAGTCCTCCATACAGAATAATGGGCCCCAACATAGTCCTCCATACAGAATAATGGCCCCACATAGTCCTCCATACAGTATAATGGGCCCCACATAGTCCTCCATACAGTATAATGGGCCCACATAGTCCTCCATACAGTATAATGGGCCCCAACATAGTCCTCCATACAGTATAATGGGCCCCAACATAGTCCTCCATACAGTATAATGGGCCCCAACATAGTCCTCCATACAGTATAATGGGCCCCAACATAGTCCTCCATACAGAATAATGGGCCCCAACATAGTCCTCCATACAGAATAATGGGCCCCAACATAGTCCTCCATACAGAATAATGGACCCCAACATAGTCCTCCATACAGAATAATGGGCCCCAACATAGTCCTCCATACAGTATAATGGGCCCCAACATAGTCCTCCATACAGTATAATGGGCCCCACCATAGTCCTCCATACAGTATAATGGGCCCCACCATAGTCCTCCATACAGTATAATGGGCCCCAACATAGTCCTCCATACAGTATAATGGGCCCCAACATAGTCCTCCATACAGTATAATGGGCCCTAACATAGTCCTCCATACAATATAATGGGCCCCACATAGTCCTCCATACAGAATAATGGGCCCCAACATAGTCCTCCATACAGAATAATGGGCCCCAACATAGTCCTCCATACAGAATAATGGCCCCACATAGTCCTCCATACAGTATAATGGGCCCCACATAGTCCTCCATACAGTATAATGGGCCCCACATAGTCCTCTATACAGATAATGGCCCCACATAGTCCTCCATACAGTATAATGGGCCCTACATAGTCCTCCATACTGTATAATGGGCCCCACATAGTCCTCCATACAGTATAATGGGCCCCACATAGTCCTCCATACAGTATAATGGGCCCCACATAGTCCTCCATACAGTATAATGGGCCCCACATAGTCCTCCATACAGAATAATGGCCCCACATAGTAGTCCATACAGTATAATGGGCCCCACATAGTCCTCCATACAGAATAATGGGCCCCACATAGTCCTCCATACAGAATAATGGGCCCCACATAGTCCTCCATACAGTATAATGGCCCCACATAGTCCTCCATACAGAATAATGGCCCCACATAGTCCTCCATACAGAATAATGGGCCCACATAGTCCTCCATACAGAATAATGGGCCCCACTTAGTCCTCCATACAGAATAATGGGCCCCACATAGTCCTCCATACAGAATAATGGGCCCCACATAGTCCTCCATACAGAATAATGGGCCCCACATAGTCCTCCATACAGAATAATGGGCCCCACATAGTCCTCCATACAGAATAATGGGCCCCACATAGTCCTCCATACAGAATAATGGGCCCCACATAGTCCTCCATACAGAATAATGGGCCCCACATAGTCCTCCATACAGAATAATGGCCCCACATAGTCCTCCATACAGAATAATGGCCCCACATAGTCCTCCATACAGAATAATGGCCCCACATAGTCCTCCATACAGAATAATGGGCCCCACATAGTCCTCCATACAGAATAATGGCCCCACATAGTAGTCCATACAGTATTATGGGCACCACATAGTCCTCAATACAGAATAATGGGCCCCACATAGTCCTCCACACAGTATAATGGGCCCCACATAGTCCTCCACACAGTATAATGGGCCCCACATAGTCCTCCACACAGTATAATGGGCCCCACATAGTCCTCCATACAGTATAATGGGCCCCACATAGTCCTCCATACAGTATAATGGGCCCCACATAGTCCTCCATACAGTATAATGGGCCCCACATAGTCCTCCATACAGTATAATGAGCCCCACATAGTCCTCCATACAGTATAATGGGCCCCACATAGTCCTCCATACAGTATAATGGGCCCCACATAGTCCTCCATACAGTATAATGGGCCCCACATAGTCCTCCATACAGTATAATGGGCCCCACATAGTCCTCCATACAGTATAATGGGCCCCACATAGTCCTCCATACAGTATAATGGGCCCCACATAGTAGTCCATACAGTATAATGGGCCCCACATAGTCCTCCATACAGAATAATGGGCCCCACATAGTCCTCCATACAGAATAATGGGCCCCACATAGTCCTCCATACAGTATAATGGCCCCACATAGTCCTCCATACAGAATAATGGCCCCACATAGTCCTCCATACAGAATAATGGGCCCACATAGTCCTCCATACAGAATAATGGGCCCCACTTAGTCCTCCATACAGAATAATGGGCCCCACATAGTCCTCCATACAGAATAATGGGCCCCACATAGTCCTCCATACAGAATAATGGGCCCCACATAGTCCTCCATACAGAATAATGGGCCCCACATAGTCCTCCATACAGAATAATGGGCCCCACATAGTCCTCCATACAGAATAATGGGCCCCACATAGTCCTCCATACAGAATAATGGGCCCCACATAGTCCTCCATACAGAATAATGGCCCCACATAGTCCTCCATACAGAATAATGGCCCCACATAGTCCTCCATACAGAATAATGGCCCCACATAGTCCTCCATACAGAATAATGGGCCCCACATAGTCCTCCATACAGAATAATGGCCCCACATAGTAGTCCATACAGTATTATGGGCACCACATAGTCCTCAATACAGAATAATGGGCCCCACATAGTCCTCCACACAGTATAATGGGCCCCACATAGTCCTCCACACAGTATAATGGGCCCCACATAGTCCTCCACACAGTATAATGGGCCCCACATAGTCCTCCATACAGTATAATGGGCCCCACATAGTCCTCCATACAGTATAATGGGCCCCACATAGTCCTCCATACAGTATAATGGGCCCCACATAGTCCTCCATACAGTATAATGGGCCCCACATAGTCCTCCATACAGTATAATGGGCCCCACATAGTCCTCCATACAGTATAATGGGCCCCACATAGTCCTCCATACAGTATAATGGGCCCCACATAGTCCTCCATACAGTATAATGGGCCCCACATAGTCCTCCATACTGTATAATGGGCCCCACATAGTCCTCCATACAGTATAATGGGCCCCACATAGTCCTCCATACAGTATAATGGGCCCCACATAGTCCTCCATACAGTATAATGGGCCCCACATAGTCCTCCATACAGTATAATGGGCCCCACATACTCCTCCATACAGTATAATGGGCCCCACATAGTCCTTCATACAGTATAATGGGCCCCACATAGTCCTCCATACAGTATAATGGGCCCCACATAGTCCTCTATACAGAATAATGGGCCCCACATAGTCCTCCATACAGAATAATGGGCCCCACATAGTCCTCCATACAGAATAATGGGCCCCACATAGTCCTCCATACAGAATAATGGGCCCCACATAGGCCTCCACACAGAATAATGGGCCCCACATAGGCCTCCACACAGTATAATGGGCCCCACATAGTCCTCCACACAGAATAATGGGCCCCACATAGGCCTCCACACAGTATAATGGGCCCCACATAGTCCTCCACACAGAATAATGGGCCCCACATAGTCCTCCACACAGAATAATGGGCCCCACATAGTCCTCCACACAGAATAATGGGCCCCACATAGTCCTCCATACAGTATAATGGGCCCCACATAGTCCTCCACACAGAATAATGGGCCCCACATAGTCCTCCATACAGTATAATGGGCCCCAACATAGTCCTCCATACAGTATAATGGGCCCCACATAGTCCTCCATACAGTATAATGGGCCCCACATAGTCCTCCATACAGTATAATGGGCCCCACATAGTCCTCCATACAGAATAATGGCCCCACATAGTCCTCCATACAGTATAATGGCCCCACATAGTCCTCCATACAGAATAATGGCCCCACATAGTCCTCTATACAGTATAATGGGCCCCACATAGTCCTCCATACAGAATAATGGGCCCCAACATAGTCCTCCATACAGAATAATGGGCCCCAACATAGTCTTCCATACAGAATAATGGGCCCCAACATAGTCCTCCATACAGAATAATGGGCCCCAACATAGTCCTCTATACAGAATAATGGCCCCACATAGTCCTCCATACAGTATAATGGCCCCACATAGTCCTCCATACAGAATAATGGGCCCCACATAGGCCTCCATACAGAATAATGGGCCCCACATAGGCCTCCATACAGTATAATGGGCCCCACATAGTCCTCCATACAGTATAATGGGCCCCACATAGTCTTCCATACAGTATAATGGCCCCACATAGTCCTCCATACAGAATAATGGGCCCCACATAGGCCTCCACACAGTATAATGGGTCCCACATAGTCCTCCACACAGAATAATGGGCCCCGCATAGTCCTCCATACAGTATAATGGGCCCCGCATAGTCCTCCATACAGAATAATGGGCCCCACATAGACCTCCATACAGTATAATGGGCCCCACATAGTCCTCCACACAGAATAATGGGCCCCACATAGTCCTCCACACAGAATAATGGGCCCCACATAGTCCTCCACACAGAATAATGGGCCCCACATAGTCCTCCACACAGAATAATGGGCCCCACATAGTCCTCCACACAGAATAATGGGCCCCACATAGTCCTCCACACAGTATAATGGGCCCCACATAGTCTTCCATACAGTATAATGGGCCCCACATAGTCCTCCATACAGTATAATGGGCCCCACATAGTCCTCCATACAGTATAATGGGCCCCACATAGTCCTCCATACAGTATAATGGGCCCCACATAGTCCTCCATACAGTATAATGGGCCCCACATAGTCCTCCATACAGAATAATGCCCCCCCCACATAGTCCTCCATACAGAATAATGACCCCACATAGTCCTCCATACAGCATAATGGGCCCCACTTAGTACTCCATACAGAATAATGGGCCCCACATAGTCCTCCATACAGAATAATGGGCCCCACATAGTCCTCCATACAGAATAATGGGCCCCACATAGTCCTCCATACAGAATAATGGGCCCCACATAGTCCTCCATACAGAATAATGGGCCACATAGTCCTCCATACAGAATAATGGCCCCACATAGTCCTCCATACAGAATAATGGGCCCCACATAGTCCTCCATACAGAATAATGGCCCCACATAGTAGTCCATACAGTATTATGGGCACCACATAGTCCTCCATACAGAATAATGGGCCCCACATAGTCCTCCACACAGTATAATGGGCCCCACATAGTCCTCCACACAGTATAATGGGCCCCACATAGTCCTCCACACAGTATAATGGGCCCCACATAGTCCTCCATACAGTATAATGGGCCCCACATAGTCCTCCATACAGTATAATGGGCCCCACATAGTCCTCCATACAGTATAATGGGCCCCACATAGTCCTCCATACAGTATAATGGGCCCCACATAGTCCTCCATACAGTATAATGGGCCCCACATAGTCCTCCATACAGTATAATGGGCCCCACATAGTCCTCCATACAGTATAATGGGCCCCACATAGTCCTCCATACAGTATAATGGGCCCCACATAGTCCTCCATACAGTATAATGGGCCCCACATAGTCCTCCATACAGTATAATGGGCCCCACATAGTCCTCCATACAGTATAATGGGCCCCACAGAGTCCTCCATACAGTATAATGGGCCCCACATAGTCCTCCATACAGTATAATGGGCCCCACATAGTCCTCCATACAGTATAATGGGCCCCACATAGTCCTCCATACAGTATAATGGGCCCCACATAGTCCTCCATACAGTATAATGGGCCCCACATAGTCCTCCATACAGTATAATGGGCCCCACATAGTCCTCCATACAGAATAATGGGCCCCACATAGTCTTCCATACAGAATAATGGGCCCCACATAGTCCTCCATACAGAATAATGGGCCCCACATAGGCCTCCACACAGAATAATGGGCCCCACATAGGCCTCCACACAGTATAATGGGCCCCACATAGTCCTCCACACAGAATAATGGGCCCCACATAGGCCTCCACACAGTATAATGGGCCCCACATAGTCCTCCACACAGAATAATGGGCCCCACATAGTCCTCCACACAGAATAATGGGCCCCACATAGTCCTCCACACAGAATAATGGGCCCAACATAGTCCTCCATACAGTATAATGGGCCCCACATAGTCCTCCACACAGAATAATGGGCCCCACATAGTCCTCCATACAGTATAATGGGCCCCAACATAGTCCTCCATACAGTATAATGGGCCCCACATAGTCCTCCATACAGTATAATGGGCCCCACATAGTCCTCCATACAGTATAATGGGCCCCACATAGTCCTCCATACAGAATAATGGCCCCACATAGTCCTCCATACAGTATAATGGCCCCACATAGTCCTCCATACAGAATAATGGCCCCACATAGTCCTCTATACAGTATAATGGGCCCCACATAGTCCTCCATACAGAATAATGGGCCCCAACATAGTCCTCCATACAGAATAATGGGCCCCAACATAGTCCTCCATACAGAATAATGGGCCCCAACATAGTCCTCCATACAGTATAATGGCCCCACATAGTCCTCCATACAGAATAATGGGCCCCACATAGGCCTCCATACAGAATAATGGGCCCCACATAGGCCTCCATACAGTATAATGGGCCCCACATAGTCCTCCATACAGTATAATGGGCCCCACATAGTCTTCCATACAGTATAATGGCCCCACATAGTCCTCCATACAGAATAATGGGCCCCACATAGGCCTCCACACAGTATAATGGGTCCCGCATAGTCCTCCACACAGAATAATGGGCCCCGCATAGTCCTCCATACAGTATAATGGGCCCCGCATAGTCCTCCATACAGAATAATGGGCCCCGCATAGACCTCCATACAGTATAATGGGCCCCACATAGTCCTCCACACAGAATAATGGGCCCCACATAGTCCTCCACACAGAATAATGGGCCCCACATAGTCCTCCACACAGAATAATGGGCCCCACATAGTCCTCCACACAGAATAATGGGCCCCACATAGTCCTCCACACAGAATAATGGGCCCCACATAGTCCTCCACACAGAATAATGGGCCCCACATAGTCCTCCACACAGAATAATGGGCCCCACATAGTCCTCCACACAGTATAATGGGCCCCACATAGTCTTCCATACAGTATAATGGGCCCCACATAGTCCTCCACACAGAATAATGGGCCCCGCATAGTCCTCCATACAGTATAATGGGCCCCGCATAGTCCTCCATACAGAATAATGGGCCCCGCATAGACCTCCATACAGTATAATGGGCCCCACATAGTCCTCCACACAGAATAATGGGCCCCACATAGTCCTCCACACAGAATAATGGGCCCCACATAGTCCTCCACACAGAATAATGGGCCCCACATAGTCCTCCACACAGAATAATGGGCCCCACATAGTCCTCCACACAGAATAATGGGCCCCACATAGTCCTCCACACAGAATAATGGGCCCCACATAGTCCTCCACACAGTATAATGGGCCCCACATAGTCTTCCATACAGTATAATGGGCCCCACATAGTCCTCCATACAGTATAATGGGCCCCACATAGTCCTCCATACAGTATAATGGGCCCCACATAGTCCTCCATACAGTATAATGGGCCCCACATAGTCCTCCATACAGAATAATGCCCCCCCCACATAGTCCTCCATACAGAATAATGACCCCACATAGTCCTCCATACAGCATAATGGGCCCCACTTAGTCCTCCATACAGAATAATGGGCCCCACATAGTCCTCCATACAGAATAATGGGCCCCACATAGTCCTCCATACAGAATAATGGGCCCCACATAGTCCCCCATACAGAATAATGGGTCCCACATAGTCCTCCATACAGAATAATGGGCCCCACATAGTCCTCCATACAGAATAATGGCCCCACATAGTCCTCCATACAGAATAATGGCCCCACATAGTCCTCCATACAGAATAATGGCCCCACATAGTCCTCCATACAGAATAATGGGCCCCACATAGTCCTCCATACAGAATAATGGCCCCACATAGTAGTCCATACAGTATTATAGGCACCACATAGTCCTCCATACAGAATAATGGGCCCCACATAGTCCTCCACACAGTATAATGGGCCCCACATAGTCGTCCACACAGTATAATGGGCCCCACATAGTCCTCCATACAGTATAATGGGCCCCACATAGTCCTCCATACAGTATAATGGGCCCCACATAGTCCTCCATACAGTATAATGGGCCCCACATAGTCCTCCATACAGTATAATGGGCCCCACATAGTCCTCCATACAGTATAATGGGCCCCACATAGTCCTCCATACAGTATAATGGGCCCCACATAGTCCTCCATACAGTATAATGGGCCCCACATAGTCCTCCATACAGTATAATGGGCCCCACATAGTCCTCCATACAGTATAATGGGCCCCACATAGTCCTCCATACAGTATAATGGGCCCCACATAGTCCTCCATACAGTATAATGGGCCCCACATAGTCCTCCATACAGTATAATGGGCCCCACATAGTCCTCCATACAGTATAATGGGCCCCACATAGTCCTCCATACAGAATAATGGGCCCCACATAGTCCTCCATACAGAATAATGGGCCCCACATAGTCCTCCATACAGAATAATGGGCCCCACATAGGCCTCCACACAGAATAATGGGCCCCACATAGGCCTCCACACAGAATAATGGGCCCCACATAGGCCTCCACACAGTATAATGGGCCCCACATAGTCCTCCACACAGAATAATGGGCCCCACATAGTCCTCCACACAGAATAATGGGCCCCACATAGTCCTCCTTACAGAATAATGGGCCCCACATAGTCCTCCATACAGTATAATGGGCCCCACATAGGCCTCCATACAGTATAATGGGCCCCACATAGTCCTCCACACAGTATAATGGGCCCCACATAGTCCTCCACACAGAATAATGGGCCCCACATAGTCCTCCACACAGTATAATGGGCCCCACATAGTCCTCCACACAGTATAATGGGCCCCACATAGTCCTCCACACAGTATAATGGGCCCCACATAGTCCTCCACACAGTATAATGGGCCCCACATAGTCCTCCACACAGTATAATGGGCCCCACATAGTCCTCCACACAGTATAATGGGCCCCACATAGTCCTCCACACAGTATAATGGGCCCCACATAGTCCTCCATACAGTATAATGGGCCCCACATAGTCCTCCATACAGTATAATGGGCCCCACATAGTCCTCCATACAGTATAATGGGCCCCACATAGTCCTCCATACAGAATAATGCCCCTCCCCCCACATAGTCCTCCATACAGAATAATGGCCCCACATAGTCCTCCATACAGTATAATGGGCCCCACATAGTCCTCTATACAGTGTAATGGCCCCACATAGTCCTCCATACAGTATAATGGGCCCTACATAGTCCTCCATACAGTATAATGGGCCCCACATAGTCCTCCATACAGTATAATGGGCCCCACATAGTCCTCCATACAGAATAATGGCCCCACATAGTCCTCCATACAGTATAATGGCCCCACATAGTCCTCCATACAGAATAATGGCCCCACATAGTCCTCTATACAGTATAATGGCCCCACATAGTAGTCCATACAGTATAATGGGCCCCACATAGTCCTCCATACAGAATAATGGGCCCCAACATAGTCCTCCATACAGAATAATGGGCCCCAACATAGTCCTCCATACAGAATAATGGGCCTCAACATAGTCCTCCATACAGAATAATGGCCCCACATAGTCCTCCATACAGTATAATGGCCCCACATAGTCCTCCATACAGAATAATTGGCCCCACATAGGCCTCCATACAGTATAATGGGCCCCACATAGTCCTCCATACAGTATAATGGGCCCCACATAGTCTTCCATACAGTATAATGGCCCCACATAGTCCTCCATACAGAATAATGGGCCCCACATAGGCCTCCACACAGTATAATGGGTCCCACATAGTCCTCCACACAGAATAATGGGCCCCACATAGTCCTCCACACAGTATAATGGGCCCCACATAGTCCTCCATACAGAATAATGGGCCCCACATAGACCTCCATACAGTATAATGGGCCCCACATAGTCCTCCACACACAGAATAATGGGCCCCACATAGTCCTCCACACAGAATAATGGGCCCCACATAGTCCTCCACACAGAATAATGGGCCCCACATAGTCCTCCACACAGAATAATGGGCCCCACATAGTCCTCCACACAGAATAATGGGCCCCACATAGTCCTCCACACAGTATAATGGGCCCCACATAGTCCTCCACACAGTATAATGGGCCCCACATAGTCTTCCATACAGTATAATGGGCCCCACATAGTCCTCCATACAGTATAATGGGCCCCACCTAGTCCTCCATACAGAATAATGCCCCCCCACATAGTCCTCCATACAGAATAATGGCCCCACATAGTCCTCCATACAGTATAATGGGCCCCACATAGTCCTCTATACAGGATATTGGCCCCACATAGTCCTCCATACAGTATAATGCGCCCTACATAGTCCTCCATACTGTATAATGGGCCCCACATAGTCCTCCATACAGTATAATGGGCCCCACATAGTCCTCCATACAGAATAATGGCCCCACATAGTCCTCCATACAGTATAATGGCCCCACATAGTCCTCCATACAGAATAATGGCCCCACATAGTCCTCTATACAGTATAATGGCCCCACATAGTAGTCCATACAGTATAATGGGCCCCACAAAGTCCTCCATACAGAATAATGGGCCCCACATAGTCCTCCATACAGAATAATGGGCCCCACATAGTCCTCCATACAGAATAATGGGCCCCACATAGTCCTCCATACAGAATAATGGGCCCCACATAGTCCTCCATACAGAATAATGGGCCCCACATAGTCCTCCATACAGTATAATGGCCCCACATAGTCCTCCATACAGAATAATGGGCCCACATAGTCCTCCATACAGAATAATGGGCCCACATAGTCCTCCATACAGAATAATGGGCCCCACTTAGTCCTCCATACAGAATAATGGGCCCCACATAGTCCTCCATACAGAATAATGGGCCCCACATAGTCCTCCATACAGAATAATGGGCCCCACATAGTCCTCCATACAGAATAATGGGCCCCACATAGTCCTCCATACAGAATAATGGGCCCCACATAGTCCTCCATACAGAATAATGGCCCCACATAGTCCTCCATACAGAATAATGGCCCCACATAGTCCTCCATACAGAATAATGGCCCCACATAGTCCTCCATACAGAATAATGGCCCCACATAGTCCTCCATACAGAATAATGGGCCCACATAGTCCTCCATACAGAATAATGGGCCCCACATAGTCCTCCATACAGAATAATGGCCCCACATAGTAGTCCATACAGTATTATGGGCACCACATAGTCCTCCATACAGAATAATGGGCCCCACATAGTCCTCCACACAGTATAATGGGCCCCACATAGTCCTCCACACAGTATAATGGGCCCCACATAGTCCTCCACACAGTATAATGGGCCCCACATAGTCCTCCATACAGAATAATGCCCCTCCCCCCACATAGTCCTCCATACAGAATAATGGCCCCACATAGTCCTCCATACAGTATAATGGGCCCCACATAGTCCTCTATACAGTGTAATGGCCCCACATAGTCCTCCATACAGTATAATGGGCCCTACATAGTCCTCCATACAGTATAATGGGCCCCACATAGTCCTCCATACAGTATAATGGGCCCCACATAGTCCTCCATACAGAATAATGGCCCCACATAGTCCTCCATACAGTATAATGGCCCCACATAGTCCTCCATACAGAATAATGGCCCCACATAGTCCTCTATACAGTATAATGGCCCCACATAGTAGTCCATACAGTATAATGGGCCCCACATAGTCCTCCATACAGAATAATGGGCCCCAACATAGTCCTCCATACAGAATAATGGGCCCCAACATAGTCCTCCATACAGAATAATGGGCCTCAACATAGTCCTCCATACAGAATAATGGCCCCACATAGTCCTCCATACAGTATAATGGCCCCACATAGTCCTCCATACAGAATAATTGGCCCCACATAGGCCTCCATACAGTATAATGGGCCCCACATAGTCCTCCATACAGTATAATGGGCCCCACATAGTCTTCCATACAGTATAATGGCCCCACATAGTCCTCCATACAGAATAATGGGCCCCACATAGGCCTCCACACAGTATAATGGGTCCCACATAGTCCTCCACACAGAATAATGGGCCCCACATAGTCCTCCACACAGTATAATGGGCCCCACATAGTCCTCCATACAGAATAATGGGCCCCACATAGACCTCCATACAGTATAATGGGCCCCACATAGTCCTCCACACACAGAATAATGGGCCCCACATAGTCCTCCACACAGAATAATGGGCCCCACATAGTCCTCCACACAGAATAATGGGCCCCACATAGTCCTCCACACAGAATAATGGGCCCCACATAGTCCTCCACACAGAATAATGGGCCCCACATAGTCCTCCACACAGTATAATGGGCCCCACATAGTCCTCCACACAGTATAATGGGCCCCACATAGTCTTCCATACAGTATAATGGGCCCCACATAGTCCTCCATACAGTATAATGGGCCCCACATAGTCCTCCATACAGAATAATGCCCCCCCACATAGTCCTCCATACAGAATAATGGCCCCACATAGTCCTCCATACAGTATAATGGGCCCCACATAGTCCTCTATACAGTATATTGGCCCCACATAGTCCTCCATACAGTATAATGCGCCCTACATAGTCCTCCATACTGTATAATGGGCCCCACATAGTCCTCCATACAGTATAATGGGCCCCACATAGTCCTCCATACAGAATAATGGCCCCACATAGTCCTCCATACAGTATAATGGCCCCACATAGTCCTCCATACAGAATAATGGCCCCACATAGTCCTCTATACAGTATAATGGCCCCACATAGTAGTCCATACAGTATAATGGGCCCCACAAAGTCCTCCATACAGAATAATGGGCCCCACATAGTCCTCCATACAGAATAATGGGCCCCACATAGTCCTCCATACAGAATAATGGGCCCCACATAGTCCTCCATACAGAATAATGGGCCCCACATAGTCCTCCATACAGAATAATGGGCCCCACATAGTCCTCCATACAGTATAATGGCCCCACATAGTCCTCCATACAGAATAATGGGCCCACATAGTCCTCCATACAGAATAATGGGCCCACATAGTCCTCCATACAGAATAATGGGCCCCACTTAGTCCTCCATACAGAATAATGGGCCCCACATAGTCCTCCATACAGAATAATGGGCCCCACATAGTCCTCCATACAGAATAATGGGCCCCACATAGTCCTCCATACAGAATAATGGGCCCCACATAGTCCTCCATACAGAATAATGGGCCCCACATAGTCCTCCATACAGAATAATGGCCCCACATAGTCCTCCATACAGAATAATGGCCCCACATAGTCCTCCATACAGAATAATGGCCCCACATAGTCCTCCATACAGAATAATGGCCCCACATAGTCCTCCATACAGAATAATGGGCCCACATAGTCCTCCATACAGAATAATGGGCCCCACATAGTCCTCCATACAGAATAATGGCCCCACATAGTAGTCCATACAGTATTATGGGCACCACATAGTCCTCCATACAGAATAATGGGCCCCACATAGTCCTCCACACAGTATAATGGGCCCCACATAGTCCTCCACACAGTATAATGGGCCCCACATAGTCCTCCACACAGTATAATGGGCCCCACATAGTCCTCCACACAGTATAATGGGCCCCACATAGTCCTCCATACAGTATAATGGGCCCCACATAGTCCTCCATACAGTATAATGGGCCCCACATAGTCCTCCATACAGTATAATGGGCCCCACATAGTCCTCCATACAGTATAATGGGCCCCACATAGTCCTCCATACAGTATAATGGGCCCCACATAGTCCTCCATACAGTATAATGGGCCCCACATAGTCCTCCATACAGTATAATGGGCCCCACATAGTCCTCCATACAGTATAATGGGCCCCACATAGTCCTCCATACAGTATAATGGGCCCCACATAGTCCTCCATACAGTATAATGGGCCCCACATAGTCCTCCATACAGAATAATGGGCTCCACATAGTCCTCCATACAGAATAATGGGCCCCACATAGTCCTCCATACAGAATAATGGGCCCCACATAGGCCTCCACACAGAATAATGGGCCCCACATAGGCCTCCACACAGTATAATGGGCCCCACATAGTCCTCCACACAGAATAATGGGCCCCACATAGTCCTCCACACAGAATAATGGGCCCCACATAGGCCTCCACACAGAATAATGGGCCCCACATAGTCCTCCACACAGAATAATGGGCCCCACATAGGCCTCCATACAGTATAATGGGCCCCACATAGTCCTCCATACAGAATAATGGGCCCCACATAGGCCTCCATACAGTATAATGGGCCCCACATAGTCCTCCACACAGAATAATGGGCCCCACATAGTCCTCCACACAGTATAATGGGCCCCACATAGTCCTCCACACAGTATAATGGGCCCCACATAGTCCTCCATACAGTATAATGGGCCCCACATAGTCCTCCATACAGTATAATGGGCCCCACATAGTCCTCCATACAGAATAATGGCCCCACATAGTCCTTTATACAGTATAATGGCCCCACATAGTAGTCCATACAGTATAATGGGCCCCACATAGTCCTCCATACAGAATAATGGGCCCCAACATAGTCCTCCATACAGAATAATGGCCCCACATAGTCCTCAATACAGAATAATGGCCCCACATAGTCCTCCATACAGTATAATGGGCCCCACATAGTCCTCCACACAGTATAATGGGCCCCACATAGTCCTCCACACAGTATAATGGGCCCCACATAGTCCTCCACACAGTATAATGGTCCCCACATAGTCCTCCATACAGTATAATGGGCCCCACATAGTCCTCCATACCGTATAATGGGCCCCACATAGTCCTCCATACAGTATAATGGGCCCCACATAGTCCTCCACACAGAATAATGGGCCCCACATAGTCCTCCACACAGTATAATGGTCCCCACATAGTCCTCCACACAGTATAATGGGCCCCACATAGTCCTCCACACAGTATAATGGGCCCCACATAGTCCTCCATACAGTATAATGGGCCCCACATAGTCCTCCATACAGTATAATGGGCCCCACATAGTCCTCCATACAGTATAATGGGCCCCACATAGTCCTCCATACAGTATAATGGGCCCCACATAGTCCTCCATACAGTATAATGGGCCCCACATAGTCCTCCTTACAGAATAATGCCCCCCCCACATAGTCCTCCATACAGAATAATGGCCCCACATAGTCCTTCATACAGTATAATGGGCCCCACATAGTCCTCTATACAGTATAATGGCCCCAAATAGTCCTCCATACAGTATAATGGGCCCTACATAGTCCTCCATACAGTATAATGGGCCCCACATAGTCCTCCATACAGTATAATGGGCCCCACATAGTCCTCCATACAGAATAATGGCCCCACATAGTCCTCCATACAGTATAATGGCCCCACATAGTCCTCCATACAGAATAATGGCCCCACATAGTCCTCTATACAGTATAATGGCCCCACATAGTAGTCCATACAGTATAATGGGCCCCACATAGTCCTCCATACAGAATAATGGGCCCCACATAGTCCTCCATATAGAATAATGGGCCCCACATAGTCCTCCATACAGTATAATGGCCCCACATAGTCCTCCATACAGAATAATGGCCCCACATAGTCCTCCATACAGAATAATGGGCCCACATAGTCCTCCATACAGAATAATGGGCCCCACATAGTCCTCCATACAGAATAATGGGCCCCACATAGTCCTCCATACAGAATAATGGCCCCACATAGTCCTCCATACAGAATAATGGCCCCACATAGTCCTCCATACAGAATAATGGGCCCCACATAGTCCTCCATACAGAATAATGGGCCCCACATAGTCCTCCATACAGAATAATGGCCCCACATAGTAGTCCATACAGTATTATGGGCACCACATAGTCCTCCATACAGAATAATGGGCCCACATAGTCCTCTATACAGTATAATGGCCCCACATAGTCCTCCATACAGAATAATGGGCCCCACATAGTCCTCCATACAGAATAATGGCCCCACATAGTAGTCCATACAGTATTATGGGCACCACATAGTCCTCCATACAATGGGCCCCACATAGTCCTCCATACAGAATAATGGGCCCCACATAGTCCTCCATACAGAATAATGGGCCCCACATAGTCCTCCATACAGAATAATGGGCCCCACATAGTCCTCCATACAGTATAATGGCCCCACATAGTCCTCCATACAGAATAATGGCCCCACATAGTCCTCCATACAGAATAATGGGCCCACATAGTCCTCCATACAGTATAATGGGCCCCACATAGTCCTCCATACAGTATAATGGCCCCACATAGTCCTCCATACAGAATAATGGGCCCACATAGTCCTCCATACAGAATAACGGCCCCACATAGTCCTCCATACAGTATAATGGGCCCCACATGGTCCTCCATACAGTATAATGGCCCCACATAGTCCTCCATACAGAATAATGGCCCCACATAGTCCTCCATACAGTATAATGGGCCCCACATAGTCCTCCATACAGTATAATGGGCCCCACATAGTCCTCCATACAGAATAATGGGCCCCACATAGTCCTCCATACAGAATAATGGGCCCCACATAGTCCTCCATACAGTATAATGGCCCCACATAGTCCTCCATACAGAATAATGGCCCCACATAGTCCTCCATACAGAATAATGGGCCCACATAGTCCTCCATACAGAATAATGGGCCCCACATAGTCCTCCATACAGTATAATGGGCCCCACATAGTCCTCCATACAGAATAATGGGCCCCACATAGTCCTCCATACAGAATAATGGCCCCACATAGTCCTCCATACAGTATAATGGGCCCCACATAGTCCTCCATACAGTATAATGGCCCCACATAGTCCTCCATACAGAATAATGGGCCCACATAGTCCTACATACAGAATAACGGCCCCACATAGTCCTCCATACAGTATAATGGGCCCCACATGGTCCTCCATACAGTATAATGGCCCCACATAGTCCTTCATACAGAATAATGGCCCCACATAGTCCTCCATACAGTATAATGGGCCCCACATAGTCCTCCATACAGTATAATGGGCCCCACATAGTCCTCCATACAGTATAATGGGCCCCACATAGTCCTCCATACAGAATAATGGGCCCCACATAGTCCTCCATACAGTATAATGGGCCCCACATAGTGCAGCTTCTAATTTTTTTTAAGAAATTTACAAAACCTGTTTTTTTAGGGACCTTAAAAAATTTAAATTGACTTTAATTGACGTATATATTGGAAACTCCCCAAAAGTGAGGCTATTTTAAAAAACGCAGGGTTAATCACAGTGATCAAACGTCAGGTACCAATGAAATTGGTTCCTGACGTTGCTGGGTGCCGGCAGGAAGATCTTAGCCGGCGCACAGTGCATGCGCCCACCATTTTGCTTAGAGAACAGGAGCCGGGGGGAATGGCGGTTCTGGTACCGTGGGGGCCTGGGGACACCATTTCTCTCCCCTCTGACATATTAGATCATGTCAGATGGGAGAAATGATTTTTAAATGAAACTTCACTTTTTTTTCTTTTTTTTAAACGTGATCGATGGCAATCGTGATTGCGGATCGTAATTACCAGCCCCGATCGTGTTCTCCACTGTCTCAGCTGAAACCTCAGATTTTCTGATGCTGGGGATAAATATTCACTTATTGATCGCGGCATTGAGTTAAATGGGCATGTCATTCTCCACAAGGAAACATAACCCCTTTAAATCCCAAAAAGACAAACACAATGGGTTAAAGGGGTTGGCTAATTAACGGATCCGTTTTCCATAGACTTCAATGTTAAAAGAGATCCAACTGAAACAACTTTTTAGCCAACTGATTACTGCTGGATCCGTTCTAATGGATGATTACTGGACATGTGAACGTAACCAGAGTTTTCATCACCACCTTCATAACATCTGGATTCAATGAGGGTGATAATCTGTCGGAGAGGCGAGTGCAGCACCGGCTCACTTGCACTTTGTTTTTCTGAAACAGGTCGTCATCAACGGGGCCCTAATAGAAGATGTAGTGTGTGACCCCTTGATGTCCTGTACCTAGCAGGGTGATAGATGGGAGAAGTGACTGCAGGGCCATCCTGCTGTGACGTCCCTTTGAGATGCCCCTAAATAAAAAAAAACACATTTGGAATTGCTGTATAGGGAGAAGAGTAGGGTATTTTAAAATAAAGCAAATTACAAAAGTGGTTAACCCCTTTATCCCCGAAGGTGGTTTGCACGTTAATAACACGGCCAATTTTTAAAATTTTGACCACTGTCACTTTATCTTTATGAAGTAATTACTCTGGAACGCTTCAACGGATCCCCCTGATGCTGAGAATGTTTTTTCGTGACATATTGTACTTCATGATATGATAAAATCTCTTCGATATCACTTGCGTTTATTTGTGAAAAGATCGGAAATTTGGCGAAAATTTTGCAATTTTGAAACTTAGAATTTCCATGCCCTTAAATCAGAGAGATGTCACACAAAATAGTTAATAATTTCCCACATGTCTACTTTACATCAGCACAATTTTGGAAACAATTTTTTTTGGGGTTAGGAAGTTATAAGAGATAAAAGTTGGTCAGCGATTTTTCATTTTTCCAACAAAATTTAAAAAAACATTTTTTTAGGGACCACATCACATTTGAAGTGACTTTGAGGGGCCTTTATGAAAATACCCAAAAGTGATACCATTCTAAAAACTGCACCCCTCAAGGTGCTCAAAACCACATTCAAGAAGTTTATTAACCCTTCAGATACTTCACAGGAATTTTTGGAAGGTGGAAGAAAAAAAATGAACATTTAACTTTTTTTTTCACAAAAATGTTACTTTAGACCCCAATTTTTTTTATTTTCGCAAGGAGATCAGGAAAAAATGGACCCCAAAATTTGTTGTGCACGCTGATACCCCCATATGTGGGGGAAAACCACTGTTTGGGCGCACGGCAGGGCTCGGAAGGGAAGGAGCGCCATTTGACTTTTTGAATGTAAAATTTGCTTGAATAATTAGTGGACGCCATGTCGAGTTTGGAGAGCCCCTGATTCGCCTAAAGAGTGGAAACCCCCCACAAGTGACCCCATTTTGGAAACTAGACCCCTCAAGGATTTTATCAAGGGGTATAGTGAACATTTTGAACCCAGAGGTACGACACCGAATTTGATAACCTAATGTTATCATATTGAATAAGTTGTCATTAGTCTTGAGCGCAAGTGCTCGCTTTTTGAGTTTGCATCGGGTGCTCGGGTATGCACCAAGTATCGCGGGTGCTCGAGTGACATGCTCGAGTCCCCACCCGCATGTTTCATGGTTATTAGACACCCAAAAAAAAAACATGCGGGGATCGCTCGTGCATGGCAGGCAATCCCTGCCAGTTTTATTGGCAGCGAAGCATATGGGGCAGAGACTCGAGCACCCGTGACACTCTGTGCATTCCTGAGCACCCGATGCAAACTCAAGTAGTGAGCTCTTGCACTCACTAGTCGCCACATCATCGTCACTAGCACAACCCTAAGGCCCACGGCCACACTATCAGTATTTGGTCAGTATTCGGTCAGTATTTTTTCTCAGGAGTCGGAGCCAAAACCAGGTGAGGAACAATCAGAGAAAAGGTATAATAGAAACAAGTCACCAATTCTGCATTTATCACCCACTCCCGGTTTTGGCTCCCACTCCTCATGTGGTATAAGTGATTAGACGACTTTATTCTTCGGGTCGGTGCAATTACAGTGATGCCAGATTCATATCGGGTTTTTATGACTGACAGCTGTCACACACTAAAAAAACATTTTTTTTTTGCAAAGACTAGTTTTTGCATCACCTTATGTTGAGAGCAATAATTTTTCCATATTTTGGCCGACAGAGTCATGTGACGGCTTGTTTTTTGCGGGACAAATTGACGTTTTTATTGGTACCATGTTCAGGCACGTGCCATTTTTTGATTGCTTTCTATTCCGATTTTTGGGAGGCAGAATAAACAAAAACCAACAATTCCAAAATGTTTTTTTGTATGTGTGGTAAAATTTATAAGGCAGCTTTATTCTTCGGCTCAGTACGTTTACAGCGGTACCGCATTTATATCGTTTTTTTATGTTTTGGTGCTTTTACACAATAAAAACTATTTTATAGAAAAAATAATTTTATTCTGAGAGCTATAACTTTTTTATTTTTCGGCAGATGGAGCTGTATGGCAGTTTGTTTTTTGCAGAACAAGATGACATTTCAGCGGTACCATTTTTATTTAAGTTCGACTTTTTGTTCGCGTTTTATTCCATTTTTTGTTTGGCGGTATGATGATTAAGCATCATTTTTTTTTGTTGTTTTTTTTTACCGTGTTCACTAAAGGGGTTAACTAGAGGGACAGTTTTATAGGTCAGGTCATTCTGGATGTGGCGATACCAAATATTTGTACTTTTATTGGTTTTTTTTTCATAATAATATTTATGGGTACAGTATATATTTTTTTGGATTATTTTTTTCAAAAATATTTTTACAATTTTTTTTTTCACTTTCTGAATCTTTTTTTTTACTTTTACACTTTGTCCCACTATGGGACTTTTATTTTTTTTAACCCAGGTCGCTTGCATAGCATAGAAATGCTGCAGCAGCATCTCTATGCTATGCGGGCTGCAGCCCCTGCACACACAATTTAGTTAGACCGCGCAGTGAGCACGATCTACTTAACTTCCTGCTGACCCGGATGTCGTCATGACGACATCGGGTCACCATGACAACCACCGGGACCCGGCACAGACAGCGCGGGACGCCGGACAAGAGGTAAGCAAGCAGCGCTTACCCCCCCCCCCCATTGCTCCCGGAATGCTGTGATCGACTTCGATTGAAGCATTTCAGGGATTAATGTGCTGGGAGCGGTGCAGGACCGCTCCTGGCACATACAGGTGCTTCTCACAAAATTATAATATCATCAAAAAGTTAATTTATTTCAGTTCTTCAATACAAAAAGTGAAACTCCTATATTATATAGAGTCATTACAGAGGGATCTATTTCACGTGTTTATTTCTGTTAATGTTGATGATTATGGCTTACAGCCAATGAAAACACAAAAGTCATTATCTCAGTAAATTAGAATAATTAACACCTGCAAAGGCTTCCAATTCGTTTTAAAAGGTCCCTTAGTCTGTTTCAGTAGGCTCCACATCATGGGAAAGACTGCTGACTTGACAGATGTCCAGAAGGCAATCATTGACTCACTCCACAAGGTCCCAGAGTTCCAATTTTCATTTGGAAATCAAGGTCCCAGAGTCTGGAGGAAGAGTGGAGAGGACACAATCCAAGCTGCTTGAGGTCTAGTGTGAAGTTTCCACAATCAGTGATGGTTTGGGGAGCCATGTCATCTGCTGGTGTAGGTCCACTGTGTTTTATCAAGACCAAAGTCAGCGCAGCCGTCTACCAGGACATTTTAGAGCACTTCATGCTTCCCTCTGCCGACAAGCTTTTTGGAGATGGAAATGTCATTCTCCAGCAGGACTTGGCCCCTGTCCACACTGCCAAAAGTACCAATACCTGGTTTACAAACAACAGTATCACTGTGCTTGATTGGCAGCAAACTCGCCTGATCTTAACCCCATAGAGAATCTATTATAGAGAATCTATGGAGTATTGTCAAGAGGAAGATGAGAGACACCAGACCCAACAATGCAGACGAGCTGAAGGCTGCTATCAAAGCAACCTGGGCTTCCATAACACCTCAGCAGTGCCACAGGCTGATCGCCTCCATGCCACATTGCCGCATTGATGCAGTTATTGATGCAAAAGGAGCCCCGACCAAGTATTGAGGGCATTTACTGAACATACATTTCAGTAGGCGAACATTTCGGATTTTAAAAACATTTTTCAAGCTGTTGTTATAAAGTATTCTAATTTACTGAGATAATGACGTTTGTGTTTTCATTGGCTGTAAGCCATAATCATCAACATTAACAGAAATAAACACTTGAAATAGATCACTCTGTTTGTAATGACTCTATATAATATATGAGATTCAATTTTTGTAATGAAGAACTGAAATAAATTAACTTTTTGATGATATTCTAATTTTCTGAGAAGCACCTGTACCAGTGGGTGTCAGCTGTGACAATCAGCTGACACCCTGCGGCGATCGCCCCGCACCACTTGTGTGCGGGCGCGATCACTTTGTGCGTAATAGTACGCACCTGGTCCAATAGGCCCAGGTCGTAAGACGTATTATTACGGACAATGTCGGAAAGGGGTTAATGGTTAAAAAAAAAATAATAATAATAAGGCTATGTGCCCACGATGCGTTTTTGAAGCGTTTTTTGACATGCCGATTTGCCGTGCGTTTTTCTAATGCATTGAGTAGGCAATTCCGCATGCGTAAACGCACAAATAATGGACATGCTGCGGATTTTTCTGCACATAAAATACACTGCGGAAAAATCCGCAGCATGTGCACAGAACATGCAGATTATCATTGGGGACCATGGGGCACGTATTACCAAGCGTTTTTAAAGCGTTTCCGCAGCAGAAATTCCGCAGCAAAAACGCTTGAAAAAACGCATCGTGGACACGCAGCCTAATAAAGGCATTTTATGTATCAGACAACCTCTTTAATGTCTAAACTTCGCAAGTTAGGTGTGTAAATGGATCAAAAACTGGCTCAAAACCATGCATGGAGAGCTGCGGTGAACGACTCCTACTTTGACTGGTCTCCAGTTGGAAGTGGTCACCCCAAAGTTCTTGGTCCGCTATTTAACTCATTAAGTAATGATATAGAACATGGGATTGGTAGTGTTTCTGGTTATGCAGATTACAATAATCTATGTAGTATAGTGCAGTGTACGGAGGATATTCAGAGGTTACAATGTTGGTAGATGAGGTGGATAAATGTAACGCTCTGCACATGGACACTAGCATACAGGCATCACCTGTTCTAGGGGAATAGAACTAGGAGAGTCACTTGTAAAGAAGGATCTGAGTGTACTTGTAGATCACAAGAGTTGTCTAGAAGGAGGGGAGCAAGCCTTAATATGTTGACCAGCCGACCTAATCAGGAACAGGTCACAGCTATGGTTTTAAGGAAAAAAACAAACAAACAAAGCTTACATTTTGTCAGGGCTGTGGAGTCGGCGCTCATTTTGGTGGAGTCGGAATAAAATGGACCGACTACGACTCCTAAAATATGTAATAAATTGGGTACAGTAGTTCAATGCAGTTTGTGGTGAATATTTTTTCATAGAAATTTGGGAAAGTTATGAAATGTCCTATAAATGGCTGTTCTATTCCTGATCTAAGGCTACATTCACACACAGCGTTTTTGCTGCATTTTTTGAGGATACGTTTTTCATCTGCAAAAGCAGATCAGCTTTTTAAAAAAAACGCATCACCTGAAAGGTTTTTGAGGTTTTTAAAGCAATGATGGCCACTCGTTTTTCTTTACTTAGAATTTGTATTATGGCAAGAAAAAAAGCAGCTAACAGTCTATTCAGTAGGACTATCAGCTGTGTATCCACCTGACTTCTGCACAACAGAACTGATGGTCCCAACCCCATTTATAAGGCAAGAAATCCCACTTATTAAACCTGACAGGGCACACCTGTGAAGTGAAGACCATTTCCGGTGACTACCTCTTGAAGCTCATCAAGAGAA
This sequence comes from Phyllobates terribilis, assembly GCF_046119375.1. Lineage (NCBI taxonomy): Eukaryota > Metazoa > Chordata > Amphibia > Anura > Dendrobatidae > Phyllobates > Phyllobates terribilis. Next base: position 346,080,451 of record NW_027362769.1, on the reverse strand, counting down.
TGCCAAGAGTGTGCAAAGCAGTCATCAAAGCAAAAGGTGGCTACTTTGAAGAACCTAAAATATAAGACATATTTTCAGTTGTTTCACACTTTTTTGTTAAGTATATAATTCCACATGTGTTAATTCATAGTTTTGATGCCTTCAGTGTGAATGTACAATTTTCATAGTCATGAAAATACAGAAAAATCTTTAAATGAGAAGGTGTGTCCAAACTTTTGGTCTGTACTGTATATATGTAATCGATATTACATATTTACAATTTATTACAGTTTTTTGTGTTCTAAAGTTGTATTCCAATAAATATATATTATGTTCTATCTTATTATCTTGATTTTTGTATCATAAAAATGATTAAATGTCTGATGTTCACATTGTAGTACAATAAATTTTTCACTTAAATATAAGCAATATATGTGGGAGTCGGCGTCGTGGATTCGGTGTAAGGGAAATTGAGGCGTCGGAGTCGCAGGTTTGGCTTACCCTGCATTTTGTTGGAGTGCTGCTTTAAATCTAAGGTCCCTGCCCCAACTCTTAGGCTATGTGCCCACGTTGCATTTATGCAGCAGAAAATTTCTGCTGCATAAATGCAAGTCCTCTCCCGGAAAAACGCATGCGGAATTCCGCACGCGTTTATCGCGCATTTTTCGCGCGTTTATCACGCGTTTTCCACATGCGGAATTGCCTTGCGTTTTTTTATGCATTGGACTAAGGCAATTCCGCTTGCGGAAAGGCAAAATTAAATGACATGCTGCGGATTTTTGAACGCGGCATAAACGCTGCGGAAAAATCCGCAACATGTGCATAGAACTTGCGGAATCCCATTGGGGACCATGGGGTGCGGATATACATGCGTTTTTCAAGCGTTTACGCTGCGGAAATTCCGCAGCATATACGCTTGAAAAATGCTACGTGGGCACACAGCCTTATACTCACATTCCGGCGTCTTCACCTTTTTTGTGAAATTATGTCCAATTTGACTTTTTTCCCCCCTCGGTTTTTTTTTTTGCGTTTTTCCAATACAAACAAAGGAAATATACATATGTATAACAAAACATGAGTAATTGCTATAATTTTCTAGAAATACTTCATTTTCTGGAACAATTTCAAGAGTGCCAACACTTTCGGCCATGACTGTATGACAAATTTTCAGTCTCAAACTTGTACATGAGCCACGTGCAGAACTTGGCCTTTATTCTTCATATATAACTGCAATACATTCACCGTAAAAAGAAGGGGTTATTGGATCTTCTTCTATGGCAAACCTCTGATCAGGTGATTAATCTTCCTTCTGGAACATTACTGAAAGCAATGAAAATGTATAGAGAAGAAGCTATTTCTGGCATAAAGTCGCAAATTTTGTTGACCGCCGGTTTTACAGACAAATATATAACTTTTAAAAATAGTGGGGGAGCTCTGCTACAATTTATTCCAGAATAAGCAGAAAGGCTATGAGAGGGCAAAGATTTAATTTAGGGACACAAAGGCGCCCAAAATACACAAAAGCCATGGATGCAGATTAAACAACAGTGGTGTTTTGCTTGCCAGGCGTGCAGGAGCAGCAAGCAGGAGCAGCAAGCAGGCGTGCAGGAGCAGCAAGCAGGCGTGCAGGAGCAGCAAGCAGGAGCAGCAAGCAGGCGTGCAGGAGCAGCAAGCAGGAGCAGCAAGCAGGCGTGCATCTCTAAATTGATTTAGTATCTTTAAGCTCCAGGAGAAGCATTCAGTGGGCATTTTTGTGGCCATTGTGACTATTAACGTCATACTGTAAGAAAAGCAAAAATGCAGCACTCACTATAAATGCAAAGAAACGTTTCCTTTATTAGTCAAAACTGGAGTAGCCTTACATCAGGCTGGCTTCCCCTGGCTCGCCACCACAGCCGTTTGACATGACTGAAGACGCTTTATTTGGTGCTGGAATCTTTTTTTAAAGCTGTATAGTTGCGCAAAAACGCTCAAACCTTTTATGGGTGAATTCTGTTGAAAGTGGTTTGCTAAATCAGCCCCCCATGCGTGCATTTTACTTCACATGCATTTACAATTCCCTCTGTGTTCACTTTTGCTAGTGAGTCAGTGAAACGACACCCACTTGCTGAAATCACATTTATTTTCTGTGCCACTTCCAGAAAGCTGAACTCCAGGGCATGAATGGACCCAAGGGTCCTTGATAGGCCACGTGCACACATTCAGTATTTTACACTGGGCTGTGGAGTCCGAGTCCATTTTGGTGAAGTTGGTATACAATGGACGGACTCCTAAAATATATAATAAACTGGGTACAGTAGTACAACGCAGGATGTGCTGTAAATTTTTCTTAAGAATTTGGGAAAGTTATGAAGTGTTCTATCAATGTCTGTCCTGTTCCTGATCTAAGGGTCTCGGCTTTTAGTTGAGATGAATCTGTGCTGCACTTTATGTACTCGCTCAGTAGTGAGATGAATCTGTGCTGCACTTTATGTACTCGCTCAGTAGTGAGATGAATCTGTGCTGCACTTTATGTACTCGCTCAGTAGTGAGATGAATCTGTGCTGCACTTTATGTACTCGCTCAGTAGTGAGATGAATCTGTGCTGCACTTTATGTACTCGCTCAGTAGTGAGATGAATCTGTGCTGCACTTTATGTACTCGCTCAGTAGTGAGATGAATCTGTGCTGCACTTTATGTACTCGCTCAGTAGTGAGATGAATCTGTGCTGCACTTTATGTACTCGCTCAGTAGTGAGATGAATCTGTGCTGCACTTTATGTACTCGCTCAGTAGTGAGATGAATCTGTGCTGCACTTTATGTACTCGCTCAGTAGTGAGATGAATCTGTGCTGCACTTTATGTACTCGCTCAGTAGTGAGATGAATCTGTGCTGCACTTTATGTACTCGCTCAGTAGTGAGATGAATCTGTGCTGCACTTTATGTACTCGCTCAGTAGTGAGATGAATCTGTGCTGCACTTTATGTACTCGCTCAGTAGTGAGATGAATTTGTGCTGCACTTTATGTACTCGCTCAGTAGTGAGATGAATCTGTGCTGCACTTTATGTACTCAGTAGTGAGATGAATCTGTGCTGCACTTTATGTACTCGCTCAGTAGTGAGATGAATCTGTGCTGCACTTTATGTACTCGCTCAGTAGTGAGATGAATCTGTGCTGCACTTTATGTACTCGCTCAGTAGTGAGGCAGTGAGATGAATCTGTGCTGCACTTTATGTACTCGCTCAGTAGTGAGATGAATCTGTGCTGCACTTTATGTACTCGCTCAGTAGTGAGATGAATCTGTGCTGCACTTTATGTACTCGCTCAGTAGTGAGATGAATCTGTGCTGCACTTTATGTACTCGCTCAGTAGTGAGATGAATCTGTGCTGCACTTTATGTACTCGCTCAGTAGTGAGATGAATCTGTGCTGCACTTTATGTACTCGCTCAGTAGTGAGATGAATCTGTGCTGCACTTTATGTACTCGCTCAGTAGTGAGATGAATCTGTGCTGCACTTTATGTACTCGCTCAGTAGTGAGATGAATCTGTGCTGCACTTTATGTACTCGCTCAGCAGTGAGATGAATCTGTGCTGCACTTTATGTACTCGCTCAGCAGTGAGATGAATCTGTGCTGCACTTTATGTACTCGCTCAGCAGTGAGATGAATCTGTGCTGCACTTTATGTACTCGCTCAGCAGTGAGATGAATCTGTGCTGCACTTTATGTACTCGCTCAGTAGTGAGATGAATCTGTGCTGCACTTTATGTACTCGCTCAATAGTGAGATGAATCTGTGCTGCACTTTATGTACTCGCTCAGTAGTGAGATGAATCTGTGCTGCACTTTATGTACTCGCTCAGTAGTGAGATGAATCTGTGCTGCACTTTATGTACTCGCTCAGTAGTGAGATGAATCTGTGCTGCACTTTATGTACTCGCTCAGTAGTGAGATGAATCTGTGCTGCACTTTATGTACTCGCTCAGTAGTGAGATGAATCTGTGCTGCACTTTATGTACTCGCTCAGTAGTGAGATAGGGCTTTGACGTCACAGTCAGGGAAATTGAGGAGTCTGAGGTTTGGTTTATCGACTCCACAGCCCTGATTTTACACCAGTATTTTTAAGCTAAAATGCATTAGTGGTGACGTGTTTCTTTTAGGCCACTTGCAGTATTTGGTCAGTATTTTACCTCAGTATTTGTAGCCAAAACCAGGAATGGAACAATCAGAGGAAAAGTATAATAGAAACACGTCACCACTTCTGTATTTATCACCCACTCCTGGTTTTGGTTTACAAATACTGAGGTAAAATACTGACCAAATACTGAACGTGGCCAGACTGAATGGAGCACCAAACATCTATGGGAAAGAGGATCTGTGGATAACCGCGCTGCTGGTAATCAATGTAATAAATCCAAGTCCAGATTAGTGGTGATGGCGGTGACTTTAGTCAACGCGTTTTGAAGTACCCAAAAAATATATGAACCAAAATCTGGACTGCACGGTCACAAGTACAACCCTGCATGTGGTGTCCAGAAACCGCCATTCTCACCAGTCTGGACTTGGATCTATTACATCGATCACCAGCAGCGCAGATTATCCACAGTTGTTCTTCTTCATGTGTGATGACCCGTTGGACCTGCAGCAGCAGGAATTATATGTCATGAAAATGTTGTGTATACACAACTAAATCAGGTTAGCGTAACTTTTTTTTAAACGTTGTTTATTTTCTCCTGGATAAGACCCTATTGTGCTGTTTTTTGCTGCCTAGTTTCTTCTCAATTCAAACAGCTACAGGCCTCCCCTGTTAATGGTCTACATATGGAGACCCCCACCGATCGAGACCTCCTGGCCATTCATCCACAAGATTTGGGTATAACAAATAATGCAAATTATTCTCTTACATCTATAAACCTGTATAAAATTAATACATGACATACTCGATCTGAATTGTTGCCAACAAGTTTGTCCGGGAGAAAATGTTATTTCCTCTTATTAAAAGGTAGGTTACAGAAGATCCTCCACAGGAGGCCAGTTCCTCCAATACACATGATGTTCCTGCCTGCGTGGAAGAGGTGGTGGTGCACCGCAATTCCCATGCCGATGGCAATATCATTTTAAGGCATTCATACTGGAATAATCCTTGTAGACCAGTCCACGCCTATACTCCGCCAGTCTGAGGTCAGCAGGTAGCCGGACATGATCACATCACCAAGTCTCCAGTTTTAGTAACTTTTACTCATTGTTATCCTTTTTTTCCTTTTCGTCAATCTCTCCAAGTAGTTCAGAAATCGGTCTATAGAGGATTTCATCAATCTCCGTCTCTTCTCTAAAGCACGCCCATAGCAGCACCGCCGTGAGCAAGAAGCTTACTGGCAGCACCTTCCACAACGGCCGCTGGTAGTCACTGCCAAAAGACTGGGCCACAGTCCATCGCCGATGGCTGCCTTTACTTGTAGAAAACTTTAAGGGCTTGTCATCTTCTTTCTCCTCTGTGCAATCCGGATGTTTCTGTAGATGAATCGTTCGAGTTTTATAAGTAACAAGCGACGGCTGCAAAACCCTGAAATACAGAAGCAGCAGCGTTATCCAAAGGCCTAGTGCACATTGTGCCACACGCTGAGGAACAGAGGAGCTTGCCATGAGATTCTGGGCAGTAAATGGTACATTCAGAAAGTCTATATACAAATCACAACCCAACAGATTCACTGAGAACGCGCTGATACAGTGTAACAAACCTCCAGAATGGGCAGAACATGAACCGATCTGTGATGTAAGAGAACATTACCACCCACTGACAGCAATCAGAGACCTGAAGGATTGGGCGTATAAGCCACAGGGTACTGTCACCACACAGCCACAGGGTACTGTCACCACACAGCCACAGGGTACTGTCACCACACAGCCACAGGGTACTGTCATCACACAGCCACAGGGTACTGTCATCATACAGGGATATGGAGGAGATCTGTCAAAACTGGAAAAGATCTCGTCCATCCAAAAAAATAATATTATGTTACCCTGCTGGGGGTGTAGTCCCACATCACCTCGAGAATCCCGAGCTGTATAATATTTACTGGTATGGGAGGGCAAGGGAACTGGTGTAGTACACAGCCCAAGAGGGTCAGCCACAGTGCCCCCCGCAGGACCTGGCACCCTGCCCCCACCAAAAGAGGGCCAGACGCAGGACCCAGAGCCCCCCCCCTACAAGAGGGCCAGACGCAGGACCCAGCGCCCCTCCCCTACAAGAGGGCCAGACGCAGGACCCAGCGCCCCTCCCCTACAAGAGGGCCAGACGCAGGACCCAGCGCCCCTCCCCTACAAGAGGGCCAGACGCAGGACCCAGCGCCCCTCCCCTAAAAGAGGGCCAGACGCAGGACCCAGCGCCCCTCCCCTAAAAGAGGGCCAGACGCAGGACCCAGCGCCCCTCCCCTAAAAGAGGGCCAGACGCAGGACCCAGCGCCCCTCCCCTAAAAGAGGGCCAGACGCAGGACCCAGCGCCCCTCCCCTAAAAGAGGGCCAGACGCAGGACCCAGCGCCCCTCCCCTAAAAGAGGGCCAGACGCAGGACCCAGCGCCCCTCCCCTAAAAGAGGGCCAGACGCAGGACCCAGCGCCCCTCCCCTAAAAGAGGGCCAGACGCAGGACCCAGCGCCCCTCCCCCTAAAAGAGGGCCAGACGCAGGACCCAGCGCCCCTCCCCCTAAAAGACGGCCAGAAGCAGGACCCAGCGCCCCTCCCCTAAAAGAGGGCCAGACGCAGGACCCAGCGCCCCTCCGCTAAAATAAAGCCAGACGCAGGGCCCAGCGCCCCTCGCCTAAAAGAAAGCCAGACGCAGGGCCCAGCGCCCCTCCCCTAAAAGAGGGCCAGACGCAGGGCCCAGCGCCCCTCCCCTAAAAGAGGGCCAGACGCAGGACCCAGCGCCCCTCCCCTAAAAGAGGGCCAGACGCAGGACCCAGTGCCCCTCCCCTAAAAGAGGGCCAGACGCAGGACCCAGTGCCCCTCCCCTAAAAGAGGGCCAGACGCAGGACCCAGTGCCCCTCCCCTAAAAGAGGGCCAGACGCAGGACCCAGTGCCCCTCCCCTAAAAGAGGGCCAGACGCAGGACCCAGTGCCCCTCCCCTAAAAGAGGGCCAGACGCAGGACCCAGTGCCCCTCCCCTAAAAGAGGGCCAGACGCAGGACCCAGTGCCCCTCCCCTAAAAGAGGGCCAGACGCAGGACCCAGTGCCCCTCCCCTAAAAGAGGGCCAGACGCAGGACCCAGTGCCCCTCCCCTAAAAGAGGGCCAGACGCAGGACCCAGTGCCCCTCCCCTAAAAGAGGGCCAGACGCAGGACCCAGTGCCCCTCCCCTAAAAGAGGGCCAGACGCAGGACCCAGTGCCCCTGCCCTAAAAGAGGGCCAGACGCAGGACCCAGTGCCCCTGCCCTAAAAGAGGGCCAGACGCAGGACCCAGTGCCCCTGCCCTAAAAGAGGGCCAGACGCAGGACCCAGTGCCCCTGCCCTAAAAGAGGGCCAGACGCAGGACCCAGTGCCCCTGCCCTAAAAGAGGGCCAGACGCAGGACCCAGTGCCCCTGCCCTAAAAGAGGGCCAGACGCAGGACCCAGTGCCCCTGCCCTAAAAGAGGGCCAGACGCAGGACCCAGTGCCCCTGCCCTAAAAGAGGGCCAGACGCAGGACCCAGTGCCCCTGCCCTAAAAGAGGGCCAGACGCAGGACCCAGTGCCCCTGCCCTAAAAGAGGGCCAGACGCAGGACCCAGTGCCCCTGCCCTAAAAGAGGGCCAGACGCAGGACCCAGTGCCCCTCCCCTAAAAGAGGGCCAGACGCAGGACCCAGTGCCCCTCCCCTAAAAGAGGGCCAGACGCAGGACCCAGTGCCCCTCCCCTAAAAGAGGGCCAGACGCAGGACCCAGTGCCCCTCCCCTAAAAGAGGGCCAGACGCAGGACCCAGTGCCCCTCCCCTAAAAGAGGGCCAGACGCAGGACCCAGTGCCCCTCCCCTAAAAGAGGGCCAGAAGCAGGACCCAGTGCCCTCCCTACAAGAGGGCCAGAAGAAGGACCCAGTGCCCTCCCTAAAAGAGGGCCAGAAGCAGGATCCAGTGCCCTCCCTACAAGAGGGCCAGAAGCAGGATCCAGTGCCCCCCCCATACAAGAGGGCCAGAAGCAGGACCCAGTGCCCCCCCTACAAGAGGGTCAGACGCAGGACCCAGTGCCCCCCCCCCCACTAGAGGGCCAGACGCAGGACCCAGTGCCCCTGCCCTAAAAGAGGGCCAGACGCAGGACCCAGTGCCCCTGCCCTAAAAGAGGGCCAGACGCAGGACCCAGTGCCCCTGCCCTAAAAGAGGGCCAGACGCAGGACCCAGTGCCCCTGCCCTAAAAGAGGGCCAGACGCAGGACCCAGTGCCCCTGCCCTAAAAGAGGGCCAGACGCAGGACCCAGTGCCCCTGCCCTAAAAGAGGGCCAGACGCAGGACCCAGTGCCCCTCCCTACAAGAGGGCCAGAAGCAGGATCCAGTGCCCCCCCCATACAAGAGGGCCAGAAGCAGGACCCAGTGCCCCCCCTACAAGAGGGTCAGACGCAGGACCCAGTGCCCCCCCCCCACTAGAGGGCCAGACGCAGGACCCAGTGCCCCTCCCCTAAAAGAGGGCCAGACGCAGGACCCAGTGCCCCTGCCCTAAAAGAGGGCCAGACGCAGGACCCAGTGCCCCTGCCCTAAAAGAGGGCCAGACGCAGGACCCAGTGCCCCTGCCCTAAAAGAGGGCCAGACGCAGGACCCAGTGCCCCTGCCCTAAAAGAGGGCCAGACGCAGGACCCAGTGCCCCTGCCCTAAAAGAGGGCCAGACGCAGGACCCAGTGCCCCTCCCTTAAAAGAGGGCCAGACGCAGGACCCAGTGCCCCTCCCCTAAAAGAGGGCCAGACGCAGGACCCAGTGCCCCTCCCCTAAAAGAGGGCCAGACGCAGGACCAGTGCCCCTCCCCTAAAAGAGGGCCAGAAGCAGGACCCAGTGCCCCTCCCCTAAAAGAGGGCCAGAAGCAGGACCCAGTGCCCCCCCTTAAAAGAGGGCCAGAAGCAGGACCCAGTGCCCCCCCCTACAAGAGGGCCAGAAGCAGGACCCAGTGCCCCCCCCTTGCAAGAGGGCCAGACGCAGGACCCAGTTTCCCCCCCTTGCAAGAGGGCCAGACGCAGGACCCAGTGCTCTCCCCCCTTACAAGAGGGCCAGAAGCAGGACCCAGTGCCCCCCCCCATACAAGAGGGACAGAAGCAGGATCCAGTGCCCCCCCCATACAAGAGGGCCAGAAGAAGGACCCAGTGCCCTCCCTACAAGAAGGCCAGAAGAAGGACCCAGTGCCCCCCCCATACAAGAGGGCCAGAAGCAGGACCCAGTGCCCCCCCTACAAGAGGGTCAGACGCAGGACCCAGTGCCCCCCCCCCACTAGAGGGCCAGATGCAGGACCCAGTTCCCCCCTATTAGAGGGCCAGACGCAGGACCCAGTGCCCCCCCTACAAGAGGGCCAGAAGCAGGACCCAGTGCCCGCCCCCTACAAGAGGGCCAGAAGCAGGACCCAGTGCCCCCCCCATACAAGAGGGCCAGAAGCAGGACCCAGTGCCCCCCCCTACAAGAGGACCAGAAGCAGGACCCAGTGCCCCCCCCATACAAGAGGGCCAGAAGCAGGATCCAGTGCCCCCCCCCCCATACAAGAGGGCCAGAAGCAGGACCCAGTGCCCCCCCATACAAGAGGGCCAGAAGCAGGACCCAGTGCCCCCCCCACAAGAGGGCCAGAAGCAGGACCCAGTGCCCCCCCCATACAAGAGAGCCAGAAGCAGGACCCAGTGCCCCCCCCCATACAAGAGGGCCAGAAGCAGGACCCAGTGCCCCCCCATACAAGAGGGCCAGAAGCAGGATCCAGTGCCCCCCCCCCATACAAGTGGGCCAGAAGCAGGACCCAGTGCCCCCCCCCCCCCATACAAGTGGACCAGAAGCAGGACCCAGTGCCCCCCCATACAAGAGGGCCAGAAGCAGGACCCAGTGCCCTCCCCATACAAGAGGGCCAGAAGCAGGACCCAGTGCCCCCCCCCTACAAAAGGGCCAGAAGCAGGACCCAGTGCCCCCCCCCCCCTACAAAAGGGCCAGAAGCAGGACCCAGTGCCCCCCCCCCTACAAAAGGGCCAGAAGCAGGACCCAGTGCCCCCTCCTACAAAAGGGCCAGAAGCAGGACCCAGTGCCCCCCCCTACAAAAGGGCCAGAAGCAGGACCCAGTGCCCCCCCCTACAAAAGGGCCAGAAGCAGGATCCAGTGCCCCCCCCCCTACAAAAGGGCCAGAAGCAGGATCCAGTGCCCCCCCTACAAAAGGGCCAGAAGCAGGATCCAGTGCCCCCCCCCCTACAAAAGGGCCAGAAGCAGGATCCAGTGCCCTCCCTACAAGAGGGCCAGAAGCAGGACCCAGTGCACCCCCTACTAGAGGGCCAGAAGCAGGACCCAGTGCACCCCCTACTAGAGGGCCAGAAGCAGGATCCAGTGCCCTCCCCATACAAGAGGGCCAGAAGCAGGATCCAGTGCCCCCCCCTACAAAAGGGCCAGAAGCAGGACCCAGTGCCCCCCCTACTAGAGGGCCAGACGCAGGACCCAGTGCCCCCCCTACTAGAGGGTCAGAAGCAGGACCCAGTGCCCCCCCTACAAAAGGGCCAGAAGCAGGATCCAGTGCCCCCCCCCCTACAAAAGGGCCAGAAGCAGGACCCAGTGCCCCCCCTACTAGAGGGCCAGACGCAGGACCCAGTGCCCCCCCCTACAAGAGGGCCAGAAGCAGGACCCAGTGCCCCCCCTACTAGAGGGCCAGACGCAGGACCCAGTGCCCCCCCTACTAGAGGGCCAGACGCAGGACCCAGTGCCCCCCTTATAGAGGGCCAGACGCAGGACCCAGTGCCCCCCCTACTAGAGGGCCAGACGCAGGACCCAGTGCCCCCCTTATAGAGGGCCAGACGCAGGACCCATCACACCCATGCCGCAGTGCATCCTCCGGCTTCCAGCACTATCATCCTCTCCGTTACCTGCGCACAGTCCCGGGGCACAGGCTCCGGTACATGGTGCTGCTCCGACCCTGACGGACAAAGCGCGCACAACACCGGCTGCCTGGTTACACATGCTCTGAAGGTCGCCGGAAGCGGAAGCAACACTCAACAAAAAAATTCAAGCCACAGCATCGAGACGCCATTTTAACTTTGGGCAAAATAATTGTCGTGAGGGAAAAGGAAAAAAACACGTTCACAGGAAGAAGCTTAATCATCTGCTAGAGATTTACATTGAATTCTGTCTGCAGCCGCGGGCGCTGACGTAACGTTACCGGGCAGCCATGTGATTGCCTTATGTCGCCCTCTAGTGGTGACAACTTGAAAGACAGTGACATTATTTTATTGCCTGCAGAATCTGCATTGTCCACTAGAGGGAGACTTTCCACTTTTAAATATATACTCACTAGAGATGAGCATTGTTCTACTCGAACTGTTCGCCAATCTCAAATTCGAGCTGTTTTGGGCGGTGTTCGAGCCGTTCGGCGAACACGAACAATTTGAGAAAAATTTGGCTGTTCGAGGTTATGTTCGATAACTGTTCGTGCACCAAAATCATAACTGGATTTTTTCTCAGTAATGATGAAAATTAATGTTAATACGCAGTTTGAGTGTACAGCGGGGTGGGGGGAGGGGCAGGGGATGGATCTCTGCAGGAATAATGAAGATCTCCATTTTTTTTTCTCTTTCCCGCATTTACAGTGGGGAGGTGCAATCTGTCAGCCTATCAGCAGCGCACACACGGAGCGAAGTGCTTTTTTTCACACAAGCAAGGGCATGTGTGATTGGCAGTGTATGTCACATGTCCTTGCCCTATAAGACCAAGCCATTTTCCCCGTCGCCACCATTTTCTCACTGCTGCAGCTGCGTGTTAGACGGCACCGCTGTTGCTGTGTGCGCTATACCTTGTTAATTTCAAGCCAATTTTCACACAAATCTACAGATAGCTTGGGAGTAGGGAATAGTTGTGATTGCAGTCCTTTTAAGGACTAGGTTACAGCATTTCCTACGACTTTTATCAGGGAGGTCTGTGCTCTTAAATAGATAGATTGTGGGAGTAAAGACTAATTGTAATTGGAGTCCTTTTCAGGACTAGGTTACATCAGTTCCTATCAGTTTTTGCCAGGCAGGTCTGTGCCAGTGCTGTGCAAGTTTTTTTCACAGCATTTGGCTGAATCTAGCAAAGCTAATCCTTTTTGGCCTATTGCAGAGTGTGTTAGTCAGTGGAGTAGCCTATCTGTGTTGCAAGATATACCACCTGTGTATAGAATACCAATTTTTTTACTGCATCTAGTGAAGTAAAATCTTTTGGGCATAGCATCATTCTATTAGTCCATCTATACTGACCTCCATCAGGTTGCAAACTGAATATATTTTTTTCTGCATCTACCTCTGAAAAAATATTGGGCTTCTAGCTGTGTGTGGGACTTGTTGTATTAGTCCATCTATACAGACCTCCATCAGGTTGCAAACTGAATATATTTTTTTCTGCATCTACCTCTGAAAAAATATTGGGCTTCTAGCTGTGTGTGGGTCTTGTTCTATTAATCCATCTATACTGACCTCCATCAGGTTGCAAACTGAATATATTTTTTTCTGCATCTACCTCTGAAAAAATATTGGGCTTCTAGCTGTGTGTGGGTCTTGTTCTATTAATCCATCTATACTGACCTCCATCAGGTTGCAAACTGAATATATTTTTTTCTGCATCTACCTCTGAAAAAATATTTGGGCTTCTAGCTGTGTGTGGGACTTGTTGTATTAGTCCATCTATACTGACCTCCATCAGGTTGCAAACTGAATATATTTTTTTCTGCATCTACCTCTGAAAAAATATTGGGCTTCTAGCTGTGTGTGGGACTTGTTCTATTAATCCATCTATACTGACCTCCATCAGGTTGCAAACTGAATATAATTTTTTTCTGCATCTACCTCTGAAAAAATATTTGGCCTTGTAGCAGTGTGTCGGACTTTCTCTATTAGTCCATCTATACTGACCTCCATCAGGTTGCAAATTAAAAATAATTTTTATCTGCATCTACAGTACCTCTGAAAAAATATTTGGGCTTCTAGCTGTGTGTGGGACTTGTTGTATTAGTCCATCTATACTGACCTCCATCAGGTTGCAAATTGAATATAATTTTTTTCTGCATCTAACCCAGCCAATAGTTTTGGCCTAATACCACAGTTTGGCCACTCAGCTCTGCTCGGTTACCATCCATTGTTTTTTTGTGCAAACAACTCCAGAGTTGTGAATTAGTTAACCACCAAAATGAGTGGAAAAAGGCCTGCTGCTGGTGGAAAGGGGAATAGGCGTGTTGGGAAGGGGAAAAAAGGTTGTGTCCGTGGGGTAGGTGTTAAAGCAACAGTAACATCTGCAGAAGAAAGACCATCTTCCAGCCAAACTAAAATGTCTACTTCTTTTAGCGGACAATGTGATAAGATCCCTTTCTTACGGCCACGCCAATCGCTACAAATTCCAGATGAGGCACAAAAACAGCAGGTGCTTCAACGGATATCAAGTGCTCCTTTAAGTGGGCTCTCCTCCACATCAACTTCAACATCACAAATACTCCAGTCCTCAAAGGTGTCACCCAAATCGCACTTGCTTCCTCACAGCTCCCAAATCTCCAGCTGCCCGTCTGAGTATGAGGTAGAACAGATGGTTGAGTCTGCAGAGCTGTTTACTCATACTATAGCCTGGGAATCAGAGGTCGACTCCAGCGCTTCTGTGAATCCAGACGAGGAAATGATCTGCACTGATGCCCAGAATCTTTATGAGTCGGATCCAGGACCAGACGCAGAAGGTTCTGACCATAATGTAGACCCTCATTCCCAAACTGTAACTCCTGTTGGTGGAGACAATGAGGAAGACGATGATAAGACTCAAATACCTGATTGGAGCGACAACTTTAGTTTTTTGTCAGGGCAGGAACAGGTTGGCTCTGAGGACGACGGGTGTGATAACGCACAGGGTGATGATGATGAGGTTGGAGATCCCACTTACTGTCAACCCACAGTCAGCCAAGAGATGAGGTCAGCAGAGGAGGTGGAGGAAGATGCTAGTGACGACGAGGTCAGGTTGCGCCTTCCTGGACAGAGACGTAGTACTGGAAGCACGTCAACAACTGCATCCTCAAACACAACTCTGCCTCTCACCACAAGTCGTGGTGGCTCTTCAGGTCGCATGGGTGCTAAGCCTTGCATAGCCTGGGCATTTTTTCAGATCGATAAAGATGACCCAACTCGTGTTATCTGTAACATTTGTCAGCAAAAGCTAAGTAGAGGCCAAAAAATACATAGTTTGAGTACTTCATGCATGAACCGGCACATGGACATGAAGCATAAGTTGCAGTGGGAAGCTCAGTGTGCTACAATGCGGCCTAGCCGGCCGGGCCAACCACCGTCTGCCATATCTTGTGCATCCGCGGCCTCTTCATCCTCTGTGACTGGGGGGACAGCAGTCACACCTGTTTTGGGGCGCAGACCTGCCACCTCTTTACCCACAACAGCCAGCGTGATTGGCAGGTCATCATTTTCTTTGGAGGTGGTAACAGCAGCTGGTGTTGAGCGCTGTCCGACATCGATAGCACCACCTTTGGATCAAGGCAACCTAACATGTCCGCCTGCATCTTCCTCACAGACCGGCAGTTTGCCGGGGACACCCTTATCAACCCCGTCTAAGCACAATAGCCAGCCCTCGGTCCCTCAGATGTGGACAAGTAAAAGACCATTTCCTCCTAGCCATGAGAAAGCTAAGAGGTTGAATTTCACCATCTGCAAGCTCTTGGCTACAGAAATGCTGCCTTTCCGCCTGGTGGACACAGAGGATTTTCGAGACCTTATGTCCGTCGCAGTGCCCCAGTACCAGATGCCCAGTCGGCACTACTTCTCAAAGAAAGGTGTGCCTGCGCTCCACCAGCATGTCGCACACAACATCACCGCTTCTTTGAGAAACTCTGTGTGTGACAGGGTGCATTTCACCACAGACACTTGGACGAGTAGGCATGGACAGGGGCGTTACATGTCGCTGACTGGGCACTGGGTAACTATGGTGACAGCAGGACAAGGGGCTGCTGTCCAAGTCTTGCCGTCCCCACGAGTTGTGCGTCAATCCTCTTTATGTCAAAGTTCCTCCACTGCTTCTGCCTCCTCAACCTCCTCTCGGTCTTCCACCTGCACCCAAAGCCTGTCTGGTCATGCCACAAGCTTTCTAACTGCGCAGAAGGGATCCTGCACACCTCCTTACTATGCTGGCAGTAGGGCTCAACGTCATCAGGCGGTTTTTACATTGAAATGTCTGGGAAATGTGAGTCACACAGCTGAGGAGTTGTGGTCAGCTCTGGAGAACCAATTTCATGAATGGTTGTCTCCACTGGACCTGAAACCAGGGAAGGCCGTGTGCGACAATGCTGCAAACCTGGGTGCGGCCCTTCGCCGGGGCAATGTCACACACGTGCCTTGTATGGCTCACGTGTTGAACCTGGTTGTCCAGCAATTTTTAGCCCACTATCCCAGACTAGATGGCCTTCTGCAGAGGGCACGGTCGCTGTGTGCTCACTTCCGCCGTTCGCATCCCGCAGCTCAGCGACTTACATCTCTACAGAAGTCGTTGGGCCTGCCACTTCACCGGCTAAAATGCGATGTGCCTACCCGGTGGAATTCAACTCTGCACATGTTGCAGCGACTGTGGCAGCACCGACAAGCCCTCGTGCAATACGTTCTGACGTATAGCCTGGGCCAACGAGATTCAGAGGTGGGGCAAATCACGCTGGAGGAGTGGTCTCAGATCAGGGACCTATGCACCCTTCTGCACAGTTTTGAAATGGCGACGAAGATATTTAGTGCTGACGATGCCATTATCAGCATGACTATTCCGGTGATTTACATGCTGGAGCACATGTTAAACAGAATTCGGAGTCAGGTGGTGGCACAAGAGGAGGTGGAGGAAGTAGAGGAGGAGTTGTATGCGGAAGGGCTAACATCTGCAAGGTCCAGACGGTCGGCAGCACCAAGGCGGCAGGCATGTGAGGGTGGGGGAGATGGTTTTACCAGGGCGCATGGTAGCAGCCAAACTAGTGAGGAAGGTGCAGGAGCCCAGGAAGAAGTGGAGGACGAACTGATGGAAGACTCATCAGATGAGGGAGACCTTGATCACATTTCTGTTGTGCGAGGTTGGGGGGAGAGGACAGAGGATGATTGTTACCTCGCCACCAACACAACAGGGACTTGGTGCTCCTGGATGCGCAACACACATGAGTGCCTTCTTGCTGCACTACCTGCAACATGACCCTCGAATTGTGAGAATTAGAAATAATCCTGACTACTGGGTTGCCACACTGTTAGATCCCCGGTACAAAAGTAAATTTGCAGAAATTATTCCTGCCATAGAAAGGGATGCACGCATGCAGGAGTATCAGCAGAGACTGTTGCAGAATCTTACATGTGCTTTTCCACAAAACACCAGTGGTGCACGTAGTGAATCTCACAGTTCCAACTTGCCAACCGTGGGACCGTCAAGTGTTCAGCACTCAAACCGTAACAGAACCACAGTATCTGCTGGTAACATCAATTTTGCGGAATCATTTCACCACTTTTTTAGCCCATCCTTTGCAAGGCCACAGGAGACAAGAAGTCTGACACATAGTCAACGCCTAGAGACGATGGTACAGGAGTATCTCCAAGTAAACATTGAAGCCACGACTGTGTCACTGGACCCTTGCTCTTTTTGGGCTTCCAATCTGGATAAATGGCCGGAGCTAGCCACTTACGCCTTGGAGATCTTGTCATGCCCCGCAGCCAGCGTTCTGTCTGAACGTGTGTTCAGCGCTGCTGGTGGTGTGCTGACAGATAAGCGCACGCGGCTCTCCACTGATAATGTAGACAGACTCACGTTCATAAAGATGAACAAATCATGGATCCGAAACGACTTTTCTACCCCTGTGTCATCCTGGGGAGAGTAAAAGCTTGATGATTGGTTAAAATCACCCTACCAACCGTTTTAAGCTTTCAAATTACTAATCATGTTTATCTGTATCTTGACTGGAAAATAATTTGGGCTTTGTAGCAGTGTGCAGCACTGATCCTATTAGGCCATCTATAATAAGCTCCACCAGATTTAAAATTAAAAATAATTTTTAGCTGCATCTAGCCCGGAAAATAATTTTGGGGCTCCGAGATGCGCAAGACACATAAGTGCCTTCTTGCTGCACTACCTGCAGCATGACCCTCATATTGTCAGAATTCGAAGTAATCATGACTACTGGGTTGCCACACTCTTAGATCCCCCAAACTTTTCGATCAACCTTTTCATTTTAATAAAGACCAAAAAAATGGTAATTTTTGAAATTATAAGCATTAGCAGGTTGTTAGAAACTGAAATCAAACAGTTTTCAACTCAAAACTTTATTGTAGGTGATGTTACAATTTCACATAGGACCCCTTGTTCGAAAGGAGCTTCTGAACTCTCTCGTCCATTGAATTTGTCAGGTTTTGGATGGTTTCTGCTTCAATTGTTTTGCATGAGGACAGAATACCCTCCCAGAGCTGTTGCTTAGATGTGAACTGCCTCCCGCCATCATAGACACTCCTTTTAATGATGCTCCAAAGGTTCTGAATGGGGTAGAGGTCAGGGGAGCATGGGTGCCACACCATAAGTTTGTCCCCTTTTATGCCCATATCAGCCAGAGATGCAGATGTTTTATGTGCAGCATGAGATGGTGCATTATCATGCAGAAAAATGATCTTGCTGTGAAATACACGGTTCTTCTTCTTGAACCATGGCAGGAAGTGCTGTTTGAGAAAATCCACATACATTATGGAGTTCATCTTTAGCGCCTTCAGGGATCCTAAAGGGGCCGACAATCTCTCTCCCCATGATTCCAGCCCAAAACATTACTCCACCTCCTCCTTATTGGCGCTGTAGCCGTGTTTGCGTGGGGTGTCCATCAACCAGCCATCCTCCACTCCATCCATCTGGACCATCGAGCGCTGCACGGCACTCATCCGTGAACAAAACAGTTTTGAAATCAGTCTTCATGTAATGTTTGGCCCACTGGAGCCGTTTCTGCTTGTGTGAAGTGGATAGAGGAGGTCGACAGAATGGCGTATGCACAGCTGCAAACCTCTGAAGGACCCTGCATCTTGTTGTTCGGGGGACGTTGGAGGCACAAGCAGCTTCAAAAACTTGTCTGCTGCTATGACAAGGCTTTTTTGCCGCTGCTCTTTCAACCTGACGTAATTGCCTGTAGGAAAGAGTCCTCAATTTGCCCTTATCAGCACGCACACATGTGTACTGTGAATCAGCTACATACTTCTTGATTGCCAAGACACTTCATCCTGATCATCGCACAATGTTGATTGTAGTCATGCCTTGACCTAAACACTCCACAATTTGTTGCTTCTCAGCAGCCGACACATCCTTTTTCTTTCCCATTTTGGCAGAAAATGTAGGCTGCTGAATAATGTGAGAGAGCCTTCTTAAGTAGTCTTGCCTTTCATTGGACACACCTGCCAAACTAATTAGCACAGGTGTCTGCAATTGCTTACAGTGATATAAAGAGCCCTGACACACATCACCATCAATGAGTTTAACTGACAAACAAACAAATTCTTCCCTTATCACTCCTAAACACTTTTTGCATAATAATTTGGAACACAGTGTACATGTGCTTTTCCACAAAACACCAGTGGTTCACGTAGTGAATCTTACAGTTCTAACTTGCCAACCGTGGTCTGTATGGAATTGTTCAATAAAGGGCCCAAAATTAAGATAACATAGATGGGAGAGGTCTCTATGAATAGGAATTCCTAAGTATTTGATACCCTGTGAGGGCCAGGCAAAGGGAAAGTTGGACTGGATGGAATCCTATATGGATTTGGGGAGGGAGACATCGAGGGCCTCAGACTTCGCTGCATTGATTTTAAAATTTGACCATGTAACAAAGTGATCTATTTCAGCCATAACAGCATGGATGGATATATGTGATTGAGTGATATATACTAGGACATCATCAGCAAATAGAGAGCACTTGTACTCGGTGCCTCCCACCTCAATCCACCTAATATTGGGGTTATGGCGAATTGATGAGAGCAGGTGCTCCGTCACTAGGATGTATAAGAGAGGGGACAGAGAACATCCCTGCCTTGTCCCATTGGTGATTGTGAAAGGTGATGAAAATGTTCTGACGCGCCCCCTGGGCCTTGGGACACCCGGAGCCGGACCCTTTTTGGTGGATGCTGGTGGTTGTAGTCTCCGTGGCGGCAACCCGGTTCCGTGGCTCAGGGCGGTCAAACCAGTGGCGGAACTATTTATGTGGTTTTGATGTTTAAATGTCCGACTACGCCACCCGTGGATTGCGGTCAGAGTGAACCGCCGCTCCAGGGCAGACCGCTGAGGCTGGTGTTGTGGGTGCAGCAGAGCGTAGCATAACTCCCCACGGGAGGAGTATAGCCTCAGGGCAGTGTATGCGGAGGATGGGGGTGATGGTGCAGGGCAGCAGCAGTAATGACACGGAGTCAGTGATGCAGTCCAGGGCCTTTACTCACAGTTCTTATTATCCAGACCACGTCTGCAGGTAATGGCTGCCCACGTCGTACTGTGCTCACCAGGTGAGGGGCTCAGACAACTCCCAGATAACTTTGGAGCGCTTCACAGGACCCCCTTTGTGTGTCCTTTGTCTGGCCTTTCTTACCAACCCTTCTGTCCGGCTGCCTCGGGCCTCCTCTTGGTAAACTTGGCGCCAGTTTCCCTGACCCTATGTGGTGCCTTCCTAGCGGGTGTAGCGAGGGGCTGCGCCACATAAAATGTCACAGCCTCCTGTTTCTAGCTGAGGGTCGTTTCCTGCCTCCACTAGTTTCGGGGACCGGTCTCCCCCTTTGGCCTGACCCCTCCACGCAGGTGGATTCTGGCGTGCGGTGGCGACTCGCCCGTCCGCACCCCTGAGATCCCTTCGTTCCTCGTTCCTGGAGCCTTCTCCGCTCCTCTTCCTTCCTTCTCCCTCTTCCAGGCCTGGGCCTCTGTTACTAGGCCCGCCTCCGGAGCAGAGCTCATGCAGAGCCCCTGCTCCCTGCCACTTCTGCTCAGACTTCTCTGCACTGAACTAAGATGGTGCCCACCTTTTATACTCCCTTCTCAATGCACCCAGGAACTGCTTCCTCCCTGCTCCTGCACTACAGGGTTCCCCTTCCTCAGTGTTCCCTCCCCCCACTCCAGCCAGGGACAGGGACTGTCGTGCCCATCTCAGGGGCATATTGGTCGCCCTGCCCCACGGCAATGTGGTGTAATGCATGCAGGTGTCGGGTCCTGATCCACACTACATCCTTACCTGAGAGTGAGATATCACACCTCTGGGTGAGGTGCAATACGTCTGTAGCAACCGAGCCCTCAGGGTGCTACAGTTCCATTTATCTTCAGCCTAGGTGACGTATTGCGATAGAGGGCCGTGATTTTGGCTATAAAAGGGTCCCCTAGACCCCTACCCCAAGCTTTTTAAGAGAATCATATATGGCGTGCCAGGAGACTCTATGGAATGCTTTCTCAGCATCCAACGAGAGTATCTAATTACAAATTTTTAACTGCATCTAGCCCAGGAAATACTTTGTGCCTAGTAGCAGGGTCTGCTAGTCAGCGGATTATCCCGGCTGTTAAGCAAGCTACACCACCTGTAGTTTGGACACTTCATTTTTTCAAAGGAAATGCTTCGGGACCATGGGATACTCAGTGAAGAGCATCAGGAGGCACCCCAAGGCATAGGGGCTGGGACTGGCAGTAGGATGCCTTGCGGTGGACAGCCGAGCTCGATCCTTATAAAAGCTTTTTAACTGCAGCAGCTTTAGTGGACGCTACTGGAGCTGGAATTACGCGGCTGCTGGCATGAGACTTGCCCTCCAATAGATCCTTGTAAATGGATTTAAAGTGTATTCATTCAAATTAGAGGGACAATTTAAATTAAAAAGCTTAGAGCTGCCTCCACCACAGGGGGGCTCGCTCGACCCACCAGCGGACAGGCACCAGTATTGGGAGAGGGGGGCTGGCCATCAGGGTTCACCGCGGCTCTGGCACAAACCCGGCGACACGGAGGTGGCACGGGCAGGAGCGGACTGGCCGTGTCGGCTTCTCACTTTTTGGATTTTAGAAGGGCATGACATGCCTATATCTGTGTCTCCCCCTCCTTTTACTCCTCCACCTCTTTTATTTTCGCATGACTATATGTACTTGTCACTTTTCCATGTGTTAGTTATGTCTTCTGAGCAGTTTGTCAGCTTTTGGACACCTTTGAAGGTGTTTTCTATGTGTTTCTATGTGTTTTTGTTTGCCTGCCATTGGTTTTAACGGTGTTCGAAGGTGTTCGACGAACAGTTCGACGAACAGTTCGGCGAACACACGGGTGTTCGACGAACCGAACCGAACTCGAACACTACGGGGGTGGCTCAACACTAATACTCACATCTATAATTGCCGTGTGTACTGTATTATAACTTATTATAGACTACATGGTAATAATCTGTGCGCTGAATACTACATATGAGATTATATATATATATTTATTTATCTCTCTATATCATACACATACATACAGACCTGTGTAATGTATAGGAGTGCATTCCGGTATTATTTTATTAACTGCAGAGTTTGTGCCTGACATGATTTTGTTGCATTATTTTTTATTCTCCGTATTATGTTTTTATTGAATTCTTTTTTATTAAACCCCATTCACACATTGAATATGAAGATCGCATGTTTAGGTTTGATGCAACCACAACACTTTTGTGATAAATAGAATGGGAGATACTAGTTCCAGGACAACTCCTTTAGTTATTGAGGGATCTGATCTAGGTTCTGAATTAAAGGGCTTGTCCACTATTAGACAACCCTTCCTTTTTTCTTTCACTGCCGGAGTGGTATCACTAATGTAATTTCCCTGCCTGTCAGGGGCGTACATAGGAATCATGGGGCCCCATAGCAGAAGCTCTAATTGGGCCCCCCCCCCCCCCAACAAAAAAATTTAAATAATTGTCGGGGTCACCAAAGATCAGGTCTCACAACTTTCCATCTTTACATAGTAATTTTCCTCCTGCTGAGGTCCTAGATCTCTCTTTCATTGCCCCATAAAGTGTGATGCCAATAAAAGGGCCCCCCAAACACAGTATGAAACCCCCATGGTGAATTCCTCCACATGCACAGTATAATGACCCTACTGTACCCCACCTCAACTCCCAGGGTAAAGTATGCTGACCCCAACAAAGTATGATCCCCCAACTGTGAGCCGCTAGAGAGGATGGTACATAATAAGGGACGGCGCTATACATAATAAAAGAGGAAACTATATAACTAAGGATGGCGCTATACATAATAAGTGAGTACACTATATACTAAGGGACTGTGCTATACATAATACGGCTACATTCCTGCATCTGTGTGCAGTGTCGGTGTGCTGTCCTGTTTTACTGACGTATTCAGCATGTCCTATTCTAATCCTCAAAATCGGATCAGAACAGGACATTCTCTGACCCTCTTAGATCTCATTCTCAGATCCGTGATTTTCATGGATGTGTGAATGGATCTATAAAACTGTACGAGTCCGTGGACCATCCGATAAAAAGATCTGGCAGCACACGGACATTTCACACAAATGTGAGAATGCAGCCTAATGGATTTTACAGATAACATTATCACTCCAAGTCACACATCGCAGATACAGAATAATATTTACATCCAGGCACTTACCGCTGATGTCTCATCTGATCAGAGCCGGTTTCTGCTGCTTCTTCTCCATCTGGTCAGACTTTCATGTTGACATCTCCCAGTCACGACTCGTCTTGTCACGATGATCTCCAGCCTAGATAATAACAAGGTCACATATATTGTATGCATACATGTGTCTCCCCCGCACTGCCCCCCTGACTACAGATATGTAACCTGTGGCGCCCTGCTGCGCATTGGTGCCACAGAACCCAGAAGGGTGCATGGATGGACTTCTCCACAAGAGGCCCTCACACATTCACACACCTCCACCCTACCGCCTCAGACCAGCAGATGGAGCCCAATAGGGATATATATAGGGAGGGTGGAGCCAGGCAGCTCAGTTTTCAGTTTAGAGTTTAGTGTGCTCAGTGAGAGAGCAGCACGCAGGCTGCTGTGTGAGGCAAGTTGAGTCCTACAGCACGCACTGAAGCCTAGTGAGGGTCCCGAGTGTGGCCGAAGGCGAAAGGAGAGAAGAGGAGAGGAGAGAGGAGTTGAGGGGGCAGAGGAGCGTACCAGGCTCACCCCGAAGTATACACCGGACACCGGGTCCGCGCCTACAGGGACCCTTTACACCCAGTAGGGACCACCGGACACCTGGAGGACTACAAGTCCCAGGCCAACCAACGCTGACTACAGTAACAGGGCTAGGAGTCACAGAGGCCCCAGCGACCAGGGAGAGTGATCTCCAGGAGAAAGCCCTACCACCAGGTCAGCAGGTGCAAGGGAGAGAGAGAGACAGTAACCAAGCTAGGCCTAGCTCCAGGCAGGTCAGAAGCTTAGCGAGTAAAGCCACGGATTAGGAGGCCCTATAACCGCTCACTGGGGAGAGTCCAAAAGTGCGCCCTTCGTCCGGAGTGCCCTGTACCGTGCCTGCATCATCACCAGTAAAGGTACTGAAGCTTACCCCGGTGTGAGTGTCGGTCTTTCCTCTGGGACTGTCCTGCCGTCTCTCACCAGCATCCACCATTCACCCCCACACTGCCCTGGAGCTAGCTTTACCTGTGGAGAGCCACACCATCCCTGCTGTCGTAACATCAGCTTCAGAGGACTGCTCCGCAGCGGCGGCACCCTTTAGCCGCAATCCACAGGTGGCATCACGAACCCTTTCCAAATCCCCTATAAATGATATTCCCCTTTTGATTGACCGCCCTGGGTCAAGGACCAGGCCAGCCACCGTGATATCCCCCACCGGCATCCATAAGAGGCCCGGCTGCCGAGTACCCCACGGCCCTGGGGGCGCGTCATAACCCCCCCATTAATATACTATCAGCCACTTAGTAATCAATATATAAAGTGATAAGCACCACTGTGCCCCCCCATTAACTATGATCTGCACCGGCCAATAATATAAATTATTAGATGTTGGCCCGATTCTAATGCATCGGGTATTCTAGAATATGCATGTGGCCGACCCGACGCAATTAGCAAAGCGGTGTTTAAATTTGACGCCAATATCGCTGATTGGTCGCGGCCAGCGACCAATCAGCAAAGCAGTGTTTAAATTTGGCGCCAAAATCGCTGATTGGTCGCGGCCGGCGACCGCGACCAATCAGCAAAGTGGTGTTTAAATTTGTCGCCAAAATCGCTGATTGGTCCCGGCCAGCGGCGACCGCGACCAATCAGCAAAGCGGTGTTTAAATTTGGCGCCAATATCGTTGATCGTCCGCGACCAATCAGCAAAGCAGTGTTTAAATTTGGCGCCAATATTGCTGATTGGTCAAACCGCCGACCGCGACCAATCAGCAAAGCGGTGTTTAAATTTGGCGCCAATATTGCTGATTTGGTCACCGGCTGCGACCAATCAGTGAACCGTGTTAGTGAAGACCGGAGAGCGTGTTTAAATTTGGCACCAAAATTACTGATTGGTCGTGGTCGCCGGCCGCGACCAATCAGCGAATCATATTAGTGAGGACAGGGCAGCGGCGCTGCTTGTGCGGGTACCTCCGCTGCGAGGAGCCGGGAGATGGCTGGCTGCTCGCAGCCGAAGTATGCCGACCGGCGGCGTCGCTCCCCGATCCTCCCTTCATACTTGCCGTCGGGAGATCAACGGCCCTAGCCGCTGATCTCCGACGGTAGCCGCATGGAGGTCAGCGGCGCCGCCGGTCGGGGTACTTCTGCTGCGAGCAGCCAGGAGATGAGCGGCTAGCGCCGCTCATCTCCCGGCTGCATCGCCGCTGACCTCCGTGCGGCAGATGAGCCGCTAATGGCCGCCATCTTTTCTGAAATCCCGCGTCGCTGATTGGCTGCAGCCGGACCAATCAGCAACGCGGGATTTCCTGGACAGACAGACGGGATAAGACGATTATATATATTAGATTTAGTCTCTGTGACTCTCCCCAATTAACTGTAAGACTATGTGCACACGGAAAACATACAAGGCTTCACAGTACAAGCAAAGTGAAACCCCCATTGCTCTCTCCCAGCACCCTCGTCATTGCTCTCTCCAAGCACCCCCATCATTACTCTCTCCCAGCACCCCGTCATTGCTCTGTCCCAGCACCCTCATCGTTGCTCTCTCCCAGCACCCCCATCATTGCTCTCTCCCAGCACCCCCATCATTGCTCTGTCCCATCACCCCCATCATTGCTCTGTACCAGCACCCCCATCATTGCTCTGTCCCAGCACCCCCATCATTGCTCTGTCCCAGCACCCCCATCATTGCTTCTGCCAGCGCCCCCATCATTGCTCTCTCCCAGCACCCCCATCATTGCGCTCTCCCAGCACCCCCATCATTTCCTCTCAGCACCCCCATCATTACTCTGTCTCAGCACCTCCATCATTGCTCTCTCTCAGCCCCACATTATCGCTCTCTCCCAGCCCCCCACCATTGCTCTGTCCCAGCACCCCCATCATTGCTCTCTCCCAGCACCCCCATCATTGCTCTCTCCCAGCAACACGCCATTGCTCTCCCCAGCCCTATCAGCCCCATTATTGCTCTTCCCAGCCCCATCATTCCTCTCCCCAGCCCCATCAGCCCCATTATTGCTCTTCCCAGCCCCATCATTCCTCTTCCCAGCCCCATCAGCCCCATTATTGCTCTCCCCAGCCCCATCATTCCTCTCCCCAGCCCCATCAACTCCATTATTCCTCTCCCCAGCCCCATCAGCCCCATTATTGCTCACTCCAGCCCCACCATCCCATCATTGCTCTCCCCAGCCCCACCATCGCCATCATTGCTCTCCCCAGCCCCATCATTGCTCTCCCTAGCCCTACCATCCCATTATTCCTCTCCCCAGCCCCATCAACCCCATTATTCCTCTCCCCAGTCCCATCATTCCTCTCCCCAGCCCCATTATTGCTCTCCCCAGCCCCATCAGCCCCATTATTGCTCTCCCCAGCCCCATCAACCCCATTATTGCTCTCCCCAGCCCCATCAACCCCATTATTGCTCTCCCCAGCCCCATCAGCTCTCTCCCCAGCCCCATCATTGTTCTCCCCAGTCCCATCAGCCCCATTATTGCTCTTCCCAGCCCCATCATTCCTCTCCCCAGCCCCACCATCCCACCATTGCTCTCCCTCCACCTCCACCTCCCCTCCCCAGCATTTCAATAAAAAAAAAAACAACTTACCTCAGCTCGCTCCCCTGCAGCAGCATCCTCCTGGTTGCCGGCAGCTTTCTTCCTGACCCAGGCGCGCGCTGTATGATGACGTCATCAAGCTGCGCGCGCCTGGGTCAGGGAGGAAGCAGAGGACGAACCCTCCAGCTCCGCTGCTCTTCTCCTCCTGACAGCAGCGGAGCTGCAGGGATCGCTCCCTGACTGCCGCGTGCTGGGAGCAGCTGCACCTTGCGGGCCCCTTGGTGCAGCTGCATGGTGGGGACCCGGCGCAGCTGCACCGGCGGCGGTATGTTCACCCCTGGACTGCTATGGGGCCCCCCCAGCTCACGGGCCCCATAGCAGTCGCGTGGTCTGCCGCCATTGGCGGTACGCCACTGCTGCCCATAGTAGAATACTTACCAGCCACCATCTTCCACTGTTTCCAGTGCTGCTCTGGTCCTTCTCTGCCATTTTGTGACAACAGCTCTTTGAATGGCTGAAAATCATTGTTAACAGTCACGAGACCATATATTCTTTCATTAGAGAGAATAGGGTCAATTATGCTAATGGCACTCTGATCAAACTCTGATTGGAGTGTCAGCCTGGTGTGATCCAATAAGGGGCTAATTTGAAGGTAAAGATGTTGTCCACTACCCCCAGCTGATCGGCGGGGGTGCCGGGTGTCAGACCCCAACTGATCAGACATTGATGACCTATCCTAAGGATAGGTCATCAATGAAAAAGTAGTGGACAACCTCTTTAATGGTGTTCTGACACCGTGTGGCGCGCGCATGGGGAGCCCCCCTTCCGGGAGGAAATTAACTTATTCCTCCTGGCAGCCTCCGCCTTTCAGTCATAGGGTATGTGAACACGATCCGGACAAGTAGCACTTTGGACGCAGCATACTTTATGTTGCGTTCAAAGCGCTGCGTTATATTGAACACAGATGAATCCGCATGTGTTCATTGAACCATGCGGATTCACCGCATTCAATACATTGTAGTAATCTAATTTCTATTGCGGAGACTAGCGACTCCGCAAGAGAAATGCTGCGGTCCGGAAAGACGTGCCGCATGTCCATGTCTGCGTGTGATCTGCAGGCACAGATGAAGCATAACCCTCGCTCCACCATACCGCTGCATGACCAGCTCTACCCTCACCTATTGTATCCTCCCCCATCCCCTGTAGACTGTGAACCCTCGCGGGCAGGGTCCTCTCTCCTCCTGTACCAGTCGCCAAATTGTATTGTTCAAAATTTATTGTAATTGTTTGTGCTATGTATATCCCTTCCACATGTAAAGCGCCATGGAATAATCTCTGACAGCGGCATTTAACAGCGCCGCAAGCGCATCACTTACCCCGCCCATCGGTGACCCCATCATGTGATCGCGGATCACCGATGCGTGGGCATGACAACCCGGGGTCTGCAGCAGACCCCAGTGGTTGTCATGTAAAGATTGCTATGAGCACCACCTAGTGGTCGGCGCTCATAGCACAGGAGCATTTCTGCTACATAGAGGCGATCTGCTCATCACCTCTATGTAGCAGAGGCGATTGGACAGTTGTTGCTTCTAGTCTCCTATGGAAACTATAGAAGCAAGAAAAAAGTGTAAAAAAAATGTTTTTCAAAATATAAAAAAAACTTAAAAAATATAGAAGTTTAAATCACCCCCCTTTTGCCCCATCTACTATATAATTGTCTTATCCAGTCTGTCTGTCTGTCTGTCTATCTGTCTGTCTGTCTGTCCTGGAAATCCCGAGTCGCTCATTGGTCCGGCAGCGGCCAATCAGCGCCGCGGGATTTCTGAAAAAATATGGCGGCCGTTAGCGGCTCATCTGCGGGACGGAGCTCAGCGGCGATGCAGCCGGGAGATGAGCGCCAGCGACCAATCAGCGATTTTTAACACAAATGTCCGGACCTTTGTAACACCATGCGGATACTGTGGGGACATCAGCGGCTAGGGTGTCAAGGGAGGACCGGGGAGCGGCGCTGCGGGTCGGGATACTTCTGCTGCGAGCAGTCGCTCATCTCCCGGCTTCTCGCAGTGGAAGTATCCGCACAGGCAGCGGCGCTCCCCGGTCCTCACTAATACGATTCCGCTCCCCGGTCCTCACCAATACGATTCGCTGATTGGTCGCGCTCTCCGCACGCGACCAATCAGTGATCTTGGCACTAAAGTTAAACACCGCTCTGCTGATTGGTCGCGGCCGCTGCCCGCGACCAATCACCGATTTGGGCGCCACATTTAAATAGCGGCCGCGACCAATCACCGATCTTGCCGCCTCATTTAAACACTGCTGTGCTGATTGGTCGCGGACGCCAGACACGACCAATCAGCGAGCTTGGCGCCAAATTTAAACAACACTCTGCTGATTGGTCGCGGACTCCAGCCGCGACCAATCAGCGAGATTGGCGCCAAATTTAAACAACGCTCTGCTGATTGATCGAGGCCGCTGGCCGCGACCAATCAGCGATTTTGGCGCCAAATTTAAACCCCGCTCTGCTAATTGGTCGCGGATGCCGGCCGCAACTAATCAGCATTATTGGCGCCAAATTTAAACACCGCTCTGCTGATTAGTCGCGGTGGCCAGCCGCGACCAATCAGCGATTTTGGCGCCAAATTTAAACACCGCTCTGCTGATTGGTCGCGACCGCCACCAATCAGCGATTTTGGCGCCAAATTTAAACCTCGCTCTGCTGATTGGTCGCGGTTGCCGGCCGCGACTAATCAGCATTGTTGGCTCCAAATTGCCGGCCGTGACTAATCACCATTATTGGCGCCAAATTTAAACACCACTTTGCTGATTGGTCGCGACCGCCGGCCGCAACAAATCAGCATTATTGGCGCAAAATTTAAACCCCGCTCTGCTGATTAGTCGTGACCGCCGGCCGCAACAAATCAGCATTATTGGCGCAAAATTTAAACCCCGCTCTGCTGATTAGTCGCGACCGCCGGCCGTGATCAATCAGCGATATAGTCGCCAAATTTCAAGACCGCTTTGCTGATTGGTCGCGGTTGCCGGCCGCGACCAATCAGCGATTTTGGCGCCAAATTTAAACACCGCTCTGCTGATTGCGCCCGGTCTGCCGCATACATATTCTAGAATACCCGATGCGTTAGAATCGGGCCACCATCTAGTCTATATAAATAATCGTCTTATCCCGTCTGTCTGTCTGTCTGTCCAGGAAATCCCGCGTCGCTCATTGGTCCGGCAGCGGCCAATCAGCGACGCGGGATTTCAGAAAAAAGATGGCGGCCATTAGCGGCTCATCTACGGGACGGAGATGCAGCCAGGAGATGACCGACGCGAGGCGCTCATCTCCCGGCCGCTAGCAGCAGAAGGACCTCGACTGCTGGCGCCGCTGACCTCCATGCGGCTAGGGTGTCAAGGGAGGACCGGGGAGCGGCGCTGCGGGTCGGGATACTTCTGCTGCGAGCAGCCGCACATCTGTCGGCTTCTCGCAGCGCAAGTATCAGCACAGGCAGCGCCGCTGACATCCATGCGGCTAGGGTGTCAAGGGAGGACTGGGGAGCGGCGCTGCGGGTCGGGATACTTCTGCTGCAAGAAGCCGCTCATCTCCCGGCTTCTCGCAGTGGAAGTAGCCGCACAGGCAGCGACGCTCCCCGGTCCTCACCAATACAATTCCGCTCCCCGGTCCTCACCAATACGATTCAATGATTGGTCGCGGTCTCCGGCCGCGACCAATCACCGATCTTGGCGCAAAAGTTAAACACCGCTGTGCTGATTGGTCGCGGACGCTGCCCGCGACCAATCACCGATTTGGCCACCACATTTAAATAGCTGCCGCGACCAATCAGCGATTTTGGCGCCACATTTAAACACTGCTGTGCTGATTGGTCGCGACCAATCAGTGAGATTGGCGCCAAATTTAAACAACGCTCTGCTGATTGGTCGCGGACTCCAGCCGCGACCAATCAGCGAGATTGGCGCCAAATTTAAACAACGCTCTGATCTCCCGACGGCAAGTGTGAACGGAGGACCGAGTAGCGGCGCCGCCGGTCGGGATGCTTCTGCTGCGAGCAGCCGCTCATCTCCCAGCTGCTCGCAGCGGAAGTACCCGCACAGGCAGCGCCGCTCGCCGGTCCTCACTAATACGACGCTGATTAGTTGCAGCCGCCGGCCGCGACCAATCAGCGATATGGGCGGCAAATTTAAACCCTGCTCCGCTGATTGGTCGCGGTGGCCGGCCGCCACCAATCAGCAATTTTGGTGCCAAATTGAAACACCGCTCTGCTGAGTGGTCGTGGTCGCCGGCCGCGACCAATCAGCATTATTGGAGCCAAATTTAAACCCCGCTCTGCTGATTGATCGCGGTGGCCGGCCGCGATCAATCAGAAATATTGGTGCAAAATTTTATACACCGCTCTGCTGATTGGTCGCGGCCGGCGACCGCGACCAATCAGCAGTATTGGCGCCAAATTGAAACCCCGCTCTGCTGATTAGTCGCAACCACCGGCCGTGACCAATCAGCGATATTGGCGCCAAATTTAAACACCGCTTCGCTGATTGGTCGCGGTGGCCGGCCGCGACCAAGCAGCAATATTGGCGCCAAATTTAAAAACCGCTCTGCTGATTGGTCGCGGTTGCCGGCCGCGACTAATCAGCATTATTGGCGCCAAATTTAAACACAGCTTTACTGATTTGTCGTGGTGGCCGGCTGCGACCAATCAGCGATATTGGCGCCAAATTTAAAGACAGCTCTGCTGATTAGTCGCGGTCACCGGTCACGAATAATCAGCATTATTGGCGCCAAATTTAAACACTGCTCTGCTGATTGGTCGCGGCCGTGACCAATCACCATTATTGGCGCCAAATTTAAATACTGCTCTGCTGATTAGTCGCGTTCGCTGGCCGCGAGCAATCAGCATTATTGGCGCCAAATTTAAACCCCGCTCTGCTGATTAGTCGCGACCGCCGGCCGTGACCAATCTGCGATATAGGCGCCAAATTTTAACACCGCTTTGCTGATTGGTCACGGTTGCCGGCCTCGACCAATCAGCGATTTTGGCGCCAAATTTAAACACCGCTCTGCTGATTGCGCCCGGTCGGCCGCATACATATTCTAGAATACCCGATGCGTTAGAATCGGGCTACCATCTAGTTTGAAATAAAATAATAAAAAATAAACCCCACATACACATATTTGTTATCGCCGTGTTCAGAATCGCCCGATCAATATAAAAAAAGGATTAATCCGATTGGTAAACAGCGTAATGAGAAAAAAATTCCAAACGCCAGAATTACATTTTTTTGGTCGCCGCAACATTGCAATAAAATGCAATAACGGGCGATCAAAACATCGGATCTACCCCAAAATGGTATCAATAAAAACGTCAGCATGCAAAAAATAAGCCCTCACCCGGCCCCAGATCCTGAAAAATGGAGACTCGGAAAATGCCGCTTTTTTTTTTTTTTTTTTAAAAGCATACTTTTGGAATTTTTTTTCACCACTTAAATAAAAAAAAAAAAAACTATTCATGTTTGGTGTCTATGAACTCGTAATAACCTGGAGAGTAATAATGGCAGGCCAGGTTTAGCATCCAGTGAACGTGGAAAAAAAAACAA
The DNA here is from genome assembly GCF_046119375.1 of Phyllobates terribilis. Lineage (NCBI taxonomy): Eukaryota > Metazoa > Chordata > Amphibia > Anura > Dendrobatidae > Phyllobates > Phyllobates terribilis. Next base: position 346,048,567 of record NW_027362769.1, on the reverse strand, counting down.
AAAAACAACAACTGTGGACTTGCATTTTTTTTGCAATTTCACCGCACTTGGAATTTTTTTCCCGTTTTCCAGTACACGATACGGTAAAACCAGTGCTGGCGTTTAAAAGTACAACTTGTCCCGCAAAAAATAAACCCTCACACGGCCATATTGACTGAAAAATTAAAAGGCTTTGGCTCGGGGAAGAAGGGGAGCAAAAATCGAAAACTCAAAAACGGAAAATGCCCCGGTCATGAAGCCACCCTTCCCAGGTTCAGCGCTGAGTCTCCAGTGCTGCTCCCGGTTTCTTATTGTCTGCGGCGCTGACATCACATTGACAGCACTGCAGCCAATCAGTGAGCTCAGCGTCTCGTGCGGTTAACTTAGGAAGAGCTCTTGAGCTCAGTTATTGGCTGCAGCGCTGTCGTTGCCACTTCAGCGCTGCAGACGATCACGAGGAGCGGTGGCGGAGTTTCAGCACTGGACCCTGGAAGGGGAGTAAGGTGCCGTTTTTTTTTAAATAAATTGCACCTGGTAACACAACTTCCCTGAAAACCTCTCAAGCTGAAGAGCTGCAACTAAAAACCTGTTTACCTCTGGATTAAAGCTACTAAATCTAGTATTACTGTAAAATAAAAAGCACCGACAGCAGATAACCTCCTTATTTCTTTTTCTGTGCCGCATAATTGGTATCATTACTGTACAAAATTGAAATGCCAGAACATTTGCTGCTGTTTCTGCAGCCATCAGAACAAATAGCAATACATATTTATATAATGCAGAGCAACGTTCTGACGTAACCTAGCAACCAGCGCCGCCGAACGTTCCAAAACGCTGAACGTTCCAAGCTACTGCGCACGCGCATCCTAGCTCAAGAGATTCTGGTTCTGTGCGCCCCTAGCGGTCACGATTGGGAATAAGCGGAGATCAGTACTGATTGCAGCGTGGAGGAGGCGGAAGTTCGTGCTTACAGTAAGACAACGTGGGTGACGAACATGGGGATATTCATGTGTGTGATTATTTGTCAGTCCTTCCTGTGTTATGTGAGTTTGTGTAATGGAGCAGTTGTGTATCTGTCCCTGGTCTTGGATTGTGTGATGTTCCAGATCAACTTCAGATGATCTGAGCATCTTTGCTGCTAATAGACATAGAGATTTCTTCATAATTGTAATATTTGTGGTCCATATTTCCTGCCAGACCTCTGACCCAGAGCTGATCATCTGCTACAGTGTATCAGAGGAGATCAACTGGATCAGAATAAGTCCAGGTGTTTACAATCTTGATTCCTAGTATACTCGCCTTCCAGCGCCCCCACAGATCCAGTCCAGTCCATTTTTCAGTCCAGATTCAGTGTCGGAAGTCACAGGACTGCTGCAGCCTGTGATTGGTTGCAGTGTTGCTATGACTTTTGAACGGATCAGACACTGCTTCCGCTGGTGCTCCTAACCATGTGGTCGCTGGGAGGTGAATATGCCTTCAGCTTTTATTTTAAAACCACCCATCCACTGTCAGACAACCCCTCTAAGAACACATGCATGCTCTGCTGAATTGAGCGTGCATGTGTATAAGGGCGGTTTGGAGACTCAAACTTTTCCAGGGTTTAATAATTTGTCTAAAAGCATGAAATATAAAAAAAAATCACCCATTCACAGTTGTTTGTGATTGTATTTGTTTACTTCCCGGCAGTGATCATGTCACATACATCCAGCTGACTATTGCAGTCAATCATTGGTCTCAAGAGGCCAGTGATTGGCTGCAGCGGTCACGTGGATGTACTGTACACTTTTTTGTATATGCACTTTGCGTGTAAAAAAACCTTGTATAACTCTGTATGAAAGTACAGCTCTCGAGCCTCCATATGAGTACATTACCACTGTATTCTGGCCCATACCACATCCATTACAATATGGCTCTATATATGAGGCTACTGTATATAAGCACAGAGTAGGAACAGGGTTGGGTCTAATTTGCACTTTTATAATGCAGGATGGCAAAAAACAAGAATAAATCCGAGAAAAGAGAGAAAAAGAAGAAGCTGGCCGAGGAGGCATCTGAAGCCCCTGTGACGAAAAAGAAGAAGGTCAGTCATTTACTTTGTGATGGAGATTTGCAGCAAAAATTAAAAAAAATTGTGTGCTAATGTGTCAAAAATATAGTAGAAATGGGCCAGCTTACCTCATGGGCCCCTGTGAGGTTGCACTGGTATTAATCCAACAATGAAAAAAGACCCCTAACAAGAATGTATAAACATAAATAATCTTTATTGAATATCAAAAAAATGTTTAAAAACAGATATTGGGGAGTAATTGTGACACTGAAAATAACACACGATCAACAATTCAATTACATAGATGAAATATATGATTTTCTATTCATGACGGTATAAGGAGAAATAAAGAAACAATGGTAATCTTAATATTCCCTAACAATCAATGAGAGAGTACATGTCAAACAATGACCAGTACAGCTACTTGGCAGTAAAGGTTCTCCTATGAAAGTGATTCCCTTTGAAGAACTTCAAATTGCTACATGTAAGGCATGTTTTTACAAAATGCCAGTGCACATGTACATTTGTGAGAAAAGGAATCATAAACATGTCAGAACAAGACATCATCCATGATGGTGGAACCCATTGATAGAATCGTTGCAAATATGCAAGGTGCATAATGCCTATAGATAATAGACTTATGTGATACTAATGGTTCAAGAGGTAAATAAAGGGAACATAATGACCTATATGACCACTCAGAATAAAAAAGAATAAAGGGCATAGTAATCATAAGTACGTATCCTGAAAACAAGGTCTATATAACTGCACCTAGAAAAAATATCAAGCAAACGCACCGTCAATCATGCGTCACCTAGTGCACCTTGACGCGCGTTTCGCATCTGACTTCATCAGAAGGGGTTTGTTGAATGAGTAGGGTGTTAAATACCCCTCTCGTCCTTTCAGGCGTAAGGGTCATAATTGGCACATGTGTGTGACGCTTCTGCTGGAATCCTAAAGCCCGGAAAGTTACGGGTATGGCATCCAGTGGCGCCAGGACATGCCCCCCGAGACGCATCATAGGGGAGTGCGTCATCAGTAAACCAGAGCAAGTGCACTGTGCCTGGTACCAACCCCGATATCTCCACACGGAAACTGGAACATATAATTACAGTATATTGCTTTGCAGCTAAATGCATAAACTTCATGAGCCCCTATGAGGCTGCACAGGTTGCACTAATGGTATGTCTGCAGTGACTGTGACCCTGTATTTGACCAATATTCATAACTATTTACAAACTCTACATTTCATTGGTGGTTCATGGGGATCTTCAGAGCATGATCGTCTCTTTCCCTGCATGCAGAGCCGAGCATAACTGAGGTGTGCTACAACCTGGTTGTCAGAGCAGTTGTGATGCATTGAGACTGTTTGGGGACTGTTCTATTAGACAGGGTCATTAGAATCTCTGTTTTTCGTGAGTTAGAGAGGGTTGTTATGTGCATCTGCAGCTGATATCGGTGGGCTCTTCGGAGCATGATCAAGCTCCCTCCAGCTGACAAAGCATAGCTGAGCTGTTCTTCAACCTGGCTGTCAGATCAATGAGGATGTTGTGAGGGTGTCTGGACACTGTTTTATTAGACAGGGTCTTTAGGTGCATCTGCGAAGGCTCGACCAAGAGCATTAGAACTTCTGAGGGTTGGATCCAATGGCAACAGATGGTAAAGATAGTTTTGGGGAGCATCATTTGGAGAGGGGAGGCGATAGCTGCAAATCAGGTCAGATTTAAAATAGGTTGTATATTGGACATATAATTAATTCTGTATGTACAAACTACAATATAATTTTAGGATTAACCCTTTAAAGGATATGGTATGTTTGGCGGGGATCTGAACTCTGGGACCTCCACCAATCCTGTGCCCCCCATCCTGTGTTGTTCAGGGGATTGCACCCTTCCCAATTTGCTTGGCTAGCTTCACTGCACAATGGGGTGGCGGGGTACCACAGTGCAAGGAAAGGCTAAAGGAGCCACATACCAAATCAGCGCCAAGGGCCCTTAATTATTAAGGATCAGTGGAGACCTAGAAGTCAGAACTTTGCTAATCAATAATAGCCAACACAATAACATTTTAAAGTGACGGCACCACTTAAGGTAGACTTTGCACTCAAAACACTAAAAACGTTTAGGTGCATTTGCATGCACCTAAAAGGCTGAAGTTAGATGGCGCGCCCCCTGGGCCATATTCCTTTTTGAGGGGAATACCCGGCACCGGATCAGATGGGGGGTTGTAGTCTCCGAGCGGCTGTGACCCGGTCCCGTGCCCAGGGCGTCAAGCTCAGTGTGATGTGGCAGTTCTACAGATGTTACTAAAGTTCTTTTGTGTCGACTACGCCACCCGTTGTGATGCGGTCACTGTGGCCGCCGCTGCAGCAGGGTCCGCTGAGGCTGATGGTGGATGCGCAGCTTGGTGGGATAACCCCCAACGGGAGGGGTATAGCCTCAGAGGGGACAGGCGCAGAGGATGGGGGTTGTGGTGGTGTGGTGCAGCCGGCAATGAAGACAGACTCGGGTTGTGCAGTTAAGGGAGTTTACTTACTGCTGATGTTTCGGTCACTCCAGCTGCTAGTGACCACCCGAGCCGTGCTGCGTCCACCAGGTCCTGGATCCAGCCAACCCCCAAACAAGTCCGGAGCGTGGCCCTGAGCTCTCCCTCTGTCCTTTCTTCAGCCGTCCCCACCAGGGATTCACCTAGGTCCAGCTCCCTCGGGCCTTCTTTTGGGACACCCTTGGCCCTGGGTTCCCTGACCCTGCATGTGGTGTGCCTTCGGGGTGAATGTGGTGGGTGACCGTGACAGACTCTGCCCACGGTCTCCGGTCTCTGGCTGGGGATTGTTTTTGCCCCCACCAGCTTGGGTTCCGGTACCCTGATGCTGACTCCTCACCCGGTGCTCTAATTTGGGTTCTTGGGTCCCTTCAGTCTTTCCCCTCTGGGTCTTTCTCTTTCTTTCTCCTCTCTCTCCAGGGCTGCTGTTTCCTGCTCTCTGCATCAGACTTGTCCTCTGCAGCTGACTGACTCTCTGCGTCTGACTGCCTCTCTGCGTCTGACCCTGATCTTAGTTGGTGCCCACCTTATATACACCCTCTATGTGTGAGCTCAGGTGACCAGCACCCAATGAGCTCCTATCACTACCCAGACTGCTCCCCCTATCTGCCCCTACACTGCATGGGATGTTCCACCCCCCTCCCACTCCAGCCAGGAACAGACTCGGTCGTACCTGCACATTTCTAAGTGGGAGTACCGTCGGCCTGCTCCTCTGGAATGGGATGTATGTAGTGCATGCAGTCTATCTGAGCTCAGTTCCACACTCCATCCTTACCCGGGAGTGGAATATCACACCTCTGGGTTGAGGTGCAATACCTCTGTAGCAGCCGAATCCTCAGGGTGCTACATTCCCCCCTGGTAAATCACAGCACGTCCTCGGGCTGTAAAGACAAAAACACCAAAACATACAAAATTTTTCATATAAACATAATAAAACATATAAAACATTATATATATAACATATAAAACTTTCTCGTAGACTTCTCTTGTCTCTGGTTCCTCCTCCTCCGGACACTGTGCAACGTGTGTCCGGGAAAAGTGCGACAGTCTCTTAGAAAAACTGGTTTTCTATAAAACCGGTAGGGGGCGCTTTAGGACGCGCAACTATATACAGGGGAGTTGGAAGTTGGCCGCTCTCAGTCCTCGGCCAGTTAGAGGAAAGGGAATGGCTGCTCACAGTCCTCAGCCTGTAGGATGAAGGGGTTAACGGGTAAACAGTTCACTGGTCCCAACGGGGACTATTTTAGCAGCAGCAACAGTTCCAGTTTCAGTTCCTTTATACCCCGATTGGGTAACTATTTACATCACTTCTCGGCCGCACTCAACGGCGTCTTCCTCCTGCTCTTTCTTGATATGGTGTTGCTTCAGACCCGTCCGGGTCCTCTGGCTCCTCCTCTCCGTACCGCAACTCCTCCTCCGTCAAGCGGTGTACGTGGAGGGCGTAAGGTCCTTTGGCACACTTGTGCCGGGTGAAAGTGACCTCGTCTCCGACGTAGAGGTCACGGCCTTTGTGACCTTCCGGCAGGTGGGACTCGACGTCTCTGCGAGTCACAAAAACGTCACCGCGGTTGTTACGGTCCCGAATAAAGCCCCACCCATGCTGCGGGTTGAACTTTATCACTGTCCCGATGGTGCGGGGACAATGCGCTGCACGGGGGTTCCTCCTAGTCCGGCTCTTCTGCTCCGCGCTCCGGATTTGGGCCTGTTGTTCTCTGGCCCGCCTCTCCTCCCGTTCTCTCGTAAACTCTGCTAGCTGCTGACGACAACACTCAGTCCGCTCAGCGGCGACTGCCCGAGTTTCCTGAGTGAACCCCATTAGCTCTTCTCCGGTGGGGTCCCACTCAAACTGTGCGTCTTCCAAAGGAGGCGAGACCCGAGTCACGGGCTTCGGAGCCGGGATCAGGGGCTCACACAAGGGCCCTCGTCTCTGTTGCCGCCCCAGCTCATGGTATCCTTCGGGCCAGATGAAGGGCTGCCCGTCCGGCCATGTGAGCTGGCTGAAGAGGTCCTCCCCCAGGTGTGGCACCCTTGGTATTGCGGGCGCGGGCGCGGTGGTGATGGCGCCCGGGTTGCCCAGGCCTTGCGGCCAGGCCTGGGGCACCTGGAAGGTGAAGGGCACCGTTAGGACGGCGGCGCCCTGGGTTACCTGGCCTTGCGGCCAGGCCGGAGGCTCCGCGGAGGTAGGGGGCGCTGTTGGTGATGCGGCGCCCAGGGGTACTAGGCCTTGCGACCAGGCTGGTGGTAATTCCTGCTTTGTCACGCTCCGGGTCGGTGCGTGTGACGTCACAGGGGTCGCGGCGGCGGCTTCCGGTCGGGGCCTAGTCCATGGCGGTGACCTGGCGGCTACGGGCACAGCAGGGGGACTTTCGGGCTCTGCGACGGGGAGCTGGGGCAGGTAAGCGGTGTCACGGCTTGGGGTATAGGCATCCCCTTTACCTGCCTCCATGCGTTCGGCTCCCTCCTCGGCGCCGTCTCCGGCCTTGGGTCCTCCTGCGCCATCCTCAGAGGCGGTCTGCTTCCTCTTCCAGGGTAGCGTGCTCCGTTGACTGGTCTCTGGTTGCTGGGCCATCTCCCGGCTCCACTCCGCCAGTATCTCGCGCTGTACCCGGGCCATCCTCCTTGCGAGGCCCTCCAGGGCAGTTTGTGCACACTCCCGGTCTCGGGGGAGCTGCGCTAGGATCTCCGCTAGACCTAGCGGGGTTGTGGACTCTAGCAGGCTCCTGACCATCGGGTCGGTGCTGCTCTGCTCGGCTTCCGGCAGGCTCCTGGCCAGCGGGCCGGTGCTGCTCTGCCCTCCTTCCTCGGTCTCTAGCAGACTCCTGGCCAGCGGGCCGGTGCTGTTCTGCTTTCTCTCCATCTCCGGGTGAGCTCCTCCGCTACTCCTTGTTAGACCTCTTGCCTCCGGGTGCGCTCGCTCCAGACTGCTCCAAGCGACACCCATCTTTTCTCTTCTCTTTCGTCTCCTCCCCCTTCGAGGGCGGTCCCGGGGCAACTCGGTGACTGTCAGCTCCAGGGGTAGTTCTTTCACGCTGACAGACACCTCCAGCATCACAGTCTCTGTTGGTGGGGGCGGTTTCCACTTTTAGCGCCATTTTCTGTCCTGGCCCACGATGGGAGGTGGCCTCTTGCCCTCCTTTGGCACGCCCATAATGGCGTCCGCTGCTCTTCCAAGGCGGGAAATCTGCGGTTTTGGCGGGAAGCGTCGCCCAGTGGCGGGAAACTCTGCAGATGGCGGGAACAAGTTGGAAATGGCGGACAATCGGCGGGAAACGACTGGTGATGGAGTCCGATGGCGTGGACCCTCCGGAACCGGCAGGAGACTTCTTTCTGAGGTAAACTTGCACTTTTCTTCAGGCACGCAGTACCCGGGTGTTGCGGGCACGTAATCCTGCCGACTACGCCAAAGTTGACGCGCCCCCTGGGCCATATTCCTTTTTGAGGGGAATACCCGGCACCGGATCAGATGGGGGGTTGTAGTCTCCGAGCGGCTGTGACCCGGTCCCGTGCCCAGGGCGTCAAGCTCAGTGTGATGTGGCAGTTCTACAGATGTTACTAAAGTTCTTTTGTGTCGACTACGCCACCCGTTGTGATGCGGTCACTGTGGCCGCCGCTGCAGCAGGGTCCGCTGAGGCTGATGGTGGATGCGCAGCTTGGTGGGATAACCCCCAACGGGAGGGGTATAGCCTCAGAGGGGACAGGCGCAGAGGATGGGGGTTGTGGTGGTGTGGTGCAGCCGGCAATGAAGACAGACTCGGGTTGTGCAGTTAAGGGAGTTTACTTACTGCTGATGTTTCGGTCACTCCAGCTGCTAGTGACCACCCGAGCCGTGCTGCGTCCACCAGGTCCTGGATCCAGCCAACCCCCAAACAAGTCCGGAGCGTGGCCCTGAGCTCTCCCTCTGTCCTTTCTTCAGCCGTCCCCACCAGGGATTCACCTAGGTCCAGCTCCCTCGGGCCTTCTTTTGGGACACCCTTGGCCCTGGGTTCCCTGACCCTGCATGTGGTGTGCCTTCGGGGTGAATGTGGTGGGTGACCGTGACAGACTCTGCCCACGGTCTCCGGTCTCTGGCTGGGGATTGTTTTTGCCCCCACCAGCTTGGGTTCCGGTACCCTGATGCTGACTCCTCACCCGGTGCTCTAATTTGGGTTCTTGGGTCCCTTCAGTCTTTCCCCTCTGGGTCTTTCTCTTTCTTTCTCCTCTCTCTCCAGGGCTGCTGTTTCCTGCTCTCTGCATCAGACTTGTCCTCTGCAGCTGACTGACTCTCTGCGTCTGACTGCCTCTCTGCGTCTGACCCTGATCTTAGTTGGTGCCCACCTTATATACACCCTCTATGTGTGAGCTCAGGTGACCAGCACCCAATGAGCTCCTATCACTACCCAGACTGCTCCCCCTATCTGCCCCTACACTGCATGGGATGTTCCACCCCCCTCCCACTCCAGCCAGGAACAGACTCGGTCGTACCTGCACATTTCTAAGTGGGAGTACCGTCGGCCTGCTCCTCTGGAATGGGATGTATGTAGTGCATGCAGTCTATCTGAGCTCAGTTCCACACTCCATCCTTACCCGGGAGTGGAATATCACACCTCTGGGTTGAGGTGCAATACCTCTGTAGCAGCCGAATCCTCAGGGTGCTACATTCCCCCCTGGTAAATCACAGCACGTCCTCGGGCTGTAAAGACAAAAACACCAAAACATACAAAATTTTTCATATAAACATAATAAAACATATAAAACATTATATATATAACATATAAAACTTTCTCGTAGACTTCTCTTGTCTCTGGTTCCTCCTCCTCCGGACACTGTGCAACGTGTGTCCGGGAAAAGTGCGACAGTCTCTTAGAAAAACTGGTTTTCTATAAAACCGGTAGGGGGCGCTTTAGGACGCGCAACTATATACAGGGGAGTTGGAAGTTGGCCGCTCTCAGTCCTCGGCCAGTTAGAGGAAAGGGAATGGCTGCTCACAGTCCTCAGCCTGTAGGATGAAGGGGTTAACGGGTAAACAGTTCACTGGTCCCAACGGGGACTATTTTAGCAGCAGCAACAGTTCCAGTTTCAGTTCCTTTATACCCCGATTGGGTAACTATTTACATCACTTCTCGGCCGCACTCAACGGCGTCTTCCTCCTGCTCTTTCTTGATATGGTGTTGCTTCAGACCCGTCCGGGTCCTCTGGCTCCTCCTCTCCGTACCGCAACTCCTCCTCCGTCAAGCGGTGTACGTGGAGGGCGTAAGGTCCTTTGGCACACTTGTGCCGGGTGAAAGTGACCTCGTCTCCGACGTAGAGGTCACGGCCTTTGTGACCTTCCGGCAGGTGGGACTCGACGTCTCTGCGAGTCACAAAAACGTCACCGCGGTTGTTACGGTCCCGAATAAAGCCCCACCCATGCTGCGGGTTGAACTTTATCACTGTCCCGATGGTGCGGGGACAATGCGCTGCACGGGGGTTCCTCCTAGTCCGGCTCTTCTGCTCCGCGCTCCGGATTTGGGCCTGTTGTTCTCTGGCCCGCCTCTCCTCCCGTTCTCTCGTAAACTCTGCTAGCTGCTGACGACAACACTCAGTCCGCTCAGCGGCGACTGCCCGAGTTTCCTGAGTGAACCCCATTAGCTCTTCTCCGGTGGGGTCCCACTCAAACTGTGCGTCTTCCAAAGGAGGCGAGACCCGAGTCACGGGCTTCGGAGCCGGGATCAGGGGCTCACACAAGGGCCCTCGTCTCTGTTGCCGCCCCAGCTCATGGTATCCTTCGGGCCAGATGAAGGGCTGCCCGTCCGGCCATGTGAGCTGGCTGAAGAGGTCCTCCCCCAGGTGTGGCACCCTTGGTATTGCGGGCGCGGGCGCGGTGGTGATGGCGCCCGGGTTGCCCAGGCCTTGCGGCCAGGCCTGGGGCACCTGGAAGGTGAAGGGCACCGTTAGGACGGCGGCGCCCTGGGTTACCTGGCCTTGCGGCCAGGCCGGAGGCTCCGCGGAGGTAGGGGGCGCTGTTGGTGATGCGGCGCCCAGGGGTACTAGGCCTTGCGACCAGGCTGGTGGTAATTCCTGCTTTGTCACGCTCCGGGTCGGTGCGTGTGACGTCACAGGGGTCGCGGCGGCGGCTTCCGGTCGGGGCCTAGTCCATGGCGGTGACCTGGCGGCTACGGGCACAGCAGGGGGACTTTCGGGCTCTGCGACGGGGAGCTGGGGCAGGTAAGCGGTGTCACGGCTTGGGGTATAGGCATCCCCTTTACCTGCCTCCATGCGTTCGGCTCCCTCCTCGGCGCCGTCTCCGGCCTTGGGTCCTCCTGCGCCATCCTCAGAGGCGGTCTGCTTCCTCTTCCAGGGTAGCGTGCTCCGTTGACTGGTCTCTGGTTGCTGGGCCATCTCCCGGCTCCACTCCGCCAGTATCTCGCGCTGTACCCGGGCCATCCTCCTTGCGAGGCCCTCCAGGGCAGTTTGTGCACACTCCCGGTCTCGGGGGAGCTGCGCTAGGATCTCCGCTAGACCTAGCGGGGTTGTGGACTCTAGCAGGCTCCTGACCATCGGGTCGGTGCTGCTCTGCTCGGCTTCCGGCAGGCTCCTGGCCAGCGGGCCGGTGCTGCTCTGCCCTCCTTCCTCGGTCTCTAGCAGACTCCTGGCCAGCGGGCCGGTGCTGTTCTGCTTTCTCTCCATCTCCGGGTGAGCTCCTCCGCTACTCCTTGTTAGACCTCTTGCCTCCGGGTGCGCTTGCTCCAGACTGCTCCAAGCGACACCCATCTTTTCTCTTCTCTTTCGTCTCCTCCCCCTTCGAGGGCGGTCCCGGGGCAACTCGGTGACTGTCAGCTCCAGGGGTAGTTCTTTCACGCTGACAGACACCTCCAGCATCACAGTCTCTGTTGGTGGGGGCGGTTTCCACTTTTAGCGCCATTTTCTGTCCTGGCCCACGATGGGAGGTGGCCTCTTGCCCTCCTTTGGCACGCCCATAATGGCGTCCGCTGCTCTTCCAAGGCGGGAAATCTGCGGTTTTGGCGGGAAGCGTCGCCCAGTGGCGGGAAACTCTGCAGATGGCGGGAACAAGTTGGAAATGGCGGACAATCGGCGGGAAACGACTGGTGATGGAGTCCGATGGCGTGGACCCTCCGGAACCGGCAGGAGACTTCTTTCTGAGGTAAACTTGCACTTTTCTTCAGGCACGCAGTACCCGGGTGTTGCGGGCACGTAATCCTGCCGACTACGCCAAAGTTGACGCGCCCCCTGGGCCATATTCCTTTTTGAGGGGAATACCCGGCACCGGATCAGATGGGGGGTTGTAGTCTCCGAGCGGCTGTGACCCGGTCCCGTGCCCAGGGCGTCAAGCTCAGTGTGATGTGGCAGTTCTACAGATGTTACTAAAGTTCTTTTGTGTCGACTACGCCACCCGTTGTGATGCGGTCACTGTGGCCGCCGCTGCAGCAGGGTCCGCTGAGGCTGATGGTGGATGCGCAGCTTGGTGGGATAACCCCCAACGGGAGGGGTATAGCCTCAGAGGGGACAGGCGCAGAGGATGGGGGTTGTGGTGGTGTGGTGCAGCCGGCAATGAAGACAGACTCGGGTTGTGCAGTTAAGGGAGTTTACTTACTGCTGATGTTTCGGTCACTCCAGCTGCTAGTGACCACCCGAGCCGTGCTGCGTCCACCAGGTCCTGGATCCAGCCAACCCCCAAACAAGTCCGGAGCGTGGCCCTGAGCTCTCCCTCTGTCCTTTCTTCAGCCGTCCCCACCAGGGATTCACCTAGGTCCAGCTCCCTCGGGCCTTCTTTTGGGACACCCTTGGCCCTGGGTTCCCTGACCCTGCATGTGGTGTGCCTTCGGGGTGAATGTGGTGGGTGACCGTGACAGACTCTGCCCACGGTCTCCGGTCTCTGGCTGGGGATTGTTTTTGCCCCCACCAGCTTGGGTTCCGGTACCCTGATGCTGACTCCTCACCCGGTGCTCTAATTTGGGTTCTTGGGTCCCTTCAGTCTTTCCCCTCTGGGTCTTTCTCTTTCTTTCTCCTCTCTCTCCAGGGCTGCTGTTTCCTGCTCTCTGCATCAGACTTGTCCTCTGCAGCTGACTGACTCTCTGCGTCTGACTGCCTCTCTGCGTCTGACCCTGATCTTAGTTGGTGCCCACCTTATATACACCCTCTATGTGTGAGCTCAGGTGACCAGCACCCAATGAGCTCCTATCACTACCCAGACTGCTCCCCCTATCTGCCCCTACACTGCATGGGATGTTCCACCCCCCTCCCACTCCAGCCAGGAACAGACTCGGTCGTACCTGCACATTTCTAAGTGGGAGTACCGTCGGCCTGCTCCTCTGGAATGGGATGTATGTAGTGCATGCAGTCTATCTGAGCTCAGTTCCACACTCCATCCTTACCCGGGAGTGGAATATCACACCTCTGGGTTGAGGTGCAATACCCCTGTAGCAGCCGAATCCTCAGGGTGCTACATAGAGACCCTCGCTTTCCTGCTGGATTTCTATGTTTAAGCCCTTTTCTCACAAAAAAAAATGTCAGCTATGCAATTTAATTAATCTCCCAGGCCCGTGTTCATTGGAGAAGCCACCATTGTTTACATGTGGTTCTTTGATTTCCGCCAGTCATTTATTGCTCTGTCTAAGCCTTCACTTTAAGAACTTTTCAGCAGTGACTTGACTTAATAAAGAAACTGGTATCTGATGCATATTTTGTCAGAGTGCAATTCTTTTAAATCGGTTTATCTGTGATTTTACACTGATGGCCTCTGTTTTGACCATAAAGGGACATCCGTGCCTGCAGCAACACCACGGATCACTGCAGAGATCTGGTGTGGATGAGCCCTGCACTGCCGATCAGTCTGTTCATGGGTGGTGCAAGCTGACGTACCAGGCAAGAACCCTTTAAAAGGATTGTGTAGTTCCCAGTGGTGTAAAATGGTGTTGGAATTGAATGCTAAATTAAATTGTTACTCAAAATTTTGCCCTCTCCACCATTGCTGTTGCTTTTTTTGAGTGGTGCAGGGGCACATTGAGTGTCCGCCAGTGACTTTGATGAGTAAAGCAAAGCGCAGCGGTCAAGATGAGTTTTCCATGGTGTGCTGCTGTGCTAAACATAGACAGCATGACAAAGCTCTCTTTATGATTAAGTGAGCCTTGTCATCATGGTTGTTGCCTATGCAGAGCGCAGAAGCCGATGACAAGCTCTTGAGTGCTGCACTCTGCATAGGCAGTTACTGAGATTACAAAGGCTCCCTGCGTTTCCTCTTACAAAATTATAGGACAGAGACCTGTTGAGGAAGGTGTCCCAACTGAAAAAAAGAAATGTCCCCTGTAAATAAAAAATAGAACACAAATGTTTATATATATATTATTTGTGTATATATGTGTATATATATATATATATATATATATATATATATATATATACACAGTACAGACCAAAAGTTTGGACACGCCTCATTTAAAGATTTTTCTGTATTTTCATGACTATGAAAATTGTACATTCACACTGAAGGCATCAAAACTATGAATTACCACATGTGGAATTATATACTTAACAAAAAAGTGTGAAACAACTGAAAATATGTCTTCTATTCTAGGTTCTTCAAAGTAGCCACCGTTTGCTTTGATGACTGCTTTGCACACTCTTGGCATTCTCTTGATGAGCTTCAAGAGGTAGTCACCGGAAATGGTCTTCCAACAATCTTGAAGGAGTTCCCAGAGATGCTTAGCACTTGTTGGCCCTTTTGCCTTCACTCTGCGGTCCAGCTCACCCCAAACCATCTCGATTGGGTTCAGGTCTGGTGACTGTGAAGGCCAGGTCATCTGGCGTAGCACCCCATCACTCTCTTTCTTGATCAAATAGCCCTTACACAGCCTGGAGATGTGTTTGGGGTCATTGTCCTGTTGAAAAATAAATGATGGTCCAACTAAACGCAAACCGTATGGAATAGCATGCCGCTGCAAGATGCTGTGGCAGCCATGCTGGTTCAGTATGCCTTAAATTTTGAATAAATCCCCAACGGTGTCACCAGCGAACCACCTCCACACCATCACACCTCCTCCTCCATGCTTCACGGTGGGAACCAGGCATGTAGAGTCCATCCGTTCACCTTTTCTGCGTCTCACAAAGACACGGTGGTTGGAACCAAAGATCTCCAATTTGGACTCATCAGACCAAAGCACATATTTCCACTGGTCTAATGTCCATTCCTTGTGTTCTTTAGCCCAAGCAAGTTTCTTCTGCTTGTTGCCTGTCCTTAGCAGTGGTTTCCTAGCAGCTATTTTACCTGCTGCACAAATTTCTCCTCTTAACAGTTGTTGAAGAGATGTATCTGCTGCTAGAACTCTGTGTGACCTGGTCTCTAATCTGAGCTGCTGTTAACCTGCGATTTCTGAGGCTGGTGAGTCGGATAAACTTATCCTCAGAAGCAGAGGTGACTCTTGGTCTTCCTTTCCTGGGGCGGTCCTCATGTGAGCCAGTTTCTTTGTAGCCCTTGATGGTTTTTGCAACTGCAATTGGGGACACATTCAAAGTTTTCCCAATTTTTCGGACTGACTGACCTTCATTTCTTAAACTAATGATGGCCACTCATTTTTCTTTACTTAGCTGCGTTTTTTCTTGCCATAATACAAATTCTAACAGTCTATTCAGTAGGACTATCAGCTGTGTATCCACCTGACTTCTGCACAACACAACTGATGGTCCCAATCCCATTTATAAGGCAAGAAATCCAACTTATTAAACCTGACAGGGCACACCTGTGAAGTGAAAACCATTTCCGGTGACTACCTCTTGAAGCTCATCAAGAGAATGCCAAGAGTGTGCAAAGCAGTCATCAAAGCAAAAGGTGGCTACTTTGAAGAACCTAGAATATAAGACATATATTCAGTTGTTTCACACTTTTTTGTTAAGTATATAATTCCACATGTGTTAATTCATAGTTTTGATGCCTTCAGTGTGAATGTACAATTTTCAAAGTCATGAAAATACAGAAAAATCTTTAAATGAGAAGGTGTGTCCAAACTTTTGCTCTGTACTGTATATACATATATACATATATACACATACACTAGCTATTGAGCCTGTTCTACGACGCCCGGGTGGCGAGCATTTTTATTGGTATATGGTCTCCCATCCTGTTATGTGCTTTCCCCATCCTGCGCCCCCATCCTGGTATTTGTGCTGCTCAATCCTGTTTCCCCATCCTTTTATGTGCTGCCCCCATCCTATCCCAATATGCATGGCACCCATCATCCCTATCCTGGTATGTATGGTATCCCTCATCCCTATCCTGGTATGTATGGCACCCTCATCCCTATCCTGGTATGTATGGCACCCTCATACCTATCCTGGTATGTATGGCACCCCTTATACCCAATCCTGGTATGCATGGCACCCCTTATCACCAATCCTGTTATATATGGCACCCCTCATCCCACTTCTGGTATGCATGGCACCCCTTCCCTCATTCTGGTATGCATGGCACTCCTCATCCCCCAATCCTGGTATGCATGGTACCCCCTCATCCCCAATCATGGAATGCATGGTACCCCCTTATCCGTATCCTGGTATGCATGGCCCCCCTCATCCCTATCCTGGTATGCATGGTACCCCCTCATCCCTATCCTGGTATGTATAGCACCCCTCATCCGTATCCTGGTATACATGGCACCCCTCATCCTTATCCTGGTATGCATGGTACCCCCTCTTCCCCAATCATGGTATGCATGGTACCCCCTCATCCGTATCCTGGTATGCATGGTATCCCCTCATCCGTATCCTGGTATGCATGGTACTCCCTCATCCCTATCCTGGTATGCATGGCCCCCCTCATCCCTATCCTGGTATGCATGGCCCCCCTCATCCCTATCCTGGTATGCATGGCACCCCTCATCCCTATCCTGGTATGCATGGCACCCCTCATCCCTATCCTGGTATGCATGGCACCCTTCATCCCTATCCTTGTATGCATGGCACCCCTTATCCCAATCCTGGTATGCATGGTGTCCCCTCATCCCAATCCTGGTATGCATGGTGTCCCCTCATCCCAATCCTGGTATGCATGGTGTCCCCTCATCCCAATCCTGGTATGCATGGTACCCCCTCATCCCTATCCTGGTATGCATGGTACCCCCTCATCCCTATCCTGGTATGCATGGCACCCTATCCCTCATCCTGGTATGCATGATACCCCCTCATCCCTATCCTGGTATGCATGGCACCCCTCATCCCTATCCTGGTATGGATGGTACCCCTCATCCCCTATCCTGGTATGGATGATACCCCTCATCCCCTATCCTGGTATGCATGGTACCCCCTCATCCCTATCCTGGTATGCATGGTACCCCCTCATCCCTATCCTGGTATGTATGGCACTCCTCATTCCTATCCTGGTATGCATGGCACCCCCATCCCTATCCTGCTATGCATGGTACCCCATCCCTATCCTGGTATGTATGGAACCCCTCATCCCCAATCCTGGTATGTATGCCACCCCTCATCCCCAATCCTGGTATGTATGGCACCACTCAACCCTATCCTGGTATGCAGGGTACCCCATCCCTATCCTTGTATGCATGACACCCCTCATCCCTTTCCTGGTATGCATGGCACCCCTCATCCCTATCCTGGTATGCATGGCACCCCTCATCCCTATCCTGTTATGGATGGTACCCCCTCATCCCTATCCTGGTATGGATGGTACCCCCTCATCCCTTATCCTGGTATGCATGGTACCCCCTCATCCCTTATCCTGGTATGTACGGCACCCCTCATCCTTATCCTGGTATGTATGGCACCCCTCATCCCCAATCCTGGTATGCATGGTACCCCCTCATACCTATCCTGGTATGTATGGCACCCCTCATACCTATCCTGGTATGCATGGCACCCCTCATCCCTATCCTGGTATGCATGGTACCCCATCCTTATCCTGGTATGCATGGTACCCCATCCTTATCCTGGTATGCATGGCACCCCTCATCCCTTTTACTCTGCACACATACAAGAAAAATAAACACTTCTACTCACCGGAGGCTGGGGGGAGGAGTGTGGTGCCGGAGTACACGTGTGCCCATACCACGCTGTCCTGCGCGATTTTGCTGAAGACACCTCAAATGTTTCTTCAGTAAAATGGCGCCGGATAGCGCTATGCGCATGCGCCGATCCGACGCCTTCACTCCTCCCCTGACGTCCGGACCGAACAGAGGCACCGCGGCAACTCTCCTCCCGGTCAGGTAAGTATGTAAGTATGGCGCCGGAGATCGCGGTATGCGTTCAGTGTCTACTCATGCTGCGATCTCCAGCGCCATACACTCCTCTTACCTGTAACGGCTGGATGGGTGATTCTGTCTGGAGCCAGACTGTGCAGGCATGTCGCGCTTGCGCAGTCTATAGAGGCTTCAAACAGAGGGATGCTTGCAGCGTTATATTATATATATATATATATATATATATAATATAATATATATTATTTTTTTATTTTTAAAGGGAACTTATCCCCCAAAAACAATATTTATTTATTTATTTATAGCTATACTGGTAATCTGCAGGTTAATACGATTTTAAATATAGAGTGTGGCAGCCTGATTGGAAGTGTGGCTTCAGGGAGAAAATTTTAAGTAATATTCTCCCTGCAGCCGCTCACTTCATTGATCAGCGTAGCGGCACAGTTTTGATGAGTCAGTGTTCAGCACGCAGCGCAGGATCAACCACCGCTCCGTTCTCGGGATCGATGGGGACTCAGCAGTTGGAACCCCACCAATCATGAAGTTATGGATAGGGGATAACTTCCAAACTTGAAAATACCACCTTAAAGATAACTGTACATTCCATGTTGAAATAAGTCTAGTCCTCAACATGCAATTAGTAAATAATCAAGACCAAAGTCAATTAAAGGGGTTGTGCAAAGTTTGGAAGTTATGCCCGATCGATGGGCTCAGTGGTGGTCTCGTCTTTCCTAAGAACTGGGACTCTGAAGAGTCCGGTGGGAATGATACGTAGGTCAATCATGAGCACCTCTGCTCCATTAATTCTCTATGGGACTTATGGAGATAGCCGAGCGCAGCGTTCAGCTTAGGCATTCCCATTAAGAATGAATAGGGCAGTGTTGCGCATGATCGACCACCGCATCTCAGGGTCTATGCGGGTCCCTATGGGAATTCTATGGCTACAGGATAAATTCCAAACTTGGTACAACCCCTTTAAGAAAAATGTATTGATCCCAAAGAACAAGATTTTAATGGACACAGGATTACACATAAAGATATGCCATGTCGGAAAGTTATTCAGCAGAACGTTTACATGGGCCCCAAGATAAATGCTTGCCATATGCATATATAAAAGCACAAATCTAGAACTTGGCAGACGCGAGGCAATACACTAAAACAGATAAATACAAAATCTAAATACCAAGGGCTATTTGGTCAGTTGCAAACTGCAACTTTCTCAGGGAAGAATATCCGGAGATGGATGGAATGACACATGCATTATCTATATATATAATCGTCTTATCCCGTCTGTCTTTCTGTCTAGGAAATCACGCGTCGCTGATTGGTCCGGCCGCGGCCAATCAGCGCCGCGGGATTTCTGAAAAAGATGGCGGCCGTTAGCGGCTCATCTGCCGGACGGAGGTCAGCGGCGATGCAGCAGGGAGATGACCGTCGCGAGACGCTCATCTCCCCGCTGCTGGCAGCACAAGTACCCCGACAGACGGCGCCGCTCACCTCCATGCGGCTAACGTCTGAAGATCAGCAGCTTGGCCCGCTGATCTCCGGACGGCAAGTGTGAACGGAGGACCGGGGAGCGGCGCCGCCGGTCGGGATGCTTCTGCTGCGAGCAGCCGCTCATCTCCCGGTTTCTCGCAGCGAAAGTAGCCGCACAGGCAGCGCCGCTCCCCGGTCCTCACTAATACGGAGCCGCACAGGCAGCGCCGCTCCCCGGTCCTCACTAATACGACGCTGATTGGTCGCGGTCGATATGGGCGGAAAATTTAAACGCCGCTCTGCTGATTGGTCGCGGTCGGAGACCGCGACCAATCAGCGAGATTGGCGCCACATTTAAACCCCGCTCTGCTGATTGGTCGCGACCGCCGGCCTCGAACAATCAGCGATTTTGACGCCAAATTTAAACAACACTCTGCTAATTGGTCGCGCCCGCCAGCCGCGACCAATCAGCGAGATTAGCGCCAGATTTAAACAACGCTCTGCTGATTGGTCGCGGCCGCCGGCCGGCCGCGACCAATCAGCGAGGTTGGAGCCAAATTTAAACAACGCTCTGCTGATTGGTCGCGACTAATCAGCCATTTTGGCGCCAAATTTAAACACGCTCTCCAGTCCTCACTAACACGGTTCGCTGATTGGTCGCGGCTGCCGCCCGCGACCAATCACCGATATTGCCGCCAAATTTAAACACCGCTTTGCTGATTGGTCGCGGTTGCCGGCCGCGACCAATCAGCATTATTGACGCCAAATTTAAACACCGCTCTGCTGATTGGTCGCGACCGCCGGCCGCGAACAATCAGCGATTTTGGCGCCAAATAAAAACACCGCTCTGCTGATTGCGTCCGGTCGGCCGCATACATATTCTAGAATACCCGATGCTTTAGAATCGGGCCACCATCTAGTTTATGCATATTTTTAAAGAGGACATGTTACATCCTCAAAAAGTTTAAATTCCTTATAAATATCGCTGTGCTCCCCTGAATCTACCGCTTTTTATTGTTTTGCACTGCGTCGCTCCATTGCAGAGATATTCACATTTGTTGCTTTTGTATAGCACTACGTGAAATCTCTGCTTGTAGTTCAGCAGGGCGTTCCTTCAGAGTCTTCTCTGGGGGTGCGTGCATTGTCACCCCTCTCAGACATTGCCAATAACAATTTGGCAGTGTCTAATACTGCTAGACTGTGTTTGAGCTGTGATTGGCAGTGTCTAGGACGGAGGGGTGGAAGCACACACCACCAGAGAAGACTGTGAAGAAACGCCCAGTTGGTCTGCAAGCAGAGATTTCACATGCTGCGCCCCAGAAGAAACAAGTGTGAATATCTCTGCAAAGGAATGACACAGCGCAAAACGGAAAAAAGCGGCCGAATCAGGGGAGCTCAGGGATTTTTACAAGGTATTTTGCTCAATATTTTGAGCAAGTGACAGTTCCTTTTTAAGTAAAATAAAGAGATTGATACAAGGGAGAGGAGAAAAATCAGTCATTGCTACATTTAGGAATGGATCTAAAATCAAGAAAACTTATATAGGAAACAAAAAGCTGCATCAAAAACTGAATGTGTGATTCCAGTTTATTAGAAATGCATAATTCATGCACTTTCCTACACGTCGTCCTACATGAGGCTGCCTGAGGAGGGAGCACTGCGCACAGGCTTTATCTAGGTGTAATACTTTTTGTAATGAGTTGCTCCTGACCTTTAATTCCCGTTAAGAACATTCAATTAGCTGAAATTATTGAAATCTCCATTTTAATGGCACTGTTGTTTACTCGCTTTGACAAATCTGATTTTAATGTCTGTTGTCTGGGAGACCTTTATGGCATGTTTCTGCGAGGATAATTATAGGCACTTTGGATGTCATCACTTAGGATTTACTAATACTTTTGGATCAGCGGTATGTCCTAAAAATCAAGAGACTGTGTACTAGGCCTGGGGGGCCACATGGGCTGTGCAGTGCTGCCTCCGCTCCTATGGACACAAAAATGCATGTTGGGCTGGCTGCTTACATGTAGTCGGAGAGAGGAGAGGTATGTACTATGGTGCCCTGTGCAGATGTCTATGGGTCTCCTTATATCTGAAAAATGCAGTCCCTTGACCCCCGTGTGGAGACTGTTATCAAGCTATCTATGCTTGTGACACTCCATTATAGTTTATGGGAGCTGTGCCTTGCTAACCTGTTAACCCAACATCAGTGACGTAACTACCGTCCTATGGGTCCCGGGGAAAAATGTAGAACTGGGCGCCTGCCAGCATGTTGGTCAGATGGACAATGATACTGTAATAATGTCCTCCATCCTGGCCCCCATCCTGTAATAATTTCCCCGTCGTGGCCCCTTTCTTTTATAATGTCCCTGTTCCTGGACCCTATACTGTAATGATGTTATCCATCCTGGCCTTGATCCTGTAATAATTTCCCCGTTCAGGCCCCTTTCTTTTATAATGTCCTCCATCCTGGCCCCTATCCTGTAATATTTCCCTGTCCTTTCCCCTTTATTTTATAATATCCCCCTTCCTGGACCCTATACTGTAGTAATGTTCCTCATCCTGGGCCCCATCCTGTAATATTTCCCTTTCTTGACCCCTTTCTTTTATAATGTCCCCCTTCCTGGACCCTATACTGTAATAATGTTCCCCATCGTGGCCCCCATCCTGTAATATTTCCCTTTCCTGACCCCTTTCTTTTATAATGTCTCCCTTCCTGGATCCTATAATGTAAGAATGTTCTCCATCCTGGCCCCCATCCTGTAATAATTTCCCCCTTCAGGCCCCTTTCTTTTATAATGTCCCCCTTCCTGGATCCTATACTGTAATAATGTTCCCCATCCTGGCCCTGATCCTGTAATAATTTCCCCTTCCTGGCCCCTTTCTTTTATAATGTCCCTGTTCCTGGGCCCTATACTATAATAATGTTTTCCAACCTGGCCCCTATCCTGTAATATTTCCCTTTCCTGACCCCTTTATTTTATAATGTTCCCCTTCCTGGACCCTATACTGTAATAATATCCTCCAACCTGGCCCCCATCCTGTAATAATTTCCCCGTTCAGGCCCCTTTCTTTTATAATGTCCCTGTCCCTGTTCCTGTTCCCTATACTGTAATAATATTCTCCATCATGGCCCCTATCCTGTAATATTTCCCTTTCCTGACCCTTTTCTTTTATAATGTTCCCCTTCCTGGACCCTATACTGTAATAATGTTCCCCTTCCTGGACCCTATACTGTAATAATGTTCCCCATCCTGGCCCTGATCCTGTAATAATTTCCCCATCCTGGCCCCTTTCTTTTATAATGTTACCCTTCCTGGACCACATCTACTATATAATTGTCTTATCCCGTCTGTCTGTCTGTCTGTCCAGGAAATCCCGCGTCGCTCATTGGTCCGGCAGCGGCCAATCAGCGCCGCGGGATTTCAGAAAAAAGATGGCGGCCGTTAGCGGCTCATCTGCGGGACGGAGGTCAGCGGCGTTGCAGCCGGGAGATGAGCGGCGCGAGGCGCTCATCTCCCGGCCGGTAACAGCAGAAGGACCCCGACCGCCGGACCCATCTGCGGGACGGAGATGCAGCCGGGAGATGAGCGGCGCGAGGCGCTCATGTCCCGGCCGGTAGCAGCGGAAGGACCAATCACCGATTTGAGCGCCCGAAGGACCAATCACCGATTTGAGCGCCAAATTTAAATATCGGCCGCGACCAATCAGCACAGTAGTGGTTAACTTTAGCCGCAAGATCAGTGATTGGTCGCGGGCCAAGACCGCGACCAATCACCGATTTGTGCGGCACATTTAAATAGCGGCCGCGACCAATTGGATGTCAGCGCCGCTCCCCGGTCCTCCCTTCACACCCTTGCCGCATGGATGTCAGCGGCGCTGCCTGTGCGGATACTTCTGCTGCGACAACCCGGGACATGAGCGGGCGCTCGCAGCTGAAGTATCCCGACCCGCAGCACCGCTCCCCGGTCCTCCCTTCACACCCTAACCGCTGATGTCCCCACAGTATCCGCATGGTGTTACAAAGATCCGGACATTTGTGTTAAAAATCGCTGATTGGTCGCTGGCGGTGCCCGCGACCAATCACCGATTTGGGCGCCAAATTTAAATATCGGCCGCGACCAATCACCGATCTTGGCTCCACATTTAAACACCGCTGTACTGATTGGTCTCGGCCGCTATTTAAATGTGCACAGGCAGCGGCGCTCCCCGGTCCTCACTAATACTATTCCGCTCCCCGCTCCTCACCAATACTATTCGCTGATTGGTCGCGCTCTCCGCACGCGACCAATCAGTGATCTTGGCGCTAAAGTTAAACACCGCTCTGCTGATTGGTCGCGGCCGCTGCCCGCGACCAATCACCGATTTTGGCGCCACATTTAAATAGCGGCCGCGACCAATCACCGATCTTGCCGCCACATTTAAACACTGCTGTGCTAATTGGTCGCGGACGCCAGCCGCGACCAATCAGCGAGATTGGCGCCAAATTTAAACAACGCTCTGCTGATTGATCGCGGTCGCTGGCCGAGATCAATCAGCAGTATTGGCGCAAAATTTAAACAACGCTATGCTGATTGGTCACGGCCGTCAGCCGCGACTAATCAGCGATTTTGGCGCCAAATTTAAACACCGCTCTGCTGATTGGTCGCGGCCGGCGACCAATCAGCGATTTTGGCGCCAAATTTAAACCCCGCTCTGCTGATTGGTCGCGGTCGGCGGCCGCGACCAATCAGCAGTATTGGGGCCAAATTTAAACACCGCTCTGCTGATTGGTCGCGACTAATCAGCGATTTTGGTGCCAAATTTAAACACACTCTCCAGTCCTCACTAACGCGGTTCGCAGATTGGTCGCGGCCGCTGCCCGCGACCAATCACCAATATTGCCGCCAAATTTAAACACCGCTTTGCTGATTGGTCGCGGTTGCCTAACGCGACCAATCAGCGATTTTGGTGCCAAATTTAAACGCCGCTCTGCTAATTGCGCCCCGTCGGCCGCATACCTATTCTAGAATACCCGATGCGTTCAAATCGGGCCACCATCTAGTACTGTAATAATGTTCTCCAACCAGGCCTGTAATAATTTCCCCGTCCTGGCCCCTTTCTTTTATAATGTTCCCCTTCCTGGACCATATACTGTAATAATGTTCTCCAACCTGGCCCCCATCCTGTAATAATTTCCCCGTTCAGGCCCCTTTCTTTTATAATGTCCCCCTTCCTGGACCCTATACTGTAATAATGTTCTCCAACTGGCCCCTATCCTGTAATATTTCCCTTTCCTGACCATTTTCTTTGATAATGTTCCCCTTCCTGGACCCTATACTGTAATAATGTTCCCCACCCTGGCCCTGATCCTGTAATAATTTCCCCATCCTGGCCCCTTTCTTTTATAATGTTCCTCTTCCTGGACCATCTACTGTAATAATGTTCTCCAACCTGGCCTGTAATAATTTCTCTATCCTGGCCCCTTTCTTTTATAATGTCCCCCTTCCTGGACCCTATACTGTAATAATGTTGTCCAACCTGGCCCCTATCCTGTAATATTTCCCTTTCCTGACCCCTTTCTTTAATAATGTCCCCCTTCCTGGACCCTATACTGTAATAATGTCCTCCATCCTGGCCCCTACTCAAGGGCACACATCCAGATGAAATTGGCATCGGTGGGCCCCTCTCCCACACAGGCCTGGTCGCTGTCCCATTTTCTGCGACCATGATCATTACGCCTTTGCACAACCTCTGTAATCTTCAATGGAGGGGGCCATATGCATTCATGACCTTCTCCTCACTGGAATGCTGAAAAGAAGAGAGGAGGACCTCCATTCTTGCAAAAAATGTGACTGCCCCTTTAATTTTCATTGTGGCCCTTGCGAGTGGTTCTTTATGGTCATGTGGTCCCTGGACCAGAAGAGGCTGAGCACCCCTCGTCTAGGCAGAAGCCAGACCCCACTGATTGTGGCATGACTTGGTAATGTTAGTTTTTGGAATACCTGTTCCTCTTGTTTTGCATTACCTATGCCTTGTGCGTTGCAGTGGGGGGCACCATCGCCTCCGCCGGTGGTGTAGTAAAGATGGCTGCTGACTGCTGCACATGTGAGCTCCTATATTACTGCATTTGCTTACAGACATAGGCAGCAGGCTGAGCTGATTTCCCAGGACAAAGTATTTGCAGCTGGGAAAATAGCTCCAACTTTGAAGACAGTTTTCCCAGACATTCCACCCCCGACTGTTCTTTAGCTAAACAAGTTAGGGGTACTTCGCACTCCATTTGTAAAGTTTTGCTGTTTCGCAGTTTAGCACCGTCTTCATCTCAGCGCTATAATTGTCGCCCCCATCATGGATTGAAGCTGTAGATGCATCACATCCTGTACAATGTATAGCACCTGGCACGGTACTACACACTTAGGCTGTGTTCACATGTCCAGTAATCATCCATTAGAATGGATCCAGCAGCAATCCATTGACAAAAAAGTTGTGCAGACTCAACTTTTTTGTCCGTTTTTAAGTGACTGATCCATTTAGCGGGATCTGTTTTTTTTAACATTGAAGTCTATGGAAAACGGATCTGTTAATTAGTCATCCGTTTTTTTTTCCCTTTGAGAAGGATCCATTTTTTTGCTTACATAGAATGGATGGCTAATTAACCGATCCAGCAGAGATCAGTTATTTAAAAACGGACAAAAAAGTAGTCTGCACAGCGTTTTTGCCTACGGATTTCTGCTTACTGGACATGTGAGCATAGCCTTAGAACATTTTTACACGCAGTAAATGTGCTGCAGATATTCAGCCGCAGAATAGCTTGCAGAAAATCCTCAGTCTATTACAGTACTAGCAAAGAGTGTTACACACCTGTCCCAAGTACGGGCTATGCTCCTTTCACCCCGGTCCGCTAGTTTGTCTGTGCACCACAACCTGCTCAGTACCCGTCTGCCGCTTCCAGGGCCTCTTCTGCCCGTCTGTCGCCTCCGGGGCCTCTTCTGCCCTTTTGCCATCTCTGGGGCCTCTTCTGCCTATCTCCAGGGCTTCGATTGCCGTCTCCGGGGCCTCTTCTACCGTCTCCGGGGCCTCTTCTGCCCATCTCCGGGGCCTCTTCTGCCCATCTCAAGGGCTTCGTCTGCCGTCTCCGGGGCCTCTTCTGCCCGTCTGCCGCTTCCGGGGCCTCGTCTGCCATCTCCGGGGCCTCTTCTGCCCATCTCCAGGGCTTCGATTGCCGTCCCCGGGGCCTTGTCTGCTGTCTCCGGGGCCTCTTCTGCCCATCTCCAGGGCTTCGTCTGCCATCTCCGGGACCTCTTCTGCCCGTCTGCCATCTCTGGGGCCTCTTCTGCCCATCTCCAAGGCTTCGTTTGCCGTCTCCGGGGCCTCTTCCGCCCGTTTGCAGTCTCCGGGGCCTCTTCCGCCCGTCTGCCGCCTCCGGGGCCTCTTCCGCCCGTCTGCCGCCTCCGGGGCCTCTTCCGCCCGTCTGCCGCCTCCGGGGCCTCTTCCGCCCGTCTGCCGCCTCCGGGGCCTCTTCCGCCCGTCTGCCGCCTCCGGGGGCCTCTTCCGCCCGTCTGCCGCCTCCGAGGGCTTCTTCTGCCCGTCTGCCGCCTCCGGGGGCCTCTTCCGCCCGTCTGCCGTCTCCGGGGGCCTCTTCCGCCCGTCTGCCGCCTCCGGGGGCCTCTTCCGCCCGTCTGCCGCCTCCGGGGGCCTCTTCCGCCCGTCTGCCACCTCCGGGGGCCTCTTCCGCCCTTCTGCCGCCTCCGGGGGCCTCTTCCGCCCTTCTGCCGCCTCCGGGGGCCTCTTCCGCCCGTCTGCCGCCTCCGGTGGCCTCTTCCGCCCGTCTGCCGCCTCCGGGGCCTCTTCCGCCCGTCTGCCGCCTCCGGGGGCCTCTTCCGCCCGTCTGCCGCCTCCGGGGGCCTCTTCCGCCCGTCTGCCGCCTCCGGGGGCCTCTTCCGCCCGTCTGCCGCCTCCGGTGGCCTCTTCCGCCCGTCTGCCGCCTCCGGTGGCCTCTTCCGCCCGTCTGCCGCCTCCGGTGGCCTCTTCCGCCCGTCTGCCGCCTCCGGTGGCCTCTTCCGCCCGTCTGCCGCCTCCGGTGGCCTCTTCCGCCCGTCTGCCGCCTCCGGGGGCCTCTTCCGCCCGTCTGCCGCCTCCGGGGGCCTCTTCATGATTCCTTTTTATTCCATGTGCTAGTGATTTGAGATCATGTGCCAACTAGACTCCCTTCCGCTAGAACATAAGGAAATGGTGGAGAGACTACTTAACCCATGACTGCAAGTATGCAAATCGCTTACATGTGGTCAGGTGACCTTCTGCTCACACGGGAATATAGGGGAATCTTGACAGTGTGCTCAATGTCACAATTCGGCAATGTGGAGTCACATAGATTGACTGCAGACTTTTCTTCTGAGACCGTGCAACCCCTTAAAAATGTGTAGAATAAGGAAGAATCTGTGTCTGTAGACTTATAAGTACACCCAGGGTCAGAAGGTTCCAGCTAGGGACCTAATATCCCAGAGGTGTCCACTATTGGAACTCCCCTTTAAGCGGAACCTTTGCAAAGTTTTTCTACATTTTTATGAAAATCTTAAAAGTAGAGTTTTCCGTTAAGACATCATTACTTAAAGCCTTTAATTACAACGGGCTGAAAGCTTCTCACTAGATGCCCAATGAGTTAAAATGGATGTACTTCTGATGAGTTCAGTCTCCATAATAATGTATTTGTTACCGCAGATACAGCGATCGCCCTCCTCTCTGACATTGTGTTTTGGCTGTAGAGCTGCCGATGTCTCTCACTCGTTATACATCACTTCTCCGGCACTAGAATTCTTTTCATTTTTTTTCTTTCTTTTAAAATAGCGATGACATAAGTGAACGCCACAGGCCTGAGACTCAACTTTGCTGCACAGAAGCTAATGGGGAGCTGCAGCAGGGAGGTGCAGCAAGAGGGGCGCTGTAAGTGCAGCACTTGGGAGAGTCCTAGTATTTCTCTCCACTATTTCCATAGTCTTTTCCATAGTCTGGGTCATTTTGTAAATATGTGAGTCTCTTAGCATTGGCTTTGACATGGAGGAATGGCGAAACAGCACGAATATCGCTCCGGGAAAACGGTTCTGGTCCGTATAGGTTCTGATTGTCAGAGCTGATACTGAATGTTACATGAATGTCGGTGAGATGCATTTCTTATATGCTGTGTAGCCGATTGCCAGTTTTCTGGATCAACTGCCATTTTGTATCTCTTTGTGTCCCAAATAATGGTTTTGGATATAACCCTGATGATGACGATGCAGTGTCTAAAGTGTACCTGTGCCTTAACACAAAACATGAAAAAAAAAAAGGATTCAACAAGTTAAAACAACTTTTGGTACTCATATCAGTCTTATATGTCCAGGAACTGCTCCGATGCTCATGCTCTGTCATCATTCTCTTCATCAGCATTCTACTAGTACTATAGGTGCTGGAACTTCCTTTCCCTCACTTCCTGGCATGTATTGAATGAACTGGAAGCCCGCCTCTCTGTTATGCCTGTATGCAGTGTAGCAGACAGCAGAGACCTGTCTCCACTTCCTGTAATCCTTCTCTACATCTCTGCTGTTAAAGTCAGATTACACTTGGCAACAGGCAGTGGACAGCAAGTTAGACAGAAGTGAAACACCTGGTGGCCGAATACAGGCGTTGTCAGAGCTTACAGATTCTTTTTTTTAAGAGTTTTTCAGCTTAGGAAAACCCCTCTTCCCTGGCTGCAGTTTGCTGCAATAACAAACTAATTGTGCTTCGCTTACCCTTCCCAGGTCCATAATTAAGTCTCTGCCATTGCTCCCTGTTGTCTGGTATATTCTGATGTCACGCTTACAGCACAACACCCAGCCACTGATCTCATCTGCTCTGCCCACGTTGGCGGCACAAGCTGAACAGCGCTGAGCTCACGCTCACAGAACATAACAGACCCCGGGAGCATCAGTGGAGACTTAGCACTATACCTGGGGAGGGTGAGTACATTTTAGAGGGGTTCACTGACCGCCAAAGAACAGCTATGTTCTGTGGGGAAACCTAACCGCAAATGTTCAATTTTTTTTGCAGCGCCACCTATAGGGGAATTATGCATAACATAGATGCCAATTCAAGACAGTGGGTTGCCTTTGTAATGCCAGGCAGAACAGGTTCTCCAGAGTTAGAGACACTCTTTAAAACCGCTCTCAATTTTTTTAAAGGGGTGTTCCAGCCTAAGCAAGTTATCACCTATGCAATGGATAGATGACAGTTGTTAGTTCGGTGTGGGTCCCATAGCTGGGCCGACCCCCCCCACTGATTGCCAGACTATAGTCATGGTAAATGGTGCAAAATGTGACTCATACGTCTTGTCACAACATTCAAGTCTATGATCTGAGCAAAGAAATGTACAGGTATCTTTATTGTCATCGATGTGAATTGTGCAGCAGGATGCATAGGTGACCAGAAGCACATTTTAACTCCACCTCACCATGGGGAACGTGGGATACAAGTCCCCCATTTTGGCGACCAGTGGGGTTCCCATCAGTCAGAACCACACCGGTTGAACTATTAAGTTGTTTTTCCTGGATTTTTAAATTTAGGCAACTTTGATATTGTATTTTTGTGAAGATACACAGAATTCCCATCTGACCCCTCTCCCCCAAACCTCATCCTAATTTTATTCAAGTGTCCTGGCACGAGCGACGAGCCTAGCTCCTTCTGTGGCCATTTCCCTTTGGAGTAGTCCATGCCAAGGTTCTTGAGTAACCCACCGAACTCCTGTGACATCCTCACCCCAGGCATTTTAACAAGAGTCTGTCAGCATAGAATCACCATCCAAACCACATACAGGCACTTGGTGCACCCTTAGTGTGGCCAAACATTTAAGGGCACCTACTTTTTTTTCCCTTTATCTCCACCTCTCCTGCTCTTCTTTGATTGACAGCTCTGGCATTATAGAGCAAGAAAAGGCAGAGATGAATGGAAAAAAAAGCAGGTGGGAAGGTGCACTAAAATGTTTGGCCACACCAAGGGTGCACCGAGCACCTGTGCTTTGTTTGAACAGTCATTCTGTGCAGCGACACAGACTAATAAAGAACACATCTGTTTTCTAATGGGATGATAGGGGATCGCTAGGAATTTGATGTCCCCCATGATTCCTTTTCCTGCTCATAAATGGAGTCTTAATCTAAAAGTATTAATGGGTCAAGGCCTGTATAGAACTTATGACAGTGTTCACATTGTAAAAAGCAATTTAGCGAGAATATGAAAAATATCTATTAAGGGGACGGAAGACTTGAATGTTCTTGAAGGATCAGTGGAGAATTGTGTATACAGACGTTCAAGTCCCTTTTGTAACCTTTAACACTTGAAGTGGGAACATCTGTCAGGATTAATGAACTTGCCACGTTTCTTTTCACTTCCACAATGCTGTTGTTGTAGCGCTTTGTTTTCAACCTCGGTTAAAGGTGGATTTCCAAGAACTGGCTCATGTAATCGTCCCGGATGAAGAGCTGCGTTTTGGGCAATACACTTCTGCCTAGTGTCGCCAAGGATGCGGTACCTCGAACGACGACAAAGGAACCACAAGGAATTTCCGTTGCGCAGATTTATTTATCCTTAATATAAAATTATTTGCTCAGCTGCTTTCAAAGCCACCACATTTTTATTGTATGAGAAATTATGTAAATTTCTCAGCAGGAGCATGACTTATTTGTGATCGAAGCAGCCCCATTCTGCATTTTTCCTTTTTGGAAATGTTTAACGATTTGGGTAGAAATTCACAAAATGATTCCATAAAAAAAAATACAAGAGTGAGAAATTAAAGAGAGTGATGTGTTTATTTACCAGGGACATGTATCGCTTGAACGTTCCGTTGAGAGTTCTAGAATGGTTGCCTTCTAGTCTATACAGTGCCAGAAAAAAAGTATTCACACCCTGTGAACTACTTAACATTTTTCATGTTACACCCACAAATTTAATTGTATTTTATTGGGATTCTATGTAAGATACCAACACAAAGTATTTGAGAACTGTAAAGGAAATGATACGTGTTTTTATTTAAATATTTTAAAAATATAAAAATATTTGATGTTCATTCCTACTCAACTCCCCATAGTCTGAGTCCCCCAAGTAAAATCCTGAGTGACCAATTGCCTCCAAAAGTCACATAATTTGTAAATTGAGTCCACCGTGTGTCTAATTTCTTCTCAGTATAACTACAGCTGTTCTGTGAAGGCCTCAGAGGTTTGTTTGAGAACATTAGGAATCAAATAGCATCATGAAAACCAAGGAACACACCAGACATGTCAGGGATAAAGCTGTAGAGAAGAGTAAAGCAGGGTTAGGCTATAAGAAAAATAGCCCAAGCTTGAACATCTCACGGAGCACTGTTCAATCCATCATCAAGACATGGAAGGAGTATGACACAACTGCAGACTTACCAAGACGTGGCCGTCCACCTGAATTGACATCCCAAGCAAGGGGAGGACTAATTAGAGGAGCAGCCAAGAGACCCATGGTCACTCTGGAGATGCTGTAGGGATCCACAGCACAGGTGAGATAATCTGTCCACAGGACAACTATTAGTCATATACTCCGCAAATCTGGCCTGCATGGAAGACTGGAAAGAGGAAAGCCATTTTTGAAAGCAAGCCATAATAAGTCCCATTTGCAGCTTGCAAAAAGCCATGTAGGGGAGACAGCTAGTATGTGGAAGAAGGTGCTCTGGTCAGATGAGACCAAAGTAGAACTTTTTTGGGCTAAATGCAAAACGATATGTGGCGGAAAACTAGCACTGCACATCACCCTGAAAACACCATCCCCACTGTCACACATGGTGGTGGCAGCATCATGCTATGGGGAGGCTTTTCTTCAGCAGGGACAGGGAGGCTTGTCAGAGTTGTTGGGAAGATGGATGGAGCTACATACTGAGCAATCCTGGAGGACAACTTGTTAGAAGATGCAAAAGACTGGGGCTTAGGTTCGTCTTCCAGTGGGAAGACACCAACCCTAAACATACTGCCAGAGCTACAATGTGATGGCTTAGATCAAAGCATATTCATGTGTGTGAATGGACCAGTCACAGTCCAGATCTAAATCCCATTGAGAATCTGTGACAAGACTTGAAAATTGCTGTTCAAGGACGCCTCCATCCAATCTCACTGAGGTAGAGCGAGTGTGCAAAGAATGGGCAAAAATTTCAGCCTCTAGATGTGCAAAGCTGATAAAGAAATGCCCCAAAACACTTGCAGCGAAAGGTGGTCCTACAAAGTATTGACTCAGGGCTGAATACAAATGCATGTTACAATTTTCAGATTTATATTTTTAAAATACTTAAAAAACTATGTATCATTTCCTCTACACTTCACAAATCCTTTCTACTTTCTATTGGTATATCACATAAAATCCCAATAAAATGCATATAAGTTTGTGGGTGTAACTTGGAATAATGTGAAAACGTTCATCTAATATATATAATCGTCTTATCCCGTCTGTCTGTCTGTCTGTCCTTCTGTCCAGGAAATCCCTTGTCGCTGATTGGTCCGGTCGCGGCCAATCAGCGACGTGGGATTTCAGAAAAAGATGGCGGCCGTTAGCGGCTCATCTGCTTCACGGAGGTCAGCGGCGATGCAGCCGGGAGATGAGCGGCGCCAGCCGGTCATCTCTCGGCTGCTAGCAGCAGAAGGACCCCGACCGGCGGCGCCGCTGCCCTCCATTCGGCTACCGTCGGGAGATCAGCGCCTAGGGCCGCTGATCTCCCGACGGCAAGTGCTCATCTCCCGGCTACTCGCAGCGTAAGTACCCGCACAGGCAGTGCCGCTCCCCAGTCCTCACTAATAAGATTCGCTGATTGGTCGCGGCCGCCGGCCGCGACCAATCAGCAGTATTGGCGCCAAATTTAAACCCCGCTCTGCTGATTGGTCGCGGTCGCCGGCCGCGACCAATCAGCAGTATTTAGAAATACGAAATCACTGCACTCCCTATGTGGGTGCTCGAGTAGGGGCCGAACCCTGGTATACAGTTCAAAAAGCCTTGGCACTCAAATGTCCTTTGTAAGTGAAGATTTATTGTGGAACTAAATCTGCACACAGAAATAACACAAAACGTTTCGGTCTTAATGACCTTCTTCAGTTGAAAGTTAGTTCTGCGGATAGTATGAGGAGGAATAGGGTCCCAGTCGGGCTGCCTGCTACGAAGCACATGGGGGCTTGGACATCACAACGCGGCATCCACCGCTCGTAGTTGTCAGCAGTAATCAGCAGTATTGGCGTCAAATTTAAACCCCTCTCTGCTGATTGGTCGCGGTCGCTGGCCGCGACCAATCAGCATTATTAGCGCCAAATTTAAACCCGCTCTGCTGATAGGTCGCGTTCGCCGGCCGTGACCAGTCAGCGATATTGGCGCCAAATTTAAACACGCTCTCCAGTCCTCACTAACACGGTTATCTGATTGGTTGCGGCCGCCCCCCGCGACCAATCACCGATATTGCCGCCAAATTTAAACACCGCTCTGCTGATTGCGCCCGGTCGGCCGCATACATATTCTAGAATACCCTATGCTTTAGAATCGGGCCACCATCTAGTGGAATATAAATACTTTCAAGGCACTGTGTGTATATGTATATGCGTATATGTATGTGTGTGTGTGTGTGTATATATATATATATAATGTATGTACAGTTAAAGAGGACTTGTCACTTGCTCAAAAGGTCTGTTAAATACTTTGTAAAAATCTTTTAGTTGCCATGATTCTGCCACGCTTCTGTTTTGTGCCTCTCCTTTGCAGAGACATTCATATTTGTTGCTTTTGGAGCTCAATATGGGAAATCTCTGCTTGTAGTCCAACTCTGCATTTCTTCAGAGTCTTTTCGGGGGGCCTGCACTTTTACCCCTCTCTCCCAGATGCTGCCACTTACAGCTCAGCAGTATCTGAGACTCCTAGATCAGCTGTTGAGCTGTGATTGTCAGTGTCTGGGTGGGTTTAAAGTACCCCTTCCCCAGAGAAGCAAGCAAAGATTTCACATACTGCGCTCCAGAAGAAACAAATTTGAATATCCCTGCAATGGAGGGAAAAAAATGGCAGAATCAAAGGTAGTTGAGGATATGTCTAACATTTTTTTCAGCAATTGATAGGTCCTCTTTAAATTCCTGCAAGATATGTGTGTGATTGCATATATGTTATTGGTAATTTATATTTATGGGATACTCCTAAAGATCCCAATACATCTATGTTGACAGACTTCCATTTTCCCTTATAGACATAGAGTTCACCCATTGGGCACCAAAGACAATATACAATATAGTATATAACATTTGTGATAGTTTTGTAGTTTTTTTTTACTATAATGAAATAACAGAGACTGTTCATAATCTTGTTTTGAATCTAAATCTGAGCTACAGTATATGTTGTGAGAATCTCCTGATAATCCTCTGATGGATGGCGACAATATTTCCCACTGCAGGACTTTTTTGTGTGAACGTGACTTAAATGATCATTTTTGTCTTTGAAATGGGCTTTTAAAGGTCCAGGTTCATAACATTTTTATTTTCCATGTTCTGGTCCTACTAGTCAAAACCATGATCCACATTCTTCTGCAATGACAAAATTTTTGCCAATAGTCATGACCAGTTGATGGTTCTCATCATGGTACCAAATGACCTTAATACTTGGTGTTTTGATAATGTGTTGGCATATGCCAGTGTTGATGGCTCCTGAGGAACTGTGGTCTAGGACCGGCACCATGCTTGTAGATCTTACATTCAATATACTTTTCATTCCAAGTAGACCATACAGGTAGACTTAATTTGCACTGCCGTTGGAGCTTCAGTCAGCATGTATACCACATTTGACGAAAAGATTAGCACAGCAGTGTTATACATGCCAACCAAAAGATGGAGTCCATCATGCAACCCAATTGGTGGTGTGTGTCGAATAGTGTTGAATTTGCTGTAAGGGTCCATCACAGCCTAGAAGAACTGAAACTATGACTTACTTTACCGAAGTTGATTTACCTTAAATTTATACATGGTCATGAAACTTGTACTCCTTTGACATAATATCAAGGACCTCATCAGTTTTCCAAAGACGGTTCTTTGAAATCTGGAGCTGAGTTTAGTTTATAGTGAAGCCTCTAATGGTTTTTGAATCTTTTCGAGGAAATGCATTAGTGTTGTTTTGTTTTTTTTTCAAATGCCATACAAAAGCTAGAATGCAATTAAGCGAAGACTTCTTGGAAGTAATTATGTAAAAATCAAGGACATCCATCGTCTAGGGCAGAGTTTCATTCTCACTATGTTTATGTTGGTGGAACTTATTCATATTGGGCTTCTTGAATGGACGTATTAGGATCTCCTCAAGGCCTCGAAATAGCTGTGTGTCCAGGGAGCATATTTTGGTATAACAACCTGCTACATTGGTTATAGTGAGGACCAAGTACTGTGCCATTGTCCGGGGAGAGTGTCTCATGAGGCTTCTTTAGGGTACTGTAAAGAGTTTGACCTGGAGAGGTCTGGACATCAGTCCTGAGTCGTGGCTCTCCTACAAATCTGCAAGGATAGTGGCTTAAAAAATTATTCTCAATCTCTTTAATGGGGCTAAAACAGTGGCCAGTCTCCCAGAGAAGGTGTTCAGCTCTTACGAGCTGTTTCCAATAGAGCTTGTAAGTGCTTCTCTGAAGCTGACTGGATCAGGCCATCTTCAGTGCTTTGCTACTTTAGAGCAGAGATGTCAAGCTCAAACACACAGAGGTCCAAAATTAAAAACTTGGACAAAGTCGCGGGCCAGCTAGTGTACAGTATAATGGGCCCCACATAGTCCTCCATACAGAATATTGGGCCCGAGATAGTCCTCCATATAGTATTATGAGCACCACATAGTCCTACATACATAATAATGGCCCCACGTAGGGGTGGTGGCTTTGGTGTCGCTAACCAAATAAAACCACCCTGCGGGTCAGATTTGTCCCATGGGCCAGGGTTCAACATGTATGCTTTAGAGGGAAAGCTGCCTCTGCTTTCTGTGTCAGAGAATGTACAATTTGGGCTAGTGGTACATCCATGCCGCTGAGCCAGACTGTCAATCAAGAAGGAGCTCTCCGCCCCCTGGCAAGCAGGAAACTAGAATAATTTGGCACTTCTAAAGAAGGACATGAGAAAAAACCCTTTTACACTTCATGGGCATCTTACGGTGTGTATTTACCATGAAAAAACACTTGAAATTCTCCAGCTTTCTTGCAGAGTATTAGGACAGACACAATAAGACCACACTTCCTGTTTTCTGTAGATCACTTGTCTGCTTTGCTGTGTAGGCTGGGACAGAGTGAACAGAGCAATCTCATTGTTATTAAAAGCTGAGCGAGTTTTTCATTGCTCTGCTGTAGCGTTGGAGCTGTGTTCTAAGATAAACCTCTGTATGCTTTTTTCTATAACTTCGTCCTTTCTCTTATCAGGATTTTAGTCTTGGAGGATGGGTCGATCATCATGCACTAGCTTGCTGTTAGTAAGGCATCTAAAAGTTGTAAAAATGTCGTAAAACACCTTGATGTTTTGTTACATTTTGACAATTTTTCATGATATTTACGCTCTCATCTATTTAATTTGCATGTAGAAATGTAGATTCATTTGACAACTTCTTATGTTAATAGAAGGAGATGTTTAGAAGAAAATCCATACTGAAGCATGCGTCATGGAGCGCCGCGTGTCTGCTGTTTCTAAAGCCAAATTGATATTGAAGTGTTTACCGCTTGTGCTAAATCACCAGTTTCTAAGGCAACATCTCAGTGACAGGTACCATTTTATACCCCTTGAGAAAACACTTTTTAATACTTTATTTCTCCAGAATTGACCATTTCGTTATGTGATTTATAAAAGCTGTCGTGAGAAAAAGGGACAATGTCCGCCTTCGGTTTATTGAACTGGTCGCAGGCGTTTCACTAACGTGCGTTGAGGATTTTGGCCCCATTCACTTTTTTAGACACTTCCTGTGCCTTTTCTGACAAGGGGGCATGATATGTGACACCAAAAACTATGAGAAAATTTTTTCACGCAAGGTGAGGGAAGGAACAAGTGTACAACGATGGGAAGAGGGAGAAGGGAGCCCAACAACTAGGGAAGGGGGGAGTGGAGACCGCTAGGCATATCTGATATCACCCTGTCTACCCTACCATCCCTATATAGGTTCTTTACCTATCGCCGATCAGGAAACCTAATCCCTGAATGTCCCTAGAGCTAGGCCCTAGGTAGGGAGGGAATGGGGTGAGCACTAATCAGGCCCCACTATAACTAAAGACAACAAGGTAAACAAACAAAGGGGATACACTTAGCTTGAGAAGACACCAGAGAGATAACACCAACTGTCCTCCAAGGGAACTCCAAGAAGACACTAGCCGACTACTTGCACTACAGGCATGGACAGTGGAACATAGAACTATCACAGGCGACTCTCTGGAGACACCGACAGTTTTTAACTACCTAGCTAGAGTGTGTCAATTAGCAGTAGAAGGTGGAGGTCGCTGCTGGGTCCTAAAGGAAGAAGGCTATCATTACACTACAGAGATGAGAGGATCAAGAAGGCGTCTGCAATGCCAAGCTCAGTGACCTTCTACAACCGGATCCAGAACGACTGTCTGTCACACTTGATGCACCCGTGACACATTTTTAGTGCAAATTTGTGGCAGAAAATAATTCAACTAATTGTTAGTGTAAAGTTAGACTAAACAGACTAAAAATGCATTCAGTTGAATGAATCACTGTGATTAAATTTGGCGTATTTTAAGACCATCTAGTTTAAAGTTTTCACTGTCTAAAAATTAGACAATCGTGATAAATATGCCCACAAAAAAATGAGAAAATGTCATCTAAATGGTTGAAATTGCAGGAAAGTTGCATAACTTTCTTAAGCGGATTGACTGTGTTGGTTATATTTTCATTATTAAGGAGAGACTGTCAGCACAAAATGACTGTTCAAAGCACAGGCACTCGGTGCACACTTGGTGTGGCCGAACAGTTCAGGGCATCTTCCTACCTACTTGTCTTTCATCTATCTCCACCCAGATCTTCCTTCACTGACACGAGTCAGTGGAGTGTGGAAATAAATGATAAACAAGTAAGATGGAAGGTGCACCGAACTGTTGGGCCACTCCAAAGGTGCACCAAGAGCATGTGCTTGGTTTGAACAGTCATTTTGTGCTGACAAACTCATTTTAAATATTTGTATTCTGACTGCTTATATGATAGTTGTATTGATAATAGAGATAGGAGAGTATACATCGGTGTGATTATGTATAGAGTTGTATTGTAAAGTTGATTGATAATGTCTTTGGCAGAAAACAGTAAAGTTAAAGGGATTGTCTCAATGGGTAAATTTGGACGGGGAAATGGGTAACACTGCATAATGCTGGTAAAAACAAGTAACTTTGCAATTTAGGTTTTTTAAAAAATCCTCTATGTTCTCAAGAAAAGAGAGATTTTTAATTCTATACTTTACAGCTCATTGCTTAGGTCTCCGGCCACCTCTGTAGTCTATCAGAGTGGCCGGTTTCCTAGCCAAAGCGCGTATGCTTAACTAATTATGATTTGACGACTCCATTAATTTAAAGTAATTTCTACATCAATACAGAGGACCATAAAACAGATGTAACGGTGACGTCTTCATCTCTAGTGGAACGGTGACGTCTCCTCCTCCTACTAATGGAACGGTGAGGTCTTCTGCTGCTAGTGGAATGGTGACAACTTTTCATGCTTCTAGTGGAACGGTGACGTCTCCTCCTGCTGCTAATGGAACTGTGACGTCTTCTGCTGCTAGTGGAATGGTGACAGCTCTTCATGCTTCTAGTGTAACGGTGACGTCTCCTCCTTCTGCTAATGGAACGGTGACGTCTCCTTCTGCTAATGGAACGGTGACGTCTCTTCCTGCTGCTAGTGGAACGCTGACGTCTCTTTCTGCTGCTAGTGGAACGGTGACGTCTCTTTCTGCTGCTAGTGGAAGGGTGACGTCTCTTTCTGCTGCTAGTGGAACGGTGACGTCTCTTTCTGCTACTAGTGGAACGGTGACGTCTCTTTCTGCTGCTAGTGGAACGGTGACGTCTCTTTCTGCTGCTAGTGGAACGGTGACGTCTCTTTCTGCTGCTAGTGGAACGGTGACGTCTCTTTCTGCTGCTAGTGGAACGGTGACGTCTCTTTCTGCTGCTAGTGGAACGGTGACGTCTCTTTCTGCTGCTAGTGGAACGGTGACGTCTCTTTCTGCTGCTAGTGGAACGGTGACGTCTCTTTCTGCTGCTAGTGGAACGGTGACGTCTCTTTCTGCTGCTAGTGGAACGGTGACGTCTCTTTCTGCTGCTAGTGGAACGGTGACGTCTCTTTCTGCTGCTAGTGGAACGGTGACGTCTCTTTCTGCTGCTAGTGGAACGGTGACGTCTCTTTCTGCTGCTAGTGGAACGGTGACGTCTCTTCCTGCTGCTAGTGGAACGGTGACATCTCTTCCTGCTGATAGTGGAACGGTGACGTCTCTTCCTGCTGCTAGTGGAACAGTGACATCTCTTCCTGCTGATAGTGGAACGGTGACGTATCTTCCTGCTGATAGTGGAACGGTGACGTATCTTCCTGCTGCTAGTGGAATGGTGACGTCTTCTGCTGCTAGTGGAATGGTGACAGCTCTTCATGCTTCTAGTGGAATGGTGACGTCTCCTCCTGCTGCTAATGGAACGGTGACGTCTTCTGCTGCTAGTGGAATGGTGACAGCTCTTCATGCTTCTAGTGGAACGGGGACGTCTCCTCCTTCTGCTAATGGAACGGTGACGTCTCTTCCTGCTGCTAGTGGAACGGTGACTTCTCTTCCTGCTGCTAGTGGAACTGTGACGTCTCTTCCTGCTGCTAATGGAACGGTGACGTCTTCTCCTACCTCTAGTGGAACGGTGACGTCTCCTCCTGCTGCTAGTGGAACGGTGACGTCTCCTCCTGCTGCTAGTGGAACGGTGACGTCTCCTCCTCCTGCTGCTGCTAGTGGAACGGTGACGTCTCTTCCTGCTGCTAGTGGAACGGTGACGTCTCCTCCTGCTGCTAGTGGAACGGTGACGTCTCCTCCTGCTGCTAGTGGAACGGTGACGTCTCCTCCTGCTGCTAGTGGAACGGTGACGTCTCCTCCTGCTGCTAGTGGAACGGTGACGTCTCCTCCTGCTGCTAGGGGAACGGTGACGTCTCCTCCTGCTGCTAGGGGAACGGTGACGACTCCTCCTGCTGCTAGGGGAACGGTGACGTCTCCTCTTCCAGTATCAGCGCTGACAGCAGAACTACCTGCATTGGATTCAGATAGTTGCCAGTAGGTGAGGATCGCTTAGTTTATTTTTTACAGCTGTGAGCCCCTGGGAAACTTCCTTTTTGCCCCCACAACCCCCCTTAAGCTTCTTGCTGGTTTTTATGTTTACACTGAATTTTTTCTTATTATCCTGTTCTCCCTCTAGGACATACTTTACTAATGCTCCATGTTCAGCGGGCTCTTGGGTATATGATATGATGATAAATGTTCTTTATGGATCTTATTGTTAATGTTGTTATTGAGAATCGATAAATAAAATGTCTGCACCGTGCACAAATATAAGTTATGATGTGAAGATTCTGCCGTCTTGGGAATGTTTTCCTAGTGTATATATATATATATATATATATATATATATATATATATATATATATATATATATATATATATATATATATTAATGCGCAGCTAAAAAAAAGTGGCGACATATTGACTGTGGATGTCAGATATAGATATTCCCAGGGGAGCAGGGTTACATTGTGGGGGAAAAAAAACTGGAACAAAAAGAATAATTTCTATGTGTCCTCTATGATGAGAACAGACGCCTTCTTTCTCTGCTTCAGCTTCTCATGATATGTAGGGAACACCAACTTTGTTTTTAAAGGGGTTGTCCACTTTATAAAAAATTGGCTAACAGATGATATATTGACAATTGATAAGATTGATTTTTTTATATTTTTAGGTCCATAAAGGGATTGTCTGATCTTAAGGTACAAGACTGCAGTCACTCTGTTTGAGCTGTGAGGATTCTCCAGTACCGCTGCAGGAGCATTTGGGTGCATGAACACAAGCGTGCAATTTGCTTACGTGCAGTTTCATTCCGACTAGACGTGAATTGAGCAAGGCAGAACACGTCTAGTCGGAATGTGTCTGGAAGTAGGCAAATCGCTTACTTGTGGTCACATGACCGCCGGCTGCCGGCACCGGAGAATCCTTACAGAGCGCACATGAGTGATTGCACATAGAGTGACTTCAAATTTATACCCCAAGACTGGACAACCCCTTTAAATGCCTGCAAATCAGAGTATACGCTTCTGCCGCCTGAACCTGTACACTTCTGTGATGTGTTTTGAGCAATCAATCTTTAGGGCTCTTGGGACCTGTACCCCCATCGCTCTGCAAGGAATTTAAAGGGAACCTGTCATCTCCAGAAAAGCAATTTAAAATAGAAATCTGCAGATAAATAGCATTTTAATCATGTCTGGCTGCCTTACTGGAGCAGCAGCAACGGAGAAAAAAATGAAGTTATAGTCTTCCTGCCGTCACTCGTTTCCAGAGATCTAGGCGAAGCATGGAGCAGTTAAAGGGGTTGTCTAGGCTTGAGGTGCAAGTCTGCAGTCACTCCATGTGACTGCAGGGCACAATTACCGTAATGCAGGGCAATTAATTAGTTTCAGATCTTATTTATCTGCCTTTTAAAAACTTTTGCAAGTTTTCATAGGTTGCAATCATCTGTTTTTAGGGGAAACTGGAGAGTTTTCCAGCAGACCCATAGAGAATGAATGGCACGGTCACATGCATACATGGCCACTGCTCCATTCTGAAGTGGCTTTTCAGAGATCTGTTCTCGAGATCTATGGGGGGAGTCACAGCGTTCCGACCCTCATTGTTCTGCAAGATTTCACTTATCCTGTTAATTATGGGTATACCCTTAACGAGCACCAACTGACCCCCGTGCACACCATGAACCATTTAACTGCCTTTGTAGAACGACGCTTAAAGGGGTATTCCCATCTAAGAGATCCTATCCCAATATGTTGTAGGTGTAATAATGATAGTATACCTTCAATTAGAAAAGAGGTATAGTTCTTCTGATTCGCTATGTCGCTTACCCCATGTGCAGGGCATTGTAGGAGCTTAAATATCCAAGATTGCGACCACTCATACAGTGACAGTTAGCTAGTGGTCTTAACCATGGATATCGAAGCTACTGCTATGCCCTGGACATGGGGTAAGAGACATAGCTTATCAGAAGAACTATATTACATTTCAAATTATTTGCTCATATTATTATTATTTCACCTAATACATATTGGGATAGGATCTTGGAGATGGGAAAACCTTTTTTTTTTAAGAATTTTGCATGGTCCGTTACCTAGTCAAGGAGTGAGCTGTGTTAGCAGCCTGCTCGCACCTCTCCTGAAGATGGATCCAGCCTGCGCGTCTCCCATTCGACAAATACGCCTGTGCTAGCAGCCTGGGTGAGTGAACAGTTCGGAGCAGCGGTGCGACCTTGCCGCTGTCAATCTTCAGGAGCGCACCGCCCATAGCGAAGCTGGGAGCTGGAAGCGGTGCGCTTCTGAAGCTTCTTCTTGAGACGACCCCTTTTAAATGTGTTTTCTCTATGTAAATCTGATTTTCAGATACTCACAATTCATTGTTCCAGAACTGCACATTTTTGTTTTTCTGCAGAGAACATTTCATATTTGCTACCGAGGACATTTTTGCATATTCAGATCTTTACGTGAGAAATTCTAGTTGCTGTGGACATCCAGATCGCTATTTTAAGTCCGTGTCTCTGGAACCAATTACGAGGTCCGAGATAAAGAGGATTGCCTAATTCATGTTTGTTATAATTGGACAGGAATAACCTGAGAAAATGGGGGGTTGAAAAGTTCACCCTGAATGTGTTCTGCTTTTAGCTTCGGACTACCAGTCTTAGAAGATCAACAACTTCTATCCCTAATGGCCATTTTTAATAACTGTTCTTACGCTGGAGCAGCGTCCCACCAGGACACCCCCAATAACTACTAATTATACTATACAAGTAATATTTATCATATCCTGGCCGGCAGATGATCGAAGAGGTTTAGGTATAGGATAGTCAATGGGATACTATCGCTGACCCCAAGCGCTTTTCACTCTTCTCTACAGTCCGCGTAGCGCCAATCCAATTCAATGCGGCTTTCTGATATAGAAATCCTGTTCTTGAATACCCCGCCAGAGAGTTAGTATTGGGGTACCCAATGTAGAGAATGATTGGGAAAGCCTAAGCCCCTTTAAGCGGAAGAATAATAAATAAAATGTATAAATCTCACAGAAAACCCAGCAATAACATAATTTTCTAAGTGATACTTCTAAATAGTAAATAAAGCTGCACTCTGTAATGCTATACCATGCAAACATGAAATTGGAATTGCATTACTGCTCTAGAAAATAGATTAAAATTCAATGGCCAATTCATGTCTGCCTAGCAACCAACGACAAGTCGATCCTCTTTGTTGGGAGCCTAGCCTAATGCGATACCTCTCCTGGACTGAATAGCCTACAATTATATGGGTAGGTAGGATCCTGCTATGATGCTACATTTCCATATAATTGTAGGCTAATGAGCCCGGCAGCCCAGGAGAGGTATCACATTAGGTTAGGTTCCCAGCAAAGAGGATCGACTTGTCGTTGGCTACTGGGCAGACATGAATTATCCAATTTATGCGCTAACTATCTTCATTTTAAATTAATTTTCTAGCTAAATGTTACCGACATATTCAGTGATGACCGAATAATACCACCATACTGATCATTAATAAAAACCACTGTACTAAGACCAATATTACCCCCATGCAGGGATCAGATAATAGTTGATACCAGTTGTACACAAGAGGTCTGTAAATAGTATACACGTATACATACAGGTAATATAGTGATCACCAGTGACGTTTCCAGTTGAAGTCATTAATTTTCTCTTTTTTTCTTCATCCGCCACACACCGTTATACACATGTGGTCAAGTAGGGTTGAAAAGCAATGTCTGACTTTCATTTGTTTGTTTTCATAGATTTTTAATTTATTATTATTTTTATTATTGTGCAGTCCAACTTGCAGGCATCATGTTGTAGGACAGGGGACGCTGAGCAGATTGATATATTGTTTGTGAGAAGAGATTCAGTATAAACCTGAGCTTTAATCAATCAGTGACTGAAAGCTTGCAGACAGAGGTAGCTGTCAGTCACTGGTAGCTCCG
Source organism: Phyllobates terribilis (assembly GCF_046119375.1). Classification (NCBI taxonomy): domain Eukaryota; kingdom Metazoa; phylum Chordata; class Amphibia; order Anura; family Dendrobatidae; genus Phyllobates; species Phyllobates terribilis. The sequence goes on along the minus strand of NW_027362769.1, from coordinate 346,004,116 downwards.
CCCACTGGACTGAACCTCCCAGAAAGAGCCGAGGATTAAATGATGAAAACTCAGGTCATACTTAATCTTTTCTCACAAACAATATATCAATCCGCTCAGCTCCTCGCTATGTATAACATGCCGTCTGCATTTTCATGGTGACCGATTTTTTTTTTTTAACAATGTCCTCATTGTGGCCTCCATTCCCTAATAATGACCCCTGTTGTGACTCCATTACACTAAAAATGTCTCCTCAATGGTCCTCTCAACTAACAGTTTAAAAAGCCCAACCATGCCATTTGCCTGTCCCCACTTCCAAAACAAGCGGCTCGGCTCCTTCTTGTGACGGGACACCCAACGTCAGCTGCAGCTGCTGGCTTCTGATAAATCTGTGCCCTACATAGGTATTGCAGGGCAGGAAGCCAGAGGCCCTCAAAGATTTCAACCTGATGTACATCCACATACGCTCTGGCCATCGGCGGGCTCCCCTCTGCTCCGGACCTGCTCGGGACTTCATCCTCCGTAACCACCACCTGCTGTTAGGTTGTTAACAAACTTTCAGATTACTCACTATGAGACTTAAAAATATCTTCAAGCTCTCATTTCTGGTAGCTAACACAATTTCTGGCCATTATGTCGCTTGTTTGTTGCATTTTTCACCAGGTTTTTATGTTTTGCAGGCTCTTACTCTATTTTTCATTTTCTTTTAAGCCAGTGCTTGGAAACTAGCTGCAATGATGTCTCCCATGCACAGCACACAGAAACAGAGGGATTCCACAGCTACATACATTATTAATTAGATGTCAAATCTCTGATGAGGCTGGTGTACTTACTATGAAAAGCCATGTCTGAATTGTTGTGGAATCCTTTTAGAAAGTACTGCTTTAATAGAAACTACATACATTAGTAATTAGATGTCAGATGTCTAATGAGGCTGGTGTACTTACTATGAAAATCCATGTCAGAATGGTTGTGTAATCCTTTTAGAAAGAGCTACTTTAATAGAAACTACATACATTATTAATTAGATGTCAGATGTCTAATGAGGCTGGTGTACTTACTTTGAAAATCCATGTCAGAATGGTTGTGTAATCCTTTTAGAAAGAGCTACTTTAATAGAAACTACATACATTATTAATTAGATGTCAGATGTCTAATGAGGCTGGTGTACTTTCTTTGAAAATCCATGTCAGAATGGTTGTGTAATCCTTTTAGAAAGAACTACTTTAATAGAAACTACATACATTATTAATTAGATTAATTAGATGTCAGATGTCTGATGAGGCTGGTGTACTTACTATGAAAATCCAAGTCAGAATGGTTGTGTAATCCTTTTAGAAAGAACTACTTTAATAGAAACTACATACATTATTAATTAGATGTCAGATGTCAGATGAGGCTGGTGTACTTACTTTGAAAATCCATGTCAGAATGGTTGTATAATCCTTTTGGAAAGAACTACTACTTTAATAAAAAAAAAAAAAAAATGACCATTTTAGTAGTCTAGTTGGAAGCCGGCTAGAAAACCCAAAGTTTGAAAACCACCGATAGTGACAGTCATATGTAGATAGGTGTGTGGCCTATATGTTATTTTTTATTTTTCCGGCTGAATATTTTTTGATGTGTAGTACATGAGACGAATGTGATATATATTATGTTTTCTGCCTCATTTCCTTTTATATTAACACATTAAAAATAATGAACCTCGTAGATCTTGCATGATACTAAGAATCACTGGCTCACAGCTCATTACCCGTTAGCCATTTCTCATTAGACTATGGATTTCACACTTGGGAAACCTGCTAAATCTTAAGCCATGTTCACACAGTTTGTTTTTTTTTGTTTTTTTTAATGTTGATTTTTCTAGATGAAAAATTCATGAGGAAAAAAAAGTTTAGGGTTTGTTTTTGATGCCTTTTTTGGAGTTTTTTTTTTTTCCTTCAGTTGACTCAAGGCAGTTAGCCAGTAAGTTCTTCAAAAAACCCCAAAGTCCTTGGAGCGGTCATGTAGGATCTTTCCAGGACACCATATGATGTCACTGCAATTTCGTATGTAGGATCTTTTATCTTCCAACTGCAGAGTGAAGGGTCCGGGTGTGGGGTGCGTTCTGGCACTGGTGGAGTTGTTTTGTTGCCAGGCAGGAAGGAGTAGGATAAACACTTGGCACACCCTTGCAGATTACAATGCACACATACAAGAGCCTTCTTGGCCATATATACATATTAAATTGGGTTAAAGGGGTATTCCCTTCTCCAAGATCCTATCCCAATATATAGTAGGTGTAATAATAATAATATTAGCAAATACCTCCAATTAGAAATGTAGCATAGTTCTTTTGATTAGCTGTGTCTTTTACCCCATGTGCAGGGCATTGCAGTAGCTTAGATATTCATTATTACAACCACTCATATAGTGACAGTTACTAGAGGTCATAGCTATGGATATCTAAGCTACTGTCACTATATGAGTGGTCGTAAAAATGAATATCTAAGCTACTGCAATGCCCTGCACATGGGGTAAGTGACACTGCGAATCAGAAGAACTATACTACAGTTCTAATATTATTATACCTACTATATATTGAGATGGGAATACCCCTTTAAGTATTCTAATAAGTTTTTTTGTTTAAAATTTTCTACTTCGTATTCATATGTCTCTACTACATACATCATTCTGTTATGTCCCCTGATAGAACAGACACTATAGCCCCCCATAGGGTGGGTTTCATAATGGTGGCTCCTCTTCTTCTAGCCACATGGTTCAGATTGAAATTAGGCATTTTCATCAGCCGCTCCATCTACTTAGACTGTGATGAAGTCTAATACAGGTGTCGGCTCAGTTTTTGGCTAGTTTCTCACTATGTATGACTTTGTCCATTTGCATTATGCGCCAGAGAAGCCCCTCTCTGCATAGGCAGTCATAATGATAAGCCCCCATTCACACAATGGAGACTGTGTTTCCTTTTGCCCTCTGTCAGGTCAGTAGACTTTTTTATGTTTTCAAATGGCTCCGACGGTCATAGCCCCCTTCCTCATTGCTGCTGGAGTTAAAGGGGTTATCAGGCCTTTGGGTACAAGTCTGCGGTCATCCTATGTGACTGCAGACCTTTGAATCCTCACAGCATGCACACTATGAGGGTTCCCTGATGCCGGGAGCAGGCTGTCATACTCGTGGTCACATTCCCACTAGACATACCCACTAGATCTCAATAAACTTGCATTGAGCTAGGTCATGCACTTCTAGTCGGCATGTGACCACATGTATGCAAATCACATACTTTCACCAGCATCAGCATCGGAGAATCCGTGCGTCCTGTGAGGATTCACAAGTCTTACGTTACATAGAGTGACTGCAGACTTGTACCCCAAGGCTGGACAACCCCTTTAAAAAGTAACCATTATTTTATTTCTTTTTTCGTAAATCAGTAGTACAGATGAGAAAACTGAAGATAAGAAACTTTTCTCCTTTTTGCTTTTTTACCTCCTCCTGGAATGATCATTCTCAACATTCTCAATTCATAGACTTCCCTGTTACTAAGATTGGAGATGACAGTTGGTGCTCATAAGGTTCTATGCAGTACTGTAACTGTTGTTTCAGTAGAATGTCTGGGTCTGCCTCTAATCCCTCCTTCCTCTGACCTTCATAGAATCTTATAAACACCAACCACCATCTCCTGTCTCTGTAATAGGGAAATCTGACTTCACCGAATATAGATTGATTTTACCCATTAATTGAAAAAAATAAATAAATATATATATGTGTGTGTGTGTGTGTGTGTGTGTATATATATGGTTTTAGCTCCTTATGAGGGAGTAATCATGTAATAGTTTAAAGTGGATCAGCTATCATTTCATAGTATATAAACTGAATGCATTATTAAATAGATTTCTTAGACTTGATGAAGCTGGTGTACTTACCCTTAAAATTCATGTCAGAACGGTGATCTATTTTTTTAAAATTTAACCTCAATCTCCTTCCAACAAGCCTGATTGATGGCTCCTCAATGTCCCTCCTCCCCGCTCAGATCTAATGCTGCTCAATACAAACTGCAGCTGTCAGTCCGGCTTTGTGGACAGACACGGAGTACACTTTTACCCATGAGCTCTCTCACTCTGTAGTTGGACTCATAAAATGCTCTTTCTAATAACGGGATTATATAGCCATTCTGATATGGATTTTCAAAGAAAGTACACTAGCCCCACCAGGCCAAAGAGATCTAATAAATATTGTATGCTGTTTATATTGTAAAATCTGGTAACAAATCTGCTTTAAGAAGGAAGGCTGCATGGAAAAAAACAACTCGTCGCTATGAGACTCAACATTTCTGGCCGCACTACATCTAACATCCATCTACAGCTGCCTGGAGAGATTGGGATTTTTTTTTTCTTGGAACCATAATCTTTAGTGATATCTTCGTTCTCCCTTTGTAATAAGGGTTTTCCTGTTTTTACTTTTTAATTACATAAGTGTCTTAAGTTTGACTTTATCGCGTAAAGCGAGCGGGTTCAGAAGGCCAAGTGTGATTTCTACACTTCAGTGGGAACTATAGGGTCCCATTAGGGTTTGGAGAAAGTTACTAATTGCATAACACGTAAAGTAAGTAATATTTTAAAGGAATCTGTCAGAAAGTTTTTGCTATGGAATCTGAGAGCAGCATGATGATGGGGCAAAGACCCTGATTCCAGCGATGTGTCACTTACTGGACTACTTGGTGCAGTTTTGATTAAATCCCTGTTTTCTCCGCTGTAGATATAGCAGTGCTTTGCATGCTGAGCTGTGGATAACCCCGCCCACACCACTGATTGGTTGCTTTCTGTGTACACTGTCAGCCAGCTGCCAATTAGTGCTGGGGGCGGGGTTACACAGATTAGCTGGACTGCCTGGCACTTGACACCTAGTCCTGGAGTGATCTCCTGCTTATAAAACACTGATTATATTGAAACTACAGCACTCAGCCCAGTAAGTGACACATCCCTGGAATCAGGATCTCCGCCACTACATCATGCTTCTCTTACATTAAATAACACAAACTTGCTGACACTTTGGTGTGACTATATTTAGTTTTTGGTGTCATTTGGAGCATAAGAAGAAGCCGGTCAGACTCTGTGTGAACCATGATATTTGCTTTACTATTCACTGGAATGATGTCAGACACTGCTATGATATGGCGATACATTATATGAAGAAATGTACACTACCCTGATAAACCATTTTGATATTTTTACAGTTTACGTGTATCCGAGCTTACAGGGTGTCCTTTTACTGAACTTCATGATTTCTACCAGGAATGAATTGTAGATTTTCTACAAAGATTGGATCCTCGCTGAAAGCCGGTGGCTTATAGGGAACATGTCACATCGTACATGCTGTCCTACCTGAGAACAGGGTGTTACTAGCAGAAGGAATTGAACTGAATATTTTGGTTTTTTTTTTCGAAAAAGATTCATAATAACTTAAGTTTTACTAATTTAAATCCCTGCTCTTTCTATGCTTAGGAGTCCGGTGGGCGGTCCTACTGTATAACAGGTTGTATCAATTTAAATCCCTGCTCTTTCTATGCTTAGGAGTCCGGTGGGCGGTCCTACTGTATAACACGTTTTATTCATTTAAATCCTTGCTCTTTCTATGCTTAGGAGTCCGGTGGGCGGTCCTACTGTATAACAGGTTGTATCAATTTAAATCCCTGCTCTTTCTATGCTTAGGAGTCCTGTGGGCGGTCCTACTGTATAACAAGTTTTATTCATTTAAATCCCTGCTCTTTCTATGCTTAGGAGTCCGGTGGGCGGTCCTACTGTATAACACGTTTTATTCATTTAAATCTCTGCTCTGATTTAGCTATGAGGCTAGAGGGCGGTCTGAGTTTTCGAAAGTTATGTTTGTTAACGCAATCATACAGAGAGAGCTGTCAATCATTGATAGACCCGCCCACTGAATTCCTAATCCCAGAATTGAAAGGGAATCTGTCATCAACTTTTTACCCTTCCCCAAAAGAATACTTGCACATGTAGATCTTGAAGGTACAAGTTATTCAATACCCATATGGCTCCAGCACTGTGAAATCCTGTTATGAAAGTGTATGCTAATGAGGCTGGTAGTGCATTTGGAGTATGTTAATGCACAGAAAGAGCTTCAATCTTCTTCATTGCTCCCCTCACAGCGCCACCTTCCTCTCCTTGATAGACAGCGCTGCCTTTTTCAACTTTAGCCATTTAGTCACTTGTAAATCAGGAACAGGTGCGGGGGGAACAGTAAAGTTGACTGATGCATTCTCGGTGTATTGACACGCCCCCAAACAGCTTAATTAGCATATACTTTCAGATCGCAATTTCTCAGCACTGGAGCTGCACTTGGGCACTAGGCAGGTGTCAAATAAGTTCTGTTTTCAAGAACAACACGGCTATGTATTCTGTTGAGGTGATGACAGGTTCCCTTTAAATAAATAAAATACAAGTTATACTTCAATCCTTTCTTACAAAACTATATATCAATCTTCTCGATATGTTCTTAGCAGATCCTGCCTCATATTTAATGAGACAGGTTCCCTTTAAATCACACAGATCCCTCACTCTTCTTAACTGGTTATATTATTCTTTACACCCCGCTGTTATATTTGCCGTCAGACTGTTCCATGCTGTCCGGAATGACCGACTTAAGTGATGCTTGGCAGAACCTATTGAGGGCAGACATGCTCCTCTTGTCCTTGATGTACAGTCGAAGCTTGTCTCTGAAGGTTTCACCCAGAAAGCTGTAAATCAGGGGGTTTAGGCAGCTATTAGAAAAAGCTGCAAGATTGACAATATGTCCTGTAAGAGGGTGGCTGTGCCTGAAAGACTCATTGTCCTGCTGTCGGTCCGTGTTTTGCAGGAGTCCAATACTAATAAATACGTTTTCTGGTAGCCAGCAGATAAAAAAGACCAAGACGACCACAACAATCATCCTCAACGCCTTTTGCCTCCTTGGACGCAGGTTTCGGTGCTTGTGCGCCTTGATCAACACCCGAATAATCAAAGAATAGCAGAGACCAATAATCACAAAAGGAATGATAAACCCCAGCGTAATTTCCAACCATTGGATTTCTTTGACATCAGCAAAGCAGAAGTGACCGTCCTCCGTGTGCTGCACTTGGACTGCAGTGAATGGGAGCAATGTTGCCGATATGGAGGCCATCCAGATCAGTCCGCAGCTCAGTCGCGCATGCTCTTTAGTTCGAAATATATTGGATTTCATCACTTTGGTCAGTGCAATATATCTGTCAAAACTCATCCACGTAAGGAAGAATATGCTGCTGTACATATTGATTTGTAGAAAAAGTGACATAAAGGTGCAAAGTATGGTAATATCATAATATTTCTCGTTGAGATTGAAGACTTCAATTAGGGAGTCCGCCACCAAGATGAGGTCGGCTGCGGCTAAGTTGATGAAATACAAGTCCGGGATGGTCATCTTTTCTCGGAAACGGATGTTTACGACCAAAATTACGATGTTTCCAATGAATCCTATAGGGAAAAGAAGAACTGTGTAGAGGCAAGATAAGAGGAGCCCGATGAAATAATGCCTGTTGATGTCCAGAAGGCCACCGCTGGTCAAGTTTTCATTGCAATAATATGATTCATTTAGCTCCAGTAATGAGAAATTGCAAGTAATTGATGGCTTTGCCGTGTTGTATACATCCATTCTGAGACTTTAATTAAAGGAGAATATGTGCAATAAAACAAAATTTGACAGGTCAAGATCCATAGTGTGGTCAGCATTTATGGCTTTGCCGTGACCTCCTCGTCGTAGTCAATTACAGAAGTTCATTTCTCATGAGGAGCCTTCTTTTATCACATCGGAAGCTCGGTACACAAATATAAATGTCAGATCACCACAAGCCAGAAAGCATCCTTTATATTCCTGGGCTAAGAGCATTTCCAAACCTTGGCTGCTGTCTCAAGTTGACTAGGGTATCTGGATTTCTCAATCTTCAAGATGTCCAGTACCTGAAAAACAGAAGGATTAATTAAATCGACCATTAGTCTAATATTGGTTGCTTTGAAGCAAGGACTTAATTTCTGGACTGGACCTCAGACTTGACCTTTTTCTGAACGATTGGTCTGTGAAGGTAGTCATTACCCTATTTTGAAATGACTGTTCCAAAAAATAGCCGATTAATCTCGGGTGTGGTCTTTGCTCCTGTCTTGGTTTTCATTAACTGGCTGCAGATCTGTTGTTCGTCAAGATTGACAATTACCCCCGTTTTCCCCATATGATCAACTTTTTGACATATCTTCCATCAGCCAGCATCTGTCATGCCCGTTCATGGAACAAAAACTTATTGTTGGCAAAAAACAATCTAAACCCCAAATGGGTATGGCCACCTTATAATTGGCCATACATATTAGATGGCTGTGGGTAGAATGATGCTTTGGCCAATCATTCGGCCAACAGCCATCTCAGCCAATTCTCCCATACACAGTAACGCTAATTTGTCCGAGCTCTTCTGTGTTCTCCATGAGAAACATCGGCTGGTGGCTTATCTCGGGGAGAACAATGCGATCAACAGTCAGAAATTGGACATGTGCAATCATCATCTTCCCCAATCTCAGTCATCCAGCACCACCATATTCTTTAGACTGTTGGCCATGCCTGTCGATATCGGCGAGTCCTGCCAACATTAGACTGTAAGCAACTATAGACAGATATCTTATTCGTTGTGGAAACTTGGGTAATTGATCCAGGGACTTATTCTGGATTAGGAAGCAATTCTTGCCTTACTGGGATTATAGGTTGGATTTGATGGATTTGTGCCTTTTTGTTCGATCCCATCAACTATGTTAGTATATAATGTACCATAAGACAATATCATAAGACCCTTTTTTGATGGGACTGGCCAAACATCTGACCTCCAGATTCTCCCTCAACTGAACATTTCTAGAGAGGTAAAGCCGTACTCGATACGTTGTCCCCCACTGATCTCCAGCACCAACATCTCCCGGGACCCTTACATGACTGTCATAGTTAATCAGCGGCTGCTGATTGACTGCAGCCTTCACATTCCACCTGAGCCAGCTTCTTCTGGTTGGACAGAATGTGAGGGTTTCACCAGATCGGACACCGCTGAATGGCTGCAGCAGTCACATGACGCTCCCTACCGGTTGTTGATGCCAAGAGACGAGCAGGGGTCACAGTATTGAGTGCAAAGGAGCAACGCTGCTACGATGGGTGAGTATCTTTTTTTTGTTTTCATTGTTTTGTTTTTTTACTTTTGTTCTCCCCAACATGGACACATTAAGAAAATAATAATTATTTTATTTCTATAGCACCAGCATATTCCGCGGCACACTACAATTAAGTGGGGACATGTACAGACAATAAAGAGATGTGTTATTAAAGCACACTTAAAAATGTGGAGATTATGTATTAGTGGTATGATTCGGGGTAGTGCATTCCAGAAAACTGGTGCAGTACAAGAGAAGTCTTGGAGACAGAAGTGCAAGGTTCGGATTACGGAGGAAGTTGACGTTCGATCAGTTGCAGAACAGAGGGCACGGGTAGGGTGGTAGACAGAGATGAAGGAGGAGATGTAGGATGGCGTATAACTGTGTGAGAGAGATAAGTTTATATTGTATTCTATAGCAGATGGGTAACCAGTGCAATGACTGGCACAGGGTGGAGGCATCGGTGTAGTAGTTGGAAAAAATGTGAACCTGGCTGCCGCATTCAGGAAGGATTGGAGAGGAGAGGGTCTGGTAAGGGGGAGACTGATCAGTAGAGAGATTCAGTAGTCCAGATGAGAATGAATATGAGCGACAATAAGAGTATTTGTAGTTTCAACGGTGAGAAAGGGTCAGATTCTTGAAAATATTTCTCAAATCGTGGACATCCCCTGTAAAGTCATGTCTAATGTCTATAAAACACATCTTGACTTGTACTTGGCTGTTGAAATGAGCTGTAAAGTCTGGTGATGTATAATTATGACATATTAATTGGAAAAAATTTCAAGCTAAATGTAATTCTTTTGGGGGGATTTAGATTTTTTTTTAAAACCAAATCCTCGGGGCTATACACTAGCCAATATATAAATATATTTATTTTTTATAAAATAGCTTTGTCCCCTTCTTCTCAGAAAGCCTGTGAGATACTGCTCAGTAATGCTTCAGCTGCAGCCCATGTGCCCTGAGAATGAGACCTCTGGATCTGTCGTCCCGAATCACTTGGCCGCGGTGGAGTGGACTATTTGTCTTCTTCCTCCGATTATTTACATTGGACTGGGGCGCACTTCACCCCCTGTATCTTTTATTTTCTTCTTAAATCCCAACACATCAAACTTATTGTTTAATCTTTAACCCCTAAATACCCGCGGGACCTTTTGGTGGTTTGTTTAGATTGGCTTCTCAGGTTCTTCTGTCATGGGACCAGTCAAGCATAACCGAGAGCAGCATATTTAATTAGGATGTACCCAAGCGACATGCTGTCTGTTTTTGTTCCTAGGTTATGCCTTATAACAGAATCTGTTGGGTCGATTTTACTACTGAAATTAGTGATTTTAAAGACTGTAAAGGTCATACGACAAAAATAAAAATGATTCCTGGTAATGTGATGTGTCAACAATGAGAAATCAAGCTTTAAAGATCTTTCAAATGAGCCTGGAGGGGCATTGGGGGCGTGTTGAGGCACTCTGAGTAGATTGACACTTCCCCATTGCACTTCCAAGCTTATTTGCATATTTCATCAAAGCTTGATTTCTCAGTGCTGGCACATCGGTATAATTTTTGTGGCTGTAGTAGGACCTATAAAGTCAGATTCCCTTTAAAGAACAGTTATTTTTTTTTTATTTGATGACTACAGCTAACGAGCATATTACCAGGGTATATAGTAGTCCTTCTTAAGGCGTGGGGGTGTTCCTGGATACCGGTGGCAGACGCAATGGACCCACCTACGCTACCCAGCTGGCCGTTATTATCCTATAAAAGTAGCCCATAACTAATTACTTTTGCCATTTTGGTTGACTAAGGAGTTTTTTTTATATTAAAGAGTGTTTATTAGTTGGACTTGTCAGCTGATAAATGGTTATTTTTTTTCGGGAGCGGCCTTGAAAATAAGCTTTTTTTGGACGGGAGATGGGTAGTTCAATGATGGGCAATTAACGTACAGTGCTGGCCAAAAGTATTGGCACCCCTGCAATTCTGTCAGATAATACTCAGTTTCTTCCTGAAAATTATTGCAATCACAAATTCTTTGGTATTATTATCTTCATTTAATTTGCTTGCAAGGAAAAAACACAAAAGAGAATGAAGCAAAAATCAAATCATTGATCATTTCACACAAAACTCCAAAAAAGGGCCGGACAAAAGTATTGGCACCCTCAGCCTAATACTTGGTTGCACAACCTTTAGCCAAAATAACTGCGACCAACCGCTTTTGGTAACCATCAATGAGTTCCTTACAATGCTCTGCTGGAATTGTAGACCATTCTTCTTTGGCAAACTGCTCCAGGTCACTGATATTTGAAGGGTGCCTTCTCCAAACTGCCATTTTGAGATCTCTCCACAGGTGTTCTATGGGATTCAGGTCTGGACTCATTGCTGGCCACCTTAGAAGTCTCCAGTGCTTTCTCTAAAACCATTTTATAGTGCTTTTGGAAGTGTGTTTTGGGTCATTGTCCTGCTGGAAGACCCATGACCTCTGAGGGAGACCCAGCTTTCTCACACTGGGCCCTACATTATGCTGCAAAATCTGTTGGTAGTCTTCAGACTTCATAATGCCATGCACACGGTCAAGCAGTCCAGTGCCAGAGGCAGCAAAGCAGCCCCAAAACATCAGGGAACCTCCGCCATGTTTGACTGTAGGGACAGTGTTCTTTTCTTTGAATTTTTTTTTTCCCTGCACACTCTATGTTGATGCTTTTTCCCAAAAAGCTCTACTTTTGTCTCATCTGACCAAAGAACATTCTTCCAAAACGTTTTAGGCTTTCTCAGGTAAGTTTTGGCAAACTCCAGCCTGGCTTTTTTATGTCTCGGGGTAAGAAGTTGGGTCTTCCTGGGTATCCTACCATACAGTCCCTTTTCATTCAGACGCCGATGGATAGTACGGGTTGACACTGTTGTACCCACCCTCGGACTGCAGGGCAGCTTGAACTTGTTTGGATGTTAGTTGAGGTTCTTTATCCACCATCCGCACAATCTTGCGTTGAAATCTCTCGTCAATTTTTCTTTTCCGTCCACATCTAGGGAGGTTAGCCACAGTGCCATGGGCTTTAAACTTCTTGATGACACTGCGCACGGAAGACACAGGAACATTCAGGTCTTTGGAGATGGACTTGTAGCCTTGAGATTGCTCATGCTTCCTCACAATTTGGTTTCTCAAGTCCTCAGACAGTTCTTTGGTCTTCTTTCTTTTCTCCATGCTCAATGTGGTACACACAAGGACACAGGACAGAGGTTGAGTCAACTTTAATCCATGTTAACTGGCTGCAAGTGTGATTTAGTTATTGCCAACACATGTTAGGTGCCACAGGTAAGTTACAGGTGCTGTTAATTACATGAATTAGAGAAGCATCACATGATTTTTCAAAGGGTGCCAATACTTTTGTCCACCCCCTTTTTTAGGTTTGGTGTGGAATTATATCCAATTTGGCTTTAGGACAATTCTTTTTGTGTTTTTTTCATTGAAGACAAATTAAATGAAGATAATAATACCAAAGAATTTGTGATTGCAATCATTTTCAGGAAGAAACTGAGTATTATCTGACAGAATTGCAGGGGAGCCAATACTTTTGGCCAGCACTGTAGGTACTAATGTACGTAGGATAGATAGCAGTCTGATAGGCAAAAAAGTCTTACTTATTTATATAGCACCGACATAGGCAGCAGCGCTTTACAGACATCATCATTGCTGTCCCCATTGGGGCTCACAATCTACATTCCCTATGAGTATGTCTTTTGAGTTTGGAAGGAAACCAGAGAACCTGGAGGAAACCCACTCAAACATGGGGAGAACATACAAACTCCTTGCAGATGTTGTCCTTGGTGGGATTTGAACACAGGACCCCAATTCTGCAAGGCTGTAGTGCTAACCACTGAGCCACCATGCTGCCTCTTGTTACTTCCCTGCAGCACTGTACAGTCACGTGACCACTGCAGCCAATCACTGGCTTCAATGGCAACACCAGCATATGTGGAACTAGATTCTTAAAGCCAGTGGTTGCCTGCAGCGATTAAGATAATGTATGTAACGTCATCGATGTAGCGACGGAAGCAATCACAGTGGGGACCGCTAGAACATCGGAGGATTGAACAGATGAGTATTGATTATAATCCCTATTACATTTGTTCAACCGCTTTTCATATGACTGAATCTAATGCCGGCTTAACCACTCTGTGATACTCTGGAAATGGAATCATGCCCACCTAATATGGAGAGCACATCATTCTGTATTGGGCACAGAATTTTCAGAGACATTAATTTTTGGCCTCTTGACAATGTGATTTCAGCGCATTGATCTATTGACAGCACTCATCTCACCGGCTTGTTCTGGGCTTTTATTGCGGTTTCCTGAGCGAATGTGGGATGCCAGGTGCTCTATTGTTAGGATAAGTGCTCCTCTACGTAAGTGCCCCTATCTGAATGGGGCTGCATGTCAATGTTTGACTCTTCTCAGTTCTAGGTGTGCGTTTAGTAGTTGTGCAAATTTCACCTGCTAATGTGACACGAGATATCCTTTATATTGGAGTCGTGTCAATTGCGTTATTACTTAATTAGGAGATTGGGAACTACTACTTTCTATAGTGGGCACCAGAGCTTTCTTCTTGGAGGACTACTAATTTGCATAATATATATATATATATATATATATATATATATATATATATATATATATATTTACATGCATACAGTGCCTTGAAAAGTATTCATACTGTATGAACCTTTCCACATTTTTTGGACGTTACACCCACACCATTAAATGTATTTTGTTGGTATTCTATGTGATATACCAACACAAAGTACCAAGTATTTGTGAAGTGTAATGGAGATGATACATGGTTTTGTAATTATTTAAAAGAAATAAATCTGAAAATTGTGACGTACACGTTCTGGTGGCAATTGGTCACTCAGGATTTTATTTAGCGGTGTCAGACTACAGGGGGCTGAATAAAAACGCATGTCATCATTTCCAGGTACCATGTATGATTTTCATTACACGTCAGAAATACGTGCTACTGTGTGTTGGTATATCACATAAAATCCCAATAAAATACATTTTGTTTGTGAGTGTAACGTGAAAAAATGTGGAAAAGTTCACAAGGTATGAATACTTTTTCAATACACTGTATATACATTTCCTGAAGTCAATATGATTCATAATATAAAGTAATAGACATATACACATGGTGCCGTTGTACAGCACCAGAATATCTCTGTTATGGACCGTGAAGTCCCTGTGCATAAAATCTAGTTGAGCCCATGGCATCCTATGTATGGTTAATCCGATCTATTCTACAGTTATGTCTGCTAGCACATGGAGGCACACTGAGTTCCTGCAGCTCTGTACTATTCTATGTATTAAGTATTCTTTGTGTCTCTGTACAGTGCCGAATTAAAGATATATTAACCTTTAATTAGAGTTACTGCGAATCGATTCGATATGACGGCATCCCCGGTTTGCCTTTCGATTAATTTGCCAGGCAAGACGTTGCATGTGCTTCACGCCTCAATGATGACGTTGCGCCAGGCTGACTAATCAAAAGGAGACAGCTGAAAAAACACAAAAAAAGGAGCGCCAGCCGACGAGCATGGTAGGTTGGCGCTCCTTTTTTTGTTTCTTCAGCTGTCTTACAATACATCACCTGTTTAGGATGCCCAGACCTGGTATCAGCAGGCTGATTGAACTCTAACAAAGTTGTCCACATTCAAGATATCTATTTATTGTGTTTTGTTGGTTTTTCTTCCCCCTCCTCCTTCGTCAGAAGCGCTCCTTTTCAGCCTTCTTTCTTGCTTTTTTTTTGTAATCAAAAGGAGAGTCGTTAAGTAAGAGGCTGTCCTCCGGGCTCCCATCCACCAGCCACAGTTTACAGATATGGCCAATGGTCTGGTTCCTTCAAATCGATTCGCGCCAACTCTAACTCTTGCCAAAATCTGCATTCACAAAGGTGTATTTTCAGCTCTATGGCTCCGATCCAAAGTATAACAAGTTGATTGACATTTGTTTTCGCTCTTTGATGCAAACTATATGGGGTCGAGTGGTTATGTAGAGTTGATACCTTTATGTGCACGACGCCCTATTTTTGGTTTTGTACCGTTTAACAATAATCTGGCAGTCGATGCATTTTATGAGGAAGGGAGGGGATTGATATTGTTCTTTATTAAAGAGGAAAACACATTCTGTATAAATATCAAAAATAAACCTGAGAATTGTCAGTGCAGTCGTAGGAATGCCCACAGAGAGATATACATGTATACAGCACTGGAAGAGAACACTTAAAGGCCTATCCGAAGCTAAAAATACAGGAAACAAGGTTCTTGAGGCTACGTGTAGCCTCGGCTGGCCTCACTCCTGTGCATTGTGCACTAGCGTTATTCTTGTATTCTCACGAAAAATTACATTGTTAAAGATGGAACATAGCAATTATTAGCACATCTGATACACAATAGACCAAGATTTCTCACAAAGTTTATGACTCCCATCCCTGAATTAAAAAAAAATAAAAGTAAACATACATAACTATGGCAGACTATTTTAAAGGGGGTTGTCCATCCCCCCAAAAATAAGAAATAATTAGAATAAAAGTGCCTGATGTCCCGATCCTACTGGGGTCCAGTAGATTCTCTTCCGGCCTTGTGCTTGACATACAGCGGTGTTTCCAAGGGGTCTGGTTGCTTTTTTTAGTAAGTAAGCCAGCCCCCTTCTGTGTCTCAATCAATGAGTAGATAAGGAAGGGGTCTGACTTAAATATTAAAATGAGCAGGCTGCCCCTTACACAGCTTCAGTCCCATGCTGACACTGAAAATGCTGTCCTGTGTCAAGCACAGGTCCAGGAATAAAGCGGCAAGGCTGGGAGCAGCTATAGAGGTTTGGTATATTTAACTTACTCTTTTAAAGGCAATTTAATGAGCTAAGGAAATCTGTCAGCAAGTTTTTGCCACCTAATCTGAGAGCAGCATAATGTAGGGGCAGAGATCCTGATTCCAGCGATGTATCTTTCTGTAGTTTTCGTACAATCACCATTTTGTCAGAAGGAGATTATAACTAGAAGACTAGTAAACCTGCTGCCATGTAGTCCTCTATATTCATGATCTTTGTATAACCCCGCCCCCACCACTGATTGGCAGCTTTCTGCCTATGCACAGTGTACTGCTGCCAGCAGTGGTGTGGGCGGGGTTATACAGAGCTCAGCATTCAGAGAACTGGTAGATCTGCAGCAGCTAAAACTGTGATTTAATCAAAATGATAGCAAGCAGCCCAGCTGGGGTCATGTCACATCACTGGAATCAGGGTCTCCTCCCCTACATCATGCTGCTCTCGTATGGGGTAAAAAAAACATGGTGACAGATTCCCTTTCAATCAGGTTTTCACAATTTTCACACTTGCCCCTGGGGTTATTTTACACTCATACTTACCTGCCCCTTAAGGAAGTTTAAAGTAGTTTTCTTATCAGAGGCAGCATTACAATGACAGGTAACAGCTGATAACACCGGATCCACCAATCACAACAGGAGATGTCACATCTCACCTCCTCCCCCTCTTTTCACAATGACCTTTGCACACGCTCATTAGATGCTTCATAGGGTCTGAGTCTGTTCATTATGGCTAATGTACATGTATTATTTCCGGACGCAAAAGGAAGTTAGAGTCTAGAACACCCCCAGTGGTCAATGTGAAAATTGCAAGATTTGTATTTTTTTTTTATTTTTAATAAAGATTGTACTATGGACAAAAAATCACCAAAAATGTGATAAAAACAAATTTAAAGGGGTTGTCTTCTACTTGGACAACAGCTTCTTAAATACCCAAGTTCCTGGAGTAAAATAGGACAAGCTTATCCCACTGGCGCCATTGCAGCGGTGTCGGTGTTGTGTCTCCTGACACTCGAATGACATTGGCTGCAGTGCTCACGTGACATAATGATTAGCGGTCGCCGACTTTTCTCACATTCCCCGGGTCCAGCATCTCCACCCCTGCTCAACTGCAACGTCAACAGCGCTGCAGTCAATCACCGATGAGGGCAAGTACTGACTTTTTATTTATACCGATGGTGAGAGGGACAGACCACTTTAAAGTCAGGGAGGGGTGCAGGATTGCGAATTAATCTTGTCCTACACATATCTCAGAATCCTAAACTGTGCAATGCATGATGAGAGAGGATGCTGTGCAGTGCAGACTGGAACATGTTTTGCAGGTGTCATGTTTTTCAATGGGCGACCTCAGATCTAATGTGACTGCAATTCCAGACACAGCCACATCTGTCTATGGCTGTGTCTGGAATTGCAGTCACATTAAATCTGAGGTCGCCCATTGAAAAACATGACACCTGCAAAACATGTCCCAGTCTGCACTGCACAGCATCCTTTTACTCCAATTCTGGACAAGCCCTTTAAATGAGTCAATACTGGCACTCTATTAGTGTTGGTGATCTAAAGTAAAGCTTTCTCGAAAGTAGCTCAAATGGAGAGCGACTAAGTTCCTTGTCTTTCTCAGCGGTATCGGATCGATCCTGGTCGTGTTTTGCTCATTGATTGGTTGAATATTTTCTTTTCCCATGGAATTTCCGCTTTTATTTTAATCCACTGCATCTTTTTCTAACACGCTTTTTCATTTCATGCCTCAATGGTTTCATGTGTGGATTTCAAAGGAGAATGATAATCCGAATATTGCTTCAGCAAGAAAGATGTTGATTAGTGCAAAGCCACTGGCTATTATCGCACATTAAAGGGGTTCTCGAACAATGGATCGATATTGGTGTTATACCCAGGGCGCGTCAGTGCTTTGATTCTTTGGGACTGTTGTTGCAGGGTCTGTAGTGTTTGCCTTTATGTGTCTTTTCATTATGGATGGAGGTATGTAAAATTCCAATCCTCTCTCCCTTAGAGAAAGATTGGGACAAAATCAGACATTTAAAGGCAATGTGTCATCAGTAAATTGTTTAAATCAGATTTTTATGATAAAATATTTAAAAAAATATATTGATAATCTTTTCTTTTGAATTTTCCATAACACTACATAAAAAACACAGAGATCTTGCAATTTTGTCATTTTCCACTAGGCCTAATTTGAGACACATGCTTCCTGTTCTGTACAGAAGTGTTTTCGTCAGTCTCATTATCATTGCAGACAAGACTACAATGAAAGGTAGCACCTCTTTATATATGCTGGATTCACTATTCACAATAGGTGATGTCACAGCTCACCTCCTCCTCCTCCTGTACAATGACTGATAACACCTCTATATACAGTAGAGAACACAGGATCCATCACTCACAATAGCTGGTGTCACAGCTCACCTCCTCCTCCTGTACAATGACCTTTTCACATGTAGAGAAGGGGCTCAGGAGCTGAGCCTGCACCATACCCGGCAGATTCTGCCTATAATACACAGCAAGAATCTGCCTGTAAGGACAGCAATCATATAGCTGACAGCCTCAATTCCTGCAGTTTAACTATTTAAATGCCGCTGTCAATCACTGATCACTGGTGCACGCGCTCACTAGCTCCCATCAGTTTCCCACGATGCAATCATGAGGTGCCACTGGGTTATGGCAGCCGGGGGCCAGGCAAAGCTTCATAGGAGACCGCAATTTTCACTATATACTGTAATACTGTGGTATTGCGGTATATAGTAAAAGCTATCAAAGATTTACAGGTTCAAGTCCCCTAGAAGGACTGAAAAATAGTTACTTTTTTTTATATATTTTTAAAAAATGTTTTAAAGTTTAAATCACCGCTTTCTCACATTTTTAAAATAAAATAATGGGAAAAAATGATAAATGATAAACATAATTGGTATCCGTAACAGTCCAATCTATGAAAATATAAAATAATATATCTTTTGAAACTCCAGATTTGTGTGTGTTTTTTTTTTTTTTAGTGACCGCAGTTTTCCCACAAACTTCAATAAGTTACAGGTCTCAGAAAATATTTTCAGAATTAAAAACCTTAAAACATACTTTAGCTGCAATTGTGCAGCCGTGGTCTGATTCATGGTGCTGGTGGTTCGGGCAGCACGAATCTTATGGCAGCTGCCCCTTTAATAATTTGATCCTATCGTGCAGCATTTTAATGGGAGACTGGGTTTGCTCCACATCTCAGAGCATCAGTTGTTAAAGAAGTTGTTCACTAGTTGGACAGCTCCTTGTCATACCACGCTTGGCCCCGATAAAATAAAAAAAAGCTTATACTCGCCTCCCGTGCCGGCGCCGTTCCCGCGCTGTCGGCACTCGTGGTCCCGGAGCTCCCATGCGGTTGTTGTGACACGTGGTGCCCGGCGCCCAGTCAGCTATGGCGTCACTGTCTCCACCTTCAGACAAATTGAAGATGAAGAGGAAGTCAGAGATCAGCTGGAGCGCGGACTTCCTCTTCATATTAAATTCGACAGAAGGTTGAGACAGTGACGCCGGTGCTGAGTGTCACAACATGGAAGCCCCGGGACTGCGAGTGCCAACACTGCTGGAACCGTGCTGGCACGGGAGGGGAGTATAGGCTTTTTTATTTTATCGGGGCCAAACATTTTGATCAAGAAGGGGTTGTCCTAGTAGTGGAGAACCACTTTAAGTTGGCCATACACATGAGATAACTGCCAGCGACACCTGCCTTTAAGAGAAAGCTATCTCTCCCGACTCCTCCATACACATTAACTTGGCCAAGAGTTCATATGTTTTCGATGGGGAGAGAGAAGTCAGTCGCTGACATACTCCCCTGGCAGCGGATGATCTTCCCTTAAAACAAAACCATTGGCCTTTGAAATTCCGACTGCCCGATCCATCTCTTCTCTAACATCAGGAGGCCCTCATACACATCAGATGGTTGGTGGGCTTGGTTCGGCCAATATTCATTGTGTATCTCATTGTTCATCTATAGGTATCCATACACCTGAGATGTCTGTTGGCCAATCGCTCGACAGCTATGTCTCCCGACTCCCCCATACCTATGACTGTTCGATCGTTCATGTATCTGTATGGGGAAAGTTGTTGGACCTTTTAGCTCCACGATCGGGTCTTTAATTTGAGACTTTTGCATTTTCTGTACTTGAGGAAAACCAATAAAGTTTGATTTAGCCTAAAAGCTATGGACTATTCGCAGCAAGTTGGAGAAGGATTCTAAGAGAGTATGACTACGGAATCTGTTTGTTAGTAGTCTGTTACTATGGAGACACATGAGTCTGTATAGAAGCTGTAAACTGAAATTGGTAGGATATTTTTTTTTCTGGACAGAAAATCTGCGGCCAGTCTGTGCATTGCCGTCCGATTTGTACGGATGTCTGAACGAGCCCTTACAGTAGCAGCATTGTGGATGAGATTTTCCAAAATTGGCCGCGAATGCAATTTTTGAAAAGATGCAGCGAATTTTCCCGGTGGAATTCACCCTTTACAATCCTATGACCTAATATTCACATCACAGTAGAGTTATACATACATTTGTCTGACATAATTGCAGCGATCACAATCAGACGTGTATATGGACGTCTGGCTTGAGTATCATGGATATAAGCCAGGGTCCATACATTATTCCGAAATTCCCTCTTCTCCATCAAATCTAATTAGTAGATTAGCGGGCAGTAATCATGTATTAGGAAAGATAAAATTCAGCTGTAGGAGGGGAAGATGCCTCCCGTTATCTCCATATATCAGTATCCATCTTCATACTTGTCCATAGAAATCACTATATAAAGTAGGGCTGCACAAATCCCAGGAGCCCGGTAGCCACTTGTTAAAAATTTGCTGCTGGCATTTAATTTTTTTTTTGCCTGACCATTAAAAAGTGATGTAATATTGATGTCCTGTGTGTATTATTACATAGGACTGTAGGGAAAGCGTCTGTGAAGGGATATTTCATGCACGCAGCCCCAGGGATAGACACAGGAACAATATAGGGGCCCTTTGCAGTCCAATAGATCTTCATAATGCACAATTCCACCTGCTTTGGAGGTGATAGTGGCCCCGTTACCTCTCTGGCCCCGGCGCGGTTGCACCAATGATATATATTCACCCCTGTGCAGCCCCATAAAGCTAAATTGCACCTATTGCGGGTTCCCTTTCTACCACCTACTTCACACGCATAGAATATATTTACCCAGATATCATGCCTCCCAAAACCCAAAGGGTGCTGGCTTTGGAATTGAGGGATGCGTCAATGCAGATTTGCAGGCAAAGAGCATGGAAAGTTGTGTAAAACTGCATGGCGGACATATTGATTGTCACCTATCTTTTTCCAGACACAGATGTCATTAAAGGGAATCTCTCACCAGGTTATTGCCACTTAATCTGATAAGGGGCAGAGACCCTGATTCCAGAGAGGTATCACTTACTGGGCTGCGTGCTGTAGTTTTGATAAAATCCCTGTTTTATCAGCTGGAGATTATCACTAGAGGACTAGTAAACCTGCTGCCATGTAGTCCTCCATATTGCTGAGCTCTATGTAACTCCGCTTTCACCACTGATTGTTAGCTTTCTGCCTATGCACAGTGCATACAAAAATCAGCCAATCAGTAGTGTGGGTGGGGTTATACAGAGCTCAGCATTCAGAGAACTGCTAAATGTGCAGCAGGTAAAACAGTAATTTTATCAAAATGACAGCAAGCAGTCCATTAAGTGACTTGTCACAGTGCCGTCGGCATCACAGTGCGACTCCGATCGCTTGTATTGTGCTGCGATGTAGCAGCAACACAGAGCAAACCTTGGTCGTGCGACAGATGTCGAGACCAAAGTCGCTGAGTAGCCCGCGCCTAAGTAAGATGCACCAATACAGTTGGTATAAATGGTAAAGACTGGCATTCCGTTGGCACAATCAACAGATATTAGGTTAAATGCCGCTCTCCTGACCTGATATTATATGACATTTGTATCATGAATAAACTGAAGAAGAGCAGATAAAAAATCTGAGTTTCATCCAGAAATTATCAACAAATTTTTGCCATCCGGGTGTCCGTTTTTTACGCCCGTGTGCGATCTGTTTTCATACAGCTACACTAAAAAATGTACGTGATCAAATACAGTTTCCTAAGTTAATAATAGAAATGTATCCATACAAATCGGATACAACTCGGATGTTCCATGTGGGATTCGTTTTTTTTATGCACCCATAGACATGAATGGGTGCGTCTCATTCGAATGGATGCTGTGATTTTTTTCTCACGGACAGTCGGACTCAGAAAAAAATTGCTCATCTGAACAGCCCTATTGAGTCAGTCTGCTGTCCATGAGCTATACTACTAAAAATCTGATAGCACACGTCCGATTTATAGTCTAGTCTGCATGAGCCCTTAGGCAATGAAATTGTGTTTGTTGCTGCTTACAGGGATCGATCTTCAGTAGCTCAACCTCTCGCAGTAGGTGGCACAGCAGCAGCTTTGGAAACATAAGTCCCCCGCGTGTCCTAACTGCTCCTTCTGGGGAATATGGTACCACAAGTGCCGATTTCTTGGTGATGGAACCATTAGAGAAATCATCATCAGAATTACTCTTGGTCAATAAATAAAAATTGAACTTCAATAATTATCTCGTCAAGTTTGATACATTTTATGACCCCCAAATCCAATTTGTATAAGTCCAATTTTGCTTTTGAGACAGTTTGATCATCACCTAGATGCTACTCATGATCAGATTTCGAAAGCAGCCTCTACCCTTAGACTCGTTGAGTGGTTTTCTTCTACTGGTCACTGGGCACCTACTGAAGAACTAGATGCTACTCATGATCAGATTTTGAAAGCAGCCTCTACCCTTAGACTCGTTGAGTGGTTTTCTTCTACTGGTCACTGGGCACCTACTGAAGAACTAGATGCTACTCATGATCAGATTTTGAAAGCAGCCTCTACCCTTAGACTCGTTGAGTGGTTTTCTTCTACTGGTCACTGGGCACCTACTGAAGAACTAGATGCTACTCATGATCAGATTTTGAAAGCAGCCTCTACCCTTAGACTGGTTGAGTAGTTTTCTTCTGCTGGTCACTGGGCACCTACTGAAGAACTAGATGCTACTCATGATCAGATTTTGAAAGCAGCCTCTACCCTTAGACTCGTTGAGTGGTTTTCTTCTACTGGTCACTGGGCACCTACTGAAGAACTAGATGCTACTCATGATCAGATTTTGAAAGCAGCCTCTACCCTTAGACTGGTTGAGTGGTTTTCTTCTGCTGGTCACTGGGCACCTACTGAAGAACTAGATGCTACTCATGATCAGATTTCGAAAGCTGCCTCTACTCTTAGACTCATTGAGTGTTTTTTTTCAACTGGTCACTGTGCACCTACTGAAGTATATGCTACTCATGATCAGATTTCTACCCTTAGACTTATTGAGTAATTTTCTTCTACTGGGCACCTACTGAAGAAGTATGTGCTACTCGTGATCAGATTTCTACCCTTAGACTCATTGAGTAATTTTCTTCTACTGGTCACTGGGCACCTACTGAAGAAGTATATGCTACTCATGATCAGATTTCTACCCTTAGACTCACTGAGTGATTTTCTTCTACTGGGCACCTACTGAAGAACTGGATGCTACTCATGTTCAGATTTCTACCCTTAGACTCGTTGAGTGGTTTTCTTCTACTGATCTTTGTGCACCTACTGAAGAACTAATGTCAAAAGCAGAATTTCCGAGCTTTCGCTCCTGCTGGCGACTGATCATATTAAGCCACAAGTATCAATAAGCTTTGGGTTAGGAGGAAACATTAGGAAAAGATAAATTAATTGCCATCGATGACTTGATTATGATGCAAGTGTCTATCCAACCCATGGTCATATTTTGACTGCAGGTCACTTAGAATCTTGTGACTATTGTGTGTAGGGAGAGATATCTCCCAGACAATGCATATCACAAATAATGTCTCTGAGGAGGCTGAAGATATTGACCAAGGGCTATCATTTTCTCTGCATTATTGGATTATATGCTTAATTGGAGGTGCACCCTCTCCTTCCAAGACCTTGTTCGAGCTGTATTATTAGCCGGGCTGTAAGCAGAATAATAACAAGTGGTGGCAGACAACACATAATGACAGCGACAAGTCGGATTAACCAGAAAGGACACCTTCTTAGAAAATATAGACTGCAGGTAGAAGTTTATATCCCATTTTTGGACTTTCCTCATATATATTAAATATGCTCATTCTACAGCTTGTTGCATAAATGAGAGATGGTGTCTTTTGCTCTACAGGCTTCCTTTCCAATAAGTTGTCCCCAGTACCCAGTGGATAGGTGATTCGATAGGTAATATACAGATAAGGAACAAATTATACAGCTAGTACAAGGTGATGGGCTACCTTCTTAAAAATAAAAGAGCTTCCCCAGACCCCCACTTCAAGAAAATCGGGTAGATTACCTTTCAGCTTTATATCGCCTCTTAGGTTCCTTGTCAAGAGTCTAGAAGATCCTTAAAAGACATCCCAGATCATAGATGTGGAGCTTTCTCCCTCTCGGCTCCTCGCTGCCTTATAACGCACGTTGCTCAGATGTCACCTATTTGTATGATTCAGTAGCCATGAAAAAAACTTGGTGGGACATTCGGCTGGAATAGAGACATCTCCTCCTTGATGACTGTGATTTTAGGAGCAGTGTGGAGGAGTTCATTCCTTATGTCCTTGGCAACAGTCTGGTGCTTCATAGATTCCCAGGGTTGTTCTAATTTGTGTTTGGTGGAAGTGCTGCTGAACAGGCTTCCTTTAAAGGCGAAGGTTAACCCTTCCTCTGCTGCCTGGAGACAGCCCAGGTTTCTGTCCATGTCTCAGATTCCTTCTCCTTGTCTGTAATGTGTCCTTTGCGGCTGAGGTTTCGGATCATTAGTGACATCTTGCACTTGTCTTTTTAGTTGTTGTCGTGTATTTGCATAGTTTTTTTTTCATTGCATGTTATAGCTGCCATTGTTTTTTGCACTTTTGTGTTTATTTGCCAGTGATGAATACATTTGTACATACATTGTTAAATGGAGTGATAACAGTAATTGGATTCCTTCATACTGTATATATATTTTTTTAGAAACTTTGCTCACAATGAATACTTGTATCTTTTTGTAAACTTTTTATTGCTCATTCCATCATTTTTTCTGCTTATTATTTTATTAATTCATTCTTCTCCCATTGATGTTTTCTATGAATTCCACCTGCCCGTGCTCATTTTCTGCTAATTTCTTTGTATTCCCTGACCACAGTCCCTCATTTTTTACATCTCTTTCTCCTTCACAAGCTCATTCCCTTTCTCTGAGCTCATTCCTTATCTTGTCTGCTCATTCCCTCTCTTCCATGGTCCATTGCCTCTTTATCCTTCTCATCTTCTCACTCCTATCCCTCTTATTTCTTATCCTCTCTCTTTTCCTTCACCCACACTCTTCTTTTTATCATATATTAATTCTCTGTATAGTTTTCTTTTTTTCTTTCCTTCTTTCTTTTTCATTCTCTTTCCTTTTTATCTTTTTCCTTTTTCCTTTTTCTCTTTTTTTCTTTCTATCTTTTTCTTTCCTTATTATCGTTCTTTCCTTTCTCTTTTTCTATCTTTCCTTTTTCTCTCTTCTTTCTGTCTTTCCTTTTTCTTCTTTCTATTTTTTTCTTTTCTTCTTTTTATCGTTCTTTCCTTTCTCTCTTTTTCTATCTTTCTTTCCTTCTTTCTCTTTCTTTCCTTTCTCTCTTCTTTCTTTCCTTCTTTCTCACTTTCTTTCCTTCTTTCTCACTTTCTTTCCTTCTTTTTCACTTTCTTTCCTTCTTTTTCACTTTCTTTCCTTCTTTTTCACTTTCTTTCCTTCTTTCTCTTTCTTTCCTTCTTTCTTTCTTTCCTTCTTTCTCTTTCTTTCCTTTCTCTCTTCTTTCTTCCCTTCTTTTTCACTTTCTTTCCTTCTTTCTTTCTTTCTTTCTTTCTCTCTTTTTCTCTTTCTCATGTTTTGTCCAACAAGTTGTTTTTACATGGATTTTGAAGCAAATACACTCAAAGAACACTCCATGTGAACACGCCTTTATATCTATATCTGTATCTCTTTTGTCTTTCTGTCTCTGTTTTTTCCTTCTCTGCTTTATACTAGTGATGAGCGAGCGTGTTCTGTTAACCCTTTCGGGGAGCATACTTGGGTGTTATGTTTGAGTCACTCCTGCACATGATTTTTGACTGTTTGACAGCTTTAATACATGTGAGGAATGCCTAAGAAACATACAATCCTCACATGTATTAAAGCTGTCAAACAGTCGCAAATCATGTGCAGGAGTGACTCAAACATATCACTGAGTACACCGAAGATACTCGGAATCCACCCGAGCATGCTCGTAAATCTCGAGTAACGAGCATGCTCCCTCATCACTACTTTATACACTTCCTTTCTAAACATTCTTTCTCTCTTTTTTCGATCTCTCCCCATTATATCCTTTTTTTGCTTCCTCCTTCTTTCTTTTTTCTTCTGTTCTTTCTCTTCTTTGTCTTGCTCTCCTCTTTCTTTCTTGCTTTCCTTTTTTCTTTTGTTCTCTGTCTTCTTTTTATTTTAGCTAAGCTATATAAGTATTTTCTTTAAAGCTATATAGTATATTCTGATCCAAGAACGATAACCCTCTTCTCCAGGGCTTAGTAAGCAGAGAATGATCTCGTTATCTGGTATCCGGCTACCATTTGCCCCATATTGCCGCTGCCACCACGAGTCCCTCTGGATCTAGGTCCCACTGTACTGATATAAGGATGTCATCTGTGAATATCACTATTCATTCCTGACATCATATAGTGACTGTCCGACTGGTTAGTTGCTTTAAAGTTGAGTTTAATGGACACACAGTTTTTTTTTTCCCAACTGAATACCCTTAGGCTATGTTCACACATCATGTTTTTTTCAGCATTTTTTGATGCGTTTTTTATGCAAGTTTTCAGCTGCCTTTTGCAGTACCAGCAAAGTCTATGAGATTCCAGAATTCTTAGTTCACACATCATGTTTTTTTCTCCAGTATTTTATGCCTTGCATGTTTTTTTGGAAAATAGAGCATGTCACTTTTTCAGCTTTTTTTCACCCGTAGGAAGTAATGGGTGGTGAAAAAAAACGCACCAAAATTGTTTTCAGTGTTTTTGATGCAAAAATAGAATGGGGTTTTTCTTTTCACTGAACTTTAAGTACAAGCATAAAAAGAGACAGAAGGACAGTGAAAAAAACGCTGGAAAAACGCACCAAAAATCACCAAATCTGCAAGAAAAATCCTGAACAAACCTCCCTTGAGGGATTAGGTTTTGCTGCAGAAAATTGACACAAAAAAAAAACATGGTGTGAACATAGCCATAGGGAATGTTCACACGTGGAATTTTTGCAGCATTTCTTTTTTTTGCACCAAAAACCAGAGTGGCAGCAAAAAATACTTGCTTTTTTTTATTTTTTATTTTCTTCTATTTTTTTTTTCCCCAGCCATTTGTATGAGTGAAAAATGCTGCAAAAGTGCTGAAAGAATTGACCTGAATAAACACTTTGATGGTTCAAATCTGCAGGGATAAAGTAAGCAGCGTGTGCATGAGATTTCAGAAATCTTATTCACGTCGCTATTACTGTAAAACGCTACATTTTTTCTGCAGCAAAAATGCGCTAAAAAAAAAAAAACTTGGCATAAAATGCCACATGTGAACATAACCTTAGACACTTTTCTTGAGCTTTACACCAGAAGAGGTCACAAATTTTGGCACAAATATCCACCTGTTCACAGTAGGTGTGTATTTCATTTTCTCACTTTAGGATAGTGTAAAACTGTGCCAAATGTATTAGTACTGCATGACTTTTATAAATTTAACATAAATTACACTGATGAGCAAAAGGGTAACAATTAGAGATGAGCGAGCACTAAAATGCTCGGGTGCTCGAAGCTCGGGCCGAGCTCACCGTGATACTCGGGTGCTCGACCCGAGCAACGAGCTCAATGTTAGTCTATGGGAGACCCGAGCATTTTTGCGGCGGCACCCCCGGCAGTCTGTAGAAAGCCTAAAAAGTGCCCAAAACGATAGTGACAGTGTTCAAATGACATGGGGACAGCATGGGCATCGCCCCAGGAAGCATTTCTGACCCCCAGGTCACTGCTGTCAACAACGTGGTCAGAGGTATTAAGCCACTTGTACGGGCTCACAATAAAACGTTCAAAAACAAAAGTGAAACTTTTTTCCTGTGTAATATGTTAAGGAACTTCCTTTCCAGGGTAAAGACTTGTGTATAATGTAAAATAAATAAGCAAAAACAAAAATACTCCTCCTCACCTTGGGCTATGTTCACAAGTAGCATTTTTTATGCGTTTTTGCACTTTTGTATTGCTTTCAACCGTGACAAATGCATTCACCGGGAAATGTCATTTTAACATTTTACAATCTTATCTGGCCATGTGCTGTGTGACACATGCATACAGTGCTGAAAAGACATGGGAACAGCATGGGGAAGACCCCTGGAAGCATCTCTGACACACAGGTCACTGCCTAAAAGTGTGCCCATCAGAAGTGATCCTTTCCGCATCAGAAGATGCAGACTTGCAACTATCCCCGTGCAAGTCCTTGTCTCAGGGCAGTGTTCAATTGTACCTCCCCCATTACTTGCAATGCAAGCGCAAATATGCAGCCAACCACCCACCCACCCGCAGGCTGCAATACCATACTGCTAGCTTGCACTTGAAATGGGGCCTTTTAGTTTGGAGGAGGCCGAAGCTGGCCACTACCTCATGGCTGCGTCGGCGGCGAGGTCTCTATACTCAGTCCCCAGCCGCCACTATTTGTCCCGGGAACCTTCCCCACACTTTTCTTAGCCTGGCCTGCATAGGGCAGCATTGGACGAGCCCAACAGACAACTAGACTCCTCCGGTGGGCCCTGGCTTCTCCATCTGGGGAGTTGAGAGTGCCAAGGTGAGGAGCATGATGATGATGATAGAAGTTAGCATCTGCTTTGTTTTCTTGGAATGCAAGCGTAAGTGTGCAGCCTGCCACCCACCCACCCCCAGGCTGCAATACCATACTGCTAGCTTGCTTGCACTTGAAATGAGGCCTTTTAAGCTTGTGGGGGCAGACGCCGGCCACCATGTCATGGCTGCGTCGGCGGCCTGGTATCCATACTCAGTCCCCAGCCGCCCGGCGGCCGGGTGTCCACACTCGGTCCCCAGCCGCCAGGGGGTGGCCGGGTGTCCATATTCTGTCCCCAGCCACCCCTATTTGTCCCGGTGCACCTTATACACAAGCGCGCATACCAAAACATTACCTGTGCCCTCCCCAGTGCATTGAGTGGGAAGGACAGCCTAACCACAAACACGTGGACAAGTGAATGTGGCCAGGGATGGTCCATCTCACTGATGCCTTCACACTGGGTCAATATTGTGGAAGCCGGGACACAGTTGGAATCTGGGATGCAACACGTCCTCCAGACATAGAGGATTGCGTGTCCTGGGTCAATCAGGCTTCAACACAAAGTTCAGAAGGTAGACAGCAGCAGTGGACAGCCTCCTACACAACGAGTAAATTATTCATGATCATGAGGCCATCCATCTCCTTAGCTTTCTGTTCCTTGTATGTAGTAGCAGCTAGGCCTGAGGTGGTCAGCGTTTTGGCGCATATCCTACCTCCTCCGAGGATTGCTGGATGTTTTCCTGCTACTATCCCAGTTCTATGACTCCCGTTAAAACAAAGCTTCAGGTGATGAATGATGGATGAGGTGGTGGCAAAGGAGAAAGAGCAGGAGGAACAGGGACCATTCACATCAATATCAAGCCAGTCAACCACACATGTCTTGTAGGATATGTTTCTGTACCAAAAGGAGCGGTTTGGCTACACAGTTATAGGGCATACAGTGAGTGCAATGCCTACCAAAAATTTCAAGGCACTCCAATTCCCCTTGGAAGTGACATGAAGGTCAGAGGGCCTTAACTAAACCGTTTTTTCCATTTATAGCAACTGGGTCTCCTGTACACTGTTGGCCTAAGCAGTCAATGGAAGGCTTTCCAAAAATTATGAGGAACTGCAATGCTCCTTGAAATAGACGTGGATAACAGCGTACTAAAAACCTTCTACCCATTATTGGGTAGTGGGTCTCCCTTAGTGTTCGCCTATGCATTGAAAAGCAAAAGCTGACTAAAATTAGGAGGAAATGCAATGCCCGTTGGAAGAGTCGTGGAGGTTAGAGGTAATTAAAAACAACATTTCAATGCCCCTTGGAAGAGCTGTGGAGTTCAGAGTGGCTTACCAAGACGGTTTTAATGCCCCTTGGAAGAGACGTGGAGGTCACAGTAGCTTAACAAGACGATTTTAATGCCCCTTACAAGAGCCATGCAGTACAGCATATTAAAAACATTATTCCCATTATTGGGGAGTGGGTCTCCCATAGTCTTTGCCTATGCCTTCCAAGCAAAAGCTGCCAAAAATTAGGACGGAGGAACTTGCAATGCTGGCAACACGGACCACGGTCACCCTGGTGGTATAGTGGTGGCGGAGGATAAGGAGAAGAGCAAAAAACAGCCGAAATGAGGAAGCGTATGCATGGGTACATGGGAATACACCTCCCGAAATAACACAGTGGATTTGACTTTATGTTACTCTGCTGTCATTTGGTGCTGATGAGAAGTCTGGCCCAATCCAGCCCTTGTTCATTTTGATAAGGGTCAGCTTGTCCGCATTGTCAGTTGACAGGCGAGTGCGCTTATCAGTTATAATTCCCCCAGCGGCACTAAAAACACGCTCCGATAACACGCTAGCGACAGGGCAGGCCAGGACCTCGAAGGTGTACAGAGCGAGTTCATTCCCAGTGTCCAGCTTGGATACCCAATAATTAAAAGGCACAGAGGAATCACGGAGGACGCTGTTACGGTCGGCAAGGAACTCCCTCACCATCTTTTGAAACTTTCCACTCCTTGTGAGAGTACCCCGCGCCTCAGGGCCTATAAGCTGGGCGGGTCTCAGAAAACTGTTCCAGAACGTTGACAGTGTTCCCCTGCCTCTGCTGGATCAGAGTTGCTTCTCTCTGGCCTGTACGCCTTGGTTGGGCAGCGAACTGTGACCTCTGCCGCTAGCGTGTTCAGATGGGAATTTTTTTAACCGTTCTGCAGCAAGGGCCTTCTGGTACTCTTATATGTGGAGTCTGACCTGAATATCGACGGCCTTGTTGCAGCTGGTACTCCACAACTGCTCTCTTCTGCTCACAAATCCTTTGCAACATGTGGAGGGTAGAGTTCCAACGTGTGGGGACATCACACACCAGTCGGTGTGCCGGAAGCTGCAAATGCTGCTGCAGCACAGCAAGGGCGGCGGAAGCTGTAGCCGACTTCCGAAAATGAGCTGACAGGCGGCGTACTTTGACGAGCAGATCTGGCAACTCGGGGTACGATTTAAGAAACTGCTGAACCACGAGGTTAAGCACATGAGCCAGGCATGGTACGTGTGTTATCTCGCCTCGCCATAGAGCCGCCACCAGGTTACGGCCATTGTCACACACGACCATGCCTGGATGTAGGTTCAGCGGTCTCAGCCACAGATCTGCCTGCTCTTTCACAGCTGTCCACAACTCACAAGCAGTGTGAGGTTTATCACTTAAGCTTATTAGTTTCAGCACAGCCTGTTGCCGCTTGGCTGAGGCAGTACTGTAGTGCTTCCAGCTTGTAACTGATGTGGTGATATCTGAGATGGAGGCTGAACATGAGGAGGAGGAGGAGGATGATGCGCAGGAGCAGTACATTGTGGGGGCAACTCTGACTGACATAGGGCCCGCAATCCTGGGTGTGGGGAGGATGTGTTTTGTCCCACGGTCCGACTGGGTCCCGGCTTCCACTTTGTTTACCCAGTGTGCCTTCAGGGAGATGTACCGTCCCTGGCCGCAAGCACTTGTCCACTTGTCCGTTGTCAGGTGAACTCTCCCAGTAACTGCGTTGTTGAGGGCACGGCAGATGTTTTGGGACACGTGCTTGTGTAGTGCGGGGATGGCACACCGGGCAAAATAGTGTCGGCTGGGGACCGAGTACCGAGGGACGGCCACCGCTATAAGGTTGCGGAAGGATTCCGTCTCCACCAGCCTAAAAGGCAGCATTTCCAATGCAAGCAGTCATGAAATGTGCGAATTTAGGACTGTGGCCTGTGGGGCATTGGCTGCGAATTTGCGCTTTCGTTCAAAGGTCTGGGATATGGACCGCTGCGGTGGGACGTGGACGTTGATGCTGTTTCTTGAGAAACTGCAATAACAAGTGAAGATTGAGAGGAGGGGGCATCTTTGCATGCAGTATGGACAGGGGATTGCTTTGCACGCACAACAGGGGGTTCTCTTACATGCACAACAGCGGAAAAAGCAGTGGTGACACCCGCTGACACTGGTCGTGGACCCTGGGGTTCGCCCCACAAAGTTGGGTGCTTTGCTGCCATGTGCCTGATCATGCTGGTGGTGGTCAGGCTGGTAGTTTTGTCACCCCTGCTGATGCTGGCCTGGCAGGTGGTACAAATGGCCTTTTTGGGGTTATCAGCAGAGTCTTTAAAAAATTCCAGACTCTGGAAGACCTACCGGTTGTACTGGCAACGTCCCTCGTGTTGGTGTTACGGTGAAGGGTTGCCCGCCTTCTCTCTGCGGCCACCACACTGCTTCTTCCTGCCTGTTGGGGTACTCTGCCTCCCTCCCCCTGTGTGCTGCTGGCCTCGCTCTGTGTGTCCTCCTTCCACGTTGGGTCAGTTACTAGATCATCCACCACCTCCTCCTCTTCCACTTTCGCACCACTGTCCTCCTCCTCCTCACTTCATGGCAATTGTGTCTCGTCATCGTCCACCTCTTGTGACAAATTGCCAGCGTCGCCTTCCTGTGGCCGTGGCTGTTCAAATATTTGGCCATCGCTACATGGGATCTCCTCCTCCACCACTACAAGCGGAGCAGGCGAGGGGCCCAAATATGGAAATGGACCAGTGAACAGGACCAGTGAACAGCTCTTCAGAGTGTCCAACTGTGGGATCAGTTGCTGTCTGACGACACTCTGCATGGTGAGAGGAAGGAGCATCAGGGTGAGGAGGAGTATGCGGTCGAGACTCATGGCTACTAAGACTTGACCGTGTGGAAGACAGGCCGGAGGTGGTGGTGCCCAGGTGACTGGAAGTATTGTCTGCTATCCAATTAATAACCTGTTCACACTGATCAGTTCGCAATACTGGTGTTGTAGTGTGCTTCCCTAGTAATTCGGTCAAGAACTGGGAGCGAGAAGATGTGGCTGTTGGTTGTGGCACATTTTCACCTTTGCCACGGCCCCGTCCTCTGCACGCACCATCACCAGAACGTCCAGTTCCACATCCCTTGCCACGCGCCTTGCCCATTCTAAATGAAGTAAAATAGCTTACACTTTCACTATCAATGGCAAAAGGGTAATAAAAAAGATATTAGAACCGTGGAAGAGGAAAACCACAGTTCTAGTTCTCTGGCCTAGACCAGAATCTTTTAAACAGATACAGATATATTTGTGTCTGAACAGTCAGCGAGACACTCAAACTGGGGTTTTTTTTATGGAAAAAAGGCGAAAAGGTGGATTACACACAGATTTGAACCGTGGAAGAGGAAAACCACAGTTCTAGTTCTCTAGCCTACACCAGAATCTTTTAAACAGATATATTTGTGTCTGAACAGTCAGCGAGACACTCAAACTGTTTTTTTTTTTTTTTATGGAAAAAAGGCAAAAAAGTGGATAATACAGAGATTTTAACCGTGGAACTGCAAATCCATAGTTCTAGTTATCTGGCCGAAACCAGACTCTTTTAAACAGATATATTTGTGTCTGAACACTCACAGACACACTCAATATTTTTTTTTTGGGAGGGGGGGGGATACCAAAAGGTTAATAAGACGGGTATTTGTACAGTCTGACTGAGTAAAAAAAAATAAAAAAAGAGGATTTAGATTAAAAAAAAAAGGATTTTTCCTGGCCCCTGAGACCTGGGGCTAAGTCTAGCAATTTGAGCAGCAGCAGCAGCAGCACACAGGACTGTAAAGCAGTGTTTGTTGGTATAACCACTGCGTCTCCTATACAGCCTGCCTGCCTGATATCTGGGATGGATATTAGTCCTCGCAGTATAAATCTCTCCCTAGCTCAGCAGCACTCTCCCTACATTGTCTGATCCGGAGCGACTGTGTCCAAGATGGCGGCGCCCGGTTTTAAATACTCGAGGTGACGCTGTGCGGCCAGCCAATCACTGTAATGCCCACAACCAACATGGCTGCGGCATTACAGTGACTGGCTGGCAATCCCTGCATGTTCATTGGCTCTGTAAAGAGTGCCAAACATGCAGGGCGGAGACTCGAGCTCCCGCCCGAGTAACCCGAAAATGCTCGGTGCTCGCCGAACATCCCGAGTAGTGAGATGCTCGGGCGAGTACCGAGCAGTGTCGAGCATGCTCGCTCAACACTAGTAACAATGTTTTGAACTTTTGACTTTCTGGCTCCATATCTCATCATCTAATTCTGCTTTGAATGTGAGACTACCATCATTTTATAGACGACCATCTTGGCTGTCTCATACATAAATTTGACTTCCAACTATTTAGCATATGATTCGTTATGCAGATTATTGTCATGTCACTGCATCATTACTGTTTTGCTCATAAAAATCAAATTTTTAATTTTTAGTATTTTGTAAATCCACCTTTGGCTTTCAACACTGCCTGAATACTTCTGGGCTGTTCTAGATCAGATTCAAACATGTCTCCACCGAAATCTGATCCCAGGTCTTTTCTACACCATCCCAACGCTGGTGCATACTGGCTGACTCACTTGGGCATGGATACAGCTTTTTCTTCAACTCTACCCACAAGTGTTCGATTGGGTTGAGATCTGGGGACTGTGGAGGCCAATCCTGCACCTCTACTTCATTGTTATTGAACCATTTCTTCGCCAATCTCGACTTATGCTTCGGGTCGTTGTCCTGCTGAAACACTATGTCATCCTTTTCATACCCCATAGTACTCGAGTGTACAAAGTAGCTCGTCTTGTAGGATACTCACATATTTTTCAACATTGAGGACACCATCGATCCTGGTCAAGTATCCAACGCCTTTGGCTGTGACACAACCCCATAACATCAGGCTTCCTCCACCGGTTCCTTCAACTTCTCTGTGCAATAGCCCCTTTTCCCCTTGTTTCTTCCAGACCCATTTGCACCCATCAGAGCCTTGTCTATTGACTTTCATCTCATCGCTCCAAATCACCCTTTTCCAATTCTCTACTCACTTTTCGTACTTTTTTTTACAAACTTGAGCTGCCACTTCTTATGATGATATTGAAGTCTAGGCGCCTTCACCTTTTTTGGTGCCACCATTCCAGACTTGTGTAACATGCATCGCACGGTGGACGTCTGTGATCCCACTATTACGAAGCATACGAGCCACCTCCACTTTTGTGTTTTTCGCACCAGAATTGATAGATGAGCCGACTTGTTGACTCCGATATTTTGCCTGGTCTTCCACCTCTTGGCTTTTGAATGGATGGACGGACTTCATTTCGGATTCTTCCAGCTATCGTGGCACTCACATGATGCAGTTTGGCGATTTTCTTGGCCGAGAGTCAGCTATCAATGAGCTGGATGATGCTGTTTTTCTTTTCTTGGGAAATCTTCATGGACGCTCCTCAATTCGAAGCAGTGACCTTTCACTTGGGAATCAACCTAATAATACACTGATCTTTTAGGGAATGTGCTATATTTTGGTTATAATTTGTAGTATACAGGAAGAAAATTTTTTTTCCATCACCAGGAGCAAAACAGTAACAATGTAGTGACATGACAAGAATCTGCATAACTAATCATATGCTAAATAGTAACCAGTCAGATTTATGTATGGAATAGCCAAGATGATGGTCTATAAAATGATGGTAGTCTGTTTTTTCCTAAGCGGGTGTAAAAAAGTAGTCCTCCTATACCTTCCATTTTTATATTTGTGATCCCTTCCAGTAAAACATCAGGTTTCCTCTTTTTATGTCTTTTCATCTTCTTTTGCTGCTTTTGTATTTCCATTGCGTCTCCCTCGTTCTCTCCATTTCTGTCTCTCACATTTGATTATCACACAGTCTGGAGCGGAGGATATTCCTATTGATTTTGCATTTGCCGTTGTTGAGCGCCATAATTCAGGCTGATTTCTATTATGTATAATGTCCCTAATTAATGTTGATCACCCCCTAATGACAGAAAGCAGAAAAAAGACTTGATTAGGGTCTACATGATATATGTGATGTAGCTATTGGACCCAATAATGACCCGTTCCCAGCAGTGAATATATCCACTGATAGGTTTTTTTTTTATTTGAAAATGGTCCTTTTTTGATATTTTTGTTCATCTTCGGGAGTTGTCCAGCTTGTACACAAAATTGCCAAGTGGCAGGGATGGGTTAAAAATACTAAAATCTAATATACTCTCCTCCGGTGGTCCTCGTTTGGACAGTAAGTGATGATGTCCTGTTATTTGGTCACCTGACTACTGACCTCTCTGATTGTCTGCAGTGGTCAGGAAACCTACGAACAGGAAGTCATCACTGCGCAGGCCACTGGAGGGGCTAGTCTTGGATATGCAGGGTCAAGGACATGCCTGACTTTATAATTTTTAAACTGTCCCTGCCACTTGTCAATTTTTTGTAGTGGCTGGAAACCCCTTTAAGGAGGACCTGTAGCCATGTTTTGCTCTTCTATTGTTTCCGCTACTCCCCTGAGTATTCAGGTATTTTTTTTATAGACTATAAAAGAGATATAGGCCTTTTTATTTAGTGCTGATTTTACTAGGGGGCATAGCTTACAAGTTAATAATTCAGAGTAGCCTAAAGACACGCCCCAGAGGATCCCCCTTTCATAAAGATCATAAAAATTAGCACTAAATTAAAAGAAAGGCCCATATCTCTGGATCCGTATGGTGCATTTAATCCCCCCATCATTAGAAAACGGAATTCTCATGAGAGCAGGGGGAATAAAATAAGAGCACAAACTGGTTACTTTTGACTTGGAGACAGGTCCTCTTTAAAATCGATTCCCACTCATCAGATATTATAAAAAAAAAAAAAAATACAGAAAAACAGATAGTACTCACCCTCCCTCAGTCCCACACCGGCTCAACGCTACTGCTCTGGTGTAAGCAGTGACGTAACGACTAGCTTAGATTGGCTACTGCTGTAATGTGCGCTATCGACGCGATGACACTGCTGCAACCAAAACACAGCGGCAGAGAGTTGGTGCTGGACCTTGGGAGGCTGTGTACTATCTATAATTTTGATAGATAATTCTATAAAATCTAATCAAAGTGGTTGTCACTTACCTGTTCCTTGAACGTTTACACGGATTCATAATTAACGCACACCAGCCATGCATAGTGATGACAGGACGTCTTCGAAAATGCATCTGTAATTATGTATCTTCTTATTAAAAAATCCCCTCCATTCTCAAGAATGAAAGAATTTTTTATTTTTTTGTTTACT
Organism: Phyllobates terribilis; assembly: GCF_046119375.1. Taxonomy (NCBI): domain Eukaryota; kingdom Metazoa; phylum Chordata; class Amphibia; order Anura; family Dendrobatidae; genus Phyllobates; species Phyllobates terribilis. Next base: position 345,966,584 of record NW_027362769.1, on the reverse strand, counting down.
GTTAGTAGCATAGGTTACCGGCCACCTCTGCAGTCCATCAGCATGGGGCTCCTCCTAGGTAAAGAGCATATCGCTTACAAGCTGCCTGCAATAAAGATTGTAAGCGCTACTTTGAAGCTGACAAGATCACTGGATCCGGACTGCTTCTGTGGCCTTGAGCTCCTCCTTTGTTGTAGAGGCAAAGCTGCCTCTGCTTGCAGAATCGGACAGCACACAGTTCGGATCAACGGCTCAATGATGCCCCAACTGTCAATCAATCAGTAGCAAGCAGGAGGCAGGGGAGTGGCGGACTCCGGAAACTAAATGTTGACACAACCCCTTTAAATATAACGATTTTGTACCAAGGTAACATGGAAATGGTTAAAACTTGCAGAATCGTTGGGATTCCCATGAGTGATCCTGAAAGCACAGATCTGCAGTGCCCCATCTGAATGGAGCGGCATTTTGAGCACTATTCTGGTCATTGCCTGTTGGACTTCCGAAGATAGCCGAGTACAGCTGTTTGCTATATCCGGATGAGCTCCAGCAATCAGAAAGTTATCACCTATTCAATGATTTGATTAGAACTTGTTATTTTAGTACAACCTCGCCATTTTTGTGTTGATTTTTGGCCTCCATGGTCTCCATTGGTTTTTCTTCAGCAATTTAATGTCATTTCTATGCATGACCTCCGCTGCTAATCATTGGGTGTAGTGGTGTTGACGTCACCACTGCTGCTATTGATTGCCGTCAGCGGTCACAGGCTACATCATCACTGGAACCAGGTAAAGAAGACTGGTAAAAGACTAGTGAGGGCAGGAAAGCGGCTTGGGAGCAGCAAGAAATTGGTAAGATGAGTATTATTTCTTTGCAAAAAAAAAAATCATATCCTTGGAAAACCTCCTCAGGGTACATATATAAACACCCCATGATGTGTCATTGGGGGTATCTACTAAGACTAGCATTTCATACCTGGGTCTTAAACAGCAGTGCACTGGAGGAAGATGTGCCAAATATTTAGAAATCGTTTATCGTATGCCTCTTAATACATTACGCACATCTTTGCCTGACTGTGTGCCAGAAAATGAAATCTGTGCCAATTATACTCCAATTTCTAGCATCAATTATAGTAAGTCTTTTGGGCTGTGAAGACTCGCTCCTCTCTGCTAAACTCCTCACACATTCAAAAACACAAAAAATTACAAAACTGTGAGCGCCAACATTTTTGTCCTTTTTCATGCCATGAGGTAGAATTGTTTCCACCTATTTAGGGCTGTTTTTCACAGGATAGAACCATTTTCACCTTGAGTAGGACTTCTCTTCCTTGGGGTAGGACTGTTTTTCATGAGTTAGGGCTGTTTTGTGTGGGTACAGCTGTTTTCCGCTGGGCAGGGCCGTTTTCTGCTGGTGTAGAGCTATTTTACCTGAGGTAGGACTGTTTTCCGCGGGCCAGGGCTGTTTTCCACGGGCCATTGCTGTTTTCCGCGCGGGCCAGGGCTTTGTTGCGCGCGGGCCAGGGCTTTATTGCGCGCTTGCCAGGGCTTTGTTGCGCACGGGCCAGGGCTGTTTTTCGCGAGGAGGGACTGTTTCCCAATAGGTATGACCGTTTCCCTTGGGGTAGGGCCATTTTCCATGAGGTAGGGCTGTCTCCCGTTGGGTACGGCTGTACTGAAGGGACTCTCATGGCTTTTTGCTTCAGAGTCTCTCATCTCTAAATTCTGACAATGGGTCTTCCATTAAAACAAAGAGGACATGATGCACCCTGTGTTCTTTCATTGCCGTGGATGTCGCACCGCCAGTGACATGATCTGACTCATCAGTGCAATGTTACATAATGTGAATGAACCTTTACTATACACCGTTTGGTTTCTTCCATACATCGTTTACTGCTATACTGAAAGTGAATTAGAAGGCGCAGAGCGTCACGCCACGAGAACCAGCTCAACAGATTGAGTCCTTGGAGAATCGGAGCTGTCAGTTCTGATGGCTCCACGAGACGCTGCTCTTAAGGAGGTTGGGTGCACAGCAAATTCTTAAAAAATAATTGCACAACGGTTGGAAGCTGTTAATTGTGGCTGATTGCCTCTTCGATGCATTCATGTATTTTTCCTTTGTTTCTAGCTATAAACTATGACGGTAAAATATTAACTAGCGGTCAGCATTTATTATTCTGGACAATGTAGGAGGTCAAAGGTTCTTCTTTCCATTGTCTCCAGTTCTCAGCTGCTTTCATATTATTAATGCTGCCATAGTGTGCACATGCCAGAAATCCTCTTTATTATATGTTGAACTAAAATAAGTTTTTTTTGAGCATCCTGTATTATAATTGACCATTCGGCATGGATATTCACATGACTAGATTCCAGTTAGTTACCTCTCCCATCATCGTTACCTTGGCCATGTAGTTATATTCCACCAGGGAAAGTGTAGAATAAACATTATGTGAATCTCCACCATGTACCACAATGTTTTTAAGTACACTGTTTTTTGATAATTTTCTACCAATTGGAGCCCCGTTATTCTGATAGATCCCCTGCATAGAACACACAAGTACTTTCGAGAATGGGATAATTTAGTTCCGGTATAACATACATGGGTAAAACGAACATCAACAAAAGAATACTGGTCAATCAGGTACTGGAAAAATAAAAGTAATCTAGGCAATTATTTAGTTGTTTCGACAAACCTTGCATAAATCAATAGGACAAGCGAATATAAGAAACTTTGTAATATATGTTTTTAGAGAAATATCCTTCTTTCTCCACTTACAAGTCACTTTTTTCCCTTACACCACACCCCTCTCTTCCCGCGTCCTGAACTCAACATCCACTGTGGGAAAAAGCTCAACTGGGTCAAAGCAAGATAAGACTGCCAGCTCACTGAGGTGTCAGGTTACACCTCCTATTACAGTCTATGTAAAGAGGTAAAGGGAACCTGACAGCTGGTACCTGCTGCCTGATCCACAGCAGCATGTATCAGACACTGGCTCCATGTATTTTTGATCCGACTGGTCTCCCGTGCCAGTGCATCAGGCAGCATGTATCAGCTGTCAGGTTCCCTTTGAAGGAGTAAGGAGCACTCAACACAGTGAAAGACCAGCCAGATTGAGCTACAGATTATCGCAAAATTTTCGCTTCTGAGCTGGATTCACATCTACACTGCTCTTTACAATTTGCTGGATCTCTTTTATTTTTATTTTTTTCTATCTGCGGTGAATTAAAATCCTGTGCACTCTTCAGGACAGGTGAGCCGGATGCCCTACTTGATAATAAGGAGCACTCAACACAGAGAAACCAACCAGATTGAGCTACAGATTATCTCAAAATTTTCGCTTCTGAGCTGGATTCACATCTACACTGCTCTTTACAATTTGCTGGATCTCTTTATTTTTATTTTTCTATCTGCGATTAATTAAAATCCTGTGCACTCCTTAGGACAGGTGAGCTGTTCATGCTGTTACTACTTCTGTCTGTATGCTATATAGGGAAAGAAGAGCAGGGATCCCTCATCTCTGTGTGCACTGTATAGAAGATGACATAGCATCTAGTCTCCACTCACTAGCTGGGAGACAACTGAAAACTAGAGAGAGAGAGACTGCAGAGGGGGAAACTGGTGAAAATTGCAGTATTCAAGTCAGATAATGGCCATAAATTGTGTTATTCCTCATGTACACGAATGACAGTATGTGCTGAAAAGTCACCTAACTAGAGGAATGTAATGGAATATTAAATTCCCGGGTCAAATATTTAAAAGGGTTGTCTTATACATGAAAGGGATTTTGCCTTAAAAGCTATTTTTTGCTCATTCACAGGCGACCTCTCATAGACATTGTATGGAGCAGTAGCGCATTAGGAGCCATCGTTCCATTCTTATAGGGCAGTCCAGAGACCCGTTCTCCAGATCGCTGGCGGTCCCAGCAGTAGGAACCCCAACTATCAACTTGTGCATTGGTCATGACGGAATTTTATCCTACAACCCCCCTCAGCTACAGTGGTGCAGGAATGACCATTGTGTGATGAAAATACTATAGTTTGAGCCCATTATAAAGCTATGTTCACACATTGCGTTTTTGCAACTTTTTTTTCAACAGTTTTTTATGCAAATTAAAATCTGCTTTTTACAGGGTTTTTTCCCCTGAAAACTACAGCGTTTTTCAAATCTGCAGCATGTCAATTCTCTCATCTTTTTTTCACCCATAGAAAGCAATGAGAAGGTGAAAAAAAAGGCTGCAAAAACCGCAATGGCGTTTTTGGTGAATAAAACTATCTTTAGTAAACATTTACTGTAGACAAAAGCACACATGTAATCCACCCCTGAAAACGCTGCAAAAAAAGAGTAGCAAAAGCTGCGAAAATTATGAAAAATGGCCTTTTTGCAGCTTTTTCACGGCCAAGAGAGCAGGTTTTAGTTGCAATAAAAAAAACGCAGTGTGTGGACATGGCCTACACTGAAGGACAGATATGTGTTCTCAGGTGCCCACCTGCAGCTTTTCTTCTACTTGCCAGCCTCACATATGGTGATGGGATTAGATATCTTGAAAGTGTTCTGTACTTTCTGAAGTTCTATACTAAAATAGCGGATCAGCCCCCGTAGGCGGCCGACGTGTGGCCAATCATCGCTGTAGCTATACCATTTTGGACTTTAAATTGGTACATGGCTTTTAGGTTACCTGGGAAACTGCTAGCCTTTTACTAAAATGTAATGCAAATTATGTCTTCTCCTGCATTTCTGTGCTTATTTTCCCTATATTCCTCCTGCAATGGATGTCCACAGTGCGCTATTTTCTGAGTGGGAACTGTTGTGTTCCTCCAGTGCTAATAGCTGGACGTGTCACATTATATTCATCTAAAGCCGACTTCAGGGACTGTAACTTTTAGTCCTGTGCCGCATTCACAATTCTTTTTTTTTTTTTCAGGGGAGTGTCCTTTTTACACAGCAACTTTGCAATATACGTATTTTTAAAAATTGTTCCTGTTCTCAAGAACTGAGGGACTTTTAATTATATAGTTTACTACCCTTTACCCATGTTACCGGTAGCCTCTGCCTTCTATCAGCAGTGCCCATTGCTGATCCGGACAGCTTCTCTGATGCTGCAAAGACAAAGCTGCCTCCTGCTTGCAGCATGAACTGTTTTCAGGACTGCACCTCCCCCCAGCAAGCAGGAGGCAGGGGAGCGATGTGCTCTTTAACTAAATCATGAGAATAACCTTTTCATGGTTACAAACATTTAGAGTGGAACAAGAAGCTTGGTGATTGCTAGGGATGAGCGGACCCGCAGAAGCTCGGGTTCTGGAAAAACTTTAGTCAAAAGTTTGGTTCGCGTACCAGAACTGTACCTGAACTTTAACCTGAACCCGAACCCCATTGAAATCAATTGGGACCCAAAACTTTGGAGCTGGAAAATCTCTGTCTCTCTCCCTCCCTCTCTCTGTCTTTCTTCCTCCCTCTCTCTGTTTCTCTCCCTCCCTCTCTCTGTCTCCCTCCCTCTCTCTCCCTCCATCTCTGTCTCTCTCCCTCCCTCTCTCTGTCTCTCTCCCTCCCTCTCTCTGTCTCTCTCCCTCCCTCTCTCTGTCTCTCTCCCTCCCTCTCTGTCTCTCTCCCTCCCTCTCTGTCTCTCTCCCTCCCTCTCTGTCTCTCTCCCTCTCTGTCTCTCACCCTCTCTGTCTCTCTCCCTCTCTCTGTCTCTCTCCCTCTCTCTGTCTCTCTCCCTCCCTCTGTCTCTCTCCCTCCCTCCCTCTGTCTCTCTCCCTCCCTCTGTCTCCCTCCCTCTCTATCTCTCTCTCTCCCTCTGTCTCTCCCTCTCCCCCTCTTTTCCCCTCTCTCTCCCACTCTCTCTCCCCCTGTCTCCACCTCTCTCCCTCTCTCTCTCCCCATCTCTCTCTCTCCCTCCTCCACTACTTTTTTGTTGATGACCTATCCATAGGAGGAAAGGATAGGTACGCTTTAACTATAATATAAGACTATATACAAGATATATATATAGTGTAACATACAGTATATGCAAAATTACTCAACTTTTTAGGATTTTTTTTTTTTAGTGTATGATTCACAAAAACTCTGATTTTTGGGTTAACGCAGGAAGAGGCAGATGGTAGAGGATGGAGTATCTTACCTATCACACTGCCTGCAACGCAAATATTTTAAAAAAGCCATCTCCATAAAAATTATTGATTACATGTAGCCATAAGATACTGTACGAACATTAAAGGATAATTTTACTGATAATTCCCAGGGTGTTATAAACATCTGTGCGTATCCTTCTCCTTTCAGCCAAACCCCAAATTAGATCTGCACTTTCCGCGACTAAGTATCTGAAATTCTTCTTTTGCGCGCCAGATGTCCCCTAATGATAAAGCCTATCAGTGTAATGGGTTTTCTTGCTTTCCTTTCTTCCAAGAGCCATAACTTTTTCCATCGACACAGCCGCATGAGGGGCTGGGCTGCAATACCACTCACAACCTGTGGACATGAGTGGCACTGTTTTTGGTAGAAGTTAGCCATATCTTTATAACCTTTGACACTTTTAACCCTTTGTCGACTTACGCCGTACATGTATGTGTACAAGATGTATGGAGTAGACTCGGCTGTTAAAATGTCGGCACCTACCCATGAATGCTGGGACCGTAGTTGAGTGTGATCACAGTTTTTAGTGGTAGGGTGGTGTATTCTTGGGTGGTGTACGGCTTGTGGGTGGTGTGGTCAATAACGACCTGCCCCCTCTGCCACCCCTTTGCCATGGCAGCCATACTGAAGGTCCTTGTGTCTTCCATGTTAGTGATTTATCAAAACCTGTCAGGCAGGTTAAAAAGTTCACTAGGGGGAAAAATAAAAAATATTATGTTCTATAAAATCTGAAAAACGATATATAGAAATTCAAATCGGCTCTTCCCTCTCCACCCCCCCACCCCCCAATAATATTCATATTGGGTACATTGATGGAAAATTTACAAAAATGTATTCTTCTTGGAAGTCATGAAGACAAATACAAAAAATTGCTGCGTCCTTGAGGGGTTAATATATATTCTGTGCCAGAAAGCTAAAGGACCCTCTCACTATCCTCCTAACACTGCGTCCAGGTCGTTTTCTGAGCTGGGTCACAGGGACAAAGGCAACTCCATATTCTGGCACTTTTCAACACTTGGGGACTGATATAGGGACTGTCAGCTGGCGTAACCTGCTGTAGGGACTGTCAGCTGGCATATCCTGATGTAAAGTCCACACACAGCTTATTGGGTATGTGGTAGATCAGCTCACTTAGTTGCACCCAGAGGTATACAGGAACACTGTCTCTTTAAATCTTCTGTGGTTTATTAAGAGCACTGCATAAGCCACAGCATTGTTAGCAAAACAAACACAGCCTTCCCGGCCTAACAGGAAAACATAACGTATGGCACAGTCCTTGTTGCTACGGGTTACCGGCTGCTTCAGGAACAAAAACAAGCCAAGGTTTAGCTTTCTTTAACATACTGTCACAGGTGTGTCAGAAGTACCAGATAGTCGCTCTGGATCTGGCTGCAGAAGGTCACTGCGTTTGGCATTGCAGACGCCTTCTTAATCCTTCTGACTTTTGGACCCAGCGGCAACCTCCCTCCTGCTCTGATTGACACACCCTAGCCTCTGTGTTTATAAACTCTCAGTCTGCTTCAGGGAGTCGCCGTTTTTTTTTATTTCATTAAAACACTTTATTCTGGCCGTGTCTTTTATTGAAAAAACGGCAACCATTTTACCATGCGGTTAGTAATGGGGGCATCTTATAGGCGCCCTCCATTACTAACCTGGGTTTCACATCAGCCACCAATACAAGGCTGACGTGAACCCCAACCCCATTACCCCCTGCCGCCGCTACAAGGGAGTGTGGAAGAGCGAGGCTAAGCGCCAGATTTGGCACATCTTATGGATGCGCCATTTCTGGGACTGCTGAGGGGTGATATTAATAGCCGCAGAGGGGGCTAGTATTCATGTCCCCTTCCATAGCGCTTAATATCAGCCCGCAGCTGTCTAGTTTAGCCTTTGCTGGCTCGATTTTATAGGGGGATCCCACGTCGATTTTTTTCTGGGGTCCCCCTGTAATCTTGCCAGTAAAGGCTAAACAAACAGCTGTGGGCTGATATTAATAGCCATGGAACATTTTTGGCTTATGACCCCTTCCGCGGCTACTAATATCATCCCCCAGCGGTCGGCTTTCCCTCTGCTTGTTATAAAAATAACGCGGGAGCCTACGCCATTTTTTTTTAATAAATTTTAGGCTTTGTGCCCAAAATTTAGACCTAAATTTTTTCTGCGTCCAAAACGTTGCATTCTATTGAACGCAGGTAAATCCACATGTGTTCACTAAACCATGCAAATTACCACATTCAGCACATTATACTGGTCAAATTTCTGTTGCGGAGACTAGCGACTCCACAAGAGAATTTGACATGCTGCGGTTCTGTAAGACGCGCTGCATGTCAGTGTCCACGGGTGATTCACAACCTCTGATGCACGCATAGTGGACGTGGGATTTCTAGAGATCCCATCCACTATGCTGTAACATCTGGACACTGCGGGTTTGACGCTGTATAGACACGCAGCGTCAAACCTGCTGCAGCTCCTGATTGTGCCCACGTACCCAAACTTACCCGCAGCATGTCAATTTCTGTAGCGGACACGCTAGTCTCCGCTGCAGATTTTGACCGATTTAAGTGTCATTATATGCGGTGGATTCACATGTACAGACAACGAAAGTGCGGCATTATAACTCCGCGTTTTGGACTCAACATAAATACGTTGTGTTCAAAGCGCTGCTGAGTGCTGATCGGGGGGAAGTAGGGGCTAACGAATCACCTGTGAGATGTTAATTATGGCCAGGGAAAATGTTTGCCTAGTGGCACATTCCCAGGCTAAAAAAAACAGCTCACAGCAGTCGCATAAATTAAATGAATAGAAATGCTAATGAAGATTGGGTGAATGGGACTAGCTGACACCCAGCTCTTTTGTTTGGTTATGTCAAGGTGTCAATCAGACCTTTTCATGACCAAACAAAGTAAAGAAACACACAAAGTGTAAACACTTTATTTGAAATACAACAGACCCATTATTTAATCTTTTAAATGAACTAATATACTCAACCTAGTTCTTATGGTAATCCCAAGGGCTTAAGCAATGTCCTAACAACTTTATTTAGCTCCAAAAATCATTCATTGATGCTCAAAAACGCTTCAAAGAGCGCATGTAAAAACGCATCAAAAACGCATGTAAATCCGCATGTGTTTTTTTCTGCCAGGGAGAGGGAAACACACTCAGGAAATTTCTGCTTCAATTCCTGAACGTGTGCACATACCCTGAAGGCTTGGAGCAATAGCAGTCGGGTCGTTTCCTCTCTGGTGCCCTTGGAGGACTTTTAGTGTTATCTCTCTGGTGTCTGCTCAAGCTAAGTCTTCCCCCTTTGTTTGTCTCCCTTGTCTTTAGTTTATAGTGGGGATTGACCAATGCTCACCCCCCTCCCTATCTAGGGCCTAGCTCTAGGGATATACAGGGATTAGGTTTCCTGTTCGGCGATAGGTGCAGAACCTATATAAGGACGGTAGGTCAGGTACGGTGGTATTTAAGCTGCCTAGGGGTCTCCTCTCCCCCTTTCCCTAGCGTTTGGCACTTAGTCTTTCCCACACTGTGCGTGACACATGCACAGCACGGCTCCAGTGCTTATGCCTCCAGGCCCACCCCACACCAAATGCTCGTGCCTCCAGGCCCACCCCACACCAAATGCTCTGAAAGGCTGTGATTTTATCCTCTGACCTCCTCCCTTTCTACCGGTGTTTAATCACCCTAGCCCTAAGATGGCTGTTTAACCCACTCGTGTGCTGGAACCTTTTTCCTAAGTATAATTACTGCAGCTAATAATCTCAGTGCAACATATCTCCCCTCCAGTACTTTGCCAGTGACTTTGTCACAGGGGTTAATGAGGACAAATGACTTTTATAACATATTGACTAGATATTTCAGAAATGTAAGACTAGTTGGAGCAGTGGCTGCCTATTACTATTTTGCGAAGACCTGACTTGTCATCCAATTCTTATTATCATTGCAAAATGTTATTTTATTTCATTTTTGTGCCTCTGATCGCCATCTGACATCGGATCCGCCAGACATTACCGGCCTGATAATTGAAGATGTCTCAGTTGATTTTCACAATAGGGCCTGACTGACGCTGTAGATTGGAGCCTGTCAGATTAATGGCAATTATGGTGACGGTAATTATCGCCGTCTGTAAACAATCTCTTTGGGTCACTTACATGCAGCGACTATTGTTGGACACATTATGTAGTAATCAAATCTTAGAAAAATCAAATTTTTTTAATCCTTCCCAAACTTTGTAATGAATTAAAGGGACGCTATCATCTGAAAATAAATTATTGTTTAAACCAGATTTTTGTATTTTTTTATTTATATCACAATCTTTATTAAAAAAAAACAAAATGAGTAATCTTGAAATTTTCACCCTGTCCACTAGGGCTTTTTTTTTATACTTCCTGTCCTTTCAAGAAGAGTTTTCAGCAGGCTCGTTATCAGCAGAGGCAGGATTAAATGACAGTTAACTCAGCTGATAACACAGGGTCCAGCATTCACAATATGTGATATCACAGCTCACCTCCTTCTCCTGTACAATTACTGAGAACACCTCTATACACAGCTGATAACACAGGATCCACCATTCACAATAACTGATGTCACAGCTCACCTCCTCCTCCTGTACAATGACTGATAACACCTCTATATACAGCTGATAAAACAGGATCCACCAATCACAATAGGCGATGTCACAGCTGACCCTGCTCCCCTTCCCTTCACAATGACATTAAGTAGATGCATCAATACAAAAGATAGAGATGGGTGCCTGACCATTATGGCTATGTACATATGTTGTTTCCTGAAACAACAGGAAATTAGAGTCTGGAATAGCCCCAGTGGCCAGTGTGAAAATTGCAAGATTTCAATTTTTTTTTAATTGTGATATGAAAAATAAAAACAATACCAAAAATGAAAAAAAATACATCCTCCCTCAAATTAAACAATAGGTACATTTCTTACGATTGCTTCCCTTTAACCCCTGACTTGATTAGAACTCGAGAAAGTTCCCGCAAGTTATTATTAACCAGTATTTTTATCAACCGCTGCAAATCTCAAGGGAAATGCAATATTAATGGCTGAATTTAGGATATCTCCAACTCTGGTAAAGTGAAAGCTGCGATGTGATCAACTTGCATGGTGGACAATTACTTCATGCGATGATATCTTGTCAGAGCAAAGTGAATATGAATAAATGAGTTCTGCACTTCTTTTAAATTGGTCTTTTGGGACTTAGTGAATAATGGCCTCAGGGTGGGTTATCAGTTTTTAACAGTGTTGGTTTGACTTCCGCAATCCCCTTAAATCAGCAGAATGTAGATACTACATCCATTTAAATTTTTCTTACACGGTGTCTCATACACACGGGCGGCTTTAAGCCTGATTATTCCATTCAAGAGAATGAGATTGAGCTGCAGTACCAGGCTCAACCACACACATATGTATAGCACTGTTTCTATGTAAGCAATGCAGCGCCTAAACATTGCAGGGCATCATGGAAATTCATGGATTTAGCAACAGGGAGGAGGTACACTGAGGAGCTGTCAATCGGGCTAGGTAGGCATAGATTTTAAAGCAACAGCAAGGAGGGACACTGATGAGTTGTCAATGAAGATTGGTGAGCAGAGATTCATCAAAGGAAGGAGGGGCACTGAGGAGCTGTCAATCAGGCTATATGAGCAGATATTCAGCAGCAGGGAAGAGGGACACTGAGGGGCTACATGTCACGCAAGGTGTGGGAAAGACTAAGTGCAACACGAAGGGAAGAGGGGAAGGGAGCCAAGACACTAGGGAAAGGGGGAGTGGAGACCTCCTGGGCTGATCTGATATCACTCTGTCTCCCCTATCGTCCCTATATTGGTTCTTCACCAATCGCCGCACAGGAACCTAAACTCTGAATTTCCCTAGAGCTTGGCTCTGGATAGGGAAGTGGGGGGATGAGCACTAGTCAGTCCCCACTAATAACTAAAGACAACGAGGGAGACAAACACAGGAGAAAGTAACTTAGCTTGAGCCGAATTCAGAGAGATTACACCACACGTCCTCCTAGCACCAGAGAGGAAGTAAACAGACTGCAGTAGCTCCAAGCCTTCACAAGGGAAACATGTGAATATCACCGGCACCTCTGTAGCAAACAGAAAGTATTTAAACACCCAGGGCTGGGTGTCAATTAGCAGGAAGGAAGTAGCCGCTGGGTCCTAGAGTGATACAGATTTAAGAAGGCGTCTGTAATGCCAACAAAGAGATCTTCTGCAACCAACTGCAGGGCGACTGTCTGTCACCTCTGACACACCCTTGACACTATAATGGCTGTAAAAAAAAAGCAATAAAAACACCCTTGCACTTAGGGCATTAATCAAAAAATATGTACATGAAGAACCAGGTAACATAGAATTGCTAACCTGGTGATGTTGTGCAGGAGGCATATAGGTGAGTGAGTGGGTAGCTGCAGCACCTTGTACTCCTCCTGCAGCAGGGAGAACACAAGGCGCATTGCACAGGTCACATCATGGATCTCAATCGCTGACTCTTCCTCAAACTCAGACAGTAGCGCCATACAAGTCTCATTTTTTTCTTCTTCTGGTGATGTACTGAGGAGCTGTAAGTCACACGAGGTGGGCAGAGATTCATCAGCGGCAGGGAGGAAGACCCAAAAAGGATTATTCAGCTGGCTTAAATTTTTACAAGAAGTACTCCAGCCTCATCAAGTCAAGGAGACATATTTAATAATGTGTGCAGTTTGTATTGTGAATAAATGCGAATACATTTAGATGGAGAGCCCCTTTAAAAATGGCTGTGATTGAAATGTTGGACGAGATTTTGTCCTGAACTGTCCCATGTTTTTCAGTTACGGCTTCGTGCTTTTCAGGCAGTTTCTCGGTCTAAAAACACACTTTGGTAGCGGTAAGAATCCTCCAGAGAGTAATTAGCTGAGCACTGAGGGATCTGGATCAGCAGTATTCTATCTAACAATAACATTCATTCCTGGTTACTTGGTTCACAATAGAAAAATCTGCGACCCGGCTTCATTATAGGGGCTGAACTTGATTAGCATCTATAGCGCTCTGGTTCCCATTAGCAGCACATGCAGACCCTGCAAATCATGGCGCACAGATGGACGGAGCATGCACCATCTGGAGAACGGGCGTCTATGGAGTGCTCGATAATTAGATAGATCGGGAGTAAATGGGAAAGCTAATATTCCTATGTCATGAAAGAACATACTCGACTCGTCTGCAACTCTCTGCCCGGTGTACATGGCAATCATCTGTGCACAGTCAGGGCAGATGTTATATATAGAGATGGTATTAGCAGTGCGATCAGTGCCAATTATTTAAAATGCCCCTCTTCCCCCACAGTAAAGAGAAGTCCTCCAAGTTGTGCTCTCAGTCCAGTATTTAATAATTTCACAAGGTTATATCTAAATTTCGAACAGCTGGACAACTTCTAATATTATGGCTACCATAGCGCCACCTAGAGGGGAGAATTTGCCACTTGAATGTCTGGAAAAATGACCACAGGCGCAATTCAGAGGTAGTCACACAAGGTGTTAGCAGCTATAAAGCACAACCAAATGAAGAATAACCGTTGTTTTGTTTTTTTTCCCATTAATAGTTCACGTGAAACTTTGTAATATATTTTATCAGAGAAATCCGCTTCTTTTTTTATTTGAGAAAATCATTCAGTCTCAAAATTCTCAATTCTTGGGTAAAATTTGTCTGCAGTGAATACAGATGTTCCCATTACCGAAATAGGAGATGACAGTTGGTGCTCTTAAAGACCTATGGAGAACTGTAAGTGTTGTTTCAGGAGAACTTGCAGCAGAATGTCTGTGTCTTCCTCTAGCTCCTCCCTAGAATGTCTATGTCTTCCTCTAGCTCGTCCCTAGAATGTCTGTGTCTGCCTCTAGCTCCTCCCTAGAATGTCTGTGTCTGCCTCTAGCTCCTCCCTAGAATGTCTGTGTCTTCATCTAGCTCCTCCCTAGAATCTGTCTGCCTCTAGCTCCTCCCTAGAATGTCTGTGTCTTCCTCTAGCTTCTCCCTAGAATGTCTGTCTGCCTTTAGCTCCTCCCTAGAATGCCTGTGTCTTCCTCTAGCTCCTCCCTAGAATGTCTGTCTGCCTTCAGCTCCTCCATAGAATGTCTGTGTCTTCCTCTAGCTCCTCCCTAGAATGTCTGTGTCTTCCTCTAGCTCCTCCCTAGAATGTCTGTCTTCCTCTAGCTCCTCCCTAGAATGTCTGTGTCTACCTTTAGCTCCTCCCTAGAATGCCTGTGTCTTCCTCTAGCTCCTCCCTAGAATGCCTGTGTCTTCCTCTAGCTCCTCCCTAGAATGCCTGTGTCTTCCTCTAGCTCCTCCCTAGAATGTCTGTGTCTGCCTCCAGCTCCTCCCTAGAATGTCTGTCTTCCTCTAGCTCCTCCCTAGAATGTCTGTCTTCCTCTAGCTCCTCCCTAGAATGTCTGTCTTCCTCTAGCTCCTCCCTAGAATGTCTGTGTCATCCTCTAGCTCCTCCCTAGAATGTCTGTCTTCCTCTAGCTCGTCCCTAGAATGTCTGTCTGCCTCTAGCTCCTCCCTAGAATGTCTGTGTCTTCATCTAGCTCCTCCCTAGAATCTGTGTCTGCCTCTAGCTCCTCCCTAGAATGTCTGTGTCTTCCTCTAGCTTCTCCCTAGAATGTCTGTCTGCCTTTAGCTCCTCCCTAGAATGCCTGTGTCTTCCTCTAGCTCCTCCCTAGAATGTCTGTCTGCCTTCAGCTCCTCCATAGAATGTCTGTGTCTTCCTCTAGCTCCTCCCTAGAATGTCTGTGTCTTCCTCTAGCTCCTCCCTAGAATGTCTGTCTTCCTCTAGCTCCTCCCTAGAATGTCTGTGTCTACCTTTAGCTCCTCCCTAGAATGCCTGTGTCTTCCTCTAGCTCCTCCCTAGAATGCCTGTGTCTTCCTCTAGCTCCTCCCTAGAATGTCTGTGTCTGCCTCCAGCTCCTCCCTAGAATGTCTGTCTTCCTCTAGCTCCTCCCTAGAATGTCTGTCTTCCTCTAGCTCCTCCCTAGAATGTCTGTGTCATCCTCTAGCTCCTCCCTAGAATGTCTGTCTTCCTCTAGCTCCTCCCTAGAATGTCTGTCTTCCTCTAGCTCCTCCCTAGAATGTCTGTCTTCCTCTAGCTCCTCCCTAGAATGTCTGTGTCTTCCTCTAGCTCCTCCCTAGAATGTCTGTGTCATCCTCTAGCTCCTCCCTAGAATGTCTGTCTGCCTCTAGCTCTTCCCTAGAATGTAGGTGTCTGCCTCTAGCTCCTCCTCCAAACTCCATAGAATTATATAAGCACCAACTGTCATCTCCTGTCTTAGTAATGTGAAAATACGGGCCTCATTGAAAACAGATTTTGAGAGCGAAAGATCAGGAAACACAGTCGTTGTAAATGGTACATTCTCAAAATGGGATATAGTCAGCAGTAGGGACGGCAGGGATCTGTTCTGGAAGCAGTGGGGGCCATAAGGATCTGTTCTGGAAGCAGTGGGGGGGGGGGGGTGCAGGGATCTGTGCTAAGACCGATTCTTTTTAACCTCTTTATTAATTATTTTATGGATGGGATTGAGAGTACAGTGTCAGTTTTTGCTGACAGTACCAAACTATGTAGAATATTAAAATCTGACCTTGACATTACAATATTGCAGAACGATCTGGATAAGATGAAGTTTGGCAGATGAAGTTAAATGTAGATAAATGTTGATTAATGCACCTTGGACGGAGTAATCCTTTTGCTGCATATACATTAAATGGGAGTATACTCGGGACTACAGAACAGGAGAAGGGTTTGGGTATTCTGGTTACAAGTAAGCTGACCAGCAGTACTCAATGTCAAGCAGCAGCTACAAAAGCAGAGAAGATTTTAGGATGTATAAAAAGATAAATAAAATCCCACGATCCCAACGTATCGTTACCCCTTTATAAATCACTTTTGAGGCCACATCTGGAATATGGGATCCAGTTTTGGGCTCCGCATTTTAAACAGGATATTCAGAAGTTAGAGTCAGTTCAAAGGCGGCAACTAGATTATTACATGAGGTGGAGGTTGGAGAAGTTGAGCTTGTTTAGCTTAGAAAATCGACATCTCAGAGGAGATCTCATGTACATGTATAAATATATGTGTGGTCAGTACAAAGGACGGCACATGACTTATTCCTTCTAAAGACCATACTAAGGACCAGGGGGCACTGATTACGGGTGGAAGAAAGGCGATTCCGGCACCTAAACAGGAAAGGGTTCTTTACAGTCAGAGCAGTCAGGCTGTCGAATACTCGACCACAAGCAGATACTATAACCGCATTTAAAAAGGGCTGAATGATTTCCTCAGCAGGATATAGATAATTTATTGACAAAAAAATATATAATTAGTGGAGAAAGACTTGATGGACCTAGTTCTTTTTTTCAACCTATGTAATGATCAGCCCTGGAGGAAAAAGAAGCAGATTTCCCTAATAAGATATATTACACAGTTGCTTATTTTCATGTGGATTTTGATTTATGAAATAAAAATTACAATTATGGATACGCTTTAAAGACCATTAAACTCCGAATCTACAGAAGTAGTTATTAGCCACCTGCCGTGTTCTATTAATATGCAAATGCAGTAATAATAATGTGATTATGTGACCTTCTTATTGGTTGCAGAATCCTTTGATATCATTGATGTTGTTGTGGATGTTTCTACATCTATTAAAGGGGTAATCTCGAGATCATAAACGGGTAAAATTGTAAGAACAAGTAACTTTGCAAATCACTTCTCATTTTAAAAAATATATTTAGTACATTCATGGCTCTTCTCTGTCCCCCGTCCTCTTCTATGTCGTCTTCTCTTGTGACATTTTGTTGGGAAGGCTTCTTTCCTCCATGTTCCTGTGTCGTACGTTGTTTGCGTCCTGCTTCCTCTTTTTTGTTTAGCAGATTGGCGCCCATGAGCGGTGCCAGCACTTATCTGCAGGGTTAGCAATAGATGACATAATAAGCAGCGGAGCCTGGTAATAATGATATACGGAGAACCAAACCCTCCCCGGACTGAGCCTGGAGGAGCAAATGAAACGTATTCGCTCATCTGCTTGCCTGTCGATGTATATACAGGATGTCGTATCTGGCTTGGTTTGCTTAGTAGGGAAAAGCTAAAGGGAATTTGTCATCAGAAAATGACTTACATTTAATATTAAATAATATTTTTATTTATAAATGTTTGATGCTGTTTATTTTTATTTTTCCATATCACTATCTATGTAAAACTGACACTGACCTCTAGGCCTTTTACTAGACTCCTACTTCCTGTTCTGTACAGATGACTTTTCAACAGTCTCTTTATCAGCACAGACAGGACTACATTGATAGGTATCGCCTCCACATAAAATGGGTAACACAAATCCACCATTCATAAAGGGTGATGTCACAGCTCACCCCCTCCCCTCCTATACCATGACAGATAACACCTCTATACACAACAGATAACACAGGATCCACCATTCACAATAGGCGATGTCACAGCACACCTCCTGCTGTACAATCACTGATAACCCCTCTATATACATTAGATAGCACAAGACCCCCCATAGGTGATGTCACAGCTCACCTCCTCTTGTACAATCACTGATAACACCTCTATATACAGTAGATAACACAGTATTCAGCATTCACAATAGGTGAATATCACAGCTCACCTCCTCCTCCTGTACAATGACTGATAACACCTCTATATACAGTAGATAACACAGGATCTACTATTCACAATAGGTGAATATCACAGCTCACCTCCTCCTCCTGTACAATCACTGATAGCACCTCTATATACAGTAGATAACACAGTATTCAACATTCACAATAGGTGAATATCACAGCTCACCTTCTCCTCCTGTACAATGACTGATAACACCTCTATATACAGTAGATAACACAGGATCTACCATTCACAATAGGTGAATATCACAGCTCACCTCCTCCTCCTGTACAATGACTGATATCACCTCTATATATAGTAGATAACACAGGATCCACCATTCAGAATAGGTGATGTCACAGCTCACCTCCTCCTCCTGTACAATGACTGATATCACCTCTATATATAGTAGATAACACAGGATCCACCATTCAGAATAGGTGATGTCACAGCTCACCTCCTCCTCCTGTACAATGACTGATATCACCTCTATATATAGTAGATAACACAGGATCCACCATTCAGAATAGGTGATGTCACAGCTCACCTACTCACCTTTCTTTAGCATTGACCTTTCCTTTGGTGACAACATGCTCATTAAATACCTCAATACAAGCCAGTAGGGTCTGAGTCTGCCGCTTATGATCCTATGTCCAGCAGGATGAAGGAGTCTAATCTTGAGTCTAGTTCTTTAAAAAAAAAAACAAATTTTGCAATTTTGACAAGAGTAGTGATGAATAATAAAATTAATACATCTCACATAAAAGCATGATTTAAACGACAGTGATTATCTGACGACACATTCTCTTTTAAGACGATTTACACCGACAGATTTCTTCCTAACGACGTCTATTAGAGCTTGTAAGCACTGCACATGCTCGGCATCGCTGCTAGACTGCAGTGGTGGTCGGTAACCGAGACATCGAGCATTAAACAATAAAATCCCTATATTTTTGAGAATGGAGAAGATTTTTAATAATTATTAATTTTTGCAAGTGCTTTGCAATTTTCACCCTTTAAGACGTGGAGACAACCCATCTCAGGTCTGTGGGCTGCTCTGATGTGTCTACTAGAGGGGGGTTGTCAGGTCGCTCTTGAGTAGTAGATTCGGACTGTTCAGAATTCATGACATTCAGTGCTGATGAATGAGCCTAAGCTGCAAAACCAGACACGAGCTGTGGTATCAGGGGACTTGTTATAATGCACTAGGTGCCACCAACATCACCTTGCTGACCTCCTTCATCAACGTTTCTGCTAATGATTCTGATTGTATTATCCACCATAGGGGATTTTTTTCTTTTTTTTGGCCCTGTGCCCTATGTTCCCTATACTTCTGCAGTTATCACAGCAAATACAAATGGGATAATTAGGTAAATTAGATTATAACCTATTGTACGTGCTTTTCTCATCCATACAGTGTGAATGTGTCCGTGGGTTCCTGGATTTGATGTTACTTTATTGTTTCTACATTTTAGCAGTTTGCATTTATTTTTTATCTTCGTGACACAATGAAACCGCCATACACGATTAATGTTGGCTTCACCCGCCAACATCAACAGGTTCGTCCGACACGCTAATGTGAATGGGGTCACCGGCCAGTTGATTTTCAGCAAAATTGTTGCATCTCCGCTTTTGGATTACCAATCGCTTTGTTCTCCGAGATAAGCCGCTGCCAGAGAATGCCTGTCATTGACTTTCTCATAAATAACTTCTGTGTATGGGAGAGACGGCGAGATGGCTGTTGGACGAACGATCGGCTGAAGTATTGTTGATGTTTTTGCCTTAGGGAGAGCACCTGGTGGTTGTTTCTTTCCTGTAAGGACATAGGATTAGGCATGTTGAACTCCAAAGGATTGATCCTTCTTTCCCTTTACATCTGCTGTAGGGAGAATTGGGACACCCCTATACACATTAGGTGATTGGCCAGCCTGTTGGTTCATATGAAATTGGCAGGTTCTCCAATGGTAACAGTCTCGGACTGGTCCGCAGGAGAACAGGGAAATTCTCTGGTGGGCCCCTCCCTTTTATATGAGCAGTACTTGGCACAATATATTATGTACAGACAAAGGCTGCATCTTTTTTATTCGACAATTAACCCATTTTATTGCTATAGAAATTTGTGAATGAGGATATAGATCAGGTCCTTGTTTTGGCGAGACAGCTCTGACACTTGAAAACAAAGTGTTTCCGCTAGACTGTGGACCGACCGGCGGCATTTCCACAAGAGTTTAAACCAAAATGGAATTATTTGACGCTGTAAAATACTCCACGATTATAAAAATGGCGTCATTTTAGCTGATTAACATTTTAGCTGTATTATTTTAGCTTTGCAAATTGCTAAATAAGGCACACACGGACTATAAGAGCAAATACCAGTACAAGAACAATATTGAATAGACTACATATTACATAGATCTATAAAAAAAATAAGACTATAAGCAGCGGAAACATATTTGCTGGATTAGCAGCAGGATTGGTCCATTCTCAGCTGTTCTGTGGACCCATGATTCATATTTCCCACCGTTTCATCTCTTTCTAGCCAAGTCCCGTTCTTGAATTTTTTTTGAGAAAAAAATGTCGGAAACTTGGAGATGATTTCAATATACTCCATAGCACCAAGGCCTGTCAGTGTATGTTATGTTATTCCAAAACCTCTATGGCCAAGACCTAAAATCATATTTTAATTTTTAGTTACATAGCCACATCCCTTTATGACGGGCCACTCCACATTATTCCTCCTGAATGGGCCTATGGATGTTAGAGCTTGGTGTCAAGCCAATGCAAAATTTCGAGTGAGCACCACTTTTCTATAAACGTTATGGGAGTTTTCTATGATGCCCAGAAGATTTGCTGAATTTCTTTTTTTTCCAAGGAATCTCATGGACAAGTATGCCTAAAGTATGAGAGACCCTCCTTGTGTTGGTTAATGGCAGCACATCATCACCCACCTGAGACAGGATGTCATGAAGCTTGCCCCTCTGTCTTTTTTTCATGATCTGTTGATTAATTCCACGTACCCTTTTTTCCTAAGATTGTAGGACCTGTGAGGCAGCACCTGAGGACGCTATGGGGCTCCTTGTTGGGACCCAGTCCACATTAACCAAATCCCTTGTTTTAATGGGTGTATGAATTATTGAGGCAGTCTATTAGGATACTATTGGGCTCCTACCTGGGACCCAGTCCAGGTTGATCAAGTCCCTTGTTTTAATGGGTATACAAATTATTGAGGAGGCCTACGAGAATACTGTGGGAACCCATCAAGGTTGACCACATCCATTGTGTATGAATTGAGACAACCTTTGAGGATGCTATGGGGCTTCTAGTGGGTACCGAGTCCAGGTTGACCAAATCCATTTGTTTAATGGGTGTATGAATTATTGAGGCAACACCTGAGGATGCTTCGGGGCTCCTAGTGGGGACCCATGAAGGTTGACTACATCACTTGATTTAATGGTTATACAAATTTTTGATGCAGTCTCTGAGGATGCTATGGGGCTTCTTGTGGGTACTCAGTCCAGATTGACCGAATCCCTTGTTTTAATGGGTGTACAAATTATTGATGTAGCCCACGAGGATGCTATATGGCCAACCTAGATTGGCGTCATCCCTTGTTTTATTGGTTCATAAGGCCAGCTTTACATGTTTGCATTTTGTAGTCTGGTACGAAACTAAATGTGAGGACTGACTTTAGGTCTCCTGACATTAACGATCATCCTTAAAGGTATATATAAGGTTGATAGTTCAGGTCCAAAGACCTTCACCCCATCCGCTAATTGTGATCTGTACATTGGCTGTGAAATTCAGACGTGTGAAGCCGTCCTTACAAACAAAGTCAGGAGTGAGGCCAACCTAGGCAGGGTCACCTCTAGGAGCCCCATAGCATCCTCATGGGCTGCCTCAATAATTTGTACACCGTTAAGGATAGCTGTATCATTTTTTTGCTACCCTACCAGAAAAAAAATAATGTCTAGCTTATACATATCTTCATTATGATGGATATTTTGTCTTATGATGTAGACCTTTTACAACTCAGTTCTTCATGTGTTGGGAATACTGATGAGCACCAGTTCGGCTAGATTACACTGTTGGATGTTTCCTTTCTTCTACACTTATTGATTAAGAATTGCACGGATTTCTTGAGACCATCCCGGCATGGTTTATGTAGGACAAGTGTGAATATAAGTCTGATGCAGCTCCCACTGAATACTGCCAGTTCTGCTATGTTCAGCACCAACTCCTCTCTTGGAGACATGTAGAATCCATGAATCTTTAAACCCGTCCTCCTGATGAGCATGATGTTGTAGAACAGTCGACATATAAACATAATGGGAATGTGACATAAAACAACCAGATGGGCCCGGATCTTCTCCGACATTTCCACTTTTCGGGCTCGAATAATGATTAGAATGGTGAAAATTAGAAGTACCAGGGATGGGACACCAAATCCAGCAATGAACTTTGTAAAGTCATATTCAGGCTTAGCATTTAATGGATCCAGCTGGCAATGTATTATATTCTGAAGGTTATCATAGGTACCCAACAGTGACACGTTACCTACAGACATCATTATCGACAATGTCAAAGTCAGGAAGACGTATCTCAGATGACTTTGAGATGTTCTAGGGTCATCCAGGAGGAGCAAGATGAAGAACATTAGAATTAGCAGATATTGAGAGAAGAAATAACTTGCGTTGAAAAAACATGATAAGACCCCACAACTCAGATTAGAAATTTCCAGATAGTCTGGTCTTGTCTTTGACGTGAAAGAGTAGAAGACGATTGTAATGTCTGTAACCACCAACGCTAGAAGATGTAAGTCCAGATTATCCAGTGTTTGATGCTTCACCTTGTTCCTGATTAATATGGCCACGCAGAAGACACCAGCCAGTAACCCAAGGGGTACTAATAGGCCAAGGTAGCTGTGCATGACCCTTGAGATGACATTCTGAGAAGTAATTATATCTTCTATGTCTATGTGAGGGCCCCCCAGAGTTTGGCTGGGGTAAAAAAGCCCACTCATGTTTTGAAGGCCCATGGTTTTCCAACTTCACGTTGACTCTCGTAACTATATACCTGTAAGGAAACAAATATCCAAATTAGTCCTATAGAAATACTAAGAACAATAAAAACATATATATTTATGTCCACATACAATATAGCCAACATGCTCAATCAATTTTTTATATGCTTGTGTGAACTTAGCCTTAGAAGGTTAACAACATCGAAATTTTATTTTATCATGTTAAGGGAAACTCTCTGGCCCCCCTGGTCGAACAAACATCAACTTCTTAGCTAGGTTTACGTATTTTTTATATGGATTTTGAAGGAGATCACCCTCCAAAACCCATGTACAAAAACTCTATGTGAACATACCCTTAGGCCATTGCATATTCGAGAATGTCAGTCATGTCCCAGGGGTTAGTGATTAAAGACTGTGGAGCGGGACTAGATTGTGAATGCAAGGACTCACTGGATTAGTTCAGAATAATTTGCTTATGTGAGTGCTGACAGTGAAAAGAATTTTCAGCAGACTCCTTATCATCAGAGACAGGATTACAATGACAGGTAGCAACTCTATACACAGCTGATAACACAGGATCCACCAATTACAATAAGTGCACTCATCCTTCATAATGGCCTTTGCGCACGCTCATTAGATGCTTCAATACAAAAGATAGGGTCAGAATCTGATCATTGCTACTAATGTGCGTGTGCATTTTCTTAAACAAAATGAAATTAGTATCAATTAAATTAGTGTCTATAGCCCCAATGGTCAGTGTGAGAATTGCAAGATTTTTATTTTTAATAAAGACTATGATATAGGGAAGAAAGGAAAATATTGCTAAATTTATATAAAAAACAAAACACCGAACACAAAAACCTGATTTAAACAAAAAGTCATTTTCTGATGACTCGGTCCCTTTAAGATCTATTATTGTACTATATAATACAGGGTCCGTCCTTAGAAAATGATGTGTCCATGTCAAACCTAAAAGACCTACAAGCGGCGCAGCAATCACTTTGTCGTAGAGCAGGTCTTCTGAATTGTGACCGGAGCGGATCTGCTTTTATCAGATAGTATTTCTCAGATGAGTAGCTGTAGGCTCCGATGGCTTCGGGAACGGCGTGACTCATATCTTGCCTCCAGTTTATCAAACTTTGACGGTATTTCAGAGCACAATAGAAAGAGACTAATCAATGGCATCAAGGATTAACCACTTCCTGACGTCGGACGTGCGTGTCGGACTGGACTGCCAAAGGCCCACCAGTAGCATTGACTCTGGTGGCCCACTTTTCGGGTACATGCAAATATTACATTACCCTCATTTGCAAATTTACCTCTGCTTCTATATAATAATAATCTGGGTAGTTTGTTAAATAAATGATTAGATGTCATCTTTGTCTGTACAGAATGAATCAAGTGCGTTGTGCCAACTACTACATAAGGGCCTACCGGGGAATTCACCATTTCTCATGCGGGCCAGTCCGAGCCTGGATGTGCTATTACTTCATATGTCAGGTCCCCGTAATTGGTTCACGCACAGGAACTGAGTCTGTATCTTTCCTGGCAGATAATTGTCATGATAAATTGCCGGCATTTGCTCCTAACAGCAGTGAGTGGAGCCGAGCTCAGGCCGCTGCTGTTCAGCACACCAGTGCCACTGTCAGTCTCTTACTGCAGTATTTAAAGTGCGTGAATGGAGTGGCTCGCCGTTCCACATGCCTATCGGCCCCCCCACGACGTGATCATGGGGTGCTTATGGGTTGCCATGGCAGACAGGTATTTGTTGAAGCCCCATGTGCCTTCCATGGTGGTGCTTTTATGAAAACCAGCCTGTGGCTGGTCTTTATAGGTGCAATTTTTACAATATACTGCAAAACTGTGGCATTGCATTATTTAGTATAAACGATCAGATGATCACAGTTTTAAGTCCCCTAAGGGGACTAAAAAAGTAAATTAATAAAAAAAAATAAAAAATAAGTTTTAAAAATTGAAGTAAAAATGAATATAAAAATTTCAATCACCACCATTATTTTTTCCCCATTAAAAAAAAAATATATATTTATATTTGGAATTGCCGTAAAAAGTGTGATCTTTTGAAATATTACATTAATTAACACAATCGGTAAATACCACAACAAAATTAGAAATACAGTAGAAACTCCAGAATTGCAGTTTCTTGTTCGCTGCAACTCTGCAAATAAATGCAATAAGAAACAATCAAAACGTCGTATATACCCCATAGTGGTATCAATAAAAGTGTCAGCTCACAACGCAAAAAAAAACAAAACAAGTTTTGGAAAATGGCGACACAAGCGAAATTTTTATTTTATTTTATCAATTTCTGAATTTTTTTTCTAACCCATTTTAGGGACTAGCAGGGCTGGGGCTCGCTATATTTGCAAAATTGTGAGACTTTCCAGCATCCAGAATTTACAGATTATTGACTTCTTTATTTCTTCTACAGGTTTCTGAAGAATTTAAAGCAGAAAAACCTCCGGTAAGATTTATTGGATTTTAATGTACTTATGTAGTATACTACCGTTCCGTACATACAGTCGGGTGAAGCATTTGGTAGCATTCGGAACTCTATATACATTGTGCTTATGAGGTTCTGTATGATCTTGTCTATGGAACTTGAGTCCAGATGTATTTGTGGTTGTCCGAGATGGGAAAAACATGGCTGCTTTCTACCAGGAACGACCCCACCCCTGTCCATAGGTTGTATTGAAATTAATAGGGTTTAGCTGCAATACCAGACACAAACTGTAGAAAGGGGTGGCGCTGTTTCTGGGAGAAAGTACAATCTCGTTACTGGAATTATTTTAAAAGCTCCAGATTGGTTTGAAAAGAATGAAATACTTTACTTGCTCTTGCTTGTCCCCAACAGTTCCTGTTACAATGCTTACCCACCACACCCTGGATAGACCCCCACAGATCAAAATATGAAGGAATATCCTACTTATAAACTGTCATTTTATAAAATGGGAATACCAGTGTGATTGATGGATCTGCTGTCAGTTCTTGTATACTTTTGTTGTCTAGGATGAGAAGAACATGAGTCATTTCTTGCAAAAAACAGCACCACACCTGTCCAATGGTGTTTACTGGTATTGCAGCTGTTTACTTTCACAGAGTTGAGCTGCAATACCAGACACAACCCATGGACTGGTGTGGCACTGTTTTTGGACATTAGCAGCCATGTTTTTCCAATTCTGCACAATACAAATAACTGTACTTACTACTTTGTGGATCCCTTTAAATCCTGCCTTACACACGGTTGTTTTCCCGGACTGGCTTTTTATTGTCTTCTATATAAGGATGGTGTTATACCACTTCTCGGTTGACATTTAGCATTGATTTTTCGTTATTAGTGTGCATCTCACTTGACATTTTAATTTAATTCCCTCTACTAGAAACTGTTAGAAATCGAAAAATCTATAGGCCGGCATTTCCGTCACCTCTTCAACCACTGCATCCGGGCGCGACAGTTCTTTGCTTCCATTTAACTGGTTAAATTGCAACTTTTTGAAATATATAGTTAATATAATATCTGTATTTAAAGTGGAAACTTATCGTAGGTTGATCCAGCACTGGCACCAGGCATATTCCTAGGACTTGTCACTTGCCATAAATATGTTATTTATCTATGTAGGCTAAATGCCGCCGTTCTCCTGAATCCGGCATTGTCTTTCTTTTTTTCCTACACCTCTCCGTTCCTGAGATATGACCCCTTTTTTCCTTGTATGGAAATCTCGTGTAGTTTTGATCTTCATGAAGACGTCCATAGAGAAGAGCTGAGGACAACGCCCACTTGGATAAGAAAACAAGATTTATATACATTAAAAAGAGGGTCACATCTCAGACCTCCACTTTATTCATTGACTATGGGACTGCCAGAGAAAACCAAGTACAGTGCTTGGCTAATTCCAGCAGTACTATAGACAATGAATAGAGCGGAGGTCATGCATGCGCTCCTCTACTCCATGCAAAGCCCACTTACTGGTTTCAAAAGGCCAGTTCTCGGAAATCGAGGATAAGTTACTATTTGGGAATAACTCTTTAATGGATAAATTTGCTTAAAGGGATTCTGTCAGTGGGTTTTGCTGTGTAATCTGAGGGCAGGATAATGTAGGGGCTGAGATCCTGATTCCAGCGATGTGTCACTTACTGGGCTTGTGTGCTGTTGTTTCAATAAAATCAGTGTTTTACAGCAGGAGATTATCACTACAGGACTAGTGCCAACTGGTCTGTGTAACCCCGCCCCCATCACTGACAATATATAGTGTACATAGAAAGCAGCCAATCAGTGGTGTGGGCGGGGTTATACAGTGCTCAGCATTCCGAGCTCTGTAACATCCGCAGCAGTGAAAACAGGAATTGTATCAAAATGACAGCAAGCAGCCCAGCATGTGATACATCGCTGGAATCAGGGTTTCAGCCCCTACATCATGGTGCTCTCAGATTACATAGCAAAAACCTGGTGACGGATTCCCTTTAAAACTAGGAACTAAC
Source organism: Phyllobates terribilis (assembly GCF_046119375.1). Classification (NCBI taxonomy): domain Eukaryota; kingdom Metazoa; phylum Chordata; class Amphibia; order Anura; family Dendrobatidae; genus Phyllobates; species Phyllobates terribilis. Next base: position 345,939,301 of record NW_027362769.1, on the reverse strand, counting down.
TGGCATGTTTTTCATTGTCTAAGAATTCTGAGAACTTGGATGTAAAATTTGCGTTACAAATCCGCAGCGGTTTTTGCTGCATGTCTGTGACAAAATCTGCGTGAGATGAATGCAGACTTGTCGCGGATTTCGCCCTACATATTCCAAAAAAAAAAGGGAAATCCGTGGCGAAAATCAGCCGGATAAATCGACACGCTGCAGATTTAAAATCTAATTTTCTGCTTTGTGGATAAGATTTGGTAAAATCATATCCCCTTTGTTGCTGCAGAAATGCGCTGCCCCCAATTCGGTGCAGAAAATTAGCAGCACAACTGCATGGTGTGGACACGACCGAACTATAAGAAATGGCCGATGTCTTGGGGCGGCCGGGACGCAGGTGTTTGCTTAGTTCTTGGAATTGCTTTCTAGAATATGGATTCCCTGTCGTTTGGATGCACATTGTCTATGGTGGCAATAATGGCTCTTCCTCAGCCTTTCCGGGCCCAGCTGTCTCTCTTATATAGAAGTATATAGTTCATTATAGAGGATCAATATTTCTTCCCCAGGCATCAAGTTCAATGGCTGCTAATATTCTTATTTTCCACATAGGGAAACTTCAGATTTTTCACCGCTTAAAATAATCTTGATCTGTTGCTCAAACATTTTCTCCTGAAATCTTAAGACCCAGTCGGGACATAAAGGCCTGAAAATGACCCTCGTTTTTTTGGGTTTTTCTTCTGCTTGTGACATCTAGATTTTTTTTTAATGCCCATAGCGCTGTTTTATTAGATATCAAACCATTGGAAATAAAGAATAAAGTACAGACGTATATGGATTTGTGAAAATATGATTGATAAAGAATTCAGCTGTAACGTCGCGCTGTGCACCGCTGCTTGATGGCCATAAAGACATTGACGGGGGTCAGCGGAGTGGTCTCATTAACATTGGAAGCGGAGGATGTAATGACAGCTCCATTGTACTGCTGGAAGCCCAGATAAGACATAGTGACAGATTAGATAGTAGATAGACTATCGCACCCCTGGTATAGGTTGGTGCACGGGTAAGGTGCCAAACCGAGTATCAATATATAATAAAACCCGGCACTCAAAGACTGACTTGCCTTCCCTAATCTGAAAGCCCACCTGCAGTAGGTCTGCCATCCTCAGGCAGTTACTCTTCACTAGAATTCTGCCAGCACTAGAGGTGCTGGAACTTCTTTTCCCTTACTTCCCAGCATGCATTGCTCCTGTCATTAATAACTGGCTTGCCTGCCCTAATCTGTCACTACATATACATATAATAAAACCCGGCACTCGAAGACTCAATTGATTTTCTTGTTTTTAATAAAGTGGATAATAATACAGAATACAAACGTTTCGGTCGCATAGGACCTTCATCAGTGTCCTAAAACAAAAAATTAATGACAGTCATTATGTGGTCATAATGGTCAAACGAAATATATGTCATTATATATTGCATATCATATAGGTATAATGGTTGTAAAATACTTGGAATGGGGAAAGGAACGGGAGGGGACAGGGAAGGAGGGGAAGGGGGCATGAGGTTGATGCCCCAGAGATATAGAGAAGTGGAAAGAGAACATACCAGTATTCAGAGGTGAAATTGCCTGGAGTGGGCTGAGACCACAATGAAGGCTGTGGAGAGACAGGGTATTGGTTATAGGAAATAGCCTGTGGACCCAGGGAGAGGCAAAGGGATAGGCACATACCTTTGTTGAGCAAGTAGGATATAGATAGGTGTATGGGAACGCGGTGTCCACCGCTTGTTCCTTATGGTGTCAGGTATGGGATGCAAGGGGCAGGCCTTAAGTAGGCGGTGGGTGGATCCAGTGAGGAAAGATAGGATAGCATTGGTGGCAGTGAGGCGCCGAGATTCCACATGATATTGGAAGGACCTGCCGGACCGGAAGTGACGTAGCGGCCGCGTCACTAGGTCCTGATGCATGGTGGCGGTCAAGTGGGCGGAAGTGACGCGCCGCTTGCGTTCCAAGGCGGAGGTTGTGCATTCCACTGTGTGGCTGGATGGCATGAATGATTAGAACAAGGAGTATGGTAAAGATGGGAAGGAGGAATCCAAGGAGGGGACATCAGGAGGGATCAGGGAGGGAGCAGGGATCTAGGGATGGTTCTAAAAGACAAGAAAAAGAATGTTAGATTGCACAAAATAGATAGAAAAAATACATGATGCTTGTAAATGGCAATCATATATAAGTATACAAGTGTAATAGCGTTCATGCATAGTATTACTTAGATTTTACTCTGTAAGCATAATGTAACACATAACATATGTAGAATAACAACAAAAAATGAGATCAAATTTTCAACTTGAACCAGTAGATCCCATCTTTATTAAAATAGATCACTGGCTGGAAGCATTCTGTGTTTGTGACTGAATTGATATGGGTTCAACGCAAAACGTTATGGAGCGATATGATTATATAAATAGCTATTAGGGTTTTAGGTGAATGAGAGAAGGTCATATTCTCGATTGAGTCCCCTGGGTGTAAGAGATTGTAATTCATGGATCCAATAGGCCTCCCGGTGCTTAAGCATGTGTATACGGTCACCACCTCGGCGTGGTAGGGGTACATGATCAATAAGTTGTGAAGTTGTGTGACCGGCTGTTATGAAATGGTTGGGTAATGGTAGTCGTAAGTTCTTGCAGCGTATGGTAGATTTGTGTTTCGATATGCGGTCCTTGACGGATTGTGTCGTTTCTCCAATGTAAATGAGCCCACATGGACATTTGATCAAATAGACCACGAAGGACGAATTGCAAGTATAGTAGTCATTAATTTGGTCTTGTTTGCCTGAGTGTGGGTGGCAGAATGTATTACCTCTGGTGACGTTATATTACATTGGTAGCACTGTAAATAAGGGAACGTGCCGGTTTTCGTGTTCGAGAGAAATCTTTGTCGGGGTAAAGTTTTAGTGGCACCAAAGTCAGCTCGGATAAGTCGATCTCTGATGTTGGGGGCTCTTTTGAAACAAGGTAGGAAGGGGCCGTTAAATTCAGGTACAGAGGGATATGCTGTTTGTAGTATTTTCCAATGTTGTCTGATTTTCTTATGGAGGATGAGTACAGCCGGATGGTACGTATGAACAAAAGGAGTACGGTTAGAGGTAGTGGGGCGTGTGTTGGCCATGGGTTGCATGGATTTCTTTAGTAAATCAGGGGGATACCCTCTCTCTTCAAATTTACTTTGCATTTGTCTAAGGTCCCGGGTGACCGGATCGCTTACTATTCGTTTCACGCGATGGAACTGTGATTTTGGAACTGAAGAGACAGTAGATTTGGGGTGTAAGCTGTCAAAAATAAGTAGCCCGTTATGGTGAATGGGTTTGATATAGAGGTCAGTAGAAAGTGTCCCCTCTTGGTTCTTAATGACCCTTGTGTCTAGGAAGTTGATAGGATCTGTGTCAGAGGAAATAGTGAACTTAAGTCCATCCCATGCTGAATTGATGGTATTGAAACAATCTGTGAGTGACTCGACCGGACCTCCCCATATGCAGAATATATCGTCTATATATCTTTTCCATAGAATGGCATGAGCTTTATACAGTGCGTTGGGGTAGACAATTTCTGTCCTTCTAACAGATGTAATACTTTTACATTAGATATGGAACTGCAGAGATTCTTTCGCTCTATCAGACTCAAAGCACACTTTTTACAGGAGTCCGCTCCGGACACAACTACTTCACTATCCACTACTCCCTCGAGTTCACCCCATATTACGCCAGCCAGTCTAGGTTTAAAACGCAAAAGCACTTATCGACCTCCACGCAACCAACATGCAGTGGAAACTTTTATCGAATTTATAGATCATTCTTTCCAAAAACTACGATCTGACATGGATACATTACCATCACAATATGTCCAGTCTGGACAAACAAGCCCTAAAATCTCTGCAAGCTGACCAATCGATCATAATTAAACCTGCTGACAAAGGCATAATGGACAAGACTACCTATTAGTGTTGAGCGAGTATGTTCTGTTAACCCTTTCTCCGAGTATCCTCGGGCGAGCACTGAGTAGTTACAGCTGCTCGGTGATGTTATGTTCTGCTACCAAAGCTAAGGAAAGAGAGGAGATCTGTCCCTACTATAGGACTCAGCTGAATCCCTACGATGTAACAGGGAACCTGATCCTGCGATCAGACCTGCTAAAGTCCTAATCTAGTCTGTACGGAGACCTATAGATGTGGGGAGGGAATCCCTACAAGTACTAAGGACTGGGAGGAATATGGGACACCTCCTAACAGAAATAGTAGCAGACAGACGAACAAACAAAATAGATAGAACATAGAGGTCCGTAGACCAAGCAAACTAACAGAGTTAGATACAGAGCACAGGCTAGCTAGAAAGTAGATATACAATGAAGTCCAGCAAAGCCAGAAGGGCGGAGCAGGATTAAATAGGCCAACAAGGTCATGTGACCAGCAAAGGAAAAAAAAACTAACAGCAAGGTTCTAACAGGTGATATGGTTGAATCACTCCCATGTGCATGATTTGCAACTGTTTGACAGCTTTATTACATGTGAGGAATGCAAAAGAAACAATCATACTCGCTCAACACTACTACCTATCTAGCAGAAATCCAGCGCCAGCTTGACGATACTACAGTGTACTTGAAATTATCAAATGATCCCTCACACAACATTAGTACACTCATTACAGGGACTATTGACCAACATTTGAGGAAGGGCACAATTGATCTCAAAGCACGAGATTATCTAATAAAAAAATTTCCCATAACCCCCGTGTTTTATACACTTCCCAAAATCCATAAATGTTTGGACAATCTACCAGGACGCCCGATAGTCGCTTCAACTGACTCCATATTGTCCCCTTTGTCAATCTTTCTAGAAAACATACCCCATTGATAAAAGAAAGCCCATCATTTATACTTAACACAGGAGCCTTTCTCAGTATGATTCGAACAGTTCACCAGATCCACCCAGACGCCCTCTTAGTGACCTTAGACGTCAATAATCCCTACACTTCTATTCAACATGAAAAAGGCATCCAGTGTGTTGAGAACTTACTGGACAAATCTGGTATATCCCCAGAGGTACGAGATCTTTGCAGAGACCTCCTTACCTTAGTTTTGACCAAAAACTTTTTCCTGTTCCAAGACTCCTATTACCTCCAAAGACAGGGGACCGCTATGGGCTCGAATGTAGCCCCTCGTTATGCCAACATGGCTACATTTGAAGATAATATAATCTACCCCAACGCACTGTATAAAGCTCATGCCATTCTATGGAAAAGATATATAGACGATATATTCTGCATATGGGGAGGTCCGGTCGAGTCACTCACAGATTTTTTCAATACCATCAATTCAGCATGGGATGGACTAAAGTTCACTATTTCCTCTGACACAGATTCTATCAACTTCCTAGACACAAGGGTCATTAAGAACCAAGAGGGGACACTTTCTACTGACCTCTATGTCAAACCCACTGACCGTAACGGGCTACTTCTTTTTGACAGCTTACACCCCAAATCTACTGTCTCTTCAGTTCCCAAATCATAGTTCCATCGCGTGAAACGGATAGTAAGCGATCCGGTCACCCGTGACCTTAGACTTAAAGAAATGCAAAGTAAATTTGAAGAGAGAGGGTATCCCCCTGATTTACTAAAGAAATCCATGCAACCCATGGCCAACACACGCCCCACTACCTCTAACCGTACTCCATTTGTTCATACGTACCATCCGGCTGTACTCATCCTCCATAAGAAAATCAGACAACATTGGAAAATACTACAAACAGCATATCCCTCTGTACCTGAATTTAACGGCCCCTTCCTACCTTGTTTCAAAAGAGCCCCCAACATCAGAGATCGACTTATCCGAGCTGACTTTGGTACCACTAAAACTTTACCCCGACAAAGATTTCTCTCGAACACGAAAACCGGCACGTTCCCTTATTTACAGTGCTACCAATGTAATATAACGTCACCAGAGGTAATACATTCTGCCACCCACACTCAGGCAAACAAGACCAAATTAATGACTACTATACTTGCAATTCGTCCTTCGTGGTCTATTTGATCAAATGTCCATGTGGGCTCATTTACATTGGAGAAACGACACAATCCGTCAAGGACCGCATATCGAAACACAAATCTACCATACGCTGCAAGAACTTACGACTACCATTACCCAACCATTTCATAACAGCCGGTCACACAACTTCACAACTTATTGATCATGTACCCCTACCACGCCGAGGTGGTGACCGTATACACATGCTTAAGCACCGGGAGGCCTATTGGATCCATGAATTACAATCTCTTACACCCAGGGGACTCAATCGAGAATATGACCTTCTCTCATTCACCTAAAACCCTAACAGCTATTTATATAATCGTATCGCTCCATAACGTTTTGCGTTGAACCCATATCAATTCAGTCACAAACACAGAATGCTTCCAGCCAGTGATGTATTTTAATAAAGATGGGATCTACTGGTTCAAGTTGAAAATTTGATCTCATTTTTTGTTGTTATTCTACATATGTTATGTGTTACATTATGCTTACAGAGTAAAATCTAAGTAATACTATGCAAGAACGCTATTACACTTGTATACTTATATATGATTGCCATTGCCTTTTACAAGCATCACGTATTTTTTCTATCTATTTTGTGCAATCTAAAATTCTTTTTCTTGTCTTTTAGAACCATCTATAGATCCCTGCTCCCTCCCTGATCCCTCCTGATGTCCCCTCCTTGGATTCCTCCTTCCCATATTTACCATATCCCTTGTTCTAATCATTCATGCCATCCAGCCACACAGTGGAATGCACAACCTCCGCCTTGGAACGCAAGCGGCGCGTCACTTCCGCCCACGTGACCGCCGCCATGCATCAGGACCTAGTGACGCGGCCGCTACGTCACTTCCGGTCCGGTAGGTCCTTCCAATATCATGTGGAATCTCGGCGCCTCACAGCCACCAATGCTATCCTATCTTTCCTCACTGGATCCACCCACCGCCTACTTAAGGCCTGCCCCTTGCATCCCATACCTGACACCATAAGGAACAAGCGGTGGACACCGCGTTCCCATACACCTATCTATATCCTACTTGCTCAGCTAAGGTATGTGCCTATCCCTTTGCCTCTCCCTGGGTCCACAGGCTATTTCCTATAACCAATAGCCTGTCTCTCCACAGCCTTCATTGTGGTCTCAGCCCACTCCAGGCAATTTGACCTCTGAATACTGGTATGTTCTCTTTCCACTTCTCTATATCTCTGGGGCATCAACCTCATGCCCCCTTCCCCTCCTTCCCTGTCCCCTCCCGTTCCTTTCCCCATTCCAAGTATTTTACAACCATTATACCTATATGATATGCAATATATAATGACATATTTCGTTTGACCATTGTGACCACATAATGACTGTCATTAATTTTTTGTTTTGTTGTTTTAGGACACTGATGAAGGTCCTATGCGACCGAAACATTTGTATTCTGTATTATTATCCACTTTATTAAAAACAAGAAAATCAATTGAGCCTTCGAGTGCCGGGTTTTATTATATGTATATGTAGTGACATATTAGGGCAGGCAAGCCAGTTATTAATGACAGGAGCAATGCATGCTGGGAAGTAAGGGAAAAGAAGTTCCAGCAACTCTAGTGCTGGCAGAATTCTAGTGAAGAGTAACTGCCTGAGGATGGCAGACCTACTGCAGGTGGGCTTTCAGATTAGGGCAGGAAAGACTGTTATCAATGACAGGAGCAATGCATGCTGGACAGTAAGGGGGAAGAAGTTCCAGCACCTGTAGTGCTGGCAGAATTCTAGTAAAGAGTAACGGTCTATTGCAAAAGACTAGATGGAAAGAGGACCGAGAATGGCAGACCTACTGCAGGTTGGCTTTCAGATTAGGGCGGGCAAGCCAATTATCAATGACAGGAGCAATGTATGCTGGAAAGTAAAGGAAAAGAAGTTCCAGCATCTCTAGTACTGGCAGAATTCTAGTGAAGAGTAACTGCCTATTGCAAAAGACTATATGGAAGGAGTACTGAGAATGGTTGACCTACTGCAGGTGGACTTTCAGATTAGGGCAGGCAAGCCAGTTATCAATGAAAGGAGCAATGCATGCTGGGAAGTAAGGCAAGATAAGTTCCAGTACCTCTAGTACAGGCAGAATTCTAGTGAAGAGTAACTGCCTATTGCAAAAGACTATATGTAAGGAGGACCGAGAATGGCAGACCTAGTACAGGTGGGCTTTCAGATTAGGGCTGGCAAACCAGTTATCAATGACAGAAGCAATGCATGCTGGGAAGTAAGGGAAAAGAAGTTCTAGCACCTCTAGTGCTGGCAGAATTCTAGTAAAGATTAACTGCCTACTGAAAAAGACTAAATGGAAGTAGGACTGAGAATCGCAGACCTACTACAGGTTGTCTTTCAGATTAGGGCAGACAAGCCAGTTATCAATGACAGGAGTAATCTATGCTGGGAAGTAAGGGAAAAGAAGTTCTAGCCCCTCTAGTGCTGTCAAACTTCTAGTGAGGAATAACTGCCGACTAAAAAAAATGACTAGATGGAAGGAGGGCCAAGGATGGCAAGACCTACTACAGATGGGCTTTCCGATTAGAGCAGGCAAGCCAATTATCAATCACAGGAGCAATCCATGCTAGAAAGTAAGGTAAAAGAAGTTCCAGCACCTCTAATGCTGGCAAAATTCTACTGAAGAATAACTGCTTACTGAAAAAGACTTTATGGAAGGAGGACCGAGGATTGCAGACCTACTGCAGGTGGGCTTTCAGATTAGGGCAGGAAAGCAAGTTATCAGTGACAGGATATTATGCTGGGAAGTAAGGGGGAACAAATTTCCAGCACTTATAGTGCTGGCAGAATTCTAGTAGCTGCCTACTGAAAAAGATTTGATGGAAGGATAGAAAGCGTAGACTGCTTTGTGCGCCAAAAGCAGTTTTAACTTGCTGTAGTGGATGAGGGCAGCAAGGCAAGGTTTTTATACAGGTTTTCTCCTTTAAGGACTAACATCGAATTATTAAAACTGAACAATGGGATCCCTTTTCTACTCTTTGGCTCCAAGTTTGTTGTCGGAAATTTTCTAGTGACTGCAATGAGAGAGTAATGTACAGGTTGTCCTATTAGAGTGAATAAGACCCTCAGAGTCTATAGACAAAGGATCACCACACTTAACAGAGAACATGTCATTTACTATAAATATATAGATATTTTGTAAATGCCGCTGTTCTCCTGAATCCGGCGTTGTTTTTCTTTTGTTCCTACTCCTCTCCGTTCCTGAGATATGGCCTTACATATAAATCTAGTCTTTTAGCCAAGTGGGCGTGGTCATCATCTCTTTAATGAGGGCGTCTTCTTGAGTACCGCGCCCAGTTAGCTATAAGTAGAATTACAATATATTCAGGGAAGAGTGGGCATGAGCCTCATGATGACACCTACAGAGAAATGTTCAGGGACACACCCCTTTGGCTAACAAGGGTAGATTTATATGCAGGAAAGAAGAGGCCGTATCTCAGGAACGGTGAGGAGCAGCAACAAAAGAAAAGTAGCGCCGGATTCAGTAGAACAGCGGCATTTACACCAGGTGAAAAAAGTAAATCTATATTTCTGGCCAGTGACAGGTCATCTTTAAGAGTGCAATCTCTATTTTTTTGGTCTTTTCTTGAATAAATGGAATTTCAGTGTGTATACAATAACGCGCGACTGATAAGCCGTTACGTGTGTTTTATCAGTAATTATTTGTTTGTGTTCGTGGCTTTCCAAGATGTCATCACACTGAGAGGAGTAGGCTCTAACCATAGCTCAGGACGCAGGAACATCTGCCTTTCCAACGCGTTTCACGTCTCGCTCAAATCGCTCTTCAGGGAGATTTTAGAGACAAAAATATTCCAGGCTTGTGCGTGAGGTTAAAACGTTTTTTTATGGCTCATCATCTCGCCATCAGTCATTGCGATAGAACATTTGGCCATCTGCTGTGTTTACCAATCAGTGCAATATCCTCGTCTGATGGACCATAATGGACAGAATTGGGGACGATGGGACTTCAGATAACACATCCAGATAAGACACGTGTTGACCTGAGGAGGAGGTTAAAGTCCTGACTCCACGTGGTACCGAGGTGGCACTAATGAAGGTAACTGTGGAAACCTCAGGCCTGTAGAAGGTTCTCCAGAATGGATTGTTCTGTAGATGACGGTTATGGAACGTTCCGACATAAGAAGAAAGAAATTGTTCCGAGTTTTTTAGACACTTAATTCAAGATTCTGATTGAAAAATATTGGAGACATCTGATTTTGATCTGAGAGTCGGCTCAAAGTCAGTAATGCAAGTGTATGGGTCCATGAAAATAATCTAACTGCAGTCTGATGAAATCTGAGTGCAGTCCAATTCTCACAGACAGACGGAAAGGAGAAGGTGGAGATAGTTTTCTTTTTTTTTCCTCTCCACATGCAGGAAAAACTGTGATCGGAATAATCTGCCTGCTTTTCTCGTACGTGGAAAATATTGACGTATGAATGAGCCCTAAAGTGCGCTTTTTCTAAGGGAGCCTGTAAAAACGCGTATTTTTATTTATATATACTGTGGTAAGACGACTCACTTGGCTGCTTCCAGAAGTAGACTCAGGACACAGTTTCCTCTGCGGCATAAGCACTGCAGATTCAGCAAAATAAGCACGGCCTTTCCGGCATAACGACAAAACAAAAGCATAAAGTATAGCACAGGGTTCCGCCCGCTCTTGTTATCACAAGCCATTCAGGCAAAGTCCTTTTGTGGAGCTCTCTAGCTTCCACACACAGCCTGGAGACTTCACTCTTCAGATCACACCCGAGAAAAAAAATAGTGCCTGAGCATTTAACCTTGCTCAGCCACATCCTGAGGGGAGGTATGGTGAATGACGTCTCACCCGATCTCTATGCCATTCACAAAAAAAACGCTCCCTTCACAATGGTGATTACACCCCCAACATATAACATGCTGGGGAAAAATTGTAGGGTCAGTTCACACAGGCTAGCAGCCGTAGGGGCACATACCTCCCCTTACGTATAACACCAGTGACTCTGTCACTATATATATATATATATATATATATATATATATATATATAATCGTCTTATCCCGTCTGTCTGTCTATCTATCTATCTGTCTGTCTGTCTTTCGGTCTGTCCTGGAAATCAGCGCCGCGGGATTTCTGAAAAAAGATGGCAGCCGTTAGCGGCTCATCTGGCGGACGGAGGTCAGCGGCGATGCAGCGGGGGGGTGAGCGGCGCTAGCAGCACAACTACCCCGACAGGCGCCGCTGACCTCCATGCGGCTAACGTCAGAAGATCAGCGGCTTGGCCCGCTGATCTCCCGACAGCAAGTGTGAACGGAGGACCGGGGAGGGGCACCGCCGGTCGGGATGCTTCTGCTGCGAGCAGCCGCTCATCTCCCGGCTTCTCGCAGCAGAAGGAGCCGCACATGCAGCGCCGCTCCCCGGTCCTCGCTAATACGGAGCCGCACAAGCAGCGCCGCTCCCGGGCCCACACTAATACGACGCTGACTGGTCGCGGTTGCCGGCCGCGACCAATCAGCGAGATGGCCGGCAAATTTAAACGCCTCTCTGCTGATTCGTCGCTGTGGCCGGCCGCGACCAATGAGCGAGATGGGCGGCAAATTTAAACGCCGCTCTGCTGATTAATCGCAGCCGGCCACCGCGACCAATCAGCGAGATGGGCGGCAAATTTAAACGCCGCTCTGCTGATTGGTCGCAGCCGGCCACCGCTACCAATCAGCGATTTTGGCGCCAAATTTAAACACCGCTCTGCTGATTGGTCGCGGCCGGCCACCGCTACCAATCAGCGAGATTGGCGCCAAATGTAAACACCGCTGTGCTGATTGGTCGCGGCCGCCAGCGACCGCTACCAATCACTGATTTTGGCATCAAATTTAAACACCGCTCTGCTCATTGGTCCCGGCCGCCGGCCGGCCGAGACCAATCAGCGAGATTGCCGCCAAATTTAAACAACGCTCTGCTAATTGGTCGATTTTATCGCCAAATTTAAACAAGCTCTCCGGTCCTCTCTAACACAGTTTGCTGATTGGTCGCGGCCTCCACCTGTGACCAATCAGCGATATTGCCGCCAAATTTAAACACCGTTTTGCTGATTGCGCCCGGTCGGCCGCATACATTTTCTAGAATACCCGATGCGTTAGAATCGGGCCACCATCTAGTATATATATATAATATATAATTTTTTTTTTAAGTAGTTAAAATCAAAGCTTTTTTGTACTAAAATAAACACATTAAAAGTCACATAAAAAAAACCCGCATAAAAAACTGTCATCACCAATGGATGTTATTGAATATTTTGGTGCCGACACCTGCAGAAATATGTGGATTAAAAGCGGCAGAAAAAAAAAACAGGATTTGCGCTATATGTAGCTGCATTTACGCCGGCAATTTTCCTGATACCACGCGTTTCAGTCAGCGATTATTACAAGTGAATAATTGATTGTTTAATGAGGCTTTTACATCAGGAGGGCGAATGATTGTACCATCCTTCAGTCCTCAACAGTTTGCAAACCTTATGAGATACGGCCAGCACCTTTCGTCGTATGAACCCGACCTAAGGATATGTTAGATTTTTGGATGCATTTTTTTTCTGCCTGAAAAACACAGTTTATGACCAAAAAGCCGCTAAGGTAATTACACACTTTTTTTCATGTATTTTTTGTTAATGCTTTTTTTTTTTGCAACGGAGCCATTTTTATCTCAATGGGGGGAAAAACTATAATAAAAACGCTGAAAGAATCGACAATGCATTTAAAAAATAAAATAAAATAAATCACCGCAGGTCTATAAACGTACAGTGTGAATGAGATTTTCATGCTTCTGTTTTTGTAAAATGCGTGGGGAAAACGCATCAGAAATTCTATGTATGAACAAGCCCATACTTGTTCACTCAATTATATGAACTTCTGTATAAGGGGAGTTTCTAATGATCAGCAGGCCCAGTATAAGGGATTTTCTAACATTTCTGTAACAATCTGTCATTATGCAATAGCTCTTTCCTCTTAGAAAGGGAATTGCCCCTCCGCCCCTTCCCTGCCCCTCCGCCCCTGCCCCTCCGCCCCTTCCCTGGGCTGAAGGAAGGAGTTTCTCAATTATAAGATGTCTGGCCATAGGTACTGCTCAGATAGTTTGCGATATTCATACCAACAGGGGCTTCTCGTGTTCTGTTAATAAAGCTCAATAACTATATAAATGTTCAAAGAGTTGTCCATTCCTTTGTTATCTTGCTGCCATCTGCCCTAAGGGCTTCTTCACACGCTGCATTTTTCATGCTTTTTTTTTTTATGCTCCCTTGTTTCTTTGATCTCAATACGGAAAATAAACTGTAAAAACTCTGAAAGAATTGATATGCTGCATTTAAAGGGAATGTTTCAGCATGTTTTTCTATGTAATCTGACAGCAGCGTGAGGTAGAGACAGGCACCCTGATTCCAGTGATGTGTCACTTACTAGGCTTTGTGTTGCGGTTTTAATAAAATCAGTGTTTTATCAGCAGGAGATTATCACTACAGGACTAGGCGTCTCATGCCTCCTAGTCACCTGTTTGGTGTAACCCCACCCCCACCACTGATTGGCAGATTTCTGTGTACACTGTACATAAGCTGCCAATCAGTGGTGTGGGCAGGGTTATACAGAGCTCCACAGTCAGAGAACTTGAAAACTTGAAGAGAAAACAGTGATTGTATCAAAATGACAGCAAGCAGCCCGGTAAGTGATACATCGCTGGAATCAGGGTCTCTGCCTCTACATCATGCTGCTCTCAGGTTACATAGCAAAAACCTGCTGACAGATTCCCTTTAAGAAAATGCACTGCCGGTCAGTAAACACATTGAAAACAATCAACATTTTGAACAGTTTAGAAATCTTATTCATTTTATTGCTATTGTAAAACACTGCTAGTTTATTTTCTGCCCTAATAAACAGATAGGAAAAAAAACAAAGCAAAAACTTTACATGTGAACAAGTCCTAAGAGTATGTTCACAAATTTTTCAAACTTTCAAATACCACATTGAATATAAGGTCCAAAACCAAATCAAAACTGCATAAAAAATGGTGTGTTCTTACAAAAAAAACCAAAAAACAACTAATGTGTTTTTTAATTTCATTTTTTTTTGCCTGAAAAATTCCCTTTAAAACCATGCCATGTGGGTAGATTCATACGCTGCTCATTTTGTTGCAGAAATTTCTGCTGCTGTCCCAATCATTGTAAGCAGCCCCGTCTGGGTGAATGGAACCAATGTTCAGTTGCGTGAATTTCTGCAGCATCGGGATTCAAACTAAGGGGGTGTTCACATGTTACGAATTTGCTGCAGATTTTGTTGTGGAAAGTTCTGCAAATGCAATCCAAATCAGATGACTGGAACCAATTTTCATTCAAAGAAATTTTTGCAAAATCTGCAGTGTGTGGATTCATCCTGAAAGGGGTTGTCCAGGATTGGGGCTCAAGTCTGCAGTCACTCTTTGTGACTGTAGACTTGTGAATCCTCACAGTGCGCGCTGTCAGGATTCTCCGGTGTTATTGCCGGGAGCGGGCGGGTGACCGCAAGTATGTGATTTGCATACATGCGGTCACATGGCGACTAGACTTGTCCAGCTTCACTCAATACAAGTGATTTGAGCGAGCCGGACACGTCTAGTCGGAATGTGGCCTGAAGTAGGCAAATCATACACTTGCAGTCACATGACCGCCCTCTCCCATCACTGAAGAATCCTGACAGTGTGAAGTGTGCGCAGTGTAAGGATTCACAAGTCTGCAGTCACATAGCGTAACTGCAGATTTGCTCCCTAACCCTAAACAACCCCTTTAAGGGTAAATTCTGCTTTGGGAATCTGCAGCATAAATTAACATGCTAAGGATTTAAAGTAAATTTTGGGATTTATTTTGGGATGTGATTTTATTCTATCCACTATAATATCCTGTGGATTTCCCACCTGAGAATCCGCAGCCTACCCTTAATCCGGATTGTTGGGTAGTTAAAAGAGGAACGTTTATGGACTCCATTTTTGGAAGTATTTGAAAATTCTGCTCAATCTTGTAACGTAATCTGTCTTTTATCCTGTAAAGTTTGTCAAAAGTGCATTTCGGACCTTGGAAATAACCTGCAGTAAATTCCTTATGACCAAACTCAGATCTGACAAAATATTTGCTCATCTCTAATGGTTAGGCGTAGCGAATAAGTCTCTAGTTGTGTTCATGGTTTCTTTTTTTCTTTTTTTTTTTTTTACTTTTCCAACTATATTTATAATTCTCCCCCCACTCCCTGTACAAAGAGGTCACTGTAATAAGAGACTGTGGTTGGTGGCAAGGCGGTGGGGAGCGAGAAGCTAACGCAAGGGAAGAGGGAGGCTAGCCTCCAGACGTCTCTGCTTGTTGCTTATTTCTCAGAACAACTTTGAAATTCAACAAGCCTGATCCTTCTTTTTCCTAAAGAAAAGGAGAGGCTCTGCAAGTATATTATCCCCCAAAAAAATGCTACGTGAGCACATATAGAGGTTGGGTCACCTGCCTGGGTTTTGACTAGCCACAACTCCGTGAATCATAAACCTGTGAGAAGCTGATGTTCCGGCCGCTGACCCACACACAGGAGGGAAAAGATGTGCTAAAATCCAAGGAAAAAAGAAACGCTGGTCCCCGCGCTGCCACGAATTGTTGACAATGGATCTTTATTCATACAACGCATTTCGGAATCGGGTCGACTCCTTCTTCAGCTATAAAATACAGAAGAATCTTCCTCCAAGTGGAAAATGTCTTTCTTACTTTTCACACTGCGCCACCTAAGTCCACTCGGAGGAGGTTTCTTCTATTTTATTATACCTAAAGAAGGAGTCGACCTGGTTCCGAAACGCGTTGTATGATTAGAGATCCTAGTAACGCAATCCATTGTCAACAGTTCATGGCAGAGCCCGGAGACCACTGCTCCTTTTTTTTCCTTTTGATTTTATCACCTTATTTCTTGACTCCTGACATCATCTGTCACAAGAGAGTCAGGAAGCCCCCCCATAAGCTTATGGCGGGTATGGCTAGTACCGCAAAATACATTGGGTTTGGCCAACTTTTCTATAATGTACGAACGCCTTTAGTGTTCTATAAAAAGCTTTGATGAGCGAGATCATGGGCAGTAGTGCTACTGTTTGAATGACTACAACCCTACTGCTGAGCTTCTGGGGGAAAAGATACAGAAAAAAATAACACATTTTAAAACTCCTTTAAAGTTTACCTCTAGTTATAGAAATCCTAACACAGATGCATCAGAAACTGACATCAATGGGGGTGTCTGCCGCTCCCAAAAAATCAATGCCGTACTAAAAGAAGACAAAAAAGCAGGGAGTTTATTAAATTATTTAAACCTGCTCTCTAAACCACAAAAATTGCAAATTTTGCCGTGAGCCATGTTTGTGCTCAAATTATCACTTCTCTCACCACTTGGTGTTAAAAGTGGGTATATTTAGATGGAAAGAGGGTCCGACAGATTTTTCGATAATCCGTACTGTACTTTTTGTAGCATATATTACAATTTCTGGAAATGGACACCCCAAGGTGCCCCACATTTATTAAGAGACGTGCAATTCTTAATACTTTTAGCACATTTAACTCTGGAATACTTGTTTTAAAAAAAAAATGATAAAGAGCCATGCTTGACAAATTCGGCCGGTTGCATTTCTATTGTTGGCTCTTAATTTATCGATTGTGACGACCAGTGGGGCGTCTGGCTGTTGTGACCGGATATTCATAGCATACCCCAGAGATTTTCCTCCGACGTCTATTCCGAAACATCCCCTTGAACAGATGATTTTAGTTCATTTAGCAGAACCCCTTAGAGCTTTTCTTTGTGGTGAGCCTCCATCGTTTCGAGACACTTGTGTAGTCAGTCGGTAGTTTGTGCCCTGTAATGCTGACGTGGGACAGGTTTGCTGATAGTTTCCTAAAATTCCAGGCGAGGCCAGAATAAACATTCTCTTTTTATACTTCCCTTTCCCTGTATCATACCGGGCAGAATACCTTACAGATGGTCCTGTTATTAGTCACTGACCTTGTATGGCGGCTCTTCTCGGCGAGGATCGAGCACACATTCTACTCGGAGCTTGGTCTTCGGATCCCTGCCATCCTTCTCTGCAGAATCCCAGAGGTTCAGTGCTATGATTTAACCGTCCTGGGGCAGTAACGGAAGTTACAAGCAATTTGAGAAGTTCAGGTTGCATTTTTAGCTGGCTGTTTTTTTTTCCCTCCCGCACCATGTGACAGAATATGGAAGACCACAAAAGGAAAACGTGTCTTGTTATTGTAAAGCGGTGGTGGTGACGTGTTAATAACACGCGGTGTACTGCAAGGACGTCCTTTCGTTTTCAGGTTGTGAAATGGATGGGATATGGGATTTCTTACTTATGTAATAGAGAAATGCAGAATCGGCAGTTTCTCACTTTATATGTTAGATGTGACTTTCTTTCCGGCGTCCTGATGTTGGTCACGGGAAGATGTGAAAAATGTTACCTTGCATTTCAAGTGCAGGTTCTGGGCAGAAAGTTAGCTACCCTATATGTGTCATCAGAAAGTGACCTATTGTTTAAAGAGGATCTGAAAAGGCCACATCATTGAAATAGAGGCTTCGAGCCAAATAAAATGTCTTTTTAATTTTTTAGTTTCTCATCTCTGTTGCAAAGATATTAGCTAGTAATGTTTAGATTCTAATTCATATTAAGCCAAAGGGGAAGTTACCAGAGATTGTTCTTTTTTCCCATGTTTGACCAATCATAAACAGGATGTGTCATGCACGGAAAAAAAAAAAACATACCGTCATAAAAGCTTAGAAGGTGCTTTTTCTTTGAGACCTGTAATAGCACACAGCTCTCTTCTGTGATCAGTGCAACACCTGTGTAGAATACAGCAGAGCTATGTCTCATTACAAACACCACTAGGAGCTTTCATTTCACTGCAGTTTGTGTGGGTTTGTGAGGGAGTACAGCTGAGCTAGGTTTCATCACAAACACCACTAGTGGCTTTTATCTCACTGCAGTCTGTGTGGGGGGAGGGGGGAGTACAGCAGAGCTATGTATCATTACAAACACCACTGTCAGCTTTCATCTCACTGCAGTCTGTGGGGGAAGGGTGGGTACAGCAGAGCTATGTGTCATTACAAACACCACTAGTAGCTTTCATCTCACTGCAGTCTGTGTGTGGGGAGAGGGAGTACAGCTGAGCTATGTCTCATTACAAACACCACTAGTAGCTTTCATCTCACTTCAATCTATGTGGGGTGAGTGGGGAGTACAGCAGAGCTATGTGTCATTACAAACACTACTGTCCGCTTTCATCTCTCTGCAGTCTTTTTGGAGGGAAGAGGAGCACAGCAGAGCTGTGTGTCATTACAAACACCACTAGTAGCTTTCATCTCACTGCAGTTTGTGTGGGTTTGAGAGGGAGTACAGCTGAGCTAGGTTTCATTACAAACACCACTAGTGGCTTTTATCTCACTGCAGTCTGTGTGGGGGAGGGGGGAGTACAGCAGAGCTTATGTGTCATTACAAACACCACTGTCAGCTTTCATCTCACTGCAGTCTGTCGGGGAAGGGTGAGTACAGCAGAGCTATGTGTCATTACAAACACCACTAGTAGCTTTCCTCTCACTGCAGTCTGTGGGGGGCAGGGGGAGTTCAGCAGAGCTATGTATCATTACAAACACCACTAGTGGCTTTTATCTCACTGCAGTATGTGTGGGGGGAGGGGGAAGTACAGCAGAGCTATGTGTCATTACAAATACCACTGTCATCTTTCATCTCATGGCAGTCTGTGGGGGGAGGGGGGAGTACAGCAGAGCTATGTGTCATTACAAACACCACTAGTAGCTTTCCTATCACTGCAGTCTCTGTGGGAGTGAGGGGGAGTACAGCTGAGTTAGGTGTGGTTGCAAACATCACTTTCAGCTTTCATTTCAGGATTTCAGGGCATTGTCAGTTCTGCTGCCCCTCCTCCCCCCACACCGACTGCCTGAGGGACACAGAGCTACGCTGTACTCTACACAATAGGTGCTGTGATCACGGAGGAGAGCAGGGTTGTGTGTTATAACATGTCTTACAATATCATACAGAGAAAGCCGATTCTAAGCTCCTCCGGGGACATGTGTTTTTTTTTATTCTGCATGATGTTGCCTGCTTATGATTGGTCAAAATTATGCATCAGAGAAAGTATACGCTCCCCAGATAAGAATCTGTGGTAATGCCCCTTGGTCTAAGCATAAATTACAATCTAAACTTTGACTCAGACCCTATTTGTTTGTATAGTACATTTGTGTAGGGGGAGGGTAAGTACAGCAGAGCTGTGTGTCATTACAGACTCCACTGTCTGCTTTCATCTCACTGCAGTCTGTGTGTGGGGAGGGGGAGTACAGCAGAGCTATGTGTCATTGCAAACACCACTAGTAGCTTTCATCTCACTGCAGTCTGTGTGTGGGGAGGGGGAGCACAGCAGAGCTATGTGTCAGTACAGACTCCACTGTCTGCTTTCATCTCACTGCAGTATGTGTTTGGGGAGGGGGAGCACAGCAGAGCTATGTGTCATTGCAAACACCACTAGTGGCTTTCATCTCACTGCAGTCTGTTGGGGGAGAGGTGGACTACATCAGAGCTATGTGTCATTACAAACACCACTAGTAGCTTTCATCTCACTGCAGTCTGTTGGAGGAGAGGGGGAGCGCAGCAGAGCTATGTGTTATT
Organism: Phyllobates terribilis; assembly: GCF_046119375.1. Lineage (NCBI taxonomy): Eukaryota > Metazoa > Chordata > Amphibia > Anura > Dendrobatidae > Phyllobates > Phyllobates terribilis. The sequence goes on along the minus strand of NW_027362769.1, from coordinate 345,919,541 downwards.
GCAAACACCACTAGTAGCTTTCCTATCACTGCAGTCTGTTGGGGGAGGGGGAGCACAGCAGAGCTATGTGTTATTGCAAACACCACTAGTAGCTTTCCTATCACTGCAGTCTGTTGGGGGAGGGTGCTTGCTTGCAGTTTTCATCTCAGGGCATTGTCAGCTCTACCTTTCATTGTAATCCTGTCTGTGATGATTCTTTTTTTTACATATACCAAAGGGTCTTTTATATTTGAGGTTGCCATCTTCTTTTAAAGGGAACCTTCCACCTTGAAATCTGCTGGGGCTGTATTATAGAACAGGGGGAGCAGAGTGGATTGATATATAGTTTTGTGAGAAAAGATTTACTATAATCTGTGTTTTAATCAGTTAAATCCTTTTTCTGGGATTTTTGGTCCATTGGGCAGTCCTAGCTGTGATAACTCTCAGTCACTTATAGAACCGCCTACTGGACCAAAAAACCCAGGAATAGAGATTTAAATGATTACAACATAGGTTATAGTGAATATTTTCTCACAAAACTATATATCGATCCACTTTGCTCCCCCTGTTCTATAACATGATACCTGTAGAGCAGGGTTCCCCAACTCCAGTCCTCAAGGCCCACCATCAGGTCATGTTTTCAGGATTTCCTTAGTATTACACAGGTGATAATTCCATCACCTGCACAGGCAATAATTCCATCACCTGTGCAATACTAAGGAAATCCTGAAAACATGACCTGTTGGTGGGCCTTGAGGACTGGAGTTGGGGAACCCTGCTGTAGAGTGAGCTGCATTTTCATAAGGACACTTTCCCTTTAAATAGACCTCATCAGTGATTTCATGATATAGTTAGTTAAGAATAAAATGTTGGTCACAGTTCCCGGATAAAATTAGACCGGTACAGAGGAACTGTGGAAACTCCGTGGAAGGGTTGAGATGAGTCAGTAAAGAGCTATTAATATTATTATGACACAGATACAAACTGTCCTGAATTTGCTGTGTCTCATGATGAAAAGAGGAGGGGTTTATAGAATCCCCGCCCACAAATGTCTGTTTCTGGGAGGGACTAGAATATTCTAAAGGGTCCCTAAATTGTCAATACTGATGTTAGTAACTTTGCCATGGGTGTTCTGTAGTCGTGATTTTTAGGCTGTTTTTTTTTTTTTAAGCCCCTTCTTGTTGATTTTTTGCCTACTGCACCATGTTGGTGTATCGGCCATAACATCGTATCCCCTCAATAGTGGAATAACTGTGCTTCCACCTTTGGTGATAATTTACAGGAAAGTCCCGTTTTACTGGCTGTAACCAGAGTGCAATAAGGAAGTTACTTAATAAAAACAAGTTTTCTGACTGTTGGAAGTGATGTCTTAAGGTGTGCGTTCTCTAGCTGATCCGTTCTGCATTCTCCTTAGACCTTTCTTATACTCAGAACAACTGACTTGCGCCACATTTATGTGCTGTAGACACTTTTTATGACTAGGGGCATGGTTTTTGGGGGAAAGGGGTGAGGCTCCAACGTGTGACACAATGCGGCAAAATTGTGGCTTACATTTCTGGCACAAATTAAGCCACCTAATTGGTGTGTAAACTAAGACTAAATAGTCTTAAAATGGGACAGAATTATCAAACCACATAACTCTGAATGCCTGCGGCCGGAGGAAGCTGCTGGGCGGCCGCAGGCATTCAGCAATGTATTTTTTTTTTTCCCAAAGTTCTCCACCCTCGGGGAGGCAGGAGGTAGCGCCCTAAGCGAGTGCCTACCCTTTGTCCCATCCCTGCTCTGTTTCATTTTATAACTGTCTAGTCTAATTTTCTACTGTCTTAGAAATAGACATTTTTTATTTTTTTCCTGCGTTGTGGTGTCACTATTCAGGGAAACGCAAAGAAGCATTCGGTTACTTTCTTTCTTGGAATTATCCGGGACCCCAGAGGATAGATCAGGAGCGGACATAGCACAGTGGTTTCTACAGTCTCCTAATTATATGTAAGGGCCATACTACTTCCTATGCATTTCTCACAGATTTTCTGGATTGGTGCAGTGGTAGGGGATTATCTGGAGAGCCCCAAGAACTGTGCTACAGTCAGTAAACTGCTGTGACATCACAAGTGTTTTTACCATTTATGGTATTGTATTGTGACATCACTTGTAGGTTTCGGTCAATTGAACATTTGTTAGCTTTTGTGACATCACAAGTGTTTTAAAGGATATTGATACTTTTGGAGGCCTTTAAAGATAACCTGTCATTTTCTCAAAGAATTTACCTTGTGAAAATCTCCAAGCTGCCCTGATTCTGCAGCTCTTTTCCATATTTTGCTGCGTCACTGCAATTCAGAGATATTCACATTTGTTGGTTTTAGAGTGCATTATGTGAAACCCCTGCTTGGAGACCAACTTGAAGTTTCTTTAAACTCTTCTCTGGGGATATGCACTTTCATGCCTGCCTATAACAGTTTGGCAGCTTATCTAGCAGTCTCAAGAAGCTGCTGAGCTGTGACTGCCACCGACTGGGAGGGAGGACTAAAACCCTTAGAGAAGACTGTAAAGAAACGTCTAGTTGGTCTCCAAGCAGAGATTTCACATACTGCACTCCAAAAGCATCAAATCTGAATATCTCTTCAATGGAGCGATACAGAGATATTCACAAAAAAGCAGCAGAAACACGGGCACTAGGGGAGTTTTACTAAGAGTCTCAGAAGAGAACAACGTTCACTGAGGCTGCCCGGATAGAGCAGTTTAGTCAGCTTCTGCACAGCTTGCAATTGCGCTCTTCTTTTTTCAGAAACTGGACACCGATAATTTCGACAACGAGCTGTAAACTATAGAATTAAAATATAATAAGATAAGACAACCCCTTTAAAAATGTTGCAACCTTTGCCTTCTGCGGTTGCACATATCTCTTGCTGGCTGAGAATCGGTCAGTGAGCTGGCTGAGAATCGGTCAGTGAGCTTGTTCTGTTGGGAGAGTTTATAGCTCTTATCTTCCTTCTTCAGAGCTCTGATCACCTGATTTATGACCAAAAAGTGCAGCTCAACGTTCATGTGGCCATGAATCAGCTGAGAGGAGCTCCGAAGAAGGAAGATAAAACTCTCCAGTCGGTTTGTGCTCACTGACTGATGCTTTTTTAATTAACACGAAAGCAAGCCCAAATGATTTTTAGCAGAAAATACTTAAAAAAATAAAATAAAATAAAATGCCCTTGAAGTTGTCCATATCCTTCAAATATAACCTGTCATTAGATTCATGCTAAATGGATGATGGGTGTCGCTCAACTTTTATTTAAGAGGTGCCCAGAAGTAGGACATAAGCCGCAAGTAAATAAAAAGTAATTACTCTGGCACTCATATTGCAAATAAAAAGAACATTTTTATATGGAATCTTGTGTCACAGATATTAGAACAAGCCAATGTTTCGGCCCTTAAATGGCCTTTATCAAGGTAAATCTGTATGATACAAACTAACAAAAAATGAACAAGAAAATAAAAATAATCGGCAATCTAATATGCATACAATTGCATGAATACAAAAGAAGTGAAAATGGAAAATAAACGGATTCAGCTGATCGTCAGGGGTCCCGGGTGTCGTACCCCCAGTGATCAGATATTGATGACCTATCCCAAGAATAGGCCATCAATGTTAGTCTCAGATAACCCCTTTAAAATTCTAAGATTATTTTGCCACCCTGTGCCTGTTCATACGGTCTCTTATATACCTGCTCATGGTATATAATGTGAAAGTACAATGGCATAATAGGTGAAGGGGGTGGTTGTCTCGGGTGCCATATTCTATGGGGGCGCCGAATTCCCATACCCCCTTTTCTTCGTTCTTTCACAATATGGGGATATATTCCGTTTGTTAGTTCTGTTTAGAGTAACAGACAAGTGAAATTCATGTGCAAACAGGATCCGTTTCATTAATGAAGCAAACGGAAGCAGGGGGGCCCCACTATTTATTATGGGGTCCGTCGGGGTTCCGATTTGCATTATTGTTTTGCGGCATAAAAGTGGACACTTTTGCGCATGAATTCTGGAGTTCCGGAGCCGACAAACGGAATATACAGTAATGTGATCTTAGCTTTGTTTTAATTACATCAGTATTTTCTTAAAATACACCATGTGCTTGTGGGATAAGGGGTTAAAATTCCGGACTGATGGAAGGGACTTAGGGAGTGTTCGGGGGGGGGGGGGGGGTAAAATACTTGTCTTGTCCTAGTCGCTGACAATCCATATTACGCCTCTGAGGAAATATATATCCAGGAATCATTAACCCTTAAACCATTGCGCCGATTGGAAAAGTTTGGTTTATTGTAGTTCTTCAGATAGCCACTTGATGGCGCTATTAAACCCTCATTTTTATTTCATCTCCTAGCTTTCTGCAATTTCGGCAGATTCCTAAATGTAGAGTTGGTATTCAGTAATTTTGCAGTGTGCGTATTCTGCCATTTATTCCAGTTGTATTCCTTTTTTTTTTACTTACAAGGGCATATTAAAAAATTAGTTTACAATTAACTTTTTTCATGTGTCCTCTAAAGTCTATTGTGAGAATGGCATTTATTATGCTGCAGTAGAAAGGACTGGGACGCAAGGACCAGCTACCGGACTCCCGTGTAGTCTCAGTTTACATAGTACACTGTTGTGTACAGATGTAGCAGAGCTAAACCTGTCTATTTTCTGTGCACCTTTACCTGCAGTCCTTTGAAAAACTACAGATAAGGAATCAAGGTCATGTGTAAAGAGTTAATATAATGTATGCCACGTCATCCTTGGACTTGTAGTTCCGCAAAGCTGGAGATATACTGGTGTTGTCCTGGATAATGCTCGGACTGGACCATTGGAGAGCAGGAAAATCCTCCGGTGGGCCCCCTGTGAGGGAATGCTAATGAGTAATGCTATTACACTTGCTGAAAAAGGCATATTAATAATATTATCATTCAGTAAATAAGTTTGCCAAATTAATATTATATAGAAGCAAAAATAAATTTGTGTACTAGGCTCAGGTTATTTTTGCATGTAGCTGAACAGTGGGCCCCAAGAATCAATCTTACTGGTGGGCCTTTGCCAACCCAGTCCGACACTGCCCTGGATTACAAGTACTGGGCTGGTGGTCTTCATTCTCCCTTGCAGAGTGTTTATACAGTTGTTACTTTGATGGTAGATCCTGGACATTGTCAGCTTTAATTGGCCTGGAGCATTCCTCAGACGTTCTGTAAATTTTTATTCCAGACGCAAGTATTCATCAAATTGCCCTGTTTAGGTTTCGTATTGATGAAGCAGATCTTCCGGTGATATAGTGCCACGTCTTACTCCATGAATGAATTCATGCAGTGACCTCTGTGCACTACAATGTACCTGTGATAGTAGATCCACAGTATTTGTATAGTGATCAAATCCACAGCTGCCGTGTTACATGATAAAATTATTATTGCTTGGAGCCACCACTAGGAGGAGCTGAGATACCAACTGAAGACTGATTTATTATTGATCTCTATGGGAACTGTAACCTCACCTTATCAGAATGTTATCATTTAAAGGTAAATCTAATTATTATGACTTTTTATAAGCTAAAGGCAGCCCATTGGATCAGAAGAAATTGCTAGGTATGAATTATTTTAACCTATATAGGGCAGTAATCTAAATCAATAAAAAAGCCTGATCACCTACCTATGTATCAGCTGTACCGAAATAGAAAAAGATCATAATGTCAACCCCCCTAAGCTGTCTACATGGGCTTGTAGGTCATAGGAAGCTGAATAAAATGATCCCTTGATATTTGCGATCTGATTTCTTATTCCTGAGAAATCCACGTTTTTCTTAATATGTAAATGAGCTGTTAAGATCTATGGGCCGGACATAGATCTCCCTGAGAATCTGCCTCCAGGAGTGAAAGGGGGGTGTTACCAGTGTGAGACATGTAATGACTGACAGTCTGCTCTCTTGATCTACACACTGGTATGTTCTGGAGGCAGATACTCAGGGAGATCTATGTCCGGCCCATAAATCTTAACAGCTCATTTGCATATTAACAAAAGCGTGAATTTCTCTGGAATAAGACGTCGGATCGCATATATCAAGGTATCCTTTTATTCAATTTCCTATGACCTACATGCCCATATAGACTTCTTAGGGGATTGATCCTAATGATAGATTTCCTTTAAACCCAATCTCACCTTTTTCTTCATCTTTTTTTTTTTACCTTTTTCTCTCTCGCTTTTCTAATTCTAGAACTGATATTTTCCATTTTTAAAGGCTCTGCAATGTTTCTTAACACAGCATACCTCCTTGAGTGACTGGAGCTGAGTTGCAGTACCAGGCATGGCCCATGGACATGAGTGGCACTGTTCATACAACCCCCTTTAAAGGGGATAACCACTGTTAAATACCCTTTTTCTGTACTTTATCTTAATAGGGTCACAATTCTTTGCTTATTAATTTCTTAATATAGATTTGTAGTGGTTGTTGCTACTTTGGTTTATATAGAGCTCCATATTCTGTGCATAGATATTGAAGATAATATTCTGGATACCTGCAGCCAACACTAGAAGGAGCCTAATGGGTTCCTGAGATCCCAGGAACAGAGATCTGCTGTCTCCAGCAATCCTATTGACAATGAATGGAACGGAGGTGTCCATGCTTGACCTCTGCTTCATTCAGATGGGACCTTGAGGGTCGCAGAAGTCAGAACCCCTGAAATCAGCAAGTTATGACCTATCCGATGGATAAGTGATAACTTTAAAATTTGTTGCAAACCCTTTAAATGTAAAGGGAAGGTAAATTTACATCTGGTGCAGGTTACCCTTGGAACTGACCACGTTACCCTCTTCTATTTGTGATTGCGGCTGAAGAGATGCAGAACGTAAACTCTATTAATGGCCGACCTTAAAGGGGTTGTCAAGTCTAAAATGAAAAGTCTGCGGTGAGACTATGGATTCTTTAGTGTAAGAGGAGCGAGACTATGGATTATTTACTGTAAGAGCAGTGAGACTATGGTTTCTTTACTGTAAGAGGAGTGAGACTATGGATTATTTACTGTAAGAGCAGTGAGACTATGGTTTCTTTACTGTAAGAGCAGTGAGACTATGGTTTCTTTACTGTAAGAGGAGTGAGACTATGGATTCTTTACTGTAAGAGCAGTGAGACTATGGATTCTTTACTGTAAGAGGAGTGAGACTATGGATTCTTTACTGTAAGAGGAGTGAGACTATGGATTCTTTACTGTAAGAGTGAGACTATGGATTCTTTACTGTAAGAGGAGTGAGACTATGGATTCTTTACTGTAAGGGCAGTGAGACTATGCATTTTTTACTGTAAAAACAGTAAGACTATGGAACTCTCTGCTACATGATGTTGTAATGATTGATTCATTACTAAAATTCAAGGAGGATCTGGATGCCTTTCTTGAAAAAATATAATATTACAAGTTATGGGTACTAGATACTGCGATGGGATGTTGATCCAGGGAACTAGTCTGATTGCCGTATGTGGCGTCAGGAAGGAATTTTTCCCCTAATATGGAGGTATTAGTGACTGCCTCATGGGGCTTTTGTTTTCCTCTGGATCAATATGTTAGGCTATAGGTTGAGCTTAAAGAGTTCATAGTATATATGATAGGTCATCAATGTTTGATAGGACGGGGTCTGACACCGACACCCCTGCCGATCAGCTAATAGCGGTCGGTGGCGGCTGCCGGACGGAAGTACTCACTTGCTGAGCTGCTCCATCTACTTATAGTGACCGGTGCTTGGTACTGCGCATCCTCCTCCTATTCAAATCAAGACGAGTCGGATGTGTAGTACCCTACGTTGAGCACAACAAGTAGACGGAGCTGCTCGGCAAGTGAGCCACCGCTGACATCAATATCTGCTCATCGGCAGGGATACCGGTCATCGGTCCCCGGCCGATCAGACATTGATGACCTATCCTATGGATAGGTCAACAGTGTAAAAGTAGTGGACAACCTCTTTAAGTCTACCTTCAACCTTAAAAACCATGAATCGGCGGTGCGGAGCATGCATAGAAGAAATAAGATGATGATCGTGGGCAGTAGAAAAATTACAATTCAGATGGAGTTCACAAGGGGTGACTTTGATTTTTTTTTTGTTATTAGTTTATTCAACTGTAAAACGGAGTGACACCAGTGATAGGAATTATTTCCAGGGCTGTGGAGTCGGTAAGCCTAACCTCCGACTCCTCAATTTCCACGACTCTGACTCCACGACTCGGACTCCACGACTCGGACTCCACTGTTGACTTCCAGCCATGCTGATGGTAATAACAGCTGACTAATGGGGGTGCCAGATATTGGACCCCCACTGGTCTTATATTGATGATTTGTCCAGAGGGTTCGTTCACAAGGCCGTATTTTCGGTCCTAGTGAGATCCGACAAAACATTGGCTTGCACTCTGACCAATATTATTATATGGGGCCATGCACATATGAGATTTTTTCCTTGGACTGAGCCGGCCCGAGGAAAAATTGCTGTGTGCCCAAGTTTGATCTGATATTCAAATCGCACTCGGCTGTACTAGTGAACGATTCCTTGGAAAACATCAGACTGCACTTGGATGACACCTGATTTCCACGGGCTGACACAATGGAGAAGATGGAGACATTTTTTTCTCCATCTTGGACACAATGGAGAAGATGGAGACATTTTTTCTCCATCTTTGACACAATGGAGCAGATGGAGAAATTTTTTCTCCATCTTTGACGCAATGGAGAAATTTATTCTCCATCTTTGCCACAATGGAGAAGATGGAGAATTTTTTTCTCCATCTTTGACACAATGGAGAAGATGGAGAATTTTTTTCTCCATCTTTGACACTATGGAGAAAATGGAGAAATTTTTTTCTCCATCTTCTCCTCATCCGAGAGAAATGGATCACACTCTGATCAGAGTCTAATAATTGACCCGATTCGAATGCACACGTGTCACCCTAACCTACGGATAAGTCATCAATATAAAAGTATTGGCCAAAAGCTTGGCTGTGTCATCTGCCCATCTGTGAACCTCATTTGAGATTTTATACGTCTTAGATCTCAGAGGAAAAATAAGGATATGAGATTTTCCTGCATGTGAGGAACTCTTTGTGCATTTTAATTCTAGTTTATAACAGGGTGATATTTGTGGAGACCATTTGCTTCTTCCTTGGCATGGTTTTCGGGAAAGTGGAGCGCGTTTGGTGCTGTTTATTTACATGTCACTCATCACATTAACTGTTCCTGCAGATAGTAAATTATTGACTCGCGTCGTAGATGGCAGTAGAGTTTCTATTGACCTTTTTCTTTTTTTCTCCTGTATGTTTCCAGGGAAATTACGCATTAAATATGTATGTGAAACGGGTACCATTCACTTGCAACGTGTTGCGGGGGATTTAATGACAGATGGTTTGAAGAGCCAGAAGGAGAATTCGAAATAGAATTTCTAGAAGCCGCGGTGGATTCTCTGGGGAACCTCCAACTTAGTGCAGAAGTTTAGGAAGATATAGAATATACAGTAAATTGTACCATAAACCATTAATTGAATTGACTCCAGTTACTCCCTATATATTGCCTTCGCAGGATATTAACCCCTTCTCATTCTCCCCTGAACCTGAAGAGCAGAGCTATGAAAAGTGAATTTCTGAGATCTTTATCATCTAAACGTACTTGTAAATTAGTAGTCGCCAGGAGTCACCGTAGTCTGTGTTTTGTCTCCTGAATATTTAGAACTATCTGTAAATTCTCAATTTTGGTCATATTTTCCTACAGCAGTTCCTGTGCGGAACAGAGCGCTGTACACATAGGGGAGAAATAATCAAACCTTCTATGCTAGAAAAGTTGTGTTGTAAATTTTGCGGCTTTTCTCGTTTTTAGTCCACTTCTGGTAACTGTTTGAAAAGGTATTTTAACTTTTTTTTTTTCCGGTTTTGCTGGTGTGAGCAGGCGGTCACGTGACCGCTTGTGCGCGATTTGCACACCTGCGATCCTGTGCCAACTAATCTCATCCTGCTTCTCTCAATTAACTACTATTAAAACTGTTGAGAAACCAAAGTAGATATTAAGGTGAAAAAGAGAGGGAGGAGGGGGATGCAGCTGCAGCTTTCCTGTTTCACGCTATCACAATTGCACGGTGCTCCAAATTCATTAAGCGTTACGTTACTCCTAGGGAACCTGGATTAAGGCTGACGTATAAAATGCCAATCTTTTTAACTAAAGTGGTTGTCTGAGCTTGGGACAGAAGTCTGCAGTCACTGTGCGCATTTGGTATTACCAGTGTGAGCAGGCACTCACATGACCGTATGTGTGCGATTTGCATATGGCTAGACATGATAGGCTTCTCTTAAAGGGGTTGTTTGGTCTTAAGCTACAAGTCTGCAGTCACTATAAGGGACACTATAAGTGACTGCAGACTTGTGAATCCTCACATCGCGCTCTCTGCATACTGTGAGGATTCTTCGGGGCATATAGACGGTCATGTGCTAAATAGACGAGGTTGGATATAGTCTAGTTGGAATGTGGCCGGAAGTATGTAAATCACTTACTTGCGGTCGCATGACCGCCCAGTCCTGGCACCGGAGAATCCTCACAGCACGCAGTGTCTGTGATGTGAGGATTCACAAGTCTGTACTCACATAAAGACTTGTAGTTTAAGACCGGAGAAGCCAATCACGTCTAGTCGGCACATGACCGCAAGTCTGCAAATCTAACACATACGGTCACTTGAGTGCCTGCTTATTCCAGCAATACCAGACGCACACAGTGATTGCAGACTTCTGTACCAAACACAGACCACCCCTTTTAATTAAAAATCTATCAAGATTTTATAAATCAGCTTTAATCCAGGTTCCCTAGGAGTAACGTAACGCTAAATGAATTTGGAGCACCATGCAATCGTGATAGCGTGAAACAGAAAGGCTGCAGCTGCATCCCCCTCCTCCCCCTCTTTTTTACCTTAATATGTAGACACTTTGGTTTCTGAACAGTTTGGTTATTTTTCACGCAGGGTTTTTTTAAATGGAATTTGAAGTGGATCCAATTTAAAATCCATGTAACACCACTTCAGATGCTCTTCCTATTGAACTCAATGGAAATCCGCATTGCTGTTATACATTACAGCTAGATTTTGTGAGTTTATTTTTTTTGCTCCAGTATAGGATTGTCTGCTTTGGACAGGATGTTTGACTTTTGCGATGAACAGTGATCTGTACTTTGTAGAAGAACCAACAGCAAGAGTTCAGTTCTCCTACAGCACCTCCGCAGGGGAAATGAAGCATTACGTAGTTCTTATAGAAACCATTGATTTGTCTATGATACGCACAGACAAACAGATTCCTCCATAAGAAAAAACTTTTCTTAGATGCTCTTCCCTAGGAGAGACCGCCCTCTATTAACTCTGAAAATACTTTTGGGGTGTTTGAAAATGGAGTTTTTAATCCAAATTGCCCCTGTACTGTTCCTATGTATCCTTTGTATGATTGTCACTATCTTGTTACATACTCGTCTATAACTAGTTTCTTCTGATTGATTCCCCCATGTGGTTTCCAGTATCGATCTCTCTTCCTACCAGAGAGCAGTGATTCGGACACAATTAATGCAGAAACCGCAGGCGCACAGAAACTCTATTTTAATTGGATTGACATCATAATACATCGTTGTTGAGCAGAAAATATAACACTGTGTTTTGGGGACCAGAGGCTTGTTTTGTACAGATCAGAAACACGCTAAAGACAATTTTTCACATACAATACACCACTTGACATTTTTGTATTTTCTTACATATTTCCTCATGGTAACAGATAATTTAATACCATACAGGGATCCCGTGCATGGTTTATTTATCAGTTGGTGTATGTGTGTGTGCGCATATATACACTGCTCAAAAAATAAAGGGAACATTTAAACAACAGAATATAACTCAAAGTAAATCAAACTTCTGTGAGATCAAACTGCCCACTTAGGAAGCAACACTGATTGACAATCAATTTCACATGCTGTTGTGCAAATAGAATAGACAATAGATGGAAATTATTGGCAATTATCAAGACACCCTCAATAAAGGAGTGGTTCTGCAGGTGGGGACCACAGACCACATCTCAGTACCAATGCTTTCTGGCTGATGTTTTGGTCACTTTTGAATGTTGGTTGTGCTTTCAGACTCGTGGTAGCATGAGATGGACTCTACAACCCACAGAAGTTGCTCAGGTAGTGCAGCTCATCCAGGATGGCACATCAATGCGAGCTGTGGCAAGAAGGTTTGCTGTGTCAGTCAGTGTAGTGTCCAGAGGCTGGAGGTGCTACCAGGAGACAGGCCAGTACACCAGGAGATGTGGAGGGGGCCGTAGGAGGGCAACAACCCAGCAGCAGGACCGCTACCTCCACCTTTGTGCAAGGAGGAACTGGAGGAGCACTGCTAGAGCCCTGCAAAATGACCTCCAGCAGGCCACAAATGTGCATGCGTCTGCACAAACGGTTAGAAACCGACTCCATGAGGGTAGTTTGAGGGCCTGACATCCACAGATGGGGGTTGTGCTCACAGCCAAACACCATGCAGGACGCTTGGCATTTGCCACAGAACACCAGGATTGGCAAAGTCGCCACTGGCGCCCTGTGCTCTTCACAGATGAAAGCAGGTTCACATTGACCACATGTGACAGACGTGACAGAGTCTGGAGACGCCGTGGAGAGCGATCTGCTGCCTGCAGCATCCTTCAGCATGACCGGTTTGGCAGTGGGTCAGTAATGGTGTGGGGTGGCATTTCTTTGGAGGGCCGCACAGCCCTCCATATGCTCGCCAGACGTAGCCTGACTGCCATTAGGTACCGAGATGAGATCCTTAGACCCCTTGTGAGACCATATGCCGGTGCGGTTGGCCCTGGGTTCCTCCTAATGCAGGACAATGCCAGACCTCATGTGGCTGGAGTGTGTCAGCAGTTCCTGCAAGATGAAGGCATTGAAGCTATGGACTGGCCCGCCCGTTCCCCAGACCTGAATCCGATTGAGCACATCTGGGACATCATGTCTCGCTTCACCCACCAATGTCACGCTGCACCACAGACTGTCCAGGAGTTGGCGGATGCTTTAGTCCAGGTCTGGGAGAATATCCCACAGGAGACCATCCGCAACCTCATCAGGAGCATGCCCAGGCGTTGTAGGGAGGTCATACAGGCACGTGGAGGCCACACACAATACTGAGCCTCATTTTGACTTGTTTTAAGGACATTACATCAAAGTTGGATCAGCCTGTAGTGTGTTTTTCCACTTTAATTTTGGGGGTGACTCCAAATCCAGGCCTCCATTGGTTAATAAATTTGATTTCCATTGATGATTTTTGTGTGACTTTGTTGTCAGCACATTCAACTTTGTACAGAACAAAGTATTCAATGAGAATATTTCATTCATTCAGATCTAGGATGTGTTATTTGAGTGTTCCCTTTATTTTTTTGAGCAGTGTGTGTGTGTGTACATATATATATATATATACACACAGTACAGACCAAAAGTTTGGACACACCTTCTCATTTAAGGATTTTTCTGTATTTTCATGACTATGAAAATTGTACATTCACACTGAAGGCATCAAAACTATGAATTAACACATGTGGAATTATATACTTAAAAAAAACGTGTGAAACAACTGAAAATATGTCTTATATTCTAGGTTCTTCAAAGTAGCCACCTTTTGCTTTGATGACTGCTTTGCACACTCTTGGCATTCTCTTGATGAGCTTCAAGAGGTAGTCACCGGAAATGGTCTTCCAACAATCTTGAAGGAGTTCCCAGAGATGCTTAGCACTTGTTGGCCCTTTTGCCTTCACTCTGCGGTCCAGCTCACCCCAAACCATCTCGATTGGGTTCAGGTCTGGTGACTGTGGAGGCCAGGTCATCTAGCGTAGCACCCGATCACTCACCTTCTTGGTCAAATAGCCCTTACACAGCCTGGAGGTGTGTTTGGTGTCATTGTCCTGTTGAAAAATAAATGATGGTCCAACTAAACGCAAACCGGATGGAATAGCATGCCGCTGCAAGATGCTGTGGTAGCCATGCTGGTTCAGTATGCCTTCAATTTTTAATAAATCCCCAACAGTGTCACCAGCAAAGCACCCCCACACCATCACTCCTCCTCCTCCATGCTTCATGTAGAGTCCATCTGTTCACCTTTTCTGCGTCGCACAAAGACACGGTGGTTGCAACCAAAGATCTCAAATTTGGACTCATCAGACCAAAGCACAGATTTCCAATTCCTTGTGTTCTTTATCCCAAACAAGTCTCTTATGCTTGTTGCCTGTCCTTAGCAGTGGTTTCCTAGCAGCTATTTTACCATGAAGGCCTGCTGCACAAAGTCGCCTCTTAACAGTTGATGTAGAGATGTGTCTGCTGCTAGAACTCTGTGTGGCATTGACCTGGTCTCTAATCTGAGCTGCTGTTAACCTGCGATTTCTGAGGCTGGTGAGTCGGATAAACTTATCCTCAGAAGCACAGGTGACTCTTGGTCTTCCTTTCCTGGGGCGGTCCTCATGTGAGCCAGTTTCTTTGTAGCGCTTGATGGTTTTTGCAACTACACTTGGGGACACTTTCAAAGTTTGCCCAATTTTTCGGACTGACTGACCTTCATTTCTTAAAGTAATGATGGCCACTCGTTTTTCTTTACTTAGCTGCTTTTTTCTTGCCATAATACAAATTCTAACAGTCTATTCAGTAGGACTATCAGCTGTGTATCCACCTGACTTCTTCACAACACAACTGATGGTCCCAACCCCAATTATTAGGCAACAAATCCCACTTATTAAACCTGACAGGGCACACCTGTGAAGTGAAAACCATTTCCGGTGACTACCTCTTGAAGCTCATCAAGAGAATGCCAAGAGTGTGCAAAGCAGTCATCAAAGCAAAAGGTGGCTACTTTGAAGAACCTAGAATATAAGACATATTTTCAGTTGTTTCACACTTTTTTTGTTAAGTATACAATTCCACTTGTGTTAATTTATAGTTTTGATGCCTTCAGGGTGAATGTACAATTTATTCGGTCTCCCATGACAGCACCACGTGAGAGAGAGGATCCGCCCATCAAGGACAGGAAACCTACAGGTTAAAAAGGGCGGCCCTCTCTTCCCGCCTCAGTTTAGGTTTCCTGTCCATGATGGGAGACCTCGAAGGCTTACCTGCAGAAGATGGACTCCTGTCCCAGAGAGGGCCACAGCAGGTGGTTGGAGCCGGTCCGTCCCGGTCCTCTGGAGACGCCACGGTAGGGCTCAGTGGGGCGCCTCCGTGAGCGTTTTTGCGGGCGCGACATCGCCTCACGGGGAGGTAGATGTCCGCCAGGTGTGGGGCCGCTAGCGGGCTTCCTCCCCCCGCTACAATTTGCAGGAGATCCAGATCGCGCCGACGGGGCACGTGACAGGCGCGACCTACTGACGTGACTTCCGGTGCGCCGGGCAGGAAGTCCCTGTGACGTCACCAGAAGGGGCGGAGCTCGTTTGAATTTTGCGCGCGAGCAGCTGAACGCCGGGGGATTAAGGTCCTGGCGGCGAGGAGCCACTAGATTTAGTCTCCCCCAAAATTATTTTCCTAAAGACGGTCCTGTTAGTGGCCCTAACTTCAGCCAGGAGAGTCAGTGACCTACAGGCCCTTTCAATATGCCCTCCATTTACGCAAATTCTGGACGATAGGATTATAATAAAACCTGATCCGGCCTTTCTTCCTAAAGTGGCCACTCGATTCCATAGAACCCAGGAGATAGTTCTCCCGACTTTTTGCTTCCCGCCCAAAAATCAAAAAGAGGAGAGGCTTCACACTTTAGACGTTAGGAGGTGCGTACTAAAGTACTTAGAAGTATCACGTGGATTTAGAAAGGATAAGTCCCTATTTATTTGCTATCAGGGGGCTAGAAGGGGTTGTAAGGCCTCAAAGGCTACAATCGCTAGATGGATCAGGGAGGCCATTTCCCTCGCATACTCCTCAGGGGATAAAGAGATACCGGAGGGATTGAGGGCGCATTCTACCAGAGCTGTATCAACCTTCTGGGCGGAGAAGACAGGGCTTTCCATTGAGGAAATTTGTAAGGCTGCCACCTGGTCTTCTCCCTCTACTTTCTATAGGCACTATAGATTGGATCTGGGTGGCTCTGCAGATCTCACTTTCGGGAGAAGGGTGCTTCAAGCGGTGGTCCCTCCCTAATTTCCTTCGTCTCTGTAATTCTCTCACGTGGTGCTGTCATGGGAGACCGAATAAAGCCTTAGTTACTTACCGGTAACGGGATTTTTCGGAGCCCATGACAGCACGCGTATATTCCCTCCCTTCACTGGTATTGTGCACTCCCGTAGAGTTGATTTCTTTTTGTGCACCCTTGCGGGAAATTGATGAAAAGTAATGTACTTAGTGTGATTATGTTTTGTTATAACTAACCTTGGCGGTACTCTCATACTCTGTTAACTAAACTGAGGTGGGAAGAGAGGGCCGCCCTTTTTAACCTGTAGGTTTCCTGTCCTTGATGGGCGGATCCTCTCTCTCACGTGGTGCTGTCATGGGCTCCGAAAAAAACCGTTACTGGTAAGTAACTAAGGCTTTTCAAAGTTAAGAAAATACAGAAAAATCTTTAAATGAGAAGGTGTGTCCAAACTTTTGGTCTGTACTGTATGTATATATGTATGTATATATATATATATATATATATATATACAGTAGGCAAAATAAGTAATTGATAATCTGCCAATTTTGCAAGTTTTCCCACCTGCAAAGAATGGAAAGGTCTGTAATTTTTATCGTAAGTAGACTTCAAATATGAGACAGAATCTCAAAATTAAAATGAGAAAATCACATTGTGTGATTTTTAAATAATTAAATTGCATTTTATTGCATGAAATAAGTATTTGATCACCTACCAACCAGCTAGAATTCTGGCTTTCACAGACCTGTTAGTTTTTCTTTAAGAAGCCCTCCTACTTTGCACTCATTACCTGTATTAATTGCACCTGTTTGAACTCGTTACCTGTATAAAAGACACTTGTCCACACACTCAATCAATCACACTCCAACCTCTCCACCATGGCCAAGACCAAAGAGTTGTCTAAGGACACCAGGGACAAAATTGTAGACCTGCACAAGGCTGGGATGGGCTTCAGGACAATAGGCAAGCAGCTTGTTGAGAAGGCAACAACAATTGTTGGCGTAAATATTAGAAAATGGAAAAAACATAAGATGACTGTCAATCTTCCTCAGTCTGGGGCTCCATGCAAGATCTGGCCTCGTGGGGTAAGGATGATTCTGAGAAAGGTCAGGAATCAGCCCAGAACTACATGAGAAGACCTGGTCAGTAACCTGAAGAGAGCTGGGACCACAGTCTCAAACATTATCGTTAGTAACACACTACGCCGTCATGGATAAAAAATCCTGCAGGGCACGCAATGTCCCCTGCTCACGCCAGCACATGTCCAGGCCCGTTTGAAGTTCGCCAATGACCATATGGATGATCCAGAGGAGGCATGGGAGAAGGTCATGTGGTCAGATGAGACCAAACTAGAACTTTTTGGTATCAACTCCACTTGCCGTATTTTGAGGAAGAAGGATGAGTACAACCCCAAGAACACCGTCCCAACCTTGAAGCATGTTGGGGAAACCTCATACTTTGGGGGTGCTTTTATGAAAAGTGGACAGGACGACTGCACTGTATTGAAGGGAGGATGGATGGGGTCATATATTGCGATATTTTGGCCAACAACCTCCTTCCCTCAGTAAGAGAATTGAAGTTGGGTCGTGGCGGAGTCTTCCATCATGACAATGACCCGAAACACACAGCCAGTGCAACTAAAGAGTGGCTCTGTAAGAAGCATTTCAAGGTCCTGCAGTGGCCTAGCCAGTCTCCAGACCTGAACCCAATAGAAAATCTTTGGAGGGAGCTGAAACTCAATGGTGCCCAGCGACAGCCCCGAAACCTGAAAGATCTGGAGAAGATCTGTATGGAGGAGTGGGCCAAAATCCCTGCTGCAGTGTGTGTAAACTTGGTCAAGAACTACAGGGAACGTCTGACCTCATTTTTAGATCTGTCTCTCACAAGTGAAGTGACCTACAGAAAAAATTACAGACCTCTCCACTCTTTGTAGGTGGGAAAACTTGCAAAATCAGCAGCGTATCAAATACTTATTTTCACCACTGAATAACTGTGTGTGTGTTTGTCGGTATATATGTGTATATATATATATACATATACAGTTATATGAAAAAGTTTGGGCACCCCTATTAATCTTAAGCTTAATGTTTTATAAAAATTGGTGTTTTTGCAACAGCTATTTCAGTTTGATATATGTAATAACTGTTGGACACAGTAATGTTTCTGCCTTGAAATGAGGTTTATTGTACTAACAGAAAATGTGCAATCTGCATTCAAACAAAATTTGACAGGTGCATAAGTATGGACACCTCACCAGAAAAGTGACATTAATATTTATTAGATCCTCCTTTTGCAAAAATAACAGCCTCTAGTCGCTTCCTGTAGCTTTTAATGATTTCCTGGACCCTGGATGAAGGTATTTTTGATCATTCCTCTTTACAAAACAATTCCAGTTCAGTTAAGTTTGATGGTCGCCGAGCATGGACAGCCCTCTTCAAATGATCCCACAGATGTTCAATGATATTCAGGTCTGGGGACTGGGATGGCCATTCCAGAACATTGTAATTGTTCCTCTGCATGAATGCCTGAGTAGATTTGGAGCGGTGTTTTGGATCATTGTCTTGCTGAAAGATCCATCCCCTGCGTAACTTCAACTTTGTCACTGATTCTTGAACATTATTGTCAAGAATCTGCTGATACTGAGTGGAATCCATGCGTCCCTCAACTTTAACAAGATTCCAGGTGCCGGCATTGGCCACACAGCCCCAAAGCATGATGGAACCTGCACCAAATTTTACTGTGGGTAGCAAGTGTTTTTCTTGGAATGCTGTGTTTTTTTGCCGCCATGCATAACGCCTTTTTGCATGACCAAACAACTCAATCTTGGTTTCATCAGTCCACGGGACCTTCTTCCAAAAAGGAATTGGCTTCTCCAAATGTGCTTTTGCATACCTCAGCCGACTCTGTTTGTGGCGTGCTTGCAGAAACGGCTTCTTTCGCATCACTCTCCTATACAGCTTCTCCTTGTGCAAAGTGCGTTGTATAGTTGACCAGTGCACAGTGACACCATCTGCAGCAAGTTGATGCTGCAGCTCTCTGGAGGTGGTCTGAGGATTGTCCTTGACTGATCTCACCATTCTTCTTCTCTGCCTTTCTGATGTTTTTCTTGGCCTGCCACTTCTGGCCTTAACAAGAACTGTCCTTGTGTTCTTCCATTTCCTTACTATGTTCCTCACAGTGGAAACTGACAGGTTAAATCGATGAGACAGCTTTTTGTATCCTTCCCCTGAACAACTATGTTGAATAATCTTTGTTTTCAGATCATTTGACAGTTGTTTTGAGGAGCCCATGATGCCACTCTTCAGAGGAGATTCAAACAGGAGAACAACTTGCAAGTGGCCACTTTAAGTAGCTTTTCTCATGATTGCATACACCTGGCTATGAAGTTCAAAGCTCAATGAGGTTACAAAACCAAAAAAAGTGCTTTAGTAAGTCAGTAAAACGTAGGTAGGAGTATTTAAAACAAGAAAATGATAAGGGTGCCCATACTTATGCACCTGTCAAATTTTGTTTGACTGCAGATTACACATTTTCTG
The DNA here is from genome assembly GCF_046119375.1 of Phyllobates terribilis. NCBI lineage: Eukaryota > Metazoa > Chordata > Amphibia > Anura > Dendrobatidae > Phyllobates > Phyllobates terribilis. The sequence goes on along the minus strand of NW_027362769.1, from coordinate 345,899,884 downwards.
TTATTACAATAAACCTCATTTCAAGGCAAAAACATTACTGTGCCCAACAGTTATTACATATATCAAATTGAAATAGCTGTTGCAAAAACACCAATTTTTATAAAACATTAAGCTTAAGATTAATAGGGGTGCCCAAACTTTTTCATATAACTGTATATATATACCGTATATATATGTACATATATAATCAGATGCTGATGGTTAGATGAGTCTGAGTAAAAATTATAAAAAAAATCTAATGTCTCTTAGTAAACCAGTAAACAATATTAATAATGCCTCTTCATTCATATTTACAGTTATATGAAAAAGTTTGGGCACCCCTATTAATCTTAAGCTTAATGTTTTATAAAAATTGGTGTTTTTGCAACAGCTATTTCAGTTTGATATATGTAATAACTGTTGGACACAGTAATGTTTCTGCCTTGAAATGAGGTTTATTGTACTAGCAGAAAATGTGCAATCTGCATTCAAACAAAATTTGACAGGTGCATAAGTATGGGCACCCTTATCATTTTCTTGTTTTAAATACTCCTACCTACTTTTTACTGACTTACTAAAGTCCTTTTTTTGGTTTTGTAACCTCATTGAGCTTTGAACTTCATAGCCAGGTGTATGCAATCATGAGAAAAGCTACTTAAAGTGGCCACTTGCAAGTTGTTCTCCTGTTTGAATCTCCTCTGAAGAGTGGCATCATGGGCTCCTCAAAACAACTGTCAAATGATCTGAAAACAAAGATTATTCAATATAGTTGTTCAGGGGAAGGATACAAAAAGCTGTCTCAGAGATTTAACCTGTCAGTTTCCACTGTGAGGAACATAGTAAGGAAATGGAAGAACACAGGGACAGTTCTTGTTAAGGCCAGAAGTGGCAGGCCAAGAAAAACATCAGAAAGGCAGAGAAGAAGAATGGTGAGATCAGTCAAGGACAATCCTCAGACCACCTCCAGAGAGCTACAGCATCAACTTGCTGCAGATGGTGTCACTGTGCATCGGTCAACTATACAACGCACTTTGCACAAGGAGAAGCTGTATGGGAGAGTGATGCGAAAGAAGCCTTTTCTGCAAGCACGCCACAAACAGAGTCGGCTGAGGTATGCAAAAGCACATTTGGAGAAGCCAATTTCTTTTTGGAAGAAAGTCCTGTGGACTGATGAAACCAAGATTGAGTTGTTTGGTCATATAAAAAGGCGTTATGCATGGCGGCAAAAAAACACAGCATTCCAAGAAAAATACTTGCTACCCACAGTAAAATTTGGTGGAGGTTCCATCATGCTTTGGGGCTGTGTGGCCAATGCTGGCACCGGGAATCATGTTAAAGTTGAGGGACGCATGGATTCCACTCAGTATCAGCAGATTCTTGACAATAATGTTCAAGAATCAGTGACAAAGTTGAAGTTACACAGGGGATGGATCTTTCAGCAAGACAATGATCCAAAACACCGCTCCAAATCTACTCAGGCATTCATGCAGAGGAACAATTACAATGTTCTGGAATGGCCATCCCAGTCCCCAGACCTGAATATCATTGAACATCTGTGGGATCATTTGAAGAGGGCTGTCCATGCTCGGCGACCATCAAACTTAACTGAACTGGAATTGTTTTGTAAAGAGGAATGGTCAAAAATACCTTCATCCAGGATCCAGGAACTCATTAAAAGCTACAGGAAGCGACTAGAGGCTGTTATTTTTGCAAAAGGAGGATCTACTAAATATTAATGTCACTTTTCTAGTGAGGTGCCCATACTTATGCACCTGTCAAATTTTGTTTGAATGCAGATTGCACATTTTCTGTTAGTACAATAAACCTCATTTCAAGGCAGAATCATTACTGTGTCCAACAGTTATTACATATATCAAACTGAAATAGCTGTTGCAAAAACACCAATTTTTATAAAACATTAAGCTTAAGATTAATAGGGGTGCCCAAACTTTTTCATATAACTGTATTATTATTAGAAATGCATAGCCGTTTGTTTTTCATTTATTTTAATAGCCCAGTTTTTTTTATCAAGGGAAATGTAGAGTAGTAAAGTGATTTTTTTTTAGATGGGGAGTCATAAGTCTTGGGGAGTTGGATGTTTACGGCAGTGCAGTATAAAGGGCCCAATCCTTGTGCCTGTAGGAAAGGTCTTCTATAAGATCTGAGCTTTATGACATCCAGAAGGAACCATTGCAGACAAATCATGGTCAATGAATTGACGCTGAGCCACAAAAGGCTGCAAGGAGACATTGTGGCTAGGTTTGCCTTATAGGTGACCAGACGCAATGCAACCTCTCCGGTCTTCTGTCTGTTTATTTGATGTCCTTCATGGTCTTCTGCTTGTTTAGTTGGATTTTCTTGTCTTCAGTATCTCCTTCAAGTTTCAGCAAGTTTATTGTGACTGCAAATTATGGTCATACTGAGCCTACTAGTATTATGTGGATAATGTGTGTAGTGGCTACAACTTGAAGGAGGCATCAACTTAAAGGGTAACCATATTTTCATGTAAGTTTACATATTAAGCTGCCCAATGTGTGTGTGTACATGAGCAGTAACATGGTATCTGGCCAAAATATGACTTGTATCATGTATTTTTCCCATTTTTTTCCTGGTCAGGCTCTATCTTTGATTTACAGTCTACTCTGAGCTGGTGAGACGAGATTAGCTGCAGTGATCTCTACCATGTACAGCACAGACCACAGAGCTGGATTTCTGCTTTTCTTTACTTTTTTAGCACACAGAAACAAGCAGCAGCCTGGAGGATATTACATAGCAGTAGTGATCAGTGTAGATGTGAATCCAACACTGGAGTGAAGGAAAATGCTTGTTAGTCAGCACAGTCTTTCTTTGTCTCCTCTGCTTGTTTCCTCACTCTTCCTTACTTTATCCATAAAATATAATGGGCTTTGTCGCATGACGCCACAGTTGGCTGGCAGTCTGTCTTGCCTGATCATGGATTATTTTAACAAATTTTTTCAAAGTATGGTGAGTTCAGGAGTCGCGGGGACTGGAAGAAGTGTCTTATAAGGAGGGGAGTAAGCATATTTCTCTGATAAGATATATTACAAAGTTTCTTATATTGATCTTTACTATTGATTTATGCAAAGTTTGTTGAAAATACTGTTTCCATTTAAAGGAAATCTGTCACCGAGTTTTTGCCACCTAATCTGAGAGCAGCATGAGTCCAGTGATGTGTCACTTACTGGGCTGCTTGCTTTTGTTTTGATAAAATCACAGTTTTATCAGCAGGAGATTATCACTAGAAGACTAGTAAATCTGCTGCCATATAGTCTTCCATGTTCATGAGCTGCACATAACCTGGCACCGAGCACTGATTGACAGCTTTCTGCCTATGCACAGTATACACGGAATGCTAGAAAGCTGCCTATCAGTGGTGTGGGTGGGGTTATACAGAACTCAGCATTCAGAGATCTGCAGCAGATAAAACAGGGATTTTATCAAAACTGCAACAAGCAGCTCAGTAAGTGACTCATTGCTGGAATGGGGGTCTCTGTGTCTACATTATGCTGCTCTCAGATGGTGTAGGAAAAACCTGATGATCAATTGCCTTTTTCTAAATCAACTCGATTGGTGGTCCCCCAGGACAGAACCTATTCCTACTGCCACAGCTTGCCCGTTGGTCCACAGTATGTAACATTGTGTCGTGGACCTATCACACACAGCAGATAATAATTCAGTATTGTACATATTTATGAGCTTATTGCAGATGGTTACTGCTTCTTGGTGAAGCTTTTATGGAAGGCCCTTTCTCTTGCAAGTCATCAAGGACAATACATATTAGTAAAGGTATGTTCACCCTTAATCGGCCCAACGTTCATGACTTAAAGGGGTATTCCCATTTCCCAAGATCTCATCCCAATATGTAGCAGGTGTAATTATGATAATATTAGCTAATGCCTCCATTTAGAAATGTTGCATAGTTCTCCTGATTCGCTATGTTGCTTACACCATGTGCAGGGCATTGCAGTAGCTTAGGTATCCATGGTTACGACCACTCTTATAGTGACAGTTAGTTGTTAGTGGTCATAACCATGGATACCTAAGCTATTGCAAAATATTGATTTTCATCAGATTCCACTCGTGGGCTTGTAGCAGGTGACATTTTGATCTACAATGGGTTGTATATCACACAACCTCTTCAGGTGAGCACCCCATCACACTCTGTTATCCTGCAGAGCTTGGTAAGACCCTATTACGCTTTTATTGTTCTTCCAGTCTCCTTCGCTGCCTCTGGTGTCTATATCTTCCTTCTGTGTTAATGTCCGTGCCACGGGCTACGCTTGCACAAATCGATCTCCCGGCGGTCTTCAGTAAAATGGCGCGTGCCGGGCAGGAGCCCAAGACCCTACCCATGGTTTCTTTTGCCCAATGCACCAAAAACTTATGAAACCCAAGCTTCAAATGCTGATTAAAGAACAATCAGGATTCGGATTTCTTCACTAAAGATATCTATTGAACCTGTATAACAGCGCCATTATGGCCTGTACTTTAACATGCTAAATCGTGATGACCGGTTCTCTTTAATAGTCATTTCACCCAACGAACGATTGTTTTGCTCATTTGTTGGGTTATCAGTCGCCTGTTTAGACAGGCGGATTATCTGTTTGTGTAGTTTATATAAAAAAGTGTCAGGCCTTGCTTTCTCAGCTCACAGTGTTAGATTGAAGTATAGAAAAAAAACAATAATTTGCTGATTTTAGCATATTTGTATAATATATATGTACAGGTAACATTTTCTTTGTTCATCAATCTTTATGTTGAGTGACTAGTTAGCAGCCCCTTTTATGTAAAACTTGATTTTTAGCTTTTGAAGTTTTTTTTTAACATTTTTCTTCTAGCTGCCAAGCTTGTGGCATTTACTGCTGGACAGGAATGTAGAATAATCGGGTTGCCTGGGACTGTAATAACGTTATCTGGCAATAACTGGGTCGGGGAATTATGTGTAATTTGTATGTCAGCTCATATAGATGAAATGTAGACATAGCAGACTCCGGTGAGTGATCGGGATAAGTCTGTGCGCCACATTTCGGCATCCCCCAATACGTGAATAACATTTGAATCCTCATTCATTTACTTGTCCTTCATCAACACGATTTATTATTTATCCTGGTTTTGTTAAAAATACTGAAAAAAAAAAAAAGTCAACTTTCATCCGGTTATTGATACAACTACTGGGTATCAGCTCATTTTCTTCACATAGTAGTCAAACTATAGAAAGCTGGTTGCATACATTAGCATAAGACAACTTCACACTGTTAATGAGAATATAATACTTTTCTATAGTATCAAAGTGCTTTGCAGTTAATCGTGGAGAACGTTCAGCCACGAGATGTCCTTCTTTTCTTTTTTTTTCGGTCTTTGCCAATAAAACTTTGCAAAGACATGTTTGGTGGTAACTTCAATTTTACCAATTGGAAAGTCAATTCTTGGATACGTGGAGGAGGTCTACCTAGGCCTAGAATGTGTTGAGCGTAACGGTTTGGCACCTCGTAGGCTTTTAGTCCTTATTATACTGGTCCCCTTTCCACCATAGGCTCATAGCAAGTGTTAAACATGTCAGTATATACCAGTTTTTATAATTAGGATTAAATAAATATAGATAATCCGGTGAATTAGGATAATTATCGTAAGGCTCGAAGCTAAAACAATACCGCCGTTGATTCACTCATTATTAGTGGAGGACCACATGTAATACCATTTGGGACTTACGGTATGTTTTTTAAGTCATCACCTGCTGAACTACCGTGCGCTCGTGCGGGCACCCCTGATTCCCACAGTGCAGTTTTTTAAGCAACCTCTGTAATTTACTATGAAAGCTTTTGTTAATATGTCTGTGTAATAGAGGTATGACGAAGCTGCTTGAAAAGGCCAAGAAGCTAGAGAGTCCTTCAATGAAATGAAATGTCCTCATGAAACGGTGGTCAGTGGACTTCACGTGAATGTCTGTGAAAGTGTTTACCATCAAAGTGGCATAATATGGCGTCCATAAAATAAACTGTGTGCAGACGGTGGCAATTAACAGCCGATGCACTGATGGGTCCAGTCTACCCGAGTCCTGGTCAAGAGGAGTTGCTTCCTTACGTATCTGCAAAATGAGCACCAAAGCATAAAGTACTGCAAGAACTGGCACCACATATCCAATGAGCACCATGATGGCATCGGCCGCCTCCCGATTTTGCATCTTGGAGCACTCTATGATTTTGGTGGAGATGTGATTGCAGATGTAGAAGAGCAGTGAGGAGAAGCTAGTCAACACTGCTCCACCCCAGATAAAGCCACACACATGCTTGGTGTTGTAGACGCTGGACATATATGTTCTTGGTAGAGCACACTCTATGTAATAGTCCAAGCTGAGCAAAGTCGTAGAATACATGATCACCAAAGACGAAACGTTAAAGAGAATCAGTAACGTGATGTAAACCTCATTCCCGAAGCTCCATAGAGACCACTTGGTGTATTCTGGCCCCAGAAGATAGACCGGGGCCACGGCGTTGATGATCAGTCCAGCGATGGCCATGTTCACAAAATAGACATCTGGCATAGTCATAGTTGCCTTGTTATATAAATTAACAAGCACAAGCTGCACATTGTAGCACAGACTGGTTGGGAAGCAAATGATGAGGTAGAGGATGGAGAAGATGAAGAGGACGAGGTGGAAATCATGGCACAAACGCTGCTCTTGGTTGTTGTCGGTATAATTAAAATCTTCACAACTCCACATAGTGATACAAGTCAATGGCTTCTTAGCTGGTCACCAGCTGAGCTGCGAGAGAGAAGAAGAGAACGACAACAGGTTAACAAATATCTGTATGTAAGCAGAATAATACCGAAGACTCAAATCTAATCCCGTCTGATATGCAAACAAGGTTTTCGCCAGCAGTGAACTCGCCTCACCCCATTAAGGCCTTTTCCTGTTGTTCACTTAAAATGTCATCGTTAATTGTGCAAATTTGTCTACTGGCAAAGTTGATTCATCGTTTCTGGTCATTAATTCTAATTACAGGGGGAAAACCGCTCGATAAATGGAGTTAATGTTAGAATAGCAGTTTCTTGATGTATTTGCAGCTTGTAATAGTAACCAGAAAACAGCAGCATAGAAGGCAGTGTTTCTCGATTTCTCTATAGCGCCACCACAGGGAAAATGAAGCATTACTCAGTGACTATTGTTAGCAACAAGCTATCTGTGTATGTCATTGGCGTAGCGGATCCTCCAGAGAGAAAGGCGCTTTTTGTAGCTGATTTTTATTTCCATGTTTTAAAGACGGCCTAATGAACGCTGAGGGCCTGAAAAAGACATCTCACTACTCTTTATATTGTGCTTCCTCCATTAACATGGCCAATAACGTGCGTATCTCAAGTCTGCATTTTCCTTCTTCTGATATCAGAAAAATTAAAGATTTTTGGGGGGTTTCTTAGCAAGCAACCAAATTTTTTTCCACGTCTCACCAGTTACCACAGTGACAATTGAACCAAGTAACTTGAGACAGACTGGTTGCTAGGGACTCGCTGCATAGTAACCAGGGTATTTTTATTGTGATAATCAGGCACCAAGTCCCTAGCAACTAATTTGTCTCAGATTTCCCAGGTCATCAGCTCAAGGTCAAACTGACACCCGGCTTAAGTTGGTAAAGAGGCCCGGCTTAGATTGGTAAGGAGGCCCGGCTTAGGATAGTAAAGAGGCCCGGCTTAGGATAGTAAAGAGGCCCGGCTTAGGATAGTAAAGAGGCCCGGCTTAGGATAGTAAAGAGGCCCGGCTTAGGATAGTAAAAAGGCCCGGTTTAGGATAGTAAAGAGGCCCGGCGTAGATTAGTAAAGAGGCCCGGCTTTGGTTGGTAAAGAGGCCCGGCTTTGGTTGGTAAAGAGGCCCAGCTTTGGTTGGTAAAGAGGCCCGGCTTTGGTTAGTAAAGAGGCCCGGCTTTGGTTAGTAAAGAGGCCCGGCTTTGGTTAGTAAAGAGGCCCGGCTTTGGTTAGTAAAGAGGCCCGGCTTTGGTTAGTAAAGAGGCCCGGCTTTTGTTGGTAAAGTGGCTCGGCTTAGGGTAGTAAAGAGGCCCCGCTTAGGGTGGTAAAGAGGCCCCGCTTAGGGTGGTAAAGAGGCCCCGCTTAGGGTGGTAAAGAGGCTCCGCTTAGGGTAGTAAAGAGGCCCCGCTTAGGTTGGTAAAGAGGCCCCGCTTAGGGTGGTAAAGAGGCCCCGCTTAGGGTAGTAAAGAGGCCCCGTTTAGGGTGGTACAGAGACCCCACTTAGGGTAGTAAAGAGGCCCCGCTTAGGGCGGTAAAGAGGCCCCGCTTAGGGCGGTAAAGAGGCCCCGCTTAGGTTGGTAAAGAGGCCCCGCTTAGGGTAGTAAAGAGGCCCCGCTTAGTGTGGTACAGAGACCCCACTTAGGGCGGTAAAGAGGCCCCGCTTAGGGTAGTAAAGAGGCCCCGCTTAGGTTGGTAAAGAGGCCCCGCTTAGGGTAGTAAAGAGGCCCCGCTTAGTGTGGTACAGAGACCCCACTTAGGGCGGTAAAGAGGCCCGGCTTAGGTTGGTAAAGTGGCTCAGCTTAGGTTGGTAAAGAGATGTTATTAGATGTTATAATAGTAAATTTAAATAGATATTTATGAGGTAACACCTTTTTGAAGAAAATATGGTAACTACTATGTTTATGATGAGACTCTTACCCATAAGCACCTGTCATAAACCAGATGATGAATGGCTTGCCAGAGCTCTCTCCGATTGCTCATCTGGGTTTGGTCAGAAGTGGCACAATGGATAGATGTAGAACAGAGGTATCGTCCAGTCGGCACCTTATCCAATGAAAAAGATGTCTGATGTTCACCTTGAGAGAACGTGTTTGTTATAGGGGATAAGCGTAGAATTTCAGTTATGAACCTTCCACTTCATCACGTGTTTATCAGAAATCTTTTTCATCTATCCATTGTGCCAGTAGTAAATCTAATAAAACATGTGGAGCTAAAAATAATATCCAGTCTGCAGACTCCATGTTATAGAGTAAAATGAGCTGAGCAGGTTGATGTAGATTTGAGTGGGAAAAAAAATCAATACAATCACCATTATTCATTTGTACCTTTGCTCATTCTGGGCTCAAGAGTCCAGTGGGCTGTCCTAATCAATGATTGACAGGTACCTCTGCCCACTAAAAGGCTGCCAATCCTGGTAGGACCTCCCACTGGACTCCTAGACCCAGAATGAGTTACTGCTCAATGAAAGTTTTACTGAATCATTTTTGTCACACACCTCTATATAAATCTGACTATCTCCTCCTGTTTTTTTCAATGGGACAGGTTCCCTTTAGGGTTCAGCATCTCTTAATGGGCAGCACGGTGGCGCAGTGGTTAGCACTGCAGCCTTGCAGCACTGGGGTCCTGGTTTTGAATCCCACCAAGGACGACATCTGCAAGGAGTTTGTATGTTCTCCCCGTGTTTGTGTGGGTTTCCTCGCAGAAATATAACTATGAGGGATTTAATTATGCAACAGGAGCGCTCAATAATTCATGCGTACTTGGAAACCTGTGCCATGCGATCTCTCGGAAGAACAGGGACTTTTACAACGCAGCTGATGCGGCGCTGACCCACATACCACTCCTGTCCTCGTCTGTTCGGCTGGTACACTTTTATCGTGCCAAAGCTAATGATGCAAGTTGCAAATAAGAAAGAACATGAAGTCACAGAGTTAACGTAGCGCTAAAAATGTTCTGTAATAACATCGACCTCAGGTTCTGCAATTCACGGAGCCTCGCTTGGCCGCCGGCTTTAATAAATTCATATCCACATCCGAGTTACTTTGTACATACCAATGACAATGGGTAGAACAATTGGAATAGGAACCTTCAAGGCAGTCCTATGATTAAAGCCTATAGGGTGGCCCCGCAGCCCCTGTTGGCAGTATGGCGCTACCCAATTGCATTGTATATTCTCGTACCCATAGAAGAATTACTTCTAGTAGTAAATACCTCTGCAATACAGCATCCAATGGAATTGGCAGAATTATTTTATGTCCAGATCCGCCGCGGATCTCGTCACCGTTCCGCCACAAAATCTGCATGTTGTTTCGGATACATTTTGGATTTTACCTTCTGCATTACAAAAGGTTAAATTCATGGTGAAAATTCACAGCTTTTCCACTCGGCAAGAATCCACCATGGATTTTGCAGAACAAAATCTGCATGCAAATTTTGTCACTGATTCGATGCCGATTGCACGTGTCGCAAAGGAAGAAATCCGCAGAAAGGATTGACACGCCTCGGCCTTTAAATCGACACCGCATATCAATTGTTTCCTGGAAGGAGTGGATGAGATTTCTTCAAATCTCATCCACTTCGCTTCCACTACCTTCCACCAAAATTAACCTCACTCTAATATTAAACACTTTTTCTTCTTTTCCATTCAGACCTCCCCTATCTTCTCAAAGATCCTTCCATCCATCCACCCCAGTATTCTTCCCATCAGATTATAGCTTGTTAAGAAGGGTAGGACAATAATTCCACATGTAGGTCTATATACCATACAACAAAAAAAAGCAAAAAAAAAAAACATAATGGAAAGCAGTCAGACGGGTGTTGCATTTATACTAGTGGTGAGAAATCCAAGTCGTGGAAATTCCCTTCTATTAGTTTTAAGATAATTAATAACTAAGAGACAGTTTACACATTAAAGTCGTCCAAACTCTGATTTCGGCAGCATCGGCCAACTTTATTTTCTGCATGGGATTCTCTTGACTCTCCCCAAACAGATAATATCAGAAGCTAAATAGTATCCGACACATTGAATCCTGTGCTCAAGAGATAAGAAGCCACCCGAGGTGTCTGGAAGCCTCGGGGGATAATTCGACGAAAGGTGTCGTCTCGAATTATTTGCTTCTTTGTATAAGAGTGTCGGGAGGAATAGCTGTCATTGTCAAGAAGTATGGAAGAGTGTATGGCAAAAATCAGTTATTCGGGTCCTGGGCAGCTCAGTGGTTAGCACTGTACCCTTGCAGCGCTGGGGTCCTGGGTACAAATCCCACCAAGGACAACATCTGCAAGGAGTTTGTATGTTCTCCCCGTGTTTGTGTGGGTTTCCCCCGGGTTCTCCGGTTTCCTCCCACACTGCAAAGACATACAGATAGGGAATGTAGATTGTGAGCCCCAATGGGGACAGTGATGATAATGTCTGTAAAGAGCTGTGGAATTCATGTCTCTATATAAATAAATAAATGTAGGTGGTCCATAAAAAAAAATAAAGTCAAGTTTATTTTTTTTGTACGATAATTTTCCATATCCATTGACGAGTAGAATCATATTTCTACAAAGACAGCAAATTTTCCGGCAGCCATTCTAAATTACATTAATAAACTACGTTACGTAAAGGACTTTTATGAGAATAGAAAAAAAAAATATGGCTGCTTCCTTACAGAAACAGCACCACTCTATTCCATAGGCAGTGCCTGGTATTGCAGCTTAGACCCTCTTGCTTGAATTACTATGATCTCCCTTTCCCGATGAGTGCACACAATATATATACAATTAGATCCTAGGACGAATCGGTGTATATTCGGTGATCGTTCGATCTGGTACGACTAGAAACTTTCCTAAATCCTGCTTGGAGTCCGGTTCTTCTAGAAAGTCAATAGACAATTCTATCACTTTGACATGCCGCACATTCCTTAAAGAGTGGATGATTTACTACAAGACAGCCATGAGTGATCTCCTACCTTGTGTTGAGTGCTCCTCATGCTCCAAGTGTCTGCCGTGAAATTAAGTTTCATATGGGAAGGAAATGGATTCGTTTCCTGAGTGGACTGTGTCCTCCTCTCTGTTTCCGAGCAGTGCGGAGCTGATTGTTGCATGCTGCTGGTAAACCATCTCCACGCGAGCTGCACTTGTTTTCCAGCCCATATGCTGCTCACAAAGTTTCAGCCTCAATTGGCAGCGAAGGCTAACCACTCCCTACCGACTGTTTACAAGAATGGGGAATGGCTCTCAAAGTGATAGGCGATGATGAGATTAGAAGAAAGGGCAGACACACAGGTGCCTGATGCTCTCCAAAGCGCTCTCTCCCATTTCCTGCCATAGTGGATATGTAACGCAGACGTCTCCAGTGCCAATCTCTCCGCAATCCAGGCCAAAGGATGAAATAAGGGTAGTTTAAATCCTCTTTAAAGGGAATCGGTCAGCATAGTTGACATAGTACTTATGGTTGAAAAAAAAAAAAAGACGTGTCCATCAAATTCAACCGAAGGATGGGAAAAAATAGCTGCAACCATAATTCATGATCCACTCTGCCTTATACAGCAAGTTTTTTCCCTCTTGATCCCGAGTGTTGATCTTCTGGATCGACATTCAGAACAGGAATTTTACACATTTAAGTCATAAGTATTTATGGGTTTTTCTAAAAAATCATGTAAGCCCTTTTTTTTTTAAGCCACCAAGAGTTCCTGCTGTGACCAGCTCCTGACTTAGGGTGCTTTTCACACTGCTTCTAGGCACCCGTTTAGTGGCCCCGTCGGGGCTTATGTCCGAACCCCTTGCAAAATGGGATTTGCGCTGAATGGTGTCGACAGAGTGAATGTGCCCTCTGCCGTGCATCATTTTTGGGCGTACACGCCTACTGGAGGCAGACAGACGTAGTAGACTGCATCTGGGTGCCCGTCTCTAGTAGGCGCGTACGCCAAAAAATGATGCATGACAGAGGGCACATTCACTCTGTTGGCACCATTATAGTCTATAGCCCCGTCAGGGCATACGTCTGAATCCTGTTTTTTTGGGCTATTCAGACGTAAGCCCTGACGGGGCCACTGAACGGGTGCCTAAACGCAATGTGAAAGAACCCTTAGGCTGCTCCACAGATTAATGCTTCTCATGGTAAAGAAGTGTTGTCTCCTCTAGAGACTGAACCTTTCTTGTCCTCAGAGGGAGGAAACCCGTTCTTCTCTTTTAAGGGTCGTTTTACATGAAACCGGTTTTGACCATACTTTTTCTATGGTCATTTATGTACTTGTATAAGATAATCGTGTTAACCCTTATACTTCTCTACCCAAGAGTAAAGAAATGTAATTATTTTAGTATTTCGTTATAAGTAAAAATCCTCCATGCATCGTGGCGCTCTTCTTTGAACTTTTTCTAACTTTAGGGAAACTTTTTTTAAGAACTGGTGCCCAAAAAAGAACTGCATATTCCAGCTTTGTAAAGTGGTAGTATTATGTCTGTGTCTCGGGGGCCCATGCCTCCTTTAATACATGAGAATATCCTGCTGGCTCTAGAAGCCGCTTATGACATTGCATGTTATTATTTAGTCTGTGATCTACAAGTACACCCAGATCCTTCTTTACAAGTTACTCTCCTAGTTTTACATCCTCTAGAACATATGACACCAACAATTTATTATTGCCTATTACAAATCTTACATACTAAACTTATAGCCCTTAATTTACCAATTAGGCATCTGTGTGGGACAGTTTCAAATGATTTTGCAAAGTCTAAATATACTATATCCACAACTTCTCCTTTGTCCAGGTTGCCGAACATGAGCAGTACTTACAAGCTCCTTCCTACTCAGCATTACATGGAGGCTAGGCAAGCTTGCTGGAGCTGGCTGTTGAATCTTAATACTGGCCAGCTTCAGCCTCACTTCACTTCAGATCTTGCTGACCTGAACTGTCACTCAATCAGTTGCTCCCACCACCACACCAGCCAGGAAGGCAACCGCCTAGAAAGCACTCTTGAAGAGATATGATCAGAACAACTCTTTAAAGTGGTGTTCCAGACAGAAGTTGATCTGGTGAGGTTAATTCACTAAGCCTCAGGTCTGAGTGAATACACGGACTAAAGGCGATGGCACAGCGGGAAGGACTTTCCTGGTGGCATGTGGAACTGTAAGGACCAACACAATGGGGTAAACTGGATGGCAGGTAGACAAGGAGAGCAGGACACACCAGAAGAAACAGAGCCAGGGATATGAAAACATAGGAGTTAATACAGTGTAATGTGAATAAGTCCAGAGGAGAGTTCATTATGCTTACAACAGTCAAAGGGTTGATCAACAAACAAATGAATAGCTGTTGGCAGCTGAAGCAAATTTGTTTAAAAAAAAAAGATACACTTGAATCCAGCAGTGTTTGAAAAATTAACAAATCCAGAAAAGGGTTTATATTTACAAGAGATGAAGGGTTAATCAGCAGGTCTCATCCAGGAAGATAATGGAATTAGGCAGAGGTTTGCAATGAAGATGGCCAGCTGGGTGAACTGATGAGGCTACCTTCGAAGCACAGGGTACCTGTATACTGGCTTACTCAATCAGAAATACGTAAGGGAGAGAGTCTGTCTTAAAATGCCTTAGGTGATGACATCACTGGATTCTGTGAAATCCATGGTGGCCATAGAAGGAGGATTCCGAAGCTGGGTCAGGTGTGTAACAGAAGCATTTATTATCAGTATAGATGATGAATGATACATCACTGGTCAACCGATTTCTGGGATTCCTTCTGATCGCCAAAATAAGTGATCCCAAGACTTTTGATAGAAAGAGTTTGAATGGGGCAGCAGTGGAGCAAGTACTGTGCCAGTTCAATCTAAGTCTGTAGCACTTATGAAAACAGTCAAGCTGACAACTTTGAATGAAGTGGTGGAGCACATTCTTGACCACTACTCAGTGTATACTCCTCCTAGCCATGGTCTTGTGATGAAAGGGACAGGGCTCCCCCAAATTTGGCGTTCAGTTGAGGCTCCAAAAGTCGGGCACTCACCAATCTGTAATTTATTATTTATCCATTGGATTGTGTGGTGATCAAAATCTACGATAGCCAAACTTCAAAGGCCAACTGTGAAAAAAAAATTGACCATGGTCTCTGTTGGTTAAAATATTGGACCCAGAAAAAGACCATTGAATTTTCTAGAAGATGTCACTAGTAAACATTCTTATACAGGTCCAATGTTACAGGACAATGCTAGGTTTGGGACATGTAGGGGTAGATGCCTCACTGCATCTGCAATCTATATGGCTACTACCGGTAACAGAGTAGATTGATTCCTTGTGAAAGACCATCTAAAAATTGTTCCGTCGGCGTTAATAAACTTGCTTAGACTCTATCGATATATAATAATTTTCTATATATGCTATTAATATCTGACCTGTGAACACAAGTTTGTCCTCTGCATGAAAGCGAAGGATGATGTTTACTGGAGACCCCAAGATTATTTCCCACCCATTATCCTGAAAGTCAGTGAGATATCTGCCTGTCTGCGATTGCCATTATTTCGGCTCCTCGCCCCCCTTAATCTAAACACACAAGAAAGATTAAACAAGTTAAGAAAATAAGTAGCTGTATTGTCTGCTTTAGGTTAGAACAAGTCATTTTTATAAGAACACAAAGTGAAGGTTTAGATTTTTAAAACTAGTTAAGGTTATTTATCTAAATATTAAAATAATTCAAAATTGAATTTACATAATTGAATAAGTTCTAATAGTGTCCATTGATATTTGTGAAAATTTGCAATAGACATTAAAGGAGTTGTCCAATTGTGGGGGAAAAATTACTAAAAAGTAGTAGCAAAAATCCTAAAATTAAAAACAAAGAAAACATATCTGACCATGGGCGACATCTGCATGGAGTCTGTATGTTCTTCCCGTGTTTGCCTGGGTTTCCCTTGATTTTCTCCTTTAAGGGACCGCCCGCATAGACATTAGATGGTCAGTCCCAAATTGGACGAGCCCAATCAACAGCCCAATCAACATCTCACCCAACGATTAGTTGGCCGGTGCCTACATACATATTAGAGTGTCGGCCGAAGCCAGCAATATATGCGTGTGAGCGTCCTGACAACATGCCAGATTTATTGTTCCCATTTGAAATATGCTCATTAACCTCTGGACATTAAAAATTAACTTGCACATTTGGCAAAGCCTTCATGTGTATGTGTGGAGATATGTCTGGCCAACATTAAGGTTCTTGCCTGACCTGTGACCGGTAAGTGTTAATAGCCCATTTCTACAGGCCAAACGCACTTCCGATGCTCTGAGAATGATCGGTAATCAATGGTTTTGAGCGCATAGCATGTCATTGTTCTCGGCAGCACATGTCTTGTTTGCACAGTCCAATGTGCTACCAAGCAAGCTTAATAATCATTCCACCCAACGAACGAGCGTTTTGCTCGTTTGTTGGGTGATTGGCAACCAGTTGATACTAACCAATTATCAAGAAATGAGTGTTCCTAGAAATCAGCCAGTGTAAATGCACCCTTAGGGTGATGGCCTTGAGTCAGATATCGGGTATGACATCATGTAGTCACCGCCAGGTGGCTGAGATGTGGCCATATTGTGCCAGAAAACTACATAGCCATACAAGTCTTTGCGGTATTCATGTTGACTATAAATTCATAGTTGATTGATGATGGTTGGGTGATTTTTGTAGGTCTATCCACAAAACCCCATGGCCATTATAATACAAATCAGATTTAAAGCCTTAAGGCCCCGTCACACTTAGCGACGCTGCAACGATCCCGACAACGATACGACCTGTCAGGGATCGTTGCTGCGTCGCTATGTGGTCGCTGGTGAGCTGTCAAACAGGCAGGCTCACCAACGATCAGGGGAGCAGCGACATCGTGGAAAGAAGCAGGAGCAGGCTGGTAACCATGGTAAACAATGGGTTACTAGGGGCACACGCGCTCCTAGTAACCCGCTGTTTATCATGGTTACCACTCTGCTACGGTGAGCGGGAGGTTACCGCTCACTTTAGCGGGCTCGTAACCATGATAAACAGCGGGTTACTAGGTGCGCGTGTGCCCCTAGTAACCTGATGTTTATCATGGTTACCAGCCTGATCGCTGGTCCCGCTGGTCACACACAGCGATGTGTACTGACCAGCGGGAGGGCAACGACCAAAAAAAGGTCCAGGACATTCTGCAGCGATCAGCGACCTCACAGCAGGGGCCTGATCGCTGCAAAGTGTCACACATAGCGACATCGCTGGTGAGGTCGCTGTTGCGTCACCAAAACCGTGACTCAGCAGCGATCTCACTAGCGATCTCGCTATGTGAGACGGGGGCTTTACAAATCTACATAACCTTGTTGTTTTCTGTCTCATGGTTTTCTGAACATGGTTACGTATAACTTAATTTTGTCGGAACATCTATTCTTTATTCTTCTCAGTTTCAAAAGATACTTTTGTAAAGACTTTGTTAAGCAAACATGGAGAAGTCTTCTAGGTTCATTATTCATAGATCAGCAGAATGGGAGACAAACTCTGCGGTGAAGGATTACTTCTGCCGAAGAATTCAGAATCAACAAATTCATTGTCGCTGTTTAAGTCAATATTGTTGTAGAAGAGCTCCACATAGCTGAACGAGACGCTGATCTCTGGAGTATGTTAAATATGTGCTCTCTCAGTCAAATTGTGTTACCTCCAGGCTACCTGTAGCTTCTGTCTCATCTACTCAGACAATCCCTGTAATAATCAGCTGCCTTCCATTTATGCTCTCCGAAATGAAAACGAGCAGGTGGAGGCCGCTGAGATCACAGAGCGTGAAAATCAAGCGCAGAGGAAGAGTCACTCAGGATCTCCTGGGGGCAAAGTGTAAGGTTTCATTTAGGAGATCACTTCTTCAATTTGCAAGACATAAAACGGAACTTGGTTTAACTATTGTCTACTACACAGCACCCTTTGCAACTTATTGCCAGAATTTTTTATTCCAATGTGTGGTATCGTAACATAGTCTTGATGAAGTGAATGAGCAATCAAGAATGGTGCTGTGTCTAGAACACACATGTCAAACTCTGGCCCATGGGGTGGTTTTATTTGGCCCGCGACACCAGAACCACCACCCCCATATGGGGCCATTATTGTGTATGGAAGACTATGTGGGCCCATTATTCTGTATGGAGGACTATGTGGGGCCCATTATTCTGTATGGAGGACTATGTGAGGCCCATTATACTGTATGAAGGACTATGTGGGCCCATTATTCTGTATGGAAGACTATGTGGGCCCATTATTCTGTATGGAGGACTATGTGGGGCCCATTATACTGTTTGGAGGACTATGTGGGGCCCATTATTCTGTATGGAGGACTATGTGGGCCCATTATTCTGTATGGAGGACTATATGCGGCCCATTATACTGTATGGAGGACTATGTGGGCCCATTATTCTGTATGGAGGACTATCTAGGGCCCGTTATACTGTATACTGGTTGGCCCGTGACTTTTTCCAAGTTTTTTATTTTGACCCTCTGTGTGTTTGCGTTTGACATCCCTGGTCTACAAGAAACCACAAATATCTTGCATTGGGTTTAGGTTTGGTTTAGTTAAACCTTAACTTTTCTTGATATTGTCTTAAATTGTAAAGTGCTGAGGAATATGTTGGCGCTATAAAAATAAAAATTATTATTATTAAAGATGAGCAATTTGATTCACACTGCTTTGGTCCGGCGTCCAGTTTGGTCTTCTGTGGCTGCCTGTCATTACTACAGTGTCTGGTATCCTGGACATCCCCAGTACCTATGAGTCCCCATGACATCACCCAATGTCAATGGATGCCGGGATGGGGATGTCAGGCGCAGAAGTTAAAACTGTCTGGACTTGATGCCGGTATTGGGAGAACTAATGAAAACTACAAAGGTCACATACAACAAAGGAAGGAGGTGGATTCTAACTATTTGTCTCCTTTCATATGAATCTCCCCCCCCAGTCTTCTCCACTAATCCATCTTATTAACTGGCTGCTGATGTTCCAGTGTCATTTAAAGCTGGGTTATATAAGGTGAGGACATTATAATCCTTATCTGCAATTATGAGTAATTCCTATAAACCATCAAGTGCTTGAAATATATGAACGTCTCATGGATTGCCCTAGTGTCGCAAGTCTGACTGCAATTCCATAAAGCAATCCCAAGTCCTTAATGCATCAAGATTAATACCTTCAAATTACTTCAAAATATCAGGATGACTAGTCAAAAATGTTATGAAATATTTTTTTCCAATTCTTATTGCCTGTTTTTTGTTTTTTACAGTAGCAGCAGCTTGAAGTGGTTACCTCTATAAGATTTCTACTGAAAGAACCCAAAACTTTGATCTGAAGTGGTTACTTCTATAAGACTTCTATGGGAAGAACCCAAAACTTTGATCTGATGTGGTTACCTCTATAAGACTTCTATGGAAAGAACCCAAAACTTTGATCTGAAGTAGTTACCTCTATAAGACTTCTACTAGAAGAACCCAAAACTTTGATCTGAAGTGGTTACCTCTATAAGACTTCTATGGGAAGAACCCAAAACTTTGATCTGAAGTGGTTACCTCTATAAGACTTCTATGGGAAGAACCCAAAAACATTGATCTGTAGATTGGCCACAGCTACTACTGAAAAAGGTCTTCCACGTTAGACAACCCATACTTTTTAGAAGGGTCTCTTGACAATAAGTAGGTCATAGTGTCCCCCTTGCTTTGATCCATCGTTATCAGCTATAATATGTGGGTGAATGTGGCTCTAAGGGTATAACTTCCCTGCAGTGCCCATTTAAATCAATGGTTTGACTGTGTAACAAGACAGCACAGGTCTTCCATAGAGGGAGCTGCTTGTCTCTCTGGCCAAAACATGAGGCACTCTACCCATTATATGAGACAGTACCATGTAAAGTAGCTCGTCTTGTGGTAGCTTGATAGCTCTTAATAGGGGTTGCATGGACAGGCTTTAAGCCAACCACTCAGTCTATCAGATCCCATAAATTCTGAACTTCACCCTTTAATCCCTGTACAGGGATCAGGACTTGCACACAGCTTCCTGGGTTGGATCCATGGAGTGGCTGCTGGCCAGTGGAGCAAACTGGCAGAGAAGGGTAGTTTTAACTTGGGTCCAAACCCGAGAAGTCAGAATTGGCAGCCAAAGGTCAAAACAATCTGAGGTCAGCAGCAGAATAAAACACAGGATCAGGCAGTAGAGGAATAAGGACAGAACCAGGGTCAGGTATAACCTATAACTGGCAACTGGAAGCTGGGAGATAAGGGTTTATATAGTTTAAGCCCAGCCCAAGGCTCACAGAAGAGAGTTTATAAGATGACCAAGTTGAGGAATTAATCCTCAAGCTCCCCACCTGGACGGCACCACCAGTCCCAGAATATCAAACAGAGCTGCAACACTGTCACCCACCCCTCCCCTATTGCCTGCAACAAAGGCATGGCAGCATCTGGTGACAGAAGCAGAGGGAACGAGCATAGACATGGATGTAACATACTAGGAAATCTTGCATCATGTGACCCTTCTAATAAAATAATAGGGATTTATACATTTGTATTTTATTTTCATCCTTATTTTTTTAAGGGTGGGTGAGTGGGGAGATAATTGTACAATTGTCGACTGGAGTTTTCCTTTAAACTCATTTATGATCCTGTCACACCTGTAGTGGTGTCACTGACGACAGTGAATTGTTTGTCATACGTCTGGTTGGGAATAGAAAACATGTGAATCAACATTTTTATTGATTTCCTTTCATCAAAACTTTAATGCTGGATGAAATTTCAGATCGACTCGTCTATCCCTGAAACGAGTAAAGTGATAGGAGGAAATGAGATGTCATAAATATCTGTATCGTGATGCTACGCTCCACCAAATCCTCTCATGTTAACGGAAAGTATGTGAATGAAGTATGAGCTAAACCTAAGGCAATGGGTGTACTTACTTTCGAGACAACCCAAGAAAGTGCTGTCAGGCTCAGAAACAGTGGGTTCCATAACTACTGAATGGTAAGACAGGTGGAAACTTAACAAAATTCCCAGAATGGACAAGGAAGACTATTGCGGCTACACCCACCCCCCACATAAAGGGACGCTGTTTTGATTTTTTTTTTCTGTTCTCCCTTTTTGCTATGTTCCTGCCTGCTGAAAAGCATTATTACTTGACGTCTACTCAATCTGACGAAACCTTTTTACCTAAAATCACGAGATGTCCGTCACTTTGTCAGCATGCAAACTATAAATTCATTGACGCCCAGAGATGCAGTGACCCGTTTTTGAGGTGTATCAATTGCTCCACATCTGCAAGTGAAATAAGGGAAGTGGAACCGTAGTTTTTTGTAAACCGCTGTTAAGGGGTTAAATGAAAGCGGAAACATCCAGCTGATCACTGTGTTTCCAAACCCGAATCTCTGTAAAGCCTTTTGCGATTAGAAATGCTTGAATGATTACTGTGTGGCAGGGAGGACTTTAATCCCCGGATCTGTTTACAGACACGGGTCCGGGCTGACCGCTGGGGCAAAGGCCCCTGTGCAGGCCTGCGGCTCCACATCTCATTAAGAAAGTCACTTTATCCCAGCCGTGTCTGTCAGTGGTGACCAGCCTGTCACAGGGATTTATTACACCCGTAAACTTTCCGGGGACAGAACTGCATTCATATGGGAGACTCTAAAACATAATCATTATTGGCACGAGCATAGTCGCCGGTTTCACAACTCACAGCTAGGCAAATTGATTAACGCAGCTTGGCCGGCGCCATGCTGCAGTGAATTCCATGCCAGTAGGGACCCAACGTTAATTATAATGCTGTCAGCGTAGGGCGGAATAATATATTGATATAGCAGAGCTCGTTGTGCGACATGTATGCTTTTACATAGGACTGCGGGTATGTCTGCAACATTATCTTATGTGTGTGCTGTGAGAACCCACGAACACAAAATTGGAAAATCATATTTAGTTTAATATGACATCTCGGTGCCGTATTGCAATATGGCATCCTATGGTTTCCATTTTTTGCCATAGACTTCAATGAAAATTGTATATTGTTTGTCATTTAACTGTCGACCCCCCCCCCCCGCAATATTGCAGCTCTAAAATAGTTGTGCGACAGTAAGTTGTGACTTTTCTGATAATTGTGCGGTCTCCGTGTAGCCCCAACCCCATGCAAGGTACTCGCCGTCCTCTCCTTATATAAGGAAAGGACTAAGAATGAGAAAGGGGGTGCCACTTAAGGGATCCAATTTTTGGGTTGAATTCTCTCATGCAAACCCCATAATATCTAAATGTTCACCACAATTACGGTATCTTTGTACATAAACTCAATATAGTGCAAAGTACTATAATATCAATTCACAATGACCAACTCGGGTCTGCTATTCCGCAGGGAGGACATGCATCAGTATGATATGTAAAAAACAAGGCAATGAAGGCAGCGGAGGTCTCTCCATTCCCACCGGAGAGCTCCCGCTCTTGTTACATAAGTCATTCATTGCGGAGAACAGAAGAGCCGGTAGTGCAGACTCACCTGACGTTCCCCGCTCGGAGGCTTTCGCAGAGGCCACGGTAGCATTTTGCAGATTAGACATGAGAGCACAAAGGGTTCAGCTCCTAAGGCACAGAGGGCACCCGGTCATACAGCTTACACCAGGCGGGCAGAGACTGAAGCCTGCTCCTGGCAGTGCTAAACTTGCTGTGTATACACGTGACCTGGTGTACACACAAAATCCTCGCAGGGCTTTAGCCGCCCCCTTCCCATTGGCTCCAAGCTTTATTACAAAAAACAAGCTCCTCATAATCATGGCCCTAAGTGACTGTGACAGCAGGGTTAAGGGGCATTAATGATGGTGGCTGATCGGTGCCCTAGGGTTACTCCAGCCAGCCTAAGCTTTTGTTTTCTTTAGAAATGAGAGAGGAGGGGCGGCTTATGTGACCCTTCCTGAAAAACCACAGCAGGAGGACATCATGAAGGCCCTTTAATGATCTAAGGATGGGACCTAATTGATAGGTAGCGTGAATGATGGACATCCAAGCCTCAAGCCTCTTTTTTTCAGATGTTCGTACGTACATACGCACGGTCACTATCATTGGCCCATGCAAACATGGCGGCGATGATGGACAATTATTTGCCAACTGATCGCATTGCCTGAAAAAAATCCTAGTTTTCAGCGGCACATCTCATTGCTTAAGCAATATATGAAAACAGTATATATTAAAGCCCAGGGCGCAGGTACGTATTAGTACGCCCTGGGCTGTAAATGAGTTAAAGTTTTCACTTAAAGGGGTTGTCCCCTTACAGGTAATATTTATCCCTGAGCGCAGTTGGGTATAAAAAACAACCAAATTGGGCTTTACACACTTTTCCCGGGTGCGGCACTGAGTGTCGCTGTTGCTCTCAGTGTCTGGCATTGGCTGCAGCGCTGACTTCACGTTGACAGCCAATCAGCGAGCTCATCTGCTCTTATTGGGGCGTTCCATCTAAGTTGGCAGAGCCACCGAGCTCACTGATTGGCTGTCGAGGTGAAGTCAGCCCCGCAGCCAGTGCCAGTCACCGGGATCAGAGGCGATACTTGCTGGTGGACCCCAGGAAAGTGACTTGATAAACATTAACTGAAAGGGGTCATCCCCTTTTAACCTCTTCTACCACTACATTATATGCATCTTATTGCAGAACCCCTTTATATCGCAGTAATAACACCATTTACCTTTGACTAGTTTCATAACAATCCCGCGCTGCATGCAAATCTGTGCCAAGCGATCCTATGGGTGTCTCCGGTCTGCTCTCGTCACCACCTGTCTGCCCACTGTCGCCATTCCTCCTCCTTTGATTCACTTAGATCATGTCTCTATACCTTCTGGAGGAAACCTCAATCAAAGACTGAGGGGCGGTGATTGCAGGCAGAGAGGTGGTGGTGAGTGCGGTCCATAGGTGGTGGTGCGTGCAGTCCATAGGTGGTGACGAATGCAGTCCATAGGTGGTGGCGAGTGCAGTCCATAGGTGGTGAGGATTGCAGTCCATAGGTGGTGAGGATTGCAGTCCATAGGTGGTGAGGATTGCAGTCCATAGGTGGTGGCGAGTGCAGTCCATAGGTGGTGACGAGTGCATTCCATAGGTACCCAATCAGACCTCTTGGCACAACCTTTATAAAACTATTTTTCTAAGATCTGTTCCTCTACAGTTGGCAAAGAGAGAAACAGTAGGGACATGTATTACGATGCATATACGTAAGGCCGGTTTCATAATCCATGTTTCGCTGACACTGATGCATGGATCCGCCGGGGTCTGCTGACCTGATCTTTACACTCTCTTATAAACCTATGAGGCAGCCGAGTTCCGGCCAATCAGCGAAACACTGATGTATTAAACCGGCCTAAGGTGGTGGCAGCAAACCCTCTGACAGCTTCCACCCTACAGTCGTATGTCCCCATATAGTTTGTATCGTCCCGTGTAAAAGAGGCTTTACACGAGCGCGGAACAGGAGGAGAATACTGATCGCGCCATCTACCACTCCCTAACGCCCTTCATCAGGATTGATATGGAGTATTCCTTTAAAATTATTGTCCCTCAAGCCTCCCTATTGCTTCCCGTTTTGGCACTGATTGACGACCCCTTCTTTTTTGCAATTTCATTGTTTGCGGCAAGTTGGAACTTTAAATCAACACCAAAGGATGAAGGTTTATTGGTGAGAGGCTTGGGAATGGTCAGCAAAGAATGACTGTTCAAACCACCCTTGGGGTGGCCAAACAGTTCTGTTCATTTTACCACCTAATTGTTTTCCATCTGGTTCTACACCTCTCTGGCTCCTGTAAACCAAGAATGGTCAACTAAGGAAGAAGTGGCGAGTAGATTAGGAATGTCCACTTGAACACCGACTTCCTGTGCTTTGTTTGAACGGTCATTTTGTGCTGGCAGACTAACTTTTTCGATTAAAAGCCACTCATATTTAAGTCCCCTACCCAGTGCCTTTATTGGTTCGTTAAGCAAAAATTATCAGACAGAATTAGTTTGAAAACCCACCACTAGGGGGAGCTTAGCAATTCACTGTATAACAGTAGGCGGTAAGCTCATAAGCCCCCCCTAGTGGTGGCTGCAGTCATTCCAATTATGTCAATGGTGTTCTCTATGAGAAAAACTGAATGCTGACTATTATAAGGTTGAATTCACACATGATGGTTTGTAACAATTTTTAAAACGCTAAAAATTAGTTTGAAAAGGGCGTCACTTGCCATAAATACTGTATTTTGTTTTTTACGTGCTGTAAATACCACTCTTCTCCTGAATCTTGGGTTATATGTCTTTTATTTCCATGTCTCTCCATTACTGAGATATGGCCGCCTCATCCCTGTATATAAATCAAGTCTTTTTAGCCAACAAGGCGTGGTCATCATGAAGATGCCTACATATAGCAGTTGAGGATCACGCCCACTTGGCTAACAATACAAAATTTATATACAGGGAAGAGGGGGCCATATCTCAGGAATGGAGAGGCGCAGAATCAAAAGAAAAACATCGCTAGATTCAGAAGAACAGTGACGTTAACACCAGATAAAAAAAAATTACATATTTATGGCGAGTGACAGGTCATCCAGAATATTAAAATGACTCCAAACGCAGAATTTTGGGGTCAGAGTGACTTTTCTTTCCCCCTCAAATTGCAGTATGCTTTGGGCATGTACAAAATAAGAATAAAAAAAACTCCAAAAATACTTATGAAAAACAGTGTTTATTCGTGGGATTTTTTTCTTTTGCAAAAATATACAGAATTTTGAACATATTAAATAAAAAATAAAGTAAAATGGTGTTTCAGGCCGGGCATTAATGCACATTATTAGATTTCCGATTATTCTTTTTTGCTCGTCATGAAGAGGTCGCCTGTACACTTGGAAAGCATGCGAAGCATCATAAGAATGCCAGCGGCCGGGCTGATCAGATTGTGCAATATCGCTGCTTTAAAAAAAAAGACCTTAGTGTGACTCAGGATTGCGTGTTCCTCTGTTTATTGTGGTGCTTTAAGCATATAATTCATCTTAATGCAGACTACTAAGTTTCTTGATATGCAGCAGAGCGGTCACTTCTAATACAAGAGCACTGTGACTTTAAAGAACCATTTAACCTCATAATAAAAAAAAAAGCAGAAAATCAAAATCTAATAAAAAATGTTAAGTATTCCAAGTTACTACTTGTATGGTGGCCCAGAGTCACATTTACAATTCAATACCAGGCTTCAGAACCCAAATCTCCCAGCATTCCTTGCTTTCTCAAAATCTGCATGTGACTTGCATTCTGGGTGATGTAGTCTTTACCCCCAAAAAGGATGAGAGAAAGTAGACAAACCCTTTAAGTCGTTAAATTGTGTAGTATCCATATAGCAAGTTTTTAGTTGTGACTTTAAAAAAAAGAAAAAATTGGTGACAAGCAATAGTGCTGATCATACCTCTCCCATGGGAGCAACAATGGCAAACATCTTGGTTCTTACTCACCTTTTTAAAGGGAATGTGTCAGTAGGATCAACCCTCCTAAGCCGTCTATATGGATATGCAGGTCATAGGAAACTGAATAAAATGACACCTTGATAGCTGTGATCCGATGTCTTATTTCAGAGAAATCCACATTTTTCTTAATATGTAAATGAGCTGTTAAGATCTATGGTCCGGACATAGATCTTCCCGACAATCTGCCTCCAGAGCTTATTGTTAAAGAAGATGGGCGTTACCAGTGTGAGACATGTAGACAGGAGAGCAGACTGTCAGTCATTACATGTCTCACACTGGTGACACCCCTTTTCTTTTACAATAAGCTCTGAAGGCAGAGTCTCAGAGAGATCTATGTCCGGCCCATAGATCTTAACAGCTCATTTACATATTAAGAAAAACGTGGATTTCTCTGGAATAAAACATCGGATCTCAGATATTAAGGTATAATTTTATTCAACATCCTATGACCTACATGCCCGTATAGACGGCTTAGTA
Organism: Phyllobates terribilis; assembly: GCF_046119375.1. Lineage (NCBI taxonomy): Eukaryota > Metazoa > Chordata > Amphibia > Anura > Dendrobatidae > Phyllobates > Phyllobates terribilis. The sequence goes on along the minus strand of NW_027362769.1, from coordinate 345,873,224 downwards.
GGGTTGATCCTACTGACAGATTCCCTTTAAGCCATTAAAGGGGTTGTTTGGGATTTTAAAATAAGTATCCTAGTTGAAGAAAATAAGTTAAGTGCAGGCAGCCCCCGATGGTTCCTGACGGTCTTTGTTAACCTGTCTTTGTTGCTTTTATGCAGACATTTTTTTTTGTTTTCTTTTTGGAGCAGCTCTTTTACGTCATCCGGATCATACAGCGTGCACATAGTTTATAATATTTATAAAAAAAAAAAAAATTGGCACGGATGATCTCTCCGCATGTACATAGCTCTACACTGTGAGTAATGTACAGTATCAGCATTCATTCCTTAGTGCGGTCATTCACCCGTTTTGTAACTTTGATCTTTAAACTCCCTCTGGCTAACAACCAACTGACACCCATCCTGCCCTGCTCAGCACCGCACGAGTGATGGGGTGGGTGGAGGGTTGACAATACAACATCCAGCCCGTCATTTATTCTCCATCTCTGACAACCACCACTGACTTATGTAGATAAGTGTCACACTCATGTCTCAGAGATTTTCTTGTCGAACACAATGGGACGTTATCTTGCCGTGGTTCCTGCTGAGCAGGTCCGGCTGGTTTATTGGAGGCTCCAGACATTGCGCTTCATTAGTGCTGCTGTCCACATCCTTCGACCGCACATTCTTGCTGGTGTTTCAGCTTCTGCGTGTTAAACATTTCATGAGTAGACCACATGTAATCTCTTCCTTATCTGCTAAAACTTGAAAAGTTACTTCCAGAGCCTTATGTAGACTTTAGAGGAATAGGCACTCTGTTTGCCATCGTATGGTGTCTTCGATCGGCACCGCATAGATATTCTTTTCTAGACGCAATGTAGCCGAAATACCTCCACAATGCAATGTCATGATTTTCCTATAAAATTTGAGGCTGACGTGCAATAATGTGTACGTCATAATCTAAGGTGCCACAAGATGCCCACGCTCTCGAACCCCTCCAATCTATCCTAAATTCTGCTGCCCAACTAATCCACCTGTCCCCCCGCTATTCCCTGGCCTCTTTTTTCTGTCCATCCCTTCACTGGCTCCCCATTGCCCAAGAGACTCCAGTTCAAAACCCTAACCATGGCATACAAAGCCATCCACAACCTGTCTCCTCCATACATCTGTGACCTAGTCTGGTACATACCTACACGCAACCTCCGATCCTCTCAAGATCTCCTTCTCTACTCCCCTCTTATCTCCTCTTCCCACAATCGCATACAAGATTTCTCCCGTGCATCCCCCCTACTCTGGAACTCTCTACCCCAACATATCAGACTCTCACCTACCGTGGAAACCTTCAAAAGGAACCTGAAGACCCACCTCTTCCAACAAGCCTACAACCTGCAGTAACCCTCGTTCCACCATACCGCTGCTCGACCAGCTCTACCCTCACCTACTGCATCCTCACCCATCCCTTGTAGATTGCGAGCCCTCACGGGCAGTGTCCTCTCTCCTCCTGTAGCAGTCAGTGACTTCTATTCTTCAAGATTTTTGTACTTGTTTTTTTTATGTATGTTGCTGCATTGATCCACATTACTGCTGCCACCAATCACACTGAACTTATCAGTGTTTTTTTCATGTATAGCACAAGACCCTTATAAGCCTAGTGATTGGCTGCAGCACTCATATGTGACCTCATCTCTGGCATCCCGGAGCCTAGACAAGTCATATATCTAAATGTTATGGTTTGCAAAGAGTCCATAGGCGCTGTGCACACAGTAATATGAAACCTCCAAACAGTACGGCCCCATAGCCTTTTATTGGTGGCATTTTTGGGCTTCATGTAGTTCTAATCCATATCTAATGCTTGGGTGAAGTTTGGGACATGAAACAGCTTTCATGATGGTGATGGCTCTCAGAAGACTGGTAAAGCCAAACACCTGTTCATGAGGTTGCCCGTTAATGCTTTTGGATGGAATAAATGGATGTAAATTTGAAAGAAATGTACCTATCCACTGAAATAATTTGTCTGCACTTGTGGCGGATTAGTATCCCTAAAGGAGGTATCCGGTGACTCTCAATGAGACATTGGCAGGTGGAAACCAGTACTGACATTGTGTTCGTGGCCCATTGACAGATCCTGTACACAACCGGCGGTTATTGTGGATATTTTAATTAATAGGACGGGCGCACAATACTTGCCGATACCTAGTGGACGTCTGTCGAAGCAACGTCAGCAGTGCCTCTCGACTGATTTCTCAACCTTCCAATCCGGAATACTTCCGATATCTGGATGAAGATGACAGAATACAACTGGGCTGGGACAGATGGCGTCTTGTGGCTTTAGGCTCCCACGATCATTTTTGGTCCAGCCCCCTGTCATACAAGTATTATAAAGGGCACATGGAAGTTACAGATATTGGTTTGGGGTCCATTATTTTTATCTTGTGGTGACTACAGCTTTCTGCTTGAACGTAGGGAACAGCTTACACATAAACCATGCATAAATGACTAGTACTTCGTAGGCTTTTCTTTTGACGTCTGTGCCGAGCATGGGATTTCTGCCATAGTTCTTGCGTGATTGCTTGTCAGAAATTTTCCATCACAACAGTTCATCTGTAACGGCTTCCAAATTGTAATCTCTCTTTTCTCTTCCAAGTTATCTAGTGCTTGAATCTCTGTGTGGTGGGAGTTGTGACTGCGCCTTTCGTACAATCCAGTTGTTTACAAAGTCCATATATAATCCAAAAAATCATGGACTGGGAGGTTAAAGAAAAAAATATTTACACCAGTTTTCTGGACTAAAACACTTTGTGCAAAAATTTTGCAATTTTTCAATGTGTAGTTGCACTAAAAATGTAGCAATTTTTTGGGTTTTCTCAACAGTCTTCCTGGACATCTCCACCAAAATGGGCAGAGAATGGACTGGACACTGTGGCACCCATCCTTTCAGTTCATCAAAAGTTACTCCATTTTAGCCAGAAATGCTACTCCAGTCCTCAACTGGAGTAGCATTTCTAGCGGGGCACATGCTGCTCAGAAGATATGGCAGATTCATTAAGTGGTGTGCACCTCTTAATGAATTTGATGCATCGTACCCACCACGCCCCTTCGTTAAGACTGGCGGGCACAACGCATTTTTTTAGGTTCATTTAGTGGTATATAATTTTCCAAATTGCATTGCGCATCCATGGCGTACAATGAATGCTCAGTGTAGGTATGAACATTTTTGTCCCCCCTTGTACCAGACATCAGTAATGAAGATTTATAGACCAAGTCAGAGAGGAGCATGGGCAGTGGACATAACATCAGCGGACTCCGGGATACCCTATAGGGGTGGCATCACATGATGCAGTTAAAAAAAAAACAAAAAAAACATACATTGAATAATTTGAAAACTTTTTTGTTTTTGCAAATGTAGATGATTGATCGTTAGTTGATTGATCCAAGATGACCCCTTTAAATTTTAATAATTTTCTTTAGTTTTCAGCCTGAACAATACAAAATTGTAGTCGTTGTAATTGTACTATAGTATATTCTATAATAATAAGCCATTAATAATATCTAAAATGCAGCTTTGTGTGGAATGTCCATACACATGTGGGTGCACTTTAAAGAAAGCGTCAATTTGAAGTCCTCTATTAGGGGTCAATAGATGCGGGACCACCATTCATGATCCTGTCTGTTGGTCTGAATGAGAAGTGGCAGGCTATAAAGAGCATCTCTGACTCTGGAGGACTCAGTCCCTTTGTGAATCACATCGATTTTCACAGGAACCATGCAATACTTTTATTCTCCTGTGGCGGCACTGTAGAGAAAATGCACAACTGCAGAAAGAATCGTTTTACGCTTAGCTGCAAAATTCCTCAGATGAGGATCCTCTCTACCAAGAATAAGCCAGTGTCCCTATTCATTAATATGTCTCTGCATACATTTTATTCCAATATCGTATTGTATTAATTTCTCTACTTATTAGATACATTATTTTTTTTTAAGTCCACTTCTTTCCCCCATTAGACTAAATGTTGGTCGCTTTTGTTTCCTGTGTAACTGCACTTTTTCATTGAGGCCGACCGGAAAACACTGCTCCCTTTTATTGTGGATAAGAGGAAGACATCCATTTCATGTCAGCGAGAAGTAGTTTGCATCCAGGATTCAATGTACGGATTGTATTTGAAGTGGATATTTAAGAAGGATGGAGCCTTGTACTGATTTAATGCAGAACAGCACAGCCCCTCTGGCGCAACTACAAAAGCCGCACTGTATCCCTGCCACCTAAACTAATTCCTATTTGTACTCTGGGATCCCAACCGTTACCCTACACCAGTGCTGAGAGCAAGTATTGACTGATCATCTCTGGTTTCCCGGAGATTTATTCCTGTTTATCGTTCCCTGGTTTCCTACTGATTTGTGATGTTTCTCGGCATAAGAGAAAGTGTTGTAAATTCTACGTGGAATACGCTGAATTGTTAGGACATCATTTCCTGCAGTAATGGACTTACCAAATGTTTCGGGAAGATTGTGAAATACCTGCTTTCTTTTGGAAAGTGAAAATATAGGAGGATACAAGTCTAAAAAAAAAAAAGGTGGCTGATTATTATATTAATAATGTGAGATTATTAGGTTGTAACCTATGCGCCCCTAAATTTGGGTTTTGTACCTTTGGGAGCAGATATTCATCAAATCTAGTGCTCCCCGACTGTTCTTGATGTTTGACCCCCATCAGTTAAACATTGATGGTCAATATGTTCACTATAAAAAAGGCTTAGGCTTAGTCCAGGACTAATTTACTGATGACATGTCCATGTGATAGGTCGGTGTTTCGCATCTTAGGGCCTCGGGTGCCACCGAAGGGTTGTGGATTGGGGATTTCCTGTGGAGGGGACGGCTGTGGCGGTTTCTGGGGACTAGACCATGTTTACTTGACCTATTCAATACTAAGGACATTTTGAAAGCATGACCTGTTGGGGGGACTTGAGGTCTGGAGTTAAGAAACACTAGGATAGGTCATCATTATCAGTAGCTGGTTGATGACAGGGCTGTGGAGTCAGAGTCGTGGAGTCTGTGTCCATTTTGGTGGAGTCTGTATAAAATGGACCGACTCCAACTCCTAAAATATATAATAAATTGGGTGCAGTAGTTCAATGCAGTTTGTGGGAAATATTTTTTCATAAGAATTTGGGAAAGTTATGAAATGTCCTATAAATGTCTGTCCTATTCCTGATCTAAGGGTCTAGACTTTTAGCTGAGATGAATCTGTGCTACAGTAAATTTATCACTTAAACATGAGCCGTGTATGAGGGAGTCGGAGTCGTGGAAATTGAGGAGTCGAAGTCAGAGGTTTGGTTTATCGACTCAACAGCCCTAGTTGATGATTGTCATTTTTAGCCATGTTGGCTGTTGTTTTAGTCAATAATGGGCAACACGGTGGCCCAGTGTTTACCATGGCAGCCTTGCAGCGTTGGGACCCTGGGTTCAAATCCCACCAAGGACATCTGCAAGGAGTTTATATGTTCTCCCCGTGTTTGTGTGGTTTTCCTCCGGGTTCTCCACTTTCCATACTGATATACTGACATACTGATAGGGGATTTAGATTGTGAGCCCCAATGGGGACAGTGATGATGATGACTGTAAAGCTATGTTGAATATGTTGGTGCTATATAAAAAAAAATCATAATTAGTCACCCAGAGGAGTCTAGAAGAATAGTAATAAAAAGTGCTCCCTTGGCTCATTTACCAGACCCCAAGCCAAGAGAGTATTTTGTAAAAACTTAGGCTTGGTTGTGCAATGAGGCACAACCCTGGTGAGGACTGTTATGTCTCTTTTTGAAACCACAGCCTCTGATCCATCCCAATATTTCCAACAGGGTCTCGTAAAAAGCACAGTTGTGTCAAAAACAGGAAAAGTTAGATTTTTTCCGCTTAGCACCACTCCGATGGATTCTCAGGACCCCTTTTCTGTTAGAAGTAGGTTTTTGTGGCACAAATCAAGTCCTTCATCAGGTGTTTTCTTTCCTGATGAAGGACTTGGTTCGAGTGCGAATCGCAGAGTGAGAAGTTGTGCTGAGAAAAAAAAACTGTTTTTTTTCTGGTCTTTCATACGTTCAAGTCCTCCTGGCAGACAGACACGGTGATGTCCAGAAAAGAGAGCCTGCTGCACACTCCAGTTGTCCAGTGAAGAGGGTTCTTTACTCATGAGAGGTGTTCAGAAGTCAACATGGATATGGCGACATTCTTCATATTTTCAACACCCTTCCAGGGCTTTATCATGAGTGTTCCTGGTTATGGTGGAAGTAAAAGAGAATAGTGGTGCTATCAACTTTGGAGTAGCGTTGTGTATGGTGATGTTCTGCCAACACGGGCTTATTAGAAGATCAACATGGGCAGAAATAGTGAATTGTATGCATAATTTTGCATCTTCTTCTTACGCAACGCTGCAGTTTTGGCAGCCAAGATTATTACTAGCGGCTTGAACTTTAACAGCTATCTTAGCAATGTAACACGGTACATTGGACCCCTTTAGCATGTTGACCAGCATAGCCCCTTGCATAATGTTATGCAGAGAACATTCCTTGATCCGGAGCACTGTCCTTCGCCTGCACTGATGAGACATCCTGTTCTGATGGGCTGTGTGTGTTTTCCAGTATGTGTGGGCAGGAAGAAGTTACGTATGTACTGTACAATCCTCCTACTTTAGGAAATAACAGAACTAGCAGCCAGTTCTCCTCTCACAGTCTGTCGAAGCCGCGGTGCCCTTGATTTTCTATCTTGAGGTTTTAGGAAGTGCTGTGCCATCTGATCTGGGCATTACAAAGAAGTGTTTTTTTATCGGTCCCTGAGCTTTGCCCTAGGAGTATATGGGGGAAGTGGATGTCACAAAGTTTACTTAGACCTCAGTTAATGGGCTTCATTGTATTGGCGGAACAGTTCCATAGTAAACCCATGACTTTCAGCTGATGGCAATACTGGGGTCATGTTCTACATGTAGTAAATGCCAGTCACCATCAGTTTATGGGAATGAATGACATTCACATGGTAAATTAAATCATGCAATGCAAAGAACATAACATATCTTGAGCAAAAATAGAAGAAAAAAGTTCTCACTGCCAAAAGAGGATTAACATGGGTCCATCTATGCTTATAGTGCTGTAGACCAGTGGTTACCAATTTGTAGGGTACCAAATGTTGCAAAACTACAGTTTCCAAAATGCCCCAATAGCTTCCAGTTGTCAGAACATACTGGGAATTGTAGTTTTGGAATAGTTGGGAAACCTCAAGTTGATGACCACCACCGTAGACCAACAAAACAGACCTCATATGGTTACTGTGAGCCTATCCATATGTAAAAGTTCAATGTACCTCCAGGAGTTAAAAGTTTCTCCTTTTGGAGAGCGGAAAGCAGCGACAGGGAGACTTATAGGCCAGGCAACGGTCTCGGGTGAGGGGGGGAGGTATGCAAAATAGCCCTCTTCCAAAAGGAAGAAAGCTGGCTCTCTAGTGCCTCCTAAAAGTTTCTCCTGGAAACCTTACCCCCTAGATCTCCATCAAAGTCCTCTTAACCAGCGAACCAATATACTACTCTGCACTGACAAAGGGTAAAAACCCCGGAACAGCTGTCTGCAGATGGAGGGCTTTTCCCTTTGATGTGGCTGAAATAAGTGTCAAGGCTCATTATAGGGTCAACATTGACTAGTAAGGTGACTGCCACCAGTAGAAAACAACCAGCTTTATTCCTTGTGGAAGAGAGCTAATTTGTATAATGTATACCTCCAACGTGAAATCTAAAAGTTTTTTAGATGGAGGCCACTAGATGATATTCTGACCACATCTATTAACATTAACTGACATGTAGGGTAAAATTCATGTCTCAAAATCTTGGTGCCGTGCAGCTCATCAGGTCTTGAGTCAGTTGCAGCCACTTGCTCTCCATTTTCACTGTTACAGACAATACATCGGAATCTATTTGTAACAGCATAAAATAGTATATTCTTAGGGCCCTGAATGAGCATCTATATGTTAAACGTACAGTTCCCTGAATTCAAACAAAGCCATGTAATACCTCTATTCTCCTGTGGAGGCACTGCAGAGAATTTAAACGTCTGCGGCCAGGTACCTGCACCGACTGCAGCTGATCCCTAGGGATCCTGGTAGCAGGACATTTAATGATAAACTTAATTTTAGCAACAAAAAGGTGCTGTCACGGGTGTGTCAGGGTTGACAGACAGTCATACGGTGTCCGACTGTAGAAGGTCACTGCGTTTGGCCTTATAAACATCTCCCTGAGCCTTTTATGATTCCTCTCTCTTTAGGACCCAGCGGTGATCGTCAGCTTGGTTGGGGATTATACCTTTCCCTTTAGGACCCTGAGGTATCCTCACCTTTCTGCAGTTAATCAGCACTTCCTTGCTATGTCCTTAAATACATTCAGATCCTCAGAGAGTTGCTGGTGATAGCGTGTTATTCCTATTCAGGTTTGGGATTCTAGTAGTCGGCTAGAATTACCTTGGAGTTCCTTTGTGGATTGTTGCCGTGCTTTCTCCGGTGTCATCTTGTAGCTAAGTGTATTCCCCTGTTTGTACTTTAGTTGTAGCGGGGCTGACTTAGTGCTCACTCCTCCCACTCCCTACCTAGGGCCTAGCCTTGGGGTCAGCTAGGGCCAGGTTTCCTGCTCGGCAATAGGTGCAGAACCTTTTTAGGGTCTAAAGGGGAGCGAGGGTTTGTCGTTAGTTGTAGGGCTCACTCCCTTTTTCCCGTCGTTATATGCTGGGTACTTCCCATACCTAGTGTTATAGGTGCATTCTAAGCCTTATACTATAAAAGGAATAATATCAAGGATAATAAGACTATGGGTAGGCCGTCTTTGTTTAAGCATTGCGTAAACCACTTAATTCCCAGTTGTTACGGTGGGGGGTAATTTTTACTATTTCATGTAATAAGCATATGGTTTTGGTTTTCTGATGGTTTCGATAGAACAGCAAATACTCTCAGAAGTCCTGCTCGGCTGCATTGCCTAGTGTCATGCTGTGCATATCAACATCCTGTTTTTTCTTATTCCAGCCGTGCAGCATAAAAGATGTCACCGACCCATAGCTAATTCAGCCAATACACTTGATTGTGAGCAACAATACTTTCATGGTAACTCAACATTCCTTTTAGGAGGCCACCTCTAGATGGTCATCATCAGGAGCTTGTCCTATGTAAAAACTAATTGGACTTCTATATCAAAACTGTTCAGTGGTGGCAAAACTACAACCCTCAGCATGCCCCGACAGCTGCAGGCTGAAGCGTAGAAGATTTGCAACTGCTGAAAAGCCACTTGTTGTAGACATGAAAATACATTCTCATCTCGGCAAACATCTCAAGAGGTTCCTTCATCAGCAAGAGTTTGTGCTTAGAAGAATGGATATTTAAGCTGGAGGCACCTGGAGGACTCGTTCCCGTTTACAAGGTGCCTGTTTCATGAAACACCTAACAAATGCGAGAAGTGTGCGGAGCAGGGAGAGGTGCCTTAGACAGCATCTGGAACCATCGCTTCCCAGTCTACAACAGGTGCTGGTTTATGAGACAGCTCTCAATGTTCCTTAAAGAAATATGTTATTTATGTGCACAAATTAGAAGCTGGCGTCTGTTCTCCCAAATACAATTCCATAAAACTCGTTTATATGCATGTTGGAAGGCTGTAATATACATTAAACTATCTGAGCTTGTGGCCTGGACCATTCCATGCACTTAAAGAAAATGTGTCATCAGAAAATGACGTAGTGTTTAAATCAAGTTTTAATGTTAAATTTATTTTTTTATATCAGTCTGCATAAAAAAAAAAAAACATAGAAATCTTGCAAAATTCAAATTAACCACTTGTACTATTTTAGACTCACACTTCCTATATTTTATAGAAGACTCTTCAGTAGTCTCATTATCATCACAGACAGGATAATAGTGACAGATAAACGGTAGATAAGACAGGATCCACCATTCACAGTAGGCGATGTCAAAGCTAACCTCCTCCCCCTCTTGTACAATGACCTTTAAGAATGATCACCACATAATTGATGGAAGGCATTTCATCTCACCATGTACTGCTCTCTGTGGACAGTAGCTTTTCTGCGTAAGCCATTGCAGCGATCCAGTCTTTTGGGTTTTAAAAAATAAACGAGAACCATCACATCCAGAGATTTTTTTCAATACAAAAAATGGACCAGAATCTTACGTATCCAGTGTGTCCGGTGTCACTGGTGTACTTAAAGGGAATGCTACAGACATCTGTCACCACTAGAGTTGGTGTGAATTTTTTCGCACATCCCATTCCATCAGCCAAGACACAGGAGCGGGAGAATCACCTCTTACCTGCCGTCATCCTTGGAGTTCTTTCAATTAACCGTCCTGGTGTGATGTCATGTTTGCGGTGTGATGCACATGTGACATCATGCCAGACCGGCTAATCAAAAGAAAAGCCGGGAATGACGGCAGGTAAGAGGTGGTTCTTCGGCTCCCTTGCTGTGGGATGTGTGAATCGATTGGCACCTACTCTAGTTCCCACTTCTCACATATAGGAAAAATATATATCTTTGTATTGTGTTTGCCAGTAGATAGAAAGATATTAAAAATTTGAGACTCCTCAGTGGTTGATACCGTTTAATGGCTACCTGAAACGATGGTAACAAATTGCAAGCTTTCAAGACTACTCAGGTCTCTTCATCAGGCCTTCTTTGCCTGGTGAAAAGACTTGAATAGTCTCGAAAGCTTGCAATTTGTTACCATCTTTTCAGGTAGCCATTAAAAAGTATCAACCACTAAGGACTAGTGTTGAGCCACCCCCGTAGTGTTCGGGTTCGGTTCGTCGAACACCGGGATGTTCGAGGAACTGTTCGTCGAACTGTTCGTCGAACACCTTAGAACACTGTCGAACACCGTTAAAACCAATGGCAGGCAAACAAAAACACATAGAAACACATAGAAAACACCTGCAAAGGTGTCCAAAAGCTGACAAACTGCTCAGAAGACACTCTCTTTAAAAAAGCCGGCCGGCAAATTCAGCAGCGGCATACACCGGTACCCGACAATTTAGACAAGAAGGAATAGAGCATCACACATAGATTAGATAGATAGAAACATGTCAGTCACACATATAAGAAGCACAGTGACAGTGTTGGTTACTGCACTTGTCATTTAGTGTAAAGGATTTATTAAAAAAAATATTAGTGTTTTCATGCACCGTCTCTTTAAAAAAGCCAGCCGGCAATTCAGCAGCGGTACCCGACAATTTAGAACAGAAAGAATAGAGCTTCACACATAGATTAGATAGATAGAAACATGTCAGTCACATATATAATAAGTACAGTGATAGTGTTGCTTACTATACTTGTCATTTAGTGTAAAGGATTTATTTAAAAAAATAATAGTGTTTTCATGCACTGTCTCTTTAAAAAAGCCGGCCGGCAATTCAGCAGCGGTACCCGACAATTTAGAACAGAAAGATAGAGCATCACACATAGATTAGATAGATAGAAACATGTCAGTCACATATATATGAAGTACAGTGATAGTGTTGGTTACTGTACTTGTCATTTAGTATTAAAATAAAGGATTTATTATTAAAAAAATTGGCGTGGGGTTCCCCTTAATTTTAGGCTCTAGCGGAGGTTAAGCAGACGGCTGGGGCAGATGTTTGAAGCCTGGGAAGGGGGTAATACCCACGGAGCTTCCCAGGCTACTAATATCAGCCCCCAGCTGAATACATAGCCTTTACTAGCTATTAAAATGGGGGACCCCCCCAAAAAAATGACGTGGGGTCCCCCCTAATTTAATAGCTAGCAAAGGCTAGGCAGACAGCTGGGGGCTGATATTAATAGCCCAGGAAGGGAGCCATGAATATTGGCCCCCTCCCAGGCTAGAAACACCAGCCGTCAGCCGCCCCAGAAATGGCGCATTCATAGGATGCGCCAATTCTGGCACTTAGCCTCGCTCTTCCACGCTGCCCTGGTGCGGTGGCAGGGGGTAATAGGGTTGGGGTTGATGTCAGCTTATAATGCCAGCTGACATCAAGCCCAGGTTAGTAATGGAGAGGCGTCTATAAGACACCCCCATTACTAACCCCATAGTCAAAGTTAAAAAAAACACAAACACCCAGAATAAAGTCCTTTAATTGAAATAAAGACACAATCCTTTATTGTTCTAAATTAAACCATACTTACCATCACGCCCATTCCAGCTGAAGCCAACGATCTCCTGCAATAAAAGAAAAATAATAAAGCAACCTCATCCTTACCTTTCCATGGTTCCCACGACAGCTTCAGCTCTGCTACATCGAGATGACAGGCTGGACCGCAGCAGAACGCTGCCATCCAGCCTGTCATCCCGCAGACACTGAGAAGCGCAGGCTTGCTTGCGCTGCTCAGCGTCTCTCTGTGACGACATCCAGATGAGCCGAGTTCATGTCCAATGAACTCGGCTCACCTCATGCACGTCACTGACAGCGTGGGAAAATTCTCACGCTGAAGCGCTGATTGCAGGAGAATTTTCCCACGCTGTGAAGCTATGTGTGAAGCTCTATTCTGTCTGTTCTAAATTGTCGGGTACTGCTGCTGAATTGCCGGCCGGCTTTTTTAAAGAGACGGTGCATGAAAACACTAATATTTTTTTTGATAAATCCTTTACGCTAAATGACAAGTACAGTAAGCAACACTGTCACTGTACTTCATATATATGTGGCTGACATGTTTATATCTATCTAATCTATGTGTGAAGCTCTATTCTTTCGGTTCTAAATTGTCGGGTACAGGTGTATGCCGCTGCTGAATTGCCGGCTTTTCATGTTTCACTGTTGGCACTGTTCCCATCGATTTGGGCAATCACTGTAATGCCACAACCACCATGGCTGTGGCATTACAGTGAGTGGCAGACAATCCCTGCATGATTGGTGCTCTAAATAGCGCCAGACATGCAGGACACGCTTTTGGTGCACGAACAGTTATCGAACATAACCTCGAACAGCCGAATTTTTTGCAAATCGTTCGGGTTCGTCGAACAACTCGAACACCGCCCAAAACAGCTCGAATTTGAGATTGGCGAACAGTTCTAGTCGAACACCGCTCATCTCTACTAAGGACTCTCAAACTGTAATATCTTTCACTACTAACATAGTTATATTCTAAGGCTAGGGCTGCACGTTGACATAGGGGTATCGAGTCTCAGACAAGTTATGTGGCCAAAAATTTTACCGTCACTCAACTGTTTTAGAGTTGCGATTTGGCTATGAAAAAAAAAAACATCCAACAAGTCACAAGCAAATCGCAATCTCAAGTGATTTACACTACGATTTACTAGACATTCGCTCCACCATCATATCCGGCAATTTGACCATGACGATCAATAATCACCATGTGACCCTAGATGTACTAGAAAAGCTTACGAGCTCTCTATAAATTCAAGGATCTGACCACGTACTCTACGGAAACTACTATTATATAGGAATGTTGGCACGTCGCTCTCATGTTCTGCCCTCGTCATAGGGTCTGAAGTCTACTGGCGTTCTCCGCATACTTGCTCTGTATACAGTAGTAAAGTCCAAGTCATTTCTCGTTCGCTCGTGAGATACTTGAGATAATAAATTGTCTTAAATTTCCGAACTTTTTGCTTCACCGTTTTTCAGCACAGCCGACTAACTGGCAGACCAATAGAGAATCGTCCCTCTAAATAAACCCCAGCAAGTGTTGAAAGAGGAGCCTTAGGGGAAAACAAGACTTGGAGTGTGTATATTGTAATAGGGTCAGAAAATAGATTGTTCCATTGCTTGTTCAGCTGGGTTGAAACATCTGCTTTGTAGAGAAAATAAATGGTGTTATTCCTCACTTTCGTGCAGTCACAGTGAAGGTACAGGCGGCACGCGGAGAAGAGTCAACGTTTTTACATGTTTCTCCAGTTCATAGAATACAATGGGAGACTCCATTCTTAAATTCACATCTAATTATATGATGTTGCCTCAGGTGGTCAGAGGGACTGCTGACACTTTCCAGATATTGGCAGCCTTTGTGCACAGCCGGCAAAAATCATACATTCGTTCTATTATTTAGGACGATGGATCATGGACGAAACCTGTCAAGTGGCCACTCGCGTAAGATTAGTGGCAGCTCTCACCTGATGCGGAAGCGAGAGCCACTGGATAACTCCTTTAATTCACTGTCTTCATTGACTAACAATCCGCTCTCTTGATCTACATGTCTCACATTGGTAATGCCCCTTTAATTTAAAATAAGCTCTGGAGGCAGATTCTTGGGGAGATATATGTCCGGCCCATAGATCTTAAGAGCCAATTTACATATTAAGAAAAAAGTAGATTTATTGGGAATAAGACATCGAATCGCAGATATCAAGGTATCATTTTATTCAACTTAATATGATGTCCGTGCCCATATAAACGACTTAGGAGGGTTGATCCTACTGACAGATTCCCTTTAACACCTATACAAATGCCTTATCTCCAATGTCAGCACTGGGTTTCCCAAATGGTTATTTGACAGCGATCCAGTCCAGGAAGCAAGTTTGTGTTTTTTTTTTTTGATGGGCAATTTAGCTTTTAAGAAGATATTCTCCAATGATGGAAAAACCCTCTAAGTCTAAAACTATATTTCAAGTCAGAAGACTGTATGTGAGTGTCGCAGACAGATCAGATGGTGGCACCACTCACAACTCTGCCCACTCACTCCGTTCTGAAGCTTGAAGAGTAGGCATGGAAGAATGGGGGTGAGGTTTTCTTTTTTAATTATCACCAATGTTTAAGGGGCTAATACCCCACGTAGGGCTCAAGAGTAACTGTATGGCCAGGAGGACTTTTCGTAGAATGATGTTGCTTTGCATTAATCTCATGTTCTAGGGCTCTGGTGAAACCATAAATTGACCCTATATTTTTGTGTAGGTTTTTTATTAACTTTTTTTTAAAGACGTTGCCACGATTTAACATCCGTAGGATAGGTCATCAATGTCCGATTGGTGGGGGTATGACGCACGGCACCCCCGCCGATCGGTTGTTCCCTGCACACCACAGCTCCGATGACTGTATAGTGGCCGCGACTGGGTACTGCACTTCAAATCAATAGGAGGTCGATGTGCAGGCCACCTATTGCACTATGGGATGTGATGGCAGAGAAATGCATTGCTTAGCAGGTTTTTTTTTAACCTATTAGCGATACCCTAGGGGGCATCTAAAGAATTATTAGATCTAATAGGTAAGCAGCTATTTGATATAAGGCCATTCATTCAGTTTAGGGGTCCTTTAACTAGGAAAAGGACATCTATGTTGCAGTTATTCTTTTATCTAGGTTATTTTTTCACGAACACATGCACCCCCTTTCATTAAAATGCGCCTTAAGCAGAAGAGAAAAAAGACTTCACTGTAAACCAAGTGTTCGTTCTTCACTTAAATATACGGGTTTTGTGGATAGAAGTTGTTTTAAGTGATCAAAGGATTACATTAAAGGCTCAGCTTCTGCCTTTCCACAGTTTGAGTCCGATGAAAGCATCTACTCATGCTCTTCTCTGTATTCCCACCATATTTCCACTGTGCCGTGTCACGGAAACATTGCAAATAATGTTTTCTGTTCGTCTTTTGGTCAGTGAACATCCAGCAGTTTTCTGGTTTAACCTTTTAGAAGGATTGTAAAAATGAATTTGATGGGCTCAGACGCTTGGATGTGGCATACAGATAATTGCTTAGAGAATGTTTATTGGTCATATCCAACTATCGTAGGGTTACGTAACTGAAGATTGTTTTTCAAGTTTTTGCCTCCCTAAAATTCTGGCCCTGTAGGCCTATGCAGCCCCCAATCAACCCATCCACCTATCTATCCATCCATCCACTCACCCATCTATCCGCCCATTCACCCATCTATCCATCCATCCACTCACCAATTTATCCATCCACTCATCCATCCATCAATCCAACCATGCACCCATCCATCCACACACCCATTTATCCATCCATCCATCCATCCACTCACCCATCCATCCATTAATCCACCCATCCACTCACCCATCTGTTCATCCTTCAATCCATCCATGCACCCATCCATCCACTCTCCCATCCATCCACCAACTTAACCACCCACTCACCCATTCATCCACCAACTTAACCACCCACTCATCTATCTATCTATCTATCTATCTATCTATCTATCTATCTATCTATCTATCTATCTATCTATCTACTTACCCACCATCAGCCACATGTCTTAATAATCCATGCACTCGTCCATTCGCCCAACCATCTGTCCCTCTACTAATGCAGTCGGAGGAAGTTTACTGTGTAGGGGTGCGATTATGAGGTATAATCCCTAGCGGTTCACAAATCAGTTTACTTTTGCAATTAACCTCGCTGTAAATTCCTCTACATTTTTATAAACTTTATATATTTAAGAAGAAGAAAAAATGGTTTTCTTTGGACAATTCTCAAGTTTGAGTTTCCCCTGGCATCCATTCAAAATGTATGAGCAAGCACAGATCATGTAGAGTAAAACTCAGAATTCCTCCTAAATGAATACAAGACTTCGAGAGACATATGAAAGATGCAGGGAAGGTTTATAAAAAAAGTTATGTAAAAGAGTGGTGCTGACAAATCAAATTCCAGTGTTTTTTTTAATACCATTGAAGAGAATGGTTGCTGTGGCTAACTTCTACCCGTTCTCTAGTTTTTTTTTGTATATCTCCCCTAAAATTGTCTTAACAATCCTTTGGCCATGTTCGACTTTTCCATCAAAGTCTAGAAAATGCAAGCCCAATGGGGTGTTCCCATCCTATTGACATAGACTGATGACAAATCGCCAAAATGCCACCATTTTATGATCATGGAGGTCCAATCTCTGGGACCCCCCACCGATCTCAGCCTTAGTTCCTTAAATGGCCAGAAGCACCACTCTGCAGGGAAAACGTAGAAGAAATTGCAATACTAAACTGTCTCTGTGTCACATTCATTCTCGGGATTAGTGAAGGCCTCAAAGGTTAGCCACTGGCATCATAAACAAACAGCAAACGTGTCATTACTTCATAATATAGGAAAACCCCTTTAAAACCTTTGAGAAAGCGGACTGCGAAACGCACATCGAGTTTGAGTCTGGCTCTTATCTTTACAATGTCCCAACCTGGTTGGTAACCATTTGCCTCTTTTGTGTCACACATTTTTTGATCTGTTTGCATTTATAATTTATTATTGAATTATGTGTAATTTTATTACTTTTATAACTAGGATTGCACTTTAGAGATTGTGCACTTTGTGCCTAGTATAGTTATCGCATTTTGGTGATTTTGTAATTTGTATTTTCCTTTTTGTTCACTATAATTATGTTCTTTGATGTTCTTTTGTTTTTTTAATTGTTTTTACCTTTTCCCCTAGATGTGGACAACCCTTTATTAATGACTCAGGGTGTCTTCTATACGTACCTCCTGGACCAGCACCGCTCTTCCACTATCAGCCCTGTGACCCCCACTGGTCTCCTGACATACATATTGTCACGTGATCAGATGCAGCCTTCACATTTCTTCTGCTGTGAAGGGACTATGAAGGCTGCAGTGGTCTCGTGACATTGTGTATGTCAGGAGACCAATGGGGGACACATGGCTGAAATCGAAGGAGCAGCACCCATCCAGGAGGTAAGTATAGATTTTTTTTAAATTCATGCAGCACCCTGGGGCCGTTAATAAGGTATGTGTATGGGGTGATGAAACTTCAGCGAGGAATTTGAGAAGTTGGACCCATTGGTGGTCACCTGATCACCGGAATTAGATGGCACAAAACACTAATTTATCCTTAGTGTTCCTTGGTTATAAATAAGGCTCCAAATGAAAAAAAAAAGCAAAGTAAAACCAATGAAATTTGTCACATTTGGCCTGCTTGAGTGAGATATGATTCACAAAGTTGGTGATCACGCTTTCCATTCTTATCATAATAAGTATGGGTACCAATATTTGCCCAAAGTGTGAGCAACATGCCAGAATGCAGAGCATGATATATTCATGGTGGCATCTGGTTTTGTCCCAAGGTTAAAAAAGCGTTCACAGACTGGAGGGGCCTTCTATTAAAAGCAAAAAAAGAGAATGACCTCACCCTATAAAGTAGTTTGCCGGACGCCCCAGATGTACCGTAACCGCTCCGGTATATATTTGTGTACAGGAGGAAGCAGGAGTTGCTATGCGAAACAAAATGTGCGAAGACTTCAGGGAACAATTCCGAAAGATTTTATTTCCCCTTTATATTTTTGGAAGGGTTGTATTTGAATGAGGCACATGAGGTTTCCATTCACAGGTTAATACATGATATAAGAGCCAGGCCTGCCGCGGGATCACTATGTCAGAGCTGAGCTAAGCACGCCATCTTTCATCCAGTCGTTTCCCTGCAATGTCAGCAGGATTGCATGTACTGCACCATTACACTAAAGCAGCTGAAAAATCCATATTATGTTGCTTTGTGGTGACTGAATAAACACCAGATTCCAAGTGTAAAGCGACCTGCAGGAATTCAAGCAACTGTCCGAACCCATGAGAAACTTCATTGCTCAAAGTCACCATGGTGGGGGTGCACCAAATGGTCAATCTTCTGACGTGTGCAAATGACAGGAGTCATGGTACAATTCCTTTAAAAGGGTTTGTCTCATGAAGACCGCTCCTGTCGATTGTAGGGACATCATAGAGATGGGTCCTCCAACTCCGACACCCTCCTCTTGGACCTATAACATAGTGGCACTCTGTAGGACTCAAGCTTCTGTAGGGGAAATGTTTGGCTTTCCATGACTTCTTACGCTAAAATCAACTGTTTGTTGGAAGTGAGACCTGATCACCCCAACAGACACATTTTTCTGTTGGCTTCTTGGACTTTTGACTTAAAGTAATATCAATATATACTTTTTTTATATGCTATTCTATGTCTTATAATTCTGAATATTTCTTATCTTGGTCCATTGATACCAAATAGGTATCAACAGGGTTTTCAAGGACTTGAACATAGATGGTCTAACTTTTGCATAGGCCATGAATATTTCATTGGTGGAAGGCTGACTTTTGATCAACACAATGTAGAGGCCATGGCTTTGGTGATCTGGACAGGCTGCAGGACCAGGCATACCCACTTATGATTCAGAGCCACTGTACCTGTAAGCTATAGCGAAGCCCCTACATTGCTGGGACCGCAATACCCAACGATCAATCGATAAACCAACAGTGAGAAGTTGGCCCGATTCCCCCATACACATGAGCGCTTGACTTTGGCAAGCATCCATGTGTTTTCACAAAGCCCCTGATAGATTCTTCTTATCTTTCTTGAAAAAAGGTTTGAGCATTGAAATACCAACTCTAATGCCAAATGTCCAATCCTTCTTTCCTCCAGAACATTATCTGTAGGAGAAAGTCAGGGGCCATCAAACACCACAGACGGTTTGGCCAATTTCATCAAAATCAGCATTGAAATACCAAATCCAATCACAAGTGTCCAATCCTTCTCTCCAGAACATTATCTGTAGGAGGAAGTCAGGGACCCTTATACACTACAGATGGTTTGGCCAATCTCACCAAAATCAGAATTGAAATACCAAATCCAATCCCAAGTGTCCAAACCTTCTCTCCAGAACATTATCTGTAGGAAGAAGTCAGGGACCCTCATGCACTACAGATGGTTTGGCCAATCTCACCAAAATCGGCATTGAAATACCAACTCCAATACCAAATGTCCAGTCCTTCTCTCCTCCAGAACATTATCTGTAGGAGAAAGTCAAGGGCCTTCATACACCACAGATGGTTTGGCCGATCTCACCAAAATCGGTTGCTAATGCGTATGGGTCTCGGAGAACCATATTTCTCTGTCTGTACCTAGAATTGTGCCGAATATATGACTAATATCATTCCCGTACAATATGTTTTGCATGCAAAGCCGTGTAATTTAAGAATGGAGGAATGGCTCCAGAGTATTTCTAGTGTAAGCATGTGTAACATATTAGAATCTGGCAGACTCTCAAAATGAGTAGAGCCTCGGAGAAATTTGGCCTTTTTTTGTCTTCCCTCCCCTCTATCTTCAGCACACTACAATAACACTGAGAGGACCTACTTGTCTTGCTGTTCCTTCCCACTCAGGGGAGGGCACTTACAACCCCACACTAGTGACATTGAAAACGTAGTCAATGTGCATTCATGTCATCAGCCGTCCTCACCACCCCCTGGAGCATGAAACCGAAGCTATACATACACAGCTCAGTGCAAACAGCCCTGCTCACATTCTTGAAGCAAGCAGCTCCTTCTTCTTAACTGGGAGAAAAGTAAATAATGTTTTCGAGAAAAAAAGTTTTTGGGACTCTAAAAAATGGGTTGAACATTTATCTCCCATCCCCCCATGAGTTGACTGGCAAATATCTTGAGATTTTCACTGGGCACATCAGTATCACAATAATCTTTGGGGTACGTCCCCATTGGTGCAAATATTATGTGACTTCAGCACCTATAAAAAGTATTAAGCTTTCACCTTGCGGTCTCTTCTTTTCTGCACATTGTTGAAATGTACTGGTTAAAATGGCCATCTATGTAAAGGGTGGGCAAAAATGATGATGGTACTGCAAGTCTCAGCATGGCTTGTCAATCGCAGGCATTATTGTACTGATTACACAGCAGCTGTAGGGCCCTGGAAGTTTCCTGAATTTTGACTACATCCCACTGTTCTCATTGAAAGTTTGTTTTGGTTGTACATGTGACATAAGAAAAGGGCATTCACCGTATGTATCCCTAGTAAATTCTAAGAGGGAACATTTATCCTTCTTGAAAGTGTGAAATCTGCGTAAGGAGACTTAATGGCCATGAAATTCTCCTCTGGGAATTTATATAATATGGCACTAGAGTTCAAGTCCTCTTCCTCTCTGAAAAGACTGTTTGCATAGTAAATTCTAGAGATTTCTACTAAATCCGGTTACGGCCTTCATAATTCGCAGGTGATGTAATTCGCCCATTGATGATGCATGTAAACAGTGACAGGTCGTACATCCTAACCGGCATGGCATAGGGAATGTGCACACACTGTTTACCCATGCCAAATCCGGTATAACTTTGTAACCCATAACTGGGCTTTCAAAAAAAAAAAAGGTAAAAATTTTCGATACGTCGAATCTATTGCATGACCCTATAATTAGTTGTATTGTTTTCACGCACCCAAGGGACAGTCTCCTAATAATATTCGGCATCATGAAGTTTTACGGGATTCATCAAGCAGTGATATAATTTGTACAACTGACCGTATTTATAGAAACATCACTAATAGGATGCTATCATTTACATATATGTTGCTTACCTTTACCGGCAGCCTCCTGGCACATGCAGCCTCTTCTGGTAAATTCCAATAGATCACCTTGTATTTTTGGATTTCCAGTATTAGCCATCCTGTAATTGTTTCACTGGATCCCATCCCATGGCTGCTGTTTCTTCTTCTTCTTCTTCTTCTTCTTCCTCTCGTCGTCACCCTTTCTGGGAATGGGATGTGTTTTGGAGATGCTGCACTTGTTGGAAGTTTCACATCCCAAGCTTAAAAACAAGTCAGTCCTGTAACTTGCATGGACCCATCCGAGGGGGAAACGCGGAGCTGTTCTGTCTTTTGAAAGGAGACCAGCTTGTCTTCTGACTTCCAAAGTTCCACTTGTTTTTGTTGGAGGGGGAAGGGAGAGAGTGTCAGGCAACCTCAGCAGAGATCTCTCCCTCTCTCGCACTCTCTCAATCTGTGTCTCTCTTTCTCTCCCCCTGTGGGCCCCTTGCAGAGTGTTTTTATTGATTGCAATCACTGAAGGCTAGCTGGCTCTCTAAAGAAACACTGTGTAATGTGTTCTTTCCTGGCTTTCATTAAACAGAGTCAATGCACACTGTGGTCATGCTGACTGGCACCCTGCCTACGCTCTGTACTCCTCTCACCAGAGGGTGGGGGAGTCCCATACACTCTTATTTTCATACAGCGGGTTTGCAGAAGGTGAAGCCAAGGAGGGGCGCTGGATTGGCCACACTTTTCTCCTCCCTTTCTCGAGGAACTATGATCTTGTGGTCAGAATAAGCGAGATTGAATATTGGGTAAAACTTTATTCTTTCCACTACCGGACAATAAGTCACAGACCAATCCACCGGTCTTTTAAATTATCCTATCTTATATATTGTCGTGTAGGCTTGTCATCATATTTTAAGCACTTGTTCTTTTTTTTTTTAAAGCTGGATGACTTGTAGTTAAAGATGAGCGAACCCGAACTGTAAAGATCGGGGTTCGTACCGGACACCTAGTGTCCGACGCTGAGCTTTGAACACGGACTTCTCCCGGAAGTCAGTTTTAGTGTTCGGAATTCCGGGAGAACTGTGTTGAGAGAGAGAAGATAGAGCCCTTACTACGACCATTTTTCAGCACCAAAGTTCGGGTCCCTATTGACTTCTGTGGGGTTCTGGTAGAGGTCTGGTACTTGAAACGAACTTTGGGCAAAAGTTTGGTCGAACCCGAACATCCACAGAGTCCACTCATCCCTACTTGTAGTGTTTATTGGTACCATTGTGGTGTACATAACTTTGAACAAAAGTTTGGTCGAACCCGACCATCCACAGGGTCCGCTCATCCCTACTTGTAGTCTTTATTGATACCATTGTGGTGAACATAGGGCTTTTTGATCACTTTGTGCTCCATTTTTTTCTTTCAGAGACGAGGTAACCAAAAAGCGGCATTTGTTTATAATATTTACCGTAATCAGTTTCCAAATGTATTAATTATATTTCTATTTTAATCTTTCTTTGGAACAAATGGGAAGAGAGAACTGATTTAAACTTTTAAAGGGAACCTTTCACGTTGCACATGCTGTCCGATCTGTGGACAGCACGGGATAGGAAGGAGAAGCTGAGCAGAATGATATATAGGTTTGTGGGAAAAGATTCTAATTTGTTCATTCATTCATGAAATCAATGGTGTTTGTATGTATAGGAGTCCAGTGGGCAGTCCTACTCAGTGATTGACAGCTATCTCCATGCACAGTTATACATAGAAGACTGTCAATCACTAGTAGACCCGCCCACTGGACTCCTATACATCCAAACACCAGGGATTTCAATTAAGAAAATGCCAGTTTTACACAAAAATATATATTAATCTGATCAGCACCTCCTGCTCTGTAACATCCCGCCTGCAGGTGAGATACCATTTTCAACATGACAGATTGCCTTTAAATTTTGTTTTTTAAAGTTATTTTAATTCTTTTACTGTGTATTTTAGGTTAGTCTTCCCCTTTCTCTACCGATTAGTGAGCTTGGACCACAGTTTAATCGCTACATCATATCATATCGCATCAGATCATATTATGTCCCTTAATAGCAGACATCGCCCATCACCATGATCACATTGAGGGGGAAGGTGATGGGGTGGCATAAGGTCCCCATGTTTAACCGTTTAGATGCTTGGTCTCACCAATTGTGGCATCTGCAGGTTGGTATCAGCTGTGTATGGACAGGGCTCAACTCCTTCATCGTCTGCTTCATATACTCCATGCTTACATCCACCATACATATACAGCACATGTCACTAAGGGGTTAAATTCCTGGGTCCCTTTTTCCCCCCAGTGTCCATGAAAAAAATTTAAAGGAGGATATCTGCATGGAGCTTGTATGTTCCCTTTGTGTTTTTATGGGTTTTAGGTTTTATGGTTTCCTCTCACAAAGCAACATGGGCTTTTCATGATATTGTCCCTGGCTGGTGTTTACCGCAGATCCGGAAATTAGAATGTGATTCTGAACAGATAATAACATGAATGTTCTTGGTGGTGGTGCAGCACGGACCCGATGGTGTTGGTGCAGGACGGACCCGATGGTGTTGGTGCAGCATGGACCCGATGGTGTTGGTGCAGCACGGACCCGATGGTGTTGGTGCAGCACGGACCCGATGGTGTTGGTTCAGCACGGACCCGATGGTGTTGGTGCAGCACGGACCCGATGGTGTTGGTGCAGCACGGACCCGATGGTGTTGGTGCAGCACGGACCCGATGGTGTTGGTGCAGCACGGACCCGATGGTGTTGGTGCAGCACGGACCCGATGGTGTTGGTGCAGCACGGACCCGATGGTGTTGGTGCAGCACGGACCCGATGGTGTTGGTGCAGCACGGACCCGATGGTGTTGGTGCAGCACGGACCCGATGGTGTTGGTGCAGCACGGACCCGATGGTGTTGGTGCAGCACGGACCCGATGGTGTTGGTGCAGCACGGACCCGATGGTGTTGGTGCAGCATGGATCGATGTTGTTGGGTTAGCACGGACCCGATGGTGTTGGTGCAGCATGGATTGATGTTGTTGGGTTAGCACGGACCCGATGGTATTGGTGCAGCACGGACCCGATGGTGTTGGTGCAGCACGGATCCGATGGTGTTGGTGCAGCACGGACCCGATGGTGTTGGTGCAGCACGGACCCGATGGTGTTGGTGCAGCACGGACCCGATGGTGTTGGTGCAGCACGGACCCGATGGTGTTGGTGCAGCACGGACCCGATGGTGTTGGTGCAGCACGGACCCGATGGTGTTGGTGCAGCACGGACCCGATGGTGTTGGTGCAGCACGGACCCGATGGTGTTGGTGCAGCACGGACCCGATGGTGTTGGTGCAGCACGGACCCGATGGTGTTGGTGCAGCACGGACCCGATGGTGTTGGTGCAGCACGGACCCGATGGTGTTGGTGCAGCACGGACCCGATGGTGTTGGTGCAGCACGGACCCGATGGTGTTGGTGCAGCACGGACCCGATGGTGTTGGTGCAGCACGGACCCGATGGTGTTGGTGCAGCATGGATCGATGTTGTTGGGTTAGCACGGACCCAATGGTGTTTGTGCAGTGTGGACCCGATGGTGTTTGTGCAACGCGGACCCGATGGTGTTGGTGCAGCACGGACAGATGGTGTTGGTGCAGTTGAGCGATCCAGATGGAGCTATGGTGGCGGATGTGGCAGGACGGCAACTGAAATCACACAACCCGAGAAAGCAAAGTTGAACCTATGGCAACAGGTGTAGGAGTAGACTCGGCAATGAGGAATCGGTGTATAGGTGGAACATAAGAGTACTGGCTGAAGGAAAACAGGATGCTGCTCCCAGTGCTGTAGCCTATACGGGCAAGTATCCGCCACCACATGTCAAATTAATCCATAGACCCTCATTTACACAGCTTAAGCCAGAAGAATGCCCTATTAGCCTCCTTTGGGCTGGTATGCGCCATTATACCTTGTTTTCTGCTTCACAGAACAGTTTGCTGCACTAATATCATACAGTCATATAGTAAAAATAACATCCCGCCACTATACTTTGCTTTGGGAAGATGACCACTTGGACAAGTTCTCCGATCAGTACATATTAATATGTCCATTTGATTGTGGCCAAGTCTTTTGTGCCTATGCTCAGCTTAAATATATCCCAGATTTGCCTAATGCCCCTCTTATGTCCTCTTCTTGTTATCGTTATTACGCTGAATAAATACATATGTTCTGTATTATAATATTTTAACACACATGAACTAATATAACCGCTATTAAATTAATCCCATTCATGAGTTCACGGTTTTATTTTAACGGTGCCTTACACATATTGGATACATATTTCATTTCGCTCTCGGCTGGCCCCGTTCCACACAAGCCACATACTGGTTGTATAGATCTTTCGTGGCGTCCTTTTGTCCTTATTGACACAACGCTGAACCCATTCAGGATGTTGTCATATGTTTAGTCAATCAATGTGTTAATTTGATGAAATTGTTCCTAAAAGTATACATTAGAGCAAAATTGGCCAAACTGGATGATTTTGACGGCATTGGCCTAATATCAGACGACATTGGCCAGATGATATCAAGGGAAAGGAGGATCGGGCATGTTGAGTTTTTATGCCCTATCCTTTTGTTCTTAAGGCAGAAAGTCATAGGTGTCTCCCCATTGAAAACACATGCATGCTTGTGCCGGTGGGTTAGAATATAGGGTCGGGGGAAATAGCTGATCGACGAACAGCTATTGAAGGCATATAGCACTTTTAGATTGGGTTTATGTGACCGTGATATGGCCCGCAAATCCCAGAACCTCTGGGAATCTACTGAAACAAACATTAGGATGATTTTATAGGAATCTAATTATTATTCATAGGAACCTCCTGTAATTCTGGGTATTTTGGTTATATATTAGCCTTTAGACTGGTCATGTGCATAAGTAAAGTCAGCAGCTACTATATATCACCCATCCCCACCATAAACATGTACTTATGGCTTATATTTAATTGGACAAAGAAAGAATAAGTCCACAGGCAATGGTTTATCTCTCTCTCTAAAAAAAAAAAAAAAAAAGATTGGGCATGTTGAAATTCAGCATGCCCAATCCCTTTTTTTCCCATGACAGTAAGGAGATCCTCAACACCTGAGAACTATCGCATCCTGCCAAAATAGCAGATTTGGATGAGTTTTTCTTAGAAAGAAAAGTATTCGGGATGTTACCCGGAGAGTCTCTTTAGATGAGACCATCTGATGACCTTGGGCTCCTCCGTTGATGCTTTCTGGCAATAAAAAATATATATTTTTGTTTGGGAATAAAAAAAAAATAAGAAAATGGCTGCTTCTTTGCATCATACATGAACCTCTCTTCCTAGTTTGAAGCCTTTGTTGAAAATTGTATTATTCTGAAGTCCCCAAAGGTATCGGGGTCGGCAAGACATGAATTATTACGTTTTCTACGCTTGGATAAGCTTACTTTATTTATGGAAGCTCGGTTGCTCTTAAAAAACAAAAGTGAAAGGAAATTCCCACTTCAGTGAAGATGAAACAAAAGTGCTTCCACCAAAACGAAGATAGTCATCAGCAATCACTGGCTGAAAGAAAGACCCTATTCAGAGTCCCAAATCTTCATATTCGGCTAGAGAAAGGAAATCTGCATAGCGATTGTAAATTCAAGGCTTTTTATGGTTTTCTTCCATAATCCAGCCTCAATAGAGTACGGGCTGTTAGTATAGTATAGTATTAACTTGCCATAAGAAGCCATCATACAACGCTCCCTGGACCAATGTTCTGGACATGGCTTACTCTGTAGCTAAGCATAGAACCCCCTCTAACTTGCTGATGAGGTCCAAAACGACAAAATATGTTCCGTTGCACTGAATGCACTTGGACAAATCATCAAGATCCGTTGCTGGCAGTTCCCTTTGCAATTGCCAATCGATAATATCCTAGATGTACTCAATGGGAGACAAGTCCAGGGACGCTGCAGGCCATGGTAGGACCTTTAGGCCACGTAGGCTTTGTTGTTGTTTTGAAAAATGGTTCCTTGGACACTTTAGAGAAACTGCCGTACCACTGGTTCTACGATTGATCAGTTTCCTTCTGTAAGTGAAATTAGATGTCATGTACCATGTACCAAGCTTAAGGTGTCAAAACATGTCTACATAAACCCATGACATTGGGTTACAAGCTGGACACTCAGCTACAGGTGACCCATTGATCTCAAGTCACCGTTCTCAGAGGCCATCATGGTGCAGAGCAAGACACAATGTAGGCTTGAATGGAGGTCTATCATCTTCAGCGATGAGTCACTTTTGACTCATTAAGAGCCGTACATTGGCCTGGAGACCCAAGTGGGCAACACTATGAAGAGACCTTCACGAGGGAACGTCACAACAGTCCTACTCCCGGGATTATGGTGTGGGTTGGTATAATGTCCAGTAGCCGGACCCCTCTAGTCTTCATTCCAGTTACACTAATAGCTTGGTGTTACATTGATTTGGTCGTGAAACCAGTGGTACAACCATTTCTCCAAAGTGTCCCAGGAGACGTTATCAACACGACAACCCCAGGCTGCTTGTGCTACCATGGCCTGCAGCGTTTCTGGAGTTGCTTCCCATCGAGATGTTCTGAAAATGTTGCTTCCGTTTTTTCATCATTTGCATGTCATTAAGATGTCTATCCATCCTGTGATTTCCATAATTCTGGGTTGCAGTTGCAATTTCAATCTTGAGGAGTGTTTATGCGTATAGTCTCACCATCTTCATAATCTAGTCCAGTGGTTCTCAACTTCAGTCCTCAAGGCCCACCAACAGATCATGTGGTCAGGATGTCCTTAGTATTGCACAGGTAATAATTGTGCATTACTAAGGAAATCCTGAAAACATGATCTGTTGGTTGATCTTGAGGACTGGAGTTGAGAACTACTGATCTAGACACATGCCAACAATCTAATGGGTATCTAATATTGAGGGAAATTAGCACCTAGCACAGGCTTGTTGTCTCACTCCATAGAAATAAACATGCAAGTTTGAACGCAATAGTTTTTCAGAAGGTTTAGGCTATATTAGGCTCTGTTCACATTACATTTGTATCAGTGGAATAAATTAGGAAGAATTCTTGACGTATGCCATGGTATAAACCGTATACTAATATGTTTTTGGATTTTTTTTTCCCTGAAGGAAAGTGCAGTTAGCTCTGCTTTTCTAGGTCACTGAAAAAATGTATATACCGATATATAACAGCCAAATGGACAGATCATGTGAATACATAAGACATATGTGACGGCAGATTTCAATGCATATGTGTCAAATGTAATGGGAACAGCGATTTATGTGTATAGCTGCCTTGAAGGGAATCTGTCACTTGTTTTTTGTCACCTAATCTTACAGCAGAATGATGTAGAGACTGAGACCCTGATTCCAGTGATGTATCACTTACTGGGCTGCTTGCTGTAGTTTTAATAAAATCACTGTTTAATCAGCAGGAGATTATCACTAAGGGATTAGTAAACCTGCTGCCAGGTAGTCCTCCATAATCATGAGCTCTGTATAACCCCACCCCCACCACCGATTGGTAGCTTTCTGCCTATGCATTGTGTACACAGAACGCTGCCAGATCAGATAGACCGCCACTGATTAAACAGGTATATTCCAGAATTGATAAGAAAACCTGTTTACAGGTGGGTTTTTTGATGGGGTTTTTGGAGCAAAAATTATCCAACTCTCCAAACAAAACTCGCAATTATTGATCTTTTCATGCTAATTGGAGAGTTTCTGCTCCATAAACTTCCTGGAAAAAACTCTTTAGGAGTTTTTCAGCTCGGCTGACTTCTGCATCGGAGACTATTGGTGCCGATGACGTTACAACCTGCTGAGACGCGTGTGCGATTATCAAGTATCGTGCATTTATCCTGTTCATCCTTTTTTTTTCTCCCGAAAAATTGCTCTGCTCCCATCCATAGTCTGTACTTGTTATTGCAGCTTTTCATAATTAACTTGAATAGAAAGGAGCTGTAATGCCAGGAATAGCCTGTTGGCAAGCTTGGCACTGTTTCTCAACAAAAATAAAGTTTAAGGTTTTTTTTCTAGTAGTTTTAAAGAATAGTCAACGAGGGCAATAATGGATTATAGAAATGAGGCCATCAACTAAAATTGACCTTGAAATTATCAAAGCATTTTTTATGAGGTTATGTGATGACTAGAAAAAAAAAGTTTGCTTTTTTTTCTTACAAATCGAGCCACTTTTGTTAATGCATCTTAGCCCCATTCACCTTACAGGGTCTGATTTGTAACATATGCCTTTGATACAGGTGGGGCTTCTTCTGATGGGGAGAGGGTACCGGTTGGAAGTATACCCTTTTTCTAATCTTGTGCCATCCCTTTAAATTTTCATTTTTGGATGCTAATATTTTTCTTTCCCGTGTGCTTAGAAAAATTGTTGTTCTTTATTATTATGCTTCTCGAGCCCTTGGCCTTAGGTTCTTTCTTCTTCCTCTCGCTGCCCTAGTTTGACGTCTTTTACGAATCTCCACTAACACTGATAACTTAAGACAACGGCCCCTAGCAGTCCAAGGATCTTTCTTAAATTGCCCTCCGCTTCCTGTCTCCGTGCCCTCGTCTCTGTTGGTGGAAATCGCTCCATACCCGGCCTCACACTGTACTCACCGTAGCTTTGTCCTGGGCGCGGATGGTTCCCATACTTGATTTTTTTGATTCCTTTGCATCATTTTCTAAATTCTATGCCTACGCGACAACTTCTTTAACGTCTCCAGTCTTGGCCACACTCAAGAGTTGGACTGTAGCACACATTTCCATCTTACCTTTAGGGCTCGTTCAGATGAGCGGATTATACGGATGTGTGCTGTCCGAGTAAAGATCGTACATCGCTCAGGACCAGTTTATTTCAGTAGGGCTGCTCAGATGACCTAACGTCCGTGTGAAAAAAATCGCAGGAAGCACGCACTAGTCTGTTCCTTATTTCGGATGAGACTCATCCATTTAAGTCTATAGGCGCACAAAAAATAACTAGGTCCCATACGGATCATCCGGGTAGCATCCTATTTTTACAGCCATTATAGACTGTGGGCCCATTATTCTGTATGGAGGACTATGTGGGGCCCATTATACTGTATGGAGGACTATGTGGGGCTCGTTATTCTGTATGGAGGACTATGTGGGGCCCATGATTCTGTATGGAGGACTATGTGGGGCCCATGATTCTGTATGGAGGACTATGTGGGCCCATTATAGACTATGTGGGCCCATTATTCTGTATGGAGAACTATGTGGGGCTCGTTATTCTGTATTGCAATTATTAACATACAAAACTGTATTTTCATGTAGATTTTAAAATGTTGATGTAGAAATACAGATGCCATATGGGCGGAACACGGATGACAATATGGATGAAGATCGTCCAAGTTTTCTGGATGATTTTTCATACATTCGTCCTCGCACAGTCTTTGGTTACCCGAGGGGAAGAGCTGCCACCCATCCATGAATTTTAGGCAAAAGACGCGTTTGCACATTTATTGGCCGATTGATGACTTGTTAATACTGGGCAATTATTTGGATCTGCCGATTTTTGGCCCACGTGAAGAGGTCTTAAGACTTAGACAAGCTCCAGTACAACTTGGGATTTAGACGATCGAGTGGCCAAGTCGACCATTACTCACCACCAAACAGATCTGTGCCAGCTGATTTTTTTTTTTTCCTGTCGTTTGATTTGACAGTGCCTTGTTTGGAGAGTTTTCCCTTCAGGATCTGCTTCAACGATATGACTACTACTTTTTTTTTTATACTACATTTTTCAGAACTTACTCCTAAAAAAATTGGAAATGCTCAAAAAGCTCCTAACCAGAACAAGGCAGATTTTTCATGCAAATGACTACGGAGAGTTTCCCGAGCATTTTTGAAGCATTTTTTCTTTACTTTTTAGCTTTCTGGGTATGTTCACACAAAGTGTTTTTTAGGTAGAAAAATCCGGTATGGTTTTCAAGAGAAATCCACGCCATTATTTTATCACATCTTTCACTTCTGATGCTGTTTTTTATTTTTTGACTTTTTTTACATTTTTATTTCGGTTTTACAGTTTTGCTTTTGTAGCCTTTTTGACTTCAGTGTCAAGTTTGGTAGGGATTCTACGAGGAATACATTTTAAAGAAGTGATATGTCACTTCTTTGATGTGGATTACCTGTGGAATCATCTCCAAACATGACAATGTCAAGTCAAAACGCTGCAAAAATCAGTGTGTGGGAAAAAAAAGCTTCAAAAAACATGTCAGATTTGAAACCACTTAAAAAAAACTGCATGGATTTCTATTGTGTATTTTCTTGGAAACCACATCAGATGTTTCCACCTTATAACATCTCTGTGTAAACATACGGATCTGCGCCAAAATTCACATCAAAGACCGCTTCAAATTACACAATAAAAAAACTCTGATTCATCATTAGTGATTCCTTGAAATTCCTTTTCTTTTTTTGTTTTGTGGCATTTGCTGTAATTTTTTAGTCTAAATTCTTGAAAATGGCTCACACAGTTCATAAATTTGGCGCCAAATAAAAAGATCTTTTCTGTATTTGTCTTTAACT
Source organism: Phyllobates terribilis (assembly GCF_046119375.1). Classification (NCBI taxonomy): domain Eukaryota; kingdom Metazoa; phylum Chordata; class Amphibia; order Anura; family Dendrobatidae; genus Phyllobates; species Phyllobates terribilis. The sequence continues at coordinate 345,841,413 of NW_027362769.1, read as the reverse complement.
GGTTTTTGCACCAATAGTGGCATATCCTTAAAAAACTTGCACTTTTGTCTAAAAATGTGCCAAATTGAAAACTCTGCATGAATTCTGACTACAGGTGGAGACTGGTGTGAGATGCACCAAAAAATGCAACATTTAGTAAAAGTCGCATTTCAAAAAAGGGATGTCTAAACTCAAAACACACAGAGGGCTGAAATTAAAAACTTGGACATAGTCACGGGCCAACCAGTATAATGGGCCTCACATAGTCCTCCATACAGTATAATGGGCCCCACAAAGTCCTCCATACAGAATAATGGGCCCCACATAGTTCTCCATACAGTATAATGGGCCCCACATAGTCCTCCATACAGACTCATGGGCCCCACATAGTCCTCCATACAGTATAATGGGCCCCACATAGTCCTCCATACAGAATAACGAGCCCCACATAGTCCTCCATACAGAATAAGGGGCCCCACATAGTCCTCCATACAGTATAATGGCCCCACATAGTCCTCCATACAGTATAATGGGCCCCACAAAGTCCTCCATACAGAATAATGGGCCCCACAAAGTCCTCCATACAGAATAATGGGCCCCACATAGTCCTCCATACAGTATAATGGGCCCCACATAGTCCTCCATACAGAATCATGGGCCCCACATAGTCCTCCATACAGAATAACGAGCCCCACATAGTCCTCCATACAGAATAATGGGCCCACATAGTCTATAATGGCCCCACATAGTCCTCCATACAGAATCATGGGCCCCACATAGTCCTCCATACAGAATCATGGGCCCCACATAGTCCTCCATACAGAATAACGAGCCCCACATAGTCCTCCATACAGAATAATGGCCCCACATAGTCCTCCATACAGAATAATGGGCCCCACATAGTGCTCCATACAGTATGATAGGGCCCCACATAGTGCTCCATACAGTATAATGGCCCCACATACTCCTCCCTACAGTATAATGGGCCCCACATAGTCCTCCATACAGAATAATGGGCCCCATATAGTCCTCCATACAGTATAATGAGCCCCACATAGTCCTCCACACAGAATAATGGGCCCCACATAGTCCTCCACACAGAATAATGGGCCGAACATAGTCCTCCATATGGTATAATGGCCCCACATAGTCCTCCATGCAGTATAATGGCCCCACATAGTCCTCCATACAGTATAATGGCCCCACATAGTCCTCCACACAGAATAATGGGCCCCACATAGTCCTCCATACAGTATAATGGCCCCACATAGTCCTCCATACAGTATAATGGCCCCACATAGTCCTCCACACAGAATAATGGCCCCACATAGTCCTCCATACAGTATAATGGGCCCCACATAGTCCTCCATACTGTATAATGGCCCCACATAGTCCTCCATACAGAATAATGGCCCCACAAAGTCCTCCATACAGTATAATGGGCCCCACATAGTCCTCCATACAGAATAATGGCCCCACATTGGGGTGGTGGTTCTGGTGTTGTGGGCCAAATATAACCACCCTGCGGGCCAGAGTTTGAAAAAACATCCGGATAAGCAAAGTTGTCAAGGATAACAGAAAAGAAAGACAGCTTAAAAAAAATGGCTTAGTAGGTATCGAGAATGAGCCACAAAAAGGGAGGAAATGACTCCCAAAAAAGTGTAGAAACAGCAATGATTAACCTGGGCCGATGTGTGAACGTATCCGCAGCCTTCTATTACTCCTTCTGCAAGAAGCCCAACAATATAGTATCAGAGAGAAGATTGGATAATCCACATCAACACAGCTTGTCTGAGACCACCCAAGTTTCGAAGTAATCTTCTTGAAGGGTCTTACAGAGGATACAACATAAACTCTGCATTTCTGATGGTTGCCAGCGTCGTGCATTACACGGAGTGGGTTTAGTGCGGTGTCGGAGCGGTGGGCACCAGAAAGGAAAGCTTTATCAGTGTTATTACTGCAGCTTTCTGGTTGGGGGGGCAGCGTTTGATGTCGAGGAGTGCTCATGTTATGCATACAACAAGCCTGTTTATTCTGGCAGGGTCCCATGCAGAATAACTGTTTTGAAGTCCCTTTGTGCGATTGTGGGGGGGGGGGAAGCAAAGCCGCTCTCCAACCACAAAGCCACTTCAGTCAGCAAATTTTACATTCCTGCACAACTTGTTTGGAAAGGGGAGAGATGGATCCAAAATCCTGGAGACAAAAGCGTCTTAGTAATAATTCTAGACTTCTGCGTCCCCTTTGTAGGGGGGTCCGCCACCTGACTACCCTTTCACCCCAAATCCTTCTAAACTGATCTTGCAAGCCCTTCTGCGCCATTAGAAGTAATTACAGAGCTTCTCCTCTCCAGGCTGTTATTACCGGAAATGAATGGCTTCTTGCAATGTTATCACCACCCTGCCTGGCAGATAGTTGTGTCATGTTCTAAAATCCTTATCCGGTTTATTTCCATACTGCTATAATTTACTGTTGCGCACGATGCCCTATTTATAGATTTGCTCGTAACAAGGTGGGTGTGGGTTGTTTTTTTTGTTTTTTAGAAGTGTTCCTATAAATATGACATTGGAATCTCGCCGTCATTTTATTTTTCCAAGTCATATGGCCAACAGCTGACTACGCTAGGTAAAAAAAAAATAAAAAAAATCCAGAATTGAATGTTTCAGTCACTGGTAATTATTATTTTCTAAATTCTTCAACCAATGATAAAGTTCATGACCACAGAAATATGTGCGTGCCAATTTAACCGGGTTCAGAGAAGTGCATAAAAATAGCATATGCAATCATTAAAGAGGAACTCCGCCCGGGTGCCGCACTCCAGAGCAGAACCACCCACTGCTTAATTGGTATCTATGAACAGCTGTTTCAAATCCAGTAATTAAAGATATACGGACCTCTTTGCGGTGTACTTATTTATTAGGACGAAATTACATTCACGCTCCACCATTAGCCCTCCTGGACATGCTTCTGTTTCCTCCCCATAATACTCATTAATGCCTTTTGTATGATGCCAACATATTATGAAGTGCTGCTGAGAGAACTGTACCTATATCTGTAACTCTAGCTATAGAGTACTGTACATATATCTGTACCTATAGCTATAGAGTACTGTACCTATATCTGTAACTGTAGCTATAGAGTACTGTACCTATATCTGTAACTGTAGCTATATCAGTCCTTGTCCCCCAACTTACAATTTAATTTTAAAGAAGCACCCCTCCCCCTATCAAAGTTTTTATCCTCTTAATATATTGCAATCATCATATTATATAGCATTGTGTACTTACAATTGCTCATTTTTCCTTTGTACCCAGTTAATTCCTTTTTTTTTCCATTAGGTCTATGACATCCCGTGATTGAAAACTGACTAGCTGAATCTTTTTAAGCTTGATGTAGAAACAGGAAGGCTCAGTGATGACTCATGCATGGAAAAGAGACTTCCTGTATCTACATAGAGCTTAGAAGGATTCAGCTAGTCAGTTTTCAATCACGTGATGTCATAGACCTAATGGAAAAGAGAAGAATTAACTGGGTAGAAAGGAAAAATGAGCAATTCTAAGTACACAGTGCTGTATAATATGATGATTCCAATATATTAAGAGGATAAAAACTTTGATGGGACTGCTTCTTTAAGTAAATCTATAAACTCACAATCTCATAGGAAGCAAAGTAGGACCAGCTACAAATGGCTGTTGGACTTTCGCCCTCAAGGTCTGACTGGTAAACCCTTGTAGACCACCCTTCACTTGACAAGCATAGAGTACGTTTACCCAGGAGTGATGGTGTAATTATTGTGTCTGAACACGCTCTTACCCCCTCTGCCACTTGGCGCTACACTAACACTGCAGTTTCCACTGGACAATACAAGTGTTTTCCTTTTAAACTTTACTGTGATTTGGGTCCCTCCAGCCACCTTACTTATTATTCAGATGTAATTAGTTCTCTGCTGAAGCCATGGGCAGGGTTTTTCCCTATTTAAACCTCCACCAGTCAGTCGCTGACTGCCAGTTATAGTTTTACTTTCTCTGGTTCAGTCCTCTTTTTTTCACCCTGTTTGATGTTGTTTAATTAACCTCGGCTTGTACTTTGACCGCTCTTCTGCCTAACGATTCTGTTCCTATCCTTGACCTCTTGGTTCTAACCCAGCGACCGGACTTTCTTGACAGGCTGCTCCATCAGCCAGCAGCTACTTCACTGACTCAACCCAGGGTTCCTCTATGAGTGCTGATCCTTGAACTTGGTTTAAAGGATGAAGGTTATCTGATAGCTGTAGTAGCTAGCACCAAGCCTGTCCGTGGAAGCCCTATCTAGAGCTGCCAGGCTACTACGCACAGTGACCTCTGACAGGTGGTGGAGCTTTTCACACAGGGGATTTAGGATCTTCTGTTATGGCAGTTAGTGGATGTCCAAGCAGTATCTATTGCATAGGTGAAAGTTGGTAAACTCTACTAGTACCCTTCATAGCTCTGCACAATATTGCACCATCATATTATTAAAAGTATATTCTGGCTAGGAAGAGTTATTACTAATTTTCACCAAATACCGTGTTAATTGTTAGATTAGTGAGGGGCTCACCATTGACACTTCCACTGATTGACAGAACTGGGGGTCCAAAATCCAGATCCACTGTGTGAAAGGAATGATGGTGGAGAAAGTGCACTAATGAAGTATTCACTGTCTATAGGACTGCAGTAGATGGCCTAGGACATTGCTATAGACCATGAATGAAGTGTTAGCACTGATGTTCATTCACACGGAGGCTTCTGATTTGGGACCCCACATTCTGTCAATTGGAGGAACTCCCAGCGGTCAGACACCAACCGTTCTACCAGTTATCACCTATTTAGTGGATAGGTGAAAACTGGTAATAACTTTTCGCAACCAGAACACCCCTGAAAGTTGTCTTCTATATCTATCGAGCACTTGTGTTCTTCACTCATCCAATAGTCTACAACTCACGTTGTCTCTTATTGCTTAGGTTGCGCTTACACAATGTAGTCTGATGAAAGCCTCATTCAAGAATTCTTTCATTTTGCAGGTATACAACTGTTTTACCCACAAAACCGCTTGGTAGTTACGATCAGTTGCTGGTTATGAAGTGAGACAGCTGTTTTGTGATTCTACACCAAACATTTCAAAGACCGTTGTGGCTCTGGGCCACTGTCATATTTAGCTGCGAGTATGTCCCCTTTGTGTGAATGCAACCTTGGTCTTGCTCCCGCAGAGCTTCTCTTGCGCTGCACCTGTTAAGTGGAATTTATCGCTCTAGACCAGGGATGTCAAACTCAAACACACAGAGGGCCAAAGTTAAAAACTTGGACAAAGTCATAGGTGAACCAGTATACAGTATAAAGGGCCCCACATAGTCCTCCATACAGTATAACGGGCCACACAAAGTCCTCCATACAGAATAATGTTCCCCACATATTCCTCTATACAAAATAATGGGCCCCACATAGTTTTCCATACAGTATTATGGGCACCACATAGTCCTCCATACAGAATAATGGGCCCCACATAGTCCTCCATACAGTATTATGGGCATCACATAGTCCTCCATACTGTATAATGGAGCCCACATAGTGCTCCATACAGAATAATGGCCCCACATAGTCCTCCATACCGAATAATGGCCTCACATAGTGCTCCATACAGTATAATGGCCCCACATAGGCCTTCATACAGAATAATGGCCCCACATAGTCCTCCATACAGAGTAATGTCCCCACATAGTCCTCCATACAGAATAATGGCCCCACATAGTCCTCCATACTGAATAATGGGCCCCACATAGTCCTCCATACAGAATAATGGCCATCACATAGTCCTCCATATAGAATAATGGGTCCCACATAGTCCTCCATACAGAATAATGGGCTCCACATAGTCCTTCATGCAGAATAATGGCTCCACATAGTCCTCTGTACAATATAATGGGCCCCACATAGTCCTCCATACAGAATAATTGGCCCCACATAGTTCTCCATACAGAATAATGGACCTCACATAGTTCTCCATGCAGAATAATGGGCCCCACATAGTCCTCCATACAGAATAAAGGGTCCCACATAGTCCTCTATACAGAATAATGGACCCCACATAGTTCTCCATACAGAATAATGGACCTCACATAGTTCTCCATACAGAATAATGGACCCCACATAGTTCTCCATACAGAATAATGGACCCCACATAGTCCTCCATACAGAATAATGGCCATCACATAGTCCTCCATATAGAATAATGGGCCCCACATAGTCCTCCATACAGAATAATGGGCCCCACATAGTCCTCCATGCAGAATAATGGGCCCCACATAGTCCTCCATACAGAATAATGGGCCCCACATAGTCCTCCATACAGTATAATGGCCCCACATAGTCCTCCATACAGTATAATGGCCCCACATAGTCCTCTGTACAATATAATGGGCCCCACATAGTCCTCCATGCAGAATAATGGCCCCACATAGTCCTCTGTGCAATATAATGGGCCCCACATAGTCCTCCATACAGAATAATGGCCATCACATAGTCCTCCATATAGATTAATGGGCCCCACATAGTCCTCCACACAGAATAATGGGCCCCACATAGTCCTCCACACAGAATAATGGGCCCCACATAGTCCTCCATGCAGAATAATGGCCCCACATAGTCCTCTGTACAATATAATGGGCCCCACATAGTCCTCCATACAGAATAATTGGCCCCACATAGTCCTCCATACAGAATAATGGACCCCACATAGTTCTCCATACAGAATAATGGGCCCCACATAGTCCTCTGTACAATATAATGGGCCCCACATAGTCCTCCATACAGAATAATGGCCATCACATAGTCCTCCATATAGAATAATTGGCCCCACATAGTCCTCCATACAGAATAATGGGCCCCACATAGTCCTCCATGCAGTATAATGGCCCCACATAGTCCTCCATACAGTATAATGGCCCCACATAGTCCTCCATACAGTATAATGGCCCCACATAGTCCTCTGTACAATATAATGGGTCCCACATAGTCCTCTATACAGAATAATGGGCCCCACATAGTCCTCCATGCAGAATAATGGCCCCATATAGTCCTCCATACAGTATAATGGCCCCACATAGTCCTCCATACAGTATAATGGCCCCACATAGTCCTCTGTACAATATAATGGACCCCACATAGTCCTCCATACAGAATAATGGCACCACATAGTCCTCCATACAGTATAATGGCCCCACATAGTCCTCCGTACAGAATAATGGCCCCACATAGTCCTCCATACAGTATAATTGCCCCACATAGTGCTCCATACAGTATAATGGCCCCACATAGTCCTCCATACAGTATAATGGCCCCACATAGTCCTCCGTACAGAATAATGGCCCCACATAGTCCTCCGTACAGAATAATGGGCCCCACATAGTGCTCCATACAGTATAATGGCCCCACATAGTCCTCCATACAATATAATAGCCCCACATAGTCCTAGGTACAAAATAATGGGCCCCACATAGTCTTCCATACAGAATAATGGGCCCCACATAGTTCTCCATACAGAATAATGGCCATCACATAGTCCTCCATATAGAATAATTGGCCCCACATAGTCCTCCATACAGAATAATGGGCCCCACATAGTCCTCCATGCAGTATAATGGCCCCACATAGTCCTCCATACAGTATAATGGCCCCACATAGTCCTCCATACAGTATAATGGCCCCACATAGTCCTCCATACAGTATAATGGCCCCACATAGTCCTCTGTACAATATAATGGGTCCCACATAGTCCTCTATACAGAATAATGGGCCCCACATAGTCCTCCATGCAGAATAATGGCCCCATATAGTCCTCCATACAGTATAATGGCCCCACATAGTCCTCCATACAGTATAATGGCCACACATAGTCCTCTGTACAATATAATGGACCCCACATAGTCCTCCATACAGAATAATGGCCCCACATAGTCCTCCATACAGAATAATGGACCCCACATAGTCCTCCATACAGAATATTGGCACCACATAGTCCTCCATACAGTATAATGGCCCCACATAGTCCTCCGTACAGAATAATGGCCCCACATAGTCCTCCATACAGTATAATTGCCCCACATAGTGCTCCATACAGTATAATGGCCCCACATAGTCCTCCATACAGTATAATAGCCCCACATAGTCCTCCGTACAGAATAATGGCCCCACATAGTCCTCCGTACAGAATAATGGGCCCCACATAGTGCTCCATACAGTATAATGGCTCCACATAGTCCTTCATACAGTATAATGGCCCCACATAGTCCCCCATACAGTATAATAGCCCCACATAGTCCTCCGTACAGAATAATGGGCCCCACATAGTCCTCCATACAGAATAATGGCCCCACATAGTCCTCCATACAGAATAATAGCCCCACATAGTCCTCCGTACAGAATAATGGGCCCCACATAGTCCTCCATACAGAATAATGGCCCCACATAGTCCTCCATACAGTATAGTGGGCCCCACATAGTCCTCCATACAGTATAATGGGCCCCACATAGTCCTCCATACAGAATAATGGCGCCACATAGTCCTCCATACAGAATAATAGCCCCACATAGTCCTCCATACAGAATAATGGGCCCCACATAGTCCTCCATACAGAATAATGGCCCCACATAGTCCTCCATACAGTATAGTGGGCCCCACATAGTCCTCCATACAGTATAATGGGCCCCACATAGTCCTCCATACAGTATAATGGGCCCCACATAGTCCTCCATACAGAATAATGGCCCCACATAGTCCTCCATACAGTATAATGGGCCCCACATAGTCCTCCATACAGTATAGTGGGCCCCACATAGTCCTCCATACAGTATAGTGGGCCCCACATAGTCCTCCATACAGTATAATGGGCCCCACATAGTCCTCCATACAGTATAGTGGGCCCCACATAGTCCTCCATACAGTATAATGGGCCCCACATAGTCCTCCATACAGAATAATGGGCCCCAAATTGTCCTCCATACAGTATAATGGGCCCCACATAGTCCTCCATACAGAATAATGGCCCCACATAGTCCTCCATACAGTATAATGGGCCCCACATAGTCCTCCATACAGTATAGTGGGCCCCACATAGTCCTCCATACAGTATAGTGGGCCCCACATAGTCCTCCATACAGTATAATGGGCCCCACATAGTCCTCCATACAGTATAGTGGGCCCCACATAGTCCTCCATACAGTATAATGGGCCCCACATAGTCCTCCATACAGAATAATGGGCCCCAAATTGTCCTCCATACAGAATAATGGGCCCCACATAGTCCTCCATACAGAGTAATGGCCCCACATAGGGGTGGTGGTTCTGGTGTCGCTGGCCAAATAAAACCACCCTGCGGCCCAGATTTGGCATGTATGCTCTAAACGATTAGATGTGCTCCTAAAATTAGGAGTGCCTTAAATTTCATTTCTTCAAGGAGACCTTTGCCAAATTTATATTATAACATTTCACCTGTTGTCTCAATGCTAATTTATTTGATTGCTGGTGATTTTACCCGTTTGTTACTTCTTCAATAGTAAAGCTCTGCAAACTGTTGGGCCAACATGAAGAATTTTATTATTTTCTTAACGTCTTTTTCATCCCTATATCAATTCTTATTAAGTAGAACATTGTGCTGATTTCATTGACAGTCTGAAGGGGGGAGAGATTTGTATGTGTGATACCTTTGGCTTCCGCTTGAGCCAAGATGACTGAGTGCAGGTCGATGCAGTCACCTAATTAACACTTCTGACATAAGACCCCGAAAGCCAATTCTTGAAGCAGTTGCCTGATACAGAAGTGTTACTGGACTGATCTGATAACGTCCCAAGCACTGGACCCAATCCATCTCTCCTGGACTTGGCTTATGCGTCATAATTTATTAAAAACTTTATAAAGTTTCTCAAACTTGTTAAAAAATAGAAAAAAAACAGCTGTCAGGAAAGGAGCCACAGGACGTCATAGCTTTACATGGTGCTGAAATGTCTCAGCAGTTCCTAATAGCAGTTCCTAATTCACTGCCAATATTCAGAGTCAGGGAAAGGTCAGACGAAGCACATTGTGTTTTTGTCCATGCATCAATCTAATAGTTTTACCATTTCGTGGTGTCTTGAGATAATGGCCCCTTTCCCCCTCGCCTTCATAATTTAAAAAAAACCCAATAAAGTGATTCCTGATATTGTATAAATAACAGAATGTGTTTTTAAGACAATGGACACCTTCCAAAAAGATCTGGGATGGTCTCCAGAAAATCCTTTATTGTCCTACCCTTTCACATGGTGTGTAACCAGCATTAGTGATCACACTATGGAAAGTTCAGCCTTGACAGATGGTGCTGAGATTTTTTGGATCTAGATCTGTTTTTTTTTTCATCTTGTCGCCCACAGGTCTAATCCAACCCGTTAGGTTCTTGGACCTGTTGTTCCCGCTTGTTTTACTACAAATTGCAGCCAATTTTGACACTTAAGGCTTTGTTTTCATATATTACAACCTATGAGATCACAACCATTGTTCTTGTAAAGATTGTGTTTTAGTACAATATGTACTTATTAATGAAAAGTGAGACAGAGCATCGATAAATGTTGACATGGCCACAAAATTATGCAAAGCATTGAAATCTCTTGCAAAAAAAATGGAAAATACCCTTCAAAAATGGGAAAAAGTTGACATGGCCAAATAATGCAAAACATTAAAATTTCTTGCAAGGAGACAAGTATGGTCCCCATACACATTATATGACAGTCGGACGAGCGATGCTTTGGTTAATAGTTTGCCCGGCAGCCATATCAGACAACACTCGCATAAATAGATGTGCATGTGCGGCCGAACACTCCAGTGTTTTCTATGAGGGACGCGTTGACAACATCTTTGCCCTCAGGTTATTTCCAAGAGCACAAAGAGACCGGCCGTCAGAAATCGGTCATGCCCGGTCAGCATCTTCCCTGACAATCAGTTGCCCGACATAGCTATACACATTAGCGCATACGTGTCAAACTCTGGCCTGTGAGCCAAATGTGGCCTACAGGGTGGTTTTATTTGGCCCGCGAATCCAGAACCACCACCCCTATGTGGGCCCATTATTTTGTATGTAGGACTATGTGGGGCCCATTATTCTGTATGGAGGACTATGTGGGGCCCATTATTTTGTATGTAGGACTATGTGGAGCCCATTATACTGTATGGAGGACTATGTGGGGCCCATTATACTGTATGGAGGACTATGTGGGGCCCATTATTTTGTATGTAGGACTATGTGGGGCCCATTATTCTGTATGGAGGACTATGTGGGGCCCATTATTTTGTATGTAGGACTATGTGGAGCCCATTATACTGTATGGAGGACTATGTGGGGCCCATTATACTGTATGGAGGACTATGTGGGGCCCATTATACTGTATGGAGGACTATGTGGGGCCCATTATACTGTATGGAGGACTATGTGGGGCCCATTATACTGTATGGAGGACTCTGTGGGCCCGTTATACTGTATGGAGGACTATGTGAGCCCATTATACTATATGGAGGACTATGTGGGGTCCATTATTCTGTATGGAGAACTATGTGGGTACATTATACTGTATGGAGGAATATGTGGGCCAAATATACTGTATGGAGGAATATGTGGGGCCCATTATACTGTATGGAGGACTATGTGGGGCCCATTATTCTGTGTGGAGGACTTTGTTGGGCCCATTATTCTGTATGGAGTACTTTGTTGGGCCCATTATTCTGTATGGAGGACTATGTGGGGCCCATTATTCTGTATGGAGGACTTTGTGGGGCCCATTATTCTGTATGGAGGACTATGTGGGGCCCATTATTCTGTATGGAGGGCTTTATGGGGCCCATTATACTGTATACTAGTTGGCCCGCGACTTTGCCCAAGTTTTTCATTTTGGCCCCCTGTGTCTTTGAGTTTGACATCCCTGCATTAGAGTCTCCGTCGAACCCATAAATATCTGCGGGTGTGGCCAACCTTAATCTAATGTGTATGGGGGCCTTACCCTCACTGCCCAAACAACCACATGTTTAAAATACTACTAACTTCTTGCCCAGAAATCAAACATCCTGTGGTTGGTCACTGACTTTGTTTCCTCTTCAAAAAAAACAAAAAAGAAGTAATGTATTTCTACTACAAGATCCACCCAAGTCATAGTCATCGGAATAGTGTCAATTAGTGACAACTGGCAAAGCTTAAAAATTCGAGACCCTGTATAGTCTTAGTTAAGACTACGATACACTTTTGATATCTAGGATGAACGCCTTTTCGACTGACAATTATTCAACTCTACCCCAACCATACATATGTATGCTTAGCCAAGAGTGAAGTGATGTCAATGGATAGAGGCAAGTAAGTTGGTGTCGGACACTTTTTACTGTATCTCCTCTGAGAACAAAGGATTGGGCATATTAAAGTACAACAGGATCAGGCAGGTCAGATAACCATAAGATAGTCCGCGAGTTCCACCAAAATTAGGTTCAGACAACTTTGCTTTTATTTGTATGGACTCCTCTAGAACTATGGGGAAGGCAGCAATGGCCGAGAGACAAAACCCAAGGAAGAACTAGTACCAGATAATGCAGTAGATGACACAATGGTCCGGGAAAGACTCACAAGAATCAAGACTAGAGAAATGTTGACGTGTTGGCAGAATGACCAAACCGGGTCAACTTCACAACGAATATGTTGTTGCCATACGTATGTGAGTGGGTATAGCCTTTGCTGGTTCATTGAGGAGTGAGATACCGGATCAGAAAAAAAAGTTACTACGGTGGAGGTGCAATACCTTCTACAACCTGTGAAGAAGCATGGTACTGATTTTGGAAGACCGCTTTAGTTTTCTAATTCTGTGCAACAATTTAAGAACAAGGCCGTAGATGCGATGGGCATCCAAGACAAAGATCTGGAAGAGCTGTTGAGTTGCACAAGGTTTCCAGAGTGGCTTCACTTTCTCCAACCTGTAAACATAGACAAGGAATTCCTCCACATAGCAAATTTCACTTTTCCTGAATTAATTGTGTCTGAGTGTGATGTTTACCTTTAAGTCATGGCGGAGTAATTAACTTGCGCCCCATCTACACTCCTGAGCGCTGGTGTTTACATTACTTCTGCTGGAACCGCTGTTGTCCACATTACTTCAAACGACCCCTCTGCTTATGTTTTGTTATTTGTCCCCCTCCTTCCTTTCTAGTGAAATCTGAGCGGAGTTCTTATATTATACACTGAGTTGAGGGCCCTAATTAAGTAACATGTCATTAATCATTGTAGTCCAAGCTGAAAAAAAAAAAGCTAAACAAAACACGGTTCTTTGGGCGTATTTCATACTTAAACTGTAACAGCTGTACTGTGCCTCTCCAAAGTGTGATATAAGATTACCCGGGGGAGTCCGTGTGTATACATCCATGTGATTATACTGACAAGCAAGGAGATGTTTATGCTTCACCCCGAGGCCACCACCATGCACGTCATTCCATGTGAAGATCTGCTGCCGCATCCATACGAAGTCCTGAAAATAAAAATTGCATGCAACTGGGATGGAGCTAGCGCTAGTCTACAGCAACTTTGATGTGGCGGGGTACCATTGGGCATCAGAAGAAATTAATGTAAAGCTTGCACAGCTGTCTTTTACTCATGACTTTTACTCATCCGTGCACAGGTTATCTGTTCGATTTGGAGAGCGCGACCCTTTTATGGCCACTAGTGGGGAAAGTTACCATGTGGCCTTTGCCAAGGTTACATATGAAGTCATCCAAATTGCTATTCTCCAGAAGGAAAAATGCTGTCTCTCTAGCTATAGGTAGAGCTATAATGTCTGTCTCATAAGAGTTTTAAAACATGATTAGGAATGTCATCCAACGAGAAACATTCATAAACCTTTTTGGGGGTTTTGCCTCTCGTCAGGGCTGAGAAATATGCTGGTTGACTGAGTGAGTCACCTTGAACGCAACACTTTGGGGGTGCCTATTCTCCTTGAACGTATAGAAAGACTAAAGCCCCCATTAACATTACGTAACCATATGCCAAACCGGCCAAATTTGGCTGAATCGGCATATCATCTAATGTGAATTTGGGTCTCCAATTCTTCCATGACAGATGTTGAGATAAGGGTTCGGCAGGCTGAATTTAAAGCCTGGTGCTTTTGTTCTCTGGGACCGTCTTTCTCTGCTTCCCCCTATTGAAAACACAAACATGCCCAGTGAGCTGAACGTTAATATGTATGGGGGAGAGAACGCTTGTTAGACCAACAGCTTTCGCATGTTCAAGGCCACCTTTTACAAGCAATGCTCCTTTGAGAAAAGTCTGTAACTGACTCTAGATGAAAAAGATTAATTTTCTATGCCAACTGGATCTTCACCGGTAAAAATTATTATCCCACAAGTCTTCAAAGCCAAGAATCGTAACTGTTGTTAATAGCGTTTATGGAGGGATGATCACCAATTATGGTATTCTACTGGAGCATGGGTCCTCACCTGTGCTTTGGGAGCCACATGAGGCTTGTGGGCCAATGATGTGTAGCTTTTTTTGTTTGCAAGTTTGATGCAGGTCTCCAGATGGTGACTTTTTTTGAGTAGACCTGCACAGAAGAGCAGATATGGATGCCCATATACTGGCGACGGGTGAGAGGGTGGGAAGATAAATATGGTGAGCTGAAGGTAGAATGATACTGCCAGTTAGAAGGGTGAGTGAGCTTGATGCTAGAGTACCGAATATGCCTAAAGTAGTGGGAACCCTTGGAAGTAAGTATACTGTCTATAAGGGAGTGAGGCACAAGGTCTGTGGGGAAACTATGGCTATCATACTGATAATGGAGGACTCTGTGTGTCAATGCTGGGGAAAAGGGGATGTGACTCACGACCATCTCTCAGAGCTGAATGTGGCTCTCAAGGTAAAAAAAGCTTGGAGACCACTGTAAAACATGGCATTATAACCCGTAATATGTACCAAAAGTCAGCTCACCTCTAGTGTATTGAACACTTACAGCTTGTATGGACAAGTGCCTGGATCCACAGACATTTCAATCTCAAACTTACAAAAAGTCCAGCAATGCAGAGATAATCCCATAAGACTTAAAGGGGTTGTCTTCTACTAGGATAACCTCTTCTTGATCTAAATGTTTGGCCCCGTTAAAATAAAAAAGCCTATACTCCCCTCCCAGGGCTCTCTTGCGGTTGTTGTGAAACATGAACCAGGCTCCCAGTCAGCGCTGGCGTCACCGTTCCCGCCTTCTGTCAAATTGAACATGAACATGAAGAGGAAGTCAGGGCTGCGGCTGATCTCAGACTTCCTCTTCATGTTCAATTTGTCTGAAGGCGGGGACAGTGACGCTGGTGCTGATTGGGCGTCTGGGTCATGTGTCACAACAACCGCACGAGAGCCTCAGGGAGAGCGAATGCGGACACCGCTGGAACAGCACTGGCACGGGAGGTGAGTATAAGCTTTTTTATTTTATCGGGGCTAAGCATTGGGTTATGATAAGGAGTTGTCCTAGTAGTGGACAACGTCTTTAACCTATATTCTATCACAGATAAAATTAGGTATCAAAAAGTAAAGGTGCCTATGAACAGGCCTTCATGTTTTGGCAGGTCATGCCTTATTCATGGTCAACGACAAGTTTCTGTCCCTTTCTGCAGCCTTTTTATGTTGCGTTATGGGTGATGTCTGCATTGCTGGACTTTTGGGATAACCTTAGCTAAATTATACTTGCCAGCCGATTCTACCAGGACAATCCGAGTAACTACACCACAAAGGAACCAGTGCTTAGTAAATCCATTCCCAGAAGTGAGTGTTTTGGAGCTTTCCCAGACTTTTCAGGGAATAGGCTTAAATTTTCCAAATTTCTCTTGGTGAATGTTGGTAAATATAGATAAGAATACCTTTAAGGTAGACTCTTGAGCTTTTAATGGGGATCCACAGAAGTGAGTAATCCCTCTTAATTAAGCTTCCCTACTGTAACATAACATAGTAACATAGTTTGTAAAGCCGAATAAAGACTTGCGTCCATCAAGTTCGACCTGTTAGTTCTGTAATTGCTAAAGTTGATCCAGAGGAGGGCAAGAACCCCAAATGATTTAGCCAATCTTCACCTGAGGAAAAATTCTCTCCCGACTCTGAAACCAGCAGTCAGAATAAATCCCTGTATCAACCTACTATTTTATTTTATTTTTAAGTATATGCTGAAATCTGCCTGGTATCTAGAAATGCATCCAGTCCCCCCTTGAACTGGTGTAGTGATTCCGACATTACCGTCTCCTCACTCAGTGAATTCCATATTCTCACTGCTCTTACCGTAAAGAACCCCTTCCTATGCTGGTGCTGAAACCTTTTCTCTTCCAGTCTTAGTGAGTGCCCTCTTGTTACCGTAATATCCCTCCTTTTGAACAAATCCCGGGCAAGATCTCTATACTGTCCCCTAACATATTTGTACACATTTATTATGTCCCCCCTCAACCTTCTCTTTTCCAGGCTGAATAGTCCTAGTTTTGCCAACCTCTCTGGGTATTGCAGTCCCTCCATTCCCTTTATTAATTTTGTTGCCCTCCTTTGTACCTTTTCAAGCTCATTTATATCCTTTCTATATATTGGGGCCCATAACTGAGCACAGTATTCCAAGTGTGGTCTGACCAGTGCTTTGTACAGTGGAAGAACAATGTTCTCATCCTTTGCAGCTATACCTCTTCTGATACATCCCATTACCCTGTTTGCCCTTACAGCAGCGGCCTGACTTTGGGCACTCCAATTTAGTTTGCTATCAATCAAGATGCCCAAGTCCTTCTCCATCTCTGAATTCCCCAATGGTTTCCCATTCAGTGAGTACTGGTGACTTCCATTTTTCCTTCCCATATGTATGACCTTACATTTCTCCTCGTTAAACCTCATTTGCCATTTAATGCTCCACCTACCCAGCTTATCCAAATCCCTCTGTAGGTCTGCACTGTCCTCTTTTGTATTAATTGTTTTACATAACTTTGTGTCATCTGCAAATATTGTTATTTTACTATTTATCCCGTTGACTATGTCGTTAATAAAGATATTAAATAACATTGGGCCTAGTACAGACCCCTGTGGTACCCCACTAGTGACGCTTACCCAATCTGAGTATATTCCATTTATAACCACCCTCTGCCTTCTATCCTTTAGCCAGTTAGCTACCCACTTGCAGACATTTTCCCCCAGCCCCATCATTCTCATTTTGTATACCAACCTATTATGTGGCACGCTATCGAACGCTTTTGAGAAGTCGAGATACACGACATCCACTGGTTCCCCCTGATCTACTCGAGAGCTAACCTCCTCCTGGTTCGGGATTAAAAGATTATTAGCATCAAGATGCTCCGTAATTGCCTCTTTAATGAAGCTTTCAAAAATTTTGCCCACAACGGACGTCAGACTCACCGGCCGATAGTTTCCGGTGTCACTTTTCGCTCCCTTTTTGAATATTGGCACTACATTCGCCTGTCGCCAATCAAGTGGTACAGACCCAGTCTCAACAGAGTCCTTAAATATAAGATATAACGGTCTGTCTATCACATTACTTAGTTCCCTTAGTACCCGTGGGTGTATGCCATCAGGTCCTGGTGATTTGTTTATTTTAATGTTACCGAGGTGTTTCTGTACCCCAGCTTGGGTTAGATTTGTCATACTTAGTGGAGGATTAAGCTTGTCACTTCTCATTTCTCCAGTTAGTTCTATTTCCTTTGTGAAAGTTGTCGAAAAAAAATTATTTAATAGATTAGCTTTATCCTCATCTTTCTCTATGATTTTGCCTTCCTCACTTTTTATCGGTCCAATATTATCCAATTTAATCCTTTTACTATTTATATACGTAAAGAACAGTTTGGGATTTGATCTACTTTCCCTAGCAATACGTCTCTCGGTTTCCTCCTTCGCTATTTTTATTTGCTTTTTGCAGGTTCTCGTTTTTTCCTTGTAACACATTAGTGCCTCCTTACTGTTTTCCTGTTTTAATTTCTTGAATGCCTCTTTTTTGCTATTTAACGCCCCTTTTACGTTCTTGTTCAACCATATTGGTTTCCTCTTATTTCTGGCCCTTTTATTCCCATACGGTATATACCTCTCCCACTGAGTATTCAGAATTCTTTTGAAGGTTTCCCATTTACTATTCGTATTCCTTTGATTAAGAACTTTGTCCCAGTCAATAAGTTGAAGGTTTTCTATCAGCTGATCAAACTTCGCCCTCCTAAAGTTTAATGTTTTTGTTGTTCCCTTATTGATAACCCTACTGAAGGGCATTTTGAAGTCGATAATATTATGATCGCTATTACCTAGGTGCCCCCCTATCTGTACCTCAGTTATTCTATCAGGCCTATTAGTCAATATTAAGTCCAACACGGCCTTCCCTCTCGTTGGTTCCTGCACTAGTTGGGAGAGATAATTATCCTTAATATTTGTCAAGAACCTTTTTCCTTTCTGCGATCTACAGGTTTCTGTTTCCCAGTCAATATCCGGGTAGTTGAAATCCCCCATTACAATCACTTCATTATGTTTTGCTAGTTTGTCTATTTGTCCTAATAGCAGATTCTCATTCTCCTCTGTTATATTTGGTGGCTTATAGCAGACCCCCAGTAATATTTTATTATTATTTTTTGCCCCCTCTATCTCTACCCACATGGACTCGACCCCCTCTTCTCCCTCTCCTATATCTTCCCTTAGTCTGGGTTTTAGACATGACTTTACATATAAGCAGACTCCTCCGCCTTTCCCCTGTTTCCGGTCCCTTCTAAATAAACTATAATCTAATAAATTTACCGCCCAGTCGTAGCTATCGTCTAGCCAAGTCTCTGTTATACCTACGATGTCATACCTCTCCTCCGATATAAGCGCCCGCAGCTCATCCGCCTTATTGGTCAGGCTTCTTGCGTTGGTCAGCATGCAAGATAAAACTTTGGGGTTATTTAGCATCCTATTCTTCTTTAACGATCTAACTGTACTATCCCCACCCCCCTCTCCACCCTCATTATATTCACTTCTCCCCTTCCCCCTTGCTTGCCTCACATCCCACCTATTTCCTTGGTTCCCCCCCCCCGTCTCTAGTTTAAAAACTCCTCCAACCTATTAGCCATCTTCTTCCCTAGCACCGCTGCACCCTCCCCATTGAGGTGCAGCCCGTCCCTACGGTAGAGCCTGTAGCCGACCGTGAAGTCGGCCCAGTTCTCCATGAACCCAAACCCTTCTGCCTTGCACCAACTCTTTAGCCACTTATTCACCTCCCTAACTTCCCGTTGGCGCTCCTGTGTGGCTCGCGGGATTGGTAGTATTTCTGAGAAAACTACCTTGGAGGTCCTTGCCCTAAGCTTCCTACCTAGGTCCCTGAAATCATTTTTAAGGACCCTCCATCTACCACTCACTTTGTCATTGGTGCCGATGTGGACCATGACTGCTGAGTCTTCGCCAGCCCCACCCAGTAACCTGTCAACCCGATCCGCGATGTGCCGGACTCGAGCGCCAGGGAGGCAGCACACCGTTCGGCGATCCCGGTCTTTGTGACAGATTGCCCTGTCTGTCCCCCTAATAATAGAGTCACCCACTACCAGAACCTGTCTTGCCTGCCCTACACTTCCCCCCTCCCCCTCATTACTGGAGCATACACTCCCCCGGCGGTCAGAGGATCTGTCGTGCTCCAATAATTCCGGTTCTGAACCAGCCTTCCTATACTTCTTCCCTCTATCCCTCCTAACTGTTATCCAGCTCCCTGCCTGTTCAGCCTGCACTTCTCCTCTATGCTCCACCCCCAATATTGACCCATTGAGTGTCTGCTCGGTGAGCAGCAAACTCCGTTCCATGTTGTCGATGCTCCTCAGTATCGCTATCTGAGCACTTAGATCCAGAATTTGGGCTTCCAAGTGCACGATATGCTCACATCTCTCGCAGCAGTATGGATCCTCGAGCGGTTGCTCACGGAATGCATACATTGCGCAAGATGTACACTGCACGGCTCCGGCCAACATGGACGTCATTCTAAATATGGGGATACAGTCAGTATATATATACAAGTACAAAACACAATTATTTATATATAGGTGTATGGACGGGGATCAATTAGGGATGTGCAAGTGTATCAATTAGATATCGGCGTGGGGTTCAGTTAAGTATGGAAGGGGGATCAATTAAGTATCAAGTATGGATGGGGGAATCAGCTAAGTAGGTCAGGTGGATTAATTAAGTAAAAAGTAAAGAAAGAATGAAATACAGTCAGCAATTCAGTCTTAAGTCCTCCCTTCCAAACTCCCTGAATCCAAAGTCACTGAAAAACAAGTCTAACACTTACTTTCGTTCGTACTTGCGAACGTACTTACCTCCGGACACACGCAGCTCGTTCACACTCGCAAACTAAGAGATTTAAAGAGTTTTTTTTTTTTTTTTTTTCCTTTTCCAGCAATGTACCCTTCACCTCAATGCACTTCCAAAGGACTTGATGCCCAACCAGCTGCCCCTTATAAACCCTTAATTATGACCCCTTCCCCTTAATTAACCCCTTGTGAGTAAATCTACACCTCAGGATTTTAGTGCAATGTAGTTAACCCTTAAATACACAGGTAGTAAACTAAGAAACTAAAACTGTAATGAGAAAATAGGTTTTAAAAAGCCCAATAAATCTAAACAGGTAGAAAAGCACTCAGCAGGTCACAATCCAGCACTCACCGCAATTCACACAGGTATTTTCTGCAGGATTCCCAATACCTCTTCACTGAAAAACAAGTCACACACTTACTTTCGTTCGCACTTACACTCCGGACACACGCAGCTCGTTCACACTCGCAAACTAAGAGATTTAAAGAGTTTTTTTTTTTTTTTCCTTTTCCAGCAATGTACCCTTCACCTCAATGCACTTCCAAAGGAAGTTGTGTAGAATGGACATGGAGGTTGCCTATGGTATTTCTTCTGAAACCTAAGGTTTCACTTTCAAGTAATAGTGTTTCCTTGTGTGTTTGGGAGACCGTTAGCTATCTCATTAAGGCTATGTGCCCACGATGCAGAAATGAAGCAGAAAATTTCTGCTTCATTTCTGCAAGTAAAAACGCATGCGGAATTCCGCACGCGTTTATCGCGCGATTTCCACATGCGGAATTGCCTTGCGTTTTTTAATGCATTGAAAAAGGCAATTCCGCTTGCGGAAACGCAAAATTAATGAACATGCTGCGGATTTTTGACCGCAGCATAAACTCTGCGGAAAAATCCGCAGCGTGGGCATAGAACTTGCGGAATCCCCTTGGGGACCATGGGGAGCGGATTACCTAGCGTTTAACAAGCGTTTACGCTGCGGAAATTACGCAGCGTAAACGCTTGAAAAACGCTACGTGGGCACGCAGCCTCACATGCAGTGCTGTCTGGGGAAACATTGGCTTGCTCATCAACTGGCAACGCTGTTGAGGGAACCATTAGCTATTCCGTCGACAGGCAATGCTGTCTGGTGATCCATTGACTATGTCACGAAAAAGCGACGCTGTTTGGGGAACCATTTTCTATCTCATCGTCAGGCAACGCTGTCTGAGGAACCATTGGCTATCTCATCAACAGGCAATGATGTCTGGGGAGTCATTGGCTATTCCATAGACAGGTAATGTTGTCCGGGGAACCATTGGCTATCTCATCAACAGGCAACGCTGTCTGGGGAACCAATGGCTATCTCATCGACAAGCAATGATGCCTAGGGATCCATTGACTATCTCATCGACAGGCAACTCTGTCAGGGGAACCATTGGTTATCTCCTCAACAAGCAATAATGTTTGGGAACCATTGGTTATCTCATCAACAAGCAGCGCTATCGATGTCTGTAAAATAGTCAATGGTTATGACACTGACATGATTGACTGGCCATCTGCACTAACAAGGTTTTTCTAGACTTTAATTTGTTTAACTAGTTTCACAATTATCCCACTGGATGCTGGGTGACGATTAGGAGATGATTTAGAAGGCTATGGCTGCATTGAAGAATAAATTAGTAAGATATATACAGTGGAGAAAATAAGTATTTGATCCCTTCCAATTTTTCAAGTTTTCCCACCTACAAAGAACGGAGAGGCCTGTATTTTTTATCATAGGTACACTTCAACTGTGAGAGACTGAATCTTAAAATAAAAAAACAGAAAATCACATTGTATGATTTTTAAATGATTAAATTGCATTTTATTGCATGAAATAAGTATTTAATCACCTACCAACCAGCAAGAATTCTGGCTCTCACAGACCTGTTAGTTTTTCTTTAAGAAGCCCTCCTACTCTGCACTCATTACCTGTATTAATTGCACCTGTTTGAACTCATTACCTGTATAAAAGAAACCTGTCCACACAATCAATCAATCACACTCCAACCTTTCCACCATGGCCAAGACCAAATAGCTGTCTAAGGACACCACGAACAAAATTGTAGACCTTCACAAGGCTGGGATAGGCTACAGGAGAATAGGCAAGCAGCGTGGTGATAAGGCAACAACTGTTGGCACAATTATTAGAAAATGGAAGAAACACAAGATGACTGTCAATCTTTCTCAGTCTGGGGCTCCATGCAAGATCTCGCCTCGTAGAGTAAAGATGATTCTGAGAAAGGTCAAGAATCAGCCTAGAACTACACGGGAGGACCTGGTCAATGACCTGAAGAGAGCTGGGACCACAGTCTCAAACATTACCGTTAGTAACACACTACGCCGTCATGGATTAAAATCCTGCAGGGCACGCAAGGTCCCCCTGCTCTCGCCAGCACATGTCCAGGCCCATTTGAAGTTCACCAATGATCATGTGGATCATTCAGAGGAGGCATTGGAGAAGATCATGTGGTCGGATAAGACCAAAATAGAACTTTTTGGAATAAACTCCACTCGCCTTGTTTGGAGGAAAAAAAGGGATGTGTACAACCCCAAGAATACTGTCCCAACCGTGAAGCATTGTGGGGGAAACATCATACTTTGGGGGTGCTTTTCTGCAAAGGGGACAGGACGACTTCACCGTATTGAAGGGAGGATGGATGGGGTCATGTATTGCGAGATTTTGGCCAACAACGTCCTTCTCTCAGTAAGAGCATTGAAGATGGGTCGTGGCTGGGTCTTCCAGCATGACAATGACCCGAAACACACAGCCAGGGCAACTAAAGAGTGTCCCCATAAGAAGCATTTCAAGGTCCTGGAGTGGCCTAGCCAGTCTCCAAAACTGAACCCAATAGAAAATCTTTGGAGGGAGCTGAAACTCAATGGTGCCCAGACCTGAAGCCTTAAAGATCTTGAGAAGATCTGTATGGAGGAGTGGGCCAAAATCCCTGCTGCAATGTGTGCAAACTTGGTCAAGAACTACAGGGAACGTCTGACCTCTGTAATTGCAAACAAAGGTTTCTGTACTAAATATTAAGTTCTGTTTTTCTATTGTATCAAATACTTATTTCATGCAAGAAAATGCAAATTAATTATGTAAAAATCATACAATGTGATTTTCTGGATTTTTTTTCAAGATTCTGTCTCACAGGTGAAGTGTAACTACAATAAAAATTACAGATCTCTCCATTCTTTGTAGGTGGGGAAACTTGCAAAATCAGCAGCGTATCATATACTTATTTGCCCCACTGTGTGTGTATGTGTATATATATATATATATATATATATATATATATCTAATGTATAAAGCTGAATGTGTGTGTATATGTATGTATGTATGTCCGTGATTGGCATCTGCACCGTCGCAGCTACAGCCACAAAATTTTGCACAGTCACACGTCTGGACCCCGAGAGCGTCATAGGCAATGTTGTGAGGCGAAATTTTAACCTCGCGCGTTCCAGTTCACCAAACAATTTTGCCCCTATCTACATAATGGGGAAAAGTGAAAGGAAAAGTTTTGGAGGCAAATTGACAGCTGCCACATGTGAACAAGGGAGAATTAAAGAATGAGAGCGATGGCACCAAAGAGTATATACCGTACAGTCGCTAAGGTGGGGCCCCGACATGGGATACTCATACTCACCACACACGGGGATATGAACACACACACAAAATGCGCCACACACTACCACGTGCTTGAACACATATACCACCCTCAGCACACACAAAACTCATCTCACAAAGATTTATCAGGCTGCCAATAGCAACCAATCACAGCTCAGCTTCTATTTTGCTACAGTTAATCTGAGCTGTGATTGGTTAATATAGGCAACAAAGGACATTCTCAGTATAAGAAAGCTTGTGTAAGGTAATAAGATGTCAGTTAGGGTGTGTTGGTGGAAAGGCTGATGTCAGTCACATTACTTCTATGTGAGAGGATATAGAAACTGCCAGTTACAGACTATTTTTACCACAATAATGTCTCATAAGAAAAGGAATTTCATGGCACGAATGTCAGCTGATGCGAAAAGAAAAGCTGCATTACGGGCCAATGAAAAATGTGAAGACCGAGAAACAAGGCTGACACACATGAGAACAGCAGCTGCTTCCTCAAGAGCCAATGAACTTTCTGAGGAGAGGGAAGCGAGGCTTGCAGACAAGAGAACAAGATCTGCTTCCTCAAGGGCCAATGAACTTTCTGAGGAGAGGGGAGCGAGGCTTGCAGACATGAAAACAAGAGCTGCTTCCTCAAGAGCCAATGAACTTTCTGAGGAGAGGGGAGCGAGGCTTGCAGACATGAAAACAAGAGCTGCTTCCTCAAGAGCCAATGAACTTTCTGAGGACAGGGAAGCGAGGCTTGCAGACATGAAAACAAGAGCTGCTTTTTCAAGAGCCAATGAACTTTCTGAGGACAGGGAAGCGAGGCTTGCAGACATGAAAACAAGAGTTGCTTCCTCAAGGGCCAATGAACTTTCTGAGGAGAGGGAAGTGAGGCTTGCAGACATGAAAACAAGAGCTGCTTCCTCAAGAGCCAATGAACTTTCTGAGGAGAGGGAAGCGAGGCTTGCAGACATCAAAACAAGAGCTGCTTCCTCAAGGGCCATTGAACTTTCTGAGGAGAGGGAAGCGAGGCTTGCAGACATGAAAACAAGAGCTGCTTCCCCAAGGGCCAATGAACTTTCTGAGGAGAGGGAAGCGAGGCTTGCAGACATGAAAACAAGAGCTGCTTTTTCAAGAGCCAATGAACTTTCTGAGGACAGGGAAGCGAGGCTTGCAGACATGAAAACAAGAGCTGCTTCCTCAAGAGCCAATGAACTTTCTGAGGAGAGGGAAGCGAGGCTTGCAGACATCAAAACAAGAGCTGCTTCCTCAAGGGCCATTGAACTTTCTGAGGAGAGGGAAGCGAGGCTTGCAGACATGAAAACAAGAGCTGCTTCCCCAAGGGCCAATGAACTTTCTGAGGAGAGGGAAGCGAGGCTTGCAGACAAGAGAACAAGAACTGCTTCCTCAAGAGCCAATGAACTTTCTATCTATTTGTTTTGTGGTTTTTGTGTGGAGAATACATTTTTGTTAGCACATTCTATTTTGCTAACAGCAGTTATTAACCCGGGCGAAGCCGGGTAGTACAGCTAGTATATATATATATATATGTATATATATATATATATATATATGTATATATATATATATATTCTTGGACAAAAATAGAGAAAAAAAATATTAATCTCAATTGTTTCCACTTCATCTTGATTGGACATCCAGCCACCACCTTAGAACATAGGCCTGCTTTATACCTAAATTAAGACACGTTCGTACATAATTGTTTTCTTCCACGGAGGAATGTAATATGTCCTCCCTGAGTTCACAGTGACACATTCCCTTCAGACCAGACAGCGTCAGGCTCTAGCAGATATGTATTGTTTTTTGTATCACACCCTTTATAATATTCCTTAAATGAAATTGATCCACGCCTGTGGTCTGACACTAATTAACACTTTTTTTTTTACCAAGAATCAGCACCTTAGATGACCCTTGGCTAATGTTAACCATAGAGGAAGTAATACGTCACCCATTAATTGAGCATTTATGCATGACATACCTCACTCCCTGTTTACAAGAGCACTGAACCTAAATACTATATGTTAAGCTTCAGGGTTGCTAATATCAGACGCATGCATGAATATTTTTGTAGTGTGTTAGATCAGAAGATTTGTGAATCATTATCCTGTGATTATTGGGGCGAGAGCTTTTGGGATTTCCCGTCAACGTTAACCAAGTACCGATAGAATAAATACGTCACTCCCTGTTTGTAAGAGCAATCTTAAAGAAGTTGTCCAAGATTAGAAAAAAATGTGTGTCTTCCTTCAGAACCAGCGCCACCTCTGCAGATTGGTTGCATTTGGTATTGCAGCTCAGCTCCATTGAAGGGAATAATGCTGAACCGTAATACCATGCACAACCTTTTAGACATGTCTAGCACTGTTTAAGGAGGAAAGCAGCCATGTTTTTCTCATCTTGGACAACCCCTTCAAAGAGCAGTGTAACTAAATTCTACCTATCGAGATGCCCATATACCCTAGATAGCTTTCTGCTGAACACTCTTTCCCCTTTTCCTCAGCTGAGTGTACATGTGTTCTCAAAGTGGTAAGGGAAAAAGCCGGTGCCAGACACCACTAGTGGTGGCTTATCTCCTTTGAGAATAAAAAGATTGGACATGGTAATTTTAACATGCCCAATCCTTCTTTTTCTCTGACGTTATATATCGGGAGAGTCTGGAGGTATCCACACTCATTAGATGGTCAACTGATTTAGACACAGTCTTCATGATTGACCAATATTAGTCTATGTGTATGGGGGGCCTTAAAGGGGTTGTAAGAAAGTTGGATGTTATTCCCTATCCATAGTATAGGAATAACTTCCTGATCGCTGGAGGTCTGACCACTGGAACCCCACTGATCCCGAGAAGAGTCTCATGTAAATGAAGTGGTGGTCAATCTTCACTCCATTCATTCTTAATGGGAGTGCCGAAGACCAACCGAACTCTGCAATTGGATATCTACTGGGATCCCATAGATATTGAATGGAGTGTAAGGTGCCCATGATTGACCACCACTCCATTCACCCAGGACTCTTTATAGCTCTGGTTTTCGGGATTGATGGGTATCCCTGTAGTTGTATCACAGTGATCAGGAAGTTATCCCCTATCCTATGAATAAGGGATAACTTCCAAACTATATACTACCCCTTTAAAGGTACAGCTTTTATAGACGGGCACATGCTAATACCAGTCACATGCACGAATGTTTTTGGAATGCTGTAGATGTGAGGACCACTGACCTAAAGAAGCAACCACAGGGGCAGGGGTTTATCTAGATTGCCTGTCAATCATACAATTGAAATACATTATGCCATTCCCCACTTGTAAGCATAAAATGGCTTAGCAAATATAATGAAACTCTAATTCTTGTTCTTAGGTGAAACCTCAAGACCCTATAGAAACTGAGGACCTAACCCCTGAGGAACTCAGGGTCCTGGAAAGGAAATTAAAGAAAGAACGAAAGAAGGAAGAAAAGAGGCTTAAAAGAGAAAAAGGGAATCTTGCTGAAGAAACAAAGGCGGAACCAGCAAAACTCACAGGAGGAGAACGTGCTCTGCAGTTCCTGGAAAGGTGTGTTCATTCTTTAGTTCCTGGATTTAAATTTAGATTTCCAGAATCTATAGACACATTAGACTGTCTTTGCATTTTTTACTCAGAATATTTTGCAGATTTGTCTTGATGGTGGTAAAAAAATCTCAAAATCATGGGGAACAAGTCCACAGTTCTAGTTGCATTGTGTTGTGTTGCAATAAAAAAAACAGTGCGCTCGGTCAGAGGCGTGCACAGACAAGAAGGGCATGATGTGTGAATAACTGAGCAGTCTTTTTAATTACAACTTTCTTATATTGGGAATTTGTTAAACAATAATGTTTGTAATTTGCTTTCATTAAAAATTCTTTAGGATCTAACCAACATACCAGCAACAGTGTGTGCCAAACTTGTGAAGACTTACAGAAAACTTTTGACCTCCGTCATTGCCAACAAAGGATATATAACAAAGTATTGAGATGAACTTTTGTAATTGACCAAATACTTATTTTCCACCATAATTTGAAAAAACTTTCTTTCCAAATCAGACAATGTGATTTTCAGGATTTGTTTTCTCACTTTGTCTCTCATAGTTGAGGTCTAACTATGATGTCAATCACAGGCCTCTCTCATCTTTTTAAGTGGGAGAATTTGTACAATTGGTGGCTGACTAAATACTTTTTTTCCCCACTGTAGACCCCACAGTCTGGGAGATCTGGGGATGTAGAGCTGGAATGGTGCATGTACTCGGGCTATGGAACAGGACAGGACCAAAGTGGGGCAACACTGAGCAAAGCACAAAAGAATGCCAAACTCCTTCTTTCACATGCTCCGCTGATGTCTCGATACAGAAAGTGGGGAGAACCTTTTTCTTATTTTTGAGGCCAAAAAAACTACAAAACTTATATTACAGAGGGGGCAAAGAGGGGTGAAATCCCTAACATTTTTTATGATAGTAAATTGCAAAAATGTTTGTGTTCGAGTATGTGCACGCAATGTCTTTTCTAGATGGGCGAAAACACCAAATTTTTTAAGTGCAAGACATTTCTGGAAACGCCAGGGATTTTTTCCAGAATTATCTTTTTTTAGCATTTTCATGAAGCATCCTTGGTCGTTTCCTGAATTCTTTTTCGATGTTTTTAGCCACCGACATTTTTCTTGAGCGTTTTTACAGCGTCTTTTGTGGATTTTTTTTTACTAGCGGTATCTGGACGGTTTTCATCCAACAATAAAGAAGCCACTATATTTTTTTTCAAGCAAAGTGCATCTTTTGAGCCTTCCAGTTCACTTCTGGTCTTGTAAGGTCTAGAGCGTCTTGAGATGAGAAAACGCCTTAAGAATGGACATGTCAATTCTTTTACCCGCTTGGCGTCTTTGGAAACTCAAAGCTGTTAAAAGACTGAACATATGAGCAGAAAGTTGTTTTTACATAGAAATGTATATGTTCGTTCTTTTGAGCATTTAGTAAGTGTTTTTTTCGGGCAGGTTTCAGAGTGGACCCACCTGGAAAAGACACCATCTGCACATAACCTTCCCAAATTGTACGCATGGAAAAAAATTACCCCATTAAAAGATGATTTTTTTTTTGTCCATAGCACATGCAAATCTTCTTTCGATGGGGTATTTCTTCTGCGATATTAGCGGTTGCTAACATTCCCCTGCATGACTATTTGTTGTGTCTGTGATTCCGCTTGTGTTACCAATTGCTAAAATGTGAAAATCTCCTTTTAAAGTAGCTGATGCTTTAAAAAAATTCATGTTTGGTTGGGCGGGTGTACTTTTAGGAGTCCCACCCACACCATTTCTGTAAGCAAGAAACCTTAAAATTATCATCTGTCTTCATAGAAATTGATTGTGGTGGACACATCCGACTGCAAGAAATCGATTTTTTCTAATGGTGTGAAAAATTTTTATGGATAGTGGTTGTGCAAAAGTGCCCAAGTCTTAAGCCGAAATTGGGTCTTGTCGGCAATCATTCTTGGCAATAGAGGTTGGACTTGTACTGTGTTATTTTTATGAACTTTTTAATTACACCACCGGGTTCCCAACTTGACTTATTATATTTTCTGCCCGGTTTTAAAAATTCTCGGACGGACATTATTTTTACAGACACATTGTAAAACCATAATAAATCATTATGATTATAAGTGATGTCTACATTACATAATTCTGATAGGAAGACATCCACTGCATTCACTATAAAATGATGAGAATTACAATCAAAATAATCTGTATACGTTTTTTCAGCTTCAAAAAAATCACGGACACCTTCAATTTTACGGACAGGACAAAAAAAAGTCCTATTTTTATGAACTGTCCTGGAATTTCTGGATGGTTAGCAACCCAGTAGTCCACGTAATGGGCGATCCAACCAAAGATGAATTATAGAAATCTGATATATCAATGTCAAGTCCGAGCAATTTCACAATTCAGCAAAATTTCTATTGGAGATGGCTTTGGTGAAAGGGTCGTAAGCCAGATCTATGATATGTAGATGTAGAGCCAGTAATGTCATTAATGCATACAAATAGTCTCCATAAATAAACCTGTAGCAGATGCGGTGGAATAACTAGGTATGATCAGAACTTTAGATTCCTGAATGCTTTTAGTTAGGTAATAAACGTCCAAGTAAGAAGAACGAGGTAAATGTGAAACATCTGTGGAGAACGTGTTTGTTTTCCCAAGAAAGACGGAAACTTCTGAAATCTTTGCTAGTTGCACAATAAGATTTAGGATAATAAGTTACTATTTTGGGACGGAATGAAGCTGCGCCATTACTGGCAGCTCTAAGTCGAAAGTATGCTCTTCTCGTAAGATACCGCTTACCATCCAGATGATTCGGGAGGGAGGAAATGAGCTGCACATTCCCTATCATGGACGGCGACTTCTCCAGGAGATGACAATAGCCTCTCGTATCTGGTCAACAGCTGGAATTTCGTGATGTTGTTTTCAGACCCATAAGACGCACTCGACCATCTGTTTTTCGTTAGAACGCAAATAGGAAACATCTTGGATTTTTCTTCTTTTCCCCAAAAAGCTAATATCAGAGATAGCATAGAGCCATGTGGTTTTATAATAACTGGAATAGATTTGCAGTGAAGACTCGTTATCAAATCAGTCAAGGTTTTCACTTTCACCAAGAAAACTAGTAAAATAAAATAAAAATTCAACAGTTTGGAAGTCCTTGAATTAACTTCTCTTATGTGACAAGTTGTTAAAATTTTTGGTTATATCAATATGGCCACCAATCATTTGTCATAAAAGGTAGAAGGAAATTTTACGCTTTGAGGGGTTGTCCACTGTCGGACAACCTCTGCTTAATCACTACGATGCCCTTACATACAGCATAATAAATACAGTCTATACTCACCTACCGTAGTGGTGTTGTTCCTGCGATGTCATCGCTGATTGTTGTGTAATGTGACTGCTGCAGCCAATCATAAGCTGCTGATCGGCTGCAGCATTCACGTGAAACAACAATGTCATTGACAAAATCAGCGCCAGCATTACAGGAACGGCTTCATGACGGGAGATGATTTGTCTTTTCCAAATGTTTGGAGCTGATTCATGAATTGTGACTCAAAATGTTTGTGCCAATGTTATCCAGTCTTGTCATAACATGCCTGAATTTTTGGCACACATTTTGTGACATTTTTGTAGAACTCTAAAAAGTCACCAAAAGGAAGAGACCAAAATAAAGAGCATTTTTAGATTTTCTGCAAAATTCATAAAACAAGTTTGAAGATTTTTTATTGGAAAAAAGTATAGAAATACCACAAGACAAAAAATTAAAAGTGACTTAAGAAAACCCTGCAAATGTTCAATCTATTACAAGTTGAATTGATTACGGGTGATCGCTAGTGGTCTTGGTAGTTGTACACCCTATAACCTGCTTAAAATTGAGGAATCTTCTGTAGGGATTGTTGTTTAAATTAAAGGTCCCATTCTGAACTGATCTTGGTGGAGTTAATGTGTTTAGACCTTCTATCCCTGCGGATAATAAACCCCTCGTAATCAATGGACCTCCGAGTTAGCTATTGTTATGGCAAACTTCCTGCGGCTTCTTATACCTCCCAAATTTGGAATCTTCATTAAGAGGACTTCCCAAACCACATAGAAACGCTCTTCTTGGTGCACATATGTCGAAGTCTCATCCCTTCAAAGTACGTTCCAATGAAGAGACGTCCCTATAGAGCAGGAATTGACGGAGATGCTCTACCATTTTGCTTGCTTCAAGGGAGCTAACATATGAGTCAATGTGTGAAGTATTGAAGAAACGTTAGCAAATCTGTCCATACTATTCTCCTTCTTCTATATGTGCCTCACGAGGCCTCCAGTATGACCTTACTTGACTCAACAGATTTTTCCAGGACCACAAATTGGAGAGTAAAGGGTATAGATTTGACCAAACCCCACCTAAAAGGAGACATTCCAGGTGGATCAAGGTTTTCCTGGGTTGAGGCTTGAAAGTAATGAATGCGTCATTCGCTGATCAGGAAATAACTTGCTGTAGCACTAAAGTCTTCCTCGTTGCTCTATAAGCCCCACCTTTTTTAAAAAATGGTTTCCCCCTTTTTTAAAATTAAAATTAATGGCCCCAGTAGTGGTCACTACTGCAACTACTGTTTGGGTGCAGTGGTCATACACCAACCAGGCCAGAAGAGATGGAGAGGAGACCGATGGGGAACGTGGCCAGCAGTATGAAGGGGCATCAGGGAATCCAGGTGTGTATGGACCATTTATTTTTTTCAAGCACGCTTGGACCATATGTTAATTACAAGAAAGGGGTTGAAAACTCTTGAAGTCCAACCATCAAACCTTTTGCAGAAATGGAGGAGATCTCGGGAACTTATCCAGACAAAAAGAGGTCGAAACTCCGTCCTTTTCCAATAAATCTCCAGGTTTGTCATGCATTCAGTTTGTATGTACTAATTCTAGTTTGCTATATTTGCTTGGAGCTGGTAAGATCACAATCCTCTGACTGTCCTTCTCCCACTCATGTACTTGTATAATCCACTTTTAGAAGAGTATTTATTTGAGCAGCAGAGTAAACAGCCCCTACAGCTGCTTCTATACAGGACATGTCCATGTGGAGCAAATGTTTTCTGTACTTCTCGCCCTTGGTTTACCACCCCCATCATTGTGTTTACTGCCTCATCGGGGCATCACAGCTTGTTCCACTCTCTTATCCAGTACACACTGTCCACTCTCACTCTGTGGGTCTCTCTGTTTGTCTTTGTCGTCTTCATCTTAATGTTGAAAATCTGTGATTTCTATCAGCGACCTACTACAACCTGGGCGTAGATACAATACAAGCGGGTTATCAATAGCTGATTGTGGGGGTCCAGCAGTAGGGACCTCCACCAATAACCTCCGCCCCTTTAGAGTGCTCCATTCTTCCTTCACTTTAACTAGTCTTCAAGGCAGTTGTCAGGACACAGCTATTTTCTGTGATTTTTTTTTTTTAAATCTGTGTTATACAGATTTTCATTTATGTAGCCATTTTTCTTTGGACGTAGCCTTATGAGGACTAGTGTTTTTTTGTGGGACAACTCTTTTTTTTTTAGCTACCATTTCTGAGTATAATATGTTGAAAAACTATTGTCAATGGTTTATAAGAAGGTAAACTGCAGATATCGGAGTTCTCACCAATTCTTGCACTTTTAGCTGGAGACTGGTTAGGTCTCCTACCGGTGGCAGTACCGGAGAGATCAATATGATGACATCCAATATGGAGCAGGAATTTTTGAATGTACAGTACTGTGAAAAAAGTTTAGGATAGGTGCAGAAAAAAATGTTTATATATGTTGAGGTATATATACCTAAATAACTGTATCCTTGTTTTGTTTCCACCTCTAACTTCTGATTACCCCTGGTGCAGTCTTTGTTTCTGCACTGAGATGTTGAGTAATAACAGGGAGAGTCCTTGTACATTCCTGATCACATTCTTGGCTTTTGCTTGATATCTGGAGAGGCTTGTAATCCTATCCCCGGAGATGACATTGAATCAAACTGTCCTCTAAAATGTCATTATGATTTTTTTTTTTCCCAAGCAGTTTAACAAAACTGCATTGAGGAGAATGGTCGACAGCAACAGGATGTGAAATTAATCTACGATTTCTGTCTCATCCGGCGATGGAAAAAAAAAGAAAAAGGGATTTGTGTCCTAAACTCCACAGGTGCCTCCACCCATCTGCGAAACAGATCTGAAACAGATCTTCCTTTCCCATGCAATATTCTTGGTATAAAACTGGCCATTTCTGACTACTGTGGAGAACTTATTTGAGATCTTCCTCTCACGGGGGCAAGCAACACTCAAGTCTGTTCTGGCCACCACTGTACCTTCTCATTGGAGAACATTAAGGTTTTTCTCCAAGGCCAATGACCTTGATTCGGCTCTTGGCCACCCTCCAGATTCTGATGTTA
Source organism: Phyllobates terribilis (assembly GCF_046119375.1). NCBI lineage: Eukaryota > Metazoa > Chordata > Amphibia > Anura > Dendrobatidae > Phyllobates > Phyllobates terribilis. The sequence goes on along the minus strand of NW_027362769.1, from coordinate 345,807,534 downwards.
GCTCATGTAGATAAACTGACCACATCGACCCCAGCTGTGTTAATAGGAGACTACAAGAAGCTAGAATGAGATCATAATATCTGGACCCAAGAGGCAAAATGTGTAAAGCTGAATGAAAATGTAAAACGACAAGCTACTACGAGGAACTGTGGGAAATTTGCTTTCTTGTGCATAGTAATTTTACAGACTGGGATATTTGTTATAACCATCTCATTCCAGATTCTTCTCATACCACCATATCTAAATCCTATCAAGATCACAGGACCCCATTCTAGGTTAGAATCCAGAAATAAATATGGCCTACACCCTTGCATAGAAAATAACTTTGCAGGAAGCACATGGATTGGACTGCAGAGGACTTGGGTAAAGTTATTTTCTCTGATGAAGCCTCCTTCAGACTGTTTAAGACAGGGGTCTCAAAAACGCGGCCCGCGGGCCGCATACGGCCCTTCAGGCTGCTTCATGCGGCCCGCAGGCACCATAGACCCCGATCGCGGCCCGGTCCAGGAGCTGCCGGCAGCTGCGCTTCAGTTCAGTGTATTGCCTCGCAGAGACCGGCTCTCTGCACAGCAATACCAATGTCAGCCGCTGGCCTATCAGAGGCCAGGAGCTGACATCTGCATCCCAGCGCAGCGGCGTATGACGTCACTGACGTGCAAATGTCAGCTGCTGGCCTCCGATAGGCCGACGGCTGCCACTGGTATTGCTGTGCAGAGAGCCGGTCTCTGCGCAGCAATACACTGCACTACAGCGCTGATGTCGGCAGCTGCTGGAGAGAGCCGCAATCGTTACTGGGTCTGTGCCTGCGGGCCACAGGTGCAGAAAGGACGCCGAGGGAACGGAGGACAGGTGAGAAGAATCTTTTTTTTTTCTCTTGTATGTGTAGAACGGCACAAGGGACAGTCCTCCAAGATGGGGACCAGGCTGGGGACAGTCCTAAAAGATGGGGACCAGGCTGGGGACAGTCCTCCAAGATGGGGACCAGGCTGGGGACAGTCCTAAAAGATGGGGACCAGGCTGGGGACAGTCCTAAAAGATGGGGACCAGGCTGGGGACTGTCCTAAAAGATGGGGACCAAGCTGGGGACAGTCCTAAAACATGGGGACCAGGCTGGGGACAGTCCTAAAACATGGGGACCAGGCTGGGGACAGTCCTAAAAGATGGGGACCAGGCTGGGGACAGTCCTAAAAGATGGGGACAGTCCTAAAACATGGGGACCAGGCTGGGGACATTACTACAAGAGGGGGACCAGGATGGGGACATTCCTAGAAGATGGGGCATTACAGCAGGATGGGGCATTACTACAAGATGAGGACATATCTACAATATGGGGACCGGTATGTGACATTACGACAATATGGGGCCCAGTATGGAATATTACGACAAGATGGGGACAAAGATGGGGGACATTACAAGATGCAGACCAGGGTGGGGCACATTACTACAAGATTTTGGCATAAAAACTTCAAAATAAAACATGAAAAAATATTTTGACACTAAAAATGCTGCTTTATATCTAAACTAAAGTAAACAAAAAAAGTGCATCTTTTATTATCGCCACATCCATAACGACCCAAGCTATAAAAAATAAAACAGCAAAAATGTTCAAAAGGTGTATGGAAAAAAATGGAATCACTAAAAATGTCACTTTGTCCTGCAAAGAATGCGGCCCCCCAAATTAATTTTTTTTCCGTGTGCGGCCCATATACCCAGCCGAGTTTGAGACCCCTGGTTTAAGACATTTAGATTGTCCATATCAGAAAAGGTGATTCCTTTGTCATGCCTACAGTAAATCATCCTGAGACCATTCAACTGTGGGGGCTTTTTATCCATGGAGGGGGCTCACTCACAATTTTGCCTAAGAAAACTGCCATGAATAAAGAATGGGATCTAATCATCTTCCAAGAGCAACTTCTCCCATCCATCCAGGAGCACTATGGTGATGAACAAGGCTTTTTCCAGCATGATGGAGACCATGTCACAAGTCAGAAGTGATTACGAAGTAGTGACTCGGTGAACAAAATAGTGAAATTTTGGGACCATGGCCTGGAAATTCCCAGATATTAATCCCATTGAGAACCTGTGATCAATCCTCAAAAAGTGAGAGGAGAAACAAAAACCCAGAAATTGTGACAAACTCCAAGCACTGATTAGACAAGAATGAGCTGTCATCAGTCAGGATTTGGCCCAGAAGCCGATATCCAGCTGCCAGAGGGTGAAGGGCAGAAGTCTTGGAAAAATAAGGGTCAACACTGTAACTATTAAGTCTTTGCATAAACTTGATGTATTTGTCAATAAAAGTCTAAAAAAATATGAAATACTTATAATTGTATTTCAGTAACCATAGAAACATCTGATTAAAGATCTAAAAATACTGAAGGAGCAAATGTGCAAAACAAAATTTGTATCGGTTTCAAATATGTTTGCCTTGACTGTACTCATCTAATGAGTACTTGCAGTCTGAATCACTGATATTAAAAGATAATGGATTGCTTTACATTCTTTTTAGAAAGAAGAGTCTTTCTCCTGGCAGCTCTTGCATACTTGTTCAGACTTTTTCTAATTGTACTGTCATGAACATGAACATTTAACATGCTGAGGCCTTTAGAGTCTGAGCTGTAGCTCTTGGGTTTTTTGAGAATTTTCTGAGCATTGTGCAGTCTGGTCTTGGAGTGAATTTGCTGTGTTGTCCACTCTTGGGAAGATTGCCAACTGTCTTTAATGTTTTCCACTTGATGGACAGATAAATGGACATCAACAATTGCTTCTCTAAGATTATGGCTGATGTCTTTCTTCCTTGACATTGTATTTCCACATACCTGAATGCTTCAGACCAGCAAACTGCTAAAACTTCTGCTTTTATAGAGGTGGTCAACTCTTGCGGTTCAACAGTTAATCAATAGCATTTGATTAGTAGCCACCAGCTGCTACTTACCGTCTTAATTTGTATGGAATCAGTAAGGTTGTGCTTAAATTGTCACACGCTTCTTCTGCATTTCGCCTTATGTTATTAAATAATGACACAGTGTCAGGAGTTGTTATTCATCTGAGGTTGTATTTGCCTAATTTGAAGACCTTTTAAGGACCAGATTTTTTATTATTATTATTATTGTTATGTCCCAATATGTAAAAACATATAATTCAATTATGTACTTAGTTTCTCTCATGACTAGTGTTGAGCGATACCTTCCGATATCGAGAAATATCGGATCGGATTGTATCGGACCGATACCCAAAAAATATCGGATATCGCCGATTCCGATACCGGAAACCAATGCAAGTCAATGGGACACAAATATCGGAATGAAAATAAACCCTTTCTTTCCTTGTAGGTTAATTCTACATGAAGGAAAACAACTAAGAATAATGTAGAATGTATTGGGGGAGGTGGGGGAGACAATAAAGGCATAGAGGTTTAGCCCAATCAAATGGAATTTCAGGAATTAATATTTTTTTTAAGACGTTCTGAGTTACGGAAATATTGACTATGTTAATTTTTTTTATATTTTGTCAGATATTTATGTTTCACTACTTCCATGCTCTTCATTTTCTTTTTTACTTCTCCCACACTTTCTCCTTCATCATCCTCAGCATCAGCATCTTTTTCATCCACTTCTTCTTCACCTTCTTCATCTTCTTCTTCTTCACCTTCTTCGTATTATTCTTTTTTTTTAACATTCTTCATATTCTTCTTATTCAACTATTATTCTTCTTCATATTCTACTTCTTCATCTTCTTCATATTCTTCTTCTTCATCATTTTCTTATATGTGAGAGGCATTCCTGTAGTTGTTATCTATAAAAGTTTGAAGATTACACCTTTCGTTCTGCCCGTCACAAAAGATTTACAACAGGATTTGTCCGCGTTCAGTTTGGCCTGCAGCAGCATGTCTTTTCCAGGGGCACCACGAGGAGGAACAGACTCACCCCCACACACTGCTTAGTCTTCTTATGTTTATAATTTAGATAATATCTTTTGCTCTGATTTTTAGTCTTATGCTTAATGTTCTTCCGCTTTTTGTTCTGCAGCTTCTTGTTCTTCTGCTTCTTGGTTTTCTGTCTCTTGTTCTTCTGTATCTTGGTGGTTGTCTTCTTGTTCTTTGTCCTCTTGGTCATCTTCTAAAGGGTCATCTTCTTGGTCTTCTTCGGGGTGGTCTTCAGGGTCGTCGTCTTCAGGGTCGTCGTCTTGAGGGTCGTCTTCTTCGGGGTCGTCTTCTTCGGGGTGGTCTTCAGGGTCCTCGTCTTCAGGGTCCTCGTCTTCGGGGTCCTCGTCGTCTTCAGGGTCGTCATCTTCGGGGTCCTCGTCTTCTTCGGGGTGGTCTTCAGGGTCCTTGTCTTCAGGGTCGTCGCCAGGGAGATCCAGAGTGATTACCAATAACCATTTCAAAAAGCTTGAACTTGGAAATGTAGCAGAAGGTACAAGAAGGCTGAGGAACTGCCGAGAACCAGCTGACGGTACTGGAACCCGGATGGGTAGCAGAAGGTACAAAAGCGAATGGAACTACCGAGAACCAGCTGACGGTACTGGAACCCGGATGGGTAGCAGAAGGCACTAGAGCCAATGGAACTACCGAGGACCAGCTGACGGTACTGGAACCCGGTTACTAAGCTGGAGGTACCTGTGCCAGAAAGCACTACCAAGGACCAGCAGACGTTGGTGGAACTTGGATACCGAGAAGGAGGCACCTAAGCCAAAGGCACTGCCGAGAACCAGCTGACGGTACTGGAACCCGGATGGGTAGCAGAAGGCACTAGAGCCAATGAAACTACCGAGAACCAGCTGACGGTACTGGAACCCGGATGGGTAGCAGAAGGTACAAGAGCCAATGGAACTACCGAGGACCAGCTGACAGTACTGGAACTCGGTTACTAAGCAGGAGGTACCTGTGCCAGAAAGCACTACCAAGGACCAGCAGACGTTGGTGGAACTTGGATACCGAGAAGGAGGCACCTAAGCCAAAGGCACTGCCGAGAACCAGCTGACGGTACTGGAACCCGGATGGGTAGCAGAAGGTACAAGAGCAAATGGAACTACCGAGAACCAGCTGACTGTACTGGAACCCGGATGGGTAGCAGAAGGCACTAGAGCCAATGGAACTACCGAGAACCAGCTGACGGTACTGGAACCCGGATGGGTAGCAGAAGGTACAAGAGCCAATGGAACTACCGAGGACCAGCTGACGGTACTGGAACTCGGTTACTAAGCAGGAGGTACCTGTGCCAGAAAGCACTACCAAGGACCAGCAGACGTTGGTGGAACTTGGACACCGAGAAGGAGGCACCTAAGCCAAAGGCACTGCCGAGAACCAGCTGACGGTACTGGAACTCAGATGGGTAGCAGAAGGTACCCATGAAAAAAAAAGTTGCAAGGCCGCAAGGCGGCCTGAGTTACCGAAACCCACAGTCCTACAGGGGGTGCTTGTCCTATTGGCACTATGGAACCAGCCTTCATTGCCAGCTCCCGCAGCCCACATAGGAGTCACCTAAGCTGCAGGCACCATAGAGTCGGCTAACCCGACCGCAACACGACAGGACAACGTATTGGAGGCAAAGTGACGTTGACACTACCCGGAAACAGCTGGCATGCTGGAACCAGGCTGGGCAGGAGGGAGTACCCGTGCCAAAGGCACTGCCAGGAACCAGCTGACGGTACTGGAACCCGGATGGATAGCAGAAGGTACAAGAGCCAATGGAACTACCGAGGACCAGCTGACGGTACTGGAACTCGGTTACTAAGCAGGAGGTACCTGTGCCAGAAAGCACTACCAAGGACCAGCAGACGTTGGTGGAACTTGGATACCGAGAAGGAGGCACCTAAGCCAAGGCACTACCGAGAAACAGCTGGCGGGGCTGTAACCCAGGGTAAATACTGAAAAAAGAGTGGAGCCACAGGTGTAATTGGAGCAAGTTTTAAATCTGTAGTAAAGTGGATGTGGACAGAGCAGGAGAATTTTCCGGACGCACAGCAGGGGAACAGCTGACGTTACTGAACCCCAATAACACGGCAGCAAGTGTTGACTGTGCAGAGGGCACTTCTGAGCGGCAACTGGCGGTGTTGGAGCTCAGGGATAATGCTGAAAACAGAGAGGAGCCAGAGGTGTAATTGGAGCAAGTTTTAAATCTGTAGTACAGTGGATGTGGACAGAGCAGGAGAATTTGCCGGACACACAGCAGGGGATCAGCTGACGTTACTGAACCCCAATAACACGGCAGCAAGCGTTGACTGTGCAGAGGGCACTTCTGAGCGGCAACTGGCGGTGTTGGAGCCCAGGGTAAATACTGAAAACAGAGGAGCCAGAGGTGTAATTGGAGCAAGTTTTAAATTAGTAGTAGAGTGGATGTGGACAGAGCAGGAGAATTTGCCGGACACACAGCAGGGGATCAGCTGACGTTACTGAACCCCAATAATTCGGCAGCAAGCGTTGACTGTGCAGACGGCACTTCTGAGCAGCAACTGGCGGTGTTAGAGCTTAGGGATAATACTGAAAACAGAGAGGAGCCAGAGGTGTAATTGGAGCAAGTTTTAAATCTGTAGTACAGTGGATGTGGACAGAGCAGGAGAATTTGCCGGACACACAGCAGGGGATCAGCTGACGTTACTGAACCCCAATAACACGGCAGCAAGTGTTGACTGTGCAGACGGCACTTCTGAGCAGCAACTAGCGGTGTTGGAGCCCAGGGTAAATACTGAAAACAGAGGAGCCAGAGGTGTAATTGGAGCAAGTTTTAAATTAGTAGTAGAGTGGATGTGGACAGAGCAGGAGAAATTGCCGTACACACAGCAGGGGAACAGCTGACGTTACTGAACCACAATAACACGGCAGCAAGTGTTGACTGTGCAGACGGCACTTCTGAGCGGCAACTGGCGGTGCTGGAGCTCAGGGATTATTGTTCAGGTGGTAGAAACATGAACAGAACAGGAGACCTGGATACTGTTGCCAACCAATTATTTATTCTGGAAGAGGGCTAGCAAATTCATGCGAGATCCAGGCCTTGCTCATTTTCAGAAAAGTAAGCCGGTCAACGTTATTGGAGGATAGGCGCATGCGACGGTCTGTTAGTACACCACCTGCGGCACTAAAGACGCGTTCCAATAATACACTAGCAGCAGGGCAAGCCAGCACCTCCAATGCACACTGGCTAAACTCTGGCCATGTATCCAGCTTAGAGACCCAAAACTTGAAGGGGCAAGAGCCGTCTGGGAGTACACTGAGAGGGCAAGACATGTAGTCTGTCACCATCTGACGGAAACGTTGCCTCCTGCTGACTGGAGCCGTCTGTGATGGTGTAGACATTTGTGGCGGCGGGGACACAAAACTTTGCCACATTTAGGCCATACTGGTCTTGCCTTGTGCTGAGGCGCTGCTTCTGCTCCCTCTTTGTGCAGAGCTTCCTCCACTGCCTCGACGCACTGAGCTGCTTTTTAAAGCACTAGCAGCACTGCTCTCGGTTGGAATGGAGAACATGATGGAATGCACCAGTGCGTCTTGGTACTCCCGCATTTTACGCTCCCGGTTCAACGGTGTTATGAGGCTTTGTAAGTTGTCCCGGTAGCGAGGATCTAGGAGGGTGGACACCCAATAATCAGCCGTGTTGAGAATGTGGGCGATGCGGCGGTCGTTTCTCAGGCACTGCGGCATGAAATCAACCATGTGCTGCAGACTGCCAACTGGCCAAGAAACGCTGTCCCCTGCTTGAGGCGTGATTTCTGCCTGCTCTGCATCACCCCACCCTCGCTCTAGATACTGACTACTAGAGCATTGTGTACCTCCCTCCTCTGGACAGATGTCTTCCTCCTCCATTGACTCCTCCTCATCCTCCTCACAAAGTGTCCCCTGCCTAGGCCTTTGTGAGGAACAAAGTTGCGCAGACTGTACAGAAGCAGATGGCATGTGTGACTCCTCATCCTCCACCTCTTCCAAAACCTCCTCCCTTAGTGCTTGCAGTGTTTTTTCAAGCAGGCAGATAAGGGGGATAGTCATGCTGACTAGTGCATCATCTGCACTCGTCATCCGCGTGGAATAATCGAAGGCACGCAAAACGTGGCAAATGTCCTTCATAGAGGCCCACTCAGTGGTGGTGAAGTGTGAACGTCGCGCACTGCGACTTGTTTGCGCCTGCTGCAGCTGGTACTCCATTACTGCTGCCTGCTGCTCACACAACCTCTCCAACATATGTAACGTTGAATTCCACCTGGTGGGTAGGTCACATATGATGCGATGTTCCGGAAGATGTAATCGGCGCTGCAGAGCTGCAATGCGCGATCTTGCGTTGCTGGAACGCTGCAAGTGAGCGCACTCTATGCGGACCTTGTGCAGCAGTGCATCAAGATCCAGATAGTCCCTCAAAAAACTCTGCACGACCAAGTTGAGCACATGTGCCAGACATGGGATGTGAATGAGGTTGCCTAGGCCCAGAGCTGCCACCAGATTTCGGCCATTGTCATACACTACCATGCCTGGCTGGAGATTCGCTGGCACAAACCACACGTCGCTCTGCTGCTTGATGGCATTCCAGAGCTCCTGCGCTGTGTGGCTTCGATTCCCCAAAGAAATTAATTTTAATACGGCCTGTTGACGTTTGGCCATAGCTGTGCTCATATCGGTCATCATAACAGGTAACCAACCGTTCACGGGTCGATGTGGAGGTAGACCGTGATGGCTCCTGCAGCGCTGATTCAGAGGAACTGGAGTATGAGGAGGAGTCAATGTGTGCAGACTGGATTCCTGCAATCCTTGGAGTTGGCAGAACACGTACAGCGCCACTCTCAAGATCTGTACCCGGCTCCACAACATTTACCCAATAGGCAGTGAGGGAAAGGTATCGTCCCTGTCCATGCTTACTGGTCCACGCATCGGTGGTCAGGTGGACCTTGCTACTGACGGCGCTTTGTAGCGCATGTTTAATTTTTCCCTCCACATGCTGTTGCAGGGCAGGGACAGCTTGCCTGCTGAAATAAAAGCTGCTGGGCACGTTGTATTGTGGGACTGCCAATGCCATAAAGTTACGGAAGGTGTCAGTCTCCACCAGCCTGAATGATAGCATTTCAAGGGCCAGTAGTTTTGCAATGCCAGCATTCAGAGCCTGTGCTCGGGGGTGGTTTGCCGAGTATGGGCGCCTTTTCTCCCATGCCTGTGCTAACGATGGCTGTAGACTGGCCTGGGAGTGTGAGGATGACAGGGAATTTGGTGCTGTGAATGGAATTACACTGTGTCTCTGTACAACAGTGCCAAAGGTTCTTCCATGGCGATCCTGTGAGGAAGCCGAACCAGCTGTGTGTGAGCTGGAGGAAGAGACTACAACACGAGCTGAAGATGTGGTAGGTGGCGCTGTAGGTTGGCCTAGGTCTTCAGTGTGTTTTTGTAACTCCACCACGTGCTTGGTCCGCACATGTTTCCACATATTTGTGGTATTGAGGTTGCTGACACTTTTCCCTCTTTTCACCTTCTGATTACACAGCTTGCATTTGACAAAGCAAATGTCATCTGCAACTGTGTCAAAAAAGGACCAGGCACTGCAAGTCTTGGAAGCGCCCGCTTTGGATTTTGGAAGAGCCATGCTCCTAATGGGTGCCGAAGTGGAGGCTACAGGCAACCAAGTCTGCCCCCTCCCTCTCCCTCCTTTTTGGGCCGTTCGGGGAATCTCTTCCTCAGAGCTGCTCCCACCACTTTCCTGTCCCTCACGCCATGATGGGTCAAGGACCTCATCATCTACACCACCCTCTTCAAACAACTGCTTCTCCTGGGTAGTCTCGACAGCACAGTACGCACCAGAAAGTGGTACCTGAGTCTCATCATCAGATGTGTACTGAGGTGTGCTGCTGACCATAGGCACTGGCCCACCCCCCTCTTAAGATACAGAGAGTCAAAACGGTTGCACATCACTGCATACTACCTCTTCTTTAAATTCTCGAATTCTGCTTGGCTGGCCCCCTCTTTCCAAGCCAAGAGATTCAGAGAACAGAAGTAGAGATGGCTCCTTTCCAGGGCTCTCTGACTGCCTGGGCAATTTGGCAGGTGGTGAAGAGACAGATGGGTGCTCTTCAGTGCTCAGGACCTGAGAGGATCTGGAACTAATTGAAGTCGATGCGTTAGCTGCCATCCATCCGACAACGGCTTCAATTTGGTCCTCCCGCAGCAGTGGGGTACGGCTAGCTCCTACAAAGCTGCGCATAAAGGACTGTTCCCTGGTAAAACTGGGGGATGCTGAGTCACTGGTGCCCGCAGCAGGCACAGAATCCCCACGTCCTCTCCCTGCAGGCACAGAATCCTCACGTCCTCTCCCTGCTGAAACTCCACACCCACGACCACGTCCACATGCCTTACTCCCTGCCTTCTTCATCTTGGTAGACTGATAAAGATAGGCAGAAAAGTACTAAGGGCTTAGTGTGCTTATTCCTGAACAGCTCCTAACAGGTATAAGAAACACTAATTTTATAAAGTGTGGACTAGACTTTAATATGAGCTAATGTGGCCTACACAACTGTAAAGTAGAGTGTTTGGTGAACTTTATTTAGGTTTTTTTTTGTCACAAAAAGACACTGGATGTGCCCAAAGATGTAATACCGATAGTATCACAAACTTTTTGTAGCTATTACAATGCAGGAAGGTAACCTACAATGCAATAGATGAGGCTGCAAAAAATAGGCTAATACTAATCTGGCTGGGGCTGCAGGGCCCAATGCTGCAGAAAGGCTCCTCTAACTACTCCTATATAGTGTGTTTGGAACCAATGTAGCTGGATATGGATGGAACCACCACACTAATAGGAGAAATCAGGAAAAATGATCAATTAGCAAAAAAGGACAATGTATGAGACAGTGACACACACTGAGTGCACTACAACCAGACGGGGTTGAAGCACACACTACAGCGTGAGCTGCACTCACACACACAGACCTTGCAGACAGCGGTGAACAGCTCAGAGAACTGTGCACTAGCGCTGCAAGGCACAGCGGTTTATAAAGTAGCTTTGGTAAAGCAGAATAGAGCAAATAGGTAGCTAAAACTGTCCCTCAGAACAACAGCATCCTATCCCTAACTGAATTCACAGCTCAAAATGGCGGCGGCGGCTTTTATAGTGCATCATGACATCATTTCACCAGCCAATCACAGCCATGCCATTAGTTAACATGCCTACATTCCTAACAGGATGTGCCCACACTTCTTAGGATCCTCATTGGCTGAATAAAATGAAACTGGCTCATTGCATTATGGGAACTACCGATTCCGGTATCCGATATTCTAAAAGTATCGGAACTAAGTATCGTAATTCCGATACCGCGAATATCGGCCGATACCCGATATTTCAGTATCGGAATGCTCAACACTACTCATGACTATATGTGGAGGTGTGCGCTGAACGAGTGCATCTATAGGTCCGGCTTTCTCCTGTCTGTGTTCTTGCATCAGCTGGGACTTCTTGCTAGTTGAGTTGAGTTAATGCCAAAGAGCTCAATTTTTGTCTCACCTGACCACAGCACCTTCTCCCAATAACTCACAGAATTATCCAGGTGTTCATTGGCAAACTTCAGACGGGCCTGCACATGTGCCTTCTTGAGCAGGAGGACCTTGCGGGCACTGCAGGATTTTATACCTTTAAGGCGTAATGTGTTACCAATGGTTTTCTTGGTGACTGTGTTCCCAGCTGCCTTAACAAGTTCCCTCCTGTAGTTTTAGGCTGATCTCTCACCTTCCTCATGATCAAGGATACCCCACGAGGTGAGATTTTGCATGGTGCCCCGGATCGATGTCCATTGACAGTCATGTTGTATTTCTTCCATTTTATTACTATTGCACCAACAGTTGTCTCCTTTTCACCCAGCGTCTTACTTATGGTTTTGTAGCCCATTCCAGCTTTGTGCAGGTCTATTATCTTGTCCCTGACATCCTTAGAAAGCTCTTTGGTCTTGCCCATGTTGTAGAGGTTAGAATCTGACAGATTAATTGAGTCTGTGGACAGGAGTCTTTTATACAGATGACTATGTAAGACCGCTGTCTTTAATGCAGGTAACGAGTTGATTAGGAGAGTCTAACTGGTCTGTAGGAGCCAGAACTCGTAGTGGTTTGTAGGGGATCAAATACTTATTTCTCACTGCAAAATGCAAAAAAATGTATCGAAATTATACAGTGTGATTTTCTTGATTTTTTTGTGGGGATATTCTATCTTTCAATGTTAAAATTAACCTACCCTTAAAATTATAGACTGTTCATGTATTTGTCAGTGGGTAAACTTACAAAAACAGCAAGGGATCAAATACTTATTTCCCCACTGTGTGTATGTCATAGCAAAGCCAGGTAGGACAAGGTTAAATCCTAGCACTGAAGGTCTTGATTAGATGCACATGACTTGCTTTGGTTAAGAACCAGGGTCTGTGTTCACTAGGTGTAAGTCTGCTGGTTGGAGCAAAGTTGAGTGTGCTGAAGCTGATGAGTGACCAGCCAAAATGTGAGCTGTAGGTGAAGGAGTGACACGCCAGAGTCTCTCTCTGAATGGAAGCTGCACGGATCAGCTAGGGAAGCTGAGCAGTCTGTGTGTTGAAGCTGCAGAGAACCATGTGGAAGCTGCAGCCTGATCAGTGTGAATTGTGCCCGGAGTTGAACATTTCTGTTTGGACCCTGGAAGCTGCTGGAGCTCGGGCTAAAGGGGAATCTGATACTGGTGGGATCGTACCTCTTCTGTGTATGAAGTTTACTATGGGGAAAATGACTGTAATCTGTTTGAGTGAGCCCGCACTGACATATCTGCACGCTAAGTGAGCTCTTTTTTTGTTGTGATATCTTTGTGGCTAGAAGAGGCTGTTACTTTGTTTTTTTAATTCCTTGGAATGAAAACAATAAAACTGCATGTTTGTACCAAACCGCATTAACTGTGTGAACAATACCTAATGCCTGCTTGAGCGTGGATCCCTTCAATTTGTATATGTATCACATAGCATTACCTATACTAACAATATGTATGTTGTGTTATATTTTATGTTGGGGGGAGATCAATTTATTTATTTTCTAGATGTGTTTACCTGGGGTGTAAAGAACATAAAAGCTACAGCTCTGATTTTGGGGTATTCTGGGCTAGGATAACCAGATATCCAAACATAGGGCTCAAATGTTGGCATTGTGTTTTATGATCAATAGTGTATACCTCTCACGCAACTCTAATGTCCCAAAGGAATATTCAGGCAGCAAATAACTCGTAACCAGTATATCTCAAATTACTTGGGTAATCATTGTGCACAATATCACAATATCACCCTTCCCCCCCACCATCGGTGCTAAACCCACAATGTCTTGTATACATTCTTCTCCATACTGGGCATATGGAAGCGTGACATGGTGCACCTGAAGCACATGACATCTCGCACGCTCCATTTCCACTTTATGGAGAAAGAACTGTTTGCAATAGATGCAGTCTGGAAGTCATAAAGAAGACACATGTTCTGCTCTCAGTCAGGCTCTTCGGATAGAGCCAGGCTTTGTATAGCCACTTTTCCAGACAATTTGACACAGTTTAAAAGCTTTCCTTGGCAAAGTGCTTGAAAAAGGGAAACTGAGGAAGGCTTACTTTCAAAAGCCATTGATGTTCACAGACCTGTCTCTATTACTACCCTCAAGCTCCAGAAGATTTACCATTGCGTATGCATTCAGGAATAAAAGGCTCCAGGATTTGGAATTAGGAATTAAAAAGTGGCTGATATCTGACGATTCATGTAGTTATACAAGTGTTAAACTTAAGGCTGTATCCAATCCAGAAGACACAACAGAAAACAAGCAACGATGCAGAGCTGAGTGTGATAAAAAGCAACAGAGTACAGCAGACCTTAACTTTGTCTCATTACAAACACATCTTCACCTGCAGTTGTAGCTGCAGTTGTCCTCCCGTAGTGCTGCAGAGCTGTGCCTGATTACAACTAACACAGTAAAACAAGGTTGAACTCTGTCTCACTACAAAGTGAGTGTCATACAGTGCTGTCAACTCTGCTGTCATACTTTCCCATCCCCCCACACTGAAAGCCTTTAAGATGCAAAATGAAGCACTATGCAACTACAGCGGCAAATGTGTTTGTAATGGGACAAAGTTAAGCTCTGCTGTACTATGTAAGTTATAATCACACACAACTCTGCAGCAGAGCTGACAGCACTGAGAAAAAAACCTACTGTACAACTGCAGATGTGTTTGTAATGAGACAAAGCTCAGATCTGCTGTCCTGTGTTAGTTGTAATACAGCTCTGAAGTGAGATCAGGAGAGCAGACTGTCAGTTATTACATGTCTCACACTGGTAACACCCTCTTTCATTTAAAATAAGCTCTGGAGGCAGATTGTCAGGGAGATCTATGTCCGGCCCATAGATATTGAAAGTTAATTTTCATATTAAGAAAAACATGGATTTTTCTGGAATAAGTCATAGGATCACAGATATCAAGATATAATTTTATTCATCCTTCAATGATTTTCATATCGATATAGACGGCTTAGGAGGGTTGACCCTACTGACAGATTCCCTTTAAAGTATAATATATATTTTTTAAACCTGGAGTTAGAGTCAGAACATTTCTACTTTTTTTAGCTCCACCCAAAACTATCTCCGACTCGATCTACAGCCTTTGTAGAATGGGTACATGTTGTTAGTGCCTGAAACTAATTCCAAATTAAATCAATGAAAACTAAGATTTTGAAAATTTTGTGCAGATTTTAAAATATTTTGCTTCCTAACTGTATTTTATATCAATATATCACCCACTGATTTGTTAACCAATGTGTGTTTTTTTAATGAAAGGGGTTTTACATTACAATGCTTTTGATGACCTATCCATGGTATAGCTCATCAATATCAGATCAGTGAAGTTCTGGCTGCAGGCACCTCCCTCTATCGATCAGTTATTACCAGCTGGCCAGATGTAAATAGTGTATGGAGCGAAATATTACATCTGCATCACATGGTGTAGTGGTTGTGCCAAGGTACTGCAGATCAAATCTTACTCATTTGAATAGGTGCTGATCTGCAGTACCCGGGAACGACCACTACATCGTGTGATGCAGCTGTGGTGTTACGTTACATGGTGAAGTGGTCGCTCTCAGGTACTGCAGATCAGTTCTTACTCATTTGAATAGGTGCTGATCTGCGGTACCCGGAAACGACCACTACATCATGTGATGCAGGTGTCGTGTTGCGTTACATGGTGTATTGGTCCCTCCCGAGTACTGCAGATTAGTTCTTGCCAGCTCCGGCAGTGGCCGGATATAAATAGTATATTGGGCAGAACATCACAGCTGCATCACATGGTGTAGTGGTTGCTCCCGGGTACTGCAGATCAATTCTCACGCATGTGAATAGGTGCTGATCTGCAGGACCCGGTAACAACCACTACACCGTGTGATGCAGCTGTGCTGGTATGTTCCATGCGCTATTTACATTCAGCCTCTGCCAGAGATCTTATTGGAGAGGGTAATGTGCATCAGACCCCCAACCCCAGATTTGATATTGATGACCTATCTGGATATTAAGTACTTCACAACCCCATCAATGTAATATATTTAATTTCCATAAACCTGTTTTGCTTTGATTTCAGCTGGTCCAAAAAAAACCCAGATTGGAAGTTTCAAAAGATAAGACAAACCTGGCTCCTCATGAACATGTATGACCTAGAGAAGGTATGTCATGGCTTCATCATTTGTTTACTATCCGGCATTTGGATTTTACTGTTCTTTACTGTAGGCACAGTGCCAATGTAACCTCGTGCTGAACTGGTCATGCATTAAACGACCGCCGATCGGTAAATATCTACCAATATCTATAATAGATTAATATCCTGTTTACACAGGGGGACCACGCTTAACGATGCGCGCTGACAATGTATAAAAGATGTTGCTCAAAGACCGCCATTGTTCTTGGCAGCAGAGTTGTTCACACAGGACGATGCGCTGCCGAGAAATACAGATGTGGAGTGCCCTCCTTGTGGAGTGTGTCAATGACTGCCTTCTGGACATCTGTCAAGTCAGCAGTCTTCCCCATGATTGTGAAGCCTACTGAAACAGACTAAGGGACCTTTTTAAACACTTAGAAGCCATTGCAGGTGTTTTTTGTTAATTATTCTGATTTACTGAGATAATGACTTTTGTGTTCTCATTGGCTGTAATCCATAATCATCAACATTAACAGAAGTAAACACGTGAAATAGATCACTCTGATTGTAATGACTCTATATAATATGAGTTCACTTTTTGTATTGAAGAACTGAAATAAATTAACTTTTTGATGATACTCTAATTTTGTGAGAAGCACCTGTATGTTATTTTTTGCAGTCCAAAAGATAATTTCACCCGACGAAGAAGCTTTTCCATTCCTGAGATCTAGCCCCTTCTTCCCTGGCATGTAAATTTATCATATTAGCCAAGGGGGTGTGGTTCTCAAGGCTGCTCTAAGGGTGTATTACTGATCAACTAGATTTACATACAGGGAAGAGGGGTTTAATTTCTGGAACGTAAAAGTAAAGTAACAGCAGCATTTAGATCATGTAAAATATTCCATATTTATGACAAGCAACATGTTCTCTTTAAATCCCTTTTAGGTTAACCCCTTTCCGGCCCAAGGCGTACTAATACGTACAGTTATATGAAAAAGTTTGGGCACCCCTATTAATCTTAAGCTTAATGTTTTATAAAAATTGGTGTTTTTGCAACAGCTATTTCAGTTTGATATATGTAATAACTGTTGGACACAGTAATGTTTCTGCCTTGAAATGAGGTTTATTGTACTAACAGAAAATGTGCAATCTGCATTCAAACAAAATTTGACAGGTGCATAAGTATGGGCACCTCACCAGAAAAGTGACATTAATATTTAGTAGATCCTCCTTTTGCAAAAATAACAGCCTCTAGTCGCTTCCTGTAGCTTTTAGTGATTTCCTGGATCCTGGATGAAGGTATTTTTGACCATTCCTCTTTACAAAACAATTCCAGTTCAGTTAAGTTTGATGGTCGCCGAGCATGGACAGCCCTCTTCAAATGATCCCACAGATGTTCAAGGATATTCAGGTCTGGGGACTGGGATGGCCACTCCAGAACATTGTAATTGTTCCTCTGCATGAATGCCTGAGTAGATTTGGAGCGGTGTTTTGGATCATTGTCTTGCTGAAAGATCCATCCCCTGCGTAACTTCAACTTTGTCACTGATTCTTGAACATTATTGTCAAGAATCTGCTGATACTGAGTGGAATCCATGCGTCCCTCAACTTTAACAAGATTCCGGGTGCCGGCATTGGCCACACAGCCCCAAAGCATGATGGAACCTCCACCAAATTTTACTGTGGGTAGCAAGTGTTTTTCTTGGAATTGCCGCCATGCATAACGCCTTTTTGTATGACCAAACAACTCAATCTTGGTTTCATCAGTCCACAGGACCTTCTTCCAAAAAGAAATTGGCTTCTCCAAATGTGCTTTTGCATACCTCAGCCGACTCTGTTTGTGGCGTGCTTGCAGAAACGGCCTCTTTCGCATCACTCTCCCATACAGCTTCTCCTTATGCAAAGTGCGTTATATAGTTGACCGATGCACAGTGACACCATCTGCAGCAAGTTGATGCTGCAGCTCTCTGGAGGTGGTCTGAGGATTGTCCTTGACTGATCTCACCATTCTTTTTCTTTGCCTTTCTGATGTTTTTCTTGGCCTGCCACTTCTGGCCTTAACAAGAACTGTCCCTGTGTTCTTCCATTTCCTTACTGTGTTCCTCACAGTGGAAACTGACAGGTTAAATCGCTGAGACAGCTTTTTGTATCCTTCCCCTGAACAACTATGTTGAATAATCTTTGTTTTCAGATCATTTGACAGTTGTTTTGAGGAGCCCATGATGCCACTCTTCAGAGGAGATTCAAACAGGAGAACAACTTGCAAGTGGCCACTTTAAGTAGCTTTTCTCATGATTGCATACACCTGGCTATGAAGTTCAAAGCTCAATGAGGTTACAAAACCAAAAAAAGTGCTTTAGTAAGTCAGTAAAAAGTTGGTAGGAGTATTTAAAACAAGAAAATGATAAGGGTGCCCATACTTATGCACCTGTCAAATTTTGTTTGAATGCAGATTGCACATTTTCTGTTAGTACAATAAACCACATTTCAAGGCAGAAACATTACTGTGTCCAACAGTTATTACATATATCAAACTGAAATAGCTGTTGCAAAAACACCAATTTTTATAAAACATTAAGCTTAAGATTAACAGGGGTGCCCAAACTTTTTCATATAACTGTATCTGTGTCCTGGGCCTTATGGGCCTGATACGTATTAGTATGCCTTGGCGATTTCGCCCGCACACAAGCGGTGTCAGCTGATTGCTACAGCTGACACCCGGTGCTATGTGCCAGGAGTGGTCCTGCACCGCTCCCGGCACATTAACCCCTGAAATGCTGCGATCGAAATCGATCACAGCATTCAGGTGGCAAGAGGAGGTTAGCGCGATACTTACCTTCTCTGCCAGCGTCCCGCGGCGTCTGAGTCCGGTCCCAGATGTTGCCATGGTGACCCGATGTCATCATGACAACATCCAGGTCACCAGGAGGCAGGAAGTTGCTTTGGTCATGCGCACTGTGCCCTGACAGGCTGCATAGCACAGGGATGGTGCTGCATTCCTGCGCTATACAGCCGATCAGGCTGCAAAAAGTGAAAGTCCCATAGTGGGACAAAGTGTAAAAGTAATAAAAATGTCAGAAAGTGAAAAAAAAAAAAATATATATATATTAAATAAAAGAAAAAATATATATATATATTGTACCCATAAATAAATAATCTTATGGAAAAAAAAACAATAAAAGTACACATATTTGGTATCGCTGCATCCGGAATGACCTGACCTATAAAACTGTCCCGCTAGTTAACCCCTTTAGTGAACGCGGTAAAAAAGCAACAAAACGAAACCTAAAACGATGTTTTATCATCATACCGCCAAACAAAAAAATGGAATAAAACGCGATCAAAAAGACGAATGTAAATAAAAATGGTACCGCTGAAAACGTCATCTTGTCCCGCCCACCATACAGCTCCAAGGGCCAAAAAATAAAAAAGTTATAGCTCTCAGAATAAAGCGATGCAAAAACAATTCTTTTTTCTATAAAATAGTTTTTATTGTGTAAAAGTGCCAAAATATAAAAAAATATATATAAATGCAGTACCACTGTAAACGTACTGACTCAAAGAATAAAGCTGCTTTATCCATTTTACCACATGCAGAACGGCATGAAAAAAAAAAAAAAAAAAAACAATTCCTGAATTGTTGGTTTTTGTTTATTCTGCCTTCTAAAAATCAGAATAGAAAGCGATCAAAAAATGTCACGTGCCCGAAAATGGTACCAATAAAAACGTCAACTTGTCCCGCAAAAAACAAGCTGTCCCATGACTCTGTCGGCCGAAATATGGAAAAATTATAGCTCTCAAAATATGGCAATTTAAAAACTAGTCTTTGCAAAAAAATGCGTCTTTTAGTGTGTGACAGCTGTCAATCATAAAAACCCGATATGAATCTGGCATCGCTGTAGTTGCACCAACCTCAAGAATAAAGACGTCTAATCACTTATACCGCACGAGGAACGGCGTAAAAAATAAACTTTAGGGTTAGGGTTGTGCTAGAGTTTGGGTTAGGGTTGTGCTAGGGTTAGGATTGTGCTAAGGTTAGGGTTGTGCTAGGATTAGGGTTGGGTTAGGGTTGGGCTAGGTTTGGGCTAGGGTTAGGGTTGGGCTAGGGTTAGGATCGGACTAGGGTTAGGGTCGGGTTAGGGTAGGGTTAGGGTTGGGCTAGGGTTCAGGTTGGGCTAGAGTTAGGATTGTGCTAGGGTTAGGGTTGGGCTAGGGTTGGGTTAGGGTTGGGCTAGGGTTAGGGTTGGGCTGGGGTTAGGGTTGGGCTGGGGTTAGGGTTGTGCTAGGGTTAGGCTAAGGTTAGGGTTAGGCTAGGGTTAAGCTAGGGTTAGAGTTGGGCAAGGGTTGGGCTAGGGTTGGGGTTGGGATTTTTTCAGAAGTAAAGAAAAAAAAATGACAACGATATGGCGACTAATGTTGAGCGCAAGTGCTCGCTACTTGAGTTTGCATCGGGTGCTCAGGTATGCACCGAGTATAGCGGGTGCTCGAGTGACATGCTCGAGTCACCGCCCCAAATGTTTTGCAGCTGTTATACAGGCAAAAAAAACTCGTGTGGATTGCCTGCCATGCATGAGCGATCCCCGTATGTTTTTTTTTTGGGTGTCTAATAACCGTGAAACATGCGGGCTGGGACTCGAGTATGTCACTTGAGCACCCGCGATACTTGGTGCATACCTGAGTACCCGATGCAAACTCAAATAGCGAGCACTTGCACTCAATACTAATGACAACTTATTCAATATAATGACCTAATGTTATCAAATTCTGTGTCGTACCTCTGGGTTCAAAATGTTCATTATACCCCTTGATAAAATCCTGGCTGGGTGTAGTTTCCAAAATGGAGTCTCTGGGAGGAGGGGGGGGGTGGTTTCCACTATTTAGGCACAACAGGAACTCCCCAAACGCTTCTACCACGATTGCTTAGTTTGGCTGGACGGCCAGGTCTAGGAAGACTTCTGGTGGTCCCAAACTTCTTCCATTTAAGGATTATGGAGGCCACTGTGCTCTTAGGAACCTTGAGTAATGCAGAAATGCTTTTGTAACCTTGTCCAGATCTGTGCCTTGCCACAATTCTGTCTCTGAGCTCCTTGGACAGTTCCTTTGAGCTCATGATTCTCATTTGGTCTGACATGCACTGTGAACTGTGAGGTCTTATATAGACAGGTGTGTGCCTTTCCAAATCAAGTCCTATCAGTTTAATTAAACACAACTGGACTCCAATGAAGGAGTAGAACCATCTCAAGGAGGATCACAAGGAAATGGACAGCATGTGACTTAAATATGAGTGTCTGACCAAAGGGTCTGAATACTTACGACCATGTGATATTTCAGTTTTTCCTTTTTAATAAATTTGCAAAAATTTCTGCATTTCTGTTTTTTTTAGTCAAGATGGGGTGCAGAGTGTACTTTAATGAGAAAAAAAATGAACTTTTTAGAATTTACCAAATGGCTGCAATGAAACAAAGAGTGAAAAAATTTAAAGGGGTCTGAATACTTTCCGTACCCACTGTATGTGCTCTGGGTGTGACAGAGCACTTCTACAGCCTCTGCCTCCTGAGGTTGTTTTCCTGCCTTGCCCCATCCTTTTTAGGTTGATTGATAGCTCACTGTCTGATTTCCTAGCCTGAGGTCTCACAGACATTGAGTTATCAATCAAGAGGATGGTGCTGCGTGGGGAAATAACCTAGGGAGGCAGAAGCTGAAGAAATGCCCTGTCACTCTGAGAGCACACAATGCCTAATTTGCATAAGAATTCAAATGCAAATTTCTCAGGAAAGCAGCAACAGATAGAAGATATAAAGGTGTTGATGGATTTGGATTTGGAAGGGGACTGACATACTCACACCCCGAGCATTTAACACCTCATTTACATATGAGTTAAAACGCTGATTTCTCCAGAATGCAGCAACAGATACAAGATATAAAGGTGTTGATGGATTTGGAGGGGACTGACATGCTCACACCCTGAGCATTTAAAACCTCATTTACATATGAGTTAAAAAGCTGATTTCTCAAGAATGCAGCAGCAGATTGAAGATATAAAGGTGTTGATGGATTTAGCTATCAAAGACCTGCTTACCCATACATGCAGAACTTACTGACATTCCCTTTAATACAGCTGAATATAAATGCTATTCCATATGCGTCCCTTTCCATGCTGTTGTTTTTTTATTATTATTATTATTATTATTCCTATTTGTATTTTGTACCATCAGATGCCATATTGTTAAGATATTCTAGAGCAATACTTATAGTGGAGAATATCTACAATTTACGGCTCTGTATGGTGCTCCATATGTCGGTACAGGGTGTGGAGCCGCAGGGGATTGCAGTACAGCCTCCGAAGGCCTTAGGGGTTATCTAGCTGCATAAAATACATTTGTTGAACCTATAGCTAAAATTTTCGAAATTTTGTGACTTAAACTGGGAAATTAATCTTCAGTCCTGAGTTCTTGCAGAAACGTGCTGCAATGGATTACTACACCTTAGCATCCTCTATGAAGCTGCTTAATAAATATAGATTTTATCTTAAATTTTGGTTCCCTCCTCCACCTTCCCAGTTATAGGGGGACGACGGGTTTGGTGTGGGGCGAGGTTGGTTTGCGGTTTTGCAGTTTGTACCATCGTGAGTAATAGCATGAATCAGAAATAGGAGGTTATTGCTGGATTCGGAAAACATGGGGGGTGGAGAGTGTTTTTGGAAAATGATTGTTAGTGAAAGTTCTTAATATCAAGATGATGGGAATCCACGTGCGACAGTAACGTAATATCTGCAAGAACAGCTCCGTACTGCCCCCACCTGGATCAGCAGAGAAAATTATATTATGTTAATGAAGGGGGGGCTTACGATTTATGAGAACATAGGGGTGACAAAGAAGGTTAAAAGTGCTTGCATTGTATGATCCAGCCATGATAAATAAGAGTATTAATGTTATCCGGTCAGTAGCCAATATTGAGATATGTACAGATACAAAGTGCTACTAAGTACATAGGAAAGTTAGATTAATGAGGTGATGTGACTGTAGCGTCGGCGTCTCTGCCTCCTGCCGGGCAGAGACGCCGTTCCCCTCACCGCCGCGGTCCCGGTCCGGCGTCCTCCAGCTCCCCTGCTGCTGTGGCGCGCACCACGCGCAGTTTCCCGGGCACTGTACTTGGGGCGCGCGCCCTCTCTCTTAAAGGGGCCGCACGCGCCGTCCTAAAGAGTCCCCGGCCAATGGTCGGAGGACTACACCTATTTAAAGCACCTCCTCCAAAATGGAGGTGCCTGTGCAAGGTTGTTGTTTGTGTGCTAACACTCTCCTCAGCCCTCAGGTTCCAGTGTCCACCAGCCTTTCTATCAGCCGTGACCGCCAGCCTGTCTATCAGCCATGCCCGCCAGCCTGTCTATCAGCCGTGCCCACCAGCCTGTCTATCAGCCGTGCCCACCAGCCTGCCTATTAGCCGTGCCCGCCTGCCTGTCTATCAGCCGTGCCCGCCAGCCTGTCTACCTGCCAAGTCCGCCAGCCTGTCTGTCTATCGGCCTTGCTCACCTGCTGTATCTGTCGGCTTCGGCCATCAGTCCCGTAAGAGTCGCCTGCTCTCACACAAGGTCGGTCACAGAGTGGCACCTGGTTCACCTTCCCGGTCCCTCCTTGGTTCACGGAGTCGACTAAGCAGCCTTGTGGCCAGGGTCAGTCCGGGTAGGCACTTAGTTACGCCCCTCTGGTCCCTCCTTGCATCACAGCACAGAGGTTCCACCACCCGAATCCGTAACAGTTTGCACAGGCCAAGGAATCCAGTGGCTCCCAGGCTCCTTCGCTCTCAGACCTGTACCAAGAGGTCTCTCACCAGAGATCCCAACTGTAGTGTCGGTGTCTCTGCCTCCTGCCGGGCAGAGACACCGATCCCCTCATCGCCGCGGTCCCGGTCTGGCGTCCTCCAGCTCCCCTGCTGCTGCCCGGGATGCGCGCACCACGCACAGTTTCCCGGGCACTGTACTTGGGGCGTGCGCTCCCTCCCTCTTAAAGGGGCCGAGCGCCGTCCTAAAGAGTCCCCAGCCAATGGCTGGAGGACTGCTCCTATTTAAAGCATCTCCTCCAAAATGGAGTTGCCTGTGCAAGGTTGTTGTTTGTGTGCTAACACTCTCCTCAGCCCTCAGGTTCCAGTGCCTGCCAGCCTGTCTATCATCTGTGCCCGCCAGCTTTTCTATCAGCCGTGCCTGCCAAGCCCATCTGCTTGCCTACCCGTATCACCTGTCAGTCTGCCGGCCGTACCCACCTGCTTGCCTACCCGTATCACCTGTCTGTCTACCGGCCGTGCTCACCTGCTGTACCTGTCAGCTTCAGCCATCTGACCCGTGGGAGTCGCCTGCTCTCACACAAGGTCGGTCCCAGAGTGGCACCTGGTTCACCTTCCCGGTCCCTCCTTGGTTCACGGAGTCGACTAAGCCGCTGTGTGGCCAGGGTCGGTCCGGGTAGGCACTTATTTACGCCCCTCTGGTCCCTCCTTACATCACAGCACAGAGGTTTCACCACCCGGATCCGTAACAGTTTGCACAGGCCATGGAATCCAGTGGCTCCCAGGCTCCTTCGCTCTCAGACCTGTACCAAGAGGTCTCTCACCAGAGATCCCAACAGGATACTATCCTGTCCTATCTACGGACAGTCAACTCCCACCTGGATGCGCTGTCAACCCCGACTGTGTTCGCCTCTCGCCGAGCGGCACCCGCTCCGGCAACACCTCAACCCAGTGGCGCTGTGGCACCCGGCTTTAGACCCCGGCTTTCTGCTCCTCCACGTTTTGGTGGTGACCCTGTCCTATGTCGGGGCTTCATAAAGCAGTGCACGCTGCACTTTGAACTCTTGGCACACCAGTTCACCTCCGACTGGGCCAAGGTGGCATTCATCATGTCTCACCTCACCGGAGAGGCGTTGGCGTGGCTTAACCCTCTGTGGGAGAGAGGGGATCCTCTGGTATCCGATCTCCAGGCCTTCCACGCGGCTTTCCGGAATGTGTTCGATGAACCTGGACGAAGATCTTCTACTGCCTCCTCACTTCTCCGACTCCGCCAAGGGAGTCTCTCTGTGGGACAGTATGCCGTGCGTTTCCAAACCCTCGCCTCTGAACTTGCCTGGAACAATGAGGCTCTGGTGTCCACTTTTTGTGAAGGCCTTTCCGGACGGATCAAGGATGAGCTAGCCAGTCGTGACATACCTTCCTCCCTGGACGACCTGGTGTCATTAGCTACCCGGACTGACATCCGTTTTCTGGAGCTTGCTAAGGAGACGACCCGTTAGAGAAAACCTCTGCACCTCGCTCCATCCTTCCAGTCCAGTCTTGCAACCAGCATTCTCCCAGGGGTCTTCTCCAGAGGCAATGCAAATTGACCAATTAAGATGGTCAAGTCTCACCAGGAGACCCGCCGCGCCGAGGGAAGTTGCTTCTACTGTGGCAATATAGAGCATCTGATCCGCTCCTGCACGGTGAGACCGGGAAACTCCAGTGTCTAGGATCGCTCGGAGCGGTCGTCCTAGTCCAGAGTTCTTCCTCTCCGGCTTGACTCTGTCCGTTTCTGTTACCAGTGGTGAGACCCGCTTCTTCGAGACTGCTTATCTGGATTCCGGAGCCGCAGGGAATCTCATTCAACAGGCTGTTGTTGAGCGTTTTCAGATTCCTACCATACGTCTGGCTGATCCTTTAGCGGTTTCCTCGGTGGATGGAAAGCATCTCTCTGAAACCATCTTGCTTGTCACTGAACCTGTTACTCTTCAGGTGGGAATGCTGCACTCGGAGAGGATCTCCTTTTACGTGCTGTCCGGTTTCTCTTGTCCCCTCTTGCTTGGCCTGCCTTGGTTACGGAGACATGAGCCCGTCCTGAATTGGAGCTCGGGGGAGGTGCTCCGTTGGGGTCCGGAATGCCATAAGTCCTGTCTGGTACCAGTTCATCCTGCTCAACCCCCGTCTGCTCCTGCTAACCTACCTGGCCTACCGGCACCCTACTGGTCATATGCGGATGTCTTTGATATAAAGGAGGCAGAGACACTACCACCTCATAGGCTGTATGATTGCCCCATCGACCTAATACCTGGTGCTTCACCTCCTCGCGAGCGAATCTACCCCTTGTTAGACCCGTGCTATGTCTGAATACATAGAAGAGAATCTTGCTAGGGCATTTATCCAGAAATCCACCTCTCCGGCTGGAGCAGGATTCTTCTTCATCAAAAAGAAAGACTGTTCTCTTCGTCCTTGTATCATCGACTATAGGGACCTAAACCAGATTACCATCAAAAATAAGTACCCCCTGCCTCTCATCTCGGAGCTGTTTGACCGCCTAAAAGGCGCAAAGATATTCACTAAGCTCGATCTTCGTGGGGCGTACAATCTGGTCCAGATTCGCCAGGGAGACAAGTGGAAGAAGGCATTCAACACTCGGGATGGTCACTACGAATACCGCGTGATGCCCTTCGGTCTCTGTAATGCTCCAGCCGTCTTCCAGGAGTTAGTAAATGACATCTTACGAGATCTCCTGTATTCCTGCGTAGTGGTGTACCTGGACGATATCTTGGTGTTCTCCCCTGATCTGCTCTCTTACCGGAGGGATGTGCGTCAGGTCCTGTTGAGGCTCCGGAAGAATCGCCTGTATGCTAAGTACGAGAAATGCCTCTTTGAGCAGACCTCCCTACCATTTCTGGGGTATATCATCTCTGAGACCGGGCTGCGGATGGATCCCGAGAAGGTGTCTGCCGTCTTAAAGTGGCCGCGACCTGAGGGGTTGAAGGCTATTCAGCGGTTTCTGGGTTTCGCTAACTATTACCGCCTCTTCTTTCCTCATTTCTCCTCCCATCTCAGCTCTCACCTGTAAAGGAGCAAATCCCAGAGAATGGACTTCTGAGGCGGAGAATGCCTTTGTCTCTCTTAAACAAGCCTTCTCCTCCGCTCTGGTGCTACATCGGCCTGACATAAATAAACCGTTCTTCCTGGAGGTTGATGCCTCTTCCTCCGGGGCCGGAGCAGTGCTCACCCAGAAATCCTCGTCCGGGCGAATGGTGACCTGCGGCTTCTTCTCCAAACTCTTCTCTTCGTCTAAGCGCAATTACTCCATAGGAGATCGAGAACTGCTGGCCATCAAATTATCTCTGGAGGAGTGGCACTATTTGCTTGAGGGGGCTCTGCACTCGGTGGTCATCTACACTGATCTTAAAAACCTTGCTTATTTGCAGACCGCCCAAAGACTAAACCCGCGTCAGGCCAGGTGGTTGTTCTTTGCTAGATTCTGCTTCACTCTTCATTACCGCCTGGCAGACAAGAACATTAAAGCCGACACTCTGTCCCGCTCATCTTTGTCCATCGACCAAGAGGAGGAACCTCTACACATCATTGATCCCTCCAGAATAATGTCTGATGCTCCGTTCGACCTGTCTCATCTACCTCCTGGTAAGACCTTTGTAGCGGCTCAGAATCGGAAGAGGGTCTTACTCTGGGGTCATTCATCCAAACTGGCTGGTCATTACGGCCAGAGGAAGACGCTTCTGCTCATTGCCCGACATTATTGGTGGCCCTCCCTGCGCAAGGATGTTGCGGATTTTGTCGCGGCTTGTTCCTCTTGTGCCCGTAACAAGATACCTAGGCACCTTCCAGCCGGTCGCCTTCTTCCTCTTCCCATGCCTTCCGCTCCGTGGCAACATATTGCAATGGATTTCATCACAGATCGGCTGGTTGTACTGTCATTTGGGTGGTTGCCGAACGCTTTTCCAAAATGGCTCACTTCATCCTTCTACCTGGTCTTCCGTCCGCACCTGTGCTGGCTAAGGACTTCATCTGTCACATCTTCCGTCTCCACGGCTTACCCCTCCACATTATCTCGGACCGAGGAGTTCAGTTCACCTCCCACTTCTGGAGAGCCACGTGCAAGCTGCTGAATGTGTCTTTGGATTTTTCCTTGGCCTATCATCCTCAGTCCAATGGTCGAGTGGAACGGATCAATCAGATCCTTACCAGTTTTCTTTGGCACTTTATCAACGCTCACCATAGCGATTGGGTAGAGCTCCTGCCTTGGATTGAGTTTTCCTATAACAACCATGTGAGTGAGTCATCTGCTAAATCTCCGTTTTTTGTTGTTTACGGTCGACACCTCCAGATTCCGTTTCCCGTCTCTGCCTGCCGCGGAGTCTCTCGTCAGTGAATTTTCAGCGATTTGGGAGGACACTAGATCTGCGCTTCTCCAGTCATCCGAGCGGATGAAGAAGCATGCTGATAAGAGACGTCTGGATCCGCCTCTATTTCGTCCAGGAGACAAGGTCTGGCTTTCCCCCAAATATGTCCGTCTCAAGATACCATCATATAAGTTGGGTCCGCGGTTCATTGGTCCGTTCAAGATTCTGAACCAAATAAATCCAGTGGCTTACAAGCTGAAACTCCCTGCCTCCTTACGGATTCCCAATTCCTTTCACGTGTCTCTCCTCAAGCCTGTTGTCCTTAATCCTTTCTCGGATGATCCAGGTACCACTCCAGCTCCAGTCTCCGCTGAGGACATCTTTGAAGTAGAGAATATTTTGGCCATCAAGAGGATAAGAGGAAAGACTTTCTTTCTTGTGCATTTGAAGGGGTTTGGTCCTGAGGAGAGGTCTTGGGAGGCCAGGGAGAATATTCATGCCCCTCATCTTCTAGAAATATTTCTTGTAGGCCTAAAGAAGAGGGGGTGTAAAGGTGGGGGGGGTACTGTAGTGTCGGTGTCTCTGCCTCCTGCCCGGCAGAGACGCCGATCCCCTCACCGCCGCGGTCCCGGTCCAGCGTCCTCCAGCTCCCCTGCTGCTGCCCGGGATGCGCGCACCACGCGCAGCTTCCCGGGCACTGTACTTGGGGCGCGCGCTGTCTCCCTCTTAAAGGGGCCGCGCGCGCCGTCCTAAAGAGTCCCCGGCCAATGGCTGGAGGACTGCTCCTATTTAAAGCAGAGGTCCCCAACCGCCGGTCCGCGGACCAGGACCGGGCCGTTGGGGTTTTTCAGCCGGTCCGCGGGGAGAGGGGGCCCCTCCAGCCTCCAGCAGGGCCGCCATCAGGGCATGACTGCCCTGACTCCAGTATGGGGCCCGGCCGGTAGGAGCCCCCTCGGAGCCCCCCTCTTGTGCGTCTCTCTCCTCATGGGGCCCCCGGCCGCATGCTAAGCGCCGGGTCCGGGACATCTTAGCGCTGCGCTGCTGCGGCAGCACCTTCATGATTCCCCTGACTTCCGGTCATGTGACGGCGCCGTCACATGGCCGGAAGTCAGGAGAACCTGGTGTCAGCGATTTGGACGAGCGCCAGGATTCTGCAGGGATCGCATGGGGGTAAGTATAACAAGTTTTATTTTTTTTTAAATACAATTAACTAGGAGTGGGGGGAATGGGAGATGCACATGGGGGGAGGGGAGAGATGAGAGATGCACATGGGGGAGGGGAGAGATGAGAGATCCACATGGGGGGGAGGGGAGAGATGAGAGATGCACATGGGGGAGGGGAGAGATGAGAGATCCACATGGGGGGGAGGGGAGAGATGAGAGATGCACATGGGGGAGGGGAGAGATGAGAGATCCACATGGGGGGGAGGGGAGAGATGCACATGGGGGAGGGGAGAGATGAGAGATCCACATGGGGGGGAGGGGAGAGATGAGAGATGCACATGGGAGGGAGGGGAGAGATGAGAGATGCACATGGGGGGAGGGGAGAGATGAGAGATGCACATGGGAGGGAGGGGAGAGATGAGAGATGCACGGGGGGATGAGAGATGCACGGGGGGTGGATGAGAGATGCACGGGGGGGATGAGAGATGCACGGAGGGGATGAGAGATGCACGGGGGGGTGGATGAGAGATGCACGGAGGGGGATGAGAGATGCACGGAGGGGGATGAGAGATGCACGGGGGGTGGATGAGAGATGCACGGGGGGGATGAGAGATGCACGGAGGGGGATGAGAGATGCACGGGGGTGAGCTGCACATGGGGGGGTGAGAGATGCACATGGGGGGGTTATGTTTACATAACTTTGTTGCCTTATGAAGGGCGGGGGGGGGCCCCCAAAAATTTCTTGCACAGGGGCCCACTACAGTCTGTGTCCGCCCCTGGGATGAAGTAAATGCAGCTGAACAGCAGCTGTCAGGACAGCTGCCCTGTCCTGCTGCAGGGCGTGATGGGGCCTCAGTGATGCGGCTCCTGGCACAGCACATTATGTGGGGCTCCTGGCATAGCTCCTGGCGGGGACCTGGTCTACACTATATGATAAGTATGCACTAAACTCCAAATCCCTCCATTACCCCGCCCCCATATGACCAAAGCCCCGCCCACCCCACCCCCTCCTTGCTGGGCCATGGAAAAATGATCTTGCTTCAAGCCGGTCCCTGGTGCAAAAAGGTTGGGGACCACTGATTTAAAGCATCTCCTCCAAAATGGAGGTGCCTGTGCAAGGTTGTTGTTTGTGTGCTAACACTCTCCTCAGCCCTCAGGTTCCAGTGCCCGCCAGCCTGTCTTATCAGCTGTGCCCGCCAGCTTTTCTATCAGCCGTGCCTGCCTGCCTATCAGCCGTGCCCGCCTGCCTATCAGCCGTGCCTGCCAAGCCCGTCTGCTTGCCTACCCAATGTTATTTAATATCTTTATTAACGACATAGTCAACGCGATAAATAGTAAAATATCAATATTTGCAGATGACACAAAGTTATCTAAAACAATTAATACAAAAGAGGACAGTGCAGACCTACAGAGGGATTTGGATAAGCTGGGTAGGTGGAGCATTAAATGGCAAATGAGGTTTAACGAGGAGAAATGTAAGGTCATACATATGGGAAGGAAAAATGGAAGTCACCAGTACTCACTGAATGGGAAATCATTGGGGAATTCAGAGATGGAGAAGGACTTGGGCATCTTAATTGATAGCAAACTAAATTGGAGTGCCCAAAGTCAGGCCGCTGCTGTAAGGGCCAACAGGGTAATGGGATGTATCAGAAGAGGTATAGCTGCAAAGGATGAGAACATTGTTCTTCCACTGTACAAAGCACTGGTCAGACCACACTTGGAATACTGTGCTCAGTTATGGGCCCCAATATATAGAAAGGATATAAATGAGCTTGAAAAGGTACAAAGGAGGGCAACAAAATTAATAAAGGGAATGGAGGGACTGCAATACCCAGAGAGGCTGGCAAAACTAGGACTATTCAGCCTGGAAAAGAGAAGGTTGAGGGGGGACATAATAAATGTGTGCAAATATGTTAGGGGGCAGTATAGAGATCTTGCCCGGGATTTGTTCAAAAGGAGTGATATTACGGTAACAAGAGGGCATTCACTAAGACTGGAAGAGAAAAGGTTTCAGCACCAGCATAGGAAGGGGTTCTTTACGGTAAGAGCAGTGAGAATATGGAATTCACTGAGTGAGGAGACGGTAATGTCAGATTCACTACACCAGTTCAAGCGGGGACTGGATGCATTTCTAGATACCAGGCAGATTTCAGCATATACTTAAAAATAAAATAAAATAATAGGTTGATACAGGGATTTATTCTGACTGCTGGTTTCAGAGTCGGGAGGGAATTTTTCCTCAGGTGAAGATTGGCTAAATCATTTGGGTTTTTTGCCCTCCTCTGGATCAACTTTAGCAATTACAGAACTAACAGGTCGAACTTGATGGACGCAAGTCTTTATTCGGCTTTACAAACTATGTTACCTGTCAGTCTACCGGCCGTGCCCACCTGCTTGCCTACCCGTATCACCTGTCTGTCTACCGGCCATGCTCACCTGCTGTACCTGTCAGCTTCAGCCATCTGACCCATGGGAGTCGCCTGCTCTCACACAAGGTTGGTCCCAGAGTGGCACCTGGTTCACCTTCCCGGTCCCTCCTTGGTTCACGGAGTCGACTAAGCCGCTGTGTGGCCAGGGTCGGTCCGGGTAGGCACTTATTTACGCCCCTCTGGTCCCTCCTTACATCACAGCACAGAGGTTTCACCACCCGGATCCGTAACAGTGACTAGCTTGTCTAAAAGGATGTCCTTTTAGGGCACACTTAAATTTGAGGACACTGGGAATTCATGGGACTACCTGGGGTAGTGCATTCCAGAGAACCGTTGCAGCATGAGAAAAGTCAGAAGTAAGAGGTTCGAATTATCTGGCGTTTTATACCATCAGTATTTAATCTGTATGGAAGTTTATTACCTGTGATATTAACGGCAAAGCAGTATGAATAGATCAAATGTTATAAATGCTGGACAGCAATGAGGCGATCAACTGCATGGTCTATATAAAGATACATTAGAGAAAACTGATATACTATGTTATGTCTATTGATCATCTGATGCATGCCATGGATTCATATAGATGAGTTACGCACTATTCTCAAGTATTGCATTTGGCAAAGCACAGAGTTCTGCCAGTGGTGGTGTTCCTTAAAGGGATTTATGATATTGATGACCTATTCTTAGGATAGGTCATCAGTATCTGATCAGTAGAGATCCGACATCTGTCCTGTAGCGCATTGATTTAAACAGTCACAGTGTAATCCCGTATTCACCCTCTGGAGGCGCTGCAGGGAAATTCACTGCTAGTGTTGCCCACAGATTACAGCTAGCTCCCAGGGATCCCATCAGGGGGACAAATTGTGATCAGTTTATTCGCACAGGACAAGTTTATTCCAACACGTAAAAGTTTTCCGAAAACAGGGAACACCCTTTAAGGCTATGTGCACATGGTGTCATTTAGACCCCGGCTAAGCCACCAAGTTTTCTTAGGAGAAGCTGCTTTTTTTCTGAAGCGGCTTTGCCATCATTCTTGCGGTGGGTACGCCGCCGGCGTCTTACTCTGTACTGTTATGTATAGAGAGCGGGCGACTTCCGAGTGGAATCTGCCTGAAAAATGAGCACATGCCTTCTTTTTATTGCTTCAGCATTTCCAAACCCTGAAGCAGTTGAAAGATGTGACATAAGAGTAACACTTGCAGCGCTTTTTCAGGTGGATTCCGCCTGATAAAGACGTTGTGTGCACATTTCCAGTTTCGAAAAATCTACAGTCCCCCTGGCCACGGTTTGTTTTTTTAAAAAAATGAATAAAAAAAAAATTGAGCCTTACTCACCCTCCACAGGTCCATCAGTGAGTCTCCATTGCTGCTCCTCTTGCCTGTTATTGTCTGCAGTGCTGATGTCACTTTGACAGAACAGCAGCCAATCAGTGAGCTCAGTTGCTCATGCCATCTATCCAGGCAGAGCCTCTGAGCTCACTGATTGGCTGTCTATGTGACATCAGTGCTGCAGGGAATAGCAAAAGCAGGGGTAGAGACTCATTGCAGGACCTGGGGAGGGTGATCAAAGTGCGTTTTTAAAAAATAAACTCCAGCCAGGAGACAAGGTTTTCCAAAGCCAGAAATAGTTGCCGCTGAAAATCGTAGCAAAGCCATGTGCAAATGTAGTATGATAATGTGCCAGGTAGCAGATCAGCTTCCTCCTATACGCTACCAATACTTGTGAATGTATGGAAATTATAACAACCTAAGGGGTCACGCAGATCCCGCCACTGTTACCACTTTGTCAAAGATGACACCGGAGATCACCCAGATCTCACTGCTGCTACCAGTTTGCCAGGGGAACGCAACTCCGCTGCCTCCAATCGTCAGGACAATTACTCAATTGACTGACGAGTGAAGGATGAGGCCGCGGCTGCTTCCACTACTAGGCCAGTTATTGGGGAACTCATAGTGATCGTATGGTTTATACACCTCTGATTCCAACACATGAAATATATATATACCCCGGTATGATCACTGCCAGCTCCACAATTACAAAAATGGAAACCACTACTAGCTGCCCTACCAATCGTTTCTATAGGCCGATTGGACACCCTTAACAGGTAGCATATGGCTTCAGAGGTGCAGTTTACAGAGCAAGAGGAACAGAGCTATTACATTTTATATATTTAATACGGAAAGGTAAGAGGTGTTTATAAAAAAAATATACAAAGATGATACAAAATGGGAACAAAACAATACGGTATATACAATTACACAGAATAAAAAGGAATAACAAAAGAAAATTACTAAACCTGTTGTCACGGAAATGGCTCCGAGTTTAGCAGACGGAAGCACTCCGATTGGGAAAATAAAACACTATCAAGCTTAATGCTACACCCACATACCTCCCTTGACGATCTCCTGTAGTGTGTGATTGTGGAATGTGCTAGATGCTTTAAAATTTTATGAGATCCCTAACTTACCGGATGTCTTTGCCCCTGAAGGTCCCAGGCGGTAGATATTGTTGTATTGTTCTTTACCTAAGAGATCAAATATGACCCGCATAGCATCATCCATTGGACCAATGTTAAGTTGGAGGGGTTCTGCCGTTCTTATGGTGATGTGAGTAAATGCGTTATGTTCGTCCCTTCGCTACGACGCTGAAAATATTTCCCCCATAATTATTGTATCAATGCAAACCCCAATATTCATATCTGGACACCAAAGACTAGAGCGTCTACAAAATATACTTTGATGAGAGGAAGCTTATGCCTGGGAAGGCAGTTCTCCTCCTTTGCGTAAATGAATCTCAGACTGGCTGTCTCTTTCCCAGCAAATCCCCCTGCTGCAATTACCTGGCCACTGCAGGTGGTCACTACTTCAGTGGAGATGGAAGTGTCAGATCTCTCTCTTACTTCCCTTGCTTTAATTAGTTATTTCCCTTCCTTCATTATAATTAGTTTTCTCTCTTCCCCAAATGTTCAATGTGAGGGAGACATTCCCCCTCCCTGGATTTTAATTTTTCTCTGTGACAATGTGTATTTCAGTTCTTGGTGTGGAAGAAGCCTCCATCTGTAGTGCTGAGTGATGTTATCGGGATTTGCTCCATTTAGTAATTTTGATATTCATGTAATACCGCATATAATATTTCCCTGCCGTCCTTCCAGCATGTTACAGGCTGCCATAAACAGCAGCCTGTAGCGTTCAGTGTGAATCACTATGGCGTTGTATGTGAGCGATGAAGCGGGGTTGCACTCGTTACTTGCAGATGACTGGACAATTCCTCATTAGCACTCGCTCTCGTACACCCCCCGAGCAGACATGTCAAGGGCTGATCTCATCATACACTTGACTCTGACTCCAGGATATCTAAGGATACGAGTGAATGTCTTGGGACGGCCCTTCCGACTGTTTTGCTTTTCATTAGCACAAGCTACCGTAACATCCCACACAATGGACCAGATGTTCTCCGCAGCTGAACAGGAATTAAGTCCGAAAGCCAGCGCTCATTCACCACACCTGGCTCAAATAAATGGGGCTCGTGGGCATCCATTAGTCTATGCCAGCAGTGGCCAGATACCACGCCCGGGTTGGGTACGCCACAAGTGAAGAAGAGACGATTGCAGAAAAATCCGGATTTTACATTCTGGGAGATGGGGGCGGGAAATAGAAAAATAAATCACCATCATCAACTCAGAATCTAAAAAAGCAATGACATCACCCAGTGCAAAGCCTAAGTCAGCCTTGTTTTTTTTAATTAAAATTGATTTATTAGTATGCATGTAAATCCGCATTAGTATATTTGGCAGATTTTTAGTATGGAAGTGCAGTGAAAAACCACAATAAAAAAAAAAAAATAACGGCTGCAGTGTAAAGCATGGGGAAGAGATTGCGTAGACTGTGATGTGATTGGAGTTACATTTTAGCTTAAAGGTTCTCATACGCATTTTTGGTCTAGAACTTGTTCATCTGACAGCTGTTCCTCCCAATTCACCTTCACCCATACACATGCCCAGCTGAGCATACATGTGCTTTTAACGGTGAGGAAAATAAGTCAATGCCAGGCAACACGGGGAGCCATACATTCCTGAGAGAACAAAGGATTTGGCATGTTAAAATTCAACATGCCCAATCCTTCTCTCTCTGAGTATAATCTGTCGGAGCTGCTGATTTCTAGTGAGTGTTTTATCTCACCTCAGTGCTAGATTCACAGCTGCAAGGCTCAGTACTACTAAATAATTCTGCTCTTGTGGGTGTGCTACAGTGTGACAGGGGAGTGTGCTGTGTGTGGAAGATACCATAGTAGCTAGTCTCTAATTCTGAGTTTAGGGAAAACTATTCGTTTTAGAACCGACATAGGGAAAAATAGGGGGGAAATGCCAGAAACATGTCTAATAATAGACAGGAATAGTGTTATTCCTCATATATACATAAAAGCATATTCTGAAAGTCACCAGAAATGAAAGATGTCAAAGTTTAGCAGGGGTCTAAGAGGTAAAATCTTGCTTTGCGGAGCGTGACATGCCTGACATGCCAATGTAAGGAGACTTATAGGCCATGTAGTGCTCCTCTAGAAATTGAAATATTCTAATTGCCTCTTCACAGTGGAAGAGGACAGGAACTCTAATGCCACCCATTGAAAGTAGCAATCCTAAAAGTCAATATCGACCAATTAACAAGCTTGCCATATGACTTGGGATATAAACCAAACCATACACTCTTATTTGCAGTCGCATGTTTTGGGGGCTTTGCCCCTCCTCAATGCAAAGCAGGGGTTCTGATTTGGTTGAGAGGCCTTTTAATGGAGTCTAAGGGGTAACTTCTAGTCTTGTGGAGAGTAACATGCCAGTGTAGGGAGACTTATAGGCCATGCTCCTCTGGGATATTAATATATGCAAATTTCCTCATCACATAGCCTTGCTTTGCACTGAGGAGGGGCAAACACCTGAAACACAGTGTCTGCAAATAGCGAATCTGGTTTGACTTTTATCCTAAGTCATGAGCCAAGGCTCATTAAAGGGTCAATATTAACTTTTAGGATTGTTACTTCCAGTAGGTGGCACTAGAGTTCTAGCCTTCTTCCACTCTGAAGAGGCAATTTGTAAAATTTAGCAGCAATCTGAAATATGATATTAATAATAGTTGAACTTTTCCATTATATTGTGTGCTGTGCTTTGGTACAGAATTATATTTTTTATGTTAAATGTCATATCGCGCCCCAAATATGTGTCTATTTAGTATACCTATGATTCAGTCCACATTGTGTAGCTTTTTTATCTTTTTGGCTGAGCTATAGCCCCATCTGCTGGCTGTGATGGGAAATGCAGTTATTTATTCAAGAAAATATGTTTCAAGATGGAAGATAAGAAAACATAATGTAATACATATCTCCCAACTCTGACAGATAAGAAAGAGGGACAGATATGTTTATCTTATGCTAAGTCAGCACTCTAACCTCACCCAGTCCTGTATATCTGCCCATACAGAAATATTGCTTCTAGCGAAGCCCACACAGTGGGGGCCCTCCACAATTGTTCCACACAGAAAATATGAAGCCCCTTATTCCACCCCCAGTGTATGATGCCCTCACTGTCCCCCCAAAAAGTATGATACCCCCCATAGTGTGACACCTCCACACACAGTGATACCCCTGCACCACCCCACGCACATTATTAATCCCCCACAGCCCTCCGTAAACAGTATTTTGCCACCACAATGGATTCCCCTATAGACCCCCGCAAAAAGTATGATGCCCCCACACACAGTATAATTTAAAGGGGCTGCCCAAGACATACAAATACTATAGGAAAGGCAAAAAAACCCATTACTCACATGCCGGTCTGTGTTTACTTCCTAGCAGCTGATTTCGTCCCGTCTACCCACGTGCCATACACACAGGCGTCAGTGCTAAGGCCAGTGATTGGCTGCAGCATTTACATGGGTAGACGGCATGTGATCAGCTGTACAAAAGTAAACAGTAAATTCATGGGTAGCACTAAAGTTTTTCAAACATGTTTTATAATGAACATCCCCTTTAAGCTAACTTTTCCGGAGACCATTTTCACTGAATATCACTACACATTTTTTTATAAATAGAGTATCTTCTAGCTGTCAGATCTCCATTTTTTTCCGATTCAAATCCTATGCAAAGACATAAAGTTCACAGTTAACATTCTAGCAACCTGCAGCCACCACTAGGGGGAGCTTACTGCATACTGTTTTATTAATTGAGGTCAATACATAGACAGTATTCAGCAAGTTCTGAAGCTCCCTCTAGTGGTAGTGGCAGGTATTCAGATTTTTATCTTTTGACTCTAGGTCTTTGATGTTCCTATGTTACTGATCTATCAGCACAAAATAAATTGTCTTACATAATGCAGACAAAGAATTTACTTTCCATTGCCCATGTCGTAAATTAAATCGGTGAGGCGGCTGGTAATGTTCCTCTCCACTACTTACAAGCTTTTTCCCATTTTCCTCATTATAGGTCTCCGACAAACATTTCAGGATGCTCTTGGGTTACTTGGAGAATGTGAAGGGCAGCGCTCGTGATACCACCATACAAAAAGCCGAGGAGTACATGAAGGAGTACGACAAAGGCGAGACCCAGGAGGAGCCTGACCTGCGAAGGATGAACAGAATACGAGACGTTTTACAGCTTTTGTCTTAGTGGCAGTATTATTTTTGTACGATGTATCACTCAGACCTCATTTATTATTCCATATTGCACCTCCTTGAAGGGGTTCTATCCACTTTCCATATATGACCCTATACCCCCATTATGTAAATTCTTAGAAATTAGAATAGACAGTAGACATGAGCAAATTGATTCTTGCTGCCCTTCCCCGCGT
This sequence comes from Phyllobates terribilis, assembly GCF_046119375.1. Lineage (NCBI taxonomy): Eukaryota > Metazoa > Chordata > Amphibia > Anura > Dendrobatidae > Phyllobates > Phyllobates terribilis. The sequence continues at coordinate 345,769,353 of NW_027362769.1, read as the reverse complement.
CCAGGTCAGTCCTCCATGGCAGCCAGTTTTCTCTTCTACAGCCGGACTTTTGGGCGTCTCTGGTGCATGAGACCTAGTCAGTAGACCTTATGCAACGTCATGATGTCTCTCCTTGACTTAATGACTTTGCGTGACCTTGGAAGCAATAGAGGTGCCCAAGATCCTGGTCATAGAAGTAAAGACAAGCCGCCATGGAGTACCATCTAGAACTGCTCATGTCTACTAGATGGAGGTGGTGCACATTGATTTGCAGGACACAGTCCAGTGGCCTCATCAATATTCTGTGGCTGTCAGAGAGGAGCCATGAGAACCGCCTGCTACCTGTTGATTAGCCGGCCTGACACATGATGGCGACGCGCCGAGGCAGCTATTCAAAGGAAGAGCCGTGGTTGCCGTTAGGATTCTCCGGTGCTGGGGACGGTCATGTGATTGCAAGTATGAGATATGCATACTCCCGTTCACATTCCAACTAGACATGCTCAGTGCTAGTAAATTGAGTGAGGCCGCGCACGTCTAGTCGGAATATGGCCAGAAGTATGCATATTGAATACATGCTGTCACGTGACCTCCCAGTCTCACTGCTTGCACCGGAGAATCCTGACAGTGCACACAGTACACACTGTGAGGATTCACATAGTACACACTGTGAGGATTCACATAGTGACAGCAGACTTTTGTGATCAACCTGGTCAACCCCTTTTTAGGAATTTGAAAGTAAAATGGAAACTTGGGACAACCTCTTTAATTTTTAATCTCTTACAATGAATTTTATTAGAACGCCCAAAAAATGTCATCATCTCCAGTTGTCATAACATGAAATCGGCAGCCAGATAGGAGATGCTCCTTACAGTTTGTACATTCTTCCTTTGTGCACAATGATTTTCAATACAAGACCACAACGTATATATATTTTTATTGTTTTTGAATAAAAAAAAAGTCAGACTATACAAAGCAGTAGTGTCATTATTGTAAGATTCATATTCATTATTGGTTGAACCAAAATATTACAGTCTAGGTACAGATGTTTCTAAAAAAGTAAAGGGCTTTTGCATTGCATTAAATTGTTCTGCATATCGCACCCACCCCTCCCCCGGCCAATAAAGACCCCCCATCTGTTGTGTAAGCAATGGATATAGTGATTTCATTTATATGATGAACATGTCGCAGTCCCATGACCACCTCCTTGGCTATTCTTGCTCTACCGAGGATCTGGATGCGCCCGGCGCCTGAGAAAAGGCGGAACTTGGAATATTTTGTATCTGCACAAGTGTTGGGTACGTTCAGTTCCTGTGCAGAAGTGGGGGCAGCCAAGGAAGCCACAGATTGGCTGCAGCGGTCATGTTATATTGTCAGGAGACCAGCGTGGGACCCAAGTGTGAGATCAGATTTTTTTTGTAATTATGCTGCACTCTAGGGCCATTCATAAGAAGTTGTCCAGTAGTGGGTAACCCCTTGAAAGGAGTTATCCAAAAAACTAACAGGCAGGTAGTTGCTAACTAGTTAGCAACCACCTGCCTGTTGTACCCGATGCCAGCTCAGAGTTGTCACTGGCCGCTCCTACCCGCGATTCAGCTGCTCCACGTCAACAGGGCAGCTCTTCTTCTTCTGGGCTGCTCTTTTGATGGACTGTGACTGCTGACGTCGTGATAATTGACAGCAGTTAGGCAGAGGGGTGCCAGCTGTCAATCAGCGTGACGTCGGCAGTCACAGCCCATCAAAAGAGCAGAAGAGGAGCCGCTGCTCTATCAGCGTGATGTTAGCGGAAGCCGCAGAATCACCGGGGGGTCATTGACCACTCTGTGCTGGGCAAAATCAAGAGGTAGTTAGCAGCTACCTGCCTGTTAGTTCTCAGGCCCACAGTAAAAAATGTATATAGCCCTACAAAACCCCTTTCAGTGTTACATTGTTGTGCCATTCTCTTCCAGGAGGGCGCAGAGTAATAAATGGGACCAGCACAGGGAGGGGGGTCCATTTACTTTTCCTTTATATAAACCCTGGACACTGTCACCCACGTGGATCGTGGACCCACTGTGCCACGAGCCAGGATTACTCAGGAGGTACGTGGCTAAGCGGCTACCTGGTTTTCGCTAGAGCTCCTGATGGTGGAGTTAGGCTTGCTCTCCAGGTAGCTGCTAGGTACCACTCCTAGACAGTCCCTGGTACTCATGAGTCACTGGCATGTCAGGATTCGGATACTGGTATAAAAGACATTGGAGTCGGTATAAATTCCAGACAGGATGGGCACTGGTCCTGGTTTAGGTACTGCCAGTTACCGGTTCAGGTAACACGGGCAATAGAAACAGGTTCAGATTCAAACAATACAAGACTCAAAGACCGGGACCTGGCAACATACTAGTTGCACACACTTAGTAGGAAAACTACAGCGGTTGCTCAGACACCTCCCTACTGGGGAGTGTGCCTTATATACCTGATGCCTCCCAGCTATTGGCTGGGGGCACTTCCAAAGTGCGCGCGCTGCCCCTTTAAGAATTGAGCACGCGCGCACATGGCGTGCCGCCGGGAGACCTGTGTGGCGTGCGTATTCCAAGAGAAGCAGTAAGCCCCAGCAGGGAACAGGAATACAGCCACGCGACCGGGGCGGTGAGTATGTCGGCATCCCTGCCGGGAGGAGGGAGAGGGACCATGCAGGGACGCCGGCATTGGCATTGCAGACATACTGTGCTGAAAATTTCTTGGACTGCTTTGATGAGCTGTAGGAAAGCATTGGAATGCTGTGGAAGACTGTGGAATGCCGACTGCAAGAGGTAGTAATGGCCGACACTATAACAGCTTTCAAAAAAGGGCTGGACGACTTCCTCGATACACATAACATTGTGGACTACAGTTAAACTAGACAAAATATTACACCTATAGTAGTACATTTAATACGGTAATAGTAATTAAATAACTAGTATACTTACGTTTGATCCAGGGTCCTAGGACTGATCGCCTTTTCTCGGGGTCAAGAAGGAATTTTTCCCCGTGATGCAAATTGGCTGAAGGTGTCCTGGGGTTTTTGCCTTCTTCTAGATCAACAGATTTAGGCATATGGATTTTAGTAACACCATTACTAGAATCACAAGAGTAATACAAAAGATAAAACTAATTAAAAAATTATAAACAGGTGCATTTTTAACTGTAATAGTGCAGCAATAATAAAAATGGTAATAATACATTTGTGAGGCCTAGTCGCAGTAAGTTAGTGTAGTGTTAGTGTAGGGAGCACAATAGGGGGAGAAAGGTTGAACTTGATGGATCAAAGTCTTCATTCAACCTATGTTACTATTGCAGTTTTTAACATCATTATTCGGCCAAAAACACATCAGAAACTACTTGTATGAACTTGTGGTTTGGCTGCGATCATGGAGCTTTCTGGGGAAATGTTGCTGGAGCTAAAACCATAGGTAAAAGTGAGCCCCATTGTGAGAATGGCTCCTAAATAATCTAGAGATAGAGGATGTATAACTGCAGGAAAAAAGCTGGAACTTGATAAACCTGTGTCTTTTCTGACGTCTGGTCAACAAAGCAGCGGCCTTGTTTCTGCTCTTCTCTGTCAGCTGGGCGTGACTGCCAACGTCATGCTGATTGACAGCCGGCTCCCTGCTGCCTAACTGCGGGGAGCCAGCTGTCAATCAGCATGACGACAGCAGTCCCTTCCCTTTGAAAGAGAAGTCCGGAAGAGCTGCATCGTTGACATTGAGCAGCCGAATCATCGGCAGGAGCAGTCCGTGACCACTCTGAGCCGGCACAGAGTAGAACAGGCATATAGTTAGCAACTGGATGAACCCTTTAATTGGTAAATTTAAACGCAAAGACCAAGTGCTGTCCCGGACTGCACTCATACCAATTTTATTTAATACGGCGATGCAGATGAGCGATTTTTTTTTTTTTTCTAGGGACCGAATCTTCGTGTGAAAAAAAAAAAAAATTGCAGCCTGCTCTGGTTTCTTTGGATTGCATACGGATGACAAAAAAAATCTTCCAGATTTTTTTGGATTGAACTCAAAAGATTGTTTGATACTCTTGTGCATAAAAACATTCAGGATTAGAAAAACATAGCTCCAAAAACAGCTCCACACCTGGATGATGGTGGGGTTTGGTATTGCAGTTCGGGTCTATTTACTTTGATAATGCTTATCGGCAAATTGCCGCTTTGTATCTTGGCAGGGCAAGAGAAAACCACAGACTAGGATGGTATAGCACTTGTGTGATTGAGTGTTGGGATACTGGAGATTAAAGATATCTTCACATTTTCTGTCTGGATTTGTGAACAAATAATCCACCGTGTCTTACAGTAGCACCAAAGCGGATATGATTTTAACATTTCTCATTTACAAGCTATGGGAAAATATCTGCAGTGTAAATCAACCTGCGGTGCTGAAATCATACTGCAGATATTTTTCACGGATTTAACCCTTTGTAATGTAAAGGATGAAAACTGTGAGAAATCCCCATGTAATAAAGTCCTCTTCCTCTCTGAAGAGGCAATTCGCATATATAATTCCCAGAGGAGCATTACATGGCCTATAAGTCTCCTCACTCTGACATGCCAGGCCTGGCTTGTCACTCTCCACAAGGAGAAACTTTACCCCTTAGATCCCGAATCTCCATTTTTATACACGAAAAAAAAAAACTACAGCAGTATGTAAGGTCCAAAAACATTTTCTAGCTCTCGACTGACCCCTCCTGATTTGATAATGTTATTGCATGATTTTTCATATGCTAACTCATATAAATGGATAAACTATCATCACAATCACTTTATTGACTTTTTAGGCTGTGTGCCCACGTAGCATTTTTCAAGCGTATATGCTGCGGAATTTCCGCAGCGTAAACGCTTGAAAAACGCATGTATATCCGCACCCCATGGTCCCCAATGGGATTCCGCAAGTTCTATGCACATGCTGCGGATTTTTCCGCAGCGTTTATGCCGCGTTCAAAAATCCGCAGCATGTCATTTAATTTTGCGTTTCCGCAAGCGGAATTGCCTTTGTCCAATGCATAAAAAACGCAAGGCAATTCCGCTTGTGGAAAACGCGTGATAAACGCGTGAAAAATGCGCGATAAACGCGTGCGGAATTCCGCATGCGTTTTTCCGGGAGAGGACTTGCATTTATGCAGCAGAAATTTTCTGCTTCATAAATGCAACGTGGGCACATAGCCTTAAACCACATTACCCTGGTTAAACTTATGTTTTATGGTGTATGAGACCTTCTGTTAGTGCCCTCCACGTGGTGTACAGGTCGGTGCTGGGCAGAACCGGCAGGTAGTTAGCAGCTACCAGCCTGTTAATAGACCCCCAGTAAAAAATAATATAGTCCTGGATAACCCCTTTAAGTGTTACATTGTTGTACCATTTTCTTCCAGGAGGGTGCAGAGTAATAAATGGGACCAGCACCAGGAAGGGGATCCATTTACATTTTCTTTATATACACCCTGGACATTGTCACACATGTTGGCCATGGACCCAATGCGCCACAAGCTTACACAGGAGGTGCGTGGCTAAGCGGCTACCTGGTTTTCGGTAGAGTCTATGATGGTGGAGTTAGGCTTGTGCTGCAGGTAGCCGCCAAGTGCTGCTCCTGGGCAGTTCCTTGTATTGCAGCAGCTGACCCCAAGAGTCAGGATCGCAGTCATGGACTCAGAGTCACTGGCAGGACAGGATACGGAAACTGGTATAACAGACATTGGAGCCGGTATAGAGGGTACGGATTCTGGATCACCAGACAAAACGGGTACTGGTCTTGGTTCAGGTACCGCTGGAGCGGTTTCAGGTTCAGGTACAGATGGAGCGGTCTCAGGTTCAGGTACCGCTGGAATGGTTTCAAGTTCATGTACCACTGAAGCGGTTTCACGATCAGGCACCGCTAAAGCGGTTTCAGATTCAGGTGCCGCTGGAGCGGTTTCAGGTTCAGGTACTGCTGAAGCAGTTTCAAGTACCGCTGGAGCGGTTTCAGGTTCAGGTACCGCTGGAATGATTTCAGGTTCAGGTACCGCTGGAGTGGTTTCAGGTTCAGGTACCACTGGAGTGGTTTCAGGTTCAGGTACCGCTGGAGTGGTTTCAGGTTCAGGTAACACAGGCAACAGGAACAGGCTGAGGTTCAGGCAGCACGGGACTAAAGGACAGGGACCTGGCAACATACTAGTTACACACACTATGTAGGGAACTACAGAGGTTGCTCACGCTCCTCCTTGCTGGGGAGCGTGCCTTATATACCTAATGTCTCCCAGCTATTGGCTGGGAGCACTTCCAAAGTGTACGCGCTGCTTCTTTATGAATCGGGGAGCACACGCGCACTAGGCACACACCGGGAGACCTGTGCAGTATGCGTAGGCCAAGAGAAGAAGGAACCCACAGCAGGGAATGGGGACACTGCCACGTGACCGGGACGGTGAGTATGTCGGCGTCCCTGCAAGGAGGAAGGAGAGGGACCATGCAGGGACACCAGCATTGGCGTCTCAGACATACTGTGCTGAAAATGTCTTGCGTCACTTTGATACTTTGATGAGCTGTAGGAAAGCATTGCCGTTTTTAACATCATCATTCAGTCAAAAACACATGAGGAAATACTTGTATGAACTTGTGGTTTGGCTGCGATCATGGAGCTTTCTGGGGAAATGATCCTGGAGCTAAAACCATAGGTAAAAATGAGCCCCATTGCGAGAATGGCTTCTAAATAATCTAGAGATAGAGGATGTATAACTGCAGGAGAAAAGCTGGAACTTGATAAACCTGTGTCTTTCCTCACCATATGTTACGTGTGCGCTCAGCACATAGATTTATACTGGAAAGTGCTGCCATAAAGAGCCGCTTGTAAGACATTTACTAGATCTCTGTTGAAATTCTAATGGTATTGCATGTATGGACCAATACGTACAAGACGATGATTTTTCACCTAGATATTCTTGCGCTGTTTGTCTTTATTTTCATAAATCATAATCATAGCCGATCGCCTGATGTTTGCTAACTCATATAAATAGATAAACTTTGATCACAATCGCATTTATTGACTTTTTATACCACATTACCTGGGTTAAACGTGTGTTTGATGGCATATGAGCACTTCTGTTAGTGCCCTCCACAGGGTGTACTGTCATTCAGTGCCTACATATCAGTAGAGTGCTATATATAACACATTGTTACAGGACTTGCTATCACCACTGTCCTACACTGTAAAATTGACACTATACAGTGCCTAAGCAAATACTGTAAAGTACTAAAATAATACCAACATACAGTAAGCAAATAACAGCTCCATACATAAAGTAATCTGATAGTACCATGCTATTAAATGGTGGTGTCCTCTCCTGCAAGGAAGGCACATTTGATCTGTCCAAGTTCACGGGTAATCAGGGCCGCCATCAGGGCATTACTGCCCTTACTGGCGTATGGGGCCTGGACCAGGCCCTCCCCTCTTTCTGCTTCTGCTCACCGGGCCCCAGGGTCAGGATTCTGCCGGTTCAGTTGAAATCTATTTTCATGCATGGCAATAGTTAACAGCCGCCAGCCAATCACAGGCCGACAGCTGACGTCGGCGTTCATGTCGCTGTAGTATGACATCACTGCCATGCGCTGGTGCGTCCGCGCCTCAGATGGATGAGGGAGAGGATGTCTCTAGATCGCGGCCAGGTAAGAAGAAACTTTTTTGATTTTTTGTAAAGCCGCACTATGGGGGCAGTATGGAAGATCATATGGGGTCAGAATGGAGACCACATGGGGGCAGAATGGAGACCACATGGGGGGCAGAATGGAGACCACATGGGGGGCAGAATGGAGACGACATGGGGGGCAGAATGGAGACTTCATGGGGGCAGAATAGAGACACATGGGGCAGGATGAAGTCACATAGGGCCAAGATGGGAGAACATATGGGGGCAGGATGGAGACATATGGGGCCAGTAATGGGAGAACACAAGGGGCCAGGAATAATTAGCTTTTTTCCCTGTCATACTGATTGTGCAATGTAGTTTGTTTTTGAAAAAGAGCACGAAACGCGTAAAATAAAAACTACGAAATTGCTATTCAACTCTGGATCTGCTTCCGTCATACAACAGCGCAGTCTACTCTGAAACGTCAAATCTCCTTTTTCTATTACTCGGTATGCAAAAGAGGGATTATCTTCACTTACCGACGGGACTGCAGCAGCAGTAATATTCATGGGCAATTATTGGAGTTGTGACAATGACAACCCTTTCAGGTGAGCAACTCCATCACTCTCTTCTCATATGTAACTTTCAAAACCACCCTATGTGCGTTTGTTCCCCCCCCACACCCCTTTTTTTCTGTACAAGGGGCCAGGAATGGTAGAACACAAGGACTAGAGTGAAACACAAGGGTCTAGGAATGAGACATGGGGGGGTCGAGAATGGGTACATATGAGACAAGGATGTGGGACATTATTACTGTAGGGGCTAATTATGGATATTATTACTGCTGTGATGTACTTTATTCTTGTGGATACTGTTTTCAGTGGGGGAGGGTGTCCTGTTACTGTGCCGGGTGGCACTATGTCCCTTTTTTTTTCATCTGGTGTAGTATAGAAGTTGGAAAAAATTAAAGAATTTGCTCTGGAAGCAGTGCTCTAGATAGTGTTATTTTCTGCAGAGACGACTCCTGGCTGGAAGATGTGATGACGGTCTGTGCTGGATGAAGAAGAAAAGTGAAGATGAAGGACTTCAACTAGAGACATCACCGGTGAGTCAGTGTGTTACCTGTACACTAAAACTATACACTATATACTATGTACAGAGTGTTAGGAATCGTGGTTTTGTGCTCCCACCTGGGAATGGAGCAGGTCCGGTAGGGCACTACCCCGGTCGCAGGCGCCGCGATTGTCCTGACCATGGAGATGGAGCTACTACGCATGCACAGAAATTGTCCCAATCTTGTGGAACATCGCGCTCTGGTGTTGTAGGATGTGTGAAGATGCGGGACGCCGTGTCTCTCACTGATTTCTCTGTGTGCCCGGCGGTGCAGGATGCTGCTGTTTCTGGCACTGTGCAGTGGTGGGATGTTGTCTATTCTGCTGTTCAAACTAACAGGGAGTGGCTGTCTGGGGATGATTGGGAGGTATTCAGCACCTGATTATTAGGTGGGCTATTTAATCCTGCTCCCTGCTCAATCCTTTGCTGTTTATTGCAGTTCCTATGCGCTGTACTGGTGAGTGGTGCTAGCATTAGTTTTGCTATCTTTTCAGGGGTTTTCTCATTTTCTCTTTTGGTTACACTTACTGGAGTGCTTACAGAGGTACTCGCCAGGTTCTTGACTAGGCACAAGCTGCGACACCAGACCCCAGCTATCCGGCAACAGTAGGCCTGGGAAGGGCTCTGCCAAAGTTGCCCTTCCATTTACTGGGAGCTGGGTGAAGAGTATTCCCGGCCCTCAAGGGCTCGCCTAGCTGGGTAGCTTGTGCTAAGTGTGTCTGTGGCTGCACCTTTGTTGATTTGGTGCCAGTCTTGCTGGGTCCCTCTGCAAAGCCCATAACATAGAGAGCTCCTGTGTATAATGTTACTGGTGATCCCTGTATTACATGCACACTAAATAATATATACAGATCTTCTGTATATAATGTCACCAGTGATCACTGTATTACCTGTACACTGACACTATATACAGAGCTCCTGTGTATAACGTCACTGGTGATCACTGTATTACTTGTACACTATATACTATATACAGAGCTCCGGTGTATAATGTCACTAGTGATCATTGTATTAGTTGTACACTGGCACTATGTACAGAGCTCCTGGGTATAATGTCACTGGTGAGTCACTGTATTACCTATACACAGACACTATGTACAGAGCTCCTGTGTTTAATATGACTGAGGATCCCTGTATTACCTGTACACTGACACTACATACAGCGCTCCTGTGTATAACGTTACTGGTGATCCTTGTATTACATTTACACTGACACTATATATAGAGTTCCTGTGTTTAATGTCACAAGTGAGCCCTTTATTACCTGTACACTGACACTATACACTGTATGTATGCTATGTACAGAGCTCCTGTGTATAATGGCACTTATAGTAATATTAGTATTGTGTTTTCTAATTAATGATCAGTATTGTAGTATACAGTCACTATGTGGTGGTAAAATGTGGTCTGGTCATGGTGTGGCGGTATTTGTCCCTTGTATGTGGTAATATGTGGCCTGGCCATGGTGTGACAGTATTTGTCCCTTGTATGTGTTATTATTGATCATTTTAAAAAATGGATGTGACACATTCCCTTAAAAAAATATATATATACCTAAAAAGAGTATTGAATATTTTAAGAAATGTTTAATAGGTTAGAGTAGGGCCTGGCCGTGGTGGCGGCTTAAAAAACTTTTGGCCAAAACAAAAGCTGATGGCTGTGTACAGTAGTGTTCAAAATAATAGGAGTGTGTTCAAAAACATGAGTTAAGCACAAAATCTTTATACTAGTTCTTATTTTCATGCATTGAGAACATTGCACACTGTTTTCTAATTCAAAACATGAAGAGAAATATATATAATTTTTAATATGCAAATTGCCTCTTGAGAGAAAAAGAGGACTTGAACTCTACGGCGCCACCTATTGGAAGCAGCAATCCTACAAGTCACAATCAACCGTTTAACGAGTCGTGCAATATGACTTAGGATAAAAGCCAAATCAGAATCTCAATTTGCAGACATGGTGTTTCGGGCTGTTGGCCCTCGTCAGTGCAAAGTATGAGAACTGATTTGGCTAGGTGAGAGGCTGTCTGGACTGAGGTCTAAGGGGTAACGTTTCTCCTTGTGGAGAGTGACACACCGGCTCTGGCATGCCAAAGTAAGGAGGCTTATTCGTCGTGCAATGCTCCTCTTGGAAATGTAATATGCAATTTCCTCTTCAGAGAAAAAGAGGACTTGAACTCTATAGTGCCATTTTTAACTACTTTACAGAAAATAACAAAAAATGAACATTGGGCTGTTCTAAAAAAATAGTAGTTTCTGCATTTGTCTTTACAAACTCACAATATGTACTTGTAGCACCCTGAGGATTCGGCTGCTACAGGAGTATTGCACCTCAACCCAGAGGTGTGATATTCCACTCCCGGGTAAGGATGGAGTGTGGAACTGAGCTCAGATAGACTGCATGCACTACACACATCCCATTTCCGAGGAACAGGCCGACGGTACTCCCACTTAGAAATGTGCAGGTACGACCGAGTCTGTTCCTGGCTGGAGTGGGAGGGGGGTGGTACATCCCATGTAGTGTAGGGGCAGATAGGGGGAGCAGCCTGGGTAAAGTTAGGAGCTCATTGGGTGCTGGTCACCTGAGCTCACACATAGAGGGTGTATATAAGGTGGGCACCATCAAAGATCAGGGTCAGACGCAGAGAGTTAGATGCAGAGAGGATCAGCTGCAGAAAACAAGTTAGGAGAGGAGAGAAGAAAGACCAAGACCCAGAGTGAGAGAGGAGAAAAGAGAAAGACCCAGAGCACAGAAGAGAAGGGACCCAAGAACCCAAATCAGAGCACCGGGTGAGGAGTCAGCATCAGGGTACCGGAACCCAAGCTGGTGGGGGTAAAAACAATCCCCAGCCAGAGACCGGAGACCGTGGGCAGTGTCTGTCACGGTCACCCACCACATTCACCCCGAAGGCACACCACATGAAGGGTCAGGGAACCCAGGGCCAAGGGTGTCCCAACAGAAGACCCGAGGGAGCTGGACCTAGGTGGATCACTGGTGGGGACGGCTGAAGAAAGGACAGAGGGAGAGCTCAGGGCCACGCTCCGGACTTGTTTGGGGGTTGGCTGGATCCAGGACCTGGTGGACGCAGCACGGCTCGGGTGGTCACTAGCAGCTGGAGTGACCAGTACAACATCTGCAGTAAGTAAACACCCTTAACTGCACAACCCGACTCTGTCTTCACTGCCGTCTGCACTACACCACCACAACCCCCATCCTCTGCGCCTGTCCCCTCTGAGGCTATACCCCTCCCGTTGGGGGTTATCTCACCAAGCTGCGCACCCACCATCAGCCTCAGCGGACCCTGCTGCAGCGGCGGCCACAGTGACCGCATCACAACGGGTGGCGTAGTCGACACAAAAGAACTCTTAATAACATCTGTAGGACTGCCACATAACACTGAGCTTGACGCCCTGGGCACGGGCCGGGTCACAGCCGCTCGGAGACTACAACCCCCCATCTGATCCGGTGCCGGGTATTCCCCTCAAAAAGGAATATGTCCCAGGGGGCGCGTCAACTTTGGCGTAGTCGGCAGGATTACGTGCCCGCAACACCCGGGTACTGCGTGCCTGAAGAAAGGTGCAAGTTTACCTCAGAAAGAAGTCTCCCGCCGGTTCCGGAGGGTCCACGCCATCGGACTCCATCACCAGTCGTTTCCCGCCGATTGTCCGCCATTTCCAACTTGTTCCCGCCATCTGCAGAGTTTCCCGCCACTGGGCGACGCTTCCCGCCAAAACCGCAGATTTCCCGCCTTGGAAGAGCAGCGGACGCCATTATGGGCGTGCCAAAGGAGGGCAAGAGGCCACCTCCCATCGTGGGCCGGGACAGAAAATGGCGCCAAAAGTGGAAACCGCCCCCACCAACAGAGACTGTGATGCTGGAGGTGTCTGTCAGCGTGAAAGAACTCCCCCTGGAGCTGACAGTCACCGAGTTGCCCCGGGACCGCCCTCGAAGTGGGAGGAGACGAGAGAAGAGAAAAGATGGGTGTCGCTTGGAGCAGTCTGGAGCGAGCGCACCCGGAGGCAAGAAGTCTGGAGAGGAGTAGCAGAGAAGCTCACCCGGAGATGTCCAGAGAGCAGAGCAGCACCGGCCCGCTGGCCAGGAGCCTGCTGGAAGAAGAGCAGAGCAGCACCGACCCGTTGGTCAGGAGCCTGCTGGACACCACAACCCCGCTAGGTCTAGCGGAGATCTTAGCGCAGCTCCCCCGAGACCGGGAGTGTGCACAGACTGCCCTGGAGGGCCTCGCACGGAGGATGGCCCGGGTACAGCGCGAGATACTGGCGGAGTGGAGCCGGGAGATGACCCAGCAAGCTGAGACCAGTCAACGGAGCACGCTACCCTGGAAGAGGAAGCAGACCGCCTCTGAGGATGGCGCGGGAGGACCCAAGGCCGGAGACGGCGCCGAGAAGGGAGCCGAACGCATGGAGGCAGGTAAAGGGAACGCCTATACCCCAAGCCGTGACACCGCTTACCTGCCCCAGCTCCCCGTCGCAGAGCCCGAAAGTCCCCCTGCTGTGCCCGTAGCCGCCATGTCACCGCTATGGACTAGGCCCCGACCGGAAGCCGCCGCAGCGACCCCTGTGACGTCACGCGCCTCGACCCGGAGCGTGACAAGGCCGGAAGTACCACCAGCCTGGTCGCAAGGCCTAGTACCCCCGGGCGCCGCACCACCAACAGCGCCCCCTACCTCCGCGGAGCCTCCGGCCTGGCCGCAAGGCCAGGTAGCCCAGGGCGCCGCCGTCCTAACGGTGCCCTTCACCTTCCAGGTGCCCCAGGCCTGGCCGCAAGGCCTGGGCAACCCGGGCGCCACCACCACCGCGCCCGCACCCATAAGACCTAAAGTGCCGCATCTGGGAGGAGGAGCCAGAGGACCCGGACGGGTCTGAAGTAACACCATATCACCAAGAAAAAGCAGGAGGGAGCCGTCGTTGAGGACGGGAGTAGAGACTGTATATAGTTGCCCGTCGGGGCACAATGAACCGTTGCTGCTAAAATAGTCCCCGTGGGGACCAGTGAACTGTTTACCTGTTAACCCCTTCATCCTACAGGCTGAGGACTGTGAGCAGCCATTCCCTTCCCTCTACCTGGCCGAGGACTGAGAGCGGCCAACATCCCCTGTATATAGTTGCGCGTCCTAAAGCGCCCCCTACCGGTTTTATAGAAAACCAGTTTTTCAAAGAGACTGTCGCACTTTTCCCGGACACACGTTGCACAGTGTCCGGAGGAGGAACCTGAAACAAGAGACGACGAGAAAGTTTTATCTGCTAAGATATGTTATTTATATAGTGTTTTATATGTTTATTATGTTTATATGAAAATTTTGTATGTTTTTGGTGTTATTTATGTCTTACAGCCCGAGGACGTGCTGTGATTTACCAGGGGGGAATGTAGCACCCTGAGGATTCGGCTGCTACAGGAGTATTGCACCTCAACCCAGAGGTGTGATATTCCACTCCCGGGTAAGGATGGAGTGTGGAACTGAGCTCAGATAGACTGCATGCACTACACACATCCCATTTCCGAGGAACAGGCCGACGGTACTCCCACTTAGAAATGTGCAGGTACGACCGAGTCTGTTCCTGGCTGGAGTGGGAGGGGGGTGGTACATCCCATGTAGTGTAGGGGCAGATAGGGGGAGCAGCCTGGGTAAAGTTAGGAGCTCATTGGGTGCTGGTCACCTGAGCTCACACATAGAGGGTGTATATAAGGTGGGCACCATCAAAGATCAGGGTCAGACGCAGAGAGTTAGATGCAGAGAGGATCAGCTGCAGAAAACAAGTTAGGAGAGGAGAGAAGAAAGACCAAGACCCAGAGTGAGAGAGGAGAAAAGAGAAAGACCCAGAGCACAGAAGAGAAGGGACCCAAGAACCCAAATCAGAGCACCGGGTGAGGAGTCAGCATCAGGGTACCGGAACCCAAGCTGGTGGGGGTAAAAACAATCCCCAGCCAGAGACCGGAGACCGTGGGCAGTGTCTGTCACGGTCACCCACCACATTCACCCCGAAGGCACACCACATGAAGGGTCAGGGAACCCAGGGCCAAGGGTGTCCCAACAGAAGACCCGAGGGAGCTGGACCTAGGTGGATCACTGGTGGGGACGGCTGAAGAAAGGACAGAGGGAGAGCTCAGGGCCACGCTCCGGACTTGTTTGGGGGTTGGCTGGATCCAGGACCTGGTGGACGCAGCACGGCTCGGGTGGTCACTAGCAGCTGGAGTGACCAGTACAACATCTGCAGTAAGTAAACACCCTTAACTGCACAACCCGACTCTGTCTTCACTGCCGTCTGCACTACACCACCACAACCCCCATCCTCTGCGCCTGTCCCCTCTGAGGCTATACCCCTCCCGTTGGGGGTTATCTCACCAAGCTGCGCACCCACCATCAGCCTCAGCGGACCCTGCTGCAGCGGCGGCCACAGTGACCGCATCACAACGGGTGGCGTAGTCGACACAAAAGAACTCTTAATAACATCTGTAGGACTGCCACATAACACTGAGCTTGACGCCCTGGGCACGGGCCGGGTCACAGCCGTTCGGAGACTACAACCCCCCATCTGATCCGGTGCCGGGTATTCCCCTCAAAAAGGAATATGTCCCAGGGGGCGCGTCATACTCTTTTATGAAGATTTAGCATTCCTGTGAATCACTAACCTAATATTTAGTTGTATACCCACAGGTTTTTAGAACTGCTTCACATCTATGTTGCATAGAGTCAACCAACTTCTTGCACCTGTCAACTGTTATTCCAGCCCAGGATGCTTTGACTACATCGCACATTTTTTTGGCATTTGTTGGCTTTGCCTCAGAAACGGCATTTTTGATGTCACCCCACAAGTGTTCTATCTGATTAAGGTCCGAGGATTGGGCTGGCCACTCCATAACCTCAATTTTGTTGAACTGGAACCAAAATTTTGCTCGTTTACTGGTGTGTTTAGGGTCGTTGTCTTGTTGAAACACCAATTTCAAGGGCATATACTCTTCAGCGCAAGCCAACATGACCTCTTCAAGTATTTTAATATATGCAAACTGGTCCATGATCCCTGGTATGCGGCAAATAGGTCCGGCACCATAGTATTAGAAACATGCCCATATCATAATGCTTGCACCACCATGCTTCACTGTCGTCAGAGTGTACTGTGGCTTGAATGCAGAGTTTGGAGGTCGTCTGATGAACTGTCTGTGGCCCTTGGACCCAAAAAGAACAATTTTACTTTCATCAGTTCACAAAATGTTTTTCCATTTGTCTTTAGGCCAGTTGATGTGTTCTTTGGCAAATTGTATCCGCTTCAGTACATGTCTTTTTTTTTTTTTTAACAGTGGGACTTTGTGGGGACTTCTTGCAAAGAGATTAACTTCACACAGGCGTCTTCTAACTGTCACAGTACTCGCAGGTAACTTGAAACTGTCTTTGATCTTCCTGGAGCTGATCATTGGCTGAGCCTTTGCCATTCTGGCTATTCTTTGATCCATTCGAATGGTAGTCTTCCATTTTCTTCCACGTCTCTCTGGTTTTGCTTTCCATTTTAAAGCATTGGAGATCATTTATCTGAACAGCCTATCATTGTCTGCACTTCTTTATAAGTTTTACCCTCCCCAGTCAATTTTTTAATCAAAGTACACTGTTCTTCTGAACAATGTCTCGAACGACCCATATTTCTCAGGCTTTCAAGGAGAAATGCAGGTACAACATGTGCTGGCTTCACCCTTAAATAAGGACCACCTGATTCACACCTGTTTCTTCACAGAATGATTGACCTCACTAATTGAACTCCACACTGCTATTATTTTGAACAAACCCCCTTTCAATTAATTATTCTAATACACAGACTCAAAAACCTGCAGATCATGAATGCGAAGTCTGGTGGTTTTCTTAGAATCTACTGCAGCAACTGGTAAATTGTTTGACATGTGGAAATATAATTTATACCAAAAACAGTGATTAATCTGGTTAGTCATATGGGACTGCTATTTTGATCACTATTGTATATGATATGGTGTAAATGGGAACTGTTAATGTGTGATTGGTGGGGACGTGGTGCAGAAGTGGAGTTTTTCCAAGAGTGACTGGTGGGACTGTGGAAGGTTCGAGGGGTGGAGGTGGAGCTGGGTTGGAGCCTGGTAGGAGTCTCAAGGGGGCCCGAAAATGTTGCCAGTATGAGGTCCTGAAATTCCTGGTGGTAGCCCTGCGGGTAATATAAGAAGAAATGGTAGTCACAAGTCCAATAGTGACCCAGCAACAAGGGATGCCAGTGCGTTTTGGGCCATCTCACAGGTGGCAACCCCCTAAGGCTATCTCTTCTCCCTATCACCATTCAGAACTACACTGCATAGGTGCACAGAGTATGGGGGCACTACAGTGCATGGGGGCACAATATATGGGCACTAAATTTACAGATTTGTAATTATCAAGAAAAAAACTCTGGCTTGGATGTTACAAAATAGTCACTAGAGCCGTAGATGAATTCATTGAGAGGTGTAATATCTATAATGGGGTCACTTTTGAGGTTTTTCTGCTGTTCTGGCACCTTAGGGGGTCCGAAAATGGTGCCTCACAAACTATTCTACCAAAATCTGTGCTCCAAAACCCAAATAGCGCTCCTTCCTTCTCAGCCCTGATATCTGGCCTAACAATAGTTTCTGATGACATACCGGGCATCACTGCTTTCGGGAAAAATAGTGCAATAAATTTTGGGGTCCAGTTTCACCTATTAACCCTTGTGTAACTGACAAATTTGCAGCAAATAAAAAAAATAGATTTTTACCATTAAAATTTTATATTTCCACGTCCCATTGTTATAAAATTCTGTGGGGCACATGTGGGTTCAAAATACTCACTACACACCTAGATGAATTCCTTAAGCATTGAAGTTTCCAATTTGGGATCACCTGGGGAGGGGGGGAGATTCTGTTGTTCTGGCACCTCAGGGGCTTTGCTAATGGAGCTCAAACAGTAGTGTACAACCACATGTGGGGTACTGCCACGATCAGTAAAAATTGCATAGCAAATTATGGGGTTCATTTTCTCCTATTATCCCTCATGTAAACTATAAATGTGGTGCTAAAATAGTATTTTAGTGGAAAAATAATAATTTTTAGTTTTCACATCTAAATGTTCTAAAGTTTTATGAATCACCTGTAGGTTACAAATGCTGAGTACACCAATAGATGAATTCCTTGAGGGGTCTAGTTTCCAAAATGGGGTCACTTGGAGCAGGTTTCTGCTGTTTTGACTCCTCAGGGGCTCGGCTAATGGAGCCCACAATCTGTTCAACCGGAATCTGTGTTCGAAAAGCAAAGTAGTGCTCCTTCCCATTCAATCCCTATGCTCAAACAGTAGTGTATAACCACATATAGGGCACTGCCACATTCAGTAAAAATTGCATAACAAATTATGGGGTCCATTTTCTCCTATTAACCCTATTATAAATTATGAATTTGGTGCTAAAACAGTATTTTTTTTTCACATCTAAATGTTATAAAGTTTTGTCCTATAGGTTAAAAATGCTCAGTACACTAATAGATATATATCTTGAGGGGTCTAGTTTCCAAAATAAGGTCACTTGTTTGGGGGTTTTCTGTTGTTTTGGTATGTCAGGGGCATGGAAATGCGACATCGCATTCACAATCTTTTCCAAACAAATTTATGCTCCAAAAATCGAATAGCACTCTTTTCTTTCCGAGCCCTGCCATATGCCCAAACAGTAGTTTTTGACCACATTTACGTTGCAATTTATGGGGTCCATTTTCTCCTATTATCCATTGTAAAAATTACAAATTTGGGACTAAAACAATATTTTATCAGAAAAAAAAATAATTTTAATTTTCACATCCACATTTTGAAAAGTTCTGTGAAGCACCTACAGATTCAACAAGCTCAACACACCCCTAGATGAATTCCTCTATGGGTCTAGTTTCCAAAATGGTGTCACTTGTGGGGGTTTCTTTTGTTTTAGTACCTCGTTGGCTCCCCAAATGAGACATGGTGTCTGCAATCTATTCCAGACAATTTACATTCCAAATACCAAATGTCGCTTCTTCCCTTCCGAGCCCTGCCGTATGTCCAAACAAAAATTTTGGATTACATGTGGGATTTCAGCCAAATAAAATGTAAAAATATGTTTTTATTGAAACAATTTATAAAACCAAGCCATAAAATGACAAACATACATATAACCAGGTAAAAACCACAGATGACAAAGACGGGTAGAACAACTGGACATAATATATGCATAAAGAGAATACATATGTAACATTTGATGTTAATATCAACAAAAAATACCCAAAGGCAAGAGCAATATATACATACAGAGCAACACGGGTGTGCCTTTAAATAGAGTGTAGTTATGCACACAGCAAATCATAGCATGATAATCAAGGCTTTATATATAAAATACTCAATGATTAGTATCTTTACACCCCACACCACAAAGCATTTCAATGCAAAACGCGCGTTGGGTGTGGTGGACCCCTGGACATCTACAAGGTAATGACTCTGTAAACAGCTTTATCAGTGTGGTTTGATGCAGATGTGTTTATATGTAGGTAAATAAGGCTTGGTTTATTATGCTATACCCTCAGCTACTCATATTCACAGGATAGTACATAAATGATATACATCTTCCCTGGGGTGTAAAGATACTAATGGTTGGTAACTCTGTGTAGCACATCAATAAGACTGACACGCCACCCTTGGTGTAAGTGCACATTAAGTATTTGATGCAGACATTTCTGCACCAAAAAAGTCTTGGCAGGAAAAATGCTGCGTAAAAACAAGACTTTTTGTGTGAAAAATTCTTCAAATCTGCAAGAAAAAATAAGCAAAATTTGCATGAGATTTCAGAAAACTCATTCAGT
Organism: Phyllobates terribilis; assembly: GCF_046119375.1. Lineage (NCBI taxonomy): Eukaryota > Metazoa > Chordata > Amphibia > Anura > Dendrobatidae > Phyllobates > Phyllobates terribilis. The sequence continues at coordinate 345,749,796 of NW_027362769.1, read as the reverse complement.
GTGCTAGGGCAATAAAGTGCTACGTTCTTCACTACAAAAATGTTCTGAGAGGAAAATGTGATGTGTGAACATATACCCATCCAGTCATCTAGGCACTCTCCAACCATCTTTTACTACTAAATTGCAAATACAGTATATTACAGTTTATTTATTATATCTTATTATAGTCGTATGGTCACCTGACCTGACATTAAAAAACAAAAATATGCCATGGATGCTTTATATATATCTCTTGACTTAATCTAGATATTTTTTCTAATCCCTTAACGTAACATAAAATAATATTTCTGACATTTTTGAACACAAGTCTTCATTCTTTGTGGTTTGCAGCCAATTAGGTTAAATATCAGTCAGTCACGTTATGCCAGAAAGCAATTTAGAGTACTTAAAAAAAATATCTTAAAGTCAGCTGTAATGTTTTTCATGATGTCACAAAAACATGGTACAATAAGCAGCGTATGCCATGTTTAATCATTGATGTGCAAAGGTCAAGTACGGTTTATATGGCTTAGAACACATATTTATGATCATCTGCAACATTCCACCAGACAAAAGAAAAAAACAAAGTGATATTTCTCCCTTAAAGGGAATCCGTCAGCAGGTTTTTGCTACCCCACCTGAGAGTTACAAGATGTAGGGGCAGAAACCCTGATTCCAGTGATGTATCACTTACTGGGCTGCTTGCTGCTGTTTTGATAAAATCACTGTTTAACCTGCTGCAGATCTACCAGTTTTCATAATGCTGTGCTCTGTATAGCCCCGCCTACAGCACTGATTGAAAGCTGTGTACACTGTGCATAGTCAGAAAGCTGCCAATCAGTGATGAGGGCGGGGTTATAAAGCGCTCATGAATATAGAGGACTACATGACGGTAGGCTTACTAGTCCTCTAGTGATAATCTCCTTCTCATAAAACTGTGATTTCTATTAAAACTACAGACAGAAGCTCAGTAAGTGACACATTACTGGAATGATTGTCTCTTTCGCCACATTATGCTGTTCCCAGAGTAGGTGCAAAAACTTTAAAATGGTTGACTTGTCATGATACTGACAAACAACCCAACCAAAAATTTATAGCAGTCACTGCGGCGCTTAGTCTTTATACCACAATCTGGGGATTGTCTTTTTCCGGATAATTGAAATTTGGCTGGTGGGAACCGCATCAACCCACTTTGTGCATCGTCCATGGGCGTGGCCTCAGGGCACTCTGTCGTTGGGCCCGGTCTTCGGCCACGCCTTCAGTTTATTTTCAAGACCACTTAGTAGCTATTTTCAATTCAATATTGTCCTGACCACACCTAGTCCTGTGGTCCGATTGTCCATAAATTTAACAACTATATATATCCAAGATTATTTAACGGTTACAACTATATATAACATACACTTTAGTTCCTCCAGCAGGCAGGGAGCTGACCTTTAGTACTACAGGTCGATCTACCTAGTACATTTGTTGTCACTGACCTACCCTGGTCCCTAGTGTCTACCCCTGGTGTGGTGGGTTCAGTGTGAACTACACTACGAGTAGTCTGAGGTAACACCGGTAGGCTGAGTAATCTCCTATGAATTCTTTGGCTCACCCTGGTTACGACAGGTTCACTGCTAGCAGAGGGTAGATTCTCCTGATCTGCTGCTGATGAAGCATCTGTCTCTGGGGCCGATTGGTCTCTCTGCTGTTCTGGAGCCTCTGCAGCTTCCGGTGAGGCCGCTTGGAGAAAGGTCAGGGCCAGTACCACAATTGCTTTGTTCACCTGCGTCCAAGACTGGGGAAATTCTCCAAGGACTGTCTGGACCGTTTCCTCCACTTTTTCTATGGGCTGAGAACTGTCATGGTCTTCTTCTCTGTGTTTCAACTGTTCAGGACATATCTTCAGGTGGTCTCTTGAGATTGCCGCTGAAGTTTCCCCTCCACCTTTACTGATGAGGCACACTTTGGTGTTATCGTAATTCAAGGGTAGGACGGTGTATGGCACAAACCCCACTGGTCATCTAATTTATGGACTCATCTCTTCCTCTTGAGTACCTGTTCTCCAGGTGATAAGGGAACTGCAGGTGTGTGCTGATTGTAAGTTTTCTCCTGCCTCTGTCTCGCCTGGGACAAACTTCTCTCCACACATTCTTGCACCTTGCGGTATTGTTACTGCCGCTTTGTATCTCAATCTGCATCTGGTGAGGCCGTCTCTGGTGTTAAGACTCCCTTGTCTAAGTCAATGGGTAACTTGCCAGGTCTTGCTCTCATCAGGTAAGCGGGTGTACAGTTGGTGGAGTTCACCGGGATGTGGTTATATACAGTAGGTCCACCAAATCTGGTAACTTCTCTGGCCACAGGCTACGTTCTTCAAGGGGCAACATCTTCAACAGGTCTATTACCACCTGGTTCATTTTCTCGCACAACCCGTTGGTCTGGGGATGATACGGTGTCGTCCTTATTTTCTTGCAGCCGTGCAAGTTACAGAATTCCTGGAACACTTCTGCTTCAAAGGCTGGACTTTTGTCTTTCAGCACTTGTTCAGGGTAACCATGCGGGCAACAAAAGTGTTGTTGAAACGCTTTGGCTGCCGTCTGATCTTTCACTGGCACTACTACCAAGAACCTGGAATAGTGGTCTACTATGGTGAGAGCGTAGACATAGCCTGACCGGCTTGGGGCTAGCTTCACGTGGTCCAAGGCTACCAGTTCAAGTGGTTGTTTGGTGATTATGGGCTGCAGGGGAGCCCTCTGGCCATCATGGTCTTTTCGTCTCAGGTTGCATGGACCACATTCTCGACACCATCTCTCGATTGCTTTCCTCATGCCAACCCAGTAGAATCGCTCACATAGCAGGACTTCCAACTTCTTCCACCCGAAGTGTCCTGCTCCATCGTGGTACGCTTCTAAGACCATTGGCGCATCCCGACTTGGGACCACCACCTGCCAGACCAGTTCGTGTGTCCGGGAGTTGATACTTCTTCGACACAGCTTTCCCTCGTAGATGAACAGCTTGTCCTTCTCCTTCCACAACTGTTGGACCTCCTGTGGAGCATCTGGATCAGGGTGCGAGTCATCTTGTCTCAGCAACTCCATTACCTGGTGGACAGCCGGGTTGCTATCCTGCGTCTCTGCCCATCCATGGTGGGGCAATGGGTTGAACATGGCCTCCCTGTTGGCGGAGCACTTGTCCCTCACACAGTGGGAGCACTGGGTCACCCCGTGGTGATGGAAAGCGGGTATCTCTATCTCCTCCAGCTCTTCCAGGTCTTCTCCCCCATCTGGCAAGTTGGGCATCCTGGACAGCGCATCATCATTGGTGTTTTTATGTCCCGCCCGATACTTGATGGTAAACTCGTAATTAGACAGTCGGGCCATCCATCGTTGCTCTAGGGCACTCAGCTTCGCAGACTCCAGGTGCGTCAGCGGGTTGTTGTCTGTGAAGACTGTAAATCTGGAGGAGGCGAGGTAGTGTTTGAAGCGCTCCGTTACAGCCCAGACTATGGCTAAAAACTCCAACTTAAAGGAACTTTAGTTGTCGGGGTTCCTTTCTGTAGGATGGAACTTCCTGCTGGCGTAGGCTATCACTCTCTCTCTGCCCTGCTGTACCTGGGACAGCACCGCTCCCAATCCCACGTTGCTGGCATCCGTATGGAGTAAAAATGGTTGGCCATAGTCGGGGTAGGCCAGGACTTCGTCTCCAGTATGAGCCATCTTCATTCGAGTGAAAGATTCATATTCTGGTTTACTCCACTTGAACGGAGGATTTGGATTCTCGGCCTTCTTGGACTGGCCCACTAAGAGGTCCTGTATGGGTGCCGCTATCTTGGTGAAACCCTTGATGAATCTCCTGTAGTAGCCTACCAGCCCGAGGAACTGCCGCATTCCTTGATAGTGGAGGGTCTTGGCCAGTCCTTGATCACAGTAATTTTTCAGGGTCTGGTGCTACACCTTCGGCGCTTACCACATGACTTAGGTACTTCACCTTGGGCTTTAACAGGTAGCACTTGGACGGCTTTACTTTCAGGCCATAACCAGATAGGGCTTCGAACACCTCGGCCAGGTGCTCCAGGTGGTCTTCATATGTCTTTGAGTAGACAATTACGTCGTCTAGGTACAGCAGGACAGTTTCAAAGTTTTTGTGTCCTAGGCAGCACTCCATTAACCGCTGGAAGGTTCCTGGGGCGTTACAGAGCCCGAATGGCATGCAGTTGAACTCGCTGAGGCCCATTGGTGTTGTAAACGCGGTCTTTTCTCTGTCCGCCTCTGCCACAGGAACCTGCCAATACCCACTGGTGAGATCCAAAGTGGAGAAATAGTTAGCTGATCTCAATGCTGCTAATGATTCCTCAATTTTGGGTAATGGGTAGGCGTCCTTATGTGTAATGCGGTTAATCTGCCTGTAATCAACACACATCCTCATTGTACCATCTTTCTTTCTGACGAGAACTAATGGAGCTGCCCAGGGGCTACAACTATCTCTGATCACCCCAGCCTCCTTCATCTCCCGTAACATTCCTTTGGCACATTGATAGTGAGCTGGGGGTACAGGCCGGTAACTCTCTTTAATAGGCGGATGATCTCCCTTGGAGATATGGTGTTGGACCCCTTTTACCTGCCCAAAATTTAGTGGGTGTTTGCTGAAGACTTGCTCATATTCTTGGACCACTTGGTATACTCCATGCTTTTGGTGCAAAGGGGTGGAGTCAGTGCCCACTTGTAGCTTCTGACACCAATCCTCCATCTGCCCCTTGGAGCCATTATCCTCCGCCGGTTTGGATGGAGGCAACGGTTCCACTGTCTTTATTACGTTGTTACTGACAGTGAATAGCTTAGCAAGGGTAGCATGCCGGGGTAAATGGACCTCTTTCTCCTCATAATTCAGGATGCGTATCGGTACTCTCCCCTTTCAGACATCGACTACCCCCCTGGCTGTCAAGATGGTGGGCCTACTATCAGAGTACACGGGTTCTACCAGGGCCTGATAATCTTGACCCCTGAGACCGATTGCTGCCCGACACCATATTAACATTTCACTCATAGGGGGCTTTGCAATGGGGAATGGATCACTTATTCTGACACTGCCAACTTCTCCACCAGACAGCTCTACCTGTTGTCTTTTCATCAGGGCTCTTATCTCCTTCTGCATAACTCGCTGCTGACTGGAACTGGCAGTTTCTGTGACCTGTTGCAACAAAAGAATAATTTCCCCAAGACAATTCTCTATCACATTGGTGCCTATAGTTATCATAGGATGACTTTCTCGGCGATCAAAATCAAGAATAATCATTCCTTGTGATGGCAGTTCTACTCAGCCAACTTTTATGGTCACCTCTTTATACCCCACTTGAGGCAAGGGCTGACCATTGCTGGTGACGCGCCCCTGGGCCTTCGTCGCACGGCATCGCGCGCACGGGAGCTTACCCGGAGCCGGATCTATTGAGGGTTGTAGTCTCGTGGCGGTGACCCGGTCCGTGCCCAGGGAGTCAAACTGAGCGGCGATGTATTAGCGGTAGATGTTGGACGACTACGCCACCCGTTGAATGCAGCGAAGGAGCTGCCGCTGCAGGGCAGACCGCTGAGGCCGGTGGTAGGATTGTGCAGCGTGATAGTATCACCCCCAACGGGAGGGGTATGGCCTCAGGGCAGCCGACGTGGCTGATGGGGGAAGCAGGAATCACTCAGAGACGATGCGGTGTAGTTCAGGGTCTTTACTGGTGATAAAGATAGACCCTTCCGGAGTACTGGCTAGCGATCGGGGCCTGGTCAGTCTTCGAGCAGATGGGATTTCCCCTGGCCAGGCGGAGTTGTAGGCCTCCCCAACTAATTGTACTCTTCTGGCTACCTTGCTAGAGGCGGGTAAAAGTAGCCCACGTCCCTGAGTGTACCGTGTGGTGCTCACCCGTATGGCCGGTGACTCGGGGCCTTCTTGTGGCGTCCGCTCCACGACGGCGGTGCTGGTCCCACGCGTGTGACCGTGCCTTCGGGTTTCTTGACCAGAGGACCTGAAATCCCCTGCCGGGCGGTTTCTGCTGCTGGGTAAAGATTAGTCCCCACAGCCTCGGACTCCGGGTCCGGTGATAGCTTCTCAGTCAGGGCGAGCTCTGCAGCTGCCAGCCCCTGACTCCTTATAGCACTGCTCCCACAGAGCTCCTGATGTTCTTTTCCTATATCTGCTTCTCTTCTCTGTCTCTACTTCTTCTCTACTCTAACCCTGCCTCAGCCCCAGTTTTATATAGGGGAAGTTCTTCCCCTCCCAGGACTGGGCAGGAGGTGTGGCATGCATAGGATCCCTGACCAAGAGACCTCCCACCTGCTCTCAGACGTAATATCTCTATCACTGTGGCAACCAGACCCCTGGGGTGTCACATTCCCCCCTAGTGAAATTTAGTACTCCGGGACTAAACATATTTTTGGAAAAACATAACAAGGTATAACAATAATGATACAATAAGAAAAACACATAAAGGTGGTCACGGCATGTCCGTAACCGGGTGCAGTCTTTGAAGAAAAGCAAGGTGTCCATTTCACCAAAACAGGGAGACGTAACCAGGTAGGGGTCTGTCCTGCCCCGAGTCCTTAACAGTCTTTAGTCCGTCCTGGGTTACGCTCCAACTATGTACACAGGATTCCCGGTAAATCCACCAAAGACTCCTATAAACAACTAGAAACACATAATTATACACAAGCAACAAGAAAAACAGGTAACCACAAATAAAACAATTTATACACTTCAAATCCTCCAACGTGCGGGTAACTGGCCTCTAGTGGCCCTAGTGGACCTACGGAGCTGACTGTCTAGCCCTGAACTACAGGGTGTAGGAGCTGTCAAGGGTAAACTGGGCAGCTGTCTACCGGCTCCTTGGCTCACTAGGGGTACGGCAGGCTCACTATAAGCAGAGGGTTGATCCTCCTGTTCTGCTTGTGTGGAGTCTTCTGCCTCCTGGACCGGCTGCTCTTCCAGCTCTACCTGTCGCTCCGTAGGTGCTTGGGATGCTGGTTGGAGGAAGGTGAGTACGGGTACCACAACTGCGCCATTGACTTGAGTCCAAGACCGAGGGAAGTCTCCGAGCACAGTACTAACCATGTCTTCCCTTTCCTCTACGGGTCGAGGGTCTTCTCGTTCCTCTTCAGGGTTCCGTAGCTGTTCGGGACACTTCTTCAGGTGATCCCGGGATACAATGGTCGTGGTTTCCCCTCCGTCTTTACTGATGGTACAGACCTTTGGGTTGTCGTGACTTGAGGGCAGTACGGTGTACGGGTCCTTCTCCCACTGGTCGTCCAACTTGTGGAGCCGTCTTTTTCTCTTCAAGACCTGCTCTCCGGGTACCAGGGGAACAGCGGGAGCATACTGGTTGTACGTTTTCTCTTGTCTTTCCCTAGCCTGACAGAGACTTCGCTCCACGCTCTCCTGTACTCTCCGGTACTGCTGCTGCCTCTCTGTGTCCCAGTCTGCTTCTGGTGAAGTGTCCTCGGGTGTCAGGACTCCCATTTCCAGGTCAACAGGTAACTTACCAGGTCTCGCCCTCATTAGGTAAGCCGGGGTACAGTTGGTGGAACCTACCGGGATGTGGTTGTATAGGTCCACCAGATCGGGCAGCTTCTCAGGCCACAGACTGCGTTCTTCCAGGGGCAACGTTTTCAGAAGATCCATTACCACCTGGTTCATTTTCTCACAAAGTCCATTAGTTTGCGGATGATAGGGTGTTGTCCTTATCTTCCGGCAGCCATACAGAGTGCAGAATTCTTGGAAGACCTCCGCTTCAAAGGCAGGTCCCTGGTCTGTCAACACTTGGTCCGGGTTCCCGTGTGGACGGCAGAAATGCTGCTTGAAGGCTCTAGCTGCTGTTCGAGCTGTTAAGTCCTTGACGGGGACGACAACCAAGAACCGGGAGTAGTGATCCACGATGGTTAGTGCGTAGACGTAGCCACTTCTGCTTGGGGTCAGTTTTACATGATCCAAGGCTACCAGTTCCAACGGCTGCCGGGTGACGATGGACTGCAGGGGAGTCTTCTGGCTGGCACGGTCCTTCCTTCTTAGGTTGCACGGGCCACAGTCTCTGCACCACCTCTCGATGGTTCCCCTCATGCCTACCCAGTGGAACCGCTCGCGCAGCAGGAACTCCAGCTTCTTCCATCCGAAGTGTCCAGCCCCGTCGTGGTATGCCTCCATCACCATGGCTGCGTCTCTTCGTGGCACCACTACTTGCTAGATTAGTTCATGCGTCCGGGAGTTAACCATTCTGCGGCACAACTTCCCCTTGTAAAGGAACAGTCGACTCTTCTCAGCCCATAGTTGCTTGGCTTCCTCCGGAGCGTCTGGGTCAAGGCGAGCCTCTGGCCGAGTCAGCATCTCCTTCACCAGTCGGACGGCAGGGTCACTGTCTTGCGTTTCCTCCCAGTTATAGTGAGGCAAGGGGTTAAACGTAGCGGCTTGCTTACTCTTTACCCGATGGGAATACTGGATAGTCCCATGACGGTGGAACGCAGGGAGTTCAACTTCTTCCAGTCCCTCTGGATCTTCTCCTACGTCCGGTAGGTTTGGCATCCTGGACAGGGCGTCCGCATTGGTATTGGAGCGTCCTGCCCGGTATTTGATTGTGAACTCGTAGTTGGACAGACGGGCCATCCATCTCTGCTCTAGGGCACCGAGTCTTGCCGTGTCCAGGTGTGTCAACGGGTTGTTATCCGTGTACACGATGAACCGGGAAGAAGCGAGGTAGTGCTTAAAGCGTTCGGTGACTGCCCACACCACTGCCAGGAACTCTAGCTTAAATGAGCTGTAATTCTCAGGGTTTCTCTCGGTGGGTCGCAGTTTTCGGCTGGCGTAAGCGATTACTCGTTCTTTCCCCTGCTGGATCTGGGACAGCACGGCTCCTAGCCCGATGTTACTTGCGTCGGTGTAGAGGATAAAGGGCTGGCTGTAATCAGGGTACGCCAGGATTTCATCCCCCGTGAGGGCCATCTTCAGCTGGCGGAAGGACTCTTCTTCTAACTTCTCCCATCTGAAGGGTGGCTTCTGGTTCTTGGCCTTCCGGGACTGGCCTATCAGGAGGTCCTGCATAGGAGCTGCCTTTTTGGTGAAACCGGGGATGAATCTGCGGTAATAGCCTACCAACCCGAGGAACTGCCGCACTTCTTTTACACTGGAGGGACTTGGCCATTCCTTAATTGCGGTGATCTTATCAGGGTCGGGAGCCACTCCGTCAGCGCTCACAAACGTGTCCCAGGTACTGCACCTTTGGTTTCAGGAGGTGACACTTGGAGGGTTTCACCTTTAGGCCGTAGCTTGCCAGAGCTTCGAACACTTCCGCCAGGTGTTTCAGGTGGTCCTCATACGTCTTGGAATATACGATGACATCGTCCAGGTACAACAAGACCGTCTCGAAGTTTCTGTGGCCCAGACAGCACTCCATTAATCGTTGGAAGGTTCCTGGTGCGTTGCAGAGTCCGAACGGCATGCAGGTAAACTCGCTAAGTCCCATCGGGGTGGTGAATGCGGTCTTCTCCCGGTCCGCCTCTGCTACAGGAACCTGCCAGTACCCACTAGTGAGATCCAAGGTAGAGAAGAAGTTAGCAGATCTTAAAGCAGCCAAAGACTCCTCTATCCTTGGTAAGGGGTACGCATCCTTGTGTGTGATACGGTTGATTTTCCGGTAATCCACACACATCCTCATGGTGCTGTCTTTCTTTTTGACTAAGACTAGTGGAGCTGCCCAGGGGCTACAGCTATCCCTGATCACCCCAGCCTCCTTCATGTCTCTAAGCATCCCCTTGGCGTGTTGGTAGTGTGCAGGGGGTACGGGTCGATACCTCTCTTTTATGGGAGGATGGTCTCCCGTGGGGATGTGGTGTTCTACCCCCTTGACTCGCCCGAAGTCTAACGGGTGTTTACTAAACACTCTCTCGTACTCTTGAACCACCCGATAGACTCCCTGTTTCTGGTGTGAGGGAGTGGAGTCAGTACCCAAATGTAGTTGCTGACACCAGTCCTCCATCGTTTTCTTAGAGCCGTTACCTTCCTCCGGGGAAGATGGAGGCAAGGGTTCTACGGACTGTATGGAATTTTGATTGATGGTATACAATTTGGCTAGCGTGGCATACCGGGGCAGGTACACTTCCCTCTTCCCGATATTTATTATGCGAACGGGCACCCTCCCATGGTGTACATTGACCACCCCCCGTGCTGTCAAAATGGTGGGCCTACTGTCTGAGTAAACTGGTTCTACCATTGCCTGGTAATCTCTACCTCTCAGACCAATAGCTGCCCGGCACCAAATCATCATTTCACTTTTTCGGGGCATGGCAATAGGGAAAGGGTCACACATTCGCACGCTACCAATCTCACCACCGGAGAGTTCTAGCTGTTGCCGTCGCATCAGTGCCCGGATCTCTTTCTGGAGCACTCGCTGCTGGCCGGAGCTGGCGTTCTTGGCAACCTGCTGTAAAAGGAAAATCACCTCTGCAAGACAATTTTCAATTACATTAGTTCCTAGAGTTATCTTTGGGTGACTCTCGTGTTTGTCAATGTCTACAATGATCAGTCCCTGTGCTGCCAATTCGACTCTACCGATTTTAATGGTCACCTCTTTAAATCCAATCTGTGGCACGGGCTGACCATTGCTGGCGATGATACTCAAGTCGTCGTCAGGGTAGCGGGTGATATCCGAGTCATTCCAGTACTGCTTGAAGAGCACGTACGGGATGGTGGTGACCTGTGACCCGGTGTCCAGCAGGGCACTCATAGGAATGCCATCCAGTACCACGGGTAAGACTGGACGTCCTTCCACATATTTGTCGCGCCAGTTCGATGGGCCTGGTGATCTTTTTCCTGGGGGTTGGCCCTCTACCCCAGGTTGTGCCAGTTTAAAGGACAGTACCTTGCCATATGTCCGGGTTGATTGCAGCGGCGGCAGATGGGTCGTCCGTCCTCGTTGTATCGGTCGCTGGGTCTTCCTCTGGCCGGTGGGGTCCTCCTTGGTCGACGCCACGGGATGTCCTCCGGTCCGGATGCCAGCTGGATCTTCCCTGGAGTGGAAACCTGTAAAGACTGCACAGTTCGGGTTAGCGCAGCAACGCTTTTAGCTAGCTCTTGGACCTGATGGTGCAGGTCTGGAGCCGGGTCATTGTTCAAAGCCTGCGCATCAGCTCCCACAGGCCCTGCCGACAAGGGCGCCGCCTCCTGGTGGTAAGTGGTAGTGGGGCGTCTGTGGGTCACAACGCCACCTGGTGCCGGTTCTCGAAGCACCCGGATGGCTCTGTCCTTGAACTGTGCAAATCCCAGATGAGGGTCCTGTAAGGCCATTGCCCGCAACTGAGTTCGGTGGGCATTGCAATATAAACCCTCTATAAATTGTTCAGTCAACAGCCTGTCCTCGTCTCCCACGCCGTCAGGGTCGGTCTGCTTAATGGCTCTCAGGGCCTCTTGTAGGTTTAGGGCATAGTCCCTTATACTCTCATGTGCCCGCTGTTTGCACCCGTAGAATCTAAGCTTGATCTCGGCTGAGGTGCGGGTATCAAAGGTGTCCCTCAGCCGGGTTAGTATCCCTGCGACAGTCCTCCCCCCAGGTGGCCAGGACTTTACCTCCCTTTGGGCTGCCCCGGTTAATTGGGCCACCAGGATGCTCACTTTTTGCTCCTCTGTGAGGGGGTACACCTGGAAGAGGCTATCCAGCTTTTCTCTAAAGTCATGCAGGGTATGTGACTCCCCCGAGTACTGGGGTAGCCAGGCTGCCCCCGGGATATAGGGCATGGTGAAAGGCATGACCGCCACAGCGGTGGCGCTGGCGGGGGTTGAAGCGGTGAAGCTCTCCTCCGTATCCGACATCCTTCTCCCCCCTAGTGGACCGTGGCCTACCTTGCGATGATCTTCTTCCGTAGGCCGCGGCTCCGCAGTGGATCGTCAGGGTTGAGGACCTTCCGTCGCGCTCCTGTGACGTCGGCGTCTGCTGGGCTCCTTCCAGGACCTTACGCAACGTCCGGACGTGAGGCGGGGCTTCAGTTCTCGCGCGCTTTCGGAGTCCACGCCCCTCTTCTTCCCGCGCGGCGTCCTCAAGATGGCGTCCAATGGCGGGAAAACTCCACGTATGGCGGGAAGAAGGCTGAAGATGGCGCCGGATGGCGGGAAAACTCCACCGATGGCGGGAAGGAAGCGGGAGATAGCGCTGGATGGCGGGAATCTTCACCACAGGTAAGTTTGAACAGTCTTTTTCAGGCACGCAGTACCCGGTGGTTGCGGGCACGAAATCCTGCCGACTACGCCAAAAGTTGACGCGCCCCTGGGCCTTCGTCGCACGGCATCGCGCGCACGGGAGCTTACCCGGAGCCGGATCTATTGAGGGTTGTAGTCTCGTGGCGGTGACCCGGTCCGTGCCCAGGGAGTCAAACTGAGCGGCGATGTATTAGCGGTAGATGTTGGACGACTACGCCACCCGTTGAATGCAGCGAAGGAGCTGCCGCTGCAGGGCAGACCGCTGAGGCCGGTGGTAGGATTGTGCAGCGTGATAGTATCACCCCCAACGGGAGGGGTATGGCCTCAGGGCAGCCGACGTGGCTGATGGGGGAAGCAGGAATCACTCAGAGACGATGCGGTGTAGTTCAGGGTCTTTACTGGTGATAAAGATAGACCCTCCCGGAGTACTGGCTAGCGATCGGGGCCTGGTCAGTCTTCGAGCAGATGGGATTTCCCCTGGCCAGGCGGAGTTGTAGGCCTCCCCAACTAATTGTACTCTTCTGGCTACCTTGCTATAGGCGGGTAAAAGTAGCCCACGTCCCTGAGTGTACCGTGTGGTGCTCACCCGTATGGCCGGTGACTCGGGGCCTTCTTGTGGCGTCCGCTCCACGACGGCGGTGCTGGTCCCACGCGTGTGACCGTGCCTTCGGGTTTCTTGACCAGAGGACCTGAAATCCCCTGCCGGGCGGTTTCTGCTGCTGGGTAAAGATTAGTCCCCACAGCCTCGGACTCCGGGTCCGGTGATAGCTTCTCAGTCAGGGCGAGCTCTGCAGCTGCCAGCCCCTGACTCCTTATAGCACTGCTCCCACAGAGCTCCTGATGTTCTTTTCCTCTATCTGCTTCTCTTCTCTGTCTCTACTTCTTCTCTACTCTAACCCTGCCTCAGCCCCAGTTTTATATAGGGGAAGTTCTTCCCCTCCCAGGACTGGGCAGGAGGTGTGGCATGCATAGGATCCCTGACCAAGAGACCTCCCACCTGCTCTCAGACGTAATATCTCTATCACTGTGGCAACCAGACCCCTGGGGTGTCACACTGGCATAGATGCTAAGATGTTCATCTGGACTGTGGGTAATGTCTGAATCAGTCCAGTATTGTTTATAAAGGATATATGGCATCGCTGTCACCGGGTACCCAGTGTCCAGTAACGAGTTCATCGGGATGCCATCAAGCATGACAGGTAGGACCGGTCGTCCTCCCACGTACTTGTCTCGCCAGTTTTGTGGGCCTGGTCGTCTTACTCCGGGGGGTTGGCCCTTTGCCCCAGGGGTTGCTTGTTTAAATTACAGAATCTTGCGTAGTGCCCCGCCTTTTGACAGCGGTGGTAGATGGGTTGTCCGTCCTAGTCGTATCGATCGCTGTTCCTCCCTTCTGTCAAATTTTGTTTGAATGCAGATTGAACATTTTCTGTTAGTACAATAAACCTCATTTCAAGGCAGAAACATTACTGTGTACAACAGTTATTACATATATCAAACTGAAATAGCTGTTGCAAAAGCACCAATTTTTATAAAAAATTAAGCTTAAGATTAATAGGGGTGCTGTCACGGGTGTGTCGCTACGAAGATCGTCTTGATTACACAGCCTGACTTCTCGCAGCTGAGTTTTTGGTGCTTGGTGTTTTTCGGCAGGGAGGGAGTTAATTCTCTCTCTCTGTGCTAGACGAGGCCCAGCCTCGCCCAGCTGCAGTTAATTCTGCAGTATGGGGACTCCTTCAAATACCTGCCGTTCTGATAGGGTAGTTGTCGGTGAAAGCTTCTCATGCAGACTATCAGAGCGATAAGTGGTATTGTGGAGTTAAGAGCTAAGTGTACTCGGTGTGGTTTTTTCCCTTCCTCGCTTTATTCTTTATCCCCTTACCCGTTGGTGTTCCCTCCGTTGTAGTGGTGTAAGTTTTTGTATGCGAGGTGGTTTTTGGGTTTGCCCCTTGTACTGTCTCGTTCGTCTTGTACTGTGTTTGGCATATACGATCCTGTCCCCAATTGTTGTGATCAGGGTCCTTCTCAGGACTAGATTACTGAGGTTCAGGGATTCGCAGGAGGTAGGTTTACGCTGGCGGCCTGGACCTCTGTACCATCAACAGTACCTCCAGGTTGAGGGTTTAGGCAGGGCCTCAGTGTAGGGTCAGCATAGGCTCCTGACCTCCTGTACGCCGAGTTAGGGTGACAGGTGCCCAAACTTTTTCATATAACTGTAGTTTAATGTTCGTGATGCCACCTGTGGTATGCTGCTATATGGAGCCGCCGCTGAGGTACAGATCCTCTGCTGCTGATGGTGACGCAGCAGAGTTGGGACAACTCTCCACAGGCAGAGCTTAGCCACAGGGTAGGAAGTGGTGATGTTATAGATGTTGCTGTGCAGTGTAATGCAGGGGATAGCGCAGATAATAACCAGTCCACAACTTAATGGCGGTTTCCTCTTATCTTTACTTGCGGTGGTTAGGCAGACCAGGGCATGGGTACTAGCTGGTAGTAGAGGTCCGGGCGGCCTGGAAGCAAATTGGGAATCCACCTTGCCAGGTGAAATTGGAGGCCTTCCCTTTGCGCTAATCTCTTTGGCCCTGCTGCTTGTAGCTGTACTGCGGCCCTCGTCCCTGAGTAAAACGTTTTTGTGCTCACCCGTATGGCAGGCAGCTCGGGCCTTCCTGGAGTGTCGCTCCCACATGGCAGTACTGGGCCCTATGTGCTGCGGAGCCACTGGACGTCTGATGGGGCCAGGAGACCTGCAGTCTACTGCCCTCCGGTTTCTGCTGCTGGGCCTTCAGTGCCCCACAACCTCGGACTCCAGTGTCCAGTTCTTCTACGCTCCTCTCTGGGGTGAGCTGCCGTGCAGCTCCACTCCCCAGGTCTTTCCTCTTCGCAGTCCTGACTTCAACTCCTCTCATTAACTCTAACTAACCCCGCCTCCAGATTCCAGTTGCTAAGGGGAGGAGCTCCCCTTGCTGGTCTGGAGCCAGGAAAGTGTTGTATGCTAGTATACCTGACTAGAGGACCCCTGCTTGCTTCCAGGCATGGCATCACCTCTTGTGAGGGAGGCAGTGTCACTGTGGAAACCACACCCATGGGGTGCCACATTCCCCCTTATCTATATACACTATTTAGGAAGTAGATATCATAGAGGGGTACTATGTTTGATTCCTCTCCTCAATGAGTGGGAGATAAGCACTGTCCTGAAGAACTTGAGTCTTCCATGTAAAATATGAACAGCTATTGATCAGAATGGTCGCCCTGTAATGCTACCTTTCCCCTCCAAAGCTGGTTCTTATAGCAATCATTTAGATGCATCCATTTAAATTTTAATCTGCACTAGACAAAAAACTGGTCTGGAATCTGGTTGCGGTGTTTAAATAACCCACTTCTTGATTGCCCTAGCTATTAACTCTTTTTTATTAACTTCCTCTGCTTTTGGCACTGAAGATGATCAGGAATTTTGAAATTTCAAGTGCTCTCACGCGTCTACAGTATGCACGTAGATCATAAGAATCTGACTTCATAGAAGTGTGTACAGATGGAAAGTTTATTATTTAGAGATTTTATATGATCCATATTTCAGTAATAGGGCCTGTTAAATGTTAACTGGATTTCATTAGGATTTTAAATGTTTATGTTCCTAGAGATGAACTTTGGTACAAAAGTTTTCATCAGTGTGTGCCCTGAGTGGGTTTTGTACAAACCTGGTACAGAGTGTAGCTCCGGCGTCTCTGTCTTCCGTCCCCCTCCCCCGGCTGAAACTCCAACCCCCTTACTGCTACGGCCCTGGTCCTCTGCCCGCCGCTCTCCCAGCAGCTTCTCTCGCAGGCTCTGCCCGGGGCGCAGATCCCGGGGCACTGTGCTTAGGGCGCGTGCGCGCTCCCTGTCTCTTAAAGGCACCGTGTGCATGCCGTCCTAAGATGTCCCCGGCCAATGGCCGGAGGGCATCTATTATATAAGGCTCCTCCCCCAACATGGAGGTGCCTAAGCAATGTTGTTAGTTTGTGTTTAACATGCTTGTCAGCCCTTAGGTCCCAGTGCTGCCCGCCTGCCTGTCTACCAGCCGTGCCCACCTGCCTGTCTACCAGCCGTGCCCACCTGCCTGTCTACCAGCCGTGCCCGCCAGCCTGTCTACCAGATGTGCCCGCTTGCCTGCCTACCAGCCATTCCCACCTGCCTGCCCACCAGCCGTGCCTATCTGCCATGCCAGTCTGTGCCTGTTGCCAGTCCCATGGGAGTCATCTGCTCTCACACGAGGTCAATCCTGGAGTAGCACCTGGTCCATCTTCCCAGTCCTTCCTTGGTTCACAGAGTCGACTAAGCCGCCGTATAAACAAGATCGGTCCAGGGTAGGTTCCTAGTTACGCTCCTCCGGCCCCTCCTTGTACCACGGCACAGTGGTTCCACCATATGGACCCGTAACACAGAGCCAAAAATATCACTGTATACTGATCCAAGGCTATTTCACAAAGGATTTTCGCACCTCGACTTTCCATATTTCATACAGAACAAAGTCGGAAATCACCCATATCCATGATCCAAAGTGAAGGAATTGAGGAGTGAATCACTTGTTTTAGGATGAGGACATGCAGAACGTTCCATTTCTACAGTCCTGGTGTAAAAAATGCTGAAAAGGTAGAATGCTTTAAAAAAATAGAAGTGCTAATAGTTTATTTTTATCAATTAACAGGAAAGAAGGAAAGAAAAATCTAAATCTAGCCAAGTTTTGGAGGGACCACCCTTTGCCTTCTAAAGAGCATCAATTTTTTTTTAGGTTCTTGCTCACAGTTTTTGAAGGAACTCAGCAGGCAGGTTGTTCCAAACATCTGGGAGAACTAACCACTGACCTTCCATGGATGCAGATAGGATTGTGCTGACATCATGATGGGGGGGCTGTATTATCACTCCCAGGACTCAGTAAAAAAACGTCAAAGGGTGGGCGGTGGATATCCACAGGGCACCCATGCTGTGAGTCAGGAACCACCCAGGTCAGATAAAAGATAAGGTTGATTTATTCAGCACTCAACGTGTTTCAGGGACGATCCGTCCCCTTCACCAAGTGATTACAAAATGTAAAATTTACATGATTTACATTTTTATAAATATTCATGATTTTTAAAGCGTGGTATACATTTTCTTAATGACATTGACTGACTGACACTTAGCAAAACTCAGGAAAATCTCTTGGTGTGCATGTTATAGTTGTCGTAGGAGCCAATACACCAGACGGAGTCCAAACAGTTATCTGTATAGGAAAGCAGACTTTGATTTCCTATTGAGAGTGCCTCCACAAAAAAAGTATGTATTTTTTACAATGGGTTCCTAGGGGTGACGGGTGACACTCTGTACCAGGTCTCCGACGGACTTACACATGCAACGTTAAGCTTGAACGTAATATATACAGAGCCTTACTTTGCTTTTCTAGAATTTGCAGTTTTGTATTATTGTACTTATCATTAGTGTTGAGCATTCCGATACTGAAATATCTGGTATCGGCCGATATTCGCGGTATCGGAATTCCGATACTTAATTCCGATACTTTTGCAATATCGTATATCGGAATCGGAAGTTCCCATAATGCAATGAGCCATTTTCATTTTATTCAGCCAATGAGGATCCTAAGAAGTGTGGGCACATCCTGTTAGGCATGTAGGCATCTTAACTAATGGCATGGCTGTGATTGGCTGCTGAAATGATGTCATGATGCACTATAAAAGCCGCCGCCGCCATTTTGAGCTCACTCTGCTGTGAATTCAGTTAGGGATAGGACGCTGTTGTTCTGAGGGACAGTTTTAGCTACCTATTTGGTCTATTCTGCTTTACCCAAGCTACTTTATAAATCGCTGTGCCTTGCAGTGCTAGTGCACAGTTCTCTGTGCTGTTCACCGCTTTCTGCAAGGTCTCTGTGTGTGAGTGCAGCTCACCCTGTAGTGTGTGCTTCAGCCACGTCTGGTTGTAGTGCACTCAGTGTGTGTCACTGCCTCATACATTGTCCTTTTTTGCCAATTCATAATTTTTCCTGATATCTCCTATTAGTGTGGTGGTTCCATCCGTATTCAGCTAAATTGGTTCCAAACACACTATATAGGAGTAGATAGAGAATTTTTTTGGTCTTGCAGCGCTAGTGCACAGTGCTCTGCATCTGTACTGTTCACCGCTATCTGCAAGGTCTGGTGTGTGAGTGCAGCTCACCCTGTAGTGTGTGCTTCAACCACGTCTGGTTGTAGTGCACTCAGTGTGTGTCACTGCCTCATACATTGTCCTTTTTTGCCAATTCATAATTTTTCCTGATTTCTCCTATTAGTGTGGTGGTTCCATCCGTATTCAGCTAAATTGGTTCCAAACACACTATATAGGAGTAGTTAGAGGAGCCTTTCTGCAGCATTGGGCCCTGCAGCCCCAGCCAGATTAGTATTAGCCTATTTTTTGTAGCCTCATCTATTGCATTGTAGGTTACCTTCCTACATTGTAATAGTTACAAAAAGTTTGTGATACTATCGTTATTACATCTTTAGGCACATCCAGTGTCTTTTTGTGACAAAAAAAACCTAAATAAAGTTCACCAAACACTCCACTTTACAGTTGTGTAGGCCACATTAGCTCATATTAAAGTCTAGTCCACACTTTATAAAATTAGTGTTTCTTATACCTGTTAGCAGCTGTTCAGGAATAAGCACACTAAGCTCTTAGTACTTTTCTGCCTATCTTTATCAGTCTACCAAGATGAAGAAGGCAGGGAGTAAGGCATGTGGTCGTGGGCGTGGAGTTTCTGCAGGGAGAGGACGTGAGGATTCTGTGCCTGCAGGGAGAGGATGTGGGGATTCTGTGCCTGCTGCGGGCACCAGTGACTCAGCATCCCCCAGTTTTACCAGGGAACAGTCCTTTATGCGCAGCTTTGTAGGAGCTAGCCGTACCCCACTGTTGCGGGAGGACCAAATTGAAGCCGTTGTCGGATGGATGGCAGCTAACGCATCGACTTCAATTAGTTCCAGATCCTCTCAGGTCCTGAGCACTGAAGAGCACCCATCTGTCTCTTCACCACCTGCCAAATTGCCCAGGCAGTCAGAGAGCCCTGGACAGGAGCCATCTCTACTTCTGTTCTCTGAATCTCTTGGCTTGGAAAGTGGGGGCCAGCCAAGCAGAATTCGAGAATTTAAAGAAGAGGTAGTATGCAGTGATGCGCAACCGTTTTGACTCTCTGAATCTGAAGAGGCGGGTGGGCCAGTGCCTATGGTCAGCAGCACACCTCAGTACACATCTGATGATGAGACTCAGGTGCCACTTTCTGGTGCGTACTGTGCTGTCGAGACTACCCAGGAGAAGCAGTTGTTTGAAGAGGGTGGTGTAGATGATGAGGTCCTTGACCCATCATGGCGTGAGGGACAGGAAGGTGGTGGGAGCAGCTCTGAGGAAGAGATTCCCCGAACAGCCCAAAAAGGAGGGAGAGGGAGGGGGCAGACTTGGTTGCCTGTAGCCTCCACTTCGGCACCCATTAGGAGCATGGCTCTTCCAAAATCCAAAGCGGGCGCTCCCAAGACTTGCAGTGCCTGGTCCTTTTTTGACACAGTTACAGATGACATTTGCTTTGTCAAATGCAAGCTGTGTAATCAGAAGGTGAAAAGAGGGAAAAGTGTCAGCAACCTCAATACCACAAATATGTGGAAACATGTGCGGACCAAGCACGTGGTGGAGTTACAAAAACACACTGAAGACCTAGGCCAACCTACAGCGCCACCTACCACCTCTTCAGCTCGTGTTGTAGCCTCTTCCTCCAGCTCACACACAGCTGGTTCGGCTTCCTCACAGGATCGCCATGGAAGAATCTCTGGCACTGTTGTACAGAGACACAGTGTAATTCCACCCACAGCACCACTTTCCCAGTCATCCTCACACTCCCAGGCCAGTCTACAGCCATCGTTAGCACAGGCATGGGAGAAAAGGCGTCCATACTCGGCAAACCACCCCCGAGCACAGGCTCTGAATGCTGGCATTGCTAAACTACTGGCCCTTGAAATTCGATCATTCAGGCTGGTGGAGACTGACACATTCCGTAACTTTATGGCATTGGCAGTCCCACAATACAACGTGCCCAGCCGCTTTTATTTCAGCAGGCAAGCCGTCCCTGCCCTGCAACATCATGTGGAGGGAAAAATTAAGCATGCGCTACAAAACGCCGTCAGTAGCAAGGTCCACCTGACCACCGATGCGTGGACCAGTAAGCATGGACAGGGACGATACCTTTCCCTCACTGCCCATTGGGTAAATGTGGAGCTGGGTACAAATCTTGAGAGTGGCGCTGTACGTGTTCTGCCAACTCCAAGGATTGCAGGAATCCAGTCTGTAAACATTGACTCCTCCTCATACTCCAGTTCCTCTGAATCAGCGCTGCAGGAGCCGTCACGGTCTACCTCCACATCGACCCGTGAACGGTTACCTGTTATGATGACCGATATGAGCACAGCCGTGGCCAAATGTCAACAGGCCGTATTAAAATTAATTTCTTTGGGGAATTGAAGCCACACAGCGCAGGAGCTCTGGAATGCCATCAAGCAGCAGAGCGACGTGTGGTTTGTGCCAGCGAATCTCCAGCCAGGCATGGTAGTGTGTGACAATGGCCGAAATCTGGTGGCAGCTCTGGGCCTAGGCAACCTCACTCACATCCCATGTCTGGCACATGTGCTCAACTTGGTCGTGCAGAGTTTTTTGAGGGACTATCCAGATCTTGATGCACTGCTTCACAAGGTCCGCATAGAGTGCGCTCACTTGCGGCGTTCCAGCAATGCAAGATCACGCATTGCAGCTCTGCAGCGCCGATTACGTCTTCCGGAACATCGCATCATATGTGACCTACCCACCAGGTGGAATTCAACGTTACATATGTTGGAGAGGTTGTGTGAGCAGCAGGCAGCAGTAATGGAGTACCAGCTGCAGCAGGCGCAAACAAGTCGCAGTGCGTGCAGTTCACACTTCACCACCACTGAGTGGGCCTCTATGAAGGACATTTGCCACGTTTTGCGTGCCTTCGATTATTCCACGCGGATGGCGAGTGCAGATGATGCACTAGTCAGCATGACTATCCCCCTTATCTGCCTGCTTGAAAAAACACTGCAAGCACTAAGGGATGAGGTTTTGGAAGAGGTAGAGGATGAGGAGTCACAAATGCCATCTGCTTCTCTACAGTCTGCGCAACGTGGTTCCTCACAAAGGCCTAGGCAGGGGACACTTTGTGAGGAGGATGAGGAGGAGTCAATGGATGAGGAAGACATCTGTCCAGAGGAGGGAGGTACACAATGCTCTAGTAGTCAGTATCTAGAGCGAGGGTGGGGTGATGCAGAGCAGGCAGAGATCACGCCTCATACAGGGGACAGCGTTTCTTGGCCAGTTGGCAGTCTGCAGCACATGGTTGATTTCATGCTGCAGTGCCTGAGAAACGACCGCCGCATCGCCCACATTCTCAACACGGCTGATTATTGGGTGTCCACCCTCCTAGATCCTCGCTACCGGGACAACTTACAAAGCCTCATAACACCGTTGAACCGGGAGCGTAAAATGCGGGAGTACCAAGACGCACTGGTGCATTCCATCATGTTCTCCATTCCAACCGAGAGAAGTGCTGCTAGTGCTTTACAAAGCAGCTCAGTGCGTCGAGGCAGTGGAGGAAGCTCTGCACAAAGAGGGAGCAGAAGCAGCGCCTCAGCACAAGGCAAGACTAGTATGGCCGAAATGTGGCAAAGTTTTGTGTCCCCGCCGCCACAAATGTCTACACCATCACAGACGGCTCCAGTCAGCAGGAGGCAACGTTTCCGTCAGATGGTGACAGACTACATGTCTTGCCCTCTTAGTGTACTCCCAGACGGCTCTTCTCCCTTCAAGTTTTGGGTCTGTAAGCTGGATACATGGCCAGAGCTTAGTCAGTATGCATTGGAGGTGCTAGCTTGCCCTACTGCTAGTGTATTATCAGAACGCGTCCTCCGATAACGACGGATGAATTTGCCAGTCCTCTTCCAGAATAAATAATTGGTTGGCAACAGTATCCAGGTCTCCTGTTCTGTTCATGTTTCTACCACCTGAACTGTAATCCCTGAGCTCCAACACCGCCAGTTGGCGCTCGGAAGTGCCGTCTGCACAGTCAACACTTGCTGCCGTGTTATTGGGGTTCAGTAACGTCAGCTGTTCTCCTGCTGTGCGGACGGCAATTTCTCCTGCTCTGTCCACATTCTCACTACTACAGATTTTAAAGTTGCTCCAATTACACCTCTGGCTCCTCTGTTTTCAGTATTATCCCTGAGCTCCAACACTGCCAGTTGGCGCTCGGAAGTGCCGTCTGCACAGTCAACACTTGCTGCCGTGTCATTGGGGTTCAGTAACGTCAGCTGTTTCCCTGCTGTGCGGACGGCAATTTCTCCTGCTCTGTCCACATTCTCACTACTACAGATTTTAAAGTTGCTCCAATTACACCTCTGGCTCCTCTGTTTTCAGTATTATCCCTGAGCTCCAACACCGCCAGTTGGTGCTCGGAAGTGCCGTCTGCACAGTCAACACTTGCTGCCATGTTATTGGGGTTCAGTAACGTCAGCTGTTCCCCTGCTTTGCGGACGGCAATTTCTCCTGCTCTGTCCACATCCACTGTACTGCTGATTTAAAACCTCCTCCAAATACACCTCTGGCTCCTCTGTTTTCAGTATTATCCCTGAGCTCCAACACCGCCAGTTGGCGCTCGGAAGTGCCGTCTGCACAGTCAACACTTGCTGCCGTGTTATTGGGGTTCGGTAATGTCAGCTGTTCCCCTGCTGTGCGGACGGCAATTTCTCCTGCTCTGTCCACATCCACTGTACTACTGATTTAAAACCTCCTCCAAATACACCTCTGGCTCCTCTGTTTTCAGTATTATCCCTGAGCTCCAACACCACCAGTTGGCGCTCGGAAGTGCCGTCTGCACAGTCAACACTTGCTGCCATGTTATTGGAGTTCAGTAACCTCAGCTGTTCCCCTGCTGTGCGGACGGCAATTTCTCCTGCTCTGTCCACATTCTCACTACTACAGATTTTAAAGTTGCTCCAATTACACCTCTGGCTCCTCTGTTTTCAGTATTATCCCTGAGCTCCAACACCGCCAGTTGGCGCTCGGAAGTGCCGTCTGCACATTCAACACTTGCTGCCGTGTCATTGGGGTTCAGTAACGTCAGCTGTTCCCCTGCTGTGCGGACGGCAATTTCTCCTGCTCTGTCCACATTCTCACTACTACAGATTTTAAAGTAGCTCCAATTACATCTCTGGCTCCTCTGTTTTCAGTATTATCCCTGAGCTCCAACACCGCCAGTTGGCGCTCGGAAGTGCCGTCTGCACAGTCAACACTTGCTGCCGTGTTATTGGGGTTCAGTAACGTCAGCTGTTCCCCTGCTGTGCGGACGGCAATTTCTCCTGCTCTGTCCACATCCACTGTACTACTGATTTAAAACCTCCTCCAAATACACCTCTGGCTCCTCTGTTTTCAGTATTATCCCTGAGCTCCAACACCGCCAGTTGGCGCTCGGAAGTGCCGTCTGCACAGTCAACACTTGCTGCCGTGTTATTGTGGTTCAGTAACGTCAGCTGTTCCCCTGCTGTGCGGACGGCAATTTCTCCTGCTCTGTCCACATCCACTGTACTACTAATTTAAAACCTCCTCCAAATACACCTCTGGCTCCTCTGTTTTCAGTATTATCCCTGAGCTCCAACACCGCCAGTTGGCGCTCGGAAGTGCCGTCTGCACAGTCAACACTTGCTGCCGTGTTATTGGGGTTCGGTAACGTCAGCTGTTCCCCTGCTGTGCGGACGGCAATTTCTCCTGCTCTGTCCACATCCACTGTACTACTGATTTAAAACCTCCTCCAAATACACCTCTGGCTCCTCTGTTTTCAGTATTATTCCTGAGCTCCAACACCGCCAGTTGGCGCTCGGAAGTGCCGTCTGCACAGTCAACACTTGCTGCCGTGTCATTGGGGTTTAGTAACGTCAGCTGTTCCCCTGCTGTGCGGACGGCAATTTCTCCTGCTCTGTCCACATTCTCACTACTACAGATTTTAAAGTTGCTCCAATTACACCTCTGGCTCCTCTGTTTTCAGTATTATCCCTGAGCTCCAACACCGCCAGTTGGCGCTCGGAAGTGCCGTCTGCACAGTCAACACTTGCTGCCGTGTCATTGGGGTTCAGTAACGTCAGCTGTTCCCCTGCTGTGCGGACGGCAATTTCTCCTGCTCTGTCCACATTCTCACTACTACAGATTTTAAAGTTGCTCCAATTACACCTCTGGCTCCTCTGTTTTTAGTATTTACCCTGGGCTCCAATACCGCTAGTTGCTGCTCAGAAGTGCCGTCTGCACAGTCAACGCTTGCTCCAGTGTTATTGGGGTTCAGTAACGTCAGCTGTTCCCCTGCTGTGTGTCCGGCAAATTCTCCTGCTTTGTCCACATCCACTGTACTACTGATTTAAAACTTGCTCCAATTACACCTCTGGCTCCACTCTGTTTTTAGTATTTACCCTGGGTTCCAGCACCGCCAGCTGGTTCTCGGCAGTGCCTTTGGATTAGGTGCCTCCTTCTCGGTATCCAAGTTCCACCAACGTCTGCTGGTCCTTGGTAGTGCTTTCTGGCACAGGTACCTCCTGCTTAGTAACCGAGTTCCAGTACCGTCAGCTGGTCTTCGGCAGTTCCATTGGCTCTTGTACCTTCTGCTACCCATCCGGGTTTCAGTACCGTCAGCTGGTCCTCGGTAGTTCCTCAGCTTTCTTGTACCTTCTGCTACATTTCCAAGTTCAAGCTTTTTGAAATGGTTCTTGGTAATCACTCTAGATCTCCCTGACGAGGACCCTGAAGACGAGGACCCTGAAGACCAACCCTAAGAAGACGAGGACCCCGAAGACGACGACCCTGAAGACGATGACCCTGAAGACCACCCCGAAGAAGGCGAGGACCCTGAAGACCACCCCGAAGAAGACGAGGACCCCGAAGACGAGGACCCCCGAAGACGACGACCCTGAAGACCACCCCGAAGAAGACCAAGAAGATGACCCTGAAGAAGTTGACCAAGAGGACAAAGAAGAGAAGGCAAGCACCAAGATACAGAAGAACAAGAGACAGAAAACCAAGAAGCAGAAATACAAGAAGCTGCAGAACAAAAAGCGGAAGAACATTAAGCATAAGACTAAAAATCAGAGCAAAAGATAATATCTAAATTATAAGCAGAAGATGACTAAGCAGTGTATGGGGGTGAGTCCGTTCCTCCTCGTGGTGCCCCTGGAAAAGACCTGCTGCTGCAGGCCAAACTGAACGCGGACAAATCCTGTTGTAAATCTTTTGTGACGGGCAGAACGAAAGGTGTAATGTCCAACCTTTTATAGATAACAACTACAGGAATGCCTGCCACAAATAAGAATATGATGAAGAAGAAGAATATGAAGAAGATGAAGAAGTAGAATATGAAGAATGTAAAAAAAAAGAATAATATGAAGAAGGTGAAGAAGAAGAAGATGAAGAAGGTGAAGAAGAAGTGGATGAAAAAGATGCTGAGGATGATGAAGGAGAAAGTGTGGGAGAAGTAAAAAAGAAGGTGAAGAGCATGGAAGTAGTGAAACATAAATATCTGACAAAATATAAAAATACTTAACATAGTCAATATTTCCATAACTCAGAACGTCTTAAAAAAAAAATTAATTCCTGCTATTCCATTTGATTGGGCTAAACCTCTATGCCTTTATTGTCTCCCCCACCTCCCCCAATACATTCTACATTATTCTTAGTTGTTTTACTTCATGTAGAATTAACCTACAAGGAAAGAAAGGGTTTATTTTCATTCCGATATTTATGTCCCATTGACTTGCATTGGTTTCCGGTATCGGAATCGGCGATATCCGATACTTTTTCGGTATCGGTCCGATCCAATCCGATCCGATATTTCCCGATATCGGAAGGTATCGCTCAACACTACTTATCATGGATATTTGACATAAGAAATACAATGGGAAAATGTATCAATGTGGACAAAGCAAAAACTTGTTTTTTATAAATTTTCCCCATTTCATTATTTTATAAATCTCATACAATCCAGGAGTGGTTCCAGGTTTATACAAGCCCTTGGATGACAGAGTCCCAATGGGCTCCTCTTTGCTTTCGATTATTTTTCCTCTTCTCCTTCTAAGAGCTATAACTTTTTATATGTCAATACGAACTTTAGTTTTTATTGGTACTAGTTTGGGATCCATATTCCGATTTCTTTTTAATTCATTTTTTGGAGAGGCAGGGTGACTAAAAAACCACAGTGATCCTATCATTTGTATTTTTTATTTCTTTTGATGTTTATTGTATGGGATGAATAAACTGAGTACACCTTGGTGCTGGTGGGATGGTTTTTACGCTTTTTTTTTTAATCAAAAACAGTCTTTACTAAGTACCCTATGTTATTGATGTGCACTATTCTACCACTGGCATCCATATATTCACTCCACGACACAGACAGCGCCACTGCTTTCAGCAATGCCACTCTCGCATCAGCTGTTGACGCGGTCGCCCCTCTCGTGCATGAATCAATAGCACAATATCCTCACTAAAAAGCTTTGCCTAGTGTCCACAGTTGTGGAGTGGCATTGGAAGAAAACACATTTGCAAGATGACTTCACCGCATTCAAACAAGCAGCACTCGCATTCAAATCAGCCCTCACCTCAGCTAAACAGGTCTACTTCACAACCCTCATATCTTTCTCATCCTACAACCCCAAACAGTTATTCAAAACTTTTAACACCCTCCTCCACCCTCCACTGCCTCCTTCGACCTCCTTAATCTCTGCTGAGGACTTTGCCACACATTTCAAAAATAAGATTGACCAAACAAGGCAAGTCTTTATTGTTTGACCACCACAACCAATTTGTATACCGACCATTGCCCTTCTCAAACAAACTTCTCTCCATCATCAGTGAAGGAGAGCTCACTTGTCTCCTCACAACTTGTGCACTTGACCCCATCCCATCCCACCTCCTCCGCAACCTCACCACCACACTTATCCCATCCCTGACCCATGTCTTCAACCTATCACTAACTTCTGGTACTTTCCCTTCTGCTTTCAAACATGCCACATCCTCAAAAAGCCATCCCTCGACCCAACCGCTATGTCCAGCTATCGCCCCATATAGTTTCTCCCACTTGCTTCCAAACTCTTCGAGCAACATCATCATGTTGAACTTACCTCTCACCTCTCATCTAACTCACTCTTCAACAACCTATAATCTGGCTTCCGTCCCTACCATTCCACTGAAACTGTCCTGACTAACATCACTGACGACTTACAGCGAAAGACACCAGACAATTCTTTATACTCCTTCTTCTAGACAGGTCCTCTGCCTTTGACACATTTGACCACTGCCTCCTATTACACATCCTCTCCTCCTTTGTCTTTAAAGTCCTTGCTCTATCCTGGATCATCTCATACCTTTCCAACCACACATTTAGCGTCTCCCACTCCCACACTACCTTTTGATCTCGTCCTCCCTCTGTTGGAGTCCCTCAAGGCTCTGTCCTTGGACCCCTACTCTTCTCCATCTATACTCTTGGCCTGGGACAACTCATAAAGTTTCATGGCTTCCAGTTCCACCTATACGATGATGACACTCAGATCTACCTCTCTGGCTCAGATGTCACCTCTCTGCTATCCAGAATTCAAGAGAGTCTATCAGCCATATCCTCCTTATTCCCCTCTCACTTCCTCAAGCTCAATGTGGACAAATCTAAACTCATTAGCTTGCCTCCATCCCACGTATTTTCCCTACCTGATCTATTTATCACAATAAATGACATCACACTTTCCCCTGTACCGAAAATCCGCTGCCTCAGAGTAACTCTTGACTCTGTCCTGTCCTTCAAACTGCACATTCAAGCTCTCACACCTCCTGTCGCCTCCAACTCAAAAATATTTCCAGAATCCGTCCTTTCCTCAACCCTTAAACTACAAAAATGCTCATGCATGTGTGACACCCCAGGGGTCTGGTTGCCACAGTGATAGAGATATTACGTCTGAGAGCAGGTGGGAGGTCCTTTGGTCAGGGATCCTGTGCATGCCACACCTCCTGCCCAGTCTTGGGAGGGGAAGGACTTCCCCTATATAAACCCGGGGCTGAGGCAGGGTTAGTGAGAAAGAAGACAGAACAAGAGTAGAGAAGAGAAGCAGCATAGCAAGAAACATCAGGAGCTCTGTGGGGAGCAGTGTTACAACGAGTCAGGGGCTGGCAGCTGCAGAGCTTGCCCTGACTGAGAAGATTTCTTACCGGACCCGGAGTCCGAGGCTGTGGGGACTAACTCCTACCCAGCAGCAGAAACCGTCCGGCAGAGGATTTCAGGTCCTCTGGCCCAGAAGCCCGAAGGCACAGTCACACGCGTGGGACCAGCACCGCCATCGTGGAGCGGAAGCCATTAGAAGGCCCCGAGTCACCGGCCATACGGGTGAGCACCACACGGTACACTCAGGGACGTGGGCTACTTATTCCCGCCTCTAGCAAGGTAGCCAGAAGAGTACAGTTAGTTGGGAAGGCCTACAACTCCGCCTGGCCAGGGGAGATCCCATCTGCTCAAGGACTGACCAGGCCCCTATCACTAGCAAGTACTCCGGGAGGGTCTATCTTTGTCACCAGTAAAGACCCTGAACTACACCGCACCGTCTCTGAGTGGTTCCTGCTACCCCCATCATCCACGTCGGCTGCCCTGAGGCCATACCCCTCCCGTTGGGGGTTATACCATCCACGCTGCACCATCCTTCCACCGGCCTCAGCGGTCTGCCCTGCAGCGGCAGCTCCATAGCTGCATTCAACGGGTGGCGTAGTCGTACAACATCTACCGCCGATACATCGCCGCTCAGTTTGACTCCCTGGGCACGGACCGGGTCGCCGCCACGAGACTACAACCCTCAAGAGATCCGGCTCCGGGTAAGCTCCCGCGTGCGCAACGCAGCGCGACACAGGCCCAGGGGCGCGTCAACTTTGGCGTAGTCGGCAGGATTTCGTGCCCGCAACCACCGGGTACTGCGTGCCTGAAAAGCAAAGACTGTTCAAACTTACCAGTGGTGAAGATTCCCGCTATCCGTGGAGGTTTCCCGCCATCCGGCGCCATCTTCTACCTTCTTCCCGCCATCCGCGAAGTTTTCCCGCCATCCGGCGCCATCTTCGACCTTCTTCCCGCCATCCGTGGAGTTTTCCCGCCATTGGACGCCATCTTGAGGACGCCGCGCGGGAAGAAGAGGGGCGTGGACTCCGAAAGCGCGCGAGAACTGAAGCCCCGCCTCACGTCCGGACGTTGCGTAAGGTCCTGGAAGGAGCCCAGCAGACGCCGACGTCACCGGAGCGCGACGGAAGGTCCTCAACCCTGACGATCCACTGCGGAGCCGCGGCCTACGGAACAGGATCATCGCAAGGTAGGCCACGGTCCACTAGGGGGGAGGAAGATGTCGGATACGGAGGAGAGCTTCACTGCCTCAACCCCCGCCAGCGCCACCGCTGCTGCAGTTATGCCCTTCACCATGCCCTATATCCCGGGAGCAGCTTGGCTACCCCAGTACTCAGGGGAGTCACATACCCTGCATGACTTTAGAGAAAAGCTGGATAGCCTCTTCCAGGTGTACCCCCTCACAGAAGAGCAAAAAGTGAGCATCCTGGTGGCCCAACTAACCGGGGCAGCCAAAAGGGAAGTAAAATCCTGGCCACCTGGGAGGAAGACTGTCGCAGGGATACTAACCCGGCTGAAGGACACCTTTGATACCCGCACCTCAGCCGAGATTAAGCTTAGATTTTACGGGTGCAAGCAGCGAGCGCATGAGAGTATAAGGGACTATGCACTAAACCTACAAGAGGCCCTGAGGGCCATAAAGCAGACCGACCCTGATGGGGTGGGAAACGAGGACAGGCTGTTGACTGAACAATTTATAGAGGGTTTATATTGCAATGCCCACCGAACCCAGTTGCGGGCAATGGCCTTACAGGATCCCCATCTGGACTTTGCACAGTTCAAGGACAGAGCCATCCGGGTGCTCCGAGAACCGGCACCGGGTGGCGTTGTGACCCACAGGCGCCCAGCTATCACTTACCACCAGGAGGCGGCGCCCTTGTCGGCAGGGCCTGTGGGAGCTGATGCGCAGGCTTTGGACAATGACCCGGCTCCAGACCTACGCCATCAGGTCCAAGAGCTAGCTAGAAGCGTTGCTGCGCTAACCCGAACTGTGCAGTCTTTACAGGTTTCCACCCCAGGGAAGATCCAGCTGGCATCCGGACCGGAGGACATCCCGTGGCGTCGACCAAGGAGGACCCCACCGGCCAGAGGAAGACCCAGTGACCGATACAGCGAGGACGGACGACACCCTACCATCCGCAGACTAATGGACTTTGTGAAAAAATGAACCAGGTGGTAATGGATCTTCTAAAAACGTTGCCCCTGGAAGAACGCAGTCTGTGGCCTGAAAAGTTGCCCGATCTGGTGGACCTATACAACCACATCCCGGTAGGTTCCACCAACTGTACCCCGGCTTACCTAATGAGGGCAAGACCTGGTAAGTTACCTGTTGACCTGGAAATGGGAGTCCTGACACCCGAGGACACTTCACCAGAAACAGACTGGGACACAGAGAGGCAGCAGCAGTACCGGAGAGTACAGGAGAGCGTGGAGCGAAGTCTCTGTCAGGCTAGGGAAAGACAAGAGAAAACTTACAACCAGTATGCTCCCGCTGTTCCCCTGGTACCCGGAGAGCAGGTCTTGAAGAGGAAGAGACGGCTCCACAAGTTGGACGACCAGTGGGAGAAGGACCCGTACACCGTACTGCCCTCAAGCCACGAAAACCCGAAGGTCTGTACCATCAGTAAAGACGGAGGGGAAACCACAGCCATTGTATCCCGGGACCACCTGAAGAAGTGTCCCGAACAACTGAGGAACCCTGAAGAGGAACAAGAAGACCATCGACCCGTAGAGGAAAGGGAAGATATGGTTAGTACCGTGCTCGGGGACTTCCCTCGGTCTTGGACTCAAGTCAATGGTGCAGTTGTGGTACCCGTACTCACCTTCCTCCAACCATCATCCCAAGAACCTACGGAGCAACCGGTAGAGCTGGAAGAACAGCCGGTCCAGGAGGCAGAAGACTCTACACAAGCAGACCCGGAAAATCAACCCTCTGCTTATAGTGAGCCTGCCATACCCCTAGTGAGCCAGAGGGCCCATAGACAGCTGCCCAGTTTACCCTTGACAGCTCCTACACCCTGTAGTTCAGGGCCAGACAGTCAGCTCCGTAGGTCCACTAGGGCCACTAGAGGCCAGCTACCCGCACGTTGGAGGATCTAAATGTTTAAGCTATCTTATAATGTTTACTTGTTTATAGTTGCTTGTGTATAATTTTGTGTTTCTAGTTATTTTTAGGAGTCCTTGGTGGATTTACCGGGAATCCTTGTACATAGTTGGAGCGTAACCCAGGATGGACTAAAGACTGTTAAGGACTCGGGGCAGGACAGGCCCCTACCTGGTTACGTCTCCCTGTTTTGGTGAAATGGACACCTTGCTTTTCAAAACTGCACCCGGTTGCGGACACGCCGTAACCATCTTATGTGTTTTTCTTATTGTATTGTTATTGTTATACCTTGTTATGTTTTTCTAAAAAAATATGTTTAGTCCCGGAGTACTAAATTTCACTAGGGGGGAATGTGACACCCCAGGGGTCTGGTTGCCACAGTGATAGAGATATTACGTCTGAGAGCAGGTGGGAGGTCCTTTGGTCAGGGATCCTGTGCATGCCACACCTCCTGCCCAGTCTTGGGAGGGGAAGGACTTCCCCTATATAAACCCGGGGCTGAGGCAGGGTTAGTGAGAAAGAAGACAGAACAAGAGTAGAGAAGAGAAGCAGCATAGCAAGAAACATCAGGAGCTCTGTGGGGAGCAGTGTTACAACGAGTCAGGGGCTGGCAGCTGCAGAGCTTGCCCTGACTGAGAAGATTTCTTACCGGACCCGGAGTCCGAGGCTGTGGGGACTAACTCCTACCCAGCAGCAGAAACTGTCCGGCAGAGGATTTCAGGTCCTCTGGCCCAGAAGCCCGAAGGCACAGTCACACGCGTGGGACCAGCACCGCCATCGTGGAGCGGAAGCCATTAGAAGGCCCCGAGTCACCGGCCATACGGGTGAGCACCACACGGTACACTCAGGGACGTGGGCTACTTATTCCCGCCTCTAGCAAGGTAGCCAGAAGAGTACAGTTAGTTGGGAAGGCCTACAACTCCGCCTGGCCAGGGGAGATCCCATCTGCTCAAGGACTGACCAGGCCCCTATCACTAGCAAGTACTCCGGGAGGGTCTATCTTTGTCACCAGTAAAGACCCTGAACTACACCGCACCGTCTCTGAGTGGTTCCTGCTACCCCCATCATCCACGTCGGCTGCCCTGAGGCCATACCCCTCCCGTTGGGGGTTATACCATCCACGCTGCACCATCCTTCCACCGGCCTCAGCGGTCTGCCCTGCAGCGGCAGCTCCATAGCTGCATTCAACGGGTGGCGTAGTCGTACAACATCTACCGCCGATACATCGCCGCTCAGTTTGACTCCCTGGGCACGGACCGGGTCGCCGCCACGAGACTACAACCCTCAAGAGATCCGGCTCCGGGTAAGCTCCCGCGTGCGCAACGCAGCGCGACACAGGCCCAGGGGCGCGTCACATGCCCTTATCATCTCTCGCCTTGACTACTGCAACATCCTCCTCTGTGGCCTACCCGCTAACACTCTCGCACCTCTCCAGTCCGTACTTAACTCTGCTGCCCGATTAGTTCATCTCTCTCCATGCTAATCCTCTGCTTCCCCCCTTTGCAAATCCCTTCATTGGCTCCCATTTCCCCAGCGTATCCAGTTCAAACTACTAACACTGACCTACAAAGACATCCACAACCTTTCTCCTCTGTACATCTCCAAACTAATCTCCCGATATCTTCCCTCACGTAATCTCTGGTCCTCCCAAGACCTTCTTCTTTCCTTCACAGTTATTCGTTCCTCACCCAATCGCATCCAAAACTTCTCCCGAATATCCCCCATTCTCTGGAATTCTGTGACTCAATATGTCCGATTATCCACCACATTCGCATCCTTCAGACGGAACCTGAAAACCCATCTCTTCAAGAAAGCTTAAAACCTGCAATGACCCCGCTGCCACCTCACCACCACCAGAGCTGCTGCAACCCCCCAACCTACTGTCTCCTCCCCCATGCCTGTAGAATATAAGCCCGCAAGGGCAGGGTCCTCCTCCCTCTGTACCGGTCTCTCATTGTTAGTTTGTTACTGTAAATGATATCTGTATTTGGTATGTAACCCCTTATGTACAGCACCATGGAATCAATGGTGCTATATAAATAAATAATAATATTGCTTTTTACTTACTTATAGCCGGGTATATGTTCATTTTGTTTTTATCTTCGGTTTTGTCTGTTTAGTGGCCAGTGTGAACATACTCCTACATGTAGCATGTATACCAACGTATATACTACAGCTCATTTCTTTCGGTTTTGCTTTAGGTTTTTGCGCTCAGTGCACGCAAGGGTAGAATTTAGGGCTGTCCCAACTGGGTTCACCTTGGCGTTGGTGGGATGGCTTTTACGCTTTTTTTTTTTTTTTAACAAAAACAGTGTTTACCAAGTACCCTATGTTATTTATATGCACTATTGCTTTTTACTTATGGTACTTATAGCAGGAAATATGTTCATTTTGTTGCTATCTTAGGATTTGTTTGTATGGGATAAATATTACAATATTAGTTTTGACAGTTTGGCAATGTTAAATATTCCATTGTTTTTTAGATTTTATTAATGTTTTGGAAAAAAGGAGGGTGATTTAAGCTTTGATATATTTTTATATATTTTTTTTTTTTTCATTTTTCATTAGTCCGTCCAGGGGACTTGAAACTGTGATCACTTGTACAATACGTTGCTATACTGTAATATTGCAATGTATTATAAAATTACTGATTTCCTATAAAACCCAGCTATAGGCTTTGTAGATGTACAAATATGGCAGACATGCGGTCTTCAGTAGGCACCAGTCCTGCCATGACAATGGCATTGGCACCACATTTCCAACTTACTGTTTGCATTTTGTAATGATGTGCTCTGAAATTGTATTTCACTAAGGCCTCATGCAGATGGCCAGATCGGATCCATGTTGTATTGATGGCCCAGATACACCTGGTATTATTACTAGTGTTGAGCGAGCATGCTCGACACTGCTCGTTACTCGCCCGAGCTTCTCACTGTGGCACCCCAGGGGTCTGGTTTTCCACAGTAATGTAATGTTATGTCTGAGAGCAGGTGGGAGGTCCTTTGGTCAGGGATCCTGTGCATGCCACACCTCCTGCCCAGTCTTGGGAGGGGAAGAACTTCCCCTGTATAAACCCTGGGCTGAGGCAGGGTTAGTCAGTCAAGGAGAGTAGAGACAAGAGACAGTCATAGGAAGAAACAGCTGGAGCTCAGTAGAAGCAATACTACTACGAGTCAGGGGCTGGCAGCTGCAGAGCTCGCCCTGACTGAGAAGCTTTCTTACCGGACCCGGCGTCCGAGGCTGTGGGGACTGACTCTTACCCAGCAGCAGAAGCCGACCGGCAGGGGATTTCAGGTCCTCAGGCCCAGAAACCCGAAGGCACGGTCACACGCGTGGGACCAGCACCGCCATCGTGGAGCGGAAGCCATTAGAAGGCCCCGAGTCATCGGCCATACGGGTGAGCACCACACGGTACACTCAGGGACGTGGGCTACTTATATCCGCTTCTAGCAAGGTAGCCAGAAGAGTACAGTCAGTTTGGGAGGCCTACAACTCCGCCTGGCCAGGGGAGATCCCATCTGCTCAAGGACTGACCAGGCCCCGTTCACTAGCAAGTACTCCGGGAGGGTCTATCGTTGTTACCAGTAAAGACCCTGAATTACACCGCACCGTCTCTGAGTGGTTCCTGCTACCCCCATCATCCACATCTGCTGCCCTGAGGCCATACCCCTCCCGTTGGGGGTTATACCATCTACGCTGCACCATCCATCCACCGGCCTCAGCGGACTGTCCTGCAGC
This sequence comes from Phyllobates terribilis, assembly GCF_046119375.1. Taxonomy (NCBI): domain Eukaryota; kingdom Metazoa; phylum Chordata; class Amphibia; order Anura; family Dendrobatidae; genus Phyllobates; species Phyllobates terribilis. The sequence continues at coordinate 345,714,553 of NW_027362769.1, read as the reverse complement.
GGCAGCTCCATAGCTGCATTCAACGGGTGGCGTAGTCGTCCTACATCTACCACTGTTACATCGCCGCTCAGTTTGACTCCCTGGGCACGGACCGGGTCACCGCCACGAGACTACAACCCTCAAGAGATCCGGCTCCGGGTAAGCTCCCGCGTGCGCGACACAGGCCCAGGGGCGCGTCAACTTTGGCGTAGTCGGCAGGATTTCGTGCCCGCAACCTTCGGGTACTGCGTGCCTGAAAAAGAGACTTTTCAAACTTACCTGTGGTGAAGATTCCCGCCATCCGGCGCCATCTTCAGCCTTCTTCCCGCCATCGGTGAAGTTTCCCGCCATCCGGCGCCATCTTCTGCCTTCTTCCCGCAATCCGTGGAGTTTTCCCGCCATTGGACGCCATCTTGAGGACGCCGCGCGGGAAGAAGAGGGGGGTGGACTCCGAAAGCGCGCGAGAACTGAAGCCCCGCCTCACGTCCGGACGTTGCGTAAGGTCCTGGAAGGAGCCCAGCAGACGCCGACGTCACAGGAGCGCGACGGAAGGTCCTCAACCCTGACGATCCACTGCGGAGCCGCGGCCTACGGAACAGGATCATCGCAAGGTAGGCCACGGTCCACTAGGGGGGAGGAAGATGTCGGATACGGAGGAGAGCTTCACTGCCTCAACCCCCGCCAGCGCTACCGCTGCTGCAGTTATGCCCTTCACCATGCCCTATATCCCGGGAGCAGCTTGGCTACCCCAGTACTCAGGGGAGTCACATACCCTGCATGACTTTAGAGAAAAGCTGGATAGCCTCTTCCAGGTGTACCCCCTCACAGAAGAGCAAAAAGTGAGCATCCTGGTGGCCCAACTAACCGGGGCAGCCAAAAGGGAAGTAAAATCCTGGCCACCTGGGAGGAAGACTGTCGCAGGGATACTAACCCGGCTGAAGGACACCTTTGATACCCGCACCTCAGCCGAGATTAAGCTTAGATTCTACGGGTGCAAGCAGCGAGCGCATGAGAGTATAAGGGACTATGCACTAAACCTACAAGAGGCCCTGAGGGCCATTAAGCAGACCGACCCTGATGGAGTGGGAAATGAGGACAGGCTGTTGACCGAACAGTTTATAGAGGGACTGTATTGTAATACCCACCGAACCCAGTTGCGGGCAATGGCCTTACAGGATCCCCATCTGGGCTTTGCACAGTTCAAGGACAGAGCCATCCGGGTGCTCCGAGAACCGGCACCGGGTGGCGTTGTGACCCACAAGCGCCCTGCTATCACTTACCACCAGGAGGCGGCGCCCTTGTCGGCAGGGCCTGTGGGAGCTGATGCGCAGGCTTTGGACAATGACCCGGCTCCAGACCTACACCATCAGGTCCAAGAGCTAGCTAAGAGCGTTGCTGCGCTAACCCGAACTGTGCAGTCTTTACAGGCTTCCACCCCAGGGAAGATCCAGCTGGCATCCGGACCGGAGGACATCCCGTGGCGTCGACCAAGGAGGACCCCACCGGCCAGAGGAAGACCCAGTGACCGATACAGCGAGGACGGACGACCCATCTGCCGCCGCTGCAATCAACCTGGACATATGGCAAGGTACTGTTCTTTAAACGGGCACAACCTGGGGTAGAGGGCCAACCCCCAGGAAAAAGATCACCAGGCCCATCGAACTGGCGCGACAGATATGTGGGAGGACGTCCAGTCTTGCCTGTGGTACTGGATGGCATTCCCATGAGTGCCCTACTGGACACCGGGTCACAGGTCACCACCATCCCGTACGTGCTCTTTAAGCAGTACTGGAATGACTCGGATATTACCCGCTACCCTGACGACGACTTGAGTATCATCGCCAGCAATGGCCAGCCCGTGCCACAGATCGGATTTAAAGAGGTGACCATCAAAATCGGTAGAGTCGAACTGGCAGCACAGGGACTGATCATTGTAGATATTGACAAACATGAGAGTCACCCAAAAATAACTCTAGGAACTAATGTAATTGAAAATTGTCTTGCAGAGGTGATTTTCCTTTTACAGCAGGTTGCCAAGAACGCCAGCTCCGGCGAGCAGCGGGTGCTCCAGAAAGAGATCCGGGCACTGATGCGACGGCAACAGGTGGAACTCTCCGGCGGTGAGATTGGTAGCGTAAGAATGTGTGACCCTTTTCCTATTGCCATGCCCCCAAAAAGTGAAATGATGATTTGGTGCCGGGCAGCTATTGGTCTGAGAGGTAGAGATTACCAGGCAATGGTAGAACCAGTTTACTCGGACAGTAGGCCCACCATTTTGACAGCACGGGGGGTGGTTGATGTACGCCATGGGAGGGTGCCCGTTCGCATAATAAATATCGGGGAGAGGGAAGTGTACCTGCCCCGGTATGCCACGCTAGCCAAATTATATACCATTAACCAAAATTCTATACAATCTGTGGAACCCTTGCCTCCATCTCACCCGGAGGAAGGTAACGGCTCTAAGAAAAACATGGAGGACTGGTGTCAGCAACTACATCTGGGTACTGACTCCACTCCCGCCCACCAGAAACAAGGAGTCTATCGGGTGGTTCAAGAGTACGAGAGAGTGTTTAGTAAACACCCGTTAGACTTCGGGCGAGTCAAGGGGGTAGAACACCGCATCCCCACGGGAGACCATCTTCCCATAAAAGAGAGGTATCGACCCGTACCCCCTGCACACTACCAACACGCCAAGGGGATGCTTAGGGACATGAAGGAGGCTGGGGTGATCAGGGATAGCTGTAGCCCCTGGGCAGCTCCACTAGTCTTAGTCAAAAAGAAAGACAACACCATGAGGATGTGTGTAGATTACCGGAAAATCAACCGTATCACACACAAGGATGCGTACCCCTTACCAAGGATAGAGGAGTCTTTGGCTGCTTTAAGATCTGCTAACTTCTTCTCTACCTTGGATCTCACTAGCGGGTACTGGCAGGTTCCTGTAGCAGAGGCGGACCGGGAGAAGACCGCATTCACCACCCCGATGGGACTTAGCGAGTTCACCTGCATGCCGTTCGGACTCTGCAACGCACCGGGAACCTTCCAACGACTAATGGAGTGTTGTCTGGGCCACAGAAACTTCGAGACGGTCCTGTTGTACCTGGACGATGTCATCGTATATTCCAAGACGTATGAGGACCACCTGAAACACCTGGCGGAAGTGTTCGAAGCTCTGGCAAGTTACGGCCTAAAGGTGAAACCTTCCAAGTGTCACCTCCTGAAACCAAAGGTGCAGTACCTGGGACACGTGGTGAGCGCTGACGGAGTGGCTCCCGACCCTGATAAGATCACCGCAATTAAGGAATGGCCAAGCCCCTCCAGCGTAAAAGAAGTGCGGCAGTTCCTCGGGTTGGTAGGCTACTACCGAAGGTTTATTCCCGGTTTCACCAAAAAGGCAGCACCTATGCAGGACCTCCTGATAGGCCAGTCCCGGAAGGCCAAGAACCAGAAGCCGCCCTTCAAATGGGAGGAGCTGGAAGAAGAGTCCTTCCGCCAGCTGAAGATGGCCCTCACGGGGGACGAAATCCTGGCGTACCCGGATTATAGCCAGCCCTTTATCCTCTACACCGACGCCAGTAACATCGGGCTAGGAGCCGTACTGTCCCAGATCCAGCAGGGGAAGGAACGAGTAATTGCCTACGCCAGCCGAAAACTGCGACCCACCGAAAGGAACCCCGAGAATTACAGCTCATTTAAGTTAGAGTTCCTGGCCGTAGTATGGGCAGTCACCGAGCGCTTTAAGCATTACCTCGCTTCTTCTCGGTTCACCGTGTACACGGATAACAACCCGTTGACACACCTGGACACGGCAAGACTCGGTGCCCTGGAGCAGAGGTGGATGGCCCGTCTGTCCAACTACGAGTTCACAATCAAATACCGGGCAGGACGCTCCAATACCAACGCGGATGCCCTGTCCAGGATGCCCAACCTGCCGGACGGAGGAGAAGATCCGGAGGGACTGGAAGAAGTTGAACTCCCTGCATTCCACCGTCATGGGACTATCCAGTATTCCCACCGGGTAAGGAGTAAGCAGGCTGCTACGTTGAACCCCTTACCCCACTACAACTGGGCGGAAACGCAAGACAGCGACCCTGCCGTCCGACTGGTGAAGGAGATGCTGACTCGGCCAGAGGCTCGCCTTGAACCAGATGCTCCGGAGGAAGCCAAACAACTATGGGCAGAGAAGAGTCGACTGTTCCTTTACAAAGGGAAGTTGTGCCGCAGAATGGTTAACTCCCGGACGCATGAATTACTCTGGCAAGTAGTGGTGCCACGAAGGGACGCAGCCATGGTGATGGAGGCATACCACGACGGAGCTGGGCACTTCGGGTGGAAGAAGCTGGAGTTCCTGCTGCGCGAGCGGTTCCACTGGGTAGGCATGAGGGGAACCATTGAGAAGTGGTGCAGAGACTGTGGCCCGTGCAACCTGAGAAGGAAGGACCGTGCCAGCCAGAAGACTCCCCAGCAGTCCATCGTCACCCGGCAACCGTTGGAACTGGTAGCCTTGGATCATGTAAAACTGACCCCAAGCAGAAGTGGCTACGTCTACGCGTTAACCATCGTGGATCATTACTCCCGGTTTCTGGTTGTCGTCCCCGTCAAGGATTTAACGGCTCAAACAGCAGCTAGAGCCTTCCAGCAGCACTTTTGCCGTCCACACGGGTACCCGGACCAAGTGCTGACGGACCAGGGACCTGCCTTTGAAGCGGAGGTCTTCCAGGAATTCTGCAATCTGTATGGCTGCCGGAAGATAAGGACGACACCCTACCATCCGCAAACTAATGGACTTTGTGAGAAAATGAACCAGGTGGTAATGGATCTTCTAAAAACGTTGCCCCTGGAAGAACGCAGTCTGTGGCCTGAGAAGTTGCCCGATCTGGTGGACCTATACAACCACATCCCGGTAGGTTCCACCAATTGTACCCCGGCTTACCTAATGAGGGCAAGACCTGGTAAGTTACCTGTTGACCTGGAAATGGGAGTCCTGACACCCGAGGACACTTCACCAGAAACAGACTGGGACACAGAGAGGCAGCAGCAGTACCGGAGAGTACAGGAGAGCGTGGAGCGAAGTCTCTGTCAGGCTAGGGAAAGACAAGAGAAAACTTACAACCAGTATGCTCCCGCTGTTCCCCTGGTACCCGGAGAGCAGGTCTTGAAGAGGAAGAGACGGCTCCACAAGTTGGATGACCAGTGGGAGAAGGACCCGTACACCGTACTGCCCTCAAGCCACGAGAACCCGAAGGTTTGTACCATCAGTAAAGACGGAGGGGAAACCACAGCCATTGTATCCCGGGACCACCTGAAGAAGTGTCCCGAACAACTGAGGAACCCTGAAGAGGAACAAGAAGACCATCGACCCGTAGAGGAAAGGGAAGATATGGTTAGTACTGTGCTCGGGGACTTCCCTCGGTCTTGGACTCAAGTCAATGGTGCAGTTGTGGTACCCGTACTCACCTTCCTCCAACCAGCATCCCAAGCACCTACGGAGCAACAGGTAGAGCTGGAAGAACAGCCGGTCCAGGAGGCAGAAGACTCCACACAAGCAGAACAGGAGGATCAACCCTCTGCTTATAGTGAGCCTGCCGTACCCCTAGTGAGACAAAGAGCCGGTAGACAGCTGCCCAGTTTACCCTTGACAGCTCCTACACCCTGTAGTTCAGGGCCAGACAGTCAGCTCCGTAGGTCCACTAGGGCCACTAGAGGCCAGTTACCCGCACGCTGGAGGATTTGAAGTGTATAAATTGTTTTATTTATGTTTATCTGTGTATTGTTGCTTGTGTATAATTTTGTGTTTCCAGTTATTTTTAGGAATCCTTGGTGGATTTACCGGGAATCCTTGTACATAGTTGGAGCGTAACCCAGGATGGACTAGAGACTGTTAAGGACTCGGGGTAGGACAGACCCCTACCTGGTTACGTCTCCCTGTTTTGGTGAAATGGACACCTTGCTTTCTTCAAAGACTACACCCGGTTACGGACATGCCGTGACCACCTTTATGTGTTTCTTCTTATTGTACTATTATTGTTGTTATACCTTGTTATGTTTTTTCTAAAATATGTTTAGTCCCGGAGTACTAAATTTCACTAGGGGGGAATGTGGCACCCCAGGGGTCTGGTTTTCCACAGTAATGTAATGTTATGTCTGAGAGCAGGTGGGAGGTCTTTTGGTCAGGGATCCTGTGCATGCCACACCTCCTGCCCAGTCTTGGGAGGGGAAGAACTTCCCCTGTATAAACCCTGGGCTGAGGCAGGGTTAGTCAGTCAAGGAGAGTAGAGACAAGAGACAGTCATAGGAAGAAACAGCTGGAGCTCAGTAGAAGCAATACTACTACGAGTCAGGGGCTGGCAGCTGCAGAGCTCGCCCTGACTGAGAAGCTTTCTTACCGGACCCGGCGTCCGAGGCTGTGGGGACTGACTCTTACCCAGCAGCAGAAGCCGACCGGCAGGGGATTTCAGGTCCTCAGGCCCAGAAACCCGAAGGCACGGTCACACGCGTGGGACCAGCACCGCCATCGTGGAGCGGAAGCCATTAGAAGGCCCCGAGTCACCGGCCATACGGGTGAGCACCACACGGTACACTCAGGGACGTGGGCTACTTATATCCGCTTCTAGCAAGGTAGCCAGAAGAGTACAGTCAGTTTGGGAGGCCTACAACTCCGCCTGGCCAGGGGAGATCCCATCTGCTCAAGGACTGACCAGGCCCCGTTCACTAGCAAGTACTCCGGGAGGGTCTATCGTTGTTACCAGTAAAGACCCTGAATTACACCGCACCGTCTCTGAGTGGTTCCTGCTACCCCCATCATCCACATCTGCTGCCCTGAGGCCATACCCCTCCCGTTGGGGGTTATACCATCTACGCTGCACCATCCATCCACCGGCCTCAGCGGACTGTCCTGCAGCGGCAGCTCCATAGCTGCATTCAACGGGTGGCGTAGTCGTCCTACATCTACCACTGTTACATCGCCGCTCAGTTTGACTCCCTGGGCACGGACCGGGTCACCGCCACGAGACTACAACCCTCAAGAGATCCGGCTCCGGGTAAGCTCCCGCGTGCGCGACACAGGCCCAGGGGCGCGTCATCACTACTCGGGATGTTCGGCGAGCACCGAGCATTTCCGGGTTACTCGGGCGGGAGCTCGGGTCTCCACCCTGCATGTTTGGCGCTCTTTACAGAGCCAATGAACATGCAGGGATTGCCAGCCAGTCACTGTAATGCCGCAGCCATGTTGGTTGTGGGCATTACAGTGATTGGCTGGCCGCACAGCGTCACCTCGAGTATTTAAAACCGGGCCCCGCCATCTTGGACACAGTTGCTCCGGATCAGCCAGTGTAGGGTCAGTGCTGCTGAGCTAGGGAGAGATTTATACTCCGAAATAGTTAGTGTAGGGTCTGTAAAGGCTGCCAGATCAAACAAACAGTCCTTCTCAGGACTAATATCCATCCCAGATATCAGGCAGGCAGGCAGGCTGTATAGGAGACGCAGTGGTTATACCAGCAAACGCTGCATTACAGTCCTGTGTGCTCCTGCTGGTCAAATTGATAGACTTATTGCCCGGTCTCAGAGGCCAGGAAAAATCCTTTTTTTTTTTCATCTAAATCCTATATTTTTTTTTTCCTCAGTCAGACTGTACAAATACGCGTCTTATTAACCTTTTGGTATTTGCACCCCCCCAATAAAATTGAGTGTGTCTGTGACTGTTCAGACACCAATATATCTGTTTAAAAGAGTCTGGTGTAGGCCAGATAACTAGCACTTTGGTTTTGCAGTTCCACAGGTCAAATCTCTGTATTATCCTGCTTTTGGCATTTTTTCCGTAAAAAAAACAGTAATAGTGTCTCTCTGACTGTTAAGACACAAATATATCTGTTTAAAATAGTCTGGTGTAGGCCAAATAACTAGAACTGTGGTTTTGCAGTTCCACTGTACAAATCTCTGTATTATCCACCTTTTTGCCATTTTTTCCGTAAAAAATTAAAAAAATTGAGTGTCTCGCTCAGTGTTCACACACAAATATATCTGTATAAATGATGCTGATGTAAGCCAGAGAAATAAAACTGTGGTTTTCCTCTTCCACGGTTCTAATCTCCTTTTTATTACCCTTTTTCCATTGATAGTGCGAGTGTAAGCTATTTTACTTCATTTACAATGGGCAAGGCGCGTGGCAAGGGACGTGGAACTGGACGTACTGGTGATGGTGCGTGTAGAGGACGGGGCCGTGGCCAAGGTGAAAATGTGCCACAACCAGCAGCCACATCTTCTTTCTCCCACTTCTTGACCGAATTACTAGGGAAGCACACTACAACACCAGTATTGCAAACTGATCAGTGTGAACAGGTTATTAATTGGATAGCAGATAATACTTCCAGTTACCTGGGCACCACCACCTCCGGTCTGTCTTCCACACGGTCAAGATTTAGTAGCCGTGAGTCTCGACCGCATACTCCTCTTCACCCTGATGCTCCTTCCTCCCACCATGCAGAGTGTCGTCAGACAGCAACTGATCCCACACTTGGACACTCTGAAGAGCTGTTCACTGGTCCATTTCCATATTTGTGCCCCTCGCTTGCTCCGCTTGAAGTGGTGGAAGAGGAGATCCCATGTAGCGATGCCCAAATATTTGAACAGCCACGGCCAGAGGAAGTCGACACTGGCACTTTTGTCAAAAGAGGTGGACGATGACGAGACACAATTGCCACGAAGTGAGGAGGAGGATCGTGGTGCGCAAGTGGAAGAGGAGGAGGTGGTGGATGATCTAGTAACTGGCCCAACGTGGCAGGAGGACACGCAGAGTGAGGCCAGCAGCACACAGGGGGAGGGAAGCAGAGTACCCCAACAGGCAGGAAGAAGCAGTGTGGTGGCCGCACACAGAAGGCGGGCAACAGTTCCCCTTAACACCAACACGAGGGACGTTGCCAGTACAACCGGTAGGTCTTCCAGAGTCTGGAATTTTTTTAAAGACTCTGCTGATAACCCCAAAAAGGCTATTTGTACCACCTGCCATGCCAGCATCAGCAGGGGTGACAAAACTATCAGCCTGACCGCCTCCAGCATGATCAGGCACATGTCAGCAAAGCACCCGACTTTGTGGGGCGAACCCTAGGGTCCACGACCAGTGTCAGCAGGTATCACCACTGCTTCTTCCGCTGTTGTTCGTGTAAGAGAACCCCCTGTTGTGCGTGCAAGGCAATCCCCTGTCCATACTGCATGCAAAGATGCCCCCTCCTCTCAGTCTTCATTTGTTATGGCAGTTTCTCAAGAAACAGCATCAACGTCCACGTCCACGTCCCACCACAGCGTTCAATTGTCCATAATCCAGAGCTTTGAACGAAAGCGCAAATTTGCAGCCAACGCCCCACAGGCCACAGTACTAAATTCACACATTTCACGACTGCTTGCGTTGGAAATGCTGCCTTTTAGGCTGGTGGAGACGGAATCCTTCCACAACCTTATGGCGGTGGCCGTCCCTCGGTACTCGGTCCCCAGCCGACACTATTTTGCCCGGTGTGCCATCCCCGCACTACATAAGCACGTGTCACAAAACATCTGCTGTGCCCTCAACAACGTAGTTACTGGGAGAGTCCACCTGACAAAGGACACGTGGACAAGTGCTTGTGGCCAGAGACGGTACATCTCCCTAACGGAACACTGGGTAAAAATAGTGGAAGCCGGGACCCTGTCGGACCTTGGGATGGAACACATCCTCCCCACACTGAGGATTGCGGGCCCTATGTCAGTCAGAGTTGCCCCCACAGCGTACAGCTCCTGCGCATTATCCTCCTCCTCCTCATGTTCAGCCTCCATCTCAGATATCACCACATCAGTTACAAGCTGGAAGCACTGCAGTACTGCCTCAGCCAAGCGGCAACAGGCTGTGCTGAAACTCATAAGCTTAGGTGATAAACCTCACACTGCTTGTGAGTTGTGGACAGCTGTGAAAGAGCAGGCAGATCTGTGGCTGAGACCGCTGAACCTACATCCAGGCATGGTCGTGTGTGACAATGGCCGTAACCTGGTGGCGGCTCTGAGGCGAGGCGAGATCACACATGTACCATGCCTGGCTCATGTGCTTAACCTCGTGGTTCAGCGGTTTCTTAAATCGTACCCCGAGTTGCCAGATCTGCTCGTCAAAGTACGCCGCCTGTCAGCTCATTTTCGCAAGTCAGCTACAGCTTCCGCCGCCCTTCCTGTGTTGCAGCAGCGTTTGCAGCTTCCGGCACACCAACTGATGTGTGATGTCCCCACATTTTGGAACTCTACCATCGACATGTTGCAAAGGATTTGTGAGCAGAAGAGAGCAGTTTGTGGAGTACCAGCTGCAACAAGGCCGTCGATATTCAGGTCAGAGTCCACCAAGATGGTGAGTGGTGATGACGCCATCATTAGCATCAGCATCCCACTTGTCTGTCTTTTGCAACGCTCTCTGCAGAGAATTAAAGAGGAGGCATTGGAGCCAGAGTATGATGAGATGGATCAAGAAGCCGTAGTGGGCGATTACACACAGCCCAACCTCATCTCATCCCAACGTGCATTGGGGGACAATGAGGGAGAGGAGGAGGAGGAAGAACAGGAGCTGGTATCATGTGCTGTAGACGGTAGTACCTGTACAACTGTCATACCGTCGGTTCAGCGTGGGTGGCCTGAGGACAGGGGGGAGGAGGAGGAGGAGGAGAGCATGGTCAGTCGTCATCTTGGTGAGGACACGGAAGTCTTGCCCGTTACCAGTCTGGCACGCATGGCTGACTTTATGTTACGAAGCCTTAACCGTGACCCTCGTGTTGTCAAAATGTTGGGTGACAGTCATTACTGGTTGGTGACACTTTTAGACCCCCGCTACAAGGAGAACTTTCACTCTCTTATTCCTGAGGTGGAGAGGTCTACAAAAATGTGGCAGTACCAGAAGGCCCTTGCTGCAGAACTGTTAAAAAAATTCCCATATGAACACGCTAGCGGCAGAGGTCACAGTTCGTTGACCAACCAAGGCGTACAGGTGAGAGAGGCGCAACTCCAATCCAGCAGAGGCAGGGGAACACAGCCAACATTCTGGGACCGTTTTATGAGACCCGCCCAGCTTACAGGCCCTGAGGCGCGGGGTACTCTCACAAGGAGTGGAAAGTTTCAAAAGATGGTGAGGGAGTACCTTGCCGACCGTACCAGCGTCCTCCGTGATTCCTCTGTGCCTTTTAATTATTGGGTATCCAAGCTGGACACTTGGAATGAACTGGCTCTGTACGCCTTGGAGGTCCTGGCCTGCCCTGCCGCTAGCGTGTTATCGGCGCGTGTTTTTAGTGCCGCTGGGGGAATTATAACTGATAAGAGCACTCGCCTGTCAACTGACAATGCTGACAAGCTGACCCTTATCAAAATGAACAAGGGCTGGATTGGGTCAGACTTCTCATCACCACCAAATGACAGCAGAGTAACATAAAGTCAAATCCACTGTGTTATTTCGGGGGTGTATTCCCATGCACCGCTTCACACCCACACATGGGTATACGCTTCCTCATTTCGGCTGTTTTTTGCTCTTCTCCTTATCCTCAGCTTCCACCACCACTATACCACCAGAGTGACCTTGGTCCATGTTGCCAGCATTTCAAGTTCCTCCGTCCTAATTTTTGGCAGCTTTTGCTTGGAAGGCATAGGCGAAGACTATGGGAGACCCACTCCCCAATGATGGGAATAATGTTTTTAATATGCTGTACTGCATGGCTCTTGTAAGGGGCATTAAAACCGTCTTGTTAAGCTACTGTGACCTCCACCACTCTTCTAAGGGGCATTAAGATCCTCTTGTTAAGCTACTGTGACCTCCACCACTTTTCCATGGGACACTAAAACTGTCTTGTTAAGCTACTGTGACCTCCACGTCTCTTCCAAGGGGCATTAAAACTGTCTTGTTATGCTACTGTGACCTCCACGTCTCTTCCAAGGGGCATTAAAACTGTCTTGTTAAGCTACTGTGACCTCCACGTCTTTGCCAAGGGGCATTAAAACCGTCTTGTTAAGCTACTGTGACCTCCACCACTTTTCCAAGGGGCATTAAAACTGTCTTGTTCAGCTACTGTAACCTCCACGTCTCTTCCAAGGGGCATTAAAACTGTCTTGTTAAGCTACTGTGACCTCTACCACTCTTCGAAGGGGCATTGATATTGTCTTTTTATTCCACTGCGACCTCCACCACTCTTCCAAGGGGCATTAAAACTGTCTTGTTAAGCTACTGTGACCTCCACATCTCTTCCAAGGGGCATTAAAACCATCTTGTTAAGCTACTGTGACCTCCACCACTCTTCCAAGGGGCATTAAAACTGTCTTGTTAAGCTATTGTGACCTCCACCACTCTTCCAAGGGGCATTAAAACTGTCTTGTTAAGCTACTGTGACCTCCACGTCTCTTCCAAGGGGCATTAAAACTGTCTTGTTAAGCTACTGTGACCTCCACGTCTCTTCCAAGGGGCATTAAACCATCTTGTTAAGCTACTGTGACCTCTCACCTCCACGTCTCTTCCAAGGGGCATTAAAACCATCTTGTTAAGCTACTGTGACCGCCACCACTCTTCCAAGGGGCATTAAAACTGTCTTGTTAAGCTACTTTGACCTCCACGTCTCTTCCAAGGGGCATTAAAACTGTCTTGTTAAGCTACTGTGACCTCCACCACTCTTCCAAGGGGCACTAAAACCATCTTGTTAAGCTACTGTGACCTCTACCACTCTTCGAAGGGGCATTGATATTGTCTTTTTATTCCACTGCGACCTCCACCACTCTTCCAAGGGGCATTAAAACTGTCTTGTTAAGCTACTGTGACCTCCACCACTCTTCCAAGGGGCATTAAAACCGTCTTGTTAAGCTACTGTGACCTCCACGTCTCTGCCAAGGGGCATTAAAACCGTCTTGTTAAGCTACTGTGACCACCACCACTTTTCCAAGGGGCGTTAAAACTGTCTTGCTAAGCTACTGTGACCTCTACCACTCTTCGAAGGGGCATTGATATTGTCTTTTTATTCCACTGCGACCTCCACCACTCTTCCAAGGGGCATTAAAACCGTCTTGTTAAGCTACTGTGACCTCCACCACTCTTCCAAGGGGCATTAAAACCGTCTTGTTAAGCTACTGTGACCTCCACCACTCTTCCAAGGGGCATTAAAATTGTATTGTTAAGCTACTGTGACCTCCACGTCTCTGCCAAGGGGCATTAAACCTGTCTTGTTAAGCTACTGTGACCTCCACCACTCTTCCAAGGGGCATTAAAACTGTCTTGTTAAGCTACTGTGACCTCCACCACTCTTCCAAGGGGCATTAAAACTGTCTTGTTAAGCTACTGTGACCTCTACCACTCTTCGAAGGGGCATTGATATTGTCTTTTTATTCCACTGCGACCTCCACCACTCTTCCAAGGGGCATTAAAACTGTCTTGTTAAGCTACTGTGACCTCCACGTCTCTTCCAAGGGGCATTAAAACCATCTTGTTAAGCTACTGTGACCTCCACCACTCTTCCAAGGGGCATTAAAACTGTCTTGTTAAGCTATTGTGACCTCCACCACTCTTCCAAGGGGCATTAAAACTGTCTTGTTAAGCTACTGTGACCTCCACGTCTCTTCCAAGGGGCATTAAAACTGTCTTGTTAAGCTACTGTGACCTCCACGTCTCTTCCAAGGGGCATTAAACCATCTTGTTAAGCTACTGTGACCTCTCACCTCCACGTCTCTTCCAAGGGGCATTAAAACCATCTTGTTAAGCTACTGTGACCGCCACCACTCTTCCAAGGGGCATTAAAACTGTCTTGTTAAGCTACTTTGACCTCCACGTCTCTTCCAAGGGGCATTAAAACTGTCTTGTTAAGCTACTGTGACCTCCACCACTCTTCCAAGGGGCACTAAAACCATCTTGTTAAGCTACTGTGACCTCTACCACTCTTCGAAGGGGCATTGATATTGTCTTTTTATTCCACTGCGACCTCCACCACTCTTCCAAGGGGCATTAAAACTGTCTTGTTAAGCTACTGTGACCTCCACCACTCTTCCAAGGGGCATTAAAACCGTCTTGTTAAGCTACTGTGACCTCCACGTCTCTGCCAAGGGGCATTAAAAGCGTCTTGTTAAGCTACTGTGACCTCCACCACTTTTCCAAGGGGCGTTAAAACTGTCTTGCTAAGCTACTGTGACCTCTACCACTCTTCGAAGGGGCATTGATATTGTCTTTTTATTCCACTGCGACCTCCACCACTCTTCCAAGGGGCATTAAAACTGTCTTGTTAAGCTACTGTGACCTCCACCACTCTTCCAAGGGGCATTAAAACCGTCTTGTTAAGCTACTGTGACCTCCACCACTCTTCCAAGGGGCATTAAAATTGTCTTGTTAAGCTACTGTGACCTCCACGTCTCTGCCAAGGGGCATTAAACCTGTCTTGTTAAGCTACTGTGACCTCCACCACTCTTCCAAGGGGCATTAAAATTGTCTTGTTAAGCTACTGTGACCTCCACCACTCTTCCAAGGGGCATTAAAACTGTCTTGTTAAGCTACTGTGAACTCTACGTCTCTTCCGAGGGGCATTAAACCATCTTGTTAAGCTACTGTGACCTCTGACCTCCACGTCTCTTCCATGGGGCATTAAAACCATCTTGTTAAGCTACTGTGACCGCCACCACTCTTCCAAGGGGCATTAAAACTGTCTTGTTAAGCTACTTTGACCTCCACGTCTCTTCCAAGGGGCATTAAAACTGTCTTGTTAAGCTACTGTGATCTCCACCACTCTTCCAAGGGGCAGTAAAACCATCTTGTTAAGCTACTGTGACCTCTACCACTTTTCGAAGGGGCATTGATATTGTCTTTTTATTCCACTGCGACCTCCACCACTCTTCCAAGGGGCATTAAAACTGTCTTGTTAAGCTACTGTGACCTCCACCACTCTTCCAAGGGGCATTAAAACCATCTTGTTAAGCTACTGTGAACCCAACGTCTCTGCCAAGGGGCATTAAAACCGTCTTGTTAAGCTACTGTGACCTCCACCACTTTTCCAAGGGGCGTTAAAACTGTCTTGTTAAGCTACTGTGACCTCTACCACTCTTCGAAGGGGCATTGATATTGTCTTTTTATTCCACTGTGACCTCCACCACTCTTCCAAGGGGCATTAAAACTGTCTTGTTAAGCTACTGTGACCTCCACCACTCTTCCAAGGGGCATTAAAACCGTCTTGTTAAGCTACTGTGACCTCCACCACTCTTCCAAGGGGCATTAAAATTGTCTTGTTAAGCTACTGTGACCTCCACGTCTCTGCCAAGGGGCATTAAACCTGTCTTGTTAAGCTACTGTGACCTCCACCACTCTTCCAAGGGGCATTAAAACTGTCTTGTTAAGCTACTGTGACCTCCACCACTCTTCCAAGGGGCATTAAAACTGTCTTGTTAAGCTACTGTGACCTCTACGTCTCTTCCGAGGGGCATTAAACCATCTTGTTAAGCTACTGTGACCTCTGACCTCCACGTCTCTTCCATGGGGCATTAAAACCATCTTGTTAAGCTACTGTGACCGCCACCACTCTTCCAAGGGGCATTAAAACTGTCTTGTTAAGCTACTTTGACCTCCACGTCTCTTCCAAGGGGCATTAAAACTGTCTTGTTAAGCTACTGTGACCTCCACCACTCTTCCAAGGGGCACTAAAACCATCTTGTTAAGCTACTGTGACCTCTACCACTCTTTGAAGGGGCATTGATATTGTCTTTTTATTCCACTGCGATCTCCACCACTCTTCCAAGGGGCATTAAAACTGTCTTGTTAAGCTACTGTGACCTCCACCACTCTTCCAAGGGGCATTAAAACCGTCTTGTTAAGCTACTGTGACCTCCACATCTCTTCCAAGGGGCATTAAAACTGTCTTGTTAAGTTACTGTGACCTACATTTCTCTTCCAAGGGGCATTAAAACTGTCTTGTTAAGCTACTGTGACCTCCACCACTCTTCCAAGGGGCATTAAAACCGTCTTGTTAAGCTACTGTGACCTCCACCACTCTTCCAAGGGGCATTAAAACTGTCTTGTTAAGCTACTGTGACCTCCATGTCTCTTCCAAGTGGCATTAAAACCATCTTGTTAAGCTACTGTGACCTCCACCACTCTCCCAAGGGTCATTAAAACCGTCTTTTTAAGCTACTTTGACCTCCACCACCCTTCCAAGGGGCATTAAAACTGTCTTGTTAAGCTACTGTGACCTCCACGTCTCTTCCAAGGGGCATTAAAACTGTCTTGTTAAGCTACTGTGACCTCCACCACTCTTCCAAGGGGCATTAAAACTGTCTTGTTAAGCTACTGTGACCTCCACGTCTCTTCCAAGGGGCATTAAAACTGTCTTGTTAAGCTACTGTGACCTCCACGTCTCTTCCAAGGGGCATTAAAACCGTCTTGTTAAGCTACTGTGACCTCCACCACTCTTCCAAGGGGCATTAATACTGCCTTGTTAAGCTACTGTGACCTCCACCACTCTTCCAAGGGGCATTAAAACTGTCTTGTTAAGCTACTGTGACCTCAACCTGTCTTCAAAGGGGCATTAAAACTGTCTTGTTAAGCTACTGTGACCTCCACGTCTCTTCCAAGGGGCATTAAAACCGTCTTGTTAAACAACTCTGACCTCCACGTCTCTTCCAAGGGGCATTAAAAGCGTCTTGTTAAACGACTCTGAACTCCACAGCTCTTCCAGGGGGCATTGAAATGTTGTTTTTAATTAACTCTAACCATCACGACTCTTCCAACGGGCATTGCATTTCCTCCTAATTTTAGTCAGCTTTTGCTTTTCAATGCATAGGCGAACACTAAGGGAGACCCACTCCCCAATAATGGGTACAAGGCTTTTAGTACGCTGTAATCCACGTCTGTTTCAAGGGGCATTGCAGTTCCTCATAATTTTTGGAAAACCTTCCATTCACTGCTTAGGCCAACAGAGTACAGGAGACCCAGTTGCTATAAATGGAAAAAACGGTATAGTTAAGGCCCTCTGACCTCCATGTCACTTCCAAGGGGCATTGGAGTGCCTCGAAATTTTTGGTAGGCACTGCACTCACTGTATTCCCTATAACTGTGTAGCCGAACCGCTCTTTTTGGTACAGAAACATATCCTATAAGACATGTGTGGTTGACTGGCTTGATATTGATGTGAATGGTCCCTGTTCCTCCTGCTCTTTCTCCTTTGCCACCACCTCATCTATCATTCATCACCAGAAGCTTTGTTTTAACGTGAGTCATAGAACTGGGATAGTAGCAGGAAAACATCCAGCAATCCTCGGAGGAGGTAGGATATGCGCCAAAACGCTGACCACCTCAGGCCTAGCTGCTACTACATACATGCGCTTGCATTCCATGGAACAAAAATCTAAGGAGATGGATGGCCTCATGATCATGAATAATTTACTCATTGTGTAAGAGGCCGACCACTGCTGCTGTCTACCTTCTGAACTTTGTGTTGAAGCCTGATTGACCCAGGACCCGAAATCCTCTATGTCTGGAGGACGTGTTGCATCCCAGTGTCCAACTGTGTCCTGGCTTCCACAATATTAACCCAGTGTGAAGGCGTCAGTCAGATGGACCATTCCTGGCCACATTCACTTGTCCATGTGTTTGTGGTTAGGCTGTCCTTCAAATAGGGGCGGCTGGGGACTGTTTATGGACACCCGGCCGCCCCCAGGCGGCTGGGGACCGTGTGTGGGCACCTGGCCGCGGGGCGACTGGGGACCGAGTATGGACACCCGGCCGCCGGGTGGCTGGGGGCTGAGTATGGATACCAGGCCGCCGACGCAGCCATGACGTGGTGGCCAGATTCCGCCTCCACATGCCTAAAAGGCCCAATTTCAAGTGCAAGCAAGCAAGCAGTATGGTATTGCAGCCTGGGGGTGGGTGGCTGGCAGGCTGCATACTTGCGCTTGCATTGCAAGGAATGGGGGAGGTACAATTGAACACTGCCCGGGACAAAGACTTGGACGGGGATAGTTGCAAGTCTGCATCTTCTGATGCAGCAAGGATCACTTCTGATGGGCACACTTTTAGGCAGTGACCTGGGTGTCAAAGATGCTTCCAGGGGTCTTCCCCATGCTGTCCCCATGTCTTTTCAGCACTGTATGCATGTGTCACACAGCACATGGCCAGATAAGATTGTAAAATGTTAAAATGACATTTCTCGGTGAATGCATTTGTCACGGTTGAAAGCAATACAAAAGTGCAAAAACGCATAAAAAATGCTACTTGTGAACATAGCCCAAGGTGTGGAGGAGTATTTTTGTTTTTGGTTATTTATTTTACCTTATACACAAGTCTTTACCCTGGAAAGGAAGTTCCTTAACATATTCTACAGGAAAGCAGTTTCAGTTTCGTTTTTGAACATTTTATTGTGAGCCCGTAAAAGTGGCTTAATACCTCTGACCACGTTGTTGACAGCAGTGACCTGGGGGTCAGAAATGCTTCCTGGGGCGATCCCCATGCAGTCCCCATGTCATTTGAGCACTGTCACTATCGTTTTGGGCTCTTTTTAGGCTTTATACAGACTGCCGGGGGTGCCGCTGCAAAAATTCTCAGGTCTCCCATAGACGAACATTGGGCTCGTTGCTTGGGACGAGCACCCGAGTATCATGGTGAGCTCGGCCCGAGCTTCGAGCACCCGAGCATTTTAGTGCTCGCTCAACACTAATTATTACCTATTATTTTTCTCATCATGGAAGATTTAGTAGTGAAGAATATAGTGCCCCATATACACATTACAGCTGTTGGTTCATAGCTCAGTTGTAAAAGACCCCATGCTCTTCATGGTCACATATGTGAAGAGTGGGGCTTACATAGGTTCGAGTATCATCCAATTTAGGTTCACAGCACTCTCCAGAATAATGTACAAACAAGTCTTTATTGATAATAGCACAATGAGTTCTCTCCTTTTCCATTAATACATACGACACTAAGTTAGAGATGTTTCAGTAATTATAGAACCAACAGGAGCGTCAACATTTTCTCCTTCAAAGACTCCCTACAACGAAATCCTAGGGAGCTACTGCCTACTTCCATTCCCTATACATGAGGCCACGGTCAGCCAGTTGAAAAGTAAGCAAAAATTAGGTAACAGGTGACTTTTCTTCAATCAGTAGGGTGCCAGAATTCAGGGACCACAACTGATGCTTTCTGAAGTCCAAAGATAAAGTTCAGGCCTTCTGCCGAGAAATTATTTTAGGTTAGCACAACACTCCAGGTGAGGCTGAGGCCTTAATGTGAAGCAGGGGTCAGCATCAATGTCTAATTGACATTCCTTTATACCATCTGGAGGGGTAAACGTGAACTTTTGAAGTAATCCAGTGAAAAATATGAACAGCTCCATCTTTGCAAGACTTTCTCCCAAACAAAGTCTGCGTCCTACAGGGAGAAAGACAAAAATGTTATGGGTAGGATTTATGACAAAAACTGAAAAAGTTAGGCCTCAGTTAGACATTCGTTGTTTGCTTTGTGTGTATGTGAAAAACAGACCGATCTTCATCAACGTTTTAAATCTGATTTTTGTCATTTTTTGATTAGTGTTTGGTCAGTTTTAATGAATTAGGGGCGTCTGATTTCAACTCGCCCCCTCATCAAGACCAGCGAGAAAATAATGGGAACATTATACCAGAATGGGAACAATGTACCAGAATGAGGGCATTATATCAGGATGGGGAACATTATATCAGAATGGGGACAATATACCCGAATGGAGGACATTATACCAGAATGGGGACAATATAACCAGATGGGGGCATTATACCAGAATGTGGACAATATACCAGGATGGAGGACATTATTCCAGAATGGGGACAATATACCAGGATGGGGGCATTATACCAGAATGGGAACAATATACCAGGATGGAGGACATTATACCAGAATGGGGACATTATACCAGAATGGGGACAATATAACCAGATGGAGGACATTATTCCAGAATGGGGACAATATACCAGGATGGAGGACATTATACCAGAATGGGGACAATATACCAGGATGGGGGCATTATACCAGAATGGGGACAATATAACCAGATGGAGGACATTATTCCAGAATGGGGACAATATACCAGGATGGAGGACAATAAACCAGGATGGAGGACATTATTCCAGAATGGGGACAATATACCAGGATGGGGGCATTATACCTGAATGGGGACATTATTCCAGAATGGGGACAATATACCAGGATGGGGGCATTATACCAGAATGGGACAATATACCAGGATGGAGGACATTATTCCAGAATGGGGACAATATACCAGGATGGGGGCATTATACCAGAATGGGAACAATATACCAGGATGGAGGACATTATACCAGAATGGGGACAATATACCAGGATAGAGGACATTATACCAGAATGGGGAGAATACACCAGAATGAGGGCATTATATCAGGATGAAGACAATATACCAGGATGGAGGACATAATACCAGAAGAGGGACAATATACCAGGATGGGGGACATTATACCAGAATAGGAACAATATACAATGATGAGGGCATTATACTAGGATGGGGACATTATACAAAGATGGGGACATTATACCAGAATGAGAGCATTATACTAGAATGGGGACATTATTTTAGTATGGGGAACATTATACCAGGAAGGGGCACAGGATGGGGGAAAGTATTATGGCATGTGGCCCAGGATGGGGGGCATTATTACTAGAAGGGACCTGAATAAGGACATTATTATTGGAAGAGGCCTAGGAAGGGGGAGATTATTACAAGGAGACAGGAGGGGAACATTATTACATGGGAGCAAACACACGTGTCTTTATAGGATCTAGAACGCTATAAGGGTCCATACATCTGACCAACATGCAGGTGGGGTCCCAGGTCCAAATTTTGCACTGGGGCCCATCGCACTTTAGTTACGCCACTGAGTGCCAGCCTGCGGCCTAATCAATTTTAATGATACTCCCTGGCATCATGTGTCACCTATAGGCCCTCATGTAAAAGAAATGTATACTGTTCGGTATATATTTCTTTGTATGAAGCAAGCAGCTCATTCGGCTAAGTGAAGTCTTTGACTAGGGCAACATGGTGAGATGTGTCCCCCTCTGTAGCTGGCTCTTATAATGCTTCAGTCAGGAGTGAGTTACCTGCGGAGAAGGGCACAAAAGCTTCTTTCTTTACAAATCTCCCCTCCCAATCTAAAAAGTGGTTGGGATTAAATTGGAATGGCGTCTCCCAGTGACGTTTGTCGAACAGCACAGATGTAAGCAGTGGGATCACAGTTGTTCCCTGGGAATGAATACGTAAAAAAAAATTAAGTATACTTTTTTATTTTTACGGAGGTTCCACAATATGGCCTCTTGCACATGGCCGTATTTTCAGTCTGAGTGTGATCCGACAAAACATCGGATTGCACTGAGTCCAATGTTAGTCTAGGGGGCTGTGCACATGTCAGAGGAAAAAAATCTGTGCATGCCTGAATTTGATCCAACATTCAGATCGCACTCAGCCATGCAAGTCAATGAGTCTGTGGGAGCCATTGGACTGCACTTGGGTGACATCTGAGTGCAAATCCATTTCCAAAACTGATTTTAAGTTAAAACAAATCTGCCCTCTATGAATGTATTTTTAAATCGGATCTGTCAAATTTCAAAATTTAAATGGCATACATTATTAAATAGATTTGTGATACCGGATGAGTCTGGTGTACTTACTGTGAAAATCCATGTCAGCATGGCTGTATAGACCTATTAATAAAATGAGTCCAGTAGTAGTGAGAGAGTTCATGAATTCAAGTGTGTTTAGTATCGGCCTGCTCAGTCTGACTGACAGCTGCAGCTTGTGCTGAGCAGTGTGAGATCTCAGCAGCGGGAGGAGGCACGCTGAGGAACTGTCCAACTCACTTAATGAGTTCAAGAGAGGCTTGGACGCCTTTCTTGAGAACAATAAAATTACATCTTATGCTTAGTGATAGTTAATTAATCCAGGGATTTAATCTGACTGCCAGATTGGAGTCGGGAAGTGAATTTTTCCTCAATGATGTAAATTGGCCTATACCGCATGGTTTTTTTTTGCCTTCCCCTGGATCAACGCTGCGGAATAGCTGCAGTGCACAAGAAATAGGCTGAACTGGATGGACGCTTGTCTTTTTTCGGCCTTATAAACTATGTAACTATGTAACTGTCATTCAGGCTAAGCGGGTGGAGATTGAGTGTAAATTTAAAAAAGTATTATACAGCTAATCTGACATGGATTTTTACATTAAGTACATCAGCTTTATCAGGTCCAAGAGATTTATTAACTAATACATGTGTATTGTGACATCTGGCGAAAAATGTTCTTTAAAAAGATTACGTAGAGTTAGAAAATATAAGGGTTATGCCTGTCCATGGTATGTTTTTGGTATTGCTAAAGTGGTATTGTTTTGGAAGGAAGCAACCATGGTTTTTATTTTTTGTAATAACATGCAATCTTTTTAGTTAACTAGTCATTCAAATGAATGGACGACCATGTAACATTCGAGCGTTGGAAGTTCATATAAGCAGGAGCTGATCTTGGTTAGTGGCCTTAAAACTACATCAAAAATTGCCACAAAAACTGAAACTCCTCACCTGGACTCTGTGTTCTCCATCCAACAGTCATGTACCCTCAAACAGCAGGCTAGACCTACAGACCTCCAACCCATCACAACTGCAGATTGAAGGCAGGAATCACGATATCTATTGCCCTAAAAAAGAACTTGCCTTTTTCCTATGACCCAAAACTGTGTATGACCCAAACTCTGCTCTGACAACTTACTTTAGGGATGTGGTAACCTTTGAAATTCGTGTCTGTAGATGTGGCATGTGGAATATGGGGAATGAGGTTGGCAAATCTCTGAACTTCATGTATCACAGCGTTGGTATAGGGCATCGCATTTCTGTCCTCAAATCTTGGGAGACGTCCAGATTCAAGAACCGAATGGATTTCTTTTTGAACTTTTTCTGTAAATGTAAAATACACAGATTACTGTTTGGTTTCCGTCTTTGACCACAGATTTACGGTAGAGTTCATGTTCATCACAAAGCTACAGACATCACTATCGGTGCCATATTACCTGGTAAAAACAAACAAAAAAAGCTGACCCTGTTGATAGAATCTTTTGGGATTTGTTTTAAGAATAATTCATAATAATTAACAGTAAAGACAGCCATGGAGCAGTGCTCTTCAACCTGTGGGTCTCAAGCTGAAACTAAATTTTCTGGTGGTGGCGTCAAGGCAAGCTGAGTTGTGGTCAACACTCCTGGAGACTACTGCCATGGAGAAGAATAAAAATCTTATGTGCATGGACTGTCATATTAAGGTACAGTAAAACAAACTAAATTACTAACTGAACTTACTCTGTACTTCAGGATATTTCATCATCAGTAAGATCCCCCATTGCACTGTCGTAGAGGTGGTCTCTGTGCCGGCCATAACCAGATCCAGTACAGTAGCTAGCACGTTATCTTCATGGAAGAGGGTATCTTTGTTTGTCCGTTCCTAGACCACATACAATGTTTTAGTTGGGTAGGGTACTTTTATTTGTATTAGTACAATTAGAAATTAAATGGTTTCTTTGAGACTTTCATATTAATGACCCATTTTTAGGATAGGCCATTAATATCTGATTGAAAGGTGCTTGACTGCCAGGATCACCATGATAAGCTGATTTAAGGGTTAAGCACAGCTCCAAACATTGTGTAGGAGCTGTGAAAGTTATTACATGTTCTCTCCTATACAAGTGAATATGTTCCCAATGGGGAAGAGAGTAATAAGCCACCATCTGCAACAGCAAGATGCTTGATCCATCTTTCTCCTGACATCTACAGTCTGGGTATAGTCAGGTCACTCCTATGCACATTAGATGGTCATCTCGTCCCATGAAAATTGGTAGCAGACAATTATGTAAAGTGTATGGAAACCATCATGGAGGTCCTCTCTTGAAGGCACTGTGTTATGGGTACTCTTTGGTGGATACTAATTTTAGGGGCAGTCTCTTTCTGATATTGTTTATGGTGGTACATTAATGTCTTATGGGGTACTCTCTGGTAGGCATTATTTATGTGGCTGTATAGTTTTTTAATATCTTCAAGAAGAGAAAATGAGGATATATCCCAATCAGCCAATCATTCTAATGATTTCTTATTCCCACAAGACCCAGCTATTAGAACAGACATTATAATGACCTCTTCTTGCTTGGCAACTATCGTTTCGATGAACGTGTACAGGCAGTTGACATCTATTTTTCCCCTTTTGGCCTGAATATCCGTTTTTAGCACCTTGCAAATTTCATCAATCTTTTCCAGTATGATTTTGTGAGTCTTCAAAAATATTGAAAACATTGGGTACAGGTTGAACACCTGGAAAACAAAGTCACGTTCCTGTTAAAGACAGACTGGAAGGAACACGCAATTTTATGTAAAAATTAGTATCTAATAATACTAGTAATTAATGAAGAGATGATGTTATGTTCCATCTTAAAATGTCTCATCCAGAACATCTGCCCTGAAGATGAGTTGATGGCCAAGGTCTGATTCTGGAACATGGCTTGTTGTCTCCTAAACTACCACCCTGGTGTAGAGTGTGTTTGCACTTGGCAGTTTGGTGCAATTTGCCGCTGAAAATCAATCATGAACAAGGATAAAAAGTGAGCATAGTTTGTGATTTGCCAATGACAATTCTCCAACCTACGCTCTGGACTTTTGGAGCAGACAATGGCTGGTTGCTGAATGTGTTTCTCACTCTCGGGGGCATTGACCTTGTTCTGAGGTTCCTACGGCAGGATGGGCCCATACCTTATACCATATGTTGCAGAAATATTGACTTGTAAAAAAACTTTTATTGGCCTCTCACTATGAATTACTCAATGATATTTCTTCTGGTTGCCCTGCAGGGGAACCTTAGGTGGACATCAAGGGCAAAGTAGGAGATAACCCTATTCAAAGGTGATTATAAGCCCATCATTTACAGCTTCGAATAATTCTAATGGGTTGATTGAGAACTAATTACTTCTAGCTAATTAACTAATTGCCAATTTAATAGTGATTCGACCTGTGTGTACGCCTTTGACAGATGGTTCACAGAATTGTTTGCCCTGATGAGACCCGAACACAACAGTCCAGCCCTGTTCTAGAAAGACACATATTATGACCTGAGCTACATGGATACTTGGTCTTATGCCAAACTTAAGGAGTTTTTCCACTTTCACCAAAGTGGTGCCCAAAGGATTGCACATTGGTAAAAAAACAAACTCCCACGCTTCTACTGTCTCTGTATTTTGGTTGCAGTGGTGACTTCTTGACTAGAGTGTAAATCACCGCTGCAGCCAATCAATAAGCTTAGAAACTCTGCTGATGTAGATGCCTAAACCACTGAGCTCAGTGATTAGTCAATCATCGGTGAAGTGCGCTGTAGTCATAATGTTACCATTGTAGAAAAACACAGAGACCGGAGAAGAGGTGGAGAGCCGGTGCGGGACCCTAGGAGGGTAAATATTATCCGTACTTGTTATTTTACAACTATGCAATCTTTTGGGCGCCACTTTTATGAACCCTTTTCTTGATAATTTATAAATCATCTTCTCGTTTACAGTCTAATTTATGTCCTCTAGATCCTAATAGTATTGGTCTTTACAAAGCTAAAAGTATAACAAGAAATTACCGACCTGTAAATAGGGCGAGCCAAGCAAAATGACAATTTCATCAATCAGATCCAGTAATTTCATGTAGATTGGATCATTATAGTCAAATCTATTGCCAAATAACATGGCAAAGGTGATATTTGTTGGGCCGCAGGCAAATTCTCTGAGTTTAAACTGTTGACCTACAACAGAGATTATGTGAAATGTGTTTACTTTTCTTTGACTTGAATCATTTAAGTTCATTTATTAAGTCATATTAACCATAACATTATGTTGCAGATCGTTACAATGACAGATTACAAAATTGTAAAAAAATATATCCATTATAGAAATATTATTTAAAATAATAAAATATTTTGTATATTGAATTTGCTTTAGTTTTTCCATTTTTTCCAAATGTTTTTAATCAAATTTGTTTTTGTGTTTCTGCTTTCAAAGGCCCATTTTTTCCAGTACCCACTGTGTGAAATAAATAATGTGCTCATAATATTGTACGGGTTGTTATAGATGCAGTAATGCCATTTATGTATTTTTTTTAATTTCTTTCTACATAGAAAATGTATTTATTTTAAATGCAAAACGTGTTTTTTGCATAGGTTTTATATTACTGTAAATGCTTTTTTTGGACTTCCCAAGATTCCAGTAGGGAATATTAACATGCAATACTCTGATCGCTGATATAATATGCCGCATTACTTTTGTACTCCAGTGTATTGTTTATTACCATAAATCTGTCATTTGTTCTTTTCACTTGATAAAGCTGCCGGTCTGGATTGAAACGCGTTGTGAATAAAAAAAAACCTTATTATTATCATCAATTGTTGAAGAATCAATTTACTCGAGCAGCACAGCCCATATTACGTGTTTCATCCAACTTGATCCAAGATTTATTCACCAGCCACGGGGCCGCAGCTGCTGTTTTACTTCATTCCTACATAGGGTTTGTGCCAGTCATAACTCAACCAGGTGAGCATAACCAGCACTTACCCGCTCTGCCTCCATAGAGTGCCACCCTATTGTGCGCTCTGTTCCCCACATCTAGATTTATTCATTATTAACCTATGGCAATCTATTGACGCCCAGTGGCAACCCAAGATTGTAATCTGGGGCTCCCTCCCTTTCTCTAACCACTTAGATGTTGGGGTCAACATTAACTGTGGAATCTAAGGGGTAAACATCTGAGATTGGTGTTATCTCTGATCCCGCCATTAGAGCAGGTTGTCAGCTGTGTAATACAGCATGGATCCACAATTGATGGTGCATGCACAGTTGCTGAGCCCGCTCTGACAGAGGTCGCCTACTTGTTATTGATTGCAGAATCTAAGGGATTCAACTGACGAAATTTGTGGTCCTGCTGATGATGGTGCATTCACAGTGACCAGGCATCAAAACTGGTCCTGCCAGTGCCATACTATTATGCCATTGGTTGTGACAGTGCTTAGCCATTTCCGTCTGTCCTATTGACAATTAATGGAGAGGAGGTCAAGCATACGCATCACAGCACCTTTCAAAACAGAGATCTATAGTCTTATTCTTGGATGATCTGAGTGTCCTATCAGACAGATCCAAAGTGATCAGCAAGTTCCTATGGATAAAGGATAATTTCTGATTTTGGACACTTTTGCAAAACTGATAATATGAATGTTGTCATAATCACAGATCTCACCTTCATAAGACTCAACCTTGCTCGTTAGGAACTGAAGTTCCTCTATGATTTTGTCTTCTATATGTTTCTTGCCCATGCCCAGATTCCTCATACTGGACATTGTAAACCGTCTGGTTGTCCTCCACATTTCTCCAGATGCAAAAAACACACCTAAAAAAAGCAGCAAATATCAGTTAGAACCTTTTTTTTTGTATCATCAACATGAAGGATTTATCAATGGCATTATCAAACTGGATGGAGATACAGAATGTAAAATATACAGTCATGGTTGCTCATGGGACAATTACTTTTTTCCATCTTTAGAGGTATGTAGGGATTTTCATTTTCGTGTGTGTACAGTAGATATGATTCCGGTGACGCAAAGGTCTGACCAGGGCCGGCTCCAGGTTTTTCTGGGCCCCGGGCGAAAGAGTCTCAGTGGGCCCCTTTAACACATACCACGATTCATGATGCAGAGATACAGCGGAGAAATATATATATATATATATATATATATATATATATATAGTACAATGCAAAGATTTCACTTCTTACATTACATGAGTGATATCTATTGTAAATTCCACAATAGCTCAGAAACCGGTGAATCGCTCCACACAGAATACTGGCCCCCATATAAGGCTCCATACGGAATACTGGCCCTCATATAACGCTTCATACAGGATACTGGCCCCCATATAACGCTCCACACAGAATACTGGCCCCCATATAACGCTCCATACAGGATACTGGTCCCCTTATAAAGCTCCATACAGGATACTGGCCCCCATATAACGCTCCATACAGGATACTGGTCCCCTTATAAAACTCCATACAGGATACTGGCCCCCATATAACGCTCCATACAGGATACCGGTCCCCTTATAACGCTCCATACAGGATACCGGTCCCCTTATAACTCTCCATACAGGATACTGGCCCCCATATAATGCTGCATGCAGGCTGTTACCCCCCACATAATGCCCCATACAGGCTGTCCCCCCCTTATAATGCTCCATGCAGGCTGTTATCCCCCACATAATGCCCCATACAGGCCCCCCCCCTTTTAATGCTCCATGCAGGCTCTTACCCCCCACATAATGCCCCATACAGGTGACGCGCCCCTGGGCTTACTTGATGTAGCGTTGCGCACGCGGGGACTACCCGGAGCCGGGCCTGTTGGGGGTAGTAGTCTCGTGGCGGTGACCCGGTCCGTGCCCAGGGAGTCAAACTGTGTGGCTTAGTATTAGCAGTAGATGTTGGACGACTACGCCACCCGTTGAATGCAGCTATGGAGCTGCCGCTGCAGGGCAGACCACTGAGGCCGGTGGTACGATTGTGCAGCGTAGATGGTATAACCCCCAACGGGAGGGGTATGGCCTCAGGGCAGCCGACGTGGATGATGGGGGTAGCAGGAACCACTCAGAGACGATGCGGTGTAGTTCAGGGTCTTTACTGGTGACAAAGATAGACCCTCCCGGAGTACTGGCTAGCGATTGGGGCCTGGTCAGTCCTTGAGCAGATGGGATCTCCCCTGGCCAGGCGGAGTTGTAGGCCTCCCCAACTAATTGTACTCTTCTGGCTACCTTGCTAGAGGCGGGTAAAAGTAGCCCACGTCCCTGAGTGTACCGTGTGGTGCTCACCCGTATGGCCGGTGACTCGGGGCCTTCTAGTGGCTTCCGCTCCACGACGGCGGTGCTGGTCCCACGCGTGTGACCGTGCCTTCGGGTTTCTTGGCCAGAGGACCTGAAATCCCCTGCCGGTCGGTTTCTGCTGCTGGGTAAGGATTAGTCCCCACAGCCTCGGACTCCGGGTCCGGTGATAATTCTTCAATCAGGGCGAGCTCTACAGCTGCCAGCCCCTGATTCCTTGTAGCACTGCTCCCACTGAGCTCCTGATCTCTCTTTCCTATAGCTGCTCCTCTTCTTAACTAACTAACCCTGCCTCAGCCCCAGTTTTATATAGGGGAAGTTCTTCCCCTCCCAGGACTGGGCAGGAGGTGTGGCATGCACAGGATTCCTGACCAAGAGACCTCCCACCTGCTCTCAGACGTAATATCTCTATCACTGTGGCAACCAGACCCCTGGGGTGTCACATTCCCCCCTAGTGAAATTTAGTACTCCGGGACTAAACATATTTTTGTAAAACATAACAAGTAAAAACAGAAACAGTACAATAAAGAAAAACACATAAGGATGGTCACGGCATGTCCGCAACCGGGTGCAGTCTTTGAAGAAAACAAGGTGTCCATTTCACCAAAACAGGGAGACGTAACCAGGTAGGGGTCTGTCCTGCCCCGAGTCCTTAACAGTCTTTTAGTCCATCCTGGGTTACGCTCCAACATATGTACAAAGGATTCCCGGTAAATCCACCAAAGACTCCTACAAACAACTAGAAACACATAATTATACACAAGCAACAACAAACAGGTAAACATTAATAAAATAGCTTGAACATTTAGATCCTCCACCGTACGGGCAACTGGCCTCTAGTGACCCTAGTGGACCTATGGAGCTGGCTGACTGGTCCTGAGCTACAGGGTATAGGAGCTGTCAAGGGTAAACTGGGCAGCCGTCTACAGACTCTTTGGCTCACTAGGGGTATGGCAGGCTCACTATAAGCAGAGGGTTGATTCTCCTGGTCTGCTTGTGTGGGGTCTTCTGCCTCCTGAACCGGCTGTTCTTCCAGCTCTACCTGTGTCTCCGTAGGCACTTGGGATGCTGGTTGGAGGAACGTGAGGACGGGTACCACAACAGCACCATTGACTTGAGTCCAAGACCGAGGGAAGTCTCTGAGCACAGTACTAACCATATCTTCCCTTTCCTCTACGGGTCGAGGGTCTTCTTGTTCCTCTTCAGGGTTCCGTAGCTGTTCGGGACACTTCTTCAGGTGATCCCGGGATACAATGGCTGTGGTTTCCCCTCCGTCTTTACTGATTGTACAGATCTTTGGGTTGTCGTGGCTTGAGGGCAGTACGGTGTACGGGTCCTTCTCCCACTGGTCGTCCAACTTGTGGAGCCGTCTTTTCCTCTTCAAGACCTGCTCTCCGGGCACCAGGGGAACAGCGGGAGCATACTGGTTGTAAGTTTTCTCTTGTCTTTCCCTAGCTTGACAGAGACTTCGCTCCACGCTCTCCTGTACTTTCCGGTACTGCTGCTGCCTCTCTGTGTCCCAGTCTGCTTCTGGTGAAGTGTCCTCGGGTGTCAGGACTCCCATCTCCAGATCAACAGGAAGCTTACCAGGTCTTGCCCTCATTAGGTAAGCCGGGGTACAGTTGGTGGAACCTACAGGGATGTGGTTGTATAGGTCCACCAGGTCGGGCAGCTTTTCAGGCCACAGACTACGTTCTTCCAGGGGCAATGTTTTCAGAAGATCTATCACCACCTGGTTCATTTTCTCACAAAGTCCATTAGTTTGCGGGTGATAGGGTGTTGTTCTTATCTTCCGGCAGCCATACAGGGTGCAGAACTCCTGGAAGACTTCCGCTTCAAAGGCAGGCCCCTGGTCCATCAGCACCTGCTCCGGGTATCCGTGCGGGCGGCAGAAGTGCTGCTGGAAGGCTCTAGCTGCTGTTTGAGCCGTTAAGTCCTTGACAGGGACGACAACCAAGAACCGGGAGTAGTGATCCACGATGGTTAACGCGTAGACGTAGCCACTTCTGCTTGGGGTCAGTTTTACATGATCCAAGGCTACCAGTTCCAACGGCTGTCTGGTAATGATGGACTGCAGGGGAGTCTTCTGGCTGGCACGGTCCCTCCTTCTTAGGTTGCATGGGCCACAGTCTCTGCACCACCTCTCGATGGTTCCTCTCATGCCTACCCAATGGAACCGCCCGCGCAGGAGGAACTCCAGCTTCTTCCATCCGAAGTGCCCAGCTCCGTCGTGGTATGCCTCCATCACCATAGCTGCGTCTCTTCTTGGCACCACTACTTGCCAGATTAGTTCATGCGTCCGGGAGTTAACCATTCTGCGGCACAACTTCCCCTTGTAAAGGAACAGTCGACTCTTCTCAGCCCACAGTTGCTTGGCTTCCTCCGGAGCGTCCGGGTCAAGGCGTGCATCTGGCCGAGTCAGCATCTCCTTTACCAGTCGGACGGCAGGGTCACTGTCTTGCGTCTCTGCCCAGTTGTAATGAGGTAATGGGTTGAACGTAGCGGATTGCTTACTCCTTACACGGTGGGAATACTGGATAGTCCCATGACGGTGGAACGCGGGGAGTTCAACTTCTTCCAGTTCCTCTGAATCTTCCCCTACGTCCGGTAAGTTCGGCATCCTGGACAGGGCGTCCGCGTTGGTATTGGAGCGTCCTGCCCGGTATTTGATTGTAAACTCATAGTTGGACAAGCGGGCCATCCATCTCTGCTCTAGGGCACCGAGTCTTGCAGTGTCCAGGTGTGTCAACGGGTTGTTATCCGTGTACACGGTGAACCGGGAAGCAGCGAGGTAGTGCTTAAAGCGTTCGGTGACTGCCCACACCACTGCCAGGAACTCTAGCTTAAATGAGCTGTAATTCTCAGGGTTTCTTTCGGTGGGTCGCAGTTTTCGGCTGGCGTAAGCAATTACCCGTTCCTTCCCCTGCTGGATCTGGAACAGTACGGCTCCTAGCCCGATGTTACTGGCGTCGGTGTAGAGGATAAAGGGCTGGCTATAATCAGGGTACGCCAGGATTTCATCCCCCGTGAGGGCCATCTTCAGCTGGCGGAAGGACTCTTCTTCCAGCTTCTCCCATCTGAAGGGTGGCTTCTGGTTCTTGGCCTTCCTGGACTGGCCTATCAGGAGGTCCTGCATAGGAGCTGCCTTTTTGGTGAAACCGGGAATGAACCTTCGGTAGTAGCCTACCAACCCGAGGAACTGCCTCACTTCCTTTACGCTGGAGGGGCTTGGCCATTCCTTAATTGCGGTGATCTTATCAGGGTCGGGAGCCACTCCGTCAGCACTCACCACGTGTCCCAGGTACTGCACCTTTGGCTTCAGGAGGTGACACTTGGAGGGTTTCACCTTTAGGCCGTAACTTGCCAGAGCTTCGAACACTTCCGCCAGGTGTTTCAGGTGGTCCTCGTAGGTCTTGGAATAGACGATGACATCGTCCAGGTATAACAGGACCGTCTCAAAGTTTCGGTGTCCCAGACAGCATTCCATCAATCGCTGGAAGGTTCCTGGTGCGTTGCAGAGTCCGAACGGCATGCAGGTAAACTCGCTAAGTCCCATCGGGGTGGTGAATGCGGTCTTCTCCCGGTCCGCCTCTGCTACAGGAACCTGCCAGTACCCGCTAGTGAGATCCAAGGTGGAGAAGAAGTTAGCAGATTTTAAAGCAGCCAAAGACTCCTCTATTCTTGGTAAGGGGTACGCATCTTTGTGTGTGATACGGTTAATTTTCCGGTAATCTACACACATTCTCATGGTGTTGTCTTTCTTTTTGACCAAGACTAGTGGAGCTGCCCAGGGGCTACAGCTATCCCTGATTACCCCAGCCTCCTTCATGTCTCTAAGCATCCCCTTGGCGTGTTGGTAGTGTGCAGGGGGTACGGGTCGATACCACTCTTTTATGGGAGGATGGTCTCCCGTGGGGATGTGGTGTTCTACCCCCTTGACTCGCCCGAAGTCTAACGGGTGTTTACTAAACACTCTCTCGTACTCTCGAACCACCCGGTAGACTCCCTGTTTCTGGTGGGAGGGAGTGGAGTCAGTACCCAAATGTAGTTGCTGACACCAATCCTCCATTATTTTCGTAGAGCCGTTACCTTCCTCCGGGTGAGATGGAGGCAAGGGTTCCACAGACTGTATAGAATTTTGGTTGATAGTATGTAATTTGGCTAGCGTAGCATAACGGGGCAGGTATACTTCCCTTTTCCCGATATTTATTATACGAACGGGCACCCTCCCATGGCGTACATCAACTACCCCCCGTGCTGTCAAAATGGTGGGCCTACTGTCTGAGTAGACTGGTTCTACCATGGCCTGGTAATCTCTACCTCTCAGACCAATAGCTGCCCGGCACCAAATCATCATTTCACTTTTCGGGGGCATGGCAATAGGGAAAGGGTCACACATTCTTACGCTACCAATCTCACCACCAGAGAGTTCCACCTGTTGCCGTCGCATCAGTGCCCGGATCTCTTTCTGGAGCACTCGCTGCTGGCCGGAGCTAGCGTTCTTGGCAACCTGCTGTAAAATGAAAATCACCTCTGCAAGACAATTTTCAATCACATTAGTTCCTAGAGTTATCTTTGGGTGACTCTCGCGCTTGTCAATGTCTACAATGATCAGTCCCTGTGCTGCCAGTTCGACTCTACCGATTTTAATGGTCATTTCTTTAAATCCGATCTGTGGCACGGGCTGACCATTACTGGCGATGATACTCAAGTCGTCGTCTGGATAGCGGGTTATATCCGAGTCATTCCAGTACTGCTTGAAGAGCACGTACGGGATGGTGGTGACCTGTGACCCGGTGTCCAGTAGGGCACTCATAGGGATGCCATCCAGTACCACAGGCAAGACTGGACGTCCTCCCACATATTTGTCGCGCCAGTTCGATGGGCCTGGTGATCTTTTTCCTGGGGGTTGGCCCTCTACCCCAGGTTGTGCCAGTTTAAAGGACAGTACCTTGCCATATGTCCGGGTTGATTGCAGCGGCGGCAGATGGGTTGTCCGTCCTCGTTGTACCGGTCGCTGGGTCTTCCTCTGGCCGGTGGGGTCCTCCTTGGTCGACGCCACGGGATGTCCTCCGGTCCGGATGCCAGCTGGATCTTCCCTGGAGTGGAAACCTGTAAAGACTGCACAGTTCGGGTTAGCGCAGCAACGCTTTTAGCTAGCTCTTGGACCTGATGGTGCAGGTCTGGAGCCGAGTCATTGTTCAAAGCCTGCGCGTCAGCTCCCACAGGCCCTACCGACAAGGGCGCCGCCTCCTGGTGGTAAGCGGTAGTAGGGCGCCTGTGGGTCACAACGCCACCCGGTGCCGGTTCTCGGAGCACCCGGATGGCTCTGTCCTTGAACTGTGCAAAGTCCAGATGAGGATCCTGTAAGGCTATGGCCCGCAACTGGGTTCGGTGGACATTGCAATATAGTCCCTCTATAAATTGCTCGGTCAACAGCCTGTCCTCGTTTCCCACGCTGTCAGGGTCGGTCTGCTTAATGGCTCTCAGGGCCTCTTGTAGGTTTAGTGCATAGTCCCTTATACTCTCATGTGCTCGCTGCTTGCACCCATAGAATCTAAGCTTAATCTCGGCTGAGGTGCGGGTATCAAAGGTGTCCCTCAGCCGGGTTAGTATCCCTGCGACAGTCCTCCTCCCAGGTGGCCAGGACTTTACCTCCCTTTGGGCTGCCCCGGTTAGTTGGGCCACCAGGATGCTCACTTTTTGCTCTTCTGTGAGGGGGTACACCTGGAAGAGGCTATCCAGCTTTTCTTTAAAGTCATTCAGGGTATGTGACTCCCCTGAGTACTGGGGTAGCCAGGCTGCTCCCGGGATATAGGGCATGGTGAAAGGCATGACTGCAGCAGCGGTGGCGCTGGCAGGGGTTGAGGCAGTGAAGCTCTCCTCCGTATCCGACATCTTTCTCCCCCCCTAGTGGACCGTGGCCTACCTTGCGATGATCCTCTTCCATAGGCCGCGGCTCCGCAGTGGATCGTCAGGGTTGAGGACCTTCCGTCGCGCTCCTGTGACGTCGGCGTCTGCTGGGCTCCTTCCAGGACCTTACGCAACGTCCGGACGTGAGGCGGGGCTTCAGTTCTCGCGCGCTTTCGGAGTCCACGCCCCTCTTCTTCCCGCGCGGCATCTTCAAGATGGCGTCCAACGGCGGGAAAACTCCACGGATGGCGGGAAGAAGGTAGAAGATGGCGCCGGATGGCGGGAAAAACTTCGCGGATGGCGGGAAGAAGGTAGAAGATGGCGCCGGATGGCGGGAATCTTCACCACTGGTAAGTTTGAACAGTCTCTTTCAGGCACGCAGTACCCGGTGGTTGCGGGCACGAAATCCTGCCGACTACGCCAAAAGTTGACGCGCCCCTGGGCCTACTTGATGTAGCGTTGCGCACGCGGGGACTACCCGGAGCCGGGCCTGTTGGGGGTAGTAGTCTCGTGGCGGTGACCCGGTCCGTGCCCAGGGAGTCAAACTGTGTGGCTTAGTATTAGCAGTAGATGTTGGACGACTACGCCACCCGTTGAATGCAGCTATGGAGCTGCCGCTGCAGGGCAGACCGCTGAGGCCGGTGGTACGATTGTGCAGCGTAGATGGTATAACCCCCAACGGGAGGGGTATGGCCTCAGGGCAGCCGACGTGGATGATGGGGGTAGCAGGAACCACTCAGAGACGATGCGGTGTAGTTCAGGGTCTTTACTGGTGACAAAGATAGACCCTCCCGGACTACTGGCTAGCGATTGGGGCCTGGTCAGTCCTTGAGCAGATGGGATCTCCCCTGGCCAGGCGGAGTTGTAGGCCTCCCCAACTAATTGTACTCTTCTGGCTACCTTGCTAGAGGCGGGTAAAAGTAGCCCACGTCCCTGAGTGTACCGTGTGGTGCTCACCCGTATGGCCGGTGACTCGGGGCCTTCTAGTGGCTTCCGCTCCACGACGGCGGTGCTGGTCCCACGCGTGTGACCGTGCCTTCGGGTTTCTTGGCCAGAGGACCTGAAATCCCCTGCCGGTCGGTTTCTGCTGCTGGGTAAGGATTAGTCCCCACAGCCTCGGACTCCGGGTCCGGTGATAATTCTTCAATCAGGGCGAGCTCTACAGCTGCCAGCCCCTGATTCCTTGTAGCACTGCTCCCACTGAGCTCCTGATCTCTCTTTCCTATAGCTGCTCCTCTTCTTAACTAACTAACCCTGCCTCAGCCCCAGTTTTATATAGGGGAAGTTCTTCCCCTCCCAGGTCTTGGCAGGAGGTGTGGCATGCACAGGATTCCTGACCAAGAGACCTCCCACCTGCTCTCAGACGTAATATCTCTATCACTGTGGCAACCAGACCCCTGGGGTGTCACACAGGCCCCCCCCTTTTAATGCTCCATGCAGGCTGTTACCCCCCACATAATGCCCCATACAGGCAGCCCCCCCTTATAATGTTCCATGCAGGCTGTTCCCCCCCACATAATGCACTATGCAGGCTACCCCCCCTTTATAATGCCCCATGCAGGATGTCGTCCCCCCCTTTATTATGCCCCATGCAGGATGTCCCCCCCTCTCTTTATAATGCCCCATGCAGGATGCCCCCCCTTCTCTTTATAATGCCCCATGCAGGCTGTTCCCCCCCCTCCTCTATATAATGCCCCATGCAGGATGTCCCCCCCCCTTTATAATGCCCCATGCAGGATGCCCCCCCTTCTCTTTATAATGCCCCATGCAGGCTGCCCCCCCCCCTCCTCTATATAATGCCCCATGCAGGATGCCCCCCCCCCTTTATAATGCCCCATGCAGGATGCCCCCCCCTTCTCTTTATAATGCCCCATGCAGGCTGTCCCCCCCCCTCTATATAATGCCCCATGCAGGATGTCCCCCCCCCTCTATATAATGCCCCATGCAGGCTGTCCCCCCCCCTCTATATAATGCCCCATGCAGGCTGCCCCCCCTCTATATAATGCCCCATGCAGGCTGCCCCCCCTCTATATAATGCCCCATGCAGGATGCCCCCCCCCTTCTCTTTATAATGCCCCATGCAGGATGTCCCCCCCCTCTATATAATGCCCCATGCAGGCTGTCCCCCCCCTCTATATAATGCCCCATGCAGGCTGCCCCCCCCTCTATATAATGCCCCATGCAGGATGCCCCCCCCTTCTCTTTATAATGCCCCATGCAGGCTGTTCCCCCCCCTCCTCTATATAATGCCCCATGCAGGATGTCCCCCCCCCTTTATAATGCCCCATGAAGGATGCCCCCCCCTTCTCTTTATAATGCCCTATGCAGGCTGTCCCCCCCCTCTATATAATGCCCCATGCAGGATGTCCCCCCCCCTCTATATAATGCCCCATGCAGGCTGCCCCCCCTCTATATAATGCCCCATGCAGGCTGCCCCCCCTCTATATAATGCCCCATGCAGGCTGTCCCCCCCCCTCTATATAATGCCCCATGCAGGCTGTCCCCCCCCTCTATATAATGCCCCATGCAGGCTGCCCCCCCCTCTATATAATGCCCCATGCAGGCTGTCCCCCCCCTCTATATAATGCCCCATGCAGGCTGCCCCCCCCTCTATATAATGCCCCATGCAGGCTGCCCCCCCCTCTATATAATGCCCCATGCAGGCTGCCCCCCCCTCTATATAATGCCCCATGCAGGCTGTCCCCCCCCCTCTATATAATGCCCCATTCAGGCTGCCCCCCCCTCTATATAATGCCCCATGCAGGCTGCCCCCCCCTCTATATAATGCCCCATGCAGGCTGTCCCCCCCCCTCTATATAATGCCCCATTCAGGCTGCCCCCCCCTCTATATAATGCCCCATGCAGGCTGCCCCCCCCTCTATATAATGCCCCATGCAGGCTGCCCCCCCTCTATATAATGCCCCATGCAGGCTGCCCCCCCTCTATATAATGCCCCATACCTCCATACATTAAAAAAAAAAATCAAATACTCACCTCCCTTCTCCTCACCTGCTGCCGCTGCCCGCTGCCCGCTGCTCAGCTCCGAACTCCAGCGTTGTCGGTGTCTTCCAGCTCAGAGCTCCCTGTGACGGCTCAGGGGAGGGCGCGGTGAAAAGACGTCACCGCGCCCTCTGACCTGAGACGTCACAGGGAGCGCAGAGCAGGAAGACAGCGGATCTGCGGAGGCACGGGGAGAGGTAAGTATCGGGCTGCTGGGGCCCTGAGCAAGCGGCGGAGAAGGGCGGGTGCTGACACCGCTCTCCTCCGCCCATAGCCCAGCGGGGTGCGCGACCGCCAGTGGGCCCCTCTGCCTGCTCAGGGCCCCGGCATTCGCCCGGGTGCGCCGGGTGCTGACGCCGGCCCTGGGTCTGACTCTCAGCACCACCATCAATCATCTGTGATCAGCTCTGGCAATGGC
Source organism: Phyllobates terribilis (assembly GCF_046119375.1). Lineage (NCBI taxonomy): Eukaryota > Metazoa > Chordata > Amphibia > Anura > Dendrobatidae > Phyllobates > Phyllobates terribilis. The sequence continues at coordinate 345,676,329 of NW_027362769.1, read as the reverse complement.
CAAATGTAAGCATTGGAGGGAGCATAACACTACCACTCCATCACACTGTTTAGTGGTTGCTGCTTGGTACTGCAGATCATCTCCTATTCATTCGTAAGTACAATACAGAAAAGTTATAAAAAATAATAAAGAAAAAAAAAGTTACTATACCATTTCCTCTTTGGATAGCATGAAATATAGGGAGAAAAGCTCTGTCGGAGAACACATCTGCACCCTCCACAAGGGCTTCCTTTATTGTCTCCAGTCCGGTGAGCACTATGGCTTTATTCGTACCCAGGTGAATAGTGAATATTGGACCATATTTCTCTGAAAGCTAGAACACAATATATAACACAAAAAATGAAAGACACATAGCACAACTCATATAACAGACATCAAAGGACATGCAATAACATAAACTTCCATATATAACCCCTTGATACCAGCAGTGTCGGACCGGGTTGACAAAGACCCACCAGTAACATTGATTCTTGGCGCTCACTCTTCAGCTACATGCAAAAATTACCTGTAATATTCATTTGGATAGCTTGTGTAATCCTGCAGATTGTGAATCAAGCCTCAAACAATTAGCACTTCTTCACTGGGGCGGTCTACCGGAGGATTCTCCTGTTCTCCTGTGAGCCAGTCCCAGCCTGGATCCCAGCTTCAATAATCTGGACATTTTTAGCCATTTTCTACTTGTTTTTGTTAAATAAATGAGTATAATTTCTTTATGCAGAATAACTTTTTTAATGACAGATAGGGCTTTATTTTTTTTTATATAATTTTGAACACAAACTGGGAAATGTATTAAGACCATTTACATTGGTTTTGATAAAAAGCTTGTTGGCGTAAAATTTTCCAAATTTATTAAGAGATACCCGCCTCTTCCTTAATACATCTGGTACATCACGTGATGTGCATGCATCCTCGCAAAAAAATCAAACCTGGTATAAATTTGCACTTTAATTTTTGCAACTTTCTCGCTAATTTTTAGTAAATTTGTCCTGCTTTTTGTGACCAGGCCTCTTCCGCAAAGTTCCTCTCACTTTTTCAGAAAAGTGCGGTATGCAGAGTGGGTGGGAATTTAAAAAACTGCAAATTATGTCCATAAATGGCAACTTTTTTAGGCCAGAAAGTGATGCAAAAATGCTATGGTAAATGTTCCATATAGTAATCGGGATTATGAACATTCTTGATGATGTGATACTTACAGAGTCCTAGAATGTTAGAGTTGGAAGGAAAAGTGAATATAACTTTTGTTGGCTCTTAATTTACTGACAGCAAATATCTAACTAAATAATATTTTTTATATGTCGTACACCCTTTAATTCTGTATAGGTTGGTGGAGGTTCGGCCCTGAGGCTCCAACTGATCAAAAGACCTCTTAGACGAGATTATGACTTGCCATTGAATCCATAGTCCGCTCTGTTCAAGCTCTCAGATAGGAGCTGTGGGCTCCTGCGCTCCTACCTCCTAAATTGCTCACTTCTAGGTCTTTTGAGCGATTAGTGGGGGTCTCATTAACCCAAATCCCACTGATCTGCACAGAATTAAAGTGCCTATAACATATAAAAAAGTGAGACAAAAGTTTACAGGAATTGATACACATAATATATGATAAATAGAGATGATATATTTCTATAAAAAAATAAATCCCCTTTAACATTTATACCAAGTAATATAATACAATTAAAAGCACAAAAGTGATTCATTAAAATAAAACACAGCATTTCAATTCTTACACAGGAAGATCCCACAACTGTTTCTTGTGTATTCTGCCTTCTCTCCCTCCAGCGTCTTCTCCTCCCCTCTCCATACACTTTAATAGGCAGCAACTTTTAATTTTATCTCTCCCAATAAAGACAGAACTGAAGACTAGAGATGAGCGTTGTTCTACTCGAACTGTTCGCCAATCTCAAATTCGAGCTGTTTTGGGCGGTGTTCGAGCCGTTCGGCGAACACGAACAATTTGAGAAAAATTCGGCTGTTCGAGGTTATGTTCGATAACTGTTCATGCACCAAAATACAGCGGGGTGGGGGGAGGGGCAGGGGATGGATCTCTGCAGGAACAATGAAGATCTCCATTTTTTTTTTCTCTTTCCCGCATTTACAGTGGGGAGGTGCAATCTGTCAGCCTATCAGCAGCGCACACACGGAGCGAAGTGCTTTTTTTCACACAAGCAAGGGCATGTGTCATTGGCAGTGTATGTCACATGTCCTTGCCCTATAAGACCAAGCCATTTTCCCCGTTGCCACCATTTTCTCACTGCTGCAGCTGCGTGTTAGACGGCACCGCTGTTGCTGTGTGCGCTATACCTTGTTAATTTCAAGCCAATTTTCGCACAAATCTACAGATAGCTTGGGAGTAGGGAATAGTTGTGATTGCAGTCCTTTTAAGGACTAGGTTACAGCATTTCCTACGACTTTTATCAGGCAGGTCTGTGCTCTTAAATAGATAGATTGTGGGAGTAAAGACTAATTGTAATTGGAGTCCTTTTCAGGACTAGGTTACATCAGTTCCTATCAGTTTTTGCCAGGCAGGTCTGTGCCAGTGCTGTGCAAGTTTTTTTCACAGCATTTGGCTGAATCTAGCAAAGCTAATCCTTTTTGGCCTATTGCAGAGTGTGTTAGTCAGTGGAGTAGCCTATCTGTGTTGCAAGATATACCACCTGTGTATAGAATACCAATTTTTTTACTGCACCTAGTGAAGTAAAATCTTTTGGGCATAGCATCATTCTATTAGTCCATCTATACTGACCTCCATCAGGTTGCAAACTGAATATATTTTTTTCTGCATCTACCTCTGAAAAAATATTGGGCTTCTAGCTGTGTGTGGGACTTGTTGTATTAGTCCATCTATACAGACCTCCATCAGGTTGCAAACTGAATATATTTTTTTCTGCATCTACCTCTGAAAAAATATTGGGCTTCTAGCTGTGTGTGGGACTTGTTGTATTAGTCCATCTATACTGACCTCCATCAGGTTGCAAACTGAATATATTTTTTTCTGCATCTACCTCTGAAAAAATATTGGGCATCTAGCTGTGTGTGGGACTTGTTCTATTAATCCATCTATACAGACCTCCATCAGGTTGCAAACTGAATATATTTTTTTCTGCATCTACCTCTGAAAAAATATTGGGCTTCTAGCTGTGTGTGGGACTTGTTGTATTAGTCCATCTATACTGACCTCCATCAGGTTGCAAACTGAATATATTTTTTTCTGCATCTACCTCTGAAAAAATATTGGGCTTCTAGCTGTGTGTGGGACTTGTTCTATTAATCCATCTATACAGACCTCCATCAGGTTGCAAACTGAATATATTTTTTTCTGCATCTACCTCTGAAAAAATATTGGGCTTCTAGCTGTGTGTGGGACTTGTTGTATTAGTCCATCTATACTGACCTCCATCAGGTTGCAAACTGAATATATTTTTTTCTGCATCTACCTCTGAAAAAATATTGGGCTTCTAGCTGTGTGTGGGACTTGTTCTATTAATCCATCTATACAGACCTCCATCAGGTTGCAAACTGAATATATTTTTTTCTGCATCTACCTCTGAAAAAATATTGGGCTTCTAGCAGTGTGTGGGACTTGTTGTATTAGTCCATCTATGCTGACCTCCATCAGGTTGCAAACTGAATATATTTTTTTCTGCATCTGACGCGCCCCCTGGGCCATGTTGTTAGGGATACCCGGAGCCGGATCAGATGGGGGTTGTAGTCTCCGAGTGGCTGTGACCCGGTCCGTGCCCAGGGTGTCAAACTCAGTGTGTGGCAGTCCTACAGATGTTATTAGAGTTCTTTGTGTCGACTACGCCACCCGTTGATTTGCGGTCAAAAGGCCGCCGCTGCAGCAGGGTCCGCTGAGGCTGTTGGTATGTGTGCAGCTTTGGTAGTATAACCCCCAACGGGAGGGGTATAGCCTCAGGGGGTCAGATGTAGAGGATGGTGGTTGTGAAGGTGCAGGATGAATCAGCAAGAAGACTCAGAGTCGGGCTGTGCAGTTCAGGGGTTTTTACTTACGGGTGTTCTTATGGTCACTCTGGCCTGAAGCGACCACCCGAGCCGTGCTGCGTCCACCAGGTCCTGGACTCGGCTAACCCCCAGGCAGTTCTGGAGCGTGGTCCTGAGCTCCTGTCTGACTTTCCCTCTCTTCTGGCCGTTCTCACCAGGGATCCACCTATGTCCGGCTCCCTCGGGTCTCTTGGTGGGTACACCTCCTCTGGGTTCCCTGACCCTATACTTGGTCTGCCTTCCTGGTGGATTTGGTGAGGGTCGTGGAAGATCCTGCCCACGACCTCCGGTCTCTGGCTAAGGTGTGCTTTTCTCTCTGCCAGCTTGGGATCCGGTACCCTAGGTGCCAACCCTTCACCCTGTTGTTTGTATTCTGGGGTCTTGGGGTTCCTGCTTGTTTTCTCTGGGTCCTTCTGACTCCTCTCTCTCTCTTGGCCTTGGAGCTGGGCCCAGCCGGAACCACAACTCCCTGTCAGCCCTTCTGGCTGAGCTTCTCTGCTCTGCTCCTCTGACTAAGCTCTGACAGACTGACCCTGTCCTAAGATGGTGCCCACCTTATATACTCCCTCTATGTGTGAGCTCAGGTGACCAGCACCCAATGAGCTCCTAGCACTACCCAGACTGCTCCCCCTATCTGCCCCTACACTACTGGGATGTTCCACCCCCCTCCCACTCCAGCCAGGAACAGACACTGTCGTACCTGCACATAAACTGGTGGGAGTACCGTCGGTCTGTTCCTCGGAAATGGGATGTGTGTAGTGCATGCAGCTAACTGAGCTCAGTTCCACACTCCATCCTTACCCGGGAGTGGAATATCACACCTCTGGGTTGAGGTGCAATACCCCTGTAGCAGCCGAATCCTCAGGGTGCTACATTCCCCCCTGGTAAACCACAGCACGTCCTCGGGCTGTAAGATACAAAACATCAAAACATACAATTTTTTTTTTTTCTCATAAACATCAACATATAAAACATCATATATATATAGAACAATATATATATATTATAAAACTTTTCATATAAAACTCTTCATTGGAAACATTCTTGTTCCTCCGGCCACGGTGCAACTTGTGACCGGGTAAAGTGCGACAGTCTCTTTTGGAAGAAAACAGTTTCCTATAAAACCGGTAGGGGGCGCTTTAAAAAGCGCAACTATATACAAGGGGAATATGGCCGCTCTCAGTCCTCGGCCAGGTATTAGGGAGGAATGACCGCTCTCAGTCCTCGGTCAGTGGGAATAGGGACACACGGGATTCAGTTCAATTGGCTGGTCCCAACGGGGACTATATTTTAACTAGAACAGTTCTTATACCCTGACGGGTAACTATGTACAGTCTCTCTCTACCGTACTTCAACGACGGCGTCCTCCTGCTCCTTCTTGAGATTCTTCAGACCCGTCCGGGTCCTCTTGCTCCTCCTCACACCGCAGCTCCTCCTCCGTCAGGCGATGCACATGGAGGGCGTAGGGTCCTTTGGCACACTTGTGCCGGGTGAAGGTGACCTCGTCCCCTACATACAGGTCACGACCTCTGTGTCCCTCCGGCAGATGGCTTTCTACGTCTCTGCGGGTTACAAAGACGTCGCCGGGGGTCTGATGGTCTCTAATAAAGCCCCATCCGTGCTGCATATTGAATTTTATCACAGTCCCGGTGGCACGGGGACCATGAGCTGCACGGGGTTTCCTCCTGGTCCGGCTCTTCTGCTCCGCGCTCCTTATCTGCATTTGCTGTTCCCGGACCCGCCTCTCTCTCCGCTCCCTCTTGAAGACCTCGAGCTGCTGCCGGCAGCACTCTGCACGCTCCGCTGCGGCCGCCCGAGTCTCCTGAGTGAACCCCATGAGGTCTTCTCCGGTGGGGTCCCACTCGAACTGGATCTCCTCCAGTGGGGGCGAGGTCCTCCTTACGGGCTTCGGAGCCGGAATCAGGGGCTCGCACATGGGCCTTGCTCTCTGGAGTTCCAGCTGAATATACTCCTGGGGCCATACAAAGGGCTGCCCATCCGGGCACGTATGCTGGGCGAACAGGTCTTCACCCAGGTGCGGCACTCTAGATGTTGAGGGCGCGTTGATGGTAGCTGCGCCCGGGTCGACCAGGCCTTGCGACCAGGCTTGGGGCACCCTAAAGGCAAAGGGCACCGTAAGAACGGCGGCGCCCTGGGTTACTCGGCCCTGCGACCAGGCCGGTGGCTCCGCGGAGGTAGGGGGCGCTGTTGGAATAGCGGCGCCCGGGGGTACTAGGCCTTGCGACCAGGCCGATGGTATTTCCTGTTTGGTCGCGCTCAGGGTCGAGGCGTGTGACGTCACAGGGGTCGCGGCCGCGGCTTCTACTTGAGGCCTAGTCTGGCACGGTGACGATGCAGCGACGGGCACGGCAGGGGGAACTTCGGGCTCTGCGACGGGGAGCTGGGGCAGGCGCGCGGTTTCCCGGCTCGGGGTAGAGACGTCCCCTTTACCTGCCTCCGTCCGTTCAGCTCCCTTCTCGGCGCCGTCTCCTGCCTTCATTCCTCCTGCGCCATCCTCAGAGGCGGTCTGTCTCCTCGTCTCGGGCGGCGTGCTCCGCTGATGGGTTCCGGTCTGCTGGGCCATCTCACGGCTCCACTCCGTCAGCGTGTCTTGCTGCACCTGGGCCATCCTCCGTGCGAGGCCCTCCAGCGCGGTCTGTGCACACTCCCGGTCTCGGGGGAGCTGTGCTAGGATCTCCACTAAGCCTAGTGGGGTTGTTGCTTGCAGCAGGCTCCTGACCACTGGGTCGGTGCTGCCTGTCTCTCCCTCCATCTCCGGGTATGCTCTCTCTGGACTCTCCTCCAGACGTCTTGTCTCCGGGTGCGCTCTCTCCAGACTCCTCCAGGCTGCACCCATCTTCGTTCTCTTGTTCTGTCTCCGCCCACATCGAGGGTGGTCCCGGGGCAACTTCAGTTCCAGGGGCAGTTCTCTCATGCTGATGGACACTTCCAGCATCACAGTCTCTGTTGGTGGGCGCGGTTTCCGCTTTTGGCACCATTCTTCGACCTGGCCCACGATGGGAGGTGGCCTTTTGCCACCCTCTGGCACGCCCATAATGGCGTCCGCTCCCCCAAGGCGGGAAATCTTCGGAAATGGCGGGAATCGTCTCCCAGTGGCGGGAAACTCCATGGATGGCGGGAAAAAGCTGCAAATGGCGGACAACCGGCGGGAAACGACCTGTGATGGGGTCCGTTGGCGGGGACCCTCCGGAACCGGCAGGAGACTTCTTTTTGAGGTAACGGTGAACTTTTCTTCAGGCACGCAGTACCCGGTTGTTGCGGGCACGTTATCCTGCCGACTACGCCAAAGTTGACGCGCCCCCTGGGCCATGTTGTTAGGGATACCCGGAGCCGGATCAGATGGGGGTTGTAGTCTCTGAGTGGCTGTGACCCGGTCCGTGCCCAGGGTGTCAAACTCAGTGTGTGGCAGTCCTACAGATGTTATTAGAGTTCTTTGTGTCGACTACGCCACCCGTTGATTTGCGGTCAAAAGGCCGCCGCTGCAGCAGGGTCCGCTGAGGCTGTTGGTATGTGTGCAGCTTTGGTAGTATAACCCCCAACGGGAGGGGTATAGCCTCAGGGGGTCAGATGTAGAGGATGGTGGTTGTGAAGGTGCAGGATGAATCAGCAAGAAGACTCAGAGTCGGGCTGTGCAGTTCAGGGGTTTTTACTTACGGGTGTTCTTATGGTCACTCTGGCCTGAAGCGACCACCCGAGCCGTGCTGCGTCCACCAGGTCCTGGACTCGGCTAACCCCCAGGCAGTTCTGGAGCGTGGTCCTGAGCTCCTGTCTGACTTTCCCTCTCTTCTGGCCGTTCTCACCAGGGATCCACCTATGTCCGGCTCCCTCGGGTCTCTTGGTGGGTACACCTCCTCTGGGTTCCCTGACCCTATACTTGGTCTGCCTTCCTGGTGGATTTGGTGAGGGTCGTGGCAGATCCTGCCCACGACCTCCGGTCTCTGGCTAAGGTGTGCTTTTCTCTCTGCCAGCTTGGGATCCGGTACCCTAGGTGCCAACCCTTCACCCTGTTGTTTGTATTCTGGGGTCTTGGGGTTCCTGCTTGTTTTCTCTGGGTCCTTCTGACTCCTCTCTCTCTCTTGGCCTTGGAGCTGGGCCCAGCCGGAACCACAACTCCCTGTCAGCCCTTCTGGCTGAGCTTCTCTGCTCTGCTCCTCTGACTAAGCTCTGACAGACTGACCCTGTCCTAAGATGGTGCCCACCTTATATACTCCCTCTATGTGTGAGCTCAGGTGACCAGCACCCAATGAGCTCCTAGCACTACCCAGACTGCTCCCCCTATCTGCCCCTACACTACTGGGATGTTCCACCCCCCTCCCACTCCAGCCAGGAACAGACACTGTCGTACCTGCACATAAACTGGTGGGAGTACCGTCGGTCTGTTCCTCGGAAATGGGATGTGTGTAGTGCATGCAGCTAACTGAGCTCAGTTCCACACTCCATCCTTACCCGGGAGTGGAATATCACACCTCTGGGTTGAGGTGCAATACCCCTGTAGCAGCCGAATCCTCAGGGTGCTACACATCTACCTCTGAAAAAATATTGGGCTTCTAGCTGTGTGTGGGACTTGTTCTATTAATCCATCTATACAGACCTCCATCAGGTTGCAAACTGAATATATTTTTTTCTGCATCTACCTCTGAAAAAATATTTGGCCTTCTAGCAGTGTGTGGGACTTTCTCTATTAGTCCATCTATACTGACCTCCATCAGGTTGCAAATTAAAAATAATTTTTATCTGTATCTAGCTCTGAAAAAATATTTGGCCTTCTAGCAGTGTGTGGGACTTTCTCTATTAGTCCATCTATACTGACCTCCATCAGGTTGCAAATTAAAAATAATTTTTATCTGCATCTAGCTCTGAAAAAATATTTGGCCTTCTAGCAGTGTGTGGGACTTTCTCTATTAGTCCATCTATACTGACCTCCATCAGGTTGCAAATTGAATATAATTTTTTTCTGCATCTAACCCAGCCAATAGTTTTGGCCTAATACCACAGTTTGGCCACTCAGCTCTGCTCGGTTCCCATCCATTATTTTTTTGTGCAAACAACTCCAGAGTTGTTAATTAGTTAACCACCAAAATGAGTGGAAAAAGGCCTGCTGCTGGTGGAAAGGGGAATAGGCGTGTTGGGAAGGGGAAAAAAGGTTGTGTCCGTGGGGTAGGTGTTAAAGCAACAGTAACATCTGCAGAAGAAAGACCATCTTCCAGCCAAACTAAAATGTCTACTTCTTTTAGCGGACAATGTGATAAGATCCCTTTCTTACGGCCACGCCAATCGCTACAAATTCCAGATGAGGCACAAAAACAGCAGGTGCTTCAACGGATATCAAGTGCTCCTTTAAGTGGGCTCTCCTCCACATCAACTTCAACATCACAAATACTCCAGTCCTCAAAGGTGTCACCCCAATCGCACTTGCTTCCTCACAGCTCCCAAATCTCCAGCTGCCCGTCTGAGTATGAGGTAGAACAGATGGTTGAGTCTGCAGAGCTGTTTACTCATACTATAGCCTGGGAATCAGAGGTCGACTCCAGCGCTTCTGTGAATCCAGACGAGGAAATGATCTGCACTGATGCCCAGAATCTTTATGAGTCGGATCCAGGACCAGACGCAGAAGGTTCTGACCATAATGTAGACCCTCATTCCCAAACTGTAACTCCTGTTGGTGGAGACAATGAGGAAGACGATGATAAGACTCAAATACCTGATTGGAGCGACAACTTTAGTTTTTTGTCAGGGCAGGAACAGGTTGGCTCTGAGGACGACGGGTGTGATAACGCACAGGGTGATGATGATGAGGTTGGAGATCCCACTTACTGTCAACCCACAGTCAGCCAAGAGATGAGGTCAGCAGAGGAGGTGGAGGAAGATGCTAGTGACGACGAGGTCAGGTTGCGCCTTCCTGGACAGAGACGTAGTACTGGAAGCACGTCAACAACTGCATCCTCAAACACAACTCTGCCTCTCACCACAAGTCGTGGTGGCTCTTCAGGTCGCATGGGTGCTAAGCCTTGCATAGCCTGGGCATTTTTTCAGATCGATAAAGATGACCCAACTCGTGTTATCTGTAACATTTGTCAGCAAAAGCTAAGTAGAGGCCAAAAAATACATAGTTTGAGTACTTCATGCATGAACCGGCACATGGACATGAAGCATAAGTTGCAGTGGGAAGCTCAGTGTGCTACAATGCGGCTTAGCCGGCCGGGCCAACCACCGTCTGCCATATCTTGTGCATCCGCGGCCTCTTCATCCTCTGTGACTGGGGGGACAGCAGTCACACCTGTTTTGGGGCGCAGACCTGCCACCTCTTTACCCGCAACAGCCAGCGTGATTGGCAGGTCATCATTTTCTTTGGAGGTGGTAACACCAGCTGGTGTTGAGCGCTGTCCGACATCGATAGCACCACCTTTGGATCAAGGCAACCTAACATGTCCGCCTGCATCTTCCTCACAGACCGGCAGTTTGCCGGGGACACCCTTATCAACCCCGTCTAAGCACAATAGCCAGCCCTCGGTCCCTCAGATGTGGACAAGTAAAAGACCATTTCCTCCTAGCCATGAGAAAGCTAAGAGGTTGAATTTCACCATCTGCAAATTCTTGGCTACAGAAATGCTGCCTTTCCGCCTGGTGGACACAGAGGATTTTCGAGATCTTATGTCCGTCGCAGTGCCCCAGTACCAGATGCCCAGTCGGCACTACTTCTCAAAGAAAGGTGTGCCTGCGCTCCACCAGCATGTCGCACACAACATCACCGCTTCTTTGAGAAACTCTGTGTGTGACAGGGTGCATTTCACCACAGACACTTGGACGAGTAGGCATGGACAGGGGCGTTACATGTCGCTGACTGGGCACTGGATAACTATGGTGACAGCAGGACAAGGGGCTGCTGTCCAAGTCTTGCCGTCCCCACGAGTTGTGCGTCAATCCTCTTTATGTCAAAGTTCCTCCACTGCTTCTGCCTCCTCAACCTCCTCTTGGTCTTCCACCTGCACCCAAAGCCTGTCTGGTCATGCCACAAGCTTTCTAACTGCGCAGAAGGGATCCTGCACACCTCCTTACTATGCTGGCAGTAGGGCTCAACGTCATCAGGCGGTTTTTACATTGAAATGTCTGGGAAATGTGAGTCACACAGCTGAGGAGTTGTGGTCAGCTCTGGAGAACCAATTTCATGAATGGTTGTCTCCACTGGACCTGAAACCAGGGAAGGCCGTGTGCGACAATGCTGCAAACCTGGGTGCGGCCCTTCGCCGGGGCAATGTCACACACGTGCCTTGTATGGCTCACGTGTTGAACCTGGTTGTCCAGCAATTTTTAGCCCACTATCCCAGACTAGATGGCCTTCTGCAGAGGGCACGGTCGCTGTGTGCTCACTTCCGCCGTTCGCATCCCGCAGCTCAGCGACTTACATCTCTACAGAAGTCGTTGGGCCTGCCACTTCACCGGCTAAAATGCGATGTGCCTACCCGGTGGAATTCAACTCTGCACATGTTGCAGCGACTGTGGCAGCACCGACAAGCCCTGGTGCAATACGTTCTGACGTATAGCCTGGGCCAACGAGATCCAGAGGTGGGGCAAATCACGCTGGAGGAGTGGTCTCAGATCAGGGACCTATGCACCCTTCTGCACAGTTTTGAAATGGCGACGAAAATGTTTAGTGCTGACGATGCCATTATCAGCATGACTATTCCGGTGATTTACATGCTGGAGCACATGTTAAACAGAATTCGGAGTCAGGTGGTGGCACAAGAGGAGGTGGAGGAAGTAGAGGAGGAGGAGTTGTATGCGGAAGGGCTAACATCTGCAAGGTCCAGACGGTCGGCAGCACCAAGGCGGCAGGCATGTGAGGGTGGGGGGGATGGTTTTACCAGGGCGCATGGTAGCAGCCAAACTAGTGAGGAAGGTGCAGGAGCCCAGGAAGAAGTGGAGGACGAACTGATGGAAGACTCATCAGATGAGGGAGACCTTGATCACATTTCTGTTGTGCGAGGTTGGGGGGAGAGGACAGAGGAAGGAAGCATGATTGTTACCTCGCCACCAACACAACAGGGACTTGGTGCTCCTGGATGCGCAACACACATGAGTGCCTTCTTGCTGCACTACCTGCAACATGACCCTCGAATTGCGGAATCATTTCACCACTTTTTTAGCCCATCCTTTGCAAGGCCACAGGAGACAAGAAGTCTGACACATAGTCAACGCCTAGAGACGATGGTACAGGAGTATCTCCAAGTAAACATTGAAGCCACGACTGTGTCACTGGACCCTTGCTCTTTTTGGGCTTCCAATCTGGATAAATGGCCAGAGCTAGCCACTTACGCCTTGGAGATCTTGTCATGCCCCGCAGCCAGCGTTCTGTCTGAACGTGTGTTCAGCGCTGCTGGTGGTGTGCTGACAGATAAGCGCACGCGGCTCTCCACTGATAATGTAGACAGACTCATGTTCATAAAGATGAACAAATCATGGATCCGAAATGACTATTCTACCCCTGTGTCATCCTGGGGAGAGTAAAAGCTTGATGATTGGTTAAAATCACCCTACCAACCGTTTTAAGCTTTCAAATTACTAATCATGTTTATCTGTATCTTGGCTGGAAAATAATTTGGGCTTTGTAGCAGTGTGCAGCACTGATTCTATTAGGCCATCTATAATAAGCTCCACCAGATTTAAAATTACTAATCATGTTTATCTGTATCTTGACTGGAAAATAATTTGGGCTTTGTAGCAGTGTGCAGCACTGATCCTATTAGGCCATCTATACTAAAGCTTCACCAGATTTAAAATTAATAATAATTTTTAGCTGCATCTAGCCCGGAAAATAATTTTGGGGCTCCGAGATGCGCAAGACACATAAGTGCCTTCTTGCTGCACTACCTGCAGCATGACCCTCATATTGTCAGAATTCGAAGTAATCATGACTACTGGGTTGCCACACTCTTAGATCCCCCAAACTTTTCGATCAACCTTTTCATTTTAATAAAGACCAAAAAAATGGTCATTTTTGAAATTATAAGCATTAGCAGGTTGTTAGAAACTGAAATCAAACAGTTTTCAACTCAAAACTTTATTCTAGGTGATGTTACATTTTCACATAGGACCCCTTGTTCGAAAGGAGCTTCTGAACTCTCTCGTCCATTGAATTTGTCAGGTTTTGGATGGTTTCTGCTTCAATTGTTTTGCATGAGGACAGAATACCCTCCCAGAGCTGTTGCTTAGATGTGAACTGCCTCCCGCCATCATAGACACTCCTTTTAATGATGCTCCAAAGGTTCTGAATGGGGTAGAGGTCAGGGGAGCATGGGGGTCACACCATAAGTTTGTCCCCTTTTATGCCCATATCAGCCAGAGATGCAGATGTTTTATGTGCAGCATGAGATGGTGCATTATCATGCAGAAAAATGATCTTGCTGTGAAATACACGGTTCTTCTTCTTGAACCATGGCAGGAAGTGCTGTTTGAGAAAATCCACATACATTATGGAGTTCATCTTTAGCGCCTTCAGGGATCCTAAAGGGGCCGACAATCTCTCTCCCCATGATTCCAGCCCAAAACATTACTCCACCTCCTCCTTGTTGGCGCTGTAGCCGTGTTTGCGTGGGGTGTCCATCAACCAACCATCCTCCACTCCATCCATCTGGACCATCGAGCGCTGCACGGCACTCATCCGTGAACAAAACAGTTTTGAAATCAGTCTTCATGTAATGTTTGGCCCACTGGAGCCGTTTCTGCTTGTGTGAAGTGGATAGAGGAGGTCGACAGAATGGCGTATGCACAGCTGCAAACCTCTGAAGGACCCTGCATCTTGTTGTTCGGGGGACGTTGGAGGCACAAGCAGCTTCAAAAACTTGTCTGCTGCTATGACAAGGCTTTTTTGCCGCTGCTCTTTCAACCTGACGTAATTGCCTGTAGGAAAGAGTCCTCAATTTGCCCTTATCAGCACGCACACGTGTGTACTGTGAATCAGCTACATACTTCTTGATTGCCAAGACACTTCATCCTGATCATCGCACAATGTTGATTGTAGTCATGCCTTGACCTAAACACTCCACAATTTGTTGCTTCTCAGCAGCCGACACATCCTTTTTCTTTCCCATTTTGGCAGAACATGTAGGCTGCTTAATAATGTGAGACAGCCTTCTTAAGTAGTCTTGCCTTTCATTGGACACACCTGCCAAACTAATTAGCACAGGTGTCTGCAATTGCTTACAGTGATATAAAGAGCCCTGACACACATCACCATCAATGAGTTTAACTGACAAACAAACAAATTCTTCCCTTATCACTCCTAAACACTTTTTGCATAATAATTTGGAACACAGTGTACATGTGCTTTTCCACAAAACACCAGTGGTTCACATAGTGAATCTTACAGTTCTAACTTGCCAACCGTGGTCTGTATGGAGTTGTTCAATAAAGGGCCCAAAATTAAGATAACATAGATGGGAGAGGTCTCTATGAATAGGAATTCCTAAGTATTTGATACCCTGTGAGGGCCAGGCAAAGGGAAAGTTGGACTGGATGGAATCCTATATGGATTTGGGGAGGGAGACATCGAGGGCCTCAGACTTCGCTGCATTGATTTTAAAATTTGACCATGTAACAAATTGATCTATTTCAGCCATAACAGCATGGATGGATATATGTGATTGAGTGATATATACTAGGACATCATCAGCAAATAGAGAGCACTTGTACTCGGTGCCTCCCACCTCAATCCACCTAATATTGGGGTTATGGCGAATTGATGAGAGCAGGTGCTCCGTCACTAGGATGTATAAGAGAGGGGACAGAGAACATCCCTGCCTTGTCCCATTGGTGATTGTGAAAGGTGATGAAAATGTTCTGACGCGCCCCCTGGGCCTTGGGACACCCGGAGCCGGACCCTTTTTGGTGGATGCTGGTGGTTGTAGTCTCCGTGGCGGCAACCTGGTTCCGTGGCTCAGGGCGGTCAAACCAGTGGCGGAACTATTTATGTGGTTTTGATGTTTAAATGTCCAACTACGCCACCCGTGGATTGCGGTCAGAGTGAACCGCCGCTCCAGGGCAGACCGCTGAGGCTGGTGTTGTGGGTGCAGCAGAGCGTAGCATAACTCCCCACGGGAGGAGTATAGCCTCAGGGCAGTGTATGCGGAGGATGGGGGTGATGGTGCAGGGCAGCAGCAGTAATGACACGGAGTCAGTGATGCAGTCCAGGGCCTTTACTCACAGTTCTTATTATCCAGACCACGTCTGCAGGTAATGGCTGCCCACGTCGTACTGTGCTCACCAGGTGAGGGGCTCAGACAACTCCCAGATAACTTTGGAGTGCTTCACAGGACCCCCTTTGTGTGTCCTTTGTCTGGCCTTTCTTACCAACCCTTCTGTCCGGCTGCCTCGGGCCTCCTCTTGGTAAACTTGGCGCCAGTTTCCCTGACCCTATGTGGTGCCTTCCTAGCGGGTGTAGCGAGGGGCTGCGCCACATAAAATGTCACAGCCTCCTGTTTCTAGCTGAGCGTCGTTTCCTGCCTCCACTAGTTTCGGGGACCGGTCTCCCCCTTTGGCCTGACCCCTCCACGCAGGTGGATTCGGGCGTGCGGTGGCGACTCGCCCGTCCGCACCCCTGAGATCCCTTCGTTCCTCGTTCCTGGAGCCTTCTCCGCTCCTCTTCCTTCCTTCTCCCTCTTCCAGGCCTGGGCCTCTGTTACTAGGCCCGCCTCCGGAGCAGAGCTCATGCAGAGCCCCTGCTCCCTGCCACTTCTGCTCAGACTTCTCTGCACTGAACTAAGATGGTGCCCACCTTTTATACTCCCTTCTCAATGCACCCAGGAACTGCTTCCTCCCTGCTCCTGCACTACAGGGTTCCCCTTCCTCAGTGTTCCCTCCCCCCACTCCAGCCAGGGACAGGGACTGTCGTGCCCATCTCAGGGGCATATTGGTCGCCCTGCCCCACGGCAATGTGGTGTAATGCATGCAGGTGTCGGGTCCTGATCCACACTACATCCTTACTTGAGAGTGAGATATCACACCTCTGGGTGAGGTGCAATACCTCTGTAGCAACCGAGCCCTCAGGGTGCTACAGTTCCATTTATCTTCAGCCTAGGTGACGTATTGCGATACAGGACGGTGATTTTGGCTATAAAAGGGTCCCCTAGACCCCTACCCCAAGCTTTTTAAGAGAATAATATATGGCGTGCCAGGAGACTCTATGGAATGCTTTCTCAGCATCCAACGAGAGTATCTAATTACAAATTTTTAACTGCATCTAGCCCAGGAAATACTTTGTGCCTAGTAGCAGGGTCTGCTAGTCAGCGGATTATCCCGGCTGTTAAGCAAGCTACACCACCTGTAGTTTGGACACTTCATTTTTTCAAAGGAAATGCTTCGGGACCACGGGATACTCAGTGAAGAGCCTCAGGAGGCACCCCAAGGCATAGGGGCTCGGACTGGCAGTAGGATGCCTTGCGGTGGACAGCCGAGCTCGATCCTTATAAAAGCTTTTTAACTGCAGCAGCTTTAGTGGACGCTACTGGAGCTGGAATTACGCGGCTGCTGGCATGAGACTTGCCCTCCAATAGATCCTTGTAAATGGATTTAAAGTGTATTTATTAAAGTGTATTTATTCAAATTAGAGAGACAATTTAAATTAAAAAGCTTAGAGCTGCCTCCACCACAGGGGGGCTCGCTCGACCCACCAGCGGACAGGCACCAGTATTGGGAGAGGGGGGCTGGCCGTCAGGGTTCACCGCGGCTCTGGCACAAACCCGGCGACACGGAGGTGGCACGGGCAGGAGCGGACTGAACGTGTCGGCTTCTCACTTTTTGGATTTTAGAAGGGCATGACATGCCTATATCTGTGTCTACCCCTCCTTTTACTCCTCCACCTCTTTTCTTTTCGCATGACTATATGTACTTGTCACTTTTCCATGTGTTAGTTGTGTCTTCTGAGCAGTTTGTCAGCTTTTGGACACCTTTGAAGGTGTTTTCTATGTGTTTCTATGTGTTTTTGTTTGCCTGCCATTGGTTTTAACGGTGTTCGAAGGTGTTCGACGAACAGTTCGACGAACAGTTCGGCGAACACACGGGTGTTCGACGAACCGAACCGAACTCGAACACTACGGGGGTGGCTCAACACTACTGAAGACAGATTTGAGCAGATTTTGAGTGTGAATGATCATTGCAGCAGAAAAGTGACTGATAATTGGGAAAATAGGTATTTTTTTCTCTACTAAGATAAGTTTCCTATCTTCGCTTGTAAGGCTATGTTGCGTTTTTGCTGCGGTTTTTTATGCAAATTAAAAGCCGCATTTTACAGATCCAGCAAAAGCTATGAGAGTTCACAAATCTCATGCATACACATTGTTTTTTTTTCCCTGACAGAATTGGAAAACTGCTACTTTTTTGAAAACTGCAGCATGTCACTTCTTTCAGTGTTTTTTGCAGCATTTTTTCACCCATAGAAAGCAATGAATAAGTGCAAAAAAGAAGCAAAAATGCAGCAAAAAACATTGCCATCAGTTTTTGTTGTGTTTTTATTGAAAAACGCAGGTACAGCAGGATGTGAAATCCATTTTTTTTGTGATTTTCTGAAGTTTCAACCAAAATGTCTTGGTGTTCTCACCTGAAAATGGCAGTTAGGATTAGTACAATTTAATTAAATTAGTGATGTGTTAAAGTAAACAATTGCATGAGCAGTTCAATTGCAGACCAATGTGTGGAAGAATTCCTGACCAATGTGTGAAATTCAACAATGCCTGACCAACTCAAGAGTAAACAGTGTCTGCCCTACAAAATGCTCTGCCAGTGTCTTAGGTAAACTATTCCCGACCAATGTACTGTTCTTACATTTGTAATTATGTATTTTTTTCATGACCTTTTTGGTTCAGAATACTCACTATTTTTTCATAAAAATCATAAAGATCTTTTTTACACTAAATAATTTGATCAATTTGCCCTTCTTTCCAAAAATGTTTTCTGGTTTCACATATGTCTTGCATTGGTGCCCTGACACCTTGCATTGTTCATGCTTGTATGGTGGAAGCAAAGCTGAACTTTGGGATCCTGAAAAACGCAGCAAAAAAAATCAGAAAAACCTGCTTTTTGTCTGCAGCGTTTTGGTTGCAATAAAAGCAACAAAAGAAGCAACGTGTGAACACAGCCTAAAGTTGTTTTATAATAATAAAAAAAAAATTAAATATAATTGTGGGGAATGTGCAAACAAGTATCACCCTTGTAAACCATGTATTCTGCCTAAAAATACATTCCCAAAATTATATCTATTAGTGCCACCTTGGAAAAAGCAATACTTCATGCTAATCAGCTTAAAACAGTCCGATGGTCTTGTCTGGACTATCCGATTGTGGATTCCATAAAGCCAACCCTTCTTACTTTGATAGATATGGATGATGTCCCCTACATCCACAAGTTGCTTGAAATCTCACACTTGCACTGTACAGAAGAGTATATGCACATATGCAATTTGTTTTACACTGTTCTAGGCAGAGGAATTAATTTTGTATTGGTCATGCTGTATGGCACAGGGAGATTTTGAACAATTTTTGCATCCTTGCAAAAAAAAAGAACTTTGAAATGTTTGGAAAATGTTGACTTTACCTTCAACAGAGAGAGGTCCTGTCGTCTGATGTCTAGCAGGTGCAAATTTCCAATCAGAGGTAGTGGTGCTGGACCTGGAGGAAAGTTATATGGTGTCTTCTTACTTCTTGTAATAAAGTGCATCAGGAATAACAGTATTAGTAACGTACTCAGCGTCAGACTTATGGAGACAGAATCTGTTATGAAGTAGAAGAAGTTGGCCATTTTAGCTATTGAGTCTCCTTATGATCGGTGCTGGTCTAGGCTTTGATACATTTGATGGGTTTATATAGGGATTAAGAAGAAGGAGGAGGAGGAGGAGATTCATTTCTGAACAAATATGACACAATACAATAATGATATATGAATTCATATTGCATAAGATTTTACAGGAGGGCAATGAGGAAGTTAATGAGTAACTCTATTTAGACTTTGCAGCCTTAAACTTGGCAGCAGTCACTCTCTTTCCATAGCTTATATTACGCTTCACTTTTATAAAGCAATAATACACAGATTTTTAGTTCTAGTTTAGGCGGTTACACTCCATGTTCCCATTCATGCCAAGTGTTAAATGTATCAATACATATTTTTTTAAATACTGGTTCATAATTAAAGGGGTTCTGTGGGCATATACTATTGATGTCATTGTCGAGAACTACTGATCAGCTCCTATCCTAAGTATAAGAACGTCATCAATATTACCTGGCCTAACAATACAGGTAATTAATCATTTTAGCTTAATCTTTTAGATTGGTTTTCTAAGTTGTTCTGACTCCATTCACTGTCACCAGAGCTGAAATCAGCTGCTCGTTGAGGTTGCATCGGACCACCAATAATCTAATATCTGAGGCTTGGAAAACCGCTTTAAGAACATTGTATACACATTGCTATAAAGTGCTTTATGGCAGCTGCAATAAATGGGAGTTAACTGGCAGAAGGATTTTATTGGTTGTTAGACTCTACAAATATGTGGTGTACAGTCCCTTCCCCAGAGGCCAGGAGAAGGGAGAAAAGTTGCCTAGAGCTTTATCTAGGTGTATAGTGTACATACAAATTCAATGAAGGTGTCAATTTTGACAGGACTACAGGACCTTGTACACAAGGGTGTCTTGACATTTCCTCAACAACTGATGTAACGAGAAAGAAGAATTAGCCAGTTTGGATTTAAGGTTACCTAATTCTTTATTACTATTGGAAGTGGTGTCTGCAGCAGCTTATTTCCTTCACTCTGTTAAGGAAACAGAGCTGAGGTGGGAGCTGTCCTAAGGAATAGCTGTCTAAAGTGTATGACCATCTTGATGCCTCCTCCACCCAAACATCAGATGACTGTCGGAAGAATGTTCGACCGGCGGCATCTTGGCCATCTCTCCCATACAAAGAGCCGCTTGCTTGGCCGAGAGAGACACTTTTTACATTTTTTTTTTTATTTAGGAACGAAACACAAAACACAGCAAGTACAGTATATAGATAAATCCATACGCTAAACATATTTTTGGCAGAGTAATACAGTAGAATACAAAAGTATCACAGAACAGTCAATTAATATAAATATAATATAATAAACATCTGCAATGTAATCAAGAATCCACATTGTGACTTTAGTTTCGTCCAAATTTTTCATATTAAGACCGGAAGAAGAAGAAGAGCAGAGAGAAAGGAGAAGAACTTCAGGCAAAAAGGAAGGGACTAAAAGAGAAAAGTTGAGGGGGGATGTTGGGAAGGGGGAGAAAAAAATAAAAAAAAATAAAAAAAAAACTACACCCCAGGCCAGACAGCCGTTCGAACAAAAATCCCCCGATGGCAATCAAGTCTGAGAGTCGAGCTGCACAAGGCTTCCATATTCATCTGATTAAATTCCATCCAATAGAACCACGTTTTATAAAAGACCTCATATCTACTGTAGAGAGAAGCTGTCAAATCCTCCATGTACATTAAATCATTGACCTTAGAAATCCAGAGGAATGGGCTAGGTAGATTAACTTTCTTCCATAACAACGGAATACAAGTTCTGGCAGCCAACACCAAAATCTTAATAGGGACCGTTTGAAGGAGGAAACAGAAGTCTCACAAAGCTGTAGAAGGAACAGTTCAGGACCCATTTCAGATGAAATGCCTGTAATCAACCTGATAATGCTTTTCACTTTAGTGCAGAAGGGTTGTAAAACCGGACACGACCAGAAGATATGAAGGAAATCTCCCTCGCCTGATCCACATCTCCAACACTTAGGGTCAATAGAGGGGAACATTTTATTTAACTTAACCGGGACCCTGTACCACCTTGAAAGGAGTTTGAAATTCACTTCCTGAAGCCGAGAACTTATGGAAGATTTATGTGCTAAGGACAGCACTTTTTTCCTTTGTTCCATGGAGAGAGTGAAACCCAAGTCCTCTTCCCATTGTGTTAAAAATCTGGGAGGAGGCTGATCCACTGGGTTAGTTAGCATTGAGTATACGGAGGAAAGTGCATGACAAATCACCCCCTTACCCATGCAAAGATTTTCAAATGCGGAAGGGGTTCGTGTATATTGAGCGTAATTTGGAAGGGAGCGAACAAAGTGATGGAGCTGGAGAGAGCGCCATGTGCCCAGTGATACGGGATCAGTAATAGCTTGAAGTGCCTCTAAAGAAGGCCAATCATTATCTACGCCAATTTGGAAAGCCTAAAGCTTCCCTGAGAGATCCAAAGTCTAAAGACAGGATCTGACAAACCAGGGGAGAAGTCCGGAGAGAAGATAATAGGCGATAAAGGAGATGGAATGGGAAGAAGAAGTTTGCGTATCTCTGGTCTGGAGCAGCAGTAGAGTGTAGCACTAATTGTGGGATGAGACTTCAGTGAAGATTGGAAAATGAAGGGTACCTAGGGCAGAACAGCTAAAGTGGCCTCTGAGAAGCTTTGTTCTATTTGTACCCATGGCTTCGCCAAGGCATGCCTACACCAATCTATAACTGTAGACATATGAGCAGATAAATAGTATGTTTTTACATCCAGAAGGCCCAAGTCTCCCTGACTTTTTGGTCTATATAGATGGGATCGCTGGAGTCTAGCTGGTTTGTTAGCCCATATGAAACCTACTTGAAACCTATTTGCAAGGACACAATAGATTTAAAAAAGGAGCTAGGGATTTTAATGGGAAGAGTTAGAAAGAGATATAATTTGCGAGGGAGGATATTCATTTTAAGAATTTCACATCTGCCAAACCAAGTAAAGTAAATTTTAGAACATTTTGAACAATCAACTTTAATGTTCTGGAGCAATGGTAAGAAATTAAGTTTGAAGATGAAATTAATCAGCGGAGAGGAGAATGCCTCAATACTTCTGGGACTGACCAACAAAATTTCAATGAATTCTGTAATGAGAAAAACTAATTTCAAAGGGCGATTTATATTCAAAGCCTCCGACTTAGTTAAGTTGATTTTAAAATTAGATAAAAATGCATATTTTTTAAATTCAAACATCAAGCTAGGGAGAGATACAATCGGGTTAGTCATGAAGAATAACAGATCATCCGCATAGGCTGCAATTTTGTAAGAGATATTTTGAATCTTTAGATCCATAATATCTGGGTTGGACCGGATCCACCGAAGGAAGGGCTCAAGAGTGAGGATAAAGATTAGGGGGTTGAGGGGGCAGCCCAGCGAGGTGCTATTTGAAATGGGAAATCTCTCGGAGAAAACACCATTCACCCGCACACAGGCAGAGGGAGTGCTGTAAAGAGAACCAATCCACTTTAGCATGGAGCTCTGCAACCCGATAAATTTCAACACCTCCTCTATGAACACCCAGTTGACCCGGTCAAAGGCCTTTTCGGCATCTGTGGATAAGAGCATCAAAGGGGTGCCATCCAATTTGGCCCTATAAATAAGATTCAAGGCCTTGGTGGTGTTGTCCCTCACTTCTCTACCGGGCATAAAGCCCGCCTGGTCAGGGAGAATAATGTCTCCGAGTAATGGTGCTAGTCTGGTTGCTAGAATCTTGGTAAAGAGTTTCAAGTCTACATTAAGTAAACATATTGGGCGATAACTGGAGCACTGGGCAGGGTCTTTACCTACTTTATGCATAACCGTAATGTTGGCAGATAATGCGTCTTTGGGGAGCGGAGAGCAAGCAGATATATTATTGATGGCACATAGGAGGGGAGAGAATAAGTAGGAGCTGAGTTTTTTTGGCAGAGAGAGCCACTTAAAGACCCGTCTGGTGGCATCTTATCTCAAAGAGAACAAAAGGATTGTCAGTACAAAATCAGACATGCTGGATCCTAATCTCCCCCGACAATCAATTGTCTGTGGCTCCCATACACATTAGACTTTTATATAAACCTATAAGAAAGAATGGTGCACCCCAAAGAATACAATAGTGCAAACAGGTGAATTAAAAGGTATATATTTTATTTGGGTATATTAAAAACAGGAAACACTACAAAAGTATAAAAAGAAGGTCAATATGTATGAGGTGAGAAACACATGAAAAATAAGATCACAGAGGGACATAGGGGCTCAATAAGCACTGCATGAGAAGTCCTCTATATAGATCAACGCAGAAAATGACAGTATTCACAGTTAAAGGCACAAACGTGCATGAACTCATAAGGCAGTACCACTGCCATATGTATAATTACCAGTGTCAATCTAACAAATGGTCTATAGATATATCTATGCGCTCACTGTTAGGTCAGGCTTACCCATATATGTCCGCTGTGATCGCGCCTTGACGCACGTTTCGCGTGGTGGGCTTCCTCGGGGGGCGGTGTGGTATGTATGAAGTCTCCTGTCTCCTTATATATCCCTCCATAGTCAAAATGCTCGCCACAGCCATTGGTAGCGGCGCACGCTAGCGAGGTCCCGGTGTCCATGAATCACTTCCGGCTATCCTGATGACGGCGCGGGTCAGGAAAGTGTTTCCTGTGACGTCACTTCCCGCGTCGCATCATACGGATGCCTTTGGTGATGATGGTACTATAGGGACTCACTGCGCATGCGCACATCCAATTGGCCATCTTTCTTATGGGCAAAAGTGAAGGGCAGGACTCACTACTCTCTCTTTGAAAGCCAATATTAAATTCATGTCATGTGGGAAATATTTAAAACCAGGGAACCCGGAGAGGAGCGTAAAAGAGCAACCAGCAAAACAGTCACAGTTCATATGGGAGAGGGGTAACTCTCATTATGTGGGACATCACTCAAAAATATATATCAGCATATGTGGTCCCAAGGGAAACAATCCTGTATTTCCTCTGCGTTTCCAAATGTATGGCTGTATTTTTCTCCATATACGCTCCATTTCTCACAAGATCCCATAGGGGTTTATAGAGTTGAGGTCACGTCCATCAATAGGTAGGGCATATAGATAGAGACATCAAATATAACACGTATCCAACTATAAAGTGTGAAAGAGAAACATATATATAAAAAAATTAATTAATTAAAAGAACAACATACAAATTAAAAAAACAAGTTGGAGAGAGAGGTGTAGAGGAACACGGATTGGTTTCTATAGAAAAGATGAAAATGATAGTTTTTCATTAAGCCCTAATGGGGACATGGTGTCCAGAATGTGAATCCAACGACATTCTCGTTGGGCTAAAATTTTCCTTCTGTCACCTCCCCTGATACCACACAATACTCTGTCTATTCCAATAAATTTGATTTCATCGGTATTGCACTTGTGATGTAACCTAAAATGTTTTGGGATGGTTTTTAATGTAGAAACATCCTCAGCTGTACTCGCAGCTTTAATGTCTCTAATATGCTCCCTCACTCGTATGCGGAACTCATGAGACGTGAGTCCCACATAGTGGAGGTTGCAGGTGCAGGTGGCCCGGTAGATAATATAACTCGTACCACATGAAATGTAGTGAGTAATCCGATAGTCCCTACCCCAATCAGAAGATGCAAAGTTGGTGGCTCTAGTGATGTTTCTGCATGCCATGCAGGATCCACATGGAAAGCAGCCCCATCTCTGTAGACCAGCACCGAACGGATTCGGAGGATTTGCCACATAGTGGCTCCTTACTAGGATGTCTCTCAAGTTTTTACTCTTCCTTGCAGTAATTAATGGGTGGTCAGAAAGAATTTTCCTTAAAGTAGGTTCTGAGGTGAGTATTGGCCAATGTTTTTGTAGTATTTGTCTCATTCTCAGCCATTGGTTGTTAAAAGTTGAGATAAATCTCAAAGGAGGATCTTTCTTACAGTTTTTGCTTTTATTCACCAATAGCAAATCTCTAGGTGTTTTTTTGGCACGATGGTATCCCCGTTTAACGGCTCTCCTACTATATCCACGTTCAAAGAATCGATCTGACAGGTCCCGAGCCTGAGCCTACCAAATACCTCATCTAGTTTAGTAAGCCACGTTTTCTCACGTGCCTTATAGTCCATGCGTTCAGGTTGGATAGCTGTGAAAATACACAGTATAATGAATATATGCATAATACCTACGCAGCGGGTGATTAACTCACATATTATCCCATTCATGGGAAAAGAGGGGATTTTTCACCATATTATAATGTATATAAACCTATAAGAAAGAATGGTGCACCCCAAAGAATACAATAGTGCAAACAGGTGAATTAAAAGGTATATATTTTATTTGGGTATATTAAAAACAAGAAACACTACAAAAGTATAAAAAGAAGGTCAATAGGTATGAGGTGAGAAACACATGAAAAAGAAGATCACAGAGGGACATAGGGGCTCAATAAGCACTGCATGAGAAGTCCTCTATATAGATCAACGCAGAAAATGACAGTATTCACAGTTAAAGGCACAAACGTGCATGAACTCATAAGGCAGTACCACTGCCATATGTATAATTACCAGTGTCAATCTAACAAATGGTCTATAGATATATCTATGCGCTCACTGTTAGGTCAGGCTTACCCATATATGTCCGCTGTGATCGCGCCCCGATGCGCGTTTCGCGTGGTGGGCTTCCTCGGGGGGCGGTGTGGTATGTATGAAGTCTCCTGTCTCCTTATATATCCCTCCATAGTCAAAATGCCCGCCACAGCCATTGGTAGCGGCGCACGACTTTTAGACTAAAGTCTGCGGTCTCTCTGTGTGACTGTAGATTCCTGAATTCTCCCAGTGCACGCAGAGTGCGTTGCGAGGATTCGCTATTCTCTGCCCTGGGAAAGGTGGTCAGGTATGCGATATGCATACTCCCGGCCAGAACCCGTCTAGTGGGCACGGCCTCATTCAATACACTCCTGGACAGAACCCATCTAGTGTGCACGGCCTCGCTCAATGCACTCCTGGACAGAACCCGTCTAGTGGGCACAGCCTCTCTCAATACACTCCTGGACAGAACCCATCTAGTGTGCACGGCCTCGCTCAATACACTCCTGGACAGAACCCGTCTAGTGGGCATGGCCTCACTCAATACACTCCTGGACAGAACCCGTCTAGGGGGCATGGCCTCGCTCAATACACTCCTGGATAGAACCCGTCTAGTGGGTACGGCCTCGCTCAATACACTCCTGGATAGAACCCATCTAGTGGGCACGGCCTCGCTCAATACACTCCTGGACAGAACCCATCTACTGGGCATGGTCTCGCTCAATACACTCCTGGACAGAACCCGTCTAGTGGGCATGGCCTCACTCAATACACTCCTGGACAGAACCCATCTAGTGGGCATCGCCTTACTCAATGCACTCCTTGACAGATCCCGTCTAGTGGGCACGACCTAGCTCAATCGACTATTGAGAGACACCATGCCCGCTAGACGGGTTCTGGCTGGGAGTATGCATATCGTATACCTGACAACCATTCCCAGGGCAGAGAGTGGTGAATCGTTGCAGCACACGGTGCGTGGTCTGGTAGGGTTCCAAAGTCTGCAGTCACACAGTGTGACTGCAGACTTTTCATTTTAGACCGGACAGCGTCTTTAACCTTTGCAATGAATCTAGATTAAAAATTTCCTAGCTTTTTGGTGTCTCCAGTTAATATGCAGTCCTATCTGTGATTCAGTGGCGACAGGCAACAAACTCTTTGTAGTCTGATCTTGAAATCACACTTCCTTTTATTTGTCCCTTACATCTTTCAATCAACATAATGTGTATAAAAGACAGTAAGTACCCGGGTTACTTCCACATAACTACCATTATGTCCTCCATAATAGCTATCATGCAAAATACCTACTTCTATGACCACCAGTTAACTCCTCTGGACACCTTCCTACCTTACCCACAACCAGACTCGGACTGGCCCACAGGAGAACAGGAGAATTCTCCGGTAGGCCCCTGTGATGGAGTGCTAATGGGCAGTCACTTGATTCACAATTTGCAGAAAAAGGTAAAATTTAATAATTCATTAAACAAGCTAGTCAAGTTAATATTACATACAAGGGAAAGTAAATTTGCGTAATAGGGTGAGGATATTTTTGCATGTAGCTGAATAGTGGGCCCCAAGAATCAATGATACTGGTGGGCCTTTGCCAACCCAGTCTGACACTGCCTACAACATATTGGATAACAGGTATTAGAAATACTGCCAGATTAAAAGCCATATGTCTGCTACTCCCTAAGTAACCTACCGAACCTACCTATGTAACTTTAGGTGACTTTGTATTGTATCTTCACTAGTTATGGGGAAACGGATATTTTATTCACTTGACATTAAAACGAGGTAATTAGTTTGCAACTAGACTCATGGGGATATAAGCTACCTCTTTCCAAGCAAAAACACTAAATATAGCAAATGTAAAATGCTTATCAGAGGAATTACCTATGTTTTTAAAGGTTTTTGTGAAAAGTACATTACTGTGCTTGGCCATTATGTACATTAAAAAGGTCATGTACAGAACATTACTAAAGATAACCTTTGCTATGTCAAGGTTAGATACATAAACATGACAATGTGGCTACAGTAAGCAGAGCTATTGCTTTCTATGCAAAATTACTTTAGATGTATACTAAAAAGTATTCATACCCTGTGAACTTTTCCACATTTTTTCACATTACTCCTACAGACTTAAATGTATATTATTGGGGTTTTATGTGCTCTACCAACACTAAATACCAAGTATTTGTGAAGTGTAAAGAAAATGATACATGGTTTTTAAAATATTTAAAAAATATAAATATGAAAATTGTGACATGCATTTGTATTCAGTCCCCCTGCGGTCCCGAGTGACCTATTACCTCCAGAAGTCACATAATTAGTAAATTCAGTCCACCTGTGTCTAATTTATTCTCAGTTTAACTACAGCTGTTCTGTGAAGGCCTCGGAAGTTTGTTTGAGAACACTAGGGATCAAACTGCATCATGAAAACCAAGGAACACATCAGACAGGTCAGGGATAAAGTTGTGGAGAAGAATAAAGCTGGGTTGGATTATGAAAAATAGCCCAGACTCAGAGATCCACAACTCAGGTGGGAGAATCTGTCTACAGGGAAATTTTCAGGACAATTATTAGTCATATACTCAACTAATCTGGTCTCTATGGAAGAGAGGCAAGAAGAAAACTATTTTTGAAAGCAAGCCATAAGAAGTCCTATTTGCAGTTAGCAAAACGCCATGTAGAGGACACAGCTAGCATGTGGAAGAAGGTGCTCTGATCAGATGAGACCAAACTGGAACTTTTTGGGCTAAATGTAAAATGCTATGTGTGGTGGAAAATTAACACTGCACAACACCCTGAAAACACCATGTCCAACGTCAAGCATGGTGGTGGCAGCATCATGCTGTGGGGATGCTTTTCTTCAGCAGGGACAGGGAAAATGGTAAGAATAGATGGGAAGTTGTAAGGAGCTAAATGCAGAGCAATCCAGGAGGAAAACCTGTTAGGGGCTGCAAAAGACTTTAGTCTGTGGTGTAGGTTTATCTTCCAGCAGGACAACGACCCTAAACATACTGCCAGAGTTACAATGCGATGGGTTAGAGCAAAGCATATTCATGTGTGTGAATGAACCAGAACCAGTCACAGTCCAGACGAAAATCCCATTGAGAATCTGCGGCAAGACTTGAAAATTGATGTTCACAGACACCTCCATCCAATCTCACTGAGGTACAGCTAGTTTGCAAAGAATAGGCAAAAATGTCAGATGTGCAAAGCTGGTAGAGACATACCCCAAAAGACTTGCAGCAGTAATTGAAATGAAAGGTGGTCCTACAAAGTATTGACACTGCATATGTATGCCTTCATTACTTTTTACTTTGGGCTGAATGGCACAACTACCCCTTCTGCTCTGAATCTGTCAGTAGGATCAATCCTCCTAAGGCATCTATATGGGCATGTAGGTCATAGGAAGCTGAATAAAATGATACCTTGATATCTGTGGTCTGATGTTTTATTCCAGAGAAATCCATGATTTTCTTATTATGTAAATGAGCTGTTAAGATCTATGGGCCGGACATAGATCTCTCTGAGAATCTGCCTCCAGAACTTATTGTAAATGAAAGGCGGACGTTACTACGGTGTCAACTTTCTGTGAACTCCATGCCCATATAACTGGATTAGGGAGGTTGATCTTACGTACTCACAGATTCCTTTTAACCCATAAATTTGGTCTCTAGTCCTGAAGTCCAGCAATTCATGAGTCTACTAATAAATATTAGGAACAAACTTATAAGTAGTGAGCGGCCAGACATAAATAAGATACTAATTATCAAAATGTGTCCAAAAGAAATAAGTCAATGGCACTTTGAACAATACAATTAACACATGCTCAGGTAGAAAGTAATCATACGGAGTAAAGAAGAGAACTATCAGATTAAAAATCAATAAATCTTTATTGGAGAACCTATTAAAATATAATAAAAAATCAATCACAGAGTGCCCAGTCAGGACTCGAGGACACCACAATATCCAGGATGATAAGTGATCAATCGCTGTATTATTAAAGATGTAACACTCAAGACAATGGGATGCTTGTGTAAGATAAGGTCGAGTGACTTCCCATATAGATTTATCATATAAGTCAAAAAGATGGAATACTCAATGAATTAATTTTAAAAGGTATGCATTAGAAAGATCTATCCAATGTAAAAAGTGAATAAAACACAAAATATAACAGGTAAAAAATGTCCATGTGCAACTATTAATATCAAATGGCTTAATACCAATATAATGATATGAGCACACAGACTCTAAAGAAAGCAATTATAGTCATAATGGCAATCCTCATAAGATAAATCATCTATCTAAACAACATGCTGATATTGAAATGCTAATAAGTATAAGGTACAGACCATATCTTAAAGATAAAGATGCAATAAATAGTATAATACCTGTTAAGGGTGATAGCAGGAGAGCAGGTCACTTCTCACTATCCATTGGTAGATGCATCACTTAAAAGGGCAGTCACCACTCACCCTGACATGCCCTGGGAAGAAGCAAGAGGTGAAACGCGCGTCAGGGTCCGGAGGGGGGTGCTACTCTACCCATCTTGTCTGTTCCTGCTCTTCTGCTATCACTCTTAACAGGTATTATACTATTTATTGCATCTTTATCTTTGAGATATGGTCTGTACCTTATACTTATTAGCATTTGAATAAAAGCATGCTGTTTAGGTGGACAATTTATCTTATGAGGATTGTCATTATGACTATAATTACTTTCTTTAGAGTCTGTGGGCTCATATCATTATATTGGTATTAAGCCATTTGATATTACTAGTTCCACTTGCACATTTTTTTTACCTGTTATACCAGAGGCAGGTTTATTGTGTCAGTTAATACTGCTATATTTTGTGTTCTATTCACCTTTCACATTTTGGATAGATCTTTCTAATGCATACCTTTTTTAAATGAATTCATTGAGTATTCCATCTTTTTGACTTATATGATAAATCTATATGGGAAGTCACTCGACTTTATCTTAAACAAGCATCCCATTGTCTTGAGTGTTACATCTTTAATAATATAGCGATTGATCACTTATCATCCTGGATATTGTGGTGTCCCCACTCTGTCATTTTTAATTATATTTTAATAGGTTTTCCAATAAAGATTTATTGATTTTTAATCTGATGGTTCTCTTCTCTACTATAATCACAGTAAAGCAGTTGTTCGGTGGCCAGGAGTACATGTGCACTGTGCAAGGTGTGGAAGTAAAGGCCCCGTCACACTTAGCGACACTGCAACGATCCCGACAACGATACGACCTGTCAGGGATCTTTGCTGCGTCATTATGTGGTCGCTGGTGAGCTGTCAAACAGGCAGGCTCACCAACGATCAGGGGAGCAGCGACATCGTGGAAAGAAGCAGGAGCAGGCTGGTAACCATGGTAAACATCGGGTTACTAGGGGCACACGCGTTCCTAGTAACCCTTTGTTTATCATGGTTACCACTCTGCTACAGTGAGCGGGAGGTTACCGCTCACTTTAGCAGGCTCGTAACCATGATAAACAGCGGGTTACTAGGTGCGCGTGTGCCCCTAGTAACCCGATGTTTACCATGGTTACCAGCCTGATCGCTGCTCCCGCTGGTCACACACAGCGATGTGGGCTGACCAGCGGGAGAGCAACGACCAAAAAATGGTCCAGGACACTTTGCAACGATCAGCGACCTCACAGCAGGGGCCTGATCGCTGCAAAGTGTCACACATAGCGACATCGCTGGTGAGGTCGCTGTTGCGTCTCCAAAACCGTGACACAGCAGCGATCTCGCTAGCGATCTCGCTATGTGAGACGGGGGCTTTAGTCATCTCTTATCTTGCCTGTTCTGTTCTTAAGATTGGTTGATGTTCTGACTTGTTTAGTCTGAACATACTGTATGTACACTACTCTCAACATTGAAATTGCAACACTCAGAAGGAAAAGTTGTGGCATTATGGAAATCACAGGATGGATAGACGTTACTAATATGCAAACGATGGTGAAGTGGAAACAAAATTTTCGAAACCTTTGGATGTATTCACTATCGAGTGTGAGCACCCTGTGCAGGAATCCCCGCACTTACAGCCTCGGCTGCTATAAATTAGGTTATTATTGGTTGCCTGTGGGATGTTCTACCATGCTGAATGCACTTGGACAAATCATCAAGATGTTGGCAGCTGTCTTTGCAATTTCTGACTAATGACGTCACACTTGTGCTCCATGGGAGGCAAGTCAGGAGAAGCCGCAGGCCATGGTAGCACATTTAGGCTACGCAGTGTGCTCACAGTAGCACGAGGAGCAAACGGCCTGATGTTGTTGTGCTGAAAAACGGCTCCTGGGACACTTTGGAGAAATGGCCAAATCAATCGTTCAACGATTGATCCATTGTGTACTGCAAGTGAAATTAGATGTCACATATTCAGCCTAAGAAGTCAAACAGTGTCTACACAAACAATCAGAAGGTGCCGGTTCGACATTGGGCTACAACCAGACGTCCAGCTGCAAGTGTTTCACCACTGCTCTTAAAGATTATCATAGTGCAGAGCAAGCATTGTAGGCTGGAATGGAGGTCTATCCTCTTCAGCGATGAGTCCCACTTTTGTTGTGGATGTGATGATAACCTGAGATTGGCCTGGAGATCACACTGGCAATGCCATGAAAAGATCGTACAGAGGAAAAGTCACACCGGTCCTTTTTCACGGATTATTGTGTATGGTAGCATAATGCTTGGTAGCCAGCTCCTTATAGTCCTCATTCCAGATACACTAACAGCGTGTGGAACCAGGTACGGCCATTTCTCCAAAGTACGGTGTAAACAATTTAGGGAGGTGTGGAAAACATGCTGTAAATTAAAAATGCTTTCAAAACTAGGAATATTTTATTTTTAACAATAAACAAAATGCTAAATGATTGAGCAAAAGAGACATCTAAATCAAATCAATATTTAGTGTGACAGCCCTTTGCTTTCAGAATAACATCAAAGCATGCATCAGTTCTTCTACATACACTTGCACACAGTTTTTCAATGAACCCGACAGTTGTTCCAAACATCTTGGAGAACTAAATACAGATCTTCTGTGGATGTGGGCTTGTGCAAATCCTTCTGTCTCCATCTAATCCCTCACAGACTTGTTCTTGTCCTGTTTACTAGGCATTGTTCACACCTACCGCTCAGCAAAACTACTTCCAACTGTTTTCCTTCTATTAACACCTGGCCTCTGCAATCAAGGTAATACACCTCTTCAAGCAAATCTACAATTTGCCTGTACTATACTGCTATCCTATATAACTATTTCCTCTCTACAAGTCCCAGTTCCCTGCTGGAAGATACCAGATTGAATTTATTTCTCTGTTATACCTGTGATTAACCATTGCCCTTCTGGAAGATGCCAGGCTGCATGCCAAGGATTAACTGTATACCTGCTGGAAAATACCAAACTCCTATGCATTTACTGTTCTTGTGTGTATTCGAACACCAAGCTCTTCTTCTGTACTATCTGCTCTCCTTGCTTGTCTGCCATCTTGCTGTCATAGTCCTTTCTGATCCTTGTGTCGTCCGTCAAGAGCTGCTTCACTACACCATCACCTACAGGCTATGTTGCTAATCCAGACCTACGGGTTGGAGAATTTACCTCCCCAGGTGAGAATCTTTGCGTGACATTTTTATATGAGTTGTGTATTATAAATTTTATTACCTATCATAGTTTTTATAAGGGGGTGGGTCCTACATCGTGCTAAGGATTATCTTCATCATCCCATTGGATCATGACAGTTACCAGAACTTTGGGACTTGTAAATCAGCAGTACAATAATAATAGTAATATCAGTGAAACAAGGAAAGTAAGTTCAGTCATAGCAGGAAGGAGGTAAGCGGTGTCTGAGCCATGATAAGGGAAATGTGGACACAATTAATAAATTTGCACTATAATATAGTACGTGGCCAATTTTTTTGCACTCTATGTGCGCTATTTTTTTGCTTTGTGAGTTATACATGCGCAAAATTTGGCACTCTGACCAGTACTCAGCACCATGTCTGTGTTAGCAAAGTATGGCGTTATCTGCCATTTTTATGCCAGCACAGTCTGACACTATATGAATCTCAATGGGGTTAATTCATCAAGCACATTTTGGGAGAAAAAGACTGCAACTTCTCTACAATTCATAGTGTGCCAACAGTTGGCAACCACCAACTTTTTGAAAAGTGGGCGAAGTTTAGCTGACGGGGGACTATTACATCCCAACAAATCCACTTTAATTAGTAAACCTTCATCCTGGGACTGAAAAGTGACTATGCATTTCTCATGTATAGTCACCCTATCGGGTGCCCTCCATTTGCCTTCTGTTGTCCCTCTGCCCTTGTCCTAATTTGAAGAAAAGTTTGGCGCTTTATTATTAATATTGGTTCATTTGATAAAAGATTTAGCATGCTGGAAGGAACAGAGGAATCGCTGCTATGCTTTTCTGAACTAAAAAGCTAAAGACAATCAGTCACTAGGTCAGAAGTGCCAATTTTTTACTCTTATATTATTCTTATATTATTCGTTGTTTTTTTTTATTTCCACCATGAAGGTCCAGAGATTTGGGCTTTTTTATTTAGAGCTGATTTTTATGGTCTTTACCAAGAGGGCGTGGCTTCCAGGTATCTCTATGGGCGTGTTTTAAGGTTACTCTGCATTATTAGCCTATGAGTCACGCCTCCTTGAAAAAGATCATAAAAATTAGCACTTAAAAAAAAGGTCCATATCTTTGGAAACAAACAAAAAAATAAAAAACTGATTAGTCAGGGGATCAGCAGGGATCAAGTGATAGCAAAAACTGGCCACTTATGACCTGTTGGCAGGTCATCTTTAATAACAATCCTATAGTGGCTGGAAACTGCGACTCTCCGTATTCTTTTGAGATAAAATCAGGAGAGTGGCAAACTACAGAAAATTATAATATATTGTTGGGGATCAGGTAAGTTTCCATATTTACTAAATAATATGATTTTTCTGTATTTGGTTTCTGTCTCTGTAATGTCACCCGCATTGTGATGTCACCCACATTGTGATGTCACTGCTGAGAGTTCTCAAGGTTCTTTTCCATCAAGGTTCTACAGTCACTTTCTGCACAGCGAGTGATTTGGTTGGTTGGATCTTACAACTGACTGCGTTTTTTTGGATTACATTTTGGATACAAAAATGTTCTGGTTGGAAAGGTATATCCTTAAGTCATCCATTGACATTTCTTTAGAGTATATCCTGATGAAGCTTAAAAGCCTCATTAATAACCAGGAATATAGAGACAAAGTAAAGAGGCACCGAGAAGAGTATAACCGAAAGAAGAATGAATTCCTGGAAGTCCTCAGTGATGTGGCCTGCATGGATAGCGACGTGGAAGCAGCTCTTCATGTCCTATTTCATCTGCCAAATTACCAATTTCATCACCATCCACCCATGTGAGGAAGACGTCTTCTCCAAGTGCCCTAAACAACTGTGAGAAATCCCACCTATCATCAGATATCCGCAGTTGTCATTACCATCATCATCACCATCATCAGATACCAGCCTAACAAAAACATCTCCATCTATCAGCAAGTATGCCTAGTATCGGCTGCTCTTCATGCCATAGATGAAGCGAGGCTGAGATGCCAGTGAGTCCCCAGCCCGGATGCGGTTGAGATGCCAGTGAGTCCCCAGCCCGGATGCAGTTGAGAAGCCAGTGAGTCCCCAGCTCGGATGCGGTTGAGATACCAGTGAGTCCCCAGCTCGGATGCAGTTGAGAAGCCAGTGAGTTCCCAGCTCGGATGCGGTTGAGATGCAAGGCGGAGGTGATACTGTGAGTTACCTACAGTGATAAAATACAAGTTACCCTGCTAAAAAGACAACTCCTTTCCTGGCATTGTAATATGGAAACTTACCGAGAAGTCCTTACTACGTTGTGGAATATTCTTCACCACGATCCTTATCCGGGCCATGTGTGGGTTTTACAATGATTTAGTTGTTTTTGGAGTAAATAAATTAATGATAAATTCCAGTCCGGCTTACTGCATCATTTCTACTGTCGTCACATATTATAGAGATGATGTGATGTAAATCTTTTATTGAACTCTTTCATTCAGTTTCCTAATTGGGCAACTAATAATAATTTCATGAATAATTATTTTCTGTAAAATGTATTAATGAAATGACAACTGGGTATCATCATAGATCTTTACCTACAGCACGTTGCATTCAGTGCATCAGACGGTGTATGAATGGAAGATGTGCAGGCAGTGGGGTAGCTACCGGGGGCAGCAGGAGGGGCTCACCTGGGGCAATCACAACCCTTAACTGTACATGGTCTCGCTGCATTAACGCTCTCCGTTCAGTGGGCCACAGGTCCCTTTAGGTTTGTGGTCTACAAAATAGCAAGTTGACTCATTGGATGAGTAGGACAAAATGACGTAATTGAGCAGGGATTCTGAC
Source organism: Phyllobates terribilis (assembly GCF_046119375.1). NCBI lineage: Eukaryota > Metazoa > Chordata > Amphibia > Anura > Dendrobatidae > Phyllobates > Phyllobates terribilis. The sequence goes on along the minus strand of NW_027362769.1, from coordinate 345,640,488 downwards.
ATCCTGTGCGTGCCCTGATGTGATTCACCATGGTGGTCCACCCCCTGTCTGCCAGCACACTCGCCAGGATTTGAGCTGAGGTATTTGATATTTTTTAAATTTTATTAGTATTTGTTTGGCACACCCAATTATGGTGGACTACAGGACGCACATTCAGCTGAAGTGTATTGCAGGGCAGGACCCGCCGGCTCTCTGCCAGGGACCGGCAGCTGACATCGGCTTGCCAGTCATGAGTGGCGCATGGCAGTGACATCATGCACTGCCTGTGCCGGCACTATGAACTCAGCTACAGAAGAGGACGCCGCACTTCTTTTCAGTGGAGGAAAGCGAGAAGAATCTTTTTTTTTTAATGTGTTGTTGGAAATGAGCAGCAGAATATTATACCAGTAAGGGGTCCAGGATGAGGAGCATTATACAAGGAAAGAGCCAAGGACGGGGAGCATTATACAAGGAAGGGGCCCAGGATGGGGAGCATTATACAAGGAAAGAGCCAAGGAAGGGGAGCATTATACAAAGAAGGGACCCAGGGAGGGGAACATTATACCAGGAAGGGGCCCAGGATGGGAGACATTATACCAGGAAGGGGCCCCGGATGGGGAGCATTATACAAGGAAGGGGCCCAGAATGGGGAGCATTATACAAAGATGGGACCCAGGAAGGGGAGCATTATACCAGGAAGGAGCTCAGGATGGGAGACATTATACCAGGAAGGGGCCACAGATGGGGAGCATTATACAAGGAAGGGGCCCAGGATGGGGCACATTATACAAGGAAGGGGCCAGGATGGGGAGCATTATACAAGAAAAAGGCACAGGATGGGGAGCATTATACAAGGAAGGTGCCCAGGATGAGGAGCATTATACAAGGAAGGGGTCCAGGATGGAGAGCATTATAGAAGCTAGGGGCCCAGGATGCGGAGCATTATACAAGGAAGGGGCCCAGGATGGGGAGCATTATACAAGGAAGGGCCCTGGGATGGGAAGCATTATACACGGAAGGGGCCCTGGATGGGGATCATTATACAAGAAAGGGGCCCAGGATGCGGAGAATTATATAAGGAATGGGCCCAGGATGCGGATCATTATACAAAGAATGGGCCCAGGATGAGGAGCATTATACAAGGAATGGGCCCAGGATGGGGAGCATTATACAAGGAAAGGGGCCCAGGATGGGGAGCATTATTATACCAGGAAGGGGCCCAGGATGGGGAGCATTTTACAAAGAAGGGGCCCAAGATGGGGAGCATTATACAAAGAAGGGACCCAGGATGGGGAGCATTATATATGGAAGGGGCCCAGAATGAAGAGCATTATACAAGGAAGGGGCCCAGGATGGGTATCATTATACAAGGAAAGGGGACAGGATGGGAGCATTATACATGGAAGGGGCCCAGGATGGGGAACATTATATGAGGAAGGGGGACAGGATGGGGAGCATTATAAATGTAAGGGGCCCAGGATGGGGTGCATTATACAAGGAAGGGGGACAGGATGGGAAGCATTATACAATGAAGGGGTCCAAGATGGGGAGCATTACAATAAGAAGGGGCCTAGGATGTGGGTCATTATACAAGGACGGGACACAGGATGGGGGGCATTATATAGGGAAGGGGCCGAAGATGGGGAGCATTACACAAGGAAGGGGCCCAGGATGAGGAGCATTATACAAGGAAAGGGGCCCAGGATGGGGAGCATTATTATACCAGGAAGAGGCGGCATTTTACAAAGAAGGGGCCCAGGATGGGGAGCATTATACAAGGAAGGGCCCTGGGATGGGAAGCATTATACACGGAAGGGGCCCTGGATGGGGATCATTATACAAGAAAGGGGCCCAGGATGCGGAGAATTATATAAGGAATGGGCCCAGGATGCGGAGCATTACACAAAGAATGGGCCCAGGATGAGGAGCATTATACAAGGAATGGGCCCAGGATGGGGAGCATTGTACAAGGAAAGGGGCCCAGGATGGGGAGCATTATTATACCAGAAAGGGGCCCAGGATGGGGAGCATTTTACAAAGAAGGGGCCCAAGATGGGGAGCATTATGCAAAGAAGGGACCCAGGATGGGGAGCATTATATATGGAAGGGGCCCAGAATGAAGAGCATTATACAAGGAAGGGGCCCAGGATGGGTATCATTATACAAGGAAAGGGGACAGGATGGGAGCATTATACATGGAAGGGGCCCAGGATGGGGAACATTATACGAGGAAGGGGGACAGGATGGGGAGCATTATAAATGTAAGGGGCCCAGGATGGGGTGCATTATACAAGGAAGGGGGACAGGATGGGAAGCATTATACAATGAAGGGGTCCAAGATGGGGAGCATTACAATAAGAAGGGGCCTAGGATGTGGGTCATTATACAAGGACGGGACACAGGATGGGGGGCATTATATAGGGAAGGGGCCGAGGATGGGGAGCATTACACAAGGAAGGGGCCCAGGATGAGGAGCATTATACAAGGAAAGGGGCCCAGGATGGGGAGCATTATTATACCAGGAAGAGGCGGCATTTTACAAAGAAGGGGCCCAAGATGGGGAGCATTATACAAAGAAGGGGCCCAGGATGGGGACCATTATATATGGAAGGGGCCCAAAATGAAGAGCATTATACAAGGAAGGGGCCCAGGATGGGGAGCATTATACAAGGAAAGGGGACAGGGTGGAAGCATTATACAAGGAAGGGGCCCAGGATGGGGAACATTATACAAGGAAGGGGGACAGGATGGGGAGCATTATAAATGTAAAGGGCCCAGGATGGGGGGCATTATAAAAGGAGGGGACACAGGATGGGGGCATTATATAGGGAAGGGGCCCAGAATAGGTAGAATTACACAATGAAGTGGTCCAGGATAGGAGGGAATTATACAAGGCAGGGGCCCAGGATGTAGGACATTACACCGGGGGTCATTATAGCAGAACAATGCCCAGAATTTGGGTGATTTTACCAGAATTTTGACTGACCAATGAGATAGCAGGGACCGCTGAAATGGATCCCTGCATCTCTAGCCATGCCGCTCAGCGGTCAGTGACCGCTGACGGCACAGAGCTGTCAATATGTGTTTTCACACAGTGATAGCTTAACGTCATGATGGGTATAACCGACACCTGCATATGACGTACTATACCTGTCAAGCTTTATTTTTTCGGAGAATTTTTATAAATTTCTCCTAATAAAATTTATATGGAATTATTTTCTATCAACATGATATGTTAATAAAGACAGATTCAGAATAGTGATGTAAAGCTCATATTTATAGTGTAAAAAACACTTGTACTATTACTATAGCTTATGTCTTCATTAAATCAGAAGCAACATTAACATTTGTGCAATTTTTAAAGCTGTATTATAATCTTACCTATATAGTCTATACAGAGCTATAAACATAATGTACAATTACTATACGTAATAAAAATAGCTTTATACCCTGTATAGCAGTTTTTTTCCCTATTTTTAGACAGACATACTTGGTTTATGAATAAATCTTTAGGCCATAGCCAGGCTGCTCAAAAATTACAATTTGAAGATGAATATTTTCACGCAGTTTAAAAGCCTTGTGGTAATATCAGAAGTACAGTAGATGCATTCATATACACAACGCATTTTGCACATTGCAAATAATGCAATTGCACTTACTTTTTGTAAATCCATGTTACAAAAGATTAAAATCCCACCCCTTCACGACCTATGACGTATAGGTACATCATGGATCGTGTCCCTCTGTGTCACCCCAGGCCTGGATGCCACAAATATTAAAGGCTGTTTCTGAGAGCAGGAGGGAGGTTCCCTGATCAGAGACCATTAGCATGCAGCACCTCCTGTCCCAGGCCAGAAGGGGGGAGCAGGCTGCCCCTATAAAAGCTGGAACTGGGGCAGGGTTAGGGAGGCCAGGACCCACTTCTGAAGCATCCAGAAGGGTTGCCAGAGAAGAGGGACAGGTCAGCAGCAGCTGAGGAGTCTGGGAGGCAGAGGAGCAGCTGCGAGCCAGGGACAGAGGCGACGAGAGCCGGTCCTGGCTGAGAGAGAACTACATAACCGGACACTGGAATCCGAGGCTGTCAGGGTTGCAAGCCCGGCAGCAGAGAACCAACCCGCGAGGGATTTCAGGTCCCTTCGCCTAAGAAGTCTGGAGGCTCCTCCACACAGAGGGACCAGTACAGCACAGAGAAACAACATGTACCTAAGGCCCGAGTCGCAAGCCATACAGGCGAAGTGCACGGCCAGCTCAGGGACGTGAGCTATCACACCATGAAAAGGGGGATAGTTAGCAAGGGCAGAGAGAGAACGGTAGGCCTTCACACTCACCCTGACCAGTGGGGCTCGCCCGAATGTTCTCAGACACCCAGGCCCACTCCTACCCAGTACTCCTGTTGGGTCATTAGTTCTACCTACAATAAAGACCCTGGACTGTTTGAAGCAGACTCTGAACCCTTATTATTGCGGCCTGCACTACCACCCCCAGCATTCACATACGCTACCCAGAGGCTACACTCTTCCCGTGGGGAGTTATCCTATCCCTGTGCTGCTCACCAACATCAGCCTCAGCGGTCTGCCCTGCAGCGGCGGTCATCCCTGACCGCAATCCACGGGTAGCGTAGTCGGACATTCCTAAATCTATAAATAGACTGCCACAGCATTTGGTCTGACCACCCTGAGCCACGGGATCGGGTTACCACTACTACCCCCATCATCACACTGAAGCCCGGTTCCGGGTGCCCCACGGCCCAGGGGGCGAGTCAGCTTTGGCGTAGTCGGCAGGATTGTGACCAACTCGCCACAAACGGGTATTGCGTGCCTGAAAAAGACTTTGTACTTACCTGAGTGAAGTTTCCCACCATCCAGAGCCATTTCCCGCCATCTTCAGCCGTTTTCCTGCCTTCTTCAGCCGTTTTCCCGCCAACGGGCGCCATCTTCGGGACGCCGCGTGGGAAGAAGAGGGGAGTGGACGTCCAAACCGTGCGAGACCTGAAGCCCTGCCCTACGCACCGACGCTGCGCAAGGTCCTGGAAGGAGAGAGAGCGACGCTGACATCACCAGGATGCGACGCAAGGTCCTCACCCAGAGCAGCAACAGCGGAGCCGCGGCCTACGGAAGAGGATCAACGGAAGGTAGGCCACGGTTAACTAGGGGGGGGGGAGATGACGGACGCGGAGGGACCGTCTACCACCAGCGTGGCTGCAGCAGCGGTGATGCCGTTCTCCATGCCCTACATCCCCGGAACAGCCTGGCTGCCCCAATACTCAGGGGAATCCCATACATTAACTGACTTTAAGGAAAGGCTGCACAGTTTATTTAAAGTTTATCCCCTGACAGAAGAACAGAAAGTGAGCATTCTGACGGGGCAGCTAACCGGTGCAGCCCAGCGGGAAGTGAAGTCATGGTCAGATGAGGAGAAAAGGACTGTAAAGGACATTCTGACCTGGCTGCGGAGTACCTTTGATACCCGTACCTCAGCAGAAATCAAAATGCGGTTCTATGGCTGTAAGCAGCAAGTCCAAGATAGTATCAGAGACTATGCCTTGAACCTGCAAGAAGCTCTGGGAGCAATTAAACAAGCTGACCCTGGAAGCGTGCAGGACACCGATAAAGTGTTGACTGACCAGTTCATAGAAGGTCTGCTGTCCAGCGCCCGCGGAACCCAGCTGCGCCTCATGGCCCTACAGAACCCCGATTTGACTTTTGCGCAGTTCAAAGATAGGGCCATCCGGGTGCTCCGAGATTCCGCACCAGGTGGCGCTGTAGCTTCCCGGCTCCCTGCCATCACTTACCACCAGGGGGTGGCGCCCTACCCCGCAGACCTTGTGGGGGCTGATGCACAGGCCCTAAATCCATCCCAGCCTGCAAACCTGCACCATCAGGTCCAAGAGCTAACAAAGAGTGTGGCTGCATTGACCAGGACCGTACAGTCATTGCAGGTGGAACCGTCAAGACCAATCAAGCTGGCTTCCAGTCCGGAGGATGTCCCGTGGTGTCGACAGAGGAGGATCCCATCGTTCAGAGGGAGGCCGGCTGACCGTTACACTGAGGATGGACAGCCGATTTGCCGCCGTTGCAGCCAGCCAGGACACATAGCCAGGTACTGTACTTTAAATGGGTCCGACCTCCAGGCATAAGGTCATCAGGCCCGTCTAATTGGCGCCATAAGTACGTGGGGGGATGCCCGGTCTTACCCGTAGTGCTGGACGGTATCCCCATGAGTGCACTGCTGAACACCGGGTGTCAAGTGACTACCATCCCCTACGTATTTTTCAAGCGGTACTGGAGTGACGCTGACATAACGCGCTATCCAGACGATAACTTAAGCATCATCGCCAGCAATGGCCAACCCGTGCCGCAGGTAGGGTTCAGAGAGATGACCATCAAGATTGGTAAGGTTGAACTGCCGGCACAGGGAGTGATCATTGTGGACATTGACCGTCGTGAAAGTCACCCTAAAATAACCTTGGGTACTAATGTGATTGAAAACTGTCTTTCAGAAGTAATTGTGATTTTGCAGCAGGTGGCGATGAATGCGAGCTCCAGCCCACAGAGGGTCCTCCAGAAAGAGATAAGAGCCCTGATGAGACAGCAACAGGTAGAACTGTCTGGTGGTGAGATCGGTAGTGTGAGGATGAGCGACCCGTTCCCCATTGCCATGCCTCCCAAAAGCGAAATGATGATCTGGTGTCGGACTGCAATCGGGTTAAGAGGGAGAGACTACCAAGCCACGGTAGAACCCGTGTACTCAGACAGCAGGCCCACCATTTTGACAGCCCGGGGGGTGGTTGATGTCCGCCATGGAAGGGTGCCCGTCCGGATCTTAAACATTGGGGAAAGGGAAGTACACTTGCCCCGGTACACTATACTAGCCAAATTGTTTGCCGTCGAACACAATGCTATCAGGGTTGTGGAACCCTTGCCTCCATCTCCCCCGGTGGAGGGTAATAGCTCCCAGAAACACAAGGAGGACTGGTGCCAGAAACTCCATGTGGGTGCTGACTCTACTCCCCTGCACCAAAAACAAGGAGTCTACCGGGTGGTTCAGGAGTACAAGAGAATCTTTAGTAAGCACCCGCTAGACTTCGGCCGAGTAAAGGGAGTAGAACACCACATTCCCACGGGGAGCCACCCACCAATAAAAGAGAGACACATACCTGTACCCCCTGCACATTATCAGAACGCAAAGGGCATGCTGAGAGAAATGAAAGAAGCTGGGGTCATTAGAGATAGCTGTAACCCCTGGGCAGCTCCCTTAGTTTTGGTAAAAAAGAAAGACGGTACCATGAGAATGTGCGTGGACTATAGAAAGATCAATCATATCACCCATAAAGATGCGTACCCATTACCTAGGATAGAGGAGTCTTTAGCCGCACTAAAATCAGCTAACTTCTTCTCTACTTTGGATCTTACTAGCGGGTACTGGCAGATTCCTGTGGCAGAGGCTGACAAGGAGAAGACCGCCTTCACCACCCCGATGGGATTAAGCGAGTTCAACTGTATGCTGATGGAATGCTGTCTAGGGCACCGAAACTTCGAGACGGTCCTACTCTATCTGGACGATGTTATTGTCTATTCGAAGACCTACGAGGACCATCTAAAGCACCTGGCCGAGGTGTTCGAAGCCCTGGCAGGCTATGGCCTGAAGGTGAAACCCTCAAAGTGTCACCTGTTAAAACCGAAGGTACAGTACCTGGGACACGTGGTGAGTCTAGAAGGAGTAGCCCCCGACCCCGACAAGGTCACAGTAATCAAGAGCTGGCCAAGCCCCTCAAACATCAAAGAAGTGAGGCAGTTCCTCGGGTTGGTAGGCTACTACCGAAGGTTCATCCCCGGGTTCACAAAGATGGCGGCGCCAATGCAGGATCTCCTGATAGGCCAGTCTAAATACAGAAGTCACAAGCCACCCTTCAAGTGGGACCAGCTGGAAGAGGAGTCCTTCCGCCAGTTGAAGATGACCCTCACGGGGGATGAGATCATGGCCTACCCCGATTATGGCCAGCCTTTCATTCTCCACACAGACACCAGCAATGTGGGGCTGGGAGCCGTACTGTCACAGAACAGGGCAGAGAAAGGGTGATCGCGTACGCCAGCCGGAAGCTGAGGCCCACTGAAAGAAACCCAGAGAATTACAGCTCCTTCAAGCTAGAATTCTTGGCAGTGGTGTGGGACATCACAGAATGGTTTAAGCATTACCTGGCCTCCGCAAAGTTCACTGTGTACACGGACAACAACCCGCTGACACACCAGGACAATGCAAGACTAGGTGCCATAGTACAGCGGTGGATGGCCCGGCTATCCAATTATGACTTCACCATCAAATACCGGGCAGGCAGAACCAACGCCAACGCAGACGCCCTATCGAAAATGCCCCACCTACCTGAAGGAGAAGACGACTCGGAAGAGCTAGAGGAAGTAGAGCTCCCTGCGTTCCACCGGTATGGGGCCACTCAGTATTCTCACCGGGTAAGAGACAGAGACCTAACCACCGTCATGTTCAATCCCTTACCCCACCACGGCTGGGCCGAAACGCAAGATAGTTACCCTGCAATCCGCCTGGTGAAAGACCTGTTAACCCAGGTGGACGCTAGCCCTGGCCCGGACGCTCCAGAGGAAGCCAAGCAGTTGTGGAAGGAGAAAAGCAGGCTATTCCTCTACGAGGGTAAGCTGTGCAGAAGGCTTGTCAACCACCGGACGCACGAGCTGACCTGGCAGGTAGTGGTCCCAAGGCGAGATGTGGCAATGGTCCTGGAGGCCTACCATGACAGAGCGGGACACTTCGGGTGGAAGAAACTGGAGTTCCTACTGAGAGAGCGGTTCTACTGGGTCGGTATGAGAGGGGCCATAGAGAAGTGGAGAAGGGACTGCGGCCCATACCACCTCAGAAGGAAGGACCGTACCAGCCAGAAAACACCCTTGAGGCCCATCGTCACCAGGCAGCCTCTTGAGCTGGTAGCTCTGGACCATGTGAAGTTGGCTTCAAGCCGGTCCGGCTACATCTATGCCCTCACAATTGTGGACCATTACTCCTGGTTCCTGGTGGTGGTTCCTGTTAAAGACCTGACAGCCCAAACAGCGGCCAGAGCCTTCCAGCAACACTTCTGCTATCCACACGGGTATCCGGAACAGATCTTGACAGATCAAGGTCCAGCATTTGAGGCTGAAGTATTCCAGGAGTTCTGCAACCTCTACGGCTGTAGGAAGATTCGGACAACGCCTTACCACCCGCAAACCAACGGGCTGTGTGAGAAAATGAATAATATCGTCATTGATCTCCTCAAAACATTGCCCCTGGAAGAACGCAGCCTGTGGCGGGAGAAGCTACCAGACCTGACTGACAACCATATCCCGGTGAATGCTACAAATTGCACCCCGGCTTACCTGATGCGAGGAAGACCAGGTAAGCTGCCTATAGACCTGGAGATGGGAGTCCTGACACCCGATGACACCTCCCCAGATGCAGACTAGGATACGGAACGGCGGCTACAGTACAAGAAGGTACAGGAGAGTGTGGAGAGGAGTCTGGCTCAAGCGAGAGAAAAGCAGGAGAGGCACTTCAACCAACACGCCCCTGCTGGTCCCCTGGAACCTGGTGAGCAGGTCCTGAAGCGGAAGAGAAGGCTTCACAAGCTGGACGACCAGTAGGAGAGAGAGCCGTACACAGTACTGCAGTCCGACCACAACAACCCGAAGGTATGTGTGATTACCAAGGACGGAGGAGAAACCACTAGCACCGTCTCCAGAGACCACCTAAAACGGTGCCCAGAGCAACTGCTGAGTCCAAGTGAAGAACAAGATGACCTTGAACCCGCAGAAGACAAGGAAGAAATGGTCAGCACCGTTCTCTGAGAGTTCCCCCGGAGCTGGACTCGGATAAATTATGCGATAGTGGTACACGTCCTACACTTCCTTCAACCTACCCAGCAGGAGCCTACAGGAGAGCAGGAAGAACAAGAGGAACAAGCAGCCCCGGAGGCAGAAGAACCCATGCCAGCAGCCCAGGAGAGTCAACTCTCTGCTGACAGTGAGTCTGCCATGCCTGCGGTAAGCCAAAGGACCCGCAGACAGCAGCCTGCCCTGCCTGTAAACCCAGCTAGTAGCTGTGCCCTTAATACTAGTGGGAAAAGCCAGGTTAGACCACCACCAGACAGTGGGTTACGCAGGTCAACCCGGAGCACTAGGGGTCAAGTACCAGCTCGCTGGAAGATCTAAATGCACAATGTATATATTTAATGTTTTATGTTTGTACCCTGGTTATTAATACTGTTTTCCCAGTTTTTCTAGATATATGGACTAACAGGTTATGAACTTTTCAGTAACCGGGACTTCCTTGTAAATATGTTCGGAGCCTAACTAAAGGAATGAATAAAGACTGTCAAGGACTCGGGGCAAGGACAGACCCCCACCTGATTAAGGCTCTCGTTGTGTTGGTGAAATGGACACCCGGTCACGGATCATACTGTGACCCACTCCTTTTGTTGGTGATATGGACACCCGGTCACAGACCACACTGTGACCTAAAGAACTCAATATGTGATGTTGTTTATTATTTCCTTCCCTGTTGTGTTTATGGTCATGCATTTATACCCTGCATTTGTGTTTCCTGTTTAGTCCCGGAGTGCTAAATTTTACTAGGGGGGAATGTGTCACCCCAGGCCTGGATGCCACAAATTTTAAAGGCTGCGTCTGAGAGCAGGAGGGAGGTTCCCTGGTCAGGGACCATTAGCATGCAGCACCTCCAGTCCCAGGCCAGTAGGGGGAGCAGGCTGCCCCTATAAAAGCTGGAACTGGGGCAGGGTTAGGGAGACCAGGACCCACTTCTGAAGCATCCAGAAGGGTTCCCAGAGAAGAGGGACATGTCAGCAGCAGCTGAGGAGTCTGGGAGGCAGAGGAGCAGCTGCGAGCCAGGGACAGAGGCGACGAGAGCCGGTCCTGGCAGAGAGAGAACTACATAACCGGACACTGGGATCCGAGGCTGTCAGGGTTGCAAGCCCGGCAGCAGAGAACCAACCCACGAGGGATTTCAGGTCCCTTCGCCTAAGAAGCCTGGAGGCTCCGCCACACAGAGGGACCAGTACAGCACAGAGAAGCAACAGGTACCTAAGGCCCGAGTCGCAAGCCATACAGGCAAAGTGCATGGCCAGCTCAGGGACGTGGGCTATCACACCACGAAAAGGGGGATAGTCAGCAAGGGCAGAGAGAGAACGTGTAGGCCTTCACACTCACCCTGACCAGTGGGGCTCGCCCGAATGTTCTCAGACACCCAGGCCCATTCCTACCCAGTACTCCTGTTGGGTCATTAGTTCTACCTACAATAAAGACCCTGGACTGTTTGAAGCAGACTCTGAACCCTTATTATTGCGGCCTGCACTACCACCCCCAGCATTCACATACGCTGCCCTGAGGCTACACTCTTCCCGTGGGGAGTTATCCTATCCCTGTGCTGCTCACCAACATCAGCCTCAGCGGACTGCCCTGCAGCGGCGGTCATCCCTGACCGCAATCCACGGGTGGCGTAGTCGGAAATTCCTAAATCTATAAATAGACTGCCACAGCATTTGGTCTGACCACCCTGAGCCACGGGATCGGGTTGCCACTACTACCCCCATCATCGCACTGAAGCCCGGTTCCGGGTGCCCCACGGCCCAGGGGGCGAGTCACCTCCCTTTGGTGCAGGCTCCGGCACTGAGCCCGCACCTTTCAGGCACATGACAGCTGATTTGATCCACCTAAGGCTGTCAACATGTTAAATGCAGCAGTCAATCTCTGACAGCGGAATTTAACTCACTCAAACTGGATGCGCGTCACAATCCCCGCCCATTGGCGCCGATGGGTTGGCATTACAACCAGGGGTCTGCAGAAGACCCCCATGCTTGTCATTGCAGATCCTCTATGAACGCCGGCTTGTGGCCGGTGTTCATAGGAGATGATGATTTCCGCTACACATAGCAGGGCTGAAGCTGCTGTGTGTAGCACAAGACATCAGGAGATTGCAGCTGCAAGGCTCCTAAGGAGACTATTGAAGCAAGTAAAAAGTAGAAAAAAAAAAGTTTTAAAAAATATATATAAAAAAAAAACAAAAGTTAAAATCCCCCTTTTTGCCCCATTTAAAATAAAACAATAAAATATACACATATTTGTTATCGCCGTGTTCAGAAATGCCTGGTTTATCAAAATATAAAAAGAATTAATCCGACCAGCAAACGGCGCAACGAGAAAAAAATAAAAAAGCCAAAATTACGTTTTTTTTGGTCACCGCAACATTGCAATAAAATGCAATAAGAGGCGATCAAAACATTGTATCTACCCCAAAATGGTATCAATAAAACGTCAGCTCAGGGCACAAAAAAATAAACCATCACCCAGCCCCAGATCACGAAAAATGGAGACGCTACCGATCTTGGAAAATGTCTTTTTTTTTTTTTTTTTTTTTACAAATTTGGGATTTTTTTCAACAGTTAAATAAAAAAGAACCTATACATGTTTGGTGTCTACAAACTCGTAATGAGCTGGAGAATCATAATGTCAGGTCAGTTTTAGCATTTATTAAACATAGTAAAAACAAACCCAAAAAAACAATTGTGCAATTGCACTTTTTTTTGCAATTTCACGGCACTTGGAATTTTTTTCCCATTTCCCAGTACACTATATGGTAAAATCAATGGTGTCGTTCAAAAGCACAACTCGTCTTCACATGGCCATATTGACAGAAAAATAAAGTTATGACTCTGGGAAGAAGGGGAGCAAAAAACAAAAAGGGAAGATCCCAAGGTCGTGAAGGGGTTAATAGACTTACATTTGCCTAATTAGCTTCAACATAGAGGATGAAGCATATGTTAAAAGCTGCTAAGTCTCCAGTGGTGGAGCACTGAGGTCCCAGCGGTCTTCATGGAGCGGGGACGGGGGACCTTCTTAAACACACTCACGGTATATACGGTAAGTGGAATATATTGGCAATATATTATACACTGCTTACTGCCTGGGAGTTGCACAAAGTTTGTAACTTTTAGGCCTCATGGTGAAGGCCACTTCTGGAGTGAGGTCCAAGTCATCCGTACTCATTCCTGGAGGAGGTGTGAATGTGAACTTCTGCAGCAATCCAGTGATGAAAATAAATAGCTCCATTCTGGCAAGGCTTTCTCCAGCACACACCCTGCGCCCTGTGTATACAGAAAATAGTCACCTTATGGGGTTGTAATTAATACTAAAAAAAACACAACAGAACTGCTTCAACCACTATGCTGACATTACTTTACACAGAGTTATTATTGAGTTCAATGTACAATCAGTATGCAGAAAGGGGATTTGTAGAACTGTAACAGAAAAAAAGAGTTTTGACTGCTAAAAAAATATATTAAGAAATAAGCCAGCACAGACTTTTGGACCTAAATATGACATGGTGTCCAAAGAAGCACTGAGCAAGACTATCATTCCATGTAAAGGGGGCACTACAGAGCCCTGTTCTCAAGATTGGAGATGGTCCTAACATTTATCAAGATCATCAACATAGTCTATAATCCTCTATGAAGATAAAATGTGCTAATGTGCAATGGGTGTAAGCAGAAGAACTGTTTTTTTTCTGGCGGTGTAGCAGGCAAACTTTTCTAGAGGTGTAGGAGAACTTTTTTTTCTAGAATGTAAAAACTGGCCATTGTTCACTCTGAGGGTCTAAGCAAATTTAATCTTCGGGTGCCAGCAGCGATCATGTGGAAGAACACCTTAAAGGGAATCCGTCAGCAGGTTTTTGTTACGTAATCTAACAGCAGCATGATGTATGGGCAGAGACCCTGATTTCAGAAATGTATCACTTATTTTAGTGGTTGCAGCAGCAGTTCTGATAAAGTTACAATTTTCTCTGCTGCAGATCTAGCAGTGCTCTAAATGCTGAGCCCTGTATAACCCCGCCCATATCACTGATTGGCTGCTTTCTGTGTACTCTGTATATTGACAGAAAGCTACTAATCAGTGGTTGGACTTGGTTGGACTAAGAGGCACGAGACACCTAGTCCTCTAGTGATAACCTCCTGTTGAAAAACACTTATTATTATTGAAATAACACACGGCCTTGCAAGTGATATATCACTGGAAACAGAATCTCAGCCCCTAAATCATGCTGCTTTCAGATTACAAAGCAAAAACTTGCTGACAGATTTTCTTTAAACGGGAATCTTCAGGCACTGGGTCGTGGCAAATTAATACAGCTGTGCTGTAAAGGCTGTCAAACAATGAATAGTAAAGTCTATGTCAGGAATCAGCAACCGTCAGCACTAACAACATGTCCATACTGCCACCTGACAGCTCGTGGATGTCAGGGAATGTTCCAAGTCCTAGTTTCACAATAGCTGGAGTCCCCCAGGTGGCTGATCCCCGGTCTATGCTTTAATTCAATGTACTTAGTGCAGTGCTTTATCTAAATTATTACATGGAACAAATATCTTGAAGCCATATTTGCTAAAAGTGTTTTACCCTATTAAAACAAAAATTCCTATTGACTTTAGTGGTGATAGTAATAAATTAGTACAATCTACTCACCTTTGGAAAATGCAAAGAAGGCATCATTCTTCAAAAACTTTCCATCAGCATCCAAGAAATGATTGGGGTTAAACTGTCTGGGAGTGGCCCATTGGGTTTCATCATAGTGAACAGATATGAAGAGTGGAATCACTATTGTTCCCTAATATATGTATAAAGACAGACGTGTTACATGTGCCAAAGCTTTACAGATATTACAAGTATATGTGTAGCACCCCGAGGGCTCGGCTGCTACAGGGGTATTGCACCTCGAACCAGAGGTGTGATATTCCACTCCCGGGTAAGGATGGAGTGTGGACCAGGGCTCAGTAAGCTGCATGCACCACACACACCCCATTTCCGAGGAACAGACCAACGGTGCTCCCACTAGACAGAGTGCAGGCACGACAGCTTCTGTTCCTGGCTGGAGTGGGGAGGGGGAGGAAAACCCAGTGGTGTAGGAGCAGATAGGGGTGGGTTTCTGGGCATAGGTAGGAGCCCATTGGTTGCTAGTCACCTGGGCTCACACATAGAGGGAGGTATATAAGGTGGGCACCATCTTAGATCAGGAGCCAGTTCAGGGAGGAGGAGAAGAAGAGAGGAGCTCAGCCAGAGAGGGCTGACAGGGAGCTGTGGCTCAGTCTGGGCCCAGCTCCAGAGCCAGGCCTGGAGAAGAGGCCTCAGACAGCAGAGAGGGAGAGAAGAGAAGGAACAGCAAGGAGAGTAAGAAAGGAACTGAAACGGAGGAGAAAGGAGGCAAGGAACACCGAGAAAGGCCCAGAGACACGAAGGCAGAAGGAACCCCATATGCCCAGGAGATACAGGGTGAAGGGTTGGCAGAGCAGGGTACCGGAACCCAAATTGGTGGAGGCGACTAATCCTCAGCCAAAACCGGAGGTTGTCACCACATCTTGGTGCGACCCCTCACTACATCCACCAGAAAGGCATACCGCATAGGGTCAGGGAAACCGGAGAGAGGTTTCACCAACAGAAGGCCCGAGGAAGCTGGACAAAGGTGGGTCACTGGTGGGGACGGCCAGTAGAAAGGAAGAGAAGGGAGCTCTGAACCACACTCTGGAATTGCCTGGGAGTTGACCGAGTCCCTCACCTGGTGGACGCAGCACGGCTTGGGCAGTCATCGCCTGCAGCATTGACCTGAATAACAACCGTGAGTAAAGCTTTGGAAACTGCAATTACAAGTTTCTGTGTTTCATCGCCGCACCAGCACCATCAGTACTGGGACACTCACACCATCACTCCCATCATTATCCACAGTAGCTGCCCTGAGGCAATACTCCTCCCGTGGGGAGTCATCCCATACTCAGCTGCACAAACAACATCAGCCTCAGCGGTCTGCAGCGCAGCGGCGGTCCCCACTGACCGCAATCCACGGGTGGCGTAGTCGGACACTTATTCCAATACAAATAGACTGCCACTGGTTTGACCACCCTGGGCACGGACCGGGTCACCGCCACGGAGAACTACAACCCCCAGCATTCTACAACAGGCCCGGTTCCGGGTTCCCCTGCACAACACAGGCCCAGGGGGCGCGTCAACTTTGGCGTAGTCGGCAGGATCTTTACCAACCCGCCACAAGCGGGTATTGCGTGCCTGAAGAAAATTGTACATGTACCTGGAAAAGAAGTCTCCCGCCATTTCCAGAAGTTTCCCGCGTCCGGAGTCGTTTCCCGCTATCCGGAGTCGATTCCCGCCATCGGACGCCATCTTGGGTCGTTTCCCGCCATCGGACGCCATCTTCGGGACGCCGAGCGGGAAGAAGAGGGGCGTGGACGCCGAAAGCGCGCGAGATCTGAAGCTCCGCCCCACGCACTGACGCTGCGTAAGGTCCTGGAAGGGAGAGGGAGCGACGCTGACATCACAGGAGCGCGACGCAAGGTCCTCAACCCCGACGATCGGCTGCGGAGCCGCGGTCTACGGAGGAAGATCATCGCAAGGTAGGCCACGGTCCACCAGGGGGGAGGAGGACACCAGGAACGGACAGCAAGATGGCGGACCGGCAGCAGACTAAGCTGCCCAGCATCGGCAGTACCCCAGCCGTCGCGGGCCCCGACCAGCGCCAGGAGAAGATGCAGGAGCGGTCGTGGGAGCAGGTAAGAGGAGTCTCCCTATCCCGGATGCTCCCAGCGTCAGCCTGCTTCCGGGCCCCCTGGTGGAGCCGCCACTCCCGGGCGCTGCAGACACCGACCTGCTCCAGACCCCGCAACAAGCCCTGCAGCCGAGCCCTCCAGCCCTGGGCACCGCCACCACCAGCCCGCGCCCAGGCCCAAATTCGCACCCTCTGACCCCGGGCGTCATCAACGGCGACCCTCTCCAGGCCCGGTCGCAAGGCCTGAACTCCCCGGGTGCCAAAGGACTGTACGCCCTCCATGTACACCGTCTGACTGAGGAGGAGCTGCGGTATCGCCCAGACACATACTACCCTGAGGATCCGGACGGGTCTGAAGAGTACAAGGAGGAAGCATCAGGAGGACACCGTTACCAGTGAACGGTAAAGTGGAACTGTAAATAGTTACCCGTCAGGGTAAAAGAACTGGTACAAGAACTGTTGTAAAATTGTCGACCGTGTGAACTGTTACCTGTGTGCCCCTAATCCCTAACCAGGCTGAGGACTGTGAGCAGCCATTCCCCTATTCCCACTGGCCGAGGACTGAGAGCGGCCATACCCTTGTACATAGTTGCGCTTCTTAAAGCGCCCCCTACTGGTTTTATACAAGAACCGCAACGTCTACCTCAAGGCGGATTAAAATGGACTGTTGCACCTTTACCTGGTCGCAAGTTGCACAGCGGCCAGAACTCAAGAAAATGTTCTGAAAGTGTTTTACTTGAAACTGCCTTAATGTGAAAAGTTTATGTGCTGCTAAAATAGTAATGCCAAAAAGTTTTATATGGTGTTTTGCAAAAAGAGTTCCGGTGGCATTAGTAGAATGTTTTATAAAAATGTTTTATACCAGTAACGTTAAAGAGAGAAGAGTACCTCCCATAAAGGGATGAGTGAAAAGTTAATGTCTTATATATGAGTGCACTTTAAAAAATTTGTATGTTTTAAATTGTCTTTGCTCTTTTCCAGCCCGAGGACGTGCTGTGATTTACCAGGGGAGAATGTAGCACCCCGAGGGCTCGGCTGCTACAGGGGTATTGCACCTCGAACCAGAGGTGTGGTATTCCACTCCCGGGTAAGGATGGAGTGTGGACCGGGGCTCAGTAGGCTGCATGCACCACACACACCCCATTTCCGAGGAACAGACCAACGGTGCTCCCACTAGACAGAGTGCAGGCACGACAGCTTCTGTTCCTGGCTGGAGTGGGGAGGAAAACCCAGTGGTGTAGGAGCAGATAGGGGTGGGTTTCTGGGCATAGGTAGGAGCCCATTGGTTGCTAGTCACCTGGGCTCACACATAGAGGGAGGTATATAAGGTGGGCACCATCTTAGATCAGGAGCCAGTTCAGGGAGGAGGAGAAGAAGAGAGGAGCTCAGCCAGAGAGGGCTGACAGGGAGCTGTGGCTCAGTCTGGGCCCAGCTCCAGAGCCAGGCCTGGAGAAGAGGCCTCAGACAGCAGAGAGGGAGAGAAGAGAAGGAACAGCAAGGAGAGTAAGAAAGGAACTGAAACGGAGGAGAAAGGAGGCAAGGAACACAGAGAAAGGCCCAGAGACACGAAGGCAGAAGGAACCCCATATGCCCAGGAGATACAGGGTGAAGGGTTGGCAGAGCAGGGTACCGGAACCCAAATTGGTGGAGGCGACTAATCCTCAGCCAAAACCGGAGGTTGTCACCGCATCTTGGTGCGACCCCTCACTACATCCACCAGAAAGGCATACCGCATAGGGTCAGGGAAACCGGAGAGAGGTTTCACCAACAGAAGGCCCGAGGAAGCTGGACAAAGGTGGGTCACTGGTGGGGACGGCCAGTAGAAAGGAAGAGAAGGGAGCTCTGAACCACACTCTGGAATTGCCTGGGAGTTGACCGAGTCCCTCACCTGGTGGACGCAGCACGGCTTGGGCAGTCATCGCCTGCAGCATTGACCTGAATAACAACCGTGAGTAAAGCTTTGGAAACTGCAATTACAAGTCTCTGTGTTTCATCGCCGCACCAGCACCATCAGTACTGGGACACTCACACCATCACTCCCATCATTATCCACAGTAGCTGCCCTGAGGCAATACTCCTCCCGTGGGGAGTCATCCCATACTCAGCTGCACAAACAACATCAGCCTCAGCGGTCTGCAGCGCAGCGGCGGTCCCCACTGACCGCAATCCACGGGTGGCGTAGTCGGACACTTATTCCAATACAAATAGACTGCCACTGGTTTGACCACCCTGGGCACGGACCGGGTCACCGCCACGGAGAACTACAACCCCCAGCATTCTACAACAGGCCCGGTTCCGGGTTCCCCTGCACAACACAGGCCCAGGGGGCGCGTCATATGTACTTATAGATTGCAAGCTCTTACGAGCAGGGTCGTCATCATTTTTGCTGTAATTATTGTACTATCTTTAGCTATATTACTTATGACTGTTGTATATGAACCTCTGAATTGTAAAGCGCTGCGGAATATGTTGGCGCTATATAAATAAATAAAGATTATTATTATATCACATGTATAATGGGGTGCTTACCATCTCTACACACTTTATCACCAAGGACTCAGTCCCTCCCTCAATATTGAACATAAAAACACTATTTTGGGGGAATTCTGGTAAAATCTGCTCTTTTGGCTTCATCACTAGGATACCCTATACTACACACATGCAGTGGCATACCACCAATAGCGGCAGACCATGCATCTGCTATGGGGCCCGTCAGTTGGGGGGGCCCAGTGCCAGTGTCGGCACCCCCCCCCCACATTGTACTTTCAACTGTATCGGCATCCTGGTTGCGGGTCATTATACTGCTTGCATGTCTCTGTGGGGGGGAGCATTATACTGTTTACAGGGCTATGTCGAGGTCCATTTTACTGTTTGGAAGGCTATGTGGAGACCATTATACTGTTTGGAGGGCTATAAGGGGACTGTTATACTGTTTGGAGGGTTGTGTGGAGACCGTTATACTGTTTGAAGGGCGATAAGGGGACTGTTATACTGTTTGGAGGGCTGTGTGGAGACCATTATACTGTATGTAAGCAATTATACAGTGTGAAGGTTTTTGTGGGGTCCATAATACTGTGTAGAAGGCTGTGTGGGGGTCAGTATGCTGTTTGGAGGGCTGGGATAGGGACCATTATACTATTTGGAGGGCTAGTATGGGCCATTATACAGTGTGGATGGTTGCATTGGGGCCATCATATTGAGTGGAGGAGTGTGGGGGACATTATACTGTATGGAGGCACATTATACTTTATGGAGGCCCATTCAGTATAATATTGTATGGAGGGATTTGTGGCGATCACAGTTGGGGCTTCATACTGTGTTGCGGTCATCATACTGTATGTGGAGGGTACTGTGAAAAAATTCACTGTGGGGGCATACTGTGTTTCAGGGGGACACTATAATTGGCATCATACTTTATGGGGACAATGAAAGGGAAATCGAGGGGCTTCAATAGGAGGAAAATGACTTTGTAATGGCTGCAAAGTATAAACCATCAGAACACAGCCAAATATATCAGTGTTCTGACAGTCGGCACCCACATAGAATGGAATAGAAGTTCACTCCCTTCCCTATAGCCATGCCCCTGATGCCAATGGACCTCAAGAGACAGCAATACTAAGCACAGACCCCCTTCTCTAGTTCATACTAAAGAGTGCAGCAGCATACTCCATGAGCAAAGATTTATGCAAACATTGAATATGTTGTGCAGTGTAAATAGGTGACGTTACATCTTGTGCTGATAATAAAAGTGTAAGAGATGTAGAGAGTACAGAGTATAATATGGTATAGAATAGTGCCATCAAGGGCATCATATTGAGATGAATAATTTATAATCTTGATTACCTATTTGGAACACGTTTTATGGTGTTTTGCAACATTTATATTTACTGTCAAATAAAGAATTACCTTCGGGATAAAATAGTCTCTGAAATGGACATCGGTGGATGTTGAATGTGGGAAATACGAGAAGATGTTTCCTAACCGCTGAATTTCATGGACTACGGCCAAGCAGTATGGAAGGACTTTCTGGTCATCCCATCTTGGAGGACGTTCAAGCCCAATCACATTTTCAATTTCATCTTGAACTTTCTCTGAAAAATACAAAAATAAATGTGATATTCCTTTTATCCATTGATTTATCCGGAAATATGCATGCCATGTCCTGTGGGAAATTATGGGATGTTCAACTTATCCTGATAATGTAATGATTTCACAGGTAAATGGTTTGTTATGGATAAAGTCCAATCTCTCAGATCGTGTATCTTGTAATCTACAGAACGAACTACCCAAGAGCATGGAGAAATTCTAATGCCCACCCCTCTTCCCCCAAAAAAAGAATATTCGGTGGGCACAGAAGAGCATAGCTCACAACTTTGCAGCCCTTACAGAGTAAATTTCCTCCTATTGAAGTGTGGCGCCCCTGCGGGTTCAGTGGCCACAGAGGTACTGCATCTCATCCAGAGGTGTGGTATCTCACTCTCAGGTGAGGATGGAGTACTGCCCGGGACCCAACCACTTGCATATGACTCACCCCCTGGGCCGTGGGGCACTCGGATCCGGGCAATAGGGGGAACGATGGGAGTAGTAGTGGCAACCCGGTTCCATGGCTCAGGGTGGTCAGGCTAGTGGTAGTCCGTTATGTGTTGTTGATTATGTCTGACTACGCCACCCGTGGATTTGCGGTCATTAGGTACCGCCGCTGCAAGGCAGACCGCTGGGGCTGATGATGTGTGCAGCTGGGATGGTGTGACTCCCCACGGGAAGAGTGCGGCCCCAGGGCAGTGTAGTGGATGGTGGGAGTGATGGTGGTGAGTGTCCCAGTGCCGGTAGTGCTGGAGGCGCGAAGGAGCACACAGACAATAGGTTGCAGTCCAGGGTCTTTACTGAAACAGGTAAACTGACCCATAAACAGTCCCAGCTAGGAGGGGACCTGGATGTCTGAGAGCAAGGGGGAAATTGGCCCTGGTCAGGGTGAGGGTGTAGGCCTACCGTGCTTTCTGTGCTCCTTCTGACTATCTCCTCCTTATAGGGTAACAGCCCACGTTTCCGAGCTTTCCATGTATTCTCGCCTGTATGGCCTGCGACGTGGGTTCCTTTCTGCTCCCAGCCTTGTACGGCTTTACTGGTCCCTTCGGTTGTGGCAGGGCCTCCAGGCATCTTAGGCCAAGGAATATACAGTCCCCTGCGGACTGGTTATCTGCTGTAGGATGTGGAATCATCCCAGCCTCAGACACCAAAGTCTGGTAAAGTTAAGTCCGTTATATGCCAAGACAGGCTCTCTTCGCCTCTTGTCTCTGGCTTGTGGCTCTCCTCCTGCCACACTTCCTCTTAGGTGCAGTACAACTGTCTGTCCCTGCTCTGCTCTGGGACACGTCTCAGTGCTGAGACAGGCCATCCAGTTCTCTCTAACCTTGCCCTCAGTACCAGCTTTTATAGGGGCAGCCAGCTCCCCCTACTGGCCTGAGACAGGAGGTACTGCATGCTAATGTTCCCCTGACTAGAGAACCTCCCCCTTGCTCTCAGACACAGCTTTAATTACACTTGTGGCATCCAGGCCAGGGTGACACACATACATTACACTCCACTTCAGAGGGCAGGGCGAGATTGCTCCTAAGGGAGAGCACAGTCCTTGGTCCCTGGCTGGAGGGCGGAACCTTGTAGTGGGTGTGGGTAGAGGAAAAGGTACAGGGGAGCACTTCAGGAGTAGTATAAAAAGGGCAGCCATCTTGGGTGTGGTGAGAACAGAACAGAGCAGAGAACAGAGAGGAGGACAGTGAGAGGAGCAGGAGCTGTGCAGGAGCTGTGCTCAGGAGGAGGGGGCCTGAGTGAGAGAGGCCCAGGAGGTGAGACTGAGGAGAGGAGCAGAAAGGAAGGCTCCAGAAAGAAAGAGGGGATCCTAGGGGTATGGGAAGTGCTGGAGGCCACCCGTACACTCGGATCTACCAGGACGTGGAGGGATCAAGCCACAGAGGGGACCGGCCCCTAACTAGTGGGAATTGCAATATTCAGCTAGAAACTGAAGGCTTCTACATTTCCAGGGTGTAGTTGCCACAGCCGCAATTAATCACCAAAAAGGTAGCCACACAGGATCCAGGGAACTCCAGGTTGCCCGCTAAGATCTGAGGTTACCGGCTTGGGACACTGTTTGCGAGGCGCAGGGCAGGAGGGTGAGAGCCAGCGCAGGAAGACGACTGAGAAAGGCACACAGAAAGGGGTTCCGTTAAGTGCTCTTGAAATTCCTGAGGGATTGCTGAACCCCTCCTGTGGTGAATGCAGGACGACGTGGGTGGTTTTAATCTGCAGTTGTAACCAGGAGCAACGTGATAATCATGAGTAATCCCTGAAGACTGCACCCCACTGTCTCTGTGAATTATTGCTGCGCCATCATCCCTTGCACTACACTGCACAACAACATCTACCTCATCTATAATCATCACAGCAACGCCCTGGAGCTTAGCTCTACCTGTGGAGAGCAGAACCAACTCTGCTGCATTACCAACAGCTCCAGAGATCTGCACCGCAGAGGTGGCTCCATATAGCTGCATACCACAGGTGGCGTCACGAACACTAAACATAAAGACTATAATCCTTTTCTATCAATCCCCTTTTATTGACCACCCTGGGTCATGGACCGGGTCACCGCCACTGTGACATCTCCCCTAGCAACGACCGGCACGTCTACCGAGTAGCCCACCGCCCAGGGGGTGAGTCAGAAGCCCTAGATTCCTTTTTCATTGACCCCATAAAGTATGATGCCAACAAAAGGGCCCCCCAACTCAGTATGATTCACACACAGTGAATTCCTACACAGCACCCTCTAGATGCACAATATGATGACCCTACTGTACCCACCCAGCAAAGTATGGTGACCCCGAACCTAGCCCTCCTTACTATATGATTGCTACTAGAGATGAGCGTTGTTCGACTCGAACTGTTCGCCAATCTCAAATTCGAGCTGTTTTGGGCGGTGTTCGAGCCGTTCGGCGAACACGAACAATTTGAAAAAAATTCGGCTGTTCGATGTTATGTTCGATAACTGTTCGTGCACCAAAATCATAACTGGATTTTTTCTCAGTAATGCTGAAAATTAATGTTAATACGCAGTTTGAGTGTACAGCGGGGCGGGGGGAGGGGCAGGGGATGGATCTCTGCAGGAATAATGAAGATCTCCATTTTTTTTTTCTCTTTCCCGCATTTACAGAGGGGAGGTGCAATCTGTCAGCCTATCAGCAGCGCACACACGGAGCGAAGTGCTTTTTTTCACACAAGCAAGGGCATGTGTCATTGGCAGTGTATGTCACATGTCCTTGCCCTATAAGACCAAGCCATTTTCCCCGTCGCCACCATTTTCTCACTGCTGCAGCTGCGTGTTAGACGGCACCGCTGTTGCTGTGTGCGCTATACCTTGTTAATTTAAAGCCAATTTTCGCACAAATCTACAGATAGCTTGGGAGTAGGGAATAGTTGTGATTGCAGTCCTTTTAAGGACTAAGTTACAGCATTTCCTACGACTTTTATCAGGCAGGTCTGTGCTCTTAAATAGATAGGTTGGGAGTAAAGACTAATTGTAATTGCAGTCCTTTTCAGGACTAAGTTAGATCAGTTCCTATCAGTTTTTGCCAGGCAGGTCTCTGCCAGTGCTGTGCATGTTTTTTTCACAGCATTTGGCTAAATCTAGCAAAGCTAATCCTTTTTGGCCTATTGCAGAGTGTGTTAGTCAGTGGAGTAGCCTATCTATGTTGCAAGCTACACCACCTGTGTATAGAATACCAATTTTTTTACTGCACCTAGTGAAGTAAAACCTGTTGGGCATAGCATCATTCTATTAGTCCATCTATACTGACCTCCACCAGGTTGCAAATTGAATATTATTTTTTTCTGCATCTAGCTCAGAAAAAATATTTGGGCTTCTAGCAGTGTGTGGGACTTGTTCTATTAGTCCATCTATACTGACCTCCAGCAGGTTGCAAATTGAATATAATTTTTTTCTGCATCTAGCTCTGAAAAAATATTTGGGCTTCTAGCAGTGTGTGGGACTTGTTCTATTAGTCCATCTATACTGACCTCCATCAGGTTGCAAATTGAATATAATTTTTTTCTGCATCTAGCTATGAAAAAATATTTGGGCTTCTAGCAGTGTGTGGGACTTGTTCTATTAGTCCATCTATACTGACCTCCATCAGGTTGCATATTGAATACATTTTTTTTCTGCATCTAGCTCTGAAAAAATATTTGGGCTTCTAGCAGTGTGTGGGACTTGGTCTATTAGTCCATCTATACTGACCTCCATCAGGTAGCAAATTGAATATAATTTTTTTCTGCATCTAGCTCTGAAAAAATATTTGGCCTTCTAGCAGTGTGTGGGACTTGGTCTATTAGTCCATCTATACTGACCTCCATCAGGTTGCAAATTGAATATAATTTTTTTCTGCATCTAGCTGTTAAAAAATATTTGGGCTTCTAGCAGTTTGTGGGACTTGTTCTATTAGTCCATCTATACTGACCTCCATCAGGTTGCAAATTGAATATAATTTTTTTCTGCATCTAGCTCTGAAAAAATATTTGGGCTTCTAGCAGTTTGTGGGACTTGTTCTATTAGTCCATCTATACTGACCTCCATCAGGTAGCAAATTGAATATAATTTTTTTCTGCATCTAGCTCTGAAAAAATATTTGGGCTTCTAGCAGTTTGTGGGAGTTGTTCTATTAGTCCATCTATACTGACCTCCATCAGGTTGCAAATTGAATATAATTTTTTTCTGCATCTAGCTCTGAAAAAATATTTGGGCTTCTAGCAGTGTGTGGGACTTGTTCTATTAGTCCATCTATACTGACCTCCATCAGGTTGCAAATTGAACATAATTTTTTTCTGCATCTAGCTCTGAAAAAATATTTGGGCTTCTAGCTGTGTGTGGGACTTGTTCTATTAGTCCATCTATACTGACCTCCATCAGGTTGCAAATTGAATATAATTTTTTTCTGCATCTAGCTCTGAAAAAATATTTGGGCTTCTATCAGTGTGTGGGACTTGGTCTATTAGTCCATCTATACTGACCTCCATCAGGTTGCAAATTGAATATAATATTTTTCTGCATCTAACGCTGAAAAAATATTTGGCCTTCTAGCAGTGTGTGGGACTTGTTCTATTAGTCCATCTATACTGACCTCCATCAAGTTGCCAATTGAATAAAAAAAATTTCTGCATCTAGCTCTGAAAAAATATTTGGGCTTCTAGCAGTGTGTGGGACTTGTTCTATTAGTCCATCTATACTGACCTCCATCAGGTTGCAAATTGAATATAATTTTTTTCTGCATCTAGCTCTGAAAAAATATTTGGGCTTCTAGCAGTGTGTGGGACTTGTTCTATTAGTCCATCTATACTGACCTCCATC
This sequence comes from Phyllobates terribilis, assembly GCF_046119375.1. Taxonomy (NCBI): domain Eukaryota; kingdom Metazoa; phylum Chordata; class Amphibia; order Anura; family Dendrobatidae; genus Phyllobates; species Phyllobates terribilis. Next base: position 345,614,501 of record NW_027362769.1, on the reverse strand, counting down.
AGGTTGCAAATTGAACATAATTTTTTTCTGCATCTAGCTCTGAAAAAATATTTGGGCTTCTAGCTGTGTGTGGGACTTGTTCTATTAGTCCATCTATACTGACCTCCATCAGGTTGCAAATTGAATATAATTTTTTTCTGCATCTAGCTCTGAAAAAATATTTGGGCTTCTATCAGTGTGTGGGACTTGGTCTATTAGTCCATCTATACTGACCTCCATCAGGTTGCAAATTGAATATAATTTTTTTCTGCATCTAGCTCTGAAAAAATATTTGGGCTTCTATCAGTGTGTGGGACTTGGTCTATTAGTCCATCTATACTGACCTCCATCAGGTTGCAAATTGAATATAATTTTTTTCTGCATCTAACGCTGAAAAAATATTTGTCCTTCTAGCAGTGTGTGGGACTTGGTCTATTAGTCCATCTATACTGACCTCCATCAGGTTGCAAATTGAATATAATTTTTTTCTGCATCTAGCTCTGAAAAAATATTTGGGCTTCTAGCAGTGTGTGGGACTTGTTCTATTAGTCCATCTATACTGACCTCCATCAGGTTGCAAATTGAATATAATTTTTTTCTGCATCTAGCTCTGAAAAAATATTTGGGCTTCTAGCAGTGTGTGGGACTTGTTCTATTAGTCCATCTATACTGACCTCCATCAGGTTGCAAATTGAATATAATTTTTTTCTGCATCTAGCTCTGAAAAAATATTTGGGCTTCTAGCAGTGTGTGGGACTTGTTCTATTAGTCCATCTATACTGACCTCCATCAGGTTGCAAATTGAATATAATTTTTTTCTGCATCTAGCTCTGAAAAAATATTTGGCCTTCTAGCAGTGTGTGGGACTTGTTCTATTAGTCCATCTATACTGACCTCCATCAGGTTGCAAATTGAATATAATTTTTTTCTGCATCTAGCTCTGAAAAAATATTTGGGCTTCTAGCAGTGTGTGGGACTTGTTCTATTAGTCCATCTATACTGACCTCCATCAGGTTGCAAATTGAATATAATTTTTTTCTGCATCTAGCTCTGAAAAAATATTTGGGCTTCTAGCAGTGTGTGGGACTTGGTCTATTAGTCCATCTATACTGACCTCCATCAGGTTGCAAATTGAATATAATTTTTTTCTGCATCTAGCTCTGAAAAAATATTTGGGCTTGTAGCAGTGTGTGGGACTTGGTCTATTAGTCCATCTATACTGACCTCCATCAGGTTGCAAATTGAATATAATTTTTTTCTGCATCTAGCTCTGAAAAATTTTTTGGCCTTCTAGCAGTGTGTGGGACTTGTTCTATTAGTCGATCTATACTGACCTCCAGCAGGTTGCAAATTGAATATAATTTTTTTCTGCATCTAGCTCTGAAAAAATATTTGGGCTTCTAGCAGTGTGTGGGACTTGTTCTACTAGTCCATCTATACTGACCTCCATCAGGTTGCAAATTGAATATAATTTTTTTCTGCATCTAGCTCTGAAAAAATATTTGGCCTTCTAGCAGTGTGTGGGACTTGTTCTATTAGTCCATCTATACTGACCTCCATCAGGTTGCATATTAAATATATTTTTTTTCTGCATCTAGCTCTGAAAAAATATTTGGCCTTCTAGCGGTGTGTGGGACTTGGTCTATTAGTCCATCTATACTGACCTCCATCAGGTTGCAAATTGAATATAATTTTTTTCTGCATCTAGCTCTGAAAAAATATTTGGCCTTCTAGTGACGCGCCCCTGGGCCTACTTGGTGTAGCGTTGCGCACGCGGGGACTACCCGGAGCCGGGCCTGTTGGGGGTAGTAGTCTCGTGGCGGTGACCCGGTCCGTGCCCAGGGAGTCAAACTGTGTGGCTGAGTAGTAGCAGTAGATGTTGGACGACTACGCCACCCGTTGAATGTAGCTATGGAGCTGCCGCTGCAGGGCAGACCGCTGAGGCCGGTGGAAGGATTGTGCAGCGTGGATGGTATAACCCCCAACGGGAGGGGTATGGCCTCAGGGCAGCCGACGTGGATGATGGGGGTAGCAGGAACCACTCAGAGACGATGCGGTGTAGTTCAGGGTCTTTACTGGTGATATAGATAGACCCTCCCGGAGTACTGGCTAGCGATCGGGGCCTGGTCAGTCTTTGAGCAGATGGGATTTCCCCTGGCCCGGCGGAGTTGTAGGCCTCCCCAACTAATTGTACTCTTCTGGCTACCTTGCTAGAGGCGGGTAAAAGTAGCCCACGTCCCTGAGTGTACCGTGTGGTGCTCACCCGTATGGCCGGTGACTCGGGGCCTTCTAGTGGCTTCCGCTCCACGACGGCGGTGCTGGTCCCACGCGTGTGACCGTGCCTTCGGGTTTCTTGGCCAGAGGACCTGAAATCCCCTGCCGGTCGGTTTCTGCTGCTGGGTAAGGATTAGTCCCCACAGCCTCGGACTCCGGGTCCGGTGGTAACTCTTCAATCAGGGCGAGCTCTCCAGCTGCCAGCCCCTGATTCCTTTTAGCACGACTTCCCCAGAGCTCCTGATCTCTCTTTCCTATAGCTGCTTCTCCTCTTCTCTCTCTACTCTTTCTTCTTCTCTCTAACCCTGCCTCAGCCCCAGTTTTATATAGGGGAAGTTCTTCCCCTCCCAGGACTGGGCAGGAGGTGTGGCATGCATAGGATTCCTGACCAAGAGACCTCCCACCTGCTCTCAGACGTAATATTGCTATCACTGTGGAAACCAGACCCCTGGGGTGCCACATTCCCCCCTAGTGAAATTTAGTACTCCGGGACTAAACATATTTTTGTAACATAACAAATTACAAACAGAAACAACGCAATAAAGAAAAACATTAGGATGGTCACGGCGTGTCCGCAACCGGGTGTAACTTTTGAGGAAAACAAAGGTGTCCATTTCACCAAAACAGGGAGACGTAACCAGGTAGGGGTCTGTCCTGCCCCGAGTCCTTATCAGTCTTTTAGTCCGTCCTGGGTTACGCTCCAACTATATATACAAAGGATTCCGGATAATCCCTAAACGACACCTATAAAATAACTAAAAATACACAATTATTTACAAGTAACAGAAAACAGGTAAATACAAATAAACAGTTTAAACACCTAGATCCTCCAACGTACGGGCAACTGGCCTTTAGTGACCCTAGTGGACCTACGGAGCTGGCTGACTGGTCCTGAGCTACAGGGTATAGGAGCTGTCAAGGGTAAACTGGGCAGCCGTCTACGGACTCTTTGGCTCACTAGGGGTATGGCAGGCTCACTATAAGCAGAGGGTTGATTCTCCTGGTCTGCTTGTGTGGGGTCTTCTGCCTCCTGGACCGGCTGTTCTTCCAGCTCTACCTGTGTCTCCGTAGGCACTTGGGATGCTGGTTGGAGGAACGTGAGGACGGGTACCACAACAGCACCATTGACTTGAGTCCAAGACCGAGGGAAGTCTCCGAGCACAGTACTAACCATATCTTCCCTTTCCTCTACGGGTCGAGGGTCTTCTTGTTCCTCTTCAGGGTTCCGTAGCTGTTCGGGACACTTCTTCAGGTGATCCCGGGATACAATGGCTGTGGTTTCCCCTCCGTCTTTACTGATTGTACAGATCTTTGGGTTGTCGTGGCTTGAGGGCAGTACGGTGTACGGGTCCTTCTCCCACTGGTCGTCCAACTTGTGGAGCCGTCTTTTCCTCTTCAAGACCTGCTTTCCGGGCACCAGGGGAACAGCGGGAGCATACTGGTTGTAAGTTTTCTCTTGTCTTTCCCTAGCTTGACAGAGACTTCGCTCCACGCTCTCCTGTACTTTCCGGTACTGCTGCTGCCTCTCTGTGTCCCAGTCTGCTTCTGGTGAAGTGTCCTCGGGTGTCAGGACTCCCATCTCCAGATCAACAGGAAGCTTACCAGGTCTTGCCCTCATTAGGTAAGCCGGGGTACAGTTGGTGGAACCTACAGGGATGTGGTTGTATAGGTCCACCAGGTCGGGCAGCTTTTCAGGCCACAGACTACGTTCTTCCAGGGGCAATGTTTTCAGAAGATCTATCACCACCTGGTTCATTTTCTCACAAAGTCCATTAGTTTGCGGGTGATAGGGTGTTGTTCTTATCTTCCGGCAGCCATACAGGGTGCAGAACTCCTGGAAGACTTCCGCTTCAAAGGCAGGCCCCTGGTCCGTCAGCACCTGCTCCGGGTATCCGTGCGGACGGCAGAAGTGCTGCTGGAAGGCTCTAGCTGCTGTTTGAGCCGTTAGGTCCTTGACGGGGACGACAACCAAGAACCGGGAGTAGTGATCCACGATGGTTAACGCGTAGACGTAGCCACTTCTGCTTGGGGTCAGTTTTACATGATCCAAGGCTACCAGTTCCAACGGCTGTCTGGTGATGATGGACTGCAGGGGAGTCTTCTGGCTGGCACGGTCCCTCCTTCTTAGGTTGCATGGGCCACAGTCTCTGCACCACCTCTCGATGGTTCCTCTCATGCCTACCCAATGGAACCGCCCGCGCAGCAGGAACTCCAGCTTCTTCCATCCGAAGTGCCCAGCTCCGTCGTGGTATGCCTCCATCACCATAGCTGCGTCTCTTCTTGGCACCACTACTTGCCAGATTAGTTCATGCGTCCGGGAGTTAACCATTCTGCGGCACAACTTCCCCTTGTAAAGGAACAGTCGACTCTTCTCAGCCCACAGTTGCTTGGCTTCCTCCGGAGCGTCTGGGTCAAGGCGTGCATCTGGCCGAGTCAGCATCTCCTTTACCAGTCGGACGGCAGGGTCACTGTCTTGCGTCTCCGCCCAGTTGTAATGAGGTAATGGGTTGAACGTAGCGGATTGCTTACTCCTTACACGGTGGGAATACTGGATAGTCCCATGACGGTGGAACGCAGGGAGTTCAACTTCTTCCAGTTCCTCTGAATCTTCCCCTACGTCTGGTAGGTTCGGCATCCTGGACAGGGCGTCCGCGTTGGTATTGGAGCGTCCTGCCCGGTATTTGATTGTAAACTCATAGTTGGACAAGCGGGCCATCCATCTCTGCTCTAGGGCACCGAGTCTTGCAGTGTCCAGGTGTGTCAACGGGTTGTTATCCGTGTACACGGTGAACCGGGAAGCAGCGAGGTAGTGCTTAAAGCGTTCGGTGACTGCCCACACCACTGCCAGGAACTCTAGCTTAAATGAGCTGTAATTCTCAGGGTTTCTTTCGGTGGGTCGCAGTTTTCGGCTGGCGTAAGCAATTACCCGTTCCTTCCCCTGCTGGATCTGGGACAGTACGGCTCCTAGCCCGATGTTACTGGCGTCGGTGTAGAGGATAAAGGGCTGGCTATAATCAGGGTACGCCAGGATTTCATCCCCCGTGAGGGCCATCTTCAGCTGGCGGAAGGACTCTTCTTCCAGCTTCTCCCATCTGAAGGGTGGCTTCTGGTTCTTGGCCTTCCTGGACTGGCCTATCAGGAGGTCCTGCATAGGAGCTGCCTTTTTGGTGAAACCGGGAATGAACCTTCGGTAGTAGCCTACCAACCCGAGGAACTGCCTCACTTCCTTTACGCTGGAGGGGCTTGGCCATTCCTTAATTGCGGTGATCTTATCAGGGTCGGGAGCCACTCCGTCAGCACTCACCACGTGTCCCAGGTACTGCACCTTTGGCTTCAGGAGGTGACACTTGGAGGGTTTCACCTTTAGGCCGTAACTTGCCAGAGCTTCGAACACTTCCGCCAGGTGTTTCAGGTGGTCCTCGTAGGTCTTGGAATAGACGATGACATCGTCCAGGTATAACAGGACCGTCTCAAAGTTTCGGTGTCCCAGACAGCATTCCATCAATCGCTGGAAGGTTCCTGGTGCGTTGCAGAGTCCGAACGGCATGCAGGTAAACTCGCTAAGTCCCATCGGGGTGGTGAATGCGGTCTTCTCCCGGTCCGCCTCTGCTACAGGAACCTGCCAGTACCCGCTAGTGAGATCCAAGGTGGAGAAGAAGTTAGCAGATTTTAAAGCAGCCAAAGACTCCTCTATTCTTGGTAAGGGGTACGCATCTTTGTGTGTGATACGGTTAATTTTCCGGTAATCTACACACATTCTCATGGTGTTGTCTTTCTTTTTGACCAAGACTAGTGGAGCTGCCCAGGGGCTACAGCTATCCCTGATTACCCCAGCCTCCTTCATGTCTCTAAGCATCCCCGTGGCGTGTTGGTAGTGTGCAGGGGGTACGGGTCGATACCTCTCTTTTATGGGAGGATGGTCTCCCGTGGGGATGTGGTGTTCTACCCCCTTGACTCGCCCGAAGTCTAACGGGTGTTTACTAAACACTCTCTCGTACTCTCGAACCACCCGGTAGACTCCCTGTTTCTGGTGGGAGGGAGTGGAGTCAGTACCCAAATGTAGTTGCTGACACCAATCCTCCATTATTTTCGTAGAGCCGTTACCTTCCTCCGGGCGAGATGGAGGCAAGGGTTCCACAGACTGTATAGAATTTTGGTTGATAGTATATAATTTGGCTAGCGTAGCATACCGGGGCAGGTATACTTCCCTTTTCCCGATATTTATTATACGAACGGGCACCCTCCCATGGCGTACATCAACTACCCCCCGTGCTGTCAAAATGGTGGGCCTACTGTCTGAGTAGACTGGTTCTACCATGGCCTGGTAATCTCTACCTCTCAGACCAATAGCTGCCCGGCACCAAATCATCATTTCACTTTTCGGGGGCATGGCAATAGGGAAAGGGTCACACATTCTTACGCTACCAATCTCACCACCGGAGAGTTCCACCTGTTGCCGTCGCATCAGTGCCCGGATCTCTTTCTGGAGCACTCGCTGCTGGCCGGAGCTGGCGTTCTTGGCAACCTGCTGTAAAATGAAAATCACCTCTGCAAGACAATTTTCAATCACATTAGTTCCTAGAGTTATCTTTGGGTGACTCTCGCGCTTGTCAATGTCTACAATGATCAGTCCCTGTGCTGCCAGTTCGACTCTACCGATTTTAATGGTCATTTCTTTAAATCCGATCTGTGGCACGGGCTGACCATTACTGGCGATGATACTCAAGTCGTCGTCTGGATAGCGGGTTATATCCGAGTCATTCCAGTACTGCTTGAAGAGCACGTACGGGATGGTGGTGACCTGTGACCCGGTGTCCAGTAGGGCACTCATAGGGATGCCATCCAGTACCACAGGCAAGACTGGACGTCCTCCCACATATTTGTCGCGCCAGTTCGATGGGCCTGGTGATCTTTTTCCTGGGGGTTGGCCCTCTACCCCAGGTTGTGCCAGTTTAAAGGACAGTACCTTGCCATATGTCCGGGTTGATTGCAGCGGCGGCAGATAGGTTGTCCGTCCTCGTTGTACCGGTCGCTGGGTCTTCCTCTAGCCGGTGGGGTCCTCCTTGGTCGACGCCACGGGATGTCCTCCGGTCCGGATGCCAGCTGGATCTTCCCTGGAGTGGAAACCTGTAAAGACTGCACAGTTCGGGTTAGCGCAGCAACGCTTTTAGCTAGCTCTTGGACCTGATGGTGCAGGTCCGGAGCCGGGTCATTGTTCAAAGCCTGCGCATCAGTCCCCACAGGCCCTGCCAACAAGGGCGCCGCCTCCTGGTGGTAAGTGATAGCTGGGCGCCTGTGGGTCACAACGCCACCCGGTGTCGGTTCTCGGAGCACCCGGATGGCTCTGTCCTTGAACTGTGCAAAGTCCAGATGAGGATCCTGTAAGGCTATGGCCCTCAACTGGGTTCGGTGGACATTGCAATATAGTCCCTCTATAAATTGCTCGGTCAACAGCCTGTCCTCATTTCCCACGCTGTCAGGGTCGGTCTGTTTAATGGCTCTCAGGGCCTCTTGTAGGTTTAGTGCATAGTCCCTTATACTCTCATGTGCTCGCTGCTTGCACCCATAGAATCTAAGCTTAATCTCGGCTGAGGTGCGGGTATCAAAGGTGTCCTTCAGCCGGGTTAATATCCCTGCGACAGTCCTCCTCCTCCCAAGTGACCAGGAGTTTACCTCCCTTTGGGCTGCCCCGGTTAGTTGGGCCACCAGGATGCTCACTTTTTGCTCTTCTGTGAGGGGGTACACCTGGAAGAGGCTATCCAGCTTTTCTTTAAAGTCATTCAGGGTATGTGACTCCCCTAAGTACTGGGGTAGCCAGGCTGCTCCCGGGATATAGGGCATGGTGAAAGGCATGACTGCAGCAGCGGTGGCGCTGGCGGGGGTTGAGGCAGTGAAGCTCTCCTCCGTATCCGACATCTTTCTCCCCCCCCCTAGTGGACCGTGGCCTACCTTGCGATGATCCTCTTCCTTAGGCCGCGGCTCCGCAGTGGATCGTCAGGGTTGAGGACCTTCCGTCGCGCTCCTGTGACGTCGGCGTCTGCTGGGCTCCTTCCAGGATCTTACGCAACGTCCTGACGTGAGGCGGGGCTTCAGTTCTCGCGCGCTTTCAGAGTCCACGCCCCTCTTCTTCCCGCGCGGTGTCTTCAAGATGGCGTCCAACGGCGGGAAAACTCCACGGATGGCGGGAAGAAGGCAGAAGATGGCGCCGGATGGCGGGAAAACTTCGCGGGTGGCGGTAAGAAGGTAGAAGATGGCGCCGGATGGCGGGAATCTTCACCACTGGTAAGTTTGAACAGTCTTTTTCAGGCACGCAGTACCCGGTGGTTGCGGGCACGAAATCCTGCCGACTACGCCAAAAGTTGACGCGCCCCTGGGCCTACTTGGTGTAGCGTTGCGCACGCGGGGACTACCCGGAGCCGGGCCTGTTGGGGGTAGTAGTCTCGTGGCGGTGACCCGGTCCGTGCCCAGGGAGTCAAACTGTGTGGCTGAGTAGTAGCAGTAGATGTTGGACGACTACGCCACCCGTTGAATGCAGCTATGGAGCTGCCGCTGCAGGGCAGACCGCTGAGGCCGGTGGAAGGATTGTGCAGCGTGGATGGTATAACCCCCAACGGGAGGGGTATGGCCTCAGGGCAGCCGACGTGGATGATGGGGGTAGCAGGAACCACTCAGAGACGATGCGGTGTAGTTCAGGGTCTTTACTGGTGATAAAGATAGACCCTCCCGGAGTACTGGCTAGCGATCGGGGCCTGGTCAGTCTTTGAGCAGATGGGATTTCCCCTGGCCCGGCGGAGTTGTAGGCCTCCCCAACTAATTGTACTCTTCTTGCTACCTTGCTAGAGGCGGGTAAAAGTAGCCCACGTCCCTGAGTGTACCGTGTGGTGCTCACCCGTATGGCCGGTGACTCGGGGCCTTCTAGTGGCTTCCGCTCCACGACGGCGGTGCTGGTCCCACGCGTGTGACCGTGCCTTCGGGTTTCTTGGCCAGAGGACCTGAAATCCCCTGCCGGTCGGTTTCTGCTGCTGGGTAAGGATTAGTCCCCACAGCCTCGGACTCCGGGTCCGGTGGTAACTCTTCAATCAGGGCGAGCTCTCCAGCTGCCAGCCCCTGATTCCTTTTAGCACGACTTCCCCAGAGCTCCTGATCTCTCTTTCCTATAGCTGCTTCTCCTCTTCTCTCTCTACTCTTTCTTCTTCTCTCTAACCCTGCCTCAGCCCCAGTTTTATATAGGGGAAGTTCTTCCCCTCCCAGGACTGGGCAGGAGGTGTGGCATGCATAGGATTCCTGACCAAGAGACCTCCCACCTGCTCTCAGACGTAATATTGCTATCACTGTGGAAACCAGACCCCTGGGGTGCCACACTAGCAGATTCTAGCAGTGTGTGGGACTTGTTCTATTAGTCCATCTATACTGACCTCCATCAGGTTGCCAATTGAATAAAAAAAATTTCTGCATTTAGCTCTGAAAAAATATTTGGCCTTCTAGCAGTGTGTGGGACTTGTTCTATTAGTCCATCTATACTGACCTCCATCAGGTTGCAAATTGAACATAATTTTTTTCTGCATCTAGCTCTGAAAAAATATTTGGGCTTCTAGCTGTGTGTGGGACTTGTTCTATTAGTCAATCTATACTGACCTCCATCAGGTTGCAAATTGAATATAATTTTTTTCTGCATCTAGGTCTGAAAAAATATTTGGGATTCTAGCAGTGTGTGGGACTTGTTCTATTAGTCCATCTATACTGACCTCCATCAGGTTGCAAATTGAATATAATTTTTTTCTGCATCTAACTCAGACAATAGTTTTGGCCTAATACCACAGTTTGGCCTCTCAGCTCTGCTCGGTTCCCATCCATTGTTTTTTTGTGCAAACAACTCCAGAGTTGTGAATTAGTTAACCACCAAAAGGAGTGGAAAAAGGCCTGCTGCTGGTGGAAAGGGGAAAAGGCGTGTTGGGAAGGGGAAAAAAGGTTGTGTCCGTGGGGTAGGTGTTAAAGCAACAGCAACATCTACAGAAGAAAGACCATCTTCCAGCCAAACTAAAATGTCTACTTCTTTTAGCGGACAATGTGATAAGATCCCTTTCTTACGGCCACGCCAATCGCTACAAATTAAAGATGAGGCACAAAAACAGCAGGTGCTTCAACGGATATCAAGTGCTCCTTTAAGTGGGCTCTCGTCCACATCAACTTCAACATCACAAATACTCCAGTCCTCAGAGGTGTCCCCCAATCGCACTTGCTTCCTCACAGCTCCCAAATCTCCAGCTGCCCGTCTGAGTATGAGGTAGAACAGATGGTTGAGTCTGCAGAGCTGTTTACTCATACTATAGCCTGGGAATCAGAGGTCGGCTCCAGCGCTTCTGTGAATCCAGACGAGGAAATAATCTGCACTGATGCCCAGAATCTTTATGAGTCGGATCCAGGACTAGACGCAGAAGGTTCTGACCATAATGTAGACCCTCATTCCCAAACTGTAACTCCTGTTGGTGGAGACAATGAGGAAGACGATGATGAGACTCAAATACCTGATTGGAGCGACAACTTTAGTTTTTTGTCAGGGCAGGAACAGGTTGGCTCTGAGGACGACGGGTGTGATAACACACAGGGTGATGATGATGAGGTTGGAGATCCCACTTACTGTCAACCCACAGTAAGCCAAGAGATGAGGTCAGCAGAGGAGGTGGAGGAGGATGCTAGTGACGACGAGGTCAGGTTGCGTCTTCCTGGACAGAGACGTAGTACTGGAAGCACGTCAACAACTGCATCCTCAAACTCAACTCTGCCTCTGACCACAAGTCGTGGTGGCTCTTCAGGTCGCATGGGTGCTAAGCCTTGCATAGCCTGGGCATTTTTTCAGATCGATAAAGATGACCCAACTCGTGTTATCTGTAACATTTGTCAACAAAAGCTAAGTAGAGGTAAAAAAATACATAGTTTGAGTACTTCATGCATGAACCGGCACATGGACATGAAGCATAAGTTGCAGTGGGAAGCTTACTGTGCTACAATGTGGCCTAGCCGGCCGGGCCAACCACCGTCTGCCCCATCTTGTGCATCTGCGGCCTCTTCATCCTCTGTGACTGGGGGGACAGCAGTCACACCTGTTTTGGGACGCAGACCTGCCACCTCTTTACCCGCAACAGCCAGCGTGATTGGCAGGTCATCATTTTCTTTGGAGGTGGTAACACCAGCTGGTGTTGAGCGCTGTCCGACATCGATAGCACCACCTTTGGATCAAGGCAACCTAACATGTCCGCCTGCATCTTCCTCACAGACCGGCAGTTTGCCGGGGACACCCTTATCAACCCCGTCTAAGCACAACAGCCATCCCTCGGTCCCTCAGATGTGGACAAGTAAAAGACCATTTCCTCCTAGCCATGAGAAAGCTAAGAGGTTGAATTTCACCATCTGCAAGCTCTTGGCTACAGAAATGCTGCCTTTCCGCCTGGTGGACACAGAGGATTGTCGAGACCTTATGTCCGTCGCAGTGCCCCAGTACCAGATGCCCAGTCGGCACTACTTCTCAAAGAAAGGTGTGCCTGCGCTCCACCAGCATGTCGCACACAACATCACCGCTTCTTTGAGAAACTCTGTGTGTGACAGGGTGCATTTCACCACAGACACTTGGACGAGTAGGCATGGACAGGGGCGTTACATGTCGCTGACTGGGCACTGGGTAACTATGGTGACAGCAGGACTAGGGGCTGCTGTCCAAGTCTTGCCGTCCCCACGAGTTGTGTGTCAATCCTCTTTATGTCAAAGTTCCTCCACTGCTTCTGCCTCCTCAACCTCCTCTCGGTCCTCCACCTGCACCCAAAGCCTGTCTGGTCATGCCACAAGCTTTCTAACTGCGCAGAAGGGTTCCTGCACACCTCCTTACTATGCTGGCAGTAGGGCTCAACGTCATCAGGCGGTTTTTACTTTGAAATGTCTGGGAAATGTGAGTCACACAGCTGAGGAGTTGTGGTCAGCTCTGAAGAACCAATTTCATGAATGGTTGTCTCCACTGGACCTGAAACCAGGGAAGGCCGTGTGCGACAATGCTGCAAACCTGGGTGCGGCCCTTCGCCGGGGCAATGTCACACACGTGCCTTGTATGGCTCACATGTTGAACCTGGTGTCCAGCAATTTTTAGCCCACTATCCCGGACTAGATGGCCTTCTGCAGAGGGCACGGTCGCTGTGTGCTCACTTCCGCCGTTCGCATCCCGCAGCTCAGCGACTTACATCTCTACAGAAGTCGTTGGGCCTGCCACTTCACCGGCTAAAATGCGATGTGCCTACCCGGTGGAATTCAACTCTGCACATGTTGCAGAGACTGTGGCAGCACCGACAAGCCCTGGTGCAATACGTTCTGACGTATAGCCTGGGCCAACGAGATCCAGAGGTGGGGCAAATCACGCTGGAGGAGTGGTCTCAGATCAGGGACCTATGCACCCTTCTGCACAGTTTTGAAATGGCGACGAAGATGTTTAGTGCTGGCGATGCCATTATCAGCATGACTATTCCGGTGATTTACATGCTGGAGCACATGTTAAACAGAATTCGGAGTCAGGTGGTGGCACAAGAGGAGGTGGAGGAAGTAGAGGAGGAGGAGTTGTATGCGGAAGGGCTAACATCTGCAAGGTCCAGACGGTCAGCAGCACCAAGGCGGCAGGCATGTGAGGGTGGGGGAGATGGTTTTACCAGGGCGCATGGTAGCAGCCAAACTAGTGAGGAAGGTGCAGGAGCCCAGGAAGAAGTGGAGGACGAACTGATGGAAGACTCATCAGATGAGGGAGACCTTGATCACATTTCTGTTGTGCGAGGTTGGGGGGAGAGGACAGAGGAAGGAAGCATGATTGTTACCTCGTCACCAACACAACAGGGACTTGGTGCTCCTGGATGCGCAAGACACATGAGTGCCTTCTTGCTGCACTACCTGCAACATGACCCTCGAATTGTGAGAATTAGAAATAATCCTGACTACTGGGTTGCCACACTGTTAGATCCCTGGTACAAAAGTAAATTTGCAGAAATTATTCCTGCCATAGAAAGGGATGCACGCATGCAGGAGTACCAGCAGAGACTGTTGCAGAATCTTACATGTGCTTTTCCACAAAACACCAGTGGTGCATGTAGTGAATCTCACCGTTCCAACTTGGCAACCGTGGGACCGTCGAGTGTTCAGCACTCAAACCGTAACAGAAACACAGTATCTGCTGGTAACATCAATTTTGCGGAATCATTTCACCACTTTTTTAGCCCATCCTTTGCAAGGCCACAGGAGACAAGAAGTCTGACACATAGTCAACGCCTAGAGACGATGGTACAGGAGTATCTCCAAGTAAACATTGAAGCCATGACTGTGTCACTGGACCCTTGCTCTTTTTGGGCTTCCAATCTGTATAAATGGCCGGAGCTCGCCACTTACACCTTGGAGATCTTGTCATGCCCCGCAGCCAGCGTTCTGTCTGAACGTGTGTTCAGCGCTGCTGGTGGTGTGCTGACAGATAAGCGCACGCGGCTCTCCACTGATAATGTAGACAGACTCACGTTCATAAAGATGAACAAATCATGGATCCGAAATGACTTATCTACCCCTGTGTCATCCTGGGGAGAGTAAAAGCTTGATGATTGGTTAAAATCACCTCACCAACCGTTTTAAGCTTTCAAATTACTAATCATGTTTATCTGTATCTTGGCTGGAAAATAATTTGGGCTTTGTAGCAGTGTGCAGTACTGATTCTATTAGGCCATCTATACTAAGCTCCACCAGATTTAAAATTACTAATCATGTTTATCTGTATCTTGGCTGGAAAATAATTTGGGCTTTGTAGCAGTGTGCAGTACTGATTCTATTAGGCCATCTATACTAAGCTCCACCAGATTTAAAATTAATAATAATTTTTAGTTGCATCTAGCCCGGAAAATAATTTTGGGGCTCCGAGATGCGCAAGACACATAAGTGCCTTCTTGCTGCACTACCTGCAACATGACCCTCAGATTGTCAGAATTCGAAGTAATCCTGACTACTGGGTTGCCACACTCTTAGATCCCCCACACTCTTCGATCAACCTTTTCATTTTAATAAAGACCAAAAAAATGGTCATTTTTGAAATTATAAGCATTAGCAGGTTATTAGAAACTGAAATCAAACAGTTTTCAACTCAAAACTTTATTCTAGGTTATGTTACATTTGCACATAGGACCCCTTGTTCGAAAGGAGCTTCTGAACTCTCTCGTCCATTGAATTTGTCAGGTTTTGGATGGTTTCTGCTTCAATTGTTTTGCATGAGGACAGAATACCCTCCCAGAGCTGTTGCTTAGATGTGAACTGCCTCCCGCCATCATAGACACTCCTTTTGATGATGCTCCAGAGGTTCTGAATGGGGTAGAGGTCAGGGGAGCATGGGGGTCACACCATAAGTTTGTCCCCTTTTATGCCCATATCAGCCAGAGATGCAGATGTGTTATGTGCAGCATGAGACGGTGCATTATCATGCATGAAAATGATGTTGCTGTGGAATACACGGTTCTTCTTCTTGAACTATGGCAGGAAGTGCTGTTTGAGAAACTCCACATACATTATGGAGTTCATCTTTACCCCTTCAGGGATCCTAAAGGGGCTGACAATCTCTCTCCCCATGATTCCAGCCCAAAACATTACTCCACCTCCTCCTTGTTGGCGCTGTAGCCGTGTTTGCGTGGGGTGTCCATCAACCAGCCATTCTCCACTCCATCCATCTGGACCTTCGAGCGTTGCACGGCACTCATCCGTGAACAAAACAGTTTTGAAGTCAGTCTTCATGTATTGTTTGGCCCACTGGAGCCGTTTCTGCTTGAGTGCAGTGGATAGAGGAGGTCGACAGGATGGCATACGCACAGCTGCAAACCTCTGAAGGACCCTGCATCTTGTTGTTCGGGGGACGTTGGAGGCACCAGCAGCTTCAAAAACTTGTCTGCTGCTATGACAAGGCTTTTTTGCCGCTGCTCTTTTAACCTGACGTAATTGCCTGTAGGAAAGAGTCCTCAATTTGCCCTTATCAGCACGCACACGTGTGTACTGTGAATCAGCTACATACTTCTTGATTGCCAAGACACTTCATCCTGATCATCGCACAATGTTGATTGTAGTCATGCCTTGACCTAAACACTCCACAATTTGTTGCTTCTCAGCAGCCGACACATCCTTTTTCTTTCCCATTTTGGCAGAAAATGTAGGCTGCTTGATAATGTGGGACAGCCTTCTTAAGTAGTCTTGCCTTTCATTGGACACACCTGCCAAACTAATTAGCACTGGTGTCTGCAATTGCTTACAGTGATATAAAGAGCCCTGACACACATCACCATCAATGAGTTTAACTGACAAACAAACAAATTCTTCCCTTATCACTCCTAAACACTTTTTGCATAATAATTTGGAACACAGTGTACATGTGCTTTTCCACAAAACACCAGTGGTTCACGTAGTGAATCTTACAGTTCTAACTTGCCAACCGTGGTCTGTATGGAGTTGTTCAATAAAGGGCCCAAAATTAAGATAACATAGATGGGAGAGGTCTCTATGAATAGGAATTCCTAAGTATTTGATACCCTGTGAGGGCCAGGCAAAGGGAAAGTTGGACTGGATGGAATCCTGTATGGATTTGGGGAGGGAGACATCGAGGGCCTCAGACTTCGCTGCATTGATTTTAAAATTTGACCATGTAACAAAGTGATCTATTTCAGCCATAACAGCAGGGATGGATATATGTGATTGAGTGATATATACAAGGACATCATCAACAAATAGAGAGCACTTGTACTTGGTGCCTCCCACCTCAATCCACCTAATATTGGGGTTATGGCGAATTGATGAGAGCAGGTGCTCCGTCACTAGGATGTATAAGAGAGGGGACAGAGGACATCCCTGCCTTGTCCCATTGGTGATTATGAAAGGTGATGAAAATGTTCTGACACGCCCCCTGGGCCTTGGGACATCCGGAGCCGGACCCTTTTTGGTGGATGCTGGTGGTTGTAGTCTCCGTGGCGGCGACCCGGTTCCGTGGCTCAGGGCGGTCAAACCAGTGGCGGAACTATTTATGTGGTTTTGATGTTTAAATGTCCGACTACGCCACCCGTGGATTGCGGTCAGAGTGAACCGCCGCTGCAGGGCAGACCGCTGAGGCTCGTGTTGTGGGTGCAGCAGAGTGTAGCATAACTCCCCACGGGAGGAGTATAGCCTCAGGGCAGTGTATGCGGAGGATGGGGGTGATGGTGCAGGGCAGCAGCAGTAACGAGACGGAGTCAGTGATGCAGTCCAGGGCCTTTACTCACAGTTCTTATTATCCAGACCACTTCTGCAGGTAACGGCTGCCCACGTCGTACTGTGCTCACCAGGTGAGGGGCTCAGACAACTCCCAGATAACTTTGGAGCGCTTCACAGGACCCCCATTGTGTGTCCTTTGTCTGGCCTTTCTTACCAACCCTTCTGTCCGGCTGCCTCGGACCTCCTCTTGGTAAAATTGGCGCCAGTTTCCCTGACCCTATGTGGTGCCTTCCTAGCGGGTGTAGCGAGGGGCTGCGCCACATAAAATGTCACAGCCTCCGGTTTCTAGCTGAGGGTCGTTTCCCGCCTCCACTAGTTTCGGGGACCGGTCTCCCCCTTTGGCCTGACCCCTCCACACAGGTGGATTCGGGAGTGCGGTGGCGACTCGCCCGTCCGCACCCCTGGGATCCCTTCGTTCCTCGTTCCTGGAGCCTTCTCCTCTCCTCTTCCTTCCTTCTCCCTCTTCCAGGCCTGGGCCTCTGTTACTAGGCCCGCCTCCGGAGCAGAGCTCATGCAGAGCCCCTGCTCCCTGTCACTTCTGCTCAGACTTCTCTGCACTGAACTAAGATGGTGCCCACCTTTTATACTCCCTTCTCAATGCACCCAGGAACTGCTTCCTCCCTGCTCCTGCACTGCAGGGTTCCCCTTCCTCAGTGTTCCCTCCCCCCACTCCAGCCAGGGAAAAGGACTGTCGTGCCCATCTCAGGGGCATATTGGTCGCCCGTCCCCACGGCAATGTGGTGTAATGCATGCAGGTGTCGGGTCCTGATCCACACTCCATCCTTACCTGAGAGTGAGATATCACACCTCTGGGTGAGGTGCAATACCTCTGTAGCAACCGAGCCCTCAGGGTGCTACAGTTCCATTTATCTTCAGCCTAGGTGACGTATTGCGATACAGGGCCGTGATTTTGACTATAAAAGGGTCCCCTAGACCCCTACCCCAAGCTTTTTAAGAGAATAATATATGGCGTGCCAGGAGACTCTATGGAATGCTTTCTCAGCATCCAACGAGAGTATCTAATTACAAATTTTTAACTGCATCTAGCCCAGGAAATACTTTGTGCCTAGTAGCAGAGTCTGCTAGTCAGAGGATTATCCCGGCTGTTAAGCAAGCTACACCACCTGTAGTTTGGACACTTCATTTTTTCAAAGGAAATGCTTCGGGACCACGGGATACTCAGTGAAGAGCATCAAGAGGCACCCCAAGGCATAGGGGCTGGGACTGGCGGTAGAATGCCTTGCGGAGGCCAGCTGAGCTCGATCCTTATAAAAGCTTTTTAACTGCAGCAGCTTTAGTGGACGCTACTGGAGCTGGAATTACGCGGCTGCTGGCATGAGACTTTGACTCGCCCCCTGGGCCGTGGGGCACACGGATCCGGGCGATAGGGGAACGATGGGGGTAGTAGTAGTGGCGGCCCGGTCCCGCGGCTCAGGGTGGTCAGGCCAATGGTAGTCTGCTATGCGCTGCAAATAATGTCCGACTACGCCACCCGTGGATTGCGGTTATTAGGAACCGCCGCTGCAAGGCAGTCCGCTGGGGCTGATGATGGGTGCAGCTGAGGTGATGTGACTCCCCACGGGAAGAGTGCAGCCCCAGGGCAGTGTAGTGGATGTTGGGAGTGATGGTAGTGCGGGTCCCGGTGCTGATAGTGCTGGAGGCGCGAAGGAGCACACAGACAGCCAGTTACAGTCCAGGGTCTTTACTCACAGTTCGTTTGTTCCAGGTCACCTCGGCCAGCAGTGACCGTCCGAGCCGTGCTGCGTCCACCAGGTGAGGGGCTCGGTCAACTCCCAGGCAGTTCAGGAGCATGGCACAGGACCCCCTTTTATCCTTTCTCTGGCCTGCCTCACCAGTGACCCACTTTTGTCCAGCTGCCGCGGACCTGTGCGGTTAAACGTGGGCCCCGTCCTCCGCTGTCCTATATGGTGCCTTCCTAGCAGGTTTGATGAGGTGTCGCACCAATATATGATCACGCCGACCGGTCTTTGGCTGAGGGTTGTTTCTCCTCCACCAACTTGGGATCCGGTACCCTTAATCTGCCTGACCCTGCGCCCTGGATTCTCGTGGGTTCTTAGGGTCCCTTCCACCTTCTTGTTCCTGAGCCCTTCTGTTTCTCTGTCTCTCCTTCTTTGCAGTTCCTTTCTGTTTCTGTTCCTTTCTCTTGGAGCTGAGATGAGCCAGAATCTCAGCTCCCTTTCACCTCCTCCTCGGCCTCTTCTCCAGGCCCACTTCTCCTTCTCCTCTCAGGCCCCGGCCTCTTCTCTAGGCCTGCCTCTGGAGCAGCACTCAGCCTGAGCTGCTGCTCCCTGTCTTCTCCTCTCCACAGAACGAACCTAGATCTAAGATGGTGCCCACCTTTTATACCTCCCTCTAGCCATGAGCCCAGGTGACCAGCAACCAATGGGCTCCTTCCTACACTCAGGAACCGCCCCCTATCTGCCCCTACAGCACTGGGTGTTCCACCCCTCCCTCCCCACTCCAGCAGGGACATGGTCGGTCGTGCCTGTGACGCACCCCCTGGGCCATATTCTTTAGGGGGAATACCCGGAGCCGGATCAGATGGGAGTTGTAGTCGCCGAGTGGCTGTGACCCGGTCCGTACCCAGGGTGTCAAGCTCAGTTGTATGTGGCAGTCCTACAGATGTTATTAAGTTCTTTATTGTCGACTACGCCACCCGTTGTATTGCGGTCACTACGGCCGCCGCTGCAGCAGGGTCCGCTGAGGCTGATGGTGTTGGTGCAGCTTTTGGTAGTATAACCCCCATCGGGTGGGGTATAGCCTCAGGGGGTCAGGTGCAGAGGATGGGGGTTGTGGTGGTGCAGCGTAGATGTTAAGTGAAGACAGAGTCGGGTTGTGCAGTTTAGGGTATTTACTCACTGCTGATGTTCCGGTCACTCCAGCTTCAAGTGACCACCCGAGCCGTGCTGCGTCCACCAGGTCCTGGATTCAGCAAACCCCCAAACAAGTCCGGAGCGTGACCCTGAGCTCTCCTTCTGTCTTTTCCTCTGGCCGTCCCCACTAGTGATCCACCTAGGTCCAGCTCCCTCGGGCCTTCTGTTGGGAGACCCTTGGCCTTGGGTTCCCTGACCCTCCACGTGGTTTGCCTTCGGGGTGGATGTGGTGGGTGGCCGTGGCAGACGCTGCCCACGGCCTCCGGTCTCTGGCTAGGGTGTGCTTTTGCCCCCACCAGTTTGGGATCCGGTACCCTATTGCCGACTCTTCACCCGGGGATTGAATTTGGGTTCTCAGAGTCCTTTCTTTTTCCCTCTCTGGGTCTTTCCTTCTCTGCTCCACTCTCTCTCTGCAGGCTCATCTGGACCTCTGCTTCTTACTAACTCTGACAGACTGACCCTGATCTTTGATGGTGCCCACCTTATATACTCCCTCTATGTGTGAGCTCAGGTGACCAGCACCCAATGAGCTCCTAACTTTACCCAGGCTGCTCCCCCTATCTGCCCCTACACTACTTGGGATGTACCACCCCCCTCCCACTCCAGCCAGGAACAGACTCGGTCGTACCTGCACATTTCTAAGTGGGAGTACCGTCGGCCTGCCCCTCGGAAATGGGATGTGTGTAGTGCATGCAGCCTACCGAGCTCAGGTCCACACTCCATCCTTACCCGGGAGTGGAATATCACACCTCTGGGTTGAGGTGCAATACCCCTGTAGCAGCCGAATCCTCAGGGTGCTACATTCCCCCCTGGTAAATCACAGCACGTCCTCGGGCTGTAAGAACAAAACACCACAAAACATACAAATTTTTTTTTTCATATAAACAACATAGTAAAAACATATAAAATATCATATATATATCAGAAAACTTTTCATATAAATAACATTCTCGTCGCCTCTGCTCCTCCTCCGGTCACTGTGCAACGTGTGACCGGGTAAAGTGCGACAGTCTTTAGAACTCGTGGTTTTCCTTTAAAACCGGTAGGGGGCGCTTTAGGACGCGCAACTATATACAGGGGATATGGCCGCTCTCAGTCCTCGGCCAGGTATAAGGGAGGAATGACCGCTCTCAGTCCTCGGTCAGTGGGATTTAAGGGATAAACGGGTAAACAGTTCACACATGCTGGTCCCAACGGGGACTATATTATCAGCAACAGTTTCTTTGGTACCCCGACGGGTAACTATGTACAGCCTCTACTCTGCCGTACTTAACGACGACGTCCTCCTGCTCTTTCTTTGTGGTTACCTCTAGCTTCAGACCCGTCCGGGTCCTCTTGTTCTTCCTCCTCACACCGCAGCTCTTCCTCCGTCAGGCGATGCACATGGAGGGCGTAGGGTCCTTTGGCACACTTGTGCCGGGTGAAGGTGACCTCGTCCCCGATGTAAAGGTCACGACCTCTGTGTCCCTCCGGTAGGTGGGATTCAACGTCTCTCCTGGTTACGAAGACGTCGCCTGGGGTGCGGTGGTCTCGGATGAAGCCCCACCCATGCTGCATGTTAAACTTGATCACAGTCCCGGTGGTGCGGGGACTATGCGCTGCACGGGGGTCTCTCCTGGCCCGGCTCTTCTGCTCCGCGCTCCTTATTTGAGCTTGCTGTTCCCGGACCCGCCTCTCTCTCCGCTCCCTCTCAAAGACCTCGAGTTGTTGGCGGCAGCACTCAGCACGCTCCGCTGCAGCTGCCCGAGTCTCCTGAGTGAACCCCATGAGATCTTCTCCGGTGGGGTCCCACTCAAATTGGGCCTCTTCTAGCGGGGGCGAGATCCTCTTTACGGGCTTTGGAGCCGGGATCAGGGGTGCACAAATGGCCCCAGCCTTCCTCTGCCGTTCCAGTTCATGATATTCCTGGGGCCAGATGAAAGGCTGTCCATCCGGGCACGTGTGTTGGGTAAACAGGTCCTCTCCCAGATGCGGCACTCTTGGTCTTATGGGCGCGGTGGTGTTAGCGCCCGGGTTGCCCGGGCCTTGCGGCCAGGCCTGGGGTATCTGGAAGGTGAAGGGCACCGTAAGGACGGCGGCACCCTGGGCTACTTGGCCCTGCGACCAGGCCGGGGGCTCCGCGGAGGTAGGGGGCGCTGTTGGTATTGCGGCGCCCGGGGGTACTAGGCCTTGCGACCAGGCTGGTGGTACTTCCTGCTTGGTCACGCTCGGGGTCGAGGCGTGTGACGTCACAGGGGTCGCGGCTCCCGTTTGAGGCCTAGTCTGCGGCGGTGACGTTGCAGCGACGGGCACGGCAGGATAGACTTCGGGCTCTGCGACGGGAAGCTGGGGCAGGTACGCGGTTTCCCGGTTTGGGGTATAGACGTCCCCTTTACCTGCCTCCACTCGTTCGGCTCCCTTCTCGGCGCCGTCTCCGGCCTTCAGTCCTCCCGCGCCATCCTCAGAGGCGGTCTGTCTCCTCGTCTTGGGTGGCGTGCTCCGCTGACAGGTCTCGGTCTGCTGGGCCATCTCACGGCTCCACTCCGCCAACGTCTCTCGCTGCACCCGGGCCATCCTCCTTGCGAGGCCCTCCAGAGCGGTCTGTGCACACTCCCGGTCTCGGGGGAGCTGTGCTAGGACCTCCACTAGGCCTAGTGGGGTCGTTGCTTCCAGCAGGCTCCTGACCAACGGGTCGGTGCTGCTCTGCTCTCCTTCTGTTGTCTCCAGCAGGCTCCTGGCCAGCGGGCCGGTGCTGCTCTGCTCTCCCTCCTCTGTTTCTAGCAGGCTCCTGGCCAACGGGCTGGTGCTGCTCTGCTTTCTCGCCATCTCCGGGTAAGCTTCTTCTGGACTCAGCTCTAGGCTTCTTGTCTCCGGGTGCGCTCTCTCCAGACTGCTCCAGGCGACACCCATCTTTGCTCTCTTCTTCTCAGTCCTCCCACTTCGAGGGCGGTCCCGGGGCCACTTGGTGATTGTCAGCTCCAGGGGCAGTTCTTTCACGCTGACAGACACCTCTAGCATCACAGTCTCTGTTGGTGGGGGCGGTTTCCACTTTTGGCGCCATTTTCGGTCCTGGCCCACGATGGGAGGTGGCCTCTTGCCACCCTCTGGCACGCCCATAATGGCGTCCGCTCTGGCAAGGCGGGAAATCTTCGGAAATGGCGGGAATCGTCTCCCAGTGGCGGGAAACTCTGCAGATGGCGGGAAAAAGCTGTTAATGGCGGACAACCGGCGGGAATCGACCTGTGATGGAGTCCGATGGCGGGGACCCTCCGGAACCGGCAGGAGACTTCTTTTTGAGGTAAACTCGTTCTTTTCTTCAGGCACGCAGTACCCGGGTGTTGCGGGCACGTAATCCTGCCGACTCCGCCAAAGTTGACGCACCCCCTGGGCCATATTCTTTAGGGGGAATACCCGGAGCCGGATCAGATGGGAGTTGTAGTCGCCGAGTGGCTGTGACCCGGTCCGTACCCAGGGTGTCAAGCTCAGTTGTATGTGGCAGTCCTACAGATGTTATTAAGTTCTTTATTGTCGACTACGCCACCCGTTGTATTGCGGTCACTACGGCCGCCGCTGCAGCAGGGTCCGCTGAGGCTGATGGTGTTGGTGCAGCTTTTGGTAGTATAACCCCCAACGGGTGGGGTATAGCCTCAGGGGGTCAGGTGCAGAGGATGGGGGTTGTGGTGGTGCAGCGTAGATGTTAAGTGAAGACAGAGTCGGGTTGTGCAGTTTAGGGTATTTACTCACTGCTGATGTTCCGGTCACTCCAGCTTCAAGTGACCACCCGAGCCGTGCTGCGTCCACCAGGTCCTGGATTCAGCAAACCCCCAAACAAGTCCGGAGCGTGACCCTGAGCTCTCCTTCTGTCCTTTCCTCTGGCCGTCCCCACTAGTGATCCACCTAGGTCCAGCTCCCTCGGGCCTTCTGTTGGGAGACCCTTGGCCTTGGGTTCCCTGACCCTCCACGTGGTTTGCCTTCGGGGTGGATGTGGTGGGTGGCCGTGGCAGACGCTGCCCACGGCCTCCGGTCTCTGGCTAGGGTGTGCTTTTGCCCCCACCAGTTTGGGATCCGGTACCCTATTGCCGACTCTTCACCCGGGGATTGAATTTGGGTTCTCAGAGTCCTTTCTTTTTCCCTCTCTGGGTCTTTCCTTCTCTGCTCCACTCTCTCTCTGCAGGCTCATCTGGACCTCTGCTTCTTACTAACTCTGACAGACTGACCCTGATCTTTGATGGTGCCCACCTTATATACTCCCTCTATGTGTGAGCTCAGGTGACCAGCACCCAATGAGCTCCTAACTTTACCCAGGCTGCTCCCCCTATCTGCCCCTACACTACTTGGGATGTACCACCCCCCTCCCACTCCAGCCAGGAACAGACTCGGTCGTACCTGCACATTTCTAAGTGGGAGTACCGTCGGCCTGCCCCTCGGAAATGGGATGTGTGTAGTGCATGCAGCCTACCGAGCTCAGGTCCACACTCCATCCTTACCCGGGAGTGGAATATCACACCTCTGGGTTGAGGTGCAATACCCCTGTAGCAGCCGAATCCTCAGGGTGCTACACCTGCACTTCTGTCTAGTGGGAGCACCGTTGAGCTGCCCCTCGGAAATGGGGTGTGTGTGCTGCATGCAGCTAACTGAGCCCTGGTCCACACTCCATCCTTACCTGGGAGTGGAATATCACACCTCTGGCAGAGGTGCAATACCCATGTAGCGGCCGAACCCTCGGGGCGCTACAACTTGCCCTGCAATAGATCCTTGTAAAAGGATTTAAAGTGTACTCATTCAAATTAGAGAGACAATTTAAATTAAAAAGCTTAGAGCTGCCTCCACCACAGGGGGGCTCGTTCGACCCACCAGCGGACAGGCACCAGTATTGGGAGAGGGGGGCTGGCCGTCAGGGTCCACCGCTTCTCTGGCACAAACCCGGCGACACGGAGGTGGCACGGGCAGGAACGGACTGGCCGTGTCGGCTTCTCACTTTTTTGATTTTAGAAGGGCATGACATGCCTATATCTGTGTCTCCCCCTCCTTTTACTCCTCCACCTCTTTTCTTTTCGCATGACTATATGTACTTGTCACTTTTCCATGTGTTAGTTGTGTCTTCTGAGCAGTTTGTCAGCTTTTGGACACCTTTGAAGGTGTTTTCTATGTGTTTTTTTGTTTGCCTGCCATTGGTTTTAACGGTGTTCGAAGGTGTTCGACGAACAGTTCGAGGAACAGTTCGGCGAACACACGGGTGTTCGACGAACCGAACCGAACTCGAACACTACCGGGGTGGCTCAACACTAATAATGACCCCCGGTGTAATGTCCTACATCCTGGGCTCCTGCCTTGTATAATTCCCTCCCATCCTGGACCACTTCATTGTGTAATTCTACCTATTCTGGGCCCCTTCCCTATATAATGCCCCCCATCCTGGGCCCCTTACATTTATAATGCTCCCCATCCTGTCCCCCTTCCTTGTATAATGCTCCCCATCCTGGGCCCCTTCCTTGTATAATGCTCTTCATTTTGGGCCCCTTCCATATATAATGCTCCCCATCCTGGGACCCTTCTTTGTATAATGCTTCCCATCTTGGGCCCCTTCTTTGTAAAATGCCGCCCCTTCCTGGTAAAATAATGCTCCCCATCCTGGGCCCCTTTCCTTGTATAATGCTCCTCATCCTGGGCCCCTTCCTTGCATAATGCTCCCCATCCTGGGCCCCTTCCCTATATAATGCCCCCATCCTGTGTCCCCTCCTTGTATAATGACCCACATCCTAGGCCCCTTCTTATTGTAATTCTCCCCATCTTGGACCCCTTCATTGTATAATGCTTCCCATCCTGTCCCCCTTCCTTGTATAATGCCCCCCATCCTGGGCCCCTTACATTTATAATGCTCCCCATCATGTCCCCCTTCCTCTTATAATGTTCCCCATTCTGGGCCCCTTCCATGTATAATGCTCCCATCCTGTCCCCTTTCCTTGTATAATGATCCTCATCCTGGGCCCCTTCCTTGTATAATGCTCTTCATTCTGGGCCCCTTCCATATGTAATGCTCCCCATCCTGGGTCCCTTCTTTGTATAATGCTCCCCATCTTGGGCCCCTTCTTTGTAAAATGCTCCCCATCCTGGGCCCCTTCTTGGTATAATAATGCTCCCCATCCTGGGCCCCTTTCCTTGTATAATGCTCCCCATCCTGGGCCCATTCCTTGTATAATGCTCCTCATCCTGGGCCCATTCCTTGTATAATGCTCCGCTTCCT
Source organism: Phyllobates terribilis (assembly GCF_046119375.1). Classification (NCBI taxonomy): domain Eukaryota; kingdom Metazoa; phylum Chordata; class Amphibia; order Anura; family Dendrobatidae; genus Phyllobates; species Phyllobates terribilis. The sequence goes on along the minus strand of NW_027362769.1, from coordinate 345,588,842 downwards.
GGGCCCATTCCTTATATAATTCTCCGCATCCTGGGCCCCTTTCTTGTATAATGCTTCCCATCCTGTCCCCCTTCCGTGTATAATGCTCCCCATCCCGGGGCCCTTCCTTGTATAATGCTCCTCATCCTGGGCCCCTTCCTTGTATAATGCTCCGCATCCTGGGCCCCTTGCTTCTATAATGCTCTCCATCCTGGATCCCTTCCTTGTATAATGCTCCTCATCCTGGGCACCTTCCTTGTATAATGCTCCCCATCCTGTGCCTTTTTCTTGTATAATGCTCCCCATCCTGGGCCCCTTCCTTGTATAATGTGCCCCATCCTGGGCCTCTTCCTTGTATAATGCTCTGCATCCTGGGCCCCTTGCTTCTATAATGCTCTCCATCCTGGACCCCTTCCTTGTATAATGCTCCTCATCCTGGGCACCTTCCTTGTATAATGCTCCCCATTCTGGGCCCCTTCCTTGTATAATGCTCCCCATCCGGGGCCCCTTCCTGGTATAATGTCTCCCATCCTGGGCCCCTTCCTGGTATAATGTTCCCCTCCCTGGGTCCCTTCTTTGTATAATGCTCCCCATCCTTGGCTCTTTCCTTGTATAATGCTCCCCATCCTGGGCCCCTTCCTTGTATAATGCTCCCCGTCCTTGGCTCTTTCCTTGTATAATGCTCCTCATCCTGGACCCCTTACTGGCATAATATTCTGCTGCTCATTTCCAACAACACATTAAAAAAAAAAGATTCTTCTCGCTTTCCTCCACTGAAAAGAAGTGCGGCGTCCTCTTCTGTAGCTGAGTTCATAGTGCCGGCACAGGCAGTGCATGATGTCACTGCCATGCGCCACTCATGACTGGCAAGCCGATGCCAGCTGCCGGTCCCTGGCAGAGAGACGGCGGGTCCTGCCCTGCAATACACTTCAGCTGAATGTGCGTCCTGTAGTCCACCATAATTGGGTATGCCAAACAAATACTAATAACATTTAAAAAATATCAAATACCTCAGCTCAAATCCTGGCGAGTGTGCTGGCAGACAGGGGGTGGACCACCATGGTGAATCACATCAGGGCACGCACAGGATGTCAGAATCCCTGCTCAATTACGTCATTTTGTCCTACTCATCCAATGAGTCAACTTGCTATTTTGTAGACCACAAACCTAAAGGGACCTGTGGCCCACTGAACGGAGAGCGTTAATGCAGCGAGACCATGTACAGTTAAGGGTTGTGATTGCCCCAGGTGAGCCCGTTCTGCTGCCCCCGGTAGCTACCCCACTGCCTGCACATCTTCCATTCATACACCGTCTGATGCACTGAATGCAACGTGCTGTAGGTAAAGATCTATGATGATACCCAGTTGTCATTTCATTAATACATTTTACAGAAAATAATTATTCATGAAATTATTATTAGTTGCCCAATTAGGAAACTGAATGAAAGAGTTCAATAAAAGATTTACATCACATCATCTCTATAATATGTGACGACAGTAGAAATGATGCAGTAAGCCGGACTGGAATTTATCATTAATTTATTTACTCCAAAAACAACTAAATCATTGTAAAACCCACACACGGCCCGGATAAGGATCGTGGTGAACAATATTCCACAACGTAGTAAGGACTTCTCAGTAAGTTTCCATATTACAATGCCAGTAAAGGAGTTGTCTTTTTAGCAGGGTAACTTGTATTTTATCACTGTAGGTAACTCACAGTATCACCTCCGCCTTGCATCTCAATCACATCCGAGTTGGGGACTCACTGGCATCTCAACCGCATCCGAGCTGGGGACTCACTGGTATCTCAACCGCATCCGAGCTGGGGACTCACTGGTATCTCAACCGCATCCGAGCTGGGGACTCACTGGCATCTCAACCGCATCCGAGCTGGGGACTCACTGGCATCTCAACCGCATCCGAGCTGGGGACTCACTGGCATCTCAACCGCATCCGAGCTGGGGACTCACTGGCATCTCAACCGCATCCGAGCTGGGGACTCACTGATATCTCAACCGCATCCGGGCTGGGGACTCACTGGTATCTCAACCGCATCCGAGCTGGGGACTCACTGGTATCTCAACCGCATCCGAGCTGGGGACTCACTGGCATCTCAGCCACATCCGAGCTGGGGACTCACTGGTATCTCAACCGCATCCGGGCTGGGGACTCACTGGCATCTCAGCCTCGCTTCATCTATGGCATGAAGAGCAGCCGATACTAGGCATACTTGCTGATAGATGGAGATGTTTTTGTTAGGCTGGTATCTGATGATGGTGATGATGATGGTAATGACAACTGCGGATATCTGATGATAGGTGGGATTTCTCACAGTTGTTTAGGGCACTTGGAGAAGATGTCTTCCTCACATGGGTGGATGGTGATGAAATTGGTAATTTGGCAGATGAAATAGGACATGAAGAGCTGCTTTCACGTCGCCATCCATGCAGGCCACATCACTGAGGACTTCCAGGAATTCATTCTTCTTTCGGTTATACTCTTCTCGGTGCCTCTTTACTTTGTCTCTATATTCCTGATTATTAATGAGGCTTTTAAGCTTCATCAGGATATACTCTAAAGAAATGTCAATGGATGACTTAAGGATATACCTTTCCAACCAGAACATTTTTGGATCCAAAATGTAATCCAAATAAACGCAGTCAGTTGTAAGATCCAACCAACCAAATCACTCGCTGTGCAGAAAGTGACTGTAGAACCTTGATGGCAAAGAACCTTGAGAACTCTCAGCAGTGACATCACAATGCGGGTGACATTACAGAGACAGAAACCAAATACAGAAAAATCATATTATTTAGTAAATATGGAAACTTACCTGATCCCCAACAATATATTATAATTTTCTGTAGTTTGTCACTCTCCTGATTTTATCTCAAAAGAACACGGAGAGTCGCAGTTTCCAGCCACTATAGGATTGTTATTAAAGATGACCTGCCACCAGGTCATAAGTGGCCAGTTTTTGCTATCACTTGATCCCTGCTGATCCCCTGACTAATCAGTATTTTATTTTTTTGTTTGTTTCCAAAGATATGGACCTTTTTTTTAAGTGCTAATTTTTATGATCTTTTTCAAGGAGGCGTGACTCATAGGCTAATAATGCAGAGCAACCTTGAGACACGCCCATAGGGATACCTGGGAGCCACGCCCTCTTGGTAAAGACCATCAAAATCAGCTCTAAATAAAAATGCCCAAATCTCTGGACCTTCATGGTGGAAATAAAAAAAAAACCGAATAATATAAGAGTAAAAAATTGGCACTTCTGACCTAGTGACCGATTGTCTTTAGCTTTTAGTTCAGAAAAGCATAGCAGCGATTCCTCCGTTCCTTCCAGCATGCTAAATCTTTTATGAAATGAACCAATATTAATAATAAAGTGGCGCGTCCCCTGGGCCTAGTGTGGACGTGTGTGGGATACCCGGAGCCGGGTCTCTGGGGGTTGTAGTCTCCGTGGCGGTGACCCGGTCCCGTGGCTCAGGGTGGTCAAACCAGTGGCAGTCTATTTGTAAGTTTTAGGTTAATTGTCCGACTACGCCACCCGTGGAGTGCGGTCACTGCGGACTGCTGCTGCAAGGCAGATCGCTGGGGCTGATGGTGTATGCAGCTTAGGTAGTGTGACTCCCCACGGGAAGAGTGCAGCCCCAGGGCAGTGTAATTGATGGTGAGGGTGATAGTGCATGGGAGTCCCAGCACTAGTAGTGCTGGTGCGGCGATGAAGCAGGAACGACTCAGAATCTTTGCAGTGCAGTTCAGGGTCTTTACTGGTGATATTAAGGCATACCCTCCCGGGAGTACTGGCTAGCATAAGGGGCCTGGTCAGTCTGCGAGCAAACAGGAGTTCCCCTGGCCAGGTGGAGTTGTAGGCCTCCCCGTCTATCTGCACTCTTTCTGGCTACCTTGCTGTAAGCGGATAGAAGTAGCCCACATCCCTGATTATACCGTGTGGTGCTCACCCGTATGACTGGTGACTTGGGGCCTTCTGTTAGCCTCCGCTCCTGGATGGCGGTGCTGGTCCCTTCCTTGTGACTGAGCCTCCGGGCTTCTATGGCCAGAGGACCTGGAATCCCCTGCCGGCTGGTTTCTGCTGCTGGGTGGATATCAGTCTCCACAGCCTCGGACTCCGGTGTCCGGTTATCAGATTCTTCTGCCAGGGCGAGCTATATCTCTGCTTAGCTTCCAGCCTCTGGTCTTCAGCTCCTAGCTCCTACAGAGCTCCTGCTGTAACTTTCCCTCTCCAGGTTCTGACTCCACTAATCCCGCCCCAGACCCAGTTTATAAGGGCAGATTCCTCCCCTCCCAGGTCTGGGCAGAAGTTTTGCATGCTTATGGGCTCCTGACCAGAGAAACCTCCCACTTGCTCTCAGACGTAATATTTCTATTACTGTGGTAACCAGTCCCCTGGGGTGCCACATTCCCCCCTAGTGAATTTTAGTACTCCGGGACTAAACACATTTTCAAGAAAACACAAATACAGGGCAAAAACAATAACACAACAACATATATACAAGAAGCTTTAGTCTTTAGAGGTCACGGCGTGTCCGTGACCGGGTGTCCATGTCACCCAACAAGGTGAAGTCTTGGCACAGAGTAAGGGACCTGTGTAAAGCAAACCCCATGCGTTGGCCCTGGGCGTGGCTGCAAGGCTGAGGCTAGCTACTTTGGGCCGCAAGGAGGCCACGCCAGACAGGTTTTCCCTTCCGCGGCCATCTTCGCAAGAGGCACCAAGGTGCAACTATCTACAATGTAGTTCCGGTTATTCAGCGTCCATAACCTGTCAGTCCAAAAGAATCTGCAGGGTAACTAGAGAAACATAATTAATAACAGGCGACAAACATAAACCATAAACAGTTAAACAGATAAATTCACAGTGCATTAGTTTAGATTCTCCAGCGAGCGGGCACCTGACCTCTAGTGCTTCTAGTGGATCTACGCAACTCACTAGCTGGTTCTGCACTACAGGGTGTAGAAGGTATTGCGGGTAGGTCTGGCAGCTTTCTGCGTACTCTTTGGCTTACTAGGGGCACGACAGGCTCACTACTAGCAGAGGGTTGATTCTCCTGAGCTTCTGGTATGGATTCTTCTGCCTCCTGGGCCGGCTGCTCTTCTGACACTCCCTGTTCATGTGTAGGTCGTTGAGGGACTGGCTGGAGAAAGGTGAGGACGGGTAGCACGACTGCATTGTTGATCTGAGTCCAGGACCGGGGAAAGTCTCCGAGTACGGTACTGATCATTTCTTCCCTTGAGGGTTTTCTTGATCTTCTTCAGGGCTTTGCAGCTGCTCGGGACACTTCTTCAGGTGGTCTCTGGAGACAATGGCTGTGGTCTCTCCTCTATCCTTACTGATGACACATACTTTTGGATTCTCATGGCTCGAGGGCAGTACGGTGTACGGGTCCTTCTCCCACTGGTCGTCCAACTTGTGGAGCCGCCTCTTTATCTTCAGGACCTGCTCTCCAGGTACCAGGGGAACAGCGGGAGCCTTCTCTTGCCTTTCCCTTGCTTGAGACAGACTTCGCTCGACGCTCTCCTGTACTTTCCGATACTGCTGCTGCCATTCTGTATCCCAGTCTGCCTCTGGCGAGGTGTCCTCAGGTGTCAGGACTCCCATATCCAGGTCAATAGGCAGCTTACCAGGTCTTGCCCTCATTAGGTAAGCCGGGGTACAGTTGGTGGAACCTACGGGGATGTGATTATATAAGTCCACCAGATCAGGCAGTTTTTCAGGCCACATTCTGCGTTCTTCCAGGGGCAACTTTTTTAGGAAGTCTATCACCACCTGGTTCATTTTCTCACATAGTCCATTGGTCTGAGGGTGATAGGGCGTTGTTCTTATCTTCCTGCAGCCATACAGGTCGCAGAACTCCTGGAAGACCTCCTCTTCGAAGGCTGGTCCTTGGTCCGTCAACACTTGCTCCGGATACCAGTGTGGACGGCAGAAGTGCAGCTGGAAGGCTCTGGCTGCTGTTTGAGCCGTTAAGTTCTTGACAGAGACCACCACCAGGAACCAGGAGTAGTGGTCTACGATGGTGAGGGCGTAGACGTACCCAGATTTGCTTGGAGCCAGTTTCACATGGTCCAGAGCTACCAGTTCCAGTGGCTGCCTGGTGATGATGGGCTGCAGGGGACTTTTCTGGCTGGCACGGTCCTTTCTTCTTAGGTTGCACGGGCCACAGTCTCTGCACCACCTCTCAATGGCTCCTCTCATGCCTACCCAGTAGAACCGTTCACGCAACAAGAACTCCAGCTTCTTCCATCCGAAATGTCCTGCTCCGTTGTGGTATGCCTCCAGAACCATAGCCGCGTCTCGTCTTGGGACCACTACCTGCCAGGTCAGCTCATGCGTTCGAGAGTTAACCATTCTCCAACAGAGCTTCTCCCTGTAGAGAAACAGCTTACTTTTCTCCTTCCACAGTTGCTTGGTCTCCTCCGGAGCGTCTGGATCAAGACGGGCATCGGCCTGTGTCAGCATTTCCTTCACCAGACGGACTGCGGGATCACTGTCTTGCGTTTCCGCCCAGCTGTAGTGGGGCAAGGGATTGAACGTAGCAGAGCGCCTTTCCTTCACACGGTGGGAATACAGGGTAATCCCATGGCGGTGGAACGCAGGGAGTTCGATTTCTTCCAGTTCTTCTGGATCTTCCCCTTCATCCGGTAGGTTTGGCATTCTCGACAGGGCATCCGCATTGGCATTTGAGCGTCCCGCCCGGTATTTGATGGTGAATTCATAGTTGGACAGGCGGGCCATCCATCTCTGCTCCAGGGCACCAAGTTTTGCAGTGTCCAAGTGTGTCAACGGGTTATTATCCGTGTACACGGTGAACTTGGAAGAGGCAAGGTAATGCTTGAAACGTTCGGTCACTGCCCACACCACTGCCAGGAACTCTAGCTTGAATGAACTATAATTCTCAGGGTTTCTCTCCGTGGGCCGTAGTTTTCGGCTGGCGTAAGCGATTACCCGTTCTTTCCCCTGCTGGATCTGGGACAGTACGGCTCCTAGCCCAATGTTGCTCGCGTCCGTGTGGAGGATAAAGGGCTGGCTGTTGTCAGGGTACGCCAGGATTTCATCCCCCGTGAGGGCCATCTTCAGCGGGCGGAAGGAGTCTTCTTCCAGCTTTTCCCACCTGAAGGGCGGCTTCTGGTTTTTGGCCTTCCTGGATTGACCTATCAGGAGGTCCTGCATAGGAGCTGCCATTTTGGTGAAACTTGAATCTTCGGTAGTAGCCTACCAACCCGAGGAACCGCCGCACTTCCTTTATGCTGGAGGGTCTTGGCCAGTCTTTAATCACGGTGATCTTATCGGGGTCGGAAGCCACTCCGTCAGCACTCACCACGTGTCCCAGGTACTGCACCTTTGGTTTCAGGAGGTGACACTTGGAGGGTTTCACCTTTAGGCCGTAGCTTGCCTGGGCATCAAACACTTCTGCCAGGTGTTTCAGATGGTCCTCGTAGTTTTTGGAATAGACGATGACATCGTCCATGTATAGCAGGACCGTCTCGAAATTCCGGTGTCCCAGACAGCATTCCATCAACCGCTGGAAGGTTCCTGGTGCGTTGTAGAACTCGAACGGCATACAGTTAAATTCGCTGAGACCCATCGGGGTGGTGAATGCGGTCTTCTCCTTGTCTGCCTCTGCTACAGGAACCTGCCAGTACCCGCTAGTAAGATCCAAAGTGGAGAAGAAGTTAGCAGATTTTAATGCAGCTAAAGATTCTTCTATCCTAGGTAACGGGTACGCATCTTTGTGTGTGATACGGTTGACCTTTCTGTAGTCTACACACATTCTCATTGTGTTGTCCTTCTTTTTCACTAGAACTAGTGGAGCTGCCCAGGGGCTACAGCTATCCCTGATTACACCAGCCTCCTTCATGTCTCGCAACATCCCCTTTGCATGCTGATAGTGTGCAGGGGGCACAGGTCGGTATCTTTCCTTTATGGGCGGATGGTCTCCTGTGGAGATGTGATGTTCTACCCCCTTTACTCGCCCGAAGTCTAGCGGGTGTTTACTAAAGACTCTTTCGTACTCCTGAACCACCCGGTAGACTTCCTGTTTTTGGTGTGAGGGAGTGGAGTCAGTACCCAAATGCAGTTGCTGACACCAGTCCTCCATTTGTTTCTTAGAGCCGTTACCTTCCTCTGGTTGAGATGGAGGCAAGGGTTCCACGGCCCTTACAGAATTTTGGTTTATGGTGAACAATTTGGCTAGCGTGGCATACCGGTGCAGGTACACTTCTCTCTCCCCGATATTTATGATGCGGACGGGCACCCTCCCATGGCGTACATCGACCACCCCCCGTGCTGTCAAAATGGTGGGCCTACTGTCTGAGTAGATGGGTTCTACCATTGCTTGGTAGTCTCTACCTCTTGGACCAATAGCTGCCCGGCACCAGATCATCATCTCACTTTTCGGGGGCATGGCAATAGGGAACGGGTCACACATTCTCACGCTACCTATCTTACCACCAGATAGTTCCACTTGTTGCCGCTTCATCAGTGCCCGGATCTCTTTTTGAAGAACACGCTGCTGGCTGGAACTGGCGTTCATGGCAACCTGCTGTAAAATGAGAATCACCTCTGCAAGACAATTTTCAATCACGTTACTTCCCAAGGTTATTCTAGGGTGACACTCATGACGGTCAATGTCCACAATAATCAATCCTTGTGCCGCCAGTTCGACCTTACCGACCTTAATGGTCACCTCTTTGAACCCCACCTGCGGCACGGGCTGACCTTTGCTGGCGATGATACTCAGGTCGTCATCTGGGTAGCGGGTTATGTCCGAGTCATTCCAGTACCGCTTAAAGAGCACGTACGGGATGGTAGTCACTTGTGACCCAGTGTCCAGGAGGGCACTCATAGGAATGCCATCCAGTACCACAGGCAAGACCGGACGTCACAATACGTATTTATTATGCCAGTTCGATGGGCCTGATGATCTCATGCCTGGGGGTTGGCCCTCTACCCCAGGTTGTGCCCGTTTAAATGACAGTACCTTGCCATATGTCCGGGTTGATTGCAGCGGCGGCAGATGGGTCGTTCGTCCTCGTTGTATCTGTCGCTGGGTCTTCCTCTGGACGTTGGGATCCTCCTCTGTCGGTGCCACGGTACGTCCTCCGGTCCGGATGCCAGCTGGATCTTTCCTGGAGGGGAGACCTGCAAAGACTGCACAGTTCTGGTTAGCGCGGCTACGCTTTTGGTTAGCTCTTGGACCTGATGGTGCAGGTCTGTAGCCGGGTTGTTATCCAAAGCCTGCACATCAGCTCCCACTGGCCCTGCAGACAAGGGCGCCGCCTCCTGGTGATAGGTAATAGCAGGGCGCCTGTGGGTTACAGTGCTACCCGATGCCGGTTCTCGGAGCACCCGGGTGGCCCTGTCTTTGAACGTTGCAAAGTCTAAACCAGGGTTCTGCAAGGCCATCGCACGTAACTGGGTTCGGTGGGCGCTGGACAGCAGACCCTCTATGAATTGCTCAGTTAACAGTTCATCTGCATTCCGCACGCTGTCAGGGTCTGCCTGTTTAATGGCTCTCAGGGCCTCTTGTAAGTTTAGAGCATAGTCTCTTATACTTTCATGTGCCCGCTGTTTGCACCCGTAAAATCCGAGTTTTATTTCAGCTGAGGTGCGGGTATCAAACGTGTCTTTCAGACGGGCTAGTATCTCTCTGACAGTCCTCTTCTTCCCAGGTGGCCAGGACTTTACCTCCCTTTGGGCTGCCCCGATTAACTGGGCCACCAGGATGCTAACTTTTTGCTCTTCCGTGAGGGGGTATACCTGGAAGAGGCTGTCCAGTCTTTCCCTAAAGTCACTTAGGGTATGTGACTCCCCTGAGTACTGGGGTAGCCAGGTTGCCCCCGGGATATAGGGCATGGTGAATGGCATGACCGCAGCAGCGATTGCGCTGGTGGTGGTTGTGGCGGTGGAGCTCCCCTCTGTATCCGACATTCCCTTTCCCCCTTAGTGGACCGTGGCCTACCTTGAGATGATCTTCCTCCGTAGGCCGCGGCTCCGCAGTCGATCGTCGGGGTAGAGAATCTTGCGTCGCGCTCCGATGACGTCAGCGTCGCTCTTTCTCCCTTCCAGGACCTTGCGCAGCGTCGGTGCGTGGGGCGGAGCTTTGAGTCTCGCGCGCTTTCGGCGTCCACGCCCCTCTTCTTCCCGCGCGGCGTCCTGAAGATGGCGTCCGATGGCGGGAAACCGACTACAGATGGCGGGAAAACAGCTGCGGATGGCGGGAACCGGCTCCGGATGGCGGGAACCTTCTCTCAGGTAAGTACAAAGTCTTTTTCAGGCACGCAGTACCCGGTGGTTGCGGGCACGAAATCCTGCCGACTACACCAAAGTTGACGCGCCCCCTAGGCCTAGTGTGGACGTGTGTGGGATACCCGGAGCCGGGTCTCTGGGGGTTGTAGTCTCCGTGGCGGTGACCCGGTCCCGCGGCTCAGGGTGGTCAAACCAGTGGCAGTCTATTTGTAAGTTTTAGCTTAATTGTCCGACTACGCCACCCGTGGAGTGCGGTCAGTGCGGACCGCTGCTGCAAGGCAGACCGCTGGGGCTGATGGTGTATGCAGCTTAGGTAGTGTGACTCCCCATGGGAAGAGTGCAGCCCCAGGGCAGTGTAATTGATGGTGAGGGTGATAGTGCACGGGAGTCCCAGCACTAGTAGTGCTGGTGCGGCGATGAAGCAGGAACGACTCAGAATCTTTGTAGTGCAGTTCAGGGTCTTTACTGGTGATATTAAGGCAGACCCTCCCGGGAGTACTGGCTAGCATAAGGGGCCTGGTCAGTCTGCGAGCAAACAGGAGTTCCCCTGGCCAGGTGGAGTTGTAGGCCTCCCTGTCTATCTGCACTCTTTCTGGCTACCTTGCTGTAAGCGGGTAGAAGTAGCCCACGTCCTGAGTATACCGTGTGGTGCTCACCCGTATGGCTGGTGACTTGGGGCCTTCTGTTAGCCTCCGCTCCTGGATGGCGGTGCTGGTCCCTTCCTTGTGACTGAGCCTCCCGGCTACTATGGCCAGAGGACCTGGAATTCCCTGCTGGCTGGTTTCTGCTGCTGGGTGGATATCAGTCCCCACAGGCTCGGACTCCGGTGTCCAGTTATCAGATTCTTCTGCCAGGGCAAGCTATATCTCTGCTTAGCTTCCAGCCCCTGGTCTTCAGCTCCTAGCTCCTACAGAGCTCCTGCTGTAACTTTCCCTCTCCAGGCTCTGACTCCACTAATCCCGACCCAGACCCAGTTTATAAGGGCAGATTCCTCCCCTCCCAGGTCTGGGCAGAAGTGTTGCATGCTTAAGGGCTCCTGACCAGAGAAACCTCCCACTTGCTCTCAGACGTAATATTTCTATTACTGTGGTAACCAGACCCCTGGGGTGCCACAAAAGAGCCAAACTTTTCTTCAAATTAGGACAGGTGCAGAGGAGACAACAGAAGGCAAATGGAGGGCACCCGATAGGGTGACTATACATGAGAAATGCATAGTCACTTTTCAGTCCCAGGATGAAGGTTTACTAATTAAAGTGGATTTGTTGGGATGTAATAGTCCCCCGTCAGCTAAACTTTGCCCACTTTTCAAAAAGTTGGTGGCGCTGGCACAAAAATGCTAACGGTTGCCAACTGTTGGCACACTATGCATTGTAGAGAAGTTGCTGTCATTTTCTCCCAAAATGTGCTTGATGAATTAACCCTAATTGAGATTCATATAGTGTCAGACTGTGCTGGCATAAAAATGGCAGATAACGCCATACTTTGCTAACACCGACATGGTGCTGAGTACTGGTCAGAGTGCCAAATTTTGCGCATGTATAATTCACAAAGCAAAGAAATAGCGCACATAGAGTGCAAAAAAATTGGCCACGCACTATATTATAGTGCAAATTTATTAATTGTGTCCACATTTCCCTTATCATGGCTCATACACCACCTACCTCCTTCCTGCTATGACTGAACTTACTTTCCTTGTTTCACTGATATTACTATTATTATTGTACTGCTGATTTACAAGTCCCAAAGTTCTGGTAACTGCCATGATCCAATGGGATGATGAAGATAATCCTTAGCACGATGTAGGACCCACCCCCTTATAAAAACTATCATAGGTGTTACGGGTCCGGGAGGTGGAACCTCTGAGCTGCAATACAAGGGGGAAGTCCTTGTAAGGAAGCTTGTGACTCCCAGGGAAGGCAAGCAGGCAGCCACAACAAGTGATGGGGACAGTCTCTGGGTAGACAGGCAGGTGGTCACAGCAAGTGACGGGGACAGTCTCTGGGTAGACAGGCAGGTGGTCACAGCAAGTGACGGGGACAGTCTCTGGGTAGACAGGCAGGTGGTCACAGCAAGTGATGGGGACAGTCTCTGGGTAGACAGGCAGGTTGGCACAGCAAGTGACGGGGACAGTCTCAGGGTAGACAGGCGAGGCGGATACCTGATAGGTAACTGGCGGGTGCTCCCAGGTGAGCGAGCTGACGGAGACAGCAGGTAACAGGCGGGTAACTGGTGGACGCTCCCAGGTGAGCGGTCAGACAGACGAGGCAGGTGACAGGCAGGTAACAGGTGGACGCTCCCAGGTGAGCAGTCTGACAGACGAGGCAGGTGACAGGCAGGTAACAAGCAGGTAACTAGTAGACGCTCCCAGGTGAGCGATCTGGCGGACAAGGCAAGTAACAGGCTGGCAGGCAGGACGAGAAGTCAGGCTAGCAGCGGAACCTGAGGGCTGAAGCACAGGTGAGACACAGTGCAAACAACATTGCTCGGGCACCTCCATTTTGGAGGAGGTGCCTTATATATGGAAGGTCCTCCGGCAATTGGCCGGGGACTCCTTAGGACGGCGCGCGCGGTCCCTTTAAGAGAGGGGGAGCGCGCGCCCTAAGCACACTGCTGGGGAAGGAGCGCGTGCCGGAAGCAGCGGGGAGAGAAGCGCTGGAGGACGCCGCGCCAGAAGCGGGGAGGTGAGAGGGACGGCGTCTCTGCCTAGCAAGGGGCAGAGACGCCGATGCTACAGTACCCCCCCACTTTAGGCCCCCTCTTTTTTAGGCCAGAAAGAAATTTTTCAAGGAGAAGGGGGCGTTGCTGTTCTCCCTGGGTTCCCAAGTTCTCTCCTCAGGACCAAACCCCTTCCAATCTACCAGAAAAAAGGTTTTTCCTCTTACCCTCTTGGTGGCCAGAATACTCTCTACCTCAAAGACGTCTTCAGCAGAAACCGGAGCAGGGGGAGTACCTGGATTGTTGGAAAAAGAGTTAAAGACAACGGGTTTGAGGAGAGATACGTGAAAGGAGTTGGGAATCCGTAAGGTGGCCGGAAGTTTTAATTTGTAGGCCACTGGATTAATTTGCCTGAGGATTTCGAATGGGCCGATGAAGCGAGGACCTAACTTGTAGGAGGGTATCTTGAGCCGTACATGTTTGGAGGAGAGCCAAACCTTGTCTCCCGGATGGAATTGAGGCGGATCCAGACGTCTCTTATCAGCATATCTCTTCATCCGCTCGGAGGACTGAAGAAGTGCGGACCTAGTACTCTCCCAAATGGTAGAAAACTCGCTGACAAGAGACTGCGCGGCAGGGTTGTCTACAGAGGCGGAGACGGGAAACGGAATCCGGTGGTGCTGGCCATAGACAATAAAGAACGGGGACTTGGAAGAGGATTTGCTCTCGTGGTTATTGTAAGAGAATTCGGCCCAAGGGAGGAGGTCCACCCAATCAGAATGGTGGGCATTAACAAAGTGCCGGAGATAGCTGGTAAGGATCTGATTGATCCGCTCCACTTGACCATTGGACTGAGGGTGGTAAGCGGAGGAGAAGTCCAGGGTGACGTTCAGCAGTTTACATGTGGCTCTCCAGAAGCGTGAGGTGAACTAAACCCCTCGATCCGACACGATGTGGAGGGGTAGGCCATGGAGACGGAAGATATGGCGGATAAAGTCTTTAGCCAGCTCAGGTGCAGACGGAAGACCAGGCAGGGAAATGAAGTGGGCCATTTTAGAAAAGCGGTCCGCGACCACCCAAATGACAGTATACCCGGCAAAGACAGGAAGATCGGTAATGAAGACCATAGCGATGTGTTGCCACGGGGCAACAGGTATGGGAAGCGGCAGGAGATGACCAGCTGGTAAGTGCCTGGGAACTTTGTTGTGGCCACAAGATGAACAAGACGAAGTCTGCCACATCCTTACGCAGAGTAGACCACCAGTAATGCCGGGAAATGAGTAGGAAGGTCTTTTTTTTGGCCGGCATGGCCAGCTAGTTTAGAAGAATGAACCCAGCGAAGAACCTTCTCACGGTCAGGTGGCTCCACGAACGTCTTGCCGGGCGGAAGACGAGTCAAATCCAAGGGGGCCACATTCATCACCTTGGAGGGGTCGATTATGTGCATAGGCTCTTCCTCTTGGTCGGAGGACAGGAAGGACCGGGACAAGGCATCAGCTTTGACATTCTTGTCCGCCGGGCGGAAAAGAAGGATGAAATCGAAGCGGGCAAAAAACAAAGACCACCGGGCCTGACGTGGATTAAGTCTCTGTAGATGATTACCGGGTATAGAGCCCCTTCAAGCAGGTAACGCCACTCCTCCAGTGCCAATTTAACGGCTAACAGTTCTCGGTCTCCTATGGAGTAATTGCGCTCAGAGGAGGAGAAGATTTTAGAGAAAAAGCCGCAGGTTACCATTCTCCCGGATGAAGACTTTTGGGTGAGCACCGCTCCGGCTCCAGAGGAGAAAGCATCAACCTCCAGGTAGAACTGTTTGTTGTGTAGCACCCCGAGGGCTCGGCTGCTACAGGGGTATTGCACCTCAAACCAGAGGTGTGATATTCCACTCCCGGGTAAGTATGGAGTGTGGACCAGGACTCGGTAGGCTGCATGCACCACACACACCCCATTTCCGAGGGACAGGTCAACGGTGCTCCCACGAGACAGGAGTGCAGGCACGACAGCATCTGTCCCTGTCTGGAGTGGGGAGGGTAAGGAAAACCCAGTGGTGTAGGAGCAGATAGGGGTGGGTCTCTGGGCATAGGTAGGAGCCCATTGGTTGCTAGTCACCTGGGCTCACACATAGAGGGAGGTATATAAGGTGGGCACCATCTTAGGATAGGGTTCAGTTCAGTCAGGAGTTCAGCCAGAGAGGGCTGACAGGGAGCTGTGGCTCAGTCTGGGCCCAGCTCCAGAGGCAGGCCTGGAGTGGAGGCCAGAAACAACAGAAAGAGAGAGGAGAAGGAACGGAAAGGAAAGTAAGAAAGGAACTGGAACAGAGGAGAAAGGAAGCAAGGAACACAGAGAAAGGCCTAGAGACACGAGGACAGAAGGAACCCCATATGCCCAGGAGATACAGGGTGAAGGGTTGGCAGAGCAGGGTACCGGAACCCAAATTGGTGGAGGCAACAGATTCCTCAGCCAAAGACCGGAGGTCGTCACCACATCTTGGTGTGACCCCCCACTACATCCACCAGGAAGGCATACCATATAGGGTCAGGGAGACCGGAGATAGGTTTCGCCAATAGAAGGCCCGAGGGAGCTGGACAAAGGTGGGTCACTGGTGGGGACGGCCAGAGAAAGGAAAGGAAGGGAGCCCTGTGCCACGCTCTGGAATTGCCTGGGAGTTGGTCGAGTCCCTTGCCTGGTGGACGCAGCACGGCTTGGTCAGTCATCGCCTGCAGGATTGACACGAATAACAACTGTGAGTAAAGCATTGGAAACTGCAACCGCACGTCTCTGTGTTTCATCGCCACACCAGCACCATTAGTGCTGGGACGCTCACACCATCGTTCCCACCATCTTCCACACTAGCTGCCCTGAGGCAATACTTCTCCCGTGGGGAGTTATTCCATACTTGGCTGCGCATACAACATCAGCCTCAGCGGTCTGCAGCGCAGCGGCGGTCCCCACTGACCGCAATCCACAGGTGGCGTAGTCGGACACTTGTTACAACATTAAGACTGCCACTGGTTTGACCGCCCTGGGCACGGACCGGGTCACAGCCACGGAAGACTACATCCCACCAGAGGCCCGGCTCCGGGTATCCCCTGCACACCACAGGCCCAGGGGGCGCGTCAACTTTTGGCGTAGTCGGCAGGATCTTTACCAACCCGCCACAAGCGGGTATTGCGTGCCTGAAGAAGATTGTACATGTACCTTGAAAAGAAGTCTCCCGTCATTTCCAGAAGTTTCCCACCGTCCGGAGTCGTTTCCCGCCATCCGGAGCCGATTCCCGCCATCAGATGCCATCTTGGACCGTTTCCCGCCATCTTCATCCGTTTTTCCCGCCCTGGCAGAGCGGACGCCATTATGTGTGACGCGCCCCTGGGCCTGTGTCGCGCTGCGTTGCGCACGCGGGAGCTTACCCGGAGCCGGATCTCTTGAGGGTTGTAGTCTCGTGGCGGTGATCCGGTCCGTGCCCAGGGAGTCAGACTAAGTGGCGCTGTATCAGCGGTAGATGTTGGACGACTACGCCACCCGTTGAGTACAGCTAAGGAGCTGCTGCTGCAGGGCAGACCGCTGAGGCCGGTGGTAGGATTGTGCAGCGTGATAGTATAACCCCCAACGGGAGGGGTATGGCCTCAGGGCAGCCGACGTGGATGATCGGGGTAGCAGGAATCACTCAGAGACGATGCGGTGTGATTCAGGGTCTTTACTGGTGACAAAGATAGACCCTCCCGGAGTACTGGCTAGCGATTGGGGCCTGGTCAGTCCTTGAGCAGATGGGATCTCCCCTGGCCAGGCGGAGTTGTAGGCCTCCCAAACTAACTGTACTCTTCTGGCTACCTTGCTAGAGGCGGGTATAAGTAGCCCACGTCCCTGAGTGTACCGTGTGGTGCTCATCCGTATGGCCGGTGACTCGGGGCCTTCTAGTAGCTTCCGCTCCACGACGGCGGTGCTGGTCCCATGCGTGTGACCGTGCCTTCGGGTTTCTTGGCCAGAGGACCTGAAATCCCCTGCCTGACGGATTCTGCTGCTGGGTAGGAGTTAGTCCCCACAGCCTCGGACTCCGGGTCCGGTAAGAAATCTTCTCAGTCAGGGCGAGCTCTGCAGCTGCCAGCCCCTGACTCCTTGTAACACTGCTCCCACAGAGCTCCTGTTGTTTCTTCCCATAGCTGCTTCTCTTCTCTGTCTCTACTTCTGGCATGGCCCAGGAGCTGGGCCCAGCCGGAGCCACAGCTCCCTGTCAGCCCTCCTGGCTGAACTCTCCCTCTGAACTCTCTAACCCTGCCTCAGCCCAAGGTTTATACAGGGGAAGTTCTTCCCCTCCCAGGACTGGGCAGGAGGTGTGGCATGCATAGGATTCCTGACCAAGAGACCTCCCACCTGCTCTCAGACATAACATTGCTGTTACCGTGGAAACCAGACCCCTGGGGTGCCACATTCCCCCCTAGTGAAATTTAGTACTCTGGGACTAAACATATTTTTAGAAAAACATAACAAGGTATAAACAATAATAATACAATAAGAAAAACACATAAAGATGGTTACGGCGTGTCCGCAACCGGGTGCAGTCTTTGAAGAAAAGCAAGGTGTCCATTTCACCAAAACAGGGAAACGTAACCAGGTAGGGGTCTGTCCTGCCCCGAGTCCTTAACAGTCTTTTAGTCCATTCCTGGGTTACGCTCCAACCATGTACAAGGATTCCCGGTAAATCCACCAAGGACTCCTATAAATAACTAGAAACACATAATTATTTACAGGGTGGCCGCTCTCAGTCCTCGGCCAGTGGGGATAAGGATTGGCTGCTCACAGTCCTCAGCCTGGTAAGGGATAGGGGATGGCTGCTCACAGTCCTCAGCCTGGTAAGGGATAGGGACACACGGGGAACAATTCACTAATCCCAACGGGGACCATATTTTAATTAGCAGCAGTCCTTGTACCCTAACGGGTAACTATGTACAGCTCTTTATTCACGCTACTTCCCTTCAGTAGCTATGTCCTCTTTGTGCTCCCTCCTGAGGGTAGTCCTCAGACCCGTCCGGGTCCTCTTGGCTTTCCTCGTATTGGTAGTACTGCAGCTCCTCCTCGGTTAGCTGGGTTAGTATCTCTGCGACAGTCCTCCTCCCAGGTGGCCAGGACTTTACCTCCCTTTGGGCTGCCCCGGTTAATTGGGCCACCAGGATGCTCACTTTTTGCTCCTCTGTGAGGGGGTACACCTGGAAGAGGCTATCCAGCTTTTCTCTAAAGTCATGCAGGGTATGTGACTCCCCTGAGTACTGGGGTAGCCAGGCTGCCCCCGGGATATAGGGCATGGTGAAAGGCATGACCGCAACAGCGGTGGCGCTGGCGGGGGTTGAAGCGGTGAAGCTCTCCTCCGTATCCGGCATCCTTCTCCCCCCTAGTGGACCGTGGCCTACCTTGCGATGATCCTCTTCCGTAGGCCGCGGCTCCGCAGTGAATCGTCAGGGTTGAGGACCTTCCGTCGCGCTCCTGTGACGTCGGCGTCTGCTGGGCTCCTTCCAGGACCTTACGCAACGTCCGGACGTGAGGCGGGGCTTCAGTTCTCGCACGCTTTCGGAGTCCATGCCCCTCTTCTTCCCGCGCGGCGTCCTCAAGATGGCGTCCAATGGCGGGAAAACTCCACGTATGGCGGGAAGAAGGCTGAAGATGGCGCCGGATGGCGGGAAAACTCCACCGATGGCGGGAAGGAAGCGGAAGATGGCGCCGGATGGCGGGAATCTTCATCACAGGTAAGTTTGAACAGTCTTTTTCAGGCACGCAGTACCCGGTGGTTGCGGGCACGAAATCCTGCCGACTATGCCAAAAGTTGACGCGCCCCTGGGCCTGTGTCGCGCTGCATTGCGCACGCGGGAGCTTACCCGGAGCCGGATCTCTTGAGGGTTGTAGTCTCGTGGCGGTGATCCGGTCCGTGCCCAGGGAGTCAGACTAAGTGGCGCTGTATCAGCGGTAGATGTTGGACGACTACACCACCCGTTGAGTACAGCTAAGGAGCTGCTGCTGCAGGGCAGACCGCTGAGGCCGGTGGTAGGATTGTGCAGCGTGATAGTATAACCCCCAACGGGAGGGGTATGGCCTCAGGGCAGCCGACGTGGATGATCGGGGTAGCAGGAATCACTCAGAGACTATGCGGTGTGATTCAGGGTCTTTACTGGTGACAAAGATAGACCCTCCCGGAGTACTGGCTAGCGATTGGGGCCTGGTCAGTCCTTGAGCAGATGGGATCTCCCCTGGCCAGGCGGAGTTGTAGGCCTCCCAAACTAACTGTACTCTTCTGGCTACCTTGCTAGAGGCGGGTATAAGTAGCCCACGTCCCTGAGTGTACCGTGTGGTGCTCACCCGTATGGCCGGTGACTCGGGGCCTTCTAGTAGCTTCCGCTCCACGACGACGGTGCTGGTCCCATGCGTGTGACCGTGCCTTCGGGTTTCTTGGCCAGAGGACCTGAAATCCCCTGCCTGACGGATTCTGCTGCTGGGTAGGAGTTAGTCCCCACAGCCTCGGACTCCGGGTCCGGTAAGAAATCTTCTCAGTCAGGGCGAGCTCTGCAGCTGCCAGCCCCTGACTCCTTGTAACACTGCTCCCACAGAGCTCCTGTTGTTTCTTCCCATAGCTGCTTCTCTTCTCTGTCTCTACTTCTGGCATGGCCCAGGAGCTGGCCTAGCCGGAGCCACAGCTCCCTGTCAGCCCTCCTGGCTGAACTCTCCCTCTGAACTCTCTAACCCTGCCTTAGCCCAAGGTTTATACAGGGGAAGTTCTTCCCCTCCCAGGACTGGGCAGGAGGTGTGGCATGCATAGGATTCCTGACCAAGAGACCTCCCACCTGCTCTCAGACATAACATTGCTGTTACCGTGGAAACCAGACCCCTGGGGTGCCACATGTGCGCACCAAAAGACAGCAGGAAGCCGCCTCCCATCGTGGGCCAGGTCCCAGAGTGGCGCCAAAGAAGGAGCCTGCCCCCAGCAACAATGAGTGCCGCAATGGAGATGTCCATCAACGTAGGGGGGCTGCCCCTAAGGGTGATTGTCAGCAGATGCCCCCAAGACCACCCCCCATTGGGGCGGATAGGAAAGAAAACTGTGGGGCCGGGCGCGGCCTGGATGAGTCTGGACCTGCTGCACCCGGAGATAGAGGGAGCAGCGAACCCCACCAGCACCCTGGCCCGCAGCCTGCTGCAAGCTGAGCCACCCTGCAGCTTAACGGAGTTGCTGGCACAGCTGCCCAGAGACCCGGACTGCGCGCGTGCGGCGCTGGAAGACCTGAACAGAAGGATGGTCCGGGCGCAGCGGGATGTGTTTGCCGGGTGGAGAGAGGAGTTGGCCCGGCAGCACGAAGACAGCCAACAGAGGACCCCGCAGGGACCGGGCAGCGCGCTTGCCGTTGGGCGCGGAGAAGAGGGGCCAGCAACTGAGGACGTCGCCGCGGAGGAGGCCACGGAGGCCGAGGCAAGTAACGGGGACGCCACTACACCACACCCTGAGACCACCAGCCTGCCCCCACCCTCCGTTGCAGGACCCGAGGCCCCGGGGACCGTACCTGAGACCACGCTTCCACCGCCGCCAGCTAGGCCTCAGGCTGCAAGCAGCGCCGTCACGCCCCGCCCCGCGCTGTGCCCTCTGAACCCGGGTGCGACTGTCTCTCCAGCGCCCCCTGCCTTGGCGGTGTCACCCCCGGGTGCGACCAACAAACGACCACCGGCCTGATCGCAAGGCCGAGTGCCCCCGGGCGCTGCCACCCGCCCGAAGCCTGTGGTGCCACCCGTGGGCGCTGGCCTCTATGCGCAACATACCAGCCCGGACGGGCTGCCCTTCGAGTGGCCACCGGAGTTCGTCAACCCCTGTCTCTGGAGAGAACAACCCAAGAGCGAGCCTCTGATCCCGGCCCCGGAGCCCGCCAACATTGCTCCACCCCCGCTGGAGGATGCCCAGTTGGCATGGGATCCCACCGGCGAGAATCTCATGGGGTTCACCCAGGAGACCCATGCGGAAGCAGCCCATCACCTGGATTGCTGCCGTCAACAGCTGGCCACCTTTGAAAGGGAGCGGCGGCAGAGGCGCATCAGGGAGGAGCGACTCCAAGCCCGGAGCGCGGAGCAGAAGAGGAGGGCCTGACAAAACCCCCACGCCATCCGCGGTCCCTGAGCCACCGGGACCGTAGTAAAGTTCCAGCTGGAGCATGGCTGGGGCTTCGTCAGAGACCCGGAGGCTGACACCGACGTCTTCGTCACTAGGAGGGACGTTGAAAGCCACTTGCCAGAGGGACATCACGGCCGTGACCTGTACCCCGGCGATGTGGTCACCTACACCCGGCACAAGGGCGCAAAGGGACTGTATGCCCTCCATGTCCACCGTCTAACAGAGGAGGAGCTGCGGTACCGCCCAGACATGGACTACCCTGAGGGCTCGGACGGGTCTGAAGAGTACAAGGAGGAAGCATCAGGAGGGCACCGTTACCAGTAAACGGTAAAATGGAACTGTACGTAGTTACCCGTCAGGGTACAAGAACTGTTGTGAAACTGTTGACTGTGTGAACGTTACCTGTGTGCCCCTAATCCCTAACCAGGCTGAGGACTGTGAGCAGCCACTCCCTTATCCCCACTGGCCGAGGACTGAGAGCGGCCCTCCTGTAAATAGTTGCGCTTCTTAAAGCGCCCCCTACTGGTCTTATAAAAGAACTGCAACGTCTACCTCAGGACGAATTAAATGGACTGTTGCACCTTTAAGAGAAAGTGAACACCTGGTCGCAAGTTGCACAACGGCCAGAACTCAAGAATGTGTTTTTGAAAAAAAATGTTTTATTTGAAAATGCCCTAATGTGAAAAGTTTAATATGCTGCTAAAATAATAATGCCAAAGTTTTATATAATGTTCTATAAAAGAGTTCCGGTGGCATTAGTAAAATGTTTTATACCTGTAACGTTAAAAAGAGAAGAATACCTCCCATAAAGGGATGAGCGAAAAGTTAATGTCTTATATGCGAATGCATTCTAAAAATTTGTAAATTTTAAATTGTTTTATTCTTTTCCAGCCCAAGGACGTGCTGTGATTTACCAGGGGGGAATGTAGCACCCCGAGGGCTCGGCTGCTACAGGGGTATTGCACCTCAAACCAGAGGTGTGATATTCCCGGGTAAGGATGGAGTGTGGACCAGGACTCGGTAGGCTGCATGCACCACACACACCCCATTTCCGAGGGACAGGTCAACGGTGCTCCCACGAGACAGGAGTGCAGGCACGACAGCATCTGTCCCTGTCTCGAGTGGGGAGGGTAAGGAAAACCCAGTGGTGTAGGAGCAGATAGGGGTGGGTCTCTGGGCATAGGTAGGAGCCCATTGTTTGCTAGTCACCTGGGCTCACACATAGAGGGAGGTATATAAGGTGGGCACCATCTTAGGACAGGGTTCAGTTCAGTCAGGAGTTCAGCCAGAGAGGGCTGACAGGGAGCTGTGGCTCAGTCTGGGCCCAGCTCCAGAGGTAGGCCTGGAGTGGAGGCCAGAAACAGCAGAAAGAGAGAGGAGAAGGAATGGAAAGAAAAGTAAGAAAGGAACTGGAACAGAGGAGAAAGGAAGCAAGGAACACAGAGAAAGGCCCAGAGACACGAGGACAGAAGGAACCCCATATGCCCAGGAGATACAGGGTGAAGGGTTGGCAGAGCAGGGTACCAGAACCCAAATTGGTGGAGGCAACAGATTCCTCAGCCAAAGACCGGAGGTCGTCACCACATCTTGGTGCGACCCCCCACTACATCCACCAGGAAGGCATACCATATAGGGTCAGGGAGACCGGAGATAGGTTTCGCCAATAGAAGGCCCGAGGGAGCTGTACAAAGGTGGGTCACTGGTGGGGACGGCCAGAGAAAGGAAAGGAAGGGAGCCCTGTGCCACGCTCTGGAATTGCCTGGGAGTTGGTCGAGTCCCTTGCCTGGTGGACGCAGCACGGCTTGGGCAGTCATCGCCTGCAGGATTGACACGAATAACAACTGTGAGTAAAGCATTGGAAACTGCAACCGCACATCTCTGTGTTTCATCGCCGCACCAGCACCATTAGTGCTGGGACGCTCACACCATCGCTACCACCATCTTCCACAATAGCTGCCCTGAGGCAATACTTCTCCCGTGGGGAGTTATTCCATACTTGGCTGCGCATACAACATCAGCCTCAGCGGTCTGCAGCGCAGCGGCGGTCCCCACTGACCGCAATCCACGGGTGGCGTAGTCGGACACTTGTTACAACATTAAGACTGCCACTGGTTTGACCGCCCTGGGCACGGACCGGGTCACAGCCACGGAAGACTACATCCCACCAGAGGCCCGGCTCCGGGTATCTCCTGCACAGCACAGGCCCAGGGGGCGCGTCAGTTGCAGTCCGGACGGTGCAGCACAGGGGCAGAGGAGAAGGCTTGCTTCAGGGAAAGGAAGCCTCCTCAGCTTCGGGTGGCCATACCTTGGGACTTGCTCCCTTACGGGTGAGCGCAGATATGGGCGCAGTCCGAGACGAGAAGTGAGGAATGAAGAGACGATAGTAATTAGCGAAGCCCAGGAATCGCTGTATCGCCTTCAAGCCCTCCGGACGGGGCCACTTTAGGACAGCAGAGAGCTTCTCGGGATCCATTCGTAAGCCTGTCTGGGAGATAACATAGCCCAGGAATGGAAGAGAGGTCTGCTCAAAAAGGCACTTCTCGTATTTAGCATAGAGGTGGTTCTGCCTGAGCCTAAGCAGGACCTGACGAACATCCCTCCGGTGTGTGGGAAGATCCGGAGAGAAGACCAAGATGTCGTCCAGGTATACCACCACGCAGGAGTAAAGAAGGTCACGGAAGATGTCGTTGACCAGTTCTTGGAAGACGGCGGGAGCATTGCAGAGACCGAAGGGCATCACACGGTACTCATAGTGTCCGTGCCGGGTATTAAATGCCGTTTTCCACTCGTCTCCCTGACGGATACGGACCAGGTTATACGCTCCACGTAGATCCAGCTTGGAAAAGATCCTGGCGCCTTTAAGGCGATCAAATAACTCAGAGATGAGCGGAAGGGGCTATTTATTTTTAACTGTGATCTGATTGAGTCCTCTATAGTCAATACAGGGACGTAGTGAGCCATCCTTTTTTTTGACAAAGAAGAATCCGGCTCCAGCCGGGGAAGTAGACTTCCGGATGAATCCCCTGGCCAGATTCTCCTCTATGTACTCAGACATGGCCCGGGTTTCAGCCGCAGACAACGGATAAATATGCCCACGGGGTGGAGTGGCGCCAGGTACCAGGTCGATCGGGCAATCATATGGCCTATGAGATGGCAATGTCTCTGCTTCCTTTTTACCGAAGACGTCAGCATAGGGCCAGTAAGGAGCCGGAAGACCGGGTAAATTAGCTGGGGTAGATGGAGGACGAACCGGACGAACCGGAACCAGGCAGGTCTTATGGCAGACCGGCCCCCACCGGAGTACTTCACCGGAATGCCAGTTCAACACGGGTTCGTGTGTCTGGAGCCAAGGTAGACCTAGCAATAGGGAGTGGGAGAGTCCGGGCAACACATGGAAGGAGATTACCTCAGAGTGCAGCATTCCCACCTGCAGGGTTATGAATTCCGTGACGAGCAGGATGGTCACCGGAAGGAGTCTTCCATCAACGGAGGCGACTGACAAAGGTTCAGCCAGAGACTTGGTGGGAATACGGTATTTCTCAACCAGGGACTGGGAGATGAGGTTTCCAGCGGATCCAGAATCCAGGTGGGCGAGTTCAAAGTGGCTTTTCTCTCCCCAGGAGATAGATACAGACAAAGTCAGGGTTGGAGAGGACTTATTTTTGTCTAGGATGACCTCTCCAAGCGGTCCTAGACACTGGAGTTTCCCGGCCTCTCCAGGCAGGAATGAATCAGGTGCTTCTTACTGCCACAATAGAAACAGCTCCCCTCGGCTCGGCGTGACTCTTGGCGAGATTTGACCATCTTGGTCTGGTCGATCTGCATGGGCTCGGGTGAGTGCGCCCGGGGAGTGACAGAAGAGGAGACAGGTCTCTGGAAAGTAGGAGCTAGGCGGGGAAACCTTCTCTCACGGGTGGTCTCTTTTTGGTGTGTTCTTGAAACCGGATGTCAATCCGGGTAGCCAGCGACACCAGGTCATCCAGGGTGGTAGGAATGTCCCGACCGGCGAGCTCATCTTTAATCCGACCGGAAAGACCCTCCCAGAAGACGGACACTAGGGCCTCATTATCCCAGGCAAGCTCAGAAGCGAGGGTGCAGAACCGTATGGCATATTGGCCCACGGTGAGACTCCCTTGGCGGAGACGTAGCAAAGAGGAGGCAGATGAGGTCTTTCGTCCCGGTTCATCGAAGACTCACCGAAAAGCAGTGAGGAAAGACGACAGGTCGGACACCAGGGGGTCCCCTCTCTCCCACAGGGGGTTAAGCCATGCCAGTGCCTCCCCAATGAGATGGGACATGATGAATGCCACTTTGGCCCGGTCGGAAATAAACTGGTGAGCCAAGAGTTCAAAGTGCAGGGTGCACTGGTTTATGAAGCCCCGAGCTTGAGCGGGGTCGCCTCCGAAGCGAGGAGGTGCAGAAATCCGGTGTCCGGGGCAGGATGCCATGGTATTAGTGGGCAGCGGCGCTGCCGGGGTGCGAGTCGTGACACTAGCGGTGGTTGCTGGTGGAGCAGTCAGTGTGTCCAGGCGGGAGTTGACATTTCGCAGGTGATTCAGGATGGACTCCTGCTGGGATCTCTGACGGGAGACTTCATGGTATAGGTCAGAGAGCGAGGGAGCTTGGGTGCCACCGGGTTCCATGGCCCGAGCAAACTGTTACGGGTCCGGGAGGTGGAACCTCTGAGCAGCAATACAAGGGGGAAGTCCTTGTAAGGAAGCGGGTGACTCCCAGGGAAGGCAAGCAGGCAGCCACAACAAGTGATGGGGACAGTCTCTGGGTAGACAGGCAGGTGGTCACAGCAAGTGACGGGGACAGTCTCTGGGTAGACAGGCAGGTGGTCACAGCAAGTGACGGGGACAGTCTCTGGGTAGACAGGCAGGTGGTCACAGCAAGTGATGGGGACAGTCTCTGGGTAGACAGGCAGGTTGGCACGGCAAGTGACGGGGACAGTCTCAAGGTAGACAGGCGAGGCGGATACCTGATAGGTAACTGGCGGGTGCTCCCAGGTGAGCGAGCTGACGGAGACAGCAGGTAACAGGCGGGTAACTGGTGGACGCTCCTAGGTGAGCGGTCAGACAGACGAGGCAGGTGACAGGCAGGTAACTGGTGGACGCTCCTAAGTGAGCGGTCAGACAGACGAGGCAGTGACAGGCAGGTAACTGGTGGACGCTCCCAGGTGAGCGCTCAGACAGATGAGGCAGGTGACAGGCAGGTAACTGGCAGGTAACAGGTGGACGCTCCCAGGTGAGCGGTCTGACAGACGAGGCAGGTGACAGGCAGGTAACAAGCTGGTAACTAGTAGACGCTCCCAGGTGAGCGATCTGGCGGACAAGGCAAGTAACAGGCTGGCAGGCAGGACGAGAAGTCAGGCTAGCAGCGGAACCTGAGGGCTGAAGCACAGGTGAGACACAGTGCAAACAACATTGCTCGGGCACCTCCATTTTGGAGGAGGTGCCTTATATATGGAAGGTCCTCCAGCAATTGGCCGGGGACTCCTTAGGACGGCGCGCGCGGTCCCTTTAAGAGAGGGGGAGCGCGCGCGCGCCCTAAGCACACTGCCGGGAAAGGAGTGCGTGCCGGAAGCAGCGGGGAGAGAAGCGCTGGAGGACGCCGCGCCAGAAGCGGGGAGGTGAGAGGGACGGCGTCTCTGCCTAGCAAGGGGCAGAGACGCCGATGCTACAATAGGTAATAAAATTTATAATACACGACTCATATAAAAATGGCACGCAAAGATTCTCACCTGGGGAGGTAAATTCTCCAACCCGTAGGTCTGGATTAGCAACATAGCCTGTAGGTGATGGTGTAGTGAAGCAGCTCTTGACGGACGACACAAGGATCAGAAAGGACTATGACTGCAAGATGGCAGACAAGCAAGGAGAGCAGATAGTACAGAAGAAGAAGAGCTTGGTGTTCGAATACACACAAGAACAGTAAATGCATAGGAGTTTGGTATTTTCCAGCAGGTATACTGTTAATCCTAGGCATGCAGCCTGGCATCTCCCAGAAGGGCAATGGTTAATCACAGGTATAACAGAGAAATAAATGCAATCTGGTATCTTCCAGCAGGGAACTGGGACTTGTAGAGAGGAAATAGTTATATAGGATAGCTGTATAGCACAGGCAAATTGTAGATTTGCTTGAAGAGATGTATTACCTTGATTGCAGAGGCCAGGTGTTAATAGCAAGGAAAACAGTTGGAAACAGTTTTGCTGAGCGGTAGGTGTGAACAATGCCTAGTAAACAGGACAAGAACAAGTCTGTGAGGGATTAGATGGAGACAGAAGGATTTGCACAAGCCCACATCCACAGAAGATCTGTATTTAGTTCTCCAAGATGTTTGGAACAACTGTCGGGTTCATTCAAAAACTGTGTGCAAGTGTATCTAGAAGAACTGATGCATGCTTTGATGTTATTCTGAAAGCAAAGGGCTGTCACACTAAATATTGATTTGATTTAGATGTCTCCTTTGCTCAATCATTTAGCATTTTGTTTATTGTTAAAAATAAAATATTCCTAGTTTTGAAAGCATTTTTAATTTACAGCATGTTTTCCACATCTCCCTAAATTGTTTACACCGTACTTTGGAGAAATGGTCGTACCTGGTTCCACAGGCTGTTAGTGTATCTGGAATGAGGACTATAAGGAGCTGGCTACCAAGCATTATGCTACCATACACAATAATCCGTGAAAAAGGACCGGTGTGACTTTTCCTCTGTACGATCTTTTCATGGCATTGCCAGTGTGATCTCCAGGCCAATCTCAGGTTATCATCACATCCACAACAAAAGTGGGACTCATCGCTGAAGAGGATAGAACTCCATTCCAGCCTACAATGCTTGCTCTGCACTATGATAGTCTTTAAGAGCAGTGGTGAAACACTTGTAGCTGGACGTCTGGTTGTAGCCCAATGTCGAACCGGCACCTTCTGATTGTTTGTGTAGACACTGTTTGACTTCTTAGGCTGAATATGTGACATCTAATTTCACTTGCAGTACACAATGGATCAATCGTGGAACAATTGATTTGGCCATTTCTCCAAAGTGTCCCAGGAGCCGTTTAAACCTAATTTATAGCAGCCAAGGCTGTAAGTGCGGGGATTCCTGCACAGGGTGCTCACACTCGATAGTGAATATGTGGCACCCCTGGGGTCTGGTTTCCACAGTAATAGCAGTATTACGTCTGTGAGCAGGTGGGAGGTCTCCTGGGCAGGAATCCTAAGCATGCCACACCTCCTGCCCAGTCCTGGGAGGGGAAGAACTTCCCCTACATAAACTGGGGCTGAGGCAGGGTTAGAGAGAGGAGTTCCAGACAGAGACGGAGTCTGGTCTGGACACGCAGAAACAGGGACAGAGAGACATCAGGAGCTCTGTAGGAGCCAAGGAGAAGCGCCAGGGGCTGGAGCTGTGCAGAGCTCGCCCTGGGAGAAGGTACTAAAACCGGACACAGGAGTCCGAGGCTGTGGGGACTAAGATATACCCAGCAGCAGAATCCATCCGGCAGGGGATTCCAGGTCCTCTGGCCATAAAAGCCCGGAGGCTCAGTCACAACGAAGGGACCAGCACCGCCATCCCGGAGCGGAGGCTAGCAGGAGGCCCCAGGTCACCAGCCATACGGGTGAGCACCACACGGTATACCCAGGGACGTGGGCTACTTGTAACCGCTGAAAGCAGGGTAGCCAGGAAGGGTACAGACTAACGGGAAGGCCTACAACTCCACCTGGCCAGGGGAACTCCAGCTTACTCGCAGACTAACCAGGCCCCAACTACTAGCCAGTACTCCCGGGGGAATTTGCCTTGTACCATCAGTAAAGGCCCTGAACTGTACCCTCGCGTCTCCGTGCTTTCTTGTCGCACCGTTAGTGCTGGGACATCCACACCATCACTCCCAACATCACCCACATCCGCTGCCCTGAGGCCATACCTCTCCCGTTGGGGGTTATATCAACATTGCTGCACACCTATACCACCGGCCTCAGCGGTCTGCCCTGCAGCGGCGGTTTGATAACCGCATTCAACGGGTGGCGTAGTCGGACACTAATACCATCATACCAATAACTGCCACTTAGTTTGACCACCCTGGGCGCGGACCGGGTCACCGCCACACGAAGACTACTACCCCCATCGGATCCGGCTCCGGGTATTCCCCGCGCGCACGCGCGCCGCACTACAGCACTGTCCCAGGGGGTGAGTCAACTTTGGCGTAGTCGGCAGGATTACGTGCCCGCAACCACCGGGTACTGCGTGCCTGAAAAAAGAGACTTTTATACTTACCTGTGGTGAAGTTTCCCGCCGTCCGGAGTCGTTTCCTGCCATCTGGAGCCGATTCCCGCCATCCGACGCCATCTTCTGCCTTCTTCCCGCCATCCGTGGAGTTTTCCCGCCATTGGACGCCATCTTGAGGGCGCCGC
The DNA here is from genome assembly GCF_046119375.1 of Phyllobates terribilis. Lineage (NCBI taxonomy): Eukaryota > Metazoa > Chordata > Amphibia > Anura > Dendrobatidae > Phyllobates > Phyllobates terribilis. The sequence continues at coordinate 345,559,386 of NW_027362769.1, read as the reverse complement.
GCGGGAAGAAGAGGGGCGTGGACTCCGAAAGCCCGCGAGAACTGAAGCCCCGCCTCACGTCCGGACGTTGCGTAAGGTCCTGGAAGGAGCCCAGCGGACGCCGACGTCACAGGAGCGCGACGGAAGGTCCTCAACCCTGACAATCGACTGCGGAGCCGCGGCCTACGGAAGAGGATCATCGCAAGGTAGGCCACGGTCCACTAGGGGGGAGGAGGATGTCGGATACGGAGGAGAGCTTCACCGCCACAGCCGCCGCCAGCGCCACCGCTGCTGCGGTCATGCCTTTCACCATGCCCTATATCCCGGGGGCAGCCTGGCTACCCCAGTACTCAGGGGAGTCACATACCCTAAATGACTTCAGAGAAAGGCTGGATAGCCTCTTCCAGGTGTATCCCCTCACGGAGGCGCAAAAAGTGAGCATCCTGGTGGCCCAATTAATCGGGGCAGCCCAAAGGGAGGTAAAGTCCTGGCCACCTGGGAGGAAGAGGACTGTCAGGGACATACTAACCCCGCTGAAAGACACATTTGACACCCGCACCTCAGCCGAAATAAAACTAAGATTTTATGGGTGCAAACAACGGGCACATGAGAGTATAAGAGACTATGCTCTAAACCTACAAGAGGCCCTGAGAGCCATTAAGCAGGCAGACCCTGACAGCGTGGGAAATGAAGATAAGCTGTTGACTGAACAATTCATTGAGGGTCTACTGTGCAATGCCCACCGAACCCAGTTGCGGGCAATGGCCTTACAGGACCCTGACCTGGACTTTGCACAGTTCAAGGACAGAGCCATCCGGGTGCTCCGAGTACCGGCACCAGGTGGCGCTGTGACCCACAGGCGCCCTGCTATCACTTATCACCAGGAGACAGCGCCCTTGTCTGCAGGGCCTGTGGGAGCTGATGCGCAGGCTTTAAACAGTGACCCGGCTACAGACCTGCACCATCAGGTCCAAGAGCTAACTAAAAGCGTTGCCGCGCTAACCCGAACTGTGCAGTCTTTACAGGTTTCTACTGCAGGGAAGATCGAGCTGGCATCCGGACCGGAGGACATCCCGTGGCGCCGACCAAGGAGGACCCCACCGGCCAGAGGAAGACCCAGCGATCGATACAACGAGGACGGACGACCTATTTGCCGCCGCTGCAATCAACCCGGACATATGGCAAGGTACTGTCATTTAAACGGGCACAACCTGGGGTAGAGGGCCAACCCCCAGGCATAAGACCATCAGCCCCATCAAACTGGCGTGATAAATACGTAGGGGGACGTCCAATCTTGCCTGTGGTACTGGATGGCATTCCTATGAGTGCCCTACTAGACACTGGGTCACAGGTCACCACCATCCCGTACGTGCTCTTCAAGCAGTACTGGAATGATTCGGACATAACCCGCTACCCAGACGACGACCTGAGTATCATCGCCAGCAATGGTCAGCCCGTGCCGCAGGTGGGATTCAAGGAGGTGACCATTAAAATCGGTAAAGTCGAACTGGCGGCACAAGGACTGATTATAGTGGACATAGACCGTCATGAGAGTCACCCTAGAATCACCCTGGGAACCAATGTAATTGAAAATTGTCTTGCAGAGGTGATTCTCATTTTACAGCAGGTTGCCAAGAACGCCAGTTCCGGCCAGCAGCGTGTGCTCCAAAAAGAGATCCGGGCACTGATGAAGCGGCAACAGGTGGAACTATCTGGTGGTGAGATAGGTAGCGTGAGAATGTGTGACCCGTTCCCTATTGCCATGCCCCCAAAAAGTGAGATGATGATTTGGTGCCGGGCAGCTATTGGTCTAAGAGGTAGAGACTACCAAGCAATGGTAGAACCCGTCTACTCAGACAGTAGGCCCACCATTTTGACAGCACGGGGGGTGGTCGATGTACGCCATGGGAGGGTGCCCGTTCGCATCATAAATATCGGTGAGAGAGAAGTACACCTGCCCCGGTATGCCACGCTAGCTAAATTGTTCACCATAAACCAGAATTCTGTACAGGCCGTGGAACCCTTGCCTCCATCTCAACCAGAGGAAGGTAACGGCTCTAAGAAACCAGTGGAGGACTGGTGTCAGCAGCTACATCTGGGTACTGACTCCACTCCCTCACACCAGAAACAAGGAGTCTATCGGGTGGTTCAAGAGTACGAGAGAGTGTTTAGTAAACACCCGTTAGACTTCGGGCGAGTAAAGGGGGTAGAACACCACATCCCCATGGGAGACCATCCTCCCATAAAGGAGAGATACCGACCCGTACCCCCTGCACACTACCAACACGCCAAGGGGATGCTTAGAGACATGAAGGAGGCTGGGGTAATCAGGGACAGCTGTAGCCCCTGGGCAGCTCCACTAGTCTTAGTGAAAAAGAAGGACAACACTATGAGAATGTGTGTAGACTACAGGAAGGTCAACCGTATCACACACAAAGATGCGTACCCGTTACCAAGGATAGAAGAGTCCTTAGCTGCATTAAAATCTGCTAACTTCTTCTCTACTTTGGATCTCACTAGCGGGTACTGGCAGGTTCCTGTAGCAGAGGCAGACCGAGAGAAGACCGCATTCACCACCCCGATGGGTCTCAGCGAATTTAACTGTATGCCGTTCGGGCTCTGCAACGCACCAGGAACCTTACAACGGTTGATGGAATGCTGTCTGGGACACCGGAACTTCGAGACGGTCCTGTTATACCTGGACGATGTCATCGTCTATTCCAAGACCTACGAGGACCACCTGAAACACCTGGCAGAAGTGTTCGAAGCTCTGGCAAACTACAGCCTAAAGGTGAAACCCTCCAAGTGTCACCTCCTGAAACCAAAGGTGCAATACCTGGGACACGTGGTGAGTGCTGACGGAGCGGCTCCTGACCCTGATAAGATCACCGTGATTAAGGACTGGCCAAGACCCTCCAGCATAAAGGAAGTGCGGCAGTTCCTCGGGTTGGTAGGCTACTACCGAAGATTCATTCCCGGTTTCACCAAAATGGCAGCCCCTATGCAGGACCTCCTGATAGGTCAATCTCGAAAAGCCAAAAACCAGAAGCCGCCCTTCAGGTGGGAAAAGCTGGAAGAGGAGTCCTTTTGCCAGGTGAAGATGGCCCTCACGGGGGATGAAATCCTGGCATATCCAGACTACAGCCAGCCCTTTATCCTCCACACGGACGCAAGTAACATCGGGCTAGGAGCCGTGCTGTCCCAGATCCAGCAAGGAAAAGAACGAGTAATCGCTTACGCTAGCCGAAAGCTACGACCCACCGAGAGGAACCCTGAGAATTATAGCTCATTCAAGCTGGAGTTCCTGGCAGTAGTGTGGGCAGTGACCGAACGTTTCAAGCATTACCTTGCCTCCTCCAAATTCATCGTGTACACGGATAACAACCCGTTGACACACCTGGACACTGCAAGGCTCGGTGCTCTGGAACAGAGATGGATGGCTCGCCTGTCCAACTATGAATTCACCATCAAATACCGGGCAGGACGCTCAAATGCCAACGCGGATGCCCTGTCTAGAATGCCGAACTTACCGGACGTAGGGGAAGATCCAGAAGATCTGGAAGAAGTTGAGCTCCCTGCGTTCCACTGTCATGGGATTACCCTGTATTCCCACCGTGTGAAGGACAGACGCTCCGCGACGTTCAATCCCTTGCCCCACTACAACTGGGCGGAGACGCAAGACAGTGATCCTGCAGTCCGTCTGGTGAAGGAAATGCTGACCCAAGCCGATGCCAGTCTGGACCCAGACGCCCCAGAGGAGACTAAGCAACTGTGGAAGGAGAAAAGTAGGCTGTTCCTCTACAGGGAGAAGTTGTGCCGGAGAATGGTTAACTCTTGAACACATGAGTTGACCTGGCAGGTAGTGATCCCCAGACGAGACGCGGCTATGATTCTGGAGGCGTACCACAACGGAGCAGGACATTTCGGGTGGAAGAAGCTGGAGTTCTTATTGCGTGAACGGTTCTACTGGGTAGGCATGAGAGGAGCCATCGAGAGGTGGTGCAGAGACTGTGGACCGTGCCACCTAAGAAGGAAGGACCGTGCCAGCCAGAAGACTCCCTTGCAGCCCATCATCACCCGACAGCCACTGGAACTGGTAGCCCTGGACCATGTGAAACTGGCTCCAAGCAGATCTGGGTATGTCTACGCCCTCACAATCGTAGATCATTACTCCCGGTTCCTGGTGGTGGTCCCGGTCAAGGACTTAACGGCTCAAACAGCAGCTAGAGCCTTCCAGCAGCACTTCTGCCGTCCACACGGGTACCCGGACCAAGTGCTGACAGACCAAGGGCCAGCCTTCGAAGCGGAAGTCTTCCAGGAGTTCTGCAACCTGTATGGCTGCACGAAGATAAGAACAACGCCCTATCACCCACAAACTAATGGACTCTGCGAGAAGATGAACCAGGTGGTGATAGACCTCCTGAAAACATTGCCCCTGGAAGAACGCAGTCTGTGGCCTGAGAAGCTGCCTGATCTGGTGGACCTATACAACCACATCCCTGTAGGTTCTACCAACTGTACCCCGGCTTACCTAATGAGAGCGAGGCCTGGTAAGCTGCCTATCGACTTGGATATGGGAGTCCTGACGCCCGAGGACACCTCGCCAGAGGCAGACTGGGATACAGGACGGCAGCAGCAGTATCGGAAAGTGCAGGAGAGCGTGGAGCGAAGTCTGTCTCAAGCTAGAGAAAGGCAAGAGAGGGCTTATAATCAGTATGCTCCCGCTGTTCCCCTGGTACCTGGAGAGCAGGTCTTGAAGAGGAAAAGACGGCTCCACAAGTTGGACGACCAGTGGGAGAAGGACCCGTACACCGTACTGCCATCAAGCCATGAGAACCCAAAGATTTGCGTGATCAGTAAGGATGGAGGAGAAACCACAGCCGTTGTCTCCAGAGACCACCTGAAGAAGTGTCCCGAGCAGCTGCAAAACCCTGAAGAAGAAGATCAAGAAAACCCTCGACCCGCAGAGGAAAGGGAAGAAATGATCAGGACTGTACTCGGAGACTTCCCCCGGTCTTGGACACAAGTAAATGGTGCTGTCGTGGTACCCGTCCTCACCTTTCTCCAGCCAGCCCCGCAAGTGCCTACAGAGGAACCAGTAGAGCTGGAAGAGCAGCCGGCCCAAGAGGCAGAAGAGTCCACGCCAGCAGTACAGGAGGATCAACCCTCTGCTAGTAGTGAGCCTGCCGTGCCCCTAGTGAGCCAAAGAGTGCGCAGAAAGCTGCCCAGCCTGTGCATAACACCTCCTACACCCTGTAGTGCAGGACCAGTTAGTGAGCTCCGTAGGTCCACTAGGGTTACCAGAGGCCAGATGCCCGTACGTTGGAGAATCTAAGTTGGCTAGTTGCTTTAACTATTTTATGTTTACCTGTTTTGTTGTAGCCGTTGCTAATTATGTTTTTTCAGTTACAGATTTCTTTATATGGACTGACAGGTTATGGACAGTGAGTAACCGGAACTCTGTTGTAAATATGTTTGGAGCGTAACCCAGGAATGGACTAAAGACTGTTAAAGACTCGGGGCAGGACAGACCCCTACCTGGTTACGGCTCCCTGTTCTTTGGTGAAATGGACACCCTTATTGCTTCCCGGTTACGGACACGCCGTGACCATCTCATGTATTTAATTGTTATTGTTTATACCCTGTTATGTTTTGAAAAAAAAAAAAAAAATATGTTTAGTCCGGGAGTACTAAATTTCACTAGGTGGGAATGTGGCACCCCAGGGGTCTGGTTTCCACAGTAATAGCAGTATTACGTCTGTGAGCAGGTGGGAGGTCTCCTGGGCAGGAATCCTAAGCATGCCACACCTCCTGCCCAGTCCTGGGAGGGGAAGAACTTCCCCTACATAAACTGGGGCTGAGGCAGGGTTAGAGAGAGGAGTTCCAGACAGAGACGGAGTCTGGTCTGGACACGCAGAAACAGGGACAGAGAGACATCAGGAGCTCTGTAGGAGCCAAGGAGAAGCGCCAGGGGCTGGAGCTGTGCAGAGCTCGCCCTGGGAGAAGGTACTAAAACCGGACACAGGAGTCCGAGGCTGTGGGGACTAAGATATACCCAGCAGCAGAATCCATCCGGCAGGGGATTCCAGGTCCTCTGGCCATAAAAGCCCGGAGGCTCAGTCACAACGAAGGGACCAGCACCGCCATCCCGGAGCGGAGGCTAGCAGGAGGCCCCAGGTCACCAGCCATACGGGTGAGCACCACACGGTATACCCAGGGACGTGGGCTACTTGTAACCGCTGAAAGCAGGGTAGCCAGGAAGGGTACAGACTAACGGGAAGGCCTACAACTCCACCTGGCCAGGGGAACTCCAGCTTACTCGCAGACTAACCAGGCCCCAACTACTAGCCAGTACTCCCGGGGGAATTTGCCTTGTACCATCAGTAAAGGCCCTGAACTGTACCCTCGCGTCTCCGTGCTTTCTTGTCGCACCGTTAGTGCTGGGACATCCACACCATCACTCCCAACATCACCCACATCCGCTGCCCTGAGGCCATACCTCTCCCGTTGGGGGTTATATCAACATTGCTGCACACCTATACCACCGGCCTCAGCGGTCTGCCCTGCAGCGGCGGTTTGATAACCGCATTCAACGGGTGGCGTAGTCGGACACTAATACCATCATACCAATAACTGCCACTTAGTTTGACCACCCTGGGCGCGGACCGGGTCACCGCCACACGAAGACTACTACCCCCATCGGATCCGGCTCCGGGTATTCCCCGCGCGCACGCGCGCCGCACTACAGCACTGGCCCAGGGGGTGAGTCAAATACATCCAAAGGTTTCGAAAATTTTGTTTCCACTTCACCATCGTTTGCATATCAGTAACGTCTATCCATCCTGTGATTTCCATTATGCCACAACTTTTCCTTCTGAGTGTTGCAATTTCAATGTTGAGAGTAGTGTACATACAGTATGTTCAGACTAAACAAGTCAGAACATCAACCAATCTTAAGAACAGAACAGGCGAGATAAGAGATGACTAAAGGCCCCGTCACACTTAGCGACGCTGCAACGATCCCGACAACGATACGACCTGTCAGGGATCGTTGCTGCGTCGCTATGTGGTCGCTGGTGAGCTGTCAAACAGGCAGGCTCACCAACGATCAGGGGAGCAGCGACATCGTGGAAAGAAGCAGGAGCAGGCTGGTAACCATGGTAAACATCGGGTTACTAGGGGCACACGCGCACCTAGTAACCCGCTGTTTATCATGGTTACCACTCTGCTACGGTGAGCAGGAGGTTACCGCTCACTTTAGCAGGCTCGTAACCATGATAAACAGCGGGTTACTAGGTGCGCGTGTGCCCCTAGTAACCCGATGTTTATCATGGTTACCAGCCTGATCGCTGCTCCCGCTGGTCACACACAGCGATGTGTGCTGACCAGCGGGAGGGCAACGACCAAAAAAAGGTCCAGGACATTCTGCAGCGATCAGCGACCTCACAGCAGGGGCCTTATCGCTGCAAAGTGTCACACATAGCGAGATCGCTGGTGAGGTCGCTGTTGCGTCTCCAAAACCGTGACTCAGCAGCGATCTCACTAGCGATCTCGCTATGTGAGACGGGGGCTTAACTTCCACACCTTGCACAGTGCACATGTACTCCTGGCCACCGAACAACTGCTTTACTGTGATTATAGTAAAGAAGAGAACCATCAGATTAAAAATCAATAAATCTTTATTGGAAAACCTATTAAAATATAATTAAAAATGACAGAGTGGGGACACCACAATATCCAGGATGATAAGTGATCAATCGCTATATTACTAAATATGTAACACTCAAGACAATGGGATGCTTGTTTAAGATAAAGTCGAGTGACTTCCCATATAGATTTATCATATAAGTCAAAAAGATGGAATACTCAATGAATTCATTTAAAAAAGGTATGCATTAGAAAGATCTATCCAAAATGTGAAAGGTGAATAGAACACAAAATATAGCAGTATTAACTGACACAATAAACCTGCCTCTGGTATAACAGGTAAAAAAAAATGTGCAAGTGGAACTAGTAATATCAAATGGCTTAATACCAATATAATGATATGAGCCCACAGACTCTAATGAAAGTAATTATAGCCATAATGACAATCCTCATAAGATAAATTGTCCACCTAAACAACATGCTGATATTGAAATGCTAATAAGTATAAGGTACAGATCATATCTCAAAGATAAAGATGCAATAAATAGTATAATACATGTTAAGAGTGATAGCAGGAGAGCAGGAACAGACAAGATGGGTAGAGTACCGCCCCCCCGCGGACCCCGACGCGCGTTTCACCTCTTGCTTGTTCCCGTGGCGTGTCAGGGTGAGGGATGACTGCCCTTTTAAGTGATGCATCTACCAATGGATAGTGAGAAGTGACCTGCTCTCCTGCTATCACCCTTAACAGGTATTATACTATTTATTGCATCTTTATCTTTAAGATACGGTCTGTACCTTATACTTATTAGCATTTGAGGGCCGTTATACTGTTTGCAGGGTTGCATGAGGGCCGTTATACTGTTTGGAGGGTTATGCGGGGACCATTACACTGTTTGGAGCGTTGTATGGGGGCTGTTATACTGTTTGGAGTGCTATGTGGGGACGTTATACTGTTTGGAGGTCTGTTTGAGGGCTGTTATACTGTTTGGAGGGTTGTGTGGGGGCCGTTATACTGTTTGGAGCGTTGTGTGGGTGCCGTTATTTTGTTTGGAGGGCTATGTGGTAGCAATCATATAGTACGGAGGGCTAGGTTCGGGGTCACCATACTTTGCTGGGTGGGTACAGTAGGGTCATCATATTGTGCATCTAGAGGGTGCTGTGTAGGAATTCACTGTGTGTGAATCATACTGAGTTGGGGGGGCCTTTTGTTGGCATCATACTTTATGGGGGCAATGAAAAAGGAATCTAGGGCTTCTGACTCACCCCTTGGGCGGTGGGGTACTCAGTAGACGGGCCGGTCGTTGCTAGGGGAGATGTCACAGTGGTGGTGACCCAGTCCGTGACCCAGGGTGGTCAATAAAAGGGGATTGATAGAAAAGGATTATAGTTTTTATGTTTAATGTTCGTGACGCCACCTGTGGTATGCAGCTATATGGAGCCACCTCTGCGGTGCAGATCTCTGGAGCTGTTGGTAATGCAGCAGAGTTGGTTCCGCTCTCCACAGGTAGAGCTAAACTCCAGGGCGTTGCTGTGATGATTATAGATGAGGTAGATGTTGTTGTGCAGTGTAGTGCAAGGGATGATGGCGCAGCAATAATTCACAGAGACAGTGGGGTGCAGTCTTCAGGGTTTACTCACGATTATCACGTTGCTCCTGGTTACAACTGCAGATTATAACCACCCACGTCGTCCTGCATTCACCACAGGAGGGGTTCAGCAATCGCTCAGGTAATTCAAGAGCACTTAACTGGACCCCTTTCTGTGTGCCTTTCTCAGTCGTCTTCCTGCGCTGGCTCTCACCCTCCTGCCCTGCACCTCGCAAACAGTGTCCCAAGCCGGTAACCTCAGATCTTGGCGGGCAACCTGGAGTTCCCTGGATCCTGTGTGGCTACCTTTTTGGTGATTAAGGGTATGTGCACACGATGCAGAAATGCTCAGGATTTTTTCCTGAGCGTTTCTGCATCTCTCTGGCAGGAAAAAACGCATGCGGATTGTACATGCGGTTTCCTGCCAGGGACATGCGGAAATGAAGCGGTGTTCACTTTCATTTCCGCATGCGGGTTGACAAGCGCTTCCCAAGCGATTTTAGCATCACTTGGAAAGTGCTTGTCAACTTCACACTATATAAATCCATGCAACCGGCATGGATTTATATAGTGTGTGATGTCAAAAAATAAAAAATAAATCTATACGTTACCATCTGATGGCCCCCGGTGTTCTGCTTCATCGGTCCCGGCTGCCGGCAGTGAAGACTGTAGGACCTTCCGACGTCAGCGTCACATGACTTTGACGTCAGCGAAGGTCCTTCATTCAACCGCGAAGTGCGCGGGAAGCCGGCAGGACGCAGCGCGGGCCGTCAGAAGGTGAGAATATATATATTTTTTATTTTATTCTTTTTTTTTTAATGGTACCTGGGTCTGGATGAGAGTCCTCTCATCCACACCCGGGTACCATCCGCACATTAGACCGCATGAAAAGCGCATCAACATATACAGTGATGCGGATTCCATGTGGTCTAATGCAAGTCAATGGCGGCAAAAGAGCAGCGTTTCCGCAAAATTAATTGACATGCTGCGGATTTTTGACCGCAGCGTTTACGCTGCGGAAAAATCCGCATCATGGGCACAGCACATGCGGATTTCCATTGGGGAACATTGCTGCCCTTCTACCATGCGTTTTTCATGCGTTTCCGCGGCGTTTATGCAACTGCAAAAACGCCGCGGAAACGCATGAAAAACGCATCGTGTGAACTCAGCCTAATTGCGGCTGTGGCAACTACACCCTGGAAATGTAGAAGCCTTCGGTTTCTAGCTGAATATTGCAATTCCCATTAGTTAGGGGCCGGTCCCCTCTGCGGCTTGATCCCTCCACGTCCTGGTAGATCCGAGCGTACGGGTGGCCTCCAGCACTTCCCGTACCCCTAGGATCCCCTCTTTCTTTCTGGAGCCTTCCTTTCTGCTCCTCTCCTCAGTCTCACCTCCTGGGCCTCTCTCACTCAGGCCCGCTCCTCCTGAGCAGAGCTCCTGCAGAGCTCCTGCTCCTCTCACTGTCCTCCTCTCTGTTCTCTGCTCTGTTCTGTTCTCACCACACCCAAGATGGCTGCCCTTTTTATACTACTCCTGAAGAGCTCCCCTGTACCTTTTCCTCCACCCACACCCACTACAAGGTTCCGCCCTCCAGCCAGGGACCAGGGACTGTGCTCTCCCTTAGGAGCAATCTCGCCCTGCCCTCTGAAGTGGAGTGTAATGTATGCAAGTGGTTGGGTCCTGGGCAGTACTCCATCCTTACCTGAGAGTGAGATACCACACCTCTGGGTGAGATGCAGTACCTCTGTGGCCACTGAACCCTCAGGGGCGCCACACTTCAATAGGAGGAAATTTACTCTGTAAGGGCTGCAAAGTTGTGAGCTATGCTCTTCTGTGCCCACCCTGCTCTTGGGTATTTCGTTCTGTAGATTACAAGACACAAAATCTGAGAGATTGGACTTTATCCATAACAAACCTTTTACCTGTGAAATCATTACATGATCTGAACAAGTTGAACATGCCATAATTTCCTACAGGACATGGCATGCATGTTTCCGGATAAATCAATGGATAAAAGGAATATCACATTTATTTTTGTATTTATCAGAGAAAGTTCAAGATGAAATTGAAAATGTGATTGGGCTTGAACTTCCTCCAAGATGGGATGACCAGAAAGTCCTTCCATACTGCTTGGCCGTAGTCCATGAAATTCAGCGGTTAGGAAACATCTTCCCGTATTTCCCACATTCAACATCCACCGATGTCCATTTCAGAGACTATTTTATCCCGAAGGTAATTCTTTATTTGACAGTAAATATTGCAAAACACCATAAAAACGTGTTCCAAATAGGTAACCAAGATTATAAATTGTTCATCGCAATGTGATGCCCTTGATGGCTCTATTTTATACCATATTATACTCTGTACTCTCTACATCTCTTACACTTTTATTATCAGCACAAGATGTAACGTCACCTATTTACACTGCACAACATATTCAATGTTTGCATAAATCTTTGCTCATGGAGTATGCTGCTGCACTCTTTAGTATGAACTAGAGAAGGGGGTCTGTGCTTAGTATTGCTGTCTCTTGAGGTCCAATGGCATCAGGGGCATGGCTATAGGGAAGGGAGTGAACTTCTATTCCATTCTATGTGGGTGCCGACTGTCAGAACACTGATATATTTGGCAGTGTTCTGATGGTTTATACTTTGCAGCCATTACAAAGTCATTTTCCTCATATTGAAGCCCCTTGATTGCCCTTTCATTGCCCCCATAAAGGGTTACACGCGCACCTAGTAACCCGCTGTTTATCATGGTTACGAGCCTGCTAAAGTGAGCGGTAACCTCCCGCTCAACGTAGCAGAGTGATAACCATGATAAACAGCGGGTTACTAGGTGCGCGTGTGCCCCTGGTAACCCGATGTTTACCATGGTTACCAGCCTGCTTCTGCTTCTTTCCACGATGTCGTTCCTCCCCTGATCGTTGGTGAGCCTGCCTGTTTGACAGCTCACCAGCGACCACATAGCGACGCAGCAACAATCCCTGACAGGTCGTATCGTTGTCGGGATCGCTGCAGCGTCGCTAAGTGTGACGGGGCTTTTAGTCATCTCTTATCTCGCCTGTTCTGTTCTTAAGATTGGTTGATGTTCTGACTTGTTTAGTCTGAACATACTGTATGTACACTACTCTCAACATTGAAATTGCAACACTCAGAAGGAAAAGTTGTGGCATTATGGAAATCACAGGATGGATAGACGTTACTGATATGCAAACGATGGTGAAGTGGAAACAAAATTTTCGAAACCTTTGGATGTATTCACTATCGAGTGTGAGCACCCTGTGCAGGAATCCCCGCACTTACAGCCTTGGCTGCTATAAATTAGGTTATTATTGGTTGCCTGTGGGATGTTCTACCATGCTGAATGCACTTGGACAAATCATCAAGATGTTGGCAGCTGTCTTTGCAATTTCTGACTAATGACATCACACTTGTGCTCCATGGGAGGCAAGTCAGGAGAAGCCGCAGGCCATGGTAGCACATTTAGGCTACGCAGTGTGCTCACAGTAGCACGAGGAGCAAACGGCCTGATGTTGTTGTGCTGAGAAACGGCTCCTGGGACACTTTGGAGAAATGGCCAAATCAATTGTTCCACGATTGATCCATTGTGTACTGCAAGTGAAATTAGATGTCACATATTCAGCCTAAGAAGTCAAACAGTGTCTACACAAACAACCAGAAGGTGCCGGTTCGACATTGGGCTACAACCAGACGTCCAGCTACAAGTGTTTCACCACTGCTCTTAAAGACTATCATAGTGCAGAGCAAGCATTGTAGGCTGGAATGGAGATCTATCCTCTTCAACGATGAGTCCCACTTTTGTTGTGGATGCGATGATAACCAGAGATTGGCCTGGAGATCACATTGGCAATGCCATGAAAAGATCGTACAGAGGAAAAGTCACACTGTTCCTTTTTCACGATTATTGTGTATGGTAGTGTGGCACCCCAGGGGTCTGGTTACCACAGTAATAGAGATATTATGTCTGAGAGCAAGTGGGAGGTTTCTCTGGTCAGGAGCCTTAAGCATGCAACATGGCCCACCCAGACCTGGGAGGGGAGGAATCTGCCCTTATAAACTGGGTCTGGGGCGGGATTAGACAGTGAAGTCCCAGACAGAGACGCAGTCAGGTCTGGAGGACAGCAGACACAGGGACAGTGACAACAGGAGCTCTGTAGGAGCAGGAGCGAGTGCCAGAGGCTGGAAGCTAGAAAGCTCGCCTTGGCTGAAGACACTAAACCCGGACACGGAGTCCGAGGCTGTGGGGACATCCAGGTCCAGCAGCAGAATCCAACCGGCAGGGGATTCCATGTCCTCTGGCCTTAGAAACCCGAAGGCACGGTCACAAGCAAGGGACCAGCACCGCCATCGTGAAGCGAAGGCTGATGGAAGGCCCCAAGTCACCGGCCATACGGGTGAGCACCACACGGTATACTCAGGGACTTGGGCTACTTCTACCCGCATAGAGCAAGGTAGCCAGGAAAGAGTGCAGATAGTCGGGGAGGCCTACAACTCCACCTGGCCAGGGGAGATCCTGCTTGCTCACAGACTGACCAGGCCCCTACTGCTAACCAGTACTCCCGGGAGGGTCTGCTTTATACCATCAGTAAAGACCCTGAACTGCACCACACGTCTCTGTGATTCCTTGCCGCACCAGCACCATTACTACTGGGACGCTCACACCATCACTCCCATCATCCACATTAGCTGCCCTGAGGCAATACTTCTCCCGTGGGGAGTTATCCCATACTCGGCTGCGCAAACTACATCAGCCTCAGTGGTCTGCAGCGCAGCGGCGGTCCCCACTGACCGCAATCCACGGGTGGCGTAGTCGGACACTTATTATAACACCAATAGACTGCCACTGGTTTGACCGCCCTGGGCATGGACCGGGTCACCGCCACGGAGGACTACAACCCCCAGCGATCCGGCTCCGGGTATCCCCCTGCACAGCACTGACCCAGGGGGCGCGTCAACTTTGGCGTAGTCGGCAGGATTTCGTGCCCGCAACCACCGGGTACTGCGTGCCTGAACAAGAGACTTTTATACTTACCTGTGGTGAAGTTTCCCGCCGTCCGGAGCCGTTTCCCGCCATCGGACGCCATCTTGGACCGTTTCCCGCCGTCTTCTGCCTTCTTCCCACCATCCGCAGCTGCTTTCCGCCTTCGGACGCCATCTTCGGGACGCCGCGCGGGAAGAAGAGGGGCGTGGACGCCGAAAGCGCGCGAGATCCGAAGCTCCGCCCAACGCACTGATGCTGCGCAAGGTCCTGGAAGGGAGGAAGAGCGACGCTGATGTCATCGGAGCGCGACGCCAGGTCCTCAACCCCGACGATCGACTGCGGAGCCGCGGCCTACGGAAGAAGAGCATCGCAAGGTAGGCCACGGTCCACTAGGGGGGAAGAAGGATGTCGGACACCGAGGGGAGCTCCACCGCCACACCGGCCGTCAGCGCAACCGCTGCTGCAGTCATGCCCTTCACCATGCCCTATATCCCGGGGGCAACCTGGCTACCCCAGTACTCAGGGGAGTCGCATACATTGAGTGACTTTAGGGAAAGACTTGATAGCCTCTTCCAGGTATACCCCCTCACGGAAGAGCAAAAAGTGAGCATTCTGGTGGCCCAGTTAATCGGGGCAGCCCAAAGGGAGGTAAAGTCCTGGTCACCCGGGAAGAAGAGGACTGTCAGAGAAATACTAGCCCGGCTGAAAGACACATTTGACACCCGCACCTCAGCCGAAATAAAGCTCAGATTTTACGGGTGCAAACAGCGGGCACATGAAAGTATAAGAGACTATGCCCTAAACCTTCAAGAGGCCCTGAGAGCCATTAAGCAGGCAGACCCTGACAGCGTGGGGAATGAAGACAAACTGTTGACTGAACAATTTATTGAGGGTCTACTGTGCAATGCCCACCGAACCCAGTTGCGGGCTATGGCCTTACAGGACCCTGACCTGGACTTTGCACAGTTCAAGGACAGAGCCATCCAGGTGCTTCGAGAACCGGCACCAGGTGGCGCTGTGACCCACAGGCGCCCTGCCATCATTTATCACCAGGACGCGGCGCCCTTGTCTGCAGGGCCTGTGGGAGCTGATGCACAGGCTTTGAACAATAACCCGGCAACAGACCTGCTCCATCAGGTCCAAGAGCTGACTAAGAGCGTTGCCACGCTAACCAGAACTGTGCAGTCTTTACAGGTCTCTTCTCCAGGAAAGATCCAGCTGGCATCCGGACCGGAGGACGTCCCGTGGCGCCGACTGAGGAGGACCCCACCGGCCAGAGGAAGACCCAGCGACAGATACAACGAGGACGGACGACCCATCTGCCGCCGCTGCAATCAACCCGGACATATGGCAAGGTACTGTCATTTAAACGGGCACAACCTGGGGTAGAGGGCCAACCCCCAGGCTTAAGATCATCAGGCCCATCAAACTGGCGTGACAAATACGTAGGGGGACGTCCGGTCTTGCCTGTGGTACTGGATGGCATTCCTATGAGTGCCCTACTAGACACCGGGTCACAGGTCACCACCATTCCGTACGTGCTCTTCAAGCGGTACTGGAATGACTCGGACATAACCCGCTACCCAGATGACGACCTGAGCATTATAGCCAGCAATGGTCAGCCCGTGCCACAGATAGGATTTAAAGAGGTGACCATCAAGGTCGGTAAAATTGAACTGCCGGCACAAGGACTTATCATTGTGGACATTGACCGTTGCGAGAGTCACCCAAAAATAACCCTAGGTACTAATGTAATCGAAAATGGTCTTGCAGAGGTGATTCTTATTTTGCAACAGGTTGCCAAGAACGCCAGTTCCAGCCAGCAGCGTGTGCTCCAAAAAGAGATCCGGGCACTGATGAAGCGGCAACAGGTGGAACTATCTGGTGGTGAGATAGGTAGCGTGAGAATGTGTGACCCGTTCCCTATTGCCATGCCCCCAAAAAGTGAGATGATGATTTAGTGCCGGGCAGCTATTGGTCTAAGAGGTAGAGACTACCAAGCAATGGTAGAACCCGTCTACTCAGACAGTAGGCCCACCATTTTGACAGCACGGGGGGTGGTCGATGTACGCCATGGGAGGGTGCCCGTCCGCATCATCAATATCGGGGAAAGAGAAGTATACCTGCCCCGGTATGCCACTCTAGCCAAATTGTTCACCATCAACCAGAACTCTGTACAGGCCGTGGAACCCTTGCCTCCAACTCAACTAGAGGAAGGTAACGGCTCTAAGAAACCAATGGAGGACTGGTGTCAGCAACTGCATTTGGGTACTGACTTCACTCCCTCACACCAAAAACAGGGAGTCTACCGGGTGGTTCAAGAGTACGAGAGAGTGTTTAGTAAGCACCCGCTAGACTTCGGGCGAGTAAAGGGGGTAGAACATCACATCCCCATGGGAGACCATCCTCCCATAAAGGAGAGATACCGACCCGTACCCCCTGCACACTATCAACACGCCAAGGGGATGCTAAAAGACATGAAGGAGGCTGGGGAAATTAGGGACAGCTGTAGCCCCTGGGCAGCTCCACTAGTCCTAGTGAAAAAGAAAGACAACACCATGAGAATGTGTGTAGACTACAGGAAGGTCAACCGTATCACACACAAAGATGCGTACCCGTTACCAAGGATAGAAGAGTCCTTAGCTGCATTAAAATCTGCTAACTTCTTCTCTACTTTGGATCTCACTAGCGGGTACTGGCAGGTTCCTGTAGCAGAGGCGGACCGGGAGAAAACCGCATTCACCACCCCAATGGGACTCAGCGAATTTAACTGTATGCCGTTCGGGCTCTGCAACGCACCAGGAACCTTCCAACGGTTGATGGAATGCTGTCTGGGACACCGGAACTTCGAGACGGTTCTATTATACCTGGACGATCTCATCGTCTATTCCAAGACCTATGAGGACCATCTGGAACACCTGGCAGAAGTGTTTGAAGCCCTGGCAAACTATGGCCTAAAGGTAAAACCCTCAAAGTGTCATCTACTGAAGCCAAAGGTACAGTACCTGGGACACGTGGTGAGTGCTGACGGAGTAGCCCCCGACCCTGACAAGATCACCGTGATTAAGGACTGGCCAAGACCATCCAGCATAAAGGAAGTGCGGCAGTTCCTCGGGTTGGTAGGCTACTACCGAAGAATCATTCCCGGTTTTACCAAGAAGGCAGCTCCTATGCAGGACCTCCTGATAGGCCAGTCCAGGAAGGCCAAAAACCAGAAGCCACCCTTCAAATGGGAAAAGCTGGAAGAGGAGTCCTTCCGCCAGCTGAAGATGGCCCTCACGGGGGATGAAATCCTGGCGTACCCTGTTTACAGCCAGCCCTTTATCCTCCACACGGACGCAAGCAACATCGGGCTAGGAGCCGTACTGTCCCAGATCCAGCAGGGGAGAGAACGGGTAATTGCTTACACCAGCCGAAAACTGCGACCCACGGAAAGAAACCCTGAGAATTACAGCTCGTTCAAGCTAGAGTTCCTGGCAGTGGTGTGGGCAGTAACCGAACGTTTCAAGCATTACCTTGCCTCTTCCAGGTTCACCGTGTACACGGACAACAACCCGTTGACACACCTGGACACTGCAAGACTGGGTGCCCTGGAGCAGAGATGGATGGCCCGCCTGTCCAATTTTGAGTTCACGATCAAATACCGGGCAGGACGCTCCAATACCAACGCGGACGCCCTGTCCAGGATGCCAAACCTACCGGACGAAGGGGAGGATCCAGAAGAATTGGGAGAGATCGAACTCCCTGCGTTTCACCGTCATGGGATTACCCAGTATTCCCACCGTGTGAGGGGCCAGCGATCCGCTACGTTCAACCCCTTACCCCACTACAACTGGGCGGAGACGCAAGACAGTGACCCCGCAGTCCGTCTGGTGAAGGAGATGCTGACCCAGGCTGACGCCCGCCTGGACCCAGACGCTCCGGAAGAGACCAAGCAACTGTGGATGGAGAAGAGCAGACTGTTTCTCTACAAGGAGAAGTTGTGCCGCAGAATGATCAATTCCCGGACACATGAGCTGATCTGGCAGGTGGTGGTACCGAGACGGGACGCAGCTCTGGTCCTGGAGGCCTAACACAATGGGGCAGGACACTTCGGATGGAAGAAGCTGGAGTTCCTGCTGCGTGAACGGTTCTACTGGATAGGCATGAGGGGAGCCATTGAGAGGTGGTGTAGAGACTGTGGCCCGTGCAATCTAAGAAGAAGGGACCGTGCCAGCCAGAGGACTCCCCTGCAGCCCATCATCACCAGGCAGCCGCTGGAACTGGTCGCTCTGGACCATGTTAAACTGGCTCCAAGCAGAAGCGGGTATGTCTACGCCCTAACCATCGTGGATCACTACTCCCGGTTCCTGGTGGTGGTCCCTGTCAAAGACCTGACGGCTCAGACAGCAGCCAGAGCCTTCCAGCTGCACTTCTGCCGCCCACATGGGTACCCGTACCAAGTGCTGACGGACCAAGGACCAGCCTTCGAAGCGGAGGTCTTCCAGGAGTTCTGCAACCTGTATGGCTGCAAGAAGATAAGAACAACGCCCTATCACCCCCAAACCAATGGACTCTGCGAGAAGATGAACCAGGTGGTGATAGATCTGCTAAAAACACTGCCCCTGGAAGAACGCAGTCTGTGGCCTGAGAAACTGCCCAATCTGGTGAACCTGTATAACCACATCCCGGTAGGTTCCACCAACTGTACCCCGGCTTACCTAATGCGAGCAAGACCTGGTAAGCTGCCTGTTGACCTGGATATGGGAGTCCTGCACCCGAGGACACCTCGCCAGAAGCAGACTGGGATACAGAACGGCAGCAACAGTACCGGAAAGTACAGGAGAGCGTCGAGCGAAGTCTCTGTCAATCAAGAGAAAGGCAGGAGAGGACTTATAACCAACATGCTCCCGCTGTTCCCCTGGTACCTGGAGAGCAGGTCTTGAAAAGAAAAAGGCGGCTCCATAAGTTGGACGACCAGTGGGAAAAGGACCCGTACACCGTACTGCCCTCAAGCCACAATAATCCAAAGGTGTACGTCATCAGCAAGGATGGAGGAGAGACCACAGCCACTGTCTCCAGAGACCACCTGAAAAAGTGCCCCGAGAAGTTGCAAAGCACGGATGAAGATCAGGAAGACCCTCAACCCGTAGAGGAAAAGGAGGAAATGATCACCACCGTACTCGGAGACTTTCCCCGGTCCTGGACACAAGTAAACAATGCTATCGTGGTGCCCGTCCTCACCTTTCTCGAGCCAGCCCCTCAAGTGCCTACAGAGGACCAGGTAGAGCGGGAAGAGCAGCCGGCCCAGGAGGCAGAAGAATCCATACCAGCAGACCAGTAGAATCAACCCTCTGCTAGTAATGAGCCTGCCGTGCCCCTAGTGAGCCAAAGAGTGCGCATACAGCTGCCCAGCTTGCCCATAACACCTCCTACACCCTGTAGTGCAGGACCAATTAGTGAGCTCCGTAGGTCCACTAGAGTCACTAGAGGTCAAATGCCCGCTCGCTGGAGAATCTAAACTAATGCACTGTGAATTTACCTGTTTCTTGAAAATGTTTATGGTTTATGTTTGTTGCCTGTTATTAATTATGTTTCTCAGTTACCCTGCAGATTTCTATGGACTAACAGGTTATGGACGCTGGATAACCGGAACAATTTTGTAGATAGTTGCACCTTGGTGCCTCTTGTGAAGACGGCCGCGGAAGAGAAAACCTGTCTGGCGTGGCTTACTTGCGGCCCAAAGTAGCTAGCACCAGCCTTGCAGCCACGCCCTGTCCAACGCCTGTTTGCTTTGGACAGGTCCCCTACTTTGCTTAAAACTTCACCTTGGGTGATATGGACACCCGGTTGCGGACACGCCGTGACCTTTAAAGAACTAAAGCTTCTTGTAAATATGTTATTGTGTTATTGTTATACCCTGTATTTATGTTTCTTTAAAAAAAAAAATGTGTTTAGTCCCGGAGTACTAAAATTTACTAGGGGGGAATGTGGCACCCCAGGGGTCTGGTTACCACAGTAATAGAGATATTATGTCTGAGAGCAAGTTGGAGGTTTCTCTGGTCAGGAGCCTTAAGCATGCAACATGGCCCACCCAGACCTGGGAGGGGAGGAATCTGCCCTTATAAACTGGGTCTAGGGCGGGATTAGACAGTGAAGTCCCAGACAGAGACGCAGTCAGGTCTGGAGGACAGCAGACACAGGGAAAGTGACAACAGGAGCTCTGTAGGAGCAGGAGCGAGTGCCAGAGGCTGGAAGCTAGAAAGCTCGCCTTGGCTGAAGACACTAAACCCGGACACGGAGTCCGAGGCTGTGGGGACATCCAGGTCCAGCAGCAGAATCCAACTGGCAGGGGATTCCATGTCCTCTGGCCTTAGAAACCCGAAGGCACGGTCACAAGCAAGGGACCAGCACCGCCATCGTGAAGCGAAGGCTGACGGAAGGCCCCAAGTCACCGGCCATACGGGTGAGCACCAAATGGTATACTCAGGGACGTGGGCTACTTCTACCCGCATAGAGCAAGGTAGCCAGGAAAGAGTGCAGATAGTCGGGGAGGCCTACAACTCCACCTGGCCAGGGGAGATCCTGCTTGCTCACAGACTGACCAGGCCCCTACTGCTAACCAGTACTCCCGGGAGGGTCTGCTTTATACCATCAGTAAAGACCCTGAACTGCACCACACGTCTCTGTGATTCCTTGCCGCACCAGCACCATTACTACTGGGACGCTCACACCATCACTCCCATCATCCACATTAGCTGCCCATGAGTTATCCCATACTCGTCTGCGCAAACTACATCAGCCTCAGCGGTCTGCAGCGCAGCGGCGGTCCCCACTGACCGCAATCCACGGGTGGCGTAGTCGGACACCTATTATAACACCAATAGACTGCCACTGGTTTGACCGCCCTGGGCACGGACCGGGTCACCGCCACGGAGTACTACAACCCCCAGCGATCCGGCTCCGGGTATCCCCCTGCACAGCACTGGCCCAGGGGGCGCGTCAGTAGGATAATGCTTGGTAGCCAGCTCCTTATAGTCCTCATTCCAGATACACTAACAGCGTGTGGAACCAGGTACGGCCATTTCTCCAAAGTACGGTGTAAACAATTTAGGGAGATGTGGAAAACATGCTGTAAATTAAAAATGCTTTCAAAACTAGGAATATTTTATTTTTAACAATAAACAAAATGCTAATTGATTGAGCAAAAGAGACATCTAAATCAAATCAATATTTAGTGTGACCGCCCTTTGCATTCAGAATAACATCAAAGCATGCATCAGTTCTTCTAGATACACTTGCACACAGTTTTTGAATGAACCCGACAGTTGTTCCAAACATCTTGGAGAACTAAATACAGATCTTCTGTGGATGTGGGTTTGTGCAAATCCTTCTGTCTCCATCTAATCCCTCACAGACTTGTTCTTGTCCTGTTTACTAGGCATTGTTCACACCTACCGCTCAGCAAAACTGCTTCCAACTGTTTTCCTTCTATTAACACCTGGCCTCTGCAATCAAGGTAATACACCTCTTCAAGCAAATCTACAATTTGCCTGTACTATACTGCTATCCTATATAACTATTTCCTCTCTACAAGTCCCAGTTCCCTGCTGGAAGATACCAGATTGCATTTATTTCTCTGTTATACCTGTGATTAACCATTGCCCTTCTGGGAGATGCCAGGCTGCATGCCTAGGATTAACTGTATACCTGCTGGAAAATAGAAAACTCCTATGCATTTACTGTTCTTCTGTGTATTCGAACACCAAGCTCTTCTTCTTCTGTACTATCTGCTCTCCTTGCTTGTCTGCCATCTTGCTGTCATAGTCCTTTCTGATCCTTGTGTCGTCCGTCAAGAGCTGCTTCACTACACCATCACCTACAGGCTATGTTGCTAATCCAGACCTACGGGTTGGAGAATTTACCTCCCCAGGTGAGAATCTTTGCGTGCCATTTTTATATGAGTTGTGTATTATAAATTTTATTACCTATCATAGTTTTTATAAGGGGGTGGGTCCTACATCGTGCTAAGGATTATCTTCATCATCCCATTGGATCATGACAGTTACCAGAACTTTGGGACTTGTAAATCAGCAGTACAATAATAATAGTAATATCAGTGAAACAAGGAAAGTAAGTTCAGTCATAGCAGGAAGGAGGTAAGTGGTGTCTGAGCCATGATAAGGGAAATGTGGACACAATTAATAAATTTGCACTATAATATAGTACGTGGCCAATTTTTTTGCACTCTATGTGCGCTATTTTTTTGCTTTGTGAATTATACATGCGCACAATTTGGCACTCTGACCAGTACTCAGCACCATGTCTGTGTTAGCAAAGTATGGCGTTATCTGCCATTTTTATGCCAGCACAGTCTGACACTATATGAATCTCAATGGGGTTAATTCATCAAGCACATTTTGGGAGAAAATGACTGCAACTTCTCTACAATGCATAGTGTGCCAACAGTTGGCAACCGTTAGCATTCTTGTGCCAACGCCACCAACTTTTTGAAAAGTGGGCAAAGTTTAGCTGACGGGGGACTATTACATCCCAACAAATCCACTTTAATTAGTAAACCTTCATCCTGGGACTGAAAAGTGACTATGCATTTCTCATGTATAGTCACCCTATCGGGTGCCCTCCATTTGCCTTCTGTTGTCCCTCTGCCCTTGTCCTAATTTGAAGAAAAGTTTGGCGCTTTATTATTAATATTGGTTCATTTGATAAAAGATTTAGCATGCTGGAAGGAACGGAGGAATTGCTGCTATGCTTTTCTGAACTAAAAAGCTAAAGACAATCGGTCACTAGGTCAGAAGTGCCAATTTTTTACTCTTATATTATTCTTATATTATTCGTTGTTTTTTTTTATTTCCACCATGAAGGTCCAGAGATTTGGGCTTTTTTATTTAGAGCTGATTTTGATGGTCTTTACCAAGAGGGCGTGGCTTCCAGGTATCTCTATGGGCGTGTTTTAAGGTTACTCTGCATTATTAGCCTATGAGTCACGCCTCCTTGAAAAAGATCATAAAAATTAGCACTTAAAAAAAGGTCCATATCTTTGGAAACAAACAAAAAAATAAAAAACTGATTAGTCAGAGGATCAGCAGGGATCAAGTGATAGCAAAAACTGGCCACTTATGACCTGGTGGCAGGTCATCTTTAATAACAATCCTATAGTGGCTGGAAACTGCGACTCTCCGTATTCTTTTGAGATAAAATCAGGAGAGTGACAAACTATAGAAAATTATAATATATTGTTGGGGATCAGGTAAGTTTCCATATTTACTAAATAATATGATTTTTCTGTATTTGGTTTCTGTCTCTGTAATGTCACCCGCATTGTGATGTCACCCACATTGTGATGTCACTGCTGAGAGTTCTCAAGGTTCTTTGCCATCAAGGTTCTACAGTCACTTTCTGCACAGCGAGTGATTTGGTTGGTTGGATCTTACAACTGACTGCGTTTTTTTGGATTACATTTTGGATACAAAAATGTTCTGGTTGGAAAGGTATATCCTTAAGTCATCCATTGACATTTCTTTAGAGTATATCCTGATGAAGCTTAAAAGCTTCATTAATAACCAGGAATATAGAGACAAAGTAAAGAGGCACCGAGAAGAGTATAACCGAAAGAAGAATGAATTCCTGGAAGTCCTCAGTGATGTGGCCTGCATGGATAGCGACGTGGAAGCAGCTCTTCATGTCCTATTTCATCTGCCAAATTACCAATTTCATCACCATCCACCCATGTGAGGAAGACGTCTTCTCCAAGTGCCCTAAACAACTGTGAGAAATCCCACCTATCATCAGATATCCGCAGTTGTCATTACCATCATCATCACCATCATCAGATACCAGCCTAACAAAAACATCTCCATCTATCAGCAAGTATGCCGAGTATCGGCTGCTCTTCATGCCATAGATGAAGCGAGGCTGAGATGCCAGTGAGTCCCCAGCTCGGATGCGATTGAGATACCAGTGAGTCCCCAGCTCGGATGCGGTTGAGATACCAGTGAGTCCCCAGCTCGGTTGCGGTTGAGATGCCAGTGAGTCCCCAGCTCGGATGCGGTTGAGATACCAGTGAGTCCCCAGCTCGGATGCAGTTGAGAAGCCAGTGAGTCCCCAGCTCGGATGCAGTTGAGAAGCCAGTGAGTTCCCAGCTCGGATGTGGTTGAGATGCCAGTGAGTCCCCAGCTCGGATGCGGTTGAGATGCAAGGCGGAGGTGATACTGTGAGTTACCTACAGTGATAAAATACAAGTTACCCTGCTAAAAAGACAACTCCTTTACTGGCATTGTAATATGGAAACTTACCGAGAAGTCCTTACTACGTTGTGGAATATTCTTCACCACGATCCTTATCCGGGCCATGTGTGGGTTTTACAATGATTTAGTTGTTTTTGGAGTAAATAAATTGATGATAAATTCCAGTCCGGCTTACTGCATCATTTCTACTGTCGTCACATATTATAGAGATGTTGTGATGTAAATCTTTTATTGAACTCTTTCATTCAGTTTCCTAATTGGGCAACTAATAATAATTTCATGAATAATTATTTTCTGTAAAATGTATTAATGAAATGACAACTGGGTATCATCATAGATCTTTACCTACAGCACGTTGCATTCAGTGCATCAGACGGTGTATGAATGGAAGATGTGCAGGCAGTGGGGTAGCTACCGGGGGCAGCAGGAGGGGCTCACCTGGGGCAATCACAATCCTTAACTGTACATGGTCTCGCCGCATTAACGCTCTCCGTTCAGTGGGCCACAGGTCCCTTTAGGTTTGTGGTCTACAAAATAGCAAGTTGACTCATTGGATGAGTAGGACAAAATGACGTAATTGAGCAGGGATTCTGACATCCTGTGCGTGCCCTGATGTGATTCACCATGGTGGTCCACCCCCTGTCTGCCAGCACACTCGCCAGGATTTGAGCTGAGGTATTTGATATTTTTTAAATGTTATTAGTATCTGTTTGGCACACCCAATTATGGTGGACTACAGGACGCACATTCAGCTGAAGTGTATTGCAGGGCAGGACCCGCCGGCTCTCTGCCAGGGACCGGCAGCTGGCATCGGCTTGCCAGTCATGAGTGGCGCATGGCAGTGACATCATGCACTGCCTGTGCCGGCACTATGAACTCAGCTACAGAAGAGGACGCCGCACTTCTTTTCAGTGGAGGAAAGCGAGAAGAATCTTTTTTTTTTAATGTGTTGTTGGAAATGAGCAGCAGAATATTATGCCAGTAAGGGGTCCAGGATGAGGAGCATTATACAAGGAAAGAGCCAAGGACGGGGAGCATTATACAAGGAAGGGGCCCAGGATGGGGAGCATTATACAAGGAAAGAGCCAAGGATGGGGAGCATTATACAAAGAAGGGACCCAGGGAGGGGAACATTATACCAGGAAGGGGCCCAGGATGGGAGACATTATACCAGGAAGGGGCCCCGGATGGGGAGCATTATACAAGGAAGGGGCCCAGAATGGGGAGCATTATACAAAGATAGGACCCAGGAAGGGGAACATTATACCAGGAAGGAGCTCAGGATGGGAGACATTATACCAGGAAGGGGCCACGGATGGGGAGCATTATACAAGGAAGGGGCCCAGGATGGGGCACATTATACAAGGAAGGGGCCAGGATGGGGAGCATTATACAAGAAAAAGGCACAGGATGGGGAGCATTATACAAGGAAGGTGCCCAGGATGAGGAGCATTATACAAGGAAGGGGTCCAGGATGGAGAGCATTATAGAAGCTAGGGGCCCAGGATGCGGAGCATTATACAAGGAAGGGGCCCAGGATGGGGAGCATTATACAAGGAAGGGCCCTGGGATGGGAAGCATTATACACGGAAGGGGCCCTGGATGGGGATCATTATACAAGAAAGGGGCCCAGGATGCGGAGAATTATATAAGGAATGGGCCCAGGATGCGGAGCATTATACAAAGAATGGGCCCAGGATGAGGAGCATTATACAAGGAATGGGCCCAGGATGGGGAGCATTGTACAAGGAAAGGGGCCCAGGATGGGGAGCATTATTATACCAGGAAGGGGCCCAGGATGGGGAGCAATTTACAAAGAAGGGGCCCAAGATGGGGAGCATTATACAAAGAAGGGACCCAGGATGGGGAGCATTATATATGGAAGGGGCCCAGAATGAAGAGCATTATACAAGGAAGGGGCCCAGGATGGGTATCATTATACAAGGAAAGGGGACAGGATGGGAGCATTATACATGGAAGGGGCCCAGGATGGGGAACATTATACGAGGAAGGGGGATAGGATGGGGAGCATTATAAATGTAAGGGGCCCAGGATGGGGTGCATTATACAAGGAAGGGGGACAGGATGGGAAGCATTATACAATGAAGGGGTCCAAGATGGGGAGCATTACAATAAGAAGGGGCCTAGGATGTGGGTCATTATACAAGGACGTGACACAGGATGGGGGGCATTATATAGGGAAGGGGCCGAGGATGGGGAGCATTACACATGGAAGGGGCCCAGGATGAGGAGCATTATACAAGGAAAGGGGCCCAGGATGGGGAGCATTATTATACCAGGAAGAGGCGGCATTTTACAAAGAAGGAGCCCAAGATGGGGAGCATTATACAAAGAAGGGGCCCAGGATGGGGACCATTATATATGGAAGGGGCCCAAAATGAAGAGCATTATACAAGGAAGGGGCCCAGGATGGGGAGCATTATACAAGGAAAGGGGACAGGGTGGAAGCATTATACAAGGAAGGGGCCCAGGATGGGGAACATTATACAAGGAAGGGGGACAGGATGGGGAGCATTATAAATGTAAAGGGCCCAGGATGGGGGGCATTATAAAAGGAGGGGACACAGGATGGGGGCATTATATAGGGAAAGGGCCCAGAATAGGTAGAATTACACAATGAAGTGGTCCAGGATAGGAGGGAATTATACAAGGCAGGGGCCCAGGATGTAGGACATTACACCGGGGGTCATTATAGCAGAACAATGCCCAGAATTTGGGTGATTTTACCAGAATTTTGACTGACCAATGAGATAGCAGGGACCGCTGAAATGGATCCCTGCATCTCTAGCCATGCCGCTCAGCGGTCAGTGACCGCTGACGGCACAGAGCTGTCAATATGTGTTTTCACACAGTGATAGCTTAACGTCATGATGGGTATAACCGACACCTGCATATGACGTACTATACCTGTCAAGCTTTATTTTTTCGGAGAATTTTTATAAATTTCTCCTAATAAAATTTATATGGAATTATTTTCTATCAACATGATATGTTGATAAAGACAGATTCAGAATAGTGATGTAAAGCTCATATTTATAGTGTAAAAAACACTTGTACTATTACTATAGCTTATGTCTTCATTAAATCAGAAGCAACATTAACATTTGTGCAATTTTTAAAGCTGTATTATAATCTTACCTATATAGTCTATACAGAGCTATAAACATAATGTACAATTACTATACGTAATAAAAATAGCTTTATACCCTGTATAGCAGTTTTTTTCCCTATTTTTAGACAGACATACTTGGTTTATGAATAAATCTTTAGGCCATAGCCAGGCTGCTCAAAAATTACAATTTGAAGATGAATATTTTCACGCAGTTTAAAAGCCTTGTGGTAATATCAGAAGTACAGTAGATGCATTCATATACACAACGCATTTTGCACATTGCAAATAATGCAATTGCACTTACTTTTTGTAAATCCATGTTACAAAAGATTAAAATCCCACCCCTTCACGACCTATGACGTATAGGTACATCATGGATCGTGTCCCTCTGTGTCACCCCAGGCCTGGATGCCACAAATATTAAAGGCTGTTTCTGAGAGCAGGAGGGAGGTTCCCTGATCAGAGACCATTAGCATGCAGCACCTCCTGTCCCAGGCCAGAAGAGGGGAGCAGGCTGCCCCTATAAAAGCTGGAACTGGGGCAGGGTTAGGGAGGCCAGGACCCACTTCTGAAGCATCCAGAAGGGTTCCCAGAGAAGAGGGACAGGTCAGCCGCCGCTGAGAAGTCCGGGAGGCAGAGGAGCAGCTGCGAGCCAGGGACAGAGGCGACGAGAGCCGGTCCTGGCTGAGAGAGAACTACACTACCGGACATTGGGGTCCGAGGCTGTCAGGGTTGCACGCCCGGCAGCAGAGAACCAACCCGCGAGGGATTTCAGGTCCCTTGGCCTAAGAAGCCTGGAGGCTCTGCCACACAGAGGGACCAGTACAGCATGGAGAAGCAACATGTACCTAAGGCCCGAGTCGCAAGCCATACAGGCGAAGTGCACGGCCAGCTCAGGGACGTGAGCTATCACACCACGAAAAGGGGGATAGTCAGCAAGGGCAGAGAGAGAACAGTAGGCCTTCACACTCATCCTGACCAGAGGGGCTCGCCCGAATGTTCTCAGACACCCAGGCCCATTCCTACCCAGTACTCCTGTTGGGTCATTAGTTCTACCTACAATAAAGACCCTGGACTGTTTGAAGCAGACTCTGAACCCTTATTATTGCGGCCTGCACTACCACCCCCAGCATTCACATACACTGCCCTGAGGCTACACTCTTCCCGTGGGGAGTTATCCTATCCCTGTGCTGCTCACCAACATCAGCCTCAGCGGTCTGCCCTGCAGCGGCGGTCATCCCTGACCGCAATCCACGGGTGGCGTAGTCGGACATTCCTAAATCTATAAATAGACTGCCACAGCATTTGGTCTGACCACCCTGAGCCACGGGATCGGGTTACCACTACTACCCCCATCATCGCACTGAAGCCCGGTTTCGGGTGCCCCACGGCCCAGGGGGCGAGTCAGCTTTGGCGTAGTCGGCAGGATTGTGACCAACCCACCACAAACGGGTATTATGTGCCTGAAAAAGACTTTGTACTTACCTGAGTGAAGTTTCCCGCCATCCGGAGCCGTTTCCCGCCATCTTCAGCCGTTTTCCTGCCATGTTCAGCCGTTTTCCCGCCAACGGGCGCCATCTTCGGGACGCCGCGCGGGAAGAAGAGGGGAGACGACGTCCAAACCGCGCGAGACCTGAAGCCCTGCCCCACGCACCGACGCTGCGCAAGGTCCTGGAAGGAAAGAGAGCGATGCTGACGTCACCAGGATGCGACGCAAGGTCCTCACCCAGAGCAGCACCAGCGGAGCCGCGGCCTACGGAAGAGGATCAACAGAAGGTAAGCCACGGTTAACTAGGGGGGGAGGAAGATGACAGACGCGGAGGGACCTTCTACCACCAGCGTGGCTGCAGCAGCGGTGATGCCGTTCTCCATGCCCTACATCCCCGGAGCAGCCTGGCTGCCCCAATACTCAGGGGAGCCCCATACATTAACTGACTTTAAGGAAAGGCTGCACAGTTTATTGACAGAAGAACAGAAAGTGAGCATTCTGACGGGGCAGCTAACCGGTGCAGCTCAGCGGGAAGTGAAGTCATGGTCAGATGAGGAGAAAAGGACTGTAAAGGACATTCTGACCCGGCTGCGGAGTACCTTTGATACCCGTACCTCAGCAGAAATCAAAATGCGGTTCTATGGCTGTAAGCAGCAAGCCCAAGATAGTATCAGAGACTATGCCTTGAACCTGCAAGAAGCTCTGGGAGCAATTAAACAAGCTGACCCTGGCAGCGTGCAGGACACCGATAAAGTGTTGACTGACCAGTTCATAGAAGGTCTGCTGTCCAGCGCCCACAGAACCCAGCTGCGCCTCATGGCCCTACAGAACCCCGATTTGACTTTTGCGCAGTTTAAAGATAGGGCCATCCGGGTGCTCCGAGAACCCGCAACAGGTGGCGCTGTAGCTTTCCGGCGCCCTGCCATCACTTACCACCAGGGGGCGGCGCCCTACCCCGCAGACCTTGTGGGGGCTGATGCACAAGCCCTAAATCCATCCCAGCCTGCAAACCTGCACCATCAGGTCCAAGAGCTAACAAAGAGTGTGGCTGCATTGACAAGGACCGTACAGTCATTGCAGGTGGAACAGTCAAGACCAATCAAACTGGCTTCCAGTCCGGAGGATGTCCTGTGGCGTCGACAGAGGAGGATCCCGTCGTTCAGAGGGAGGCCCGCTGACCATTACACTGAGGATGGACAGCCGATTTGCCGCCGTTGCAGCCAGCCAGGACACATAGCCAGGTACTGTACTTTAAATGGGTCCGACCTCCAGGCATAAGGTCATCAGGCCCGTCTAATTGGCGCCATAAGTACGTGGGGGGATGCCCGGTCTTACCCGTAGTGCTGGACGGTATTCCCATGAGTGCACTGCTGGACACCGGGTCGCAAGTGACTACCATCCCCTACGTACTTTTCAAGCGGGATTGGAGTGACGTTGACAAAACGCGCTATCCAGACGATAACTTAAGCATCATCGCCAGCAATGGTCAACCCGTGCCGCAGGTAGGTTTCAGAGAGATGACCATCAAGATTGGTAAGGTTGAACTGCCGACACAGGGAGTGATCATTGTGGACATTGACGGTTGTGAAAGTCACCCTAAAATAACCTTGGGTACTAATGTGATTGAAAACTGTCTTTCAGAAGTAATTGTGATTTTGCAGCAGGTGGCGATGAATGCGAGCTCCAGCCAACAGAGGGTCCTCCAGAAAGAGATAAGAGCCCTGATGAGACGGCAACAGGTAGAACTGTCTAGTGGTGAGAACGGTAGCGTGAGGATGAGCGACCCGTTCCCCATTGCCATGCCTCCCAAAAGCGAAATGATGATCTGGTGTCGGACTGCAATCGGGTTAAGAGGGAGAGACTACCAAGCCATGGTAGGACCCGTGTACTCAGACAGCAGGCCCACCATCTTGACAGCCCGGGGGGTGGTTGATGTCTGCCATGGAAGGGTGCCCGTCCGGATCTTAAACATCGGGGAAAGGGAAGTACACTTGCCCCGGTACGCTACACTAGCCAAATTGTTTGCCGTCGAACGCAAGGCTATCAGGGTCGTGGAACCCTTGCCTCCATCTCCCGGTGGAGGGTAATGGCTCCCAGAAACACAAGGAGGACTGGTGCCAGAAACTCCATGTGGGTGCTGACTCTACTCCCCTGCACCGAAAACAAGGAGTCTACCGGGTGGTTCAGGAGTACGAGAGAATCTTTAGTAAGCACCCGCTAGACTTCGGGCGAGTAAAGGGAGTAGAACACCACATTCCCACGGGGAGCCACCCACCAATAAAAGAGAGACACAGACCTGTACCCCCTGCTCATTATCAGAATGCAAAGGGCATGCTGAGAGAAATTAAAGAAGCTGGGGTCATTAGAGATAGCTGTAGCCCCTGGGCAGCTCCCTTAGTTTTGGTAAAAAAGAAAGACGGTACCATGAGAATGTGCGTGGACTATAGAAAGATCATATCACCCATAAAGACGCGTACCCGTTACCTAGGATAAAGGAGTCTTTAGCCGCACTAAAATCAGCTAACTTCTTCTCTACTTTGGATCTTACTAGCGGGTACTGGCAGGTTCCTGTGGCAGAGGCTGACAAGGAGAAGACCGCCTTCACCACCCCGATGGGATTAAGCGAGTTCAACTGTATGCCCTTCGGGCTCTGCAACGCACCAGGGTCCTTCCACAGGCTGATGGAATGCTGTCTAGGGCACCGAAACTTCGAGACGGTCCTACTCTATCTGGACGATGTTATTGTCTATTCAAAGACCTACGAGGACCATCTAAAGCACCTGGCCGAGGTGTTCGAAGCCCTGGCAGGCTATGGCCTGAAGGTGAAACCCTCAAAGTGTCACCTGTTAAAACCGAAGGTACAGTACCTGGGACACGTGGTGAGTCTAGAAGGAGTAGCCCCCGACCCCGACAAGGTCACAGTAATCAAGAGCTGGCCAAGCCCCTCAAACATCAAAGAAGTGAGGCAGCTCCTCGGATTGGTAGGCTACTACCGAAGGTTCATCCCCGGGTTCACAAAGATGGCGGCACCAATGCAGGATCTCCTGATAGGCCAGTCTAAATCCAGAAGTCACAAGCCACCCTTCAAGTGGGACAAGCTGGAAGAGGAGTTCTTCCGCCAGTTGAAGATGACCCTCACGGGGGATGAGATCATGGCCTACCCCGATTATGGCCAGCCTTTCATCCTCCACACAGACGCCAGCAATGTGGGACTGGGAGTCGTACTGTCACAGAACAGGGCAGAGAAAGGGTGATCGCGTACACCAGCCGGAAGCCGGAAGCTGAGGCCCACTGAAAGAAACCCGGAGAATTACAGCTCCTTCAAGCTAGAATTCTTGGCAGTGGTGTGGGCCATCACAGAACGGTTTAAGCATTACCTGGCCTCCGCAAAGTTCACTGTGTACACGGACAACAACCCGCTGACACACCTGGACAATGCAAGACTATGTGCCCTAGTACAGCGGTGGATGGCCCGGCTATCCAATTATGACTTCACCATCAAATACCGGGCAGGCAGAACCAACGCCAACGCAGACGCCCTATCGAGAATGCCCCATCTACCTGAAGGAGAAGATGACTCGGAAGAGCTAGAGGAAGTAGAGCCCCCTGCGTTCCACCGGTATGGGGCCACTCAGTATTCTCACCGGGTAAGAGACAAAGACCTAACCACCGTCATGTTCAACCCCTTACCCCACCACGGCTGGGCCGAAAAGCAAGATAGTGACCGTGCAATCCGCCTTGTGAAAGACCTGTTAACCCAGGCAGATGCTAGCCCTGGCCCGGACTCTCCAGCGGAAGCCAAGCAGTTGTGGAAGGAGAAAAGCAGGCTATTCCTCTTCGAGGGTAAGCTGTGCAGAAGGCTTGTCAACCACCGGACGCACAAGCTGACCTGGCAGGTAGTGGTCCCAAGGCGAGATACGGCAATGGTCCTGGAGGCCTACCATGACAGAGCGGGACACTTCTGGTCGAAGAAACTGGAGTTCC
The DNA here is from genome assembly GCF_046119375.1 of Phyllobates terribilis. NCBI lineage: Eukaryota > Metazoa > Chordata > Amphibia > Anura > Dendrobatidae > Phyllobates > Phyllobates terribilis. The sequence goes on along the minus strand of NW_027362769.1, from coordinate 345,526,314 downwards.
TACTGAGAGAGCGGTTCTACTAGGTCGGTTTGAGAGGGGCCATGGAGAAGTGGAGCAGGGACTGCGGCCCATGCCACCTCAGAAGGAAGGACCGTACCAGCCAAAAGACACCCTTGAGGCCCATCGTCACCAGGCAGCCTCTTGAGTTGGTAGCTCTGGACCATGTGAAGTTGGCTCGAAGCCGGTACGGCTACATCTATGCCCTCACAATTGTGGACCATTACTCCTGGTTCCTGGTGGTGGTTCCTGTTAAAGACCTGACAGCCCAAACAGCGGCCAGAGCCTTCCAGCAACACTTCTGCCATCCACACGGGTATCCGGAACAGGTCTTGACAGATCAAGGTCCAGCGTTTGAGGCTGAAGTATTACAGGAGTTCTGCAACCTCTACGGCTGTAGGAAGATTCGGACAACGCCTTACCACCCGCAAACCAATGGGCTATGTGAGAAATTGATTAATATCGTCATTGATCTCCTCAAGATATTGCCCCTGGAAGAACACAGCCTGTGGCCGGAGAAGCTGCCAGACCTGATTGACAACCATATCCCGGTGAATGCTACAAATTGCACCCCGGCTTACCTGATGCGAGCAAGACCAGGTAAGCTGCCTATAGATCTGGAGATGGGAGTCCTGACACCCGAGGACACCTCCCCAGACGCGGACTGGGATACGGAACGGCGGCTACAGTACAAGAAGGTACAGGAGAGTGTGGAGAGGAGTCTGGCTCAAGCGAGAGAAAAGCAGGAGAGGCTCTTCAACCAACACGCCCCTGCTGGTCTCCTGGAACCTGGTGAGCAGGTCCTGAAGCTGAAGAGAAGGCTTCACAAGCTGGACGACCAGTGGGAGAGAGAGCCGTACACAGTACTGCAGTCCGACCACAACAACCCGAAGGTATGTGTGATTACCAAGGATGGAGGAGAAACCACTAGCACCGTCTCCATAGACCACCTAAAACGGTGCCCCGAGCAACTGCAGAGTCCAAGTGAAGAACAAGATGACCTTGAACCCGCAGAAGACAAGGAAGAAATGGTCAGCACCGCTCTCAGAGAGTTCCCCCGGACCTGGACTCAGATAAATGATGCGATAGTGGTACCCGTCCTACACTTCCTTCAACCTACCCAGCAGGAGCCTACAGGAGAGCAGGAAGAACAAGAGGAACAAGCAGCCCCGGAGGCAGAAGAACCCATGCCAGCAGCCCAGGAGAGTCAACCCTCTGCTGACAGTGAGCCTGCCATGCCTGCGGTAAGCCAAAGGACCCGCAGACAGCTGCCTGCCCTGCCTGTAAACCCAGCTAGTAGCTGTGCCCTTAATACTAGTGGGAAAAGCCAGGTTAGACCACCACTGTAACATATGTAGCACCCTGAGGATTCGGCTGCTACAGGGGTATTGCACCTCAACCCAGAGGTGTGATATTCCACTCCCGGGTAAGGATGGAGTGTGGATCTGAGCTCGGTAGGCTGCATGCACTACACACATCCCATTTCCGAGGAGCAGACCGACGGTACTCCCACTTAGAAATGTGCAGGTACGACCGAGTCTGTTCCTGGCTGGAGTGGGAGGGGGGTGGTACATCCCAAGTAGTGTAGGGGCAGATAGGGGGAGCAGCCTGGGTAAAGTTAGGAGTTCATTGGGTGCTGGTCACCTGAGCTCACACATAGAGGGTGTATATAAGGTGGGCACCAACTAAGAACAGGGTCAGATGCAGAGAACAAGTCAGGAGCAGAGGAGAAGAAAGACCCAGAGTGAGAGAGGAGAAGAGAGAGACCCAGAGGCACAGAAGAACAGGACTCTAAGATCCCAAATTAAAACCCCGGGTGAAGAGTCGGCACAGGGTACCGGAACCCAAGCTGGTGGGGGTAAAAACATTCCCCAGCCAGAGACCGGAGACCGTGGGCAGCGTTTGCCACGGTCACCCACCACATCCACCCCGAAGGCACACCACATGAAGGGTCAGGGAACCCAAGGCCAAGGGTGTCCCAACAGAAGGCCCGAGGGAGCTGGACCTAGGTGGATCACTGGTGGGGACGGCCAGAGAACGGGACAGAAGGAGAGCTCAGGGCCACGCTCCGGACTTGTTTGGGGGTTGGCTGGATCCAGGACCTGGTGGACGCAGCACGGCTCGGGTGGTCACTCGAAGCTGGAGTGACCAGTACAACATCTGCAGTAAGTAAACACCCTTAACTGCACAACCCGACTCTGTCTTCACTGCCGTCTGCACTGCACCACCACAACCCCCATCCTCTGCACCTGTCCCCCCTGAGGCTATACCCCACCCGTTGGGGGTTATACCATCTCAAGCTGCACCTGCACCATCAGCCTCAGCGGACCCTGCTGCAGCGGCGGCCACAGTGACCGCATCACAACGGGTGGCGTAGTCGACACAAAAGAACTCTTAATAACATCTGTAGGACTGCCACATAACACTGAGCTTGACGCCCTGGGCACGGGCCGGGTCACAGCCGCTCGGAGACTACAACCCCCCATCTGATCCGGTGCCGGGTATTCCCCTCAAAAAGGAATATGTCCCAGGGGGCGCGTCACATACCTGGCGGCGTCCTTGCATAGTGGTCCATCTCCCACTGTGCAAGAGCGCGCACTTGATCTCCTGTCCAGAATGTCTCTCTGGCTTCCCTCCATGCTGTCTGTTTGTGTCTGTTTCTGCTGCTTAAGGGCGGCGCCCGATCACTTCCTGCTTTTTGTACCTGCTGTGGGTCACACCCCTTGTGCGTCCTCAGCCTATTGGTGTCTGTCACCTGGTATATAGCTCAGCTGCTCCAATCAATCCCTGCCTGAGCATTGTGTTTCATTCAGTGTGTGCTTGCACTCTGAAGGTGCCAGGTCCCGTTCTGTGTTCTCTTGTCTGCCTTTCATGGAGGCTGTATTTCCAGGCCTGTCTGAACACGCTCCTAGCCTGTTCCTCCCGCCTTCTAGGGGCCGATTACCTAGACCCGCTCCTGTATCTTGTCTGTCCTGTCTGAACACGCTCCTAGCCTGTTCCTCCCGCCTTCTTGGGGCCGATTACCTAGACCCGCTCCTGTATCTTGTCTGTCCTGTCTGAACACGCTCCTAGCCTGTTCCTCCCGCCTTCTAGGGGCCGATTACCTAGACCCGCTCCTGTATCTTGTCTGTCCTGTCTGAACACGCTCCTTGCCTGTTCGTCCCGCCTCTCTGGGGGCCGTATTCCCCGACCCGCTCCTGTATCCCGCTGCAGTGTCGGTCTCTTCCGTACACTCAGTTCCAGTCTGAACTCTCTCCTATCCTTTACCTGTTTTGCCTCTATGTCCGTTCCTTTCCTTTTTCTGCAGAGTCTGTACTCGTACCTAGCTCCTGCTTGTTGTCTCTGTACTCCCGTTTGTGAGTTTGTGGTCCACTCGCTACTTCACTGCAAGTACCCTGTGGGTATCTGGCTCTGCCTTTCCCTTCCTGTCTGTTCCGTGTGAACAGAGCCCTGTCCTAGCCTGCTCTGACTCCTTTGCTCACCGCTCCGGCGGTTCTAGCCTGCTCTGACTCCTTTGCTCACCACTCCGGCGGTTCTAGCCTGCTCTGACTCCTTTACTCACCGCTCCGGCGGTTCTAGCCCGCTCTGCTCCCTCTTTCTCACTGCTCCGGCAGTCTCGTTCTGCTCTCTTCCTTTACCTCACTGCTCCGGCAGTCTCACTCAGCTCCCTCTTTCTCACTGCTCCGGCAGTCTCGTTCTGCTCTCTTCCTTTACCTCACTGCTCCGGCAGTCTCGCTCCGCTCTGACTCCTTTGCTCACTGCTCCGGCAGTCTCGCTCCGCTCTGACTCCTTTGCTCACTGCTCCAGGCGGTCTCGTCCTGCTCTGACTCCTTGCTCACTGCTCCGGCAGTCTCGCTCAGCTCAGACCCTTTGCTCACCGCTCCAGGCGGCCTTGTCCTGCTTTACTCTTGCTCACCGCTCCAGGCGTTCTTGTCCTGCCCTGCTCTCGCTCACCTCTCTGGGCGGCCTCACTCTGCTGTGTTTGTCCGCCACATCTGTGGTTCTGTTCCTGAGTCCCAGTGTGTACTGGGTTCTATCCCGCCTGTGTTCCTACCTGCTAGTGCCTCCCTGTCTGCACTCTAGCCGTGCTTGCCTGTACCCCCCTGCCTGCATACCCGCCTGCCTGCATACCAGTCGTGCCTGCCTTTTCCCGCCAGTCTGTGTGCCAGCCTACCAGTCTGTTCCTGTATTCCCCTGTGTGGGTCAACAGCCGTGTCCGGGGTCTGTCCTGGAGTAGCACCTGGTCCCTCTGCTCGGTTCCTCCTTGGTGCACTGGCGTCGTATTCCGTCGTGCGACCCTGGTCGGATCGGGTGAATACCTAGTTACGCCCCTCCAGGCATTCACTCTCCGGCACGGTCCAGTGGAATCACACGCACACGCCGCTCAGCCCGGGCGTGTGCATTACAGCATTACAACCACCAGACAGTGGGTTACGCAGGTCAACCCAGAGCACTAGGGGTCAAGTACCAGCTAGCTGGAAGATCTAAATGCACAATGTATATATTTAATGTTTTATGTTTGTACCCTGGTTATTAATACTGCTTTCCCAGTTTTTCTAGATATATGGACTAACAGGTTATGAACTTTTGAGTAACCGGGACTTCCTTGTAAATATGTTCGGAGCCTAACCAAAGGAATGAATAAAGACTGTCAAGGACTCGGGGCAAGGACAGACCCCCACCTGGTTAAGGCTCCCGTTGTGTTGGTGAAATGGACACCCGGTCACGGATCATACTGTGACCCTCTCCTTTTGTTAGTGATATGGACACCGGGTCACAGACACACTGTGACCTAAAGAACTCAATATGTGATGTTGTTTATTATTTCCTTCCCTGTTGTGTTTATGGTCATGCATTTATATCCTGCATTTGTGTTTCCTGTTTAGTCCCGGAGTACTAAATTTTACTAGGGGGGAATGTGTCACCCCAGGCCTGGATGCCACAAATATTAAAGGCTGTGTCTGAGAGCAGGAGGGAGGTTCCCTGGTCAGGGACCATTAGCATGCAGCACCTCCTGTCCCAGGCCAGTAGGGGGAGCAGGCTGCCCCTATAAAAGCTGGAACTGGGGCAGGGTTAGGGAGACCAGGACCCACTTCTGAAGCATCCAGAAGGGTTCCCAGAGAAGAGGGACAGGTCAGCAGCAGCTGAGGAGTCTGGGAGGCAGAGGAGCAGCTGCGAGCCAGGGACAGAGGCGACAAGAGCCGGTCCTGGCTGAGAGAGAACTACATAACCGGACACTGGAATCCGAGGCTGTCAGGGTTGCAAGCCCGGCAGCAGAGAACCAACCCGCGAGTTATTTCAGGTCCCTTCGCCTAAGAAGCCTGGAGGCTCCGCTACACAGAGGGACCAGTACAGCACGGAGAAGCAACAGGTACCTAAGGCCCGAGTCGCAAGCCATACAGGCGAAGTGCATGGCCAGCTCAGGGACGTGGGCTATCACACCACGAAAAGGGGGATAGTCAGCAAGGGCAGAGAGAGAACGGGTAGGCCTTCACACTCATCCTGACCAGTGGGGCTCGCCCGAATGTTCTCAGACACCCAGGCCCATTCCTACCCAGTACTCCTGTTGGGTCATTAGTTCTACCTACAATAAAGACCCTGGACTGTTTGAAGCAGACTCTGAACCCTTATTATTGCGGCCTGCACTACCACCCCCAGCATTCACATACGCTGCCCTGAGGCTACACTCTTCCCGTGGGGAGTTATCCTATCCTGTGCTGCTCACCAACATCAACCTCAGCGGTCTGCCCTGCAGCGGCGGTCATCCCTGACCGCAATCCACGGGTGGCGTAGTCGGAAATTCCTAAATCTATAAATAGACTGCCACAGCATTTGGTCTGACCACCCTGAGCCACGGGATCGGGTTGCCACTACTACCCCCATCATCGCACTCAAGCCCAGTTACGGGTGCCCCACGGCCCAGGGGGCGAGTCACCTCCCTTTGGTGCAGGCTCCGGCACTGAGCCCGCACCTTTCAGGCACATGACAGCTGATTTGATCCACCTAAGGCTGTTAACATGTTAAATGCAGCAGTCAATCTCTGACAGCGGAATTTAACTCACTCAAACTGGATGCGCGTCACAATCCCCGCCCATTGGCGCCGATGGGTTGGCATGACAAGCAGGGGTCTGCAGAAGACCCCCATGCTTGTCATTGCAGATCCTCTATGAACGCCGGCTTGTGGCCGGTGTTCATAGTAGATGATGATTTCCGCTACACATAGCAGGGCTGAAGCTGCTGTGTGTAGCACAAGACATCAGGAGATTGCAGCTTCAAGGCTCCTAAGGAGACTATTGAAGCAAGTAAAAAGTAGAAAAAAAAAAGTTTTAAAAAATATATATAAAAAAAAACAAAATTTAAAATCCCCCTTTTAGCCCCATTTAAAATAAAACAATAAAATATACACATATTTGGTATCGCCGTGTTCAGAAATGCCTGGTTTATCAAAATATAAAAAGAATTAATCCGACCAGCAAACGGCGCAACGAGAAAAAAATCAAAAAGCCAAAATTACGGGTTTTTTTGGTCACCACAACATTGCAATAAAATGCAATAAGAGGCGATCAAAACATTGTATCTACCCCAAAATGGTATCAATAAAACGTCAGCTCAGGGCACAAAAAAATAAACCATCACCCAGCCCCAGATCACGAAAAATTCAGACGCTACCGATCTTGGAAAATGTCTTTTTTTTTTTACAAATTTTGGATATTTTTTCAACAGTTAAATAAAAAAGAACCTATACATGTTTGGTGTCTACAAACTCGTAATGAGCTGGAGAATCATAATGTCAGGTCAGTTTTAGCATTTATTAAACATAGTAAAAACAAACCCAAAAAAACAATTGTGCAATTGCACTTTTTTTTGCAATTTCACGGCACTTGGAATTTTTTTTCCCATTTCCCAGTACACTATATCGTAAAATCAATAGTGTCGTTCAAAAGCACAACTCCTCTTCACATGGCCATATTGACAGAAAAATAAAGTTATGGCTCTGGGAAGAAGGGGAGCAAAAAACAAAAACGGAAGATCCCAAGGTCGTGAAGGGGTTAATAGACTTACATTTGCCTAATTAGCTTCAACATAGAGGATGAAGCATATGTTAAAAGCTGCTAAGTCTCCAGTGGTGGAGCACTGAGGTCCCAGCGGTCTTCATGGAGCGGGGACGGGGGACCTTCTTAAACACACTCACAGTATATAAGTGGAATATATTGGCAATATATTATACACTGCTTACTGCCTGGGAGTTGCACAAAGTTTGTAACTTTTAGGCCTCATGGTGAAGGCCACTTCTGGAGTGAGGTCCAAGTCATCCGTACTCATTCCTGGAGGAGGTGTGAATGTGAACTTCTGCAGCAATCCAGTGATGAAAATAAATAGCTCCATTCTGGCAAGGCTTTCTCCAGCACACACCCTGCGCCCTGTGTATACAGAAAATAGTCACCTTATGGGGTTTTAATTAATACTAAAAAAAACACAACAGAACTGCTTCAACCACTATGCTGACATTACTTTACACAGAGTTATTATTGAGTTCAATGTACAATCAGTATGCAGAAAGGGGATTTGTAGAACTGTAACAGAAAAAAAGAGTTTTGACTGCTAAAAAAATATATTAAGAAATAAGCCAGCACAGACTTTTGGACCTAAATATGACATGGTGTCCAAAGAAGCACTGAGCAAGACTATCATTCCATGTAAAGGGGGCACTACAGAGCCCTGTTCTCAAGATTGGAGATGGTCCTAACATTTATCAAGATCATCAACATAGTCTATAATCCTCTATGAAGATAAAATGTGCTAATGTGCAATGGGTGTAAGCAGAAGAACTGTTTTTTTCTAGAGGTGGAGCAGGAGAACTTTTTTTTCTAGAATGTAAAAACTGGCCATTGTTCACTCTGAGGGTCTAAGCAAATTTAATCTTCGGGTGCCAGCAGCGATCATGTGGAAGAACACCTTAAAGGGAATCCGTCAGCAGGTTTTTGTTACGTAATCTAACAGCAGCATGATGTATGGGTAGAGACCCTGATTTCAGAAATGTATCACTTATTTTAGTGGTTGCAGCAGCAGTTCTGATAAAGTTACAATTTTCTCTGCTGCAGATCTAGCAGTGCTCTAAATGCTGAGCCCTGTATAACCCCGCCCACACTACTGATTGGCTGCTTTCTGTGTACTCTGTATATTGACAGAAAGCTACTAATCAGTGGTTGGACTTGGTTGGACCAAGAGGCATGAGACACCTAGTCCTCTAGTGATAACCTCCTGTTGAAAAAACACTGATTATTATTATTGAAATATCACACAGCCTTGCAAGTGATATATCACTGGAAACAGAATCTCAGCCCCTAAATCATGCTGCTTTCAGATTACAAAGCAAAAACTTGCTGACAGATTTTCTTTAAACGGGAATCTTCAGGCACTGGGTCGTGGCAAATTAATACAGCTGTGCTGTAAAGGCTGTCAAACAATGAATAGTAAAGTCTATGTCAGGAATCAGCAACCGTCAGCACTAACAACATGTCCATACTGCCACCTGACAGCTCGTGGATGTCAGGGAATGTTCCAAGTCCTAGTTTCACAATAGCTGGAGTCCCCCAGGTGGCTGATCCCCGGTCTATGCTTTAATTCAATGTACTTAGTGCAGTGCTTTATCTAAATTATTACATGGAACAAATATCTTGAAGCCATATTTGCTAAAAGTGTTTTACCCTATTAAAACAAAAATTCCTATTGACTTTAGTGGTGATAGTAATAAATGAGTACAATCTACTCACCTTTGGAGAATGCAAAGAAGGCATCATTCTTCAAAAACTTTCCATCAGCATCCAAGAAATGATTGGGGTTAAACTGTCTGGGAGTCGCCCATTGGGTTTCATCATAGTGAACAGATATGAAGAGTGGAATCACTATTGTTCCCTAATATATGTATAAAGACAGACGTGTTACATGTGCCAAAGCTTTACAGATATTACAAGTATATGTACTTATAGATTGCAAGCTCTTACGAGCAGGGTCGTCATCATTTTTGCTGTAATTATTGTACTATCTTTAGCTATGTTACTTATGACTGTTGTATATGAACCTCTGAATTGTAAAGCGCTGCGGAATATGTTGGCGCTATATAAATAAATAAAGATTATTATTATATCACATGTATAATGGGGTGCTTACCATCTCTACACCCTTTATCACCAAGGACTCAGTCCCTCCCTCAATATTGAACATAAAAACACTATTTTGGGGGAATTCAGGTAAAATCTGCTCTTTTGGCTTCATCACTAGGATACCCTATACTACACACATGCAGTGGCATACCACCAATAGCGGCAGACCATGCATCTGCTATGGGGCCCGTCAGTTGTCACCCCCCCCCCCACATTGTACTTTCAACTGTATCGGCATCCTGGTTGCGGGTCATTATACTGCTTGCATGTCTCTGTGGGGGGGAGCATTATACTGTTTACAGGGCTATGTCGAGGTCCATTTTACTGTTTGGAAGGCTATAAGGGGACTGTTATACTGTTTGGAGGGCTATAAGGGGACTGTTATACTGTTTGGAGGGTTGTGTGGAGACCGTTATACTGTTTGGAGGGCTATAAGGGGACTGTTCTACTGTTTGGAGGGCTGTGTGGAGACCATTATACTGTTTGGAGGGATATAAGGGGACTGTTATACTGTTTGGAGGGCTGTGTGGAGACCGTTATACTCCATGAGCAAAGATTTATGCAAACATTGAATATGTTGTGCAGTGTAAATAGGTGACGTTACATCTTGTGCTGATAATAAAAGTGTAAGAGATGTAGAGAGTACCGAGTATAATATGGTATAGAATAGTGCCATCAAGGGCATCACATTGCGATGAACAATTTATAATTTTGGTTACGTATTTGTAACACGTTTTTATGGTGTTTTGCAACATTTATATTTACTATCAAATAAAGAATTACCTTCGGGATAAAATAGTCTCTGAAATGGACATCGGTGGATGTTGAATGTGGGAAATACGGGAAGATGTTTCCTAACCGCTGAATTTCATGGACTACGGCCAAGCAGTATGGAAGGACTTTCTGGTCATCCCATCTTGGAGGACGTTCAAGCCCAATCACATTTTCACTTTCATCTTGAACTTTCTCTGAAAAATACAAAAATAAATGTGATATTCCTTTTATCCATTGATTTATCCGGAAATATGCATGCCATGTCCTGTGGGAAATTATGGGATGTTCAACTTATCCTGATCATGTAATGATTTCACAGGTAAATGGTTTGTTATGGATAAAGTCCAATCTCTCAGATCGTGTATCTTGTAATCTACAGAACGAACTACCCAAGAGCATGGGGAAATTCTAATGCCCACCCCTCTTCCCCCAAAAAAAGAATATTCGGTGGGCACAGAAGAGCATAGCTCACAACTTTGCAGCCCTTACAGAGTAAATTTCCTCCTATTGAAGTGTGGCGCCCCTGCGGGTTCAGTGGCCACAGAGGTACTGCATCTCACCCAGAGGTGTGGTATCTCACTCTCAGGTAAGGATGGAGTACTGCCCGGGACCCAACCACTTGCATACATTACACTCCACTTCAGAGGGCAGGGCGAGATTGCTCCTAAGGGAGAGCACAGTCCCTGGTCCCTGGCTGGAGGGCGGAACCTTGTAGTGGGTGTGGGTAGAGGAAAAGGTACAGGGGAGCACTTCAGGAGTAGTATAAAAAGGGCAGCCATCTTGGGTGTGGTGAGAACAGAACAGAGCAGAGAACAGAGAGGAGGACAGTGAGAGGAGCAGGAGCTCTGCAGGAGCTCTGCTCAGGAGGAGTGGGCCTGAGTGAGAGAGGCCCAGGAGGTGAGACTGAGGAGAGGAGCTGGAAGGAAGGCTCCAGAAAGAAAGAGGGGATCCTAGGGGTACGGGAAATGCTTGAGGCCATCCGTACGCTTGTATCTACCAGGACGTGGAGGGATCAAGCCGCAGAGGGGACCGGCCCCTAACTAGTGGGAATTGCAATATTCAGCTAGAAACCGAAGGCTTCTACATTTCCAGGGTGTAGTTGCCACAGACGCAATTAATCGCCAAAAAGGTAGCCACACAGGATCCAGGGAACTCCAGGTTGCCCGCCAAGATCTGAGGTTACTGGCTTGGGACACTGTTTGCGAGGCGCAGGGCAGGAGGGTGAGAGCCAGCGCAGGAAGATGACTGAGAAAGGCACACAGAAAGGGGTCCTGTTAAGTGCTCTTGAATTACCTGAGCGATTGCTGAACCCCTCCTGTGGTGAACGCAGGACGACTTGGGTGGTTATAATCTGCAGTTGTAACCAGGAGCAACATGATAATCGTGAGTAAACCCTGAAGACTGCACCCCACTGTCCCTGTGAATTATTGCTGCGCCATCATCCCTTGCACTAAACTGCACAACAACATCTACCTCATCTATAATCATCACAGCAACGCCCTGGAGTTTAGCTCTACCTGTGGAGAGCGGAACCAACTCTGCTGCATTACCAACAGCTCCAGAGATCTGCACCGCAGAGGTGGCTCCATATAGCCGCATACCACAGGTGGCGTCACGAACATTAAACATAAAAACTATAATCCTTTTCTATCAATCCCCTTTTATTGACCACCCTGGGTCACGGACCGGGTCACCGCCACTGTGACATCTTCCCTAGCAACGACCGGCCCGTCTACCGAGTACCCCACCGCCCAGGGGGTGAGTCAGAAGCCCTAGATTCCTTTTTCATTGCCCCCATAAAGTATGATGCCAGTGAATTCCTACACAGCACCCTCTAGATGCACAATATGATGACCCTACTGTACCCACCCAGGAAAGTATGGTGACCCCGAACCCAGCCCTCCGTACTATATGATTGCTACCACACAACCCTCCAAACAGTACAACGGACCCCACACAACCCTCCAAACAGTATAACGGCCCCACATAGCCCTCCAAACAGTATAACGGCACCCACACAACCCTCCAAACAGTATAACAGCCCCCATACAACCCTCCAAACAGTATAACGGCCCCATACAACCCTCCAAACAGTATAATGGCCCCCACACAACCCTCCAATCAGTATAACGGCCCCACATAGCCCTCCAAACAGAGAGAAACCAAAAACAAGAAAAATACCCAAATAACTGGAAGTAAATGGATAGATCGCACAGTGCAAAAATAATAATAAATAAAAAAGGGTATTTAGTTAACATAATTTTGATCAAAATAATGTAAAAGCCATCCCGCAACGTCACGGCAACCCTTATGGGACAGTCCTAACTCTAATATTAAAAACCTTACCATTTGTCAAGTGACATACATATGGACAAGGGCAGAGAGACTGGATCCCTAGTGTAAGCATAAGCCTGAGGCAGAATGAGCGTCTCAGCTCAGACAAAGGGCGACCACACCCTTTTATATGCACTAAAGCATACTGAACTGCAAAGAAAAAACCTGGTGGTCTCAACTGAAACGTAAATTGATGTGCATGCAAAATGTAAATGCATGTTCACACAAAGCCATTAAACAGAGAGAAACCAAAAACAAGAAAAATACCCAAATAACTGGAAGTAAATGGATAGATCGCACAGTGCAAAAATAATAATAAATAATAAAGGGTATTTAGTTAACATAATTTTGATCAAAATAATATAAAAGCCATCTCGCCACGTCACGGCAACCCTTATGGGACAGTCCTAACTGTAATATTTAAAACCTTACCATTTGTCAAGTGACATACATATGGACAAGGGCAGAGAGACTGGATCCCTAGTGTAAGCATAAGCCTGAGGCAGAATGAGCGTCTCAGCTTAGACAAAGGGCGGTCACACCCTTTTATATGCACTAAAGCATACTGAACTGCAAAGAAAAAACCTGGAGGTCTGAACTGAAACGTAAATTGATGTGCATGCAAAATGTAAATGCATGTTCACACAAGGCCATTAAACAGAGAGAAACCAAAAACAAGAAAAATACCCAAATAACTGGAAGTAAATAGATAGATCGCACAGTGCAAAAATAATAATAAATAATAAAGGGTATTTAGTTAACATAATTTTGATCAAAATAATATAAAAGCTATCCCGCAACGTCACGGCAACCCTTATGGGACAGTCCTAACTGTAATATTAAAAACCTTACCATTTGTCAAGTGACATACATATGGACAAGGGCAGAGAGACTGGATCCCTAGTGTAAGCATAAGCCTGAGGCAGAATGAGCGTCTCAGCTCAGACAAAGGGCGGCCACACCCTTTTATATGCACTAAAGCATACTGAACTGCAAAGAAAAAACCTGGAGGTCTGAACTGAAACGTAAATTGATGTGCATGCAAAATGTAAATGCATGTTCACACAAGGCCATTAAACAGAGAGAAACCAAAAACAAGAAAAATACCCAAATAACTGGAAGTAAATGGATAGCCCTCCAAACAGTATAACGGCCTCCACACAACCCTACAAACAGTGTAAAGGCCCCACACAACCCTCCAAACAGAAAAACGGCCCCCAAACAGCCCTCCAAACAGTATAACGTCCCCACATAGCCCTCCAACAGTATAACAGCCCCCACACAACGTTCCAAACAGTGTAATGGCCCCCACACAACCCTCCAAACAGTATAACGGCCCTCATACAACCCTCCAAACAGTATAACGGCCATCACACAACCCTCCAAACAGTATAACGGCCCCACATAGCCCTCCAAACAGTATAACAGCCCCACACAACCCTCCAAACAGTAAAATGCCCCCCAAACAGCTCTCCAAACAGTATAACATCCCCATATAGCTCTCCAAACAGTATAACGACCCCACATAGCCCTCCAAGCAGTATAACGGCCCCCATACAACCCACCAAAACAGTAAAATGGCACCCACACAGCCCTCCAAACAGTATAAAGCCCCCACACAACACTCCAAACAGTATAACGGCCCCCAAACAGCCCCTCCAAACAGTAAAACGGCCCCCACACAAACCTCCAATTAGTATAACTGCCCTACACAACCCTCCAAACCGTATAACAGCTCCACACAGCCCTCCAAACAGTAAAATGGCCCCCACACAGCCCTCCAAACAGTAAAACGGCCCCACATAGCCCTACAAACAGTATAACGGCTCAACACAGCCCTCCAAACAGTAAAATGGCTCCCAAACAACCCTCCAAACATTATAACAGCCCCACACAACCCTCCAAACAGTATAACGGACCCACACAACCCTCCAAACAGTATAACGGCCCCCACACAACCCTCCAAACAGTAAAATGGACCCCAAACAGCCCTCCAAACTGTATAATGTCACCACATAGCCCTCCAAACAGTACAACGGCCCCACACAGCCCTCCAAACAGTAAAATGGCCCCCACACAGCCCTCCAAATAGTACATCGGCTCCACACAGCCCTCCAAACAGTAAAACGGCCCCCACATAGCCCTCCAAATCTTAGCGTATCTTCTGCAGCCGTGCTGTGAAGTCATCGCGACTGCTGCGCTGAGTCTTCAGACTCAGAGGGAGAATGATGGAGGAGGGAGCGTCAGCTGATGGCTCCCTCCTCCATCATTGCTTTGAACTGTATCTGCAACCAGGATGCCAATACAGTTGAAACTGTGATGCCGGGCCCCCAAGACTCACGGGCCCCATAGCGGCCTCCTGGTCTTTCGCCATTGGCCGTACGCCACTGCCCAAGAGACAGTTGTATCCCGAAGGGAGCATTTATTTTAGGAAGAACAGTCCTAACTTTGCATTATGCAGAGGGATAGATCAGCATTACAATCGAAGACGCTACATCTTCCTCTGGGTAAACTCATCTTATGGTACTGTTGAAAACATTCCTGAAAGGGTTTCTCTACCACTTTGATATTAATCACCTATCAGGCACCCCGATCCGGCCGGCAGAGCCCGGATATAAACAGGTTACAGAAGCAGAACAACACTGCTTAGTGGCCGCTGCCTAGTACTGCAGATCAATTCTGTACATAGTTTACATCTGGCCTTTTTCAGAGCTCCATTTTTTATTCCTTTAAAATCTGCTATGTGTTTCCAGAGTTTGGCCTTTTTATTTAGTGTAATTTTTTTTTATTTTTATGATCTTTACTAAGGGGGTGTGTCTCATAGGATTCCCTGGGGGCTTGTCTTTAGGCTGCTCTATGTGAGCTATGCCCCGTTAGTAAGGACCATAAACATTAGCACTAAACAAAAAGGCCCATATCTCTGAAACAGTATAGCGGATTTAAAAACAAAACAAAAAAAGAAGTAAAAAACGGAATACTCAGGGGAGCAGCGGGAATAAAAAAAAATGGCAAAAATTGGTCACTTTTCATCTGAAGACAAAACTTCTTTAACTACTGAAGTTAGATGGGACTAATCTGCAGTTGGAGGTCTGGAAGGATGGAGGATGCCAAATGGAGGGCACCAAGTAGAGTGACTATACATAACAAATGTATAATCACTATTTAATGCCATGGTAGAGGGTCGCTTTAACAGCATCAAGGTGTCCATATTTTTCATCATTCTAGTTATGTAAGCCCCGTTACATTGTAGTGACCCATCAACACAGAAGTAAACAATACATTTCTACGGAATCACATGGTATTATGGTAATACAAAACATGTTTAAAATATTTCTAAACTTTTAAAAATTGAATTAATTGGAATTACCTTTGTGTATTTACAACTTACTCTGTATATCAGGATATTTCATCATGAACAGAATACCCCACTGTATCGTAGATGACGTAGTCTCTGTCCCACCAAACATGAGATCAAATGCCGAAGCCAATAAGTTCTTTTCTGTAAACATTTTTTCTTTCTTATCTTCTACTGTTTCCTAAAAAAGACACGAAGACATGAAAAAGTGATTTTAATCTTCTTGTTTTTACAGGCCACTAAATAGGATCACACAGGGGAACCTACTGCTCAGACTGGCCCACAGGGGAACAGGAGAATCCTCCGGTAGACCCCTGTGAAGGACTGCTGATGAGCAGTGCTATTGAACTTGACGTATTTGCAGAAAAAGGTATCATCTGATCATTCAGAAAAACAAGCTAGACAAATTAATATTACTTGGAAGCGAAAGTAAATTTGCATACTAGGGTCAGGTCATTTTTGCATGTAGCTGAACAGTGGGCGCCAAGAGTCAATGTTATTGGTGGGCCTTTGCCAGCCCAGTCCGACACTGCCCTCGAGCCTCATGGAAGAACTTCATTTTGCCTCATTGGGTGCTCATCCCAGCAACATTCAGACCAGGGAGGTCTGCGTCAAAGAAGGAGTGATCGAAGAGTTAAAGGGGTATTCCCATCGCCAAGATCCTATCCCAATATGTAGTAGGTATAATAATAATATTATCAAATACCTCCAATTAGAAATGTACTATAGTTTTTCTGATTCGCTACGTTGCTTACCCCATGTGCAGGGCAGTGCAGGACCTTAGGCATCCATGGTTACGACCACTGATATAGTGACAGTTAGTTAGCTACTTGCTAGTGGTCGTAACCATGGATACCTTAGGTCCTGCAATGCCCTGCACATGGGGTAAGCGACGTAGCGCATCATAAAATCTATACTACATTTCTAATTGAAGATATTTGCTAATATTATTATTATTACACCTACTACATATTGGGATAGGATCTTGGAGATGGGAATACCCCTTTAAGTCAGCATTACCAGATAATTTGCAAAAACTTCCAGCAGTCGGCTGTTTGTGTTTTCTTTTTCGCCCAATAAGGGTAAGTTGTAGTAATGCTGCAGAAACATTACAAAAATTAAGTTTAGGGCTTTTATGCAATATGACAAGATGTTTCCACTTCGGAGTGTTGAAGTCGTGTACCATCTAGTGTCTTAAAGCTATAATTACATTTTTTTCTACAATAAAAAACAGGCTATATCACTGATAGTACAACTAAAAAAAGGGAAACTTGTCACCCACAAAAAACGCTATATACAGTTGAAACCAGAAGTTTACATACACTATATAAAAAGACACATATACATGTTTTTCTCAATATCTGACATGAAATCAGAATAAACCTTTCCCGTTTTAGGTCAGTAAGGATTACCATACTTTTTAATATTTGCCAAATGGCAGAATAATGAGAGAGAGAAAATGTTTTAAGGCATTTTTATTACTTACTGCAAAGTCAAAAGTTAACATACACTAAGATTACTATGCCTTTAAACAATTCTGGACTGCCCATATGATGATGTCATGGGTTTGGAAGCTTCTGATAGGATTTTTGGCAACATCTAAGTTAATTAGAGACACACCCGTGGATGTATTTTAATGCACACCTGAAACCAGGGGTGGATTAAGAGTAGCAAGGGCCCTGGGCAGTTTAGAAGGCGCGGGCCCCCCCCCCACACACACCTGATGTATCACGTGACATGTCCATGATCCCCTGTGATAGATCATGTGATAGTTCACGTGAAATTAATTTGGCACAATATTAATTATAATATTTTTTTTTAGGCTGTGTGCCCACTATGCGTTTTTTAAGCATTTCCGCAGCGGCAATTCCGCTGCAGAAACGCTTAAAAAACGCTTAGTAGAAGGTCTGCCATGTTCCCCAATGATAATCCGCATGTGCTGTGCACATGCTGCGGAAATTTCCGCTGCGGATTATCATTGCCGAAAAATCCGCAGACTACCAATTATTTTGCGGAAGCGCAGCGCTTTTGCCGCCATTGACTTGCATTGGAACGCATGGAATCCGCATCACTGCATCTGTACATGCAGAATCCATGCGTTTCAATGTGCTGATGGTACCCGGGTTTGGAGAAGAGGAGACTCTCCTCCGCACCCGGGTACCATAGAACCTGTAAAAAAAGAATAAAATAAAAAATAAATATTATACTTACCTTCTGATAGCCCCCAGTGACTTTATTTGATGCGTCCTGGCTTGCCAGCAGCTCGCGATGGTCTGAAAAGGACCTGCCGTGACGTCATTTAGTCATGTGACAGGTCACGCGACCACTGACGTCGGCAGGACATCAGAAGGTAATTATATATTTATTTTTTACCATTCTTTTACGGTCACACTATATAAATCCATGCCGGTTGCATGGATTTATATAGTGTGACCAAGTTATCAAGCACTTTCCAAGTGATGCTAAAATCGCTTGGAAAGCGCTTGTCAAGCCGCATGCGGAAATGCATGTGAAGAACTCTTCACATCTGCAAGTCGCTGGCAGGAAAAACGCATGTACAATCCGCATGTACAATCCGCATGCGATTTTCTGCCAGGGAGATGCAGAAACGCTCAAAAAAAATCTGGAGCATTTCTGCATCGTGGGCACATAGCCTTACATTAATTGTATGACTCAATATTGAGCACACGTAGCCATCTATACACAGCAGGAGGCCGCACGTAGCCATCTATACACAGCAGGAGGCCGCACGTAGCCATCTATACACAGCAGGAGGCCACACGTAGCCATCTATACACAGCGGGAGGCCGCACGTAGCCATCTATACACAGCGGGAGGCCGCACGGAGCCATCTATACACAGCGGGAGGCCACTCGGAGCCATCTATACACAGTGGGAGGCCGCACAGCGCCATCTATACACAGCGGGAGGCCGCACGGCGCCATCTATACACAGCGGGAGGCCGCACGGCGTCTTCTATACACAGCGGGAGGCCGCACGGCGCCATCTACACAAAGCGGGAGGCCGCACGGTGCCATCTATTCACAGCGGGAGGCCGCACGGCGCTATCTATACACAGCGGGAGGCCGCACGGCACCAACTATACACAGCGGAAGGCGGCACGGCGGCATCTATACACAGCGGGAGGCCACACGGCGCCATCTATACACAGCGGGAGGATGTGCGTAGCCATCTATAAACAGCGGGAGGCCGCACGGCGCCATCTATATACAGCAGGGGGCCGCAGGGTGCCATCTATACACAGCGGGAAGCCGCACGATGCCATCTATACACAGCAGGGGGCTGCATGGCGCTATCTATACACTGCAGGGGGCCGCACAGCACCATCTATACACAGCGGGAGGCCGCACGGCGCCATCTATACACAGCGGGAGGCCATACGGCGCCATCTATACACAGCGGGAGGCCGCACGGCGTCATCTATACAAAGCGGGAGGCCGCACGGCGCCCCCCCCCAGAGACAGCAGGAGGCCGCACGGCGCCATCTATACTCAGCAGGAGGCTGCACGCAGTCACGCACGCAGTCACGCACACACACAAACATATACAGACATATACAGACACGCATAAACACATTTGAAACACAAAAATACATAAAAACAGACATCACACAATGATATCTGCCTGCGCACACATACACACATACATACATACACTCACACTCACTCACACAGACACACACACACTCACCATCCTCCGGCTCGGCTCCAGTCCTCATGCTCTTTTCCGGTGCAGCAGTGCAGGCCGGGCGTGCACTGTGTGACGTCACAGCTAGGAGACACGGCCACGCACAGGGCCATGTCTCTTAGCAGTGACGCGGCCGGGCCAGCACAGGGAAGTTAACTGCTGCAGTGCTGGCCCGGCCGAAGAAGAAGCAGCGGCAGTGCGCCGCTGCTGGGGGAGAGGTCCGGGGCCCCCCCCGCCACTGTCTGCTGGTATCTGCCGTGGCGCTGCACATATAATGAGGGCAATCTGGCCATAGACACCCCGGAGCCCCGGGCAGTAGCCCAGATTGCCCTCATTATAATCCGCCTATGCCTGAAACACACTGCTTCTTTATGTAGAATCATGGGAAAGTCTAAAGAAATCAGCCAAGATATCAGGAAGAGCCTTACCCTTTCATCCTTTTGCACGAACGCTTCAGTGTACATCCTGAAAGAATCTTCACATTGAACTTCTTTCGCTTCCTGAATGAGAACCTTCAAAATTTCCTTTAGTTGATTAATCCTGTTCAGAACAAATCCAGGTTCTTTGACAAAATATTTCAAGATCGGGAAGACATTATACAACTGAAGAGGAAACATACAATTAATGACATTCTGAGCAGGTATCTTTAGTCCATGTCACAAAAAGAGATGCTGAAAGTGGGTACATATTTGGTTTAACATCAGCTATATGGTAATATACAGTAAAATTACTGCTTGCACTAATAGGGTTTGTTCACACATTGCATTTTTTCATCATAGGAAAAAAAACGCAGCGTTTTACAGTACCTGGAATTCAATTTCTGAAACCTCATGTACATGTTACTTATTTTTTACTTGCAAAAACTTAGCGTTTTTTCTGTCAACACTCTGGGGTGCACACACCCATACTGTCACTGTCACAATCTCCCAAAAGTTTTAGCAAGTTGTTTTGGGTGTTTACTTTGTATATGACACAAGCAATTTTTCCAACAAATGCTAACAAATGGATAATGTAATTTATGAGTCACTATATAAAAATTCCAGTGGATTAGAAGTTTACATACACCATGTTGACTGTGACCATAAATAACTTGGAGAATTCCAGAAAACTGAATTTAGAATCTTCTGAACTTTACCTTTGCATTTTGAGTACCAGCAGTGACAACAAGCAAAAGGCCAGAAAAAGCCATACAGCTGACAAATACTATTGAGATCTCTGCTACTGGAAGTGGAAAGGAAGAACAAAGACAAAACAATTTAAATAATAAAAATATGGGAGGAAGAGAAACCAATCACAAACTAAAATGTTTTTATACAAATGCACAAAGCATGGGCAACAAACAAGGAGAATTGGAACTACTAATGCAGGAAAAGGAATATGATGTCATTGGAATCACTGAAACTTGGTGGGACGATACACATGATTGGAATAAAAGGCTAAAAGGATACAACTTATTTGCAAGAAACTTGATAAACGAGGAGGAGGTGTTGCATTGTATGTTAGAAAAGCGTATATCTGCACAGAGATGGAAGCTTCAGAGACTGGGAGTACTGTGGAAACTGTTTGGGTAAGAATACAAGGAGAGAACAACGGAAAGGACACCATTGTAGGCATTTACTACAGGCCACCTGGGCAAGCTGAAGATATGGATGAACTCTTTATGTATCAAATGACCAAGTTCTCCAAAAAATATGACGTAGTGGTCATGGGGGATTTCAACTATCCAGACATTTGTTGGGAATCTCTCTCAAGTAAAACTAACAGGTCAAGCAAATTCTTATCCTCTCTTGCTGACAACTTTATCTTCCAAAAGGTAGGGGAGAAAACAAGGGGATCTGCTACTTTGGATCTAATCCTTATAAACAGGGAGGAAATGGTTGAGGAGGTAAAGGTGGCTGGGACCCTAGGAGGCAGCGATCATGCTATTATAGAATTTTGGATAACTAGAGGAGGAAGACATGTGAAGACTCAAACTTCAAGGTTAGATTTTAGAAAGGCAGATTTTAAGAGACTCAGAAAGAGAATAGGAGGGATCCAATGGCTGGATGTCCTTAAGGACAAAAATGTCCAGGAAGGATGGGAAATTTTTAAAAATGAGATTCTCAAAGCACAATCGTTAACAATCCCGAAAAGTAGGAAGAATGGGAAGCATTTAAGGAAACCAGGATGGATGAACACAGAACTTAAACACATGCTAAAAAGAAAGAAAGAAATGTTTATTAAATGGAAAGAGGGAGGCATATCTAAAGAAGATTATAATGCAGTCTGCAAATCCTGCAGGGCACGTATCAGGTTAGCTAAAGCTGACAATGAATTAAGGCTTGCAAGAGATGTCAAAAGCAATAAAAAAGGATTTTGGGGGTATGTCAAAAGTAAAAGAAAAGTCAAAGATGCTATAGGATTTTTACAGGATGAAAATGGAGAAATGGTAAGAGAGGATGTTGAGAAGGCCGAACTTTTTAATTCCTATTTTGCATCTGTTTTCTCTCAGAAAGAAAATGTAACATCAACTGATCTTCACTGTCCTTTTAAAGGAATAGAGGAATCCAAGTTATCTGTAAACAGAAAGATTGTGAGGGAATATTTAGCTAACATAAATGAGTTCAAGTCACCAGGTCCAGATGAATTACACCCCAGAGTACTGAAGGAGATCGTAGAAGAAATTTTAGAACCACTCTCCATAATCTTTGAAAATTCTTGGAGAACAGGAGAAGTCCCAGAAGACTGGAGAAGAGCAAATGTTGTTCCTATCTTCAAAAAGGGGAAGAAGGTGGACCCAGGGAACTATAGGCCGGTGAGTCTGACTTCTATACCAGGAAAGATCTTTGAACAAATTATTAAACAACATGTATGTAAGTACATGGATAAGAATGAAGTGATTAACCAGAGTCAGCATGGGTTTGTAACTAACAAGTCATGTCAGACTAACTTAATTTCCTTCTATGACAGAATCACTGACTGGGTGGATCAGGGAAATGCTGTAGATATAGTATATCTTGACTTCAGCAAAGCATTTGACAAAGTATCTCACATCATCCTTATTGAAAAAATGACCAAGTATGCAATGGACCAGGCAACTGTTAGGTGGATTCATAACTGGCTTAGTGATCGGACTCAAAGGGTGGTTGTAAATGGCTTCACATCCAGCTGGATGAATGTCTCAAGTGGGGTACCACAGGGCTCCGTCCTGGGACCTGTATTGTTCAACATCTTTATCAATGATTTAGATGAAGGAATTGAGGGTAAACTGATTAAATTTGCTGATGACACAAAGCTAGGAGGGATAGCTAATACTAGAGAAGAGAGAGAGAGGATTCAAAAAGACCTAAATAAACTGGAGCAGTGGGCAGCAACCAACAGAATGGTTTTTAACAGGGAAAAATGCAAAGTACTACATCTGGGCAATAAAAATGAAAAAAGCATATACAGAATGGGAGGAATAGAGCTAAGCAACAGTACATGTGAAAAAGACTTAGGTATACTAATAGATCATAGACTGAACATGAGTCAACAGTGTGATGCAGCAGCAAAAAAGGCAAATACAATTCTGGGATGTATTAACAGAAGCATACAGTCTAGATCACGTGAAGTCATTATCGGTCTTTACTCCTCTTTGGTCAGACCTCATCTGGAATACTGTGTACAGTTTTGGGCACCACATTTTAAAAAAGACATAGACAAACTGGAGCAAGTTCAGAGAAGAGCGACCAGAATGGTGACTGGTCTGCAAACCATGTCCTATGAGGAACGGTTGCAGGATTTGGGAATGTTTAGCTTGCAAAAAAGAAGACTGAGAGGAGACTTAATAGCTGTCTACAAATATGTCAAGGGCTGTCACATTGTAGAAGGATCATCTTTATTCTCATTTGCACAAGGAAAGACTAGAAGCAATGGGATGAAACTAAATGGGAGGAGACACAGATTAGATATTAGAAAAAACTTTTTGACAGTTAGGGTGATTAATGAGTGGAACAGGCTGCCACGAGAGGTGGTGAGTTCCCCTTCAATGGACGTCTTCAAACAGAGGCTGGACAGACATCTGTCTGAGATGATCTAGTGAATCCTGCTTTGAGCAGGGGGTTGGACCAGATGACCCAGGAGGTCCCTTCCAACTCTACCATTCTATGATTCTATGATTCTATGATTCATCCATGATGGTTATCATCTTCTGGAATATTGCGTCATCATAGTCGAATCGTCTCCCAAACAAAATCCCAAAAGTTATGTTTGGGGCGGCAAGATAGAGCACTCTCTTATCAAATGGTTTACCTGGAAAGGCAAATAATGATTGATGCTTATTGTGGGGGCCGAACACTACAAACAGATGAAACCACATTCCTAACTACAGTCTATACTTATGGTTATGTATCATCAGCTTATTATTAAAGGTTTTTTTCTAAACCTGAAACACGATTTTCTAAACCCGAAATGGATTATTTTTAACTAATGTGCACATTGCATACAGTATATTTTTTATCTTATGCTATTAAAAGCTAAGTTTCAACCCCCCTCTTATTTCTTGGTGCTGAAGAATATCCTAATTGGACTTTTTTTGTAGCTACTTGACCTGGAAGCCAGACCAGTGCATACTCCATGCACCACACCTAAACCACAGACTGTCTATCCTCCGGGTGCTTTTACACTGCGTTCAGGCACCTGTTAAGTGGCTCCGTTGGGGCTTACGTCCGAACCCCCCCACCCCACAAAAGTGGATTTGGGCTTATGCACCTGTGGCACCCCAGAGGGTCTGGTTGCCACAGTGGTAGTAATACCATGTCTGGGAGCAAAACAGGAGTTTCCTGGTTAGGAACACATTTCATGCAACACCTCCTGCTCCAGATCAGAAATGGGAGGATCCTGCCCTTTATAACTGGATCTGGAGGCGGGGTTAGTTGAGTCTAGTGTCAGGAGTCAGATAGGACACAAAGGAGCAAGGAGCCAGGGACTGGAGCTGGAGTTAGCTCGTCCTGGCCAGTGTACACAGAGGACCGGACACCGGAGTCCGAGGCTGTGGGACCCTTCAGGCCCAGCAGCAGATACCGCAGGGCAGAGGATTGCAGGTCTCCTGGCCCACAGAAGCCCGGAGGCTCAGCCACATGAAAGGACCAGTACCGCCACAGAGGAGCGAGGAATCCACAAGGTCCGAGTCGCCAGCCATACGGGTGAGCACAGCACGTTACACTCAGGGACGTGGGCTACAACACGACTATAAGCGGAATAGAAAAAGAGTTTATTCAGAACGGCAGGCCTACAACTCCACCTGGCCAGGAGGATTCTAGGATTGCTCCCAGACTGACCAGGCCCTCATCCCTAGCAAGTACTCCCGTTGAGGCCTATATAATTGCCACCAGTAAAGACCCTGGGACTGCACTGCAACGACTCCGTGTTATCATTACTGATCCCGGCACCATCACCACCATCATCCATACCCGCTGCCCTGAAGCTCCACTCTTCCTGTGGGGAGTCACATCACCTTGCTGCACACACCATCAGCTTCAGCGGACTGCTCCGCAGCGGTGGTTCCCAATAATCACATCCCACAGGTGGCGTAGTCGGACTATACATAAACTACCCTGCTTTGACCGCCCTGGGTCACAGACCGGGTCGCCGCCACGGTGACTACAACCCCCAGCATCTACAAGACCCGGCTCCGGGTATCCCCACGGCCCAGGAGGCGCGTCAACTTTGGCGTAGTCGGCAGGATTGCGTGCCCGCTACCACCGGGTACTCCGCGTCTTCACAGACTGTGTCGCATACCGTGGTGAAGATTTCCCGCCATTTGTCGCCGGTTTCCCGCCATTGGCCGCCATTTCTTTATCACCGCGTGGGAAGAAGAGGGGCGTGATCGCTGGAAACGTGCAAAGTCCAAAGCCCTGCCCCACACACGGATGCAGCGCCAGGTCCTGAAAGGAGCCCCAGCGAGCGCTGACGTCAGAAGCAAGCGATGCCAGGTCCTCAAAGGAGACCATCGCCTGTGGAACTGCGGCCTACGGAGGAAAAGAGAAGGAAGGTAGGCCACGGTTCACTAGGGGGGAGGAAGACGCCGGATATGGAGGGAACTTCAACCACCGGCGCGGCCGCTGCCGTGGTAATGCCACTTTCCATGCCATATATACTAGGGGCGGCGTGGTTGCCCCAGTACTCAGGAGAGTCGCACACCCTGAGTGACTTCAAGGAGAGACTAAGCAGTTTATTTAAAGTGTATCCCCTGTCCGAAGAGCAGAAAGTGAGGATCCTCATAGGCCACTTGATTGGTGCAGCCCAGAGAGAAGTAAAATCCTGGTCAGCCAGAGAAAAAGGGACTGTAAAAGAGATATTGGCCCACCTAAAGGACACTTTTTGACACCCGCACTACAGCAGAGATAAAGTTGAAGTTTTATGGGTGCAAACAACGGGCACAGGACAGTGTACGGGACTATGCTTTAAACCTGCAGGAGGCGCTGAGGGCCATCAAACAGGTAGACCCTGACAGTGTGCGTGATGTTAACTGAGCAATTTATTGAGGGTTTACTGTCCAGCGCCCACCGAACCCAGCTGCGCATAATGGCTCTGCAAAACCCTGACTTGGACTTTGCTCAGTTTAAGGACAGGGCCATCCTGGTGCTACGAGAACCAGCACCAGGTGGCGCTACAGCTCACCGGCGTCCAGCTATCACCTACCACCAGGAGGTGGTACCCTTTTCCCCAGAGCCTGTAGGAGCTGATGTGACTCGCCCCCTGGGCCGTGGGGCACTCGGAACCGGGCAATAGGGAGACGATGGGGGTAGTAGTGGCGACCCGGTCCCGTGGCTCAGGGTGGTCAGACCAGTGGCAGCCTTTTAGATGTTTCAGATAATGTCCGACTACGCCACCCGTGGATTGCGGTTATTAGGAACCGCCTCTGCAAGGCAGTCCGCTGGGGCTGATGATGAATGCAGCTGGGATGGTGTGACTCCCCACGGGAAGAGTGCGGCCCCAGGGCAGTGTAGTGGATGATGGGAGTGATGGTGGTGAGAGTCCCAGTACCGGTAGTGCTGGAGGCGCGAAGGAGCACACAGACAACAAGTTACAGTCCAGGGTCTTTACTCACAGTTCATTTGTTCCGGGTCACTTCTGTACAGGTAGTGACCGCCCGAGCCGTGCTGCGTCCACCAGGTGTGGGGCTCGGTCAACTCCCAAGCAGTTCAGGAGCATGGCACAGGACCCCTTTTAATCCTTTCTCTGGCCTGCCTCACCAGTGGCCCACTTTTGTCCAGCTGCCGCGGACTTGTGCGGTTAAACGTGGGCCCCGTCCTCTGCTGTTCTATATGGTGCCTTCCTAGCTGGTTTGATGAGGTGTCGCACCAATAGATGATCACGACGACCGGTCTTTGGCTGAGGGTAATTTCTCCTCCACCAACTTGGGATCCGGTACCCTTAATCTGCCTGACCCTTCACCCTGGATTCTCGTGGGTTCTTAGGGTCCCTTCCACCTTCTTGTTCCTGAGCCCTTCTGTTTCTCTGTCTCTCCTTCTCTTTCTCTGTTCCTTTCTGTTCGTTTCTCGTGGAGCTGGGATGAGACTTAATCACAGCTCCCTTTCACCTCCTCTCTCTCTCTTCTCCGGCCTCTCTCTAGGCCCGCTCCTGAGTGGAGCTCCTACAGAGCCTCCACTCCCGGTCTTCTCCTCTGACTGAACGAACCTAGATCTAAGATGGTGCCCACCTTTTATACCTCCCTCTGACCATGAGCCCAGGTGACCAGCAACCAATGGGCTCCTATCTACGCTCAGGAACCAACCCCTATCTGCCCCTACAGCACTGGGTGTTCCACCCCCCTCCCCACTCCAGACAGGGACATAGTCGGTCGTGCCTGCACTTCTGTCTAGTGGGAGCACCGTTGAGCTGTCCCTCGGAAATGGGGTGTGTGTGCTGTATGCAGCTAACTGAGCCCTGGTCCATACTCCATCCTTACCTGGGAGTGGAATATCACACCTCTGGTCTGAGGTGCAATACCCCTGTAGCGGCCGAACCCTCGGGGCGCTACAGATGCACAGACTCTGGACAGTGCCCCGTCAACAGACCTGCACCATCAGGTCCAAGAGCTAACTAAAAGTGTAGCTGCGCTAACCAAAACTGTGCAGTCCTTGCAGGTGTATCCCAAAGGAAAGATCCAGCTGGCTTCCAGTCCGCAGGACGTCCCATGGCTCCGACAGAAGAGGATTCCACCATCCAGAGGGAGGAACAGCGACCGCTACGACCAGGACGGGCAACCCATCTGCCGCCGCTGCAACCAGCCAGGACATTATGCAAGGTACTGTCATTTAAACTAGCAAAACCTGGGGCAGAGGGCCAACCCCCAGGCATAAGACCACCAGGCCTATCAAGCTGGCGAGACAAATATGTGGGAGGATGACCGGTCCTACCTGTTGTGCTGGACGGCTTTCCAATGCGCGCGTTGCTGGACACTGGATCCCAGGTGACCACCATCCCCTACATTCTTTTCAAACGGTACTGGACTGACTCTGACATTACCCGCCGTCCAGATGAACATTTGAGCATTTATGCCAGCAATGGTCAACCCGTACCTCAGGTGGGGTTCAAAGAAGTGACCATAAAAGTTGGCAAAGTCGAACTGCCAGCACAAGGACTGATTATTGTCGACATTGATCGCCGAGAAAGTCATCCTATGATAACTTTAGGCACTAATGTCATTGAAAATTGTCTTGCAGAAATAATTGTCTTACTACAGCAGGTTGCGGAGACCGCCAGTTCCAGCCAGCAGCGGGTTCTACAAAGAGAGATCAGAGCCCTGATGAAAAGACAACAGGTAGAACTGTCTGGTGGTGAAATTGGCAGTGTCAGGATGAGTGACCCATTCCCTATTGCCATGTCCCCAAGAAGTGAAATGCTGATATGGTGCCGGGCAGCAATCGGTCTCCGGGGTAGAGATTACCAGGCCCTGGTAGAGCCTGTCTACTCCGACAGTAGGCCCACCATTTTGACAGCCAGGGGGGTGGTTGATGTCCGCCATGGGAGAGTGCCAGTCCGCATCCTGAACATTGGGGAAAAAGAAGTCCATTTGCCCCGGTATGCCACCCTAGCCAAACTATTCACCGTCAGTCACAATTCTATAAAGACAGTGTAACCCTTGCCTCCATCCAAACAGGCGGAGGATAATGGCTCCAAGGGACAGGTGGAGGACTATTGTCAGAAGCTGCATGTTGGCACTGACTCCACCCCTCAACACCAAAAACAAGGAGTATACCGGGTGGTCCAGGAGTATGAAAGGGTCTTCAGTAAACACCCACTCGACTTTGGGCAGGTAAAGGGGGTTCAACACCATATCCCCACGGGAGACCATCCACCCCTTAAAGAAAGGTACCGGCCTGTACCGCCAGCACACTACCAAAATGCCAAAGGGATGTTGCGAGAGATGAAGGAGGCTGAGGTAATAAGAGACAGTTGTAGCCCCTGGGCAGCTCCATTAGTTCTTGTAAAGAAAAAGGATGGCACAATGAGAATGTGTGTAGACTACAGGCAAATTAACCGCATAACTCATAAAGATGCATACCCGCTACCCAGGATAGAGGAGTCACTAGCTGCGTTAAAATCTGCTAATTATTTCTCTACTTTGGATCTTACTAGTGGGTATTGGCAGGTTCCTGTAGCAGAGGCGGATAAGGAAAAGACCGCATTCAGCACCCCGATGGGCCTCAGCGAGTTCAACTGCATGCCATTCGGGCTCTGCAACGGCCCAGGAACCTTCCAGCGGTTGATGGAGTGCTGTCTAGGACATAAGAATTTTGAGACAGTCCTCCTGTACCTGGATGACGTCATAGTATACTCCAAGACATATGAGGATCATCTGAAGCACCTGGCGGAAGTGTTTGAAGCCCTGGCTGGCTTTGGCCTGAAGGTGAAGCCGTCAAAGTGCCACCTGCTGAAGCCTAAAGTACAGTACTTAGGACATGTGGTAAGCGCTGACGGTGTAGCACCAGACCCCGACAAGATCACCATAATCAAGGACTAGCCGAGACCTTCCACCATCAAAGAAGTGCGGCAGTTCCTCGGGTTGGTAGGCTACTACCGAAGGTTTATACCAGGCTTCACCAAGATGGCGGCACCCATGCAGGACCTCCTGATAGGCCAGTCCAGAAAGTCCAAGAACCAGAAACCACCATTCAAATGGGACAAGCTGGAAGATGAGTCCTTCACCGGGCTGAAGATGGCTCTCACAGGAGACGAGGTCCTGGCCTACCCTGATTATGGACGGCTCTTCATCCTTCACATGGACGCGAGCAACGTGGGACTGGGAGCGGTGCTGTCCCAGATCCAACAAGGCAGAGAAAGGGTAATAGCCTACGCCAGAAGGAAGCTCCGGCCCACAGAAATAATCCCAGAAAACTGCAGCTCCTTCAAGTTGGAGTTCCTTGCCATCGTCTGGGCTGTGACTGAGCGCTTCAAACATTATCTCGCCTCGTCCAAATTCACTGTGTACACGGATAATAACCCGCTGACACACCTGGACACTGCAAAACTTGGTGCCCTGGAACAAAGATGGATGGCCCGACTGTCTAATTATGAATTCACCATCAAGTACCGGGCTGGGCACAAGAATGCAAACGCAGATGCGCTGTCCAGAATGCCTAACTTGCCAGACGGGGGAGAAGACCCAGAGGAGCTGGAAGAGATAGAGATCCCCGCGTTCCACCACCATGGGATAAAGCAGTGCTCCCATTGTGTGAAGAACAGGTGCTCTGCCAACAGAGAAGCCACGTTAAATCCATTGCCCCACCATGGATGGGCAGAAACACAAGACAGTGACCCGGCTGTTCGCCTAGTCAAAGAGTTGCTGACACAAGCGGACTCATACCCTGATTCAGATGCTCCAGAAGAGACCAAACAGCTGTGGAAAGAAAAAAGCAAGCTGTTCATCTATGAAAGGAAGCTGTGTCGAAGAATTGTCAACTACCGGACACATGAGCTGGTCTGGCAGGTGGTAGTCCCGAGGCGAGATGCGTCCATGGTCCTGGAAGCGTACCATGATTGATCGGGACATTTTGGATGGAAGAAGCTGGAAGTCCTGCTACGTGAATGGTTCTATTGGGTTGGCATGAGGAAAGCAGTCGAGAGGTGGTGTCGAGAATGCGGACCATGCAACCTGAGAAGAAAAGACCGTGACAGCCAGAGGGCTCCCTTGCAGCCCATCATCACCAAGCAGCCACTCGAACTGGTAGCCCTGGACCATGTGAAGCTATCCCCGAGCAGGTCAGGCTATGTCTACGCTCTCACCATCGTAGACCACTACTCCCGGTTCCTGGTAGTAGTGCCAGTCAAGGACCAAACGGCTCAGACAGCAGCCAGAGCTTTCCAGCAGCACTTCTGCCGCCCGCATGGTTACCCAGAATGTGTGCTAACTGACCAAGGTCCGGCCTTCGAAGCAGAAGTATTCCAGGAATTCTGCAACCTGTACAGCTGCAAGAAGATCAGGACAACGCCTTATCACCCCCAGACCAACGGGATGTGTGAAAAGATGAATCAGGTGGTGATAGACCTACTGAAGACGTTGCCCCTGGAGGAACGCAGCCTGTGGCCAGAAAGGTTGCCAGACCTGGTGGATCTCTACAACCACATCCCAGTGAATTCCACCAACTGCACACCAGCTTACCTGATGAGAGCGAGACCTGGTAAGCTGCCCATCGATCTGGATATGGGAGTTCTGACACCAGAGGACGCCTCACCGGATGCGGATTAGGACACTGAGCGGCAACAGCAATACCGTAAGGTACAAGAAAGTGTTGAAAGAAGTCTGTCCCAAGCAAGAGAAAGGCAAGAGAAGACTTACAATCAACATGCACCTGCTGTTCCCCTGTCACCTGGAGAGCAAGTCCTAAAGAGGAAGAGGCGACTCCACAAGTTGGATGACCAGTGGGAGGAAGAGCCGTACACCGTTCTACCCTCAAACCATGATAACACCAAGGTGTGCCTCATAAGTAAGGACGGAGGTGAGACAACAGCAACAGTTTCCAGAGACCACCTGAAGAAATGTCCCGAGCAGCTGCAACACGCTAAAGTAGACCAAGATATCCCTCAACGAGCAGAGGAAGTGGAAGAAATGGGCAGCACAGTACTCGGAGAATTTCCCCGGTCATGGACGCAAGTGAATAACGCCATTTTTGTGCCAGTCATTGCATTTCTCCAACCAGCCCCTCAAGAAGCTGCAGAAGTCCCAGTAGAGTTGGAAGAACCATTGGCCCCGGAGACAGAAGATTCCTCATCAGCAGACCAGGAGAATCTACCCTCTGCTAGTAGCGAACCTGCCGTACCCACGGTAAGCCAAAGGATCCGTAGGAAGCTGCCCAACCTACCAGTGACACCTCAAAATACCTGTCACGCAGTTCACGCTGAACCCGCCACACCAGAGGCAGATACAGGGGACCAAGGTAGAACCCAGACAGACAGTGTGTTACGTAGGTCTACCAGAATCACCAGAGGTCAGATCCCTGCTCGATGGAGAATTTAAAATGCAAAAATTTTGAAATGTAAAATATAACTGAAATGTTTTATATGTATGTACTAATTGTGTTTTTCCAGTTACCCGACAGGGTCCAAAAAGACTTTCAGGTTATGGACAATGAATAACCAAAAACTTCACCTTGTAAAGAGTTGCACCTGTAAAAAGTGCCCCCTTTGTGCCAGACCACAGAACAAAAACCCGTGGAGGTGGCTGAAGATGTGGTCCAACATCCGGATCATCAATGCCCTGTAGCCACACCAGGGCCTCCGTGGAGGGTTTGGGACGGGTCCCTCAAGAAGTGCACCTTGTTGGGTGAAATGGACACCTGGTTACGGACTATACCGTGACCTAAAGAGACTATAATGTTTGTAAATATTCTAATGTACTTTGTATTTGCTATTGTATTTGTTACCTGTTGTTTTTGCAAAATATGCTCAGTCCCGAAGTACTGAAATTTACTAGGGGGGAATGTGGCACCCCAGAGGGTCTGGTTGCCACAGTGGTAGTAATACCATGTCTGGGAGCAAAACAGGAGTTTCCTGGTTAGGAACACATTTGAAGCAACACCTCCTGCTCCAGATCAGAAAGGGGAGGATCCTGCCCTTTATAACTGGGTCTGGAGGCGGGGTTAGTTGAGTCTAGTGTCAGGAGTCAGATAGGACACAAAGGAGCAAGGAGCCAGGGACTGGAGCTGGAGTTAGCTCGTCCTGGCCAGTGTACACAGAGGACCGGACACCGGAGTCCGAGGCTGTGGGACCCTTCAGGCCCAGCAGCAGATACCGTAGGGCAGTTGATTGCAGGTCTCCTGTCCCACAGAAGCCCAGAGGCTCAGCCACATGAAAGGACCAGTACCACCACAGAGGAGCGAGGAATCCAAAAGGTCCGAGTTGCCAGCCATACGGGTGAGCACAGCACGTTACACTCAGGGACGTGGGCTACAACACGACTATAAGCGGAATAGCCAAAGAGTTTAGTCAGAACGGCAGGCCTACAACTCCACCTGGCCAGGAAGATTCTAGGATTGCTCCCAGACTGACCAGGCCCTCATCCCTAGTAAGTACTCCCATTGGGGCCTATATAATTGCCACCAGTAAAGACCCTGGGACTGCACTGCAATGACTCCGTGTTATCATTACTGATCCCGGCACCATCACCACCATCATCCATACCCGCTGCCCTGAAGCTCCACTCTTCCTGTGGGGAGTCACATCACCTTGCTGCACACACCATCAGCTTCAGTGGACTGCTCCGCAGCGGCGGTTCCCAATAACCGCATCCCACAGGTGGCGTAGTAGGACTATACATAAACTACCCTGCTTTGACCGCCCTGGGTCACAGACCGGGTCGCCGCCACGGTGACTACAACCCCCAGCATCTACAAGGCCCGGCTCCGGGTATCCCCACGGCCCAGGGGGCGCGTCACACCAACGGGACCATAGACTATTATGGTGGTCACAGAGCGAACGTGTGCTCTGACGTGCATAATTTTCCGACTTTTACACTCAGACCTAGTAGACTGTGTATGGGTGTCCGCCTCCAGTAGGCGTACACGCCCGAAAATGATGCATGGCAGAGCGCACGATCCTTAGTGCTAAAAATTGTGTCTACAAATTTTTGAGTATAAGAAGAATCTCAAAGCTTTGACAGAAGGTGTCAAGGCACATCAGGCAAGTAAGATGTATTTGTAGGGACTGGGAAGCAAGACTGAGAAACTACTTAAAGGGGTTGTCCTACGAACGGAAAACACTTTAATCAATAGATCTTATAAAATTAAAAATTCCACAATTGGATGTGCTTTAAAATAATGTCTCTGTGCTGAGATAAGCTTATAAAGGTGTCCCCTACTGTATCCTGTGTCTGACCATGTAGAGATGCTGCAGCTGATGGTCGCTTATATACAGCTTCTGGCAAGGGGAGGAGGCACAAGTGAATATACAATACTGATGTCATGGGTAAGGACTCTTTCCTCTGTTTCTTTGTGTAAGGTACCAGATTTCCTTGCCTGTTTGTTTTATCAAAGGAACAAGTGTATCTGCAAAAAACAAAAAAAACCTGACCAGCACCTCCATATAGTGTGAACAGGTGAAAGCTGCAATGACTGCATAACATACAAAAAAAGCACACAGCAGCACCTTGCAAGGGTCAAGACTAGTGTTGAGCGATACCTTCCGATATCGGGAAATATCAGATCGGATTGGATCGGACCGATGCCGAAAAATTATCGGATATCGCTGATTCCGATACCGGAAACCAATGCAAGTCAATGGGACAGAAATATCGGAATGAAAATAAACCCTTTCTTTCCTTGTAGGTTAATTCTACATGAAGGAAAACAACTAAGAATAATGTAGAATGTATTGGGGGAGGTGGGGGAGACAATAAAGGCATAGAGGTTTAGCCCAATCAAATGGAATAGCAGGAATTAATATTTTTTTTAAGACGTTCTGAGTTACGGAAATATTGACTATGTTAAGTATTTTTATATTTTGTCAGATATTTATGTTTCACTACTTCCATGCTCTTCACCTTCTTTTTTACTTCTCCCACACTTTCTCCTTCATCATCCTCAGCATCTTTTTCATCCACTTCTTCTTCACCTTCTTCATCTTCTTCTTCTTCACCTTCTTCGTATTATTCTTTTTTTTTACATTCTTCAGATTCTACTTCTTCATCTTCTTCATATTCTTCTTCGTGACAGGCATTCCTGTAGTTGTTATCTATAAAAGGTTGGACATTACACCTTTCGTTCTGCCCGTCACAAAAGATTTACAACAGGATTTGTCCGCGTTCAGTTTGGCCTGCAGCAGCAGGTCTTTTCCAGGGGCACCACGAGGAGGAACGGACTCACCCCCATACACTGCTTAGTCATCTTCTGCTTATAATTTAGATATTATCTTTTGCTCTGATTTTTAGTCTTATGCTTAATGTTCTTCCGCTTTTTGTTCTGCAGCTTCTTGTATTTCTGCTTCTTGGTTTTCTGTCTCTTGTTCTTCTGTATCTTGGTGCTTGTCTTCTCTTCTTTGTCCTCTTGGTCAACTTCTTCAGGGTCATCTTCTTGGTCTTCTTCGGGGTGGTCTTCAGGTCGTCGTCTTCGGGGGTCCTCGTCTTCGGGGTCCTCGTCTTCTTCGGGTTGGTCTTCTGGGTCCTCATCTTCGGGGTCCTCGTCTTCTTCGGGGTGGTCTTCAGGGTCCTCGTCTTCTTCGGGGTGGTCTTCAGGGTCGTCGTCTTCAGGGTCGTCGTCTTCGGGGTCCTCGTCTTCTTCGGGTTGGTCTTCAGGGTCCTCGTCTTCAGGGTCCTCGTCAGGGAGATCCAGAGTGATTACCAAGAACCATTTCAAAAAGCTTGAACTTGGAAATGTAGCAGAAGGTACAAGAAGGCTGAGGAACTACCGAGGACCAGCTGACGGTACTGGAACCTGGATGGGTAGCAGAAGGTACAAGAGCCAATGGAACTGCCGAAGACCAGCTGACGGTACTGGAACTCGGTTACTAAGCAGGAGGTACCTGTGCCAGAAAGCACTACCAAGGACCAGCAGACGTTGGTGGAACTTGGATACCGAGAAGGAGGCACCTAATCCAAAGGCACTGCCGAGAACCAGCTGACGGTACTGGAACCCGGATGGGTAGTAGAAGGTACCCATGTAAAAAAAAGTTTCAAGGCCGCGAGCCGGCCGCAGTTACCAAAACCCACAGTCCTACAGGGGGTGCTTGTCCTATTGGCACTATGGAACCAGCCTTTATTGCCAGATCCCGCAGCCCACATAGGAGTCACCTAAACTGCAGGCACCATAGAGTCGGCTAACCCGAGCGCAACACGACAGGACAACGCATTGGAGGCAAAGTGACGTTGACACTACCCGGAAACAGCTGGCGTGCTGGAACCAGGCTGGGCAGGAGGGAGTACCCGTGCCAAAGACACTGCCGAGAACCAGCTGACGATACTGGAACCTGGATGGGTAGTAGAAGGTAAAAGAGCAAATGGAACTACCGAGGACCAGCTGACGGTACTGGAACCCGGATGGGTAGCAGAAGGTACAAGAGCCAATGGAACTGCCGAGGACCAGCTGACGGTACTGGAACTCGGTTACTAAGCAGGAGGTACCTGTGCCAGAAAGCACTACCAAGGACCAGCAGACGTTGGTGGAACTTGGATGCCGAGAAGGAGGCACCTAATCCAAAGGCACTGCCGAGAACCAGCTGACGGTACTGGAACCCGGATGGGTAGTAGAAGGTACCCATGTAAAAAAAAGTTTCAAGGCCGCGAGCCGGCCGCAGTTACCAAAACCCACAGTCCTACAGGGGGTGCTTGTCCTATTGGCACTATGGAACCAGCCTTCATTGCCAGATCCCGCAGCCCACATAGGAGTCACCTAAACTGCAGGCACCATAGAGTCGGCTAACCCGACCGCAACACGACAGGACAACACATTGGAGGCAAAGTGACGTTGACACTACCCGGAAACAGCTGGCGTGCTGGAACCAGGCTGGGCAGGAGGGAGTACCCGTGCCAAAGACACTGCCGAGAACCAGCTGACGATACTGGAACCCGGATGGGTAGTAGAAGGTGCAAGAGCAAATGGAACTACCGAGGACCAGCTGACGGTACTGGAACCCAGATGGGTAGCAGAAGGTACAAGAGCCAATGGAACTGCCGAGGACCAGCTGACGGTACTGGAACTCGGTTACTAAGCAGGAGGTACCTGTGCCAGAAAGCACTACCAAGGACCAGCAGACATTGGTGGAACTTGGATACCGAGAAGGAGGCACCTAATCCAAAGGCACTGCCGAGAACCAGCTGACGGTACTGGAACCCGGATGGGTAGTAGAAGGTACCCATGTAAAAAAAAGTTTCAAGGCCGCGAGCCGGCCGCAGTTACCAAAACCCACAGTCCTACAGGGGGTGCTTGTCCTATTGGCACTATGGAACCAGCCTTCACTGCCAGATCCCGCAGCCCACATAGGAGTCACCTAAACTGCAGGCACCATAGAGTCGGCTAACCCGACTGCAACACGACAGGACAAAGCATTGGAGGCAAAGTGACGTTGACACTACCCGGAAACAGCTGGCGTGCTGGAACCAGGCTGGGCAGGAGGGAGTACCCGTGCCAAAGACACTGCTGAGAACCAGCTGACGATACTGGAACCCAGGGTAAATACTAAAAACAGAGTGGAGCCAGAGGTGTATTTGGAGGAGGTTTTAAATCAGTAGTACAGTGGATGTGGACAAAGCAGGAGAATTTGCCGGACACACAGCTGGGGATCAGCTGACGTTACTGAACCCCAATAACACTGGAGCAAGCGTTGACTGTGCTGACGGCACTTCTGAGCAGCAACAAGCGGTATTGGAGCCCAGGGTAAATACTTAAAACAGAGGAGCCAGAGGTGTATTTGGAGGAGGTTTAAAATCAGTAGTGCAGTGGATGTGGACAAAGCAGGAGAATTTGCCGGACACACAGCTGGGGATCAGCTGACGTTACTGAACCCCAATAACACTGGAGCAAGCGTTGACTGTGCAGACGGCACTTCTGAGCAGCAACTAGCGGTATTGGAGCCCAGGGTAAATACTAAAAACAGAGGAGCCAGAGGTGTAATTGGAGCAACTTTAAAATCTGTAGTAGTGAGAATGTGGACAGAGCAGGAGAAATTGCCGTCCGCACAGCAAGGGAACAGCTGACGTTACTGAACCCCAATAACACGGCAGCAAGTGTTGACTGTGCAGACGGCACTTCCGAGCGCCAACTGGCGGTGTTGGAGCTCAGGGATAATACTGAAAACAGAGGAGCCAGAGGTGTAATTGGAGCAACTTTAAAATCTGTAGTAGTGAGAATGTGGACAGAGCAGGAGAAATTGCCGTCCGCACAGCAGGGGAACAGCTGACGTTACTGAACCCCAATAACACGGCAGCAAGTGTTGACTGTGCAGACGGCACTTCCGAGCGCCAACTGGCGGTGTTGGAGCCCAGGGATAATACTGAAAACAGAGGAGCCAGAGGTGTATTTGGAGCAACTTTAAAATCTGTAGTAGTGAGAATGTGGACAGAGCAGGAGAAATTGCCGTCCGCACAGCAGGGGAACAGCTGACGTTACTGAACCCCAATAACACGGCAGCAAGTGTTGACTGTGCAGACGGCACTTCCGAGCGCCAACTGGCGGTGTTGGAGCTCAGGGATTACAGTTCAGGTGGTAGAAACATGAACACAACAGGAGACCTGGATACTCCTGCCAACCAATTATTTATTCTGGAAGAGGACTGGCAAATTCATGAGAGATCCAGGCCTTGTTCATTTTGAGAAAAGTAAGTCGGTCAACATTATCGGAGGATAGTCGCATGCGACGGTCTGTTAGTACACCACCTGCGGCACTAAAGACACGTTCCGATAATACACTAGCAGCAGGGCAAGCTAGCACCTCCAATGCATACTGACTAAGCTCTGGCCATGTATCCAGCTTACAGACCCAAAACTTGAAGGGAGAAGAGCCGTCTGGGAGTACACTAAGAGGGCAAGACATGTAGTCTGTCACCATCTGACGGAAACGTTGCCTCCTGCTAACGGGAGCCGTCTGTGATGGTGTAGACATTTGTGGCGGCGGGGACTCAAAACTTTGCCACATTTCGGCCATACTGGTCTTGCCTTGTGCTGAGGCGCTGCTTCTGCTCCCTCTTTGTGCAGAGCTTCCTCCACTGCCTCGACGCACTGAGCTGCTTTGTAAAGCACTAGCAGCACTGCTCTCGGTTGGAATGGAGAACATGATGGAATGCACCAGTGCGTCTTGGTACTCCCGCATTTTACGCTCCCGGTTCAACGATGTTATGAGGCTTTGTACGTTGTCCCGGTAGCGAGGATCTAGGAGGGTGGACACCCAATAATCAGCCGTGTTGAGAATGTGGGCGATGCGGCGGTTGTTTCTCAGGCACTGCAGCATGAAATCAACCATGTGCTGCAGACTGCTAACTGGCCAAGAAACGCTGTCCCCTGCTTGTGGCGTGATCTCTGCCTGCTCTGCATCACCCCACCCTCGCTCTAGATACTGACTACTAGAGCATTGTGTACCTCCCTCCTCTGGACAGATGTCTTCCTCATCCATTGACTCCTCCTCATCCTCCTCACAAAGTGTCCCCTGCCTAGGCCTTTGTGAGGAACCACGTTGCGCAGACTGTAGAGAAGCAGATGGCATTTGTGACTCCTCATCCTCCACCTCTTCCAAAACCTCGTTCCTTAGTGCTTGCAGTGTTTTTTCAAGCAGGCAGATAAGGGGGATAGTCATGCTGACTAGTGCATCATCTGCACTCGCCATCCGCGTGGAATAATCGAAGGCACGCAAAACGTGGCAAATGTCCTTCATAGAGGCCCACTCAGTGGTGGTGAAGTGTGAACGGCGCGCACTGCGACTTGTTTGCGCCTGCTGCAGCTGGTACTCCATTACTGCTGCCTGCTGCTCACACAACCTCTCCAACATATGTAACGTTGAATTCCACCTGGTGGGTAGGTCACATATGATGCGATGTTCCAGAAGACGTAATCGGCGCTGCAGAGCTGCAATGCGTGATCTTGCATTGCTGGAACGCCGCAAGTGAGCGCACTCTATGCGGACCTTGTGAAGCAGTGCATCAAGATCCGGATAGTCCCTCAAAAAACTCTGCACGACCAAGTTGAGCACATGTGCCAGACATGGGATGTGAGTGAGGTTGCCTAGGCCCAGAGCTGCCACCAGATTTCGGCCATTGTCACACACTACCATGCCTGGCTGGAGATTCGCTGGCACAAACCATACGTTGCTCTGCTGCTTGATGGCATTCCAGAGCTCCTGCGCTGTGTGGCTTCGATTCTCCAAAGAAATTAATTTTAATACGGCCTGTTGACGTTTGGCCACGGCTGTGCTCATATTGGTCATCATAACAGGTAACCGTTCACGGGTCGATGTGGAGGTAGACCGTGACGGCTCCTGCAGCGCTGATTCAGAGGAACTGGAGTATGAGGAGTAGTGTTGAGCCACCCCCGTAGTGTTCGAGTTCGGTTCGGTTCGTCGAACACCCGTGTGTTCGCCGAACTGTTCGTCGAACTGTTCGTCGAACACCTTCGAACACCGTTAAAACCAATGGCAGGCAAACAAAAACACATAGAAACACATAGAAAACACCTTCAAAGGTGTCCAAAAGCTGACAAACTGCTCAGAAGACACAACTAACACATGGAAAAGTGACAAGTACATATAGTCATGCGAAAAGAAAAGAGGTGGAGGAGTAAAAGGAGGGGGAGACACAAATATAGGCATGTCATGCCCTTCTAAAATCCAAAAAGTGAGAAGCCGACACGTTCAGTCCGCTCCTGCCCGTGCCACCTCCGTGTCGCCGGGTTTGTGCCAGAGCCGCGGTGAACCCTGACGGCCAGCCCCCCTCTCCCAATACTGGTGCCTGTCCGCTGGTGGGTCGAGCGAGCCCCCCTGTGGTGGAGGCAGCTCTAAGCTTTTTAATTTAAATTGTCTCTCTAATTTGAATGAATACACTTTAAATCCATTTACAAGGATCTATTGGAGGGCAAGTCTCATGCCAGCAGCCGCGTAATTCCAGCTCCAGTAGCGTCCACTAAAGCTGCTGCAGTTAAAAAGCTTTTATAAGGATCGAGCTCGGCTGTCCACCGCAAGGCATCCTACTGCCAGTCCCAGCCCCTATGTCTTGGGGTGCCTCCTGATGCTCTTCACTGAGTATCCCGTGGTCCCGAAGCATTTCCTTTGAAAAAATTAAGTGTCCAAACTACAGGTGGTGTAGCTTGCTTAACAGCCGGGATAATCCGCTGACTAGCAGACACTGCTACTAGGCACAAAGTATTTCCTGGGCTAGATGCAGTTAAAAATTTGTAATTAGATACTCTCGTTGGATGCTGAGAAAGCATTCCATAGAGTCTCCTGGCACGCCATATATGATTCTCTTAAAAAGCTTGGGGTAGGGGTCTAGGGGACCCTTTTATAGCCAAAATCACGGCCCTGTATCACAATACGTCACCTAGGCTGAAGATAAATGGAACTGTAGCACCCTGAGGGCTCGGTTGCTACAGAGGTATTGCACCTCACCCAGAGGTGTGATATCTCACTCTCAGGTAAGGATGGAGTGTGGATCAAGACCCGACACCTGCATGCATTACACCACATTGCCGTGGGGCAGGGCGACCAATATGCCTCTGAGATGGGCACGACAGTCCCTGTCCCTGGCTGGAGTGGGGGGAGGGAACACTGAGGAAGGGGAACCCTGTAGTGCAGGAGCAGGGAGGAAGCAGTTCCTGGGTGCATTGAGAAGGGAGTATAAAAGGTGGGCACCATCTTAGTTCAGTGAAGAGAAGTCTGAGCAGAAGTGGCAGGGAGCAGGGGCTCTGCATGAGCTCTGCTCCGGAGGCGGGCCTAGTAACAGAGGCCCAGGCCTGGAAGAGGGAGAAGGAAGGAAGAGGAGCGGAGAAGGCTCCAGGAACGAGGAATGAAGGGATCCCAGGGGTGCGGACGGGCGAAGTCGCCACCGCACGCCCGAATCCACCTGCGTGGAGGGGTTAGGCCAAAGGGGGAGACCGGTCCCCGAAACTAGTGGAGGCAGGAAACGACCCTCAGCTAGAAACCGGAGGCTCTGACATTTTATGTGGCGCAGCCCCTCGCTACACCCGCTAGGAAGGCACCACATAGGGTCAGGGAAACTGGCGCCAAGTTTACCAAGAGGAGGCCCGAGGCAGCCGGACAGAAGGGTTGGTAAGAAAGGCCAGACAAAGGACACACAAAGGGGGTCCTGTGAAGCGCTCCAAAGTTATCTGGGAGTTGTCTGAGCCCCTCACCTGGTGAGCACAGTACGACGTGGGCAGCCGTTACCTGCAGACGTGGTCTGGATAATAAGAACTGTGAGTAAAGGCCCTGGACTGCATCACTGACTCCGTGTCGTTACTGCTGCTGCCCTGCACCATCACCCCCATCCTCCGCATACACTGCCCTGAGGCTATACTCCTCCCGTGGGGAGTTATGCTACGCTCTGCTGCACCCACAACACCAGCCTCAGCGGTCTGCCCTGCAGCGGCGGTTCACTCTGACCGCAATCCACGGGTGGCGTAGTCGGACATTTAAACATCAAAACCACATAAATAGTTCCGCCACTGGTTTGACCACCCTGAGCCACGGAACCGGGTCGCCGCCACGAAGACTACAACCACCAGCATCCACCAGAAAAGGTCCGGCTCCGGGTGTCCCAAGGCCCAGGGGGTGCATCAGAACATTTTCATCACCTTTCACAATCACCAATGGGACAAGGCAGGGATGTCCTCTGTCCCCTCTCTTATACATCCTAGTGACGGAGCACCTGCTCTCATCAATTCGCCATAACCCCAATATTAGGTGGATTGAGGTGGGAGGCACCGAGTACAAGTGCTCTCTATTTGCTGATGATGTCCTAGTATATATCACTCAATCACATATATCCATCCATGCTGTTATGGCTGAAATAGATCACTTTGTTACATGGTCAAATTTTAAAATCAATGCAGCGAAGTCTGAGGCCCTCGATGTCTCCCTCCCCAAATCCATATAGGATTCCATCCAGTCCAACTTTCCCTTTGCCTGGCCCTCACAGGGTATCAAATACTTAGGAATTCCTATTCATAGAGACCTCTCCCATCTATGTTATCTTAATTTTGGGCCCTTTATTGAACAACTCCATACAGACCACGGTTGGCAAGTTAGAACTGTAAGATTCACTACGTGAACCACTGGTGTTTTGTGGAAAAGCACATGTACACTGTGTTCCAAATTATTATGCAAAAAGTGTTTAGGAGTGATAAGGGAAGAATTTGTTTGTTTGTCAGTTAAACTCATTGATGGTGATGTGTGTCAGGGCTCTTTATATCACTGTAAGCAATTGCAGACACCTGTGCTAATTAGTTTGGCAGGTGTGTCCAATGAAAGGCAAGAGTACTTAAGAAGGCTGTCTCACATTATTAAGCAGCCTACATTTTCTGCCAAAATGGGAAAGAAAAAGGATGTGTCGGCTGCTGAGAAGCAACAAATTGTGGAGTGTTTAGGTCAAGGCATGACTACAATCAACATTGTGCGATGATCAGGATGAAGTGTCTTGGCAATCAAAAAGTATGTAGCTGATTCACAGTACACACGTGTGCGTGCTGATAAGGGCAAATTGAGGACTCTTTCCTACAGGCAATTACGTCAGGTTAAAAGAGCAGCGGCAAAAAAGCCTTGTCATAGCAGCAGACAAGTTTTTGAAGCTGCTGGTGCCTCCAACGTCCCCCGAACAACAAGATGCAGGGTCCTTCAGAGGTTTGCAGCTGTGCATACGCCATCCTGTCGACCTCCTCTATCCACTTCACACAAGCAGAAACGGCTCCAGTGGGCTAAACATTACATGAAGACTGATTTCAAAACTGTTTTGTTCACGGATGAGTGCCGTGCAGCGCTCGATGGTCCAGATGGATGGAGTGGAGGATGGCTGCTTGATGGACACCCCACGCAAACACGGCTACAGCGCCAACAAGGAGGAGGTGGAGTAATGTTTTGGCCTGGAATCATGGGGAGAGAGATTGTCGGCCCCTTTAGGATCCCTGAAGGCGCTAAAGATGAACTCCATAATGTATGTGGATTTTCTCAAACAGCACTTCCTGCCATGGTTCAAGAAGAAGAACCGTGTAGATCATTTTTTTGCATGATAATGCACCATCTCATGCTGCACATAAAACATCTGCATCTCTGGCTGATATGGGCATAAAAGGGGACAAACTTATGGTGTGACCCCCATGCTCCCCTGACCTCTACCCCATTCAGAACCTCTGGAGCATCATCAAAAGGAGTGTCTATGATGGCGGGAGGCAGTTCACATCTAAGCAACACCTCTGGGAGGGTGTTCTGTCCTCATGCAAAACAATTGAAGCAGAAACCATCCAAAACCTGACAAATTCAATGGACGAGAGAGTTCAGAAGCTCCTTTCGAACAAGGGGTCCTATGTGAAAATGTAACATCACCTAGAATAAAGTTTTGAGTTGAAAACTGTTTGATTTCAGTTTCTAATAACCTGCTAATGCTTATAATTTCAAAAATTACCATTTTTTTTGGTCTTTATTAAAATGAAAAGGTTGATCGAAAAGATTGGGGGATCCAAGAGTGTGGCAACCCAGTAGTCATGATTACTTCGAATTCTGACAATATGAGGGTCATGTTGCAGGTAGTGCAGCAAGAAGGCAGTTATGTGTCTTGCGCATCTCGGAGCCCCAAAATTATTTTCCGGGCTAGATGCAGCTAAAAATTATTATTAATTTTAAATCTGGTGGAGCTAGTATACATGGCCTAATAGGATCAGTGCTGCACACTGCTACAAAGCCCAAATTATTTTCCAGCCAAGATACAGATAAACATGATTAGTAATTTTAAATCTGGTGGAGCTTATTATAGATGGCCTAATAGAATCAGTGCTGCACACTGCTACAAAGCCCAAATTATTTTCCAGCCAAGATACAGATAAACATGATTAGTAATTTGAAAGCTTAAAACGGTTGGTAGGGTGATTTTAACCATTCAT
Source organism: Phyllobates terribilis (assembly GCF_046119375.1). Lineage (NCBI taxonomy): Eukaryota > Metazoa > Chordata > Amphibia > Anura > Dendrobatidae > Phyllobates > Phyllobates terribilis. Next base: position 345,481,958 of record NW_027362769.1, on the reverse strand, counting down.
CAAGCTTTTACTCTCCCCAGGATGACACAGGGGTAGAAAAGTCGTTTCGGATCCATGATTTGTTCATCTTTATGAACGTGAGTCTGTCTACATTATCAGTGGAGAGCCGCGTGCGCTTATCTGTCAGCACACCACCAGCAGCGCTGAACACACGTTCAGACAGAACGCTGGCTGCGGGGCATGAGAAGATCTCCAAGGCGTAAGTGGCTAGCTCCGGCCATTTATCCAGATTGGAAGCCCAAAAAGAGCAAGGGTCCAGTGACACAGTCATGGCTTCAATGTTTACTTGGAGATACTCCTGTACCATCGTCTCTAGGCGTTGACTATGTGTCAGACTTCTTGTCTCCTGTGGCCTTGCAAAGGATGGGCTAAAAAAGTGGTGAAATGATTCCGCAAAATTGATGTTACCAGCAGATACTGTGGTTCTGTTACGGTTTGAGTGCTGAACACTTGACGGTCCCATGGTTGGCAAGTTGGAACTGTGACATTCACTACGTGCACCACTGGTGTTTTGTGGAAAAGCACATGTAAGATTCTGCAACAGTCTCTGCTGATACTCCTGCATGCGTGCATCCCTTTCTATGGCAGGAATAATTTCGGCAAATTTACTTTTGTACCGGGGATCTAACAGTGTGGCAACCCAGTAGTCAGGATTATTTCTAATTCTCACAATTCGAGGGTCATGTTGCAGGTAGTGCAGCAAGAAGGCACTCATGTGTGTTGCGCATCCAGGAGCACCAAGTCCCTGTTGTGTTGGTGGCGAGGTAACAATCATGCTTCCTTCCTCTGTCCTCTCCCCCCAACCTCGCACAACAGAAATGTGATCAAGGTCTCCCTCATCTGATGAGTCTTCCATCAGTTCGTCCTCCACTTCTTCCTGGGCTCCTGCACCTTCCTCACTAGTTTGGCTGCTACCATGCGCCCTGGTAAAACCATCTCCCCCACCCTCACATGTCTGCCGCCTTGGTGCTGCCGACCGTCTGGACCTTGCAGATGTTAGCCCTTCCGCATACAACTCCTCCTCCTCTGCTTCCTCCACGTCCTCTTGTGCCACCACCTGACTCCGAATTCTGTTTAACATGTGCTCCAGCATGTAAATCACCGGAATAGTCATGCTGATAATGGCATCGTCAGCACTAAACATCTTCGTCGCCATTTCAAAACTGTGTAGAAGGGTGCATAGGTCCCTGATCTGAGACCACTCCTCCAGCGTGATTTGCCCCACCTCTGGATCTCGTTGGCCCAGGCTATACGTCAGAACGTATTGCACCAGGGCTTGTCGTTGCTGCCACGGTCGCTGCAACATGTGCAGAGTTGAATTCCACCGGGTAGGCACATCGCATTTTAGCCGGTGAAGTGGCAGGCCCAACGACTTCTGTAGAGATGTAAGTCGCTGAGCTGCGGGATGCGAACGGCGGAAGTGAGCACACAGCGACCGTGCCCTCTGCAGAAGGGCATCTAGTCTGGGATAGTGGGCTAAAAATTGCTGGACAACCAGGTTCAACACGTGAGCCATACAAGGCACGTGTGTGACATTGCCCCGGCGAAGGGCCGCACCCAGGTTTGCAGCATTGTCGCACACGGCCTTCCCTGGTTTCAGGTCCAGTGGAGACAACCATTCATGAAATTGGTTCTCCAGAGCTGACCACAACTCCTCAGCTGTGTGACTCACATTTCCCAGACATTTCAAAGTAAAAACCGCCTGATGACGTTGAGCCCTACTGCCAGCATAGTAAGGAGGTGTGCAGGATCCCTTCTGCGCAGTTAGAAAGCTTGTGGCATGACCAGACAGGCTTTGGGTGCAGGTGGAAGACCGAGAGGAGGTTGAGGAGGCAGAAGCAGTGGAGGAACTTTGACATAAAGAGGATTGACGCACAACTCGTGGGGACGGCAAGACTTGGACAGCAGCCCCTTGTCCTGCTGTCACCATAGTTACCCAGTGCCCAGTCAGCGACATGTAACGCCCCTGTCCATGCCTATTCGTCCAAGTGTCTGTGGTGAAATGCACCCTGTCACACACAGAGTTTCTCAAAGAAGCGGGGATGTTGTGTGCGACATGCTGGTGGAGCGCAGGCACACCTTTCTTTGAGAAGTAGTGCCGACTGGGCATCTGGTACTGGGACACTGCGACGGACATAAGGTCTCGAAAATCCTCTGTGTCCACCAGGCGGAAAGGCAGCATTTCTGTAGCCAAGAGCTTGCAGATGGTGAAATTCAACCTCTTAGCTTTCTCATGGCTAGGAGGAAATGGTCTTTTTCTTGTCCACATCTGAGGGACCGAGGGCTGGCTATTGTGCTTAGACGGGGTTGATAAGGGTGTCCCCGGCAAACTGCCGGTCTGTAAGGAAGATGCAGGCGGACATGTTAGGTTGCCTTGATCCAAAGGTGGTGCTATCGATGTCGGACAGCGCTCAACACCAGCTGGTGTTACCACCTCCAAAGAAAATGATGACCTGCCAATCACGCTGGCTGTTGTGGGTAAAGAGGTCTGCGCCCCAAAACAGGTGTGACTGCTGTCCCCCCAGTCACAGAGGATGAAGAGGCCACGGATGCACAAGATATGGCAGACGGTGGTTGGCCCGGCCGGCTAGGCCGCATTGTAGCACACTGAGCTTCCCACTGCAACTTATGCTTCATGTCCATGTGCCGGTTCATGCATGAAGTACTCAAACTATGTATTTTTTGGCCTCTACTTAGCTTTTGCTGACAAATGTTACAGATAACACGAGTTGGGTCATCTTTATCGATCTGAAAAAATGCCCAGGCTATGCAAGGCTTAGCACCCATGCGACCTGAAGAGCCACCACGACTTGTGGTGAGAGGCAGAGTTGTGTTTGAGGATGCAGTTGTTGACGTGCTTCCAGTACTACGTCTCTGTCCAGGAAGGCGCAACCTGACCTCGTCGTCACTAGCATCTTCCTCCACCTCCTCTGCTGACCTCATCTCTTGGCTGACTGTGGGTTGACAGTAAGTGGGATCTCCAACCTCATCATCATCACCCTGTGCGTTATCACACCCGTCGTCCTCAGAGCCAACCTGTTCCTGCCCTGACAAAAAACTAAAGTTGTCGCTCCAATCAGGTATTTGAGTCTCATCATCGTCTTCCTCATTGTCTCCACCAACAGGAGTTACAGTTTGGGAATGAGGGTCTACATTATGGTCAGAACCTTCTGCGTCTGGTCCTGGATCCGACTCATAAAGATTCTGGGCATCAGTGCAGATCATTTCCTCGTCTGGATTCACAGAAGCACTGGAGTCGACCTCTGATTCCCAGGCTATAGTATGAGTAAACAGCTCTGCAGACTCAACCATCTGTTCTACCTCATACTCAGACGGGCAGCTGGAGATTTGGGAGCTGTGAGGAAGCAAGTGCGATGGAGTGACACCTTTGAGGACTGGAGTATTTGTGATGTTGAAATTGATGTGGAGGAGAGACCACTTAAAGGAGCACTTGATATCCGTTGAAGCACCTGCTGTTTTTGTGCCTCATCTGGAATTTGTAGCGATTGGCGTGGCCGTAAGAAAGGGATCTTATCACATTGTCCGCTAAAAGAAGTAGACATTTTAGTTTGGCTGGAAGATGGTCTTTCTTCTGCAGATGTTACTGTTGCTTTAACACCTACCCCACGGACACAACCTTTTTTCCCCTTCCCAACACGCCTATTCCCCTTTCCACCAGCAGCAGGCCTTTTTCCACTCATTTTGGTGGTTAACTAATTCACAACTCTGGAGTTGTTTGCACAAAAAAACAATGGATGGGAACCGAGCAGAGCTGAGTGGCCAAACTGTGGTATTAGGCCAAAACTATTGGCTGGGTTAGATGCAGAAAAAAATTATTTTCGATTTGCAACCTGATGGAGGTCAGTATAGATGGACTAATAGAACAAGTCCCACACACAGCTAGAAGCCCAAATATTTTTTCAGAGGTAGATGCAGAAAAAAAATATATTCAGTTTGCAACCTGATGGAGGTCAGTATAGATGGACTAATAGAGAAAGTCCCACACACTGCTAGAAGGCCAAATATTTTTTCAGAGCTAGATGCAGATAAAAATTATTTTTAATTTGCAACCTGATGGAGGTCAGTATAGATGGACTAATAGAGAAAGTCCCACACACTGCTAGAAGGCCAAATATTTTTTCAGAGGTAGATGCAGATAAAAATTATTTTTAATTTGCAACCTGATGGAGGTCAGTATAGATGGACTAATAGAGAAAGTCCCACACACTACTAGAAGCTCAAATATTTTTTCAGAGCTAGATGCAGAAAAAAAATTATATTCAGTTTGGAACCTGATGGAGGTCAGTATAGATGGACTAATAGAACAAGTCCCACACACAGCTAGAAGCCCAAATATTTTTTCAGAGGTAGATGCAGATAAAAATTATTTTTAGTTTGCAACCTGATGGAGGTCAGTATAGATGGACTAATAGAGAAAGTCCCACACACTGCTAGAAGGCCAAATATTTTTTCAGAGCTAGATGCAGATAAAAATTATTTTTAATTTGCAACCTGATGGAGGTCAGTATAGATGGACTAATAGAGAAAGTCCCACACACTGCTAGAAGGCCAAATATTTTTTCAGAGCTAGATGCAGAAAAAAATTATATTCAGTTTGCAACCTGATGGAGGTCAGTATAGATGGACTAATAGAACAAGTCCCACACACTGCTAGAAGCTCAAATATTTTTTCAGAGCTAGATGCAGAAAAAAATTATATTCAATTTGCAACCTGATGGAGGTCAGTATAGATGGACTAATAGAATGATGCTATGCCCAAAAGATTTTACTTCACTAGGTGCAGTAAAAAAAATTGGTATTCTATACACAGGTGGTATATCTTGCAACACAGATAGGCTACTCCACTGACTAACACACTCTGCAATAGGCCAAAAAGGATTAGCTTTGCTAGATTCAGCCAAATGCTGTGAAAAAAACTTGCACAGCACTGGCACAGACCTGCCTGGCAAAAACTGATAGGAACTGATGTAACCTAGTCCTGAAAAGGACTGCAATTACAATTAGTCTTTACTCCCACAATCTGTCTATTTAAGAGCACAGACCTGCCTGATAAAAGTCGTAGGAAATGCTGTAACCTAGTCCTTAAAAGGACTGCAATCACAACTATTCCCTACTCCCAAGCTATCTGTAGATTTGTGCGAAAATTGGCTTGAAATTAACAAGGTATAGCGCACACAGCAACAGCGGTGCCGTCTAACACGCAGCTGCAGCAGTGAGAAAATGGTGGCGACGGGGAAAATGGCTTGGTCTTATAGGGCAAGGACATGTGACATACACTGCCAATGACACATGCCCTTGCTTGTGTGAAAAACAGCAGTTCGCTCCGTGTGTGCGCTGCTGATAGGCTGACAGACTGCACCTCCCCACTGCAAATGCGGGAAAGAGAAAAAAAAATGGAGATCTTCATTATTCCTGCAGAGATCCATCCCCTGCCCCTCCCCCCACCCCGCTGTACACTCAAACTGCGTATTAACATTAATTTTCATCATTACTGAGAAAAAATCCAGTTATGATTTTGGTGCACGAACAGTTATCGAACATAACCTCGAACAGCCGAATTTTTCTCAAATCGTTCGTGTTCGCCGAACGGCTCGAACACCGCCCAAAACAGCTCGAATTTGAGATTGGCGAACAGTTCGAGTAGAACAACGCTCATCTCTACCCCCAACTAGTCCCATGTCCTCAGTCCTATTTAGGCCCATTACATTCTGCATTACAAGCTCTGGGGTAGGCATCCTCCCCATGGACCCTTCTCCGGAAGGCCACTAAGTATTGTCAGTCACCTCTCTTCAGGATCTTGCTATTGCTAGCAGGGGCGTACATAGAAGTCATGGGGCCCCATAGCAGAAGCTCTAATTGGGCCCCCCTCCCCCTACAAAAAATAAATATTTGTCTGTGTCACAAAAGAGCAGATCTCATAACTTTCCAGCCTTTACATAGTAATTTACCTCCTTCTGAAGTCGTAGATTCCTCCTTCATTGCCCCCATAAAGTATGATGCCAACAAAAGTGCCCCCCCATACAGTATGATACCCCTATGGTGCATTCTTCCACATGCACAGTATAATGACCCTATTGTACCCCACTTCAACTCCCACGGCAAAGTATGGTGACCCTAACACTGTATAATCCCCCAACTGTGAACCCCACAGAGCCCTCCATACACTCTCATGGCCCCCACACAGCCCTCCAAACAGTATAATATCCCCCACACAGCCCTCCTAACAGTATAATGACCCCACACAAACCTTCATACTGTATAATTGCTTTCATACAGTATAATGGCCCCCCATATAGCCCTCAAAATATGATAATGGCCCCACATAGCCTTCCATCTACTATATAATTGTCTTATCCCGTCTGTCTGTCTGTCTGTCTATCTGTATGTCTATCTGTCTGTCTTTCTGTCTGTCTGTCTGTCTGTCCTGGAAATCCTGCGTCGCTCATTGGTCCGGCAGCGGCCAATCAGCGCCGCGGGATTTCTGAAAAAAGATGGCGGCCGTTAGCGGCTCATCTGGCGGACGGAGGTCAGCGGCGATGCAGCGGGGAGATGAGCGGCGCTAGCAGCACAACTACCCCGACCGGCGCTGACCTCCATGCGGCTAACTTTGGAAGATCAGCGGCTTGGCCCGCTGATCTCCCGACAGCAAGTATGAACGGAGGACCGGGGAGCGGCGCCGCCGGTCGGGATGCTTCTGCTGCGAGCAGCTGCGCATCTCCCGGCTTCTCGCAGCAGAAGGAGCCGCACAGGCAGCGCCGCTCCCCGGTCCTCACTAATACGGAGCCGCACAAGCAGCGCCGCTCCCGGGCCCACACTAATACGACGCTGATTGGTCGCGGTGGCCGGCCGCGACCAATCAGCGAGATGGGCGTCAAATTTAAACGCCGCTCTGCTGATTGGTAGCGGCCGGCCACCGCGACCAATCAGCGAGATGGGCGGCAAATTTAAATGCCGCTCTGCTGATTGGTCACGGTGGCCGGCCACTGCGACCAATCAGCGAGATGGGCAGCAAATTTAAACGCCGCTCTGCTGATTGGTCACGGACCAATCAGCGAGATGGGCGGCAAATTTAAACGCCGCTCTGCTGATTGGTCGCGGCCGGCCACCGCGACCAATCAGCTAGATGGCCAGCAAATTTAAACGCCGCTCTGCAGATTAATCGCGGCCGGCCACCGCGACCAATGAGTGAGATGGGCGGCAAATTTAAACGCCGCTCTGCTGATTGGTCGCGGTGGCCGGCCGCGACCAATCAGCGAGATGGGCGGCAAATTTAAACGCCGCTCTGCTGATTGATCGCGGCCGGCCACCGCGACCAATGAGCGAGATGGGCGGCAAATTTAAACGCCGCTCTGCTGATTGGTCGCGGTGGCCGGCCGCGACCAATCAGCGAGATGTCCGGCAAATTTAAACGCCGTTCTGCTGATTAATCGCGGTGGCCACCGCGACCAATGAGCGAGATGGGCGGCAAATTTAAACGCCGCTCTGCTGATTGGTCGCGGCCAGCCACCGCGACCAATCAGCGATATCGGCAGCAAATTTAAACGCCTCTCTGCTGATTGGTCGCGGTCGCCGGCCGCGACCAATCAGCGATATAGGCTGCAAATTTAAACGCCGCTCTGCTGATTGGTCGCGGTGGCCGACAGCAACCAATCAGCGAGATGGGCGGCAAATTTAAACGCCGCTATGCTGATTGGTCGCGGTGGCTGGCCGCGACCAATCAGCGAGATGGCCGGCAAATTTAAACGCTGCTCTGCTCATTGGTCGCGGTGGCCGACCGCGACCAATCAGCGAGATGGGCGGCACATTTAAACGCCGCTCTGCTGATTAGTCGCGGTGGCCGGCCGCGACCAATCAGCGATATAGGCTGCAAATTTAAACGCCGCTCTGCTGATTGGTCGCGGCCGCCGGCGACCGCTACCAATCAGCGATTTTGGCGCCAAATTTAAACACCGCTTTTCTCATTGGTCCCGGCCGCCTGCCGGCCGAGACCAATCAGCGCGATTGCCAGCAAATTTAAACAACGCTCTGCTGATTGGTCGATTTTATCGCCAAATTTAAACAAGCTCTCCGGTCCTCACTAACACAGTTCGCTGATTGGGCGCGGCCGCCACCCGTGACCAATCACCGATATTGCCGCCAAATTTAAACACCGTTTTGCTGATTAGTCGCAGTTGCCGGCCGCGAACAATCAGAGATTTTGGCGCCAAATTTAAACAACGTCCTGCTGATTGCGCCCGGTCGGCCGCATACATATTCTAGAATACCCGATGCGTTAGAATCGGGCCACCATCTAGTATAGTATAATGCACCACCAATAATCTTCCATATAGTATAATGCGCCCCCATAATCCTCCATATAGTATAATGCGCCCCCCATAATCCTCCATATAGTATAATGAACTTCCCATGGTCCTCCATAGAATATAATGCACTCCCCATAGTCCTCCATACAGTATATTACACACCCCATAGGGTAAAATGCAGCCCCCATATAGTATAATGCACGCCACAGTCCTGCAGTATTATGGGCACCACGTACTCACTGATTTTAAAATACCGTATATTTTAAGTAAGCCGATCCAAATATAAGCCGAGGCCACTAATTTTACCACATAAAAATGGGAAAACCTATTGACTTGAGTATAAGCCTAGGGTTGGAAATGCAGCAGCTACTGGTAAATTTCCCCATCCTCATATGCGTGGCCCCCTCAATCCCACAATCCCTGGTATGTGTGGCCCCCACAATCCCTGGTATGTGTAGCCTCCTCAATCCCCCAATTCCTGGTATGTGTGGCCCCCTCAATCGCACAATCCCTGGTATGTGTGGCCCCCTCAATCCCACGATCCCAGGTATGTGTGGCCCCCTCAATCCCACAATCCCTGGTATGTGTGGCCCCCTCAATCCCACAATCCCTGGTATGTGTGGCCTCCTCAATCCCCCAATCCTGGTATGTGTGGCCTTTTCAATCCCCAAATCCTGGTATGTGTGGCCTCCTCAATCCCCAAATCCTGGTATGTGTGGCCTCCTCAATCCCCCAATCCTGGTATGTGTGGCCTCCTCAATCCCCCATTCCTGGTATGTGTGGCCTCCTCAATCCCCCATTCCTGGTATGTGTGGCCTCCTCAATCCCCAAATCCTGGTATGTGTGGCCTTCTCAATCCCTCAATCCTGGTATGTGTGGCCTCCTCAACACCTTAATCCTGGTATGTGTGGCCTCCTCAACCCCCCAATCCTGGTATGTGTGGCCTCCTCAATCCCCCATTCCTGGTATGTGTGGCCTCCTCAATCCCCCATTCCTGGTATGTGTGGCCTCCTCAATCCACAAATCCTGGTATGTGTGGCCTCCTCAATCCCCAAATCCTGGTATGTGTGGCCTCCTCAATCCCCCATTCCTGGTATGTGTGGCGTCCTCAATCCAAGTATCCTGGCATGGGTGGCTTCCTCATCCCCCCAATCACTGCACACATAAAACAATAAACACTTATACTCACCTTCCTTCCTCACCTCTGCTCCAGCGCTGAGTCCTGTCTGCAGTAGCTCATGTCGGCATCTGAGCTGCGCGCGCTCTCAGAAGCCGAGGTGAGCTGCTGCCGGCACATTCACTCCTCTCCACGCCGGGACTATGGGCGTGGAGAAGCGTGAATATGCATTCTCTTTAGCGGCGGGCACTGACAGCAGGAGCCGGGGCTCAGCACTCCTCCATGCACGCTACTAAAGAGAATGAATATTCCGTCTTCTCCATGCCCATGGGGGTGGAGAAGAGGGAATATTCATGTCCCTTTAGCAGCGGGCACATATGGTAGCTGCAGCAGTGGCTACAGCATGTGCTCCGCTCCTCCACTGCCGCAACCCGCTCCTCTGCAACCTCCTACTCACCTATCCTCCTCGTTCACACGCTGCTTGGGGCCCTCACGGGCCCCCTCCGGCCACGAGCCCCGTAGCAGTGGCGTGGTCTGCCGCCATTGGCGGTACGCCACTGATTGCTAGCTTTCGGTCTCCTCTTACTATGCATCACCCCTTCTAGACAGCACTGCTCACTTTGCACTCAAAACTCAAACTCCCCCAACTATCCAGAAGCATTCACTTGCCTTAACACAAACCCCTCCCCCTGTGGGCTAGTCCCAAAGATTAACTCTGTCTTACCTTAACATCAATATCTATGCTACAGTCAGCTATCGATATCCCTATACTATCTATCTTATTCACTATGCCTTACACTATCTTACACTGCTCCACACTATACTTTATGCATAACCATATCACAATACATTACAACACAATTCACATGAGACAATTTATACCAAGACACATGACATAACACACATTACAATACAATGTGATTGGTGTTTTCAGGGGCAGGAACGAGACAGCACATTTCACACCATCCTTATACATCCTGCAGAAAATTCTTTGACTGTTCATTAGAGTTGGGCTACAGGATTCACATGACCATGGTCTAATGGCCATACTCCATGACAGTTGGACCAGAGCACTGCAATCTTCCTACTACCTTTTGGCATCCTGGGCACCTCTTCTAATCAGTAGGCCTCCGTGATGTCATATGTTGAGGCGCAGCTCACACTATGACATAGTCGTGGCAATGCAAGACTTATTGATGAGAGAGGTAGCCAAGATGCTGGCCGGTAGTAGGAAGGAGTCATCTAAAAATAACAAGCAAGAACAGTATTTAAATTATTGGGAAAAGGGTGGTACGCCTGAAAGGGATGTGTACCCTGGACTCTCAGATTAAAAGTCTAGTGATCTACTGACTTAGCTAACTGGGCTCTAACAGAATGGAGATGCTCGAAATACATAAGCTCCCACACGCATGAAATATGCGCTCCATCACTATGCTGCATCTCTTAGACCAGTGGTCCCCAACCTTTTTTGCACCAGGTACCAGCTTGAAGCAAGATCATTTTTCCATGGCCCAGCAAGGAGGGGGTGGGGTGGGCGGGGCTTTGGTCATATGGGGGCGGGGTAATGGAGGGATTTGGAGTTTAGTGCATACTTATCATATAGTGTAGACCAGTAGAGATGAGCGTTGTTCTACTCGAACTGTTCGCCAATCTCAAATTCGAGCTGTTTTGGGCGGTGTTCGAGCCGGTCGGCGAACACGAACAATTTGAGAAAAATTCGGCTGTTCGAGGTTATGTTCGATAACTGTTCGTGCACCAAAATCATAACTGGATTTTTTCTCAGTAATGATGAAAATTAATGTTAATACGCAGTTTGAGTGTACAGCGGGGCGGGGGGAGGGGCAGGGGATGGATCTCTGCAGGAACAATGAAGATCTCCATTTTTTTTTCTCTTTCCCGCATTTGCAGTGGGGAGGTGCAATCTGTCAGCCTATCAGCAGCGCACACACGGAGCGAAGTGCTTTTTTTCACACAAGCAAGGGCATGTGTGATTGGCAGTGTATGTCACATGTCCTTGCCCTATAAGACCAAGCCATTTTCCCCGTCGCCACCATTTTCTCACTGCTGCAGCTGCGTGTTAGACGGCACCGCTGTTGCTGTGTGCGCTATACCTTGTTAATTTCAAGCCAATTTTCGCACAAATATACAGATAGCTTGGGAGTAGGGAATAGTTGTGATTGCAGTCCTTTTAAGGACTAGGTTACAGCATTTCCTACGACTTTTATCAAGCAGGTCTGTGCTCTTAAATAGATAGATTGTGGGAGTAAAGACTAATTGTAATTGGAGTCCTTTTCAGGACTAGGTTACATCAGTTCCTATCAGTTTTTGCCAGGCAGGTCTGTGCCAGTGCTGTGCAAGTTTTTTTCACAGCATTTGGCTGAATCTAGCAAAGCTAATCCTTTTTGGCCTATTGCAGAGTGTGTTAGTCAGTGGAGTAGCCTATCTGTGTTGCAAGATATACCACCTGTGTATAGAATACCAATTTTTTTACTGCACCTAGTGAAGTAAAATCTTTTGGGCATAGCATCATTCTATTAGTCCATCTATACTGACCTCCATCAGGTTGCAAACTGAATATAATTTTTTTCTGCATCTAGCTCTGAAAAAATATTTGGGCTTCTAGCAGTGTGTGGGACTTGGTCTATTAGTCCATCTATACTGACCTCCATCAGGTTGCAAATTAAAAATAATTTTTTTCTTCATTTAGCTCTGAAAAAATATTTGGGCTTCTAGCAGTGTGTGGGACTTGTTCTATTAGTCCTTCTATACTGACCTCCATCAGGTTGCAAATTGAATATAATTTTTTTCTGCATCTCGCTCTGAAAAAATATTTGGGCTTCTAGCGGTGTGTGGGACTTGGTCTATTAGTCCATCTATACTGACCTCCATCAGGTTGCAAATTAAAAATAATTTTTTTCTGCATCTAGCTCTGAAAAAATATTTGGGCTTCTAGCAGTGTGTGGGACTTGGTCTATTAGTCCATCTATACTGACCTCCATCAGGTTGCAAATTAAAAATAATTTTTTTCTTCATTTATCTCTGAAAAAATATTTGGGCTTCTAGCAGCGTGTGGGACTTGTTCTATTAGTCCATCTATACTGACCTCCATCAGGTTGCAAATTAAAAATAATTTTTTTCCGCATCTAGCTCTGAAAAAATATTTGGGCTTCTAGCGGTGTGTGGGACTTGGTCTATTAGTCCATCTATACTGACCTCCATCAGGTTGCAAATTAAAAATAATTTTTTTCTGCATCTAGCTCTGAAAAAATATTTGGGCTTCTAGCAGTGTGTGGGACTTGGTCTATTAGTCCATCTATACTGACCTCCATCAGGTTGCAAATTAAAAATAATTTTTTTCTGCATCTAGCTCTGAAAAAATATTTGGGCTTCTAGCGGTGTGTGGGACTTGGTCTATTAGTCCATCTATACTGACCTCCATCAGGTTGCAAATTAAAAATAATTTTTTTCTGCATCTAGCTCTGAAAAAATATTTGGGCTTCTAGCAGTGTGTGGGACTTGGTCTATTAGTCCATCTATACTGACCTCCATCAGGTTGCAAATTAAAAATAATTTTTTTCTGCATCTAGCTCTGAAAAAATATTTGGGCTTCTAGCAGTGTGTGGGACTTGGTCTATTAGTCCATCTATACTGACCTCCATCAGGTTGCAAATTGAATAAAAAAATTTTCTGCATCTAGCTCTGAAAAAATATTTGGGCTTCTAGCGGTGTGTGGGACTTGGTCTATTAGTCCATCTATACTGACCTCCATCAGGTTGCAAATTAAAAATAATTTTTTTCTGCATCTAGCTCTGAAAAAATATTTGGGCTTCTAGCAGCGTGTGGGACTTGTTCTATTAGTCCATCTATACTGACCTCCATCAGGTTGCAAATTAAAAATAATTTTTTTCTGCATCTAGCTCTGAAAAAATATTTGGGCTTCTAGCAGTGTGTGGGACTTGGTCTATTAGTCCATCTATACTGACCTCCATCAGGTTGCAAATTAAAAATAATTTTTTTCTGCATCTAGCTCTGAAAAAATATTTGGGCATCTAGCAGTGTGTGGGACTTGGTCTATTAGTCCATCTATACTGACCTCCATCAGGTTGCAAATTAAAAATAATTTTTTTCTTCATTTAGCTCTGAAAAAATATTTGGGCTTCTAGCAGTGTGTGGGACTTGTTCTATTAGTCCTTCTATACTGACCTCCAGCAGGTTGCAAATTGAATATAATTTTTTTCTGCATCTAGCTCTGAAAAAATATTTGGGCTTCTAGCGGTGTGTGGGACTTGGTCTATTAGTCCATCTATACTGACCTCCATCAGGTTGCAAATTAAAAATAATTTTTTTCTGCATCTAGCTCTGAAAAAATATTTGGGCTTCTAGCAGTGTGTGGGACTTGGTCTATTAGTCCATCTATACTGACCTCCATCAGGTTGCAAATTAAAAATAATTTTTTTCTGCATCTAGCTCTGAAAAAATATTTGGGCTTCTAGCAGTGTGTGGGACTTGGTCTATTAGTCCATCTATACTGACCTCCATCAGGTTGCAAATTGAATAAAAAAAATTTCTGCATCTAGCTCTGAAAAAATATTTGGGTTTCTAGCGGTGTGTGGGACTTGGTCTATTAGTCCATCTATACTGACCTCCATCAGGTTGCAAATTAAAAATAATTTTTTTCTGCATCTAGCTCTGAAAAAATATTTGGGCTTCTAGCAGTGTGTGGGACTTGGTCTATTAGTCCATCTATACTGACCTCCATCAGGTTGCAAATTAAAAATAATTTTTTTCTTCATTTAGCTCTGAAAAAATATTTGAGCTTCTAGCAGTGTGTGGGACTTGTTCTATTAGTCCTTCTATACTGACCTCCAGCAGGTTGCAAATTGAATATAATTTTTTTCTGCATCTAGCTCTGAAAAAATATTTGGGCTTCTAGTGGTGTGTGGGACTTGGTCTATTAGTCCATCTATACTGACCTCCATCAGGTTGCAAATTAAAAATAATTTTTTTCTGCATCTAGCTCTGAAAAAATATTTGGGCTTCTAGCAGTGTGTGGGACTTGGTCTATTAGTCCATCTATACTGACCTCCATCAGGTTGCAAATTGAATAAAAAAATTTTCTGCATCTAGCTCTGAAAAAATATTTGGGCTTCTAGCGGTGTGTGGGACTTGGTCTATTAGTCCATCTATACTGACCTCCATCAGGTTGCAAATTAAAAATAATTTTTTTCTGCATCTAACCCAGCCAATAGTTTTGGCCTAATACCACAGTTTGGCCACTCAGCTCTGCTCGGTTACCATCCATTGTTTTTTTGTGCAAACAACTCCAGAGTTGTGAATTAGTTAACCACCAAAATGAGTGGAAAAAGGCCTGCTGCTGGTGGAAAGGGGAATAGGCGTGTTGGGAAGGGGAAAAAAGGTTGTGTCCGTGGGGTAGGTGCAGAAGAAAGACCATCTTCCAGCCAAACTAAAATGTCTACTTCTTTTAGCGGACAATGTGATAAGATCCCTTTCTTACGGCCACGCCAATCGCTACAAATTCCAGATGAGGCACAAAAACAGCAGGTGCTTCAACGGATATCAAGTGCTCCTTTAAGTGGGCTCTCCTCCACATCAACTTCAACATCACAAATACTCCAGTCCTCAAAGGTGTCACCCAAATCGCACTTGCTTCCTCACAGCTCCCAAATCTCCAGCTGCCCGTCTGAGTATGAGGTAGAACAGATGGTTGAGTCTGCAGAGCTGTTTACTCATACTATAGCCTGGGAATCAGAGGTCGACTCCAGCGCTTCTGTGAATCCAGACGAGGAAATGATCTGCACTGATGCCCAGAATCTTTATGAGTCGGATCCAGGACCAGACGCAGAAGGTTCTGACCATAATGTAGACCCTCATTCCCAAACTGTAACTCCTGTTGGTGGAGACAATGAGGAAGACGATGATAAGACTCAAATACCTGATTGGAGCGACAACTTTAGTTTTTTGTCAGGGCAGGAACAGGTTGGCTCTGAGGACGACGGGTGTGATAACGCACAGGGTGATGATGATGAGGTCGGAGATCCCACTTACTGTCAACCCACAGTCAGCCAAGAGATGAGGTCAGCAGAGGAGGTGGAGGAAGATGCTAGTGACGACGAGGTCAGGTTGCGCCTTCCTGGACAGAGACGTAGTACTGGAAGCACGTCAACAACTGCATCCTCAAACACAACTCTGCCTCTCACCACAAGTCGTGGTGGCTCTTCAGGTCGCATGGGTGCTAAGCCTTGCATAGCCTGGGCATTTTTTCAGATCGATAAAGATGACCCAACTCGTGTTATCTGTAACATTTGTCAGCAAAAGCTAAGTAGAGGCCAAAAAATACATAGTTTGAGTACTTCATGCATGAACCGGCACATGGACATGAAGCATAAGTTGCAGTGGGAAGCTCAGTGTGCTACAATGCGGCCTAGCCGGCCGGGCCAACCACCGTCTGCCATATCTTGTGCATCCGCGGCCTCTTCATCCTCTGTGACTGGGGGGACAGCAGTCACACCTGTTTTGGGGCGCAGACCTGCCACCTTTTTACCCGCAACAGCCAGCGTGATTGGCAGGTCATCATTTTCTTTGGAGGTGGTAACACCAGCTGGTCTTGAGCGCTGTCCGACATCGATAGCACCACCTTTGGATCAAGGCAACCTAACATGTCCGCCTGCATCTTCCTCACAGACCGGCAGTTTGCCGGGGACACCCTTATCAACCCCGTCTAAGCACAATAGCCAGCCCTCGGTCCCTCAGATGTGGACAAGTAAAAGACCATTTCCTCCTAGCCATGAGAAAGCTAAGAGGTTGAATTTCACCATCTGCAAGCTCTTGGCTACAGAAATGCTGCCTTTCCGCCTGGTGGACACAGAGGATTTTCGAGACCTTATGTCCGTCGCAGTGCCCCAGTACCAGATGCCCAGTCGGCACTACTTCTCAAAGAAAGGTGTGCCTGCGCTCCACCAGCATGTCGCACACAACATCACCGCTTCTTTGAGAAACTCTGTGTGTGACAGGGTGCATTTCACCACAGACACTTGGACGAGTAGGCATGGACAGGGGCGTTACATGTCGCTGACTGGGCACTGGGTAACTATGGTGACAGCAGGACAAGGGGCTGCTGTCCAAGTCTTGCCGTCCCCACGAGTTGTGCGTCAATCCTCTTTATGTCAAAGTTCCTCCACTGCTTCTGCCTCCTCAACCTCCTCTCGGTCTTCCACCTGCACCCAAAGCCTGTCTGGTCATGCCACAAGCTTTCTAACTGCGCAGAAGGGATCCTGCACACCTCCTTACTATGCTGGCAGTAGGGCTCAACGTCATCAGGCGGTTTTTACTTTGAAATGTCTGGGAAATGTGAATCACACAGCTGAGGAGTTGTGGTCAGCTCTGGAGAACCAATTTCATGAATGGTTGTCTCCACTGGACCTGAAACCAGGGAAGGCCGTGTGCGACAATGCTGCAAACCTGGGTGCGGCCCTTCGCCGGGGCAATGTCACACACGTGCCTTGTATGGCTCACGTGTTGAACCTGGTTGTCCAGCAATTTTTAGCCCACTATCCCAGACTAGATGGCCTTCTGCAGAGGGCACGGTCGCTGTGTGCTCACTTCCGCCGTTCGCATCCCGCAGCTCAGCGACTTACATCTCTACAGAAGTCGGTGGGCCTGCCACTTCACCGGCTAAAATGCGATGTGCCTACCCGGTGGAATTCAACTCTGCACATGTTGCAGCGACTGTGGCAGCACCGACAAGCCCTAGTGCAATACGTTCTGACGTATAGCCTGGGCCAACGAGATTCAGAGGTGGGGCAAATCACGCTGGAGGAGTGGTCTCAGATCAGGGACCTATGCACCCTTCTGCACAGTTTTGAAATGGCGACGAAGATGTTTAGTGCTGACGATGCCATTATCAGCATGACTATTCCGGTGATTTACATGCTGGAGCACATGTTAAACAGAATTCGGAGTCAGGTGGTGGCACAAGAGGAGGTGGAGGAAGTAGAGGAGGAGGAGTTGTATGCGGAAGGGCTAACATCTGCAAGGTCCAGACGGTCGGCAGCAGCAAGGCGGCAGGCATGTGAGGGTGGGGGAGATGATTTTACCAGGGCGCATGGTAGCAGCCAAACTAGTGAGGAAGGTGCAGGAGCCCAGGAAGAAGTGGAGGACGAACTGATGGAAGACTCATCAGATGAGGGAGACCTTGATCACATTTCTGTTGTGCGAGGTTGGGGGGAGAGGACAGAGGAAGGAAGCATGATTGTTACCTCGCCACCAACACAACAGGGACTTGGTGCTCCTGGATGCGCAACACACATGAGTGCCTTCTTGCTGCACTACCTGCAACATGACCCTCGAATTGTGAGAATTAGAAATAATCCTGACTACTGGGTTGCCACACTGTTAGATCCCCGGTACAAAAGTAAATTTGCAGAAATTATTCCTGCCATAGAAAGGGATGCACGCATGCAGGAGTATCAGCAGAGACTGTTGCAGAATCTTACATGTGCTTTTCCACAAAATACCAGTGGTGCACATAGTGAATCTCACAGTTCCAACTTGCCAACCGTGGGACCGTCAAGTGTTCAGCACTCAAACCGTAACAGAACCACAGTATCTGCTGGTAACATCAATTTTGCGGAATCATTTCACCACTTTTTTAGCCCATCCTTTGCATGGCCACAGGAGACAAGAAGTCTGACACATAGTCAACGCCTAGAGACGATGGTACAGGAGTATCTCCAAGTAAACATTGAAGCCACGACTGTGTCACTGGACCCTTGCTCTTTTTGGGCTTCCAATCTGGATAAATGGCCGGAGCTAGCCACTTACGCCTTGGAGATCTTCTCATGCCCCGCAGCCAGCGTTCTGTCTGAACGTGTGTTCAGCGCTGCTGGTGGTGTGCTGACAGATAAGCGCACGCGGCTCTCCACTGATAATGTAGACAGACTCACGTTCATAAAGATGAACAAATCATGGATCCGAAACGACTTTTCTACCCCTGTGTCATCCTGGGGAGAGTAAAAGCTTGATGATTGGTTAAAATCACCCTACCAACCGTTTTAAGCTTTCAAATTACTAATCATGTTTATCTGTATCTTGACTGGAAAATAATTTGGGCTTTGTAGCAGTGTGCAGCACTGATCCTATTAGGCCATCTATAATAAGCTTCACCAGATTTAAAATTAAAAATAATTTTTAGCTCCATCTAGCCCGGAAAATAATTTTGGGGCTCCGAGATGCGCAAGACACATAACTGCCTTCTTGCTGCACTACCTGCAGCATGACCCTCATATTGTCAGAATTCGAAGTAATCATGACTACTGGGTTGCCACACTCTTAGATCCCCCAAACTTTTCGATCAACCTTTTCATTTTAATAAAGACCAAAAAAATGGTCATTTTTGAAATTATAAGCATTAGCAGGTTGTTAGAAACTGAAATCAAACAGTTTTCAACTCAAAACTTTATTCTAGGTGATGTTACATTTTCACATAGGACCCCTTGTTCGAAAGGAGCTTCTGAACTCTCTCGTCCATTGAATTTGTCAGGTTTTGGATGGTTTCTGCTTCAATTGTTTTGCATGAGGACAGAATACCCTCCCAGAGCTGTTGCTTAGATGTGAACTGCCTCCCGCCATCATAGACACTCCTTTTAATGATGCTCCAAAGGTTCTGAATGGGGTAGAGGTCAGGGGAGCATGGGGGTCACACCATAAGTTTGTCCCCTTTTATGCCCATATCAGCCAGAGATGCAGATGTTTTATGTGCAGCATGAGATGGTGCATTATCATGCAGAAAAATGATCTTGCTGTGAAATACACGGTTCTTCTTCTTGAACCATGGCAGGAAGTGCTGTTTCAGAAAATCCACATACATTATGGAGTTCATCTTTAGCGCCTTCAGGGATCCTAAAGGGGCCGACAATCTCTCTCCCCATGATTCCAGCCCAAAACATTACTCCACCTCCTCCTTGTTGGCGCTGTAGCCGTGTTTGCATGGGGTGTCCATCAACCAGCCATCCTCCACTCCATTCATCTGGACCATCGAGCGCTGCACGGCACTCATCCGTGAACAAAACAGTTTTGAAATCAGTCTTCATGTAATGTTTGGCCCACTGGAGCCGTTTCTGCTTGTGTGAAGTGGATAGAGGAGGTCGACAGGATGGCGTATGCACTGCTGCAAACCTCTGAAGGACCCTGCATCTTGTTGTTCGGGGGACGTTGGAGGCACAAGCAGCTTCAAAAACTTGTCTGCTGCTATGACAAGGCTTTTTTGCCGCTGCTCTTTCAACCTGACGTAATTGCCTGTAGGAAAGAGTCCTCAATTTGCCCTTATCAGCACGCACACGTGTGTACTGTGAATCAGCTACATACTTCTTGATTGCCAAGACACTTCATCCTGATCATCGCACAATGTTGATTGTAGTCATGCCTTGACCTAAACACTCCACAATTTGTTGCTTCTCAGCAGCCGACACATCCTTTTTCTTTCCCATTTTGGCAGAAAATGTAGGCTGCTTAATAATGTGAGAGAGCCTTCTTAAGTAGTCTTGCCTTTCATTGGACACACCTGCCAAACTAATTAGCACAGGTGTCTGCAATTGCTTACAGTGATATAAAGAGCCCTGACACACATCACCATCAATGAGTTTAACTGACAAACAAACAAATTCTTCCCTTATCACTCCTAAACACTTTTTGCATAATAATTTGGAACGCGGTGTACATGTGCTTTTCCACAAAACACCAGTGGTTCACGTAGTGAATCTTACAGTTCTAACTTGCCAACCGTGGTCTGTATGGAATTGTTCAATAAAGGGCCCAAAATTAAGATAACATAGATGGGAGAGGTCTCTATGAATAGGAATTCCTAAGTATTTGATACCCTGTGAGGGCCAGGCAAAGGGAAAGTTGGACTGGATGGAATCCTATATGGATTTAGGGAGGGAGACATCGAGGGCCTCAGACTTCGCTGCATTGATTTTAAAATTTTACCATGTAACAAAGTGATCTATTTCAGCCATAACAGCAGGGATGGATATATGTGATTGAGTGATATATACTAGGACATCATCAGCAAATAGAGAGCACTTGTACTCGGTGCCTCCCACCTCAATCCACCTAATATTGGGGTTATGGCGAATTGATGAGAGCAGGTGCTCCGTCACTAGGATGTATAAGAGAGGGGACAGAGGACATCCCTGCCTTGTCCCATTGGTGATTGTGAAAGGTGATGAAAATGTTCTGACGCACCCCCTGGGCCTTGGGACACCCGAAGCCGGACCCTTTTTGGTGGATGCTGGTGGTTGTAGTCTTCGTGGCGGCGATCCGGTACCGTGGCTCAGGGCGGTCAAACCAGTGGCGGAACTATTTATGTGGTTTTGATGTTTAAATGTCCGACTACGCCACCCGTGGATTGCGGTCAGAGTGAACCGCCGCTACAGGGCAGACCGCTAAGGCTGGTGTTGTGGGTGCAGCAGAGCGTAGCATAACTCCCCACGGGAGGAGTGTAGCCTCAGGGCAGTGTATGCGGAGGATGGGGGTGATGGTGCAGGGCAGCAGCAGTAACGACACGGAGTCAGTGATGCAGTTCAGGGCCTTTACTCACAGTTCTTATTATCCAGACCACGTCTGCAGGTAACGGCTGCCCACGTCGTACTGTGCTCACCAGGTGAGGGGCTCAGACAACTCCCAGATAACTTTGGAGCGCTTCACAGGACCCCCTTTGTGTGTCCTTTGTCTGGCCTTTCTTACCAACACTTCTGTCCGGCTGCCTCCGGCCTCCTCTTGGTAAACTTGGCGCCAGTTTCCCTGACCCTATGTGGTGCCTTCCTAGCGGGTGGAGCAAGGGGCTGCGCCACATAAAATGTCAGAGCCTCCGGTTTCTAGCTGAGGGTCGTTTCCTGCCTCCACTAGTTCGGGGACCGGTCTCCCCCTTTGGCCTGACCCCTCCACGCAGGTGGATTCGGGCGTGCGGTGGCGACTCGCCCGTCCGCACCCCTGGGATCCCTTCATTCCTCGTTCCTGGAGCCTTCTCCGCTCCTCTTCCTTCCTTCTCCCTCTTGCAGGCCTGGGCCTCTGTTACTAGGCCCGCCTCCGGAGCAGAGCTCATGCAGAGCCCCTGCTCCCTGCCACTTCTGCTCAGACTTCTCTGCACTGAACTAAGATGGTGCCCACCTTTTATACTCCCTTCTCAATGCACCCAGGAACTGCTTCCTCCCTGCTCCTGCACTGCAGGGTTCCCCTTCCTCAGTGTTCCCTCCCCCCACTCCAGCCAGGGACAGGGACTGTCGTGCCCATCTCAGGGGCATATTGGTCGCCCTGCCCCACGGCAATGTGGTGTAATGCATGCAGGTGTCGGGTCCTGATCCACACTCCATCCTTATCTGAGAGTGAGATATCACACCTCTGGGTGAGGTGCAATACGTCTGTAGCAACCGAGCCCTCGGTGCTACAGTTCCATTTATCTTCAGGGCCGTGATTTTGGCTATAAAAGGGTCCCCTAGACCCCTACCCCAAGCTTTTTAAGAGAATCATATATGGCGTGCCAGGAGACTCTATGGAATGCTTTCTCAGCATCCAACGAGAGTATCTACTTACAAATTTTTAACTGCATCTAGCCCAGGAAATACTTTGTGCCTAGTAGCAGTGTCTGCTAGTCAGCGGATTATCCCGGCTGTTAAGCAAGCTACACCACCTGTAGTTTGGACACTTAATTTTTTCAAAGGAAATGCTTCGGGACCACGGGATACTCAGTGAAGAGCATCAGGAGGCACCCCAAGGCATAGGGGCTGGGACTGGCACTAGGATGCTTTGCGGTGAACAGCCGAGCTCGATCCTTATAAAAGCTTTTTAAAAGCTTTTTAACTGCAGCAGCTTTAGTGGACGCTACTGGAGCTGGAATTACGCGGCTGCTGGCATGAGACTTGCCCTCCAATAGATCCTTGTAAATGGATTTAAAGTGTATTCATTCAAATTAGAGGGACAATTTAAATTAAAAAGCTTAGAGCTGCCTCCACCACAGGGGGGCTCTCTCGACCCACCAGCGGACAGGCACCAGTATTGGGAGAGGGGGGCTGGCCGTCAGGGTTCACCGCGGCTCTGGCACAAACCCGGCGACACGGAGGTGGCACGGGCAGGAGCGGACTGGCCGTCTCGGCTTCTCACTTTTTGGATTTTAGAAGGGCATGACATGCCTATATCTGTGTCTCCCCCTCCTTTTACTCCTCCACCTCTTTTCTTTTCGCATGACTATATGTACTTGTCACTTTTCCATGTGTTAGTTGTGTCTTCTGAGCAGTTTGTCAGCTTTTGGACACCTTTGAAGGTGTTTTCTATGTGTTTCTATGTGTTTTTGTTTGCCTGCCATTGGTTTTAACGGTGTTCGAAGGTGTTCGACGAACAGTTCGGCGAACACACGGGTGTTCGACGCACCGAACCGAACTCGAACACTACGGGGGTGGCTCAACACTATAGACCAGGTTCCCGCCAGGAGCTATGCCAGGAGCCCCACATAATGTGCTGTGCCAGGAGCCGCATCACTGAGGCCCCATCACGCCCTGCAGCAGGACAGGGCAGCTGTCCTGACAGCTGCTGTTCAGCTGCATTTACTTCATCCCAGGGGCGGACACAGACTGTAGTGGGCCCCTGTGCAAGAAATTTTTGGGGGCCCCCCCCGCCCTTCATAAGGCAACAAAGTTATGTAAACATAACCCCCCCATGTGCATCTCTCACCCCCCCATGTGCAGCTCACCCCCGTGCAACTCTCATCCCCCTCCGTGCATCTCTCATCCCCCTCCGTGCATCTCTCATCCACCCCCCGTGCATCTCTCATCCCCTCCGTGCATCTCTCATCCCCCTCCGTGCATCTCTCATCCACCCCCCGTGCATCTCTCATCCCCTCCGTGCATCTCTCATCCCCCCCGTGCATCTCTCACCCCCCCGTGCATCTCTCATCCACCCCCCGTGCATCTCTCATCCCCCCCGTGCATCTCTCACCCCCCCGTGCATCTCTCATCCACCCCCCGTGCATCTCTCATCCCCCCCGTGCATCTCTCACCCCCCCGTGCATCTCTCACCCCCCCGTGCATCTCTCATCTCTCCCCTCCCTCCCATGTGCATCTCTCATGTCTCCCCTCCCCCATGTGCATCTCTCATCTCTCCCCTCCCCCCATGTGCATCTCTCATCTCTCCCCTCCCCCCATGTGGATCTCTCATCTCTCCCCTCCCCCATGTGCATCTCTCATCTCTCCCCTCCCCCCCATGTGGATCTCTCATCTCTCCCCTCCCCCATGTGCATCTCTCATCTCTCCCCTCCCCCCCATGTGGATCTCTCATCTCTCCCCTCCCCCATGTGCATCTCTCATCTCTCCCCTCCCCCCATGTGCATCTCCCATTCCCTCCACTCCTAGTTAATTGTATTTAAAAAAAAATAAAACTTGTTATACTTACCCCCATGCGATCCCTGCAGAATCCTGGCGCTCGTCCAAATCGCTGACACCAGGTTCTCCTGACTTCCGGCCATGTGACGGCGCCGTCACATGACCGGAAGTCAGGGGAATCATGAAGATGCTGCCGCAGCAGCGCAGCGCTAAGGTGTCCCGGACCCGGCGCTTAGCATTCGGCCGGGGGCCCCATGAGGAGAGAGACGCACAAGAGGGGGGCTCCGAGGGGGCTCCTACCGGCCGGGCCCCATACTGGAGTCAGGGCAGTCATGCCCTGATGGCGGCCCTGCTGGAGGCTGGAGGTGCCCCCTCTCCCCGCGGACCGGCTGAAAAACCCCAACGGCCCGGTCCTGGTCCGCGGACCGGCGGTTGGGGACCTCTGTCTTAGACTATAGCAAGTTCCTGGTCTTCTATTTGGCACTTACCCTTGGATACTTACTCTAGAGTCAGTCGTCCCAGGCCTTTTGTCTATGCTACTTTTAGTTTACCATTTAGCTACATATTGATTTTTGATTTACTTGGAGTTATATTCTGTTGTTTAAGTGTTCCCTTTATTTTTTTGAGCAGTGTATATATTTATGCAAGTGTGGCCCATTTTGGACAGGTTTCTTTCTGAGTACCACCATAATAAAGACAGCCACAATGCACATGACAAAAATAGTAGTTCCCCTACTATGGCAGTTCAGATAACTGCAAGGGTATGTTTACATAGCTTTCTGATGGGGATATTTCTGCTAGAAAAATCTTCTGTGGAAACTTGAGCCATTTTTTGACACTGGTTTTGTTCATGGGGCTGTATTTCATTAAAGCACCACTCCAGTGTTTTTTTTTATTGCCGTGTTGGAGTGGTGCTACCAACGTAAGATCCCAGAACCTAATATTATTCTCACCATCCGCCGACTTCAGCTCTTCCATGTCCTGTGCCGCCATCTTGTGATTGTACCTTCTGACTTGCCAGAAGTCAGAGGTAACGGTAACAAACTCTCAATGGAAGTCTATGATAGCCAGAGCAAGCCTCTCATAGACCTACATTGAAAATTGACTTCTGGCTCGCTCCAACAAACACTGGAGCGTTCCGGCAGGTCACAAATTGCTGGAGACGAACTGCAGCGACGTGGATAACAGCAGAAGACGGCGGCTGGTAAGTAGAAGACTAAGTGCAGAGGCCTTACATTAGTAGCACCAATCCAGCGCTGCAAAAATAAACAAAAACCACTGGAGTGGTGCTTTAATTAGCAAGATACAGGTGTAGACAGGGGAAGAACGAAACTGGCCTTTCTCCAGCGCTGGAGAGGGGTCCGCCAATGCCAATTTTAGCTGGATATGTGTCCTTGAACGCACATTCAAGTGAAATGTATTGCGGTGCAGAGACCTGCCGGTTCCCTGCACTGCAATACACGAAGCCGGCCAATCAGAGGCCAGCAGCTGACGTCGGCTTGCCAGTGATGTGCCGCACATGTGGCGCCCCTGCGGGTCCAGTTGTCACAGAGGTACTGCATCTCACCCAGAGGTGTGGTATCTCACTCTCAGGTAAGGAAGGAGTACTGCCCGGGACCCTAACACCTACATCCAACACTGCACCACTCAAGAACAGCAGGCGGGGCAAGACGTACATGGTCACTGCTGAGCCCTGTCCCTGGCTGGAAGTGGGGGAACCAAAAGAGAGGGAACCATGCAGTGGGTGTGGGTGGAGGAAGAAGTTTAGGGGAGCACAGAGGGTATAAAAGGAAGAATAGAAAGTTCTAGAAGGAGTTCTGTCAGTTCTGCTGAGGGGAGCAGTGGAGTCCTGAGGGGAGTTCTGCTCAGGAGCAGTTCAGTTCGGTCCTGCTCAGTAGAGCAGAGGAGTGGGGCCTAGTGAGAGAGGCCCAGGAGGAGGAAAGTGAGGAAAGAAGAAAGGAGCACTGAGGAGGTCTCCAGAGAGACAGTAGGGATCCCAGGGGCATGGCGAATGCAGGATGCCACCCGTGTACCCGAATTCACGCTGACGTGGAGGGATCAGGCCGCAGTAGGGGACTGGCCCCAGCCTAGTGGAGTACTTTAGGTCTCAGCTAGCAAACCGGAGGTTGCAGCATTTCAGGTGCTGTAGCCACACTCCACACTTAATCGCCGAAAAGGTGGCCATAGAGGACCAAGGGGACAAAGAGGACATCGCCCGACAAGGCCACTGGCTTGGGACACTGGGTGTGAGGTGCAGGGCAGGAGGGCGAGAGCCAGCGCAGAGAGACAACCTGGAGAGGTACACAAGAAGGGGTCCCATTCAAGTGCTTCCAAGATACCTGAGAGTTGGTTGGATTACTTCCCCGGAGGACACAGGACGACGTGGGTGGTTATAACCTGGCCATTGTAACTTGGAGCAACTTAACAACTGTAAGTAAAGCTTGAAGACTGCACCTAACTGTGTCCTTGACTAATTACTGTGTAACCAGCCCTGCACTACACTATCCCTGCTGGCAACATCTACCTTTAAAAATCACCACATACTGCCCTGGAGCTTAGCTCTGCCTGTGGAGAGCTGAGCCAACTCTGCTGCGTCACCATCAGCTTCAGTGGATCTGCACAGCAGCGGTAGCCCCATATAGCTAATATACATTCCCTAAAATTGACTATTACACTTTTCCTTCATTTCACCACCCGGGGCCATGGACTAGGTTACTGCCATCGTAACTACCCCAGAAAAGGACCGGCCCGGCTACCAAGTACCCCACGGCTCCAGGGGGCGCGTCACACAAGGCAGTGACATCATGTGCTGCCCATACCGGCACGCCGACTACACAAAAGGAAGCCGGGGGGTGTGGGAGCGGAGGGAGGTGAGTAGAATTGTTTGTCTCTTTTAAAAATGTGTGGAAGAAGAAGAGACTCAGCATCGGGGACATTATACCCAGATGGGTAAAAATGTTACAGCATGGGGCCCATGATGGAGGGTATTATTACAAGAAGGAGCCAGAATGAGGGAGATTATTAAAAGAAGGAGCCAGGGTGAGGGAGATTATTACAAGAAGGAGCCAGGGTGAGGGAGATTATTACAAGAAGGAGCCAGGATGAGGGAGATTATTCCAAGAAGGAGCCAGGATGAGGGAGATTATTCCAAGAAAGAGCCAGGGAGGTACTGGTTCTATCTGCTGGCCACTTCAAGTACATCTTTCTTGCATGTTTTCTATATATTACAGCACCCTTTGCCACGTGT
This sequence comes from Phyllobates terribilis, assembly GCF_046119375.1. Lineage (NCBI taxonomy): Eukaryota > Metazoa > Chordata > Amphibia > Anura > Dendrobatidae > Phyllobates > Phyllobates terribilis. The sequence goes on along the minus strand of NW_027362769.1, from coordinate 345,454,880 downwards.
TACAACAGTAGCCATATTTGGAGCTTTTTCAATTTTTTTTTTTAGGCAGAAACGTTTCAAGAACTGGCACCCTGCTTTTTTCACTCTGAAAAAAACATCACTATGTTCTCTATAGACATGTTTCCATGATGCAATAGCAAGGAAGGTCATCCAACGAGTATTTAGAGCATTTTTTTTCACACATTTTAGTGCAGAATCTGTTCCAAAAAACCTCCCCCAAAAATTCTGTCAGAAAATAACCTTAGCCTGAGCCCACAGAAATGTTACAGATATGCAGCAATTTTTCACTCCTGAGAAAAAATACTGAGCGAATACTGATAGTGGGGCCGTGGCCTCACTGTCCTTATACCTGCGTTATAAGCTGCAGGCACTGACCGATATATACAGCCGGGCTCCCACAGACGCAGTCAAGTAATAGGCAGTTCTCAAGGCTCCCACCTGCGGACACAGATTACTGATGTGTCTGATGCAATGGGTCCTGCTAATTGATTCACACCAACTCTAATTGATACCACTTCCACTCAAACACACTCAGGATTTTCCCCTAAGGCCACGTTCACACGTTCAGTATTTGATCAGTATTTTACATCAGTATTTCAAAGCCAAAACCAGGAGCAGAACAATGAAAAAAGTATAATAGAAAACGTCACCACTTCTGTATTTTTCACCCACTCCTGGTTTTGACTTACACATACCGATGTAAAATACTGACCAAATAATGAACGTGGCCTAAGGATAGGTTCAGACGACCGTGTATTCTCTCATCGAGAGAATTGGGTCGATTATCCTAATCACACTCTAATCATAGTTTGATCCAATTCACTCGGATGAGGAGAAGATGTAAAAAAAAAAGTCTCCATCTTCTCCATTGTGTCGGTCCGTGGAAATCGGACTGCACTCAGATGTCATCCGAGTGCAGTCCGATGGTTTCCACGTTCTCATTGACTTGGATGGCTGAGTGAGCTCTGGATATCAGGATCAAACTCGGGCATACAGTGATTTTTTTTTTTCCTCAGATCAGCTCCATCCGAGAAAAAAATCTAAATATTTTGTATTTACAAGCACTATCTAAAAATACCCATTTATGAAGATGAGAATAACTCATTAATTAGCTAGGTTTGCTATTTCTGTGTGTTCTAGGGTTGCGGATTTCAGAGTAACTGTAGAGTGTGGTGAGACGGTCACTCCCGTACTGGACTCCAGGATTTGTACTTGCAGTATTTGACCTCTAGGTGGGGCTCTAAGATGTTTAAATGGGGACATTGCCTGTGAGCTGGAGGAAAACTGTTGTAGAGAAGCTGGAAAAGAACAAACCATAGACTTAACTTATTTCTTGTCACTTTTGAGCCTTCCCATGATATCCTGCTTGTTTGGGAATATGGATTATGTGAATTGTGCCTAAAAAAAAATGGCGTGTATTGTTTGTTACTTCTTTGCAGAACTTTGTACTGCGCATTGCAAGCACAATAACAGCCAGAGTCTGACTGACGAACTACTTGGCAGTCATTATTCTGCTGTACGTCATGTCTTACTCTAGTCACCTCCAGAGCTGCACTCACTATTCTGCTGTTATATCATGTCTTAGGACTCGTTCCCACTTGCGATGCAATCGGACGAGCGCAATCCGATAAAAAATCGGATTGTACTTGCCCCAATGTTTCTCTATGGTGCAGCTCACATCTACGATTATTTTCTCATGCCGATTCGGGATGTGAAAACAATCGCAGCATGCTGCGATTGCATACGCAAATCGGATCGCATGCACCCATACAAGTCTATGGGTGTGTGTGAAACATCGCACTGCACTCGGGTGATATAATCCATGCGACCACTCACGCCGAGGAGCTGGGGAGAATGACTCCTGCAGTGAGCGGGCCCGGAACTCTGCTGTGTTCAGTGAGTGACAGGACACTGCTCGCTGAGCACAGCTCCGGACCCGCTCGCTGCAGTGAGTCATTCTTCCAGGTGTGAGCGGATGGATTACAGTGGGGGACACTTAGGACAGGTGAGTATAAGAATTTTTTTATTTTATTCTTATTTTTACAGGTAAACACTGCGGGAGCAGACACTGCTACTCTCATCATTGTCCCTGCTGGTGCTGATCGGGAAAAGCACCCGGCACTTGGGAACAGCACTAACTGTGCTTGTCCCGATGCGTGTGATCCTGATGCGGCACACGGTTGCCACACGTGTGACACACACGGATGCACGGGACACGGCTATCTCCGGTACCGTTTTTTCCGGTACCGGAAATATACGGACGTGTTAAAAGCTGCAGTAGGAAATAGAACAGTCATTTTGCTATGAATCTGGATAGTGAGAGGACGTCACAGCTCACTGCTTTGCCATAGAAATAGGGGGTGAAAACTTTAAAACACTGAGCAAACTGTACAAATATTGTGCGACAGCACAGCAGTGTATAAGATTAGTGTGTTATTAAACAAGCTGCTGGTTACCCCCAGTTATCATCTGTTTACCCATAGCTATATATTTTGAGGTCCCTTTGACATTACCAAGACTGTGTTTATGTTGAAGAACTTTAAAGGGACTGGATACAGTCCTAGGAGACCTCAGAGTGTTATATACATTTTTTCAGGGCAATTGGAGGCTTTGCTGCACTGTTGATTTGCAGCAAATCAATGTTTGAAAAAAAAATTCATCCAAACTGAAATATTTGAATTTCTATAGATTTGCTCATCTCTAGTCATCTTCTTCCCTCACTGGAGCCAGGTACCTTATATACCCTCACCAGACATCAAGGAATATAACCTACCACCGATCCCTATGTAAAAAATAACCACTGGATAAGGGAAATAACCTATGTCTGTATTTGTAAGTTCTCATCTACAGTACAAGAATACTAGTATTGTCAATGAAACACTGGTAAAGGTGGGTCCAGTCATAGTAGGAAGGAGGAAGTACGTGGAGATTAAATCTAGGCACAAACCCTGCATTATTAAATGACATGCTGCGGATTTAATATCTGCACCACAGGTCAATTTTTCCACTGTTTTTTTTTTCTGCAGCATGTGGATGAGATTTAGTTAACCACTTCACCCCCGGGCGATTTTCCGTTTTTGTTTTTTGCTCCCCATCTTCCCAGAGCCATAGCCTTCTTTATTTTTCTGTCAGTATAGCCGTGTGAGGGATTGTTTTTGCAGGATGAGTTTTACTTTTGAATGACACCATTGATTTTATCATAAAGCCTACTGGAAAACAAGAAAAAAAATCCAAGTGCTGTGAAATTGCAAAAAAAAGTGCAATTCCACAATTGTTTTTTGGGATTTTTATTTACCATATTCACTAAATTCTAAAACTGACCTGCCATTATGATTCACCAGGTCATTCCGAGTTTGCAGATGCCAAACATGTATAGGTTCATTTTTATTTAAGTGGTGAAAAAAAAATCCAAAGTTTGTAAAAAAAAATAAAAAAGTTACCATTTTCCGAGACCCGTAGCGTCTCCATTTTTCATGATCTGGGACCGGGTGAGGGCTTATTTTTTTGCGCCCTGAGCTGACATTTTTATTAATACTATTTTGGGGTAGGCACAATGTTTTGATTGCCCGTTATTGCAATGTTGCGGAGTCCAAAAAAATTTAATGCTAACCTTTTGATTTTTTTTCTCATTACGCCGTTTACTGATTTGATTAATTTACTTTATATTTTGATAGATCGGGCGATTCTGAACTCAGCGACACCAAATATGTGTATTTTTTTTAAATTGTTTTATTTTGAATAGGGCGAAATGGGTTTGATTTTAACTTTTGTATTTTTTTTTTTTTTTTAAATATTTTTAAACATTTTTTTTTTACCTTTTACTTGCTTCAATAGTCTCCTTAAGAGAAGCTGTGATCACCTGATCGCCTGTGCTACATATAGCAGGGTTTCATCCCTGCTATGTGTAGCATAAATCAGAATCTCCTATGAAGACTGGCCACGCATCAGATCAGCTCTCATGTGCAGGGAAAGATGTGGGCTCAGTGCGGGAGCCCACATAAAAAACAGGTACATGACCGATAACGTACCTATTAGTGTTGAGCGAGCAAATGCTCGGGTGCTCGAAGCTTGGGCCGAGCTCGCCGTGATACTCGGGTGCTCGACCCGAGCAACGAGCCCAATGTTAGTATATGGGAGACCCGAGCATTTTTGCGGCGGCACCACCGGCAGTTTTTTAAAAGAATAACAAGTGCCCAAAACGATAGGGACAGTGCTCAAATGACATGGGGACAGCATGGGGATCGCCCCAGGAAGCATTTCTGACCCCCAGGTCACTGCTGTCAACAACGTGGTCAGATGTATTAAGCCACTTTTAAGGGCTCACAATAAAACGTTCAAAAACGAAACTGAAACTGCTTTCCTGTGAAATATGTTAACGAAGTTCCTTTCCAGGGTAAAGACTTGTGTGTAAGGTAAAATAAATAACCCCCCAAAAAATACTCCTCCACACCTTGGTCTATGTTCACAAGTAGCATTTTGTATGCGATTTTGCTCTTTTGTATTGCTTTCAACCGTGACAAATGCATTCACCGGGAAATGTCATTTTAACGTTTTACAACCTTATCTGGTCATGTGCTGTGTGACACATGCATATGTAGCACCCCGAGGACTCGGCTGCTACAGGGGTATTACACCTCAAACCAGAGGTGTGGTATTCCACTCCCGGGTAAGGATGGAGTGTGGGACTGAGTTCAGATAGCTGCATGCACTACACTCATCCCATTTCCGGGGGACAGAACTACGGTACTCCCACCAGTTAGATGTGCAGGTACGACAGCGTCTGTCCCTGGCTGGAGTGGGAGGGGGGGAGGAACATCCCAGTAGTGTAGGGGCAGATAGGGGAGGGACTCTGGGCATAGAGGTAGGAGCCCATTGGGTGCTAGTCACCTGGGCTCACACATAGAGGGAGTATATAAGGTGGGCACCATCTAGGAACAGGGTCAGTTCAGGGAGTGAGTTCAGAGAGGAGCTCAGCCAGAGAGGGCTGACAGGGAGCTGTGGCTCCGGCTGGGCCCAGCTCCAGGGCCAGGCCTGTAATGAAGAGATGGAGGAAGAGAGGCCCAGGGACACAAGACAAGAGGGAACCCTGAGATCCCAGAAGTAAACCAGAAGGGTGAAGGGTTGGCAGAAAAGGGTACCGGATCCCAAACTGGCAGAGGCAAAATATCCTTAGCCAGGAACCGGAGGTCGTGGTCAAGTTTTGGGCACGACCCTCACCACATCCACCAGGAAGGCATACCACGAATAGGGTCAGGAAAGCCAGGAAAGGTTTTGCCACCAAGAGGCCCGAGGGAGCCGGACAAAGGTGGGTCCCTGGTGGGGACGGCCAGTAGGAAGAAAGAGAGAGGGGAGCTCAGGACCACGCTCTGGAACTGCCCGGGAGTTGACCGAGTCCCGCACCTGGTGGACGCAGCACGGCCCGGGTGGTCACCCTTGGCCGAAGTGACCGGAGCAACACCTGTGAGTAAAAACCCTGAAACTGCATCACACGTCTCTGAGCTTCCTTGCCGCACCATCACTACCACCATCATTTACGTCTGCTGCCCTGAGGCCATACCCCTCCCGTTGGGGGTTATACCATCTACGCTGCACAACCATATCACCGGCCTCAGCGGACTGTCCTGCAGCGGCAGCTCCATAGCTGCATTCAACGGGTGGCGTAGTCGTCCAACATCTACCGTTTAAAACACTGCCGTCCAGCTTGACTCCCTGGGCACGGACCGGGTCACCGCCACGAGACTACTACTCCCATCGGATCCGGCTCCGGGTAAGCCCCCGTGCGCGCGATGCCGCGCGACGAAGGCCCAGGGGGCGCGTCACATACAGTGCTGAAAAGACATGGGAACAGCATGGGGAAGACCCCTGGAAGCATCTCTGACACCCAGGTCACTGCCTAAAAGTGTGCCCATCAGAAGTCATCCTTGCCGCATCAGAAGATGCAGACTTGCAACTATCCCCGTGCAAGTCCTTGTCCCAGGGCAGTGTTCAATTGTACCTCCCCCATTCCTTGCAATGCAAGCGCAAATATGCAGCCAACCACCCACCCACCCCCAGGCTGCAATACCATACTGCTTGCTTGCACTTGAAATTGGGCCTTTTAGGCATGTGGAAGCGGAATCTGGCCACCACGTCATGGCTGCGTTGGCAGCCTGGTATCCATACTCAGTCCCCAGCCGCCCGGCGGCCGGGTGTCCACACTCAGTCCCCAGCCGTCTGGGGGCGACCGGGTGTCCATACTCGGTCCCCAGCCGCCCCGCAGCCGGGTGTCCACACACGGTCCCCAGCCGCCTGAGGGCTGCCGGGTGTCCATAAACGTTCCCCAGCCGCCCCTATTTCTCCTGTCAACTTCCCCCCACACACTTTTCTTAACCTGGCCTGCTTTAGGGCAGCATTGGACGAGCCCACCAGAGAACCAGACTCCTCCGGTGGGCCCTGGCTTCTCCATCAGGGGAGTTGAGAGTGCCAAGGTGAGGAGCATGATGATGATGATAGAAGTTAGCATCTGCTTTGTTTTCTTGGAATGCAAGCGTAAGCGTGCAGCCTGCCACCCACCCACCCCCAGGCTGCAATACCATACTGCTAGCTTGAACTTGAAATGGGGCCTTTTAGTTTGGAGGAGGCCGAAGCTGGCCACTACCTCATGGCTGCTTCGGCAGCGAGGTATCCATACTCAGTCCCCAGCCGCCCGGCGGCCTTTTCCTGCTACTATACCAGTTCTATGACTCCCCTTAAAACAAAGCTTCAGGTGATAAATGATGGATGAGGTGGTGGCAAAGGAGAAAGAGCAGGAGGAACAGGGACCATTCACATCAATATCAGGCCAGTCAACCACATATGTCTTGTAGGATATGTTTCTGTAACAAAAGGAGCGGTTCGACTACACAGTTATAGGGCATACAGTGAGTACAATGCCTACCAAAAATTTCGGGGCACTCCATTGCCCCTTGGAATTGACATGGAGGTCAGAGGACCTTAACTAAACCGTTTTTTCCATTTATAGCAACTGGGTCTCCTGTACACTGTTGGCCTAAGCAGTGAATGGAAGGCTTTCCAAAAATTATGAGGAACTGCACTGCCCCTTGAAACAGACATGGATTACGGTGTACTAAAAACCTTCTACCCATTATTGGGGAGTGGGTCTCCCTTAGTTTTCGCCTTTGCATTGAAAAGCAAAAGCTGACTAAAATTAGGAGGAAATGCAATGCCCGATGGAAGAGTCGTGGAGGTTAGAGATAATTAAAAACAACATTTCAATGCCTCTTGGAAGAGCTGTGAAGTTCAGAGTGGCTTAAGAAGACGCTTTTAATGCCACATGGAGGTCACAGTAGCTTAACAAGATGGTTTTAATGCCCCTCGGAAGAGAATTGGAGTTCCCAGTAGCTTAACAAGACGGTTTTAATGCCCCTCGGAAAAGTGGTGGAGGTCGCAGTAGCTTAACAAGATGGTTTGAATGCCCCTTGGAAAAGTGGTGGAGGTCGCAGTAGCTTAACAAGACGGTTTGAATGCCCCTTGGAAGAGACGTGGAGGTCACAGTAGCTTAACAAGACGGTTTTAATGCCCCTTGGAAAAGTGGTGGAGGTTGCAGTAGCTTAACAAGATGGTTTGAATGCCCCTCGGAAAAGACGTGGAGGTCCCAGTAGCTTAACAAGACAGTTTTAATGCCCCTCGAAAAAGATGTGGAGGTCACAGTAGCTTAACAAGACGGTTTTAATGCCCCTTACAAGAGCCATGCAGTACAGCATATTACAAACATTATTCCCATAATTGGGGAGTGGGTATCCCATAGTCTTTGCTTATGCCTTCCAAGCAAAAGCTGCCAAAAATTAGGATGGAGGAACTTGCAATGCCCCTTACAAGAGCCATGCAGTACAGCATATTACAAACATTATTCCCATTATTGGGGAGTGGGTCTCCCATAGTCTTTGCTTATGCCTTCCAAGCAAAAGCTGCGAAAAATTAGGAGGAAATGCAATGCCCGTTCGAAGAGTCGTGGAGGTTAGAGTTAATTAAAAACAACATTTCAATGCCCCTTGGAAGAGCTGTGGAGTTCAGAGTGGTTTAACAAGATGCTTTTAATGCCCCTCAGAAGAGACGTGGAGGTCCCAGTAGCTTAACAATATGGTTTTAATGCCCCTCGGAAAAGTGGTGGAGGTCCCAGTAGCTTAACAAGATGGTTTGAATGCCCCTTGGAAAAGTGGTGGAGGTCGCAGTAGCTTAACAAGACAGTTTTATTGCCCCTCGGAAAAGTGGTGGAGGTCACAGTAGCTTAACAAGACGGTTTTAATGCCCCTTGGAGAAGTGGTGGAGGTCGCAGTAGCTTAACAAGACGGTTTGAATGCCCCTTGGAAAAGTGGTGGAGGTTGCAGTAGCTTAACAAGACGGTTTTAATGCCCCTTACAAGAGCCATACAGTACAGCATCTTAAAAATCTTATTCCCATTTTTGGGAAGTGGGTCTCCCACAATCTTTGCTTATGCCTTCCAAGCAAAAGCTGACAAAAATAAGGACGGAGGAAATTTCAATAATGGCAACACGGACCACGGTCACCCTGGTGGTATAGTGGAGGTGGAGGCTGAGGATAAGGAGAAGAACATAAAACAGCCGAAATGAGGAAGCGTATACCCAAGTGTGGGTGTGAAGCGGTGCATGTGAATACACATCCTGAAATAACACAGTGGATTTGACTTTATGTTACTCTGCTGTCATTTGGTGGTGATGAGAAGTCTGGCCCAATCCAGCCCTTGTTCATTTTGATAAGGGTCAGCTTGTCAGCATTGTAAGTTGACAGGCGAGTGCTCTTATCAGTTATAATTCCCCCAGCGGCACTAAAAACACACTCCGATAACACGCTAGCGGCAGGGCAGGCCAGGACCTCCAAGGCGTACAGAGCGAGTTCATTCCAAGTGTCCAGCTTGGATACCCAATAATTAAAAGGCACAGAGGAATCACGGAGGACGCTGGTACGGTCGGCAAGGTACTCCCTCACCATCTTTTGAAACTTTCCACTCCTTGTGAGAGTACCCCGCGCCTCAGGGTCTATCCAAAGGGAGGGTCTGAGAAAACTGTCCCAGAACGTTGACATGTTCCCCTGCCTCTGCTGGATTGAAGTTGCATCTCTCTCGCATGTACGCCTTGGTTGGTCAACGAACTGTGACCTCTGCCGCTAGCGTGTTCAGATGGGAATTCTTTTAACAGTTCTGCAGCAAGGGCCTTCTGGTACTGCCCCATTTTTGTAGACCTCTCCACCTCAGGAATAAGACAGTGAAAGTTCTCCTTGTAACGGGGATCTAAAAGTGTCACCAACCAGTAATGACTGTCACCCAACATTTTGACAACGCGAGGGTCACGGTTAAGGCAGCGTAACATAAAGTCAGCCATGCGTGCCAGACTGGTAACGGGCAAGACTTCCGTGTCCTCACCAAGATGACGACTGACCATGCTCTCCTCCTCCTTCCCCCCTGTCCTCAGGCCACCCACGCTGAACCGACGGTATGACAGTTGTACAGGTACTACCGTCTACAGCGCATGATACAAGCTCCTGTTCTTCCCCCTCCTCCTCCTCTCCCTCATTGTCCCCCAATGCACGTTGGGATGAGATGAGGCTGGGCTTTGTGTAATCGACCGCTACGGCTTCTTGATCCATCTCATCATACTCTGGCTGCAATGCCTCCTCTTTAATTCTCTGCAGAGAGCATTGCAAAAGACAGACAAGTGGAATGCTGACGCTAATGATGGCGTCATCGCCACTCACCATCTTGGTGGACTCCTCAAAGTTTGTCAAGATGGTACATATGTCAGACATCCAGGTCCACTCCTGAGGTCTTTTGTGTAGAGTCTGACCTGAATATCGATAGCCTTGTTGCAGCTGGTACTCCACAACTGCTCTCTTCTGCTCACAAATCCTTTGCAACATGTGGAGGGTAGAGTTCCAACGTGTGGGGACATCACACACCAGTCGGTGTGACGGAAGCTGCAAACGCTGCTGCAACACAGCAAGGGCGGCGGAAGCTGTAGCCGACTTGCGAAAATGAGCTGACAGGCGGCGTACTTTGACGAGCAGATCTGGCAACTCGGGGTACGATTTAAGAAACCGCTGAACCACGAGGTTAAGCACATGAGCCAGGCATGGTACGAGTGTGATCTTGCCTCGCCTCAGAGCCGCCACCAGGTTACGGCCATTGTCACACACGACCATGCCTGGATGTAGGTTCAGTGGTGTCAGCCACAGATCTGCCTGCTCTTTCACAGCTGTCCACAACTCACAAGCAGTGTGAGGTTTCTCACCTAAGCTTATGAGTTTCAGCACAGCCTGTTGGCGGAGGCAGTACTGCAGTGCTTCCAGCTTGTAACTGATGTGGTGATATCTGAGATGGAGGCTGAACATGAGGAGGAGGAGGATGATGCCAGGAGCTGTACACTGTGGGGGCAACTCTGACTGACATAGGGCCAGCAATGCTCTATGTTTACCCAGTGTGCCGTCAGGGAGATGTACCATCCCTGGCCACAAGCACTTGTCCACGTGTCCGTTGTCAGGTGGACTCTCCCAGTAACTGCGTTGTTGAGGGCATGGCAGATGTTTTGGGACACGTGCTTGTGTAGTGCGGGGATGGCACACCGGGCAAAATAGTGTTGACTGGGGACCGAGTACCGAGGGACGGCCACCGCCATAAGGTTGCGGAAGGATTCCGTCTCCACCTGCCTAAAAGGCAGCATTTCCAAGGCAAGCAGTCGTGAAATGTGTGAATTTAGTACTGTGGCCTGTGGGGCGTTGGCTGCGAATTTGCGCTTTCGTTCAAAGCTCTGTGATATGGACAATTGAACGCTGCGGTGGGATGTGGACATTGATGCTGTTTCTTGATAAACTGCCATAACAAGTGAAGACTGAGAGGAGCGGGCATCTTTGCATGCAGTATGGACAGGGGACTGCCTTGCACACACAACAGGGGGTTCTATTGCATGCACAACAGTGGAAGAAGCAGTGGTGACACCCGCTGACACTGGTCGCGGACCCTGGGGTTCACCCCACAAAGTCAGGTGCTTTGCTGCCATGTGCCTGATCATGCTGGTGGTGGTCAGGCTGGTAGTTTTGTCACCCCTGCTGATGCTGGCATGGCAGGTGGTACAAATGGCCTTTTTGGGGTTATCAGCAGAGTCTTTAAAAAAATTCCAGACTCTGGAAGATCTACAGGTTGTACTGGCAACGTTCCTCGTGTTGGTGTTACTGGGAACTGTTGCCCGCCTTCTGTGTGCGGCTACCATACTGCTTCTTCCTGCCTGTTGGGGTACTCTGCCTCCCTCACCCTGTGTGCTGCTGGCCTCGCTCTGCATGTCCTCCTGCCACGTTGGGTCAGTTACTAGATCATCCACCACCTCTTCCTCTTCCACTTGCGCACCACGATCCTCCTCCTCACTTCCTGGCAATTGTGTCTCGTCATCATCCACCTCTTGTGACAAATTGCCAGCGTCGACTTCCTGTGGCCGTGGCTGTTCAAATATTTGGGCATCGCTTCATGGGATCTCCTCTTCCACCACTTCAAGCGGAGCAGGCGAGGGGCACAAATCTGGAAATGGACCAGTGAACAGCTCTTCAGAGTGTCCAAGTGTGGGATCAGTTGCTGTCTGACGACACTCGGCATGGTGGGAGGAAGGAGCATCAGGGTGAGGAGGAGTATGCGGTCGAGACTCACGGCTACTAAGATTTGACCGTGTGGAAGACAGACCGGAGGTGGTGGTGCCCAGGTAACTGGAAGTATTATCTGCTATCCAATTAATAACCTGTTCACACTGATCAGTTCGCAATACTGGTGCTGTTCTGTGCTTCCCTAGTAATTCGGTCAAGATGTGGGAGCGAGAAAATGTGGCTGTTGGTTGTGGCACATTTTCACTTTGGCCACGGCCCCGTCCCCTGCACGCACCATCACCAGAACGTCCAGTTCCACTTCCCTAGCCACGCGCCTTACCCATTGTAAAGGAAGTAAAATAGCTTACACTCGCACTATCAATGGAAAAAGGGTAACAAAAAGTAGATTAGAACCGTGGAAGAGGAAAACCACAGTTCTATTTCTCTGGCCTACGCCCGACTCTTTTAAGCAATCTGAACAGTCAGGGAGAAACTATTACTGTTTTTCTTTACGGAAAAAAAACCAAAAGCTAGATAATAGAGATTTTTTACCGTGGAATGGCAAAACCACAGTTATAATTTACTTGTGTATACCAGACTTTTTTAAATATACAGTTATATGAAAAAATTTGGGCACCCCTATTAATCTTAAGCTTAATGTTTTATAAAAATTGGTGTTTTTGCAACAGCTATTTCAGTTTGATATATGTAATAACTGTTGGACACAGTAATGATTCTGCCTTGAAATGAGGTTTATTGTACTAACACAAAATGTGCAATCTGCATTCAAACAAAATTTGACAGGTGCATAAGTATGGGCACCTCACCAGAAAAGTGACATTAATATTTAGTAGATCCTCCTTTTGCAAAAAATAACAGCCTCTAGTCGCTTCCTGTAGCTTTTAATGATTTCCTGGATCCTGGATGAAGGTATTTTTGACCATTCCTCTTTACAAAACAATTCCAGTTCAGTTAAGTTTGATGGTCGCCGAGCATGGACAGCCCTCTTCAAATGATCCCACAGATGTTCAATGATGATCAGGTCTGGGGACTGGGATGGCCATTCCAGAACATTGTAATTGTTCCTCTGCATGAATGCCTGAGTAGATTTGGAGCGGTGTTTTGGATCATTGTCTTGCTGAAAGATCCATCCCCTGCGTAACTTCAACTTTGTCACTGATTCTTGAACATTATTGTCAAGAATCTGCTGATACTGAGAGGAATCCATGCGTCCCTCAACTTTAACAAGATTCCCGGTGCCGGCATTGGCCACACAGTCCCAAAGCATGATGGAACCTCCACCAAATTTTAATGTGGGTAGCAAGTGTTTTTCTTGGAATGCTGTGTTTTTTTGCCGCCATGCATAACGCCTTTTTGTATGACCAAACAACTCAATCTTGGTTTCATCAGTCCACAGGACCTTCTTCCAAAAAGAAATTGGCTTCTCCAAATGTGCTTTTGCATACCTCAGCCGACTCTGTTTGTGGCGTGCTTGCAGAAACGGCTTCTTTCGCATCACTCTCCCATACAGCTTCTCCTTGTGCAAAGTGCGTTGTATAGTTGACCGATGCACAGTGACACCATCTGCAGCAAGTTGATGCTGCAGCTCTCTGGAGGTGGTCTGAGGATTGTCCTTGACTGATCTCACCATTCTTCTTCTCTGCCTTTCTGATGTTTTTCTTGGCCTGCCACTTCTGGCCTTAACAAGAACTGTCCCTGTGTTCTTCCATTTCCTTACTATGTTCCTCACAGTGGAAACTGACAGGTTAAATCTCTGAGACAGCTTTTTGTATCCTTCCCCTGAACAACTATGTTGAATAATCTTTGTTTTCAGATCATTTGACAGTTGTTTTGAGGAGCCCATGATGCCACTCTTCAGAGGAGATTCAAACAAGAGAACAACTTGCAAGTGGCCACTTTAAGTAGCTTTTCTCATGATTGCATACACCTGGCTATGAAGTTCAAAGCTCAATGAGGTTACAAAACCAAAAAAAGTGCTTTAGTAAGTCAGTAAAAAGTAGGTAGGAGTATTTAAAACAAGAAAATGATAAGGGTGCCCATACTTATGCACCTGTCAAATTTTGTTTGAATGCAGATTGCACATTTTGTGTTAGTACAATAAACCTCATTTCAAGGCAGAATCATTACTGTGTCCAACAGTTATTACATATATCAAACTGAAATAGCTGTTGCAAAAACACCAATTTTTATAAAACATTAAGCTTAAGATTAATAGGGGTGCCCAAACTTTTTCATATAACTGTATTTGCAGCTGAACAGTGAGCGACACACTCAAACTGTTATTTTTAGATACAAATGGCCCAAAAGTGAATAATACAGAGGTTTGAACCGTGGAACTGCAAAACCACACTTCTGTCTCTCTGGCCTACACCAGACTATTTTCAACAGATATATTTGTGTCTGAAAAATCAGGGAGACACTATTAGTTTTTTTTTTAAGGCAAAAAATGCCAAAAGCAGGATAATAGAGATTTTTTACCGTAGAACAGCAAAACCACAGTTATAATTTACTGGTGTGTACCAGACTTTTTTAAATATATATATTTGCGGCTGAACAGTGAGCGACACACTCAAACTGTTTTTTTTTAGATACAAATGACCCAAAAGTGGATAATACAGAGGTTTGAACCATGGAACTGCAAAACCACACTTCTGTCTCTCTGGCCTACACCAGACTATTTTCAACAGATATATTTGTGTCTGAAAAATCAGGGAGACACTATTAGTTTTTTTTTTACGGCAAAAAAAAGCCAAAAGCAGGATAATAGAGATTTTTTACCGTGGAACAGCAAAACCACAATTATAATTTACTGGTGTATACCAGACTTTTTAAAATATATATATTTGCGGCTGAACAGTGAGCGACACACTCAAACTGTTTTTTTTAGATACAAATGGCCCAAAAGTGGATAATACAGAGGTTTGAACCGTGGAACTGCAAAACCACACTTCTGTTTCTCTAGCCTACACCAGACTATTTTCAACAGATATATTTGTGTCTGAAAAATCAGAGACACACTTTTTTTTTTTCTTCTGGGGGGGGGGGACACAAAAAGGTTAGCAAGACAGGTATTTGCACAGTGTGAAGGAGGAAAAAAAAAAGAGGATTTAGATGAAAAAAAAGGAGCAACAGGAGCACACAGGACTGTAATGCAGCGTTTGATGGTATAACCACTGCGTCTCCTATACAGCCTGCCTGCCTGCCTGATATCTGGGATGGATATTAGTCCTGAGAAGGACTGTTTGTTTGATCTGGCAGCCTTTACAGACCCGTCACTAACTATTTCGCAGTATATATCTCTCCCTAAATCAGCAGCGCTGTCCCTACACTGTCTGATCCCAGCCGTCTGTGTCCAAGATGGCGGCGCCCGGTTTTAAATACTCAAGGTGACGCTGTGCGGCCAGCCAATCAATGTAATGCCCACAACCAACATGGCTGCGGCATTACAGTGACTGGCTGGCAATCCCTGCATGTTCATTGGCTCTGTAAAGAGCGCCAAACATGCAGGGCGGAGACCCGAGCTCCCGCCCAAGTAACTCGGAAATGCTCGGTGCTCGCCAAACATCCCGAGTAGCGTGATGCTCGGGCAAGTACTGAGCAGTGACGAGCATGTTCGCTCAACACTAGTACCTATACATCATCTCTTGTGAAGGGGTTAAATGCTGAAGGTATATCCTCAGCATATACCCCTCGTGGGAGCACACCCTTAGAGGATCTAATCCATATGCTGTGGGAAAAGTTTTTTAGAACTTGGAGCAGATTTTAAATCTGCAGCATATCAGTTTAGGACTCATTGAGTCCGTATTTCACTTAGATATTCTAGCAGGGTTGTGGAGTCGGAGTTGTGGAGTCGGTGTCCATTTTGGTGGAGTCGGTATAAAATGGACCGGGTATGTGCACACGTTCAGGTTAGCAGGAAAAACGCTGCGTAAAATACATGCATTTTTATCACTTTTTTTTCATGCATTTTTTTTTGCGGATTTTTCCTCACTCATTAGTATGGGTTAAATCTGTTGCAGAAACACTGAAAGAATTGACATGCTGCAGATTTAAATCTGCACAAAACCTGCAAGAAAAAAATAAGCAACGTGTGCATGAGACTTTAGGAATCTCATTCACTGCACAGAAAAAGTGCAACAAAAACTCTATGTGTGCACATACCCTTTTAGTCACGGAAATTTCTGTTAACAAAATCTTCAGTCAAAGATTGGCCATGGGTAGAGTGTAATCTGCAGAAAATCTGCATGTAACACATTGAAATTTGTTTGCAGATTTTGATGCAGATTTGCTGCTGATCAACTGCAAATCAGCACTGAGCCGGCATTCTGATGGCTAATTTAAATAAAAAAATATATAAGGAATTAAGAAACACAAATACTAGTAACTTCAGCATGATGTTTTTTATTGAATCAGAAGTAACCATAACAATATATATCATATGCATAAGCTGTAATGTGTCTTATCTACATAGTCTAATCACAGCTATAAATATTCATCTAAAAACATAATTTACAATTACTATAAGAAATAAAAAAAAGATTTTACATTCTATGTTTTAGAAAAAGATTGTAGGCACACATACTGTACTTGGTACTATCCAATGTGGTTGTGCAATTTGTCGTCTACACCGGCCAGACTGCTTGTAGGCACCACATTATTCGGCACCGACCCACTGCTGTATTCTTATCAGAATGTTACACCATAAAAGCCAATTTAGACACCCTCATAATTGGGGATAAATGTTTGTTGGAACGCTTGTTTGCTAATTATCGGCTCATATAAAAATTCCATGAATCACCTGATGAAAAAGCAAATGGATCAATCATGCCAGAATTAAAATCATTGTTCTCGGCTGCACATCATCCTGTGTAAACAGGGCATGTACTGCCGATAATATTCTATGTGCACAGAACAATCGGATTAACAGTCATTCTGTGTGCATAGAATTCTGTCCGGCCTGTATAAACGATCACCATCGCCAATCAACCGCCTTTTTAAATGCACCTTAAAAAAGACCTGTCACCAGGTCAAAAATGTTCAGTCATTGCTCTTATTTTATTCTCGCTGGTCCATTGAGTATTTTATCTTATTAATCCACCATATAGTTCCAGAGATATCCACCTTTTATTTAGTGCTTGTTTTTCCTGATTTTTACAAGGGGGCATGGTCCACAGGATCCTCAGGGGCGAGGCTCACAGGATCCTCAGGGGCGAGGCCCACAGGATCCTCGGGGGTGAGGCCCACAGGATCCTCTGCATAGATACCCTATGAGACATGTCTCCTTGGAAAGAACATAATTAGCACTGCATAAAATAGGCCCCTATCTCTAGGAATGGAACACTAAGGGGAGAAACGGGAATAAAATAAGAACAAAAACTGCCTACTTCTGACCTTGTCATAGATTTAGTGAGACACTTAAAGGGGGCCTATCTTGGATGGATCCAGACAGTGGTGAACAGACATCATTATCATATTCTGTACTGATTTCCATAAATTTGATGGAAAAAATAGTATTCTTGCCATCAAAAGTGATAGAAACCTTGTCAGAGCCTCCAACTGAAGAGACAGCATTGTGGGTATATCCTAAGCGACCGTTCGCCCTTTGTTCATTTATGATCAAGAGATCAAGGTGGCTCTTTATACACCACATCCGTAAACTTCAC
Organism: Phyllobates terribilis; assembly: GCF_046119375.1. Taxonomy (NCBI): domain Eukaryota; kingdom Metazoa; phylum Chordata; class Amphibia; order Anura; family Dendrobatidae; genus Phyllobates; species Phyllobates terribilis. The sequence goes on along the minus strand of NW_027362769.1, from coordinate 345,437,577 downwards.
CCTTCCTTAGATGAGACCAACATGGTCGGTCTCGTATAGGGTATTGGTGTCTGGCTCTGGTCCGGTACTCCAATAGATGAATTGGGACGATAAATCCAATAGATGCTACATTGCATATACTTGCGCACTATATTTCAGCCTAATATTGAAAAATATTATATATTCTGGAAAATGACTTGACTCTAAAAAAATTGGGGGTCATATTCCAACTTGAGCAAATTATCTTGTGAATGGACCAATGGCTTATATACATATAGCACCTAGAGAAAAAAGTGTCATCACTAGGACACAAGCAAACTCTTATAATGACTAGCTATATGTTTGAACCTCTTTTTCTCTCGCCATTGGGACATTTAGTAACCCTGTATTTTTACATTTTAACACCCAAAGTTTCAGCTGGTGGCAGTTCTCCTCCAGTCAATATTGCTTTGACGCATAAGGATCTGCGTTCAATATTATAAACCTATACGTCACTACCTTTTGCAAAATCAACTGACTCAATCTTGTGAACATTTACTTAGCCCCTTAGGGTTAGTAATTAGCAATGATTAGCTGGAAATTCCTCTACTCCCTTCATGATGTCCCTGTTTCTACCCTGTGCAAAATACAGGATAATGATATTAAATCTGTCATCCTTTCCATTTTGATACCCGAACATGTATACTTTATGACTTTTTATTGTAAGATGTGTAAATTGTGATAAAATTCTATATATATTTTTTATTTTCTGCATGGTTTTACTTTTTATACAGTATATGATTATTTTGCAAGTCTTCACTCTGACTTGTCGGTCATAATGTAGCCTTAGACTTACTTACTTCAGTGGTCTTATGTTGTTGGGTTATATGCTCCATAAGTAAATGAGTGGTTACTTTCTCCTTCAAGGTCAACATCATCATCTCTACCTGCTATTATCTTTCCATAGACTTGACAATTGACAAGCAGGCTTGTCTTAAATCTTTGGAGGTATCTTATATAAATATACCACACCAAATATATATATATATATATATATATATATATATACACAACTATATATATATATATATTTATTTATTTTATTTATATATATATATACACACTTGTTTAATATTGTTATGCAATGAATGAGCCTTGTAAAACTCCGATCTGAACTATGTGTTACAATATAATACATTTTTCACATTGTAAGTAATACAGTAATAATACTTTTAGCATACCCATATTATAAAAGATGATGCTGCCATTTGAAAAGACATACATTTTATATCATTTTCTTCAGCATAATCATAAAGATGGAGCTAATTTTGTTAAATGCAGCTATTAGACAGGCTTCAATTTAGTAAGTGCCCAGTGTTGGAGTATAGAGGTCCATATGGCTTTTATGAGTACTACTGGATCGAACCGTCATCCCAAAGTCCCAACCATCAAAGTACACACTTTGGAAATGTTCTAAAATGTCTAATGCCTGGGAGTTGCACAAATTTTGTAACTCTTAGTTCTCATGGTGAAGGCCACTTCTGGAGTGAGGTCCAAGTCATCCGTACTCATTCCTGGAGGAGGTGTGAATGTGAACTTCTGCAGCAATCCAGTGATGAAAATAAATAGCTCCATTCTGGCAAGGCTTTCTCCAGCACACACCCTGCGCCCTGTGTATACAGAAAATAGTCACCTTATGGGGTCTGTAAATCACAAGAGAACTGGATCCTCAACAAGAGGAACTTTTAGCATTCTGCTTTATTATTGAGCTCAGTCTATAATCAGTATGCAGTAAGCTCCCAAGCTCCCTCTAGTGGGACCGTAGATTGTCAGAATTACAGCATCTAACTTTATGTTCCCAATTCATCAAAGTATTTTTGCCAGAAATTAGATTTAAAACACTTTGATGTGTCTAAAAATATTGTGACTATCAGAGTTCTCATGCCAGTTTTGCCCAGTTCTACCAAAATGGGGGAAGCTAGGGCGGAATGTGTTCATGACACCACAGTTCGTCTAATGCATGGTGAACAATGGGGTACAGTAAGCCAGAAATCTTTCTCCAGTCACCGACTGAAGTAAGATGTGACGAGGCACACAACACTTTTCAGACACGCTAGATTCATAAAAAGGTGCTTCTGACTCCAGCATTCTCCCTCAGCAAGACCGGCATGAACAATACCAAAGTTTCTTCAGGGAATTTGGAGCTTTGATCAGAAAAAAAAGTTTTCTGACTGTCATAAAGGTATATTTGGAAATTATTTGGCAAAACTTTAGTGATAACAATAATCTCCTGCTACCTCAACCTCAATGTGGACAAAACTGAACTCATTATCTTTCCCCCATCTCGCATATCTTTCCCACCTGATCTTTCTATCACAATAAAGGACATTACTCTTTCCCCTGTACCGACAATCCGCTGCTTCGGAGTAACCCTTGACTCTGCCCTGTCCTTCAAACCCCACATCCAAGCTCTCGCCACCTCCTGTCGCCTCCAACTCAAAAATATTTCCAGAATCCGTCCTTTCCTCAACCCTCAATCTACTAAACTACTTGTGCATGCCCTCATCATCTCCCGACTCGACTACTGCAACATCTTCCTCTGTGGCCTCCCTGCTAACACTCTCGCACCTCTCCAGTCCATCCTCAACTCTGCTGCGTGACTAGTTCATCTCTCGCCTCGCTACTCCTCTGCTTCCCCCCTTTGCAAATCCCTTCACTGGCTCCCATTTCCCCAGCGTATCCAGTTCAAACTACTAACACTGACCTACAAAGCCATCCACAACCTTTCTCCTCCGTACATCTCTGAAGTAATCTCCCGATATATTCCCTCACGTAATCTCCGATACTCCCAAGACCTCCTTCTCTCCTCCACACTTATTCGTTTCTCACCCAATCGCCTCAAAGATTTCTCCTGAATATCCCCCATCCTATGGAATTCTGTGCCTCAACACATCCAATTATCCACCACACCTGGATCCTTCAGACGGAACCTGAAAACCCATCTCTTCAAACAAGCTTACAGCCTGCCATGACCTTGTTTTCTGCCACCACCAACACCGGAGCTATTGCAACCCCTCAACCTACCGTCTCCTCCCCCATTCCTGTAGAATATAAGCCCGCAAGGGCAGGGTCCTCTTCCCTCTGTACCGGTCTCTCATTGTTAGTTTGTTTACTGTAAATGATATCTGTATTTGGTATGTAACCCCTTATGTACAGCACCATGGAATCAATGGCGCTATATAAATTAATAATAATAACAATAATAAAATAAGTTAGTGCAATCTACTCACCTTTGGAGAAAGGATAAAATGCGTCTTTCTTCAAAAACTTTCCATCAGCATCCAAGAAATGATTGGGGTTAAACTGTTTGGGAGTCGCCCATTGGGTTTCATCAACGTGAACGGATGCGAAGAGTGGAATCACTGTGGTTCCCTAATATATATAAGGACAGATGTGTTACATGTGCTTTACACTTCTTCTAAATATAATAATCGCTAGTGGGATTCCAGCTATTCCCACAATGCTAGTTGTATCTAACATAGGCAGGCATAAATGTCTCTTTCTTCTATTTTTCATGGGCAGCCTTGAAAATTTGAACTCCTCTTTACAAATGTTTTAGATTTATTTATTTTACTCACTTTTATAGCGCCATTAATTAACATTGGGGCTCACAATCTACATTCCCTATCAGGATGTCTTTGGAATGTGGGAGGAAACCGGAGAACCTGGAGGAAACCCATGTAAACACGGAGAAAACATACAAACTCCTTGCAGATGTTGTCCTTGGTGGGATTTGAACCCAGGACCCCAGTGCCGCAAAGCAACAGCGCTAACCATTAAGCTAATGTGCTGCCCATGTTGTCCGCCATCCTCATGAGCTCTGTATAACCCCTCCTTCACCATTGATTGGCAGCTTTCTGCCTATGCACAGTGTACACAAAAAGCTGCCAAACAGTGGTGTGGGCGGGGTTATACAGAGCTCAGCATTCAAAGAACTGGTAGGCTTTGTTCACATGGGCATTGGACGTTCTGTTTAAGAAACTCTGATCTGGCTAAAAATACTGAACAAAGTAGTCCAACATGCTGCTCTATTTTTTCAGGTTAGTCTAGTACAGGGACCCGCTGTGAGATTTACATGTTTCCTTGTGGGCCAGTCCCAGCCTGCCCCTATAACATTTCCAGCTGCACAGTTCCCTCCATTACAATACCAGACACACGGTGTGTTTCATAACAGTCTCAGACATACAGTACACCTATACAATTGTCAATGGTACTGATGTCCCCATACTAGTGCCAGCCACAGAGATTCCCAATAATTGTGTTAGATGGACAGTCTCCCATAGCAATGGCTGGACATACAGTAACCTATAGCTTTGCCAGACACAATTTCCGCTAGAAAAGTGCCAGACACACAGTACCCCTTACAACAATGGCAGACACGCAGTGCCCCTCATAACAATGGCAGACGCACAGTGCCCCTCATAACAGTAACAGACATACAATGCTCCACATAGCAGTAGCAGACATACAATGTCCCTCATACCAGTGGCAGACACACAGTACCCCTCATAACAGTGGCAGACATACAGTGCCCCTAATACCTGTGGCATACATATAGAGCCCCTTATAACAGTGGCAGATGTACAGTGTCTCTCATAACAATGGCAGACATACAGTACCCCTCATACCAATGGCAGACACACAGTACCCCTCATAACAGTGGCAGGCATACTGTGCACCTCATGCCAGTGGCATATATATAGTGCCCCTTATAACAGTGGCAGACGTACAGTGTCCCTCATAACAATGGTTGACATACAGTACCCCTCATACCAGTGGCAGACACACAGTACCCCTCATAATAGTGGCAACATACAGTGCCCGTCAGACCAGTGGCATACATATTGAGCCCCTTATAACAGTGGCAGACATACAGTGATGCTCATACCAGTGGAAGACATACAATGCCCCTCTTACCAGTGGCAGACATACAGTGATGCTCATACTAGTGGCAGACATACAGTGCCCCTCATACCAGTGATAGACATACAGTGATGCTCATACCAGTGGCAACATACAGCACCTGTTATACCAGTGGTAGACACACAGTGCCCCTCATACCAGTGGCAAACATACAGCACACGTTATACCAGTGGTAGCCATACAGTGTCCGTCATAGCAGTGGCAGACATACAGTGCCCCTCATACCAGTGGCAAACATACAGTGCCCCTCATACCAGCGGCAGACATAAAGTGTCCCACATACCAGTGGCAACATACAGTGTCCCTCATACCAGCGGCAGACATACAGTGTCCCTCATACCAGTGGCAGACATACAGCGCCCGTTATACCAGTGGTAGCCATACAGTGTCCCTCATACCAGCGGCAGACATACAGTGTCCCTCATACCAGTGGCATACATACAGTGTCCCTCATACCAGTGGCAGACATACAGTGTCCCTCATACCAGCGGCAGACATACAGTGTCCCTCATACCAGTGGCAGACATACAGTGTCCCTCATACCAGCGGCATACATACAGTGTCCCTCATACCAGCGGCAGACATACAGTGTCCCTCATACCAGCGGCAGACATACAGTGTCCCTCATACCAGTGGCAGACATACAGTGTCCCTCATACCAGCGGCAGACATACAGTGTCCCTCATACCAGCGGCAGACATACAGTGTCCCTCATAACAGCGGCAGACATACAGTGTCCCTCATACCAGCGGCAGACATACAGTGTCCCTCATACCAGTGGCAACATACAGTGTCCCTCATACCAGTGGCAACATACAGTGTCCCTCATACCAGCGGCAGACATACAGTGTCCCTCATACCAGCGGCAGACATACAGTGTCCCTCATACCAGTGGCAGACATACAGTGTCCGTCATACCAGCGGCAGAAATACAGTGTCCCTCATACCAGTGGCAGACACCCAGTGCCCCTCATACCAGCGGCAGACATACAGTGTCCCTCATACCAGTGGCAAATAACAGTGTCCCTCATACCTGTGGCAACATACAGTGTCCCTCATACCAGTGGCAACATACAGTGCCCCATGCTGACATTGACTGTGTTATAGATATGAACTGTACAGTACAGCACTGTATATACAGTAATAGTGCAACCACCAATAAATGTTTAGAGATCAACTACAGTTGTAATCCGGGTTACTTGAATAGTGAAACAATTTGGATAACGCTTACATTAGGTTTTGTAACACAATATTTATTGCCAGGAAAAGAATCACCTTTGGTATAAAATAGTCTCGGAAATGCACATCGGTGGATGTGGAATGTGGTAAATACTGGAAGATGCTAGCAAACCGCTGAACTTCATGGACTACGGCCAAGCAGTATGGAAGGACTTTCTGGTCATCCCATCTAGGAGGACGTTCGGACCCAATCACATTTTCAATTTCATCCTGAGCTTTCCCTGAAAAACATAAAATTTCATATTCTTTTCATCCGTTGTCTTAACCTGCCCTCGACGCTGTGCCATGATGTGACCAAATCTTTAGTGGGGCAACCTGTGTTACTACTTACTCTGTATATGAGGATATTTCATCATGAGCAGAATAGCCCACTGTATTGTGGTTGACGTGGTCTCTGTCCCACCAAGCATAAAATCAAATGCAGTGGCCAAGAAATTCCTTTCTGTGAAGAGTTTCTCTTTTTCATCTTCTACAATTTCCTAAAAGACCCAAAGACATAAAATAGTGATATTACACCATGATATTCATCTACAGGGGTCGGAGATAAAGGACAGTGATGTGGCAACTAATTTAGATCTTCCTAGTGTTCCTATAAATTACTAAAGCAGTACTGAGCTTAACATTTGGGCTGTACTTATTACCTAATTCGTTATAAAATTATATTTTAGAAATATGCACCTGTGAAAGGGTTATGCCCATCTTTAGAAGATGCTACCAATCCAAAGGTTGGGCCTGGGACCTCCACTGATCCCAAGAAAGTAGCTTTGCAGAGCCTCGTCTTGATGGAGCAGTGACTGATCATGCGTATCACTGCTTCATTCGATATCTATGGGACTACGGGAAAATGCTCAGCACTATACACAGCAGTGATACACATGTCCGGCCACTGCTCCATTCACAGTCCCGTTCTCTGGATCAGTGGGGGTTCGTCCAATAGAAAGGTGACAACTTTCAAAGATTCCCTGGGCATTTCCATCCCAATGATGCATGGCTGAGGTGGGAAAACCTGCTTGTATGCAGTGGCCAGAAGTAAGATTTCGGAAAACAGATGAGATGACTTTGCTCCATTTTTTCCATAAATTCCATACAGGGAAATGCAAGTTCCCAACACGCTGTAGCACCTCCTTGGATGACTGAAATAGGACACAATTTTATAGTTTTCATTTACTTAACAGAGCCGCATTGACAATTCTGCTAACTGTAATAGGAAACCGTCAACAAGTTGGTCTACAAATGCACTCTTAACTGTGAAACTAAGCTGATAGAATGTGCATTAAAGGGGTTGTCCCAAAGTACATTTTAATGAATAGATCTTGGAATAAAAATAAGTTCTGTAATTGGATGTGTTTAAAATGTTTTTTTTCCTGTTTTTAGATAATCTTCTGAGAAGTGGAGAACACAAAAGAAAATATACAGGACAGCATGGGATCATAGCTGTTTCTTTTTGTGAGTTAAAGCATTTGCTGCTTATTTTGAAAAGTTTTACCCCACCGAAAGCAGCAGCTGTGATCCCATACTGTCATGTCTGTATTCTCTCTTTTGCATCTTTCCTCTCCCCAGGAGCTGTGGTATGTGCCGACCATGTTCCTGTACGGTCAGACACAGCCATTACACATTACATAGCAGGGGCACATTCACTGGATTAACTAGAGTTAAAAATTTGCACCTGGGTCCCCACCTGCATGTTGGTCAGATGTATGGGCCCTTGTAGCGTTCTAGATCCAATAAAGATATGTGTGTTGGCCTCCCATGTAATAATGTCCCCCATCCTTCTTACAATAATCTCCTCTATCATGGCCCCTTTCAGTAATAATGTCACTATCCTGGTCCCTTTTAGTATTAGTGCCCCCCATCCTTGGCCCCATGCTACAACAATGTCCCCATCCTGGGCACCTTCCTGGTATAATGTCCCCCATCCTGGTATAATGACCCCAATCCTGGCATAATGTCCCCTTTCTGGTATAATGTCCCCATCCTGGTATAATGTTCCCCATTCTGGTATAACATTCCCATTCTGGTATAATGTCCCCTTCCTGGTAATGTCCCCCATTCTTGTATAATGACCCCCATCCTGATATAATATTCTGATCCTGGTATAATGTCCCTACCCTGGTATAATGTCCCCCATCCTGGTGTAATATCCCCATCCTGGTGTAATATCCCCATTCTGGTGTAATATCCCCCATACTGGTCCCCTTTCGTTTTACTCCAGCACATTTTAAAAAGAAACAAATGATAATTCTCACCTTCCCCACACCCATAATGTGTGGCGTCCTCCTCTTAACCGACACAGAAGCTAGCAGCTGACTTCTGCATGCAGGCATACTTCTGTATAAATTTTAGCTGAATGTGCATCTGAGGACACACATCCAGGTGAAATTGGCGACGGCGGGTCCTCTTCCCGCACGGGCTCAATCATTATGCCCCTGGACACATTTATAAGATTATCTCAGCACAGGAACATTTTTTTAAAAAACATTCAATTGTGGAACTTTTTTTTATTCTAAGATCTATTGATTAAAATGTACTTTGTTAATGGGAAAACCCCCTTAAGACAGACTTCAATGTAAACCATGTTGTTAATTCCACATATAGGAGTTGTCTCTTGCAGGAAAGATATCTTTACCAAGCACGAATATTTTCTACTTTAGGCTAGGGATCGAGGAAGACTTCAACATAAAAATTGCAAAGAATTCAGCAAAAAACAGTGGTCCCAATTCATCAAATAGTTCACCAGACTTCTGTGGTAAAATTGCTTGCAATGTAACAAAATTTTTCAGCAAGTTTTAGCTGCACAAAAATAGTTACGACCATGTTACAGTTTTTTCTCTAGTTCTGACCAACTCCTGCAAGTTTTTGAAAAGTTGGTGGCGCATCACCAGGTGGGGATGCGATCAGTGGGAATTCTGACAGAAATGTACTCTAGTTCCTGATTGGAGTAGTACGCTGCTTGCAGTGGCATATAGCAGCTGAAAGATGTGTCAATTAAGAAGTGCATGTCTCTTAATTGACACATCTATGACTTTACCACGTGTTACTTGATCTTACTCTTCATCAAGGCTGGCATACATCATTCATAGGATAGGTTATAAATATCAGATTGGTGGGGGTCCGTGACTTGGCACCCCCACCAATCAGCTGTTATTTGCTTTAACAAAGTACAGTTTCATTCTATGTGTAGTAGCCGCTGCCGGGTACTGCAGTACAGCTCCTATTCTTTTTTAGCAGCTGCTACGCTACACATTGAATGGAGTTGCGCTTTGCATTTCCTCTCAATATGTTTATATCCGGAGCAAATGGCTGATTGATAGGAGTGTCAGGTGTCAAGAGGTCACACCCAATATTAATATATGACAACCTCATTAAGTATAATTTGTTATCATTTTATCCTCTGCTTATTCTTGGCTTAGAAATCAGGTGAGCTTTCCTTATTATTGGTTAAAAGTGATCTCTGTATACATGCTCATACAGGAAAGGTTTAAATCATTACATGACCCCGCCAACCTGACTCCTAAACCCAAAAAAGAGCAGAGATTTAAATTAATAAAATACAAATTATTACACATTCACTCTTTTTCCACAAAACTATATATTAATCATCTCAGCTCATCCCGCTTTATGCCATGATACCGTTAAGTTGGACTGCAATTTTATGGTGAAAGGTTCCCTTTAAAGCTCTTTACCCTTTCATCCTTCTGCACAAAGGCTTCGGCAAATGTCCTGAAAGAATCTTCACATTTAACTTCTTTTGATTCGTTAAAGAGATCCTTCAAGATTTCATTTAGTTGATCAATCCGGTTCCTAACAAGTCGAGGTTCTTTGAAGAAAAATTTCAGCTTTGGTAAGACATTGTATATCTAGAATAGAAAAATATCCAATGATATGGCTAAATATCATACTGTAGTGTGCAAGGCTAAATTACAGATACAGTTCTGTAATAAAGGGCTAGAAAGACTTAAACGGGGTTGTCCGACGAACAAAGTACATTTTAATCAATAGATCTTGGAGGGATAATAAGTTACACAATTGGACATGTTAAAAATTGTTCCTGTGATAAGATAATGTTATAAATGTGCCCCTTCTATGTACTGTGTAATTGTTGTGTCTGACTATGCAGGAACATGGTTGGGACATGCCACAAGGAAGAATAATTGATTATACAGATGACATAACAGCTTGCAGCTGCTGTTTTCTGTGAGGTAAAACATTTCCCTGCCTGTTTTATCACAGGAGTGAGTGTTTCTGCCGTGTCTCCAGTTCTATGTAATCATCATAAATCAAGTCAGTGAGTTAGGAGCTCTGGATGCCGCTGAGCTCATGTCATTAAGTTGATTTATGATGAAGTCAGAGATGTGGAGATGTTGCAGAAATACTCCTGTTATAAAACAGGAAGGGAAATGTTTTACCTCATCTAAAGCAGAAGCTGCAATCCCCTGCTATGTCGACTCTTTAATCGCTTATTCTTCATTCCCTGGCTAAGAATAATGGTATGTGCCAACCATGGTCATACACAGTCATTACACAGTAAACAGTAGGGGCACATTTATAACATTGTCTCAGTACAGGAACATTTTTGTTAACATATCCCTCTCGATTCTAAGATCTATTGATTAACATGTACTTTGTTCATGGGACAACCCTTTTAAGTCACTGGCTTGTGCAACTGAACCAACCCATAAAGAATCACCACCCCAAAAAATGTATGCTTCAAGTTTAATATAAGCGCCCAATTCCTCCCAAACCCTCCTGCGTTACTTTCACCACCCCCATCCTAATCAATGCTTCCATTCAGTATTATGAATGTTGATCTAATTATATGAGAACCCTATGCGCTTAGCCTTCAGAATAAGCCCATCCTCTCACTGTGTATAATACATATTTGCTTCTGTATATCCATATCTCGTACCGGTTTCTATGCTGTTACCCCATGTCCTGACCTGAGTTCTATCTTTGTCTTTATCTGGTGTATAATTTATTTACTAATCACTATTTTCAGTGATACTGATGTACTTTACCTTTGCTGGTGGAGTACCAGTATTGATAACAAGGTCATCCATGATGGTTATCATCTTCTGAAATGTTGGGTGGTCATAGTCAAAACGTCTCCCAAATAACATCCCAAAAGTTATGTTAGGGGCAGCCAAATAAAGTATTTTCTTATCAAAAGGTTTCCCTGGAATACACCATATGAAATGACATTACCACACAAATATAATGCATAGAAACCCCCCAAAATGTATATGTTAACAAAAGCACTGCTTGGACCAGATGATTGTCCCAGTAAATTCCTGACTGTGTGCAATGAACCAATTATAACCGCAGTGCAATCTAGTCAATACTTAAAGTCATGTATGGTCAGCACATGCCAAGAAAACTCAAGGATTGGTAGATCACCACTGCAGAACATGGAACCTCCATGAGAAGTGAGTATACAGGAAAAGTGTCTCAACGCTTCGACATCACAGTGTACTGTGTATAACTGACGCCACTCACCATTATAAGACTGAATTGCTGCACTTAGAAACTGTAGCTCATCGATAATTCTGCCTTCAATGGGTTTCTTCCCCATCCCAAGATCTCTTAATATGGAAAGCATAAATCTTCGAGTTATTTTCCAGATTTCTCCATTGGAGAAGACCACTCCTAGAAGAGAAGACATTATAATATATCTTTTGTCAGATACCTAATTTCCTCAATCATTTCTTGGATGCCTGGCATAAAAGTCTGTCCTTACAACTGATCTCTGACCCTTGGACAGAAGAAGCCTTCCACTTCATTATTGGATTATTTTCTTTAAAGGGATTTTCCAACTGGAGAGAAATTTCTGCAGTTAGTATATTTGCCAAATTGTGATAGTGTGCAATGTGCACACTGTCAGGATTCCCCTGTATCACGTGACCTCCAGAATGCGATTTTCATTCTTACGGTCACTTGTCAACTAGAATCTCATCCTCTCCTCTCAATATTCTTAGTAGCAATATGTGTTGCCTTTATAGTATGTGCACCTTGTTCCCATCACTGGTTCTCAGATGTGGGACTAATCTGATTTTATTATGCAGAGGACTAGACTGCATGGAGCACAATCATGGCACAAAGCTTCCACAGCTATGTTTGCTAATGCTAGAGATTACACGCATGAACTCAAATTTTACAAATAAGTAATTCCAGGCTAGAATGACTTGATAGGCTTACTTACCGTGATTCATCTGAAAGTCATCAGCAATAGGGATTGCACCACGATTTCCAAAATCATAATTGGCTGTGACCAGAGCCTCTTTATTAGCTTCGTACCCAACCAGAACCACTGCTTTTGTAGAGCCCAAATGGAAGGTGAAGAATGAACCATATTTCTTTGCCAGCTGTAAAAGAATAATATTTTATCTCAGTTATTATGTGAGTCATTGAAACACTTCTAATCACAACCAAATAAAATCTATTGTTCCACTGCTGACATGCATATTTTACTCAAAAGCCTCAATCCTTGAGAGTGCATACTACTTTGTATTATAGCTTCTGGTGTGGATGCCCATGAACCTTACAAGTGCAATATTCACCCTTTAGAGAGGTTGTCCACTACTATTGCATTGATGCCCTATCCAGGGCACCCCTGCCGATCACCTGTTACCGGTGGTGGCGATGGAGGCCGCTCACTGGAAGTGCTTACTTGCGGAGCTTGTCCGTCTACTTGTAGCTGCCGGGGTTTGGTACTGCACATCTGCCTTCTATTACAAGTGGACGGCTAGCTCCGTAAGCAAGCACTTTCGGACAGTGACCGCTGCCACCATCGATAACAGCTGATCAGCGGGGGTGCCGGGTGTCGGACCCTGGCCAATCAGGATAGGGCATCAGTGTTAAAGTAGTGGACAACCTCTTTAACTTCTAGTTAGCCAACAAAGTTATCCATCTACTCCCCTGTTCCCCTACAAGAATACTCAAGACTTAAGGCCAGATAAAATGAAAAAGACCTTTAGGGATATATATGTTTAACTAATTAACAAACATGTATATATACATATTAAAAAAACAGCAGGTTTCTTGGACCTATACAGACCTGGCACCCACCATTATTCCAAAAACATACCGGTTTTGCCCCCAGCTGTCACCATCTGCTTTGGAGCACTATATGCCACCACAAGTGGCTACCTTATTTCTCCATTGACTCCCACTAGTATTTTTTTTATAAAGCCTTTAATAATGAAGTGTTGTATCATGCAACAATCCTAGCTAGACTTTCCTTCAAAGAAAGATTATTTGCAGAGAAATCTGATATACATTCAATATAACTGAATTAAACTTTTTTTCCAAAAAAAAAATGTTCCTAAAGGTTGGACCCTCCACCGATACAAACATTGATGGCTTATGCTAAAGATAAGCCATCATTTGTCAATGTTCCATGGTCCCCCTTTAAAATCGAAAGAGTAACCCAACAATCTCTCTTTTGATAGTGGGATAGTGTTATATATCAAATATGCTTCATTGTCATTTTTTTTGTTACCTGGGTTTCATTAGATAACCATGGGGAATGAATGGATTGTTAAAATATTACCTATGGGTGCCTACAAAAGTCCATAAAGGGGTTGTTTCGTGTTTATTAATGGTTAAAGGTGCAAAGTGATTATAAAAACATGCAATTTTTCAATTTACTTCTTAATAAAATTTCTCTAAAGGATGGAGGGAATTTTAGTTCTCCAATTTAATACTCGTTGCTTAGGTTTTCGGCCACCTCAGAGTGGTTGGTTTCCCAGGCGTGGAGTGTGCGCTTGAGAGCGCTGCTCTGAAGGTGACCAGATCGCTGGATGCAGCCAGCTTCAGTGTGGCTGCACTTGTTCAATGCCAGAAAGGCAAAGCTTCCTCTTCTAGCAGCACTGGACAGAGCGCTGCTCAGATCAGAGTCATAGTCAAGACCATGCCTCTGGTCTGAATCGTCAATTTTCAGGAGTGCACTGTTTCCCCACAAGCGGTGCGCTCCGAAATACGGAAAATTATCACACGCCTTAAAGAAGCCGGATTTATAAAAGCAATCTAAAAGAAATATGTCTAAAAAGATTTAAATTTTTTAAGAACAGAATACAAAAACTTTTTCATTTTGGACAGTTTCATAAATCTCCATTGGTGTTTTACTATAATTTATCCAATAATTTATCCAATAAGAAAATTTTTTTTTGCTTTGCCCGGTCAAAACCTACATTTTCTCAACTGTTCCCACCATGAAGTCCTACATCAAAAGTTGATTGCACCACCAATAACACCTTAAAGAATAACCATTGTATATACATGAAACTCAGTAACTTTGTAATATATTTTATAAAATATAATCTGCTTCTTACTCCTCTTGGATTGATCTTTCATTTTCAATTGATAAGTAAAATCTGTATTCAGTGAAGACACATTTTCACATTACGAGTTGGTGCTTTATAAGATTCTATGGAGAGGGAGGAGGTAGAGGTAGAAACAGACATTCTAAGGAGGAGGTAGAGGTAGAAACAGACATTCTAGGGAGGAGCTAGAGGCAGACACAGACATTCTAGGGAGGAACTAGAGGCAGACGCAGACATTCTATGGAGGAGCTAGAGGCAGACACAGACATTCTAGGGTGGAGCTATAGGCAGACACAGACATTCTAGGGAGGCACTAGAGGCAGACACAGACATTCTAGGGAGGAGCTAGAGGAAGACACAGACATTCTAAGGAGGAGCTAGAGGCAGACACAGACATTCTAGGGTGGAGCTATAGGCAGACACAGACATTCTAGGGAGGAGCTAGAGGCAGACATAGACATTCTAGGGAGGAGCTAGAGGAAGACACAGACATTCTAAGGAGGAGCTAGAGGCAGACAGACATTCTAGGAAGGAGCTAGAGGCAGACAGACATTCAAAGAAGGAGCTAGAGGCAGACACAGACATTCTAGGGAAGAGCTAGAGGAAGACACAGACAGGCAGAAATAGACATTCTAGCGAGGAGCTAGAGGCAGACATAGACATTCTAGGAAGGAGCTAGAGGCAGACACTGACATTCTAAGGAGGAGCTAGAGGCAGACAGACATTCTAGGAAGGAGCTAGAGGCAGACAGACATTCTAAGAAGGAGCTAGAGGAAGACACAGACATTCTAGGGAGGAGCTAGAGGTAGACATAGGCATTCTACTGCAAGTTCTCCTAAAAAGGCAGTTACACTTTAAGTAACAACTGAACTCATAGGTTATTATAGGTTAAGAGTGACCCCATAGTAGCGGCATTTCCTATTACCCTTGTAGCTACATCTACATAAATACCACCAATTAAGCTGCACGATACATGGATTTTGTTCTCACTGGGTGCCATAGCCATGACTGACTGGAGGACCCTCTTTTCTTCTTACGCTCCAGTCCTGCTCTCACTGTCCATAAAGTTTTCATGCATTGGGGCAGAATTTGGACTGATTTTGAGCTTAGTGATCAAAAGTAAAATAATAGTTTTACCTCTATAAAAGTGAAGTCTTGTCTTCTCACATCCAGTATGTGCAAGTTACCAATAAAGGGGAGCGGGGTCGGTCCTGGTGGGAAATTATAAATCTTTCTTTTTGTAAAGCTCAGTAGGATCTTCACAACCATCATTACAACGGTGGAGAGAAGAAAAAGGGTTACTGCTCCTGAAGCCATGGTGCATCTACTGGTTGTAGAAGTCTCTCTTGTGTCTTTAGGAAAGTTACCCAGACTTAAATATTGTACCTCAACAGCTGAACTCCTCCCCAAACAAACATCATTCCTGGATCTGATGAGTTATTCTAATGAAGAGTTGAAGCAAGGGGACTCGTTTGGTTGGCTAAGTTTCAGACACTTAGTAAATGAACAATATTTCTCAACATGCATACGCAGCCTATAACTGCCAAGGGTCAGATAACACAGTACTTAATGTCCGGAATTCATTTATTGCAGGCGTAGCACTGCATCTTCATAAACACGGATCTAAAGAGGGAAGAAATAATTACCATATTTTTCTCTCTAGGACTTGTTCACACGCTGCATTTTTGCCACTAAGCACTTTTTCAGAATTAAGATTTTATATTACCAGCAAAGTGAATTAAATCTCTGAAACTTTATGCACAAGCTGCTTATTTTTTCCTTGCAGATTTGAATCATTAATACATTTTTCAAATCTACAGTATATCAATTCCTTCAGCGTTTTTGCCAACATTTTTCACCTACTCAAATGAATGTATAAAAAAAACGCTTGTAAAAATGTGTTAAAAACTCACGTATTTTACGAAAAAATCTGCTGCAATTACTCACTGTGTGTATGTACTGTGATACACACCCCAGATTGAGACAGCAGAAAATGGGGAGAAAAAAAATATCTCATATGAATTATACAATAGGTTCCCTGGAAGGTATAAAGAACTGGAGAGGTTAACAAACGAGTTTTCTAAAGCACAAATAATAACTTTAGAAAAAAACAAACCCCTTAATAAAAACATTAGTAAAATGTTCTGCATGCTTCAATGCTGAATTAGAATGTGACTAGATTCACCTTGACCAATAGAGAAAAACGTTGCCGCTTGCAGTATAATTGGGATTAATGAATGTAGAAAAGGAAAAATATAAAAAAGAAAAGTTGCACATTTACTAAATTTAACCATTTTAAACTTTTGCTGGATTTATGTCCTGCCGTGAAAGCAGTATACTTTTTTTTTTTTTTTGGGGGGGGGGGGGGGGGTAATGGTCTAACACTGTGTCCATAATATTGCAGTCATGTAAAACATGAAAGCTTTCCTTATAGAAATTTTAATGCATCATATTAACATCCCTGACTGTCGAGACCTGTGTAGTGGACTGCTACCACCAGCAGATGTCACCATAGCTCATCATCCAGCCTCTGCAGGACTTCAATCAGATTTGGTGGGTAACAGCAATATATATTATGGGTGGTCAATAGCAATGTATATTATGAGTTGCTGGGGGTCTTCGTCAATGTATATTATGAGGGGTCAGCTGCAATGTATATTAAGGGGAGTCAGCAGCAATGGATACTATGAGGGGCTGGGGGTCTGCAGCAATGTATATTATGGGGAGTCTGCAGCAATGTATATTATGAGGGGTTGGGGAGGTCTGCAGTAATGTGGATTATAGGGGGGTCTGCAGCAATGTATATTATGAATTCCTGGGGGGTTTTCAGCAATGTATATTATGAGGGGTCAGCAGCAATGTATATTATGAGGGGTTGGGGGTCTGCAGCAATTTATATTATGGGGGCTCAGCAGCAGTGTATCTTATGAGGGGTTAGGGGTCTATAGCAATATATATTATGGGGGGTAAACAGCAATGTATATTATGAGGGGCTGGGGAGGTCTGCAGCAATGTAGATTATAGGGGGTATGCAGCAATGTATATTATGAGGGGCTGGGGGTCTGCAGCAATGTATATTATGGGGGTCTGCAGTAATGTATATTATGCGGTGTTGGGGAGGTCTGCAGCAATGTAGATTATAGGGGGGCTGCAGCAATGTATATTATGAGGGGCTGGGAGGATCTTCAGCAATGTATATTATAGGGGGTCAGCAGCAATGTACATTATGAGGAGTCGGAGGTGTCTGCAGAAATGTAGATTATGAGGGGCTGGGACGTTCTGCAGCAATGTATATTATGGGGGTTATCAGCAATGTATATTATAAGGGGCTGGGGGTCTGCAGCAATGCATTTTATGTGGGGCTGGGGGGTCCACAGCAATGTATATTATGAGGGGCTAGGGGGAGTCTGCAACAATGTAGCTCATGGGGGGTTTGCTGCAATGTATATCATGAGGGTCTGGGAGGAGCTGTGGTCATGTGTATTATAAGGGGCTGAGGTCTGCTACCTTTTATACCCTGTGTGTGCATGGGGGGGAAGGGTGTTGCACTGTCTACTGCTAGGGACAGGGGACATATTACCCTGTGTACTTTTTTGTTGCATTGGATACTTTGGAGTGATGGTGGGTGATATACTGTGAGGGACATAGGTATCAGTTCATCGTTGTACACCCTGAGCTGCTGTCGTAATGTTGATGGACTGGGGGTTGTTACAGTTTACACTGTGTGTGGAAAGCTTGGTGGATTGTCTCTGAATAACTGAAAACTTTGGTTAAAAGGGTTATCCCAAGATAATTCATTTTTTCTACTATGGGTCTAAGTACTAATAGGCATCTGCCTGTTAGTACTTAGCCCATAGTAGAAAAATTAGTCGCTACCTACCTGCCTGCTGTGCACAACGCCGATCTCTGGTGGCACAGAGCGGTCGCAGACTGATTTTGCGGATTCTGCTGACATCACGTCGACAGAGTAGCGGCTTCTCTTAGGCTCTCCTCTATTGATGGGGTGTCACTGAAGATGCCATCCTGATTAACAGCTGGCTCATGGCTGCCTGTGGGAAGCCAACTGTCAATCAGCATGATGTCGACAGTCACGCCTCATTGATAGGGCAGCCTGGAAGAGGGAGAGCGGTCCATGACCACTCTGAGCCAGCGCCGGGTAGAACAGGCAGATAGTTAGAGATTACCTGCATGTTAGTTCTTAGGCCCATAGTAAGAAAATAAATTTGTGTCGGAAAACCCTTTTAACAGCATGCAGAGATTAATCTGAAAGTCCCAGTGTCAGTCTCCTCCCATGAAACAGTGGCCGCCCCTATTAAAATGGGTTGTACCAAGTTTTTAATTTATCCTCTAATCAGCATTATGCAGGGGTGATATTGTATGTGCACTGTTGTGGATTTGTATGCCGTTCTATCTATGACGCGCCCCCTGGGCCGCGGGGTACTCGGTGCCGGGCCGGTCGTTGCTAGGGGAGATGTCACAGTGGCGGTGACCCGGTCCGTGACCCAGGGCGGTCAGTAAAAAGGGGATATTTACAGGGGAATTAAAGTTCTTATATACAGTTCGTGACGCCACCTGTGGTATGTGGCTAAAGGGAGCCGCCGCTGCGGAGCAGGTCCTCTGGAGCTGGTGCGAGTGCAGCAGAGTTGGTTCAGCTCTCCTCAGGCAGAGCTTAGCTCCAGGGCAGTGTAGATGTTGCTGTTATGGAAGTAGCACTCGTGGTGCAGTGTAGTTCAGGGGGTGATGTCGCAGCAGTAATAATTGACAGAGACAGTGGGGTGCAGTCTTCAGGATTTACTCACAGTTCTTACTTTGCTCCTGGTTACAACTGCAGGTCATAACTTCCCACGTCGTGCTGCGCTCACCGGGCAAGGGCTCAGCCAACCCTCAGGTACCTCCAAAGTACATAATGGACCCCCTTCTGTGTGTTCCTTCTGGCCGTCTTCCTGCACCTCACACCTAGTGTCCCAATCCAGTGTCTGCGGACCTTGCCGGGCGACGTCTTCTCTGTCCCCTGGGTCCTCTATGGTCACCTTCTTGGTGAGATAGATGTGGCTGTGGCTGAAGGACCTGAAATGCTGCAGCCTCAGGTTACCTAGTTGAATATTGTAATTCTCACTAGTTAGGGGCCGGTCCCCTCTGAGACCTGATCCCTCCACCGCCTGGTAGATTCGGGCGTTCGGGTGGCCTCCAGCACTGCCCGTACCCCTGGGATTCTTTCTTCACTCCTGGAGCCTTTCTCCTGCTCCTCTCTCTCTTCAGTCTTGGGCCTCTCTAGCTAGGCCCTCCTCCTGAGCAGAGCTCCTGCAGAGATCCTGCTCCTCTCACTGTCCTCCTCTGACTGAACTCCACTCCTGACTGAACTCCAAAGATGGCTTCCCTCTTTATACTATTCTTAACAAGTGCTCCCCTGATTTACTTCCTCCACCCACACCCACTACATGGTTCCCCCTACTTTGGTTCCCCCCACTCCAGCCAGGGACAGGGCTCAGCAGAGGAGCAGCGCATCTTGCCCCTCCTGCTGGTCTGGAGTAGTGTAGTGTTGGATGCAGGTGTTAGGGTCCTGGGCCGCACTCCTTCCTTACCTGAGAGTGAGATACCACACCTCTGGGTGAGATGCAGTACCTCTGTGGCGACTGAACCCACAGGGGTGCCACATATCCATTTTTTTTCACGAATACAACATGTACTCATTATAATCTAGGGTGCTATTCACATGTCTGTCTTTTATCACAAAGCGCGTGTCCATGCAAAACTCACGGAGACATGTCCGTTTTTCTCCGTTATCATGGATGACAAGGGCCAATACAAATCTATCGGTTCTTGAAAACACGTCCAGCACACGGATGGCGTTAGTGTAATCAGTGTACTGTCCGGGACCTGCACTTATTTAACATTGCAAGAGAAAGAAGAAGCTTTGCAATTTATCCATACGTGACAAATACTGATGACTGATAGTAAAAACGGACACACAGATCGTGCACTGATGCAAAACACTCATGACACCGGTACCATTTTTTTTCACATATGTGTTTAAAAATGGACGAGTGACTGAGGCCTTAGGGAATTCCATTTGTTTTTTTTTCCGTTTTAGGAACAGACAAGTGGAATTACCGTATTTTTCAGACTATAAGACGCACTTTTTTCCTCCAAAATTTTGGAGGAAAATGGGGGGTGCATCTTATAGTCCGAATGTTGCTGGGGGGTTATATATGTATATACTGTGCTGGGGGGAGCGGTTGTGGCGGAGGAGCGGGGCACAGGAGGTAACAGCCGCATGCTGCAGCCTACACTGTCCCCGCTGCTAAAAAAAATGAATATTCACTTCTCCCCACGCCCATAGGCGTGGGGAGCACTGAATATTCATGCTCCTTAATAGCGACACACAGTGTATCAGCAGCGCGGCTCCTGCTGCTGCAGGGCGATTGCGCATGCCCGCTATTAAAGGGCATGAATATTCACCCCCTCTCCATACCCATGGGTGTGGGGAGGGGGTGAATATTTATGCCCTTTAACAGCGGTCACACACGATCGCCCGGCAGCAATAGGAGCCGCGCTGCGGCTACGCTGTGTACCTTCTATTAAGGAGCATGAAGTCACTGCTCCCTGCGCACCCAGTCCCGGCGTGGGGAGCAGTGACTTCCGGCAGCTGATCTCTCCTTGTGAGCCGCGCATGGCTGTGACGTCATGCGCTGCTCACATGTAGCATGTAGAGATCAGTGCGGGCAGACAGCATGCAGCGCTGGAGGAGAGAGAAGAAAGGTGAGTAGGAGTGTTCATTTTTTTATGTGCAGCCTGATGGAGATTAGGGGGACCATCCATACTAGGATAAGGATGAGGGGGCCATACATGCCAGGGTAAGGAAGTGGGGGCCATACATACCAGGGTAAGGATGAGGGGTGCCATGCATACCAGGATAAGGATGAGGGGGCCATGCATACCAGGATAAGGATGAGGGGTACCATGCATACCAGGATAGGGATGAGGGGTACCATGCATACCAGGATAGGGATGAGGGGTGCCATGCATACCAGGATAAGGATGAGAGAGCCATACATACCAGGATAAGGATGAGGGGGTCATACATACCAGGATAAGGATGAGGGGTGCCATGCATACCAGGATAGGGATGAAGGGTGCCATGCATATCAGGATAAGGATGAAGGGTGCCATGCATACCAGGATAGGGATGAGGGGTGCCATGCATACCAGGATAGGGATGAGGGGTGCCATGCATACCAGGATAGGGATGAGGGGTGCCATGCATACCAGGATAGAGATGAGTGGTGCCATGCATGCCAGGATAGGGATGAGGGGTGCCATGCATACCAGGATAGGGATGAGGGGTGCCATGCATACCAGGATAGGGATGAGGGGTGCCATGCATACCAGGATAAGGATGAGGGGGCGATGCATACCAGGACAAGGATGAGGGGTGCCAAGCATACCAGGATAGGGATGAGGGGTGCTATGCATACCAGGATAGGGATGAGGGGTTCCATGCATACCAGGATAGGGATGAGGGGTGCCATGATTACTAGGATAAGGATGAGGGGTGCCAAGCATACCAGGATAAGGATGCGGGGTGCCATGCATATCATGATGGGGATGGGAGCCAGGTATAATGGGAAGGGGGGCATATCTACCAGGATGGGGGATATTATCAGAATTGGAGGACATTACCCCTATTCTAGTGTCAGCAGCAGACCCGCTTCCCCTTAACAGTGCATCTTGACCACATCTTTTGCTTAAATTTTTTTCTATTTTCCTCCTCTAAAATCTAGGTGCGTCTTATGGTCCGATGCGTCTTATAGTCCGAAAAATACGGTAATGCACAAAACCGATCCTTTGTACAACTGGTACAAGAAGCTGTGGGGTTCTCCATTTTGCACATCAGTTCCACCTGTCTGTTCCTAATATAGAAAATAAATTATTATCTCACTTTGGCTGAACATGTACATTTGAAAAAATACAAATGATGTATTCAGAGGCACCGAGGAGCCATTGATTGTAATGGTCAGACATAGTGCACATGACGCGCCCCCTTGGGTCGTGGGGTACCTGGTGCCGGGCCGGTGGATGCTGGGTAATGTCACAGTGGCGGTGACCCAGTCCGTGTCCCAGGGCGGTCAATAAAAGGGGTTATGGATAAGAGATTTATAGTGTTTTTATAGAGTTCGTGACGCCACCTGTGGAATGCGGCTAAGGGAGCCGCCGCTGCGGAGCAGGTCCTCTAAAGCTGATGTTACCGCAGCAGGGGTGGTGTGGCTCTCCACAGGAAGAGCTAGCTCCAGGGCAGTGTAGATATTGCAGGTTGTCCTGGGCGTTGTAGTGCAGGGGTTGCTGGCGCAGCAGGAAGCACAGAGACAAGTGCAGTCCCAGGGTCTTTACTGGTGGTGATTAGACAAGCCGGGACTAGGGTACTGTTCGAGAAGTGGAAGTCCAGGCAGCCTGGAAGCAAGTAAAGAATCCTCCTTGCCAGGTGAAGTTGGAGGCCTTCCCTTTCCACTAAACTCTTTGGCCCTGCTGCTTGTAGCTGTGCGGTGGCCCTTGTCCCTGAGTGTATTGTTTCTGTGCTCACCCGTATGGCAGGCAGCTCGGGCCTTGCTGGTGCGTGGCTCCCATGTGGCGGTGCTGGACCCTCTGTGCTGCTGAGCCTCCAGGCGTCTGATGGGGTCAGGAGACCTGCAGTCTCCTGCCCTCCGGTTTCTGCGGCTGGGCCTTCAGTGCCCCCACAGCCCCAGACTCCGGTGTCCGGTTCTCTGTGTTTGTTCCTTCTGGGGTGAGCTCCAGTCTCCAGATCCTCTCTCCTCGACGTCCTCACTTCAACTCCTCACACTAAGACTAACTAACCCCGCCCCCGGATCCCAGTTGCCAAGGGGAGGAGCTCCCCTTGCTGGTCTGGAGCCAGGAAAGTGTTGCATGCTTAGCAAAACCTGATTAGGGGACCCCTGCTTGCTTCCAGGCATGGCATCACCTACTGGGGTGCCACACACACATGCTTATGTTTGACACTCCTTACGCCAGGTATACGTTTAGTTATAAAAGTATAGTAAAAGCATAATCTGTTAAACTGCTAAAACTCCCAAATACCTGGCATAAAGTCAGTTGGACTTACGCATTATTGGGGTGATTGATTCCGTCTGCAGATCGCTACCCTTGAATTCCTTTTTTGTGTATTTTTCTAAATATATTCACTTGTTTGATGCTGCAATTGTACGTAGAGAACCCTTTATTCTAGTTTTATACTATGTTTTTAATTTTATCCCAAGTTTCTTACAGACAAGGATATGCACTGTATGTAAGCTATGATTCAGATGGATTTGTTTTTATGTTTTACAATGGTGGTAGATATATTTTTCTTCTGATTGTGTAATGTAGCTGAAACTGGTTGTACGAGACATTTATTGGATTTGACACTGACTTTGACCTGTAGATTGCTAACTATTTGTAACGTACTGTTCAGATTCCGTTGTTTTCACTCTCTCTGCGATCGTCACATGTCTATTCAGTTCGCATACAGCTGATCACGAGCTGACCATTGTGGTAACAATTGAGAGAAGTGGAAAAGAAAGAGGTCTGCTTGTGATTGTAATTGTGTACCAAGCATGGAATGGTCACATGACAGGCCCAGTGACTGTGAAAACATACAGTTTAAATAAGGCAAAAACTTTGAGGATATCATGCAATATTAAAACCACATACTTATGTGTGTTCCTATATATATGTATTGTACTAAACTTTGTTCTGTTATGGTGTTAATATTTACTGTAGTTAGCTAATGTTCTAATGTATTCTCATACTTATGTAGTAAAATCGGTTCTGTTCCCATATCTATGTAGTAAGCTTGGGTGTGTTTCCATACATATGTAGTAAGCATAGTTCTGTTCCTGTATTTGTGTATTAAGTTTGTTTCTGTTCCTGTATTAATGTAATGAGCTGGTTTCTGTTCCTGTATCTATGTAGTAAGCTTGTAGTAGAAAGTTTGGTTCTGTTACTTTATCTATGTAGTAAGCTCAGTTATCTTCCCATATCTATGAAGTAAGTTTGGTCATGTTCCCGTATCTATGTAGTAAGCTCAGTTCTGTTCCTGTATCTATGTAATAAAACTGTTTCTGTTACCATATAGTTGTAGTAAACTTCTTGGTTTTGTTAAAGTATCTATGTGGTAAGTGTAAGTCCTTAATATGTGTACTAAACTTGATTCTGTTTCTGTATGTAGTAAGTGTTGGATCTTTGGTGAAGATATTTCTAAATAGAGTGGCATGTAAAAGTTTTGGCACCCCTGGTCAAAATTACTGCTTTTGTGAACAGTTAAGTAAGTTGAAGATGAAATGGTCTCTAAAATGCCTAAAGTTAAAGATGACACTTTCCCTTTGTATTTTAGACAAAAAATATATATTTTCATGTTTTACATTTTTAAAATATTACAAAAAGAAAAATAGGCCAATGCAAAAGTTTGGGCACCTTGCATGGTTATTACCTATTAGCACTCCCTTTTGAAAGGATCACAGCTTGTAAACGTTTTTTTGTAGCCAGATAAGTGTATTTCAATTCTTGTTTGAGGGATTTTCATCCATTCTTTCTAAGACAATTCCTCCAGTTCTGTGAGATTCCTGGGTCATCTTGCATGCACTGTTATTTTGAGGTGTAACCACAGATTTTCAATGATGTTAAGATCAGGGGACTGTGAGGGCCATTGTAAAACCTTCAGCTTGCGCCTTTTGAGGTAGTCTATTGTGAATTTTGACGTGTATTAGGATCATTATCCATTTGTAGAAGCCATCCTCTTTTCAACTTCACTTTTATACAGATGGTGTTATGTTTTCATCAAGAATTTGTTGAAAATGTCATTGAATCAATTTTTCCCTCTACCCTTGAAATGTTCCCCGTGCCATTCGCTGCAATACAACTGCAAAGCATGACTAATCCAACCCCATGCTTAATGGTTGGCGAGATGTTATTTTCCTGAAATTTTGTGCCCTTTATTCTCCACACATACCTTTTGTCATTGTGGCCAAAGAGTTCTATTTTAACCTCATCGATCCACCGGACTTGCTTCCAAAATGCATCAGGCTTGTTTAGATGCTCTTTTGCATACTTCTGACATTGAATTTTATAGTGAGGATGCAGGAGAGGTTTTCTTCTGATCACTCTTCCATGAAGGCCATATTTGTGCAGGTGTCTCTGAACAGTAGAACAATGTACCACAACTCCAGAGTGTGCTAAATCTTTCTGAAGGTGTTTTGCAGTCAAGTGGGGGTTCTGATTTGCCTTTCTAGCAATCCTATAAGCAGCTCTCACTGAAATTTAGCTTGGTCTTTCAGACCTTAACTTGGCCTCCATTGTTCCTGTTAACTGTTATTTCTTAATTTCATGTCAAACTGGGGAAAGGGCAACTTGAAAACGCTTTGCTATCTTCTTATAGCCTTCTCCTGCGTTGTGGGCCTCTACCATTTTCATTTTCAGAGTGCTAGGCAGCGGCTTAGAAGAACCCATGGCTGATTTTTGGCACAAGGTTAAAGTAGGCTGGATTTTTATAAAGGAAATTTGCATCACCTGGCAATCTCTAACGATGATAGTGAACAAGCCATAAACCTATCAGGCTAATTAAGGTCTGAAACCTCGGTCAAAGTTATCTGAGCACACAAATCTCCAAGACTGCCCAAACTTTTGCATTGTTCCACTTTTCTTTTTGTAATTTTTAAAATGTAAAAAATGATTATAATGACAATATATATTTTATATATTTATATATATATATATAGTACAGACCAAAAGTTTGGACACACCTTCTCATTTAAAGATCTTTCTGTATTTTCATGACTGTGAAAATTGTACATTCACACTGAAGGCATCAAAACTATGAATTAACACATGTGGAATTATATAGTTAACAAAAAAGTGTGAAACAACTGAAAATATGTATTATATTCTAGGTTCTTCAAAGTAGCCACCTTTTGCTTTGATGACTGCTTTGCACACTCTTGGCATTCTCTTGATGAGCTTCAAGAGGTAGTCACCAGAAATGGTCTTCCAACAATCTTGAAGGAGTTCCCAGAGATGCTTAGCTCTTGTTGGCCCTTTTGCCTTCACTCTGCGGTCCAGCTCACCCCAAACCATCTCGATTGGGTTCAGGTCTGGTGACTATGGAGGCCTGTTCATCTGGCGTAGCACCCCATCACTCTCCTTCTTGGTCAAATAGCCCTTACAGAGCCTGGAGGTGTGTTTGGGGTCATTGTTCTGTTGAAAAATAAATTATGGTCCAACTAAACGCAAACTGGATGGAATAGCATGCCGCTGCAAGATGCTGTGGTAGCCATGCTGGTTCAGTATGCCTTCAATTTTGAATAAATCCCCAACAGTGTCACCAGCAAAGCACCCCCACACCATCACACCTCCTCCTCCATGCTTCACGATGGGAACCAGGCATGTAGAGTCCATCCGTTCACCTTTTCTGCGTCGCACAAAGACACGGTGGTTGGAACCAAAGATCTCAAATTTGGACTCATCAGACCAAAGCACAGATTTCCACTGGTCTAATGTCAATTCCTTGTGTTCTTTAGCCCAAACAAGTCTCTTCTGCTTGTTAGCTGTCCTTAGCAGTGGTTTCCTAGCAGATATTTTACCATGAAGGCCTGCTGCACAAAGTCTTTTCTTAACAGTTGTTGAAGAGATGTGTCTGCTGCTAGAACTCTGTGTGGCATTGACCTGGTCTCTAATCTGAGCTGCTGTTAACCTGCGATTTCTGAGGCTGGTGACTTGGATAAACTTATCCTCAGAAGCAGAGGTGACTCTTGGTCTTCCTTTCCTGGGGCGGTCTTCATGTGAGTCTGCTTCTTTGTAGCGCTTGATGGTTTTTGCAACTGCACTTGGGGACACTTTCAAAGTTTCCCAATTTTTCACACTGACGGACCTTTATTTCTTAAAATAATGATGGCCACTCGTTTTTCTTTACTTAGCTGCTTTTTTCTTGCCATAATACAAATTCCAACATTCTATTCAGTAGGACTATCAGCTGTGTATCCACCAGACTTCTGCACAACACAACTGATGGACCCCATTTATAAGGCAAAAAATCCCACTTATTAAACCTGATAGGGCACACCTGTGAAGTGAAAACCATTTCCGGTGACTACCTCTTGAAGCTCATCATGAGAATGCCAAGAGTGCGCAAAGCAGTCATCAAAGCAAAAGGTGGCTACTTTGAGGAACGTAGAATATAAGACATATTTTCAGTTGTTTCACACTTTTTTGTTAAGTATATAATTCCACATGTGTTAATTCATAGTTTTGATGCCTTCAGTGTGAATGTACAATTTTCATAGTCATGAAAATGCAGAAAAATCTTTAAATGAGAAGGTGTGTCCAAACTTTTGTTCTGTACTGTATATTTACCTAAAATACAAAGGAAATGTGTCATCTTTAGCCATTTTAGAGATCATTTCATCTTCAACTTGGCTAATTGTTCACAATAACAGTAATTTTGACCGGGGGTGCCCAAAATTTTACATGTCACTGTGTAGAGTGCAATGTATGGAGTTCAATGGTGACTTTGGTGTAGTGGACTACTAGATTTGTTTTTATGTTGCTAATTTTCCATGTCTGAGACAGACAACTCCTTATACTATAACATTACTATGGTCTTATATCACTGTAATACGCTGCACCAAGTATATCTAATGCAAAGTAAATGACAATACTAATTTTCAGTCCTTCTACATGATCGAGTTCGATGATGTATTTAGAATTGAAAATGCGTGTATGATCTCAGTATGAAAACAGCACCAACCACCGTTTTTGAAAGCCTTGCTACCTCTGCTGTTTTTTTACAGCAGCCTGAAGTAAGCAGGTTAAAGATGGGCCAACGCAACTAATGGGCCAGTGCTATGTGCTTGCCCACAGGCTAAAATTTGCTTATCAGTATGTCTTAGTGTGTGGGGAAACTCGAGAACCTGGAGGAAACCTGCACAAACACAGAGAACATGTAAACTCCTTGCAGATGTCGTTGCAAGGCTTCAGTGCTAACCACTGAGCCACCATACTGCCCATGCATTTATAGTGCAATTCTTATTGGGATTTTTTTTTATGAGAAATACACTTCTCAAAAAATAAAGGGAACACTTAAACAACAGAATATAACTCCAAGTAAATCAAACTTCTGTGAAATCAAACTGTCCACTTAGGAAGCAACACTGATTGACAATCAATTTCACATGCTGTTGTGCAAATGGAATAGACAATAGATGGAAATTATGGGCAATTATCAAGGCATCCTCAATAAAGGAGTGATTCTGCAGGTGGGGACCACAGACCACATCTCAGTACCAATGCTTTCTAGCTGATGTTTTGGTCACTTTTGAATGTGGGTTGTGCTTTCACATTCGTGGTAGTGTGGCACCCCAGGAGTCCGGTTGCCACAGTGGCATTGCCTCCCTCACAAGGGGTGATGCCATGCCTGGAAGCAAGCAGGGGTCCCCTAGTCAGGTATACTAGCATGCAACACTTGCCTAGCTCCAGACCAGCAAGGGGAGCTCCTCCCCTTAGCAACTGGAATCTGGGGGCGGGGTTGTGTCCCCCAGTCCCCCAGGGGGATATAGGGGACTCGGTACCCGGGCCTTTTACCTTGCTTAGGATGTCACGGCAGTCGGCTCCCGGGCCCGTACTCTGGGGTCTCTCTTGAAAAAGGGATTTTTAGTGTTTGGTTTGTCTCGTGACGCCACAAGTAGTTTCCGGTAATGGTTACCGGCGCTGCTGCAGACCTCTGGGGGTGATGAAATGGCAGCTGGGATGTTTCTGCTCCCCACAGGCGGAGCGGACCCCCCCGGGGCAGAGTAGATGGAAGGGATGCAGGTGAGAGATGGCCAGGTCAAGGGGAATGATGGACACGTACACAGGAGTTCGCTTCTGTACCTTTACTGGTGTAATGGCAGGTATGGTCCAGGGTACTTGCTAGGAAGGGTGCACTTCAGGATTTCTCCCCAGGGAGCGGGTATAAGGCCTCCTGATCCGTGTTTCCCTCTTTTTAAGCTTCTAGCCAGCCTGGAACTTGGCCCAGCTTCTGTGTTGTGTTGCTCTCTCACCTGACCGCTTGGTAGTAGGACCTTTCTTTGGCAAGCACTATCCCTGGATGCTGGGGCCTTCATGGTTCCTAGTCCTGTTATTGCTGGTAGCTTCGGGATGACCAGGGGTCTGGAAGGGATTGAACCAGGGATTGAAGCTTGAAGAGGGCAATTTGCATATTCCAGGTGCCTTCTGGGAAAAGCGAAGAGTCTCCTTCAGCTAGAAGATCGTTGGGTACAGCCGGGACCAGCTGCTTGGAAAGCATCGCCAAACCAGGGATTGAAGCTTGAAGAGGGCAATTTGCATATTCCAGGTGCCTTTTGGGAAAAGCGAAGAGTCTCCTTCAGCTAGAAGATCGTTGGGTACAGCCGGGACCAGCTGCTTGGAAAGCATCGCCAAACCAGGGATTGAAGCTTGAAGAGGGCAATTTGCATATTCCAGGTGCCTTCTGGGAAAAGCGAAGAGTCTCCTTCAGCTAGAAGATCGTTGGGGTATCACAAGAAAGAAGACAGACATCAAGTCAGCAGGGACAAGGAGCAGCATGGCAGATGTGACAACCTACATGGTGAGCTGCAACATGTGCTACATGTTCACAGATCGACCAGAAGCTGAAACCAACCTCACCTGCCAGAAGTGTAGACTACTGGCTCTTTTAGAAGAAAAGGTGCGGGGACTGGAAGAAAGAATTGCGACATTAAAACTCATCAAGGAAAATGAAGACTTCCTGGACAGAACAGAAGCGTCACTACTGGTCACAGAAAGTGAAGGAAGCGTCAGAGAACCTCCAGAGGCAGACAAGTGGAGGCAAGTGACCAAAAGAAGCAAGAAGACCATGGAGACACCACCAACCACACAACTGAGAAACAGATTCCAAGGACTTGTAGAGGACGAAGATGGCACACCTAAGGATGAGGAACTACCAGCAAGCAAAAAAGAAAAGAGTACCCAGAAACACCCAGAAGCGACAAGAAAAAGGACAGCCAAGAAGGGAGGTGGTGGTGGGAGACTCACTACTGAGAGGAACAGAAGCAGCTATCTGCAGACCGGACATAACCGCAAGAGAAGTATGCTGCCTCCCAGGGGCGAAGATCAAGGATGTTACCGATAGGATACCAAAGCTCATCAGTCCCAAGGATGTCCACCCATTTCTTCTGATACATGTTGGCACCAATGACAAGGCAAAGAAGGACCTACCGACAATCTGCAAGGACTTTGAAGCATTGGGGAAGAAAGTAAAAGAACTGGATGCGCAGGTAGTTTTTTCTTCTATCCTTCCAGTAGACGGGCATGGCGTCAGGAGATGGAACAGGATCCTTGATGTGAACAGCTGGCTGAGACGATGGTGCAGACAACAAGGATTTGGATTCCTGGACCACGGTGTGAATTACCTCTATGACGGACTCCTTGCCAGAGACGGACTACACCTCAACAAACCCGGGAAACACACATTCGCCAGGAGACTCGCAATACTCATCAGGAGGGCGTTAAACTAGAAGAAGAGGGGATGGGAAGAAAAACGTCGGACATGAACATGCAACCAGAGGACATACTAATGAAAGATATGAAGTGCGACAAAGAAGGTCCAAGACAAGATACTTGGAAGGGCGGTAAGAAAATTTCTATTACAATCCACAGGGAGAAGATTGGAACAAAACAAAATCGTGTAAACTGCGTGCTAGCAAATGCCAGGAGCCTGACAAACAAGATGGATGAACTGGAAGCAGAAATATCTACAGGTAACTATGACATAGTGGGAATAACCGAGACATGGTTGGATGAAAGCTATGACTGGGCAGTTAACTTACAGGGTTACAGTCTGCTTAGAAGGGATCGAAGAAATCGGAAAGGGGGTGGAGTCTGTCTATATGTAAAGACGTGTCTAAAGCCTACAATATGGGAGGATGTATGGGAGGGAAATGAGGAGGTCGAGTCCTTATGGGTGGAGATACATGGGGCAAAAAACAATAATAAAATTATCATAGGAGTCTGTTATAAACCACCAAATATAGCAGAAGCCACGGAAAGTCTATTAATGAGACAAATAGACGAAGTAGCAAAAAATAACGAGGTGATTATTATGGGGGACTTCAACTACCCCGATATAGACTGGGAAACCGAAAGCTGTAGATCTCAGAAAGGAAACAGGTTTCTGTCAATTATCAAAGACAATTATTTGTCACAACTTGTGCAGGAACCAACTAGAGGGACGGCCCTTTTAGACTTAATATTAACTAACAGGCCAGACAGAATAACTGAGGTGCAGGTCGGGGGGCACCTGGGAAATAGTGACCACAACATTATACAATTCCACATGTGCTTCAGTAGGGTGCCCAGCAAGGGAGTCACAAAAACACTGAACTTCAGGAGGGCAAAGTTTGATCAGCTAAGAGATGCCCTTCACCTTATAGACTGGGATAGTATCTTCAGTAATAGGAGCACGGATAGAAAATGGGAAATTTTCAAAACAGTCCTACATAGTCACTGTAGAAGGTACATACCTTATGGGAATAAAAGGGCTAGGAATAGGAGGAAGCCAATGTGGCTAAATAAGGAAGTCAAGAGGGCAATGAAAAACAAAAAAAGGGCTTTCGGTAAACTTAAACAAGAAGGCAGCGAGGAAGCGCTAATAACTTATAGGGAAAAAAACAAAATCTGTAAGAAACAAATAAGAATAGCAAAAGAGGAGACAGAGAGACTAATTGCCAAGGAAAGTAAAATGAATCCCAAACTGTTCTTTAACTATATAAACAGTAAAAGGATTAAAACTGATGGAGTTGGCCCATTGAAAAATAACCTGGGTAAAATCATAGAGGGCGATGAGGGTAAAGCAAACCAACTCAATAGCTTCTTCTCCACTGTTTTCACAAAAGAAAACAATTTATCGGAGGAAATGCAAAGTGATAAAGTAAACCCTCCGCTAAATATCACCCACCTAACCCAGGAGGAAGTTCAGAAACGCCTAAATAATATCAAAATAGACAAGTCACCAGGCCCAGATGGCATACACCCCCGGGTACTAAAAGAATTAAGTAATGTGATAGACAGACCGCTGTATCTTATATTCAAGCACTCTTTATGGACAGGGACTGCCCCACTAGACTGGCGCCAAGCAAATGTGGTACCAATATTCAAAAAGGGGTCTAAAAGTGACCCTGGGAACTATAGACCAGTCAGCTTAACGTCTGTTGTGGGTAAATTGTTTGAAGGATTTCTTAGAGATGCTATTGTAGAATATCTTAATGATAATAACTGTCTAACTCCATATCAACATGGATTCATGAGAGATCGCTCCTGCCAAACAAACCTGATTGCCTTCTACGAGGAGGTGAGCTCACAGCTGGACCGGGGAGAGTCAGTGGATGTTGTATACCTTGACTTCTCCAAAGCGTTTGATACCGTGCCACACAAAAGGTTGGTATATAAAATGAGAATGCTTGGTCTGGGGGATAATGTGTGCAAGTGGGTAAATAGCTGGCTGAGTGATAGAAAGCAGAGGGTGGTTATCAATGGAGTAAGCTCAGGGGGTGTCAGGGTTACTAGCGGGGTGCCTCAAGGGTCTGTCTTGGGCCCTATATTATTTAATATATTTATTAATGATCTAGTGGAAGGGTTGCATAGTAAAATAGCAATATTTGCAGATGATACTAAACTTTGTAAAGTAGTTAACACAGATGAGGATAGGGCACAGCTACAGGAGGATTTAGATAAATTGGGGAGTTGGGCCAAAAAATGGCAAATGGGGTTCAATGCCGATAAATGTAAGGTCATGCACATGGGAAAGAAAAACAGCAGTCACCCATACATATTAAACGGGAAAACGTTGGGGAAATCTGACATGGAGAAGGACCTGGGCGTCTTGGTTAATAGCAAATTAAATTGGAGTGCCCAGTGTCAGGCAGCAGCTGCGAAGGCAAATAGAGTCATGGCATGCATCAGAAGAGGAATAGGGGCATATGATGAGAACATTGTTCTTCCTCTGTATAAAGCGCTGGTAAGGCCGCACTTAGAATATTGTGCACAGTTCTGGGCTCCGGTGCTCAGGAAAGACATATTGGAGCTAGAGAGGGTACAAAGGAGGGCGACTAAGGTAATAAAGGGAATGGAGGGACTAGAATACCCAGAGAGGTTGTCAAAATTAGGCCTATTTACGTTGGAAAAGAGAAGGCTTAGGGGAGACCTCATAAACATGTATAAATACATCAGGGGGCAGTACAGAGATCTCTCCCATGACCTGTTTATACCAAGGATGGTGACAAAGACGAGGGGGCACACTATGCGTCTGGAGGAAAGGAGGTTCCTGCACCAGCATAGAAGGGGATTCTTTACGGTCAGAGCCGTGAGACTCTGGAACTCTCTGGGAGAGGAAGTGGTGATGTCCAACTCACTTAATGAGTTCACGAGAGGCCTGGACGCCTTTCTTGAGAACAATAAAATTACATCTTATGCTTAGTGATAGTTAATTAATCCAGATTGGTGTCGGGAAGTGAATTTTTTCCTCAATGATGTAAATTGGCCTATACCGCATGTTTTTTTTTTTTTTTTGTTTTGTTTTTTTTTTGCGTTCCCCTGGATCAACGCTGCGGAATAGCTGCAGTGCACAAGAAATAGGCTGAACTGGATGGACGCTTGTCTTTTTTCGGCCTTATAAACTATGTAACTATGTAACTATGGAAGCCTCCTGGTATGCTGGTTGTCCCTACTGGGTATAGAGGACCCTGTAGGTGCGGACCTGGTGTCTGGTTTGTACTCTGGGGTGAGCCTGTGATGCTCCTCTGCCTCCCTTAACTCCTTTCTCCTCTCGCCTCAGGCCACACTCGGGGCCCTCAGAACACAGCAGCAGATGTGCTGCTCCTTCACTGGTCTCAGCGCCAGCACGCTCTCAGACTTCCTCTCTGTCTGAACTGAACTCTCAAACTCTGACTGCCTAACTCCAGCCTCCATATGTATATCCCTAAAAGGGCTCCCTCTGGTGGTCTGAGGTGGAAGGGTGGAGGTGTCTGCATGTAGTGAGGGCCTCTTGTGGAGAAGTTCGTCCATGCACCCTTTTGGGTCCTGTGGTACCTGTGGTAGCAGGGTGCCACATTCCCCCCTAGTACAATTCAGTACTCCTGTACTGAAGCATTTTAAAACAGGTAACAACAACAATTGCAAAAACAATAATAATAACACATATAAGATTTTCAAACAGCTTTTCAAAGTTACAGTGAGTCCCCTAACCAGGTGTCCATCTCACTGGTGGAGATGCAAAATGAGCAGCATGAGGGACCCGCCTGAAAACCCTCAATGTAGGCCCTGGGCGTGGCCACAGGGCATAAGTGATCCATGTGTTTGACCATGTCTTCGGCCACGCCAAACGGGTTTTTGTTCAGTGGTCTCCAATAGGGGGCACTTTAAGAAGCGCAACTATTTACAATGGACAGTTCTTTGGTTATTCACCGTCCATAACCTACAGTCTTTATACCCTGACGGGTAACTACAGGCACACATTAATTTCAGTTTACACAATAAACAATAGGCAATACCCAACTGGGTAACTATTTATACTTTAGGCATTTTGTGTTTTAATCCCTAAACCGGGCAGGGATTTGGCCTTGTGTGCCACGTGTGGACCTTCGTAGCACTGGGGTGATACTGGTGTCTGTGCATGCACTCTCTGTTAACCTATCAGGTGTACTAGCTGGTAGATTACAAAACTGCCTCAATCTCTCTATGACACTGACAAGTGCACTGATTACTGGGCCTTCAGGCTCTGCTTCAACGAGTGATCCTTCTCTGACTGGGGACTCTTCCTGTTCCTGAGCAGGTTCCTCTAGGGCGCCCACAGGTTCTTCTTGTGGTTGATAGAAGTGTATTACTGGTATAATAACTGCTCCATCAAGTTGAGGCCAGTCCGCAGGGAAATCTCCTAGAACTGTGTGAAGCACATCTTCCTTGGGTTCTTCCGGTGCTATAGGAGGTACTTCTTCCTCCGTTGTCTTCAGTAGACCTGGGCACACCTTCAAGTGGTCTCTTGAGACTGTTGCGGTTGTCTTACCTCCATCCTTACTAATCAGGCAGGTTTTACTGTTGTCAAATTTGGAGTTTAACACAGTGTAAGGCTCTCTTTCCCACTGGTCATCGAGCTTGTGACCTCTTCTTTTCCGCTTTAGCACTCTCTCTCCAGGTGCCAAGGGTTCTGCTGGTGCATGTTTGTTATACTGCTCTTCCTGTCTTTCCCTCACCTTGTTTAGACAGTCTTCGACACAGGCCTGTACCTTCCTGTACTGCTCTTGCCGACTTGTGTCCCAGTCTTCAGTGGGCATATCTGCAGCTGGTTCTACCACTCCGAGCTCCAGGTCCATGGGCAATTTTCCTGGCCTTGCTCTCATAAGGTACGCTGGGGTACAATTAGTAGAACTCACGGGTATGTGGTTATACAGGTCCACTAGATCAGGTAGCTTTTCTGGCCACTGGTTCCATTCTTCCAAAGGTAGGGATTTCAACAGGTCTATAATGATGTTGTTCATTTTCTCGCACATACAGTTGGTTTGCGGATGATATGGCGTAGTCCAGATCTTCTTGCATCCATACAGGTGGCAGAATTCCTTGAATAGCTCAGCTTCGAAGGCAGGGCCTTGATCTGTGAGCACCTTTTCTGGATATCCATGGAGTCTGCAGAAGTAGGCTTGGAACGTTCTTGCTGCAGTTTCTGCTGTCAGGTCCTTGACAGGGGCTACAACCAGGAACCGGGAATAGTGATCCACCATGGTCAGGGCATAGGAGTAGCCTGATCTGCTGGGTGACAGTTTGACGTCATCCAGAGCGACAATCTCCAGGGGTTGGGTTGTTTTGATGGACTGCAAGGGTGCTTTCTGGCTGCAGTAGTCTTTCCTTCTGAGGCTACAGGGCCCACAATTCCGGCACCACCTTTCTATGGAACTCTGCATTCCAACCCAATAGAATTGGTCCTTCAGCAGGGTTTCCAGCTTCTTCCAGACAAAGTGACCTGCCTGGTCATGGTAGGCCTCTAACACCATCTGGATATCTGTCCAGGGTACAACAATCTGCCACACCATTTCATGGGTCTTGGGGTTGACATACCTTCTGCACAGCTTCTCTCTGTAGATGAACAGCCGGCTTGTCTCATTCCACAGGTGTTTGAATTGTGGGGGAGCATTCTTATCCAGGTGAGAACCTTCTTGGGTTATAAGTCTTTTGATGAGGCTGACAACCGGGTCACTGTCCTGGGTCTCCTTCCAGTTGTGATGAGGTAGAGGGTTTGGCGTCCTACCATCACATCTTCTGGAGGCGTGCTGCTCGTGGACCATTCCATTTCTGTGGAAAGCAGGTAGTTCAATTTCTTCGAGATCATCCACTTCTTCCTCGGTGTCCGACTGGTGGGGCATTCTCGACAAGGCATCAGCATTGGTATTCTTGTGACCTGCCGGGTACTTGATTGTGAACTGATAATTCGACAGTCTGGCCACCCAATGCTGTTCCCTGGCTCCCAACCTGGCTGTCTCCAGGTGTGTCAAGGGGTTATTGTCGGTAAAGGCTGTAAATTTAGTTGAGGCTAGGTAATGTTTGAATCTTTCAGTGATAGCCCAGACCAAGGCCAGGAACTCCAGCTTGAAGGAACTGTAATTCTCTGGGCTCCTCTCAGTAGGGCGAAGCTTCCTACTGGCATAGGCAATTACCTTTTCTCTGCCGTTTTGCTTCTGGGACAACACAGCGCCCAGTCCCTCATCGCTGGCATCTGTGTATAACAGGAAAGGTTGGCTGTAGTCGGGGTAAGGACTTTCTTTATTAATGCAAAGGACTCTGTCTGCTCTTTGCCCCACTGGAATGGGGGATTTTTACCTCTTTTGGACTGTCCTACCAGGAGATCTTGTAAAGGTGCTGCCTTTTTGGTATAGTCCTTAATGAACCTCCTGTAGTACTCGACCTGTCCTAGAAATTGACATACTTCTTTGAGGTTCCTTGGTTCAGGCCACTTCTGGATGGCCGTGACCTTCTCCAGGTCTGGTGCTATTCCCTCTGAGCTGACCACGTGTCCCTGGTACTGAACCTTCTGTTTGAGTAGGTGGCACTTGGAAGGTTTTAGTTTCATCCCATACTGGGACAATGCCTCAAATACCTCCGCCAGGTGCTTTAGATGGTCTTCATATGTCCTCGAGTACACGATAACGTCATCCAGGTATAGCAGCACTGTCTCAAAGTTCCGGTGTCCCAAGCAACACTCCATCAACCTCTGGAACGTTCCGGGTGCGTTGCAGAGTCCAAATGGCATGCTGTTGAATTCGCATAATCCCATCAGGGTGGTGAAGGCTGTCTTCTCCCGGTCTTCTTCAGCAACAGAGACTTGCCAGTACCCGCTAGTGAGATCCAATGTAGAGAAATAATTGGCAGATTTTAGTGCAGCCAGGGATTCCTCTATATGGGGCAAAGGGTATGCATCTTTATGTGTTATCCGATTAATTTGTCTGTAATCTACACACATCCTCATGCTACCGTCCTTCTTTCTGACCAGGACCAGGTGGGCTGCCCAGGGGCTACAGCTATCCCTTACTACCCCTGCCTTTTTCATGTCATGCAACATTTCTTTGGATTTTTGGTAATGTGCTGGTGGTATGGGTCTGTAACACTCCTTAACGGGTGGATGGTTACCTGTGGGTATGTGGTGTTGTACCCCTTTAACCCTTCCAAAATCAAGTGGGTGTTTAGTAAACACCTGCTCATATTCCTGAACCACTCTGTAAACACCGTGTTTCTGATGGACAGGAGTGGCGTCAGTTCCAACATGGAGCTGTTGACACTATTCCTCCAGCTGAGCTTTTGAGTCATTGTCCTCCACTGTATCCGGTGGGGTCAAGGACTCCACTGTGTGTATGGCATCATTATTCACAGTATATAGTCTGGCAACAGTGGCGTATCGTGGCAATTTAACTTCCTCCTCCCCACAATTTAGGAGGCTTACGGGTACCCTTCCATTGCGTACATCAACTACCCCTCTAGCAGTTAGGAGTGTAGGTCTGTGCTCTGAGTTGATGGGCTCTACTATCGCCTGGTAGTTCCGTCCCTTGAGACCTATTGCTGTCCTACACCAAATCAGCATCTCACTCATTGGGGGAATCACAATGGGTATCGGGTCTGTCACCCGTACATTACCAATCTCACCACCTGTTAGCTTTACCTGTTGCTGGTACAGGAGGGCGCAAATTTCTTTCTGGAGCACCTTCCTCTGCCCTGGTTTGGCAGTGTCAGCAATCTGTTGGAGTAAAAACAACACTTCTCCCAAACAGTTACCAACAACATTTGTACCAAGTATCATATATGGATTTGTATCACCAGGGTTAGATTCTATGACAATCAGTCCTTGGTCCTTTAGTTCCTCTCTCCCCACCTTCACTGTCACGTCTTTAACCTCTACCAGGTTAAGAGGAAGGTCTTTGGAGGCATATAGAGAGATTTGGGGCTGGCGGGTGGAGTTCATCTATGGACCAGTACCTTTTGTTGAGGACATCAGGTATGATGGTTACCTGTGAGCCGGTGTCCAGTAGTGCAGGTGTTGCTATGCCGTCCAGCATGATGGACAGGAAAGGCGTTCCTCCTACAAACCGGTCGTACCAGCTTGATGGGCCTGGTTGATCTACTCCTGGGTGTCGGCCCTTAGCCCCAGGGTTTGAAGGACAGATCCGCGCGGTGTGGCCTGTCTTGTGGCAACGGTAGCAGATGAGTTCTCCTGGAGGGTGACGTTGGTCGTTGGTCCTCCCACGGGGTGGCGTTGTCCTCCTTCTTCTCCTCATCCAGGGGACATCCTCCGGACTGTCGGTGAGTAGGATCCTTCCATCCGGCTCGGGTTTCGCCTGTAGCTGCAGGGCGCTCAGGAAAATGGTCAGGGTTTTACTTAGCTGACGCACTTCAGAGCGCAGGCTGTCCATCTCGCTAGGGGCGCTGTTTGCACTTTTGTCTCAGC
This sequence comes from Phyllobates terribilis, assembly GCF_046119375.1. Lineage (NCBI taxonomy): Eukaryota > Metazoa > Chordata > Amphibia > Anura > Dendrobatidae > Phyllobates > Phyllobates terribilis. The sequence goes on along the minus strand of NW_027362769.1, from coordinate 345,398,064 downwards.
CACTAATGAAGGGGCAGTGAGTGTTGTGGCCATTGGGGTGGCCCCACCATGGTAACGCTGGATAGCAGTATCTTATGGTTCCAGAGGCTGAAGGCCCTTAATAGCCATGTCCTTCAGGGTGTCAAAAGGGGCATTTGGATGATCTAAGGCCCGCCACCGTACAGTTCTGCTCTCCTCCTGGGACCTCAACCCCCGGATGAATTGTTCTGTCAGCATTTTGTTCTCATCAGGTATGCTGGCCGGACTAACTTGTTTCAGGGCCCGCAGTGCCTCTTGTAGACGCCAGGCATAGTCCCCGATACTGTCCTCAGGTTTCTGGGTACAGTGGTAGGACCTCATCCGAAGATCTGTCTCAGTGCGGTATTCAAAGACAGTTTTCAGTCTCTTAAATATAATGGATACTGATTCCTGGTCTGCGACTGGCCAGGTTTCAACTTCCCGCTCTGCGGCACCAGTCAACTGTCCCAGCACAACAGCGGCTCTCTGTTTACCAGTCATTGAATACATGTCCAATACACCGCATATTTTCCTTTTGAATCCAGAGAGGGCGTCTGGTTTGCCGTCATCCTGGGGAAGCCATTTCACTCCGGGGATATACGGCAGGGCCATGGGTATCAATGGAGTCGCAACCACTGCTGGTGGGGCGGCTGCTACTGCTACGGCCTGAGCAGCACCGGGCGCGAGTTGAACATTGGGAGTGTTAACTGGTGCTCCGGCGTCTTGCTGGTTGTCGGCCATGGTTGCTCCCCCCTAGTAAACTGTAGCCAACCTTCTCTTTCTTTTTTCGGGTAGGCTGCAGCTCCGCAGACGACGGTCTCCTTCCAGGACCTAAAGCTTCCTGGTGCTGCATCAGAACACGAGACGGGGCTTGAGCTTCGCGCGCTACCAATGGTAACGCCTCTCTGGTTCCCGCGGTTACGCCCCTCTTCTTCCCGCGCGGCGACGTGGTAATGGCGGTGATGTTCACCACAGTTCAAACACAGTTCAAATACGGCACAGTACCCGGTGGCACGAAATCCTGTTTGTGACACCAGGAAGAGTGTGACTCGCCCAGGGGGGATATATGGGGGAAACTCGGTACCCGGGACTTTACCTCCTTGGGATGTCGCGGCAGTCGGCTCCCGGGCCCGTCCTCTGGGTCACTTTTTAAAAGGGGCTTTAGTGTTTTTGTTAACAGTTTGTCTTGTGACACTACCTGTGGTTTCTGGTAATAGTTACCAGCGCTGCTGCAGACCTCCAGGGGTGATGGGATGGCAGCTGGGATGTTTCTGCTCCCCACAGATGGAGCGGGCCCCTGGGGCAGAGTTGATAGATGGGATGCAGGTGAGAGATGGCCAGGTCAAGGGGAATGACGGACACATACACAGGGGTTCTCTTCTGCACCTTTACTGGTGTAATGGCAAGTATGGTCCAGGGTACTTGCTAGGAAGGGTGCACTTCAGGACTTCTCCCCAGGGAGCGGGTATAAGGCCTCTTGATCCATGTTTCCCTCTCTTTAAGCTTCTAGCCAGCCTGGAACTTGGCCTAGCTTCTGTGTTGTGTTGCTCTCTCACCTGACTGCTTGGTAGTAGGACCTTTCTTTGGCAACCACTATCCCTGGATGCTGGGGCCTTCATGGTTCCTAGTCCTGTTATTGCTGGTAGCTTCAGGATGACCAGGGGTCTGGAAGCCTCCTGGTATGCCGGTTGTCCCTACTGGGTATAGAGGACCCTGTAGGCGTGGACCTGGTGTCCTGTTTGTACTCTGGGGTGAGCCTGTGATGCTCCTCTGCCCCCCTTCACTCCTTTCTCCTCTCCTCTTTGCCTCCAGCCACACTCGGGGCCCTCAGAACACAGCAGCAGACGTGCTACTCCTTCACTGGTCTCAGCGCCAGCACGCTCTCAGACTTCCTCTTTGTCTGAACTGAACTCTCAAACTCTGACTGCCTAACTCCGCCCTACATATATATATCCCTAACAGGGCTCCCTCTGGTGGTCTGAGGTGGAAGGGTGGAGGTGTCTGCATGTAGTGAGGGCCTCTTGTGGAGAAGTCCGTCCATGCACCCTTTTGGGTCCTGTGGTACCTGTGGTAGCAGGGTGCCACAGGGTTAGTTAGAGTTAGTGAAAGGAGTTGAATACAGGACAGCGACGAGGAAAGACCTGGGGAGTGGACGCCCGGAGGCTCAGCAGCACATAGGGCCCAGCACCGCCACGTGAGAGCAACACTCCAGGAAGACCCGAGCTTCCTGCCATACGGGTGAGCACAAAGACGTTTTACTCAGGGACAAGGGCCACAGCTCAGTTATAAGCAGCAGAGCCAAAGAGATTAACGCAAAGGGAAGGCCTCCAACTTCACCTGGCGAGGTGGATTCCCAACTTGCTTCCAGGCCGCCCGTACCTCTACTACTAGCTAGTACCCATGCCCCGGTCTGCCTAACCACCGCAAGTAAAGATAAGAGGAAACTGCCATTAAGTTGTGGACTGATTATTAATTGCGCCATCCCCTGCACAACACTGCAGAGTAATATCTATAACATCACCACTTCCTGCCCTGGAGCTAAGCTCTGCCTGTGGAGAGCTGAACCAACTCTGTTGCGTCATCATCAGCTTCAGAGGATCTGCACCGCAGCGGCGGCCCCATATAGCCACATTCCACAGGTGGCGTCACGAATGTTATACTGTATATATATAAAACTTTAATTCCCCTTTTCTCAACATCCCCTTTTATTGACCGCCCTGGTTCATGGATCGGGTCACCGCCACTGTGACACCCCTAGCACCAACCAGCCCGGCTACCGAGTACCCCACGGCCCAGGGGGCGCATCAAATTGGAGTCACGAACAGGATATGAAACCCACCCGTTTTAACCGGGTATTGTGCGCCTAGAGACTGTGTGTACTATACTGAATGTGGCGCCCGCCCCAGAAGAACGGGCGCCATTATGTGCGTGATCAAGGACAACAAAGAACCTCCCATTGTGGGCCGGGTCCTAGAATGGCGCCAAAAGCGCAACCCGCCCCATGCGCCTATGGCCATATACCTGGCTCTGTCCATCAGTCTGGGGAAGCCGCCTTTGGGTGTGGCCGACAGCAAGCAGCCATGGGACCGCCCCAGAAAGGTGAGAGGAAAGAAGAAACCTGGGAGACAGGGTGGAGTCTCAAACAGTCTAGACAGACCGCACCCGGCAGGCAAGATGGAGAGAGGTAAGCCTGAAACTCTTTCTTGTGGCCTGCAGCTCGCGTCAGAACCCCTTACCTTGGAGGGGATACCAACCAAGATGTCCCTGGAGGACACCAGCTTCATCCGGGATGAGATGCAAAACCTGGGCAGGAGGATGGAAGAGACCCAGCAAGTCGCGATTGCTGCCTGGAGAGTGGAGCTGGTAGAGAAAATGTTGACCCGGCAGCAGTCGGCGCTGCCAGTGACCAGCAGCGCCCCAGCCCTGGCAGAGTGGCACACGGACCAGGAGGTGTCAGTCACGGGAGCAGGTAGGAGAGAGGTCCTTGTCCCGGTCGCGGCTGGCGCTGCTCCATCCTGGTCCCCCTGCGGGAACCTCCGTCCCCGGGCGCGCACGCCCCAGATCTGCTCCTGGGCCTGGAACCATCAACCCCGGGCGCTGCTAACGCAGACTTGCTCCTGGGCCCCCTGCAAGAACCACCTACCCCTACACCTGAATGGGTGTACGGGCGCCTGCCCTGGGACTGGTCCGCGGAGGTGGAAGACAAGAGCCTCCCGTTATTGCCCGCTCCTGAGTCCTCAGTCACCCCTGGAAGAGAGGAAGATCAGTTCCTGTGGAATAACCTGGGGGGGGGACCTCATGCAGGTGGGAGCTCCTGCAGCTGGAAAAGTAGCGGTGCATCCGGCGGGTGCGCTGGGAGAGAATGAAAGCCCGTAACCTGGCGGAGAAGACTCGGGCCCGCAAGACAAGAGCAGCCACACCCAGTCCCCGCGCAGAAGGGATGGTTGTGAAATTCGACTTAGATGGAGGATGGGGCTTCATCAGAGAGCAACAGGCCGATACGGATCTCTTTGTGAAACGGAGGGACGTGGAGTCACACCTCAAACAAGGACATCCCCACAGGAACCTGTACCCTGGTGACCGAGTCACCTACACCAGGCATTGAGGTGAGCGGGGATGGTATGCCCTGGATGTACACAGGGTAGTGGAGGAGGACATCCCCCTGCAATTGGAGGCTGATGACCCGGCTGGGCCAGCCTACAACAATCAGGTGTCTCCCACTATTGAACTGTTCAGTTAAAAGAAAAAGTTTAAAGACTGTTGAAAGTGTGTGTTTGAAAAGTTTTATAGAGTACCCGGTAAAGGTACAAGGACATTTAGCCTGTGGACGGTGAGCAGCTAAAAACTTTCCATATAAATAGTTAGCACTTATTAACCCCTTAAGCCCCGAAGCATTTTCCGTTTTTGCATTTTTGTTTTTTGCTCCCCTTGTTCCCAGAGCCATAGCGTTTTTATTTTTTGGTCAATATGGCCATGTGAGGGCTTATTTTTTGTGGGACGAGTTGTACTTTTCAACGCCATTACTAGTTTTACCATATTGTGTACGGGAAAATGGGAAAAAAATTCCAAGTGCGGTAAAATTGCAAAAAAAGTGCAATACCACAGTTGTTGTTTTTTTTTTTACCACTTTCACTGAATGCTAAAACTGACCTGGCATTCTTATTGTACAGGTCATTGCAAGTTCATAGACACCAAACATGTATAGGTTCTTTTATATTTAAGTGGTGAAAAAAAAATCCAAAATTTGGTAAAAAAAAAAAAAAATAGTGCCATTTTCCGAGACCTGTAGCGTCTCCATTTTTCGTGATCTGGGGCTGGGTGAGGGCTTATTTTTTGTGCGACGGGCTGATGTTTTTATTGATAATATTTTGGGGTAGATCCAATGTTTTTATCACCTGTTATTGCATTTTATTGCAATTTTGCGGCGACCAAAAAACGTAATTCTGGCGTTTAGAATTTTTTTCTCGTTACGCCGTTTACCAATCAGATTAATTCTTTTTTTATATTGATAGATCGGGCGATTCTGAACGCGGCGATACAAAATATGTCTATGTATGTTTTTTTTATATATATTTTATTTTGAATGGGGCGAAAGAGGGGTGATTTAAACTTTTATATTTTTTTATTTTTTTTTACGTATATTTTTAAAAACTTTATTTTTTTACTTTTTGCATGCTTCAATAGTCTCCATAGGAGACTAGAAGCAGCAACTGTCTGATCGGCTCTGCTACATACAGGGGACCAGCAGATCCCCTGCATGCAGCAGAAATGGTCCTGTGCTATGAGCGCCGGCCACTAGGTGGCGCTCATAGCGACCAGATCATGACAACTACAGGCGTCTGCTGCAGACCCTGGGTTGTCATGCCCACCCATCGGTGACCGCGATCACGTGACGGGGTCGCCGATGGGCGGGGCTTATGACGCGCTACCCGGAAGCGCGCGTTCAATGCCATTGTCGGAGATTGACAGCGGCATTTAACATGTTGCGGGCACATGTCAGCTGTAAGAATCAGCTGACATGTGCTCGGTTCAGTGAGGGCTCAGCGCAGCAGCCCTCACTGAACCGGGGGTACGCAAATGTGCGTACTAATACGGCAAGGGTTGTAAAGGGGTTAAAGTGCCTCTTATTGGTTTTATATAGATCACAGAACAAAAACCCATTTGGCGTGGCCGAAGATGTGGTCCAACGGCCGGATCACCTATGCCCTGCAGCCATGCCCATGGCCTACGTTGAGGGTTTTCGGATGGGTCCCTCATGTTGCTCTAAGTGCACCTTCTCCAGTGAGATGGACACCCGGCTGCAGATCTCACTTTAGTTTTCTGAACTTACTTGAAAAATGATAAAAATGTTTTATATGCGAGGGTGAATGTTAGTAAAAATACTTTTATAATGATTTATATGCTAATAGAAACCTGTAACGTTCAAGTGATGTGGCTTCCATAAAGGGAAGAAAAACCTGTTAAAAATTCTTCTAAGCGATGCATCTCAAAATTTTGTATGTCTAAAAACCTGTGTTTTTACTTTGTTCCAGCCCGCGGACATACTGTGTTTTACCAGGGGGGTATGTGGTACCCCTGCGAGTTCAGTCGCCACAGAGGTACTGCATCTCACCCAGAGGTGTGGTATTTCACTCTCAGGTAAGGAGGGACTGCTCGGGACCCTCACTGAACGGGGGGTACGCAAATGTGCGTACTAATATGGCAAGGGTTGTAAAGGGGTTAAAGTGCCTCTTATTGGTTTTATATAGATCACAGAACAAAAACCCATTTGGCGTGGCCGAAGATGTGGTCCAACGGCCGGATCACCTATGCCCTGCAGCCATGCCCATGGCCTACGTTGAGGGTTTTCGGATGGGTCCCTCATGTTGCTCTAAGTGCACCTTCTCCAGTGAGATGGACACCCGGCTGCAGATCTCACTTTAGTTTTCTGAACTTACTTGAAAAATGATAAAAATGTTTTATATGCGAGGGTGAATGTTAGTAAAAATACTTTTATAATGATTTATATGCTAATAGAAACCTGTAACGTTCAAGTGATGTGGCTTCCATAAAGGGAAGAAAAACCTGTTAAAAATTCTTCTAAGCGATGCATCTCAAAATTTTGTATGTCTAAAAACCTGTGTTTTTACTTTGTTCCAGCCCGCGGACATACTGTGTTTTACCAGGGGGGTATGTGGTACCCCTGCGAGTTCAGTCGCCACAGAGGTACTGCATCTCACCCAGAGGTGTGGTATTTCACTCTCAGGTAAGGAGGGACTGCTCGGGACCCTCACTGAACGGGGGGTACGCAAATGTGCGTACTAATACGGCAAGGGTTGTAAAGGGGTTAAAGTGCCTCTTATTGGTTTTATATAGATCACAGAACAAAAACCCATTTGGCGTGGCCGAAGATGTGGTCCAACGGCCGGATCACCTATGCCCTGCAGCCATGCCCAGGGCCTACGTTGAGGGTTTTCGGATGGGTCCCTCATGTTGCTCTAAGTGCACCTTCTCCAGTGAGATGGACACCCGGCTGCAGATCTCACTTTAGTTTTCTGAACTTACTTGAAAAATGATAAAAATGTTTTATATGCGAGGGTGAATGTTAGTAAAAATACTTTTATAATGATTTATATGCTAATAGAAACCTGTAACGTTCAAGTGATGTGGCTTCCATAAAGGGAAGAAAAACCTGTTAAAAATTCTTCTAAGTGATGCATCTCAAAATTTTGTATGTCTAAAAACCTGTGTTTTTACTTTGTTCCAGCCCGCGGACATACTGTGTTTTACCAGGGGGGTATGTGGTGCCCCTGCGGGTTCAGTCGCCACAGAGGTACTGCATCTCACCCAGAGGTGTGGTATTTCACTCTCAGGTAAGGAGGGACTGCTCGGGACCCTAACAGCTGCATCCACCACTACACTTCTCCAGGCCAGCAGGAAGGGCAAGATTCTCTGCTACACGGCTGAGCCCTGTCCCTGGCAGGAGTGGGGGGAACCAAGTGAGGCGGAACCATGTAGTGGGTGTGGGTGGAGGAGGTAGATCAGGGGAGCACTTGGGAGGAAGATATAAAAGAAGAAGCCATCTTGTGAAGTGAGTTGTTCAGTGATTAGTCAGAGTGAGAGTTCAGAGCAGGAGCTCAGGAGGAGCTCTGCTCAGGAAGAGGGCCTAGTGAGAAAGGCCCAGGAAAGACTGAGGAGAGGAGCAGGGAGGAAGGCTCCAGGAAGTTAGAAAGGATCCTAGGGGAACGGGCAGTGCGGATGCCACCCGTGCGCCCGAGTCTGTAGAAAGGTGGAAGGATAGGGTCGAAGAGAGGGGACCGGTCCCTAACATTAGCAGAGTTCTTCAAGTCTCAGCTACATAACCGGAGGGTGCAGTATTTCAGGTACTGCAGCCAACAGTAACATCTACAGTACAGACCAAAAGTTTGGACACACCTTCTCATTTAAAGATTTTTCTGTATTTTCATGACTTTGAAAATTGTACACTCACTCTGAAGGCATCAAAACTATGAATTAGCACATGTGGAATTATATACTTAACAAAAAAGTGTGAAACAACTGAAAATATGTCTTATATTCTAGGTTCTTCAAAGTACTCACCTTTTGCTTTGATGACTTCTTTGCACACTCTTGATGAGCTTCAAAAGGTAGTCACCGGAAATGGTCTTCCAACAATCTTGAAGGAGTTCCCAGAGATGCTTAGCACTTGTTGGCCCTTTTGCCTTCACTCTGCAGTCCAGTTCACCCCAAACCATCTCGATTGTGTTCAGGTCTGGTGACTGTGGAGGCCAGGTCATCTGGCATAGCACCCCATCACTCTCCTTCTTGGTCAAATAGCCCTTACGCAGCTTGGAGGTGTGTTTGGGGTCATTGTCCTGTTGAAAAATAGATGATGGTCCAACTAAACACAAACCAGATGGAATAGCATGCCGCTGCAACATGCTGTGGTAGCCATGCTGGTTCAGTATGCCTTCAATTTTGAATAAATCCCCAACATTGTCACCAGCAAAGCACCCCCACACCATCACACCTCCTCCTCCATGCTTCACGGTGGGAACCAGGCATGTAGAGTCCATCCGTTCACCTTTTCTGCGTCGCACAAAGACACGGTGGTTGGAACCAAAGATCTCAAATTTGGACTCATCAGACCAAAGCACAGATTTCCACTGGTCTAATGTCCATTCCTTGTGTTCTTTAGCCCAAACAAGTCTCTTCTGCTTGTTGCCTGTCCTTAGCAGTGGTTTCCCAGCAGCTATTTTACCATGAAGGCCTGCTGCACAAAGTCTCCTCTTAACAGTTGTTAAAGAGATGTGTCTGCTGCTAAAACTCTGTGTGGCATTGACCTGGTCTCTAATCTGAGCTGCTGTTAACCTGTGATTTCTGAGGCTGGTGACTCAGATAAACTTATCCTCAGAAGCAGAGGTGACTCTTGGTCTTCCTTTCTCGGGGCGGTCCTCATGTGAGCCAGTTTCTTTGTAGCGCTTGATGGTTTTTGCAACTGCACTTGGGGACACTTTCAAAGTTTTCCCAATTTTTAGCACTGACTGACCTTCATTTCTTAAAGTAATGATGGCCACTCATTTTTCTTTACTTAGCTGCTTTTTTCTTGCCATAATACAAATTGCAACAGTCTATTCAGTAGGACTATCAGCTGTATATCCACCAGACTTCTGCACAACACAACTGATGGTCTCAACCCCATTTATAAGGCAAGAAATCCCACTTATTAAACCTGACAGGGCACACCTGTGAAGTGAAAACCATTTCCGGTGACTACCTCTTGAAGCTCATCAAGAGAATGCCAAGAGTGTGCAAAGCAGTCATCAAAGCAAAAGGTGGCTACTTTGAAGAACCTAGAATATAAGACATATTTTCAGTTGTTTCACACATTTTTGTTAAGTATATAATTCCACATGTGTTAATTCATAGTTTTGATGCCTTCAGTGTGAATGTACAATTTTCATAGTCATGAAAATACAGACAAATCTTTAAACGAGAAGGTGTGTCCAAACTTTTGGTCTGTACTGTATATCACCAGAAAGGTGGCCATAGAGGACCCAAGGCACAGAGAAGACGTCGCCTGACAAGGTCCGCGGCCACTGGCTTGGGACACTGGGTGTGAGGTGCAGGGAGACGGCCAGAAGGAACACACAGAAAGGGGTCCTGTTACGTACTCTGAACGTACCTGGGAGTGTGATGAACCCCTCCCTGAGTAAGTGTGGCACCCTGCTACCACAGGTACCATAGGACCCAAAAGGGTGCATGGATGGACTTCTCCTCAAGAGGCCCTCACTACAAACAGACACCTCCACCCTTCCACCTCAGACCACCAGAGGGAGCCCTTTTAGGGATATATATATGGAGGGTGGAGTTAAACAGCTAGTCTTTTTAGTCAGAGAGCAGTCTGTGAGCAGCACATGAGCTGCTGTGTGTGTTGAGGGCCCTGAGTGTGGCCGAGGCAAGAGGAGAGGAGAGAGGAGTTGAGGGGTCAGAGGAGCATCACAGGCTCACCCCCAGACACAATCCGGACACCAGGTCCATGCCTACAGGGTTCTCTACACCCAGTAGGGACAACCAGCATACCAGGAGACTTCCAGACCCCTGGTCATCCTGAAGCTACCATTAGTAACAGGACTATCAACCACGATGGCCCCAGCATCCAGGGATAGTGGTTGCCAAGGAAAAGTCCTACTACCAAGCAGTCAGGTGAGAGAGCAACACAACACAGAAGCTAGGCCAAGTTCCAGGTGGGCCAGAAGCTTAGAGAGGGGAAGAAACGGATCAAGAGGCCGTATACCCGCTCACTGGGTAGAGTCCTGAAGTGCACCCTTCCTAGCAAGTACCCTGGACCATACCTGCCATTACACCAGTAAAGGTACTGAAGTGAATCCCCTGTTTACATGTCCATCATTCCCCCTGACCCGACCGGGCCATCTCTCACCTGCATCCCATCTATCAACTCTGCCCTGGGGGCCTGCTCCGCCTGTGGGGAGCAGAAACATCCCAGCTGCCATCCCATCACACCCGGAGGTCTGCAGCAGCGCTGGTAACTATTACCAGAAACCACAGGTGGCATCACGAGACAAACTGTTAACAAAAACACTAAAACCTCATTTAAAGAGTGACCCAGAGGACGGGCCCGGGAGCCGACTGCCGCGACATCCCAAGGAGGTAAAGGCCCGGGTACCGAGTTTCCCCCATATATCCCCCCTAAGCGAGTTACACTCACAGGACGGCGTGGGAAGTTACTCTAGTACTGGTAACTTGGAGTCTAAAAATCGTGAGTAAAACCCTGAAGACTGCATCCCACTGTCTCTGTGAATTATTACCGTGACTATCATTACCGCTGCCAGCTTACTCTCTGCACACTGTTTCCCCTGCCACATCCTTCATATAAACTTTCTCAGTCCCTGGGGGCCCGCTTCTCCTGTGGGAAGTGTGTCATCTCAGCTGCTACACCATCTATCCCCCAGGGTCCACACAGCAGCGCTGGTCACCCCTGACCAGGCACCACAGGTGGCATCACGTAAAGACTACAATTCCCCTGTAAATACTCCCTTCATCTGCTCCGCCAGGGCCACGGAGCTGGGCCACTGCCACCGTGACCTTTCTGGAAGACTGCCGGCCCGGCTACTGAGTACCCCATGCCCTCACGGCCGCAGCAGTAGCATGAGACGGACTCTACAACCCACAGTAGTTGCTCAGGTAGTACAGCTCATCCAGGATGGCACATCAATGCGAGCTGTGGCAAGAAGGTTTGCTGTGTCTGTCAGCGTAGTATCCAGAGGCTGGAGGTGCTACCAGGAGACAGGCCAGTACACCAGGAGACATGGAGGGGGCCGTAGGAGGGCAACAACCCAGGAGCAGGACCGCTACCTCTGGAATTGTGCAAGGAGGAACAGGAGGAGTGTGGCACCCCAGGAGTCCGGTTGCCACAGTGGCATTGCTTCCCTCACAAGGGGTGATGCCATGCCAGGAAGCAAGGAGGGGTCCCCTAATCAGGTTTACTAGCGTACAACACTTTCCTGGCTCCAGACCAGCAAGGGGAGCTCCTCTCCTTATCAACTGGAATCTGGAGGAGGGGTTAGCAAGAGTTAGTGAGAGGAGTTGAATACTGAACAGCGAAGAGGAAAGACCTGGGGAGTGGAGCTGCACGGCAGCTCACCCCAGAGAGGAGCATAGAAGAACCGGACACCGGCGTCTGAGGTTGTGGGGCACTGAAGGCCCAGCAGCAGAAACTGGAGGGCAGGAGACTGCAGGTCTCCTGGCCCCATCAGACGCCCGGAGGCTCAGCAGCACATAGGGCCCAGCACTATCATGTGGGAGCGACACTCCAGGAAGGCCCGAACTGCCTGCCATACGGGTGAGCACAAAGACGTTTTAAGAGGAAACCGCCTTTAAGTTGTGGACTGGTTATTAACTGCGCCATCCCCTGCACTACACTGCACAGCAACATCTATAACATCACCATTCCTTGCCCTGGAGCTAAGCTCTGCCTGTGGAGAGCTGAACCAACTCTGCTGCATCATCATCAGCTCCAGAGGATCTGCACCGCAGCGGTGGCTCCATATAGCAGCATACCACAGGTGGCGTCACGAACATTATATATAGAAGCTCTATTCCCTTTTCTTTAAAACCCCTGTTATTGACCGCTCTGGGTCACGGACCAGGTCACCGCCACTGTGACATCTCCCAGCATCGACCGGCCCTGCTACCGAGTACCCCATGGTCCAGGGGGCGCGTCAGGAGCACTGCCAGTGCCCTGCAAAATGACCTCCAGCAGGCCACAAATGTACATGTGACGCGCCCCCTGGGCCATATTCTTTAGGGGGAATATCCGGAGCCGGATCAGATGGGAGTTGTAGTCTTCCGAGTGGCTGTGACCCGGTCCGTGCCCAGGGTGTCAAACTCAGTTGTATGTGGCAGTCCTACAGATGTCACTAAGTTCTTAATGTCGACTACGCCACCCGTTGTATTGCGGTCACTATGGCCGCCGCTGCAGCAGGGTCCGCTGAGGCTGATGGTGTAGGTGCAGCTATTGATGGTATAACCCCCAACGGGTGGGGTATAGCCTCAGGGGGATCAGGTGCAGAGGATGGGGGTTGTGGTGGTGCAGCATAGATGGTAATGAAGACAGAGTCGGGTTATGCAGTTTAGGATGTTTACTCACTGCTGATGTTCTGGTCACTCCAGCTTCGAGTGACCTCCCGAGCCGTGCTGCGTCCACCAGGTTCTGGATCCAGCCAACCCCCAAATAAGTCCGGAGCGTGACCCTGAGCTCTCCTTCTGTCCTTTCTCTGGCCGTCCCCACTATTGATCCACCCAGGTCCAGCTCCCTCGGGCCTTCTGTTGGGAGACCCTTGGCCTTGGGTTCCCTGACCCTCCTCGTGGTATGCCTTCGTGGTGGATGTGGTGGGTGACCGTGGCAAACGCTGCCCACGGTCTCCGGTCTCTGGCTGGGGTGTGTTTTTGCCCCCACCAGCTTGGGTTCCGGTACCCAGTGCCGACTCTTCACCCGGGGATTTAAGTTGGGTTCTTGGAGTCCTTTTCTTCTGTTTCCCCCTCTGGGTCTCTCTTTCTCCTCTCTCACTCTGGGTCTCTCTTCTCTTCAGCTCGCTGACTTTCTCTCTGCAACTGACCCTGTTCTTAGTTGGTGCCCACCTTATATACACCCTCTATGTGTGAGCTCAGGTGACCAGCACCCAATGAGCTCCTAACTTTACCCAGGCTGCTCCCCCTATCTGCCCCTACACTACTTGGGATGTACCACCCCCCTCCCACTCCAGCCAGGAACAGACTCGGTCGTACCTGCACATTTCTAAGTGGGAGTACCGTCGGCCTGCTCCTCGGAAATGGGATGTGTGTAGTGCATGCAGCCTGCCGAGCTCAGTTCCACACTCCTTCCCTACCCGGGAGTGGAATATCACACCTCTGGGTTGAGGTGCAATACCCCTGTAGCAGCCGAATCCTCAGGGTGCTACATTCCCCCCTGGTAAATCACAGCACGTCCTCGGGCTGTAAGACAAAAACATCACAAAACATACAAAAATTTTCATATAAACATAAACATATAAAACATATAAAACTTTATATAAATTAGCAGCATTAAACATTCTCGTCGTCTCTTGTTCCTCCTCCGGTCACTGGGCAACTGTTGACCGGGCAAAGTGCGACAGTTCTTTTCTTTAAGATGGTTTTACAGTAAAACCAGTAGGGGGCGCTTTAGGACGCGCAACTATATACAAGGATATGGCCGCTCTCAGTCCTCGGCCAGTTAAGGAGGGAAAGGGAATGGCTGCTCACAGTCCTCAGCCTGTGGGATTAAGGGTAAACGGGTAAACAGTTCACTCAGCTGGTCCCAACGGGGACTATATTAGCAATAACAGTTTCTTTATACCCCGATCGGGTAACTATTTACAGCACCTGCTCCGCTGTACTCAACAACGTCTTCGTCCTGCTCCTTCTTTGGGGATCTCAGCTTCAGACCCGTCCGGATCCTCTTGCTCTTCCTCCTCACATCGCAGCTCCTCCTCTGTCAGGCGATGCACATGGAGGGCGTAAGGTCCTTTGGCACACTTGTGCCGGGTAAAGGTGACCTCGTCCCCGATATAAAGGTCACGACCTCTGTGCCCCTCCGGCAGATGGGACTCCACATCTCTGCGCGTGACAAAGACGTCGCCGGGGGTGTTGTGGTCTCTGATGAAGCCCCACCCATGCTGCATGTTGAACTTAATTACAGTCCCGGTGGTGCGGGGACTGTGCGCTGCACGGGGGTCCCTCCTGGTTCGGCTCTTCTGCTCGGCGCTCCTTATTTGGGCCTGTTGTTCCCGGACCCGCCTCTCTCTCCGCTCCCTCGCAAACTCCTCGAGCTGCTGTCGGCAGCACTCAGCACGCTCCGCTGCAGCCGCCCTGGTTTCTTGAGTGAACCCCATTAGGTCTTCTCCGGTGGGGTCCCACTCAAATTGGGTCTCTTCAAGCGGGGGCGAGATCCTTATCACGGGCTTCGGAGCCGGAATCAGGGGTGCACACATGGCCCCAACTCTCCTCTGGTGCTCCAGTTCATAATATTTCTGGGGCCAGATGAAAGGCTGCCCGTCCGGCCACGTGTGCTGGGCAAACAAGTCCTCTCCCAGACGCGGCACCCTTGGTTTTACGGGTGCGGGCGCGGTGGTGGTGGCGCCCGGGTTGCCCAGGCCTTGCGGCCAGGCCTGGGGCACCTGGAAGGTGAAGGGTACCGTTAGGACGGCGGCGCCCTGGGCTACCTGGCCTTGCGGCCAGGCCGGAGGCTCCGCGGAAGTAGGGGGCGCTGTTGGTGATGCGACGCCCGGGAATTCTAGGCCCTGCGACCAGGCTGGTGTTACTTCCTGTTTTGCCACGCTCGGGGTCGGTGCGCATGGCGTCACAGGGGTCGCGACGGCGGCTTCCGGTTGGGGCCTAGTCTGCGTCGGTGACATGGCGTTTTCGGGCACAGCAGGGGGACTTTCGGGCTCTGCGACGGGGAGCTGGGGCAGGTAAGCGGTGTCCTGGTTTGGGGTATAGACGTCCCCTTTACCTGCCTCCATGCGTTCGGCTCCCTTCTCGGCGCCGTCTCCGGCCTTGGGTCCTCCCGCGCCATCCTCAGAGGCGGTCTGTCTCCTCATCTTGGCTGGCGTGCTCCGGGTCTTGGTTTGCTGGGCCATCTCTCGGCTCCACTCCGCCAATGTCTCTCGCTGTACCCGGGCCATCCTCCGTGCGAGGCCCTCCAGGGCAGTCTGTGCACACTCCCGGTCTCGGGGGAGCTGTGCGAGGACCTCCACTAGGCCTAGTGGGGTCGTGGTTTCCAGCAGGCTCCTGACCAACGGGTCGGTGCTGCTCTGCTCTTCTTCCAGCAGGCTCCTGGCCAGCGGGCCGGTGCTGCTCTGCTCTCTCGCCATCTCCGGGTGAGCTTCTCTGCTACTCTTCTCCAGGCCTCTTGCCTCCGGGTGCGCTCGCTCCAGACTGCTCCAGGCGGCACCCATCTTTGTTCTCTCCTTTCGTCTCCTCCCACTTTGAGGGCGGTCCCGGGGCCACTTGGTGACTGTCAGCTCCAGGGGCGGTTCTTTCACGCTGACAGACACCTCTAGCATCACAGTCTCTGTTGGTGGGGGCGGTTTCCACTTTTGGCGCCATTTTCGGTCCTGGCCCACGATGGGAGGTGGCCTCTCACCACCCTCTGGCACGCCCATAATGGCGTCCGCTCTTCCAAGGCGGGAAACCTTTGGAAATGGCGGGAATCGCTTCCCAGTGGCGGGAAACTCTGCAGATGGCGGGAAAAAGTTGTTAATGGCGGACAACCGGCTGGAATTGACTGGTGATGGGGTCCGATGGCGGGGACCCTCCGGAACCGGCAGGAGACTTCTTCTTGAGGTAAACTCGTTCTTTTCTTCAGGCACGCAGTACCCGGGTGTTGCGGGCACGTAATCCTGCCGACTACGCCAAAGTTGACGCGCCCCCTGGGCCATATTCTTTAGGGGGAATATCCGGAGCCGGATCAGATGGGAGTTGTAGTCTTCCGAGTGGCTGTGACCCGGTCCGTGCCCAGGGTGTCAAACTCAGTTGTATGTGGCAGTCCTACAGATGTCACTAAGTTCTTAATGTCGACTACGCCACCCGTTGTATTGCGGTCACTATGGCCGCCGCTGCAGCAGGGTCCGCTGAGGCTGATGGTGTAGGTGCAGCTATTGATGGTATAACCCCCAACGGGTGGGGTATAGCCTCAGGGGGATCAGGTGCAGAGGATGGGGGTTGTGGTGGTGCAGCATAGATGGTAATGAAGACAGAGTCGGGTTATGCAGTTTAGGATGTTTACTCACTGCTGATGTTCTGGTCACTCCAGCTTCGAGTGACCTCCCGAGCCGTGCTGCGTCCACCAGGTTCTGGATCCAGCCAACCCCCAAATAAGTCCGGAGCGTGACCCTGAGCTCTCCTTCTGTCCTTTCTCTGGCCGTCCCCACTATTGATCCACCCAGGTCCAGCTCCCTCGGGCCTTCTGTTGGGAGACCCTTGGCCTTGGGTTCCCTGACCCTCCTCGTGGTATGCCTTCGTGGTGGATGTGGTGGGTGACCGTGGCAAACGCTGCCCACGGTCTCCGGTCTCTGGCTGGGGTGTGTTTTTGCCCCCACCAGCTTGGGTTCCGGTACCCAGTGCCGACTCTTCACCCGGGGATTTAAGTTGGGTTCTTGGAGTCCTTTTCTTCTGTTTCCCCCTCTGGGTCTCTCTTTCTCCTCTCTCACTCTGGGTCTCTCTTCTCTTCAGCTCGCTGACTTTCTCTCTGCAACTGACCATGTTCTTAGTTGGTGCCCACCTTATATACACCCTCTATGTGTGAGCTCAGGTGACCAGCACCCAATGAGCTCCTAACTTTACCCAGGCTGCTCCCCCTATCTGCCCCTACACTACTTGGGATGTACCACCCCCCTCCCACTCCAGCCAGGAACAGACTCGGTCGTACCTGCACATTTCTAAGTGGGAGTACCGTCGGCCTGCTCCTCGGAAATGGGATGTGTGTAGTGCATGCAGCCTGCCGAGCTCAGTTCCACACTCCTTCCCTACCCGGGAGTGGAATATCACACCTCTGGGTTGAGGTGCAATACCCCTGTAGCAGCCGAATCCTCAGGGTGCTACACATGTGTCTGCACAAACGGTTAGAAACCGACTCCATGAGGGTGGTATGAGGGCCCGACGTCCACAGATGGGGTTTGTGCTCACAGCCCAACACCATGCAGGACGCTTGGCATTTGCCACAGAACACCAGGATTGGCAAAGTCGCAAATGGCCCTGTGCTCTTCACAGATGAAAGCAGGTTCACACTGAGCACATGTGACAGACGTGACAGAGTCCTTCAGCATGACCGGTTTGGCAGTTGGTCAGTAATGGTGTGGGGTGGCATTTCTTTGGAGGGCCGCAGAGCCCTCCATGTGCTCGCCAGAGGTAGCCTGACTGCCATTAGGTACCGAAATGAAATCCTCAGACCCATTGCGAGACCATATGCTGGTGCGGTTGGCCCTGGTTTCCTCCTAATGCAGCACAATGCCAGACCTGATGTGGCTGGAGTGTGTCAGCAGTTCCTGCAAGATGAAGGCATTGAAGCTATGGACTGGCCCGCCCGTTCCCCAGACCTGAATCCGATTGAGCACATCTGGGACATCATGTCTCGCTCCATCCACCAACGTCACGCTGCACCACAGACTGTCCAGGAGTTGGCGGATGCTTTAATCCAGGTCTGGGAGGAGATCCCACAGTAGATCATCAGCAACCTAATCAGGAGCATGCCCAGGCATTGTAGGGAGGTCATACAGGCATGTGGAGGCCACACACAATACTGAGACTCATTTTGACTTGTTTTAAGGATATTACATCAAAGTTGGATCAGCCTGTAGTGTGTTTTTCCACTTTAATTTTGGGGGTGACTCCAAATCCAGGCCTCCACTGGTTAATAAATTTGATTTTCATTGATAATTTTTGTGTGACTTTGTTGTCAGCACATTCAACTTTGTACAGAACAAAGTATTCCATGAGAATATTTCATTCATTCAGATCTAGGATGTGTTATTTGAGTGTTCCCTTTATTTTTTTGAGCAGTGTATATTATATATATTAGAATATACTGTATACATTATATATTGTTAAATATAAATAGCAAAAGATCTAATGACTTGTAGAATTTATTATATAGGCTATGTGGTTTAGAAAAAAAATTGCTTCTTTTCTATATTTATGACACATTAATAGTGTTGAGCGAGCACTAAAATGCTCGGGTGCTCGAAGCTCGGGCCGAGCTCGCTGTGATACTCGGGTGCTCGACCCGAGCAACGAGCCCAATGTTAGTCTATGGGAGACTCGAGCATTTTTGCGGTGGCACCCCTGGCAGTCTTTTAAAAGTCTAACAAGTGCCCAAAACGATAGTGACAGTGCTCAAATGACATGGGGACAGCATGGGGAACGCCCCAGGAAGCATTTCTGACCCCCAGGTCACTGCTGTCAACAATGTGGTCAGAGATATTAAGCCACTTTTACGGGCTCACAATAAAACGTTCAAAAACGAAAGTGAAACTTTTTTCCTGTGAAATATGTTAAGGATAGTGTTGAGCGATACCTTCCGATATCAGGAAATATCGTATCGGATTGGATCGGACCGATACCCAAAAAGTATCGGATATCGCTGATTCCGATACCGGAAACCAATGCAAGTCAATGGGACACAAATATCGGAATGAAAAAAAACCCTTTCTTTCCTTATAGGTTAATTCTACATGAAGTAAAACAACTAAGAATAATGTAGAATGTATTACGCGAAAAGCCGGCAATTCATCAGCGGCATACACCGGTACCCGACAATTTACAACAGAAAGAATAGAGCTTCACACATAGATTAGATAGATAGAAACATGTCAGTCACATATATATGAAGTACAGTGACAGTGTTGCTTACTGTACTTGTCATTTAGTGTAAAGGATTTATTTAAAAAAATAATTGTG
Organism: Phyllobates terribilis; assembly: GCF_046119375.1. NCBI lineage: Eukaryota > Metazoa > Chordata > Amphibia > Anura > Dendrobatidae > Phyllobates > Phyllobates terribilis. Next base: position 345,379,092 of record NW_027362769.1, on the reverse strand, counting down.
TTTTCATGCACCGTCTCTTTAAAAAATCCGGCCGGCAATTCAGCAGCGGTACCCGACAATTTATAACAGACAGAATAGAGCTTTACACATAGATTAGATAGATAGAAACATGTCAGTCACATATATATGAAGTACAGTGACAGTGTTGCTTACTGTACTTGTCATTTAGTGTAAAGGATTTATTTAAAAATATAATAGTGTTTTCATGCACCGTCTCTTTAAAAAAGCCGGCCGGCAATTCAGCATCTGTACCCGACAATTTAGAATAGAAGGAATAGAGAATCATACATAGATTAGATAGATAGAAACATGTCAGTCACATATATATGAAGTACAGTGACAGTGTTGATTACTGTACTTGTCATTTAGTGTTAAAATAAAGGATTTATTTTAAAAAAAATTGGCGTGGGGTTCCCCTTAATTTTAGTCTCTAGCGGAGGTTAAGCAGACGGCTGGGGCAGATGTTTGAAGCCTGGGAAGGGGGTAATACCCACGGAGCTTCCCAGGCTACTAATATGAGCCCCCAGCTGAATACCTAGCCTTTACTAGCTATTAAAATGGGGGACCCCCTCAAAAAAATGACATGGGGTCCCCCCTAATTTAATAACTAGCAAAGGCTAGGCAGACAGCTGGGGGCTGATATTAATAGCCCAGGAAGGGTGCCATGAATATTGGCCCCCTCCCAGGCTAGAAACACCAGCCGTCAGCCGCCCCAGAAATGGTGCATCCATAGGATGCGCCAATTCTGGCACCTAGCCTCGCTCTTCCCACTGCCCTGTAGCGGTGGCAGTGGGGTAATAGGGTTGGGGTTGATGTCAGCTTATAATGCCAGCTGACATCAAGCCCAGGTTAGTAATGGAGAGGCGTCTATAAGACACCCCCATTACTAACCCCATAGTCAAAGTTAAAAAAAAAAACACAAACACCCAGAATAAAGTCCTTTAATTGAAATAAACACACAATTCTTTATTGTTCTAAATTAAACTCTACTTACCATCACGCCCATTCTAGCTGAAGCCAACGATCTCCTGCAATAAAAGAAAAATAATAAAGCAACCTCATCCTTACCTTTCCATGGTTCCCAGGACAGCTTCAGCTCTGCTACATCGAGATGACAGGCTGGACCGCAGCAGAACGCTGCCATACAGCCTGTCATCCCGCAGACACTGAGAAGCGCAGGCATGCTTGCGCTCCTCGGTGTCTCTCTGTGACGGCATCCAGATGAGCCGAGTTCATGTCCAATGAACTCAGCTCACCTCATGCACGTCACTGACAGCGTGGGAGAATTCTCCTGCACTCAGCGCTTCAGCGTGAGAATTTTCCCACGCTGTCAGTGACGTGAATGAGGTGAGCTGAGTTCATTGGACATGACCTCACCTCATTCACGTCACTGACAGCGTGGGAAAATTCTCACGCTGAAGCGCTGAGTGCAGGAGAATTTTCCCACGCTGTCAGTGACGTGCATGAGGTGAGCCGAGTTCATTGGACATGACCTCGGCTCATCTTTATGCCGTCACAGAGAGACACTGAGGAGCGCAAGCAAGCCTGCGCTTCTCAGTGTCTGCGGGATGACAGGCTGGATGGCAGCTTTCTCCTGCGGTCCAGCCTGTCATCTCGATGTAGCAGAGCTGAAGCTGTCGTGGGAACCATGGAAAGGTAAGGATGAGGTTGCTTTATTATTTTTCTTTTATTGCAGGAGATCGTTGGCTTCAGCTGGAATGGGCGTGATGGTAAGTATAGTTTAATTTAGAACAATAAAGAATTGTGTGTTTATTTCAATTAAAGGACTTTTTTCTGGGTGTTGTGTTTTTTTTAAATACTTTACTAGAAATTCATGGTGGTCATGTCTAATATTGGCGTGACCCCATGAATTTCGGGCAAAGGGCCAGCTGATAATGCCAAGCTGGCCTTAACCCCTTTATTACCCAGTGAGCCACCGCACCAGGGCCCTGGATGAGTTGGGTACAGCGCCAGAAGATGGCGCTTCTATGAACGCGCCATTTTCCGGGGTGACTGCGGACTGCAATTTGCAGCGGGTGGGGCCCAGAAAGCTTGGGCCTCCCTGCGCTGCGGATTCCAGCCCCCAGCTGCCTAGTTGTACCTGGCTGGACACAAAAATAGGGCGAAGCCCCACGTATTTTTTTTTTTAAATTATTTCATAAAATTCATGAAATAATTAAGAAAAAAAGGGCTTCCCTATATTGTTGTGTCCAACCAGGTACAAATAGGCAGCTGGTGGTTGGGGGCAGCCCGTTCCTGCCTGCTGTACCTGGCTGGACACAAATATAGTGCGAAGCCCCACGTCAATTTTTTTTAAATAATTTCATGAAATAATTTTTTTAAAAAAGGGCTTCCCTATATTGTTGTGTCCGGCCAGGTACAAATAGGCAGCTGGTGGTTGGGCGCAGCCCGTTCCTGCCTGCTGTACCTGGCTGGACGCAAATATAGGGCGAAGCCCCACATCAATTTTTTTTTAATTATTTCATGAATTTCCTGAAATAATTAAAAAAAAATTGACGTGGGGCTTCGCACTATATTTGTGTCCAGCCAGGTACAGCAGGCAGGAACGGGCTGCGCCCAACCACCAGCTGCCTATTTGTACCTGGCCGGACACAACAATATAGGGAAGCACTTTTTTTCTTTATTATTTCATGAATTTCATGAAATAATTAAAAAAAAAAAAATACGTGGGGCTTCTCCCTATTTGTGTGTCCAGCCAGGTACAACTAGGCAGCTGGGGGATGGAATCTGCAGCGCAGGGAGGCCCAAGCTTTCTGTCCCCCCCCCCCCGGTGCAAATTGCAGTCCGCAGCCACCCCGGAAAATGGCGCGTTCATAGAAGCTGGATGCTGTACCTGGCTGGCATACAAAAATATGGCAAAGCCCACGTCAAAATTTTTGGGAAAAAGTAATTAAAAAATAAATAATAATTTAGGGACTGCATCTTTATTAACTCCTCAAATGTCATTTAGTGTTAAAATAAAGGATTTATTTAAAAAAAAATTGGCGTGGGATCCCCCATAATTTTAGGCTCTAGCGGAGGTTAAGCAGACGGCTGGGACAGATGTTTGAAGCCTGGGAAGTGGGTAATACCCGCGGAGCTTCCCAGACTACTAATATCAGCCCCCAGCTGAATACCTAGCCTTTACTAGCTATTAAAATGGGGGACCCCCCCCAAGAAATGACGTGGGGTACCCCCTATTTAATAGCTAGCAAAGGCTAGGCAGACAGCTGGGGGCTGATATTAATAGCCCAGGAAGGGTGCCATGAATATTAGCCCCCTCCCAGGCTAGAAACACCAGCCGTCAGCTGCCCCAGAAATGGCGCATCCATAGGATGGGCCAACTCTGGCACTTAGCCTCGCTCTTCCACGCTGCCCTGTAGCGGTGGCAGGGGGTAATAGGGTTGGGGTTCATGTCAGCGCCAGCTGCCATGAAGCCCAGGTTAGTAATGATGGGCGTCTATAAGACACCCCCATTACTAACCTACAAAGTGTTAAAAAGAAAAAACACACTACACCCAGAAAAAAATAATTTATTTGAAATAAAACACACAATTTTATTTAATTCTTAGTTTACTAAAAAAAATAGTTACCTGTCCACGTTCCTGCGCTGATCTCCCATGCACAGCTGTCACATCTGGAGATGGTGACAGCTGTGCATGGCTGCTGTAAGCTCACACTGCCGGGAACACGTCCGCTCCCGGCAGCGGGAGCCACTGACTGAGGTCACCGGAGTGCATTCAGGCAGCGCAGCTCCGGAGACCTCCTTTACGGCACTGCTGTACCGTGGGAATTTCTCACGATACAGCAGAGCCGTAAAGGAGCTAACCGGAGCAGCGCTGCCTGAACTCCGGCGAACCCACTTATGCAATGACGGGGCTGCTTTACGGCCCCATCATTCTAGCGGCGGCCCCATCATTCTAGCGGCGGCAGCGGTTCAGAGCGGTCACATTCTATGTGGCTGCTCTAAACTGGAGATCATCATGGGACACTCGTGGACTACTACGGAGGGGTAAGGATAAGGTTGTGGTTTATTATTTTATATTTTATTACAGGAGATCGATGGCTTCGGGGAATTAGGTGTCTAGGTGAGTATAGGTGTAGTTTTTTATTTTTTACTTTATTTTAGGTGGCGATCGGCGGGGACAGGTAATGTATGAACTAATTTATTGTAGGCAACCACTGACCACCAATGACATGTATTTAAAATTTATTGGGGACACAGTAGGGCAATTTAAATAGCAGGATCAGGCTGATGGGAACTACTGCTCCCATCGAGCTGATCCTGCTGGCACGAGTGGACGGGGGACAGACATAGGCCGATGGGAGTAGTAGTGTCACATCGGCCTATGTCTGCCTGCACGCACACACCCGCAGACATCGCACAGACACCGCACACACTCGCAGACATCGCACAGACACCGCACACACCCGCAGACATCGCACAGACACCGCACACACTCGCAGACATCGCACAGACACCGCACACACTCGCAGACATCGCACAGACACCGCAGACATCGCACAGACACCGCGCACACCCGCACACACCGCACACACCCGCAGACATAGCACACACCCGCAGACATCGCACAGACACCCCGCACACACTCGCAGACACACGCACAGACACCCCGCACACACTCATAGACACACGCACAGACACCCACACACACCAATCATGACGGGCTGATCGTCTGGGAGGTGAGGCTGACCTGTGCGGCCTTGGGAAAGTTCATGTGAGTTCATGCAATGCAGTCAAGCATGAACTCACGTGAACCCTCTGAGGGCACCGCGGCTACTTCAAATGAACAGCTGATCAGCATCACCTGATACCTCAGCTGTTCATTTGAAATAACCGTCGGGAAAGCGCAGCACAGAACGGGAAAGCCGGCGGTGAAGTCTTTTCACTGCCGGCTTCCCCGACTGGGTCCTTCGCTCCCCGCTCCTTGGTGCTGCGCTCCCCGCCCGGTCCTAACTTACGATCGGGATGGGAGGTGGCGAGGGGAGCGAAGGATCGGGGTGGGAGGCTGCGGGGAAGCAGTATGGGGCTGTGTGATTGTTTAAAAGCCGGCGGCTTTTTACCGCCCGCCGGCTTTTAAACGATCAGGAGAATTCTCCCACGCTGGGATGGCATTCTGATGACAGGCTGGATCTCAGCTGAGCGCTGCCATCCAGCTTGTCATACTTCAGAGACACTGCAGAGCGCAGGCATTATGGGAACTTCCGATTCCGGTATTCGATATTGTAAAAGTATCGGAATTAAGTATCGGAATTCCGATACCGCGAATATCGATTGATACCCGATATTTCAGTATCGGAATGCTCAACACTAGTTAAGGAACATCCTTTCCAGGGAAAAGACTTGTGTATAAGTAGCATTTTTTATGCGTTTTTGCACTTTTGTATTGCTTTCAACTATGACAAATGCATTCACCGTGAAATGTCATTTTAACATTTTACAACCTTATCTGGCCATGTGCTGTGTAACACATGCATAAAGTGCTGAAAAGACAAGGGAACAGCATGGGGAAGACCCCTGGAAGCATCTCTGACTCCCAGGTCACTGTCTAAAAGTGTGCCCATCATAAGTGATCCTTACCGCATGAGAAGATGCAGACTTGCAACTATCCCCATGCAAGTTCTAGTCCCAGGGCAGTGTTCAATTGTACCTCCCCCATTCCTTGCAATACAAGCTCAAGTATGCTGCCTGCCACCCACCCACCCCCAGGCTGCAATACCATACTGCTTGCTTGCACTTTAAATTGGGCCTTTTAGGCATGTGGAGGCGGAATCTGGCCACCACGCCATGGCTGTGTCGGCGGCCTGGTATCCATACTCAGTCCCCAGCCTCCTGCCGGCTGGTTTCTGCTGCTGGATATATAAGTCCTCACAGCTTCGGACTCCTGTGTCCGGTTCCTATTGTCTTCTGTCAGGGCGAGCTCTGCTCAGATTCCAGAGAACACAGAGAAAGGCCCAGAGACACGAGGACCGAAGGAACCCCATATGCCCAGAGGAGATACAGGGTGAAGGGTTGGCAGAACAGGGTACCGGAACCCAAATTGGTGGAGGCAACAGATTCCTCAGCCAAAGACCGGAGGTTGTTACCACATCTTGGTGCGACCCCTCACTACATCCACCAGAAAGGCATACCGTATAGGGTCAGGGAAACCGGGAGAGGTTTCGCCAACAGAAGGCCCGAGGAAGCTGGACAAAGGTGGGTCACTGGTGGGGACGGCCAGAGAAAGGTAGAGAAGGGAGCTCTGAACCACACTCTGGAATTACCTGGGAGTTGACTGAGTCCCTTGCCTGGTGGACGCAGCACGGCTCGGGCAGTCTTCGCCTGCAGCATTGACATGAACAACAACCGTGAGTAAAGCATTGAAAACTGCAACCGCACGTCTCTGTGATTCCTCGCCGCACCAGCACCATTAGCACTGGGACGCTCACACCATCACTCCCATCATCTCTCACATTAGCTGCCCTGAGGCAATACTTCTCCCGTGGGGAGTTATCCCATACTCAGCTGCGCAATCAACATCAGCCTCAGCGGTCTGCAGCGCGGCGGTGGTCCCCACTGACCGCAATCCACGGGTGGCGTAGTCGGACATTTGCTATACATTAAGACTGCCACTGGTTTGACCACCCTGGGCACGGACAGGGTCACCGCCACATGGAGACTACAACCCCCAGCATTCTACAACAGGCCCGGTTCCGGGTTCCCCTGCACAACACAGGCCCAGGGGGCGCGTCACATGCAGTACAGCATATTACAAACATAAGTCCCATTATTGGGGAGTGGGTGTCCCATGGTATTTGCTTATGCTTTCCCAGCAAAAGCTGCCAAAAATTAGGACGGAGGAACTTGCAATGCTGGCACCCTGGTGGTATAGTGGTGGTGGAGGCTGAGGATAAGGAGAAGAAGATTAAACAGCCGAAACGAGGAAGCGTATACCCATGTGTGGGTGTGAAGCGGTGCATGTGAATACACCTCCCGAAATAACACAGTGGATTTGACTTTATGTTACTCTGCTGTCATTTGGTGGTGATGAGAAGTCTGGCCCAATCCAGCCCTTGTTCATTTTGATAAGGGTCAGCTTGTCAGCATTGTCAGTTGACAGGCAAGTGCGCTTATCAGTTATAATTCCCCCAGCGGCACTTAAAACACGCTCCGATAACACGCTAGCGGCAGGGCAGGCCAGGACCTCCAAGGCGTACAGAGCGAGTTCATTCCAAGTGTCCAGCTTGGATACCCAATAACTAAAAGGCACAGAGGAATCACGGAGGACGCTGGTACGATCGGCAAGGTACTCCCTCACCATCTTTTGAAACTTTCCACTCCTTGTGAGAGTACCCCGCGCCTCAGGGCCTGTAAGCTGGGCGGGTGTCAGAAAACTGTCCCAGAACGTTGACAGTGTTCCCCTGCCTCTGCTGGATTGGAGTTGCATCTCTCTCGCCTGTACGCCTTGGTTGGGCAACGAACTGTGACCAATGCCGCTTGCGTGTTCAGATGGGAATTTTTTTAAGAGTTCTGCAGCAAGGGCCTTCTGGTATTGCCCCATTTTTGTAGACCTCTCCACCTCAGGAATAAGAGAGTGAAAGTTCTCCTTGTAGTGGAGGTCTACAAGTGTCACCAACCAGTAATGACTGTCACCCAACATTTTGACAACGCGAGGGTCACGGTTAAGGCAGCGTAACATAAAGTCAGCCATGCGTGCCAGACTGGTAACGGGCAAGATTTCCGTGTCCTCACCAAGATGACGATTGACCATGATCTCCTCCTCCTCCTCCTACTCCTCTTCCTCCTCCCCCCTGTCCTCAGACCACCCACGCTGAACCGACGGTATGACACTTGTACAGGTACTACCGTCTACAACGCATATTAGCAGCTCCTGTTCTTCCTCCTCCTCCTCCTCCTCCTCTCCCTCATTGTCCCCCAATGCACGTTGGGATGAGATGAGGCTGGGCTGTGTGTAATCGCCCGCTACGGCTTCTTGATCCATCTCATCATACTCTGGCTGCAGTGCCTCCTCTTTAATTCTCTGCAGAGAGCGTTGCAAAAGACAGACAAGTGGGATGCTGACACTAATGATGGCGTCATCGCCACTCACCATCTTGGTGGCCTCCTCAAAGTTTGTCAGGATGGTACATATGTCAGACATCCAGGTCCACTCCTGAGGTCTTATGTGTGGAGTCTGACCTGAATATCGACGGCCTTGTTGCAGCTGGTACTCCACAACTGCTCTCTTCTGCTCACAAATCCTTTGCAACATGTGGAGGGTAGAGTTCCAACGTGTGGGGACATCACACACCAGTCGGTGTGCCGGAAGCTGCAAACGCTGCTGCAACACAGCATAGTAACATAGTAACATAGTTTGTAAAGCCGAATAAAGACTTGCGTCCATCAAGTTCGACCTGTTAGTTCTGAAATTGCTGAAGTTGATCCAGAGGAGGGCAAAAACCCCAAATGATTTAGCCAATCTTCACCTGAGGAAAAATTCCCTCCCGACTCTGAAACCAGCAGTCAGAATAAATCCCTGTATCAACCTACTATTTTATTTTATTTTTAAGTATATGCTGAAATCTGCCTGGTATCTAGAAATGCATCCAGTCCCCGCTTGAACTGGTGTAGTGAATCTGACATTACCGTCTCCTCACTCAGTGAATTCCATATTCTCACTGCTCTTACAGTAAAGAACCCCTTCCTATGCTGGTGCTGAAACCTTTTCTCTTCAAGTCTTAGTGAATGCCCTCTTGTTACCGTAATATCCCTCCTTTTGAAGAAATCCCGGGCAAGATCTCTATACTGTCCCCTAACATATTTGTACACATTTATTATGTCTACCCTCAACCTTCTCTTTTCCAGGCTGAATAGTCCTAGTTTTGCCAACCTCTCTGGGTATTGCAGTCCCTCCATTTCCTTTATTAATTTTGTTGCTCTCCTTTGTACCTTTTCAAGCTCATTTATATCCTTTCTATATATTGGGGCCCATAACTGAGCACAGTATTCCAAGTGTGGTCTGACCAGTGCTTTGTACAGTGGAAGAACAATGTTCTCATCCTTTGCAGCTATACCTCTTCTGATACATCCCATTACCCTGTTTGCCCTTACAGCAGCGGCCTGACTTTGGGCACTCCAATTTAGTTTGCTATCAATCAAGATGCCCAAGTCCTTCTCCATCTCTGAATTCCCCAATGATTTCCCATTCAGTGAGTACTGGTGACTTCCATTTTTCCTTCCCATATGTATGACCTTACATTTCTCCTCATTAAACCTCATTTGCCATTTAATGCTCCACCTACCCAGCTTATCCAAATCCCTCTGTAGGTCTGCACTGTCCTCTTTTGTATTAATTGTTTTACATAACTTTGTGTCATCTGCAAATATTGACATTTTACTATTTATCCCGTCGACTATGTCGTTAATAAAGATATTAAATAACATTGGGCCTAGTACAGACCCCTGTGGTACCCCACTAGTGACGCTTACCCAATCTGAGATTATTCCATTTATAACCACCCTCTGCCTTCTATCCTTTAGCCAGTTAGCTACCCACTTGCAGACATTTTCCCCCAGCCCCATCATTCTCATTTTGTATACCAACCTATTATGTGGCACGCTATCGAACGCTTTTGAGAAGTCGAGATACACGACATCCACTGGTTCCCCCTGATCTACTCGAGAGCTAACCTCCTCGTAGAAGTCAATCAGGTTTGTTTGGCAGGAGCGATTCCTCATGAATCCATGTTGGTTCGGGATTAAAAGATTATTAGCATCAAGATGCTCCGTAATTGCTTCTTTAATGAAGCTTTCAAAAATTTTCAACAGAGTCCTTAAATATAAGATATAACGGTCTGTCTATCACATTACTTAGTTCCCTTAGTACCCGTGGGTGTATGCCATCAGGTCCTGGTGATTTGTTTATTTTAATGTTACTGAGGCGTTTCTGTACCCCAGCTTGGGTTAGATTTGTCATACTTAGTGGAGGATTAAGCTTGTCACTTCTCATTTCGCCTGTTAGTTCTATTTCCTTTGTGAAAGTTGTCGAAAAAAAATTATTTAATAGATTAGCTTTATCCTCATCTTTCTCTATGATTTTGCCTTCCTCACTTTTTATCGGTCCAATATTATCCGATTTAATCCTTTTACTATTTATATACGTAAAGAACAGTTTGGGATTTGATCTACTTTCCCTGGCAATACGTTTCTCTGTTTCCTCCTTCGCTATTTTTATTTGTTTTTTACAGGTTCTCGTTTTTTCCTTGTAACACATTAGTGCCTCCTTACTGTTTTCCTGTTTTAATCTCTTGAATGCCTCTTTTTTGCTATTTAACGCCCCTTTTACGTTCTTGTTCAACCATATTGGTTTCCTCTTATTTCTGGCCCTTTTATTCCCATACGGTATATACCTCTCGCACTGAGTATTCAGAATTCTTTTGAAGGTTTCCCATTTACTATTCGTATTCCATTGATTAAGTACTTTGTCCCAGTCAATAAGTTGAAGGTTTTCTATCAGCTGATCAAACTTCGCCCTCCAAAAGTTTAATGTTTTTGTTGTTCCCTTATTGATAACCCTACTGAAGGGCATTTTGAAGTCGATAATATTATGATCGCTATTACCTAGGTGCCCCCCTATCTGTACCTCAGTTATTCTATCAGGCCTATTAGTCAATATTAAGTCCAACATGGCCTTCCCTCTCGTTGGTTCCTGCACTAGTTGGGAGAGATAATTATCCTTAATATTTGTCAAGAACCTTTTTCCTTTCTGAGATCTACAGGTTTCTGTTTCCCAGTCAATATCCGGGTAGTTGAAATCCCCCATTACAATCACTTCATTATGTTTTGCTACTTTGTCTATTTGTCCTAATAGCAGATTCTCATTCTCCTCTGTTATATTTGGTGGCTTATAGCAGACCCCCAGTAATATTTTATTATTATTTTTTGCCCCCTCTATCTCTACCCACATGGACTCGACCCCCTCTTCTCCCTCTCCTATATCTTCCCTTAGTCTGGGTTTTAGACATGACTTTACATATAAGCAGACTCCTCCACCTTTCCCCTGTTTCCGGTCCCTTCTAAATAAACTATAATCTAATAAATTTACCGCCCAGTCATAGCTATCGTCTAGCCAAGTCTCTATTATACCTACGATGTCATACCTCTCCTCCGATATAAGCGCCCGCAGCTCATCCGCCTTATTGGTCAGGCTTCTTGAGTTGGTCAGCATGCAAGATAAAACTTTGGGGTTATTTAGCATCCTATTCTTCTCTAATGATCTAACTGTACTATCCCCACCCCCCTCTCCACCCTCATTATATTCACTTCTCCCCTTCCCCCTTGCTTGCCTCACATCCCACCTATTTCTTTGGTTTCCCCCCCAGTCTCTAGTTTAAAAACTCCTCCAACCTATTAGCCATCTTCTTCCCCAGCACCGCTGCACCCTCCCCATTGAGGTGCAGCCCGTCCCTACGGTAGAGCCTGTAGCCGACCGCGAAGTCGGCCCAGTTCTCCATGAACCCAAACCCTTCTGCCTTGCAGCAACTCTTTAGCCACTTATTCACCTCCCTAACTTCCCGTTGGCGCTCCTGTGTGGCTCGCGGGATTGGTAGTATTTCTGAGAAAACTACCTTGGAGGTCCTTGCCCTAAGCTTCCTACCCAGGTCCCTGAAATCATTTTTAAGGACCCTCCATCTACCACTCACTTTGTCATTGGTGCCGAAGTGGACCATGACCGCTGGGTCTTCGCCAGCCCCACCCAGTAAGCTGTCAACCAGATCCGCGATGTGCCGGACTCGAGCGCCAGGAGGCAGCACACCGTTCGGCGATCCCGGTCTTTGCGACAGATTGCCCTGTCTGTCCCCCTAATAATAGAGTCACCCACTACCAGAACCTGTCTTGCCTGCCCTACACTTCCCCCCTCCCCCTCATTACTGGAGCATACACTCCCCCGGCGGTCAGAGGATCTGTCGTGCTCCAATAATGCCGGTTCTGAACCAGCCTTCCTATACTTCTTCCCTCTATCCCTCCTAACTGTTATCCAGCTCCCTGCCTGTTCAGCCTGCACTTCCCCTCTATGCTCCACCCCCAGTATTGACCCATTGAGTGTCTGCTCGGTGAGCAGCAAACTCCGTTACATGTTGTCGATGCTCCTCAGTATCGCTATCTGAGCACTTAGATCCAGAATTTGGGCTTCCAAGTGCACGATATGCTCACATCTCTCGCAGCAGTATGGATCCTCGGGCGGTTGCTCACGGAATGCATACATTGCGCAAGATGTACACTGCACGGCTCCGGCCAACATGGACGTCATTCTAAATATGGGGATACAGTCAGTATATATATACAAGTACAAAACACAATTATCTATATATAGGTGTATGGACGGGAATCAATTAGGGATGTGCAAGTGCATCAATTAGATATCGGCGGGGGATCAGTTAAGTATGGACGGGGGATCAATTAAGTATCAAGTATGGACGGGGGAATCAGATAAGTAGGTCAGGTGGATTAATTAAGTGTAAAGTAAAGAAAGAATGAAATACAGTCAGCAATTCAGTCCTAAGTCCTCCCTTCCAAACTCCCTGAATCCAAAGTCACTGAAAAACAAGTCACACACTTACTTTCGTTCGCACTTACGCTCCGGACACACGCAGCTCGTTCACACTCGCAAACTAAGAGATTTAAAGAGTTTTTTTTTTTTTTTTTTTCCCTTTTCCAGCAATGTACCCTTCACCTCAATGCACTTCCAAAGAACTTGATGCCCAACCAGCTGCCCCTTATAAACCCTTAATTATGACCCCTTCTCCTTAATTAACCCCTTGTGAGTAAATCTTCACCTCAGGATTTTAGTGCAATGTAGTTAACCCTTAAATACACAGGTAGTAAACTAAGAAACTAAAACTGTAGTGAGAAAATAGGTTTTAAAAAGCCCAATAAATCTAAACAGGTAGAAAAGCACTCAGCCGGTCACAATGCAGCACTCACCGCAATTCACACAGGTATTTTCTGCAGGATTCCCAATACCTCTTCACTGAAAAACATGTCACACACTTACTTTCGTTCGTACTTACGCTCCGGACACACGCAGCTCGTTCACACTCACAAACTAAGATATTTAAAGAGTTTTTTTTTTTTTTCCTTTTTCCAGCAATGTACCCTTCACCTCAATGCACTTCCAAAAAAGGCCGGCGGAAGCTGTAGCCGACTTGCAAAAATGAGCTGACAGGCGGCGTACTTTCACGAGCAGATCTGGCAACTCGGGGTACGATTCAAGAAACCGCTGAACCACGAGGTTAAGCACAAGAGCCAGGCATGGTACGTGTGTGATCTCACCTCGCCTCAGAGCCGCCACCAGGTTACGGCCATTGTCACACACGACCATGCCGGGATGTAGGTTCAGCGGTCTCAGCCACAGATCTGCCTGCTCTTTCACAGCTGTCCACAACTCACAAGCAGTGTGAGGTTTATCACCTAAGCTTATGAGTTTCAGCACAGCCTGTTGCCGCTTGGCGGAGGCAGTACTGCAATGCTTCCAGCTTGTAACTGATGTGGTGATATCTGAGATGGAGGCTGAACATGAGGAGGAGGAGGATGCGCAGGAGCTGTACACTGTGGGGGCAACTCTGACTGACATAGGGGAAGCAATCCTCGGTCTGGGGAGGATGTGTTCCGTCCCAAGGTCCGACTGGGTCCCGGCTTCCACTATGTTTACCCAGTGTGCCGTCAGAGAGATGTACCGTCCCTGGCCACAAGCACTTGTCCACGTGTCCGTTGTCAGGTGGACTCTCCCAGTAACTGCGTTGATGAGGGCACGGCAGATGCTTTGGGACACGTGCTTGTGTAGTGCGGGGATGGCACACCGGGCAAAATAGTGTCGGCTGGGGACCGAGTACCGAGGGACGGCCACCGCCATAAGATTGCGGAAGGATTCCGTCTCCACCAGCCTAAAAGGCAGCATTTCCAATGCAAGCAGTCGTGAAATGTGCGAATTTAGGACTGTGGCCTGTGGGACATTAGCTGCGAATTTCCGCTTTCGTTCAAAGGTCTGGGATATGGACAATTGAACGCTGCGGTGGGACGTGGACGTGGACATTGATGCTGTTTCTTGAGAAACTGCCATAACAAGTGAAGACTGAGAGGAGGGGGCATCTTTACATGCAGTATGGACAGGGGATTGCCTTGCACACACAACAGGGGGTTCTATTGCACGCACAACAGTGGAAGAAGCAGTGGTGACACCCGCTGACACTGGTCGTGGACCCTGGGTTTCGCCCCACAAAGTCGGGTGCTTTGCTGCCATGTGCCTGATCATGCTGGTGGTGGTCAGGCTGGTAGTTTTGTCACCCCTGCTGATGCTGGCATGGCAGGTGGAACATATGGCCTTTTTGGGGTTATCAGCAGAGTCTTTAAAAAAATTCCAGACTCTGGAAGACCTACCGCTTGTACTGGCAACGTCCCTCGTGTTGGTGTTATGGGGAACGGTTGCCTGCCTTCTGTCTGCGGCCACCACACTGCTTCTTCCTGCCTGTTGGGGTACTCTGCCTCCCTCCCCCTGTGTGCTGCTGGCCTCACTCTGCATGTCCTCCTTCCACGTTGGGTCAGTTACTAGATCATCCACCACCTCCTCCTCTTCCACTTGCGCACCACGATCCTCCTCCTCACTTCCTGGCAATTGTGTCTCGTCATCGTCCACCTCTTGTGACAGATTGCCAACGTCGACTTCCTGTGGCCGTGGCTGTTCAAATATTTGGGCATCGCAACATGGGATCTCCTCTTCCACCACTTCAAGCGTATCAGGCGAGGGGCCCAAATATGGAAATGGACCAGTGAACAGCTCTTCAGAGTGTCCAAGTGTGGGATCACTTGCTGTCTGACGACACTCGGCATGGTGGGAGGAAGGAGCATCAGGGTGAGGAGGAGTATGCGGTCGAGACTCACGGCTACTAAGAGTTGACCGTGTGGAAGACAGACCGGAGGTGGTGGTGCCAAGGTAACTGGAAGTATTGTCTGCTATCCAATTAATAACCTGTTCACACTGATCAGTTCTCAATACTGGTGTTGTTCTGTGCTTCCCTAGTAATTCGGTCAAGAAGTGGGAGCGAGAAGATGTGGCTGTTGGTTGTGGCACATTTTCACCTTGGTCACGGCCCCGTCCTCTGCACGAACCATCACCAGAACGTCCACTTCCACGTCCCTTGCCACGCGCCTTGCCCATTGTAAATGAAGTAAAATAGCTTACACTTGCACTATCAATGGAAAAAGGGTAATAAAGAGTAGATTAGAACCGTGGAAGAGGAAAACCACAGTTATTGTTTACTGGGGTATACCACACTTTTTTAAATAGAGATATTTGCGGCTGAACAGTGAGCGACACACTCAAACTGCTTTTTTTTTTAGATACCAAAGGCCCAAAACTGGATAGTACAGCGATTTGACCCGTGGAATTACGAAACCACACTGGGATGTCGGGCCTACACAAGACTATTTTCAACAGATATATTTTTGTGTCACAACAGTCAGGAGACACTACTGTTTTTCTTTACGGAAAAAACTACCAAAACCTGAATAATAGAGATTTTTTACCGTGGAACAGCAAAACCACAGTTATAATTTACTGGTGTATACCAGGCTTTTTAAAATATATATATATTTGCGGCTGAACAGTGAGCGACACACTCAAACTGTTTTTTTTAGATACAAATGGCCCAAAAGTGGATAATACAGAGGTTTGTACCATGGAACTGCAAAACCACACTTGTATTTCTCAGGCCTACACCAGACTATTTTCAACAGATATATTTGTGTCTGAAAAATCAGAGGCACACTTTTTTTTTTGGGGGGGGGGGGGGCGACGACACCAAAAGGTTAATAAGATGGGTATTTGTACATTGTGAAGGAGGAAAAAAAAAAGAGGATTTAGATAAAAAAGAAAGGATTTTTCCTGGCCCCCGGGACCTGGAGCTAAGTCCAGCAATTTCAGCAACAGGAGCAGCACACAGGACTGTAATGCAGCGTTTGCTGGTATAACCACTGCGTCTCCTATACAGCCTGCCTGCCTGCCTGCCTGATATACCTGGGATGGATATTAGTCCTGAGAATGACTGTTTGTTTGATCTGGCAGCCTTTACAGACCCTACACTAACTATTTTGCAGGATATATCTCTCCCTAAATCAGCAGCACTGTCCCTACACTGTCTGATCCGGAGCGACTGTGTCCAAGATGGCGGCGCCCGGTTTTAAATACTCGAGGTGACGCTGTGCGGCCAGCCAATCACTGTAATGCCCACAAACAACATGGCTGCGGCATTACAGTGACTGGGTGGCAATCCCTGCATGTTCATTGGCTCTGTAAAGAGCGCCAAACATGCAGGGCGGAGACCCGAGCTCCCGCCCGAGTAACCTGGAAATGCTCGGTGCTCGCCGAACATCCCGAAGAGCGTGATGCTCGGGCGAGTACCGAGCAGTGTCAAGCATGTTCGCTCAACACTACTCCTGTACCATCGTCTCTAGGTGTTGACTATGTGTCAGACTTCTTGTCTCCTGTGGCCTTGCAAAGGATGGGCTAAAAAAGTGGTGAAATGATTCCGCAAAATTGATGTTACCAGCAGATACTGTGGTTCTGTTACGGTTTGAGTGCTGAACACTTGACGGTCCCACGGTTGCCAAGCTGGAACTGTGAGATTCACTACGTGCACCACTGGTGTTTTGTGGAAAAGCACATGTAAGATTCTGCAACAGTCTCTGCTGATACTCCTGCATGCGTGCATCCCTTTCTATGGCAGGAATAATTTCTGCAAATTTACTTTTGTACCGGGGATCTAACAGTGTGGCAACCCAGTAGTCAGGATTATTTCTAATTCTCACAATTCGAGGGTCATGTTGCAGGTAGTGCAGCAAGAAGGCACTCATGTGTCTTGCGCATCCAGGAGCACCAAGTCCCTGTTGTGTTGGTGGCGAGGTAACAATCATGCTTCCTTCCTCTGTCCTCTCCCCCCAACCTCACACAACAGAAATGTGATCAAGGTCTCCCTCATCTGATGAGTCTTCCATCAGTTCGTCCTCCACTTCTTCCTGGGCTCCTGCACCTTCCTCACTAGTTTGGCTGCTACCATGCGCCCTGGTAAAACCATCTCCCCCACTCTCACATGCCTGCCGCCTTGGTGCTGCCGAATGTCTGGACCTTGCAGATGTTAGCCCTTCCGCATACAACTCCTCCTCCTCTACTTCCTCCACCTCCTCTTGTGCCACCACCTGACTCCGAATTCTGTTTAACATGTGCTCCAGCATGTAAATCACCGGAATAGTCATGCTGATAATGGCATCGTCAGCACTAAACATCTTCGTCGCCATTTCAAAACTGTGCAGAAGGGTGCATAGGTCCCTGATCTGAGACCACTCCTCCAGCGTGATTTGCCCCACCTCTGGATCTCGTTGGCCCAGGCTATACGTCAGAACGTATTGCACCAGGGCTTGTCGGTGCTGCCACAGTCGCTGCAACATGTGCAGAGTTGAATTCCACCGGGTAGGCACATCGCATTTTAGCCGGTGAAGTGGCAGGCCCAACGACTTCTGTAGAGATGTAAGTCGCTGAGCTGCGGGATGCGAACGGCGGAAGTGAGCACACAGCGACCGTGCCCTCTGCAGAAGGCCATCTAGTTCGGGATAGTGGGCTAAAAATTGCTGGACAACCAGGTTCAACACGTGAGCCATACAAGGCACGTGTGTGACATTGCCCCGGCGAAGGGCCGCACCCAGGTTTGCAGCATTGTCGCACACGGCCTTCCCTGGTTTCAGGTCCAGTGGAGACAACCATTCATGAAATTGGTTCTCCAGAGCTGACCACAACTCCTCAGCTGTGTGACTCACATTTCCCAGACATTTCAAAGTAAAAACCACCTGATGACGTTGAGCCCTACTGCCAGCATAGTAAGGAGGTGTGCAGGATCCCTTCTGCACAGTTAGTAAGCTTGTGGCATGACCAGACAGGCTTTGGGTGCAGGTGGAGGACCGAGAGGAGGTTGAGGAGGCAGAAGCAGTGGAGGAACTTTGAGATAAAGAGGATTGACGCACAACTCGTGGGGATGGCAAGACTTGGACAGCAGCCCCTTGTCCTGCTGTCACCATAGTTACCCAGTGCCCAGTCAGCGACATGTAACGCCCCTGTCCATGCCTACTTGTCCAAGTGTCTGTGGTGAAATGCACCCTGTCACACACAGAGTTTCTCAAAGAAGCGGTGATGTTGTGTGTGACATGCTGGTGGAGCGCAGGCACACCTTTATTTGAGAAGTAGTGCCGACTGGGCATCTGGTATTGGGGCACTGCGACGGACATAAGGTCTCGAAAATCCTCTGTGTCCACCAGGCGGAAAGACAGCATTTCTGTAGCCAAGAGCTTGCAGATGGTGAAATTCAAGAAATTCAACCTCTTAGCTTTCTCATGGCTAGGAGGAAATGGTCTTTCACTTGTCCACATCTGAGGGACCGAGGGCTGGCTATTGTGCTTAGACGGGGTTGATAAGGGTGTCCCCGGCAAACTGCCGGTCTGTGAGGAGGATGCAGGCAGACATGTTAGGTTGCCTTTATCCAAAGGTGGTGCTATCGATGTCGGACAGCGCACAACACCAGCTGGTGTTACCACCTCCAAAGAAAATGATGACCTGCCAATCATGCTGGCTGTTGCGGGTAAAGAGGTGGCAGGTCTGCGTCCCAAAACAGGTGTGACTGCTGTCCCCCCAGTCACAGAGGATGAAGAGGCCGCGGATGCACAAGATATGGCAGGCGGTGGTTGGCCCGGCCGGCTAGGCCGCATTGTAGCACAGTGAGCTTCCCACTGCAACTTATGCTTCATGTCCATGTGCCGGTTCATGCATGAAGTACTCAAACTATGTATTTTTTGGCCTCTACTTAGCTTTTGCTGACAAATGTTACAGATAACACGAGTTGGGTCATCTTTATCGATCTGAAAAAATGCCCAGGCTATGCAAGGCTTAGCATCCATGTGACCTGAAGAGCCACCACGACTTGTGGTGAGAGGCAGAGTTGTCTTTGAGGATGCAGTTGTTGACGTGCTTCCAGTACTACGTCTCTGTCCAGGAAGGCGCAACCTGACCTCGTCGTCACTAGCATTCTCCTCCACCTCCTCTGCTGACCTCATCTCTTGGCTGACTGTGGGTTGACAGTAAGTGAAATCTCCAACCTCATCATCATCACCCTGTGCGTTATCACACCCGTCGTCCTCAGAGCCAACCTGTTCCTGCCCTGACAAAAAACTAAAGTTGTCGCTCCAATCAGGTATTTGAGTCTCATCATCATCTTCCTCATTGTCTCCACCAACAGGAGTTACAGTTTGGGAATGAGGGTCTACATTATGGTCAGAACCTTCAGCGTCTGGTCCTGGATCCGACTCATAAAGATTCTGGGCATCAGTGCAGATCATTTCCTCGTCTGGATTCACAGAAGCGCTGGAGCCGACCTCTGATTCCCAGGCTATAGTATGAGTAAACAGCTCTGCAGACTCAACCATCTGTTCTACCTCATACTCAGACGGGCAGCTGGAGATTTGGGAGCTGTGAGGAAGCAAGTGCGATTGGGGTGACACCTATGAGGACTGGAGTATTTGTGATGTTGAAGTTGATGTGGAGGAGAGCCCACTTAAAGGAGCACTTGATATCCGTTGAAGCACCTGCTGTTTTTGTGCCTCATCTGGAATTTGTAGCGATTGGCGTGGCCGTAAGAAAGGGATCTTATCACATTGTCCGCTAAAAGAAGTAGACATTTTAGTTTGACTGGAAGATGGTCTTTCTTCTGCAGATGTTACTGTTGCTTTAACACCTACCCCACGGACACAACCTTTTTTCCCCTTCCCAACACGCCTATTCCCCTTTCCACCAGCAGCAGGCCTTTTTCCACTCATTTTGGTGGTTAAATAATTCACAACTCTGGAGCTGTTTGCACAAAAAAACAATGGATGGGAACCGAGCAGAGCTGAGTGGCCAAACTGTGGTATTAGGCCAAAACTATTGGCTGGGTTAGATGCAGAAAAAAATTATATTCAATTTGCAACCTGATGGAGGTCAGTATAGATGGACTAATAGACCAAGTCCCACACACTGCTAGAAGCCCAAATATTTTTTCAGAGCTAGATGCAGAAAAAAATGATATTCAATTTGCAACCTGATGGAGGTCAGTATAGATGGACTAATAGACCAAGTCCCACACACTGCTAGAAGCCCAAATATTTTTTCAGAGCTAGATGTAGAAAAAAAATATATTCAATTTGCAACCTGATGGAGGTCAGTATAGATGGACTAATAGACCAAGTCCCACACACTGCTAGAAGCCCAAATATTTTTTCAGAGCTAGATGCAGAAAAAAAATATATTCAATTTGCAACCTGATGGAGGTCAGTATAGATGGACTAATAGACCAAGTCCCACACACTGCTAGAAGCCCAAATATTTTTTCAGAGCTAGATGCAGAAAAAAATTATATTCAATTTGCAACCTGATGGAGGTCAGTATAGATGGACTAATAGTCCAAGTCCCACACACTGCTAGAAGCCCAAATATTTTTTCAGAGCTAGATGCAGAAAAAAATTATATTCAATTTGCTACCTGATGGAGGTCAGTATAGATGGACTAATAGAATGATGCTATGCCCAAAAGGTTTTACTTCACTAGGTGCAGTAAAAAAATTGGTATTCTATACACAGGTGGTGTAGCTTGCAACACAGATAGGCTACTCCACTGTCTAACACACTCTGCAATAGGCCAAAAAGGATTAGCTTTGCTAGATTTAGCCAAATGCTGTGAAAAAAACTTGCACAGCACTGGCACAGACCTGCCTGGCAAAAATTGATAGGAACTGATGTAACTTAGTCCTGAAAAGGACTGCAATTACAATTAGTCTTTACTCCCAACCTATCTATTTAAGAGCACAGACCTGCCTGATAAAAGTCGTAGGAAATGCTGTAACCTATTCCTTAAAAGGACTGCAATCACAACTATTCCCTACTCCCAAGCGATCTGTAGATTTGTGCGAAAATTGGCTTGAAATTAACAAGGTATAGCGCACACAGCAACAGCGGTGCCGTCTAACACGCAGCTGCAGCAGTGAGAAAATGGTGGCGACGGGGAAAATGGCTGGGTCTTATAGGGCAAGGACATGTGACATACACTGCCAATGACACATGCCCTTGCTTGTGTGAAAAAAAGCACTTCGCTCCGTGTGTGCACTGCTGATAGGCTGACAGATTGCACCTCCCCACTGTAAATGCGGGAAAGAGAAAAAAAAATGGAGATCTTCATTATTCCTGCAGAGATCCATCCCCTGCCCCTCCCCCCGCCCCGCTGTACACTCAAACTGCGTATTAACATTAATTTTCATCATTACTGAGAAAAAATCCAGTTACGATTTTGGTGCACGAACAGTTATCGAAGATAACCTCAAACAGCCGAATTTTTTTCAAATCGTTCGTGTTCGCCGAACGGCTCGAACACCGCCCAAAACAGCTCGAATTTGAGATTGGCGAACAGTTCGAGTCGAACAACGCTCAACTCTAGTTATAAACTTCTGTGAAGCACCTGGGGGTTCAAGGTGCTCACCACACATCTAGATAAGTTACCTGAGGGGTCTAATTTCCAAAATGGTGTCACTTGTGGGGGATTTCCACTGTTTAGGCACATCAGGGGCTCCCCAAATACAACATGGCGTCCGCTAATTATTCAAGCAAATTTTACAATCAAAAAGTCAAATGGCGCTCCTTCCCTTCCGAACCCTGCCGAGCGCCCAAACAGTGTTTTTCCCCCACATATGGGGTATCTGCTTACTCAGGAGAAATTGCACAGCAAACTCCATGGTGCAATTTCTCCTGTTACCCTTATGAAAATGCAAAAGTGGGGGCTGAAAAACATTTTTGTGGAAAAAATGTGAAAATTTTATTTTTACTGCTCAATGTTATAAACTTCTGTGAAGCACC
This sequence comes from Phyllobates terribilis, assembly GCF_046119375.1. Classification (NCBI taxonomy): domain Eukaryota; kingdom Metazoa; phylum Chordata; class Amphibia; order Anura; family Dendrobatidae; genus Phyllobates; species Phyllobates terribilis. Next base: position 345,357,116 of record NW_027362769.1, on the reverse strand, counting down.
TGGGGGTTCAAGGTGCTCACCACACATCTAGATAAGTTCCCTGAGGGGTCTAGTTTCCAAAATGGTGTCACTTGTGGGGGGTTTCCACTATTTATGCACATCAGGGGCTCCTCAAATGCAACATGGCGTCCGCTAATTATTCAAGCAAATTTTACATTCAAAAAGTCAAATGGCGCTCCTTCCCTTCCGAAGCCTGCCGTGCGCCCAAACAGTGGTTTTCCCCCACATATTGGGTATCTTCTTACTCAGGAGAAATTGCACAACAAATTTTGTGGTTCATTTTTTCCTGTTACCCCTGCGAAAATAAAAAAAATTGGGTCTAAAGTAACATTTTTGTGAAAAAAGTTAAATGTTAATTTTTTTCTTCCACATTCCAAAAATTCCTGTGAAGAACCTGAAGGGTTAATAAAGTTCTTGAATGTGGTTTTGAGCACCTTGAGGGGTGCAGTTTTTAGAATGGTGTCACTTTTGGGTATTTTCTGTCATAAAGACCCCTCAAAGTGACTTTAAATATGATGTGGTCCCTAAAAAAATGGTTTTGTAAATTTTGTTGGAAAAATGAGAAATCACTTGTCAACTTTGAACCCTTATAGCTCCCCAATAAAAAAAAATCTTGGTTCCAAAATTGTGCTGATGTAAAGTAGACATGTGGAAAATGTTATTTATTAACTATTTTGTGTGACATATCTCTCTGATTGAAGGGCATAAAAATTCAAATTTCAAAATTTTCAAAATTTTCAAAATTTTTGCCAAATTTCCATTTTTTTCACAAATAAACGCAAGTGATATCGAAGAAATTTTACCACTATCATGAAGTACAATATGTCACGAAAAAACATTCTCAGAATCAGGGGGATCCGTTGAAGCGTTCCAGAGTAATTACCTCATAAAGTGACAGTGGTCAGAATTGCAAAAATTGGCCTGGTCATTAACGTGCAAACCACCTTGGGTTGTAAAGGGGTTAAGGAATTGAAAAGCATTTCTTGTCAAAATCAATTCTAATGCCTCGCAGATTAAGTTAATAATATATGCATTGCTTTTGTCTATGTAGCCCAGAATACCTCGAATTGCCTCTATACCTTGATGTTGCCGTATCCTGGTATACAGATTTTCAACTTCTATTGAAGCCAGTGAAAAATCCTCCTGGCATTCAATATGTTGTTAACCCTGTAGAAATTCACCGGTGTTTTTTATATATGAGGGTATATCTTTTAGGAGGGGTCGTAAGAGCCAATCCACATATCTGGATAGCGGCTCAAATAAAGATCCCACTTCTGAGATAATTTGACGACCCGGTGGGATAATTACAGATTTTTGGACTTTCGGCAAAAAATACCAATGGGGCTTCAAGGGGTATTCTGGGAATAACTTCTCTACTATCTTTTTAGATAGTATACCTAGTTCTACTTCTCTCCACAAAAAAAGACTGCAATTTTTGTTTATTTTTAAAAGTGGGGTCTTGTTGACGTGGGATATATGTATTGTGATCTGCCAATTGTCTATTAGCTTCATGAATGTAATAATCTCTGGTTAAGAGTACAAGGTTACCACCTTTATCTGCTTTCCGTATAATTACATCCTCCCAATTTTTTATTCTTTTCAGAGCTAGCTGTTCACTTTCACTTAAATTAGGTGTGGAGGTAGGATAGACTTATGCCTCCACATCTTTTATTACTAGTTTTTGAAATAAGTTGATTGCACTACTTGGTGATACAGGGGCATAAATGCTGAACTAATACCTCCAGCGAAGGGTTCAATACTCTGATTAGATGGTGAAATAGAACTACCAGTATCTCCTCAGATAAACTCAATAATAAAGCTGCATCCTCTGACACCTCAGATCTCAAAGAGTTTTCTAATCTAAAGCCCAAAGGGCCAAAAGAACAAGGATTTCCCCTTCCAAAGAAAAATCAGGTTTAAAGGGATTAGACCTAGAAGCATTTGTCCCAGAAGAAAAAGACTCATATAGATGCATCTTTCTTACAGCTTTAAACAAATCAATCTTAAAGTCTACAATGTCAAAATTTTCTGGCACACAATAATTCAGACCTTTAGACCAGGGTTCCCCAACTCCAGTCCTCAAGGCCCACCAACAGGTCATGTTTTTAGGATTTCCTTAGTATTACACAGGTGATAATTGCATCACCTGCACAGGCAATAATTCCATCACCTGTGCAATACTAAGGAAATCCTGAAAACATGACCTGTTGGTGGGCCTTGAGGACTGGAGTTGGGGAACCCTGCTTTAGACAACAAAGAAAGAACATCACAGTCTAGAGAATGATTTGTCAGATTAATTATTTTTAGACTGTCAGTATCCTCAGGAGATACTAACTCCTCCATGAGACATGCTTCCGTTTTGTCCCTGAAGTGCCTCCTGCGTTTCCTACCACCTCTCGGGGTGGATTTCCCAAAAGGTGGATTTTTACAGGAGGATTGTTAACATTAACTGGGGTAAGGTTACTCATGTCCTCAGATGCTGTCAAGTAGGGTGTGGGAAAAACTTAGTGCAACACAGAGGGAAGAGGGAAAGGGAGCCCAGACACTAGGGAAAGGGGAGAGTGGAGACCTCCTAGTCTGGTCTAGTGTCACCCTGTCTCAACTACCGTCCCTATATTGGCTCTTCACCAATCGCCACATGCGTGCCTCGCCCTGACTTTCCCTGGCTTATGGCTAAGGCTAAGGAAGGGAGGAGATGAGCACTAGTCGATCTCTACTAAACTCTAAAGACAACAAGCGTAGACAAACAGGGGGGGATTACTTAGCTTTAGACGACTCCAGCCAAATGCGCACATGACCTCAAGCTCCAGAGAGGATAAAGTACTGCTCTTGCTAAAGCCTCACAAGTAGAAATGAATATCGCCGGCACCTCTCTCTCAGACATACCAGGTATTTATACACTCAGGCCAGGGAGCTCATTAGTCAGAGGGAGGTAGCCGCTGGGTCCCAGAGACAGCCAGCCTCTAAGAAGATGTCTATAATGCCAAACGTAGAGATCTCCTGCAACCAACTGCAGGGCGACTGTCTGTCACCTCCGACACACCCGTAATAGATGCACTTGACTTGTGTCGGTAGTCCAGAAATCATGCTGAGATTTGCGGAATTTTCGATTTCTTTGTAGTCTATTATTCCTGGTAGTAAATGCATTTTTATTCCATTTAAAAATTTAATTATGGTCATAATCATGTTTATCTTTTATGAATGTATCTTTTTTCCGCTGCTTGATCTCAGCCTGTATAGGAATTAACTTCGTGTCCAATTTCTTTATATATTTAGACCATTGATTTTTGGTTAAAAGAGTTTTTAATTAATTTTTAGCTTTATCCATATTAGTGGGGAGAAAATTGAATATATAGCACATCACTCATTTCAGTGACAGCATAACAGGATGATGCTACCTCTGTCAGCGACAGCATCAGTTTAAGTCACAGGACGGGCTGTCTGATCACAAATAACTAAGAGGTATAATTTTAGGACTACTTTTGAATTAAAAAAAAAACCTGAAAAATCTCTAAGTGCGCTGTTATTAAATAGGCTGTTGGTTACTAGCAGGTGACCATTTCTATGGTGAGGCCACATTGACATTACTTAGTTGTGTAGCTTGTGTTGAAGAGCTTGACAGGCGTTAGATACAGTCCTAAGAGAACTCCAAATGCTACAAAACATCTTTTCAGGGCTATTGGATGCCTTGCAGTATTGCAATTCGCATTAAAACAATTTTCTTTAGAAAAATTAGTCGAATGAGGCGAATTTAAATTTTAAAATATTCAGTCATCTCTAATAGCAACCTTTTGGAAACCTAGAATCTCACCATGGAGAGAAGAGCTATAGGTGACAGAAGAAGTTCACCTACTCTGTTTAACCATCTAGATGCCACAGTCACTATTGACTGTGTCAAACTAAAGCATTAAAGCAAGGGTCCTGCCATGATCATACAGGCAGAGCTACTGTGCCCATGTGATCACAATGACTTACGTGACGTGCCCCCTGGGGCCGGGCGTCTGGTGGGGCCAGGAGACCTGCAGTCTCCTGCCCTCCGGATTTAGCTGTTGTGCCTTCAGTGCCCGCACAACCACGGACTCCGGTATCCGATTCCTTGAGCTTTTTCCTCTGGGGCGAGCTTGATCACAGCTCCCTTCCCCAGGCTCTTCCTCGTCGCTCTCCTGTCTTCAACTCCCTTCAACTCACTTTTCTAACCCCGCCTCCAGATTCCAATTTAAAGGGGAGGAGCTCCCCTTTCTGGTCTGGAGCCAGGAAAGTGTTGGATGCTGGTATACCTGATCAGGGGACCCCTCCTTGCTTCTAGGCATGGCATCACCCCCTGTGAGGGAGGCAATGCCAATGTGGCAACTGGACTCCTGGGGTGCCACATACGTGTATGTGTTTTTGTATGCATACCATTTTGCCTAAGGTTTTACACCTGTTATCTCCATGGACCACTCACACAGCTTGTCTTCTAAGGAACTAATTATGGGACATGTTGAAAGCCAGTTCTGTGAGATTTGATTCCTATGAGATTAGGACATGCTCTGAATTTCACAAACTGGACATAAGGATCCGGGTTTAAAACGGATGTGTGCATGGATTAATGATTTTTTTAGGACTGTGTACTGTCTGTTTAAAAAATGCACAGCACACAGAAATATGTGGTCCTCTTGACACGCTAACCAACCATATGTGGGACAGCTGGTAAAGCTGAAGTATTCTGGACATAACGGATAAAATATATGTAACACCTGTAGTGAGATCTGTGTGCACCAAAAATGGAATTGTTGGTATTACACAGACATTCACAGCAGCAGACATTGGTGAATCTTATGCTGCACTGTCTTGGACTACAACTCCCAGTGGACAGTGCTCCTCTCTGCATCATAAGGAAGGAAGTGCAGCAGAAGAATAGACTGATTGGCTGAACAGGTTGGAGAAGAAGGGTGGAGCTAAGAGCAGTGAGAGACAATGCTGCAATCCACCATCTCAGCCATGTGAGAGTCTGATCCTGGAGAGCAGGGGACAGAGGCACAGAGTGAGTGCTAAACGTCCAGCTCCTCTGTGTGTGAGGGGAAAAGATGATCCTGCAGCTAATCCGCCTCTACAGGCCAGTCACCTTACCAGGAGATGTCTATCACCACCTGGCCTAACCAAGAGACCAATTCTGCAATCCATCCCCAGTGTCCAAGGCATCTGGACCCTGCAGCCCTAAGCTGGATCCCTGTGTGACCCTAAACCTGCTACATTGAGAAGTGAGTAGCTGTTATGGGACTTGTGGTTCCACTGTTGATTTAATAGGAGAACTGTTGCTGAGCTATTATGAGATTTGTGGTTCCACACACTTGAAGCTATAAAAGGACAACCTGTGAGGGATATTCTGGTTCTTCAGCCTGTGCACCTACAGTCTTCAAGAGCTCCAACATCCACGGCAACCAGGCCCCAACAAGTGAACTGTGTTGCTTTCTTAGGCTGCAGCCATTTATGGTTTAGTTAGGAGTGTGTTTGTGGCTATTTAAAGGGAAAGTGTCATACTTCTCTTTCAAGTTAATTGCAAAGTCTCAACTAATTCTTTATATATGTAAATTGGGAATACTGTTTGTTTTATTGTTACTTGCCACCCCCCTTACCATATTTACCAATTACCTCCCTCCACAATAAACCTGTTTAAGTTTTCAACCTCATCTTCTTGTGAGTGTATACGGAGTGCACAGGGGTTTCCCGAGTCGACCCCTGGCAGAAGAGGAAGACCCTCTTGCATCCCACTACTACTCCCAGCAAGATTTGTTTGGAGGCACTGAGCTATATTGAGGTGAGAACTGCCAAACACCCTGCCCACTGAGGCGGCTTAAAAGGGTTTTACAGTGGAGGCACTGCTGAGAACAAACAAAACGGGTACCATTATGGAAACGTTAACTGAAACACAAGTGTCCATATGGTGTGGGGAGATGAGTGTCGCAACGGAACACAGTTTTTCAGTATGTGGTGAACTCACTGGTGCGTTGGATAAAGAGGTACTATGGGTTGTGAACCGACTTCAAGAAGTTGTTCAGCCCAGAGTGGTTGACAGGCGGATTAATGAAGGGAGTCAATTACCAGCAGCCTGGATCACTGCTGAAAAGACCCTGGAGAAGAAGTACTTCCCATTAGTCATGGCTGTGCCATTAAAACATGGGCAAAAGTGGAAGATCGCCTGGCCCGAGAGGCCTGCAGCAGAGGAGTTGTCCCCAGAATCAAGCATACAGCCTGGGAGGCATAGTGAATGTTTGCCTCCCACCCCTGATTGCGACAGGCCTGAAGGAACTGCCACTACTGTGGAAGTGGTGGTGGCAGCCATGGAGAAGTTAGTCGCTCAGTTAGCCAAATTGCAGCCGGAAGGGGCCTACCATTGTCTGAGAATTTTTTTCAGGTGTCACTCCCATCCCAGAGGATGACGAAGGGTATGACACGTGGAAGGATGTTGTTCTGCTGTATCTAGAAGAATGGCAGGGCACCGATGCGGTGAAGAAACAGAGGATTGTGGAGAGTCTGAAAGGACCTGCTATGGAAGCTGTTTGGCGAAGCCAGCCACAAGCATCCTATCAAGACTATATACTGTAGTTGCCCTAGAAGATGCTTTTGGGTCCCCACATGATGCCACCGATCTACTTTATAAACTTCTCACTAGTTACCAGGACCCTGGTGAGAGGATGTCAGATTACTTCTATCGACTAGATAAGCTAGTGCATAGAATTGTTACAACTCTCCTGTTAGGTTTTTTTTAGTTTGCTGGTCACATGACCATTTTGCCTATTTAATCCGGCTCCGCCCTCCTGGCTTTGCTGGACTTCATTTGTATTTACTACTGTTGAGCTAGCTTGTTGCTCTGTTGCCGTTCTCTGTTAGTTTTGCTAGGTCTTCTGACCCCTATGCCTTTTTGTTGTGTGTTTGTCTTTGACTGCTACTATTTCTGCTAGGAGGTGTCCAACTTTTCCCAGTCCCTAGATCTTGTAGGGATCCCTCCCTCACATCTATAGGTCTGCGTTCAGACTAGCCGAGGACTTTAGCGGGTCTGATCGCAAGATCAGGTTCCCCGTTACGTCGTAGGGATCTAGTTTAGTTCTATTGTAGGGACAGATCTCCTCTCTTTCCTTAGTCTCTGTAGCAGATCATAACAGTAAGTCCAGCCATAAAAAAAAAAAAATTTCTCTAAGGAAAGACCTCCAGTTTTCCATCATGGTCTCGGTGCAAGATTTGGCTCAACGCTTGCAGGGACTCTCTCTGGAGGTGACCAAGCTCCAACAACACGTGAGTAGCTGTTCTGGAGCGCATTTTGTGGAACCTAAGGTACGTCTGCCTGATCTATTTTTTGGCGAACAACAAGATTTTTTTTCTTTTAAAAATGCTTGTCTATTATATTTTCGTTTGAGACCCGGATCCTTTGGTGATGAATCACAGCGCATAGGGATCATAATGTCACTTTTGCGCAAAGATCCTCAGGGATGGGCCTTCTCTCTCCAACCTAGTGATCCGTGCTTTAGATCAGTGGATAGTTTTTTTTCTGCTTTGGGTTTGTTGCACGATGATCCTGATCGTGTCTCATCTGCTGAGTCTGAATTAAGACGTTTGAGGCAGGGATCAGGTAATGTGGAAAAATATTGTTCTCACTTCCGTCGGTGGTCTGCCCAGGTGGGGTGGAACGATTCTGCTTTGAAAAGCTTGTTTCTTGCAGGGCTATGTGAAAGGGTAAAGGATTTACTGATTGCTTATCCCACACCTGGAAACTTGCAGGAGGCAATGCAATTAGCTATACGGGTGGACAGGAGACTGCGTGAAAGGGTTAATGAGAGCAAATCCTCTGCTATGTCAGCTTCGAGTCCTGAGAGGTTCTGTGCTGACAATGGAGAGCCGATGGAAATTGGGGCGATGGCACCCCGCTCTCAGGAAAAAGACCGCCGACTTTCTGAAGGCTTGTGTTTCTATTGCGGAAATTCTGGTCATTTTATTAAGAGCTGTGTGCTTCGTAAGAAGAAAGAAAAAAAAATGGTCAGTCATGCTCGTATTGCCTGTTTAAATTCTAAGGGAGTATTCCTATCTGCCACTACTGCTGCTCAGGATGAATTAATTGAATTTCGGGTATTTGTGGATTGTGGATCTACTCTGAATGTGATTGATGGGGGATTCTTGGAAAAACTTAGATTAGAACCTAAAACTTTGTCATCCCCTATTGCTGTGGTTTCTGTCGATGGCTCTCCCTTGAAGAGTGTTACTCACAAGGTCTGTGAATTTCCCCTCACTATTAATGGTATTCATCAAGAGGATTTGGTGGTATTGGATAATTTGCCTTCTCCAGTAATATTGGGGTTACCCTGGTTAAAATTGCACAATCCTGTACTGGATTGGTCTACCAATGAAATTAAGTCCTGGAGCCCTAAGTGTTATGACAAGTGTTGTAACGGGTGCATTGCTGCTGTGGATAGAGGGGAATTGCCTGTACCTATTCAGGATTTTTGGAGAGTTTTTTCTGAGGAGGAGTCGCAGGTTTTGCCTCCCCATAGAGACTATGATTGTACCATTGAATTTGTCCCTGGCGCGACTCTTCCTAAGAGTCGTTTATTTAATCTTACTATTCCTGAAAGAAAGGCTTTGGAAGAATACATACAGACAAGCTTGGCCGCCGGTCACATTAGGCCTTCCAAGTCTCCTGTGGCTGTTGGATTTTTTTTTGTAAAAAAAAAAGATGGCGGTTTACGTCCTTGTCTGGACTTTCGTGAGATTAATAAAATTACTGTACGCAATACTTACCCACTGCCATTGATTCCTGATTTATTTAACCAGTTAGTGGGTGCCAAGTGGTTCTCTAAAATTGATCTCCGGGGGGCATACAATTTGTTGCGCATGAAGGAGGGTGATGAATGGAAGCCTGCTTTTAACACTCCTGTGGGTCATTTTGAGAATCTGGTTATGCCTTTTGGTCTCACCAATGCTCCAGCATTTTTTCAGAATCTTATTAATGATATCCTTAGACCTTTAATCGGCAAAAATGTGGTTGTGTATTTGGATGACATTTTGATTTATTCGCCGGATCTGGAGTCTCATTGGCGGAGCGTACGTGAGGTATTACAGTTATTAATGGACAATTCGCTTTTTGCTAAGCTGGAGAAATGTGAGTTCGCTGTACAGAGAATTAGTTTTTTGGGCTACATTATCTTCAGTGAAGGTTTTGAGATGGACCCGGTTAAAGTTCAAGCTGTGCAGGAATGGCCTAGGCCTATTGGTTTGAAATCGATACAGCGGTTTCCTCTACCTTTACTTGCGGTTTGTCAAAGCAGCCCAGGGCACTGGTACTAGCTGGTGGTAGAGGTCCGGGCGGCCTAGATGCAATTTGGGGACCCACCTCGCAAGGTGGAGTTGTAGGCCTTCCCTTTGCGCTATCCTCTTTGGCCCTGCTGCTTAAAGCTATGCTCCCGTCCTCGTTCCTGAGCAAAACGTCTATTCCTCACCCGTATGGCAGGCAGCTTGAGCCTTTCTTCAGGTGTTGCTCCTTCGTGGCGGCTCTGGGCCCTAGGATGCTGCTGAGCCGCCGGGCGTCTGGTGGGGCCAGGAGACCTGCAGTCTCCTGCCCTCCGGATTTAGCTGTTGTGCCTTCAGTGCCCGCACAACCACGGACTCCGGTATCCGATTCCTTGAGCTTTTTCCTCTGGGGCGAGCTTGATCACAGCTCCCTTCCCCAGGCTCTTCCTCGTCGCTCTCCTGTCTTCAACTCCCTTCAACTCACTTTTCTAACCCCGCCTCCAGATTCCAATTTAAAGGGGAGGAGCTCCCCTTTCTGGTCTGGAGCCAGGAAAGTGTTGGATGCTGGTATACCTGATCAGGGGACCCCTCCTTGCTTCTAGGCATGGCATCACCCCCTGTGAGGGAGGCAATGCCAATGTGGCAACTGGACTCCTGGGGTGCCACATACGTGTATGTGTTTTTGTATGCATACCATTTTGCCTAAGGTTTTACACCTGTTATCTCCATGGACCACTCACACAGCTTGTCTTCTAAGGAACTAATTATGGGACATGTTGAAAGCCAGTTCTGTGAGATTTGATTCCTATGAGATTAGGACATGCTCTGAATTTCACAAACTGGACATAAGGATCCGGGTTTAAAACGGATGTGTGCATGGATTAATGATTTTTTTAGGACTGTGTACTGTCTGTTTAAAAAATGCACAGCACACAGAAATATGTGGTCCTCTTGACACGCTAACCAACCATATGTGGGACAGCTGGTAAAGCTGAAGTATTCTGGACATAACGGATAAAATATATGTAACACCTGTAGTGAGATCTGTGTGCACCAAAAATGGAATTGTTGGTATTACACAGACATTCACAGCAGCAGACATTGGTGAATCTTATGCTGCACTGTCTTGGACTACAACTCCCAGTGGACAGTGCTCCTCTCTGCATCATAAGGAAGGAAGTGCAGCAGAAGAATAGACTGATTGGCTGAACAGGTTGGAGAAGAAGGGTGGAGCTAAGAGCAGTGAGAGACAATGCTGCAATCCACCATCTCAGCCATGTGAGAGTCTGATCCTGGAGAGCAGGGGACAGAGGCACAGAGTGAGTGCTAAACGTCCAGCTCCTCTGTGTGTGAGGGGAAAAGATGATCCTGCAGCTAATCCGCCTCTACAGGCCAGTCACCTTACCAGGAGATGTCTATCACCACCTGGCCTAACCAAGAGACCAATTCTGCAATCCATCCCCAGTGTCCAAGGCATCTGGACCCTGCAGCCCTAAGCTGGATCCCTGTGTGACCCTAAACCTGCTACATTGAGAAGTGAGTAGCTGTTATGGGACTTGTGGTTCCACTGTTGATTTAATAGGAGAACTGTTGCTGAGCTATTATGAGATTTGTGGTTCCACACACTTGAAGCTATAAAAGGACAACCTGTGAGGGATATTCTGGTTCTTCAGCCTGTGCACCTACAGTCTTCAAGAGCTCCAACATCCACGGCAACCAGGCCCCAACAAGTGAACTGTGTTGCTTTCTTAGGCTGCAGCCATTTATGGTTTAGTTAGGAGTGTGTTTGTGGCTATTTAAAGGGAAAGTGTCATACTTCTCTTTCAAGTTAATTGCAAAGTCTCAACTAATTCTTTATATATGTAAATTGGGAATACTGTTTGTTTTATTGTTACTTGCCACCCCCCTTACCATATTTACCAATTACCTCCCTCCACAATAAACCTGTTTAAGTTTTCAACCTCATCTTCTTGTGAGTGTATACGGAGTGCACAGGGGTTTCCCGAGTCAACCCCTGGCAGAAGAGGAAGACCCTCTTGCATCCCACTACTACTCCCAGCAAGATTTGTTTGGAGGCACTGAGCTATATTGAGGTGAGAACTGCCAAACACCCTGCCCACTGAGGCGGCTTAAAAGGGTTTTACAGTGGAGGCACTGCTGAGAACAAACAAAACGGGTACCATTATGGAAACGTTAACTGAAACACAAGTGTCCATATGGTGTGGGGAGATGAGTGTCGCAACGGAACACAGTTTTTCAGTATGTGGTGAACTCACTGGTGCGTTGGATAAAGAGGTACTATGGGTTGTGAACCGACTTCAAGAAGTTGTTCAGCCCAGAGTGGTTGACAGGCGGATTAATGAAGGGAGTCAATTACCAGCAGCCTGGATCACTGCTGAAAAGACCCTGGAGAAGAAGTACTTCCCATTAGTCATGGCTGTGCCATTAAAACATGGGCAAAAGTGGAAGATCGCCTGGCCCGAGAGGCCTGCAGCAGAGGAGTTGTCCCCAGAATCAAGCATACAGCCTGGGAGGCATAGTGAATGTTTGCCTCCCACCCCTGATTGCGACAGGCCTGAAGGAACTGCCACTACTGTGGAAGTGGTGGTGGCAGCCATGGAGAAGTTAGTCGCTCAGTTAGCCAAATTGCAGCCGGAAGGGGCCTACCATTGTCTGAGAATTTTTTTCAGGTGTCACTCCCATCCCAGAGGATGACGAAGGGTATGACACGTGGAAGGATGTTGTTCTGCTGTATCTAGAAGAATGGCAGGGCACCGATGCGGTGAAGAAACAGAGGATTGTGGAGAGTCTGAAAGGACCTGCTATGGAAGCTGTTTGGCGAAGCCAGCCACAAGCATCCTATCAAGACTATATACTGTAGTTGCCCTAGAAGATGCTTTTGGGTCCCCACATGATGCCACCGATCTACTTTATAAACTTCTCACTAGTTACCAGGACCCTGGTGAGAGGATGTCAGATTACTTCTATCGACTAGATAAGCTAGTGCATAGAATTGTTACAACTCTCCTGTTAGGTTTTTTTTAGTTTGCTGGTCACATGACCATTTTGCCTTTTTAATCCGGCTCCGCCCTCCTGGCTTTGCTGGACTTCATTTGTATTTACTACTGTTGAGCTAGCTTGTTGCTCTGTTGCCGTTCTCTGTTAGTTTTGCTAGGTCTTCTGACCCCTATGCCTTTTTGTTGTGTGTTTGTCTTTGACTGCTACTATTTCTGCTAGGAGGTGTCCAACTTTTCCCAGTCCCTAGATCTTGTAGGGATCCCTCCCTCACATCTATAGGTCTGCGTTCAGACTAGCCGAGGACTTTAGCGGGTCTGATCGCAAGATCAGGTTCCCCGTTACGTCGTAGGGATCTAGTTTAGTTCTATTGTAGGGACAGATCTCCTCTCTTTCCTTAGTCTCTGTAGCAGATCATAACAGTAAGTCCAGCCATAAAAAAAAAAAATTTTCTCTAAGGAAAGACCTCCAGTTTTCCATCATGGTCTCGGTGCAAGATTTGGCTCAACGCTTGCAGGGACTCTCTCTGGAGGTGACCAAGCTCCAACAACACGTGAGTAGCTGTTCTGGAGCGCATTTTGTGGAACCTAAGGTACGTCTGCCTGATCTATTTTTTGGCGAACAACAAGATTTTTTTTCTTTTAAAAATGCTTGTCTATTATATTTTCGTTTGAGACCCGGATCCTCTGGTGATGAATCACAGCGCATAGGGATCATAATGTCACTTTTGCGCAAAGATCCTCAGGGATGGGCCTTCTCTCTCCAACCTAGTGATCCGTGCTTTAGATCAGTGGATAGTTTTTTTTCTGCTTTGGGTTTGTTGCACGATGATCCTGATCGTGTCTCATCTGCTGAGTCTGAATTAAGACGTTTGAGGCAGGGATCAGGTAATGTGGAAAAATATTGTTCTCACTTCCGTCGGTGGTCTGCCCAGGTGGGGTGGAACGATTCTGCTTTGAAAAGCTTGTTTCTTGCAGGGCTATGTGAAAGGGTAAAGGATTTACTGATTGCTTATCCCACACCTGGAAACTTGCAGGAGGCAATGCAATTAGCTATGCGGGTGGACAGGAGACTGCGTGAAAGGGTTAATGAGAGCAAATCCTCTGCTATGTCAGCTTCGAGTCCTGAGAGGTTCTGTGCTGACAATGGAGAGCCGATGGAAATTGGGGCGATGGCACCCCGCTCTCAGGAAAAAGACCGCCGACTTTCTGAAGGCTTGTGTTTCTATTGCGGAAATTCTGGTCATTTTATTAAGAGCTGTGTGCTTCGTAAGAAGAAAGAAAAAAAAAATGGTCAGTCATGCTCGTATTGCCTGTTTAAATTCTAAGGGAGTATTCCTATCTGCCACTACTGCTGCTCAGGATGAATTAATTGAATTTCGGGTATTTGTGGATTGTGGATCTACTCTGAATGTGATTGATGGGGGATTCTTGGAAAAACTTAGATTAGAACCTAAAACTTTGTCATCCCCTATTGCTGTGGTTTCTGTCGATGGCTCTCCCTTGAAGAGTGTTACTCACAAGGTCTGTGAATTTCCCCTCACTATTAATGGTATTCATCAAGAGGATTTGGTGGTATTGGATAATTTGCCTTCTCCAGTAATATTGGGGTTACCCTGGTTAAAATTGCACAATCCTGTACTGGATTGGTCTACCAATGAAATTAAGTCCTGGAGCCCTAAGTGTTATGACAAGTGTTGTAACGGGTGCATTGCTGCTGTGGATAGAGGGGAATTGCCTGTACCTATTCAGGATTTTTGGAGAGTTTTTTCTGAGGAGGAGTCGCAGGTTTTGCCTCCCCATAGAGACTATGATTGTACCATTGAATTTGTCCCTGGCGCGACTCTTCCTAAGAGTCGTTTATTTAATCTTACTATTCCTGAAAGAAAGGCTTTGGAAGAATACATACAGACAAGCTTGGCCGCCGGTCACATTAGGCCTTCCAAGTCTCCTGTGGCTGTTGGATTTTTTTTTGTAAAAAAAAAAGATGGCGGTTTACGTCCTTGTCTGGACTTTCGTGAGATTAATAAAATTACTGTACGCAATCCTTACCCACTGCCATTGATTCCTGATTTATTTAACCAGTTAGTGGGTGCCAAGTGGTTCTCTAAAATTGATCTCCGGGGGGCATACAATTTGTTGCGCATGAAGGAGGGTGATGAATGGAAGCCTGCTTTTAACACTCCTGTGGGTCATTTTGAGAATCTGGTTATGCCTTTTGGTCTCACCAATGCTCCAGCATTTTTTCAGAATCTTATTAATGATATCCTTAGACCTTTAATCGGCAAAAATGTGGTTGTGTATTTGGATGACATTTTGATTTATTCGCCGGATCTGGAGTCTCATTGGCGGAGCGTACGTGAGGTATTACAGTTATTAATGGACAATTCGCTTTTTGCTAAGCTGGAGAAATGTGAGTTCGCTGTACAGAGAATTAGTTTTTTGGGCTACATTATCTTCAGTGAAGGTTTTGAGATGGACCCAGTTAAAGTTCAAGCTGTGCAGGAATGGCCTAGGCCTATTGGTTTGAAATCGATACAGAGGTTTTTGGGCTTCGCCAATTATTACAGAAAATTCATAAAAAATTTTTCTATTATTGTCAAACCGCTGACCGATCTCACCAGGAAAGGTGCTAATGCGGTTCAGTGGACTTCTGAGGCCATTGAAGCTTTTGTGTTTCTAAAGGAGAGGTTCACCTCTGCTCCCATCCTTATGCAGCCTGATGTGACTAAGCCGTTTTTGGTTGAGGTTGATGCTTCTTCGGTGGGGGTTGGTGCGGTGTTGTCTCAGGAAAACAAGGATGGAGTACATCCCTGTGCCTTTTTTTCAAAAAAATTTTCCGAGACTGAACTTAATTACGATATTGGTAATCGGGAATTGCTGGCGATTAAACTCGCATTTGAACACTGGCGTCATCTCTTGGAAGGTGCTGAATTTCCCATTCAGGTTTTCACTGATCATAAAAATCTGATCTATCTTGATGCTGCCAAGCGCTTGAATGCCCGTCAGGCTAGTTGGGCACTTTTTTTCTCGCGGTTTAATTTTTCCATTACTTACATCCCGGGTACCAAGAATGTTAAAGCGGATGCTTTGTCTCGCAGCTTTTCTCCCATGGTCGGTGTTGAGGAGGAAGAGGAGACCATTTTACAAGAAGGTGTTGTGATTGCTACTTTGGACTCCGTTTTGGAGGATGAGATTCTTAAAGCACAGGAGAATGCCCCATCTAACACTCCCCATGGGAGGTTGTTTGTGCCTAGGACCTTTAGGAGAGATTTGTTTGTTGAGTGTCATGAGTCTCGGTTGGCAGGTCATCCAGGAATTTCTGAGACCAAGAGACTTGTGGGTCGCAGTTTTTGGTGGCCTGGATGGCAGAAGGAAGTCATTAAGTGGGTGCGCCAATGTACTGTGTGTGCAAGATCCAAGTCTTCGCATGCTCCTGCTGCGGGGTTGCTTTGCCCTCTGGAGGTTCCTAGTGCACCTTGGACACATCTGGCTATGGACTTTATTACTGACCTTCCTCCCTCTGAAGGTTTCACGGTCATCTGGGTGGTCGTGGACCGTTTTAGCAAGATGTGTCACTTGGTTCCCTTCATCAAACTGCCTTGCGCTAAGACACTCGCCAAGGCCTTTGTCAAGGAAATTGTCAGACTACATGGTGTTCCTACTGACATTGTTTCTGATAGGGGACCTCAGTTCGTGGCTCGTTTTTGGCGTGCCTTTTGTGACAGGTTGGGAGTTCATTTGTCGTTTTCATCCGGATATCATCCTGAGTCTAATGGCCAGACAGAAAGGAAGAACCAGGATGTTGAGCAGTTCTTGCATTGTTTTGTGGCAGACAATCAAGAGGGGTGGTCTGAGTTTCTGCCACTTGCTGAATTTGCTCTTAACAACCATACATCCTCTTCTGCTGGGTGTTCGCCTTTTTTTTGTTGTTCTGGGAGACATCCGTCTTTTGGGTCATTTTCCAAATTGGTTTCGGCTGTGCCTGAGGAGGAGAGTTTTTCCGGTGATTTGGAGAGAGTTTGGACGGATGTGCGTGGTATTCTTCAGGAGGCTAACAAGAAATCTAAGAGGTACTTTGATAGGAAACTGCAAGAGGTTTTGTTTGCTGTTGGTGACATGGTTTGGTTGTCCTCTAAGAATCTGCGGTTGAGGATTCCTTCTAAAAAATTGGGTCCCAAGTTCGTAGGGCCCTTTAAGGTACTTCAGATAGTTAACCAATCTGCTGTTAGGCTGGAGGTTCCTACGTCCTGGAGGATTAATCCGGTGTTTCATGTTTCTCTGTTGAAAAAAGCTGTTGTGTCGGATGGTGACGCCTCTGCCACTGTTCCTCCGGTGGTGGAGGACGGGGAATATGAAATTTCCCGCATCCTAAATTCTAGACGGTATAGAGGGAGTTTGCAGTATCTCATCGCTTGGAAGGGTTTCGGACCTGAGGATAACTCATGGGTGAGGGCGGATGATGTTTCTGCTCCCAGACTTGTCCGAGCGTTTCACAGTAGGTTTCCTGGTAAGCCTGGGCCTAGGGGATCCGGAGGATCCTCTTAGAAGAGGGGGTACTGTTACAACTCTCCTGTTAGTTTTTTTTTAGTTTGCTGGTCACATGACCATTTTGCCTATTTAATCCGGCTCCATCCTCCTGGCTTTGCTGGACTTCATTTGTATTTACTACTGTTGAGCTAGCTTGTTGCTCTGTTGCCGTTCTCTGTTAGTTTTGCTAGGTCTTCTGACCCCTATGCCTTTTTGTTGTGTGTTTGTCTTTGACTGCTACTATTTCTGCTAGGAGGTGTCCAACTTTTCCCAGTCCCTAGATCTTGTAGGGATCCCTCCCTCACATCTATAGGTCTGCGTTCAGACTAGCCGAGGACTTTAGCGGGTCTGATCGCAGGATCAGGTTCCCCGTTACATCGTAGGGATCTAGTTTAGTTCTATTGTAGGGACAGATCTCCTCTCTTTCCTTAGTCTCTGTAGCAGATCATAACAAGAATACTATCCAAGGGCGGAATTAGGCCAGAACAAGTTGACCAGTACCGTTTGGATCAAGTACTACAAGGAGCTCTGACCCAGGATCCCATTGCTCAACAACTGAGGTGCTGTGATAAAGAACAGATACCCCGTTTCTTCCATCAGTTGCTTAAAGAAGTGCGACAGAAGGAAGCGCTTATAGCAGCTAGAGAGCAGACGATCAAGCAAGTAGCAGCTGTTGCCTTAAATCCCACGCCAAGTGATCGAGAGGATCAGTTTGTGAAGATCATTGAGAAGCAAAGTGAACAAATTGCCTAACTTCTAAATGCCCAGACCAGGGAAGTAGAGCGGCTAAAACTAATCGTTGAATCAGCCAATGAAAGAACAGTCCTCAAGATGGATGAGTGATGGTCAGCATTGGATTGGAGATGTGGAAGAGGAGGGATGCTTTGTCTGTGGGAATCCCAATCATATGGCTCGTCAGTGCTCAAAACGTGGGGTTTAAAGAAGTCCCAGTCTTCCCCCTACCATGAGAAATGTTTGTCTGGAGATGAAGAGTCCTATACTGAGCCCCCTTCCAAACCGGAGGTACTGTAACTAGCCTTGGGACCGAAGTCATGTGTCACCAGATCTGATGCAAGATTGTTCCATCATGGGATAGTGCTCAACTTTCCGGAGTTTCAGAGGAACCCTCGGCACATTTGTCCCACCAGTTGGCTAAGATGAATACTTTCTCTCTGTCACCACTGATGCGGAGCCAGGTTGAGAAGTCTCAGCAGGAAGATCCTTCTATTAGAGTAGTTCGATGGTTCATGAAAAAGAGGCAGAGGCCCAAGAGGAATGCCCTGAAGACAGCAGAATCTGTTTAGCTTGCTTGCCTGTTGGGAGTCCCTAGTTGTGAGAAATGGACTGCTATATCAGGGGTCAAGCGTCAAAACGGAGGAGTTCGTAGACAATTGGTGCTTCTCACTCTGTTTCGGAAGATGGTCACAAGAGTGCTGCGTGATAACCATGGGCACCCGGGTGCTAAGAAGACCATTGGTTGTATAGCCGATCGTTTCTACTGCCCAGGAATGAGAGCTGACATTGAGTACTATTGTAAATCCTGCCCTCAGTGTGTTCCTGAGAAAACTCGCCAAGGCAGAGGATTTCAAGAACACATGGGGAAGTCCCAGGATAAAAGAGGGACCACCAAAACCTATCCTAATCGACTTCTACTGCCTGTGAGGCCGAACATTCATTTACATCAACCACAAATCTCTTGCCGTACCCAGTCGGGGGAGAGTTTAGGAGACGCGGATTTACCAAGAGAAGAGATGACTGTTATGCGACCTGAGCCTGAAAGTTAAGGGTTGGGGGTCGATGAGGGAGTCCCTGTCGTATACACTTGTCCCAAACGGGACACTAGGCCCCCTACAATGATGACATGTGGCCAGGTTGATCACAATACTGAATTTTCCAGAATAGTACCCCCCTATTCAAATGGTATGTGGCCATATTTCCCCTCTGTACCCATAAGTCATGGGAGTAAAGTGCAGCTGACTGATTGTGGTGTTAGTTAGGAGGCTTTACCACAGGTTTCTATTTCAGGTGGTGAGTTGTCATTTCATGCTTCGGGGACTACAGCGACTCATCAGGGGGAGAATGTAACACCTGTAGTGAGATCCGTGTGTACTGAGAATGAAATTGTTGGTATTACACAGACATTCACAGCAGCAGACATTGGTGAATCTTATGCTGCACTGTCTTGGACTACAACTCTCAGTGGACATTGCTCCTCTCTGCATCATAAGGAAGGAAGTGCAGCAGAGGAAGAGACTGATTGGCTGAACAGGTTGGAGAAGAAGGGTGGAGCTAAGAGCAGTGAGAGAGAAGGCTGCAATCCACCATCTCAGCCATGTGAGAGTCTGATCCTGGAGAGCAGGGGACAGAGGCACAGAGTGAGTGCTATACGTCCAGCCCCTCTGTGTGTGAGGGGAAAAGATAATCCTGCAGCTAATCCACCTCTACAGGCCATTCTGATTACTAGGAGATGTCCGTCATCACCTGGCCTAACCAAGGGACCGATTCTGCAATCCATCCCCAGTGTCCAAGGCATCTGGACCCTGCAGCCCTAAGCTGGATCCCTGTGTGACTAGTGTTGAGCCACCCCCGTAGTGTTCGAGTTCGGTTCGGTTCATCGAACACCCGTATGTTCGTCAAACTGTTCGTCGAACACCTTCGAACACCGTTAAATCCAATGGCAGGCAAACAAAAACACATAGAAACACATAGAAAACACATAGAAAACACTTCAAAGGTGTCCAAAAGCTGACAAACTGCTCAGAAGACACAACTAACACATGGAAAAGTGACAAGTACATATAGTCATGCGAAAAGAAAAGAGGTGGAGGAGTAAAAGGAGGGGGAGACACAGATATAGGCATGTCATGCCCTTCTAAAATCAAAAAAGTGCGAAGCCGACATGGCCAATCCGTTCCTGCCTGTGCGACCTCCGTGTCGCCAGGTTTGTGCCAGAGCTGCGGAGGACCCTGACGGCCAGCCCCCCTCTCCCAATACTGGTGCCTGTCCGCTGGTGGGTTGAGCGAGCCCCCCTGTGGAGGCAGGTCTAATCTTTTTAATTTAAATTGTCTCTCTAATTTGAATGAGTACACTTTAAATCCTTTTACAAGGATCTATTGGAGGACAAGTCTCATGCCAGCAGCCACGGTAATTCCAGCTCCAGTAGCGTCCACTAAAGCTGCTGCAGTTAAAAAGCTTTTATAAGGATCGAGCTTGGCGGTCCACCGCAAGGCGTCCTACCGCCAGTCCCAGCCCCTGTGCCTTGGGGTGCCTCCCCGATGCTCTTCACTGAGTGTCCTGGGGGCCCGAACAATTTCCTTTGAAAAAATTAAGTGTCCAAACTACAGGTGGTATAGCTTGCTTAACAGCTGGGTTAATCCGCTGACTAGCAGACACTGCTATTAGGCCCAAAGTATTGCTTGGGCTAGATGCAGTTAAAAATTTGTAATTAGATAATTTCGTTGGATGTTGAGAAAGCATTCCATAGAGTCTCCTGGCACGCCATATATTATTCTCTTAAAAAGCTTGGGGTAGGGGACCCTTTTATAGCCAAAATCATGGCCCTGTATCGCAATCTGTCAGCTAGGCTGAAGATAAATGGAACATTATCATCACCTTTCATAATCACCAATGGGACAAGGCAGGGATGTCCTCTGTCCCCTCTCTTATACATCCTAGTGATGGAGCACCTGCTCTCATCAATTCACGATAACTACAATATTAGGGGGATTGAGGTGGGAGGCACCGAGTACAAGTCCTCTGCATTTGCTGATGATGTCCTAGTATATATCACTCAACCACATATATCCATCACTGCTGTTATGGCTGAAATAGATCACTTTGGTACATGGTCAAATTTTAAAATCAATGCAGCGAAGTCTGAGGCCCTCGAAGTCTGCCTCGCCAAATCCATACAGATTCCATCCAGTCCAACTTTCCCTTTGCCTGGCCCTCACAGGGTATCAAATACTTAGACAGGAGAGGTCTCTATGAATACGAATTCCTATTTTGTCTTAATTTTGGGCCCTTTATTGAACAACTCCATAGAGATCTTACTTCTTGGCCGGTGAAGGATTTTTCCTGGTTCGGCAGAATAAATATACTAAAAATGAACGTCCTACCTAAACTCTTATACCTCTTCCAAACCATTCCCGTGGTAATTCCCTCAAATTTTTGGAAAAGACTACGCAGTAGCTTTTGCAGATTTATCTGGGCAAGTGGGCGTCCACGCATTCGGGTGGACGTTCTGATCAGACACAAACAAAAGGGGGGCCTTAGCCTTCCGGATTGTAGAAGGTATTACATGGCAGCAGTACACGCTAGAATCCTGGACTTCTTCCATCATTCGGAGGGGAAATTGTGGGTCAAAATAGCTCAATCCTTTTGTCCTAAAGCTCTTACCACTCTCACATGGTGCACCCATTTAATTGTCCCCTCTCTTGGCCTCATGTCATATAGTACTTATGCCACTGCTTTGGCTTTGAGATCCCCCAAAAAAGCTTATCCTCAATCGACCCCCAGGGTCCCTTGCTCCCGATTTCAGATAATCCAGATTTCCCACCAGGACTATCTGCAAATAGATTTCTCGGTTCAAATAAATCCCATCCGATATTATTTTCTCATGTCATCTCCAATACTTCGCTGCTCCCCCTCAATGACTTGTTACAGGGAAGAGCCACTTCCCCGAAGGCTAATTTTGAATATAGCCAGTGTAATAATGGGGAAGGGCGTAGCCTTCCCTTGGCACTGAGGTAGTCAAAAGAAGTGTTCCTGTAGTTAGACCCCACTGAACTGTTGGTAGGCCAAGCGAATAGGTTAGCTTCAGTGGTCCAGTCAGCAGAGTAAAGGGGGGAACTTAGTGCCCTGATCAAGCCTTGAGTGATATAGAGCTTGTTCCTGGCATAATTCCTTGTGGGCTGTAGTACCTGAAAACAGCCACAAGATTCCACTGTCCTGGGTGCAGATGTCAGGTTGAGTCTGCTAGCAGTGTTACAGACAGTGATGGGTTAATGCTGTGTGATGACAGCTCATAGAGGGTGGGCACATTAGGAAAATCCCGGCTTAGTTTCCAGAAGCAGGAGGAGAAGTTCAGTAAGAGATAGGACAGTGAACCATATGGGCAGCCTGAATATATAGTGGCTGGTAGGGTAGGCGGGAGCTCCATACCCTCAGACAGTGGGATCACCAGTGTGAAAGTCTCCCTACGCAAGAGCAAGAGTCCTGTTAGCTGGCCGGAGAAACTCAAAGGAAGTATTGAGGACCCGGGGCACTTCTAGTCTGCAGGAAGCAGAGGAAGATAAATAGGACTCCAGGCTAAGACGTGGGGGAGAGATTGGATCCAGATCACTGTTGGTATTGCAGAAAAGTCTCTTGGGCTAGAGATTAGAGTCACAGAGATGCTTCACTTAAAGAGGGAACCAGGGCTGAAGATGTTGCCAGCGCCTGTGAGAGAGATAATAACCTGTCGGGCCTTATCCATTATATCTGCCTGTAAATACTGTACATATTCCTCTTCCCCAAGTAAAGTCCAAGTTATGGTTAAGAATCTTGCGTCCTCTGAATTTATTGCTGCCCTGGTCCCAGAAGAGAAATGCCTGGAGACAGCTGTGATCGGATGGTTTGAAGTAAGTGGAGAGCACCACATACACAGCCACACATCAGAGGGAGGACACGAATTGTCTGTAGGGTGCCAGAGCGAGAGGGGGCTACAGCTTGCCCACGACTACCTCACTGGGACACTTTACATTTGGTGTAGTCGGCAGGATGCGAGCTCCTCGCATGAAGAAAGCGGGGAAGAGCCGACGCAGAACACTGAGGAGAAAGTGTTGGAAGGCATGCGGCCCAAAATAGCGGCCCGAAGCATGGATTCCAAGAAGGTGACAGTGGCGGTAAAGTCTGGGAGAAGAACCGCCTATCGTGGGAGTGGACGGCGCCAGAGAGCGCGAAAAGATGTCCAGCCCCTATGAGTTCCGGCCCAAAGAAGGATGGGCCCAGCAGTGAAGATGCGTACCAGGATGGGACGTCCAGTGAGGAAGAAGGCAAGGCGCAAAGTGAAGTCCGTCCCCGTGAGTATCAGCGTGCACAGAAAGGGGGTGCGGCTCAAGGCGGAGCCGCTGAGAGTGACGAGTGACGCGGCGGTTGCGTCAGAATGCCGGCCCAGGAAGAGGAGGAGTTGGACGCGCAGGACGCGCGTCACTGGTAAGCGACCAGCGCCATTTTCTGTCCAGCACACGAGAGGAAGAAGGTGCTGCGGTGGACGCTCTGAGAGAATGGCGACCGGAGGATCAGATGACCTGTCCGGAATGAGCGCCGAGGAAGAAATCTTAGAGCTGATTACCCCAGGGGCTGCAATCGAAAGTCGCTCACCCGGGGATGCAGCCCGTGAGTCTTTGCCCCCAGTGGCTGTCCAGTCGTCCACTAGGCCCGATCCGGAGCTGGGCCTGCTCGTCCACGAGTTCCGTATGTCGTGCTGTAGCCGGATGCCAGAAGACACGTCCCCCTTGGCCGAGGGTGGAGAACATCCCGGTGGGGCCAGAGCAATAACTGCAGCGGAGCTTGATGGAGGTGAGCGGTCTATACCCCAGCAGCCGGTTTCGCCTGCGGAGGCTGCCGCGGTAGCTTCCGCGACGACAGGGTCCCCTAGGCCTCAAGGGGGTGGTGCGGAGGCGAGGCCCCATAGAAGGAAGGCGACACGGGAGAGTTTTTGGCAGTTGGCAGTGGAGGCCATCAACGCCCCTTCGGCAAAGCGTTACGCAAAGTTCGGGAGTCTGAAATGGACTACCTGCAACCCCCGATGACGCCACGAGAACAGTGGCAATGGACCGATACCTTCCTGGGAGGCTGGCTGGAGGGGTCCAAAGCGGCACGGAGGGAGTCGGTGGAGGCGTCCCAGACTCGGGGGCGAGTCCTCGAGTTCCATATCTGTGAGGGGTATGGCTTCTTAGAAGAGGAGTGGACCGGGCATGAGGTATTCATCACCCGTGAGGTCATCAAGCGCTACTATCTGCCCGACCGTCTCCACAACCTACGTGTGGGGGACATAGTCCACTTTGTCAAATGCGAGTGTTCCAGGGGGTGGTACGCGGCTGCGCTCACCAGACCATACAAGTGGGAGGATGTCCTTGAGAAGGACAAGGAAGTCTTTCAACGAAGGGCCAAGAGAGAGGCTCTGCAGCGCTGGGCTAGGGAAGCCCCTAAAGGATTCCTGCCCCCTCCCAAGGCTAGTGTCCCACAAGAGGAGGAACCCAGGAAGCGGCAGTGGGGAGACATTGAGAATGAAGAGGAGGAGGTCCTCCCGAGCTGCAGCAGGGCTGACTCTCCCAGTGAGGCGCCTGATGTTGACTTGGCAGCCAAACACCCAGGAGGGGCTGAGGCAGTTGATCAAGGAACTGCCAGAGAGACTCAGGCTGGTGCCAGTCATGAAGTCCACCATTTTACAATGACCAGCTACGGCCCTCCCCAGGTCGGCTGTGGCAGTGCTACGTCCTCGGACGAGGACCCCGGGCCTAGCAGATACCCCGATCAGCCTTGGAAGTGGAAGATGCCACCTTCGTCTGCAGCATGGGCCGCCTTCATGAAGGAAAGGGGGGAGGCCCGGAAGAAGTGAGCTAGCTGCCTAAAAGGTCCGTTGACCTTTCACCTCTTCCTTTATCAGGACCCACCAGCGGTGGTCCTGTTTCTGGGACTGTTTCCCAATGGGGGCGGAGTGCCCCATGCTGAATTGAGTTAAAGAGAGAATGGAGGACTGTTCCCCTACCTCCCAGGCCAGGAAGGCCTCAAGCAGCACTGAAAGTTGTGTGCCCAAGGGAGCTGCTCTTTTTGTTTCTGCTTCTATTTTTATTTTTGTTGCGCTTGTTGCGCCTTTTTCTGCTGGAATTTAAAACACTGAGGCACACCGTGAGGATGACTGTCCTCTAAATCTAAGAAACTTGTGGCCTAGCGGGAAGAACCGGTGACCCCCGCTAGCGCCAAGAAGAAAGTGACTCACGGGGTGCTCCCTGTGACCGTGTGCCTCAGAATGCAGCCTTCAAAGGAGATTGAGGGCTATTGGTGTGCGACCTGTTTTAAAAATATGGACATGGACATTGTGTTTCCAGGGTCCTTGCCGAGAAGGACCAGTACTTTTGAGAAGTTTGAAAGCTGATAATGGACTGTCCTGAATTGCAGTTCCGGGGCCCTTAACGAAGAAGGGTCGGTCTCCCACTCAAGAAGAAGACTTCAGGACCAGTCGTGTACTAAAATGTTTTAGTAAATATAGTAATGTGATATGCTGCTGATATGTATTGATTGTTTAGTGTGGTCGGGGACGACCAACATTAAAGTGTGGGGGAATGTAATAATGGGGAAGGGCGTAGCCTTCCCTTGGCACTGAGGTAGTCAAAAGAAGTGTTCCTGTAGTTAGACCCCACTGAACTGTTGGTAGGCCAAGCTAAGCGGTTAGCTTCAGTGGTTCAGTCAGCAGAGTAAAGGGGGAACTTAGTGCCTTGATCAAGCCTTGAATGATATAGAGCTTGTTTCTGGCATAATTCCTTGTGGGCTGCAGTACCTGTAAACAGCCACAAGATGCCACTGTCCTGGGTGCAGATGTCAGGTTGAATCAGCTAGCAGTGTTACAGACAGTGATGGGTTAATGCTGTGTGATGACAGCTCATAGAGGGTGGGCACATTAGGAAAATCCCGGCTTAGTTTCCAGAAGCAGGAGGAGAAGTTCAATAAGAGATAGGACAGTGAACTGTACGGGCAGCCTGAATATATAGTGGCTGGTAGGGTAGGCGGGAGCTCCATACCCTCAGACAGTGGGATCACCAGTGTGAAAGTCTCCCTACGCAAGAGCAAGAGTCCTGTTAGCTGGCCGGAGAAACTCAAAGGAAGTATTGAGGACCCGGGGCACTTCTAGTCTGCAGGAAGCAGAGGAAGATAAATAGGACTCCAGGCTAAGACGTGGGGGAGAGATCGGATCCAGATCACTGTTGGTATTGCAGAAGAGTCTCTTGGGCTAGAGCTTAGAGTCACAGAGATGCTTCACTTAAAGAGGGAACCAGGGCTGAAGATGTTGCCAGCGCCTGTGAGAGAGATAATAACCTGTCGGGCCTTATCCATTATATCTGCCTGTAAATACTGTACATATTCCTCTTCCCCAAGTAAAGTCCAAGTTATGGTTAAGAATCTCGTGTCCTCTGAATTTATTGCTGCCCTGGTCCCAGAAGAGAAATGCCTGGAGACAGCCGCGATTGGATGGTTTGAAGTAAGTGGAGAGCACCACATACACAGCCACACATCAGAGGGAGGACACGAATTGTCTGTAGGGTGCCAGAGTGAGAGGGGGCTACAGCTCGCCCACGACTACCTCACTGGGGCACCTTACACCAGTTACAACACTTCTATTCAACTGTGAAGAAGCGCACACATCTTCATAGAGATCTCACAAACTTTGAAAAATTGAGCCTATCATTGTCACCCCCTACACACTCCATCTCCCTACTGTATAATCTACTCATTGCCCAGGTAACTGACAATAGGCTAGGATTCTGCGGTGCATGGGAAAGGGAACTGGGGAAGTCCTTCTCTGACTCACAATGGGATAAATGTTTCTTCCTAACACACAAAACCTCATTAGGGTCCAAAGCTCAGGAAACCTCCTTCAAAATTATCTCTAGATGGTACCGGGTACCAGCAGTCCTTCATAGATGGTATCCAGTGGTCTCAGATAGATGTTGGAGATGTGGGGAGGGGGAAGGGACAATGTTACACATATTGTGGGCATGCCCTATAATAAATGCATTTTGGGCAAAGGTTGTTCCCATGATTGAGAAAATAACTGGTTTGACTATCCCTAATACGCCAGAAGCCCTCCTTTTATCAATGTTACCAATAAGTAAACGTAGTTATAAAAGGTCATCAATAGGCTACCTAATACAGGCGGCTAAGAATGTCATTCCACGACACTGGAAAAGCAGAGACCCACCCACTGTGGAGGAATGGTTTGCGGAGATCTCCCTCCTTAATAGGATGGAGCATCTGATTGCCATCTCACCGGCTGATATTGATAGATACTGTGTGATTTGGAGGGATTGGATTGATTTGCAAAACTCTGACGCCTACCATCTAGCCCCCAACTAAAGTTATCCGTGATGTCGGCACAACAATGATCATAATCGCACTCTATTGATTGGTGGTCTGTCGTGGTCTGCTCCCTCTCTCTATCTTTCATATGGAAAAATACATGCTTGATCTGGATATTGATGGAAAACCCTCGCTGTACCCCCCAATGTACTGTCGTTATGCATAGATTTATAGTTATACTACCCCTTTTACTATGTATATTGTATTTTCTTGTACTTTTTCAACACAAAAATAAAAACTTGAATTTGAAAAAAAAAATTGTAATTAGATCTACAGGCGGTGGCTACTCCGCTGACTAGCAGACACTGAAGCTTTGGAGCAGACCTCTGATTCCCAGGCTATAGTATGAGTAAACAGCTCTTCAGACTCAACCATCTGTGTTACCCCAAGCTATAGTGTATGTAGCTTCTTACGGTTAAAAGGGGGGGGGAGACCCGACCCACCTGGAATTGACGGTGGCAACGTCATGTAAAACACAGCAAGGGGACTCCAAAAAGAGTCTCTATTTTTTCCCAAAATTGTGGCACAGACACCACTTAAGTGGCATCAATTGTCCCAGAGTTGCTTAAAATGGTTGGTGAGGTGATTTTCCAAAATACTCAAGCTTTTAGTCTCCCCAGAATGACACAGGTGGGGCTGATGGTGGTTGTCCCGGCCCGCTTGGCTGCATTGTAGCACAGTGAGCTTCGCACTGCAACTTATGCTTCATATCCGTGTGACGGTTCATGCATGAAGTACTCAAACTATGGATTTTTTGGCCTCTACTTAGCTTTTGGTGACAAATGTTACAGATAACACGAGTTGGGTCATCCTTATCGATCTGAAAAAATGCTCAGGCTATGTAAGGTTTAGAGCCCATGCGACTCTGCTACTAGCAATACTATCAAATGATTGGCTGGGTTAGATGCAGAGCGTCTGGGTTTGGTTGTGGGTCCCCACAGTCTGCCTAGGCTAGATGCAGTTAAAAATTATTATTAGATACACAGGCGGTGCAGCTTGCTTCGCAGCTGGGCTAATACGCCCAAAGTATTGGTAGACTCTATACTAAATAAGGAAGGATTCACTGACTGTGGTGTCCCCTCCGTGGGCCGTGGCGATTGGTGGAGATTTGGTGGATGATTATAGGAGAAAGCTCCTTAATAGAGAAAGTTGGTAGATTTATACTTTAAATACACGTGTATCAGCGGGTTTAAACATCAGACATGATTTGATGTATTATGAATGATCATTTATAGATTATTATTATTATTATATATATGTTCCTTTTTTCTTCTTTTCTTTTTCTTTTGGATTATTTACATTTATATGCATTGTTTCTATGCCATACGATTTTAACATGGTATGTGTGTTTAAATTTCTGATTAACTCAGCCTTGAACAGGTGCATAGCAGGACATGACAAATTAAT
The DNA here is from genome assembly GCF_046119375.1 of Phyllobates terribilis. Taxonomy (NCBI): domain Eukaryota; kingdom Metazoa; phylum Chordata; class Amphibia; order Anura; family Dendrobatidae; genus Phyllobates; species Phyllobates terribilis. The sequence continues at coordinate 345,328,788 of NW_027362769.1, read as the reverse complement.
ACCACTTCCTTGCTGTTTTTTTGCTATGCAATGATTAAGAACTTTTAGTAACATGGAAAGTAACACTACAGCAGATGCAAGTATTACTAGGTCACCTCGTGTTTGCGAGCCGGGTGATGCCAGTCGGAAGGGTTTTTTCAGCACAGCGACCAATCAGCACAGCGGTGTTTAAATGTGGCGACAAGATCGGTGATTGGTCGCGGCCAGCGCCAGCGACCAATCAGCGATTTTTAACACAAATGTCCGGACCTTTGTAACACCATGTGGATACTGTGGGGACATCAGCGGCTAGGGTGTCAAGGGAGGACCGGGGAGCGGCGCTGCGGGTCGGGATACTACTGCTGCGAGCGCCCGCTCATGTCCCGGGTTGTCGCAGCGGAAGTATCCGCACAGGCAGCGCCGCTGACATCCATGTGGCTAGGGTGTGAAGGGAGGACAGGGGAGCGGCGCTGACATCCAATTGGTCGCGGCCGCTATTTAAAAGTGCAGCACAAATCGGTGATTGGTCGCGGTCTTGGCCCGCGACCAATCCCTGATCTTGCCGCAAAAGTTAAACACTACTGTGCTGATTGGTCGCGGACACTGCCCGCGACCAATCACCGATTTGGGCGCCACATTTAAATATCGGCCACGACCAATCACCGATCTTGGCTCCACATTTAAACACCACTGTGCTGATTGGTCGCAGACGCTATTTAAATGTGGCGCCAAAATCGGTGATTGGTCGCGCCCAGCGTTGGCGACCAATCAGCACAGCGGTGTTTAAATGTGGCGCCAAGATCGGTGATTGGTCGCGGCCAATATTTAAATGTGGCGCCCAAATCGGTGATTGGTCGCGCCCAGCGTCGGCGACCAATCAGCACAGCGGTGTTTAAATGTGGCACCAAGATCGGTGATTGGTCGCGGCCAATATTTAAATGTGGCGCCCAAATCGGTGATTGGTCGCGGGCAGCGCCAGCGACCAATCAGCGATTTTTAACAAAAATGTCAGGACCTTTGTAACACCATGCGGATACTGTGGGGACATCAGTGGCTAGGGTGTGAAGGGAGGAACGGGGAGCGGCGCTGCGGGTCCGGATACTTCTGCTGCCAGCGCCCGCTCATGTCCCGGGTTCTCGCAGCGGAAGTATCCGCACAGGCAGCGCTGCTGACATCCATGCGGAAGGGAGGACCGGGGAGCGGCACTGACATCCATGCGGCTAGGGTGTGAAGGGAGGACCGGGGAACGGCGCTGCGGGTCCGGATACTTCTGCTGCGAGCAGTCGCTCATCTCCCGGCTTCTCGGAGCGGAAGTAGCCGCACAAGCAGCCGCTCCCCGGTCCTCACCAATACGATACGCTGATTGGTCGCGACCTCCTGACGTGACCAATCAGAGATTTTAACGCTGAATTCAAACACACTGTCCCCTCCTTAGTAACACGGCGCGCGAGATTTAAAACCCGCTTCTATGATTGGTCGCGGATGCCGCCCGCGACCAATCACAGATTTCCGCGTCAAATTTAAACACGCTCTCCGGCCAATTACAGCAACATTTCAAATATCTACGCCACCTTCGGGAGATAGCACGGCTAACTCCGCCCATGTGGTCATGTGACTTCAGTCAGACTGTGCGAGAGACTTCTGTCACACTGTGCGAGGGACTTCACTCACACTGTGCGAGGGACTTCACTCACACTGTGCGAGGGACTTCAGTCACACTGTGCGAGGGACTTCTGTCAGGTTTACTGAACACGTTCTGCCAGTGACAGCGCGCTGAAGAGATACTTCTTTACGTTTCCTGTTTTATAATGGGTCATAAGCGAAAATACGCCACGGAGGAAGACAGAAAAGCAGCAGAAGCAGCAAGATAATGACAACGTCGAGAGCAGCAGACAGCACAACATACTGCCGCCAGACAAGCACAGGATGCAGAAGCTCACAAAAAACACCAGGAACAGGAGACACCGCAACACACTGCCGCCAGTCAAGCCCAGGATGCGGAATCTCACCAAAAACGCCGGGAACAGGAGACACTGCAACACACTGCCGCCAGACAAGCCCAGGATGCGGAAGCTCAACAAAAACGCCGGGAACAGGAGACACCGAAACAAACTGCCGCAAGACAAGCCCAGGATGCGGAAGCTGAACAAAAACGCCGGGAACAGGAGACACCGCAACACACTGCCGCCAGACAGCCCAGGATGCCGAATCTCATCAAAAATGCTGGGAAAAGGAGACACCGCAACACACTGCCGCAAGACAAGCCCAGGATGCGGAAGCTCAACAAAAACGCCGGGAACAAGAGACACCACAACACTCTGTCGCCAGACAAGCCCAGGATGCTGAATCTCACAGACAACATCGGAAACAGGAGACACCACAAGACACTGCCGCCAGACAAGCACAGGATGCGGAATCTCACAGACAACGTCGGAAACGGGAAACACGGCAACACACTGCGGCTAGACAGGAACACGATGCGGAATCCCATAGACAATGTCGTCTGAATGAATCTCCAGAATCCAGGACAAACCGAGAACAACACGATCGACAAATTTATCAAAAACGAATGCTCTACCAACTAAGGCAAACCCAGCAGAACATTCAACAACTTGCACGTTACGTAACAGACAATGAAACTATCATTATTCAACACTACTGTGGGAAGATGAATGTAGTTTGTTCAAAATGCGAATCTATGAATTTTATCAAGGAAAAACCATCTATCAGTTTACTCAATGCTGTCAAAAAGGAAAAGTGATGCTACCAAGATGTCACTACTCAGATCTGTTTGAGCAGTTGATGAAAGGAATGCATGAACACAGTAGAAATTTTATGGAAAATATCAGAAGTATCAACAGTTCTCATGCGTTTGCTTCATTTGGTGCCAACATTGCACCTCCCCCTGGATTCGGACCGTATTGTTTTAAAATTCATGGCCAGATCTACCACCGCACTGGAACGCTTCACCCAGAACTAGGACAACCACCAACATTTGCACAATTATACATCATTGATCCAAATGAGGCTACAGAACAAAGGATGAACCGAAAAGAAAATGAAAAGTGTAATGCAGAACTGATGAACCTAATTGCCGTACATTTCCAAACAATCAGCCCATTTGCTGCCGCATATCACATGCTAAAAGACGTTGAAGCTGAGGAGGAAAAGAGAGCTATACAAAATGGGACGGAAATGCCTTCTATTATCATAGCCATTAAACAAGATCGTCAACAAGATCCCCGATGTTACAACAAACCACGTGTAAGTGAGGTCGCAGTTGTTTTTCAAAATGATGATGGAGAGCCTCCTTTTCAACGAGATATATTAGTCCATCTTAAGCCAGACAAAAACAACCCTTTCGTTCCTAAAACACAACGGATTAGCATTTTGCACAGCAACCTTGATGTTCTTCTGTATCCGCTATTCTTTCCAAGCGGTGATCAAGGGTGGCATGAAAACCTACACCAGCAAGGAACTTCAAGAAGAATTACACAACTACAGTACTACAGTTTTCTTCTGTCTGTGCAAAATTACTTCAATCCTATTTTTAACGGTGGGAAACTGACACAACAGTACTTAGTAGACGCATATGTTAAAATTGAAGCAAATCGGCTCAATTTCATACGAAGGAACCAAAAGCAACTTAAAGTTGAAGACTACTGCGTTCTTCAAGAACATTTGCAAAAACAATCCATTCAAAAAGGAATTCCAATTGGAAAAACAGTAATTCTCCCGTCGTCCTTTGAAGTTAGCCCCCGCAACATGCAACAGCGTTATCAAGATGCAATGGCAATAGTAACAAAGTATGGAAGACCTGACATTTTTTTAACAATGACCTGTAATCCTAAATGGCCGGAAATTACAGAAAATCTACAACCCTGGCAGCAAGTTGAACACAGGCCGGACTTAGTTGCACGCTTATTTCGACTAAAACTCAGCAGCCTTTTTAAAGACATCAAAAAAGGCCTTTTTGGAACAGTCGTAGCAATGGTACACATCATAGAGTTTCAGAAACGAGGTCTCCCACATGCGAATATACTAATTATTTTAGACGCGGATTCCAAGTTTCGCACGGAGGACGAAATTGACAACATAGTGTGGGCTGAAATTCCTAACCAAGAAAAGTATCCTGAATTGTATAATATTGTAATCTGTAATATTGTTCATGGCCCATGCGGTGTAGCATATCCAAAAAGTCCATGCATGGAAAACGGAAAGTGTACAAAAGGGTTTCCAAAGCAGTTGAAACAGCACACTGTTAAAGATTTGGACGGCTACCCATCCTACCGGAGACAACTGATTGATAACATTGTACACAACAAAAAGATTATAAATAACTCATGGATAGTTCCATACAACCCGTACTTATTAAAACGCTACAACTGTCACATCAACGTTGAAATCTACGCTTCAATAAAAAGTGTTAAATATCTTTTCAAGTACATCTACAAGGGGCATGACAAAGCTAACGTCGAAATCCAACAAAAAACAGTCAATCACGATGAATCATCACGGTTTGTTGACTCAAGATATGTCAGTGCTCCAGAAGCTGCTTGGAGAATATTTGCATTTCCAATGCATTCACAGTCCCATGCCATTATACGTTTAGCTATTCATTTACCAAATCAACAGCAGCTTTATTTCTTTGAAAATGCTCAAGTCGAAGATGTCTCCAAAAATTTAAGCACAACGTCAACATTAATGGAATGGTTTTTGCTGAACCAACGTGACGAAAACGCAAGGCAGTATTTGTATCGAGAGATTCCAGAGCATTACGTTTGGAATAAAACTTGGAAGCCAAGACAACGAGGACTTAGCAGAATAATTGGACGCATGTATACTGTTAGTGTCAAGGATCAAGAAAGATATTGTCTTCGGCTGTTACTACTGCATGTCAAAGGAGCTAGAAGTTATGAAGATTTGAAAACATTTAATGGAGTATTGCACGATACATTTAAAGCTGCAGCTTTGGCTTTAGGACTTCTATTGGATGATACTATGTGGACACTTACTTTAGAAGACGCAGTTACCCTACATATGCCTAAGAAACTTCGTGAATTGTTTGCCTACATTTGTGTCTTTGGACCGCCTACAAATCCGGCTCAACTTTGGACAAATTTCAAAGAACATATAATTGAAGATTACTGCTTACGTCTTCACAACAAAAGTGGAAATTGTCACAATTGCGAATCTTATGCCATGCAAGATGTCCAAAATATCCTACTACTGCATGGAAAAACGTTTTCAGACTTTAATTTACCACAGTCTGCAAGCCAAGTTGCACAAATTCAAGAGTATTATGAAGCTTATGAATTATTGTTGGCAACAGAGAAGCAAAACTGCTTAAATCAGGAACAACGGATTGCATATGACACTATTGTGAGCGCTGTAGAAAACCAAGCCGATCCAACGGCAAAATATTTTTTTATTGACGGTCCTGGAGGCAGCGGTAAAACATACCTCTATGAAGTTTTAATGCATCACGTTAGAGGGTTAGGAAAAGTCGTATTGCCATCGGCTACAACAGGTATTGCAGCAAACCTTTTAAGAGGAGGTCGCACTATGCATTCACTCTTTGGGATACCAGTTCCTGTCAATGAAATCTCCGTTTCCAGAATCAAACAAGACACATTTGCAGGAAAACAGTTGAACAGTGCAAATCTTTTGATACTTGATGAGTGCACCATGGCGCCCAAATATGCTTTGAGCTTAATTGACAGACTTCTGCGTGAAGTTATGACTCCAAATATTGCTGAAAAAAATGAAATTCCTTTTGGAGGTAAAGGTTTTGTCCTTGGCGGAGATTTTAGGCAATGCCTTCCAGTTGTACCGAATGGAACAAGAACAAATATTATCGAGTCAACCTTAAAAATGTCAGACCTTTGGAAAGAGTTTAATAAACTACAACTAATTAACAACATGCGATCTTCTGACCCAGAGTACAGCAACTGGCTTCTTAAACTTGGTAATGGTGAACTTAGCAATGAATATAACCTTGGAGAAGACATTATTGAAATACCAGAAGACATGTTGTGCACTGACTGCATCGTAAGTGATGTTTTTGGACAACGCGTTGAAATAGATGTGAACGACCAAAGCAGTATTGAGAGGGCCTTTTCCTATGCAATTCTCTGTCCCAAGAACGATGACGTAGCTCTGCTAAATTCCCGTGTGATGGATAGAATGCCTGGAGAGTATAAATTATACAAAAGTGATGATTCGGTGGATGTCGACAATGAAGATGAACGAGAGTATTATCCAGTTGAATTTTTAAATAGTGTTACGCCATCAGGAATGCCATCACACAGACTACAACTTAAAGTTGGAGCAATCGTAATGTTGCTTCAGAATCTAAATACAAGAAATGGTCTATGTAATGGAACTCGCCTTATTGTTACTGGACTCCATTCCCACATAATTCAAGCAACAGTGATCACTGGATCTGCAAAAGGAGATGAAGTGTTCATTCCACGCATTGATTTATGTTCTTCAGACACCGGTCTTCCATATTGTTACATATTCATGGAATAATTTATATATTTTGATCATCTGTTTAATAATTTTGTTCAGTTGTATTAAGTTCTATAACCAATAATAGTTAATAAAGTATTATTTTGTGTATTCATTGTATTATTGTTAAATCTTCATAGCGACATCTGCAGCATGTGCTACTAAAGTGAATGCAGATTTGTGCCTCTCCACGCACTTACTCCCGGCGTGGAAAGCAGCGAATCTACAGACAGCAGCTAATCATGGCAGTATCTGAGAGCGCGTGCTGCACCTCACATCCTGCGAGGAGCTGCTGAAAACAGGGCAGACAGCGCTAGAGCAGAGAAAAGGAAACAAGGGGAGGATTAGGGTTTAGTTTTTGAACTGTGCTGTAGAGATGGGGGAATGAGAAGGTCATACCAAACCAGGATAAGCAGGCCATACAAGCTAAGATGAGGAAGGCGTACAATCCAAAATAAGTCAGCCATACAAACCAGGATTAGAGGAATGACGCAGCCATACAAACCACATTGACAGACCGCGCTGTGGATGCTGGATGTGACAAGGTGCCCGACACATCACGGCCATCAAATGGACAAGGCGGCTAATAAATATTTGGATGCCAAAATTTATAAGAGACAGAGGCGGACAACTGGAAGGAGATAAAGCAGGCCTCATATGGCCCGACTGTGTTCACTTAATGGATATTGGACTGGACATATTCCTGTCAGGACTCCAGGACAGAGTGGACAAGCGTTAAGAGTGATGGATGGGGGTCAGAGTCCTGCATACGAGTACGCAGGATCCTCCGTGGCCTGGAAATAGAAAGGACATGTTGGAGAATTACACTTGTTGGCCAACTTGCCGTTGTGGAGACTGGAGACACAGGGCATGCTGCAACAAGCTGAATTATTTTAGAAATAAAATGCCTTTCTAATGTAATGAGTATAAACAGTTCATAAAGCTGTGACCGATCCTCACCCATCCAGTTGTAAGAGTTACATGATTGTATTGTCAATGAAAGGGGGGCGGTAGGGGGCTGAGCGTCTGGGTTTGGTTGGGGGTCACCACAGTCTGCCTAGGCTAGATGCAGTTAAAAATCCATATTAGATACACAGGTGGTGCAGCTTGCTTCGCAGCTGGGTTACTACGCTGACTAGCAGACACTGAAGCTTTGGAGCAGACCTCTGAGTAAACAGCTCTTCAGACTCAACCATCTGTGTTACCCCAAGCCATAGTGTATGTAGTTTCTTACGGTTAAAAGGGGGGGGGGACCCAACTCACCTGTAATTGGCGATGCCAACGTCACGTAAAACACAGCAAGGGGACTCCAAAAAGAGTCTCCATTTTTTCAAAAAATTTGGGGCACACACACCACTTAAGTGGCATCAATTGCCCCAGAGTTGCTTAAAACGGTTGGTGAGGTGATTTTAAGAAATCCTCAAGCTTTTACTCTCCCCAGGATGACACAGGGGTAGAAAAGTCCTTGCGGCTCCATGATTTGTTCATCTATATGAACGTGAGTCTGTCTACATTGTCAGTGGACAGGCGCGTGCGCTTATCTGTCAGCACACCACCAGCAGCGCTGAACACACGTTCAGAGAGAACAAAAATTATTATTAATTTGAAAGCTGGTGGAGCTTAGTATAGATGGCCTAATAGAATGAGTACCACACACTGCTAATATGCCCAAAATTATTTTCCAGGCAAGATGCAGCTAAAAATTATTATTAATTTCAAAGCTGGTGGAGCTTGGTATAGATGGCCTAATACAATGAGTACCACACACTGCTACTATGCCCAAAATTATTTTCCGGGCTAGATGCAGCTAAAAATTATTATTAATTTGAAAGCTGGTGGAGCTTAGTATAGATGGCCTAATAGAATGAGTACCACACACTGCTAATATGCCCAAAATTATTTTACAGGCAAGATGCAGCTAAAAATTATTATTAATTTCAAAGCTGGTGGAACTTGGTATAGATGGCCTAATAGAATGAATACCACACACTGGTACAGGCCCAAAATTATTTTCCATGCAAGATGCAGCTAAAAATTATTAGGAATTTGAAAGCTGGTGGAGCTTAGTATAGATGGCCTAATAGAATGAGTACCACACACTGCTAATATGCCCAAAATTATTTTACAGGCAAGATGCAGCTAAAAGTTATTAGGAATTTGAAAGCTGGTGGAGCTTAGTATAGATGGCCTAATAGAATGAGTACCACACACTGCTAATATGCCCAAAATTATTTTACAGGCAAGATGCAGCTAAAAATTATTATTAACTTCAAAGCTGGTGGAGCGTGGTAGAGATGGCCTAATACAATGAGTACCACACACTGCTACTATGCCCAAAATTATTTTCCGGGCTAGATGCAGCTAAAAATTATTATTAATTTCTAAGCTGGTGGAGTTTGGTATAGGTGGCCTAATACAATGAGTACCACACACAGCTACTAAGCCCAAAATTATTTTCCGGGCTAGATGCAGCTAAAAATTATTAATTTCAAAGCTGGTGGAGCTTGGTATAGATGGCCTAATACAATGAGTACCACACACTGCTACTATGCCCAAAATTATTTTCCGGGCTAGATGCAGCTAAAAATTATTATTAATTTCAAAGCTGGTGGAGCTTGGTATAGATGGCCTAATACAATGAGTACCACACACTGCTACTATACCCAAAATTATTTTCCGGGCTAGATGCAGCTAATAATTATTATTAATTTCAAAGCTGGTGGAGCTTGGTATATATGGCCTAATACAATGAGTACCACACACTGCTAATATGCCCAAAATTATTTTCCAGGCAAGATGCAGCTAAAAATTATCAGTAATTTGAAAGCTGGTGGAGCTTAGTATAGATGGCCTAATAGAATGAGTACCACACACTGCTAATATGCCCAAAATTATTTTCTGGGCTAGATGCAGCTAAAAATTATTATTAATTTCAAAGCTGGTGGAGTTTGGTATAGATGGCCTAATACAATGAGTACCACACACTGCTACTAAGCCCAAAATTATTTTCCGGGCTAGATGCAGCTAAAAATTATTTTTAATTTCAAAGCTGGTGGAGCTTAGTATAGATGGCCTAATACAATGAGTACCACACACTGCTACTAAGCCCAAAATTATTTTCCGGGCTAGATGCAGCTAAAAATTATTATTAATTTCAAAGCTGGTGGAGCTTGGTATAGATGGCCTAATACAATGAGTACCACACACTGCTACTATGCCCAAAATTATTTTCCGGGCTAGATGCAGCTAAAAATTATTATTAATTTCAAAGCTGGTGGAGCTTGGTATAGATGGCCTAATACAATGAGTACCACACACTGCTACTAAGCCCAAAATTATTTTCCGGGCTAGATGCAGCTAAAAATTATTATTAATTTCAAAACTGGTGGAGCTTGGTATAGATGGCCTAATACAATGAGTACCACACACTGCTACTATGCCCATAATTATTTTCCAGGAAGATGCAGCTAAAAATTATCAGTAATTTGAAAGCTGGTGGAGCTTAGTATAGATGGCCTAATAGAATGAATAACACACACTGCTAATATGCCCAAAATTATTTTACAGGCAAGATTCAGCTAAAAATTATCAGTAATTTGAAAGCTGGTGGAGCTTGGTATAGATCGCCTAATACAATGAGTACCACACACTGCTACTATGCCCAAAAGATTTTACTTGGCAAGGTGCAGTAAAAAATTTGTATTACATTCACAGGTGGTGTAGCTTGCAACACAGATAGGCTACTCCACTGACTAACACACACTGCTAATATGCCCAAAAGGTTTTACTTGGCTAGGTGCAGTAAAAAATTTGTATTACATTCACAGGTGGTGTAGCTTGCAACACAGATAGGCTACTCCACTGACTAACACACACTGCTAATATGCCCAAAAGGTTTTACTTGGCTAGGTGCAGTAAAAAAATTGTATTACATACACAGGTGGTGTAGCTTGCAACACAGATAGTCTACTCCACTGACTAACACACACTGCAAGAGGCCCAAAAGGATTTGCTTAGCTAGATTTAGCCAAATGCTGTGAAAAACACTTGCACAGCACTAAAACAGACCTGCCTGGCAAAAAGTGATAGGAACTGATGTAACGTAGCCCTCAAAAGGGCTGGAATTACAACTAGTCACTACTCCCAACCTATCTGTCTATTTAAGAGCACAGACCTGCCTGCTAAAAGTGCTAGGAACTGCTGTTACCTAGCCCTCAAAAGGGCTGCAATTACAAACTAGTCCCTACTCCCTAAACCTTTCTGTCTATTTAAGAGAAAATTCTCTTGCAATTCAGTTACACAATATAGCGCTAACAGCAGCAGTGCCGTCTAACACTCAGCTGCAGCGGTGAGAAAATGGTGGCGACGGGGAAAATGGCTTGGTCTTATAGGGCAAGGACATGTGACATACACTGCCAATGACTAGTGTTGAGCGATACCTTCCGATATCGGGAAATATAGGATCGGATTGGATCGGACCGATACCGAAAAAGTATCGGATATCGCCGATTCCGATACCGGAAACCAATGCAAGTCAATGGGACAGAAATATCGGAATGAAAATAAACCCTTTCTTTCCTTGTAGGTTAATTCTACATGAAGGAAAACAACTAAGAATAATGTAGAATGTATTGGGGGAGGTGGGGGAGACAATAAAGGCATAGAGGTTTAGCCAAATCAAATGGAATAGCAGGAATTAATATTTTTTTTTAAGACGTTCTGAGTTACGGAAATATTGACTATGTTAAGTATTTTTATATTTTGTCAGATATTTATGTTTCACTACTTCCATGCTCTTCACCTTCTTTTTTACTTCTCCCACACTTTCTCCTTCATCATCCTCAGCATCTTTTTCATCCACTTCTTCTTCACCTTCTTCATCTTCTTCTTCTTCACCTTCTTCGTATTATTCTTTTTTTTTACATTCTTCATATTCTACTTCTTCATCTTCTTCATCTTCTTCTTCTTCATCATATTCTTATTTGTGGCAGGCATTCCTGTAGTTGTTATCTATAAAAGGTTGGACATTATACCTTTCGTTCTGCCCGTCACAAAAGATTTACAACAGGATTTGTCCGCGTTCAGTTTGGCCTGCAGCAGCAGGTCTTTTCCAGGGGCACCACGAGGAGGAACGGACTCACCCCCATACACTGCTTAGTCATCTTCTGCTTATAATTTAGATATTATCTTTTGCTCTGATTTTTAGTCTTATGCTTAATGTTCTTCCGCTTTTTGTTCTGAAGCTTCTTGTATTTCTGCTTCTTGGTTTTCAGTCTCTTGTTCTTCTGTATCTTGGTGCTTGTCTTCTCTTCTTTGTCCTCTTGGTCAACTTCTTCAGGGTCATCTTCTTGGTCTTCTTCGGGGTGGTCTTCAGGGTCGTCGTCTTCGGGGGTCCTCGTCTTCGGGGTCCTCGTCTTCTTCGGGTTGGTCTTCTGGGTCCTTGTCTTCGGGGTCCTCGTCTTCTTCGGGGTGGTCTTCAGGGTCCTCGTCTTCTTCGGGGTGGTCTTCAGGGTCCTCGTCTTCTTCGGGGTGGTCTTCAGGGTCCTCGTCTTCAGGGTCGTCGTCTTCGGGGTCCTCGTCTTCTTAGGGTTGGTCTTCAGGGCCCTCGTCTTCAGGGTCCTCGTCAGGGAGATCTAGAGTGATTACCAAGAACCATTTCAAAAAGCTTGAACTTGGAAATGTAGCAGAAGGTACAAGAAAGCTGAGGAACTACCGAGGACCAGCTGACGGTACTGGAACCCGGATGGGTAGCAGAAGGTACAAGAGCCAATGGAACTGCCGAAGACCAGCTGACGGTACTGGAACTCGGTTACTAAGCAGGAGGTACCTGTGCCAGAAAGCACTACCAAGGACCAGCAGACGTTGGTGAAACTTGGATACCGAGAAGGAGGCACCTAATCCAAAGGCACTGCCGAGAACCAGCTGACGGTTCTGGAACCCGGATGGGTAGCAGAAGGTACCCATGTAAAAAAAAGTTCAAGGCCGCGAGCCGGCCACAGTTACCAAAACCCACAGTCCTACACGGGGTGCTTGTCCTATTGGCACTATGGAACCAGCCTTCATTGCCAGATCCCGCAGCCCACATAGGAGTCACCTAAACTGCAGGCACCATAGAGTCGGCTAACCCGACCGCAACATGACAGGACAACGCATTGGAGGCAAAGTGACGTTGACACTACCCAGAAACAGCTGGCGTGCTGGAACCAGGCTGGGCAGGAGGGAGTACCCGTGCCAAAGTCACTGCCGAGAACCAGCTGACGGTACTGGAACCCGGATGGGTAGTAGAAGGTACAAGAGCAAATGGAACTACCGAGGACCAGCTGACGGTACTGGAACCCGGATGGGTAGCAGAAGGTACAAGAGCCAATGGAACTGCCGAAGACCAGCTGACGGTACTGGAACTCGGTTAATAAGCAGGAGGTACCTGTGCCAGAAAGCACTACCAAGGACCAGCAGACGTTGGTGGAACTTGGATACCGAGAAGGAGGCACCTAATCCAAAGGCACTGCCGAGAACCAGCTGACGGTACTGGAACCCGGATGGGTAGCAGAAGGTACCCATGTAAAAAAAAGTGCAAGGCCGCGAGCCGGCCGCAGTTACCAAAACCCACAGTCCTACAGAGGGTGCTTGTCCTATTGGCACTATGGAACCAGCCTTCATTGCCAGATCCCGCAGCCCACATAGGAGTCACCAAAACTGCAGGCACCATAGAGTCAGCTAACCCGACCGCAACACGACAGGACAACGCATTGGAGGCAAAGTGACGTTGACACTACCCGGAAACAGCTGGCGTGCTGGAACCAGGCTGGGCAGGAGGGAGTACCCGTGCCAAAGTCACTGCCGAGAACCAGCTGATGGTACTGGAACCCGGATGGGTAGTAGAAGGTACAAGAGCCAATGGAACTACCGAGGACCAGCTGACGGTACTGGAACCCGGATGGGTAGCAGAAGGTACAAGAGCCAATGGAACTGCCGAAGACCAGCTGACGGTACAGGAACTCGGTTACTAAGCAGGAGGTACCTGTGCCAGAAAGCACTACCAAGGACCAGCAGACGTTGGTGGAACTTGGATACCGAGAAGGAGGCACCTAATCCAAAGGCACTGCCGAGAACCAGCTGACGGTACTGGAACCTGGATGGGTAGCAGAAGGTACCCATGTAAAAAAAAGTTCAAGGCCGCGAGCCGGCCGCAGTTACCAAAACCCACAGTCCTACAGGGGGTGCTTGTCCTATTGGCACTATGGAACCAGCCTTCCATGCCAGATCCCACAGCCCACATAGGAGTCACCTAAACTGCAGGCACCATAGAGTCGGCTAACCCGACCGCAACACGACAGGACAACGCATTGGAGGCAAAGTGACGTTGACACTACCCGGAAACAGCTGGCGTGCTGGAACCAGGCTGGGCAGGAGGGAGTACCCGTGCCAAAGTCACTGCCGAGAACCAGCTGACGGTACTGGAACCCGGATGGGTAGTAGAAGGTACAAGAGCAAATGGAACTACCGAGAACCAGCTGGCGGTGCTGGAACCCAGGGTGAATGCTAAAAACAGAGTGGAGCCAGAGGTGTAATTGGAGCAAGTTTTAAATCCGTAGTACAGTGGATGTGGACAAAGCAGGAGAATTTGCCGGACACACAGCTGGGGATCAGCTGACGTTACTGAACCCCAATAACACTGGAGCAAGCGTTGATTGTGCAGACGGCACTTCTGAGCAGCAACTAGGGGTATTGGAGCCCAGGGTAAATACAAAAAACAGAGGAGCCAGAGGTGTATTTGGAGGAGGTTTTAAATCCGTAGTACAGTGGATGTGGACAAAGCAGGAGAATTTGCCGGACACACAGCTGGGGATCAGCTGACGTTACTGAACCCCAATAACACTGGAGCAAGCGTTGACTGTGCAGACGGCACTTCTGAGCAGCAACTAGCGGTATTGGAGCCCAGGGTAAATACTAAAAACAGAGGAGCCAGAGGTGTATTTGGAGGAGGTTTTAAATCCGTAGTACAGTGGATGTGGACAAAGCAGGAGAATTTGCCGGACACACAGCTGGGGATCAGCTGACGTTACTGAACCCCAATAACACTGGAGCAAGCGTTGACTGTGCAGACGGCACTTCTGAGCAGCAACTAGCGGTATTGGAGCCCAGGGTAAATACTAAAAACAGAGGAGCCAGAGGTGTATTTGGAGGAGGTTTTAAATCCGTAGTACAGTGGATGTGGACAAAGCAGGAGAATTTGCCGGACACACAGCTGGGGATCAGCTGACGTTACTGAACCCCAATAACACGGCAGCAAGTGTTGACTGTGCAGACGGCACTTCCGAGCGCCAACTGGCGGTGTTGGAGCTCAGGGATAATACTGAAAACAGAGGAGCCAGAGGTGTAATTGGAGCAACTTTAAAATCAATAGTAGTGAGAATGTGGACAGAGCAGGAGAAATTGCCGTCCGCACAGCAGGGGAACAGCTGACGTTACTGAACCCCAATAACACGGCAGCAAGTGTTGACTGTGCAGACGGCACTTCCGAGCGCCAACTGGCGGTGTTGGAGCTCAGGGATAATACTGAAAACAGAGGAGCCAGAGGTGTAATTGGAGCAGCTTTAAAATCTGTAGTAGTGAGAATGTGGACAGAGCAGGAGAAATTGCCGTCCGCACAGCAGGGGAACAGCTGACGTTACTGAACCCCAATAACACGGCAGCAAGTGTTGACTGTGCAGACGGCACTTCCGAGCGCCAACTGGCGGTGTTGGAGCTCAGGGATAATACTGAAAACAGAGGAGCCAGAGGTGTAATTGGAGCAACTTTAAAATCTGTAGTAGTGAGAATGTGGACAGAGCAGGAGAAATTGCCGTCCGCACAGCAGGGGAACAGCTGACGTTACTGAACACCAATAACACGGCCGCAAATGTTAACTGTGCAGACGGCACTTCCGAGCGCCAACTGGCGGTGTTGGAGCTCAGGGATAATACTGAAAATAGAGGAGCCAGAGGTGTAATTGGAGCAACTTTAAAATCTGTAGTAGTGAGAATGTGGACAGAGCAGGAGAAATTGCCGTCCGCACAGCAGGGGAACAGCTGACGTTACTGAACCCCAATAACACGGCAGCAAGTATTGACTGTGCAGACGGCACTTCCAAGCGCCAACTGGTGGTGTTGGAGCTCAGGGATAATACTGAAAACAGAGGAGCCAGAGGTGTAATTGGAGCAACTTTAAAATCTGTAGTAGTGAGAAAGTGGACAGAGCAGGAGAAATTGCCGTCCGCACAGCAGGGGAACAGCTGACGTTACTGAACCCCAATAACACCGCAGCAAGTGTTGACTGTGCAGACGGCACTTCCGAGCGCCAACTGGCCGTGTTGGAGCTCAGGGATAATACTGAAAACAGAGGAGCCAGAGGTGTAATTGGAGCAACTTTAAAATCTGTAGTAGTGAGAATGTGGACAGAGCAGGAGAAATTGCCGTCCGCACAGCAGGGGAACAACTGACGTTACTGAACCCCAATAACATGGCAGCAAGTGTTGACTGTGCAGACGGCACTTCCAAGCGCCAACTGGCGGTGTTGGAGCTCAGGGATAATACTGAAAACAGAGGAGCCAGAGGTGTAATTGGAGCAACTTTAAAATCTGTAGTAGTGAGAATGTGGACAGAGCAGGAGAAATTGCCGTCCACACAGCAGGGGAACAGCTGACGTTACTGAACCCCAATAACACGGCAGCAAGTGTTGACTGTGCAGACGGCACTTCCGAGCGCCAACTGGCGGTGTTGGAGCTCAGGGATAATACTGAAAACAGAGGAGCCAGAGGTGTAATTGGAGCAACTTTAAAATCTGTAGTAGTGAGAATGTGGACAGAGCAGGAGAAATTGCCGTTCGCACAGCAGGGATAACAGCTGACGTTACTGAACCCCAATAACACGGCAGCAAGTGTTGACTGTGCAGACGGCACTTCCGAGCGCCAACTGGCGGTGTTGGAGCTCAGGGATAATACTGAAAACAGAGGAGCCAGAGGTGTAATTGGAGCAACTTTAAAATCTGTAGTAGTGAGAATGTGGACAGAGCAGGAGAAATTGCCATCCGCACAGCAGGGGAACAGCTGACGTTACTGAACCCCAAGAACACGGCAGCAAGTGTTGACTGTGCAGACGGCACTTCCGAGCACCAACTGGCGGTGTTGGAGCTCAGGGATAATACTGAAAACAGAGGAGCCAGAGGTGTAATTGGAGCAACTTTAAAATCTGTAGTAGTGAGAATGTGGACAGAGCAGGAGAAATTGCCGTCCGCACAGCAGGGGAACAGCTGACGTTACTGAACCCCAATAATACGGCAGCTAGTGTTGACTGTGCAGACGGCACTTCCAAGCGCCAACTGGCGGTGTTGGAGCTCAGGGATTACAGTTCAGGTGGTAGAAACATGAACACAACAGGAGACCTGGATACTGTTGCCAACCAATTATTTATTCTGGAAGAGGACTGGCAAATTCATGAGAGATCCAGGCCTTGTTCATTTTGAGAAAATAAGCCGGTCAACGTTATCGAAGGATAGTCGCATGTGACGGTCTGTTAGTACACCACCTGCGGCACTAAAGACGCGTTCCGATAATACACTAGCAGCAGGGCAAGCTAGCACCTCCAATGCATACTGACTAAGCTCTGGCCATGTATCCAGCTTACAGACCCAAAACTTGAAGGGAGAAGAGCAGTCTGGGAGTACACTAAGAGGGCAAGACATGTAGTCTGTCACCATCTGACGGAAACGTTGCCTCCTGCTGACTGGAGCCGTCTGTGATGGTGTAGACATTTGTGGCGGCGGGGACACAAAACTTTGCCACATTTCGGCCATACTGGTCTTGCCTTGTGCTGAGGCGCTGCTTCTGCTCCCTCTTTGTGCAGAGCTTCCTCCACTGCCTCGACTCACTGAGCTGCTTTGTAAAGCACTAGCAGCACTGCTCTCGGTTGGAATGGAGAACATGATGGAATGCACCAGTGCGTCTTGGTACTCCCGCATTTTACGCTCCTGGTTCAACGGTGTTATGAGGCTTTGTAAGTTGTCCCGGTAGCGAGGATCTAGGAGGGTGGACACCCAATAATCAGCCGTGTTGAGAATGTGGGCGAGGCGGCGGTCGTTTCTCAGGCACTGCAGCATGAAATCAACCATGTGCTGCAGACTGCCAACTGGCCACGAAACGCTGTCCCCTGCTTGAGGCGTGATCTCTGCCTGCTCTGCATCACCCCACCCTCGCTCTAGATACTGACTACTAGAGCATTGTGTACCTCCCTCCTCTGGACTGATGTCTTCCTCATCCATTGACTCCTCCTCATCCTCCTCACAAAGTGTCCCCTGCCTAGGCCTTTGTGAGGTACCACGTTGCGCAGACTGTAGAGAAGCAGATGGCATTTGTGACTCCTCATCCTCCACCTCTTCCAAAACCTCGTCCCTTAGTGCTTGCAGTGTTTTTTCAAGCAGGCAGATAAGGGGGATAGTCATGCTGACTAGTGCATCATCTGCAGTCGCCATCCGCGTGGAATAATCGAAGGCACGCAAAACGTGGCAAATGTCCTTCATAGAGGCCCACTCAGTGGTGGTGAAGTGTGAACGGCGCGCACTGCGACTTGTTTGCGCCTGCTGCAGCTGGTACTCCATTACTGCTGCCTGCTGCTCACACAACCTCTCCAACATATGTAATGTTGAATTCCACCTGGTGGGTAGGTCACATATGATGCGATGTTCCGGAAGACGTAATCGGCGCTGCAGAGCTGCAATGCGTGATCTTGCATTGCTGGGACGCCGCAAGTGAGCGCACTCTATGTGGACCTTGTGAAACAGTGCATCAAGATCCGGATAATCCCTCAAAAAACTCTGCACGACCAAGTTGAGCACATGTGCCAGACATGGGATGTGAGTGAGGTTGCCTAGGCCCAGAGCTGCCACCAGATTTCGGCCATTGTCAGACACTACCATGCCTGGCTGGAGATTCGCTGGCACAAACCACATGTCGCTCTGCTGCTTGATGGCATTCCAGAGCTCCTGCGCTGTGTGGCTTCGATTCCCCAAAGAAATTAATTTTAATACGGCCTGTTGACGTTTGGCCACGGCTGTGCTCATATTGGTCACCATAACAGGTAACCGTTCACGGGTCGATGTGGAAGTAGACCGTGACGGCTCCTGCAGCGCTGATTCAGAGGAACTGGAGTATGAGGAGGAGTCAATGTGTACAGACTGGATTCCTGCAATCCTTGGAGTTGGCAGAACACGTACAGCGCCACTCTCAAGATCTGTTCCCGGCTCCACAACATTTACCCAATGGGCAGTGAGGGAAAGGTATCGTCCCTGTCCATGCTTACTGGTCCACGCATCGGTGGTCAGGTGGACCTTGCTACTGACGGCGTTTTGTAGCGCATGTTTAATTTTTCCCTCCACATGATGTTGCAGGTCAGGGACGGCTTGCCTGCTGAAATAAAATCGGCTGGGCACGTTATATTGTGGGACTGCCAATGCCATAAAGTTACGGAATGTGTCAGTCTCCACCAGCCTGAATGATAGCATTTCAAGGGCCAGTAGTTTAGCAATGCCAGCATTCAGAGCCTGTGCTCGGGGGTGGTTTGCCGAGTATGGGCGCCTTTTCTCCCATGCCTGTGCTAACGATGGCTGTAGACTGGCCTGGGAGTGTGAGGATGACTGGGAAAGTGGTGCTGTGGGTGGCATTACACTGTGTCTCTGTACAACAGTGCCAGAGATTCTTCCATGGCGATCCTGTGAGGAAGCCGAACCAGCTGTGTGTGAGCTGGAGGAAGAGGCTACAACACGAGCTGAAGAGGTGGTAGGTGGCGCTGTAGGTTGGCCTAGGTCTTCAGTGTGTTTTTGTAACTCCACCACGTGCTTGGTCCGCACATGTTTCCACATATTTGTGGTATTGAGGTTGCTGACACTTTTCCCTCTTTTCACCTTCTGATTACACAGCTTGCATTTGACAAAGCAAATGTCATCTGCAACTGTGTCAAAAAAGGACCAGGCACTGCAAGTCTTGGGAGCGCCCGCTTTGGATTTTGGAAGAGCCATGCTCCTAATGGGTGCCGAAGTGGAGGCTACAGGCAACCAAGTCTGCCCCCTCCCTCTCCCTCCTTTTTGGGCTGTTCGGGGAATCTCTTCCTCAGAGCTGCTCCCACCACCTTCCTGTCCCTCACGCCATGATGGGTCAAGTACCTCATCATCTACACCACCCTCTTCAAACAACTGCTTCTCCTGGGTAGTCTCGACAGCACAGTACGCACCAGAAAGTGGCACCTGAGTCTCATCATCAGATGCGTACTGAGGTGTGCTGCTGACCATAGGCACTGGCCCACCCGCCTCTTCAGATTCAGAGAGACAAAACGGTTGCGCATCACTGCATACTACCTCTTCTTCAAATTCTCGAATTCTGCTTGGCTGGCCCCCTCTTTCCAAGCCAAGAGATTCAGAGAACAGAAGTAGAGATGGCTCCTGTCCAGGGCTCTCTGACTGCCTGGGCAATTTGGCAGGTGGTGAAGAGACAGATGGGTGCTCTTCAGTGCTCAGGACCTGAGAGGATCTGGAACTAATTGAAGTCGATGCGTTAGCTGCCATCCATCCGACAACGGCTTCAATTTGGTCCTCGCGCAGCAGTGGGGTACGGCTAGCTCCTACAAAGCTGCGCATAAAGGACTGTTCCCTGGTAAAACTGGGGGATGCTGAGTCACTGGTGCCCGCAGCAGGCACAGAATCCCCACGTCCTCTCCCTGCAGGCACAGAATCCTCACGTCCTCTCCCTGCAGAAACTCCACGCCCACGCCCACGACCACATGCCTTACTCCCTGCCTTCTTCATCTTGGTAGACTGATAAAGATAGGCAGAAAAGTACTAAGGGCTTAGTGTGCTTATTCCTGAACAGCTGCTAACAGGTATAAGAAACACTAATTTTATAAAGTGTGGACTAGACTTTAATATGAGCTAATGTGGCCTACACAACTGTAAAGTGGAGTGTTTGGTGAACTTTATTTAGGTTTTTTTTGTCACAAAAAGACACTGGATGTGCCTAAAGATGTAATAACGATAGTATCACAAACTTTTTGTAGCTATTACAATGTAGGAAGGTAACCTACAATGCAATAGATGAGGCTGCAAAAAATAGGCTAATACTAATCTGGCTGGGGCTGCAGGGCCCAATGCTGCAGAAAGGCTCCTCTATCTACTCCTATATAGTGTGTTTGGAACCAATTTAGCTGAATATGGATGGAACCACCACACTAATAGGAGAAATCAGGAAAAATTATGAATTGGCAAAAAAGGACAATGTATGAGGCAGTGACACACACTGAGTGCACTACAACCAGACGTGGTTGAAGCACACACTACAGGGTGAGCTGCACTCACACACCAGACCTTGCAGACAGCGGTGAACAGTACAGATGCAGAGCACTGTGCACTAGCGCTGCAAGACCAAAAAAATTTCTCTATCTTCTCCTATATAGTGTGTTTGGAGCCAATTTAGCTGAATACGTATGGAACCACCACACTAATAGGAGATATCAGGAAAAATTATGAATTGGCAAAAAAGGACAATGTATGAGGCAGTGACACACACTGAGTGCACTACAACCAGACGTGGCTGAAGCACACACTACAGGGTGAGCTGCACTCACACACCAGACCTTGCAGACAGCGGTGAACAGCACAGAGAACTGTGCACTAGCGCTGCAAGGCACAGCGATTTATAAAGTAGCTTGGGTAAAGCAGAATAGACCAAATAGGTAGCTAAAACTGTCCCTCAGACCAACAGCGTCCTATCCCTAACTGAATTCACAGCAGAGTGAGCTCAAAATGGCGGCGGCGGCTTTTATAGTGCATCATGACATCATTTCAGCAGCCAATCACAGCCATGCCATTAGTTAAGATGCCTACATGCCTAACAGTATGTGCCCACACTTCTTAGGATCATTATTGGCTGAATAAAATGAAAATGGCTCATTGCATTATGGGAACTTCCGATTCTGGTATACGATATTGCAAAAGTATCGGAATTAAGTATCGGAATTCCGATACCGCGAATATCGGCCGATACCCGATATTTCAGTATCGGAATGCTCAACACTACCAATGACACATGCCCTTGCTTGTGTGAAAAAAAGCACTTCGCTTTGTGTGTGCGTTGCAGATAGGCTGACAGACTGCACCTCCCCACTGTAAATGCGGGAAAAAGAAAAAAAATGGAGATCTTCATTATTTCTGCAGAGATCCATTGCATGCCCCTCCCCCCGCCCCGCTGTACACTCAAACTGTGTATTAACATTGATTATCAGCATTACTGTGAAAAAATCCAGTTACGATTTGGGTGCACGAACAGTTATCGAACATAACCTCGAACAGCCGGATTTTTTTCAAATCGTTCGGATTCGTCGAACGGCTCGAACACCGCCCAAAGCAGCTTGAATTTGAGATTTGCAAACAGTTGGATTCCAACACCGCTCATCTTCATGTGTGACCCCAAACCTGCTACATTAAGAAGTGAGTAGCTATTATGGGACTTGTGGTTCCACTGTTGATTTAATAGAACTGTTGCGGAGCTATTATGAGACTTGTGGTTCCACACACTTGAAGCTATAAAAGGACTATCTGTGAGGGATATTCTGGTTCTTCAACCTGTGCACCTACAGTCTTCAAGAGCTCCAACATCCAAGGCAACCGGGTCCCAACAAGTGAACTGTGTTGCTTTCTTAGGCTGCAGCCATTTATGGTTAAGCAGTTTTATTTAGGAGTGTGTTTATGGCTATTTAAAGGGAAAGTGTTATACTTATCTTTCAAGTTAATTGTAAAGGCTCAACTAATTCTTTATATATGTAAATTGTGAATACTGTTTGTTTTATTGATACTTTCCATCCCCCTTACCATATTTACCAATCACCTCCCTCCACAATAAACCTGTTTAAGTAGTCAACCACATCTTCTTGGGAGTGTATACGGAGTGCACAGGGGTTTCCCGAGTCGACCCCTGGCAGAAGAGGAAGACCCTCTTGCATCCCACTACTACTCCCAGCAAGATTCGTGTGGAGGCACTGCACTATATTGAGGTGAGAACTACCAAACACCCTGCTCACGGAGGCAGCTTAAAGGGGTGTTACATATACACTACCCAAAATGTTTACAGTATATTTGTAAGCATAGCTGCTAGGTTAAGAGTTCAGCCAAATAATCAATCATCGAACAGCCATCAGTACAAAGAAGGAGTTAGGCAAACTTTACCTAGCCGTCTTGTATTTCATTGTTTGTTACTATAGTGATATCTGTGAATTGCAATTGCCTAACTAAATAAATTTAAAAAAATAATTTTTAAGAGGCTAAAACTAAGTAGTAAACAGACAGCGCAAGCATGCATAGTCACAGAAGCAAAAGTATTTACCCCCCTGGCTTTTTACCTATGTTACATTACAACCTGTGTTTTAAATATTTTTGTAATCTGATTTGTGTGTGATGCATCAGCACTAAATAGTCTAAGTTGGTGAAGTGAAATGAGAAAAATATTGGCATGAATTAAATTTATGGGATCAAATGACTGAAAATTAGCATGTGCGTGTGTATTCACCTCTGTTGCGATGAAGCCCCTAAAAATTTCTGGTGCAGGAAATTACTTTCATAAGTCACATTCTTAGTGAGAGGAAGTCCACCTGTGTGCAATCTAAATGTCACATGGTCTGTCAATATATACACATCTTTTCTGAAAGGCTGCAACACCATTAAGCAAGATGCACCACTAACCAAACACCATGAAGACCAAGTAGATCTCCAAACAAGTCAGGGACAAAGTTGGGGAGAATTACAAGTCAGGGTCGGGATATAAAAAAAAAAAATCCCAATCCCTAATGATCCCTCGGAGCACCATCAAATCCATTATCGTCAAATGGAAAGAACATTGTACCACAACAAACCTGCCAAGAGATGTCCGCCCACCAACTGGTCTTTTCTCCAGTTTTCTGTCGGAAAGCACGTTGAAATGATGCAACATTTTTGCACTACTTGATGTTACGCAGAAAATTTGAGACTTATGGTGTTTTTATGCCTATCTTGGCCAGCTCCAGGCTATGCCCACCCAGGAAATTCATCAACATTTATGCATAGCGAATTCAGAAAAATTACATCCTGACTGACTGGAGTAACACTTTTGGTGGAGACGCACCGCACTTGTAAGATGCGCTTAATTCAAGTGATGTGCACCTCTTAATGAATTAGGTGCAGATTACTCCAGTGGTCCCTACTTGAAGAATGGCTTGCAAAATGTGAGCTTTAAGTACCACTCCATTATTTTTTCAGCGCTGGAGTGCCGCTTTAAATGTAAGCCCCTGCCCCCAGTCATATACTCACTCTCTGGCGTCTTCACAGTTTTTCGGCACGGTTCCGTGTGTATCTGTGTGTCTATTTCAGCCTGAGACACGCACTGTCCTTACCTGGGAGTTACAAATCTGCTGACCAGTGAGCTGGCACTGTAAGTCATTCTTCAAAATAAGTATGTACAATTCTGCCAACTAGTTAGCCAGTTAATGAAAGGCCTATTTTGCACCTTCTGGACCAAGCTTCTTTTCTTTGTTGTTCGGTCAGTTTTTTCATCAATTCAATGAAAGATTTATAATGCTATATATATATATATATATATATATATATATATATATATATATATATATATATATATATATATATATATATATATATATATATATATATATGTACATACATATATACAGTACAGACCAAAAGTTTGGACACACCTTCTCATTTAAAGATTTTTCTGTCTTTTCATGACTTTGAAAATTGTAGATTCACACTGAATGCATCAAAACTATGAATTAACACATGTGGAATTATATACTTAACAAAAAAGTGTGAAACAACTGAAAATATGTTTGTGCTTTGCACACTCTTGGCATTCTCTTGATGAGCTTCAAGAGGTAGTCACCGGAAATGGTTTTCACTTCACAGGTGTGCCCTGTCAGGTTTAATAAGTGGGATTTCTTGCCTTATAAATGGGGTTGGGACCATCAGTTGTATTGTGCAGAAGTCTGGTGGATACACAGCTGATAGTCCTACTGAATAGACTGTTAGAATTTGTATTATGGCAAGAAAAAAGCAGCTAAGTAAAGAAAAACGAGTGGCCATCATTACTTTAAGAAATGAAGGTCAGTCAGTCTGAAAAATTGGGCAAACTTTGAAAGTGTCCCCAAGTGCAGTTGCAAAAACCATCAAGTGCTACAAAGAATCTGGCTCACATGAGGACCGCCCCAGGAAAGGAAGACCAAGAGTCACCTCTGCTTCTGAGGATAAGTTTATCCGAGTCCCCAGCCTCAGAAATCGCAGGTTAATAGCAGCTCAGATTAGAGACCAGGTCAATGCCACACAGAGTTCTAGCAGCAGACACATCTCTACAACAACTGCTAAGTTGGGGCTGCAGTACGGCGACGTGGTCACCTTAGTCCCCATGGGTGAGTCCCTGACTTTGATCTGGTTTTCTGTTTTGGTCATTTGATCTCTCATTCTGAGCATTGGTTACCCTGTAGATCTGACTGTATTTCTCCCATTCAGATTTTGAGCTTGCACACATGTTCTATAACTGTGTACACTGTGCATATACTACTCTATTTGCTCTATGAACTACTAATCTATTGATGGGATTGTTTTATCTTTTCCCGGGGGACCCACTAATAAACTGCCATATCTGCTGTTTGTGTATTCCTACCCTGTATGACCTTTTCTATAATTGCTATACATATATATATATATATATATATATATATATATTTTTTTTTAATGTTTCTACTAAATAAAAGTGTTTTTTAAATATATCATCCTTGTCCTATATCTGACTTGTAGGGTGTCTCACTCAATTTTTTCTAGGCTCTATGTGTAACAAGTGTTAAGAGTAGAGATGAGCGGTGTTCGACTCGAACTGTTCGCCAATCTCAAATTCGAGCTGTTTTGGGCGGTGTTCGAGCCATTCGGCGAACATGAACAATTTGAAAAAAATTCGGCTGTTCGAAGTTATGTTCGATAACTGTTCGTGCACCAAAATCATAACTGGATTTTTTCTCAGTAATGCTGAAAATTAATGTTAATACGCAGTTTGTGTACACAGCGGGGCAGGGGGAGGGGCAGGGGATGGATCTCTGCAGAAATAATGAAGATCTCCATTTTTTTTTCTCTTTCCCGCATTTACAGTGGGGAGGTGCAATCTATCAGCCTATCAGCAGCGCACACACGGAGCGAACTGCTTTTTTCACACAAGCAAGGGCATGTGTCATTGGCAGTGTATGTCACATGTCCTTGCCCTATAAGACCCAGCCATTTTACCCATCGCCACCATTTTCTCACTGCTGCAGCTGCATGTTAGACGGCACCGCTGTTGCTGTGTGCGCTATACTTTGTTAATTTCAAGCCAATTTTCGCACAAATCTACAGATAGCTTGGGAGTAGGGAATAGTTGTGATTGCAGTCCTTTTGAGGACTAGGTTACATCATTTCCTATGACTTTTATCAGGCAGGTCTGTGCTCTTAAATAGATAGGTTGGGAGTAGTGTTGAGCGATACCTTCCGATATCGGGAAATATCGGATCGGATTGGATCGGACCGATACCGAAAAAGTATCGGATATCGCCGATTCCGATACCGGAAACCAATGCAAGTCAATGGGACAGAAATATCGGAATGAAAATAAACCCTTTCTTTCCTTGTAGGTTAATTCTACATGAAGGAAAACAACTAAGAATAATGTAGAATGTATTGGTGGAGGTGGGGCAGACAATAAAGGCATAGAGGTTTAGCCCAATCAAATGGAATAGCAGGAATTAATATTTTTTTTAAGACGTTCTGAGTTACGGAAATATTGACTATGTTAAGTATTTTTATATTTTGTCAGATATTTATGTTTCACTACTTCCATGCTCTTCACCTTCTTTTTTACTTCTCCCACACTTTCTCCTTCATCATCCTCAGCATCTTTTTCATCCTTTTCTTCTTCACCTTCTTCATCTTCTTCTTCTTCACCTTCTTTGTATTATTCTTTTTTTTTACATTCTTCATATTCTACATCTTCATCTTCTTCATATTCTTCTTCTTCGTCATATTCTTATTTGTGACAGGCATTCCTGTAGTTGTTATCTATAAAAGGTTGGACATTACACCTTTCGTTCTGCCCGTCACAAAAGATTTACAACAGGATTTGTCCGCTTTCAGTTTGGCCTGCAGCAGCAGGTCTTTTCCAGGGTCACCACGAGGAGGTACGGACTCACCCCCATACACTGCTTAGTCATCTTCTGCTTATAATTTAGATATTATCTTTTGCTCTGATTTTTAGTCTTATGCTTAATGTTCTTCCGCTTTTTGTTCAGCAGCTTCTTGTATTTCTGCTTCTTGGTTTTCTGTCTCTTGTTCTTCTGTATCTTGGTGCTTGTCTTCTCTTCTTTGTCCTCTTGGTCAACTTCTTCAGGGTCGTCTTCTTGGTTTTCTTCGGGGTGGTCTTCAGGGTCGTCGTCTTCGGGGGTCCTCGTCTTCGGGGTCCTCGTCTTCTTCGGGTTGGTCTTCTGGGTCCTCGTCTTCGGGGTCCTCGTCTTCTTCGGGGTGGTCTTCAGGGTCCTCGTCTTCGGGGTGGTCTTCAGGGTCCTCGTCTTCTTCGGGGTGGTCTTCAGGGTCCTCGTCTTCAGGGTCGTTGTCTTCGGGGTCCTCGTCTTCTTACGGTTGGTCTTCAGGGTCCTCGTCTTCAGGGTCCTCGTCAGGGAGATCCAGAGTGATTACCAAGAACCATTTCAAAAAGCCTGAACTTGGAAATGTAGAAGAAGGTGCAAGAAAGCTGAGGAACTACCGAGAACCAGCTGACGGTACTGGAACCCGGATGGGTAGCAGAAGGTACAAGAGCCAATGGAACTGCCGAAGACCAGCTGATGGTACTGGAACTCGGTTACTAAGCAGGAGGTACCTGTGCCAGAAAGCACTACCAAGGACCAGCAGACATTGGTGGAACTTGGATACCGAGAAGGAGGCACCTAATCCAAAGGCACTGCCGAGAACCAGCTGACGGTACTGGAACCCGGATGGGTAGCAGAAGGTACCCATGTAAAAAAAAGTTCAAGGCCGCGAGCCGGCCGCAGTTACCAAAACCCACAGTCCTACAGGGGGTGCTTGTCCTATTGGCACTATGGAACCAGCCTTCATTGCCTGATCCCGCAGCCCACATAGGAGTCACCTAAACTGCAGGCACCATAGAGTCGGCTAACCCGACCGCAACACGACAGGACAACGCATTGGAGGCAAAGTGACGCTGACACTACCCGGAAACAGCTGGCGTGCTGGAACCAGGCTGGGCAGGAGGGAGTACCCGTGCCAAAGTCACTGCCGAGAACCAGCTGACGGTACTGGAACCCGGATGGGTAGTAGAAGGTACAAGAGCAAATGGAACTACCGAGGACCAGCTGACGGTACTGGAACCCGGATGGGTAGCAGAAGTTACAAGAGCCAATGGAACTGCCGAAGACCAGCTGACTGTACTGGAACTCGGTTACTAAGCAGGAGGTACCTGTGCCAGAAAGCACTACCAAGGACCAGCAGACGTTGGTGGAACTTGGATACCGAGAAGGAGGCACCTAATCCAAAGGCACTGCCGAGAACCAGCTGACGGTACTGGAACCCGGATGGGTAGTAGAAGGTACCCATGTAAAAAAAAGTTCAAGGCCGCGAGCCGGCCGCAGTTACCAAAACCCACAGTCCTACAGGGGGTGCTTGTCCTATTGGCACTATGGAACCAGCCTTCATCGCCTGATCCCGCAGCCCACATAGGAGTTACCTAAACTGCAGGCACCATAGAGTTGGCTAACCCGACCGCAACACGACAGGACAACGCATTGGAGGCAAAGTGACGTTGACACTACCCGGAAACAGCTGGCGTGCTGGAACCAGGCTGGGCAGGAGGGAGTACCCGTGCCAAAGACACTGCCGAGAACCAGCTGACGGTACTGGAACCCGGATGGGTAGTAGAAGGTACAAGAGCCAATGGAACTGCCGAAGACCAGCTGACGGTACGGGAACTCGGTTACTAAGCAGGAGGTACCTGTGCCAGAAAGCACTACCAAGGACCAGCAGACGTTGGTGGAACTTGGATACCGAGAAGGAGGCACCTAATCCAAAGGCACTGCCGAGAACCAGCTGACGGTACTGGAACCCGGATGGGTAGCAGAAGGTACCCATGTAAAAAAAAGTTCAAGGCCGCGAGCCGGCCGCAGTTACCAAAACCCACAGTCCTACAGGTGGTGCTTGTCCTATTGGCACTATGGAACCAGCCTTCATTGCCTGATCCCGCAGCCCACATAGGAGTCACCTAAACTGCAGGCACCATAGAGTCGGCTAACCCGACCGCAACACGACAGGACAACGCATTGGAGGCAAAGTGACGTTGACACTACCCGGAAACAGCTGGCGTGCTGGAACCAGGCTGGGCAGGAGGGAGTACCCGTGCCAAAGTCACTGCCGAGAACCAGCTGATGGTACTGGAACCCAGATGGGTAGTAGAAGGTACAAGAGCAAATGGAACTACCGAGGACCAGCTGACGGTACTGGAACCCGGATGGGTAGCAGAAGGTACAAGAGCCAATGGAACTGCCGAAGACCAGCTGACGGTACTGGAACTCGGTTACTAAGCAAGAGGTACCTGTGCCAGAAAGCACTACCAAGGACCAGCAGACGTTGGTGGAACTTGGATACCGAGAAGGAGGCACCTAATCCAAAGGCACTGCCGAGAACCAGCTGACGGTACTGGAACCCGGATGGGTAGCAGAAGGTACCCATGTAAAAAAAAGTTCAAGGCCGCGAGCCGGCCGCAGTTACCAAAACCCACAGTCCTACGGGGGGTGCTTGTCCTATTGGCACTATGGAACCAGCCTTCATTGCCTGATCCCGCAGCCCACATAGGAGTCACCTAAACTTCAGGCACCATAGAGTCGGCTAACCCGACTGCAACACGACAGGACAATGCATTGGATGCAAAGTGACGTTGACACTACCCGGAAACAGCTGGCGTGCTGGAACCAGGCTGGGCAGGAGGGAGTACCCGTGCCAAAGACACTGCCGAGAACCAGCTGACGGTACTGGAACCCGGATGGGTAGTAGAAGGTACAAGAGCCAATGGAACTGCCGAAGACCAGCTGACGGTACTGGAACTCGGTTACTAAGCAGGAGGTACCTGTGCCAGAAAGCACTACCAAGGACCAGCAGACGTTGGTGGAACTTGGATACCGAGAAGGAGGCACCTAATCCAAAGGCACTGCCGAGAACCAGCTGACGGTACTGGAACCCGGATGGGTAGTAGAAGGTACAAGAGCAAATGGAACTACTAAGAACCAGCTGGCGGTGCTGGAACCCAGGGCAAATACTAAAAACAGAGTGGAGCCAGAGGTGTAATTGGAGCAAGTTTTAAATCAGTAGTACAGTGGATGTGGACAAAGCAGGAGAATTTGCCGGACACACAGCAGGGGAACAGCTGACGTTACTGAACCCCAATAACACTGGAGCAAGCGTTGACTGTGCAGACGGCACTTCTGTGCAGCAACTAGCGGTATTGGAGCCCAGGGTAAATACTAAAAACAGAGGAGCCAGAGGTGTATTTGGAGGAG
The DNA here is from genome assembly GCF_046119375.1 of Phyllobates terribilis. NCBI lineage: Eukaryota > Metazoa > Chordata > Amphibia > Anura > Dendrobatidae > Phyllobates > Phyllobates terribilis. The sequence goes on along the minus strand of NW_027362769.1, from coordinate 345,298,651 downwards.
GTTTTAAATCAGTAGTACAGTGGATGTGGACAAAGCAGGAGAAATTGCCGTCCGCACAGCAGGGGAACAGCTGACGTTACTGAACCCCAATGACACGGCAGCAAGTGTTGACTGTGCAGACGGCACTTCCGATCGCCAACTGGCGGTGTTGGAGCTCAGGGATAATACTGAAAACAGAAGAGCCAGAGGTGTAATTGGAGCAACTTTAAAATCTGAAGTAGTGAGAATGTGGACAGAGCAGGAGAAATTGCCGTCCGCACAGCAGGGGAACAGCTGGCGTTACTGAACCCCAATAACATGGCAGCAAGTGTTGACTGTGCAGACGGCACTTCCGAGCGCCAACTGGCGGTGTTGGAGCTCAGGGATAATACTGAAACCAGAGGAGCCAGAGGTGTAATTGGAGCAACTTTAAAATCTGTAGTAGTGAGAATGTGGACAGAGCAGGAGAAATTGCCGTCCGCACAGCAGGGGAACAGCTGACGTTACTGAACCCCAATGACACGGCAGCAAGTGTTGACTGTGCAGACGGCACTTCCGAGCGCCAACTGGCGGCGTTGGAGCTCAGGGATATTATTGAAAACAGAGGAGCCAGAGGTGTAATTGGAGCAACTTTAAAATCTGTAGTAGTGAGAATGTGGACAGAGCAGGAGAAATTGCCGTCCGCACAGCAGGGGAACAGCTGACGTTACTGAACCCCAATGACAAGGCAGCAAGTGTTGACTGTGCAGACGGCACTTCCAAGCGCCAACTGGCGGTGTTGGAGCTCAGGGATAATACTGAAAACAGAGGAGCCAGAGGTGTAATTGGAGCAACTTTAAAATCTGTAGTAGTGAGAATGTGGACAGAGCAGGAGAAATTGCCATCCGCACAGCAGGGGAACAGCTGACGTTACTGAACCCCAATGACACGGCAGCAAGTGTTGACTGTGCAGACGGCACTTCCGAGCGCCAACTGGCGGTGTTGGAGCTCAGGGATAATACTGAAAACAGAGGAGCCAGAGGTGTAATTGGAGCAACTTTAAAATCTGTAGTAGTGAGAATGTGGACAGAGCAGGAGAAATTGCCGTCCGCACAGCAGGGGAACAGCTGACGTTACTGAACCCCAATGACACGGCAGCAAGTGTTGACTGTGCAGACGGCACTTCCGAGCGCCAACTGGCGGTGTTGGAGCTCAGGGATAATACTGAAAACAGAGGAGCCTGAGGTGTATTTGGAGGAGGTTTTAAATCAGTAGTACAGTGGATGTGGACAGAGCAGGAGAAATTGCCGTCCGCACAGCAGGGGAACAGCTGACGTTACTGAACCCCAATAACATGGCAGCAAGTGTTGACTGTGCAGACGGCACTTCCGAGCGCCAACTGGCGGTGTTGGAGCTCAGGGATAATACTGAAAACAGAGGAGCCAGAGGTGTAATTGGAGCAACTTTAAAATCTGTAGTAGTGAGAATGTGGACAGAGCAGGAGAAATTGCCGTCCGCACAGCAGGGGAACAGCTGACGTTACTGAACCCCAATAACATGGCAGCAAGTGTTGACTGTGCAGACGGCACTTCCTAGCGCCAACTGGCGGTGTTGGAGCTCAGTGATAATACTGAAAACAGAGGAGCCAGAGGTGTATTTGGAGGAGGTTTTAAATCAGAAGTACAGTGGATGTGGCGAGAGCAGGAGAAAGTGCCATCCGCACAGCAGGGGAACAGCTGACGTTACTGAACCCCAATAACACGGCAGCAAGTGTTGACTGTGCAGACGGCACTTCCGAGTGCCAACTGGCGGTGTTGGAGCTCAGGGATAATACTGAAAACAGAGGAGCCAGAGGTGTAATTGGAGCAACTTTAAAATCAGTAGTAGTGAGAATGTGGACAGAGCAGGAGAAATTGCCGTCCGCACAGCAGGGGAACAGCTGACGTTACTGAACCCCAATAACATGGCAGCAAGTGTTGACTGTGCAGACGGCACTTACGAGCGCCAACTGGCGGTGTTGGAGCTCAGGGATAATACTGAAAACAGAGGAGCCAGAGGTGTATTTGGAGGAGGTTTTAAATCAGTAGTACAGTGGATGTGGACAGAGCAGGAGAAAGTGCCGTCCGCACAGCAGGGGAACAGCTGACGTTACTGAACCCCAATAATACGGCAGCAAGTGTTGACTGTGCAGACGGCACTTCCGAGCGCCAACTGGCGGTGTTGGAGCTCAGGGATAATACTGAAAACAGAGGAGCCAGAGGTGTAATTGGAGCAACTTTAAAATCTGTAGTAGTGAAAATGTGGACAGAGCAGGAGAAATTACCGTCCGCACAGCAGGGTAACAGCTGACGGTACTGAACCCCAATAACACGGCAGCAAGTGTTGACTGTGCAGACGGCACTTCCAAGCGCCAACTGGCGGTGTTGGAGCTCAGGGATTACAGTTCAGGTGGTAGAAACATGAACACAACAGGAGACCTGGATACTGTTGCCAACCAATTATTTATTCTGGAAGAGGACTGGCAAATTCATGAGAGATCCAGGCCTTGTTCATTTTGAGAAAATAAGCCGGTCAATGTTATCGGAGGATAGTCGCATGTGACGGTCTGTTAGTACACCACCTGCGGCACTAAAGATGCGTTCCGATAATACACTAGCAGCAGGGCAAGCTAGCACCTCCAATGCATACTGACTAAGCTCTGGCCATGTATCCAGCTTACAGACCCAAAACTTGAAGGGAGAAGAGCCGTCTGGGAGAACACTAAGAGGGCAAGACATGTAGTCTGTCACCATCTGACGGAAACGTTGCCTCCTGCTGACTGGAGCCGTCTGTGATGGTGTAGACATTTGTGGCGGCGGGGACACAAAACTTTGCCACATTTCGGCCATACTGGTCTTGCCTTGTGCTGAGGCGCTGCTTCTGCTCCCTCTTTGTGCAGAGCTTCCTCCACTGCCTCGACGCACTGAGCTGCTTTGTAAAGCACTAGCAGCACTGCTCTCGGTTGGAATGGAGAACATGATGGAATGCACCAGTGCGTCTTGGTACTCCCGCATTTTACGCTCCCGGTTCAACGGTGTTATGAGGCTTTGTAAGTTGTCCCGGTAGCGAGGATCTAGGAGGGTGGACACCCAATAATCAGCCGTGTTGAGAATGTGGGCGATGCGGCGGTCGTTTCTCAGGCGCTGCAGCATGAAATCAACCATGTGCTGCAGACTGCCAACTGGCCAAGAAACGCTGTCCCCTGCTTGAGGCGTGATCTCTGCCTGCTCTGCATCACCCCACCCTCGCTCTAGATACTGACTACTAGAGCATTGTGTACCTCCCTCCTCTGGACAGATGTCTTCCTCATCCATTGACTCCTCCTCATCCTCCTCACAAAGTGTCCCCTGCCTAGGCCTTTGTGAGGAACCACGTTGCGCAGACTGTAGAGAAGCAGATGGCATTTGTGACTCCTCATCCTCCACCTCTTCCAAAATCTCGTCCCTTAGTGCTTGCAGTGTTTTTTCAAGCAGGCAGATAAGGGGGATAGTCATGCTGACTAGTGCATCATCTGCACTCGCCATCCGCGTGGAATAATCGAAGGCACGCAAAACGTGGCAAATGTCCTTCATAGAGGCTCACTCAGTGGTGGTGAAGTGTGAACGGCGCGCACTGCGACTTGTTTGCGCCTGCTGCAGCTGGTACTCCATTACTGCTGCCTGCTGCTCACACAACCTCTCCAACATATGTAACGTTGAATTCCACCTGGTGGGTAGGTCACATATGATGCGATGTTCCGGAAGACGTAATCGGCGCTGCAGAGCTGCAATGCGTGATCTTGCATTGCTGGAATGCCGCAAGTGAGCGCACTCTATGCGGACCTTGTGAAGCAGTGCATCAAGATCCGGATAATCCCTCAAAAAACTCTGCACGACCAAGTTGAGCACATGTGCCAGACATGGGATGTGAGTGAGGTTGCCTAGGCCCAGAGCTGCCACCAGATTTCGGCCATTGTCACACACTACCATGCCTGGCTGGAGATTAGCTGGCACAAACCACACGTCGCTCTGCTGCTTGATGGCATTCCAGAGCTCCTGCGCTGTGTGGCTTCGATTCCCCAAAGAAATTCATTTTAATACGGCCTGTTGACGTTTGGCCACGGCTGTGCTCATATTGGTCACCATAACAGGTAACCGTTCACGGGTCAATGTGGAGGTAGACCGTGACGGCTCCTGCAGCGCTGATTCAGAGGAACTGGAGTATGAGGAGGAGTCAATGTGTACAGACTGGATTCCTGCAATCCTTGGAGTTGGCAGAACACGTACAGTGCCACTCTCAAGATCTGTAGCCGGCTCCACAACATTTACCCAATGGGCAGTGAGGGAAAGGTATCGTCCCTGTCCATGCTTACTGGTCCACGCATCGGTGGTCAGGTGGACCTTGCTACTGACGGCGTTTTGTAGCGCATGTTTAATTTTTCCCTCCACATGATGTTGCAGGGCAGGAACGGCTTGCCTGCTGAAATAAAATCGGCTGGGCACGTTGTATTGTGGGACTGCCAATGCCATAAAGTTACGGAATGTGTCAGTCTCCACCAGCCTGAATGATAGCATTTCAAGGGCCAGTAGTTTAGCAATGCCAGCATTCAGAGCCTGTGCTCGGGGGTGGTTTGCCGAGTATGGGCGCCTTTTCTCCCATGCCTGTGCTAACGATGGCTGTAGACTGGCCTGGGAGTGTGAGGATGACTGGAAAAGTGGTGCTGTGGGTGGAATTACACTGTGTCTCTGTACAACAGTGCCAGAGATTCTTCCATGGCGATCCTGTGAGGAAGCCGAACCAGCTGTGTGTGAGCTGGAGGAAGAGGCTACAACACGAGCTGAAGAGGTGGTAGGTGGCGCTGTAGGTTGGCCTAGGTCTTCAGTGTGTTTTTGTAACTCCACCACGTGCTTGGTCCGCACATGTTTCCACATATTTGTGGTATTGAGGTTGCTGACACTTTTCCCTCTTTTCACCTTCTGATTACACAGCTTGCATTTGACAAAGCAAATGTCATCTGCAACTGTGTCAAAAAAGGACCAGGCACTGCAAGTCTTGGGAGCGCCCGCTTTGGATTTTGGAAGAGCCATGCTCCTAATGGGTGCCGAAGTGGAGGCTACAGGCAACCAAGTCTGTCCCCTCCCTCTCCCTCCTTTTTGGGCTGTTCGGGGAATCTCTTCCTCAGAGCTGCTCCCACCACCTTCCTGTCCCTCACGCCATGATGGGTCAAGGACCTCATCATCTACACCACCCTCTTCAAACAACTGCTTCTCCTGGGTAGTCTCGACAGCACAGTATGCACCAGAAAGTGGCACCTGAGTCTCATCATCAGATGCGTACTGAGGTGTGCTGCTGACCATAGGCACTGGCCCACCCGCCTCTTCAGATTCAGAGAGACAAAACGGTTGCGCATCACTGCATACTACCTCTTCTTCAAATCCTCGAATTCTGCTTGGCTTGCCCCTCTTTCCAAGCCAAGAGATTCAGAGAACAGAAGTAGAGATGGCTCCTGTCCAGGGCTCTCTGACTGCCTGGGCAATTTGGCAGGTGGTGAAGAGACAGATGGGTGCTCTTCAGTGCTCAGGACCTGAGAGGATCTGGAACTAATTGAAGTCGATGCGTTAGCTGCCATCCATCCGACAACGGCTTCAATTTGGTCCTCCCGCAGCAGTGGGGTACGGCTAGCTCCTACAAAGCTGCGCATAAAGGACTGTTCCCTGGTAAAACTGGGGGATGCTGAGTCACTGGTGCCCGCAGCAGGCACAGAATCCCCACGTCCTCTCCCTGCAGGCACAGAATCCTCACGTCCTCTCCCTGCAGAAACTCCACGCCCACGCCCACGACCACATGCCTTACTCCCTGCCTTCTTCATCTTGGTAGACTGATAAAGATAGGCAGAAAAGTACTAAGGGCTTAGTGTGCTTATTCCTGAACAGCTGCTAACAGGTATAAGAAACACTAATTTTATAAAGTGTGGACTAGACTTTAATATGAGCTAATGTGACCTACACAACTGTAAAGTGGAGTGTTTGGTGAACTTTATTTAGTTTTTTTTTGTCACAAAAAGACACTGGATGTGCCTAAAGATGTAATAACGATAGTATCACAAACTTTTTGTAGCTATTACAATGTAGGAAGGTAACCTACAATGCAATAGATGAGGCTGCAAAAAATAGGCTAATACTAATCTGGCTGGGGCTGCAGGGCCCAATGCTGCAGAAAGGCTCCTCTAACTACTCCTATATAGTGTGTTTGGAACCAATTTAGCTGAATACAGATGGAACCACCACACTAATAGGAGAAATCAGGAAAAATTATGAATTGGCAAAAAAGGACAATGTATGAGGCAGTGACACACACTGAGTGCACTACAACCAGACGTGGTTGAAGCACACACTACAGGGTGAGCTGCACTCACACACCAGACCTTGCAGACAGCGGTGAACAGTACAGATGCAGAGCACTGTGCACTAGCGCTGCAAGACCAAAAAAATTTCTCTATCTACTCCTATATAGTGTGTTTGGAACAAATTTAGCTGAATACGGATGGAACCACCACACTAATAGGAGATATCAGGAAAAATTATGAATTGGCAAAAAAGGACAATGTATGAGGCAGTGACACACACTGAGTGCACTATAACCAGACGTGGCTGAAGCACACACTACAGGGTGAGCTGCACTCACACACAGAGACCTTGAAGAAAGCGGTGAACAGCACAGAGAACTGTGCACTAGCACTGCAAGGCACAGCGATTTATAAAGTAGCTTGGGTAAAGCAGAATAGACCAAATAGGTAGCTAAAACTGTCCCTCAGAACAACAGCATCCTATCCCTAACTGAATTCACAGCAGAGTGAGCTCAAAATGGCGGCGGCGGCTTTTATAGTGCATCATGACATCATTTCAGCAGCCAATCACAGCCATGCCATTAGTTAAGATGCCTACATGCCTAACAGGATGTGCCCACACTTCTTAGGATCCTCATTGGCTGAATAAAATGAAAATGGCTCATTGCATTATGGGAACTTCCGATTCCAGTATACGATATTGCAAAAGTATCGGAATTAAGTATCGGAATTCCGATACCGCGAATATCGGCCGATACCCGATATTTCAGTATCGGAATGCTCAACACTAGTTGGGAGTAAAGACTAATTGTAATTGCAGTCCTTTTGAGGGCTAGGTTACATCAGTTCCTATCACTTTTATCAGGCAGGTCTGTGCTCTTAAATAGATAGGTTGGGAGTAAAGACTAATTGTAATTACAGTCCTTTTGAGGGCTAGGTTACATCAGTTCCTATCACTTTTTGCCAGGCAGGTCTGTGCCAGTGCTGTGCAAGTTTTTTTCACAGCATTTGGCTAAATCTAGCAAAGCAAATCCTTTTTGGCCTCTTGCAGTGTGTGTTAGTCAGTGGAGTAGCTGGTGGAAAGGGAAATAGGCGTGTTGGGAAGGGGAAAAAAGGTTGTGTCTGTGGGGTAGGTGTTAAAGCAACAGTAACATCTACAGAAGAAAGACCATCTTACAGCCAAACTAAGATGTCTACTTCTTTTAGCGGACAATGTGATGAGATCCCTTTCTTACGGCCACGCCAATCGCTGCAAATTCCAGATGAGGCACAAAAACAGCAGGTGCTTCAACGGATATCAAGTGCTCCTTTAAGTGGGCTCTCCTCCACCTCAACTTCAACATCACAAATACTCCAGTCCTCAGAGGTGTCACCCCATTCGCACTTGCTTCCTCACAGCTCCCAAGTCTCCAGCTGCCCGTCTGAGTATGGGGTAGAACAGATGGTTGAGTCTACAGAGCTGTTTACTCATACTATAGCCTGGGAATCAGAGGTCGGCTCCAGAGCTTCTGTGAATCCAGACGAGGAAATGATCTGCCTGATGCCCAGAATCTTTATGAGTCGGATCCAGGACCAGACGCAGAAGGTTCTGACCATAATGTAGACCCTCGTTCCCAAACTGTAACTCCTGTTGGTGGAGACAATGAGGAAGACGATGATGAGACTCAAATACCTGATTGGAGCGACAACTTGAGTTTTTTGTCAGGGCAGGAAGAGGTTGGCTCTGAGGATGACGGGTGTGATAACACACAGGGTGATGATGATGAGGTTGGAGATCCAACTTACTGTCAACCCACAGTCAGCCAGTCGATGAGGTCAGCAGAGGAGGTGGAGGAGGATGCTAGTGACGATGAGGTCAGGTTGCGCCTTCCTGGACAGAGACGTAGTACTGGAAGCACGTCAACAACTGCATCCTCAAACACAACTCTGCCTCTGACCACAAGTTGTGGTGGCTCTTCAGCTCGCATGGGTGCTAAGCCTTGCATAGCCTGGGCATTTTTTCAGATCGATAAGGATGACCCAACTCGTGTTATCTGTAACATTTGTCAGCAAAAGCTAAGTAGAGGCCAAAAAATACATAGTTTGAGTACTTCATGCATGAACCGGCACATGGATATGAAGCATAAGTTGCAGTGGGAAGCTCACTGTGCTACAATGCTGCCTAGCCGGCCGGGCAAGCCACCGTTTGCCACATCTTGTGCATCCGCGGCCTCTTCATTAGTGTTGAGCCACCCCCGTAGTGTTCGAGTTCGGTTCGGTTCGTCGAACACCCGTGTGTTCGCCAAACTGTTCGTCGAACTGTTCGTCGAACACCTTCGAACACCGTTAAAACCAATGGCAGGCAAACAAAAACACATAGAAACACATAGAAAACACCTTCAAAGGTGTCCAAAAGCTGACAAACTGCTCAGAAGACATAACTAACACATGGAAAAGTGACAAGTACATATAGTCATGCGAAAATAAAAGAGGTGGAGGAGTAAAAGGAGGGGGAGACACAGATATAGGCATGTCATGCCCTTCTAAAATCCAAAAAGTGAGAAGCCGACACGGCCAGTCCGCTCCTGCCCGTGCCACCTCCGTGTCGCCGGGTTTGTGCCAGAGCCGCGGTGAACCCTGACGGCCAGCCCCCCTCTCCCAATACTGGTGCCTGTCCGCTGGTGGGTCGAGCGAGCCCCCCTGTGGTGGAGGCAGCTCTAAGCTTTTTAATTTAAATTGTCTCTCTAATTTGAATGAATACACTTTAAATCCATTTACAAGGATCTATTGGAGGGCAAGTCTCATGCCAGCAGCCGCGGTAATTCCAGCTCCAGTAGCGTCCACTAAAGCTGCTGCAGTTAAAAAGCTTTTATAAGGATCGAGCTCGGCTGTCCACCGCAAGGCATCCTACTGCCAGTCCCAGCCCCTATGCCTTGGGGTGCCTCCTGATGCTCTTCACTAAGTATCCCATGGTCCCGAAGCATTTCCTTTGAAAAAATTAAGTGTCTAAACTACAGGTGGTGCAGCTTGCTTAACAGCCGGGATAATCCGCTTACTAGCAGACACTGCTACTAGGCACAAAGTATTTCCTGGGCTAGATGCAGTTAAAAATTTGTAATTAGATACTCTCGTTGGATGCTGAGAAAGCATTCCATAGAGTCTCCTGGCACGCCATATATGATTCTCTTAAAAAGCTTGGGGTAGGGGTCTAGGGGACCCTTTTATAGCCAAAATCACGGCCCTGTATCGCAATACGTCACCTAGGCTGAAGATAAATGGAACTGTAGCACCCTGAGGGCTCGGTTGCTAAAGACGTATTGCACCTCACCCAGAGGTGTGATATCTCACTCTCAGGTAAGGATGGAGTGTGGATCAGGACCCGACACCTGCATGCATTACACCACATTGCCGTGGGGCAGGGCGACCAATATGCCCCTGAGATGGGCACGACAGTCCCTGTCCCTGGCTGGAGTGGGGGGAGGGAACACTGAGGAAGGGGAACCCTGTAGTGCAGGAGCAGGGAGGAAGCAGTTCCTGGGTGCATTGAGAAGGGAGTATAAAAGGTGGGCACCATCTTAGTTCAGTGCAGAGAAGTCTGAGCAGAAGTGGCAGGGAGCAGGGGCTCTGCATGAGCTCTGCTCCGGAGGCGGGCCTAGTAACAGAGGCCCAGGCCTGGAAGAGGGAGAAGGAAGGAAGAGGAGCGGAGAAGGCTCCAGGAACGAGGAATGAAGGGATCCCAGGGGTGCGGACGGGCGAGTCGCCACCGCACGCCCGAATCCACCTGCGTGGAGGGGTCAGGCCAAAGGGGGAGACCGGTCCCCGAACTAGTGGAGGCAGGAAACGACCCTCAGCTAGAAACCGGAGGCTCTGACATTTTATGTGGCGCAGCCCCTCGCTACACCCGCTAGGAAGGCACCACATAGGGTCAGGGAAACTGGCGCCAAGTTTACCAAGAGGAGGCCCGAGGCAGCCGGACAGAAGTGTTGGTAAGAAAGGCCAGACAAAGGACACACAAAGGGGGTCCTGTGAAGTGCTCCAAAGTTATCTGGGAGTTGTCTGAGCCCCTCACCTGGTGAGCACAGTACGACGTGGGCAGCCGTTACCTGCAGACGTGGTCTGGATAATAAGAACTGTGAGTAAAGGCCCTGAACTGCATCACTGACTCTGTGTCGTTACTGCTGCTGCCCTGCACCATCACCCCCATCCTCCGCATACACTGCCCTGAGGCTATACTCCTCCCGTGGGGAGTTATGCTACGCTCTGCTGCACCCACAACACCAGCCTCAGTGGTCTGCCCTGTAGCGGCGGTTCACTCTGACCGCAATCCACGGGTGGCGTAGTCGGACATTTAAACATGAAAACCACATAAATAGTTCCGCCACTGGTTTGACCGCCCTGAGCCACGGAACTGGGTCGCCGCCACGAAGACTACAACCACCAGCATCCACCAAAAAGGGTCCGGCTCCGGGTGTCCCAAGGCCCAGGGGGTGCGTCAGAACATTTTCATCACCTTTCACAATCACCAATGGGACAAGGCAGTGATGTCCTCTGTCCCCTCTCTTATACATCCTAGTGACGGAGCACCTGCTCTCATCAATTCGCCATAACCCCAATATTAGGTGGATTGAGGTGGGAGGCACCGAGTACAAGTGCTCTCTATTTGCTGATGATGTCCTAGTATATATCACTCAATCACATATATCCATCCATGCTGTTATGGCTGAAATAGATCACTTTGTTACATGGTAAAATTTTAAAATCAATGCAGCGAAGTCTGAGGCCCTCGATGTCTCCCTCCCCAAATCCATATAGGATTCCATCCAGTCCAACTTTCCCTTTGCCTGGCCCTCACAGGGTATCAAATACTTAGGAATTCCTATTCATAGAGACCTCTCCCATCTATGTTATCTTAATTTTGGGCCCTTTATTGAACAACTCCATACAGACCACGGTTGGCAAGTTAGAACTGTAAGATTCACTACGTGAACCACTGGTGTTTTGTGGAAAAGCACATGTACACTGCGTTCCAAATTATTATACAAAAAGTGTTTAGGAGTGATAAGGGAAGAATTTGTTTGTTTGTCAGTTAAACTCATTGATGGTGATGTGTGTCAGGGCTCTTTATATCACTGTAAGCAATTGCAGACACCTGTGCTAATTAGTTTGGCAGGTGTGTCCAATGAAAGGCAAGACTACTTAAGAAGGCTCTCTCACATTATTAAGCAGCCTACATTTTCTGCCAAAATGGGAAAGAAAAAGGATGTGTCGGCTGCTGAGAAGCAACAAATTGTGGAGTGTTTAGGTCAAGGCATGACTACAATCAACATTGTGCGATGATCAGGATGAAGTGTCTTGGCAATCAAGAAGTATGTAGCTGATTCACAGTACACACGTGTGCGTGCTGATAAGGGCAAATTGAGGACTCTTTCCTACAGGCAATTACGTCAGGTTGAAAGAGCAGCGGCAAAAAAGCCTTGTCATAGCAGCAGACAAGTTTTTGAAGCTGCTTGTGCCTCCAACGTCCCCCGAACAACAAGATGCAGGGTCCTTCAGAGGTTTGCAGCTGTGCATGCGCCATCCTGTCGACCTCCTCTATCCACTTCACACAAGCAGAAACGGCTCCAGTGGGCCAAACATTACATGAAGACTGATTTCAAAACTGTTTTGTTCACGGATGAGTGCCGTGCAGCGCTCGATGGTCCAGATGGATGGAGTGGAGGATGGCTGGTTGATGGACACCCCACGCAAACACGGCTACAGCGCCAACAAGGAGGAGGTGGAGTAATGTTTTGGGCTGGAATCATGGGGAGAGAGATTGTCGGCCCCTTTAGGATCCCTGAAGGCGCTAAAGATGAACTCCATAATGTATGTGGATTTTCTCAAACAGCACTTCCTGCCATGGTTCAAGAAGAAGAACCGTGTATTTCACAGCAAGATCATTTTTCTGCATGATAATGCACCATCTCATGCTGCACATAAAACATCTGCATCTCTGGCTGATATGGGCATAAAAGGGGACAAACTTATGGTGTGACCCCCATGCTCCCCTGACCTCTACCCCATTCAGAACCTTTGGAGCATCATTAAAAGGAGTGTCTATGATGGCGGGAGGCAGTTCACATCTAAGCAACAGCTCTGGGAGGGTATTCTGTCCTCATGCAAAACAATTGAAGCAGAAACCATCCAAAACCTGACAAATTCAATGGACGAGAGAGTTCAGAAGCTCCTTTCGAACAAGGGGTCCTATGTGAAAATGTAACATCACCTAGAATAAAGTTTTGAGTTGAAAACTGTTTGATTTCAGTTTCTAACAACCTGCTAATGCTTATAATTTCAAAAATGACCATTTTTTTGGTCTTTATTAAAATGAAAAGGTTGATCGAAAAGTTTGGGGGATCTAAGAGTGTGGCAACCCAGTAGTCATGATTACTTCGAATTCTGACAATATGAGGGTCATGCTGCAGGTAGTGCAGCAAGAAGGCACTTATGTGCCTTGCGCATCTCGGAGCCCCAAAATTATTTTCCGGGCTAGATGCAGCTAAAAATTATTTTTAATTTTAAATCTGGTGAAGCTTTAGTATAGATGGCCTAATAGGATCAGTGCTGCACACTGCTACAAAGCCCAAATTATTTTCCAGTCAAGATACAGATAAACATGATTAGTAATTTGAAAGCTTAAAACGGTTGGTAGGGTGATTTTAACCAATCATCAAGCTTTTACTCTCCCCAGGATGACACAGGGGTAGAAAAGTCGTTTCGGATCCATGATTTGTTCATCTTTATGAACGTGAGTCTGTCTACATTATCAGTGGAGAGCCGCGTGCGCTTATCTGTCAGCACACCACCAGCAGCGCTGAACACACGTTCAGACAGAACGCTGGCTGCGGGGCATGACAAGATCTCCAAGGCGTAAGTGGCTAGCTCCGGCCATTTATCCAGATTGGAAGCCCAAAAAGAGCAAGGGTCCAGTGACACAGTCGTGGCTTCAATGTTTACTTGGAGATACTCCTGTACCATCGTCTCTAGGCGTTGACTATGTGTCAGACTTCTTGTCTCCTGTGGCCTTGCAAAGGATGGGCTAAAAAAGTGGTGAAATGATTCCGCAAAATTGATGTTACCAGCAGATACTGTGGTTCTGTCACGGTTTGAGTGCTGAACACTTGACGGTCCCACGGTTGGCAAGTTGGAACTGTGAGATTCACTACGTGCACCACTGGTATTTTGTGGAAAAGCACATGTAAGATTCTGCAACAGTCTCTGCTGATACTCCTGCATGCGTGCATCCCTTTCTATGGCAGGAATAATTTCTGCAAATTTACTTTTGTACCGGGGATCTAACAGTGTGGCAACCCAGTAGTCAGGATTATTTCTAATTCTCACAATTCGAGGGTCATGTTGCAGGTAGTGCAGCAAGAAGGCACTCATGTGTGTTGCGCATCCAGGAGCACCAAGTCCCTGTTGTGTTGGTGGCGAGGTAACAATCATGCTTCCTTCCTCTGTCCTCTCTCCCCAACCTCACACAACAGAAATGTGATCAAGGTCTCCCTCATCTGATGAGTCTTCCATCAGTTCGTCCTCCACTTCTTCCTGGGCTCCTGCACCTTCCTCACTAGTTTGGCTGCTACCATGCGCCCTGGTAAAACCATCTCCCCCACCCTCACATGCCTGCCGCCTTGGTGCTGCCGACCGTCTGGACCTTGCAGATGTTAGCCCTTCCGCATACAACTCCTCCTCCTCTACTTCCTCCACCTCCTCTTGTGCCACCACCTGACTCCGAATTCTGTTTAACATGTGCTCCAGCATGTAAATCACCGGAATAGTCATACTGATAATGGCATCGTCAGCACTAAACATCTTCGTCGCCATTTCAAAACTGTGCAGAAGGGTGCATAGGTCCCTGATCTGAGACCACTCCTCCAGCGTGATTTGCCCCACCTCTGAATCTCGTTGGCCCAGGCTATACGTCAGAACGTATTGCACCAGGGCTTGTCGGTGCTGCCACAGTCGCTGCAACATGTGCAGAGTTGAATTCCACCGGGTAGGCACATCGCATTTTAGCCGGTGAAGTGGCAGGCCCAACGACTTCTGTAGAGATGTAAGTCGCTGAGCTGCGGGATGCGAACGGCGGAAGTGAGCACACAGCGACCGTGCCCTCTGCAGAAGGCCATCTAGTCTGGGATAGTGGGCTAAAAATTGCTGGACAACCAGGTTCAACACGTGAGCCATACAAGGCACGTGTGTGACATTGCCCCGGCGAAGGGCCGCACCCAGGTTTGCAGCATTGTCGCACACGGCCTTCCCTGGTTTCAGGTCCAGTGGAGACAACCATTCATGAAATTGGTTCTCCAGAGCTGACCACAACTCCTCAGCTGTGTGACTCACATTTCCCAGACATTTCAATGTAAAAACCGCCTGATGACGTTGAGCCCTACTGCCAGCATAGTAAGGAGGTGTGCAGGATCCCTTCTGCGCAGTTAGAAAGCTTGTGGCATGACCAGACAGGCTTTGGGTGCAGGTGGAAGACCGAGAGGAGGTTGAGGAGGCAGAAGCAGTGGTGGAACTTTGACATAAAGAGGATTGACGCACAACTCGTGGGGACGGCAAGACTTGGACAGCAGCCCCTTGTCCTGCTGTCACCATAGTTACCCAGTGCCCAGTCAGCGACATGTAACGCCCCTGTCCATGCCTACTCGTCCAAGTGTCTGTGGTGAAATGCACCCTGTCACACACAGAGTTTCTCAAAGAAGCGGTGATGTTGTGTGCGACATGCTGGTGGAGCGCAGGCACACCTTTCTTTGAGAAGTAGTGCCGACTGGGCATCTGGTACTGGGGCACTGCGACGGACATAAGGTCTCGAAAATCCTCTGTGTCCACCAGGCGGAAAGGCAGCATTTCTGTAGCCAAGAGCTTGCAGATGGTGTAATTCAACCTCTTAGCTTTCTCATGGCTAGGAGGAAATGGTCTTTTACTTGTCCACATCTGAGGGACCGAGGGCTGGCTATTGTGCTTAGACGGGGTTGATAAGGGTGTCCCCGGCAAACTGCCGGTCTGTGAGGAAGATGCAGGCGGACATGTTAGGTTGCCTTGATCCAAAGGTGGTGCTATCGATGTCGGACAGCGCTCAAGACCAGCTGGTGTTACCACCTCCAAAGAAAATGATGACCTGCCAATCACGCTGGCTGTTGCGGGTAAAGAGGTGGCAGGTCTGCGCCCCAAAACAGATGTGACTGCTGTCCCCCCAGTCACAGAGGATGAAGAGGCCGCGGATGCACAAGATATGGCAGACGGTGGTTGGCCCGGCCGGCTAGACCGCATTGTAGCACACTGAGCTTCCCACTGCAACTTATGCTTCATGTCCATGTGCCGGTTCATGCATGAAGTACTCAAACTATGTATTTTTTGGCCTCTACTTAGCTTTTGCTGACAAATGTTACAGATAACACGAGTTGGGTCATCTTTATCGATCTGAAAAAATGCCCAGGCTATGCAAGGCTTAGCACCCATGCGACCTGAAGAGCCACCACGACTTGTGGTGAGAGGCAGAGTTGTGTTTGAGGATGCAGTTGTTGACGTGCTTCCAGTACTACGTCTCTGTCCAGGAAGGCGCAACCTGACCTCGTCGTCACTAGCATCTTCCTCCACCTCCTCTGCTGACCTCATCTCTTGGCTGACTGTGGGTTGACAGTAAGTGGGATCTCCGACCTCATCATCATCACCCTGTGCGTTATCACACCCGTCGTCCTCAGAGCCAACCTGTTCCTGCCCTGACAAAAAACTAAAGTTGTCGCTCCAATCAGGTATTTGAGTCTTATCATCGTCTTCCTCATTGTCTCCACCAACAGGAGTTACAGTTTGGGAATGAGGGTCTACATTATGGTCAGAACCTTCTGCGTCTGGTCCTGGATCCGACTCATAAAGATTCTGGGCATCAGTGCAGATCATTTCCTCGTCTGGATTCACAGAAGCGCTGGAGTCGACCTCTGATTCCCAGGCTATAGTATGAGTAAACAGCTCTGCAGACTCAACCATCTGTTCTACCTCATACTCAGACGGGCAGCTGGAGATTTGGGAGCTGTGAGGAAGCAAGTGCGATTTGGGTGACACCTTTGAGGACTGGAGTATTTGTGATGTTGAAGTTGATGTGGAGGAGAGCCCACTTAAAGGAGCACTTGATATCCGTTGAAGCACCTGCTGTTTTTGTGCCTCATCTGGAATTTGTAGCGATTGGCGTGGCCGTAAGAAAGGGATCTTATCACATTGTCCGCTAAAAGAAGTAGACATTTTAGTTTGGCTGGAAGATGGTCTTTCTTCTGCACCTACCCCACGGACACAACCTTTTTTCCCCTTCCCAACACGCCTATTCCCCTTTCCACCAGCAGCAGGCCTTTTTCCACTCATTTTGGTGGTTAACTAATTCACAACTCTGGAGTTGTTTGCACATAAAAACAATGGATGGTAACCGAGCAGAGCTGAGTGGCCAAACTGTGGTATTAGGCCAAAACTATTGGCTGGGTTAGATGCAGAAAAAAATTATTTTTAATTTGCAACCTGATGGAGGTCAGTATAGATGGACTAATAGACCAAGTCCCACACACCGCTAGAAGCCCAAATATTTTTTCAGAGCTAGATGCAGAAAATTTTTTTATTCAATTTGCAACCTGATGGAGGTCAGTATAGATGGACTAATAGACCAAGTCCCACACACTGCTAGAAGCCCAAATATTTTTTCAGAGCTAGATGCAGAAAAAAATTATTTTTAATTTGCAACCTGATGGAGGTCAGTATAGATGGACTAATAGACCAAGTCCCACACACTGCTAGAAGCCCAAATATTTTTTCAGAGCTAGATGCAGAAAAAAATTATTTTTAATTTGCAACCTGATGGAGGTCAGTATAGATGGACTAATAGAACAAGTCCCACACGCTGCTAGAAGCCCAAATATTTTTTCAGAGCTAGATGCAGAAAAAAATTATTTTTAATTTGCAACCTGATGGAGGTCAGTATAGATGGACTAATAGACCAAGTCCCACACGCTGCTAGAAGCCCAAATATTTTTTCAGAGATAAATGAAGAAAAAAATTATTTTTAATTTGCAACCTGATGGAGGTCAGTATAGATGGACTAATAGACCAAGTCCCACACACTGCTAGAAGCCCAAATATTTTTTCAGAGCTAGATGCAGAAAAAAATTATTTTTTATTTGCAACCTGATGGAGGTCAGTATAGATGGACTAATAGACCAAGTCCCACACACCGCTAGAAGCCCAAATATTTTTTCAGAGCTAGATGCAGAAAAAAATTATATTCAATTTGCAACCTGCTGGAGGTCAGTATAGAAGGACTAATAGAACAAGTCCCACACACTGCTAGAAGCCCAAATATTTTTTCAGAGCTAAATGAAGAAAAAAATTATTTTTAATTTGCAACCTGATGGAGGTCAGTATAGATGGACTAATAGACCAAGTCCCACACACTGCTAGAAGCCCAAATATTTTTTCAGAGCTAGATGCAGAAAAAAATTATATTCAGTTTGCAACCTGATGGAGGTCAGTATAGATGGACTAATAGAATGATGCTATGCCCAAAAGATTTTACTTCACTAGGTGCAGTAAAAAAATTGGTATTCTATACACAGGTGGTATATCTTGCAACACAGATAGGCTACTCCACTGACTAACACACTCTGCAATAGGCCAAAAAGGATTAGCTTTGCTAGATTCAGCCAAATGCTGTGAAAAAAACTTGCACAGCACTGGCACAGACCTGCCTGGCAAAAACTGATAGGAACTCATGTAACCTAGTCCTGAAAAGGACTCCAATTACAATTAGTCTTTACTCCCACAATCTATCTATTTAAGAGCACAGACCTGCCTGATAAAAGTCGTAGGAAATGCTGTAACCTAGTCCTTAAAAGGACTGCAATCACAACTATTCCCTACTCCCAAGCTATCTGTATATTTGTGCGAAAATTGGCTTGAAATTAACAAGGTATAGCACACACAGCAACAGCGGTGCCGTCTAACACGCAGCTGCAGCAGTGAGAAAATGGTGGCGACGGGGAAAATGGCTTGGTCTTATAGGGCAAGGACATGTGACATACACTGCCAATCACACATGCCCTTGCTTGTGTGAAAAAAAGCACTTCGCTCCGTGTGTGCGCTGCTGATAGGCTGACAGATTGCACCTCGCCACTGCAAATGTGGGAAAGAGAAAAAAAAATGGAGATCTTCATTGTTCCTGCAGAGATCCATCCCCTGCCCCTCCCCCCACCCCGCTGTACACTCAAACTGCGTATTAACATTAATTTTCATCATTACTGAGAAAAAATCCAGTTATGATTTTGGTGCACGAACAGTTATCGAACATAACCTCGAACAGCCGAATTTTTCTCAAATTGTTCGTGTTCGCCGACCGGCTCGAACACCGCCCAAAACAGCTCGAATTTGAGATTGGCGAACAGTTCGAGTAGAACAACGCTCATCTCTACTCTTCATCCTCTGTGACTGGGGGGACAGCAGTCACACCTGTTTTGGAACGCAGACCTGCCACCTCTTTACCTGAAACAGCCAGCGTGATTGGCAGGTCATCATTTTCTTTGGAGGTGGAAACACCAGCTGGTGTTGAGCGCTGTCCGACATCGATAGCACCACCTTTGGATCAAGGCAACCTAACATGTCCGCCTGCATCATCCTCACAGACCGTCTAAGAACAACAGCCAGCCCTCGGTCCCTCAGATGTGGACAAGTAAAAGACCATTTCCTCCTAGCCATGAGAAAGCTAAGAGGTTGAATTTCACCATCTGCAAGCTCTTGGCTACAGAAATGCTGTCTTTCCGCCTGGTGTCCACAGAGGATTTTCGAGACCTTATGTCCGTCGCAGTGCCCCAGTACCAGATGCCCAGTCGGCACTACTTCTCAAAGAAAGGTGTGCCTGCGCTCCACCAGCATGTCGCACACAACATCACTGCTTCTTTGAGAAACTCTGTGTGTGATAGGGTGCATTTCACCACAGACACTTGGACGAGTAGGCATGGACAGGGGCGTTACATGTCGCTGACTGGGCACTGGGTAACTATGGTGACAGCAGGACAAGGGGCTGCTGTCCAAGTCTTGCCGTCCCCACGAGTGGTGCGTCAATCCTCTTTATCTCGAAGTTCCTCCACTGCTTCTGCCTCCTCAACCTCCTCTCGGTCCTCCACCTGCACCCAAAGCCTGTCTGGTCATGCCACAAGCTTTCTAACTGCGCAGAAGGGATCCTGCACACCTCCTTACTAGTGTTGAGCCACCCCCGTAGTTTTCGAGTTCGGTTCGTCGAACACCCGTGTGTTCGCCGAACTGTTCGTCGAACTGTTCGTCGAACACCGTCGAACACCGTTAAAACCAATGGCAGGCAAACAAAAACACATAGAAACACATAGAAAACACCTTCAAAGGTGTCCAAAAGCTGACAAACTGCTCAGAAGACATAACTAACACATGGAAAAGTGACAAGTACATATAGTCATGCGAAAAGAAAAGAGGTGGAGGAGTAAAAGGAGGGGGAGACACAGATATAGGCATGTCATGCCCTTCTAAAACCCAAAAAGTGAGAAGCCGACACGGCCAGTCCGTTCCTGCCCGTGCGACCTCTGTGTCGCCGGGTTTGTGCCAGAGCCGCGGTGGACCCTGACGGCCAGCCCCCCTCTCCCAATACTGGTGCCTGTCCGCTGGTGGGTCGAGCGGGCCCCCCTGTGGTGGAGGCAGGTCTAAGCTTTTTAATTTAAATTGTCTCTCTAATTTGAATGAATACACTTTAAATCCTTTTACAAGGATCTATTGGAGGGCAAGTCTCATGCCAGCTCCAGTAGCGTCCACTAAAACTGCTGCAGTTAAAAAGCTTTTATAAGGATCGAGCTCGGCGGTCCACCGCAAGGCGTCCTACCGCCAGTCCCAGCCCCTCTGCCTTGGGGTGCCTCCTGATGCTCTTCACTGAGTATCGCGGAGTCCCGAAGCATTTCCTTTGAAAAAATTAAGTGTCCAAACTACAGGTGGTGTAGCTTGCTTAACAGCTGGGATAATCCGCTGACTAGCAGACACTGCTACTAGGCACAAAGTATTTCCTGGGCTAGATGCAGTTAAAAATTTGTAATTAGATACTCTCGTTGGATGCTGAGAAAGAATTCCATAGAGTCTCCTGGCA
Organism: Phyllobates terribilis; assembly: GCF_046119375.1. Taxonomy (NCBI): domain Eukaryota; kingdom Metazoa; phylum Chordata; class Amphibia; order Anura; family Dendrobatidae; genus Phyllobates; species Phyllobates terribilis. Next base: position 345,278,171 of record NW_027362769.1, on the reverse strand, counting down.
CGCCATATATTATTCTCTTAAAAAGCTTGGGGTAGGGGTCTAGGGGACCCTTTTATAGCCAAAATCCCAGCCCTGTATCGCAATACGTCACCTAGGCTGAAGATAAATGGAACTGTAGCACCCAGAGGGCTCAGTTGCTACAGAGGTATTGCACCTCAGCCAGAGGTGTGATATCTCACTCTCAGGTAAGGATGGAGTGTGGATCAGGACCCCGACACCTGCATGCATTACACCACATTGCCGTGGGTCAGGGCGACCAATATGCCCCTGAGATGGGCACGACAGTCCCTGTCCCTGGCTGGAGTGGGGGGAGGGATCACTGAGGAAGGGGAACCCTGTAGTGCAGAAGCAGCGAGGAAGCAGTTCCTGGGTGCATTGAGAAGGGAGTATAAAAGGTGGGCACCATCTTAGTTCAGTGCAGAGAAGTCTGAGCAGAAGTGACAGGGAGCAGGGGCTCTGCATGAGCTCTGCTCTGGAGGCGGACCTAGTAACAGAGGCCCAGGCCTGGAAGAGGGAGAAGGAAGGAAGAGGAGCGGAGAAGGCTCCAGGAACGAGAAACGAAGGGATCCTAGGGGTGCGGACGGGCGAGTCGCCACCGCACGCCCGAATCCACCTGCGTGGAGGGGTCAGGCCAAAGGGGGAGACCGGTCCCCGAAACTAGTGGAGGCGGGAAACGACCCTCAGCTAGAAACCGGAGGCTGTGACATTTTATGTGGCGCAGCCCCTCGCTACACCCGCTAGGAAGGCACCACATAGGGTCAGGGAAAATGGCGCCAAGTTTACCAAGAGGAGGCCCGAGGCAGCCGGACAGAAGCGTTGGTAAGAAAGGCCAGACAAAGGACACACTAAGGGGGTCCTGTGAAGCGCTTCAAAGTTATCTGGGAGTTGTCTGAGCCCCTCACCTGGTGAGCACAGTACGACGTGGGCAGCCGTTACCTGCAGAAGTGGTCTGGATAATAAGAACTGTGAGTAAAGGCCCTGGACTGCATCATTGACTCCGTGTTGTTACTGCTGCTGCCCTGCACCATCACCCCCATCCTCCGCATATACTGCCCTGAGGCTATACTCCTCCCGTGGGGAGTTATACTACGCTCTGCTGCACCCACAACACCAGCCTCAGCGGTCTGCCCTGCAGCGGCGGTTCACTCTGACCGCAATCCATGGGTGGCGTAGTCGGACATTTAAACATAAAAACCACATAAATAGTTCCGCCACTGGTTTGACCGCCCTGAGCCACGGAACCGGGTCGCTGCGACGGAGACTACAACCACCAGCATCCACCAAAAAGGGTCTGGCTCCGGGTGTCCCAAGGCCCAGGGGGCGCGTCAGAACATTTTCATCACCTTTCATAATCACCAATGGGACAAGGCAGGGATGTCCTCTGTCCCCTCTCTTATACATCCTAGTGACGGAGCACCTGCTCTCATCAATTCGCCATAACCCCAATATTAGGTGGATTGAGGTGGGAGGCACCGAGTACAAGTGCTCTCTATTTGCTGATGATGTCCTAGTATATATCACTCAATCACATATATCCATCCATGCTGTTATGGCTGAAATAGATCACTTTGTTACATGGTCAAATTTTAAAATCAATGCAGCGAAGTCTGAGGCCCTCGATGTCTCCCTCCCCAAATCCATACAGGATTCCATCCTGTCCAACTTTCCCTTTGCCTGGCCCTCACAGGGTATCAAATACTTAGGAATTCCTATGCTCATGAGTAGAACATAATTTTACCTCTATACAAGTCATTAGTGCGACCACACTTAGAACACTGTGTACAGTTCTGGTCTCCGGTGTAAAAGAAAGACATAGCTGAACTAGAGCGGGTGCAGAGAAGAGCGACCAAGGTTATTAGAGGACTGGGGGTCTGCAATACCAAGACAGGTTATTACACTTGGGGTTATTTACTGTGGAAAAAAGAAGGCTTAGGGGTGATCTTATTACTATGTACAAGTATATGAGGGGACAGTACAGAGACCTTTCTACTGATCTTTTTACTCTGAGGCCTGAGACGGGGACAAGGGGGCATCTTCTACGTCTGGAGGAAAGAAGGTTTAATCATAATCACAGACGGGGATTCTTTACTGTAAGAGCAGTGAGACTATGGAACTCTCTGCCGCATGATGTTGTAATGAGTGATTCACTGTTAAAATTTAAGAAGGGCATGGATGCCTTTCTTGAAAAGTATAATATTACAGGTTATAAATACTAGATTCCTTGATAGGGCATTGATCCAGGGAACTAGTCTGATTGTCGTATGGAATTTTTTTCCCCTATGTGGAGCTTAGTGTTTGCCACATGTTTTTTTTTTGCCTTCCTCTGGATCAACAAGTTAGGCTATGGGTTGAACTAGATGGACTTAGTCTTCCTTCAACCTTAAAAACTATGTTACTATGTTACCTCTCCCGTCTATGTTATCTTAATTTTGGGCCCTTTATTGAACAACTCCATACAGACCATGGTTGGCAAGTTAGAACTGTAAGATTCACTACGTGAACCACTGGTGTTTTGTGGAAAAGCACATGTACACTGTGTTCCAAATTATTATGCAAAAAGTGTTTAGGAGTGATAAGGAAAGAATTTGTTTGTTTGTCAGTTAAACTCATTGATGGTGATGTGTGTCAGGGCTCTTTATATCACTGTAAGCAATTGCAGACACCTGTGCTAATTAGTTTGGCAGGTGTGTCCAATGAAAGGTAAGACTACTTAAGAAGGCTGTCCCACATTATTAAGCAGCCTACATTTTCTGCCAAAATGGGAAAGAAAAAGGATGTGTCGGCTGCTGAGAAGCAACAAATTGTGGAGTGTTTAGGTCAAGGCATGACTACAATCAACATTGTGCGATGATCAGGATGAAGTGTCTTGGCAATCAAGAATTATGTAGCTGATTCACAGTACACACGTGTGCGTGCTGATAAGGGAAAATTGAGGACTCTTTCCTGCAGGCAATTACGTCAGGTTAAAAGATCAGTGGCAAAAAAGCCTTGTCATAGCAGCAGACAAGTTTTTGAAGTTGCTGGTGCCTCCAACGTACCCCGAACAACAAGATGCAGGGTCCTTCAGAGGTTTGCAGCTGTGCGTAAGCCATCCTGTCGACCTCCTCTATCCACTGCACACAAGCAGAAACGGCTCCAGTGGGCCAAACAATACAAGAAGACTGACTTCAAAACTGTTTTGTTCACGGATGAGTGCCGTGCAACGCTCGATGGTCCAGATGGATGGAGTGGAGGATGGCTGGTTGATGGACACCCCACGCAAACACGGCTACAGCGCCAACAAGGAGGAGGTGGAGTAATGTTTTGGGCTGGAATCATGGGGAGAGAGATTGTCGGCCCCTTTAGGATCCCTGAAGGGGTAAAGATGAACTCCATAATGTATGTGGATTTTCTCAAACTGCACTTCCTGCCATGGTTCAAGAAGAAGAACCGTGTATTCCACAGCAAGATCATTTTCATGCGTGATAATGCCCCGTCTCATGCTGCACATAACACATCTGCATCTCTGGCTGTTATGGGCATAAAAGGGGACAAACTTATGGTGTGACCCCCATGCTCCCCTGACCTCTACCCCATTCAGAACCTCTGGAGTGTAACGGGTCTGGGAGGCGGAACCTCTGAGCAACTTATACAAGGGGGCAGTCCTTGTAAGGAAGCGGGTGGCGACCAGGGAAGACAGGCAGGCGGTCACAGCAGGTGACCGGGACAGTCTCTGGGCAAACGGGCAGGAGGTCACGGCAAGTGACCGGGACAGTCTCTGGGTAAACGGGCAGGAGGTCACAGCAAGTGACCGGGACAGTCTCTGGGTAAACGGGCAGGAGGTCACGGCAAGTGACCGGGGCAGTCTCTGGGTAGACGTGCAGGAGGTCACGGCAAGTGACCGGGGCAGTCTCTGGGTAAACGGGCAGGTACGACCTGTGATGGCAAAGCCTCCAGGTAGGCTAGCAGGCAGATGGCAGATGAGTGCTCCCAGGTGAGCAGGCGAGAGTCTCAGGATAAGCAGGTGGTCACAGCATGTGACGGCGGAGCCTCCAGGTAGGCTAACAGGCAGGTAGCAGATGAGCGCTCCCAGGTGAGCGGGCAAGAGTCTCTGGACTGGCAGGTGGTCACAGCACGTGACGGCGGAGCCTCTAGGTAGGCTAACAGGCAGGTAGCAGATGAGCGCTCCCAGGTGAGCGGGCAAGAGTCTCTGGACTGGTAGGTGGTCACAGCACGTGACGGCGGAGCCTCTAGGTAGGCTAACAGGCAGGTAGCAGATGAGCGCTCCCAGGTGAGCGGGCAAGAGTCTCTGGACTGGCAGGTGGTCACAGCACGTGACGGCGGAGCCTCCAGGTAGGCTATCAGGCAGGTAGCAGGTGAGCGCTCCCAGGTGAGCGGGCAAGCTGGTCCATAGACAGACTGACAGGTGTCGGAAGGCAGACCGTCGGACCTCAGGCTAGCAAGCAGGAAAGCGGATGACAGGCAGGAATCAGGCAGCAAACTGGCAGGAGACTGGCAGGTAACTGGCAACGGGACCTGAGGGCTGAAGCAGAGTAGTGAACAGTGCAACAACATTGCTCGGGCACCTCCATTTTGGAGGAGGTGCCTTATATATGGAGGGATCCTCCGGCCATTGGCCGGGGACTCCTTAGGGCGACGCGCGCTGCCCCTTTAAGAGAGGGGGAGCGCGCGCCCTAAGCACAGTGACCGGGGGAGAGCGGGCACTGCAGGCAGAGCGGGAGGAAGCCGCCGGGCACGGAGCAGAGAGGTGAGGGGAACAGCGTCCCTGCCTAGCAGGAGGCAGGGACGCCGACGCTACAGTACCCCCCCTTTAGGCCCCCCCTTTTTTAGGCCAGACAGAAATTTAGCAAGGATGAGAGAGGCATGGATGTTCTCCCGGGGCTCCCATGTTCTCTCCTCAGGACCAAACCCCTTCCAATTCACTAGAAAAAAGGTCTTTCCTCTTACCCTTTTGGTGGCCAGAATGTTCTCTACCTCAAACTCGTCTTCAGCAGAAACCGGAGCAGGAGGCGTACCTGTAGACTTGGAAAAGGAGTTAAGTACCACGGGTTTGAGAAGAGATACATGGAAGGAGTTAGGGATCCGTAAGTTGGCCGGGAGTTTCAATTTATAGGCCACCGGGTTGATCTGTTTGATAACCTCCAGTGGGCCGATGAACCGAGGCCCCAACTTATAGGAAGGAATCTTGAGCCGGACATATTTGGATGAGAGCCAGACTTTATCTCCGGGACGAAATTGTGGGGAATCCAGGCGTTTTTTGTCGGCGTGTCTCTTCATCCGCTCGGATGACTGAAGGAGTGCGGATCGGATGCTCTCCCAAATGGAGGAAAATTTGCTAACGAGAGATTCCGTGGCCGGGTTGTCCACAGAGGTTGAGATAGGAAAAGGGATCCGAGGATGCTGACCGAAGACTACAAAAAACGGAGATTTAGAAGAAGATTCGCTCTCGTGATTGTTGTAAGAGAACTCGGCCCATGGTAGGAGATCCACCCAGTCTGAATGGTGGGCATTAACGAAGTGCCGGAGGTAACTGGTCAAATTCTGATTAATCCGCTCCACTTGACCATTGGACTGTGGGTGGTAAGCGGAGGAGAAGTCCAGGGTGACGTCGAGCAGTTTACATGTGGCTCTCCAGAAGCGTGAGGTGAACTGAACCCCACGATCCGACACGATGTGGAGAGGCAGACCATGGAGACGGAAGATGTGGCGGATAAAGTCCTTAGCTAGCTCGGGAGCAGACGGGAGGCCTGGCAGGGGAATAAAATGAGCCATTTTGGAAAAGCGGTCAGCGACCACCCAAATGACCGTACAACCGGCAAAGACGGGGAGATCTGTTATGAAGTCCATAGCTATATGTTGCCACGGGGCAGCAGGCACAGGCAGAGGAAGAAGGCGGCCGGCAGGCAGGTGTCTCGGAACTTTGTTGCGGGCGCAGGACACACAGGCAGAAACAAAGTCAATTACATCCTTGTGCAGGGTAGGCCACCAGTAGTGCCGGGTAATAAGCTGGAGGGTCTTTTTCTGACCGGCGTGCCCAGCTAGCTTAGACGAGTGACCCCAGTGTAGAATCTTCTCCCGATCGGACTCCGTTACGAACGTCTTACCGGAAGGGAGACGATTTAGGCCCACGGGGGCTACCTGCATTACTCTGGCCGGATCGATGATGTGTTTAGGCTCCTCCTCAAGATCAGACACCAGAAAGGATCGGGACAGGGCGTCAGCTTTGATGTTTTTGTCAGCCGGACGAAAATGAAGAATGAAATCAAAGCGGGCAAAAAACAAAGACCACCGGGCTTGGCGCGGGTTAAGTCTCTGGGTGCTCTGGAGATATGCCAAGTTCTTGTGGTCAGTGTAAATTATTACCGGGTGGAGAGCCCCCTCGAGCAGGTAACGCCACTCCTCCAGTGCCATCTTAATGGCCAACAATTCTTGGTCTCCTATAGAATAATTGCGCTCAGAAGAGGAGAAAAGTTTGGAGAAAAAGCCGCAGGTTACCTTTCTTCCGGAAGAAGATTTTTGGGTAAGTACCGCCCCAGCTCCGGAGGAGGATGCGTCAACTTCTAGGAAGAATTGTTTGTTGCCTTCCGGACGATGCAGCACCGAGGCGGAGAGGAAGGCCTGTTTTAAGGAAAGAAATGCCTCCTCTGCTTCGGGCGGCCATTCTCTGGGGTTCGTACCTTTACGGGTGAGAGCAGAGATAGGGGCGGTCCGGGAAGAGAAGTGCGGTATGAACAGGCGGTAATAGTTGGCGAAGCCCAGGAACCGCTGAATAGCCTTCAACCCCTCTGGTCGGGGCCACTTCTGGACGGCAGACAGTTTCTCAGGATCCATTTGTAGACCAGTCTGAGAGATTATGTAGCCCAGAAATGGAAGAGAGGTCTGCTCAAAGATGCACTTCTCATATTTAGCGTAGAGGTGGTTCTGCCTGAGCCTGAGCAGGACCTGACGAACGTCCCTCTGGTGAGTAGGAAGATCCAGAGAGAAGACCAAGATATCGTCCAGGTATACCACCACGCAGGAGTAGAAAAGATCACGGAAGATGTCATTGACCAACTCTTGAAAGACGGCAGGAGCGTTACAGAGACCGAAGGGCATCACAAGGTACTCATAGTGGCCGTCCCAGGTATTGAATGCCGTCTTCCACTCATCCCCCTGACGGATACGGACCAGGTTATATGCCCCACGGAGATCCAGTTTGGTGAAGATTCTAGCCCCCCTCAGACGGTCAAATAATTCAGGAATAAGCGGAAGGGGGTATTTATTCTTCACAGTAATCTGGTTTAGGCCTCTATAGTCTATACATGGACGGAGTGAGCCGTCCTTCTTTTTGACAAAGAAGAAGCCTGCTCCCGCCGGGGAGGTAGATTTCCGGATAAATCCCCGGGCCAGGTTCTCCTCAATATATTCAGACATGGACCGGGTTTCAGCAGCGGACAAAGGGTAGATTCGCCCACGGGGAGGAGTAGAGCCGGGCATCAGGTCGATTGGGCAGTCGTATGGTCTATGAGGAGGTAAAGTCTCTGCCTCTTTTTTATCGAAGACATCCGCATAAGACCAATAGGGAACCGGAAGACCGGGCAGATTGGCTGGGGTAGGAGTGGGACGGGCAGGATGAACGGGAACTAGACAAGTCTTATGGCAGTCCTGTCCCCAGCGAAGGACCTCTCCGGTCTGCCAGTCAAGCACGGGTGCATGTCTCTGGAGCCAAGGCAGGCCAAGCAATAGTGCGTGAGAGAGTCCAGGCAGAACATGAAAGGAGATGCTCTCGGAATGCAGCATTCCCACCTGTAGAGTCAGAGATTCGGTGATGAGTTGGATGGGATGTGGTAAGAGGCCCCCATCCACGGCGGCGACAGATATAGGTACGGCCAGATGTTTGGTGGGAATGTGGTATTTCTCTACCAGGGATTGAGAGATGAGATTTCCAGCAGCTCCAGAGTCAAGTTGAGCCAGTTCAAAATAGCGGTTCTCTCCGCAGAGGATAGAAACAGACAGCATCAGGGATGGAGAGGGTTTACTTTTGTCTAGGGCGACCTCTCTGAGCGATCCTAGACACAGGCGTTTCCCGACCTCTCAGGGCAGGAACGGATCCGGTGCTCCTTACTGCCACAGTAGAAACAGCTCCCCTCGGCACGACGTAAGTCTTGACGGGTCTTGACCATCTTGGTCTGGTCGACCTGCATAGGCTCAGTTGAGTGTGCCTGGGGAGTAACAGGGGGAGTGACGGGTCTCTGGAAGGTAGGGACTAGACGTGGAATCCTCCTCTCACGGGTGACCTCCCTAGCGCGCTCCTGGAACCGGATGTCAATCCGGGTGGCAAGTGTAATCAAGTCGTCGAGAGTGGTAGGAATGTCCCGACCGGCGAGTTCATTTTTAATACGGCCGGACAGACCCTCCCAGAAGACGGACACCAGAGCGTCGTTATCCCAGGCCAGCTCCGAAGCAAGGGTACGGAACCGTATGGCATATTGGCCCACGGTGAGACTCCCTTGACGGAGGCGTAGCAGAGATGAGGCGGATGAGGTCTTCCGTCCGGGTTCGTCGAAGACCTTCCGGAAAGCCGTGAGAAAGGCTGGCAGATCGGACACCAGAGGGTCTCCTCTCTCCCATAGAGGATTTAGCCAAGCCAGTGCCTCTCCCGTGAGATGGGACATGATGAAGGCTACTTTGGCCCGGTCGGAATTAAACTGGTGGGACTGGTGTTCAAAGTGCAGGGTGCACTGGTTAATGAAGCCCCGAGCTTGAGCGGAGTCGCCTCCGAAGCGAGGAGGTGCAGAAAGCCGGATTCCAGAGCAGGATACTATGGTATTGGTGGGGAGCGGAGCAGCCGGTGTTATGTTCTGCTACCAAAGCTAAGGAAAGAGAGGAGATCTGTCCCTACTATGAGACTCAGCTGAATCCCTACGATGTAACAGGGAACCTGATCCTGCGATCAGACCTGCTAAAGTCCTAATCTAGTCTGTACGAAGACCTATAGATGTGGGGAGGGAATCCCTACAAGTACTAAGGACTGGGAGGAATATGGGACACCTCCTAACAGAAATAGTAGCAGACAGACGAACAAACAAAATAGAAAGAACATAGAGGTCCGTAGACCAAGCAAACTAACAGAGTTAGATACAGAGCACAGGCTAGCTAGAAAGTAGATATACAATGAAGTCCAGCAAAGCCAGAAGGGCGGAGCAGGACTAAATAGGCCAACAAGGTCATGTGACCAGCAAAGGAAAAAAAACCTAACAGCAAGGTTCTAACAGTACCCCCCCTTCTAAGAGGATCCTCCGGATCCCCTAGGACCAGGCTTATCAGGAAATCTCCTGTGAAACGCTCTGATAAGTCTGGACGCGGAAACATCATCTGACCTCACCCAAGAGTTATCCTCGGGTCCGAAACCTTTCCAGGCCACAAGATACTGCAAACTACCTCTATACCGTCTAGAGTCAAGGATGCGAGAAATTTCATATTCCCCGTCCTCCACCACCGGAGGAACAGAGGCAGAAGCGTCACCATCCGACACAACAGCTTTTTTTAACAGAGAGACATGAAAGACCGGATTAATTCTCCAGGAGGTAGGAACCTCCAACCTAACAGCAGATTGGTTGACAACCTGAAGCACCTTAAAGGGCCCTACAAACTTGGGACCCAATTTCTTAGAAGGAATCCTCAACCGCAGATTCCTAGAGGACAACCAAACCATGTCACCAACAGCGAACAAAACCTCCTGTCGTTTCCTATCAAAGTAGTCTTTAGATTTTCTGTTGGCCTCCTGAAGATTACCACGCACATCCGTCCAAACTCTTTCCAAATCACCGGAAAAATTCTCCTCCTCAGGCACGGCAGATCCCAACTTGGAGAACGACCCAAACGACGGATGTCTCCCAGAACAACAAAAAAAAGGCGAACAACCAGCAGAAGAAGATGTATGATTGTTCAGAGCAAATTCGGCAAGTGGCAGAAACTCAGACCACCCCTCTTGATTGTCTGCCACAAAACAACGCAAGAACTGCTCAACATCCTGGTTTTTCCTTTCTGTCTGGCCATTAGATTCAGGATGATATCCGGACGAAAACGACAAATGAATTCCCAACCTGTCACAAAAGGCACGCCAAAAACGAGCCACGAACTGAGGACCCCTATCAGAAACAATGTCAGTAGGAACGCCATGAAGTCTGACAATTTCCTTGACAAAGGCCTTAGCGAGAGTTTTAGCGCAGGGCAGTTTGACGAAGGGAACCAAGTGACACATCTTGCTAAAACGGTCCACGACCACCCAGATGACAGTAAAACCCTCAGAGGGGGGAAGGTCAGTTATAAAGTCCATAGCCAAATGTGTCCAAGGAGCACTGGGGACCTCCAAAGGACAAAGCAACCCCGCAGCAGGAGTATGTGAGGACTTAGATCTAGCACATATAGTACATTGGCGCACCCACTTAATGACTTCCTTCTGCCATCCAGGCCACCAAAAACTGCGACCCACCAGTCTCTTGGTCTCAGAGATTCCGGGATGACCTGCCAACCGAGATTCGTGACACTCAACAAACAAATCTCTCCTAAAGGTCTCAGGCACAAACAACCTCCCATGAGGAGTGTTAGATGGGGCATTCTCCTGAGCTTTAAGAATCTCATCTTCCAAAACGGAGTCTAAAGCAGCTATCACAACACCTTCTTGTAAAATGTTTTCCTCTTTCTCAGCACCGACTATGGGAGAAAAACTGCGAGACAAGGCATCCGCCTTAACATTCTTAGTACCAGGGATGTAAGTAACGGAGAAATTAAACCGCGAGAAAAACAGTGCCCACCTAGCCTGACGGGCATTCAGGCGCTTGGCAGCATCAAGATATATCAGATTTTTATGATCCGTAAGAACCTGAACGGGAAATTCCGCACCTTCCAAGAAGTGGCGCCAGTGTTCAAATGCGAGTTTAATAGCCAATAATTCCCGATTACCAATATCGTAATTCAATTCAGTCTCCGAAAATTTTTTTGAAAAAAAGGCACAGGGATGTAATCCATCCCCGTTATCCTGAGACAATACTGCGCCAACCCCCACAGAGGAAGCATCAACCTCAACCAAAAACGGCCTAGTAACATCAGGCTGCATAAGGATGGGAGCAGAGGTGAACCTCTCCTTGAGATACACAAAAGCTTCAATGGCCTCAGAAGACCACTGAACCGCATCAGCACCTTTCCTGGTGAGATCAGTCAGAGGTTTGACAATACTAGAAAAATTTTTTATGAACTTTCTATAGTAATTGGCGAAACCCAAAAACCTCTGTATCGATTTCAAACCAATAGGCCTAGGCCATTCCTGCACAGCCTGAACCTTAACCGGATCCATCTCAAAACCTTTGCTGGAGATAATGTAGCCCAAAAAACTAATTCTCTGTACAGCGAACTCACATTTCTCCAGCTTAGCAAAAAGCGAATTGTCCATTAATAACTGTAATACCTCACGCACGCTCCGCCAATGAGACTCCAGATCTGGCGAATAAATCAAAATGTCATCCAAATACACAACCACATTTTTACCGATCAAAGGTCTAAGGATGTCATTAATCAGATTCTGAAAAAATGCAGGAGCATTAGTAAGACCAAAAGGCATAACCAGATTCTCAAAATGACCCACAGGAGTGTTAAAAGCAGTCTTCCATTCATCACCCTCCTTCATGCGCAACAGATTGTATGCCCCCTTAAGGTCAATTTTAGAGAACCACTTGGCCCCCAATAACTGGTTAAACAGATCAGGAATCAATGGCAGTGGGTAAGGATTGCGTACCGTAATTTTGTTAATCTCACGAAAATCCAGACAAGGACGTAAACCGCCGTCCTTTTTTTTTACAAAAAAAAATCCAACCGCCACAGGAGACTTAGAGGGCCTAATGTGACCGGCGGCCAAGCTTGTCTGTATGTATTCCTCCAAAGCCTTCCTCTCAGGAATAGTAAGGTTAAATAAATGACTCTTAGGAAGAGTCGCTCCAGGGACAAATTCAATAGAACAATCATAGTCTCTATGGGGAGGCAAAACCTGCGATTCCTTCTCAGAAAAAACTCTCCAAAAATCCTGAATAGGAACAGGCAATTCTCCCCTATCCAAAGCTGCAATACGCCTGTTACAACACTTGTCATAACATTTATGGCTCCAGGATTTAATTTCACTGGTAGACCAATCCAGTACAGGATTGTGAAATTTTAACCAGGGCAAACCCAATATTACTGGAGAAGGCAAGTTATTCAACACTACCAAATCCAATTTCTCATGGTGAACACCATTAATAGTGAGAGGAAATTCACTGACCTTGAGAGTAATATTCTTCAAAGGGGAGCCATCCACAGAAACCACAGCAATGGGGGATGACAAAGGTTCAGGTTTTAAATTGAGTTTTTCCACGAATCCCCCATCAATAACATTCAGAGTAGACCCGCAATCAACAAACACCCGAAATTCCATTAATTTTTCCTGAGCAATCGTGGAAGCAGCTAAAAATATACCCTTGGAATTTAAACAGGCAATACGGGCGTGACTGACCATTTTTTTTTCTTTCTTCATACGAAGCTCACAGCCTTTAATCAAATGACCAGATTTTCCGCAATAGAAACACAAGCCTTGCGAAAAACGACGGTCTTTTTCTTGAGAGCGAGGTGCCACCGATCCAATCTCCATCGGTTCACCACTGTTAGTACACACATTATCATAACCAGAAACTGACATAGCAGAGGATTTGCTCTCATTAACCCTAGCACGCAGTCTTCTATCCACCCGTATAGCTAATTGCATAGCCTGTTGCAAATCTTCAGGTGTAGGATAAGCAATTAGCAGGTCTTTAACCCTTTCACTGAGCCCAGCAAGAAATAGACTTTTCAGAGCAGAATCGTTCCACCCTGTTTGAGTGGACCAACGATGAAAATGTGTACAATATTTTTCCACATTACCCGATCCTTGTTTTAGACGTCTCAACTCAGTCTCAGCTGATGCGACACGGTCAGGATCATCATATAATAGTCCCAAAGCAGAAAAAAAACTATCCACTGATCTGAAGCATGAATCACTAGGTTGCAAAGAAAAGGCCCACTCCTGAGGCTCTTTGCGCAAAAGTGACATTATGAACCCTACGCGCTGGGATTCATCCCCAGAGGACTTAGGTCTCAAACGAAAATACAATAAGCAAGCATTTTTAAATGAAAAAAATTCTCGGTGTTCACCAAAAAACAAATCCGGCAAACATACCTTAGGCTCCAAGAAATGTGCTCCAGGACAGTTACTCACGTGCTGACGGAGCTCAGCCACCTCCAGAGAGAGTCCCTGCAGGCGATGAGCCAAATCCTGAACCGACACCATGATGGAACAGAAAAATCTTTCCTTAGAGAATTTGCTGTCTGGACTTACTGTTATGTTCTGCTACCAAAGCTAAGGAAAGAGAGGAGATCTGTCCCTACTATGAGACTCAGCTGAATCCCTACGATGTAACAGGGAACCTGATCCTGCGATCAGACCTGCTAAAGTCCTAATCTAGTCTGTACGAAGACCTATAGATGTGGGGAGGGAATCCCTACAAGTACTAAGGACTGGGAGGAATATGGGACACCTCCTAACAGAAATAGTAGCAGACAGACGAACAAACAAAATAGAAAGAACATAGAGGTCCGTAGACCAAGCAAACTAACAGAGTTAGATACAGAGCACAGGCTAGCTAGAAAGTAGATATACAATGAAGTCCAGCAAAGCCAGAAGGGCGGAGCAGGACTAAATAGGCCAACAAGGTCATGTGACCAGCAAAGGAAAAAAAACCTAACAGCAAGGTTCTAACAGCCGGGCTGCGAGTCATGACACTAGCGGTGGTTGCTGGCGGGGCAGTCAAAGTGTCCAGGCGAGTATTGACATTCCGCAGGTGACCCAGGATGGACTCCTGTTGGGACCTCTGTCGGGACAGTTCATGACAAAGGTCCGAGAGCGAGGGAGCTTGGGTGCCATCGGGTTCCATGGCCCGAGCAAACTGTAACGGGTCTGGGAGGCGGAACCTCTGAGCAACTTATACAAGGGGGCAGTCCTTGTAAGGAAGCGGGTGGCGACCAGGGAAGACAGGCAGGCGGTCACAGCAGGTGACCGGGACAGTCTCTGGGCAAACCGGCAGGAGGTCACGGCAAGTGACCGGGACAGTCTCTGGGTAAACGGGCAGGAGGTCACAGCATGTGACCGGGACAGTCTCTGGGTAAACGGGCAGGAGGTCACGGCAAGTGACCGGGGCAGTCTCTGGGTAGACGGGCAGGAGGTCACGGCAAGTGACCGGGGCAGTCTCTGGGTAAACGGGCAGGTACGACCTGTGACGGCAGAGCCTCCAGGTAGGCTAGCAGGCAGATGGCAGATGAGTGCTCCCAGGTGAGCAGGCAAGAGTCTCTGGACTGGCAGGTGGTCACAGCACGTGACGGCGGAGCCTCTAGGTAGGCTAACAGGCAGGTAGCAGATGAGCGCTCCCAGGTGAGCGGGCAAGAGTCTCTGGACTGGCAGGTGGTCACAGCACGTGACGGCGGAGCCTCCAGGTAGGCTATCAGGCAGGTAGCAGGTGAGCGCTCCCAGGTGAGCGGGCAAGCTGGTTCATAGACAGACTGACAGGTGTCGGAAGGCAGACCATCGGACCTCAGGCTAGCAAGCAGGAAAGCGGATGACAGGCAGGAATCAGGCAGCAAACTGGCAGGAGACTGGCAGGTAACTGGCAGATAACTGGCAGGTAACTGGCAACGGGACCTGAGGGCTGAAGCTGAGTAGTGAACAGTGCAACAACATTGCTCGGGCACCTCCATTTTGGAGGAGGTGCCTTATATATGGAGGGATCCTCCGGCCATTGGCCGGGGACTCCTTAGGGCGACGCGCGCGGCCCCTTTAAGAGAGGGGGAGCGCGCGCGCGCCCTAAGCACAGTGACCGGGGGAGAGCGGACGCTGCAGGCAGAGCGGGAGGAAGCCGCCGGGCACGGAGCAGAGAGGTGAGGGGAACAGCGTCCCTGCCTAGCAGGAGGCAGGGACGCCGACGCTACATGGAGCATCATCAAAAGGAGTGTCTATGATGGCGGGAGGCAGTTCACATCTAAGCAACAGCTCTGGGAGGGTATTCTGTCCTCATGCAAAACAATTGAAGCAGAAACCATCCAAAACCTGCCAAATTCAATGGACGAGACAGTTCAGAAGCTCCTTTCGAACAAGCGGTCCTATGTGCAAATGTAACGTCACCTAGAATAAAGTTTTGAGTTGAAAACTGTTTGATTTCAGTTTGTAATTACCTGCTAATGCTTATAATTTCAAAAATGACCATTTTTTTGTTCTTTAAAATGAAAAGGTTGAAAACTCTGCTGTGCATAATAATTTGGAACATGCATTTTGAGTGCAGTTTAAGTTTTTTATTTTTTTAAAAATATACTGTTGTCATAGGCAGTTTGTACAAAAAACTTTCAATTGTACTCTAATAGTTATTTGACTGGAAAATTACAATGACTGCAATTCATATAGGTAATTTGGGAAAATCTGAGAAAATATTATTTGCATAATTATTTGGAACACAGTGTAAATGAGTGGCGATTGACATGGTATACCGTCCAATGGCGCTCAATACAAGCAAAAAATCTGTGCATTTTCTGGGACCTTTAAGGGGCATTTACATTGCAAGATAATCATGAATGAGTGTTGTTAAAAATGCTTGTTTCATGATTATCTTCCCGTGTAAACAGGTTGGCGATCACCTGATGACTGAGCAAAGCGCTCGTTGAATGGGTAAAAAGAACTTTTGTGTAGAACAAAAGATCATCGTTTTCGGCAGTACATTGTCCTGTTTAAACGGGACTCGCAATGCTAAGAATTATGGTAGCCTATGTTCACTGAGTAATCTGCCTGTGTAAACTGCCATTTAAATGGTCGCTGATCGATAAAGGTTTACCGACCATCAGTGGTAGCATGCTGTTGGTTGTTCCGCATAAGCGGACCCTTAGGCTGGCCATACAAAGTAGATGACTGTCGCCCGAACAATGCTTTGGCCGACTGTTTGGTAGGCAGCCATCTCGTTTGGCCGAGCACTCCTGTTTTCTCTGTTAGAAAGCAGCCGACCGACATGGCAGCTGGCAGCTTATCTCTGGGAGAACAATGTGATTGGCAGTCAGAAATCGGACATATCCGATCGACATCTCTCCTGACGATCAGTCGGCCAGTGCTCCCATACACATTAGGCAGTCAGCTTTACCTGTCGATATCACTGGAGTCAACCGCCATTTGTCTCATGTGTAGGGGGGCTTTTAGTCTACTGTCCTAGATGATCACAAATCACAAGTGACCTACTTTCAAGTGCCAATGACCTACTTAGATATCAGGAGAAAGTATTAGATAACCATCCCCTTTAATCTCTAGCATTATTTGTTGTTTCTCAATGTATTTCGTAACTTCAATACTAACTTCAATAAAAGCTAATTCAGCCGTATCAGATGACTTTGATAAAGCCGCAGCTTCTCTTACATGCTGTGCCATGATCTTTATTGACTGAGTTACACAATGTTGTGCAGTTCATCAGAATACGTTGCTGTGATTCACTTTGGTCCAGGGCAAAGAGTTCAGAAAGTAAAGAGAGAATTCTTAAATTGATCATTAAAATACAATTTAAAAAAGTTTGATGTTAAATGTAAAACAGCAACTTGAAAATTCATTTTAGGACTTATCGTTCAGGGATCTTGAGTTACAGTTTATAGTGTTGATCTGGTCTAGAAAATGATGGTAGGTCAGGAGCAGAGAATTCCTCTCCATGATGTCCACTTACCCTAATAAGACAAATAGACAGTGGATTCCCTTATAACTCTTGTTCCATAATTTGGAGCAGGGACAGACATATCATTGGGGCAATCTGTGTGACCGTATGGGGGTCCAAGAGATAAAGGGGCCCATTATCACCTCTAAAGCAGGTCTTGGAGGTAGGCTTATCAGGTCACATGATGGGGCAAACCCCCCAAAAAAACAGTGAGAGCATGTTATAATAGTTAAAGAGGACCTGTCACTTGTCATAAATATGTCATTTTTTACTTGGCCTAAATGCCGCTGTTCACCTTAATTTTTTTTTTGTTCCTTCAACTTTCTTTTCCAAGAGCTATTGCCCACTCATCCTTTTTGCACCTTGTATATAAATATAGTCATGTTAGCCAAGGGGGTGTGATCCTCAAGAAGATGTCCACAAAGAGAAGTTGAGGATCACCCCTATAGGATAGCAAGACCAGAAGTGTATACATGGTGCAAAAAAATGGGAGCGAGCCATACATCAGGGATAATCATGCCCAGGAATGAAAAAACAATTCCCGATTCAGGAGAACAAAGTCATGTAGACCAGGTTAAAAAATGTACAAATGTCACAGGCTTACTGCGACAGAGAGGATGTTAGGCATTGGGCATTTGCTGGATTTGAAATGGGTTCAGAACCTTCTGTGGTCTCCCATTCTAGTCCAGCCAGGGCTGAAGCTGCTCAACATCATCGTTGGTCCCAACGCCTAGCTGGTCCACGAGATGTACAGGTTGTCTCTCAGGTCTTTGTTCCTAGCAACATGAAGGATAGGTTGCGGAGGGAGACTGGGCTGCTAAAGCCTAAGTCCAGGATTCTCTGTACTGAGCATGCCCGTGACATAGCGGACTGTGATTGGTGGCTTGGGAGTCAGCTGATCCGGTGACCTGGCACCGCCTGATTGGTCGCGGGTGACGTCACCAATGGTGCAACGGTGGGCAGGGCTTAATCTTTAAAAAGCCCGCCCACAAACATGGCGGCGCGCTCTGATCATTGAGCTGTGATGATGTTGTGTGGACGCTTGGTCTCTTGGGCTCCATGTGTGCTTCAGTTTCTGGCAGGCAGGTTTAGTGGAAATAGGCAGGCTTAGATGAAATAGGCCGGTAGCTTCATCTGACAGTCTGTCTCCGACAAAGGGGTCGAGAGTGGTAGGAATGTCCCGACCGGCGAGTTCATCTTTAATACGGCCGGACAGACCCTCCCAGAAGACGGACACCAGAGCGTCGTTATCCCAGGCCAGCTCGGAAGCAAGGGTACGGAACCGTATGGCATATTGGCCCACGGTGAGACTCCCTTGACGGAGGCGTAGCAGAGATGAGGCGGATGAGGTATTCCGTCCGGGTTCGTCGAAGACCTTCTGGAAAGCCGTGAGAAAGGCTGGCAGGTCGGACACCAGAGGGTCTCCTCTCTCCCATAGAGGATTTAGCCAAGCCAGTGCCTCTCCCGTGAGATGGGACATGATGAAGGCTACTTTGGCCCGGTCGGAATTAAACTGGTGGGACTGGTGTTCAAAGTGCAGGGTGCACTGGTTAATGAAGCCCCGAGCTTGAGCGGAGTCGCCTCCGAAGCGAGGAGGTGCAGAAAGCCGGATTCCAGAGCAGGATACTATGGTATTGGTGGGCAGCGGAGCAGCCGGGCTGCGAGTCATGACACTAGCGGTGGTTGCTGGTGGGGCAGTCAAAGTGTCCAGGTGAGTATTGACATTCCCCAGGTGACCCAGGATGGACTCCTGTTGGGACCTCTGTCGGGACAGTTCATGACAAAGGTCCGAGAGCGAGGGAGCTTGGGTGCCATCGGGTTCCATGGCCCGAGCAAACTGTAACGGGTCTGGGAGGTGGAACCTCTGAGCAACTTATACAAGGGGGCAGTCCTTGTAAGGAAGCGGGTGGCGACCAGGGAAGACAGGCAGGCGGTCACAGCAGGTGACCGGGACAGTCTCTGGGCAAATGGGCAGGAGGTCACGGCAAGTGACCGGGACAGTCTCTGGGTAAACGGGCAGGAGGTCACGGCAAGTGACCGGGGCAGTCTCTGGGTAGACGGGCAACAGTGAGAGCATGTTATAATAGTTAAAGAGGACCTGTCACTTGTCATAAATATGTCATTTTTTACTTGGCCTAAATGCCGCTGTTCTCCTTAATTTTTTTTTTGTTCCTTCAACTTTCTTTTCCAAGAGCTATTGCCCACTCATCCTTTTTGCACCTTGTATATAAATATAGTCATGTTAGCCAAGGGGGTGTGATCCTCAAGAAGATGTCCACAAAGAGGAGTTGAGAATCACCCCTATAGGATAGCAAGACCAGAAGTGTATACATGGTGCAAAAAAATGGGAGCGAGCCATACATCAGGGATAATCATGCCCAGGAATGAAAAAACAATTCCCGATTCAGGAGAACAAAGTCATGTAGACCAGGTTAAAAAAATGTACAAATGTCACAGGCTTACTGCGACAGAGAGGATGTTAGGCATTGGGCATTTGCTGGACTTGAAATGGGTCCAGAACCTTCTGTGGTCTCCCATTCTAGTCCAGCCAGGGCTGAAGCTGCTCAACATCATCATTGGTCCCAACGCCTAGCTGGTCCACGAGATGTACAGGTTGTCTCTCAGGTCTTTGTTCCTAGCAACATGAAGGATAGGTTGCGGAGTGAGACTGGGCTGCTAAAGCCTAAGTCCAGGATTCTCTGTACTGAGCATGCCCGTGACATGGCGGACTGTGATTGGTGGCTTGGGAGTCAGCTGATCCGGTGACCTGGCACCGCCTGATTGGTCGCGGGTGACGTCACCAATGGTGCAACGGTGGGCAGGGCTTAATCTTTAAAAAGCCCGCCCACAAACATGGCGGCGCGCTCTGATCATTGAGCTGTGATGATGTTGTGTGGACGCTTGGTCTCTTGGGCTCCACGTGTGCTTCAGTTTCTGGCAGGCAGGTTTAGTGGAAATAGGCAGGCTTAGATGAAATAGGCCGGTAGCTTCATCTGACAGTCTGTCTCCGACAAAGGGGTCGCCTTACACCCTGAGCAGTCTGCAGACACCCTATTCCCGGTACCACCTGTAAGCCACATGGAGAGATACTCCTTAGTCCAGTAGCACGCCGGCTGGGAGCACGTATTTGCCGGCTTGAGTCACACACGCATCATAGCGCCAACTGTGTAGTCCCTGTGCTGTAACAGGACTACAAATACATTATTTATCGCACATCTCTTGTGCAGTTAACGGAGATAGTGCGAATCCCTATTCCCGTTCCGGTGTGCAGTAACACGGAAGGGATTGTTATTTAAGTTGGTTGTTTTACCTTCTTACCCGGAAGGTGTTCGGCCGCAGTCCACCAGGCTGCATCGCGGACCCCGGGTTCGGTTGCTTTCCATTATTTAATAAAGTTGTTTGCAACCGTCCCCTTAACAGAGGAGCCAGATGACCGCAGCATCTGAGTTTTCACATACTTCTGCATGTCTCCCTCTTATTAAATGCAGTTAATCTGCTCAGCTTTGAGTCTCTGTAGCTTCATTCTTGGAAGTTCTCAGTGTGCAGAATCAGCCATTCCCCTCTCCTATATAGTCATTGCTCTGGCAATCTGGATTGCCAGTGTTAAGTCTTGAACTGCCTGGTGAAGGAGAGGAGGATTCGGTGTTCGATAGAGGCGTTCAACCCCTTTATCCCCGAGGGTGGTTTGCACGTTAATGACCAGGCCAATTTTTACAATTCTGACCACTGTCACTTTATAAGGTAATAACTCTGGAACGCTTCAATGGATCCCACTGGTTCTGAGACTGTTTTTTTTTTTTTCTTTCCAACATCATTTTTATTTGAGTTCATTTGAGTTTTTATGACACAAATACACAACATCCATCAAATCTGTTACATAGAGGGGTAAGGGTGCCCATACACAGACTGGGTCTATAACACCTCTATTCACATATTTAATTGGTATAACAGATATATCTTTATTCACAGATCAAAATCAAAGCTAGAATTCTGAACTAATAATTTAATAATTAAGTACATACAAAAAAAAAATTAAATAAAACCAACAAAATGAATTAGTTGACAGTATGTCTTATATCTCATTGAAGCCATCTTTAATGCATTTATATCTATGCCACAAGTCCTGGCTCATTGATTGTTCTCACCATTCTCTTCTCCATTTTAAGTTAAACTAAGTGGACCTAAGTTATTTGTGAGATCTTCTAGTATATACCATGCTGTAGATGTAAAGGGTTCCACCATTTTTCTTTTGTCCTCTATTGAACAGCAATTTATAATAAACTGCTTCCATTTTAGAAGGAATTTGCCTGCTTGCTTCTCTTTATTACATAGGGCATCTTGTTGTTCTACCTCCATATAATGCTTCATTTGTGCTATTAGTTCCTTAATGGGGGGATATTGGGATCTAGACAATATTTTAGGAACTGTTTTTTCGCCAATATAAGCCAGGTATGTAGTAACTTGGGGGGACTCCCTATTAATTTGTTAGGGTTGTTTATGTTAGTCCAAAAATGTAACAAGACTAGACGAGGAGAAAGAACATATCCTGGTCCCCATGTGGTGTTAACCATGTCTGCTACCTGGTCCCAATAGGAAACTGATGCAGGACAGGACCAAAGGCCGTGTAAGAGGTCAGAGTGTGGATGTTGGCATTTGGGACACGCAATTAGTCTATTAGAAAGTTGAGACTGTTTTTTCATGACATATTGTATTTCATGATAGTGGTAAAATTTCTTCGATATGACTTGCGTTTATTTGTGAAAAAATCGGAAATTTGGCAAAAATTTTGCAATTTTCAAGATTTGAATTTTCATGCCCTTAAATCAGAGAGATATGTCACACAAAATAGTTAATAAATAACATTTCCCACATGTCTACTTTACATCAGCACAATTTTGGAACCAAAATTTATTTTTTTGTTAGGGAGTTAGAAGGGTTAAAAGTTGACCAGCGATTTCTCATTTTTACAACAAAATTTACAAAACCATTTTTTTAGGGACCACACCACATTTGAAGTCACTTTGAGGGGTCTATATGACAGAAAATACCCAAAAGTGACACCATTATAAAAACTTCACCCCTCAAGGTGCTCAAAACCACATTCAAAAAGTTTATTAACCCTTCACGTGCTTCACAGCAATTGATCAAACGTGAAAGGAAAAAATTGACATTTACCGTATTTTTCGGACTATAAGACGCACCGGACCATAAGACGCACCTAGGTTTTAGAGGAGGAAAATAGAAAAAAAATGTAAGCAAAAAATGTGGTCACGATGCACTGTTAAGGGGGAGCGGGTCTGCTGCCGACACTGGAATAGGGGTAATGTCCTCCAATTCTGATAATATCCCCCATCCTGGTAGATATGCCCCCCCTTCCTATTATACGTGGCTCCCATCCCCATTCTGATATGCATGGCACCCCTCCATCCTGATATGCATGACACCCCTCATCCCTATCCTGGTATGCATGGCACCCCTCATCCCTATCCTGGTATGCATGTCACCCCTCATCCTTATCCTGGTATGCATGGCACCCCTCATCCTCATCCTGGCATGCATGGCACCCCTCATCCTTATCCTGGTATGCATGGCACCCCTCATCCCTATCCTGGTATGCATGGCACCCCTCATCCCTATCCTGGTATGCATGGCACCCCTCATCCCTATCCTGGTATGCATGGCACCCCTCATCCCTATCCTGGTATGCATGGCACCCCTCATCCCTATCCTAGTATGCATGGCACCCCTCATCCCTATCCTGGTATGCATGGAAGCCTTCATCCTTATCCTGTTATGCATGGCCCCCTCATCCTTATCCAGGTATGCATGGCACCCCTCATCCTTACCCTGATATGTATGGCCCCCTCATCCTTATCCTAGTATGCATGGTCCCCCTAAACCCTATCAGGCTGCACATAAAAAAATAAACACTCCTACTCACCTTTCTTCTCTCTCCTCCAGCACTGCATCCTGTCTGCCCGCACTTATCTCTACATGTGAGCCGCGCATGATGTCACTGCCATGCGCGGCTCACAAGGAGAGATCCGCTGCCGGAAGTCACTGCTCCCCACGCCGGGACTGTGCGCGCGGGGAGCAGTGACTTCATGCTCCTTAATAGCCGGCACACAGAGTAGCCGCAGTGCGGCTCCTGCTGCTGCTGGGCGATCGCGTGTGTCCGCTGTTAAAGGGCATGAATATTCACCCCCTCCCCACGCCCATGGGCATGGAGAGGGGGTGAATATTCATGCCCTTTAATAGCGGGCACACGCAATCGCCCTGCAGCAGCAGGAGCCGCGCTGCAGATACACTGTGTGTCGCTATTAAGGAGCATGAATATTCAGTGCTCCCCACGCCCATGGCGTGGGGAGAAGTGAATATTCATTTTCTTTAGCAGCGGGGACAGTGTACCCTGCAGCACGCGGCTGTTGCCTCCTGTGCCCCGCTCCTCCGCCGCAACCGCTCCCCCCAGCACAGCATATATATATATATATATATATATATATATATATATATATATATATATATATATATATATATATATATATATATATATATATATATATATATACAGTGCTGGCCAAAAGTATTGGCACCCCTGCAATTCTGTCAGATAATACTCAGTTTCTTCCTGAAAATGATTGCAATCACAAATTCTTTGGTATTATTATCTTCATTTAATTTGCTTGCAAGGAAAAAACACAAAAGAGAATGAAGCAAAAATCAAAACAATGATCATTTCACACAAAACTCCAAAAATGGGCCAGACAAAAGTATTGGCACCCTCAGCCTAATACTTGGTTGCACAACCTTTATCCAAAATAACTGCAAACAACCACTTCCGGTTACCATCAATGAGTTTCTTAAAATGCTCTGCTGGAATTGTAGACCATTATTCTTTGGCAAACTGCTCCAGGTCCCTGATATTTGGAGGGTGCCTTCTCCAAACTGCCATTTTGAGATCTCTCCACAGGTGTTCTATGGGATTCAGGTCTGGACTCATTGCTGGCAACCTTAGAAGTCTCCAGTGCTTTCTCTCAAACCATTTTATAGTGCTTTTGGAAGTGTGTTTTGGGTCATTGTCCTGCTGGAAGACCCATGACCTCTGAGGGAGGCCCAGCTTTCTCACACTGGGCCCTACATTATGCTGCAAAATTTGTTGGTAGTCTTCAAACTTCGTAATGCCATGCACACGGTCAAGCAGTCCAGTGCCAGAGGCAACAAAGCAACCCCAAAACATCAGGGAACCTTTGCCATGTTTGACTGTAGGGACCGTGTTCTTTTCTTTGAATGCCTCTTTTTTTTTCCTATACACTCTATGTTGATGCTTTTTCCCAAAAAGCTCTACTTTTGTCTCATCTGACCAGAGAACTTTTTTCTAAAACATTTTAGACTTTCTCAGGTAAGTTTTGGCAAACTCCAGCCTGGCTTTTTTATGTCTCGGAGTAAGAAGTGGGGTCTTCCTGGGTATCCTACCATACAGTCCCTTTTCATTCAGACGCCGATGGATAGTACGGGTTGACACTGTTGTACCCTCGGACTGCAGGGCAGCTTGAACTTGTTTGGATGTTAGTTGAGGTTCTTTATCCACCATCCGCACAATCTTGCATTGAAATCTCTCGTCAATTTTTCTTTTCCGTCCACATCTAGGGAGGTTAGCCACAGTGCCATGGGCTTTAAACTTCTTGATGACACTGCGCACGGAAGACACAGGAACATTCAGGTCTTTGGAGATGGACTTGTAGCCTTGAGATTGCTCATGCTTCCTCACAATTTGGTTTCTCAAGTACTGAGACAGTTCTTTGGTCTTCTTTCCTTTCTCCATGCTCAATGTGGTACACACAAGGACACAGGATAGAGGTTGAGTCAACTTTAATCCATGTTAACTGGCTGCAAGTGTGATTTAGTTATTGCCAACACCTGTTAGGTGCCACAGGTAAGTTAAAGGTGCTGTTAATTAAACGAATTAGAGAAGCATCACATGCTTTTTCAAACAGTGCCAATACTTTTGTCCACCCCTTTTTTAGATTTGGTGTGGAATTGTGTCCAATTTGGCTTTAGGACAATTATTTTTGTGTTTTTTCATTGAAGACAAATTAAATGAAGATAATAATACCAAAGAATTTGTGATTGCAATCATTTTCAGGAAGAAACTGAGCATTATCTGACAGAATTGCAGGGGTGCCAATACTTTTGGCCACCACTGTATATATACAGTGCCTACAAGTAGTATTCAACCCCCTGCAGATTTAGCTGGTTGACACATGCGGAATTAACTTGGCATTGTGACATTTGTACTGTAGATCAGCCTGGAAGTGAGTAATGCACTGCAGCAAATTTTGTTTTGTTTTTTGTTTTTTTGTTTTTGTAAAAACGTAAAAAGTTAATTCAGAGTGTCATTTATTATTCAACCCCTCAAACCACAAGAATTCTGTTTGGTCCCCCTAAAGTATTAAGAAGTAGTTCAGGCACCAAGAATAATGAGCTTCACATGTGTGGATTAAAGATCTCTTTTGCCAGCCTTTTCTGACTATTTAAGACCCTCCCCAAACTTGTGAACAGCACTCAGACATGGTCAACATGGGAAAGACAAAGGAGCATTCCAAGGCCATCAGAGACAAGATCGTGGAGGGTCACAAGGCTGGCAAGGGGTACAAAACCCTTTCCAAGGAGTTGGGCCTACCTGTCTCCACTGTTGGGAGCATCATCCGTAAGTGGAAGGCTTATGGAACTACTGTTAGCCTTCCACGGCCAGGACAGCCTTTGAAAGTGTCCTCCCGTGCCGAGGCCAGGCTTGTCCGAAGAGTCAAGGCTAACCCAAGGACAACAAGGAAGGAGCTCCGGGAAGATCTCATGGCAGTGGGGACATTGGTTTCAGTCAATACCATAAGTAACGTACTCCACCGCAATGGTCTCCGTTCCAGACGAGCCTGTAAGGTACCTTTACTTTCAAAGCGTCATGTCAAGGCTCATCTACAGTTTGCTCATGATCACTTGGAGGACTCTGAGACAGACTGGTTCAAGGTTCTATGGTCTGATGAGACCAAGATCGAGATCTTTGGTGCCAACCACACACGTGACGTTTGGAGACTGGATGGCACTGCATACGACCCCAAGAATACCATCCCTACAGTCAAGCATGGTGGTGGCAGCATCATGCTGTGGGGCTGTTTCTCTGCCAAGGGGCCTGGCCATCTGGTCCGCATCCATGGGAACATGGATAGCACGGCCTACCTGGAGATTTTGGCCAAGAACCTCTGCTCCTCCATCAAGGATCTTAAGATGGGTCGTAATTTCATCTTCCAACAAGACAACGACCCAAAGCACACAGCCAAGAAAACCAAGGCCTGGTTCAATAGGGAAAAAGTCAAGGTGTTGGAGTGGCCTAGTCAGTCTCCTGACCTTAACCCAATTGAAAACTTGTGGAAGGAGCTAAAGAATTAAGTCCACATGAGACACCCAAAGAACCTAGATAACTTGGAGAAGATCTGCATGGAGGAGTGGGCCAAGATAACTCCACAGACCTGTGCCGGCCTGATCAGGTCTTATAAAAGATGATTATTAGCTGTAATTGCAAACAAGGGTTATTCCACAAAATATTAAACATAGGGGTTGTATAATAATTGACCCACACTTTTATGTTTAAAATTTAATAAAATTCAACTGAGCAACATAACTTTTTGGTTTGTAAGATTTATGCTTCTGTTCATAAAACCTACTCTCGTTTGCAGTTTGAAGGCTCTAACTTATTTGCATCTTATCAAACCAGCTAAATCTGCAGGGGTTGAATACTACTTGTAGGCACTGTATATATATATATATATATATATATATATATATATATATATATATATATATATATATATATATATATATATATATATATAAATATACCCCCCAACAACATTCGGACTATAAGACACACCCCCCATTTTCCTCCAAAATTTTGGAGGAAAAAAGTGCGTCTTATAGTCCGAAAAATACGGTAAGGTTTATTCACTATAATTTTACTTTAGATCCACATTTTTTTATTTTCACGAGGGTAACATGAGATATTGGACCCCAAAAGTTGTTGTGCAATTTCTCAATTTCTCCTGAGCTGATGCCCCATATGTGGGGGAAAGCCATTGTTTGGGCACATGGCAGGGCTCGGAAGGGAAGGAGCACCCTTTGACTTTTTCAGCGCAAAACTCACTGGAATTGACAGCGGATGCCGTGTCGGGTTTGGAGAGCCCTTGATGTGCCTAAACAGTGGAAAAACCCCACAAGTGACCCCATTTTGGAAACTAGACCCCTTAAGGAACTTATTTAAATGTGTGGTGAGCACTTTGAACCCTCAAGTGTTAGCAAAAGTTTATGATGTTGAGCCGTGAAAAAAAAATATTTTTTTCCACAAAAATTATGTTTTAGCCGCAATTTTTTTATTTTCACAAGGGCAACAGGTGAAATTGGACTAAAAAGTTGTTGTGCAATTTCTCCTGAGTACGCTGATACCCCATATGTGGGGGGGAAGCCATTATTTTGGCGCACCGCAGGGCTTGGAAAGGATGGAGTGACTCTTTGGAATGCAGACTTTGATGGAACGGGCTGAGGGCGTCATGTCACGTTTTCAGAGCTTAAACAGTGGAAATGCCCAACAAGTTCCCTCTTTTTGGAACAGATACCTGATTTGTGAATTTCATAATGTAGTGTCATACGTCAGTTGTGTAGAACAACCTGACGAACACTACACAACTGACGTAGGACAACCTGACAAACACTACGTCAATTGTGTAGTGTTCGTCAGGTTGTCATACGTCAGAAATTAATTTAGTAGTGCATGGAAGTATGGTACCTTCTGTAGCATTCTTTCATGCACAAGCCAGGTTTGTCAGGGCAGGTGTCGCAATTGATAGGTGGTGTCCTTGCATGTTCCCATTTTGTAACACACTCAGCACCTCTTTTGTGGCTTACCTTTTTTTTCCTGCTGGAGGGACCTCCCCAGGGAAATGCTGGCCTGGTACAATTCGAGGTCCTTCAGTTCCGGAAGTACTGGGGCCCGCTCCGTCACCACTGCCAAATATCAGGGCCTTGATCACTACCTTCTGGAACTGAAGGTACGAAGTAGAAGTCTGGCCTGCACATCATGATAGAAGGAAAGCGTTGTGCATTGCCATTTGTATGATGTGAACGGCCAGCTACTTGTACCACACCTTGGCCTCTCTCAAAGCACTGTACGGCTGGAGAACTTGATCAGAAAGATCAACTCCCCCCATGTACTTGTTGTACCCCACTACACAGTCTGGTTTTACGACCTGTGAAGAGGAACCACGTAAAGTGCTGAGGGTGCTGCCATCACCATGTATGGTGGTCAAGAGAAGGACATCCCTCTTGTCCTTGTACTTGACCACCAACAGGTGGTTGGGCTTTTCTCTCACCCCTTCTGAGCATCTGCCCAATTAACATCTTCGGGAGGCCTCTCTGATTTCAGAGGACAGTACCGCAGGCTGTGGTACCTTGCGCAGAGAGAGACTTGAAGAGCGGGATGCTGGTATAAAAGTTATCCAGGTAAAGGTGATCACCTTTATCCAACAGTGGGTGCACCAAATCCCACACAATATTCCCACTCACTCCCAGAACAGGGGGACATTCAGGGTGTTCAATTTGGGAGTCCTTACTTTCATAAACTCTAAACTTGTGAGTGTACCCTGAGGTACTTTCACAGTTTATAAAGCTTGATTCCGTACCTGGCCCTCTTACTGGGCAGGTACTGCCGGAATTCAAGCTGCCCTTTAAAATGGATTAGAGACTCATCCACGTAGATGTCCTTTTGGGGCACGTACACTTCAGCAAACTTGTTGTTGAAGTGCTCGATGACCAGTCGAACTTTGAAAAGACGATCAAAGTTTGGGTTATCGCTTGTGTAGCGCCCCGAGGGTTCGGCCGCTACAGGGGTATTGCACCTCAGTCCAGAGGTGTGGTATTCCACTCCCGGGTAAGGATGGAGAATGGACCAGGGCTCAGTTAGCTGCATGCAGCACACACACCCCATTTCCCAGGAACAGCTCAACGGTGATCCCACTAGTCAGAAGTGCAGGCACGACCGACCATGTCCCTGCTGGAGTGGGGAGGGAGGGGTGGAACACTCAGTGCTGTAGGGGCAGATAGGGGGCGGTTCCTGAGCGTAGGAAGGAGCCCATTGGTTGCTGGTCACCTGGGCTCATGGCTAGAAGGAGGTATAAAAGGTGGGCACCATCTTAGATCTAGGTTCAGTTCAGTCTGTGAGGAGAGGAGAGCTGACAGGGAGCAGCAGCTCAGGCTGAGTGCTGCTCCAGAGGCAGGCCTAGAGAAGAGGCCGGGGCCTGAGAGGAGAAGGAGAAGTGGGCCTAGAGAAGAGGCCGAGGAGGAGGTGAAGGGGAGCTGAGATTCTAGCTCATCTCAGCTCCAAGAGAACGGAACAAGAAAGGAACAGAAAGGAACTGCAAAGAAGGAGAGACAGAGAAACAGAAGGGCTCAGGAACAAGAAGGTGGAAGGGACCCTAAGAACCCACGAGAATCCAGGGTGCAGGGTCAGGCAGATTAAGGGTACCGGATCCCAAGTTGGTGGAGGAGAAACAACCCTCAGCCAAAGACCGGTCGTCGTGATCATCTATTGGTGCGACACCTCATCAAACCTGCTAGGAAGGCACCATATAGGACAGCGGAGGACGGGGCCCACGTTTAACCGCACAGGTCCGCGGCAGCCGGACAAAAGTGGGTCACTGGTGAGGCAGGCCAGAGAAAGGATAAAAGGGGGTCCTGTGCCATGCTCCTGAACTGCCTGGGAGTTGACCGAGCCCCACACCTGGTGGACGCAGCACGACTCGGGCAGTCATTGCCAGCTGAAGTGACTTGGATATTAACCGTGAGTAAAGACGCTGGACTGCAGTACGTTGTCTGTGTGCTTTTTCGCTCCTCCGGCACTACCGGTACTGGGACTCTCACTACCATCACTCCCAACATCCACTACACTGCCCTGGGGCTGCACTCTTCCCGTGGGGAGTCACATCACCTCAGCTGCACCCATCATCAGCCCCAGCGGACTGCCTTGCAGCGGCGGTTCCTAATAACCGCAATCCACGGGTGGCGTAGTCGGACATTATCTAAAGCACGTAGCAGACTACCATTGGCCTGACCACCCTGAGCCGCGGAACCGGGTTGCCACTACTACTCCCATCGTTTCCCTAATTGCCCGGATCCGAGTGCCCCACGGCCCAGGGGGCGAGTCAGCTTTGGCTTAGTCGGCAGGATCGTGACCAACCAGCCACAAACGGGTATTGCGTGCCTGAAGAAGATTGTACATGTACCTTGAAAAGAAGTCTCCCGCCATTTCCAGAAGTTTCCCGCCGTCCGGAGTCGTTTCCTGCCATCCGGAGTCGATTCCCGCCATCAGACGCCATCTTGGACCGTTTCCCGCCGTCCGGAATTGTTTCCCGCCATCGGACGCCATCTTGGGTCGTCCTCCCTCCATCCGCAGTCGTTTTCCCGCCATCGGACGCCATCTTCGGGACGCCGCGCGGGAAGAAGAGGGGCGTGGACGCCGAAAGCGCGCCAGATCCGAAGCTCCGCCCCACGCACTGACGCTGCGTAAGGTCCTGGAAGGGAGAGGGAGCGACGCTGACGTCACAGGAGCGCGACGCAAGGTCTTCAACCCCGACGATCGACTGCGGAGCCGCGGCCTACGGAGGAAGATCATCGCAAGGTAGGCCACGGTCCACCAGGGGGGAGGAGGACACCAGGAACGGAGAGCAAGATGGCGGACCGGCAGCAGACTAAGCTGCCCAGCATCGGCAGTGCCCCAGCCGTCGCGGGCCCCGACCAGCACCAGGAGAAGACGCGTTATGCAGGAGAGGTCGCGGGAGCAGGTAAGAGGAGTCTCCCTGTCCCGGACGCTGCCAGCGTCAGCCTGCTCCCGGGCCCCCTGGTGGAGCCGCCGATTCCGGGCGCTGCAAACACCGACCTGCTCCAGACCCCGCAACAAGCCCTGCAGCCGAGCCCTCCAGCCCTGGGCACCACCACCACCAGCCCGCGCCCAGGCCCAAAGTCGCACCCTCTGACCCCGGGCGTCCTCAACGGCGGCCCTCTCCAGGCCCGGTCGCAAGGCCTGAACACCCCAGGCGTCACCCTCCACGTCAACCGGCTAACCGAGGAAGAGCTGCAGTACCACCAGTACGAGGAAAGCCAAGAGGACCCGGACGGGTCTGAAGATTATGAGGAAGGTGCGCAAGGAGGACACCGTTACCAGTGAACGGTAAAGTGGAATTGTAAATTGTTACCCGTAAGGGTGCAAAGGAACTGTGTGGGACTGTTCCCGTCTTGAAAGTGTGGTCCCCGTTGGGACTGATATAGAACTGTGTGAACGTTATCCCCTATCCCCTAAGTAGCCAGGCTGAGGACTGTGAGCAGCCATCCCTCTTCCCCTAACAGGCTGAGGACTGTGAGCAGCCATTCCCCTATCCCCACCGGCCGAGGACTGGGAACGGCCAAGCCCTTGTAAATAGTTGCGCTTCTTAAAGCGCCCCCTACTGGTTTTATAAAAAGACTGCAACGTCTACCTCAAGTCTACAAATTTGCTGGACTGTTGCACTTAGAAGAAGAAGGAACACCTGGTCGCAAGTTGCACCGCGACCATGAGCCAAGAATACAAGAATGTGCTTTAATTAAAAATGTTTTAGATTTTATATGCTGCTAAATAGTAATGTGAAAATTTTCTATAATGTTTTATACAAAAGAGTTCCAGAAGCATTAGTACGTGTTTTATAATAGTGTGACAAGAAGAGAAAAGTGTGTCCCAGAAAGGGAGTTGAACCCTATTGTCTGTTTCTAAATTTGAAAAGTTTTAAAAAAAGTTTGCATGTCCTGTAATTACCTGTTTTTTCTCTTTTCCAGCCCGAGGACGTGCTGTGCTTTACCAGGGGGGAATGTAGCGCCCCGAGGGTTCGGCTGCTACAGGGGTATTGCACCTCAGTCCAGAGGTGTGGTATTCCACTCCCGGGTAAGGATGGAGAATGGACCAGGGCTCAGTTAGCTGCATGCAGCACACACACCCCATTTCCCAGGGACAGCTCAACGGTGCTCCCACTAGACAGAAGTGCAGGCACGACCGACCATGTCCCTGCTGGAGTGGGGAGGGAGGGGTGGAACACTCAGTGCTGTAGGGGCAGATAGGGGGCGGTTCCTGAGCGTAGGAAGGAGCCCATTGGTTGCTGGTCACCTGGGCTCATGGCTAGAAGGAGGTATAAAAGGTGGGCACCATCTTAGATCTAGGTTCAGTTCAGTCTGTGAGGAGAGGAGAGCTGACAGGGAGCAGCAGCTCAGGCTGAGTGCTGCTCCAGAGGCAGGCCTAGAGAAGAGGCCGGGGCCTGAGAGGAGAAGGAGAAGTGGGCCTAGAGAAGAGGCCGAGGAGGAGGTGAAGGGGAGCTGAGATTCTAGCTCATCTCAGCTCCAAGAGAACGGAACAAGAAAGGAACAGAAAGGAACTGCAAAGAAGGAGAGACAGAGAAACAGAAGGGCTCAGGAACAAGAAGGTGGAAGGGACCCTAAGAACCCACGAGAATCCAGGGTGCAGGGTCAGGCAGATTAAGGGTACCGGATCCCAAGTTGGTGGAGGAGAAACAACCCTCAGCCAAAGACCGGTCGTCGTGATCATCTATTGGTGCGACACCTCATCAAACCTGCTAGGAAGGCACCATATAGGACAGCGGAGGACGGGGCCCACGTTTAACCGCACAGGTCCGCGGCAGCCGGACAAAAGTGGGTCACTGGTGAGGCAGGCCAGAGAAAGGATAAAAGGGGGTCCTGTGCCATGCTCCTGAACTGCCTGGGAGTTGACCGAGCCCCACACCTGGTGGACGCAGCACGACTCGGGCAGTCATTGCCAGCTGAAGTGACTTGGATATTAACCGTGAGTAAAGACGCTGGACTGCAGTACGTTGTCTGTGTGCTTTTTCGCTCCTCCGGCACTACCGGTACTGGGACTCTCACTACCATCACTCCCAACATCCACTACACTGCCCTGGGGCTGCACTCTTCCCGTGGGGAGTCACATCACCTCAGCTGCACCCATCATCAGCCCCAGCGGACTGCCTTGCAGCGGCGGTTCCTAATAACCGCAATCCACGGGTGGCGTAGTCGGACATTATCTAAAGCACGTAGCAGACTACCATTGGCCTGACCACCCTGAGCCGCGGGACCGGGCCGCCACCACTACTACCCCCAATGTCTCCCTATCGCCCGGTTCCGCGTGCCCCACGGCCCAGGGGGCGAGTCACTTGCAGGACACCTTGCATTATCGTTGTAATGCAAGAGGTTGTGGATGGCCTCAAAACGTGTCCAGATCAAAGTCATGCAGAACACTGGAGTGTTATACAAAACGTCAACACTCCAGTATTGCCGAACTTCTGGTTTCTTCAGGATCGCCATATGAAGGACCAGGCCCCAAAACTTCATCACTTCTACTGCGTCTACATGAGATCAATTAGAAAATGATGAAGTGCAGTTTTGTTCCAAAAATTGATGAGAATTAGTGTTGAGCGAACATGCTCGACACTGCTCGGTACTCGCCCGAGCATCACGCTACTTGGGATGTTCGGCGACCACCGAGCATTTCCGGGTTACTCGGGCGGGAGCTCGGGTCTCCGCCCTGCATGTTTGCCGCTCTTTACAGAGCCAATGAACATGCAGGGATTGCCAGCCAATCACTGTAATGCTGCAGCCATGTTGGTTGTGGGCATTACAGTGATTGGCTGGCCGCACAGCGTCACCTTGAGTATTTAAAACGGGGCGCCGCCATCTTGGACACAGTCGCTCCGGATTTAACAGTGTAGGGACAGCGCTGCTGATTTAGGGAGAGATATAAACTGCGAAATAGTTAGTGTAGGGTCTGTAAAGGCTGCCAGAACAAACAAACAGTCCTTTTCAGGACTAATATCCATCCCAGATATCAGGCAGGCAGGCTGTATAGGAGACACAGTGGTTATACCAGCAAACGCTGCATTACAGTCCTGTGTGCTCCTGTTGCTGAAATTGCTGGACTTAGCACCAGGTGTCGGGGGCCAGGAAAAATCCTTTTTTTTTCCATCTAAATCCTCCTTTTTTTTCCTCCTTCACACTGTACAAATACCCGTCTTATTAACCTTTTGTTGTGTCCCCCCCCCCCAAAAAAAAAAAGCGTGTCTCTGATTTTTCACACACAAATATAACTGTTGAAAATAGTCTGGTGTAGGCTAGAGAAACAGAAGTGTTGTTTTGCACTTCCACGGTTCAAACCTCTGTATTATCCATTTTGGGCCATTTGTATCTAAAAAAAAAAAACAGTTTGAGTGTGTCGCTCACTGTTCAGCTGCAAATATCTCTATTTAAAAAAGTGTGGTATACCCCAGTAAACAATAACTGTGGTTTTGCCATCCCACGGTAAAAAATCTCTATTATTCAGGTTTTGGTAGTTTTTTCCGTAAAGAAAAACAGTAGTGTCTCCTGACTGTTGTGACACAAAAATATATCTGTTGAAAATAGTCTTGAGTAGGCCCGATATCCCAGTGTGGTTTCGCAGTTCCACGGGTCAAATCGCTGTACTATCCAGTTTTGGGCCTTTGGTATCTAAAAAAAAAGCAGTTTGCGTGTGTCGCTCACTCTTCAGCCGCAAATATCTCTATTTAAAAAAGTGTGGTATACCCCAGTAAACAATAACTGTGGTTTTGCCATCCCACGGTAAAAAATCTCTATTATTCAGCTTTTGGTAGTTTTTTCCGTAAAGAAAAACAGTAGTGTCTCCTGACTGTTGTGACACAAAAATATATCTGTTGAAAATAGTCTTGTGTAGGCCCGACATCCCAGTGTGGTTTCGCAGTTCCACGGGTCAAATCGCTGTACTATCCAGTTTTGGGCCTTTGGTATCTAAAAAAAAAGCAGTTTGAGTGTGTCGCTCACTGTTCAGCCGCAAATATCTCTATTTAAAAAAGTGTGGTATACCCCAGTAAACAATAACTGTGGTTTTCCTCTTCCAAGGTTCTAATCTACTCTTTATTACCCTTTTTCCATTGATAGTGCAAGTGTAAGCTATTTTACTTCATTTACAATGGGCAAGGCGCGTGGCAAGGGACGTGGAAGTGGACGTTCTGGTGATGGTTCGTGCAGAGGACGGGGCCGTGGCCAAGGTGAAAATGTGCCACAACCAACAGCCACATCTTCTCGCTCCCACTTCTTGACCGAATTACTAGGGAAGCACAGAACAACACCAGTATTGAGAACTGATCAGTGTGAACAGGTTATTAATTGGATAGCAGACAATACTTCCAGTTACCTGGGCACCACCACCTCCGGTCTGTCTTCCACACGGTCAACTCTAAGTAGCAGTGAGTCTCGACCGCATACTCCTCCTCACCCTGATGCTCCTTCCTCCCACCATGCCGAGTGTCGTCAGACAGCAAGTGATCCCACACTTGGACACTCTGAAGAGCTGTTCACTGGTCCATTTCCATATTTGGGCCCCTCGCCTGATACGCTTGAAGTGGTGGAAGTGGAGATCCCATGTTGCGATGCGCAAATATTTGAACAGCCACGGCCACAGGAAGTCGACGTTAGCAAACTGTCCCAAGAGGTGGACGATGACGAGACACAATTGCCAGGAAGTGAGGAGGAGGATCGTGGTGCGCAAGTGGAAGAGGAGGAGGTGGTGGATGATCTAGTAACTGACCCAACGTTGAAGGAGGACATGCAGAGTGAGGCCAGCAGCACACAGGGGGAGGGAGGCAGAGTACCCCAACAGGCAGGAAGAAGCAGTGTGGTGGCCGCAGACA
Source organism: Phyllobates terribilis (assembly GCF_046119375.1). Lineage (NCBI taxonomy): Eukaryota > Metazoa > Chordata > Amphibia > Anura > Dendrobatidae > Phyllobates > Phyllobates terribilis. The sequence goes on along the minus strand of NW_027362769.1, from coordinate 345,242,587 downwards.
GAAGGCAGGCAACCGTTCCCCGTAACACCAACACGAGGGACGTTGCCAGTACAAGCGGTAGGTCTTCCAGAGTCTGGAATTTTTTTAAAGACTCTGCTGATAACCCCAAAAAGGCCATAAGTTCCACCTGCCATGCCAGCATCAGCAGGGGTGACAAAACTACCAGCCTGACCACCACCAGCATGATCAGGCACATGGCAGCAAAGCACCCGACTTTGTGGGGCGAAACCCAGGGTCCACGACCAGTGTCAGCGGGTGTCACCACTGCTTCTTCCACTGTTGCGCGTGCAATAGAACCCCCTGTTGTGTGTGCAAGGCAATCCCCTGTCCATACTGCATGTAAAGATGCCCCCTCCTCTCAGTCTTCACTTGTTATGGCAGTTTCTCAAGAAACAGTATCAACGTCCACGTCCACGTCCCACCGCAGCGTTCAATTGTCCATATCCCAGACCTTTGAACGAAAGCGGAAATTTGCAGCTAACGCCCCACAGGCCACAGTCCTAAATTCGCACATTTCACGACTGCTTGCATTTGAAATGCTGCCTTTTAGGCTGGTGGAGATGGAATCCTTCCGCAATCTTATGGCGGTGGCCGTCCCTCGGTACTCGGTCCCCAACCGACACTATTTTGCCCGGTGTGCCATCCCCGCACTACACAAGCACGTGTCCCAAAGCATCTGCCGTGCCCTCAACAATGCAGTTACTGGGAGAGTCCACCTGACAACGGACACGTGGACAAGTGCTTGTGGCCAGGGACGGTACATCTCTCTGACGGCACACTGGGTAAACATAGTGGAAGCTGGGACCCAGTCGGACCTTGGGACGGAACACATCCTCCCCACACCGAGGATTGCGGGCCCTATGTCAGTCAGAGTTGCCCCCACAGTGTACAGCTCCTGCGCATCATCCTCCTCCTCCTTCTCCTCATGTTCAGTCTCCATCTCAGATATCACCACATCAGTTACAAGCTGGAAGCATTGCAGTACTGCCTCCGCCAAGCGGCAACAGGCTGTGCTGAAACTCATAAGCTTAGGTGATAAACCTCACACTGCTTGTGAGTTGTGGACAGCTGTGAAAGAGCAGGCAGATCTGTGGCTGAGACCGCTGAACCTACATCCCGGCATGGTCGTGTGTGACAATGGCCGTAACCTGGTGGCGGCTCTGCGGTGAGGTGAGATCACACACGTACCATGCCTGGCTCATGTGCTTAACCTCGTGGTTCAGCGGTTTCTTAAATCGTACCCCGAGTTGCCAGATCTGCTCGTGAAAGTACGCCGCCTGTCAGCTCATTTTCGCAAGTCGGCTACAGCTTCCACCGCCCTTGCTGTGTTGCAGCAGCGTTTGCAGCTTCCGGCACACCGACTGGTGTGTGATGTCCCCACACGTTGGAACTCTACCCTCCACATGTTGCAAAGGATTTGTGAGCAGAAGAGAGCAGTTGTGGAGTACCAGCTGCAACAAGGCCGTCGATATTCAGGTCAGACTCCACACATAAGACCTCAGGAGTGGACCTGGATGTCTGACATATGTACCATCCTGACAAACTTTGAGGAGGCCACCAAGATGGTGAGTGGCAATGACGCCATCATTAGTGTCAGCATCCCACTTGTCTGTCTTTTGCAACGCTCTCTGCAGAGAATTAAAGAGGACGCATTGCAGCCAGAGTATGATGAGATGGATCAAGAAGCCGTAGCGGGCGATTACACACAGCCCAGCCTCATCTCATCCCAACGTGCATTGGGGGACAATGAGGGAGAGGAGGAGGAGGAGGAGGAAGAACAGCAGCTGCTATCATGCGTTGTAGATGGTAGTACCTGTACAAGTGTCATACCGTCGGTTCAGCGTGGGTGGCCTGAGGACAGGGGGGAGGAGGAAGAGGAGGAGGAGGAGGAGAGCATGGTCAGTCGTCATCTTGGTGAGGACACGGAAATCTTGCCCGTTACCAGTCTGGCACGCAGCCTCCACCACCACTATACCACCAGGGTGCCAGCATTGCAAGTTCCTCCGTCCTTATTTTTGGCAGCTTTTGCTTGCAAGGCGTAAGCAAATACTATGGGACACCCACTCCCCAATAATGGGACTTATGTTTGTAATATGCTGTACTGCATGGCTCTTGTAAGGGGCATTGCAAGTTGCTCCGTCCTAATTTTTGGCAGCTTTTGCTGGGAAAGCATAAGCAAATACTATGGGACACCCACTCCCCAATAATGGGACTTATGTTTGCAATATGCTGTACTGCATGGCTCTTGTAAGGGGCATTGCAAGTTGCTCCATCCTAATTTTTGGCAGCTTTTGCTTGGAAAGCATAAGCAAATACTATGGGACACCCACTGTCACGGGTGTGTTGCCACGAAGATCGTCACGAGTACACAGCCTGACTTCTCGCAGCTGACTTGTTGGTGCTTTGTGTTTCTCGGCAGTGAGGGAGTTAATTCTCTCTCTCTCTCTGGGCTAGATGAGGTCCAGCCTCGCCCAGCTGCAATCAATACTTCTGTAGTGAGACTCCTTCATATACCTGCTGGTCTGTTTGGGAGGTGTCGGTGAAAGCATTTCATTCAGACTGACAGAGCGGATCGTGGTGTTTGGAGTTGCTGAGATAAGTGTATTTGGAAGTGTTTTTTCCCTTTCCTCGCTTTATCATTTATCTCCTTTCCCGTTGGTTTTCCCTCTGTTGTAGTTGAGAAGTTGTTTGTATGCAAGGTGGTTTTGGTTTTTCCCTTGTACTGTCTCGTTCGTCTAAATACTGTGTTTGGGCATATTATTTCTTGTTCCCTTTGGTTGTGATCGGGGTCCTTCTCAGGACTAGATTACTGAGGTGCAGGGATCTTCAGGAGGTAGGGGTTACGCTGGCGGCCTGGACCTCTGTACCTTTAACAGTACCTCCAGGTTGAGGGATTAGTCAGGGCCCCAGCTTAGGGTCAGCTTAGGCCCCCTACCTCCAGTATACAGAGACAGCGTGACATTTTCACCGACCCACTTAGTTTTTCTCCAGCTACTATGGATCCAGTAGCCGGTCTAGCTCGGCAATTGCAGAGTTTGTCCATGGAGCTGGCGGACGTTAGGTCCAAGGTTTGGCATCCTCAGGAGCAAGCCGGACCAGAACCTAAAGTAGCTCTCCCTGATAGGTTCACTGGGGGGCGGGACAAGTTTTTTGTTTTCCGGGAGGCATGTAAATTGTACTTTCGGCTGCGGCCTCGGTCATCGGGGAGTGAAGAACAAAGGGTGGGAATTGTCATCTCGCTCCTACAAGGGGACCCACAATCTTGGGCGTTCTCTCTTCCCCCGGGTTCCCCGGCTCTCCAGTCAGTGGATAGGTTTTTCGCTGCCCTGGGACTCGTATATGATGACCCAGATCGGATCTCCCTTGCTGAGTCTAAGTTACGTAGGATCCAGCAGGGAGATCGTCCGGCGGAGGAATTCTGTTCGGAGTTCCGTAGGTGGGCCACGGACACCCAGTGGAATGACCCGGCTCTTAGGAGCCAGTTTTGTCATGGTTTATCCGACAAATTACAGGATGTGTTGGCACAGTATGACTCTCCCGTGTCTCTGGAAGCCGCTATGGCCCTCGCTATTCGCGTGGACAGACGGCTTCGGGAGAGGTGCGGGATAACTCTACCCCCTGTGATGACTCCACCTCCTACAAGGTCCCCTCATATGGTGGTTCCCCTGGTCAGTCCAGAGGAGCCTATGCAATTAGGAGGGACATCATTTCGGGGGAGGGGACCGGTGGTGCGCCATAAGGCAGGAAGGTGTTTCTTCTGCGGCAGAAAGGGACATTTTATTGGGGGGTGTCCATCCCGTCCCTTGCAGAGTGAAGAGTCGTCGGAAAACTGTTGATCCCAGGTTGTGTGGTGGACGGCAATCTGGGAGTAGGTATTTCGTCCCTAGGTTCGTCTCAGTTTCTCGTACCGGCGGAGGTGGTGGTGGGTACAAGAACTGAGAGGATATCTGTTCTTCTGGATAGTGGGGCCGGGGCTAATCTGGTTGATGCTCGGTTTGCCCGGGTTCAAGGTATGCGGTTGAGTGAGTTGGCTAAACCCATCCCCATATTCTCGATCGATGCCAGGCCTCTCGGGCAGGGAAGTTTTTTGCAAGTTGTGCATGACGTAAAACTTCAAGTGGGGGCAATACATAAAGAACTGTTGTCTTGCTACGTGTTGGAGGGTCTTCCCACTCCTATTGTGTTGGGCCTTCCTTGGTTGGCTAAGCATAACCCGGTTATTAATTGGCAAACCAGGGAGATAAGCCAATGGAGTAAATTCTGTAATAAAAACTGCATGAACACGGTCATTGGTGCGGTTACTCCTTGGGTCTTACCTCCATTTCTGGCGGACTTTGAGGATGTATTCTCGGAGAAAGGGTGTCAGGAACTACCTCCTCATCGCGTGTATGACTGTTCTGTAAAACTGCTCCCTGAGGCCAAGTTACCTAAAGCTAGGTTGTATAACCTTTCTGGTCCTGAGAGGCAGGCCATGAAGGATTATATCTCAGAAAGTCTGGCTAAGGGGCATATTAGACCTTCATCTTCACCGGTGGCTGCGGGGTTCTTCTTTGTTAAGAAGAAAGATGGAGGCCTACGCCCTTGCCTGGATTTCCGTGAACTTAATCGGATTACGGTCCGAGATCCGTATCCGCTCCCACTTATTCCCGATCTCTTTAATCAGATCGTGGGCGCCAAATGGTTCTCTAAGTTGGATCTCAGGGGGGCGTACAATCTGATTAGGATGAAGGAGGGGGATGAGTGGAAGACGGCGTTTAACACTCCGGAGGGGCATTATGAGAACCTTGTCATGCCATTCGGTCTGACTAATGCCCCGGCGGTGTTCCAACACTTTGTTAATGACATTTTTCGCCGCTTGGTGGGACAGTTTGTTGTCATATATCTGGATGATATCCTAATTTACTCGCCGGATCTGGTGTCTCATCAGGAGCACGTTAGGCAGGTGTTACAGATCTTGCGGGATAATAAACTGTATGCCAAGTGGGAAAAGTGTGTGTTCGCCGTACAGGAACTCCAGTTTTTAGGCTTCCTGGTTTCAGCGTCCGGTTTTCGTATGGACCCTGGGAAAGTGCGGGCAGTTCTTGAGTGGGATCGGCCAGAGAATCTTAAGGCACTACAAAGTTTCCTGGGGTTTGCTAATTATTACCGAAAGTTCATTCGTAATTTCTCGTCCATGGTTAAGCCTCTCACTGACATGACTAAAAAGGGGACGGATTTTTCTAGGTGGTCTGACAAGGCTTGTCAAGCATTCTCCTCTTTGAAAAAATGTTTTGCCTCGGCGCCCATACTCATTCAACCTGATGCGTCTCAGCCATTCATTGTAGAGGTAGACGCTTCCGAGGTAGGGGTGGGAGCAGTATTGTCACAGGGTTCGTCCCCTGGTAAGTGGCATCCGTGCGCCTTTTTCTCTAAAAAATTGTCGTCCGCTGAGAGGAATTACGATGTCGGCAATAGGGAACTCTTGGCCATTAAGTTAGCTTTTGAGGAGTGGCGCCATTTTCTGGAGGGGGCAGTTCATCCGGTCACCGTCATCACCGATCACAAGAACCTGCTATATCTGGAGTCCGCGAAACGTCTGAATCCCAGACAAGCTAGGTGGTCATTGTTTTTTACCAGGTTTAATTTTGTCGTTACATATCGTCCTGGGTCAAAAAATGTAAAGGCGGATGCCTTATCTCGTAGTTTCCCGGGGGCCGGGAATACGGACGACCCGATTCCTATCCTTCAGGAGGGGGTGGTGGTTTCGGCAGTATGCTCTGAGCTGGAGGAGGAGGTATTGGAGGCTCAGGGGGACGCCCCTGTTGGACCTCCGGGGAGACTGTTTGTTCCAGATCAGTTGCGACAAAAGGTGATCGAGGCACACCATAACTCAGTTTTTGCAGGACACCCGGGGAGTAAAGCAACTGTGGATCTCCTCTCGCGTCGGTTTTGGTGGCCTAATTTACATAAGGAGGTGGTAACTTTTGTCGCGTCCTGTGGGGTTTGTGCGCGCTCTAAGACCTCACATACCCGTCCGTCTGGGGCCCTCTTACCTTTGAAGATCCCGGAGCGTCCTTGGACTCATCTGTCTATGGACTTTATTACGGACCTCCCTCCGTCTTCGGGTAAAACGGTCATACTCGTTGTAGTGGACAGGTTCAGCAAGATGGCACATTTTATCGCTCTTCCGGCTCTCCCTAATGCTAAAACTCTTGCGCAGGTGTTCATTGGGGAGATTGTGAGGCTTCACGGGGTACCCTCCGAGGTGGTGTCTGATCGGGGGTCTCAGTTTGTGTCTAAGTTCTGGAAGGCGTTTTGTGCACGGCGGGGGATGCAGTTGTTATTCTCATCGGCTTTTCATCCTCAGACCAATGGTCAGACGGAACGTATGAACCAGAGCTTGGAGACATATCTCCGGTGTTTTGTGTCAGAGAACCAGGAGGACTGGGCTTCTTTCTTACCTCTGGCAGAGTTTGCTCTTAATAATAGGCGGAGCGAGTCCACTGGTAAGTCCCCGTTTTTTGGGGCATATGGTTTTCACCCCCAGTTTTGTACTTTCAGTGGGGGGGGCTCTTCGGGGGTTCCTGAGGAGGAACGATTTTCCTCATCACTCGCTTCAGTATGGAGAGGGGTGCTGAAGAATCTGAATACTATGGGGAACCGATACAAACGTATGGCTGATAGGAGGAGAGTGTCTGGTCCGGACCTAAGTGTGAACGATCGGGTATGGTTGTCTACCAGGAATATTAAACTTAAGGTTCCCTCCTGGAAACTGGGTCCCAGGTTCATCGGGCCGTACAGAATCAGTTCTATTATTAATCCGGTGGCATTCCGTCTTGACCTCCCCCCTACGTTTAAAATTCACAACGTGTTTCACAGATCATTGCTTAAGAGGTATGTGGCGCCGGTGGTACCGTCACCTTTACCTCCCCCTCCAGTGGTTGTCAATGGTAACTTGGAGTTCCAGGTATCGAGGGTCATTGATTCACGCTTTAATCGCCGGTCCCTTCAGTACCTGGTTCATTGGAAGGGGTATGGTCCTGAGGAGAGGATGTGGGTTCCTGCGTCGGATATTAACGCAGACCGATTAGTTCGGGCCTTCCACACGACTCACCCGGATAAACCTGGCCCTGAGGGTCCGGAGGCCCCTCGTAGAAGGGGGGGTACTGTCACGGGTGTGTTGCCACGAAGATCGTCACGAGTACACAGCCTGACTTCTCGCAGCTGACTTGTTGGTGCTTTGTGTTTCTCGGCAGTGAGGGAGTTAATTCTCTCTCTCTCTCTGGGCTAGATGAGGTCCAGCCTCGCCCAGCTGCAATCAATACTTCTGTAGTGAGACTCCTTCATATACCTGCTGGTCTGTTTGGGAGGTGTCGGTGAAAGCATTTCATTCAGACTGACAGAGCGGATCGTGGTGTTTGGAGTTGCTGAGATAAGTGTATTTGGAAGTGTTTTTTCCCTTTCCTCACTTTATCATTTATCTCCTTTCCCGTTGGTTTTCCCTCTGTTGTAGTTGAGAAGTTGTTTGTATGCAAGGTGGTTTTGGTTTTTCCCTTGTACTGTCTCGTTCGTCTAAATACTGTGTTTGGGCATATTATTTCTTGTTCCCTTTGGTTGTGATCGGGGTCCTTCTCAGGACTAGATTACTGAGGTGCAGGGATCTTCAGGAGGTAGGGGTTACGCTGGCGGCCTGGACCTCTGTACCTTTAACAGTACCTCCAGGTTGAGGGATTAGTCAGGGCCCCAGCTTAGGGTCAGCTTAGGCCCCCTACCTCCAGTATACAGAGACAGCGTGACACCCACTCCCCAATATTGGGACTTATGTTTGTAATATGCTGTACTGCATGTGACGCGCCCCCTGGGCCATGTGTACACGTGTGTGGGATACCCGGTGCCGGGTCTGTGGGGTCTGTAGTCTCCGTGGCGGTGACCCGGTTCCGTGGCTCAGGCTGGTCAAACCAGTGGCAGTCTTTCTTAGGTTTTGAGGTTAATTGTCCGACTGCGCCACCCGTGGATTGCGGTCAGGGAGTACCACCGCTGCGAGGCAGACCGCTGAGGCTGGTGTTGTGTGCGCAGCCTAGAATGGGATAACTCCCCTCGGGAGGAGTATAGCCTCAGGGCAGTGAGTGTGGATGATGGGGGTGATGGTGCACGAGCGTAGCAGGAATGACTCAGAGTCTTTGCAGTGCAGTTCAGGATCTTTACTGATGATTATAAGGTAGACCCTCCCGGGAGTACTGGCTAGCATAAGAGGCCTGGTCAGTCTGTGAGCAAGCAGGAGTTCCCCTGGCCAGGTGGAGTTGTAGGCCTCCCCGTCTGTCTGCACTCTTCCTGGCTACCTTGCTGTAAGTGGGTAGAAGTAGCCCACGTCCCTGAGTGTACCGTGTAGTGCTCACCCGTATGGCTGGTGACTTGGGGCCTTCTGTTAGCCTCCGCTCCACGACGGCGGTGCTGGTCCCTTGCTTGTGACTAAGCCTCCGGGCTTCTATGGCCAGAGGACCTGAAATCCCCTGCCGGCTGGTTTCTGCTGCTGGATATATAAGTCCTCACAGCTTCGGACTCCTGTGTCCGGTTCCTATTGTCTTCTGCCAGGGCGAGCTCTGCTCAGCTTCCAGCCCCTGGTCTTTAGCTCCTAGCTCCTACAGAGCTCCTTGCTGTTACTTTCCCTTGCTCTCTCTCTGACTCTGACTGTTCTCTGACTCACTCAACTCCGCCCCAGATCCAGTTTATAAGGGCAGAATTCTCCCCTCCCAGGATTGGGGCAGGAGGATGTTGCATGTTTAAGGGATCCTGACCAGGAAACCTCCCACTTGCTCTCCGACGTAATATCTCTATTACTGTGGTGACCAGACCCCTGAGGTGCCACACATGGCTCTGGAAAGGGGCATTGCAGTTCCTCATAATTTTTGGAAAGCCTTCCATTCACTGCTTAGGCCAACAGTGCACGGGAGACCCAGTTGCTATAAATGGAAAAAAGTTTAGTTAACGCCCTCTGACCTCCATGTCATTTCCAAGGGGCATTGGAGTGGCTCGAAATTTTTGGTAGGCATTGCACTCAATGTATGCCCTATAACTGTGTAGCCGAACCGCTCCTTTTGTTACAGAAACATATCCTTCAAGACATATCTGGTTGACTGGCCTGATATTGATTTGAATGGTCCCTGTTCCTCCTGCTCTTTCTCCTTTGCCACTACCTCATCCATCATTTATCACCTGAAGCTTTGTTTTAACGGGAGTCATAGAACTTGGATAGTAGCAGGAAAACATCCAGCAATCCTCGGAGGAGGTAGGATATGTGCCAAAACGCTGACCACCTCAGGCCTAGCCGCTACTACATACATGCGCTTGCATTACAACAAAACAAAGCAGATGCTAACTTCTATCATCCTCATCATGCTCCTCACCTTGGCACTCTCAACTGCCCTGATGGAGAAGCCAGGGCCCACCAGAGGAGTCTGATAGTCCGGTGGGCTTGGCCAATGCTGCCCTAAAGCAGGCCAGGCTAAGAAAAGTGTGGGAAAGGTTACCGGGACAAATAGGGGTGGCTGGGGACCAAGTATGGACACCCGGCTGCCCCCAGGCGGCTGGGGACCGAGCATGGACACCCGGCCGCCGGGCGGCTGGGGACTGAGTATGGATACCAGGCCGCCGACACAGCCATGGCGTGGTGGCCAGATTCCGCCTCCATATGCCTAAAAGGCCCAATTTAAAGTGCAAGCAAGCAAGCAGTATGGTATTGCAGCCTGGGGGTGGGTGGGTGGCAGGCTGCATACTTGCGCTTGCATTGCAAGGAATGGGAGACGTACAACTGAACACTGCCCTGGGACAAGGACTTGAATGGGGATAGTTGCAAGTCTGCAACGACAGGTGCTAGGTGGGAGGCATCTTCGCATGTACCATGAACAGGGGTTTGGCATGCACACACTACAGCGGAATAGGCTCTCCTTCCCACTAAATGCACTGGGGAGGGCACAGGTAATGTTTTGGTATACGCGCTTAATCTTATCTATAAGGCACACCAGGACAAATATGGGCGGCTGGAGACTGAGTATGGATACCTCGCTAATGAAGCAGCCATGAGGTAGTGGCCAGCTTCGGCCTCCTCCAAACTAAAAGGCCCCATTTCAAGTGCAAGCTAGCAGTATGGAATTGCAGTCTGGGGGTGGGTGGGTGGCAGGCTGCACACTTACACTTGCATTAAAAGAAAACATAGCAGATGCTAACTTCTGTCATCATCATCATGCTCCTCACCTTGGCACTCTCAACTCCACCGATGGAGAAGTCAGGGCCCACCGGAGGACTCTGGTTCTCTGGTGGGCTCGTCCAATGCTGCCTAAAGCAGGTCGGGCTAAGAAAAGTGTGTGGGGGGATGTTCCAAGGAGAAATAAGGGCGGCTGGGGACCGTTTATGGACACCCGGCTGCCCCCAGGCGGCTGGGGACCGAGTATGGACACCCGGCCGCCGGGCGGCTGGGGACTGAGTATGGATACCAGGCCGCCGACACAGCCATGGCGTGGTGGCCAGATTCCGCCTCCACATGCCTAAAAGGCCCAATTTAAAGTGCAAGCAAGCAAGCAGTATGGTATTGCAGCCTGGGGGTGGGTGGGTGGCAGGCTGCATACTTGCGCTTGCATTGCAAGGAATGGGAGAGGTACAACTGAACACTGCCCTGGGACAAGGACTTGAATGGGGATAGTTGCAAGTCTGCAACGACAGGTGCTAGGTGAGAGGCATCTTCGCATGTACCATGAACAGGGGTTTGGCATGCATCCACTACAGCGGAATATGCTCTCCTTCCCACTAAATGCACTGGGGAGGGCACAGGTAATGTTTTGGTATATGCGCTTAATCTTATCTATAAGGCACACCAGGACAAATATGGGCGGCTGGAGACTGAGTATGGATACCTCGCTAACGAAGCAGCCATGAGGTAGTGGCCAGCTTCGGCCTCCTCCAAACTAAAAGGCCCCATTTCAAGTGCAAGCTAGCAGTATGGAATAGCAGTCTGGGGGTGGGTGGGTGGCAGGCTGCACACTTACACTTGCATTAAAAGAAAACATAGCAGATGCTAACTTCTGTCATCATCATCATGCTCCTCACCTTGGCACTCTCAACTCCACCGATGGAGAAGTCAGGGCCCACCGGAGGAGTCTGGTTCTCTGGTGGGCTCGTCCAATGCTGCCTAAAGCAGGCCGGGCTAAGAAAAGTGTGTGGGGGGATGTTCCAAGGAGAAATAGGGGCGGCTGGGGACCGTTTATGGACACCCGGCTGCCCCCAGGCGGCTGGGGACCGAGTATGGACACCCGGCCGCCGGGTGGCTGGGGACTGAGTATGGATACCAGGCCGCCGACACAGCCATGGCATGGTGGCCAGATTCCGCCTCCATATGCCTAAAAGGCCCAATTTAAAGTGCAAGCAAGCAAGCAGTATGGTATTGCAGCCTGGGGGTGGGTGGGTGGCAGGCTGCATACTTGCGCTTGCATTGCAAGGAATGGGAGACGTACAACTGAACACTGCCCTGGGACAAGGACTTGAATGGGGATAGTTGCAAGTCTGCAATGACAGGTGCAAGGTGGGAGGCATCTTCGCATGTACCATGAACAGGGGTTTGGCATGCACACACTACAGCGGAATAGGCTCTCCTTCCCACTAAATGCACTGGGGAGGGCACAGGTAATGTTTTGGTATACGTGCTTAATCTTATCTATAAGGCACACCAGGACAAATATGGGCGGCTGGAGACTGAGTATGGATACCTCGCTAACGAAGCAGCCATGAGGTAGTGGCCAGCTTCGGCCTCCTCCAAACTAAAAGGCCCCATTTCAAGTGCAAGCTAGCAGTATGGAATAGCAGTCTGGGGGTGGGTGGGTGGCAGGCTGCACACTTACACTTGCATTAAAAGAAAACATAGCAGATGCTAACTTCTGTCATCATCATCATGCTCCTCACCTTGGCACTCTCAACTCCACCGATGGAGAAGTCAGGGCCCACCGGAGGACTCTGGTTCTCTGGTGGGCTCGTCCAATGCTGCCTAAAGCAGGTCGGGCTAAGAAAAGTGTGTGGGGGGATGTTCCAAGGAGAAATAGGGGCGGCTGGGGACCGTTTATGGACACCCGGCTGCCCCCAGGCGGCTGGGGACCGTGTGTGGACACCCGGCTGCGGGGCGGCTGGGTACCGAGTATGGACACCCAGCCACCGGGCGGCTGGGGACTGAGTATGGATTCCAGGCCGCCAACACAGCCATGACGTGGTGGCCAGATTCCGCCTCCACATGCCTAAAAGGCCCAATTTCAAGTTCAAGCAAGCAAGCAGTATGGTATTGCAGCCTGGGGGTGGGTGGGTGGCAGGCTGCATACTTGAGCTTGTATTGCAAGGAATGGGGGAGGTACAATTGAACACTGCCCTGGGACTAGAACTTGCATGGGGATAGTTGCAAGTCTGCATCTTCTGATGCGGTAAGGATCACTTATGATGGGCACACTTTTAGACAGTGACCTGGGAGTCAGAGATGCTTCCAGGGGTCTTCCCCATGCTGTTCCCTTGTCTTTTCGGCACTTTATGCATGTGTCACACAGCACATGGCCAGTTAAGGTTGTAAAATGTTAAAATGACATTTCACGGTGAATGCATTTGTCATAGTTGAAAGCAATACACAAGTGCAAAAACGCATAAAAAATGCTACTTGTGAACATAGCCGAAGGTGTGGAGGAGTATTTTTGTTTTTGGTCATTTATTTTAACTTATACACAAGTCTTTACCCTGGAAAGGATGTTCCTTAACATATTTCACAGGAAAAAAGTTTCACTTTCGTTTTTGAACGTTTTATTGTGAGCCTGTAAAAGTGGCTTAATACCTCTGACCACGTTGTTGACAGCAGTGACCTGGGGGTCAGAAATGCTTCCTGGGGCGATCCCCATGCTGTCCCCATGTCATTTGAGCACCGCACTATCGTTTTGGGCACTTGTTAGGCTTTTAAAAGACTGCCGGGGGTGCCACCGCAAAAATGCTCGAGTCTCCCATAGACTAACATTGGGCTCGTTGCTCGGGTCGAGCACCCGAGTATCACGGCGAGCTCGGCCTGAGCTTCGAGCACCCGAGCATTTTAGTGCTCGCTCAACACTAATGAGAATACAAATTAGTTTGGCCCGCCATGAGGTTTTCAAAATCCTCAGAGAAAAAGATTTTGAAAAAGTCTATTTCTGGGAGGCCGGTGGTGTTAAACTTGCTTCCTGATTCCGCCACGAAATCAGGAATCAGTAGCTCTTAATTTTCGGGGGCTGAGGTCCATACGGGGTAGGTAGTGGGGGGTGGGGGGGCTGGTTCATCTTCTCTCCTGGGACGGCTGCGTGGCGGTTCAGCAGCACGTGAGGACGAAGAGGAGGAGGAGGAAGAAGAGGAGGACGACAAGGAATCAGAAAAATAAAGAAAGCTGGGACCCTCTCCCTCGCTGTCAGTGTTGGAGGCAAGGAAAGCGTATGCCTCCTCCGCTGAATAGCCAGTTTGGGATGAGCGTGACATCTTTATTTTTATGTATATGGTGTGGGTGTGTCAGTACTTTATTTAGAGTGTGTGTGTTTGTGTGTGTGTGTCAGTGTGCTTGCTGTAAACTTTTTTTTTCTAAATGAAAAAGATAAAAAAAAACGAAAAGAAACAACTGTAGGTGGTGCAAACAGCGAGCATGATTGCGGATCGGTGAACTATGTCACCAATCAATGCTAGGCGGCTGCTGGATGTGCACACGGATGTGGTGCAAAGGAGGGGGGGGGGGGGGAGTGTAAAACAGCAAGCACGAGTGCGGATCAGTGATCTGTGGTCACTGATTAGCGCTCGGCCGCTGCAGGAAGCACGAAAAAAACTGACAAAAGTCTAGCGATCAAGTACTGATCAGCACTTGGTGGCAGAAAGGGGATGGGAAGGGGGGAAGGGGGAGAGGGGGATTGGGGTGGATGAGGAGGGATCAAAAAATCCTACTTACAGATGTCTTCTGTCAGATGTCTTCTCTAGCAGCAGCAGGAGCGGCGATTGTGGTGTCACAGGCTTCTGTGGCACTGCAAGGCCCTACATGGCGCACAATCAGACAGCACGACCGACCTCTATAAAAGAAAAAAAGTTAGTGAAAAAAAAAGTGTAAAGTAGCTAGTGCGAGTGCTGATTGGTGATTTGTCTCATCAATCAACGCTCGGCAGCTGCTGGATGCACACACGGAGGTGGTGCAAAGTGGGGGAGAAAAAATGGACAGGGACTGGAAACCAGCGAGCACGGATGTTGATCAGTGATGTAGCCACTGATCAGCGCTCGGCTGATGCAGGATGCACGAAAAAGAAAAACTGCCAAAAATGAGCAATCAAGTACTGATCAGCGCTCGGTGGCAGAAAGGACCGGTGGGGAGGGCAGTAAAAAGAGGGGGGGATGGGGAGAGGGGGATTGGGGTGGATGAGAGGAGATCAGAGATGGACTTACCAAAGTCTTCTCTGTTCTTCTTTCAGCAGCAGGATCAGCAGCAGGAGCAGGCTCTGGTACAGCTTGCCTCAGCAGCAGGAGACCCAGGAGACCAGAGCAGGAGACCCAGGAGACCGAAGCAGGAGCAGCGACCGGAGCAGGTAAGAGAAAGGCCCAGCACAGAGAAGATCAGCAGTGTGACCGCCCTATACAAATCCTTACCAACTGTGAGGAGATGCAGGGTGGTCACAGGGGAGTGATAGGGCAGTGACATCCAAGTCATCACCCGGTCACCTCTCGGTCAGGCACTCTGATTGGTGCGATCGATGTCATCATTGATCGCTCCAATCAAAGCCGGCTGGGGCTTTGGCTATCAGTATAGGGGGTCATAGGACGGTGACAGGCAGGTCACAGGCCGGTCACCTATGGTCAGGCACTCTTATTGGTGTGATCGTTGTCAGTGTACAGTGCACAATAAATATATATATTTGACTGTACATTATGGTTTTTATTATTGCACAATTCCCTGCAATTGATATATACAAATATGCTAAGGGACGCTACGCTATTAGCCATATATTTGACAATACATTATAATTCAAAATCCGGTTGCATGGATTTATATAGTGTGACCAAGTTGTCAAGCACTTTTGGAAAAGCGCTTGATAACCTGCATGCAGAAATGCATGCAAAAACGCTTGACAAATGCTTCTACCTGGCAGGAAAAACGCATGTAAAATCCGCATGTAAAAAATATGCAGCATTTCTGCATCGTGGGCACTTAGCCTAAGAAACTACTGTTGTGTCCTTAGTAAAATAAAACATCTATAATATAACACTACATGCGTCCGTCTGTCTGAAGCCTTTATAGACTGCGCAAGTGTGACATGCCTGTGTGGCGCCCCTGAGGGTTCGGTCGCCACAGAGGTACTGCATCTCACCCAGAGGTGTGGTATCTCAATCTCAGGTAAGGAAGGAGTACAGCTCGGGACCCTAACACCTGCATCCAACACATACCCGCAGTGGGGGTAGGGCGAGATTGCTCATAAGGGAAAGCACAGTCTCGGGTCCCTACCTGAGGGGAGGAGCTATGTGTGTCACCCCAGGTCTGGATGCCACAAATATTAAAGGCTGTGTCTGAGAGCAGGAGGGAGGTTCCCTGGTTAGGGACAATTAGCATACAGCACCTCCTGTCCCAGGCCAGTAGGGGGAGCTGGCTGCCCCTATAAAAGCTGGAACTGGGGGCAGGGTTAGAGAGAACTGGACGACCTAGCTCAGGACTGAGACTAGTCCCAGAGAAGGAGGGACAGTTCAGCTGTAGCTGAGGAGTCCGTGAGGCAGAGGAGAAACTGCAAGCCAGGGACAGAGGCAACGAGAGCCGGTCCTGGCAAAGAATTATTCTAACCGGACATTGGGGTCCGAGGCTGTCAGGGTTATAAGCCCAGCAGCAGAGAACCAACCCGCAAGGGATTTCATGTCCTTTGGCCTAAGAAGCCCGGAGGCTCCGCCACAACAGAAGGGACCAGCAAGGACAAGAGAGGCCAAAGGTAAAAGGAACCCAAGTTGCAAGCCATAGGGGCGAGAAGTACACGGCCAGCTCAGGGACGTGGGCTATTACACCACGAAGAGGGGGATAGTCAGAAAGAGCATAGAGAGAACGGTAGGCCTACACACTCACCCTGACCAGTGGGGCTCACCCGAATGCTCTCAGACACCCAGGCCCATTCCTAACCGGTACCACTGTTGGGTCATTAATAATACCTACAATAAAGACCCTGGACTGTTTGAAGCGGACTCTGAACTCTTACTATTGCGGCCTGCACTATCACCCCCAGCATCCACCTACACTGCCCTGAGGCTACACTCTTCCTGTGGGGAGTTATCCTAACCCTGTGCTGCATACCAACACCAGCCTCAGCGGTCTGCCTTGCAGCGGCGGTTATCCCTGACCGCAATCCACGGGTGGCGTAGTCGGACATTCAAAACACTGATAAATAGACCGCCACAATTTGGTCTGATCACCCTGAGCCACGGGATCGGGTTGCCACTACTACCCCCAGCATCGTACAGAAGCCCGGTTACGGGTACCCCACGGCCCAGGGGGCGAGTCAGCTTTGGCGTAGTCGGCAGGATTGTGACCAACACGCCACAAACGGGTATTGCGTGCCTGAAAAAGACTTTATACTTACCTGAGTGAAGTTTCCCGCTATTCAGGGCCGTTTCCCGCCAATCGGAGCCGTTTCCCACCATCGGGCGCCATCTTTGGGACGCCGCGCAGGAAGAAGAGGGGCGTGGATGTCAAAAATGCGCGAGACCTGAAGCCCCGCCCTATGCTGAGACGCTGCGCAAGGTCATGAAAGGAGATCCAGCGGACGCCGACGTCATCACCCAGCGACGCAAGGTCCTCGCCCAGAGCATCACGAGCGGAGCCGCAGCCTACAGAAGAGGATCGCCGGAAGGTAGGCCACGGTTAACTAGGGGGGAGGAAGATGTCGGACGCGGAGGGACCCTCTACCACCAGCGTAGCCGCTGCAGCTGTGATGCCGTTTTCCATGCCCTATATCCCCGGAGCGGCCTGGCTGCCACAGTATGCCGGCGAGTCGCATACCTTGGGCGACTTTAAAGAAAGGCTGTATAGCCTGTTCAAAGTTTATCCCCTGACAGAAGAACAGAAAGTAAGCATACTGATAGGGCAGTTAACTGGTGCGGCCCAGCGGGAGGTAAAGTCTTGGACAGCTGAGGAGAAAAGGACTGTAAGGGGGGATCTGACCCATCTACGGGACACCTTTGATACCCGTACCTCAGCAGAAATCAAAATGCGGTTCTATGGCTGTAAGCAGCGAGCTCAAGATAGCATCAGAGATTATGCCCTAAATTTACAGGAAGCCTTGGGGGCAATTAAGCAAGCTGACCCTGGCAGCATGCAGGATCCAGATAAACTATTGACTTACCAGTTCATAGAGGGTCTGCTGTCCAGCGCCCACAGAACTCAGCTGCGCCTCATGGCCCTACAGAACCCAGATTTGACTTTTGCACAATTCAAAGATAGGGCCATCCGGGTGCTCCGAGAGATAGGTTGGGAGTAAAGACTAATTGTAATTGCAGTCCTTTTCAGGGCTAGGTTACATCAGTTCCTATCACTTTTATCAGGCAGGTCTGTGCTCTTAAATAAATAGGTTGGGAGTAAAGACTAATTGTAATTGCAGTCCTTTTGAGGGCTAGGTTAAATCAGTTCCTATCACTTTTTGCCAGGCAGGTCTGTGCCAATGCTGTGCAAGTTTTTTTCACAGCATTTGGCTAAATATAGCAAAGCAAATCCTTTTTGGCCTCTTGCAGTGTGTGTTAGTCAGTGGAGTAGCCTATCTGTGTTGCAAGCTACACCACCTGTGTATAGAATTTTTTTTACTGCACCTAGTGAAGTAAAACCTTTTGGGCATAGCATCATTCTATTAGTCCATCTACAGTACAGACCAAAAGTTTGGACACACCTTCTCATTTAAAGATTTTTCTGTATTTTCATGACTTTGAAAATTGTACATTCACACTGAAGGCATCAAAACTATGAATTAACACATGTGGAATTATATACTTAACAAAAAAGTGTGAAACAACTGAAAATATGTCTTATATTCTAGGTTCTTCAAAGTAGCCACCTTTTGCTTTGATGACTGCTTTGCACACTCTTGGCATTCTCTTGATGAGCTTCAAGAGGTAGTCACCAGAAATGGTCTTCCAACAATCTTAGCTTGGTGCTCTGTTGCCGTTCTCTGTTAGTTTTGCTAGGTCTTCTGACCTCTATGCTTTTTGTTGTGTGTTTGTCTTTGACTGCTACTATTTCTGCTAGGAGGTGTCCAACTTATCCCAGTCCCTAGTTCTTGTAGGGATCCCTCCCTCACATCTATAGGTCTTCGTACAGACTAGCCGAGGACTTTAGCGGGTCTGATCGCAGGATCAGGTTCCCCGTTACATCGTAGGGATCTAGTTTAGTTCTATTGTAGGGACAGTTCTCCTGTCTTTCCTTAGTCCCTGTAGCAGATCATAACAGTAAGACCAGCCTTAAAAGAAAAAAAAATTTTCTCTAAGGAAAGACCTCCAGTTTTCCATCATGGTCTCGGTTCAAGATTTGGCTCAACGCTTGCAAGGACTCTCTCTGGAGGTGGCCGAGCTCCAACAACACGTGAGTAGCTGTTCTGGAGCACATTTTGTGGAACCAAAGGTACGTCTGCCTGATCTATTTTTTAGCGAACAACAAGATTTTTTTTCTTTTAAAAATGCTTGTTTATTGTATTTTCGTTTGAGACCCGGATCCTCTGGTGATGAATCACAGCGCATAGGGTTCATAATGTCACTTTTGCGCAAAAATCCTCAGGGATGGGCCTTCTCTCTCCAACCTAGTGATCCGTGCTTTAGATCAGTGGATAGTTTTTTTTCTGCTTTGGGTTTGTTGTATGATGATCCTGATCGTGTCTCATCTGCTGAGTCTGAATTGAGACGTTTGAGGCAGGGATCAGGTAATGTGGAAAAATATTGTTCTCACTTCCGTCGGTGGTCTGCCCAGGTGGGGTGGAACGATTCAGCTTTGAAAAGCTTGTTTCTTGCAGGGCTAGGTGAAAGGGTTAAGGATTTACTGATTGCTTATCCCACACCTGGAAACTTGCAGGAGGCAATGCAATTAGCTATACGGGTGGACAGGAGACTGCGTGCAAGGGTTAATGAGAGCAAATCCTCTGCTATGTCAGCTCCGAGTCCTGAGAGGGTCTGTGCTGACA
This sequence comes from Phyllobates terribilis, assembly GCF_046119375.1. Classification (NCBI taxonomy): domain Eukaryota; kingdom Metazoa; phylum Chordata; class Amphibia; order Anura; family Dendrobatidae; genus Phyllobates; species Phyllobates terribilis. Next base: position 345,223,400 of record NW_027362769.1, on the reverse strand, counting down.
ATGGAGAGCCGATGGAGATTGGGGCGATGGCACCCCGCTCTCAGGAAAAAGACCGCAGGCTTTCTGAAGGCTTGTGCTTCTATTGCGGAAATTCTGGTCATTTTATTAAGAACTGTGTGCTTCGTATGAAGAAAGAAAAAAAATGGTCAGTTATGCCCGTATTGCCTGTTTAAATTCTAAGGGAGTATTCCTATCTGCCACTACTGCTGCTCAGGATGAATTAATTGAATTTCGGGTATTTGTGGATTGTGGTTCTACTCTGAATGTGATTGATGGGGGATTCTTGGAAAAACTTAGATTAGAACCTAAAACTTTGTCATCCCCTATTGCTGTGGTTTCTGTTGATGGCTCTCCCTTGAAGAAGAGTGTTACTCATAAGGTCTGTGAATTTCCCCTCACTATTAATGGTATTCACCAAGAAAATTTGGATTTGGTGGTATTGGATAATTTGCCTTCTCCAGTAATATTGGGGTTACCCTGGTTAAAATTGCACAATCCTGTACTGGATTGGTCTACCAATGAAATTAAGTCCTGGAGCCCTAAGTGTTATGACAAGTGTTGTAATGGACGTATTGCTGCTGTGGATAAAGGGGAATTGCCTGTACCTATTCAGGATTTTTGGAGAGTTTTTTCTGAGGAGGAGTCACAAATTTTGCCTCCCCATAGAGACTATGATTGTACCATTGAATTTGTCCCTGGAGCGACGCTTCCTAAAAGTCGTTTATTTAATCTTACTATTCCTGAGAGAAAGGTTTTGGAGGAATACATACAGACAAGCTTGGCCGCCGGTCACATTAGGCCTTCCAAGTCTCCTGTGGCTGTTGGATTTTTTTTGTAAAAAAAAAAGATGGCGGTTTACGTCCTTGTCTGGACTTTCGTGAGATTAATAAAATTACTGTACGCAATCCTTACCCACTGCCATTGATTCCTGATTTATTTAACCAGTTAGTGGGGGCCAAGTGGTTCTCTAAAATTGATCTCCGGGGGGCATACAATTTGTTGCGCATGAAGGAGGGTGATGAATGGAAGACTGCTTTTAACACTCCTGTGGGTCATTTTGAGAATCTGGTTATGCCTTTTGGTCTTACCAATGCTCCAGCATTTTTTCAGAATCTTATTAATGACATCCTTAGACCTTTAATCGGCAAAAATGTGGTTGTGTATTTGGATGACATTCTGATTTATTCGCCTGATCTGGAGTCTCATTGGCGGAGCGTACGTGAGGTATTACAGTTATTAATGGACAATTCGCTTTTTGCTAAGCTGGAGAAATGTGAGTTCGCTGTACAGAGAATTAGTTTTTTGGGCTACATTATCTCCAGTGAAGGTTTTGAGATGGACTCGGTTAAAGTTCAAGCTGTGCAGGAATGGCCTAGGCCTATTGGTTTGAAATCGATACAGAGATTTTTGGGTTTCGCCAATTATTACAGAAAATTCATAAAAAAAATTTCTATTATTGTCAAACCGCTGACCGATCTCACCAGGAAAGGTGCTAATGCGGTTCAGTGGACTTCTGAGGCCATTGAAGCTTTTGTGTTTCTAAAGGAGAGGTTCACCTCTGCTCCCATCCTTATGCAGCCTGATGTGACTAAGCCGTTTTTGGTTGAGCTTGATGCTTCTTCGGTGGGGGTCGGTGCGGTGTTGTCTCAGGAAAACAAGGATGGAGTACATCCCTGTGCCTTTTTTTCAAAAAAAATTTCTGAGACTGAACTTAATTACGATATTGGTAATCGGGAATTGCTGGCTATTAAACTCGCATTTGAACACTGGCGTCACCTCTTGGAAGGTGCTGAATTTCCCATTCAGGTTTTCACTGATCATAAAAATCTGATCTATCTTGATGCTGCCAAGTGCTTGAATGCCCGTCAGGCTAGGTGGGCACTTTTTTTCTCGCTGTTTAATTTTTCCGTTACTTACATCCCGGGTACCAAGAATGTTAAAGCGGATGCTTTGTCTCGCAGCTTTTCTCCCATGGTCGGTGTTGAGGAGGAAGAGGAGAGCATTTTACAAGAAGGTGTTGTGATTGCTGCTTTGGACTCCGTTTTGGAGGATGAGATTCTTAAAGCTCAGGAGAATGCCCCATCTAACACTCCCCATGGGAGGTTGTTTGTGCCTAGGACCTTTAGGAAAGATTTGTTTGTTGAGTGTCATGAGTCTCGGTTGGCAGGTCATCCAGGAATTTCTGAGACCAAGAGACTTGTGGGTCGCAGTTTTTGATGGCCTGGATGGCAGAAGGAAGTCATTAAGTGGGTGCGCCAATGTACTGTGTGTGCTAGATCCAAGTCTTCGCATGCTCCTGCTGCGGGGTTGCTTTGCCCTCTGGAGGTTCCTAGTGCACCTTGGACACATCTGGCTATGGACTTTATTACTGACCTTCCCCCCTCTGAAGGTTTCACGGTCATCTGGGTGGTCGTGGACCGTTTTAGCAAGATGTGTCACTTGGTTCCCTTCATCAAACTGCCTTGCGCTAAGACACTCGCCAAGGCCTTTGTCAAGGAAATTGTCAGACTACATGGTGTTCCTACTGACATTGTTTCTGATAGGGGACCTCAGTTCGTGGATCGTTTTTGGCGTGCCTTTTGTGACAGGTTGGGAGTTCATTTGTCGTTTTCATCTGGATATCATCCTGAGTCTAATGGCCAGACAGAAAGGAAGAAACAGGATGTTGAGCAGTTCTTGCGTTGTTTTGTGGCAGACAATCAAGAGGGGTGGTCTGAGTTTCTGCCACTTGCTGAATTTGCTCTTAACAACCATACATCCTCTTCTGCTGGGTGTTCGCCTTTTTTTTGTTGTTCTGGGAGACATCCGTCTTTTGGGTCATTCTCCAAATTGGTTTTGGCTGTGCCTGAGGAGGAGAGTTTTTCCGGTGATTTGGAGAGAGTTTGGACGGATGTGCGTGGTAATCTTCAGGAGGCTAACAAAAAATCTAAGAGGTACTTTGATAGGAAACGGCAAGAGGTTTTGTTTGCTGTTGGTGACTTGGTTTGGTTGTCCTCTAAGAATCTGCGATTGAGGATTCCTTCTAAAAAATTGGGTTCCAAGTTCGTAGGGCCCTTTAAGGTGCTTCAGATAGTTAACCAATCTGCTGTTAGGTTGGAGGTTCTTACGTCCTGGAAGATTAACCCGGTGTTTCATGTTTCTTGTTGAAAAAAGCTGATGTGTCGGATGGTGAAGCCTCTGCCACTGTTCCTCCGGTGGTGGAGGACGGGGAATATGAAATTTCCCGCATCCTAAATTCTAGACGGTATAGAGGGAGTTTGCAGTATCTCGTCGCTTGGAAGGATTTCGGACCTGAGGATAACTCATGGGTGAGGGCGGATGATGTTTCTGCTTCCAGACTGGTCAGAGCGTTTCACAGGAGGTTTCCTGGTAAGCCTGGGCCTAGGGGATCCGGAGGATCCTCTTAGAAGAGGGGGTACTGTTAGAACTCTCCTGTTAGTTTTTTTTTAGTTTGCTGGTCACATGACCATTTTTGCCTATTTAATCCAGCTCCGCCCTCCTGGTCTTGCTGGACTTCATTGTATTTACTACTCTTGAGCTAGCTTGGTGCTCTGTTGCCGTTCTCTGTTAGTTTTGCTAGGTCTTCTGACCTCTATGCTTTTTGTTGTGTGTTTGTCTTTGACTGCTACTATTTCTGCTAGGAGGTGTCCAACTTATCCCAGTCCCTAGTTCTTGTAGGGATCCCTCCCTCACATCTATAGGTCTTCGTACAGACTAGCCGAGGACTTTAGCGGGTCTGATCGCAGGATCAGGTTCCCCGTTACATCGTAGGGATCTAGTTTAGTTCTATTGTAGGGACAGTTCTCCTGTCTTTCCTTAGTCCCTGTAGCAGATCATAACACACATGCTCCTGCTTCGGGGTTGCTTTGCCCTCTGGAGGTTCCTAGTGCACCTTGGACGCATCTTGCTATTGATTTTATTACTGATCTTCCTGCCTCTGAGGGTTTCACGGTCATCTGGGTGGTCGTGGACCGTTTTAGCAAGATGTGTCACTTGGTTCCTTTCATCAAACTGCCCTGCGCTAAGACACTCGCTAAGGCTTTCGTTAAGGAAATTGTCAGACTCCATGGCGTTCCTACCGACATTGTTTCTGATGGGGGACCTCAGTTCGTGGCTCATTTTTGGCGTGCCTTTTGTGACAGGTTGGGAGTTCATTTGTCATTTTCATCTGGATATCATCCTGAGTCTAATGGACAGACAGAAAGAAAGAACCAGGATGTTGAACAGTTTTTGTGTTGTTTTGTGGCTGACAATCAAGAGGGGTGGTCTGAGTTTCTGCCACTTGCTGAATTTGCCCTTAACAACCATACATCCTCTTCTGCTGGGTGTTCTCCTATTTTTTGTTGTACGGGGAGACATTCGTCGTTTGGGTCATTCTCCAAATTGGTATTGGCTGTGTCGGAGGAGGAGAATTTTTCCGGTGATTTGGAGAGAGTTTTGACTGATGTACGTTGTAACCTTCAAGAGGCTAACAAAAAATCTAAGAGGTACTTTGACAGGAAACGTCAAGAGGTTTTGTTTACGGTTGGTGACATAGTTTGGTTGTCCTCTAAGAATCTGGGGTTGAGGATTCCTTCTAAGAAATTGGGCCCAAAATTTGTAGGGCTGTTTAAGGTACTTCAGGTAGTTAACCAATCTGCTTTTAGGTTGGAGGTTCCTACCTCCTGGAAGATTAATCCGGTGTTTCATGTTTCCTTATTGAAAAAAGCTGATGTTTCGGATAGGGACGCCACTGTCTCTGTTCCTTCGTTGGTGGAAGATGGTGAATATGAAATTTCTCGCTTTCTTAATTCTAGATGGCATAGAGGGAGATTGCAGTATCTCGTCGCTTGGAAAGGTTTCGGTCCAGAGGATAACTCCTGGGTAAAGGCGGATGATGTCTCTGCTCCTAGACTTGTCGGAGTGTTTCACAGGAGGTTTCCTGATAGACCTGGGCCTGGAGGATCCGGAGGATCCTCATAGAAGAGGGGGTACTGTTAGAACCCTCCTGTTAGTCTTTTTTCTATTTTGTTGGTCACATGACTTTCTGCCTATTTAATCCAGCTCCGCCCTTCTGGCCTTGCTGGACTTCAGTGTTTCATTTACTCTTAAGCTAGCCAGGTGCCTTGTACCTAACTCTGTAGTTTGCTTGGTCCTTGGACCAGTAGTACTTTTTGTTTGTTTGTCTTTGCTCTGCTACAATTTCTGCTAGGAGGTGTCCATCTATTTCCCAGTCCTTAGTTCTTGTAGGGACCCCTCCCTTATATCTATAGGTCTGCGTTCAGACTAGCCGAGGACTTAGGCGGGTCTCTTCACAAGGAACAGGTCTCCCGCTGCATCGTAGGGAATCAGCTTAGTCCTATTGTAGGGACAGTTTTCCTATCTTTCCTAAGTGCTTGTAGCAGTTCATAACAGTTGCAAATTCAAAATAATTTTTATCTGCATCTAGCTCTGAAAAAATATTTCGGCTTGTTGCAGTGTGTGGGACTTGTTCTATTAGTCCATCTATACTAACCTCCACCAGGTTGCAAATTCAATATAATTTTTTTCTGCATCTAGCTCTGAAAAAATATTTCGGTTTGTAGCAGTGTGTGGGACTTGTTCTATTAGTCCATCTATTCTAACCTCCACCAGGTTGCAAATTCAAAATAATTTTTATCTGCATCTAACCCAGCCAATACTTTTGGGCTAATACCACAGTTTGGCCACTCAGCTCTGCTCTGTTCCCTTCCTTTGTTTTTTGTGCAAACAACTCCAGAGTTGTGAATTAGTTAACCACCAAAATGAGTGGAAAAAGGCCTGCTGCTGGTGGAAAGGGGAATAGGCGTGTTGGGAAGGGAATAAAAGGTTGTGTCCGTGGGGTAGATGTTAAAGCAACAGTAACATCTGCAGAAGAAATACCATCTTCAAGCCAAACTAAGATGTCTACTTCTTTTAGCAGACAATGTGATAAGATCCCTTTCTTACGGCCACGCCAATCGCTACAAATTCCAGATGAGGCACAAAAACAGCAGGTGCTTCAACGGATATCAAGTGCTCCTTTAAGTGGGCTCTCGTCCACATCAACTTCAACATCACAAATACTCCAGTCCTCAGAGGTGTCCCCCAATCGCACTTGCTTCCTCACAGCTCCCAAATCTCCAGCTGCCCGTCTGAGTATGAGGCAGAACAGATGGTTGAGTCTGCAGAGCTGTTTACTCATACTATAGCCTGGGAATCAGAGGTCGGCTCCAGCGCTTCTGTGAATCCAGACGAGGAAATGATCTGCACTGATGCCCAGAATCTTTATGAGTCGGATCCAGGACCAGACGCAGAAGGTTCTGACCATAATGTAGACCCTCATTCCCAAACTGTAACGCCTGTTGGTGGAGACAATGAGGAAGACGATGATGAGACTCAAATACCTGATTGGAGCGACAACTTTAGTTTTTTGTCAGGGCAGGAAGAGGTTGGCTCTGAGGACGACGGGTGTGATAACACACAGGGTGATGATGACGAGGTTGGAGATCCCACTTACTGTCAACCCACAGTCAGCCAGTCGACGAGGTCAGCAGAGGAGATGGAGGAGGATGCTAGTGACGACGAGGTCAGGTTGCGCCTTCCTGGACAGAGACATAGTACTGGAAGCACGTCAACAACTGCATCCTCAAACACAACTCTGCCTCTGACCACAAGTCGTGGTGGCTCTCCAGGTCGCATGGGTGCAAAGCCTTGCATAGCCTGGGCATTTTTTCAGATCAATAAAGATGACCCAACTCGTGTTATCTGTAACATTTGTCAGCAAAAGCTAAGTAGAGGCCAAAAAATACAAAGTTTGAGTAATTCATGCATGAAACGGCACATGGATATGAAGCATAAGTTGCAGTGGGAAGCTCACTGTGCTACAATGTGGCCTAGCCGGCCGGGCCAACCACCGTCTGCCACATCTTGTGCATCCGCGGCCTCTTCATCCTCTGTGACTGGGGGGATAGCAGTCACACCTGTTTTGGGACGCAGACCTGCCACCTCTTTACCCGCAACAGCCAGCGTGATTGGCAGGTCATCATTTTCTTTGGAGGTGGAAACACCAGCTGGTGTTCAGCGCTGTCCGACATCGATAGCACCACTTTTGGATCAAGGCAACCTAACATGTCTGCATGCATCTTCCTCACAGACCGGCAGTTTGCGGGGACACCCTTCTCAACCCCGTCTAAGCACAACAGCCAGCCCTCGGTCCCTCAGATGTGGACAAGTAAAAGACCATTTCCTCCTAGCCATGAGAAAGCTAAGAGGTTGAATTTTACCATCTGCAAGCTCTTGGCTACAGAAATGCTGCCTTTCCGCCTGGTGGACACAGAGGATTTTTGAGATCTTATGTCCGTCGCAGTGCCCCAGTACCAGATGCCAAGTCGGCACTACTTCTCAAAGAAAGGTGACCTGCGCTCCACCAGCATGTCGCACACAATATCACCGCTTCTTTGAGAAACTCTGTGTGTGACAGGGTGCATTTCACCACAGACACTTGGACAAGTAGGCATGGACAGGGGCGTTACATGTCGCTGACTGGGCACTGGTTAACTATGGTGACAGCAGGACAAGGGGCTGCTGTCCAAGTCTTGCCATCCCCACGAGTTGTGCGTCAATCCTCTTTATCTCGAAGTTCCTCCACAGCTTCTGCCTCCTCAACCTCCTCTCGGTCCTCCATCTGCACCCAAAGCCTGTCTGGTCATGCCACAAGCTTTCTAACTGCGCAGAAGGGATCCTGCACACCTCCTTACTATGCTGGCAGCAGGGCTCAACGTCATCAGGGAGTTTTTACTTTGAAATGTCTGGGAAATGTGAGTCACACAGCTGAGGAGTTGTGGTCAGCTCTGGAGAACCAGTTTCATGAATGGTTGTCTCCACTGGACCTGAAACCAGGGAAGGCCGTGTGCGATAATGCTGCAAACCTGGGTGCGGCCCTTCGCCGGGGCAATGTCACACACGTGCCTTGTATGGCTCACGTGTTGAACCTGGTTGTCCAGCAATTTTTAGCCCACTATCCCGGACTAGATGGCCTTCTGCAGAGGGCACGGTCGCTGTGTGCTCACTTCCGCCATTTGCATCCCGCAGCTCAGCGACTTACATCTCTACAGATGTCATTGGGCCTGCCACTTCACCAGCTAAAATGCGATGTGCCTACCCGGTGGAATTCAACTCTGCACATGTTGCAGCGACTGTGGCAGCACCGACAAGCCCTGGTGCAATATCTTCTGACGTATAGCCTGGGCCAACGAGATCCAGAGGTGGGGCAAATCACGCTGGAGGAGTGGTCTCAGATCAGGGACCTATGTACCCTTCTGCACAGTTTTGAAATGGTGATGAAGATGTTTAGTGCTGACGATGCCTTTATCAGCATGACTATTCCGGTGATTTACATGCTGGAGCACATGTTAAACAAAATTCGGAGTCAGGTGGTGGCACAAGAGGAGGTGGAGGAAGTAGAGGAGGAGGAGTTGTATGCGGAAGGGCTAACATCTGCAAGGTCCAAACGGTCGGCAGCACCAAGGCGGCAGGCATGTGAGGGTGGGGGAGATGGTTTTACCAGGGCGCATGGTAGCAGCCAAACTACTGAGGAAGGTGCAGGAGCCCAGGAAGAAGTGGAGGACGAACTGATGGAAGACTCATCAGATGAGGGAGACCTTGATCACATTTCTGTTGTGCGAGGTTGGGGGGAGAGGGCAGAGGATGGAAGCATGATTGTTACCTCATCACCAACACAACAGGGACTTGGTGCTCCTGGATGCGCAAGACACATGAGTGCCTTCTTGCTGCACTACCTGCAACATGACCCTCGAATTGTGAGAATTAGAAATAATCCTGACTACTGGGTTGCCACGCTGTTAGATCCCCGGTACAAAAGTAAATTTGCAGAAATTATTCCTGCCATAGAAAGAGATGCACGCATGCAGGAGTATCAGCAGAGACTGTTGCAGAATCTTACATGTGCTTTTCCCCAAAACACTATTGGTGCACATAGTGAATCTCACAGTTCCAACTTGCCAACCGTGGCACCGTCGAGTGTTCAGCACTCAAAACGTAACAGAAACACCGTATCTGCTGGTAACATCAATTTTGCGGAATCATTTCACCACCTTTTTAGCCCATCCTTTGCAAGGCCACAGGAGACAAGATGTCTGACACATAGTCAACGCCTAGAGACGATGGTACAGGAGTATCTCCAAGTAAACATTGAAGCCATGACTGTGTCACTGAACCCTTGCTCTTTTTGGGCTTCCAATCTGGATAAATGGCCGGAGGTCGCCACTTATGCCTTGGAGATCTTGTCATGCCCCGCAGCCAGCGTTCTGTCTGAACGTGTGTTCAGCGCTGCTGGTGGTGTGCTGACAGATAAGTGCAGGCGGCTCTCCACTGATAATGTAGACAGACTCACGTTCATAAAGATGAACAAATCATGGATCCGAAACAACTTTTCTACCCCTGTCTCATCCTGGGGAGAGTAGAAGCTTGATGATTTGTTAAAATCACCTCACCAACCGTTTTAAGCTTTCAAATTACTAATCATGTTTATCTGTATCTTGGCTGGAAAATAATTTGGGCCTTGTAGCAGTGTGCAGTACTGATTCTATTAGGCCATCTATATTAAGCTCCACCAGCTTTCAAATTAATAATAATTTTTAGCTGCATCTAGCCCGGAAAATAATTTTGGGGCTCCTAGATGCGCAAGACACACGAGTGCCTTCTTGCTGCACTAACTGCATCATGACCCTCAGATTGTCAGAATTCGAAATAATCCTGACTACTGGGTTGCCACACTCTTAGATCCCCCACACTCTTCGAACAAACCTTTTCATTTTAATAAAGAACAAGAAAATGGTCATTTTTGAAATTATAAGCATTAGCCGGTTATTAGAAACTGAAATCAAACAGTTTTCAACTCAAAACTTTATTCTAGGTGATGTTACTTTTGCACATAGGACCCCTTGTTTGAAAGGAGCTTCTGAACTCTCTCGTCCATTGAATTTGTCAGGTTTTGGATGGTTTCTGCTTCAATTGTTTTGCATGAGGACATAATACCCTCCCAGAGCTGTTGCTTAGATGTGAACTGCCTCCCGCCATCATAGACACTCCTTTTGATGATGCTCCAGAGGTTCTCAATGGGGTTGAGGTCAGGGGAGCATGGGTGTCACACCATAAGTTTGTCCCCTTTATGCCCATATCAGCCAGAGATGCCGATGTGTTATGTGCAGCATGAGACGGTGCATTATCATGCATGAAAATGGTCTTGCTGCGGAATACACGGTTCTTCTTCTTGAACCATGGCAGGAAGTGCTGTTTGAGAAACTCCACATACATTATGGAGTTCATCTTTACCCCTTCAGGGATCCTAAAGGGGCCGAAAATCTCTCTCCCCATGATTCCAGCCCAAAACATTACTCCACCTCCTCCTTGTTGGCGCTGTAGCCGTGTTTACATGGGGTGTCCATCAACCAGCCATCCTCCACTCCATCCATTTGGACCATCGAGCGTTGCACGGCATTCATCGGTGAACAAAACAGTTTTGAAGTCAGTCTTCATGTATTGTTTGGCCCACTGGAGCTGTTTCTGCTTGTGTACAGTGGATAGTGGAGGTCGACAGGATGGCTTACGCACAGCTGCAAGCCTCTGAAGGACCCTGCATCTTGTTGTTCGGGGGACGTTGGAGGCACCAGCAGCTTCAAAAACTTGTCTGTTGCTATGACAAGGCTTTTTTGCCGCTGATCTTTTAACCTGACGTAATTGCCTGTAGGAAAGAGTCCTTAATTTTCCCTTATCAGCACGCACACGTGTGTACTGTGAATCAGCTACATACTTCTTGATTGCCAAGACACTTAATCCTGATCATCGCACAATGTTGATTGTAGTCATGCCTTGACCTAAACACTCCACAATTTGTTGCTTCTCAGCAGCCGACACATCCTTTTTCTTTCCCATTTTGGCAGAAAATGTAGGCTGCTTAATAATGTGGGACAGCCTTCTTAAGTAGTCTTTAGTGTTGAGCCACCCCCGTGGTGTTCGGGTTCGGTTCGGTTCGTCGAACACCGGGATGTTCGAGGAACTGTTCGTCGAACACCTTAGAACACCGTCGAACACCGTTAAAACCAATGGCAGGCAAACAAAAACACATAGAAACACATAGAAAACACCTGCAAAGGTGTCCAAAAGCTGACAAACTGCTCAGAAGACACTCTCTTTAAAAAAGCCGGCCGGCAAATTCAGCAGCGGTACCCGACAATTTAGAACAGAAAGATAGAGCATCACACATAGATTAGATAGATAGAAACATGTCAGTCACATATATATGAAGTACAGTGATAGTGTTGGTTACTGTACTTGTCATTTAGTATTAAAATAAAGGATTTATTATTAAAAAAATTGGCGTGGGGTTCCCCTTAATTTTAGGCTCTAGCGGAGGTTAAGCAGACGGCTGGGGCAGATGTTTGAAGCCTGGGAAGGGGTAATACCCACGGAGCTTCCCAGGCTACTAATATCAGCCCCCAGCTGAATACCTAGCCTTTACTAGCTATTAAAATGGGGGACCCCCAAAAAAAATGACGTGGGGTCCCCCCTAATTTAATAGCTAGCAAAGGCTAGGCAGACAGCTGGGGGCTGATATTAATAGCCCAGGAAGGGAGCCATGAATATTGGCCCCCTCCCAGGCTAGAAACACCAGCCGTCAGCCGCCCCAGAAATGGCGCATTCATAGGATGCGCCAATTCTGGCACTTAGCCTCGCTCTTCCACGCTGCCCTGGTGCGGTGGCAGGGGGTAATAGGGTTGGGGTTGATGTCAGCTTATAATGCCAGCTGACATCAAGCCCAGGTTAGTAATGGAGAGGCGTCTATAAGACACCCCCATTACTAACCCCATAGTCAAAGTTAAAAAAAACACAAACACCCAGAATAAAGTCCTTTAATTGAAATAAAGACACAATCCTTTATTGTTCTAAATTAAACCATACTTACCATCACGCCCATTCCAGCTGAAGCCAACGATCTCCTGCAATAAAAGAAAAATAATAAAGCAACCTCATCCTTACCTTTCCATGGTTCCCACGACAGCTTCAGCTCTGCTACATCGAGATGACAGGCTGGACCGCAGCAGAACGCTGCCATCCAGCCTGTCATCCCGCAGACACTGAGAAGCGCAGGCTTGCTTGCGCTGCTCAGCGTCTTTCTGTGACGACATCCAGATGAGCCGAGTTCATGTCCAATGAACTCAGCTCACCTCATGCACGTCACTGACAGCGTGGGAAAATTCTCACGCTGAAGCGCTGATTGCAGGAGAATTTTCCCACGCTGTCAGTGACGTGCAGGAGGTGAGCTGAGTTCATTGGACATGACCTCGGCTCATCTGGATGCCGTCACAGCGAGACAGTGAGGAGCGCAAGCATGCCTGCGCTTCTCAGTGTCTGCGGGATGACAGACTGGATGGCAGCGTTCTGCTGCGGTCCAGCCAGTCATCTCGATGTAGCAGAGCTGAAGCGGTCGTGGGAACCATGGAAAGGTAAGAATGAGGTTGGTTTATTATTTTTCTTTTATTGCAGGAGATCGTTGGCTTTAGCTGGAATGGGTGTGATGGTAAGTATGGTTTAATTTAGAACAATAAAGAATTGTGTCTTTATTTCAATTAAAGGACTTTATTCTGGGTGTTGTGTTTTTTTTAAATACTTTACTAGAAATTCATGGCGGTCATGTCTAATGCTGGCGTGACCCCATGAATTTTGGGCTTGGGGCCAGCTGATAATACCAAGCTGGCCCTAACCCCTTTATTACCCAGTGAGCCACCGCACCAGGGCCCTGGATGAGTTGGGTACAGCGCCAGAAGATGGCGCTTCTATGAACGCGCCATTTTCCGGGGTGGCTGCGGACTGCAATTTGTAGCGGGGGGGGCCCAGAAAGCTTGGGCCTCCCTGCGCTGCAGATTCCAGCCCCCAGCTGCCTAGTTGTACCTGGCTGGACACAAAAATAGGGCGAAGCCCCACGTATTTTTTTTTTAATTATTTCATGAAATTCATGAAATAATTAAGAAAAAAAGGCCTTCCCTATATTGTTGTGTCCGGCCAGGTACAAATAGGCAGCTGGTGGTTGGGGGCAGCCCGTTCCTGCCTGCTGTACCTGGCTGGACACAAATATAGTGCGAAGCCCCACTTCAATTTTTTTTAATTATTTCATGAAATTCATGAAATAATTAAGAAAAAAAGGCCTTCCCTATATTGTTGTGTCCGGCCAGGTACAAATAGGCAGCTGGTGGTTGGGGGCAGCCCGTTCCTGCCTGCTGTACCTGGCTGGACACAAATATAGTGCGAAGCCCCACTTCAATTTTTTTAAATTATTTCATGAAATTCATGAAATAATTAAGAAAAAAGGGGCTTCCCTATATTGTTGTGTCCGGCCAGGTACAAATAGGCAGCTGGTGGATGGGGGCAGCCCGTTCCTGCCTGCTGTACCTGGCTGGACACAAATATAGTGCGAAGCCCCACTTCAATTTTTTTAAATTATTTCAGGAAATTCATGAAATAATTTAAAAAAAATTGACGTGGGGCTTCGCACTATATTTGTGTCCAGCCAGGTACAGCAGGCAGGAACGGGCTGCCCCCAACCACCAGCTGCCTATTTGTACCTGGCCGGACACAACAATATAGGGAAGCCCTTTTTTTCTTAATTATTTCATGAAATAATTTAAAGAAAATTGACGTGGGGCTTCGCACTATATTTGTGTCCAGCCAGGTACAACTAGGCAGCTGGGGGCTGGAATCCGCAGCGCAGGGAGGCCCAAGCTTTCTGGGCCACCCCCGCTGCAAATTGCAGTCCGCAGCCACCCCGGAAAATGGCGCGTTCATAGAAGCGCCATCTTCTGGCGCTGTACCCAACTCATCCAGGGCCCTGATGCGGTGGCTCACTGGGTAATAAAGGGGTTAGGGCCAGCTTGGCATTATCAGCTGGCCCTAAGCCCGAAATTCATGGGATCACGCCAATATTAGACATGACCACCATGAATTTCTAGTAAAGTATTTAAAAAAAACACAACACCCAGAAAAAAGTCCTTTAATTGAAATAAACACACAATTCTTTATTGTTCTAAATTAAACCATACTTACCATCACGCCCATTCCAGCTGAAGCCAACGATCTCCTGAAATAAAAGAAAAATAATAAAGCAACATCATCCTTACCTTTCCATGGTTCCCATGACAGCTTCAGCTCTGCTACATCGAGATGACAGGCTGGACCGCAGCAGAACGCTGCCATCCAGCCTGTCATCCCGCAGACACTGAGAAGCGCAGGCTTGCTTGCGCTCCACAGTGTCTCTCTGTGAGGGCATCCAGATGAGCCGAGTTAATGTCCAATGAACTCGGCTCACCTCATGCACGTCACTGACAGCGTGGGAAAATTCTCCTGCACTCAGCGCTTCAGCGTGGGAGAATTCTCACACTGAAGCGCTGAGTGCAGGAGAATTCTCCCACGCTGTCAGTGACGTGCAGGAGGTGAGCTGAGTTCATTGGACATGAGCTCAACTTATGCACGTCACTGACAGCGTGGGAAAATTCTCCTGCACTCAGCGCTTCAGCTGGGAGAATTCTCACGCTGAAGCGCTGAGTGCAGGAGAATTCTCCCACGCTGTCAGTGACGTGCAGGAGGTGAGCTGAGTTCATTGGACATGAGCTCACCTTATGCACGTCACTGACAGCGTGGGAGAATTCTCCTGCACTCACCGCTTCAGCGTGAGAATTCTCACGCTGAAGCGCTGAGTGCAGGAGAATTTTCCCACGCTGTCAGTGACGTGCATGAGGTGAGCCGAGTTCATTGGACATGAACTCGGCTCATCTGGATGTCGTCACAGAGAGACGCTGAGCAGCGCAAGCAAGCCTGCGCTTCTCAGTGTCTGCGGGATGAGAGGCTGGATGGCAGCGTTCTGCTGCGGTCCAGCCTGTCATCTCGATGTAGCAGAGCTGAAGCTGTCGTGGGAACCATGGAAAGGTAAGGATGAGGTTGCTTTATTATTTTTCTTTTATTGCAGGAGATCGTTGGCTTCAGCTGGAATGGGCGTGACGGTAAGTATGGTTTAATTTAGAACAATAAAGGATTGTGTCTTTATTTCAATTAAAGGACTTTATTCTGGGTGTTTGTGTTTTTTTTAACTTTGACTATGGGGTTAGTAATGGGGGTGTCTTATAGACGCCTCTCCATTACTAACCTGGGCTTGATGTCAGCTGGCATTATAAGCTGACATCAACCCCAACCCTATTACCCCCTGCCACCGCACCAGGGCAGCGTGGAAGAGCGAGGCTAAGTGCCAGAATTGGCGCATCCTATGAATGCGCCATTTCTGGGGCGGCTGACGGCTGGTGTTTCTAGCCTGGGAGGGGGCCAATATTCATGGCTCCCTTCCTGGGCTATTAATATCAGCCCCCAGCTGTCTGCCTAGCCTTTGCTAGCTATTAAATTAGGAGGGACCCCACGTCATTTTTTTTGGGGGGTCCCCCATTTTAATAGCTAGTAAAGGCTATGTATTCAGCTGGGGGCTGATATTAGTAGCCTGGGAAGCTCCGTGGGTATTACCCCCTTCCCAGGCTTCAAACATCTGCCCCAGCCGTCTGCTTAACCTCCGCTAGAGCCTAAAATTAAGGGGAACCCCACGCCAATTTTTTTAATAATAAATCCTTTATTTTAATACTAAATGACAAGTACAGTAACCAACACTATCACTGTACTTCATATATATGTGACTGACATGTTTCTATCTATCTAATCTATGTGTGAAGCTCTATTCTGTCTGTTATAAATTGTCGGGTACCGCTGCTGAATTGCCGGCCGGCTTTTTTAAAGAGACGGTGCATGAAAACACTATTATTTTTTTTGATAAATCCTTTACGCTAAATGACAAGTACAGTAAGCAACACTGTCACTGTACTTCGTATATATGTGGCTGACATGTTTCTATCTATCTAATCTATGTGTGAAGCTCTATTCTGTCTGTTATAAATTGTCGGGTACCGCTGCTGAATTGCCGGCCGGCTTTTTTAAAGAGACGGTGCATGAAAACACTATTATTTTTTTTGATAAATCCTTTACGCTAAATGACAAGTACAGTAAGCAGCACTTTCACTGTACTTCGTATATATGTGGCTGACATGTTTATATCTATCTAATCTATGTGTGAAGCTCTATTCTTTCGGTTCTAAATTGTCGGGTACCGGTGTATGCCGCTGCTGAATTGCCGGCTTTTCATGTTTCACTGTTGGCACTGTTCCCATCGATTTGGGCAATCATTGTAATGCCACAACCACCATGGCTGTGGCATTACAGTGAGTGGCAGACAATCCCTGCATGATTGGTGCTCTAAATAGCGCCAGACATGCAGGACACGCTTTTGGTGCACGAACAGTTATCGAACATAACCTCGAACAGCCGAATTTTTTGCAAATCGTTCGGGTTCGTCGAACAACTCGAACACCGCCCAAAACAGCTCGAATTTGAGATTGGCGAACAGTTCTAGTCGAACACCACTCATCTCTAGTAGTCTTGCCTTTCATTGGACACACCTGCCAAACTAATTAGCACAGGTGTCTGCAATTGCTTACAGTGATATAAAGAGCCCTGACACACATCACCATCAATGAGTTTAACTGACAAACAAACAAATTCTTACCTTAAACACTTTTTGCATAATAATTTGGAACACAGTGTACATGTGCTTTTCCACAAAACACCAGTGGTTCACGTAGTGAATCTTACAGTTCTAACTTGCCAACCGTGGTCTGTATGGAGTTGTTCAATAAAGGGCCCAAAATTAAGATAGACGGGAGAGGTCTCTATGAATACGAATTCCTAAGTATTTGATACCCTGTGAGGGCCAGGCAAAGGGAAAGTTGGACTGGATGGAATCCTGTATGGATTTGGGGAGGGAGACATCGAGGGCCTCAGACTTCGCTGCATTGATTTTAAAATTTGACCATGTAACAAAGTGATCTATTTCAGCCATAACAGCAGGGATGGATATATGTGATTGAGTGATATATACTAGGACATCATCAGCAAATGCAGAGCATTTGTACTCGGTGCCTCCCACCTCAATCCACCTAATATTGGGGTTATGGCGAATTGATGAAAGCAGGTGCTCCGTCTCTAGGATGTATAAGAGAGGGGACAGAGGACATCCCTGCCTTGTCCCATTGGTGATCATGAAAGGTGATGAAAATGTTCCATTTATCTGCAGCTTAGGTGACGTATTGCGATACAGGGCCGTGATTTTGCCTATAAAAGGGTTCCCTAGACCCCTACCCCAAGCTTTTTTAAGAGTATAATATATGGCGTGCCAGGAGACTCTATGGAATGCTTTCTCAGCATCCAACGAGAGTATCTAATTACAAATTTTTAGCTGCATCTAGCCCAGGAAATACTTTGTGCCTAGTAGCAGTGTCTCCTAGTCAGCGGATTATCCCAGCTGTTAAGCAAGCTACGCCACCTGTAGTTTGGACACTTAATTTTTTCAAAGGAAATGGTTCAGGCCTCCGGGACACTCAGTGGCACCCCAAGGCACAGGGGCTGGGACTGGCGGTAGGACGCCTTGCGGTGGACCGCCAAGCTCAATACTTATAAAAGCTTTTTAACTGCAGCAGCTTTAGTGGACGCTTCTGGAGCTGGAACTCTTTTTTTATTTTATAGAAAAAGTACAAAAACATAAAAACCCCGCAACACTCCATCAAACCCTCCCCATGTCATATATCACCAACAATTTTCCAGAACAAAAGAGAGGCTAAGCCGCCAATAAATAATACACAATATGTAAACCCAGAAACTATAACCCCCCCTATGTCATACAATAACCAAACTGAAAAGAAGGCTAAGCTGCCTTAAAAATAAGCAAGGAACGATACTAAGCATACCATGAAAGTCCCCGTTAGGTCCAGATGAAAGTCTAGGTGCGGGTTCTCCATTCAGAGCCACAGGAGTCCATTGAGTCCGTAAGAGTCCTTGAGAGAGTCCAAGAGAGTCCCAGAGTCCTAGAGTCCGTGAGTCCTCACATTAAAGTTTATGCTCGGCTCGGCTCGGCTCCGCTCCACCCCTGCTCTTTTTGCTCTTTTTTGCTCCTCTCCTTTGGCCTTGCTACTTTCTTATTCCCTTTCCATCCGCCTCCTTCCCGGCTCGATGTTCCATATAGGAAGAGAAACAGAAAAAGGGGACCGCATTACCATACCTTCAGACCAACCACAGACAACCTTAACACACAGCCTGAAAATAAAACCTGGTCCATCGCCCAACATAACATACCCAACATAAGCATAATAACCACTGTGGAAGAAAAAAAAACAACCCTAACTGAAACTTAGAACCCTACATACACACCCATGTGTTGTTTTTTTTTTTTATTTATTTATTTATTTTTTTCCCTACTGGCATAAAATATGACATACACTAATACTACCACATGACAATACTACTACTTAAATAATTTTTTATTTTTTTTTGCGATATCTCGGTGGGGTTTACCTTCACCCCACCATATTACCCTACTACCCTACTGCCTTATATGGAATACCTCACAACTTAGCATAATAACTCAACAACTTAACAACATTATAACCTGACTGACGACAATCTAACAATTACCACTTACACTTTAAGCCATGGCTCGGTGCTTGCGAGCCCCATACACCTCAGTACTTCTTGAAAACAAAAAGCTACCAGTGAAAGTTGACAGCCCACCACCGGGAGCCGGAAAAGCAGGCACTCTCCCTGATACAAGGAAAAATATAAATATAAACCTACCTTTCCCTTACTATCTAAAAAGCTATCCCTAATTTAAAAGACCTGTCCCTATCTGTCCCTACCTGCCCCTATCGCCCTATCTACCTCACCTCGTGCCTAACTATCTTTCCCTCCTCTGTCCCTAACTGTCCCTATGAATATCTCTCCCTACTGCCTAAATACCTGCCCCTACTACTATAAAAATAAAATTAATCTGGCCCTCAAGGCACTTCAAATGAGAGACCCCTCCAAAGGCGGGAGGCCTTCCCAGTGCCCAGCCTGTCAAATTCCAGCAAGCGCATTTTACCAAGGTCACCCAGAATGTTCCTAACCACCTCTTCCATGGGGAGGTTTTTCTGTTGGGTAGAAACTAAGCAGCGTGCGTTCCACGTGTAGAACCTAACCACTAAGCTGACTAGAAATAACGTGCCCCGGTCTCGGCCACCCAGGGACCCGAATGCTCCATACGCCCACTCCGGATAGGAGAGGCGAGCCAGCCTAGGCCAGCCTATGGAAGCACCCACCCTGTTGCAGACCCCTGCATTAAAGGGGCACTGAAGGAGGAAGTGCTCCATGCTTTCCAGCACGTTGCAGCATTCCTCACGGGGGCAACCCCGGTCATCGGAATTCCTGTACTTCAAATTGCCCCTTACATACAGCCTCCCGTGAAAGCAGCGCCAGGCCAAGTCCCAAAACTTCAAGGGGATCCGAGTAGAATTTAACAACCTCAGCCCCACCTCCAGATCCCGACCTGGCCAATCCTTGAGGGCCAGAGGCTTCTGGAAATGGGTCAACAGAACCCTCCTGTCAAGGAATTTCCTCGGCATGGTTCTGATCTCCCACATTCCCAGACTCCACCGGCGTATCACTTTCAAAACCAGGGTAGCATAAGCCGGGAGATGCCCGTGCGGTGTGCGTAGGTCCTTCACTCGCCCTCCTGACTCCAATTCCTGGAAGAAGGGTCGAAGCCATCCCCTGCAGGAGAATACCCACGGAGGAGCCCTCTCTGGCCAGAGGTTCGCTATGTTGATTTTAAGGAAGGCATTCACTAAGAATACCACCGGGTTGACCCTACCCAACCCGCCTAGTCTCCTCGTACGGTACGTGACCTCTCTTTTGACTAGGTTGAGCCTGTTTCCCCATAACATCTGAAAAAACAGGCCGTAGACCCGTGTCCAAAGAGGCTCTGGCAAAATGCAGACGCTGCCCAAATAGTTCAGCAAAGGCAGAAGGTAACCCTTGATCAGGTTCACCCGCTCCCTTAGGGTTAAAGTCCAACCCTTCCACTGGTCCACCTTTTGAGCGGCAATCTTCAGCCTGCCCTCCCAATTTAGCTGGGGGTAATCACCCGGGCCGAAATTGATGCCTAAGATCTTAGCTGTTGGTTGAGGTTCTGGGAGGGTGTCCGGGAGACCAAAACTAGGGTCTCCCCCTCCCAGCCAGAGACTCTCACACTTCCCCTGGTTGATCTTAGACCCAGATGCCTCCGAGTAGCGGTCAACCTCAGACATCACCCAGTCCGCCTCCTCTTTCGAGGATACAAACAAGGAGACATCATCGGCATATGCCACTGCCCTCAAGGTGGCCTCCGGAGCTGCCTGGTCCATCCGGACTCCTGCCAACGGTCCACCCTCGATCCTCCTTAAAAAGGGGTCGATGGCGAACACGTATAACAGCGGGCTCAACGGACAGCCCTGGCGAACCCCAGATTCCACCTCAAAAGGGCGGCCAGACCAACCATTCACCAGCGGGAAAGTCTCAGCTCCTGCATACAATGCCTTTAACCAATTTACGAACCCCCCGGGCAGACCGTACCTCAAAAGGACAGACCAGAGGTAGTCGTGGTTCACCCGATCAAAAGCCTTTGCCTGATCTAGGGACAGCAGAAACCCCTTCCAGAGTCCAGCCCTACCCTGCTCCACTGCCTCCCGGACACCGAGTACAGCACTAAATGTGCTGCGGCCTGGAACAGAGCAATTCTGGGATCCGGAAAGGAGCCGGGGCGCAAATTTCACCAACCGATTAAAGAGCACCCTTGCCAGAACCTTCCGGTCCGTATTGAGAAGCGCTATGGGACGCCAGTTCTCAATACGGGACGAGTCCTTACCCTTTGACAGGATAATCAGGGCAGACCTCCTCATTGAACGGGGAAGAGCACCCGAGGAAAGGCACTCGTTGAACACCTCCGTCAAGAGGGGGACCAAGGAGTCCCTAAAGGTCTTATAAAATTCAGATGTTAAGCCGTCTGGACCTGGCGATTTCTTGAGCCGAAGCCCATCAATGGCCAGTCTCACTTCCTCTCCCCTGATTGCCTCAGTCAAAGCGCTGAGAGAGGGGTCATCCCCTGGCTCAGGAACGGCTTCGGCCAGGAAAGTCGACGTCACGTCTCGATCTAGTTCCGTCTTTCCCAAGAGGCGTGAGTAGAACGACCTGACGACTTCCAGGATCCCTGATTTGGATCTGTTCAGGGAACCTGTACTATCGATCAGGCCAGTCACTACTTTACGATTCACTGACATCTTACAGTTTCTGTAGGGGTCAGGCGAGCGGTACTTCCCGAAATCCCTCTCAGAAACCAAAGATGTGTGTCTATCATACTGACTCCTCCTGAGCAAAGACTTCACTCTGGAGATCTCCTCACGGTCACCTCCAGTCGAGACGAGCTGTTCGAGTTTCCTCCTCAGGCTCTGGTACAGGCGGTACCTGCTCAGGCTCCTGAGGCTAGAGAGCTGGCGGAAGAAACTCGCAACCCGATATTTGAACATCTCCCACCACTCAGACTTAGTGCTACACAGATCCAACAGCGGTACCTGGCTCTGAAGAAAATCCTCAAAGGATTGTCTCACCTCCGCTTCTTCCAGCAGTGATGAATTCAGCTTCCATAGTCCTCTCCCCATCCGGGGGGTTTCTGAAACATTCAAGGAAAAGAAAATTAGACAGTGATCAGAGAATTCCACCTCCACAGCAGACACTGCTGAAGAGACGGCCTCCTCCTTTAAAAAAAACCTGTCTATTCTAGACCTACAACTACCCCTATAATAGGTGAAACCACTGTGACCTGGGGTGTGCCGGATGTGGACATCCACCAGGCGAGCATCACTAGCTATGCTATTCAGAGTCACGCTATCATAAGCTAGCCGGCCATTGGAGCCTCCCCGGTCACGTAATCTTGTGACGGTGTTGAAGTCCCCTCCAAAGACCACCTGCCGACTCGTAAAAAGATAGGGCTTGATCTTCAGGAGGAGACATTTGCGGTCCCACTTTGATTGGGGACCGTAGATGTTTATGAGCCGAAGCTCCTGTCCCCCCATGAAGACGTCTAAAACCAAGCACCTTCCCATTTCTACTTCGATAACCCTCCGGCATTCTACCGCTGCGGTCTTAAAAAGGACCGCCACCCCGCTATACGGCTCGGCCGCAAGAGACAAGTATGAGGGCCCACACCTCCACTCACTCCTTGCCTTGTGAATGGCCCCCATGTCCGTTAGTCTGGTCTCCTGCAAAAATAAAATTTCAGCCTCAAACCGGGTGAGAAAATCAAAGGCCGTAAATCTAGCCGCATCTGATTTTATGCTGGCAACATTAATGGATGCCAGCGTCAACGGGGTGGGTGCAGCCATTGGGTGATCGAATTAGATGGCTTTCTTCTTCCCTCCACCCCCCTCACCGTCCGACAAAGACCCCTTGCTGTCACGCTCACGGCGTTTGAGGGACACTGTCATATCCATAGAACCCCCCCCTCCCCTTTCTACCTCACCCCCAGTTTCAGGGACAGTCCTTCCCCCAGTGGAAGATGGTATACCCCCTGAGGGAAGGACTTCGCCGTCCCCCACAGGCCCCTCAGGTTGCTCCCCCAGCTCTTTGCCCTCGACCCCCGCCACATCAGGGTCCTCAAGGACTCCAAACCAGTTGGAGACAGAGATCAGAGGGGAGATCGTGGAGCCTTCCGCTGGCACCTTGCTGGTCAGGGGGGGGGGGGCAGATTTTTTAACCCCTTCCCATTGATCTTCCTCTTCCTCCTTCGCCATTTTTTGGGGTTTCACTGTCACCCTTTGCTGTAGGCTGCGCAACCTCGTCCTCCTCAACACTTTCATATTGGGAGGAATCTGAGAGCGCAGCCGCCTCCTCCCTCTCCATCCTCCTGGTCTCTTCGCTCAGCGCCTCCTCCCCCAGGGCCTCAGTGGCACCTGTCGAGACCCCTGGAGGGGGGACAGTCATCACCCCAGTTGCCTGGGGATCCCCCTGCCCTTCCCCAACCAGGCGCCTCTCCTGCCTCCGATGATAAGAGGGGCCCCAGACCTTCCTGTTCTTCACTGGCCCCTCAGCCCCCTCGCTTCCACCAGCCCCAGGCTCAGCAGAGGGTGCACTGCCAGGATCCACCCCAACACGGCCACCCTCCGCCTGACCAAAGACGGCGTTGGCGAAAGAACGAGGGCAGCGACTGAATGGATGCCCGACGGCATCACACAGGTGGCACCGAACCGTACCACAGGAGGCGGCGAGATGGCCTATCCCACCACACAGGGTGCATTTCTGCACCCTGCATGCTGCACTAAAGTGCGTGGGATCACCGCACCTGTGGCACACTTTCGGCTGCCCCTGGTAGAAAACCAGGATCCTGTCCCTCCCAAGGAAAGCCGAGGAAGGGATGTGGGTGACAGTGCCGCCGGACCTCTTCAACCTCATCATGAAGGTCCAGCCCCCTGACCAAATGCCCTCATCCATTATTTTTTTCGGAACCTCCACCACTTCTCCATGCCTACTGAGCCAGGTCATAATGTCGACTCCTGAAAGTGACTCATTGCATGTCAGCACGGTCACCTTCTTGGGCCCATTCTGGCGGGATATCGCCTCCGTGACGAGACCCCGCCAGCCGGGCGTCTCCTTTGCCAGCTCGTAGTTTGACCAAAAAAGCACCATGCCCTCCGGCCGAACAAAGCTAACATCAAAGATGGGAGTGCCAAAAGGATGTATCAGGGCAAAGATGTCATTCACCCTGAAACCCATCTCCAGGAGGAGCTTCACCACCCTTGATCTTGATGGGCACGCATCATCACCCCTCCACCGGAGACGGACCACATTCCTCCTGGACACCCCCCGCCCGGCTGTAGGGAGAGACCATACAGTCTCTCCCCCCCTTTTCTCTTGGAAGGCGGCCTGTCCGAATTTGTCCAACCAAAAGGACAGGTCCACATCCCTCCCCTCTACTGAGATCGTCCGATCCCCACGCCTCAGGGCCTGCACGAGACAGCGATGGAAATCTCCGTCTCCTGAGCCTGAAGGTGAGGAAGACCCCACCACAGCCCCAGAAAAATTCAAAACATTGCCTGCAGGGGGCGATGGACCGGCCCCCCCACTGTCACCACTCACCCCTCTTGTATCACCTCTCACATTGCCCCCCCCTGGCAGGGCTGGCCATTCCTCCATTTCTATACACTCCCCATTCTCTCCAATCACACTTCCACCTAAACCCTCATTCACACCATGCGCTTTTTTCCCTCCAACCCCATCATTCACACCATGCGTTTTTTCCCCTCCCCCCATATTATTCACACCCTGCGTTCTCCCTGCTCCACTTACAGGTGCAGCCCCTTTCTCTGCTCTTCCCTTGCCGGTGCTGTTACTTCCTGGACTTTTGCTTGGGAGATTCTGGCTGGTTGCCGCTTTAAGATTTTTCTCGCGTACTGCCACTTTAAGGGATTCACAGCCACTGCTGGAAATAGGTACACCCAGCTTTCCAGCAGAGCATGCAGCAGCAACAGCCAGCTCAGCAGCAGAACATTCCACCTGCACTCCATGCTGCAGGACATCGCGCCCTGAGGGAGCAGCCACTGCCGAGGACCCTGCCGACCCAGGTGACAGAATGCCAACAGGGGACCCAGACGGTGCGACCCCCCCCCTGTGGCTGGGGGTGGGGCTTCCATGTTTACTACTTTGGATGTTTTTTGGGATGTTTTTGATGTTATTTTCACCTCATTTGCACTGCACATGTCCTTTACTTTAACCGGCACCGGGGTCCCTGCCACCACAGGTGGTACAAGGCTGGCAGGAGACCCCGGCAGCACCGCACCCCCTGCCGGGGTTGCAATCAGGGACGCGGCCAGCTGTGTTGCCACGGTTTTAACTCTTAAGCTCCCGCCCTTACATATTGTCGGCGCCGAGGCCCCTGCGGCCCCAGATGGTGGCAGGCACACAGGGGACCCTGGAAACACCGCCTCCACCGCCGGTGGTGCGGTCCGGGACACGGCCGGCTGTACCTCAGCCACGACACTCCTCTCGCCCTTTGATGTTACCGGCGCCGAGGCCCCCGCAGCCCCAGGTGGAAGCGGGCTCACAGGAGGCCCCGGCTGGCCGGCCCCCCCCCGCCGAGGGTGCGGGCGGGGGTAGGATGGCGGCGGCTATCACGGCTGACCCCTTGCTCTTACTAGTTGGCCCCGGGGCCCCCGCAGACCCAGTAGATGACACACTTGCCAGGGACCCCGGCAGCACAACCTCCCCCACCAAGGTGGGGTTGCGGGTCAGCCGGACCTCCGGCACCATCCTCATATTAGGTCCCTTTCCCCCATCCATGCTACGATCAGCATGGATGGTAGCCTTCACCGTGATTACATTTCTCTTCCCGCCCCCTTGCACTGGGCCCACACCAGAACCTAGGCCGGGGTGGGAAGCGGGCACATAGTGGGACCGGGGGGTCCCAGGAAGGGGGACATAGACAAGTTTTTCCTCCATTCTGATCTTATTCTTCCCTTTTTTATTCCTCCCCTTCCCAGTTACCTCTTCCAGGCAGCCCTCGTCCCCAAATGTAAGCTGGGAGAAATCCACTCCCGGGGACTCGAGCTGCCGGATCTGGCGCATGAGGCAACCCCCCTCGCTACCACTGTCACTACTCCCATCATCATCCTCCACACTGCTGGCGTCCGATGGGAGCGCGACTTGGTGATGATCTAATTGCCCACTATGTGTGACCTGGTGATCACTTACCCGGTCCCCAGGCAGGCTGCCCGGCTTCTCCTCCTCCTCCTCCTCCATAGCAGATTCCCCAGCCTCCTCCTCCTCTGCCTGGGTCGAGCGGCCAGACCCCTCTAGCGCCCCTCTGGCGGCGGTGGTGGAGGTAGTGGTTATTCCCAAAAACCTCTCATCGTTGTCAAGTTTCTCTTGGAAGGGACCAGCATTAGCCAGAATCTCTTGCTTCCTCTTCTCCAAGGCCTTTATTGAGCTTTTCAGCTCCTTTACTTTAGCTGACAGGGCCAACCTAGGGCCACGAGATGCACTGTTTGCGGCTAGCTGAGCACACCGCAGCTCCTCCCGAAGCCGCCTCAAGGTCTTTATGGCTTCCCTGTGTTCACTGAGGTACATGCCCAGACGAGAGCCGAAGGTGGAAGTTGGCTCCCCCTCAGACTGGACACCCCAGTCCTTATGGACGGCCATTTTACCCCGGCAAGCACCAGGCTCTTCCCCAGGAGGAGAGATCTGTCCCACTTGCGGCCCGGCTACGGCCCCGGCCGGTACCCTGCCGCTCCTCTTTGCCTGTTTAGCCTCCTTGGCCTTAGCCTCCATCGCTCTCACATCTTTGGCTTTTCCTTCCTTGGCCTTTTTGGCCTTAGAGGTGCTGCCTTTCATTGTAAGGGCTCAGTGCAAAATAAAGTCACCATAAAGTTCAAAAATAAAGTCCAAAAACTGGACATCCCACCCCCGGTATCAACCGAGGGGTGGGAGACGGGGACAAGCCCCACTGCTGTCCTCAACCACCCTCCCTCTCCTGGATCCAAGAGGGGGGGTCCTTCCAGGTGAAAAACAAGCCTCACGGCCCAGGAGCTCCTCAGTCCACCACCTCTCTCCTCAGCTGCAGTCCACACACTGACACACCCAGGAATTCCCGCAGCTGCTGGCATCAGACTTGCCCTTGAATAGATCCTTGTAAGAGGATTTAAAGTGTACTCATTCAAATTAGAGAGACAATTTAAATTAAAAATATTAGACCTGCCTCCACCGCAAGGGGGCTCGCACGACCCACCAGCGGACAGGCACCAGTATTGGGAGAGGGGGGCTGGCCGTCAGGGTCCACTGCGGCTCTGGCACAAACCCGGCGACCCGGAGGTCGCACGGGCAGGAACGGACTGGCCGTGTCAGCTTCGCACTTTTTTTGGTTTTAGAAGGGCATGACATGCCTATATCTGTGTCTCCCCCTCCTTTTACTCCACCACCTATTTTCTTTTCGCATGACTATATGTACTTGTCACTTTTCCATGTGTTAGTTGTGTCTTCTGAGCAGTTTGTCAGCTTTTGGACACCTTTGAAGGTGTTTTCTATGTATTTCTATGTGTTTTAGTTTGCCTACCATTGGTTTTAACGGTGTTCGACGAACAGTTCGACGAACAGTTTGGCGAACATACGGGTGTTCGACGAACCGAACTCGAACACTATGGGGGTGGCTCAACACTACTTTGGACCTTAGTAGCGGGTTCCTGTGGCAGAGGCTGACAAGGAGAAGACCGCCTTCACCACCCCGATGGGATTAAGTGAATTCAACTGTATGCCATTCGGGCTCTGCAATGCACCCGGGACCGTCCAGAGGCTGATGGAATGCTGTCTAGGGCACCGAAACTTCGAGACTGTCCTACTTTACCAGGACGACGTGATCGTCATTCGAAGACTTACGAGGACCATCTAAAACACCTGGCAGAGATGTTCGAAGCCCTGGCCGGCTATGGCCTGAAGGTGAAGCCCTCAAAGTGTCACCTGTTAAAACTGAAGGTACATTACCTGGGGCACGTGGTGAGTGCTGAGGTAGTAGACCCCGACAAGGTTACAGTAATCAAGAGCTGGCCATGCCCCTCTAACATCAAAGAAGTGAGGCAATTCCTCTGGTTGGTAGGCTACTACCGAAGGTTCATCCCCGGGTTCACCAAGATGGCAGCCCCTATGCAGGACCTCCTTATAGGACAATCTAACACCAGAAGCCAAAAGCCACCCTTCAAGTGGGACAAGCCGGAAGAGGAGTCCTTCCGCCAGCTGAAGATGGCCCTCATGGGGGATGAGATCCTGGCCTACCCCGATTATTGTCAGCCGTTTATCCTCCACACAGACGCCAGTAATGTGGGGCTGGGAGCTGTACTGTCACAAAACCAACAGGGCAGGGAAAGGGTGATAGCGTATGCCAGCCGGAAGCTGAGGCCCACTGAAAGAAACCCGGAGAATTACAGCTCCTTCAAGCTAGAATTCTTGGCAGTGGTGTGGGCCATCACAGAACGGTTTAAACATTACCTGGCCTCCGCAAAGTTCACTGTGTACACGGACAACAACCCGTTGACACACCTGGACAATGCAAGACTTGGTGCCCTAGAACAGCGGTGGATGGCCCGGCTATCAAATTATGACTTCACAATCAAATACCGGGCAGGCCGAACCAACGCCAATGCAGACGCCCTATCAAGAATGTCCCACCTACCCGAAGGAGAAGAAGACTCAGAAGAGCTGGAGGAAGTAGAGCTCCCTGCGTTCCACCGGTATGGGGTCACTCAGTATTCTCACCGGGTAAGAGACAAAGACCTAACCACCGTCATGTTCAACCACTTACCCCACCACGGCTGGGCTGAAACGCAAGATAGTGACCCTGCAATTCGCCTGGTGAAAGACCTGTTGACCCAGGCAGACGCTAACCCTGGCCCGGACGCTCCAGAGGAAGCCAAGCAGTTATGGAAGGAGAAAAGCAGGCTATTCCTCTACGAAGGTAAGCTGTGCAGAAGGTTTGTCAACTACCAGACGCACGAGCTGACCTGGCAGGTAGTGGTCCCAAGACGAGATGCAGCAATGGTCTTGGAGGCCTACCATGACAGAGTGGGACACTTCGGGTGGAAGAAACTGGAGTTCCTACTGAGAGAGCGGTTCTACTGGGTAGGTATGAGAGGGGCCATAGAGAAGTGGTGCAGGGACTGCGGCCCATGTAACCTCAGAAGGAAGGACTGTACCAGCCTGAAGACACCCTTGAGGCCCATCGTCACCAGGCAGCCTCTTGAGCTGGTAGCTCTGGACCATGTGAAATTAGCTCCAAGCCGGTCCAGCTACGTCTATACCCTGACAATAGTGGACCACTATTCCCGGTTCCTGGTGGTGGTTCCCGTTAAAGACTTGACAGCCCAAACAGCGGCCAGAGCCTTCCAACAACACTTCTGCCGTCAACACGGGTATCCGGAACAGGTCTTGACAGATCAAGGTCCAGCGTTTGAGGCTGAAATCTTCCAGGAGTTCTGCAACCTCTATGGCTGTAAGAAGATTCGGACAACGCCTTACCACCTGCAAACCAATGGGCTGTGAAAATGAATAATATCATCATTGATCTCCTCAAGACGTTGCCCCTGGAAGAACGCAGCCTGTGTCCGGAGAAGCTGCCAGACCTGATAGACTTATACAACCATATCCCGGTGAATGCTACCAACTGCACCCCGGCTTACCTGATGCGAGCAAGACCAGGTAAGCTGCCTATGGACCTGGAGATGGGAGTCCTGACACCCGAGGACACCTCCCCAGATGCGGACTGGGATACGGAACGACGGCTACAGTACAAGAAGGTACAGGAGAGTGTGGAGAGGAGTCTGGCTCAAGCGAGAGAAAAGCAAGAGAGGCTCTTTAACCAACACGCCCCTGCTGGTCTCCTGGAACCTGGTGAGCAGGTCATGAAGCGGAAGAGAAAGCTTCACAAGCTAGATGACCAGTGGGAGAGAGACCCATACACAGTACTGCCGTCCAAAGACAACAACCCAAAGGTATGTGTAATTACCAAGGATGGAAGAGAAACCACTAGCACCGTCTCCAGAGACCACCTAAAAAGGTGCCCCGAGCAACTACAGAGTGCAGGAGAAGATCAAGATGATCTTGAACCCGCAGTGGACAAGGAAGAAATGGTCAGCACCGTTCTCGGAGAGTTCCCCCGGTCCTGGACTCGGATAAACGACGCAATAGTGGTACCCGTCCTACACTTCCTTCAACCTACCCAGCAGGAGCCTACAGGAGAGCAGGAAAAACAAGAGGAACAAGCAGCCCCGGAGGCAGAAGAACCCATGCCAGCAGCCCAGGAGAGTCAACCCTCTGCTGACAGTGAGCATGCCATGCCTGCGGTAAACCAAAGGACCCGCAGACAGTTGCCTTCACTGCCTGTAAACCCTGCTAGTAGCTGTACCCTAAATGCTAGTGGGGAAAGCCAGGTTAGACCACCACCAGACAGTGGGTTACGCAGGTCAACCCGGAGCACTAGGGGTCAAATACCAGCTCGCTGGAAGATCTAAATGCTGTATATTGCAAATGTTTTATACTTGTTACCTGGTTATTAATACTGTTTTCCCAGTTTTCCTAGATACAATGGACTGACAGGTTATGGACAGTGAATAACCGGAACTACCATGTAGATAGTTGCACTTGGTGCCCTCTTGTGAAGATGGCCACAGAAGAAAAACATGTCCGGCGTGGCCTCCTTGTGGTCCAAAGTAGTTAGCTTTTACCTTGCCGCCACGCCCAAGGCCAGGAACTTGGGGTTTATAGGGACAGGTCCCCACACTGTGGAAAACTTCACCTTATTGGGTGATATGGACACCTAGTCACGGAAGCGCCGTGACCTTAAGGACAAAATGTACTTGTATATATGTTACTAGATGGTGGCCCGATTCTAACGCATCGGGTATTCTAGAATATGTATGTGGCCGACCGGGCGCAATCAGCAGAGCGGTGTTTATATTTGGCGCCAATAATGCTGATTGATTGCGGCCGGCGGCCGCGACCAATCAGCAGAGCGGTGCTTAAATTTGGCGGCAATATCGCTGATTGGTCGCGGCCGGCTACCGCGACCAATCAGCGAAGCGGTGTTAAAATTTGTTGCCAATATCGCTGATTGGTCACGGCCGGTGGTTGCAACTAATCAGCAGAGCGAGGTTTAAATTTGGCGCCAATACTGCTGATTGGTTGCGGCCGGCGACCGCAACCAAATAGCAGAGCGGTGTTTAAATTTGGCGCCAATATTGCTGATTGGTCGCGGCCGGCGACCGCGACTAATCAGCAGAGCAGTGTTTAAATTTGACGCCAATACTGCTGATTGGTCGCGGCCGGCCACCGCGACCAATCAGCAGAGCGTTGTTTAAATTTGGCGCCAATTTCGCTGATTGGTCACGGGCGCTATTTAAATGTGGCGCCCAAATCGGTGATTGGTCGCCGGCAGCGTCCGCGACCAATCAGCACAGCAGTGTTTAAATGTGGCGCCCAAATCAGTGATTGGTCGCAGGCAGCGTCCGCGACAAATCAGCACAGCAGTGTTTAACTTTTGCGGCAAGATCAGTGATTGGTCGCGGCCGAAGATCGCGACCAATCACCGATTTTTGCACCACATTTAAATAGCGGCCGCGACCAATCACCGATCTTGCAGAGACATTTAAACACCGCTGTGCTGATTGGTCGCCGACGCTGCCCGCGACCAATCACCGATTTGGGCGCCACATTTAAATAGCGTCCGTGACCAATCAGCACAGCGGTGTTTAAATGTGTCTGCAAGATCGGTGATTGGTCGCGGGCGCTATTTAAATGTGGCGCCCAAATCGGTGATTGGTCGCGGGCAGCGGTCGCGACCAATCAGCACAGCGGTGTTTAACTTTTGGGCCAAGATCAGTGATTGGTCGCGGCGAGAGATCGCGACCAATCATCGAATCGTATTGGTGAGGACCGGGGAGCGGAATCGTATTGGTGAGGACCGGGGAGTGCTGCTGCCTGTGCGGCTACTTCCGCTGCGAGAACCCGGGACATGAGCGGGCATTCGCAGCAGAAGTATCCCGCCCCGCAGCGCTGCTCCCCGATCCTCCCTTGACACCCTAGCCGCATGGAGGTCAGCGCCGCTGCCTGTACGGCTACTTCCGCTGCGAGAACCCGGGACATGAGCTGGCGTTCGCAGCAGAAGTGTCCTGACCCGCAGCGCCGCTCCCCGGTCTTCCCTTGACACCCTAGCTGCATGATGGTCAGCGTCGCCGGCGGTCGGGAGATGAGCGCCTCGCGCCGGTCATCTCCCGCCAGCATCGCCGCTGAGCTCTGTCCCGCAAATGAGCCGCTAACGGCCTCCATCTTTTTTCAGAAATCCCGCGGCGCTGATTGGCCGCTGCCGGACCAATGAGCGATGCAGGATTTCCTGAACAGACAGACGGGATAAGACGATTATATATATAGATGTTATCATTTATACCCTGTATTTGTGTTTCCTGTTTAGTCCGGAGTACTAAATTTTACTAGGGGGGAATGTGTCACCCCAGGTCTCGATGCCACAAATATTAAAGGCTGTGTCTGAGAGCAGGAGGGAGGTTCCCTGGTTAGGGACAATTAGCATACAGCACCTCCTGTCCCAGGCCAGTAGGGGGAGCTGGCTGCCCCTATAAAAGCTGAAACTGGGGGCAGGGTTAGAGAGAACTGGACGACCTAGCTCAGGACTGAGACTAGACCCAGAGAAGGAGGGACAGTTCAGCTGTAGCTGAGGAGTCCGTGAGGCAGAGGAGAAACTGCAAGCCAGGGACAGAGGCGACGAGAGCCGGTCCTGGCAAAGAATTAATCTAACCGGACATTGGGGTCCGAGGCTGTCAGGGTTATAAGCCCAGCAGCAGAGAACCAACCCGCGAGGGATTTCATGTCCTTTGGCCTAAGAAGCCCGGAGGCTCCGCCACAACAGAAGGGACCAGCAAGGCCAAGAGAGGCCAAAGGTAAAAGGAACCCAAGTTGTAAGCCATACGGGCGAGAAGTACACGACCAGCTCAGGGACGTGGGCTATTACACCACGAAGAGGGGGATAGTCAGAAAGAGCTTAGAGAGAACGGTAGGCCTACACACTCACCCTGACCAGTGGGGCTCGCCCGAATGCTCTCAGACACCTATTCCCATTCCTACCCGGTACCACTGTTGGGTCATTAATAATACCTACAATAAAGACCCTGGACTGTTTGAAGCGGACTCTGAACTCTTACTATTGCGGCCTGCACTATCACCCCCAGCATCCACCTACACTGCCCTGAGGCTACACTCTTCCCGTGGGGAGTTATCCTACCCCTGTGCTGCACACCAACACCAGCCTCAGCAGTCTGCCTTGCAGCGGCGGTTATCCCAGACCGCAATCCACGGGTGGCGTAGTCGGACATTCAAAACACTGATAAATAGACCGCCACAATTTGGTCTGACCACCCTGAGCCACGGGATCGAGTTGCCAGTACTACCCCCAGCATCGTACAGAAGCCCGCTTCCGGGTACCCCACGGCCCAGGGGGCGAGTCATATGTAGTGGGTGTGGGTGGAGGAAGTAGCTAAGGAGAGCACATGGAAGGAAGGTATAAATAGAGAAGCCATCTTGTTAGGTTAGGCCAGTCCAGTCAGAGCAGTGAGAGAGAACAGTCTACAGTGAGAGGAGTGGAGCAGGGCTCTGCAGGAGCTCTGCTCAGGCAGAGGGCCTGAGGAGAGGCCCAGGACTGAAGGAGAAGGAGAGAGGAGCGGGATGGGCTCCAGGAATGAAAGAAGGGACCCCAGGGGTACAGGCAGTGCTGGAGGCCACCCGTACGCCCGAATCTACCAGGGGGTGGAGGGGTCAGGCCACACAAAGGGGACCGGTCCCTCAACTAGCAGAGGACTTTATGTCTCAACTAGAAACCGGAGGCTGCAGTATTTCAAGTCCTGCAGCCAACAGTCCATATCAGTCTCACCAAGAAGGTAGCTATAGAGGACCCAGGGGATGGAACAGACGTCACCTGACAAGGCCTGCAGGTACCGGATTGGGACACTTGGTATGAGGTGGAGGGAGACGGCCAGAGAGAGGACACACAGAAGGGGGTCCCGCTAAGTACTCCGGAGATATCTGAGGGTGGACTGAACCCCTCCCTGAGTAAGCACAGCACGACGAGGGAAGTTACATTGGTAACTGTAACTTGGACTGCAATAACCGTGAGTAAAGACACTGAGGACTGCACTTCATTGTCTCTGTGAATATTGCTGCCCATCACACCCTGCACTACAACACCCAGCACAACCTACAACATCTACACTGCCATGGAGCTAAGCTCTACCTGTGGAGAGCCACACCAGCTTTGCTGCACTAACATAAGCTCCAGAGGACCTGCTCTGCAGCGGTGGCTCTCTTTAGCCGCGTACCACAGGTGGCGTCACGAACTTTGTACATAAATCCCCTGTAAATAATCTCCCCTTTTTGATTGACCGCCCTTGGTCACGGACCGGGTCACCTCCACTGTGACATCTCCCCTAGCGACGACTGGCCCGGCACCAAGTACCCCACGACCCAGGGGGCGCATCGTCTTTGGCGTCACGAACAGGATATGAGCCCACCCGTTATCACCGGGTATTGTGCGCCTAGAGAGTGTGTTTTCTACTGAATGTGGCGCCCGCCCCAGAAGAACGGGCGCCATTATGTGCGAGCCAAAAGACAACAGGAAACCGCCTTCCATCGTGGGCCGGGTTCCAGAATGGCGCCAAAAGCGAGGCCCGCCCCGAGCAACAGTGACCATGCATGTGGATTTGTCCATCAAGCTGGGGGGGGCCGCCCCAAGGTGTGGCCGACAGCAAGTTGCCATGGAACTGCCCCCGAAAGGGGAGAGGGGAGAAGAAACCTGGGAGACAGGGCGGTGTCTCCAGCAGTCGAAACAGACCACACCCGGAGGGCTAGATGGAGAGTCAGGAGCCAGATCCCATCCGTGGTCTGCAACGGGCGGCAAGGCCTCTTACCTTGGAGGAGGCCATGGAAGAGCTATCCCTGGAGGATACTGAATTCCTCCAGGCAGAAATCCAGGAGCTGGGCTGGAGGATGGAGAGGGCCCAGCAGGACGCCATCGCCGGCTGGAAAAAGGAGCTGCTGGAGAAGCTGATGATCCGGCAGCAGCCAGCGCTGCACTCCACCAGCAGCGTCCCAGCCCCGGAGGAACCTGAACGGAGCCAGGAGGCAGAGGACGGCACAAGCGCGGTTGCGGGAGCAGGTAAGGAGAGACTCCCTGTCCCGTGCGCTGAGAGTGCTAGCCTGCTCCTCGGCTCCTTGGCGGAACCTCCCATCCCGGGCACCTGCTCCACCGACCTACCCCTGGGCCCCCTGGCGGAACCTCCAACCCTGGGCGCCAGCTCTGCCAATCTGCTCCCCGGTCTCCAGGCAGAATCTCCCGTCCCGGGCAACTGCGGTACTGACTGGCTCCCAGACCCCCTGCCGGAAACCCCGTACCCGGGCGCTTGCTCCGCCGACCTGCTCCTGGGCCCCCTACCGGAGCCACCTGCCCCCGCACCCGAGTGGGTCTATGGAAATACCACCTACAATTGGTCCGCCCGATATGAGGACCAGCAAGGACCCCCGCTAGCACCTGCAACCCCGGTTACTTGCCCAGGAGGAGAAGAGTTCCGGTGGGATAACCGGGAAGGGGACCTCATGGGGTTCCCGTGGGAGACGCAGGCCCAGGCACTCCGGAGGGAAGAGCACTGCAGGAGGGAGCTCCTGCATCTGGAGCGGGAACGTCACGACCGACAGGTGCGGTGGGAACGGATGGAACCCCGGAACATGGCGGCCAAAACCCAGGCCCGTCAAGCAAGAGCTGCCACCCCTAGTCCCCGTCTGGAGGGGATTGTAGTCAAGTTTGATCTGGACGCGGGGTGGAGCTTTGTGAGGAAACCGCACATTGATAGAGACGTCTTCGTGAACCAGCGGCATGTAGAACCCCACCTCCAACAGGGGCATCCCGGCCGAGATCTTTATCCAGGTGACTACGTCACATTTACCCGTCACAAGGGCGAGCGCGGCTGGTATGCCCTTCAAGTGTACCGAGTGGTAAAGAAAAGAGACATGCCCCTGCAGCCCCAGGCTGAAGACCCGGCTGGGTCAGCCTGCAAAAATCAGGAACTTCTTCCCCGGAGGGAGCCTCACTGCTGAACTGTTTGCTCTAAAAGCTGCTTGTATATAGTTACCTCAAAAGGTATGGCAGAGACACTGCAAGTTTGACAGATTTGTGTGTGAGTTTATTTAGTTACCCGGTAAGGGTCCCAGAACTTTTAGGCTGAGGACTGTGAGCAGCCAAAAACTTTCCATTGTAAATAGTTGCGCTTTTTCAAGTGCCCCTTATTGGTTTTATATATACAAAGCTGACCTCAGAACAAAAACTCGTTTGGCGTGGTCGAAGACGTGGTCCAACACCTGGATCACCTATGCCCTGCAGCCACGCCTAGGGCCTACGTTGACGGTTTTCGGACGGGTCCCTCATGTTCACCAAGTTGCACCTTTGTCAGTGACATGGACACCTGGTTGCATATCGTGCTGTAACCTGTTGAAAAATGTTTTATGAGAAAAATGTTTTATATGTATGAAGAAAAATGTTCTTTAAAAAGTCTTATAATTTTTGGATAAAAAACGTAACCAGTAACGTTCAAGAAAAAGTGCCTCCCATAAAGGGAAGAAATGTTATGTTATATGATCTTATATGTGATGCATCAAAAATTTGCATGTCTTTAAAATACCCTGTGTATTACTCTGCTCCAGCCCGCGGACGTGCTGTGTCTTACCAGGGGGGTATGTTGCGCCCCTAAGGGTTCGGTCACCACAAAGGTACTGCATCTCACCCAGAGGTGTGGTATCTCACTCTCTGGTAAGGAAGGAGTACAGCTCGGGACCCTAACACCTGCATTCAACACATACCCGCAGTGGGGGTAGGGCGAGATTGCTCCTAAGGGAGAGCACAGTCCCGGGTCCCTAGCTGAGGGGAGGAGCTATGTAGTGGGTGTGGGTGGAGGAAGTAGCTAAGGGGAGCACATGGAAGGAAGGTATAAATAGAGAAGCCATCTTGTTAGGTCAGGCCAGTCCAGTCAGAGCAGTGAGAGAGAACAGTCTACAGTGAGAGGAGTGGAGCAGGGCTCTGCAAGAGCTCTGCTCAGGCAGAGGGCCTGAGGAGAGGCCCAGGACTGAAGGAGAAGGAGAGAGGAGCGGGAAGGGCTCCAGGAACGAAAGAAGGGACCCCAGGGGTACGGGCAGTGCTGGAGGCCACCCGTACGCCCGAATCTACCAGGAGGTGGAGGGGTCAGGCCACACAAAGGGGACCGGTCCCTCAACTAGCAGAGGACTTTATGTCTCAACTAGAAGCCAGAGGCTGTAGTATTTCAAGTACTGCAGCCAACAGTCCATATCAGTCTCACCAAGAAGGTAGCTATAGAGGACCCAGGGGACGGAACAGACGTCGCCCGACAAGGCCCGCATGTACCGGATTGGGACACTTGGTATGAGGTGCAGGGAGACGGCCAGAGAGAGGGCACACAGAAGGGGGTCCCGCTAAGTACTCCGGAGACATCTGAGGGTGGACTGAACCCCTCCCTGAGTAAGTGCAGCACGACGAGGGAAGTTACATTGGTACCTGTAACTTGGACTGCAATAACCGTGAGTAAAGACCCTGAGGACTGCACTTCATTGTCTCTGTGATTATTGCTGCGCCATCAAACCCTGCACTACAACGCCCAGCACAACCTACAACATCTACACTGCCCTGGAGCTAAGCTCTACCTGTGGAGAGCCACACCAGCTTTGCTGCACTAACATCAGCTCCAGAGGACCTGCTCTGCAGCGGCGGCTCTCTTTAGCCGCGTACCACAGGTGGCGTCATGAACTTTGTACATAAATCCCCTGTAAATAATCTCCCCTTTTTGATTGACCGCCCTGGGTCACGGACCGGGTCACCGCCACTGTGACATCTCCCCTAGCGACGACTGGCCCGGCACCGAGTACCCCACGGCCCAGGGGGCACGTCACCTGCACAGTCTGGCTCCAGATAGAAGAATGCATGGAGCCGTTACAGGTAAGAGGAGTGTATGGCGCCGGACATCGCGGTATGTGTAGACACTGAATGCATAATGCGATCTCCCGCGCCATACTTACATACTTACCTGACCGGGAGGAGCATTGCCGTGGCGCCTCTCTTCTCGCCGGAGACTGGGGCAGGAGTGAAGGCGTCGGAATCGGTGCATGCGCATAGCGCTATCCGGCGCCATGTTACTGAAGACACATTTGCAGTGTGTCTTCAGCAAAATGGCGCTGGGCAGCGCGGTATGGGCACGTGCCTACCCCGGCGCTGCACTCCTCCCCCGGCCACCAGTAGAACAGGACACAGCAGCGCTGGAGCACAGGGAAGAAAGGTGAATATAAGTGTTTATTTTTTTGTATGTGTGCAGAGTGAAAGGGATGAGGGGGCTACACATACCAGGATTGGGGGATGAGGGGTACCATGCATACCAGGATTTGGGGGTGAGGGGACCACGCATACCAGGATTGGGGGATGAGGGGGCCACGCATACCAGGATTGGGGGATGAGGGGGCCACGCATACCAGGATTGGGGGATGAGGGGGCCACGCATACCAGGATTGGGGGATGATGGGTACCACGCATACCAGGATTGGGGAATGAGGGGGGCCATGCATACCAGGATTGGGGGATGAGGGGGGCCATGCTTACCAGGATTGGGGGGTGAGGAGTGCCATGCATACCAGGATTGGGGATGAGGGGACCATGCATACCATTATTGGGGGTGAGGGGTGCCATGCATACGAGCATTGGGGATGAGGAGTACCATGCATACCAGGATGATGGATGGGGTGCCATGCATACCAGAATAGGGATGAGGGGTACCATGCATACCAGAATAGGAATATTTGGTGCCATGCATACCAGGATTGGGGGATGAGGAGTGCCATGCTTACCAGGATTGGGGGATGAGGGGACCATACATACCAGAATTGGGGGATGAGGAGGCCATACATACCAGGATTGGGGGATGAGGGGACCATACATACCAGGATGAGGGGTACCATACATACCAGAATAGGAATGTGGGGTACCATACATACCAGGATGAGGGATGGGGTGCCATGCATACCAGGATAGGGATGAGGGGTACCATGCATACCAGGATAGGAATGCGGGGTACCATGCATACCAGTATGAGGGATGGAGTGCCATGCATACCAGGATTGAGGGATGAGGAGGCCATACATACCAGAATTGGGAGAGGGGTGCCATACATACCAGAATAGGGATGCGGGGTACCATGCATACTAGGATGAGGGATGGGGTGCCATGCATACCAGGATGAGGGGTACCATACATACCAGGATTGGGATGAGGGGTGCTATGTATATCAAATTTGGGATGAGGGGCCATGCATACCAGGATGAGAGATGGGGTGCCATGCATACCAGGATTGGGATGAGGGGTGCCATGCATATCAGGATTGGGGATGAGGGGTGCCATGCATATCAGGATTGGGGACGAGGGGTGCCATGCATACCAGGATTGGGATGAGGGGTGCCATGCATACCAGATTGGGGATGAGGGGTGCCATGTATACCAGATTTGGAATGAGGGGTGCCATGCATACCAGTATGAGGGATGGGTTGCCATGCATACCAGCATACCAGGATAGGGATGAGGGATGGGGTACCATGCATGTAAGGATTGGGATGAGGGGTGCCATGCATACCAGGATTGGGGATGAGGGGTGCCATGCATACCAGGATTGGGATGAGGGGTGCCATGCATATCAGGATTGGGGATAAGGGGTGCCATGCATACCAGGATTGGGATGAGGGGTGCCATGCATACCAGGATTGGTGGTGAGGGGTACCATGCATACCAGGATTGGGTATGAAGGAACCATGCATACCAGGATGAGGGGTGTCATGCATGCCAGGATTGGGATGAGGGGTGCCATGCATACCAGGATTGGGGGTGAGGGGTGCCATGCATACCAGGATTAGTGGTGGTGTGCCATGCATACCAGGATTGGGGGTGAGGGGTGCCATGCATACCAGGATTGAGGGAGAGGGGGTGCCATGCATGCAAGGATGAGGGGTACCATACATACCAGGATAGAGATGAAGGGGCCATGCATACCAGGATTGGGATGAGGGATGCCATGTTTACCAGAATTGGAATGAGGGGTGCCATGCATACCAGGATAGGGATGAGGGGTACCATGCATACCAGGATGAGGGATGGGGTGCTTTGCATACCAGGATAGGGATGAGGGGTACCATGCATACCAGGATTGGGTATGAGGGGTGCCATGCATGCCAGGATTGGGATGAGTGGTGCCATGCATACCAGGATTGGGGATGAGGGGTGCCATGCATGCCAGGATTGGGAATGAGGGGTGTCATGCATGCCAAGATTGGGATGAGGGGTGCCATGCATACCAGGATTGGGGATGAGGGGTGCCATGCATATCAGGATTGAGGATGAGGGGTGCCATGCATATCCGGATTGGGGATGAGGGGTGCCATGCATACCAGGATTGGGGGTGAGGGGTGCCATGCATACCAGGATTGGGTATGAAGGAGACATGCATACCAGGATGAAGGGTGCCATGCATGCCAGGATTGGGATGAGGGGTGCCATGCATACCAGGATTGAGGATGAGGGGTGCCATGCATGCCAGGATTAGTGGTGAGGGGTGCCATGCATACCAGGATTGGGAGTGAGGGGTGCCATGCATACCAGGATTAGTGGTGAGGGGTGCCATGCATACCAGGATTGGGGGTGAGGGGTGCCATGCATACCAGGATTAGTGGTGGTGTGCCATGCATACCAGGATTGGGTATGAAGGAGACATGCATACCAGGATGAAAGGTGCCATGCATGCCAGGATTGGGATGAGGGGTGCCATGCATACCAGGATTGAGGATGAGGGGTGCCATGCATTCCAGGATTAGTGGTGAGGGGTGCCATGCATACCAGGATTGGGAGTGAGGGGTGCCATGCATACCAGGATTAGTGGTGAGGGATGCCATGTATACCAGGATTGGGGGTGAGGGGTGCCATGCATACCAGGATTAGTGGTGGTGTGCCATGCATACCAGGATTGTGGGTGAGGGGTGCCATGCATACCAGGATTGAGGGTGAGGGGTGCCATAGATACCAGCATAGGATGGGGGAACAGGATTGGGGAGCACAAATCCCAGGATGGGGGCAGCATAAGTACCAGGATGAAGGCAGTACAAATACCAGCATTGGAGACCATATACCAATAAAAATGCTCGTCACCCGGGCGTAGAACAGGCTCAATAGCTAGTAGAACTATAAACATCTCTCGATACCTTGCGACTGTTCTGGCTTATTTTTTCTAACAGTACCCAGCATGGTCATTTTCTTTTCAGCAACATCTGCCCCAGTTGATATGATGTTAAAAAATTGTCGCATGTAACATTTTATCCTTTGAGTCTGTGTGTCAAATCAAAAATTACTCGCAATTTTGCACATAACTATACTGGAAGTGAATCCATCTGCTGTATCTTAATTTGAAAGTATATGTATGTGTAAATCTGCACGGACCAAAAGGACCTAGATAAATTGGTAAATAGTAGTAGATGCATTATATAGTCCAAAATGAGATTATAACTCCTTTATTTTAATCAAAAAATGGCTGGAGATTAGTATAAAAGGATATCGGTCATTTTTGACTGAACAGTACAAGTGTAAAAAAAAATGTGGAGCAAAAAGTAAAAAAGTAAAAAAAAAAAAAAATACCCATAGTATGCATACCAGGATTGGGGGTGAGGGGTGCCATGCATACCAGGATTAGTGGTGGTGTGCCATGCATACCAGGATTGGGGGTGAGGGGTGCCATGCATACCAGGATTGAGGGAGAGGGGGTGCCATGCATGCAAGGATGAGGGGTACCATACATACCAGGATAGAGATGAAGGGGCCATGCATACCAGGATTGGGATGAGGGATGCCATGTTTACCAGAATTGGAATGAGGGGTGCCATGCATACCAGGATAGGGATGAGGGTACCATGCATACCAGGATGAGGGATGGGGTGCTTTGCATACCAGGATAGGGATGAGGGGTACCATGCATACCAGGATTGGGTATGAGGGGTGCCATGCATGCCAGGATTGGGATGAGTGGTGCCATGCATACCAGGATTGGGGATGAGGGGTGCCATGCATGCCAGGATTGGGAATGAGGGGTGTCATGCATGCCAAGATTGGGATGAGGGGTGCCATGCATACCAGGATTGGGGATGAGGGGTGCCATGCATATCAGGATTGAGGATGAGGGGTGCCATGCATATCCGGATTGGGGATGAGGGGTGCCATGCATACCAGGATTGGGGGTGAGGGGTGCCATGCATACCAGGATTGGGTATGAAGGAGACATGCATACCAGGATGAAGGGTGCCATGCATGCCAGGATTGGGATGAGGGGTGCCATGCATACCAGGATTGAGGATGAGGGGTGCCATGCATGCCAGGATTAGTGGTGAGGGGTGCCATGCATACCAGGATTGGGAGTGAGGGGTGCCATGCATACCAGGATTAGTGGTGAGGGGTGCCATGCATACCAGGATTGGGGGTGAGGGGTGCCATGCATACCAGGATTAGTGGTGGTGTGCCATGCATACCAGGATTGGGTATGAAGGAGACATGCATACCAGGATGAAAGGTGCCATGCATGCCAGGATTGGGATGAGGGGTGCCATGCATACCAGGATTGAGGATGAGGGGTGCCATGCATTCCAGGATTAGTGGTGAGGGGTGCCATGCATACCAGGATTGGGAGTGAGGGGTGCCATGCATACCAGGATTAGTGGTGAGGGATGCCATGTATACCAGGATTGGGGGTGAGGGGTGCCATGCATACCAGGATTAGTGGTGGTGTGCCATGCATACCAGGATTGTGGGTGAGGGGTGCCATGCATACCAGGATTGAGGGTGAGGGGTGCCATAGATACCAGCATAGGATGGGGGAACAGGATTGGGGAGCACAAATCCCAGGATGGGGGCAGCATAAGTACCAGGATGAAGGCAGTACAAATACCAGCATTGGAGACCATATACCAATAAAAATGCTCGTCACCCGGGCGTAGAACAGGCTCAATAGCTAGTAGAACTATAAACATCTCTCGATACCTTGCGACTGTTCTGGCTTATTTTTTCTAACAGTACCCAGCATGGTCATTTTCTTTTCAGCAACATCTGCCCCAGTTGATATGATGTTAAAAAATTGTCGCATGTAACATTTTATCCTTTGAGTCTGTGTGTCAAATCAAAAATTACTCGCAATTTTGCACATAACTATACTGGAAGTGAATCCATCTGCTGTATCGTAATTTGAAAGTATATGTATGTGTAAATCTGCACGGACCAAAAGGACCTAGATAAATTGGTAAATAGTAGTAGATGCATTATATAGTCCAAAATGAGATTATAACTCCTTTATTTTAATCAAAAAATGGCTGGAGATTAGTATAAAAGGATATCGGTCATTTTTGACTGAACAGTACAAGTGTAAAAAAAAATGTGGAGCAAAAAGTAAAAAAGTAAAAAAAAAAAAAAATACCCATAGTATGCATACCAGGATTGGGGGTGAGGGGTGCCATGCATACCAGGATTAGTGGTGGTGTGCCATGCATACCAGGATTGGGGGTGAGGGGTGCCATGCATACCAGGATTGAGGGAGAGGGGGTGCCATGCATGCAAGGATGAGGGGTACCATACATACCAGGATAGAGATGAAGGGGCCATGCATACCAGGATTGGGATGAGGGATGCCATGTTTACCAGAATTGGAATGAGGGGTGCCATGCATACCAGGATAGGGATGAGGGTACCATGCATACCAGGATGAGGGATGGGGTGCTTTGCATACCAGGATAGGGATGAGGGGTACCATGCATACCAGGATTGGGTATGAGGGGTGCCATGCATGCCAGGATTGGGATGAGTGGTGCCATGCATACCAGGATTGGGGATGAGGGGTGCCATGCATGCCAGGATTGGGAATGAGGGGTGTCATGCATGCCAAGATTGGGATGAGGGGTGCCATGCATACCAGGATTGGGGATGAGGGGTGCCATGCATATCAGGATTGAGGATGAGGGGTGCCATGCATATCCGGATTGG
Source organism: Phyllobates terribilis (assembly GCF_046119375.1). NCBI lineage: Eukaryota > Metazoa > Chordata > Amphibia > Anura > Dendrobatidae > Phyllobates > Phyllobates terribilis. The sequence continues at coordinate 345,179,716 of NW_027362769.1, read as the reverse complement.
GGATGAGGGGTGCCATGCATACCAGGATTGGGGGTGAGGGGTGCCATGCATACCAGGATTGGGTATGAAGGAGACATGCATACCAGGATGAAGGGTGCCATGCATGCCAGGATTGGGATGAGGGGTGCCATGCATACCAGGATTGAGGATGAGGGGTGCCATGCATGCCAGGATTAGTGGTGAGGGGTGCCATGCATACCAGGATTGGGAGTGAGGGGTGCCATGCATACCAGGATTAGTGGTGAGGGGTGCCATGCATACCAGGATTGGGGGTGAGGGGTGCCATGCATACCAGGATTAGTGGTGGTGTGCCATGCATACCAGGATTGGGTATGAAGGAGACATGCATACCAGGATGAAAGGTGCCATGCATGCCAGGATTGGGATGAGGGGTGCCATGCATACCAGGATTGAGGATGAGGGGTGCCATGCATTCCAGGATTAGTGGTGAGGGGTGCCATGCATACCAGGATTGGGAGTGAGGGGTGCCATGCATACCAGGATTAGTGGTGAGGGATGCCATGTATACCAGGATTGGGGGTGAGGGGTGCCATGCATACCAGGATTAGTGGTGGTGTGCCATGCATACCAGGATTGTGGGTGAGGGGTGCCATGCATACCAGGATTGAGGGTGAGGGGTGCCATAGATACCAGCATAGGATGGGGGAACAGGATTGGGGAGCACAAATCCCAGGATGGGGGCAGCATAAGTACCAGGATGAAGGCAGTACAAATACCAGCATTGGAGACCATATACCAATAAAAATGCTCGTCACCCGGGCGTAGAACAGGCTCAATAGCTAGTAGAACTATAAACATCTCTCGATACCTTGCGACTGTTCTGGCTTATTTTTTCTAACAGTACCCAGCATGGTCATTTTCTTTTCAGCAACATCTGCCCCAGTTGATATGATGTTAAAAAATTGTCGCATGTAACATTTTATCCTTTGAGTCTGTGTGTCAAATCAAAAATTACTCGCAATTTTGCACATAACTATACTGGAAGTGAATCCATCTGCTGTATCGTAATTTGAAAGTATATGTATGTGTAAATCTGCACGGACCAAAAGGACCTAGATAAATTGGTAAATAGTAGTAGATGCATTATATAGTCCAAAATGAGATTATAACTCCTTTATTTTAATCAAAAAATGGCTGGAGATTAGTATAAAAGGATATCGGTCATTTTTGACTGAACAGTACAAGTGTAAAAAAAAATGTGGAGCAAAAAGTAAAAAAAAAAAAAAAAATACCCATAGTAAGAAGAACCCCTCAAATGAGGAAAAGTCAATTAACCACAAGTTTCAGAACCGCATAATGAATATTTAAAAAAATATCAAATTTCAAATTCGGTAATTTTTGACCGAACAGAACAGCAGGGTTAATGATTAATTATGAGAATCATGATATTATCACTGTATTACACAATGGAATAATTGAAGAAATTACTTATTATGAATTTATGTATGAAACAGGATGTATTTATATACAGTGCTGGGTCCAGGAAGGGGGACATTATAAAAGAAAGGGGTCAGGAAAGGGAAATACAGTTAGGTCCATACAGTGGTGGCCAAAAGTATTGGCACCCCTGCAATTCTGTCAGATATTACTCTGTTTCTTCCTGAAAATGATTGCAATCACAAATTCTTTGGTATTATTATCTTCATTTAATTTGCTTGCAAGGAAAAAACACAAAAGAGAATGAAGCAAAATCAAATCATTGATCATTTCACACAAAACTCCAAAAAAGGGCAAAAGTATTGGCACCCTCAGCCTAATACTTGGTTGTACAACCTTTAGCCAAAATAACTGCGAACAACTGCTTCCGGTAACCATCAATGAGTTTCTTACAATGCTCTGCTGGAATTGTAGACCATTCTTCTTTGGCAAACTGCTCCAGGTTCCTGATATTTGAAGGGTGCCTTCTCCAAACTGCCATTTTGAGATCTCTCCACGGGTGTTCTATGGGATTTAGGTCTGGACTCATTGCTGGCCACCTTAGAAGTCTCCAGTGCTTTCTCTCAAACCATTTTATAGTGATTTTGGAAGTGTGTTTTGGGTCATTGTCCTGCTGAAAGACCCACAACCTCTGAGGGAGACCTAGCTTTCTCACACTGGGCCCTACATTATGCTGCAAAATTTGTTGGTAGTCTTCAGACTTCATAATGCCATGCACACGGTCAAGCAGTCCAGTGCCAGAGGCAGCAAAGCAACCCCAAAACATCAGGGAACCTCCGCCATGTTTGACTGTAGGGACCGTGTTCTTTTCTTTGAATGCCTCTTTTTTTTTCCTGTACACTCTATGTTGATGCTTTTTCCCAAAAAGCTCTACTTTTGTCACATCTGACCAGAGAACATTCTTCCAAAACGTTTTAGGCTTTCTCAGGTAAGTTTTGGCAAACTCCAGCCTGGCTTTTTTATGTCTCGGGGTACGAAGTGGGGTCTTCCTGGGTATCCTACCATACAGTTCCTTTTCATTCAGACGCCGACGGATAGTACGGGTTGACACTGTTTAACCCTCGGACTGCAGGGCAGCTTGAACTTGTTTGGATGTTAGTTGAGGTTCTTTATCCACCATCCGCACAATCTTGCGTTGAAATCTCTCGTCAATTTTTCTTTTCCGTCCACATCTAGGGAGGTTAGCCACAGTGCCATGGGCTTTAAACTTCTTGATGACACTGCGCACGGAAGACACAGGAACATTCAGGTCTTTGGAGATGGACTTGTAGCCTTGAGATTGCTCATGCTTCCTCACAATTTGGTTTCTCAAGTACTGAGACAGTTCTTTGGTCTTCTTTCTTTTCTCCATGCTCAATGTGGTACACACAACGACACAGGACAGAGGTTGGGTCAACTTTAATCCATGTTAACTGGCTGCAAGTGTGATTTAGTTATTGCCAACACCTGTTAGGTGCCACAGGTAAGTTACAGGTGCTGTTAATTACACGAATTAGAGAAGCATCACATGATTTTTCAAAGGGTGCCAATACTTTTGTCCACCCCCTTTTTCAGGTTTGGTGTGGAATTATATCCAATTTGGCTTTAGGACAATTCTTTTTGTGTTTTTTTCATTGAAGACAAATTAAATGAAGATAATAATACCAAAGAATTTGTGATTGCAATCATTTTTAGGAAGAAACTGAGTATTATCTGACAGAATTGCAGGGGTGCCAATACTTTTGGCCAGCACTGTATTTATTGTGCACTATACTTTTGTGTTTTTAATATTATATGATAATTGTGATCTTGTTGGATTTGATTACTGCACCTATATAACATTCACTTGATGGGTAATGCATTGCTTGATAAAGTTTCTCACTAGGAATGAAACGTTGCCACTGTTATGACTATGTGTCAATGAATCACCATTTTTTCACTGAAGATTGGAGTGCTGCCTGTTAGTGATGAGCGAGCATGCTCACTACTGCTCGGTGCTCGCCCGAGCATTTCACTGCTCGAGATGCTCGGCGCTCGCCGAGTATTTCTGGGGTTGCTCGGCGGGTGCTCGCGTCCCCTCCCTGCACATAGGTTGTTTCATTGCTGACCAGACACACTTGACAAGAGTCCTCATAAACGGTAGAACAGTAGCATTTAATAAGCCGCACAACCAGTGCAAGTTAAGTCTTATCAGCAACAGGCTCCTGTGACAAACACTACAGTTTCCTTAGCAGCACAGCAGTTCACAGTTTTCCCAGTAGTACAGCACAGTTCTAATGCAAAGGCACATCAATGAACACAGCATTCTTTACAGCACAGTGAGATGGAGGAGGGGGAAGGATTTGCTGAGAGAGATGATCCTTGTGACACCATTTCTTACAGACTTATCTTTCTGCTTGACAATACTCTGTCTGCTAGTTCAGGAACTCTACCTGACCTTTGCTTAGCTTCACTCCTGACTTGAATCCTTTTCACTTGCAGGGGTGCTTCTGCCAGATGCAGAACACACACACACCACCTTTCTCTTTGGCTCCAGCCAGACAGTAAACAACAGTCTGGTTAAATATAAGGAAAAGAAAAAGTGCATGTTTCTAAAATATTTAGTTTCACAATGCTTGTGGGTATACAATATTTTTTTTGTTTCATTGTCTGTGTAGATATAGAGATTGTCTGGTTTGCCGACTCTAGAACACACAACATATAATTGTCCATGTGAATAGCAATCCGTGTGTCAGGTGTCACAATGGAGTCAGGCACACGATAGATTCAATTGATGACCGGACACATCTGACAAGAGTCTTTTTCAACAGTTTAACAGTGGAGTTTATTCAAGTATGACCAGTACCATTTAACTGTTTGAAGAAACAGGTTTCACCACAGTACAATCTATTAAAGCAAGTACAGTAACGTCAGTCTCTTCAGTAGCATAATTCAGCACAGATTAGATCTCTTTGCAGCACACTTCTATGCATTCACAACCACAGTTTTTTTCTTCACAAGGACACAATAGTGCACAGAATTCTTTATCCTTCATGGAGATGGAGAGGGTTTGATGAGGGAGATGATCCCTGTGACACAATTCCTTCCAGTCTTTATCTTCCTGCCCGATAAACTCCTTGAACTAACATTGCAGAGTATTATCTGACCTGTGTTTATTTTCTCCCCTGATCTGAATCCTGTTCAGTTGCCTTCTGTCAGATAGAGATAACACACCACCCTTCTATATGGCTTCAGCCAGACTACAATAACAAGTTCCCCACAATCTCTCTGGGGCTCTGCTAAAACAGTACCTGTCTCCTGTGACAGTGTTAACCCCTCTAGTTGCTGGATGCTTCTGAAGCACAACACTTCCTGTCTCCTGTGCTTGTGTTACTTCTAATAGTTGCAGGATACTTTTGAAGCAACATCACTACTTCTGCATGTCACACTATGTTCACATATAGCGTTTTTGATGCATTTTTGCACTTTTGCATTGTTTTCAACAGTGAAAAATGCATTCACCAGGAAATGTCATTTTAACATTTTACTACCTTATTTGGCCATATAGTGTGTGAGACATCATCAGACACATACTGTTTCATTTATGAAGAAGGGACTCTGAAAGTCACAAGCACTATTCTTAAAGGGCCAGCAGTCGGCTATGCTTTGTTGTTCCCATTATTAAAGAGTGGGTCTCCTATAAAGGACATATCGATATTCATGCTTTAGTTACTTTTATAGTTACTTAATTTTTGATTGCTTGCTTTTAAAATCATGTTATTATTACTCCTTGCATAGCATACATTCTTTTATTCTTTTCTCCTGCTTCACATGCAATTTTCTACCAAGAACCTTTTCTCTCGAGAACATTCTATGAAATACCCTGCTCCTGTTTTCTAACTAGTCTGAGCCGGGATGTATACCCTTGTAACTTTCCATCATGTGACGAACTAACGATAATATGACCATATGTGTGTTTCCATAATAATTGTACTAACATTGGTTTAAGCCTGTAGTATGGCTGTAGGTGATTGGCTATTGATATACTCAAAACAATATATAATGCTAAGTAAAATAAACGGGATTAGAGATTCTCCAAATCCTCCCATACAGAGCTCTGTCTCCATCTGGTTCACTGATTGCATCCAACCTTGTAACATAATAATTTGACACTCACTTGGTCAACCGTGAAGGGTCATTGCTGCCCTCCCTCAACAGCTTGGTGCCGTGACTCGGATCCCTAACCAGGGATGCCCCACCACCTCTTGACATCCACAAAGGGAGACTTGCTTTCGGCCTCCCCCACTGGAATTGGGACTGATCATCCCCCACAAAAGCCACGGTAAGTGCACGAGTTCTTTACTAGTGGTACTGACCGTTTGGCATGGTTTCCACGTGGTGCGAGGTCGTTTGCAGTATCTCCGGACGTCTTGGTTGGATATAGTCAAAGGTGAGACTATAGGAGTGTAGTCCCATTAGGGGTCGGATATTGATAACTTTTAAAGCAGTACCACCTTGGATTGACAAGTGAATATTGTATGAATCTGCCTTAAACTTCTGACAAGATTCTTAGGAGACTGAACACTATTAGTATCAGTCGCGGCAGGTGATCGAAGATTGGGTAGGACACGCACGCAGATATAAGTATATCGAGTGTCTGGAGGCTGCAGACGTGAGCTCTCCTCCTTTCACCTAGTACCGTATGTGACTTCCCCGAAGGGAGGGGTGAGTCATTGGAACAGCTGAGCCCGGCCGGACTCATACTGTGCACAAATCAAGGATCTTTGTCAGTCGAGTGGCAGCAGTGCAGTGATTAATCAATGTTTCCGTGGAGCACGCAGACCCAGTGTTGTAGCACCAACCTTCCCATTACTTAATGCTGATGGCGGGTATCATAAACCATTGCCCCCACCTGCTCCCGCCATGGTCCACACTCCATTCGGAGAGACCCCAGGTCCTCCGAACTCTACTCTATTCACCCTCTCCCGAACAGGGGAAATAGAACATGGACACAAGTACCAGGAGGTGGCATCTGTTTTACTGAATGGTCCTTTGGAATTTTCCACTATACTGAGAATAGGCATGGGGAGTATACCACAAAAGCAAGTTGGGATCATTGTAAACTCAGCAAATGCAAAACTACAGCATGGGTGGGGGCTAGCTGCAGAAAAATGTCGTATTGGGGGACCTGCAATACAAACTGCATCCAACGATCACATCCGTGACCACGGTCCGTTAAGAGAAGGAGAGGTGATGGCTACCAGAGCGGGACAGCTATCATGTCAGTATGTTATACATGCGGTGGGACCAAAATCTGATCCCCTGGATGTACCCAGGTCACAACACCTCCTTATAGAAACAATTCAAAACACCATAGCATACGCATCACAGCTTCATGCGGTCCCAACCCTAGCCCTGCCATTTATTTCCACCGGTATTTTTGGATATCCAAAACAAGCCGCGGCCAAAATAATAGTCGGGGCTATAAAGCAATACATCGCCACGCATCCAACTAAATTGAGAGAGATAAGACTCTTGGCCATCGACAGGGATCTCGTTGATTATGCCGCTCAACTAATCAAACCCGATATCTGGTCTCCCCCAGTGTTCCCCTACCTCCAAGATCTCCCAACAATCAGTACTCATGCTGATTTCCCCCCTAGAGGAGATGCCCTAAAGGTAGCAAAAAGCTTCCAGAAAAGTGTTGCCCGGACCGCTTCTGCGGTTAAGCCTAAATCCAAACCCGCTGCAGTGGCAGTTGCGGCACCCGCAGTACCCGCAACACAGTATCCTCCCTTACAGCCCCACTATTACCCCATGGCGGTACCTGATCAGCGAGTAATGTATCCCAGGAAAAGAGCAGTAGTGAATTCCTGTCTTCAGTGTTGGATGTGTGGCCGGACAGGACACTTCCAAAGGGACTGTCACACCCCTGATAGCTAGTGCACGGCCCAAGCCCCACTATCTAGAATAGGACGCCCGGCCCACGAGACTCATAAGAAAATGTCCCCCAAGACCGTCCATTCTGAAATGGAGGCCAACCAGAGTCTGCTGCCATCATGATGCCCGTAACCACCCCAGGGCTCTGTTCATCTGTAGTTCTCCCAGTAGGAGGGAATCCGGTGAAGTTCATGGTAGACACTGGGGTGGCCAACTCCATTTTAAAATCAACTGAACTGCCCCAGGGTCTCCCAGTCCAATTTTCTAACGACAATCTAATATTGATCGGTATAGATGGCAGACCTAACAAACACACTCTCACCAAACCTATTCCGATTGGCCCATTTCCGGAAGTAATGTCACAATTTGTCATTTCCCCGACCTGCCCAGTAAATCTTTTAGGAGCAGACCTCTTGTCTAAATTCCGATCCCGAATTCAATACCAGGAAAATGGTCAGATGATCCTTACTTTAAAGGATCCAAACTCTGATGCACCCATAAAGGAGGTCTGCATCTTACGGGCGCTACCCATGGTTATGATTAACATATCAGATATGAATGGAAATCTCTCAAAAGATCTCAGGTTAGCTCCATACACAGAGGAAATCCCTTCTCATCTGTGGTCACAAAGCCCAGACGACATTGGGAGATTGCCGGTAGAACCAATACAGGTGTACCTCAAGCCCGGAGCGCCTTTTCCCAAGGTTCGCCAGTACCCGCTCACACATGCACAAGAACAAGGTCTACACCAGCAAATTCAGACCTTGTTAGAGAAAGGGGCACTAATCCCCTGCGTCTCCCCGTGCAATACGCCGTTGTTTCCAGTAAGGAAAAATTCCCAACCAGGGCAGCCGCCCGCTTATCGATTGGTGCAGGATTTGAGGTTAGTAAATGCAGCGACAGTCTTGGAAACTCCTGTGGTGCCTAACCCACATACACTTCTTTCACAAATGCTATCTACCGCAGCCTGGTTTACAGTAATTGATTTAGCAAACGCCTTTTTCAGCATTCCACTACATAAAGACTGTCAGTTTCTGTTTGCATTTACATATCAGGGCAGGCAATTGACTTGGACGGTAATGCCGCAGGGAGCGCAGAATAGCCCTAATCAGTTTGCAAAGAACATGTCTAGCTGTCTGCTGCCGTGGCAGCTGGACAACTCTGAGGTAGTACTATTACAATACGTTGATGATCTTCTTTTGTGTGCCCCCACGGAGCAAGTGTCCATCAGGGCCAGTGTTAGCCTCCTCAAGCATCTAGCAAAGCTGAATTGTCGAGTCTCAGCCTTGAAACTTCAGTTTTGCCTCAGTCAAGTGGTTTTCTTAGGCCACTGCCTTACTCAGGGTGCCAGACATCTCACAGAAGAAAGAAAGACAGCCATCTACATACTACCATCCCCAAAAGATCCCATAGAGCTGCAACGGTTTCTCGGACTATGTACATATTGCAGACAATGGATCCCAGACGCCTCACGTCTCATGCAACCCCTATATGATGCATTAAAAGAAGACACTCTGGCTGATGTAAACAACAAGGACCACCAAAAACTGCTGCAACAAGCCTCTGAGCAATTAAAATCAAGGATAATGACAGCCCCTGCCCTTGGAAACCCGGATTATGCTCAACCTTTCCATTTGTATGTCTCCGAGATGGGAGGGCATGCAGCCGGGGTACTCACGCAGAGACACTGTACAAAGCAGCGCCCGGTCTGTTATTATTCAGCGCGTCTGGACCCAGTAGCCAGGGCCTCCCCCAGCTGTCTATGAGCGGTTCACGCCACACAGCAGTTACTTGAAAAAACGGCGGACATCATCCTTGGACACGAGACTCACATTTATGCTCCACACGATATTGTGGCTGTTTTGGCTTTACAGCAACCTAAACATCTGTCCACACAGAGACACTTGCGGCTGCAGTGTACGTTGATCTTGCCAGAAAATGTGAAATTACACCGGTGCACCACCATCAACCCGGCCTCCCTGCTACCAGAACCTGTAGGAGAGGGGAAAGAGGCTCCACCACAAGATAGTCTGGAACAAATTACTGCGGAGTCAACTCCACTTGTTTTAGTGGGGGAAGTACCCTTGGATGACCCAGAACTTACGTTATATACGGATGGATCCAGATATGCTGATACCTCTGGCAGGTTTCATACTGGATATGCTGTCACAACTGAAGATATATTGGTAGAGGCTGCGGCCTTACCTCCCAGTATGTCAGCACAGGAAACAGAGCTCAAAGCTCTGATTGCTGCTTGTCAACAGGCCGAAGGAAAACGTGTGAATATATTTACTGACTCGAGATACGCCTTCGGGATTGCACATGACTTTGGGGAGATCTGGGCAAGGAGAGGCTTTGTCACGACTGCAGGTTCTCCTGTGAAAAATGCTGAAAGCGTCAGACAATTGATGGAAGCGGTACAACTACCAAGACAGTTGGCTGTTGTAAAGGTAAAAACTCATACCCGACAAGATGCCCCTGAAGCAAGAGGTAATGCACGTGCTGATCTCCATGCTAAACAAGCAGCTCTTCTCCAGACATCCATGTCCATGGCTGTGACGCGACAGCAGACCAAACAGCTAAATTCCGTGCCAACTCAGGATCAACATGCAGAAAATCATCAACCGGTCCCTCCAATCACAAAACTACGCTCCACATAGCAGAAAGTCTCTAAAGAGGAACGCCAGTCATGGAAGGAAGCAGGTGCAAAATTGATAGATGGGCTATGTAAAAAGGAACAACTATATTGTTTGCCTCGACTCCTATATCCTGCCGTTGTAGCCTGTGCCCATGGACCGGTGCATCGAGGGAAAAACCAAGCTTTGCTACTGGTACAGAAACTTTATTGGGTGTTGAGCGCACAAAACAAAGGTTGCACAATATGCCAAACCTGCAACACAGGCAGATTACAGAATGTACCGACAAAACACCTTGCTAAACCAGAGTATCCGTTCCAACGATTGCAAGTTGATCATATCACTCTCCCTAAAGCAGGACGATATGAATACTGCTTAGTGGTAGTGGATATGTTTTCCAGCTGGCCAGAAGCATTCGCCATTCCAAACATGACTGCCAAGACTACCGCCAAAAAGCTGGTCTCTGAAGTTGTTTGCCGGTACGGAGTCCCAGAAGTTATCGAAAGTGATCAGGGACCAGCCTTTTCCTCATGCATATATCAAGAAATACTTACCATGATCGGATCAATAGTGGCGCTGCATACTCCTTACCATCCACTGTCAAGCGGCAAGGTGGAGAGATTGAATGGCACACTGAAAAGGCTAATGACCAAAATGATGCAGGAGACTACGGCCCAGTGGCCTGAGCTCCTTCCCATTGCACTATATCACATACGTACCACCCCCATAGGGAAACATAAATTGTCACCCTATGAGATACTATTTGTGTCACAACCAGCTATAGCTCGATTTACCCCACAACAATTATCAGAAGAAACGGATTATGTTGTACAGTATGTGATTCAGCTTGCCAAAGCACTAACTAACACCCATGCGTTAGTATCATCTTCTATTCCAGATCCAGCTGATGCAGAAGGTTGTCATACCCTCAAGCCCTGAGATTATGTGTATGTGAAGAAGCATGTTCGGAAACACGGACTAGAACCATTGTTTGACCATTGTTTGACCATTGTTTACCAAGTGCTCCTTACAACCACAACAGCAGTAAAACTTGAATGGAAGTCAACATGGATCCATGCTTCACACTGCAAACGTCAACCATCCTGAGATGTTTTATGATAATATGCGTGGTTAGACAAGTCAATACCTGGACTAGCCTACAACAGAGTACTGACCCTTTTAATAACAAGTTCATTACTCACCACCAAATTTTGGTACAAGAATTGAGTCAATTAGAGAACAAACAGATCAGTGACTGTTGGATATGTACTCACTCACCAGTTTCAGCCGCTAGTATGCCTTTTCTGGCGATCCCAGTCACTCTGGAGGAATTACTAAACTGGCCCAATTGTAGCAACGCCCTTGCTAATAACGCTACTAAGTTTAGTAGATTATGGAACACCACTGTAGGTATACCAGTAGTTGGGTGGGTGGATCTCCCCTGGTGGAAGGAAATCTTACTGCCACCAGTAGACACCTACAATTTCTTTCCCGTAAAGGAAACAAATGGGTGCCCGGAAACAAGTCCTCCTTGACTAATTTAGGCTTCATACCAACTGAAGGTCTACAAATCAGTTTTAATGCTACCTCTAGTACGGCAGATGCTTTTAAACCGTCATTGTTGGAAAAATACATTCATAATCACTCATGGGTACATGCAAATCTGTTTATAAAAGGTACCAATGACACATGTTATAAATTAGCTGGTAACATCCCTTGCAATGAATCTTCTGAATATAAGCCTAGTGATCCAACATGTGGCAATCTGGATGTTGGATATTGTAGCCCCCTGGGACAAATGCCTTCATGGTGTATGTTACCAAATAACACAGTTTTTATCGATTTGGTACATAAATTAGTATTACAGCACTCTGCTTTATGGATCTACCATCAGCCACATATTGGGTCTGTGGGAATAATGCGTATAAATGGCTCCCAGTCGTAGTAGAGGGGACTTGTACGTTGGCCCAGCTAACACCAGCCACTTATCTTATTCCCCATAGTAAAGTAGATATGAGAGCCATCCCTCTTCATACCATCTATAAACGTGCCAAGGACAACACCCCACGCCCATCAGGAAGACCTCATTTAGTACAAATGAGTATACCCAATAAGATAGCCAGTACCGTCTTCCTCTTACCTATGGTAACACAAATGTGGGACAAATTAGTGGTAGTCACTGACTACTTAGATGACCAGATTTGGAGTGTATTGGAAGTAATTAATACTACTGTTGCAGTGCAGAATCAACTTATTATAGTAGCCAATCAACATACTTTAGTGCTGGACTATTTGACAGCAGCTCAAGGAGGGATGTGTCAGGTTATAGGCCCAGCCTGTTGTCACTATATTAACCCCGATTCTACCATACTATTAAAGACTAAAATGGAAGACATTAGGAAACTCAGGGAAGAATATAACAAACATAATGAATTGACCAAAGGCAGTTGGTGGTCTGATATGTTCTCCTTTTTAAATCCTGCTAATTGGTTTAAAGGGATTAGTGGATGGATTGCGGGAATATTACAAGGAGTGTTGCATATTGCTGCTTGCATCTTGTTAATGTATGTCTTACTAAAACTAGTCTTTTTTTGTATCCCAATTTGCATGAGGAAAACCTGCCAGTCATCAGAGAGCAAGGAGAACGCTGTCAACCAACATCCAGTGCTACTATACACGGACCTCCCAGATGTAACCAGCATTGAGGACCTGGACGGCAATGGAATGATGACCTTCACCCGCACGCCCCGACCAACCTCACGTCTGAAGATCAGAGCTTTATGATTATATCAACGGACAAGGGGGGATGGACATGCCGCGACGGCCTCAATGGGTAACAAGGGCACTAAATGAGTGAAGTCCAATGTCCCAGAGGCTCAAACCATGACCCTGGGAAAGCACCTCTATTGTTGATAATAACATAATTTTTAGGGGGGAAATGTAAAGGACATATCAATATTCATGCTTTAGTTACTTTTATAGTTACTTCATTTTTGATTGTTTGCTTTTAAAATCATGTTATTATTACTCCTTGCATAGCATACATTCTTTTATTCTTTTCTCCTACTTCACATGCAATATTCTCATAAGAACCTTTTCTCTCAAGAACATTCTATGAAATACCCTGCTCCTGTTATCTAACTAGTCTGAGCCGGGATGTATACCCTTGTAACTTTCCATAATGTGCCGAACTAACAATAATATGACCATATGTGTGTTTCCTTAATAATTGTACTAACATTGGTTTAAGCCTGTAGTATGGCTGTAGGTGATTGGCTATTGATATACTCAAAACAATATATAATGCTAAGTAAAATAAATGGGATTAGAGATTCTCCGAATCCTCCCATACAGAGCTCTGTCTCCGTCTGGTTCCCTGATTGCAATAAACCTTGTAACATAATAATTTGAAAATCACTTGGTCAACCATGAAGGGTCATTGCTGCCCTCCCTCAACACTCCTATACTGTTATTGCGTATGCGTTGACTGCAAGGGCTGCCAAAAATTTGGACGCACCCTAATACCCCTTTGAAGAAACATAGAGGAGTGTCTTAGTATAAAAATGTTCCCTTTATAAAAGATTGGGTCTCCTATAGTGGTAATGCCCATGCAGTGACTGCAAGGGCTGCCAAAATTTGGGAAAAACCCCAATACCAATTTAAAGACACATAGGGCTGGGCCACAGCAACGACATGTTCCTATTAGAAAGGAGCAGTTCTTCTATCCAGTTATAGGGTATGCAGTGAGTCCAATGGCTGCGAAAATTTAGGAAATACCCCAATAACAATTTAAAGACACATAGAGCTGGGCCACAGTAATGACATGTTCCCATTAGAAAGGAGTGGATCTTTCATACTATTTTCCTATGCAGTGAATGCAATGGCTGCCAAAAATTTGGAGGAAATCCAATGTCCCTTGCAAGAGACGTAGATATGGTTATATTGTAGATATTGTGGTGATATGGTGGTGGAGGATGAGGAGAAGGAGGAGGACAAGAGCAAATAGACAAAATCAGGAAGTTTATACCCATGCCTGGGTGTGAAGACAGAGGTGCATGCGAATAGAGTTAGACCTCCCAAAAAAACGACACTGTATTTGAGTTTATGCTACGCTGCTATCATTCGGTGGTGTTGAGAAGTCTGGCCCAATCCAGCCCTTGTTCATTCTTATAAGAGTCAGCCTGTCAGCATTTTCAGTTGACAGGCGGATGTGCCTATCGGTTATAATTCCACCAGCGGCACTAAAAACCCGCTGTGACAAAACGCAGCGGCAGGGCAGACCAGGACCTCCAAGGCATAGAGAGCCAGTTCATGCCATGTGTCCAGCTTGGATACTCAATAATTATAAGGCACAGAGAGTTCACGGAGGACATTGGTATAGTCGGCAAGGTACTCCCTCACTATCTTCCGAAATTTTTCCCTCCTTGTGAGAGTCCCCCACGCCTCAGGACCTGTGCGATGGGAGGGTCTGAGAAAACTGTCCCAGAACTTTGACAGTGTTCCCCTGGCTCTGCTGGATTGCATTTGTGTCTCTCTCCTTAGTTGTCCAACGAACTGTGACCTCTGCCGCCAACGTTTTCATATGGGAATTTTTTTAATAATTCCGCAACAAGGGCCTTCTCGTCCTGCCCCATTCTATCAGACCTGTCCTGCATGGGAATAAGAGATATAAAGTTCTCCTTGTAGTGTGGGTCTAGAAGTGATACCACCCTGTAATGACTGTCACCCAAAATTTGGACAATGCGAGGGTCACGGGAAAGGCAGCGTAACATAAACTGGCGTAAGCCATGTGTGCCAGACTGGAAAGAGGCAAGACTTCCGTGTCCTCACCAAGAGGACGACAGACCATGCTCTCCTCCTCATCCTCCTCCTCTTCCTCCTCCCTGACCTCAGGCCATCCACGCTGAACAGACGGTGTGACAGTTGTGCAGGTAGTACCATCTACAGCACAGGAAACTAGCTCCTGTTCCTCCTCCTCATTGTCACCCAATCCACGTTGCGATGAGATGAGGCTGGGCTGCGTGAAATCACCCTGTATGGTTCCTTGCTCCATCTCATCGTGCTGCAATGCATCCTCTTTAATTGGGAGCAGAGAGCATTTCAGAAGATGGAGAAGCGGGATGGTGAGGCTAATTATGGCGTCATCGCCGCTCACCATCCTGGTGGACTCCTCAAAGATTTGGAATATGGTACAGTTGTCTGACATCCATGTCCACTCCTGAAGTCTTATGTGTGGAGTCTGACCTGAATACCGACGGCCGTGTTGATGCTGGTAGTCAACAACTGCCCTCTTCTGCTCACAAATCCTTCCCAACATCTGCAATGTAGCGTTCCAATGCATGGGGACATCGTACACCAGTCAGTGATCTGGAAGCTGCAAACTCGGCTGAAGCACGGCAAGGGCAGCAGAAGCTGTGGCAGACATTCTAAAATCGAGAAACCGCTGAACCATGAGGTTAAGCAGAATGGCCAGGCATGGTACGTGTGTGAGCTCGCCTCACTTCAGAGCCGCCACCAGGTTCCGGCCATTGTCACACACGACCATACCTGACTGTAGGTTCAGCGGTGTCAGACACAGATCTGCCTGCTCTTTCAGAGCTGTCCACAACTCTTTAGCGGTGTGCGGTTTGTCACCTCAGCATATTAGCTTCAGCACAGCCTATTGCTGCTTGGCCAAGGCAGTGCTTCTAGCTTCTTACTGATGTGGTCATTTCGGAGATGGAGGCAGGAGCTGTAGAATGTGGGGGCCACCCTGATTGAGTCAGGGCCCATAATCCTCGGCGTCGGGAGGACGTGTTCTGTCCCAAGGTCTGACTAGGTCCCAGCTTCCACTCTATTAACCCAGTGTGCTGTCAGCGAGATGTACCGTCCCTGCCCACAAGCACTTGTACACGTGTCCGTGGTTAGGTGGACTTTCCCAGTAACTGTTGTTGAGGGCACGGCTAATGTTGTGGGACACGTGCTCGTGTAATGCGGGGACGGCATGTGTAATGCAGGAACGGGAGAAAAAGTGGCTTCTCGGGACTGAGTACCAATGGATGGCTGCCGCGATACGGTTGCGGAAAGCTTCTGTCTCCACCAGCCTAAAAGGCAACATTTCGAGCGCAAGCAGTCACAAAATGTGTGAATTTAGTAGTGTGTCTTGTGGGGCGTTGGCTGCGTATTTGCACTTGCATTCCAAGGACTGGGGTAGGGACAACTGAACTGCACTAGGACGTGGACGTGCTTGCTGATGGTGCTAGTTGAGAATGTGCAACGATGCATGCAGGCCGGGAGGCATCTTTGCATGCGCCATGGACAGGGGTTGGCGTGCACGCACAGCAGTGGAAGAAGCAGTGGTGTGACCCACAGACACTGTTTCTGGACCCTGGGGTTCAGCCCACTTAGTAGGGTGCTTTGCTGCCATGTGCCTGATAATACTGGTAGTGATCAGGCTGCTAGTTTTGCTACCCCTGCTGATGATGGCCTGGTAGGTGGTGCAAATGGCCTTTTTGAGGTTATCTGCAGTCTTTAAAAAACAACCAGACTCAGGAAGACCTAACAATTGTACTGGTAACTTCCGTTGTGTTGGTGTTACGAGGAACGCTTTCCCGCCTTGTGTCTGCAGCCACCACACTGATTCTTCCTACCTGTTGTGGTATGCCTCCCTCCCCCTGTGTGCTGCTGTCCTCACTCCGCATGTCCCCCAGCCAGGTTGGGTCAGTTACTATATCATCCACCACCTCGTCTTCCACTTCCACTATCTGGTCCTCCTTCTGACTTTCCGGCAATTGTGTCTCATCATCACCCACTTCTTGCGACAGTAATTGCACTTTCCCACCGTTGCCTTCGTGTGACCGTGGCTGCTCAAATATTTGGGCATCGCTGCACGCGTTCTCCTCTTGACTTGCTTGAAGCTGGTCGGGCGAGAGGCCTGAATCTACAAATGGAAAAGTGAACAGCTGTTCTGAGTGTTCAAGTGTGGGATCAGTTGTCTCCGGGTACTCGGCATGATGGGAGGAAGGAGGATCAGGGTGAGGAATATGCGGTCCAGACTCATGACTACTGAGACTTGACTGTGTGGAAGACAGGGTGGTAGTGGTGGTGGCGGCGGCAAAGTGACTGGAAGTATTATCTGCTATCCAACCAAAAACCTTTTGACATAGCTCTGGGTTCAATAGTGGTCTGCTGCGGTCCCCTAGTCACCAACACGTCCACTTCCCCATCCCTTGCCATGCACCCTGCCCATTTTAAATGGAAGACAATATTTTCCACTTTCATTAGAAATGGCTGATTTTGGAACACAGTTATATATGTGATACGTCTGACAGAGAACCATGGTTTTAAATAGCAGGTCTGTAATTTACTAATACTATTCTTCACAGAGACCTTGTGTGAATAGCTTGACCGACACACTGCAAGAGAATGAAAATGTAATCCAATATTTTCCATGTTCAGTTCAAATTTCTGGATTTTTATCGCTGTAATATGGAACAGATCTAGCTTTATTCTGCAGTGCTAACAAGAAAAAATGTTTACTCTGGATTACTTTTTAAGCAAATAATCAGGATTAAGGAAAAAAAAATGGCCCTGGCCCCTGATATCTGGGGCTATGTGTACAAATACCTATAAGAAGAGCAGCAGCAGGAACCTGCTATGGATCCTCTTGCACTATATGCACTGCAGTCTGCCATATACACTGCCTGCCTGCCTAACTCCTACTATCACCTTCTCCACTGAAAATATGCACCTGGATTAGTCCTCAGAAGGACTGTTAGTTCAGATGGATATATACATATATATATATATATATTGAAATGCAGCGGCTTGCGGCATTACTGTAATGGTCCAGGGTGTGTTCTGGCTGACCATGTACCTCTCCCTCAGGTGACTGATCACATGACTGTGACATCATTACAGGTCCTGTGTGCACTGAAGGACTGATCACATGACTGTGACATCATTACAGGTCCTGTGTGCACTGAAGGATATATAAATCCTTGTGCTTTTGAAACAGTGTGTGAAAGGCATGAAGCCTGTTCCCCGTGTGTGGGACACCGTTTGAGAGTGAGGCCTAGAGAGGCCTGGTAAAGCCGGGCGAAGCCTGAAAGGCAGATGCTGGACCCTTGTGTGTAAGAGATGCCAGTAGCCTTGGAGGGCAAGAGGCTTGGAAGACAAGAGTCCTGAAAGGCAGAGGCTGGATCCCTGTGTGTGTAAGAGATGCCAGTAGCTTTGGAAGGTACGAGGGCTGGAGACCCCCATCTGGGAAGCCGTAAAACCACAGCTGTGGCAGAACAAATCTGATGGAAACCGCTAGACCAGGCAAAAGGTAAAAGCGGTGCGTTATATGGACATTGATATAGTTACTTTGCTGAAGGCTGTAACTGGAGCCAAGTGGGCCTGTCTGCCACTTGAAAGGCTCTTGGATGTTATGTGTGTAAACATGCCGGTGATCCACTGAGATGGACTATGTTATAAGCAGTTATGAAGTGTAATAAACTGCTGGATTGTGAAATACCGGAAAGACGTTGCATGTGTGCTTTAATTGACCCGGTGAAGCGAGTGTCCCCCAGCATGATGACTAGCGCTGCCTTACAATATATACATATATATATATATTTGTATATATATATATATATATATATATATATGTTGTGGAATACCTATACAAATGCTAAACAAGCAAATCTCTCCATGACTCAGCAGCAGCTCTCCCTACTCTGCCTGATTCCGGGGTACACTGTGACGAGCATAGCGGTGCCAGGACTTATATAGACCTGATGACACTGTGCGGCCAGCCAATCACTGTAATGTCCACAACCAACATGGCTACCGCATTACAGTGCGTGGCAAGCCATCCTTGCATGTTCACTGACTCTCTAAAGAGTGCCAAACATGCAGGGAGGGGACCCGAGTTCCTGCCCGAGCAACCGGGAAACACTTGTCGAGCATCGTGATGCTCGGGCGAGTACCGAGCACATTCGCTCATCACAAATTGACAGGTCTCTCCCTTTGTACACATATAGAGAGAGACCTGTTAGACAACTCGAGAGATGTAGTGAGAAGCTACCAGGAATCGGACTAGTCATCTGAGACACATAGTCCCCGACTGAAGCATTTTAGAGTAGAACATACCTGGCTGCAAAAGTACAGTCAGTCTCTGATTCGTGCTGCTAGTTGTTTGGGCAGCATGAATCAGACTACAGGTTCCATTTAAACTATCCTTCAAGCTGGAGTTGAGGAAACCTTGTCCCTGTTGATTACATATATGAGATGCTAAGGTTGAGGTGGTTGAAATATATGACCTACTTCTAGGTCTTTATATGCTCTTCTAATCCAGCTCTGGCAGTAAAATCACAACACTTACATAAGATTATTTGCTTTTTTTTGTGTTTCTTGGAATTATTCCATGAATGTGTTCTTCAAATAAATGTGGCAATAGTTATATCTAAGATCAAAAAGCTGATGTTGTTTCAATTGAAGGGGCTGTCCAGTCTCAGAAAAAAAGACTGCAGTCACTCTGAGTGTGTATATATGCAATATGCATGCTTGTGGTCACATGTTGATTAGATTCCTGCACTTCACTCAATTTTCTTCTATTGAGAGACATCCGATGAGACTAGTCAGCAGGTGGCCACAGGTATACAATTCACATATTTTTGTTCATGTGACCGCCCAGCAACATTGGGCATACAGGGGAATCGTGACAGCATGCGCATCACACTCTGTCACGATTCAGCAGTCCGCAGTCACATAGAATGACTGCAGACTTTTTATTTTGGCCTGCACATCCTCTTTAATTGCTTCTATCATGGGACATGAAAACCTTATCAAAGAAGTTATCTACAAATCTCTTTTGATATTGACCGATCAGCCATAACAGTGACTAACATTGATTATCTCATGACCAGGGGCGTAACGATCGCTCTCGCAATGGTTGAAACCGCGACTGGCCCCATGCAGGAGAGGGGCCCACTGACGATAGTGCATAGTTCATCTGGATGTGCGTCCGAGAACGCACATTCAGCTGAAGTGTATTGCAGCACAGAGACCTGTCGTGTGCGTGCGCTGCAATACACGCCTCCAGCCAATCAGAGGCTGGCAGTTGACGTTGACGACCCAGTCACAGGCTGCGCATGGCAGTGAGTCATGTGCTGTCAGTCGCTTGTATGCAGAAGTCAGCTGCCAGCTTCAGAAGAGGATGCAGTGCGACGGGGGAGCAGAGGGTGAGTGAGTAGAATAGTTTATTTTTTTATGCCTTAAAGAACAGCGGCAAAATGGGGGGCATATACCAGGATGGAGGACATAAATAACAGGATGTGGGACATAAATAACAGGATGTGGGACATATATACCAGGAGGGGAGACATATATACCAGGATGGGCCAAGATGGGGGACATATGTACCAGGATGGAGGACATATGTACCAGGATGGGCCCAGATGGGAAACATATATACCAGGATGGACCGAGATGGGAGACGTATACGGTATACCAAGATGGTGGATATACCAGGATGGGCCCAGATGTGGGACATGTATACCAGGATGGGGTACATATATACCAGGAAGGGACCCAGGATGGGGGGACAATAATACCAGGAAGGGGCCCATGATAGGTGACATTTATACCAGGGCCCATCCTGTTATATATGTCCCCCATCCTGGTATATATATCCCTTATCTTGGGCCCCTTCCTGGTATATATATCCCCCATTGTGGTACACATGTCGCCCATCCTGATATATATGTCCCCCGTCCTGGTATACATGTCTCCCATCCTGGGCCCATCCAGGTATATACAGTGGGTACGGAAAGTATTCAGACCCCTTTAAATTTTTCACTCTTTGTTTCATTGCAGCCATTTGGTAAATTTTAAAAAGTTCATTATTTTTCTCATTAAAGTACACTCTGCACCCCATCTTGACTGAAAAAAATCTGAAATGTAGAAATTTTTGCAAATTTATTAAAAAAGAAAAGCTGAAATATCACATGGTCATAAGTATTCAGACCCTTTGCTCAGTCACTCATATTTAAGTCACATGCTGTTCATTTCCTTGTGATCCTCCTTGAGATGGTTCTACTCCTTCATTGGAGTCCAGCTGTGTTTAATTAAACTGATAGGACTTGATTTGGAAAGGCACACACCTATCTATATAAGATCTCACAGCTCACAGTGCATGTCAGACCAAATGAGAATCATGAGCTCAAAGGAACTCCCCAAGGAGCTCAGAGGCAGAATTGTGGCAAGACACAGATCTAGCCAAGGTTGCAAAATAATTTCTGCATTACTCAAGGTTCGTAAGAGCACAGTGGCCTCCATAATCCTTAAATGGAAGAACTTTTGGACCACCAGAAGTCTTCCTAGACCTGGCCGTCCAGCCAAACTGAGCAATCGTGGGAGAAGAGCCTTGGTGAGAGAGGTAAAGAAAAACCCCAAGATCACTGTGACTGAGCGCCAGAGATGAAGTAGGGAGATGGGAGAAAGTTCTACAAAGTCAACTATCACTGCAGCCCTCCACCAGTCGGGCCTTTATGTCAGAGTGGCGTGGCAGAAGCCTCTCCTCAGTGCAAGACATATGAAATCCTGTATAGAGTTTGATCAAAAACACATGAAGGACTCCCAGACTATGAGAAATAAGATTCTCTGGTCTGATGAGACGAAGAAAAAACTTTTTGGTAATAATTCTAAGCGGTATGTGTGGAGAAAACCAAGAACTGCTCATCACCTGCCCAATACAATCCTAACGGTGAAACATAGTGGTGGCAGCATCATGCTATCGTGGTGTTTGGTCATGGTGGAGGTCACAGTGGAATAAAAAGACAATATTAATGCCCCTTGGAAGAGTGGTGGAGGTCACAGTAGCTTAACAAGATGGTTTTAATGCCCCTTGGAAAAGACGTGGAGGTCACAGCAGCTTAACAAGACAGTTTTAATGCCCCTTGGAAGAGTGGTGCAGGTCGCAGTGGGATAAAAAGACAATATCAATGCCCCTTGGAAGAGTGGTGGAGGTCACAATAGCTTAACAAGATGGTTTTCATGCCCCTTGGAAGAGCTGTGGAGTTCAGAGTGGTTTAACAAGATGGTTTAAATGCCCCTTGGAAGAGATGTGGAGGTCACAGTATCTTACCAAGACAGTTTTAATGCCCCTTGGAAGAGTGATGGAGGTCGCAGTGGAATAAAAAGACAATATCAATGCCACTTGGAAGAGTGGTGGAGGTCACAGTAGCTTAACAAGACGGTTTTAATGCCCCGTGGAAGAGCTGTGGAGTTCAGAGTGGTTTAACAAGATGGCTTTAATGCCCCTTGGAAGAGACGTGAAGGTCACAGTAGATTAACAAGACAGTTTTAATGCCCCTTGGAAGAGTGGTGGAGGTCGCAGTGGAATAAAAAGACAATATCAATGCCCCTTGGAAGAGTGGTGGAGGTCACAGTAGCTTAACAAGACGGTTTTAATGCCCCTTGGAAGAGCTGTGGAGTTCAGAGTAGCTTAACAAGACAGTTTTAATGCCCCTTGGAAGAGTGGTGGAGGTCGCAGTGGAATAAAAGGACAATATCATTGCCCCTTGGAAGAGTGGTGGAGGTCACAGTAGCTTAACAAGACAGTTTTAATGCCCCTTGGAAAAGCTGTGGAGTTCTGAGTGGTTTAACAAGATGGTTTTAATGCCCCTTAGAAGAGACGTGGAGGTCACAGTAGCTTAACAAGACAGTTTTAATGCCCCTTGAAAGAGTGGTGGAGGTCGCAGTGGAATAAAAAGACAATATCAATGCCCCTTGGAAGATTGGTGGAGGTCGCAGTGGAATAAAAAGACAATATCAATGCCCCTTGGAAGAGTGGTGGAGGTCACAGTAGCTTAACAAGACGGTTTTAATGCCCCTTGGAAGAGCTGTGGAGTTCAGAGTGGTTTAACAAGACAGTTTTAATGCCCCTTAGAAGAGACGTGGAGGTCACAGTAGCTTAACAAGACAGTTTTACTGCCCCTTGGAAGAGACGTGGAGGTCACAGTAGCTTAACAAGACAGTTTTAATGCCCCTTGGAAGAGTGGTGGAAGTCGCAGTGGAATAAAAAGACAATATCAATGCCCCTTGGAAGAGTGGTGGAGGTCACAGTAGTTTAACAAGACAGTTTTAATGCCCCTTGGAAGATTGGTGGAGGTCGCAGTGGAATAAAAAGACAATATCAATGCCCCTTGGAAGAGCTGTGGAGATCACAGCAGCTTAACAAGACAGGTTTATTGCCCCTTGGCAGAGCTGTGGAGTTCAGAGTGGTTTAAAAAGATGGTTTTAATGCCCCTTGGAAGAGACGTGGAGGTCACAGTAGCTTAACAAGACAGTTTTAATGCCCCTTGGAAGATTGGTGGAGGTCGCAGTGGAATAAAAAGACAATATCAATGCCCCTTGGAAAAGCTGTGGAGGTCACAGCAGCTTAACAAGACGGGTTTAATGCCCCTTGGCAGAGCTGTGGAGTTTAGAGTGGTTTAACAAGATGGTTTTAATGCCCCTGGAAGAGACATGGAGGTCACAGTAGCTTAACAAGACGGTTTTAATGCCCCTTGGAAGAGTGGTGGAGGTCACAGTAGCTTAACAAGACGGTTTTAATGCCCCTTGGAAGAGCTGTGGAGTTCAGAGTGGTTTAACAAGACGGTTTTAATGCCCCTTGGAAGTGAAGTGGAGGTCGCAGCAGCTTAACAAGACGGTTTTAATGCCCCTTGGAAGAGACGTGGAGCTCACAGTAGCTTACCAAGACAGTTTTAATGCCCCTTGGAAGAGTGATGGAGGTCGCAGTGGAATAAAAAGACAATATCAATGCCACTTGGAAGAGTGGTGGAGGTCACAGTAGCTTAACAAGACGGTTTTAATGCCCCGTGGAAGAGCTGTGGAGTTCAGAGTGGTTTAACAAGATGGCTTTAATGCCCCTTGGAAGAGACGTGAAGGTCACAGTAGATTAACAAGACAGTTTTAATGCCCCTTGGAAGAGTGGTGGAGGTCGCAGTGGAATAAAAAGACAATATCAATGCCCCTTGGAAGAGTGGTGGAGGTCACAGTAGCTTAACAAGACGGTTTTAATGCCCCTTGGAAGAGCTGTGGAGTTCAGAGTAGCTTAACAAGACAGTTTTAATGCCCCTTGGAAGAGTGGTGGAGGTCGCAGTGGAATAAAAGGACAATATCATTGCCCCTTGGAAGAGTGGTGGAGGTCACAGTAGCTTAACAAGACAGTTTTAATGCCCCTTGGAAAAGCTGTGGAGTTCTGAGTGGTTTAACAAGATGGTTTTAATGCCCCTTAGAAGAGACGTGGAGGTCACAGTAGCTTAACAAGACAGTTTTAATGCCCCTTGAAAGAGTGGTGGAGGTCGCAGTGGAATAAAAAGACAATATCAATGCCCCTTGGAAGATTGGTGGAGGTCGCAGTGGAATAAAAAGACAATATCAATGCCCCTTGGAAGAGTGGTGGAGGTCACAGTAGCTTAACAAGACGGTTTTAATGCCCCTTGGAAGAGCTGTGGAGTTCAGAGTGGTTTAACAAGACAGTTTTAATGCCCCTTAGAAGAGACGTGGAGGTCACAGTAGCTTAACAAGACAGTTTTACTGCCCCTTGGAAGAGACGTGGAGGTCACAGTAGCTTAACAAGACAGTTTTAATGCCCCTTGGAAGAGTGGTGGAAGTCGCAGTGGAATAAAAAGACAATATCAATGCCCCTTGGAAGAGTGGTGGAGGTCACAGTAGTTTAACAAGACAGTTTTAATGCCCCTTGGAAGATTGGTGGAGGTCGCAGTGGAATAAAAAGACAATATCAATGCCCCTTGGAAGAGCTGTGGAGATCACAGCAGCTTAACAAGACAGGTTTATTGCCCCTTGGCAGAGCTGTGGAGTTCAGAGTGGTTTAAAAAGATGGTTTTAATGCCCCTTGGAAGAGACGTGGAGGTCACAGTAGCTTAACAAGACAGTTTTAATGCCCCTTGGAAGATTGGTGGAGGTCGCAGTGGAATAAAAAGACAATATCAATGCCCCTTGGAAAAGCTGTGGAGGTCACAGCAGCTTAACAAGACGGGTTTAATGCCCCTTGGCAGAGCTGTGGAGTTTAGAGTGGTTTAACAAGATGGTTTTAATGCCCCTGGAAGAGACATGGAGGTCACAGTAGCTTAACAAGACGGTTTTAATGCCCCTTGGAAGAGTGGTGGAGGTCACAGTAGCTTAACAAGACGGTTTTAATGCCCCTTGGAAGAGCTGTGGAGTTCAGAGTGGTTTAACAAGACGGTTTTAATGCCCCTTGGAAGTGAAGTGGAGGTCGCAGCAGCTTAACAAGACGGTTTTAATGCCCCTTGGAAGAGACGTGGAGCTCACAGTAGCTTAACAAGACAGTTTTAATGCCCCTTGAAAGAGTGGTGGAGGTCGCAGTGGAATAAAAAGACAATATCAATGCCCCTTGGAAGAGTGGTGGAGGTCACATTAGCTTAGCAAGATGGTTTTAATGTCCCTTGGAAGAGCTGTGGAGTTCAGAGTTGTTTAACAAGACGGATTTCATGCCCCTTACAAGAGCCATGCAGTACAGCATATTAAAAACATTACTCCCATTATTGGGGAGTGGGTCTCCCATAGTCTTAGCCTATGCCTTCCAAGCAAAAGCTTCCAAAAATTAGGACGGAGGAACTTGCAATGCTGGCAAATAAGAGCCATGCAGTACAGCATATTAAAAACATTACTCCCATTATTGGGGAGTGGGTCTCCCATAGTCTTTGCCTATGCCTTCCAAGCAAAAGCTTCCAAAAATTAGGACGGAGGAACTTGCAATGCTGGCAAATAAGAGCCATGCAGTACAGCATGTTAAAAACATTATTCCCATTATTGGGGAGTGGGTCTCCCATAGTCTTTGCCTATGCCTTCCAAGCAAAAGCTTCCAAAAATTAGGACGGAGGAACTTGCAATGCTGGCAAACAAGAGACATGCCGTACAGCATATTAAAAACATTATTCCCATTATTGGGGATTGGGTCTCCCGTAGTCTTTGCCTAAGCCTTCTAAGCAAAAGCTGCCAAAAATTAGGACGGAGGAACTTGCAATGCTGGCAAACAAGAGCCATGCCGTACAGCATATTAAAAACATTATTCCCATTATTGGGGAGTGGGTCTCCCATAGTCTTTGCCTCTGCCTTCCAAGCAAAGGCTGCCAAAAATTAGGACGGAGGAACGTGCAATGCTGGCTACACGGACCACAGTCACCCTGGTGGTTTAGTGGTGGAGGAGGCTGAGGATAAGGAGAAGAGCAAAATACAACCGAAATGAGGAAGCGTGTACCGATGTGTGGGTGTGAAGCGGTGCATGAGAATACACCTCCCGAAATAACACAGTGGATTTGACTTTATGTTACTCTGCTGTCATTTGGTGGTGATGAGAAGTCTGGCCCAATCCAGCCCTTGTTCATTTTGATAAGGGCCAGCTTGTCAGCATTGTCAGTTGACAGGCGAGTGCGCTTATCAGTTATAATTCCCCCAGCGGCACTAAAAACACGCTCCGATAACACGCTAGTGGCAGGGCAGGCCAGGACCTCCAAGGCGTACAGAGCGAGTTCATTCCAAGTGTCCAGCTTGGATACTCAGTAATTAAAAGGCACAGAGGAATCACGGAGGACGCTGGTACGGTCGGCAAGGTACTCCCTCACCATCTTTTGAAACTTTCCACTCCTTGTGAGAATACCCCACACCTCAGGGCCTGTAAGCTGGACGGGTCTCAGAAAACTGTCCCAGAACGTTGACAGTGTTCCCCTGCCTCTGCTGGATTGGAGTTGCGTCTCTCTCGTATGTATGCCTTCGTTGGGCAACGAACTGTGACCTCTGACACTAGTGTGTTCAGATGGGAATTTTTTTAACAGTTCTGCAGCAAGGGCCTTCTGGTACTGCCCCATTTTTGTTGACCTCTCCACCTCAGGAATAAGAGAGTGAAAGTTCTCCTTGTAGCGGGGGTCTAAAAGTGTCCCCAAGCAGTAATGACTGTCACCCAACATTTTAACAACGCGAGGGTCAGGGTTAAGGCAACGTAACATAAAGTCAGCCATGCGTGCCAGACTGGTAACGGGCAAGACTTCCGTGTCCTCACCAAGATGACGACTGACCATGCTCTCCTCCTCCTCCTCTCCCCTGTCCTGAGGCCACCCACGCTGAACCAACGGTATAACAGTTTTACAGGTACTACCGTCTACAGCGTATGATACCAGCTTCTGTTCTTCCTCCTCCTCCTCCTCTCCCTCATTGTCCCCCAATGCACGTTGGGATGAGATGAGGCTGGGCTGTGTGTAATCGCCCATTATGGCTTCTTGATCCATCTCATCATACTCTGGCTGCAATGCCTCCTCTTTAATTCTCTGCAGAGAGCGTTGCAAAAGACAGACAAGTGGGATGCTGATGCTAATGATGGCGTCATCGCCACTCACCATCTTGGTGGACTCCTCAAAGTTTGTCAGGATGGTAAATATGTCAGACATCCAGGTCCACTCCTGAGGTCTTATGTGTGGAGTCTGACCTGAATATTGACGGCCTTGTTGCAGCTGGTACTCCACAACTGCTCTCTGCTGCTCACAAATCCTTTGCAACATGTGGAGGGTAGAGTTCCAACGTATGGGGACATCACACACCAGTCGGTGTGCCGGAAGCTGCAAACGCTGCTGCAACACAGCAAGGGCAGCGGAAGCTGTAGCCGACTTCCGAAAATGAGCTGAGAGGCAGCGTACTTTGACGAGCAGATCTGGCAACTCGGGGTACGATTTAAGAAACCGCTGAACCATGAGGTTAAGCACATGAGCCAGGCATGGTACGTGTGTGATCTCGCCTCAGAGCCGCCACCAGGTTACAGCCATTGTCACACGCGACCATGCCTGGATGTAGGTTCAGCGGTCTCAGCCACAGATCTGCCTACTCTTTCACAGCTGTCCACAACTCACAAGCAGTGTGAGGTTTATCACCTAAGCTTATGAGTTTCAGCACAGCCTGTTGCCGCTTGGCTGAGGCAGTACTGCAGTGCTTCCAGCTTGTAACTGATGTGCTGATATCTGAAATGGATGCTGAACATGAGGAGGAGGAGGATGATGTGCAGGAGCTGTACACTGTGGGGGCAACTCTGACTGACATAGGGCCCGCAATCTTCGGTGTGGGTACGATGTGTTCCGTCCCAAGGTCCGACTGGGTCCCAGCTTCAACTATATTTACCCAGTGTGCCGTCAGGGAGATGTACTGTCCCTGGCCACAAGCACTTGTCCACGTGTCCATTGTCAGGTGGACTCTCCCAGTAACTGCATTGTTGAGGGCACGGCAGATGTTTTGGAACACTTGCTTGTGTAGTGCGGGGATGGCACACCGGGCAAAATAGTGTTGGCTGGGGACCGAGTACCGAAGGATGACCACCGCCATAAGGTTGCGGAAGGATTCCGTCTCCACCAGCCTAAAAGGCAGCATTTCCAACGCAAGCAGTCGTGAAATGTGCGAATTTAGGACTGTGGCCTGTGGGGCGATGGCTGCAAATTTGCGCTTTGGTTCAAAGCTCTTGGATATAGACAATTGAACGCTGCGGTGGGACGTGGACGTGGATGTTGATGCTGTTTCTTGAGAAACTGTCATAACAAGTGAAGACTGAGAGGAGGGGGCATCTTTACATGCAGTATGGACAGGGGATTGCCTTGCACGCACAACAGGGGGTTCTCTTACACGCACAACAGCGGAAGAAGCAGTGGTGACACCCGTTGACACTGGTCGTGGATCCTGGAGTTCGCCCCATAAAGTCGGGTGCTTTGCTGCCATGTGCCTGATCATGCTGGTGGTGGTCAGGCTGGTAGTTTTGTCACCTCTGCTAATGCTGCATGGCGGGTGGTACAAATGGCCTTTTTGGGGTTATCAGCAGAGTCTTTAAAAAAATTCCAGACTCTGGAAGTCCTACCGGTTGTACTGGCAACGTCCCTCGTGTTGGTGTTATGGGGAACTGTTGCCCGCCTTCTGTGTGCGGCCACCACACTGCTTCTTCCTGCCTGTTGGGGTACTCTGACTCCCTCCACCTGTGTGCTGCTGGCCTCGCTCTGCATGTCCTCCTGCCACGTTGGGTCAGTTACTAGATCATCCACCACCTCCTCTTCCACTTGCGCACCACGATCCTCCTCCTCACTTCGTGGCAATTGTGTCTCGGCATCGTCCACCGTTTTTTTTTACGGAAAAAAGGCCAAAAGCTGGGAAATACAGAGATTTAAACCGTGGAACTGCAAAACCACAGTTATACTTATGTGGCCTACACCAGAATCTTTTAAACAGATATATTTGTGTCTGAACAGTCAGGGAGACACTATTACTGTTTTTTTTTACGGAAAAAAGGCCAAAAGCAGGATAATACAGAGATGTGAACCGTGGAACTGCAAAACCACAGTTCTAGTTAACTGGCCTACACCAGAATCTTTTAAACAGATATATTTGTGTCTGAACAGTCAGCGAGACACGATTACTGTTTTTTTTTGCGAAAAAAAGGCCAAAAGCTGGATAATACAGAGATTTGAACCGTGGAACTGCAAAACCACAGTTCTAGTTATGTGGCCTACACCAGAATCTTTTAAACAGATATATTGGTGTCTGAACAGTCACAGACACACTCAATTTTTTTTTTGGATGGGGGGGAACTACCAAAAGGTTAATAAGACACGTATTTGTACAGTCTGACTGAGGAAAAAAAAAATACAGGATTTAGATGAAAAAAAAAGGATTTTTCCTGGCCCCTGAGACCGGGGGATAAGTCTAGCAATTTGACCAGCAGGAGCACACAGGACTGTAATGCACTGTTTGTTGGTATAACCACTGCGTCTCCTATACAGCCTGCCTGCCTGCCTGATATCTGGGATGGATTTTAGTCCTGAGAAGGACTGTTTGCTTGATTTGGCAGGCTTTAGAGACCCTACACTACCTATTTCGCACTATATATCTCTCCCTAACTCAGCAGCACTGACCCTACACTGTCTGATCCCTGGCGACTGTGTCCAAGATGGCGGCGCCTGGTTTTAAATACTCGAGGTGACGCCGTGCGGCCAGCCAATCACTGTAATGCCCACAAACAACATGGCTGCGGCATTACAGTGACTGGCTGGCAATCCCTGCATGTTCATTGTCTCTGTAAAGAGCGCCAAACGTGCAGGGCGAAGACCCGAGCTCCTGCCCGAGTAACCCGGAAATGCTCCTTGCTCACCGAACATCCCGAGCAGTGAGATGCTCGGGCGAGTACCGAGCAGTGTCGAGCATGCTTGCTCAACACTAATAGTTAACAAAAAAGTGTGAAACAACTGAAAATATGTCTTATATTCTAGGTTCTTCAAAGTAGCCACCTTTTGCTTTGATGACCGTGTAGAACGAGCAAAAAAGCTTGTAAAAGAACTTCAACATGACGTTTCAAGGATGGAGCGAGACTGCCATCTACTGGCCAGAGACAGTAAAGTGTAACCAAAATATACAAAGGAAGTTGCAGGGAGGGCAGATTCAGAGGCTGGACCCGATCAGGTGACTTCCAGGAAGGAGTTCAGAGAGATAAGAGGCCAGCGCGCCAAACCTGAGGGGTCTTTGGCGCCAAGCAGCAGAGAGGAGCAGATGTGCTCCCTGCGTCCTGAAAAACCCCGCGTGACAGGCCAAATCCAGAGGCCTGAGAGGTGCTCCAGCCGGACACCGGTAAAAGAGCTCCGGATCCCTCACAGTTGTGACTCGAGTGCTGTGCCTGCTGAGGATACTAGGAACCTGATCGCGGTGCTGAGTGAGTTCGCGGAACCCGACGTCGGCCGCCGACAGACGAGGCCTGGACCCCCCTATCCAAGGCTCGAGAGACTGCCCCCAACAGCCAAGCAGAGAGGAGCTGCATACGTGAGCAGGGCCGTCACTTCCACTGCTCACCCACGGTACCGGGGACAATTGGGTTTAAGTACTCAGGTTGGGAGGGGGACGGTTGGGGCTAAAGTAGCACAACGTGATTTAATTGAATTCATCCGGAAAGAGACTCGCGGCCTAGCGGGAATAACCGGTGACCCCCACTAGGGCCAAATTCACGGTTAAAGAACTTGTGTGGTGCTTCTCATGCTTGAGGGCATCACCTTACTTTAAGAGACTGCGCCTTATTTTAAGAGACTGCGCCTTACTTTGAGAAATTTCGTATTTTTCTGATATTTCAAACCACTGTTCATTACCCTTGTTGCTAATCCCTTGTTTCAGTATACCTATTGTATAAAACTGTTTACAAACATCTCTGACTGTTCTCGCCTTGTGTCTCTGTGCGTTGCATTCCGGTACCTGCATTACAACTGCTTTGCACACTCTTGGCATTCTCTTGATGAGCTTCAAGAGGTAGTCACCGGAAATCGTTTTCACTTCACAGGTGTGCCCTGTCAGGTTTAATAAGTGGGATTTCTTGCCTTATAAATGGGGTTGAGACCATCAGTTGTGTTGTGCAGAAGTCTGTTGTATACACAGCTGATTGTCCTACTGAATAGACTGTTAGAATTTGTATTATGGCAAGAAAAAAGCAGCTAAGTAAAGATAAACGAGTGGCCATCATTACTTTAAGAAATGAAGGTCAGTCAGTCCGAAAAATTGGGCAAACTTTGAATTTGTCCCCAAGTGAAGTTGCAAAAACCATCAAGCGCTACAAAGAAACTGGCTCACATGAGGACCGCCCCAGGAAAGGAAGACCAAGAGTCACCTCTGCTTCTGAGGATAAATTTATCCAAGTCACCAGCCTCAGAAATCGCAGGTTAACAGAAGCTCAGATTAGAGACCAGGTCAATGCCACACAGAGTTCTAGCAGCAGACACATCTCTACAACAACTGTTAAGAGGAGACTTTGTGCAGCAGGCCTTCATAGTAAAATAGCTGCTAGGAAACCACTGCTAAGGACAGGCAACAAGCAGAAGAGACTTGTTTGGGCTAAAGAACACAAGGAATGGACATTAGACCAGTGGAAATCTGTGCTTTGGTCTGATGAGTCCAAATTTGAGATCTTTGGTTCCACCTCTGTGTCTTTGTGCGACGCAGAAAAGGTGAACGGATGGACTCTACATGCCTGGTTCCCACCATGAAGCATGGAGGAGAGGTGTGATGGTGTGGGGGTGCTTCGATGGTGACATTGTTGGGGATTTATTCAAAATTGAAGGCATACTGAACCAGCTTGGCTACCAAAGCATCTTGCAGTGGCATGCTATTCCATCTGGTTTGCGTTTAGTTGGACCATCATTTATTTTTCAACAGGACAATGACCCCAAACACACCTCCATGCTGTGTAAGGGCTATTTGACCAAGTGGGAGAGTGATGGGGTGCTACGCCAGATGACCTGGCCTCCACAGTCACCAGACCTGAACCCAATCGAGATGGTTTGGGGTGAGCTGGACCGCAGAGTGAAGGCAAAAGGGCCAACAAGTGCTAAGCATCTCTGGGAACTCCTTTAAGATTGTTGGAAGACCATTTCCGGTGACTACCTCTTGAAGCTCATCAAGAGAATGCCAAGAGTGTGCAAAGCAGTCATCAAAGCAAAAGGAGGCTACTTTGAAGAACCTAGAATATAAGACATATTTTCAGTTGTTTCACACTTTTTTGTTAAGTATATAATTCCACATGTGTTAATTCATAGTTTTGATGCCTTCAGTGTGAATGTACAATTTTCATAGTCATGAAAATACAGAAAAATCTTTAACTGAGAAGGTGTGTCCAAACTTTTGGTCTGTACTGTATACCAGGAAGGGGCCCAGGTGAGGGACAGATATACCAGGTTGGGGGTCATATATACCTGGAAAGGTCCCAGGATGGGGGACATTACATCATAATGGGGCAGGGGAAGGGCAACACACGTGTCCTTATAGGATTTAGAATGCTACAAGGGCCCTTACATCTGACCCACATTTCTTACTGTGAAGTGGTTGGTACTTAGCAAAAAAGTAATCCAAGGTAGTGCAAGATGTGGCCCGGAACTCCCCCATCTGGGGACCAACAGACCAGGACTGCCATGACTAAATCTTGGGCAATTTATTTTATGGGTGGATGAAGAATACATTTCCTATGTTACACTGCCACCTCTTGGCCAAATTATGTTATTGAGCGTATTACTGTACATTTAGCAGGACCCTCCAGTGGCATAACTTTCTGGAGATCCTTAAAAAGAACATGACATCAGAATTTATACCCAAAACTAAGGGCATGTATGTAAAGGTGTTTAATGCTGATTAATTCCTTACCTTTCTTGTAGAAATCCGTTGTGCCTTTTTAGATAAATATAATAATA
The DNA here is from genome assembly GCF_046119375.1 of Phyllobates terribilis. Classification (NCBI taxonomy): domain Eukaryota; kingdom Metazoa; phylum Chordata; class Amphibia; order Anura; family Dendrobatidae; genus Phyllobates; species Phyllobates terribilis. The sequence continues at coordinate 345,146,475 of NW_027362769.1, read as the reverse complement.
ATAATTTTTATTTCTATAGCACCAACATATTCTGCAGCACTTTACATTTTAGGAAGGACTTGTACAAATAATAAAGACATTACAGAATAACCCATAATTCAAGAAATACCAAGAGGTGTGAGGGTCCTGCTCATAAGCTTACAAACTTTAAGGAAATAGGAGAGACACAAAGGTAAATAGTAAAAATTGCTTGTATTGTATGGTCCGGCCATCAATATAATAAATAGGGTATTCACATAACGCTGCATGATCCGGTCACCAGCCAGTATATATACTAGTACTGACACAGAGGGCTATTAAGTGCATGGAGGGTGTTGTGAACAGATGCTATGAGGGTCCTGATTTTGAAGAAAAATCTATATGGTCAAAATGGGGCTAGTTACATAAGTGAGGTTAGGCGATTGGCCAGTCTAAAGAAATGCATATTTAGATCTCGCTTAAAACTGTGTGTATTGGGAATTAATCTAATGGATCGGGGTAGTTCAATCCAAAGAATTGGTACAGCACTTGAAAAGTCTTGGAGATGGAAGTGGGAGGTTTGGATAATTGCATAAGGGGCACATGGGATTATTAGGCTTTTGTGTGATTAATAGGTTAAGATCAGTATGACTAATACTGTTTGTGTTTCTGAGTTCCTTCAAGGGTTAACCCTGCGGAGTTTTGGTGGGTATCTGGTCCCTGGACCGATAAAGAACACCTGGAGAATCTTTTCCCACCAGAATCCAGGAATCCCAGGATTGATGGATTGTGGTCACAGGAAAAAGATGTGAGTAATATAATTTAATTTATTCACTGACCAATGAGCAGCCCCGTCCCCCAAAGAGGAGGAACTACGGAGCGACATCGGAGAGGTGCCCAGGAGAACAGCTGAGCTGTGACGTGATGCAGGACTGAGCCCTGAAATCAGGACAGTCCCGCAGAATATGGGATGGTTGGGAGATATGCTTCACTAAGCACGGTGAGAGGAAGCCGCTGCCATGGTGGATCGTTGCCAGGAGTGAATCCAGGCTGGACCTGTCAACTGCAATGAGCGAAGGTCCAGCCTGGGAGTATGTGTCCAGGAGCGTGGAAGGTCGCCTGATTGCTGTGTTGCCACAAGGCAGGCTAGCTCTGACTGGTGGCATGCCTCCAGGACCGCTGGTCAAGTTCCAGAAGAGGCTGCTGCGGCTTCAGGACAAGTGGACAACACAGGACAGGGTGAGATAACTTCAGGAAATCCTATCAATGAAGGAAATACCAATAATTAAACATAGTTAGATGCCCAGAGTTACCCAACTACCAAAGACCTTATAAAAAAGTACCCAACAGGCTTTATATAATGAAATAATCTTTATTAGCCAGAAAAGATTAAAAAATACACACAGACAAGGACATTAAAAATACAACAAACACATTAAAAATTTATGTAAGCGGGGGATGAGTATGTCCACAATAGATAACTTAATAATTGCACTTCATTAATAAATTAATTATTATTAGAACAAGATGTATATGTGATCAGGAGGAGGACTGTGAATGTCAAGCCAAGGAGTTGAGACAACGATTCCATCAATGAGGCTAGAAAAAGAAGTTTATTGATGTGGCCTACCAACGTTCCAAACAGTCAATCAGGGATTCCCCATTGGTACTGACTCGCCCCCAGGGCCGTGGGGTACTCGGCAGCCGGGCCTTATGGCTGCTTTTGGGGGAGATCACGATGGCTGGCCCGGTCCTTGACCCAGGGCGGTCAGTGCAAAAAGGGGATATTTATAGGGAATTTGTTGTGACGCCACCTGTGGTGTCTGGTGAGGATCACCAGCGCTGCGACAGTCCTCTGAGGCAGGTGTTAGGGCAGCTTGAGATGGAACAGCTCCCCACAGGTAGAGCAGGCCTCAGGGAAGTGAAAACGATGCAGGTTGCGCTGGGCGTTGTGGTGCAGGGGGAGCGATGGCGCAGCAGAAGTAACGGACAGAGACAGGGGATTTGCTTCATTACCTTTACTGGTGCTGTTGTTAGGTACGGTCCAGGGTACTCCAGGTGAAGGGCGCACATATGGACTTCGCCCCAGTGAGCGGGTATAGGGCCTCCTGATCCGTGTCTGTCTCTGTGTATGTTTCTGGCCAGCCTGCAACTGAGCCTAGACTATGTGTCCTGCTTTTACTTCACCTGTTGCTCAGAAGTAGGACCTCTGGTTGGTAACCACTTTCCCTGGACGTCAGGGCCTTCGTGGTTCCTGGTCCTGTAGGTGTCTAGCTTCAGGTTTGCCAGAGACTTGTAGTCCTCCTGGGAGTCCGGTTATCCCTACTGGGTGTAAAGGGTCCCTGTAGGCTCGGACCCGGTGTCCGGTTTGTATAACAGGGTGAGCTTACTAGGCTACTCTGCCCCCTTAGCTCCACTCTCTTTTTCTCCTCTCCGTGGACCACACTCGGGGCCCTCACTACTCGGCAGCTGGCGTGCTGCATCTTCACCGCTCTCTGAGCATCGGCATGCTCTCTGCTCACTCTGAGCTGTGTTCCTCTCTGAACACTGACTTCACTCTAACTAACTAAGCTGCCTAGCTCCACCCTCCCTATATATGTCCCTAACGGGCTCCCTCTGCTGGTCTGAGGTGGTAGGGTGGAGGTGTGTGAATGTGTGAGGGCCTCTTGTGGAGAAGTCCATCCATGCACCCTTCTGGGTTCTGTGGCACCAATGCGTAGCAGGGCGCCACATTCCCCCCTAGTAAAACTCAGTACTCCTGGACTGAAGCATTTTTTTTCAAAACAGGTTAACAATAATAATAACAATTACAATAATAACAATATGGTTACAGCAAGTCCCGTAACCTGGTGCCCTTTTCACCGAAAGTGGATGAGTAGCATGAGGGACCCGTCCAAAAACCCTCAACGTAGGCCCTGGGCATGGCTGCAGGGCATAAGTGATCCAGGTGATGGACCACGTCTTCGGCCACGCCAAACGGGTTTTTGTTCAGTGGTTACTTACGAGGCACTCCAGGGAGTGCAATTATGTACATGAACAGTTTTTGGGCTGCTCACAGTCCTCAGCCACAGAGTCTTTTATATATATATACCCTTACGGGTAACTAAATGCAATGCTAAGTGTCCATGTCACCTAAATTGTCCATTATAAGGCAAAACACATCAATAATTAAATACATGAAATTTACACAAGCACAACATACCCCAGGGGCAACTATTTATATTATCAGAGTTTCTCTTTTTACTCTCTGTATCTGACAGGGGTCTGACCTTGCGTGCTACGTGTTGACCTACGTAGTACTGGTTGCATGTGGTACTGGTGTTTGTACTACCTCCCAATCTGTCAGTTCTAGGTGTGAAGGGGCTGCAAGACTGCCTTAACCTCCCTATGGGACTGGCAAGTGTGCTATTGCCTGGGCCTTCTTGCTCTGCTCCAACCGGGGATCCTTCTTCCGGGGATTCTTCCTGAGCAGGCTCTTCTGGGGCACTTACAGGTTCTACTTGCTGTGGAGGGTCTTCTGGCTGTTGGTAAAAGTGGATCACAGGTATAATCACTGCTCCTCCTAGTTGGGGCCAATCTGCCGGGAAATCTCCTAATTCAGTATGTATCACTGCTTCTTTAGGCTCCTCCGGTACGATGAGAGGCACGTCTTCCTGGGGCTTTAGCAGACCTGGACACAACTTCAGATGGTCTCTAGATACCGTTGCAGTCGTTCATCCTCCGTCCTTGGTAATTAAACAGGTCTTCCTGTTATCAAATCTTGAATTTAACACAGTGTAGTGTTCCCTCTCCCACTTGTCATCAAGTTTGTGGTTTCTTCTTTTTCTCTTTAGCACGACTTCTCCAGCTGAAAAGGGTTCTGCTGGTGCACTCTTGTTGAACTGTGCTTCCTGCTTGTCTCTTACCTATTCAGACTGTCTTCGACACAGGCTTGTACTCTCCTGTACTGTTCCTGTCGCGTCGTGTCCCAGTCCTCAGTGGTCATATAAGCTTCGGGTTCTACACCAAGCTCCAGGTCCATGGGCAACTTTCCGGGTCTTGCTCGCATGAGATATGCTGGAGTACAATTGGTGGAACTCACAGGTATGTGGTTGTACAAATCTACCAGGTCAGGTAGCTTGTCGGGCCACTAGTTTCTTTCTTCTAGCGGTAAGGTCTTCAACAGGTCGATGACGATGTTATTCATCTTTTCACATAACCCATTGGTTTGGGGGTGGTACGGTGTAGTCCGGATCTTCTTACTCCTGTACAGATGGCAGAACTCCTTGAACAATTCGGCCTCAAAGCAGTGCCTTGATCTGTCAGCACCTGCTCCGGGTATCCATGGGGCCTGCAGAAGTACACCTGAAACGTCTTCGCCGCAGTTTCTGCCGTCAGATCCTTGACGGGGGCGACTACCAGGAATCGGGAGTAGTGATCCACCATGGTCAGGGCATAGGAATATCCTGACCTGCTGGGTGACAGCTTGATATGATCCAGGGCCACGATCTCCAAGGGTCGAGTTGTCTTGATGGGTTGCAGGGGTGCCTTCTGGCTGCTGTAGTCTTTTCTTCTGAGGCTACAGGGTCCACAATCCCTGCACCATCTCTCTATGGAACTGCGCATTCCAACCCAGTAAAACTGACCTTTCAGCAGGGTTTCTAGCTTCTTCCAGTCAAAATGCCCTGCTTGATCGTGGTAGGCCTCCAACACCATCTGGATGTCTGTCCTGGGCACTACGATCTGCCATACCATCTCATGGGTCCTCGGGTTGATGTACCTTTGGCACAGCTTCTCCCTATAGATGAACAGCTGGCTTCTCTCATTCCACAGTTGCTTGGCTTGTGGAGACGCGTCCTTCTCCCGGGAGGAACCTTCCTGGGTTATCAGTTCTTTGATACGGCTGACAACCATGTCGCTGTCCTGGGTATCCTTCCAGCTGTGGTGAGGCAAAGCGTTTAACGTCTTACCTCGATGCCTCCTGGAGGCTCGTTGCTTGTGGACCACTCCATTACGGTTTAAGGCAGGTAGCTCAATCTCCTCCAGGTCATCCACTTCTTCTTCAGTGTCCGACTGGTGAGGCATCCTGGACAGGGCATCGGCGTTGGCACTCTTGCGGCCTGCCCGGTTCTTAATGGTGAACTGGTAGTTTGACAGCCGAGCCATCCATCGTTGTTCCATGGCTCCTAACTTGGCTGTTTCCAGATGAGTCAAGGGATTATTATCAGTTTAGGCAGTGAACTTACTGGAGGCTAGGTAGTGCTTGAACCGCTCGGTGATGGCCCAGACCAGGGCCAGGAACTCCAACTTGAAGCTGCTATAGTTCTCTGGGTTCCTCTTGGTCGGACGGAGCTTCCTGCTTGCATAGGCGATCACCTTCTCTCGGCCATTCTGCTTCTGACTTGACACAGCTCCTAATCCCTCGTTGCTGGCATCAGTGTACAGCAGGAATGGTTGGCTGTAGTCAGGGTAGGCTAGGATCTCTTCGCCGGTCAGGATCTCCTTCATCACCTCAAAGCATTCAGCTTGCTCCTTACCCCACTGGAGCGGGGGGTTTCTGCCTCTCCCGGATTGTCCTACCAGGAGATCTTGCAAAGGCGCCGCTTTCTTGGTATAGTCCTTCACAAACCTCCGGTAATACCCGACTATTCCCAGGAACTGACGTACCTCCTTGAGGCTCTTCGGCTCCGGCCATTTCCGGATGGCAGTGACCTTCTCCGGGTCCGGTGCTACTCCTTCTGGACTGACGATGTGCCCCAGGTACTGTACCTTTCGCTTGAGCAGGTGGCACCTAGAGAGCTTCAGCTTCATCCCATACCGGGACAGCGACTCAAATACCTCTGCCAGGTGCTTCAAATGGTCCTCGTACATTTTGGAGTACACTATAACGTCATCCAGGTATAGCAGTACAGTCTCGAAGTTACGGTGTCCGAAACAGCACTCCATCAATCTCTGGGGGCGTTGCAGAGTCCGAACGGCATACTGCTGAACTCGCAGAGTCCCATCGGGGTAGTAAAGGCCGTCTTCTCCCGATCCTCCTCAGCAACAGCTACTTGCCAGTACCCACTAGTGAGGTTAAGGGTGGAGAAGTAATTTGCAGGCTTTAACGCAGCCAGGGATTCCTCTATACGGGGCAAATGGTATGCATCTTTGTGTGTTATGCGATTTACCTGTCTGTAATCTACACACATTCTCATGCTTCCATCCTTTTTCCTGACTAGGACCAGGGGAGCTGCTCAGGGACTACAGCTATCCCTTACTACCCCTGCCTTCTTCATGTCGTGCAACATCTCCTTCGCCTTCTGGTAGTGTGCTGGTGGTATGGGCCTGTAACGTTCTTTGATGGGTGGATGGTCACCTGTGGGTATATGGTGTTGTAACCCTTTAATCCTCCCGAAGTCAAGTGCGTGTTTACTGAATACCTGCTCGTATTCCTGAACCACCCTGTGTACACCCTGCTTCTGATGTGGAGGAGTGGTGTCTGTCCCAACATGGAGCTGTTGATACCAATCCTCTACCTGGGTTCCCGGGCCATTATCCTCCACTTTGTCTGGTGAGGTTAAGGACTCCGTCGTGTGTATGGAGTTGTTATCTACTGTGTACAGTTTGGCAACAGTGGCGTAGCGTGGTAATCTAATCTCGTCCTCCCCATAGTTTAGGAGGCATACGGGCACCCTCCCATTGCGTACATCCACTACCCCTCTGGCAGTCAAGAGTGTAGGTCTATGCTCCGAGCTAAGGGGCTCTACTACCGCCTGGTAGCTCCGTCCTTTTAGACCTATTGCTGCTTTACACCAAATCAGCATCTCACTCATCGGGGGATCACAATGGGTATCGGGTCTGTCACCCGTACATTACCGATTTCACCACCTGTTAGCTTTACCTGTTGCTGGTACATAAGGGCTCGGATCTCTTTCTGGAGCACCCTCCTCTGCCCTGGTCTGGCGGTGTCAGCTATCAGTTGGAGCAAGAACAACACTTCTCCCAAACAGTTACTAACAATATTTGTGCCAAGTCTGTATCATCACGATTAGTCTCTACTACAATTAGTCCCTGGTCCTTCAGTTCCACTCTTCCCACCTTTACTGCCACATCCTTAAACCCGACTAGGTTAAGGGGGAGGCCATTAGAGGCATACACGGAAAGGTTTGGATCTGGCGGGTGAAGTTCGTCTATGGACCAGAACCTTTTGTAGAGGACATCAGGTATGATGGTTACCTGAGATCCTGTGTCCAGCAGGGCAGGTGTCGCGATGCCGTCCAGCACAATGGACAGGAAAGGTCTTCCTCCGACGAACCGGCGGTACCAGTTTGATGGGCCTGGTTGGTCTACTCCTGGGTGTCGGCCCTCGGCCCCAGGGTTTCCTCGTTTAAAGGGCAGGTCCGCGTGGTGTGGCCTGCTTTATGGTTGCGGTAGCAGATGAAGTCTTCTGGAGGGCGCCGTTGGTCGTTGTCCTCCTCCGGGGTGGCGTTGTCCTCCTACCGGGTGGCGTTGTCCTCCTTCTTCTTCTCATCCAGGGGAGATCCTCAGGGCTATCAGCTAGCAAGATCCTTCCTTCCGGCTCAGGCTGTAGCTTCAGGGTGCTCATGACCGTGGCCAGGGTTTTGCTTAACTGGCGCACTTCAGAGCGTAAGCTGTCCAGCTCGCTAGGGGGCACTGTTTGCATCCTTGTTTCAGCCGTCAATGGAGGAGCAGTGGGTGCTGCGGGCACTGGGGTGGCCCCACCCTGTTAACGCTGGATAGCAGTGTCTGCTGTTTCCAGGGGCTGCAGGCCCTTTATAGCCATGTCCTCAAGGGTGTCAAAGGTGGCATCTGGATGGTCTAAGGCCCACCACCGTACAGTTCTGCTCTCTTCCTCCTGGGACTTCAACCCCCGGATGAATTGTTCCGTCAGCATTTTATTTTCCTCATGGATGCTGGCTGGACTAACCTGTTTCAGGGCCCACAGGGCCTCCTGTAAGCACCAGCCATAGTCCCGGATACTGTCCTCGGGTTTCTGGACACACTGGTAGAACCTCATCTGGAGATCTGTCTCAGTGCGGTTTTCAAATGCTGTTTGCAATCTTTTAAAGATGATGAACACTGATTCTTGGTCTGCGGCTGGCCAGGTTTCAACTTCTCGCTCAGCGGCACCAGTCAATTGTCCTAACACTACAGCGGCTCTCTGCTTGCCAGTCATAGAATACATATCCAGTATGCCGCATATTTTCCTCTTGAATCCGGACAGTGTGTCTGGCTTACCATTATACTGGGGGAACCACTTCGCTCCAGGGATATACGGCAGGGCCATAGGTATCAACGGAGTTACGACCCCTGCTGGTGGAGCGGCCGCTCCAACCTGTGCGGCGCCGGGCGCAGGTTGGGCCTCACGAGCGCTAACCGGCGCTCCGGCAGCTTGCTGGTCGTCAGCCATGGTTGCGCCACCCTAGTGAACCGGAGCCTACCTTCTTTTACCAGGTAGGCCGCAGCTCCGCGGGCGACGGTCTTCTTCCAGGACCTTGCGTCGCTCGAGTCTGACGTCAGAGCATCCTCTGGCTCCTTCCAGGACCTGACGCTTCCTGATTCGACATCAGGGGCGGGGCGTGTCCTGGGCTTCGCGAGCTTCCAGCGGTTACGCCCCTCTTCTTCCCGCGCGGCATCAGGAAAAATGGCGGATGTGGCGGGAAAACCTCAGGAATGGAGGGAAAACTTCACCACAGTAAGGGTTACAGTCTCTTAAGGCGCACAGTACCCGGTGGCAACGGGCACGCATTCCTGTTCGTGATGCCAAGATCTGACTCGCCCCCAGGGCCGTGGGGTGCTCTGCAACTGGGCCTTATGGCTGCTTTTGGGGGAGATCACGGTGGCTGGCCCGGTACGTGACCCAGGGCGGTCAGTGCAAAAAGGGGATATTTATAGGGGATTTGTCGTGACACCACCTGTGGTGTCTGGTGAGGATCACCAGCGCTGCGACAGTCCTCTGAGGCAGGTGTTAGGGCAGCTTGAGATGGAACGGCTCCCCACAGGTGGAGCAGGCCTCAGGGCAGTGAAAGCGATGCAGGTTGCGCTCGGCGTTGTGGTGCAGGGGGAGCGATGGCGCAGCAAAAGTAACGGACAGAGACAGGGGATTTGCTTCATTACCTTTACTGGTGCTGTTGTTAGGTACGGTCCAGGGTACTCCAGGTGAAGGGCACACTTTTGGACTTCGCCCCAGTGAGCGGGTTTAGGGCCTCCTGATCCGTGTCTGTCTCTGTGTATGTTCCTGGCCAGCCTGCAACTGAGCCTAGACTATGTGTCCTGCTTTTACTTCACCTGTTTCTCAGAAGTAGGACCTCTGGTTGGTAACCACTTTCCCTGGATGTCGGAGCCTTCGTGGTTCCTGGTCCTGTAGGAGTCTAGCTTCAGGTTTGCCAGGGACATGTAGTCCTCCTTGGATTCCGGTTATCCCTACTGGGTGTAAAGGGTCCCTGTAGGCTCGGACCTGGTGTACGGTTTGTATAATAGGGTGAGCTTACTAGGCTCCTCTGCCCCCTTAGCTCCACTCTCTTTTTCTACTCGCCGTCGACCACACTCGGGGCCCTCACTACTTGGCAGCTGGCGTGCTGCATCTTCACCGCTCTCTGCTCACTCTGAGCTGTGTTCCTCTCTGAACACTGACTTCACTCTAACTAACTAAGCTGCCTAGCTCCACCCTCCCTATATATGTCCCTAACGGGCTCCCTCTGCTGGTCTGAGGTGGTAGGGTGGAGGTGTGTGAATGTGTGAGGGCCTCTTGTGGAGAAGTCCATCCATGCACCCTTCTGGGTTCTGTGGCACCAATGCGCAGCAGGGCACCACAGTACCTTCAACCAAAAAGGATTCAAAGGACACGGTTAGATTCATTACTACTTATCATTCTAAATGGAGTGAAATGTCCTCTATTACATCAAAATTCTGGCCCATTCTTAAACAGGACCCCTCACTTTCGAAATTTGTATTATACAGACCGAGTTTGGTCTCCAAGCGTAATAAAACACTAAAAGATATCTTAGTACATAGCCATCATGTAGCTACTCCATCTAAATTTATCTTTGGATCGAAAGGGCCAAAATGGGGTTCATGGAGCTGTGGGAATTGTAAGACATGTATCAGTATTCAGAAAACGGATTCATTTTCTGACTCAGGAAATGAACGTGCTTTCAATATCTTACACTTCATTAACTGCAAAACTACTCATGTTATGTACATGAACACTTGTCCATGTGGAATGAAATATGTTGGCATGACCACACGAGAACGAAGAGTACACATCCTGGAGCATTTAAAAGATCTAAATGCAGCCAATAAAATAATGGATACTGAATTTGAGAGCCTAATAAAATTAAAACCACTGGCCAGACATTTCAGAGACTTCCACCCACGTCAAACACATCTTCTATGATTTAAGGGCATTGATCGTCTCTATGTTGGTAATCGAAGAGGTGATATTTCGAAAAAATTGGCCCGACTTGAGTGTAAGTGGATTACACTATTGAAATGCATGAAACCAAGGGGTCTAAACGCACAATGGGGTTTCAACAGATATTTATGAATTATTAGATGGTGGCCCGATTCTAATGCATCGGGTAATCTAGAATATGCATGCGGCTGACTGGGCGCCACTAAGCAGCGAAGCAGTGTTTAAATGGGTTGTGCACTACTTTTAATTAACTTCACAATGTATCCCCTCGGTGCCCCTAATGAATTTTGTCATTACGTCATGTTGTCAATCCTGCTTGTGACAACATCGCTGACGACCCACAGCCAGCACGTAATTCTCCTGCCTGCAGCCGTATGTTGCTTCCGTTTGCATCACAACTATTTGCGGCTGCAGCCAGGGGTCTGCTGTTCCGCGCACCACAGTGAATGACGGGCAGTGGGCGGGGTTATCCGTCATCGTGTCACATCCAGCATCCACAGAGCAGTCAGTCAATGTGGTTTGTATGGCTGCCTCATTCCTCTAATCCTGGTTTGTATGGCTGACTTATTTTGGATTGTACGCCTTCCTCATCTTAGCTTGTATGGCCCCCTTAACCTGGTTTTGTATGACCTACTCATTCCCCCATCTCTACAGCACAGTTCAAAAACTAAACCCTAATCCTCCCCTTGTTTCCTTTCTCTGCTCTAGCGCTGTCTGTCCTGTTTTCAGCAGCTCCTCGCAGGATGTGAGGCACAGCACGCGCTCTCAGATACTGCTGTGATTAGCTGTTGTCTGTAGATTCGCTGCTTTCCACGCTGGGACTAAGTGCGTGGAGAGGCACAAATCTGCATTCACTTTAGTAGCACATGCTGCAGATGCCGCTATGAAGATTTAACAATAATACAATGAATACACAGAATAATACTTTATTAACTATTATTGGTTATAGAACTTATTACAACTGAACAAAATTATTAAACAGATGATCAAAATATATAAACAATTCCATGAATATGTAACAATATTTTACAATAAATCATCGGACAAAAAAAGTACGACCCTAGAATTTATTTATTAACAATATCAACCTAAAATATTTTTGTACACGACATTTTTGGTGAATACTTTTGGACTATTTGGAAGCAACTTTCCTTGTAAATGGGTATCCAAAACTTGCACCTTCACATTGGATCTCATTTTAACTCTTGAAAATGCAACATAGAGTTGTCCATGTCCAAAAACGGGCTCCGGTAAATATATGCCAACACGTTGTAGAGTTTGACCTTGTGACTTGTTTATTGTCATGGCAAATGCTGGTTTTACTGGAAACTGTCGACGTCGAAGCCTAAATGGAAGACCCGTGTCTGAAGGACATAAATCAATGCGTGGAATGAACACTTCCTCTCCTTTTGCAGATCCAGTGATCACTGTTGCTTGAATTATGTGGGAATGGAGTCCAGTAACAATAAGGCGAGTTCCATTACATAGACCATTTCTTGTATTTAGATTCCGAAGCAACATTACGATTGCTCCAACTTTAAGTTGTAGTCTGTGGAATGGCATTCCTGATGGCCTAACACTATTTAAAAATTCAACTAGATAATGCTCTCGTTCATCTTCATTGTCGACATCCACCGAATCATCACTTTTGTATAATTTATACTCTCCAGGCATTCTATCCATCACACGGGAATTTAGCAGAGCTACGTCATCGTTCTTGGGACAGAGAATTGCATAGGAAGAGGCCCTCTCAACACTGCTTTGGTCGTTTACATCTATTTCAACGCGTTGTCCAAAAACATCACTTACGATGCAGTCAGTGCACACCATGTCTTCTGGTATTTCAATAATGTCTTCTCCAAGGTTATATTCATTGCTCAGTTCACCATTACCAAGTTAAAGAAGCCAGTTGCTGTACTCTGGGTCAGAAGATCGCATGTTGTTAATTAGTTGTAGTTTATTAAACTCTTTCCAAAGGTCTGACATTTTTAAGGTTGACTCAATAATATTTGTTCTTGTTCCATTCGGTACAACTGGAAGGCATTGCCTAAAATCTCCGCCAAGGACAAAAACTTTACCTCCAAAAGGAATTTCATTTTTTTCAGCAATATTTGTAGTCATAACTTCACGCAGAAGTCTGTCAATTAAGCTCAAAGCATATTTGGGCGCCATGGTGCACTCATCAAGTATCAAAAGATTTGCACTGTTCAACTGTTTTCCTGCAAATGTGTCTTGTTTGATTCTGGAAATGGAGATTTCATTGACCGGAACTGGTATCCCAAAGAGTGAATGCATAGTGCGACCTCCTCGTAAAAGGTTTGCTGCAATACCTGTTGTAGCCGATGGCAATACGACTTTTCCTTACCCTCTAATGTGATGCATTAAAACTTCATAGAGGTATGTTTTACCGCTGCCTCCAGGACCGTCAATAAAGAAACATTTTGGCGTTGGATCAGCTTGGTTTTCTACAGCGCTCACAATAGTGTCATATGCAATCCGTTGTTCTTGATTTAAGGAGTTTTTCTTCTCTGTTGCCAACAATAATTCATAAGCTTCGTCATACTCTTGAATTTGTGCAACTTGACTTTCAGGCTGTGGCAAATTAAAGTCTGAAAACTTTTTTCCATGCAGTAGTAGGATATTTTGGACATCTTGCATGGCATAAGATTCGCAATTGTGACAATTTCCACTTTTGTTGTGAAGACGTATGCAGTAATCTTCAATTATATGTTCTTTGAAATTTGTCCAAAGTTGAGCCGGATTTGTAGGCGGTCCAAAGACACAAATGTAGGCAAACAATTCACGAAGTTTCTTAGGCATATGTAGAGTTACTGCGTCTTCTAAAGTAAGTGTCCACATAGTATCATCCAATAGAAGTCCTAAAGCCAAAGCTGCAGCTTTAAATGTATCGTGCAACACTCCATTAACTGTTTTCAAATCTTCGTAACTTCTAGCTCCTTTGACATGCAGTAGTAACAGCCGAAGGCAATATCTTTCTTGATCCTTGACACTAACAGTATACATGCATCCAATTATTCTGCTAAGTCCTCGTTGTCTTGTCTTCCAAGTTTTATTCCAAACGTAATGCTCTGGAATCTCTCGATACAAATACTGCCTTGCGTTTTTGTCACGTTGGTTCAGCAAAAACCATTCCATTAATGTTGACGTTGTGCTTAAATTTTTGGAGAGATCTTCGACTTGAGCATTTTCAAAGAAATAAAGCTGCTGTTGAATTGGTAAATGAATAGCTAAACGTATAATGGCATGGGACTGTGAATGCATTGGAAATGCAAATATTCTCCAAGCAGCTTCTGGAGCACTGACATATCTTGAGTCAACAAACCGTGATGATTCATCGTGATTGACTGTTTTTTGTTGGATTTCGACGTTTGCTTTGTCATGCCCCTTGTAGATGTACTTGAAAAGATATTTAACACTTTTTATTGAAGCGCAGATTTCAATGTTGATGTGACAGTTGTAGCGTTTTAATAAGTACGGGTTGTATGGAACTATCCATGAGTTATTTATAATCTTTTTGTTGTGTACAATGTTATCAATCAGTTGTCTCCGGTAGGATGGGTAGCCGTCCAAATCTTTAACAGTGTGCTGTTTCAACTGCTTTGGAAACCCTTTTGTACACTTTCCTTTTTCCATGCATGGACTTTTTGGAATTGCTACACCGCATGGGCCATGAACCATATTACAGATTACAATATTATACAGTTCAGGATACTTTTCTTGGTTAGGAATTTCAGCCCACACTATGTTGTCAATTTCATCCTCCGTGCGAAACTTGGAATCCGCGTCTAAAATAATTAGCATATGCGCATGTGGGAGACCTCGTTTCTGAAACTCTATGACGTGTACCATTGCTACGACTGTTCCAAAAAGGCCTTTTTTGATGTCTTCAAAAAGGCTGCTGAGTTTTAGTCGAAATACGCGTGCAACTAAGTCCGGCCTGTGTTCAACTTGCTGCCAGGGTTGTAGATTTTCTGTAATTTCCGGCCATTTAGGATTACAGGTCATTGTTAAAAAAATGTCAGGTCTTCCATACTTTGTTACTATTGCCATTGCATCTTGATAACGCTGTTGCATGTTGCGGGGGCTAACTTCAAAGGACGACGGGAGAATTACTGTTTTTCCAATTGGAATTCCTTTTTGAATGGATTGTTTTTGCAAATGTTCTTGAAGAACGCAGTAGTCTTCAACTTTAAGTTGTTTTTGATTTCTTCGTATGAAATTGAGCCGATTTGCTTCAATTTTAACGTATGCGTCTACTAAGTACTGTTGTGTCAGTTTCCCACCGTTTAAAATAGGATTGAAGTATTTTTGCACAGACAGAAGAAAACTGTAGTACTGTAGTTGTGTAATTCTTCTTGAAGTTCCTTACTGGTGTAGATTTTCATGCCACCCTTGATCACTGCTTGGAAAGAATAGCGGATACAGAAGAGCATCAAGGTTGCTGTGCAAAATGCTAATCCGTTGTGTTTTAGGAACGAAAGGGTTGTTTTTGTCTGGCTTAAGATGGACTAATATATCTCTTTGAAAAGGAGGCTCTCCATCATCGTTTTGAAAAACAACTGCGACCTCACTTACACGTGGTTTGTTGTAACACCGGGGATCTTGTTGACTTTCTTGTTTAATGGCCATGATAATAGAAGGCATTTCCGTCCCATTTTGTATAGCTCTCTGTTCCTCCTCAGCTTCAACGTCTTTTAGCATGCGATATGCGGCAGCAAATGGGCTGATTGTTTGTAAATGTATGGCAATTAGGTTCATCAGTTCTGCATTACACTTTTCATTTTCTTTTCGGTTCATCCTTTGTTCTGTAGCCTCATTTGGATCAAAGATGTATAATTGTGCAAATGTTGGTGGTTGTCCTAGTTCTGGGTGAAGTGTTCCAGTACGGTGGTAGATCTGGCCATGATTTTTAAACAATATGGTCCGAATCCAGGGGGCGGTGCAATGTTGGCACCAAATGAAGCAAACGCATGAGAACTGTTGATACTTCTGATATTTTCCATAAAATTTCTACTGTGTTCATGCGTTCCTTTCATCAACTGCTCAAACAGATTTGAGTAGTGACATCTTGGTAGCATCACTTTTCCTTTTTGGCAGCATTGAGTAAACTGATTGTCAGATGGTTTTTCCTCGATAAAATTCATAGATTCGCATTTTGAACAAACTACATTCATCTTCCCACAGTAGTGTTGAATAATGATAGTTTCATTGTCTGAGGAGGGGAGGAGTCCTGAGGAGATAATTTGCATATTCCCACTGCATTTTGGGGTAAGTGAAGAGTCTCCGCGAGCTCAAAGAACACTGGATTTTGGCTGTTGGAGCTGAAAAGAGGACATCGGCAAACCAGGGGAGGAGTCCTGAGGAGATAATTTGCATATTCCCACTGCATTTTGGGGTAAGTGAAGAGTCTCCGCAAGCTCAAAGAACACTGGATTTTGGCTGTTGGAGCTGAAAAGAGGACATCGGCAAACCAGGGGAGGAGTCCTGAGGAGATAATTTGCATATTCCCACTGCATTTTGGGGTAAGTGAAGAGTCTCCGCGAGCTCAAAGAACACTGGATTTTGGCTGTTGGAGCTGAAAAGAGGACATCGGTAAACCGCGTGCCTACCGGCGCGCGCATTTTGAAGCTTTTTTTTTAAGCTTTTTTCACTGTTTTTAGAACATTAACAATAAGAACATGGAAGAGTCCAGGAGCCATTTGGTGAGCTGCATATCCTGCTACATGTTCACAGACTTGCCAGTGGAAAAGCCAAACTTCACATGCCAGAAATGCAAGCTTGTGTCCCTGTTGGAGGAAAAGTTGCGAAATCTAGAAGAGAGGTTAACTACCTTGAAAATCATTAAGGAAGGTGAAGAGTTCTTAGACAGAGCAGAATTATCTCTTCATGATTCAGAAAGAGAAGAAATTCGAACTGCACCTGACAAAACAGAGGAATGGAAGCATGTGACCCACAGAAGCAGGAGGATCGAGAGGCAGTCAGCACCCATACTGCTCAGGAACCAGTACCAGGCTCTCACGCAGGAGAACCATGAAGAAATACAGCAAAATAAGACTTTGCCAGCAATGAATAACCTTGTAAGCCCTCAGAATCCTCCTGGATGGAGAAAGAAGAATGTTGTGAAGAAAAAACGGAGAGTGGTGGTCATGGGGGATTCCCTGTTAAGAGGAACAGAGGCCGCTATCTGCAGACCAGACATAACCTCAAGAGAAATGTGCTGTCTTCCAGGAGCAAAAATTAAAGATGTGTCTGACAGGATATCAAGACTCTTCAGACCTACAGATCACTACCCATTCCTGCTAATACATGTGGGGACAAATGACACCGCAAGAAAGGACCTGGAAACCATCTGCAGTGACTTTGAAGACTTAGGCAAGAAAGTGAAAGAATTGGGAGCGCAGGTGGTCTTCTCATCCATCCTCCCAGTGGATGGCCATGGAACAATGAGGTGGAATAAGATTCTACAGGTGAACAACTGGCTACGTCGATGGTGCCGTCAACAAGGATTTGGATTTCTGGATCACGGAATGAATTACCTATACGATGGACTACTTGCTAGAGATGGGGTGCACCTTACGAAGACTGGAAAACATGTATTTGGAAGTCGCCTTGCTACACTCATCAGGAGAGCTTTAAACTAGAACAATGTGGGAAGGGAAGCAAAAGGCCAGAAAAAGCCATACAACTGACAAATACTATTGAGATCTCTGCTACTGGAAGTGAAAAGGAAGAACAAAGACAAAACTATTTAAATAATAAAAATATGGGAGGAAGAGAAACCAATCACAAACTAAAATGTTTTTATACAAATGCACAAAGCATGGGCAACAAACAAGGAGAATTGGAACTACTAATGCAGGAAAAGGAATATGATGTCATTGGAATCACTGAAACTTGGTGGGACGATACACATGATTGGAATAAAAGGCTAAAAGGATACAACTTATTTGCAAGAAACAGACTTCATAAACGAGGAGGAGGTGTTGCATTGTATGTTAGAAAAGTGTATATCTGCACAGAGATTGAAGCTTCAGAGACTGGGAGTTCTGTGGAAACTGTTTGGGTAAGAAT
Organism: Phyllobates terribilis; assembly: GCF_046119375.1. Lineage (NCBI taxonomy): Eukaryota > Metazoa > Chordata > Amphibia > Anura > Dendrobatidae > Phyllobates > Phyllobates terribilis. Next base: position 345,129,029 of record NW_027362769.1, on the reverse strand, counting down.
ACAAGGAGAGAACAACGGAAAGGACACCATTGTAGGCATTTACTACAGGCCACCTGGGCAAGCTGAGGATATGGATGAACTCTTTATGTATCAAATGACCAAGTTCTCCAAAAAATATGACGTAGTGGTCATGGGAGATTTCAACTATCCAGACATTTGTTGGGAATCTCTCTCAAGTAAAACTAACAGGTCAAGCAAATTCTTATCCTCTCTTGCTGACAACTTTATCTTCCAAAAGGTAGGGGAGAAAACAAGGGGATCTGCTACTTTGGATCTAATCCTTATAAACAGGGAGGAAATGGTTGAGGAGGTAAAGGTGGCTGGGACCCTAGGAGGCAGCGATCATGCTATTATAGAATTTTGGATAACTAGAGGAGGAAGACATGTGAAGACTCAAACTTCAAGGTTAGATTTTAGAAAGGCAGATTTTAAGAGACTCAGAAAGAGAATAGGAGGGATCCAATGGCTGGATGTCCTTAAGGACAAAAATGTCCAGGAAGGATGGGAAATTTTTAAAAATGAGATTCTCAAAGCACAATCGTTAACAATCCCGAAAAGTAGGAAGAATGGGAAGCATTTAAGGAAACCAGGATGGATGAACACAGAACTTAAACACATGCTAAAAAGAAAGAAAGAAATGTTTATTAAATGGAAAGAGGGAGGCATATCTAAAGAAGATTATAATGCAGTCTGCAGATCCTGCAGGGCACGTATCAGGTTAGCTAAAGCTGACAATGAATTAAGGCTTGCAAGAGATGTCAAAAGCAATAAAAAAGGATTTTGGGGGTATGTCAAAAGTAAAAGAAAAGTCAAAGATGCTATAGGATTTTTACAGGATGAAAATGGAGAAATGGTAAGAGAGGATGTTGAGAAGGCCGAACTTTTTAATTCCTATTTTGCATCTGTTTTCTCTCAGAAAGAAAATGTAACATCAACTGATCTTCACTGTCCTTTTAAAGGAATAGAGGAATCCAAGTTATCTGTAAACAGAAAGATTGTGAGGGAATATTTAGCTAACATAAATGAGTTCAAGTCTCCAGGTCCAGATGAATTACACCCCAGAGTACTGAAGGAGATCGTAGAAGAAATTTTAGAACCACTCTCCATAATCTTTGAAAATTCTTGGAGAACAGGAGAAGTCCCAGAAGACTGGAGAAGAGCAAATGTTGTTCCTATCTTCAAAAAGGGGAAGAAGGTGGACCCAGGGAACTCTAGGCCGGTGAGTCTGACTTCTATACCAGGAAAGATCTTTGAACAAATTATTAAACAACATGTATGTAAGTACATGGATAAGAATGAAGTGATTAACCAGAGTCAGCATGGGTTTGTAACTAACAAGTCATGTCAGACTAACTTAATTTCCTTCTATGACAGAATCACTGACTGGGTGGATCAGGGAAATGCTGTAGATATAGTATATCTTGACTTCAGCAAAGCATTTGACAAAGTATCTCACACCATCCTTATTGAAAAAATGACCAAGTATGCAATGGACCAGGCAACTGTTAGGTGGATTCATAACTGGCTTAGTGATCGGACTCAAAGGGTGGTTGTAAATGGCTTCACATCCAGCTGGATGAATGTCTCAAGTGGGGTACCACAGGGCTCCGTCCTGGGACCTGTATTGTTCAACATCTTTATCAATGATTTAGATGAAGGAATTGAGGGTAAACTGATTAAATTTGCTGATGACACAAAGCTAGGAGGGATAGCTAATACTAGAGAAGAGAGAGAGAGGATTCAAAAAGACCTAAATAAACTGGAGCAGTGGGCAGCAACCAACAGAATGGTTTTTAACAGGGAAAAATGCAAAGTACTACATCTGGGCAATAAAAATGAAAAAAGCATATACAGAATGGGAGGAATAGAGCTAAGCAACAGTACATGTGAAAAAGACTTAGGTATACTAATAGATCATAGACTGAACATGAGTCAACAGTGTGATGCAGCAGCAAAAAAGGCAAATACAATTCTGGGATGTATTAACAGAAGCATACAGTCTAGATCACGTGAAGTCATTATCGGTCTTTACTCCTCTTTGGTCAGACCTCATCTGGAATACTGTGTACAGTTTTGGGCACCACATTTTAAAAAAGACATAGACAAACTGGAGCAAGTTCAGAGAAGAGCGACCAGAATGGTGACTGGTCTGCAAACCATGTCCTATGAGAAACGGTTGCAGGATTTGGGAATGTTTAGCTTGCAAAAAAGAAGACTGAGAGGAGACTTAATAGCTGTCTACAAATATGTCAAGGGCTGTCACATTGTAGAAGGATCATCTTTATTCTCATTTGCACAAGGAAAGACTAGAAGCAATGGGATGAAACTAAATGGGAGGAGACACAGATTAGATATTAGAAAAAACTTTTTGACAGTTAGGGTGATTAATGAGTGGAACAGGCTGCCACGAGAGGTGGTGAGTTCCCCTTCAATGGACGTCTTCAAACAGAGGCTGGACAGACATCTGTCTGAGATGATCTAGTGAATCCTGCTTTGAGCAGGGGGTTGGACCAGATGACCCAGGAGGTCCCTTCCAACTCTACCATTCTATGATTCTATGATTCTATGTTACGTAACGTGCAAGTTGTTGAATGTTCTGCTGGGTTTGCCTTAGTTGGTAGAGCATTCTTTTTTGATAAATTTGTCAATCTTGTTGTTCTCGGTTTGTCCTGGATTCTGGAGATTCATTCAGACGACATTGTCTATGGGATTCTGCATTGTGTTCGTGTCTAGCCACAGTGTGTTGCGGTGTTTCCCGTTCCCGACGTTGTCTGTGAGATTTCGCATCCTGTGCTTGTCTGGCGGCAGTGTCTTGCGGTGTCTCCTGTTTCCGACGTTGTCTGTGAGATTCCGCATCCTGGGCTTGTCTGGCGACAGTGTGTTGTGTTGTCTCCTGTTTCCAACGTTGTCTGTGAGATTCCGCATCCTGGGCTTGTCTGCTGGCAGTGTGTTGCGGTGTCTCCTGCTCCCGGCGTTTTTTTTGAGCTTTCGCATCCTGGGCTTGTCTTGCGGCAGTGCGTTGCGGTGTCTCCAGTTCCCGGCGTTTTTGTTGAGATTCGGCATCCTGGGCTTGTCTGGCGGCAGTGTGTTGCGGTGTCTCCTGTTCCCGGCATTTTTTGTGAGATTTGGCTTCCTGAGCTTGTCTGGTGGCAATGTGTTGCGGTGTCTCCTGTTCCCGGCGTTTTTGTTGAGCTTCCGCATCCTGGGCTTGTCTTGCGGCAGTTTGTTGCAGTGTCTCCTGTTCCCGGCGTTTTTGTTGAGCTTCCGCATCCTGTTCTTGTCTGGCGGCAGTGTGTTGCGGTGTCTCCTGTTCCCGGCGTTTTTGGTGAGTTTCCGCATCCTGGGTTTGTCTGGCGGCAGTGTGTTGCGGTGTCTCCTGTTCCCGGCGTTTTTGGTGATATTCGGCATCCTGGGCTTGTCTGGCGGCAGTGTGTTGTGGTGTCTCTTGTTCCCGGCGTTTTTTGTGAGATTCAGCATCCTGGGCTTGTCTGGCGGCAGTGTGTTGCGGTATCTCCTGTTCCCGGCGTTTGTTGTGAGCTTCCGCATCCTGGGCTTGTCTGGCGGCAGTATGTTGTGGTGTCTGTTGCTCTCGACGTTGTCGTTTTCTTGATGCTTCTGCTGCTTTTCTGTCTTCCTCCGTGGCGTATTTTCGCTTACGACCCATTATAAACAGGAAGCGTAAAGAAGTATCTCTTCAGCACGCTGTCACTGGCAGAACGTGTTCAGTAAACCTGACAGAAGTCCCTCGCACAGTGTGACAGAATTCCCTCGCACAGTGTGACTGAAGTCCCTCGCACAGTGTGACACAGAAGTCCCTCGCACAGTGTGACTGAAGTCCCTCGCACAGTGTGACAGAGAAAACCTGCTCAGTACGTTATGAGCATTTTGTGAGTCACATGACCACATGGGCGGAGTTAGCCGTGCTATCTCCCGAATGTGGCGTAGATATTTGAAATGTTGCGGTAATTGGCCGGAGAGCGTGTTTACATTTGGCGCGGAAATCTGTGATTGGTCGCGCGCCGTGTTCCTAAGCAGCGGACAGTGTGTTTGAATTCAGCGTTCAAATCTCTGATTGGTCGCGTCAGGAGGGCGCGACCAATCAGCGCATCGTATTGGTGAGGACCGGGGAGCGGCTGCCTGTGCGGCTACTTTTGCTCCGAGAAGCCGGGACATGAGCGGGCGCTCGCAGCAGAAGTATCCGGACCCGCAGCGCCGCTCCCCGGTCCTCCCTTCCGCATGGATGTCAGCGGCGCTGCCTGTGCGGATACTTCCGCTCCGAGAAGCCGGGACATGACCGGTCGCTCGCAGCAGAAGTATCCGGACCCGCAACGCCGCTCACCTGTCCTCCCTTCACACCCTAGCCGCTGATGTCCCCACAGTATCGGCATGGTGTTACAAAGATCCGGACATTTGTGTTAAAAATCGCTGATTGGTCGCTGGCGTTGCCTGCGACCAATCACCGATTTGGGCGCCACATTTAAATATCGGCGGCGACCAATCACGGATCTTGGCTAGGGTGTGAAGGGAGGACCTGGGAGCGGCGGTGACATCCAATTGGTCGCGGCCGCTATTTAAATGTGCCGCACAAATCGGTGATTGGTCGCGGTCTTGGTCCGAAGACCGCGACCAATCATCGAATCGTCTTGGTGAGGACCGGGGAGCGGCGCTGCCTGTGCGGCTACTTCCGCTGCGAGAACCCGGGACATAGCGTGCGCTCGCAGCAGAAGTATCCCGGCCCGCAGCGCCGCTCCCCGGTCCTCCCTTCTGCATGGATGTCAGCGACGCCGGCGGTCCTTCCGCTGCTACCGGCCGGGAGATGAGCGCCTCGCGCCGCTCATCTCCCGGCTGCATCTCCGTCCCGCAGATGGGTCCGGCGGTCGGGGTCCTTCTGCTGGTACCGGCCAGGAGATGAGCTCCTCGCGGCGCTCATCTCCCGGCTGCATCGCCGCTGAGCTCCGTCCCGCAGATGAGCCGCTAACGCCCGCCATCTTTTTTTGAAATCCCGTGGCGCTGATTGGCCGCTGCCGAACCAATGAGCGACGCGGGATTTCCTGGACAGACAGACAGACAGACAGACGGGATAAGACAATTATACAGTAGATTGGAATATTTGAGGTTCTGGACTTATATAAAATTATCAATACATTTGGAGTCCTGTACCTCCCCACTTGGATTCTATGCTATGTCCGTTTGTTCAGTTTTAATAGTTTATTCTATAGATGTATATATACTGAGGGGATGTGTGTATGGGCAAAATTACCTTTTTTGCATAGCACTTTTGATATTTATTATATTCGTGGTATTGTATCTTTTAGTATAATGCTACGTATTTAAGGTGGGCAGCGTGACATATAATTGAGCACTTCTATACTTGTCTACCTTTTTGGGCATATTAATATGTGGAATTAAATAGGTGAGTATTTCAATTATTTAATCGTTCTTTTTCTTCTTTTTTTCCTTCCCTTCCCTTTTCCTTCCCTTCCCTTTTTCTTTCCCTCCCCCCCCTTTTTTTTCTATCTTTTTTTCTCTTTTCAAAAATATATATTTTTTTTATTTTTTTTATACATTATATTTTTTTTAGATTTCTCAAATTTTTCTTTTTCACACTATCTTGATATTTTGCATTTTTACATACATTTTCTATATGGTACACATTTACAGTAATATCATTTATACATTCTCTGGTAGTATAATTTGATATTATTTGTGGAATTGCACATATATTTTTATATATATTTTCCATATCATGGTTCTAATTCATGAGCCATTAGTACTCAGTGTTTACAATTATTTAGTAATACTTCACCCATGACCATCTTTTTGCTAGTTGAGATTGGATTGCCCATAAGCATTAGTGATGAGTGAGCATGCTCGCTACTGCTTGGCGCTCCCCGAGTATTTCCGGGGTTGCTCAGCGGGAGCTTGGGTCCCCTCCCTGCATGTTTGGTGCTCTTTACAGAGCCAATAAACATGCAGGGATTGTCTGCCACACACTGTAATGCCGCAGCCATGGTGATTGTGGCTTTACAGTGATTGGCTGGCCGCACAGTGTCATCAGGTGTATGTCAGACCTGGCACTGCCATGCTCGTCACAGTCACTCCGGAATAAGACAGTGTAGGGAGTGGTGCTGCTGAGCTAGGGAGAGATTTGCTTGTTTCTAGTTAGTGTAGGTTTACCAAACTATATTAAAGACACATATCCATCTCAACAAACAGTCCTTCTGAGGACTAACCCATCTGGAGAGATATCCGGCAGGCAGTGTATATAGGCAGACAGGCAGGGTATATAGCAGACTGCTTTGCACATAGCACAAGAGGCTCCATTCCAGTTTTGTCTGCTGCTGATGCTGTTGTTGTTATATTTCTAGACATAGGCCCAGGTCTCAGGGGCCAGGAATAATTTTTTTTGGATCTTAATCCTCATTATTTGCTTAAAAAGCAATCCAGAGAACACTGTTTATCTGTGCCATTTGCTTGTTGGCACTGCAGAATACAGCCAGGTCCTTTCCATATTACAGCGCTAAAAATCCAGCTATTTAAAACTGTGGTTTGTCCGTCACATGGATCACATATAATTGCGCTGAAAATATTGTCATTTCTGGCCTCCATTGAAATTTTGTTGCAGTATGTCAGTGAAGCTATTGACACCAGTTTGCTGTTAAAAATAGTTACCTACAGGCCAGCTATTTAGAACTGTGGTATCTCCGTCACATGGATGACATATAATTGTGCTGAAAATATTGCCATTTCTCGCCTCCATTTAAATTTTGTTGCAGTGTGTTAGTGAACTGATTGGCACGAGGTCAGCGCTGTTAAAAATAGTTACCTACGGGCCAGCTATTTAAAACTGTGGTTTGTCCGTCACACGGATCACATATAATTGCGCTGAAAATATTGCCATTTCTAGCCTCCATTAAAATGTTGTTGCAATGTGTCAGTGTAGCTATTGACACCAGTTTGCTGTTAAAAATACGAGTAGTTACCTATAGGCCAGGTATTCAAAACTGTGTTTTCTCCATCACACGGATCACATATACGTTTTCAGGAAATACTGCCATTTCTGGCCTCCATTAAAAATTTGTTTCAGTGTGTCAGTGAAACAATTGACACCAGATTTCTGTTCAAAATAGTTACCTACAGGCCAGGTATTTAAAACCGTGTTTCCTCCGTCACACGGATCACATATACGTTTTCAGAAAATACTGCCATTTCTGGCCTCCATTAAAAATTTGTTTCAGTGTGTCAGTGAAGCTATTGAAACCAGTTTGATGTTAAAAATAATTAGCTACAGGCCAGCTATTTAAAACTGTGGTTTGTCCGTCAAACGGATCACATATAATTGAGCTGAAAATATTGCCATTTCTGGCCTCCATTGAAATTTTGTTTCAGTGTGTCAGTGAAGTTATTGACACCAGTTTGCTGTTAAAAATAATTACCTACAGGCCAGCTATTTAAAATTGTGGTTTGTCCATCACACGGATTACATATAAGTTCGCTCCAAATTCAGCCATTTGTACTAAGCGTGGAAGATATTGTCCTCCATTTAAAATGGGCAAGGCACATGGCAAGGGATGGGGAACTGGACGTGTTGGTGATGCTGCATGCAGAGGCACAATGATGAGACATAATTGCCAGAAAGTCAGAAGGAGGACCAAGGTGCGGAAGTGGAAGACGAGGTGGTTGATGATATAGTAACTGACCCAACCTGGCAGGAGGACATGCAGAGCAAGGACAGCAGCACACAGGGGGAGGGAAGCAGAGCACCCCAACAGGCAGGAAGAAGAAGTAGGTTGGCCACAGACAGAAGGCAGGCAACCATTCCCCGTAACACCAACACGAAGGAAGTTGCCAGTACAACCTGTAGGTCTTCCCGAGTCTGGTTGTTTTTTAAAGACTCTGCCGATAACACCAAAAAGGCCATTTGCGCCACCTGCCAGGCCAGCATCAGCAGGGGTGGCAAAACGACCAGCCTGACCACCACCAACATGATTAGGCACATGGCAACAAAGCACCCGACTTTGTGGGTTGAACCCCCAGGTCCAGAAACAGTGTCTGCGGGTGGCACCACTGCTTCTTCCGCTGTTGTGCATGCAAGCCAATCCCCTGTCCATGGTGCATTCGAAGATGCCTCCTGCCCTGCACCTGTCGTTGCACACTCTCAAGTAGCAGCATCAGGAAGCACGTCCACGTCCTTGTCCCAGTGCAGCGTTCAGTTGTCCATACCCCAGTTCTTGGAATGCAAGCACAACACCCCACATGCCACACTACTAAATTCACAAATTTCGAGACTGCTTGTGCTCGAAATGTTGCCTTTTAGGCTCGTCTAGACAGAAGCATTCAGCAACCTGATGGCGGCGGCTGTCCCTCGGTACTCGGTCCCCAGCCGCCACTATTTCTCCCGGTGTGCCATCCCCGCATTACACAAGCACATGGCCCAAAACATTAGCCAGGTCCTCAACAGCACAGTCCACCTAACCACGGACACATGGAAAAGTGCTTGTGGGCAGGGATGGTACATCTCGCTGACGGCACACTGGGTTAACAAAGTGGAACCCGGGACCCAGTCGGACCTTGGGATGGAATACATCCTCACAACGCTAAGGATTGCGGGCCCTAGGTCAATCAGGGTTGCCCCCACAGTCTACAGCTCCTGCACCTCATCCTCCTCCTCCTCTTCAGCCTCCATCTCCGAAATGACCACATCAGTCACAAGCTGGAAGCACTGCAGCACTGCCTCGGTCAAGCGGCAACAGGCTGTGCTGAAGCTAATATGCTTAGGTGACAAACTGCACAATGCTGAAGAATTGTGGACAGCTCTGAAAGAGCAGTCAGATCTGTGGCTCACACTGCTGAACCTACAGCTAGGCATGGTCGTGTGTGACAATGGCCGGAACCTGGTGGCGGCTCTGAGGTGAGGTGAGCTCACACACGTACCATGCCTGGCCCATGTGCTTAACTTCATGGTTCAGCGGTTTCTCATATCCTACCCGGAGCTGCCGGATCTGCTTGTTAAAGTACTCCACCTGTGTGCCCATTTTAGAAAGCCACCTACAGCTTCCGCTGCCCTTGCAGTGTTTCAGCAGCTTTTGCAGCTTCCGGCTCACAGACTGGTGTGTGATGTCCCCACGCATTGGAACTCTACACTGCAGATGTTGGGAAGGATTTGTGAGCAGAAGAGGGCAATTGTTGAGTACCAGCATCAACAAGGCCATCGGTATTCAGTTCAGACTCCACACATAAGACCTCAGGAGTGGACATGGATGTAAGACATATGTACCATCCTCCAAAACTTTGAGGACTCCAGCAAGGTGGTGAGCGCCGATGTCGCCATAATTGGCATCACCATCCCACTTCTCTGTCTTCTGAGATGCTCTCTGTTCACAATCAAAGAGGATGCGTTGCAGGCGGAGCACGATGAGATGGAGCAAGGAACCATACAGGGTGATTACACACAGCCCAGCCTCCTCTCATCCCAACGTGGATTCGTTGACAATGTGGAAGAGGTGGAGGAAGAACAGGAGCTAGTTTCATGCGCTATAGACGGTACTACCTGCACAACTGTCATACAGTCTGTTCAGCGTGCATGGACTGAGGACAGAGAGGAGGAGGAGAGCATGGTCAGTCGTCCTCTTGGTGAGGACACGGAAGTCTTGCCTGTTAGCAGTCTGGCACACATGGCTGAGTTTTATGGTACTCTGCCTTTCCAATGACCCTCGCGTTCTCAAAATTTTGGGTGACAGTCATTACTGGTTGATGACACTTCTAGACCCACACTAAAGGAAAACTTTATATTTCTTATTCCTGAGGTGGACAGGTCTACAAAAATGGGACAGTACCAGAAGGCCCTTGTTGCGGGACTATTAAAAAATTTCCCATCTGAAAACACTGGCAGCAGAGGTCACAGTTCATTGGACAACCAAGGACTATAGGCGAGAGAGACACAACTCCAATCCAGCAGAGGCAGGGGAACACTGCCAAAGTTCTGGGAGAATTTTCTCAGCCCTTACCATCGCACAGGCCCTGAGGCGCGGGGTACTCTCACAAGGAGTGCAAAGTTTGGGAAGATGCTGAGGGAGTACCTTGCTGACCGTACCAACGTCCTCTGTGATTCCTCTGTGCCTTATAATTATTGGGTATCCAAGCTGGATACGTGGAATGAACTGGCTCTTTACACCTTGGAGGTCCTGGCCAGCCCTGCCGCTAGTGTTTTATCAGAGCGGGTTTATAGTGCCGCTGGTCGAATTATAACTGATAAGCGCATCCGCCTGTCAACTGAAAATGCTGACAGGCTGACTCTTATAAAAATGAATAAGGGTTGGATTGGGCCAGACTTCTCAACCCCACTGAATGATAGCAGCATAACATAAACTCAAATCCAGTGTCTTTTTTGGGAGGTGTACTCCCATGCACGTTTTCATACCCACACATGGGTATACGCTTCCTGATTTTGGCTATTTGCTCTTGTCCTCCTCTTTCTCCTCATCCTCATCCTCCACCACCATATCACCAGAGTGATCGTGGTCCGTGATGCAACACCCACATAATTTTTTTAAAAGGTGTTTATAATGCCCGTAAAAATTTTTTTTTATACAGTATGTTCATGTATACCCCCAGGGGTAAATGTTTGTTAGCCCATACACTTAGTGCATGGGCATTACAAGTATAGAAGACCTGCTCCTTTCTAATGGGAACATTTTTTTATGAGGCCCTCCTCCACGTCTCTTTCAAGGGACATTGGAGTGCCTCCCAATTTTTGGCAGCCCTTGCATTCACTGCATAGGCAAACACAATGGGAAACCCACTTTCTAATAATGGGAACATTTTTTCATGAGGCCCTCTACGTCTCTTCCAAGGGGCATTGGAGTGCCTCCCAATTTTTGGCAACCCTTGCATTCACTGCATAGGCAAACACAATGGGAGACCCACTACCTAATAATGGGAACATTGTTTTCAGGAGGCCCTCTGACCTTCAAGCCTCTTCCAAGGGGCATTGGAGTGCCTCCCAATTTTTGGCAACCCTTGCATTCACTGCATAGGCAAACACAATGGGAAACCCACTTCCTAATAATTGGAACATTGTTTTCAGGAGGCCCTCCTCTAAGTCTCTTCAAAGGGGTATTGGGGTGCGTCCAAATTTTCAAAGGGGTATTGGGGTGCGTCCAAATTTTCAAAGGGGTATTGGGGTTCGTCCAAATTTTGTGCAGCCCTGCCACTCACTGCATATGCAATAGCAGTATAGGAGACCCACTCTTTAGTAATGGGAACAACAAAGCCTAGCCGGCTGATGGCTCTCTAAGAATAGCAAAGGCCTCCTGATGGCCCTATAAAAATAGGCTTTGCGACTTTCAGAGTCCCTCCTTCATAAATGAAACAGGATGTGTCTGATGATGTGTCACACACCACATGACCAAATAAGGTTGTAAAATGTTAAAATGACATTTCTCGGTGAATGATTTTATCACGATTGAAAGCAATGTAAAAGTGCAAAACCGCATCAATAATGCTACGTGTGAACATAGCCCAAAGTCTGGAGGAGTATTTTTATTTTTGTTTTTTTATTTTGCCTTATATACAAGTCATTACCCTGGAAAGGATGTTCCTTAACATATTTCCCAGGAAAATCCATGTTGGTTTCATTTTTGTATGTTTTATTGTGAGTCCGTAAAAGTGGCATAATACCTTTGACAACATTGTTGACAGCAGTGACCTGGGAGTCAGAGATGCTTCCAGGGGTCTTCCCCATGCTGCTTCCATATAATTTGAGCACTGTTCCCATCGATTTGGGCAATTTTTAGTCCCTCTGCAGACCGCCGGGGGGATCTGCCTTAAAAATGCTCGAGTTTCCCATAGACTTACATTGGGCTCATTGCTCGGGTCGAGCACCCGAGTATTTCAATGTGCTCGACCCGAGCAACGAGCACCCGAGCATTTTAGTGCTCGCCCATCACTAATAAGCATATATATGGTAGCTTTTTTCTCTGCCCACTGGCAAGATGGCTGCTGGAACGCTGAGTGCCGCTCTGCGAGTGCGCCTCACCGTCGCTCTGACTGGCCTGTGCGGTTCACGCGTCATTTGGGAGGCTTGTCCTTCTTTGACGTGTGTCTGCTCCCTCCACTCGGGCCACGGCGGTTATGCACATGCGTGGACAGTGGCACCCGGTAAGATGGCGCTACCCATTTTTGTAATCATTTGCAGCTGTGGAATTGCCTATATAAAACTCCCACATCCCCTCACACCACACTCCCTGATGAAACTGCAGCGAAACGGCGTTGGAGTGGTGTGAGGGGGTGGTGGTATGTCCTTTTACTAACATCTGGGTGTTTATTGCACTATGGACCACTTATTTGGTTATATGTATTTTGTTAAAGCACTCTGCACTTTTATCATTGGGATCCCTCACTTGAGGACTTTATAAGCCAAGTTGCTTTATTTATTGAGAGTCTACTGACTTCTAGTGGTATATATATATATACAACTTCTATGGCCCTTGATGTAATTGTAATGGAGACAAAAAAAACACTAAGAGGATTCTTACAGGGTGCTTCAAAGACAGAGAGAGATTGCCATCTGCTGGTCAGGCACAGTCATGCGGAACCGAGATGTACAAGAGAAGTTGAAGGGGGAGCAGATTTAGACGCTGGACCCAGTCAGGTGACTTCCAGGAAGGAGTTCCAAGGTACAAGAGGCCAGCGCGCCAAGCCTTAGGGGTTTTTGGCGCCAAGCAGCAGAGAGGAGCAGATGTGGTCCCTGCGTGTTGAGAAGCCCAGCGTGGCAGGTCTAAGCCGGAGGCCTGCGAGGTGCCACAGCCGGGCACCGGTGAATGAGCTCCGGATCCCTCACAGATGTGACTCGAGTGCTGTGCCTACTTAAGAGAATCGGAACCTGCTTGCGGTGCTGAGTGAGTTCGCGGAACCCGACGTCGCCCGCCGACAGACGAGGTCTGGACCCCCCTATCCACGGCTTGAGAGACTGCCTCCAACGGCCAGGAAGAGAGGAGTTGGGAGACAGCTGAGCCAGGAAAGTCACGCCAGTGAAAGCAGAGGAGCTGCATACGTGAACAGGGCCGTCACTTCTACTGTTCACTCACGGTACCGGGGCCAGTTGGGCTTAGGTACTCAGGTTGGGAGGGGAACAGTTGGGGCAGAAGAAGCTAAACTTGCTCTAATTGATTTTGTCCGGAAAAGACTTGCGGCCTAGCGGGAATAACCGGTGACCCCTGCTAGGGCCATATACAGAGATAAAAAACTGACGTGGTGACTCCCCTGACTGGGTGCACCACATTACGTTTGAGAGACTTTGTATTTTGCTAATATTTCAAATTACCATTCAATACCCTTGTTGTTATCCCCTTGTTCAGAATATACATAAACTGTTTATATAATCATCTTCGACTGTCCTTGCCTTGTGTCTCTGTGCGTTGCATTCCGGCACCTGCATTACATAATCTAATGCAACTTGTCAGTTTTGCAAGTTATGTTAAATACATCTGCATTATTTACTATAGCTGAATTACTAAACTATATGTGCTCATATGAATTAATTTGGAACTGACTCATGGGCGTACCCACCGTGGGGCGGGGGGGCAGCTGCCCCCGCCTAGAAGCAGGCACGCAAGCCGCACACCAGGGCCGGCGTCAGCACCCGGGCAATTGCCGGGGCCCTGAGCAGGCGGGGGGGGGGCCCTCACCATCAGCGCCCGCTCCCCCCCCGCGCTCTCTCCTGAGCAGTCACAGCGCAGAGCGGGATGAGGCCGGCGACGCTGGAGTCTGGAGCAGCGGCAGCAGGTGAGATGTGAGGTGAGTATTTGATTTTTTTTATTATATGGAGGCCTGTGGCAATATAAGGGAGGCGGGTGAGGTGGGTGTGTGACATCCTGCATGGGGCATTATAAGGGGGGGTGTGTGTGACATCTTGCATGGGGCATTATAAGGGGGGGTGACATCCTGCATGGGGCATTATAAGAGGGGATGACATCCTGCATGGGGCATTATAAGGGGGGGGGGTGACATCCTGCATGGGGCATTATAAGGGAGGGGGGGTGTCATCCTGCATGGGGCATTGTAAGGTGGGGTGACATCCTACATGGGGCATTATATGGGGGGGAACAGCCTGCATGGGGCATTATGTGGGGGGAGCAGCCTGCTTGGGGCATTATGTGGGGGGAACAGCCTGCATGAGGCATTATGTGTGGGGAACAGCCTGCATGGAGCGTTATATGGGGGCCAGTATTCTGTATGGAGCGTTATATTGGGGCCAGTATTCTGTATGGAGCATTATATGGGGGCGAGTATCCTGCATGGAGCGTTATATGGGGACCAGTATCCTGTATGGGGCATTTTATGGCAGCCAGTATACTTTGTGGAGCGATTCGCCGTTTCTGAGCTATTGTGGAATTTACAATAGATATCGCTCATGTAATTTAAGAAGTGAAATCTTTGCATTGTACTATATATACATATTTCTCTTCGGTATCTGACCATGGCTTGCCCCCCCCTAGTTTTGATCCAGGGTACGCCCATGAACTGACTAATCATGTTGCATATATAACTGTGTATAAAGTACATTTGAATTTATATAATTGATGATATGAATTATGAACCTAGTGTATTGATCTTTTGTTGTATAAACATGAAGTGCAATTATTAATTTATCTATTGTGGACATACTCATCTTACTTACATCAATTTTTAATGTGTTTGTTGTATTTTTAATGTCCTTGTCTGTGTGTATTTGTACTTTTTAATCTTTTTTGGTTAATAAAGATTATTGCATTATATAAAGCCTGTTGGGTGCTTCTTATAAGGTCTGAGATAATTTCAGGGCCTGCCCCTGGTTGTATTAATCTAATATATATAATCGTCTTATCCCGTCTGTCTGTCTGTCCAGGAAATCCCGCGTTGCTGATTGGTCCGGCCGCGGCCAATCAGCGACGCGGGATTTCAGAAAAAGATGGCGCCCGTTAGCGGCTGATCTGCTGCACGGAGGTCAGCGGCGATGCAGCCGGGAGATGACCGGCGCTAGAGCCGCTGATCTCCCGACGGCAAGTGTGAAAAGAGGACTGGGGAGCGGTGCCGCCGGTCGGGATACTTCTGCTTCGAGCAGCCGGTCATCTCCCGCAGCGCCGCTCCCCGGTCCTCACTAATACAATTCACTGATTGGTCGCGGCAGCCGGCCGCGACCAATCAGCGATAGTGCCGCCAAATTTAAACACCGCTTGGCTGATTGGTGGCGACCGTGAACAATCAGCAATTTTGGCGCCAAATTTAAATACGCTCTCCGGTCTTCACTAACACAGTTCGCTGATTGGTCGCGGTCGCCGGCCGCGACCAATCAGCGATTTTGGCACCAAATTTAAACATCGCTTTGCTGATTGGTCGCGGTCGGCGGTCGCGACCAATCAGCAATATTGGTGCCAAATTTAAACACTGCTCTGCTGATTGGTCGCGGTCGCCGGCCGCGACCAATCAGCAATTTTGGCGCCAAATTTAAACACGCTCTCCGGTCTTCACTAACACAGTTCGCTGATTGGTCGCGGTCGCCGGCCGCGACTAATCAGCGATTTTGGCGCCAAATTTAAACAACGCTCTGCTTATTGCGCCCGGTCGGCCGCATACATATTCTAGAATACCCGATGCGTTAGAATCGGGCCACCATCTAGTGATATCAATAATCCAGTATTACAAGATGTATTTAAATACATTGCTAGTGCCTTTGCTAGGTCTGTCCCTAGCAGCGCTAGCAATGTGGTAAATGATAAAGTTAGTACACCAGTTTATCCTGGTTTTAATGGCAGCTTATATACTGTAAAAAATTTTAATCAAACCTGTCTAAAAAAATATTTTCAGTGTGAATTATCCCCCCTTTGCATTCATCTGTCTCTGGGCGTTAAATAGAAAATTTTTCGTCATTAGGCTTTCAGTTTCATGAACAATTTTTCTTTGGTAAATGCCTCCCTGTGGGTTTTACATTGTCTTATTATTTTGAGGCAGTGTTGTCTTTCTCCACTGGGTGGCAGCAGACGGTGTGGGTGGCATAGTCCATTACCGGGATGATTTTTTTATTTGTCGATCCACCTGAATCCTGTGTTACAGGTTATTACAAAAATTTATTTTCATAACCAAATTTTTTGGTTTTCCCATAGCCAACAAAAAAAAAGTTTTTCCGTCATGCTAACTGTATTTTCTCAGTATTGAATTTGACAGTTTGGTGTTTGTGATGAGTGAACGTGCTTGACAATGCTCGGTACTCACCCGAGCATCACTATGCTTGGCGCTCGGCGAGTATTTCCGAGTTGCTCGGGTAGGAACTCGGGTCCCCTCCCTGCATATTTGGCACTCTTTAGAGAGCCAATGAACATCCAGGGATTGCCTGCCATGCACTGTAATGCCGTAGCCATGTTGGTTATGGGCATTACAGTGATTGGCTGGCCGCACAGCTTCATCAGGTCTATATCAGACCTTGCGCCGCCATGCTCGTCACAGTCTACCCCGGAATCAGGCAGAGTAGGGAGAGCTGCTGCTTTGTCAGGGAGAGATGTACTTGTTTATAGTTTGTATAGTTATTCCACAATGTATGTCTATATCCATCTGAACTAACAGTCCTTCTGAGGACTAATCCAGCTGCATATATTCAGTGGTGAAAGCAGGAGTTCGGCAGGTGGGCAGGCCAGGGGCGGAACTACCGCCCGTGCAGCCGGTTCATTGAACGGGGGCCCCGAGGGAGAGGGGGCCCCTCCAGCCTCCAGCAGGGCCGCCATCAGGGCATGACTGCCCTGACTCCAGTATGGGGCCCGGCCGGTAGGGGCCCCCTCGGGGGCCCCCCTCTTGTGCGTCTCTCTCCTCATGGGGCCCCCGGCCCCATGCTATGCGCCGGGTCCGGGACATTTCAGCGCTGAGCTGCGCTGTTGCAGCAGCGCCTTCATGATTCCCCTGACTTCCGGTCATGTGACGGTGCCGTCACATGGCCGGAAGTCAGGAGAACCTGGTGTCAGCGATTTGGACGAGCGCCAGGATTCTGCAGGGATCGCATGGGGGTAAGTATAACAAGTTTTATTTTTTTTAAAATACAATTAACTAGGAGTGGAGAGATGGGAGATGAACATGTGTGTGTGTGTGTGTGTGTGTGTGTGTGTGTGTGTGTGGGGGGGAGATGCACATGTGTGTGTGTGGGGGGGGAGATGGGAGATGCACATGTGTGTGAGGGGGGAGATGGGAGATGCACATGTGTGTGGGGGGGGATGGGAGATGCACATGTGTGTGGGGGGGGAGATGGGAGATGCACATGTGTGTGGGGGGGAGATGGGAGATGCACATGTGTGTGGGGGGGAGATGGGAGATGCACATGTGGGGGGGGGAGATGGGAGATGCACATGTGTGGGGGGGGAGATGGGAGATGCACATGTGTGGGGGGGGGAGATGGGAGATGCACATGTGTGGGGGGGGGAGATGGGAGATGCACATGTGTGGGGGGGGGAGATGGGAGATGCACATGTGTGGGGGGGGGAGATGGGAGATGCACATGTGTGGGGGGGGAGATGGGAGATGCACATGTGTGGGGGGGGGAGATGGGAGATGCACATGTGTGGGGGGGGAGATGGGAGATGCACATGTGTGTGGGGGGGGGAGATGGGAGATGCACATGTGTGGGGGGGGAGATGGGAGATGCACATGTGTGGGGGGGGAGATGGGAGATGCACATGTGTGGGGGGGGAGATGGGAGATGCACATGTGTGGGGGGGGAGATGGGAGATGCACATGTGTGTGGGGGGAGATGGGAGATGCACATGTGTGTGGGGGGAGATGGGAGATGCACATGTGTGTGGGGGGAGATGGGAGATGCACATGTGTGGTGGGGGGAGATGGGAGATGCACATGTGGTGGGGGGGGAGATGGGAGATGCACATGTGTGGGGGGGGAGATGGGAGATGCACATGTGGGGGGGGTGAGAGAGGTGCACATGTGGTGGAGGGGGATGAGAGAGGTGCACATGTGGTGGAGGGGGATGAGAGAGGGGCACATGTGGTGGAGGGGGATGAGAGAGGGGCACATGTGGGGGAGGGGGATGAGAGAGGGGCACATGTGGGGGAGGGGGTGAGAGATGTGCACATGGGGGGGATGAGAGCTGCACATGGGGGGGTTTGAGAGCTGCACATGGGGGAATTGGGAGTAGGGGGATAATGAGCTGCACATAACGAATGTGGGGTGGGGGAGAGTAAATGATAAATGATGATGGGGTGGGGAGAGCACGGACATGATATAATGAATTGGGGCAGGGGGTGCATGTAAATATTGAATGCGGGGAGCAGGAAGTATAGAGTAGGGGGCGTTGCGGATGCAGGAGTGTGACTGGTAACAAATTGGCGGAAAGAGTAGAGGTTCTAATTAAATTATATATTAAGTGCCTATTTACAGTTAATGGGGGCACAGTGGTGGATTACAATTTATATTTGGAATGGTAGGTTGCATAATAACTAACCATATATTGATGGTGGATGCACGTCTGTATTCAGCTGCGTAATGTAGAAGTTGGGGAATGTGCTCTAGATAACTGTGTTATTTTATGCAGAGACGAGTCCTGGCTGGAAGACGTGATGGCGGTCTGTGCTGGATGAAGGAGAAAAGCGAAGATGAAGGACTTCACCTAGAGACGTCACCGGTGAGTCAGTCTATTACATGTACACTGTGTATAATGTCACTGGTGATCACTGTATTACCTGTACACTGACACTATATACAGAGCTCCTGTGTATAATGTCACTGGTGATCACTGTATTACCTGTACACTGACACTATATACAGCGCTCCTGTGTATAATTTCACTGGTGATCACTGTATTACCTGTACACTGACACTATATACAGAGCTCCTGTGTATAATGTCACTGGTGATCCCTGTATTACCTGTACACTGACACTATATACAGAGCTCCTGTGTATAATGTCACTGATGATCACTGTATTACCTGTACACTATATACAGAGCTCCTGTGTATAATGTCACTGGTGATCACTGTATTACCTGTACACTGACACTATATACAGAGCTCCTGTGTATAATTTCACTGGTGATCACTAGATTACCTGGACACTTACGTTATACATACCATGTATAGAGCTCCCGTGTATAATGACACTTATGGTAATATTAGTAATGTGGTGGTAATATTAGTAATGTAGTGGTAATATGTGGTCTGGCCATGGTGTGGCAGTTTTTCTCCCTTCTGTGTGGTATTATTCGGTCACTATGTTGTGGTATTATGTGGTCTGGTCATGGTGTGGCGGTATTCCCTGTATGTGGTATTATTGGTCATTTAAAAAAAAATGTATATGACACATTCCCTTAAAGAAAACTAAATAAAAATATATCTAAAAAGAGTATTGGATATTTTAAGAAAATTTTAATAGGTTAGAGTAGGGCCCGCCCAGAAGAGTCTACCTTATCGTGGTGGCGGCTTTAAAAATCTTTTGGCCAAAACAAAAGCTGATGGCTATGTATGTGGCGCCGTCACATGGCCGAACGTCAGGAGAACCTGGTGGCAGCGACGTGGACGAGCGCCAGGATTCTGCAGGGATTGCATGGGGGTAAGTATAACAAGTTTTATTTTTTTTAAATACAATTAATTAACTAGGAGTGGGGGGAATCAGAGATGCACGGGGGGGATGAGAGATGCACATGGTGGGGATGAGAGATGCACATGGTGGGGGTGAGAGATGCACATGGGGGGGTGAGAGATGCACATGGGGGGGATGAGAGATGCACATGGGGGGGATGAGAGATGCACATGGGGGGGATGAGAGATGCACATGGGGGAGATGAGAGATGCACATGGGGGAGATGAGAGATGCACATGGGGGAGATGAGAGATGCACATGGGGGGATGGGAGATGCACATGGGGGGGATGAGAGATGCACGGGGGGTGAGAGCTGCACATGGGTGGGATGAGAGCTGCACATGGGGGGTGAGAGATGCACTTGGGGGGTTATGTTTACATAACTTTGTTGCCTTATGAAGGGCAGGGGGGGCCCCCCAAAATTTCTTGCACAGGGGCCCACTACAGTCTGTGTCCGCCCCTGGGGCAGGCAGTGTATGTGGCAGACTGCAGTGCATGATACAGCACAAGAGGCTCCACTGAACGTCCTGTTAGCACAGGTATTCCACAACATACAGTTGTGCTCGAAAGTTTACATTCCCCGGCAGAATTTTTCCTTTTGTGGCCTTGTTTCAGAGAATATGAATGATAACAAAAAACTTTTTCTCCACTCATGGTTATTGGTTGGGTGAAGTCATTTATTGTCAAACTACTGTGTTTTCTCTTTTTAAATTTTAATGACAACCAAAAACATCCAAATGACCCTGATCAAAAGTTCACATACCGTGGTGATTTTGGCCTGATAGCATGCACAGAATTTGACACAAATGGATTTGACTGGCTACTAAAGGTAACATCTTCACCTGTGACTAGGGTTGAGTGAGTATGTTCTGTCCGAGTATCAGGGGTGGATTAAGAGTAGCAAGGGCCCCGGGCAGTTTAGAAGGTGCGGGCCCCCCCACACACACCTGATTTATCACGTGACATGTCACATGATCCCCTGTGATAGATCATGTGATAGTTCACGTGAAATTAATTTGGCACAATATTAATTATAATATTTTTTTTTAGGCTGTGTGCCCACTATGCGTTTTTTAAGCGTTTCCGCAGCGGCAATTCCGCTGCAGAAACGCTTAAAAAACGCTTGGTAGAAGATCTGCCATGTTCCCCAATGATAATCCGCATGTGCTGTGTACATGCTGCGGAAATTTCCGCTGCGGAAAAATCCGCAGCATTACCAATTATTTTCGGAAGCGCAGCGTTTTCGCCGCCATTGACTTGCATTACAACGCATGGAATCCGCATCCCTGCATCTGTAGATGCGGAATCCATGCGTTTCAATGTGCGGATGGTAACCGGGTGTGGAGGACAGGAGACTCTCCTCCGGACCCGGGTACCATAGAACCTGTAAAGAATAAAATAAAAAATATACATTATACTTAACTTCTGATGGCCCCCGGTGTCTTTATCCGATGCGTCCTGGCTTGCCGGCAGCTCGCGATGGTCTGAAAAGAAGGTAAGTATATATTTTTTATTTTTTACCATTCTTTTACGGTCACACTATATAAATCCATGCTGGTTGCATGGATTTATATAGTGTAACCAAGTTGTCAAGCACTTTCCAAGTGAAGCTAAAATCGCTTGGAAAGCGCTTGTCAACCCGCATGCGGAAATGCAAGTGAAGAACGCTTCACATTCGCATGTCCCTGGCAGGAAAACGCATGTAAAATCCGCATGTACAATCCGCATGTAAAATCCACATGCGTTTTTTCTGCCAGGGAGATGCAGAAACGCTCGAAAAAAATCCGGAACATTTCTGTATCGTGGGCACATAGCCTTACATTAAATGTATGACTCAATTAATTGTATTGTATTAATTGTATGACTCAATATTGAGCACACGTAGCCATCTATACACAGCGGGAGGCTGCACGGTGCCATCTATACACAGCAGGAGGCCGCACGTAGCCATCTATACACAATGGGAGGCCGCACGTAGCCATCTATACACAGCGGGAGGCCGCATGGCGCCATCTATACACAGCAGGAGGCCGGCGCCATCTATACACAGCGGGAGGCCGCAGGGCGACCCCCAGAGTCAGCAGGAGGCCGCACGGTGCCATCTATACACAGCAGGAGGCCGCACGTAGCCATCTATACACAGCAGGAGGCCGCACGGCGCCATCTATACACAGCGGGAGGCCGCACGGCGCCCCCCCCAGAGACAACAGGAAGCCGCACGGCGCCATCTATACTCAGCAGGAGGCCGCACGTAGCCATCTATGCACAGCGGGAGGCCGCACGGCGCCCCCCCCAAAGACAGAAGGAGGCCGCACGGCGCCATCTATACACAGCAGGAGGCTGCACGGCGCCATCTATACACAGCAGGAGGCCGCACGGCGCCATCTATACACAGAGAAAGGCCGCACGGCGCCCCCCCAGAGACAACAGGAGGCCGCACGGCGCCATCTATACTCAGCAGGAGGCCGCATGTAGCCATCTATACACAGCGGGAGGCCGCACGGCGCCATCTATACACAGCAGGAGGCTGCATGGCGCCATCTATATACAGCAGGAGGCCGCACGGCGCCATCTATACACAGCAGGAGGCCGCACGGCGCCATCTATACACAGCAGGAGGCCGCACGGCGCCATCTATACACAGCAGGGGGGCGCACGGCGCCATCTATACACAGCAAGGGGCCGGACGGCGTCATCTATACATAGTAGGAGGCCGCACGGCGCCATCTATACATAGTGGGAGGCTGCACGGCGCCACCCCCCCCAGAGACAGCAGGAGGCCGCACAGCGCCAACTATACACAGCGGGAGGCCGCATGGCGCCACCCCCAGAGACAACAGGAAGCCGCACGGCGCCATCTATACTCAGCAGGAGGCCGCACGTAGCCATCTATGCACAGCGGGAGGCCGCACGGCGCCCCCCCCAAGACAGCAGGAGGCCGCACGGCGCCATCTATACACAGCAGGAGGCCGCACGGGGCCATCTATACACAGCAGGAGGCCGCACAGCGCCATCTATACACAGAGAAAGGCCGCACGGCGCCCCCCCAGAGACAACAGGAGGCCGCACGGCGCCATCTATACTCAGCAGGAGGCCGCACGTAGCCATCTATACACAGCGGGAGGCCGCACGGCGCAATCTATACACAGCAGGAGGCTGCATGGCGCCATCTATACACAGCAGGAGGCCGCACGGCGCCATCTATACACAGCAGGAGGCCGCACGGCGCCATCTATACACAGCAGGGGGGCGCACGGCGCCATCTATACACAGCAAGGGGCCGGATGGCGTCATCTATACATAGTAGGAGGCCGCACGGCGCCATCTATACATAGTGGGAGGCTGCACGGCGCCACCCCCCCCAGAGACAGCAGGAGGCCGCACAGCGCCAACTATACTCAGCAGGAGGCCGCACGCAGTCACGCATGCAGTCACGCACACACACAAACATATACAGACATATACATACACTCATAAACACATTTGAAACACAAAAATACATATAAACAGACATCACACAATGATATCTGCCTGCACACACACACACACACATACACATACACACACACACATACACATACATACACACACACACACACATATACACACACACACACACATATACACACACACACATACATACATACACACACATACACACACACATACACAGACATACACACACACATACACACACATGCACACACACATACACACACACATACACATACATGCACACACACATACACACACATACACATACATACACACACACACATACACACATACATACATACACACACACACATACACACACACACATACACACACATGCACATACACATACACACACACACACACACACACACACACACACATACACACATACACACACATGCACACATACACACACACGCACACACACAGACTCACCATCCCCCGGCTCCATTCTTCCTGGGCCGTGTCTCCTAGCAGTGACGTGGCCGGGCCAGCACAGGGAAGTTAACTGCTGCAGTGCTGGCCCGGCCGATGAAGAAGTAGCAGCGGCCGCTGCTGGGGGAGCGGTCCGGGGCCCCCCCTCCCGCCACTGCTACCGGTATGTGCCGCGGCGGCCCGCACATGTAATGAGGGCAAGCCGGCATTAGACACCACGCCCGGAGCCGCGGGCCCCCTGCAGGCTCGGGGCCCCGGGCGGTAGCCCGGATTGCCCTCATTATAATCTGCCTATGCCGAGTATGCTCGGGCCGAGCTTCGAGTATTTACAGCTGCTCGGTGATAAGGTTAAATCGCTCCCGTGTGCATGATTTGCAACTATTTGACAGCTTTATTACATGTGAGGAATGTGTAAGAAATAGACATTCCTCACATGTAATAAAGCTGTCAAACCGTTGCAAATCATGCACACGGGCGCGATTTAACCATATCACCGAGCAGCTGTAACTACTCGGAGCTCGGCCCGAGCATACTCGGCGAAAGGGTTAATAGAACATACTCGCTCAGCACTACCTGTGACTTGTTTGCTTGAAATCAGTATGTGTGCATAAAAGCTCAGTGAGTTTCTGGGATCCAGACAGACTCTTCCATCTTTTATCCAGCCACTCATGTTTCTGGATTGTGAGTCATGGGGAAAGCAAAAGGATTCTACGGGAAAAGGTAGTTGAACTGTATAACACAGGAAAGGGATACTAAAAAATATCCAAGGAATTGTTGATGCCAGTCAGCAGTGTTCAAACTGTGATTAACAAATGGAAAATCAGAGGCTCTGTAAAAACCAAACCATGGTCAGGTAGACCAACAAAAATTTCAGCCAGAACTGCCAGGAAAATTATTCAGGAAAAACCCACAAATAACATCAGCTGAAATTCACGACTCTCTGAAAACTAGCGGTGTGGCTGTTTCAAGATGCACAATAAGGAGGCACTTGAAGAAAAGTGGGCTGCATGGTCGAGTTACCAGAAGAAAGCTATTACTGCACAAATGCCACAAAGTATCTCGCCTACAATACATCAAACAGCACAGAGACAAGCCTCAAAACTTCTGGAACAAGGTAATTTGGAGTGATGAGACCAAAATTTAACTTTTTGGCCACAACCTTAAACGTTACATTTGGAGAGCGGTCAACAAGGCCTATGATGAAAGGAACACCATTTCTACAGTAAAGCATAGAGGTGGATCGCTGATGTTTTGGGGATGTGTGAGCTACAAAGGAACAGAAAACTTGGTAAAAGTTGAAGGAAAGATGAATGCAGCACGTTACCAGCAAATACTGGAGGCAAATTTGAACTCATCAGCCCGGAAGCTGCGCATGGGACGTACTTGGACGTTCCAACATGACAATGATCCAAAACACAAGGCCAACTCGACCTGTCATTGGCTACAGCAGTGAAGGTTCCGGAGTGGCCATCTCTGTCTCCTGACCTCAATATTATTGAGCCACTCTAGGGAGATCTCAAACGCGCAGTTCATGCTAGACAGCCCAGGAATTTACATGACCGTGTACTGCCAACACGGGTTCCATGGATCAACATGCCCCCACCTTTCAGCACTCACCTTCCCCCACCAAATAAAAACACTGCACCTGTATTTCTTTGGATAAATTTGGCCACAGCGGCCATTTTATTAACAAACAACATTAACGTATTAACAGTGTTATAAAATAAATAAGAAGGGAGGGTTCTTGGAGTTAAAATTAGATCTGGCATAAATTAAACCGAACTCGAACCACCATATTACCCTCAGCCGTCCATCACCAGCTCAAGGGCACCAAAAGCTCCCAGGGTAAAACCCCGTCCAGAGCCCAAAACCAAATGCCAGATCACCCCGGTTAATCAAGGCACTGCCTGTGATTATCCAATATTCTTTCCACCGACACTTCTGTGCCAACTCCAAGAACCCCACCCCCGCCAAGCCACTGCGACAAACCCTCATAAAACTTTACATGTCCTTTTTTAATATAACCCATCGATAATACACAATAGTAATAACTCCTTTATCTCCTCTTCAGTAAAACCACCGTTTCACCATTAACTTCACAGAATACCAACAGAAAGAAGGGGTGGGTGGGTGGGAACTTTCCCCGCTGACTTCCTTCCTGGACTGACCGTTTTCCCGCACTTTTCCTTATTATATCTCCCCAGCCCCTTCCAATGCCCGCCCCTCCAGGCTTATAACCAATCCGGATATTGGGATTAAAATTACACCCTCCTGGCCCATCCCGGTCATGTGGGGCTTCCTTCTAGTTACACTTGCTTCCAGCCCCCTTCTTGACCGTGTACTGCCAACACGGGTTCCATGGATCAACATGCCCCCACCTTCCAGCACTCACCTTCCCCCACCAAATAAAAACACTGCACCTGTATTTCTTTGGATAAATTTGGCCACAGCGGCCATTTTATTAACAAACAACATTAACGTATTAACAGTGTTATAAAATAAATAAGAAGGGAGGGTTCTTGGAGTTAAAATTAGATCTGGCATAAATTAAACCGAACTCGAACCACCATATTACCCTCAGCCGTCCATCACCAGCTCAAGGGCACCAAAAGCTCCCAGGGTAAAACCCCGTCCAGAGCCCAAAACCAAATGCCAGATCACCCCGCTTAATCAAGGCACTGCCTGTGATTATCCAATATTCTTTCCACCGACACTTCTGTGCCAACTCCAAGAACCCCACCCCCGCCACTAACGAACAGCCCTGACCACCTCAGGCTCGTGAGCGCCCCAACACCGCAAAAGCCCTTTTGATCCCCTCCTGTATGGCCAATGCCCATAAATCAATGCCAATATCATTCAAATATACGCCGTCCTTTTCCCAAAAATTTTCAACTCCCGCTTCCAGATCAAGATGCCGCACGCTTACTCCCCCGTTCCTGGTAACAAAAGCTGATATAGCTCTGTCCAACTTTATACGTGCCCTATTAATTCCCTTCAATGATCTGGCCTCCCTCCATTTTTCTCTGGGCACAATGTCAGACCACACTGTTAACACCTCAGGAAAAGATGTCCATAACCTTAACCGATCGATTCGAATGTCCCTCATCAATTCCCTGACCGGCCGAGCCCTCCAAATCATTTCCCCCCATATGCACCACCAAAATATCTGGCGCCCGATCCAAACTAGCTGCTTTATGGAATTCTGGCAGCACCCTTCTCCAAACCATCCCTCGAAAACCCGACCACCGAACCACCGCTTGCTCCCTGCTAAAACCCAATTGCCTACCGTCCGGCCTCACGTCCGCCCTCACCGCTCCCAATGGACGAAAGAGTGTCCTAGCATCCAAACTAACAACGGGACGCCACCAGCAACAAGACAACCAAAAGGTATTTGAATCTCAAAAGGCAAATTACCTAAGACCGCATACCTAATGCCTTACATAAGACAGGTAACGATCAGAACTCCACCTCCCAATACGTTTTATCACATCCTTGCCTAACCCCAAGCCATCCGCTTCTGATGCCGCACCAATTCTGAATGAATGTGACCCGTATACCTCAGGGCTAAGGCCCAGCTCAGCAATCCCCTTTTTAAACACTGCTATGAAATTAAAACGTGACAAAAAGTCTCCATTTTCATGACACAATAATGGGCCCTTCCGCCCTGACCAAACCTGCCAATAAGCCAATAAACATCTCCTAGGACAAAGAAAAGATCCCATAACCTCACCCAATATTACTCGTTTACCTTTGCCCAATTGATCCGTCTTTTCCCCACCTAATCCAAAATTCAATACCCCCATCTCGACCACTCATATCCAAACAAACCCCCAACCTTATTCCTGCTTGGTGCCACCAATTCACCTACTCTTAGCGCGCCAAAAAACGCCAAAGAAAAAGCCAACCTAAATAGTGTGGCTTCAAAAACTGAACAACAAATCTTATCCAATACAAAACCCAAACGTTCTAAAATACTAAAGGTTACCGGCCTCCATTTATCCAACTCTTTACCTCTTGTCCTAAAGCCCTTGAGAGCTTGCTTCACTAAAAAAGGACTTCGTAACATCCTTTATCCCCTGCAAATTAAAACCTAACGCTAAACCTGCAACAAACTTGCCAACTTTTGAAACCGACCATCCGCTCTCCACTGCCCTTCCCACGAGAAACAACATCGCCATCTCTCTATCTCCATCACTCTCCAACACACCCCACTGCATAATCCAACTTTGCCATACTCGCCACGATGCCTCGTATGATGCCCAGGTCTGCCTTGTAATGGACTCCCGTATTAAACCGTCCCGCTCTTCCATAACCAGCTGCCACAAACGCGAAGGGCATTCCTGTCCCACGTCCTCTGCCTCTGGAGCTAGCGTCCGAAAACGATCCCACTGAAAACGAGACAAGGCATCTGCTATGGAATTTTGTACACCTGGAACATGTACCGCTGTAATCCAAGCATTGTAATCCAAGCAACCTAATCACAGGCGGAGACGAGGCTGACAAACTGTTGATGACAGACACCACTCCCTTGTTATCGCAGTAAACCGAATTCTCCTGTTGGCGAAACACTCTCCCCAATTAGTAACCACAACAACAATAGGAAACAATTCCAAAAATGCCAAGGTCCTCGTAAGACCCCTCTCTTTCCACACCTTCGGCCACTCGCCAACGCTCCACCGCCCTTTCCAGTAGGCCCCGTAACCAGCACCTCCTGCCGCATCCGTAAATATCTCACAATCAAAACTGTTCAAGAACTCCTGCTGGATTACTGACCTGCCGTTATAACTTTCCAAAACAATTTCCAAACTTTTAGATCCTCCTTGTGGTCCTTATTAAGGCGAATGAAATGATGCGGCGCGCACTCCTGCTGTCGCTCCTGACTACCTGCGACAAAATATTCTGCCCATTGGCATAATCCTGCAAGCAAAATTCAAACGCCCTAACAGCGACTGTAGCTCCCTCAGGGTCACCTTGCTCAACTTCCTGATCCTATCGACCTCCTGCTTAAGCAAACTCAATTTATCATCCAGTAACCGACACTCCATTCTTTCGGTATCAATTACAATGCCCAAAAAACTTAAAATGGTGCCAGGTCCTTCCGTTTTTTCTTCTGCTAACGGCACGCCAAAATGCTCCGCTACCCACACCATAGTACCTAACAAATTTCTACACAACAACGATTGCGGGGGGCCTATAAACAAGAAGTCATCCAAATAATGAATGACCGACTTAACAGAAGCCAGGTCCTTCACTACCCATTCCAAAAAGGAGCTAAACCTTTCAAACAAAGAACACAAAATCGCACAACCCATTGGCAAACACCTATCCACATAGTACTCCCCTTCCCAAAAAGAACCTAACCACGGGATGCTATCCGGGTGAACTGGCAACAACCTAAAGGCTGACTCGATATCAGTCTTAGCTAGCAACGAGCCTGGCCCGTATCTCCGTACCCAATGCACCGCCGCGTCGAATGATGTATATTCAACCGAACACAACTCCTGCGCAATACCATCATTAACCGAAAGCCCCTTCGGGTACGACAAATGCTGAATTAAACTAGACTTATTCAGCTCTTTCTTGGGCACAACTCCCAACGGCAAGATAATCACCTTGCTAATAGGCAATTCCTGAAACGGTCCAGCCATCCTGCCCAATTCCACCTCCTTAGCCAACTTCACACTAACCACTTCCGGATGAAGGGAAGCCGACGTCAAATTTTTAACTGAAAAAAGGGGGACCTCATGATCAGGAGGAGGGATTCTAAACCCTTCCAAAAAACCATCCGCAATGACCTTAGCCTTCAACTGATCCGGATACCTACTTAGAAAGGGGGGCCATCGCGTGAACCCTCACCGGAGTCACCCCTTTGACCGTTACCCACTGTCGGCTTTCCCTTACCCTTCTCAAAGCATTTTGATGCTCCGTGCGAACTTCCGTTACAATGGAAGCACACATGTTTAAATTTACAGGAGGTCCCGAACTTGCATTGGCCGTCATTAAATTGCCAGCAAGTTCCCGCTTCCTTTTTTGTGCTGTGTGCCCCTTGACTACTTCGCCCGTGTCCTGCTGACTGATTCCCGCTACTGTTGCTCCCGTGAAAGGACTGCCCATACCTCAGTGGGGCCATAACCTTCAACCACAACCCAATGTCCTTTTTGATCCCATCTGATCTCCGGGCGGACTGCCCTCCTCTGCCTAAATTGCTCGTCATATCGTAACCACGCCTGACCCCCATAAGTACAATGAGCCTCCCCAATAGAATCAAGGTAGCAAAATAAACCTGAGCAATTATCCGGAGCATTTTCCCCAATAACGCTAGCCAATATTGCAAAAGCCTGTAACCAATTAACAAATGTCTGAGGAATCAACCTCCACCTACTTTTCTCTTCTTCCTCTTTTTTACTATCGTCCTTTTTACCCTTATCCAGATTAAACTTTTCCAGCGGAAGAAGGGAAAAATTTCAACATAGTCATCCCGCCAAACTTTTCCTTTACCTCTTTGTGTGCCCCCAACGGCCCCTCAAAGCACACATATACCTCCCCTTTTGCCCTATCATCCAGCTTTATGGTATCCGCTTTGTCCCTCTCTGTCTGTACGCAAACCGATGCCCCAGAAGGTGTCCCGGCTGCATTCACCGCCGACCTGGCCGACTCGCTCCCCACCTGCGACAACACCGGTTGACTAGGTACCCACGCCGCCGCAGGTAACAAACCTCCTTGATTAACTCCACCATCGTCTATTCTAGCCAAAATTTGCGACATGCTAAACAAAATGTCCCTAAGACCCACTACATCTGACCCAAGACCTCCCCTAGTATTTTCCCCGCTGGGCCCAGCCAACTGCCTATCACCTCCCCCATCCACTAATGACCCAGTGGGCGACAAACAATACATGGACGCATGCTCACCAAGCTGTGCAGGTGCTGTGTCCCTGCCAGCCGAATGTCCCGAGTCCTGATGAATCCTGGATTTGCTTTGATCCTCGCCACACTCCGATTCGCCAGACTCCTGCTGCTGCTCAAGGCCCGCGCCCCTGGCCTCCTCGTCACCAGGGGGGACCTGAGCACGTGCCGATGTCCCCGCCGATCGTCCCCCGTCAGTCCCGGCTCCGGTTCTCCCCGCCATCCGTGTTACTCCGCGACTTCCAGACCCGGACTCCCTAGCCCGATCCATGGTGGTCCGTGGGTGACTGCCAGGCAGCCCCATGCTGCTTCCCACCGCTCCACCGCCCTGGATGTGCTGACTCGAGCCTGGCAGCAGGTCCTCAAATTACTGCTGCCTGCCCGTGCACCTACGCTGCTGTATCCCTCCGCTGATGCTTTTGGCAGGCACCCCGACTGGTACATCGCCAGGTGCGCCTGCCGTGCTGGTGGTCCCTCTGGTCCCCTCATCCGCTCTGGCACTCCGTTTTCTTATGGGCAAGCGGTGTCGTGAATCGCCGACTCCTGCTGCGGGGGGTGTGTCCATGCACCCACCGCTCACTTCCTGAACGCCCCTGTCACATGACGCCGGGGCCGGAAGTGACGTAGGCCGCACTTCCGGTGAAGCCCCGCCTCCCGGATGATGACGCGGCTGCAGCGCGGGCCTTGCTTCCGGCGCGGCCCGGGCTCTGGTATTGCGGCGCGCCGCTGGAGCAGGCCGCACTACAGCTGAGCGGGGCACTTCAGTCGCGGACCGCGACCCGATGCTGGAGGAGCCCGCAGGCCGGCTGGGCGGATTCCTGCCGCGGCGGGCACGCTGGCGGGGAGTTCCGCCGGCATGCTCACCGGACGCAGGGTCCCCTGAGGGGCTCCGCAGCCTGCGCCTGCTGCCCGTACTAACCATCTCCGGGGAAAGCCTCTCGGGGGCCACGTCCTCCTGCCGCTTCTTCCGGATCCCGACGGAGAATCTTCTGCCCCGGCATTCCCCAGCAATCCAGACAGCTGGGACTCAAGCCACCCTCCACGCCTGGATCTGGCAGCCTCCCTCAGCCTGGCGATCAGGGAATCAACGGTTTCCATAAGATTGGTAAGTGTATTCCAACAATGGGAAAGTTGTATTTTTTTTTTTTTTTTGAGTTCTGCAACTTTCCCCGCTGACTTCCTTCCTGGACTGACCGTTTTCCCGCACTTTTCCGTATTATATCTCCCCAGCCCCTTCCAATGCCCGCCCCTCCAGGTTTATAACCAATCCGGATATTGGGATTAAAATTACACCCCCCTGGCCCATCCCGGTCATGTGGGGCTTCCTTCTAGTTACACTTGCTTCCAGCCCCCTTCTGGAACTGGAGGCTTTTTGCCAAGAAAAATGGGCAGCTTTACCATCTGAGAAAATAAAGAACCTCATCCACAACTGCCACAAAAGACTTCAAGCTGTCATTGATGTTAGAGGGGGCAATGCACGGTATTAAGAACTGGGTTATGTGAACTTTTGATCAGGGTGATTTGGATGTTTTTGGTTGTCATTAAGATTTAAAAAGAGAAAACACAGTAGTTTGACAATAAATGGCTTCACCCAACCAATAACCATGAGTGGAAAAAAAGTTTTTTTGTTATTCATATTCTCTGAAACAAGGCCAAGAAAGGAAAAAATATATATACTAGATGGTGGCCCGATTCTAACGCATCGGGTATTCTAGAATATGTATGCGGCAGACCGGGCGCAATCAGCAGAGCGGTGTTTAAATTTGGCGCCAAAATCGCTGATTGGTCGCGGCCAGCAACCGCGACCAATCAGCAAAGCGGTGTTGAAATTTGGTGACTATATCGCTGATTGGTCACGGCCGGCGGTCGCAAATAATCAGCAGAGCGGGGTTTAAATTTTGCGCCAATAATGCTGATTGGTCGCGGCCAGCGAACGTGACCAATCAGCAGAGCGGGATTTAAATTTTGCGCCAATAATGCTCATTGGTTGCGGCCGGCGGTCGCGACCAATCAATAAAGCGGTGTTTTAATTTGGCGCCAATAATGGTGATTGGTCACGGTCGCGACCATTCAGCAGAGTGGTGTTTAAATTTGGCGGCAATAATGCTGATTAGTCGCGGCCGGCAATTTGGCGCCAACAATGCTGATTAGTCGCAGCCGGCAACCGCGACCAATCAGCAGAGCGAGGTTTAAATTTGGCGCCAAAATCGCTGATTGGTGGCGGCCGGCGGTCGCGACCAATCAGCTGAGCGGGGTTTAAATTTGGCGCCAAAATCGCTGATTGGTCGCGGCCGGCAACCTTGACCAATCAGCAAAGCGGTGTTGAAATTTGGCAACTATATCGCTGATTGGTCACGGCCGCCGGTCGCAAATAATCAGCAGAGCGGGGTTTAAATTTTGCGCCAATAATGCTGATTGGTCGCGGCCAGCGAACGTGACCAATCAGCAGAGCGGGATTTAAATTTTGCGCCAATAATGCTGATTGGTTGCGGCCAGCGGTCGCGACCAATCAGCAAAGCGGTGTTTAAATTTGGCGCCAATAATGGTGATTGGTCACAGTCGCGACCATTCAGCAGAGCGGTGTTTAAATTTGGCGGCAATAATGCTGATTAGTCGCGGCCGGCAATTTGGCGCCAACAATGCTGATTAGTCGCAGCCGGCAACCGCGACCAATCAGCAGAGCGGGGTTTAAACTTGGCGCCAAAATCGCTGATTGGTGGCGGCCGCCGGCCGCGACCAATCAGCAGAGCGGTGTTTAATTTGGCGCCAAAATCGCTAATTGGTCGCGGCTGGCCACCGCGACCAATCAGCAGAGCGGTGTTTAAATTTGACGCCAATACTGCTGATTGGTCGCGGCCGGCATCCGCGACCAATCAGCAGAGCGGGGTTTAAATTTGGCGCCAATACTGCTGATTGGTCACGACCGGCAAACGCGACCAATCAGCAGAGCGGGGTTTAAATTTGGCGCCAATACTGCTGATTGGTCGCGGTCAGCGACCACGATCAATCAGCAGAGCGGTGTTTAAATTTGGCGCCAATAATGCTGATTAGTCACGGCCGGCATCCGCGACCAATTAGCAGAGCAGGGTTTAAATTTGGCGCCAAAATTGCTGATTGGTCGAGGCCGCCGGCCGTGACCAATCAGCAGAGCGTTGTTTAAATTTGGCGCCAATCTCGCTGATTGGTCGAGGCTGGAGTCCGCGACCAATCAGCAGAGCCTTGTTTAAATTTGGAACCAATCTCGCTGATTGGACGCGTCTGGCGTCCGCGACCAATCAGCAGAGCGTTGTTTAAATTTGGCGCCAAGCTCGCTGATTGGTCGCGTCTGGCGTCCGCGACCAATCGGCACAGCAGTTTTTAACTGTGGCGGCAAGATCGGTGATTGGTCGCGGCCGCTATTCAAATGTGGCGACCAAATCGGTGATTGGTCGCGGGCAGCGGCCGCGACCAATCAGCAGAGCGGTGTTTAACTTTAGCTCCAAGATCACTGATTGGTTGCGTGCGGAGAGTGCGACCAATCAGCGAATCGTATTGGTGAGGACCGGGGAGGGGAATCGTATTAGTGAGGACAGGGGAGCGCCGCTGTCTGTGCGGCTACTTCCGCTGCGAGAAGCCGGGAGATGAGCGACTACTCGCAACAGAAGTATCCCGACCCGCAGCGCCGCTCCCCGGTCCTCCCTTGACACCCTAGCCGCTGATGTCCCCACAGTATCCGCATGGTGTTACTAAGGTCCGGACATTTGTGTTAAAAATCGCTGATTGGTCGCTGGTGCTGCCCGCGACCAATCACCGATTTGGGCGCCAAATTTAAATATCGGCCGCGACCAATCACCGATCTTGGCTCCACATTTAAACACCGCTGTGCTGATTGGTCGCCGACGCTGGGCGCGACCAATCACTGATTTTGGCGCCACAATTAAATAGCGTCCGCGACCAATCAGCACAGCGGTGTTTAAATGTGGAGCCAAGATCGGTGATTGGTCGCGGCCGATATTTAAATTTGGCGCCCAAATCGGTGATTGGTCGCGGGCAGCATCCGTGACCAATCAGCACAGTAGTGTTTAACTTTTGCGGCAAGATCAGTGATTGGTCGCGGGCCAAGACCGCGACCAATCACCGATTTGTGCGGCACATTTAAATAGCGGCAGCGACCAATTGGATGTCAGCGCCGCTCCCCGGTCCTCCTTTCACACCCTAGCCGCATGGATGTCAGCGCCGCTGCCTGTGCGGGTTCTTCCGCTGCGAGAACCCGGGACATGAGCGGGCGCTCGCAGCAGAAGTATCCTGACCCGCAGCACCGCTCCCCGGTCCTCCCTTGACACCCTAGCCACAGATGTCCCCACAGTATCCGCATGGTGTTACAAAGGTCCGGACATTTGTGTTAAAAATTGCTGATTGGTCGCCGACGCTGGGCGCGACCAATCACCGATTTTGGCGCCACATTTAAATAGCGTCGGCGACCAATCAGCGATTTTTAACACAAATGTCCGGACCTTTGTAACACCATGCGGATACTGTGGGGACATCAGCGGCTAGGGTGGGAAGGGAGGACCGGGGAGCGGCGCTGACATCCATGCGGCTAGGGTGTGAAGGGAAGACCGGGTAGCGGCGCTGCGGGTCGGGATACTTCTGCTGCGAGCGCCCGCTCATGTCCTGGGTTCTCGCAGCGGAAGTAGCCGCACAGGCAGCGCCGCTGACATCCATGCGGCTAGGGTGTGAAGGGAGGACCGGGGAGCGGCGCTGACATCCAATTGGTTGCGGCCGCTATTTAAATGTGCCGCACAAATCGGTGATTGGTCGCGGTCTTGGCCCGCGACCAATCACTGATCTTGCCGCAAAAGTTAAACACTACTGTGCTGATTGGTCGCGGAGGCTGCCCGCGACCAATCACCGATTTGGGCACCAAATTTAAATATCGGCCGCGACCAATCACCGATCTTGGCTCCACATTTAAACACCGCTGCACTGATTGGTCGCGGACGCTATTTAAATGTGGCGCCAAAATCGGTGATTTGTCGCGCCCAGCGTCGGCGACCAATCAGCACAGCAGTGTTTAAATGTGGAGCCAAGATCGGTGATTGGTCGCGGCCGATATTTAAATTTGGCGCCAAAATCCGTGATAGGTCGCGGGCAGCGTCCACGACCAATCAGCACAGTAGTGTTTAACTTTTGCGGCAAGATCAGTGATTGGTCGCGGGCCAAGACCGCGACCAATCACCGATTTGTGCGGCACATTTAAATAGCGGCCGCGACCAACTGGATGTCAGCGCCGCTCCCCGGTCCTCCCTTCACACCCTAGCCGCATGGATGTCAGCGGCGCTGCCTGTGCGGATACTTCCGCTGCGAGAACCCGGGACATGAGCGGGTGCTCACAGCAGAAGTATCCCGACCCGCAGCGCCGCTCCCCGGTCCTCCCTTCCGCATGGAGGTCAGCGGCGCCGGCGGTCCTTCCGCTGCTACCGACTGGGAGATGAGCGCCTCGCGCCGGTCATCTCCCAGCTGCATCTCCGTCCCTCAGATGGGTCCGGCGGTCGAGGTCCTTCTGCTGGTACCGGCCGGGAGATGAGCGCCTCGCGGCGCTCATCTCCCGGCTGCATCTCTGCTGAGTTCCGTCCCGCAGATGAGCCGCTAACGGCCGCCATCTTTTTTCAGAAATCCCGCGGTGCTGATTGGCCGCTGCCAGACCAATGAGCGACGCGGGATTTCCAGGACAGACAGACAGACAGACAGACGGGATAGGACGATTATATAGTAGATATATATATA
Source organism: Phyllobates terribilis (assembly GCF_046119375.1). NCBI lineage: Eukaryota > Metazoa > Chordata > Amphibia > Anura > Dendrobatidae > Phyllobates > Phyllobates terribilis. Next base: position 345,092,815 of record NW_027362769.1, on the reverse strand, counting down.
TATATATATATATATACACTGTGTGCAGAATTACTAGGCAAGTTGTATTTTAGAGGATTATTTTTATTATTGATAAACAACTATGTTCTCAATCAACCCAAAAGACTCATAAACATCCAAGCTTAATATTTTTGGAAGTTGGAGTGGGTTTTTTTTAGATTTGGCTATCTTAGGAAGATATCTGTTTGTGCAGGTAACTATTTCTGTGCAGAATTATTAGGCAACTTAATAAAAACCAAATATAATCCCATCCCACTTGTTTATTTTCACCAGGTAAACCAATATCAGTGCACATAATTTAGAAAAAAACATTTCTGACATGCAACAACAAAAGCGAAAAAAATTAGTGATCAATATAGCCACCTTTCTTTATGATGACACTCAACAGCCTTCCATCCACAGATTCTGTCAGTTGCTTGAACTGCTTTCGATCAACATTGCGTGCAGCAGCCACCACAGCCTCCCAAACACTGTTCCGAGAGGTGTACTGTTTTCCCTCCCTGTAGATCTCACATTTTATGATGGACCACAGGTTCTCTATGGGGTTCAGATCAGGTGAACAACGGGGCCATGTCATTATTTTTTCTTCTTTTAGACCTTTACTGGCCAGCCACGCTGTGGAGTAGTTGGATGCAAGTGATGGAGCATTGTTCTGCATGAAAATCATGTTTTTCTTGAACGATACCGACTTCTTCCTGTACCACTGCTTGAAGAAATTATCTTCCAGAAACTGGCAGTAGGTCTGGGAGTTGAGCTTTACTCCATCCTCAACCCGAAAAGGTTCCACAAGTTCATCTTTGATGATACTAGCCCATACCAGTACCCCACCTCCACCTTGCTGGCGTCTGAGTCGGAGTGGAGCACTCTGCCCTTTACTGATCCAGCCTCTGGCCCATCCATCTGGCCCATCAAGAGTCACTCTCATTTCATCAGTCCATAAAGCCTTTGAAAAATCAGTCCTAAGATATTTCTTGGCCCATTCTTGACGTTTTATCTTATGTTTCTTGTTCAAAGGTGGTCGTTTTTCAGCCTTCCTTACCTTGGCCATGTCCCAGAGTATCGCACACTTTGTGCTTTTTGATACACCAGTAACGTTGCAGCTCTGACATATGGCAAAACTGGTGGCAAATGGCATCTTGGCAGCTTCACGCTTGATTTTCCTCAATTCATGGGCAGTTATTTTGCGCCTTTTTTGGCCAACACGCTTCTTGAGACCCTGTTGGCTATTTGCCATGAAACGCTTGATTGTTCGGTGATCACGCTTCAAAAGTTTGGAAATTTCAAGACTGCTGCATCCCTCTGCAAGACATCTCACAATTTTGGACTTTTCAGAGCCCATCAAATCTCTCTTCTTACCGATTTTGCCAAAGGAAAGGAAGTTGCCTAATAATTATGCACACCTTATATAGGGTGTTGATGTCAGTAGTCAACACCCCTCCTCATCACAGAGATGCACATCACCAGATTTAAAATGTATAAAAAGTATCATGTGATGAAAATACTCATTTGCCTAATAATTCTGCACACAGTGTATATATATATATATATATATATATATATATATATATATATATACAGTATATATATATATGTATATATATATACATTACAGACCAAAAGTTTGGGCACACCTTCTCATTTAAAGATTTTTCTGTATTTTCATGACTATGAAAATTGTACATTCACACTGAAGGCATCAAAACTATGAATTAACACATGTGGAATTATATACTTAACAAAAAAGTGTGAAACAACTGAAAATATGTCTTATATTCTTGCTTCTTCAAAAGTAGCCACCTTTTGCTTTGATGACTGCTTTGCACACTCTTGGCATTCTCTTGATGAGCTTCAAGAGGTAGTCACCAGAAATGGTTTTCACTTCACAGGTGTGGCCTGTCAGGTTTAATAAGTGGGATTTCTTGCCTTATAAATGGGGTTGGGACCATCAGTTGTGTTGTGCAGAAGTCAGGTGGATACACAGCTGATAGTCCTACTGAATAGACTGTTAGAATTTGTATTATGGCAAGAAAAAAGCAGCTAAGTAAAGAAAAACGAATGGCCATCATTACTTTAAGAAATGAAGGTCAGTCAGTCCGAAAAATTGGGCAACTTTGAAAGTGTCCCCAAGCCAGTTGCAAAAACCATCAAGCGCTACAAAGAAACTGTCTCACATGAGGACCGCCCCAGGAAAGGAAGACCAAGAGTCACCTCTGCTTGCAAGGATAAGTTTATCCGAGTCATCAGCCTCAGAAATCGCAGGTTAACAGCAGCTCAGATTAGAGACCAGGTCAATGCCACACAGAGTTCTAGCAGCAGACACATCTCTACAACAACTGTTACGAGGAGACTTTGTGCAGCAGACCTTCATGGTAAAATAGCTACTAGGAAACCACTGCTAAGGACAGGCAACAAGCAGAAGAGACTTGTTTGGGCTAAAGAACACAAGGAATGGACATTAGACCAGTGGAAATCTGTGCTTTAGTCTGATGAGTCCAAGTTTGAGATCTTTGGTTTCAACCACCGTGTCTTTGTGCGACGCTGAAAAGGTGAACAGATGGACTCTACATGCCTGGTTCCCACCGTGAAGCATGGAGGAGGAGGTGTGATGGTGTGTGGGTGCTTTGCTGGTGACACTGTTGGGGATTTATTCAAAATTGAAGGCATACTGAACCAGCATGGCTACCACAGCATCTTGCAGCGGCATGCTATTCCATCCGGTTTGCATTTAGTTGGACCATCATTTATTTTTCAACAGGACAATGACCCCAAACACACCTCCAGGCTATGTAAGGGCTATTTGACCAAGAAGGAGAGTGATGTGGTGCTACGCCAAATGACCGGGCCTCCACAGTCACCAGACCTGAATCCAATCACGATGGTTTGGGGTGAGCTGGACCGCAGAGTGAAGGCAAAAGGACCAACAAGTGCTAAGCATCTCTGGGAACTCTTTCAAGATTGTTGGAAGACCATTTCCGGTGACTACCTCTTGAAGCTCATCAAGAGAATGCCGAGAGTGGGCAAAGCAGTCATCAAAGCAAAGGGTAGCTACTTTGAAGAACCTAGAATATAAGACATATTTTCAGTTGTTTCACACTTTTTTGTTAAGTATATAATTCCACATGTGTTAATTCATAGTTTTGATGCCTTCAGTGTGAATGTACAATTTTCATAGTCATGAAAATACAGAAAAATCTATAAATGAGAAGGTGTGTCCAAACTTTTGGTCTGTACTGTATATATATATATATATCTATATATATATATACTTCTGAACTAACAGTCCTCCTGAGGACTAATCCAGCTGCATATAATCAGTGCTAGGCAGGCAAGCAGTGTATGTGGCAGATTGCAGTGTATGATACAGCACAAGAAGGTCCATTGAACGTCCTGTCTGTTGCTGTAATAATTACAGATATTTCTAGACATAGAAAGGAAATTTTTTTTATCTTAATCCTGGTTATTTGCTTAAAAAGCAATCCAGATTACACCATTTTTCTGCTCCATTTGCTTGTTCTCACTGCAGAATAAAACCAAATCTATTCCATATTGCAGCGATAAAAATCCAGAAATTTGAACTGAACGTGGAAATTATTGGCCTCCTTTTCCATTCCGTTGCAGTGTGTCAGTGAAGTTATTCACACTAGGTCTCTGTGTAGAATAATATTAGTAAATTACAGGCCTAATATTTAAAACCGTGGTTCTCTGTCAGACATAACACCTATAAGCGTGTTCCAAAATCAGACATTTCTTCCATTTTCATTTCTTTGCAGTGTGTCACTCAACCTATTCACACTAGGTGTCTGTGAAGAATAGTATTAGCAAATTACATGCCTGCTATTTAAATTTGTGGTTCTCTGTCAGAAGTATCACATAACATATGTCAGAGGTATCACATAACAAAATCAGCCTTGTGAACGTGGAAAATATTGTCCTCCATTAAAAATGGGCAAGGTGCGTGGCAAGGAAGAGGGAAGTGGACATGATGATCATGATGTATGCAGAGGCCGAGACCGAGGACGTGACCATCGGCAAGCTGAAATTGTGCCATAATGAACACCCACATCTTGTCGCTTGACCTTCCTGTCCCAATTAATAGGGGACCGCAGAACACCACTATTGAACACAGAGCAGTGTCAAAAGGTAATTGATTGGATAGCAGATAATGCTTCCAGACGCTTAGCCACCACCACCACCACCCTGTCTTCCACACGGTCAGCTCTCAGTAGCCGTGAGCCTGGACCTCATATTCCTCACTCTGATCCTCCTTCCTCCCACCATGCCAAGTGCCCGGAGACAACTGATCCCACACTTGGACACTCAGAGCTGTTCACTTTTCCATTTCTAGATTCGGGCCTCTCGCCCAACCAGCTTCAAGTGAGTCAAGAGGACCAGGGTGCGGAAGTGGAAGATGAGGTGGTGGATGATATAGTAACTTACGCAACCTGGCAGGGAGAAATACAGAGCGAGGACAGCAGCACAAGGGGGAGGGAGGTGTAGCACCATAACAGGCAGGAAGAAGCAGTGTGGTGGTCGCAGACACAAGGTGGGAAAGCTTTCCTCGTAACGCCAACACGACAGAAGTTGCCAAAACAACTGTTAGGTCTTCCCGAGTCTGGTTATTTTTTAAAGACTCGGCAGATAACTCCAAAAAGGCCATTTTCACTACCTGTCAGGCCAGCATCAGCATGGGTAGCAAAACTAGCAGCCTGACCACCACCAGCATGATCAGGCACATGGCAGCAAAGCACCCGACTAACTGGGCTGAACCACAGGGTCCAGCAACAGTGTGTGCGGGTGACACCACTGCTTCTTCCGCTGTTGTGCATGCAAGATAATCCTCTGTCCATGGCGCATGGCGCATGCCAAGAGGCCTCTCGCCCTGCAACAGTCATTCCACACTCTCAACTAGCACCATCATCAAACATGTCCACGTCCTTGTCCCAGCGCAGGGTTCAGTTGTCCATACCCCAGTCCTTGGAGCGCAAGCGCAAATACGCAGCCATGCCCCACAGGCCACACTACTAAATTCACACATTTTGCCAATGCTTGCGCTCGAAATGCTGCCTTCTAGGCTTGTAGAGATGGAAGCTTTCCGCAGCCTGATGGTGGCGGCCGTCCCTCGGTACTCTGTCCCCAGCCGCCACTATTTCTCCCGGTGTGTCCCACAACATTAGGCGTGCCCTCAGCAACGCAGTTACTAGGAAAGTCCACCTAACCATGGACACGTGGACAAGTGCTTGTGGGCAGGGACGGTACATCTCGCTGATGGCACACTGGGTTAATATAGTGGAAGCCGGGACCCAGTCAGACCTTGGGACGAAACACGTCCTCCCGACACCGAGGATTGTGGGCCCAGGGTCTATCAGGGTTGCCCCAACATTCTACAGCTCCTGCACCTCATTCTCCTCCTCTTCAGCCTCCATCTCCGAAATGACCACATCAGTCACAAGCTGGAAGCACTGCCTCGGACAAGCGGCAACAGGCTGTGCTGAAGCTAATATGCTTAGGTGATAAACCGCCCAACGCTGAAGAGTTGTGGACAGCTCTGAAACAGAAGGCAGATCTGTGGCTGACATCGCTGAACCTACAGCTAGGCATGGTCGTGTGTGACAATGGCTGGAACCTGGTGGCAGCTCTGAGGCGAGACGAGCTCACACACGTACCATGCCTGGCCCATGTCCTTAACCTCGTGGTTCAGTGGTTTATCAAAACCTACCCGGATCTTTCAGATCTGCTTGTCAAAGTACGCCGCCTGTGTGCCCATTTTAGAGAGTCAGCTACAGCTTCCACCGCCCTTGCCATGCTTCAGCAGCGTTTGCAACTTCCAGCTCACCGACTGATCTGCGATGTCCCCACGTGTTGGAACTCTACATTGCAGATGTTGGGAAGGATTTGTGAGCAGAAGAGGGCAGTTGTTGACTACCAGCAGCAACAAGGCCATCGGTATTCAGGTCAGACTTCACACATAAAACCTTAGGAGTGGACATGGATGTCAGATATATGTACCATCCTCCAAAACTTTGAGGACTCCACCAAGATGGTGAGCGGCGAGGATGCCATAATTAGGGTCACCATCCCGCTTTTCTGTCTTCTGAAATGCTCTCTGCTCCCAATTAAAGAGGATGCATTGCAGGCGGAGCACGATGAGATGGAGCAAGGAACCATACAGGGTGATTACACACAGCCCAGCCTCATCTCATCCCAACGTGTATTGAGTTGCCAATGAGGAAGAGGAGGAGGAGGAAGAACTGGAACTAGTTTCCTGTAGACGGTACTACCTGCACAACTGTCATACCGTTTGGTCAGTGTGGATGGCTGAGGACAGGGAGGATGAGGAGGAGAGCATGGTCAGTCGTCCTTTTGGGGAGGACACGGAAGTCTTGCCTCTTTGCAGTCTGGAACACATGGCTCAGTTTATGTTATGCTGCCTTTTCTGTGACCCTCGCTTTGTCCAAATTAAGTCTGACAGTCAGTATTGGTTGGAGACACTTCTAGACCCATGCTACAAGAAGAAGTTTATCAAGCAGAGGAACACTGTCAAAGTTCTGGGACAGTTTTCTCAGACCCTCCCTTCGCACAAGCCCTGAAACGCGAGGTACTCTCTCAAGGAGTGCAAAGTTTTGGAAGATGGTGAGGGAGAACCTTGCCGACCGTGCCAATGCCCTCCGTGATTCCTCTGTGCCTTATAATTACAGGGTATCCAAGCTGGACACATGGCATGAACTGGCTCTCTATGCCTTTGAGGTCCTGACCTGCCCTGCCGCTAGCGTTTTGTCAGAGCAAGTTTTTAGTGCCGCCGGAGGAATTATAACTGATAGGCGCATCCACCTGTCAAATGAAAATGCTGACAGGCTGACTCTTATAAAAATGAACAAGGGCTGGATTGGGCCAGACTTCTCAACACCACCGAATGATAGCAGCGTAACATAAACTCAAATACAGTGTCTTTTTTTTGAGAGGTCTAACTCTATTCCCATTCACCTCTGTCTTCACACCCAGACATGGGTATACAGTTCCTGATTTTGTCTATTTGCTCTTGTCCTCCTCCTTTTCCGCATCCTCATCTTCCACCACCATATCACCACCATATGTACCATATCAACATATCTACGTGTCTTGCAAGGGGCATCAGAGTTCTTCCAAATTTTTAGCAGCCTTTGCTTCACTGCATAGACAAACAGTATGGGAGACCCACTTCCTAGTAATGCCAACATAGTTTTCAGGAGGCCCTCCGACCTCTACGTCTCTTGCAAGGGGCATTGAAGTTCCTCCAAATTTTTGTCACTCGTTGCTTCACTGCATAGGCAAACAGTATGGGAGACACACTTCCTAATAATGGGTACATTGTTTTCAGGAGGCCCTCCGACCTCTATGTCTCTTGCAAGGGGCATTGGAGTTCCTTCAAATTTTTGGCAGCTGTTGCTTCACTGCATGGGCAAACCGTATGGGAGACCCACTTCCTAATAATGGGTACATTGTTTTCAGGAGGCCCTCCGACCTCTATGTCTCTTGCAAGGGGCATTGGAGTTCCTCCAAATTTTTGGCAACTGTTGCAGTCACTGCATACGCAATAACAGTATAAGAGACCCAATCATTAATAATGGGAACAACAAAGCATAGCCCGCTGATGGCTCTCTAACAATAGCGCAGGCCGACTGCTGGCCCTTTAAGAATAGTAAGGGCTGCCTGATGACCCTATAAAAATAGGCTTTGTGACTTTCGAAATCCCTCCATCATAAATGAAACAGGATGTGTCTGATGATGTGTCACACACCACATGGCCAGATAAGGTTGTAAAATGTTAAAAATGACATTTCCTGGTGAATGCATTTGTCTTGGTTGAAAGCAATGCAAAAGTGTAAAAACGCATCAAAAACGCTACGTGTGAACATAGCCCAAGGTGTGGAGGAGCATTTTTGTTTTTGTATATTTATTTTGCCTTATATACAAGTCATTACCCTGGAAAGGATGTTTCTTAACATATTTCCCAGGAAAATCCATTTTAGTTTAGTTTTTGTATGTTTTATTGTGAGTTCGTAAAAGTGGCGTAATAACTCTGACAACGTTGTTGACAGCAGTGGCTGGGGTCTGAAATGCTTACAGGAGTCTTCCCCATGCTGTTACCATGTCATTTGAGCACTGTTTCCATCGATTTGGGCAATGTTTAGGCCCTCTGCAGACTGCCAGGGGGAGCCACCGGAAAAATGCTCGCGTTTCCCATAGACTTACATTGGGCTTGTTACTCGGTCCGAGCACTCGAGCTTTCCAATTTGCTTGACTCGAGCAATGAGTACCCGAGCATTTTAGTGCTCGCTCATCACTATTTGGCGTTAAAAATTAGGTTATTTAGGGTTAAAATCGAGATAATGGTAGAGAGCATTGTTCGCCTTTTGAGGTATAAGAAAGTTGTATTAAAGGATTAGCAATTCCTTCTAGGGTACTATACTTTTGCACTTAGAAAAAAATTTACCCATCAGTATAATTCTAAACGTTTATATTTTGCAACCAGGGGTCTGATATCCCAAAGTTAATGAAAGACTGAGCCGCTGTTTACAGATTGATTATTTATTACTGATTAATTATTATGGATTATGTATTAAATTATTAATTGTTGATTAAAACCCTTAATAAAACATTGCGGCCTGTTTTCCCAGCACTTGGTTTATGTCTTTTATTTTATTTAAGTTATGGTTGTGGTTAAGGTATAGCCTTTATATTCCTATGAATGAAAGCAACAGTAAGAGTTTTCGCAGAGTCAAAGGTAAGAAAAGGTCGAATTCTAGAGATGTTTTTGATGTGTAGGTGACATGAGCGAGCAAGTTATCGGATGTAGGGAGTGAATGAAAAATCTGAATCAAATATGACCCCAAGTCCTCAGATGCACATTCAGCTAAAGTGTATTCCTGCGCAGAGACCCATCGGGTCCGTGCGTGGCAATACACGCTGCCGGCCAATTAGAGACCAACAGCTGATGTCGGCGTGCCCAGGATAGGGACATGTATAATAGGATGGGGCCAGGAAAGGTAACAAATACACCAGGATGGAGCACATATACATATGTAGTATATATACCAGGATGGGAGGGCCCCAGTCCAAATTTTGCACCAGGGCTCATCGGACTCTAGTTACACCACTGGTCCAGCGTATTCCCATCTTCAGGAGAGTTACTAAGCTGTTAAAGGCTGAGAGAAGAAGTTAGAGATAAAAGGTGAGTGACAGATGGGGAGAAGGGATCACCAGTGGGAATGTGAAAGTCCCCATGATGAGAGTGGGGATGTCACAGGATAGAAAGTGTGGAAGCCAGTTGGCAAAGTGATCCAGGAACTGCCGGGAGGAGCCTGGAGGACAATACACAACCGATGGCGTCTGACAGCGTGGACCTCAAAAGAAGGGAAGATAAGTGAGGATACTTGAGGGATAACATGAAAAGTACATTTTGTTGAAAGGAGTAGACCAACACCTCAACTTGGTCAGGAAATATTTTGTTGAAGTTGTAGGCTAATGAGATGCAAGTACAGTGGGTGAGGCAATGCCCTTGCAAGTCTCCAGCCCCTGTCCCTATTCCTTGCCAGCCACATGTCTCTTGTCTCCGACTGACAGGTCACTATATTGTCACCCACCTGTCCCCCCACTATTCCCCCGGCCTCTCCCCTCTGTCAATCCCTGCACTGGCTCCCCATTACCCAGAGACTCCAGTTCAAAACCCTAAGCATGGCATAAAAAGCCATCCTAACCTGTCTCCTGCATACATCTGTGACTTAGTCTCCCGGTACTTAACTGCATGCAACCTCCGATACTCACAAGATCTCCTTCTCTACTCCCCTTTTATCTCCTCTTCCCACAATCGCATACAAGATTTCTCCTGTGCATCCCCCCTATTCTGGAACTCTCTACCCCAACATATCAGACTCTCGCCTACCGTGGAAACCTTCAAAAGGAACCTGAAGACTCAACTCTTCCGACAAGCCTAGAACCTGCAGTAACCCTCGCTCCATCATACCGCTGCACGACCAGCCCTACCCTCACCTACTGTCACGGGTGTGTTGCCACGAAGATCGTCACGAGTACACAGCCTGACTTCTCGCAGCTGACTTGTTGGTGCTTTGTGTTTTTTCGGCAGTGAAGGAGTTAATTCTCTCTCTCTGGGCTAGCTGAGGTCCAGCCTCGCCCAGCTGCAATCAATGCTTCTTTAGTGAGACTCCTTCATATTCCTGCAGGTCTGTTTGGGAGGTGTCGGTGAAAGCTTTTCATTCAGACTTACAGAGCGGATCGTGGTGTTTGGAGTTGCTGAGATAAGTGTATTTGTAAGTGTTTTTTCCCTTTCCTCGCTTTATCATTTATCTCCTTTCCCGTTGGTGTTCCCTCTGTTGTAGTTGTGTAGAAGTTGTATGCAAGGTGGTTTTGGTTTTTCCCTTGTACTGTCTCGTTCGTCTAAATACTGTGTGTGGGCATATTATTTCTGGTTCCCAATTGTTGTGATCGGGGTCCTTCTCAGGACTAGATTACTGAGGTGCAGGGATCCTCAGGAGGTAGGGGTTACGCTGGCGGCCTGGACCTCTGTACCTTTAACAGTACCTCCAGGTTGAGGGATTAGTCAGGGCCCCAGCTTAGGGTCAGCTTAGGCCCCCTACCTCCAGTATTCTGTGACAGTGTGACATTTTCACCGACCAACTTAGTTTTTCTCCAGCTACCATGGATCCAGTAGCCGGTCTAGCTCGGCAGTTGCAGAGTTTGTCCATGGGGCTGGCGGACGTTAGGTCCAAGGTTTTGCATCCTCTGGAGCAAGCCGGACCAGAACCTAAAGTAGCTCTCCCTGACAGGTTCACTGGGGGGCGGGACAAGTTTTTTGTTTTCCGGGAGGCATGCAAATTGTACTTTCGGCTGCGGCCTCGGTTATCGGGCAGCGAAGAACAAAGGGTGGGAATTGTCATCTCGCTCCTACAAGGGGACCCACAATCTTGGGCGTTCTCTCTTCCCCCAAGCTCCCCGGTTCTCCAGTCAGTGGATAGGTTTTTCGCTGCTCTGGGACTCGTATATGATGACCCAGATCGGATCTCCCTTGCTGAGTCTAAGTTACGTAGGATTCAGCAGGGAGATCGTCCGGCGGAGGAATTCTGTTCGGAGTTCCGTAGGTGGGCCACGGACACCCAGTGGAATGACCCGGCTCTTAGGAGCCAGTTTTGTCATGGTTTATCCGACAAATTACAGGATGTGTTGGCACAGTATGACTCTCCCGCGTCACTGGAAGCCGCTATGGCCCTTGCCATTCGCGTTGACAGACGGCTTCGGGAGAGGTGCGGGATAACTCTACCCCCTGTAATGTCTCCACCTCCTACAAGGTCCCCTCATATGGTGGTTCCCCTGGTCAGTCCGGAGGAGCCTATTCAATTAGGAGGGACATCATTTCGGGGAAGGGGACCGGTGGAGCGCCATAAGACAGGAAGGTGTTTCCTCTGCGGGAAAAAGGGACATTTTATTGGGGGGTGTCCATCCCGTCCCTTGCAGAGTAAAGAGTCGTCGAAAAAACTGTTGATCCCAGGTTGTGTGGTGGACGGCAATCTGGGAGTAGGTATTTCGTCCCTAGGTTCGTCTCAGTTTCTCGTACCGGCGGAGGTGGTGGTGGGTGCGAGAACTGAGAGGATATCTGTTCTTCTGGATAGTGGGGCCGGGGCTAATCTGGTTGATGCTCGGTTTGCCCGGGTTCAAGGTATGCGATTGAGTGAGTTGGCTAAACCCATCCCCATATTCTCGATCGATGCCAGGCCTCTCGGTCAGGGAAGTTTTTTGCAAGCTGTGCATGGCGTAAAACTTCAAGTGGGGGCAATACATAAAGAACTGTTGTCTTGCTACGTGTTGGAGGGTCTTCCCACTCCTATAGTGTTGGGCCTTCCTTGGTTAGCTAAGCATAACCCGGTTATTAATTGGCAAACCAGAGAGATAAGCCAATGGAGTAAATTCTGTAATAAAAACTGCATGAACACGGTCATCGGTGCGGTTACTCCTTGGGTCTTACCTCCATTTCTGGCGGACTTTGAGGATGTATTCTCGGAGAATGGGTGTCAGGAACTACCTCCTCATCGCGAGTATGACTGTTCTGTAAAACTGCTCCCTGAGGCCAAGTTACCTAAAGCTAGGTTGTATAACCTTTCTGGTCCTGAGAGGCAGGCCATGAAGGATTATATTTCTGAAAGTCTGGCTAAGGGGCATATTAGACCTTCATCTTCACCGGTGGCCGCGGGGTTCTTCTTTGTTAAGAAGAAAGATGGAGGCCTACGCCCTTGCCTGGATTTCCGTGAACTTAATCGGATTACGGTCCGAGATCCGTATCCGCTCCCACTTATTCCCGATCTCTTTAATCAGATCGTGGGTGCCAAATGGTTCTCTAAGTTGGATCTCAGGGGGGCGTACAATCTGATTAGGATGAAGGAGGGGGATGAGTGGAAGACGGCTTTTAACACTCCGGAGGGGCATTATGAGAACCTTGTCATGCCATTCGGTCTGACTAATGCCCCGGCGGTGTTTCAACACTTTGTTAATGATATTTTTCGCCACCTGGTGGGACAGTTTGTTGTCATATATCTGGATGATATCTTAATTTACTCGCCGGATCTGGTGTCTCATCAGGAGCACGTTAGACAGGTGTTACAGATCTTGCGGGATAATAAACTGTATGCCAAGTGGGAAAAGTGTGTGTTCGCCATACAGGAACTCCAGTTTTTAGGCTTCCTGGTTTCAGCGTCCGGTTTTCGTATGGACCCTGGGAAAGTGCGGGCAGTTCTTGAGTGGGATCGGCCGGAGAATCTTAAGGCACTACAACGTTTCCTGGGGTTTGCTAACTATTACCGGAAGTTCATTCGTAATTTCTCGTCCATGGTTAAGCCTCTCACAGACATGACTAAAAAGGGGACGGATTTTTCTAGGTGGTCTGACAAGGCTTGTCAAGCATTCTCCTCCTTGAAAAAATGTTTTGCCTCGGCACCCATACTCATTCAACCTGATGCGTCTCAGCCATTCTTTGTAGAGGTAGACGCTTCCGAGGTAGGGGTGGGAGCAGTATTGTCACAGGGTTCGTCCCCTGGTAAGTGGCATCCGTGCGCCTTTTTCTCTAAAAAATTGTCGTCCGCTGAGAGGAATTACGATGTCGGCAATAGGGAACTCTTGGCCATTAAGTTAGCTTTTGAGGAGTGGCGCCATTTTTTGGAGGGGGCAGTTCATCCGGTCACCGTCATCACCGATCACAAGAACCTGCTATATCTGGAGTCCGCTAAACGTCTGAATCCCAGACAAGCTAGGTGGTCATTGTTTTTTACCAGGTTTAATTTCGTCGTTACATATCGTCCTGGGTCTAAAAATGTAAAGGCGGATGCCTTATCTCGTAGTTTCCCTGGGGCCGGGAATACGGACGACCCGATTCCTATTCTTCAGGAGGGGGTGGTGGTTTCGGCAGTATGCTCTGAGCTGGAGGAGGAGATATTGGAGGCTCAGGGGGACGCCCCTGTTGGACCTCCGGGGAGACTGTTCGTTCCAGATCAGTTGCGACAAAAGGTGATCGAGGCACACCATAACTCAGTTTTTGCAGGACACCCGGGGAGTAAAGCAACTGTGGATCTCCTCTCGCGTCGGTTTTGGTGGCCTAACTTGCATAAAGAGGTGGTAACTTTTGTCGCGTCCTGTGGGGTTTGTGCGCGCTCTAAGACCTCACATACCCGTCCGTCTGGGGCCCTTTTACCTTTGAAGATCCCGGAGCGTCCTTGGACTCATCTGTCTATGGACTTTATTACGGACCTCCCTCCGTCTTCGGGTAAAACGGTCATACTCGTTGTAGTGGACAGGTTCAGCAAGATGGCACATTTTATCGCTCTTCCGGCTCTCCCTAATGCTAAAACTCTTGCGCAGGTGTTCATTGGGGAGATTGTGAGGCTTCACGGGGTACCCTCCGAGGTGGTGTCTGATCGGGGGTCTCAGTTTGTGTCCAAGTTCTGGAAGGCGTTTTGTGCACGGCGGGGGATGCATTTGTCATTCTCGTCGGCTTTTCATCCTCAGACCAATGGTCAGACGGAACGTATGAACCAGAGCTTGGAGACATATCTTCGGTGTTTTGTGTCAGAGAACCAGGAGGACTGGGCTTCTTTCCTACCTCTGGCAGAGTTTGCTCTCAATAATAGGCGGAGCGAGTCCACTGGTAAGTCCCCGTTTTTTGGGGCATATGGTTTTCACCCCCAGTTTTGTACTTTCAGTAGGGGGGGCTCTTCGGGGGTTCCGGAGGAGGAACGATTTTCCTCATCTCTCGCTTCAGTATGGAGAGGGGTGCTGAAGAATCTGAATACTATGGGGAACCGATACAAACGTATGGCTGATAGGAGGAGAGTGTCTGGTCCGGACCTAAGTGTGAACGATCAGGTATGGTTGTCTACCAGGAATATTAAACTTAAGGTTCCCTCCTGGAAACTGGGTCCCAGGTTCATCGGGCCGTACAGAATCAGTTCTATTATTAATCCGGTGGCATTCCGTCTTGACCTCCCCCCTACGTTTAAAATTCACAACGTGTTTCACAGATCATTGCTTAAGAGGTATGTGGCGCCGGTGGTACCGTCACTTTTACCTCCCCCTCCTGTGGTTGTCAATGGTAACTTGGAGTTCCAGGTATCGAGGGTCATTGATTCACGCTTTAATCGCCGGTCCCTTCAGTACTTGGTTCATTGGAAGGGGTATGGTCCTGAGGAGAGGATGTGGGTTCCTGCGTCGGATATTAACGCAGACCGATTAGTTCGGGCCTTCCACACGACTCACCCGAATAAACCTGGCCCTGAGGGTCCGGAGGCCCCTCGTAGAAGGGGGGGTACTGTCACGGGTGTGTTGCCACGAAGATCGTCACGAGTACACAGCCTGACTTCTCGCAGCTGACTTGTTGGTGCTTTGTGTTTTTTCGGCAGTGAAGGAGTTAATTCTCTCTCTCTGGGCTAGCTGAGGTCCAGCCTCGCCCAGCTGCAATCAATGCTTCTTTAGTGAGACTCCTTCATATTCCTGCAGGTCTGTTTGGGAGGTGTCGGTGAAAGCTTTTCATTCAGACTTACAGAGCGGATCGTGGTGTTTGGAGTTGCTGAGATAAGTGTATTTGTAAGTGTTTTTTCCCTTTCCTCGCTTTATCATTTATCTCCTTTCCCGTTGGTGTTCCCTCTGTTGTAGTTGTGTAGAAGTTGTATGCAAGGTGGTTTTGGTTTTTCCCTTGTACTGTCTCGTTCGTCTAAATACTGTGTGTGGGCATATTATTTCTGGTTCCCAATTGTTGTGATCGGGGTCCTTCTCAGGACTAGATTACTGAGGTGCAGGGATCCTCAGGAGGTAGGGGTTACGCTGGCGGCCTGGACCTCTGTACCTTTAACAGTACCTCCAGGTTGAGGGATTAGTCAGGGCCCCAGCTTAGGGTCAGCTTAGGCCCCCTACCTCCAGTATTCTGTGACAGTGTGACACCTACTGCATCCTCACCCATCCCTTGTACACTGTGGGCCCTCATGGGCAGGGTCTTTTCTCCTCTTGGTGATTTGTATTGTTTAAGATTATTTTACTTGTTTTTATTATGTATACCGCTTTTCACATGTAAAGCACCATGTAATAAATGGCACTATAATGATAAATAATAATATTCTTCCAGAACCTCTTATGTGCGGTCAGTGACTGGGGGAGGTGTATACTGACTTCTTTCTTACTGGGGAGTGATGCATGTGTGCTTTATTGACAGGGTTCCAAGCTTCTTGTTAATCAGAGGTTTTATTCAAGCTTAAGTCCATCACATTTAATCATTCCTTTCAGTACAATGCTTCCAGTACAATTATGATAGTCTCTTCACAAATCATTTCTCTTCACTCACACACAGTGTTTGTACACAGAGCCACACTTGATCTTCTTTGCAGCAAGGTGGAGGGGGGGGTGGGGGGGGGGGACAGAAGGGTGAATCCAGCCCATGGTTGTGGTATTCACTCCTTTTCCTACTTCAATACAGTTTGCTCCCAACTTTGCTCTCCACTTCAGGTAGTAACTGTTCACAACTAGCTGGCAGTCACAACCAGAGAGGCTCAGCACCTCCATTAGCCTGGTGTCCAGGTTTGCATCCTTCCAGCAGATGCTGCAGCACTAACTTTTACCAATCTTAAGGGGTTGTCCGGTACTTTTTTTAAGCTCCCCAATGTATTCAGCATGTGGGCATAAGTATCTCTGTAAATACCTTGTGTTGCAGATAATGCCTGTGAGCGGCGTGATCACTCGCTGCTCACAGGCATCACATAACCCTCGGCTGTAGCCGGCACTGACATCCGCTGACATCACTGTTAGGTGCCCCAGCGAGGTAGTCGTGGGCGAGCTGTAGCCACTGTTCGCTTTGACACCCTACAAACAATTTGTGTTCTCCCTCTGATGTGTGGCTGGGTATGTGACATTCTTCATTTACTTCAAACCATCCGATCGCGGCTGTCTCCAGGCATTTCTCTTCTGGGACCAGGGCAACAATAAATTCAGAGGACACGGAGTTCTTAACCATAACTGGGATTTTACTTGAAGGAGAGGAGTATATACAGTATTTACAGTCAGGTACATTGGATGAGGCCCAACAGGTTTTCATCTCCCATACAGGTGCTAGAAAGATCTCCAGCCCTGGTGCTCTCTTTAGGTGAAGCATCTATCTAATTCAGTGTTTCTCAGCTCCAGTCCTCAAGACCCACCAACAGGTCTTGTTTTCAGAATTTCCTTAGTATTGCACAGGCAATAATCCCATCACCTGAGCAATACTAAGGAAATCTTGAAAACATGACCTGTTGGTGGGTCTTGAGGACTGGAGTTGAGAAACACTGCTTTAATTCTATTCTCTAGCCCAAGAGAAGTTTCCTCACCAGCGACAGTGTGTCCGAATCCTATATCTCCTTCATGGCTTAACCTGGAGTACTATCTTCCTCTGCTACCTGCAGACTAGAAGTGCCCCGGGGTCCTCAATACCTCTGTTGAGTTTCTCTGGTCGGCTAATGGGACTCCTGCATGAGGAGATATTTACACTGCTTATCCACTGTCTGAGAGTAGGGAGCCCCCGTCTACCCTAGCAGCCAATTTCCCTGGCTGTCTGCCTGTAAGCCTTCCTGTCACAACGCTGACAGGACTCCAACTGACACTTTATGGAAAATTCTCCAGACGTTACCTAGGATGCCCCGCCCCCTGCGGCAGTTAATTCCTCACTGTCATTCTGGTAGCAGGCTCTCACTAACAGCTGCACTCGACAGTGGCATCTTGTGGCCGATTAAAAGTAATACAGCCCCACAAGGAAATATAACAGGGACAAGCTTTATACAGACTTTATGCTTGATCATGGCACTAAGTTCCCCCTCTATTCTACTGGCTGGATCATCACAGCTAACCCCTTAACTGGACCTAATGGCAGCTCAGAGAGATCTAACTATGGGAACATTCTCCTTTAACTCTTTCAGTGCCAAAGGAAGACTATGTCCTTCCCCACTACTACATCACGACAAGTCCAGGCTGCAGCCGAGGGTCCCTCTTCCGCGTTCCACCGGTGGCTGCTGGGTTGTGGGCGGGGTTATTTTCCTGCGTCTCACCCGGCATCCACCGCTTGCTCTTCCTCTCCCCATTCATTGGGAAAGCACGTTGTAAGAGTGAGCTGTGTGGACATTGCTGCTTTATCAGCCTCAGGCCACCATAGGTCCCTGTTGCCTCTAAAAGAAAGGAACTTTTTGGTAAACTTGTTGGTGTGAGTCAGCAAAAAGAGGAGCTAGAGAAGAGAGAGGAGAGAGATGGTGGAGCTGCACTCCAAGAGCTTGGTGTGTGCAGCGTGCAGAGATTGTGATATAGCTTTGCCTGAAGGAGAAGCTTTTCCTGTGACTCTGGCCAGAGAGAAGGAGCTACCTTGAAGGAACAACAGTTATTGGATGCTGAGCTGGATTCCTCCCCTGGGCATCTGAGAGACGTGAAGGACCCTCTGCTAGCCTTACAGACTGAAACCGTGCTCCCGTGACAAGTGCAGGACCCTCTCCTCAGACTCCAGCTTCATCAGAGAGCAGTTACTGGCCGGTAAGATATGAGCTCAGATATCACCACAGGATCCTGTTGATACATGCAAATAGCAGGAATAGTTTGGCGCCAAACACCAGTTCTCAAAGACATTGGCTGTAGGCTGGTCTTGGGCGAACCTTAGTTAGAGACTCCCCCGTGTGATGAGATGGTGTATAGTTAGTATAACTGTATTATAAACATAGAGATGGGTTAAGTTTGTTAACTCTTGTGCTACACCACTGTACGGGCCGCCTTGTGCACCCGTCCATTTACATCATTCCTCTGGGTAACGCACGGTTACTGCATTAGGCGGAACCACTGGGTAGGCAAATTATAGTTCTTTTAGTTAGTACATCCTGGGCCTGTCGGTTGTGTAGCGCAGGGGTCCTAGCTATACTGAGCTAGGTGTGTGTGACATTTAGGTTTGTTCCTTATTTGCATTGCCGGGGCAACCCAGTTCCAGTCTTAAGTAAAAAGGCGTTACCCCAACAAATTGATTCTGGTATCCTTTGTCCTCGGTCCCCTGTGCTCTGTGAGAGACCCATTCGGTACTTGGTCTACTGGGTGTGACGCGTGGAATAACCACACCCACAGCCCAGTAGCCACCATGGGGACCCCAGCACTGAGTCACGCCTCACTTGTCGTGACATCAGCGCGGGGTCACGTGATGCCTGTGAGCGGCCAGTGATAGCGCCGCTCAAGGCATTATCTGAAACACAAGCTATTTACAAATATACTTATGCTCACATGCTGAATACATTGGGTAACTTAAAAAAAGTACCAGACAACTTCTTTACTGGGCAAGGTATGACCACTCCCCGTAACTGCAACTCGTTAACCCCTCTAGTTGCTGGATGCTTTTAAAGACACCCGTACAGTTTCTACCTGTTACAACTGTCCTAGTGTCAGGCACAGAGCCATCCATGTTCCATGTTCAAAGAAGATGTTATCACAGAGGAATGGGAATTAACCCTGCAAATTCTAGCATCAGCAACTTTACTGCTGGTTTATGCTCTGCCTCTTACTCCTCATTACACTCCCCTACCATATCTTCAATTAAATGGAGTCTGTTATACCCAAAATGCTAATTAAACTGCATAAACATTTATATAAGGGACTTATAAATATAAAAATATAAAACCTATAAAAATCATACTAGGCATACAGTATTTTTGCTGAAAAATATACTATTTATTATGCAAATGAAGGTGCATTGGTGCACTCTTAGCATGGTCTATGCCTTGCTTCCCTGTTTCACCCTCCTATTTGTATAATGAAGCCAGTCCTTTATCTTGACTGACTGCTGGTAATTTTGTATAAAATCAGCTTCCAGTTTTCAGTGAGGGTGCTCACATAATGTGGCTGCCGGCGCATTCTGACGCCGGGATCCTGTTGGTCCCTGGCCACAGCTTGAGCGACTTCAGTGAGAAGGCGGGGTAATTGAAGTGAGATAAAAGCATGTGCACATCACAACATGCTCTTTTCCTCTCTGAAACCGTTCGTTACACTTATGGGTGCATCGAGCAGTGACCGCAACAGGCTGGGGCCAGATGTCAACCTGTATATGCCTGGTCTGATTTTTATAGGGGCTACATCCCCTATTTAAATGTTTGTGCAGTTTAATGAGCAATTTGGGGGTGACAGACTCCCATTGAGCAAAAATCCAGAGCTTCAACCTCAGATATGGAAGCAGCAATAGCAGAACGGAACATATTAAAAGTCATATGAGAGGTGGAGGGTCATTTTAAAAGGAAGCTATCATCAGAAAATTACATTTTTTTAAATCAGATTTTTGTATTACATGTACCCTGGCACTTTATACAGAGTACCTGTGTATAATGTCACCAGTGGTAATATTCATGTCATTAGTATTGTCGTTTTTATTCATGACCATTATTGTAGTATTCGGTCACTATGTGGTGGTAAGATGTGGTGTGGTCATGGTGTGGCGATATTTGTAACTTGTATGTGCTATTATTCGGTCACTATGTGGTGGTAATATGTGGTCTGGTCACAGTGTGGCGGTATTTGTCCCTTGTATTTTTCTGTCACTATGTGGTGGCAATATGTGGTCTGGTCATGGTGTGGTGGAATTTGTTCCTTGTATTTGGTATTATTCGGTCACTATGTGGTGGTAATATGAGGTCTGGTCATGTTGTGGTGGTGTCAGTGTACAGGTAATACAGGAATCACCTGTGACATTATACCAGGCGCTCTGTACATAGCGTCAGTGTAAAGGTAATAGAAGGATCACCAGTGGCATTTTACATAGGAGCTCTGTATATAGTGTCAGTTTACAGGTAATACAGCAATCACTGGTGACATTATACACAGGAGCTCTGTATATAGTGTATCTGTACTGGTAATATAGTGATCACCAGTGACATTATATACAGGAGCTCTGTATATAGTATATTGTGTACAGGTAATACAGTGATCCCCAGTGACATTATACACAGGAGATCTGTATATAGTGTCAGTGTACAGGTAATACAGGTATTGCTGGTGACATTATACACAGGAGCTCTGTATGTAGTCTATCTGTACAGGTAATATGGTGATCACCAGTGACATTATACACAGGAGCTCTGCATATAGTATATAGTGTACAGGTAATACAGGGATCACCGTTGACATTATACACAGGAGCTTTGTATATAGTGTCAGTGCACAGGTTATACAGTCATTACTGGTGACATTATACACTGGAGCTCTGTATATATTGTCAGTGTACAGTTAATACAGGGATCGCCAGAGATATTATACACAGGAGCTCTGTATACAGTATATGGTGTACAACTAATACAGAGATCACCAGTGACATTTGTGACAAAATCACTGGCAAAGTACTGGAGGCGAGATATGTAGCACTGAGATTGTTAGCTCCACTAATTCAACATAAAAAAGTACCAGCACACAATGGGGTTAATCAGCCGTCTTTAGGACTAGGATGATTGAACACCTGTAGAGAGGCTGATAAAATTCACATCCTTTAGAGGATTTGGTGTGGGGAGGGCATGGAGATGAAAGCTCTGAGCTGTTTTGTCATGTGAAGGAAAGACAAACTTTGGGTTGTTTGTTCCTGAAGCGGGTGGTTACCTGCAGCAACAAGGACTGTGCCATACGTTATGGTTATGTTTTGTTATTTCCTGTTAGGCCAGGAAGGCTATGTTTGTTTTTGCTAACATTGCTGTAGTTTATGCACAGCAGAAGATTCAAAGAGACAGTGTTCTTATGTACCTCTATGTTCAACTCAGTCAGTCGATCTACCACACATTATGCATAGGAGTTCTGCATATTCTATATATAGTGTACAGGTAATGCAGGGATCACTGGTGACATTATGCACAGGAGCTCTGTATCACGCAAGGTGTGGGAAAGACTTAGTGCAACACAGAGGGAAGAGGGAAAGGGAGCCCAGACACTAGGAAAAGGGGGAAATGGAGACATCCTAGTCTGGTCTAGTGTCACCCTGTCTCAACTACCGTCCCTATATTTGCTCTTCCCCAATCGCTGCACGCATGCCTTGCCCAGACTTTCCCTTGCGTAAGGATAAGGCTACGAGTAGCCTCTGGACACTCAGGATTGGGTTTCTTAGGAAAAGTGTTGTGAAATGAGCGAACCAATTTGAGAGTGTTCATCTCTGACGCTGAAACCCACATCCTCTCCTCTGGACCATAGACTTTCCAGTGCAAGTATTGTAGAGAACGACGTTGGAGACAAGAATCTACAATCCTCAAAATCTGTGACTCCAGATTACCATCAACCATTACAGGGGGCGGTGGTAGAGGCGAGGGCTCAAGAGGTTCCACATATTATTTAAGTAAGGACCTATGGAACACATTGTGGACTTTAAAGGCCTGAGGAAGTTCAAGACGAAACGCTGCTGGGTTAATACATACATAGTAACATAGTTTTTAAGGTTGAAGGAAGACTAAGTCCATCTAGTTCAACCCATAGCCTAACATAGCTTTTGTTATGTATATCCCTATCACATGTAAAGCGCCATGGAATAAATGGTGCTATAACAATAAATAATAATAATAATAATAACATGTTGATCCAGAGGAAGGCAAAAAACCCCATGTGGCAAACACTAAGCTCCACATTGGGGAAAAAAATTCCTTCCCGACTCCATATGACAATCATACTAGCTCCCTGGATCAACGCCCTATCAAGGAATCTAGTATATATAACCTGTAATATTATACTTTTCAAGAAAGGCATCCATGCCCTTCTTAAATTTTAATAGTGAATCACTCATTACAACATCATGCGGCAGAGAGTTCCATAGTCTCACTGCTCTTACAGTAAAGAATAGTGTTGAGCCACCCCCGTAGTGTTCGAGTTCGGTTCGGTTCGTCGAACACCCGTGTGTTCGCCGAACTGTTCGTCGAACTGTTCGTCGAACACCTTCGAACACCGTTAAAACCAATGGCAGGCAAACAAAAACACATAGAAACACATAGAAAACACCTTCAAAGGTGTCCAAAAGCTGACAAACTGCTCAGAAGACACAACTAACACATGGAAAAGTGACAAGTACATATAGTCATGCGAAAAGAAAAGAGGTGGAGGAGTAAAAGGAGGGGGAGACACAGATATAGGCATGTCATGCCCTTCTAAAATCCAAAAAGTGAGAAGCCAAAACGTTCAGTCCGCTCCTGCCCGTGCCACCTCCGCGTCGCCGGGTTTGTGCCAGAGCCGCGGTGAACCCTGACGGCCAGCCCCCCTCTCCCAATACTGGTGCCTGTCCGCTGGTGGGTCGAGCGAGCCCCCCTGTGGTGGAGGCAGCTCTAAGCTTTTTAATTTAAATTGTCTCTCTAATTTGAATGAATACACTTTAAATCCATTTACAAGGATCTATTGGAGGGCAAGTCTCATGCCAGCAGCCGCGTAATTCCAGCTCCAGTAGCGTCCACTAAAGCTGCTGCAGTTAAAAAGCTTTTATAAGGATCGAGCTCGGCTGTCCACCGCAAGGCATCCTACTGCCAGTCCCAGCCCCTATGCCTTGGGGTGCCTCCTGATGCTCTTCACTGAGTATCCCGTGGTCCCGAAGCATTTCCTTTGAAAAAATTAAGTGTCCAAACTACAGGTGGTGTAGCTTGCTTAACAGCCGGGATAATCCGCTGACTAGCAGACACTGCTACTAGGCACAAAGTATTTCCTGGGCTAGATGCAGTTAAAAATTTGTAATTAGATACTCTCGTTGGATGCTGAGAAAGCATTCCATAGAGTCTCCTGGCACGCCATATATGATTCTCTTAAAAAGCTTGGGGTAGGGGTCTAGGGGACCCTTTTATAGCCAAAATCACGGCCCTGTATCGCAATACGTCACCTAGGCTGAAGATAAATGGAACTGTAGCACCCTGAGGGCTCGGTTGCTACAGAGGTATTGCACCTCACCCAGAGGTGTGATATCTCACTCTCAGGTAAGGATGTAGTGTGGATCAGGACCCGACACCTGCATGCATTACACCACATTGCCGTGGGGCAGGGCGACCAATATGCCCCTAAGATGGGCACGACAGTCCCTGTCCCTGGCTGGAGTGGGGGGAGGGAACACTGAGGAAGGGGAACCCTGTAGTGCAGGAGCAGGGAGGAAGCAGTTCCTGGGTGCATTGAGAAGGGAGTATAAAAGGTGGGCACCATCTTAGTTCAGTGCAGAGAAGTCTGAGCAGAAGTGGCAGGGAGCAGGGGCTCTGCATGAGCTCTGCTCCGGAGGCGGGCCTAGTAACAGAGGCCCAGGCCTGGAAGAGGGAGAAGGAAGGAAGAGGAGCGGAGAAGGCTCCAGGAACGAGGAACGAAGGGATCCCAGGGGTGCGGACGGGCGAGTCGCCACCGCACGCCCGAATCCACCTGCATGGAGGGGTCAGGCCAAAGGGGGAGACCGGTCCCCGAAACTAGTGGAGGCAGGAAACGACCCTCAGCTAGAAACAGGAGGCTGTGACATTTTATGTGGCGCAGCCCCTCGCTACACCCGCTAGGAAGGCACCACATAGGGTCAGGGAAACTGGCGCCAAGTTTACCAAGAGGAGGCCCGAGGCAGCCGGACAGAAGGGTTGGTAAGAAAGGCCAGACAAAGGACACACAAAGGGGGTCCTGTGAAGCGCTCCAAAGTTATCTGGGAGTTGTCTGAGCCCCTCACCTGGTGAGCACAGTACGACGTGGGCAGCCGTTACCTGCAGACGTGGTCTGGATAATAAGAACTGTGAGTAAAGGCCCTGGACTGCATCACTGACTCCGTGTCGTTACTGCTGCTGCCCTGCACCATCACCCCCATCCTCCGCATACACTGCCCTGAGGCTATACTCCTCCCGTGGGGAGTTATGCTACGCTCTGCTGCACCCACAACATCAGCCTCAGCGGTCTGCCCTGGAGCGGCGGTTCACTCTGACCGCAATCCACGGGTGGCGTAGTCGGACATTTAAACATCAAAACCACAAAAATAGTTCCGCCACTGGTTTGACCGCCCTGAGCCATGGAACCGGGTCGCCGCCACGGAGACTACAACCACCAGCATCCACCAAAAAGGGTCCGGCTCCGGGTGTCCCAAGGCCCAGGGGGCGCGTCAGAACATTTTCATCACCTTTCACAATCACCAATGGGACAAGGCAGGGATGTTCTCTGTCCCCTCTCTTATACATCCTAGTGACGGAGCACCTGCTCTCATCAATTCGCCATAACCCCAATATTAGGTGGATTGAGGTGGGAGGCACCGAGTACAAGTGCTCTCTATTTGCTGATGATGTCCTAGTATATATCACTCAATCACATATATCCATCCATGCTGTTATGGCTGAAATAGATCACTTTGTTACATGGTCAAATTTTAAAATCAATGCAGCGAAGTCTGAGGCCCTCGATGTCTCCCTCCCCAAATCCATATAGGATTCCATCCAGTCCAACTTTCCCTTTGCCTGGCCCTCACAGGGTATCAAATACTTAGGAATTCCTATTCATAGAGACCTCTCCCATCTATGTTATCTTAATTTTGGGCCCTTTATTGAACAACTCCATACAGACCACGGTTGGCAAGTTAGAACTGTAAGATTCACTACGTGAACCACTGGTGTTTTGTGGAAAAGCACATGTACACTGTGTTCCAAATTATTATGCAAAAAGTGTTTAGGAGTGATAAGGGAAGAATTTGTTTGTTTGTCAGTTAAACTCATTGATGGTGATGTGTGTCAGGGCTCTTTATATCACTGTAAGCAATTGCAGACACCTGTGCTAATTAGTTTGGCAGGTGTGTCCAATGAAAGGCAAGACTACTTAAGAAGGCTGTCTCACATTATTAAGCAGCCTACATTTTCTGCCAAAATGGAAAAGAAAAAGGATGTGTCGGCTGCTGAGAAGCAACAAATTGTGGAGTGTTTAGGTCAAGGCATGACTACAATCAACATTGTGCGATGATCAGGATGAAGTGTCTTGGCAATCAAGAAGTATGTGGCTGATTCACAGTACACACGTGTGCGTGCTGATAAGGGCAAATTGAGGACTCTTTCCTACAGGCAATTACGTCAGGTTGAAAGAGCAGCGGCAAAAAAGCCTTGTCATAGCAGCAGACAAGTTTTTGAAGCTGCTTGTGCCTCCAACGTCCCCCGAACAACAAGATGCAGGGTCCTTCAGAGGTTTGCAGCTGTGCGTATGCCATCCTGTCGACCTCCTCTATCCACTTCACACAAGCAGAAACGGCTCCAGTGGGCCAAACATTACATGAAGACTGATTTCAAAACTGTTTTGTTCACGGATGAGTGCCGTGCAGCGCTCGATGGTCCAGATGGATGGAGTGGAGGATGGCTGGTTGATGGACACCCCACGCAAACACGGCTACAGCGCCAACAAGGAGGAGGTGGAGTAATGTTTTGGGCTGGAATCATGGGCAGAGAGATTGTCGGCCCCTTTAGGATCCCTGAATGCTAAAGATGAACTCCATAATGTATGTGGATTTTCTCAAACAGCACTTCCTGCCATGGTTCAAGAAGAAGAACCGTGTATTTCACAGCAAGATCATTTTTTTGCATGATAATGCACCATCTCATGCTGCACATAAAACATCTGCATCTCTGGCTGATATGGGCATAAAAGGGGACAAACTTATGGTGTGACCCCCATGCTCCCCTGACCTCTACCCCATTCAGAACCTTTGGAGCATCATTAAAAGGAGTGTCTATGATGGCGGGAGGCAGTTCACATCTAAGCAACAGCTCTGGGAGGGTATTCTGTCCTCATGCAAAACAATTGAAGCAGAAACCATCCAAAACCTGACAAATTCAATGGACGAGAGAGTTCAGAAGCTCCTTTCGAACAAGGGGTCCTATGTGAAAATGTAACATCACCTAGAATAAAGTTTTGAGTTGAAAACTGTTTGATTTCAGTTTCTAACAACCTGCTAATGCTTATAATTTCAAAAATGACCATTTTTTTGGTCTTTATTAAAATGAAAAGGTTGATCGAAAAGTTTGGGGGATCTAAGAGTGTGGCAACCAAGTAGTCATGATTACTTCGAATTCTGACAATATGAGGGTCATGCTGCAGGTAGTGCAGCAAGAAGGCACTTATGTGTCTTGCGCATCTCGGAGCCCCAAAATTATTTTCCGGGCTAGATGCAGCTAAAAATTATTATTAATTTTAAATCTGGTGAAGCTTTAGTATAGATGGCCTAATAGGATCAGTGCTGCACACTGCTACAAAGCCCAAATTATTTTCCAGTCAAGATACAGATAAACATGATTAGTAATTTTAAATCTGGTGGAGCTTATTATAGATGGCCTAATAGAATCAGTGCTGCACACTGCTACAAAGCCCAAATTATTTTCCAGTCAAAATAGAGATAAACATGATTAGTAATTTTAAATCTGGTGGAGCTTATTATAGATGGCCTAATAGAATCAGTGCTGCACACTGCTACAAAGCCCAAATTATTTTCCAGCAAAGATACAGATAAACATGATTAGTAATTTGAAAGCTTAAAATGGTTGGTAGGGTGATTTTAACCAATCATCAAGCTTTTACTCTCCCCTGGATGACACAGGGGTAGAAAAGTCGTTTCGGATCCATGATTTGTTCATCTTTATGAACGTGAGTCTGTCTACATTATCAGTGGAGAGCCGCGTGCGCTTATCTGTCAGCACACCACCAGCAGCGCTGAACACACGTTCAGACAGAACGCTGGCTGCGGGGCATGACAAGATCTCCAAGGCGTAAGTGGCTAGCTCCGGCCATTTATCCAGATTGGAAGCCCAAAAAGAGCAAGGGTCCAGTGACACAGTCATGGCTTCAATGTTTACTTGGAGATACTCCTGTACCATCGTCTCTAGGCGTTGACTATGTGTCAGACTTCTTGTCTCCTGTGGCCTTGCAAAGGATGGGCTAAAAAAGTGGTGAAATGATTCCGCAAAATTGATGTTACCAGCAGATACTGTGGTTCTGTTACGGTTTGAGTGCTGAACACTTGACGGTCCCACGGTTGGCAAGTTGGAACTGTGAGATTCACTACGTGCACCACTGGTATTTTGTGGAAAAGCACATGTAAGATTCTGCAACAGTCTCTGCTGATACTCCTGCATGCGTGCATCCCTTTCTATGGCAGGAATAATTTCTGCAAATTTACTTTTGTACCGGGGATCTAACAGTGTGACAACCCAGTAGTCAGGATTATTTCTAATTCTCACAATTCGAGGGTCATGTTGCAGGTAGTGCAGCAAGAAGGCACTCATGTGTGTTGCGCATCCAGGAGCACCAAGTCCCTGTTGTGTTGGTGGCGAGGTAACAATCATGCTTCCTTCCTCTGTCCTCTCCCCCCAACCTCGCACAACAGAAATGTGATCAAGGTCTCCCTCATCTGATGAGTCTTCCATCAGTTCGTCCTCCACTTCTTCCTGGGCTCCTGCACCTTCCTCACTAGTTTGGCTGCTACCATGCGCCCTGGTAAAACCATCTCCCCCACCCTCACATGCCTGCCGCCTTGGTGCTGCCGACCGTCTGGACCTTGCAGATGTTAGCCCTTCCGCATACAACTCCTCCTCCTCTACTTCCTCCACCTCCTCTTGTGCCACCACCTGACTCCGAATTCTGTTTAACATGTGCTCCAGCATGTAAATCACCGGAATAGTCATGCTGATAATGGCATCGTCAGCACTAAACATCTTCGTCGCCATTTCAAAACTGTGCAGAAGGGTGCATAGGTCCCTGATCTGAGACCACTCCTCCAGCGTGATTTGCCCCACCTCTGGATCTCGTTGGCCCAGGCTATACGTCAGAACGTATTGCACCAGGGCTTGTCGGTGCTGCCACAGTCGCTGCAACATGTGCAGAGTTGAATTCCACCGGGTAGGCACATCGCATTTTAGCCGGTGAAGTGGCAGGCCCAACGACTTCTGTAGAGATGTAAGTCGCTGAGCTGCGGGTTGCGAACGGCGGAAGTGAGCACACAGCGACCGTGCCCTCTGCAGAAGGCCATCTAGTCTGGGATAGTGGGCTAAAAATTGCTGGACAACCAGGTTCAACACGTGAGCCATACAAGGCACGTGTGTGACATTGCCCCGGCGAAGGGCCGCACCCAGGTTTGCAGCATTGTCGCACACGGCCTTCCCTGGTTTCAGGTCCAGTGGAGACAACCATTCATGAAATTGGTTCTCCAGAGCTGACCACAACTCCTCAGCTGTGTGACTCACATTTCCCAGACATTTCAATGTAAAAACCGCCTGATGACGTTGAGCCCTACTGCCAGCATAGTAAGGAGGTGTGCAGGATCCCTTCTGCGCAGTTAGAAAGCTTGTGGCATGACCAGACAGGCTTTGGGTGCAGGTGGAAGACCGAGAGGAGGTTGAGGAGGCAGAAGCAGTGGAGGAACTTTGACATAAAGAGGATTGACGCACAACTCGTGGGGACGGCAAGACTTGGACAGCAGCCCCTTGTCCTGCTGTCACCATAGTTACCCAGTGCCCAGTCAGCGACATGTAACGCCCCTGTCCATGCCTACTCGTCCAAGTGTCTGTGGTGAAATGCACCCTGTCACACACAGAGTTTCTCAAAGAAGCGGTGATGTTGTGTGCGACATGCTGGTGGAGCGCAGGCACACCTTTCTTTGAGAAGTAGTGCCGACTGGGCATCTGGTACTGGGGCACTGCGACGGACATAAGGTCTCGAAAATCCTCTGTGTCCACCAGGCGGAAAGGCAGCATTTCTGTAGCCAAGAGCTTGCAGATGGTGAAATTCAACCTCTTAGCTTTCTCATGGCTAGGAGGAAATGGTCTTTTACTTGTCCACATCTGAGGGACCGAGGGCTGGCTATTGTGCTTAGACGGGGTTGATAAGGGTGTCCCCGGCAAACTGCCGGTCTGTGAGGAAGATGCAGGCGGACATGTTAGGTTGCCTTGATCCAAAGGTGGTGCTATCGATGTCGGACAGCGCTCAACACCAGCTGGTGTTACCACCTCCAAAGAAAATGATGACCTGCCAATCACGCTGGCTGTTGCGGGTAAAGAGGTGGCAGGTCTGCGCCCCAAAACAGGTGTGACTGCTGTCCCCCCAGTCACAGAGGATGAAGAGGCCGCGGATGCACAAGATATGGCAGACGGTGGTTGGCCCGGCCGGCTAGGCCGCATTGTAGCACACTGAGCTTCCCACTGCAACTTATGCTTCATGTCCATGTGCCGGTTCATGCATGAAGTACTCAAACTATGTATTTTTTGGCCTCTACTTAGCTTTTGCTGACAAATGTTACAGGTAACACGAGTTGGGTCATCTTTATCGATCTGAAAAAATGCCCAGGCTATGCAAGGCTTAGCACCCATGCGACCTGAAGAGCCACCACGACTTGTGGTGAGAGGCAGAGTTGTGTTTGAGGATGCAGTTGTTGACGTGCTTCCAGTACTACTTCTCTGTCCAGGAAGGCGCAACCTGACCTCGTCGTCACTAGCATCTTCCTCCACCTCCTCTGCTGACCTCATCTCTTGGCTGACTGTGGGTTGACAGTAAGTGGGATCTCCAACCTCATCATCATCACCCTGTGCGTTATCACACCCGTCGTCCTCAGAGCCAACCTGTTCCTGCCCTGACAAAAAACTAAAGTTGTCGCTTCAATCAGGTATTTGAGTCTTATCATCGTCTTCCTCATTGTCTCCACCAACAGGAGTTACAGTTTGGGAATGAGGGTCTACATTATGGTCAGAACCTTCTGCGTCTGGTCCTGGATCCGACTCATAAAGATTCTGGGCATCAGTGCAGATCATTTCCTCGTCTGGATTCACAGAAGCGCTGGAGTCTACCTCTGATTCCCAGGCTATAGTATGAGTAAACAGCTCTGCAGACTCAACCATCTGTTCTACCTCATACTCAGACGGGCAGCTGGAGATTTGGGAGCTGTGAGGAAGCAAGTGCGATTGGGGTGACACCTTTGAGGACTGGAGTATTTGTGATGTTGAAGTTGATGTGGAGGAGAGCCCACTTAAAGGAGCACTTGATATCCGTTGAAGCACCTGCTGTTTTTGTGCCTCATCTGGAATTTGTAGCGATTGGCGTGGCCGTAAGAAAGGGATCTTATCACATTGTCCGCTAAAAGAAGTAGACATTTTAGTTTGGCTGGAAGATGGTCTTTCTTCTGCAGATGTTACTGTTGCTTTAACACCTACCCCACGGACACAACCTTTTTTCCCCTTCCCAACACGCCTATTCCCCTTTCCACCAGCAGCAGGCCTTTTTCCACTCATTTTGGTGGTTAACTAATTCACAACTCTGGAGTTGTTTGCACAAAAAAACAATGGATGGTAACCGAGCAGAGCTGAGTGGCCAAACTGTGGTATTAGGCCAAAACTATTGGCTGGGTTAGATGCAGAAAAAAATTATATTCAATTTGCAACCTGATGGAGGTCAGTATAGATGGACTAATAGAACAAGTCCCACACACAGCTAGAAGCCCAAATATTTTTTCAGAGGTAGATGCAGAAAAATTTTTTATTCAGTTTGCAACCTGATGGAGGTCTGTATAGATGGATTAATAGAACAAGTCCCACACACAGCTACAAGCCCAATATTTTTTCAGAGGTAGATGCAGAAAAAAAATATATTCAGTTTGCAACCTGATGGAGGTCAGTATAGATGGACTAATAGAGAAAGTCCCACACACTGCTAGAAGGCCAAATATTTTTTCAGAGCTAGATGCAGACAAAAAATTATTTTGAATTTGCAACCTGATGGAGGTCACTATAGGTGGACTAATAGAACAAGTCCCACACATTGCTAGAAGGCCAAATATTTTTTCAGAGCTAGATGCAGAAAAAAATTATATTCAGTTTGCAACCTGATGGAGGTCTGTATAGATGGATTAATAGAACAAGTCCCACACACAGCTGGAAGCCCAAATATATTTTCAGAGGTAGATGCAGATAAAAATTATTTTTAATTTGCAACCTGATGGAGGTCAGTATAGATGGACTAATAGAGAAAGTCCCACACACTGCTAGAAGGCCAAATATTTTTTCAGAGCTAGATGCAGATAAAAATTATTTTTAATTTGCAACCTGATGGAGGTCAGTATAGATGGACTAATAGAGAAAGTCCCACACACTGCTAGAAGGCCAAATATTTTTTCAGAGCTAGATGCAGATAAAAATTATATTCAATTTGCAACCTGATGGAGGTCAGTATAGATGGACTAATAGAACAAGTCTCACACACAGCTAGAAGCCCAAATATTTTTTCAGAGGTACTGTAGATGCAGATAAAAATTATTTTTAATTTGCAACCTGATGGAGGTCAGTATAGATGGACTAATACAACAAGTCCCACACACAGCTAGAAGCCCAATATTTTTTCAGAGGTAGATGCAGAAAAAAATATATTCAGTTTGCAACCTGATGGAGGTCAGTATAGATGGAGTAATAGAACAAGTCCCACACACAGCTAGAAGCCCAAATATTTTTTCAGAGGTAGATGCAGATAAAAATTATTTTTAATTTGCAACCTGATGGAGGTCAGTATAGATGGACTAATAGAGAAAGTCCCACACACTGCTAGAAGGCCAAATATTTTTTCAGAGCTAGATGCAGATAAAAATTATATTCAATTTGCAACCTGACGGAGGTCAATATAGATGGTCTAATAGAACAATTCCCACACACAGCTAGAAGCCCAAATATTTTTTCAGAGGTACTGTAGATGCAGATAAAAATTATTTTTAATTTGCAACCTGATGGAGGTCAGTATAGATGGACTAATACAACAAGTCCCACACACAGCTAGAAGCCCAATATTTTTTCAGAGCTAGATGCAGAAAAAAATATATTCAGTTTGCAACCTGATGGAGGTCAGTATAGATGGAGTAATAGAACAAGTCCCACACACAGCTAGAAGCCCAAATATTGTTTCAGAGGTAGATGCAGATAAAAATTATTTTTAATTTGCAACCTGATGGAGGTCAGTATAGATGGACTAATAGAGAAAGTCCCACACACTGCTAGAAGGCCAAATATTTTTTCAGAGCTAGATGCAGATAAAAATTATATTCAATTTGCAACCTGATGGAGGTCAGTATAGATGGACTAATAGAGAAAGTCCCACACACTGCTAGAAGGCCAAATATTTTTTCAGAGCTAGATACAGATAAAAATTATATTCAATTTGCAACCTGATGGAGGTCAGTATAGATGGACTAATAGAACAAGTCCCACACACAGCTAGAAGCCCAAATATTTTTTCAGAGGTCCTGTAGATGCAGATAAAAATTATTTTTAATTTGCAACCTGATGGAGGTCAGTATAGATGAACTAATAGAGAAAGTCCCACACACTGCTAGAAGACCAAATATTTTTTCAGAGCTAGATGCAGAAAAAAATTATATTCAGTTTGCAACCTGATGGAGGTCAGTATAGATGGACTAATAGAGAAAGTCCCACACACTGCTAGAAGGCCACATATTTTTTCAGAGGTAGATGCAGAAAAAAATATATTCAGTTTGCAACCTGATGGAGGTCTGTATAGATGGATTAATAGAACAAGTCCCACACACAGCTAGAAGCCCAATATTTTTTCAGAGGTAGATGCAGAAAAAAATATATTCAGTTTGCAACCTGATGGAGGTCAGTATAGATGGACTAATACAACAAGTCCCACACACAGCTAGAAGCCCAATATTTTTTCAGAGGTAGATGCAGAAAAAAATATATTCAGTTTGCAACCTGATGGAGGTCTGTATAGATGGATTAATAGAACAAGTCCCACACACAGCTAGAAGCCCAATATTTTTTCAGAGGTAGATGCAGAAAAAAATATATTCAGTTTGCAACCTGATGGAGGTCAGTCTAGATGGACTAATACAACAAGTCCCACACACAGCTAGAAGCCCAATATTTTTTCAGAGCTAGATGCAGAAAAAAAATATATTCAATTTGCAACCTGATGGAGGTCCGTATAGATGGACTAATAGAATGATGCTATGCCCAAAAGATTTTACTTCACTAGGTGCAGTAAAAAAATTGGTATTCTATACACAGGTGGTATATCTTGCAACACAGATAGGCTACTCCACTGACTAACACACTCTGCAATAGGCCAAAAAGGATTAGCTTTGCTAGATTCAGCCAAATGCTGTGAAAAAAACTTGCACAGCACTGGCACAGACCTGCCTGGCAAAAACTGATAGGAACTGATGTAACCTAGTCCTGAAAAGGACTCCAATTACAATTAGTCTTTACTCCCACAATCTATCTATTTAAGAGCACAGACCTGCCTGATAAAAGTCGTAGGAAATGCTGTAACCTAGTCCTTAAAAGGACTGCAATCACAACTATTCCCCACTCCCAAGCTATCTGTAGATTTGTGCGAAAATTGGCTTGAAATTAACAAGGTATAGCGCACACAGCAACAGCGGTGCCGTCTAACACGCAGCTGCAGCAGTGAGAAAATGGTGGCGACGGGGAAAATGGCTTGGTCTTATAGGGCAAGGACATGTGACATACACTGCCAATGACACATGCCCTTGCTTGTGTGAAAAAAAGCACTTCGCTCCGTGTGTACGCTGCTGATAGGCTGACAGATTGCACCTCCCCACTGTAAATGCGGGAAAGAGAAAAAAAAATGGAGATCTTCATTGTTCCTGCAGAGATCCATCCCCTGCCCCTCCCCCCACCCCGCAGTACACTCAAACTGCGTATTAACATTAATTTTCATCATTACTGAGAAAAAATCCAGTTATGATTTTGGTGCACGAACAGTTATCGAACATAACCTCGAACAGCCGAATTTTTCTCAAATTGTTCGTGTTCGCCGAACGGCTCGAACACCGCCCAAAACAGCTCGAATTTGAGATTGGCGAACAGTTCGAGTAGAACAACGCTCATCTCTAGTAAAGAATCCCCATCTGTGATTATGATGAAACCTTCTTTCCACCAGACGTAGAAGATGCCCCCTTGTCCCCGTCTCTGGCCTCAGAGTAAAAAGATCAGTAGAAAGGTCTTTGTACTGTCCCCTCATATACTTGTACATAGTAATAAGACCACCCCTAAGCCTTCTTTTTTTCCACAGTAAATAACCCCAAGTGTAATAACCTGTCTTGGTATTGCAGACCCCCCAGTCCTCTAATAACCTTGGTCGCTCTTCTCTGCACCCTCTCTAGTTCAGCTATGTCTTTCTTATACACCGGAGACCAAAACTGTACACAGTATTCTAAGTGTGGTCGCACTAGTGACTTGTATAGAGGTAAAATTATGTTCTCCTCATGAGCATCTATGCCTCTTTTATTGCATCCCATTATTTTATTTGCCTTTGCAGCAGCTGCCCGACACTGGCCACTAAACGTGAGCTTGTTGTCCACCAATACACCCAGGTCTTTTTCAGTTACAGTTTTGCCCAGTGTTTTACAATTAAGCTGTAACATACCTGGCGGCGTCCTTGCATGGTGGTCCATCTCCCACTGTGCAAGAGGGCGCACTTGATCTCCTGTCCAGAATGTCTCTCTGGCTTCCCTCCATGCTGTCTGTTTGTGTCTGTTTCTGCTGCTTAAGGGCGGCGCCCGATCACTTCCTGCCTTTTGTACCTGCTGTGGGTCACACCCCTTGTGCGTCCTCAGCCTATTGCTGTCTGTCACTTGGTATATAGCTCAGCAGCTCCCTTCTATCCCTGCCTGAGCATAGTGTTTTCCTTCAGTGTGTGCTTGCACTCTGAAGGTGCCAGGTCCCGTCTTTGTTTTCTTGTCTGCCTTTCCTGGAGGCTGTATTTCCAGGCCTGTCTGAACTTAGTCCTGTATGTCTCCTGCTTTGCGGTATTAGTTCCCGTGTCTGAACTGAGTCCTGTATGTCTCCTGCTTTTTGTATCAGTTCCCGTGTCTGAACTGAGTCCTGTATGTCTCCTGCTTTTTGTATCAGTTCCCGTGTCTGAACTGAGTCCTGTATGTCTCCTGCTTTGCGGTATCAGCTCCCGTGTCTGAACTGTGTCCTGTATGTCTCCTGCTTTGCGGTATTAGTTCCCGTGTCTGAACTAAGTCCTGTATGTCTCCTGCTTTGCGGTATTAGTTCCCGTGTCTGAACTGAGTCCTTTCTGTGTTCTCTTGTCTGTCCTGTCTGAACTCGCTCCTAGCCTGTTCCTCCTGCCTTCTAGGGGCCGATTACCTAGACCCGTTCCTGTATCTTGTCTGACCTGTCTGTACTCGCTCCTAGCCTGTTCCTCTCGCCTTCTAGTGGCCGATTTCCTAGACCCGCTCCTGTGTCTGGTCTGTCCTGTCTGAACACGCTCCTTGCCTGTTCGTCCCGCCTCTCTGGGGGCCGTATTCCCAGACCCGCTCCTGTATCCCTCTGCAGTGTCGGTCTCCTCCGTACACTCAGTTCCAGTCTGAACTCTCTCCTGTCCTTTACCTGTTTCGCCTCTATGTCCGTTCCCTTCCTTTTTCTGCAGAGTCTGAACTCGTACCTAACTCCTGCTTGTTGTCTCTGCAAGTACTGTGTGAGTATCTGGCTCTGTCTTTCCCTTCCTGTCTGTTCCGTGTGAACAGAGCCCTGTCCTCCCTGCTCAGCCTTGTCTGCACTCTAGCTGTGCTTGCCTGTAACCCTCTGCCTGTATTGTTCCTGAGTCCCGGTGTGTACTGGGTCCTATCCCGCCTGTGTTCCTACCTGCTAGTGCCTCCCTGTCTGCACACTAGCTGTGCTTGCCTTTACCCCCCTGCCTGCATACCCGCCTGCCTGCATACCAGTCGTGCCTGCCTATACCCACCAGTCTGTGTGCCAGCCTACCAGCCTGTTCCTGTATTCCCCTGTGTGGGTCAACAGCCGTGTCCGGGGTCTGTCCTGGAGTAGCACCTGGTCCCTCTGCTCGGTTCCTCCTTGGTGCACTGGCGTCGTATGCCGTCGTGCGACCCTGGTCGGATCGGGTGAATACTTAGTCACGCCCCTCCAGGCATTCACTCTCCGGCACGGTCCAGTGGAATCACTACCAATCACACGCACACGCCGCTTAGCCCGGGCGTGTGCATAACAGCATGCTCAGGCCATGGTTCCCGTTGAGCCCCACGGCCTTCGCCCTCTGAGAAGTTTTCCAGCGAATATATGCATTAAAATAAATAAATAATTTTTTTTTCTCTTAGCTGAGTTCCAGGCGAAATTACGCACCGTCCAGATGGATCTATCAGCTCTCGTTCCTGCGGATCCGCCACGTTACTATGGGGATCCAAGACAGTGTCGTGCATTTGTGGAGCAATGCATGCTACACTTTAAGGCCTACCCTCTCTACTTTCCTTCCGATTGGGCTAAAGTGGCCTTTATGATGTCTTACCTGGCGGGTGATGCCTTGGAATGGATCAACCCCCTATATGAAACACAGGATCCGATCCTCCGGGACCTAATGGCCTTCCTGGTGGCCTTTCTAATGGTCTTCGATGATCCTAACCCGGAGGCTCCTGCTGAAGCTTCACCTCCCAATATCCCGGAGCAGCCCCGATGGGTAATGTGTGTGGGTAGCGCAATAGTCCTCCAGCCCAATGAGACTACTGCCCACCCAGAATCCTCACAGGGTGACTACGCTTTCCGGAATACTTCTCTCAACCTCAAGAGGCAGTCCAGACGTGCTAGACGTAGAGGCAAGCCGTCACGCCAGGGTCTGTCCTCCCTGAGACCTCCTGACCCCAACCTTGAAGTCCCTACTGAAGCTTCATCTCCCTGTATCCCGGAGAAACCCCAATGGGTAATGTGCGTGGGTAGTGCACCAGTTCTCCTGCCCGAAGAGACTTCTGCCCATCCAGACTCCACACAGGAGAACTTCCTGCACCCGGCATCAGATGCTTCTCTCTCTTTAACCGGTGTGCATGTCCAAGGATGCTCCAAAGCTGTGGTTACCTCTGAGTCTGTGCACCTCTACTACCTGGCGGAGGATCCCCTGTTGCCTCCTGAATCCTCCGGGATACCACTCGATGACAAATGGAGAGAGACTTCTCTACACCCGGTACTCAATACTTTGTCCGCTT
Organism: Phyllobates terribilis; assembly: GCF_046119375.1. Classification (NCBI taxonomy): domain Eukaryota; kingdom Metazoa; phylum Chordata; class Amphibia; order Anura; family Dendrobatidae; genus Phyllobates; species Phyllobates terribilis. The sequence goes on along the minus strand of NW_027362769.1, from coordinate 345,055,311 downwards.
CGTCCTGTGAGCCTGACAATGGGTACCCCAAAGTGGTAGTTACCTCCGAGTCTCTACACCCCTCCGACCAGGCGGAGGATCTCCAGTTGTCTCCTGAACCCTTCGGGGTGCTACCTGGTAGCGAAAGGACAGAGACTCTCCTATACTCTGTACCTGATACCTCGCTCGCTTCGTCCAGTGAGTCCAACCTAGTGTACTCCGAAGCAGAGGTTACTCCTGAGTCTCTACACCCCTCCGACCAGGCGGAGGACCTCCAGTTGTGTTCAGAATCCTTCGGGGTGCCACCTGGTGGTGAATGGACAGAGACTTTCCTATACTCTGTACCTGATACCTCGCTCGCTTCGTCCAGTGAGTCCAACCTAGTGTACTCCGAAGCAGAGGTTACTCCTGAGTCTCTACACCCCTCCGACCAGGCGGAGGACCTCCAGTTGTGTTCAGAATCCTTCGGGGTGCCACCTGGTGGTGAATGGACAGAGACTTTCCTATATCCTGTACCTGATACCTCGCTCGCTTCGTCCAGTGAGTCCAACCTAGTGTACTCCGAAGCAGAGGTTACTCCCGAGTCTCTACACCCCTCCGACCAGGCGGAGGACCTCCAGTTGTGTTCAGAACCCTTCGGGGTGCCACCTGGTGGTGAATGGACAGAGACTTTCCTATACTCGGTACCCGATACCTCGCCTGCTTCCTCCAGTGAGTCCGACCTAGTGTACTCTGAAGCAGTTGTTTTCTCTGAGCCTCTGCACTCTTCTGACCCGGCGGAGGACCTCCAGTTGTTTCCTGAATCCTCCGGGATACCACCAGATAACAAAGAGACAGTGACTTTTCCTCATTATGTACCTGATAACCCGTCTATTTCTTCCTGTGAGCTTGACAAGATGTACCTCGAAGCAGAGATTACCCTTAAGTCTCTGTCCCCCTCCAACCCAGTGAACGACTGGTCCTCGAATTCCCTGCGGAAGATTCTGGCAGGCCTGAAGAAGAGGGGGCGTAAGGGGGGAGGTACTGTAACATACCTGGCGGCGTCCTTGCATGGTGGTCCATCTCCCACTGTGCAAGAGGGCGCACTTGATCTCCTGTCCAGAATGTCTCTCTGGCTTCCCTCCATGCTGTCTGTTTGTGTCTGTTTCTGCTGCTTAAGGGCGGCGCCCGATCACTTCCTGCCTTTTGTACCTGCTGTGGGTCACACCCCTTGTGCGTCCTCAGCCTATTGCTGTCTGTCACTTGGTATATAGCTCAGCAGCTCCCTTCTATCCCTGCCTGAGCATAGTGTTTTCCTTCAGTGTGTGCTTGCACTCTGAAGGTGCCAGGTCCCGTCTTTGTTTCCTTGTCTGCCTTTCCTGGAGGCTGTATTTCCAGGCCTGTCTGAACTTAGTCCTGTATGTCTCCTGCTTTGCGGTATTAGTTCCCGTGTCTGAACTGAGTCCTGTATGTCTCCTGCTTTTTGTATCAGTTCCCGTGTCTGAACTGAGTCCTGTATGTCTCCTGCTTTTTGTATCAGTTCCCGTGTCTGAACTGAGTCCTGTATGTCTCCTGCTTTGCGGTATCAGCTCCCGTGTCTGAACTGTGTCCTGTATGTCTCCTGCTTTGCGGTATTAGTTCCCGTGTCTGAACTAAGTCCTGTATGTCTCCTGCTTTGCGGTATTAGTTCCCGTGTCTGAACTGAGTCCTTTCTGTGTTCTCTTGTCTGTCCTGTCTGAACTCGCTCCTAGCCTGTTCCTCCTGCCTTCTAGGGGCCGATTACCTAGACCCGTTCCTGTATCTTGTCTGACCTGTCTGTACTCGCTCCTAGCCTGTTCCTCTCGCCTTCTAGTGGCCGATTTCCTAGACCCGCTCCTGTGTCTGGTCTGTCCTGTCTGAACACGCTCCTTGCCTGTTCGTCCCGCCTCTCTGGGGGCCGTATTCCCAGACCCGCTCCTGTATCCCTCTGCAGTGTCGGTCTCCTCCGTACACTCAGTTCCAGTCTGAACTCTCTCCTGTCCTTTACCTGTTTCGCCTCTATGTCCGTTCCCTTCCTTTTTCTGCAGAGTCTGAACTCGTACCTAACTCCTGCTTGTTGTCTCTGCAAGTACTGTGTGAGTATCTGGCTCTGTCTTTCCCTTCCTGTCTGTTCCGTGTGAACAGAGCCCTGTCCTCCCTGCTCAGCCTTGTCTGCACTCTAGCTGTGCTTGCCTGTAACCCTCTGCCTGTATTGTTCCTGAGTCCCGGTGTGTACTGGGTCCTATCCCGCCTGTGTTCCTACCTGCTAGTGCCTCCCTGTCTGCACACTAGCTGTGCTTGCCTTTACCCCCCTGCCTGCATACCCGCCTGCCTGCATACCAGTCGTGCCTGCCTATACCCACCAGTCTGTGTGCCAGCCTACCAGCCTGTTCCTGTATTCCCCTGTGTGGGTCAACAGCCGTGTCCGGGGTCTGTCCTGGAGTAGCACCTGGTCCCTCTGCTCGGTTCCTCCTTGGTGCACTGGCGTCGTATGCCGTCGTGCGACCCTGGTCGGATCGGGTGAATACTTAGTCACGCCCCTCCAGGCATTCACTCTCCGGCACGGTCCAGTGGAATCACTACCAATCACACGCACACGCCGCTTAGCCCGGGCGTGTGCATAACATAAGCATATAATTATGCATTTTATTTCCTCTGCCCAAGTGCATTACCTTACACTTATCCCCATTAAAGCTCATTTGCCATTTATCAGCCCAAGCTTCTAGTTTACATAGATCCTCCTGTAATATAAAATTGTCCTCCTCTGTATTGATTACCCTGCAGAGTTTAGTGTCATCTGCAAATATTGAAATATTACTCTGTATGCCCCCTACAAGGTCATTAATAAATATGTTAAAAAGAAGGGGGCCCAATACTGACCCCTGTGGTACCCCACTGTTAACTGAGACCCAGTCTGAGTGTTTTCCATTAATAACCACACTTTGTTTCCTATCACTGAGCTAATTCTTAACCCACATACATATATTTTCCCCTATCCCCATTGTTCTCATTTTTTGTATCAACCTTTTGTGTGGAACCGTATCAAAAGCTTTTGAAAAGTCCATATACACAACATCCACTGCATTTCCTTGGTCCAGTCCAGAACTTGCCTCCTCATAAAAACTGATCAGAATAGTTTGACAGGAACGGTCCCTCGTAAACCCATGTTGATATTGGGTCATGAGGTTATTCTTCTTCAGATACTCTATTATAGCATCTCTTAGGAAACCCTCCAGGATTTTACCCACAGTAGAGGTTAAGCTTACTGGCCTATAATTTTCAAGTTCAGTTTTTGTCCCCTTTTTGAATATTGGCACCACATTTGCTATACGCCAGTCGTGTGGTACAGACCCTGTTATTATGGAATCTTTAAAGATTAAAAATAATGGTCTATCTATGACGTTACTTAATTCCTGCAGTACTCGCGGGTGTATCCCATCTGGGCCCGGGGATTTGTCAACTTAAGTGATTTTTAGATGCCGCCGTACTTCCTGCTGGGTTAAGCAAGTGACATTTAATGGAGAATTTTTGTTATCACTAATCATGTTTTCTGTCACGCGATTTTCTTGTGTAAATACAGTTGAAAAAAAATCATTTAGCATATTGGCTCTTTCCTCATCCTCATCCACCATTTCACTCAGACTATTTTTAAGGGGGCCAACACTATCATTTTTTAGTTTTTTACTATTTATGTAGTTAAAGAATATTTTGGGGTTATTTTTACTTTCTCTGGCAATGATTCTCTCTGCCTCAATCTTTGCTGCCTTGATTTGTTTTTTACATAATTTATTTAATTTTCTATATTTATTTAATACCTCATCACTACCTACTTGCTTTAGTTCTCTAAATGCTTTCTTTTTGTCACTTATTGCGCCCCTTACAGCTCTATTTAGCCATAGTGGTTTCCTCCTATTTCTAGCATGTTTATTCCCAAAGTGTATATATTGTGCACAGGTCCTATTCAGGATGTTAATAAATGTCTCCCATTTGCTTTTGTGTAGCTTTATGTCTCAGGATATCGTCCCAGTTTATTGCACTAAGATTATCTCTGAACTGTTGGAAATTTGCCTTCCTAAAGTTTAGTGTCCTTGTAACCCCTCTACTACACATCTTATTAAAGGTTACATGAAAACGTATTATTTTGTGATCACTATTACCCAAGTGACCCCCAACTCGTATATTTGATATGCGGTCTGGCCTATTGCTTAATATTAGGTCTAGCAGTGCCCCCCTTCTTCTTGGGTCCTGAACCAGTTGTGAAAGGTAATTGTCTCTCATAGTTGTCAAAAACCTATTACCTTTGCTTGAACTACATGTTTCTGTCCCCCAATGTATTTCAGGGTAGTTGAAGTCTCCCATAATAATGACTTCTCCTTGAGTCGCTGCTTCATCTATTTGCTTTGTGAGGATATTCTCCGCTACTTCCATTATTTTTGGAGACTTATAACAAACCCCTATCAGTAATTTATTATTTTTTCCTCCTCCCCTTATCTCCACCCACAGGGACTCTACATTTTCATTAGATTCACATATATCCTGCTGCAAGACGGGTTTTAAGGATGATTTTACATATAAACACCCCCCCCCCCCACTCGCTTGTTTGTACGGTCATTTCTGAACAGACTATAGCCCTGTAAATTAACTGCCCAGTCATGGCTCTCGTCCAGCCACATCTCAGATATCCTTACCATGTCATAATTATTTTCCAACAAAATTAATTCTAATTCCTCCATTTTGTTGGTGAGACTTCTGGCATTAATGTACATGCATTTTATGTATCTCTCTGTACCTCTATTCCTTCTTACTTTATTGACTGTTCTAACCCCACCCCCAATTTCTTTATTTGTGCCCAGGTCACTATCTGCACTATCTTCCCCACCTATAAAATTAATACCCTCCCCCCCAATCCCTAGTTTAAACACTCCTCCAACCTTCTAGCCATTTTCTCCCCCAGCACTGCTGCACCCTCCCCATTGAAGTGCAGCCGGTCCCTAGCGTAGAGTCTGTAGCCAACTGAGAAGTCGGCCCAGTTCTCCAGGAACCCAAATCCCTCCTTCCTACACCAGTTCTTGAGCCACTTATTTATCTCCCTAATCTCCCATTGCCTCTCTGGCGTGGCACCGGTAGTATTTCAGAGAATACCACCTTGGAGGTCCTTCCTTTCAGCTTGCAGCCTAATTCCCTGAAATCATCTTTAAGGACCTTCCACCTACCTCTAACTTTGTCATTTTTGCCAATGTGCACCATGACCGCTAGGTCCTCACCAACCCCTCCCAGTAATCTGTCAACCCGATCAGCAATGTGCCAGACTCGAGCACCAGGTAGGCAGCACACTGTTCGACGATCCCTGTCATTGTGACAGATTGCCCTATCTGTTCCCCTAATAATTGAGTCCCCCACTACCAGCACCTGCCTGGCCTGCCCTGCTCTCCTATTTCCCTCTTTACTGGAGCTGACACTCCTCCGGCTTTCAGGGGACATGCCTTGCTGCAGCAGTGCTACCCCTGTACCATCACTCCCCTCATCTGCCAACTTTGCAAACTTATTGGGGTGTGCCAGATCAGGACTAGCCTCCCTGGCACTCTTCCCTCTACCCCCCCTTCTAACTGTCACCCAACTAGCGGCCTCACTGTCCTGCAGCTCCCGACTACCACCCTCCCGCACATCTACCCCAGTGAGCTGCTGCTCAGTGAGCAGCAGACTCCTTTCCATATTGTCAATGGATCTCAGTGTGTTGCCAGCTGCTCATTTAGATCCAGTACCTGGGCTTCCAAACGCAAAACGTGCACACATCTCGCGCAGCAGTAAGCAACCCCGACTGGCAGTTCAAGGAATGCATACAGTGCCTACAAGTAGTATTCAACCCCCTGCAGATTTAGCTGGTTGACACATGCGGAATTAACTTGGCATTGTGACATTTGTACTGTAGATCAGCCTGGAAGTGGGAAATGCACTGCAGCAAATTTTTTTTTTTTTTTTAAAAAACGTTAAAAGTTAATTCAGAGTGTCATTTATTATTCAACCCCTCAACCCACAAGAATTCTGTTTGGTCCCCAAAAAGTATTAAGAAGTAGTTCAGGCACCAAGAATAATGAGCTTCACATGTGTGGATTAAAGATCTCTTTTGCCAGCCTTTTCTGACTATTTAAGACCCTCCCCAAACTTGTGAACAGCACTCAGACATGGTCAACATGGGAAAGACAAAGGAGCATTCCAAGGCCATCAGAGACAAGATCGTGGAGGGTCACAAGGCTGGCAAGAGGTACAAAACCCTTTCCAAGGAGTTGGGCCTACCTGTCTCCACTGTTGGGAGCATCATCCGTAAGTGGAAGGCTTATGGAACTACTGTTAGCCTTCCACGGCCAGGACAGCCTTTGAAAGTGTCCTCCCGTGCCGAGGCCAGGCTTGTCCGAAGAGTCAAGGCTAACCCAAGGACAACAAGGAAGGAGCTCCGGGAAGATCTCATGGCAGTGGGGACATTGGTTTCAGTCAATACCATAAGTAACGTACTCCACCGCAATGGTCTCCGTTCCAGACGAGCCCGTAAGGTACCTTTACTTTCAAAGCGTCATGTCAAGGCTCGTCTACAGTTTGCTCATGATCACTTGGAGGACTCTGAGACAGACTGGTTCAAGGTTCTATGGTCTGATGAGACCAAGATCGAGATCTTTGGCGCCAACCACACACGTGACGTTTGGAGACTGGATGGCACTGCATACGACCCCAAGAATACCATCCCTACAGTCAAGCATGGTGGTGGCAGCATCATGCTGTGGGGCTGTTTCTCTGCCAAGGGGCCTGGCCATCTGGTCCGCATCCATGGGAAGATGGATAGCACGGCCTACCTGGAGATTTTGGCCAAGAACCTCCGCTCCTCCATCAAGGATCTTAAGATGGGTCGTAATTTCATCTTCCAACAAGACAATGACCCAAAGCACACAGCCAAGAAAACCAAGGCCTGGTTCAAGAGGGAAAAAGTCAAGGTGTTGGAGTGGCCTAGTCAGTCTCCTGACCTTAACCCAATTGAAAACTTGTGGAAGGAGCTCAAGAATAAAGTCCACATGAGACACCCAAAGAACCTAGATAACTTGGAGAAGATCTGCATGGAGGAGTGGGCCAAGATAACTCCACAGACCTGTGCCGGCCTGATCAGGTCTTATAAAAGACGATTATTAGCTGTAATTGCAAACAAGGGTTATTCCACAAAATATTAAACATAGGGGTTGTATAATAATTGACCCACACTTTTATGTTTAAAATTTAATAAAATTCCACTGAGCAACATAAATTTTTGGTTTGTAAGATTTATGCTTCTGTTCATAAAACCTACTCTCGTTTGCAGTTTGAAGGCTCTAACTTATTTGCATCTTATCAAACCAGCTAAATCTGTAGGGGGTTGAATACTATTTGTAGGCACTGTATATGTGGCAAGATGTACACTGGATAGCATTGTCAATAATGGAGTTCATTTCCTAATGGGGATTGCAATAGACAGAATGTTAAGTAAAAAGAAAAGTAAAGAATTAATAAAATACAGACAGCAATTCAGTCCAAAGTCCTCCCTTCCAAACTTCCTGAATCCAAAGTCACTGAAAAACAAGTCACACACTTACATTCGTTCGCACTTACGCTCCGGTCACTCTCAGCTCGTTCACACTCGCAAACTAAGAGATTTAAAGTTTTTTGTTTTTTTTTCCCTTTTCCAGCAATGCACCCTACAGCTCAATGCACTTCCAAGGGACTGGATGCCCAACCAGCTGCCCCTTATAAACCCTTAATTATGACCCCTCCCCCTTAATTAACCCCTTGTGAGTATAGCTACACCTCAGGATTTTAGTGCAATGTAGTTAAACTTTAAATACACAGGTAGTAAACTAAGAAATTGTAAAACTGTAGTGAGAAAATAGGTTTTAAAAAGCCCAATAAAACTAAACCGGTAGAAAAGCACTCAGCAGGTCACAATGCAGCAACTCACCACAATTCACACAGGTATTTTCTGCAGGATTCCCAAATACCTCTTCACTGAAAAACAAGTCACACACTTACTTTCGTTCGCGCTTACGCTCCGGTCACACTCAGCTCGTTCACACTCGCAAACTAAGAGATTTAAAGTTGTTTTTTTTTTCCCTTTTCCAGCAATGTACCCTACAGCTCAATGCACTTCCAAAGGACTGGATGTCCGACCAGCTGCCCCTTATAAACCCTTAATTATGACCCCTCCCCCTTAATTAACCCCTTGTGAGTATAGCTACACCTCAGGATTTTAGTGCAATGTAGTTAACCCTTAAATACACAGGTAGTAAACTAAGAAACTGTAAAACTGTAGTGAGAAAATAGGTTTTAAAAAGCCCAATAAAACTAGAGAGGTAGAAAAGCACTCAGCAGGTCACAATGCAGCAACTCACCGCAATTCACACAGGTATTTTCTGCAGGATTCCCAAATACCTCTTCACTGAAAAACAAGTCACACACTTACTTTCGGTCGCACTTACGCTCTGGTCACACTCAGCTCGTTCACACTTGCAAACTAAGATTTAAAGAGTTTTTTTTTCCCCTTTTCCAGCAATGCACCCTACAGCTCAATGCACTTCCAAAGGTTATTTTATAGGGACCAATAAACCTAGGTCCCAGCTTCCAAGAAGGAACTTTCAATCTTATATTCCTGGTAGACAAACACACAAAGTCATTCACATTCAGGTCCGGACCTGGCGAGCATTTTCTGTCAGCCATACATTTATACCTGTCTCCTATGATCTTTAAGTTACTCAGCACACCCTGCCATACCGTGGAGAGCGACGAAGCAAACCGTTCCTCCTCGGGAACTCCTGAAGTTCCTCCCGCACTAAAGCTACCAAACTGTTGGTGATAACCGTATGCACTGTGGGAGATAACTGTATGCACTGAAGAATGGTGACCTGCCAGTTGATTCTTGACGATGATTATTAATGGCAAATTCTGCCAGCGGTAAATAGGATGCCCAATCCTCCTGATTTTCAGAAACAAAACACCTGAGGTAGGTTTCCAAATTCTGATTGACACGCTCAGTCTGTCCATTCGACTGAGGGTGGAAGCAGAGGAAAAGGACAGCTGCACCCCCAGTCGAGAATAGAATGCCTTCCAGAACTTGGAAACAAACTGGGTCCCCTGATCTGACACCACATCAGAGGGAACCACGTCAAGCTTTACGATCTCATTTATGAACACCTGAGCAACTGTCTTGGTATTTGGAAGCGCAGGCAATGCGACAAAATGAACCATTTTACTGAACCTATCTACTACCACCAAAACCACCATTTTGCCTGCAGAAAGCAGTAGGTCAGTAATAAAATCCATGGACAAGTGTGTCCATGGACTACTAGGAATAGGTAGTGGAAGAAGAGTACCAGACGGACGGGTATGCGAAACCTTAGAATGCGCGCAAATACTACAAGCAGCTACGTGTGTTACGGATCCGGGTGGTAGAACCTCTGTGCTTTGATGCAAGGAGGGACCAGAGGGGCGTAACTAAGTGCCTACTCGGACCGTCCCTGGTCACACGGCGGCTTAGTCGACTCCGTGAACCAAGGAGGGACCGGGCAGGTGTGAGAGCAGGTGAGTCCCACGGGTCAGATAACTGAAGCTGACAGGTACAGTGGATGAGCACGGCAAGTAGCCTGACGGGTGATCAGGGTAGGCAAGCAGGCGGGCACAGCAGGTAGCCAGACAGGTGATCTGGATAGGCAGGCTGGTGGGCACGGCTGATAGGCAGGCTGGCAAGCACGGCTGATAGACAGGCTGGCGGGTATGGCTGATAGACAGGCTGGCGGGCACGGCTGATAGGCTGGCGGGCACGGCTGACAGGCAGACTGGCGGGCACGACTGTTAGACAGACTGGCGGGCAAGGAACCTGAGGGCTGAGGAGAGTGTTAGAACACAAACAACAACCTTGCACAGGCACCTCCATCTTGGAGGAGGTGTTTTAAATAGGAGTGGTCCTCCGGCCATTGGCTGGGGACTCTTTTGGACGGCGCGCATGGCCCCTTTAAGAGGAAGGGAGCGTGCACGTGCCCTAAGCACAGTGCCCGGGGAGCTGGGCGCAGTGCGCGAATCAGCAGCAGGGGAGCAGGAAGACCCCGGACCGGGACCGCGGCGGTGAGGGGAACGGCGTCTCTGACCGGCAGGAGGCAGAGATGCCAATGCTACAGTACCCCCTCCTTTACGCCCTGTCTTTAGGCCCACGAGAAAATTTTCTAGAAGATGAGGGGCATGAATGTTCTCCCTGGGTTCCCAAGACCTCTCCTCAGGACCAAACCCCTTCCAATCCACAAGAAAGAAAGTCTTTCCTCTTACCCTCTTGATGGCCAAAATGTTTTCTACCTCAAAGACATACCCAGCGGAGACTGGAGCTGGAGTGGTACCTGGATCGTCAGAGAAAGAATTAAGGACAACAGGTTTGAGGAGAGACACGTAAAAGGAGTTGGGAATCAGTAAAGAGGCCGGGAGTTTCAGCTTGTAAGCCACTGGATTAATTTGGATCAGAACCTCGAACAGACCGATGAACCACGGACCCAACTTGTAAGATGGTATCTTGAGACGAACATATTTGGAGGAAAGCCAGACCTTATCTCCCGGACGGAATTGAGGCGGATCCAGATGTCTCTTATCAGTGTGCTCCTTATCCGCTCAGAGGACTGAAGAAGCACAGATCTAGTGTCTTCCCAAATCGCAGATAATTTACTGATGAGAGACTCAGCGGCAGGATTGTCCACTGAAGAGGAGACGGGAAATGGAATCCGGGGATGTCGACCGTAAACCACAAAAAACGGAGATTTAGCAGAAGACTCGCTCTCATGGTTGTTATAGGAAAACTCGGCCCAGGGCCGGAGCTCAACCCAATCGCTATGGTGAGCATTGACAAAGTGCGGAAGAAAACTGGTGAGGATTTGATTGATACGTTCCACTTGACCTTTGGACTGAGGATGATAGGCCAAAGAAAAATCCAAGGAGACATCCAGCAGCTTGCACGTGGCTCTCCAGAAGTGCAAAGTGAATTGAACTCCGCAATCCGAGACAATGTGGAGGGATAAGCCGTGAAGACGGAAGATGTGATGGATGAAGTCCTTAGCCAGCACCAGTGCAGACGGAAGACCAGGCAGAGGGATGAAGTGGACCATCTAAGAAAAGCGGTCGGCGACCACCCAAATGGCAGTACAACCGCCTGATACAGGGAGATCCGTGATGAAGTCCATCGCAATATGTTGCCACGGAGTGCAAGGCACGGGAAGAGGAAGGAGATGGCCGGCTGGAAGGTGCCTGGGAATCTTGTTACTGGCACAAGAGGAACAAGCCGCGACAAAATCCGCAACATCCTTGCGCAGGGTGGGCCACCATTAATGTTGGGAAATGAGCAGAAATGTCTTCCTCTGGCCGGCATTACCAGCCAGTTTGGATGAATAACCCCAAAGTAAGACCTTTTTCCGATCCTGAACCGCTACAAAGGTCTTACCGGGAAGTAGATGAGACAGGTCAAATGGAGCAACAGTCATTATTCTGGAGGGGTCAATGATATGTAGAGGCTCCTACTCTTGGTCGGAAGACAGAAATGAGTGGGATAGAGCGTCGGCTTTAATGTTCTTGTCTGCCGGGCGGTAGTGAAGAGTGAAGCAGAATCGAGCAAAGAATAGAGACCACCTGGCCTGACGCGGGTTTAGTCTTTGGATGTTCTGCAAATAAGCGAGGTTTTTATGGTCAGTATAGATGACCACCAGGTGCAGAGCCCCTTCAAGCAAATAGCGCCACTCCTCCAGTGCTAATTTGATGGCCAGCAGTTCTCAATCTCCTATGGAGTAGTCACGTTCGGATGAGGAGAAGAGCATGGAGAAAAAGCCGCGGGTCACCATTTGCCCGGACGAGGATTTCTGGGTGAGCACTGCTCCGGCCCTGGAGGAGGAGGCATCAACCTCCAGGAAGAACTGCTTGTTGCAATCCGGACGGTGTAGCACTAGCGCGGAGGAGAAGGCTTGTTTAAGGGAGACGAAGGCCTTCTCTGCCTCGGAAGTCCACTCCCTGGGATTTGCTCCTTTACGGGTGAGAGCAGAGATGGGAGCAGTCCGGGAGGAGAAATGAGAAATGAAGAGGTGGCAATAGTTTGCGAAACCCAGAAACCGTTGAATCGCCTTCAACCCTTCCTGTCGGGGCCACTTTAAGACGGCAGACACCTTCTCGAGATCCATCCGCAGTCCAGTCTCAGAGATGATATAACCCAGAAAAGACAGGGAGGTCTGCTCAAAGAGGCATTTCTTGTATTTAGCATACAGGCGATTCTTCCGGAGCCTCAGCAGAACCTGACAAACATCCCTCCGGTGTGAGGGCAAATCCGGGGAGAACACCAAGATATCATCCAGGTACACCACCATGCAGGAATACAGGAGATCTCAGAAGATGTTGTTTACTAACACCTGGAAGACGGCTGGAGCATTACAGAGACCGAAGGGCGTCACGCGGTATTCGTAGTGACCGTCCCGGGTGTTGAATGCCGTCTTCCACTCGTCTCCCTGGCGAATCCGGACCAGATTGTACGCCCCACGAAGATCGAGCTTGGTGAAGATCTTCGCTCCTTTTAGGTCAAACAGCTCCGAGATGAGAGGCAGGGGGTACTTATTTTTGATGGTAATCAGGTTTAGACCCCTATAGTCAATACAAGGATGAAGAGAGCCGTCTTTCTTCTTGACGAAGAAGAATCCTGCTCCAACCGGAGAGGTAGATTTCTGGATAAATCCCCTAGCAAGATTCTCCTCTATGTACTCAAACATAGCACGGGTCTCTGCCAGCGACAAGGGGTAGATTCACCCGCGAGGAGGTGAAGCGGTAGGTTAGCCGGCGAAGACAGGGGTCGAGCAGGACGAACCGGAACCAGACATGACTCATGGCATTCCTGACCCCAACGGAGCACTTCACCAGATCTCCAATTCAGGATGGGCTCATGTCTCTGTAACCAGGGCAGACCAAGTAAGAGGGGATGAGAGAGACCGGACAGCACATGAAAGAAGATCTTCTCTGAGTGCAGCCTTCCCACCTGAAGAGTTACAGGCTCAGTGATTAACAAGATGGTTTCTGGGAGAACCTTCCCATCCACAGAGGAAACCGCCAAAGGATCAGCCAGACGTATGGTAGGAATCTGAAAACGCTCCACAACGGCCTGCTGAATAAGATTCCCAGCGGCTCCGGAATCCAGATAGGCAGTCTCGAAGAAGCGGGTCTAACCACTGGTGACAGAAACGGACAGAGTCAAGGACAGAGAGGAAGAACTCTTGCCTAGGATGACCTCTCTGAGCGGTCCTAGACACTGGAGTTTCCCGGTCTCACTGGGCAGGAATGGATCAGATGCTCTATACTGCCACAGTAGAAGCAACTCCCCTCGGCGCGGCGTGTCTCCTGGCGAGACTTGACCATCTTGGCTTGGTCAATTTGCATTGGCTCTGGCGAAGATACCAGGCGGAATGCTGGTTGCGAGACTGGGCTTTGGAAGGTTGGAGCGAGATGCGGAGGTCTTCTCTCATGGGTTGTCTCCATAGCACATTCCAGAAAACGGATGTCAATCCCGGTAGCTAATGACACCAGGTCATTCAGGGTGGGAGGTATGTCACGGCCGGCTAGCTTATCCTTGATCCGTCCAGAAAGGCTCTCCCAAAAGGTGGACACCAGTGCCTCATTATTCCAGGCCAGTTCAGATATGAGGGTGCGGAAACGCATGGCATACCGTCCCACAGAGAGACTCCCTTGACGGAGTCAGAGAAGTGAGGAGGCAGTAGAAGATTTTCATCCATGTTCATCTAACACCTTCCGGAAAGCCGCAAGGAAGGCCTGGAGATCGGACACCAGAGGATCCCCTCTCTCCCACAGAGGGTTAAACCATGCCAACACCTCTCCAGTGAGGTGAGACATGATGAATGCCACCTTGGCCCAGTCGGAGATGAACTGGTGTGCCATAATTTCAAAGTGCAGCGTGCACTGATTTATGAAGCCCCGACATTGAACAGGGTCACCATCGAAACGTGGAGGCACAGAAAGCCGGGGTCCAAAGCCGGGTGCCACAGCACCACTGGGTTAAGGTGCCACCGGAGTGGGTGCCGCTTGGTTAGAGACGAACACAGTCGGGGTGGACAGCGTGTCCAGGCGGGAGTTGACTGTCCGCAGATCGGACAGGATAGTTTCCTGTTGGGATCTCTGACGAGAAACCTCCTGGTACCGGTCTGAGAGCGAAGGAGCCTGGGAGCCACCGGATTCCATGGCCTGTGCAAACTGTTACGGATCCGGGTGGTGGAACCTCTGTGCTTTGATGCAAGGAGAGACCAGAGGGCGTAACTAAGTGCCTACTCGGACCGACCCTGGTCACACGGCGGCTTAGTCTGTGGTGCCCCTGAGGGTTCAGTCGCCACAGAGGTACTGCACCTCACCCAAAGGTGTGGTGTCTCCTCTCAGGTAAAGAGGGAGTGCTGCCCAGAACCCCAACACCTGCATCCAACACTACACTGCTCCAGACCGGCTGGAGGGGCAACATGCATGAGCGCAGCTGCTGAGCCCTGAGCCTGGCTGGAGTGGGGGGAATCCAGAGGTAGGGGGAACCAGTAGTGGGTGTGGGTGGAGGAAGCAGTTTAGGGGAGCACTATAGAGTGAGATATAAATAGGGAGGCCATCTTAGGGTGGCAGAACAGTTGAGTAAGTGGGAGAAGTCAGTCAGGGAGCAGAGTATCGTCAGGAGCTCTGCTCCACGAGTAGGGCCCAGTCCTAGAGGCCCAGGTGTGGAGCAGAGGAGCAGGCTCCGTTCTAAGAAGGGATCCTAGGGAGTACGGCGAGTGCAGGACGGCACCCGTACACCCCGCATCTGTCAGAAGACAGAGGGATCGTAGGCCGCGAGAAGGAGGCCGGCCCCTGGTCCAGCCGTGCTACTCTACGTCTCGGCTGGGAAAACCGGAGGCTTCTGGCTTATATAGTCAGTTGCTGAAGCCTCATTCTGATCCCCTTGAGGGTCAAGCAGGTCCGAGAACTCCGACGTGACAAGAGGGACTTCAGAGCACCCGAACGGGATTGAGAGTGGGAAGCGCAGGGCAGGAGGGAGAAAGACCCGCGTGAAGACGGTCTAGCTAGGAACACAAGAAAGTGGGGTTCTGTCAGGTACTCCTGATCTGCCTGAGGAAGCGCTGAACCCCTGCCTGGTGAACGCAGCGTGATGTGGGAGGCTGACAACTGTACAGTGCACCAGTGGAACTGTCATAAGAACTGTGAGTAAAAACTCGGATGACTGCACCGCACTGCCTTCATCCCTTCTTTCATCTGCGCCATCTCTTCCTCCTGGCACTACAACGCCCAGCGCAACCTACACTCCCTACACTGCCCTGGAGCTAGCTCTACCTGTGGAGAGCCACACCATCCCTGCTGCCGTAACACCAGCTCCAGAGGACTGCTCCGCAGTGGCGGCACCCTTTAGCCGCAATCCACAGGTGGCGTCACAAACTTTCCAAAAACCCCATATAAATAGAAATTCCCCTTTTCACTGACCGCCCTGGGTCACGGACCGGGCCAGCCACCGTGATATTCCCCACGGCCCAGGGGGCGCATCAGATCTGGCGTCACGAACAGGATATGTGACCAACCCGTTATCAGCGGGTAAAGTGTGCCTAAAGAACTGTGTTATGATACTGAATGTGGCGCACGCCCCAGAAGAATGGGCGCCCTTATGTGCGTGATCAAAGACAACAATATGGAACCTCCCATCGTGGGCCGGGTCCCAGAATGGCGCCAAAAGCACACCCTGCCCCTTGCAACAGTGACTCTCCGCATAGATGTGTCCGTCAAGGCAGGGAGGACGTCGCAAGGAGTGACCGACAGCAGATTGCCATGGGACCACCCCCGAAAGAGGATAGGAGGAGGAGAGAAGGAATGGAGACAGGATGTGGTCTTAACCAGTCTAGACAGACCGCACCCGGCAGTCAGCATGGACGGACGCCAAGAACAAGCCTCCGCCTCTCGCCTGCTACAGTGGCAAGCGACCCCCCTCACCCTGGAGGGAGAAGCTGGAAAATTGTCCCCGGAGGACGCGGAGTTCCTCCAGAGTGAAGTCCTGGAGCTGAGCCGACAAGTGGAACGGGCCCAGCAAGCAGCGGTCACCAAATGGAGGAGCGAGCTGCTAGAGAAGTTGGCAGCACGGCGGAGGGCAGCACCGGATGCTAGCAGTGGCACCCCAGCCCCGGCGGAGCCAGAAGAGCACCAGGAGGGCGTATACAGCACAGGAGCAGGTAGGAAGAGTTCCCCTGTCCCGGGCGCTGCAAGCGCCGACCTGCTCCTGGGCCTCCTTCACCAACACTCCCCGTATTCCGCCATGCCCTCTCTGGAGCAGCTGCTCTGCCCGGAACCTCCACTCCCGAGCGATGACCCTGAGGACATTTCACTTAGTGCCCCCCTGGAACCTCCACTCCCGGACGCCGAAGCCAGGGGCCTTCTAATTGACGCCCTCCCGGAGCCTCCACCTCCGGCACCCGAGTGGGTGTACGGCACGCCGGCCTACGACTGGTCCGCCCGGATTGAGGACCAGCAGCCGTGCCTGCTACTCCCGACACCAGCGCCCCCGATTGCCTACTCCTGCGGAGAGGAGTTTTGCTGGGACAACCGGGGGAGGGGGGGGGACCTGATGGGGTTCCCGCGGCAGACCAAGGCCGAAGCCCTGCAGAGGAAGGAATTCTGCAGGCGGGAGCTCCAGCAGCTGGAGGAGCGGCGCACTCGGCGGGCGCGGTGTGAGCGTCTGGAGGGCCGAAACAAGGCCGCAAAGGCTCAGGCCCGGCAGGCGGAGTCTACCCACCCCAGCCCCCACGCGGAAGGACTCGTGGTAAAGTTTGACCTGAAGGCTGGGTGGGGCTTTATCAAAGATCCTAACTTTTCAAGGGACATTTTCATAAACCGGCGGGATGTGGAGCCCGAGCTGGAACAGGGCCATCCCGACCGGAACCTATACCCCGGTGACAGGGTCACCTATACAAATCACCACGGGGAGCGCGGGTGGTATGCCCTGGGGGCGCGTCAGAAGTCGACTCTGTGAACCAAGGAAGGACTGGGCAGGTGAACCAGGTGCCACTCTGGGACCGACCTTGTGTGAGAGCAGGTGACTCCCACAGGTCAGATTACTGAAGCTGACAGGTACAGTAAATGAGCACGGGAGGTAGCCTGATGGGTGATCCGGGTAGGCAAGCAGGTGGGCACGGCAGGTAGCCAGACAGGTGATCCGGGTAGGCAAGCAGGTGGGCACGGCAGGTAGCCAGACAGGTGATCCGGATAGGTGGGCTGGCAGGCCCGGCTGATAGACAGGCTGGCGGGCACGGCTGATAGACAGGCTGGCGGGCACGGCTGATAGACAGGCTGGCGAGCACAGCTGACAGACAGACTGGCGAGCACAGCTGACAGACAGACTGGCAGGCACGACTGTTAGACAGACTGGTGGGCAAGGAACCTGAGGGCTGAGGAGAGTGTTAGCACACAAACAACAACCTTGCACAGGCACCTCCATCTTGGAGGAGGTGCTTTAAATAGGAGTAGTCCTCCGGTCATTGGCCGGGGACTATTTAGGACGGCGTGCGCAGCCCCTTTAAGAGGGAGGGAGTGCGCGCGCACCCTAAGCACAGTACCCGGGAAGCTGCGCGCAATGCGCGCCTCAGCAGCAGGGAAGCAGGAAGACGCCGGACCGGGACCGCGGTGATGAGGGTGATGCTACAATGTGTTCAATTACATCTTGGCCACCAAAAACGACGAGAGAGGAGGAGGTTGCCTTACCACCTGGATGTCCAGCAAGCACAGAGTTATGATGTTCCCTAATTACTTTGCAGTGCAGACTAGATGGTACAAATAAATTTCCTGAAGGGCAGGAGGCAGGTTCGTCCCCCTGTACCTCTAACACCTTACCCTCCAGTTCAGGATAATGTGCCGAAATGACTACCTCTTTCTGTAATTTTTTTTGACTCCTGGACGAAAAGTGACAACAATTGAACTTAGTAAAAAACAGGGACCATCTGGCTTGCCTAGGGTTGGGATGTTTAGCTGACTGGAGACATGACAGGTTCTTCTGGTCAGTAATAACAGTAATAGGATGGACAGCCCCCTCCAACCAATGTCGCCATTCCTCGAATGCCAATTTGATCGCCAAAAGTTCCATATTACCCACGTCATAATTTCTCTCAGCCGAAGACAATTTTTTAGAAAAGAAGGCTCATGGAAGCCATTTAACAGGGGACAAACCCTGAGACAACACAGCCCCAACCCCAACATCCGATGCATCAACCTCCACAATAAAGGGATGAGAAACATCGGGTTGACAGAGTATAGGTGCAGTGGCAAAATGCTTCTTTAAGGAAGAAAAAACCTGGAGGGAAGTATCCAACCATTTGCAAAAATCAGATCCCTTCTTAGTCATGTCAGTAACGTGTTTCACTATAACAGAGTAATTTTTGATGAATTTACAGTAAAAATTAGTAAAGCCCCAAAAATGTTGTAGAGTCTTCAGGTTCTCGGAATGCTCCCAGTCAAGGACTGCACGGATCTTCTCCGGATCCATCCAAAAACCCGAAGATGACAAAAAGTACCCCAAAAACTGCACCTCCTGAACAGCGAAAACACATTTTTCTAGTTTGGCATAAAGTTTGTTATCCTTTAATATCTTGAGCACCTGCTTAACATGCCCCCGATGAGTCTCAAAATCAGGTGAGTAAACCAAAATATCGTCCAGATAGACCACCACAAAGCTTCCCACCAAATGATGGAAAATGTCATTTATAAATGCTGGAATACTGCAGGTGCGTTAGTCAAATCAAAAGGCATAACCAGACTCTCGAAATGTCCTTCTGGGGTATTGAATGCTGTTTTCCATTTGTCCACTTCTAATCAGGTTGTAGGCTCCCCTTAAATACAACTTGGAGAATACCTTAGCTCCCACAACCTGGCTGAACAAATCAGGAATCAGAGGAAGAGGGTATGGATCATGGATGGTAATTTGATTTAATTCCCAGAAATCTAAACAGGGACGTAGACCACCCTCTTTTTTCTTCATAAAGAAGAACCTTGATTCCACGGGCGAAGATGAGGGTCTGATATGTCCCTTCTCCAGACTTTCTGCAATGAAATCCTTCATGGCTTGTCTCTCAGGGCCAGAAAGATTATACAGTCTGGACTTCGGTAGTTTAGCTCCGGGGGTCAGGTTAATAGGACAGTCATAAGCACGATGAGGAGGCAAATCCTGACACCCCCTCTCAGAAAAACGTCCTCAAAACCAGACACAAAAGTAGGTTATAATTCCGTAGAGGCAGTAGCAAGGGAAATATCTAAACCGTTCTCATGGCAGTAATCTCATTCAATAATCTCTCTGGTTTGCCAATCCACCAACGGATTATGTTTAACAAGCCAAGGGATACCCAAGACAATCGGTGTGGGAAGATTGTCCAGAACATAGCAAGTGATTATTTCACAATGAACTGACCCCACCCTCAGTTTTACATTATGTACAATCTGAGTAAATGATTTCTGTGCAAATGGCGAAGAGTCGATGGCACAAGTGGAAATAGGTTTATCTAAAGTACAGCAAGCAACACCATGAGTTTTCACAAGCTCAGCATCCACCATGCTGACTCCGGCTCCACTGTCAACAAACACAGAAATTTTCTCAGTTTTGCTCTCTAGCACCACCTCTGCTGTCAGGACAAAGTGAAAACTGCAGTTTGGCCACAAATGCATCCCTTGTTTATCCAAGTCCAAACTACCAGGAGATAATCAAGTCTCCTTTTGTTTAGGAATTGAAGGACAGGTCCCATGAATATGTGCCTTTTTCACACAAGAAAAACATATGCCTTTTTTCTTGCGAATCTCCGGGGAGATGTATGATGCAGAGACACCCCCAACTGCATGGGTTCCTCCACCTCCCCCAGTACTGGTTCACCCCCAGACCGATTCCCTAGCAGAGGTACACAATCCTGACAAGAAGGCCCGGAGAAAGTGGTCTCACCGGTCCATCCCAAAGGCGTCTATCAAGACTTATGGCCAAAGACATAGAAGTCTCCAAGGACTGAGGGGTTTCATATACTGCCAAGGCATCTTTTAACCCTCCAGTAAGCCCCTCACAAAATTGACTTCTAAGGGCTGAGTCATTCCATTTGGAATCCGTTGCCCATCTACGGAATTCCAAACTGTACGTCTCCACTGACCGATTCCCCTGCTGAAAGTGACGTAGCCTAGACTCAGCTAAGGTGACTTGGTCAGGGTCATCATAGAAAAGGGCCAGAGCCCCGAAAAACCCCTCCACAGACTAGAGACAAACCGAGTCCTGCGGTAAAGAAAATGCCCAGGATTGAGGATCGCCCTGCAGTGGAGAGATCACAATTCCAACCCGTTGCTCCTCATTTCCGGAGGAATAGGGACGAAGTTTAAAATACAATTTGCAGGCCTCCTTGAGTACAAAAAACTTGTCCCTACTTCCAGAAAACCTGTCCGGGAGGGCAACCTTGGGTCCAGACTGGGCAGACTTAACTGCAGAGACCCCCATATTGGCAACCTGTAGCCGCTGCTGCTGCTGTACCTCACCGTGAAGGTCATTCACCTCCAGAAACAGCCTGTGCAGCCTCTCTGCAAGCTCTGAAACTGAACCCATACCAAAGGAGAAAGGAAAAAAAAGGTCCACGCCCGTTCCGTGCCCAGGGCCGTCACATTGAAAATGATGTTAGGGCTTTCCGGGTTGAGTGGTAATTGTCGACTACGCCACCTGTGGCGTCTGGTGAAGGGTCCACCAGCGCCGCTACAGTCCGCTGAGGCCCGGTGTCATGGCGGCTGAAGTTCTCGCTGATCCCCACAGGCGGAGCAGGGCCTCAGGGCAGGCAAGGCAGGATGAAGGGGGTAGTAGTAGTAGCGCGGGGAGTGCGGGCACCGCGTCGCGTGGTATGGCGCGTAATGAACAGTCCAGAGGCCATAGGGATGAATTTCCAAGGCTTTACTCACAGTTCTCTCAAGCAGCACAAGGCTTCTCCCTGCTCCTCGTGGAGTCCTGCGGCCACCAGGGACGGGGGTCCGACTACCTCCGAGGAAGTCCAGTGTTTGGTAGCGTCCCTACACCAGAGTGTTCCTGCACTACAGACTTTACCCCTTTCCCGTCTGTGCGTGTGTAGATAGGCCGGGTCTCCCTCGGAGCTCCTCTCAGGTGTAGGGCTCGGGTGGCAATTCCTCTCCATCCGAGGCCCGGCGGGATCCTTAGGGCCTAACCGGGCTTTCCCGTCCTGGACATAGAGTGCGAGGTTGGGTGTCGGGGGCCGGTACCCCTCTTGCAGCCGGAATCCCTCTGAATAGATCAGGTAGGCGAGGACAGGTGGCGTACTCCGCTCCGTCTGCATCCTCCCCGGGACCCATTTGCTAGGGAGCCACACTCTAAAGCTCCCGGGCCTTCTTGATCTTGGTCCTTGGCCGGGTTGAGACATTCCTTGCCTGCAACCTTCCTCTCATCCCATAGAATGGGGTACGAGGGCTGTGTCCCATACCGGTGCAGGCCCACACAGGATCTGCGCTCCCGGAGGGAAGTCACATTACACACAGTAGTTTGACAGCACAGTACGACCACTTGACAGACACACTGTCAGAGACCAGAGAAGAAGACCAACGAAGAATAGGTCCACACAGGACCATGTTTGAACCAGCAGAAAACCAAGATCAAAGATGGCATTCTATTAAATATGAAATTAGAAGTGTCACTAACTAACTGTTCCTCCACCCACACCCACTAACTGGTTCCTACCACTTTGTGTTCCCCAGTCTCCCTGTAACCAGGGGAGCAGCACTAGTGCATACTAGCTCCCTCTGGTGGAATGTGGTGTTGGATGCAAAAGGCTAGGTCACCACCATCACACCAGGCTTACCTCAGAGGAGGAACACCACACTCCATTAAAGAAGTGCAGCATTCCTATGGCGGTCGAACCCTCAGGGGCGCCACATTCCCCCCTGGTAAAACACAGCACGTCCGCGGGCTGCAAAGGAATAGCACCCAGGAAAATTTCTTTTTATATAACAAGTAACACTATCATCCCTTTATGGGAGGCACATTTCTTGTAACGTTGCATAACGGTTATAAGAGTACAAAAGTGCAAGAGTATAAAATTATAAAAATACAGAGATATAAAAGTGCAAAATTATAAATTAAGAGAAGAGACTTTTTGATCAAGACAGCGGACTGGTTAAAGGTGACGATGGTCAGTTCAGTAGCAAGAGGGACCTGCCCTAAACCCTCTACGTGGGCCCTGGGGTGGCTGCAGGGCATGAAGATCCGGAGTTGGACCCCCACACAAGCCACTCCAGACAGGTTTTGCTTCTGAGGTCTGAGGTAGAAAGTAGGCACGGTTTTGTATAAAACCAATAGGGAGCACCTAAATAGATGCATAACTATTTACATTGCAGTCCGCCGCCTGCCATAGTCCGCAGGGACCAAAGTCTCTAAATAAAGGAAAAGCACAAAAGTATCAGCAAATTTTCAAACATAAAACAGCAACTACAGCAGCCGGGGGGCTGCTTTAGATTTGGGGCTCATGTGGAGGGAAAGGCTCATTCCTCCCGACAGAGGCTAGCCGGTCACCTGAGGCCGAGGGCGTGGTGGCGTCACTCCCAGACACTTTGTGAACGTCCAGGGCGTACCACCCATGCTCCCCCTGGTGGCGAGTGAAAGTCACTGTGTCGCCCGTGAAGAGGTTCAGGCCGGGGTGTCCCTTTTTAAGGCGCGGCTTGACGTCCCGCCTGCTGACGAACACATCGTCTTGGAACATGGGACACCGGATAAACCCCCACCCCGCCTCATGGTGAAATTGGACGATCTGGCCTTCATACCGGGGACTGGGACGGGTGGCCTCCGACTGTCGCGCCCGAGTCTTTGTAGCTTTGGTCCTCACCTCGAGGCGCTCGCAGCGTTGCTCCCGCCGACGTTGCTCCCGTGCCAGTTGGAAGACCTGGTCGCTGCACCATTGGCTCCTCCTGCGCTCTTCAGATCTGGTCTCCCGCAGGAAGCCCATAAGGTCGCCCCCCTGGTTTTCCCAGGCCCACTCCTCGGCCTCGAGCCAGGTCCCCGCTGGTGCAGGTAGCGGGGAGAGGACGGGTTGCTGCAAGTCCTCGGAAGATGCGGACCAGTCCGGGTTGGAGCCGGTAGCCTCCTCCGCAGCTCCAGGCACCTCCGTTACTGAGCTCTAGTGACAGCGTAGGTCCCCACCGATAGCTGCCGATTGCAGCTCAGGAGCTAGTGCTTGCTCCCAGGTGACCGCGTTGGGGACTATGTACTCCGCCATTAGGTCCAGGATCGTCTCTGATGGTTCCGCAGCCGGGGCAGGGGTTGCACTCTCACCTGCCGCTCGGTCACTCTTGACTTCGACCTCCGGGTCGACTGGTCCTGGAACCTCCTCTCCTCGACGGCGGTCTCGGATCCGCTGCAGCATCTCCGCTTTCCATGCAGCCGTCGCCGCCTCCTGGGCCTCCTTCTGCCTCCTTGCAAGTCCCGGAGCTTCCGAGTGGAGAAACTCAATATCTCCCGGTGTTAATACGCCGCCACTTCGCTCTCTGCCGGGTGAAGGGCCTGGACCGGGTTCAGTGGTCACATGGTGTCGCTCCCCAGAGGCATCCATGACTGCCTCCGTTGACTGCCAAGCTCCGACTGCCATGGCCGCACCTTGTTGCTTTCCTTCTTCTTCCTCCTCTTTCGGGGCGGTTCCTGGGCGGCATGCTGACAGGCACGCCTTCGTTCAGCCCATCCTTTTTGACGGGCATTACCCCGCGGACAGTCTCTAATGGAAGGGGCAGTCCACATTTTTGGCGCCAAGCGGGAGCCCAGCCCACGATGGGAGGTGTACAAAGACAGTCTTTTCACAGCATTATGGCACCTGTTCTTCTTGAGCGGGTGCCATTTTAAGTGCAAAACAACAGTCCAAGGTGTAAGGCACACAGTACCCGATAGCAATGGGCACTTTTCTCCGTTGCTGCGGGCACGATATCCTGCCGACTATGCCAGTGATGTGACGCTCGCAAGCCATGCCCTGGGAAGATGGGGTACTCGGAGCCGGGTCAGATGTTGAGAACGGGGATGCAGTCGTGGCCTGGACCCGCTCCATGCCCAGGGCCGTCACATTGAAAATGATGTTAGGGCTTTCCGGGTTGAGTGGTAATTGTCGACTACGCCACCTGTGGTGTCTGGTGAAGGGTCCACCAGCGCCGCTACAGTCCGCTGAGGCCCGGTGTCATGGCGGCTGAAGTTCTCGCTGCTCCCCACAGGCGGAGCAGGGCCTCAGGGCAGGCAAGGCAGGATGAAGGGGGTAGTAGTAGTAGCGCGGGGAGTGCGGGCACCGCGTCGCGTGGTATGGCACTTAATGAACAGTCCGGAGGCCATAGGGATGAATTTCCAAGGCTTTACTCACTGTTCTCTCAAGCAGCGCAAGGCTTCTCCCTGCTCCTCGCGGAGTCCTGCGGCCACCAGGGATGGGGGTCCGACTACCTCCGAGGAAGTCCAGTGTTTGGTAGCGTCCCTACACCAGAGTGTTCCAGCACTACAGACTTTACCCCTTTCCCGTCTGTGCGTGTGTAGATAGGCCGGGTCTCCCTCTGATCTCCTCTCAGGTGTAGGGCTCAGGTGGCAATTCCTCTCCATCCGAGGCCCGGCGGGATCCTCAGGGCCTAACCGGGCTTTCCCGTCCTGGACATAGAGTGCGAGGTCGGGTGTCGGGGGCCGGTACCCCTCTTGCAGCCGGAATCCCTCTGAATAGATCAGGTAGGCGAGGACAGGTGGCGTACTCCGCTCCGTCTGCATCCTCCCCGGGACCCATTTGCTAGGGAGCCACACTCTAAAGCTCCCGGGCCTTCTTGATCTTGGTCCTTGGCCGGGTTGAGACAATCCTTGCCTGCAACCTTCCTCTCATCCCATAGATCGGGGTACGAGGACTGTGTCCCATACCGGTGCAGGCCCACACAGGATCTGTGCTCCCGGAGGGAAGTCACATTACACACAGTAGTTTGACAGCACAGTACGACCACTTGACAGACACACTGTCAGAGACCAGAGATGAAGACCAACGAAGAACAGGTCCACACAGGACCAGGTTTGAACCAGCAGAAAGACCAAGATCAAAGATGGCATTCTATTAAATATGAAATTAGAAGTGTCACTAACTAACTGTTCCTCCACCCACACCCACTAACTGGTTCCTACCACTTTGTGTCCCCCAGTCTCCCTGTAACCAGGGGAGCAGCACTAGTGCATACTAGCTCCCTCTGGTGGAATGTGGTGTTGGATGCAAAAGGCTAGGTCACCACCATCACACCAGGCTTACCTCAGAGGAGGAACACCACACTCCATTAAAGAAGTGCAGCATTCCAGTGGCGGTCGAACCCTCAGGGGCGCCACACAACACAGAGGGAAGAGGGAAAGGGAATCCAGACACTAGGGAAAGGGGAAAGTGGAAACCTCCTAATCTGGTCTAGTGTCACTATGTCTCAACTAAGGTCCCTATATTGGCTCTTCACTAATCGCTGCATGCGTGCCTCACCCTGACTTTCCATATCATATGGCTAAGGCTAGGGAAGGAAGGAGATGAGCACTAGTCGATCTTCACTAAACTCTATAGACAACAAGGGTAGACAAACAGGGGGGAATTGCTTAGCTTTAGACGACTCCAAACAAATGTGCACACGGCCTCAAGCTCCAGAGAGGAAGAAGTACTGCTCTTGCTAAATCCTCACAAGTAGCAATGAATATCGCATGCACCTCCCTCTCAGACACACCAGGTATTTATACACCCAGGCCAAGGAGCTAATTAACCAGAGGGAGGTAGCCGCTGGGTCTTAGAGACAGCCAGCCTCTAAGAAGATGTCTATAATGCCAAAAGTAGAGATCTCCTGCAACCAACTGCAGGGCGACTGTCTGTCACCTCTGACACACCTGTGACATTCTGTATATAGTGTCAGTGTACAGGTAATGACGGAATCACCAGTGATATTATAAACAGGAGCTCTGTATAGAGTGTATCTGTACAGGTAATGCAGTGATCTCCAGTGACATTATACACAGGAGTTCTGTATATAGTGTACAGGTAATACAGGGATCACCAGTGACATTATAAACAGACATGGGCTGGGGGGCAAGCAGACATCAGTGGCCCATGAACAGCAGCCCTTCCTTATTTTGTTTACAGTATGAAATTCACCATTGAGTGGGCTAAATAGAAGCAGTGAAAGGCCCAAACCTACTACACAGATATGGTATCAAAACCAAGCTTAGGGTAGATGCACAACATCTTTTTCAGGTGAAAAATAGAATAGAATAAGTGAAAAAAGAGCTGTAAAAATGCCACAAAGAATGAACATAATGCACAGCAATGTATAAACGACATTGCTGTGCACATGTTCAGTGTTTTGTTCTTCCTTTTAACCGCTTCTGGGTTTTGAAACAGCGAAGAGGTTTAAAGAAGTGACATGTTCATTGTTTGCTGAAGTCACTCTCCACTATTGTGTAAAATGAAAAGAAAAGATGGCGGCAGTGGGGCCACCACAGAAAACTATGGCAAAGCCACCATAAAACTGCTTTGGGAAAAAGAGCGCTGGCATTTTCCTGAAGCATCTTTGCCTAGAAAAACTTGACTGACCAGATGTTGTGTGCACATACCCATAAGGGTTTTTTCGGAAACTCTGCTAATGATTCATTCACTGTCACGATTCTCCTCTATTCCCAGCATGAGCAGGCAGTCAAGTGATCACATGTATGTGATTTTCATAGTTGCAGTCATATACCGACTAGATTTTCATCCGCTTCTCTCAATTTTCTACTGAGTGAAGCAGCTGGACTCTAGTAGGCACGTAACCGCAACTGTGCAGATTGTACACTTGTGTTCACTACGCTGGGAATAGAGGGGAATCGTGACAGTATATGCATAGCACGCTATCGCGATTCAGCAATCTGCAGTCACAGAGGGACTACAGAAATTTGTCTATAGAACCCGGAAAACCTCTTTAACCTAAAGAGGCAGTAACAGATCCAAGTGTACTGGACAGATACAATAACAGAACCAAGTTTACTACCACTACTTGCTTTATTACTTATAGATACTGAAAAAAAAGCTAAAGTATAAGTTTGTATGCATGCATCATATAGAAGCCTGTTCACACTGGCCATTAAACAGACAAAACCTAAGATATCAACAAAATGAGCAAATGCCCTGCAGTAAGTAAGTAAAATGTAATAGTACATATAAATAACATACAGTATGTGGTAAACACTATTTTTGATTAAAAAAAAGCATAAATGTCTTCCCCACCAGCACCAAGGTGTACCCAAATCCTATACTGTCTCTAATATTGTAACGGAAGCAACAATAATGCAAAGTTACTTGCAAAGTGTTAGGAAAAAAAAGTTGGTGGCATGTTGTTGTGAGAGGGCAATGAATAGACTTGTAGTATTGGACTTCGACCATGAGAGGTCACTGTTGCCTCTGTGGTATACCTCATGTTGTTGTTCAGAAAGAGGAGAGAGCACAGACTGGAGGAAGACAACAATGGACTGCCATCCTGAAGCTCAGAGTATGCTGTGTGCGAGAAACTGATCAGAGTACTGGAGAAAAGTGCACCTGTTCCTGTGACTCCTGAGAGTGTTAGACAGGAAGAATTACTTTGTTGGGATGACTATGGTTGGATGCAGAATTGGATTGTTCCAAAGGTACAGGTGCATCTCACAAAATTAGAATATCATCAAAAGGTTAATTTATTTCAGTTCTTCAAAACAAAAAGTGAAACTCATATTTTATATAGAGTCATTACAAACAGAGTGATCTATTTGAAGAGTTTATTTCGGTTAATGTTGATGATTATGGCGTACAGCCAATGAAAACACGAAAGTCATTATCTCAGTAAATTAGAATATTTTATAACAACAGCTTGAAAAATGTTTTTAAAATTCGAAATTTTGTCCTACTGAAATGTATGTTCAGTAAATGCACTCAATACTTGGTCGGGGCTCCTTTTGCATCAATTACTGCATCAATGCGGCGTGGCATGGGGGCGATCAGCCTGTGGCCCTGCTGAGGTGTTATGGAAGCCCAGGTTGCTTTGATAGCAGCCTTCAGCTCGTCTGCATTGTTGGGTCTGGTGTCTCTCATCTTCCTCCTGACAATACCCCATAGATTCTCTATGGGATTAATGTTACACGCACGTGGCTAGGTTCAGATAGGGCGAGATGGGTTTCATGAATTCTTTGGAATCCTGAGGGAACCGTTACTCAGGGCAACCATAGGCTGCAGCTTCTCTCAGGCACACAATAGATTCAATTGCTGACCAGACACATCTGACAAGAGTCTTTTTTAACAGTTTAACAGTGGAATTTAATCTGAAGCACGGCCAGTGAAAATCAGGTATATTACAGCAACAATCTTCATTACAGTAGAGTCTGAGTTTCTTGAGCAATCAGCTCCAGTAACAATACAGTAGTTTCTTCACAGGGCACAGTATTATAGTCTGTTCAGTATCATAATTCAGCATAGATTAGATCTCTTAGCAGCTCACTTCTATGCATACACAACCACAGGCTTTCACTTCACAAGGAAACAATAGTACACAGCATTCTTTATCCTGCATGGAGATGGAGGGGGGGTTTGATGAGGGAGATGATCATTGTGACACAATTCCTTCCAGTCCTTATCTTCCTGCACGATAATACTCTGCACTGTTAGTTCAGGGAGTTTATCTGACCTGTGTTTAGTTTCTCTCCTGATCTGAATCCTGTTCAGTTGCCTTCTGTCAAATCCAGATAACACACCACCACCTTTCTCTTCGGCTTCAGCCAGACTATAATAACAAGTTCCCCACAATTCCCCTGGGGCTCTGCTAAAACACTCCCTGTCTCTTGTGACTGTGTTAACCCCTCTAGTTGCTGGATGTTTCTGAAGCACAACACTTCCTGTCATGTGTTTTTAACAGTTGCTGGATGCTTTTGAAGCAACAGCACTACTTCTGCATGTCACACTTTTCCCTCCTTTTTGAATGTTGTCCTCGACATTCGTCTTAATTGGTCAATCTGACCAATTCTGAGACAGTGGTGAAAGTTGAGTAACTTTATATACAAGTTGGCATAACATTTATCAACATTTATAACAACCTATTCTACGACCTTTTTCTTGTAGTACTCCTGTAAGAAATAAACAATTAACACAATTAACACAATCAGCGTCTCTTCAGCTGGATCTTTATGTATGTCTTCAACCAGCTCTCTCTCTCACTAGGCCTTAACAGTTCTTTGTTTCTACAAAGTCTTTTAAGAAAAATCAAAACATGAAAACAAGTCTTTCCACCAGGCAACATCTTCCATACTGCCTCTCGGTGGTGAATACTACTCCAGTGAGCTTACCTGGTCCGTAAGCAGAGATACCTGCTTCCAGTCGACAGTCCTTGGCACTTGACTCGGTTCACCAAGTGTCACATACGTCAGCATCACGGGCCTCCTCACTTCTCGAGTCGACTTCCTCCTGGTGGGTTGTTCCTCGGATATCACGGGTTCTTCGGTCACAGGAGTTTCTTCCGCCGCACTTATTTCCCGTGCTTCCTCAGATGTTCCTGGAACTGCCTCTGTAAGTTCCTGTACTTCTCCGGAATCGCCTGATTCCACACGGTCTGGTAATTCTGCTTCTCCTGAGTGTTGATTGGTCTCTCCAGTGACCGGTGTTCAATCATCAGATCTAAATTGGACTTCATTTGTACTCCTTGGTACAAACTCTGGAGCCTCGGGACTTAGTTCACTCTCCTGAGCATGGTACATCCCTCTCCTTGCCGGTCCGAGAAATACAACGGTGTGCTCTTCTTCATTTGAACTTTCAATGTCACTATCCACCACCGGATCTTCAATCTGTGGTGGTTTCTTAGTCGATCTCGGTTGATATCGGTCTGCTTCTGGGAAGCCTTGTTGTGGTGGGAGATATTCACAGGGTAGTAATAAATTCCGATGGACTATTCTGGTTTTCTTGTCCCCTCTTTCCAATCGGATTTCATACACTGGACTGTAATCGGCTTTCCTCTTTATGACCACATACACCTTGTCTTCCCAGTACGAACAAAGTTTTCCTGGACCACCTTTCTCACATACATTCTTGACTAGCACCCGGCTTCCCGGTGCCAATTTTGCTCGATAACATTTTTGATCATAGTACTCCTAAGTCTTGCCCTGTCCTTGCATAACCACTTTGGACGCTATGTTGTATGCCTCTGCCATACGTTCCTTCCATTTCCGAACGTACTGTGGATACGTTTTGTAAGTCTCTGACATCGGAGTATCGAACATGATGTCAATTGGCAGTCTTGTCGATCGTCCATACAATAGGAAGAAGGGTGAGTAACCCGTTGCATCACTCTTTGTACAGTTATAATAGTAAAACCTCGGTACACCAATGATTAGGATTTTTGTTGATTTATTTAAGCAGTCCACATTAACGTTTCGGTCCAAATGTTGGACCCTCATCAGTGTATGAGAATGGGGAAAAGGAGGAAGGAAGGAGTGAGAGGCGCTGTGTTCCTAGCAGGGAATCCTTAGGCGCTGATAAGCATTGTCTAATGGCCTGGGATATGCGGGATTAGACCATTAGGCCTAAGGATTCCCTGCTAGGAACACAGCGCCTCTCACTCCTTCCTTCCTCCTTTTCCCCATTCTCATACACTGATGAAGGTCCAACATTTGGACCGAAACGTTAATGTGGACTGCTTAAATAAATCAACAAAAATCCTAATCATTGGTGTGCCGAGGTTTTACTATTAATTCTACGGTCTTGGATCCTACTCGTGCACCCTGGTCCAGTTGTGCTGCGTCTTCACTTCATTTTGTACAGTTATAAGCATGTACCACTTTTGACAGAGAACTCTTCCAGTCTTTATTCTCGTCAGCTGTTAAAGTGCGCAACATCGACAATAATATCCGGTTAAAACGTTCCACTTGTCCATTACCCTCTGGGTGATAGGGCGCTGGTTGGGATCTCTGAATTCTACTGTAATTTCCTAGCTTGGCAAAGAGCTGGTTCTCAAATTCTCTTCTTTGGTTGTGGTGTAACCTTGTAGGGAACCCAAACCTCAAAGCAAAATCATTGAAGATCTTCTCTGCCGCTGTTCGACATGCTTTATTGGTGGTGGCATATGCTTGGGCAAATCGAGTAAAATGTTCCATCACCACCAATATGTATTCGTAACCACCCTTGCACGTCTTGAGATGTAGAAAGTCTATTGAGACCATCTTAAACGGATACGTAGTTTGGATGTTGCCCATAGGTGTCTGGGTTGATGTGTTGGGACGTTTATCTTTCAGACACCCACACTCCCTGGTCACGTACCTCTCAATATCTCTCTGCATGTAAGGCCAGAAGAAATGTTCACGGATCAAATTGGTTGTCCTTTCCACTCCCAGGTGTCCCATGTTTTCATCGAGTTCTTTGAAGATCAACCTACAGAATACTCTAGGTAGTAACAACTGCCGGTTTTGTCCTCCTTTACGATACAGGATACCGTCTTGACTAAGGTAGAGCTTCGTCCATTCTTTAACTCTTTAACTAAAACAGATACTGCTGGTGACTCATTATCTCTCTCCCGTTTACTTGGAAACTGATTTTGGTCCACATAAAGTAGTATTCTACCAATTATCTGATCTTCCCGTTGTGCTCTACGGATTTTTTATTTTGATAGTTGTTGAATAGACATGGGGTGATCTTGTTCTCTTGCTTTTATGGTAGTTTCCACCGTCAACGGACATCACAATAGTGTGTCTTCCTCTTGATAAGCTTGCACTGCTTGGGTAGTACTCTCAATTGCTTCCAGACTGACTTCCTCCGAGCATTCTTGCATGAACTCCTCAGGCTCTAGTGGCATTCTGGACAATCCATCAGCATCCGCATTGCATTTTGATGGCCTGTTCTTGATGCTGAAATTGAAGTCAGATAGTTCAGCGACCCACCTCTGACCCGTTGCATTCAGTTTGGCTGTAGTAAGACATAGGTCAAAGGGTTGTTGTCAGTGTATACCTCAAATTCTTTGCTGTAGTAGAGATTATCTCTAAATCGTTCACAGATAGCCCATTTCAATGTCAGGAACTCCAATTTTCCGTAATGTAGATGGTAATTCTTCTCGGCATCTGTCAACATTTTAGAACTGTAACCGATGACTCTCTAATTTTCCATCTTGATGCTGATACAGGGCAGCTACCAGTTCAACTTGAGAACCGTCACAATGAAGAACAAATGGTAGGTTGTAATCAGAATATCCCAAGATGGGTGGTTTTAGCAGGTCGTCTACCAGTTCTTCCAATACCTCCTGATGGTCTGCTGTCGAGAGAATGGGCTGTTGGGATGAAACAGCATTGTTTCTTTTAAGCCCGGTCCTATCCGCATTCTCCGTGGGTGTTGTTGACTCTGTCGTCGTCCCCAAAGGAAGGTATAGCAGGGCGGCAATCCAGGAGAAGTTCCAAAGTTAAGTATGATAGTAGGAGAGGAATCCTAAGATTTGCCTCAACTCCCCGACAGTAGAAGGCCGCTTGTCTTTTAAGGCCAGAACCAGAGTGATTTCTGCTGGGTCCATGGTATATCCTTCTCCGGACACAATTTTCCCTAGAAATCGGACTTGCCTTTTGAACAGTTCACACTTCTTTGGGGTCAACTTAACTCCGTGTTGTTGATACCGCTGTAATACGGTCCTCACGTGTTCACCATGCTCCCGGAAGGTTTTGCTGTGTACCACATTGTCATCCAAGTATGGCAGGCAATCTTCAATCCTTCCAAACAGGTCTCCATGCTCCTCTGAAATTCTGCTGGAGCTGTACTGAGCACAAACAGTATGCGGATCCACTCATATAACCCCCACGGTGTGATTAATGCTGTCAAGGGTCTACTGGACTCTTTATAAAACCCTGGATGGTATGCTTTACCCTGATCGAGGACAGAAAAGCACATACTTCCTGATAGACCATCCAGCATATCTTGAATCCTTGGTATTGGATGTCGATCAGGTACTGACTTTCGGTTTAGTTCCTGGTAAGCACAGCAGAGTCT
This sequence comes from Phyllobates terribilis, assembly GCF_046119375.1. Lineage (NCBI taxonomy): Eukaryota > Metazoa > Chordata > Amphibia > Anura > Dendrobatidae > Phyllobates > Phyllobates terribilis. Next base: position 345,022,255 of record NW_027362769.1, on the reverse strand, counting down.
AAACGTACCGTCCTTCTTCCTAACACAAACAATAGGAGAGGAATAAGAAGACTCTGACTTTTGGACCCAATCTCTGTTGATTAGATCTTGTAAATACTCTTTCACTTCACGGTGTAATGGTTTCGGCACAGATATGTAACTTCTGGTTTCTGAGGTCATGTCTTCAAATTGATTTTCAATTGCAACGACGGGATACAGCCTATATCAGTCATCTTTAGAGAATGCATGACACTCGTCTCTCAGCATCTGTTTTGCTATCGCTATATCTTCAGCACACAAGTGTTCCAGGGATACTGGAGGATCCCAGGACCCTGAGGTGGGTCATGCAATTTCCTCCCCTGGGCAACTCCTGTTCCTTGGTGGGGAGACTGAATTCACGGTAGACCCCTGGGCTGGTCTCACACTGGCTGGATATACTGTTTAACGGTTTCAATGTGACCTAACACAGTCTTTGGATTCAGTCTGATTTCGTGTTTCGTAGTATTCATCACCGGTACTGTCACTCGAACAAACCCACCAGTAGGAATTGTAAGCACAGTCTCACCTTGAACTAGGCCTTTCGGAAGTTCTGAGGAGTCTTTTGGCACAAAGTCTTTTCTGGACTTTTCTTCCCAGTTCTACCCGGACTCCACACCTCACCACGACCATTTGGTTTGCAGGGATGATGTTTGGGCACCAGCCTACCTTGACTTCTTTTAGGTCCATTGTATTCTGTGTTTTCTTTACTCTATGAATAACATTTTCCGCCACAGCATTGGGTATGGCAAGTAATGTGGCAATTGTATCCACCACCAGCGTCCCTGACTTGTGTTTCGTGATGACCTCACTGATTACATTATAACCCAGGATAGGATCCTCTGCCACGTTCTGATCACTGGTCACGAGAAAAGGTACCAAAAGCTCAATGGTGTTGCTGTTCTTCGTGGCTCTCAGTTGGAAAGTCACTTCCACCCAGCCTATGAGAGGATTTTTGGTCACTGGTTGACAGCTTTGCCCTGGAGTTCCACTGGTCCTAAGAGTTCTTTTAGTGACTGAAGGCAGGTATGTGGCAGGTAGCACCTTCTCCATTCTTCATTTAAAAGGCTCGCTTGGGCTCCTGTGTTCCACAGTGCTTTTACCAGGAGTCCATCTAGCTGGCACTGTATAAAGCACCTTTCACCGATTATGCTGATGAGGCTATCTTTACTGACCGAGGAATCCTCCTCCCAGGAGTACATCGTTTAACCTCCACACTGGGCATTAAGTAACTGATGCCCCTGTCTCTCTTGCAGCTGTTGTCGACGGGAACACACTTGGGCATAGTACTGATGCAGCCATTTTACCTCATGCGCCATTCTGGGGTTTGGTGAGATTTGGATTTGCGTCTGGGGCCTCGTCCGTGTCACGGTTACCAGTTGCCCCACATTGGCAACCTCCTGTCTTTTAACCCAAATGACCGTGACCATTGGCATTCCTTGGCATAATGTCCTTCCCCACCACATCTTAGACAGTGGACACACACCATACTCTTATTTGATGAACGTCACGCTTCACAAGCTGGGTATCTTCTGTTTTGGAACCCACTCCCGCATCTGAGGGATCCAGGTTCTGGCCTGGAACAAATCAACTTTTTCACCTCAGTCAACTAGGCTTGCAGTTCTCCTATTACTTCCTCCCAGTCAGCGCTGGTGGTCCTCTCTTTTGTTAGTGATTTAAGGTTCCCTCTCAGAGGTGGCACTTGAGGGTCTCCATGATGATCTTCGGACTGGCCACCGGGGGTCTCCAACTTCAGCTGACTCATTTTGGTGATTTTAGGAGCAGAACCTTTCATTAACTTCTGTTTGCTCTCTGGCTCCAAACTAGCTGCTTCATTCATTTTTTCAATTACAACTTCGTCCAGAATGCCAGGATCTTGTAGGTACTGTTTCAGCTGCAACTTGATGTCTTTGCTGATTAACCCCATTCCCAATGATCTCAAGAAATTCTTCTGGACTAGTCCAGCAACAAACTTCTCCTCCGCTTCTACATCTCTGGATGCAAACAACAGTCTATCCTTCAGTTCAATTGCTCTGAACATGAAACTTTGGGGTGATTCATTATTTTTCTGTGAGAGGTTAATGAGTCGGCGGAACAATTCTGAAGTACTCTCTTCTTTATAGTGCCCTTTTAAAATCATCTTCAGCTGTTGCAAGGTCAATTGACTCTTCATTTCTAGCATACTATGGAGGTTCAGTCCTGGGCTGATCTCTTTCACCACCCCCTCAATGATCTCATCTGGCTGGTAGCCTTTCTGTAAGCCTGCATCGATCTGGTGCAACAAGTTCATAGAAGACAGTTTATCTTTCTGTTCACACTCTGCAATCTGTCCCAGGATCTTGAATTATTTCCTTATGATGATTTGTGATGTTAGAGAGGACTGCCTTTCTGATTTATCTAACCTGAGCAGGGTAAAGGTTCTGTCTGAGTCTGTCACCCATTCAGAGGTTTTGGTCGATTCCTGCAGGGCTGTTGTTAGGGCTTTGAATTGTTCTTTCAATTCCTGTAGTTCTGTCTGCGGATGGAGATTCCCGCTTTTGGTAATTGGTGCCGCCCCTCCATCCTTCAACTTCAACCTGGTTAGAAACTGTGTTATCTCATTGAGGAATGTCCCCATGATGTCTTCAGCTTCTTTCTCCCCCAGCTCATCCATTTATGCATTAATGGATAGGGCGAGGCGGGTTTCATGAATTCTTTGGAATCCTGGGGGAACCGTTACTCAGGGCGAACATAGGCTGCAGCTTCTCTCAGGCACATCATAGATTGAATTTCTGACCAGACACATCTGACAAGAGTCTTTTTCAACAGTTTAACAGTGGAATTTAATCTGAAGCACAGCCAGTGCAATTCAGGGATATTACAGCAACAATCTTCATTACAGTACAGTCTGAGTTTCTTGAGCAATCGGCTCCAGTAACAATACAGTAGTTTCTTCACAGGGCACAGTATTACAGTCTCTTCAGTATCATAATTCAGCATAGATTAGATCTCTTAGCAGCACACTTCTATGCATACACAACCACAAGCTTTTACTTCACAAGGAAACAATAGTATACAGCATTCTTTATCCTGCATGGAGATGGAGGGGGGAGGGTTTGATGAGGGAGATGATCCCTGTGACACAATTCCTTCCAGTCCTTATCTTTCTGCATGATAATACTCTGCACTGTTAGTTCAGGGAGTTTATCTGACCTGTTTTTAGTTTCTCTGCTGATCTGAATCCTGTTCTGTTGCCTTCTGTCAGATCCAGATAACACACCACCATCTTTCTCTTCGGCTTCAGCCAGACTACAATAACAAGTTCCCCACAATCCTCCTGGGGCTCTGCTAAAACACTCCCTGTCTCTTGTGATTGTGTCAACCCTTCTAGTTGCTGGATGCTTCTGAAGCACAACATTTCCTGTCTCCTGTGCTTATGTTTTTTGTAACAGTTGCTGGATGCTTTTGAAGCAACAGCACTACTTCTGCATGTCAGATTAAGGTCAGGCGAGTTTGCTGGCAAATCAAGCACAGTGATACTGTTGTTTTTAAACCAGGTATTGGTACTTTTGGCAGTGTGGACATGTGCCAAGTCCTGCTGGAGAATGAAATTTCCATCTCCAAAAAGCTTGTCGGCAGAGGGAAGCATGATGTGCTCCAAAATTTCCTGGCAGACGGCTGCTCTGACTTTGGTCTTGATAAAACACAGTGGACCTCCACCAGCGGATGATATGGCTCCCCAAACCATCACAGATTGTGGAAACTTCACACTAGACCTCAAGTAGCTTGGATTGTGTGCCTCTCCACTCTTCCTCCAGACTCTGGGGCCTTGATTTCCAAATGAAAATTGGAACTCTGGGACCTTCTGCAGTGTGTCAATGATTGCCTTCTGGACATCTGTCAAGTCAGCAGTCTTCCCCATTATTGTGAAGCCTACTGAAACAGACTAAGGGACCTTTTTAAATGCTTAGGAAGCCTTTGCAGGTGTTTTTTGTTAATTATTTGAATTTACTGAGATAATGACTTTTGTGTTTTCATTGGCTGTAAGCCATAATCATCAACATTAGCAGAAATAAACACTTGAAATAGATCACTCTGTTTGTAATGACTCTATATAATATATGAGTTACACTTTTTGTATTGAATAACTGAAATAAATTAACTTTTTGGTGATATTCTAATTTAGTGAGATGCACCTGTATCTCTGTGATGTGGAGGGCCCCCCTCTAGCTGATCAGGCTGAAAGTACACTCCAGGTGACAAGTCCAGGATCCACTCCTCAGCCTCCCAGCTAACTTCTATAATCAGGTTTCGGCCAGTAAGTCCTGTGCTCAGGGTCTACCACAGGGATCCCGGTAAGAGCGTGCACACAGACTTTAGAGAGGGTTTGTCATCAAACATAGATTCTCTGTTAGAGACATTGTTTGCTAGTAGGACTGTGTGAACCAGAGCTAAATACTCACCTTATTAGGGGGAACTTGTGTACAGATACCCTAACAGAATTGTAATCTTAGAGAATTAAGTTTGTAAATCTCTGCTCTGCACCACTGCAGGGGCCACCTCTTGCACCCATTTAATTACAGCCTTGCCCTTGCTTAACTTCTGATTACCGCATTAGGCGGAACCACATGTAGGCAAATTTTAGTGTATCCGTTATTCGAATATTCTGGGCCTATCGTTTGTGCAGATCAGGGGTCCTATCTGACCCAGGCTACTTGTGTGTGAAATTTCACTGTGTTCCTTTCTTGCGTTGTCAGGGTATTTAGGTTTCGTTGTTAGTAAAAAGTAGTTCCTTGACAAATTGTCTGGTCGTGTTCTTTGTCCTTGGCCCACCGTATTCTGGGAAAGACCAACCCGGTACACGGTCCACATTGTCCTCATAGAATTTATTCCTATTTTACATTCTGTTATCTATTGTAAAATAGACAAAACAATCCACTTTAAGAAGTGTCTAGTGATGAGCGAGTATGTTTTGTTAACCCTTTCGCCGAATGTGCTCGGCCGAGCACCGAGTAGTTATAGCGTGCTCGACCTTTAAGTTTTCGTCGCGCCGTGAACATGATTTGCGACTGTTTGACAGCTTTAATACATGCGAGGAATGCCTGTTTTTCCAGAATTCCTTGCATGTATTAACCCTTTTAAAGCCCAAGACGTACTAATACATGTCTGCGCCCTGGGCTTTAAGAGCCAGACACGTATTAGTACGTCATTGCAATCGCACCCGCACACAAGCAGTGCGGGCGCGATCGCCGCCGGGTGTCAGCTGATTGTCACAGATGACACCTGGTGCCATGTGCAGGGAGTGGTCCCGCACCGATCCCGGCACATTAACCCCCGCAATGCTGCGATCAAAATCGATCGCAGCATTGCGTGGGCAAGGGGAGGTGATCGCAATACTCACCTCCTCTCCCGGCATCCAGAGCTGTCTGCCGCGGCTTCCTGGATGTTGCCATGACGACCCAATGTCGTCATGACAACATCCGGGTCACCAGACAGCAGGAAGATATTTTGGTTATGCGCAGTGCATGACCAAAGTATCTAATTAATCTGCAGCGCTGACAGTCTGCATAGCACAGGGATGGTGCTCCATCCCTATGCTATGCAGGCAATCAGAATAAAAAAAGTGAAAGTCCCATAGTGGGACAAAGTATAAAAGTAAAAAAAGTATCAGGAAGTGAAACAAAAAATAAAAAAAAAATTGTAAAAAAATAAATAAATAAATAAAATAATCCACCAAAAATAAAAATATAATGTACCCATCAATAAGTATTATTATGAAAAAATAACAATAAAAGTACACATATTTGGTATCGCTGCATCCGTAACAACCTCACCTATAAAATTTTCCTACTAGTTAGCCCCTTCAGTGAACACGGTAAAAAAAAAAAATAAAAAACTAAGCAAAAAACAATGATTTATCATCATACCGCCAAACAAAAAATGGAATAACACGCGATCAAAAAGACAAATATAAATAAAGATGGTACCGCTGAAAACGTCATCTTGTCCCAAAAAAACAAGTCACCATACAGCTCCATCAGCCGAAAAAGAAAAAAGTTCTAGCTCTCAGAATAAAGCGATGCAAAAAAATATTTTTTTCTATAAAATAGCTTTTATTGTGTAAAAGCACCAAAACATAGAAAAATGATATAAATGTGGTAGTGCTGTAAACATACTGACCCGAAGAATAAAGCTACCTTATCAATTTTACCACATGCGGAACAGCATAAAAATTAAAAAAAAAAAAACAATTCCTGAATTGTTGGCTTTTGTTTATTCTGCCTCCCAAAAATCGGAATAGAAAGTGATCAAAAAAAGTCACATGCCTGAAAATAGCACCAATAAAAACGTAAACTCATCCTGCAAAAAACAAGCCGTGACATGACTCTGTCAGCCAAAATATGGAAAAATTATAGCTCTCAAAATATGGCAATGCAAAAACTAGATTTTACAAAAAAATGCGTCTTCTAGTGTGTGACAGCTGTCAATCATAAAAACCCCGATATGATTCTGGTATCACTGTAATCGCACAAACCCGAAGAATAAAGTCGTCTAATCACTTATACCGCATGAGGAACAGCATAAAAAATAAACTCTCGGGTTAGGGTTGGGCTAGGGTTAGGGTTGGGCTAGGGTTAGGGTTGGGGTTGGGCTAGGGTTAGGGTTGGGCTAGGGTTAGGGTTGGGGTTGGGCTAGGTTAGGGTTGGGCTAGGGTTAGGGTTAGGGTTGGGCTAGGGTTAGGGTTGGGTTGGGCTAGGGTTAGGGTTGGGCTAGGGTTAGGGTTGGGGTTGGGCTAGGTTAGGGTTGGGCTAGGGTTAGGGTTAGGGTTGGGATAGGGTTAGGGTTGGGGTTAGAGTTGGGCTAGGGTTGTGCTAGGGTTAGGGTTGGGGTAAGGGTTAGGGTTGGGGTTAGGGTTGGGCTAGGGTTAGGGTTGGGATTTTTTTCAAAAGTAAAAAAAAAAAAAAGATGACGATATGGCGACTAGTGTTGAGCGGGTGCTCGAGTTACATGCTCGAGTCTCCGCTCCATATGCTTTGCGGCCAAAAAAACCTTGCGATTGCCTGCCATGCACGAGTGATACCCACATGTTTTTTTTTGGGTGTCTGCTAACCGTGAAACATGCGGGCGGGGACTCGAGCATGTCACTCGAGCACCCGTGATACATGGTGCATATCTGAGTACCCGATGCAAACTCAAGTAGCGAGCACTTGCGCTCAAGACTAGTGTTGAGCGAGCACTAAAATGCTCGAGTGCTCGAAGCTCGGGCCGAGCTCACTATGATACTCGGGTGCTCGACCCGCACAACGAGCCCAATGTTAGTCTATGGGAGACCCGAGCATTTTTGCTGCGGCACCCCCGGCAGTCTGTAGAAAGCCTAAAAAGTGCCCAATACGATAGTGACAGTGTTCAAATGACAAGGGGACAGCATGGGGATCGCCCCAGGAGGCATTTCTGACCCCCAGGTCACTGCTGTCAACAACGTGGTCAGAGGTATTAAACCACTTTTACGGGCTCACAATAAAACGTTCAAAAACGAAACTGAAACGGTTTTCCTGTGAAATATGTTAAGGAACTTCCTTTCCAGGGTAAAGACTTGTGTACAAGGTAAAATAAATAACCAAAAACAAAAATACTCCTCCACACCTTGGGCTATGTTCACAAGTAGCATTTTTTATGCGTTTTTGCATTTTTGTATTGCTTTCAACCGTGACAAATGCATTCACCGGGAAATGTCATTTTAACATTTTACAATCTTATCTGGCTATGTGCTGTGTGACACATGCATACAGTGCTGAAAAGACATGGGAACAGCATGGGGAAGACCCCTGGAAGCATCTCTGACACCCAGGTCACTGCCTAAAAGTGTGCCCATCAGAAGTGATCCTTGCCGCATCAGAAGATGCAGACTTGCAACTATCCCCGTGCAAGTCCTTGTCCCAGGTCAGTGTTCAATTGTACCTCCCCCATTCCTTGCAATGGAAGCGCAAGTATGCAGCCTGCCACCCACCCACCCACCCCCAGGCTGCAATACCATACTGCTAGCTTGCACTTGAAATGGGGCCTTTTAGTTTGGAGGAGGCCGAAGCTGGCCATAACCTCATGGCTGCTTCGGTGGCCTGGTATCCATACTCAGTCCCAAGCCGCCCGGCGGCCGGGTGTCCAAACTCGGTCCCCATCCGCCAGGGTGCGGCCTGGTGTCCATAATCGGTCCCCAGCCGCCCCGCGACCGGGTGTCCACACACGGCCGGGTGTCCATAAACAGTCCCCAGCCGCCCCTATTTCTCCTGTCAACTTCCCCCACACTTTTCTTAGCCTGGCCTGCTTTAGGGCAGCATTGGACGAGCGCACCAGAGAATCAGACTCCTCTGGTGGGCCCTGACTTCTCCATTAGGGGAGTTGAGAGTGCCAAGGTGAGGAGCATGATGATGATGATAGAAGTTAGCATCTGCTTTGTTTTCTTGGAATGCAAGCGTAAGTGTGCAACCTGCCACGCACCCACCCCCAGGCTGCAATACCATACTGCTAGCTTGTTTGCACTTGAAATTGGGCCTTTTAGGCATGTTGAGGCAGACACCGGCCACCATGTCATGGCTGCATCGGCGGCCTGGTATCCATACTCAGTCCCCAGCCGCCCAGTGGCCGGGTGTCCATACTCGGTCCCCAGCCGCCCAGCGGCCGGGTGTCCACACACGGTCCCCAGCCACTCCTATTTCTTCTGTCAACTTCCCCAACACTTTTCTTAGCCTGGCCTGGTTTAGGGCAGCATTCGACGAGCCCACCAGAGAACCAGACTCCTCCAGTGGACCCTGGCTTCTCCATCAGGGGAGTTGAGAGTGCCAAAGTGAGGAGCATGATGATGATGATAGAAGTTAGCATCTGCTTTGTTTTCTTGGAATGCAAGCACATGTATGTAGTAGCAGCTAGGCTTGATGTGGTCAGCAATTTGGTGCATATCCTACCTCCTCCGAGGATTGCTGGATGTTTTCCTGCTACTATCCCAGTTCTATGACTCCCTTTAAAACAAAGGCTTCAGGTGATGAATGATGGATGAAGTGGTGGCAAAGGAGAAAGAGCAGGAGGAACAGGGACAATTCACATCAATATCAGGCCAGTCAACCACACATGTCTTGTAGCATATGTTTCTGTACCAAAAGGAGCGGTTCGGCTACACAGTTATAGGGCATACAGTGAGTGCAATGCCTACCAAAAATTTTGAGGCGCTCCAATGCCCCTTGGAAGTGACATGGAGGTTAGAGGGCCTTAACTAAACCGTTTTTTCCATTTATAGCAACTGGGTCTCCTGTGCACTGTGGGCCTAAGCAGTGAATGGAAGGCTTTCCAAGATTTATGAGGAACTGCAATGCCCCTTGAAAAAGACGTGGATTACAGCACACTAAAAACCTTCTACCCATTATTGGGGAGTGGGTCTCCCGTAGTGTTCGCCTATGCATTGAAAAGCAAAAGCTGACTAAAATTAGGAGGAAATGCAATGCCCATTGGAAGAGTCGTGGAGGTTAGAGTTAATTAAAAACAACATTTCAATGCCCCTTGGAAGAGCTGTGGATTTCAGAGTGGTTTAACAAGACGGTTTTAATGCCCCTTGGAAGAGACGTGGAGGTCGCAGTAGCTTAACAAGATGGTTTTAATGCCCCTTGGAAGAATGGTGGAGGTCACAGTAGCTTAACAAGACGGTTTTAATGCTCCTTGGAAGAAATGTGGAGGTCACAGTAGCTTAACAAGATGGTTTTAATGCCCCTTGGAAGAGGCGTGGAGGTCGCAGTACCTTAAGAAGACGGTTTTAATGCCCCTTGGAAAGGTGGTAAAGGTCGAAGTAGCTTAACAAGACGGTTTTAATGCCCCTTGGAAGAGACGTGGAGGTCACAGTAGCTTAACAAGAGGGTTTTAATGCCCCTTGGAAAAGTGGTGGAGGTCGCAGTAGCTTAACAAGACGGTTTTAATGCCCCTTGGAAAAGTGGTGGAGGTCGCAGTAGCTTAACAGGACGGTTTTAATGCCCCTTGGAAGAGACGTGGAGGTCGCAGTAGCTTAACAAGATGGTTTTAATGCCCCTTGGAAAAGTGGTGGAGGTTGCAGTAGCTTAATAAGACGGTTTTAATGCCCCTTGGAAAAGTGGTGGAGGTCGTAGTAGCTTAACAAGATGGTTTTAATGCCCCTTGGAAGAGACGTGGAGGTCACAGTAGCTTAACAAGACGGTTTTAATGCCCCTTGGAAGAGTGGTGGAGGTCGCAGTAGCTTAACAAGATGGTTTTAATGCCCCTTGGAAGAGACGTGGAGGTCGCAGTAGCTTAACAAGACGGTTTTAATGCGCCTTGGAAAAGTGGTGGAGGTCGCAGTAGCTTAAGAAGACTGTTTTAATGCCGCTTGGAAAAGTGGTGGAGGTCGTAGTAGCTTAACAAGATGGTTTTAATGCCCCTTGGAAGAGACGTGGAGGTCACAGTAGCTTAACAAGACGGTTTTAATGCCCCTTGGAAGAGTGGTGGAGGTCGCTGTAGCTTAGCAAGATGGTTTTAATGCCCCTTGGAAGAGACGTGGAGGTCGCAGTAGCTTAACAAGACTGTTTTAATGCCCCTTGGAAAAGTGGTGGAGGTTGCAGTAGCTTAAGAAGACGGTTTTAATGCCCCTTGGAAGAGACGTGGACGTCGCAGTAGCTTAACAAAACGGTTTTAATGCCCCTTGGAAAAGTGTTGGAGGTCGCAGTATCTTAACAAGTCTGTTTTAATGCCCCTTGGAAAAATGGTGGAGGTCGCAGTAGCTTAAAAAGACGGTTTTAATGCCCCTTGGAAGAGACGTGGAGGTCGCAGTAGCTTAACAAGACGGTTTTAATGCCCCTTGGAAAAGTGGTGGTGCCCAGGTAACTGGAAGTATTATCTGCTATCCAATTAATAACCTGTTCACACTGATCAGTTCGCAATACTGGTGTTGTAGTGTGCTTCCCTAGTAATTCAGTCAAGAAGTGGGAGTGAGAAGATGTGGCTGTTGGATGTGGCACATTTTCACCTTGGCCACGGCCCCGTCCTCTACACGCACCATCACCAGAACGTCCAGTTCCACGTCCCTTGCCACACGCCTTGCCCAATGTAAATGAAGTAAAATAGCTTACACTCACACTATCAATGGAAAAAGGGTAATAGAAAGGATATTAGAACCGTGGAAGAGGAAAACCACAGTTCTATTTATCTGGCCTACACCAGACTCTTTTAAACAGATATATTGGTGTCTGAACAGTCAGGGAGACACTATTACAGTTTTTTTTTACGGCAAAAAATACCAAAAGCAGGATAATACAGAGATTTGACCCGTGGAACTGCAAAACCACAGTTCTATTTCTCTAGCCTACACCAGACTCTTTTAAACAGATATATTAGTGTCTGAACAGTCAGGGAGACACTATTACAGTTTTTTTTATGGCAAAAAATGACAAAGGCAGAAAAATACAGAGATTTGACCCATGGAACTGCAAAACCACAGTTCTATTTCTCTGGCCTACACCAGACTCTTTTAAACAGATATATTGGTGTCTGAACAGTCAGGGAGACACTATTACAGTTTTTTTTACGGCAAAAAATGCCCAAAGCAGGATAATACAGAGATTTGACCCGTGGAACTGCAAAACCACAGTTCTATTTCTCTGGCCTACACCAGACTCTTTTAAACAGATATATTTGTGTCTAAACAGTCAGGGAGACACTATTACAGCTTTTTTTTACGGAAAAAATGCCAAAAGCAGGATAATACAGGGATTTGACCCGTGGAGCTGCAAAACCACAGTTCTATTTCTCTGGCCTACACCAGACTCTTTTAAACAGATATATTGATGTCTGAACAGTCAGGGAGACACTATTACAGTTTTTTTTACGGCAAAAAATGCCAAAAGCAGGATAATACAGATATTTGACCTGTGGAACTGCAAAACCACAGTTCTATTTCTCTGGCCTACACCAGACTCTTTTAAACAGATATATTGGTGTCTGAACAGTCAGGGAGACACTATTACTGTTTTTTTTCGGCAAAAAATGCCAAAAGCAGGATAATACAGAGATTTGACCTGTGGAACTGCAAAACCACAGTTCTATTTCTCTGGCCTACACTAGACTCTTTTAAACAGATATATTGGTGTCTGAACAGTCAGGGAGACACTATTACAGGTTTTTTTTACGGAAAAAATGCCAAAAGCATGATAATACAGAGATTTGACCCATGGATCTGCAAAACCACAGTTCTATTTCTCTGGCCTACACCAGACTCTTTTAAACAGATATTTTTGTGTCTAAACAGTCAGGGAGACACTATTACAGTTTTTTTTTACGGAAAAAATGCCAAAAGCAGGATAATATAGAGATTTGACCCGTGGAACTGCAAAACCACAGTTCTATTTCTCTGGCCTACACCAGACTCTTTTAAAGAGATATATTGGTGTATGAACAGTCACAGACACACTCAATTTTTTTTTTTGAGTGAAAGAAATACCAAAAGGTTAATAAGACGCGTATTTGTACAGTCTGACTGAGGAAAAAAAAAATACAGGATTTAGATGAAAAAAAAAGGATTTTTCCTGGCCCCTGAGACCGGGGTGATAAGTCTAGCAATTTGACCAACAGGAGCACACAGGGCTGTAATGCAGCGTTTGCTGGTATAACCACTGCGTCACCTATAAGCCTGCCTGCCTGATGTCTGGGATGGATATTAGTCCTGAGAAGGACTATTTGTTTGATTTGGCAGGCTTTAGAGACCCTACACTACCTATTTTGCACTATATATGTCTCCCTAACTCAGCAGCACTCTCCCTACACTGTCTGATCCGGAGCGACTGTGTCCAAGATGGTGGCGCCCGTTTTTTCATTTCAGTGACTGGCTGGCAATCCCTGCATGTTCATTGGCTCTGTAAAGAGCACCAAACGTGCAGGGCGGAGACCCGAACTCCCGCCCGAGTAACCCGGAAATGCTCGGTGCTCGCCGAATATCCCGAGTAGTGAGATGCTCGGGCGAGTACTGAGCAGTGTCGAGCATGCTCGCTCAACACTACTCAAGACTAATGACAATTTATTCAATATGATGACCTAATGTTGTCAAATTCTGTGTCGCACCTCTGGGTTTAAAATGTTCACTATACCCCTTGATAAAATCCTTGAGGGGTTTAATTTCCAAAATGGGGTCACTTGTGGGGGGTTTCCACTATTTAGGCACATCAGGGGCTCTCCAAACGCTTTCGCTCTAGATTCCAGCCAATTTTGCGTTCAAAAAGTCACACAGTGCTCCTTCCCTTCTGAACTCTGCTGTGCGCCCAAACACTGTATTTTGCCCACATATGGGGTATTGGCGTACTCAGGAGACATTGCACAAAAGTTTTTCGGGTCCATTTTCTCCTCTTACCCTTGTGAAAATAAAAAATTGGGGCTAAAGCATCATTTTTGTGGAAAAAGTTTGATTTTTTTATTTTCACAGCTCCATGTTATAAACTTCTGTAAAGGACTTGGGGGTTCAGGGTGTTCACCACACATCTAGATAAGTTCCCTGAAGGATCTAGTTTCCAAAATGGTGTCACTTGTGGGGGGTTTCTTCTGTTTAGGCACATCAAGGGCTCTGCAAACGCAACATGGCGTCCGCTAATTATTCAAGCAAATTTTACAATCAAAAAGTCAAATGGCGCTCCTTCCCTTCCGAACCCTACCGTGCACCCAAACAGTGCTTTTTCCCCACATATTGGGTATCTGCATGCTCAGGAGAAATTTCACAACACATTTTGGGGTCCATTTTTTCCTGTTACCCCTGTGAAAATAAAAAAAATTGGGTCTAAAATAAAATTTTTGTGAAAAAGATTAAATGTTAATTTTTTTTTTCCACATTCAAAAAATTCCTGTGAAGCACCTGAAGGGTTAATAAAGTTCTTGAATGTGGTTTTGAGCACCTTGAGGGGTGCACTTTTTAGAATGGTGTCACTTTTGGGTATTTTCTGTCATAAAGACCCCTCAAAGTGACTTCAAATGTGATGTGGTCCCTAAAAAAATGGTTTGTAAATTTTGTTGGAAAAATGAGAAATCGCTGGTCAACTTTTAACCCTTATAGCTCCCTAATAAAAAAAAATGTTGTTTCCAAAATTGTGCTGATGTAAAGTAGACATGTGGGAAATGTTATTTATTAACTATTTTGTGTAACATATCTCTCTAATTTAAGGGCATAAAAATTCAAATTTTGAAAATTGCAAAATTTTCAAAATTTTCGCCAAATTTCCATTTTTTCACAAATAAACACAAGTGATATCGAATAAATTTTACCATAATCATGAAGTACAATATGTCACGAAAAAACAATCTCAGAATCAGGGGGATCTTTTGAAGTGTTCCAGAGTAATTACCTCATAAAGTGACAGTGGTCAGAATTGTAAAAATTGGTCTGGTCATTAACGTGCAAACCACCTTGGGTTGTAAAGGGGTTAAAGCTGTCAAACAGTCGCAAATCATGTTCACGGTCTGATGAAAACTGAAGGGTCGAGCACGCTATAACTACTCGGTGCTCGGCCGAGCATACTCGGCGAAAGGGTTAACAAAACATACTCGCTCATCACTAGAAGTGTCCCATTAACTTTTTTCCCCCTAAATCTATGTATATAGTGAAGTGAAGTGTCAGTCTATTAAAATAGTCACCTACTGCTGCTTTCTCGAGTATCCAGCGCCATTCTGCTTCTCTTCTCGTGGTGTCACCACTCTGCAGACTCTCCGGGTCCTGCTGCACTCTTCATGACCCGGAACTGGCTGTTACAATGTAAGTCTATGGAGCAGCAGAATGACCCATATATTCATGTAAAAAAAGCTTTTGGCTCACACATAGACTGCCATGTCATCTATATGGTCTGAATCGCCGTAACATGATTTAAAAGAGGAGTAGAGCGGCACTGGATACCAGAGAAGATAGTGATAGGTGAGTTTAACATACTGATACTACACTACATATATATATATATATATATATATATATATATATATATACACAGGTTAGGCGAAAAAAAGGTTCTCCTTTAAAGCAGAATATAATTGGCATACAGTTATAGCATTTCTCTGTAGTGGAGCTAGTTATATTTAGACATACACATGTGGTCAAAATTGTTGGTACCCTTCGTTTAATGAAATAAAAACCCACAATGGTCACAGAAATAACTTGAATCTGACAAAAGTAATAATAAATTAAAAATCTATGGAAATGAACAAATGAAAGTCAGTCATTGCTTTTCAACCCTGCTTCCACAGAAGTTTTAAAAAAAATTGGCCTGGACAGAAATGATAGTTCTTCTTAACTTAATATTTTGTTGAACAACCTTTTGAGGCAATCACTGCAATCAAACGATTCCTGTAACTGTCAATGAGACTTCTGCTCCTCTCGACAGGTATTTTGGCCCACTGCTCATGAGCAAACTGCTCCAGTTGTCTCGTGTTTGAAGGTTGCATTTTCCAGACGCCATGTTTCAGCTCTTTCCAAAGATACTCAAAAGGATTTAGGTCAGGGCTCATAGAAGGCCACTTCAGAATAGTCACATGTTTTCCTCTTAGCCAGTCTTGGGTGTTTTTAGCTGTGTGTTTTGGGTCATTATCCTGTGGCAAGACCCATGACCTGCGACTGAGACCAAGCTTTCTGACACTGGGCAGCACATTTATCTCTAGAATCCCTTGATAGTCTTGAGATTTCATTGTATCCTGCACAGATTCAAGGCACCCTGTACCAGATGCAGCAAAGCAGCCCCAGAACATAACAGAGCCTCCTCCATGTTTCACAGTAGGGACAGTGTTCTTTTCTTGATATGCTTCATTTCTCTGTCTGTGAACATAGAGCTGATATGCCTTGCCAAAAACTTCCATTTTTGTCTTCTCTGTCCACAGCACATTCTACCAGAAGCTTGTCAACATGTAGTTTGGCAAATTCCAGTCTGGCTTTTTTATGATTTTTTTTCAACAATGGTGTTGTTATGATCTGCAAAATGTACTAAGGAAAGATAGGGGAAAGCTGTCCCTACAGTAAGACTAAGCTGAATCCCTACGATGTAGCAGGCTGCCTGTTCCTAGTGAACAGATCTGCCTTAGCCCTCGGCAAGTCTGAACGAAGACTTATAGAATTAAGGGAGGGGTCCCTAAAAGAACTAAGGACTGTGACAAAAATGGGACACCTCCTAAACAGAGAAGTTGTTGCAGAACACAAAAAGACAAACTGACAAAAATGTACTAGAGGTCCCAGAGGACCAAGCAAACTTGACAGAGAAAGGCACCGAAGCACCAGGCTAGAGAAACAGTGAAACACTGAAGTCCAGCACAGCCATAAGGGCGGAGCTGGAATATAAAGGCAGATGGTCACGTGACCGCAAAACACAAGATGGAAAAAACAAACCGGAGGGTTCTATCAGTACCCCCTCCTTTATGAGGATCCGCCGGATCCTCCAGGCCCAGGCCTATCCGGAAACCTCCTGTGGAAAGCTTTAACAAGCCTAGGAGCAGAGACATCATCCGTCCTTACCCAGGAGTTGTCTTCGGGACCGAAACCCTTCCAGGAGACAAGATACAGTAATCTCCCTCTATGCCATCTAGAATTCAAGATATGAGAAATTTCATATTCGCCATCTTCCACTACAGGGGGAGCTGTGACAGTCCCTATCAGATACATCAGCCTTTTTCAACAAGGAAACATGAAACACAGGATTAATCTTCCAGGAAGTAGGGACATCCAACCTAGCAGCAGACGGGTTAACAACCTGAAGCACTTTAAATGGACCCACAAACTTAGGACCCAGTTTTTTAAAGGGAATCCTCAGCCGCAGGTTATTTGAGGACAACCAAACCATGTCACCCACAGTAAACAAAACCTCCTTACGTTTCCTGTCAAAATAATTCTTGGACTTCTTGTTAGCCTCTTGAAGGTTGCAGCGTACATTAGTCCAAACTCTCTCCAAATCATTGGAAAAATTCTCCTCCTCCGGCACCGCCGACCCCTATTTGGAGAACGAACCAAAAGACGGATGTCTCCCAGTACAACAAAAAAAGGAGAACACCCAGCAGAGGAGGATGTATGATTGTTAAGAGCAAATTCTGCGAGAGGCAGAAACTCAGACCACACCTCTTGATTGTCCGCCACAAAACAACGCAAAAACTGTTCAACATCCTGGTTCTTTCTTTCAGTCTGTCCATTAGACTCAGGATGATAACCAGACGAAAATGACTAATGGACTCCCAACCTGTCACAAAAAGCACGCCAAAAGCGAGCCACAAACTGAGGTCCTCTATCAGAAACAATATCCGTGGGAACGCCATGGAGCTTGACAATCTCCTTAACAAACACCTTAGCGAGTGTCTTGGCACAGGGCAACTTAATGAATGGAACCAAATGACACATCTTACTAAAACGGTCCACGACCACCCAGATGACAGTAAAACCCTCGGACACAGGAAGATCAATAATAAAATCCATTGTGAGATGAGTCCAAGGCGCACTAGGAACCTCCAGAGGGCAAAGAAACCCCGCAGCAGGAGTATGCAAAGCCTTTGACCTAGCACACACAGTACACTGACGCACCCACTTGATGACTTCCTTCTGCCATCCAGGCCACCAAAAACTGCGACTGATAAGTCTCTTAGTCTCCGAAATTCCTGGATGACCTGCCAACCGAGACTCATGACACTCCACAAACAAATCTCTCCTAAAGGCTCTAGGCACGAACAACCTCCCATGGGGAGTGTTAGATGGAGCATCATCTTGAGCTTTCAGAATCCCATTCTCCAAAACGGAGTCCAAAGCCGCCACCACAACTCCTTTCTGTAAAATGCTCTCCTCCTCCTCGGCACCGACCGTAGGAGAGAAGCTGCGAGATAAAGCATCAGCTTTATCATTCTTAGTACCAGGGATATAGGTAACAGAAAAATGGAACCGAGAAAAAAAAAGTGCCCACCTAGCTTGATGGGCATTCAAGCGCTTGGCAACATCCAGATAGATCAAATTATTATGATCTGTGAAAACCTGAATAGGAAATCTAGCGCCTTCCAAAAAATGATGCCAATGTTCAAACGCAAGTTTAATAGCTAGCAACTCCTCATTTCCAACATCATAATTCAGTTCGGTTTACGAATTTTTTTTCGAAAAGAAGGCACAAGGATGTACTCCATCCTTCTTCTCCTGAGACAAAACAGCTCCGAACCCCACCGATGAAGCATCGACCTCGACCAAAAAAGGCTTGGTCTCATCAGACTGCATAAGGATAGGGGCAGAACTGAACCTCTCTTTGAGATATTCAAACGCTTCAATGGCCTCAGTAGTCCACTGGGCCATATTCGCACCTTTCCTGGTGAGATCGGTTAGAGGTTTAACAATTACAGAAAAATTCTTAATGAATTTCCTGTAATAATTGGCAAAACCCAAAAATCTCTGTATAGATTTTAAACCAATAGGTCGAGGCCATTCCTGCACAGCCTGAACCTTCACAGGGTCCATCTCAAAGCCCTCGCTGGAGACAATGTAGCCCAAAAAACTAATTTTCTGCACAGCGAACTCACATTTCTCCAGCTTAGCAAAGAGTGAATTATCACTCAATAACTGCAAAACTTCACGTACACTCTGCCAATGGGACTCTAGATCTGGTGAATAAATCAAAATGTCATCCAAATACACAACCACATTCTTACCAATCAAAGGTCTCAGGATGTCATTAATAAGGTTCTGAAAAAATGCAGGTGCATTGGTTAGACCGAAAGGCATCACCAGATTCTCAAAATGACCCACTGGAGTGTTAAAAGCAGTTTTCCATTCATCACCCTCCTTCACTTGTAACAAATTGTAAATTGTATGCCCCCCGGAGATCAATTTTGGAGAACCACTTGGCTCCCACTAACTGGTTAAACAAGTCAGGAATTGAGTACGGTAATCTTATTAATTTCTTGAAAATCCAGACATGGACGTAAACCGCCGTCCTTTTTTTTAACAAAGAAAAATCCAACGGCCACAGGCGACTTAGAAGGTCTAATGTGACCAGCAGCCAGGCTAGTGTGTATGTACTCCTCCAAGGCCTTTCTTTCAGGGATAGTCAGATTAAACAAGCAACTCTTGAGAAGAGTAGCACCCGGAACAAACTCAATGGCGCAATCATAATCCCTATGAGGAGGTAAAACTTGCGACTCCTCCTCCGAAAAAACCCTCCAAAAATCTTGAATAGGTACCGGTAATTCCCCTTTTTCCACAGCCGCAATGCGACCATTACAACATTTATCATAGCACTTCGGACTCCAAGACTTAATCACATTAGTAGACCAGTCCAATAAAGGATTGTGCAGTTTTAACCAAGGCAATCCTAGAACAACTGGAGAGGGTAAATTATCTAAAAGAACCAAGTCCAAAATTTCTTGGTGAACTCCATTGATAGTGAGGGGAAATGCAGCAGTCTTGTGAGTAATACATTTCAAAGGAGTGTTATTAATTGCAATCACAGAAATAGGTGATGACAAAGGTTTGGATTTCAATTTAAGGTTTTCCAAAAACCCTTTATCAATCACATTAAGTGTTGAACCACAATCCACAAATACCTGAAATTCAATCAAATCTCCCTGCAAAGTAGTACTCCCAGAAAGAAATACTCCTGCAGAGCGTAAACAAGCTATACGGGCGTAACTGACCTTTTTTTTTCTTTACTTAAACGACGCTCACAATACTTAATCAAATGGTCAGCTTTACCACAATAAAGACACAATCCCTCGGCAAACCTCCGGTCTCTTTCCTGAGAGCGGAGTGACATCCCCCCAACCTCCATCGGTTCTGCGCCGTCAGAGCAAATTTTCTGGGGACTAGGAACTGACATTACAGGAGTCTTTACCTCATTGAGCCTGTACCTCAGTCTCCTGTCTATACGAACAGCTAACTGCATAGCATCCTGCAGAGTCTTTAGCGCAGGATCATTCCACTTAACTTCTGAAGCCCATCTCCTGAAGTGTGTGCAATAATTTTCAACATCACCTGACCCCTGATTCAAACGTCTGAGTTCTGATTCAGCAAATGAGATTCGATCAGGATCGTCATATAATAGCCCCATAGCAGAAAAAAATTCTTCAACAGACCTTAAACATGGATCATTAGGCTGGAGAGAAAAGGCCCACCCCTGTGGTTCATTGCGCAAAAGTGACATAATAAAACCAATGAGCTGTGATTCATTCCCAGAGGACCTTGGTCTCAAACAAAAATATAACAAACAAGCATTTTTAAAGGAAAAATAATCTTGCTGTTTACCATAAAAAACATCAGGCACTCCTACCTTGGGTTCGACAAAATGCGCTCCAGAACAGCTATTCACGTGTTGCTGAAGCTCGGCCACCTCCAGAGACAATCCCTGCAGGCGTTGAGCCAAATCCTGGACGGAAACCATACTGATCCCTGAATTTCTTTCATTTTAATTTTTTGGGCTGAACTTACTGTTATGATCTGTGTAACGGGTCTGGGAGGCGGAACCTCTGGGCTACTATACAAGGGAGCGGTCCTTGTAAGGGAGCGGGTGGCGACCAGGCAGGCAGTCACAGCAGGTGACCGGGACAGTCTCTGGGTGTACGGGCAGGAGGTCACGGCAAGTGATCAGGGCAGTCTCTGGAAGAACGGGCTGGAGGTCACGGCAAGTGACCGGGGCAGTCTCTAGGTAAAGGGTAGGTACGACCTGTGATGGCTGAACCTCCAGGTAGGCTAGCAAGGCAGATGGAGGATGTGTGCTCCCAGGTGAGCAAGTGAGAGTCTCTGGAATAGCAGGTGGTCACAGCACGTGACGGCGGAGCCTCCAGGTAGGCAAGCAGGCAGGTAGCGGAGAAGCGCTCCCAGGTTAGCGGGCAAGAGTCTGGAATAGCTGGTGGTCACAGCACGTGACAGCGGAGCCTCCGGGCTGGCAAGCAGGCAGGTAGCGGAGAAGCGCTCCCAGGTGAGCGGGCAAGAGTCTGGAATAGCTGGTGGTCACAGCACGTGACAGCGGAGCCTCCGGGCTGGCAAGCAGGTAGGTAGCGGAGAAGCGCTCCCAGGTGAGCGGGCAAGAGTCTGGAATAGCTGGTGGTCACAGCACGTGACAGCGGAGCCTCCGGGCAGGCAAGCAGGCAGGTAGCGGAGAAGCGCTCCCAGGTGAGCGGGCAAGCTGGTCCATAGACAGACTGACCGGAGTTGTAAGGCAGACCGTCGGACCTCAGGCAAGCAGGCAGGTAGCTGATGTGCGCTCCCAGGTGAGCGGGCAAGTTGGTCCTTAGACAGACTGACCGGAGTTGTAAGGCAGATCGTCGGACCTCAGGCAGGCAGGCAGGTAACAGGAAATCAGGCAGGATTAGGACAGCAAGCTGGCAGGAATCTGGCAGGTAACTGGCAGGTAACTGGCAAGGGACCTGAGGGCTGAAGCAGAGTAGAATGGTGCAACAACATTGCTCGGGCACCTCCATTTTGGAGGAGGTGCCTTATATATGGTAAAGTCCTCCGGCTATTGGCCGGGGACTCCTTAGTACGGCGCGCGCGGCCCCTTTAAGAGGGAGGGAGGGCGCGCGCGCGCGCCTTAAGCACAGTGGCCGGGAAGAAGCGCGCGCTGCCAGCAGAGCGGGAGAGGGACGCCGGGCATGGAGCAGAGCGGTGAGGGGAACAGCGTCCCTGCCTAGCAGAGGGCAGGGACGCCGGCACTACAGTACCCCCCCCCTTTAGGCCCCCCCTTTTTTAGGCCAGATAGAAATTTAGCTAGGATGAGAGGGGCATGGATGTTCTCCCGGGGCTCCCACGTTCTCTCCTCAGGACCAAACCCCTTCCAATCTACCAGAAAAAAGGTCTTTCCTCTTACCCTTTTGGTGGCAAGAATGTTCTCTACCTCAAACTCGTCCTCAGCAGAAACCGGAGCAGGAGGCGTACCTGTAGACTTGGAAAAAGAGTTAAGCACCACGGGTTTGAGGAGAGATACATGGAAGGAGTTAGGGATCCGTAAGTTGGCCGGGAGTTTCAATTTATAGGCCACCGGGTTGATCTGACTGATGACCTCCAGAGGACCGATGAACCGAGGTCCTAACTTGTAAGAAGGTATCTTGAGTCGAACATATTTAGATGAGAGCCAGACTTTATCTCCTGGACGAAATTGTGGAGGATCCAGGCGTTTTTTTGTCAGCGTGTCTTTTCATACGCTCGGATGACAGAAGGAGTGCGGACCGGGTACTCTCCCATATGGAGGAAAATTTGCTAACGAGAGATTCCGCAGCCGGGTTGTCCACAGAGGTGGAGACAGGAAAAGGAATCCGAGGATGCTGACCAAAGACTACAAAAAACGGGGATTTGGAGGAGGATTCGCTCTCGTGATTATTATAAGAGAACTCGGCCCATGGTAGGAGATCCACCCAGTCAGAATGGTGGGCATTAACGAAGTGCCGGAGGTAACTGGTCAGGTTCTGATTGATCCGCTCCACTTGACCATTGGACTGTGGGTGGTAAGCGGAAGAGAAGTCCAGGGTGACGTCTAGTAGTTTACAAGTGGCTCTCCAGAAACGTGAGGTGAACTGTACCCCACGATCCGACACGATGTGGAGGGGCAGGCCATGAAGACGGAAGATGTGGCGGAAAAAGTCTTTAGCCCGCTCGGGTGCAGACGGAAGGCCTGGCAGGGGAATAAAGTGAGCCATTTTGGAAAAGCGGTCAGCGACCACCCAAATGACCGTACAACCGGCAGAGACGGGGAGATCAGTTATAAAGTCCATTGCTATATGCTGCCAGGGGGCAGCAGGTACAAGAAGCGGAAGGAGGCGTCCGGCTGGCAGATGTCTCGGGACTTTGTTGCGGGCGCAGGACACACAGGCAAAAACAAAGTCTATTATGTCCTTGTGCAGGGTAGGCCACCAATAGTGCCGGGCAATAAGCTGGAGGGTCTTTTTCTGACCGGCGTGGCCAGCTAGTTTAGACGAATGGCCCCAGTGTAGGATCTTCTCCCGATCAGGTACTGAAACAAACGTCTTACCGGGAGGGAGACGATTTAGACTCACGGGAGCCACCTGCATTACTCTGGCGGGATCGATGATATGTTTAGGTTCTTCCTCGAGATCGGACACCAGAAAGGATCGGGACAAGGCGTCTGCTTTGACGTTTTTGTCAGCCGGGCGAAAATGAAGAACAAAATCAAAGCGAGCAAAAAACAAAGACCACCGGGCTTGGCGCGGGTTAAGTCTCTGGGCATGCTGGAGGTAAGCCAAGTTCTTGTGGTCAGTGAAAATTATTACCGGATGAAGAGCCCCCTCGAGTAGGTAACGCCACTCCTCCAACGCCAGCTTGATGGCCAATAACTCTCGGTCTCCTATGGAATAGTTGCGCTCAGAAGAGGAGAAGAGTTTGGAGAAGAAGCCACAAGTTACCATTCTCCCGGAACATGATTTTTGAGTAAGTACCGCTCCGGCTCCAGAGGAGGAGGCGTCAACTTCCAGGAAGAACTGCTTGTTGCCGTCCGGGCGATGCAGCACCGGGGCGGAAGAGAAGGCCTGTTTTAAGGAAAGAAAGGCCTCCTTTGCTTCGGGCGGCCACTCTTTGGGATTAGTACCCTTACGGGTGAGCGCGGAAATTGGGGCAGTCCGGGAAGAGAAGTGCGGGATGAAGAGGCGGTAATAGTTGGCGAAGCCCAGGAACCGTTGAATAGCCTTCAACCCCTCTGGTCGGGGCCATTTCTCAATGGCAGACAGTTTCTCAGGATCCATTTGTAGGCCGGTCTGAGAGATAATGTAGCCCAGAAACGGAAGCGAGGTCTGCTCAAAGAGGCACTTCTCATATTTAGCGTAGAGATGGTTTTGCCTGAGCCTGAGCAGGACCTGACGAACATCCCTCCGGTGAGTCTGGAGATCCGGAGAGAAGACCAAGATGTCGTCCAGGTACACCACTACGCAGGAGTAGAGAAGGTCCCGGAAGATGTCATTGACCAACTCTTGAAAGACGGCAGGAGCGTTACAGAGGCCAAAGGGCATTACCAGATATTCATAGTGGCCGTCCCGGGTGTTGAATGCCGTCTTCCATTCATCCTCCTGACGGATACGAACCAGGTTGTACGCCCCACGGAGGTCCAGTTTGGTGAAGATTCTAGCCCCTCTCAGACGATCAAATAACTCCGGAATGAGCGGAAGGGGGTACTTATTCTTCACCGTGATCTGGTTAAGGCCTCTATAGCCTATACAGGGACGGAGAGAGCCGTCCTTCTTTTTGACGAAAAAGAAGCCTGCTCCCACCGGGGAGGTAGATTTCCGGATGAATCCCCTGGCCAGATTCTCCTCAATATATTCGGACATCGACCGGGTCTCAGCAGTGGATAATGGATAAATACGCCCACGGGGAGGAGAAGTACCAGGTAACAGGTCGATAGGGCAGTCGTATGGTCTATGAGGGGGTAGTGTCTCTGCCTCCTTTTTATTAAAGACATCAGCATAAGACCAGTAAGGAATCGGAAGTCCAGGTAGATTAGCTGGGGTAGGAGAAGGACGGACGGGATGAACGGGAACCAGACAGGTCTTATGGCAGCCCTGTCCCCAGCGAAGGACTTCTCCGGTCTGCCAGTCAAGAACGGGTGCATGTTTCTGGAGCCAAGGTAGGCCTAGCAAGAGGGCGTGAGAGAGTCCAGGCAGAACATGGAAGGAGATACTTTCAGAATGCAGCATTCCCACCTGCAGAGTAATGGATTCGGTGATGAGTTGGATGGGGCGTGGTAAGAGCCCCCCATCCACGGCAGCAACAGACAAGGGTACAGCCAGAGGTTTGGTGGGGATGCGGTATTTCTCTACCAGGGACTGTGAAATAAGATTCCCGGCTGCTCCAGAGTCCAGTTGGGCTAGTTCGAAATAACGGTTCTCCCCGTAGACGATTGAAACTGACAACAGCAGGGATGGAGAGGATTTATTCTTGTCTAGGTGGACCTCTCTGAGCGAACCTAGACACAGGCGTTTCCCGACCTCTCCGGGCAGGCACGGATCCGGTGCTCCTTACTGCCACAGTAGAAGCAGGTCCCCTCGGCACGGCGTAAGTCCTGACAGGTCTTGACCATCTTGGTCTGGTCGACCTGCATAGGCTCAAGAGGGTGTACCTGGTTAGAGACAGAAGGAGTGACGGGTTTCTGAAAAGTAGGAGCTAGACGTGGTAACCTCCTCTCACGGGTGACCTCTCTGGCACGCTCCTGGAACCGTAGGTCAATCCGGGTGGCAAGAGTTATTAAGTCATCGAGAGTGGTAGGAATGTCCCGACCGGCAAGTTCATCTTTAATACGGCCGGACAGACCCTCCCAGAAGACGGAAACCAGAGCGTCGTTATCCCAGGCCAGCTCCGAGGCAAGGGTACGGAACCGTATGGCATATTGGCCCACGGTGAGACTTTCCTGACGGAGGCGTAGCAACGATGATGCGGATGAGGTCTTCCGTCCGGGTTCGTCGAAGACTTTCCGGAAAGCCGTGAGAAAAGCAGGCAAGTTGGACACCAGGGGGTCTCCTCTCTCCCATAGAGGATTTAGCCAGGCCAGGGCCTCCCCGGTGAGATGGGACATGATGAATGCAATTTTGGCTCGGTCGGAGTTAAACTGGTGGGACAATAGTTCAAAGTGCAGGGTGCACTGATTTATGAAGCCCCGAGCCTGGGCTGAGTCGCCTCCGAAGCGAGGAGGTGCAGAAAGCCGAGGTCCGGGGTAGGATATCATGGTGTTAGTGGACAGCGGAGCTGCCGGATTGCGAGACATGGCACTGGCGGAGGTTGTTGGTGGAGCAGTCAGAGTGTCCAGGTGAGTATTGACATTCCGCAGGTGACCCAGGATGGACTCCTGTTGGGACCTCTGACGGGACAGTTCATGACACAGGTCCGAGAGCGAGGGAGCTTGGGTGCCACCGGGTTCCATGGCCCGAGCAAACTGTAACGGGTCTGGGAGGCGGAACCTCTGGGCTACTATACAAGGGAGCGGTCCTTGTAAGGGAGCGGGTGGCGACCAGGCAGGCAGTCACAGCAGGTGACCGGGACAGTCTCTGGGTGTACGGGCAGGAGGTCACGGCAAGTGATCAGGGCAGTCTCTGGAAGAACGGGCTGGAGGTCACGGCAAGTGACCGGGGCAGTCTCTGGAAGAACGGGCTGGAGGTCACGGCAAGTGACCGGGGCAGTCTCTAGGTAAAGGGTAGGTACGACCTGTGATGGCTGAACCTCCAGGTAGGCTAGCAAGGCAGATGGAGGATGTGTGCTCCCAGGTGAGCAAGCGAGAGTCTCTGGAATAGCAGGTCGTCACAGCACGTGACGGCGGAGCCTCCAGGTAGGCAAGCAGGCAGGTAGCGGAGAAGCGCTCCCAGGTGAGCGGGCAAGAGTCTGGAATAGCTGGTGGTCACAGCACGTGACAGCGGAGCCTCCGGGCTGGCAAGCAGGCAGGTAGCGGAGAAGCGCTCCCAGGTGAGCGGGCAAGAGTCTGGAATAGCTGGTGGTCACAGCACGTGACAGCGGAGCCTCCGGGCTGGCAAGCAGGCAGGTAGCGGAGAAGCGCTCCCAGGTGAGCGGGCAAGAGTCTGGAATAGCTGGTGGTCACAGCACGTGACAGCGGAGCCTCCGGGCAGGCAAGCAGGCAGGTAGCGGAGAAGCGCTCCCAGGTGAGCGGGCAAGCTGGTCCATAGACAGACTGACCGGAGTTGTAAGGCAGACCGTCGTACCTCAGGCAAGCAGGCAGGTAGCTGATGTGCGCTCCCAGGTGAGCGGGTAAGTTGGTCCTTAGACAGACTGACCGGAGTTGTAAGGCAGACCGTCGGACCTCAGGCAGGCAGGCAGGTAACAGGAAATCAGGCAGGATTAGGACAGCAAGCTGGCAGGAATCTGGCAGGTAACTGGCAGGTAACTGGCAAGGGACCTGAGGGCTGAAGCAGAGTAGAACGGTGCAACAACATTGCTCGGGCACCTCCATTTTGGAGGAGGTGCCTTATATATGGTAAAGTCCTCCGGCCATTGGCCGGGGACTCCTTAGGACGGCGCGCGCGGCCCCTTTAAGAGGGAGGGAGGGCGCGCGCGCGCGCCCTAAGCACAGTGGCCGGGAAGGAGCGCGCGCTGCCAGCAGAGCGGGAGAGGGACGCCGGGCACGGAGCAGAGCGGTGAGGGGAACAGCGTCCCTGCCTAGCAGAGGGCAGGGACGCCGGCACTACAATCTGCAACATGTACTAAGGAAAGATAGGGGAAAGCTGTCCCTACAGTAAGACTAAGTGAATCCCTACGATGTAGCCGGCTGCCTGTTCCTAGTGAACAGACCCGCCTTAGTCCTCGGCTAGTCTGAACGAAGAGCTATAGAATTAAGGGAGAACTAAGGACTGAGACCAAAATGGGACACCTCCTAAACAGAGAAGTTGTTGCAGAACACAAAAAGACAAACTGACAAAAATGTACTAGAGAAAGGCAAAAAGAGACAGGAGCTCAATGTGAGGACACCTGAGATTAAATGAAAAGTAATTGGGGGCCAAAAGGCCACTCGCCCCGATGGTTGCGCACCCTTACACAACAGCGGTGAAAGCCTGAATGCCGTGTTGTCTGGCTGGAGATGCAAAGGAGCCCAGACGGTTGATGCGCCGCTCCCCAAACACTTCCTGGTTTGTCACGTGAATTATCATGTGGTGCAGGTCCTAGACGACGTGCAAGCTGGTCTTGGCAACAGCGGTGAATGGAAATGTTACTTAACTCCTCCAAAATAGTAAGTGATATTAAACAAAACCCAAAGCAGCTCCACCAGTGGTTCCAAAGGGACAAACAGTAGAAAGAAATGCGAATATGCCAGTGATCTTAAGCGCTAGGGTGATGGATGGGGATGAAAAAACGCTGAATAAGACAGGGGTAAATGGTCAATTGAGACCTTTTATTAGAAATCCTTGTATAATCCACAACACGTTTCGACAGCACACAGGCCGTCTTCATCAAAAATGTACTCGAGGTCCCAGAGGACCAAGCGAACTTGACAGAGAAAGGCACCGAAGCACCAGGCTAGAGAAACAGTGAAACACTGAAGTCCAGCACAGCCATAAGGGCGGAGCTGGAATATAAAGGCAGATGGTCACGTGACCGCAAAACACAAGATGGAAAAAACAAACAGGAGGGCTCTAACTGGTGTTCTCCTTGGTTGTCTCCCATGAAGTCAACTTTGGATCAAACAACGACACTGATGTTCCTTGAGCTTGAAGTTCACCTTTAATCTCTTTAGAATTTATCCTGGGCTCTTTTGTTACCATTCGTATTATCTTTGATTTGTCATCAATTTTCCTCCAGCGTCCACGTCCAGGGAGGCTGGCTACTGTCCCAGGGATCTTAAATTTCTGAATAATATGTGCAACTGTAGTCACAGGATCAGTCACAGGAAGCTGCTTGGAGATGGTCTAATAACCTTTACCTTTAACATGCTTGTCTATAATTTTCTTTCTAATCTCCAGAGACAACTCTTTCCTTTGCTTCCTCTGGTCCATGTTGAGTGTGGTACACACCATGTCACCAAACAGCAGAGTGAGTATCTGTAGCCCTATATACAGGCCCACTGACTGATTACAAAATTGTAGACACCTGTGATGCTAATTAGTGGACACAACTTGATTTCTCATGTCCCTTTTGTCACATTATTTTCAGGGGTACCATCATTTCTGTCCAGGCCTATTTCATGAGTTTAATTTTTTAACAAATTCTGTGGAAGCAGGGTTGAAAAGCAGTGTCTGACTTTCATTTGTTCATTTTCATAGATTTTTTATTTATTATTACTTTTGTCAGATTCAAGTTATTTCTGTGACCATTGTGGGTTTTTCATTCATTAAACGAGGGGTACCAACAATTTTGACTACGTGTGTATGGTGCGAATCCAGCCTAATGGTTGGTCACATTAGAATCACTGCAATTGGCCAAGTGAGTCTATGACGGAAAAGAAAACATACAATAGAGGAATTGAAAGGTCCTGCTCTGCAGAGCCATAGAGTACAGGGGTCAGACGTACTACATACTATGCTTCAGCAGGGATATGCTTGTAGAAGTGCAGTAAAGCAGGGTGTACTATGCTTTTCAACATCCTTAAAAAATGCATATTCACTTGTCAGGGAAGTATTGAGGAATATTGAAAATGTTCTTCCATATCTCCCTGACCCAGATATTGACCATTCTTCCCCTTTGACTCAGCACAAAAGCCCCAATTAACACAATCATGAGGAAGGCATTACACAAACAAATGGCAGCAATGAAGTGTTACAAGCTAACTAAAATGCAAATGTATTTCCTCTTAACACAGACCTGAGATAGATTGACACCTTCTCCCAGGCCAGAGTTTGGAGGAAAGAGGAAATGGTTTGTTAAGTTCAAAGGCACTCACAAACAATTTCCGGCAACCAGCCATAGCCACTTCGACTCCAATATGAAATATAAAATATTGTGAGTTCCATACGTCCGGCAATAATGGGACCCATATTTTTAGAGGTAAAATCATCGAGGGAGCGATAGGGATATTTTTTTGCCACTGAAAAACGCTACATAGAGCTGTAGCGCAAAAATATCCAGAATAGCAGACTGCAACTATACGATGTGTGGTCTCTAACTGAAGATGAAATCATAATGGAAAAAATGGCGTAGTTTGCAAGCTTCTGTGATCAATGAGCGATGAGTTATAGCAGAAGTTAGCGTTTTTAATAAAAATGTAGCCCACATGATGTCACCACAAGGGGTGTGTGGGTAAATCTCCCCTTAGGTATAAGAGAACTCATGGACATTACAGAAGGACTCATTGGCAGGGGTATAAGGATTATAAGCAACGGGTCGTGTTCGATAACGCTCAAATCAAACTGGGGAGCCCCTCCTCCATCCATATTGAATCATCGCAGCGATCGTATAGTGTAAGTTCTTCTTCTTTTATCTTGTTTATTTCATGTAACTGCTTATATATTTTTAATGTTTCCTTTGTAACATCCTTGTATATATTTTTCCTAAACACTGCCTCCCTTTTGGATTAAATATAAAATGTAATAATTCTGTTTTTTTTGTTCTGTAATTGTTCCCTTCCCTGAAGCCATATACGCTACCAAAACGCA
Source organism: Phyllobates terribilis (assembly GCF_046119375.1). Classification (NCBI taxonomy): domain Eukaryota; kingdom Metazoa; phylum Chordata; class Amphibia; order Anura; family Dendrobatidae; genus Phyllobates; species Phyllobates terribilis. Next base: position 344,992,213 of record NW_027362769.1, on the reverse strand, counting down.
GGCGTCCGGCCAGGCCTGTATTATACTTCAAATTCGGCCAGTGGTGGCAGAGAATAATAATAATTGGGCTATCGTGAATCTGACAGTGACAGTACGGAGGGCGTAAACACGGATTCCAGGTTTTGGAACCTAGAGGCGTGATGCCATACACTCATTTGTCGCTTACCGATGCCTACTCAGCGAGTAGTCTGGATCGCGTGCTCGCGACTCCAGACGAAATATGGACAGTGTGACAGCACGATGAGATATTGCGTGATCTCCCTGATGTCATCGCTGTGGTGATTCCTGACAAATTGGTGGCAGCGGTGGGATATTGCGTGATCTCCCCGGTGTTGTACCTGTGTGGTGATCCCTGACAACCCTGAGTAAAGGTTTTCACACATAATTATGGGGGGACTACATATTTACTGTTCCTCTGAATACTCTTTTTATGTTGTTTTTTTTCAAAAAATCACCAATGTACACAAACTCCACAATTGAAATAGGTCATAGTATAAGATATATCCTACTAATATTATAAATGCGAAAGTTTGTGAGTATGTATGTTTGTTACTCTTTCACGAAAAAACTACTGGACGGATTTGCATGAAACTTTACAGTATTATAGATTATACATCAGAATAACATATAGGCTACAATTTGTAATGATTTTATGTAATTTTGGTCGTAATATAACGATACATGTCAATTAAGTCGGAAAAAAATCTGGCCTCTGAGAGCTATCTTGGCGTACGCTGCCTAAACCGTTGGAGTTACACAAAGATGATGTACCGTAGAATTGTTTGTCTTGAATAGTTCTAAATAAAAGTCCGCGACAGCATATATCTGCCTTTTATGTGGAAGCCACTATGACCAAAATTGTGAACCATAAATTTAATTAAATTAGATACTATTTTACAATGCACATTTTAGTATATTTATCAAACTTTTTAGTATATTTATCAAACTCTTATATACACACATACACAGGTGATATTTAAATGGCTGATTTACAGCAGTCAGAAGAGATTGATAATACAATAATTTGCCCATAGTGGATCATTGTATAGTGAGGTCACTGTTGCCGCCTGTCCACAGTCAGAATACAGGGGTGATCATATACCGTGGCCAGGTACAAGTGTGGCACAGGGGGTTCACACACGACCCCCAGGGACTGACATTTCATAGAAACTTTGGCAGCTGTCAGTCATGAGCTCACCCTGATACATTACACTCTGGAAACAGCTGAAGGGAGAAGGATAATTTATGACATTTTCTCAGACTTAAAAAAAAAAAAAAAAAAAAAAAGCACAGAAAACAGCCCATATGTCAGGAACAGGTTACTAGGGAACTACACGTCCCAGCACGGCCTGCCCGCGCCCACAGCCCGGGGGGAGTGTGAGGCTTCCTCCTGCAGGTTGCCCGGGGGCACCGGGCCGTCATTGTCCTCACACAGGCACCGTATAATAAAACATGCGCTCACCTGCGCTAGCTGCTGCAGCTGGGAAAGTTCCGAGCGCCTCGCCTGGGCGGAGGGGAAGTGACTCACACACGGGGAGGGGCAGTAACCTGAGTGCGGCTCCATGGAGGATGCACACACTGCAGCCTGACAGCACCGGTAGCAGCGCTACACAAATGGCGTCCTCCCCTCCTGTGTGCAGCACAGCCCTGTGTGTGTGCAGCGCAGCATGTCACCCACAGCACCAGCAGGCTGCTCTCAGCTCCCACAGAGCACTGGGAATGGTTGCTATGGGTAACCGCACCACAGCTGCTTCTCATAGACCAGTCATATACAACTGATATCAACTGTACAGCGATCGTAATATAACTAATTAGATTGTTTTAGTATTTCGTTTGAACTTTACTAAGTACCTATTTTGTAATTAGTACTTATAAAAATGCCGCAAAAGCGTAAGTCTAACATTTCGCAAAGCTCTAATAAAGCCCGAGCTATGAAAATAATTAGACCTGATGAGACGTCTCAACAAGCCGAGCAGCGAAGGCTTGAGCAGGCGGTGCGTTGTGCGGCACATAGAGCTGCAGAGACTCCAGAACAATCCCAAGCCCGACGTGAACGGAATGCGGAGTTTTTGGCATCTCAGCGGGCTGCTGAAACTCAAGAACAGTCCCAAGCCCGACGTGAACAGCATGTGGAGTATCTGGCGTCTCAACGGGCTGCTGAAACTCCAGAACAGTCCCAAGCTCGACGTGAACAGCATGCGGAGTATCTGGTGTCTCAACGGGCTGCTGAAACTCCAGAACAGTCCCAAGCTCGACGTCAGCAGCAAGAGACTTACATGGCGTTCCAAAAAGCCACTGAAACTTATGAAATGGCCGAATCTCACAGACGCACTGTTGCTGAAAGGGCAGCACAGCGACGTCAAACATTTACAAGAAATACATGGATATTGTTTAATAAAGCTGCATTTGAGTATGACGAGACTCTTGATTATGAAACTCACAAGCTTATAAAAATAGAAGCAATGAGCATAGATTGCAAATATTGCAGAGCTCTTAAGTGGAAAGAGGAAGCAGCAGGTATGTGTTGTTTGGGCGGGAAAGTAGCTCTTCCTTATATAGACGAGCCAGTTCAACCTTTAAAAGAGCTTTTCTCTAATGAAACTGATGAATCTCGCCTTTTTCTAAATAATATAAGAAAATACAACATGTGCTTTCATATGACGTCTTTTGGAGCAGATCAAATTGTCTCAATGCCAGGGTTTTGCCCGACCTTTACAATACAAGGACAAGTATACCACCGTATCGGTTCTTTTATTCCTACGTCCATTTCGCAACCACAATTTTTACAAGTTTATTTAATAGGTGACGAAGAAGAACAAATCAACAGGCGTACTGAGTGCATGCAAAGCGTAGATAGAAACATAGTTAAAAAATTACAACGAGTACTTCACGACCACAGCATTTTGGTGCATGAATTTAAAACGGCTAGAGACAGAATGATCAATGACGATCATTTCAAAGTAGTGATTCACCCAGACCGTGTACCACATGGTCAACATGAGAGACGATTCAATGCCCCTACTACAAATGAAATAGCTGCTGTAATAGTTAGTAGCGAACAAACTATGTCTCGGGACATCGTTGTGCAGCCGCGCGATGGCATGCTCACTAGGGTTCCCGATACACATAGATTCTATGACGCTCTCGAGTACCCAATCATTTTTTGGAAAGGAAAAGAGGGGTACAGCATTGATATTTCTCAGATAAATCCAATTACCAAACAAGCAATGGCAAGCAAAAAGGTGTCCTGCAAAGATTTTTATGCCTTTCACTTGATGGTCCGTCGCAGCGATTTTAATTTGATGCTTAAGTGTAGGCTCCTACTTCATCAGTTTCTGGTCGACATGTATGTAAAGATGGAAAGTGAGCGCTTAAGGTTCATTTCTTTAAATAAAAAAAAACTGCGCGCAGAGAATTACATTCACTTGCAAGATGCAATAAGAAATGATGCGGATTTGGATCCAAATAACTTAGGTCAGATGGTGATTCTCCCGTCATCATTTGTAAATAGCCCGAGATACCTACACGAATACACACAAGATGCGTTCACATACGTACGTAATTATGGGAGGCCTGATTTATTTATTACAATGACTTGCAACCCCTCTTGGCCAGAAATCACCAAAGAGCTTATGGCTGGTCAAAATTCAACGGACAGACATGACTTAACACCTCGAGTATTTAGAATAAAAGTACAGAAGTTGGTAGCTCTACTTACAAAAGGTAACATATTTGGTGATATGCAATGCTTCATGTACTCGATCGAGTGGCAAAAGCGAGGTGTAACGGGTCTGGGAGGCGGAACCTCTGAGCTACTATACAAGGGGGCGGTCCTTGTAAGGGAGCGGGTGGCGACCAGGCAGGCAGTCACAGCAGGTGACCGGGACAGTCTCTGGGTGTACGGGCAGGAGGTCACGGCAAGTGACCGGGACAGTCTCTGGAAGAACGGGCTGGAGGTCACGGCAAGTGACCGGGGCAGTCTCTGGGTGAACGGGCTGGTACGACCTGTGATGGCTGAACCTCCAGGTAGGCTAGCAAGGCAGATGGAGGATGTGTGCTCCCAGGTGAGCAAGCGAGAGTCTCTGGAATAGCAGGTGGTCACAGCACGTGACGGCGAAGCCTCCAGGTAGGCAAGCAGGCAGGTAGCGGAGAAGCACTCCTAGGTGAGCGGGCAAGAGTCTCTGGAATAGCTGGTGGTCACAGCACGTGACGGCGGAGCCTCCGGGCAGGCAAGCAGGCAGGTAGCGGAGAAGCGCTCCCAGGTGAGCGGGCAAAAGTCTCTGGAATAGCTGGTGGTCACAGCACGTGACGGCGGAGCCTCCGGGCAGGCAAGCAGGCAGGTAGCGGAGGAGCGCTCCCAGGTGAGCGGGCAAGCTGGTCCATAGACAGACTGACAGGAGTAGAAAGGCAGACCGTCGGACCTCAGGCTAGCAAGCAGGCAGGTAGCTGATGTGCGCTCCCAGGTGAGCGGGCAAGCTGGTCCTTAGACAGACTGACAGGAGTTGTAAGGCAGACCGTCGGACCTCAGGCTAGCAAGCAGGTAGCAGGAATAACTGGCAGGAAACAGACAGCAAACTGGCAGGACTCTGGCAGGAATCAGGCAGGTAACTGGCAGGTAACTGGCAACGGGACCTGAGGGCTGAAGCAGGGTAGAACAGTGCAACAACATTGCTCGGGCACCTCCATTTTGGAGGAGGTGCCTTATATATGGTGAAGTCCTCCGGCCATTGGCCGGGGACTCCTTAGGACGGCGCGCGCGGCCCCTTTAAGAGGGAGGGAGAGCGCGCGCGCGCGCCCTAAGCACAGTGGCCGGGAAGGAGCGCGCGCTGCCAGCAGAGCGGGAGGAGGACGCCGGGCACGGAGCAGGGAGGTGAGGGGAACAGCGTCCCTGCCTAGCAGAGGGCAGGGACGCCGGCGCTACAGTACCCCCCCCTTTAGGCCCCCCCTTTTTTAGGCCAGACAGAAATTTAGCAAGGATGAGCGGGGCATGGATGTTCTCCCGGGGCTCCCACGTTCTCTCCTCAGGACCAAACCCCTTCCAATCTACTAGAAAAAAGGTCTTTCCTCTTACCCTTTTGGTGGCAAGAATGTTCTCTACCTCAAACTCGTCCTCAGCAGAAACCGGAGCAGGAGGCGTACCTGTAGACTTGGAAAAAGAGTTAAGTACCACAGGTTTGAGGAGAGATACATGGAAGGAGTTAGGGATCCGTAAGTTGGCCGGGAGTTTCAATTTATAGGCCACCGGGTTGATCTGACTGATGACCTCCAGGGGGCCGATGAACCGAGGCCCTAACTTGTAAGAAGGTATCTTGAGTCGGACATATTTAGATGAGAGCCAGACTTTATCTCCGGGACGAAATTGTGGAGGATCCAGGGGTTTTTTGTCAGCGTGTCTTTTCATCCGTTCGGACGACTGAAGGAGTGCGGATCGGGTACTCTCCCAAATGGAGGAAAATTTGCCAACGAGAGATTCCGCAGCCGGGTTGTCCACAGAGGTGGAGACAGGAAAAGGAATCCGAGGATGCTGACCGAAGACTACAAAAAACGGGGATTTGGAGGAGGATTCGCTCTCGTGATTGTTATAAGAGAACTCGGCCCATGGTAGGAGATCCACCCAGTCTGAATGATGGGCATTAACGAAGTGCCGGAGGTAACTGGTCAGGTTCTGATTGATCCGCTCCACTTGACCATTGGACTGTGGGTGGTAAGCGGAAGAGAAGTCCAGGGTGACGTCTAGCAGTTTACAAGTGGCTCTCCAGAAGCGTGAGGTGAACTGTACCCCACGATCCGACACGATGTGGAGGGGCAGGCCATGAAGACGGAAGATGTGACGAATAAAGTCTTTAGCTAGCTCGGGTGCAGATGGGAGGCCTGGCAGGGGAACGAAATGAGCCATCTTGGAGAAGCGGTCAGCGACCACCCAAATGACCGTACAACCGGCAGAGACTGGGAGGTCTGTTATAAAGTCCATTGCTATATGCTGCCAGGGGGCAGCAGGTACTGGGAGCGGAAGGAGGCGACCGGCTGGCAGATGTCTCGGAACCTTGTTGCGGGCGCAGGACACACAGGCAGAAACAAAGTCTATTACGTCCTTGTGCAGGGTAGGCCACCAGTAGTGCCGGGTAATAAGCTGGAGGGTCTTTTTTTGACCGGCATGGCCAGCCAGTTTAGACGAGTGACCCCAGTGAAGGATCTTCTCCCGATCAGGTACTGATACGAACGTCTTTCCGGGAGGGAGACGATTTAGACTCACGGGAGCCACCTGCATTACTCTGGCGGGATCGATGATGTGTTTCGGATCTTCCTCGAGATCAGACACCAGAAAGGATCGAGACAAGGCGTTCGCCTTGACGTTTTTGTCAGCCGGGCGAAAATGAAGAACAAAATCAAAGTGTGCAAAAAACAAGGACCACCGGGCTTGGCGCGGGTTAAGTCTCTGGGCATGCTGGAGGTAAGCCAAGTTCTTGTGGTCCGTGTAAATTATTACCGGGTGAAGAGCCCCCTCGAGCAGGTAACGCCACTCCTCCAATGCCAGTTTGATGGCCAATAACTCTCGGTCTCCTATGGAATAATTGCGCTCTGAGGAGGAGAAGAGTTTAGAGAAGAAGCCGCAAGTTACCATCCTCCCGGAAGATGATTTTTGAGTAAGTACCGCTCCGGCTCCAGAGGAGGAGGCGTCAACTTCCAGGAAGAACTGCTTGTTGCCGTCCGGGCGATGCAGCACCGGGGCGGAAGAGAAGGCCTGTTTTAAGGAAAGAAAGGCCTCCTCTGCTTCGGGCGGCCACTCTTTGGGATTAGTACCCTTACGGGTGAGCGCTGAAATTGGGGCAGTCCGGGAAGAGAAGTGTGGTATGAAGAGGCGGTAGTAGTTGGCGAAGCCCAGGAACCGCTGAATGGCCTTCAACCCCTCCGGTCGAGGCCATTTCTCGATGGCAGACAGTTTCTCTGGATCCATTCGTAGGCTGGTCTGAGAAATAATGTAGCCCAAAAACGGAAGCGAGGTCTGCTCAAAGAGGCCCTTCTCGTATTTAGCGAAGAGGTGATTCTGCCTGAGCCTGAGCAGGACCTGACGAACGTCCCTCCGGTGATTCTGGAGATCCGGAGAGAAGACCAAGATGTCGTCCAGGTACACCACTACGCAGGAGTAGAGAAGGTCCTGGAAGATGTCATTGACCAACTCTTGAAAGACGGCAGGAGCGTTACAGAGACCAAAGGGCATTACCAGATATTCATAGTGGCCGTCCCGGGTGTTGAATGCCGTCTTCCATTCATCCCCCTGACGGATACGAACCAGGTTGTACGCCCCACGGAGGTCCAGTTTGGTGAAGATTCTAGCCCCTCTCAGACGATCAAATAACTCCGGAATGAGCGGAAGGGGGTAGTTATTCTTCACCGTGATTTGGTTAAGGCCTCTATAGTCTATACAGGGACGGAGAGAGCCGTCCTTCTTTTTTATGAAGAAGAAGCCTGCTCCCGCCGGGGAAGTAGATTTCCGGATGAATCCCCTGGCCAGATTCTCCTCAATATATTCGGACATCGACCGGGTCTCAGCAGCGGATAATGGATAAATACGCCCACGGGGAGGAGTAGTACCGGGTAACAGGTCGATAGGGCAGTCGTATGGTCTATGAGGGGGTAGTGTCTCTGCTTCCTTTTTATTAAAGACATCAGCATAAGACCAATAAGGAATCGGAAGTCCAGGTAGATTAGCTGGGGTAGGAGAAGGACGGACGGGATGGACGGGAACCAGACAGGTCTTATGGCAGTCCTGTCCCCAGCGAAGGACTTCTCCGGTCTGCCAGTCAAGCACGGGTGCATGTCTCTGAAGCCAAGGTAGACCTAGCAAGAGAGCGTGAGAGAGTCCAGGCAGAACATGAAAGGAGATACTCTCAGAATGCAGCATTCCCACCTGTAGAGTAATGGATTCGGTGATGAGTTGGATGGGGCGTGGTAAGAGACCCCCATCCACGGCAGCAACAGACAAGGGTACAGCCAGAGGTTTGGTGGGGATGCGGTATTTCTCTACCAGGGACTGTGAAATAAGATTCCCGGCTGCTCCAGAGTCCAGTTGGGCTAGTTCGAAATAACGGTTCTCCCCGCAGACGATTGAAACTGACAGCAGCAGAGATGGAGAGGATTTATTCTTGTCTAGGTCGACCTCTCTGAGCGAACCTAGACACAGGCGTTTCCCGACCTCTCTGGGCAGGCACGGATCCGGTGCTCCTTACTGCCACAGTAGAAGCAGCTCCCCTCGGCACGGCGTAAGTCCTGACGGGTTTTGACCATCTTGGTCTGGTCGACCTGCATAGACTCAGGAGAGTATACCTGGGGAGAGATGGAGGGAGTGACGGGTTTCTGAAAGGTAGGAGCTAGACGTGGAAACCTCCTCTCACGGGTGACCTCTTTGGCACGCTCCTGGAACCGTAGGTCAATCCGGGTGGCAAGAGTTATTAGGTCATCGAGAGTGGTAGGAATGTCCCGACCGGCAAGTTCATCTTTAATACGGCCGGACAGACCCTCCCAGAAGACGGATACCAGAGCGTCGTTATCCCAGGCCAGCTCCGAGGCAAGGGTACGGAACCGTATGGCATATTGGCCCACGGTGAGACTTCCCTGACGGAGGCGTAGCAGAGATGATGCGGATGAGGTCTTCCGTCCGGGTTCGTCGAAGACTTTCCGGAAAGCCGTGAGGAAGGCAGGCAAGTCGGACACCAGGGGGTCTCCTCTCTCCCATAGAGGATTTAGCCAGGCCAGGGCCTCCCCGGTGAGATGGGACATGATGAAGGCAATTTTGGCCCGATCGGAGTTAAACTGGTGGGACAATAGTTCAAAGTGCAGGGTGCACTGATTTTTGAAGCCCCGAGCCTGGGCGGAGTCGCCTCCGAAGCGAGGAGGTGCAGAAAGCCGGGGTCCGGGGTAGGATACCATGGTATTGATGGGCAGCGGAGCTGCCGGGTTGCGAGTCATGGCACTGGCGGTGGTTGCTGGTGGAGCAGTCAGAGTATCCAGGCGAGAATTGACATTCCGCAGGTGACCCAGGATGGACTCCTGTTGGGACCTCTGACGGGACAGTTCATGACAGAGGTCCGAGAGCGAGGGAGCTTGGGTGCCACCGGGTTCCATGGCCCGAGCAAACTGTAACGGGTCTGGGAGGCGGAACCTCTGAGCTACTATACAAGGGGGCGGTCCTTGTAAGGGAGCGGGTGGCGACCAGGCAGGCAGTCACAGCAGGTGACCGGGACAGTCTCTGGGTGTACGGGCAGGAGGTCACGGCAAGTGACCGGGACAGTCTCTGGAAGAACGGGCTGGAGGTCACGGCAAGTGACCGGGGCAGTCTCTGGGTGAACGGGCTGGTACGACCTGTGATGGCTGAACCTCCAGGTAGGCTAGCAAGGCAGATGGAGGATGTGTGCTCCCAGGTGAGCAAGCGAGAGTCTCTGGAATAGCAGGTGGTCACAGCACGTGACGGCGAAGCCTCCAGGTAGGCAAGCAGGCAGGTAGCGGAGAAGCACTCCTAGGTGAGCGGGCAAGAGTCTCTGGAATAGCTGGTGGTCACAGCACGTGACGGCGGAGCCTCCGGGCAGGCAAGCAGGCAGGTAGCGGAGAAGCGCTCCCAGGTTAGCGGGCAAAAGTCTCTGGAATAGCTGGTGGTCACAGCACGTGACGGCGGAGCCTCCGGGCAGGCAAGCAGGCAGGTAGCGGAGGAGCGCTCCCAGGTGAGCGGGCAAGCTGGTCCATAGACAGACTGACAGGAGTAGAAAGGCAGACCGTCGGACCTCAGGCTAGCAAGCAGGCAGGTAGCTGATGTGCGCTCCCAGGTGAGCGGGCAAGCTGGTCCTTAGACAGACTGACAGGAGTTGTAAGGCAGACCGTCGGACCTCAGGCTAGCAAGCAGGTAGCAGGAATAACTGGCAGGAAACAGACAGCAAACTGACAGGACTCTGGCAGGAATCAGGCAGGTAACTGGCAGGTAACTGGCAAGGGGACCTGAGGGCTGAAGCAGAGTAGAACAGTGCAACAACATTGCTCGGGCACCTCCATTTTGGAGGAGGTGCCTTATATATGGTGAAGTCCTCCGGCCATTGGCCGGGGACTCCTTAGGACGGCGCGCGCGGCCCCTTTAAGAGGGAGGGAGAGCGCGCGCGCCCTAAGCACAGTGGCCGGGAAGGAGCGCGCGCTGCCAGCAGAGCGGGAGGAGGACGCCGGGCACGGAGCAGGGAGGTGAGGGGAACAGCGTCCCTGCCTAGCAGAGGGCAGGGACGCCGGCGCTACACGAGGTTTGCCTCATGTGCACTTACTCCTGTGGTTAAAGGAAAAATTGCATCCGAACCAAATTGACGAAATCATATGTGCTGAGATACCAAACCCAGAAACCGATCAAAAGCTCTATGATACAGTGACAAAGAATATGATTCACGGGCCATGTGGTACATTCAATTCTTCATCGCCATGCATGAAGGAAGGAAAATGTACCAAAAAATATCCGAGGAAGCTTTTAAAAGATACTCAAACCAATGACAAAGGTTATCCTTTGTACAGGCGCAGAGCACCAGATAATGGTGGACGCACGACGATTATAGAAACCCGTAGAGGAACACAGGAAATATTGATGGACAATAGCTGGGTGGTCCCATATTCTCCACTCTTATCAAAAAATTTTAATTCTCATTTAAATGTAGAGTTCTGTAATACGGTACAGGCGATAAAATATATTTGTAAATATATTAATAAGGGTAGCGACCAGGCTATTTTTAACATCCGCCAGCAAGGGAATGTTAACATTGACCCAAGAGATGAGGTGCAGACCTTTAGAACCGGCCGATATGTTAGTAGTAACAAAGCAGCATGGCGGATCTTAGGTCTGCCTCTGCACGAGAGACACCCAACCGTCACTCAACTCGCGATTCATTTACCCAATGGCGAGAGGGTTTACTTTACGGAAAATAATTTTAGAGAGAGATTAGAAGCACCACCTAAAACTACACTAACTGCATTTTTCCTGTTGTGCCAAAGTGATACGTTTGCAAAAACATTACTTTACATTGATGTGCCTCGCTACTATACTTGGAATGTGGCACGGAAGCAATGGAAACGTCGTTTACAAGGAACACCTGTCGATGGCTGGCCAGGTGTTAAGGCAGGAGACGCTCTAGGTCGCATTTACACGGTGCATGTTAGCAATTTTGAATGTTATTGCTTGCGTATGCTGCTGAATGTAATAAGGGGTCCAACCAACTTCTCGGATTTAAAACATTTGAAGGTCAAGAACTTGCAACTTTTCGGCAGGTGTGTGAGAAGATGGGGTTGTTGGAAGATGATAACCACTGGGATACCACCTTAGAAGAGGCCGTGCTATGTCGCTCCCCGGCGCAAATAAGAGAGATGTTTGCCATATTGATATGCACTTGCGGTTTATACAATCCTCTACAACTCTGGCACAAGCATAAAACTGCGTTATCAGAGGATATCATGCACAGATTTGAAAGAATGGATCACGTTAACGATGATCTCTGTTTCAATGAGGCGTTGGGGCTTATCGAGGACAAAATATTAATAATTTCTGGAAAGAAATTGTCCGATTTTGGTCTACCCTCACCGCGACGTAGAGCTGTCGAACGAGTTGATAAAAGGGCTAAGCTATGATACCAACCAGTTAGACGCTCACGTTTGCGAAACTGAGCCACGTTTGCTACCTGATCAAAGAGAGATTTATCACAAAATAGTAGGACGAGTTGAGAATGGTGAAGGCGAACTTTTTTTCCTTGATGCCCCGGGTAGTACAGGAAAAACTTTCTTGCTTAATTTACTTTTAGCAAAAATTCGTAGCGGTCATAACATTGCATTAGCTGTGGCTTCCTCTGGAATTGCTGCAACATTGCTAAGCAGTGGACGGACGGCACATTCAGTCTTTAAATTACCTCTTAATCTGGTGAACGAAGAAACCCCATCGTGTAATATCAGCAAGAGCAGCGCCCGTGGCCTCCTGTTGCAACAGTGCAAACTAATCATGTGGGACGAGTGCACAATGTCACACAAACGCGCCATCGAAGCTCTTGATCGTTGTCTACAAGACTTACACAGTAAACAAACAATAATGGGTGGTGTGGTTGTTTTATTGGCTGGGGACTTTAGGCAAACTTTGCCTGTCATCGAGCGAGGCACTGCAGCAGACGAAATCAATGCATGTCTGAAATCCTCATATTTATGGACCAAAGTTGAAAAGCTGCACCTCACCACCAACATGCGTGTCCAGTTATTCAGTGATCTAGAGTCGGGCGCGTACGCTGAGAAACTGCTCGAGATCGGTGAAAGTCGAATCAAAACTGACGAAGAAGGTATGGTTCTATTCACTAACCAAATTTGTCATGTTGTGGATTCGGAAGACGCACTTATTGCTCAAGTTTTTCCAAATTTGCAACAAAACATCCACGATGAAAATTGGCTATGTGAAAGAACTATACTAGCACCAAGAAATGAAACAGTTGCGAAAATCAATAAAATTATCTTGGACCAAGTAACCAGCGATGCAACAACCTACAACTCCATCGACACAGTCATGTCATCTGAAGACTGTACGAGCTACCCTGTGGAAATTCTTAACTCTTTGGAGCTATCCGGGGTCCCATCTCATAAGCTCGAATTAAAGGTCGGTATACTCGTTTTGTTAATGCACAACTTGGACGCCCCGAGATTATGTAATGGCACTAGATTGCGAGTCACTGAACTAGGCAGGCACATTGTAAAGGCCACAATTTTAACTGGAGAAGCTAAGGATGAAAATATTCTTATACTACGCATCCCAATAATACCCAATAACTTACCCTTTAATTTCAAACGTTTGCAGTTCCCACTTAAAGTTGCATTTTCAATGACCATCAATAAATCGCAAGGGCAAACTTTGAAGGTAGCGGGGATACATTTAGGCACGCCCTGTTTTTCCCACGGTCAGCTATACGTAGCTTGCTCACGTGTTTCTAAATCGCAAAATCTACATATTTTCGCTGAACGAAAGAAATCAAATAACATAGTTTACAGGAGTATATTGCAGTAAAAACACATAGATAAATTACCTGCAGATGTCCATTATTCTAATTACATACTAATTCTTTACTAACACGAACAATATTAAACGCAAGTGACTTCAGCCCGTCCTGTTTATTAATCAGTGTTTAGTAGTGTTGAGCGAACATGCTCGACACTGCTCGGTACTCACCCGAGCATCACGCTACTCGGGATGTTCGGCGAGCACTGAGCATTTCCGGGTTACTCGGGCGGGAGCTCGGGTCTCCGCCTTGCATGTTTGGTGCTCTTTACAGAGCCAATGAACATGCAGGGATTGCCAGCCAGTCACTGTAATGCTGCAGCCATGTTGGTTGTGGGCATTACAGTGATTGGCTGGCCGCACAGCGTCACTTCGAGTATTTAAAACAGGGCGCCGCCATCTTGGACACAGTCGCTCCGAATTATACAGTGTAGGGACAGCGCTGCTGATTTAGGGAGAGATATAAACTGCGAAATAGTTAGTGTAGGGTCTGTAAAGGCTGCCAGAACAAACAAACAGTCCTTTTCAGGACTAATATCCATCCCAGATACCAGGCAGGCAGGCTGTATAGGAGACACAGTGTTATACCAGCAAACACTGCATTACAGTCCTGTGTGCTCCTGTTGCTGAAATTGCTGGACTTAGCACCAGGTGTCGGGGGCCAGGAAAAATCCTTTTTTTTCCATCTAAATCCTCCTTTTTTTTTCCTCCTTCACACTGTACAAATACCCGTCTTATTAACCTTTTGGTGTGTCCCCCCTCCCCCCCCCCAAAAAAAAAGCATGTCTCTGATTTTTCAGACACAAATATAACTGTTGAAAATAGTCTGGCGTAGGCTAGAGAAACAGAAGTGTTCTTTTGCACTTCCACGGTTCAAACCTCTGTATTATCCATTTTGGGCCATTTGTATCTTAAAAAAAAAACAGTTTGAGTGTGTCGCTCACTGTCCAGCCGCAAATATCTCTATTTAAAAAAGTGTGGTATACCCCAGTAAACAATAACTGTGGTTTTGCCATCCCACGGTAAAAAATCTCTATTATTCAGGTTTTGGTAGTTTTTTCCGTAAAGAAAAACAGTAGTGTCTCCTGACTGTTGTGACACAAAAATATATCTGTTGAAAATAGTCTTGTGTAGGCCCGACATCCCAGTGTGGTTTCGCAGTTCCACGGGTCAAATCGCTGTACTATCCAGTTTTGGGCCTTTGGTATCTAAAAAAAAAGCAGTTTGAGTGTGTCGCTCACTGTTCAGCCGCAAATATCTCTATTTAAAAAAGTGTGGTATACCCCAGTAAACAATAACTGTGGTTTTGCCATCCCACAGTAAAAAATCTCTATTATTCAGCTTTTGGTAGTTTTTTCCGTAAAGAAAAACAGTAGTGTCTCCTGACTGTTGTGACACAAAAATATATCTGTTGAAAATAGTCTTGTGTAGGCCCGACATCCCTGTGTGGTTTCGCAGTTCCACGGGTCAAATCGCTGTACTTTCCAGTTTTGGGCCTTTGGTATCTAAAAAAAAGCAGTTTGAGTGTGTCGCTCACTGTTCAGCCGCAAATATCTCTATTTAAAAAAGTGTGGTATACCCCAGTAAACAATAACTGTGGTTTTCCTCTTCCACGGTTCTAATCTACTCTTTGTTACCCTTTTTCCATTGATAGTGCAAGTGTAAGCTATTTTACTTCATTTACAATGGGCAAGGCGTGTGGCATGGGACGTGGAAGTGGACGTTCTGGTGATGGTTCGTGCAGAGGACGGGGCCGTGGCCAAGGTGAAAATGTGCCACAACCAACAGCCACATCTTCTCGCTCCCACTTCTTGACCGAATTACTAGGGAAGCACAGAACAACACCAGTATTGAGAACTGATCAGTGTGAACAGGTTATTAATTGGATAGCAGACAATGCTTCCAGTTACCTGGGCACCACCACCTCCGGTCTGTCTTCCACACGGTCAACTCTTAGTAGCCGTGAGTCTCGACCGCATACTCCTCCTCACCCTGATGCTCCTTCCTCCCACCATGTTGAGTGTCGTCAGACAGCAAGTGATCCCACACTTGGACACTCTGAAGAGCTGTTCACTGGTCCATTTCCATATTTGGGCCCCTCGCCTGATACGCTTGAAGTGGTGGAAGAGGAGATCCCATGTTGCGATGCCCAAATATTTGAACAGGCACAGCCACAGGAAGTCGACGTTGGCAATCTGTCACAAGAGGTGGACGATGACGAGACACAATTGCCAGGAAGTGAGGAGGAGGATCGTGGTGCGCAAGTGGAAGAGGAGGAGGTGGTGGTGATCTAGTAACTGACCCAACGTGGAAGGAGGACATGCAGAGTGAGGCCAGCAGCACACAGGGGGAGGGAGGCAGAGTACCCCAACAGGCAGGAAGAAGTGTGACACCCCAGGGGTCTGGTTGCTACAGTAATAGAGATATTATGTCTGAGAGCAAGTGGGAGGTTTCTCTGGTCAGGAGCCCTAAGCATGCAACACTGCCCGCCCAGACCTGGGAGGGGAGGAATCTGCCCTTATAAACTGGGTCTGGGGCGGGATTAGGTTAGACAGAGAGAGCAGTCAGAGCCTAGAGTGAAGCTGCAGACACAGGAAAAGATACATCAGGAGCTCTGTAGGAGCAGAGGCAGAAGGCCAGGGGCTGTGAGCAGAGATATAGCTCGCCCTGGCTGAAGTTACTAAAACCGGACACAGGAGTCCGAGGCTGTGGGGACTGATATATACCCAGCAGCAGAAACCAGCCGGCAGGGGATTCCAGGTCCTCTGGCCATAGAAGCCCGGAGGCTCAGTCACAAAGAAGGGACCAGCGCCGCCATCCAGGAGCGGTGGCTAACAGAAGGCCCCAAGTCACCAGCCATACGAGTGAGCACCACACGGTATACTCAGGGACGTGGGCTACTTGTAACCGCTGACAGCAAGGTAGCCAGGAAGAGTGCAGATAAACGGGGAGGCCTACAACTCCACCTGGCCAGGGGAACTCCTGCTTGCTCGCAGACTGACCAGGCCCCTTATACTAGCCAGTACTCCCGGGAGGGTCTGCCTTGTACCATCAGTAAAGACCCTGAACTGCACCTCACGGTTCTGTGATTCCTTGCCGCACCAGCACCATTAGCACTGGGACCCTCACACCATCACTCCCATCATCACTCACATTAGCTGCCCTGAGGCAATACTTCTCCCGTGGGGAGTTATCCCATACTCGGCTGCGCAAACAACATCAGCCTCAGCGGTCGGCAGCGCAGCGGCGGTCCCCACTGACCGCAATCCTCGGGTGGCGTAGTCGGACATTTGCTATACATTAAGACTGCCACTGGTTTGACCACCCTGGGCACGGACCGGGTCACCGCCACACGGAGACTACAACCCCCAGCATTCTACAACAGGCCCGGTTCCGGGTTCCCCTGCACAACACAGGCCCAGGGGGCGCGTCAACTTTGGCGTAGTCGGCAGGATTTCGTGCCCGCAACCACCGGGTACTGCGTGCCTGAAAAAGAGACTTTTATACTTACCTGTGGTGAAGTTTCCCGCTGTCCGGAGTCTTTTCCCGCCATCCGGAGCCGATTCCCGCCATCAGACGCCATCTTGGACCGTTTCCCGCCGTCTTCTGCTTTCTTCCCGCCATCCGCAGCTGCTTCCCGCCTTCGGACGCCATCTTCGGGACGCCGCACGGGAAGAAGAGGGGCGTGGACGCCGAAAGCGCGCGAGATCCGAAGCTCCGCCCCACGCTCCGCCCCATGCTCTTACACTGCGCAAGGTCCTGGAAGGGAGGAAGAGCGATGCTGACGTCATCGGAGCGCGACGCCAGGTCCTCAACCCCGACGATCGACTGCGGAGCCGCGGCCTACGGAAGAAGAGCATCGCAAGGTAGGCCACGGTCCACTAGGGGGGAGGAGGATGCCGGATACCGAGGGGAGCTCCACTGCCACAGCCACCGCCAGCGCAACCGCTGCAGCAGTCATGCCATTCACCATGCCCTATATCCCGGGGGCAACCTGGCTACCCCAGTACTCAGGGGAGTCACATACTCTAAATGACTTTAGAGAAAGACTGGATAGCCTCTTCCAGGTGTACCCCCTCACAGAAGAGCAAAAAGTGAGCATCCTGGTGGTCCAATTAATCGGGGCAGCCCAAAGGGAGGTAAAGTCCTGGCCACCTGGGAGGAAGAGGACTGTCAGAGAAATACTAGCCCGGCTGAAAGACACATTTGATACCCGCACCTCAGCCGAAATAAAGCTCTGATTTTACGGGTGTAAACAGCGGGCACATGAGAGTATAAGAGACTATGCTCTAAACCTACAAGAGGCCCTGAGAGCCATTAAGCAGGCAGACCCTGACAGCGTGGGAAATGAAGATAAGCTGTTGACTGAACAATTTATTGAGGGTCTACTGTGCAATGCCCACCGAACCCAGTTGCGGGCAATGGCCTTACAGGACCCTGACCTGGACTTTGCACAGTTCAAGGACAGAGCCATCCGGGTGCTCCGAGAACCGGCACCAGGTGGCACTGTGACCCACAGGCGCCCTGCTATCACTTACCACCAGGAGACGGCGCCCTTGTCTGCAGGGCCTGTGGGAGCTGATGCGCAGGCTTTAAACAGTGACCCGGCTACAGACCTGCACCATCAGGTCCAAGAGCTGACTAAGAGCGTTGCCGCGCTAACCAGAACTGTGCAGTCTTTACAGGACTCTTCTCCAGGAAAGATCCAGCTGGCATCCGGACCGGAGGACATCCCGTGGCGCCGACTGAGGAGGACCCCACCAGCCAGAGGAAGACCCAGCGACAGATACAACGAGGACGGACGACCCATCTGCCGCCACTGCAATCAACCCGGACATGTGGCAAGGTACTGTCATTTAAACGGGCACAACCTGGGGTAGAGGGCCAACCCCCAGGCATAAGACCATCAGGCCCATCAAACTGGCGTGATAAATACGTAGGGGGACGTCCAATCTTGCCTGTGATACTGGATGGTATTCCTATGAGTGCCCTACTAGACACTGGGTCACAGGTGACCACCATCCCGTACGTGCTCTTTAAACAGTACTGGAATGACTCGGACATAACCCGCTACCCAGATGATGACCTGAGTATCATCGCCAGCAATGGTCAGCCCGTGCCGCAGGTGGGATTCAAAGAGGTGACCATTAAGATCGGTAAAGTCGAACTGGCGGCACAAGGAATGATTATAGTGGACATAGACCGTCATGAGAGTCACCCTAGAATAACCTTGGGAACTAATGTGATTGAAAATTGTCTTGCAGAGGTGATTCTCATTTTACAGCAGGTTGCCAAGAACGCCAGTTCCGGCCAGCAGCGTGTGCTCCAAAAAGAGATCCGGGCACTGATGAAGCGGCAACAGGTGGAACTATCTGGTGGTGAGATAGGTAGCGTGAGAATGTGTGACCCGTTCCCTATTGCCATGCCCCCAAAAAGTGAGATGATGATTTGGTGCCGGGCAGCTATTGGTCTAAGAGGTAGAGACTACCAAGCAATGGTAGAACCTGTCTACTCAGACAGTAGGCCCACCATTTTGACAGCACGGGGGGTGGTCGATGTACGCCATGGGAGGGTGCCCGTTCGCATCATAAATATCGGGGAGAGAGAAGTACACCTGCCCCGGTATGCCACGCTAGCCAAATTGTTCACCATAAACCAGAATTCTGTACAGGCCGTGGAACCCTTGCCTCCATCTCAACCAGAGGAAGGTAACGGCTCTAAGAAACCAATGGAGGACTGGTGTCAGCAACTGCATTTGGGTACTGACTCCACTCCCTCACACCAGAAACAGGGAGTCTATTGGGTGGTTCGAGAGTACGAGAGAGTGTTTAGTAAACACCCGCTAGACTTCGGGCGAGTAAAGGGGGTAGAACACCACATCCCCACGGGAGACCATCCTCCCATAAAGGAGAGATACCGACCCGTACCCCCGGCACACTACCAACACGCCAAGGGGATGCTTAGAGACATGAAGGAGGCTGGGGTAATCAGGGACAGCTGTAGCCCCTGGGCAGCTCCACTAGTCTTAGTGAAAAAGAAAGACAACACCATGAGAATGTGTGTAGACTACAGGAAGGTCAACCGTATCACACACAAAGATGCGTACCCGTTACCAAGGATAGAAGAGTCTTTAGCTGCATTAAAATCTGCTAACTTCTTCTCTACTTTGGATCTCACTAGCGGGTACTGGCAGGTTCCTGTAGCAGAGGCGGACCGGGAGAAGACCGCATTCACCACCCCGATGGGTCTCAGCGAATTTAACTGTATGCCGTTCGGGCTCTGCAACGCACCAGGAACCTTCCAACGGTTGATGGAATGCTGTCTGGGACACCGGAACTTCGAGACGGCCCTGTTATACCTGGACGATGTCATCGTCTATTCCAAGACCTACGAGGACCACCTGAAACACCTGGCAGAAGTGTTCGAAGCTCTGGCAAACTACGGCCTAAAGGTGAAACCCTCCAAGTGTCACCTCCTGAAACCAAAGGTGCAATACCTGGGACACGTGGTGAGTGCTGACGGAGTGGCTCCTGACCCTGATAAGATCACCGTGATTAAGGACTGGCCAAGACCCTCCAGCATAAAGGAAATGCAGCAGTTCCTCGGGTTGGTAGGCTACTACCGAAGATTCATTCCCGGTTTCACCAAAATGGCAGCCCCTATGCAGGACCTCCTGATAGGTCAATCTCGGAAAGCCAAAAACCAGAAGCAGCCCTTTAGGTGGGAAAAGCTGGAAGAGGAGTCCTTCTGCCAGCTGAAGATGGCCCTCACGGGGGATGAAATCCTGGTATATCCAGACTACAGCCAGCCCTTTATCCTCCACACGGACGCAAGCAACATCGGGCTAGGAGCCGTACTGTCCCAGATCCAGCAAGGGAAAGAACGGGTAATCGCTTACGCCAGCCGAAAGCTACGGCCCACGGAGAGGAACCCTGAGAATTATAGCTCATTCAAGCTGGAGTTCCTGGCAGTAGTGTGGGCAGTGACCGAACGTTTCAAGCATTACCTTGCCTCCTCCAAATTCACCGTGTACACGAATGACAACCCGTTGACACACCTGGACACTGCAAGGCTCGGTGCCCTGGAACAGAGATGGATGGCCCGCCTGTCCAACTTTGAATTCACCATGAAATACCGGGCAGGACGCTCAAATGCCAACGCGGATGCCCTGTCTAGAATGCCGAACTTACCGGACGTAGGGGAAGATCCAGAAGATCTGGAAGAAGTTGAGCTCCCTGCGTTCCACCGTCATGGGATTACCCTGTATTCCCACCGTGTGAAGGACAGGCGCTCCGTGACGTTCAATCCCTTGCCCCACTACAACTGGGCGGAGAAGCAAGACAGTGATCCCGCAGTCCATTTGGTGAAGGAAATGCTGACCCAGGCTGATGCCCGTCTTGACCCAGATGCTCCGGAGGAGACCAAGCAACTGTGGAAGGAGAAAAGTAAGCTGTTCCTCTACAGAGAGAAGCTGTGCCGGAGAATGGTTAACTCTCGAACACATGAGTTGACCTGGCAGGTAGTGGTCCCAAGACGAGACGCGGCTATGGTTCTGGAGGCATACCACAACGGAGCAGGGCATTTCGGATGGAAGAAGCTGGAGTTCTTGTTGCATGAACGGTTCTACTGGGTAGGCATGAGAGGAGCCATCGAGAGGTGGTGCAGAGACTGTGGCCCGTGCCACCTGAGAAGAAAAGACCGAGCCAGCCAGAAGACTCCCCTGCAGCCCATCATCAGCAGACAGCCACTGGAACTGGTAGCCCTGGACCATGTGAAACTGGCTCCAAGCAGATCTGGGTATGTCTACGCCCTCACAATCGTAGATCATTAATCCCGATTCCTGGTGGTGGTCCCGGTTAAGGACTTAACGGCTCAAACAGCAGCTAGAGCCTTCCAGCAGCACTTCTGCCGTCCACACGGGTACCCGGACCAAGTGTTGACAGACCAAGGACCAGCCTTCGAAGCGGAGGTCTTCCAGGAGTTCTGCAACCTGTATGGCTGCAAGAAGATAAGAACAACGCCCTATCACCCTCAAACCAATGGACTCTGCGAGAAGATGAACCAGGTGGTGATAGATCTGATAAAAACATTGCCCCTGGAAGAACGCAGTCTGTGGCCTGAGAAACTGCCCGATCTGGTGGACCTGTATAACCACATCCCTGTAGGTTCCACCAACTGTACCCCGGCTTACCTAATGAGAGCAAGACCTGGTAAGCTACCTATTGACCTGGATATGGGAGTCCTGACGCCTGAGGACACCTCGCCAGAGGCAGACTGGGATACAGAACGGCAGCAGCAGTATCGGAAAGTACAGGAGAGCGTCGAGCGAAGTCTGTCTCAAGCTAGAGAAAGGCAAGAGAAGGCTTATAACCAGTATGCTCCCGCTGTTCCCCTGGTACCTGGAGAGCAGGTCTTGAAGAGGAAGAGGCGGCTCCACAAGTTGGACGACCAGTGGGAGAAGGACCCGTACACCGTACTGCCATCAAGCCATGAGAACCCAAAAATCTGCGTAATCAGTAAGGATGGAGGAGAAACCACAGCCATTGTCTCCAGAGACCACCTGAAGAAGTGTCCCGAGCAGCTGCAAAGCCCTGAAGAAGATCAAGGAAACCCTCAACCCGCAGAGGAAAGGGAAGAAATGATCAGTACCGTACTCGGAGACTTCCCCCGGTCTTGGACACAAGTAAACGGTGCTGTCGTGGTACCCGTCCTCACCTTTCTCCAGCCAGCCCCGCAAGTGCCTACAGAGGAACCGGTAGAGCTGGAAGAGCAGCCGGCCCAAGAGGCAGAAGAGTCCACACCAGCAGTACAGGAGGATCAACCCTCTGCTAGAAGTGAGCCTGCCGTGCCCCTAGTGAGCCAAAGAGTGCGCAGACAGCTGCCCAGCTTACCCATAACACCTCCTACACCCTGTAGTGCAGAACCAGTTAGTGAGCTCCGTAGGTCCACTAGAGTCACTAGAGGTCAGATGCCCGCTCGCTGGAGAATCTAAACTAATGCATTGTGAATTTATCAGTTAACTGTTTATGGTTTATGTTTGTTGCCTGATATTAATTATGTTTCTCAGTTACCCTGCATATTTTTATGGACTAACAGGTTATGGACGCTGGATAACCGGAACAGTTTTGTAGATAGTTGCACCTTGGTGCCTCTTGCGAAGACGGCCGCGGAAGAGAAAACCTGTCTGGCGTGGCCTCCTTGCGGCCCAAAGTAGTTAGTCTACCCTTGCAGCCACGCCCAAGGACAACGCAAGGGGTTTGCTTTGGACAGGTCCCCTACTTCGCTTAAAGCTTCACCTTGGGTGATATGGACACCCGGTTGCGGACACGCCGTGACCTTTAAAGAACTAAAGCTTCTTGTAAATATGTTATTGTATTATTGTTTATACCCTGTTATTATGTTTTAAAAATGTGTTTAGTCCCGGAGTACTAAAATTTACTAGGGGAGAATGTGACACCCCAGGGGTCTGGTTGCCACAGTAATAGAGATATTATGTCTGAGAGCAAGTGGGAGGTTTCTCTGGTCAGGAGCCCTAAGCATGCAACACTGCCCGCCCAGACCTGGGAGGGGAGGAATCTGCCCTTATAAACTGGGTCTGGGGCGGGATTAGGTTAGACAGAGACAGAGCCTGCAGAACAAGCAGAGCAGTCAGAGCCTAGAGTGAAGCTGCAGACACAGGAAAAGATACATCAGGAGCT
The DNA here is from genome assembly GCF_046119375.1 of Phyllobates terribilis. Classification (NCBI taxonomy): domain Eukaryota; kingdom Metazoa; phylum Chordata; class Amphibia; order Anura; family Dendrobatidae; genus Phyllobates; species Phyllobates terribilis. The sequence continues at coordinate 344,969,473 of NW_027362769.1, read as the reverse complement.
CTGTAGGAGCAGAGGCAGAAGGCCAGGGGCTGTGAGCAGAGATATAGCTCGCCCTGGCTGAAGCTACTAAAACCGGACACAGGAGTCCGAGGCTGTGGGGACTGATATACCCAGCAGCAGAAACCAGCCAGCAGGGGATTCCAGGTCCTCTGGCCATAGAAGCCCGGAGGCTCAGTCACAAAGAAGGGACCAGCGCCGCCATCCAGGAGCGGAGGCTAACAGAAGGCCCCAAGTCACCAGCCATACGGGTGAGCACCACACGGTATACTCAGGGATGTGGGCTACTTGTAACCGCTGACAGCAAGGTAGCCAGGAAGAGTGCAGATAAACAGGGAGGCCTACAACTCCACCTGGCCAGGGGAACTCCTGCTTGCTCGCAGACTGACCAGGCCCCTTATACTAGCCAGTACTCCCGGGAGGGTCTGCCTTGTACCATCAGTAAAGACCCTGAACTGCACCTCACGTCTCTGTGATTCCTTGCCGCACCAGCACCATTAGCACTGGGACCCTCACACCATCACTCCCATCATCTCTCACATTAGCTGCCTTGAGGCAATAATTCTCCCGTGGGGAGTTATCCCATACTCGGCTGCGCAAACAACATCAGCCTCAGCGGTAGGCAGCGCAGCGGCGGTCCCCACACCGCAATCCATGGGTGGCGTAGTCGGACATTTGCTATACATTAAGACTGCCACTGGTTTGACCACCCTGGGCACGGACCGGGTCACCGCCACACGGAGACTACAACCCCCAGCATTCTACAACAGGCCCGGTTCCGGGTTCCCCTGAACAACACAGGCCCAGGGGGCGCGTCAGAAGCAGTGTGGTGGCCGCAGACAGAAGGCAGGCAACCGTTCCCCATAACACCAACACGAGGGACATTGCCAGTACAAGCGGTAGGTCTTCCAGAGTCTGGAATTTTTTTAAAGACTCTGCTGATAACCCCAAAAAGGCCATATGTTCCACCTGCCATGCCAGCATCAGCAGGGGTGACAAAACTACCAGCCTGACCATCACCAGCATGATCAGGCACATGGCAGCAAAGCACCTGACTTTGTGGGGTGAAACCCAGGGTTCACGACCAGTGTCAGCGGGTGTCACCACTGCTTCTTCCACTGTTGTGCATGCAATAGAACCCCCTGTTGTGTGTGCAAGGCAATCCCCTGTCCATACTGCATGTAAAGATGCCCCCTCCTCTCAGTCTTCACTTGTTATGGCAGTTTCTCAAGAAACAGCATCAACGTCCACGTCCACGTCCCACCGCAGCGTTCAATTGTCCATATCCCAGACCTTTGAACGAAAGCGGAAATTTGCAGCTAACACCCCACAGGCCACAGTCCTAAATTCGCACATTTCACGACTGCTTGTATTGGAAATGCTGCCTTTTAGGCTGGTGGAGATGGAATCCTTCCGCAATCTTATGGCGGTGGCCGTCCCTCGGTACTCGGTCCCCAGCCGACACTATTTTGCCCGGTGTGCCATCCCCGCACTACACAAGCACGTGTCCCAAAGCATCTGCCGTGCCCTCAACAACGCAGTTACTGGGAGAGTCCACCTGACAACGGACACGTGGACAAGTGCTTGTGGCCAGGGACGGTACATCTCTCTGACGGCACACTGGGTAAACATAGTGGAAGTCGGGACCCAGTCGGACCTTGGGAAGGAACACATCCTCCCCACACCGAGGATTGCGGGCCCTATGTCAGTCAGAGTTGCCCCCACAGTGTACAGCTCCTGCGCATCCTCCTCCTCCTCCTTCTCCTCATGTTCAGCCTCCATCTCAGATATCACCACATCAGTTACAAGCTGCAAGCATTGCAGTACTGCCTCCGCCAAGCGGCAACAGGCTGTGCTGAAACTCATAAGCTTAGGTGATAAACCTCACACTGCTTGTGAGTTGTGGACAGCTGTGAAAGAGCAGGCAGATCTGTGGCTGAGACCGCTGAACCTACATCCCGGCATGGTCGTGTGTGACAATGGCCGTAACCTGGTGGCGGCTCTGAGGCGAGGTGAGATCACACACGTACCATGCCTGGCTCATGTGCTTAACCTCGTGCTTCAGCGGTTTCTTAAATCGTACCCCGAGTTGCCAGATCTGCTCGTGAAAGTACGCCGCCTGTCAGCTCATTTTCGCAAATCGGCTACAGCTTCCGCCGCCCTTGCTGTGTTGCAGCAGCATTTGCAGCTTCCGGCACACTGACTGGTGTGTGATGTCCCCACACGTTGGAACTCTACCCTCCACATGTTGCAAAGGATTTGTGAGCAGAAGAGAGCAGTTGTGGAGTACCAGCTGCAACAAGGCCGTCGATATTCAGGTCAGACTCCACACATAATACCTCAGGAGTGGACCTGGATGTCTGACATATGTACCATCCTGACAAACTTTGAGGAGGCCACCAAGATGGTGAGTAGCGATGACACCATCATTAGTGTCAGCATCCCACTTGTCTGTCTTTTGCAACGCTCTCTGCAGAGAATTAAAGAGGAGGCATTGCAGCCAGAGTATGATGAGATGGATCAAGAAGCCGTAGCGGGCGATTACACACAGCCCAGCCTCATCTCATCCCAACGTGCATTGGGGGACAATGAGGGAGAGGAGGAGGAGGAGGAGGAGGAAGAACAGGAGCTGCTATCATGCGTTGTAGACGGTAGTACCTGTACAAGTGTCATACCGTCGGTTCAGCGTGGGTGGCCTGAGGACAGGGGGGAGGAGGAAGAGGAGGAGGAGGAGGAGAGCATGGTCAGTCGTCATCTTGGTGAGGACACGGAAATCTTGCCCGTTACCAGTCTGGCACGCATGGCTGACTTTATGTTACGCTGCCTTAACCGTGACCCTCGCGTTGTCAAAATGTTGGGTGACAGTCATTACTGGTTGGTGACACTTGTAGACCCCCGCTACAAGGAGAACTTTCACTCTCTTATTGCTGAGGTGGAGAGGTCTACAAAAATGGGGCAATACCAGAAGGCCCTTGCTGCAGAACTCTTAAAAAAATTCCCATCTGAACACGCTAGCGGCAGAGGTCACAGTTCGTTGCCCAACCAAGGCGTACAGGCGAGAGAGATGCAACTCCAATCCAGCAGAGGCAGGGGAACACTGCCAACGTTCTGGGACAGTTTTCTGACACCCGCCCAGCTTATAGGCCCTGAGGCGCGGGGTACTCTCACAAGGAGTGGAAAGTCCAAAAGATGGTGAGGGAGTACCTTGCCGATCGTACCAGTGTCCTCCGTGATTCCTCTGTGCCTTTTAATTATTGGGTATCCAAGCTGGACACTTGGAATGAACTTGCTCTGTACGCCTTGGAGGTCCTGGCCTGCCCTGCCGCTAGCGTGTTATCGGAGCGTGTTTTTAGTGCCGCTGGGGGAATTATAACTGATAAGCGCACTCGCATGTCAACTGACAATGCTGACAAGCTGACCCTTATCAAAATGAACAAGGGCTGGATTGGGCCAGACTTCTCATCACCACCAAATGACAGCAGAGTAACATAAAGTCAAATCCACTGTGTTATTTCGGGAGGTGTATTCACATGCACTGCTTCACACCCACACATGGGTATACGCTTCCTCGTTTCGGCTGTTTAATCTTCTTCTCCTTATCCTCAGCCTCCACCACCACTATACCACCAGGGTGCCAGCATTGCAAGTTCCTCCGTCCTTATTTTTGGCAGCTATTGCTTGCAAGGCATAAGCAAATACTATGGGACACCCACTCCCCAATAATGGGACTTATGTTTGTAATATGCTGTACTGCATGGCTCTTGTAAGGGGCATTGCAAGTTGCTCCGTCCTAATTTTTGGCAGCTTTTGCTGGTAAAGCATAAGCAAATACTATGGGACACCTACTCCCCAATAATGGGACTTATGTTTGTAATATGCTGTACTGCATGGCTCTTGTAAGGGGCATTGCAAGTTGCTCCATCCTAATTTTTGGCAGCCTTTGCTTGGAAAGCATAAGCAAATACTATGGGACACCCACTCCCCAATAATGGGACTTATGTTTGTAATATGCTGTACTGCATGGCTCTTGTAAGGGGCATTGCAAGTTGCTCCGTCCTAATTTTTGGCAACTTTTGCTTGGAAAGCATAAGCAAATACCATGGGACACCCACTCCCCAATAATGGGACTTTTGTTTGTAATATGCTGTACTGCATGTGACGCGCCCCCTGGGCCGTGTGTACACGTGTGTGGGATACCCGGTGCCGGGTCTCTGGGGTCTGTAGTCTCCGTGGCGGTGACCCGGTCCCGTGGCTCAGGCTGGTCAAACCAGTGGCAGTCTTTCTTAGGTTTTGAGGTTAATTGTCCGACGGCGCCACCCGTGGATTGCGGTCAGGGAGTACCACCGCTGCGAGGCAGACCGCTGAGGCTGGTGTTGTGTGCGCAACATAGAATGGGATAACTCCCCTCGGGAGGAGTATAGCCTCAGGGCAGTGAGTGTGGATGATGGGGGTGATGGTGCACGAGCGCAGCAGGAATGACTCAGAGTCTTTGCAGTGCAGTTCAGGGTCTTTACTGATGATTATAAGGTAGACCCTCCCGGGAGTACTGGCTAGCATAAGAGGCCTGGTCAGTCTGTGAGCAAGCAGGAGTTCCCCTGGCCAGGTGGAGTTGTAGGCCTCCCCGTTTGTCTGCACTCTTCCTGGCTACCTTGCTGTAAGTGGGTAGAAGTAGCCCACGTCCCTGAGTGTACCGTGTAGTGCTCACCCGTATGGCTGGTGACTTGGGGCCTTCTGTTAGCCTCCGCTCCACGACGGTGGTGTTGGTCCCTTGCTTGTGACTGAGCCTCCGGGCTTCTATGGCCAGAGGACCTGAAATCCCCTGCCGGCTGGTTTCTGCTGCTGGATATATAAGTCCTCACAGCTTCGGACTCCTGTGTCCGGTTCCTATTGTCTTCTGCCAGGGCGAACTCTGCTCAGCTTCCAGCCCCTGGTCTTTAGCTCCTAGCTCCTACAGAGCTCCTTGCTGTTACTTTCCCTTGCTCTCACTCTGACTCTGACTGTTCTCTGACTCACTCAACCCCGCCCCAGATCCAGTTTATAAGGGCAGAATTCTCCCCTCCCAGGATTGGGGCAGGAGGATGTTGCATGTTTAAGGGATCCTGACCAGGAAACCTCCCACTTGCTCTCCGACGTAATATCTCTATTACTGTGGTGACCAGACCCCTGGGGTGCCACACATGGCTCTTGTAAGGGGCATTGCAGTTCCTCATAATTTTTGGAAAGCCTTCCATTCACTGCTTAGGCCAACAGTGCACGGGAGACCCAGTTGCTATAAATCGAAAAAAAGGTTTAGTTAACGCCCTCTGACCTCCATGTCATTTCCAAGGGGCATTGGAGTGGCTCGAAATTTTTGGTAGGCATTGCACTCACTGTATGCCCTATAACTGTGTAGCCGAACTGCTCCTTTTGTTACAGAAACATATCCTACAAGACATATCTGGTTGACTGGCCTGATATTGATGTGAATGGTCCCTGTTCCTCCTGCTCTTTCTCCTTTGCCACTACCTCATCCATCATTTATCACCTGAAGCTTTGTTTTAACGGGAGTCATAGAACTTGGATAGTAGCAGGAAAACATCCAGCAATCCTCGGAGGAGGTAGGATATGCGCCAAAACGCTGACCACCTCAGGCCTAGCCGCTACTACATACATGCGCTTGCATTACAACAAAACAAAGCAGATGCTAACTTCTATCATCCTCATCATGCTCCTCACCTTGGCACTCTCAACTCCCCTGATGGAGAAGCCAGGGCCCACCGGAGGAGTCTGATAGTCCGGTGGGCTCGGCCAATGCTGCCCTAAAGCAGGCCAGGCTTAGAAAAGTGTGGGAAAGGTTACCGGGACAAATAGGGGTGGCTGGGGACCGAGTATGGACACCCGGCCACCCCCTGGAGGCTGGGGAGCAAGCGGGGACACCCAGCCACCTGGCGGCTGGGGACTGAGTATGGATACCAGGCCGCCGACACAGCCATGGCGTGGTGGCCAGATTCCGCGTCCACATGCCTAAAAGGCCCAATTTAAAGTGCAAGCAGGCAAGCAGTATGGTATTGCAGCCTGGGGGTGGGTGGGTGGCAGGCTGCATACTTGCGCTTGCATTGCAAGGAATGGGAGAGGTACAATTGAACACTGCCCTGGGACAAGGACTTGAATGGGGATAGTTGCAAGTCTGCAATGACAGGTGCAAGGTGGGAGGCATCTTTGCATGTACCATGAACAGGGGTTTGGCATGCACACACTAAAGCGGAATAGGCTCTCCTTCCCACTAAATGAACTGGGGAGGGCACAGGTAATGTTTTGGTATACGCGCTTAATCTTATCTATAAGGCACACCAGGACAAATATGGGCGGCTGGAGACTGAGTATGGATACCTCGCTGCCGAAGCAGCCATGAGGTAGTGGCCAGCTTCGGCCTCCTCCAAACTAAAAGGCCCCATTTCAAGTGCAAGCTAGAAGTATGGAATTGCAGTCTGGGGGTGGGTGGGTGGCAGGCTGCACACTTACACTTGCATTAAAAGAAAACATAGCAGATGCTAACTTCTGTCATCATCATCATGCTCCTCACCTTGGCACTCTCAACTCCACCGATGGAGAAGTCAGGGCCGACCGGAGGAGTCTGGTTCTCTGGTGGGCTCGTCCAATGCTGCCTAAAGCAGGCCGGGCTAAGAAAAGTGTGTGGGGGGATGTTCCAAGGAGAAATAGGGGCGGCTGGTCACCATTTATGGACACCCAGCTGCCCCCAGGCGGCTGGGGACCGTGTGTGGACACCCGGCCGTGGGGCGGCTGGGGACCGAGTATGGACACCCGGCCGCCGGGCGGCTGGGGACTGAGTATGGATTCCAGGCCGCCAACACAGCCATGACGTGGTGGCCAGATTCAGCCTCCACATGCCTAAAAGGCCCAATTTCAAGTTCAAGCAAGCAGTATGGTATTGCAGCCTGGGGGTGGGTGGGTGGCAGGCTGCATACTTGAGCTTGTATTGCAAGGAATGGGGGAGGTACAATTGAACACTGCCCTGGAACTAGAACTTGCATGGGGATAGTTGCAAGTCTGCATCTTCTGATGCTGTAAGGATCACTTATGATGGGCACACTTTTAGACAGTGACCTGGGAGTCAGAGATGCTTCCAGGGGTCTTCCCCATGCTGTTCCCTTGTCTTTTCAGCACTTTATGCATGTGTCACACAGCACATGGCCAGATAAGGTTGTAATATGTTAAAATGACATTTCACGGCGAATGCATTTGTCATAGTTGAAAGCAATACAAAAGTGCAAAAACGCATAAAAAATGCTACTTGTGAACATAGCCGAAGGTGTGGACGAGTATTTTTGTTTTTGGTCATTTATTTTAACTTATACACAAGTCTTTACCCTGGAAAGGATGTTCCTTAACATATTTCACAGGAAAAAAGTTTCACTTTCGTTTTTGAACGTTTTATTGTGAGCCTGTAAAAGTGGCTTAATACCTCTGACCACGTTGTTGACAGCAGTGACCTGGGGGTCATAAATGCTTCCTGGGGCGATCCCTATGCTGTCCCCATGTCATTTGATCACTGTCACTGTCATTTTGGGCACTTGTTAGGCTTTTAAAAGACTGCCGGGGGTGCCACCGCAAAAATGCTCGAGTCTCCCATAGACTAACATTGGGCTCGTTGCTCGGGTCGAGCACCCGAGTATCACGGCGAGCTCGGCCCGAGCTTCGAGCACCCGAGAATTTTAGTGCTCGCTCAACACTAGTGTTTAGTAATCCGTTTGTGATGAAATTTGATATGGATAATTTCAAGCCTGGGGAAGGACATAGGGCTACTTTTTATAAACACACCATACAGGCGAAGATTATATAAAACTGTAAACCTGATTGACTGACACACCTAGCGGTCAACGCACAGCCGAAACCACTGAACTTAGCATCTTGAAATTTGCAGATAGGTTCTATTATAGCTTAAATGAGCACTAAGAAAGGAATTTTGATAATTCCACCCTCAAGCGTTTCCGTCTTCATATTATAGGGGTTCAAAGATTGTATGGAATCCGTCAGTTTTGAAGTTAGACATCTGAAATTTTGGATGTACGAGTAACTAAATAAGATTATTTTTTTTTACTATTAAGATTATTTTTTTTTTACTATTAAGATTATTTTTTTTTACTATTAAAATGATCTGTCACGAGACTTAATGTGGCAGACCAAATTCCACGCGAGCAAAGCCGCGGGTAAAAGCTAGTCAGTAATATATCGTATATATAACATCTGATATCTGTGCATAGTACAGCACATAAATTATAAAAGATAATATATGACCTGCATATGATATACCGACTGCAGCCACCCAATATCATATACAGGATAATGTTGTATACTATACTATGACTTCAGACATCAGATATTACATCAGTCACATAGTATCCTGTATATAACATCTGATATCTGTGCACGAATTATACCACATACAGTGTATAGGAGGATACATGACTAGTGTTGAGCCACCTCCGTAGTGTTCGGGTTCGGTTCGGTTTGTCGAACACCGGTATGTTCGCCGACCTGTTCGTCGAACTGTTCGTCGAACACCGTTAAAACCAATGCCAGGCAAACAAAAACATATAGAAACACATAGAAAACACCTTCAAAGGTGTCCAAAACCTGACAAACTGCTCAGAAGACACAACTAACACATGGAAAAGTGACAAGTAAATATAGTCATGTGAAAAGAAAGAGGTGGAGGAGTAAAAGGAGGGGGAGACACAGATATAGGCATGTCATGCCCTTCTAAAACCAAAAAAGTGAGAAGCCGACACGGCCAGTCCGTTCCTGACCATGCGACCTCCGTGTCGCCGGGTTTGTGCCTGAGCTGCGGTGGACCCTGACGGTCAGCCCCCTCTCCCAATACTGGTGCCTGTCCGCTGGTGGGTCGAGCCCCCCCGCGGCGGAGGCAGGTCTAAGCTCTGTAATTTAAATTGTCTCTCTAATTTGAATGAGTACACTTTAAATCCTTTTACAAGGATCTATTGGAGGGCAAGTCTGATGCCAGCAGCCGCGGTAATTCCAGCTGCAGTAGCGTCCACTAAAGCTGCTGCAGTTAAAAAGCTTTTATAAGGATCGAGCTTGGCGGTCCACTGCAAGGCGTCCAACCGCCAGTCCCAGCCCCTGTTCCTTGGGGTGCCTCCCCCGATGCTCTTCACTGAGTGTCCCAGGGGCCCGAAGCATTTCCTTTGAAAAAATGAAGTGTCCAAACTGCTGGTGGTGTAGCTTGCTTAACAGCTGGGATAATCCGCTGACTAGCAGACACTGCTACTAGGCCCAAAGTATTGCCTGGGCTAGATGCAGTTAAAAATTTGTAATTAGATCTACAGGCGGTGGCTACTCCGCTGACTAGCAGACACTGAAGCTTTGCAGCAGACCTCTGATTCCCAGGCTATAGTATGAGTAAACAGCTCTTCAGATTCAACCATCTGTGTTACCCCAAGCCATAGTGTATGTACTTTCTTATGGTTAAAAGGGGGGTAGAGACCCGACCCACCTGGAATTGATGATGCCAACGTCATGTAAAACACAGCAAGGGGACTCCAAAAAGAGTCTCCACTTTTTCCAAAAATTGTGGCACAGACACCACTTAAGAGGCATCAATTGTCCCAGAGTTGCTTAAAATGGTTGGTGAGGTGATTTTCCAAAATCCTAAAGCTTTTAGTCTCCCCAGGATGACACAGGTGGGGCAGATGGTGGTTTGACCGGCCCGCTAGGCCGCATTGTAGCACAGTGAGCTTCGCACTGCAACTTATGCTTCATATCCATGTGACGGTTCAAGCATAAAGTATTCAAACTATTGTTTTTTTGGCCTCTACTTAGCTTTTGGTGACAAATGTTACAGACAACATGAGTTGGGTCATCCTTAGACATCTCAAAAAATGCCCAGGCTATGCAAGGTTTAGAGCCCATGCGACTCTGCTACTAGCAACACTATCAAATGATTGCCTGGGTTAGATGCAGTAAAAAATTCTTATTAGATACACAGGCGGTGCAGCTTTCTTCGCAGCTGGGCTACTACACCCAAAGTATTGGTAGACTCTATACTAAATAAGGAAGGATTCACTGACTGTGGTGGCCCCTCCGCGGGCCGTGGCGATTGGTCATCCACTTTCGCTGCCCCTTACTCAATGAATTCACAAACATCTCCTGTCGGTTTGGAGTCCCATTATGCCCAACCAAAAACATAGGCCCCACAACAAAGATATCATTGTTAGGCTTCGAAATCGACACCACAGCAAGGTTGTTCCGCCTCCCATGGGAAAAAATACCAAAAAATTACACCTGATCTAGGTTTTTTGCGCAGTATGGAAAGTAACACTATAGCTGATGCAAGTATTACTAGGTCTCCTCGTGTTTGCGAGCCGGGTGATGCCAGTCGGAAGGGTTTTTTCTCTTCATTTATCGCCCGCAACAAAAGGGGCATCTAAACCGAGTCATACAATCAGAATCAGCAGGCAGCTACGGGCGGACTTAGAGGTGTGGAAAACCTTCTTATAATCATTCAACGGTCACACGTTATTTATGTCAGCAGAACAGTCCAACATTGAACTAAGATTATTCACCGGGGCGGCAGAATCAGGCGGATATGCAGCGATACTAAATAACCAATGGTGCACAAGCTTATGACCTCTGTATTGGGCAGAACAAGTGCTGACAAAAAAACAGACAGTCCTGGAACTGTTTCCAATAGTGGTAGCAATAGAAATATGGGGCGCGCGCCTGGCTAACGAAAATATACTCTTCATAACAAAAACACCAGCCTAGCGCACTTCATTAATAATACGGCATCATTGTCTCTCCCAGTGCTAGGCCTACTACGCCGGCTAGCATTCCTGTGTCTAAAACACAATGTATGGGTCCGCGCTAGTCACGATGCTGAGGGGTCTAACGCTGCTGCTAACGCTTTATCACAATTCAATTGGCAGATTTTCACAGAGCTCCTCCCCAACGCCCACCCATCGGGCAACAGTTGCCCAGCCTCCCTATGGTATCTAGTGGCGAATAGTTGATGCCATTAATCAGAGCGTCAGTTGCTCCATCGATGTGGCAAGCATACGGTAAGGCATGGGAAGAGTGGACACGACTAGTAGCAGGCAAACGGGTTGACCAATGTGAACAAGCCAGATTACAATTCACCATAGAATTTCTCCACCAGCTAATGATGAGGGGCATATTAGGGGCGTCAGCGCAGCGGTGGCTGACCGGAGTAGCATTTCACTTCCAACTACTGAATTGGGGAGATGTGACAAAGAGATTCATCATTAGACAATCCATAAAAGGGTGGAAAAGGGGTCAGCCAAGTCAGGAGTGTAGACGTTCCGTCCCGTGTCACTAAAACTGATTTCTCACATCATATCCCTAACACCATTAACATGACACTCACAATTCGAAGCAACACTACTGTCTACTGCATTTGCGATTGCCTTCTTCGGGGCGCTATGCATAAGCGAATTAGTCCCTCAATCCAAAATTACCACCAGTAGAGGCTTATTACACCAGGACGTAGTCATAGCCAATAATGCAATACGTCTACGCATACGCAAATCGATAATGGTCCAAGCGGGCAGGGGCACTTGGGTACTTCTACAACCCACAAACGGTATGCTGAGTCGGGTAACAATAGTAAAAACATATATAACCATCAGATCACAAAGTAATTTCTTCCTATCACACATTGATGGAACGCCATTATCAAGATAGCAGTTCCAAGCTATATTTAATAAATGTCTAACATCGGCAGGGAACCACCCCAAAGATTATGGGACACACTCATTCCGCATAGGCGCGGCCACGGAAGCAGCAAGAGCAGGACTGTCAGAAACGGAAGTTCAGAGGATAGGGAGATGGCGATCCACGTGTTTGGTGAGATACATAAGACCGGACTTGTTATCCTAACGTGGTTTGTTTCTTTTACAGGTGACGCTAAGCCAACAGTGTGGGTGATAGGCCACTCGTATATATATTGTGCAGAAAAAAGGGCGAAAGTCCACCCAGGCGGGAGGAAATTTGAGTTTCATAACACATATTTCAACTGGAGAGGTATTAGAGGCCTGCAATGGCCACAGGTACTAATGGAGGTAATCAAGGTAGGGAGAGAGGCAAGAGGTCCGGTCATCTTAGTTATACAGGCAGGGGGAAACGACATAGGTTATCACAAGAGCGCATAGCTAATGGCAATAATGAAACTAGACAATGAGCGCTTCAGAGAATTTTTCACAAAAATTACTATAGTATGGTCAGAGATTGTGCCGAGAGCGGTATGGCAAGGTGCGCGAGACATCACGGTCATTGAACGAACAAGGCGGCTAATAAATATTTGGATGGCAAAATTTATAAGAGACAGAGGCGGTGTAGTGATACGACACCGACAACTGGAAGGGGATAAAGCAGGCCTAATACAGCCCGACGGTGTTCACTTAATGGATATTGGACTGGACATTTTCCTGTCAGGACTCCAGGATGGAGTGGAACAAGCGTTAAGAGTGATGGATGGGGTCAGAGTCCTGCATACGAGTACGCAGGATCCTCCGTGGCCTGGAAATAGAAAGGACATGTTGGAGAGTTACACTTGCCGGTGTGGAGACACAGGGCATGCTGCAACAAGCTGAATTATTTTAGAAATAAAATGCCTTTCTAATGTCATGAGTATAAACAGTTAATAAAGCTGTAACCGATCCTCACCCATCCAGTTGTAAGAGTTACATGATTGTATTGTCAATGAAAGAGGGGCGGTAGGGGGGCTGAGCGTCTGGGTTTGGTTGGGGGTCCCCATAGTCTGCCTAGGCTAGATGCAGTTAAAAATTATTATTAGATACACAGGCGGTGCAGCTTGCTTCACAGCTGGGCTACTACGCTGACTAGCAGACACTGAAGCTTTGGAGCAGACCTCTGAGTAAACAGCTCTTCAGACTCAACCATCTGTGCTACCCCAAGCCATAGTGTATGTAGTTTCTTACGGTTAAAAGGGTGGGGGGAAAGACCCAACCCACCTGTAATTGACGATGCCAACGTCACATAAAACACAGCAAGGGGACTCCAAAAAGAGTCTCCATTATTTTCAAAAATTTGTGGCACAGACACCACTTAAGTGGCATCCATTGCCCCAGAGTTGCTTAAAAAGGTTGGTGAGGTGATTTTACCAAATACTCAAGCTTTTACTCTCTCCAGGATGACACAGGGGTAGAAAAGTCCTTGTGGATCCATGATTTGTTCATCTTTATGAACGTGAGTCTGTCTACATTCTCAGTGGACAGCCGCATGCGCTTATCTGTCAGCACACCACCAGCAGCGCTGAACACACTTTCAGAGAGAACGCTGGCTGCGGGGCACGACAAGATCTCCATGGCGTGAGTGGCGAGCTCAGGCCATTTTTCCAGATTGGAAGCCCAAAATGAGCAAGGGTCCAGTGACACAGTCATGGCTTCGATGTTCACTTGGAGATACTCCTGTACCATCGTCTCTAGGCGTTGACTATGTGTCAGACTTCTTGTCTCCTGTGGCCTTGCAAAGGATGGGCTAAAAAAGTGGTGAAATGATTGCACAAAATTGCTGTTACCAGCAGATACTGTGTTTCTGTTACGGTTTGAGTCCCACAGTCCCACGGTTGGCAAGTTAGAACTGTGAGATTCTGTTATGTTCTGCTACCAGAGCTAAGGAAAGAGAGGAGATCTGTCCCTACGATAGAACTCAGCTTAATCCCTACGATGTAACAGGGAACCTGATCCTGCGATCAGACCTGCTAAAGTCCTAAGCTAGTCTGTACGGAGACCTATAGATGTGGGGAAGGAATCCCTACAAGTACTAAGGACTGGGAGGAATATGGGACACCTCCTAACAGAAATAGTAGCAGACAGACGAACAAACAAAATATATAGAACATAGAGGTCAGTAGACCAAGCAAACTAACAGAGCAAGACACAGAGCACAGGCTACCTAGAAAGTAGATATACAATGAAGTCCAGCAAAGCCAGAAGGGCGGAGCAGGATTAAATAGGCCAACAAGGTCATGTGACCAGCAAAGGAAAAAAAACTAAGAGCAAGTTTCTAACAGTACCCCCCCTTCTAAGAGGATCCTCCGGATCCCCTAGGACCAGGCTTATCAGGAAATCTCCTGTGAAACGCTCTGATAAGTCTGGACGCGGAAACATCATCCGACCTCACCCAAGAGTTATCCTCGGGACCGAAACCTTTCCAGGCCACAAGATACTGCAAACTACCTCTATACCGTCTAGAGTTAAGGATGCGAGAAATTTCATATTCCCCGTCCTCCACCACCGGAGGAACAGAGGCAGAGGCGTCACAATCCGATACAACAGCTTTTTTCAACAGAGAGACATGAAATACCGGATTAATTCTCCAGGAGGTAGGAACCTCCAACCTAACAGCAGATTGGTTGACAACCTGAAGCACCTTAAAGGGCCCTACAAACTTGGGACCCAATTTCTTTGAAGGAATCCTCAACCGCAGATTCCTAGAGGACAACCAAACCATGTCACCAACAGCGAACAAAACCTCCTGTCGTTTCCTATCAAAGTAGTCTTTAGATTTTCTGTTGGCCTCCTGAAGATTACCACGCACATCCGTTCAAACTCTCTCCAAATCACCGGAAAAATTCTCCTCCTCAGGCACGGCAGATCCCAACTTGGAGAACGACCCAAACGACGGATGTCTCCCAGAACAACAAAAAAAAGGCGAACAACCAGCAGAAGAAGATGTATGATTGTTCAGAGCAAATTCAGCAAGTGACAGAAACTCAGACCACCCCTCTTGATTGTCTGCCACAAAACAACGCAAGAACTGCTCAACATCCTGGTTTTTCCTTTCTGTCTGGCCATTAGATTCAGGATGATATCCGGACGAGAACGACAAATGAACTCCCAACCTATCACAAAAGGCACGCCAAAAACGAGCCACGAACTGAGGACCCCTATCAGAAACAATGTCAGTAGGAACGCCATGAAGTCTGACAATTTCCTTGACAAAGGCCTTAGCGAGAGTTTTAGCGCAGGGCAGTTTGACGAAAGGAACCAAGTGACACATCTTGCTAAAACGGTCCACGACCACCCAGATGACAGTAAAACCCTCAGAGGGGGGAAGGTCAGTTATAAAGTCCATAGCCAAATGTGTCCAAGGAGCACTGGGAACCTCCAAAGGACAAAGCAACCCCGCAGCAGGAGTATGTGAGGACTTAGATCTAGCACATATAGTACATTGACGCACCCACTTAATGACTTCCTTCTGCCATCCAGGCCACCAAAAACTGCGACCCACCAGTCTCTTGGTCTCAGAGATTCCGGGATGACCTGCCAACCGAGATTCGTGACACTCAACAAACAAATCTCTCCTAAAGGTCCCAGGCACAAACAACCTCCCATGAGGAGTGTTAGAAGGGGCAATCTCCTGTGCTTTAAGAATCTCATTTTCCAAAACGGAGTCCAAAGCAGCTATCACAACACCTTCTTGTAAAATGTTCTCCTCTTTCTCAGCACCGACTATGGGAGAAAAACTGCGAGACAAGGCATCCGCCTTAACATTCCTAGTACCAGGGATGTAAGTAACGGAGAAATTAAACCGCGAAAAAAACAGTGCCCACCTAGCCTGACGGGCATTCAGGCGCTTGGCAGCATCAAGATATATCAGATTTTTATGATCCGTAAGAACCTGAACGGGAAATTCCGCACCTTCCAAGAAGTGGCGCCAGTGTTCAAATGCGAGTTTAATAGCCAATAATTCCCGATTACCAATATCGTAATTCAGTTCAGTCTCCGAAAATTTTTTTGAAAAAAAGGCACAGGGATGTAATCCATCCCCGTTATCCTGAGACAATACTGCGCCAACCCCCACAGAGGAAGCATCAACCTCAACCAAAAACGGCCTAGTAACATCAGGCTGCATAAGGATGGGAGCAGAGGTGAACCTCTCCTTGAGATACACAAAAGCTTCAATGGCCTCAGAAGACCACTGAACCGCATCAGCACCTTTCCTGGTGAGATCAGTCAGAGGTTTGACAATACTAGAAAAAATTTTTATGAATTTTCTATAGTAATTGGCGAAACCCAAAAACCTCTGTATCGATTTCAAACCAATAGGCCTAGGCCATTCCTGCACAGCCTGAACCTTAACCGGATCCATCTCAAAACCTTTGCTGGAGATAATGTAGCCCAAAAAACTAATTCTCTGTACAGCGAACTCACATTTCTCCAGCTTAGCAAAAAGCGAATTGTCCATTAATAACTGTAATACCTCACGCACGCTCCGCCAATGAGACTCCAGATCCGGCGAATAAATCAAAATGTCATCCAAATACACAACCACATTTTTACCGATCAAAGGTCTAAGGATGTCATTAATCAGATTCTGAAAAAATGCAGGAGCATTAGTAAGACCAAAAGGCATAACCAGATTCTCAAAATGACCCACAGGAGTGTTAAAAGCAGTCTTCCATTCGTCACCCTCCTTCATGCGCAACAGATTGTATGCCCCCTTAAGGTCAATTTTAGAAAACCACTTGCCCCCATTAACTGGTTAAACAGATCAGGAATCAATGGCAGTGGGTAAGGATTGCGTACAGTAATTTTGTTAATCTCACGAAAATCCAGACAAGGACGTAAACCGCCGTCCTTTTTTTTTACAAAAAAAAATCCAACCGCCACAGGAGACTCAGAGGGCCTAATGTGACCGGCGGCCAAACTTGTCTGTATGTATTCCTCCAAAGCCTTCCTCTCAGGAATAGTAAGGTTAAATAAACGACTTTTAGGAAGAGTCGCTCCAGGGACAAATTCAATAGAACAATCATAGTCTCTATGGGGAGGCAAAACCTGCGATTCCTTCTCAGAAAAAACTCTCCAAAAATCCTGAATAGGAACAGGCAATTCTCCCCTATCCAAAGCTGCAATATGCCCATTACAACACTTGTCATAACATTTATGGCTCCAGGATTTAATTTCACTGGTAGACCAATCCAGTACAGGATTGTGAAATTTTAACCAGGGCAATCCCAATATTACTGGAGAAGGCAAGTTATTCAACACTACCAAATCCAATTTCTCATGGTGAACACCATTAATAGTGAGAGGAAATTCACAGACCTTGAGAGTAATATTCTTCAAAGGGGAACCATCCACAGAAACCACAGCAATGGGGGATGATAAAGGTTCAGGTTTTAAATTGAGTCTTTCCACGAATCCCCCATCAATAACATTCAGAGTAGACCCACAATCGACAAACACCCGAAATTCCATTAATTTTTCCTGAGCAATCGTGGAAGCAGCTAAAAATACACCCTTGGAATTTAAACAGGCAATACGGGCATGACTGACCATTTTTTTTTCTTTCTTCATACGAAGCTCACAGCCTTTAATCAAATGACCAGATTTTCCGCAATAGAAACACAAGCCTTCAAAAAATCGACGGTCTTTTTCTTGAGAGCGAGGTGCCACCGATCCAATCTCCATCGGTTCACCACTGTTAGTACACACATTCTCATAACCAGAAACTGACATAGCAGAGGATTTGCTCTCATTAACCCTTGCACGCAGTCTTCTATCCACCCGTATAGCTAATTGCATAGCCTGTTGCAAATCTTCAGGTGTAGGATAAGCAATTAGCAGGTCTTTAACCCTTTCACTGAGCCCAGCAAGAAATAAACTTTTCAGAGCAGAATCGTTCCACCCTGTTTGAGTAGACCAACGACGGAAATGAGTACAATATTTTTCCACATTACCTGATCCTTGTTTTAAACGTCTCAACTCAGTCTCAGCTGATGCGACACGGTCAGGATCATCATATAATAGTCCCAAAGCAGAAAAAAAACTATCCACTGATCTGAAGCATGTATCACTAGGTTGCAAAGAAAAGGCCCACTCCTGAGGCTCTTTGCGCAAAAGTGACATTATGAACCCTACGCGCTGGGATTCATCCCCAGAGGACTTAGGTCTCAAACGAAAATACAATAAGCAAGCATTTTTGAATGAAAAAAATTCTCGGTGTTCACCAAAAAATAAATCCGGCAAACATACCTTAGGCTCCAAGAAATGTGCTCCAGGACAGTTACTCACGTGCTGACGGAGCTCGGCCACCTCCAGAGAGAGTCCCTGCAGGCGATGAACCAAATCCTGAACCGACACCATGATGGAATAGAAAAATCTTTCCTTAGAGAATTTGCTGGCTGGACTTACTGTTATGTTCTGCTACCAGAGCTAAGGAAAGAGAGGAGATCTGTCCCTACGATAGAACTCAGCTTAATCCCTACGATGTAACAGGGAACCTGATCCTGCGATCAGACCTGCTAAAGTCCTAAGCTAGTCTGTACGGAGACCTATAGATGTGGGGAAGGAATCCCTACAAGTACTAAGGACTGGGAGGAATATGGGACACCTCCTAACAGAAATAGTAGCAGACAGACGAACAAACAAAATATATAGAACATAGAGGTCAGTAGACCAAGCAAACTAACAGAGCAAGACACAGAGCACAGGCTAGCTAGAAAGTAGATATACAATGAAGTCCAGCAAAGCCAGAAGGGCGGAGCAGGATTAAATAGGCCAACAAGGTCATGTGACCAGCAAAGGAAAAAAAACTAAGAGCAAGTTTCTAACAGATTCACTACGTGCACCACTGGTGTTTTGTGGAAAAGCACATGTAAGATTCTGCAACAGTCTCTGCTGATACTCCTGCATGCGTAAATTCCTTTCTATGGCAGGAATTATTTCTGCAAATTTACTTTTGTATCGGGGATCTAACAGTGTGGCAAACCAGTAGTCAGGATTATTTCGAATTCTGACAATCCGAGGGTCATGTTGCAGGTAGTGCAGCAAGAAGGCACTCATGTGTCTTATGCATCCAGGAGCACCAAGTCCCTGTTGTGTTGGTGGCGAGGTAAGCATCATGTTTCCTTCCTCTGCCCTCTTCCCCCAACCTCGCTCAACAGAAATGTGATCAAGGTCTCCCTCATCTGATGAGTCTTCCATGCCCATCGCCAGTTCGTCCTCCACTTCTTCCTCAGCTCCTGCACCTTCCTCAACAGTTTGACTGCTACCATGCGCCCTGGTTTATCCCTCTCCCCCACCCTCCCATGCCTGCTGCCTTGGTGCTGCTGAACGTCTGGACCTTGCAGAAGTTAGCCCTTCCGCATACAACTCCTCCTCCTCTACTTCCTCCACCTCCTCTTGTCCCACCACATGACTCCGAATTCTGTTTAACGTGTGCTCCAGCATGTAAATCACCAGAAAAGTCATGCTGATAATGGCATCGTCAACACTAAACATCTTCGTCACCATTTCAAAACTGTGCAGAAGGGTGCATAGGTCCCTGATCTGAGACCACTCCTCCAGCGTGATTTGCCCCACCTCTGGATCTTGTTGGCCCAGGCTATACGTCACAACGTATTGCACCAGGGCTTGTCGGTGCTGCCACAGTCGCTGCAACATGTGCAGAGTTGAATTCCACGGTGTCGGCACATCGCATTTCAGCCGGTGAAGTGGCAGGCCCAACGACTTCTGTAGAGATGTAAGTCACTGAGCTGCGGGATGCGAACGGCGGAAGTGAGCACACAGCGACCGTGCCCTCTGCAGAAGGCCATCTAGTCCGGGATAGTGGGCTAAAAATTGCTGGACAACCAGGTTCAACACGTGAGCCATACAAGGCACATGTGTGACATTGCCCCGGCGAAGGGCCGCACCCAGGTTTGCAGCATTGTCGCACACGGCCTTCTCTGGCTGCAGGTCCAGTGGAGACAACCATTCATGAAACTGGTTCTCCAGAGCTGACCACAACTCCTCAGCTGTGTGACTCACATTTCTCAGACATTTCAAAGAAAAAACTGCCTGATGACGTTGAGCCCTGCTGCCAGCATAGTAAGGAGGTGTGCAGGATTCCTTCTGCGCAGTTGGAAAGTGGGTGGCATTACCAGACAGGCTTTGGGTGCAGGTGGAGGACCGAGAGGAGGTTGAGGAGGCAGAAGCAGTAGAGGAACTTCGAGATAAAGAGGATTGACGCACAACTCGTGGGGACTGCAAGACTTGGACAGCAGCCCCTTGTCCTGCTGTCACCATAGTTACCCAGTGCCCAGTCAGCGACATGTAACGCCCCTGTCCATGCCTACTCGTCTAAGTGTCTGTGGTGAAATGCACCCTGTCAGACACAGAGTTTCGCAAAGAAGTGGTGATGTTGTGTGCGACATGCTGGTGGAGCGCAGGCACACCTTTCTTTGAGAAGTAGTGCCGACTTGGCATCTGGTACTGGGGCACTGCGACGGACATAAGGTCTCGAAAATCCTCTGTGTCCACCAGGCGGAAAGGCAGCATTTCTGTAGCCAAGAGCTTGCAGATGGTGAAATTCAACCTCTTAGCTTTCTCATGGCTAGGAGGAAATGGTCTTTTACTTGTCCACATCTGAGGGACCGAGGGCTGGCTGTTGTGCTTAGACGGAGTTGAGTAGGGTGTCCCCGGCAAACTGACGATCTGTGAGGAAGATGCAGGCGGAAAAGTTAGGTTGCCTTGATCCAAAGGTGGTGCTCTCGATGTCGGAGAGCGCTCAACACCATCTGGTGTTTCCACTTCCAATTGAAATGATGACCTGCCAATCACACTGGCTGTTGCGGGTAAAGAGGTGGCAGGTCTGTGTCCAAAAACATGTGTGACTGCTGTCCCCCCAGTCACAGAGGATGAAGAGTCCGCGGATGCACATGATGGGGCAGACGGTGGTTGGCCCGGCCCGCTAGGCCGCATTGTAGCACAGTGAGCTTCCCACTGAAACTTATGCTTCATATCCATGTGACGGTTCATGCATGAAGTACTCAAACTATGGATTTTTTGGCCTCTACTTAGCTTTTGGTGACAAATGTTACAGATAACACGAGTTGGGTCATCCTTATCGATCTGAAAAAATGCCCAGGCTATGCAAGGCTTAAAGCCCATGTGACCTGAAGAGCCACCACGACTTGTGGTCAGAGGCACAGTTGTGTTTGAGGATGCAGTTGTTGACGTGCTTCCAGTACTACGTCTCTGTCCAGGAAGGCGTAACCTAACCGCGTCGTCACTGGCATCCTCCTCCACCTCCTCTGTTGACCTCATCGACTGGCTGACTGTGGGTTGACAGTAAGTGGGATCTCCAACCTCGTCATCATCACCCTGTGTGTTCTCACACCCGTCGTCCTCAGAGCCAACCTCTTCCTGCCCTGACCGAAAACTCAAGTTGTCGCTCCAATCAGGTATTTGAGTCTCATCATCGTCTTCATCATTGTCTCCACCAACAGGAGTTACAGTTTGGGAACAAGGTCTACATTATGCTCAGAACCTTCTTCATCTGGTCCTGGATCCGATTCATAAAGATTCTGGGCATCAGTGCAGATCATTTCCTCGTCTAGATTCACAGAAGCTCTGGAGTTGACCTCTGATTCCCAGGCTATAGTATGAGTAAACAGCTCTGCAGACTCAACCATCTGTGCTACCCCATACTCAGACAGGCAGCTGGAGACTTGGGAGCTGTGAGGAAGCAAGTGCGATTGGGGTGACACCTCTGAGGACTGAAGTATTTGTGATGTTGAAGTTGAGGTGGAGGAGAGCCCACTTAAAGGAGCACTTGATATCCGATGAAGCACCTGCTGTTTTTGTGCCTCATCTGGAATTTGTAGCGATGGGCGTGGCCGTAAGAAAGGGATCGGATCACATTGTCCACGAAAAGAAGTAGACATCTTAGTTTGGCTGGAAGATGGTCTTTCTTCTGCAGATGTTACTGTTGCTTTAACACCTACCCCACGGACACAACTTTTTTTTCCCTTCCCAACACGCCTATTCCCCTTTCCACCGGTAGCAGGCCTTTTGCCACTCATTTTGGTGGTTAACTAATTGACAACTCTGTAGTTGTTTGCACAAAAAACGATGGATGGAAACCGAGCAGAGCTGAGTGGCCAAACTGTGGTACTAGCCCAAAAGGATTGGCTGGGTAAGAAGCAGTGAAACAATTTTATTGCATACAGAGGTGGTGGAGCTTGGTATAGATGGCCTAATAGAATGAGTACCACACACTGCTACTATGCCCAAAATTATTTTCTGTGCTAGATGCAGCTAAAAATTATTATTAATTTCAAAGCTGGTGGAGCTTGGTATAGATGGCCTAATACAATGAGTACCACACACTGCTACTATGCCCAAAATTATTTTCCGGGCTAGATGCAGCTAAAAATTATTATTAATTTCAAAGCTGGTGGAGCTTGGTATAGATGGCCTAATACAATGAGTACCACACACTGCTACTGTGCCCAAAATTATTTTCCGGGCTAGATGCAGCTAAAAATTATTATTAATTTGAAAGCTGGTGGAGCTTAGTATAGATGGCCTAATAGAATGAGTACCACACACTGCTACAGGCCCAAAATTATTTTCCGGGCTAGATGCAGCTAAAAATTATTATTAATTTGAAAGCTGGTGGAGCTTGGTATAGATGGCCTAATACAATGAGTACCACACACTGCTACTATGCCCAAAATTATTTTCTGGGCTAGTTGCAGCTAAAACTTATTATTAATTTCAAAGCTGATGGAGCTTGGTATAGATGGCCTAATACAATGAGTACCACACACTGCTACAGGCCCAAAATTATTTTCCAGGCTAGATGCAGCTAAAAATTATTATTCATTTGAAAGCTGGTGGAGCTTGGTATAGATGGCCTAATACAATGAGTACCACACACTGCTACTATTCCCAAAATTATTTTCCGGGCTAGATGCAGCAAAAAATTATTATTCATTTCAAAGCTGGTGGAGCTTGGTATAGATGACCTTATACAATGTGTACCACACACTGCTACTATGCCCAAAATTATTTTCCGGGCTAGATGCACCTAAAAATTATTATTAATTTCAAAGCTGGTGGAGCTTGGTATAGATGGCCTAATACTATGAGTACCACACACTGCTACTATGCCCAAAAGGTTTTACTTGGCTAGGTGCAGTAAAAAATTCATATTACATACACAGGTGGTGTAGCTTGCAACACAGATAGGCTACTCCACTGACTAACACGCACTGCAAGAGGCCCAAAAGGATTTGCTTAGCTAGATTTAGCCAAATGCTGTGAAAAACACTTGCACAGCACTAAAACAGACCTGCCTGACAAAAAGTCCTAGGAAATATTGTAACATAGCCCTCAAAAGGGCTGCAATTACAACTAGTCCCTACTCCCAACCTATCTGTCTATTTAAGAGCAAATTCGCTTGGAATTCACACAGTTAGAAAGTATAGCGCCCACAGCAGCAGCGGTGCCGTCTAACACTCAGCTGCAGCAGTGAGAAAATGGTGGCGACGTGGAAAATGGCTGGGTCTTATAGGGCAAGAACATGTGACATACACTGCCAATCACACATGCCCTTGCTTGTGTGAAAAAAAGCACTTCGCTCCGTGTGTGCGCTGCTGATAGGCTGACAGACTGCACCTCCCCACTGTAAATGCGGGAAAGAGAAAAAAAAAATGGAGATCTTCATTATTTCTGCAGAGATCCATCCCCTGCCCCTCCCCCCGCCCCGCTGTACACTCAAACTGCGTATTAACATTGATTATCAGCATTACTGTGAAAAAATCCAGGTACGATTTTGGTGCACGAACAGTTATCGAACATAACCTCAAACAGACGAATATTTTTCAAATCGTTCGTGTTCGTCGAACGGCTCGAACACCGCCCAAAACAGCTCGAATTTGAGATTGGCGAACAGTTCGAGTCGAACACCGCTCATCTGTATACATGACTAGTACATATAGAAAGTGAATTAATTCGCAAGTCCCTGGCTAGGGGCCCAGGTTCTGTGGCCACTGGATGGGAGACCTGCAAACTGCCTACTACCTGCTGAAATAGTTAGCTCTTCCTTTAATTTGCAGCCTGGCGTGATGTCATGTATTTGTCACCCTACAAAAGTGACATTGTGCCAGGGCTTCAAATCAAAAGAAGAGGAGAAGATGCTAGCTGGTAGGAGGAGGTCTGCAGGACTCCCATCTTGTGGCCATGGAGTACTGATGTGGCTGCTGAACCAGATCTTCTCATCTGTATTGGTATACGATATGCTGTGACTACAGACATCAAATGTCATATACAAGATATGTGGCTGGTATATATTATGGCTTTAGTAGCCGCCCGCCTATCAGAGGCCGGCAGCTGACGTCAGCTTGCCCGTCGCAGGTGGCGCATGACGTCACTGCCATGTGCTGTTCGCCCCCTCTGCGCTGGCAAGGAGATGGAAGAGGACACTGCTCACTATGGGAGTGAAAACAGGTGAGAGGAATCTTTTATTTTCTTGTGTTTAAATTTTTTTTGATGAGAGTACCAGGTGGGTGTTGCAATTATTGCAGGACAGGGGACATTATTACACCACAGGGACACCATTACAAGACAGGGATATTATTACAGGACAGGGACATTATTACAGGACAGAGACATTATTGCATTGTAGCGGTGCCTGAACAACACTGCCGGGCAGTACTCAAATACAGTACACGAGGAGGCAGAAACAAAACACCGGCTTTATTGAGAGACAGAGGATTATATGCCAGAAAATAAGACTAACAGTTATTGTAATGATAATAGCAATTATAGATACAAGGAGAGACAGCTGGAACGTGTCACACAAGCTGCTCTCCAGCTATGGCAATGCAAGGTTCAATACAAGCAGTATAAACTATTTCTACAAACTACTCTCTGCTAAATTACTAACTGGCTTCTGATAATTGGGCTGCGCTGCTGCAGCACCCTAGGTAAAGAAGCCTGCTCTATACCCTAACACAGTTGAACACCGGTGTCATAATCACAGTTCTGTAGTCTTAAGCCACGGCCCCTCTGTCAGTATTTGGTCAGTATTCGGTCAGTATTTTTTCCCAGAAGTAGGAACCAAAACCAGGAGTGGGTGATAAATGCATAATTGGTGCACTTGTTTCTATTATACCTGTTCTCTGATTGTTCCTCACCTGGTTTTGGCTCCAACTTCTGAGAAAAAATAGTGACCGAATACTGACCAAATACTGATAGTGGGGCCGTGGCCTTAGAAGAAAGTCTGGTAACTGCTGCTTGGTCCTGATGTAGTAGAGCAGATTTATTGTGTTGAGCTCTTCCTTCAGGTTATTGGATCCATCCTCTTCCAGTTCTGGGCAAGTCTCATTCCCACTTTCAATGTTGAGGGATTACTGGTAAGACAGAGTTGTTTCCTCCCTCAGGTTACAGGTGCCTATGGGAGAACTACCCTGGCTGTGCAATGCGCCTCTTTCCTTTTGACACAGTCTTGGAGATAGATACTGCGACAACCGGGCACTATCTTCTCCCTTGTTAGGACACAATTATTGTCCTTCCTGTCTCTTACAGGCACCAGTCTCTCACAGGGCAGCACAAGTCTCTCACAGACAACAGTCTCTCACAGGCACGAGTCCCTCTCTTCACTTCCTGAACAGACACTTCCTGCTTCATGTTCAAACCAACACACAGCAAGCTGCAGGGGAGAAAGGACTAGTCCAAGTGTATTATGCGCTTCACCGAGGGGCCCAGCAAGACTAGCACCCAACCTGAAAAGTCAAAGCCACGGACGCACTTGTCTCAATCTGCCCAACTAAGTGAGCCCCTGAGGGCCGGGAATACTCTTCACCCAGCTCCCAGGAAATGGAAGGGGGACTTTGGTAGAGCCTTTCCCATGCCACTGTCATCAGACAGCTGGTGTCTGGTGATGCGGCTAGTGCCTAGTCAAGAACTAGGTGAAACCCTCTGCAAGAACCCCAGGAAGTGAAACCAGAAGAGAAAATGAGAAAAACCCTTAAAAAGATAGCAAGACTAATGCTAGCACCACCACTCACCACCAAGCACATAGGGAATTGCAATAAACAGCAAAGGACTGACCATGATTATATAGCCCGTCTAATGATCAGGTGTTTATTACCTCCCAATCATCCCCAGACAGCCACTCCCTGCTAGCTTCACCAGCAGACTGGACAAAATCCCACCATATCTTGGTACCAGACAAAACAGCGACCTGCGTTGCCTGGCAATCGAGGAAGACGGCTCCTATCTTCCTTGAGCAGAGAAATCAGTGATGGACACGTCCTCACTAGTGATGAGCGAGCACTAAAATGCTCGGGTGCTCGAAGCTCGGGCCGAGCACATCGTGATACTCGGGTGATCGACCCGAGCAATGAGCCCAATGTAAGTCTATGCGAAACTCGAGCATTTTTCTGGCAGTTTCCCCCGGCGGTCTGCAGAAGGTCAAAAATTGCCCAAATCGATGGGAACAGTGCTCAATTAAATGGCAGGCAGGCAGGCAGAATATACAGGCAGACAGGCAGGCAGCGTATATAGGAGGGTGCATGAAAAACATAGCAGGGCACTTGGAACACACTAGTGCCCTCCGATTTTAACGCACCCGTCTCTTTAAAAAAGCTGGCAATTCATCAGCGGCATACATCGGTACCCGATGTATCGGTACAATCGGTCATTCTAATGACCACTGTTACTGGCGGGACTCCACTATATCTGGCACAGGGGCCCACCGATGACCCAGAGCCCACCGGTGGATCATTCGGTGTCCCTACGTGCTAGTCCGACGCTGGACACAGGGGGAAATGTTTAGAGGTCCAGGAACCTAGTTCAGCTATCATGACATTACCATCTGCTGGCAGAGGAACTACCTCTGCAACATCTGGCACCTCCCCCATGGCTCACCACAAATTGATCTTACAAAAGATAAACAGCACACAGGAACAGTGGAGGCCAAGTTAAGGTCTGGAAGACCAAGCTAAATTTCAGTGAGAGCTGCTTGTAGGGTTGCTAGAAAGGCAAATCAAAACCCCCACTTGACTGCAAAACACCTTCAGAAAGATTTAGCAGATTCTGGAGTTGTGGTACATTGTTCTGCTGTTCAGAGACACCTGCACAAATATTGCCTTCATGTATATAAACCTATAAAAGTCTCACTAAAAAGTGAAAACAGTCCCAAATAGAATGAAGAAGCGAAAAACACAACATTCCCAAATCAATATCACCAACCTGAAGATACAGTATATAGTATATTGTTGGGGACTGGCGGGAAATAAAGCAAACTGTGGGATCAGTTTGTAAGAAAGTAATACATTTTATTAAATATAGTAGGTATACATCATAGAGAAAAAATCAGTTAAAAATAGTTTGGAGTGAGAGAAATAACTGCAGTGGCACTATAAACAAGATGATAAGATGTGCATCACAGTAAGAAATAGAGACACATGGGATCCTAGTCAGCCTATATAGAACTTTCTAATAGGGGCTGCTCTGACATGTTGTTAAGCAATAGTTAATACCCTACAATCAATCTAAGAAGTAATATACAGCCTGGTTCTGTCTTGTATATAAGTCAATTAATGTCAGATAGTGTTAATCAGAAAGTAATATACAACCCAATTCTGTCTTGTATATGAGTCAATAGAAGTCTAGAACGGAATATAAAGCATAGTAATTACCTTGAGTCATGTTATAATGTCAGATAGTATTACTAAGGATCCGTGTAGCAACCTCGTGCAGCAGCCTTCATGGAAGAGTGATCAGAAAAAAACCTCTCCTGCATCCTTACTATAAAATTCAGCGGCAGAAGTATGCAAAAGAACTTCTAACAAGCCTGATGTATTTTGGAAGCAAGTCAGGTGGATGGATGAGGTTAAAATAGAACTCTTTGGCCACAATGACAAAAGGTATACAGTACAGACCAAAAGTTTGGACACACCTTCTCATTTAAAGATTTTTATGTATTTTCATGACTTTGAAAATTGTACATTCACACTAAAGGCATCAAAACTATGAATTAATACATGTGGAATTATATAGTTAACAAAAAAGTGTGAAACAAATGAAAATATGTCTTATATTATAGGTTCTTCAAAGTAGCCACCTTTTGCTTTGATGACTGCTTTGCACACTCTTGGCATTCTCTTGATGAGCTTCAAGAGGTAGTCACCAGAAATGGTCTTCCAACAATCTTGAAGGAGTTCCCAGAGATGCTTAGCACTTGTTGGCCCTTTTGCCTTCATTCTGCGGTCCAGCTCACCCCAAACGATCTCGATTGGGTTCAGGTCTGGTGACTGTGGACGCCAGGTCATCTGGCGTAGCACCCCATCACTCTCCTTCTTGGTCAAATAGCCCTTACACAGCCTGGAGGTGTGTTTGGGGTCATTGTCCTGTTGAAAAATAAATGATGGTCCAACTAAATGCAAACCGGATGGAATAGCATGCCGCTGCAAGATGCTGTGGTAGCCATGCTGGTCCAGTATGCCTTCAATTTTGAATAAATCCCCAACAGTGTCACCAGCAAAGCACCCCCACACCATCACACCTCCTCCTCCATGCTTCACGGTGGGAACCAGGCATGTAGAGTCCATCCATTCACCTTTTCTGCGTTGCACAAATACACGGTGGTTGGAACCAAAGATCTTAAATTTGGACTCATCAGACCAAAGCACAGATTTCAACTGGTCTAATGTCCATTCCTTGTGTTCTTTAGCCCAAACAAGTCTCTTCTGCTTGTTGCCTGTCCTTAGCAGTTTCCTAGCAGCTATTTTACCATGAAGGCCTGCTGCACAAAGTCTCCTCTTAACAGTTGTTATAGAGATGTGTCTGCGGCTAGAACTCTGTGTGGCATTGACCTGGTCTCTAATCTGGGCTGCTGTTAACCTGCGATTTCTGAGGCTGGTGACTCGGATAAACTTATCCTCAGAATCAGAGGTGAATCTTTGTCTTCCTTTCCTGGGGCGGTCCTCATGTGAGCCAGTTTCTTGCCATAATACGAATTCTAACAGTCTATTCAGTAGGACTATCAGCTGTGTATCCACCTGACTTCTGCACAACACAACTGATGGTCTTTATAAGGCAAGAAATCCCACTTATTAAACCTGACAGGGCACACCTGTGAAGTGAAAACCATTTCCGGTTACTACCTCTTGAAGCTCATCAAGAGAATGCCAAGAGTGTGCCAAGCAGTCATCAAAGCAAAAGGTGGCTACTTTGAAGAACCTAGAATGTAAGACACATTTTCAGTTGTTTCACACTTTTTTGTTAAGTATATAATTCCACATGTGTTAATTCATAGTTTTGATGCCTTCAGTGTGAATGTACAATTTTCAAAGTCATGAAAATACAGAAAAATCTTTAAATGAGAAGGTGTGTCCAAACTTTTGGTTTGTACTGTATGTGGAGAATAAAGGGCACAAAATTTCAGGAAAAGAACATATCACCAACTATTAGGCATGGGGCTGGATCAATCATGCTTTGCTGTTGTGTTGCAGTCAATGTCACAGGGAACATTTCAGGGATAGAGGGAAGAATTGATTCAATGACATTTCAAAAATTCTTGATGAAAACACCATCTGTAAAAAACTGAAGTTGAAAAGAGGATGCCTTCTTCAAATGGATAATGATCCTAACACACGTCAAAATCCACAATAGACTACCTCAAAAGGCACAAGCTGAAGGTTTTACAATGGCCATCTCAGTCCCCTGATCTTAACATCATTGAAAATCTGTGGTTAGACCTCAAAACAACAGTGCATGCAAGATGACCCAGGAATCTCACAGAACTGGAGGAATTTTCTTAGAAAAAATGGATGAAAATCCCTCAAACAAGAATTACTACATAGATAGAAATTTAGTCATTTATTAATAAATTACATGAGCAGTAAGGTACACAAGCAAAGCACGGATTATATCTATCACATATTTATATCTATCTGTATATCTATCTATTATAAATCTATCTATTATCTATATATCTATCTATCCATATATCTATTATCTATATATCTAGCTATCCATATATCTATCGATCTATTATCTATTTATCTATCTATCCATATATAAACTGCTCAAAAAAATAAAGGGAACACTCAAATAACACATCCTAGATCTGAATGAATGAAATATTCTCACTGAATAATTTGTTCTGTACAAAGTTGAATGTGCTGACAACAAAATCACACAAAAATCATCAATGGAAATCAAATGTATTAACCAATGGAGGCCTGGATTTGGAGTCACCCCCAAAATTAAAGTGGAAAAACACACTACAGGCTGATCCAACTTTGATCTAATGTCCTTAAAACAAGTCAAAATGAGGCTCAGTATTGTGTGTGGCCTCCACATGCCTGTAAGACCTCCCTACAACGCCTGGGCATTCTCCTGATGAAGTTGCGGATGGTCTCCTGTGGGATCTCCTCCCAGACCTGAACTAAAGCATCCACCAACTCCTGGACAGTCTGTGGTGCAATGTGACGTTGGTGGATGGAGCGAGACATGATGTCCCAGATGTGCTCAGTCGGATTCAGGTCTGGGGATGGGCGGGCCAGTCCATAGCTTCAATGCCTTCATCTTGCAGGAACTGCTGACACACTCCAGCCACATGAGGTCTGGCATTGTCCTGCATTAGGAGGAACCCAGGGCCAACCGCACCAGCATATGGTCTCATAAGGGGTCTGAGGATCTCATCTCGGTACCTAATGGCAGTCAGGCTACCTCTGGCGAGCACATGGAGCGCTGTGCGGCCCTCCAAAGAAATGCCACCCCACACCATTACTGACCCACTGCCAAATCAGTCATGCTGAAGGATGTTGCAGGCAGCAGATCGCTCTCTATGGCATCTCCAGACTCTGTCACGTCTGTCACATGTGCTCAGTGTGAACCTGCTTTCATCTGTGAAGAGCATAGGGCACCAGTGGCGACTTTGCCAATCCTGGTGTTCTGTGGCAAATGCCAAGCATCCTGAACGGTGTTGGGCTGCGAGCACAACCCCCATCTGTGGACGTCGGGCCCTCATACCACCCTCATGGAGTCGGTTTCTAACCGTTTGTGTAGACACATGCACATTTGTGGCCTGCTGGAGGCTCTGGCAGTGCTCCTCCTGTTCCTCCTTGCACAAAGGCGGAGGTAGCGGTCCTGCTGCTGGGTTTTTGCCCTCCTACGGCCCCCTCCACGACTCCTAGTGTACTGATCTGTTTCCTGGTAGCGCCTCCAGCCTCTGGACACTATGCTGACTGACACAGCAAACCTTCTTGCCACAGCTCGCATTGATGTGCCATCCTGGATGAGCTGCACTACCTGAGCAACTTCTGTGGGTTGTAGAGTCCGTCTCATGCTACCACGAGTGTGAAAGCACAACCAACTTTCAAAAGTGACCAAAACATCAGCCAGAAAGCATTGGTATTGAGATGTGGTCTGTGGTCCCCACCTGCAGAACCACTCCTTTACTGAGGGTGTCTTGATAATTGCCAATAATTTCCATCTATTTTCTATTCCATTTGCACAACAGCATGTGAAATTGATTGTCAATCAGTGTTGCTTCCTAAGTGGACAGTTTGATTTCACAGAAGTTTGATTTACTTGGAGTTATATTCTGTTGTTTAAGTTTATTTTTTTGAGCAGTGTATATATATCTATCTATTATCTGTTGATCTATCTAATTATCTATCTAAGATAGATAATAGATAGATATATGGATATATAGATATATTGATAGACAATAGATCAATAGATAGGTAGATAGTATGATATATAGTAGATATAGTTAGATGTATGGATAAATAGATTTATAGATAGATAATAGTTGGATATATGGATATATAGATATATTGATAGATACTAGATATGTGGATAGATAGATAAATACAGTAGATTAATAGATATATGGATAGATATATAGATAGATAATAGATATATGGAGATATAGAGATAGATAAAAAAGATATATGGATAGATAATGTGGTTAGATCTCAAAATAACAGTGCATGCGAGATGACCCAGGAATCTCACAGAACTGGAGGAATTTTATTAGAAAGAATGGATTAAAATCGCTCAAACAAGAATTGAAATACACTTATCTGGCTACAAAAAATGTTTCCAAGCTGTGATCCTTTCAAAAGGGAGTGCTACTAGGTACTAACCATGTATATCAAAAAAGGTCAACAATTACACCTCGCAATAGGATATTTACCACACAAGCACGGGCTACATAGGCCCGGCTTAAAGGAAGATTAAATACAAGTTCATTAAAATAAATTATTTTTATTTCAAAAAAATTAAAAAAAAATTCCTTTAAGATTAAAAACCAGGTGCCTTCAGATTTCATCAATTCAAACCTCAATACTTGCTACAATTTTCATGCAATATTACCTCATAAAGACATGCCTAAAAATCCATGGTGCCTATATTGCACTCCCTCCATGGCCATAAAGTGCTGTAAATAATTAGATCCAATCCACTCTAATCCAAATGTAAAGTGCAAGTGCATAGGAAAAATTTTTTCTCCCTATATTCAAGAAAGTTAACTATACTTGTAAGTATGAGTGCATTGATACAATTACCAAGTGGTATGTGAAAAACACATGTGAAGCCCAGCTGTGCTTGGTATCACAGATCCTAGAAGGGTGTATTGAAGGATTCCTCCACAAGAGGCCCCCATAACCATTCACACATCTCCACCTTCCACCTCAGACCACCAGAGGGAGCCCGTTAGGGATATAAAAGGGAAGGTGGAGCCAGGCAGCAGTTAGTCAGTTGGAGTCAGAGTTCAGTCTGGTTTAGCAGTGAGTCCAGTGCAGTCTGAGAAGAGTTACCTCAGAGGACAAAAGTCTGTTCCAGCTCCTGCAATTGCTATCCTGCAGTGGAACTTATCCAGATCGAGACTCGGTGTAGCTCAGTGAGGTGAGCTTTAGGTGTGCTGGCACCATAAGATCGGTGAAGAGCGGCATGCTGCCGTTAGTGTGAGTAGCCTATTGAGGGTACGAGTAGGCCGAAGGCGAAAGAGTAGAGAGAGTTAGTTCATAGGGGGCAGAGGAGCTTAACTAGCTCACCCCGAAGAAGAAGCAGTTACTGGACACCGGGTCCGAAGCTTACCAGGATCTCCATGACCCAGTAAGATTGTTAGGATCATTCAGCCATGGAGGGTCCTTGTTGGAGTCGGGGTATCCCCGTAACAAGAAATACACAGACACGTAGTGTATAATCAAGTACTGGGAAGCCCCTGAGCGCGTCTCCCTCTATGGGTGCTGTCCCTTTATTTATAATAATAATCATTTTTTTTTTTTTTTTTTTTTTGTCAGACATGCGCAGTAAAATGCCTTTGTTTCACAGGCAGCGAAATGATGATTCATAACAGTGGAATGTTGATAAGAAAGTTTCATAAACAAAAAGTGATAATTAGTAGAAGCTTGCTGAGACAGCTAAAACAAGTTACAATCTAGTTTCTGGGCGTCAGTCCAAATGTCCAGATAAGGGAAGAATAACTTCATCTGTGTCTTACATCGTAGTCTTGCGTGAAGTACAACTCCCATCATCCTCTCAGTCCCCCCTTTGATTCTTCCTTATGGACTTTTGGTAGAAAACCTGGTCCGGGAGTTCTTTTCTTTCATATTCTTGAGTCCGTGTTACAAAGCTTATTTATGCATATTAAAATAATTTTTAATCCTATTTTAAACACTACATATATGACTACTATAATTAGCACAATCTGTAATATACCTTGCAGAATTCCAGCCACCCAACCTCCAATACCCTTAAACCAGTTCTTTGGGTTGAGAAAGGAGAAGGTGTCTGACCACCAGCTATCTTTATTTTGGTCATTGTGTCTGTCATATTCATCCCGTAATCGTTGTATATCTGCCAGCTTGAACCTCATACTCATTGTACTGTTTGGATCTATGTAATGACAACAGGTTGGACCAATAATTTGACACATTCCTCCCTGGGCCGCAGTTAGGTAGTCTAACACTACAGTATGTTGATTAGTAACAATTATAAGTTGATTTTGTACAGCTATACTAGTATTAAGTATATCCATAATATCCCATATCTGATCATCTAGATAGTCGGTGGCCTGAACTAATTTATCCCACATCTGCATCAACATTGGATACACAAAGAAAGTGCTGAATATTTTATTAGGAATTCCCATTTGGACCACATGTGGCCTACCTGAAGGTCTAGGCGAGTTGTCGGCTGCTCTTTTGTATAGTGTGTGTTTAGGTACTGCTTGCATATCTACCTGCTGATTCTGAACTATAAATGTGGCCGGTGTTAAGCGTCCTAGAGTACATGTACCTTTTATTCCTACTGGGAGCCATTTATATGCTCCATTTCCACAAATCCAGAAGGTTCCTTCAGGCAGATCCCATATTGCAGAGTGTTGGAGCACCAACCTATGTACCAAATCTAAAAATTTAGATACATTCTGAAGTATACACCAAGGGGGTTTTTGACCTAATGGACTACAGTATCCTGCATCTGGATTTTCACAAGTCGGTGTACCTGGGTCATATGCACTTGACTCATTACATAATATATTACCTGGTATCTTTGAACATGTATCATTGTTTCCATCGGGGAATAATTGTGAATATTTCCAACCATTATTGTGTATGTATTTTTCTACTATATCAGGTTTAAAAGGTTGAGAAGAAGATACTGTGCTACTAAAACTGAGTTGTATATTTTCTGTAGGAATTAACCCTAAGTCTGTTAGTCCCGTCTTATTTCTAGGAACCCATACACCTCCTTTAAACGCTAAATATTGTAAGTTGTTTATTTTTCCGGTCATATTACCTTGCCACCAGGGAAATCCCACCCACCCCACAACTGGGATGGCAACAGTGGTGTTCCATAATCTAGAATTAACGGTTTGGTTATTTGCTAATTTGTCTGAGCAATT
Source organism: Phyllobates terribilis (assembly GCF_046119375.1). Taxonomy (NCBI): domain Eukaryota; kingdom Metazoa; phylum Chordata; class Amphibia; order Anura; family Dendrobatidae; genus Phyllobates; species Phyllobates terribilis. The sequence goes on along the minus strand of NW_027362769.1, from coordinate 344,934,778 downwards.
AGTCCATGTAAACACTTCCTCAGGGGTCATGGGTACGGCCAGGAAGGGTATGCTCGTGGCTGATATTGGAGAATGCGTACAAATCCAACAGTCTGCTATTTTCTGTCCGCCATCGAGCAGCCCGTTTACCAATGTCTCATGATGTTTTATAAATTTATTATCTGTAGGTTTTGGGGAACTTAGTTTATCCCACAGGTCTCCCTGATCTATCGTTATAGCTAACACAAGTACAATCACCACTATTTCTTTTTGCAATGGCTTGCATGTACCCATGCTGATTTTCCTTCCAATTTTACTGCAGTTGGAGTTGTCAATAACACCTGATATGGACCCTCAAATCTGGGTTCTAGCGTTCTTCTGTTATGTCTTTTTACGTAGACTTCGTCTCCTGGTTGCAGCTTGTGCGTTCCCTCAATGGAATCTGGATCTGGAATGGAAGAGAACACTAAAGAGTGTATTTTAGACACATGCTTACATAAATTTTGTACATAAGCAGTTAAGCTTTCAGTTTCTAACATTAAAGTCTGTGGGAAATACAATCCTGTATTGGCAACTCTACCAAACAATATTTCATGGGGGGTGAGTTTGCTCTTTCCCTGGGGGGTGTTTCTGACTGAATACAATGCTATTGGGAGACACTCAGTCCATGGTTTCTGTGTTTCTGCCATGGCTTTCTGTATTTTTAACTTAAGTGTTCCATTCATTCTCTCAACCTTACCAGAACTCTGTGGGTGGTAAGGGGTGTGTAGTTCACTTTTTATACACAACATTTTCATTACATTCTGAAAGATCTCTCCAGTAAAATGTGTACCTCTATCTGACTCGATCACTTCTGGGATACCATAACGGGGTACCAGTTCATGTGCTATTTTTACTGCAGTGACTTTAGCCGTGGCTGTATGAACTGGATAAGCCTCTGGCCACCCCGAAAACATGTCCACACATACCAGTACATACTTATAGTGTCCATGCTTAGGCATCTGGATGTAATCGATCTGAAGTCTCTGGAACGGATATAGTGGTCTTACATGGTGCTTCTGGGGGGTCTTAACAGTCTGTCCTGGATTGTGGGCTAAACAGATTTCACAAGAACCACATTTTGCTCGAGCTACCTGGCCGAACCCTGGGGCTAACCACTTCTGTCTGACCCTCTGTATCATACCGTTTGCAGACACATGTGTAGGTCCGTGGGCTTCACTGACCACAACAGGGTACCACGCTCGGGGGAGACAAAGCTCATCTCCTTTTCTCCATAGTCCTTCTTTTTCTTCTGCCCCCTGTTTCTGCCACTCTTCTTTTTCTTCTCTACTCACCTGCTGGTGGGCTTCTTTGAGCCGTGTAATTAAGTCAAATTCTGATACTGCACTAATAGTGTGGTCAGTTGTCAGAGGTTTTACTGCAGCTCGCTTAGCAGCCTTGTCGGCTCGGTCATTACCCCTAGCTATCTCGGTGTTGAGTCTTACATGTGCAGGTACTTTTATTACTGCTACTTGTTTGGTTGAGGCAGCTGATTCTAGGATTTGTCTAATCATTTGTCCATGTTTTACTGGTTGACCTGAAGCTGTCATGTAACCTCTAGCTCTCCATATACATCCAAAATCATGTACAATACCATATGCATATCAGTAAAAATATTAGCGGTTTTTTCTTTTGCTAACTGTAATGCTCGTATTAGAGCTAATAGTTCAGCTTCCTGGGCTGAACAGCTGGCCTGCATTGGCTCAGCTTCAATAACATCATAATCTGATACAATGGCATAACCTGTGTGAAAGTTACCAGTTTCATCTGCATACCTACTACCATCTATATACATATGTAGGTCTGGATTGTCAAGAGGGGTGTCCTGTACATTAGGTAGCCCTTGTGTTTCTTGTTCTATACACTGTAAGCAATCATGTATTATATTGTCTTGTTCGTGGTATTGTAAAAAATTTTCATCTTCGTCTTCCTGACCTCCTTCCACTCCCCCCTTTGTCTCTAGTGGTAACAGAGTGGCTAAATTTAGAGACAATATGCGGCGAAAAGTGAGGTTTGGTGGCATTAGTAAGGAGCATTGTAATCTAAGATGTCTAGCCATTGAAATGTGTTTTGGCAATACCTGATTCAGTATGCCATGTACATCATGTGTAGTTTGTACTATTAGGGCATGGTCTAGTACTATTTCTGAGGCTTTTTCTACCAAAAGAGAGACAGCTGCTACTATTCTGACACATGATGGTGCAGCTTTGGTAACATTATCTAATTGAGCAGAATAGTATGCGACAGGTCTTTGTTTATTTTCATGTTTCTGTGTTAGTACTCCTGTAGCATGATTAGACATTTCCGCAGCCATTAATTGGAATGGTTTGGCGTAGTCTGGGATTCCCAAGGCCGGGGCTGACATGAGACCTTTCTTGAGGTCTTGAAAGGCTATGAGTGCTGATTCAGTTAATTGGAAAGGTTCGATTTTTAAACAATCATATAGAGGTTGCATAAGCTGACTAGCATGTATAACCCATTGTCTGCAGTGTGATACTATTCCCAAAAATGCTCTTAATGTTTTGTAGTTCTTGGGAGGAACAAGATCTCTAATGATTTTTAGTCTGTCGGCGGTGAGGTGCCGAATACCTTGTGAAATGCAGTGTCCTAGAAATACTACCGTAGTCATACAAAGTTGTACTTTTTTCTTGTTAACTTTACAGCCCATGTCTGCTAGAAATATTAACAACCTTATTGTGTTGCTGTTTGCGGACTCTTGAGCAGGGGCACATAACAATAGGTCATCAACATATTGGAGAATTACAACCTCATCCGTAGGTTTGAAATTTTGAAGAACTGATCTCATAGCTTCTGAGTACAAGGTAGGTGAATGTATCATACCCTGTGGTAATCTTGTCCATGCTAATTGTCTATTCTTAAATGTAAATGCAAACAGTTTGTAACAGTCTGGGTGTAATGGTACTGAAAAAAATGCATTTGATAAGTCTATGACAGAAAATACTCGTGCTGTTGCTGGGATCTGTGATAGCAACGTGTGTGGATTTGGCACAACAGGAGTAATAGGTTCCAAAATTTTATTTATCTCTCTTAGATCATGTACCATCCGGTACCTAGCAGCTGACCCCTCAGTAGATTTCTTTTTTACGGGGTACAACGGTGTATTGGCTGGTGACTTTACTTCTATCAGTACTCCAGTTTTTAGATAATCTTTTATCTGTTCTCCTATGGCGTGTTCTTGTTGGGCACTAATAGGATACTGTCTCAATTGGGGTAGTGTCACACCTGGAACAGGAGTGACTTTTACTGGAGCTATTGGCATTAGTCCTACATCGGTGTCATGTTGTGCCCATAATTTTTCTGGTACCTCAGAAAGATCTAAAATAATTTGGGTAGGGGCAGGATCTTTCTCATCCTCTAAGGCTTGGACTTTTACAATGTTTTCTAGAGACTCTTGGTCATCAGGCACCAAAATTTGGACTCTACCATCCTTTGTCTCTTACCACTCCTGCTTTTCTAGCCCGAATGTCCTCCCATAGTTTCCTGTTAAACCTGTCATGCCTTGCTACCTGAAAAGTTTTGCAAACTTTCCCTAAATTCTTAGTTGCTTCTACACCACACCTTTCTTTCACGATTGTATAGACATCTTGCTCATCATTTGTGGTCTTAGTCTGTTTGTTGCCCATTTTTCCTGACTATTCTTACCTTAGGAGGCTTTTTGGGTTAGATAAAATATATTCTATATTTTACCTTTCCTCGTTACCTATTCTGTCCTAAGGAGCCATTGTTGCCCATTTTTCCTGACTATTCCTACCTTAGGAGGTTTTTTGGGTTAGATAAAATATATTCTATATTCTACCTTTCCTCGTTACCTATTCTGTCCTAAGGAGCCAGTATCTGAAACGGTTTCTCTGGACCGTTTTGTCTGAAGTGTAGAGTAATTCTAACACACATATATATGGCAACAAGGGCAAGACCAACAATACATAAAATGAACCATACAGTCTCCATTATATATCGTGTCCCTGGAGTATTATCATTACTTCCATGGGCTCATTCTGTCAATCTCTTATCCGTCAAAAAGGAGGACAAAGGTTCGGGAGTTAAGCGTGAGCGAAGGTTTCCCCGAAAGGACACAACCTTATGACTCAGTTAGGCAATCTCCGTAATACTTATGTCATCTACCTTAGTGCGGCTTATGAGGCTATTCCCGACATCCACATCTCTTTCATACCATCCGTTTCATAACCTTCTCTGACCTCTCCTTCGGCAGATCCTACAGTATATACATGAATGACCCGAGCTATAGGTATCCTTCTCTACTAGTTCCTCAATCCCAACACAAGATATGCATGAAATTTACGGACTATCGCAGAGCAGATGTAAGAGAACTAACAGTGTCTCTTACCTGGCCAGGTTTGTCATCTGCTGTTCCGATGTCCCAATCTCAGCGGTTACTCGTGCCGGTCGATGAACTTGAAGGAATACGCAGACCTCGGGTCCCTGTTTCGGGCGCCAGGAATTGTTAGGATCATTCAGCCATGGAGGGTCCTTGTTGGAGTCGGGGTATCCCCGTAACAAGAAATACACAGACACGTAGTGTATAATCAAGTACTGGGAAGCCCCTGAGCGCGTCTCCCTCTATGGGTGCTGTCCCTTTATTTATAATAATAATCTTTTTTTTTTTTTTTTTTTTTTTGTCAGACATGCGCAGTAAAATGCCTTTGTTTCACAGGCAGCGAAATGATGATTCATAACAGTGGAATGTTGATAAGAAAGTTTCATAAACAAAAAGTGATAATTAGTAGAAGCTTGCTGAGACAGCTAAAACAAGTTACAATCTAGTTTCTGGGCGTCAGTCCAAATGTCCAGATAAGGGAAGAATAACTTCATCTGTGTCTTACATCGTAGTCTTGCGTGAAGTACAACTCCCATCATCCTCTCAAAGATAAACCGGAATCCCTGGAGAACTACAAGTCCCAGGATCGCTAAAGTGCTGATACGTACCAGAGCCAGGAGACACATAGGCCCCGTAAGTCGGGAGCGTGCACTCCAAGAGAAGGCCCTACCACAAGGTCAGCCAGCGCAGGACAGAGACAAAGTTAGGCCTAGCTCCAGGCAGGTCAGAAACTTATTACGCAGCAGCAAGAACCAGGAGGCCCAAAACCTGCTCATTGGGGAGGATCCGGACATACACCCTTCACCCTACAGTGCTCCGGGGAGTGCCTGAATTTCCTTCAGTAAAAGGTACTGAAGTGACTTTTGTGTCCGTCCCTGTTCTTGCTCCGACTCGGCTGAGTCTCCTTGTCCTGCATCCCCGTTCTTATACTGCCCTGAGGCCCAGCTCCACCTGTGGGGAGCTATACAATCAAGCTGCCTTATCATTAGCCTCAGTGGACTGCGCAGCGCTGGTGATCCTCACCAGAAGCCACAGGTGGCGTCACAAACTTTTTAATAAAACTTAACAATTATCAACGCCTTTTTAAAGAGTGACCCCAGAGTACGGGCCCGGGAGCGGACCACCGTGACCTCCTTAAGGCTAAAGGCCTGGGTAACCGAGTCATCCCCATCCCCTGGGCTAGTCACACAAACAGCACCTACTGAAGTTATTAATGGAGAGCTATATATATCAAATCATGTTAGCCATAAGCATGAACTGAAAAGGATAGTACTTACATGTGGGCTATTGATAACAGTGTACAGCCTGTAGAGGTGTTTGAAAAAATCTGCCCCGACGACGCCGTTTCGCCATGTGCTTCTTCAATGGGGGCCCTTCACAGGGAAGGGGTTGTCCACTACTAGGACAACCCCTTCTCATACCCTTATTTTGGCCCCAATAAAATAATAAAGCTTATTCTCACCTCCCGTGCTGGCGCCGTTCCTGAAGTATCGGCACTCGCAGTCCCGGGGTTCTCGTGTGGTTGTTCTGATATGTGATTCCGGTGCCTAATCACCGTCACTGTCCCCACCTTCGGACAAATCTAACATGAAGGGGAAGTCAGAGATCAGCTGCAGCCCGGACTTCCTTCTTCTTCCATCTTCTGGGCGATGCAAGCATGGCACTGCATGTTGTGTGGTATTGCATAGGGGAGTGATGTTGCATGTTGGGGGCTTGCATATGCATGTAAGTGATGTTGAGGGTCTATCACAGGCAAGGGGATGATGCATGCATGTGCTGCATGTTGTGGGGGCTTGCACATGGAATGGGTTAATGTTGCATGTGAGGCCTTGCATATGTAAGAGGGTGATGTTGCATTTCTTTCCTCTTGCACAAGGAATTTGACTGTAGCTGCGTGCACAGGGCTGCATGTTGGGGGGGTGTACACAGTGAAGGGGTGCATCTTGAATTGTGGTATGTGTTAAAGGGGCCCACTGAGACTCTTTCACCCGGGGCCCACAAAAAACTGGAGCTGGCCCTGGAATCAAGTTTAGTACACATATTAAGGACTTACACTTACCACATAGATACTTTCACAAAACCAAGTTTACTACAACTATATGGTAACAGAAACAGTTTTACTACATAAATACAGGAACAGAACTGAGCTTACTACATAGATGTGGGAACATAACCAAACTTACTTCATAGATATGGGAAGATAACTGAGCTTACTACATAGACACAGTAACAGAACCACACTTTCTACTACAATGTTACTACATAGACACAGGAACAGAAACCAGCTCATTATATTAATACAGGAACAGAAACCAGCTTAATAAATAAATACAGGAACAGAACTATGCTTACTACATATGTATGGGAACACACCCAAGCTTCCTACAAAGATATGGGAACAGAACCAATTTTATTACATACAGTGGCATGTAAAAGTTTGGGCACCCCTGGTCAAAGTTAGTGTTATTGTGAACAGTTAAGCAAGTTGAAGATGAAATGATCTCTTAAAGGCCTGAAGTTAAAGACAACAGATTTCCTTTGTATTTTAGGCAAAAAATATATATTTTTTAATCTTTTACTTTTTAAAAATGACGAAAAAGGAAAATGGACCAATGCAAAAGTTTGGGCATCCTGCATGGTTTGTACCTAGTAGCACCCCCTTTTGAAAGTATCACAGCTTGTAAAAGCTTTTTGTAGCAAGACAAGAGTCTTTCAATTCTTGTTTGAGGGATTTTCATCCATTCTTCCGTGGAAAATCCTTCCAGTTCTGTGAGATTCCTTGGTCATCTTGCATGCACTGCTATTTTGAGGTTCAGCCACAGATTTTCATTGATGTTCAGAAGAGGGGACTGTGAGGGCCATTGTAAAACCTTCAGCTTGCACCTTTTGAGGTAGCCTATTGTGTATTTTGATGTTTGTTTAGGATCATTAACCATTTGTAGAAGCCATCCTCTTTTCAACTTCAGCTTTTTTACAGATGGTGTTATGTTTGCATCAAGAATTTGTTGAAATTTCATTGAATCCATTGTTCCCTCTACCTGTGAAATGTCCCCTGTACCATTGGCTGCAACACAACCCCAAAGCATGACTGATCCACCCCCATGCTTAATAGTTGGCGAGATGTTATTTTCCTGAAATTTGGTGGCCTTTTTTCTCCACACATACCTTTGATCATTGTGGCCAAAGACTTCTATTTTAACCTTTTCGGTCGACAGAACTTGTTTCCAAAATGTATCAGGCTTGTTTAGATGTTCTTTTGCACGCTTCTGATGCTGAATTTTATGGTGAGGCTGCAGGAGAGGTTTTCTTCTGATGACTCTTCCATGAAGGTCATATTTGTGCAGGTGTCTCTGAACAGTACACAAAAAGAAAAAGTGGGCACTGCTGGGGAATAATAATCACAAATAGAAAGGGGTGCTAACAGTAACCTGATGTAAAGACACAAAATTATTCGGAAGAAAAAGACTCAGGATATATAACCATGCACACCCAATGTTGGAAAAGTGAAAAAAATCTTTATTACATGATTACATTTAGACAACAAAAGAAAAATTTTTTAAAAGCATTTAAAACAGACAAAAACATGTGCAATCTTCATATGGGGGAATTCATGATAATATGCATAAAAATAGCAATAAACCCCACTATGTTATGTGCCACAGGTATATTTTACATCACTTATATAACATTCGATTAATGTAGACCAACTAAGCAACCCTGGCTATAAATAGCACAGCATAACCAGTCAAAATATATGTTTATGACAAAGCAAACCCCCCTAAATAATATAAGTGAATCAAGGAATGAGTAGGAGAGATGGTCTATTGGCAATGGGGGCCCATATTTTAGAGGTATTGGCCAGATTGTGTCACCAAAGTCATATATGACGTGGCACAGTTGATCCACATATAAATAACAAGCCAGGCATTCCTGAGTGGTCAAGTCAAGAAAATAAGTAAATAAAAAATATATGGAAGAATAATGACCTGCTGGCACCAGAGACCCTACGCGTTACGCTGCTCAGACGCAGCTTCGTCAGGGGTATGTTGTCTAAGAGCACATGTGTGTGTTATATAGTTGATCCCAAATGGTGTGACTAGTTTCAGGTGAGTGTTTGTCTCCCTATGGTGTGTAGACAGGCCTGTTCTCATCAGAATGTGTTCCACCCAGTCCATGTGGAACGCAAACGGAAATGGGTTAAACGTCATATCCGGTCCAAAGCAGAGGGCGCCAAATACAGCCCTGAAGCTATTATTGTCAAAGGTGCGTCCCACCCGTACCATACGGTGGAAGGGGGGTGGAAGTAAAGTAAACGTCATATCCAGTCAGAAGGGTAAACACGCAGAGCAATGAACTATGCACGTAGTCATAATAAAGAAGAGGCTTGCGTTCCACGATGGAACGCAAAAACCCCAGGAGCAGCGCGTCCGCTGCAGAGAATAATAGTGATCACACAAGAAAGTGCTAGCATTAAAAAAAAAAAAAAAGAAAGAAAGAATTGCAGTCCAAACCAGGAATACTAAGAAGTCAGTATATGATCTGAGGACAATCACCAAACATGCATAGATACAAAGATAGATACAAAGATGCATCACATAACAGAATACAGACCTGGACATATAAGACTCACTAACCAGACAGACATAAAACAACAACAAAAAAAATAAAAAAAATAAAAAAAAAATCCCATTTAAAATAAAACTCTCTCCTTTCCCTCTTTTTCCTTTTTTCTCTTCCTTTCTTTCTCCCTTCCCTTCCTTCTCCTTTCCCTTCCCCTTCTTTTCCTTCCCATTTCCATCCTCCCCTCTCCTTCCCTCCCCTTCCTTTATTAAGATAAAAGACAAGACATATAAATGCATATGAGACTGTGTGCAAGTATGTGAAAAGATGCACACAGCTAAACACAAATGAAAGAAATAAGCAATAAACTAATGGAACTGCACAAGTTGGCCCCATGGGAGGGAAAAAAAAAAAAAAAGGTGAATCAAAACCCCAATAGTGGGCAAGATTCCACATATAAGAACACCATGGGAGTCTGGAAAAGTCAGAACTGGAAAATACTCATTCGTGCCCCTCATAGCCACTACATCAAACATTAGGGTCCAATAAGAAACTAACCCCGGGGAACTGGGTAGAATCTAAAAAATATTGATATTAAAGCTGCTGGAATGGAATTTAAAGGAGGTGCACATGCACCCCCAAAATAAACAGAGTACTGCTTATAAGGACACCATGGAAATTTAAGCCAAGTAACCAGTAAATGAGAGATCCTCATTTATGCCCTTTGGGGCCACTGTGTCAAGTGTAAAGATCCACCTGGATTCTGTCCTCAAAAGGTCCCTAGTATGATCTGAATTGCGTGGGTTAGGCTTCATTTTTTGGAGGCCTGTAACTCGCAATTTATTAGTGCTGCTGGAATGGAATTGAAGAAAGTGCAGGGCCACCGTGGAGATGGTCCTGCCCTTTCTCAAATCCTGTTCAGCAAGATGGATATTCGAAGCGTGTTGCTGTACCCGCCTCCGAAGTTCCTGCGATGTTTGACCAACATAGACCTTGGGACAGGGACAGGTCAAAGCATAAATAACATTAGTGGACCTGCAGTTAATGTAGTCCCTCAAAGGAAATTGACGATTGTCAGTCGGGTTAGTAAAGATTTTTTCAGATGAAAAAAATGGACATGCAGAACAATTGCCGCAGGGAAAAGAGCCTTTGAGCCTATTACCACCAGAGGTATTGTACAACGGACGTAAGTAATGGCTATGAACGAGTTTGTCCCCTAAATTTGGGGCTCGTCTAGCCGTCAGCAAAGGTTTGTTTGATAATATACTGGATAGACGGTGATCTGTCTTCAGTATATTCCAATGTTTGCGGAATAGACCACCTACTTCATTCCATTGATTGTTAAACCTAGTAATAAATCTGATCTGTGTGTCTTCCATGTCAGCTCGTGGTTGCAACAGAACCTCCCGTGGTTTGGCGATGATCCTCTGATGTGCTTTAGAGATTATGGATTTCGGATAGCCCCGTTCACAAAAGCGTGCAGTTAGGTTACTGGCCTCAGTTTTGAAGTCATCCTGTGTTGTACAATTCCTCTTGGCCCTTGAAAACTGTCCCACTGGTATACTGTCTCTCAAATTTCTGGGATGAAAGCTTTGGTAATGTAGAAGACTGTTTGTAGCAGTCGATTTTCTGTATAATTTAGTAACAAGTGATCCGCCCACTATCCTGATTTCCAAATCCAGAAAATAGACTGCGGAAGAAGATATACAATGGGTAAGATGGATGTTAAAGTCATTAACATTAAGTCTATCAACAAAATCAATTGCCTCCGCCTCCGTGCCCGTCCAAATAATTAAAATATCATCAATGAAGCGAAACCACTTGAAAATCCCATAATTGTATTCCCGTAAGGGATAGACGTGTGTATCCTCCCACCAACCCAGGAATAGATTGGCGAAGGCGGGCGCACACCGTGCGCCCATGGCGGTCCCAGAGGCCTGCCGATAAAACACATGATCGAATACAAAATAGTTATGCGTGTCTACATTAATCGAATGTTATATAAGTGATGTAAAATATACCTGTGGCACATAACATAGTGGGGTTTATTGCTATTTTTATGCATATTATCATGAATTCCCCCATATGAAGATTGCACATGTTTTTGTCTGTTTTAAATGCTTTTAAAAAGTTTTTCTTTTGTTGTCTAAATGTAATCATGTAATAAAGATTTTTTTCACTTTTCCAACATTGGGTGTGCATGGTTATATATCCTGAGTCTTTTTCTTCCGAATAATTTTGAGTCTTTACATCAGGTTACTGTAGCACCCCTTTCTATTTGTGATTATTATTCCCCAGCAGTGCCCACTTTTTCTTTTTGTGTACTTGTATTTCTTGTCAGTTTCTGACATTCCAGAGTGGCTGCACACAATATATTATAGAAAATATATTTTTGAAGGCTTTCTTTTTGGTCTTTATTATGTGATTATAATTGTATACATTTAACCCTTATATTTTTGTATTTTGTTTGAATAGTCGTCTAATTGGTTGTGACTTCTCAGGGACAATGGCGTTTGATTTTGAGGCCAGGGAAGCGGCTTGCAGTAAACACAGTTTGGCTGCTTTTCCTCCCCCCACATTAGTGGAGGATAATGATTTTAACCGTCTTGCACGGGATTTGACGGATCTGCACAAGGCGGTTACACGTGTCTGGTGGAATATATCTAGTCTTGAAGAGTACCAAAGACTCTCCATTTTTCCTCGTGGACTGAGAGTCCAGATTTTTCCGGCCTGGGAACCTTCCCCGGAATTCAAGTCCACATGGGAGTCGGGTCTATCACAGTGCTCTAATATCCTCATCAACATGTTAATTCAGCATGACAGGGAATTATTTCAGACACTGAAAATCCGAATAAAATCATTGGAAACACAGATGTCTAAATTTGATCTTAATAAATTAGTAATGCCTTTCCAAATTAATTTGAGGGACACTATTGATCGTCTTGATAAGGACACCATGGAGAGAAAAAGAGCCAAACTTAATCGTGATAAGGCTGATTATGACAGGGGTCAAGCTTATAAATGGAAGCACAGGGGTAACCTGCGCAGATTTTCCTCTACAAAGTTTATAGAAGGGGGATCCTCATCAAGTGTAGGGCGTAGCGATCATTTTTTAAGCTCAGAAACGAGCGACACCGACGGCGGACGAGACGGGGAAAACGCAAGCAACGGCAGCAAAAAAACAAGTCTGAACTCTGCAAGGACCATGGCCACCAGGACGTACAGGAAGAGAAACAGGTTTTGAGCCAGAGCTCTGATCAATTGCAGATCATCAATCTCTCTACATATACTCTAAGTGACACTGAAAGGTCTGTATTACAAAAGGGTCTAACATTTTCTCCTATGGTGCCGGCGGACAAATTCACCTTGATAAAAGATTTGTATCTATTTTGTAGGAAAATCATTTTTAGGGTCATTTACAACAAGTCTGATGTGCCATCAGATCTTTCTTCTCCTACGGATAGACAGGTCTTCTCTGATCTACTTGAACTCCTACGGGACAACCAGGTAGGCAAAAATTTCCACACCGATTACCTTCTAAAATCTTACCGTCCCTGTCCATGGTTCCAGCAGTGTTTACCTTCTTTGAAGTCATGAAGGACGAGATCAGGAGATTACCCGCTAATAATTTATCCCATCAAAATCTAACAAACATGGAAAGACGTGCCCTCCTTTGTCTGCAAAAAAATCAGGAATTCCTTATTAAGGAAGCTGACAAGGGGGGTAACATTGTCCTTTGGCCCTGGGACATGTATACCACTGAAGTACATAGGCAGTTGAATAATAGCAGATTTTATCTGAGGCTTCCATCGGATCCGACTCAGATTTTCTCGGCTAAATTTGAACGATTGATCCTTAAGGCCTTTTCCATGGGGATTATCAATAAACAGGAGAAGGACTTCATGATGGTGAGGAAACCAACTATTCCTACTTTCTACATATTGCCTAAAGTGCATAAAGACCTGGTTTGTCCGCCCGGACGACCCATTGTGTCAGGCATAGGAAGTATCTGTGAAAAAGCATGCATTTATGTAGATTTTTTCTTACAGCCACTTGCCACCAGCCTTCCTTCTTATCTCAGAGACTCTTCCCATCTAATACAGTCTCTCAACTCCCTAAGTTTACCTGACCAGTTCCTGCTCATTACTGTTGATGTTGAATCGCTGTATTCCAATATAGCTCACCAGGATGGCATAGCAGCGGTCCTGCACTTTCTGAATAACACGAGTGGAGGTAATCGTCTGCATGACTCCTTTATTGTGGATCTTTTGAAATTTATCCTCACGCACAACTATTTTGTATTCGATCATGTGTTTTATCGGCAGGCCTCTGGGACCGCCATGGGCGCACGGTGTGCGCCCGCCTTCGCCAATCTATTCCTGGGTTGGTGGGAGGATACACACGTCTATCCCTTACGGGAATACAATTATGGGGTTTTCAAGTGGTTCCGCTTCATTGATGATATTTTAATTATTTGGACGGGCACGGAGGCGGAGGCAATTGATTTTGTTGATAGACTTAATGTTAATGACTTTAACATCCATCTTACCCATTGTATATCTTCTTCCGCAGTCTATTTTCTGGATTTGGAAATCAGGATAGTGGGCGGATCACTTGTTACTAAATTATACAGAAAATCGACTGCTACAAACAGTCTTCTACATTACCAAAGCTTTCATCCCAGAAATTTGAGAGACAGTATACCAGTGGGACAGTTTTCAAGGGCCAAGAGGAATTGTACAACACAGGATGACTTCAAAACTGAGGCCAGTAACCTAACTACACGCTTTTGTGAACGGGGCTATCCGAAATCCATAATCTCTAAAGCACATCAGAGGATCATCGCCAAACCACAGGAGGTTCTGTTGCAACCACGAGCTGACATGGAAGACACACAGATCAGATTTATTACTAGGTTTAACAATCAATGGAATGAAGTAGGTGGTCTATTCCGCAAACATTGGAATATACTGAAGACGGATCACCGTCTATCCAGTATATTATCAACAAACCTTTGCTGACGGCTAGACGAGCCCCAAATTTAAGGGACAAACTCGTTCATAGCCATTACTTACGTCCGTTGTACAATACCTCTGGTGGTAATAGGCTCAAAGGCTCTTTTCCCTGCGGCAATTGTTCTGCATGTCCATTTTTTTCATCTGAAAAAGTCTTTACTAACCCGACTGACAATCGTCAATTTCCTTTGAGGGACTACATTAACTGCAGGTCCACTAATGTTATTTATGCTTTGACCTGTCCCTGTCCCAAGGTCTATGTTGGTCAAACATCGCAGGAACTTCGGAGGCGGGTACAGCAACACGCTTCGAATATCCATCTTGCTGAACAGGATTTGAGAAAGGGCAGGACCATCTCCACGGTGGCCCTGCACTTTCTTAAATTCCATTCCAGCAGCACTAATAAATTGCGAGTTACAGGCCTCCAAAAAATGAAGCCTAACCCACGCAATTCAGATCATACTAGGGACCTTTTGAGGACAGAATCCAGGTGGATCTTTACACTTGACACAGTGGCCCCAAAGGGCATAAATGAGGATCTCTCATTTACTGGTTACTTGGCTTAAATTTCCATGGTGTCCTTATAAGCAGTACTCTGTTTATTTTGGGGGTGCATGTGCACCTCCTTTAAATTCCATTCCAGCAGCTTTAATATCAATATTTTTTAGATTCTACCCAGTTCCCCGGGGTTAGTTTCTTATTGAACCCTAATGTTTGATGTAGTGGCTATGAGGGGCACGAATGAGTATTTTCCAGTTCTGACTTTTCCAGACTCCCATGGTGTTCTTATATGTGGAATCTTGCCCACTATTGGGGTTTTGATTCACCTTTTTTTTTTTTTTTCCCTCCCATGGGGCCAACTTGTGCAGTTCCATTAGTTTATTGCTTATTTCTTTTATTTGTGTTTAGCTGTGTGCATCTTTTCACATACTTGCACACAGTCTCATATGCATTTATATGTCTTGTCTTTTATCTTAATAAAGGAAGGGGAGGGAAGGAGAGGGGAGGATGGAAATGGGAAGGAAAAGAAGGGGAAGGGAAAGGAGAAGGAAGGGAAGGGAGAAAGAAAGGAAGAGAAAAAAGGAAAAAGAGGGAAAGGAGAGAGTTTTATTTTAAATGGGATTTTTTTTTTATTTTTTTTATTTTTTTTTGTTGTTGTTTTATGTCTGTCTGGTTAGTGAGTCTTATATGTCCAGGTCTGTATTCTGTTATGTGATGCATCTTTGTATCTATCTTTGTATCTATGCATGTTTGGTGATTGTCCTCAGATCATATACTGACTTCTTAGTATTCCTGGTTTGGACTGCAATTCTTTCTTTCTTTTTTTTTTTTTTTTTAATGCTAGCACTTTCTTGTGTGATCACTATTATTCTCTGCAGCGGACGCGCTGCTCCTGGGGTTTTTGCGTTCCATCGTGGAACGCAAGCCTCTTCTTTATTATGACTACGTGCATAGTTCATTGCTCTGCGTGTTTACCCTTCTGACTGGATATGACGTTTACTTTACTTCCACCCCCCTTCCACCGTATGGTACGGGTGGGACGCACCTTTGACAATAATAGCTTCAGGGCTGTATTTGGCGCCCTCTGCTTTGGACCGGATATGACGTTTAACCCATTTCCGTTTGCGTTCCACATGGACTGGGTGGAACACATTCTGATGAGAACAGGCCTGTCTACACACCATAGGGAGACAAACACTCACCTGAAACTAGTCACACCATTTGGGATCAACTATATAACACACACATGTGCTCTTAGACAACATACCCCTGACGAAGCTGCGTCTGAGCAGCGTAACGCGTAGGGTCTCTGGTGCCAGCAGGTAATTATTCTTCCATATATTTTTTATTTATTTATTTTCTTGACTTGACCACTCAGGAATGCCTGGCTTGTTATTTATATGTGGATCAACTGTGCCACGTCATATATGACTTTGGTGACACAATCTGGCCAATACCTCTAAAATATGGGCCCCCATTGCCAATAGACCATCTCTCCTACTCATTCCTTGATTCACTTATATTATTTAGGGGGGTTTGCTTTGTCATAAACACATATTTTGACTGGTTATGCTGTGCTATTTATAGCCAGGGTTGCTTAGTTGGTCTACATTAATCGAATGTTATATAAGTGATGTAAAATATACCTGTTGCACATAACATAGTGGGGTTTATTGCTATTTTTATGCATATTATCATGAATTCCCCCATATGAAGATTGCACATGTTTTTGTCTGTTTTAAATGCTTTTAAAAAATTTTTCTTTTGTTGTCTAAATGTAATCATGTAATAAAGATTTTTTTCACTTTTCCAACATTGGGTGTGCATGGTTATATATCCTGAGTCTTTTTCTTCCGAATTATTTTGTGTCTCAGAACAGTAGAACAATGAACCACAAAGCTAGAGTCTGTTAAATCTTTCTGTAAGTCTTTTGAGGTCAAGCGGGGGTTCTGATTTGCCTCTCTAGCAATCGTACGAACAGCTCTCACTGAAATTTTGCTTGGTCTTCCAGACCTTATCTTGACCTTCACTGTTCCTGTTAACTGCCATTTCTTAATTACATTTCAAACTGAGGAAAGGGCAACTTGAAAACACTTTGCTATCTTCTTATAGCCTTCTCCTGTTTTATGGGCCTCCACCATTTTCATTTTCAGAGTGCTAGGCAGCTGCTTAGAAGAACCCATGGCTGCTGTTTATTTGGCATAAAGTTAGAGGAGGCTTGGTTTTTATAAAGCTGGGAAATTTTCATCACCTGGCATTTCCTAACGATGGTAGTGAACAATGCATAACCCTAACAGGCTAATTAAGGTCAGAAACCTTGGTCAAAATTATCAAAGCACACAAATCTCCAAGGGTGCCCAAACTTTTGCATAGGCCCATTTCCCTTATTGTAATTTTTTAAAATGAAAAAAAAAAGACCATCTATATACTTATTTGCCTAAAATACAACTGAAATATGTCATCTTTAACAATATGCCTTTTAGAGATCATTTCATCTTCAACTTGCTTAACTGTTCACAATAACAGTGATTTTGACCAGGGGTGCCCAAACTTTTACATGCCACTGTAAGTATGAGAATGCACATTAGCTACTGTAGCTACAGTAAATATTAACACCATAACAGAACAACGTTTAGTACAGTACATATATATAGGAACACACATAAGTATGTGGTTTGAATATTGCATGATATCCTCAAAGTTTTTGCCTTATTTAAACTGCATGTTTTCACAGTCACTGCGCCTGTCATGTGACCATTCCATGCTTGGTACACAATTACAATCACAAGCCGACCTCTTTCTTTTCCACTTCTCTCAATTGTTACCACAATGGTCAGCTCGTGATCAGCTGTATGCGAACTGAATAGACATGTGACGATCGCAGAGAGAGTGAAAACAACGGAATCTGAACAGTACGTTACAAATAGTTAGCAATCTACAGGTCAAAGTCAGTGTCAAATCCAATAAATGTCTCGTACAACCAGTTTCAGCTACATTACACAATCAGAAGAAAAATATATCTACCACCATTGTAAAACATAAAAACAAATCCATCTGAAACATAGCTTACATACAGTGCATATCCTTGTCTGTAAGAAACTTGGGATAAAATTAAAAACATAGTGTAAAACTAGAATAAAGGGTTCTCTACGTACAATTGCAGCATCAAACAAGTGAATATATTTGGAAAAATACACAAAAAAGGAATTCAAGGGTAGCGATCTGCAGACGGAATCAATCACTCCAATAATGCGTACGTCCAACTGACTTTATGCCAGGTATTTGAGAATTTTAGCAGTTTAATAGATGATTAGTGATGGGCGAATCCGTCACTGTTCGGGTTCGGTTAATATAGCCGAACACCGAACAGTTTTTTAAAAGATCGAGTTCCGGTACCAGAACAGTACCCGAACCCGAAACCAAACACAGACCCCATTCATTTGAATGGGGGACCCAAATTCACGTGGTTTCCCGCTCTGTCATTTGCGTGACAGCGCAGGAAACACATGCTCTGATCGGCGGTAATTGCAGTACCACGATCAGAGCTCTGTAGCATCATGCTGACAGGTGTCAGCATGATGCCACAGCTGTGACAGTGAACCGGCGGTAAAAAGCTTACCACGGGTCATAGGCGCCTCCTGCCATTGGAAACAGCGAGCACAGGCACTGCTGGATGGGAGCAGTAGTCTCCCATCCACCGGCGCCTGTGCTGTACTGAATGTTAAAAAAAAAAAAAGTTAAAATGAATAAAAAAATATTAAAATAAAAATAAAACACATTATACTCACCTACACCTTGTCCCCGATGTTCGCCGCCCCTGCAAAAAATAAAAAATAAAAAAGCACCATATACTCATCTTACACCTAATCCCTGAAGCCCACGATCACCTGTAATAAAAGTAAAATAATAAACCAACCTCATCCTTACCTTTCCGACGCAGTCCAAATAACGAGTTTCCCACGAAGATTCGATGAACAGAGCGGCCACATTGTATGTGACTGCTCTGTTCATTTGCCGGCAATACACTGACTCAGTGTATTCCCAGCAAATGAGGTCTGAGCATTAGGCATGAGCGAATATTTCAATGTTCGGTTTGGAAAAGTTTGCCAAACAAATTGATATTCGCCTAATTTATTCGCCGAATGTTCATCGAACATTTCCGAATCTCATAGGAGTCAATGGGGGGGGGACCAAAAAAATGCATATACAACACCTAGAAAAGGGACCAAAAGCTGCCCAAACACATCAAATTAGGTGTAGACACCAGGGAAGTGCCATCAATTGACTCAGAGTACAAGTACTATAATTATTATTACTGTGACAGCGACATTTATTCAGTTGAGCTTTACATGTCAAAAGGGGTCACCGACTGGTATAACAGGGGAGAGGGCCGTCCTGACGAAACTGCAGCAGCGGTGAAATGCGTGTCGATGTAGCTATTGAGCCAGAGAATCTACCATCCAGGACTACACCTAATGTCTACAGGTAACCTACCCTTCTAAATTTTATATTTGAGACACCTATAGTACATACTATATATATATCTATACTACCTCTTATTTCAATGAGATTCATTATACTGACTATAAGGTAGCCTCTTGTATTTACTTTATTGCCCATTACCCTATACCTTAGACTTAGGGGTTAAACAACACTGTAGTCCAGCTCATTGGTCTCCTATTCCATTGTACTAAGTTATGTCCTATTCCTATGTATATGTATAACTTTTTCTATCATGATTTTAAAACTTTTTTGATATAATAAACTTGTGATATATAAAATATATTGATCTATTGCTCCCTCCTTCTGCTCGTGATTGGTAAAGGAGAGAGGACCCTGCCTGTGAGGGCGCACTGTCACGGACGTGGTTTGTGGAACCACTGTGCCACAGACCCCGGAAAGCCTGGAAGGGCGCGACTAATCAAGCACTGGACTGTTCACGAGAGCCTCTAATGGTGAGGTTAGACTTGGCTCCCGATGAACGCCAGGTGCCTCTCCAGGACAGACCAACGGATGCGCAGCAGCTGGACCCAGTAGGACAGACTAGATGGTGCAGCAGGCAGAGTCTCCATCAGAGTGCAGCAGGCAGAGTCTGCATCAGAGTGCAGCAGGCAGAGTCTGTGTCAGGAGTTCAACAGGCAGAGTCTGTATCAGGAGTGCAGCAGGCAGAGTCTGTATCGGGAGTGCAGCAGGCAGAGTCTGTATCAGGAGTGCAGCAGGCAGAGTCAGTATCAGAGTGCAGCAGGCAGAGTCTGTATCAGGAGTGCAGCAGGCAGAGTCTGTATCAGAGTGCAGCAGGCAGAGTCTGTATCAGCAGTGCAGCAGGCAGAGTCTGTATCAGAGTGCAGCAGGCAGAGTCTGTTTCAGGAGTGCAGCAGGCAGAGGCTTTATCAGAGTGCAACAGGCAGAGTCTGTATCAGGAGTGCAGCAAGCAGAGTCTGTATCAGAGTTCAACAGGCAGAGTCTGTATCAGGAGTGCAGCAGGCAGAGTCTGTATCAGGAGTGCAGCAGGCAGAGTCTGTATCAGAGTGCAGCAGGCAGAGTCTGTATCAGGAGTGCAGCAGGCAGAATCTGTATCAGAGTGCAGCAGGAAGAGTCTGTATCAGAGTGCAGCAGGCAGAGTCTGTATCAGAATGCAGCAGGCAGAGTCTGTATCAGAGTGCAGCAGGCAGTGTCTGTATCAGGAATGCAGCAGGCAGAGTCTGTATCAAACTGCAGCAGGCAGAGTCTGTATCAGGAGTTCAGCAGGCAGAGTCTGTATCAGGAGTGCAGCTAGGACTGGTATGCAACCTTACACAAATTAGACTGCAGAACAGGAAGGTTCCACTTCAGCTAACCCATTAGATGGAGATCCAATCAGGATTCCCCACATTTAAAAAAATTAGTGGCAGACGCCAGCAAAGTGGCATCAATTTCACTACTGTAGAAATAGTGTAAATAAGACCCACACCTCTTCCAGTACAGCCAACGCAGGAGATGGAGACCTAGCCAGGAGTGTTCACATTGCCCTAAATGAGGGCCCAACGCCACTGAAGTGGCATCAATGTCATCAGACTACAAGTAGTTTAACACAGACCCAAACCTGTCCCACTTCAGCCAACCCAGGAGATGCAGACTCAATCGGAAGTGTTTGCAGTTAAAAAAATAGCTCCTAAGACCACCATTTCCATGGCCAACAGATTGGAGGTTGTGGAGTTCAACCTCTTAGCTTTGTCATGTGTAGGATGAAACAATCTTTTACGTGACCACAACAGCGGGATTGAGGACTGGTTAAGGTGCTGAGGGAGGGCGGAGTATGGTGAACCGGAAAAACTGGTGGAGTGTGAATGAGGTGCAGATGTTATGGTGGATTGAGAAACATGCGGTGTGCTCAGTGAAACAAACACAGCAGGCGTGTCCGCTTCCGTTACAGCTGACGGGCTGTCACACAGTCTCACTGGAGCAGGTAAAGAACCGGAGTTTCTGTGATGGGAGACCTGCGTGACAATACTTGGCATGGTAACAGAGGAGGAGGAAGAAGCAGTAGATGCATTTGATGGGGCAGTTGATGGTTGTTGAGATGCGCTGGTCCGCATTTCAGCGCGGTAAGATTCCCAGCGTAAAGAATGTTGTTTGAGCATGTAAACGTTCATGCATGTAGTAGTCAAATTATTACAGTTTTTCCCTCTACTGAGTTTTTAATCACAAAGTTTGCAGATAACGTGAGTTGGCTCATCCTTTGCACTGACAAAAAAGGCCCAGGCTAGGTAACCCTTGCTGCCCTTGCGAGCTGCAGACTCGTGACCGCTGCTGGCCACAGCCACAGTTGTGGCTAAGGATGCAGTGCTCCTGGTGCTTGCATCACTCCGTGTCTGCGCCATAGGGCAAAATGTGACCTCCTCGTCTTCCTCCTCCACCTCCTCAGATGAGCTACTCGGCTGCATGACTCTGGGTTCACGCCAAGTAGGATCTTCAACCTCATCATCATCCAATGTGTTATCCCATTCCTCGCCCTCAGAGTGACCCCTCTCCTCTTACACTCCTGACAGCACAGTACAGTCCGCATGAGCCTCAGGTATCTGAGTCTCATCAAGATCACCTACCTCCCCTGCGGCTAACGTCTGTTGACGAGGGTCAGGAACCTGCTCAGAGCCTACTTCGTCCTGCCCCGAATCCAACCTAAAAAAATTTTGGGCATCGGTGCAGATGCTTTCCTCCCCTTGACTCTGTGACTGTTTGGCGTACACTTCTGAGTTCTATAGACTTTCCCATCTGTGGTTCACTAAAGTCAGTTGGCCAGTTGTGACACGGGGGGAAGCATGGGTAATTGGGGTGCCTCCTCTGTGGACTGTACTGCGTGTGATGTTGAGGTGGAGGAAGAAGAGGAGAGGGCACTGAAAGGAGAGCTTGCCATCCACTGGACCACCTGCTCTTTCTGGGCCTTATCATCAAGGCGTATCGCTGTCTGGCTGCCAAAGGAAGGGAGTGCAGTAGGCCGTCCACTAACAAAAGTTGTCAGCTGTCTTTGGATAGGACCTGTTTGTGTTGGTTCACTAGTGCTTTCACTAACATTACCACGTACCCCACGTACACCTTGAACACCAAGCCTATTCCCCCTTCCACCACGCCCTCTCTTTTTCCCACTCATGTTAGTCAGATACAGTGGTAGGAGCATGCAATTAAGTAAAGAAAAATATTTTTTTTCCTGTGATATAGCTCAGCACACACCTGAATTTCAGCGACACTAAATGACAAGGTAAGATTGCACTGCCGTATAATGTTACTAACAGACAAAAGAAATTTGTTAGTGTGCATGAGGCTGATAAAACCTACGAGATATTCTCCAAACAATTTCAAACTGAGATGTCCCCTGCTGTATTACTTTAGGAACAGAAGAAATTTTTTTTTGAATGTGGATGAGGCCAGTATGACAGAATATATGCTCCAAAATATTTCAAACTCAGATCTAGCCAGCTGTATCACTTTACTCAGAGCAAAAATATTTTTGGGTTACTGTGCATAAGCTCTGCGTCCAGCTGACTTTTTGGACTGGGCCTAGTAAGAGAAGTTTTGTTTTTTTTACTGTGAAACCAGGACAAGTTCAACACCACTAAAATAGGATCTGCCTTTTAGCAGACTGGATCAACTTTGCCACAGTAAAAAACCTTTGGTGGACTCAGCCTGCCAACCAAAAATACAGTATATAGGTTTGACTGTGCGTACAAGCTGAATTTGACCACCACTGACGTAGTACCTGGTTTATAGCACTGTATGACTTTTGGCACAGGAAAAAATATTTTTTGGACTGGGCGTAGCAAGAGAAAAAATGTATTTTTTTATTCTGAAACCACCTGAAGTTCAACTCCACTAAAATAGTATCTGACACTTTCAATATCACAATAGCAACAAAAAAAATCAGATTTTGTGCTCTGCAATAAGAAGCTCTGCAGACTGTGCAGAGCACAATTTCGACCCCACTAAATGAAAAGGTGCACTGCGCTTGCTTGATCACATTAGCAAGTGCAAAAAAAGATTCAAGGTATACTGAGACATGGAGCTCTATACCAGCGGTGCACAGCACTATTGTATGGCATGGGCCCTCTGTTTCTGTCATTATCTCAGTACTTGCACAAGAACACCAAAAATGTGCTGCACCAGCTGTTGCAGAGGTACACAGGCCAGGAATTACAGTGGTGGCCAAAAGTATTGGCACCCCTGCAATTCTGTCAGATAATACTCAGTTTCTTCCTGAAAATGGTTGCAATCACAAATTCTTTGGTATTATTATCTTCATTTAATTTGCTTGCAAGGAAAAAACACAAAAGAGAATGAAGCAAAAATCAAATCATTGATCATTTCACACAAAACTCCAAAAATGGGCCAGACAAAAGTATTGGCACCCTCAGCCTAATACTTGGTTGCACAACCTTTAGCCAAAATAACTGCGAACAACCGCTTCCGGTAACCATCAATGAGTTTCTTACAATGCTCTGCTGGAATTGTAGACCATTCTTCTTTGGCAAACTGCTCCAGGTCCCTGATATTTGAAGGGTGCCTTCTCCAAACTGCCATTTTGAGATCTCTCCACAGGTGTTCTATGGGATTCAGGTCTGGACTCATTCCTGGCCACCTTAGAAGTCTCCAGTGCTTTCTCTCAAACCATTTTATAGTGCTTTTGGAAGTGTGTTTTGGGTCATTGTCCTGCTGGAAGACCCATGACCTCTGAGGGAGACCCAGCTTTCTCACACTGGGCCCTACATTATGCTGCAAAATTTGCTGGTAGTCTTCAGACTTCATAATGCCATGCACACGGTCAAGCAGTCCAGTGCCAGAGGCAGCAAAGCAACCCCAAAACATCAGGGAACCTCCGCCATGTTTGACTGTAGGGACCGTGTTCTTTTCTTTGAATGCCTCTTTTTTTTCCTGTACACTCTATGTTAATGCTTTTTCCCAAAAAGCTCTACTTTTGTCTCATCTGACCAGAGAACATTTTTCCAAAACGTTTTAAGCTTTCTCAGGTAAGTTTTGGCAAACTCCAGCCTGGCTTTTTTATGTCTCGGGGTAAGAAGTGGGGTCTTCCTGGGTATCCTACCATACAGTCCCTTTTCATTCAGACGCCGACGGATAGTACGGGTTGACACTGTTGTACCCTCGGACTACAGGGCAGCTTGAACTTGTTTGGATGTTAGTCGAGGTTCTTTATCCACCATCCGCACAATCTTACGTTGAAATCTCTCGTCAATTTTTCTTTTCCGTCCACATCTAGGGAGGTTAGCCACAATGCAATGGGCTTTAAACTTCTTGATGACACTGCGCACGGAAGACACAGGAGGTGGACTTGTAGCCTTGAGATTGCTCATGCTTCCTCACAATTTGGTTTCTCAAGTCCTCAGACAGTTCTTTTGTCTTCTTTCTTTTCTCCATGCTCAATGTGGTACACACAAGGACACAGGACAGTGGCTGAGTCAACTTTCATCCATGTTAACTGGCTGCAAGTATGATTTAGTTATTGCCAACACCTGTTAGGTGCCACAGGTAAGTTACAGGTGCTGTTAATTACACGAATTAGAGAAGCATCACATGATTTTTCAAACAGTGCCAATACTTTTGTCCACCCCCTTTTTTAGGTTTGGCGTGGAATTATATCCAATTTGGCTTTAGGACAATTCTTTTTGTGTTTTTTCATTGAAGACAAATTAAATGAAGATAATAATATCAAATAATTTGTGATTGCAATCATTTTCAGGAAGAAACTGAGTATTATCTGACAGAATTGCAGGGGTGCCAATACTTTTGGCCACCACTGTATCTACACTTCTACATCTGACTACCACACAAGCGCCCATCTATATATAGCTAATAACTCTCATTACACAGGAGAACACTGAGCTGCGTCTGTCTCCAGCAGTGACATGGATATAATGGCGCTGAGGGAACATGGCGGCTTTTTATAATGAGAGGACATGTGATTTCTGCAGCCAATTGCAGAAGCCCTTATGTCTAGGCAGTGTAGATGCTTCCTGCGCTATCATTGTCTGGCTGCGCTTTCCTCAGTTAAAGTTACCGCCCACAGGAAAAAAAACAAAAACAAAACAGTGCGCCGCTGATCTGACCTGTTCTAAGATCTCCACAGCCCTCACACTCACCTGGCACATGTCACCGCTCGTCATACACTTGCACTATGCTAACAAAACTGTTCAAAACACCGTGGTTGCTCTGTATTTGCGGTCCCGCGCAAATTCGTCGAACTTTTCCGATTGTAAGAAAATTTGCTCGCCTTTGCGATCACGAATCTGAATGTGCCATATTCGTGCCGAATTTGTGCCGAATTTGAAACTTTAGAACATTCGCCGAACAAATTTGCTCAACACTAACCACAACTTTATCAATCCATTGTAACATCTCCGCCTGCATCTCACTCATGGTCCAGCAGTTTGTCTGGTCCACCGTACTCCGCCCTTTCTCAGCACCACAGCCAGCCCTCGGTCCCGTAAAAGATTGTTTCCTCCTACACATGACAAAGCTAAGAGGTTGAACTCCACCATCTCCAATCTGTTGGCCACAGAAATGGTGGTGTCAGGCCCTTATTTTTTGAACTATGAACACTCCTGTATGGCTGCTTTTTTTACTGAGGAGGAAACTGGGGAACCTGGGGGAAACCCCCGCAATCACTGGGAGAACATACAAACTACTTGTAGATGTTGTCCTTGGTGGGATTTGAACCCAGGATTCCAGCGCTGCAAAGCTGCAGTGCTAACCACTGAGTCACTGTGCTGCTGTCTCTGTTCTCCCGGCTCTGATATCTAACATGCTGGAGAAACTTGCACCTACTGCCACTCAGTGTCTTCAGCTGCTTTGTGAGAAACTAATGTTTGGGCAGCCACTCAGTCTACCAAATAAAATCCTGAGAAGGAAATTGTGGATGGCTTTGTTTCTGGTACTATGTGCACTACTAATACCATGGTGTTGTGCCATAATTCACTGGAAATATCCCAGGCTGGTTGGAGGCAAGCTCAATCCCACAGAAAAGTACCAGCAGCAAGCTTATTAGATGGTGGCCTCTATCATCATAAAGGAGTTAGCTCGTTGTCTAGTAGACCGACCACCGCTGCTGTCTACCTTATGGACATTGTGTTGAAGCTTGCAAGGTGTCACGGGTTTACCATGACAGAGAGGAGCCAGAAGACTGCAGCTTCTGATTCCTCTCACTCCTGCAGTCATTAGAAGCCTTTCGCCTTCATATTAATTGGTGCAGAGGTTAATCTGCTCAATTGTGAGCTGCTGGAAGCTTCCCTTCATTTAGGCTCTCAGCAGATTTGTCCCGTTCATCTCCCCTACCGTGTAACTCTGTACCCCAACACATCAGACTGTCGCCTACCGTGGAAACATTGAAAAGGAAGCTGAAGACTCACTTCTTGTGGCAAGCATACAATCTGCGTTAACCCTCGCTCCAGCATACCGCTGTACGACCAGCTGTATCCTGACCTACTGTACCCTTACCCATCCCTTGTAGATTGTTTGTGCACCCTAGCAGGCAGGGTCCTCTCTCCTCTTGTACCAGTGAGCCGGAAGTTGCAAACGCTGCTGAAGCACTGCCAGGGTGGCAGAAGTTGTAGCTGACTTTCTGAAATAGGCACACACGTGACATACTTTCACAAGCATCTCTGGCAGATCTGGGTAGGTTTTGAGAAACCGCTGAACCACTAAGTTGAGCACATTTAGTTCTCGCTCATCACTAATGTGTACCCATGTGTGGAGAGCAATATCTGCCCCAAAGAATTTTAAGCAGAGATGTAGTTTGCTTTATATACCAGTTTTGACTTTATCATATCTTTGTACCCCTGTATGGAGAACAATATTTGCCCCAAAGAATTTTAAGCCGACATGTAGTCTGCTTTATATACCAAATTTGAGTTTATCATATCTGTGTACCCCAGTGTGGAGAACAATATCTGCACCAAAAAATGAAGATCATTAGAGTATAACAATTGTAAAGGAGACCAAAATCTCTTCCACTGCAGCCAAGCCAGTAGATGGAGACCTAATCAGGATTCTCCACATTTCCAAAAATTATTGGTAGACACGAACGAAGTGGCATCAGTTTCACTACAGTAGAAATAGTAGAATTAGGAATGACACCTCTTCCACTACAGCCAAGCCAGTAGATGGAGACCCAATCAGGATTCTCCACATTTCCAAAAATTATTGGCAGACACCAGCGGAGTGGCATCAGTTTCACTACAGTAGAAATAGTAGATTTAGTAACGACACCTCTTCCACTACAGCCAACTAAGTAGATGAAGACTCAATCAGGATTCTCCACATTTCCAAAACTTTGTGGCAGACACCAGCGAAGTGGGATCAGTTTCACTTCAGTAGAAATAGCAGAATTAGGAACGACACCCCTTCCATTACAGCCAACCCAGTAGATGGAGACACAATCAGGAGTGTTCACATTTAAAAAAATTAGGGCATAAAACCTTCAGCAGCAGCAAGAGCAGGCACAGAAGCCACATCACAGACTGCAAGTCCATGAGATCAATGCAGCACACTAAAAACTACAACATTGCCTAGTTTGTACAGTCTGCAATTGGAGTGAAAAAGTCCTTGGAAATCCATGGCTTGTTCATCTTGATGAAAGTTAGGCGGTCTACACTTTCAGGGGACAGCTGGCTGCGCTTATCCATCAGGACACCACCAGCAGCGCTGAAGACACATTCTGTGAGAACGCTGGCTGCCGGGCTTGATAAAACTTCAATGGCGTGACAGGCGAGCTCAGGGGATTCATTCATTTTTGAAGACCAATGCAGCATCGGCGTCTCTGCCTCCTGCCGGGCAGAGACTCCATCCCCCTTACTGCCGCGGTCCCGGCCCGGGGTCCTCCTGCTCCTCTGCTGCTGGTGCACGCAGCTTCCCGGGCACTGTGCTTAGGGCGCGCGCTCCCTCCCTCTTAAAGGGGCCGCGCGTGCCATCCTAAAGAGTCCCCGGCCAATGGCCAGAGGACTTCCACTCTATAAGGCACCTCCTCCAAAATGGAGGTGCCTGTGCAAGGTTGTAGTTTGTGTGCTAACACTCTCCTCAGCCCTCAGGTCCCTGTGCCTGCCAGTCTGCCTGTCAGCCGTGCCTGCCAGCCGTGCCCGCCAGCCTGCCTGTCAGCTGTGCCCGCCAGCCTGCCTGTTAGCCGTGCCCGCCAGCCTGCCTGTCAGCCGTGCCCGCCAGCCTGCCTACCCGGAGCACCCATCTCGCTATCTGCCATACCCGCCTGCTTACCAACCTGGAGCACCCGTCTGGCTATCTGCTATACCTGCCTGCTTGTCTAACCGGATCACCCGCCTGCCTAACTGGCCATGCTCATCTGCTGTACCTGTCAGCCTCCACCATCTGACCCGTGGGAGTCGCCTGCTCTCACACAAGGTCGGTCCCAGAGTGGCACCTGGTCCACCTGCCCGGACCCTCGCTGGTTCATGGAGTTGACTAAGCCGCCGTGTGAACTGGGTCAGTCCGAGTAGGCACTTAGTTACGCTCCTCTGGTCCCTCCTTGCACCGAACAACAGAGGTTCCACCACCCGGACCCGTAACAACCAAAATGTAGAAGGGTCCAATGATTGTATTCATATTGAGCTCTAGATACTCCTGCACCATTTTCTCCAGTTGATCACCATGTGTCAGACTTGTACTCTGCTGTACTGATGCACGAGCTGTTGTAAAATATGTGTGAAAGGACTCACAGAAATTGCTTCTGCCACTTACGCTGCTGCTGCTAATGTTTTGGCATTGACACACTGACAAGCCAGAGGTTGAAAAACTACAGCTGCTTTGTACACTGTGTGCCTCACTGCTATCTTGGGGAAAACCTGTCTTAAGGTTGCTTAAAAGCTTGTTTCGATACTCCAGCATTAGTGGGTCCCTTTCCAGGGTGTTAAGCATCTGGCAAAATTTACTCTTTAAGGAGGATCTAACAGTGGCAACCCAGTAGTCATCATTATTTCAAATCATAGCTATACGGGGATCATGTTGCAGATAGTGTATCAAGAAGGCACTCATATGTCGGGCTCTTCCAGGAGGTCCAAAGACAGGTTGTTTTGATGGCTGCATAACACTGATGCTTGTTTCCTCCTTCCCCTCCTGCTAACCATGATCAACAGAGTGGGGATGATTATCCTCTTCATCTTCTGACTGTTGCTCGCCCATCACCACTTCCTCTTCCATTTGTTCCTTGGCTCTTGCATCTTCACTAAGTTTGTCTAGTATCACCAACCCCCCTCCATTGCAGTAATCCACTGTCACTTGGCATCCGCCTGTGTGAAAACAGTCTGGAATTTTGAGACATTTTTATCCCTTCCACATCCTCCTCTTCTTATGGGACCACCACCTCCTGCCACAGGCTAGTCCAAGTCTGCTCTAGTATGTAGATGACCGGAATAGTGATGTTGATGATGGCATCGTCAGCACTAACCATTTTAGCAGCCATGTGAAAATTGTGCAGAAGGGTATAGAGGTCCTAAATTTGTGCCCACAAACATAAATGTGATATGCTCCACATCCATACTGAGTTGGTCCAGGCTATACGACATGACATACTGCGTCAGGGCTGGATGCTGCTACCAAAGTCGCTGCAACATGTGCAGAGTGGAATTCCACCGTGTGGGCACATCGCATATCAACCTGTTAACTGGCATGGACAAAGACCTCTGTATCGATGCAAGTCGATGACATGAGGGATGCGAACGGCAGAAGCGAGCACACAGTTTCTGTGCTTTCTGAAGCAGCTCATCCAGGCCGGGATAGTGGCAAAGAAATCGCTGTACCACCAGGTTGAGCCATGCAAGGCATGTGTGTGAACTCGCCTCGGTGTAGGGCCGCCACCAGGTTCACAACGTTATCGCACACAGCCTTTCCTGGCTCCAGGTTCAAGCTGTCCACAACTCTTCAGCTGTATGACTGAGATCTCCAATATTAATTTTAACACTGCCTGATTGAGGTGAGCCCTGGCTGCGCGGTATGGAGGTGGTGTGGAATCGCTCTGCACTGTTGTAACGTGTGTCTTGTTAAGGCAGAGGTTGAGTGCGCATGTGAAGGCCCAAGAGGAGGTGGAGGAGGCAGAAGCAGTGGAGGAAGTGTAAAATACAGAGGTTTGTTCTGCAAGCCTTGGGGATTCCAAAATGTGTAGAGCAGCCCCTGCCTCACCTGTCCCCACAGCCACCAGTGTCACCCAGTGTCCAGTAAGCAAGATGTGATGCCCTTGGCGAAGCTTACTCATCCAGTTGTCTGTGGTGAAATGCACCGTGGCAGACATAGATTTAGTCAAGTATCGGGTGATGTTGTCTACGACATGCTGGTGTAGTGCAAGTACAGCTTTCTTAGAGAAGTAATGGCGCCTGGGCAACTGATACTGGGGGACTGCGACCTCCATTAGCTTTCGGAAACCATCTGTATCTACCAAGCGGAAAGGAAGCATATCCGTGGCCAACAGATTGGAGATGGTGGAGTTCAACCTCTTAACTTTCTCATGTGTAGGATGAAACAATCTTTTACGTGACCACAACTGCAGGACCTCGGGCTGTCTGCAGTGGTCAGATAGGGCAGAGCATGGTGAATCAAACAAGACAAACTGCTGGACCGTGAATGAGGTGCAAGCGTAGATGTTACTGTGGATTGAGAAACATGTGGTCTGCTTGGTGAAACATGCACAGCAGGCATGTCCGCTTCCGTTACAACAGATGGACTCTGACTAACCTGACTGGAGTGGGTAGAGAACTGGAGGTTCGGTGGTGGGACACCTGCGTAACAATACTTGGCATGGTAACAGAGGAGGAGGAAGAAGCATCGGATGTGGTTGATTGGGCAACTGATAGTTGTTGAGGTCCGCTGGTCCGCATTTCAGCACAGTAATATTGCCAGTGTAACGCATCTTGATTGCTCATGTGAAGGTTCATGCATGTAGTAGTCAAATTATTACACTTTTTCCCTCTACTGAGTTTTTTCTGGCAAAGTTTGCAGATAGCGTGAGTTGGCTCATCCTTTGCGGTGACAAAAAAGGCCCAGGATAGGAAACCCTTGCCGTAAGCTGCAGACCCGCGACCGCTGCTGGCCACAGCCACAGTTGTGGCTAAGGATGCAGTGCTCCTTGTCTTTGCATCACACCATGTCTGCGCCATAGTGCGAAACAAAACCTTCTCGTCTTCCTCCTCCACCTCCTCAGATGAGCTACTTGACTGTGTGACTCTGGGTTCACACCAAGTAGGATCTTCAACCTCGTCATCATCCAATGTTTTATCCCATTCCTCACCCTCAGAGTGACCCCTCTTCTCTTGTTGCCCTGACAGTACAGTACAGTCCGCATGAGCCTCAGGTATCTGAGTCTCATCAGGATCACCTCCCTTCCTGTTGGTTAACGTCTGGTGACGAGGATCAGGAACCTGCTTGGACCCTACTTCGTCCTGCCCCGAATCCAACCTAAAAAAATTTTGGGCATCGGTGCAGATGCTTTCCGCCTCTTGACTATGTGAATGTTTGGAGTACACTTCTGATGCCCATGGTATAGAATGGGTGAACAATTCTACAGACTCACCCATCTGTGGTTCGCTACAGTCAGTTGGGCAGTTGGACAGTTGTGACACAGGGGGAAGCAAGGGTAATTGGGGTGCCACCTCTGTAGACTGTACTGTGTGTGATGTTGAGGTGGAGAAATAAGAGGAGAGGCCACTTGAAGCAGAGCTTGCCATCCACTGGAGCACCTGCTCTTTCTGGCCCTTGTCAACAAGGCATATCTCTGTGCGGATGCGAAACAAAGGGTGTGGAGTAGCCCCTCCAGTAACAGAAGTTGTCACTAGTGCTTTCACTAACATTACCACCTACCCTGAACACCAAGCCTATTCCCCCTTCCACCACGACCTCTCTTTTTCCCACTCATGTTGCTCAGATAGTGTGGTAGGAGCACGCTATTAGCCTAACAAAATGTGATTTTTTTCCTCTGCAACAGCACTTCACACATCTGAATTTCAGTGGCACTAAATGACTAGGTAAGATATGGCTTGCTGTATAACATTACTAACAGAAGAAAGTATTTTTTTAGTGAGGATGAGGCCTGTTTAACATAGGAGATATGCTACGAACTATTTCAAACTGAGATGTCCCCTGCTGTATAACATTAGGAACAGAAGAAAGTATTTTTATTGTGGAAGAGGCCTGAATAATATACGAGATATTCTCCTAACTATTTCAAACTGAGATGTCCCCTGCTGTATAACATTAGGAACAGAAGAAAGTATTTTTTATTGTGGAAGAGGCCTGAATAATATACGAGATATTCTCCAAACTATTTCAAACTGAGATGTCCCCTGCTGTATAACATTAGGAACAGAAGAAAGTATTTTTTATTGTGGAAGAGGCCTGAATAATATACGAGATATTCTCCAAACTATTTCAAACTGAGATGTCCCCTGCTGTATAACATTAGGAACAGAAGAAAGTATTTTTTTATTGTGGATGAGGCCAGTATAACAGGCGAGATATGCTACGAACAATTTCAATCTGAGACACCCCTGCTGTATAATGTTAGGACCTGAAGAAAGTATTTTTTTATTGTGGATGAGGCCTGTACAACATGCGAGATATTCTCCATACTATTTCAAACTGAGATGTCCCTTGTTGTATAACGTTAGTAACCAAAGAAAGTATTTTTTTAGTGTGGATGTGGCTGTATAACATACAAGATATTTTCCAAACTATTTCAAATTGAGATGTCCCCTGCTGTGTGACGTTAGTGACGTGCCTCCTGGGCCGTGGGGTACTCGGTAGCCGGGCCGATCGGTGCTGGGGGATGTCACAGTGGCAGTGACCCGCTCCGTGACCCAGGGCAGTCAATAAAAGGGGTTTAAAGAAAAGGGGATAAAGTTTTTATGTATAATGTTCATGACGCCACCTGTGGTATGCGGCTATATGGGGCCTCCGCTGCGGTGCAGCTCCTCTGGAGCTGATGGTGATGCAGCAGAGTTGGTTCAGCTCTCCACAGGCAGAGCTTAGCTCCAGGGCAGGGAATGTTTGAGGTAGATGTTGTTGGTGATGTGTAGTGCAGGGCTGGTTATGGCCCAGCAATAATTCTAGGACACAGTGGGGTGCAGGTGTAAGGGGGAAGACCGGGGTGTAAGTACTTTCAGAGCAAGGGATCCGGAACTGCTGGGGCCGTACCTCTGGTTGCAGGGGGAAGACAGACTGCGAGCACAGGAGTCAGGTGACTGGGAAGCTGGGGGCGTGTCCAGAGTGAGAGCTGGGAGGTCAGGTGACCGGGTAACTGGTGGCGTGACTAGAGAGAGGAAGAGACGAGGACTTTTGCGTGGGAAAGTGGCGCTGGGTCCTGCTCAGGAGAGCAGTGTGAGAGGGTCCAGACTCCTGGCTACAGTACTTGGAGCAAGATCCGAGTGCAGTGGACCGGAGGAGTCAAGCCGACTAGAGGGAGAAGAGACGCAGGGTCCGTGGAGCCGAGCATGTGAGGTGCCGTGTTATGGACTAGGGGTTCAGCGGGTAAAACCGGAGACCGCCCGCTGCCGCCAGAAGACGGAGCATTGTTTGGGCGGGGAAGCCTGAAGAAATCAACACCGGCATCAGCTGGCAACTGCCTTGTGGAGGATAAGAGCCAGCTAAGTGTAAAAACTGTCAATTACAACCGGTTCGACTCTGCTACATCTAGTTAAACTGTGAACTGCCAGTAATAGACTTTTACCTGCTACTTCCCTTAATTTTCCCCATATCTTCCCCTGTTACTCCCTGCGTGGAGATTGACCCTGTTATCATAAACCTCCTCTGTTTATTAACCCCGTATTGGCTGCTCTGTGTTTCTGTGTCACTGCATCTAAAGTACCCGTGTTACATTTGGCTTAGTCGGCAGGATGCAGTCGTTAGACACAGACACTGCAGAGCAGCCCATCCTGGGAGCTCCTAAATCTAGCTTGCCGCTGGGGGCCATGCTCAGCAATCTCCAAATGTTCACCGGGGACAATATGATGCTGTGGGACTGGATTGAGAGAGTTAGGAATATGTTACGTATGTGACGCGCCCCCTGGGCCAGTGTTGTTTGGGGGGATACCCGGAGCCGGATCAGATGGGGGTTGTAGTCTCCGAGTGGCGGTGACCCGGTCCGTGCCCAGGGTGTCAAACTCAGTGTGTGGCAGTCCTACAGATGTTGCTGGATGTTCTTTAGTGTCGACTACGCCACCCGTTGATTTGCGGTCAATACGGCCGCCGCTGCAGCAGGGTCCGCTGAGGCTGGTGGTGTGTGTGCAGCTTCTGGTAGTATAACCCCCAACGGGAGGGGTATAGCCTCAGGGGGTCAGGTGTAGAGGGTGGTGGTTGTGGTGGTGCAGTGAGGATGGTAATGAGACTCAGAGCCGGGCTGTGCAGTTCAGGGTCTTTACTTACTGCTGTTCTTGTGGTCACTCTGGCCTTGAGTGACCGCCCGAGCCGTGCTGCGTCCACCAGGTCCTGGACTCGGCCAACCCCCAGGTGATTCTGGAGCGTGGTCCTGAGCTCCCTTTCTGTCTCTTCCTTTCTCTGGCCTACCCCACCAGGGATCCACCTATGTCCGGCTCCCTCGGGCCTCTTGTTGGGTAAAACCCTTGTCTCTGGGTTCCCTGACCCTATTCTTGGTTTGCCTTCTGGGTGGATTTAGTGGGGGATCGTGGCAAATCCTGCCCACGACCTCCGGTCTCTGGCTGAGGATTAGTGCCCTCCACCAGCTTGGGATCCGGTACCCTTGTGCCAACTCTTCACCCTCCGGTCTAATTTTGGGCTCTTGGAGTTCCTTCTTCTCCCCCTCTGGGTCCTTCTCTTCTCCTCTCTCTCACTTCTCAGGACTGCCGACCCTCTACACAAGGCTGACTGACTGACTGACCCTGATCTAAGATGGTTCCCACCTTATATACTCCCTCTATGTGTGAGCTCAGGTGACCAGCACCCAATGAGCTCCTAGCATTACCCAGACTGCTCCCCCTATCTGCCCCTACACTACTGGGATGTTCCACCCCCCTCCCACTCCAGCCAGGGACAGACACTGTCGTACCTGCACATTTCTCTAGTGGGAGTACCATTGATCTGTCCCCCGGAAATGGGATGTATGTAGTGCATGCAGCCTACTGAGCTCAGTTCCACACTCCATCCTTACCCGGGAGTGGAATACCACACCTCTGGCTGAGGTGCAATACCCCTGTAGCAGCCGAATCCTCAGGGTGCTACATATGCATCCGATGACCCCAGCTATGCAAGCCGAAATAGCCTTACTGGCCCTGGACGGTGAGGCCCGACAATCCGTGATGTATCGCCCTCCCCATGACCGGGATACTGTAGAAAAAGTGGTGCGGATACTGGAGGAGATGCATGTCGATCCCACCAGTGTAGGAGAGCTGAGGATACGGCTGTTTCACCAAGTGCAGCAGGAGGGGGAGACTGTGACGCAGTATGTTAATGCCTTACACAGGATGCATGCCTATATCACTAGAAAAGATGACATGGGGAATTTGGGAATGGGCCCCCCTGACGTGATCTTAAGGGACCAGTTTGTGGCAGGCCTCAGGGATGTGCAGCTGAAGCAGGCCTTGCGGGAGCGCCTGCGCGCCAACCCACGTATGACTTTTCTAGAAGTGGGGGCAGAGGCACATGTGAGAGAGCAGGAGATGAGGGTGACGACCCTGGCAGGGATGGTCCGGAGTAATGTGGTACCCACTCCGCCTGCAGCTGAACCGGAATGGGCTCGAGAGATGCGGAAGGAGATACAGGAGATGCGGGAAGAATGGTCCAGTCTCAAGAAGACACCAGAGATACCCAGATCGATTGCCCCAGTTATGGAAAGAATTGAGTTCAGGCCCCCCCCTGCAGGAGAGTTCCATAGAGGAGTGAGGCAGCCCTACACAGACAGAGACACGACCTGCTGGAAGTGTGGAGGCGCAGAACATTACGCCAGGGTCTGTGCTAGACGAGGGCGGCCCCTGTCATGGCAGCCATTAAACTAGCGGGCTCCGCGTTTGGGGGACACAGCCCAGAGCCTGAGGAAGGGGAAAGAAAAAGAGGAAGTCCCAAGCACCTGGTTTCCATCAGCCCGACTGTCTGGGCCAAAATAAGCGGTCGGGCTGTTCACTGCTTGATTGAAACGGGATCCCAGGTGACTACGATGACAGAAGCCTACTTTCAACAGCGATTTCCAGAGATAACGCGGCCTGAATGGGAACCAGTAATTAGACTCACAGCAGCTAATCAATTACCCATCCCAGTGGCAGGGGTGGTGTGGATGAAGATCTGAGTGTGTGGAAAAGATGTGGGAAAAATAGGAGTCGTCCTGGTCCAAAGGGGAACCGGAAGTGAACCCTCGGAATGAATGTGCTGAAAGAGATAGGGCAAATCCTGATAAGTGAGCCAAAGGAGATTCCTCGAGACCAGTGGGACCACCGAACCCCCCAAAGGAGGGTCTTTCAACAACTAATCCGAGCTGCCCAGGCTCAGGAGATGTCGAGTGAAGGGAAGATCCTGAGGAAAATAATAGTGCCAGCAGCTACGGCGCTCACCTTACCGCCCGGACAAACTGTACTCACGTTATCATCTCTTGAGGGGGTCGAAGGTCAGATAGAACCAACATCGATGGAAGTACCCCCCGGACTCTTGGTGGCTCGGACACTGGCCACCGTCCAGGGTGGCAATGTTGAAGTGCGGTGTGTTAATCTGGGTGAAGATGATCTCACACTCCCTCCCAGGGCGGAAATAGCCCAGATTCTGGGAATGCCAGAGAAGTTGGTGCGACCTGATGTGGTACAGCTGTCCGCTGTACGAGGAGACTCCTGGACTCTGGCGGTCACCATGCCGCCGGAATCCCACCAGGCTAGTGCGAAGGGGGGACGAAGAATCCTAGAATGAATGCGGGCTGAATTGACGGGACTTACACCTTGACAGGTGCAGCAGGTTGAGGAGGTGCTGGAGCGGTACCAGGAAGTCTTTGCTCGCCACGAGGATGATTTTGGTTGCACCGAAGCCATTACCCAAAAGATTCCCATGTGGAGCACTGCCCTACTGCAGGAGAGATACCAACAGACACCTCCCCAGATGTATAAAGAGGTTAAGGAGATTCTAGCCCATATGTTACAGAATGGTGTGATACGGGAGAGTCAGAGTCTGTGGGCAGCCCCGATTCTCCTGGTCCGGAAGAAAGATGGGACCCTGCGGTTCTGTGTGGACTATAGATGACTGAATGCCTGTACAGTACAGGACTCTTACCCACTACCCCGAAACGAAGAGTCCCTATCTGCCTTAGGGAAGGCAAGATACTTCTCTTCCTTGGATCTGGCCAGTGGGTACTGGCAGGTGACCGTGGCCGAACATGACCGTGCGAAGATGGCGTTCATATTACCCATGGGACTGTTCGAGTTCAATCGGATGCCCTTCGGCCTGACTAACGCCCTTGGGACATTCCAGTGTCTGATGGAGAGGTGCCTGGGCGATTTGAACTTCGAGGCGACACTGATTTACCTTGACGACATAATTGTCTATGCCGCCACCTTAGAGAAGCACCTCCAGCGACTGGAGCAAGTACTGAGTCGCCTACAGAGTCATGGCCTAAAGGTGAAGCCCCAGAAGTGCCACCTATTACGCAAACAGATCAAATATCTTGGTCATACTGTGTCCGGTGAAGGAGTCAGGCCCACCCAGGAAAAGGTGGCCGCCGTACAGGAGTGGCCTACCCCGAAGACAGTGAAGGACGTTCTGGCCTTCCTGGGGCTTGCCGGGTACTACCGAAGATTCGTGAAGAACATAGCCAACCCATTGCTGGAGCTACTTAAGGGAGTGCCGGCGGGCTCCAATCAGGCGATTCGGTGGGGAAGCAGCCAGGAAGAGGCCTTCCGTGCCCTAAAAATGGCCCTGACGAGGCCCCAATACTTGCCTATGTGGATTTCTCCTAACCATTCATACTCCACACTGATGGGAGCCTACATGGTGTGGGAGCCGTGTTATCCCAAGTACAGGAGGGGAAAGAGCACGCGATTGCGTACGGCAGCCGCTCCCTTCACGACTCCGAGAGGAACCCAGATAATTATAGCTCTTTCAAATTAGAGTTGCTGGCTCTGGTTTGGGCAATGACCGAGAGGTTTGCAGAGTATTTGTTCGGGTCCGAAGTACTGGTGAGAACAGATAACAACCCGCTGGCCCACCTGGAGAATGCGAAATTGTGGGCCCTGGAGCAGCGGTGGGTGGCCCGCATGGCCAGGTATCGGTATAAGATCGCCTACCGGCCTAAGGCAGAGAATACTCATGCCGACGACCTCTCCAGAGTGACATATGAACGGCCTGATCATGACCGCGATGAAGATTTGAAGGCGGATGAGACCCCTAGCTTCCGAAGTTTCGTGGGACCGCTGGCCGCGGCACAGGTACAGATTGGAGAGACGTTGGAAGAACAAGTGCTAGGGCGGCCAAGAGATGACTGGATCCGACTTCAACAGACTGACAGAGAAGTTGCTCAATTACATCAATGGGTGGCTTTTCGGCAAGTCCCCAGTCGAGAACAGAGGAGTACCCTGTCCCCGGGAGTACTGAAAATTCTTGGAGAATGGGAGAGACTGTGGTTGCGAGACGGGCTGCTGTACCGATGGGTGCATCTACTGCGAGAGTTCGGGACCACCTGGCAAGTGGTGATCCCAGAGAAGTTGGTCAGAGTAGTGGCTAAGGAGGCTCATGAACGAGGGGCTCATTTCGGACCAGAGAAGATGTTGCAGTGGTTGCAGAGGCTGGTGTATCATCCCCGACTGCGAGCAACAATAGAAGACACTTGTAGAAGATGTCGGAGCTGTGAGCTGGTTAACCCCCGGAGCAGCGGGTCCCCATACAAACCATTGTGACTTCTGCCCCCTTGGAGGTGCTGATGATCGACTATTTGACTGTTGGACTGGTGCATCTCGGGTATGAGCATTGCCTGGTAATGACAGACCACTTCACAAAGTTTTCCGTAGTGACCCCGACCAGAGACCAGACCGCCGAGTCAACTACGCAGGCCATCTGCCGAGACTTCATTCAGCTGTACGGCTGCCCAAAGAGGATTCATTCCAATCAAGGCCCCTGCTTCCAAGGCCGGTGATGGAACAGCTGCACCGGTTGTACAAGATTGAGAAGTCACAGACTACTCCTTACCACCCTCAAGGAAATGGGGCCTGTGAACCCTTTAATCGGACACTGATCCAAATGCTCCGCACGTTGTAGGAAGATAAGAAGGTACGATGGCCTGAGTTTGTGGCCGAGCTGGTGTGGGTCTACAACAACCGAGTGAATAGTATGACGGGGTTCACTCCTTATACCTTGCTGTTCGGGCGAAAGAGGCGAGAGATTACCGAGTTAGAGCTGGACTCTGAGGAGGACTACCCACGGACAGGTGTGTCTTTCTGGGTCCGGGAACATCGGCATCGACTGCAGACCCTCCGACGGTTGGTACAACAAAAGTTTCAGGAGCTCAAACATCATGAGACATTGCCTCTTCGAGGGACAGCTCTGAGGCCCGGGGAGCGAGTGTTGGTTCGGGACAGGCGGCCCCGGGGCAAATTGAGTAGGCGGTGGGAACGGACCCTGCACCGAGTGAAGCGCAGGATTGGCGATGAACGACCTGTGTATGAAGTTCAACCTGAGAGGTTCATCGTAGTATGCTGCGACCCTGTCTGTCTAAAGATGACGAGGATGGAGAAGAATCACCTGCTTCTAGAGAGGGTCCTGTCACAGTTGCCCCAAGCCACGATGTGGACTAAGAAGAGTTGTTGATTCTACCTCCGAGCCCCAGAAC
The DNA here is from genome assembly GCF_046119375.1 of Phyllobates terribilis. NCBI lineage: Eukaryota > Metazoa > Chordata > Amphibia > Anura > Dendrobatidae > Phyllobates > Phyllobates terribilis. The sequence continues at coordinate 344,895,045 of NW_027362769.1, read as the reverse complement.
TCGATTACCTGCAGTCCCCAGTGCAGGCGGCGAGGGAACAACATCGGTTGAAGCCACCGGGCAGGCGGAGATTGGGAATCCGAGTGACCCTGCACCCCCTATCGGTCAAACTGAGTTACGCCGTTCAGAACGGACAACAGCAGGAGTGCCTCCTCACCGTTACGAACAAGATCAATTCATATGGTAGCATATCATCCAGGAAGTCCAAGAATGTGAACCTTTGGTGAAGGAACTCTTGCCCATGGAATGACGAGTTAAAGGAGAGCGGGGGTGTAAGGGGGAAGACCGGGGTGTAAGTACTTTCAGAGCAAGGTATCCAGAACTGCCGGGGCCGTACCTCTGGTTGCAGGGGCACAGGAGTCAGGTGACTTGGAAGCTGGGGGCGTGTCCAGAGTGGGAGCTGGGAGGTCAGGTGACCGGGTAACTGGTGGCGTGGCTAGAGAGAGGAGGAGACGAGGACTTTTGCGCAGGAAAGCGGAGCTGGGTCCTGCTCAGGAGAGCAGTGTGAGAGGGTCCAGGCTCCTGGCTACAGTACTTGGAGCAAGATCCGAGTGCAGTGGACCGGAGGAGTCAAGCCGACTAGAGGGAGAAGAGACGCAGGGTCCGTGGAGCCGAGCACGTGAGGTGCCGTGTTATGGACTAGGGGCACAGCGGGTGAAACCGGAGACCGCCCGTTGCCGCCTGAAGACGGAGCATTGTTTGGGCAGGGAAGCCTGAAGAAATCAACACCGGCATCAGCTGGAAACTGCCTTGTGGAGGATAAGAGCCAGCTAAGTGTAAAACCTGTCAATTACAACCGGTTCGACTCTGCTACATCTAGTTAAACTGTGAACTGTCAGTAATAGACTTTTACCTGCTACTTCCATTGCTTTTCCCCAATATCTTCCCCTGTTACTCCCTGCATGGAGATTGACCCTGTTATCATAAACCTACCCTGTTTATTAACCCCGTATTAGCTGCTCTGTGTTTCTGTGTCACTGCATTTAAAGTACCCGTGTTACACAGTCTTCAGGTTTTACTCACAGTTGTTCATTTCTCCAGGTTACAATGGCCAGCGTGTAACCTACCACGTCGTCCTGTGTCCACCAGGGTAGGGGTTCAGCAACTCTCAAGTCTCTCAGGAGTACTTAAACGGGACCTAATTCTGTGTGCCTTCCTCGGTCATCTTCCTGCGCTGGCTCTCACCCTCCTGCCCTGCGCCTCGCAACCAGTGTCCCAAGCCAGTAACCTCGGATTTTGACGGGCAACCTGCAGTCCCCTGAATCCTATGTGGCTACCTTTTCGGTGATTTAGTTGCGGTTGTGAGCAACAACACCTTGAAAGTGCAGAAGCCTCCGGTTTCGAGCTGAGCCTGGTGGTTCTCCACTAGTGAGGGGCCGGTCCCCTCTGCGGCCTGATCCCTGTACATTCGGGCGCACGGGTGCCTTCCTGCACTCACCGTGCCCCTGGGATCCCCTGTTTCTCTGGAGCCTTCCCTCTGCTCCCGCCCTCTCTCAGTCTGTCCTGGGCCTTTAAGTCTTGGCCCGCTCCTTCCTCCTCTCCTCCTGGGCAGAGCTCCTACAGAGCTCCTGCTCCCAAAACTCTCTCTCTTTCTTCTGACTCTCTCCTCAGACTGAACTGAACTCTCTTTCCAAGATGGTTCCCCCTTTTATATCCTCCTTCTCAAATGCTACCCTGTACGTCTTCCTCCACCCACACCCACTACATAGTTCCACCCTCCAGCTAGGGACCAGGGACTGTGCTCTCCATTAGGAGCAATCTCGCCCTGCCCCTACTGAAGTGGAATGTGTTGGATGCATGTGTATGGGTCCCGGGCAGTACTCCTTCCTTACCTGAGAGTGAGATGCAGTACCTCTGTGGCGACTGAACCCTCAGGGGCGCCACATTAGAAACAGAATAAAGTATTTTTTTAGCGTTGATGAAATCCGTATAACATACGAGATATTCTTCAAACTATTTCAAACTGAGATGTCCCCTGCTGTATGACATTAGGAACAGAAGAAAGTATTTTTTTAGTGTGGATGAGGCCTGTATAACATAAGAGATATATAATTTTTGCCCTTTTCTGTGAGCTGTTTTTAATTTTAGCATAGGGACTCGCAAGTATGGGGACGCTTGACAAATTGAGATCTTTCTTACAGTATCACCTTAGTAACAGAACAAAGTATTTTTTAGTGTGGATGAGGCCTGTATAACATAGAAGATATGCTCCAAACAATTTCAACCTGAGATCTCCCCTACTGTATCATGTTAGTAACAGAAGAAATAATTTGTTTAGTGTGGATGAGGCCTGTATATCATAGAAGATATTCTCCAAACTATTTCAAACTGAGATGTCCCCTGCTGTATAAGGTTAGGAACAGATTTTACTGTGTTTGAGGCCTGCATAACATAGGAGATATGCTAAAAGCTATATCAGACTGAGATGTCCCCTGCTGTATAATGTTAGGAACAGAAGAAAGTATTTTTTTTACTGTGGATGAGGGCTGTATAATATAGCAGATATGCTACAAACAAATTTCAAACTGAGATGTCCCCTACTGTATAACATTAGGAACAGAAGAAAGTATTTTTTTTATTGTGGATGAGGCCTGTATAACATACGAGATAGTCTCCAAACTATTTCAAACTGAGATGTCCCCTGCTGTATAAAACATTAGGAACAGAAGAAATCTTTTTTTTTTTACTGTGGATGAGGCCTGTACAACATAGAATATATGCTCCAAGATATTTCAAACTGAGATTTAGACTGCTGAATCACGCTAGTCATCGCAAAAAATAGATTTTTTTTTACTCTAAGTCCTGCATACAGCTGAATTTTACTGCCACAAAAGAACTAGGTGACTTATGGCAGACTCTATGACATTTATCACAGAAAAAAATATTTTTTGGACACTGGCTAACGACAAAAGAAATCTATTTTTTTCCTTTGAAAACAGCTGAAGTTCAACGCCACTAAAGTAAGTACTAGGTGGCTTATAGCAGCGTGTATCACGTTTGCGACAGAAAAAATCTTTTGTGGACTCTGGCTAGCTACAGAAAAAAAAAAAATTTTACTCTGAAAAGAGCTGAAATTCAACGCCACTAAAATACTAGGTGGCTTATAGCAGAGTGTATCACATCTGTGACAGAAAAATATTTTTCAAACTCTGTCTAGCAACAGAAATTTTTTTTTCTATTGTGCATACAGCTGAATTTCACCCACCAAAAATGAAGAGGTGGACTACTATAGCTTGCGTTATCACATGAGCAAATAAAAAAATAAGAGTTTTGTGCTTTGCATTCAGGAGCTCTGCAGTGTCTGCATACAGCTAAATTTCAACCCCACAAAATGAAAAGGTGGGTTACTAGGGCTTGCTTGCTGTATCACATTAGCAACTGAAAAAATAAAAAAATAGATTGAAGGAATACTGGTGCATAGAGCACAATTCAAGCAGTGCACAACACAGTTCTATGCCATGGGCCCTGCTGTTTTAGTCTGAATCTCAGTAATAGCACAAGAAAAAAAAATGTGCTGCAAGGTCGATTTCACAGGCACACAGCAGACTACTTATCTTAACTATCTGACTTCCAAACAACCGCCTATCTATCTGTGCCGTAATTTGCACACTTAAAGTTACAGGCAAAAAAAAAAAAGATTTCAAGTGCGCCGCTCCTCTGAGCTCTTCCGAGCTCTTTCCAGCCCCTCCACTCATCAAACACGACCCCCTGCTCATCACACACAAGCAGTATGGCTAGCTAAACTGTGAAAAACACTGTAGTTGCATCGCAATAATTTTCCTGCACTCCTTTACTGAATGTTACAGAATTTCCCGAATTTAAGTAAAAATGGTCATGTTTCCGATCACGAATCTGAATGTGCCATATTCATGTAGAATTAAATTTTTGAGATTGGACTTCAAACATATTCGCTCATCACTAGTTTTGACCTGAGGTTACAATATATGGAGCCATTTTTTAATATTTGTTAGGTTTTTCTATTCATATTTTATTTAATCGTGTATATACTGTATATATATTTTTTATTTTAGGAAAACCATTCAACCATTCAATACTCACTTGCTGTTAAGAAGTGCAGTTTCCAATGTATTCTTCTCTATTATCTTTGGGAAAAGATTTGAGTATGATGACCCAACGTTTGAAAAATTTATCAAAATGTTAGATGAAAATGCCAAACTGCTTGGTACACCCAAAGTCATGGTAAGAAAACCTTCAGATCTTATATCTAATCTTTAGGCCAGTTCCACATGTCCACATATTTCCGGTACTTGAGATATCCGTGTCCCTTGTGTCCCGTGTGTCCATGTGTTTCAAACGTGTGGCAACCGTGTGATGCCCGTGTGCCGCATCAGGATCACATGGACCGGCGCCTGGGAATCAGCGCTACAGTTAGTGCTGTTCCCAAGCGCTGGGTCCTGAACACTGCCCTCATCATGGTTCTCTGTCGGCACTGCGATAAGCACCAGCAGGGACAATGATGAGGGTAGTAGTAGTCTGCTCCCACAGTGTCCCTGTGTAAAATAAGAATAAAATAATAAAATCCATATACTCACCTGTCCTTGGTGTCCCCCGCTGTAATCCTCTGACCGCTGCCAGGGAGCCGGGGAGAATGAGCGGCTCCAGAGCTGAGCACAGGAGCGGTGTCCTGTCACTCACTGAGCGGGGACACTACAAGAGCAGACTACCACTACCAACATCATTGTCTCTGCTAGTGCTGATCGCAGAGCTGGCAGGGAAACATGTTGAAGATCTTAATAGTAAAAAGAAATCCAAATCCAGGCCTCCATTGGTTAATAAATTTGATTTCCATTGATGATTTTTGTGTGATTTTGTTGTCAGCACATTCAACTTTGTACAGAACAAAGTATTCAATGAGAATATTTCATTCATTCAGATCTAGGATGTGTTATTTGAGTGTTCCTTTTATTTTTTTGAGCAGTGTATAATACATTTAATAAATTGATTGATGTGACATGTCCCCTCTTTGATAAAGAGGTTTGTACCACAATATTCTACAGCGCTCTATAGAGGTTGCCATTACTCTTATCAGTTCTTGTCCCCAATGAGCACCACAATCTAAATCTGTCTAAATGAGCCCCTATCCATATCCTGTATAGAGTATGGGAAGAAAGTGGTGAACCTCGAGGAAACCCATGCAAACCTACAAGGAGAACATACCAACTTAGGTCCCATTCACTCAAGTTTTGCGCATACGTTTTGTGTTTTTTTTATTTGCTTGTTTTTTTTTGCAGATAGAACACATACCTGTTATAGGCAATGGCCTTTTTCACAAACCCAAAGTCATGTCCGATTTGGATCTATTTTGCGGATAAAACTTATCGATTTCAGTGAATTTGGGCAGTATCCCTTTTTGACTGACTAATGCTTATAGAAGATTAGGAAACCTCAATCTGTTTTTCTCTCATATGAGAAAAATGGATGACATGCATGACTGGTAAAAAAAAATCCATCTACACTGACCAAAAATGGATAAAAATTGGATCCACTAAACTGATAAAAGTCATGTAGAAAAAAACTGAATGGGGCCCAATTCAGAGATTACACTTGGCTGGATTCTAACCTAGACTCCTAGTAATGTAAGGTGGAGCGCTAACCACTGACTGGCCAAGCTATTCCCAGTATACACAGTTACTGAACTGGTCTGTACTAGTGATGAGCGAGTACCATAATATTCGTAATCGCTATACTCATAACGAGTACTTTGTAATAATCGCGTATTCGATCTGAATAACGAGTACAATGTAAGTCAATGGGAAATGCGACTAATTTTCTGCAGGACCCAAAAAGGATCCAGCAGAGAATTACTGGTATGTCTTTGGAGTGTGGGAGGAAACCAGAGGAAACCCACACAAACACAGGGAGAACATACAAACTCCTTGCAGATGTTGTCCTTGATGGGATTTGAACCCAGGACCCCAGCGCTGCAAGGCTGCAATGCTAACCACTGAGCCACCATGATGCCCAGGTGGCTTTGGTACATGCATTTTGAAGGGACAGTTGTTACTTAGACATTTGGGCGGTCCCTCCATCATTGACACTCAGATAGTGAAATACGTATTCCATAGCAGTTTACAATGTGCTCATTGTAGCATTGGGCTTGACCCTACTCCTCCTCAACCACCATGTGATACTGCGGCCCTAAATTCAAATGTTCAGAGGGCTTGCAGTAGGCAGGAAAGCTGAGTTTTGTGAGAGCCCTCGCGTGGCCCTGTAACATACATTTTGAAGTGCCCTCCTCTAGAAATTTAGGAGGTGCCTCTTGTGTGCATTTGAGTGTGGCCTCACTTATTCATATTGTAGGGCCCTCACTCTATTATTTAACTAATGTAAGGGCAGAGACAACAGAGAAAAAGGCCAAGAGACATGGAGTACTAGAAGGTAGCAGTGAGTGCGACCTGCGATCCTCAGGTGTGGCTGAACTCTGAACCGGAAAAATAAAGCTGCACTAGTCAACTGGATGACGAGCTGAAATATATCACTTGGGCAAGTCAATGGACAAAGGATATATGGTGCCCCCCCCCTCCAGGATGGTTTGGAGAAGCTTCTCCAAATGGCTCAGAGATTTTGATTGTCAATATTCCCCAGATTATATAGCAAGAGAACACTTCTTGATACTGTACTACTTCGTCCAGTGCAGAATGTGCATCGTATTTCCAAAAATTACTCCTGGGGGCTGTGTCATAAGTGCAGGGAGATTCCACGACAAGGGCCTCCCTTGACAAACATTATCTATGATGGAGTACTGTAGTAGTTGTGGCCCTCAATTCAAGTTTTCAGAGGGCCATCAGTCTGTCATCAACAGTCAGTGTAAATTTCTATTGAATATGTAACCCCTTTCTCAGTCACAATGTGGCACAAGCCAGGCATGTTTTTTTGCCAAATAGGGTGACTAACAATACATTTCTATTGAATATGTATCCCCTAGCTCAGTCACAATGTGGCACAACCTGTGATAAGGGCTTCCAATGACAAATATTAGTTTGGTAGGACCACTGTACATTCCAGATTTGTCCACTGCACAATGTGCATAGAGTTTGTAAAAATTAGCCCTATGGGCTGAGTCATGGTTGACTCAGAAAGCCACCATTCCAAGGGCCTCCAATCACAAATAGTAGTTAGGCTGGAGTAGGAATACTGTCCTGGTTTGTCCACTGCACAATGTGCATAGGGTTTGTAAAAATTAGCCCTATGGGCTGAGTCATTGTTGACTCACTATTTTGGCTGTGACATTTAGCTTGGCTTGTGCCATCAACATCTGAAAATCTGTCAAAAAAAAACAAAATGCCAAAAAAGCCTGTTGTTAAGGGACGTGGACATGGATGTGGTGTTGTCTGTGGTGCGCGAGAAGGCACTCAGTCTGTGTCAGGTCAGAAGAAGCGTGATGCATCCACTATGTTCCTGGAAAAATGTCCCCGTCTGGAACGTAAACTTTTGTGGAAGCCAGAAGAGCGAGAACAGATTCTGTCTTGGATAGCAGACAAGGCCTCTACGCATTTGTCAAGCAGCAACAAATCTTCCACGAACACACAGTCTACTGTGGATACACAGAAGGCTGGCCCATCCAATCCTGAAGCTGGTTCACCTTTCTCCCACCATTATCAGTCACAGGAGACATATGACCCCAAGCTTGGCCACTCTGAGGATCTGTTCGGTATGTATCCTTTGGTTGCCTCTGGCCTATCACCATGCAGCATTGAAGAGGGACAAGAGGAGGTGGCGTGCATTGATGCTCAAGTATTTGCGGAACTACGGCCAGAAGAAAGCCACTTGGAAAAACGTCATTTACTGTCTCCAGAGGTGGAGGCTGATGATGATGAGACAGTTGCCATCAGGTCAGCCTACAATGTCAACTGGGAAGGAGGATGAGATGGAAGACGATGTTGTCGATGATGAGTCCACTGATCCGACCTGGACCGCTGACATGCATAGCCATGACAGCAACACAGAAGAAGATGGATATGTAGCACCAACACAGGCACCAAGGGGTTGTGGTTTGCCTGGAGTGAGAACTGGGTCAACTGTTCCCAAGGGCACCCCCACTGTGTGCCAAGTCAGGGCAAGGGGGCGTTCAGCTGCTGTGTGGAATTTTTTTTCTGAAAGTCCTTCAGAGAAAAACATTGTAGTATGTAACCTTTGCCATAACAAGATGAGCAGAGGCCAGAGCAAAGCAACCTGAGCACCACTAGTATGCAAAACCTCATGGCAGCCAAGCACCCCAGTAGGAGGGCGGAACACCAGGGTACCAAATCTGTGTCTGCGGGTCAAACCAATGCCATGTCGCCTGGGCTATGTCCATCAGAATCTGCTGTTCAGGAAGCAGGCGCTCATACCTCCTGCCCACACGCTGCGGTTGCTAACACACAACAAACATCAACTACATCCACTTCCTTGTCCCAGCGAAGCATCCAATTGTCCGTGCCTGAGAGCTTGGAAAGAAAGCGTAAATACCCAGCCACGCACCCACAGGCACAAATACTAAACTCGCACATTGCCAAATTGTTAGCTGTGGAGATGTTGCCGTTTAAGCTTGTGGGAACACAGTCTTTCTGACGCGCCCCCTGGGCCAGTGTTGTTAGGGATACCCGGAGCCGGATCAGATGGGGGTTGTAGTCTCCGAGTGACGGTGACCCGGTCCGTGCCCAGGGTGTCAAACTCAGTGTGTGGCAGTCCTTATAGATGTTACTAGATGTTCTTTTGTGTCGACTACGCCACCCGTTGAATTGCGGTCAATACGGCCGCCGCTGCAGCAGGGTCCACTGAGGCTGATGATGTGAGTGCAGCTTAGGTAGTATAACCCCCAACGGGAGGGGTATAGCCTCAGGGGGTCAGCCGTGGAGGATGGTGGTTGTGAAGGTGCAGCAAGGAGACTCAGAGGCATAAAATGCAGTTCCAGGGTTTTACTTACTGGTGTTGCTCGGGTCACTGTGTACAGCAGTGACCACCCAAGCCGTGCTGCGTCCACCAGGTCCTGGACTCGGTCAACTCCCAGGCAACTCCGGAGTGTGGTCCTGAGCTCCTTTCTGTCTCTCCCTTCTTCTGGCCGTTCCCACCAGGGATCCACCTAAGTCCGGCTCCCTCGGGCCTCTTGTTGGTCAAGCCTCCTCTGGGCTCCCTGACCCTATTCTTGGTCTGCCTTCCGGGTGGATTTAGTGGGTGATCGTGGCAGATCCTGCCCACGACCTCCGGTTCCTGGCTAAGGTGTGCTGTAGCCTCTGCCAGCTTGGGATCCGGTACCCTGTTGCCGACCCTTCACCCTATTAGCTCTCTTATGGGCTCTTGGGGTCCCCTCTGCGCCTCTGGGTCTCTCTCTCTTCTCCTCTGCTCTGCTTCTCAGGTTACACTCTGACAGACTGACGTCTCACAGACTGACAACTGACTGACTGACCCTGATCTAAGATGGTGCCCACCTTAAATACTCCCTCTATGTGTGAGCTCAGGTGACCAGCACCCAATGAGCTCCTAACTTTACCCAGGCTGCTCCCCCTATCTGCCCCTACACTACTGGGATGTTCCACCCCCCTCCCACTCCAGCCAGGAACAGACACTGTCGTACCTGCACATTTCTCTAGTGGGAGTACCATCGGCCTGTTCCCCGGAAATGGGATGTGTGTAGTGCATGCAGCCTACTAGCTCAGTTCCACACTCCATCCTTACCCGGGAGTGGAATATCAAACCTCTGGGTTGAGGTGCAATACCCCTGTAGCAGCCGAATCCTCAGGGTGCTACATTCCCCCCTGGTAAATCACAGCACGTCCTCGGGCTGTAAGATATAAACATCCAAAACATACAATTTTTTTTTTTTTTTCATAAACATAACCATAGAAAACATTATATAGATATCATCAGCAATAAACTTTTCATATATAACATTCTTGTTTCTGGTTCCTCCGGTCACGGTGCAACTTGTGACCGGGTAAAGTGCGACAGTCTCTTTTGGAAGAAAACAGTTTCCTATAAAACCGGTAGGGGGCGCTTTAGGAAGCGCAACTATATACAAGGGGAATATGGCCGCTCTCAGTCCTCGGCCAGGTATTAGGGAGGAATGACCGCTCTCAGTCCTCGGTCAGTGGGAATAGGGACACACGGGTTTCAGTTCAATTGGCTGGTCCCAACGGGGACTATATTTTAACTAGAACAGTTCTTATACCCTGACGGGTAACTATGTACAGTCTCTCTCTACCGTACTTCAATGACGGCGTCCTCCTGCTCCTTCTTTAGATTCTTCAGACCCGTCCGGATCCTCTTGCTCCTCCTCCGTCAGGCGATGCACATGGAGGGCGTAGGGTCCTTTGGCACACTTGTGCCGGGTGAAGGTGACCTCGTCCCCTACGTACAGGTCACGACCTCTGTGTCCCTCCGGCAGATGGCTTTCTACGTCTCTGCGGGTTACAAAGACGTCGCCGGGGGTCTGATGGTCTCTAATGAAGCCCCATCCGTGCTGCATGTTGAATTTTATCACAGTCCCGGTGGAAGGGGGACCATGAGCTGCACGGGGATTCCTCCTGGTCCGGCTCTTCTGCTCCGCGCTCCTTATCTGCGCTTGCTGTTCCCGGACCCGCCTCTCTCTCCGCTCCCTCTCGAAGACCTCGAGCTGCTGCCGGCAGCACTCTGCACGCTCCGCTGCGGCCGCCCGAGTCTCCTGAGTGAACCCCATGAGGTCTTCTCCAGTGGGGTCCCACTCGAACTGTGCCTCCTCCAGCGGGGGCGAGGTCCTCCTTACAGGCTTCGGAGCCGGAATCAGGGGCTCGTCTAGGGGTCTCTCTTTCCGGAGTCGGGGATGGTGAAACTCCGGTGGCCATATGAAGGGCTGCCCATCCGGGCACGTATGCTGGGCGAACAGGTCTTCACCCAGGTGCGGCACTCTAGATGTTGAGGGCGCGTTGATGGTAGCGGCGCCCGGGTCGACCAGGCCTTGCGACCAGGCTTGGGGCACCCTAAAGGCAAAGGGCACCGTAAGAACGGCGGCGCCCGTGGTTACTCGGCCCTGCGGCCAGGCCGGTGGCTCCGCGGAGGTAGGGGGCGCTGTTGGTATTGCGGCGCCCGGGGGTACTAGGCCTTGCGACCAGGCCGGTGGTATTTCCTGCTTTGCCACGCTCGAGGCGTGTGACGTCACAGGGGTTGCGGCCGCGGCTTCCGGTTGAGGCCTAGTCTGCGGCGGTGACGATGCAGCGACGGGCACGGCAGGGGGAATTTCGGGCTCTGCGACGGGGAGCTGGGGCAGGCACGCGGTTTCCCGGCTCGGGGTAGAGACGTCCCCTTTACCTGCCTCCGTCCGTTCAGCTCCCTTCTCGGCGCCGTCTCCTGCCTTCATTCCTCCTGCACCATCCTCAGAGGCGGTCTGTCTCCTCGTCTCAGGTGGCGTGCTCCGCTGACGGGTTTCGGTCTGCTGGGCCATCTCTCGGCTCCACTCCGCCAACGTCTCTCGCTGCACCCGGGCCATCCTCCGTGCGAGGCCCTCCAGCGCGGTCTGTGCACACTCCCGGTCTCGGGGGAGCTGTGTTAGGATCTCCAGCAGGCCTTCTGGAGTGGCGACCTGCAACAGGCTCCTGACCACTGGGTCGGTGCTGCCTGACTCTCCCTCCATCTCCGGGTAGGCTCTCTCTGGACTCTCTTCCAGACGTCTTGTCTCCGGGTGCGCTCTCTCCAGACTGCTCCAGGCGACACCCATCTTTGTTCTCTTGTTCTGTCTCCGCCCACATCGAGGGTGGTCCCGGGGCAACTTAGTGATTGTCGGTTCCAGGGGCAGTTCTCTCACGCTGATGGACACTTCCAGCATCACAGTCTCTGTTGGTGGGCGCGGTTTCCGCTTTTGGCGCCATTCTTCGACCTGGCCCACGATGGGAGGTGGCCTTTTGCCACCCTCTGGCACGCCCATAATGGCGTCCGCTCTTCCAAGGCGGGAAATCTTCGGAAATGGCGGGAATCGTCTCCCAGTGGCGGGAAACTCCATGGATGGCGGGAAAAAGCTGCAAATGGCGGACAATCGGCGGGAAACGACCTGTGATGGGGTCCGTTGGCGGGGACCCTCCGGAACCGGCAGGAGACTTCTTTTTGAGGTAACGGTGTACTTTTCTTCAGGCACGCAGTACCCGGTTGTTGCGGGCACGTTATCCTGCCGACTACGCCAAAGTTGACGCGCCCCCTGGGCCAGTGTTGTTAGGGATACCCGGAGCCGGATCAGATGGGGGTTGTAGTCTCCGAGTGGCGGTGACCCGGTCCGTGCCCAGGGTGTCAAACTCAGTGTGTGGCAGTCCTTATAGATGTTACTAGATGTTCTTTTGTGTCGACTACGCCACCCGTTGAATTGCGGTCAATACGGCCGCCGCTGCAGCAGGGTCCACTGAGGCTGATGATGTGAGTGCAGCTTAGGTAGTATAACCCCCAACGGGAGGGGTATAGCCTCAGGGGGTCAGCCGTGGAGGATGGTGGTTGTGAAGGTGCAGCAAGGAGACTCAGAGGCATAAAATGCAGTTCCAGGGTTTTACTTACTGGTGTTGCTCGGGTCACTGTGTACAGCAGTGACCACCCAAGCCGTGCTGCGTCCACCAGGTCCTGGACTCGGTCAACTCCCAGGCAACTCCGGAGTGTGGTCCTGAGCTCCTTTCTGTCTCTCCCTTCTTCTGGCCGTTCCCACCAGGGATCCACCTAAGTCCGGCTCCCTCGGGCCTCTTGTTGGTCAAGCCTCCTCTGGGCTCCCTGACCCTATTCTTGGTCTGCCTTCCGGGTGGATTTAGTGGGTGATCGTGGCAGATCCTGCCCACAACCTCCGGTTCCTGGCTAAGGTGTGCTGTAGCCTCTGCCAGCTTGGGATCCGGTACCCTGTTGCCGACCCTTCACCCTATTAGCTCTCTTATGGGCTCTTGGGGTCCCCTCTGCGCCTCTGGGTCTCTCTCTCTTCTCCTCTGCTCTGCTTCTCAGGTTACACTCTGACAGACTGACGTCTCACAGACTGACAACTGACTGACTGACCCTGATCTAAGATGGTGCCCACCTTAAATACTCCCTCTATGTGTGAGCTCAGGTGACCAGCACCCAATGAGCTCCTAACTTTACCCAGGCTGCTCCCCCTATCTGCCCCTACACTACTGGGATGTTCCACCCCCCTCCCACTCCAGCCAGGAACAGACACTGTCGTACCTGCACATTTCTCCAGTGGGAGTACCATCGGTCTGTTCCCCGGAAATGGGATGTGTGTAGTGCATGCAGCCTACTAGCTCAGTTCCACACTCCATCCTTACCCGGGAGTGGAATATCACACCTCTGGGTTGTGGTGCAATACCCCTGTAGCAGCCGAATCCTCAGGGTGCTACATTTCCGTGATCTCTTGGCTGTGGCTGCCCCACGATACAGCATTCCCAGCTGCCACTATTTTGCCTGGTGTGCCATCGCCGAGTTACACAAGCACGTGTTAAACAATCTGAACCATGCTCTCACCAACGCCATAACTGGGAAGGTCCACCTAACAACAGACACCTGGACAAGTTGTTGTGGACAGGGATGATACATTTCTGTCACGGCACACTGGGTGAACCTGGTGGAGAGTGGAACAAAGGTTTAAACTGGAACATTACACATCCTACCCACGCCAAGAATAGCGGGCTCAACTTCTGTCAGGGATGCAGCCTCTTCATATTCCACTTCCTCTTTCCCCTCCTCCTGCTCCTCATCCTCTGCTGAATTACCCTCCCCATCATTGCCAAGCTGGGACCTGTGCAGCAGCACATCGGCAAAGCGGCAACATGCTCTACTGAAGCTGATCTGTTTAGGTCAGAAAGCACACACTGTAGCAGAGCTGTGGCAAGCTTTAAAACAACAGACCGATCAGTGACTTTCCCCACTGCACCTTCAGCCCAGTCTGGTTGTCTGCGTTAATGGGCATAACCTGGTGGCGGCTTTAAAGGTCGGCAAGCTGATACATGTGTCATGCATGGCTCATGTGCTGAACCTTGTTGTTCAGAAATTTCTGAAAACTGACCGTGACTTGCCGTACCTACTTGAGAAGGTGCGCCGTATTAGCACCCATTTCCATCATTCCTCGCTGCAAAAGCGCTTGAATTTGCCAAGTCACAGACTCATTTGCGACCTGCCCAAGTGGTGGAACTCAACCTATCATATGATGGCGAGGATTAGTGAACAGTAGAGGGAAGTAGCTGAATACCAGCTTCAACATGCCCGTCAGACTGAGAGTCAGCCACCACACATAACAACAGTCGAGTGGGTGTAGATCGCTGACATTTGTGAGGTTCTTGAGAACTTTGAGTACTGCACCAACCTTGTGAGCGATGATCAGGCTATTATCAGCGTAACCATCCCGCTGCTGTGTCTCTTGAAACAATCATTGCATAATCTCAAAAAGGAAGCTTTGCGTGCCCAGCATGTTGGTATGGAGCCAGATTTCCCAATGGGTGATACTACCCAGCCCAGCCAATATTTTGAGGCAACATTGGGTGATGAGAAGGAAGATGAGGAGGATGAGGAGGGAGAGGACTTGTTTTTCTGTGCTACCGAGGGGACTCGTAATGCTACAGAGGGGACACCCAACCCAAGCTTCATGTCTGTCCAGCCTGGATGGGCTGGAGAAGAGGAGGTGGAGGAGGAGGCGAGTCAGTGTGAGGAGAGGATGGGTACTGTTTCTACTATTGAGGACACAGAACATTTGCCTTTTTTCAGCTTGGCCCACATGGCACAGTTCATGTGTAAGTTTCTGTGGCAAGACCCTTGCATGATACACATTTTATCCAACAAAATAATAATAATTTTTATTTATATAGCGCCAATATATTCCACAGCACTTTACAATTAAGCGGGGACACGTACATACAATAAATTCATTACAAGGTAAGACAGTTTAAACAGTTACATTAGGAGTGGGGTCCCTGCTCGCAAGCTTACATTCTACAAGGAAATGGGTGGACGCAATAGGTGAAAAGAGCTTGTTATTTCAGGTCTGGCAATTATAATAAGTAGGGATTTTCATATAAAGCTGCATGATCCGGTCATCAGCCAGTATGGTTAAGTGCAATAATCAAGTATTGAGTGCAGTTATCGTGTGCATCGAGGGTGTGGAGACAGATGAATAGTAGGGTGCAGATTCTGAATAATATTTAGAAGGAGGGAACAGGGGAAAGTTAGTTTACTGAGTAGTTAAGGTGGTAGGCTTGTTTAAAGAGATGGGTTTTTAAAGCTCGCTTGAAGACGTGGGGGCTAGGCATCAGTCGAATCGTCTGGGGTAGAGCATTCCATAGAACTGGTGCAGCACGAGAGAAGTCTTGGAGACGGAGGTTCGAGGTTCGGATTATGGGGGATGATTTGTAGAACGGAGGGCACGTGTAGGGCAATAGAGAGAGATGAGAGAGGATATATAAGGTGGTGCAGAACTGTGGAGAGCTTTGTGGGGAAGAGTGATGAGTTTATATTGGACCCTGTAGCGAATGGGCAATAAGTGTAATGACTGGCACAAGATGGAGGCATTGGTGAAGCGGCTGGACAGAAATACGACCCTGGCTGCTGCATTCAGGACGGATTGGAGAGGAGAAAGTTTGGTAAGAGGGAGACCGATCAGAAGAGAGTTGCAGTAGTCCAGACGACAGTGAATAAGAGTGACAGTAAGAGTTTTAGCAGTTTCAAAGGTGAGAAAAGTTTGGATTCTGGAGATGTTTTTAAGGTGCAGGTGACAAGAGCGACCTATACTGGTTGGCCACCTTTCTTGATCCACGGTACAAGGAGAGATGTCCTTCTCTCCTTTTGGAATCACCAAAGAGTTTTACAATGGAATCGTTTAAGAAGGTCATTATAGATCAGTTGCTGAAAGCATCACCCTCAGACAATGCTGGTGGCAGAGGTACCGGCTCTTTTCAACACCAAGGGATAATGGGGAGGGACACGAACACCAGCTCCAACAGAGGTGGGGGGAAAATATGCACAAATTGGGCAATTTTCAATAAACCAGCACAACATCAAGGGCTATCTGTGCCTGTAACAATGCCAAGGAGGGATAAGTTGCAGAACATGGTCAAGGGGAACTTAAGTGACCATACGTGCATCCTTTCTGACGCTTCAGTTCCCTTTAATTATTGGGTGTCTTAGCTGAACACTTGGCCCAACCTCTCCTTATATGCCTTGGAGGTGCTGGCCTGCCCGGCTGCTAGTGTGGTGTCTGAGCGTGTTTTCAGTTCTGCTGGGGCAATCATCACTGATAGGCTCACACGCCTCTCCATGGAAAATGCAGACAGACTTACTCTGATTAAATTCAACAAGGACTGGATATCTCCACAGTTTGTAATCCCTCCAGATGACAGTAAGCCAACCTAAATTCACCAAAAATGCAGATTCATGCAACTGCTGTTAACGTCACCCCCTTCCCATAAAAACCTGTTTCCTTCCTTTGTCAAATCCTATGCACATTGTGCTGTGGACAAAGCAGGACAGTATTCCTACTCCAACCTAACTACTATTTGTGATTGGCGGCCCTTGGGATGGTGGCTTCCTGCGTCAGCCATGACTCAGCCCATAGGGCTAATTTTTACAAACCCTATGCACATTGTGCAGTGGACAAAGCAGGACAGTATTCCTACTCCAGCCTAACTACTATTTTTGATTGGAAGCCCTTGGGATTGTGGCTTACTGCATCAACCATGACTCAGCCCATAGGGCTAATTTTTACAAACTCTATGCACATTGTGCAGTGAACAAACCAGGACAGTATTCCTACTCTGGCCTAACTACTATTTGTGATTGGTGTCCCTTGGGATTTTGGCTTCCGAAATTGTGGGTAAAGTAGGAAATGTTTGGACTACTGCTTTGTGTAGGGCACTAAACGCCTTTTTAAGTGGACTAATGTGGACAGAAGGCAGGCTGTCACCCCAAAAACAGCGGGGAAATTGGCTTGGTGCGTGCTTGGTAGCAGACAGAAGGAAATGTTTGGACTACTGCTTTGTGTAGGGCACTAAACACTTTTTTAAGTGGACTAATGTGGACAGAAGGCAGGCTTTCACCCCAAAAACAGTGGGGAAAATGGGCTCGTGCGTGCTTTGTAGAGGGCAGTAGGAAATGTTTGGACTACTGCTTTGCGTAGGGCACTAACCGCCTTTTTAAGTGGACTAATGTGGACAGCAGAAGTCAGGCTCTGACCCCTAAAACAGCTGTGATAATAGACCTGTGCTTTTAAAAAAAAAAGGCAGCACAAAATGCTACTACTCTGTGTGCTGGAAAATATTGCTTTGACTCCTACAAGAGCTGTTTTAAGATGGACACTGGAAGAACACTTTAACCTCTCCCTACCTAATACACAATCTCTCCCTCCCTGTACTCTGACTTTGTTGTGTGCTCTGAAAAGAGCTATTTTTTGGTGGTATTATGGAGATAATGAGCGGCTCCTTAAACACTGCAGGTGTAAGGTGCCCCAGCGAGGTAGTCGTGGGCGAGCTGTAGCCCCCTCTCGCTCTGGCACCCTACAGACAATACGTGTCCTCCCTCTGATGTGTGGCTGTGTATGTGGGGCTCTCCACTTACTTCAAACAATCCGATCGCGGCTGTCTCCAGGCATTTCTCTTCTGGGACCAGGGCAGCAATAAATTCAGAGGACACGAGGTTCTTAACCAGAACTTGAACTTTACTTGGGGAAGAGGAATATGTACAATATTTACAGGCAGATATAATGGATATGGCCCGACAGGTTATCATCTCTCTCACAGGCGCTGGTGACTCCTTCAGCCCTGGTTCCCTCTTTAAGTGAAGCATCTCTGTGACTCTAATCTCTGGCCCAAGAGACTCTTCTGAAATACCAACAGTGATCTGGATCCGATATCTCTCCCCCACGTCTTAGCCTGGAGCCCTATTTATCTTCCTCTGCTTCCTGCAGACTAGAAGTGCCCCGAGTCCTCACTACCTTTGATGAGTTTCTCCGGCCGGCTAACAGGACTCTTGCTCTTGCGTAGGGAGACTTTCACACTGGTGATCCCACTGTCTGAGGGTATGGAGCTCCCGTCTACCCAAGCAGCCAATATATACTCAGGCTGCCTGTATGATTCTCTGTCCTATCTCTTACTGAAGAATCACTTCCTGATCCCGGAAACTAAACAGAGATTTTCCTAATGTGCCCACCCTCAGTGAGCTGTCATCACACAGCATTAACTCACCACTGTCTGTAACACTGTTAGCAGACTCAACCTGACATCTGCACCTAGGACAGTGGCATCTTGTGGCTGTTTTCAGGTATTGCAACTCACAAGGAATTATGCCAGGAACAAGCTCTATGTCACTCAAGGCTTGATCAGGGCACTAAGTTCCCCTTCTACTCTACTGACTGGACCACTAAAGCTAACCCCTTAGCTTGGTCTACCAACAGTTAGAGAGGTCTGACTTCAGGAACACTTCCTTTAACTATCTCAGTGCCAAGGGAAGGCTACGCCCTTCCCCACTATTACATTCCCCGACACTTTAATGTTGGTCGTCCCCGACCACACTAAACAATCAACACAGATCAGCAGCTATGACATTGTATCACTTTACTAGATTTACTAAAACATTTTAGTAAACAACTGGTCCTGAAAAACGTCTTCTTGAATGGGAGACCGGCCCTTCTCGGTTAAGGGCCCCAGTACAGCAGCTCAGGACAGTCCATTATCAACTTTTCAAAACTTTCTCAGGAGTACCGGTCCTTCTTGGTAAGGACCCTGGAAACACAGTGTCCATGTCCATATTTTTAAGACAGGCCAACACCTCAATAGCCCCCAATCTCCTTCAAGGGCTGCATTCTGAGGCACACAGTCACAAGTAACACCCTGTGAGTCTCTTTCTTCTTGGCCCTAGCGGGGGTCACCGGTTCTTCCCGCTAGGCCGCAAGTCTCTTAGATTTGGAGGATATCCATCCTCAAGGTGTGCCTCAGCATTTTAAATTCCAGCAGAAAAAGGCGCAACAAGCGCAACAAAAGAAAAATAAAAAGTAAAAACAAAAAGAGCAGCTCTCCTGGGCACACAACTTTGATGCTGCTTAAGGCCTTCCTGGCCTGGGAGGTAGGGGAACAGTCCTCCATTTTTCTCTCCAACTTAATTCAACATGGGGCACTCCGCTCCCATTGGGAAACAGTCCCAGAATCAGGACCACAGCTGGTGGGTCCTAGTAGGAGAAGAGGTGAAAGGTCAATGGACCTTTTAGCTTACTCACTTCTTCCGGGCCTCCCGTCGCTCCTTCATGAAGGAGGCCCATGCTGCAGACGAAGGTGGCTTCCTCCATTTCCACGGCTGATCGGGGTATCTGCTAGGCCCAGGGTCCTCATCCGAGGATGTAGCACTGCCACAGCCGACCTGGTTAGGGCCGTAGCTGGTAACAGAAAAATGATGGACCTCCTGACTGGCACCAGCCTGAGTCTCTCTGGCAGTCCCTTGCTCAACTGCCTCAGCCCCTCCTGGGTGTTGTGGTGCCGACTCCTTCTCTGGCACCTCACTAAGGAAATCAGTTTCCTTGTCGCTTGCGACATCCTCCTCCTCGTCGCTCACAATATCTCCCCACTAGTGTTGAGCCACCCCCGTAGTGTTCGAGTTCGGTTCGGTTCGTCGAACACCCGTGTGTTCGCCGAACTGTTCGTCGAACTGTTCGTCGAACACCTTCGAACACCGTTAAAACCAATGGCAGGCAAACAAAAACACATAGAAACACATAGAAAACACCTTCAAAGGTGTCCAAAAGCTGACAAACTGCTCAGAAGACACAACTAACACATGGAAAAGTGACAAGTACATATAGTCATGCGAAAAGAAAAGAGGTGGAGGAGTAAAAGGAGGGGGAGACACAGATATAGGCATGTCATGCCCTTCTAAAATCCAAAAAGTGAGAAGCCGAGACGGCCAGTCCGCTCCTGCCCGTGCCACCTCCGTGTCGCCGGGTTTGTGCCAGAGCCGCGGTGAACCCTGACGGCCAGCCCCCCTCTCCCAATACTGGTGCCTGTCCGCTGGTGGGTCGAGAGAGCCCCCCTGTGGTGGAGGCAGCTCTAAGCTTTTTAATTTAAATTGTCCCTCTAATTTGAATGAATACACTTTAAATCCATTTACAAGGATCTATTGGAGGGCAAGTCTCATGCCAGCAGCCGCGTAATTCCAGCTCCAGTAGCGTCCACTAAAGCTGCTGCAGTTAAAAAGCTTTTATAAGGATCGAGCTCGGCTGTCCACCGCAAGGCATCCTAGTGCCAGTCCCAGCCCCTATGCCTTGGGGTGCCTCCTGATGCTCTTCGCTGAGTATCCCGTGGTCCCGAAGCATTTCCTTTGAAAAAATTAAGTGTCCAAACTACAGGTGGTGTAGCTTGCTTAACAGCCGGGATAATCCGCTGACTAGCAGACACTGCTACTAGGCACAAAGTATTTCCTGGGCTAGATGCAGTTAAAAATTTGTAAGTAGATACTCTCGTTGGATGCTGAGAAAGCATTCCATAGAGTCTCCTGGCACGCCATATATGATTCTCTTAAAAAGCTTGGGGTAGGGGTCTAGGGGACCCTTTTATAGCCAAAATCACGGCCCTGTATCACAATACGTCACCTAGGCTGAAGATAAATGGAACTGTAGCACCGAGGGCTCGGTTGCTACAGACGTATTGCACCTCACCCAGAGGTGTGATATCTCACTCTCAGATAAGGATGGAGTGTGGATCAGGACCCGACACCTGCATGCATTACACCACATTGCCGTGGGGCAGGGCGACCAATATGCCCCTGAGATGGGCACGACAGTCCCTGTCCCTGGCTGGAGTGGGGGGAGGGAACACTGAGGAAGGGGAACCCTGCAGTGCAGGAGCAGGGAGGAAGCAGTTCCTGGGTGCATTGAGAAGGGAGTATAAAAGGTGGGCACCATCTTAGTTCAGTGCAGAGAAGTCTGAGCAGAAGTGGCAGGGAGCAGGGGCTCTGCATGAGCTCTGCTCCGGAGGCGGGCCTAGTAACAGAGGCTCAGGCCTGCAAGAGGGAGAAGGAAGGAAGAGGAGCGGAGAAGGCTCCAGGAACGAGGAATGAAGGGATCCCAGGGGTGCGGACGGGTGAGTCGCCACCGCACGCCCGAATCCACCTGCGTGGAGGGGTCAGGCCAAAGGGGGAGACCGGTCCCCGAACTAGTGGAGGCAGGAAACGACCCTCAGCTAGAAACCGGAGGCTCTGACATTTTATGTGGCGCAGCCCCTTGCTCCACCCGCTAGGAAGGCACCACATAGGGTCAGGGAAACTGGCGCCAAGTTTACCAAGAGGAGGCCCGAGGCAGCCGGACAGAAGTGTTGGTAAGAAAGGCCAGACAAAGGACACACAAAGGGGGTCCTGTGAAGCGCTCCAAAGTTATCTGGGAGTTGTCTGAGCCCCTCACCTGGTGAGCACAGTACGACGTGGGCAGCCGTTACCTGCAGACGTGGTCTGGATAATAAGAACTGTGAGTAAAGGCCCTGAACTGCATCACTGACTCCGTGTCGTTACTGCTGCTGCCCTGCACCATCACCCCCATCCTCCGCATACACTGCCCTGAGGCTATACTCCTCCCGTGGGGAGTTATGCTACGCTCTGCTGCACCCACAACACCAGCCTTAGCGGTCTGCCCTGTAGCGGCGGTTCACTCTGACCGCAATCCACGGGTGGCGTAGTCGGACATTTAAACATCAAAACCACATAAATAGTTCCGCCACTGGTTTGACCGCCCTGAGCCACGGAACCGGATCGCCGCCACGAAGACTACAACCACCAGCATCCACCAAAAAGGGTCCGGCTCCGGGTGTCCCAAGGCCCAGGGGGTGCGTCAGAACATTTTCATCACCTTTCACAATCACCAATGGGACAAGGCAGGGATGTCCTCTGTCCCCTCTCTTATACATCCTAGTGACGGAGCACCTGCTCTCATCAATTCGCCATAACCCCAATATTAGGTGGATTGAGGTGGGAGGCACCGAGTACAAGTGCTCTCTATTTGCTGATGATGTCCTAGTATATATCACTCAATCACATATATCCATCCCTGCTGTTATGGCTGAAATAGATCACTTTGTTACATGGTAAAAATTTAAAATCAATGCAGCGAAGTCTGAGGCCCTCGATGTCTCCCTCCCTAAATCCATATAGGATTCCATCCAGTCCAACTTTCCCTTTGCCTGGCCCTCACAGGGTATCAAATACTTAGGAATTCCTATTCATAGAGACCTCTCCCATCTATGTTATCTTAATTTTGGGCCCTTTATTGAACAATTCCATACAGACCACGGTTGGCAAGTTAGAACTGTAAGATTCACTACGTGAACCACTGGTGTTTTGTGGAAAAGCACATGTACACCGCGTTCCAAATTATTATGCAAAAAGTGTTTAGGAGTGATAAGGGAAGAATTTGTTTGTTTGTCAGTTAAACTCATTGATGGTGATGTGTGTCAGGGCTCTTTATATCACTGTAAGCAATTGCAGACACCTGTGCTAATTAGTTTGGCAGGTGTGTCCAATGAAAGGCAAGACTACTTAAGAAGGCTCTCTCACATTATTAAGCAGCCTACATTTTCTGCCAAAATGGGAAAGAAAAAGGATGTGTCGGCTGCTGAGAAGCAACAAATTGTGAAGTGTTTAGGTCAAGGCATGACTACAATCAACATTGTGCGATGATCAGGATGAAGTGTCTTGGCAATCAAGAAGTATGTAGCTGATTCACAGTACACACGTGTGCGTGCTGATAAGGGCAAATTGAGGACTCTTTCCTACAGGCAATTACGTCAGGTTGAAAGAGCAGCGGCAAAAAAGCCTTGTCATAGCAGCAGACAAGTTTTTGAAGCTGCTTGTGCCTCCAACGTCCCCCGAACAACAAGATGCAGGGTCCTTCAGAGGTTTGCAGCTGTGCATACGCCATCCTGTCAACCTCCTCTATCCACTTCACACAAGCAGAAACGGCTCCAGTGGGCCAAACATTACATGAAGACTGATTTCAAAACTGTTTTGTTCACGGATGAGTGCCGTACAGCGCTCGATGGTCCAGATGAATGGAGTGGAGGATGGCTGGTTGATGGACACCCCACGCAAACACGGCTACAGCGCCAACAAGGAGGAGGTGGAGTAATGTTTTGGGCTGGAATCATGGGGAGAGAGATTGTCGGCCCCTTTAGGATCCCTGAAGGCGCTAAAGATGAACTCCATAATGTATGTGGATTTTCTC
Source organism: Phyllobates terribilis (assembly GCF_046119375.1). Taxonomy (NCBI): domain Eukaryota; kingdom Metazoa; phylum Chordata; class Amphibia; order Anura; family Dendrobatidae; genus Phyllobates; species Phyllobates terribilis. Next base: position 344,871,875 of record NW_027362769.1, on the reverse strand, counting down.
AAACAGCACTTCCTGCCATGGTTCAAGAAGAAGAACCGTGTATTTCACAGCAAGATCATTTTTCTGCATGATAATGCACCATCTCATGCTGCACATAAAACATCTGCATCTCTGGCTGATATGGGCATAAAAGGGGACAAACTTATGGTGTGACCCCCATGCTCCCCTGACCTCTACCCCATTCAGAACCTTTGGAGCATCATTAAAAGGAGTGTCTATGATGGCGGGAGGCAGTTCACATCTAAGCAACAGCTCTGGGAGGGTATTCTGTCCTCATGCAAAACAATTGAAGCAGAAACCATCCAAAACCTGACAAATTCAATGGACGAGAGAGTTCAGAAGCTCCTTTCGAACAAGGGGTCCTATGTGAAAATGTAACATCACCTAGAATAAAGTTTTGAGTTGAAAACTGTTTGATTTCAGTTTCTAACAACCTGCTAATGCTTATAATTTCAAAAATGACCATTTTTTTGGTCTTTATTAAAATGAAAAGGTTGATCGAAAAGTTTGGGGGATCTAAGAGTGTGGCAACCCAGTAGTCATGATTACTTCGAATTCTGACAATATGAGGGTCATGCTGCAGGTAGTGCAGCAAGAAGGCACTTATGTGTCTTGCGCATCTCGGAGCCCCAAAATTATTTTCCGGGCTAGATGCAGCTAAAAATTATTTTTAATTTTAAATCTGGTGAAGCTTATTATAGATGGCCTAATAGGATCAGTGCTGCACACTGCTACAAAGCCCAAATTATTTTCCAGTCAAGATACAGATAAACATGATTAGTAATTTGAAAGCTTAAAACGGTTGGTAGGGTGATTTTAACCAATCATCAAGCTTTTACTCTCCCCAGGATGACACAGGGGTAGAAAAGTCGTTTCGGATCCATGATTTGTTCATCTTTATGAACGTGAGTCTGTCTACATTATCAGTGGAGAGCCGCGTGCGCTTATCTGTCAGCAAACCACCAGCAGCGCTGAACACACGTTCAGACAGAACGCTGGCTGCGGGGCATGACAAGATCTCCAAGGCGTAAGTGGCTAGCTCCGGCCATTTATCCAGATTGGAAGCCCAAAAAGAGCAAGGGTCCAGTGACACAGTCGTGGCTTCAATGTTTACTTGGAGATACTCCTGTACCATCGTCTCTAGGCGTTGACTATGTGTCAGACTTCTTGTCTCCTGTGGCCTTGCAAAGGATGGGCTAAAAAAGTGGTGAAATGATTCCGCAAAATTGATGTTACCAGCAGATACTGTGGTTCTGTTACGGTTTGAGTGCTGAACACTTGACGGTCCCACGGTTGGCAAGTTGGAACTGTGAGATTCACTACGTGCACCACTGGTATTTTGTGGAAAAGCACATGTAAGATCCTGCAACAGTCTCTGCTGATACTCCTGCATGCGTGCATCCCTTTCTATGGCAGGAATAATTTCTGCAAATTTACTTTTGTACCGGGGATCTAACAGTGTGGCAACCCAGTAGTCAGGATTATTTCTAATTCTCACAATTCGAGGGTCATGTTGCAGGTAGTGCAGCAAGAAGGCACTCATGTGTGTTGCGCATCCAGGAGCACCAAGTCCCTGTTGTGTTGGTGGCGAGGTAACAATCATGCTTCCTTCCTCTGTCCTCTCCCCCCAACCTCGCACAACAGAAATGTGATCAAGGTCTCCCTCATCTGATGAGTCTTCCATCAGTTCGTCCTCCACTTCTTCCTGGGCTCCTGCACCTTCCTCACTAGTTTGGCTGCTACCATGCGCCCTGGTAAAATCATCTCCCCCACCCTCACATGCCTGCCGCCTTGGTGCTGCCGACCGTCTGGACCTTGCAGATGTTAGCCCTTCCGCATATAACTCCTCCTCCTCTACTTCCTCCACCTCCTCTTGTGCCACCACCTGACTCCGAATTCTGTTTAACATGTGCTCCAGCATGTAAATCACCGGAATAGTCATGCTGATAATGGCATCGTCAGCACTAAACATCTTCGTCGCCATTTCAAAACTGTGCAGAAGGGTGCATAGGTCCCTGATCTGAGACCACTCCTCCAGCGTGATTTGCCCCACCTCTGAATCTCGTTGGCCCAGGCTATACGTCAGAACGTATTGCACCAGGGCTTGTCGGTGCTGCCACAGTCGCTGCAACATGTGCAGAGTTGAATTCCACCGGGTAGGCACATCGCATTTTAGCCGGTGAAGTGGCAGGCCCAACGACTTCTGTAGAGATGTAAGTCGCTGAGCTGCGGGATGCGAACGGCGGAAGTGAGCACACAGCGACCGTGCCCTCTGCAGAAGGCCATCTAGTCTGGGATAGTGGGCTAAAAATTGCTGGACAACCAGGTTCAACACGTGAGCCATACAAGGCACGTGTGTGACATTGCCCCGGCGAAGGGCCGCACCCAGGTTTGCAGCATTGTCGCACACGGCCTTCCCTGGTTTCAGGTCCAGTGGAGACAACCATTCATGAAATTGGTTCTCCAGAGCTGACCACAACTCCTCAGCTGTGTGACTCACATTTCCCAGACATTTCAATGTAAAAACCGCCTGATGACGTTGAGCCCTACTGCCAGCATAGTAAGGAGGTGTGCAGGATCCCTTCTGCGCAGTTAGAAAGCTTGTGGCATGACCAGACAGGCTTTGGGTGCAGGTGGAAGACCGAGAGGAGGTTGAGGAGGCAGAAGCAGTGGAGGAACTTTGACATAAAGAGGATTGACGCACAACTCGTGGGGACGGCAAGACTTGGACAGCAGCCCCTTGTCCTGCTGTCACCATAGTTACCCAGTGCCCAGTCAGCGACATGTAACGCCCCTGTCCATGCCTACTCGTCCAAGTGTCTGTGGTGAAATGCACCCTGTCACACACAGAGTTTCTCAAAGAAGCGGTGATGTTGTGTGCGACATGCTGGTGGAGCGCAGGCACACCTTTCTTTGAGAAGTAGTGCCGACTGGGCATCTGGTACTGGGGCACTGCGACGGACATAAGGTCTCGAAAATCCTCTGTGTCCACCAGGCGGAAAGGCAGCATTTCTGTAGCCAAGAGCTTGCAGATGGTGAAATTCAACCTCTTAGCTTTCTCATGGCTAGGAGGAAATGGTCTTTTACTTGTCCACATCTGAGGGACCGAGGGCTGGCTATTGTGCTTAGACGGGGTTGATAAGGGTGTCCCCGGCAAACTGCCGGTCTGTGAGGAAGATGCAGGCGGACATGTTAGGTTGCCTTGATCCAAAGGTGGTGCTATCGATGTCGGACAGCGCTCAAGACCAGCTGGTGTTACCACCTCCAAAGAAAATGATGACCTGCCAATCACGCTGGCTGCTGCGGGTAAAGAGGTGGCAGGTCTGCGCCCCAAAACAGGTGTGACTGCTGTCCCCCCAGTCACAGAGGATGAAGAGGCCGCGGATGCACAAGATATGGCAGACGGTGGTTGGCCCGGCCGGCTAGGCCGCATTGTAGCACACTGAGCTTCCCACTGCAACTTATGCTTCATGTCCATGTGCCGGTTCATGCATGAAGTACTCAAACTATGTATTTTTTGGCCTCTACTTAGCTTTTGCTGACAAATGTTACAGATAACACGAGTTGGGTCATCTTTATCGATCTGAAAAAATGCCCAGGCTATGCAAGGCTTAGCACCCATGCGACCTGAAGAGCCACCACGACTTGTGGTGAGAGGCAGAGTTGTGTTTGAGGATGCAGTTGTTGACGTGCTTCCAGTACTACGTCTCTGTCCAGGAAGGCGCAACCTGACCTCGTCGTCACTAGCATCTTCCTCCACCTCCTCTGCTGACCTCATCTCTTGGCTGACTGTGGGTTGACAGTAAGTGGGATCTCCGACCTCATCATCATCACCCTGTGCGTTATCACACCCGTCGTCCTCAGAGCCAACCTGTTCCTGCCCTGACAAAAAACTAAAGTTGTCGCTCCAATCAGGTATTTGAGTCTTATCATCGTCTTCCTCATTGTCTCCACCAACAGGAGTTACAGTTTGGGAATGAGGGTCTACATTATGGTCAGAACCTTCTGCGTCTGGTCCTGGATCCGACTCATAAAGATTCTGGGCATCAGTGCAGATCATTTCCTCGTCTGGATTCACAGAAGCGCTGGAGTCGACCTCTGATTCCCAGGCTATAGTATGAGTAAACAGCTCTGCAGACTCAACCATCTGTTCTACCTCATACTCAGACGGGCAGCTGGAGATTTGGGAGCTGTGAGGAAGCAAGTGCGATTTGGGTGACACCTTTGAGGACTGGAGTATTTGTGATGTTGAAGTTGATGTGGAGGAGAGCCCACTTAAAGGAGCACTTGATATCCGTTGAAGCACCTGCTGTTTTTGTGCCTCATCTGGAATTTGTAGCGATTGGCGTGGCCGTAAGAAAGGGATCTTATCACATTGTCCGCTAAAAGAAGTAGACATTTTAGTTTGGCTGGAAGATGGTCTTTCTTCTGCACCTACCCCACGGACACAACCTTTTTTCCCCTTCCCAACACGCCTATTCCCCTTTCCACCAGCAGCAGGCCTTTTTCCACTCATTTTGGTGGTTAACTAATTCACAACTCTGGAGTTGTTTGCACAAAAAAACAATGGATGGTAACCGAGCAGAGCTGAGTGGCCAAACTGTGGTATTAGGCCAAAACTATTGGCTGGGTTAGATGCAGAAAAAAATTATTTTTAATTTGCAACCTGATGGAGGTCAGTATAGATGGACTAATAGACCAAATCCCACACACCGCTAGAAGCCCAAATATTTTTTCAGAGCTAGATGCAGAAAATTTTTTTATTCAATTTGCAACCTGATGGAGGTCAGTATAGATGGACTAATAGACCAAGTCCCACACACTGCTAGAAGCCCAAATATTTTTTCAGAGCTAGATGCAGAAAAAAATTATTTTTAATTTGCAACCTGATGGAGGTCAGTATAGATGGACTAATAGACCAAGTCCCACACACCGCTAGAAGCCCAAATATTTTTTCAGAGCTAGATGCAGAAAAAAATTATATTCAATTTGCAACCTGCTGGAGGTCAGTATAGAAGGACTAATAGAACAAGTTCCACACACTGCTAGAAGCCCAAATATTTTTTCAGAGCTAAATGAAGAAAAAAATTATTTTTAATTTGCAACCTGATGGAGGTCAGTATAGATGGACTAATAGACCAAGTCCCACACACTGCTAGAAGCCCAAATATTTTTTCAGAGCTAGATGCAGAAAAAAATTATTTTTAATTTGCAACCTGATGGAGGTCAGTATAGATGGACTAATAGAACAAGTCCCACACGCTGCTAGAAGCCCAAATATTTTTTCAGAGATAAATGAAGAAAAAAATTATTTTTAATTTGCAACCTGATGGAGGTCAGTATAGATGCACTAATAGACCAAGTCCCACACACTGCTAGAAGCCGAAATATTTTTTCAGAGCTAAATGAAGAAAAAAATTATTTTTAATTTGCAACCTGATGGAGGTCAGTATAGATGGACTAATAGACCAAGTCCCACACACTGCTAGAAGCCCAAATATTTTTTCAGAGCTAGATGCAGAAAAAAATTATTTTTAATTTGCAACCTGATGGAGGTCAGTATAGATGGACTAATAGACCAAGTCCCACACACCGCTAGAAGCCCAAATATTTTTTCAGAGCTAGATGCAGAAAATTTTTTTATTCAATTTGCAACCTGATGGAGGTCAGTATAGATGGACTAATAGACCAAGTCCCACACACTGCTAGAAGCCCAAATATTTTTTCAGAGCTAGATGCAGAAAAAAATTATTTTTAATTTGCAACCTGATGGAGGTCAGTATAGATGGACTAATAGACCAAGTCCCACACACTGCTAGAAGCCCAAATATTTTTTCAGAGCTAGATGCAGAAAAAAATTATTTTTAATTTGCAACCTGATGGAGGTCAGTATAGATGGACTAATAGAACAAGTCCCACACGCTGCTAGAAGCCCAAATATTTTTTCAGAGATAAATGAAGAAAAAAATTATTTTTAATTTGCAACCTGATGGAGGTCAGTATAGATGGACTAATAGACCAAGTCCCACACACTGCTAGAAGCCCAAATATTTTTTCAGAGCTAGATGCAGAAAAAAATTATTTTTAATTTGCAACCTGATGGAGGTCAGTATAGATGGACTAATAGAATGATGCTATGCCCAAAAGATTTTACTTCATTAGGTGCAGTAAAAAAATTGGTATTCTATACACAGGTGGTATATCTTGCAACACAGATAGGCTACTCCACTGACTAACACACTCTGCAATAGGCCAAAAAGGATTAGCTTTGCTAGATTCAGCCAAATGCTGTGAAAAAAACTTGCACAGCACTGGCACAGACCTGCCTGGCAAAAACTGATAGGAACAGATGTAACCTAGTCCTGAAAAGGACTCCAATTACAATTAGTCTTTACTCCCACAATCTATCTATTTAAGAGCACAGACCTGCTTGATAAAAGTCGTAGGAAATGCTGTAACCTAGTCCTTAAAAGGACTGCAATCACAACTATTCCCTACTCCCAAGCTATCTGTATATTTGTGCGAAAATTGGCTTGAAATTAACAAGGTATAGCGCACACAGCAACAGCGGTGCCGTCTAACACGCAGCTGCAGCAGTGAGAAAATGGTGGCGACGGGGAAAATGGCTTGGTCTTATAGGGCAAGGACATGTGACATACACTGCCAATCACACATGCCCTTGCTTGTGTGAAAAAAAGCACTTCGCTCCGTGTGTGCACTGCTGATAGGCTGACAGATTGCACCTCCCCACTGCAAATGCGGGAAAGAGAAAAAAAAATGGAGATCTTCATTGTTCCTGCAGAGATCCATCCCCTGCCCCTCCCCCCGCCCCGCTGTACACTCAAACTGCGTATTAACATTAATTTTCATCATTACTGAGAAAAATTCCAGTTATGATTTTGGTGCACGAACAGTTATCGAACATAACCTCGAACAGCCGAATTTTTCTCAAATTGTTCGTGTTCGCCGACCGTCTCGAACACCGCCCAAAACAGCTCGAATTTGAGATTGGCGAACAGTTCGAGTAGAACAACGCTCATCTCTACTCCCCACCGCCACCTCCTAGGCTCCTCTGCTGGCGGAATACTGGCCTTAGGTGGGGACAGAAAGCCTTTAGGGGCTTCCCTAGCCCAGCGTTGCTTAGTCTCCCTCTTGGCCCTTCGCTGGAAGACTTCCCTGTCCTTTTCAAGGACATCCTCCCACTTGCATGGACGGGTGAGCGCAGCCGCGTACCACCCCCTGGAACATTCGCACTTTACAAAGTGGACTATGTCCCCCACACGTAGATTGTGGAGACGGTCGGGCAGATAGTCACGCTTGATGACCTCACGGGTGACAAATACCTCATGCCCGGTCCACTCTTCTTCTAAGAATCCATACCCCTCACGGATATTTAACTCGAGGACTCGCCCCCCAGTCTGGGACGCCTCCACCGACTCCCTCCGCGCCGCGTTGGACCCCTCCAGCCAGCCTCTCAGAAAGATGTCGGTCCATCGCCGATGCTGTCTTGGCGTCATCGGGAGGTTGCGGGTAGTCCATCTCAGACTCCCGAGCTCGGCGTAATGTTTCGCCGAAGGGGTGTTGATGGCCTCCACCGCCAGCTGCCAGAAACTTTCTTGCGGGGCCCTCTTCCTGGGAGGCCTCGCCTCCACCTCTGCACCACCCCCTTCAGGCCTAGGGGCCCCTGTCACCGTGGAGGCTGTCGCGGCAGGCGCCGCAGGCGAAGCCGGCCGCTGGGGTATAGGCTGCTCACCTCCGTCAGGCTCCACTGCAGCTGTTGCTCCGGCCCCACCAAAATGTTCTCCACCCTCGGCCAAGGGGGACGGGTCTTCCAGCATCCGGCTCCAGTACCACATGTGGAACTCATGGATAAGCAGGCCCAGCTCTGGATCGGGCCTAGTGGACCACTGGACAGCCACTGGGGGTAAAGACTCATGGGCGGCATCCGCGAGTGAGCGACTCTCGCCTGCAGCCCCTGGGGTACTCAGCTCCAGTATCTCTTCCTCAGCGCGCACTCTGGACAGGTCGTCCGATCCTCTGGTTGCCATCCTCTCGGAGTGTCCACCGCAGCACCTCCTTCCTCTCGCGCGCTGGACAGAAAATGGCGCTGGTCGCTTACCAGTGACGCGCGTCCTGCGCGTCCAACTCCTTCTCTTCCTGGGCCGGCTTTCTGACGCGACCGCCGCGTCACTCGTCACTCTCGACAGCTCCGCCTTCAGCCGCGCCCCTTCTCTGTGCGCACTGAAACTCACGAGGCCAGACTTCACTTTACGCCGCGCCCTCTTCCTCACTGAACGTCCCATCCTGGGGCGCATCTTCACTGCTGGGCCCATCCTTCTTTGGGCCAGAACTCGTAGGGGCTGGACATCTTTTCACGCGCCCCGGCGCCGTCCACTCCCACGATAGGCGGTACTTCTCCCAGACTTTACCGCCACTGTCACCATCTTGGAATCCATGCTTCGGGCCCCCATCTTGGGCCGCATGCCTTCTAACACTTTCTCCTCAGTGTTCTGCGTTGGCTCTTCCCCGCTTTCTTCATGCGTGGAGCTCGCATCCTGCCGACTACGCCAAATGTAAGGTGCCCCAGTGAGATAGTCGTGGGCGAGCTGTAGCCCCCTCTCGCTCTGGCACCCTACAGACAATACGTGTCCTCCCTCTGATGTGTGGCTGTGTATGTGGGGCTCTCCACTTACTTCAAACCATCCGATCGCGGCTGTCTCCAGGCATTTCTCTTCTGGGACCAGGGCAGCAATAAATTCAGAGGACACGAGGTTCTTAACCAGAACTTGAACTTTACTTGGGGAAGAGGAATATGTACAATATTTACAGGCAGATATAATGGATAAGGCCCGACAGGTTATCATCTCTCTCACAGGTGCTGGTGACTCCTTCAGCCCTGGTTCCCTCTTTAAGTGAAGCATCTCTTTGACTCTAATCTCTGGCCCAAGAGACTCTTCTGAAATACCAACAGTGATCTGGATCCGATATCTCTCCCCCACGTCTTAGCCTGGAGTCCTATTTATCTTCCTCTGCTTCCTGCAGACTAGAAGTGCCCCGGGTCCTCACTACCTTTGATGAGTTTCTCCGGCCGGCTAACAGGACTCTTGCTCTTGCGTAGGGAGACTTTCACACTGGTGATCCCACTGTCTGAGGGTATGGAGCTCCCGTCTACCCTAGCAGCCAATATATACTCAGGCTGCCTGTATGATTCTCTGTCCTATCTCTTACTGAAGAATCACTTCCTGATCCTGTAAACTAAACAGAGATTTTCCTAACGTGCCCACCCTCAGTGAGCTGTCATCACACAGCATTAACTCATCACTGTCTGTAACACTGTTAGCAGACTCAACCTGACATCTGCACCTAGGACAGTGGCATCTTGTGGCTGTTTTCAGGTACTGCAGCTCACAAGGAATTATGCCAGGAACAAGCTCTATGTCACTCAAGGCTTGATCAGGGCACTAAGTTCCCCTTCTACTCTACTGACTGGACCACTAAAGCTAACCCCTTAGCTTGGTCTACCAACAGTTAGAGAGGTCTGACTTCAGGAACACTTCCTTTAACTATCTCAGTGCCAAGGGAAGACTACGCCCTTCCCCACTATTACACAGGTAGCCCTTAAAATGGCTTTTGTTTGATCAAGAGGTCTAAACACTCTCCCTAGCAGCTCAGCGATCTCTCCCTATGCTTATCGAATGCAGGCTCCAGACGCAATGTGCACAAAATGGCGGTGGCAGGGCTTATACTGACCCTGTGACGCTGGGTGGCCAGCCAATCACAGTAATGCCACAACCAAGATGTCTGCGGCATTACTGTGATTGGTTAAGAAGTCCAGCATGTTTAGTGGCTGCAAAGGAGGTGCCAAAACTGCAGGGCGGGACATCCGAATATAGCGAGGCGAGTACACAAATACTCGCAATATAACGAGTAACCTGAATACCGTACTAATCGTGCGAATAGAGAATCGTAAGGAATACACTCGTTCATCGCTAGTCTGTACTTTTTGTTGCAAGAATATCTAAAGAGAAATTGTTGATTTCCACAGCTGTATGATTATTATCCCTTCCTCGGATCACTCCTTGGCCTAAAAAAGAAACTACAGCAGAACATACGAGATCTGAGAGGATTTATTTACCAATGTTCGATGAATCGACGATTGGATTTAGATGCAAATGACATCACAGGATATATCGATGCATATCTTATGAGGCTGAAACAGGTGCGTTAATGGTGCATATGTTACCTTAATTTTCTTATATATGTTCAAAAGGGGTGTTATATCAATTATTCTGAGAACATCTGAGGATTTAATTATCTAGTTGGTCAGGGCTGGTTTTAGGTCATGTGTGACCCTGTGGCCAAAAGTAAAAGTGAGACCATGAATACTGAACTATTCTACTAACAACACCATCATATTCAGGCAGCACAGAAGGTCTTGTGCTGAGAGCAGAAGCACTGATCTATGGGGCACTGCCAGGGTTGTTCAAAACGACAGTATTTTTGTTTATTTTAAGATGCATTGCAACATATTTTTTACCAATCAAAACTTTTCTGACAGTATAGAAAAGTGTGTGTGGGGTCAATGTCACAATGTTTAATGCACTACAGGTAAAATAGGGAGGTAATAGATCTATTGTTAGTGTTTTTCTGCAGTGTGTGTTATAAATCCAATCCAATACCAATGTCTTCTCTTATTGGACTTGTTAATTTTTCCCATCTTTTTCATCTGGCCTTAATGTGTATCCATGCCCTTAGGTCCAAAAGTCTGTTACCCTGTGTAAATAGTAGGCAGCTTTGGAGAGGGAATTGCCCACTACCGCCCTTCCTCGTGCCAGCCCTGCAGTCAGTAATTGTACTCAGATCACTGCCTTTGCCTGTTATACAATTAGACAAGTGGTGACACAGGATAACTAATGGGTCTCCCATTAGAGTGCAGTTCTTCTAGAGATGGCTTTCTTGAACAGGTACTAACCTACCAATATCTTCTATTGAAATTACTACACAGCCTCCGCTTGGTATATCTCTGGTTTGTATTTTTATATTATAACAATATATTACTGGAATCATGCCAGTCATCTAATTGAAATTGGGTTTTTACATCCATTCAACACTTGAAAACACTTGAGACACAACCTAGATGACACAGGCCCTAAAGTAACTCTGCAGTTAATCAAGCAAAATATTCCTTTGTGCTAATTCATAGCTTTTCTTACTTAAAGGGTGCTGGTCTGTAAGAATGTACTTAAGAAACCTGAGGTACTGCAGAATAGGGCAGCGACACAAAATGTCAGCGATACCTTTTCTTTATCCAGTGTTCAATTGCAACAAAATTAATGTTTTATTCATATGCAAATTAGGTTTAGGCTAAGTGCCCACGATGCAGAAATGCTCCGGATTCTTCTTGAGCGTTTCTACATCTCCCTGGCAGAAAAAAACACATGCGGATTTTCCATGCATTTTTTCAGCCAGGGACAAGCGTATGTCACGCGTTTTGCACATGCGATTTAGCATGCGGGTTGTCAAGCGCTTTTCCAAGCGATTTTAGCATCACTTAGAACAGTACTTGACAACTTGGTCACACTATATAAATTCATGCAACCGGCATGGATTTATATAGTGTGACCAAGTTAATAGTTAAAAAAAGAATAAAAATGGTAAAAAAAACAAAAAAAAAACATTATACTCACCTTCCGATGGCCCCCGGTCTCCTTCTCCGTTGCGTCTGGTGTCTTGGGCGGCTCGTGGTGGTTTAAAGGACCTTCCATGACGTCATTTAGTCATGTGACAGGTCACATGGTCGCCGACATCAGCGGTCGCATGACCTGTCACATGACTAAATGACGGCATGCAAGGTCCTTTTACACCATCGCAAATATCGCTAATTTGTCCTTCCCCTTTCTTGGCTCTGGTAGCTCTCCGGCCTTGATTGACCTCAGAGGTAGAACAGAGTCCATGTTGTGGTGAAAGTAGAGTGATGCTTGCTCACCATTATTGGCACGCCTTCATTTTTTTCATAGGCGGTACAATATCTTCAGAAATGGATGGAAATGTACCAAAGCTACGCTGTATATCCTCAGAATGTTTTAATTAGTGGTCCAAAGTAATACAACAGTAAAACATTGTATTTCAACTTACATGATGCAATTTCAAAGAAGAAACAGAATAAACAGCATGTGCAGCAATAAAGTCACCCCTAAGTAATACTTGGTTGCACACCCTTTGGCATTGATGACTGCCTCCAAACATTTCTTGTAGCCATTTATAAGCTTCTTGTGTGGCGCCCCATGAAGGTTCAGTCGCCACAGAGGTACTGCACCTCACCCAGAGGTGTGGTATCTCCTTATCTCAGGTAAGGAGGGAGTGCTGCCCGGAACCCCTACACCTGCATCCAACCGGCGGGCGCGATGTGAACGTCTGGAGGCCCGGAACAAGGCCGCGAAGGCTCAAGTTCGCCAGGCGGAGTCAGCCCACCCCAGCCCCCGCGATGAAGGACTCGTGGTAAAGTTTGACCTGAAGGCGGGGTGGGGCTTTATCAGAGATCCTAACTTTGCGAGGGACATTTTCGTAAACCGGCGGGATGTTGAGCCCGAGCTGGAACAGGGCCATCCCCACCGGAATCTATATCCCGGTGACCGAGTCACCTATACACGTCACCACGGGGAGCGCGAGTGGTACGCCCTGCAAGTGTACCGCGTCATTGAGGACACACCCCCCAGGACATACAGTATGACCCGGCTGGGTCCGGAAAGAACCAGCAGTACCCCAGGCGGGGACCCCACTACTAGGCCAGTAGTTGGGACTAACTGTAGATAGTCACCCGTAAGGGTACCACCAGTTGTTTTATGTGTGCCTAATTACCCGTCAGGGTATATAGACTCCAGGCTGGGGACTGTGAACAGCCAAAAACTTGAGCGGGCACTAGATCTCTCGGCTCTGGACGACCTGTGGGTAAGCCAGTCATCACCAGGAATGTGAACTTCTTCATATGTAATGCTCCAATCTGGAGCTTAATTTGTACAGACATATTTTGACTGTTTCTGAGTAGGGCTCGTCCTTCTGCTGACAATGCCCAAACCGGCTTCTGGAGTTGTCGGGCGAGAATCAGACACCAACTCTTCAAGGCTTTAGGCCCGAAACTTCCGGTTAATCTGAGGCCTTCACTTGCTACGGAGACAGTCATGGTAATCTGTGGAGTGGAAACACTAATACCAAGGGCAGCCTCTCCTACAGGCCTAATGTCTTGGGATTCTCCAACCTTCGCTGGACAAAGACCGTCAGGGGGTCCCAAACCACCGCAGCGGGACCGCTATCTGATTTTGTCACTGAGTTCTGGCTTCTGCTTTGCCTGACGAACATAGTCATCCTTCATGGATTCTGTGCGGAAAGCTGCCTCTACAGGCTGGGGAACAGGAGGTCTTTGGGAGGACAGAACCTGGCGTGACGGTTTACCTCTACGCCTTGCACGTCTGGACTGCCTCTTGAGGTTGGTAAGAGAAGTATTCTGTGGAGCATAGTCATCCTATGTGGAATCTGGGTGGGCAGCAGTCTCTTTGGGCTGGGGGACTGGTAGGCTACCTACACACATTACCCATCAGGGCTACTCCGGGATATTGGGAAGGGAAGCTTTAGCAGAGGCTTCAGGATTAGGGTCATCGGAGACCATTAGAAAGGCCACCAGGAAGGCCTGCAGGTCAAAGATGATAGGATCCCATGCTTCCCATAGGGGGGGTGATCCATTTCAAGGCATCACCTGCTAGTTAGGACATCATGAATGCTACTTTAACCCGATCAGTAGGAAAATAGTGAGCATAGAACTTGAAATGCAGCATGCATTGCTCCACAAATGCACGGCTTCGTTTTGGATCCCCATAGTACCGTGGTGGATCCGCAGGAACGAGTGCTGATAGATCCATTTGGGCTGGTGCATTAATCGCCTGGGCCATAGCTTGAGAAAAATGTTTTTCTTGGTGCACGTATTCGCCAGACAAGGATTAAAAATGTCTCTGAGAGCAAAAGGCCGTGGGGCTCAACGGGAACCATGGCCTGAGCAAACTGTTATGCTCGCACCCGGACTGACTGGCGTGAGCGTGATTAGTGATCCCACTGTACCATGAACCGAGGAGTGCTTGGAGGGGCGTAACTAAGTATCAACCCGATCCGACCAAGGTCGCACGGCGGCTAGTCGACTCTGTGGACCAAGGAGGAACCGAGCATAGGGACCAGGTGTGACTCCAGGTCAGACCCTGGTCACAGTTGTTGACCCACACTGGGGAATGCTGGTACAGGCAGGTTAGACTGGCATACAGGCAGGTGGGTATTGGCAAGTACGGCTGGTATGCAGACAGGTGAGTACTGGCAAGTACGGCTGGTATGCAGACAGGTGGGCACTGGCAAGCACGGCTGGTATGCAGACAGGTGGGCACTGGCAAGCACGGCTGGTATGCAGACAGGTGGGCGCTGGCAAGCACGGCTGTTATGCAGACAGGTGGGCACTGGCAAGCACGGCTGGTATGCTGATAGGTGGGCACTGGCAAGCACAGCTGGTATGCAGACAGGGAGATACTGGCATGCATGGATGGAGTGCAGACCGGGAGGTACTAGCAGGTTGGAGCGCAGGCTGGATAGGGTCCAGTACAGACTGGGAGACAGGTACAGAGCCGCAGATGCGGTAGACAAGCAGAGTAAAGCGAAACCGCCGGAGCGGAGGACAAGGCAGAGCAGAGAGGAACTGCTGGTGTGGTGAGCAAGCAGAGCGGAGCAAAAACCGCAGGTGGGGTGGGCAAGGCAGAGCAGAGCGGAACCGCCGGAGTGGTGGACAAGGCAGAGCAGAGAGAAACCACAGGTGTGGTGGACAAGGCAGAGCAGAGCGGAATCGCCGGAGCGGTGGGCAAGGCAGAGCAGAGAGAAGCCGCCAGAGCGGTGGGCAAGTCAGAGTAGAGAGAAGCCGCCAAAGCGGTGGGCAAGGCAGAGCAGAGCGAAGCCGCCGGAGCGGTGGGCAAGGCAGAGCAGAGAGAAGCCGCCGGAGCGGTGGGCAAGGCAGAGCAGAGAGAAGCCGCCGGAGCGGTGGGCAAGTCAGAGCAGAGAGAAGCCGCCGGAGTGGTGGGCAAGTCAGAGCACAGAGAAGCCGCCGGAGGGGTGGGCAAGCCAGAGCAGAGAGAGGCCGCCGGAGGGGTGGGTAAGGCAGAGCAGAGGGAAGCCGCCGGAGCGGTGGGCAAGTCAGAGCAGAGAGAAACCGCCGGAGCGGTGGGTAAGGCAGAGCAGAGGGAAACCGCCGGAGTGGTGGGCAAGTCAGCAGAGAGAAACCGCTGGAGCGGTGGGCAAGACAGAGCGGAGAGAAACGGCCAGAGCGGTGGGCAAGACAGAGCGGAGCGAAACCGCAGGTGCGGTGGACAAGGCAGAGAGGACAGGGCTCTGTTCACATGGAACAGACTGGAAAATACAGAAAGATACGGAGGAAGGGAAAAGGGACAAGCAGAACCAGATAAACACAAGGTACTTCCTATGAAGTAGCGAGTGGACACAAAACTCACAAACAGAAGTACAGAGACAACGAGTTGGAGTTAGGTGCAGGTTCAGATACTGCAGGAAAAGGGAAGGTACGGACATAGAGACAAACAGGTAACAGGCTAGGATACAGTTCAGACAGGAACTGCTACTGCAATGAGATACAAGAACGAGCCTGGGTATACAGCCCCCAGAGTGGGGGGACAGACTAGAAGTCAGAGATAACAGGCCTGGGTATACAGCCCCCAGAGATGGCAGAAACGGACAAGAAGTCACAGATAACAGGTCTGGGTATGCAGCCCCCAGAGATGGCGGAAACAGACAAGAAGCAGAACTGGACCTGGCAACTTCAGAGTCAAGGAGCACACTGAAAGTTAGTGTGGCTCAGGCCCGTCCTACTGGGTGGAGGGGGTTTAAATATCCAGTGACTCACAGCAATAGGCTGGAGACGCATTAGGGGTGCGCCCACAACAGCTATAAGAATCAGGAAGTAACCGGGCCGCCGCCCTAAGCAGTCAGTCAAGAGACATGCACGCAGCATGAGCTGGAGCAAGATTTGCAGGCTGGACTGACAGGTAAGATTGCGGTCTTGCATAGTGGGAGGTGGTGCACTATGCAAGCACACCACCAGGGATGTTACAATCAGGATCTTACTTTCCCACATAAGCAGACAGATGTCCCTTAGAGAGGTATTCACATTGTTAGGTCCTGACATCGAGAAACGCCTTATCGCGGCTGTCAGATACACATGAATTGGCCAATTTATGCGCTAAGATTTCTCATTTATTTCTATATTCTACTGCAGTAATGCTATTCATATTTCATACTTCATATTTACATGCGCTAAAATTTCTCATTTATTTCTATTTTCTACAGCAGTAATGCTATTCATATTTCATACTTCATATTTACATACTCAGCGTTACAGAGTGCTACTTTGTTTGTTCACTTGCACTTCTCAGCTGGAATTTTATCCCACTCTTCCTTTGCAGTTTGTTCAAGCTCTTGAATGTTTGCAGGGTTCTTTTTCCCAATGGCAGATTTCAGCTCACTCCAAAGATTTTCAAAGGGATTGAGGTCAGGACTAGTGATGAGCGAGTTTGCTCGTTTAACCCTTTAATCGAGCATGCACAGGTGCTCGCTGAGTATTTGCGGCATCCTCGGCATCTATGTTTGATCCTCCATGATCCCACACTGTTCCAGGTTGGCATGCAGGTCTTTGGATGTTTGAGGTGGTGTTTTTTCCACCACTTGCACCAACCTTCGAAGACTAGAGATGAGCTAATATGTTTGAAAAACTATTGCCAATTTCAAATTCAGCACGAATATGGCACATTCTGATTTGTCATCAGAAAGACGAGCATTTTTTTCTTAAAATCTGCAAAAATCGGTAAATGTGCGGGAAATAATTGCGTTGCCATTAAAGTAGTTTTAGCACTTTGGCTAGAATAGTGGTGGGGTATGATGAGCGGGGGAGGGCATGTTTGATGAGGAGAGGTTGTGGGGAGAGCTTTTTTTTTTCCCTAACTTTATGTTTGCAAATTGTGGCTAGCCAATCAGGGTGCAGGAACCATCTACAATGTCCAGACACAAGAGCTTGTGCCATTGGCTGCTGAAATCACATGTCCCTCTCTATATAAAAAGCGAACATGTTGCCATTTTGTGATTATAACAAGATCATTTTCATGCATGATAATGCCCCGTCTCCTGCTGCACATAACACATCTGCATCTCTGGCTGCTATGGGCATAAAAGGGGACAAACTTATGGTGTGGCACCCATGCTCCCCTGACCTCAACCCCATTGAGAACCTCTGGAGCATCATCAAAAGGAGTGTCTGTGATGGCGGGAGGCAGTTCACATCTAAGCAACAGCTCTGGGAGGGTATTCTGTCCTCATGCAAAACAATTAAAGCAGAAACCATCCAAAACCTGACAAATTCAATGGACGAGAGAGTTCAGAAGCTCCTTTCGAACAAGGGGTCCTATATGCAAATGTAACATCACCTAGAATAAAGTTTTGAGGTGAAAACTGTTTGATTTCAGTTTGTAATAACCTGCTAATGCTTATAATTTCAAAAATGACCATTTTTTTTGTTCTTTATTAAAATGAAAAGGTTGAAAACTCTGCTGTGCATAATAATTTGGAACATGCATTTTGAGTGCAGTTTGAGTTTTTTATTTTTTTTTAAAATATACTGTAATCATAGGCAGTTTATACAAAAACCTTTCAGTTGTACTCTAATAGTTATTTGACTGGAAAATTACAATGACTGCAATTCATATAAGTAATTTGGGAAAATCTGAGAAAATATTATTTGCATAATAATTTGGAACACAGTGTATTCTATCTTATAAAGGCCTCATCCACGTTAAAAAAATACTTTCTTCTGTCACTAACGTGATACAATAGGGGAGATCTCAGTTTGAAATTGTTTGGGCATATCCTCTATGTTATACAGGCCTCATCCACACTAAAAAAATCTTTCTTCTGTTACTAGCGTGATACAGTAGGGGAGATCTCAGTTTGAAATTGTTTGGAGCATATCTTCAATGTTATACAGGCTTCATCCACACTAAAAAAATACTTTCTTCTGTTACTAACATACCATTGTAGGGGAGATCTCAGTTTGAAATTGTTTGGAGCATATCTTCTATGTTATACAGGCCTCATGTACACAAAAAACATACTTGTTTCTGTTACTAACGTGATACAGCAAGATAGATGTCAGTTCGAAATTGATTTGAGCATATCTTCTATGTTATATAGGCCTCATCCTACACGAAATTATACTTTCTTCTGTTACTAATGTGATACAGCAGGCTAGATATCAGTTTGAAATTGTTTGGAGCATATATTCTGTTATTCAGGCCTCATCCACACTATAGCATACTTTCTTCTGTTACTAACATGATACAGTAGGTGAGATCTCAGTTTTAAATAGTTTGGAGTATATCTTCTGTGTTATATAGGCCTCATCTACACTAAAAAAATACTTTCTTCTGTTAATAGCATGATACAGAAGGAGAGATCTCAGTTTGAAATTGGAGCATATCTTCTATGTTATACAGGCCTCATCCACACTAAAAAAATATTTTCTTCTGTTACTAATGTGATACTGTAAGAGAGATCTCAGTTTGAAATTGTTTGGAGCCGATATTCCATGTTATATAGGCCTCATCCACACTAAAAAAATACTTTCTTCTGTTACAGTGTTTTCAGGAGGCCCTCTGACCTCCACATCTCTTCCAAGGGGCATTGGAGTGCCTCCAAATTTTTGGCAAACCTTGACTTCACTGCATAGGCAAACACAATGGGAGACTCACTTCCTAATAATGGGAACATTGTTTTAAGGAGGCCCTCTGACCTCCACGTCTCTTCCAAGTGGCATTGGAGTGCCTCCAAATTTTTGGCAATCCTTGCATTCACTGCATAGGCAAACACAATGGGAGACCCACTTCCTAATAATGGGAACATTGCTTCCAGGAGGCCATCTGACCTCCACATCTCTTCCAAGGGGCATTGAAGTGCCTCCCAATTTTTGGCAGCCCTTGCATTCACTGCATACGCAAACAGTATGGGAGACCTACTTCCTAATAATGGGAACATTGTTTTCAGGAGGCCCTCCTCTAAGTCTCTTCAAAGGGGTATTGGGGTGCGTCCAAATTTTCAAAGGGGTATTGGGGTGCGTCCAAATTTTGGGCAGCCCTGCCACTCACTGCATACGCAAGAACAGTATAGGAGACCCACTCTTTAGTAATGGGAACAACAAAGCATAGCCGGCTGATGGCTCTCTAAGAATAGTGAGAGCCGACTGCTGGCCCTTTAAAAATAGTAAAGGCCGACTGATGGCCCTATAAAAATAGGCTTTGTGACTTTCAGAGTCCCTCCTTCATAAATGAAACAGGATGTGTCTGATGATGTGTAACACACCACATGGCCAGATATGGTTGTAAAATGTTAAAATAACATCTCCCGGTGAATGCATTTGTCACTACTGAAAGCAATGCAAAAGTGCAAAAACGCATCAAAAACACTACGTGTGAACTTGGAAGAGACGTGGAGGTCAGAGGGCCTCCTAAAAACAATGTTCCCATTATTAGGAAGTGGATCTCCCATTGTGTTTGCCTATGCAGTGAATTCAAGGTTTGCCAAAAATTTGGAGGCACTCCGATGCCCCTTGGAAGAGACGTAGAGGGCCTCTTGAAAAAATGTTCCCTTTATTAGGAAGTGAGTCTCCCATAGTATTGGCCTATGCAGTGAATGCAAGGGCTGCCAAAAATTGGGAGGCACTCCATTGCACCTTGGAAAAGATGTGGAGGAGGGCCTCATAAAAAAATGTTCCCATTAGAAAGGAGCAGGTCTCCTATACTTCCAATGCCCATGCACTAAGCGTATGGGCTGATAAACATTTACTCCTGGGGGGTATACATGAACATACTGTATAAAACATTTTTTTAAGGGCATCATAAACACCTTTAAAAAAAAATATGTGGGTGTTGCATCACGGACCACGGTCACCCTGGTAATATGGCGGTGAAGGATGAGGATGAGGAGAAGGAGGATGACAAGAGCAGATAGCCAAGATCAGGAAGCGTTTACCCATGTGTGGGTGTGAAAAGGTGCATGGGAATACACCTCCCAAAGAAAGACACTGAAATTGAGTTTATGTTACGCTGCTATCATTCGGTGGTGTTGAGAAGTCTGGCCCAATCCAGCCCTTGTTCATTTTTATAAGAGTCAGCCTGTCAGTGACGCGCCCCCTGGGCCATATTCTTTTAGGGGGAATATCCGGAGCCGGATCAGATGGGGGTTGTAGTCTTCCGAGTGGCTGTGACCCGGTCCGTGCCCAGGGTGTCAAACTCAGTTGTATGTGGCAGTCCTACAGATGTTATTAAGTTCTTAATGTCGACTACGCCACCCGTTGTATTGCGGTCACTATGGCCGCCGCTGCAGCAGGGTCCGCTGAGGCTGATGGTGTAGGTGCAGCTTTTGATGGTATAACCCCCAACGGGTGGGGTATAGCCTCAGGGAGTCAGGTGCAGAGGATGGGGGTTGTGGTGGTGCAGCGTAGATGTAAAATGAAGACAGAGTCGGGTTGTGCAGTTTAGGGTATTTACTCACTGCTGATGTTCCGGTCACTCCAGCTTCAAGTGACCACCCGAGCCGTGCTGCGTCCACCAGGTCCTGGATCCAGCCAACCCCCAAACAAGTCCGGAGCGTGACCCTGAGCTCTCCTTCTGTCCTTTCCTCTGGCCGTCCCCACTAGTGATCCACCCAGGTCCAGCTCCCTCGGGCCTTCTGTTGGGAGACCCTTGGCCTTGGGTTCCCTGACCCTCCACGTGGTATGCCTTCGGGGTGGATGTGGTGGGTGGCCGTGGCAGACACTGCCCACGGCCTCCGGTCTCTGGCTAGGGTGTGCTTTTGCCCCCACCAGCTTGGGATCCGGTACCCTAATGCCAACTCTTCACCCGCTGATGGACTTTGGGTTCTCAGAGTTCCTTTTCTGTTTCCCCCTCTGGGTCTTTCTTGCTTTCTCCTCTCTCTCTCTCTGGGGCTGCTCTGCTCCTCTTCCTCTGCTCTGCTCTGACAAAAGGATGACAGACTGACTGACCCTGTTCTTTGATGGTGCCCACCTTATATACACCCTCTATGTGTGAGCTCAGGTGACCAGCACCCAATGAGCTCCTATCTTTACCCAGGCTGCTCCCCCTATCTGCCCCTACACTACTTGGGATGTTCCACCCCCCTCCCACTCCAGCCAGGAACAGACTCGGTCGTACCTGCACATTTCTAAGTGGGAGTACCGTCGGTCTGCTCCTCGGAAATGGGATGTGTGTAGTGCATGCAGCCTACCGAGCTCAGGTCCACACTCCATCCTTACCCGGGAGTGGAATATCACACCTCTGGGTTGAGGTGCAATACCCCTGTAGCAGCCGAATCCTCAGGGTGCTACATTCCCCCCTGGTAAATCACAGCACGTCCTCGGGCTGTAAGACATAAACAACACCAAAACATACAAAATTTTTGCATAAACATATAAAACATATAAAACAACATATATTAGCAGCAAAACATTCTTATAGAACATTCTCGTCGCCTCTGGCTCCTCCTCCGGTCACTGTGCAACGTGTGACCGGGTAAAGTGCGACAGTCTTTGGAACTCGTGGCTTTCCTATAAAACCGGTAGGGGGCGCTTTAGGACGCGCAACTATTTACAAGGGGTATGGCCGCTCTCAGTCCTCGGCCAGGTATTAGGGAGGAATGACCGCTCTCAGTCCTCGGTCAGTGGGATTTAGGGAAATACGGGTAACAGTTCACACTTGCTGGTCCCAACGGGGACTATATTAGCAACAGTTACAATTTCAGTTCACAGTGCCCCGACGGGCAACTATATACAGCTTCTACTTCGCTGTACTTAAACGACGGCGTCCTCCTGCTCTTGCTTTATGGTTACCTTTAACTCTAGTTTCAGACCCGTCCGGGTCCTCTTGATCTTCCTCCTCACACCGCAGCTCTTCCTCCGTCAGGCGATGCACATGGAGGGCGTAGGGTCCTTTGGCACACTTGTGCCGGGTGAAGGTGACCTCGTCCCCGATGTAAAGGTCACGACCTCTGTGTCCCTCCGGTAGGTGGGACTCAACGTCTCTCCTGGTCACGAAGACGTCGCCTGGGGTGCGGTGGTCTCGGATGAAGCCCCACCCATGCTGCATGTTAAACTTGATCACAGTCCCGGTGGTGCGGGGACTATGCGCTGCACGGGGGTCTCTCCTGGCCCGGCTCTTCTGCTCCGCGCTCCTTACTTGAGCTTGCTGTTCCCGGACCCGCCTCTCTCTCCGCTCCCTCTCGAAGTCCTCGAGCTGTTGGCGGCAGCACTCAGCACGCTCCGCTGCAGCTGCCCGAGTCTCCTGAGTGAACCCCATGAGGTCTTCTCCGGTGGGGTCCCACTCAAACTGCGCTTCTGCTAGCGGGGGCGAGATCCTCTTTACGGGCTTCGGAGCCGGAATCAGGGGCTCGTCTAGGGCTCTCTCTTTCCGGAGTCGGGGATGGTGAAACTCCGGTGGCCAAATAAAGGGCTGCCCATCCGGGCACGTATGTTGGGCGAACAGATCTTCTCCCAGATGCGGCACTTTTGGTCTTATGGGCGCGGTGGTGTTAGCGCCCGGGTTGCCCGGGCCTTGCGGCCAGGCCTGGGGTATCTGGAAGGTGAAGGGCACCGTAAGGACGGCGGCGCCCTGGGCTACTTGGCCCTGCGACCAGGCCGGGGGCTCCGCGGAGGTAGGGGGCGCTGTTGGTATTGCGGCGCCCGGGGGTACTAGGCCTTGCGACCAGGCTGGTGGTACTTCCTGCTTGGTCACGCTCGGGGTTGAGGCGTGTGACGTCACAGGGGTCGCGGCTCCCGTTTGAGGCCTAGTCTGCGGCGGTGACGTTGCAGCGACGGGCACGGCAGGATAGACTTCGGGCTCTGCGACGGGGAGCTGGGGCAGGTACGCGGTTTCCCGGTTTGGGGTATAGACGTCCCCTTTACCTGCCTCCACTCGTTCGGCTCCCTTCTCGGCGCCGTCTCCGGCCTTCAATCCTCCCGCGCCATCCTCAGAGGCGGTCTGTTTCCTCGTCTCGGGTGGCGTGCTCCGCTGACAGGTCTCGGTCTGCTGGGCCATCTCACGGCTCCACTCTGCCAACGTCTCTCGCTGCACCCGGGCCATCCTCCTTGCGAGGCCCTCCAGAGCGGTCTGCGCACACTCCCGGTCTCGGGGGAGCTGTGCTAGGACCTCCACTAGGCCTAGTGGGGTCGTTGTTTCCAGCAGGCTCCTGACCAACGGGTCGGTGCTGCTCTGCTCTCCTTCAGTTGTCTCCAGCAGGCTCCTGGCCAGCGGGCCGGTGCTGCTCTGCTCTCCCTCCTCTGTTTCTAGCAGGCTCCTGGCCAACGGGCCGGTGCTGCTCTGCTTTCTCGCCATCTCCGGGTAAGCTCCTCCGATATTCTTCTCCAGGCTTCTTGCCTCCGGGTGCGCTCGCTCTAGACTGCTCCAAGCGGCACCCATCTTTGTTCTCTCCTTTCGTCTCCTCCCCCCTCGAGGGCGGTCCCGGGGCCACTTGGTGATTGTCAGCTCCAGGGGCTGTTCTTTCACGCTGACAGACACCTCTAGCATCACAGTCTCTGTTGGTGGGGGCGGTTTCCACTTTTGGCGCCATTTTCGGTCCTGGCCCACGATGGGAGGTGGCCTCTCGCCACCCTCTGGCACGCCCATAATGGCGTCCGCTCTTCCAAGGCGGGAAACCTTTGGAAATGGCGGGAATCGCTTCCCAGTGGCGGGAAACTCTGCAGATGGCGGGAAAACGCTGTTAATGGCGGACAACCGGCTGGAATCGATCTGTGATGGAGTCCGATGGCGGGGACCCTCCGGAACCGGCAGGAGACTTCTTTTTGAGGTAAACTCATTCTTTTCTTCAGGCACGCAGTACCCGGGTGTTGCGGGCACGTAATCCTGCCGACTACGCCAAAGTTGACGCGCCCCCTGGGCCATATTCTTTTAGGGGGAATATCCGGAGCCGGATCAGATGGGGGTTGTAGTCTTCCGAGTGGCTGTGACCCGGTCCGTGCCCAGGGTGTCAAACTCAGTTGTATGTGGCAGTCCTACAGATGTTATTAAGTTCTTAATGTCGACTACGCCACCCGTTGTATTGCGGTCACTGTGGCCGCCGCTGCAGCAGGGTCCGCTGAGGCTGATGGTGTAGGTGCAGCTTTTGATGGTATAACCCCCAACGGGTGGGGTATAGCCTCAGGGGGTCAGGTGCAGAGGATGGGGGTTGTGGTGGTGCAGCGTAGATGTAAAATGAAGACAGAGTCGGGTTGTGCAGTTTAGGGTATTTACTCACTGCTGATGTTCCGGTCACTCCAGCTTCAAGTGACCACCCGAGCCGTGCTGCGTCCACCAGGTCCTGGATCCAGCCAACCCCCAAACAAGTCCGGAGCGTGACCCTGAGCTCTCCTTCTGTCCTTTCCTCTGGCCGTCCCCACTAGTGATCCACCCAGGTCCAGCTCCCTCGGGCCTTCTGTTGGGAGACCCTTGGCCTTGGGTTCCCTGACCCTCCACGTGGTATGCCTTCGGGGTGGATGTGGTGGGTGGCCGTGGCAGACACTGCCCACGGCCTCCGGTCTCTGGCTAGGGTGTGCTTTTGCCCCCACCAGCTTGGGATCCGGTACCCTAATGCCAACTCTTCACCCGCTGATGGACTTTGGGTTCTCAGAGTTCCTTTTCTGTTTCCCCCTCTGGGTCTTTCTTGCTTTCTCCTCTCTCTCTCTCTGGGGCTGCTCTGCTCCTCTTCCTCTGCTCTGCTCTGACAAAAGGATGACAGACTGACTGACCCTGTTCTTTGATGGTGCCCACCTTATATACACCCTCTATGTGTGAGCTCAGGTGACCAGCACCCAATGAGCTCCTATCTTTACCCAGGCTGCTCCCCCTATCTGCCCCTACACTACTTGGGATGTTCCACCCCCCTCCCACTCCAGCCAGGAACAGACTCGGTCGTACCTGCACATTTCTAAGTGGGAGTACCGTCGGTCTGCTCCTCGGAAATGGGATGTGTGTAGTGCATGCAGCCTACCGAGCTCAGGTCCACACTCCATCCTTACCCGGGAGTGGAATATCACACCTCTGGGTTGAGGTGCAATACCCCTGTAGCAGCCGAATCCTCAGGGTGCTACATCAGCATTTTCAGTTCACAGACGGATGCGCTTATCAGTTATAATTCCACCAGCGGAACTAAAAGCCCGCTCTGATAAAACGCTAGTGGCAGGGCAGGCCAGGACCTCCAAGGCGTAGAGACCCAGTTTATTCCACGTGTCCAGCTTGGATACCCAATAATTATAAGGCACAGAGGAATCACGGAGGACGTTGGTACGGTCGGCAAAGTACTCCCTCAGCATCTTCCCAAACTTTGCGCTCCTTGTGAGAGTACCCCGCATCTCAGGGCCTGTGTTCTGGGAGGGGCTGAGAAAACTTTCCCAGAACTTTGACAGTGTTCCCCTGCCTCTGCTGGATTGGAGTTGTGTCTCTCTCACCTGTACTCCATGGTTGTCCAACGGACTGTGACCTCTGCCGCCAGCGTTTTCAGATAGTAATTTTTTTAATAGTTCCGTAACATGGGCCTTCTGGTACTGCCACATTTTTGTAGACATGTCCACCTCAGGAATAAGAGATATAAAGTTCTCCTTGTAGCGTGGGTCTAGAAGTGTCACCAACCAGTAATGACTGTCACCCAAAATTTGGAGAATGCGAGGGTCACGGGAAAGGCAGCCTAACATATACTCAGCCATGCGTGCCAGACTGCTAACAGGCAAGACTTCCATGTCCTCACCAAGAGGACGACTGACCAAGACTCCTCCTCCTCCCCCCTGTCCTCAGGCCATCCTTGCTGAACAGACGGTATGACAGTTGTGTAGGTAGTACCATCTATAGCGCATGAAACTAGCTCCTGTTCTTCCTCCTCCTCCTCTTCCTCATTGTCACCCAATCCACGTTGGGATGAGATGAGGCTGGGCTGTGTGTAATCACCCTGTATGGTTCCTTGCTCCATCTCATCGTGCTCCGACTGCAATGCATCCTCTTTGATTGTGAGCAGAAAGCATTTCAGAAAACAGAGAAATGGGATGGTGATGCTAATTATGCGTCATCGCCACTCACCATCTTGGTGGATTCCTCAAAGTTTTGGAGGATGGTACATATGTCTGACATCCATGTCCACTCCTGAGGTCTTATCTGTGGAGTCTGAACTGAATACCGATGGCCTTGTTGATGCTGGTAGTCAACAACTGCCCTCTTCTGCTCACAAATACTTCCCAACATCTGCAGTGTAGTGTTCCAACGGGTGGGGACATCACACACCAGTCTGTGAGCCGGAAGCTGCAAACGCTGCTGACGCATTGCAAGGGCGGCGGAAGCTGTAGCTGACTTTCTAAAATGGGCACACAGGCGGCGTACTTTAACAAGCAGATCCAGCAGCTCCGGGTAGGTTTTGAGAAACTGGTGAGCCACTAGGTTAAGCACATGGGCCAGGCATGGTACATGTGTGAGCTCGCCTTGCCACAGAGCCGCCACCAGTTTCCAGCCATTGTCACACACGACCTTGCCTGGCTGTAGGTTCAGCGGTGTCAGCTACAGATCTGCCTGCTCTTTCAGAGCTGTCCACAACTCTTCAGCATTGTGCGGTTTGTTACCTAAGCATATTAGCTTCAACACAGCCTGTTGCCGCTTGGCTGATGCAGTGCTGCAGAGCTTCCAGCTTGTGACTGATGTGGTCATTTTGGAGATGGAGGCTAAAGAGGAGGAGGAGGCTGAGGAGGATGAGGTGCAGGAGCTGTAGACTGTGGAGGCAACACTGATTGACTAGGGCCCGCAATCCTTGGTGTCGGGAGGATGTGTTTCATCCCAAGGTCCGACAGGGTCCCTGCTTCCACTATGTTAACCCAGTGTGCAGACAGCGAGATGTACCGTCCCTGCCCACAAGCACTTATCCACGTGTCCGTGGTTAGGTGGACTTTCCCTGTAACTGCATTGTTGAGGGCACGGCTATTGTTGTGGGACACGTGCTTGTGTAATGCGGGGACGGCACACTGGGAGAAATAGTGGCGGCCGAGGACCGAGTACCGAGGAACGGCCGCCGCCATCAGGTTGCGGAAAGCTTCCATCTCCACAAGCCTAAAAGGCAACATTTCGAGCGCAAGCAGTCGCAAAATGTGAGAATTTAGTAGTGTGACCTGTGGGGCGTTGGCTGCGTATTTGCGCTTGCGTTCCAAGGACTGGGGTATGGACAACTGAACGCTGCGCTGGGACATGGACGTGCTTGCTGATGGTGCTAGTTGAGAGTGTGCAACAACAAGTGCAGAGCAGGAGGCATCTTCGCATGCACTATGGACAGTGGATTGGCTTGCATGCACAACAGCTGAAGAAGCAGTGGTGTCACCTGCAGACACTGTTGCTGGCCCCTGGGGTTCGGCCCACAAAGTCGGGTGCTTTGCTGCTGCTATGTGCCTGATCATGCTGGTGGTGGTCAGGTTGGTAGTTTTGCTACCCCTGCTGATGCTGGCCTGGCAGGTGGTGCAAATGGCCTTTTTGGGGTTATCGTCAGAGTCTTTAAAAACAACCAGACTCGGGAAGACCTAACAATTGTACTGGCAACTTCCGTCGTGTTCGTGTTACGGGGAACGGTTGCTCGCCTTCTGTCTGATGCCACCACATTGTTTCTTCCTGCCTGTTGGGATGCTCTGCCTCCCTCCCCCTGTGTCCTGCTGTCCTCGCTCTGCATGTCCTCCTGCCAGGTTGGTTCAGTTACTATATCACCGACCACCTCGTCTTCCACTTCCGCACCCAGCTTTTGTGACACTTTCCCACCGTGCCTTCGTATGACCGTGGCTGCTCAAATATTTGTGCATTGCTACATGTGATCTCCTCGTGCCCCGCTTCAAGTGGACCGGGCGAGAGGCCCGAATCTACAAATTGAAAAGTGAACAGCTCTTCGGAGTGTCCAAGTGTGGGATCAGTTGTTTCTGGGAACTCTACATGGTGGGGGGTAGGAGGATCAGGGTGAGGAATATGCGGTCCAGACTCACGGTTACTGAGACTTGACAGTGTGGAAGACAAGGTGGTGGTGGTGGCTAAGTGACTGGAAGCATTATCTTCTATCAAACCAATAACCTTTTCACACTGCTATGTGTTCAATAGTGGTGTTCTGCGGTCCCCTATTAATTGGGACAAGAACGTCGAGCGAGAAGATGTGGGTGTTTGTTGTGGCACAATTTCAGCTTGCCCAAGGCCTCGGCCTCTACATGCACCATTACCATCACGTCCAATTCCCCGTCCCTTGCCACGTGCCTTGCCCATTTTGAATGGAGGACAATATCTTCCACGCTTACTACAAATGGCTGAATTTGGAGAGAACTTATATGTGATCCGTGTGACGGACAAACCACAGTTTTAAATAGCTGGCCTGTAGATAACTAGTTTTAACAACACACTGGTGTCAATAGCTTCACTGACTCACTGAAACAAAAGTTCAAAGGAGGCCAGAAATGGCAATATTTTCAGCGCAATTATATGTGATCCGTCTGATGGACAAACCAGTTTTAAATAGCTGGATTTTTAGCGCTGTAATATGGAAAGGACCTAGCTGTATTCTGCAGTGCCAACAAGCAAATGGCGCAGAACAACTGTGTTCTCTGGATTGCTTTTTAAGCAAATAATCAGGATTAAAATAAAAAAAAATATTTCTGGCCCCTGATACCTAGGGCTATTTCTTCAAATATCTGTAAAAGCAGCAGACAGAACCCTGCCTGCCTGCCTAGCACTGATATCTGTGCAGCTGGATTAGTCCTCAGAAGGACTGTTAGTTGAGATGGATATGTGTCTTTATAGTCTGGTATACCTACACTAACTAGAAACAAGGAAATCTCTCCCTAGCTTAGCAGCACCTCTCCCTACACTGTCTGATTCCAGAGTGACTGTGATGAGCATGGCGGCGCCAGGTCTGATATAGACCTTAACGCATAACAGGAAGGACATAATTCCATATATATGAAAAATATAATAAGACAAAACCCAAATAGTAAAGAATACTGAACTAAAGAAACCTATCTTGGAATAAGTAATAACTATCACATATAAAGTTTAACAATAATAATTTTATTGGATATAAAGATATGACATGACAACAACAAAAATAAAAAACATATAAGACAAATTAAAAAATATATATAAAATAAGGGGGAGGCAGGGAAACAAAAGCAGCATGCATGGAAAAAGCGTCAAGTGCCTGGACCGAAAATAGATTTGTATAGTCAATGTGTGCTGATATAAAGTGAAAGGTGCTTACATTCCATAGAATAAATCACATGTCTGTGCATACACTGCCACAGACCCAGATAAGTATATTCATATATAAGAGACAGTGCTTATAAGAGTGATCAGATACAGCACAACAAGATATATACTAAATAATGGAGAAATTTTCAGTCCATGAGAGTACATAAAGAAGATTTTACCGACCATGGGCCATGCTGGAGATGTGTCCGTGTCACCCCCCACTCCAACGCGCGTTTCACATGGGCTTCTTCAGGGAGTGATGAAATAAGGGGGGCCGTCACATACTATATAGTCACAAGGATGATTACTTAGCCAATGATTTGAAGACATGTACGCCCCGGTGCTCATTCCATGGCGCATACCGCATCTTGCCTGGGATGCCGTGCGTCAGTCGCCGGGTCCCCAGGAACGTCATCAGAGGGCGCCAAGGCGCCATCCATGACGTAGCCAGTGACATCTGCGAGAGACTGCGCATGCCCGCAGGAAAAGACGCGATGCGCTCAGCACCGGCATTGCCATGATGGTAATGGGCGACTATAAGGGCAAAACTGAAATCATCATATATAAATAAACAAAATTGATACCACAAAAAATGTAACAGGATATGCACAAAAGTGCCAAACAGACAAAGGGATGTATAAAAAATCAATCAGATCGGCCAAATAAATTATACAGGTATTGCACTGCTGACAAATATTATATCTAAAAAATCATAGTCTTAATGCAGCACACAATATTAACCCTATATAATTACAAAAAATGGTCCTAATATTACATATCATCTACCAAAAAAATGTGAATAAATACTGTAATGCTGCGGCTTGCGGCATTATTGTAATGGTCCAGGGTGTGTTTTGGCCGACCATGTACCTCCCCAAGGTGACTGGTCACATGACTGTGACATCGCACAGGTCCTGTGCACACAGAAGGTCTGATTACATGACTGTGACATCACACAGGTCCTGTGTGTGCACTGGAAGATATATAAACCCTGGTAGTTTTGAGACAGGTGTGAAAGGTGTGAGGCCTAGTGAGGCCTGGTGAAGCCTGAAAGGCAGAGGCTGGATCCTTAGGTGTAAGCGATACCAGTAGCCTTGGAGGGCCAGAGACTTGGAAGGCAAGAGTCCTGGAAGGCAGAGACTGGATGTGAGGTGAGACCACATACCAGTAGCCTTTGAAGGAACGAGGGCTGGAGACCCCCATCTGGGAAGCCGTAAAGCCACAGTGGTGGCAGAACAAAACTGACTGAAGCAGCTAAAACCCGGCAAAGGTAAAACACTGCATTATAAGGACGTTGCTACAAGTGACTTTGCTGAGGGCTGTATCTGGAGCCAAGTGGGCCTGTCTGCCACTTGAAAGACTCCTGGACATTATATGTAATATGTCAGCGAGCCACTGAGTTGGACTCGGTTATAGCAGTTATGAAGTAAAATAAACTGCTGGATTGTGAAATACTGGAAAACGTGGCTGGTGTGCTTTAATTGACCCGGTGAAGCGAGTGTCCCCCAGCATGATGACTAGCGCTGTCTTACAATACATATAATAAATATAATACATAAAATACAACTATAATAGTGCATACAAATATGTTGATCAACTAAAAGAATACATGCAATATATTCAATAATAAACAAATAAATCAGTATTGGAAAGTGCATATATAAATATTAATTTTAAGGTTCATATAAAGTATAAAAAATATATATAAATATAAAACATATATTATAAATATAACATATATATTATAAATACATATGTGGAAAAAAATATACTATAAAGTGACAAGTAAATGCATTCCACAAAAAGGAACTTGTCCATCTCCATCACCTTGGGAAGAATAATATACAGAAGGAAAATGTTGAGTGATCATCCAATTCAATATGAGGTATAGAATAATATTGACAAAATCAAATGTGCCATCAGAAATGATAAATCTCAATTAATATTTATATTGATGACATAATAATAGCCAATATCAAATCTAATCATAATGCTGGCTATTAAAAATATACCAGCACATATGTAGCACCCTGAGGATTCGGCTGCTACAGGGGTATTGCACCTCAAGCCAGAGGTGTGATATTCCACTCCCGGGTAAGGATGGAGTGTGGAACTGAGCTCAGTAGGCTGCATGCACTACACACATCCCATTTCCGGGGGACAGATCGACGGTACTCCCACTAGGTATATGTGCAGGTACGACAGTGTCTGTCCCTGGCTGGAGTGGGAGGGGGGGTGGAACATCCCAGTAGTGTAGGGGCAGATAGGGGGAGCAGTCTGGGTAATGCTAGGAGCTCATTGGGTGCTGGTCACCTGAGCTCACACATAGAGGGAGTATATAAGGTGGGCACCATCTTAGATCAGGGTCAGTCTTCTGTAGAAGGTCGGGTGGTCAGTGTTCTGTGGAAGGTCAGTCAGCCAGTCCTTTGTAGAGGATCGGTCAGTCCTGAGAGAGAAGAGAGAGAGGAGAAGAGAAGGACCCAGAGGGGGAGAAGAAGGAACTCCAAGAACCCAAAATTAGACGAGAGGGTGAAGGGTTGGCAACAAGGGTACCGGATCCCAAGCTGGTGGAGGGCACTAATCCTCAGCCAGAGACCGGAGGTCGTGGGCAGGATCTGCCACGACCCTCACTAAATCCACTAAGAAGGCACACCGAGAATAGGGTCAGGGAACCCAGAGAAAAGGTTTACCCAACAAGAGACCCGAGGGAGCCGGATATAAGTGGATCCCTGGTGGGAACGGCTGTAGAAAGGACAAGTCAGAAAGGGAGCTCAGGACCACGCTCCAGAATTACTTGGGGGTTGGCCGAGTCCAGGACCTGGTGGACGCAGCACGGCTCGGGTGGTCACTCAAGGCCGGAGTGACCAACACAACAGCAGTAAGTAAAAACCCTGAACTGCACAGCCTGACTCCGAGTCTTCCTACCATCTACACTGCACCTCCACAACCACCATCCTCTACAACTGACCCCCTGAGGCTATACCCCTCCCGTTGGGGGTTATACTACCAAAGCTGCACACACACCACCAGCCTCAGCGGACCCTTCTGCAGCGGCGGCCGTATTGACCGCAAATCAACGGGTGGCGTAGTCGACATAAAGAACATTCAGTAACATCTGTAAAGACTGCCACACACTGAGCTTGACACCCTGGGCACGGACCGGGTCGCCGCCACTCGGAGACTACAACCCCCATCTGATCCGGCTCCGGGTAATCCCCCAAACAGCACTGGCCCAGGGGGCGCGTCAACTTTGGCGTAGTCGGCAGGATTTCGTGCCCGCAACAACCGGGTACTGCGTGCCTGAAGAAAAGTTCACAGTTACCTCAAAAAGAAGTCTCCTGCCGGTTCCAGAGGGTCCCCGCCATGGGGCGCCATCACGGATCGTTTCCCGCCGGTTGCCCGCCATCTGCAGCTTTTTCCCGCCATCCACGGAGTTTCCCGCCACTGGGAGGCGATTCCCGCCATTTCCAGAAGATTTCCCGCCTTGGAAGAGCGGACGCCATTATGGGCGTGCCAGAGGGTGGCAAGAGGCCACCTCCCATCGTGGGCCAGGTCGAAGAATGGCGCCAAAAGCGGAAACCGCGCCCACCAACCGAGACTGTGATGCTAGAAGTGTCCATCAGCGTGAGAGAACTGCCCCTGGAACTGACAATCACAAAGTTGCCCCGGGACCACCTTCAATGTGGGCGGAGACAGAACAAAAGAGCGAAGATGGGTGCAGCCTGGAGGAGTCTGGAGAGAGCGCACCCGGAGACAAGAAGTCTGGAGAGGAGTGTGGAGAAAGCATACCCGGAGATGGAAGGAGAGACAGGCAGCACCGACCCAGTGGTCAGGAGCCTGCTGCAAGCAACAACCCCACTAGGCTTAGTGGAGATCCTGGCACAGCTCCCCCAAGACCGGGAGTGTGCGCAGACCGCGCTGGAGGGCCTCGCACGGAGGATGGCCCGGGTGCAGCGAGAGACGCTGACGGAGTGGAGTCGAGAGATGGCCCTGCAAGCAAGAACCCGCCAGCAAAGCACGCCACCCGAGACGAGGAGACAGACCGCCTCTGAGGATGGTGCAGGAGGAGTGAAGGCCGGAGACGGCGCTGAGAAGGGAGCTGAACAGACGGAGGCAGGTAAAGGGGACGTCACTACCCCGAGTCGGGAAACCGCGTGCCTGCCCCAGCTCCCCGTCGCAGAGCCCGAAATTCCCCCTGCCGTGGCCGTCGCTGCATCGTCACCGCTCCAGACTAGGCCTCAAGTAGAAGCCGCGGCCGCGACCCCTGTGGCGTCACACGCCTCGACCCTGAGCGCGACCAAACAGGAAATACCACCGGCCTGGTCGCAAGGCCAAGTACCCCCGGGCGCCGCAATTCCAACAGCGCCCCCTACCTCCGCGGAGCCACCGGCCTGGTCGCTGGGCCAACTAACCCCGGGCGCCGCCGTCTTCACGGTGCCCTTTACGTTCAGGGTACCCCAGGCCTGGTCGCAAGGCCTGGTGAACCCGGGCGCCGCTACCACCACCGCGCCCTCAACGTCCACAGCGCCACACCTGGGTGAAGACTTGTTTGCCCAACACACTTGCCCGGATGGGCAGCCCTTTGTGTGGCCACCGGAGTTCCACCATCCTCAACTCCGAAAAGCAAAGCCCCTGTGCGAGCCCCTGATTCCGGCTCCGAAGCCCGTCAGGAGAGCCCCGCTCCCGCTGGAAGAGGCGCAGTTCGAGTGGGACCCCAACGGAGGAGACCTCATGGGGTTCACTCAGGAAACTCGGGCAGCCGCAGCGGAGCGTGTGGAGTGCTGCCGCCAGCAGTTGGCAGACTTCGAGCGAGAACGGAGAGAGAGGCGGGTCCGAGAGCAGCGGCTGCAAGAACAGAGCGCAGGGCAGAAGAGCAGGACCAGGAGGAACCCCCGTGCAGCTCATGGTCCCCGTGCCACCGGGACTGTGATAAAATTTCATATGCAGCACGGTTGGGGCTTCATAAGAGACCATCATACCCCCGGCGACGTCTTTGTCACCCGCAGAGACGTAGAAAGCCATCTGCCGGAGGGACACAGAGGCCATGACCTATATGTAGGGGACGAGGTCACGTTCACCCGGCACAAGTGTGCCAAAGGACCCTACGCCCTCCATGTACATCGCCTGACGGAGGAGGAGCTGCGGTGTGAGGAGGAGCAAGAGGACCCGGACGGGTCTGAAGAATCTGAAGAAGGAGCAGGAGGACGCCGTCGTTAAAAAACGGTAAAAAGAGACTGTATATAGTTACCCGTCGGGGTACAGTGCTGCTTTAAACATGTTCCCCGTTGGAACAAGTGTGAACTTTTACCCGTGTGTCCCTAGTCCCACTGACCGAGGACTGAGAGCGGTCACTTCCCCATTGTATATAGTTGCGCTTTCTAAGGCGCCCCCTACTGGTTTTATAAGGAAACCGTTTTTCTACAAGAGACTGTCGCATTTTGCCCGGTCACAAGTCGCACCGTGACCGGAGGAACAAGAAAGTTTATAAGAGTATTTATGAAAAAGTTTTATTGCTGCTAATCTATATATATATACCGTTTATATGTTTTATATGTTGATGTTGTTTTGAAAAAAAATTGTATATTTTGGATGTTTTGTTTTCTTACAGCCCGAGGACGTGCTGTGATTTACCAGGGGGGAATGTAGCACCCTGAGGATTCGGCTGCTACAGGGGTATTGCACCTCAAGCCAGAGGTGTGATATTCCACTCCCGGGTAAGGATGGAGTGTGGAACTGAGCTCAGTAGGCTGCATGCACTACACACATCCCATTTCCGGGGGACAGATTGACGGTACTCCCACTAGGTATATGTGCAGGTACGACAGTGTCTGTCCCTGGCTGGAGTGGGAGGGGGGGTGGAACATCCCAGTAGTGTAGGGGCAGATAGGGGGAGCAGTCTGGGTAATGCTAGGAGCTCATTGGGTGCTGGTCACCTGAGCTCACACATAGAGGGAGTATATAAGGTGGGCACCATCTTAGATCAGGGTCAGTCTTCTGTAGAAGGTCGGGTGGTCAGTGTTCTGTGGAAGGTCAGTCAGCCAGTCCTTTGTAGAGGATCGGTCAGTCCTGAGAGAGAAGAAAGAGAGGAGAAGAGAAGGACCCAGAGGGGGAGAAGAAGGAACTCCAAGAACCCAAAATTAGACGAGAGGGTGAAGGGTTGGCAACAAGGGTACCGGATCCCAAGCTGGTGGAGGGCACTAATCCTCAGCCAGAGACCGGAGGTCGTGGGCAGGATCTGCCACGACCCTCACTAAATCCACTAAGAAGGCACACCGAGAATAGGGTCAGGGAACCCAGAGAAAAGGTTTACCCAACAAGAGACCCGAGGGAGCCGGATATAAGTGGATCCCTGGTGGGAACGGCTGTAGAAAGGACAAGTCAGAAAGGGAGCTCAGGACCACGCTCCAGAATTACTTGGGGGTTGGCCGAGTCCAGGACCTGGTGGACGCAGCACGGCTCGGGTGGTCACTCAAGGCCGGAGTGACCAACACAACAGCAGTAAGTAAAAACCCTGAACTGCACAGCCTGACTCCGAGTCTTCCTACCATCTACACTGCACCTCCACAACCACCATCCTCTACAACTGACCCCCTGAGGCTATACCCCTCCCGTTGGGGGTTATACTACCAGAGCTGCACACATACCACCAGCCTCAGCGGACCCTTCTGCAGCGGCGGCCGTATTGACCGCAAATCAACGGGTGGCGTAGTCGACATAAAGAACATTCAGTAACATCTGTAAAGACTGCCACACACTGAGCTTGACACCCTGGGCACGGACCGGGTCGCCGCCACTCGGAGACTACAACCCCCATCTGATCCGGCTCCGGGTAATCCCCCAAACAGCACTGGCCCAGGGGGCGCGTCACATACACATGAATGCCAACACCCCACAAAAAAAAAAAGTTTTTTTTTTTAATATACATAATTAATGATGAGCGAGCATGCTCGCCACTGCTCGGTACTCGCCTGAGCATCTCAGTACTCGAGATGCTCGGAGCTCGCCGAGTACTTACGCAATGCTTGGGCGGGAGCTCGGGTCCCCGTCCTGCATGTCTGGCGCTATTTAGAGCACTCCTCATGCAGGCATTGTCTGCCACACACTGTAATGCCACAGCCATGGTGGTTGTGGCATTACAGTGATTGCTCAAATCAATGGGAACAGTGCTCACAGTGAAACATGAAGAGCCGGCAATTCAGCAGCGGCGTACACTGGTACCCGACAATTTAGAACAGAGACACTGCAGAGCGCAACTGCACTGCTTGCACTCTGCAGTGTCTCTGAAGGATGACAAGCTGGATGGCAGCGCTCAGCTGCGATCCAGCCTGTCATCTCAATGCCATCCCAGCGTGGGAGAATTCTCCTGCTCAAGCGCTGAGCACAGGAGAATTCTCCCACGTTGTCAGTGACGTGCATGAGGTGAGCTGAGTTCATTGGACATGAACTCGGCTCATCTGGATGCCGTCACAGCCAGACACTGAGGAGCTTCACTGAGGAGCTGCTCAGTGTCTGCGGCATGGCAAGCTGGATGGCAGCGTTCTGCTGCGCTCCAGCCTGTCATGTCAATGTAGCAGAGCTGAAGCTGTCCTGGGAACCATGGAAAGGTAAGGATGAGGTTGATTTATTATTTTATTTTTATTGCAAAAGACATTGGCTTCAGAGTGAATGGGCGATACGGTAAGTAGAGTTTAATTTAGAACATTAAAGTATTGCGTCTTTATTTCAATTAAGGGACTTTATTCTGGGTGTTTGTGTTTTTTTTAACTTTGACTATGGGGTTAGTAATGGGGGTGTCTTATAGACGCCTCTCCATTACTAACCTGGGCTTGATGTCAGCTGGCATTATAAGCTGACATCAACCCCAACCCTATTACCCCAGTGCCACCGCTACAAGGCAGTGGGAAGAGCGAGGCTAAGTGCCAGAATTGGCACATCCTATGGATGCGCCATTTCTGGGGCGGCTGATGGCTGGTGTTTCTAGCCTGGGAGGGGGCCAATATTCATGGCACCCTTCCTGGGCTATTAATATCAGCCCCCAGCTGTCTGCCTATCCTTTGCTAGCTATTAAAATAGGGGGGAACCCATGTCATTTTTTTTGGGTCCCCGATTTTAATAACTAGTAGTGTTGAGCGAACATGCTCGACACTGCTCGGTACTCGTCCGAGCATCACGCTACTCGGGATGTTCGGTGAGCACCGAGCATTTCCTGGTTACTCGGGCGGGAGCTCGGGTCTCCGCCCTGCATGTTTGGCGCTCTTTACAGAGCCAATGAACATGCAGGGATTGCCAGCCAGTCACTGTAATGCCGCAGCCATGTTGTTTGTGGGCATTACAGTGATTGGCTGGCCGCACAGCGTCACCTCGAGTATTTAAAACCGGGCGCCGCCATCTTGGACACAGTCGCTCCGGATCAGACAGTGTAGGGACAGCGCTGCTGATTTAGGGAGAGATATATCCTGCAAAATAGTTAGTGTAGGGTCTGTAAAGGCTCCCAGATCAAACAAACAGTCCTTCTCAGGACTAATATCCATCCCAGGTATATCAGGCAGGCAGGCAGGCAGGCTGTATAGGAGACGCAGTGGTTATACCAGCAAACGCTGCATTACAGTCCTGTGTGCTGCTCCTGTTGCTGAAATTGCTGGACTTAGCTCCAGGTCCCGGGGGCCAGGAAAAATCCTTTTTTTTTATCTAAATCCTCTTTTTTTTTCCTCCTTCACAATGTACAAATACCCATCTTATTAACCTTTTGGTGCCCCCCCCCCCCCCAAAAAAAAAAGTGTGCCTCTGATTTTTCAGACACAAATATATCTGTTGAAAATAGTCTGGTGTAGGCCAGAGAAATAGAAGTGTGGTTTTGCAGTTCTATGGGCCATTTGTATCTAAAAAAACTGTTTGAGTGTGTCGCTCACTGTTCAGCCGCAAATATATATATACTTTAAAAAGCCTGGTATACACCAGTAAATTATTACTGTGGTTTTGATGTTCCACAGTAAAACATCTCTATTATCCTGTTTTTGGCATTTTTTGCTGTATAAAAATAATAATAGTGTCTCCCTGATTTTTCAGACACAAATATATCTGTTGAAAATAGTCTGGTGTAGGCCAGAGAGACAGAAGTGTGCTTTTGCTGTTCCACAGTAAAAAATCTCTATTATCCTGCTTTTTGCATTTTTTGCTGTAAAAAAAAAAAAAATAGTGTCTCCCTGATTTTTCAGACACAAATATATCTGTTGAAAATAGTCTGGTGTAGGCCCGAGAAATACAAGTGTGGTTTTGCAGTTCCATGGTACAAACCTCTGTATTATCCACTTTTGGGCCTTTTGTATCTAAAAAAAACAGTTTGAGTGTGTCGCTCACTGTTCAGCCGCAAATATATATATATTTTAAAAAGCCTGGTATACACCAGTAAATTATTACTGTGGTTTTGATGTTCCACGGTAAAACATCTCTATTATCCTGTTTTTGGCATTTTTTGCTGTATAAAAATAATAATAGTGTCTGCCTGATTTTTCAGACACAAATATATCTGTTGAAAATAGTCTGGTGTAGGCCCGAGAAATACAAGTGTGGTTTTGCAGTTCCACGGTACAAACCTCTGTATTATCCACTTTTGGGCCATTTGTATCTAAAAAAAACAGTTTGAGTGTGTCGCTCACTGTTCAGCCGCAAATATATATATATTTTAAAAAGCCTGGTATACACCAGTAAATTATTACTGTGGTTTTTCTGTTCCAAGGTAAAAAATCTCTATTATTCAGGTTTTGGTAGTTTTTTCCGTAAAGAAAAACAGTAGTGTCTCCTGACTGTTGTGACACAAAAATATATCTGTTGAAAATAGTCTGGTGTAGGCCCGAGAAATACAAGTGTGGTTTTGCAGTTCCACGGTACAAACCTCTGTATTATCCACTTTTGGGCCATTTGTATCTAAAAAAAACAGTTTGAGTGTGTCGCTCACTGTTCAGCCGCAAATATATATATATTTTAAAAAGCCTGGTATACACCAGTAAATTATTACTGTGGTTTTTCTGTTCCAAGGTAAAAAATCTCTATTATTCAGGTTTTGGTAGTTTTTTCCGTAAAGAAAAACAGTAGTGTCTCCTGACTGTTGTGACACAAAAATATATCTGTTGAAAATAGTCTTGTGTAGGCCCAACATCCCAGTGTGGTTTCGCAGTTCCACGGGTCAAATCGCTGCACTATCCAGTTTTGGGCCTTTGGTATCTAAAAAAAAGCAGTTTGAGTGTGTCGCTCACTGTTCAGCCGCAAATATCTCTATTTAAAAAAGTGTGGTATACCCCAGTAAACAATAACTGTGGTTTTCCTCTTCCACGGTTCTAATCTACTCTTTATTACCCTTTTTCCATTGATAGTGCAAGTGTAAGCTATTTTACTTCATTTACAATGGGCAAGGCGCGTGGCAAGGGACGTGGAAGTGGACGTTCTGGTGATGGTTCGTGCAGAGGACGGGGCCGTGACCAAGGTGAAAATGTGCCACAACCAACAGCCACATCTTCTCGCTCCCACTTCTTGACCGAATTACTAGGGAAGCACAGAACAACACCAGTATTGAGAACTGATCAGTGTGAACAGGTTATTAATTGGATAGCAGACAATACTTCCAGTTACCTGGGCACCACCACCTCCGGTCTGTCTTCCACACGGTCAACTCTTAGTAGCCGTGAGTCTCGACCGCATACTCCTCCTCACCCTGATGCTCCTTCCTCCCACCATGCCGAGTGTCGTCAGACAGCAAGTGATCCCACACTTGGACACTCTGAAGAGCTGTTCACTGGTCCATTTCCATATTTGGGCCCCTCGCCTGATACGCTTGAAGTGGTGGAAGAGGAGATCCCATGTTGCGATGCCCAAATATTTGAACAGCCACGGCCACAGGAAGTCGACGTTGGCAATCTGTCACAAGAGGTGGACGATGACGAGACACAATTGCCAGGAAGTGAGGAGGAGGATCGTGGTGCGCAAGTGGAAGAGGAGGAGGTGGTGGATGATCTAGTAACTGACCCAACGTGGAAGGAGGACATGCAGAGTGAGGCCAGCAGCACACAGGGGGAGGGAGGCAGAGTACCCCAACAGGCAGGAAGAAGCAGTGTGGTGGCCGCAGACAGAAGGCAGGCAACCGTTCCCCGTAACACCAACACGAGGGACGTTGCCAGTACAAGCGGTAGGTCTTCCAGAGTCTGGAATTTTTTTTAAAGACTCTGCTGATAACCCCAAAAAGGCCATATGTTCCACCTGCCATGCCAACATCAGCAGGGGTGACAAAACTACCAGCCTGACCACCACCAGCATGATCAGGCACATGGCAGCAAAGCACCCGACTTTGTGGGGCGAAACCCAGGGTCCACGACCAGTGTCAGCGGGTGTCACCACTCCTTCTTCCACTGTTGTGCGTGCAATAGAACCCCCTGTTGTGTGTGCAAGGCAATCCCCTGTCCATACTGCATGTAAAGATGCCCCCTCCTCTCAGTCTTCACTTGTTATGGCAGTTTCTCAAGAAACAGCATCAACGTCCACGTCCACGTCCCACCGCAGCGTTCAATTGTCCATATCCCAGACCTTTGAACGAAAGCGGAAATTCGCAGCTAACACCCCACAGGCCACAGTCCTAAATTCGCACATTTCAAGACTGCTTGCATTGGAAATGCTGCCTTTTAGGCTGGTGGAGACGGAATCCTTCCGCAATCTTATGGCGGTGGCCGTCCCTCGGTACTCGGTCCCCAGCCGACACTATTTTGCCCGGTGTGCCATCCCCGCACTACACAAGCACGTGTCCCAAAGCATCTGCCGTGCCCTCAACAACGCAGTTACTGGGAGAGTCCACCTGACAACGGACACGTGGACAAGTGCTTGTGGCCAGGAACGGTACATCTCTCTGACGGCACACTGGGTAAACATAGTGGAAGCCGGGACCCAGTTGGACCTTGGGACGGAACACATCCTCCCCACACCGAGGATTGCGGGCCCTATGTCAGTCAGAGTTGCTCCCACAGTGTACAGCTCCTGCGCATCCTCCTCCTCCTCCTCTTCCTCATGTTCAGCCTCCATCTCAGATATCACCACATCAGTTACAAGCTGGAAGCATTGCAGTACTGCCTCCGCCAAGCGGCAACAGGCTGTGCTGAAACTCATAAGCTTAGGTGATAAACCTCACACTGCTTGTGAGTTGTGGACAGCTGTGAAAGAGCAGGCAGATCTGTGGCTGAGACCGCTGAACCTACATCCCGGCATGGTCGTGTGTGACAATGGCCGTAACCTGGTGGCGGCTCTGAGGCGAGGTGAGATCACACACGTACCATGCCTGGCTCATGTGCTTAACCTCGTGGTTCAGCGGTTTCTTAAATCGTACCCCGAGTTGCCAGATCTGCTCGTGAAAGTACGCCACCTGTCAGCTCATTTTCGCAAGTCGGCTACAGCTTCCGCCGCCCTTGCTGTGTTGCAGCAGCGTTTGCAGCTTCCGGCACACCGACTGGTGTGTGATGTCCCCACACGTTGGAACTCTACCCTCCACATGTTGCAAAGGATTTGTGAGCAGAAGAGAGCAGTTGTGGAGTACCAGCTGCAACAAGGCCGTCGATATTCAGGTCAGACTCCACACATAAGACCTCAGGAGTGGACCTGGATGTCTGACATATGTACCATCCTGACAAACTTTGAGGAGGCCACCAAGATGGTGAGTGGCGATGACGCCATCATTAGTGTCAGCATCCCACTTCTCTGTCTTTTGCAACGCTCTCTGCAGAGAATTAAAGAGTAGGCATTGCAGCCAGAGTATGATGAGATGGATCAAGAAGCCGTAGCGGGCGATTACACACAGCCCAGACTCATCTCATCCCAACGTGCATTGGGG
Organism: Phyllobates terribilis; assembly: GCF_046119375.1. Classification (NCBI taxonomy): domain Eukaryota; kingdom Metazoa; phylum Chordata; class Amphibia; order Anura; family Dendrobatidae; genus Phyllobates; species Phyllobates terribilis. The sequence continues at coordinate 344,829,644 of NW_027362769.1, read as the reverse complement.
GACAATGAGGGAGAGGAGGAGGAGGAGGAATAGGAGGAAGAACAGGAGCTGCTATCATGCGTTGTAAACGGTAGTACCTGTACAAGTGTCATACCGTCGGTTCAGCGTGGGTGGCCTGAGGACAGGGGGGAGGAGGAAGAGGAGGAGGAGGAGAGCATGGTCAGTCGTCATCTTGGTGAGGACACGGAAATCTTGCCCGTTACCAGTCTGGCACGCATGGCTGACTTTATGTTACGCTGCCTTAACCGTGACCCTCGCGTTGTCAAAATGTTGGGTGACAGTCATTACTGGTTGGTGACACTTGTAGACCCCCGCTACAAGGAGAACTTTCACTCTCTTATTCCTGAGGTGGAGAGGTCTACAAAAATGGGGCAATACCAGAAGGCCCTTGCTGCAGAACTCTTAAAAAAATTCCCATCTGAACACGCTAGCGGCAGAGGTCACAGTTCGTTGCCCAACCAAGGCGTACAGGCGAGAGAGATGCAACTCCAATCCAGCAGAGGCAGGGGAACACTGTCAACGTTCTGGGACAGTTTTCTGACACCCGCCCAGCTTACAGGCCCTGAGGCGCGGGGTACTCTCACAAGGAGTGGAAAGTTTCAAAAGATGGTGAGGGAGTACCTTGCCGATTGTACCAGCGTCCTCCGTGATTCCTCTGTGCCTTTTAATTATTGGGTATCCAAGCTGGACACTTGGAATGAACTCGCTCTGTACGCCTTGGAGGTCCTGGCCTGCCCTGCCGCTAGCGTGTTATCGGAGCGTGTTTTTAGTGCCGCTGGGGGAATTATAACTGATAAGCGCACTCGCCTGTCAACTGACAATGCTGACAAGCTGACCCTTATCAAAGTGAACAAGGGCTGGATTGGGCCAGACTTCTCATCACCACCAAATGACAGCAGAGTAACATAAAGTCAAATCCACTGTGTTATTTCGGGAGGTGTATTCACATGCACCGCTTCACACCCACACATGGGTATACGCTTCCTCGTTTTGGCTGTTTAATCTTCTTCTCCTTATCCTCAGCCTCCACCACCACTATACCACCAGGGTGCCAGCATTGCAAGTTCCTCCGTCCTAATTTTTGGCCGCTTTTGCTGGGAAAGCATAAGCAAATACCATGGGACACCCACTCCCCAATAATGGGACTTATGTTTGTAATATGCTGTACTGCATGGCTCTTGTAAGGGGCATTGCAAGTTGCTCCGTCCTAATTTTTGGCAGCTTTTGCTGGGAAAGCATAAGCAAATACTATGGGAGAACCACTCCCCAATAATGGGACTTATGTTTGTAATATGCTGTACTGCATGGCTCTTGTAAGGGGCATTGCAAGTTGCTCCGTCCTAATTTTTGGCAGCTTTTGCTGGGAAAGCATAAGCAAATACTATGGGAGACCCGCTTCCCAATAATGGGACTTATGTTTGTAATATGCTGTACTGCATTGCTCTTGTAAGGGGCATTGCAAGTTGCTCCGTCCTAATTTTTGGCAGCTTTTGCTTGCAAGGCATAAGCAAATACTATGGGACACCCACTCCCCAATAATGGGACTTATGTTTGTAATATGCTGTACTGCATGTGACGCATGCTGGGCCGTGTGTACATGTGTGTGGGATACCCGGTGCCGGGTCTCTGGGGTCTATAGTCTCCGTGGTGGTGACCCGGTCCCGTGGCTCAGGCTGGTCAAACCAGTGGCAGTCTTTCTTAGGTTTTGAGGTTAATTGTCCGACTGCGCCACCCGTGGATTGCGGTCAGGGAGTGCCACCGCTGCGAGGCAGACCGCTGAGGCTGGTGTTGTGTGCGCAGCATAGAATGGGATAACTCCCCTCGGGAGGAGTATAGCCTCAGGGCAGTGAGTGTGGATGATGGGGATGATGGTGCACGAGCGCAGCAGGAATGACTCAGAGTCTTTGCAGTGCAGTTCAGGGTCTTTACTGATGATTATAAGGTAGACCCTCCCGGGAGTACTGGCTAGCATAAGAGGCCTTGTCAGTCTGTGAGCAAGCAGGAGTTCCCCTGGCCAGGTGGAGTTGTAGGCCTCCCCGTCTGTCTGCACTCTTCCTGGCTACCTTGCTGTAAGCGGGTAGAAGTAGCCCACGTCCCTGAGTGTACCGTGTAGTGCTCACCCGTATGGCTGGTGACTTGGGGCCTTCTGTTAGCCTCCGCTCCACGACGGCGGTGCTGGTCCCTTGCTTGTGACTGAGCCTCCGGGCTTCTATGGCCAGAGGACCTGAAATCCCCTGCCGGCTGGTTTATGCTGCTGGATATATAAGTCCTCACAGCTTCGGACTCCTGTGTCCGGTTCCTATTGTCTTCTGCCAGGGCGAGCTCTGCTCAGCTTCCAGCCCCTGGTCTTTAGCTCCTAGCTCCTACAGAGCTCCTTGCTGTTACTTTCCCTTGCTCTCACTCTGACTCTGACTGTTCTCTGACTCACTCAACCCCGCCCCAGATCCAGTTTATAAGGGCAGAATTCTCCCCTCCCAGGACTGGGGCAGGAGGATGTTGCATGTTTAAGGGATCCTGACCAGGAAACCTCCCACTTGCTCTCCGACGTAATATCTCTATTACTGTGGTGATCAGACCCCTGGGTGCCACACATGGCTCTTGTAAGGGGCATTGCAGTTCCTCATAATTTTTGGAAAGCCTTCCATTCACTGCTTAGGCCAACAGTGCACGGGAGACCCAGTTGCTATAAATCGAAAAAAAAGTTTAGTTAACGCCCTCTGACCTCCATGTCATTTCCAAGGGGAATTGGAGTGGCTCGAAATTTTTGGTAGGCATTGCACTCACTGTATGCCCTATAACTGTGTAGCCAAACCGTCCATTTGTTACAGAAATATATCCTACAAGACATATCTGGTTGACTGGCCTGATATTGATGTGAATGGTCCCTGTTCCTCCTGCTCTTTCTCCTTTGCCACCACCTCATCCATCATTTATCACCTGAAGCTTTGTTTTAACGGGAGTCATAGAACTGGGATAGTAGCAGGAAAACATCCAGCAATCCTCGGAGGAGGTAGGATATGCGCCAAAACGCGGACCACCTCAGGCCTAGCCGCTACTACATACATGCGCTTGCATTCCAAGAAAACAAAGCAGATGCTAACTTCTATCATCATCATCATGCTCCTCACCTTGGCACTCTCAACTCCCCTGATGGAGAAGCCAGGGCCCACCGGAGGAGTCTGGTTCTCTGGTGGGTTCGTCCAATGCTGCCCTAAAGCAGGCCAGGCTAAGAAAAGTGTGGGGGAAGGTGACAGGAGAAATCAGGGTGGCTGGGGACCGAGTATGGACACCTGGCCGCCACCTGGCGGCTGGGGACCGAGCGTGGACACCCGGCCGCCGGGCGGCTGGGGACAGAGTATGGATACCTCGCTGCCGAAGCGGCCATGAGGTAGTGGCCAGCTTCGGCCTCCTCCAAACTAAAAGGTGGGTGGGTGGTTGGCTACATATTTTCGCTTGCATTGCAAGGAATGGGGGAGGTAGAATTGAACACTGCCCTGGGACAAGGACTTGAATGGGGATAGTTGCAAGTCTGCATCTTCTGATGCGGCAAGGATCACTTCTGATGGGCACACTTTTAGACAGTGACCTGGGGGTCAGAGATGCTTCCAGGGGTCTTCCCCATGCTGATCCCTTGTCTTTTCAGCACTGTATGCATGTGTCACACAGCACATGGCCAGATAAGGTTGTAAAATGTTAAAATGACATTTCCCGGTGAACGCATTTGTCACGGTTGAAAGCAATACAAAAGTGCAAAAACGCATGAAAAATGCTACTTGTGAACATAGCCCAAGGTGTGGAGGAGTATTTTTGTTTTTGTTTATTTATTTTACCTTATACACAAGTTTTTACCCTGGAAAGGAAATTCCTTAACATATTTCACAGGAAAACCGTTTCAGTTTCGTTTTTGAACGTTTTATTGTGAGCCCGCAAAAGTGGCTTAATACCTCTGACCACGTTGTTGACAGCAGTGACCTGGGGGTCAGAAATGCTTCCAGGGGCGATCCCCATGCTGCCCCCATGTCTTTTGAGCACTGTCACTATTGTTTTGGGCACTTTTTAGGCTTTCTACAGACTGCCGGGGGTGCTGCCGCAAAAATACTCGGGTCTCTCATAGACTAACATTGGGCTCGTTGCTCGGGTCGAGCACCCGAGTATCACGGTAAGCTGGGCCCGAGCTTCGAGCACCCGATCATTTTAGTGATCGCTCCACACTATCAGTCGCCATCTTGGTGAGGACACGGATGTCTTGCCCGTTACCAGTCTGGCACCCATGGCTGACTTTATGTTACGCTGCCTTAACCGTGACCCTCGCATTGTCAAAATGTTGGGTGACAGTCATTACTGGTTGATGACACTTTTAGACCCCCTCTACAAGGAGAACTTTCACTCTCTTATTCCTGAGTTGGAGAGGTCTACAAAAATAGGGCAGTACCAGAAGGCCCTTGCTGCAGAACTATTAAAAAAATTCCCATCTGAACACGGTAGCGGCAGAGGTCACAGTTCGCTGCCCAACTAAGGCATACAGGCTAGAGAGACGCAACTCCAATCTAGCAGAGGCAGGGGAACACTGTCAATGTTCTAGGACAGTTTTCTGAGACCTGCCCAGCTTACAGGCCCTGAGGCGCAGGGTACTCTCACAAGGAGTGGAAAGTTTCAAAAGATGGTGAGGGAGTACCAGCGTCCTCCGTGATTCCTCTGTGCCTTTTAATTATTGGGTATCCAAGCTGGACACTTGGAATGAACTCACTCTGTATGCCTTGGAGGTCCTGGCCTGCCCTGCCGCTAGCGTGTTATCGGAGCGTGTTTTTAGTGCCGCTGGGGGAATTATAACTGATAAGCGCACTCGCCTGTCAACTGACAATGCTGACAAGCTGACCCTTATCAAAATGAACAAGGGCTGGATTGGGCCAGACTTCTCATCACCACCAAATGACAGCAGAGTAACATAAAGTCAAATCCACTGTGTTATTTCGGGAGGTGTATTCCCATGCATCGCTTCATACCCACACATGCGTATACGCTTCCTCATTTCGGCTGATTTTTGCTCTTCTCCTTATCCTCAGCCTCCACGACCACTATACCACCAGGGTGACCGTGGTCCATGTTGCCAGCATTGCAAGTTCCTCTGTCCTAATTTTTGGCAGCTTTTGCTTGGAAGGCATAGGCAAAGACTATGGGAGACCCACTCCCCAATAATGGGAATAATGTTTTTAATATGCTGTACTGCATGGCTCTTGTAAGGGGCATTAAAATCGTCTTGTTAAGCTACTGTGACCTCCACATCTCTTCCAAGGGTCGTTAATATTGTCTTTTTATTCCACTGCGACCTCCACCACTCTTCCAAGGGGCATTAAAAGTGTCTTGTTAAGCTACTGTGACCTCCACGTCTCTTCCACAGGCCGTTGATATTGTCTTTTTATTCCACTGTAACCTCCACCACTCTTCCAAGGGGCATTGATATTGTCTTTTTATTCCACTGCGACCTCCACCACTCTTCCAAGGGGCATTAAAACTGTCTTGTTAAGCTACTGTGACCTCCACGTCTCTTCCACGGGGCATTGATATTGTCTTTTTATTCCTCTGTAACCTCCACCACTCTTCCAAGGGGCATTAAAACTGTCTTGTTAAACCACTCTGAACTCCACGTCTCTTCCAAGGGGCATTAAAACCATCTTGTTAAGCTACTGTGACCTCCACATCTCTCCCAAGGGGCATTAAAACTGTCTTGTTAAACCACTCTGAACTCCACGTCTCTTCTAAGGGGCATTAAAACCGTCTTGTTAAACCACTCTGAACTCCACAGCTCTTCCAAGGGGCATTGACATGTTGTTTTTAATTACCTCTAACCTCCACGACTCTTGCAACGGGCATTGCATTTCCTCCTAATTTTTGTCAGCTTTTGCTTTTCAATGCATAGGCGAACACTAAGGGAGACCCACTCCCCAATAATGGGTAGAAGATTTTTAATACGCTGTAATCCACGTCTGTTTCAAGGGGCATTGCAGTGCCTAATAATTTTTGGAAAGCCTTCCATTCCCTGCTTAGGCCAGCAGTGTACAGGAGACCCAGTTGCTATAAATGGAAAAAACGGTTTAGTTAAGGCCCTCTGACCTCCATGTCACTTCCAAGGGGCATTGGAGTGCCTCGAAATTTTTGGTAGGCATTGCATTCACTGTATGCCTTATAACTGTGTAGCTGAACCGCTCCTTTTGGTACAGAAACATATCCTACAAGACATGTGTGGTTGGCTGGCCTGATATTGATGTGAATGGTCCCTGTTCCTCCTGCTCTTTCTCCTTTGCCACCACCTCATCCATCATTCATCACCTGAAGCTTTGTTTTAACGGGAGTCATAGAACTGGGATAGTAGCAGGAAAACATCCAGCAATCCTCGAAGGAGGTAGAATATGCGCCAAAACGCTGACCACCTCAGGCCTAGCTGCTACTACATACATGCGCTTGCATTCCAAGGAACAGAAAGCTAAGGAGGTGGATGGCCTCATGATCATGAATAATTTACTCGTTGTGTAGGAGGCCGACCACTGCTGCTGTCTACCTTCTGAACTTTGTGTTGAAGCCTGATTGACCCAGGACCCGCAATCCTCTATGTCTGGAGGACGTGTTGCATCCCAGTGTCCAACTGTGTCCCGGCTTCCACAATATTAACCCAGTGTGAAGGCGTCAGTGAGATGGACCATTCCTGGCCACATTCACTTGTCCACGTGTTTGTGGTTAGGCTGTCCTTCCCACTAAATGCACTGGGGAGGGCACAGGTAATGTTTTGGTATGCGCGCTTGTGTATAAGGCGCACCGGGACAAATAGGGGCGGCTGGGGACCGTTTATGGCCACCCGGCCACTCCCACGCGGCTGGGGACTGTGTGTGGGCACCCGGCCGCGGGGCCGCTGGGGACTGAGTATGGACACCCGGCTGCCCCCTGGCGGCTGGGGACCAAGGGTGGACACCCGGCCGCCGGGCGGCTGGGGGCAGAGTATGAATACCAGGCTACCGACGCAGCCATGACGTGGTGGCCAGATTCCACCTCCACATGCCTAAAAGGCCTAATTTCAAGTGCAAGCAAGCTAGCAGTATGGTATTGCAGCCTGGGGGTGGGTGGGTGGCAGGCTGCATACTTGCGCTTGTATTGCAAGTTATGGGGGAGGTACAATTGAACACTGCCCTGGGACAAGGACTTGCACGGGGATAGTTGCAAGTCTGCATCTTCTGATGCGGCAAGGATCACTTCTGATGGGCACACTTTTAGGCAGTGACCTGGGTGTCAGAGATGCTTCCAGGGGTCTTCCCCATGCTGTTCCCATGTCTTTTTAGCACTGTATGCATGTGTCACACAGCACATGGCCAGATAAGGTTGTAAAATGTTAAAATGACATTTCTCGGTGAATGCATTTGTCACGGTTGAAAGCAATACAAACGTGCAAAAACGCATAAAAAATGCTACTTGTGAACATAGCCCAAGGTGTGGAGGAGTATTTTTGTTTTTGGTTATTTATTTTACCTTATACACAAGTCTTTACCCTGGAAAGGATGTTCCTTAACCCCTTTCCGACCTGGTCAGTAATAGTACGCACCAGGTCGGGAAGGCCGGTTCAGCGGGGGCTCCGGCGGTGAGCCCGCACTGAAGCGAGCACATGTCAGCTGATTATTTGAATCGCAATCCACCCGCGGCTGTTAACATGTTAAATCTCTGAGAGTGGCATTTAACTCGCGCTTCCGGGAGTCCTAAGCCCCGCCCATCAGTGACCCCGTCACGTGATCGCGGGTCACCAATGGGTGGGCATGACAACTCAGGGTCTGCAGCAGACGCCTGTGGTTGTCATGTCTCAATTGCTATGAGCGCCACATAGTGGTCAGCGCTCATAGCAAGTGAGCATTTCTCCTGCATACAAGCGATCTGCTCTTCGCTTGTATGCAATAGAAGCAATCAGACAACTGCTGCTTCTAGTCTCCTCTGGAGACTATAGAAGCAAGCAGAAAGTGTAAAAAAAAAGTTTTAAAAAAAATAAAAAAAATAAAAAATATATAAAAGTTTAAGTCACCCCCCTTTCGCCCCATTCAAAATAAAATATATATATATATATAAAAAAAAAACACATACACATATTTGGTATCGCCGCGTTCAGAATTGCCTGATCTATCAATATAAAAGAAGCATTAATACAATCAGTAAACGGCGTAACGAGAAAAAAATTTTAAACGCCAGAATTAAGCTTTGTTGGTCGCTACAACTTTGCAATAAAATGCAATAACGGGCGATCAAAACATCGGATCAACCCCAAAATGATATCAATAAAAACGTCAGCCCGGCAGGCAAAAAATAAGCCCTCACCTGGCCCCAGATCCTGAAAAATGGAGAAGCTAAGGGTCTCGGAAAATGGCATAATTTTTTTTTGTTTTTTTAGCAAGCTTTGGATTTTTTGTTCACCACTAGTGTTGAGCATTCCGATACTGTAATATCGGGTATCGGCCGATATTCACTGTATCGGAATTCCGATACTTAATTCCGATACTTTTACAATATCGGATACCGGAATCGGAAGTTCCCATAATGCCTGCGCTCTGCAGTGTCTGTGAAGGATGACAAGTTGGATGGCAGCGCGATCCAGCCTGTCATCAGAATGCCATCCCAGCGGGGGAGAATTCTCCTGATTGTTTAAAAGCCGGCGGGCGGTATAAAGCCGCCGGCTTTTAAACAATCACACAGCCCCATACTGCTTCCCCGCAGCCTCCCACCCCGATCCTCCGCTCCCCTCGCCACCTCCCATCCCGATCTTAAGTTAGGACCGGGTGGGGAGCGCAGCTCCAAGGAGCGGGGAGCGAAGGACCCGGGCGGGGAAGCCGGCAGTGAAAAGACTTCACCGCCGGCTTTCCCGTTCTGTGCTGCGCTTTCCCGCCGGTTATTTCAAATGAACAGCTGCGGTATCAGGTGATGCCGATCAGCTGTTCATTTGAAGTCGCCGCGTTGCCCTCAGAGGGTTCATGTGAGTTCATGCTTGACTGCATGAACTCACATGAACTTTCCCACGGCCGCACAGGTCAGCCTCACCTCCCAGACCATCAGCCCGTCATGATTAGTGTGTGTGCGGGGTGTGTGTGCGGGGTGTGTGCGGGTGTGCGCGGTGTCTGTGCGATGTGTGCGGGGTGTGTGTGCGGGGTGTGTGCGGGTGTGCGCGGTGTCTGTGCGATGTGTGCGGGGTGTGTGTGCGGGGTGTGTGCGCGATGTTTGTGCGGGTGTGCGTGGTGTCTGTGCGATGTGTGCGGGTGTGTGCGGTGTGTGTGCGTGCAGGCAGACATAGGCCGATGTGACACTACTACTCCCATCGGCCTATGTCTGTCCCCCGTCCACTCCTGCCAGCAGGATCAGCTCGATGGGAGCAGTAGTTCCCATCAGCCTGATCCTGCTATTTAAATTGCCCTACTGTGTCCCCAATAAATGTTAGATACATGTCATTGGTGGCCAGTGGTTACCTAAAAGAAATTAGTTCATACATTACCTGTCCCCGCCGATCGCCACCTAAAATAAAGTAAAATATAAAAAACTACACCTATACTCACCAAGACACGTAATTCCCCGAAGCCATCGATCTCCTGTAATAAAATATAAAATAATAAACCACAACATTATCCTTACCCCTCCGTAGCAGTCCACGAGTGTCCCACGAAGATCTCCAGTTCAGAGCAGCCACATAGAATGTGACCGCTCTGAACCGCTGCCGCCGCTAGAATGACGGGGCTGTAAGGGTTCACCGGAGTTCAGGCAGCGCTGCTCCGGTTAGCTCCTTTACGGCCCTGCTGTATCGTGAGAAATTCCCACGGTACAGCAGTGCCGTAAAGGAGGTCTCCGGAGCTGCGCTGCCTGAATGCACTCCGGTGACCTCAGTCAGTGGCTCCCGCTGCCGGGTGCGGACGTGTTCCCGGCAGCGTGAGCTTACAGCAGCCATGCACAGCTGTCACCATCTCCAGATGTGACAGCTGTGCATGGGAGATCAGCGCAGGAACGTGGACAGGTAACTATTATTTTTAATAAACTAAGAATTAAATAAAATGGTGTGTTTTATTTCAAATAAATTATTTTTTTCTGGGTGTAGTGTGTTTTTTCTTTTTAACACTTTGTAGGTTAGTAATGGGGGTGTCTTATAGACGCCCATCATTACTAACCTGGGCTTCATGGCAGCTGGCGCTGACATGAACCCCACCACTATTACCCCCTGCCACCACACCAGGGCAGCGTGGAAGAGCGAGGCTAAGTGCCAGAGTTGGCGCATCCTATGGATGCGCCATTTCTGGGGCGGCTGACGACTGGTGTTTCTAGCCTGGGAGGGGGCCAATATTCATGGCACCCTTCCTGGGCTATTAATATCAGCCAACAGCTGTCTGCCTAGCCTTTGCTAGCTATTAAAATAGGGGGGACCCCACGTCATTTTTTTTGGGGGGTCCCCCATTTTAATAGCTAGTAAAGGCTAGGTATTCAGCTGGGGGCTGATATTAGTAGCCTGGGAAGCTCCGTGGGTTTTACCCCCTTCCCAGGCTTCAAACATCTGCCCCAGCCGTCTGCTTAACCTCCGCTAGAGACTAAAATTATGGGGGATCCCACGGTATTTTTTTTTAAAATAAATCCATTATTTTAACACTAAATGACATTTGAGGAGTTAATAAAGATGCAGTCCCTAAATTATTATTTATTTTTTAATTAATTTTTCCCAAAACTTTTGACGTGGGCTTCGCCATATTTTTGTATGCCAGCCAGGCACAGCATCCAGCTTCTATGAACGTGCCATTTTCCGGGGCGGCTGCGGACTGCAATTTTCAGCGGGGGGCAGAAAGCTTGGGCCTCCCTGCGCTGCAGATTCCATCCCCCAGCTGCCTAGTTGTACCTGGCTGGACACAAAAATAGGGAGAAGCTCCACGTTTTTTTTTTTTTAATTATTTCATGAAATTCATGGAATAATTAAGAAAAAAAGGGCTTCCCTATATTGTTGTGTCCAACCAGGTACAAATAGGCAGCTGGTGGTTGGGGGCAGCCCGTTCCTGCCTGCTGTACCTGGCTGGACCCAAATATAGTGCAAAGCCCCACGTCAATTTTTTTTTAATTGTTTCAGGAAATTCATGAAATAATTAAAAAAAAATTATGTGGGGCTTCGCCCTATATTTGTGTCCAGTCAGGTACAGCAGGCAGGAACGGGCTGCCCCCAACCACCAGCTGCCTATTTGTACCTAGCCGGACACAACAATATAGGGAAGCCCTTTTTTTCTTAATTATTCCATGAATTTCATGAAATAATTAAAAAAAAAAATACGTGGGGCTTCGCCCTATTTTTGTGTCCAGCCAGGTACAACAAGGCAGCTGGGGGCTGGAATCCGCAGCGCAGGGAGGCCCAAGCTTTCTGGGCCCCACCTGCTGCAAATTGCAGTCCGCAGCCGCCCCGGAAAATGGCGCGTTCATAGAAGCGCCATCTTCTGGCGCTGTACCCAACTCATCCAGGGCCCTGGTGCGGTGGCTCACTGGGTAATAAAGGGGTTAAGGCCAGCTTGGCATTATCAGCTGGCCCTAAGCCCGAAATTCATGGGGTCACGCCAATATTAGACATGACCACCATGAATTTCTAGTAAAGTATTTAAAAAAAACACAAACACCCAGAAAAAAGTCCTTTAATTGAAATAAAGACACAATTCTTTATTGTTCTAAATTAAACCATACTTACAGTCACGCCCATTCCAGCTGAAGCCAACGATCTCCTGCAATAAAAGTAAAATAATAAAGCAACCTCATCCTTACCTTTCCATGGTTCCCAGGACAGCTTCAGCTCTGCTACATCGAGATGACAGGCTGGACCGCAGCAGAACGCTGCCATCCAGCCTGTCATCCCGCAGACACTGAGAAGCGCAGGCATGCTTGCGCTCCTCAGTGTCTCGCTGTGACGGCATCCAGATGAGCCGAGGTCATGTCCAATGAACTCAGCTCACCTCATGCACGTCACTGACAGCTTGGGAAAATTCTCCTGCACTCAGCGCTTCAGCGTGAGAATTTTCCCACGCTGTCAGTGACGTGCATGAGGTGCGCCGAGTTCATTGGACATGACCTCACCTCATGCACGTCACTGACAGCGTGGGAAAATTCTCACGCTGAAGCGCTGAGTGCAGGAGAATTCTCCCACGCTGTCAGTGACGTACATGAGGTGAGCCGAGTTCATTGTCGGCTCATCTGGATGCAGTCACAGCCAGACACTGAGGAGTGGAAGTATGCCTGCGCTTCTCAGTGTCTGCGGGATGACAGGCTGGATGGCAGCGTTCTGCTGCGGTCCAGCCTGTCATCTCGATGTAGCAGAGCTGAAGCTGTCGTGGGAACCATGGAAAGGTAAGGATGAGGTTGCTTTATTATTTTTCTTTTATTGCAGGAGATCGTTGGCTTCAGCTGGAATGGACGTGATGGTAAGTATGGTTTAATTTAGAACAATAAAGAATTGTGTGTTTATTTCAATTAAAGGACTTTTTTCTGGGTGTTTGTGTTTTTTTTAAATACTTTACTAGAAATTCATGGTGGTCATGTCTAATATTGGCGTGACCCCATGAATTTCGGGCTTAGGGCCAGCTGATAATGCCAAGCTGGCCTTAACCCCTTTATTACCCAGTGAGCCACCGCACCAGGGCCCTGGATGAGTTGGGTACAGCGCCAGAAGATGGCGCTTCTATGAACGCGCCATTTTCCGGGGCGGCTGCGGACTGCAATTTGCAGCGGGTGGGGCCCAGAAAGCTTGGGCCTCCCTGCGCTGCAGATTCCAGCCCCCAGCTGCCTAGTTGTACCTGGCTGGACACAAAAATAGGGCGAAGCTCCACGTTTTTTTTTTTTAAATTCATGAAATTCATGGAATAATTAAGAAAAAAAGGGCTTCCCTATATTGTTGTGTCCGGCTAGGTACAAATAGGCAGCTGGTGGTTGGGGGCAGCCCGTTCCTGCCTGCTGTACCTGACTGGACACAAATATAGAGCGAAGCCCCACATCAATTTTTTTTAATTATTTCATGAATTTCCTGAAATGATTTAAAAAAAATTGACGTGGGGCTTCGCACTATATTTGTGTCCAGCCAGGTACAGCAGGCAGGAACGGGCTGCCCCCAACCACCAGCTGCCTATTTGTACCTGGCCAGACACAACAATATAGGGAAGCCCTTTTTTTCTTAATTATTTCATGAATTTCATGAAATAATTAAAAAAAAAAAAACGTGAAGCTTCTCCCTATTTTTGTGTCCAGCCAGGTACAACTAGGCAGCTGGGGGATGGAATCTGCAGCGCAGGGAGGCCCAAGCTTTCTGCCCCCCCCCCCCCTGAAAATTGCAGTCCGCAGCCACCCCGGAAAATGGCGCGTTCATAGACGCTGGATGCTGTACCTGGCTGGCATACAAATATATGGCGAAGCCCACGTCAAAAGTTTTGGGAAAAATTAATTAAAAAATAAATAATAATTTAGGGACTGCATCTTTATTAACTCCTCAAATGTCATTTAGTGTTAAAATAAAGGATTTATTTTAAAAAAAATTGACGTGGGGCTTCGCCCTATATTTGTGTCCAGCCAGGTACAGCAGGCAGGAACAGGCTGCCCCCAACCACCAGCTGCCTATTTGTACCTGGTTGGACACAACAATATAGGGAAGCCCTTTTTTAAAAAAATTATTTCATGAAATAATTAAAAAAAAATTGACGTGGGGCTTCGCACTATATTTGTGTCCAGCCAGGTACAGCAGGCAGGAATGGGCTGCCCCCAACCACCAGCTGCCTATTTGTACCTGGTTGGACACAACAATATAGGGAAGCCCTTTTTTTCTTAATTATTCCATGAATTTCATGAAATAATTTAAAAAAAAAATGCGTGGGGCTTCGCCCTATTTTTGTGCCCAGCCAGATACAACTAGGCAACTGGGGGCTGGAATCCGCAGCGCAGGGAGACCCAAGCTTTCTGGGCCACCCCCGCTGCAAATTGCAGTCCGCAGCCGCCCCAGAAAATGGCGCGTTCATAGAAGCGCCATCTTCTGGCGCTGTACCCAACTCATCCAGGGCCCTGGTGCGGTGGCTCACTGGGTAATAAAGGGGTTAAGGCCAGCTTGGCATTATCAGCTGGCCCTAAGCCCGAAATTCATGGGGTCACGCCAATATTAGACATGACCACCATGAATTTCTAGTAAAGTATTTAAAAAAACACAACACCCAGAAAAAAGTCCTTTAATTGAAATAAACACACAATTCTTTATTGTTCTAAATTAAACCATACTTACCGTCACGCCCATTCCAGCTGAAGCCAACGATCTCCTGCAATAAAAGTAAAATAATAAAGCAACATCATCCTTACCTTTCCATGGCTCCCACGACAGCTTCAGCTCTGCTACATCGAGATGACAGGCTGGACCGCAGCAGAACGCTGCCATCCATCCTGTCATCCCGCAGACACTGAGAAGCGCAGGCATACTTCCACTCCTCAGTGTCTGGCTGTGACGGCATAAAGATGAGCCGAGGTCATGTCCAATGAACTCAGCTCACCTCATGTACGTCACTGACAGCGTGGGAAAATTCTCCTGCACTCAGCACTTCAGCGTGAGAATTTTCCCATGCTGTCAGTGACGTGCATGAGGTGAGCTGAGTTCATTGGACATGACCTCACCTCATGTATGTCACTGACAGCGTGGGAGAATTCTCACGCTGAAGCTCTGAGTGCAGGAGAATTTTCCCACGCTGTCAGTGACGTGCATGAGGTGAGCTGAGTTCATTGGACATGAACTCGGCTCATCTGGATGACGTCACAGAGAGACACTGAGGAGCGCAAGCATGCCTGCGCTTCTCAGTGTGTGCGGCATGGCAAGCTGGATGGCAGCGTTCTGCTGCGGTCCAGCCTGTCATCTCGATGTAGCAGAGCTGAAGCTGTCGTGGGAGCCATGGAAAGGTAAGGATGAGGTTGCTTTATTATTTTACTTTTATTGCAGGAGATCGTTGGCTTCAGCTGGAATGGGCGTGATGGTAAGTATGGTTTAATTTAGAACAATAAAGAATTGTGTCTTTATTTCAATTAAAGGACTTTATTCTGGGTGTTTGTGTTTTCTTTTAACTTTGACTATGGGGTTAGTAATGGGGGTGTCTTATAGACGCCTCTCCATTACTAACCTGGGCTTGATGTCAGCTGGCATTATAAGCTGACATCAACCCCAGCCCTATTACCCCACTGCCACCGCACCAGGGCAGCGTGGAAGAGCGAGGCTAAGTGCCAGAATTGGCGCATCCTATGGATGCGCCATTTCTGGGGCGGCTGACGGCTGGTGTTTCTAGCCTGGGAGGGGGCCAATATTCATGGCTCCCTTCCTGGGCTATTAATATCAGCCCCCAGCTGTCTGCCTAGCCTTTGCTAGCTATTAAATTAGGGGGGACCCCACGTCATTTTTTTGGGGGGGTTCCCCCATTTTAATAGCTAGTAAAGGCTAGGTATTCAGCTGGGGGCTGATATTAGTAGCCTGGGAAGCTCCGTGGGTATTACCCCCTTCCCAGGCTTCAAACATTTGCCCCAGCTGTCTGCTTAACCTCCGCTAGAGCCTAAAATTAAGGGGAACCCCACGCCAATTTTTTTTTAAATAAATCCTTTATTTTAACACTAAATGACAAGTACAGTAAGCAACACTGTCACTGTACTTCATATATATGTGACTGACATGTTTCTATCTATCTAATCTATGTGTGATTCTCTATTCTTTCTATTCTAAATTGTCGGGTACAGATGCTGAATTGCCGGCCGGCTTTCTTAAAGAGACGGTGCATGAAAACACTATTATTTTTTTAAATAAATCCTTTACACTAAATGACAAGTACAGTAAGCAACACTGTCACTGTACTTCTTATATATGTGGCTGACATGTTTCTATCTATCTAATCTATGTGTGAAGCTCTATTCTGTCTGTTATAAATTGTCGGGTACCGCTGCTGAATTGCCGGCCGGCTTTTTTAAAGAGACGGTGCACGAAAACACTAATATTTTTTTTAATAAATCCTTTACACTAAATGACAAGTACAGTAAGCAACACTGTCACTGTACTTCATATATATGTGACTGACATGTTTCTATCTATCTAATCTATGTGTGAAGCTCTATTCTTTCTGTTGTAAATTGTCGGGTACCGGTGTATGCCGCTGATGAATTGCCGGCTTTTCATGTCATTCTACATTATTCTTAGTTGTTTTACTTCATGTAGAATTAACCTACAAGGAAAGAAAGGGTTTATTTTCATTCCGATATTTGTGTCCCATTGACTTGCATTGGTTTCCGGTATCGGAATCGGCGATATCCGATACTTTTTGGGTATCGGCCCGATCCAATCCGATATGATATTTCCTGATATCGGAAGGTATCGCTCAACACTATTCACCACTTAAATAAAAAAGAACCTATACATGTTTGGTGTCTATGAACTCGTAACGACCTGGAAAATAATGATGGCAGGTCAGTTTTAGCAATCTGTGAACGTGGTAAAAAAGGACCCAAAAACAACTGTGGAATTGCATTTTTTTTGCAGTTTCACTGCACTTGGAATTTTTTTCCCATTTTCCAGCACACGATATGGTAAAACCAGTGATGGTGTTTAAAAATTACAACTCGTCCCGCAAAAAATAAGCCCTCACATGGCCATATTGAACAAAAATTAAAAAAGTTCTGGCTCTGGGAATAAGGGGAGCAAAAAAGGAAAACACAAAAACAGAAAGACCCATGGTCGTTAAGGGGTTAACATATTTCACAGGAAAGCACTTTCACTTTCGTTTTTGAACGTTTTATTGTGAGCCTGTAAAAGTGGCTTAATACCTCTGACCACGTTGTTGACAGCAGTGACCTGGGGGTCAGAAATGCTTCCAGGGGCGATCCCCATGCTGTCCCCATGTCATTTTAGCACTGTCACTATCGTTTTGGGCACTTTGTAGGCTTTCTACAGACTGCCGGGGGAGCCACCGCAAAAATGTTCGGGTCTCCCATAGACTAACATTGGGCTCGTTGCTCGGGTCGAGCACCCGAGTATCACAGTGAGCTCGGCCCGAGCTTCGAGCACCCGAGCATTTTAGTGCTCGCTCAACACTAATAACTAGTAAAGGCTAGGTATTCAGCTGGGGGCTGATATTAGTAGCCTGGGAAGCTCCGTGGGTATTACCCCCTCCCCAGGCTTCAAACATCTGCCCCAGCCGTCTGCTTAACCTCCGCAAGAGACTAAAATTGCGGGGAACCCCATGCCAATTTTTTTTTTAATAAATCCTTTATTTTAACACTAAATGACAAGTACAGTAACCAACACTATCACTGTACTTATTATATATGTGACTGACATGTTTCTATCTATCTAATCTATGTGTGATGCTCTATTCTTTCTGTTCTAAATTGTCGGGTACCGATGCTGAATTGCCGGCCGGCTTTTTTAAAGAGACAGGTGCATGAAAACACTATTATTATTTTTTATAATAAATCCTTTAACACTTAATGACAAGTACAGTAACCAACACTGTCACTGTACTAATTATATATGTGACTGACATGTTTCTATCTATCTAATCTATGTGTGATGCTCTATTCTTTCTGTTCTAAATTGTCAGGTACCGGTGTATGCCGCTCCTGAATTGCCGGACGGCTTTTTTAAAGAGACGGGTGCATGAACATCGGAGGGCACTAGTGTGTTCCAAGTGCCCTGCTATGTTTTTCATGCACCCTCCTATATACCCTGCCTGCCTGTCTGCCTATATATTCTGCCTGCCTGATGTTTAATTGAGCACTGTTCCCATCTATTTGGGCAATTTTTGACCTTCTGTAGACCGCCGGGGGGGACAGCCAGAAAAATGCTCGAGTTTCCCATAGACTTACATTGGGCTCGTTGCCCGGGTCGAGCACCCGAGTATTCCAATGTGCTCGGCCTGAGCTTCGAGCACCCGAGCATTTTAGTGCTCGCTCATCACTCTACATAATTAAAAGATTAAAAAATGGGGATATAGAAAAAAGGGGGGAGAGAAGAGTAAGGAGTAACTGAGAGGCCCAATCATAATAATTATGACAAAAAACTGGAGAAGCCCCACTGGTCATTGAGACCATGCGGTTTCATTGTCTGCAAAGTGGTAATCCAATGGCATTCTCTTTGTGCCAATCTTTTCATAACATTACCACCTCGTATACCCAAGTGTACAATGTCAATCCCTCTGACTTGCAAAGATATAGGGCCAGTAGGGTGACATTCGCGAAAGTGAGAGGGTAGAGTTTTTAATTTGAGAATTTCTCCACTATCCTCACTTCCATTGCATGAAATTGATCTTGCCAATTTTATATCCCTAATATGTTCCAAGATTCGGACCCATAATTGTCTGGAGGTAAGTCCTACATAGATGAGACCACAAAGACATGTCAGATAATATATAACAGATGTTGTCTTGCAATTTATTGTATCTTCTATTTTGAAAGTACGTTGATTATTAGAGATTGTAAAATGCTCGCTTTTGACCATATATTTACAGGCACTACAATCCCCACATGAATTGGAGCCCCATCTTGGTCCCTTAGAATTGAAAATGAAAGTTGATTTTGGAGAAATGTAGTGACTCTGTACCAGAGATTGACCAATTGTCCTACCTTTTCTAGCAATCACATGAGGTCGATCTTCAATTAGTTTGGTCAGGTCTGGATCCTGTTTCAAAATTGGCCAGAAACGATTCAAAATATTCGATATCTCCCTCCATCTGCTATGGTAATTAGTAATGATACCCATTTGATATTCACCTCTTTTCTTAGATTTATTCTGTAGAAGTATATTCCGATCCATGCTCCTTGCCTCTCGATAACCTTGAGTTACATCATCCAAGTCATAGCCACGACTTAAGAAGTGATGAGTCAGATCCTTGGCTTGAACCTCAAACTCATCAATAGAATCGCATATTCTCCTTACGTGAATAAATTGTCCCTTTGGAATTGCCTTGATGGTGTGTCTAGGATGGGCCGATCTGGCATGAAGAGGTGAATTTGTACTGGTTTTCTTGCGAAAAATGGTGCTGTGGATGGCTCCCAATGGATCTATAGAGAGCTGCAAGTCAAGAAAATCAATTGTATTCTTGGTGACATTGAATGATAATTTAACATTCCAAATACCAGAGTTCAAGTAGATAAAAAAATTGTCCAATTCCTTTTTACTACCCTGCCATACAAAAAGGACATCATCGATGAAGCGCATCCAGTTTATCACCGATGGTCCTTGTAGATCAGAGAGGTAGGGTAGCATGTAGTCCCACTCCCAGAGTCCCATAAATAAATGGCGATGAGTGCGCACAAGCCGCCCCCATCGCCACTCCTTGTAGCTGTAAAAAAAAACATCCTTAAACGTAAAATAATTATGAGTAAGGACAAATTCCAATAACTTGAGTATAAGTTCAAGAAGATCCTGATCTATGCCTTTACTGGTGAGAAAAAATCTTGCAGCCATAAGCCCCTGCTGGTGATCAATACATGTATATGGGGATTCTACATCCCCTATCATTAAATACATGTCAGGTTCAATTGTCACATCCTGCAGTCTTTGTAAAACATCACCAGAATCTTTGATATTAGAGGACAATTCTGACACACAGGGTTTTAGATAAAAATCCAGAAACCTGCACACTGGCTCACACAAACTTCCACATCCTGAAACTATCGGTCTCCCTGGTGGATTCGTTACATTTTTGTGAACGTTAGTCAAAAATTATATTGTGGGTATCACAGGGTGTTGTACTCGCAGACCCTCGCATATGGTTTTTGTGATACAACCTTTTTGCAAAGCAACATCCAAGAGAAGAAAAAGTTGTTTTTGATATGTTACTGTGGGGTCTGATGTTAATATACAGTAGCAATTTGTGTTTTGAAGCTATCTGAATGCTTCTTTCTCATATGCTTCAGTGGGCCAGATGACCACATTGCCGCCTTTATCGGCCGGCTTAAACACAACTTGCTTCATATTGCTCAATTCTGTGAGAGTTTGGCGTTGTTGTGCAGTCAAATTGTCAGTTGGTCTATGGACTGATAGCTGATATAGCTTGTTACATACCATTCTGACAAAAATTTCAGTAGATGAATTTAAAGTCAAAGAAGGAAAGGTCATAGATATTTTCTTGATAAAGTCCGGAAACGTACTTGTAGAAGGCTCTTGTTGCTCAAGGAGTAATTCTTCTAATACCTGGAGCGCTTCCAATTCTGTCTCTGTATAAAAAGTTGACGTTAAGGAATTTTTTGCATGATATTTTTTCAAAAGAAGTTTCCATGCAAATAAAAAAGCATCCTTAATAGCAAAAAAAAGATTAAAGTTTGGTGTTGGGCAAAAAGTTAAACCTAGGGCAAGAACTGACATTTGAGATGGAGAAAGAGATACAGTTAGGTCCATATATATTTGGACCGAGACAACATTTTTCTAATTTTGGTTCCAGACATTACCACAATGAATTTTAAACAAAACAATTCAGATGCAGTTGAAGTTCAGACTTTCAGCTTTCATTTGAGGATATCCACATTAAAATTGGATGAAGGGTTTAGGAGTTTCAGCTTCTTAACATGTGCTACCCTGTTTTTAAAGGGACCAAAAGTAATTGGACAATTGACTCCAAGGCTATTTCATGGACAGGTGTGGGCAATCCCTTCGTTATGTCATTCTCAATTAAGCAGATAAATGGCCTGGAGTTGATTTGAGGTGTGGTGCTTGCATTTGGAAGGTTTTGCTGTGAAGTAAACATGCGGTCAAAGGAGCTCTCCATGCAGGTGAAACAAGCCATCCTTAAGCTGCAAAAACAGAAAAAACCCATCCGAGAAATTGCTACAATATTAGGAGTGGCAAAATCTACAGTTTGGTACATTCTGAGAAAGAAAGAAAGCACTGGTAAACTCATCAATGCAAAAAGACCTGGGCGCCCCCGGAAGACAACAGTGGTGGATGATCGCAGAATAATCTCCATGGTGAAGAGAAACCCCTTCACAACAGCCAACCAAGTGAACAACACTCTCCAGGAGGTAGGCGTATCAATATCCAAATCTACCATAAAGAGAAGACTGCATGAAAGTAAATACAGAGGGTTCACTGCACGGTGCAAGCCACTCATAAGCATCAAGAATAAAAAGGCTAGACTGGACTTTGCTAAAAAAACATCTAAAAAAGCCAGCACAGTTCTGGAAGAACATTCTTTGGACAGATGAAACCAATATCAACCTCTACCAGAATGATGGAAAGAGAAAAGTATGGCGAAGGCGTGGTACAGCTCATGATCCAAAGCATACCACATCATCTGTAAAACACAGCGGAGGCAGTGTGATGGCTTGGGCATGCATGGCTGCCTGTGGCACTGGGTCACTAGTGTTTATTGATGATGTGACACAGGACAGAAGCAGCCGAATGAATTCTGATGTATTCAGAGCCATACTGTGTGCTTAGATCCAGCCAAATGCAACCAAACTGATTGGTCGTCGTTTCATACTACAGATGGACAATGACCCAAAACATAAAGCCAAAGCAACCCAGGAGTTTATTAAAGCTAAGAAGTGGAATATTCTTGAATGGCCAAGTCAGTCACCTGATCTCAACCCAATTGAGCATGCATTTCACTTGTTAAAGACTAAACTTCAGACAGAAAGGCCCACAAACAAACAGCAACTGAAAACCACCACAGTGAAGGCCTGGCAGAGCATTAAAAAGGAGGAAACACAGCGTCTGGTCATGTCCATGAGTTCAAGACTTCAGGCAGTCATTGCCAACAAAGTACTAGAAATGAACATTTTATTTACAATTATTTAATCTGTCCAATTACTTTTGGTCCGTTTAAAAACAGGGTGGCACATGTTAAGGAGCTGAAACTCCTAAACCCTTCATTCAATTTTAATGTGGATACCCTCAAATGAAAGCTGAAAGTTTGAACTTCAATTGCATCTGAATTGTTTTGTTTAAAATTCATTGTGGTAATGTCTAGAACCAAAATTAGAAAAATGTTGCCTCTGTCCAAATATATATGGACAAAGGCAAGGTATTTAAAACTGTGTTTTCTTTGTCACACGGATCACATATACGCTTTCAGAAAATACTGCCATTTCTGGCCTCCTTTAAAAAAATTTTTCAGTGTGTCAGCAAAGTTTTTGACACTGTTTTGCTGTTCAAAACAGTTACCTACAGGCCAGGTATGTAAAACTGTGTTTTCTCCATCACACGGATTACATATACGTTTTCACAAAATACTGCCATTTCTTGCCTCCATTAAAAAAAATTTTCAGTGTGTCAGTGAAGCAATTGACACCAGATTGCTGTTCAAAATAGTTACCTACAGGCCAGGTATTAAAAACTTTCTTTTCTCCGTCACACAGCTCACATATACGTTGTCAGAAAATACTGCCATTTCTGACCTCCATTAAAAATTTCTTTCAGTGTGTCAGCAAAGTTTTTGACACTGGTTTGCTGTTCAAAACAGTTACCTACAGGCCAGGTATTTTAAACTCTGTTTTCTCCGTTACACGGATCACATGTACGTTTTCAGAAAATACTGCCATTTCTGGCCTCCATTAAAAAAATTTTTCAGTGTGTCAGTGAAACAATTCACAGCAGTTTGCTGTTCAAACTACTTACCTACAGGCCAGGTATTTAAAACTGTGTTTTCTCCGTCAAACGGCTCACATATAAGTTCGCTCAAAACTCAGTCATTTGTAGTGAGCGTGGAAGATACTGTCCTCCATTTAAAATGGGCAAGGCACGTGGCAAGGGATGGGGAACTGGACGTGATGGTAATGGTGCATGCAGAGGCCGAGGACAAGGCCGTGGGCAAGCCGAAATTGTGCCGCAACAAACACCCACATCTTCTCACCTGACCTTCTTGTCCCAATTTCTAGGGGACCGCAGCACACCACTATTGAACCCAGAGCAGTGTCAAAAAGTTGTTGGTTGGATAGCGGATAATGCTTCCAGTCACTTAGCCACCACCACCACCACCCTGTCTTCCACACGGTCAAGTCTCAGTAGCCATGATTCTGGACTGCATATTCCTCACCCTGATCCTCCTTCCTCCCACCATGCCGAGTACCCTGAGACAACTGATCCCACACTTGGACACTCTGAAGAGCTGTTCACTTTTCCATTTATAGATTAGGGCCTCTTGCACGGTCAACTTTAAACAGGGTAAGAGGAGATCGCATTTAGCAATGCCCAAATATTTGAGCAGCCATGGTCACACGAAGGCGACGGTGGGAAAGTGTCACAAGAGGAGGACGATGATGAGACACAATTGCCAGAAAGTCAGGAGGAGGCCAGGGTGTGGAAGTGGAAGACGAGGTGGTGGACGATATAGTAACTGACTCAACTTGGCAGGAGGACATGCAGAGTGAGGACAGAAGCACACAGGGGGAGGGAGGCAGAGCACCCCAACAGGCAGGAAGAAGCAGTGGGGTGGCCACAAACAGAAGGCAGGCAAACGTTCCCCGTAACACCAACACGAAGGAAGTTGCCAGCACAACTGTTCAGTCATCCCGAGTCTGGTTGTTTTTTTAAAGACTCTGCCGATAACCCCAAAAAGGCCATTTGCACCACCTGCCAGGAACAGTGTCTGCGGGTGGCACCATTGCTTCTTCCGCTGTTGTGGATGCAAGCCAATCCCCTGTCCATGGTGCACGCAAAGATGCCTCCTGCCCTGCACCTGTCGTTGCACACTCTCAAGTAGCAGCATCAGGAAGCACGTCCATGTCCTTGTCCCAGCGCAGCATTCAGTTGTCCATACCCCAGTCCTTGGAACGCAAGCGCAAATGTGCAGCCAACGCCCCACAGGCCACACTACTAAATTCTCACATTTCACGACTGCTTGCACTTGAAATGTTGACTTTTAGGCTCGTGGAGACGGAAGCATTCCGCAACCTGATGGTGGCGGCCGTCCCTCGGTACTCGGTCTCCAGCCGCCACTATTTCTCCCAGTGTGCCGTCCCGCACTACACAAGCACGTGTCCCAAAACATTAGCTGTGCTCTCAACAACGCAGTTACCGGTAAAGTCCACCTAACCACGGACACGTGGACAAGTGCTTGTGGGCAGGGACAGTGCATCTCGCTGACGGCACACTGGGTTAACATAGTGGAAGTAGGGACCCAGTCGGACCTTGGGATGGAACACGTCCTCCCAACGCTAAGGATTGCGGGCCCTAGGTATATCAGAGTTGCACCCATGGTCTACAGCTCCTGCACTTCATCCTCCTCAGCCTCCTCCTCTTCTTCAGCCTCCATCTCCGAAATGACCACATCAGTCACAAGCTGGAAGCACTGCAGCACTGCCTCAGCCAAGCGGCAACAGGCTGTGCTGAAGTTAATATGCTTATGTAAAAAAACGCACAATGCTGAAGAGTTGTGGACAGCTCTGAAAGAACAGGCAGATCTGTGACTCACACCGCTGAACCTACAGCCAGGCATGGTCGTGTGTGACAATGGCCGGAACCTGGTGGCGGCTCTGAGGCGAGGTGAGCTCACACACGTACCATGCCTGGCCCATGTGCTTGACCTCATGATTCAACGGTTTCTCAAATCCTACCCGGAGCTGCCGGATCTGCTTGTTAAAGTACGCCGCCTGTGTGCCCATTTTAGAAAGTCAGCTACAGTTTCCGCCGCCCTTGCAGTGTTTCAGCAGCGTTTGCAGCTTCCGGCTCACAGACTGGTGTGTGATGTCCCCACGCATTGGAATTCTACACCGCAGATGTTGGGAAGGATTTGTGAGCAGAAGAGGGCAGTTGTTGAGTATCAGCATCAACAAGGCCATCGATATTCAGTTCAGACTCCACACATAAGACCTCAGGAGTGGACATGGATGTCAGACATATGTACCATCCTATAAAAATTTGAGGACTCCACCAAGATGGTGAGCGGCGATGACTCCATAATTAGTGTCACCATACCGCTTCTCTGTCTTCTGAAACGCTCTCTGCTCACAATCAAAGAGGATGCATTGCAGGCGGAGCACGATGAGATGGAGCAAGAAACCATACAGGGTGATTACACACAGCCAAGCCTCATCTCATCCCAACGTGGATTGGGTGACAATGAGGAAGAGGAGGAGGAGGAGGAAGGACAGGAGCTAGTTTCATGCACTATAGACGGTATTACCTGCACAGCTGTCATACCGTCTGTTCAGCGTGGATGGCCAGAGGACAGAGAGTAGGAGGAGGAGAGCATGGTCAGTCATCCTCTTGGTGAGGACACGGAAGTCTTGCCTGTTAGTAGTCTGGCACGCATGACCGAGTTTATGTTACGCTGCCTTTCCCATGACCCTCACGTTCTCAAAATTTTGGGTGACAGTCATTACTGGTTGGTGACACTTCTAGACCCACACTACAAGGAGAACTTTATATCTCTTATTCCAGAGGTGGACAGGTCTACAAAAATGGGGCTGTACCAGAAGGCCCTTGTTGCAGAACTATTAAAAAAATTCCCATCTGAAAATGCTGGTGGCAGAGAGCACACTTCGTTGGACAACCAAGGAGTACAGGCGAGAGAGACACAACTTCAATCCAGCAGAGGTAGGGGAACACTGTCAAAGTTCTGGGAGAGTTTTCTCAGACCCTCCCATAACACAGGCCCTGAGGCGCGGTGTACTCTCACTAGGAGTGCAAAGTTTGGGAAGATGCTGAGGGAGTACTTTGCCCTCCGTGATTCCTCTGTGCCTTATAATTATTGGGTATCCAAGCTGGATACGTGGAATGAACTGGCTCTCTATGCCTTGGAGGTCCTGGCCTGCCCTGCCGCCAGCGTTTTATCAGAGCTGGTTTTTAGTGCCGCTGGTGGAATTATAACTGATAAGCGCATCCGCCTGTAAACTGAAAATGCTGACAGGCTGACTCTTATAAAAATGAACAAGGGCTGGATGGGGCCAGACTTCTCAACACCACTGAATGATAGCAGCGTAACATAAACTCCAGCGTTTTTTCTTGAGAGGTGTATTCCCATGCACCTTTTCACACCCACACATGGGTATACGCTCCTGATTTTGGCTATTTGCTTTTGTCCTCCTCCTTCTCCTCATCCTCCACCACCATATCACCAGGGTGACCGTGGTCTGTGATGCAACACCCACCTAATTTTTTTAAAGGGTGTTTATGATGCCCGTAAAAAAAATTTTTGATACAGTATGTTCATGTATACCCCCCAGGGGTAAATGTTTGTCACCCATACACTTAGTGCATGGGCATTACAAGTATAGGAGGCACGCTCCTTTCTAATGGGAACATTTTTTATGAGGCCCTCCTCCATGTCTCTTCCAAGGGGCATTGAAGAGCCTCCAAATTTTTTCAGCCCTTGCATTCACTGCATAGGCCAACACTATGGGAGACTCTCTCCTTTCTAATGGGAATTTGTCGTTACTGTGGCCCTGCTCTATGTGTCTTTAAATTCTTAGTGGGGTTTTTCCTAAAATTGTCAGCTGTTGGACTCACTGCATACCGTATACCTGTATAACAGACCCTCTCCTTTCTAATGGGAACATGTCACACCTTGTTACTGTGGCCCTGCTCCATGTGTCTTTAAATTCTTAGTGGTGTTTCTCCTAAAATTGTCAGCTGTTGGACTCACTGCATACCGTATACCTGTATAGCAGACCCTCTCCTTTCTAATGGGAACATGTCACACCTTGTTACTGTGGCCCTGCTCCATGTGTCTTTAAATTCTTAGTGGTGTTTTTACTAAAATTTGTCAGCCGTTGGACTCACTGCATACCCTATAAGTGTATAGCAGACCCTCTCCTTTCTAATGGGAACATGTTGTACCTTGTTACTGTGGCCCTGCTCTGTGTGTCTTTAAATTCTTAGTGGGGTTTTTCCTAAAATTGTCAGCCGTTGGACTCACTGCATACCCTATAATTGTATAGCAGACTCTCTCCTTTCTAATGGGAACATGTCGTACTTGTTACTGTGGCCCTGCTGCATGTGTCTTTACATTCTTAGTGGGGTTTCTCCTAAAATTGTCAGCTGTTGGACTCACTGCATATCCTATAACTGTATAGCAGACCCTCTCCTTTCTAATGGGAACATGTCGCACCTTGTTACTGTGGCCCTGCTCCATGTGTCTTTAAATTCTTAGTGGTGTTTTTACTAAAATTGGTCAGCCGTTGGACTCACTGCATACCCTATAACTGTAGAGCAGACCCTCTCCTTTCTAATGGGAACATGTTGTACCTTCTTACTGGGGCCCTGCTCTGTGTGTCTTTAAATTCTTAGTGGGGTTTTTCCTAAAATTGTCAGCCATTGGACTCACTGCATACCCTATAATTGTATAGCAGACTCTCTCCTTTCTAATGGGAACATGTCGTACTTGTTACTGTGGCCCTGCTGCATGTGTCTTTAAATTCTTAGTGGGGTTTCTCCTAAAATTGTCAGCTGTTGGACTCACTGCATACCATATAACTGTATAGCAGACCCTCTCCTTTCTAATGGGAACATGTCGTACCTTGTTACTGTGGTCCTGCTCTATGTGTCTTTAAATTCTTAGTGGGTTTTTTCCCAAATTTTGGCAGCCCTTGCAACCACAGCATGGGCATTACCACTTATAGGAAACCCGCTCCTTTATAATGGGAACAATTTTTTTACTGAGACCCTTCTCTATGTCTCTTCAAAGGGGTATTGGGTTGCGTCCAAATTTTTGGCAGCCCTTGCAGTCACTGGATACGCAATAACAGTATAGGAGACCCACTTGTTAATAATGGGAACAACAAAGCATAGCCGGCTGATGGCTCTCTAACAATAGCTAGGGCCAACTGCTGGCCTTTTAAGAATAGTAAGGGCCATCTGATGTCCCTATAAAAATAGGCTTTATGAATTTCAGAGTCCCTCCATCATAAGTAAAACACGAAGTGTCTGATGATGTGTCACACACTACATTGCCAGCTAAGGTTGTAAAATGTTAAAATGACATTTCCCGGTGAATGCATTTGTCTTAAAAAAAACAAAACAATAGGATCTTTCTTTAGTATAAAAAACAGCGTCACCAAATTAACAACAATGTAATCACATTGTTTAGCTCATGCACCTCCTCCTCCATCTCCAAAATGACCACATCAGTCACAAGCTGACAGCACTGCAGCACTGCCTTGGCCAAGCGGCAACAGGCTGTGCTGAAGATAACATGCTTAATGCTTAATTGACAAACCGCTCAGCGCTGCAGAGTTGTTGAAAGCTGTAACACAGCAGCCTGATCTGTGGCTCTCACCGCTGAACACACAGCCTGGCATGGTCGTGTGTGACAATGGGCGGAACCTAGTGACAGAGAAATGACAGCCGGGGTAGATATGGTTTCCCTCTATGCCAGTCCTTTCACCGAGCTAATGAATATGGCTGTGGTGAAATACAACTCCCACTGAGAAGTTGTTTCAGATTGAAAAACATTGTGCCCACCAGAGGATTTGATTCTGAGGGATAACCTTTCTCCCCTGCTCAAGAGCCCCATAGCAGCTGCAAAGTTAGCGCTATCATGAACTTTCCTGAGGTAGAAGCCAAGGCACACCAGAGGATTCTCTGGTGGGACCGTCCAACCCTGCCCAGAAGCAGTCCTGGCTAAGAAAAGTGTGTGGAAAGGTTCCCGGACACTCTATGGCTGCTTTTTTACTGATGTGGAAACCCACGCAAACACAGGGAGAACATACAAAGTCCTTGCAGGTGTTGTTCTTGCTGGGATTTGAACCCAGGATCCTAGTGTGGCACCCCAGGGGTCTGGTTTCCACAGTAACAGCAATGTTATGTCTGAGAGCAGGTGGGAGGTCTCTTGGTCAGGGATCCTGTGCATGCCACACCTCCTGCCCAGTCCTGGGAGGGGAAGAACTTCCCCTATATAAACCTAGGGCTGAGGCAGGGTTAGTGAGTAGAGAAGAAGTAGAGACAGAGAAGCAGATATAGGAAAAGAACATCAGGAGCTCTGTGGGAGCAGTGCTACAAGGAGTCAGGGGCTGGCAGCTGCAGAGCTCGCCCTGACTGAGAAGTTATCACCGGACCCGGAGTCCGAGGCTGTGGGGACTAACTCCTATCCAACAGCAGAAACCGACCGGCAGGGGACTGCAGGTCCTCTGGCCCAGAAACCCGAAGGCACGGTCACATGCGTGGGACCAGCACCGCCGTCGTGGAGCGGAAGCTACTAGAAGGCCCCGAGTCACCGGCCATACGGGTGAGCACCACACGGTACACTCAGGGACGTGGGCGACTTATACCCGCCTCTAGCAAGGTAGCCAGAAGAGTATCATTAGTTTGGGAGGCCTACAACTCCGCCTGGCCAGGAGAGATCCCATCTGCTTAAGGACTGAACAGGCCCCAATCGCTAGCCAGTACTCCGGGAGGGTCTATCTTTGTCACCAGTAAAGACCCTGAACTACACCGTACCGTCTCCGAGTGGTTCCTGCTACCCCCATCATCCACGTCGGCTGCCCTGAGGCCATACCCCTCCCGTTGGGGGTTATACTATCACGCTGCACAATCCTACCACCGGCCTCAGCGGTCTGCCCTGCAGCAGCAGCTCCTTAGCTGTACTCAACGGGTGGCGTAGTCGTCCAACATCTACCGCTAATACAGCGCCACTTAGTCTGACTCCCTGGGCACGGACCGGATCACCGCCACGAGACTACAACCCTCAAAAGATCCGGCTCCGGGTAAGCTCCCGCGTGCGCAACACAGCGCGACACAGGCCCAGGGGCGCGTCAACTTTTGGCGTAGTCGGCAGGATTTCGTGCCCGCAACCACCGGGTACTGCGTGCCTGAAAAAGACTGTTCAAACTTACCTGTGGTGAAGATTCCCGCCATCCGGCGCCATCTTCCGCTTCCTTCCCGCCATCGGTGGAGTTTTCCCGCCATCCGGCGCCATCTTCAGCCTTCTTCCCGCCATACTTGGAGTTTTCCCGCCATTGGACGCCATCTTGAGGACGCCGCGCGGGAAGAAGAGGGGCGTGGACTCCGAAAGCTCGCGAGAACTGAAGCCCCGCCTTACGTCCGGACGTTGCGTAAGGTCCTGGAAGGAGCCCAGCAGACGCCGACGTCACAGGAGCGCGACGGAAGGTCCTCAACCCTGACGATCCACTGCGGAGCCGCGGCCTACGGAAGAGGATCATCGCAAGGTAGGCCACGGTCCACTAGGGGGGAGAAGGATGCCGGATACGGAGGAGAGCTTCACCGCTTCAACCCCCGCCAGCGCCACCGCTGTTGCGGTCATGCCTTTCACCATGCCCTATATCCCGGGGGCAGCCTGGCTACCCCAGTACTCAGGGGAGTCACATACCCTTCATGACTTTAGAGAAAAGCTGGATAGCCTCTTCCAGGTGTACCTCCTCACAGAGGAGCAAAAAGTGAGCATCCTGGTGGCCCAATTAACCGGGGCAGCCCAAAGGGAGGTAAAGTCCTGGCCACCTGGGGGGAGGACTGTCGCAGGGATACTAACCCGGCTGAGGGACACCTTTGATACCCGCACCTCAGCCGAGATCAAGCTTAGATTCTACGGGTGCAAACAGCGGGCACATGAGAGTATAAGGGACTATGCCCTGAACCTACAAGAGGCCCTGAGAGCCATTAAGCAGACCGACCCTGACGGCGTGGGAGACGAGGACAGGCTGTTGACTGAACAATTTATAGAGGGTTTATATTGCAATGCCCACCGAACCCAGTTGCGGGCAATGGCCTTACAGGACCCTCATCTGGGATTTGCACAGTTCAAGGACAGAGCCATCCGGGTGCTTCGAGAACCGGCACCAGGTGGCGTTGTGACCCCCAGACGCCCCACTACCACTTACCACCAGGAGGCGGCGCCCTTGTCGGCAGGGCCTGTGGGAGCTGATGCGCAGGCTTTGAACAATGACCCGGCTCCAGACCTGCACCATCAGGTCCAAGAGCTAGCTAAAAGCGTTGCTGCGCTAACCCGAACTGTGCAGTCTTTACAGGTTTCCACTCCAGGGAAGATCCAGCTGGCATCCGGACCGGAGGACATCCCGTGGCGTCGACCAAGGAGGACCCCACCGGCCAGAGGAAGACCCAGCGACCGATACAACGAGGACGGACGACCCATCTGCCGCCGCTGCAATCAACCCGGACATATGGCAAGGTACTGTCCTTTAAACTGGCACAACCTGGGGTAGAGGGCCAACCCCCAGGAAAAAGATCACCAGGCCCATCGAACTGGCGCGACAAATATGTGGGAGGACGTCCAGTCTTACCCGTGGTACTGGATGGCATTCCTATGAGTGCCCTACTGGACACCGGGTCACAGGTCACCACCATCCCGTACGTGCTCTTCAAGCAGTACTGGAATGACTCGGATATCACCCGCTACCCTGACGACGACTTGAGTATCATCGCCAGCAATGGTCAGCCCGTGCCACAGATTGGATTTAAAGAGGTGACCATTAAAATCGGTAGAGTCGAACTGGCAGCACAGGGACTGATCATTGTAGACATTGACAAACACGAGAGTCACCCAAAGATAACTCTAGGAACTAATGTAATTGAAAATTGTCTTGCAGAGGTGATTTTCCTTTTACAGCAGGTTGCCAAGAACGCCAGCTCCGGCCAGCAGCGGGTGCTCCAGAAAGAGATCCGGGCACTGATGCGACGGCAACAGCTAGAACTCTCCGGTGGTGAGATTGGTAGCGTGCGAATGTGTGACCCTTTCCCTATTGCCATGCCCCCGAAAAGTGAAATGATGATTTGGTGCCGGGCAGCTATTGGTCTGAGAGGTAGAGATTACCAGGCAATGGTAGAACCAGTTTACTCAGGCAGTAGGCCCACCATTTTGACAGCACGGGGGGTGGTCAATGTACGCCATGGGAGGGTGCCCGTTCGCATAATAAATATCGGGAAGAGGGAAGTGTACCTGCCCCGGTATGCCACGCTAGCCAAATTGTATACCATCAATCAAGATTCCATACAGTCCGTAGAACCCTTGCCTCCATCTTCCCCGGAGGAAGGTAACGGCTCTCAGAAAACAATGGAGGACTGGTGTCAGCAACTACATTTGGGTACTGACTCCACTCCCTCACACCAGAAACAGGGAGTCTATCGGGTGGTTCAAGAGTACGAGAGAGTGTTTAGTAAACACCCGTTAGACTTCGGGCGAGTCAAGGGGGTAGAACACCGCATCCCCACGGGAGACCATCCTCCCATAAAAGAGAGGTATCGACCCGTACCCCCTGCACACTACCAACACGCCAAGGGGATGCTTAGAGACATGAAGGAGGCTGGGGTGATCAGGGATAGCTGTAGCCCCTGGGCAGCTCCACTAGTCTTAGTCAAAAAGAAAGACAACACCATGAGGATGTGTGTAGATTACCGGAAAATCAACCGTATCACACACAAGGATGCGTACCCCTTACCAAGGATAGAGGAGTCTTTGGCTGCTTTAAGATCTGCTAACTTCTTCTCTACCTTGGATCTCACTAGTGGGTACTGGCAGGTTCCTGTAGCAGAGGCGGACCGGGAGAAGACCACATTCACCACCCCGATGGGACTTAGCGAGTTTACCTGCATGCCGTTCGGACTCTGCAATGCACCAGGAACCTTCCAACGATTAATGGAGTGCTGTCTGGGCCACAGAAACTTCGAGACGGTCCTGTTGTACCTGGACGATGTCATCGTATATTCCAAGACGTATGAGGACCACCTGAAACACCTGGCGGAAGTGTTCGAAGCTCTGGCAAGCTACGGCCTAAAGGTGAAACCCTCCAAGTGTCACCTCCTGAAACCAAAGGTGCAGTACCTGGGACACGTGGTGAGCGCTGATGGAGTGGCTCCCGACCCTGATAAGATCACCGCAATTAAGGAATGGCCAAGTCCCTCCAGTGTAAAGGAAGTGCGGCAGTTCCTCGGGTTGGTAGGCTATTACCGCAGATTCATCCCCGGTTTCACCAAAAAGGCAGCTCCTATGCAGGACCTCCTGATAGGCCAGTCCCGGAAGGCCAAGAACCAGAAGCCACCCTTCAGATGGGAGAAGTTAGAAGAAGAGTCCTTCCGCCAGCTGAAGATGGCCCTCACGGGGGATGAAATCCTGGCGTACCCTGATTACAGCCAGCCCTTTATCCTCTACACCGACGCAAGTAACATCGGGCTAGGAGCCGTACTGTCCCAGATCCAGCAGGGGAAAGAACGAGTAATCGCTTACGCCAGCCGAAAACTGCGACCCACCGAAAGAAACCCTGAGAATTACAGCTCATTTAAGCTAGAGTTCCTGGCAGTGGTGTGGGCAGTCACTGAACGCTTTAAGCACTACCTCGCTTCTTCCCGGTTCACCGTGTACACGGATAACAACCCGTTGACACACCTGGACACGGCAAGACTCGGTGCCCTAGAGCAGAGATGGATGGCTCGTCTGTCCAACTACGAGTTCACAATCAAATACCGGGCAGGACGCTCCAATACCAACGCGGACGCCCTGTCCAGGATGGCAAACCTACCGGACGTAGGAGAAGATCCAGAGGGACTGGAAGAAGTCGAACTCCCCGCGTTCCACCGTCATGGGACTATCCAGTATTCCCATCGGGTAAGGAGTAAGCAAGCCGCCACGTTTAACCCCTTGCCTCACTACAACTGGGAGGAAACGCAAGACAGTGACCCTGCCGTCCGGCTGGTGAAGGAGATGCTGACTCGGCCAGAGGCTCGCCTTGACCCAGACGCTCCGGAGGAAGCCAAGCAACTGTGGGCTGAGAAGAGTCGACTGTTCCTTTACAAGGGGAAGTTGTGCCGCAGAATGGTTAACTCCCGGACGCATGAACTAATCTGGCAAGTAGTGGTGCCACGGAGAGACGCAGCCATGGTGATGGAAGCATACCACGACGGGGCTGGACACTTCGGATGGAAGAAGCTGGAGTTCCTGCTGCGTGGGCGGTTCCACTGGGTAGGCATGAGGGGAACCATCGAGAGGTGGTGCAGAGACTGTGGCCCGTGCAACCTAAGAAGGAAGGACCGTGCCAGCCAGAAGTCTCCCCTGCAGTCCATCGTCACCCGGCAGCCGTTGGAACTGGTAGCCTTGGATCATGTAAAACTGACCCCAAGCAGAAGTGGCTACGTCTACGCGTTAACCATTGTGGATCATTACTCCCGGTTCTTGGTTGTCGTCCCCGTTAAGGACTTAACGGCTCAAACAGCAGCTAGAGCCTTCCAGCAGCACTTCTGCCGTCCACACGGGTACCCGGACCAAGTGCTGACGGACCAGGGACCTGCCTTTGAAGCGGAGGTCTTCCAGGAATTCTGCAATCTGTATGGCTGCTGGAAGATAAGGACGACACCCTATCATCCGCAAACTAATGGACTTTGTGAGAAAATGAACCAGGTGGTAATGGATCTCCTGAAAACGCTGCCCCTGGAAGAACGCAGTCTGTGGCCTGAGAAGCTGCCCGATCTGGTGGACCTATACAACCACATCCCGGTCGGTTCCACCAACTGTACCCCAGCTTACCTAATGAGGGCGAGACCTGGTAAGTTACCTGTTGACCTGGAAATGGGAGTCCTGACACCCGAGGACACTTCACCAGAAGCAGACTGGGACACAGAGAGGCAGCAGCAGTACCGGAAAGTACAGGAGAGCGTGGAGCGAAGTCTCTGTCAGGCTAGGGAAAGACAAGAGAAAACTTACAATCAGTATGCTCCCGCTGTTCCCCTGGTACCCGGAGAGCAGGTCTTGAAGAGGAAAAGACGGCTCCACAAGTTGGACAACCAGTGGGAGAAGGACCCGTACACCGTACTGCCCTCAAGCCACGAGAACCCGAAAGTCTGTACCATCAGTAAAGACGGAGGGGAGACCATAGCCATTGTATCCCGGGATCACCTGAAGAAGTGTCCTGAACAGCTACGGAACCCTGAAGAGGAACAAGAAGACCATCGACCCGTAGAGGAAAGGGAAGATATGGTTAGTACTGTGCTCGGAGACTTCCCTCGGTCCTGGACTCAAGTCAATGGTGCAGTTGTGGTACCCATCCTCACGTTACTCCAACCAGCATCCCAAGTGCCTACGGAGCAACAGGTAGAGCTGGAAGAGCAGCCGGTCCAGGAGGCAGAAGACTCCACACAAGCAGAACAGGAGGATCAACCCTCTGCTTATAGTGAGCCTGCCGTACCCCTAGTGAGCCAAAGAGCCGGTAGACAGCTGCCCAGTTTACCCTTGACAGCTCCTACACCCTGTAGTTCAGGGCCAGACAGTCAACTCCGTAGGTCCACTAGGGCCACTAGAGGCCAGTTACCCGCACGTTGGAGGATATGAAGTGTTTAAATTGTTTTATTTGTGGTCACCTGTCTGTTACTTGTAAATAATTATGTGTTTCTAGTTATTTTTAGGAGTCCTTGGTGGATTTACCGGGAATCCTTGTACAATTGGTTGGAGCGTAACCCAGGAATGGACTAAAGACTGTTAAGGACTCGGGGCAGGACAGACCCCTACCTGGTTACGTCTCCCTGTTTTGGTGAAATGGACACCTTTGTTTTCTCCAAAGACTGCACCCGGTTGTGGACACGCCGTAACCATCTTTATGTGTTTTTCTTATTGTATTATTATTGTTTATACCTTGTTATGTTTTTCTAAAAATATGTTTAGTCCCGGAGTACTAAAATTCACTAGGGGGGAATGTGGCACCCCAGGGGTCTGGTTTCCACAGTAACAGCAATGTTATGTCTGAGAGCAGGTGGGAGGTCTCTTGGTCAGGGATCCTGTGCATGCCACACCTCCTGCCCAGTCCTGGGAGGGGAAGAACTTCCCCTATATAAACCTAGGGCTGAGGCAGGGTTAGTGAGTAGAGAAGAAGTAGAGACAGAGAAGCAGATATAGGAAAAGAACATCAGGAGCTCTGTGGGAGCAGTGCTACAAGGAGTCAGGGGCTGGCAGCTGCAGAGCTCGCCCTGACTGAGAAGTTATCACCGGACCCGGAGTCCGAGGCTGTGGGGACTAACTCCTATCCAACAGCAGAAACCGACCGGCAGGGGACTGCAGGTCCTCTGGCCCAGAAACCCGAAGGCACGGTCACATGCGTGGGACCAGCACCGCCGTCGTGGAGCGGAAGCTACTAGAAGGCCCCGAGTCACCGGCCATACGGGTGAGCACCACACGGTACACTCAGGGACGTGGGCTACTTATACCCGCCTCTAGCAAGGTAGCCAGAAGAGTATCGTTAGTTTGGGAGGCCTACAACTCCGCCTGGCCAGGAGAGATCCCATCTGCTCAAGGACTGACCAGGCCCCAATCGCTAGCCAGTACTCCGGGAGGGTCTATCTTTGTCACCAGTAAAGACCCTGAACTACACCGTACCGTCTCCGAGTGGTTCCTGCTACCCCCATCATCCACGTCGGCTGCCCTGAGGCCATACCCCTCCCGTTGGGGGTTATACTATCACGCTGCACAATCCTACCACCGGCCTCAGCGGTCTGCCCTGCAGCAGCAGCTCCTTAGCTGTACTCAACGGGTGGCGTAGTCGTCCAACATCTACCGCTAATACAGCGCCACTTAGTCTGACTCCCTGGGCACGGACCGGATCACCGCCACGAGACTACAACCCTCAAAAGATCCGGCTCAGGGTAAGCTCCCGCGTGCGCAACGCAGCGCGACACAGGCCCAGGGGCACGTCACTAGCGCTGCAAGTCATCAGTGCTAACCACTGATCCAATGTGCTGCCGTTCACCCTCTAATATCTAACAGGCTGGAGAAACTTGCACCTGCTGCCACTCTATCTTCAGCTCCTTTGTGAGAAAATGTATTTGGGCAGCCATTTGGGCAGCCACTCAGTCTACCAAATAAAATTCCTGAGAAGGAAATTGAGGATGGCTTCGCTACTGGTACTGGGGGCAGTGCTAATACCATGGCGTCGTACCATAGTTTGCTGGAAATATTCCAGGCTGTTAGGAGGCAAGCAAATTCCCCCAGAAAAGTACCAGCAGTAATGTTCAGGGACCCGCGCTTGTAGAAGACGGAGACAACACCGGGAGAAATAGTGACGGATGGGGACCGAGTATGGACATCAGGCATGAGGCATGTGGTTGTGAAAATCTTTCGCCTCCACGAGTCTATAAGGCCACATTTCAAGTGCAAGAAGCTTTACAGGACTTCCTGTCAGAAATGACATGCAGGCGAGATAGGGTTTCCTTCTATGCCACTCCTTTCACCAAGCTCAATACAACTGTCAGCAAAAAAAGTTGTGGACTGGCTCCGTACCGTCCCTGGCCACATTCACCTGTTCACGTGTTTGTGGTTAGGCGGTCCTTCCCAATAAGTGCACTCTGGAGGGCACAGGTAATGTTGTGGGACCCGTGCTTGTGGAAGGCAGAGGCGATACCGGGAAATATAGTGGCGGCTGGGGACCGAGTATGGACACCCGGCCGCCACCGGCATGAGGTTGTGAAAATCTTCCGCCTCCACGAGCTTAAAAGGCTATATTTCAAGTGCAAAAAGCTGCCCAAAAATCTGACAGCTTAATGTTGTGGCCTGTGGGTGGCTGGTTGGCTGGCTGCATACTTGCACTTGCATTCCAAGTAACAGAAAACTAAGCAGATGGTGGCCTCTATCATCATCATGGCCTCACCTTGGCACTATGAACTCTCCTGAAGGAGAAGCCAGGGCCCGCCGGAGGAGTCTCCGGTTCTCTGGTGGGCCCATCCAACCCTGCCGAAAAGCTGCCCTGGCTAAGAAAAGTGTGGGGGAAGGTTCCCGGACACTCTATGGTTGCTTTTTTAATGTAAATCGGCCATGCTTATGCATGTTATTTCTCAAAATGCATTACAGATCAGGCCATTGTTCACCTCTGTATTCAAAAAATTAAATGCGCAAAGAAAGATGTTTGTGTGTCAAAGCACCACCGACAAGTGCGAGTTGATGTTGGATGGGCTGCCATTGCTTCTGCAACAAGCTCAATTACAGGACTTCCTGTGAGAAATGACACACAGGGTACATATGGTTTCTCTCTATGCCAGTCCTTTCACCGAGATAAATACAACTCTTAGCAAAAAAAGTTGTGGACTGGCTCCGTACCGTCCCTGGCCACATTCACCTGTCCACGTGTGTAGCATTGGCGTCCCTGCCCCCTGCCAGGCAGAGACTCCGTCCCCCTTACCGCCGCGGTCCTGCTCCGGCGTTTTCCGGCCTCCCTGCAGCTGCTGCTGGTGCATGCAGTTTCCCAGGTTCTGTGCTTAGGGCGCGCGCGCTCCCTGCCTCTTAAAGGGGCCGCATGCGCTGTCCTAAAAAGTCCTCGGCTAGTGGCCGGAGGACTTTCCCTATAAAAGGCACCTCCTCCAATATGGAGGTGCCCGTGCAAGGTTGTTGCTTTGTGATTCTTACTTTGCTTCAGCCCTCAGGTCCTCTGCAAGTCAGTCTTGTCCACCAGTCTGATCTTCAGTCCAGTCCACCTGCCTGACTTCTCTCCAGCCTGACAGTCTGTCTACAGTCCAGTCCGCCAGTCTGTCTATGGGCTCTGCCTGCCTGCTTACCTGGAAGCACCCGCCTGTTACCTGCCGTGCCCGCCAGCCTGCTTTACCTGGGAGCACCTGCCTGTTACCTGCCGTGCTCACCAGCCTGCATTACCTGGAAGCACCTACCTGTTACCTGCCGTGCCCACCAGCCTGCATTACCTGGAAGCACCTGCCTGTTACCTGCCGTGCCTGCCTGCATTACCTGGAAGCACCTGCATGTTACCTGCTGTGCCCGCCTGCCTGCTTACCTGGAAGCACCTGCCAGCTATCCGTCGTGCCCGCCTGCCTACTTACCTGGAAGCACCTGCCAGCTACCTGTTTTGCCCGCCAGCTTGCCTACTTGGAACACTTGCCTGACTATCTACCTAATCTGCCTGCTTGTTACCTGGACCACCCGTCAGCCTGCTGCCAAAGCTCATCCGCTGTACCGGTCAGTTCCTGCCTTCTGACCCATGGGAGTCACCTGCTCTCATACAAGGTCGGTCCCAGAGTGGCACCTGGTCCCTCTGCTCGGTTCCTCCCTGGTTCACGGAGTCGACTGAGCTGCCATGTGACCTTGGTCA
Source organism: Phyllobates terribilis (assembly GCF_046119375.1). Lineage (NCBI taxonomy): Eukaryota > Metazoa > Chordata > Amphibia > Anura > Dendrobatidae > Phyllobates > Phyllobates terribilis. Next base: position 344,790,647 of record NW_027362769.1, on the reverse strand, counting down.
GGCCGAGTAGATACTTAGTTACGCCCCTCTGGCCCCTCCTTGCTCCGAAGCACAGAGGTTCCACCACCAGGATCCATAACAGTTTGCACGGCCATGGAACCCAGTGGCCCCCAGGCTCCTTCGCTTGCTGACCTGTACCAGGAGGTTTCTCGTCAGAGATCCCAACAGGAAACCATCCTGACCTACCTGCGGTCTGTCAACTCCCGCCTGGACACGCTGTCCATCCCACCTGTGTCCGTCTCAAGCTGAGCAGCACCCGCTCCGGCGGCGCCTCAGCCTGCTAGTGCCATGGGATCCAGCCCTGGTCCCCGGCTCTCTGCGCCCCCACATTTTGGCAGTGACCCCGTCTTATGTCGGGGTTTTCTAAACCAGTGCACGCTGCACTTTGAACTTCTGGCACATCAGTTTCTCTCCGACCGGGCCAAGGTGGCGTTCATCATGTCTCACCTCACCGGGGAAGCATTGGCATGGTTAAACCCTCTATGGGAGAGAGGGGATCCCCTGGTGTCCGATCTTCCAGCTTTCCTCACCGCCTTCCGGAAGGTCTTCGATGAGCCCGGACGAAAGACTTCTATTGCCTCCTCTTTTCCCCGTCTCCGCCAGGGGAGTCTCAGCGTGGGTCAGTATGCCATACAGTTCCGTACCCTCGCATCTGAGCTTGCCTGGAACAATAAGGCCCTGGTGTCCACCTTCTGGGAGGGCCTTTCTGAACGGATCAAGGACAAGCTAGCTGGTCGAGACATTCCTTCCACCCTGGACGACCTGGTGTCACTAGCTACCCGGATTGACATCCGTTTCTTGGAACGATTTAAGGAGACTACCCGGGAGAGAAGATTTCCTCGTCTCGCTCCTATTTTCCAGAAGCTTGCCTCCCAACCAGCTATTCCCCGGGCATGCTCGCCCGAACCCATGCAGATTGACCAGACCAAGATGGTCAAGTCTCGCCAAGAGGCGCGCTGAGCTGAGGTGAGCTGTTTCTACTGTGGCAGTAAGGAGCATCAGATCCGTTCCTGTCCGGTGAAGCCGGGAAACTCCAGTGTCTAGGACTGCTCGGAGAGGTCGTCCTAGGCAAGAGTAAATCCTCTCCGTCCTTGACTTGTGGAGAAGTATCAGATTCCTACCAAACGTTTGGACGAACCATTGGCAGTCACTTCCGTGGATGGGAGACTCCTTCCGGTGACCATCTTGCTCGTCACAGAGCCTGTGTCCCTTCAGGTGGGAATGCTGCACTTTGGAGAGGATCTCCTTCCATTTGCTATCCGGACTCTCTCACTCCCTTTTGCTATGTCTACCCTGGCTACAGAAGCATGAACTCGTCCTGAATTGGCGATCTGGTGAGGTGCTCCGTTGGGGACAGGATTGCCATGGGATCCGCCTGGTTCCGGTTCACCCAGCTCGATCTCCGTCTACTCCGGCTAATCTACCTGGTCTGCCGGCACCCTACTGGTCCTATGCGGACGTCTTCGACAAGAAGGAGGCTGAAACACTACCACCTCATAGGCCATATGATTGCCCCATCGACCTGGTACCTGGTGCTTCTCCTCCCCGCGGGCATATCTACCCCTTGTCGCTGGCTGAGACCCGGACCATGTCTGAGTACATCGAGGAGAATCTTGCTAGGGGATTCATTCAGAAATCTACTTCCCCGGCTGGAGCAGGTTTCTTCTTCGTTAAAGAGAAAGATGGCTCGCTACGGCCGTGCATCGATTACAGGGGGCTTAACCAAATTACCATCAAGAATAAGTATCCCCTGCCTCTCATCTCGGAGCTGTTCGACCGCGAGGGTCTTCACCAAGCTCGATCTACGTGGGGCGTACAATTTGGTCCGGATCCGCCATGGAGACGAGTGGAAGACGGCATTCAACACCCGGGACGGTTACTATGAATACCGCGTCATGCCCTTTGGTCTCTGTAATGCTCCAGCCGTCTTCCAGGAGCTAGTTAATGACATTTTCCGCGACCTCTTGTATTCTTGCGTAGTGGTATACCTGGACGATATTTTCGTCTTCTCTCCGGATCTGCCCTCACACCGGAGGAATGTTCGTCAGGTTCTGCTAAGGCTCCGGCAGAATCATCTCTACGCAAAATTTGAAAAATGTCTCTTCGAGCAGACTTCCCTTCCATTCCTGAGATATATTATCTCCGAGACTGGTATTCAGATGGATCCCGAGAAGGTTTCTGCCATCTTAAAATGGCCCCGACCGGAGGGGTTGAAGGCGATTCAGCGATTTCTGGGTTTCGCAAATTATTACCACCTCTTCATTCCTCACTTCTCCTCCCAGACCGCTCCCATCTCCGCGCTCACCCGTAAGGGAGCAAACCCAAGGAATGGACTTCCGAAGCAGAGGAGGCCTTCGTCTCCCTAAAACAAGCCTTCTCTTCCGCTCCTGTGCTGCACCGTCTGGACTGCAACAAGCAGTTCTTCCTGGAGGTTGATGCTTCCTCCTTCGGAGCAGGAGCGGTGCTCACCCAGAAATCCCCGTCCGGGAGAATGGTAAGCTGCAGCTTCGTCTCTAAGCTCTTGTCCTCGTCCAAGCGCAACTACTCCATAGGAGATCGTGAGCTGCTTGCCATCAAATTGGCACTGGAGGAGTGGCGCTACCTGCTGGAAGGGGCTCTACACCCGGTGATCATCTGCACAGATGACAAAAACCTGGCCTATCTACAAAACACCCAGAGACTCAACCCGCGTCAGGCCCGGTGGTCTCTGTTCTTTGCCCGATTCTGGTTTTCTCTACATTACCGCCCTGCGGACAATAACGTTAAAGCCGACGCTCTATCCCGCTCTTTCCTGTCCTCCGACCAAGAGGAGGAGCCTCTGCATATCATCGACCACTCCAGTGTCATGACTGTGGCCCCGTTTGACCTGTCTCGTCTTCCACCTGGTAAGACTTTTGAAGCTGTTCCGGATCGTAAGAACGTTCTTCTCTGGGGTCATTTGTCCAAACTAGCCGGCTATGCAGGCCAGAGGAAGACCTTCCTGCTCATCGCCCGGCGTTACTGGTGGCCTTCTCTACGCAAGGACATTGCGGATTTAATCACAGCTTGTTCCTCCTGTGCCCGTAACAAAGTTCCCAGGCATCTTCCCGCCGGCCGTCTCCTGCCTCTACCCGTACCTTCCGCTCCGTGGCAACACATTGCTATGGACTTTATTACTGATCTCCCTGTTTCTGCCGGTTGTACTGTCATTTGGGTGGTCGCTGACCGCTTTTCTAAGACGGCCCTCTTCATTCCTCAGCCTGGTCTCCCGTCCGCATCTGTGCTGGCTAAGGACTTCATCCATCACATCTTTCGTCTCCACGGCCTTCCCCTCCACATCGTGTCTGATCGCGGAGTTCAGTTCATTTTGCGCTTCTGGAGAGCTATGTGTAAACTGCTGGATGTCACCCTGGATTTCTCTTTTGCTTATCATCCTCAGTCCAATGGTCAAGTGGAACGTATCAACCAGGTCCTTACCAGCTTTCTCCGGCATTTCATCAATGCTCACCATAACGACTGGGTTGAGCTCCTACCATGGGGCGAGTTCTCCTATAACAACCATGAGAGTGAGTCTTCTTCCAAATCCTCGTTCTTTGTGGTCTACGGACAACACCCCTGGATTCCGTTTCCCGTCTCCGCTTCTGTGGATAATCCTGCCGCGAAGTCTCTGGTCAGCGAATTTTCTACTATTTGGGAAGTCACTAGATCCGCATTTCTTCAGTCCTCTGAGCGGATGAAGAGACATGCCGATAAGAGACGTCTGGATCCGCCTCAATTCCATCTGGGAGACAGGGTCTGGCTCTCCTCCAAACATGTTCGGCTCAAAATACCATCGTATAAGTTGGGTCCGCAGTTCAACGGCCCGTTTCAGGTTCTCAAGCAAATCAATCCCGTGACTTACAAGCTAAAGTTCCTGGCCACCTTATGGATTCCCAACTCCTTCCACGTATCTCTCCTCAAACCAGTAGTTCTTAAATCTTTTTCTGATGATCCAGGTACCACTCCAGCTCCAGTCTCCGCTGAGGACGTCTATGAGGTAAAGAATATTTTGGCCACCAAAAGGGTAAGAGATAGTGATGAGCGAGCATGCTCTCCACTGCTCGGTACTCGCCCGAGCATCTCAGTACTCGAGATGCTTGGAGCTCGCTGAGTACTTGCGCGATGCTCGGTCGGGAGCTCGGGTCCTCGTCCTGCATGTTTGGCGCTATTTAGAGCACCAATCATGCAGGGATTGTCTGCCACTCACTGTAATGCCACAGCCATGGTGGTTGTGGCATTACAGTGATTGCCCAAATCGATGGGAACAGTGCTCACAGTGAAATATGAAAAGCCGGCAATTCATCAGCGGCATACATCGGTACCCGACAATTTAGAACAGAAAGAATAGAGCATCACACATAGATTAAATAGATAGAAACATGTCAGTCACATATATACAATAAGTACAGTGACAGTGTTGGTTACTGTACTTGTCATTTAGTGTTAAAATAAAGGATTTATTAAAAAATAAATTGGCGTGTGGTTCCCCGTAATTTTAGTCTCTAGCAGAGGTTAAGCAGACGGCTGGAGCAGATGTTTTAAGCCTGGGAAGGGGGTAATACCCACGGAGCTTCCCAGGCTACTAATATCAGCACCCAGTTGAATACCTAGCCTTTACTAGCTATTAAAATGGGGGACCCCAAAAAAAAATGACATGGAGTCCCCCCTATTTTAATAGCTAGCAAAGGCTAGGCAGACAGCTGGGGGCTGATATTAACAGCCCAGGAAGGGTGCCATGAATATTGGCCCCCTCCCAGGCTAGAAACACCAGCCGTCAGCCGCCCCAAAAATGGCGCATCCATAGGATGTGCCAATTCTGGCACTTAGCCTCACTCTTCCCACTGCCCTGTAGCGGTGGCAGTGGGGTAATAGGGCTGGGGTTGATGTCAGCTTATAATACCAGCTGATATCTAGTCCAGATCAGTCCAGATCAGTGATTGGTCGCGGACCAAGTCTGCAACCAATCACCGATTTGTGCGCCACATTTAAATAGCGGCCACGACCAATTGGATGTCAGCGCCGCTCCCCGGTCCTCCCTTCACGCCCTAGCCGCATGCATGTCAGCGGCGCTGCCTGTGCGGATACTTCCGCTCCGAGCACCCGGGACATGAGCGGGCGCTCGGAGCAAAAGTATCCCGACCCGCAGCGCCGCTCCCCGGTCCTCCCTTCACACCCTAGCCGCTGATGTCCCCACAGTTTCCGCATGGTGTTACAAAGGTCCGGACATTTGTGTTAAAAATCGCTGATTGGTCACTGGTGTTTAAATGTGGAGCCAAGATCGGTGATTGGTCGTGGCCGATATTTAAATTTGGCGCCCAAATCAGTGATTGGTCGCGAGCAGCATGCGGATACTGTGGGGACATCGCTGCGGGTCGGGATACTTCTGCTCCGACCACCCGCTCATGTCCCGGGTTCTCGCAGCGGAAGTAGCCGCACAGGCAGCGGCGCTCCCCGGTCCTCACTAATACGATTCCGCTCCCCGCTCCTCACCAATACGATTCGCTGATTGGTCGCGCTCTCCACACCCGACCAATCAGTGATCTTGGCACCAATTCACCCACCCAACAATACCCAATATAACATAATATCTTATATGTTATACAGGCCTAATCCACACTAAAAAAATATTTATTTTCTGTTACTAACGTGATACAGTAGGTGAGATCTCAGTTTGAGATTGTTTGGAGCATATCTTCTATGTTATACAGGTCTCATCCACACTAAAAAAATTACTTTCTTCTGTGACTAACATGATACAGCAGGGGTGTACTCAGTTTGAAATTGTTTGGAGCATATCTTCTATGATATACAGGCCTCATCCACACTAAAAAAAATATTTCTTCTGTTACTAACGTCATGCAGTAGGAGGGATCTCAGTTTGAAATTGTTTGGAGCATATCTTCTATGTTATACAGGTGTAACGGGTCTGGGAGGTGGAACCTCTGAGCAACTATACAAAGGGGCAGTCCTTGTAAGGAAGCGGATGACTCCCAGGGAAGGCGGGCAGGCAGTCACGGCTAGTGACGGGGACAGTCTCTGGGTAAGAGGGCAGGAGGTCACGGCAAGTGACGGGGACCGTCTCTCGACAGGCGGGTGGTCACGGCAAGTGACGGGGACAGTCTCTTGACGGACGGGTGGTCACGGCAAGTAACGGCTAAGCCTCCAGGAAGGCTAGCAGGCAGGTAGCAGGTGGACGCTCCCAGGTGAGCGGGCAAGAGTCTCTGGACAGACAGGTGGTCACAGCAAGTGACGGCTGAGCTTCCAGGTAGGCTAGCAGGCAGGCAGCAGGTGGACGCTCCCAGGTGAGCGGGAGAGAGTCTCTGGACAGGCGGGTGGTCACAGCAAGTGACGGCAGAGCCTCCAGGTAGGCTAACAGGCAGGTAGCAGATGGACGCTCCCAGGTGAGCGGGCAAGAGTCTCTGGACAGGCAGGTGGTCACAGCAAGTGACGGCAGAGCCTCCAGGTAGGCTAACAGGCAGGTAGCAGATGGACGCTCCCAGGTGAGCGGGCAAGAGTCTCTGGACAGGCAGATGGTCACAGCACGTGACGGCAGAGCCTCCAGGTAGGCTAGCAAGCAGGTAGCAGGTGAGCGCTCCCAGGTGAGCGGGCAGACGGATCCATAGACAGACTGGCAGGGCTGGTAGGCAGACTGTCGGACCGCAGGAATGTCAGCAGATAGACATGTATCAGGCAGGTATCAAACAGGCAACTGGCAAGTAACTGGCAGGTATCTGGTAACGGGACCTGAGGGCTGAAGCAGAGTGAAAGGCTATGCTACAACATTGCTCGGGCACCTACATTTTAGAGGAGGTGCCTTATCTATGGAGAGGTCCTCCGGCCATTGGCCGGGGACTCCTTAGGACGGCGCGTGGCCGCTTTAAGAGAGGGGGAGCGCGCGCACGCGCGCTCTAAGCACAGTGGCCGGGAAGGAGCGCGCGCTGCCAGCAGAGCGGGAGGAAGACGCCGGGCACGGAGCGGAGAGGTGAGGGGAACAGCGTCCCTGCCTAGCAGGAGGCAGGGACGCCGACGCTACAGTACCCCCCCTTTAGGCCCCCCCCCTTTTTAGGCCAGACAGAAATTTATCAAGGATGAGAGGGGCATGGATGTTCTCCCGGGGCTCCCAAGTTCTCTCCTCAGGACCAAACCCCTTCCAATCTACTAGAAAAAAGGTCTTTCCTCTTACCCTTTTGGTGGCCAGAATGTTCTCTACCTCAAACTCGTTTTCAGCAGAAACCAGAGCAGGGGGCGTACCTGTAGACTTGGAAAAAGAGTTAAGTACCACGGGTTTGAGGAGAGATACATGGAAGGAGTTAGGGATCTGCAAGTTGGCCGGGAGTTTCAATTTATAGGCCACCGGGTTGATCTGCTTGATAACCTCCTGTGGGCCGATGAACAGAGGCCCTAACTTGTAGGAAGGAACCTTGAGCCGGACATACTTGGACGAGAGCTAGACTTTATCTCCAGGATGGAATTGTGGAGGATCCAGGCGTTTTTTGTCAGCGTGTTTTTTCATCCGCTCGGACGACTGAAGGAGTGCGGATCGGGTACTCTCCCAAATGGAGGAAAATTCGATAATGAAAGATTCCACAGCCGGATTGTCCACCGAGGTGGAGACGGGAAATGGGATCCGAGGATGCTGACCGAAGACTACAAAAAATGGGGATTTGGAGGAAGATTCGCTCTCGTGGTTATTGTAAGAGAATTCGGCCCATGGTAGGAGATCCACCCAGTCTGAATGGTGGGCATTAACGAAGTGCAAGAGGTAACTGGTCAGGATCTGATTGATCCGCTCCACTTGACCATTGGACTGTGGGTGGTAAGCGAAGGAGAAGTCCAGGGTGACGTCTAGCAGCTTACATGTGGCTCTCCAGAAGCGTGAGGTGAACTGAACCCCACGATCCGACATGATGTGGAGGGGCAGGCCATGGAGACGGAAGATGTGGCGGATAAAGTCTTTAGCCAGCTCGGGTGCAGACGGGAGGCTCGGCAGGGGAATGAAGTGAGCCATCTTGGAAAAGCAGTCAGCGACCACTCAAATGACCGTACAACCGGCAGAGACAGGGAGATCTGTTATAAAGTTCATAGCTATATGCTGCCAGGGGGCAGCAGGTACTGGAAGAGGAAGGAGGCGACCGGCTGGCAGGTGTCTCGGAACCTTGTTGTGGGCGCAGGACACACTGGCTGAAACAAAGTCTATTACGTCCTTGTGCAGGGTAGGCCACCAGTAGTGCCGGGTAATAAGCTGGAGGGTTTTTTTCTGACCGGCGTGGCCAGCTAGCTTAGACGAGTGACCCCAGTGTAGGATCTTCTCCCGATCAGGTACAGTTACGAACGTCTTACCGGGAGGGAGACGATTTAGATTCACTGGGGCCACCTGCATTACTCTGGCGGGATCGATGATGTGTTTAGGTTCCTCCTCGAGATCAGACATCAGGAAGGATCGGAACAAGGCGTCAGCTTTGATGTTTTTGTCAGCTGGGCGAAAATGAAGGACGAAATCAAAGCGAGCAAAAAGCAAGGACCACCGGGCTTGGCGCGGGTTAAGTCTCTGGGCACTCTGGAGGTAAGCCAAGTTCTTGTGGTCCGTGTAAATTATTACCGGGTGAAGAGCCCCCTCGAGCAGGTAACACCACTCCTCCAATGCCAGCTTAATGGCCAATAACTCTCGGTCTCCTATAGAATTGTTGCGCTCAGAAGAGGAGAAGAGTTTGGAGAAGAAGCCGCAAGTTACCATTCTCCCGGAAGACGATTTTTGGGTAAGTACCGCTCCGGCTCCAGAGGAGGAGGCGTCAACTTCCAGGAAGAATTGTTTGTTGCTGTCCGGGCGATGCAGCAATGGGGCGGAAGAGAAAGCCTGTTTTAAGGAAAGAAAGGCTTCCTCTGCTTCGGGCGGCCATTCTCTGGGATTAGTACCCTTACGGGTGAGCGCAGAGATTGGGGCAGTCCGGGAAGAGAAGTGCGGTATGAAGAGGCGGTAGTAGTTGGCGAAGCCCAGGAACCCGCTGAATAGCCTTCAACCCCTCTGGTCGAGGCCACTTCTGGATGGCAGACAGTTTCTCAGGATCCATTCGTAGGCCGGTCTGAGAGATTATGTAGCCCAAAAACGAAAGCGAGGTCTGCTCAAAGAGGCACTTCTCATATTTAGCGTAGAGGTGGTTCTGCCTGAGCCTGAGCAGGACCTGATGAACATCCCTCCGGTGCGTGAGAAGATCCGGAGAGAAGACCAAGATGTCGTCCAGGTACACCACTACGCAGGTGTAGAGGAGGTCCCGGAAGATGTCATTGACCAACTCTTTAAAGACGGCGGGAGCGTTACAGAGACCAAAGGGCATTACCAGGTATTCATATTGGCCGTCCCGGGTGTTGAATGCCGTCTTCCACTCATCCCCCTGACGGATACGGACCAGGTTATAGGCCCCACGGAGGTCCAGCTTGGTGAAGATTCTAGCCCCCCTCAGACGGTCAAATAACTCCGGAATTAGCGGAAGGGGGTATTTATTCTTCACCGTGATCTGGTTAAGGCCTCTATAGTCTATACAGGGACGGAGTGAGCCGTCCTTCTTCTTAACGAAGAAGAAGCCTGCTCCCGCCGGGGAGGTAGATTTCCGGATAAATCCCCGGGCCAGATTCTCCTCAATATATTCAGACATGGACCGGGTCTCAGCAGCGGACAAAGGGTAAATACGCCCACGGGGAGGAGCAGCGCCGGGTATCAGGTCGATTGAGCAGTCGTATGGTCTATGAGGGGGTAATGTCTCTGCCTCCTTTTTATTAAAGACGTCCGCATAAGACCAATAGGGAACCGGAAGTCCAGGTAGATTGGCTGGGGTAGGAGAAGGATGGACAGGATGGACGGGAACTAAACAAGTCTTATGGCAGTCCGGTCCCCAGCGAAGGACTTCTCCGGTCTGCCAATCAAGCACGGGTGCATGTTTCTGAAGCCAAGGTAGGCCTAGCAAGAGGGCGTGAGAGAGTCCAGGCAGAACATGAAAGAAGATGCTCTCAGAGTGCAGCATTCCCACCTGCAGAGTAATGGATTCGGTGATGAGTTGGATGGGACGTGGTAAGAGGCCCCCATCCACGGCAGCGACAGGTAAGGGTACAGCCAGAGGTTTGGTGGGAATGCGGTATTTCTCTACCAGGGACTGAGAAATGAGATTTCCGGCAGCTCCAGAGTCAAGTTGGGCTAGTTCAAAATAACGGTTCTCCCCGCAGATGATAGAGACCGACAGCAACAGAGATGGAGAGGGTTTACTCTTGTCTAGGACGACCTCTCTGAGCGATCCTAGTCACAGGCATTTCCCGACCTCTCCGGGCAAGAACGGATCTGGTGCTCCTTACTGCCATAGTAGAAGCAGCTCCCCTCGGCTCGGCGTAACTCTTGACGGGTTTTGACCATCTTGGTCTGGTCGACCTGCATAGGCTCGGGTGAGTGCGCCTGGGGAGTAGCGGGAGAAGAGACGGGTTTCTGAAAGGTAGGGGCTAGACGTGGAAACCTCCTCTCATGGGTGACCTCTTTGGCGCGCTCCTGGAACCGGATGTCAATCCGGGTGGCAAGAGTTATTAAGTCGTCGAGAGTGGTAGGAATGTCCCGACCGGCGAGTTCATCTTTAATATGGCCGGACAGACCCTCCCAAAAGACAGACACCAGGACGTCGTTATCCCAGGCCAGCTCCGAAGCAAGGGTACGGAACCATATGGCATATTGGCCCACGGTGAGATTTCCTTGACGGAGGCGTAGCAGAGATGATGCGGATGAGGTCTTCCGTCCTGGTTCGTCGAAGAATTTCCGGAAAGCCGAGAGAAAGGCTGGCAGGTTGGACACCAGGGGGTCTCCTCTCTCCCACAGAGGATTTAGCCAAGCCAGTGCCTCCCCCGTGAGATGGGACATGATGAAGCCTACTTTGGCTTGGTCGGTGGAAAACTGGTGTGCCAACAGTTCGAAGTGCAGAGTACACTGGTTAATGAAGCCCCGGGCCTGGCAGGGATCTCCGCCAAAACGAGGAGGAGCGGGGAGGCGGGGACTGGGAGGAGATGCCATAGTGTTGATGGGCAGCGGCGGTGCCGGGGGAGTAAGTGTGCGAGTGGAGGCAGCTCCCGATGAGGTAGTCAATGTGTCCAGGCGGGAGTTAACACTACGCAGGTGACTCAGGATGGACTCCTGTTGGCACCTCTGACGGGAAAGTTCATGACATAGGTCCGAGAACGAGGGAGCTTGGGTGCCACTGGGTTCCATGGCCTGAGCAAACTGTAACGGGTCTGGGAGGTGGAACCTCTGAGCAACTATACAAAGGGGCAGTCCTTGTAAGGAAGCGGGTGACTCCCAGGGAAGGCGGGCAGGCAGTCACGGCTAGTGACGGGGACAGTCTGGGTAAGAGGGCAGGAGGTCACGGCAAGTGATGGGGACAGTCTCTCGACAGGCGGGTGGTCACGGCAAGTGACGGGGACAGTCTCTTGACAGACGGGTGGTCACGGCAAGTGACGGCTAAGCCTCCAGGTAGGCTAGCAGGCAGGTAGCAGGTGGACGCTCCCAGGTGAGCGGGCAAGAGTCTCTGGACAGACAGGTGGTCACAGCAAGTGGACGGCTGAGCCTCCAGGTAGGCTAGCAGGCAGGTAGCAGGTGGACGCTCCTAGGTGAGCGAGCAAGAGTCTCTGGACAGGCAGATGGTCACAGCACGTGACGGCAGAGCCTCCAGGTAGGCTAGCAAGCAGGTAGCAGGTGAGCGCTCCCAGGTGAGCGGGCAGACGGATCCATAGACAGACTGGCAGGGCTGGTTGGCAGACTGTCGGACCGCAGGAATGTCAGCAGATAGACACGTATCAGGCAGGTATCAAACAGGAAACTGGCAGGTAATTGGCAGGTAACTGGCAGGTATCTGGTAATGGGACCTGAGGGCTGAAGCAGAGTGAAAGGCTATGCTACAACATTGCTCGGGCACCTCCATTTTGGAGGAGGTGCCTTATATATGGAGAGGTCCTCCGGCCATTGGCCGGGGACTCCTTAGGACGGCGCGCGCGCGGCCGCTTTAAGAGAGGGGGAATGCCCTAAGCACAGAGGCCGGGAAGGAGCGCGTGCTGCCAGCAGAGCGGGAGGAAGACGCCGGGCACGGAGCGGAGAGGTGAGGGGAACAGCGTCCCTGCCTAGCATGAGGCAGGGACGCTGACGCTACAACAGGCCTCATCCACACTAAAAAAATATTTTTTTCTGTTACTAATGTGATATAGCATGCTAGGTGTCAGTTTGATATTTCTTTGAGCATATCTTCTATGTTATATAGGCCTAATCCACACTAAAAAAATACTTTCTTCTGTTACTAACATGATACGGTAGGGGAGATCTCAGTTTGAAATAGTTTGGAACATATCTTCTATGTTGTACTGGCCTTATCCACACTAAAAAATACTTTCTTCTGTTACTTACATGATACAGTAGGGGAGATCTCAGTTTGAAATTATTTGGAGCATATCTTTTATGTTATTTAGGCCTCATCCACACTAAAAAATACTTTCTTCTGTTACTGACAAGATACGGTAGGGGAGATTTCAGTTTGAAATTGTTTGGGACATATCTTCTATGTTATACAGACCTCATCCACACAAAAAAAGCTTTATTCTGTTTCTAACGTGATACAGCATGGGAGATTTCAGTTTTTAAATTGTTTTGAGCATATCTTCTATGTTATACAGGCCTCATCCACAGTAAAAAATATTTTTTTCTTTTACCAACGTGATACACCAGGCCAGGTGTCAGTTTGATATTTCTTGGAGCATATCTTCTATGTTATATAGGCCTCATCCTCAGTAAGAAATATTTTTTTCAGTTGCTAATGTGATACAGCAGGCCATATCTCACCTTGTCAATTAGTGCTGCTGAGATTCTGCTGTGTGCAGAGCTGTTGCAGAGTAAAAAAAAAACAATTTTTTTCAGTTGCTAAAATTATACAGCGAGCCATGTCTCACCTTGTCATTTTGTGGCAGTGAAATTCAGCTGTATGCAGAGCTCATGCAGAGTAAACAAAAATATTTTTTTCTGTGACTAACATGATGCAGTAGGGGAGATCTCAGTTTGAAATTGTTTGAAACATATATGCTATGTTATACAGGCCTCATCCACATTAAAAAAAATATTATTTCTTCTGTTAGTAACGTTATACAGCAGGCCAGATGTCAGTTTAAAATTTTTGGCAGCTGATATTGTTCTCCACACAGGGATACACATATTAAAGTCAAAATTAGTTTTGACCATGGTATATAAAGCAGGCTATATTTCATCTTTTAATTCTTTTATGCTGATATTGTTCTCCATACAAGGGTACACATTAATGATGAGCGAGCACTAAATGTGCTCAAATTAGTGGTTCAGCGGTTTCTGAAAACCTACCTAGATATGCCAGAGCTGCTTGTAAAAGTACGTTGCATGTGTGCCCATTTCAGAAAGTCAGCTACATGCTTCCACCAGACTGACAGTGCTTCAGCTGCATTTGCAGCTTCTAGCTCTCCGATTGATGTGCGATGTCACCACACCTTGGAAATCAACATTGCAGATCTTGGGAAGCATTTGTGAGCAGCAGAGGGCAGTTGTTGAGTACCAGCTTCAACACGTCCGTTAGGTCAGGTCAGCCTCCGCATATAAGAGCTGATGAGTGGGCATGGATGTCTGACATCTATACCGTCCTCCAAAACTTTGAGGACTCCACAAGATGGCTTAATGATGACACTTGGTGACTTAAACCGTGTCTTTGCTTATGCATGTTATTTCTCAAAATGCATTGCAGATCAGGCCATTGCCCAACTCTGTAGTCATGAAATTCAATGCGTAAAGAATAAAGATCTTTGTGTGTTGAAGCACCAAAAAGTGTGAGCTTATATGAGACCGGCTGCCATTGCTTATGGAACAAGCTGTTTTAGAGGACTTCCTGGGAGAAATGACAGCCGGAGTAGATACAGTATCCCACTATGTCAGTCCTTTCACCGACCTAAAGTATATGGCTGTGGTGAAATACAACTCTCACTGAGAAGCAGCCCTGGATAAGAAAAGTCTGTGTGAAGGTTCCTGGATATGCTATGGCTACTTTTTTACTGTGGACTGGCTCCCACAATCTATAAAACTTAAGATGCAATCTGGCACCTTGGCAAAGCCCAATTCTGTTCTCCCTCTGATATCTAACAAACAAGTCATGTTGGAGAAACTTGCACCTACTGCCACTCAATGTCTTCAGCTCCTTTGTAAGAAACTAATGTTTGGGTAGCCAGTCTACCTAATAAAATTCCTGAGGTACGGAAATTGTGGATGGCTTTGCTTCTGGTACTGAGTGGTAATACCAAACCATGGCGTGCCATTCATTGGAAATTCCTGGCTGGTTGTAGAAAAGCTCATTCCCACAGAAAAGTACCAGCAAGCTAAGGAGATGGTGGCCTCTATTATCATGAAAGAGTTAGCTCGTTGTCTAGGAGACCAACCACCGCTGCTGTCTACCTTGTGTACATTGTATTGAAGCTTGCAAGGATTGAGAGTTTACATTGGCGAGTCTGGTTTTTATACTAAAGATCCTGCTGTGTTTTTATAGTTTTAAGTGAGCACACAGAGACCGTGGTTTCTGCAGCAGCCCATCCACCCCGGATAGTGGCAGAGAAATTGCTGTTTTATCAGGTTGAGGATACGAGCCATGCAAAGCACGTGTGTGAGGTTGCCTCGGCATAGGGCCGCCACTAGGTTTACACTATTATCGCAATTCCTTCCCTTGCTGCAAGTTCAGTGGAGACAACCATTGCTCAAACTCGGCATGGATAGCTGTCCACAACTCTTGATCAGTTTGACTGCGATATCCAAGGCATATTAACTGAAACACTGTATGATTGCAGTGAGCCCTGGCTGTGCAGTACGAAGGTGGGGGGATTCTATCTGCACTGTTGGAACATGTGTTTCATTAAGGCTGAGGTTGAGGGCGCAGATGGAAGCCCTAGAGGAGGTGGAGGGGGCCGAAGCACTGGAGGAAGAGTTAGATACAGAAGTTTGTCCTGCAAGACTTGGGGATTCCAAGACGTGGTGTCTAGTGGTTTAGTTCTCCATCCCCTGGTATGTAATAGTTTAGTTCTCCAACCCTAGATGTTTAGTAGTTTAATTTTCAAACCCCTGATGTCTATTAGTTTAGTTCCCCGTGTTCTGGTGTGTATTTGTTTTGTTCTCTAACCTCTAGCTGTTTAGTAGTTTATTTTTCCAACCCCTGTTGTCTAGTAGTTTAGTTCTCTATATCCTGGAGGGTAGTGGTTTATTTCTCCATCCCCAAGTGCCCTGCAAGCCTTAGGGGTTTCAGGACTTGTGGAGCAGCCCATTCCTTGCCTGCCCCCAGAGCCATCAGAGTCACCCAGTGCCCAGTCAGCAAGATTTAATGCCCCTGCCCATGCTTGCTTGTCCAGGTGTCAGTGATGAACCTGGCAGACCTAGATTTTTTAAAGGAGTGGGTGATCTTATCTGCAACATTCTGGTGTAGGGCAGGCACAGCTTTCTTAGAGAAACAATGGCGACTGGGCAAATGCTACTGGGGGACCACGACGGCCATCAGCTTTTGGAAACATGTCTGTATTAGTGATGAGTGAATGTTTCAATATTCAGTTCGGATTATGATTGCCGAATTTGCAATATTCACCAATTAATTCGTCGAATATTCGTCGAACATTACCAAATGCCATAGGACTCAATGTGGGGCAAAAATAAACGCATATACAACACCTTCAAAAGCTTCCAAAACACATCAAATTAGGGGTAAACACCTGGAAAGTGTCATCAAATAACCCAGAGTACAAGTACTATAATTATTATTATTATTACAGCGACATTTATTCCGTGGCGCTTTACATATGAAAAGTGACTCACCGACTGGTACAAGAGGCGAGAGGACCCTGCCCATGAGGGTGCACAAACAATCTACAAGGTATAGGTGAGGATACAGTAGGTCAGGGTACAGCTAGTCGCGCAGCGGTATGCTGGAGCGAGGGTTACCGCAGATTGTACTGAAGTGGGCCTTCAGCTTCCTTTTCAAGGTTTCCACGGTAGGCGACAGTCTGATGTGTTGGGGTACAGCATTACACAGTAGGTGCATGGGACAAACCTGCTGAGAGACTAAATCACGGTGAGCTTCCAGGAGCTCACAATTGAGCAGATTAACCCCTGAACCAATTAATATGAAGGCAAAAGGCTTCTAATGACTGCAAGAGGAGATGCTGCAGTCTTCTGGCTCCTCTCTGTCACAGTAAACCCGTGACACCTTGCAAGCTTCAACACAATGTTCACAAGGTAGACAGGTTGGTCTCCTAGACAACAAGCTAACTCCTTTATGATGATAGAGGCCACCATCTCCTTAGCTTGCTGCTTGTACTTTTCTGTGGGAATGAGCTCTTCTCCAATCAGCCTAGAATATATCCAGTGATATATGGCATGACACCATGGTATTAGCAGTGCACATAGTACCAGAAGTGAAGCCATCCACAATTTCCTTCTCAGGAATTTTATTTGGTAGACTGAGTGCCTGCCCAAACATTAGTTTCTCACAAAGGAGCTGAAGACACTGAGTGGAAGTAGGTGCAAGTTTCTCCAGCATGTTAGATATCAGAGCTGGGAGAACAGAGAGAGCAGCATGGTGGCTCAGTAATTAGCACTGCTGCCTTGCAGCGCTGGAGTCCTGGGTTCAAATTCCACCAAGAGCAACATCTGCAAGTAGTTTGTATGTTCTCCCGTGTTTGCGAGGGTTTCCCCCATGTTCTCCGGTTTCCTCCTCAGTAAAAAAGCAGCCATACTGGAGTGTTCACAGTTCAAAAAATTAGGGCCTGACACCACTATTTCCGTGGCCAACAGATTGGAGATGGTGGAGTTCAAACTCTTAGTCGTTTACATGACCACAACTATGGGACCGAGGACTGGCTGTTTTGCTGAGAGAGAGCAGAGTACGGTGAACCGGACAAACTGCTGAACCATAAGTAAGATGCAGGTGGAGAAGTTACGATGGATTGATAAAGTCGTGGTGTGCGCGTTTTCTGAGATTGGTCAAAAATAGCAGGCATGTCCGCTTCTGTTATAGCTGGCCGGCTCTCATTCAGCCTGACTGGAGTGGGTAAAGAACTAGAGGTTCTTCGGTGGGAGACCTGCGTGACAATACTTGGCACAGTAACAGTGGAGGAAGAAGAAGCAGCAGATGCGGTTGATGGAGCGGCAGATGGCTGTTGAGGTTCGCATTTTATCGCAGTGAGATTGCCAGGGTAACGCATGTTGATTGCGTATGTGAAGGTTCATGCATGTAGTAGTCAAATTAATTGGCTTTTTCCCTCTACTGAGTTTTTTCTTGCAAAGTTTGCAGATAACGTGAGTTGGCTTATCCTTTGCGGTTTCAAAAAAGGCCCAGGCTAGGCAACCCTTGCCATCCCTGCGAGCTGCAGAGCTGTGACCGCTGCTAGCCACAGTTGTGGCTAACGATGCAGTGCTCGTTGCGGTTCCAACACTCCGTGTGTGAGTCGTAGGACGCAATGTAACCTCCTCATCTTCCTCCTCCACCACCTCCTCACATGAGCTACTCAGCTGCATCCCTCTGGGTTCACACCAAGTGGGATCTACAACCTCATCATCATCCAATGTGTTATCTCATTCCTTGACCTGAGAATAACCCTCCTCCTCTTCTTGCACTGACAACACAGTACAGTCTGCTTGACCCTCAGGGGTTAACTTCTGGTGACAAGGATCAGGAAGCTTTGTGGACTCTACTTTTTTTTCCCCTCTATGGAGAACAATATTTGCACCAAAGAATTTTAAGATGAGATGTAGCCTGCTTTATATATCACGGTAGTAAGAAGACCAATTTTGAGTTTATCATGTCTATGTAACCCTATGTGGAGAACAATATAGGCACCAAAAAATTAATTTCACTTGAGTATAACAATTGTAAAGGAGACCAAAACTTCTTCCACTACAGCCAACCCAGGAGATGAAGACCTAACCAGGAGAATTCATATTTCCCTAAATTAGGGCCTAACACCACCAAAGTGGCATCAATTTCATCAGAGCAGAAGTAGTTTAATGGAGTCCAAAACCTCTTTCACTGCAGCCAACCCAGGAGACGGAGACCTAACCAGGAGTTTTCACATTTCCAAAAATTAGTGGCAGACACCAATGAAATGGCATCAAGTAGAAGTAGCATAATGGAGACCAAAGCCTCTTCCACTACAGCCATCCCAGCAGATGGAGACTCAATCAGGATTCTCCACATTTCCAAAAATTAGGGGCAGACACCAGCAAAGTGGCATCAATTTCACTACAGTAGAAATAGTATAATTAGGACTGACGCCTCTTCCACTGCAGCAAACCCAGGAGATGGATACCTAACCAACAGTGTTCACATTTCCAAAAACTACTGGCAGACACCAGCGAAGTGGCATCAATTTCACTACAGTAGAAATAGTAGAATTAGGACCGACATCTCTTCCACTGCTGCCAACCCAGGAGATGGAGACCTAACCAGGAGTGTTCACATTTCCCTAAATTAGGGCCTAACACCACCAAAGTAGCATCAATTTCACCAGAGTAGAAGTAGTTAATGGAGACCAAAACCTCTTCCAGTACAGCCAACCCAGGAGATGGAGACCTAACCAGAAGTGTTCACATTTCCAAAAATTTGTGGAAGACACCAGAGAAATGGCATCAATTTCACTACAGTAGAAATAGTAGAATTAGGACCGACACCTCTTTCACTACAGCCAACCCAGGAGATGGAGACCTAACCCTGAGTGTTCACATTTCCAAAAATTTGTGGCAGACACCAGCGAAGTGGCATCAATATCACTACAGTAGAAATAGTAGAATTAGGACCGACACCTCTTCCACTACAGCCAACCCAGGAGTGTTCATATTTCCCCAAATTAGGGCCTAACACCACCAAAGTGGCAACTATTTCACCAGAGTACAGTAGCAGTAGTTTAATGGAGATCAAAACCTCTTCCACTACAGTCAATCCAGTAGATGGAGACTCAGTCAAGATTCTCCATATTTCCAAAAATTAGTGGCAGACTCCAGCGAAGTGGCATCAATTTCACTACAGTACAAATAGTATAATTAGGACCAATACCTCTTCCTCTACAGCCAACCCAGGAGATGCAGACCTTAGCAGGAGTTTTCACATTTCCCTAAATTAGGGCCTAACACCACCGAAGTGGCATCAATTTCACTAAAGTAGTAGTAGCATAATGGAGACCAAAACCTTTTCCATTACAGTGAACCCAGCAGATAGAGACTCAATCAGGATTCTCCACATTTCCAAAAATGAGTGGCAGATACCAGCGAAGTTGCATCAATTTCACTACAGTAGAAATAGTAGAATTAGGAATGACACCTCTTCCACTACAGCCAACCCAGCAGATGAAGACACAATCAGGAGTGTTCACATTTAAAAAAATTAGGGCCTAAAACCTGCAGCAGCAGCAAAAGCAGGCACAGAAGCCATATCACAGACTGTAATACCACGAGATCAATGCAGCACATTAAAAACTACAACATCGCCTAGTCTGTACAGTCTGCTATTGGGGTGCAAAAGTCCTTGGAGATCCATTACTTGTTCATCTTGATGAAAGTTAGGCAGTCTACACTTTCATGGGACAGCTGGCTGCGCTTATCCATCAGGAGACCACCAGCAATGCTGAAGACACGGTCTGAGAGAACGCAGGCTGCCGGGCATGATAAAACCTCCAAGGTGTGACAGGTGAGCTCAGGCTGTAACACAGGTACTTTAGATCAGAGGTCCCCAACCGCCGGTCCGCGGACCAGGACCGGGCCGTTGGGGTTTTTCAGCCGGTCCGCGGGGAGAGGGGGCCCCTCCAGCCTCCAGCAGGGCCGCCATCAGGGCATGACTGCCCTGACTCCAGTATGGGGCCCGGCCGGTAGGAGCCCCCTCGGAGCCCCCCTCTTGTGCGTCTCTCTCCTCATGGGGCCCCCGGCCCCATGCTAAGCGCCGGGTCCGGGACATCTTAGCGCTGCGCTGCTGCGGCAGCACCTTCATGATTCCCCTGACTTCCGGTCATGTGACGGCGCCGTCACATGGCCGGAAGTCAGGAGAACCTGGTGTCAGCGATTTGGACGAGCGCCAGGATTCTGCAGGGATCGCATGGGGGTAAGTATAACAAGTTTTATTTTTTTTTAAATACAATTAACTAGGAGTGGGGGGAATGGGAGATGCACATGGGGGGAGGGGAGAGATGAGAGATGCACATGGGGGAGGGGAGAGATGAGAGATCCACATGGGGGGGGGGAGAGATGAGAGATGCACATGGGGGAGGGGAGAGATGAGAGATCCACATGGGGGGGAGGGGAGAGATGAGAGATGCACATGGGGGAGGGGAGAGATGAGAGATCCACATGGGGGGGAGGGGAGAGATGAGAGATGCACATGGGGGGAGGGGAGAGATGAGAGATGCACATGGGGGGAGGGGAGAGATGAGAGATGCACATGGGAGGGAGGGGAGAGATGAGAGATGCACGGGGGGGTGAGAGATGCACGGGGGGGTGAGAGATGCACGGGGGGGATGAGAGATGCACGGGGGGTGGATGAGAGATGCACGGGGGGGTGAGAGATGCACGGGGGGGATGAGAGATGCACGGGGGGTGGATGAGAGATGCACGGGGGGGTGAGAGATGCACGGGGGGGATGAGAGATGCACGGGGGGTGGATGAGAGATGCACGGGGGGGTGAGAGATGCACGGGGGGGATGAGAGATGCACGGAGGGGATGAGAGATGCACGGGGGGTGGATGAGAGATGCACAGGGGGTGGATGAGAGATGCATGGAGGGGGATGAGAGATGCACGGAGGGGGATGAGAGATGCACGGGGGTGAGCTGCACATGGGGGGGTGAGAGATGCACATGGGGGGGTTATGTTTACATAACTTTGTTGCCTTATGAAGGGCGGGGGGGGCCCCCAAAAATTTCTTGCACAGGGGCCCACTACAGTCTGTGTCCGCCCCTGGGATGAAGTAAATGCAGCTGAACAGCAGCTGTCAGGACAGCTGCACTGTCCTGCTGCAGGGCGTGATGGGGCCTCAGTGATGCGGCTCCTGGCACAGCACATTATGTGGGGCTCCTGGCGGGGACCTGGTCTACACTATATGATAAGTATGCACTAAACTCCAAATCCCTCCATTACCCCGCCCCCATATGACCAAAGCCCCGCCCACCCCACCCCCTCCTTGCTGGGCCATGGAAAAATGATCTTGCTTCAAGCCGGTCCCTGGTGCAAAAAAGGTTGGGGACCACTGCTTTAGATGCAGTGACACAGAAGCACAGAGCAGCCAATACAGGGTTAATAAACAGGGAAAGTTTATGATAACAAGATGAATCTCCATGCAGGGAGTAACAGGGGAAGATATGGGGAAATAGCAGATATTTAGTCTGTAACTGACAGTTTACAGTTTAACTAGATGTAGCAGAGTCAAACCGGTAACAAACGACAGTTTTTTCACTTAGCTGACTTGTATCCTCTACAAGGCAGTTGCCAGCTGGTGCTGGTGATGCTGTCTTCAGGTTTCCCCGCCCAAACAATGCTCCGTCTTCTGGCGGCAGCGGGCGGTCTCCGGTTTTACCCGCTGAGCCCCTAGTCCATAGCACAGCACCTCACGTGCTCAGCTCCACGGACCCTGCATCTCTTCTCCCTACAATCAGCTTGACTCCTCCGGTCCACTGCACTCGGATCCCTTGCTCCAAGTCCTGTAGCCAGGAGCCTGGAACCTCTCACACTGCTCTGCTCCGCAGGACTCAGCTCTGCTTTCCCGCGCAAACGTCCTCGTCTCTCCCTCTCTCTCGTCACACCGGGAGTCCTTCTGTCACCTGACCTCCCAGCTCTCTCTCTCGACACACCCCCTGCTTCCCTGTCACATGACTCCTCTGCTTGCAGTCTGTCTTCCCCCTGCAACAAGAGGTACGGCCCCGGCAGTTCTGGATCCCTTGCTCTGAAAGCACTTATACCCCGATCTTCCCCCTTACACTCCCGCTCTCTTTTAACTCGCCATTCCACGGGTGAGAGTTCCGTCATCAAATGTTCACATTCTTGGACTTCCTGGACGATACAGTACCATATGAATTGATCTTGTTCGTAACGGTGAGGAGGCACTCCTGCTGTTGTCCGTTCTGGACCGGCGTAACTCAGTTTGACCGATGGGGGGTGCAGGGTCACTCGGATTTCCAATCTTCGCCTGCCCGGTGGCTTCAACCGATGTTGTTCCCTTGCCGCCTGCACTGGGGACTGCAGGTAATCGAGTGCTGGGGCTCAGAGGTAGAATCAACAACTCTTCTTCGTCCACATCGTGGCTTAGGGCAACTGTGACAGGTCCCTCTCTAGAAGCAGGTGATTCTTCTCCACCCTCATCATCTTTAGACAGTCAGGGTCGCAGCATACTACGATGAACCACTCTGGTAGGGGCTCCTTCAGCCCCCTCGGGTTGAACTTCATACACAGGTCCTTCAGCGCCAATCCTGCGCTTCACTCGGTGCGGGGTCCGTTCCCACCGCCTACTCAATTTGCCCCAGGGTTGCCTGTCCCGAACCAACATCCGCTCCCCGGGCCTCAGGGCTGTCCCTCGAAGAGGCAATGTCTCATGATGTTTGAGCTCCTGAAACTTTTGTTGTACCAACCGTCGGAGGGTCTGCAGTCGATGCCGATGTTCTCGGACCCAGGAAGACACACCTGTCCGTGGGTAGTCCTCCTCGGGGTCCAGCTCTAACTCGGTGATCTCTCGCCCCTTTCGTCCAAACAGCAAGGTATAAGGAGTAGTGTTGAGCCACCCCCGTAGTGTTCGAGTTCGGTTCGGTTCGTCGAACACCCGTGTGTTCGCCGAACAGTTCGTCGAACTGTTCGTCGAACACCTTCGAACACCGTTAAAACCAATGGCAGGCAAACAAAAACACATAGAAACACATAGAAAACACCTTCAAAGGTGTCCAAAAGCTGACAAACTGCTCAGAAGACACAACTAACACATGGAAAAGTGACAAGTACATATAGTCATGCGAAAAGAAAAGAGGTGGAGGAGTAAAAGGAGGGGGAGACACAGATATAGGCATGTCATGCCCTTCTAAAATCCAAAAAGTGAGAAGCCGAGACGGCCAGTCCGCTCCTGCCCGTGCCACCTCCGTGTCGCCGGGTTTGTGCCAGAGCCGCGGTGAACCCTGACGGCCAGCCCCCCTCTCCCAATACTGGTGCCTGTCCGCTGGTGGGTCGAGAGAGCCCCCCTGTGGTGGAGGCAGCTCTAAGCTTTTTAATTTAAATTGTCCCTCTAATTTGAATGAATACACTTTAAATCCATTTACAAGGATCTATTGGAGGGCAAGTCTCATGCCAGCAGCCGCGTAATTCCAGCTCCAGTAGCGTCCACTAAAGCTGCTGCAGTTAAAAAGCTTTTATAAGGATCGAGCTCGGCTGTCCACCGCAAGGCATCCTAGTGCCAGTCCCAGCCCCTATGCCTTGGGGTGCCTCCTGATGCTCTTCACTAAGTATCCCGTGGTCCCGAAGCATTTCCTTTGAAAAAATTAAGTGTCCAAACTACAGGTGGTGTAGCTTGCTTAACAGCCGGGATAATCCGCTGACTAGCAGACACTGCTACTAGGCACAAAGTATTTCCTGGGCTAGATGCAGTTAAAAATTTGTAAGTAGATACTCTCGTTGGATGCTGAGAAAGCATTCCATAGAGTCTCCTGGCACGCCATATATGATTCTCTTAAAAAGCTTGGGGTAGGGGTCTAGGGGACACTTTTATAGCCAAAATCACGGCCCTGTATCACAATACGTCACCTAGGCTGAAGATAAATGGAACTGTAGCACCGAGGGCTCGGTTGCTACAGACGTATTGCACCTCACCCAGAGGTGTGATATCTCACTCTCAGATAAGGATGGAGTGTGGATCAGGACCCGACACCTGCATGCATTACACCACATTGCCGTGGGGCAGGGCGACCAATATGCCCCTGAGATGGGCACGACAGTCCCTGTCCCTGGCTGGAGTGGGGGGAGGGAACACTGAGGAAGGGGAACCCTGCAGTGCAGGAGCAGGGAGGAAGCAGTTCCTGGGTGCATTGAGAAGGGAGTATAAAAGGTGGGCACCATCTTAGTTCAGTGCAGAGAAGTCTGAGCAGAAGTGGCAGGGAGCAGGGGCTCTGCATGAGCTCTGCTCCGGAGGCGGGCCTAGTAACAGAGGCCCAGGCCTGCAAGAGGGAGAAGGAAGGAAGAGGAGCGGAGAAGGCTCCAGGAACGAGGAATGAAGGGATCCCAGGGGTGCGGACGGGCGAGTCGCCACCGCACGCCCGAATCCACCTGCGTGGAGGGGTCAGGCCAAAGGGGGAGACCAGTCCCCGAACTAGTGGAGGCAGGAAACGACCCTCAGCTAGAAACCGGAGGCTCTGACATTTTATGTGGCGCAGCCCCTTGCTCCACCCGCTAGGAAGGCACCACATAGGGTAAGGGAAACTGGCGCCAAGTTTACCAAGAGGAGGCCCGAGGCAGCCGGACAGAAGTGTTGGTAAGAAAGGCCAGACAAAGGACACACAAAGGGGGTCCTGTGAAGCGCTCCAAAGTTATCTGGGAGTTGTCTGAGCCCCTCACCTGGTGAGCACAGTACGACGTGGGCAGCCGTTACCTGCAGACGTGGTCTGGATAATAAGAACTGTGAGTAAAGGCCCTGAACTGCATCACTGACTCCGTGTCGTTACTGCTGCTGCCCTGCACCATCACCCCCATCCTCCGCATACACTGCCCTGAGGCTATACTCCTCCCGTGGGGAGTTATGCTACGCTCTGCTGCACCCACAACACCAGCCTTAGCGGTCTGCCCTGTAGCGGCGGTTCACTCTGACCGCAATCCACGGGTGGCGTAGTCGGACATTTAAACATCAAAACCACATAAATAGTTCCGCCACTGGTTTGACCGCCCTGAGCCACGGAACCGGATCGCCGCCACGAAGACTACAACCACCAGCATCCACCAATAAGGGTCCGGCTCCGGGTGTCCCAAGGCCCAGGGTGTGCGTCAGAAAATTTTCATCACCTTTCACAATCACCAATGGGACAAGGCAGGGATGTCCTCTGTCCCCTCTCTTATACATCCTAGTGACGGAGCACCTGCTCTCATCAATTCGCCATAACCCCAATATTAGGTGGATTGAGGTGGGAGGCACCGAGTACAAGTGCTCTCTATTTGCTGATGATGTCCTAGTATATATCACTCAATCACATATATCCATCCCTGCTGTTATGGCTGAAATAGATCACTTTGTTACATGGTAAAATTTTAAAATCAATGCAGCGAAGTCTGAGGCCCTCGATGTCTCCCTCCCTAAATCCATATAGGATTCCATCCAGTCCAACTTTCCCTTTGCCTGGCCCTCACAGGGTATCAAATACTTAGGAATTCCTATTCATAGAGACCTCTCCCATCTATGTTATCTTAATTTTGGGCCCTTTATTGAACAATTCCATACAGACCACGGTTGGCAAGTTAGAACTGTAAGATTCACTACGTGAACCACTGGTGTTTTGTGGAAAAGCACATGTACACCGCGTTCCAAATTATTATGCAAAAAGTGTTTAGGAGTGATAAGGGAAGAATTTGTTTGTTTGTCAGTTAAACTCATTGATGGTGATGTGTGTCAGGGCTCTTTATATCACTGTAAGCAATTGCAGACACCTGTGCTAATTAGTTTGGCAGGTGTGTCCAATAAAGGCAAGACTACTTAAGAAGGCTCTCTCACATTATTAAGCAGCCTACATTTTCTGCCAAAATGGGAAAGAAAAAGGATGTGTCGGCTGCTGAGAAGCAACAAATTGTGGAGTGTTTAGGTCAAGGCATGACTACAATCAACATTGTGCGATGATCAGGATGAAGTGTCTTGGCAATCAAGAAGTATGTAGCTGATTCACAGTACACACGTGTGCGTGCTGATAAGGGCAAATTGAGGACTCTTTCCTACAGGCAATTACGTCAGGTTGAAAGAGCAGCGGCAAAAAAGCCTTGTCATAGCAGCAGACAAGTTTTTGAAGCTGCTTGTGCCTCCAACGTCCCCCGAACAACAAGATGCAGGGTCCTTCAGAGGTTTGCAGCTGTGCATACGCCATCCTGTCGACCTCCTCTATCCACTTCACACAAGCAGAAACGGCTCCAGTGGGCCAAACATTACATGAAGACTGATTTCAAAACTGTTTTGTTCACGGATGAGTGCCGTGCAGCGCTCGATGGTCCAGATGAATGAAGTGGAGGATGGCTGGTTGATGGACACCCCACGCAAACACGGCTACAGCGCCAACAAGGAGGAGGTGGAGTAATGTTTTGGGCTGGAATCATGGGGAGAGAGATTGTCGGCCCCTTTAGGATCCCTGAAGGCGCTAAAGATGAACTCCATAATGTATGTGGATTTTCTCAAACAGCACTTCCTGCCATGGTTCAAGAAGAAGAACCGTGTATTTCACAGCAAGATCATTTTTCTGCATGATAATGCACCATCTCATGCTGCACATAAAACATCTGCATCTCTGGCTGATATGGACATAAAAGGGGACAAACTTATGGTGTGACCCCCATGCTCCCCTGACCTCTACCCCATTCAGAACCTTTGGAACATCATTAAAAGGAGTGTCTATGATGGCGGGAGGCAGTTCACATCTAAGCAACAGCTCTGGGAGGGTATTCTGTCCTCATGCAAAACAATTGAAGCAGAAACCATCCAAAACCTGACAAATTCAATGGACGAGAGAGTTCAGAAGCTCCTTTCGAACAAGGGGTCCTATGTGAAAATGTAACATCACCTAGAATAAAGTTTTGAGTTGAAAACTGTTTGATTTCAGTTTCTAACAACCTGCTAATGCTTATAATTTCAAAAATGACCATTTTTTTGGTCTTTATTAAAATGAAAAGGTTGATCGAAAAGTTTGGGGGATCTAAGAGTGTGGCAACCCAGTAGTCATGATTACTTCGAATTCTGACAATATGAGGGTCATGCTGCAGGTAGTGCAGCAAGAAGGCACTTATGTGTCTTGCGCATCTCGGAGCCCCAAAATTATTTTCCGGGCTAGATGCAGCTAAAAATTATTTTTAATTTTAAATCTGGTGAAGCTTATTATAGATGGCCTAATAGGATCAGTGCTGCACACTGCTACAAAGCCCAAATTATTTTCCAGTCAAGATACAGATAAACATGATTAGTAATTTGAAAGCTTAAAACGGTTGGTAGGGTGATTTTAACCAATCATCAAGCTTTTACTCTCCCCAGGATGACACAGGGGTAGAAAAGTCGCTTCGGATCCATGATTTGTTCATCTTTATGAACGTGAGTCTGTCTACATTATCAGTGGAGAGCCGCGTGCGCTTATCTGTCAGCACACCACCAGCAGCGCTGAACACACGTTCAGACAGAACGCTGGCTGCGGGGCATGACAAGATCTCCAAGGCGTAAGTGGCTAGCTCCGGCCATTTATCCAGATTGGAAGCCCAAAAAGAGCAAGGGTCCAGTGACACAGTCGTGGCTTCAATGTTTACTTGGAGATACTCCTGTACCATCGTCTCTAGGCGTTCACTATGTGTCAGACTTCTTGTCTCCTGTGGCCTTGCAAAGGATGGGCTAAAAAAGTGGTGAAATGATTCCGCAAAATTGATGTTACCAGCAGATACTGTGGTTCTGTTACGGTTTGAGTGCTGAACACTTGACGGTCCCACGGTTGGCAAGTTGGAACTGTGAGATTCACTACGTGCACCACTGGTATTTTGTGGAAAAGCACATGTAAGATTCTGCAACAGTCTCTGCTGATACTCCTGCATGCGTGCATCCCTTTCTATGGCAGGAATAATTTCTGCAAATTTACTTTTGTACCGGGGATCTAACAGTGTGGCAACCCAGTAGTCAGGATTATTTCTAATTCTCACAATTCGAGGGTCATGTTGCAGGTAGTGCAGCAAGAAGGCACTCATGTGTGTTGCGCATCCAGGAGCACCAAGTCCCTGTTGTGTTGGTGGCGAGGTAACAATCATGCTTCCTTCCTCTGTCCTCTCCCCCCAACCTCGCACAACAGAAATGTGATCAAGGTCTCCCTCATCTGATGAGTCTTCCATCAGTTCGTCCTCCACTTCTTCCTGGGCTCCTGCACCTTCCTCACTAGTTTGGCTGCTACCATGCGCCCTGGTTAAACCATCTCCCACACCCTCACATGCCTGCCGCCTTGGTGCTGCCGACCGTCTGGACCTTGCAGATGTTAGCCCTTCCGCATACAACTCCTCCTCCTCTACTTCCTCCACCTCCTCTTGTGCCACCACCTGACTCCGAATTCTGTTTAACATGTGCTCCAGCATGTAAATCACCGGAATAGTCATGCTGATAATGGCATCGTCAGCACTAAACATCTTCGTTGCCATTTCAAAACTGTGCAGAAGGGTGCATAGGTCCCTGATC
Source organism: Phyllobates terribilis (assembly GCF_046119375.1). NCBI lineage: Eukaryota > Metazoa > Chordata > Amphibia > Anura > Dendrobatidae > Phyllobates > Phyllobates terribilis. The sequence goes on along the minus strand of NW_027362769.1, from coordinate 344,762,173 downwards.
TGAGACCACTCCTCCAGTGTGATTTGCCCCACCTCTGAATCTCGTTGGCCCAGGCTATACGTCAGAACGTATTGCACCAGGGCTTGTCGGTGCTGCCACAGTCGCTGCAACATGTGCAGAGTTGAATTCCACCGGGTAGGCACATCGCATTTTAGCCGGTGAAGTGGCAGGCCCAACGACTTCTGTAGAGATGTAAGTCGCTGAGCTGCGGGATGCGAACGGCGGAAGTGAGCACACAGCGACCGTGCCCTCTGCAGAAGGCCATCTAGTCTGGGATAGTGGGCTAAAAATTGCTGGACACCCAGGTTCAACACGTGAGCCATACAAGGCACGTGTGTGACATTGCCCCAGCGAAGGGCCGCACCCAGGTTTGCAGCATTGTCGCACACGGCCTTCCCTGGTTTCAGGTCCAGTGGAGACAACCATTCATGAAATTGGTTCTCCAGAGCTGACCACAACACCTCAGCTGTGTGACTCACATTTCCCAGACATTTCAATGTAAAAACCGCCTGATGACGTTGAGCCCTACTGCCAGCATAGTAAGGAGGTGTGCAGGATCCCTTCTGCGCAGTTAGAAAGCTTGTGGCATGACCAGACAGGCTTTGGGTGCAGGTGGAAGACCGAGAGGAGGTTGAGGAGGCAGAAGCAGTGGAGGAAAAATGACATAAAGAGGATTGACGCACAACTCGTGGGGACGGCAAGACTTGGACAGCAGCCCCTTGTCCTGCTGTCACCATAGTTACCCAGTGCCCAGTCAGCGACATGTAACGCCCCTGTCCATGCCTACTCGTCCAAGTGTCTGTGGTGAAATGCACCCTGTCACACACAGAGTTTCTCAAAGAAGCGGTGATGTTGTGTGCGACATGCTGGTGGAGCGCAGGCACACCTTTCTTTGAGAAGTAGTGCCGACTGGGCATCTGGTACTGGGGCACTGCGACGGACATAAGGTCTCGAAAATCCTCTGTGTCCACCAGGCGGAAAGGCAGCATTTCTGTAGCCAAGAGCTTGCAGATGGTGAAATTCAACCTCTTAGCTTTCTCATGGCTAGGAGGAAATGGTCTTTTACTTGTCCACATCTGAGGGACCGAGGGCTGGCTATTGTGCTTAGACGGGGTTGATAAGGGTGTCCCCGGCAAACTGCCGGTCTGTGAGGAAGATGCAGGCGGACATGTTAGGTTGCCTTGATCCAAAGGTGGTGCTATCGATGTCGGACAGCGCTCAAGACCAGCTGGTGTTACCACCTCCAAAGAAAATGATGACCTGCCAATCACGCTGGCTGTTGCGGGTAAAGAGGTGGCAGGTCTGCGCCCCAAAACAGGTGTGACTGCTGTCCCCCCAGTCACAGAGGATGAAGAGGCCGCGGATGCACAAGATATGGCAGACGGTGGTTGGCCCGGCCGGCTAGACCGCATTGTAGCACACTGAGCTTCCCACTGCAACTTATGCTTCATGTCCATGTGCCGGTTCATGCATGAAGTACTCAAACTATGTATTTTTTGGCCTCTACTTAGCTTTTGCTGACAAATGTTACAGATAACACGAGTTGGGTCATCTTTATCGATCTGAAAAAATGCCCAGGCTATGCAAGGCTTAGCACCCATGCGACCTGAAGAGCCACCACGACTTGTGGTGAGAGGCAGAGTTGTGTTTGAGGATGCAGTTGTTGACGTGCTTCCAGTACTACGTCTCTGTCCAGGAAGGCGCAACCTGACCTCGTCGTCACTAGCATCTTCCTCCACCTCCTCTGCTGACCTCATCTCTTGGCTGACTGTGGGTTGACAGTAAGTGGGATCTCCGACCTCATCATCATCACCCTGTGCGTTATCACACCCGTCGTCCTCAGAGCCAACCTGTTCCTGCCCTGACAAAAAACTAAAGTTGTCGCTCCAATCAGGTATTTGAGTCTTATCATCGTCTTCCTCATTGTCTCCACCAACAGGAGTTACAGTTTGGGAATGAGGGTCTACATTATGGTCAGAACCTTCTGCGTCTGGTCCTGGATCCGACTCATAAAGATTCTGGGCATCAGTGCAGATCATTTCCTCGTCTGGATTCACAGAAGCGCTGGAGTCGACCTCTGATTCCCAGGCTATAGTATGAGTAAACAGCTCTGCAGACTCAACCATCTGTTCTACCTCATACTCAGACGGGCAGCTGGAGATTTGGGAGCTGTGAGGAAGCAAGTGCGATTTGGGTGACACCTTTGAGGACTGGAGTATTTGTGATGTTGAAGTTGATGTGGAGGAGAGCCCACTTAAAGGAGCACTTGATATCCGTTGAAGCACCTGCTGTTTTTGTGCCTCATCTGGAATTTGTAGCGATTGGCGTGGCCGTAAGAAAGGGATCTTATCACATTGTCCGCTAAAAGAAGTAGACATTTTAGTTTGGCTGGAAGATGGTCTTTCTTCTGCACCTACCCCACGGACACAACCTTTTTTCCCCTTCCCAACACGCCTATTCCCCTTTCCACCAGCAGCAGGCCTTTTTCCACTCATTTTGGTGGTTAACTAATTCACAACTCTGGAGTTGTTTGCACAAAAAAACAATGGATGGTAACCGAGCAGAGCTGAGTGGCCAAACTGTGGTATTAGGCCAAAACTATTGGCTGGGTTAGATGCAGAAAAAAATTATTTTTAATTTGCAACCTGATGGAGGTCAGTATAGATGGACTAATAGACCAAGTCCCACACACCGCTAGAAGCCCAAATATTTTTTCAGAGCTAGATGCAGAAATTTTTTTTATTCAATTTGCAACCTGATGGAGGTCAGTATAGATGGACTAATAGACCAAGTCCCACACACCGCTAGAAGCCCAAATATTTTTTCAGAGCTAGATGCAGAAAATTTTTTTATTCAATTTGCAACCTGATGGAGGTCAGTATAGATGGACTAATAGACCAAGTCCCACACACTGCTAGAAGCCCAAATATTTTTTCAGAGCTAGATGCAGAAAAAAATTAATTTTAATTTGCAACCTGATGGAGGTCAGTATAGATGGACTAATAGACCAAGTCCCACACACCGCTAGAAGCCCAAATATTTTTTCAGAGCTAGATGCAGAAATTTTTTTTATTCAATTTGCAACCTGATGGAGGTCAGTATAGATGGACTAATAGACCAAGTCCCACACACTGCTAGAAGCCCAAATATTTTTTCAGAGCTAGATGCAGAAAAAAATTATTTTTAATTTGCAACCTGATGGAGGTCAGTATAGATGGACTAATAGACCAAGTCCCACACACCGCTAGAAGCCCAAATATTTTTTCAGAGCTAGATGCAGAAAAAAATTATATTCAATTTGCAACCTGCTGGACGTCAGTATAGAAGGACTAATAGAACAAGTCCCACACACTGCTAGAAGCCCAAATATTTTTTCAGAGCTAAATGAAGAAAAAAATTATTTTTAATTTGCAACCTGATGGAGGTCAGTATAGATGGACTAATAGACCAAGTCCCACACACTGCTAGAAGCCCAAATATTTTTTCAGAGCTAGATGCAGAAAAAAATTATTTTTAATTTGCAACCTGATGGAGGTCAGTATAGATGGACTAATAGACCAAGTCCCACACACCGCTAGAAGCCCAAATATTTTTTCAGAGCTAGATGCAGAAAAAAATTATATTCAATTTGCAACCTGCTGGACGTCAGTATAGAAGGACTAATAGAACAAGTCCCACACACTGCTAGAAGCCCAAATATTTTTTCAGAGCTAAATGAAGAAAAAAATTATTTTTAATTTGCAACCTGATGGAGGTCAGTATAGATGGACTAATAGACCAAGTCCCACACACTGCTAGAAGCCCAAATATTTTTTCAGAGCTAGATGCAGAAAAAAATTATTTTTAATTTGCAACCTGATGGAGGTCAGTATAGATGGACTAATAGAACAAGTCCCACACGCTGCTAGAAGCCCAAATATTTTTTCAGAGCTAAATGAAGAAAAAAATTATTTTTAATTTGCAACCTGATGGAGGTCAGTATAGATGGACTAATAGACCAAGTCCCACACACTGCTAGAAGCCCAAATATTTTTTCAGAGCTAGATGCAGAAAAAAATTATTTTTAATTTGCAACCTGATGGAGGTCAGTATAGATGGACTAATAGAACAAGTCCCACACGCTGCTAGAAGCCCAAATATTTTTTCAGAGATAAATGAAGAAAAAAATTATTTTTAATTTGCAACCTGATGGAGGTCAGTATAGATGGACTAATAGACCAAGTCCCACACACTGCTAGAAGCCCAAATATTTTTTCAGAGCTAGATGCAGAAAAAAATTATTTTTAATTTGCAACCTGATGGAGGTCAGTATAGATGGACTAATAGACCAAGTCCCACACACCGCTAGAAGCCCAAATATTTTTTCAGAGCTAGATGCAGAAAAAAATTATATTCAGTTTGCAACCTGATGGAGGTCAGTATAGATGGACTAATAGAATGATGCTATGCCCAAAAGATTTTACTTCACTAGGTGCAGTAAAAAAATTGGTATTCTATACACAGGTGGTATATCTTGCAACACAGATAGGCTACTCCACTGACTAACACACTCTGCAATAGGCCAAAAAGGATTAGCTTTGCTAGATTCAGCCAAATGCTGTGAAAAAAACTTGCACAGCACTGGCACAGACCTGCCTGGCAAAAACTGATAGGAACTGATGTAACCTAGTCCTGAAAAGGACTCCAATTACAATTAGTCTTTACTCCCACAATCTATCTATTTAAGAGCACAGACCTGCCTGATAAAAGTCGTAGGAAATGCTGTAACCTAGTCCTTAAAAGGACTGCAATCACAACTATTCCCTACTCCCAAGCTATCTGTATATTTGTGCGAAAATTGGCTTGAAATTAACAAGGTATAGCGCACACAGCAACAGCGGTGCCGTCTAACACGCAGCTGCAGCAGTGAGAAAATGGTGGCGACGGGGAAAATGGCTTGGTCTTATAGGGCAAGGACATGTGACATACACTGCCAATCACACATGCCCTTGCTTGTGTGAAAAAAAGCACTTCGCTCCGTGTGTGCGCTGCTGATAGGCTGACAGATTGCACCTCCCCACTGCAAATGCGGGAAAGAGAAAAAAAAATGGAGATCTTCATTGTTCCTGCAGAGATCCATCCCCTGCCCCTCCCCCCGCCCCGCTGTACACTCAAACTGCGTATTAACATTAATTTTCATCATTACTGAGAAAAAATCCAGTTATGATTTTGGTGCACGAACAGTTATCGAACATAACCTCGAACAGCCGAATTTTTCTCAAATTGTTCGTGTTCGCCGACCGGCTCGAACACCGCCCAAAACAGCTCGAATTTGAGATTGGCGAACAGTTCGAGTAGAACAACGCTCATCTCTAATAAGGAGTGAACCCCATCATACTATTCACTTGGTTGTTGTAGACCCACACCAGCTCGGCCACCTTCCGATCTTCCTCCAACGTGCAGAGCATTTGGATCAGTGTCCGATTAAAGCGTTCACAGGTCCCATTTCCTTGAGGGTGTTAAGGAGTAGTCCGTGACTCCTCAATCTTGTACAACCGGTGCAGCTCTTCCATCACCCGGCCTTGGAAGCAAGGCACCTTGATCAGAATAATCCTCTTTGGGCAACCGTACACCCGAATGAAGTCTTGGCACATGGCCTGCGCAGCTGACTCGGCGGTCTGGTCTCTGGTCGAGGTCACTACCGCAAACTTGGTGAAGTGGTCTGTCATTACCAGGCAATGTTCAAACCCGAGATGCGCCGGTCCAGCAGTCAAATAGGCGATCATCAGCACCTCCAAGGGGGCAGAAGTCACAATAGTTAGTATGGGGACCCGCTGCTCCAGGGGATTTACCAGCTCACAGCTCCGACATCTTCGACAAGTGTCTTCTATTGTTGCTCGCAGTCGGGGATGATACACCAGCCTCTGCAACCACTGAAACATCTTCTCTGGTCCGAAGTGAGCCCCTCGGTCACAAGCCTCCTTTGCCACTACTCCGACCAACTTCTCTGGGATCACCACTTGCCAGGTGGTCCCGAACTCTCGCAGTAGCTGCACACAGTCTCTCCCATTGTCCCAGCATTTTCAGTGCTCGCGAGGACAGGATACTCCTCTCTTCTCGACTGGGGACTAGCCGCAAAGCCACCCATTGACGTAATTGAGCAACTTCTCTGTCAGTCTGTTGAATTCGGATCCAGTCATCTCTTGGCCGTCCTAGCACGTGTTCTTCCGACGTCTCTCTGATCTGTCCCTGCACCGCAGCCAGCGGTCCCACGAAACTTCGGATGCTAGGGGTCTTATCCGCCTCCAAATCTTCATCGCGGTCATGATCAGGCCATTCATATGTCACTGTGGAGAGGGCATTGGCGTGAGTATTCTCTGCCTTAGGCCGGTAGGCGATCTTATACCAGTACCTGGCCATGCGGGCCACCCACCGCTGCTCCAGGGCCTCCAATTTTGCATTCTCCAGGTGGGCCAGCGGGTTGTTATCTGTTCTCATCAGTACTTCGGACCCGGACAAATACTCCGCAAACTTCTCGGTCATTGCCCAAACCAGAGCCAGCAACTCTAATTTGAAAGAGCTATAATTATCTGGGCTCCTCTCAGAGTCGTGAAGGGAGCGGCTGGCGTACGCAATCACGCGCTTTTTCCCCTCCTGTACTTGGGATAACACGGCTCCCAGACCATGTAGGCTCCCATCAGTGTGGAGTATGAAGGGTTGGGAGAAATCCGCATAGGCAAGTATTGGGGCCTCGGTCAGGGCCATTTTTAGGGCACGGAATGCCTCTTCCTGGCTGCTTCCCGACCGAATTGCCTGATTCTTGGAGCCTGCCGTCACTCCCTTAAGTAGCTCCAGCAGTGGGTTGGCTATGCGGATGAAGTTCTTCACGAATCTTTGGTAGTAACCGGCAAGTCCCAGGAAGGCCCGAACGTCCTTCACTGTCTTCGGGGTAGGCCACTCCTGTACGGCGGCCACCTTTTCCTGGGTGGGCCTGACTCCTTCACCCGACACAGTATGACCGAGATATTCGATCTGTTTGCGGAACAGGTGGCACTTCTGGGGCTTCACCTTTAGGCCATGACTCTGTAGGCGACTCAGTACTTGCTCCAGTCGCTGGAGGTGCTCCTCGAAGGTTGCGGCAAAGACAATTATGTCGTCAAGGTAAATCAGTGTCGCCTCGAAGTTCAAATCGCCCAGGCACCTCTCCATCAGACGCTGGAACGTCCTGGGGGCGTTAGTCAGGCCGAAGGGCATCTGATTAAGCTCGAACAGTCCCATGGGTAATATGAACGTCGTCTTCGCACGGTCATGTTCGGCCACAGGCACCTTCCAGTACCCACTGGCCAGATCCAAGGAGGAGAAGTATCTTGGCTTCCATAAGGCCGACAGGGACTCTTCGATTCGGGGTAGTGGGTAAGAGTCCCGTACTGTACAGGCATTCAGTCATCTATAGTCCACACAGAACCGCAGGGTGCCATCTTTCTTCCAGACCAGGACTATCGGGGCTGCCCACGGACTCTGACTCTCCCGTATCACACCATTCTGTAACATATGGGCTAGCATCTCTTTAACCTCTTTATACATCTGGGGAGGTATCTGCTGGTATCTCTCCCGCACTGGGGCAGCGCTCCCAGTAGGAATCTCTTGGGTAATGGCTTTGGTGCAACCAAAATCATCCTCATGGCAAGTAAAGACTTCGTGGTACCACTCCAGCACATCCTCAACCTGCTGCACCTGTCGAGGTGTAAGTCCCGTCAATTCAGCCTGCATTCGTTCTAGGATTCTTCGTCCCCCCTTCGCACTAGCCCGGTGGGTTTCCAGCGGCATGGTGACCGCAAGAGTCCAGGGGTCTCCTCGTACAGCGGACAGTTGTACCACATTAGGTCGCACCAACTTCTCTGGTATTCCCAGAATCTGGGCTATTTCCGCCCTGGGAGGGAGTGTGAGATCATCTTCGCCCAGATTAACACACCGCACTATTACATTGCCACCCTGGACGGTCGCCAGTGTCCGAGCTACCAAGAGTCCGAGGGGTGCTTTGTCCATCGATGTTGGTTCTATCTGAAGTTCAACCCCCTCAAGAGGTGTGCAGGCCCGTGCGGGTAATGTGAGTACAGTTTGTACGGGCGGTAAGGTGAGCGCCGTAGCTGCTGGCACTAGTATTTTCCCCAGGATCTTCCCTTCACTCGACGTCTCCTGAGCCTGGGCAGCTCGGATTAGTTGTTGAAAGACCCTCCTTTGAGGAGTTTGCGGGTCCCACTGGTCTCGAGGAATCTCCTTCGGCTCACTAAGCAGAATTTGCCCGATCTCTTTCAACACATTCATTCCGAGGGTCACCGGGGGTCCACTTCCGGTTCCCCATGCTACCAGGATGACTCCTGTTTTTCCCACATCTTTTCCACAGACTCGTATCTTCATCCACACCACCCCTGCGACCGGGATTGGTAATTGATTAGATGCCATGAGTCTAATTACTGGTCCCCATTCAGGCCGCGCTATCTCTGGAAATCGCTGTTGAAAGTAGGCTTCTGTCATCTTAGTCACCTGGGATCCCGTGTCATGAACAGCCCGACCGCTTATTTCGGCCCAGACAGTCGGGCTGCTGGAAACTAGGTCCTTGGGACTTCCTTTTTTTCTTTCCCCTTCCTCAGGCTCCATGCTGTGTCCCCCGAACACGGAGCCTGCTAGTTTAATGGCTGCCATGACAGGGGCCGCCCTCGGCTAGCACAGCCCCTGGCGTAATGCCCTGCACCTCCACATTTCCAGCAGGTCATGTCCCTGTCTGTGTAGGGCTGCCTCCCTCCTCTATGGAACTCTCCTGCAGGGGGGGTCCTGAATTCAATTCTTTCCATAACTGGGGCAATCGATCTGGGTATCTCTGGTGTCGGGGCAGGGGTCTTCTTGAGACTGGACCATTCATTCCGCATCTCCTGTATCTCCTTCCGCATCTCTCGAGCCCATTCCGGTTCAGCTGCAGGCAGGGTGGGTACCTCATTACCCCGGACCATCCCTGCCAGGGCCGTCACCCCCATCTCCTGCTCTCTCACACGTGCCTCCGTCCCCACTTCTAGAAAAGTCATACGTGGGTTGGCGCGCAGGCGCTCCCTCAAGGCCTGCTTCAGCTGCACATCCCTGAGGCCTGCCACCAACTGGTCCCTTAAGATCATGTCAGGGGAACTCATTCCCAAATTCCCCATGTCGTCTTTTCTAGTGATATAGGCATGCACCCTCTGTAAGGCATTAACATACTGCATCACAGTCTCCCCCTCCTGCTGCACTTGGTGAAACAGTCGTATCCTCAGCTCTCCTACATTGGTGGGATTGCCATGCATTTCCTCCAGTATCCGCACCTCTTTTTCTACAGTATCCCGGTCATGGGGAGGGCGGAACATCACGGATTGTCGGGCATCGCCGTCCAGGGCCAGTAAGGCTATTTTGGCTTGCATAGCTGGGGTCATCGGATGCATACGTAACATACTCCAAACTCTCTCAATCCAGTCCCACAGCATCATATTGTCCCCGGTGAACTTTGGGAGATTGCTGACCATGGCCCCCAGCGGCAAGCTAGATTTAGTGGCTCCCAGGATGGGCTGCTCTGCAGTGTCTGTGTCTAACGACTGCATCCTGCCGACTACGCCAAATGTAACACAGGTACTTTAGATGCAGTGACACAGAAGCACAGAGCAGCCAATACAGGGTTAATAAACAGGGAAAGTTTATGATAACAAGATGAATCTTCACGCAGGGAGTAACAGGGGAAAATATGGGGAAATAGCAGATACAGTCATATGAAAAAGTTTGGGCACCCCTATTAATCTTAAGCTTAATGTTTTATAAAAATTGGTGTTTTTGCAACAGCTATTTCAGTTTGATATATGTAATAACTGTTGGATACAGTAATGTTTCTGCCTTGAAATGAGGTTTATTGTACTAACAGAAAATGTGCAATCTGCATTCAAACAAAATTTGACAGGTGCATAAGTATGGGCACCTCACCAGAAAAGTGACATTAATATTTAGTAGATCCTCCTTTTGCAAAAATAACAGCCTCTAGTCGCTTCCTGTAGCTTTTAATGAGTTCCTGGATCCTGGATGAAGGTATTTTTGACCATTCCTCTTTACAAAACAATTCCAGTTCCTGTAAGTTTGATGGTCGCCGAGCATGGACAGCCTCTTCAAATGATCCCACAGATGTTCAATGATATTCAGGTCTGGGGACTGGGATGGCCATTCCAGAACATTGTAATTGTTCCTCTGCATGAATGCCTGAGTAGATTTGGAGCGGTGTTTTGGATCATTGTCTTGCTGAAGGATCCATCCACTGCGTAACTTCAACTTTATCACTGATTCTTGAACACTATTGCCAAGAATCTGCTGATACTGAGTGGAATCCATGCATCCCTCAACTTTAACAAGATTCCCAGTGCCGGCATTGACCACACAGCCCCAAAGCATGATGGAACCTCCACCAAATTTTACTGTGGGTAGCAAGTGTTTTTCTTGGAATGCTGTGTTTTTTTGCCACCATGCATAACGCCTTTTTGTATGACCAAACAACTCAATCTTGGTTTCATCAGTCCACAGGACCTTCTTCCAAAAAGAAATAGGCTTCTTCAAATGTGCTTTTGCATACCTCAGCCGACTCTGTTTGTGCGTACTTGCAGAAACGGCTTCTTTCGCATCACTCTCCCATACAGCTTCTCCTTGTGCAAAGTGTGTTGTATAGTTGACCGATGCACAGTGACACCATCTGCAGCAAGTTGATGCTGCAGCTCTCTGGAGGTGGTCTGAGGATTGTCCTTGACTGATCTCACCATTCTTCTTCTCTGCCTTTCTGATGTTTTTCTTGTCCTGACACTTCTGGCCTTAACAAGAACTGTCCCTATGTTCTTCCATTTCCTTACTATGTTCCTCACAGTGGAAACTGACAGGTTAAATCTCTGAGACAGCTTTTTGTATCCTTCCCCTGAACGACTATGTTGAATAATCTTTGTTTTCAGATCATTTGACAGTTGTTTTGAGGAGCCCATGATGCCACTCTTCAGAGGAGATTCAAACAGGAGAACAACTTGCAAGTGGCCACTTTAAGTAGCTTTTCTCATGATTGCATACACCTGGCTATAAAGTTCAAAGCTCAATAAGGTTACAAAACCAAAAAAAGTGCTTTAGTAAGTCAGTAAAAAGTAGGCAGGAGTATTTAAAACAAGAAAATTATAAGGGTGCCCATACTTATGCACAGGTCAAATTTTGTTTGAATGCAGATTGCACATTTTCTGTTAGCACAATAAACCTCATTTCAAGGCAGAAACATTACTGTGTCCAACAGTTATTACATATATCAAACTGAAATAGCTGTTGCAAAAACACCAATTTTTATAAAACATTAAGCTTAAAATTAATAGGGGTGCCCAAACTTTTTCATATGACTGTATTAGTCTGTAACTGACAGTTTTCAGTTTAACTAGATGTAGCAGAGTCAAACCGGTAACAAACTACAGTTTTTTCACTTAGCTGACTTGTATCCTCTACAAGGCAGTTGCCAGCTGGTGCTGGTGATGCTGTCTTCAGGCTTCCCTGCCCAAACAATGCTCTGTCTTCTCTCTCTCATCACACCAGGAGTCCTTCTGTCACCTGACCTCGCAGCTCTCTCTCTCGACACACCCCCTGCTTCCCTGTCACATGACTCCTCTGCTTGCAGTCTATCTTCCCCCTGCAACAAGAGGTATGGCCCCGGCAGTTCCGGATCCCTTGCTCTGAAAGCACTTACACCCCGGTCTTCCCCCTTACAAGGCCATTCATCCAATTTTGATGACCAAAATATAAAAGGGTCCACATTCTCCCTGATGGTATTCATATTAATCTCCAGATTCTCCTGCACCATCCTCTCCAGTCGTTCACCATGTGTCAGACTTGTATTCTGTTGTGCCGGTGCATGAGCTGGTCTAAAAAAATGTGTGAAAGGACTCACAGAAATTGTTTCTGCCACTTACTCTGCTGCTAATATTTTGGCATTAATGAACTGACGTGCCGGAGGTTGAAAGTCTTCTGCTGCAATGCACACTGTGTGCCTCACTGCTATCTTGGGGAAAACCTCTCAAAGGCTGCGTGCCCACGATGCATTTTTCATGCGTTTCCGCTGCGGAATTTACACAGCGGAAACGCATCAAAAACGCTTGGTAATCCGCACCACATGGTCCTCAATGGCATTCCGCAATGTCAATGCACATGCTGCGGATTATTCTGCAGCGTTTCTGCGGCGCTCAAAAATCCGCAGCATGTTCATTAATTTTGCGGGAGCGCAGCGTAATTGCTGCCATTGACTTGCATTGAGACGCATATAATTCGTGTCTGTACATTTGTACACGCGGATTATATGCGTTACAATGTGTGGATGGTACCCAGTTCTGGAGGAGAGAAGACTCTCATCCAGACCTGGGTACCATTGTACCTGTGAAAAAAAGAATAAAATAATAAATAAAGTTTATATTTACCTTCTCGCAGGCTGGCCGGCAGCGCTTATCTTCCAGAACCTGAGATGACGTCACGGTCATGTGACCGCAGGCTGTCTCGCGAGATGCCGGCAACTCGGAAGGAGCGCTACAACACACGCGGCAGCACACGCGGCAGGGGATCGGTAAGTATAGCTTTATTTTTTACGGTCGCACTATATAAATTCATGCAGTTTGCATGGATTTATATAGTGTGACCTAGTTGTCAAGCACTTTCCAAGTGATGCTATCGCCTGGAAAGTGCTCGTATTCCGCATGCGTAAACACATGCATAAACGCATGTGAATGCGCATGTGAATACGCGTGTATTCTGCAGGAAAAACGCATGCACAATCTGCATGCGTTTTTTCTGGCAAGGGAGATGCAGAAACGCTGCAGAAATTTTCTGCTTCATTTCTGCATCGTGGACACATAGCCTTAAGGTTGCTTAAAAGCTTGTTTCGATACTCCAGCATTAGCTTTCCAGGGCGGGAAGCATTTGGCAAAATGTACTCTTATAACGTGGATCTAACAGGGTGGCAACCCAGTAGTCATCATTATTTCAACTCATAACTATATGGGGATCATGTTGCAGATAGTGCATCAAGAAGGCACTCATATGTCGGGCTCTTCCAGGAGGTCCAAAGACAGTCTGCATTGATGGCTGGGTAACACTGATGCTTGTTTCCTCCGTCCCCTCCCGCCAACCACTATCAACAGAGAGGGGATGATTATCTTCTTTATCTTCTGACTGTTGTTCGTCCATCACCTCTTCCTCCTCCATTTGTTCCTCAGCTCTTGCACCTTCACTAACAGTTTGTCTGGTATCACCAGGGCCGGTTTTAGCCAAAGTGGGGCCCTAGGCAAAAGTTTAAAGTGGGGCGCTAAATGCTAACACATTGCGCCATCACACTTAAACATTTAGGTTGTATTTACATGCCCTGAGTTCAGGCCATTAAATGAGCGTGATTGACAATATTGAAGTCATTCGGCTCTTTTTTCCTGCACTGTTTACACTGGCTGAGGAAGAATGATGGGCACAGAATGATCACTACTAGATCAATCTATCCCCATACAGTATCATGTTATCAGCAGCATATCTGCAGTTTACACCAGGCGATGTGCTGTTGACAACAAGGATTTTTGTCCCAGCATAAACAATCCAATCACCCAATGAACGAGCAGCATTTTGCTAGTTCGTTGGCCTATTGCCGACATGTTTACACCTATGAGCTCTCATCTGCACTGCCAGAATTTATAAATGTGGATGTCATACACACACAAACATACAGTGTGTTGTCACATACTGCCGCTGTGGGTCTATACCCGACCAGCTACATATACTATTTACATATATACAAGCTAGAATACTGCAATAAAATGTATAAACACAAACACGTACACGGTACACACACATGTACACACACACATACACCGCACACACACGTACACGGCACACACACACGTACATGGCACATGTACATATATGTACATAGCACACACATGCTGCACAACAAACCACCTCACATGCACACACTGCACACACATCTCACATAACACACACTGCACACACACCTCACATAACACACACTGCACACACACCTCACATAACACACACCTCACATGCAGACACTGCACACACACCTCACATAGCACACACCTCACATACACACACTGTACACACACCTCACATGCAGACACTGCACACACACCTCACATAACACACACTGCACATACACCTCACATAACACACACTGCACACACTGCTTTATGCTGGAGGGAATGATGATCTTTCAGACTATGAGCTGCTGCTTCTCCTGATGGCAGCAGCCCTGTCCCAGCAGGAGCTGACACCTTCCGCCTCTCATCTGCTGAGAACTGTCAAGAGCCGGAGCTCAGCAAAGCACACACAGGTGGACACAGACTTACCTGGCAGCTCATCAGCTGGATAGGTGCCAGTCTCTGGCTCCCACTCCCCCTCATGTTCTGTATGCAGGATGACAGGAGCACCGTCCAATGAGCACTTCTATCTCTCTGATGGGGAAGGTTCAGTGGCCGATGCTCCTGTCTTTCGCTGCACGCTCCTCTTCTCTTAATGCCAGGCCCAAGGTCCTGAAGTTCCCCAGAGTGCAAAGCCTGTGGTGACATCACGGTCACATGACGTGTCACATGATCGTGATGTCACTACAGGTCCTTAACCAGTCTAGATCGGAAGCTTCTGTGATAAAGCTATTATCAGTGAAACTGCTGCTGTAGACATTGGGGGCCCCCAAGAAGGTGGGGGCCCTAGCTAGATGCCTAGTCTGCCCGCCTAACACTGGCACTGGTTATCACCAACCCCCCTCAATCGCAGTAATCCACTGTCACTTGGCATCCGTCTATGTGATGACAGTCTGGAACTTTGAGACATTCTTATCCCTTCCGCATGCTTCTGTTCTTCTGAGACCACCACCTCCTCCCGCAGGCATTCAAAGTCTGCTCCAGCATGTAGATGACTGGAATAGTGATGCTGATGATGGCATCATCAGCGCTAACCAGTTTAGTAGCCATTTCAAAACTGCAGACGGGTGCAGAGGTCCTTAATCTGTGCCCACTGCATAAATGTGATATGCCCTTCGTCCGTACTGCGTTGGCCCAGGCTATACGACATGACATACTGCATCAGGGCTTGTCGCTACTGTCATTGTACCTGCAACATGTGCAGAGTGAAAATCCACCGTGTCGGCACATCACATATCAACCTGTTAACTGACATGGACAAAGACCTCTGTATCTATGAAAGTCGATGACATGAGTGGCACGTATGGTGAAAGTGAGCTACTCAGCTTCCATGCTTTCTGAAGCAGCTCATCTAGGCCGGAATAGTGGTGGAAAAATCGTTGTACAATCAGGTTAAGGACGTGAGCCATGCAATGCACGTGTGTGTGAGCTCGCCTTGGCGTAGGGCTGCCACCAGGTTTGCACCTTTATCGCACACGGCCTTCCCTGGCTCCAGGTTCAGTGAGCCAGGCCTTACCTGGCTCCAGGAGTTTCAGCCAATGCTGAAACTCAGCCTGGAGAGCTGTCCACATCTCTTCAGCTGTATGACTACGATCTCCAAAGCATATTCATTTTAAGACTGCCTGATTGCGGTGATCCCTGGCTGTGCAGTACCGAGGTGGTGTGGATTCGCTCTACACTGTTGGAATGGGTGTCTCATTAAGGGAGAGGTTAAGTGCGCAGGTGGAGGCCCTAGAGGAGGTGGAGAAGGCAGAAGCAGTGGAGGAAGTGTGAAATACAGAGGTTTGTTCTGCCTGCCTTGGGGATTCCATGATTTGTGGAGCAGTCTAGTGATGAGTAGAGCAAATTGGAATACTCAAGTGCTTGGTCCGAGTAACGAGCCCAATGTAAGTCTATGGGAAATTCGAGCATTTTTCTGGTGGCCCCCCCCGGCGGTCTACAGAGGGCCTAAAAATTGCCCATATCGATGTGAATAGTGCTCAAATGGCATGGGAACAGCATGGAGAAGACGCCTGGAAGCATTTCTGACTCTCAGATAACTGCTGTCAACAATGTTGTCAGAGGTATTACGCCACTTTTACGGACTCACAATAAAACATGCAAAAACTAAACGAAAATGGATTTTCCTGGGAAATAGGTAAAGGAACATCCTTTCCAGGGTAATGACTTGTATATAAGGCAAAATAAATGTACAAAAACAAAAATGCTTCTCCATACTTTGGGCTATGTTCACACATAGCATCTTTGATGCGTTTTTGCACTTTCAACCAAGACAAATGCATTCACCTGGAAATGTCATTTTAACATTTTACAACCTTATCTGGCCATGTGGTGTGTGAGACATGATCAGACGCATGCATACAGTGCTGAAAAGACATGGGAACATCATGGGGAAGACCACTGGAAGCATCTCTGACTTCCATGTCACTGCCTAAAAGTGTGCCCATCACAAGTGATCCTCCCTCCATGCACCTATCATTGCAGACTTGCAACAATCACCATCCACGTCCTTGTTCCAGCGCAGCATTCAGTTGTCCCTACCCCATTCCTTGGAATGCAAGCGCAAGTATGCAGCCAGCCACCCACTAACAGGCCGCAATAGTAAACTGCCAGATTTCTGGGCAGCTGCTTGCACTTGAAATGTGACCTTTTAGGCTCATGGAGGCGGAAGCTGTCCACAACCTCATGGCGGTTGCGGCCGGGTCCCACAACATTATCCGTGCCCTCCCCAGTGGACTTAAGTGGGAAGGACCGCCTAACCACAAACACGTGGACAGGTGAGTGTGGGCAGAGACGGTACATCTCACTAGAGCCAAGTCCACAGTAAAAAAGCAGCCATAAATTGTCCGGGAACCTTCCCACACACTTTTCTTAGCCATGGCTGCTTCTCGGCAGGGTTGGACGGGCTCAACAGAGAACCGGAGAATCCTATGGTGGGCCCTGGCTTCTCCTTTACGAGAGTTTATAGTGCCGAGGTGAGGTTGTGTTGATGATAGAGGCCACCATCTGCTTAGTTTTCTGTTACTTGGAATGCAAGAGCAAATATGCAGCCACCCACCCACCCTCAGGCCGCTATACTATACTGCCGGCACATTTTTGGACAACTGCTTGCACTTGAAATGTTGCCTTTTAGGCTCGTGAACGCGGAAGCTGTCCACAACCTCATGGCGGCGGTCGGGTGTCCATACTTGGTTACAAGCTGCCACTATTTCTCCCTGTATCGTCTCCACTTTCCACAAGCATGGGTCCCAGAACATTACTGCTGGTACTTTTCTGTGGGAATCTGCTTGCCTCCTACCAGCCTACCGTTCCTTCGGGAGGTATGCGGAGGGTGGCTCCAGTGTTCTTAAACCAGGTCCCCTCGAGGGGGACATTCGCTCCCCCTAATCTACAAAATGAGGTACTCTTCTGGGCACATGCCCCTAAGATCGGAGCTCATTTTGGGGTCAAACGTACCACAAAGTTCCTTCAACGGTGGCCCCGGTGGCGCCAGGACGTTAAGGAATATGTTCTTGCGTGTGTCTCCTGTGCGAGAGGTAAATCATCCCATCAAAGTCCGGCCGGTCATCTCCACCCGTTACCCATGGAGGACTCCACAGATCTGACTCTTCTTCTTCTGAATAATGGCCAACATCCGCGCGTTCCGGTTCCTATGCCAGTTCCCTCTATGGAACCTGGGGTCAGAGATTTGGCTCTGGAGGCACGGGAGGTTTGGGACCATACCCAGGATGCTATATTGGCCTCCAAGAATCGAATGAGACAGTCGACTGACACTCTTCGTCGTCCTGCTCCCGTATTCTATCCGGGCGACAGAGTGTGGCTCACGGCTCGCAATACTAAAGTACGCGGGGAATCTGCTAAGTTTGCCCCCCGCTTTATTGGTCCTTTCAAAATTTTGGCCCAAGTAAACCCTGTAATGTAATGGTTACAGTTACCACGACACCTGAGGAGTCACGACACTTTCCATGTATCGCTCCTTAAACCCGTTCGCCTGACAAAGCTCGCTGAACCCCAACCTGCTACAGACACGGGGGGTGATAATCTCGAGGTGCAGGCTATTATGTGGTCTAAGATGGTTCGTGGAAAAAAAGGTTACCCAGTACACTGGAGGGGCCATGGATCTGAGGATCATTCCTGGGAACCGGTGGACCACATTCATGCTCCCCTGCTCGTTGAGGAAAATGAGCATCAAGTGGAGAGGGGTGTTAGAAGGGGGGATAATGTTAGGTGTCAGGCGTTTGCTGGATTTGAAATGGGTTCAGAACCGTTAGTGGATTCTGTGGTCTCCCATTTCAGTCCAGCCAGGGCTGATGCTGCTTCGCATTGTCGTTGGTCCCAACGCCTAGCTGGTACACGAGAGGTACAGGTTGTCTCTTGCGTCTTTGTTCCTAGCAACCTGAAGGATAGGTCTCGGAGGGAAACTGGGCTGCTACAGCCCAAGTCCAGGATTCACTGCACTGAGCATGCCCGTGACATGGCGGACCGTGATTGGTGGTTTAGGAGTCAGCTGATCTGGTGACCTGGCGCCGCCTGATTCATCGCGGGTGACGTCACCAATGGTGCGACGGTGGGCAGGGCTTAATCTTTAAAAAGCCCACCCACGAACATGGCGGCACGCTCTGATCATTGAGCTGTGATGTGTTGACTCTTGGTCTTTTGGGCTCCACGTGTGCTTTAGTTTCTGGCAGGCAGGTTTAGTGGAAATAGGCAGGCTTAGATGAAATAGGCAGGTAGCTTCATCTGACAGTCTGGCTCCGACAAAGGGGTCGCCATACACCCCGAGCCGTCTGCAGACACCCTATTCCTGGCACCGCCTGTAAGCCACGTGGAGAGATACCCCTCAGTCTGGTAGCACGCCAGCTGGGAGCACGTATTCGCCGGCGTGAGTCACACACGCATCCTAGCATCTGCTGTGTAGTCCCTGTGCAGTTAACAGGGCTACAGATACATTATTTATCGCACATCTCTCGTGCAGTTAACGGAGATAGTGTGAATCCCTATTCCCGTTCCGGTGTGCAGTAACACGGAAGGGATTGTTATTTAAGTTGGTTGTTTTACCTTCTCACCCGGAAGGTGTTCGGCCGCAGTCCAACAGGCTGCATCGCGGACCCCGGGTTCGGTTGCTTTCCATTATTTAATAAAGTTGTTTGCAACCTTCCCCTTAACACAGCCCTTGAAATTGTTGCAAATTCAATAACAGTATAGGAGACACACTCCTTAACCCCTTTAAAGCCCATGATGTACTAATACGCGTTTTTGCCCTGGGACTTAAGAGCCTGACCCGTATTAGTACGTCATCGCGATAGCGCGCGCACACAGGCTGTGCGGGTGCGATCGCCGCCGGGTGTCAGCTGATTGTCACAGCTGACACCCGGTACTATGTGCAGGGAGCGGTCCCGCACCACTCCCGGCACATTGACCCCCGCAATGCTGTGATCGAAGTCGATCGCAGCATTGCGGTGGCTAAGGGGAGGTGATCGCAATGCTCTCCTCCTCTTCCGGCCTCCAGCCCTGTCTGCCGCGGCTTCCCAGGTGTTGACATGACCACCCGATGTCGTCATGACAACATCCGGGTCACCAGACAGCAGGAAGATTGTTTGGTCATGCGCAGTACATGACCAAATGATCTTCTCACTGTGCAGGGCTGACTGCCTGCATAGCACAGGGATGGTGCTCCATCCCTATGCTATGCAGGCAATCAGAATAAAAAAAGTGAAAGTTCCAGAGTGGGACAAAGTAAAAAAGTAAAAAAAAATGTCAGAAAGTGAAAAAAAATGTTTTAAAAAAATTGTAAAAATATTTTAAAAAATAAAAATAAATAATCCACCAAAAATAAAAATATAATGTACCCATCAATAAATATTTTTATGAAAAAAAAACAAACCAACAATCAAAAGTCCACATATTTGGTATTGCTGCGTCTGGAAGGACCGTTCTATAACACTGTCCCACTAGTTAACCCCTTCAGTGAACACGGTAAAAAAAAAAAAAAAACTAAGCAAAAAAACAATGCTTTATCATCATACCGCCAAACAGAAAATGGAATAACACGCGATCAAAAAGACGAATATAAATATAAATAAAAATGGTACCGCTGAAAACGTCATCTTGTCCCGCAAAAAACAAGCTGCCATACAGCTCCATCATCCGAAAAATCAAAAAGTTATAGCTCTCAGAATAAAGCGATGCAAAAAATAATTTTTTCTATGAAATAGCTTTTATTGTGTAAAAGTGCCAAAACATAGAAAAACGATATAAATGTGGTACCGCTGTAAATGTACTGACCCGAAGAATAAAGCTACCTTATCAATTTTACAACACGCGGAGTAGAATAAAAAAATAAAAAAAAAAACAATTCCTGAATTGTTGGTTTTTATTTATTCTGCCTCCCAAAAGCTGGAATAGAAAGCGATCAAAAAATGTCACATGCCTGAAAATGGCACCAATAAAAACGTCAACTTGTCCCGCAAAACACAAGCCATCACATGACTCTGTCGGACAAAATATGGAAAAATTATAGCTCTCAAAATATGGCGATGCGAAAACTAGATTTTACAAAATACAGTTAGGTCCATATATATTTGGACAGAGACAACATTTTTCTAATTTTGGTTCTAGACATTACCACAATGAATTTTAAACAAAACAATTCAGATGCAGTTGAAGTTCAGACTTTCAGCTTTCATTTGATGGTATCCACATTAAAATTGGATGAAGGGTTTAGGAGTTTCAGCTCCTTAACATGTGCCACCCTGTTTTTAAAGGGACCAAAAGTAATTGGACATATTAAATAATTGTAAATAAAATGTTCATTTCTAGTACTTGGTTGAAAACCCTGTGTTGGCAATGACTGCCTGAAGTCTTGAACTCATGGACATCACCAGACGCTGTGTTTCCTCCTTTTTGATGCTCTGCCAGGCCTTCACTGTGGTGGTTTTCAGTTGCTGTTTGTTTGTGGGCCTTTCTGTCTGAAGTTTAGTCTTTAACAAGTGAAATGCATGCTCAATTGGGTTGAGATCAGGTGACTGACTTGGCCATTCAATAATATTCCACTTCTTTGCTTTAATAAACTCCTGGGTTGCTTTGGCTTTATGTTTTGGGTCATTGTCCATCTGTAGTATGAAACGACGACCAATCAGTTTGGCTGCATTTGGCTGGATCTGAGCATACAATATGGCTCTGAATACATCAGAATTCATTTGGCTACTTCTGTCCTGTGTCACATCATCAATAAACACTAGTGACCCAGTGCCACTGGGAGCCATGCATGCCCAAGCAATCACACTGCCTCCGCCGTGTTTTACAGATGATGTGGTATGCTTTAAATCATGAGCTGTACCACGCGTTCGCCATACTTTTCTCTTTCCATCATTCTGGTAGAGGTTGATCTTGGTTTCATCTGTCCAAAGAATGTTCTTCCAGAACTGTGCTGGCTTTTTTAGATGTTTTTTAGCAAAGTCCAGTCTAGCCTTTTTATTCTTGATGCTTATGAGTGGCTTGCACCGTGCAGTGAACCCTCTGTATTTACTTTCATGCAGTCTTCTCTTTATGGTAGATTTGGATATTGATACGCCTACCTCCTGGAGAGTGTTGTTCACTTGGTTGGCTGTTGTGAAGGGGTTTCTCTTCACCATGGAGATTATTCTGCGATCATCCACCACTGTTGTCTTCTGTGGGCGCCCAGGTCTTTTTGCATTGATGAGTTCACCAGTGCTTTCTTTCTTTCTCAGGATGTTCCAAACTGTAGATTTTGCCACTCCTAATATTGTAGCAATTTCTCGGATGGGTTCTTTCTGTTTTTGCAGCTTAAGGATGGCTTGTTTCACCTGCATGGAGAGCTCCTTTGACCGCATGTTTACTTCACACCAAAACCTTCCAAATGCAAGCACCACACCTCAAATCAACTCCAGGCCTTTTATCTGCTTAATTGAAAATGACATAATGAAGGGATTGCCCACACCTGTCCATGAAATAGCCTTGGAGTCAATTGTCCAATTACTTTTGGTCCCTTTAAAAACAGGGTAGCACATGTTAAGAAGCTGAAACTCCTAAACCCTTCACCCAATTTTAATGTGGATACCCTCAAATGAAAGCTGAAAGTCTAAACTTCAACTGCATCTGAATTGTTTTGTTTAAAATTCATTGTGGTAATGTCTAGAACCAAAATTAGAAAAATGTTGTCTATGTCCAAATATATATGGACCTAACTGTATGTGTCTTTAAGTGTGTGACAGTTGTCAATCATAAAAACCCGATATCATTCTGGTATCTCTGTAGTCGCACCGACCGGAAGAATAAGGTCGTCTAATTACTTATACGGCACTAGGAACGGCGTAAAAAATAAATGCTAGGGCTAGGGTTGGGGTTAGGGTTGTGCTAATGTTAGGGTTGGGGTCAGGGTTGGGCTAGGGTAGGGTTAGGGTTGGGGTTAGGGTTGTTTTTTTTTCAAAAGTAAAAAAAAAAATGACGATATGGCAACTAGTGTTGAATGCAAGTGCTCGCTATTTGAGTTTGCATTGAGTGCTCGGGTATGCATTGAGCATCGCAGGTGCTCGATTCTCCGCCCCATATGCTTTGCGGCCAAAAAAACCTCGCGGGGATTGCCTCCATGCACGAGCGATCCCCGCATGTTTTTTTGGGGGTGTCTAATAACCGTGAAACATGCGGGCGGGGACTCGAGCATTTCACTTGAGCACCGTTGATACATGGTGCATACCTGAGTACCCGATGCAAACTCAAGTAGCGAGCACTTGCGCTCAAGACTAATGACAACTTATTCAATGTGATGACCTAATGTCATCAAATTCTGTGTCGTACCTCTGGGTTCAAAATGTTCACTATACCCCTTGATAAAATCCTTGAGGGGTGTAGTTTCCAAAATGGGGTCACTTGTAGGGGGTTTCAACTATTTAGGCACATCAGGGGCTTTTCAAACGCGACATGGCGTCCCCTCTCGATTTCAGCCAATTTTGCGTTCAAAAAGTCACACAGTGCTCCTTCCCTTTTGAACTCTGTCGTGTGCCCAAACACTGTATTTTCCCCACATATGGGGTATTGGCGTACTCAGGAGAAATTGAAAAGTTTTTAGGGTCCATTTTCTCCTCTTACTCTTGTGAAAATAAAAAAATTGGGGCTAAAACATAATTGTTGTGGAAAAAGTTTGATTTTTTTATTTTCACGGCTCCATGTTATGAACTTCTGTAAAGGATTTAGGGGTTCAAGGTGCTCACCACACATCTAGTTAAGTTTCCTGAGGGGTCTAGTTTCCAAAATAGTGTCACTTGTGGGGGTTTCCACTGTTTAGGCACATCAGGGGCACATCCGCTAATTATTCAAGCAAATTTTACATTCAAAAAGTCAAATAGCGCTCCTTCCCTTCCGAGCCCTGCCGCGCGCCCAAACAGTGGTTTTCCCCCACATATGGGGTATCTGCTAACTCTGGAGAAATTGTACAACAAACTGCACAGTGCAATTTCTTCTGTTACCCTTATGAAAATGCAAAAGTGGGGGCTGAAAAACATTTTTGTGGGAAAAATGTGAAAATTTTATTTTTACGGCTCAATGTTATTGTAGCGTCGGCGTCCCTGCCTCCTGCTAGGCAGGGACGCTGTTCCCCTCACCTCTCCGCTCCGTGCCCGGTGTCTTCCTACCGCTCTGCTGGCAGCGCGCGCTCCTCCCCGGTCACTGTGCTTAGGGCGTGCGCGCGCTCCCCCTCTCTTAAAGGGGCCTCGCGCGCCGTCCTAAGGAGTCCCCCTGCCAATGGCCGGAGGACCTCTCCATATATTAGGCACCTCCTCCAAAATGCAGGTGCCCGAGCAATGTTGTAGCATAGTTCATCACTCTGCTTCAGCCCTCAGGTCCCGTTTCCAGTTACCTGCCAGTTACCTGCCAGTTTCCAGTCTGATACCTGCCTGACTCGTGTCTATCTGCTGTTATTCCTACGGTCTGACAGTCTGCCTACCAGCCCTGCCAGTCTGTCTATGGATCCGTCTGCCCGCTCACCTGGGAGCGCTCACCTGCTACCTGCCTGCTAGCCTACCTGGAGGCTCTGCCATCACGTGCTGTGACCACCTGCCCGTCCAGAGAATCTTGCCCGCTCACCTGGGAGCGTCCACCTGCTACCTGCCTGCTAGCCTACCTGGAGGCTCTGCCGTCACGTGCTGTGACCACCTGCCCGTCCAGAGACTCTTACCCGCTCACGTGGGAGCGTCCATCTGTTACCTGCCTGTTAGCCTACCTGGAGGCTCTGCCGTCACTTGCTGTGACCACCCGCTTGTCCAGAGACTCTAGTCCACTCACCTGGGAGCGCCACCTGCTACCTGCCTGCTTGCCTACCTGGAGACTCAGCCGTCACTTGCTGTGACCACCTGCTTGTCCAGAGACTCTCGCCCGCTCACCTGGGAGCGTCCACCCCCTACCTGCCTGCTGGCCTACCTGGAGGCTTAGCCATCACTTGCCGTGACCTCCTGCCCTCTTACCCAGAGACTGTCCCCGTCACTTGCCGTGACCTCCTGCCCTCTTACCCAGAGACTGTCCCCGTCACTTGCCGTGACCTCCTGCCCTCTTACCCAGAGACTGTCCTCGTCACTAGCCATGACTGCCTGCCTGCCTTCCCTGGGTGTCACCCGCTTCCTTACAAGGACTGCCCCTTTGTATAGTTGCTCTGTGGTTCCACCTCCCAGACCCGTTACAGTTTGCTCGGGCCATGGAACCCGGTGGCACCCAAGCTCCTCGCTCTCAGACCTATGTCATGAACTGTCCCGGCAGAGGTCCCAACAGGAGTCCATCCTGAGTCACCTGCGGAATGTCAACTCTCGCCTGGACACTCTGACTGCTCCACCAGCAACCACCACTAGTGTCATGACTCGCAACCCGGCAGAGCCGCTGCCCACCAATACCATGGTATCCTGCCCCGGACCCCAGCTTTCTGCACCTCCTCGCTTCGGAGGCGATCCCGCTCAAGCTCGGTGCTTCATAAACCAGTGCACCCTGCACTTTGAACTCCTGTCCCACCAGTTTAACTCCGACCGGGCCAAAGTAGCCTTCATTATGTCCCATCTCACGGGGGAGGTACTGGCTTGGCTAAATCCTCTATGGGAGAGAGGAGACCCCCTGGTGTCCGACCTGCCAGCCTTTCTCACAGCTTTCCGGAAAGTCTTCGACGAACCCGGACGGAAGACCTCATCCGCATCATCTCTGCTTCGCCTCCATCAAGGAAATCTCACCGTGGGCCAATATGCCATACGGTTCCGTACCCTTGCTTCGGAGCTGGCCTGGGATAACGACGCCCTGGTGTCTGTCTTTTGGGAGGGTCTGTCCGGCCATATTAAAGATGAACTCGCCGGTCGGGACATTCCTACCACTCTCGACGACTTAATAAGTCTTGCCACCCGGATTGACATCCGGTTCCAGGAGCGCGCCAAAGAGGTCACCCGTGAGAGGAGGTTTCCACGTCTAGCCCCTACCTTTCAGAAACCCGTCTCTTCTCCCGCTACTCCCCAGGCGCACTAACCCGAACCTATGCAGGTCGACCAGACCAAGATGGTCAAAACCCGTCAAGAGTTACGCCGAGCTGAGGGGAGCTGCTTCTACTGTGGCAGAAAGGAGCACCGGATCTGTACCTGCCCGGAGAGGTCGGGAAACGCCTTTGTCTAGGATCGCTCAGAGAGGTCGTCCTAGACAAGAATAAACCCTCTCCATCTCTGCTGCTGTCGGTCTCTATCATCTGCGGGGAGAACCGTTATTTTGAACTAGCCCAACTTGACTCTGGAGCTGCCGGGAATCTCATTTCTCAGTCCCTGGTAGAAAAATACCGCATTCCCACCAAACCTCTGGCTGTACCCTTATCTGTCGCTGCCGTGGATGGGGGCCTCTTACCACGTCCCATCCAACTCATCACCGAATCCTTTACTCTGCAGGTGGGAATGCTGCACTCTGAGAGCATCTTCTTTCATGTTCTGCCTGGACTCTCTCACGCCCTCTTGCTAGGCCTACCTTGGCTTCAGAGACATGCACCCGTGCTTGATTGGCAGACCGGAGAAGTCTTTCGCTGGGGACAGGACTGCCATAAGACTTGTTTAGTTCCCGTCCATCCTGTCCATCCTTCTCCTACCCCAGCTAATCTACCTGGACTTCCGATTCCTTATTGGTCTTATGCGGACGTCTTTAATAAAAAGAAGGCAGAGACATTACCCCCTCATAGACCATACGACTGCCCAATCGACCTGTTACCCGGCACTACTCCTCCCCGTGGGCGTATTTACCCGTTGTCCGCTGCTGAGACCCGGTCTATGTCTGAATATATTGAGGAGAATCTGGCCCGGGGATTTATCTGGAAATCTACCTCCCCGGCGGGAGGAGGCTTCTTCTTCGCTAAAAAGAAGGACGGCTCTCTCCGTCCCTGCATAGACTATAGAGGACTTAACCAGATCACGGTGAAGAATAAATACCCCCTTCCGCTCATTCCGGAATTATTTGACCGTCTGAGGGGGGCTAGAATCTTCACCAAGCTGGACCTCCGTGGGGCCTATAACCTGGTCCGTATCCGTCAGGGGGATGAATGGAAAACGGCATTCAACACCCGGGACGGCCACTATGAATATCTGGTAATGCCCTTTGGTCTCTGTAATGCTCCCGCCGTCTTTCAAGAGTTGGTCAATGACATCTTCTGGGACCTTCTCTACTCCTGCGTAGTGGTGTACCTGGACGACATCTTGGTCTTCTCTCCGGATCTCCAGACTCACCGGAGGGACGTTCGTCAGGTCCTGCTCAGGCTCAGGCAGAACCACCTCTACGCTAAATATGAGAAGCGTCTCTTTGAGCAGACCTCGCTTCCGTTTTTGGGCTACATAATTTCTCAGACCGGCCTACGAATGGATCCTGAGAAACTGTCTGCCATCGAGAAGTGGCCTCGACCAGAGGGGTTGAAGGCTATTCAGCTGTTCCTGGGCTTCGCCAACTACTACCGCCTCTTCATACCGCACTTCTCTTCCCGGACTGCCCCAATCTCTGCGCTCACCCGTAAGGGTACTAATCCCAGAGAATGGCCGCCCAAAGCAGAGGAAGCCTTTCTTTCCTTAAAACAGGCTTTCTCTTCCGCCCCGGTGCTGCATCGCCCGGACGGCAGCAAGCAATTCTTCCTGGAAGTTGACGCCTCCTCCTCTGGAGCCGGAACGCTACTTACCCAAAAATCGTCTTCCGGGAGAATGGTAACTTGCGGCTTCTTCTCCAAACTCTTCTCCTCTTCTGAGCGCAACAATTCTATAGGAGACCGAGAGTTATTGGCCATTAAGCTGGCATTGGAGGAGTGGCGTTACCTGCTCGAGGGGGCTCTTCACCCGGTAATAATTTACACGGACCACAAGAACTTGGCTTACCTCCAGAGTGCCCAGAGACTTAACCCGCGCCAAGCCCGGTGGTCCTTGTTTTTTGCTCGCTTTGATTTCGTTCTTCATTTTCACCCGGCTGACAAAAACATCAAAGCTGACGCCTTGTCCCGATCCTTCGTGGTGTCTGATCTTGAGGAGGAACCTAAACACATCATCGATCCCACCAGAGTAATGCAGGTGGCCCCCGTGAGTCTAAATCGTCTCCCTCCCGGTAAGACGTTCGTAACGGTACCTGATCGGGAGAGGATCCTACACTGGGGTCACTCGTCTAAGCTAGCTGGCCACGCCGGTCAGAAAAGACCCTCCAGCTTATCACCCGGCACTACTGGTGGCCGACCCTGCACAAGGACGTAATAGACTTTGTTTCTGCCTGTGTGCCCTGCGCCCGCAACAAGGTTCCGAGACACCTGCCAGCTGGTCGCCTCCTTCCTCTTCCAGTACCTGCTGCCCCCTGGCAGCATATAGCTATGGACTTCATAACAGATCTCCCTGTCTCTGCCGGTTGTACGGTCATTTGGGTGGTTGCTGACCGCTTTTCCAAAATGGCTCATTTCATTCCCCTGCCAGGCCTCCCGTCTGCACCCGAGCTGGCTAAAGACTTTATCCGCCACATCTTCTGTCTTCATGGCCTGCCCCTCCACATCGTGTCGGATCGTGGGGTTCAGTTCACCTCACGCTTCTGGAGAGCCACATGTAAGCTGCTAGACGTCACCCTGGACTTCTCCTCCGCTTACCACCCACAGTCCAATGGTCAAGTGGAGCGGATCAATCAGATCCTGACCAGTTACCTCTGGCACTTCGTTAATGCCCACCATTCAGACTGGGTGGATCTCCTGCCATGGGCCGAATTCTCTTACAATAATCACGAGAGCGAATCTTCCTCCAAATCCCCGTTTTTTGTAGTCTTCGGTCAGCATCCTCGGATCCCATTTCCCGTCTCCACCTCGGTGGACAATCTGGCTGCGGAATCTCTCGTTAGCAAATTTTCCTCCATTTGGGAGAGTACCCGATCCGCACTCCTTCAGTCGTCCGAGCGGATGAAAAAACACGCTGACAAAAAACGCCTGGATCCTCCACAAATCCGTCATGGAGATAAAGTCTGGCTCTCGTCCAAGTATGTCCGGCTCAAGGTTCCTTGCTACAAGTTAGGGCCTCGGTTCATCGGCCCACTGGGGGTTATCAAACAGATCAACCCGGTGGCCTATAAATTGAAACTCCCGGCCAACTTGCGGATCCCTAACTCCTTCCATGTATCTCTCCTCAAACCCGTGGTACTTAACTCATTTTCCAAGTCTACAGGTACGCCTCCTGCTCCGGTTTCCGCTGAAAACGAGTTTGAGGTAGAGAACATTCTGGCCACCAAAAAGGTAAGAGGAAAGACCTTTTTTCTAGTAGATTGGAAGGGGTTTGGTCCTGAGGAGAGAACGTGGGAGCCCCGGGAGAACATCCATGCCCCTCTCATCCTTGGTAAATTTCTGTCTGGTCTAAAAAAGGGGGGCCTAAAGGGGGGGGTACTGTAGCGTCCGCGTCCCTGCCTCCTGCTAGGCAGGGACGCTGTTCCCCTCACCTCTCCGCTCCGTGCCCGGCGTCTTCCTCCCGCTCTGCTGGCAGCGCGTGCTCCTCCCCGGTCACTGTGCTTAGGGCGCGCGCGCTCCCCCTCTCTTAAAGGGGCCGCGCGCGCCATCCTAAGGAGTCCCCGGCCAATGGCCGGAGGACCTCTCCATATATTAGGCACCTCCTCCAAAATGCAGGTGCCCGAGCAATGTTGTAGCATAGTTCATCACTCTGCTTCAGCCCTCAGGTCCCGTTTCCAGTTACCTGCCAGTTACCTGCCAGTTTGCAGTCTGATACCTGCCTGACTCGTGTCTATCTGCTGTTATTCCTGCGGTCCGACAGTCTGCCTACCAGCCCTGCCAGTCTGTCTATGGATCCCTCTGCCTGCTCACCTTGGAGCGCTCACCTGCTACCTGCCTGCTAGCCTACCTGGAGGCTCTGCCGTCACGTGCTGTGACCACCTGCCGGTCCAGAGAATCTTGCCCGCTCACCTGGGAGCGTCCACCTGCTACCTGCCTGCTAGCCTACCTGGAGGCTCTGCCGTCACGTGCTGTGACCACCTGCCCGTCCAGAGACTCTTACCCGCTCACCTGGGAGCGTCCACCTGTTACCTGCCTGTTAGCCTACCTGGAGGCTCTGCCGTCACTTGCTGTGACCACCCACTTGTCCAGAGACTCTCGTCCGCTCACCTGGGAGCGTCCAACTGCTACCTGCCTGCTTGCCTACCTGGAGACTCAGCCGTCACTTGCAGTGACCACCCACTTGTCCAGAGACTCTCGCCCGCTCACCTGGGAGCGTCCACCCCCTACCTGCCTGCTGGCCTACCTGGAGGCTTAGCCATCACTTGCCATGACCTCCTGCCCTCTTACCCAGAGACTGTCCCCGTCACTTGCCGTGACCTCCTGCCCTCTTACCCAGAGACTGTCCCCGTCACTAGCCATGACTGCCTGCCTGCCTTCCCTAGATGTCACCTGCTTCCTTACAAGGACTGCACCTTTGTATAGTTGCTCTGTGGTTCCACCTCCCAGACCCGTTACAGTTATAAACTTCTGGGAAGCACCTGGGGGTTCAAGGTACTCACCACACATCTAGATAAGTTCCCTGAGGGGTCTAGTTTCCAAAATGGTGTCACTTGTGGGGGGTTTCCACTGTTTAGGCACATCAGGGGCTCCCCAAATGCAATATGGCGTCCGCTAATTATTCAAGCAAATTTTACATTTAAAAAGTCAAATGGCGCTCCTTCCCTTCTGAACCCCGCCGTGCGCCCAAACAGTGGTTTTCCTGCACATATGGGGTATCTGCTTACTCAAGAGAAATTGCACAACAAACTGCATGGTGCAATTTCTCCTGTTACCCTTATGAAAATGCAAAAGTGGGGGCTGAAAAACATTTTTGGGGGAAAAATGTGAAAATTTTATTTTTACGGCTCAATGTTATAAACTTCTGGGAAGCACCTGGGGGTTCATGGTGCTCACCACACATCTAGACCAGTTCCCTGAGGGGTCTAGTTTCCAAAATGGTGTCACTTGTGGGGGGTTTCCACTGTTTAGGCACATCAGGGGCTCCCCAAATGCAACATGGTGTCCGCTAATTATTGAAGCAAATTTTACATTCAAAAAGTCAAATGGCGCTCCTTCCCTTCCGAACCCTGCCGTGCGCCCAAACAGTGGTTTTCCCCCACATATGGGGTATCTTCTTACTCAGGAAAAATTGCACAACAAATTTTGGGGTCCATTTTTTCCTGTTACCCCTGCGAAAATAAAAAAAATTGGGTCTAAATTAACATTTTTGTGAAAAATGTTAAATGTTAAGTTTTTTCTTTCACATTCCAAAAATTCCTGTGAAGCACCTGAAGGGTTAATAAAGTTCTCTTGAATGTGGTTTTGAGCACCTTGAGGGGTGCAGTTTTTAGAATGATGTCACTTTTGGGTATTTTCTGTCATAAAGACCCCTCAAAGTGACTTCAAATATGATGTGGTCCCTAAAAAAATGGTTTTGTAAATTTTGTTGGAAAAATGAGAAATCGCTGGTCAACTTTTAACCCTTATAGATCCCCAATAAAAAAAAAATTTTGGTTCAAATATTGTGCTGATGTAAAGTAGACATGTGGGAAATGTTATTTATTAACTATTTTGTGTGACATATCTCTCCAATTTAAGGGCATAAAAATTCAAATTTTGAAAATTGCAAAATTTTCAAAATTTTCACCAAATTTCCATTTTTTTCACAAATAAACGCAAGTGATATAGAAGAAATTTTACCACAATCATGAAGTACAATATGTCACGAAAAAACAGTCTCAGAATCAGGGGGATCCGTTGAAGAATTCCAGAGTAATTACCTCATAAATTGACAGTGGTCAGAATTGTAAAAATTGGCCTGGTCATTAACGTGCAAACCACCTTGGGTTGTAAAGGGGTTAATAATGGGAAAGACAATTCAAATAAATTCTATATTCTAGAATATTAAGTGTCTTATCTGAAATTCTTTTATGGGTGAGGTATCGCAGTATGGATAGCATATTATACAGATCCAGCCAGGTATTATTGCCTTATACTGGGTGCTGCTGGTGCTGCCCATATAAATTTAAAATCTATTCTATTCCCTATCGATAACGCTGTTAGATGCATTTACAATAGGAACAGGTACTGCTGTAGGTGGTATAATCACCAGCTACAGATGAGTGTTCATTCTGGTCGCATAAATGTCTTCCACAGTCCATAACTTATTTTTTTTATTTCTTTGGCCTTATATACAATTCATTACCCTGGAAAGAATGTTTCTTAACATTTTTTCCATCTTAGCTTGTTTTTTGTATGTTTTTTTTGTCAGTCCGCAAAAGTGGCGTAATTCTCTTACAACATTGTTCACAGATATGCTATTTGTCAGCAGCCAACTTAGAATAAGTTTGATCCCTCAACTGAAATACTTTAAATGGAGTGTAATATTTGACACGCTCACAATAATTTCTGGATTATTAGGGCAGTCATATGGGATAACGTCTGATGACCACGGTTTCAGACAGTCAACTAATAGTATGGTATTTGTCAGCGACCAAGTGTCAGTTGCTTCAACAAAACACAGGTGGCTGACTTTAAAAGGAGTGGAATATTTGGCATGCTCCACAAAATTTCTGTATTATTACAGCAGTCATATAGATAACATGCTAAACCTAAAAAATGCTCAGACAAGATGAGTTTAGATCGTATAGTGAAATAATTAGATATTATTAACCAATCAAGATACCAAAAAACACAAATAATAAAAAAAAGACATGTACACATAATACAGGACAAATTTAAAAGAAAGGTATGCAACAAGGTGTATGCAGCATATGATGTAAACAGTATGCAAGACACAAATAGAGAATATCAAATAAATAGTTTTAATTATGAGCAAAGCACTGAACCTCTTCAATGAATTCTAACAAGCACATCAGCAAAATTTAGATGTCACCATAAAGTGCAGATGTAAATTCAAGATCTAATCACATTAAAGTGACTCAGTGCTTAAACAAATATTAGGTCTCTGGCCAAAACACAGTGCAAAAAATGCAAATATAAGGTCTGTACAGGTCAAGATAGCTTAGTGTCTAAACAAATATTGAGTCTCTGACCAGATAAAGAAATGAATAAATAGCCATGTCAAATGTGGCATAGTGCTAGTGTCCGCTTACCAGACAATCAAATCTCAATAAAGAGCTAAACAGTCACAACATAAATTCATTTATAAATATAAAGTGCAGTGCACATAAAGTGACAAGATAGAACAGTAGCCCATAAGTAGAGAGATTATATTTCAAACATCACATGATATACCTGGATTCATGCTGCAAACACCAAGTGCTATAGTAACCAGCACTCCAACGCGCGTTTCACAGGTATGCTTCCTCAGGGAGTGATATTAAGCACTGAGGCGTGTTGTCTCTTATATACCTTGTGAGGATCATGTGATCCTTTACTACAGATGCCTCTTATTGGGCGCATGATTGCATCCTGCCGCGATGACCGCGCATCCACCGTGAGCACAGCCGCCACATCACAGAGAGGCGCAGTCGCGCCGCCTGTGACGTCAGATGCCGAGCGCGCGATAGCACACGCGAGCACAGCGGAAGGAGGACATGCGCACGCATCCTGTGGCCATATTGCTAAAGGGCAAACAGAAGGGCAAGTCACACAAATAACAGAATAAGGCAAGTAAACAATCATATGCAGACAACTAATTAATATACAATAGCCCAAATTCGAGGCACATTATTAGTCCATACATAGATAGTGAAGATGTACATATAAAATAATAATAAACAAATGCCCCATCCAATAATATGTGTACAATATGACAAGTCCACACAAATATGGACAATACCACAATCCTCAAAGTTGATGTTAATCACGGTTAAGCAAATGCATGGCCAGGGTTGTCCCAGATTTAACAGAAGCAGAGGACATCCAGTAGGTGGAGTTTTCAATATGATATCATCAAATAGAAATCCATAATATAAGGATATGGATATAAATGGAAAACCATTACAGACATATGGCCACAAATTCAGACCACACTACTGGAAAGAAAAACATACATTAGACAAACACACTCACAATTATATATAAACCAATTAAAAATACATATGTATATTCCTACAACTGAGGATAATATATAAATGTAGCACCCTGAGGATTCGGCTGCTACAGGGGTATTGCACCTCACTCCAGAGGTGTGGTATTCCACTCCCGGGTAAGGATGGAGTGTGGAACTGAGCTTAGTAGGCTGCATGCACTACATACATCCCATTTCCAGGGGACAGAACAACGGTACTCCCACCAGTATATGTGCAGGTACGACAGCGTCTGTCCCTGGCTGGAGTGGGAGGGGGGTGGAACATCCCAGTAGTGTAGGGGCAGATAGGGGGAGTAGTCTGGGTAAAGCTAGGAGCCCATTGGGTGCTAGTCACCTGGGCTCACACATAGAGGGAGTATATATGGTGGGCACCATCTTAGATCAGGGTTCAGTTCAGAGAGGAGGAGAAGCAGAGCAGAGGAGCTCAGCCAGGAGGGCTGACAGGGAGCTGTGGCTCCGGCTGGGCCCAGCTCCAGGGCCAAGCCTGCATTGAAGAGAGAGAGGAGTAAGAAGGACCCAGAGAGAAAGACAGAGGGAACCCCAAGAACCCAGAAACAGACCAGAAAGGGTGAAGGGTTGGCGGACACGGGTACCGGAACCCGAACTGGTGGAGGCCACTTATCCTCAGCCAGGAACCGGAGGTCGTGGTCAAGATTTGCCACGACCCTCACCAAATCCACCAGAAAGGCACACCAAGCATAGGGTCAGGGAACCCAGAGGAGGTTTGACCACTAAGAGACCCGAGGGAGCCGGCCAAAGGTGGATCCTTGGTGGGAACGGCCAGAGACAGAGAGAGAGAAGGGAGCTCAGGACCACGCTCCAGAACTGCCTGGGGGTTAGCCGAGTCCAGGACCTGGTGGACGCAGCACGGCTCGGGTGGTCACTCAAGGCCAGAGTGACTGAGAGAACAACCGTGAGTAAAAACCCTGAAACTGCACCTCAAGTCTCTGACTCTCCTTTCTACAACATAACTACACCCATCATCCACACCTGCTGCCCTGAGGCCATACCCCTCCCGTTGGGGGTTATACCATCACTGCTGCACATATACCACCGGCCTCAGCGGACTGCTCTGCAGCGGCGGCTTCAAAGCCGCACTCAACGGGTGGCGTAGTCGATCAAGTTAACATCTACTGCCATAGACTTCCACTTATTTTGACACCCTGGGCACGGACCGGGTCACCGCCACAAGGACTACTACCCCTACCCAGATCCGGCTCCGGGTATCCCCTGAACATGGCCCAGGGGGTGCGTCAACTTTCGCGTAGTCGGCAGGATAACGTGCCCGCAACCACCGGGTACTGCGTGCCTGAAGAAAAGTTTATCTGTACCGTAAAAAGAAGTCTCCCGCCAATTCCGGAGGGTCCCCGCCATCGGACGCCATCACGGGTCGGTTCCCGCCGTTTGCCCG
This sequence comes from Phyllobates terribilis, assembly GCF_046119375.1. NCBI lineage: Eukaryota > Metazoa > Chordata > Amphibia > Anura > Dendrobatidae > Phyllobates > Phyllobates terribilis. The sequence continues at coordinate 344,727,236 of NW_027362769.1, read as the reverse complement.
CCATCTGCAGCCTTTTCCCGCCATCTGAGAAGATTTCCCGCCCTGGCAGAGCGGACGCCATTATGGGCGTGCCAGAGGGTGGTAAGAGACGACCTCCCATCGTGGGCCAGGACCAAGAATGGCGCCAAAAATGAAGACCGCCCCCACCAGCAGAGGCTGCGATGCTAGCGATGTCCATCAGCGTGGGGGGTCTGCCCCTGGAACTGAAAATCACCAAGTTGCCCCAGGACCGCCCTGAGTGTGGGCGGATACAGAACAAAAGAGCGAAGATGGGTGCAGCCTGGAGGAGTCTGGAGGAGCCGTACCCGGAGATGGAGGGAGAGGCAGGCAGCACCGACCCTGTGGTCAGGAGCCTGATGCAAGCAACCACCCCACAAGACCTGGTGGAGATCCTGGCACAGCTCCCCCTAGACCGGGAGCGTGCACAGACCGCGCTGGAGGGCCTCGCACGGAGGATGGCCCAGGTGCAGCGAGAAACGCTGATGGAGTGGAGCAGGGAGATGGCCCAGCAGGCTGGAACCCACCAGCGGAGCACACCACCCGCAACGAGGAGCACGCCTGCCGCTGAAGAGGATGCAGAAGGGACGGAGGCCGGAGACGACGCCGCAGAGGGAGCTGAAGAGACGGAGGCAAGTAAAGGGGACGTTACTACCCCGAGCCCAGCCACCGTAAGCCTACCCCCGTTCCCCGTCGCAGAGCCCGAAGTCCCACTGATCGTGCCCGTTGCCGCACCGCTACCGCTCCAGACTAGGCCCCAAGCAGGAGCCGCGACCACGCCCCCTGTGACGTCACGCGCCTCAACCCTGAGCCGGCCAAGCAGGAGACGCCACCGGCCTGGTCGCAAGGCCGAGTGCCCCCGGGCGCCGCCGTCTTCACGGTGCCCTTTACCTTCAGGGTACCCCAAGCCTGGTCGCAAGGCCTAGTGATCCCGGGCGCCGCTGCCACCACCGCACCCTCAACGTCCACTGTGCCGCACCTGGGTGAAGACTTGTTTGCCCAGCACACTTGCCCGGATGGGCAGCCCTTTGCGTGGCCACCGGAGTACCACCATCCCCGACTCCGGAAAGAAAGACCCCTGGATGAGCCCCTAATCCCGGCTCCGGCGCCCGTCAAGATGACCCCGCTCTCGTTAGAGGAGGCGCAGTTTGAGTGGGACCCCGCAGGAGGAGACCTCATCGGGTTCACTCAGGAGACCCAGGCGGCCGCAACTGAGCGTGCGGAGTGCTGCCACCAGCAGTTGGAAGTCTTTGAGCGAGAACGGAGAGAGAGACGGGTCCACGAGGAGCGGCTGCAAGTAAAGAGTGCAGAACAAAAGAGCCGGACCCGAAGGAACCCCCGTGCAGCCCACGGTCCCCGTGCCACCGGGACTGTAATCAAATTCCAACTGCAGCACGGTTGGGGCTTCATCAGAGATCATCACACCCCCGGCGACGTCTTTGTGACCAGAAGAGATGTCGAGTCCCACCTACCGGAGGGACACAGAGGTCGTGACCTTTACCTGGGTGATGAGGTCACCTTCACCCGGCACCAATGTGCCAAAGGACCCTATGCCCTTCATGTACACCGACTGACAGAGAAAGAGCTGAGGTGTCAGGAGGAGCAAGAGGACCCGGACGGGTCTGAAGGGTACAGGAACTGTTACCATTATAGTCCCCGTTGGGACCAGCAAATTAAACTGTTACCCGTATGTCCCTTAATCCCACTGGCCGAATACTGAGAGCGGTCATTCTTCCCTAATCCCACTGGCCGAGGACTGAGAGCGGCCACCTCCCCTTGTATATAGTTGCGCTTTCTAAGGCGCCCCCTACTGGTTTTAAAAGGAACTGTGTTTTTTCCAGAAGAGACTGTTGCACTTTACCCGGTCACAAGTTGCACCGTGGCCGGAGGAACAAGAATGTTTATAATGAAAAGTTTTATATGAAGAGTATTATGCTGCTGATATATATATAGTGTTTTATATGTTTATGATGTTTTGGAAAAAATTGTATGTTTTTGGATATTTTATTCTTTTACAGCCCGAGGACGTGCTGTGGTTTACCAGGGGGGAATGTAGCACCCTGAGGATTCGGCTGCTACAGGGGTATTGCACCTCACTCCAGAGGTGTGGTATTCCACTCCCGGGTAAGGATGGAGTGTGGAACTGAGCTTAGTAGGCTGCATGCACTACATACATCCCATTTCCGGGGGACAGAACAACGGTACTCCCACCAGTATATGTGCAGGTACGACAGCGTCTGTCCCTGGCTGGAGTGGGAGGGGGGTGGAACATCCCAGTAGTGTAGGGGCAGATAGGGGGAGTAGTCTGGGTAAAGCTAGGAGCCCATTGGGTGCTAGTCACCTGGGCTCACACATAGAGGGAGTATATATGGTGGGCACCATCTTAGATCAGGGTTCAGTTCAGAGAGGAGGAGAAGCAGAGCAGAGGAGCTCAGCCAGGAGGGCTGACAGGGAGCTGTGGCTCCGGCTGGGCCCAGCTCCAGGGCCAAGCCTGCATTGAAGAGAGAGAGGAGTAAGAAGGACCCAGAGAGAAAGACAGAGGGAACCCCAAGAACCCAGAAACAGACCAGAAAGGGTGAAGGGTTGGCGGACACGGGTACCGGAACCCGAACTGGTGGAGGCCACTTATCCTCAGCCAGGAAGCGGAGGTCGTGGTCAAGATTTGCCACGACCCTCACCAAATCCACCAGAAAGGCACACCAAGCATAGGGTCAGGGAACCCAGAGGAGGTTTGACCACTAAGAGACCCGAGGGAGCCGGCCAAAGGTGGATCCCTGGTGGGAACGGCCAGAGACAGAGAGAGAGAAGGGAGCTCAGGACCACGCTCCAGAACTGCCTGGGGGTTAGCCGAGTCCAGGACCTGGTGGACGCAGCACGGCTCGGGTGGTCACTCAAGGCCAGAGTGACTGAGAGAACAACCGTGAGTAAAAACCCTGAAACTGCACCTCAAGTCTCTGACTCTCCTTTCTACAACATAACTACACCCATCATCCACACCTGCTGCCCTGAGGCCATACCCCTCCCGTTGGGGGTTATACCATCACTGCTGCACATATACCACTGGCCTCAGCGGACTGCTCTGCAGCGGCGGCTTCAAGGCCGCACTCAACGGGTGGCGTAGTCGATCAAGTTAACATCTACTGCCATAGACTGCCACTTAGTTTGACACCCTGGGCACGGACCGGGTCACCGCCACAAGGACTACTACCCCTACCCAGATCCGGCTCCGGGTATCCCCTGAACATGGCCCAGGGGGTGCGTCATAAACATATATCCAAACAAACATACATATATATGTATACATAAAACTATACATATAAATACAAAACATAACATATATGCGGATTAGTGTATATTAAATATGTATATAAAAATGGGGGGGGGTTCAGAGAAGCAGCAGCACAGGGACCAACCCAGTCAATTATAAATAACTAGAGAAACCCCATTGGTCATTAAGGCCATGTGGCTTCATAGTTCTGAGTGTCATTATCCAACGACACTCCCTCTGTGCCAATTTGTTCATGAGATGTCCACCACGAACACCCATATGGACGACATCAATACCACGAACCTGCATTTCTATGGTTCCCAATAGATGATGTTTTGATAATGGGCAGGTATTGTTTTCAATTTCATGATGTCCTCCCTATATGTGCCATCCTGGCCCAATAATCTTGCAGATTTGATATCACTTACGTGTTCCTGTATCTGAACACATAATTGCCTGGAGGTAAGTCCAATATAAACAAAACCACAGGGACATGTAAGATGGTATATAACGGCTGTAGTTTTACAATTTATGGAGTGGACAATCTTATACGTCCGGGTACCAGCAGAATTGGAAAATTCATCAGTTTTGACCATAAGACCACAAACATTACAATCCCCACATGGTTGAGAGCCCCATCTGGGCCCCTTAGACCCAAAGATAAATCCGGATCCTGGGGCTACGTAATGGCTGTGTGTTATGGTCTCACCAATAATATAGACAACATGCGTCTGATCATTGAAAAAAGTTCCTCTGCTTCCACAATACAGTAATATGAATAAAACTAAAAAAAAATCTGGCTATATTCTGTAAACAAGCAAATGGAGCTGTAAAATGGTGTATACTGACACAATTTATAAATGGTGGCCAATATTTTCCACTTTCTCTACAAATGGGTGGATTTGAACCGCAGTTATATGAGATACTGTACATCTGACAGAGAACCACGGTTTTAAATAGCAAACCTGTAATTTACTAATATTATTCTACACAGAGAAATAGTGTGAATAGCTTGACTGACACACTGCAACAGAATGGAAATGGAAGAAATGTTTGATTTGGAACTATCTTATAGGTGATATGTCTGACAGAGAACCACAGTTTTAAATAGCAGGCCTGTAATGTACTAATATTATTGTAAACAGAGACCTAGTGTGTAGTGATGAGCGAGCACTAAAATGTTCGGGTACTCATTGTTCAAGTCGAGCAAATCGGAATACTCAAGTGCTCAGTCCGAGAAACAAGCCCAATGTAAGTCTATGGGAAGCTCAAGCATTTTTCAGTCGGCTCCCCCCGGCGGTCTCCAGAGGGCCTAAAAATTGCCAAAATCAATGGGAACAGTGCTTAAATGACATGGGAACAGCAGGAGGAAGACACCTGGAAGCATTTCTGACTCCCAGGTCACTGCTGTCAACAACGTTGTCAGAGGTATTACACCATTTTTACGGACTCACAATAAAACATACAAAATCAAAACTAAAATGGATTTTCCTGGGAAATATGTTAAGGAACATCCTTTCCAGGGTAATGACATATATAAGGCAAAATAAATAACCAAAAACAAAAATGCTCCTCCACACCTTGGGCTATGTTCACATGTAGCGATTTTGATGCGTTTTTGCACTTTTGCATTACTTTCAACCAAGACAGATGCATTCATCGGGAAATGTCATTTTAACATTTTACAAACTTATCTTGCCATGTGGTGTGTGACACATCATCAGACACATCCTGTTTCATTTATGATGGAGGTACTCTGAAATGAAAGTCACAAAGCCTATTTTTATAGGGCCATCAGGCGCCCCTTACTATTCTTAAAGGGCCAGCAGTCAGCGCTTGCTATTGTTAGAGAGCCATCAGCCGGCTATGCTTTGTTGTTCCCATTATTAACAAGTGGGTCTCCTATACTGTTATTGCATATGAAGTGACTGCAAGGGCAGCCAAAAATTTGGACGCAACCCAATACCCCTTTAAAGAGACATAGAGGAGGGTCTCAGTAAAAAAAAAAATTCCCATTATAAAGGAGCGGGTCTCCTATAGTGGTAATGCCCATGCTGTAACTGCAAGGGCTGCCAAAATTTGGGAAAAACCCCACTAACAATTTAAAGACACATAGAGCTGGGCCACAGTAATGACATGTTCCCAGTAGAAAGGAGAGGGTCTGCTATTCAGTTATAGGGTATGCAGTGTGTCCAACGGCTGCCAGAATTTAGGAAAAACCTCATGAACAATTTAAAGACAGATAAAGCAGGGCCACAGTAACGACATGTTCCCATTAGAAAGGAGCTGGTCTGCTATATAGTTATAGGGTATGCAGTGAGTCCAACGGTTGCCAAAATTTAGGAAAAACCCCACTAACAATTTAAAGACACATAGAGCAGGGCCTCAGTAACGACATATTCCCATTAGAAAGGAGAGGGTCTCCCATACTGTTTGCCTATGCAGTGACGGCAATGGCTGTCAAATTTTGGAGGCATCCCAATGCCCCTTGCAAGAGACGCAGAGGTCAGAGGGCCTCCTGAAAACAATGTACCATTATTAGGAAGTGTGTCTCCCATACTGTTTGCCTATGCAGTGAATGCAACGGCTGAGAAAAATTTGGAGGAACTCCAATGCCCCTTTCAAGAGATGTAGAGGTCGGAAGGCCTCCTGAAAAAATGCTCCCATTATTACGAAGTGGGTCTCCCATACTGTTTGCCTATGCAGTGAATGCAACGGCTGCCAAAAATTTGGAGGCACTCCAATGTTCCTTGCAAGAGACGTAGATATGTTGATATGGTACATATTGTGGTGATATGGTGGTAGAGGATGAGGATGGGGAAGGAGGAGGACAAGAGCAAATAGACAAATCAGGAAGCATATACCAATGTCGGGGTGTGAAGACAGAGGTTCATGGGAAAGAACTAGACCTCCCAAAAAAAAGACACTGTATTTGAGTTTATGTTATGACGCTATTATTCGGTGGTATTGAGAAGTCTGGCCCAATCCAGCCCTTGTTCATTTTTATAAGAGTCAGCCTGTCAGCATTTTCAGTTGACAGGCGGATGCGCCTATCGGTTATAATTCCACCAGCGGCACTAAAATCTAGCTCTGACAAAACGATAGCGGCAGGGCACGCCAGGACCTCCAAGGCATAGAGAGCCAGTTCATGCCACGTGTCCAGCTTGGACACCCAATAATTATAAGGCACAGAGGAATCACGGAGGACGTTGGTACAGTCGGCAATATACTCCCTCAGCATCTTCTGAAAATGTTCCCTCCTTGTGACAGTACCCTGAGCATCAGGGCTTGTGCGATGGGAAAGTCTGAGAAAACTGTCCCAGAACTTTGACAGTGTTCCCCTGCCTCTGCTGGATTGCATTTGTGTCTCTCTCACCTGTACTCCTTGGTTGTCCAACGAACTGTGACCTCTGCCGCCAGCGTTTTCAGATGAGAATTTTTTAAATAATTCCGCAACAAGGGCCTTCTCGTACTGCCGCATTTTATAAGGCCTGTCCTGCTCAGGAATAAGAGACAGAAAATTCTCCTTGTAGCGTGGGTCTAGAAGTGTCACCAACCAATAACGACTGTCAACCAAAATTTGAACAACGCGAGGGTCACGAGAAAGGCAGCGTAACATAAACTCAGCCGCGCGTGCCAGACTGCTAACAGGCAAGACTTCCGTGTCCTCACCAAGAAGACGACTGGACTGACTATGCTCTCCTCCTCATCCTCCTCCTCTTCCTCCTCCTCCCTGTCCTCAGGCCACCCACGCTGAACAGACCGTATGACAGTTGTGCAGGTAGTACCATCTATCGCACAGGAAACTAGCTCCTGTTTCTCCTCCTCTTCCTCATTTTCACCCAATCCATGTTGGGATGAGATGAGGCTGGGCTGTGTGGAATCATCCTGTATCGTTCCTGATACTCCTGTGAAAGCCGGCCTGTAGCTGGCATTCATAGGAGAAGGCGATTTTAGTTATACATAGCGGTGCTAATGCACCTCTATGTATAACACAAGCGATAAGATGATTGCCACTTCAAGTCCCCTAAGTGGACTATTAAATACAGTTAAAAGTGAACAAAAAGTTTTACAACATAAAAAAAACAAAAAATTTCAAATCAACCTCCCTTTTGCCCCATTAAAAATAAAACAATTAAAAAACACACTTATTTGGTATTGCTGTGTTTGTTAAAAGCCTGATCTATCAAGATATAAAATAAATTAGTCCGATCAGTAAACGGCGTGATGAAAAAAAATCAAAAAGCCAGAATTACGGTTTTTTTGGCAGCCACAACAATGCAATAAGAGCGAACAAAACATTGTATTTGCCCAAAAATGGTATCACTAAAAACATCACATCAGGGCGTAAAAAGTAAGCCCCATAAGCAAATTTTACTTTTCATTTCTTTTTTTTTTTTTTTTTTTTTAGAAATTTCCAATTTTTTTTTCACTACTTAAATTAAAAGAAAAACTATAAATGTTTGGTGTCTGTGTAATCATACTGACCTGGAGAATAATATTGCCATGTTTGTTTTGCCAGATAGCGAACACGTTAAATAAATAACCCCAAAAAACTATTGTGAAATTGCACTTTGTTTTGCAATTTCACCTCACTTGGAATTGTTTGTCCTGTTTTCCAGTACACTATGTGGTAGAATGAATAGTGTTATTCAAAAGTACAACTTCTCTTGCAAAAAAAAGCCTTTGTATGGATATGTATTAATAAAAAAGTTATGACTCTTCGAAGAAGGGGAGGAAAAAAATAAAACAAAAAAATGGAAAATCACAATGTCATGAAGGGTTTAAGTTAATTATTTTAAGCTGAAAAACTAGAAACAGCTTAAGCATTACTCTTTCATGAAAAAGGAGACAGTTCTTTTTAAACCTAGATAATATTTTTAATTAATTGATGTGACGTATCCTATCTTCAAAAAATAAGTTTGTATCATAATATTCTACAGCGCTCTACAGAGATTGCCATTACTCATCAGTTCTTGTCCTCAATGAGCATCACAATTTAAATTTGTCTCTCACTCACATACACACTAGGACCAATGAGCCTATTCGTATGCTTTATAGAGTATGGCAAGAAAGTGGAGAACCTAGAAGAAACACATTCAAACTTACAACGAGTATGTTACACCCACCCCGCCTAAGTTCAGATAGGGGCGAGACCGGTTACATGAATTCGTTGGAATCCTGGGGGAACCATTACTCAGGTTGACCATAGGCTGCAGCTTCTCTCAGGCACATGATAGATTCAGTTGCTGACCAGACACATCTGACAAGAGTCTTTATAAACAGTAGAACAGTAACATTTAATGAGGCACGGCCAGTGCAATGCAAATGTTTCTTTGAGCAACAGGGTCCAGTAATAACAGTACAGTCTCCTTTGCAGCACAGCCGTACACAGTGTATTATCTAGTAGTACAGTACAACACAGTTTTAATGCATACACAACCAAAGGTTTTTCCTTCACAAGGACTCAATAGTACATAGCATTCTTTATCTTGCATGGAGATGGAGGGGGGAAGGGTGTGATGAGGGAGATGATCTCTATGACAGGCTTCCTTCAAGTCCTTATCTTCCTGGCTGATAATACTCCACACTGTTAGCTCAGGGAGTCTAACTGACCTTTGTCTAGCTTCCCTCCTGACCAGAATTATGTTCCCTTGACTTCTGTGAGATACAGATCATAAGACACCTTTCTCTTCGGCTCCTTCTAGACTGTAAAAAACTTCCCCACAATCCCCCTGGGGCTCTGCTAAAACACTCCCCTTCTCCTGTGACTGTGTTAACCCCTCTAGTTGCTGGATGCTTCTGGAGCACAACACTTCCTGTCTCCTGTGCTTGTGTTACTTCTAATAGTTGCTGAATTCTTTTAAAGCAACAACACTACTTCAGCATATCACACTCTGCAACAGCACTACTTCTACATGTCACACTCTTCCCTCCCTTTTGAATGTCGTCCTCGACGTTCGTCTTAATTGGTCAATCTGACCAATCTGAAAGTTGAATAACTTTATATACAAATTGGCATTGTGAAATTGGTTTAACGTTCATAAACACTGATAACCTAATCTTACAACATTTTTCTTGTAAGATGCCAGTAAGAAATAAACAATTAACACAATTAAAACAATCAGCATCTCTTCAGCTGGAGCTTTTCATACGTCTTCAACCATCTCTCTCTCTCTATGCTTTAACAGTTCTTTGTTTTTAAAAAGTCTTTTAAGGAAAATCAAAGCATGAAAACAAGTCTTTCCACCAGGCAACATCTTCCATACTGCCTCTCAGTGGTGAATAAAACTCAAGTGGGCTTACCTGGTCTGCAGGCAGAGATACCCTTTTCCAGTCGACAGTCCTTGGCACTTGACTCAGTTCACTAAGTGTCTCATACGTCAGCATCACGGGCCTCCTCACTTCTCGAGTCAACATCCTCCTGGTGGGTTGTTCCTCAGAGACCACGGGTTCTTCGGTCACAGAAGTTTCTTACGCCGCACTCATTTCCCATTCTTCCTCAGATGCTCTTGGAGCTGCCTCTGTAAGTTCCTGTACTTCTCCTGAGTCACTTGTTTCCGCACGGTTTGGTAATTCCGCTCCTCCTGAGTGTCGATTGGTCTCTTCAGGGGCTGGTGTTCTATCATCAGAACTGAATTGGACTCCTTGGTACGAACTCTGGAGCCTCAGGACTTAATTCACTCACCTGAGGATGGTACATCCTTCTTCTTGCTGGTCCGAGAAATACAATGATGTGTTCTTCTCCATCGGAACTTTCAAGGTCACTATCCACCTCCGGAGCTTCAGTCTGTGGTGGTCCCTTAGTCGATCTCAGACAATATCGGTCTACTTCTGGGAAGTCTTGTTGTGGTGGGAGACAATCACAGGGTAGTAGTAAATTCCGATGGACTATTCTGGTTTCTTGTCTCCCGTCTCCAATCGGATTTCATACACTGGGCTGTTATCAGCTTTCCTCCTTACAACCACATACACGTTGTCTTCCCAGTACAAACAAAGTTTTCCTGGACTGCCTTTCTCACGTACGTTCTTGACTTCCCGGTGCCAATTCTGCTCCATAACATTTTCGATCAAAGTGCTCCTTACTCTTGCTCTGTCCTTGTGAAACCACTTTGGACACTATGTAGTATGCCTCTGCCATCCGTTCCGTCCATTTCTGAATGTATTCCGGATACATTCTGTAAGTCTCTGACACCGGAGTATCAAACATAATGTCAATTGGCTGTCTAGGCGATCGTCCACACAATAGGAAAAAGGGTGAGTAACCCGTTGCATCGCTCTTTGTACAGTTATAGACTTGTACCACTTTTGACAGAGAACTATTGTTCTTTCTTCTCATCAGCTGTTAAAGTGCGCAACATAGACAATAATGTTTGGTTAAAACGTTCCACTTGTCCATTAGCCTCTGGGTGATAGGGCGTTGTGTGGGATCTCTGAATTCTACAGTACTTTCCTAGCTTGGTATTGAGCTGGTTCTCAAATTCTCTTCCTTGGTCGTGGTGTAACCTCGTAGGGAACCCAAACCTCAAAACAAAATCAAGGAAGATTTTCTCTGCTGCTGTTCGACCCTATTTATTAGTGGTGGCATATGCTTGAGAAAATCAAGTGAAATGGTACATCACCACCAAGATGTATTCGTAACCACCCTTTCACGTCTCGAGATGTAGAAGGTCTATTGCAGGGGTCTCAAACTCAGTCAGGCATATGGGCCGCACATGGAAAAACATTTAATTTGGGGGCCGCATTATTTGCATGACAAAGTGACATTTTTAGTGATACCATTTTATTTTCTATACACCTTTTGAACTGGTCCTCATCTTGCAGACATGGTCTCCCCTCCAGGTCTCTCATATTGCAGACGTGGTCTCCCCTTCAGGTCCCCCATATTGCAGACATGGTCCCCCATATTGCAGACATGGTCCCCCATCCTGGTCCTTATGTTGCAGACATGTCCCCCATCCAGGTCCCCCCCATAGTGTGCACAGGGTCCCCGTCCCCCCCATACAGCGCTCAGGGTCCCTGTCCCCCCATACTGCGCTCAGGGTCCCCGTCCCCCCCATACTGCACTCAGGGTCCCCCCCCATACTGCGCTCAGGGTCCCACCCCATACTGCGCTCAGGGTCCCCCCCCCCATACTGCGCTCAGGGTCCCCGTTACCCCCCATACTGCGCTCAGGGTCCCCGTTCCCCCCATCATACTCCGCTCAGGGTCCCCGTTCCCTCCCCATACTGCGCTCAGGGTCCCCTCTACCCCCATATTGCGCTCAGGTTCCCCGTCCCCCCCCCATACTGCGCTCAGGGTCTCCATTCCCCCCCATACTGCGCTCAGGGTCCCCGTTCCCCCCCATACTGCGCTCAGGGTTTCTCCTCCCCATACTGCGCTCAGGGTCCCCACCCCCCCATACTGCACTCAGGGTCCCCGTTCCCCGCCATACTGCGCTCAGGGTCCCTGTCCCCCCGCATACTGCGCTCAGGGTCCCCGTCCCCCCCATACTGCGCTCAGAGTCCCCGTCCCCCCCATACTGCGCTCAGGGTTCCCGTCCCCCCCATACTGCGCTCAGGGTCCCCCCCATACTGCGCTCAGGGTCCCCCCCCATACTGCGCTCAGGGTCCCCGTTCCCCCCTCATACTGTGCTCAGGGTCCCCCCCCCATACTGCGCTCAGGGTCTCCCCCCATACTGCGCTCAGGGTCCCCGTCCCCCCCCATACTGCTCTCAGGGTCCCCTCCCCCCCATATTGCACTCATTGTCCCCATTCCCCACCCCATGCTGCACTCAGGGTCCCCATTCCCCCCCCATACTGTGCTTAGGGTCCCCGTCTCCCCCCCATATTGCGCTCAGGGTCCCCATTCCCCCCCCATACTGCGCTCAGGGTCCCCATTCCCCCCCCATACTGCGCTCAGGGTCCCCGTCCCCCCCCATACTGCGCTCAGGGTCCCCATCCCCCCCCCATACTGCGCTCAGGGTCCCCATTCCCCCCCATACTGCGCTCAGGGTCCCCGTCCCCCCCATACTGTGCTCAGGGTCCCCGTCCCCCCCATACTGTGCTCAGGGTCCCCGTCCCCCCCATACTGCGCTCAGGGTCCCCGCCCCCCCCATACTGCGCTCAGGGTCCCCGTTCTCCCCCCCATACTGCGCTCAGGGTCCCCATCCCCCCCCATAATGCGATCAGGGCCCCGTTCCCCCCCCATACTGCGCTCAGAGTCCTCGCCCCCCTCCCATACAGCGCTCAGGGTCCCCGTCCCCCTCATACAGCGCTCAGGGTCCCAGTCCCCCCATACTGAGCACAGTGCCCCCCCCATACTGAGCACAGGTCCCCTGTGCTGTATTTCACATGACAGAGGAAAACAAAAAAAAAGATTCTCACCTGTCCTCCGTTCCCTCGGCGTCTTTTCTGAACCTGCGGCCCGAAGGCACAGACCCCATAATGATCGCGGCTCTCTCCAGCAGCCGCCGACATCAGCGCTGTAGTGCAGTGTATTGCCACGCAGAGACCGGCTCTCTGCACAGCAATACCAGTGTCAACCGCTGGCCTATCAGAGGCCAGCAGCTGACATCTACGCATGACAGTGACGTCATACGCTGCTGCGCTGGGACGCATGCGGCCCGCGGGCCGCGTGTTTGAGACCCCTGGTCTATTGAGACCATCTCAAATGGATACGTAGTGTGGATGTTGCCCATAGGTGCCCGGGTTGATGTGTTGGGACGTTTATCTTTCAAACACCCACACTCCTTGGTCACTTACCTCTCAATATCTCTCTGCATGTACGGCCAGAAGAAACGTTCACGGATCAAATTTGTTGTCGTTTCCACTCCCAGGTGTCACATGTTTTCATGGAGTTCTTTGAAGACCAACCTACGGAATACTCTGAGTAGTATCAATTGCTGGTTTTGACCTCCTTTACGATACAGGATACCGATCGTCTTCACTGAGGTAGAGCTTCGTCCATTCTTTAATTAAAACAGATACTGCTGGTGACTCATTGTCTCTCTCCCATTTACTTGGAAACCGATTTTGGTCCACATAAAGTAGTATTCAACCAATTATCTGATCTTCCTGTTGTGCTCTACGGATTTTCCCTTTTGGTAGTTGTTGAATAGACTGAGGGTGATCTTGTTCTCTCACTTTAATGGTGGTTTCCACCGTCAACGGACACCACAATGGTGTGTCTTTCTCCTGATAAGCTTGTACTGCTTGGGTAGTGCTCTCAATTGCTTCCAGACTGACTTCCTCCGAGCATTCTTGCATGAACTCCTCAGGCTCTAGTGGCATTCTTGACAATCCGTCAGCATCCGCATTGCATTTTCCTGGCCTGTACTTGATGCTGAAATTAAAGTAAGCTACTTCAGCGACCCATCTCCCGTTGCATTCAGTTTGGCTGTAGTAAGGACATAGGTCAAAGGGTTGTTGTCAGTGTATACCTCAAACTCTTTCCTGTAGTAGAGATAATCTCTAAATTGTTCACATATACAGTAGACCATTTCAATGCCAGGAACTCCAATTTTCTGGAATGTAGATGGCGTCTGTCAATGTTCTAGAGCTGTAACCGATGACTCTAATTTTTCCATCTTAATGCTGATACAGGGCAGCTCCCAGTCCAACTTGAGAAGCGTCTCAATGAAAAACAAATGGTAAATTAAAATCAGGATATCCCAAGATGGGTAGTTTTACCAGGGAGTCTACTAGTTCTTCCAATACATCCTGGTGGTCTGCTGTCCAGAGAATGGGCTGTTGGGACGAAACGGCGTTGTTTCTTTTAAGCCCGGTCCAACCCGCATTCTTCATTTTTCTCTGTGGGTATTGTTGTGGGTTGCTGTTTTGGAACCCACTCCTGGGTCTGAGGGATACCGGTTCTGGCCTGGAACGAATCGACTTTTTCACCTCAATCAACTCGGCTCACAGTTTTCCTATTACTTCCTGCCAGTGAGCGCTGGCAGTCCTCTCTTTTGCTGGTGATTTAAGGTTCCCTCTCGGAGGTGGCACTGGAGGGTCTCTATCATAATCTTCGGACTGGCCACCAGGGGTCTCCAACTTCAGCTGACTCATTTTGGTGATTTTAGGAGCAGAGCCTTTCTTTAACTTCTGTTCGCTCTCTGACTCCAAACTAGCGGCCTCATTCATTTTTTCAATTAGGACTTCGTCCAAAATGTCACGATCTTCTAGGTACTGTTTCAGCTGCAGCTTGATATTTTTGCTGATTTATCCCATTCCCAATGATCTCAAGAACTTCTTCTGGACTAGTCCAGCATGAAACTTCTCTTCCACTTCTACATCTCTGCATGCAAACAACAATCTATCCTTCAGTTCAATTGATCTGAGCAAGAAACTTTGGGGTGATTCATTATTTTTCTGTGAGTACTCTCTTCTTTATAGTGCCCTTTTAAAATGATCTTCAGCTGTTGCAAGGTCAATTTACTTTTCATTTCTAGCATACTACAGAGGTTCAGTCCTGGGATGATCGCTTTCACCACCCACTCAAAAATCTCATCTGGCTGGTAGCCTTTCTGTAAGCCTGCAACAAGTTCCTATAAGACAGTCTCTCTTTCTGTTCACACTCTCCAATCTGTCCCAGGATTTTCAATTCTTTCCTTATGGTGATTTGTGGTGTTAAAGAGGACTGTTTCCCTGATTTATCTAACCCAAGCAGGTTAAAGGTCCTGTCTGAGTATATCACCCATTCAGAGGTTTGTGTAGATTCCTGCAGGGCTGTTGTTAGGGTTTTGGATTGTTCTTTCAATTCCTGCAGTTCAGTCTGTTGACGGAGATTCCCTCTTTTGGTAATTGGTGCCGCTCCTCCATCCTCCAACTTCAACCTGGTTAGAAACTGTGTTACTGACATCTTTATATGTTCTGCTATTGTTCTCAATTCTTCACAGGTTAACTGAAGAAGCAGCTCACTAATTCTGTCCATTTGTATTTCCACATCCATTGCTGGTAGTGAGTTTTTCTTAAGGGCTGGTCCCCTTTAACTGGTGTAGCAGAGTTGAGTTGAGGTACTGTGATGCTGTGTTTTTCCAGACACTTTTCCTCTTCTCCCTCTACACGCTAATTCCCGCTCAGAATTCCCCGTACGGGCCACCAATGTTACACGCACCCCGCCTAAGTTCAGATAGGGGCGAGACCGGTAACATGAATTCGTTGGAATCCTGGGGGAACCGTTACTCAGGGCGACCATAGGCTGCATCTTCTCTCAGGCACACGATAGATTCAGTTGCTGACCAGACACATCTGACAAGAGTCTTCATAAATGGTAGAACAGTAACATTTAATGAGGCACGGCCAGTGCAATGCAAATATCTCTTTGAGCAACAGGGTCCAGTAATAACACTACAGTCTCCTTTGCAGCACAGCAGTACACAGTCTATTATCCGGTAGCACAGTACAGCACAGTTTTAATGCATACACAACCACAGGTTTTTCCTTCACAAGGACTCAATAGTATACAGCATTATTTATCCTGTATGGAGATGGAGGGGGGAAGGGTGTGATGAGGGAGATGATCTTTATGACAGGCTTCATTCCAGTCCTTATCTTCCTGGCTGATAATTTTCCACACTGTTAGCTCAGGGAGTCTAACTGACCTTTGTTTATCTTCCCTCCTGACCTGAATTCTGTTCCCTTGACTACTGTGAGATACAGATCATAAGCCACCATTCTCTTCAGCTCAGGCAAGACAGTAAACAACTTCCCCACAAACCCCCTGGGGCTCTGCTAAAATACTCCCTTTCTAATGTGACTGTGTTAACCCCTCTAGTTGCTGGATGCTTCTGGAGCACAACACTTCCTGTCTCCTGTGCATGTGTTACTTCTAATAGTTGCTGAATGCTTTTAAAGCAACAGCACTACTTCTGCATGTCACACTCTGCAACAGCACTACTTCTGCATGTCACAAGTGCTTACCAACTTAGGTTCCATCTATACAAGTTTTGCATTCATGTTTTATGGGTTTATTTTTGTTTGTCTCTTTGTGGATAAAACACTTATCAATTATAATCTATGACGTTTTTCACATACCAATAGGAGTGAAACTTATAGAGAAAAACTATAATTTATAGATTGACACCTGTTTTTGTGTTCTGGCAACATCCCTGGTTTTGGCATACAAATATTGATGAAATACTGATCAAAATGCTGATGTGTGAATAAAGCCTTATTGAAGAGGTCTGTACTTTTTGTTGCAAAAATATCTAACGAGGAACTGTTGATTTCCACAGCTGTAGAATTATTATCCCTTCCTTGGATCACTCCTTGGCCTACATAAGAAAGTACAACAGAACATACAAGATCTGAAGAGTTTTATTTCCCAATTTTCAAAGACGATTCGACGATTGAATTTTGATGCAAATGACATCACAGGATATATCGATGCATATCTTAAGAAGCAGGTACGTTGCTTTCTATAATGGTGGATATGTTAACCTAACTTTATTTTATGAAATCATTAAAGGGGTTGTCCGGCCTTAGGCTACAAGACTGTAGTCTGCAGTCAATATATGTGACTGCAGACTTGTGAATCCTCACATCACAAACAGCTCTCCTACATATATAGACAGTTCTCCTACACATACACACACAACTCAGTTATATACACACTCTCCTATATACACACACAGCTCTGCTAAATACACACACAGCTCTGCTACATACACACAGCCATACTACATATACACACAACTATGCCACATACCCACACAGCTCTGCTGCATATACACAGCTCACCTATATAGAGACACAGCTCTGCTACATACACACAGCTCACCTATATACACACATAGCTCTGCTACATACACAGTTCGGGTAAGTGCACACACGTTGTGTTTTTTCTGCACGTTTTCTGCACCAAAATCTGCATGAAATCTGCACATAACTTTTCTCTGGCAGGAGCTTAGCTGCGTCAAAAACGCAGGTTTAGCTGTGTTTTTTGTTGTGTTTTTGCTGCGTATTTGCAGATTTTTTTTCACTGTTCTTCTGTCTCTATTTAGTAATGCACATAAAGTTCTGTGAAAAAAGGCTCCCATTCTATTTTGCCATCAAAAACGCTGCAAATATGCAGCAAAATACGCAGGTGCGTTTTTTGGTGTGTTTTTGCTGCGTATTTGTAGCGTTTTTTTCATCCCCACATTACTTCCTATGGGTGAAAAAACGCTGAAAGAAGTGACATGTCACTTCTTTCAGCGTTTTTCTAATCACTGAAAATATGCAGCAACCATAAAGCAACATGTGGGAACAGTGAATTGTGGTTTCTCATACACTTTGCTGGTACTGCCAGAAGCAGCTGAAAATTTACATAAAAATCTGCTGCAAATACACAGCAAAACACAACTTTTATGCACATACCCTTCTCCTGCAAATATACACAGCTCTTAGTGTATCAGATATATCATAGGAGGAGGAGAGCAAT
Source organism: Phyllobates terribilis (assembly GCF_046119375.1). Lineage (NCBI taxonomy): Eukaryota > Metazoa > Chordata > Amphibia > Anura > Dendrobatidae > Phyllobates > Phyllobates terribilis. Next base: position 344,709,571 of record NW_027362769.1, on the reverse strand, counting down.
GTTCTTAGTGGTAGGTAAAGATGATGTGTCAGAGTTCTCCTCCAGCATAAGAAGCTCTCTCCAGACTATAAAATACACACACTTTTTAACAAGATTTTGTCATATTATAAAGTGGATATTATAGTCCAAAAATACAAAATATATTCTCTTCCCTCAAACCAAATTAACTTAATTATTTGCTTAGGTAGATATTATACACTGCTCAAAAAAATAAAGGGAGCACTCAAATAACACATCCTAGATCTGAATGAATGAAATATTCTCATTGAATACTTTGTTCTGTACAAAGTTCAATGTGCTGACAACAAAATCACACAAAAATCATCAATGGAAATCAAATTTATTAACCAATGGAGGCCTGGTTTTTGAGTCACCCCCAAAATTAAAGTGTAAAAACACACTACAGGCTGATCCAACTTTGATGTAATGTCCTTAAAACAAGTCAAAATGAGGCTCAGTATTGTGTGTGGCCTCCATGTGCCTGAATGACCTCTCTACAATGCCTGGGCATGCTCCTGATGAGGTTGCGGATGGCCTCATGTGGGATCTCCTCCCAGACCTGGACTAAAGCATTCGTCAACTCCTGGACAGTCTGTGGTACAACATGACGTTGGTGGATGGAGCGAGACATGATGTCCCAGATGTGCTCAATCGGATTTAGGTCTGGGGAACAGGCGGGCCAGTCCATAGCGTCAATGCCTTCATCTTGCAGAAACTGCTGACACACTCCAGCCACATGAGGTGTGGCATTGTCTTGCATTAGGAGGAACCCAGGGCCAACCGCACCAGCATATGGTCTCACAAGGGGTCTGAGGATCTCATCTCGGTACCTAATGGCAGTAAGGCTACCTCTGGCGAGCACATGGAGGGCTGTGCGGCCCTCCAAAGAAATGCCACCCCACACCATTACTGACCCACTGCCAAACCAGTCACGCTGAAGGATGTTGCAGGCAGCAGATCACTCTCCACGGCGTCTCCAGACTCTGTCACGTCTGTCACATGTGCTCAGTGTGAACCTGCTTTCATCTGTGAAGAGCACAGTGCGCCAGTGGTGACTTTGACAATCCTGGTGTTCTGTGGCAAATGCCAAGCGTCCTGCACGGTGTTGGGCTGTGAGCACAACCCCCATCTGTGGACGTCGGGCCCTCATACCACCCTCATGGAGTCGGTTTCTAACCATTTGCGCAGACACATGCACATTTGTGGCCTGCTGGAGGTCATTTTGACGGGCTCTGGCAGTGCTCCTCCTGTTCCTCCTTGCACAAAGGCGGAGGTAGCTGTCCTGCTGCTGGGTTGTTGCCCTCCTACGGCCCCTTCCATGTCTACTGGTGTACTGGCCTGTCTCCTGGTAGCGCCTCCAGCCTCTGGACAGTACGCTGACAGATACATCAAACCTTCTTGCCACAGCTCGCATTGATGTGCCATCCTGGATGAGCTGCACTACCTGAGCAACTTCTGTGGGTTGTAGAGTTCGTCTCATGCTACAACGAGTATGAAAGCACAACCAACATTCAAAAGTGACCAAAACATCAGCCAGAAAGCATTGGTACTGAGATGGGGTCTGTGGTCCCCACCTGCAAAACCATTCCTTTATTGAGGGTGTCTTGATAATTGCCAATAATTTCCATCTATTGTCTATTCCATTTGCACAACAGCATGTGAAATTGATTGTCAATCAGTGTTGCTTCCTGAGTGGACATTTGATTTCACAGAAGCTTGATGTACTTGGAGTTATATTCTGTTGTTTAAGTGTTCCCTTTATTTTTTTGAGCAGTTTATATTAGTAATATGCCATTGCTGAATGTTACCATCATATGGTGATTAAATATTACCTCCAATACTGACCTTGAACAAAAATCACTAAACATTAGTAATATTTATTTTTGTAATCACTATACAAGACCCAAATATTGGCACTGTCATGATCACCAACAATACCACTGCACTACGACTAAAAATATTATCTTACTATTACTGAATAAAAACCACTATACAAGGACATAAAAGCAAATACAATACAGGTAAATCCAATCCAAAACTAATGACTTAAATCTCATCTGTTATTGGACTTTTCCCATCTTTTTCATCTGGCACAGACTGCTATGAATATCGCTTTCTACTGCAGCTTGCGTCTGCAGAGTTAGGTTTCCTGACCTTTTCTGTCATTATCCGGTGTTCCATTGTAACAAAATTGATGTTTTATTCATTTGCAAATTAGGCTCACAGATTGCCAAGTGTGAGTTATCAGTGCACTTGCAATCCTTGGCTTCTTCTTTGATTTTCCGGTGCTGCTCTCTGCTTCTTAATTAACAGTAAAGACAGTTTCTGCTGCTCAATGTCACCCATGCGCTCAACTTAGGGGCAGCATCGGCAGGGAGAATAAAAGAGAAACCAAGGACCGCAAGTGTACTGATATGCCCACTGTTCGGTGCAAATGGAAGCACAGTTTACATATAAGTAAAATATACATTTGAGGAAAACAGAGCACCAGATGATGACAGAACAGCAATTGTTATGTCACATGAGCCCTGAGCCCAATCAGCGCTGGCTCCACTGTCCTTGCCTTCGGACGTATAAGTAATCAACAGGGAGTGAGAGTTGACTGGCTGATCACTTCCTCTTGATTAGTTATAAGTCCAAAGACGGGGACAATTATGCCAAGGCTGATTAGGCGGAGGGCTCATGTGACATAAGAACCTCACGTGAACCTAATTTGAATCCTCTCTTAGGCTAAAGCCTGCATTTATGGGTAGGTAGCATAGGAGAAGATTAACATTAGATAGGTTCCCAGCAAACTGGAGATCACCTTGTTATTGGCTGCTGGGCATTCATGAATTGGCCAAATTATGTGCTAAGCATTTACATTTTTTCTTATTATCTAAAGCAGTAATGCTATTCAAATTTCATATATTTCATGTTTACATGCTTTAGCACTACAAAGTGCAATTTTACTTGTTTGTTATGTATAGAGATGGCTATTCTTAGTTCGCACCTGTACACACCAGTTTTCTGATTTGGAAGTGACAGTCAGTCTTTTTGCTACTAGCTATACTGCCAAGAACAGTATGAAATCCTGCACAAACCTTGACAGGCACATGGCGCTACTTTGTTCTTAGCCTATCTTGGCTCTGCAACCTCTCTGACCTTGGACTGACCTTCAGAGGAAAAACAGAGTCCATGTTGTGGTGAAAGTAGGTCACAGTCCCCTGCGCTTTCCACAAATTCTGTACTGCTTTGCTGACAGCCCTTTTAATAACTCTCAAATTCTGTGTTTCTAATGGATCTTCTGTTCTTTAAGCTTCAACATAAAATACCTAGTCTTGGCTCATCATTTTTTGGGCGGAGCTCATGGATCCTTCCTTTGCAGGGTCCTAGAGCTGAAGGACTTTTCTCCACTTTACGCTCTGTCACCACTTTCCACTGGTCGAAGAGGGACTAAGTTACTACAGACTGATCAGTGGCTGCTACTTTTAGCTGCCACCGTGCTACTACAATTGTGCTGACTATACCAATTTTTTTGTGTGAAGCACAGGATCTGCAAGATGTAATCAGGTATTTAGTGAATATAAAGCAAATTGCATAATGGTTACAGCCTCCCAATGAGGCTACAATCTTTGTAGCTACACGCAGCATTGAGGCACAGAGCTTGGTGGTTACATATCCCAGGTCCAATGTTTACGCTGGAGCATGTTGATGTCTCTTCCATATTGATGCACTTAGTTGTTAAATGTTACCTTCTTCAGCAATTTCAGAATAGAAGTATTTAGAAGTATTTAGGCAACTAGAGTCATGAAAACATTACTTCAAAAACCTAAGTGTTTCAGGAACAAAAAAAAGTTAAAGAAAATGGAAGATTTCTACCATATAACAAAGAGAGTAAGGTTATAATTGTCTTAGAACCAGCTGATTATATTGAGTAAGTGGGGAATATTTGTGTTATGTGTTTTCAGGATTCAACAAAAACTGAGACATATTTTAATGAAGAAAATCTACTTTCCTCCATCCTGGATCTCTTTGCTGGTGGAACTGAATCTACATCTACAACAATTGAATGGGGAATTTTATTGATGATGACGTATCCGGAGATTCAAAGCAATTCTTGCTAAATTGTTTAAAGTTACATAAGACTTTAGGCGAACAGCAACAATCTCTAAAGACCACCAGATCACATCTTCCTGAGGGTGACCACTTAGCCTAGACCACACATATCAAACTCTGGCCCGTGGGCCAAATCTGTCTCGCAGGGTGATTTTATTTGGCCCTCGACACCAGAACCACCACTCCTATGTGCGGCATTATTCTGTATGGAGGACTATGTGGGGCCCATTATTCTGTAGGGAGGACTATGTGGGGCCCATTATTCTGTATGGAGGACTATGTGGGGCCATTATTCTGTATGGAGGACTATGTGGGGCCCATTATACTGTGTGGAGGACTATGTGGGGCCCATTATTCTGTATGGAGGACTATGTGGGGCCCATTATTCTGTAGGGAGGACTATGTGTGGCCCATTATACTGTATACTCTTTGGCCAATTTTGTCCAAGTTTTTCATTTTGGCCCTCTGTGTATTTGAGTTTGACATCCCTGGCCTAGACTATAGATTCTGTTGCATATTTACTCTTCTATCATATTTCATATACTGTATAATGATCATCTTTTTGATGACCAATCCCTGCAGAAGTAAATTTTTCAATACAATTTTGGGTGGTTGTCGCAAACAGGTTTTACTATAAGAGGATTTACATACTATCAATTATGTTGAGGTAATTCTAGTATATACAGTATATTTTTTTTAATTTATTGAATGTTTTATATTTTCTATAGTGATGAGGGAGCAGGCTCGCTACTGCTCGGTGCTCGCCCGAGCATCTCACTGTCCGAGATGCTCGGCGCTCGCCGAGTATTTCCCGGTAGCTCGGGCGGGAACTCTGGTCCCCTCCCTGCATGTTTGGCGCTCATTAGAGAGCCAATGAACATGCAGGGATGGCCTGCCATGCACTGTAATGCCGTAGCCATGTTGGTTGTGGGCATTATAGTGATTGGCTGGCCACACAGCGTCATCAGGTCTATATCAGACCTGGCGTCGCCATGCTCGTCACTGTCACTCTGGATCATACAGTGTAGGGAGAGCTGCTTCTGTGTCAGGGAGAGATTTGATCGTGTATTAGGTAGTGTAGGGAAAAAAACCGTGCATTACACATATCCATCTTAACAAACAGTCCTTCTAAGGACTAATCCATCTGCAGAGATATCAGGCAGGCAGGGTGTATAGGCAGGCAGTGTATATAGCAGACTGCTTTGCATATAGCACAAGAGGCTCCATTCCAATTCTGCTTTCTGCTGCTGTTAGATATTTATAGAAATAGGCCCAGGTCTCAGGGGCCAGGAACACTTTTCTTTGGATCTTAATCCTCATTATTTTCTTAAAAAGCAATCCAGAGAACGCCGTTTTTCTGCGCCATTTGCTTGTTTTGGGAGAGGTGCTGCTGCGTCAGGGACAGATTTGCTTGTGTATTAGGTAGTGTAGGGAGAAAAACCATACATTACACATATCCATCTTAACAAACAGTCCTTTTGAGGACTAACTAATCCATCTTCAGAGATATCAGGCAGGCAGGGTATATAGGCAGGCAGTGTATATAGCAGACTGCAGTGCATATAGCACAAAAGGCTCCATTCCAATTCTGCCTTCTGCTGCTGTTAGATATTTCTATACAAAGGCCCAGGTCTCAGGGGCCAGGAATACTTTTATTTGGATCTTAATCCTCATTATTTACTTAAAAAGCAATCCAGAGAACACCGTTTTTCTGCGCCATTTGCTTGTTGGCACTGCAGAATACAGCCAGGTCCTTTCCATATTAGAGCGCTAGAAATCCAGCTATTTAAAACTTTGTTTTCTCCATCAAACGCATCACATATACGTTGTCAGAAAACACTGCCATTTCTGGCATCCATTAAAAATTTCCTTTAGTGTGTCATTGAATAAATTCACCGCAGTTTGCTGTTCAAACTACTTACCTACAGGCCAGATATTTAAAACTCTGTTTTCTCCGTCAAACGGATCACATATATGTTGTCAGAAAATACTGCCATTTCTGGCCTCCATTAAAAATTTCCTTTAGTGTGTCATTGAAGCAATTCACCGCAGTTTGCTGTTCAAACTAATTACCTACAGGCCAGGTATTTAAAACTCTGTTTTCTCTATCACATGGATCACATATAAGTTTGCTCCAAACTCAGTCATTTGTAGTAAGCGTGGAAGATACTGTCCTCCATTTAAAATGGGCAAGGCACGAGGCAAGGGACGGGGAACTGGACGTGATGGTAATGGTGCATGCAGAGGACGAGGACAAGGTCATGGGCAAGCCGAAATTGTGCCACAACAAACACCCACATCTTCTCGCCTGACCTTCCTGTCCCAATTTCTAGGGGACCGCAGCACACCACTATTGAACCCAGAGCAGTGTCAAAAGGTTGTAGGTTGGATAGCGGATAATGCTTCCAGTCACTTAGCCACTACCACCACCACCCTGTCTTTCACACGGTCAAGTCTCAGTAGCCGTGAGTCTGGACCGCATATTCCTCACCCTGATCCTCCTTCCTCCCACCATGCCGAGTACCCAGAGACAACTGATCCCACACTTGGACACTCTGAAGAGCTGTTCACTCTTCCATTTATAGATATGGGCCTCTCGCCCGGTCCACTTGAAGCGGGGCAAGAAGAGATCGCGTGTAGCGATGCCCAAATATTTGAGCAGCCACGGTCATACGAAGGCAACGGTGGGAAAGTGTCACAAGAGGTGGACGATGATGAGACACAATTGCCAGAGAGTCAGGAGGAGGACCAGGGTGCGGAAGTTGAAGACGAGGTGGTGGATGATATAGTAACTGACTCAACCTGGCAGGAGGACATGCAGAGCAAGGACAGCAGAACACAGGGGGAGGGAGGCAGAGCACCCCAACAGGCAGGAAGAAACAGTGTGGTGGCCATAGACAGAAGGCAGGCAACCGTTCCCCGTAACACCAACACGAAGGAAGTTGCCAGTACAACTGTTAGGTCTTCCTGAGTCTGGTTGTTTTTTAAAGACTCTTCCGATAATCCCAAAAAGGCCATTTGCACCACCTGCCAGGCCAGCATCAGCAGGGGTGGCAAAACGACCAGCCTGACCACCACCAGCATGATCAGGCACATGGCAGCAAAGCACATGACTTTGTGGGCCGAACCCCAGGGTCCAGGAACAGTGTCTGTGGATGGCACCATTACTTCTTTTGCTATTGTGCATGCAAGCCAATCCCCTCTCCATGGTGCATGCGAAGATGCCTCCTGCCCTGCACCTGTCGTTGCACACTCTTAAGTAGCAGCATCAGGAAGCACGTCCATGTCCTTGTCCCAGCGCAGCATTCAGTTGTCCATACCCCAGTCATTGGAACGCAAGCGCAAATATGCAGCCAACGCCCCACAGGCCACACTACTAAATTCTCACATTTCACGACTGCTTGCACTCGAAATGTTGACTTTTAGGCTCGTGGAGACGGAAACATTCCGCAACATGATGGCAGCGGCCGTCCCTCGGTACTCGGTCCCCAGCCGCCACTATTTCTCCCGGTGTGCTGTCCCCACATTACACAAGCACGTGTCCCAAAACATTAGCCATGCTCTCAACAACACAGTTACCGGGAAAGTCCACCTAACCACGGACACGTGGACAAGTGCTTGTAGGCAGGGACGGTACATCTCGCTGACGGCACACTGGGTTAACATAGTGGAAGCCGGGACCCAGTCGGACCTTGGGACGGAACACATTCTCCCAACGCCAAGGATTGCGGGCACTAGGTCAATCAGGGTTACCCCCACGGTCTACAGGTCCTGCACCTCATCCTCCTCAGCCTCCTCCTCCTCTTCAGCCTCCATCTCCGAAATGACCACATCAGTCACAAGCTGGAAGCACTGCAGCACTGCCCTGGCCAAGCGGCAACAGGCTGTGCTGAAGCTAATATGCTTAGCTGAAAAACCGCACAATGCTGAAGAGTTTATACATACAGTTTCCAACCGGTGCATAGTCACAAAAGTACACGAGTAGAAAAACTCACACCTATGGATAATGATAAGGGAAAATCGCCCAACATGGAGATCAAATAAGAGAAAACATGCGATCAAAGAGACCCAAGAATTAATTAGTAGATATAAAAATTAGCTTTTATTACATATAATAGGATAAAAGATATCAGACAAAAGTGATGCAAAGCACATACAATGTAAAAAATCCATCATAGTGGAGGACTAACTAGGTTCATAATGTGAGAGTATGGCGCTGTGGCCAATAAATTTATCACTAATGTCTCACATGGTCACAGGTAAAGTCTCAAGAGAAGCTATATTGTAAGTATCAGAATGGTTAGGGCTATCTTAAATGGCCAATTATATATTAATCATATGTTGCCTAATAGATATACCACCAGCTTCAGCCAACAAGACAGATAATTTAAAGAAAAGATGTATAAAATATATATACCTGGACTCAGAATAAGACCATATGAGGACTCACATATGAAACACGCGTCCACCCCAGGGATGGACGCGTGGTTCATATGTGAGTCCTCATATGGTCTTATTCTGAGTCCAGGTATATATATTTTATACATCTTTTCTTTAAATTATCTGTCTTGTTGGCTGAAGCTGGTGGTATATCTATTAGGCAACATATGATTAATATATAATTGGCCATTTAAGATAGCCCTAACCATTCTGATACTTACAATATAGCTTCTCTTGAGACTTTACCTGTGACCATGTGAGACATTAGTGATAAATTTATTGGCCACAGCGCCATACTCTCACATTATGAACCTAGTTAGTCCTCCACTATGATGGATTTTTTACATTGTATGTGCTTTGCATCACTTTTGTCTGATATCTTTTATCCTATTATATGTAATAAATGCTGAAGAGTTGTGGACAGCTCTGAAAGAGCAGGCAGATCTGTGGCTCACACCGCTGAACCTACAGCCAGGCATGGTCGTGTGTGACAATGGCCGGAACCTGGTGGCGGCTCTGAGGCGAGGCGAGTTCACACACGTACCATGCCTGGCCCATGTGCTTAACCTTGTGATTCAGCGGTTTCTCAAATCCTACCCGGAGCTGCCACATCTGCTTGTTAAAGTATCCGCCTGTGTGCCCAGTTTAGAAAGTCAGCTACAGCTTCCGCTGCCTTTGCCGTGCTTCAGCAGCGTTTGCAGCTCCCGGCTCACAGACTGGTGTGTGATGTCCCCACACATTCGAATTCTACATTGCAGATGTTGGGAAGGATTTGTGAGCAGAAGAGGGCAGTTGTTGAGTACCAGCATCAACAAGGCCGTTGGTATTCAGTTCAGACTCCACACATAAGACCTCAGGAGTGGACATGGATGTCAGACATATGTACCATCCTCCAAAACTTTGAGGACTCCACCAAGATGGTGAGCAGCGATGACGCCATAATTAGCGTCACCATCCCACTTCTCTCTCTTCTGAAACGCTCTCTGCTCACAATCAAAGAGGATGCATTGCAGGCGGAGCACGATGAGATGGAGCAAGGAACCATACAGGGTGATTACATACATCCAAGCCTCATCTCATCCCAACGTGGATTGGGTGACAATGAGGAAGAGGAGGAGGAAGGACAGGAGCTAGTTTCAAGCACTATAGACAGTACTACCTGCACAGCTGTCGTACCGTCTGTTCAATGTGGATGGCCAGAGGACAGAGAGGAGGAGGAGGAGGAGGAGAGCATGGTCAGTTATCCTCTTGTTGAGGACACGGAAGTCTTGCCTGTTAGTAGTCTGGCACGCATGGCTGAGTTTATGTTACGCTGCCTTTCCCATGACCCTCGCGTTCTCAAAATTTTGGGTGACAGTCATTACTGGTTGGTGATACTTCTAGACCCACGCTACAAGGAGAACTTTCTATCTCTTATTCCTGAGGCGGACAGGTGTACAAAAATGGGGCAGTACCAGATGGCCCTTGTTGCGGAACTATTAAAAAAATTCCCATCTGAAAACGCTGGTGGCAGAGGACACACTTCTTTGGGCAACCAAGGAGTACAGGCGAGAGAGACACAACTTCAATCCAGCAGAGGCAGGGGAACACTGTCAAAGTTCTGGGAGAGTTTTCTCAGACCCTCCCATCGCACAGGCCCTGAGGCGCGGGGTACTCTCACATGGAGTGCAAAGTTTGGGAAGATGCTGAGGGAGTACCTTGCCGACCGTACTAACGTTTTCCGTGATTTCACTGTGCCTTATAATTATTGGGTATCCAAGCTGGATACATGGAATGTACTGGCTCTCTATGCCTTGGAGGTCCTGGCATGCCCTGCCGCCAGCGTTTTATCATAGCGGGTTTTTAGTGCCGCTGGTGGAATTAAAACTGATAAGCGCATCCGCCAGTCAACTGAAAATGCTGACAGGCTGACTCTTATAAAAATGAACAAGGGCTGGATTGGGCCAGACTTCTCAACAGCACTGATTGACAGCAGCGTAACATAAACTCAAATCCAGTGTCTTTTCTTGGGAGGTGTATTCCCATGTACCTTTTCACACCCACACATGGGTATACGCTTCCTGATTTTGGCTATTTGCTCTTGTCCTCCTCCTTCTCCTCATCCTCTACCACCATATCACCAGGGTGATCATGGTCCGTGATGCAACACCAACATAATTTTTTTAAAGGGTGTTTATGATGCCCGTAAAAATTTTTTTTTATACAGTATGTTCATGTATACCCCCCAGGGGTAAATGTTTGTCAGCCCATACACTTAGTGCATGGGCATTACAAGTATAGGAGGCCTGCTCCTTTCTAATGGGAACATTTTTTTATGAGGCCCTCCTCCACGTCTCTTCCAAGGGTCATTGAAGTGCCTCCAAATTTTTGGCAGCCCTTGCATTCACTGCATAGGCCAACACTATGGGAGACTCTTTCCTTTCTAATGGGAATTTGTCGTTACTGTGGCCCTGCTCTATGTGTCTTTAAATTATTAGTGAGTTTTTTCCTAAAATTGGTCAGCCATTGGACTCACTGCATACCCTATAACGGTATAGCAGACTCTCTCCTTTCTAATGGGAACATGTCATAAATTGTTACTGTGGCCCTGCTCCGTGTGTCTTAAAATTCTTAGTGGGGTATTTCCTATAATTGGTCAGCCGTTGGACTCACTGCATACCCTATAACTGTATAACAGACTGTCTCCTTTCTAATGGGAACATGTCGTACTTGTTACTGTGGCCCTGCTCTGTGTGTCTTTAAATTCCTAGTGTGATTTTTCCTCAAATTGGTCAGCCGTTGGACTCACTGCATACCCTATAACTGTATAGCAGACTCTCTCCTTTCTAATGGGAACATGTCGTACCTTGTTACTGTGGCCCTGCTCCGTGTGTCTTTAAATTCTTAGTGGGGTTTTTCCTAAAATTGGTCAGCCGTTGGACTCACTGCATACCCTATAACTGTATAGCTGACCCTCTCCTTTCTAATGGGAACATGTCGCACTTGTTACTGTGCCCCTGCTCTGTGTGTCTTTAAATTCTTAGTGGGGTTTTTCCTAAAATTGGTCAGCCATTGGACTCACTGCAAACCCTATAACTGTATAGCAGACCCTCTCCTTTCTAATGGGAACATGTTGTACTTGTTACTGTGACCCTGCTCTGTGTGTCTTTAAATTCTTAGTGGGGTTTTTCCTAAAATTGGTCAGCCGTTGGACTCACTGCATACCCTATAACTGTATAGCAGACCCTCTCCTTTCTAATGGGAACATTTCGTACTTGTTACTGTGGCCCTGCTCTGTGTGTCTTTAAATTCTTAGTGGGGTTTTTCCTAAAATTGGTCAGCCGTTGGACTCACTGCATACCCTATAAATGTATAGCAGACTTTCTCCTTTCTAATGGGAACATGTCGTACCTTGTTACAGTGCCCCTGCTCTGTGTGTCTTTAAATTCTTAGTGGGGTTTTTCCCAAAATTTGGCAGCCCTTGCAGTCACAGCATAGGCATTGGAACTATAGAAGACCCACTCCTTTATAATGGGAACATTTTTTTTACTGAGACCCTCCTCTATGTCTCTTCAAAGGGGTATTGGGTTGCGTCCAAATTTTTGGCAGCCCTTGCAGTCACTGGATACGCAATACAGTATAGGAGACCCACTTGTTAATCATGGGAACAACAAAGCATAGCCGGCTGATGGCTCTCTAACAATAGCTAGGGCCGACTGCTGGCCTTTTAAGAATAGTAAGGGCCATCTGATGTCCCTATAAAAATAGGCTTTATGACTTTCAGAGTCCCTCCATCATAAATAAAACAGGATGTGTCTGATGATGTGTCACACACCACATTGCCAGATAAGGTTGTGAAATGTTAAAATGACATTTCCCGGTGAATGCATTTATCTTAAAAAATAACGTAAAAAAGCAAAACAATAGGATCTTTCTTTAATATAGAAAACAGCGTCACCAATTTAACCTCAATGTAATCACATTGTTCAGCTCATGCACCTCTTCCTCCATCTCCGAAATGACCACATCAGTCACAAGCTGACAGCACTGCAGCACTGCCTTGGCCAAGCGGCAACAGGCTGTGCTGAAGATAACATGCTTAATGCCTAATTGACAAACCGCAGAGTGCTGCAGCATTGTTGAAAGCTTTAACACAGCAGCCTGATCTGTGGCTCTCAACGCTGAACATACAGCCAGGCATGGTCGTGTGTGACAATGGGCGGAACCTGGTGACGGAGAAATGACAGCCGGGGTAGATACGGTTTCCCTCTATGCCAGTCCTTTCACCGAGCTAAAGAATATGGCTATGGTGAAATACAACTCCCACTGAGAAGCTGTTTCAGATTGAAAAACATTGTGCCCACCAGAGGATTTGATTCTGAGGGCTAACCTTTCTCACCCGCTCAAGAGCCCCATAGTAGCTACAAAGTTAGAGCTATCATGAACTCTCCTGAGGTAGAAGCCAATGCACACCATAGGATTCTTTGGTGGGGCCGTCCAACCCTGCCGAGAAGCAGTCCTGGCTAAGAAAAGTGTGTGGGAAGGTTCCCGGACACTCTATGGCTGATTTTTTACTGAGGAGGAAACACACGCAAACATGGTGAGAACATACAAAGTCCTTGCAGATGTTGTCCTTGCTGGCATTTGAACCCAGGATCCCAGCGCTGCAAGGCTTCAGTGCTAATCACTGATCCAATGCGCTGCCGTTCACCCTCTAATATCTAACAGGCTGGAGAAACTAGCACCTACTGCCACTCTATCTTCAGCTCCTTTGTGAGAAAATCTATTTGGGCAGCCACTCAGTCTACCAAATAAAATTCCTGAGAAGGAAATTGGGGATGGTTTCGCTACTGGTACTGGGGGCAGTGCTAATACCATGGCGTCATACCATAGTTTGCTGGAAATATTCCAGGCTGGTAGGAGGCAAGCAAATTCCCACAGAAAAGTACCAGCAGTAATGTTCAGGCCACATTTCAAGTGCAAGCAGCTTTAGAGGACTTCCTGGGAGAAATGACACGCAGGGTACATACGGTTTCCCTCTATGCGAGTCCTTTCACCGAGCTAAATACAACTCTCACTGCATACCCTATAAATGTATAGCAGACTTTCTCCTTTCTAATGGGAACATGTCGTACCTTGTTACAGTGCCCCTGCTCTGTGTGTCTTTAAATTCTTAGTGGGGTTTTTCCCAAAATTTGGCAGCCCTTGCAGTCACAGCATAGGCATTGGAACTATAGAAGACCCACTCCTTTATAATGGGAACATTTTTTTTACTGAGACCCTCCTCTATGTCTCTTCAAAGGGGTATTGGGTTGCGTCCAAATTTTTGGCAGCCCTTGCAGTCACTGGATACGCAATACAGTATAGGAGACCCACTTGTTAATCATGGGAACAACAAAGCATAGCCGGCTGATGGCTCTCTAACAATAGCTAGGGCCGACTGCTGGCCTTTTAAGAATAGTAAGGGCCATCTGATGTCCCTATAAAAATAGGCTTTATGACTTTCAGAGTCCCTCCATCATAAATAAAACAGGATGTGTCTGATGATGTGTCACACACCACATTGCCAGATAAGGTTGTGAAATGTTAAAATGACATTTCCCGGTGAATGCATTTATCTTAAAAAATAACGTAAAAAAGCAAAACAATAGGATCTTTCTTTAATATAGAAAACAGCGTCACCAATTTAACCTCAATGTAATCACATTGTTCAGCTCATGCACCTCTTCCTCCATCTCCGAAATGACCACATCAGTCACAAGCTGACAGCACTGCAGCACTGCCTTGGCCAAGCGGCAACAGGCTGTGCTGAAGATAACATGCTTAATGCCTAATTGACAAACCGCAGAGTGCTGCAGCATTGTTGAAAGCTTTAACACAGCAGCCTGATCTGTGGCTCTCAACGCTGAACATACAGCCAGGCATGGTCGTGTGTGACAATGGGCGGAACCTGGTGACGGAGAAATGACAGCCGGGGTAGATACGGTTTCCCTCTATGCCAGTCCTTTCACCGAGCTAAAGAATATGGCTATGGTGAAATACAACTCCCACTGAGAAGCTGTTTCAGATTGAAAAACATTGTGCCCACCAGAGGATTTGATTCTGAGGGCTAACCTTTCTCACCCGCTCAAGAGCCCCATAGTAGCTACAAAGTTAGAGCTATCATGAACTCTCCTGAGGTAGAAGCCAATGCACACATTAGGATTCTTTGGTGGGACCGTCCAACCCTGCCGAGAAGCAGTCCTGGCTAAGAAAAGTGTGTGGGAAGGTTCCCGGACACTCTATGGCTGATTTTTTACTGAGGAGGAAACACACGCAAACATGGTGAGAACATACAAAGTCCTTGCAGATGTTGTCCTTGCTGGCATTTGAACCCAGGATCCCAGCGCTGCAAGGCTTCAGTGCTAATCACTGATCCAATGCGCTGCCGTTCACCCTCTAATATCTAACAGGCTGGAGAAACTAGCACCTACTGCCACTCTATCTTCAGCTCCTTTGTGAGAAAATCTATTTGGGCAGCCACTCAGTCTACCAAATAAAATTCCTGAGAAGGAAATTGGGGATGGTTTCGCTACTGGTACTGGGGGCAGTGCTAATACCGTGGCGTCATACCATAGTTTGCTGGAAATATTCCAGACTGGTAGGAGGCAAGCAAATTCCCACAGAAAAGTACCAGCAGTAATGTTCAGGCCACATTTCAAGTGCAAGCAGCTTTAGAGGACTTCCTGGGAGAAATGACACGCAGGGTACATACGGTTTCCCTCTATGCGAGTCCTTTCACCGAGCTAAATACAACTCTTAGGAAAAAAAGTTGTGGACTGCATCCGTACCGTCCCTGGCCACATTCAACTGTCCACGTGTTTGTGGTTAGGCGATCCTTCCCAGTAAATGCACTGGGGAGGGCACGGATAATGTTGTGGAACCCGTGCTTGTGGAAGGCGGAGGCGATACCGGGAAATATAGTGGCGGCTGGGGACCAAGTATGGACACCCGGCCGCCGCCGGCATGAGGTTGTGAAAAGCTTCCGCTTCCACGAGCTTAAAAGGCCATATTTCAAGTGCAAAGAGCTGCCCAGAAATCTGGCAGTTTAGTGTTGCAGCCTGTGGGTGGGTGGCTGGCTGCATACTTGCACTTGCATTCCAAGTAACAGAAAACGAAGCAGATGGTGGCCTCTCTTCATCATCATGGCCTCACCTTGGCACTATGAACTCTCCTGAAGGGGAAGCCAGGGCCCGCCGGAGGAGTCTCCGGTTCTCTGGTGGGCCCGTCCAACCATGCCGAAAAGCAGCCCTGGCTAAGAAAAGTGTGGGGGAAGGTTCCCGGACACTCTATGGCTGCTTTTTTAATGTGGATCGGCCATCCTTATGCATGTTATTTCTCAAAACGCATTACAGATCAGGCCATTGTCCAACTCTGTATTCAAGAAATTAAATGCGCAAAGAAAGATGTGCGTGTGTCAAAGTACCACCAACAAGTGCGAGTTCATGTTGGACGGGTTGCGATTGCTTCTGCAACAAGCTCAATGGGTGGGCGGCTGCCTGCATACTTGCACTTGCATTCCAAGTAACAGAAAACTAAGCAGATGGTGGCCTTTATCATCATCATGGCATCACCATCACTATGAACTCTCCTGAAGGAGAAGCCAGGGCCCGCCGAAGGAGTCTCCGGTTCTCTGGTGGGCCTGTCCAACCTTGCCGAAAAGCAGCCCTGGCTAAGAAAAGTGTGGGGGAAGGTTCCCGGACACTCTATGGCTGCTTTTTAAATGTGGATGGGCTGCCAATGCCATTGCTTCTGCAACAAGCTCAATTACAGGACTTCCTGGGAGAAATGACACGCAGGGTACATGCGGTTTCCCTCTATGCCAGTCCTTTCACCGAGCTTAATACAACTCTTAGGAAAAAAAATTGTGGACTGGCTCCGTACCGTCCCTGGCCACATTCACCTGTCCACGTGTTTGTGGTTAGGCGGTCCTTCCCAGTAAGTGCACTGGGGAGGGCATGGGTAATGTTGTGGGATCTGTGCTTGTGGAAGGCGGAGGCGATACCAGGAAATATAATGGCGGCTGGGGACCGAGTATGGACATGCCGCCGGCATGACGTTGTGAAAACCTTCCGCCTACACGAGCCTATAAGGCCACATTTCAAGTGCAAGCAGCTGTCAAAAATTTGGCAGTATAGTATTGCAGCCTGTGGGTGGGTGGGTGGCTGCCTGCATACTTGCGCTTGCATTCCAAGGAATGGGGTAGGGACAACTGAACGCTGCAGTGGGACAAGAACGTGGACGGTGATTGTTGCAAGTCTGCAATGACAGGTCCATGGCGGGAGGCATCTTCGCATGCGCCAAGGATCACTTATGATGGGCACACTTTTATGCAGTAACCTGGGAGTCAGAGATGCTTCCAGAGGTCTTCCCCATGCTGTTCCCATGTCTTTTCAACACTTTGTGCATGTGTCTGATGATGTGTCACACACCACATGGCCAGATAAGGTTGTAAAATGTTAAAATTGCATTTCCTGGTGAATGCATTTGTCTTGGTTGAAAGCAATTCAAAAGTGTAAAAACGCATCAAAAACGCTATGTGTGAACATAGGCAAAGTTGTGGAGGAGTATTTTTGTTTTTGGTTATTCATTTTGCCTTATATACAAGTCATTACCCTGGAAAGGATGTTCCTTACCATATTTCCCAGGAAAATCCATTTTGGTTTCGTTTTTGTATGTTTTATTATGAGTCCGTAAAAGTGTCGTAATACTGACCACGTTGCTGACAACAGTGATCTGGGAGTCAGAGATGCTTCCAGGGGTCTTCCCCATGCTGTTCCCATGTCATTTGAGCACTGTTCCCATCGATTTGGGCAATTTTTAGGCCCTCTGCAGACCGCCGGGGGGAGCCGCCTGAAAAATGCTCAAGTTTCCCATAGACTTACATTGGGCACGTTGCTCGGGTCGAGCACCCGAGTATTCCAATTTGCTCGACCCGAGCAACGAGTACCCGAGCATTTTAGTGCTTGCTCATCACTAATTTTCTAATGTTCTAGGAAATTCTGCTTCGAAACATTCTAGAAGTATGATGCTGCCAGTGCCACCCACCTTTGACAGAGGGACATGTGATTTTTGGCAGAGGGCGGTATTTAGCTTTCATGTAAAATAGCTTTTTTTCATAGAGAATAAAAATCCTAGTTTTAGTCTTTAGAACTTTGTTACAGAAAGGAGTATTCCACGAATTTTCTATGAAATTTGTGGCAGATCGATAGAGAATGAATGAAGGAGCAGTGCCCATGCTTGATCTCTACTACAGCTGAACAAGAGAAAAAGTCTCTTCTCAAGCACTGGGGTTTCTTGTGGATAGGTGATACCACTTTTTCTTCTAGAATACCCTATTCTATTACTGACCTTCATCACTAGTGCACATTTTCATGGTGCTTTCCTTTTTGAAGGTTTCTTACTCTGGACAGATGATTTACATAACCATATGTGGTACCCCAGGGGTCCGGTGGCCACAGTGGCATTGCCTCCCTCACAAGGGGTGATGCTATGCCTGTAAGCAAGGAGGGGTCCCCAAATCAGGTTTACCAGCATACAACACTTTTCTGGCTCCAGACCAGAAAGGGGAGCTCCTCCCCTTCAAACTGGAATCTGGAGGCGGGGTTTGTAAGTGTGAGTTGAAAGGAGTTGGAGACAGGAGAGCGACGAGGAAGGACCTGGGGAAGGGAGCTGTGTACAAGCTCACCCCAGAGGAGAGAAGCGCAAAGGAACCGGACACCAGACTCCGTGGTTGTGGTTCACTGAAGGCCCAGCAGCAAAATCCGGAGGGCAGGAGACTGCAGGTCTCCTAACCCCACCAGACGCCCGACGACACAGCAGCACCGCCACGTGGGAGCGACACTTAAGGAAGGCCCAAGCTGCCTGCCATACGGGTGAGGAAAAAGACGTTTTACTCAGGGACGAGGGCTGCAGCATAGCTTCATGCAGCAGGGCCAAAGAGATTAGCGCAGAGGGAAGGCCTACAACTTCACCTGGCGAGGTGGATCCCCAACTTGCTCCCAGGCCGCCCGACCTCTACTACCAGCTAGTACCCGTGCCCTGGTCTGCTTTACAAACTGCAAGTAAAGATAAGAGGAAACCACCATTAAGCTGTGGACTGGTCATTATCTGCGCCATCACCTGCATTACACCGCACCAACAACATCTACCTCATAAAATCACCATCTACTGCCCTGGAGCTAAGCTCTGCCTGTGGAGAGCAGAACCAACTCTGGTGCGTCACCATCAGCTCCAGAGGATCTACACCGCAGCGGCGGCCCCATATAGCCGCATAACACAGGTGGTGTCACGAACATAATCTCTAAAAACTTTATTCCCCTTTTACCTTTACCTTTAATTGACCGCCCTGGGTCACGGACTGGGTCACTGCCACCATGACATCCCCCAGCATCAACCGCCCCGGCTACCGAGTACCCCACGGCCTAGGGGGCGCGTCAACTTAGCATCACGAACAGGATTCGAACCCCGGTATAACCGGATACTGTGTGCCATAGACTTTACTGAACTGTATCATCACGTCATTTGCCGTCAGCCGAGGTGAAGCAGGAGGCCCTGATCCGGAACCGCCGGGTAAGCGATCCCTCTCGCTGGCAAAGCCGCATACTGGTACGCCAGCAGAAACCCAGGACCTGACTGAGGTTCACTAGGGGGAGGAAGATGACCAACCTGGGAGAGGATTCTGCTGCGGGCGCGGCCGCCGCCACTGCAATGCCATTATCCATGCCGTATATACCAGGGGCGGCGTGGTTGCCCCAGTAGTCAGGGGAGTCGTATACCCTGAGCGAATTTGAGGAGAGACTGCGCAGTTTATTTCAAGTGTACCCCCTGTCTGAGGAGCAAAAAGTCAGCACCCTCATAGGCCAGCTCGTCGGTGCAGCCCAGAGGGAGGTGAAGTCCTGTCTGGGCATGGACAAAAGCACTGTTAAGGAAATACTGGCCCGGTTGAAGGACACCTTTGACACCCGCACAGCAGCAGAGATTAAAATGAAGTTCTAGGGGTGCAAACAAAGGGTGCAGGACAGTGTACGGGACTTTGCTGTAAACCTGCAGGAGGCGCTGCGCGCCATTAACCAGGTAGATCCCGACAGTGTGCGAGACAAGGACAGATTGCTAACTGAGCAGTTTATCGAGGGGCTCCTGTCTAACGCTCATCGGACACAGCTGCGCATTATGGCTCTGCAAAACCCTGATCTAGACATTGCGCAATTTAAAGACCGAGCCATCCGGGTGCTGTGAGAACCAACCCCAAGTGCACTGCACCCCTCCAGCGCCCAGCTATCACAGACCACCTGGAGGTGGCGTCCTTTTCCCCGGCATTTGTGGAGGCTGACGCGCAGACCCTAGATAATGACCCCTCTGCAGACCTACACCTTCAGGTCAAGGAGCTGACCAAAAGTATGGCTACACTAACCTAAACCATGCAGGCCATGCAAGTGTCTCCAAAGGAAAGGATCCATCTGGCTTCCAGTCCAGATGACGTCCCGTGGCGACGACAGAGAAGAATTCCACCGATCAAAGGGAGGAACAGTGATCGCTACGACCAGGACGGACAACCCATCTGCCGCCGCTGTCAAAAGGCGGGGCACCTCGCAAGAATTCTGCAATTTAAAAGAGCAACCCCTGGGGCAGAGGGCCAACCCCCAGGAGTAAGACGACCAGGCCCATAAAGCTGGTGAGACAAGTACGTGGGAGGACGACCGGTCCAACCTGTCGTGCTTGATGGCATCCCGATGAACGCATTGCTGGACACTGGTTCCCACGTGACAATGATGACATATATCCTTTTCAAACGATACTGGACTGATTCAGACATTACCCGCAGTCCAGATGAACATATTAACATCTATGCCAGCAATGGTCAGCCCTTGCCTCAGGTGGGGTATAAAGAGTTGACCATAAAGGATGGCCGAGTAGAATTGCTATCACAAGGGATGATTATTGTTGATATTGATCGCCGAGAAAGCCATCCTATGATAACCTTAGGCACCAATGTGATAGAAAATTGTCTTGGGGAAATTATTGTTTTGTTGCAACAGGTCGCAGAGACTGCCAGTTCTAGTCAGCAGCGAGTATTGTAGAAGGAGATCAAAGCCCTGATGCAAAGACAACAGGCAGAGTTGTCTGGTGGAGAAGTCGGCAGTGTCAGAATGAGTGATCCATTCCCCATTGCAAAGCCCCCTAGGAGTGAAATGTCAATATGGTGTCGGGCAGCAATAGGTCTCAGGGGTCAAGATTATCAGGCCCTGGTAGAACCCGTGTACTCTGATAGTAGGCCCACCATCTTGACAGCTAGGGGTGTAGTCGATGTC
Source organism: Phyllobates terribilis (assembly GCF_046119375.1). Lineage (NCBI taxonomy): Eukaryota > Metazoa > Chordata > Amphibia > Anura > Dendrobatidae > Phyllobates > Phyllobates terribilis. The sequence goes on along the minus strand of NW_027362769.1, from coordinate 344,688,704 downwards.
CGCAAGGGGAGAGTACCGATATGCTTCCTGAATTGTGGGCAGAAAGAGGTCCATTTACCCCGGTATGCCACCCTTGCTAAGCTGTTCACTGTCCGTAACAATGCAATAAAGGCAGTGGAACCCTTGCCTCTGTTTAAACAGGTGGAGGATAATGGCTCCAAGGGGCAGATGGAGGATTGGTGTCAGAAGCTACAAGTAGGCACTGACTACAAAAATATGAGCGAGTCTTTATCAAACACCCACTAGATTTTGGGCAGGTAAAAGGGGTCCAACATCATATCCCCACAGGAGATCATCCGCCCATTAAAGAGAGGCACCGGCCTGTACCCCCAGCTCACTATCAATGTGCCAAAGGAATGTTACGGGAGATGAAGGAGGCTGGGGTGATCAGAGATAGTTGTAGCCCCTGGGCAGCTCCATTAGTCCTCATTAGAAAGAAAGATGGTACAATGAGGATGTGTGTTGATTATAGGCAGATTAACCGCATTACACATAAGGACGCCTACCCATTACCCAGAATTGAGGAGTCATTAGCTGCACTAAGATCTGCTAACTACTTCTCCACTTTGGATCTCACCAGTGGGTATTGGCAGGTTCCCGTGGCAGAGGCAGACAGAGAGAAGACCGCGTTTACGACACCAATGGGCCACTGTGAGTTCAACTGCATGCCATTTGGGCACTGCAACGCCCGGGAACTTTCCAGCGGTTAATGGAGTGTTGCCTAGGACACAAAAATTTTGAAACCGTTCTGCTGTACCTAGACGACGTAATCGTCTACTCAAAGACATACGAAGACCACCTGGAGCACCTGGCCGAGGTGTTCGAAGCCCTATCTGGTTATGGCCTGAAAGTAAAGCCGTCCAAGTGCCACCTGTTGAAGCCTAAGGTGCAGTACCTAGGTCATGTGGTAAGCGCCGAAGGTGTAGCACCAGACCCTGAAAAAGTCACCGTGATCAAGGACTGGTCAAGACCATCCACTATCAAAGAAGTGCGGCAGTTCCTCGGGCTGGTAGGCTACTACAGGAGATTCATCAAGGGTTTCACCAAGATAGCGGCACCCATGCAGGACCTCTTAGTAGGCCAGTCCAAGTGTTATACTATTGTAGGAACTCAAGGATTCTGGTAGCGTGGGGCAATGAACAATCAGAGACGGGTTTCTTTAATGCAAATAGTGTAGTTGTGCAACAGCAATAACACCCCAAAACAATATACAGATAACCCGTAGTGACATGCAATGAAACAAGTCCAGCGATATAAAGTCCTTGAAACCTGTATAGCAAGTCGGTAAAGTTCATACGACGGAGTCTTACACAAATGTGGTCAAAAGGTGAGTCTGACACACTGTTGATGTGGCTTGATTCAAATACTGCTGGTGTTGTAAGAGTCAGATCCAGGTATGCAGTAGACACAGGGAAGTCCAGGAACAAGTTCACAAGTTAATCCCAGATGCGGCGTAAATCCAGGGGAGTCCAGAAACAAGTTCACATATTCCAGTAATAGTTCCAACAGCCCTCACCGGAGGGAGTGAACGAAGGGTTAAACAGTAACACACAGTTCAGAAACACAGTTCTTACCAGGTAGAGTGAACCAAGGGTTACATTCCAAAGTCAACAGGTTAATGATAACACAGTGAGTGTAGCTTACATACCAGAGAATGTCCAGAGCCAAGGGTAGAAGGTCACTTCTGCTGAGAAACACCTGAAGATAAAGCTGGTAATGCACCATCCAGGGAAGCAGAAGCAGAATACTCCAGCAAGGAAGCCAGCACCTGAGCCGGGCTTTAAACAAACGAACAGGAAGTAGGGCACAACAACAGCAAACTCCATTTTAACCAAGGGCAAAATCATTCACAAGGTTACCTAGAAAACCTGGAATACTGACATTACCCCCCCCCCCCTAAAGATGGCCTCCGGACGATCCTGGACCAGGCTTGTCCGGGTATCTCCGATGAAACTGAGCAACATTCAGAGGAGCATTGATGTTACTTACTGGTTCCCAAGAATCATTTTCAGGAGAGTAACCTTGCCATCTAACTAGATACTGAAGCCGGTTCAGTATTGAACGAAGTCTTGAATCAACAATATCCTGTACAACAAATTGTTCTTCGCCATCAATCAAAACTGGTGGAGGAGGAGATACAATACATCCCTGAAACGTGTTAGGAGAAACCAGTTTTAATAAAGAAACATGAAATACTGGGTGTACCTTTAAAGTTTGTGGTAGCTTCAGCCGACAGGCCACAGAGCTCACAATCCCAGTGATCTTGAATGGACCGATGAACTTCTGTCCCAGTTTCTGCGAAGGAACACCCAATTTTAGATTCTTGGCACCGGCACCTATCGGCAGACTTCTTGTAATGCTCCTGTGCTACGGTCAGAGAGTCCTTCAAAACTTCAAGATTACGTTGCAACACCGCCACTCTGTTTTCAACCGCCGGTACCGAAGTAGCAACCGGAGACCTAGGCAAAATATTTGGATGATATCCCAGATTGGCAAAAAAAGGCGTTACCTTCGTGGAACTGCTCTGAGAGTTGTTGTACGAAAATTCCGCTAAAGGAAGTAGCTTCAGCCAATCGTCCTGCAAATGACTGTCGTAACAGCGTAGATATTGCTCCAATGTTTGATTTGTCCGTTCGGTCTGCCCGTTGGTCTGAGGATGGTATGCAGAAGACAAGCAAACATTAATATGGAGCGCAGAACAAAATCCTTTCCAAAATCTAGAGGTAAATTGGATTCCCCGGTCAGAAATGATCTCATCAGGTACCCCATGCAGCTGGAAAACGTTCTGGATAACCAGATCTACTGTTTCGGTAGCTGAGGGAAGACTGGTACACGGAATGAAATGAGCAGCCTTCGTTAAATGGTCCACTACCACCAAAATAGTATTTTTACCGCCAGAGGTGGGTAACTCCACAATAAAGTCTATCGAAATAGACCCCTAAGGGCAAGACGGTACAGGTAGCGGTTTAAGAAGACCAGTAGGTGAAACGCGAGGAACTTTGCACAAACCTCACAAGAACGGACATAGTTGTTCACATCTTTCAAGTAGGTAGGCCACCAAAAAAAACGACTTAAAAATTCCTGCGTCTTCTGTACCCCCCTATGACCAGCCAATACGGAGTCGTGGACCAATTTGAGAATTCAAAGTCTCACAGCCTCTGGGACATAAATACATCGATTTCTAAGCCACACACCATTCCGAAGGACAAGATTCACGTTGTCAGGTGGAGCAGTAAGAAATATGTCACCGTCATAGGCCAGCTTGATCTCCTGCCACAAGTCCCGGTCCTGGAGCACATCTACGAAATTGTCATCAGACAAGATGGTCATAGACGGGATCCCAGGTACGGAGTCCACTGCATGGATTCTGGATAATGCATCGGCTTTCCCATTACGTGAACCTGGACGGTACGAAATAATAAAATCAAACTGGTTCAAGAACAAACTCCACCTAGCTTGTTGAGGAGAAAGACACCTGGCGGACTTAAGAAATTCCAAATTACAATGATCCGTGAGTACTACTACCTGTTGAGTTGCTCCCTGCAAATGGTGTCTCCATTCTTTAAAGGCGGAAATGATTGCCAAAAGTTCCTTATCTGCAATATCATAGTTCAGTTCAGTAGAGGATAACCTGCGAGAAAAGAAGTCACACGGGTGCAGCAAACCTTTGTCTCCGGTTCGTTGTGAGAGGATAGCTCCCAATGCACAGTCAGAAGCGTCCACCTCCACGATGAAAGGCAGTACAGGATCCAGATGCATCAATATCGGAGCCGTGGTAAAACAAACCTTGAGGCGATCAAAAGCTCCCTAGGCTTGGGAAGACCATACAAACTTCTTCCATTTCTTGGTGAGGAGAGTGATGGGACGGACAATTTCCGGAAAATTCTTGATAAAACGTCTATAAAAGTTAGCGAAACCAATGAATCGTTGTACCTCCTTAATGTTTCCTGGTACTGGCCAGTCTATGATCACCTGGATCTTGCTGGACTCCATATTCAATCCCTCAGGAGAAAAAATATAGCCTAAAAATTGAATTTTAGAGCAATGAAATTCACACTTTTCGAGTTTGATGTACAAATGATTATCTCTCAAACGTCTAAGCACGGTCTTGACATGTTCCCGATGTTCCTGCAACGAATCAGAGAAAATCAAGATGTCATCCAGGTAAATTACAACATAATGGTCCAATAAATCCCTAAAAATATCGTTGGCTAAATGTTGAATAGCAGCAGGAGCATTACAGAGTCCGAATGGCATCACTAAATATTCATAATGTCCATACCGGCATCTAAAAGCTGTCTTCCATTCGTCTCCGGGGCGCATACGGAGTAAATTATATGCCCCGCGAAGATCTAATTTGGAAAATACTTTGGCCTGGCGAACTCTTTCCAACAATTCAGGAATTAGCGTCAACGGGTACCTGTTACGAATGGTTACCTTATTAAACTCCCGGTAGTCAATGCAAGGTCTTAAGAGTCCCATCCTTCTTCTTTACAAAGAATATAGGGGCTCCCGCTGGTGAAGAAGATGGTTGGATAAACCCCTTGGCTAAATTCTCATCTATATACTCTCGTAATGATTTTAACTCCGGAGCCGCCAGCGGGTAAACATGGCCGAAAGGAATCGCTGCCCCACGAAGCAATTCTATGGGGCAGTCATACGGTCTATGTGGGGGAAGTTGATCTGCCTTCTTCTTGTCACAAACATCCGAGAATTCCTGGTAAACCAGAGGGAGAGTAGGTACCTGTATTGCCTCTGCCAAGTTCTGGGTAACTGGAGCCGCTACCGTTGGATTGATGGCAGGACTACACTTCGGGAGGAAGGATATCTCCTTGGTTTCCCAATTGATGTTTGGATTTTGTGACCATAACTAGGGAATTCCTAAAATTACAGGAAAATGAGAAGATATTAAAATGAATGAAAGTGTTTCTTGATGGTCTAGTTCCATTTTACACTCCAGACCTCCAGAAGCACTGTCTCCCGATCTACTGGTCCAGAAACTAATGGGGAACCATCCACCGTTTCCATAGTGACTGGTGAAGCTCTTAGTTGTGTCTTTATACCATGTTCCCTGGCAAAAGAGGAATCCATGAAATTCCCACCTGCTCCAGAGTCTATCATGGCAGAACTTGGTATTCACTGTCCCTCCCACTGAATCTGAATAGGAAGAGAACAATGTGAGTATTTATCCCCTTGGTCCTTAGGGGAAGTCGGCATCAATATTGCGGGAAACACAGCATCTAGATGTAGACTGGTCTCTAAAACTTCGGACTCAGCGTCTGTGTTATCATAATCCCCTACTACCGCCAACACCTTGTTGGGTCGCCTGGGACATTTAAGACAATTGATGAGAAAATGGTCCGATTGACCACAATAAAAACATAAGCGCTCACGGAAACGGTATTTGTGGCATTCATTACTCTCACGTTTTTGTAGCGAGTCCACCTGCATAGGCACCTCCTCGGCCTCCCGCGAGTTCTTGCCTGTGGTTTCCCTAGACGGGAGAGAGAAATTAGTGATGCGATTTACAGCTGCTCATTTTTCTTGTCTGCGTTCAGTTAGACGGATATCAATACGTACACAGTGTTGTAAAAACAACTCAAACTCCTGTGGAGACTCATCCTTGATTGTACTGGACAAACCATTTCTAAAGATTGGCAATAAAGCATTATTATCCCAGTTGGTGTCCACCACTAACCTTTTTAAATTCAGTAACATATTCTATGACTGAACGTTTCCCCTGGCGTAAGGAAAGCAAGGCAGATTCAGCGGTAGCACAGCGGTTGGGATCGTCGAACATTTGTGCCATGGCTGTCAAAAAATCATCCAAATTATTTAGACAGGTATCGTGACTTTCAACCATAGGATTTGCCCAAGCCAGTGCCCGTGATGTTAACAACATAATAATACATAAAACCTTAGATCTATCAGACCGGTAATAGGAAGCATGTACATCAAAGAATAATATACATTGATTAACAAACCCACGGAATTGACTTCGGTCACCATTAAACCGGAATGGAGGCAATTTGGGATACTGGTGGATGATGTAGGCTCAGTAGGTAAGGCCTCCCGGACTTCTAACCTAGTACGTAAATCTTGGAGAGCCTGACCTAATACCTGTGCATTGTGGTCAATCCGGAACTCCATGTCTCTAATCTTATTGTGTACAGCCTCCGTGTCCTGCTGCAAGGAGTTAATTATGGTGAACAGTTTGTCTGCCCTGTCTCCATCATTGCCCTAGCAGAATCCTCTTTAGGCTGGAGTATCCTTTTATACTATTGGAGGAACTCAAGGATTCTGGTAGCGTGGGGCAATGAACAATGAGAGACGGGTTTCTTTAATGCAAATAGTGTATTTGTGCAACAGCAATAACACCCCAAAACAATATACAGATAACTCGTAGTGACATGCAATGAAACAAGTCCAGCGATATAAAGTCCTTGAAACCTGTATAGCAAGTCGGTAAAGTTCATACGGCGGAGTCTTACACAAATGTGATCAAAAGGTGAGTCTGACACACTGGTGACGTGACTTGATTCAAATACTGCTGGTGTAGTAAGAGTCAGATCCAGGTATGCAGTAGACACAGGGAAGTCCAGGAACAAGTTCACAAGTTAATCCAAGATGTGGCGTAAATCCAGGGGAGTCCATAAACAAATTCACATATTCCAGTAATAGTTCCAACAGCCCTCACCGGAGGGAGTGAACGAAGGGTTAAACAGTAACACACAGTTCAGAAACACAGTTCTTACCAGGTAGAGTGAACCAAGGGTTAAATTCCAAAGTTAACAGGTTAATGATAACACAGTGAGTGTAGCTTACATATGTCCAGGGCCAAGGGTAGAAGCTCACTGCTGCTGAGAAACACCTGAAGATAAAGCTGGTAATGTACCCTCCTGGTAAATACACAAAAGATCTGGGAGATAATAGAAGGACAAGGCAGCTGGGTTGAAGGGAAGCAGAAGCAGAATACTCACGCAAGGAAGCCAGAACCTGAGCCGGGCTTTAAACAAACGAACAGGAAGTAGGGCACAACAACAGCAAACTCCATTTTAACAAAGGGCAAAATCATTCACAAGGTTACCTAGAAAACCCGGAATACTGACACCAAGAAGGCCAAGAACCCGAATCCTCCGTTCAAGTGGAGTAAAACAGAAGAACAATCCTTCACTCATCTGAAAGTGGCTCTTACAACAGATGAAGTCCTGGCCTACCCTGACTATGGCCAACCCTTTATACTGCATATGTGGCACCCCAGGGGTCTGGTTGCCAGAGTAATAGAAATATTACGTCTGGGAGCAAGTGGGAGGTTTCTCTGGTCAGGAGCCCTAAGCATGCAACACCGCCCGCCCAGACCTGGGAGGGGAGGAATCTGCCCTTATAAACTGGGTCTGGGGCGGGATTAGGAGAGTCAGAGCCTGGAGAGGGAAAGTTACAGCAGGAGCTCTGTAGGAGTTAGGAGCTGAAGACAAGGGGCTGGAAGCTAAGCAGAGATATAGCTCGCCCTGGCAGAAGAATCTAATAACCGGACACCAGAGTCCGAGGCTGTGGGGACTGATATTCACCCAGCAGCAGAAACCAGTCGGCAGGGGATTCCAGGTCCTCTGGCCTTAGAAGCCCGGAGGCTCAGTCACAAGGAAGGGACCAGCACCGCCATCCAGGAGCGGAGGCTAACAGAAGGCCCCAAGTCACCAGCCATACGGGTGAGCACCACACGGTATACTCAGGGACATGGGCTACTTCTACCCGCTTACAGCAAGGTAGCCAGAAAGAGTGCAGATAGACGGGGAGGCCTACAACTCCACCTGGCCAGGGGAACTCCTGTTTGCTCGCAGACTGACCAGGCCCCTTATGTTGGCCAGTACTCCCAGGAGGGTCTGCCTTAACATCACCCGTAAAGACCCTGAACTGCACTGCAAAGACTCTGATTCGTTCCTGCTTCATCGCCGCACCAGCACTACTAGTGCTGGGACTCCCGTGCACTATCACCCTCACCATCAACTACACTGCCCTGGGGCTCCACTCTTCCCGTGGGGAGTCACACTACCTCAGCTGCACACACCATCAGCCCCAGCGGTCTGCCTTGCAGCGGCGGTCCGCGCTGACCGCAATCCATGGGTGGCGTAGTCGGACAATTAACTTAAAACCCTCCCAAAATACCGCCATCGGTCTGACCACCCTGAGCCACGGGACTGGGTCGCCGCCACGGGGACTACAAACCCCAGCATCCCCCAGAGACCTGGTTCCGGGTAACCCACTACACGTGTACGCGGGGCCCAGGGGGCGAGTCAACTTTGGCGTAGTCGGCAGGATTTCGTTCCCGCAACCACCGGGTACTGCGCGCCTTCAAAAAACTGTCATACCTGCCGTGGTGAAGGTCCCCGCCATTCGGAGCCGTTTCCCGCCATCTTCAAAAGTTTCCCGCCATCTTCAAAAGTTTCCCGCCATCCGCAGTCGTTTTCCCGCCATCGGACGCCATCTTCGGGACGACGCGCGGGAAGAAGAGGGGCGTGGACGCCGAAAAGCGCGCGAGACCCGAAGCTCCGCCCCACGCATCGACGCTGCGCAAGGTCCTGGAAGGGAGAGAGAGCGACGCTGACATCACCAGAGTGCGACGCAAGGTCCTCCACCCTGACGATCGTCTGCGGAACCGCGGCCTACGGAAAACAAGCAACAGAAGGTAGGCCACACTTAACTAGGGGGGAGGAAGATGACGGATGCGGAGGGACCCTCTACCACCAGCGCGGCCGCTGCCGCAGTAATGCCATTTACAATGCCCTATATCCCCGGAGCGGCCTGGCTGCCCCAGTACTCAGGGGAGTCGCATACCGTAAGCGACTTTAAAGAGAGACTGTACAGCCTGTTTAAGGTATACCCCCTGACAGAAGGACAAAAAGTGAGCATATTGGTAGGCCAGCTAACCGGGGCAGCCCAACGTGAAGTAAAGTCCTGGTCAGTCCGGGACAAGGAGACTGTAAAAGAAATCTTAACCCGTCTGAGGGACACTTTAGATACCCGTACCTCAGCAGAGATCAAAATGAAATTTTATGGGTGCAAGCAGCGGGCCCAAGACAGTATAAGAGACTATGCTTTGAACTTGCAAGAGGCCCTGGGAGCCATTAAACAGGCAGACCCTGACAGTGTGCGGAATGCAGATGAACTGTTAACTGAGCAATTCATTGAGGGTCTGCTGTCCAATGCCCACCGAACCCAGTTACGTGCAATGGCCTTGCAGAACCCTTGTTTGGACTTTGCAAAGTTCAAAGACAGGGCCATCCGGGTGCTCCGAGAACCGGCACCGGGTAGCGCTGTAACCCACCGGCGCCCCGCTATTACCTATCACCAGGAGGCGGCACCCTTGTCTACAGAGTCAGTAGGAGCTGGTGCGCAGGCTTTGGATACCAACCCGGCTACCGACCTGCACCATCAGGTCCAAGAGCTAACCAAAAGTGTAGCCGCGTAACCAGAACTGTGCAGTCTTTACAGGTTTCTCCTCCAGGAAGGATCCAGCTGGCATCCGGACCGGAGGACGTCCCATGGCACCGACAGAGGAGGATCCCATCGTCCAGAGGAAGACCCAGTGACAGATACAACGAGGACGGACAACCCATCTGCCGCCGCTGCAATCAACCCAGACACATGGCAAGGTACTGTCATTTAAACGGGCACAACCTGGGGTAGAGGGCCAACCCCCAGGCATAAGATCATCAGGCCCATAGAACTGGCGTGATAAATACGTAGGGGGACGTCCGATCTTGCCTGTGGTACTGGATGGCATTCCTATGAGTGCCCTACTGGACACTGGGTCACAAGTGACTACCATCCCGTACGTGCTCTTTAAGCGGTACTGGAATGACTCGGACATAACCCGCTACCCAGATGACGACCTGAGTATCATCGCCAGCAATGGTCAGCCCGTGCTGCAGGTGGGATTCAAGGAGCTGACCATTAAGGTTGGTAAAGTCGAACTGGCGGCACAAGGACTGATCAATGTGGACATTGACCGTCATGAGAGTCACCCTAGAATAACCTTGGGAACTAACGTGATTGAAAATTGTCTTGCAGAGGTGATTCTCATTTTACAGCAGGTTGCCAAGAACGCCAGTTCCAGCCAGCAGCGTGTCCTCCAAAAAGAGATCCGGGCACTGATGAAACGGCAACAGGTGGAATTATCTGGTGGTGAGATAGGTAGCGTGAGAATGTGTGACCCGTTCCCTATTGCCATGCCCCCGAAAAGTGAGATGATGATCTGGTTCCGGGCAGCTATTGGTCTAAGAGGTAGAGACTACCAAGCAATGGTAGAACCCGTCTACTCAGACAGTAGGCCCACCATTTTGACAGCACGGGGGGTGGTCGATGTACGCCATAGGAGGGTGCCCGTCCGCATCATAAATATCGGGGAGAGAGAAGTATACCTGCCCCGGTATACCACGCTAGCCAAATTGTTCACCATAAACCAAAATTCTGTAAGGGCCGTGGAACCCTTGCCTCCATCTCAACCAGAGGAAGGTAACGGCTCTAAGAAACAAATGGAGGACTGGTGTCAGCAACTGCATTTGGGCACAGACTCCACTCCCTCACACCAAAAACTGGGAGTCTACCGGGTGATTCAGGAGTACGAAAGGGTCTTTAGTAAACACCCGCTACACTTCGGGCGAGTAAAGGGGGTAGAACATCACATCCCAACAGGAGACCATCAACCCATAAAGGAAAGATACCGACCTGTACCCACTGCACACTATCAGCATGCAAAGGGGATGTTGCGGGACATGAAGGAGGCTGGGGTAATCAGGGACAGCTGTAGCCCCTGGGCAGCTCCACTAGTTCTAGTGAAAAAGAAGGACAACACAATGAGAATGTGTGTAGACTACAGAAAGGTCAACCGTATCACACACAAAGATGAGTACCCGTTACCTAGAATAGAAGAATCTTTAGCTGCATTAAAATCTGCTAACTTCTTCTCCACTTTGGATCTTACTAGCGGGTACTGGCAGGTTCCTGTAGCAGAGGCAGACAAGGAGAAGACCGCATTCACCACCCCGATGGGTCTCAGCGAATTCAACTGTATGCCGTTCGGGCTCTGCAACGCACCAGGAACCTTCCAACGGTTGATGGAATGCTGTCTGGGACACCGGAATTTCGAGACGGTCCTGTTATACCTGGACGAAGTCATCGTTTATTCCAAAACCTACGAGGACCATCTGAAACACCTGGCAGAAGTGTATGACGCCGTGGCAAGCTACGGCCGAAAGGTGAAACCCTCCAAGTGTCACCTCCTGAAACCAAAAGTGCAGTACCTGGGACACGTGGTGAGTGCTGACGGAGTGGCTCCCGACCCCGATAAGATCACCGTGATTAAGGACTGGTCAAGACCCTCCAGCATAAAGGAAGTGCGTCAGCTCCTCGGGTTGGTAGGCTACTACCGAAGATTCATTCCCGGTTTCACCAAAATGGCAGCCCCTATGCAGGACCTCCTGATAGGCCAATCCAGGAAGGCCAAAAACCAGAAGCCGCCCTTCAGATGGGAAAAGCTGGAAGAGGAGTCCTTCTGCCAGCTGAAGATGGCCCTCACGGGGGATGAAATCCTGGCGTACCCTGACTACAGCCAACCCTTTATCCTCCACACGGACGCGAGCAACATCGGGCTAGGAGCTGTACTGTCCCAGATCCAGCAGGGGAAAGAACGGGTAATCGCTTACGCCAGCCAAAAACTACGGCCCACAGAGAGAAACCCTGAGAATTATAGCTCATTCAAGCTAGAGTTCCTGGCAGTGGTGTGGGCAGTGACCGAACGTTTCAAGCATTACCTTGCCTCTTCCAAGTTCACCGTGTACACGGATAACAACCCGTTGACTCACCTGGACACTGCAAGACTTGGTGCCCTGGAGCAGAGATGGATGGCCCGCCTGTCCAACTATGAATTCACCATCAAATACCGGGCGGGACGCTCAAATGCCAACGCGGATGCCCTGTCCAGAATGCCAAACTTATCGGACGCAGGGGAAGAACCAGAAGATCTGGAAGAAGTTGAACTCCCTGCGTTCCACCGTGATGGGATTACCCTGTATTCCCACTGTGTGAAGGACAGGCGCTCTGCTACATTCAATCCCTTACCCCACTACAGCTGGGCGGAGACACAAGACCGTGATCCCGCAGTCCATCTGGTGAAGGAAATGCTGACACAGGCTGATGCCTGTCTTGACCCACACGCTCCGGAGGAGACCAAGCAACTGTAGAAGGAGAAAAGTAAGCTGTTTCTCTACAGGGAGAAGCTGTGCCAGAGAATGGTCAACTCTCGAACACATGAGCTGACCTGGCAGGTAGTGGTCCCAAGACGAGACGCGGCTGTGGTTCTGGAGGCATACCACAACGGAGCAGGACACTTCGGATGGAAAAAGCTGGAGTTCTTGTTGCGTGACCGGTTCTACTGGATAGGCATGAGAGGAGCCATCGAGAGGTGGTGCAGAGACTTTGGCCCGTGCAACCTAAGAAGAAAGGACCGTGCCAGCCAGAAGACTCCCCTGCTGTCCATCATCACCAGGCAGCCACTGGAACTGGTAGCCCTGGACCATGTGAAACTGGCTCCAAGCAGATCTGGGTACATCTACGCCCTCACCATCGTAGATCACTACTCCCGGTTCCTGGTGGTGGTCCCTGTCAAGGACTTAACGGCTCAAACAGCAGCTAGAGCCTTCCAGCAGCACTTCTGCCGTCCATACCGGTATCCGGAGCAAGTGTTGACGGACCAAGGACCAGCCTTCGAAGCGGAGGTCTTCCAGGAGTTCTGCAACTTGTATGGCTGCAAGAAGATAAGAAAAACGCCCTATCACCCTCAGACTAACGGACTATGTGAGAAAATGAACCAGGTGGTGATAGACTTGCTAAAAACATTGCCCCTGGAAGAACACAGTCTGTGGCCTGAAAAACTGCCTGATTTGGTGGACTTGTACAATCACATCCCCGTGGGCTCCACCAACTGTACCCCGGCTTACCTAATGAGAGCAAGACCTGGTAAGCTGCCTATTGACCTGGATATGGGAGTCCTGACACCTGAGGACACCTCGCCAGAGGCAGACTGGGATACAGAACGGCAGCAGCAGTATCAGAAAGTACAGGAGAGCGTCGAGCGGAGTCTGTCTCAAGCAAGAGAAAGGCAAGAGAAGGCTTATAACCAGTATGCTCCCGCTGTTCCCCTGGTACCTGGAGAGCACGTCTTGAAGAGAAAGAGGCGGCTCCACAAGTTGGACGACCAGTGGGAGAAGGACCCGTACACCGTACTGCCATCAAGCCATGAGAACCCAAAAGTATGTATCATCAGTAAGGATGGAGGAGAGACCACAGCCATTGTCTCCAGAGACCACCTGAAGAAGTGTCCTGAGCAGCTGCAAAGCCCTGAAAAAGATCAAGAAAACCCTCAACCCGCAGAGGAAAGGGAAGAAATGATCAGTACCGTACTCGGAGACTTTTCCCGGTCCTGGACTCAGATCAACAACGCAGTCGTGGTACCCATCCTCACCTTTCTCCAGCGAGCCCCTCAAGGGCCTACAGAAGAACAGGTAGTGTCAGAAGAGCAGCCGGCCCAGGAGGCAGAAGAACCCATACCAGCAGCCCAGGAGAATCAACCCTCTGCTAGTAGTGAGCCTGCCGTGCCCCTAGTAAGCCAAAGAGTACGCAGAAAGCTGCCAGACCTACCCGCAACACCTCCTACACCCTGTTGTGCAGAACCAGATAGTGGGTTACATAGGTCCACCAGGAACACTAAAGGACAAATGCCCGCTCGCTGGAGAATCTAAACTGTAATATATATTTACCTGTACATACGTAAATGTTGAAAAAGGTTTATGTTTTGTTACCTGGGTACTAATTATGTTTCTCTAGTTACCCTTCAGGTTTATTTGGACTGACAGGTTATGGACGCTGAATAACCGGAACTACATGTAGATAGTTGCACCTTGGTGCCTCTTGAGAAGATGGCCGCAGAAGAGAAAACCTGTCTGGCGTGGCCTCCTTGTGGCCCAAAGTAGCTAGTCTCAGTCTTGCGGCCACGCCCAGGGCCAATGCTTGGGGTTTGCTTTGGACAGGTCCCCTACTCTGTGCCAAGACTTCACCTTGTTGGGTGATATGGACACCCGGTTACGGACACGCCGTGACCTCCAAAGACTAAAGCTTCTTGTATATATGTTGTATTATTGTTTAACCCCTGTATTTGTGTTTTCTTAAAAATGTGTTTAGTCCCGGAGTACTAAAATTCACTAGGGGGGAATGTGGCACCCCAGGGGTCTGGTTGCCACAGTAATAGGAATATTACATCTGAGAGCAAGTGGGAGGTTTCTCTGGTCAGGAGCCCTAAGCATGCAACACTCAGGGACGTGGGCTACTTCTACCCGCTTACAGCAAGGTAGCCAGAAAGAGTGCAGATAGACGGGGAGGCCTACAACTCCACCTGGCCAGGGGAACTCCTGTTTGCTCGCAGACTGACGAGGCCCCTTATGTTAGCCAGTACTCCCGGGAGGGTCTGCCTTAACATCACCAGTAAAGACCCTGAACTGCACTGCAAAGACTCTGAGTCGTTCCTGCTTCATCGCCGCACCAGCACTACTAGTGCTGGGACTCCCATGCACTATCACCCTCACCATCAACTACACTGCGCTGGGGCTCCACTCTTCCCGTGGGGAGTCACACTACCTCAGCTGCACACACCATCAGCCCCAGCGGTCTGCCTTGCAGCGGCGGTCCGCGCTGACCGCAATCCATGGGTGGCGTAGTCGGACAATTAACTTAAAACCCTCACAAAATACCGCCATCGGCCTGACCACCCTGAGCCACGGGACCGGGTCGCCGCCACGGAGACTACAAACCCCAGCATCCCCCAGAGACCTTGTTCCGGGTAACCCACTACATGTGTACGCGGGGACCAGGGGGCGAGTCACATACAAATGCCAGCAACATGGGATTGGGAGCGGCGCTGTCCCAGGTACAGCAGGGCAGAGAGAGACTGATTGCCTACGCCAGCAGGAAGCTCCGTCCTATGGAAAGGAACCCCGACAACTATAGTTCCTTTAAGTTGGAGTTTTTAGCCATAGTCTGGGCTGTAACAGAGCGCTTCAAACACTACCTCGCCTCATACAGAGTTACAGTCTTCATGGACAGCAACCCGCTGATGCACCTGGAGACTGCGAAGCATGGTGCCCTAGAACAGCGATGGATGGCTCGACTGTCCAACTACGAGTTTACCATCAAGTATTGAGCTGTGCATAAAAACACTAATGCTGATGCGCTGTCCAGGATGCCCAACTTGCCAGATGGGGGAGAAGACCCGGAAGAGCTGAAGGAGATAGAGATACCCGCTTGCGATCGTCACGTTGTGACCCAGTTCTCCCACTGTGTGAGGAACAAGCGCTCCGCCAACAGAGAGGCCACGTTTAACCAATTGCCCTACCATGGATGGGCAAAGACACAGTATAGTGACCCGGCTGTCCACCAAGTAAAGGAGTTGCTGACACAAGCTGACTCGCACGCTGATCCAGATGCTCCACAGGAGACCCAACAGTTATGGAAGGAGAAGGGCAAGCTGTTCATCTACGAGGGAAAGCTGTGTCGAAGAAGCATCAACTCCCGGACACACAAACTAGTCTTGCAGGTGGTAGTCCCGAAGCGGGATGCGCCAATGGTCTTAGAGGTGTACCACGATGGAGCAGGACACTTTGGGTGGAAGAAGCTGGAAGTCCTGCTACATGAGTGATTCTACTGGGCTGGCATGAGGAAAGCAATCCAGAGATGGTGTTGAGAATGTGGTCCATGCAACCTGAGAAGGAAAGACCGTGATAGCCAGAGGGCTCCCCTGCAGCCCATAATCACCAAACAACCACTTGAACTGGTAGCCTTGGACCACGTGAAGCTAGCTCCAAGCTGGTCAGGCTATGTCTACGCTCTCACCATAGTAGACCACTACTCCCGATTCCTGGTAGTAGTGCCAGTGAAGGATCAGACGGCTAAGACAACAGCCAAAGCGTTTCAACAACACTTTTGTTGCCCACATGGTTACCCTGAATGAGTGCTGACCGACCAAGGTCCAGCCTTTGAAGCAGAAGTGTTTCAAGAATTCTGTAACTTGTATGGCTGCAAGAAAATAAGGACGACGCCGTATCAGCTCCAGACCAACGGGTTGTGCGAGAAAATGAACCAGGTGGTAATAGACCTGTTGAAGAGACGTTGCGCCTTGAAGAACGTAGCCTGTGGCCAGAGAGGTTACCAGATTTGGTAGACCTATATAACCACTAACTCCACTAACTGTACACCTGCCTACCTGATGAGAGCAAGACCTGGCAAGTTACCCATTGACTTAGACATGGGAGTTTTAACACCTGAGACGACATAACCAGATGAAGACTGGGATACGGAGTGGCAGCAACAATACCGCAAGGTGCAAGAATGTGTAGAGAGAAGTTTGTCCCAGGCGAGACAGAAGCAGGAGAGAACTTATAATCAGCAGGCACCTGCAGTTCTCTTGTCACCTGGAGAACAGGTACTCAAAAGGAGAAGACGAGTTCACAAATTAGATGATCAGTGGGAGGTTGAGCCATACACCATCTTACCTTCAAATTTTGACAACACCAAGGTGTGCCTCATCAGTAAAGATGGAGGAGAGACTTCAGCGACAGTCTCAAGAGACCACCTGAAGATATGCCCTGGTCAATTGAGACACAAAGAGGAAGACCAAAACAGCCCCCAGCACACGGAAAAGGTGGAAGGGACGGTTCAAACCATCCTTGGAGAATTTCCCCGGTCTTGGACGCAGGTGAACCAAGCAATCATGGTACCTGTTCTGACCTTTCCACAAGTAGCCTCACCGGATGCCACAGAGACTCTAGAACAGCAGAGAGACCAGTCGGCCCCAGAAACAGATGCTTCATCTGCAGCAGATCAGGAGAATCTACCCCCTGCTAGCGGAGAATCTGTCATACCCATGGTGAGTCAAAGAAGTCGTAGAAGACTTCCAAGCCTACCGGTGTTACCTCAGACTAACCGTAGTGTAGTCCACACTGAGCCCACTACACCAGCGGTAGACACTAGAGACCTGGGTAGGTCATTGGCAACCACTGTACTGCGTAGATCAACCCGTAGTACCATAGATCAGCTCCCTGCTCATTATAGGGACTAAAAAGTAGTAAAATAATAGTATATGTTAAAAAGTTGTAACCGTTAAGTAATCCTGAGTATATATAGTTATTAAATTTATGGACAAATGGACCACAGGACTAGGTGTGGCCAGGACAATGTTGAATAAAGTTAATTGTTGGCCTTGAAAATAAACCGCAGGCGTGGCCGAAAACCAGGTCCACCAGCAGAGTGCCGTGAAGCCAAGCCCAGGGACGATACACAAAGTGGGTTGAGGCGGTTCCCACCAACTAACCTTCAAGTACCTGGAAAGAGACAATTCCTGGGTAGTGGCATAAAGTCTAAGCTCCGCAATGACTGCTCCCAGATCTAGTTTGGTTTTTGCTATTCTGCAATTTTTGCCTTTTTGAGACTTTGTAAATTATTTGTAATGTGAATCGTTATTGTTGTTAATTGTTTAATTTTAAAGGTGTCCTCAGTCCGGGAGTACTGATTTTAACTAGGGGGGGAGTGTGGCACCCCAGGGGTCCGGCTGCCACAGTGGCATTGCCTCCCTCACAAGGGGTGATGTTATGCCTGGAAGCAAGGAGGGGTCCCCTAATCAGGTTTACCAGCATACAACACTTTCCTGACTCCAGACCAGAAAGAGGAGCTCCTCCTCTTCAAACTGGAATCTGGAGGCGGGATTTGTAAGAGTGAGTTGAGAGGAGTTGGAGACAGGAGAGCGACGAGGAAGGACCTGGGGAAGGGAGCTGTGTACAAGCACACCCCAGAGGAGAGAAGCGCAAAGGAACCGGACACCGGAGTCCGTGGTTGTGGGGCACTGAAAGCCCAGCAACAAAATCCGGAGGGCAGGAGACTGCAGGTCTCCTGGCCCCACCAGGCGCCAGGCGACACAGCAGCACCATAGGGCCCAGCACCACCATGTGGGAGCGACACATAAGGAAGGCCCGAGCTGCCTGCCATACGGGTGAGGAAAAAGACGTTTTACTCAGGGACGAGGGCCGCAGCATAGCTTCATGCAGCAGGACCAAAGAGATTAGCACAGAGGGAAGGCCTACAACTTCACCTGGGGAGGTGGATCCCCAACTTGCTCCCAGGCCGCCCGGACCTCTACTACCAGCTAGTACCCGTGCCCCGGTCTGCTTTACAAACCGAAAGTAAAAATAAGAGGATACCGCCATTAAGCTGTGGACTGGTCATTATCTGCGCCATCACCTGCATTACACTGCACCAACAACATCTACCCCATAAAATCACCATCTACTGCCCTGGAACTAAGCTCTGCCTGTGGAGAACAGAACCAACTCTGCTGCGTCACCATCAGCTCCAGAGGATCTGCACCGCAGCGGCGGCCCCATATAGCCGCATACCACAGGTGGTGTCACAAACATTATCTCTAAAAACTTTATTCCCCTTTTACCTTTTCCTTTAATTGACCGCCCTGGGTCACGGACTGGGTCACTGCCACCGTGACATCCCCCAGCATCGACCAGCCCCTCTACCGAGTACCCCACGGCCCAGGGGGCGCGTCACATACCCAAAAGAATATTCAGGGACTTGCGTAATTTGTTGTCTCCATCACCTGATTGAGACTTTTTAATAACTTTGGCACATGGTGTCCTATTGCCTTAAAATGTGTCTGTATATCATTGTTTATTCCAAATTCGGATATATTATAGTAAAACAAATAGAAAAAATAAACTAAAATGCACTCCATTTTGAATTCCATGTTTTAGACAGTAGATCCTTATTCTAGTTAAGAGTTAGGCATGTTTAGTTATTGAATACATTTAATTAAAATTGAAATTATTTTAGACTATTTAGACTATTTTTGTCACTTTTTATACTATTGTATATAAATGATTGTTGCATAGGTACAACAGCCAAAAAGAAAGATAAGAAATAACAAGAAGGTAGGCAAGTGTGGATACTCAGTAAATTGGCTGCCCCTGATATAGAAAGTACAAGTCATAGTAAAAGCTTATAATCTATCAAGTAAATGCATTGGCATTGCTGGGCTAGTACAAAAAAATAACTAAATATTTTATCCTTTGCTTTATAGAGAGGGTACAAGATTAAATTAAAACACATATAAAACCTGAACAGCAGCCGATAGTTGAAGATAGGAAGAAAATCCTTATACTGATTCAGTAATACATGAAATACAAAGGTTTGGAAATATTGTCCCACTGAACGTATTACACTCAACTCCGACTAATGTGTATTTACGCGGCTACCTCATCCCAAAAGTGATTTTATAATAAAAATATCAGAATGCTTAAGGATTTTCTTTTTGCTTATAAACAAGTACTGTATGTGTTTATCTATTAATCAAAGGGACTGCTATGGGGTCCACTGCCATACCAATAATTTCAAATTTTTGAAAATGATATGTATATAGTAAAGAAATATATTTGGTGATTTATTGTTTACAGGGTACAGATGTTATTCTTTTCCTGACATCAGTTCTCTATGACAAGACTCAATGGAAAACACCCTATGATTTCAATCCCAATCACTTCTTAGATGAAAATGGGAAATTTGTCCAACCTGATGCATTTATGCCATTCTCAGTAGGTAAGTAATGAGGACCATTAAGATGTAAGAAGATCAAATAATTGTACTTCTCATTCAAATCCCAAAACACTCCCTAATAGAATTACTATATTTTATTAAGAAATAATATATCATTTTCATTTTTCTATATCTCATATTTTGCCCTCAAAAAAATTCAAAACTGTTCTACAGTTTTATTACAACGCTCAGCATATTCATGGGTGACCTTACAATTTTTCAGCAATATAGCCTAGAGATCATTTCTCAAAGTTTTCACTATGTTTTGCTTCACATTGGGCAAGAATTCAGTTTGCTACTTTGACCCTTTGTCTGAATACCCTGACCATGGCAGAGTTATTTGATGGAGCTCTCCTTATAGTCAGCACCAGGACGCATGCCCCACACCAAAGCTATGCCTCTGACATTATGATTCTTTTAAATTCCAGTTGCAAGCATGTATACACTTAGAAGAGTAGGAACCACTAGTTCAAAATGTCCTCATATGCTGCTTGGTCATGCTCTCAACTATTTAAAGGGGTATTCCCATCTCCAAGATCCTATCTCAATATGTAGTAGGTGTTATAATAATTATATTAGCAAATACCTCCAATTAGAAATGTAGTATAGTTTTTCTGATTTACTATGTACATATCTTTCCTCATGTGCAGGCATTGCGAATCAGAAAAAATACCCGTTCAAGCTCATGAAGATCAGCATCAATTTCTGAATGCTGTTAGTCATATTTGGGGCAAAGAAGGGAGCAGGGTCAACTTTTTCATCACTTTTCAAGAACCAGTTCTGAAATTGGCATCCTTATGGAGGATGGAGCCTTGTTGTAATATTCTATGAACGCTGCAGCTTAGTCTGGATACAAAGAATTCCGGAACTATGCACAGGAAACCTTCAGTCAACAATGCTTTCCAGGGGGTCTATGAAACTTTTGTGGCTTCCTGGAGGTCTAACTTTTTTTTCCAGGAGAACATTAAGGCTATGTGCCCACGATGCAGAAATGCTCCGGATATTTTCCTGAGCATTTCTGCATCTCCCTGGCAGAAAAAACGCATGCGGATTGTACATGCGTTTTTCCTGCCAGGGACAAGCGGAAGTGAAGCGTTCTTCACATGCATTTCCACATGTGGGTTGTCAAGCGCATTCCAAGCGATTTTAGCATCACTTGGAAAGTGCTTGACAGCTTGGTCACACTATATAAATCCATGCAAACGGCATGGATTTATATAGTGTGACCGAAAGAATGGTAACAAATAAATATCATACTTACCTTCTGATGGCCCTGGAGTCTTTATTCGATGCGTCTCGGCTTGCCGGCAGCTCGTGGTACACTTAAGGACCTGCCGGCGTTAGCGTCGCGTAACCCGTCACATGACTAAATGACATCAGCGCAGGTCCTTGAGTCCACCGCGATCTGTCGTCAAGCCAGGACCAAGACACCGCGGGCCATCAGAAGGTAAGTATAATATTTATTTTTTATTTCATTCTTTTTTTTACAGGTTCTATGGTACCCGTGTCCGGAGGAGAGTCTCCTCCTCTCCAAACCCAGGTACCATCCGCACATTGAAACGAATGGAATGCGCATCTACAGATCCAGTGATGCGGATTCCATGCGTTCCAATGCAAGTCAATTGCGGCGAAAACGCAGCGCTTCCGTAAAATAATTGGTAGTGCTGCGTTTTTTTCCGCAATGATAATCCGCAGCGGAGATTTCCGCAGCATGTGCACAGCACTTGCGGATTATCATTGGGGAACATGGCAGACCTTCTACCAAGCGTTTTTTAAGCTTTTCTGCAGCGGAATTGCCGCTGCGTAAATGCTTAAAAAACGCATCGTGGGCACACAGCCTATGAGAGAGTTGGAAAGTATGCATTATATTCAAAGTTTTAGGGCCAAGATATAATTTCAACATGACCTGGTTAACTCAGTAATCCCATTTCTACAGGAAGAAGAGCTTGTGCTGGAGAAAGTTTGGCCAGGATAGAACTATTCCTGTTTTTTACTGGACTTCTTCAAGCATTTAATTTCTCTCCACCTCCATGAGTTTCCAGAGAAGATCTAAATCTCAAGCCTGGCTTGGATTCTTATTAATCCCTATACCATACATGACATGTGCGAAGCCAAACTATTAGTGCATGGTGAACAGCAGAGACCAATGTTTTTGTTGATTATATCTATATATATAATCGTCTAATTCTGTCTGTTTGTCTGTAACGGAAATCCCACGTCGCTGATTGGTCGCACCAGCCACCCGCGACCAATCAGCGACATGCGCAGTCCGGCCACGAATTGGCGCGGGATTTGAACCACGCTTCGCTGATTGGTCGCGCCCGGCAGGCTGCGACCAATCAGCGATATTGGCGCGGCTACTTTAAATTAACCCCCCAATGCACCCCCCCAGAGCCCCTAATGAATTTCGTAAATACCTCATGTTGCCAATACTGCATGTGCGCGGCATTATCTCTGACCACGCACAGGCAGCACGTGACCCCTGCTGCAGCCGGCTCTTGCTTCCTCTCACGTCACGACTATTTGCGGCTGCAGCCAGGGGTCTCCTGTTCCGCGTTCCACGGTGAGTGACGGGATGTGGGCGGGGTTATCGCCCATCGCGTCACACTCAGCATCCACCACGTGTGTAGCGCCCCTGAGGGTTCAGTCGCCACAGGGGTACTGCACCTCAGAACGAGGTGTGGTATCTCCTCTCCAAGGTAAGGATGGAGTACTACACAGGACCCCAACCACACACTTAACACTACACCACTCCAGTTCTGTAGGGGGTTTAGAGCACCATAGTGCTGCCCCGTACCTGAATGGAGAAGTTGGGGGGAACCAAAAGTTAGGGGGAACCATGTAGTGAGTGAGGGTGGAGGAAGCACTTTACTTTAGCACTTAATAGAATCATATATAACTGGAGGCCATCTTTATAACAGGGTCTTTAGCCGTGGTCCTTTTGGAAGGTCAGTCAGCACAAGGCTACAGCCGGCTCAGGGGAACATGGTTCCCGGTCTCAGGCCTCGAGACGGGGGATTGGGGCAGAGTTATAGCCGGCTCTGTCCCCGGTCAGAGTCCAACCAAGAAGGCCCAGTAGGGGAGTAGAGGAGATAGGCTCCACAGGCGAAAGGACCTCGGGGGGTGCGGACAGAGCGGAGTCGCCACCTGCATACCTTATTCTGGCCCTGCCAGAGAGACCCTGCCGCAAGAGGGGGTACCGGTCCCCGATTATCTGACTTTGTACTTCACGTCTCTGTCGGAAAAGTCCGGAGGCTTATGTGGATCCCAGGGGATACGGACGGAGCGGAGTCTCCACCTGTATGCCCTAATCTGCGTTTATCCAGACCGACCCGGCCTTATGCCACGTTCTCACCGCAAGTCACCAAAAAGGGCACCCAGTCGGTCCGGGAGCTACATGTTTCCCATATAGGACATCGCAGTACCCGTACGGGACTCAGTGGGGGACACAAGGCGGTACTAGTTCAGCAAGAGAGGAACACACTAGAGCGGGGGTCCTGTCAAGTGCACCTGAACTACCTGGAGTGTGCTGAACCCCACCCTGGCGGCCGCAGCTCGCTGTGTGACAGCAGAGAGAAGCTCTGAGCTGAAAACGATACCGTGAGTAAAGACTTGGATGACTTCAATTACTGCCTCTGCCTGTTCATTCCTCCATGGCTCTGCACCTGCCAACGCTCTACTCTACACAATCCCTCTCTCTTCCTACCCTGCCCTGAGGCCCTGCTCCACCTGTGGGGAGCCAAACCAACTAATCTATCTGAACACCGGCCTCAGAGGACTGCCGCAGCGCTGGTGATCCTCACCGGAATCTACAGGTGGTGTCACGAACATTCCCCTATCCCCTATATAAAGGACCTTTCCCCCTTTAAGCTTTTAAGAGTGACCCCAGGGTACGGGCCTGGGAGCCAACCAGCGCGACATCCCCCAAGGTCAGGCAACAACAAGGCCCGGGCGCCGAGTCTGTCCCCATCCAATGGGCGCGTCACGTGCTCTGTGAATGAATGGGTGCACAGTGGATGCCGGGTGTGACTTGATGGGGGATAACCCCGCCCACAACCTGTCACTCACCGTGGAACGCGGAACAGGAGACCCCTGGCTGCAGTCGCAAATAGTCGTGATGTAAGCGGAAGCAAGAGCCGGCTGCAGCCGGGTGTCACGTGCTGCCTGTGCGCGGTCAGCGATAGCGCCACGCACAGGCAGTATTGGCAGCAAGAGGTATTTATGAAATTCATTACGGGCCCCGGGGGGATACATTGGGGGGTTAATTTAAAGTAGTGGACCACCCCTTTAAACCCTGCTTCGCTGATTGGTCGCGCCCGGCCGGCCGCGACCAATCAGCGATATTGGTGCGCAATTTAAACCCCGCTTCACGGATTGGTTGCGCCCGGCCGGCCGCGACCAATCAGAGATATTGGCGCGGAATTTAACCCCCAGTCACAGCGCGACGTAGTTCACTCACGTTTACTGAGCAAGTTCTGTCAGTCACAGTGCGACATAGTTCACTCACGTTTACTGAACACGTTCTGTCAGTCACAGCGCGCTGAACAGATACCTCTTTATTGTACGCTATCACGATTTACGCTTCCTGTCTTCTAATGGGTCGTAAGTAGTGTTGAGCATTCCGATACTGAAATATCGGGTATCGGCCGATATTCGCGGTATCGGAATTCCGATACTTAATTCCGATACTTTTACAATATCGAATACCGGAATCGGAAGTTCCCATAATGCCTGTGTAGCACCCTGAGGATTCGGCTGCTACAGGGGTATTGCACCTCAACCCAGAGGTGTGATATTCCACTCCCGGGTAAGGATGGAGTGTGGAACTGAGCTCAGTTAGCTGCATGCACTACACACATCCCATTTCCGGGGAACAGACCGACGGTACTCCCACCAGTTTATGTGCAGGTACGATAGTGTCTGTTCCTGGCTGGAGTGGGAGGGGGGTGGAACATCCCAGTAGTGTAGGGGCAGATAGGGGAGCAGTCTGGTTAAAGCTAGGAGCTCATTGGGTGCTGGTCACCTGAGCTCACACATAGAGGGAGTATATAAGGTGGGCACCATCTTAGATCAGGGTCAGTCTGTCAGTCTTTTGTCAGAGCAGAGCAGAGGAAGAGAGCAGAGGAGAGGAGCAGCTCCAAGGCCAAGAGAGAGAGAGGAGAAAGAAAGACCCAGAGGGGGAGAAAGAAGGAACTCCAAGAGCCCAAATTATACCAGAGGGTGAAGAGTTGGCAACAGGGTACCGGATCCCAAGCTGGCAGAGGCTACAGCACACCTTAGCCAGGAACCGGAGGTCGTGGGCAGGATCGATCTGCCACGATCACCCACTAAATCCACCGGAAGGCAGACCAGGAATAGGGTCAGGGAACCCAGAGACAAGGGTTTACCACCAAGAGGCCCGAGGGAGCCGGACATAGGTGGATCCCTGGTGGGGAAGGCCAGAGAAGAGGACAGGACAGAAAGGGAGCTCAGGACCACGCTCCAGAATCACCTGGGGGTTGGCTGAGTCCAGGACCTGGTGGACGCAGCACGGCTCGGGTGGTCACTTAAGGCCGGAGTGACCAGAACAACTGCAGTAAGTAAACAAACCCTGAACTGCACAGCCCGACTCTGAGTCTCATTTCCATCCTCGCTGCACCACCACAACCCCCATCCTCTGCAACTGACCCCCTGAGGCTATACCCCTCCCGTTGGGGGTTATACTACCTGAGCTGCACATACATCATCAGCCTCAGTGGACCCTGCTGCAGCGGCGGCCGTATTGACCGCAAATCAACGGGTGGCGTAGTCGACACAAAAGAACATCTAGTAACATCATAAGGACTGCCACACACTGAGCTTGACACCCTGGGCACGGACCGGGTCACAGCCACTCGGAGACTACAACCCCCATCTGATCCGGCTCCGGGTATCCCCAACAACACTGGCCCAGGGGGTGCGTCACCTGCGCTCTGCAGTGTCTCTGAAGGATGACAAGCTGGATGGCAGCGCTCAGCTGCGATCCAGCCTGTCATCAGAATGCCATCCCAGCGTGAGAGAATTCTCTGGATTCATTAAAAGCCGGCGGGCGGTAAAAAGCCGCCGGCTTTTAAACAATCACACAGCCCCATACTGCTTCCCCGCAGCCTCCCACCCCGATCCTCCGCTCCCCTCGCCACCTCCCATCCTGATCGTAAGTTAGGACCGGGTGGGGAGCACAGCCCCAAGGAGCGGGGAGCGAAGGACCCGGGCGGGGAAGCCGGCAGTGAAAAGACTTCACCGCCGGCTTTCCCGTTCTGTGCTGCGCTTTCCCGCCGGTTATTTCAAATGAACAGCTGAGGTATCAGGTGATGCCGAACAGCTGTTCATTTGAAGTAGCCGCGGTGCCCTCAGAGGGTTCATGTGAGTTCATGCTTGACTGCATTGCATGAACTCACATGAACTTTCCCACGGTTGCACAGGTCAGCCACACCTCCCAGACCATCAGCCCGTCATGATTGGTGTGTGCGTGGTGTGTGTGCGATGTCTGCGGGTGTGCGCGGTGTGTGTGCGATGTCTGCGGGTGTGCGCGGTGTGTGTGCGATGTCTGCGGGTGTGTGCGAGGTGTCTGTGAGTGTGTGCGTGTGTGCGCGGTGTCTATGCGATGTCTGCGGGTGTGTGCGCGATGTCTGCGAGTGTGTGCGGTGTCTGTGCAATGTCTGGGGTGTGTGTGCGTGCAGGCAGACATAGGCTGATGTGACACTACTACTCCCATCGGCCTATGTCTGTCCCCCGTCCACTCCTGCCAGCAGGATCAGCTCGATGGGAGCAGTAGTTCCCATCAGCCTGATCCTGCTATTTAAATTGCCCTACTGTGTCCCCAATAAATTTTAAATACATGTCATTGGTGGCCAGTGGTTACCTACAATAAATTAGTTCATACATTACCTGTCCCCGCCGATCGCCACCTAAAATAAAGTAAAAAATAAAAAACTACACCTATACTCACCTAGACACCTAATTCCCCGAAGCCATCGATCTCCTGTAATAAAATATAAAATAATAAACCACAACCTTATCCTTACCCCTCCATAGTAGTCCACGAGTGTCCCACGATGATCTCCAGTTTAGAGCAGCCACATAGAATGTGACCGCTCTGAACCGCTGCCGCCGCTAGAATGACAGGGCCATAAAGCAGCCCCGTCACTGCATAAGCGGGTTCGCCGGAGTTCAGGCAGCGCTGCTCCGGTTAGCTCCTTTACGGCCCTGCTGTATCGTGAGAAATTCCCACGGTACAGCAGTGCCGTAAAGGAGGTCTCCGGAGCTGCGCTGCCTGAATGCACTCCGGTGACCTCAGTCAGTGGCTCCCGCTGCCGGGAGCGGACGTGTTCCCGGCAGCGTGAGCTTACAGCAGCCATGCACAGCTGTCACCATCTCCAGATGTGACAGCTGTGCATGGGAGATCAGCGCAGGAACGTGGACAGGTAACTATTTTTTTAGTTATCTAAGAATTAAATAAAATGGTGTCTTTTATTTCAAATAAATAATTTTTTTCTGGGTGTAGTGTGTGTTTTTCTTTTTAACACTTTGTAGGTTAGTAATGGGGGTGTCTTATAGACGCCCATCATTACTAACCTGGGCTTCATGGCAGCTGGTGCTGACATGAACCCCAACCCTATTACCCCCTGCCACCGCACCAGGGCAGCGTGGAAGAGCGAGGCTAAGTGCCAGAATTGGTGCATCCTATGGATGCGCCATTTCTAGGGCGGCTGACGGCTGGTGTTTCTAGCCTGGGAGGGGGCCAATATTCATGGCACCCTTCCTGGGCTATTAATATCAGCCCCCAGCTGTCTGCCTAGCCTTTGCTAGCTATTAAAATAGGGGGGACCCCACGTCATTTTTTTGGGGGGGTCCCCCATTTTAATAGCTAGTAAAGGCTAGGTATTCAGCTGGGGGCTGATATTAGTAGTCTGGGAAGCTCCGTGGGTATTACCCCCTTCCCAGGCTTCAAACATCTGCCCCAGCCGTCGACTTAAACTCGACTAAAATTATGGGGGATCCCACGCCAATTTTTTTTTAAATAAATACTTTATTTTAACACTAAATGACATTTGAGGAGTTAATAAAGAAGCAGTCCCTAAATTATTATTTATTTTTTTATTAATTTTTTCCAAAAATTTTGACGTGGGCTTTGCCATATTTTTGTATGCCAGCCAGGTACAGCATCCAGCTTCTATGAACACGCCATTTTCCGGGGTGGCTGCGGACTTCAATTTGCAGCGGGGGGGGGGGGGGCCCAGAAAGCTTGGGTCTCCCTGCGCTGCAGATTCCATCCCCCAGCTGCCTAGTTGTACCTGGCTGGACACAAAAATAGGGAGAAGCCCCACGTATTTTTTTTTTAATTATTTCATGAAATTCATGAAATAATTAAGAAAAAAAGGGCTTCCCTATATTGTTGTGTCCGGCCAGGTACAAGTAGGCAGCTGGTGGTTGGGGGCAGCCCGTTCCTGCCTGCTGTACCTGGCTGGACACAAATATAGTGCGAAGCCCCACGTCAATTTTTTTTGAATTATTTCATGAAATAATTTAAAAAAAAATGGGCTTCCCTATATTGTTGTGTCCGGCCAGGTACAAATAGGCAGCTGGTGGTTGGGGGCAGCCCGTTCTTGCCTGCTGTACCTGGCTGGACACAAATATAGGGCGAAGCCCCACATCAATTTTTTTTTAATTATTTCATGAATTTCCTGAAATAATTAAAAAAAAATTGACGTGGGGCTTCGCCCTATATTTGTGTCCAGCCAGGTACAGCAGGCAGGAACTGGCTGCCCCCAACCACCAGCTGCCTATTTGTACCTGGCCGGACACGACACAACAATATAGGGAAGCCCTTTTTTTCTTAATTATTTCATGAATTTCATGAAATAATTAAAAAAAAAAAATACGTAGAGCTTCGCCCTTTTTTTGTGTCCAGCCAGGTGCAACTAGGCAGCTGGGGGCTGGAATCTGCAGCGCAGGGAGGCCCAAGCTTTCTGCCCCCCCCCCCCGCCTGCAAATTGCAGTCCGCAGCCACCCCGTAAAATGGCTCATTCATAGAAGCACCATCTTCTGGCGCTGTACCCAACTCATCCAGGGCCCTGGTGCGGTGGCTCACTGGGTAATAAAGGGGTTAGGGCCAGCTTGGCATTATCAGCTGGCCCTAAGCCCGAAATTCATGGAGTCACGCCAATATTAGACATGACCGCCATGAATTTCTAGCAAAGTATTTAAAAAAAAAACACAACACCCAGAATAAAGTCCTTTAATTGAAATAAACACACAATTCTTTATTGTTCTAAATTAAACCATACTTACCATCACGACCATTCCAGCTGAAGCCAACGATCTCCTGCAATAAATGAAAAATAATAAACCAACCTCATCCTTACCTTTCCATCGTTCCCAGGACAGCTTCAGCTCTGCTACATCGAGATGACAGGCTGGACCTGCAGAACGCTGCCATCCAGCCTGTCATCCCGCGGACACTGAGAAGCGAGGCATGCTTGCGCTCCTCAGTGTCAGGCTGTGACGGTATCCAGATGAGCCGAGTCTCTCACGGTCACCGCATGCGCAGGAGAATTCTCCCACGCTGTCAGTGACGTGCATGAGGTTAGCGGAGTTCATTGTCGGCTCATCTGGATGCCGTCACAGCCAGACACTGAGGAGCGCAAGCATGCCTGCGCTTCTCAGTGTCCGCGGGATGACAGGCTGGATGGCAGCGTTCTGCTGCGGTCCAGCCTGTCATCTCGATGTAGCAGAGCTGGAGCCGTCCTGGGAACCATGGGAAGGTAAGGATGATGTTGCTTTATTATTTTATTTTTATTGCAGGAGATTGTTGGCTTCAGCTGGAATGGGTGCGACGGTAAGTATGGTTTAATTTAGAACAATAAAGAATTGTGTGTTTATTTCAATTAAAGGATTTTATTCTGGGTGTTTGTGTTTTTTTTAACTTTGACTATGGGGTTATTAATGGGGGTGTCTTATAGACGCCTCTCCATTACTAACCTGGGCTTGATGTCAGCTGGCATTATAAGCTGACATCAACCCCAACCCCATTACCCCACTGCCACCGCTACAGGGCAGTGGGAAGAGCGAGGCTAAGTGCCAGAATTGGCGCATCCTATGGATGCGCCATTTCTGGGGCGGCTGATGGCTGGTGTTTCTAGCCTGGGAGGGGGCCAATATTCATGGCACCCTTCCTGGGCTATTAATATCAGCCCCCAGCTGTCTGCCTAGCCTTTGCTAGCTATTAAAATAGGGGGGGCCCCATGTCATTTTTTGGGGGGGGTCCCCCATTTTAATAGCTAGTAAAGGCTAGATATTCAGCTGGGGGCTGATATTAATAGCCTGGGAAGCTCCGTGGGTATTACCCCCTTCCCAGGCTTCAAACATCTGCCCCAGCCGTCTGCTTAACCTCCGCTAGAGACTAAAATTAGGGGAACCCCACGCCAATTTTTTTTTAAATAAATCCTTTATTTTAACACTAAATGACAAGTACAGTAATCAACACTGTCACTGTACTTCTTATATATGTGACTGACATGTTTCTATCTATCTAATCTATGTGTGATTCTCTATTCTTTCTGTTATAAATTGTCGGGTACCGCTGCTGAATTGCCTGACGGCTTTTTTAAAGAGACGGTGCATGAAAACACTAAAATTTTTTTTTAATAAATCCTTTACACTAAATAACAAGTACAGTAAGCAACACTGTCACTGTACTTATTATATATGTGACTGACATGTTTCTATCTATCTAATCTATGTGTGAAGCTCTATTCTTTCTGTTATAAATTGTCGGGTACCGGTGTATGCCGCTGCTGAATTGCCGGCTTTTCATGTTTCACTGTGAGCACTGTTCTCATCGATTTGGGCAACCACCTCCCCCAATACATTCTACATTATTGTTAGTTGTTTTCCTTCATGTAGAATTAACCTACAAGGAAAGAAAGAGTTTATTTTCATTCCGATATTTGTGTCCCATTGACTTGCATTGGTTTCCGGTATCGGAATCGGCGATATCCGATACTTTTTGGGTATCAGCCCAATCCAATCCGATCCGATATTTCCTGATATCGGAAGGTATCGCTCAACACTAGTCGCAAGCGAAAATACGACAATGAGGATGACAGAATAAATTACATACATATTCTAGAATTTCCGATGCGTTAGAATCGGGCCACCATCTAGTGTTAATATATTTAATTTTGAACTTTGTTTCAAATTTCATTATCAAATATCTTTAGGTGAAGGTTGTATTATTGAATCATAAAGTGCACAGCTCTCAAACCTTATTGGAGTAAATCTTGCAATGGCCTCCAATTATCCCAATGTACCTTTAATTCAAAGGAAACTTTTTTAGCTTTATTTTTTGATTAAGTGTATCTTCTGACACAAATATTTGAATGTGCTGTAACTGTGCTTAGTTTATCTTTTATAAGATAGGTTTGTTTTCTTCCGACTTCTTGTGCCTTTAGTTTCTGGCATTGAAAATATAACGCTTAGGGCACTGTAGGGAATCAGGAAGTAAAGTCATGGATGGCAGGTATGTGTCACCGAGGTGCCTGACCTCAATGATGTAGGTTCCGTAATGGAGTGCTCCTGTAACAACAGATTACTGAGAGGATTTTTAGTGGACTGGATTTTGGGTCCGGGATTTAGGAGCAACCAAAAGAGTTTGGGTAGGAAAGGTCGCTCCCATGTTCTCCAGTCCAGGTCTTGCAGGTCCTATAAAAGGCAGCTGGGTTGGCTCAGGTGTGTCTAACATGTTGGAGTTACCACAATTGCTGACCAAACTGAGCCGAAAGCAGTGCCTTTATTGCTGCATGGGTGTGACTGTATTGTATCTTTGCTAACCCAGTGGGAGGATTGTTTTTGTTGCGTTTGTTTAAGAAAAAGGTATTGGCTGAATTAGTAGACCTTTCTCTAGGTTTATCAGCATATGGAGCTCACTAATCAGGGCCTGGGGCCATTCCACATTCCTTTCACTAATATCAGTGCCCATATTCAGTAGAGCTAAGGCCTGCAAAGGGTCATAACACCCAATGGCATAAGTGATAGAGCAGCAAAGATATTCACTCTAAGGGGCCTACAGCTATAAAGAATGGTTTTAATTGCTGCTGTTATTATTGCACACACAGACTTGAAAATAAATAGGCTCTACTAACCTGACAGCATGTGATCAGCTCTGTCTTCAGTTTTAGATGGTAGCAGTTACCTGCTTTGCTCTTTTCACCTTTGGAGTTGCAGTAGTGTTGATTCTAGATGAGGTAAATACTCATCAACATTGAAATTGCAAAAACAAGAAGGAAAAATTGTGTAATTCTTTAAGTCACAGGATGGCTAGACACGTTACTGATATGTGAATAATGAATAAATGGAATTTTTTTTTAAAAAATCTTGATTTATTCATCATTGAGTATGAGCACTACACACAGAAATCCTCACACTTACACCCCTTGGTTCCTATCAATTAGATTCTTAATGTTTATCTGAGGAATATTTTGCCATGCTGAATGCAAATGGGTAAATCATCAAAATCCGCTGTTGGCAGCAGCCTGTGCAATTGCCAACCAATGACATTTCAGATGTGCTCGATGGGAGACAAGTCCAGAGATGCTGCAGGTAATGGTAGCACGTTTAGGCCACACAGGCTGCTCACAGTAGCTTGTTAGATGTTTTAGATTCCATTTTTCAGGCTTCAGAGGGAATTCTCAACTAAATTAGTAATGGGAGCTGAAATGTGGTCTGAAAGAAGCCTTTAAGAGATTTTCCACCTCTCATATGCACAGGGGATTCCTGATAGTGTGTACATTACACA
The DNA here is from genome assembly GCF_046119375.1 of Phyllobates terribilis. NCBI lineage: Eukaryota > Metazoa > Chordata > Amphibia > Anura > Dendrobatidae > Phyllobates > Phyllobates terribilis. The sequence continues at coordinate 344,656,192 of NW_027362769.1, read as the reverse complement.
AAGTAACTGCAGACTGCTCTTCTGAGACTGGACAACCCCTTTAATTGCTAAAACATCAGCGTTTTAATCATAGATATAGCTATTGCCTCATTTATTTTATGGACACTTTCCGGAATAATTCCAAGTAGCACATGAAAAAGAAAATAATGTTGTGTAACAAAGTATTGTGATTTCAAGGGCATCCTCATTACAAAACATAACCATGTGTCCTGCCAGAGCAGGACTAGAAGAGCATTTAATGAGCTAGAAGTCTTTCATCTCAACCACCTCAACCTGAGTATCTAAGATAAGCAATCAAGAGGTACAAGGTTGCCTCAACCCCAGCTTGAAGTGTAAGGGTGTGACAGGGGCTGTCATATGCCTCTCCCTCTCTAAACAGTGTTTGTACCAAGTGTATGTGTGGCGCGCTGCTGCGCATTGGTGCCACAGAACCCAGAAGGGTGCATGGATGGACTTCTCCACAAGAGGCCCTCACACATTCACACACCTCCACCCTACCACCTCAGACCAGCAGAGGGAGCCCGTTAGGGAGATATATAGGGAGGGTGGAGCCAGGCAGCTCAGTTAAGAGAGAAGTTAGTTCCTGCAGAGACAGAGAGGAACAGAGCTCAGAGTTCAGCAGAGAGCGTGCTGACGCTCAGACAGCAGTGAAGAGAGCAGCACGCTGGCTGCTGTGCTTAGGCGAGCCAAGGCCTACAGCACGTGTGAAAGCCTAGTGAGTAGTGTTGAGCCACCCCCGTAGTGTTCGAGTTCGGTTCGGTTCGTCGAACACCCGTGTGTTCGCCGAACTGTTCGTCGAACTGTTCGTCGAACACCTTCGAACACCGTTAAAACCAATGGCAGGCAAACAAAAACACATAGAAACACATAGAAAACACCTTCAAAGGTGTCCAAAAGCTGACAAACTGCTCAGAAGACACAACTAACACATGGAAAAGTGACAAGTACATATAGTCATGCGAAAAGAAAAGAGGTGGAGGAGTAAAAGGAGGGGGAGACACAAATATAGGCATGTCATGCCCTTCTAAAATCCAAAAAGTGAGAATCCGACACGTTCAGTCCGCTCCTGCTCGTGCCACCTCCGTGTCGCCGGGTTTGTGCCAGAGCCGCGGTAAACCCTGACGGCCAGCCCCCCTCTCCCAATACTGGTGCCTGTCCGCTTGTGGGTCGAGCGAGCCCCCCTGTGGTGGAGGCAGCTCTAAGCTTTTTAATTTAAATTGTCTCTCTAATTTGAATGAATACACTTTAAATCCATTTACAAGGATCTATTGGAGGGCAAGTCTCATGCCAGCAGCCGCGTAATTCCAGCTCCAGTAGCGTCCACTAAAGCTGCTGCAGTTAAAAAGCTTTTATAAGGATCGAGCTCGGCTGTCCACCGCAAGGCATCCTACTGCCAGTCCCAGCCCCTATGCCTTGGGGTGCCTCCTGATGCTCTTCACTGAGTATCCCGTGGTTCCGAAGCATTTCCTTTGAAAAAATTAAGTGTCCAAACTACAGGTGGTGTAGCTTGCTTAACAGCCGGGATAATCCGCTGACTAGCAGACACTGCTACTAGGCACAAAGTATTTCCTGGGCTAGATGCAGTTAAAAATTTGTAATTAGATACTCTCGTTGGATGCTGAGAAAGCATTCCATAGAGTCTCCTGGCACGCCATATATGATTCTCTTAAAAAGCTTGGGGTAGGGGTCTAGGGGACCCTTTTATAGCCAAAATCACGGCCCTGTATCACAATACGTCACCTAGGCTGAAGATAAATGGAACTGTAGCACCCTGAGGGCTCGGTTGCTACAAAGGTATTGCACCTCACCCAGAGGTGTGATATCTCACTCTCAGGTAAGGATGGAGTGTGGATCAGGACCCGACACCTGCATGCATTACACCACATTGCCATGGGGCAGGGCGACCAATATGCCTCTGAGATGGGCACGACAGTCCCTGTCCCTGGCTGGAGTGGGGGGAGGGAACACTGAGGAAGGGGAACCCTGTAGTGCAGGAGCAGGGAGGAGACCGGTCCCCAAAACTAGTGGAGGCAGGAAACGACCCTCAGCTAGAAACCGGAGGCTCTGACATTTTATGTGGCGCAGCCCCTCGCTACACCCACTAGGAAGGCACCACATAGGGTCAGGGAAACTGTCGCCAAGTTTACCAAGAGGAGGCCCGAGGCAGCCGGACAGAAGGGTTGGTAAGAAAGGCCAGACAAAGGACACACAAAGGGGGTCCTGTGAAGCGCTCCAAAGTTATCTGGGAGTTGTCTGAGCCCCTCACCTGGTGAGCACAGTACGACGTGGGCAGCCGTTACCTGCAGACGTGGTCTGGATAATAAGAACTGTGAGTAAAGGCCCTGGACTGCATCACTGACTCCGTGTCGTTACTGCTGCTGCCCTGCACCATCACCCCCATCCTCCGCATACACTGCCCTGAGGCTATACTCCTCCCGTGGGGAGTTATGCTACGCTCTGCAGCACCCACAACACCAGCCTCAGCGGTCTGCCCTGCAGCGGCGGTTCACTCTGACCACAATCCACGGGTGGCGTAGTCGGACATTTAAACATCAAAACCACATAAATAGTTCCGCCACTGGTTTGACCACCCTGAGCCACGGAACCGGGTCGCCGCCACGAAGACTACAACCACCAGCATCCACCAAAAAGGGTCCGGCTCCGGGTGTCCCAAGGCCCAGGGGGTGCATCAGAACATTTTCATCACCTTTCACAATCACCAATGGGACAAGGCAGGGATGTCCTCTGTCCCCTCTCTTATACATCCTAGTGACGGAGCACCTGCTCTCATCAATTCGCCATAACCCCAATATTAGGTGGATTGAGGTGGGAGGCACCGAGTACAAGTGCTCTCTATTTGCTGATGATGTCCTAGTATATATCACTCAATCACATATATCCATCCATGCTGTTATGGCTGAAATAGATCACTTTGTTACATGGTCAAATTTTAAAATCAATGCAGCGAAGTCTGAGGCCCTCGATGTCTCCCTCCCCAAATCCATATAGGATTCCATCCAGTCCAACTTTCCCTTTGCCTGGCCCTCACAGGGTATCAAATACTTAGGAATTCCTATTCATAGAGACCTCTCCCATCTATGTTATCTTAATTTTGGGCCCTTTATTGAACAACTCCATACAGACCACGGTTGGCAAGTTAGAACTGTAAGATTCACTACGTGAACCACTGGTGTTTTGTGGAAAAGCACGTGTACACTGTGTTCCAAATTATTATGCAAAAAGTGTTTAGGAGTGATAAGGGAAGAATTTGTTTGTTTGTCAGTTAAACTCATTGATGGTGATGTGTGTCAGGGCTCTTTATATCACTGTAAGCAATTGCAGACACCTGTGCTAATTAGTTTGGCAGGTGTGTCCAATGAAAGGCAAGACTACTTAAGAAGGCTGTCTCACATTGTTAAGCAGCCTACATTTTCTGCCAAAATGGGAAAGAAAAAGGATGTGTCGGCTGCTGAGAAGCAACAAATTGTGGAGTGTTTAGGTCAAGGCATGACTACAATCAACATTGTGCGATGATCAGGATGAAATGTCTTGGCAATCAAGAAGTATGTAGCTGATTCACAGTACACACGTGTGCGTGCTGATAAGGGCAAATTGAGGACTCTTTCCTACAGGCAATTACGTCAGGTTAAAAGAGCAGCAGCAAAAAAGCCTTGTCATAGCAGCAGACAAGTTTTTGAAGCTGCTGGTGCCTCCAACGTCCCCCGAACAACAAGATGCAGGGTCCTTCAGAGGTTTGCATCTGTGCATACGCCATCCTGTCGACCTTCTCTATCCACTTCACACAAGCAGAAACGGCTCCAGTGGGCTAAACATTACATGAAGACTGATTTCAAAACTGTTTGTTCACGGATGAGTGCCGTGCAGCGCTCGATGGTCCAGATGGATGGAGTGGAGGGTGGCTGGTTGATGGACACCCCACGCAAACACGGCTACAGCGCCAACAAGGAGGAGGTGGAGTAATGTTTTGGGCTGGAATCATGGGGAGAGAGATTGTCGGCCCCTTTAGGATCCCTGAAGGCGCTAAAGATGAACTCCATAATGTATGTGGATTTTCTCAAACAGCACTTCCTGCCATGGTTCAAGAAGAAGAACCGTGTATTTCACAGCAAGATCATTTTTTTGCATGATAATGCACCATCTCATGCTGCACATAAAACATCTGCATCTCTGGCTGATATGGGCATAAAAGGGGACAAACTTATGGTGTGACCCCCATGCTCCCCTGACCTCTACCCCATTCAGAACCTCTGGAGCATCATCAAAAGGAGTGTCTATGATGGCGGGAGGCAGTTCACATCTAAGCAACACCTCTGGGAGGGTATTCTGTCCTCATGCAAAACAATTGAAGCAGAAACCATCCAAAACCTGACAAATTCAATGGAGGAGAGAGTTCAGAAGCTCCTTTCGAACAAGGGGTCCTATGTGAAAATGTAACATCACCTAGAATAAAGTTTTGAGTTGAAAACTGTTTGATTTCAGTTTCTAATAACCTGCTAATGCTTATAATTTCAAAAATGACCATTTTTTTGGTCTTTATTAAAATGAAAAGGTTGATCGAAAAGTTTGGGGGATCTAAGAGTGTGGCAACCCAGTAGTCATGATTACTTCGAATTCTGACAATATGAGGGTCATGTTGCAGGTAGTGCAGCAAGAAGGCACTTATGTGTCTTGCGCATCTCGGAGCCCCAAAATTATTTTCCGGGCTAGATGCAGCTAAAAATTATTATTAATTTTAAATCTGGTGGAGCTTAGTATAGATGGCCTAATAGGATCAGTGCTGCACACTGCTACAAAGCCCAAATTATTTTCCAGCCAAGATACAGATAAACATGATTAGTAATTTTAAATCTGGTGGAGCTTATTATAGATGGCCTAATAGAATCAGTGCTGCACACTGCTACAAAGCCCAAATTATTTTCCAGCCAAGATACAGATAAACATGATTAGTAATTTGAAAGCTTAAAACGGTTGGTAGGGTGATTTTAACCAATCAAGCTTTTACTCTCCCCAGGATGACACAGGGGTAGAAAAGTCGTTTCGGATCCATGATTTGTTCATCTTTATGAACGTGAGTCTGTCTACATTATCAGTGGAGAGCCGCGTGCGCTTATCTGTCAGCACACCACCAGCAGCGCTGAACACACGTTCAGACAGAACGCTGGCTGCGGGGCATGACAAGATCTCCAAGGCGTAAGTGGCTAGCTCCGGCCATTTATCCAGATTGGAAGCCCAAAAAGAGCAAGGGTCCAGTGACACAGTCATGGCTTCAATGTTTACTTGGAGATACTCCTGTACCATCGTCTCTAGGCGTTGACTATGTGTCAGACTTCTTGTCTCCTGTGGCCTTGCAAAGGATGGGCTAAAAAAGTGGTGAAATGATTCCGCAAAATTGATGTTACCAGCAGATACTGTGGTTCTGTTACGGTTTGAGTGCTGAACACTTGACGGTCCCATGGTTGGCAAGTTGGAACTGTGAGATTCACTACGTGCACCACTGGTGTTTTGTGGAAAAGCACATGTAAGATTCTGCAACAGTCTCTGCTGATACTCCTGCATGCGTGCATCCCTTTCTATGGCAGGAATAATTTCGGCAAATTTACTTTTGTACCGGGGATCTAACAGTGTGGCAACCCAGTAGTCAGGATTATTTCTAATTCTCACAATTCGAAGGTCATGTTGCAGGTAGTGCAGCAAGAAGGCACTCATGTGTGTTGCGCATCCAGGAGCACCAAGTCCCTGTTGTGTTGGTGGCGAGGTAACAATCATGCTTCCTTCCTCTGTCCTCTCCCCCCAACCTCGCACAACAGAAATGTGATCAAGGTCTCCCTCATCTGATGAGTATTCCATCAGTTCGTCCTCCACTTCTTCCTGGGCTCCTGCACCTTCCTCACTAGTTTGGCTGCTACCATGCGCCCTGGTAAAACCATCTCCCCCACCCTCACATGCCTGCCGCCTTGGTGCTGCCGACCGTCTGGACCTTGCAGATGTTAGCCCTTCCGCATACAACTCCTCCTCCTCTGCTTCTTCCACCTCCTCTTGTGCCACCACCTGACTCCGAATTCTGTTTAACATGTGCTCCAGCATGTAAATCACCGGAATAGTCATGCTGATAATGGCATCGTCAGCACTAAACATCTTCGTCGCCATTTCAAAACTGTGCAGAAGGGTGCATAGGTCCCTGATCTGAGACCACTCCTCCAGCGTGATTTGCCCCACCTCTGGATCTCGATGGCCCAGGCTATACATCAGAACGTATTGCACCAGGGCTTGTCGGTGCTGCCACAGTCGCTGCAACATGTGCAGAGTTGAATTCCACCGGGTAGGCACATCGCATTTTAGCCGGTGAAGTGGCAGGCCCAACGACTTCTGTAGAGATGTAAGTCGCTGAGCTGCGGGATGCGAACGGCGGAAGTGAGCACACAGCGACCGTGCCCTCTGCAGAAGGCCATCTAGTCTGGGATAGTGGGCTAAAAATTGCTGGACAACCAGGTTCAACACGTGAGCCATACAAGGCACGTGTGTGACATTGCCCCGGCGAAGGGCCGCACCCAGGTTTGCAGCATTGTCGCACACGGCCTTCCCTGGTTTCAGGTCCAGTGGAGACAACCATTCATGAAATTGGTTCTCCAGAGCTGACCACAACTCCTCAGCTGTGTGACTCACATTTCCCAGACATTTCAAAGTAAAAACCGCCTGATGACGTTGAGCCCTACTGCCAGCATAGTAAGGAGGTGTGCAGGATCCCTTCTGCGCAGTTAGAAAGCTTGTGGCATGACCAGACAGGCTTTGGGTGCAGGTGGAAGACCGAGAGGAGGTTGAGGAGGCAGAAGCAGTGGAGGAACTTTGACATAAAGAGGATTGACGCACAACTCGTGGGGACGGCAAGACTTGGACAGCAGCCCCTTGTCCTGCTGTCACCATAGTTACCCAGTGCCCAGTCAGCGACATGTAACGCCCCTGTCCATGCCTACTCGTCCAAGTGTCTGTGGTGAAATGCACCCTGTCACACACAGAGTTTCTCAAAGAAGCGATGATGTTGTGTGCGACATGCTGGTGGAGCGCAGGCACACCTTTCTTTGAGAAGTAGTGCCGACTGGGCATCTGGTACTGGGGCACTGCGACAGACATAAGGTCTCGAAAATCCTCTGTGTCCACCAGGCAGAAAGGCAGCATTTCTGTAGCCAAGAGCTTGCAGATGGTGAAATTCAACCTCTTAGCTTTCTCATGGCTAGGAGGAAATGGTCTTTTACTTGTCCACATCTGAGGGACGAGGGCTGGCTATTGTGCTTAGACGGGGTTGATAAGGGTGTCCCCGGCAAACTGCCGGTCTGTGAGGAAGATGCAGGCGGACATGTTAGGTTGCCTTGATCCAAAGGTGGTGCTATCGATGTCGGACAGCGCTCAACACCAGCTGGTGTTACCACCTCCAAAGAAAATGATGACCTGCCAATCACGCTGGCTGTTGCGGGTAAAGAGGTGGCAGGTCTGCGCCCCAAAACAGGTGTGACTGCTGTCCCCCCAGTCACAGAGAATGAAGAGGCCGCGGATGCACAAGATATGGTAGACGGTGGTTGGCCCGGCCGGCTAGGCCGCATTGTAGCACACTGAGCTTCCCACTGCAACTTATGCTTCATGTCCATGTGCCGGTTCATGCATGAAGTACTCAAACTATGTATTTTTTGGCCTCTACTTAGCTTTTGCTGACAAATGTTACAGATAACACGAGTTGGGTCATCTTTATCGATCTTAAAAAATGCCCAGGCTATGCAAGGCTTAGCACCCATGCGACCTGAAGAGCCACCACGACTTGTGGTGAGAGGCAGAGTTGTGTTTGAGGATGCAGCTGTTGACGTGCTTCCAGTACTACGTCTCTGTCCAGGAAGGCGCAACCTGACCTCGTCGTCACTAGCATCTTCCTCCACCTCCTCTGCTGACCTCATCTCTTGGCTGACTGTGGGTTGACAGTAAGTGGGATCTCCAACCTCATCATCATCACCCTGTGCGTTATCACACCCGTCGTCCTCAGAGCCAACCTGTTCCTGCCCTGACAAAAAACTAAAGTTGTCGCTCCAATCAGGTATTTGAGTCTCATCATCGTCTTCCTCATTGTCTCCACCAACAGGAGTTACAGTTTGGGAATGAGGGTCTACATTATGGTCAGAACCTTCTGCGTCTGGTCCTGGATCCGACTCATAAAGATTCTGGGCATCAGTGCAGATCATTTCCTCGTCTGGATTCACAGAAGCGCTGGAGTCGACCTCTGATTCCCAGGCTATAGTATGAGTAAACAGCTCTGCAGACTCAACCATCTGTTCTACCTCATACTCAGATGGGCAGCTGGAGATTTGGGAGCTGTGAGGAAGCAAATGCGATTGGGGTGACACCTTTGAGGACTGGAGTATTTGTGATGTTGAAGTTGATGTGGAGGAGAGCCCACTTAAAGGAGCACTTGATATCCGTTGAAGCACCTGCTGTTTTTGTGCCTCATCTGGAATTTGTAGAGATTGGGGTGGCCGTAAGAAAGGGATCTTATCATATTGTCCGCTAAAAGAAGTAGACATTTTAGTTTGGCTGGAAGATGGTCTTTCTTCTGCAGATGTTACTGTTGCTTTAACACCTACTCCACGGACACAACCTTTTTTCCCCTTCCCAACACGCCTATTCCCCTTTCCACCAGCAGCAGGCCTTTTTCCACTCATTTTGGTGGTTAACTAATTCACAACTCTGGAGTTGTTTGCACAAAAAAACAATGGATGGGAACCGAGCAGAGCTGAGTGGCCAAACTGTGGTATTAGGCCAAAACTATTGGCTGGGTTAGATGGAGAAAAAAATTATATTCGATTTGCAACCTGATGGAGGTCAGTATAGATGGACTAATAGAACAAGTCCCACACACAGCTAGAAGCCCAAATATTTTTTCAGAGGTAGATGCAGAAAAAAAATATATTCAGTTTGCAACCTGATGGAGGTCAGTATAGATGGACTAATAGAGAAAGTCCCACACACTGCTAGAAGGCCAAATATTTTTTCAGAGCTAGATGCAGACAAAAAAATTATTTTGAATTTGCAACCTGATGGAGGTCAGTATAGGTGGACTAATAGAACAAGTCCCACACACTGCTAGAAGGCCAAATATTTTTTCAGAGCTAGATGCAGAAAAAAATTATATTCAGTTTGCAACCTGATGGAGGTCAGTATGGATGGACTAATAGAACAAGTCCCACACACAGCTAGAAGCCCAAATATTTTTTCAGAGGTAGATGCAGAAAAAAATTATATTCAGTTTGCAACCTGATGGAGGTCTGTATAGATGGATTAATAGAACAAGTCCCACACACAACTAGAAGCCCAATATTTTTTCAGAGGTAGATGCAGAAAAAAAATTATTTTTAATTTGCAACCTGATGGAGGTCAGTATAGATGGACTAATAGAGAAAGTCCCACACACTGCTAGAAGGCCAAATATTTTTTCAGAGCTAGATGCAGAAAAAAATTATATTCAGTTTGCAACCTGATGGAGGTCAGTATAGATGGACTAATAGAACAAGTCCCACACACAGCTAGAAGCCCAAATATTTTTTCAGAGGTAGATGCAGATAAAAATTATTTTTAATTTGCAACCTGATGGAGGTCAGTATAGATGGACTAATAGAGAAAGTCCCACACACTGCTAGAAGGCCAAATATTTTTTCAGAGCTAGATCTAGATAAAAATTATTTTTAATTTGCAACCTGATGGAGGTCAGTATAGATGGACTAATAGAGAAAGTCCCACACATTGCTAGAAGGCCAACTATTTTTTCAGAGCTAGATGCAGAAAAAAATTATATTCAGTTTGCAACCTGATGGAGGTCTGTATAGATGGATTAATAGAACAAGTCCCACACACAGCTAGAAGCCCAATATTTTTTCAGAGCTAGATGCAGAAAAAAAATATATTCAGTTTGCAACCTGATGGAGGTCTGTATAGATGGATTAATAGAACAAGTCCCACACACAGCTAGAAGCCCAATATTTTTTCAGAGCTAGATGCAGAAAAAAAATATATTCAGTTTGCAACCTGATGGAGGTCAGTATAGATGGACTAATAGAGAAAGTCCCACACACTGCTAGAAGGCCAAATATTTTTTCAGAGCTAGATGCAGAAAAAAATTATATTCAGTTTGCAACCTGATGGAGGTCAGTATAGATGGACTAATAGAACAAGTCCCACACACTGCTAGAAGCCCAAATATCTTTTCAGAGCTAGATGCAGAAAAAAATTATATTTAATTTGCAACCTGATGGAGGTCAGTATAGATGGACTAATAGAATGATGCTATGCCCAAAAGATTTTCCTTCACTAGGTGCAGTAAAAAAATTGGTATTCTATACACAGGTGGTATATCTTGCAACACAGATAGGCTACTCCACTGACTAACACACTCTGCAATAGGCCAAAAAGGATTAGCTTTGCTAGATTCAGCCAAATGCTGTGAAAAAAACTTGCACAGCACTGGCACAGACCTGCCTGGCAAAAACTGATAGGAACTGATGTAACCTAGTCCTGAAAAGGACTGCAATTACAATTAGTCTTTACTCCCACAATCTATCTATTTAAGAGCACAGACCTGCCTGATAAAAGTCGTAGGAAATGCTGTAACCTAGTCCTTAAAAGGACTGCAATCACGACTATTCCCTACTCCCAAGCTATCTGTAGATTTGTGCGAAAATTGGCTTGAAATTAACAAGGTATAGCGCACACAGCAACAGCGGTGCCGTCTAACATGCAGCTGCAGCAGTGAGAAAATGGTGGCGACGGGGAAAATGGCTTGGTCTTATAGGGCAAGGACATGTGACATACACTGCCAATGACACATGCCCTAGCTTGTGTGATAAAAAGCACTTCGCTCCGTGTGTGCGCTGCTGATAGGCTGACAGACTGAACCTCCCCACTGCAAATGCGGGAAAGAGAAAAAAAAATGGAGATCTTCATTATTCCTGCAGAGATCCATCCCCTGCCCCTCCCCCCACCCCGCTGTACACTCAAACTGCATATTAACATTAATTTTCATCATTACTGAGAAAAAATCCAGTTATGATTTTGGTGCACGAACAGTTATCGAACATAACCTCGAACAGCCGAATTTTTCTCAAATCGTTCGTGTTCGCCGAACGGCTCGAACACCGCCCAAAACAGCTCGAATTTGAGATTGGCGAACAGTTTGAGTAGAACAACGCTCATCTCTACTAGTGAGGGCCTTGAGTGTGGCCGAAGGCGAGAGGAGAATGAAGAAGTAGTGAGAGGGCAGAGGAGCATACCAGGCTCACCCCGATATATATACCGGACACCGGGTCCGCGCCTACAGGGACCCTTTACACTCAGTAGGAAACACCGGAACCCCTGGAGGACTACAGGTCCCAGGTTCACCAAACGCTGACTATTGTACCAGGGCTAGGAGTCACGGAGGCCCCAGCGTCCAGGGAGAGTGATCTCCAAAAGAAGGCCCTACCACCAGGTCAGCAGGCGCAAGGGAGAGAGAGACAGTAACCAAGCTAGGCCTAGTTGCAGGCAGGCCACAAGCTTAACAAGTAAAGCCACGGATTAGGAGGCCCTATACCCGCTCACTGGGGAGAGTCCAAAGTGTGCCCTTCACCTGGAGTACCCTGGACCGTGCCTGCAGCATCACCAGTAAAGGTACTGAAGCTTACCCCAGTGTGAGTGTCCGTCTTTCCTCCTGGACCGTCCTGCCGTCTCTCCCCCTGCACCATCATCCATTACACCCCACGCTGCCCTGGAGCTAGCTCTACCTGTGGAGAGCCACACCATTCCTGCTGCCGTAACACCAGCTCCAGAGGACTGTTCCGCAGCGGCGGCACCCCTTAGCCGCATTCCACAGGTGGCGTCACAAATTTTCCAAATCCCCCATATCTATTCCTCATTTTACTGACCGCCCTGGGTCACGGACCAGGTCTGCTACCGTGATATCCCCCCAGCAACCAGAGGTCCGGCTGCCGAGCACCCCATGGCCCAGGGGGCGCGTCATATGGTTTTATTATATTTTGGTGACCATATTAATATATAAATCTGCATTGATTTATAGGCATTGATGTACACAGTTAATGTAATGTATTGTGATAATTGTGTAATATTATTTATATATGGTCTATAGGGAAAGCATAGGACACTGCCCAGGGTTTAGTTAGTGATAGAAAGAAACATTGGGGCTGATAGGCAATGGTCGGCCTATTATTATTATTATTAGAAGATAAGGCATAGTTTAGAGAATAGGAAGTTTAGTGTACGTTATTAGTGGGTGAATACGGCAGTTCATTGGTGAAGGGAGAAGTTTGCCCAGCGACCAGCGGAGACGGTTGATGATTAGTCCAGTTAAAAAAGGGGGAGGAATTTGGGCCAGAGGGGAGCAACGGTTATTCCTGTCAGGAGTCAGTTCTGTCAGAGATGTCGTAGTGGTAACGTTTAAGTATATGCTGGAGGAAGACTGAGGAGAAGTTCAAGGCCCTGGAGGCTGAAGGTCAGGAAACATACAGCGAGAAGAGAGGACACAGGAGAAGCAGACTAAGCGTGGAGCCTTAGGAAGTACGAGGAGCTCACTAAAGGGTAGTACATACAGTATGCGGACGTCCGCCACTTTGTTCAGTGGGATGCTGAACCAGCAGAAGAGTGGCTCAGGAAGCATGAAAACAATTGGAAGAGGAAGGCATTGCGGAGCCTGAGGTAACAGGGAATGCCGGGAGAGCTCAGGATGAGCAACAGAACATGTGCTGTACTGTATCTGCTATTGAAACTGTGACTGCTGTATATTCCATGGCGCTTTACATGTGAAAAAGGGATATACAAATACATCGCAAAAACAATTACAATAATCTTGAACAAAAATGTGACAGCGACTGCTACAGCAGAAGAGAGGACCCTGCCCGCGAGGGCTCACAGTCTACAAGGGATGGGTTAGGATTAGAGATGAGCGGTGTTCGACTAGAACTGTTCGCCAATCTCAAATTCGAGCTGTTTTGGGCGGTGTTCGAGTTGTTCGACGAACCCGAACGATTTGCAAAAAATTCGGCTGTTCGAAGTTATGTTCGATAACTGTTCGTGCACCAAAAGCGTGTCCTGCATGTCTGGTGCTATTTAGAGCACCAATCATGCAGGGATTGTCTGCCACTCACTGTAATGCCACAGCCATGGTGGTTGTGGCATTACAGTGATTGCCCAAATCGATGGGAACAGTGCTAACAGTGAAACATGAAAAGCCGGCAATTCAGCAGCGGCATACACCTGTACCCGACAATTTAGAACCGAAAGAATAGAGCTTCACACATAGATTAGATAGATATAAACATGTCAGCCACATATATACGAAGTACAGTGAAAGTGCTGCTTACTGTACTTGTCATTTAGCGTAAAGGATTTATCAAAAAAAATAATAGTGTTTTCATGCACCGTCTCTTTAAAAAAGCCGGCCGGCAATTCAGCAGCGGTACCCGACAATTTATAACAGACAGAATAGAGCTTCACACATAGATTAGATAGATAGAAACATGTCAGCCACATATATACGAAGTACAGTGACAGTGTTGCTTACTGTACTTGTCATTTAGCGTAAAGGATTTATCAAAAAAAATAATAGTGTTTTCATGCACCGTCTCTTTAAAAAAGCCGGCCGGCAATTCAGCAGCAGTACCCGACAATTTATAACAGACAGAATAGAGCTTCACACATAGATTAGATAGATAGAAACATGTCAGTCACATATATATGAAGTACAGTGATAGTGTTGGTTACTGTACTTGTCATTTAGTATTAAAATAAAGGATTTATTATTAAAAAAATTGGCGTGGGGTTCCCCTTAATTTTAGGCTCTAGCGGAGGTTAAGCAGACGGCTGGGGCAGATGTTTGAAGCCTGGGAAGGGGGTAATACCCACGGAGCTTCCCAGGCTACTAATATCAGCCCCCAGCTGAATACATAGCCTTTACTAGCTATTAAAATGAGGGACCCCCCAAAAAAAATGACGTGGGGTCCCCCCTAATTTAATAGCTAGCAAAGGCTAGGCAGACAGCTGGGGGCTGATATTAATAGCCCAAGAAGGGAGCCATGAATATTGGCCCCCTCCCAGGCTAGAAACACCAGCCGTCAGCCGCCCCAGAAATGGCGCATTCATAGGATGCGCCAATTCTGGCACTTAGCCTCGCTCTTCCACGCTGCCCTGGTGCGGTGGCAGGGGGTAATAGGGTTGGGGTTGATGTCAGCTTATAATGCCAGCTGACATCAAGCCCAGGTTAGTAATGGAGAGGCGTCTATAAGACACCCCCATTACTAACCCCATAGTCAAAGTTAAAAAAAACACAAACACCCAGAATAAAGTCCTTTAATTGAAATAAAGACACAATCCTTTATTGTTCTAAATTAAACCATACTTACCGTCACGCCCATTCCAGCTGAAGCCAACGATCTCCTGCAATAAAAGAAAAATAATAAAGCAACCTCATCCTTACCTTTCCATGGTTCCCACGACAGCTTCAGCTCTGCTACATCGAGATGACAGGCTGGACCGCAAGAGGAACGCTGCCATCCAGCCTCTCATCCCGCAGACACTGAGAAGCGCAGGCTTGCTTGCGCTGCTCAGCGTCTCTCTGTGACGACATCCAGATGAGCCGAGTTCATGTCCAATGAACTCGGCTCACCTCATGCACGTCACTGACAGCGTGGGAAAATTCTCACGCTGAGCGGTGAGTGCAGGAGAATTCTCCCACACTGTCAGTGACGTGCATAAGGTGAGCTCATGTCCAATGAACTCAGCTCACCTCCTGCACGTCACTGACAGCGTGGAAGAATTCTCCTGCACTCAGCGCTTCAGCGTGAGAATTCTCCCACGCTGAAGCGCTGAGTGCAGGAGAATTTTCCCACGCTGTCAGTGACGTGCATAAGGTGAGCTCATGTCCAATGAACTCAGCTCACCTCCTGCACGTCACTGACAGCGTGGGAGAATTCTCCTGCACTCAGCGCTTCAGTGTGAGAATTCTCCCACGCTGAAGCGCTGAGTGCAGGAGAATTTTCCCACGCTGTCAGTGAAGTGCATGAGGTGAGCCGAGTTCATTGGACATTAACTCGGCTCATCTGGATGCCCTCACAGAGAGACACTGTGGAGCGCAAGCAAGCCTGCGCTTCTCAGTGTCTGCGGGATGACAGGCTGGATGGCAGCGTTCTGCTGCGGTCCAGCCTGTCATCTCGATGTAGCAGAGCTGAAGCTGTCATGGGAACCATGGAAAGGTAAGGATGATGTTGCTTTATTATTTTTCTTTTATTTCAGGAGATCGTTGGCTTCAGCTGGAATGGGCGTGATGGTAAGTATGGTTTAATTTAGAACAATAAAGAATTGTGTGTTTATTTCAATTAAAGGACTTTTTTCTGGGTGTTGTGTTTTTTTTAAATACTTTACTAGAAATTCATGGTGGTCATGTCTAATATTGGCGTGACCCCATGAATTTTGGGCTTAGGGCCAGCTGATAATGCCAAGCTGGCCCTAACCCCTTTATTACCCAGTGAGCCACCGCATCAGGGCCCTGGATGAGTTGGGTACAGCGCCAGAAGATGGCGCTTCTATGAACGCGCCATTTTCCGGGGTGGCTGCGGACTGCAATTTGCAGCGGGGGTGGCCCAGAAAGCTTGGGCCTCCCTGCGCTGCGGATTCCAGCCCCCAGCTGCCTAGTTGTACCTGGCTGGACACAAAAACAGGGCGAAGCCCCATGTCAATTTTCTTTAAATTATTTCATGAAATAATTAAGAAAAAAAGGGCTTCCCTATATTGTTGTGTCCGGCCAGGTACAAATAGGCAGCTGGTGGTTGGGGGCAGCCCGTTCCTGCCTGCTGTACCTGGCTGGACACAAATATAGTGCGAAGCCCCACGTCAATTTTTTTTAAATTATTTCATGAATTTCCTGAAATAATTTAAAAAAATTGAAGTGGGGCTTCGCACTATATTTGTGTCCAGCCAGGTACAGCAGGCAGGAACGGGCTGCCCCCATCCACCAGCTGCCTATTTGTACCTGGCCGGACACAACAATATAGGGAAGCCCTTTTTTTCTTAATTATTTCATGAATTTCATGAAATAATTAAAAAAAATTGAAGTGGGGCTTCGCACTATATTTGTGTCCAGCCAGGTACAGCAGGCAGGAACGGGCTGCCCCCAACCACCAGCTGCCTATTTGTACCTGGCCGGACACAACAATATAGGGAAGGCCTTTTTTTCTTAATTATTTCATGAATTTCATGAAATAATTAAAAAAAAAGTACGTGGGGCTTCGCCCTATTTTTGTGTCCAGCCAGGTACAACTAGGCAGCTGGGGGCTGGAATCGGCAGCGCAGGGAGGCCCAAGCTTTCTGGGCCCCCCCCGCTACAAATTGCAGTTCGCAGCCACCCCGGAAAATGGCGCGTTCATAGAAGCGCCATCTTCTGGCGCTGTACCCAACTCATCCAGGGCCCTGGTGCGGTGGCTCACTGGGTAATAAAGGGGTTAGGGCCAGCTTGGTATTATCAGCTGGCCCTAAGCCCAAAATTCATGGGGTCACGCCAGTATTAGACATGACCGCCATGAATTTCTAGTAAAGTATTTAAAAAAAACACAACACCCAGAATAAAGTCCTTTAATTGAAATAAAGACACAATTCTTTATTGTTCTAAATTAAACCATACTTACCATCACACCCATTCCAGCTGAAGCCAACGATCTCCTGCAATAAAAGAAAAATAATAAACCAACCTCATCCTTACCTTTCCATGGTTCCCACGACAGCTTCAGCTCTGCTACATCGAGATGACTGGCTGGACCGCAGCAGAACGCTGCCATCCAGTCTGTCATCCCGCAGACACTGAGAAGCGCAGGCATGCTTGCGCTCCTCACTGTCTCGCTGTGACGGCATCCAGATGAGCCGAGGTCATGTCCAATGAACTCGGCTCACCTCATGCACGTCACTGACAGCGTGGGAAAATTCTCACGCTGAAGTGCTGAGTGCAGGAGAATTCTCCCACGCTGTCAGTGATGTGCATGAGGTGAGCTCATGTCCAATGAACTCAGCTCACCTCCTGCACGTCACTGACAGCGTGGGAAAATTCTCCTGCAATCAGCGCTTCAGCGTGAGAATTTTCCCACGCTGTCAGTGACGTGCATGAGGTGAGCCGAGTTCATTGGACATGAACTCGGCTCATCTGGATGTCGTCACAGAGAGACGCTGAGCAGCGCAAGCAAGCCTGCGCTTCTCAGTGTCTGCGGGATGACAGGCTGGATGGCAGCGTTCTGCTGCGGTCCAGCCTGTCATCTCGATGTAGCAGAGCTGAAGCTGTCGTGGGAACCATGGAAAGGTAAGGATGAGGTTGCTTTATTATTTTTCTTTTATTGCAGGAGATCGTTGGCTTCAGCTGGAATGGGCGTGATGGTAAGTATGGTTTAATTTAGAACAATAAAGGATTGTGTCTTTATTTCAATTAAAGGACTTTATTCTGGGTGTTTGTGTTTTTTTTAACTTTGACTATGGGGTTAGTAATGGGGGTGTCTTATAGACGCCTCTCCATTACTAACCTGGGCTTGATGTCAGCTGGCATTATAAGCTGACATCAACCCCAACCCTATTACCCCCTGCCACCGCACCAGGGCAGCGTGGAAGAGCGAGGCTAAGTGCCAGAATTGGCGCATCCTATGAATGCGCCATTTCTGGGGCGGCTGACGGCTGGTGTTTCTAGCCTGGGAGGGGGCCAATATTCATGGCTCCCTTCCTGGGCTATTAATATCAGCCCCCAGCTGTCTGCCTAGCCTTTGCTAGCTATTAAATTAGGGGGGACCCCACGTCATTTTTTTTGGGGGGTCCCCCATTTTAATAGCTAGTAAAGGCTATGTATTCAGCTGGGGGCTGATATTAGTAGCCTGGGAAGCTCCGTGGGTATTACCCCCTTCCCAGGCTTCAAACATCTGCCCCAGCCGTCTGCTTAACCTCCGCTAGAGCCTAAAATTAAGGGGAACCCCACGCCAATTGTTTTAATAATAAATCCTTTATTTTAATACTAAATGACAAGTACAGTAACCAACACTATCACTGTACTTCATATATATGTGACTGACATTTTTCTATCTATCTAATCTATGTGTGATGCTCTATCTTTCTGTTCTAAATTGTCGGGTACCGCTGCTGAATTGCCGGCCGGCTTTTTTAAAGAGACAGTGCATGAAAACACTATTATTTTTTTAAATAAATCCTTTACACTAAATGACAAGTACAGTAAGCAACACTATCACTGTACTTATTATATATGTGACTGACATGTTTCTATCTATCTAATCTATGTGTGAAGCTCTATTCTTTCTGTTCTAAATTGTCGGGTACAGATGCTGAATTGCCGGCCGGCTTTTTTAAAGAGACGGTGCATGAAAACACTAATATTTTTTTTAATAAATCCTTTACACTAAATGACAAGTGCAGTAACCAACACTGTCACTGTGCTTCTTATATGTGTGACTGACATGTTTCTATCTATCTAATCTATGTGTGATGCTCTATTCCTTCTTGTCTAAATTGTCGGGTACCGGTGTATGCCGCTGCTGAATTTGCCGGCCGGCTTTTTTAAAGAGAGTGTCTTCTGAGCAGTTTGTCAGCTTTTGGACACCTTTGCAGGTGTTTTCTATGTGTTTCTATGTGTTTTTGTTTGCCTGCCATTGGTTTTAACGGTGTTCGACGGTGTTCTAAGGTGTTCGACGAACAGTTCGACGAACAGTTCCTCGAACATCCCGGTGTTCGACGAACCGAACCGAACCCGAACACTACGGCGGTGGCTCAACACTAGTTAGGATAGAGTAGGTGAGGATAGAGCTGGTTGTTCAGTGGTATGGTGGAGTGAGTGCTACTGTAGGTTGTACACTTGTCGGAAGAGGTGGGTCTTCAGGTACCTTTTGAAGGTTTCAACAGTAGGCGAGAGTCAGAAATGTTGGGGTAGAGAGTTCCAGAGAAAGGGTGATGCAAGGGAGAAATCATGTATGGAATTGTGGGAAGAAGAGTTAAGAGGGGAGTAGAGAAGGAGATCTTGTGAGGATTGGAGGTTGCGTGCAGGTAAGTACCAGGAGACTAGGTAACAGATGTATGGAGGAGACAGGTTGTGGATGGCTTTGCATGCCAAAATTAGGGTTTTGAACTGGAGTCTCTGGGCAATCGGGATCCAGTGAAGGGATTGACAGAGAGGAGAGGCCAGGGAATAGCAAGGGGACAGGTGGATTAGTCGGGCAACAGAGTTTAGGATAGATTGGAGGAATGCGAGAGTGTTAGAAGGGAGGCCACAGAGCAGGAGGTTGCAGTTGTCGAGACGGGAGATGATGAGGGCGTGCACTTGTGTTTTTGTAGATTCGTGGTTGAGGAATGTGCAGATCCGTGAGATTTTTTTTACTTGGAGTTGGCATCTTCCTCACCCTGATCCTCCTTCCTCCCACCATTCTGAGTGCCCTGAGACAACTGATCCCACGCTTGGACACTCTGAAGAGCTGTTTTGTTCATCTTTCTATTTATAGATTCTGGACTCTCGCTCGGTCTGCTCGGAAGTTGAAAGAGCTTGGATATGTGGTTTGAAGGAGAGATTAGAGTCCAGGTTACCCCAAGTGCTGTTCACTTTTCCATTGATAGATTCAGGTCTCTCGCCCGGCCAGCTTCAAGCAGGGAAAAAGAAAATCGCATCTAGCGATTTGAGCAGTCATGATCACACGAAGGTGACGGTGGGAAAGTGCAATTACTGTTGCAAGAAGTGGATAATGATGAGACACAATGGACAGAAAGTCAGGAGGAGGACCAGGGTGCGGAAGTGGAAGACGAAGCGGTGGACGATGAAGTCACTGACCCAACCTGGTAAGGGGACATGCAGAGTGAGAACAGCAGCACACAGGGGGAGGGAGGAGTAGCACCACAACAGGCAGGAAGAAGCAGTGTGGTGGCCACAGACACAAGGCATGCAACTGTTCCCCGGCACACCAACACAACAGAAGTTGCCAGTACAATTGTTAGGTCTTCCTGAGTGTGGTTCTTTTTTAAAGACCGTTGTTTAGATAACCCCAAAAAGGCCATTTGCAATATCTGCCAGGCCAGCATCCTCAAGAGCATCAACATTACCAGCCTGAGCACCACCAGCATGCTCAGACACATGACAACAAAGCACCCGACTAGCTGGGCCGAACGCCAAGGTCAAGAAACAGTGTCTGCAGGTGACACCACTGCCTCTTCCACTTTTGTGCGTGCACGCCAATACCCTGTCCATGGCGCATGCGAAGATGCCTCTTGCCCTGCACCTGTCGTTGCAGACTTGCAACCATCACCATTCACATCCTTGTCCCTTTGCAGCATTCAGCTGTCCTTACCCCAGTCCTTAGAATGCAAGTGCAAGTATGCAGCCAACCACCCACCCACAGGCAGCAATAATAAACTGCCTAATTTCAGGACTGCTTGCTTGCACTTGAAATTTTGCTTTTTAGGTTCATGGAGGCGGAAGCTTTTGACAACCTCATGCCGGCGACGACCGGGTGTCCATACTCGGCCTCCAGGCACCACTCTTTCTCCCAGTGTCGTCCCCGCCTTACCCAAGCACGCGTCCCAGAACATTACCAGTGCTCTCCCCAGTGATCTTAGTGGGAAGGACCGCCTAACCACAAACACGTGGACAAGTCAATGTGGCCAGGAATGGTACATCTCACTGACGCTTTACACTGGGTTAATATTGTGAAAGCCAGGACCCAGTGGGACCATGGGACGGAACACGTCCTCCCGACGCAAAGGATTGCGGGTCCTGGGTCAATCAGGGTTTCCCCTACATTCTACAGCTCCTGCACCACCTCCTCCTCCTCTTCAGCCTCCATCTCCATCACTTGATTAATTTTTTCAGGAGATATTTCAGATTATGTACTTAAACTTTGTGTGCCTATAACAATAAGCAGGACTGTATGCTTAGGCAGCAAACCGCACACCATTGCAGAGTTGTTGAAAGCTGTATCAGAGAACCTAGTGGTGGCTCGGAAGCTAGGCAAGCTCGGACACGTACCATGCCTGGCCCATGTGCCCAATTTAGTGGTTTGGCGGTTTCTCAAAACCTACCCGGATCCGCCAAAGCGGCTTCTAAAAGTACGCCATGTGTGTGCCCATTTCAGAGAGTCAGCTACAGCTTCCGCCACCCTGGCAGGGCTTCAGCAGTGTTAGCTTTCAGCTCACCAACTGGTGTGCGATGTGACTACGCGTTGGAAATCAATGTTGCAGATGTTTGGAATGATTTTGAGCAGCAGAGAGCAGTTGTTGAATACAAGCTTCAACACGTCCGTCAGCATTCAGGTTAGCCTACGCACATAAGAGCTGATGAGTGGGCATGGATGTCTGACATCTGTACCATCCTCCAAAACTTTGGGGACGCCACCAAGATGGTGAGTGGTGATGATGCCATAATTAGCATCACCATCTTGCTTCTCTATCTACTGAAATGCTCGCTGCTCACAATTAAAGAGGAGGCATTGCAGGCGGAGCAAGGAACTATACACGGTGATGCTACTCAGCCCAGCTTCATCTCATCTCAACGCGGATTTGGTGATAATGAGGAGGAGGAGGAAGAGAACATGGACAGTCATCCTCTTAGTGAGAACAGGGAAGTCTTGGGTGTTGGCAGTCTGGCACACATGGCAGATTTTATGTTCCACTGCCTTTACCGTGACCCTCGCGTTGTACGCATTTTGGGCATTACAGAAATTGTCAGGAATTTTATTTGGTAGACTGAGTAGCTGCCCAAATACTTTAGTTTCTCACAAAGGATCTGAAGATACTGAGTGGCAGTAGGTGCAAGTTTCTCCAGCATGTTAAACATCAGAGGAAGAACAGAGAGATCAGCACAGTGGCTCAGTGGTTAGTGGGGTCCTGGGTTCAAATCCCAATAAGGACAACATCTGCAAAGATTTTATAAGTACTCCCCGTGTTTGCATGGCTTTTCTCCTCAGTAAAAAAGCAGCCATAGAGTGTCCAGGAACATTCACACAGACTTTTCTTACCCAGGGCTGCTTCTCGCCAGGGTTGGATGGGCCCTGGTTTCTCCATCAGGAGAGTTCATGATAGCGCAAAACTGCTATGGGGCTCTTGAGCGGTGGGAGAAAGGTGGGCCCTCAGAATCAAATCCTCTAGTGGGCCCAATGTTCTTCAGTCTGACACTGCTTCTCGGTTAGAGTTGTATTTCACCACAGCCATATTCTTTAGCTCGGTGAAAACATGGGCATAGAGGGAAACCATATCTTCTCCGGCTGTCTTTTCTCCGCCACCAGGTTCCACCCATTGTCACACATGACCATGCCTGGCTATATGTTCAGCAGTGAGAGCCATAGATCAGGCTGCTCTGTTACAGCTTTCAACAACTCTGCAGCGGTGTGCGGTTTGTCATCTAAGCATTAATCATATTATCTTCAGCATAGCCTGATGAAGCTTGGCCAAGGAAGTGTGCAGTGCTTCCAGCTTGTGACTGATGTGGCCATTTCAGAGATTGAGGCTGAACAGGAGGAGGAGGAGGAGGTGCAGGAGCTGAACAATGTGATTACATTGAGGTTACATTGGTGAGTTTGGTTTTATACTAAAGAAAGATTCTACTGTGTTTTCATTTTTTTTATTTTTACGTCTCTTCAAATGTGTATTGGAGTGTGTCTGAATGTTTGGCAACCCATGAAATGGCTGCATATGCCATAACAGTATAGAAGGCACACTCCTTAATAATGGGAATGACAATTCCAATAGATTCTATATTCTAGAATATTAACTTTCTTATCTGAAATTAGTTTACAGGTGAGGTATCGTAGTATGGATAGCGTATTACACCGATCCAGCCAGGTATTATTGCCTTATACTGCGTGATACTGGTGCTGCCCAAAAAGATGTAAAATCTATTCTATTCCCTATCGATAACGCTGTTAGATGCATTTACAATAGGGACAGGTGCTGCTAGGTGGTTTCATCACCATCTATAGATGAGTGTTCATTCTGGTCACATAAATGACTTCCACAGTCCATAACTTTTTTTTTTGCATTTCTTTTGCCTTCCATTTTAGTTTGATTTTGTATGTTTTTTTTTTTGTCAGTCCATAAAAGTGGTTTAATACTCTAACAACATTGTTCACAGATATGCTATTTGTCAGCGGCCAACTATCAATAGGTCTGTACCCACAACTGCAATACTTTAAATGGAGTGTAATATTTGACACGCTCACAAAAATTGCTGGATTATTAGGGCAGTCATATGGGATAACGTCTGATGGCCACGGTTTCAGGCAGTCGCCTAATAGTATGATATTTGTCAGCGACCAAGTGTCAATTGGTTAAACAAAACACAGGTGGCTGACTTTAAATGGAGTGGAATATTTGGCACACTCCACAAAATTTCTGTATAATTATGGCAGTCATATGGATCACGTGTATCTGATCACTGAAAAAAGTTCTTTTGCTTCCACTATTCTTCACAGCAACCAAGTGAGAATAGCTTCACTGACACACTGCTACAAACTTTAAATGGAGGACAGAAATGGCTGAATTTGGACCGCAGTTATATGTGATATGACTGACGAACAACCACGGTTTTAAATAGCGGGCCTGTAGTTTACTATTCTTCCCAGCAACCATGTGTGAATAGCTTCACTGACACACTGTTACAAACTGTAAATGGAGACCAATATTTTCCACGTTCACTACAAATTTCTGGATTTTTATCACTGTAATATGGAAAAGATCTGGCTGTATTCTGCAGTGCTAACAAGCAAATGGAGCAGAAAAAATGTGTACTCTGCATTGCTTTTTAAGCAAATAATCAGGATTAAGATGAAAAAAAAAATAGCTCTGGCCCCTGATATCTGGGGCTATGTCTACAAATATCTGTAACAGCAGGATCAGGCAGAACGTGCAATAGACCCTCTTGTGCTGCATACACTGCCACACAAACCCTGCCTGCCTTGCTTTTTAAGCAAATAATCAGGATTAAGATAACAAAAAAATTAGCCCTGAACCCTGATATCTGGGGCTATGTCTACAAATATCTGTAACAGGATCAGACAGAATGTGCAATGGACCCTCTTATGCTGTATGCACTGCCACAAACCCTGCCTGCCTAACTCCTGCTATCAGCACTGAATCTATGCAGCAGGATTAGTCCTCAGAAGAACTGTTGCTTCAGATGGATATATAAATATGTTGTGGAATACCTACACTAACTAATAAACAAGCAAATCTCTCTCTCAGCAGCATCTCTCTCTACTCTGCCGGTTTCCAGATAGACTGTGACGAGCATAGGGGCACCAGGTTTTAAATAGACCCAATGATGCTGTGTGGCCAGCCAATCACTGTAGTGCCACAACAAACATGGCTACGGCATTACAGTGTGCGGGAAGCAATCCCTGCATGTTCATTGGTTCTGTAAAGAGCGGCAAGCATGCAGGGCAGGGACCCCAGCTCCCGCCTGAACAACCTGGAAATACTTGCTGAGCATGTCGAGCACTTTAAAATATAGCATGTCAGGAACGAATATTGTTATGTGTGCCTTGTATTATGTAACCAGTCCGTAAACAATGAATGATTCTATAACTAACTTTGAATTTGCACCCCTAAAGTACACCACATCTTTACTTTTTAAGGTATTTGTTATGAAAAAGGTAAAATTATTAGTGAAAATGGTCATCTGAGCTTGTTTCATGACCCATCGGGGGGTGCATTAGGGGTCCTGTTTAGTGTTGAGCCACCCCCGTAGTGTTCGGGTTCGGTTCGGTTCGTCGAACACCGGGATGTTCGAGGAACTGTTCGTCGAACTGTTCGTCGAACACCTTAGAACACCGTCGAACACCGTTAAAACCAATGGCAGGCAAACAAAAACACATAGAAACACATAGAAAACACCTGCAAAGGTGTCCAAAAGCTGACAAACTGCTCAGAAGACACTCTCTTTAAAAAAGCCGGCCGGCAAATTCAGCAGCGGCATACACCGGTACCCGACAATTTAGACAAGAAGGAATAGAGCATCACACATAGATTAGATAGATAGAAACATGTCAGTCACACATATAAGAAGCACAGTGACAGTGTTGGTTACTGCACTTGTCATTTAGTGTAAAGGATTTATTAAAAAAAATATTAGTGTTTTCATGCACCGTCTCTTTAAAAAAGCCGGCCGGCAATTCAGCATCTGTACCCGACAATTTAGAACAGAAAGAATAGAGCTTCACACATAGATTAGATAGATAGAAACATGTCAGTCACATATATAATAAGTACAGTGACAGTGTTGCTTACTGTACTTGTCATTTAGTGTAAAGGATTTATTTAAAAAAATAATAGTGTTTTCATGCACTGTCTCTTTAAAAAAGCCGGCCGGCAATTCAGCAGCGGTACCCGACAATTTAGAACAGAAAGATAGAGCATCACACATAGATTAGATAGATAGAAACATGTCAGTCACATATATATGAAGTACAGTGATAGTGTTGGTTACTGTACTTGTCATTTAGTATTAAAATAAAGGATTTATTATTAAAAAAATTGGCGTGGGGTTCCCCTTAATTTTAGGCTCTAGCGGAGGTTAAGCAGACGGCTGGGGCAGATGTTTGAAGCCTGGGAAGGGGGTAATACCCACGGAGCTTCCCAGGCTACTAATATCAGCCCCCAGCTGAATACATAGCCTTTACTAGCTATTAAAATGGGGGACCCCCCCAAAAAAATGACGTGGGGTCCCCCCTAATGTAATAGCTAGCAAAGGCTAGGCAGACAGCTGGGGGCTGATATTAATAGCCCAGGAAGGGAGCCATGAATATTGGCCCCCTCCCAGGCTAGAAACACCAGCCGTCAGCCGCCCCAGAAATGGCGCATTCATAGGATGCGCCAATTCTGGCACTTAGCCTCGCTCTTCCACGCTGCCCTGGTGCGGTGGCAGGGGGTAATAGGGTTGGGGTTGATGTCAGCTTATAATGCCAGCTGACATCAAGCCCAGGTTAGTAATGGAGAGGCGTCTATAAGACACCCCCATTACTAACCCCATAGTCAAAGTTAAAAAAACACAAACACCCAGAATAAAGTCCTTTAATTGAAATAAAGACACAATCCTTTATTGTTCTAAATTAAACCATACTTACCATCACGCCCATTCCAGCTGAAGCCAACGATCTCCTGCAATAAAAGAAAAATAATAAAGCAACCTCATCCTTACCTTTCCATGGTTCCCAGGACAGCTTCAGCTCTGCTACATCGAGATGACAGGCTGGACCGCAGCAGAACGCCGCCATCCAGCCTGTCATCCCGCAGACACTGAGAAGCGCAGGCTTGCTTGCGCTGCTCAGCGTCTCTCTGTGACGACATCCAGATGAGCCGAGTTCATGTCCAATGAACTCGGCTCACCTCATGCACGTCACTGACAGCGTGGGAAAATTCTCACGCTGAAGCGCTGAGTGCAGGAGAATTTTCCCACGCTGTCAGTGACGTGCAGGAGGTGAGCTGAGTTCATTGGACATGAGCTCACCTCATGCACATCACTGACAGCGTGGGAGAATTCTCCTGCACTCAGCACTTCAGCGTGAGAATTTTCCCACGCTGTCAGTGACGTGCATGAGGTGAGCCGAGTTCATTGGACATGACCTCGGCTCATCTGGATGCCGTCACAGCGAGACAGTGAGGAGCGCAAGCATGCCTGCGCTTCTCAGTGTCTGCGGGATGACAGACTGGATGGCAGCGTTCTGCTGCGGTCCAGCCAGTCATCTCGATGTAGCAGAGCTGAAGCTGTCGTGGGAACCATGGAAAGGTAAGGATGAGGTTGGTTTATTATTTTTCTTTTATTGCAGGAGATCGTTGGCTTCAGCTGGAATGGGTGTGATGGTAAGTATGGTTTAATTTAGAACAATAAAGAATTGTGTCTTTATTTCAATTAAAGGACTTTATTCTGGGTGTTGTGTTTTTTTTAAATACTTTACTAGAAATTCATGGCGGTCATGTCTAATACTGGCGTGACCCCATGAATTTTGGGCTTGGGGCCAGCTGATAATACCAAGCTGGCCCTAACCCCTTTATTACCCAGTGAGCCACCGCACCAGGGCCCTGGATGAGTTGGGTACAGCGCCAGAAGATGGCGCTTCTATGAACGCGCCATTTTCCGGGGTGGCTGCGGACTGCAATTTGTAGCGGGGGGGGGCCCAGAAAGCTTGGGCCTCCCTGCGCTGCAGATTCCAGCCCCCAGCTGCCTAGTTGTACCTGGCTGGACACAAAAATAGGGCGAAGCCCCACGTACTTTTTTTTTAATTATTTCATGAAATTCATGAAATAATTAAGAAAAAAAGGCCTTCCCTATATTGTTGTGTCCGGCCAGGTACAAATAGGCAGCTGGTGGTTGGGGGCAGCCCGTTCCTGCCTGCTGTACCTGGCTGGACACAAATATAGTGCGAAGCCCCACTTCAATTTTTTTTAATTATTTCATGAAATTCATGAAATAATTAAGAAAAAAAGGGCTTCCCTATATTGTTGTGTCCGGCCAGGTACAAATAGGCAGCTGGTGGATGGGGGCAGCCCGTTCCTGCCTGCTGTACCTGGCTGGACACAAATATAGTGCGAAGCCCCACTTCAATTTTTTTTAATTATTTCATGAAATTCATGAAATAATTAAGAAAAAAAGGGCTTCCCTATATTGTTGTGTCCGGCCAGGTACAAATAGGCAGCTGGTGGATGGGGGCAGCCCGTTCCTGCCTGCTGTACCTGGCTGGACACAAATATAGGGCGAAGCCCCACATCAATTTTTTTTTAATTATTTCATGAATTTCCTGAAATAATTTAAAAAAAATTGACGTGGGGCTTCGCACTATATTTGTGTCCAGCCAGGTACAGCAGGCAGGAACGGGCTGCCCCCAACCACCAGCTGCCTATTTGTACCTGGCCGGACACAACAATATAGGGAAGCCCTTTTTTTCTTAATTATTTCATGAAATAATTTAAAGAAAATTGACGTGGGGCTTCGCCCTGTTTTTGTGTCCAGCCAGGTACAACTAGGCAGCTGGGGGCTGGAATCCGCAGCGCAGGGAGGCCCAAGCTTTCTGGGCCACCCCCGCTGCAAATTGCAGTCCGCAGCCACCCCGGAAAATGGCGCGTTCATAGAAGCGCCATCTTCTGGCGCTGTACCCAACTCATCCAGGGCCCTGATGCGGTGGCTCACTGGGTAATAAAGGGGTTAGGGCCAGCTTGGCATTATCAGCTGGCCCTAAGCCCGAAATTCATGGGGTCACGCCAATATTAGACATGACCACCATGAATTTCTAGTAAAGTATTTAAAAAAAACACAACACCCAGAAAAAAGTCCTTTAACTGAAATAAACACACAATTCTTTATTGTTCTAAATTAAACCATACTTACCATCACGCCCATTCCAGTTGAAGCCAACGATCTCCTGAAATAAAAGAAAAATAATAAAGCAACATCATCCTTACCTTTCCATGGTTCCCATGACAGCTTCAGCTCTGCTACATCGAGATGACAGGCTGGACCGCAGCAGAACGCTGCCATCCAGCCTGTCATCCCGCAGACACTGAGAAGCGCAGGCTTGCTTGCGCTCCACAGTGTCTCTCTGTGAGGGCATCCAGATGAGCCGAGTTAATGTCCAATGAACTCGGCTCACCTCATGCACATCACTGACAGCGTGGGAAAATTCTCCTGCACTCAGCGCTTCAGCGTGGGAGAATTCTCACACTGAAGCGCTGTGTGCAGGAGAATTCTCCCACGCTGTCAGTGACGTGCAGGAGGTGAGCTGAGTTCATTGGACATGAGCTCACCTTATGCACGTCACTGACAGCGTGGGAAAATTCTCCTGCACTCAGCGCTTCAGCGTGGGAGAATTCTCACGCTGAAGCGCTGAGTGCAGGAGAGTTCTCCCACGCTGTCAGTGACGTGCAGGAGGTGAGCTGAGTTCATTGGACATGAGCTCACCTTATGCACGTCACTGACAGCGTGGGAGAATTCTCCTGCACTCACCGCTTCAGCGTGAGAATTTTCCCACGCTGTCAGTGACGTGCATGAGGTGAGCCGAGTTCATTGGACATGAACTCGGCTCATCTGGATGTCGTCACAGAGAGACGCTGAGCAGCGCAAGCAAGCCTGTGCTTCTCAGTGTCTGCGGGATGAGAGGCTGGATGGCAGCGTTCTGCTGCGGTCCAGCCTGTCATCTCGATGTAGCAGAGCTGAAGCTGTCGTGGGAACCATGGAAAGGTAAGGATGAGGTTGCTTTATTATTTTTCTTTTATTGCAGGAGATCGTTGGCTTCAGCTGGAATGGGCGTGATGGTAAGTATGGTTTAATTTAGAACAATAAAGGATTGTGTCTTTATTTCAATTAAAGGACTTTATTCTGGGTGTTTGTGTTTTTTTTAACTTTGACTATGGGGTTAGTAATGGGGGTGTCTTATAGACGCCTCTCCATTACTAACCTGGGCTTGATGTCAGCTGGCATTATAAGCTGACATCAACCCCAACCCTATTACCCCCTGCCACCGCACCAGGGCAGCGTGGAAGAGCGAGGCTAAGTGCCAGAATTGGCGCATCCTATGAATGCGCCATTTCTGGGGCGGCTGACGGCTGGTGCTTCTAGCCTGGGAGGGGGCCAATATTCATGGCTCCCTTCCTGGGCTATTAATATCAGCCCCCAGCTGTCTGCCTAGCCTTTGCTAGCTATTAAATTAGGGGGGACCTCACGTCATTTTTTTGGGGGGGTCCCCCATTTTAATAGCTAGTAAAGGCTATGTATTCAGCTGGGGGCTGATATTAGTAGCCTGGGAAGCTCCGTGGGTATTACCCCCTTCCCAGGCTTCAAACATCTGCCCCAGCCGTCTGCTTAACCTCCGCTAGAGCCTAAAATTAAGGGGAACCCCACGCCAATTTTTTTAATAATAAATCCTTTATTTTAATACTAAATGACAAGTACAGTAACCAACACTATCACTGTACTTCATATATATGTGACTGACATGTTTCTATCTATCTAATCTATGTGTGAAGCTCTATTCTGTCTGTTATAAATTGTCGGGTACCGCTGCTGAATTGCCGGCCGGCTTTCTTAAAGAGACGGTGCATGAAAACACTAATATTTTTTTAAATAAATCCTTTACACTAAATGACAAGTACAGTAAGCAACACTGTCACTGTACTTCTTATATATGTGGCTGACATGTTTCTATCTATCTAATCTATGTGTGAAGCTCTATTCTTTCTGTTATAAATTGTCGGGTACCGCTGCTGAATTGCCGGCCGGCTTTTTTAAAGAGACAGTGCATGAAAACACTATTATGTTTTTTGATAAATCCTTTACGCTAAATGACAAGTACAGTAAGCAGCACTTTCACTGTACTTCGTATATATGTGGCTGACATGTTTATATCTATCTAATCTATGTGTGAAGCTCTATTCTTTCGGTTCTAAATTGTCGGGTACAGGTGTATGCCGCTGCTGAATTGCCGGCTTTTCATGTTTCACTGTTGGCACTGTTCCCATCGATTTGGGCAATCACTGTAATGCCACAACCACCATGGCTGTGGCATTACAGTGAGTGGCAGACAATCCCTGCATGATTGGTGCTCTAAATAGCGCCAGACATGCAGGACACGCTTTTGGTGCACGAACAGTTATCGAACATAACCTCGAACAGCCGAATTTTTTGCAAATCATTCGGGTTCGTCGAACAACTCGAACACCGCCCAAAACAGCTCGAATTTGAGATTGGCGAACAGTTCTAGTCGAACACCGCTCATATCTAGTCCTGTTACCTTAGTCTCTGAGCAATTCCTTTGCTTGGAGTGTGTACCATGGGCTTCATCTGCCTAGGGCACCAAAATACCTTTTCTTGGCCCTGATCCTATTATAACTAAAAATCAATTAATTTTTGACCCCAAACATTAGTATGTGAACTTTACACCATGGCAGTGGTGCAGCTGCAGAACAGATAAGATAACAAAATTTAAATCATATTTCTTTATATTACTATAAAATATTACTTTATAATACACATTGGCCAGCATTTATTTGGTTGAAATTCATAATGCAATTTCTGTAAAAAGAAAGATTGTGCAATCTAAGCAAAGATTGTCTGACCAACGTAAATGGCAATGAACCAATTACCTGGTTATTTGTGCCCTAGTAAAGATTAACATGTAGGAAAAATAAGCCCATGTGTATAAATATAAGGGCAGCAGCACAATCAGAACGGACTCTTAACAGTACTTCGCTATGGATTTTATTGCCTACTTTTTGGCTAGAGTCGATGTGTTGGTATACTTTTCAATTTGCATTGCACTATTCATCTATTGGATAAATGGAGTTAAGAAGAGCACAGCAAATATGCCCCCTGGACCGATCCCTCTCCCTGTCATTGGAAATCTCAACCTGGTGGATCTGAAAAGGCCTCACGAATCTCTGATGGAGGTAGGATACTGCACTCACTATATAGTCAGTGAGGATGCAACAGTTTTTAGCTGGGTATAAAGATATTGGAGTTGGATTGCTGAATGAAACTGGTGTAACGGGGCTTAAGGCCCCGTCACACATAACGAGATCGCTAGCGAGATCGCTGATGAGTCACGTTTTGGTGACGCAATAGCGATCTCGCTAGCGATCTCGTTATGTCTGACAGGTAGCAACGATCAGGCCCCTGCTGTGAGATCGCTGATCATTACAAAGCTTCCTGGACCATTCCTGGGTCGTTGCGCTCCCGCTGGGCAGTGTGCATCGCTGTATTTGACACCTTGTCAACGACCTCGCTAGCGATTCAGAACTGAGACACGTAGAGGTGCATAAATTGGACTTTTCTGCGTTCATCGTCCCCGATTGGTGGTCGTTACTGCGTCCTTGTTTTTTTCAGATCCCACCAGCGTTCTCCGGCTGTGACTCCACTTTGAACAAATCAGACATCTTTAGCGAAGTAGGTATTGTTTGGGGTCTCAAATGAGTTTCCATTTTTAATTCATTTATAGGACATCTACCAATTATCTGCTATCATTGCTCTTCAGGGAGTGAGGGCTTGGCTTCAATAGCGATCTCGTTAGCGATCTCGTTATGTGTGACGGGGCACCAGGACCGTTAAAATACTGGCAGCAGTTGTCGCAGCAGGTCTTCGCATCATGGGTGTTTCTGCCATGTCCCACTGGTTGAAGGCCTGCAATTGCAGGATCGTTTGCACGCTATTCACCGAGCTCCACTTCCCCATTGGCTCGGTCTACAGAGTCCACAAAGCCAGGCGGACAGTACGTAATTGCATCACGTCGACGAAGAAAGTTTTGAAGCGTGCAACAGGCCAAAAGAACAGAGTCTATTGATTTAAGCTTCATGTTAATTGGCGTATGAAAAACTCTGAAGCGGTTGGCCACGACAGCGTGTCAGAAAACGTGCTGTGTGGGTGTGTGTGCACGAGACCCCTAAAATATCTGCCCATGCAAAAGCATATATATACAGATAGAAGCCAAGCCCTCCCTCCCTGAAGAGCAATGATAGCAGATAATTGGTAGATGTCCTATAAATGAATTAAAAATGGAAACTCATTTAAGACCCCAAACAATACCTACTTCGCTAAAGATGTCTAATTTGTTCAAAGTGGAGTCACAGCCGGAGAACGCTGGTGGGATCTGAAAAAACAAGGACGCAGTAGCGACCACCAATCGGGGACGATGAACGCAGAAAAGTCCAATTTATGCACCTCTACGTGTCTCAGTTCTGAATCGCTAGCGAGGTCGTTGACAAGGTGTCAAATACAGTGATGCACACTGCCCAGCAGGAGCGCAACGACCCAGGAATGGTCCAGGAAGCTTTGTAACGATCAGTGATCTCACAGCAGGGGCCTGATCGTTGCTACCTGTCAGACATAACGAGATCGCTAGCGAGATCGCTATTGCGTCACCAAAACGTGACTCATCAGCGATCTCGCTAGCGATCTCGTTATGTGTGACGGGGCCTTGACGGGGCCTTTAGTAGTTTGAACTAAATACGCTGGTGGATTGGGAGCCAATGGAGGGATTTGCAGAGGGGAGAAGCGGAGGAGTAGCGAGGAGAGAGATGAATTAGTTGGGCAGCAGAGTTAAGGACAGGTGTCAGTTGGGATGCCACAGAGGGGAATGTTGGAGTAATCAAGGCGGGAGATAAGGGCATTTACAAACATTTTAGTAGATTGGAGGCTGAAGAAAGGACAGATTCTGGCAATGTTTTTGAGTTGGAGGTGACAGAAGGTGGCGAGAGATGGATGTGCGGCTTGAAGGACAGGGCAGAGTCAATGGTTACTCTGAGGCAGCATATTCCCGTACAAGGGAAAGCGTGATGTCATTTATTGTGATAGATAGATCAGGTAGGGAGATACGTGAGATGGAGGAAAGATGATGAGTTCAGATTTGTCCACATTGAGCTTGAGAAAGCAAGAGGAGAAGAAAGAGGATATGGCTGATAGAAACTCCGGGATTCGGGACAGCAGAGAGGTGACATCTGAACCAGCGAGGTAGATCTGAGTGTCATCAGCACATAAGTGGTACTGGAAGCCATGGAACTTTATGAGTTTTCCAAGGCCAAGGGTATAGAGCGAGAAGAGTAGGGGCCCTAGGACAGAGCCTTGAGGGACTCCAAAAGAGAGAGGATGGGATGAGGAAGAAGTGTGGGAGAAGCTAAATGTTCGGTTGGAAAGGTATGAGGAGATCCAGGATAGGGCATGGTCTTTGACTCGAAAGGAAGAAAAAATCTGTAGTAGGAGACAGTGATCACTGTGTCAAAGGCAGAGGACAAGTCTAGAAGGAGGAGTATAGAGAATGGTCTGTTAGCATTGGCTGTAAGTAATTCTGGTCAGGGCAGCTTCAGTGGAATGATGGGGACAGAAGTCAGACTGTAAGTTGTCAAAAGTGAGTTAGTTGAGAGGCGGGAGGAAAGTTCAGCTTGGACATGCTGATCAAGGAGTTTGGAAGCAAATGGGAGCAGCGTTATGGGGCGATAGCTGGACATAGCGGTTTGGTCGAGGGATGGCTTTATGAGGATAGGCGTGATTGTGGCATGTTTGAAAGCAGAAGGTACCAGAAGTTAATGATAGGTTGAAGAGATGGGTTAGGGATGTGACAAGTGTAGTGGTAAGGTTGGGGAGGAGGTGAGATGGGATGGGGTCAAGTGCACAAGTTGTGAAGTGTGATTTGGAGAGGAGACGAGTAATCTCTCTTCAGTGATATTGGAGAGTGGATATGGGGAAAGGGCATTAGTCTGGTATACAAAGGGGTTGGGGTTGTCAAACAATAAAGACTTGCCTTGTTTGGTCGTTCTTATTTTTAAAGTGTGCGGCAAAGACCTCAGCAGAGATGAGGGAGGTCGGAGGGGGCAGTGGTGGATCATCCGCCTGCTAAATTTTTTTTTAAGCTAATGGGATCCCTTCTGAGTCTGTATTAAGACTCACCAGATTTATCGTCACACAATTTTTTCTCTTTCACCGAGGAGCTATAGCTACAAATAATAATCTGGACTGTGTCTGAACAAGAACTTCTTAAATTTCATGACAACTTCAATACATTTAATCTCACCATAAACTTAACATTGGACCATTCAAGAATGGAACTCAACTTTCTGGATACCACCGTAAAAATTCATAACGGTTCAGTACAGACATCGGTGTATCGGAAATCAATTGACCGTCACACATAAATCAGATGGGACAACTTCCACCCGAAACACATTAAAAAGTCCATCATCTACAGCCAGGCCCTTAGATATTATCGTATTTCTTCCAGCCTAACGGACAGGGAAGAACAGTTAACTAATCTTAAAAAGACATTTTTAAACCAAGGCTACCACCCCACCTCCATTAATGATCAGATCATTAGAGCCACAAGGATCCCAAGAAGTCAATTACTTCAATATGGAGAAAAAGAAGAAAATATTTGTGTACCTCTGGTGGTGACCTACAACCCACAGCTTGATGTACTGAGAAAACTCCTACATAAGGATGATCAGCTAAAAACAATACTCAAAGACCCTCCCTTGCTGTGCTACAGCCAACCTCCAAATGTAATAAACATAAGGATCCGAAGTTCAATGCCCTCGGATACACCAAGAGCAACTGTTTCTTACAATGTGAAGAGCTACAAAACCTGCACTCATGTAGAGACCAGAAACAGGATACAGATTCTCAACACACAGCAAGACTATAATACACTGTGTGCAGAATTATTAGGCAAATGAGTATTTTGATCACATAATACTTTTTATACGTGTTGTCCTACTCCAAGCTGCATAGGCTTGAGAGCCAACTACCAATTAAGTAAATCTGGTGATGTGCATCTCTGTAATGAGGAGGGGTGTTGACTAATGACATCAACACCCTATATAAGGTGTGCTTAATTATTAGGCAACTTCCTTTCCTTTGGCAGGACTAAATCTGTCCTGAGAATTTATGACTCACTCCAATATCTGAGGAATCTGCTCCAGAGACAGTGAGGACACCCTGTCTCTGATCTTCCATGGATATTGGACTTAGAGATTCACTCTCTAAACTCAGTTTGTTTATTTAAATGTCCATTTATTATGCCATGCCTCTGCTTTTTTGAGCATATATTGTGTTTCTTCAGAAACTTTGTTATACTATGATTGAGGAAGAGACCCAAGAAGTATCGAAAGCTTGCTTTGTAACATCATTTATTTTATTTTTGTTAGCCATTAAAACGTATTAAAACTACAAGATTATCTTGTTTTTCCCACTGAGAGGCATCTTACTGCTTCTAGACACACACTTTCTCTTTGTTCAGGTCTCCTGGTGTGGGCCACAGTCTCTCACCACTTTCTCAAATCATGGTCCGAGTTCATGCCGCGACTCCCCTCCAGCCACAGCTCCCAAAATTGCCTCAAACTATAGTACCACTTAGCGTCCTGGCTATTCTGACTCCATGACTAAGTGGCACACGTAGGGCACTGTGAGACACTGTTTCTCGGCTGCCTTTTTTTAATCATACTCAAACGTAGTGTTGTCCTCAGATAGTTTTAACTCAACTGTAGGAGGCAGGTATGAAGATTCAGGAAGAAGGTTTATTTTCCAGCTGAATTCTTGAAGATATGCACACATACAAAAGGTAAAAAAGAATTTTCAGAAACAGGGCTGCAAACATGAGCTTCTAAGATGGCTGATAGATGTTGAATGAGGTAGAAGAATGAAGAAGAAGGGAGGAGTTACTGACATCAGAGCTACATCAGAGAGAGGCAGATAGAGAGGAAGGATAAACTTCTAAAGAGATGAAATCTTACTGCATAGCAACGAAACACCGATATACAGTATAATAACACAATAATAATGCAATACTGTCTGTATGATTCCCAAATCATTGGGCATGACACTGGCCACGGCTGCTCCCTTGGTGTGTCATGAGCCATAGTGGTCTCAAGGCAGGCAGACCAATGCATTCGTTTTCTCAAGGTCACTACAGGGCGTCTCAGTCCAGGTTCCATCTTTAAGTCAGGGTATCCTTCCAATTAACTTAGATCCTTCAAGTACTAGATATTTCCAACTCTCTAATGTCAGGCTCAATTTTTCAGCTGTCTCGATCAGGTCTTTAGGCCTCTTGTTCGCTAACTTTAGTGCTAGGGCAACATTCCCTGATCATGTCAAGATTTTTGCATATTTCTCCAGCTTCATGGACTCAACAGCAACTGTGGCTTGTTTGAAATGTATCTTTATTGGCCCCATGTGAGTGATAGTGTGGTTTGATTAAAAACTAATTTTGTTTTTACAGAAATAATATGCAAATAAATGTTTATATAACTATAAAATATGATATTTTACAGCTTTCTGAGAAGTATGGAGAAATATTTACTTTGCACTTTGGACCCAATAAAAAGGTGATACTTGCTGGATATAAGATGATAAAAGAAGCACTTGTTACTCAAGCTGAGGATTTTGGACAACGGGCGATTGCTCCAATCTTCGATGTTTTTTCTAATGGACATGGTAATTATAGAACTATAATATTGTGCATTCTATGAATCAAAAATTCCACAATGGTGAAAGTCCAGTAACTATAGCTGATTCTGCAAATTGAAGATTAACTAAAAACATCAACAAACGTCATTTATGAGCAAATGTTATGAATTGAAAAAGACTTAACACCTATGCTAATTCTTAAAAGTTGTGTGATGACTGCTGAATGCCATAGTGGCTATTGACTTTACTTCTGCATTATTCTTGCTCCTACTTCATCATTGTCATCATTCTATTTCCTTTTTATCCTTCTTTTCTCTTATTTATTTTTTAAAAAAGTTATTGAATTTTGCACAAAATAATATACATTAAAATGACACTGCTAATATTTACTGAACAAATACAGGGTAACAAAAACCCAAACTTTTTTTTATTAGTCAAGGGTGAACATGAAGAAGAAAAACACAAAAAAAGGGAGGGGATGGAGACGTTCAGGTCTTTCCTAGAAAGTAGCCAGCAGTCCACTATTTTATTTTAATTTACATTTACATTCAACTTCTACTTCTATACATCATTCATCTTCTGTTTCCTTCTTCTCATTCTTCTTCTTTATCATCATCATGTTATTCTTCTTACTTTTTATTTTTCCTCTTTCCTTTGATTTTATATTCCTTCTGTTTTTTTCTCTTTATCAATTATTTATCTACAGTTGTGCTTAAAAGTTTACATACCCCAGTAGAATTTTTACTTGTTTCAGAGAATATGAATGTTAACAAAAAACTTTTTCTCCACTCATGGCTACTGGTTGGGTGAAGCCATTTATTGTCAAACTACTGTGTTTTCTCTTTTTAAATCTTCTTGACAACCAAAAATATCCAAATGACGCTGATCAAAAGTTCACATACCCCCGTTCTTAATACCGTGTATTGCCCCCTTTAACATCAATGACTGCTTGAAGTCTTTTGTGGTAGTTGTGGATGAGGTTCTTTATTTTCTCAAATGGTAAAGCTGTACATTCTTCTTGGCAAAAAGCCTTGAGTGAACTGCTCGCTTGAGATCTCCCCAGAGTGGCTCAATGATATTGAGGTCAGGAGACTGAGATGGCCACTCCAGAACCTTCACTTTGTTCTGCTGTAGCCAATGACAGGTCGACTTGGCCTTGTGTTTTGGATCGTTGTCATTTTGGAACGTCCAGGTACATTACATGTGCAGCTTCCAGGCTGATGAGTGCAAATGTACCTCCAGTATTTGCTGATAATGTGCTGCATTCTTCTTTCCTTCAACTTTTACCAAGTTTCCTGTGCCTTTGTAGCTCACACATCCCCAAAACATCAGCGATCCACCTCCGTGCTTTACAGTAGGAATGATGTTCCTTTCATCATAGGCCTTGTTGACCTCTCTCCAAATGTAATATGTTACGCTCGTGCCTGGACTGACTGGCATGAGCGTGATTAGTGATCCCACTGGACCATGAACCGAGGAGTGCCTGGAGGGGCGTAACTAAGTATCAACTCGGTCCGACCTTGGTCACACGGCGGCTCAGTCGACTCCGTGAACCAAGGAGGAACCGAGCAGAGGGACCAGGTGATACTCGAGGTCAGACCCCGGTCACAGTTGTTGACCCACACCGGGGAATGCCGGAACAGACAGGTTAGGCTGGCATACAGACAGGTGGGTACTGGCTGGCACGGCTGATATGAAGACAGGTGGGTATTGGCAGGCATGACTGGTATTCAGACAGGAGGGGATTGGGAGGCACGGCTGGCATGCAGACAGGTGGGCACTGGCAGGCACGGCTGGAATGCAGACAGGCGGGTACTGGCAGGTAGGAACGTAGGCAGGATAGGGACCAGTACAGACTGGGACACAGGAACGGAGCCGCAGGTGCGGTGGACAGCAGAGCAGAGCGAAACCGCAGATGCGGTGAACAAACAGAGCAGGGCGAAACCGCAGATGCGGTGAACTAGCCGAGCAGAGCAAAACCGCAGGTGCGGTGAACAAGCAGAGCAGAACAGAGCAGAAGGTGCAGGCAGACAGGACAGGGCTCTGTTCACATGGAACAGACTGGAAAATACAGGAAGATGGTTAGAACACAGGAGGTAGATACGGAGGAAGGGAAAGGGGACAAGCAGAACCAGATACACACCAGGTACTTACAATGAAGTAGCGCGTGGACACAAAACTCACAAACAGAAGTACAGAGACAGCGAGTTGGAGTTAGGTGCAGGCTTGGACCCTGCAGGAAAAGGGAAGGTTCGGACATAGAGACAAACAAGTAACGGGCTAGGACACTGTTCAGACAGGAACTGAACTGGGAACAAGATACAGGAACGAGCCTGGGAACTTAGCCCCCAGGGTGGCGGAAACAAACTAGAAGTCAGAGATACAGGTAGCGGCCCTGGATACTCAGCCCCCAGGGTGGCGGAAACAGACTAGAAGTCAGAGATACAGGTAGCGGCCCTGGGTACTCAGCCCCCAAGGTGGCCAAAACAGACTAGAAGTCAGAGATACAGGTAGCGGCCCTGGGTACTTAGCCCCCAGGGAGGAGGAAACAGACTAGAGTCAGGACAGGACCTGGCAACTCACAGTTGCACAGAACACACTGTAAGAAAGTGTTGCTCAGGCACCTCCTACTGGGTGGAGGGGGTTTAAGTATCCAGTGACTCACAGCATTAGGCTGGGGACGCATTAGGACAGCGCACACTATAGCTTTAAGAATCAGGAAGCAACAGCGCCGACGCCCTAAGCCAGCAAACAAGAGACATACAAACAGCAAGTACTGGAGCAAAGTGTGCAGCCTGGCCTGATAGGTAAGATTGCTGTCTTGCATGGTGGGAGATGGTAAGCCATGCAAGCACGCCGCCAGGGATGTTACATAATGTTTATGGTTGTGGCGAAAAAGTTCAATTTTGGTCTCATCACTCCAAATTATCTTGTTCCAGAAGTTTTGAGGCTTGTCCCTGTGCTGTTTGGCGTATTGTAGTCGAGATAATTTGTGGCATTTTCGCAGTAATGGCTTTCTTCTGGCGACTCGACCATGCAGCTCATTTTTCTTCAAGGGCCTCCTTATTGTGCATCTTCAAACAGCCACACCGCTAATTTTCAGAGAGTCCTGAATTTCAGCTGATGTTATTTGTAGGTTTTTCTTTGCATCCCAAAGCACGTTGCAGCACATTATCAGCAAATACTGGAGGTAAATTTGCACTCATCAGCCTGGAAGCTGCTCATTGTACGTACTTGGATGCTCCAACATGACAACGATCCAAAACACAAAGCCAAGTCGATCTGTCTTTGGCTACAGCAGAACAAAGTGAAGATGCTGAAATGGCCATCTCAGTCTCTTGACCTCAATATCATTGAGCCACTCTGGGGAGATCTCACTAGACAGCCCAGGAATTTACAGGAACTGGAGTCTTTTTGCCAAGAAGAATGTACAGCCTTACCATCTGAGAAAATAAAGAACCTCATCCCCAACTACCACAAAAGACTTCAAACTGTCATTGATGTTAAAGGGGGCAATGCACAGTATTAAGAACTGGGGTATGTGAACTTTTGATCAGGGTCATTTGGATGTTTTTGGTTGTCATTAAAATTTAAAAAGAGAAAACAGTAGTTTGGCAATAAATGGCTTCACCCAACCAATAACCATGAGTGGAGAAAAAGGTTTTTTGTTATCATTCATATTCTCTGAAACAAGGCCAAGAAAGCAAAAATTCTGCCGGGGTATGTAAACTTATGAGCACAACTGTACTTCATCATTGTCTTTTTCATTTTTTATGTTATCTTCACCTTATCTCCTTCCTGAATTCTTTTCCATCTCCTTCATCATCATTATAATAATCATCTACATTACTCTTCCTTTACCTTTTCTTCCCCATCTTTGTCATTATCATCTTCAGTCTACTTTTCTTCCTTTCTCATTTTTTCTTTCTCTTCCATCATCCTCTTCTCCAGCTTTCTTCTTCAGCTTAATCATCATCATCATCATTATTTTCAATCTCTCTTTCTTTTCCTGTTTTTTTTTCCTTATCTTACCTTTGGTCTTTTTTGGTCTTCTTAGTTCTTCCTTTTTTTTTGTTTTCTTCTTCTTCTTCTTTCTCAAAGCTAGTAGAATTATTACTATGTGTGACATCTCAATGGTCTATTTACATGCATTTTCTTATGTATGGATATCAGGGTCGGTCTGGGCTGGCGGGATACCGGGAAATTTCCCGGTGGGCCCCGCCCCCTGCTGCAGAGTAGAGGGGGGAGAAGAGAACAAAAAAAAATCCTGCGGTTTTAAGGGGCACGGGCCCTTTAAAAGCGCAGGCACAGTGTATGCAGGGACGCGCGCACGCAGCGTTCATTACCTGAACCACCGCGGAGCACGTCCCAGTGAAGCAGCTGAAGCTGCGTGTCTCCTTTCGCCGGCCGGCTTATGACGTCATCGTCATGCGCCTGCTGTGAAGGAGGCGCGCAACTCAGGAGGAGGACACCGCACGGGATCGCAGGAAGGTAAGAGGTGTGTGTGTGTGTGTGTGTGTGTGTAATGGTCTGGACACACAAGGCGGGGGCCAGCAGGACACACAAGGGGGGGCCCAGCTGGACAGACCCACAAGGGGGGGGCCCAGCTGGACAGACACACAAGGGGGGGCCCAGCTGGACAGACACACAAGGGGGGGCCCAGCTGGACAGACACACAAGGGGGGGTCCAGCTGGACAGACACACAAGGGGGGTCCCAGCTGGACAGACACACAAGGGGGGGCCAAGTTGGACAGACACACAAGGGGGGGGCCCAGCTGGACAGACACACAAGGGGGGGCCCAGCTGGACAGACACACAAGGGGGGGCCCAGCTGGACAGACACACAAGGGGGGCCCAGCTGGACAGACACACAAGGGGGGCCCAGCTGGACAGACACACAAGGGGGGGCCCAGCTGGACAGACACACAAGGGGGGCCCAGCTGGACAGACACACAAGGGGGGGCCAAGTTGGACAGACACACAAGGGGGGGCCCAGCTGGACACACGAGGGGGGGCCAAGCTGGACACACGAGGGGGGAACCCTGGCTGGACACGCAAGGGGGGGGGCCCTGGCTGGACACGCAAGGGGGGGAGCCTTGGCTGGACACGCAAGGGGGAGCCCTGGCAGGACACACAAGGGGGAACCAAGGTGGACCCAGGCAACGGGGGGTGGGCAGGATGGATATATGGGGGGCAGGATGGAT
The DNA here is from genome assembly GCF_046119375.1 of Phyllobates terribilis. Lineage (NCBI taxonomy): Eukaryota > Metazoa > Chordata > Amphibia > Anura > Dendrobatidae > Phyllobates > Phyllobates terribilis. The sequence goes on along the minus strand of NW_027362769.1, from coordinate 344,614,005 downwards.
ATATGGGGGGGGGCAGGATGGATATATGGGGGGGCAAGATGGATATATGGAGGCCAGGATGGATATATGGGGGGGGCAAGCTGGACTTATGGAGGCCAGGATGGATATATGGGGGAGGGGGGGCAGGCTGAACACATGGAGGCCAGGATGGATATATGGGGGGGGACAGGCTGGACACATGGGGGGCTAGGATGAATATGTGGGGGGGAGCGGGCTCGATACACATGGGCTAGCATAAATATATGGAGGGGCACGCTGGATATATGGGGGGTGTCAGGATGGATATATGCAGGGGGTAAGGGCAGTATGGATATATGAGGGGAGAGGCTGGACACATGGAGGCCAGGATGAATATGTAGAGGGCAGGCTGGACACATGGAGGATATATGGGGGGGACATATGGGGGCGCAGGCTGGAAACATGGAGGCAAGGATGGATATGTGGGGGGGCAGACTGGCACATGGGGGGGCTAGGATGGGTATATGGGAGGGGGCAGACTCGATACACATGTGCTAGGATAAATATATGGAGGGATCACACTAGACAAATGGTGGCCAGAAGGGACATAAGGGGGTGCCTGGCTAGACAAGGGACTTAATTACTGTTTGGGAGCCAGATTGAGGAACATACTTTATTAGTTTATGGTGACCAGTGGGGAACATTATTACTTTAGATTCCAATTATTATTACATTATTACTTCTGTAATATAATGTACTTTTTAGGAAATTGTTTTCCATGGGATGGGACAAAAGAGAGGTCCTGTTACTGTGCAGGACGGCACTATGTTGCTTTTTTTCTTCAACTGGTGTAGTGTAGAGGTCGGGGGGGGAAAGTGGGAATATTCTCTAGAAGAGATCAGTTATTAATAACTGTGTGTTATTTTCTGCAGAGATGATTCCTGGCTGGAAGAAGTGATGACTGTCTGTGCCAGATGAAGAAGAAAAGCGAAGATGAAGGACTTCACCTAGAGACATCACTGGTGAGTCAGTGTATTACATGTACACTTACACTACACACGTGGTCAAAATTGTTGGTACTCCTCGTTTAATGAAAGAAAAACCCACAATGGTCACAGAAATAACTTCAATCTGATAAATTACAAATTTTTGAAAATGAAGAGATGAAGGTCAGACATTGATTTTCTGCTTCCACAGAATTTAAAAAAAAATTAACCTCATGAAATCGGCCTGGACAGAAATGATGGTTCTTCTTCTTAACTTAATATTTTGTTGAACCTTTTGAGGCAATCACTGCAATCAAACGATTCCTGTAACTGTCAATGAGACTTCTGCGCCTCTCGACAGGTATTTTGGCCGACTCCTCATGAGCAAACTGCTCCAGTTGTCTCGTGTTTGAAGGTTGCCTTTTCCAGAATGTTTCAGCTCTTTCCAAAGATGCTCCATAGGATTTAGGTCAGGGCTCATAGAAGCCACTTCAGAATAGTCCAATGTTTTCCTCTTAGCCATTCTTGGGTGTTTTTAGCTGTGTGTGTTTTGGGTCATTATCCTGTTGCTAGACCTGCGACTGAGACCAAGCTTTCTGACACTGGGCAGCACATTTCTCTCTAGAATCCCTTGATAGTCTTGAGATTTCATTGTACCCTGCACAGATTCAAGACACCCTGTGCCAGGTGCAGCAAAGCAGCCCCAGAACATAACAGAGCCTCCACCATGTTTCACAGTAGGGACAGTGTTCTTTTCTTGATATGCTTCATTTTTCCATCTGTGAACATAGAGCTGATGTGCCTTGCCAAAAACTTCAATTTTTGTCTCATCTGTCCATAGTACATTCTCCCAGAAGCTTTGTGGCTTGTCAACATGTAGTTTGGCAAATTCCAGTCTGGCTTTTTTACTATTTTTTTTTTCAACAATGGTGTTCTCCTTGGTCGTCTTACATAAAGTTCACTTTAGATCAAACAATGGTGGATAGTACGATCTGACACTGATGTTCCTTGAGCTTGAAGTTCACCTTTAATCTCTTTAGAAGTTATTCTGGGCTCTTTTGTTACCATTCATATTATCCGTCTCTTTGATTTGTCATCAATTTTCCTCCTGCACCCACGTCCAGGGAGGTTGGCTACAGTCCCATGGATCTTAAATTTCTGAATAATATGTGCACCTGTAGTCACAGAAACATCAAGCTGCTTGGAGATGGTCTTATAACCTTCACCTTTTAACATGCTTTTCTATAATTTTCTTTCTAATCTCCTGAGACAGCTCTTTCCTTTGCTTCTTCTGGTCCATGTTGAGTGTGGTACACACCATGTCACCAAACAACACAGTGAGTATCTGTAGCCCTATATACAAGCACAGTGAGTATCTGTAGCCCTATATACAAGCACAGTGAGTATCTGTAACCCTATATACAGGCACAGTGAATATCTGTAACCCTATATACAGGCACAGTGAGTATCTGTAACCCTATATACAGGCACAGTGAGTAACTGTAACCCTATATACAGGCACAGTGAGTATCTGTAGCCCTATATACAGGCACAGTGAGTATCTGCAGCCCTATATATAGCACAGTGAATATCTGTAGCCCTATATACAGGCCCACTGACTGATTACAAGATTGTAGACACCTGTGATGCTAATTAGTGGACACAACTTTATTTAACATGTCCCTTTTGTCACATTATTTTCAGGGGTACCATCATTTCTGTCCAGGCCGATTTCATGAGTTTAATTTTTTTTTTTAATTCAGTGGAAGCAGAAAAGCAATGTCTGACTTTCATTTGTTCATTTTCATAGATTTTTAATTTATTATTACTTTTGTCAGATTCAAGTTATTTCTGTGACCATTGTGGGTTTTTCTTTCATTAAACGAGGGGTACCAACAATTCTGACCACGTGTGTATATAGTATATACAGAACTCCTGTGTATGTCACTGGTGATCACTATATTATGTATACACTATATACAGAGCTTCTGTGTATAATGTCACTTGTGACCACTGTATTACCTGTGCAATATATACAGAGCTCCTGTGTATAATGTCACTGGTGACCACTGTATTACCTGTACACTATATACAGAGCTCCTGTGTATAATGTCACTGGTGACCACTGTATTATCTGTACACTATATACAGAGCTCCTGTGTATAATGTCACTGGTGACCACTGTATTACCTGTGCACTATACACTATGTACAGAGCTCCTGTGTATAATGTCACTGGTGACCACTGTATTACCTGTACACTATATACAGAGCTCCTGTGTATAATGTCACTGGTGACCACTGTAATACCTGTACACTAAATACAGAGCTCCAGTGTATAATGTCACTGGTGATCACTGTATTACCTGTACACTGACACTCTATACAGAGCTCCTGTGTATAATGTCACTGGTGAACCCTGTATTACCTGTACACTGACACTATATACTGAGCTCCAGTGTATAATGTCACTGGTGGTCACTGTATTACCTGTACACTGTACACTATATACAGAGCTCCTGTGTATAATGTCACTGGTGATCCCTGTATTACCTGTACACTGACACTATATACAGAGCTCCTGTGTATAATGTCACTGGTGATCCCTGTATTACCTGTACACTGACACTTTATACAGAGCTCCTGTGTATAATGTCACTGGTGGTAATAACAGTGTTGTTAGTATTGTGGTTTGTATTCATGATCAGTATTGTAGTATTTGGTCACTTTGGGGTGGTAATATGTGGTCTGGTCATGGTGTGGCCGTATTTGTTCCTTGTATGTAGTATTATTCGGTCACTATGTCGTGGTAATATGTGATCTAGTCATGGTGTGGCGATATTTGTCTCTTTTGTATGTGGTATTATTGGTGTTGATATAGTGGACTGTGTTGTGTATGGCAGTCATTTTGTTCTTGCTGATATTAACTAGGAAAAGATTTTTTTCCATTAGGCCACAGCCCCACCATCAGTATTCGGTCAGTATTTTTTCTCAGGAGTAGCTGCCAAAACCAGGAGTGGGTGATAAATACAGAATTGGTGACTTGTTTCTATTATACCTTTTCTCTGATTATTCCTCACCTGGTTTTGGCTCCCACTCCTGAGAAAAATTACTGATCAAATACTGATAGTGGGGCCGCAGCCTTAGAGATTAAATACTTGGACCAGAGCGGCAGAGATGCACTTACAGGGGTTCTCCGGTGAAAACAAGTAATCACCTCTCCACAGGATCAGTGATGATATTGATTGGTGGGGGTCTGACTGCTGGGACACAATCGGCAGAATGTGGAGCTTTTCTCCCCATTAGACTGGAGCGGCATGTGAGATGCGACCACTCATCCAGTCATTCCCTCAGTGACTGTGAGCGCTGCTCTTTTTTTGAAGCTGCATTTTAAAATGGGGATAAGTGTCCTGTCAGGGATGAAACTTCCCCATTCTTCTGATAGGCGCCTTTTCCAATGTTCGGACCCAAACGATCAATAAGTGATCACCGATCCTGTGGATCCCATGGATCGGTGATAACTTGTTTTAACCAAAGAAGCCCTTTAATGCAAACTACCGTAATTGTACATCCCAGTTATAGTGGTGCACAGTAGATGTGCAGGAGCCGCCAGTCAATGCTCCACTATAACAGGGATAGCGGATAACAGATATTTGCATATGGCTGTAAGTGGGCCCCTAGAGTCAGTTCTCCCTGTGGGCCCCAGACACCCCAGTCCGACCCTGATGGATATTATTTATAAATCCAATTGTTAAGTCATGGAATTCAACTTCTTCAACATTTAAAGAAACCACTCATTGAATTGTTTGGGTTACAAGTCTACTTTTTATTTAGTATGATTAATTCATTCTTTTTCCTATATAACTATATTTTAGGTATATCATTTTCTAATGGAGAAGTATGGAAATCCATGAGGAGGTTCACAATATCAACACTTCGAGACTTTGGAATGGGGAAGAAAAGTGTGGAAGCCAGAATTCAAGATGAATTAATGCCCCTTATAGAAAGTTTTAAATCTTACAAAGGTAATATATATATTTCCCATACATCTCATAGCTTTTATACAATCTACCGTATTTTTCGGACTATAAAACGCACCGGACCATAAGACGCACCTAGGTTTTAGAGGAGGAAAATAAAAAAATTAAAATTTAAGCAAAAAATGTGGTTATGATGCACTTTTAAGGGGGAGGGGGTCTTCTGCTGACACTGGTAAAGGGGTAATGTCCCCCAATTCTGACAATATCCCCCATCCTGGTATATATGCTGCCCCCCTTCCTTTTATATATGGTCCCCATCCCCCATCCTGGTATGCCTGGCATCCCTCCATCCTGGTATGCATGGCACCCCTCATCCTTATCCTGGTATGCATGGCACCCCTCATACCTATCCTGATATGCATGGCACCCATCTTCCCTGTCCTGGTATGCATGGCACCCATAATCCCTGTCCTGGTATGCATGGCACCCCTCATCCCTGTCCTGGAATGCATGGCACCCCTAATCCCTATCCTGTTATGCATGTCACCCCTAATCCCTGTCCTGGTATGCATGGCGCCCCTAATCCCTGTCCTGGTATGCATGACACCCCTCATCCCTGTCCTGGTATGCATGGCACCCCTCATCCCTGTCCTGGTATGCATGGCACCCCTCATCCCTGTCCTGGTATGCATGGCACCTTTCATCCCTGTCCTGTTATGCATGGCACCCCTAATCCCTGTGCTGGTATGCATGGAACCCCTAATCCCTATCCTGGTATGCATGGCACCCCTAATCCCTGTCCTGGTATGCATGGCTCCCCTAATCCCAGTCCTGGTATGCATGGCACCCCTAATCCCTATCCTGGTATGCATGACACCCATCATCCCTACCCTGGTATGCATGGCACCCCTCATCCCTTTCCTGGTATACATGGCACCCCTCATCCCTGTCCTGGTATGCTTGGCACCCCTAATCTCTGTCCTGGTATGCTTGGTACCCCTCGTCCCTGTCCTGGTATGCATGGCACCCCTCATCCCTGTCCTGGTATGCTTGGCACCCCTAATCCCTGTCCTGGTATGCATGGAACCCCTAATCCCTGTCCTGGTATGCATGGTACCCCTAATCCCTGTCCTAGTATGCATGGTCCCCCTAATCCCCATCAGGCTGCACATTAAAAAAATAAACACTCCTACTCACCTCTCTTCTCTCTCCTCCAGCGCTGCGTCCGGTCTGCCTGCATTGATCTCTCCATGTGAGCCGCGCATGACGTAACTGCCATGCGCGGCTCACATGGAGAGATCAGCTGCCGGAAGTCACTGCTCCCCACGCCTGGACTGTGTGCACGGGGAGCAGTGACTTCACTCTCCTTCATAGCCGACACACAGCGGAGCCGCGCCGCAGCTGCTGCCGGCTATCTCCTGTGCCCGCTCATTAAAGGGCATGAATATTCACCCCCTCCCCACGCCCATGGGCGTGGAGAGAGGTTGAATATTCATGCCCTTTAACTGCGGGCACAGGAGATAGCCGGCAACAGCAGCAGCCGCAGCGCGGCAACACTGTATACCGCTATTAAGGAGCTTGAATATTCAGTGAATATTCATTTTCTTTAGCAGCGAGGACAGTGTAGGCTGCAGCGGGCGGCTGCTGCCTCCTGTTCCCCGCTCCTCCACCGATACCGCTCCCCCCACACCACACATAAATATACACACACCCCCAACATTCGGACTATAAGACGAACCCCCCATTTTACTCCAAAATTTTGGAGGAAAAAAGTGCGTCTTATGGTCCGAAAAATACGGTAGTTTTTTGTCTGTCTCGCTCTCCAACCCAGTCTACAGAATCCAAATTGACAATCCGCACCACAGTTAAAGTTCAATGCTACTCATAGGCTTTCTACAAACTCCCCATTCACATATAGTGGATGCTTCCACTATGTATTTTAGGATATGCCACAAAGTGTCAAGTTTTTGATTTATATACAGTACAGACCAAAAGTTTGGACACACCTTCTCATTTAAAGATTTTTCTGTATTTTCATGACTATGAAAATTGTACATTCACACTGAAGGCATCAAAACTATGAATTAACACATGTGGAATTATATACTTAACAAAAAAGTGTGAATTAACTGAAAATATGTCTTATATTCTAGGTTCTTCAAAGTAGCCACCTTTTGCTTTGATGACTGCTTTGCACACTCTTGGCATTCACTTGGGGACACTTTCAAAGTTTGCCCAATTTTTCGGACTGACTGACCTTCATTTCTTAAAGTAATGATGGCCACTCGTTTTTCTTTACTTAGCTGCTTTTTTCTTGCCATAATACAAATTCTAACAGTCTATTCAGTAGGACTATCAGCTGTGATCCACCAGACTTCTGCACAACACAACTGATGGTCCCAACCCTATTTATAAGGCAAGAAATCCCACTTATTAAACCTGACAGGGCACACCTGTGAAGTGAAAACCATTTCCAGTGACTACCTCTTGAAGCTCATCAAGAGAATGCCAAGAGTGTGCAAAGCAGTCATCAAAGCAAAAGGTGGCTACTTTGAAGAACCTAGAATATAAGACATATTTTCAGTTGTTTCACACTTTTTTGTTAAGTATATAATTCCACATGTGTTAATTCATAGTTTTGATGCCTTCAGTGTGAATGTGCAATTTTCATAGTCATGAAAATACAGAAAAATCTTTAAATGAGAAGGTGTGTCCAAACTTTTGGTCTGTACTATATGCTGGAAATTTGCATCACATTTTTCTGCACATGGAAAGCTTCTGCAGCATCTAAACATGTCATTAGGATTTCAATTGTCATCCTGGCTGAGTTTACTCCAATGAAATTATATCTAAGGTGACACAGTCATCTACAGGACATTATTTTAATTTGGGTTTACAAATGTCTTTTCATATTGAGTAACAGTTTAATTTTACATTTTTTCATTTTTTTTATTTATATTTTAACTTTTTTTTGTTATTCTTCTAGGCAAACCATTCAATACTGACCTGCTGATAAACAGTGCAGTTTCCAATGTAATCTGCCCTATTATCTTTGGGAAAAGGTTCGAGTATGATGACCCAACATTTCAAAAATTAATCAAAATGTTAGCTGAAAATGACATTCTGATTGGTACACCCAAAGTGATGGTAAGAAAACCATCAGATCTTATATCTAAACTTTTTAGTGAATTCTTAGAATAGTTTCAGGATAACTTTCATGACTAATGGCAGTGCAATCATGAGCTCAGACAATTAGACTCAAACTCATTTCTTGGTTTTCACCCACTACTCTCCAGTCGCTTCATTTATAAATGAAAAGTGCACTATTTATTAGATGATAATGTGCAAACTTGGTTCCCATAAATAATGCCTTCAATTCAAGAATTTATTTATTTATCTTACTCACTTATATAGCGCCATTAATTCCACAGCACTTTACAGACATTATGGGCACTGTCCCCATTGGGGCTCACAATCTAAACTCTCTATTAGTATGTCTTTGGAATGTGGGAGGAAACCTATGCAAACACAGAGAGAACATACAAACTCCTTGCAGATGTTGTCCTTTGTGGGATGTGAACCCAGGACCCCAGTGCTGCAAGGCTGCAGTGCTAACCACTGAGCCACCGTGCTGCCAGTGCAATATCCAAGTATTCTGTTTCCTCTTTCTCATATTCAGTTGGTTACTGTACCAGATCAGAACAGTCCTTCTCAGACACTCACTACATATATACAGTGGGTACAAGATGAACATAATAGGGAGTTTAGGAGAACCGACTGCTTTGCCCTATGGGGTTCCAAAATTTCTGTTGGTGGTCCTGTATAGATTATTATTATGCATTGCAAAATGTACACTGTTTTAAACAGGGTGATTCAATCACTACTTTACCTGGAAAAATTGCTATAATGTGACGCTGAGTCAATTTTCACGGCCAGGCCATGAGACGGGATGGTCAAGGAGTCCGAACCCAAAGCCAGGAGGATACGTCATAAACAGAGGGAAGAGGTAAAGGCATAGTCAGGTAACGTACTGTGGGTCAGAATTCCAAGAGGACAGCAGATCAGAGCAGAACAGGTTAAACAGACGGATAGGCAGAACAGGGTCCAAGGTCAGGCAGCAGAAGATCAATAAACAGAACAAGGCACAGAGAACAAACCACACACTAGCTGAATGTACGTCTGGCAGAGATCGGGGACAAACAGCTCAGTTAAGTAGCCAGGCATTCACCTGGGATAATGAACACCTGAAGATAGCCAGTGCTTCCCAGTCTCAGATTGGACAGCCGAGCTGTCAGTAACCACACTGAGCTATTGCACGCCCCTGTACCAGATTGGACGGTCGAGCTGTCAATCACAGTACTGACAGCTCCAGCACGCCCCTGTACAAGATTGGACAGATGAGCTGTCAGCCACTGCGTCTCAGACACAGGGAGGGACTGGAACCGTGACTTATAACTTCTAAAAGAGATGATCTATCGTACTTGTAAAGATCTGAGGTTGAGGGTTTTAATAATCACCTAGACAAGTTAACGATGCAACAATATTTTATTCCTTACTAGAGATGAGCGGTGTTTGACTCGAACTGTTCACCAATCTCAAATTCGAGCTGTTTTGGGCGGTGTTCGAGACGTTCGACGAACCCGAACGATTTGCAAAAAATCCGGCTATTCGAGGTTATGTTCGATAACTGTTCGTGCACCAAAATCGTAACTGGATTTTTTCACAGTAATACTGTTAATCAATGTTAACAGACAGTTTCAGTGTAGAGTGGGCAGGGGGAGGGGCATGGGATGGATCTCTGCAGAAATAATGCCGATCTCCATTTTTTTTTCTTTCCCGCTTTTACAGTGGGGCGGTGCAGTCTGTCAGCCTATCAGCAGCGCACACACGCAGCAAAGTGCTTTTTTTCACACAAGCAAGGGCATGTGTCATTGGCTGTGTATGTCACATGTCCTTGCCCTATAAGACCCAGCCATTTTCCCTGTCGCCACCATTTTCTCACTGCTGCAGCTGAGTGTTAGACGGCACCGCTGCTGCTGTTAGCACTATATTGTGTAACTGTGAATTGCAAGCAAATTTTCTCTTAAATAGACAGAAAGGTTTAGGTAGTAGGGATTAGTTGTAATTGTAGCCCTTTTGACGGCTAGGTTAAAGCAGTTCCTAGCACTTTTTTCCAGGCAGGTCTGTGCCAGTGCTGTGCAAGTGTTTTTCACAGCATTTGGCTAAATCTAGCTAAGCCAATCCTTTTGGGCCTCTAGCAGTGTGTGTTAGTCAGGGGAGTAGCCTATCTGTGTTGCAAGCTACACCACCTGTGTATCTAATACCAATTTTTTACTGCAATTAGCCAAGTAAAACCTTTTGGGCATAGTAGCAGTGTCTGTTACTCATTGGAGTAGCCCATCTGTACCAAGCTATACCACCTTTGTATTTAATAAAAATTTTTTACTGCATCTAGCCCAGTAAATACTTTTGGGCCTGTAGCATTGTCTGTTACTCATAGTAGTAGCCCATCTGTACCAAGCTACACCACCTTTGTATTTAATAACAATTTTTTACTGCGTCTAGCCAGGTAAAACCTTTTGGGCATAGTAGCAGTGTCTGCTACTCATTGGAGTAGCCCATCTGTACCAAGCTACACCACCTTTGTATTTAATAACAATTTTTTACTGCATCTAGCCCAGTAAATACTTTTGGGCATAGTAGCAGTGTCTGTTACTCATTGTAGCAGCCTATCTCTACCAAGCTACACCACCTTTGTATTTAATAACAATTTTTTACTGCATCTAGCCAAGTAAAACCTTGTGGGCCTGTAGCAGTGTCTGTTACTCATTGTAGTAGCCCATCTGTAAAAAAGCTACACCACCTTTGTATTTAATAACAATTTTTTACTGCACCTAGCCAAGTAAAACCTTTCGGGCAGAGTAGCAGTGTCTGTTACTCATTGTAGTAGCCCATCTGTACCAAGCTACACCACCTTTGTATTTAATAAATTTTTTTTACTGCATCTAGCCCAGTAAAACCTTTCGGGCATAGTAGCAGTATCTGTTACTCATTGGAGTAGCCCATCTGTACCAAGCTACACCACCTTTGTATTTAATAACAATTTTTTACTGCATCTAGCCCAGTAAAACCTTTTGGGCATAGTAGCAGTGTCTGTTACTCATTGGAGTAGCCCATCGGTACCAAGCTACACCACCTTTGTATTTAATAACAATTTTTTACTGCATCTAGCCCAGTAAATACTTTTGGGCATAGTAGCAGTGTCTGTTACTCATTGTAGTAGCCCATCTGTACCAAGCTATACCACCTTTGTATTTAATAACAATTTTTTACTGCACCTAGCCAAGTAAAACCTTTTGGGCATAGTAGCAGTGTCTGTTACTCATTGTAGTAGCCCATCTGTACCAAGCTACACCACCTTTGTATTTAAAAACAATTTTTTACTGCATCTAGCCAATTAAAACCTTTTGGGCTTGTAGCAGTGTCTGTTACTCAGTGGAGTAGCCCATCATCTTCCGTTCTCCATCTAACCCCTCGGCTCTGTGGTGTCCGCTCTCCCTCCAGCTCTCTCCTTCTCACAGGTGGACTACCGCGTGTATTCACACTGTGGCGAATCTTTTGGGCCCAGGCATAAGAAGTTGTCGAGGTAATGGATAATATGTGCCCCCTTAGAAACGTCCATTACAACCCATTCGAGGAAGCAACTAAATGCCTCAAATAGTGAGCAGGATCTGGACCACCCCATGGGCAAACAGCGATCTATATAGTATGCTCCTTCCCAGAAGCAGCCCAATAGGTGGACACTATTCGGAGGCACAGGTAGTAAGTAACCAGAACGCTGCATCAATGTCTGTTTTGGCCATTGGGGTGACCCTTCCCAACTTCTTGATCCGCCTGATTGTCTTGTCAAAGGATGTACAGTATGTACTACTGTACTTGGTTCCGCGTCGATGTTGTCGTTTACTGACCTGCCCCTTGGATATGACAAATGGTGGATTAGTCCGAATGTATTGGGTTCCGTTTTTGGCACAACTCACAACGGGGATACCACTACGTCTTGTAAGGAAAGTGTTCTGAATGGAACCGCCATTCTACCTAAAGATATTTCTTTTTTTCATTTTCTTGTCACGACGTCTGGGTGTTGGTAGGCTGATTTTAGATTTTTACTCCAGCCTTTCTTGATTTTAGAAGGGCATGACATGCCTATATCTGTGTCTCCCCCTCCTTTTACTCCTCCACCTCTTTTCTTTTCGCATGACTATATGTACTTGTCACTTTTCCATGTGTTAGTTGTATCTTCTGAGCAGTTTGTCAGCTTTTGGACACCTTTGAAGGTGTTTTCTATGTGTTTCTATGTGTTTTTGTTTGCCTGCCATTGGTTTTAACGGTGTTCGACGGTGTTCGACGAACAGTTCGGCGGACACACCGGTCTTCGACGAACCGAACCCGAACACTATGGGGGTGGCTCAACTCTATTCCTTACATCAAAGTTTTACAACATCTCCAGGTAAATGGCCCAAATACAGTTCCGTCAGGCCTCAAGTTACCAACCTGGGATCAGTAGTTCCACTGATTTTGTATCAGTTGATACTCATTGTATCCCAACTTTTGGTTGGCCAAACTTTTGGTTGACAGCTCCGCCAGATCTACTTTCAGCACTCACACAATGGACTTAGTCGCTGTTTGAACAATGGTTAGGGGCTCCTGAGATACTAATGAGATTACTGGAATGCTGGACACTCTACAAATTAAATTAGTGCACATACTGACGAGCAAGCAGAACAATAAAACACAGGAAGAAATTACTAATAAAACATAACAATAAGAATCATGGCACTGGTGCTCCGTGATGGAGAAAGTCTGCTCCTCACTGTACTTAAATTTTGACTATACATTCCCTGGTTTATGAGAAACTGATGTTTTAAAGCAGGTGTTGAAAATGTTTACCGTTCGCATTCAAGCACACCTGTTCTATATTATCGAATGTATTCCGCAGGATGACTGCGGTCATAGCCTGAATTTCTCGCTGAATGTTCTATCGGATTGCCTGTAATGTTCATGGCTTGTTACTGTACATTTGACCCTTCAAATGGCCCCAAAAGAAAAAATCCAGCAATAACAAATTCTTTTCTCTTGGTCGGGCCCTTTCTTTTCCTGAATGACAGTTACTCTGTACGGGTGAACACAAATTTTCTTGGCTGCTCTTTGACATATGGAATGAGACATGCCTGTCTTCTGGGAAATCCAGTGCAACAATTTACGTGGAGATGCCATAAGTCACTGTTTCACATCTTGAATTGTTTCCTCAGACATTTTCGAAGGTCCTCCATCATGCCTATCCAGAAATGTTCCAGCTTATTCACCTATGACAGAATACAGGGTTTGGACAGCAGCTTTCGACCTCCAAACTTCTCTAGACGCTCACTTTGGCACCTCTTCAAGAACTCAGTTTTCCAATAAGTTTTCACAATGAAAACACACTCCTCCAAACTGTATCTGTACATGCAAGTGTTTCTCACTAAATTAGAATATCATCAAAAAGTTAATTTATTTCAGTTCTTCAATACAAAAATTGAAACTCATATATTATATAGAGTCATTACAAAAATCTCAGTAAACTAAAAAAATTAACAAAAAACACCTGCAAAGGCTTCCTAAGCATTTAAAAAGGTCCCTTAGTCTGTTTCAGTAGGCTCCACAATCATGGGGAAGACTGCTGACTTGACAGATGTCCAGAAGGCAGTCATTGATACATTCCACAAGGAGGGAAAGTCACAAAAGGTCATTGCTAAAGAAGCTGGCTGTTCACAGAGTGCTGTATCCAAGCATATTAATGGATACTTGAGTGGAAGAAAAAGGTGCACAAGCACGGGGTAACCGCAACCTTGAAAGGATTGTTAAGAAATAGCAATTAAAAAATTTGGGGGAGATTCGCAAGAAGTGGACTGCTGCTGGAGTCATTGCTTCAAGAGTCACCTAACAGAGACGTATCCAGGACATTGGCTACAAGTGTCGCAATCCTTGTGTCAAGTCACTCATGACCAATAGACAAAGCCAGAAGCTTCTTACCTGGGCCAAGGAGAAAAAGACCTGGACTGATGCTCAGTGGTCCAAGGTGTTGTTTTCAGGTGACAGTAAATTTTGCATTTCATTTGGAAATCAAGGTCCCAGAGTCTGGAGGAAGAGTGGAGAGGCCACAGTCCAAGCTGCTTGAGGTCTAGTGTGAAGTTTCCACAATCAGTGATGGTTTGGGGAGCCATGTCATCTGCTGGTGTAGGTCCACTGTGTTTTATCAAGACGAAAGTCAGCGCAGCCGTCTACCAGGAAATTTTAGAGCACTTCATGCTTCCTTCTGCTGACAAACTTTTTGGAGATGGAAATTTCATTCTCAAGCAGGACTTGGCACCTGTCCATACTGCCAAAAGTACCAATACCTGGATTACACACAACAGTATCACTGTGCTTGATTGGCCAGCAAACTCGCCTGATCTTAACCCCATAGAGAATCTATGGGGTATTGTCAAGAGGAAGATGAGAGACACCAGACTCAACAAAGCAGACGAGCTGAAGGCTGCTATCAAAGCAACCTGGGCTTCCATAACACCTCAGCAGTGCCACAGGCTGATCGCCTCCATGTCACGCCGCATTGATGCAGTAATTGATGCAAAAGGAGTCCCGACTAATTATTGAGTTCATTTACTGAACATACATTTCAGTAGGATATTTCGGATTTTAAAAACATTTTTAAATCTAGTGTTATAAAGTATTCTAATTTACTGAGATAATGACTTTTGTGTTTTCATTGGCTGTAAGCCATAATCATCAACATTAACAGAAATAAACACTTGAAATAGATCACTCTGTTTGTAATGACTCTATATAATATATGAGTTTCACTTTTTGTATTGAAGAACTGAAATAAATTAACTTTTTGATCACATTCTAATTTAGTGAGAAGCACTTGTAGTTGACAAATGAAAAAGGAATTCGGCAGGTGTGAAATGTCAGCACCGCACAAACTACTAACATGCTGAAAGGTGCTTGACTTAACTTAATCTTGCAGTGGAGACGACCAGCGCGGCGACAAGTCGGTGGGATCACTTGGCGTGAGGGTGTTTTTCGGCACTGTCACTGAGGTTCATCACTCTCTCAATTCTCATGAACCAAAGCAAGTGAGTCCAAATTTCATAGCGATAGAGCATCTCTTTTAAATGTTACAGCAATTTTGCCGAGTAATGTAGGAAGGTAATTACCTTGTATAATGAATATAAGTTATCATCTCATAGCGGTTCTTCATATTTCATATCACTGAATAAGGAGTGTTCTAATATTCTTACAAGTGTACAGTACAGAGCACCTTATAGTACACTATATAGTTCTTATAGAATGAGTTATTCTTCAATTAGTTAAGAACTAATTAACAAATAAAAAACATATATTTTTGTCCTTTAAACATCACTACTCTTTCATAAAGGCATTATCTGGGATTGTAACCTACTTAAAAGGGAACTTGTCACATTGCACATGCAGTCCGGTCTGTGGAACAGCACAGGACAGGGAAGGATACGGCAAGTAGAATGATATAAGGATTTGCTAGAAAAGATTCAGTATAACTTCTAGTTTGTTCATTGCAATCCTGGGTGCTTTTATGAGTCCAGTGGGTTGTCTTACTAGTGACTGACATCTCTGAATCAAAGTCATAAGCTGTCGACCGAATTGTCACCCGACGGCTTTCTCATAGAGAGCACAAGACCGCACTTGTGTATGGGAGAGTATGTAGAGATGTCAGTTAGCAGAACGATTGACTGAAGCATCGTACAGCCAACATTCAACTAATGTGCATTGTCGACGTTACTCTTTATGGAAAAAGGAGACCCTTTCTTCTTATCCTAGATTTCTTTTAATCGATTGTTTGATTGCATTGAGGTGATGTGTCCTCTCATTGAAACGTAGGCCCCAACTTCATGAGTTTTGCATAAAGGTTTTGTGTTTTTTTGTTTGTTTGTTTTTTGCACATAGAACACATACGAGTCGTATCTATTATAGTCTTTGACAGGGGTGGGCAATTAATTTTCCCAAAGGGCAACATGAGAGACCGTGACTGTTGTGGAACGACGAACCTATAGGCTAAAATTAATTCTGCTCTATATTAATATTAAAATATTAATCATAATTAGTTTATATTAATTTTATGACTTAATATTGAACAGAATAAATTAAGTATGCTCGCATCCCCCTATATGCTGTATGAGCCAACACACAGCCCCCTATATACTTTAAGATCCTCCACACAGTCTCCTATATACTGTATAATCCCCCACATAGCTTCTCATATACAGTACAGTATGATCCTCAAGTCGTGGTGGCTCTTCAGGTCGCATGGGTGCTAAGCCTTGCATAGCCTGGGCATTTTTTCAGATCGATAAAGATGACCCAACTCGTGTTATCTGTAACATTTGTCAGCAAAAGCTAAGTAGAGGCCAAAAAATACATAGTTTGAGTACTTCATGCATGAACCGGCACATGGACATGAAGCATAAGTTGCAGTGCGAAGCTCAGTGTGCTACAATGCGGCCTAGCCGGCCGGGCCAACCACCGTCTGCCATATCTTGTGCATCCGCGGCCTCTTCATCCTATGTGACTGGGGGGACAGCAGTCACACATGTTTTGGGGCGCAGACCTGCCACCTCTTTACCCGCAACAGCCAGCGTGATTGGCAGGTCATCATTTTCTTTGGAGGTGGTAACACCAGCTGGTGTTGAGCGCTGTCCGACATCGATAGCACCACCTTTGGATCAAGGCAACCTAACATGTCCGCCTGCATCTTCCTCACAGACCGGCAGTTTGCCGGGGAGACCCTTATCAAGCCCGTCTAAGCACAATAGCCAGCCCTCGGTCCCTCAGATGTGGACAAGTAAAAGACCATTTCCTCCTAGCCATGAGAAAGCTAAGAGGTTGAATTTCACCATCTGCAAGCTCTTGGCTACAGAAATGCTGCCTTTCCGCCTGGTGGACACAGAGGATTTTCGAGACCTTATGTCCGTCGCAGTGCCCCAGTACCAGATGCCCAGTCGGCACTACTTCTCAAAGAAAGGTGTGCCTGTGCTCCACCAGCATGTCGCACACAACATCACCGCTTCTTTGAGAAACTCTGTGTGTGACAGGGTGCATTTCACCACAGACACTTGGACGAGTAGGCATGGACAGGGGCGTTACATGTCGCTGACTGGGCACTGGGTAACTATGGTGACAGCAGGACAAGGGGCTGCTGTCCAAGTCTTGCCGTCCCCACGAGTTGTGCGTCAATCCTCTTTATCTCAAAGTTCCTCCACTGCTTCTGCCTCCTCAACCTCCTCTCGGTCTTCCACCTGCACCCAAAGCCTGTCTGGTCATGCCACAAGCTTTCTAACTGCGCAGAAGGGATTCTGCACACCTCCTTACTATGCTGGCAGTAGGGCTCAATGTCATCAGGCGGATTTTACTTTGAAATGTCTGGGAAATGTGAGTCACACAGCTGAGGAGTTGTGGTCAGCTCTGGAGAACCAATTTCATGAATGGTTGTCTCCACTGGACCTGAAACCAGGGAAGGCCGTGTGCGACAATGCTGCAAACCTGGGTGCGGCCCTTCGCCGGGGCAATGTCACACACGTGCCTTGTATGGCTCACATGTTGAACCTGGTTGTCCAGCAATTTTTAGCCCACTATCCCAGACTAGATGGCCTTCTGCAGAGGGCACGGTCGCTGTGTGCTCTCTTCCGCTGTTCGCATCCCGCAGCTCAGCGACTTACATCTCTACAGAAGTCGTTGGGCCTGCCACTTCACCGGCTAAAATGCGATGTGCCTACCCGGTGGAATTCAACTCTGCACATGTTGCAGCGACTGTGGCAGCACCGACAAGCCCTGGTGCAATACGTTCTGACGTATAGCCTGGGCCAACGAGATCCAGAGGTGGGGCAAATCACGCTGGAGGAGTGGTCTCAGATCAGGGACCTATGCACCCTTCTGCACAGTTTTGAAATGGCGACGAAGATGTTTAGTGCTGACGATGCCATTATCAGCATGACTATTCCGGTGATTTACATGCTGGAGCACATGTTAAACAGAATTCGGAGTCAGGTGGTGGCACAAGAGGAGGTGGAGGAAGTAGAGGAGGAGGAGTTGTATGCAGAAGGGCTAACATCTGCAAGGTTCAGACGATCGGCAGCACCAAGGCGGCAGGCATGTGAGGGTGGGGGAGATGGTTTTACCAGGGCGCATGGTAGCAGCCAAACTAGTGAGGAAGGTGCAGGAGCCCAGGAAGAAGTGGAGGACGAACTGATGGAAGACTCATCAGATGAGGGAGACCTTGATCACATTTCTGTTGTGCGAGGTTGGGGGGAGAGGACAGAGGAAGGAAGCATGATTGTTACCTCGCCACCAACACAACAGGGACTTGGTGCTCCTGGATGCGCAACACACATGAGTGCCTTCTTGCTGCACTACCTGCAACATGACCCTCGAATTGTGAGAATTAGAAATAATCCTGACTACTGGGTTGCCACACTGTTAGATCCCCGGTACAAAAGTAAATTTGCAGAAATTATTCCTGCCGTAGAAAGGGATGCACGCATGCAGGAGTATCAGCAGAGACTGTTGCAGAATCTTACATGTGCTTTTCCACAAAATACCAGTGGTGCACGTAGTGAATCTCACAGTTCCATCTTGCCAACCGTGGGACCGTCAAGTGTTCAGCACTCAAACCGTAACAGAACCACAGTATCTGCTGGTAACATCAATTTTGCGGAATCATTTCACCACTTTTTTAGCCCATCCTTTGCAAGGCCACAGGAGACAAGAAGTCTGACACATAGTCAACGCCTAGAGACGATGGTACAGGAGTATCTCCAAGTAAACATTGAAGCCATGACTGTGTCACTGGACCCTTGCTCTTTTTGGGCTTCCAATCTGGATAAATGGCCGGAGCTAGCCACTTATGCCTTGAAGATCATGTCATGCCCCGCAGCCAGCGTTCTGTCTGAACGTGTGTTCAGCGCTGCTGGTGGTGTGCTGACAGATAAGCGCACGCGGCTCTCCACTGATAATGTAGACAGACTCACGTTCATAAAGATGAACAAATCATGGATCCGAAACGACTTTTCTACCCCTGTGTCATCCTGGGGAGAGTAAAAGCTTGATGATTGGTTAAAATCACCCTACCAACCGTTTTATGCTTTCAAATTACTAATCATGTTTATCTGTATCTTGGCTGGAAAATAATTTGGGCTTTGTAGCAGTGTGCAGCACTGATTCTATTAGGCCATCTATAATAAGCTCCACCAGATTTAAAATTACTAATCATGTTTATCTGTATCTTGACTGGAAAATAATTTGGGCTTTGTAGCAGTGTGCAGCACTGATCCTATTAGGCCATCTATACTAAAGCTTCACCAGATTTAAAATTAATAATAATTTTTAGCTGCATCTAGCCCGGAAAATAATTTTGGGGCTCCGAGATGCGCAAGACACATAAGTGCCTTCTTGCTGCACTACCTGCAGCATGACCCTCATATTGTCAGAATTCGAAGTAATCATGACTACTGGGTTGCCACACTCTTAGATCCCCCAAACTTTTCGATCAACCTTTTCATTTTAATAAAGACCAAAAAAATGGTCATTTTTGAAATTATAAGCATTAGCAGGTTGTTAGAAACTGAAATCAAACAGTTTTCAACTCAAAACTTTATTCTAGGTGATGTTACATTTTCACATAGGACCCCTTGTTCGAAAGGAGCTTCTGAACTCTCTCGTCCATTGAATTTGTCAGGTTTTGGATGGTTTCTGCTTCAATTGTTTTGCATGAGGACAGAATACCCTCCCAGAGCTGTTGCTTCGATGTGAACTGCCTCCCGCCATCATAGACACTCCTTTTGATGAAGCTCCAGAGGTTCTGAATGGGGTAGAGGTCAGGGGAGCATGGGGGTCACACCATAAGTTTGTCCCCTTTTATGCCCATATCAGCCAGAGATGCAGATGTTTTATGTGCAGCATGAGATGGTGCATTATCATGCAAAAAAATGATCTTGCTGTGAAATACACGGTTCTTCTTCTTGAACCATGGCAGGAAGTGCTGTTTGAGAAAATCCACATACATTATGGAGTTCATCTTTAGCGCCTTCAGGGATCCTAAAGGGGCCGACAATCTCTCTCCCCATGATTCCAGCCCAAAACATTACTCCACCTCCTCCTTGTTGGCGCTGTAGCCGTGTTTGCGTGGGGTGTCCATCAACCAGCCATCCTCCACTCCATCCATCTGGACCATCGAGCGCTGCACGGCACTCATCCGTGAACAAAACAGTTTTGAAATCAGTCTTCATGTAATGTTTGGCCCACTGGAGCCGTTTCTGCTTGTGTGAAGTGGATAGAGGAGGTCGACAGGATGGCGTATGCACAGCTGCAAACCTCTGAAGGACCCTGCATCTTGTTGTTTGGGGGAAGTTGGAGGCACCAGCAGCTTCAAAAACTTGTCTGCTGCTATGACAAGGCTTTTTTGCCGCTGCTCTTTCAACCTGACGTAATTGCCTGTAGGAAAGAGTCCTCAATTTGCCCTTATCAGCACGCACACGTGTGTACTGTGAATCAGCTACATACTTCTTGATTGCCAAGACACTTCATCCTGATCATCGCACAATGTTGATTGTAGTCATGCCTTGACCTAAACACTCCACAATTTGTTGCTTCTCAGCAGCCGACACATCCTTTTTCTTTCCCATTTTGGCAGAAAATGTAGGCTGCTTAATAATGTGAGACAGCCTTCTTAAGTAGTCTTGCCTTTCATTGGACACACCTGCCAAACTAATTAGCACAGGTGTCTGCAATTGCTTACAGTGATATAAAGAGCCCTGACACACATCACCATCAATAAGTTTAACTGACAAACAAACAAATTCTTCCCTTATCACTCCTAAACACTTTTTGCATAATAATTTGGAACACAGTGTACATGTGCTTTTCCACAAAACACCAGTGGTTCACGTAGTGAATCTTACAGTTCTAACTTGCCAACCGTGGTCTGTATGGAGTTGTTCAATAAAGGGCCGAAAATTAAGATAACATAGATGGGAGAGGTCTCTATGAATAGGAATTCCTAAGTATTTGATACCCTGTGAGGGCCAGGCAAAGGGAAAGTTGGACTGGATGGAATCCTATATGGATTTGGGGAGGGAGACATCGAGGGCCTCAGACTTCGCTGCATTGATTTTAAAATTTGACCATGTAACAAAGTGATCTATTTCAGCCATAACAGCATGGATGGATATATGTGATTGAGTGATATATACTAGGACATCATCAGCAAATAGAGAGCACTTGTACTCGGTGCCTCCCACCTCAATCCACCTAATATTGGGGTTATGGCGAATTGATGAGAGCAGGTGCTCCGTCACTAGGATGTATAAGACAGGGGACCGAGAACATCCCTGCCTTGTCCCATTGGTGATTGTGAAAGGTGATGAAAATGTTCTGACGCGCCCCCTGGGCCTTGGGACACCCGGAGCCGGACCCTTTTTGGTGGATGCTGGTGGTTGTAGTCTCCGTGGCGGCGACCCGGTTCCGTGGCTCAGGGCGGTCAAACCAGTGGCGGAACTATTTATGTGGTTTTGATGTTTAAATGTCCGACTACGCCACCCGTGGATTGCGGTCAGAGTGAACCGCCGCTCCAGGGCAGACCGCTGAGGCTGGTGTTGTGGGTGCAGCAGAGCGTAGCATAACTCCCCACGGGAGGAGTATAGCCTCAGGGCAGTGTATGCGGAGGATGGGGGTGATGGTGCAGGGCAGCAGCAGTAACGACACGGAGTCAGTGATGCAGTCCAGGGCCTTTACTCACAGTTCTTATTATCCAGACCACGTCTGCAGGTAACGGCTGCCCACGTCGTATTGTGCTCACCAGGTGAGGGGCTCAGACAACTCCCAGATAACTTTGGAGTGCTTCACAGGACCCCCTTTGTGTGTCCTTTGTCTGGCCTTTCTTACCAACCCTTCTGTCCGGCTGCCTCGGGCCTCCTCTTGGTAAACTTGGCGCCAGTTTCCCTGACCCTATGTGGTGCCTTCCTAGCGGGTGTAGCGAGGGGCTGCGCCACATAAAATGTCACAGCCTCCTGTTTCTAGCTGAGGGTCGTTTCCTGCCTCCACTAGTTTCGGGGACCGGTCTCCCCCTTTGGCCTGACCCCTCCACGCAGGTGGATTCGGGCGTGCGGTGGCGACTCGCCCGTCCGCACCCCTGGGATCCCTTCGTTCCTCGTTCCTGGAGCCTTCTCCGCTCCTCTTCCTTCCTTCTCCCTCTTCCAGGCCTGGGCCTCTGTTACTAGGCCCGCCTCCGGAGCAGAGCTCATGCAGAGCCCCTGCTCCCTGCCACTTCTGCTCAGACTTCTCTGCACTGAACTAAGATGGTGCCCACCTTTTATACTCCCTTCTCAATGCACCCAGGAACTGCTTCCTCCCTGCTCCTGCACTACAGGGTTCCCCTTCCTCAGTGTTCCCTCCCCCCACTCCAGCCAGGGACAGGGACTGTCGTGCCCATCTCAGGGGCATATTGGTCACCCTGCCCCACGGCAATGTGGTGTAATGCATGCAGGTGTCGGGTCCTGATCCACACTACATCCTTACCTGAGAGTGAGATATCACACCTCTGGGTGAGGTGCAATACCTCTGTAGCAACCGAGCCCTCAGGGTGCTACAGTTCCATTTATCTTCAGCCTAGGTGACGTATTGCGATACAGGGCCGTGATTTTGGCTATAAAAGGGTCCCCTAGACCCCTACCCCAAGCTTTTTAAGAGAATCATATATGGCGTGCCAGGAGACTCTATGGAATGCTTTCTCAGCATCCAACGAGAGTATCTAATTACAAATTTTTAATTGCATCTAGCCCAGGAAATACTTTGTGCCTAGTAGCAGTGTCTGCTAGTCAGCGGATTATCCCGGCTGTTAAGCAAGCTACACCACCTGTAGTTTGGACACTTAATTTTTTCAAAGGAAATGCTTCGGGACCACGGGATACTCAGTGAAGAGCATCAGGAGGCACCCCAAGGCATAGGGGCTGAGACTGGCAGTAGGATGCCTTGCGGTGGACAGCCGAGCTCGATCCTTATAAAAGCTTTTTAACTGCAGCAGCTTTAGTGGACGCTACTGGAGCTGGAATTACGCGGCTGCTGGCATGAGACTTGCCCTCCAATAGATCCTTGTAAATGGATTTAAAGTGTATTCATTCAAATTAGAGAGACAATTTAAATTAAAAAGCTTAGAGCTGCCTCCACCACAGGGGGGCTCGCTCGACCCACCAGCGGACAGGCACCAGTATTGGGAGAGGGGGGCTGGCCGTCAGGGTTCACCGCGGCTCTGGCACAAACCCGGCGACGCGGAGGTGGCACGGGCAGGAGCGGACTGAACGTGTCGGCTTCTCACTTTTTGGATTTTAGAAGGGCATGACATGCCTATATCTGTGTCTCCCCCTCCTTTTACTCCTCCACCTCTTTTCTTTTCGCATGACTATATGTACTTGTCACTTTTCCATGTGTTAGTTGTGTCTTCTGAGCAGTTTGTCAGCTTTTGGACACCTTTGAAGGTGTTTTCTATGTGTTTAAATGTGTTTTTGTTTGCCTGCCATTGGTTTTAACAGTGTTCGAAGGTGTTCGACGAACAGTTCGACGAACAGTTCGGCGAACACACGGGTGTTCGACGAACCGAACCGAACTCGAACACTACGGGGGTGGCTCAACACTAGTTGCCACACTCTTAGATCCCCCAAACTTTTCGATCAACCTTTTCATTTTAATAAAGACCAAAAAAATGGTCATTTTTGAAATTATAAGCATTAGCAGGTTATTAGAAACTGAAATCAAACAGTTTTCAACTCAAAACTTTATTCTAGGTGATGTTACATTTTCACATAGGACCCCTTGTTCGAAAGGAGCTTCTGAACTCTCTCGTCCATTGAATTTGTCAGGTTTTGGATGGTTTCTGCTTCAATTGTTTTGCATGAGGACAGAATACCCTCCCAGAGCTGTTGCTTAGATGTGAACTGCCTCCCGCCATCATAGACACTCCTTTTGATGAAGCTCCAGAGGTTCTGAATGGGGTAGAGGTCAGGGGAGCATGGGGGTCACACCATAAGTTTGTCCCCTTTTATGCCCATATCAGCCAGAGATGCAGATGTTTTATGTGCAGCATGAGATGGTGCATTATCATGCAAAAAAATGATCTTGCTGTGAAATACACGGTTCTTCTTCTTGAACCATGGCAGGAAGTGCTGTTTGTGAAAATCCACATACATTATGGAGTTCATCTTTAGCGCCTTCAGGGATCCTAAAGGGGCCGACAATCTCTCTCCCCATGATTCCAGCCCAAAACATTACTCCACCTCCTCCTTGTTGGCGCTGTAGCCGTGTTTGCGTGGGGTGTCCATCAACCAGCTATCCTCCACTCCATCCATCTGGACCATCGAGCGCTGCACAGCACTCATCCGTGAACAAAACAGTTTTGAAATCAGTCTTCATGTAATGTTTGGCTCACTGGAGCCGTTTCTGCTTGTGTGAAGTGGATAGAGGAGGTCGACAGGATGGCGTATGCACAGCTGCAAACCTCTGAAGGACCCTGCATCTTGTTGTTCGGGGGACGTTGGAGGCACCAGCAGCTTCAAAAACTTGTCTGCTGCTATGACAAGGCTTTTTTGCCGCTGCTCTTTTAACCTGACATAATTGCCTGTAGGAAAGAGTCCTCAATTTGCCCTTATCAGCACGCACACGTGTGTACTGTGAATCAGCTACATACTTCTTGATTGCCAAGACACTTCATCCTGATCATCGCACAATGTTGATTGTAGTCATGCCTTGACCTAAACACTCCACAATTTGTTGCTTCTCAGCAGCCGACACATCCTTTTTCTTTCCCATTTTGGCAGAAAATGTAGGCTGCTTAATAATGTGAGACAGCCTTCTTAAGTAGTCTTGCCTTTCATTGGACACACCTGCCAAACTAATTAGCACAGGTGTCTGCAATTGCTTACAGTGATATAAAGAGCCCTGACACACATCACCATCAATGAGTTTAACTGACAAACAAACAAATTCTTCCCTTATCACTCCTAAACACTTTTTGCATAATAATTTGGAACACAGTGTACATGTGCTTTTCCACAAAACACCAGTGGTTCACGTAGTGAATCTTACAGTTCTAACTTGCCAACCGTGGTCTGTATGGAGTTGTTCAATAAAGGGCCCAAAATTAAGATAACATAGATGGGAGAGGTCTCTATGAATAGGAATTCCTAAGTATTTGATACCCTGTGAGGGCCAGGCAAAGGGAAAGTTGGACTGGATGGAATCCTATATGGATTTGGGGAGGGAGACATCGAGGGCCTCAGACTTCGCTGCATTGATTTTAAAATTTGACCATGTAACAAAGTGATCTATTTCAGCCATAACAGCATGGATGGATATATGTGATTGAGTGATATATACTAGGACATCATCAGCAAATAGAGAGCACTTGTACTCGGTGCCTCCCACCTCAATCCACCTAATATTGGGGTTATGGCGAATTGATGAGAGCAGGTGCTCCGTCACTAGGATGTATAAGAGAGTGGACAGAGGACATCCCTGCCTTGTCCCATTGGTGATTGTGAAAGGTGATGAAAATGTTCTGATGCACCCCCTGGGCCTTGGGACACCCGGAGCCGGACCCTTTTTGGTGGATGCTGGTGGTTGTAGTCTTCGTGGCGGCGACCCGGTTCCGTGGCTCAGGGTGGTCAAACCAGTGGCGGAACTATTTATGTGGTTTTGATGTTTAAATGTACGACTACGCCACCCGTGGATTGCGGTCAGAGTGAACCGCCGCTCCAGGGCAGACCGCTGAGGCTGGTGTTGTGGCTGCAGCAGAGCGTAGCATAACTCCCCACGGGAGGAGTATAGCCTCAGGGCAGTGTATGCGGAGGATGGGGGTGATGGTGCAGGGCAGCAGTAGTAACGACACGGAGTCAGTGATGCAGTCCAGGGCCTTTACTCACAGTTCTTATTATCCAGACCACGTCTGCAGGTAACGGCTGCCCACGTCGTACTGTGCTCACCAGGTGAGGGGCTCAGACAACTCCCAGATAACTTTGGAGCGCTTTACAGGACCCCCTTTGTGTGTCCTATGTCTGGCCTTTCTTACCAACCCTTCTGTCCGGCTGCCTCGGGCCTCCTCTTGGTAAACTTGGCGCCAGTTTCCCTGACCCTATGTGGTGCCTTCCTAGCGGGTGTAGCGAGGGGCTGCGCCACATAAAATGTCACAGCCTCCGGTTTCTAGCTGAGGGTCGTTTCCTGCCTCCACTAGTTTCGGGGACCGGTCTCCCCCTTTGGCCTGACCCCTCCACGCAGGTGGATTCGGGCGTGCGGTGGCGACTCGCCCGTCCGCACCCCTGGGATCCCTTCATTCCTCGTTCCTGGAGCCTTCTCCGCTCCTCTTCCTTCCTTCTCCCTCTTCCAGGCCTGGGCCTCTGTTACTAGGCCCGCCTCCGGAGCAGAGCTCATGCAGAGCCCCTGCTCCCTGCCACTTCTGCTCAGACTTCTCTGCACTGAACTAAGATGGTGCCCACCTTTTATACTCCCTTCTCAATGCACCCAGGAACTGCTTCCTCCCTGCTCCTGCACTACAGGGTTCCCCTTCCTCAGTGTTCCCTCCCCCCACTCCAGCCAGGGACAGGGACTGTCGTGCCCATCTCAGAGGCATATTGGTCGCCCTGCCCCACGGCAATGTGGTGTAATGCATGCAGGTGTCGGGTCCTGATCCACACTCCATCCTTACCTGAGAGTGAGATATCACACCTCTGGGTGAGGTGCAATACCTCTGTAGCAACCGAGCCCTCAGGGTGCTACAGTTCCATTTATCTTCAGCCTAGGTGACGTATTGTGATACAGGGCCGTGATTTTGGCTATAAAAGGGTCCCCTAGACCCCTACCCCAAGCTTTTTAAGAGAATCATATATGGCGTGCCAGGAGACTCTATGGAATGCTTTCTCAGCATCCAACGAGAGTATCTAATTCCAAATTTTTAATTGCATCTAGCCCAGGAAATACTTTGTGCCTAGTAGCAGTGTCTGCTAGTCAGCGGATTATCCCGGCTGTTAAGCAAGCTACACCACCTGTAGTTTGGACACTTAATTTTTTCAAAGGAAATGCTTCGGGACCACGGGATACTCAGTGAAGAGCATCAGGAGGCACCCCAAGGCATAGGGGCTGGGACTGGCAGTAGGATGCCTTGCGGTGGACAGCCGAGCTCGATCCTTATAAAAGCTTTTTAACTGCAGCAGCTTTAGTGGACGCTACTGGAGCTGGAATTACGCGGCTGCTGGCATGAGACTTGCCCTCCAATAGATCCTTGTAAATGGATTTAGAGTGTATTCATTCAAATTAGAAAGACAATTTAAATTAAAAAGCTTAGAGCTGCCTCCACCACAGGGGGGCTCGCTCGACCCACCAGCGGACAGGCACCAGTATTGGGAGAGGGGGGCTGGCCGTCAGGGTTCACCGCGGCTCTGGCACAAACCCGGCGACACGGAGGTGGCACGGCAGGAGCGGACTGAACGTGTCGGCTTCTCACTTTTTGGATTTTAGAAGGGCATGACATACCTATATCTGTGTCTCCCCCTCCTTTTACTCCTCCACCTCTTTTCTTTTCGCATGACTATATGTACTTGTCACTTTTCCATGTGTTAGTTGTGTCTTCTGAGCAGTTTGTCAGCTTTTTGGACACCTTTGAAGGTGTTTTATATGTGTTTCTATGTGTTTTTGTTTGCCTGCCATTGGTTTTAACGGTGTTCGAAGGTGTTCGACGAACAGTTCGACAAACAGTTCGGCGAACACACGGGTGTTCGACGAACCGAACCGAACTCGAACACTACGGGGGTGGCTCAACACTACTCTCCAGTTGTTCTAGGATTGCCTTGGTTAAAACTGCACAATCCTTTGTTGGACTGGTCTACTAATGCGATTAAGTCTTGGAGTCCGAAGTGCTATGATAAATGTTGTAAAGGTCGCATTGCGGCTGTGGAAAAAGGGGAATTACCAGTACCTATTCAAGATTTTTGGAGGGTTTTTTCGGAGGAGGAGTCGCAAGTTTTACCTCCTCATAGAGATTATGATTGCGCCATTGAGTTTGTTCCAGGTGCTACTCTTCCCAAAAGTCGCTTGTTTAATCTGAATATCCCTGAAAGAAAGGCCTTGGAGGAGTACATAGAGACTAGCATGGCTGCTGGTCACATTAGACCTTCTAAGTCGCCTGTGGCAGTCGGATTCTTCTTTGTTAAAAAAAAGGATGGCGGTTTACGTCCATGTCTGGATTTTCGTGAAATTAATAAGCTTACCATACGCAATTCCTACCCATTGCCGTTAATTCCTGACTTGTTTAACCAGTTAGTGGGAGCCAAGTGGTTCTCAAAAATTGATCTCCGAGGGGCATACAATTTGTTACGTGTGAAGGAGGGTGATGAATGGAAAACTGCTTTTAACACTCCGGTAGGGTTATTTTGAGAATCTGGTGATGCCCTTCAGTCTTACCAATGCACCTGCATTTTTTCAGAACCTTATTAATGACATCCTGAGACCTTTGATTGGTAAGAATGTGGTTGTGTATTTGGATGACATTTTGATTTATTCACCAGATTTAGAGTCCCATTGACAGAGTGTACGTGAAGTTTTGCAGTTATTGAGTGATAATTCACTCTTTGCTAAGCTGGAGAAATGTGAGTTCGCTGTGCAGAAAATTAGTTTTTTGGGCTATATTGTCTCCAGCGAGGGCTTTGAGATGGACCCTGTGAAGGTTCAGGCTGTGCAGGAATGGCCTAGGCCTATTGGTTTGAAATCTATGCAGAGGTTTTTGGGTTTTGCCAATTTTTACAGGAAATTCATTAAGAATTTTTCTGTAATTGTTAAACCTCTAACTGATCTCACCAGGAAAGGTGCGAATACGACCCAGTGGACTACTGAAGTCATTGAAGCGTTTGAGTATCTCAAAGAGAGGTTCAGTTCTGCCCCTATCCTTATACAGCCTGATGAGACCAAACCTTTTTTGGTCGAGGTCGATGCTTCATCAGTGGGTGTCGGAGCAGTTTTGTTTCAATAGAACAAGGGTGGAGTACAACCTTGTGCCTTCTTTTCGAAAAAAAATTCGGAAACCGAACTGAATTATGATGTTGGAAATCGGGAGTTGCTGGCTATTAAACTTGCGTTTGAACACTGGAGTAATTTTTTGGAAGGCACTAGATTTCCTATTCAGGTTTTCACAGATCATAAGAATTTGATCTATCTGGATGCTGCCAAGCGCTTGAATGCCCGTCAAGCTAGGTGGGCACTTTTATTTCTCAGTTTCATTTTTCTGTTACCTATATCCCTGGTACTAAGAATGTTAAAGCCGATGCTTTATCTCGCAGCTTCTCTCCTATGGTCAGTGCCGAGGAGGAGGAGAGCATTTTGCAGAAAGGAGTTGTGGTGGCGGCATTGGACTCCGATTTGGAGAATGGGATTCTGAATGCTCATGATGATGCTCCATCTAACACTTCCCATGGGAGGTTGTTCATGCCTAGAGCCTTTAGGAGAGATTTGTTTGTGGAGTGTCATGAGTCTCGGTTGGCAGGTCATCCAGGAGTTTCAGAGACTAAGAGACTTATCAGTCGCAGTTTTTGGTGGCCTGGATGGCAGAAGGAAGTCATCAAGTGGGTGCGTCAGTGTACTCCTGCTGCGGGGTTGCTTTGCCCTCTGGAGGTTCCTAGTGCACCTTGGACGCATCTCACTATGGATTTTATTACTGATCTTCCTGTGTCTGAGGGTTTTACTGTCATCTGGGTGGTCGTAGACCGTTTTAGTAAGATGTGTCATTTGGTTCCATTCATTAAGTTGCCGTGCGCCAAGACACTCGCTAAGGCGTTTGTTAAGGAGATTGTCAAGCTCCATGGCGTTCCCACGGATATTGTTTCTGATAGAGGACCTCAGTTTGTGGCTCGCTTTTGGCGTGCTTTTTGTGACAGGTTGGGAGTTCATTTGTCATTTTCGTCTGGTTATCATCCTGAGTCTAATGGACAGACTGAACGAAAGAACCAGGATGTTGAACAGTTTTTGCGTTGTTTTGTGGCAGACAATCAAGAGGTGTGGTCTGAGTTTCTGCCTCTCGCAGAATTTGCTCTTAACAATCATACATCCTCCTCTGCTGGGTGTTCTCCTTTTTTTTGTTGCACTGGGAGACATCCGTCTTTTGGTTCGTTCTCCAAATTGGGGTCGGCGGTGCCGGAAGAGAAGAATTTTTCCGGTGATTTGGAGAGAGTTTGGACTAATGTATGTTGTAGCCTGCAAGAGGCTAGCAAGAAGTCCAAGAAGTATTTTGACAGAAAATGTAAACAGGTTTTGTTTACTCTTGGTGACATGGTTTGGTTGTCCTCGAAGAACTTGCGGTTGAGGATTCCCTCTAAAAAACTGGTTCCTAAGTTTGTGAGTCCATTTAAAGTGCTTCAGGTTGTTAACCCATCTGCTATCAGGTTGGATGTCCCTACTTCCTGGAAGATTAATCCTGTGTTTCATGTTTCCTTGTTGAAAAAGGCTGACGTTTCTAATAGGGATGCCACTGTCACAGTTCCTCCTGTGGTGGAAGACGGTGAATATGAAATTTCTCTAATTTTGAATTCAAGATGGCATAGAGGGAGATTACAGTATCTTGTTGTAACGGGTCTGGGAGGCGGAACCTCTGGGCTACTATACAAGGGAGCGGTCCTTGTAAGGGAGCGGGTGGCGACCAGGCAGGCAGTCACAGCAGGTGACCGGGACAGTCTCTGGGTGTACGGGCAGGAGGTCACGGCAAGTGATCAGGGCAGTCTCTGGAAGAACGGGCTGGAGGTCACGGCAAGTGACCGGGGCAGTCTCTGGAAGAACGGGCAGGAGGTCACGGCAAGTGACCGGGGCAGTCTCTAGGTAAAGGGTAGGTACGACCTGTGATGGCTGAACCTCCAGGTAGGCTAGCAAGGCAGATGGAGGATGTGTGCTCCTAGGTGAGCAAGCGAGAGTCTCTGGAATAGCAGGTGGTCACAACACGTGACGGCGGAGCCTCCAGGTAGGCAAGCAGGCAGGTAGCAGAGAAGCGCTCCCAGGTGAGCGGGCAAGAGTCTGGAATAGCTGGTGGTCACAGCACGTGACAGCGGAGCCTCCGGGCAGGCAAGCAGGCAGGTAGCGGAGAAGCGCTCCCAGGTGAGCGGGCAAGAGTCTGGAATAGCTGGTGGTCACAGCACGTGACAGCGGAGCCTCCGGGCAGGCAAGCAGGCAGATAGCGGAGAAGCGCTCCCAGGTGAGCGGGCAAGCTGGTCCATAGACAGACTGACCGGAGTTGTAAGGCAGACCGTCGGACCTCAGGCAAGTAGGCAGGTAGCTGATGTGCGCTCCCAGGTGAGCGGGCAAGTTGGTCCTTAGACAGACTGACCGGAGTTGCAAGACAGACCGTCGGACCTCAGGCAGGCAGGCAGGTAACAGGAAATCAGGCAGGATTAGGACAGCAAGCTGGCAGGAATCTGGCAGGTAACTGGCAACGGGACCTGAGGGCTGAAGCAGAGTAGAATGGTGCAACAACATTGCTCGGGCACCTCCATTTTGGAGGAGGTGCCTTATATATGGTAAAGTCCTCCGGCCATTGGCCGTGGACTCCTTAGGACGGCGCGCGCGGCCCCTTTAAGAGGGAGGGCGCGCGCGCGCGCCCTAAGCACAGTGGCCGGGAAGGAGCGCGCGCTGCCAGCAGAGCGGGAGAGGGACGCCGGGCACGGAGCAGAGCGGTGAGGGGAACAGCGTCCCTGCCTAGCAGAAGGCAGGGACGCCGGCACTACAGTACCCCTCCCTTTAGGCCCCCCCTTTTTTAGGCCAGATAGAAATTTAGCTAGGATGAGAGGGGCATGGATGTTCTCCCGGGGCTCCCACGTTCTCTCCTCAGGACCAAACCCCTTCCAATCTACCAGAAAAAAGGTCTTTCCTCTTACCCTTTTGGTGGCAAGAATGTTCTCTACCTCAAACTCGTCCTCAGCAGAAACCGGAGCAGGAGGCGTACCTGTAGACTTGGAAAAAGAGTTAAGCACCACGGGTTTGAGGAGAGATACATGGAAGGAGTTAGGGATCCGTAAGTTGGCCGGGAGTTTCAATTTATAGGCCACCGGGTTGATCTGACTGATGACCTCCAGAGGACCGATGAACCGAGGCCCTAACTTGTAAGAAGGTATCTTGAGTCGAACATATTTAGATGAGAGCCAGACTTTATCTCCTGGACGAAATTGTGGAGGATCCAGGCGTTTTTTGTCAGCGTGTCTTTTCATACGCTCGGATGACAGAAGGAGTGCGGACCGGGTACTCTCCCATATGGAGGAAAATTTGCTAATGAGAGATTCCGCAGCCGGGTTGTCCACAGAGGTGGAGACAGGAAAAGGAATCCGAGGATGCTGACCAAAGACTACAAAAAACGGGGATTTGGAGGAGGATTCGCTCTCGTGATTATTATAAGAGAACTCGGCCCATGGTAGGAGATCCACCCAGTCAGAATGGTGGGCATTAACGAAGTGCCGGAGGTAACTGGTCAGGTTCTGATTGATCCGCTCCACTTGACCATTGGACTGTGGGTGGTAAGCGGAAGAGAAGTCCAGGGTGACGTCTAGTAGTTTACAAGTGGCTCTCCAGAAACGTGAGGTGAACTGTACCCCACGATCCGACACGATGTGGAGGGGCAGGCCATGAAGACGGAAGATGTGGCGGATAAAGTCTTTAGCCAGCTCGGGTGCAGACGGAAGGCCTGGCAGGGGAATAAAGTGAGCCATCTTGGAAAAGCGGTCAGCGACCACCCAAATGACCGTACAACCGGCAGAGACGGGGAGATCAGTTATAAAGTCCATTGCTATATGCTGCCAGGGGGCAGCAGGTACAGGAAGCGGAAGGAGGCGTCCGGCTGGCAGATGTCTCGGGACTTTGTTGCGGGCGCAGGACACACAGGCAGAAACAAAGTCTATTATGTCCTTGTGCAGGGTAGGCCACCAATAGTGCCGGGCAATAAGCTGGAGGGTCTTTTTCTGACCGGCGTGGCCAGCTAGTTTAGACGAATGGCCCCAGTGTAGGATCTTCTCCCGATCAGGTACTGAAACAAACGTCTTACCGGGAGGGAGACGATTTAGACTCAGGGAGCCACCTGCATTACTCTGGCGGGATCGATGATATGTTTAGGTTCTTCCTCGAGATCGGACACCAGAAAGGATCGGGACAAGGCGTCTGCTTTGACGTTTTTGTCTGCCGGGCGAAAATGAAGAACAAAATCAAAGCGAGCAAAAAACAAGGACCACCGGGCTTGGCGCGGGTTAAGTCTCTGGGCATGCTGGAGGTAAGCCAAGTTCTTGTGGTCAGTGTAAATTATTACCGGATGAAGAGCCCCCTCGAGTAGGTAACGCCACTCCTCCAACGCCAGCTTGATGGCCAATAACTCTCGGTCTCCTATGGAATAGTTGCGCTCAGAAGAGGAGAAGAGTTTGGAGAAGAAGCCACAAGTTACCATTCTCCCGGAAGATGATTTTTGAGTAAGTACCGCTCCGGCTCCAGAGGAGGAGGCGTCAACTTCCAGGAAGAACTGCTTGTTGCCGTCCGGGCGATGCAGCACCGGGGCGGAAGAGAAGGCCTGTTTTAGGGAAAGAAAGGCCTCCTCTGCTTTGGGCGGCCACTCTTTGGGATTAGTACCCTTACGGGTGAGCGCGGAAATTGGGGCAGTCTGGGAAGAGAAGTGCGGGATGAAGAGGCGGTAATAGTTGGCGAAGCCCAGGAACCATTGAATAGCCTTCAACCCCTCTGGTCGGGGCCATTTCTCGATGGCAGACAGTTTCTCAGGATCCATTTGTAGGCCGGTCTGAGAGATAATGTAGCCCAGAAACGGAAGCGAGGTCTGCTCAAAGAGGCACTTCTCATATTTAGCGTAGAGATGGTTCTGCCTGAGCCTGAGCAGGACCCGACGAACATCCCTCCGGTGAGTCTGGAGATCCGGAGAGAAGACCAAGATGTCGTCCAGGTACACCACTACGTAGGAGTAGAGAAGGTCCCGGAAGATGTCATTGACCAACTCTTGAAAGACGGCAGGAGCGTTACAGAGGCCAAAGGGCATTACCAGATATTCATAGTGGCCGTCCCGGGTGTTGAATGCCGTCTTCCATTCATCCCCCTGACGGATACGAACCAGGTTGTACGCCCCACGGAGGTCCAGTTTGGTGAAGATTCTAGCCCCCCTCAGACGATCAAATAACTCCGGAATGAGCGGAAGGGGGTACTTATTCTTCACCGTGATCTGGTTAAGGCCTCTATAGTCTATACAGGGACGGAGAGGGCCGTCCTTCTTTTTGACGAAAAAGAAGCCTGCTCCCGCCGGGGAGGTAGATTTCCGGATGAATCCCCTGGCCAGATTCTCCTCAATATATTCGGACATCGACCGGGTCTCAGCAGCGGATAATGGATAAATACGCCCACGGGGAGGAGAAGTACCAGGTAACAGGTCGATAGGACAGTCGTATGGTCTATGAGGGGGTAGTGTCTCTGCCTCCTTTTTATTAAAGACATCAGCATAAGACCAATAAGGAATCGGAAGTCCAGGTAGATTAGCTGGGGTAGGAGAAGGACGGACGGGATGAACGGGAACCAGGCAGGTCTTATGGCAGCCCTGTCCCCAGCGAAGGACTTCTCCGGTCTGCCAATCAAGAATGGGTGCATGTTTCTGGAGCCAAGGTAGGCCTAGCAAGAGGGCGTGAGAGAGTCCAGGCAGAACATGGAAGGAGATACTTTCAGAATGCAGCATTCCCACCTGCAGAGTAATGGATTCGGTGATGAGTTGGATGGGGCGTGGTAAGAGCCCCCCATCCACGGCAGCAACAGACAAGGGTACAGCCAGAGGTTTGGTGGGGATGCGGTATTTCTCTACCAGGGACTGTGAAATAAGATTCCCGGCTGCTCCAGAGTCCAGTTGGGCTAGTTCGAAATAACGGTTCTCCCCGAAGACGATTGAAACTGACAACAGCAGGGATGGAGAGGATTTATTCTTGTCTAGGTGGACCTCTCTGAGCGAACCTAGACACAGGCGTTTCCCGAC
The DNA here is from genome assembly GCF_046119375.1 of Phyllobates terribilis. Taxonomy (NCBI): domain Eukaryota; kingdom Metazoa; phylum Chordata; class Amphibia; order Anura; family Dendrobatidae; genus Phyllobates; species Phyllobates terribilis. The sequence goes on along the minus strand of NW_027362769.1, from coordinate 344,578,946 downwards.
CTCTCCGGGCAGGCACGGATCCGGTGCTCCTTACTGCCACAGTAGAAGCAGGTCCCCTCGGCACGGCGTAAGTCCTGACGGGTCTTGACCATCTTGGTCTGGTCGACCTGCATAGGCTCAGGAGGGTGTACCTGGTTAGAGACAGAAGGAGTGACGGGTTTCTGAAAAGTAGGAGCTAGACGTGGTAACCTCCTCTCACGGGTGACCTCTCTGGCACGCTCCTGGAACCGTAGGTCAATCCGGGTGGCAAGAGTTATTAAGTCATCGAGAGTGGTAGGAATGTCCCGACCGGCAAGTTCATCTTTAATACGGCCGGACAGACCCTCCCAGAAGACGGAAACCAGAGCGTCGTTATCCCAGGCCAGCTCCGAGGCAAGGGTACGGAACCGTATGGCATATTGGCCCACGGTGAGACTTTCCTGACGGAGGCGTAGCAACGATGATGCGGATGAGGTCTTCCGTCCGGGTTCGTCGAAGACTTTCCGGAAAGCCGTGAGAAAAGCAGGCAAGTTGGACACCAGGGGGTCTCCTCTCTCCCATAGAGGATTTAGCCAGGCCAGGGCCTCCCCGGTGAGATGGGACATGATGAATTCAATTTTGGCTCGGTCGGAGTTAAACTGGTGGGACAATAGTTCAAAGTGCAGGGTGCACTGATTTATGAAGCCCCGAGCCTGGGCTGAGTCGCCTCCGAAGCGAGGAGGTGCAGAAAGCCGAGGTCCGGGGTAGGATATCATGGTGTTAGTGGACAGCGGAGCTGCCGGATTGCGAGACATGGCACTGGCGGAGGTTGTTGGTGGAGCAGTCAGAGTGTCCAGGCGAGTATTGACCTTCCGCAGGTGACCCAGGATGGACTCCTGTTGGGACCTTTGACGGGACAGTTCATGACACAGGTCCGAGAGCGAGGGAGCTTGGGTGCCACCGGGTTCCATGGCCCGAGCAAACTGTAACGGGTCTGGGAGGCGGAACCTCTGGGCTACTATACAAGGGAGCGGTCCTTGTAAGGGAGCGGGTGGCGACCAGGCAGGCAGTCACAGCAGGTGACCGGGACAGTCTCTGGGTGTACGGGCAGGAGGTCACGGCAAGTGATCAGGGCAGTCTCTGGAAGAACGGGCTGGAGGTCACGGCAAGTGACCGGGGCAGTCTCTGGAAGAACGGGCAGGAGGTCACGGCAAGTGACCGGGGCAGTCTCTAGGTAAAGGGTAGGTACGACCTGTGATGGCTGAACCTCCAGGTAGGCTAGCAAGGCAGATGGAGGATGTGTGCTCCTAGGTGAGCAAGCGAGAGTCTCTGGAATAGCAGGTGGTCACAACACGTGACGGCGGAGCCTCCAGGTAGGCAAGCAGGCAGGTAGTGGAGAAGCGCTCCCAGGTGAGCGGGCAAGAGTCTGGAATAGCTGGTGGTCACAGCACGTGACAGCAGAGCCTCCGGGCAGGCAAGCAGGCAGGTAGCGGAGAAGCGCTCCCAGGTGAGCGGGCAAGAGTCTGGAATAGCTGGTGGTCACAGCACGTGACAGCGGAGCCTCCGGGCAGGCAAGCAGGCAGGTAGCGGAGAAGCACTCCCAGGTGAGCGGGCAAGCTGGTCCATAGACAGACTGACCGGAGTTGTAAGGCAGACCGTCGGACCTCAGGCAAGTAGGCAGGTAGCTGATGTGCGCTCCCAGGTGAGCGGGCAAGTTGGTCCTTAGACAGACTGACCGGAGTTGTAAGACAGACCGTCGGACCTCAGGCAGGCAGGCAGGTAACAGGAAATCAGGCAGGATTAGGACAGCAAGCTGGCAGGAATCTGGCAGGTAACTGGCAGGTAACTGGCAACGGGACCTGAGGGCTGAAGCAGAGTAGAACGGTGCAACAACATTGCTCGGGCACCTCCATTTTGGAGGAGGTGCCTTATATATGGTAAAGTCCTCCGGCCATTGGCCGGGGACTCCTTAGGACGGCGCGCGCGGCCCCTTTAAGAGGGAGGGAGGGCGCGCGCGCGCGCCCTAAGCACAGTAGCCGGGAAGGAGCGCGCGCTGCCAGCAGAGCGGGAGAGGGACGCCGGGCACGGAGCAGAGCGGTGAGGGGAACAGCGTCCCTGCCTAGCAGAGGGCAGGGACGCCGGCACTACACTTGTCTCCTGGAAGGGTTTCGGTCCCGAAGACAACTCCTGGGTAAGGACGGATGATGTCTCTGCTCCTAGGCTTGTTAAAGCTTTCCACAGGAGGTTTCCTGATAGGCCTGGGCCTGGAGGATCTGGAGGATCCTCATAGAAGGGGGGTACTGTTAGAACCCTCCTGTTAGTTTTTGCTATCTTGTATTTTGCGGTCACGTGACCAGCTGCCTATATATTCCAGCTCCGCCCTTCTGGCTTTGCTGGACTTCAGTGTTTTTTGCCTGTTCTCTAGCCAGGTGCTTTGGTGCCTATCTCTGTCTAGTTTGTTTGGTCCTCTGCGACCTCTAGTACTTTTTGTCAGTTTGTCTTTTTGCTCTGCAACAACTTCTGTTAGGAGGTGTCTCGTTTTTGTCCCAGTCCTTAGTTCTTTTAGAGACCCCTTCCTTAATTCTATAGGTCTCCGTTCAGACTAGCCGAGGACAAAGGCGGGTCTGTTCACAAGGAACAGGCTGCCCGCTACATCGTAGGGATTCAGCTTAGTCTTACTGTAGGGACAGCTTTTCCCATTCTTTCCTTACTGTAGTTTATGTTGCAGATCATAACAACCTGGACTGATGTTGAATTGTCTTTGGATAATTCTGGAATCCTCCGTGTCATCCGCACTGGTCTCGTGTCACTTTTGGAACAGATGTGACGTCTTTGGTCAGCAAAGCAGGGGTTAACTTGACACTTCCCTGCTTTATATAGCACCATAACCAGTACTCAGTCCTTAATGTACAGGACACATATGTCAGGCTGGCAGAATCCTGACACTCGTTTAATATTCACCAGCTTTCATTGAAGCATTGTAGGTGATAAGAAACCACTGCAATGTGATGAAACTTGAACACAACACAGTTCATATAGGATCATCGTCCTCTGCAGTCCGGGTTATCAGTGGTGTGAATTGTATTTGACACAGTCTAGTATAACACTCAGCATTCACAACATCTTAACCTTCTGATATTTCTGGATATCGGTTGCTTCTTCTTGTAACTTTTGAGAATATCTTTGATTTATAAATATTAAAAGTCTTTATTCAGATAGAATTCATAATTGTGATGTCTTGATTGAAGTCTTCATTCCCTAATCTGATAACAAATCTGGCAATTTTCTTAACTTATAATATCACAGCGTACCATAGCAATCAATAATATCCATCTAATTATTATCAAAATATTAAAATAAATTATGTTTGGAATAATAAACAATAATAGTAATTCATTATTAATCAAGTTCTTCATGTGATAGAATATTTTTATGTCATAGGTGTAATTACATCAAAAAACCCATAAAAAATAACCTTTACTAGATATCATTAAAATATTGCCTTAAGGCACACAAATACTGTATAACATAGAAATAGACATAAAATTTGTGAAAAGATGATCAAATGCTGTTAGCTCAGGTAGATATATAGAAAGACATCAAGCTATAGGCTATAACGTCTAACAAGACGACATGTAGTCCAGAGAGACCCAATCATTCAGAGTCTCTCACAAAAGCCTATTCTTATATAACAGTCATAGATCATAATAGCAAGATTAGCCACTAAGAGTAACGCTAGAATATATTACTCATTTATTTTGATTCAAAAAAGATCCCTGGTGGAGGCGACATCAGTACAATATAAGATGATTCCTGAATCCTCTAATTCATCTCAGCATATCACCTGTTAATGTGAATATGCTTAATAACTAGCTGCAGTTAGCAGTATAATCACCAGGTGATAGTAGTACTCCAAAATTACAAACTAATATATAGATAAATAACTTCCCTAAGCTGGGATATAACAGCAGGTTCCCTTGCAAAAAAAAAGGTTCATATAGTATGACGTATGCACAGATGAAGCAATACCTCCCCCTCCTGGTATTTGTGCTGCCCCCATCCTGTCCCCACCATCCTATCCTGGTACGCATGGCACCCCTCATCCCCAATCCTGGTATGCATGGCACACCTCATCCCCATCCTGGTATGCATGGCACCCCTCATCCCCAATCCTGGTATGCATGGCACCCCTCATCCCTATCCTGGTATGCATGGCACCCCTCTGCCCCAATCCTAATATGCATGGCACCCCTCACCCCCAATTCTGGTATGCATGGCACCTCTCACCCCCAATCCTGGTATGCATGGCACCCCTCACCCCCAATCCTGGTATGCATGGCACCCCTCATCTCTATCCTAGTATGCATGGTACCCCATCCCTCATCCCTATCCTGGTATGTGTGGTATCCGTCACCCTGGTATGCATGGTACCCCATCCCTCATCCCCATCCTGGTATGCACGGCTCCTCATCCGAATCCTGGTATGCATGGCACTCCTCATCCCTATTCTGGTATGCATGGCCCCTCATCCGAATCCTGGTATGCATGGCCCCTCATCCCCAATCCCGGTATGCATGGCACCCCTCATCCCCAATCCCTGTATGCATGGCACCCCTCATCCCCAATCCCGGTATACATGTCACCCCTCATCCCCAATCCCGATATGCATGGCACCCCTCACCCCCAATCCTGGTATGCGTGGCACCCATTATCCCCAATCCTGGTATGCATGGCACCCCTCACCCCTATCCTATTATGCATGGTACCCCATCCCTCATCCCTATCCTGGTATGTGTGGTATCCCTCATCCTGGTATGTATGGTACCCCATCCCTCATCCCCATCCTGGTATGCACGGCTCCTCATCCGAATCCTGGTATGCATGGCACTCCTCATCCCTATTCTGGTATGCATGGCCCCTCATCCGAATCCTGGTATGCATGGCCCCTCATCCCCAATCCCGGTATGAATGGCACCCCTCATCCCCAATCCCGGTATGCATGGCACCCCTCATCCCCAATCCCGGTATACATGTCACCCCTCATCCCCAATCCGGTATGCATGGCACCCCTCACCCCCAATCCTGGTATGCGTGGCACCCCTCATCCCCAATCCTGGTATGCATGGCACCCCTCATCCCTATCCTAGTATGCATGGTACCCCATCCCTCATCCCTATCCTGGTATGTATGGTATCCTTCATCCTGGTATGCATGGTACCCCATCCCTCATCCCCATCCTGGTATGCATGGCTCCTCATCCGAATCCTGGTATGCATGGCACTCCTCATCCCTATTCTGATATGCATGGCCCCTCATCCGAATCCTGGTATGCATGGCCCCTCATCCCCAATCCCGGTATGCATGGCACCCCTCATCCCCAATCCTGGTATGCATGGCACCCCTTATCCCCAATCCCGGTATACATGTCACCCCTCATCCCCAATCCCGGTATGCATGGCACCCCTCATCCCCAATCCCGGTATGCATGGCACCCCTCATCCCCAATCCTGGTATGCATGGCACCCCTCATCCCCAATCCTGGTATGTATGGCACCCTCATCCCCAATCCTGGTATGCATGGCTCCCTCATCCCCAATCCTGGTATGCATGGCTCCCTCATCCCCAATCCTGGTATGCATGGCACCCCTCATCCCCAATCCTGGTACAGTACAGACCAAAAGTTTGGACACACCTTCTAATTTAAAGATTTTTCTGTATTTTCATGACTATGAAAATTGTACATTCACACTGAAGGCATCAAAACTATGAATTACCACATGTGGAATTATATACTTAACAAAAAAGTGTGAAACAACTGAAAATATGTCTTGTATTCTTGGTTCTTCAAAGTAGCCACCTTTTGCTTTGATGACTGCTTTGCACACTCTTGGCATTCTCTTGATGAGCTTCAAGAGGTAGTCACCGGAAATGGTTTTCACTTCACAGGTGTGCCCTGTCAGGTTTAATAAGTGGGAATTCTTGCCTTATAAATGGGTTTGGGACCATCAGTTGTGTTGTGCAGAAGTCAGGTGGATACACAGCTAATAGTCCTACTGAATAGACTGTTAGAATTTTTATTATGGCAAGAAAAAAGCAGCTAAGTAAAGAAAAATGAGTGGCCATCATTACTTTAAGAAGTGAAGGTCAGTCAGTCCGAAAAATTGGGAAACTTTGAAAGTGTCCCCAAGTGCAGTTGCAAAAACCATCAAGCGCTACAAAGAAACTGGCTCACATGAGGACCGCCCCAGGAAAGGAAGACCAAGAGTCACCTCTGCTTCTGAGGATAAGTTTATCCGAGTCACCAGCCTCAGAAATCGCAGGTTAACAGCAGCTCAGATTAGAGACCAGGTCAATGCCACACAGAGTTCTAGCAGCAGACACATCTCTACAACAACTGTTAAGAGGAGACTTTGTGCAGCAGGCCTTCATGGTAAAATAGCTGCTAGGAAACCACTGCTAAGGACAGGCAACAAGCAGAAGAGACTTGTTTGGGGTAAAGAACACAAGAAATGGACATTAGACCAGTGGAAATCTGTGCTTTGGTCAGATGAGTCCAAATTTGAGATCTTTGGTTCCAACCACTGTGTCTTTGTGCGACGCAGAAAAGGTGAACGGATGGACTCTACATGCCTGGTTCCCACCGTGAAGCATGGAGGAGGAGGTGTGATGGTGTGGGGGTGCTTTGCTGGTGACACTGTTGGGGATTTATTCAAAATTGAAGGCATACTGAACCAGCATGGCTACCACAGCATCTTGCAGCGGCATGCTATTCCATCCGGTTTGCGTTTAGTTGGACCATCATTTATTTTTCAACAGGACAATGACCCCAAACACACCTCCAGGCTGTGTAAGGACTATTTGACCAAGAAGGAGAGTAATGGGGTGCTACGCCAGATGACCTGGCCTCCACAGTCACCAGACCTGAACCCAGTCGAGATGGTTTGGGGTGAGCTGGACCGCAGAGTGAAGGCAAAAGGGCCAACAAGTGCTAAGCATCTCTGGGAACTCCTTCAGGATTGTTGGAAGACCATTTCCGGTGACTACCTCTTGAAGCTCATCAAGAGAAAGCCAAGAGTGTGCAAAGCAGTCATCAAAGCAAAAGGTGGCTACTTTGAAGAACCTAGAATATAAGACATATTTTCAGTTGTTTCACACTTTTTTGTTAAGTATATAATTCCACATGTGTTAATTCATAGTTTTGATGCCTTCAGTGTGAATGTACAATTTTCATAGTCATGAAAATACAGAAAAATCTTTAAATGAGATGGTGTGTCCAAACTTTTGGTCTGTACTGTATGTATGGCACCCCTCATCCCCAATCCTGGTATGCATATCTCCCTCATCCCCAATCTTGGTATGCATGATACCCCTCATCCCCAATCCTGGTATGCATGGCTCCCTCATCCCCAATCCTGGTATGCATGATACCCCTCATCCCCAATCCTGGTATGCATGGCTATCTCATCCCCAATCCTGGTATGCATGATACCCCTCATCCCCAATCCTGGTATGCATGGCACCCCTCATCCCCATTCCTGGTATGCATGGCTCCCTCATCCCCAATCCTGGTATGCATGGCTATCTCATCCCCAATCCTGGTATGCATGATACCCGTCATCCCCAATCCTGGTATGCATGGCACCCCTCATCCCCATTCCTGGTATGCATGGCTCCCTCATCCCCAAACCTGGTATGCATGGCACCCCTCGTCCCCAATCCTGGTATGCATGGCTCCCTCATCCCCAATCCTGGTATGCATGGCACCCCTCATCCCCAATCCTGGTATGCATGGCTCCCTCATCCCCAATCCTGATATGCATGGCACCCCTCATCCCCAATCCTGGTCAGTATGGTACCCCTCACCCCCCAATCCTGGTATGCATGGTCCTCTCACCCCCCAATCCTGCTATGTGTGGAACCCCTCACCCCCCCAATCCTTGTATGCATGGTTCCCTCACCCACCAATCCTGGTATGCACGGTCCCCTCACTCCCCAATCCAGGTATGTGTGGTACCCCTCACCCCCCAATCCTTGTATGCATGGTCCCCTCACCCCCCAATCCTGGTATGTGTGGTACCCCTCACCCCCTGATCCTGGTATGCATGGTACCCCTCGCCCCCCAATCCTGGTATGCATGGTCCCCTCACCCCACAATCCTGGTATGCATTGTCCCCTCACCCCCCAATCCTGGTATGTGTGGTACCCCTCACCCCACAATCCTGGTATGTGTGATACCCCTCACCCCCCAATGCTGGTATGCATGGTCCCCTCACCCCAGAATCCTGGTATATGCATGGTCCCCTCACCCAACAATCCTGGTATGTGTGGTACTCCTCACCCCCCAATCCTGGTATGCATGGTACCCCTCATCCCTTTCACACTGTACAAACATACAAAAAAAATAAACAGTTATACTCACCTTTCTTCTCTGTACACCAGCGCTGCTGCGTCCTGTTCTGCCAGGGGCCGGTGGAGGAGTCCGGCACCGGAGCACCGCGCTGTCCGGCGCCATTTTGCTGAAGACACACTGTAAATGTGTCTTCAGTAAAATGACGCCGGATAGCGCTATGCGCACACGCCGATCCGATGCCTCACTCCTGCCCTGGTCTCCGGCGAAGAGAGGCGCCACGGCAACGCTCCTCCTGGTCAAGTAAGTATGCAAGTATGGCGCCAGAGATCGCGGTATGCGTTCAGTGCCTATGCATACCGCAATCTCCGGAGCCATACACCTCCTCTTACCTGTAACGGCTGGATGCCTGCTTCTGTCTGGAGCCAGACTGCGCGTCACGCATGCGCAGTCTATCGAGGCTTCCGACAGAGGGACGCATTCCCGGTTATATTATAGATATATATTTAACTCAAAATTTTTGTATAATTTATCAATGCGCATAGTAAACTATTAAATTTAATGTCTTAATATTTCTTTGAATATTCCCCAAGTAAATATAATATAATATGAGAGTAATTCACTGAAATTTAGGACGCTTGAAAAAAATACTCTTGGCTTGCAAAAATAGAAATGTCATAGATTCTTTTTTTACTGGCTACCAGGTTTTAAGTTACGTGCGCTGAAAATAGAATGACTGAGATTCTATACTATTTGCTCAAAGTTGAAAGGCTGCAGCTGTCACACGTCATGCAGTAATGCAACTTTAGTTATAAAGCAAACACTTCATGCACAGAAGAATTAATTAATAAATGTCACGCATAATATAGTTCAACTAGTTATATTGTTATTTTCTTTTAAATGTTATACACATAAAATCATGGGATTTTTTTCCAACTTCCTGTGTGAATAAAGAAATAAATCCATTTTAGAGTTGTTTGATCAAATCTTGCTTTGGAATGAAAACTCTAAGGAAACATAAAAAATAAAATTAAATATCAAATTCATACAGAAACAGAATTATTTAAATATCTTACACATATATTTGTTCTAATGTAATTCAAAATATTGCTACTTTTATTTATATATGAGGTTTTAATTTATGAATTAATAATTTTTTAATTATTACTATAAATATATATATATAAATACAATTATAAACAATCTCTACTGTATACAAGTGTGTATATATATATTGTAGATATATATATATATATATATATATATATATATATGAACTAGCAGATACTATGTAACTACACAATTTTACTGTATAAGATTATAAATAACTAATGATACATTGTATGACACTTTGATACAACATATAATTACAATTTTTCTTAGCCACTCCCTAAACCAAATCTTCTGTCTCTGTCAAAAATCTCCAGAAAAGCTCTGTTTAGAAAAGACATCTTTCTATCCTTCAAAAGCTCAGATAACTCACTGTTTTTCAGTCTACATTCCATGACGTCACTCTCAGCTGGTCGTCTCACCTGCCTCTGTCCGTCAATTTTGGCCATTTTCCTTTTTAGAGAGTCACAGTTCTGACTGAGTGTTAACTCTTTCTGTGAAGAAATTTACTTTTGAATCATCTAATATGGCTTATAACATATATGAAAGCTTCTGCGTATTTCATAGATTTCATTTCGAAGATGACTCATTGGCTTTTGGTAAGATTTCTTTTCTGGTTTTACAAATTTAGCTTGATTTATTTTCTTTTCACGATTTTCATGTTTTCTAACAAAATCAAGCAACTGCGCACATTCAAATAAAGAAATTTTGTGACGCAATAACTCGAGATACTGGATTTAAGAATTCAAATTTTTGTACAAAAGTTATCATTTGCTGTAATTTTCCATTTTTGATGAGAGCTTTGTACAACCGTTCAAATATGGACATGAATGTACAGTACAGACCAAAAGTTTGGACACACCTTCTCATTTAAAGATTTTTCTGTATTTTCATGACTATGAAAATTGTACATTCACACTGAAAGCATCAAAACTATGAATTAACACATGTGGAATTATATACTTAACAAAAAAATGTGAAACAACTGAAAATATGTCTTATATTCTAGGTTCTTCAGAGTAGCCACCTTTTGCTTTGATGACTGCTTTGCACACTCTTGGCATTCTCTTGATGAGCTTCAAGAGGTAGTCACCGGAAATGGTTTTCACTTGACAGGTGTGCCCTGTCAGGTTTAATAAGTGGGATTTCTTGCCTTATAAATGGGGTTGGGACCATCAGTTGTGTTGTGCAGAAGTCTGGTGGATACACAGCTGATAGTCCTACTGAATAGACTGTTAGAATTTGTATTATGGCAAGAAAAAAGCAGCTAAGTAAAGAAAAACGAGTGGCCATCATTACTTTAAGAAATGAAGGTCAGTCAGTCCGAAAAATTGGGAAAACTTTGAAAGTGTCCCCAAGTGCAGTTGCAAAAACCATCAAGCGCTACAAAGAAACTGGCTCACATGAGGACCGCCCCAGGAAAGGAAGACCAAGAGTCACCTCTGCTTCTGAGGATGTTTATCCAAGTCACCAGCCTCAGAAATCGCAGATTAACAGCAGCTCAGATTAGAGACCAGGTCAATGCCACACAGTTCTAGCAGCAGACACATCTCTTCAACAACTGTTAAGAGGAGACTTTGTGCAGCAGGCCTTCATGGTAAAATAGCTGCTAGGAAACCACTGCTAAGGACAGGCAACAAGCAGAAGAGACTTGTTTGGGCTAAAGAACACAAGGAATGGACATTAGACCAGTGGAAATCTGTGCTTTGGTCTGATGAGTCCAAATTTGAGATCTTTGGTTCCAACCACCGTGTCTATGTGCGACGCAGAAAAAGTGAACGGATGGACTCTACATGCTTGGTTCCCACCGTGAAGCATGGAGGAGGAGGTGTGATGGTGTGGGAGTGCTTTGCTGGTGACACTGTTGGGGATTTATTCAAAATTGAAGGCATACTGAACCAACATGGCTGCCACAGCATCTTGCAGAGGCATGCTATTCCATCCGGTTTGCGTTTAGTTGGACCATCATTTATTTTTCAACAGGACAATGACCCCAAACACACCTTCAGGCTGTGTAAGGGCTATTTGACCAAGAGGAAGAGTGATGGGGTGCTAGGCCAGATGACCTGGCCTCAACAGTCACCGGACCTGAACCCAATCGAGATGGTTAGGGGTGTGCTGGACCGCAGAGTGAAGGCAAAAGGGCCAACAAGTGCTAAGCATCTCTGGGAACTCCTTCAAGATTGTTGGAAGACCATTTCCGGTGACAACCTTTTGAAGCTCATCAAGAGAATGCAAAGAGCCTAGAATATAAGACATATTTTCAGTTGTTTCATACTTTTTTGTTAAGTATATAGAACTCCACATGTGTTAATTCATAGTTTTGATGCCTTCAGTGTTAATGTACAATTTTCATAGTCATGAAAATACAGAAAAATCTTTAAATGAGAAGGTGTGTCCAAACTTTTGGTCTGTACTGTATATATACATTCTTTCCTACCAATCCTTAATTTTTGTAGATCATCAATGTCTGAGAAATTTTTTGTGGTACAATAAATCAGATATTTTAATCTGTCCGAATCGTTTTCCCATTCATTAGCAGAGTCATTTTCACAGGGCATTAAATTTAAATGTCTTGAAAATGTCACAGGAATCCACATTTTAAATAATTGATTCCTCTCCTCATTGGATAGATCAAACTTATCAGAAAAGCTCTCAAATATCAGAATTTCTACAGACGTGGATTTTGACATCATATTTTGGCATGATTTTGTATAATTTTAGCAAATTTTTCCTCATTTTAATTTGAAGTTGGACCTCAGTAGCTCCTAAAATTTCTGCTATTTTTAGTGGCCCTTGTACGTCAGCTCCTCCTACGTCACTCATGTCTCCTCCCAAATCACCTAATATGTCAGTTTCTCGTATGTCAATCATGTCTCCTCCCATGTCAGTTTTTTTTATGTCCGTCTCTTCGTCTGACCCAAGGTCACCTTCAGTTACAGACACGTGTCTTACTTCTTGCTCAATTTCGACATTACAGTCAGAATCAGTATCATCATTTGACACTATTTCTACACAATTGTCCTGCTTAGACCTCTCTAGCACAAGATGATGAAATAAATCTAAAAAATGTACAATATTTCTCAATTTTTGTTTGTCTCTATTTAGCAATTTAGAAGTTTACTGTAAATTCTGCAATTCACATTCTCTATATAAACTAAGCCACAAAACATCTAAGTCATTTCCTTCATTAACTTTGAAGTTAATCTTACTTTGTTTAGCAAAATAAGAAATTATATCCATATTTTGCTTACCTTCAGATTTCTTAGCTTCTGATGATCAGCACGTACTATCCTCAGTTCGTCTGATCTGATCCTTGTAGTACCTCTGGTGCCTGTCAGTCCATCTGTAGGCTCTTTCTGATTCTTGTGACAAAGTTAGTGGATTTCTTGACACGTGAACAACAGCTGTTCAGCTCATCTCATCTCTTCTCTCCCCCTTTGTTCAAGAAGGAAATTCACTTAAAAACACAAAAAATCAGGACTGGCTAAGGCTCGCCAATGTAAAAAAAATACTTCTCTCTGTATTTTTTCTCTATCGAGGACTTCTCAAAGTATCAATATCACGATATTCTTATAAAAAATGTATCGATTTATTCTTGGATAGTCCTTTAAAAAGAATTATTGCAATAGTTACATAAAATAATTAGATAGTTACAGAGTGATTGTCCATTTGTCCATAATTAGCTTAATAGTTGAGATTCGCCCATCTTTCCCTGGGATCCTGGATGGTAGATTGCATCTGTCTGTGTCCAACACGTGTGTCCGGATGACACCATGTGTCCGGGTAAACAACGTGTTTCCTTGGGCCTACATCAGCAGCTGGTGACAGGCCCTCATCCTGTGTCCAGTGGAATGGCAAGAGAGACCCCCCCTGTCTCTAACATGGGCTTTTATAGGCCGGTCGTATGGCACCTGTTCTTCTAATTTTGGTGCTGAACCAAAAATACACAAATAGCGCATGTCAACTAAAAACCCTAACACGATGGCTGATGCAATCTGTATGGTACATAATTCAGAATTAAGAATAACATGAATATTCATAATTAATATTTAACAACAACATGTGCCCTGCATAGCCTCTGATATACAGCATGTTCCCCACATAGCCTCCGCAATATAGTAAGAGTCCCATGTAGTCTGATGTACAGCATGTGTCCCACGTACCCACCAACAGCATGTGCCCCATGTAGTCCCCTATTTACAGCATGAGCCCCCACATAGTATCTTACATACAGCATAAACTCCACATAGCCTCTTATATTCAGCATATGCCCCACAAATAGCTTCTTATATACAGCATGTGCCCCACATACCCCTCTATGTAGAGTATGAGCCACACATAGCCCCTCTATATACAGCATGAACTACACATAGCGTCTTATATACAGCATGAGCCCCCCTATATACAATATGAGCTTCACGCTGATCACTACAGACATATAAATATCCCATACACATGAAAAAAACAAAAAAACAACAAATACTCACCTTACTCCCGTTCCCCCGGTGCTCTGCCTCTGTTCTCTGATGCACTGATTCTCCACAGCTGACACGATGAAACGATGTTATCGCGATTGCTGCCTCACATGCTGATTGGTGGAAAATGGAGACAGCGTCCCCTCCTCCACCAATGTATTCACCGCACTGCATGCAGAGAGCGGAGAGAGTGATCAGCGACGGAGAGTGGGTAAGGGCACAGTGCGATCCGTCGGCCACTGTTTCAGCCCTTCGGCTGTCTCGGTCCGTTGGCCAGACTGGAACAGCCAGATGGCCGGATGTGGCCCGCCAGCCGCACTTTTGACCAGGTCTAGACTACTACCTTTTTCACATACCCAAAGCCATATCCAATTTTCATCCAATTTGCAGATCAAACTCATCCATTTCCGTGAATGGGTCCCTCTGAAATGCATCTGTGCACTTCTGATTTTCTTTGACTTATGCTAGTAGAAACTTAGGAAACCTCAATAATTTTTTTATCATGAGAAAAATGGGTGGCACACATGAATGGTAAAAAATATCATCCACATGGACCAATAATGGATAAAAATCAGATCCACTAAAATTGTACTGAACAAAATAAAATACTGAACAGGGCCCAATCCAGAAATTACACTTGGCTGAATTCTAACCTAGGTTCCTAGTGATGAATGGTAGAGCGCTAACCACTGACTGACCGAGCTGCTCTCAATTCACACTTTTATTTAACTGGTCTGTACTTTTTGTTGCAAAAATATCTAAAGAGGAACTGTTGATTTCCACAGCTGTATAATTATTATCCCTTCCTCGGATCACTCCTTGGCCTACATAAGAAAGTACAGCAGAACATACAAGATCTGAGAGGATTTATTTCCCAATGTTTGATGAATCGACGACTGGATTTTGATACAAATGACATCACAGGATATATTGATGCATATCTTATGAAGCAGGAACAGGTGCGTTGCTTTCTTATTTGGCTCATATTACTAATACTGTGAGCATCTGGGCCTTTTACTATCCAGTCAGGGCAGAAAATATAATATTATACCAACAACACAATCATATTCATTCAGCACAGAAGGTCTTGTGCAGAGATCAGAAGTAGTGATGAGCGAGCACTAAAATGCTCGGGTACTCGTTGCTCGGGTCGAGCAAATTAGAATACTCAGGTGCTCGACCCGAGCAACAAGCCCAATGTAAGTCTATGGGAAACTTGAGCATTTTTCAGGCGGCTCCCCCTGACGGTCTGCAGAGGGACTAAAAATTGCCCAAATCGATGGGAACAGTGCTCAAATGGCATGGGAACAGCATGGGAAAGACCCCTGGAAGCATTTTTGACTCCCAGGTCACTGCTGTCAACAACGTTGTCAGAGTATTACGCTACTTTTACGGACTCACAATAAAACATACAAAAATGAAACCAAAATGGATTTTCCTGGGAAATATGTTAAGGAACATCCTTTCCAGGGTAATGACTTGTATATAAGGCAAAATAAATAACCAAAAACAAAAATGCTCCTCCACACCTTGGGTTATGTTTACAGGTAGCGTTTATGATGCGTTTTTGCACTTAGGCATTGCTTTCAAAAAAGACAAATGCATTCACTGGGAAATGTCATTTTAACATTTTACAACCTTATCTGGCCATGTGGTGTGTGACCCATCATCAGACACATACATACAGTGCTGAAAAGACATGGGAACAGCATGGGGAAGACCTCTGAAAGCATTTCTGACTCCCAGGTCACTGCCTAAAAGTGTGCCCATCATAAGTGATCCTTGGCGCATGCGAAGATGCATCCCGCCATGCACCTGTCGTTGCAGACTTGCAACAATCACCGTCCACGTCCTTGTCCCAGTGCAGCATACAGTTGTCCCTACCCCATTCCTTGGAATGCAAGCGCAAGTATGCAGCCAGCCACCCACCCTCCCACAGGCTGCATACTATACTGACAAATTTTTGACAGCTGCTTGCACTTGAAATGTGGCCTTTTAGGCTCGTGGTGGCGGAAGCTGACCACAATCTTATGGTGGCAGCGACCTGGTATCCATACTCGGTCCCCAGCCGCTACTATATTGTCTCCGCCTTCCACAAGCACTGGTCCCACAACATTACCTGTGCCCTCCCCAGTGCACTTACTGGGAAGGACTGCCTAACCACAAACACGTGGACAGGTGAATGTGGCCAGGGATGGTAAGGAGCCAGTCCACAGATTTTTTTGCTGAGAGTTGTAGTTAGCTCAGTGAAAGGACTGGCATAGAGGGAGACCGTATCTACCCTTGGTGTCATTTCTCCCAGGAAGTCCTCTAATGCAGCTTGTTGCAGAAGCAATGGCAGCCCGTCCAACATCAACTCGCACTTGTCGGTGGTGCTTTGACACACAAACATCTTTCTTTGCGCATTTAATTTGATGAATACAGAGTTGGACAATGGCTGATCTGCAATGCGGTTTGAGAAATAACATGCATAAGCATGGCCGATCCACATTAAAAACGCAGCCATAGAGTGTCCGGGAACCTTCCTCCACACTTTTCTTAGCCAGAGCTGCTTCTCGGCAGGGTTGGACGGGCCCACCAGAGAACCGGAGACTCCTCCGGTGTGCCTTGGCTTCTCCTTCAGGAGAGTTCATAGTGCCAAGGTGAGGCCATGATGATGTTAGAGGCCACCGTCTGCTTAGTTTTCTGTTACTTGGAATGCAAGTGCAAGCATGCAGCCAGCCAAACAGGCCACAATACTAAACTGCCAGATTTCTGGGCAGCTGCTTGCAATTGAAATATGGCATTTTAGGTTCGTGGAGGCGGAAGCTTTTCACAACCTCAAGCCGGCGGCGGCCGGGTGTCCATACTCGGTCCCCAGCCGCCACTATTTCTCCCGGTATCATCTCCGCCTTCCACAAGCACGGGTCCCACAACATTACCCGTGCCCTCCCCAGTGCACTTACTGGGAAGGACCGCCTAACCACAAACACGTGGACAAGTGAATGTGGCCAGGGACGGTACGGAGCCAGTCCACAGCTTTTTTGCCGAGAGTTCTAGTTAGCTCGGTGAAAGGACTGGCATAGAGGGAAACCGTATTTACTCCGGCTGTCATTTCTCCGTCATCAGGTTCCGCCCATTGTCACACATGACCATGCCTGGCTGTATGTTCAGCGGTGAGAGCCACAGATCAGGCTGCTGTGTTACAGCTTTTAACAACTCTGCAGCGCTGGGCGGTTTGTCACCTAAGCATTAAGCATGTTATCTTCAGCACAGCCTGTTGCCTCTTGGCCAAGGCAGTGCTGCAGTGCTCTCAGCTTGTAACTGATGTGGTCATTTCAGAGATGAAGGAGGAGGTGCAGGAGCTGAATAATGTGTTTACATTGAGGTTAAATTGGCAACGCTGTTTTTTATGCTAAAGAAAGATCCTATTGTTTTGGTTTTTTTTACGTTATTTTTTAAGACAAATGCATTCACCGGGAAATGTCATTTTAACATTTTACAACCTTATCTGGCAATGTGGTGTGTGACACATCATCAGACACATCCTGTTTTATTTATGATGGAGGGACCCTGAAAGTCATAAAGCCTATTTTTATAGGGCCATCAGATGGCCCTTACTATTCTTAAAAGTCCAGCAGTTGGCCCTCGCTATTGTTAGGGAGCCATCAGCCAGCTATGATTTGTTGTTCCCTTTATTAACAAGTGGGTCTCCTATACTGTTATTGCATATGCAGTGACTGCAAGGGCTGCCAAAAATTTGGACTCAACCCAATACCCCTTTGAAGAGACTTAGCGGAGGGTCTCAGTAAAAAAATGTTCCCATTATAAAGGAGCGGGTCCCCTATAGTGGTAATGCCCATGCTGTGAATGCAAGGGCAGCCAAAATTTGGGAAAAACCCCAGTAAGAATTTAAAGACACATAGAGCAGGGCCATAGTACCAAGTACGACATGTTCCCATTAGAAAGTAGAGGGTCTGCTATACAGTTATAGGGTATGCAGTGAGTCCAACGGCTGACCAATATTTGGAAAAACCCCACTAAGAATTTAAAGACACATAGAGCAGGGCCACAGTACCAAGTACGACATGTTCCCATTAGAAAGGAGAGGGCCTGCTATATAGTTATAGGGTATGCAGTGAGTCCAATGGCTGAACAATTTTAGGAAAACCCCACAAACAATTTAAGGACACATAGAGCAGGGCCACAGTAACGACAAATTCCCATTAGAAAGGAAAGAGTCTCACATAGTGTTGGCCTATGCAGTGAATGCAAGGGCTGCCAAAAATTTGGAGGCACTTCCATGACCCTTGGAAGAGACGTGAAGGAGGGCCTCATAAAATAATGTTCCCATTAGAAAGGAGCGGGTCTCCTATACTTGGAATGCCCATGCACTAAGTGTATGGGATGACAAACATTTACCCCTGGGGGTATACATGAACATACTGTATAATTTTTTTTTTTATGAGCATCATAAACCCCCTTTAAAAAAATTATGTGGGTGTTGCATCACGGACCACGGTCACCCTGGTGATATGGTTGTGGAGGATGAGGAGAAGGAGGAGGACAAAAGCAAATAGCCAAAATCAGGAAGCGTATACCTATGTGTGGGTGTGAAGAGGTGCATGGGAATACACCTCCCAAAAAAGACACTGTATTTCAGTTTATGTTACGCTGCTATCATTCGGTGGTGTTGAGAATCTAGCCCTGGTACATTTTTATAAGAGTCAGCCTGTCAGCATTTTCAGTTGACAGGCGAATGCGCTTATCAGTTATAATTCCACCAGGGGCATTAAAAACCCACTCTGATAAAAAGCTAGCGGCAGGGCAGCCCAGGACCTCCAAGGCGTAGAGAGCCAGTTAATTCCACGTATTCAGCTTGGATACCCAATAATTAAAAGACACAGAGGAATCACGGAGGACGTTGGTACGGTCGGCAAGGTACTCTCTCAGAATCTTCCCAAACTTTGCACTCCTTGTGAGAGTACCCCGAACTTCAGGGCCTATGCGATGGGAGGGTCTGAGAAAACTCTCCCAGACATTTGACAGTGTTCCCCTGCCTCTGCTGGATTGCATTTGTGTCTCTCTCGCCTGTACTCCTTGGTTGTCCAACGAACTGTGACCTCTGCCGCCAGCGTTTTCAGATGTGAATTTTTTTAATAGTTCTGCAACAAGGGCGTCCAGTACTGCCCCATTTTTGTAGACCTTTCCACCTCAGGAATAAGAGATATAAAGTTCTCCTTGTAGCATGGGTCTAGAAGTGTCACCAACCAGTAATGACTGTCACCCAAAATTTTGAGAACGCAAGGGTCATGGGAAAGGCAGCGCAGCATAAACTCAGCCATGTGTGCCAGACTGCTAACAGACAAGACTTCCGTGTCCTCACCAGGAGGATGACTGACAATGCTCTCCTCCTCCTCTATGTCCTCTAGCCATCCACGCTGAACAAACGGTATTACATTTGTGCAGGTAGTACTGTCTATAGCGCATGAAACTAGCTCCTGTTCTTCCTCCACCTCCTCCTCTTCCTCATTTTCACCCAATCCACATTGGGATGAGATGACGCTGGGCTGTGTGTAATCACCCTGTATGGTTCCTTGCTCCATCTAATCATGCTCCGCCTGCATTGCATCCTCTTTGATTGTGAACAGAGATCATTTCAGAAGACAGAGAAGTGGGATGGTGACGCTAATTATGGCATCATCGCCGCTCACCATCTTGGTGGAGTCCTCAAAGTTTTGGAAGATGGTACTTATGTCTGACATCCATGTCCACTCCTGAGGCCTTATGTGTGGAGTCTGAACTGAATACCGACGGCCTTGTTGATGCTGGTACTCAACAACTGCCCTCTTCTGTTCATAAATTCTTCCCAACATCTGCAGTGTAGAGTTCCAACGCGTGGGGACATCACATACCAGTCTGTGAGCCGGAAGATGCAAACACTGTTGAAAGATGGCAAGGTCGGCGGACAATGTAGGTGACTTTCTAAAATGGGCTCACAGGCGGCGTACTTTAACAAGCAGATCCGACAGATCCGGGTAGGATTTAAGAAACCGCTGAACCACGAGGTTAAGCACACTAGGTTCCGGCCATTGTCACACACGACCATGCCTGGCTGTAGGTTCAGCGGTGTGAGCCACAGATCTGCCTGCTCTTTCAGAGCTGTCCACAACTATTCAGCATTGTGCGGTTTATCACCTAAGCATACTGTATTATCTTCAACACAGCCTGTTGCCACTTGGCCGAGGCAGTGCTGCAGTGCTTCCAGCTTGCAACTGATGTGGTCATTTCAGAGATGGAGGCTGAAGAGGAGGAGGAGGCTGAGGAGGATGAGGTGCAGGAGCTGTAGACTGTGGGGGCAACCCTGACTGACCTAGGGTCCGCAATCCTCAGAGTCGGGAGGACGTGTTCCGTCCCAAGATCCAACTGGGTCCCGGCTTCCACTATGTTAACCCAGTGTGCCGTCAGCGAGATGTACCGTCTCTGCCCACAAGCACTTGTCCAAGTGTCCGTGGTTAGGTGGACTTTCCCGGTAACTGCGTTGTTGAGGGTACGGCTAATGTTTTGGGACAAGTGCTTGTGTAATGCGGGGACGGAACACCGGGAGAAATAGTGGCGGCTGGGGACCGAGTACCGAGGGACAGCTGCCGCCATCAGGTTGCGGAATGCTTCTGTCTCCACGAGCCTAAATGGCAACATTTCGAGCGCAAGCAGTCGTGAAATGTGGGAATTTAGTGCTATGGCCTGTGGGCCGTTGGCTGCGTATTTGCGCTTGCGTTCTAAGGACTGGGGTATGGACAACTGAACGCTGTGCTGGGACAAGGACGTGGACATGTTTCCTGATGCTGCTTCTTCAGAGTGTGCAACGACATGTGCAGGACAGGAGACATCTTCGCATGCACCATAGACAGGCGATTGGCTTGCATGCACAACAGCGGAAAAAGCAATGGTGCCACCTGCAGACACTGTTCCTGGACCCTGGGGTTCGGCCCACAAAGTCAGGTGCTTTGCTGCCATGTGCCTGATCATGCTGGTGGTGGTCAGGCTGGTCGTTTTGCCACCCCTGCTGATGCTGGCCTGGCAGGTGGTGCAAATGGCCTTTTTGTGGTTATCGGCAGAGTCTTTAGAAAACAACCAGACTCGGGAAGACCTAACAGTTGTACTGGCAACTTCCTCCGTATTGGTGTTACGGGGAACGGTTGCTTGCCTTCTGTCTGCGGCCACCACACTGCTTCTTCCTGCCTGTTGGGGTGCTCTGCCTCTCTCCCTCTGTCTGCTGCTGTCCTCGCTCTGCATGTCCTCCTGCCAGGTTGAGTCAGTTACTATATCATCCACCACCTCGTCTTCCAGTTCTGCACCCTGGTCCTCCTCCTAACTTTCTGGCAATTGTGTCTCATCATCGTCCACCTCTTGGGACACTTTCCCACCATCTCCTTCGAGTGACCGTGGCTACTCAAATATTTGAGCATCGCTACATGCGATCTCCTCTAGCCCCACTTCAAGTGGACCGGGCGAGAGGCCCGAATCTATAAATGGGAAAGTAAACAGCTCTTCGAGTGTCCAAGTGTGGGATCAGTTGTCTCTGGGCACTCGGCATGGAGGGAGGAAGGAGGTTTAGGGTGAGGAATATGCGGTCCAGACTCACAGCTACTGAGACTTGACCATGTGAAAGACAAGGTGGTGGTGGTGGCTAAGTGACTGGAAACATTATCTGCTATCCAACCAATAACCTTTTGACAGTGCTCTGTGTTCAATAGTGGTGTACTGCGATCCCCTATTAATTGGGATAGGAAGGTCGAGCGAGAAGATGTGGGTGTTTGTTGTTGCACAATTTCAGCTTGCCCATGGCCTCGCCCTCTGCATGCACCATCATCACCATCACGTCCAGTTCCCCGTCCCTTGCCACGTGCCTTGCCCATTTTACATGGAGGACAATATCTTCCAATGACTGAATTTGGAGCGAACTTATATGTGATCCGTGTGATGCAGACACCACAGTTTTAAATACCAGGCCTGTAGGTAACTATTTTGAACAGCAAACTGGTTTCAATTGCTTCACTGACACACTGAAACATATTTTTAATGGAGGCCAGAAATGGCCCCCATTTAGCTCCATACAGTATATGGGCCCCCATGCTGCTCCATACACTCTATGGGCCCCCATGGTGCTCCATACAGTATATGGGCCCCCATGCTGCTCCATACAGTATATGGGCCCTTATGCTGCTCCACACAGTATATTGGCCCCATGTAATGCTGCTCATGCTGCTCCATACAGTATATTGGCCCCATGTTGCTGTTCCATGCAGTATATGGGCCCCATGCTTCTCCATACAGTATATGGGCCCCCATGATGTTGCTCCATACAGTATATGGGCCCCCATGCTGCTCCATACAGTATATGAGCCCCCATGATGTTGCTCCATACAGTATATGGGCCCTCATGCTGTTCCATACAGTATATGGGCCCCCATGCTGCTCCATACAGTATATAGGCCCCCATGCTGCTCCATACAGTATATGCGCCCCCATGGTGCTCCATAAAGTATATGGGCCCCCATGGTGCTCAATACAGTATATTGGCCTCCATGCTGCTCCATACAGTATATTGACCACAAATGATAATGCTCCATACAGTATATTGGCCCCATATGATGCTGCTCCATACAGTATATTGGCCCCATGCTGCTTCATACAGTAAATTGGCCCCATGCTGTTCCATACAATATACTGGCCCCATGTGATGCTGCTCCATACAGTATGTCTGTCCCATGATGCTCCATACAGTATATTGGCCCCATGCTGCTCCATACAGTTTACTGGCCCCATATGATGCTGCTCCATACAGTATATTGGCCCCATGTTGCTGCTCCATACAGTATATGGGCCCCATGCTGCTGCTCCATACAGTATATGGGCCCCATGTAATGCTGCTCCATATAGTATATTTGCCCCCATGCTATGCCACGGTATATTGGCCCCCATGCTGCTTCATACAGTATATGGGCCCCATGTAATATTGCTCCATACAGTATATTGGCCCCATGTTGTGGTTCCATACAGTATATGGGCCCCATGCTGCTCCATACAGTATATGGGCCCCCATGCTGTTTCATACAGTATATGGACCCCATTCTGCTCCATACAGTATATTGGCTCCCATGCTGCTCCATACAGTATATGGGCCCCCATGATGCTGTATACATAAAAAAAAAATCAAATTCTCACCTCTCCCGCTCCCTGGCTGCAGGTTCTGTGTAGTCACCGTCTTCTGACTCTGCAGTTCTCAGAGCAGAGGGTGGTAGTGATGTCACCTAGCCCTCTGCCCTGAGTGCCCTGAGACGTCAGAATCAGAAGACGTGACATCACTCGAGCAGCAGGAACGAGGAGAGGTGCGTATCTGAGGAGGAGGTGTGGGGGGTTCTCCCTGGGGTGGTGGCTCTCCCTCCCGGATGGGGGGCTCTCCCTCCCCCAACACAATAGCGCGTCTTCCCCCCGGGGCCCCAGTACTTACCTGGGTGCACCGAGTGGTGAAGCTGTCGCCGGCCATGGGCATCGCGGCGGGTCAGGTTCGCGTGCATGCGTGCGCACGCCCCTGACTCTTGCGCTTTTAAAGGGCCCATGTCCCTCAATTTTTTATTTTTTTTAAACTCTGTCACTGGGGCGGCTGGGGCGTCATGAGCCGGGGCCCACCGGGAATTTTACCGGTACCCCGCCAGGCCAGTCCGACCCTGTATACACAGCTCTCTTACACAAAACTCTCCTAAATTCACACACAGCTCTCCTACATACACAATGTAATGCCGGTGGGGAGGAATTAGGGCATATAGGGATGCCAGCGTTGCAGTGTTTGTGAGGGATCCACAAATCGCCACCCCACCTGACGTCACTATTACGTCAGAAGGATCACATGATACGGTCTCCCCACTTGCACCAACGTGACGTTTCGCACCCCCTGGGTACAAGAAAGGTCAGCTTGGCACAGCCTTACACAGACACCCTCTGTTCTTAAGGCTGTGTGCCCACGTAGCGTTTTTCAAGCGTATATGCTGCGGAATTTCCGCAGCGTAAACGCTTTAAAAACGCATGTATATCCGCACCCCATGGTCCCCAATGGCATTCCGCAATGTCAATGCCCATGCTGCGGATTTTTCTGCAGCGCATATGCTGCGGTCAAAAATTCGCAGCATGTTCATTAATTTTGCGGAAGCGCAGCGGAATCAATGTGCGGATGGTACCCAAGTCTGGAGGAGAGGAGACTCTCATCCAGACCTGGGTACCAAAGAACCTGTAAAAAAAAGAATAAAATAAAGTTTATACTTATCTTCTGATGTTTTCCCTCCGTCGCGCTGTTGTCTGAAGGACCTGCCACGTCATTGAGTCATGTGACCCACCACATGACTCAATGACGTCACCGCAGGTCCTGCACACAACAGCGTGAGCCGCTCAAGGCTCCGGACGGGGCAGAGAATGCATCAGAAGGTGAGTA
This sequence comes from Phyllobates terribilis, assembly GCF_046119375.1. NCBI lineage: Eukaryota > Metazoa > Chordata > Amphibia > Anura > Dendrobatidae > Phyllobates > Phyllobates terribilis. The sequence goes on along the minus strand of NW_027362769.1, from coordinate 344,554,585 downwards.
TAAAGTTTATTTTTTTATTTTTTACCATTCTGAACAAGTTGTCAAGCACTTTTCCAAGTGATGCTTGGAGAAGTGCTTGATAACCCGCATGCGGAAATGCATGCAAAGACGCCTCACAAACACTTCTACCTGGCGGGAAAACCGCATGTAATATCCGCATGCGATTTTCCCGCCAGGGAGAAGCGTAAAAAATATGCTTCAGGTCCGCAACGTGGGCACATAGCCTAAGAAAGCAATTTAGATCCCATGGTACTCACATAGTAAGCAAGCCTTTTGTTCTGGTCTGAGCTGGTCAAGGTGTAAGATCTGTCACTCACAGCCCTTTGACTCTCGACCCTCCCCCCTCCTGCTGCTACGTGTTCTATTACAGCTGCACACTGACAGGGTTTTTATAATCCCATGCCAAATAGAATACAAATGATTGATAAGAAAATATATCTCCAATGTTCTTCACACCTCCCCCCTTTATAGGGTGCTACGGGGAAGCACTTTCTGGTATTCCCCTGCGCGCCCGTCCGCAACCTCTCCTCATCGGAATAAACACGTCAGCATTACCGTGGTCAAGACCCTTCTTGTGGCGAATGGCAAAGTTGTACTGCTAGAGCGCAAGGCTTCAGCATAGTAGCCTCCCATTTATTCCAGATACAGTGTGTAATCAGCTGTATTTTGTTTCCACGGTGAATTGGTGTCCGTACAAGTATGGCTGCAGACACTGCAGGGCCCACACAGTTGCCAGACATTCCTTCTACATCGTGGAGTAGGCCACCTACTTCGGCAGTAGCTTCGGGCTCAGGTACAAAATGGGGTCTTCTTGTCCCTTATTGTCGATCTGGCTGAGCACAGCACCGAGGACAAAGTCACTTGTGTCAGTCTGTACTACAAACGGCAATGTAAAGTAGGTTGCTTGTAGTACCGGGAAGCTAGAAAGGTTGGTTTTCAGCTCCCAGAAGACCATCTTACAGTTGTTTGTCCAATTGACTCCGGAGGGCAGCTTCTTCTTGGTGAGGACTGTCAGGGGCTTTGCCAAGCTACTATAGTGAGGGACGAACCTCCTATAGTACCCGGCGCTGCACATGAAGGACATCACCTGTTTCTTGGTATTAGGGATGGGCCAGGATGAAATGGCATCCACCTTCCCTGCTTCCGGCTTTAGATCCCCCCCGCCTATCCGGTGTCCCAGGTAGTGGACCTCACTCATAACCAGCATGAGCACCTGCGCCAGATGCTCTAGGTGATCCTCCCAGGTGGGACTGAAGATGGCAATGTCGTCCAGGTACGCGGTCACGTACCCTTCAAGACCCTTGAGCAGTGTGTTGACCATATGCTGAAAAGTGGCAGGGGCATTCTTCATGCTGAATGGCATCACTGTGGACTCGTACAGTCCTAATGGGGTGATAAAGGCAGAGCACTCCCGTGCCTCGCGGGTCAGGGAATTCTGCCAATATCCCCGACTCAAATCCATGATGATCAGATACTTGGCCTCGGCCAATTGATCGAGCAGCTCATTGATGCAAGGCATTGAGTACTCATTGGTGACCATGACAGCTTTGAGCCCCCTGTAGTCCATGCAGAACTGGCTTGTCTGGTCCTTCTTTGGGACAAGGACTACAGACGAAGCATAAGCACTTTTGGACGGTTTAATGCTGTATCTACTGCTGTACCTCCAGGGAGATGCGATATGCTGCACGTTTTATTGGGGGATGAACCCCAGTGTCCACTTGATGGATGGCCGACTCTGTCCTTCCGGCCTTGTTTCTTATCAACTCCTGGAAGGGGTATAGGGTTGCCCACAGCTGGGACCATTGTTCCAACAAGAACTGATTGCAAACCTCCATATCCTTGATGGTCCCACCTGTCCTTGCCTGGGCAAGCATATCCGGGAGGGACTCTGACTCTCCCTATTCTGGCAGGTTGCATACGAGGAGGGCGCAGACCTCCCACTCATGATATGCCTACATCATTTTTATGTGGAAGGCCTTCTGCCTTCAATGGGCGTGATCAAGGGTGGCCAGATAAGTTACGCTGTTGAGTTCTGGTGCATGAAGTACAGGCCTTACCAGGCCACCTAAAGCTTGTCTTGGGTTACAGGGACCAGTACCCACACCTTTTGACCCACATGGTAAGGTCCTGTCACAAGCATTCTGGTCGTACCATCACTTCTGGTGGGCCTGGGCTTGGGTCATATTATACTGCACCAGCCGTGCGAAGGACTTCATCTTGTGACGAAAGCTTGTGCACTAGGAACTAATACCCAGGAGGTGTGTGCTTCCCCACCCCTTCCCCACACATGCTCTAATGGGCCTCATTACCAGCATTGGACAAAATTGTGACATTGCACCCCTAAAATCCACCGAAAGTTGCCCCAAAAACTCCCCAAAACCCTGAACAACTAACTGAACCACCTGAAGCAACTTAGACCGGCAAACACTCCTCTACACTACATGCATTAGACAAATTATGAGACGAGACAGACGAGTACAAACATAAGAGCCGATCGCACCCCCCACACTCCGGCAACTCTTCTACCTCTGTTCCCAGAGTCCTCAGTCTGCAGCTGCGACCCATTCCCTGTTGCTCCCTGGTGCTGGGTCACGTCATTACCCAGCACCGGAAGACTGTCCGTGGCTGGTCCTGATGACATTGCGTGACACAATGACTTGATATAACACAAGCTGCAACCCATCCTTGTCACATGTCAAGATGAGCTGCAGACTGAAGACATAAAAGTCTCGAGACCTGTGTCTCAACTCATAAGAGCTGTATCACACATACCTCAGTTGGCTCCTGGGAGCACGGCTGTCATATGTGAAGAAATATGTTTTAACCCATGTGTTCATCGAAGAGATATCCAGCTTTATCCTACTCCTCCATCAGTCTGACATCTTTATAGCAGTGCATGGAGACTAACTGCGCACAACTGGAAAACAAATAAACATTGAGGAGGATGAAGATGGCGATAACCCCTATGTGCTCAGTGAGGAAAAGATATATTTCTTCATATATGACAGCCGTGCTCCCAGCCACCGACTGAGGTATGTGTGATACAGCTCTTATCAGTTGAAACATAGTTGGAACACAGCTTTCTTCATGTCATCAGTCTGCAGGCCGTCCTGACAGATGACTAGGACGGGCTGCAGTTTGATAAAAAGACGCCATTTTATCACATTCTCAGAGAACTCTTTTAATATACAGTAAATCCATTCATACAGTGGTTACAGCCTCCCGATGAGTCTACAATCTTGGTAGTTACACACAGTATTAAGGCACAGAGCTTGGTGGTTACATATCCCCAGTCCAATATTTACGCTGGAGCATGTTGATATCTCCTCCATAATGAGGCACATAGTTGACAAATGGGATCTGCTTCCGAGACATCATTATAAATGTCACAAATTACCTTAGGACTTCTCATACTAGAGTCATGAGAACATTCCTTCGAAAACCTACTGTTTCAGGTAAAAGAAAATGTTAACAGAAAGGTAAGGTGCCTATCGTATAAGAAACAGAGGTTGGTTATAATTACCTTGGAACCAGCTGCTTATAGTGAGTAACATGAGGATTATGTATTTTCAGGAATCATCAAAAGCTGAGACATATTTTAATGAAGAAAATCTACTTACTTGCGTCCGGGATCTCTTCAGTGCTGGAACTGTAACTGTATCTATAACAATCTACTGGGGAATTTTATTGATGATGAAGTATCCAGAGATTCAAAGTAATTCTTATTATATTTTTTAAAGTAACATAAGACTGTAAATGAACAATTACAGTTTCCTAAGACTAGGTGACCCCCTCTTTCACAAGGCTACCACTTTACCTAGACCAGATTTTCTGTTACACATTCACAGTTCCATAATATTCCATGTATAATGGCCATCTTTTTGGGATGACTACTAGAGATGAGCGTTGTTCTACTCGAACTGTTCGCCAATCTCAAATTCGAGCTGTTTTGGGCGGTGTTCGAGCCGTTCGGCGAACACGAACGATTTGAGAAAAATTCGGCTGTTCGAGGTTATGTTCGATAACTGTTCGTGCACCAAAATCATAACTGGATTTTTTCTCAGTAATGATGAAAATTAATGTTAATACGCAGTTTGAGTGTACAGCGGGGCGGGGGGAGGGGCAGGGGATGGATATCTGCAGGAATAATGAAGATCTCCATTTTTTTTTCTCTTTCCCGCATTTACAGTGGGGAGGTGAAATCTGTCAGCCTATCAGCAGCGCACACACGGAGCGAAGTGCTTTTTTCACACAAGCAAGGGCATGTGTCATTGGCAGTGTATGTCACATGTCCTTGCCCTATAAGACCAAGCCATTTTCCCCGTCGCCACCATTTTCTCACTGCTGCAGCTGCGTGTTAGACGGCACCGCTGTTGCTGTGTGCGCTATACCTTGTTAATTTCAAGCCAATTTTCGCACAAATCTACAGATAGCTTGGGAGTAGGGAATAGTTGTGATTGCAGTCCTTTTAAGGACTAGGTTACAGCATTTCCTACGACTTTTATCAGGCAGGTCTGTGCTCTTAAATAGATAGATTGTGGGAGTAAAGACTAATTGTAATTGGAGTCCTTTTCAGGACTAGGTTACATCAGTTCCTATCAGTTTTTGCCAGGCAGGTCTGTGCCAGTGCTGTGCAAGTTTTTTTCACAGCATTTGGCTGAATGTAGCAAAGCTAATCCTTTTTGGCCTATTGCAGAGTGTGTTAGTCAGTGGAGTAGCCTATCTGTGTTGCAAGATATACCACCTGTGTATAGAATACCAATTTTTTTACTGAACCTAGTGAAGTAAAATCGTTTGGGCATAGCATCATTCTATTAGTCCATCTATACTGACCTCCATCAGGTTGCAAATTGAATATAATTTTTTTCTGCATCTAGCTCTGAAAAAATATTTGGGCTTCTAGCAGTGTGTGGGACTTGTTCTATTAGTCCATCTATACTGACCTCCATCAGGTTGCAAACTGAATATAATTTTTTTCTGCATCTAGCTCTGAAAAAATATTTGGGCTTCTAGCAGTGTGTGGGACTTTCTCTATTTGTCCATCTATACTGACCTCCATCAGGTTGCAAACTGAATATAATTTTTTTCTGCATATACCTCTGAAAAAATATTGGGCTTCTAGCTGTGTGTGGGACTTGTTCTATTAATCCATCTATACAGACCTCCATCAGGTTGCAAACTGAATATAATTTTTTTCTGCATCTACCTCTGAAAAAATATTTGGGCTTCTAGCTGTGTGTGGGACTTGTTCTATTAGTCCATCTATACTGACCTCCATCAGGTTGCAAATTAAAAATAATTTTTATCTGCATCTACCTCTGAAAAAATATTTGGGCTTCTATCTGTGTGTGGGACTTGTTCTATTAGTCCATCTATACTGACCTCCATCAGGTTGCAAACTGAATATAATTTTTTTCTGCATCTAGCTCTGAAAAAATATTTGGCCTTCTAGCAGTGTGTGGGACTTTCTCTATTAGTCCATCTATACTGACCTCCATCAGGTTGCAAATTAAAAATAATTTTTATCTGCATCCAGCTCTGAAAAAATATTTGGCCTTCTAGCAGTGTGTGGGACTTTCTCTATTAGTCCATCTATACTGACCTCCATCAGGTTGCAAATTAAAAATAATTTTTTGTCTGCATCTAGCTCTGAAAAAATATTTGGCCTTCTAGCAGTGTGTGGGACTTTCTCTATTAGTCCATCTATACTGACCTCCATCAGGTTGCAAACTGAATATATTTTTTTTCTGCATCTACCTCTGAAAAAATATTGGGCTTCTAGCTGTGTGTGGGACTTGTTCTATTAATCCATCTATACAGACCTCCATCAGGTTGCAAACTGAATATAATTTTTTTCTGCATCTACCTCTGAAAAAATATTTGGGCTTCTAGCTGTGTGTGGGACTTGTTCTATTAGTCCATCTATACAGACCTCCATGAGGTTGCAAACTGAATATAATTTTTTTCTGCATCTAGCTCTGAAAAAATATTTGGGCTTCTAGCTGTGTGTGGGACTTTCTCTCTTAGTCCATCTATACTGACCTCCATCAGGTTGCAAATTAAAAATAATTTTTTGTCTGCATCTAGCTCTGAAAAAATATTTGGCCTTCTAGCAGTGTGTGGGACTTTCTCTATTAGTTCATCTATACTGACCTCCATCAGGTTGCAAACTGAATATATTTTTTTTCTGCATCTACCTCTGAAAAAATATTGGGCTTGTAGCTGTGTGTGGGACTTGTTCTATTAATCCATCTATACAGACCTCCATCAGGTTGCAAACTGAATATAATTTTTTTCTGCATCTACCTCTGAAAAAATATTTGGGCTTCTAGCTGTGTGTGGGACTTGTTCTATTAGTCCATCTATACTGACCTCCATCAGGTTGCAAACTGAAAATAATTTTTTGTCTGCATCTAGCTCTGAAAAAATATTTGGCCTTCTAGCAGTGTGTGGGACTTTCTCTATTAGTCCATCTATACTGACCTCCATCAGGTTGCAAATTAAAAATAATTTTTATCTGCATCTACCTCTGAAAAAATATTTGGGCTTCTAGCTGTGTGTGGGACTTGTTCTATTAGTCCATCTATACTGACCTCCATCGGGTTGCAAACTGAATATAATTTTTTTCTGCATCTAGCTCTGAAAAAATATTTGGCCTTCTAGCAGTGTGTGGGACTTTCTCTATTAGTCCATCTATACTGACCTCCATCAGGTTGCAAATTAAAAATAATTTTTATCTGCATCCAGCTCTGAAAAAATATTTGGCCTTCTAGCAGTGTGTGGGACTTTCTCTATTAGTCCATCTATACTGACCTCCATCAGGTTGCAAATTAAAAATAATTTTTTGTCTGCATCTAGCTCTGAAAAAATATTTGGCCTTCTAGCAGTGTGTGGGACTTTCTCTATTAGTCCATCTATACTGACCTCCATCAGGTTGCAAACTGAATATATTTTTTTTCTGCATCTACCTCTGAAAAAATATTGGGCTTCTAGCTGTGTGTGGGACTTGTTCTATTAATCCATCTATACAGACCTCCATCAGGTTGCAAACTGAATATAATTTTTTTCTGCATCTACCTCTGAAAAAATATTTGGGCTTCTAGCTGTGTGTGGGACTTGTTCTATTAGTCCATCTATACTGACCTCCATCAGGTTGCAAACTGAATATAATTTTTTTCTGCATCTAACTCTGAAAAAATATTTGGGCTTCTAGCTGTGTGTGGGACTTTCTCTATTAGTCCATCTATACTGACCTCCATCAGGTTGCAAATTAAAAATAATTTTTTGTCTGCATCTAGCTCTGAAAAAATATTTGGCCTTCTAGCAGTGTGTGGGACTTTCTCTATTAGTCCATCTATACTGACCTCCATCAGGTTGCAAACTGAATATATTTTTTTTCTGCATCTACCTCTGAAAAAATATTGGGCTTCTAGCTGTGTGTGGGACTTGTTCTATTAATCCATCTATACAGACCTCCATCAGGTTGCAAACTGAATATAATTTTTTTCTGCATCTACCTCTGAAAAAATATTTGGGCTTCTAGCTGTGTGTGGGACTTGTTCTATTAGTCCATCTATACTGACCTCCATCAGGTTGCAAACTGAAAATAATTTTTTGTCTGCATCTAGCTCTGAAAAAATATTTGGCCTTCTAGCAGTGTGTGGGACTTTCTCTATTAGTCCATCTATACTGACCTCCATCAGGTTGCAAATTAAAAATAATTTTTATCTGCATCTACCTCTGAAAAAATATTTGGGCTTCTAGCTGTGTGTGGGACTTGTTCTATTAGTCCATCTATACTGACCTCCATCGGGTTGCAAACTGAATATAATTTTTTTCTGCATCTAGCTCTGAAAAAATATTTGGCCTTCTAGCAGTGTGTGGGACTTTCTCTATTAGTCCATCTATACTGACCTCCATCAGGTTGCAAATTAAAAATAATTTTTATCTGCATCCAGCTCTGAAAAAATATTAGGCCTTCTAGCAGTGTGTGGGACTTTCTCTATTAGTCCATCTATACTGACCTCCATCAGGTTGCAAATTAAAAATAATTTTTTGTCTGCATCTAGCTCTGAAAAAATATTTGGCCTTCTAGCAGTGTGTGGGACTTTCTCTATTAGTCCATCTATACTGACCTCCATCAGGTTGCAAACTGAATATATTTTTTATCTGCATCTACCTCTGAAAAAATATTGGGCTTCTAGCTGTGTGTGGGACTTGTTCTATTAATCCATCTATACAGACCTCCATCAGGTTGCAAACTGAATATGATTTTTTTCTGCATCTACCTCTGAAAAAATATTTGGGCTTCTAGCTGTGTGTGGGACTTGTTCTATTAGTCCATCTATACTGACCTCCATCAGGTTGCAAATTAAAAATAATTTTTTGTCTGCATCTAGCTCTGAAAAAATATTTGGCCTTCTAGCAGTGTGTGGGACTTTCTCTATTAGTCCATCTATACTGACCTCCATCAGGTTGCAAACTGAATATATTTTTTTTCTGCATCTACCTCTGAAAAAATATTTGGGCTTCTAGCTGTGTGTGGGACTTTCTCTATTAGTCCATCTATACTGACCTCCATCAGGTTGCAAATTGAATATAATTTTTTTCTGCATCTAACCCAGCCAATAGTTTTGGCCTAATACCACAGTTTGGCCACTCAGCTCTGCTCGGTTCCCATCCATTGTTTTTTTGTGCAAACAACTCCAGAGTTGTGAATTAGTTAACCACCAAAATGAGTGGAAAAAGGCCTGCTGCTGGTGGAAAGGGGAATAGGCGTGTTGGGAAGGGGAAAAACGTTGTGTCCGTGGGGTAGGTGTTAAAGCAACAGTAACATCTGCAGAAGAAAGACCATCTTCCAGCCAAACTAAAATGTCTACTTCTTTTAGCGGACAATGTGATAAGATCCCTTTCTTACGGCCACGCCAATCGCTACAAATTCCAGATGAGGCACAAAAACAGCAGGTGCTTCAATGGATATCAAGTGCTCCTTTAAGTGGGCTCTCCTCCACATCAACTTCAACATCACAAATACTCCAGTCATCAAAGGTGTCACCCCAATCGCACTTGCTTCCTCACAGCTCCCAAATCTCCAGCTGCCCGTCTGAGTATGAGGTAGAACAGATGGTTGAGTCTGCAGAGCTGTTTACTCATACTATAGCCTGGGAATCAGAGGTCGACTCCAGCGCTTCTGTGAATCCAGACGAGGAAATGATCTGCACTGATGCCCAGAATCTTTATGAATCGGATCCAGGACCAGACGCAGAAGGTTCTGACCATAATGTAAACCCTCATTCCCAAACTGTAAATCCTGTTGGTGGAGACAATGAGGAAGACGATGATGAGACTCAAATACCTGATTGGAGCGACAACTTTAGTTTTTTGTCAGGGCAGGAACAGGTTGGCTCTGAGGACGACGGGTGTGATAACGCACAGGGTGATGATGATGAGGTTGGAGATCCCACTTACTGTCAACCCACAGTCAGCCAAGAGATGAGGTCAGCAGAGGAGGTGGAGGAAGATGCTAGTGACGACGAGGTCAGGTTGCGCCTTCCTGGACAGAGACGTAGTACTGGAAGCACGTCAACAACTGCATCCTCAAACACAACTCTGCCTCTCACCACAAGTCGTGGTGGCTCTTCAGGTCGCATGGGTGCTAAGCCTTGCATAGCCTGGGCATTTTTTCAGATCAATAAAGATGACCCAACTCGTGTTATCTGTAACATTTGTCAGCAAAAGCTAAGTAGAGGCCAAAAAATACATAGTTTGAGTACTTCATGCATGAACCGGCACATGGACATGAAGCATAAGTTGCAGTGGGAAGCTCAGTGTGCTACAATGCGGCCTAGCCGGCCGGGTCAACCACCGTCTGCCATATCTTGTGCATCCGCGGCCTCTTCATCCTCTGTGACTGGGGGGACAGCAGTCACACCTGTTTTGGGGCGCAGACCTTCCACCTCTTTACCCGCAACAGCCAGCGTGATTGGCAGGTCATCATTTTCTTTGGAGGTGGTAACACCAGCTGGTGTTGAGCGCTGTCCGACATCGATAGCACCACCTTTGGATCAAGGCAACCTAACATGTCCGCCTGCATCTTCCTCACAGACCGGCAGTTTGCCGGGGACACCCTTATCAACCCCGTCTAAGCACAATAGCCAGCCCTCGGTCCCTCAGATGTGGACAAGTAAAAGACCATTTCCTCCTAGCCATGAGAAAGCTAAGAGGTTGAATTTCACCATCTGCAAGCTCTTGGCTACAGAAATGCTGCCTTTCCGCCTGGTGGACACAGAGGATTTTCGAGACCTTATGTCCGTCGCAGTGCCCCAGTACCAGATGCCCAGTCGGCACTACTTCTCAAAGAAAGGTGTGCCTGCGCTCCACCAGCATGTCGCACACAACATCACCGCTTCTTTGAGAAACTCTGTGTGTGACAGGGTGCATTTCACCACAGACACTTGGACGAGTAGGCATGGACAGGGGCGTTACATGTCGCTGACTGGGCACTGGGTAACTATGGTGACAGCAGGACAAGGGGCTGCTGTCCAAGTCTTGCCGTCCCCACGAGTTGTGCGTCAATCCTCTTTATGTCAAAGTTCCTCCACTGCTTCTGCCTCCTCAACCTCCTCTCGGTCTTCCACCTGCACCCAAAGCCTCTCTGGTCATGCCACAAGCTTTCTAACTGCGCAGAAGGGATCCTGCACACCTCCTTACTATGCTGGCAGTAGGGCTCAACGTCATCAGGCGGTTTTTACTTTGAAATGTCTGGGAAATGTGAGTCACACAGCTGAGGAGTTGTGGTCAGCTCTGGAGAACCAATTTCATGAATGGTTGTCTCCACTGGACCTGAAACCAGGGAAGGCCGTGTGCGACAATGCTGCAAACCTGGGTGCAGCCCTTCGCCGGGGCAATGTCACACACGTGCCTTGTATGGCTCACGTGTTGAACCTGGTTGTCCAGCAATGTTTAGCCCACTATCCCAGACTAGATGGCCTTCTGCAGAGGGCACGGTCGCTGTGTGCTCACTTCCGCCGTTCGCATCCCGCAGCTCAGCGACTTACATCTCTACAGAAGTCGTTGGGCCTGCCACTTCACCGGCTAAAATGCGATGTGCCTACCCGGTGGAATTCAACTCTGCACATGTTGCAGCGACTGTGGCAGCACCGACAAGCCCTGGTGCAATACGTTCTGACGTATAGCCTGGGCCAACGAGATCCGGAGGTGGGGCAAATCACGCTGGAGGAGTGGTCTCAGATCAGGGACCTATGCACCCTTCTGCACAGTTTTGAAATGGCGACGAAGATGTTTAGTGCTGACGATGCCATTATCAGCATGACTATTCCGGTGATTTACATGCTGGAGCACATGTTAAACAGAATTCGGAGTCAGGTGGTGGCACAAGAGGAGGTGGAGGAAGTAGAGGAGGAGGAGTTGTATGCGGAAGGGCTAACATCTGCAAGGTCCAGACGGTCGGCAGCACCAAGGCGGCAGGCATGTGAGGGTGGGGGAGATGGTTTTACCAGGGCGCATGGTAGCAGCCAAACTAGTGAGGAAGGTGCAGGAGCCCAGGAAGAAGTGGAGGACGAACTGATGGAAGACTCATCAGATGAGGGAGACCTTGATCACATTTCTGTTGTGCGAGGTTGGGGGGAGAGGACAGAGGAAGGAAGCATGATTGTTACCTCGCCACCAACACAACAGGGACTTGGTGCTCCTGGATGCGCAACACACATGAGTGCCTTCTTGCTGCACTACCTGCAACATGACCCTCGAATTGTGAGAATTAGAAATAATCCTGACTACTGGGTTGCCACACTGTTAGATCCCCGGTACAAAAGTAAATTTGCAGAAATTATTCCTGCCATAGAAAGGGATGCACGCATGCAGGAGTATCAGCAGAGACTGTTGCAGAATCTTACATGTGCTTTTCCACAAAACACCAGTGGTGCACGTAGTGAATCTCACAGTTCCAACTTGCCAACCGTGGGACCGTCAAGTGTTCAGCACTCAAACCGTAACAGAACCACAGTATCTGCTGGTAACATCAATTTTGCGGAATCATTTCACCACTTTTTTAGCCCATCCTTTGCAAGGCCACAGGAGACAAGAAGTCTGACACATAGTCAACGCCTAGAGACGATGGTACAGGAGTATCTCCAAGTAAACATTGAAGCCATGACTGTGTCACTGGACCCTTACTCTTTTTGGGCTTCCAATCTGGATATATGGCCGGAGCTAGCCACTTACGCCTTGGAGATCTTGTCATGCCCCGCAGCCAGCGTTCTGTCTGAACGTGTGTTCAGCGCTGCTGGTGGTGTGCTGACAGATAAGCGCACGCGGCTCTCCACTGATAATGTAGACAGACTCACGTTCATAAAGATGAACAAATCATGGATCTGAAACGACTTTTCTACCCCTGTGTCATCCTGGGGAGAGTAAAAGCTTGATGATTGGTTAAAATCACCCTACCAACCGTTTTAAGCTTTCAAATTACTAATCATGTTTATCTGTATCTTGACTGGAAAATAATTTGGGCTTTGTAGCAGTGTGCAGCACTGGTCCTATTAGCCCATCTATACTAAGCTCCACCAGATTTAAAATTAATAATAATTTGTAGCTGCATCTAGCCCGGAAAATAATTTTGGGGCTCCGAGATGCGCAAGACACATAAGTGCCTTCTTGCTGCACTACCTGCAGCATGACCCTCATATTGTCAGAATTCGAAGTAATCATGACTACTGGGTTGCCACACTCTTAGATCCCCCAAACTTTTCGATCAACCTTTTCATTTTAATAAAGACCAAAAAAATGGTCATTTTTGAAATTATAAGCATTAGCAGGTTATTAGAAACTGAAATCAAACAGTTTTCAATTCAAAACTTTATTCTAGGTGATGTTACATTTTCACATAGGACCCCTTGTTCGAAAGGAGCTTCTGAACTCTCTCGTCCATTGAATTTGTCAGGTTTTGGATGGTTTCTGCTTCAATTGTTTTGCATGAGGACAGAATATGCTCCCAGAGCTGTTGCTTAGATGTGAACTGCCTCCCGCCATCATAGACACTCCTTTTGATGATGCTCCAGAGGTTCTGAATGGGGTAGAGGTCAGGGGAGCATGGGGGTCACACCATAAGTTTGTCCCCTTTTATGCCCATATCAGCCAGAGATGCAGATGTTTTATGTGCAGCATGAGATGGTGCATTATCATGCAAAAAAATGATCTTGCTGTGAAATACATGGTTCTTCTTCTTGAACCATGGCAGGAAGAGCTGTTTGAGAAAATCCACATACATTATGGAGTTCATCTTTAGCGCCTTCAGGGATCCTAAAGGGGCCGACAATCTCTCTCCCCATGATTCCAGCCCAAAACATTACTCCACCTCCTCCTTGTTGGCGCTGTAGCCGTGTTTGCGTGGAGTGTCCATCAACCAGCCATCCTCCACTCCATCCATCTGGACCATCGAGCGCTGCATGGCACTCATCCGTGAACAAAACAGTTTTGAAATCAGTCTTCATGTAATGTTTGGCCCACTGGAGCCGTTTCTGCTTGTGTGAAGTGGATAGAGGAGGTCGACAGGATGGCATATGCACAGCTGCAAACCTCTGAAGGACCCTGCATCTTGTTGTTCGGGGGACGTTGGAGGCACCAGCAGCTTCAAAAACTTGTCTGCTGCTATGACAAGGTTTTTTTGCTGCTGCTCTTTTAACCTGACGTAATTGCCTGTAGGAAAGAGTCCTCAATTTGCCCTTATCAGCACGCACACGTGTGTACTGTGAATCAGCTACATACTTCTTGATTGCCAAGACACTTCATCCTGATCATCGCACAATGTTGATTGTAGTCATGCCTTGACCTAAACACTCCACAATTTGTTGCTTCTCAGCAGCCGACACATCCTTTTTCTTTCCCATTTTGGCAGAAAATGTAGGCTGCTTAATAATGTGAGACAGCCTTCTTAAGTAGTCTTGCCTCTCATTGGACACACCTGCCAAACTAATTAGCACAGGTGTCTGCAATTGCTTACAGTGATATAAAGAGCCCTGACACACATCACCATCAATGAGTTTAACTGACAAACAAACAAATTCTTCCCTTATCACTCCTAAACACTTTTTGCATAATAATTTGGAACACAGTGTACATGTGCTTTTCCACAAAACACCAGTGGTTCATGTAGTGAATCTTACAGTTCTAACTTGCCAACCGTGGTCTGTATGGAGTTGTTCAATAAAGGGCCCAAAATTAAGATAACATAGATGGGAGAGGTCTCTATGAATAGGAATTCCTAAGTATTTGATACCCTGTGAGGGCCAGGCAAAGGGAAAGTTGGACTGGATGGAATCCTATATGGATTTGGGGAGGGAGACATTGAGGGCCTCAGACTTCGCTGCATTTATTTTAAAATTTGACCATGTAACAAAGTGATCTATTTCAGCCATAACAGCATGGATGGATATATGTGATTGAGTGATATATACTAGTACATCATCAGCAAATAGAGAGCACTTGTACTCGGTGCCTCCCACCTCAATCCACCTAATATTGGGGTTATGGCGAATTGATGAGAGCAGGTGCTCCGTCACTAGGATGTATAAGAGAGGGGACAGAGGACATCCCTGCCTTGTCCCATTGGTGATTGTGAAAGGTGATGAAAATGTTCTGATGCACCCCCTGGGCCTTGGGATACCCGGAGCCGGACCCTTTTTGGTGGATGCTGGTGGTTGTAGTCTTCGTGGCGGCGACCCGGTTCCGTGGCTCAGGGTGGTCAAACCAGTGGCGGAACTATTTATGTGGTTTTGATGTTTAAATGTCCGACTACGCCACCCGTGGATTGCGGTCAGAGTGAACCGCCGCTGCAGGGCAGACCGCTGAGGCTGGTGTTGTGGGTGCAGCAGAGCGTAGCATAACTCCCCACGGGAGGAGTATAGCCTCAGGGCAGTGTATGTGGAGGATGGGGGTGATGGTGCAGGGCAGCAGCAGTAACGACACGGAGTCAGTGATGCAGTCCAGGGCCTTTACTCACAGTTCTTATTATCCAGACCACGTCTGCAGGTAACGGCTGCCCACGTCGTACTGTGCTCACCAGGTGAGGGGCTCAGACAACTCCCAGATAACTTTGGAGCGCTTCACAGGACCCCCTTTGTGTGTCCTTTGTCTGGCCTTTCTTACCAACCCTCCTGTCCGGCTGCCTCGGGCCTCCTCTTGGTAAACTTGGCGCCAGTTTCCCTGACCCTATGTGCTGCCCTCCTAGCGGGTGTAGCGAGGGGCTGCGCCACATAAAATGTCACAGCCTCCGGTTTCTAGCTGAGGGTCGTTTCCTGCCTCCACTAGTTTCGGGGACCGGTCTCCCCCTTTGGCCTGACCCCTCCATGCAGGTGGATTCGGGCGTGCGGTGGTGACTCGCCCGTCCGCACCCCTGGGATCCCTTCGTTCCTTGTTCCTGGAGCCTTCTCCGCTCCTCTTCCTTCCTTCTCCCTCTTCCAGGCCTGGGCCTCTGTTACTAGGCCCGCCTCCGGAGCAGAGCTCATGCAGAGCCCCTGCTCCCTGCCACTTCTGCTCAGACTTCTCTGCACTGAACTAAGATGGTGCCCACCTTTTATACTCCCTTCTCAATGCACCCAGGAACTGCTTCCTCCCTGCTCCTGCACTACAGGGTTCCCCTTCCTCAGTGTTCCCTCCCCCCACTCCAGCCAGGGACAGGGACTGTCGTGCCCATCTCAGGGGCATATTGGTCGCCCTGCCCCACGGCAATGTGGTGTAATGCATGCAGGTGTCGGGTCCTGATCCACACCCCATCCTTACCTGAGAGTGAGATATCACACCTCTGGGTGAGGTGCAATACCTCTGTAGCAACCGAGCCCTCAGGGTGCTACAGTTCCATTTATCTTCAGCCTAGGTGACGTATTGCGATACAGGGCCGTGATTTTGGCTATAAAAGGGTCCCCTAGACCCCTACCCCAAGCTTTTTAAGAGAATCATATATGGCGTGCCAGGAGACTCTATGGAATGCTTTCTCAGCATCCAACGAGAGTATCTAATTACAAATTTTTAACTGCATCTAGCCCAGGAAATACTTTGTGCCTAGTAGCAGTGTCTGCTAGTCAGCGGATTATCCCGGCTGTTAAGCAAGCTACACCACCTGTAGTTTGGACACTTAATTTTTTCAAAGGAAATGCTTCGGGACCACGGGATACTCAGTGAAGAGCATCAGGAGGCACCCCAAGGCATAGGGGCTGGGACTGGCAGTAGGATGCCTTGCGGTGGACAGCCGAGCTCGATCCTTATAAAAGCTTTTTAACTGCAGCAGCTTTAGTGGACGCTACTGGAGCTGGAATTACGCGGCTGCTGGCATGAGACTTGCCCTCCAATAGATCCTTGTAAATGGATTTAAAGTGTATTCATTCAAATTAGAGAGACAATTTAAATTAAAAAGCTTAGAGCTGCCTCCACCACAGTGGGGCTCGCTCGACCCACCAGCGGACAGGCACCAGTATTGGGAGAGGGGGGCTGGCCGTCTGGGTTTACCGCGGCTCTGGCACAAACCCGGCGACACGGAGGTGGCACGGGCAGGAGCGGACTGAACGTGTCGGCTTCTCACTTTTTGGATTTTAGAAGGGCATGACATGCCTATATCTGTGTCTCCCCCTCCTTTTACTCCTCCACCTCTTTTCTTTTCTCATGACTATATGTACTTGTCACTTTTCCATGTGTTAGTTGTGTCTTCTGAGCAGTTTGTCAGCTTTTGGACACCTTTGAAGGTGTTTTCTATGTGTTTCTATGTGTTTTTGTTTGCCTGCCATTGGTTTTAACGGTGTTCGAAGGTGTTCGACGAACAGTTCGGCGAACACACGGGTGTTCGACGAACCGAACCGAACTCGAACACTACGGGGGTGGCTCAACACTAATGACTACCCCAGTAGAAGTACATTTTTCAATACAATTTTGGGTGGGTCTCTTAACTCTTAAATAGGTACTACTGTACGATAGGTGTATCTATTATTATCAATTAGGTAGAGGTTATTTCAGTATATATATTTTCCATTTATTGAATGTTTTATATTTACTAAGGGTCTAGGAAATTCGGCATATAAACATTCCGAAAGCATGATGCTGCTACCCACCCTACACGGTGTGGACACGTGATTTTTGGCAGAGTGAAACATTTAGCTTTCACCTAAAATAGCCAATAAAAATCATAGCCAATAAACATGCAGATTTTAGTCCCCTCAGGCTACAGAATTTTGTTACACAAAGGAGTATTCCAGGAACTCTCTTTCGAATCTCCAGCACTCCGACAGAGAATGAATGGAGTAGCACTGTCCATGCTTGATCTCCACTCCATTAACACTAGGACTACTGGACTCGTGACCCCGCCTAGAACTACTGAAAGGAGTCATTTTGACTCCTTGCTTGTTTTCGTTTATTTTTAGAGTTTCATTTGTGGTTATTTATTAATAATTATATTTTTTGTAATGTATTATTATTGTGAGATTCAACAGTAATGCTTTTGATTGCTTTTTTTCTGCTTTTCTTATTTTTCTACAGAAAATAACAATAATTATAATAGACGTTTTTCAAACATTTTTTTTTATTCAAGTGCACACATATAAACAACAACTGAAGAACAAAAAGCAGAGAAAATGTAGGTGGAGGAACATAAAAATGAAAATATGGCGCAGAATTCACCTTCTAAACATTTGGTGTTTCGCATTTTAGGCATTGCCTTTGATTTATGGCAGTACATTGCCCACACAAAGACTTACCACAAGTCTTACAATTTCCGACAGATCTATTTTTCTTGCACTTTTCTTTGATCTGGCAAAATTTTGTTTGAACCATCACTTCTGAGCATGTAGAAACTTGGGACGTGGAACCCTTTTCCCTATCTGTGACATAAGGACCACTCAACTCTCTCACAAGCGTTTGCAAAAATGCCTTGCGTGACATTTTTTGGTGGGTAATCTCCTTGAATATTATCCATGCATTTATACCCGCAAAGTCTAAGGCATTTTCAAATGCATGAACAGGCCATCTCCTTGTGCATGTTCGTGTGGTATATTTTCGTGCCATCTGATCCACTAAATCTACTCCATATTTTGTTTCATTGTAAAACTTTACCGTTTCTGGAGTTTTTTTAGCGGAATCAGACGCAACAACAACATCTGGATGGACGGAACTCAAAATGACAACATTTTTGTTGGGCTTTCCTTGATATACTGTAAGTGTAAAATTGTCTTCATTTCTAAACACTTTAGTGTTGTACAATTCCTCTTTCATGGATTTTATTTCTTTAGGCACTTCTCGCTTTATCTTGTTCAGTGTTCCCAGGATGGTTGTTCCTTTGCTTTTTAGCTGTTTAGCTAATTTTACTGAAGTAAAATAATTATCGGTTGTAACATTGCGACCTTTTTTCAAAAACGGGTCCAATAATTTCATTACCACATGGTCAGCTAAACGGTCCTCAGCACGGCGTGTGTCATCTTTGCCTAGATAAGGGAAGCCATTTGCCAGATATTTGCTCCTCTTATCAAAAGCTAGCCAATATTTGTGGCCATATTTATCTGGTTTGGAAGGCATGTACTGCGTGAATGGACACCTAGTTTTGCTTGGGAAAAGTTGCTCATCCACCGTTATGTATGGGCCAGGTTTGTAACACGCAATACAATTTTCAATAAACCTGTCCCACACAGTAGAAAATAGAGCAAACTTGTCCGTTTGCAGTCTCTCCGATCGAGTAGATTTCTCATCAAATCTGAGAAACCTCATAATTTCAACAAAGCGGTCCCTAGACATTGTCGCTTTGCAAAACGGTATTCCCCAGTCATTACACCAAATGCTGCTAATCGAGTGACAGATATTCCACGAGCATAGAATATAGCAATGAATGCATCTAGCTCCTCATCAGATAGAGTAAACTGTAAATTATTGTTCCTGCATGCTTCTGCAAGCGTACAGTTCTTTATATGTGTCAATATATATGAATCAAAAAATAAACGCCATGCGCTCAAAGGACTATCGATAATGATATTTCTTCTGGCGTATCCTGTAGGGCCAGGTGCTTCTCGAAGAATATTTTGGCTGTCACGCCTACCAGGCAAGTGTTCTCCAATTTCAACAGGTTTCCATTGAATACCATCCGCTGAAACTAGTATTCCTTCAGATTCGCCTTCTCTGGTGTTTGTTGTTGCATTACCTTCGCCGCCATCGTTATCTGTTGTTCTTTCATTTCTGGGACGTTTTGCTGATTTTTTCTGTCCACGACCAGGAGGATGGTCACGAGGCAACATAACTGCATGAGCCCGATCCCCAGTTGATGTGCTTGGAATATCTGTAAAAAAGTTGATGAATATTTAGAATTTTTGTTTTGTAAGGGTCCGTGCACACTGGCTGGATTAGCGGCGGAATATCCGACCGGATATTCTCACCACAATCCGGCCCGTACCTGCCCGCTCAGGTACAGAGCGGAGTTTCATACCTGAAGCTCCGCTCCGAACCCCGGGCTGGAGCCGCTGTCTGGGACGGAGCCGTGCTCGCGCGTAAGCAAGCGCTGCTCTGTCCCTGACAGCGGCTCCAGCCCGGGGTTCGGAGCGGAGCTTCAGGCATGAGCGGGCAGGTACGGCCTGTATTGCGGCAAGAATATCCAGATGGCTATTCAGCCAGAATTCTGCTAGTGTGCACAGGCCCTAACTCAGTGTGTGGAAGAACAAATAAATACACATAACTACTTACCTTCTGGATTTGTTCCTTCTGAGTCTTCAGATTCACTTGATATGTTCTGAGGAATGAAATCTTCATCACTGTCAGAATCAAATACATGTTCCTGCAATTCGGATTCCGATTCATCCTCCGGTATGGATTGCAAAGTAGCCAGAATATCCTGAGGCTTTATCAAACATCTTCTCTCCATATTCCTCACAAATTCCATAATTCTATATAGTTCCCTGCTGAAAAATAGTAATGAAATGAAAACTAAAAGAAATAATAACTGTTCTGCCACCTTCAAAAGTAGGTGGGCTGAATCAGTTGACAGACAGCTAAACTATTTCATAACAATTCATACCTGTATGAGTCTTCAGAGCTCGTATGTCTGCGTCTGTTCTCTTTGTCTCTTCAGCTGAACTGAAAGTAAAGTTACTATCCAGAATACTGTCTCCTGCTAGGACCTTAGAAAAACACCACCCTTCATTAGCATAAGATAAGAGCCTAGAGTAAACAAGCTATTTTGTTCAGCATTACACAGTAATACAAGCAGGTAAAACACAAGGAAAATGTGAAAAGTTGACATGTAAATTGAACTACATCTATATGAACATCAGGGTAAATAAGACAGAGTGAAAAAATTATGCACAAAACTTTATAGCAACATTTAGTGACAAAAGGACCTCAAAATATAGTAGGGAGTCAAAATGACTCCCTTCAGTAGTTCTTGGTAAATATTGAAAAAAACGCGCAAATTTTTCACCAAAATTATTTATTCTCACAAAATCTTTTTTCACATCATATTTGAGGAAAAGTCACCGAGTTTCAAGCCGGAATTCTGAAAAATGTAGTCACAGAAGAGAAATAAAAAATGAAAGGAGTCAAAATGACTCCATCAGTAGTTCTAGTGTTAAAACAGGAGAAGATTCCCCATTCTGCTAATCAGTGGGGGTTTCCTGTGTATAAAAGATGACACTTTTTCTCGTAGAACACCATTTAATTCCAGAACGTTTACTATTCATTTTGACAAACTGGAGCCAAGATGTGATATGACTTCAACAGTGACTTTGTCACTTTATCATAGAATTGAAGATCCTGGTCAAAACTTGATGAATCTACCATATTAAAGATCATAGCTCTATTACTGACCTTCCTCACTAGTGCACATTTTTTATGGTGCTTTCCTTTTTGATCTCTTACTTTGGACAGATGATATACATAACTGTACCCTAAGGCTGGGTGCACACGACACGGTTTTAATGTGTTAAATGCATTAAAATCACTTGGTAAAAGGTCTGCCATGTATAGCAATGATAATCCGCATGTGCTGTGTACATGATGCGGAAGTTTCCGCACCGGATTATCAGTGTGGCACAAATCGCAACATAACCAACTCTTGAGCGATTCTGCAGCGAATTCGCGCCCATTGACTTGCATTGAATCGCATCAAACCCGCATGTATAATATCTATACATGCGGATTTGCTGTGTTTCAATGTAAATCATTAGGCGCAAAATCGCTCTGGAATCGCGCCTCGTCTGGTACCCGGGTCGGGAAAGGAGACTGCTACTCCTCTCATCCAATTGCTGCTCTGACTGATAACAGCGAGAGCAGCGTGGGTGGGAGAAGCAGCAGCCGGCTCCTACCAGCCCGTGTGCCCGCGGCAGTAAAAAAAAATAAAAAAAAGATTAAAAAAGTAAAAAGAAAAGAAAAAACCTTCGTACTCACCTGTCCCGGCAGCGATGTTGTCTCTCCGGCGTCCAGCGGTACACTGCAAGGCGCGGGCTCTCACCCTTCAGTGTACTGGCAGGACCTGTGGTGACGTCACTGATCATCTGATGGTCACGCAATCATCAGCTGATTGGTGACATCAGCGATCACCTGATAGTCGCGTGAACATCAGGTGATCAGTGTCGGCAGCAATCAGCTGATTGTCACGTGATTATCAGCTGATTGCTGATGCCGGTAATCAGCTGATCAGTCTCATGACCGATCAGCTGACCATGGGGACATTCACAAGAATGTTCCCACGGTCTCTAACTCACGGGTGCTCATCAGCTGATCTTCAGCTGATGAACTCCAGTGACCTCTTGCAGCACTGTATACTGACAGGGTGATTTTACACCCTTGTCAGTATACAGTGCTATATTCTACAGCTGTGACATCAGTGATTTCTGATGTCACAGCTGTAGAAGTGACACAGATCATAGTGAGACCTTGGCGTCGTTGACGGCGGACAGGTGAGGAATATTGTTGTTTGTTTTTTTGCGTTTTTGTTGAACCATGTGTGTTTTATTTCATTAAAATACTTTATTCTGGCTGTGTCTTTTATTGAAAAAGCGGTCACCATTTTACCATGCGGTTATTAATGGGGGCGTCTTATAGACACCCTCCATTGCTAATCTGGGCTTCACGTCAGCCACCAATACAAGGCTGACGTGAACCCCAACCCCATTACCCCCTGCCGCCGCTACAGGGCAATGTGGAAACGTGAGGCTAAGCACCAGATTTGGCGCATCTTATGGATGCACTATTTCTGGAACTGCTGAGCGGTAATATTAAGAGCCGCGGAGGGGGCTAGTATTCATGGCAACCTTCCCTGGCTATTAATATCAATCCGCAGCTGTCGAATTTAGCCTTTGCTGATTAGATTTTATAGGGGGGCCCCACGTCAACTTTTTTCCGGAGTCCCTTTGTAATCTAGCCAGTAAAGGCTAAATAAATAGCTGTGGGCTGATATTAATAGCCATGGAACATTGTTGGCTAATGGCCCCTTCCGCGGCTACTAATATCAGTCCCCAGCGGTCGGCTTTCCTCCTGCTGGTTATAAAAATGATGCGGGAGCCCACACCGTTTTTTTTCTTTAATTTTAGGCTCTGTGCCCATAATTCAGACGTAGCAGTGCTTTGGATGCAAGTTTTTGATGCGTCCAAAACTTTGCATTCTATTGAATGCAGGTAAATCCACATGTGTTCACTGAACCATGCGAATTACCACATTCAATACTTTCTAGTGGTCAAATTTCTGTGGCTGAGAATAGCGACTCCGCAAGAAAAATTGACACGCTGCGGTCCTGAAAGACGTGCAGCATGTCAGTGTCCACGGGTGATTCACAACCTTTGATGCACACATAGCGGATGTGGAGTTTCTAGAGATCCCATCCACTATGCTGTAACATCTGGACACTGTGGGTTTGACGCTGTATATACACGCAGCATCAAACCTGCAGCGGCTTCTGATCGTGGCCACGTACCCAAACTCACCCGCAGCATGTCAATTTCTGTAGTAGACACACTAGTCTCTGCTGCAGATTTTGACCAATTAAAGTGTCATTATATACGGTGGATTCACATTTACCGACAACAAAAGTGCGGCATTAGAACACCGCATTTTGGATACAACATAAATATGTTGTGTCCAAATCGCTGCTGAGCGCTGATCAGGGAATGTAGTGGCTAACAAACCAGCTGTGAGCTGTTAATTATGGCCAGGGAAATGTTTGCCTAATGGCACCTTTTTAGACAAAAAAAAACAGCTCACAGCAGTCTCATAAATTACATGAATAGAAATGCTAATGAAGATTGGGTGAATAGGACTACCTGACACCCAGCTCTTTTGTTTGGTGATGTCAAGGTGTCAATCAGACCTTTTCATGACCAAACAAAGTATGGTAATCCAATGGTTTAAGCAATGTCCCACCAAATAACTTTATTTTGCTCCAAAAATCATTCATTGATGCTCAAAAACCGCCTCAAAAAACGCATGTAAAAACGAGTCAAAAACGCATGTAAATCTGCATGC
This sequence comes from Phyllobates terribilis, assembly GCF_046119375.1. NCBI lineage: Eukaryota > Metazoa > Chordata > Amphibia > Anura > Dendrobatidae > Phyllobates > Phyllobates terribilis. Next base: position 344,531,089 of record NW_027362769.1, on the reverse strand, counting down.
TTTTTATTTCTGCTAGGGAGAGGCAAAAATGCTCAGGAAATTCCTGCTTCAAATCTGCATCTTGTGCACATACCCTAACTTCAATATTTTGTTGTCTCTATCACTTGATTAGAACCTTTTACTAACTTTGGTATAAGTTTTGCTTTGTCTTCATGGTGTCCTTTTGCTTTAAAGGGAACTTGTCATGTACTAGCTACACTGCCCCCACTGCTTTGTTAATGATGCAATGTGCATCACTAGCAAGCTTTTTTCATTAAAATTGGTGGTATGATAATGATTTTATAACCTTTTTTATACTTTGTCCTACCTGCTCGTTTTCAGTCATAGGGGTGTGATTCTCATATTTAGTCATGGGTAGCGCCACATTCAGTCACTGTATTTGAATATTTCTCCCAGCAAGCGCTATTGTTATGGGGCGCAGTGAGGCTGTGTGGTTACCAGCTTCACTGCACACGCGCTATGTTCCAGCGCGTGCGCAGTGAGGCTGTGTAGTTATTAGCTTCACTGCACACGCACGGGGACATAGCACAATTTATGCACATTTTTCCTAAGATTTCTCACTCTGGACAGATGTTTTACATAACCGTACTCTATAGAATATTCAGTGACTTGAATAGTTTCTTGTCTCCATCACCTGATTGAGACTTTTTAATAACTTTGGCACAAGTTCTCTTTTGTCTTCATGGTGTCCTTTTGCCTTAAAATGGGTCTGTATATCAGTGTTCATTCCAAATTCTATCTATATATATAATCGTCTTATCCCGTCTGTCTGTCTGTCTGTCTGTGTGTCTGTCTGTCTGTCCAGGAAATCCCGCATCGCTCATTGGTCCGACAGCGGCCAATCAGCGCCGCAGGATTTCTGAAAAAAGATGGCGGCCGTTAGCGGCTCATCTGCGGGACGGAGCTGAGCGGCGATGCAGCCGGGAGATGAGCGCCGCGAGGCGCTCATCTCCCGGCCGGCAACAGCAGAAGGACCCCGACCGCCGGACCCATCTGCGGGACGGAGATGCAGCCGGGAGATGAGCGGCGCGAGGCGCTCATCTCCCGGCCAGTAGCAGCGGATGGACCGCCGGCGTCGCTGACCTCCATGCGGAAGAGAGGACTGGGGAGCGGCGCTGCCGGTCGGGATACTTCTCCTGCGAGCGCCCGCTCATGTCCCGGGTTCTCGCAGCGGAAGTACCCGCACAGGCAGCGGCGCTCCCTGGTCCTCACCAAGACGATTCGATGATTGGTCGCGGTCTTCGGACCCGACAAATCACTGATCTTAGCGCAAAAGTTAAACACCGCTGTGCTGATTGGTCGCCAACGCTGCCCGCGACCAATCACCGATTTGGGCGCCACATTTAAATATCGGCCGCGACCAATCAGCACAGCGGTGTTTAAATCTGGAGCCAAGATCGGTGATTGGTGGCGGCCAATATTTAAATTTGGCGCCCAAATCGGGGATTGGTCGCGGTGAGCGTCCGCGACCAATCAGCACAGTAGTGGTTAACTTTAGCCGCAAGATCAGTGATTAGTCGCGGGCCAAGACCGCGACCAATCACCGATTTGTGCGGCACATTTAAATATCGGCCGTGACCAATTGGATGTCAACGCCGCTCTCCGGTCCTCCCTTCACACCCTAGCCGAATGGATCTCAGCGGCGCTGCCTGTGCGGATACTTCCACTGCGAGAACCCGGGACATGAGTGGGCGCTCGCAGCAGAAGTATCCCGACCCGCAGCGCCGCTCCCCGGTCCTCCCTTCACACCCTAGCCGCTGATGTCCCCACAGTATCCGCATGGTGTTACAAAGATCCAGACATTTGTGTTAAAAATCGCTGATTGGTCGCTGGCGGTGCCCGCGACCAATCACCGATTTGGGCGCCAAATTTAAATATCGGCAGCGACCAATCACCGATCTTGGCTCCACATTTAAACACCGATGTACTGATTGGTGGCGGCCGATATTTAAATTTGGCGCTCAAATCGGTGATTGGTCGCGGGCAGCGACCGCGACCAATCAGCAGAGCGGTGTTTAACTTTAGCGCCAAGATCACTGATTGGTCGCGTGCGGAGAGCTCGACCAATCAGCGAATCGTATTGGTGAGGAGCGGGGAGCGGAATCGTATTAGTGAGGACCGGGGAGCGCCGCTGCCTGTGCGGCTACTTCCACTGCAAGAACCCGGGACATGAGCGACTGCTCGCAGCAGAAGTATCCCGACCCGCAGCGCGGCTCCCCGGTCCTCCCTTCACACCCTAGCCACTGATGTTCCTACAGTATCCGCATGGTGTTACAAAGGTCCGGACATTTGTGTTAAAAATCGCTGATTGGTCGCTGGCGCTGCCCGCGACCAATCACCGATTTGGGCGCCAAATTTAAATATCGGCTGCGACCAATCAGCACAGCGGTGTTTAAATCTGGAGCTAAGATCGGTGATTGGTGGCGTCTGATATTTAAATTTGGCGCCCAAATTGGTGATTGGTCGCGGGCAGCGCCAGCGACCAATCAGCGATTTTTAACACAAATGTCCGGACCTTTGTAACACCATGCGGATACTGTGGGGACATCAGCGGCTAGGGTGTGAAGGGAGGACCGGGGAGCCGCGCTGCGGGTCGGGATACTTCTGCTGCGAGCAGTCACTCATGTCCTGGGTTCTCGCAGCGGAAGTAGCCGCACAGGCTGCGGCGCTCCCCGGTCCTCACTAATACGATTTCGCTCCCCGCTCCTCACCAATACGATTCGCTGATTGGCCGCGCTCTCCGCACGCGACCAATCAGTGATCTTGGCGCTAAAGTTAAACACCGCTCTGCTGATTGGTCGCGGCCGCTGCCCGCGACCAATCGCCGATTTTGGCGCCACATTTAAATAGCGGCCGCGACCAATCACCGATTTTGCCGTCACATTTAAACACTGCTCTGCTAATTGGTCGCGGACGCCAGCCGCGACCAATCAGCGAGATTGGCGCCAAATTTAAACAACGCTCTGCTGATTGATCGCGGTCGCTGGCCGAGATCAATCAGCAGTATTGGCGCAAAATTTAAACAACGCTCTGCTGATTGGTCGCGGCCTTTAGCCGCGACTAATCAGCGATTTTGTCGCCAAATTTAAACACCTCTTTGCTGATTGGTCGCGGTCGCTACTAATCAGCGATTTTGGTGCCAAATTTAAACACGCTCTCCATTCCTCACTAACATGGTTCGCTGATTGGTCGCGGCCGCCGCCCACGACCAATCAGCGATTTTGGCGTCAAATTTAAACACCGCTCTGCTGATTGGTCGCGGCCACCATCCGCGACCAATCAGCGAGATTGGCGCCAAATTTAAACAACGCTCTGCTGATTGGTCGAGGCCGGCGACCGCGACCAATCAGCAGAGCGATGCAGAGCGGGGTTTACATTTGGCCCCAAAGTCGCTGATTAGTCGCGTCTGACGGCCGCGACCAATCAGCAGAGCATTGTTTAAATTTTGCGCCAAAATCGCTGATTGGTCGCGACCGTCAGACGCGACTAATCATCGACTTTGGGGCCAAATTTAAACCTCGCTCTGCATCGCTCTGCTGATTGGTCGCGGTCGGCGGCCGCGACCAATCAGCAGTTTTGGCGCCAAATTTAAACACCTCTCTGCTGATTGGTCGCGACTAATCAGCGATTTTGGTGCCAAATTTAAACACGCTCTCCAGTCCTCACTAACACGGTTCGCAGATTGGTCGCGGCCGCCGCCCGCGACTAATCACCGATATTGCCGCCAAATTTAAACACCGCTTTGCTGATTGGTCGCGGTTGCCGAACGCGACAAATCAGCGATTTGGGCGCCAAATTTAAACACCGCTCTGCTAATTGCGCCCCGTCGGCCGCATACCTATTCTAGAATACCCGATGCGTTCGAATCGGGCCACCATCTAGTTATATTATAATAAAACAAATAGAAAAAATAAACTAAAGTGCACTCCATTATGAATTCCATGTTTTAGACAATATATCCTAGTTAAGAGTTAGGCATGTTTAGTTATTGAATACATTTAATTAAAAGTGAAATTATTTTAGACTATTTAATTATTTTACACACTTATATAGCGCCATTAATTCCACAGCACTTTACAGATAATATCGGCACTGTCCCCACTGGGGCTCACAATCTAAATTTGCTATCAGTATGACTTTGGAATTTAGACTATTTTTGTTACTTTTTATACTATTGTATATAATCAATTGCTGCATAGGTACAACAGCTAAAAAGAAAGATAAGCAATAACAAGAAGATAGGCAAGTGAGGATACTCAATAAATTGGCTGCTTATCCTGGTTTAAGCTGCCCCTGATATAGGAAGTACAAGTCAGAGTAAAAGCCTATAATCTATCAAATAAATACATTGGCATAACTGTGCTAGTACAAAAAAGTAACAAAATATTTTCTCTTTTGCTTTACAGAGAGGGTACAGGATGAAATTAAAACACATATTAAACCTGGACAGCTGCCGACAGTTGAAGATAGGAAGAAAATGCCTTATACTGATGCAGTAATACATGAAATACAAAGGTTTGGGAATGTTGTCCCACTAAACGTGTCACGTTCAACTCCAACTGATGTATATTTCCGGGGTTATCTGATCCCAAAAGTGAGTTTATGAAAACATTGTCCTTATGCTCAAGGATTTTTTTTTAGCTTTTGGACAAGTACTGTATATGCGTACTTATTAGTTAAAGGGTCTGCTATGGGGTCCACAGTCATTCCAATCATTTCACATTTTTAAAAGGAAATGTATATAATAAAAAAGATATTTGGTGATTTATTGTTCAAAGGGTACAGAAGTTATGCCATTCCTGACATCAGTTCTTTATGACAAGACTCAATGGAAAACTCCCTATGATTTTAATCCAAATCATTTCTTGGATGAAAATGGGAAATTTGTCCGACATGATGCATTTATGCCGTTCTCAGTAGGTAAGTAATAACGTCTATTAAGAAGCAAAATCAAATCATTTACATGTCACTCAACTGCCCAAACACTTCCTAAAAGAATGACTATATTTTTTTAAGAAATAATACATAACTTTTCTAAATCCCATATTTTGTACTAAAAAAAATCAAAACTGTTCTACGGTCTTATTAAGATGCTCAGCATATACTTGGGCACTTTATAATTTTCAGTACCTACAGTACATTTCTCAAAAGTCTTCACTATGTTGTTCTTCACCCAGGGCAAAAATTCAGTTTGCTACTCTGGCCCTCTATCTACATATCTTGACCAAGGCAGAGTTGTTTGATCAAGCCCCACTTATAGTCAGCAGCAGGACGTATGCCCCACACCCAAGCTATGCCACTGACATGATGATTCTTTTAAATTCCTGTTGCAAGCATGTATACACTCAGAAGAGTAGAAACTAGTAGTTTAAAATGTCCTCATATGCTGTTTGCTCTCAAGTACTTAAGCTCATGAAGATCAGAATTAATTTTTAAATGGCTTTAGCCATATCTGGGGAGAAGAGTGGTATCAAAATTACACTTTTCAACCCCTTTTCAAGAACATGTTCTGTAATTGGCATCCTTGTGGCGGATGGAGCATTTTTGTAATATTCTATGAACGCTGGGGCTTAGTGTGGATACAAAACATCCCAGAGTGATGTACAGGAAACCTTCAGTCATCAATGGTTTCCAGGGGTCTATGAAACTTTTGTGGCTTTCTGGAGGTCTCCCTTTTTTTCCAAACATTAAGAGAGAGTTGGAAAGTATGCACAATATTCAAATTGTTAGGTCCAAGATATCTTTTTAACATGAAATGGTTAAATCAGTAATCCCATTTCTACAGGAAGAAGAGCTTGTGCTGGGGAGGCCTTGGCCAAGATGGAACTTTTCCTGTTTTTTACTGGACTTCTTCAAGCATTTACTTTCTATCCGCCTCCAGGAGTTTCCAGAGAAGACCTCAATCTCAAGCCTGGCATTGGATTCATATTAGTCCCTACACCATTCATGACATGTGCAAAGCCAAACTATTAGTGCATGGTGAACAGTAGAGATCAGTGTTTTTGTTGATTATATTTTAATATATTTAATTTTGTACTTTGTTTAAAATTTCATTATCAAATATCTTTAGGTGAAAGTTGTGTTATTGAACCACACAATGCACAGCTCCCAAACCTTAGTGGACCAAATCCTGCAATGGCCTCCAATTATCCTAATGTGTCTTTAATTCAAAGGAAACTTTTTTAGTTTTAGTAACACTGATAAATATTTCAATGTGCTGTAACTGTGTGCTGTTTATATTTTGTAAGATCAATTTGTGGTGAGCCATGGAGGAGGTGCCAGATGTTGCAGAGGTAGTTTCTCTGCCAGGGGATGGTAATGTCATAGTAGCTGAACTAGGTTGCTGGACCCCTAAACATTTCCCCCCGTGTCCAGAGAGGATTGTTTAGGAGACGGCTTCAATGTTGATTTACAATAATTTAGGCTTAAGATATGATGGAAACCTGTAGATAAAGTTGACAAACCTCATTATAATCAGTGTTGAGCGAGCAGGGGTGGATTAAGAGTAGCAAGGGCCCCGGGCAGTTTAGAAGGCACGGGCCCCCCACCCCCACCCACACCCCCACACACACACACACACACACACACACCTGATGTATCACATGTCACATGATCCCCTGTGATAGATCATGTGATAGTTCACGTGAAATTAATTTGGCACAATATTAATTATAATAATTTTTTTTAGGCTGTGTGCCCACTATGCATTTTTTAAGCGTTTCCGCAGGGGCAATTCCGCTGCAGAAACACTTAAAAAACGCTTGGTAGAAGGTCTGCCATGTTCCCCAGTGATAATCCGCATGTGTTGTGCACATGCTGCGGAAATTTCCGCTGCGGATTATCATTGTGGAAAAATCCGCAGCACTACCAATTATTTTGCGGAATCGCGTCGTTTTCGCCACCATTGATTTGCATTGGAATGCATGGAATCTGCATCACTGGATCTGTAGATGCGCATTCCATGCGTTCCAATGTGCGGATGGTACCCGGGTTTGGAGAAGAGGAGACTCTCCTCCGGACCCGGGTACCATAAAACCTGTAAAAAAAGAAAAAAAGAAAAAATAAATATTATGCTTACCTTCTGATGGTCCCCGGTGTCTTTATCCGATGCGTCCTGGCTTGACGGCAGCTCGCGATGGTCTGAAAAGGACCTGCCGTGACGTCATTTAGTCATATGACGGGTTAGGCCATCAGAAGATAAGTATATATTTTTTATTTTTTACCATTCTTTTACGGTCACACTATATAAATCCATGCTGGTTGCATGGATTTATATAGTGTGACCAAGTTGTCAAGCACTTTCCAAGTGATGATAAAATTTCTTGGAAAGCGCTTGTCAACCCGCATGCGGAAATGCAAGTGAAGAACGCTTCACTTCCGCTTGTCCCTGGCAGGAAAAACGCATGTACAATCCGCATGTACAATCAGCATGTACAATCCGCATGTACAATCCGCATGCTTTTTTTCTGCCAGGGAGATGCAGAAACGCTCAAAAAAAATCCGGAGCATTTCTGCATCGTGGGCACATAGCCTTACATTAATTGTATGACTCAATATGGAGCACACGTAGCCATATATACACAGCGGGAGGCCGCACGGTGCCATCTATACACAGCGGGAGGCCACACGGTGCCATCTATACACAGCGGGAGGCCGCACGGTGCCATCTATGCACAGCGGGAGGCCGCACGGTGCCATCTATACACAGCGGGAGGTCGCACGGTGCCATCTATACACAGCAGGGGGCTGCACGGCACCATCTATACACAGCAGGAGGCCGCACGGCACCATCTATACACAGCAGGAAGCCGCATGGCGCCATCTATACACAGCGGGAGGCCGCACGGCGCCATCTATACACAGCAGGAGGCCGCATGGCGCCATCTATACACAACAGGAGGCCGCACGGCGCCATCTATACACAGCGGGAGGCCGCACGGCGCCATCTATACACAGCAGGAGGCCGCATGGCGCCATCTATACACAACAGGAGGCCGCATGGCGCCATTTATACACAGCGGGAGGCCGCACGTAGCTATCTATACACAGCAGGAGGCCGCACGACGCGATCTATACACAGTGGGAGGCCGCTCGGCGCCATCTATACACAGCAGGAGGCCGCATGGCGCCATCTATACACAACAGGAGGCCGCATGGCGCCATTTATACACAGCGGGAGGCCGCACGTAGGTATCTATACACAGCAGGAGGCCGCACGACGCGATCTATACACAGTGGGAGGCCGCACGGCGCCATCTATACACAGCGGGAGGCCGCACGGCGCCCCCCCAGGGACAGCAGGAGGCCGCACGGCGCCATCTATACTCAGCAGGGGGCTGCACACAGTCACGCACACACACAAACATATACAGACATACACATACATACACGCATAAACACATTTGAAACACAAAAATACATATAACCAGACATCACACAATTATGTCTGCCTGCACACACACACACACACTCACTCACTTTCACACACTCTCACACACTCACCATCCCCCGGCTCGGCTCCAGTCCTCCTGCTCCTCTCCGCTCCAGTCCTCCTGCTCTTCTCCGATGCAGGCTGCAGCAGTGAAGGCCAGGCGCGCACTGCGTGACGTCACAGCTAGGAGACACGGCCGCGCACAGGGCCGTGTCTCCTAGCTGTGACGCGGCCGGGCCAGCACAGGGAAGTTAACTGCTGCAGTGCTGGCCCGGCCGAAGAAGAAGTAGCGGCCGTGCGCCGCTGCTGAGGGAGCTGTCCGGGGGCCCCCCCGCCACTGTCTGCCTGTATGCTGTGTCCCTGTGTATGCTGGGCCCTGCCTGACGTCATGTGGCAGGGCGGTCCCAGCATCATTCAAACTGCCCACCCTGGTGGATCTGCAGCTGGCTGGACGGGAGCGGCTGCATGATGCAGCGTGTCTGTGAGTGGCTGCTTTGAACTTTGGGACCGCCCTGCTTGACGTCTTGTGGCAGGGTGGTCCCAAAGTTCAAAGCAGCCACTCATAGACACGCTGGCTGCATCACGCAGCCCTGTATATGCACTAACGCCGGCGGGAAATTTAAATGATTTTGGGACCGCCCTGCCACATGACGCCAGGCAGGGTGGTACCAACAGCATTTAAACTGCATGCCCGTGCTAGTGACTATACAGCCGCGGCGGCCAGATGGGAGCGTCATGTGTCACTGGCAGGGCGGGGCGACACAGTATGATTCAAACTGCCTACAGCTGCGGGCCCGCAGCGGTGATCATCTAAACCTTCGGACAGCGCGGCGGTGACCGAAAAAAATGCGCATTATAATGGGAGCAATTCATGGGCCCCCTGGAGCCTCAGGGCCCCGGGCGGTAGCCCATATTGCCCTCATTATAATCCGCATATGTGAGCGAGCATGCTCGTTTAACCCTTTAATCGAGCATGCTCGGGTGTTCGCCGAGTATTTTTGAAGTGCTCGGCATCTATGTTTGAGCCACAGCGGCAGGTGTCACGGCTGTTAGACAGCTGCAACACATGCAGGTATTGCCTAACAAACAAGCAATCCCTGCATGTGTCGCAGCTGTCTAACAACTATGGTACATGCAGCCACAGCGGTTCAAACATAGATGCCGAGCACGCCAAAAATACTCGGTGAACACCTGCGCGTGCTCTATTAAAGAGTTAAACGAGCACGCTCACTCAACACTAGTGGGGACAGTCGGGCTGGTATGCGTCTAATAACAAATCAGTCCTCAGGTGTTTTCTCTTGTTCTGTTCTTATAATGTAACAGGATAATTGAAAGGTTTAGCAGTTGTGAGAATACAGTTTTAAAGGGGTTGCCACTTTCTAGTTTAGATTTAGGGGCGTGTGTAGTAGTGGTGGAGGTGATAGTCAGCCCCTGATACTAGAAAGGTTTAAAGCACGTTCCCGAGGTTAGAACCCTCGGGGGCTGCAGTTTGGCCTAGGTATGGTTAACTGTGACAGCCGGCCCAGTAGAGGGAGGGGGAACTGAGTGCTAGTGTCATGTGCAGGAAGTGAGCACAGTCAGTAGTGTGCAGTACTGCAGAAAGTTAGCAGGCTCTGTAAAGCCTGCTAGGGTAGACGTGGGCCTGGTATCCCGGACAGTGGATCACCAGAGAATCCCTCCATAAGAGTCCCCTTAGCCGGCCTGGGAACTTCGAGGAAGTCATCGGGGGCCTGGGGGCACATTCTGTCTGCGAAGCTGCAGAAGAAATCAGGACTCAAACTCTAGGAGGTAGAGTGAATTGGGATCCAGATATACTGTCATTGGAGAGAAAAAGTCTCTAGGGCTAGAGAAAAAAGCAACAGAGATGCTTCACCTAAATCGGGAACCAGGGCTAAAGTTGTATCTGGTCCCTGTGGGAAAGATGACTACTCATTGGGCTTTTCCTTTATACCTGCCTGTAAATACAGTACTGTAAATACTGACACTTACCAGGTAAAGTTCTGGTTGCTTTTATGAACTCTGTGTCCTTTGAATTAATTGCTGCCCTAGTTCCAGAAGATGAATTCCTGGAGTCAGAAGAGGACAGCAGGCTACAAGTAAGTGGGAAACACCACATATGCAGCAGCACACCAGAGCGAGGACATACTTTGTCTGTAGGGTGCCAAAGCAAGCATGGGTTACAGCTCGCCCACGACTACCTGGTTTGGGCACATTACACATGGTCAGTGGGTGTGGCCTAGCATTTTTCAGCTACATGTGATGCACAGACTTGGACTGGCCCACAGGAGAAAAGGAGAATCCTCCGTTGGGCCCCTGTGCAAGAGTGAGCCACCACCCTCTTATATGAGTAGTACTTAGCACAATATACTCAAATCACTACGTACAGACAAAGGCAGCATCTTATTCATTGAACAATCTACCCAGTTCATTATTATATAAATTTGTGATTGAGGATGATGTCAAATTTGCATGTAGCTGAAACGTGGGGCCCTGGAGTTGGTTACTGGTGGGCCCTTGGCACCACAGTCCGACACTGGTGAAGCATAATGTGACCCTCTTTTTTTTCAACAAAATTTGGGAGGTACGACTAAGAATGTGGTAGCTGATAGCAGAAGCACCACCACCACCACTGGCATCAGTTGTCTGGACAGTACTACTACCAAATGCAGGTCACAACTGGCCTTCTTTGCTTTTGGCAAACATATTAGCGGGGAGCTTTGCAGATAGACAACAGGCAGCAAGTGATTTCAATTGAAGAACCTTTATTCCTTATTCACACATTAAAACCTGGAACCGGGGGAGCAGGGTACCTTCAGGACGACGACTGTTTTGCAGCTAGCTAGTGCTTCAACGGTTACAAATACAAACTATACGTGGGGCGGGGGGTGGCTCTTAAATAGAAAACACACCTCTACTCTCCACGTCACATCCACAAAACATTGACAATCTAATACACATATAGTACATTATAAAAACATTGTAATTTCCACTTTGTCATTAAGACCACTTATACCCTGGGCTTTTAATTGCAGAATCCACCTTGTCTTTTTACACAATAGTATATTATTTAAATTACCACATCTACTTGGTAGGTTGACCTGTTCTAGTCCTGCAAAACTCAAACCTTTAGGATCAGAATTATATTACTTTTTTCATATGTTCAATGAGTCTAACAGAACCTTTTCCTGTAATGATTAATCTGCAGTGTTCTCTGAATCTTATATATAAAGGACTTGCATGGGCAAAAAAATACACATAAATAACGGATTGGGTCTTATAAGAAATAAACTGATTAACTTTGTATGTTATTCGAACAATAGGATTTAATGTAATATGTTGACTGCAAAAAGAGCAATCATTACACTTATGATTACCTATAGGTTTCATTCGCTTTAACCAATTTTCAGTATGGGATACAATACGATTTCTTACCAGGATATCACTTAGATTGTTACTACGTTTATTTGTAATTAAAGGTTGTCGTCCCGCAACCTCAGCTAAATCATTATCAGACTCAATCGCATGCCAGTAGTTTACTTGTGATTCGTATCCTGTATCTACATTGCTAATTTTACGCAGGCGGAGAAACTGACTAAAGGGAACCGATTTCTTTACATGGTTAGGGGGGAAACTCCTGAAATCAAGGAGTGAATTAATAAGAGGTAATTTTCCTATAAACTTCCGTATTCAAACGGACATTTGCTATTCATACTTTTACATCCAAAAAATCTAGATTCCTTCCCCCAAATACTGACGTGAACCGCATATTCATATCATTGATGGTATTAAGACAGTTTACAAATTCTAAAAAATACCTCTTTAGGACGAGCCCATATTATAAATATGTCGTCCATGTAACGAAAAAAACATTTTAGAAATTTGAGGTAAGGATTCTTCAAAGTAAAAACAAATTTATCTTCAAGCACCGCTAAAAACAAATTAGCAAATACACACGCCATAAGCGTACCCATCGCGGTCCTAGTGCATTGGAAATAGATACCATTTATTAAGAAATTGAAAAGCATTTCTTGTCGAAATCAATTCTAATGCCTCGCAGATGAAGTTAATAATATATGCATTGCTTTTGTCCTTGTAGCCCAGAATACCTCGAATTGTCTCTATACCTTGATGTTGCAGTATCCTGATGTACGATTTTCCACATCTATTGAAGCCAGTGAAAAATTCTCCTGGCATTCAATATCTTGTAAATCCTGTAGAAATTCACCAGTGTCTTTTATATATGAGGGTATATCTTTTAGGAGGGGTCGTAAGAACCAATCCACATATCTGGATAGCGGATAATTGGACGATGGGTTAGTTACAGATTTGTGGACTTTCGGTAAAAAATACCAATGCGGCTTCAAGGGGTATTCTGGGAATAACTTCTTTGCTTCATTTTAAGATAGTATACCTAGTTTTACTTCTCTCCACAAAAAAGACCGTAATTTTTGTTTATTTTTATAAGTGGGGTCTTGTTGAAGTGGGATATACGTATGTATTGTGATCTGCCAATTGTCTATTAGCTTCATGGATGTAATAATCTCTGGTTAAGAGTACAAGGTTACCACCTTTGTCTTCTTTCCGTATATTTACATCCTCCCAATTTTTTATTCTTTTTAGAGCTAATTGTTCACTTTCACTTAAATTAGGTGTGGAGGTAGGATAAACTAATGCCTCCACATCTTCTATTACTACTTTTTGATATAATTCGATTGCACTACTGGGTGATACAGGGGGCATAAATGCTGAACTAATACCTCCAGTGAAGGGTTCAATACTCTGATTAGATGGTGAAATAGAATTACCAGTAATCTCCTCAGGTAGAGTCTCCAGACTGGGAGAGCTTCAGCTCAGGACAGAGCTGAAGGCTCGGACTACAACCTGTGTGGGTGAATCCCATACTCATATGGACTCTGCTATTGTTTATTCTTTTGTTTTGTCGTTTTGCCAGTAAGGCTGTGTTTATTTTGCTCTATCGTTTATTCTTTTGTTTTGTCGTTTTGCCAGTAAGGCTGTGTTTATTTTGCTGGAGTGCGGGGCTTTATGCCATTTAATAAAGCCTGCAGAGAAAACCAGGGTTCCTGAGTCTACTTCCGGAAGCGGCCGAGCGAGTCGTCTTGCCACAGTTGGTGTGAGAGTGCTGGCAAAGATCCAGGAACACGTGTACCTGCCACAGAGAACGGCGAATGTCCTGGGTGAACGCCGTCAACCAGCCAGAGATATCTGGCAACATGGAGGAGCTTATTAAGCATTTAGTCCAGTGCCGCAGCAACAACATCAGCAGCACCTGCAACAATTGCAGCAACACCGGGAGCTACAGGAGCAGCAGATCCTGCAGCAGCAGCAAGCTCAACAGGAGATGAACAAACTGTTACTACAACAGATCCAGGTTCAGCAAAAGGCACAGCAGCATTCCCGACAGTCTTTGAGAGGGTGGCTGATCGGGAGAGACTTCCACCAGAACAGGGGGCAGAGGTTCTGGCACCATATTTGTCAGGTGAACCTCAAAAGGCATATTACGACTTCACACTGCAGGATGCCAAGGAATATGCTAAGCTAAAGACAGAGATCTTAGCACGCCTGGGAGTGAATATGGCGGTAAGAGCCCAAGGAGTCCACCACTGGGCATACGCCAACGACAAACCCCCTCGCTCACAGATGTTTGACACAATCCATCTTGTTCAGAAGCGGTTGCAGCCAGAGTCCTCCACTCCCACCCAGATGGTCGAGTGGGTGGTGACTGATAGATAGGGCGAACCCCAGAACGCAGATGACTTCATTGGCCTGATAGAGGGGTACCAGGTGATAGAGAAATCCCTTGGGAAACCGGATATAATCACTGCCCCATACTAGGATACACAAAATGGGGCAGGTTCACCATGGAAGAGGTTTAGAGCCACCACTGGGGGGCATCCCACTTCCACTGAAGGTGCCGCAAGGACTGTTGTTAAGTATATAGTATGTTGGCGGTGTCACAACCCTGGACATGTAGCCGCCCAGTGTGATATGTCCCCTGAGCCCATGGACTGCAGCCTAGGCAGACGGAATTCCTATTATGCGTATCCAGCCTTCAGTGTGGACAGACGACCCGGCTAGGGGCCGCAGGCATGTGCCGTGTCCATAAATGGAGTAAAGGTGCTTGGGCTGTTAGACTCTGGAAGTCTGGTGACTTTAATCAGAGCTCCCCTGCCCCACCAGTTGGTCCCTTCCAAAATTGTGGGAATTCGGTGCATCCATGGGGATGCCAAAGACTACCCTGTGGCCACAGTGACAGTGGGAACAGACTGTGGTGCCCAGTCCCACGAGGTTGGGGTGGTTAAGGACCTGATACATCCCGTCTTACTGGGCCATGATTTTTCTTTGCTTTGGGACTTCTGGGGGAAGGGAACCAGACTAAATAGCATGAGCAAAAGCCAGGTCCCTGGAGAAGAATTCCCGACGAAGTCTCAAGTGGATGAGTTCCCACTCTGCATCCTTGCCGGCGATGAAGGCGAGATGGTGACTGAGGAGGCCAACCTCCCTCAGTTAGATGTGCCCGGAGAGAACTTTGGGACTGCTCAAGTTCGGGACCTGACCTTAAAGTGGCCGTTTGACCAGGTTACTGTATGCTATGGGGATACACAAGACCCAGGGGTCGACACCAGGTTCCCCCACTTTGCAGTTCAGGGGGAGTTGTTATATCGTGTTGCCAAACTCAGGGGTGGTGAGATAGTGCTAGTCCCGGGGCCATACAGATGGAGGGTGCTAGATATGGCCCATTCACATGTTCTGGGGGGACACTTATGGGTTGAGAAAACTCAGGAGAGGATATTAAGAAGGTTTTATTAGCCAGGATGTTTCTGAGAAATTCTGACCTATTGTAGGTCCTGTCCCACTTGCCAAATAACCGCTCCCTCCTGCCACTTCCGTAGCCCGCTAGTTCCACTACCAGTGATATAGGTCCCCTTTGAGAGGATTGCTATGGACCTAGTAGGGCCCTTAGTCAAATCAGCCCAAGGCCACCAATACATTCTAGTGATTATAAACTATGCGACCCGGTATCCAGAAGCGGTACCGCTAAGGAACTCTTCAAGCAAATGAATAGCCAGGAAACTGGTTCATATATTTGCCAGGACCGGGCTGCCAAAGGAAATCCTAATTGATCAAGGGACCCCATTCATGAGCAAGGTAATGAAGGAGCTGTGCAAGGTCCTCCAGATTACCCTGCTGTGAACATCTATTTACCATCCTCAGACAGACGGCTTAGTAGAGCGCTTTAATAAGACCCTTGAAGCAATGCTCAAGAAAGTCGTGGAGAAGGATAGACATGACTGGGATTACTTGCTGCCATTCCTGCTATTCTCAGTAAGGGAGGTTCTGCAAGCCTCTACCGGATTTTCTCCATTTGAGCACCTGTATGAATGACATCCGCGAGGGCTCCTGGACATTGCTAAGGAAACCTGGGAAGCCAAGGTTACGACACACCGGAGGGTCAATGAACATGTTGCCCAGATGCAGGAAAGAATAGCGAAACTGATGCCGATCTTGAAAGCTCATCTACTCCAGGAGCTGGAAGCCCAGGCAAGAGTCTATAACCGATTGGCGAGGCTGAGGCAGTTCAAGCCCAGGGACCGTATTTTGATACTAATCCCTACAGTCAAGAGCAAGTTCCTGGCAAAATGGCAAGGTCTGTACGAGGTGGTGGAGAAAGTCAGCGAGGTTAATTATAAAGTCCACCAGCCTGGCCGAAGAAAGCCGCACCAAATATACCATGTGAACTTGCTCAAGCCGTGGCGGGACCGGGAAGCGGTGGAAACTCCTTGCCTGGGAGCCGCTCCCGAAGGCAAGGTGGAGGAGGTCACTATAGCAGAAACTCTATCGCCAGCCCAGATGCAACAGTGTCGAGAACTGCTGCAGCAGAATCGGGACCTGTTCTCAGAGATGCTGGGGCATACTCAGGTGGTAGAGCATGACATGCTAACAGAGCCACATGTAAGAGTGAATCTGAATTCGTACCGGATTCCGGAAGCACGCCGGGAGGTGATCTCGGCTGAGGTGAAGAGGAGGTTAGATCTCGGGGTGATAGTGGAGTCAAAGAGCGGGTGGTCGAGCCCAATTGTCCTCGTACAAAAACTCAACAGAGAGTGGAGGTTTTGTAATGACTATCGCCAACTGAATGAGATGTCCAAGTGTGACGCATACCCGATGCCCCTTGTCGACGAACTCATCGAGAGGCTTGGACTGGCGAGGTACCTCACCACTCTGGGACTGACGAAGGGCTACTGGCAGATCCCTATGTCCCAGATGGTCAAGGAGAAGATGGCTTTCTCGACACGTGATGGGTGATTTCAATACACTTGGATGCCGTTCGGACTACAGGGGTCCCCAGCTACCTTCCAGAGGGCTATGGATCGGATCCTAGCCCCACATAAGATGTATGCTGCAGCCTACCTTAACGACATCGTAGTCTTTAGCCCAGACTGGGCTAGTCACCTACCTAAACTACAGGCTGTCCTGGATGCTCTAAGGAAGGTGGGATTTACCATAAATCCGAGAAAATGTGCCTCTGGAAAAGAAGAGGCCAATTACTTGGGCTATTTCGACGAAAGAGGCGAAATAAAGCCGCAAGTAATTAAAGTGGAGGCAATCCAGACCTGGCCGCAACCGCTCTCCAAGAAACAAGTAAGAGTGTTCCTGGGAATGGAGGGATTTTACTGGCAGTTTATCTCAAATTTTGCAACTGATGGATCTCCTAAAAGGCACCAGGTAAACCATGGTGAAGTGGATGGAGGAAACAGAGACCGCGTTTCAACTGTTGAAGTCAGCACTGTGTAAACAGCCGATCCTGGTCGCACCATACTTTAAGAAAGAGTTTGCAGTCCAGATAGATGCTTCAGAGGTTGGTCTAGGAGCTGTACTCTCTCAAGAGTTAAATGAGGGAGAACATCCCATTCTCTATCTGAGCTGGAAGCTTTTGTCCTGTGACAAAAAAGTACGCAATAGTAGAAAAAGAATGTTTAGCCATAAAGTGGGCCATAGATACACTAAGATAATACCTACTAGGCCGGGAGTTTAAGTTGGTGTCAGACCATGCCCCGTTGAGATGGTTGAGGGAAAAGAGGGGTAAAAATGCCAGGGTAACTAGATGGTTTCTAGCTCTTCAGGACTTCAACTTTCACGTAGAGCATAGGTCCGGGAAATTACACGGGAATGCTGATGCCCTTTCTAGAATTCCCTGTCTGGTATCGGAAGGTTCCCAAACCCCTGGATTTGGGCAGAGGGGGAAAATATGTGACAGAGTCACTGGTATGATATATGAGGAGAGGTATGTGTCACTCAGGTTGCTAGCCTGTGTGAACTGAAACCAATAAAATTTTTGCCAGAATGTTATATGCTGGGTGTTAACTCTTTGAAAGGGTGTGGTTTTATGGGATTGACATAGAGATGGGAGGGAAGTCATTCCCCATAAGTCCACCTCAGGGTGTGGCTAAGCAACGTTTAAATGTTCAGTCCTGTTTCTCTTCTCTGTTGTGGTTTGGAGAGGCAATGTCTCCAGACTGGGAGAGCTTCAGCTCAGGACAGAGCTGAAGGCTTGGACTACAAGCTGTGTGGGAGAATCCCATACTCATATGGACTCTGTTATAATTTATTCTTTTGTCATTTTGCCAGTAAGGCTGTGTTTATTTTGCTGGAGTGTGGGGCTTTATGCCGTTTAATAAAGCCTGCAGAGGAAACTCGGGTTCCTGAGTCTACTTCCAGAAACGGCCGAGTGAGTCGTCTTGCCACAAGGAATTAACTTCTTGTCCAATTTCTTTATATAGCTAGACTATTGATTTTCAGTTAAAAGAGTTTTTAATTAATATTTAGCTTTATCCATATTAGTGGGGAGGAAATTGAATATATGGCACATCACTCATCTCAGTGACAGCATAACAGGATGATGTTACCTCTGTCAGCGACAGCATTAGTTTAAGTCACAGGACGGGCTGCTGTTATGTTCTGCTACCAGAGCTAAGGAAAGAGAGGAGATCTGTCCCTACGATAGAACTCAGCTTAATCCCTACGATGTAACAGGGGACCTGATCCTGCGATCAGACCTGCTAAAGTCCTAAGCTAGTCTGTACGGAGACCTATAGATGTGGGGAGGGAATCCCTACAAGTACTAAGGACTGGGAGGAATATGGGACACCTCCTAACAGAAATAGTAGCAGACAGACGAACAAACAAAATATATAGAACATAGAGGTCAGTAGACCAAGCAAACTAACAGAGTTAGATACAGAGCACAGGCTAGCTACAAAGTAGATATACAATGAAGTCCAGCAAAGCCAGAAGGGCGGAGCAGGATTAAATAGGCCAACAAGGTCATGTGACCAGCAAAGGAAAAAAAACCTAACAGCAAGGTTCTAACAGTACCCCCCCTTCTAAGAGGATCCTCCGGATCCCTTAGGACCAGGCTTATCAGGAAATCTCCTGTGAAACGCTCTGATAAGTCTGGACGCGGAAACATCATCTGACCTCACCCAAGAGTTATCCTCGGGTCCGAAACCTTTCCAGGCCACAAGATACTGCAAACTACCTCTATACCGTCTAGAGTCAAGTATGCGAGAAATTTCATATTCCCCGTCCTCCACCACCGGAGGAACAGAGGCAGAGGCGTCACCATCCGACACAACAGCTTTTTTTAACAGAGAGACATGAAAGACCGGATTAATTCTCCAGGAGGTAGGAACCTCCAACCTAACAGCAGATTGGTTGACAACCTGAAGCACCTTAAAGGGCCCTACAAACTTGGGACCCAATTTCTTAGAAGGAATCCTCAACCGCAGATTCCTAGAGGACAACCAAACCATGTCACCAACAGCGAACAAAACCTCCTGTCGTTTCCTATCAAAGTAGTCTTTAGATTTTCTGTTGGCCTCCTGAAGATTACCACGCACATCCGTCCAAACTCTTTCCAAATCACCGGAAAAATTCTCCTCCTCAGGCACGGCAGATCCCAACTTGGAGAACGACCCAAACGACGGATGTCTCCCAGAACAACAAAAAAAAGGCGAACAACCAGCAGAAGAAGATGTATGATTGTTCAGAGCAAATTCGGCAAGTGACAGAAACTCAGACCACCCCTCTTGACTGTCTGCCACAAAACAACGCAAGAACTGCTCAACATCCTGGTTTTTCCTTTCTGTCTGGCCATTAGATTCAGGATGATATCCGGACGAAAACGACAAATGAATTCCCAACCTGTCACAAAAGGCACGCCAAAAACGAGCCACGAACTGAGGACCCCTATCAGAAACAATGTCAGTAGGAACGCCATGAAGTCTGACAATTTCCTTGACAAAGGCCTTAGCGAGAGTTTTAGCGCAGGGCAGTTTGACGAAGGGAACCAAGTGACACATCTTGCTAAAACGGTCCACGACCACCCAGATGACAGTAAAACCCTCAGAGGGGGGAAGGTCAGTTATAAAGTCCATAGCCAAATGTGTCCAAGGAGCACTGGGGACCTCCAAAGGACAAAGCAACCCTGCAGCAGGAGTATGTGAGGACTTAGATCTAGCACATATAGTACATTGGCGCACCCACTTAATGACTTCCTTCTGCCATCCAGGCCACCAAAAACTGCGACCCACCAGTCTCTTGGTCTCAGAGATTCCGGGATGACCTGCCAACCGAGATTCGTGACACTCAACAAACAAATCTCTCCTAAAGGTCCCAGGCACAAACAACCTCCCATGAGGAGTGTTAGATGGGGTATTCTCCTGAGCTTTAAGAATCTCATCTTCCAAAACGGAGTCTAAAGCAGCTATCACAACACCTTCTTGTAAAATGTTTTCCTCTTTCTCAGCACCGACTATGGGAGAAAAACTGCGAGACAAGGCATCCGCCTTAACATTCTTAGTACCAGGGATGTAAGTAACGGAGAAATTAAACCGCGAGAAAAACAGTGCCCACCTAGCCTGACGGGCATTCAGGCGCTTGGCAGCATCAAGATATATCAGATTTTTATGATCCGTAAGAACCTGAACGGGAAATTCCGCACCTTCCAAGAAGTGGCGCCAGTGTTCAAATGCGAGTTTAATAGCCAATAATTCCCGATTACCAATATCGTAATTCAATTCAGTCTCCGAAAATTTTTTTGAAAAAAAGGCACAGGGATGTAATCCATCCCCGTTATCCTGAGACAATACTGCGCCAACCCCCACAGAGGAAGCATCAACCTCAACCAAAAACGGCCAAGTAACATCAGGCTGCATAAGGATGGGAGCAGAGGTGAACCTCTCCTTGAGATACACAAAAGCTTCAATGGCCTCAGAAGACCACTGAACCGCATCAGCACCTTTCCTGGTGAGATCAGTCAGAGGTTTGACAATACTAGAAATTTTTTTTATGAATTTTCTATAGTAATTGGCGAAACCCAAAAACCTCTGTATCGATTTCAAACCAATAGGCCTAGGCCATTCCTGCACAGCCTGAACCTTAACCGGATCCATCTCAAAACCTTTGCTGGAGATAATGTAGCCCAAAAAACTAATTCTCTGTACAGCGAACTCACATTTCTCCAGCTTAGCAAAAAGCGAATTGTCCATTAATAACTGTAATACCTCACGCACGCTCCGCCAATGAGACTCCAGATCTGGCGACTAAATCAAAATGTCATCCAAATACACAACCACATTTTTACCGATCAAAGGTCTAAGGATGTCATTAATCAGATTCTGAAAAAATGCAGGAGCATTAGTAAGACCAAAAGGCATAACCAGATTCTCAAAATGACCCACAGGAGTGTTAAAAGCAGTCTTCCATTCATCACCCTCCTTCATGCGCAACAGATTGTATGCCCCCTTAAGGTCAATTTTAGAGAACCACTTGGCCCCCAATAACTGGTTAAACAGATCAGGAATCAATGGCAGTGGGTAAGGATTGCGTACCGTAATTTTGTTAATCTCACGAAAATCCAGACAAGGACGTAAACCGCCGTCTTTTTTTTTTACAAAAAAAAATCCAACCGCCACAGGAGACTTAGAGGGCCTAATGTGACCGGCGGCCAAACTTGTCTGTATGTATTCCTCCAAAGCCTTCCTCTCAGGAATAGTAAGGTTAAATAAACGACTTTTAGGAAGAGTCGCTCCAGGGACAAATTCAATAGAACAATCATAGTCTCTATGGGGAGGCAAAACCTGCGATTCTTTCTCAGAAAAAACTCTCCAAAAATCCTGAATAGGAACAGGCAATTCTCCCCTATCCAAAGCTGCAATACGCCCGTTACAACACTTGTCATAACATTTATGGCTCCAGGATTTAATTTCACTGGTAGACCAATCCAGTACAGGATTGTGAAATTTTAACCAGGGCAAACCCAATATTACTGGAGAAGGCAAGTTATTCAACACTACCAAATCCAATTTCTCATGGTGAACACCATTAATAGTGAGAGGAAATTCACTGACCTTGAGAGTAATATTCTTCAAAGGGGAGCCATCCACAGAAACCACAGCAATGGGGGATGATAAAGGTTCAGGTTTTAAATTGAGTTTTTCCACGAATCCCCCATCAATTACATTCAGTGTAGACCCGCAATCAACAAACACCCGAAATTCCATTAATTTTTCCTGAGCAATCGTGGAAGCAGCTAAAAATATACCCTTGGAATTTAAACAGGCAATACGGGTGTGACTGACCTTTTTTTTTTCTTTCTTCATACGAAGCTCACAGCCTTTAATCAAATGACCAGATTTTCCGCAATAGAAACACAAGCCTTCCGAAAAACGACGGTCTTTTTCTTGAGAGCGAGGTGCCACCGATCCAATCTCCATCGGTTCACCACTGTTAGTACACACATTATCATAACCAGAAACTGACATAGCAGAGGATTTGCTCTCATTAACCCTAGCACGCAGTCTTCTATCCACCCGTATAGCTAATTGCATAGCCTGTTGCAAATCCTCAGGTGTAGGATAAGCAATTAGCAGGTCTTTAACCCTTTCACTGAGCCCAGCAAGAAATAGACTTTTCAGAGCAGAATCGTTCCACCCTGTTTGAGTCGACCAACGACGGAAATGAGTACAATATTTTTCAACATTACCTGATCCTTGTTTTAAACGTCTCAACTCAGTCTCAGCTGATGCGACACGGTCAGGATCATCATATAATAGTCCCAAAGCAGAAAAAAAACTATCCACTGATCTGAAGCATGAATCACTAGGTTGCAAAGAAAAGGCCCACTCCTGAGGCTCTTTGCGCAAAAGTGACATTATGAACCCTACGCGCTGGGATTCATCCCCAGAGGACTTAGGTCTCAAACGAAAATACAATAAGCAAGCATTTTTAAATGAAAAAAATTCTCGGTGTTCACCAAAAAATAAATCCGGCAAACATACCTTAGGCTCCAAGAAATGTGCTCCAGGACAGTTACTCACGTGCTGACGGCGCTCGGCCACCTCCAGAGAGAGTCCCTGCAGGCGATGAACCAAATCCTGAACCGACACCATGATGGAACAGAAAAATCTTTCCTTAGAGAATTTGCTGGCTGGACTTACTGTTATGTTCTGCTACCAGAGCTAAGGAAAGAGAGGAGATCTGTCCCTACGATAGAACTCAGCTTAATCCCTACGATGTAACAGGGGACCTGATCCTGCGATCAGACCTGCTAAAGTCCTAAGCTAGTCTGTACGGAGACCTATAGATGTGGGGAGGGAATCCCTACAAGTACTAAGGACTGGGAGGAATATGGGACACCTCCTAACAGAAATAGTAGCAGACAGACGAACAAACAAAATATATAGAACATAGAGGTCAGTAGACCAAGCAAACTAACAGAGTTAGATACAGAGCACAGGCTAGCTAGAAAGTAGATATACAATGAAGTCCAGCAAAGCCAGAAGGGCGGAGCAGGATTAAATAGGCCAACAAGGTCATGTGACCAGCAAAGGAAAAAAAACCTAACAGCAAGGTTCTAACAGCTGCCTGATCACAAATAAATAAGAGGTATAATTTTACGACTACTTTTGAATTTAAAAAAAAACATGAAAAATCTCTAAGTGCGCTGTTATTGAATAGGCTGTTGGTTACTAGCAGGTGAATATTTCTATGGTGATGCCACATTGACATTACTTAGTTGTTTAGCTTGTGTTGAAGAGCTTGACAGGAGTTAGATACAGTCCTAGGAGAACTCCGAATGCCCTGTGTAAACAGCCGATCCTGGTCGCACCATACTTTAAGAAAGAGTTCGTAGTCCAGATAGATGCTTCAGAGGTTGGTCTAGGAGCCGTACTCTCTCAAGAGATAAAAGAGGGAGAACATCCCATTCTCTATCTGAGCTGGAAGCTTTCATCCTGTGACAAAAAACTACGCAATAGTAGAAAAAGAATGTTTATCCATAAAGTGGGCCATAGATACACTAAGTTAATACCTACTAGGCCGGGAGTTTCAGTTGGTGTCAGACCATGCCCGTTGAGATGGTTGAGGGAAAGAGGGGTAAAAATGCCAGGGTAACTAGATGGTTTCTAGCTCTTCAGGACTTCAACTTTGACGTAGAGCATAGGTCCGGGAAATTACATGGGAATGCTGATGCCCTTTCTAGAATTCCCTGTCTGGTATCGGAAGGTTCCCAAACCCCTGGATTTGGGCAGAGGGGGGAAATATGTGACAGAGTCACTGGTATGATATATGAGGAGAGGTATGTGTCACTCAGGTTGCTAGCCTGTGTGAACTGAAACCAATAACATTTCTGCCAGAATGTTATATGCTGGGTGTTAACTCTTTGAAAGGGTGTGGTTTTATGGGATTGACATAGAGATGGGAGGGAAGTCATTCCCCATAAGTCCACCTCAGGGTGTGGCTAAGCAACGTTTAAATGTTCAGTCCTGTTTCTTTTCTCTGTTGTGGTTTGGAGAAGCAAGGTCTCCAGACTGGGAGAGCTTCAGCTCAAGACAGAGCTGAAGGCTTGGACTACAAGCTGTGTGGGTGAATCCCATACTCATATGGACTCTGTTATAATTTATTCTTTTGTTTTGTCGTTTTGCCAGTAAGGCTGTGTTTATTTTGCTGGAGTGTGGGGCTTTATGCCGTTTAATAAAGCCTGCAGAGGAAACTCGGGTTCCTGAGTCTACTTCCAGAAACGGCCAAGTGAGTCGTCTTGCCACAAGGAATTAACTTCTTATCCAATTTCTTTATATAGCTAGACCATTGATTTTCAGTTAAAAGAGTTTTTAATTCATTTTTAGCTTTATCCATACTAGTGGGGAGGAAATTGAATATATGGCACAGCACTCATCTCAGTGACAGCATAACAGGATGATGTTACCTCTGTCAGCAACAGCATTAGTTTAAGTCACAGGACGGACTGCCTGATCACAAATAGCTAAGAGGTATAATTTTAGGACTACTTTTGAATTGAAAAAAAACCATGAAAAATCTCTAAGTGCGCTGTTATTGAATAGGCTGCTGGTTACTAGCAGGTGACTATTTCTATGGTGAGGCCATATTGACATTACTTAGTTGTGTAGCTTGTGTTGAAGAGCTTGACAGGAGTTAGATACAGTCCTAGGAGAACTTCGAATGCTACAAAACGTCTTTTCAGGGCTATTGGATGCCTTGCAGTATTGCAATTTGCGTTAAAACAATTTTCTTTAGAAAAATTTGTCGAATTAGGCAAATTTAAATTTTAAAATGTTCAGTCATCTCTAATAGCAGCCTTTTGGAAACCTAGAATCCCACCATGGGGGGGAAGAGCTATAGGTGACAGAAGAAGTTCACCTACTCTGTTAAACCATCTAGATGCCACAGTCACTGTTGACTGTGCCAAACTAAAGCATTAAAGCGAGGGTCATACCATGATCATACAGGCAGAGCTACTGTGCCTATGTGATCACAATGATTTACATGTATGTGTTTTTGTATGCATACTATTTTGCCTAAGGTTTTACACCCCTTATCTCCATGGATTACTCACACAGTTTGACTTCTAAGCAACTAATTATGGGACATGTTGAAATCCAGCTCTGTGAGATTCGATTCCTATGAGATTAGGACATGCTCTGAATTTCACAAACTGGAAACAAAGATCCGGGTTTAAGACGGATGTGTGCATGGATTAATGAATTTTTTGTGACTGTGTACTGTCTGTTTTAAAAACGGACAGCACACAGAAATATGTGATCCTCTTGACACGCTAACAAATCAATGTGGGACAGCTGGTAAAGCTGAAGTATTCTGCGGGGGATGGACACAACGGATAAAATATATGTAACACCTGTTGTGCACCAAAAATGGAATTGTTGGTATTACACAGACATTCACAGCAACAGGCACTGATAAATCTTATGCTGCACTGTCTTAGACTACAACTCCCAGTGGACATTGCTCCTCTCTGCATCATAAGGAAAGAAGTGCAGCAGAGGAAGAGACTGATTGGCTGAACAGGTTGGAGAAGAAGGGTGGAGCTAAGAGCAGTGAGAAAGAAGGCTGCAATCTACAATGTCAGCCATGTGAGAGTCTGATCCTGGAGAGCAGGGGACAGAGGCACAGAGTGAGTGCTAAACGTCCAGCCCCTCTGTGTGTGAGGGGAAAAGATGATCTTGCAGCTAAACCACTTCTACAGGCCATTCTGATTACTAGGAGATGTCCGTCATCACCTGGCCTAACCAAGGGACCAATTCTGCAATCCACCCCCAGTGTCCAAGGCATCTGGACCCTGAAGCCCTAAGCTGGATCCCTGTGTGACCCCAAACCAGCTACATCGAGAAGTGAGTAGCTATTATGGGACTCGTCGTTACACTGTTGATTTAATAGAACTGTTGCTGAGCTATTATGAGACTTATGGTTCCACACACTTGAAGCTATAAAAGGACCTCCCTCTACAATAAACCTGTTTAAGTTTTCAACATCATCTTCTTGTGAGTGTATATGGAGTGTACAAGGTTTTCCCGAGTCAACCTCTAGCAGAAGAGGAAGACCCTCCTGCATCCCACCACTAGTGATGAGTGAGCACTAAAATGCTCAGGTACTCGTTGCTCAGGTCGAGCAAATTGAAATACTCAGGTGCTCGATCCGAGCAACAAGCCCAATGTAAGTCTATGGGAAACTCAAGCATTTTTCAGGCAGCTCCCCCTGGCGGTCTGCAGAGGGCCTAAAAATTGCCTAAATCAACAGGAACGGTGCTCAAATGACATGGGAACAGCATGGGGAAGACCCCTGGAAGGATTTCTGACTCCCAGGTCACTTCTGTCAACAACGTTGTTAGAGTATTACGCCACTTTTATGGACTCACAATAAAACAGACAAATACGAAACCAAAAAGGATTTCCTGGGAAATATGTTAAGGAACATCCTTTCCAGGGTAATGACTGGTATATAAGGCAAAATAACTAACCAAAACCAAAAATAATCCTCCATACCTTGGGCTATGTTCACACATAGCGTTTTTGCACTTTTACATTGCTTTCAACCAAGAAAAATGCATTCACTGGAAAATACATACAGCGCTGAAAAGACATGGGAACAGCATGGGAAAGACCTCTGGAAGCATCTTTGACTCCCAGGTCACTGCCTAAAAGTGTGCCCATCATAAGTGATCCTTGGCGCATTCGAAGATGCCTCCTGCCATGCACCTGTCAATACAGACTTGCAACAATCACCGTCCACGTCCTTGTCCCAGTGCAGCGTTCAGTTGTCCCTACCCCATTACTTGGAATGCAAGTGCAAGTATGCAGCCAGCCACCCACCCACCCACCCACAAGCTGCAATACTATACTTCCAAATGTGGCCTTTTAGGCTCGTGGAGGCGGAAGCTGTCCACAATCTTATGGTGGTGGCCACCGGGTAACGATACTTTCCACTATTTCACTCGGTATCGTCTCCGCCTTCCACAAGCACGAGTCCCACAAAATTACCCGTGCCCTCCCCAGTGCATTTCCTGGGAAGGACCGCCTAACCACAAACACGTGGACAGGTGAATGTGGCCAGGGACAGTACAGAGCCAGTTCACAGCTTTTTTGCTGTGTTGTATTTCACCACAGCCATATTCTTTAGCTTGGTAAAAGGACTTGGGAAACCATATCTACCCAGCTGTCATTTCTCCCAGGAAGTCCTCTAAAGCTGCTTTCACTGGAAATGTGGCCTTCTAGGCTCGTGGAGGTGGAAGCTTTTCATAACCTCATGCTGGTGGCGGACGGGTGTCCATACTCGGTCCCCAGCCGCCACTATTTCTCCCTGTATCATCTTTGCCTTTCACAGCACGGGTCCCACAATATTACCCATGCCCTTCCCAGTGCACTTACTGGGAAGAACCACCTAACCACTAACACGTGGACAGGTGAATGTGGCCAGGGACGGTACGGAGCCAGTCCACAACTTTTTTTGCTCAGTTGTGTTTCACCACAGCCATATTCTTTAGCTTTGTGAAAGGACTTGGGAAACCATATTTACCCAGCTGTCATTTCTCCCAGGAAGCCCTCTAAAGCTGCTTTCACTTGAAATGTGGTCTTTTAGGCTCATTGACGTGGAAGCTTTTCATAACCTCATGCCGGCGGCGGACGGGTGTCCATACTTGGTCCCCAGCCGCCACTGTTTCTCCCGGTATCGTCTCTGCCTTCCACAATCACGGGTCCCACAACATTACTCGTGCCCTCCCCAGTGCACTTACTGGGAAGGACCGCCTAACCACAAATACGTGGACAGGTGAATGTGGCCAGGGACAGTACGGAGCCAGTGCACAGCTTTTTTTTGCTGAGTTGTATTTCACCACAGCCATATTCTTTAGATTGGTGAAAGGACTTGGGAAACCCTATCTACCCAGCTGTCATTTCTCCCAGGAAGACCTCTAAAGCTGCTTTCACTTGAAATGTGGCCTTTTAGGCTCGTAGAGGTGGATGCTTTGCATAACCTCATGCCGGCGGCGGCTGGGTATCCATACTCGGTCCCCAGCCGCCACTATTTCTCCCGGTATCGTCTCCGCCTTCCACAAGCACCGGTCTCACAACATTACCCGTGTCCTCCCCAGTGCACTTTCTGGGAAGGACCGCCTAACCACAGACACGTGGACAGGTGAATGTGGCCAGGGACGGTACAGAGCCAGTCCACAGCTTTTTTTGCTGAGAGTTGTATTTAGCTCGGTGAAAGGACTGGCATAGAGGGAAACCGTATCTACTCTGGGTGTCATTTCTCCCAGGAAGTCCTCTAATGCAGTTTGTTGTAGAAGCAATGGCAGCCCACCCAGCATCAACTCACACTTGTCAGTGGTGCTTTGACACACAAACATCTTTCTTTGTGCATTTAATTTCATGAATACAGAGTAGTGCCATGGCCTGATCTGCAATGGGGTTTGAGAAATAACATGCATAAGCACGTCCGATCCACATTAAAAAAGCAGCCATAGAGTGTCCGGGAACCTTTCCCCACACTTTTCTTAGCCAGGGCTGCTTCTCGGCAGGGATGGACAGACCCACAAGAAAAACGGAGACTCCTCTGGTGGGCCTTGGCTACTCCTTCAGGAGAGTTCATAGTGCTGAGATGAGTCCATGATGATGATAGAGACCACCATCTGCTTAGTTTTCTGTTACTTGGAATGCAAGCGCAAGTATGCAGCCACCCACCCACAGGCCGCAATACTGAACTGCCAGATTTCTGGGCAGCTGCTTGCACTTGAAATGTGGCCTTTTAGGCTCGTGGAGGCGGAAGCTTTTCACAACCTCATGCCTCATGCCTCGTGTCCATACTCGGTCCCCAGCCGTCACTATTTCTCCCAGTGTTGTCTCCACCTTCTACAAACACGGGTCCCTGAACATTAGTGCTGGTACTTTTCTGTGGGAATTTGCTTGCCTCATACCAGCCTGAAATATTTTCAGTAATCTATGGTACGATGCCATGGTATTAGCACTGCCCCCAGTAGCAGTAGCAAAGCCACCCCCAATTTCCTTCTCAGGAATTTATTTGGAAGACTGAGTGGCTATCCAAATACATTAGTTTCTCACAAAGGAGCTGAAGATAGAGTGGCAGTGGGTGCAAGTTTCTCCAGCCTGTTAGATATTAGAGGGTGAACTGCAGCACATTGATCAGTGGTTAGCACTGAAGCCTTGCAGCTCCGGGATCCTGGGTTCAAATCCCAGCAAGGACAACATCTGCAGGGACTTTGTATGTTCTCCCCGTGTCTGCGTCTATTTCCTCCTCAGTAAAAAAGCAGCCATAGAGTGTCCGGGAACCTTCCCACACACTTTTCTTAGCCAGGACTGCTTTTCTGCAGGGTTGGACGGTCCCACCAGAGAATCCTCTGGTGTGCACTGGCTTCTACCTCAGGAGAGTTCATGATAGTGCTAACTTTGCAGCTGCAATGGGGCTCTTGAGCGGGGGAGAAAGGGGAGCCCTCAGAATCAATCCTCTGGTGGGCACAATGTTTTTCAATCTGAAACAGCTTCTCAGTGGGAGTTGAATTTCACCACAGCCATATTCTTTAGCTTGGTGAAAGGACTGGCATAGAGGGAAACCATATCTACTCCGGCTGTCATTTCTCCGTCACCAGGTTTCGCCCATTGTCACACACGACCATGCCTGGCTGTATGTTCAACGGTGAGAGCCACAGATCAGGCTGCTGTGTTACAGCTTTCAGCAACTCTGCAGCGCTGGGCAGTTTGTCACCTAAGCATTAAGCATGTTATCTTCAGCACAGCTTGTTGCCGCTTGGCCAAGGCAGTGCTGCAGTGCTGTAAGCTTGTGACTGATGTGGTCATTTCGGAGATGGAGGAGGAGGTGCAGGAGCTGAACAATGTGATTACATTGAGGTTAAATTGGCGACGCTGTTTTTTATATTAAAGAAAGATCCTATTGTTTTGTTGTTTTTTTTTACATTATTTTTTAAGACAAATGCATTTACCGGGAAATGTCATTTTAACATTTTATAACCTTATCTGGCAATGTGGTGTGTGACACATCATCAGACACATCCTGTTTCATTTATGATGGAGGGACTCTGAAAGTCATTAAGCCTATTTTTATAGGACCATCAGACGGTCCTTACTATTCCTAAAAGGCCAGCAGTCATTTTCAGCTGACAGGCAGATGCGCTTATCAGTTATAATTCCACCAGCAGCACTGAAAACCGGCTCTGATAAAACGCTAGCGGCAGGGCAGCCAAGGACCTCTAAGGCATAGAGAGCCAGTTCATTCCACGGATCCAGCTTGGATGCTCAATAACTAAAAGGCTTAGAGGAATCACGGAGGACATTGGTACGGTCGGCAATGTACTCTCTCAGCATATTCCCAAACTTTGCACTCCTTGTGAGAGTACCCCGCACCTCAGGGCCTGTGCGATGGGAGGGTCTGAGAAAACTGTCCCAGAACTTTGACAGTGTTCCCCTGCCTCAGCTGGATTGCATTTGTGTCTCTCTCGCCTGTACTCCTTGGTTGTCCAATGAACTGTGACGTATGCCGCCAGCATTTTCAGATGGGAATTTTTTTAATAGTTCCGCAACAAGGGCCTTCTGTTACTGCCCCATTTTTGTAGACCTGTCCGCCACAGGAATAAGAAATATAACGTTCTCCTTGTAGCGTGGGTCTAGAAGTGTCTCCAACCAGTAATGACTGTCACCCAAAATTTTGAGAGCGTGAGGGTGATGGGAAAGGCAGTGTAACATAAATTCAGCCATGCGTGCCAGACTGCTAACAGGCAAGACTCCGTGTCCTCACCAAGAGGAATACTGACCATGCTCTCCTCCTCCTCCTGTCTGTCCTCTAGCCATCAACACTGAACAGACGGTATGACAGTTGTGCAGGTAGTACCATCTATAGCGCATGAAACTAGCTCCTGTTCTTCTTCCTCCTCTTCCTCATTGTCACCCAATCCACGTTGGGATGAGATGAGGCTGGGCTGTGTGTAATCACCCTGTATGATTCCTTGCTCCATCTCATCGTGCTCTGCCTGCAATGCATCCTCTTTGACTGTGAGCAGAGAGCGTTTCAGAAGACAGAGAAGTGGGATGCTGATGCTAATTATGACGTCATCGCCGCTCACCTTCTTGGTGGAGTCCTCAAAGTTTTGTAGGATGGTACATATGTCTGAGATCCATGTCCACTCCTGAGGTCTTATGTGTGGAGTCTGACCTGAATACTGATGGCCTTGTTGATGCTGGTACTCAACAACTGCCCTCTTCTGCTCACAAAACCTTCCCAACATCTGCAGTGTAGAGTTCCAACGCATAGGGACATCACATACCAATCTGTGAGCCGGAAGTTGCAAACGCTGCTAAAACACTGCAAGAGCAGATCTGACTGCTCTGGGTAGGATTTGAGAAACCGCTGAACCACGAGGTTAAGCACATGGGCCAGGCATGGTATGTGTGTGAGCTCGCCTTGCCTTAGAGCCGCCACCAGGTTCCGGCCATTGTCACACATGACCATGCCTGGGTGTAGGTTCAGCGGTGTGAGCCACAGATCAGCCTGCTGTTTCAGAGCTGTCCACAACTCTTCAGCATTGTGCGGTTTGTCACCTAAGCATATTTACTTCAGCATTGCCTGTTGCCACTTGGCCGAGGCAGTGCTGCAGTGCTTCCAGCTTGTTACTGATGTAGTCGTTTCGGAGATGGAAGCTGAAGAGGAAGAGGAGGCTGAGGAGCAGGAGCTGTAGGCTGTTGGGGCAACCCTGATTTGACCTAGGGCCCGAAATGCTTGGCGTCGGGAGGACGTGTTCCATCCCAAGGTCCAACTGGGTCCCGGCTTCCACTATCTTAGCCCAGTTTGCCATCAGCGAGATGTATCATCCCTGCCCACAAGCACTTGTCCACGTGTCTGTGGTTAGGTGGACTTTCCCGGTGACTGCATTGTTGAGGGCACAGCTAATGTTTTGGGACACGTGCTTGTGTAATGCGGGGACGGCACACCGGGAGAAATAGTGGCGGCTGGGGACCAAGTACTGAGGGACGGCTGCCGCCATCAGGTTGTGGAATGCTTCTGTCTCCACGAGCTTAAAAGGAAACATTTTGAGCGCAAGCAGTCATGAAATGTGGGAATTTAGTACTGTGGCCTGTGTGGCGTTGGCTGCGTATTTGCACTTGCGTTCCAAGGACTGGGGTATGGACAACTGAACGCTGTGCTGGGACAAGGACGTTGACGTGCTTCCTGATGCTGCTACTTGAGAGTGTGCAACGACAGGTGCAGGGCAGGAGGCATCTTCACATGCACCATGGAGAGGGGATTAGCTTGCATGCACAACAGCGCAAGAAGCAATGGTGCCACCCGCAGACACTGTTCCTGCACCTGCCAGGTTAGATCAGCTAATATGTCAACCACCATCTCTTCTTCCACTTCTGCACCCTGGTCCTCCTCCTGACTTTCTGGCAATTGTGTCTCATCATCGTCCACCTCTTGTGACCCTTTCCCACCGTCGCCTTCATGTGACCGTGGCTGCTCAAATATTTGGGCATTGATACATTCGATCTCCTCTTGCCCCGCTTCAAGTGGACCAGGTGAGAGGCCCGAATCTATAAATGGAAAAGTGAACAGCTCTTTGGAGTGTCCAAGTGTGGGATCAGTTGTCTCTGGGCACTCGGCATGGTGGGAGGAAGGAGGTTCAGGGTGAGGAATATGCAGTCCAGACTCACAGCTACTGAGACTTGACCATGTGGAAGACAAGGTGGTGGTGGTGATGGTAGCTAAGTGACTGGAAGCATTATCTGATATCCAACCAATAACCTTTCCACACTTCTCTGTGTTCAGTAGTGGTGTTCGGCGGTCCCCTATTAATTGGGACAGGAAGGTCGAGCGAGAAGATGTGGGTGTTTGCTGTGGCACACTTTCAGCTTGCCCACGGACTCGACCTCTGCATGCACCATCATCACCATCACGTCCAGTTCCCCGTCCCTTGCCACGTGCCTTGTCCATTTTAAATGGAGGACAATATCTTCCACGCTCACAACAAATGACTGAATTTGGAGTGAACTTATATGTGATCTGTGTGACGGAAAAACCACAGTTTTAAATAACTTGCCTGTAGTTAACTATTTTGAACAACAAACCAGTGTCAATTGCTTCACTGACAAACTGCAACAAATTTTTAATGGAGGTCAGAAATGGCAGTATTTTCTGAAAACGTATATGTGACCCGTGTGACAGAGAAAACACAGTTTATATACCTGGCGTATAGGTAACTATTTTGAACAGCAATCTGGTGTCAATTGCTTCACTGACACACTGAAACTAATTTTTAATGGAGGTCAGAAATGGCAGTATTTTCAGTGCAATTATATGTAATCCATGGGATGGACAAACCACAGTTTTAAATAGCTGGATTTTTAGCGCTGTAATATGGAAAGGACCTGGCTGTATTCTGCAGTGCCAACAGGCAAATGGCGCAGAAAAACTGTATTCTCTTGATTGCTTTTTAAGCAAATAATGAGGATTAAGATCCAAAAAAAAATTATTCCTGGCCCCTGAGACCTGGGCCTATTTCTAGTAATATCTAACAGCAACAGCAGCAGCAGACAAAACTGGAATTGAGCCTATTGTCCTACTGTATGTGCACTGCAGTCTTCTATATTCCCTGCCTGCCTATATACACTGCCTGCCTGATATCTTTGCAGATGGATTAGTCCTCAGAAGGACTGGTTGTTGAGATGGATATGTGTCTCTAATATAGTTATAATATAGTACACCTAAACTAACTAGAAACAAGAATATCTCCCTAGCTCAGCAGCACCTCTCCCTACACTGTCTGATTCAGGGGGAGACTGTGACGAGCATGGCAGCGCCAGGTCTGATATAGACCTTATGATGCTGTGCGGCCAGCCAATCACTGTAATGCCACAACCAACATGTCTACGGCATTACAGTGAGTGGCAGGCAATCCCTGCATGTTCATTGGCGCTCTAAAGAGCGCCAAACATGCAGGGAGGAAACCCGAGCTCCCGCTGAGCTACCCCGGAAATACTCGGCGAGCGCCGAGCATGTCGAGCAGTGAGATGCTCAGGCGAGCACCGAGCAGTAGCGAACATGCTTGCTCATCACTACCCACTGCTACTCCCAGCGAGATTCAGGTGGAGGCATTGCGGTATATTGAGGTGAGAACTACCAAACACCCTGCCCACGGAGGCGGCTTAAAAGTGTGTTACAGTGGAGGCACTGCTGAGATCGAACAAAACAGGTACCATTATGGAAACGTTAACTGAAGCACGAGTGTTCATGTGGTGTGGGGAGATGAGCGTGGCAACTGAATTCAGTTTTGCAGTATGTGGTGAACTCACTGGTGCGTTAGATAAAGAAGTACTACGGGTTGTGAACCGACTTCAACAAGTTGTTCAGCCCAGAGTGGTTGACAGGCAGAGTAATGAAGGGAGTCAATTACCAACAGCCTTGATCACTACAGAAAAGACCCTGGAGTAGAAGTACAGTACTTCCCAATAGTCATGGCTGTGCTATTAAAACATGGGCAAAAGTGGAAGATCGCCTTGCCTGAAAGGCCTGCAGCAGAGGAGTTGTCCCCAGAATCAACCATACAGCCTGGGAGGCATAGTGAATGTCCGCCTCCCACCCCTGATTGCAACAGACCTGAAGGAACTGCCACTACTGTTTGGCGAAGCCAGCCACAAACATCCTATCAAGACTATATAGTTGCCCTAGAAGA
Organism: Phyllobates terribilis; assembly: GCF_046119375.1. NCBI lineage: Eukaryota > Metazoa > Chordata > Amphibia > Anura > Dendrobatidae > Phyllobates > Phyllobates terribilis. The sequence goes on along the minus strand of NW_027362769.1, from coordinate 344,496,071 downwards.
TGCTTTCGGGTCCCCACATGATGCCACGATCTACTTTATAAACTTCTCACTACTTACCAAGACCATGGTAAGAGGATGTCAGATTACCTCTATCGACTGGATAAGCTACTAGAATACTATCAAAGGGCAGAATTAGGCCCAAACAAGTTGACCAGTACTGTTTGGATCAAGTGCTATGAGGAGCTCTGACCCAGCATCCCATTCTCAACAACTGAAGTGCTGTGATAAAGAACAGATACCCTGTTCCTTCCATCAATTGCTTAATTAAAGAAGTGCGACAGGAGGAAGCTCTTATAGCAGCTAGAGAGCAGACAAAGCAAAGTGAGCAAATTGCCCAACTTCTAAATGCCCAGGCCATGGAAGTAGAGTGGCTAAAACTAATTGTTGAATTAGCCAATGAAAGACAAAAGTCCGCAAGATGGATGAGTGACGGTCAGTGTTGGATCGGAGATGTGGAAGAGGAGGGATGCTTTGTCTGTGGGAATCCCAATTATATGGCTCGTCAGTGCTCAAAATGGTGGGGTTTAAAGAAGTCCCAGTCTTTCCCCTACCATGAGAAATGGTTGTCTGGAGATGAGGAGTCCTATACTGAGCCCCCTTCCAAACCAGAGGTACCTAGCCTTGGGATTGAAGTCATGTGTCACCGGATCAGATGCAAGATTGTTCCATCATGGGATAGTGCTCAACTTTCCGGAGTTTCAGAGGAACCCTCGACACATTTGTCCCACCAGTAGGCTAAGGTGAATAGTTTCTCTTTGACACCACTGATGCGGAGCCAGGTTGAGAAGTCTCAGCAGGAAGATCCTTCTATTGGAGTAGTTCGATGGTTCATGAAAAAGAAGCGGAGGCCTGAGAGGAATGCCCTGAAGACAGCAGAATCTGTTTAACTTACTTGCCTATTGGAGTCCCTAGTTGTGAGAAATGTACTGCTATAGCGGGGGGTCAAGCGTCAAAATGGATTAGTTCGTAGATAATTGATGCTTCTTACTCTGTTTCGGAAGATGGTCACAAGAGTGCTGCATGATGACCATGGGCACCCGGGTGCTAAGAAGACCATTGGTTGTATAGCCGATCATTTCTACTGCCCAGGAATGAGAGCTCACATTAATGACTATTGTAAATCCTGCCCTCAGTGTGTTCCCGAGAAAACTTGCCAAGGCAGAGGATTTCATGAACACATGGGGAAGTCCCAGGATGAAAGAGGGACCGCGAAAACCCATCCTAATCGACTTCTACTGCCTGTGAGGCTGAACATCCATTTACGTCAACCACAAATCTATTGCCGTCCCCAGTCGGGGGAGAGTTCAGGGGACGCGGAATTACCAAGACAAGAGGTGACTGTTATGCGTACAAGAGACCGGACGCAGCGGAGAAAACACCGGGGGCCATCAGAAGGTAAGTATAATGTTCTTTTTATATTTTTTACCATTTTAAATCTTTTTTTCAACTATTAACTTGGTCACACTATATAAATCCATGCCGGTTGCATGGATTCATATAGTGTGCCCAAGTTGTCAAGCACTTTCCAAGTGATGCTAAAATCGCTTGGAAAGCGCTTGACAACCCGCATGCGGAAATGCACGCAAAAACTCTTCACTTACGCTTGTCCCTGGTAGGAGAAATGCATGTAAAATCCGCATGCATTTTTTCTACCAGGGAGATGCAGAAACGCTCAGGAAAAGTCCAGAGCATTTCTGCATTGTGGGCACTTAGCCTTACACAGACATTCACAGCAGCAGACATTGGTGAATCTTATTCTGCACTGTCTTGGACTACAACTCCCAGTGGACATTGCTCCTCTCTGCATCGTAAGGAAGGAAGTGCAGCAGAGGAAGAGACTGATTGGCTGAAGAGGTTGGAGAAGAAGGGTGGAGCTTAAAGCAGTGAGGGAGGAGGCTGCAATCCACCATGTCAGCCATGTGAGAGTGATCCTGGAGATCAGGGAACAGAGGCACAGAGTGAGTGCTACAGTGGTGGCCAAAAGTATTGGCACCCCTGCAATTCTGTCAGATAATACTCAGTTTCTTCCTGAAAATGAATGCAATCACAAATTCTTTGGTATTATTTTCTTCATTTAATTTGTCTTCAATGAAAAAACACAAAAAGAACTGTGCACCTATAGTCTTCAAGAGCTCCACCATCCACGGCAACCAGGCCCCAACAAGTGAACTGTGTTGCTATTTTAGGGTGCAGCCATTTATAGTTAAGCAGTTTTAGTTAGGAGAGTGTTTGTGGCTATTTAAAGGGAAAGTGTCATACTTATCTTTCAAGTTAATTGTAAAGTCTCAACTAATTCTTTATATATGTAAATTGTGAATACTGTTTGTTTTATTGCTACTTGCTATCCCACTTACCATATTTACCAATTACCTCCCTTGACAATAAACCTGTTTAAGTTTTCAACTTCATCTTCTTGTGAGTGTATATGGAGTGTACAGGGGTTTCCCGAGTCGACCCCTGGCAGAAGAGGAAGACCCTCCTGTATCCCACTACTACTCCCAGCAAGATTTGGGTGGAGGCACTGCGCTTTATTGAGGTGAGAACTACCAAACACCATGCCCACGGAGGCGGCTTAAAAGGGGTGTTACATATACACTATCCAAAATGTTTACAGTATATTTGTAAGCATAGCTGCTAGGTTAAGGGTTTAGCCAAATCATCACTCATTGAACAGCCATCAGTACAAAAAAGGAGTTAAGCAAACTTTACCTAGCCGTCTTGTATTTCATTGTTTGTTACTATAGTGATATCTGTGAATTGCAATTGCCTAACTAAATAAATTTAAAAAATTAATTTTTAAGAGGCTAAAACTAAGTAGTAAACAGACAGCGCAAGCATGCATAGTCATATAAGCAAAAGTATTTACCCCCCTGGCTTTTTACCTATGTTACATTACAACCTGTGTTTTAAATATTTTTGTAATTCGATTTGTGTGTGATGCATCAGCACTAAATAGTCTAAGTTGGTGAAATGAAATGAGAAAAATATTGGCATAAATTAAATTTATGGGATCAAATAGCTAAAAATTGGCATGTGCATGTGTATTCACCTCTGTTGCGATGAAGCCCCTAAAAATTTATGGTGCAAGAAATTACTTTCATAGGTCATATGCTTAGTGAGATGAAGTCCACCTGTGTGCAATCTAAATGTCACATGGTCTGTCAATATATGCACACCTTTTCTGAAAGGCTGCAACACCATTAAGCAAGATGCACCACTAACCAAACAACACCATGAAGACCAAGGAGATCTCCAAACAAGTAAGGGACAAAGTTGTGGAAAAGTACCAGTCAGGGTCGGGTTATTAAAAAAAAAAAAAATCTCAATCCCTGATGATCCTCCCGGAGCACCATCAAATCCATTATCGTCAAATGGAAAGAACATGGTACCACAACAAACCTGCCAAGAGAGGTCCGCCCACCAAAACTCTCAGCCCCGAGCAAGGAGGGCATTGATCAGAGAGGCAGCACAGAGACCAAAGGTAACCCGAAAGGGACTGCACAGTTCCCAAAGCAGAGACTGGAGTATGTGTCCATACGACCACAATAAGCCATACACTCCATAGAGGTGGTCTTTATGGAAGAGTGGGCAGAATAAAGGCTTCACTTATACACAAAAATTGTAAGACTCATTTTGAGTTTGCCAAAAAGACTTGTGGGAGACTCCCCAAATGTATTGAGGAAGGTACAGTAGTCGGATGAGACTAAAATTGAACATTTTGGCCACCAAGGTCTGTCGCCAAACCAACACAGCTCATCACCCAAGAACAGCATGCTGTGGGGATGTTTTCGGCAGCAGAAACAAGGAAAAATGTCTGAGTCAAGGGAATGGGTGGTGCAAAATACAGGAATTTTTCTGAGCAAAACCTGTTTCAGTCTGTCAATGATTTGTGACTCGTAGGGAGGTTTACCTTCCAACAAAACAATGACCCAAATCATAACTGCTAAAGCAACACTCGAGTGGGATAAGGGGAAACGTGTACATGTTTTGGAGTGGCCTAATCAAAGCCCAGACCTTAATCCAATTGAGAGTCTCTGGTCAGACTTGAAAATTGCTGTTCACCAGAGGAAACCATCTAACTTTAAGGACCTGGTGCAGTTTTGCCTTGAGGAATTTGCAAAAATCCCAGTGGCCAGATGTGGAAAGCTCATAGAGACTTATCCAAATCGACTTGCAGCTGTAATAGCCGCAAAAGGAGGCTCTACAAACTACTGACTTAAGGGGGAGTGAATAGATATGCATACTGAAATTTTCAGTTATTTTGTCCTATTGTTTGTGTCACAATAAGAAGAAAACCAAATGTTCACAGTTGAAGGCATGTTCTTTATATGAACTGATGCACATGCTCAAAAATCAACATTGAAATTCCAGGTTGTGAGGTAGTAAAACACTAAAAATGCCACATGTGTGTGTGAATACCTTCGCAGGCCAATGTATATGAGCAGATATAAAGTATTCTACAGTATATACAATATATAGGGAAAAGTATTGGGACACATAACTTAATCAGTGAATTCAGATTTTTCATTCATTCCCATTGCCCCCAGTGTATAACACCCGGCCCCCCGCTATGTCGTATGCCTTTACTAACATGTGACAGAATGCCTGGTGGTAAAGAGCTCACTGATACCAGCGCGGTCCTGAAATAGGGGCCACAGGTGTAACTAGTCAGGTCATGATATTTCTTCCCTCTTAAATCTTCCCCCATTACCTTTGACTGATATTATTTAGAAGTGGAAAGAACCGCAGCCACTCAGCTGCAAAGTAGAGACCAGGTAACGTTACATAGCAAGGTCACCGAGTGCTGAGGAGCAGAGGGCAAGAAAGTCACCAACGCTCTGCTGACTCCATAACTGCAGAGTCCAAACCTCTGATATTGACATCAACCCAAAAACTGTGCCCCACTGGGAGCTTCTTGACACGGTTTTCCATGGCTGAGCAGCTGCATGCAGCCTTACATCACCAAGCACAATGCCAAGCGTTGGATGAAGTGGTGTAAAGCTGCCACCACAGGACTCTGGAGCAGTGGGAACGTGTTCTGTGGAGTGACAGATCATGTTTCTTTACCTGGCATCTGATGGATGAGTCTGGATTTGGAGAATGCCAGGAGAATGTTACCAGCCTGACTGCATTGTGAAAATTATAAAGCTTGTTGGAGTAGGAATAAGACTTATGTTTTTTTTTCAGAGGTCAGCTTTGGCCCCTGAGTTCCAATGAATGGAAATATTAATACTTCAGCATAACAAGACATTTTTCACAATTTTTGTTTTCAACTTTGCGGTAACAGTTTGGGGAAGGCCCTTCTCTGTTTCCCACAACTGTGCCCAGTGCACAAAACAAGATCACTAAAGGCATGAGTTTAGTGTCAAAGATGATTGGCTGCACAGAGCTCTGACCTTATCCTCATCCAAAAAACTTTTAGGGTGAACTAAAATAGGAATTGTAAGCCAGGCTCTCTGAGCAAATGCTTTTCTGGATGAATGGGCAAAAATTCCAACAGAAATACTTCAAAAACTTGTTGAAAGTAGAAGAAAAGCTGTTATAACTGTAAATGGGGAACCAACTCCATATTAATACCTTTTGGATTTAGAATGGGATGTCATAAAAGTTCTTATAGGTGTAATATGTAGATGTGCAATACATTTCTCCAAATAGTGAACATAGATAGATAGTCTTTATTCACCCATAATTCAACATTAAATTGAAAAAGACTTTATTGCGCAAGATGAAATGTTGCAGTCTGGAGTGCTGCCTCTAGCCTTCATACATTGTATTTTTAGTGTTCCTATAGTTAAAACACTGCAATGTGTAAGGTGGTTGCCGGACAGGTCATGGACGAGAGGTATGCGTCCCCGAAGTGCCAGGCTTCGGTGATGTAGGACCTGGAGAAGAAGGCTCAAGCACACATAGTGCTGAGAGGAATTTAATGGGCCCAGATTACAGGGCCGGGTTTTACGAACAGCTGAAAGAGCTGGGGGGGAACAGCTGCTCACTTACCTCCTGTCCAAGTCTTGAAAGGCTGATTTAAGACAGTTGCGCCTGTCTCAGTCTGTCTGTGTGTGTTGGGCAAGGTGAGCAGACCTTGCATGTGCTGCTCAGACTCTGCCGGAGGCAGAGGAAGGCACTTTGTTTAAACTGCTGAGGCGGTGCTGCATGGACAAGTGATTTTGAACTTTGTTCTGTTATTCCTATTTGTGCCAGGAAAAGGCTGTTGCTTTTGTTTCCTCACTGGTGTATGGACACTATATAAACCACCAGTTTGTTTGAACCCGCAGACTGCATCACTGTGTGAACCTGTGCCTACCTCCAACGTGGCCCAGTGAGTACAAATCCCTACAATTGGTGCTAGAAGCATGGGCACAGATTCCAAGCGGCAGTGTGACTGCTACAAGAAGACATATATGTCCTGGGTGAAGTCAGTCATAAGCCAGCAAGTGTCGCCGCACAAAATTGAGGACCTGCTTAAACATTTGTTGCAGGCGCAACAAGCGCAGCACCAGCAGCAACAACGCTTGGGAGTGACTCTCAGGGCGCAACGGGTGCACCACTGGGCCTATTGCAGTGCCAAACCTCCCCAGTCCCAGATGTTTGACCTCCTACACCTGGTCCAAAAGTGGTTTCAACCTGAATGTTCCTCCCCAGCACAGATGGTGGAGAAGGTAGTTATAGACAGGTTTATACAATCTCTTCCGAAGTCGGTGCAATCCTGGGTTGCCCAGAGAGATCCCCATAATGCCGATGACTTGGTGGGGTTGGTGGAAAGATACCAGGGGGTTGAGAGTTCATTGGGAAATCAAGGGGTCGTAGCCTCTCACTACTGAGGTTCCCAAAAAGCGGCGGACACCCAAAAGAAGGGAGCTAGAGCCACACCTGGGGGGCGTTCTAGAGTTCAGGAGGGGTCTGAGTTGCTGACCAAGGTCCCACCACATAATATAGTGTGTTGGAGATGTCATACCCCTGGCCATATTGCCGCCCAGTGTCCTATAAACTCTGAGCCAATGGACTGCAACATAGGCCGGCGTTGCTCCTATTTTGCCTACCCTGCCTGCAGCGCGGTTCCTCAACATGGCGAAGGCCCTCATTCATGCTCAGTGTCAGTAAACGGGGTATAGGTCTCTGGACTATTGGACTCAGAAAGTTTGGTGACCTTGACAAGGGCCACACTCCCTCATCAACTGGTTCCTGGGAAGGTGGTGGGTGTCTGGTGTATCCATGCAGTGACTGCAAGGGCTGACAAAAATTTTGATTGCACCCCAATACCCCTTTGAAGAGACATAGAGGAGGGCCTCAGTAAAAAAAAAATGTTCCCATTATAAAGGAATGGGTCTCCTGTAGTAGTAATGCCCATACAGTGATTGCAAGGGCTGCCAAAATTTGGGAAAAACCCCAATACCAATTTAAAGACAGAGGTGGGCCTCAGTAACAACATGTTCCCAGAAAGGAGGGTTCTGCTATACAGTTATAGGGTATGCAGTGAGTACAATGGCTGTCAAAATTTTGAAAAAAAAAACAATAACAATTTAAATACACATAGAGATGGGCCTCAGTAACGACAAGTTTCCATTAGAAAGGAGCGATTCTACTATACAGTTATTGGGTATGATGTGAGTACAATATCTGCCAAAATTTAGGAAAAACCCCAATAACAATTTAAAGACACATAGAGGTGGGCCTCAGTAATGAGTACGACATGTTCCCATTAGAAAGGAGCAGGTCTGCTATAGAGTTATAGGGTATGCAGTGAGTACAATGGCTGCCAAAATTTAGGAAAAACCCCAATAACAATTTAAAGACATGATAGAGGTGGGCCACAGTAACGACATGTTCCCATTAGAAAGGAGCTGGTATACAGTGAGTACAACAGCTGCAAAAATGTAGGAAAAACCCCAATAACAATTTAAAGACACAGAGGTGGGCCACAGTAACGACATGTTCCCATTAGAAAGGAGCTGGTATACAGTGAGTACAACGGCTGCCAGATTTTGAGAAAAACCCCAATAACAATTTAAAGACACAGAGGTGGGCCACAGTAACAACATGTTCCCATTAGAAAGGAGAGGGTCTGCTATACAATTATAGGGTATGCAGTGAGTACAATGGCTTCCAAAATTTGGGAAAAATCCCAATAACAATTTAAAGACACATAGAGGTGGACCTCAGTAATGGCATGTTCCCATTAGAAAGGAGTGAGTCTCCCATACTGTTCTTGCGTATGCAGTGACTGCAACGGATGCCAAAAATTCGGAGGCACTCCAATGCCCTATGCAAGAAACGTAGAGGAGGGCCTCCTGAAAAAATGTTCCAATTATTAGGAACTGGGTCTCCCATACTGTTTGCCTGTGCAGTGAATGCAACGGCTGCCTAAAATTTGGAGGCATTCCAATGCCCCTTGCAAGAGACGTAAATATGGTGATATGGTAGATATGGTGGTGATACGGTGGTGGAGGATGAGGAGAAGGAGGAGGAGAAGAGCAAATAGACAAAATCCGGAAATGTATACACATTTCTGGGTGTGAAGAAAGGGTGCATGGGAATAGAGTTAGACCACCCAAAAAAAAATACACTGTATCTGAGTTTGTTACGCTGTTATCATTTGGTGGTGTTGCGAAGTCTGGTCCAATCCAGCCCTTGTTAATTTTTATAAGAGTCAGCCTGTCAGCATTTTCAGTAGTTGACAGGCGAATGCACCTAGCAGTTATAATTCCACCAGCGTCACTAAAAACCCGTTCTCACAAAACACTAGCGGAAGGGCGGGTTAGCATCTTCCCAAACTTTTCCCTCCTTGTGAGAGTATCCCACGCATGAATGCCTGTGCGATAGGAGAGTCTGAGAAAACTGTCCCAGAACTTTGACAGTGTTCCCCTGCCTCTGCTGGATTGGATTTGTGTCTCTCTTGCCTGTACTCCTTGATTGTCCAACAAACTGTGATCCCTGCTACCAGCATATTCAGATGGGAATTTTTTTAATAATTCTGCAACAAGGGCCTTCTGGTACTGCCCCATTTTATTAGGCTTGTCAGGCATGGGAATAAGAGACAGAATGTTCTCCTTGTAGTGTAGGTCTAGAAGTGTCACCAACCACTAATGACTGTCACTGAAAATTTGGATAATGCGAGGGTTACGGGAAAGGCAGTGTAACATAAACTCAGCCATCTGTGCCAGACTGCTAACAGGCAAGACTTCCGTGTCCTCACAAAAAGAACAACTGACCATGCTCTCCTCCTCATCCTCCTCCCTGTCTTTAGGCCATCCACACTGAACAGATGGTATGACAGTTGTGCAGGCAGTATAGTCTATAGCGCAGGAAGCTAGCTCCTGTTCTTCCTCCTGCTTCTCCTCTTCCTCATTGTCCCCCAATCCTCGTTGTGATGAGATGAGGCTGGGCTGTGTGGAATCACCCTGTATGGTTCCTTGCTCCATCTCATTGTGCTCCGCCTGCAATGCATCCTCTTTAATTGTGAGCAGAGAGTGTTTCAGAAGACAGAGAAGTGGGATGTTGATGCTAATTATGGCGTCATGGGAAAGGCAGCGCAACATAAACTCAGTCATGCGTGGCAGACTGCTAACAGGCAAGACTTCCGTGTCCTCACCAGGAAGATGACTAACCATGCTCTCCTCCTCCTCTCTGTCCTCTGGCCATCCACGCTGAACAAACGGTATTACATTTGTGCAGGTAGTACTGTCTATAGTGCTTGAAACTAGCTCCTGTTCTTCCTCCTCCTCCTCCTCTTCCTCATTTTCACCCAATCCACATTGCGATGAGATGACGCTGGGCTGTGTGTAATCACCCTGTATGGTTCCTTGCTCCATCTCATCATGCTCCGCCTGCATTGCATCCTGTTTGATTGTGAACAGAGATCATTTCAGAAGACAGAGAAGCGGGATGGTGACGCTAATTATGGCATCATCGCCACTCACCATCTTGGTGGAGTCCTCAAAGTTTTGGAGGATGGTACAGATGTCTGACATCCATGTCCACTCCTGAGGTCTTATGTGTGGAGTCTGAACTGAATACCAATGGCCTTGTTGATGCTGGTACTCAACAACTGCAGTCTTCTGCTCACAAATCCTTCCCAACATCTGCAATGTAGAGTTCCAACGTGTGGGGACCTCACACACCAGTCAGTTAACCAGAAGCTGCAAACGCTGTTGAAACACGGCAAGGGCGGCAGAAGCTGTAGGTGACTTTCTAAAATGGGCACACAGGCAGTGTACTTGGACAAGCAGATCGAGCAGATCCATGTAGGTTTTGAGAAACCGTTGAACCACGAGGTTAAGCTCATGGGCCAGGCATGGTACGTGTGTGAGCTTGCCTCGCCTCATAGCCACCACCAGGTTCTGGCCATTGTCACACACAACCATGCCTGGCCTTAGGTTCAGCGGTGTCAGCCACAGATCTGCCTGCTCTCTGAGCTGTCCACAACTCTTCAGCATTGTGTGGTTTGTCATCTAAGCACATTAGCTTCAGCACAGCCTGTTGTCGTTTGGCTGAGGCAGTGCTGCATTGCTTCCAGCTTGTGAATGATGTGGTCATTTTGGAGATGGATGCTGAAGAGGAGGAGGAGGTTTACGAGCTGTAGAATGTGGAGGCAACCGTGATTGAACTAGGGCCCGCAATCCTTGGCGTCAGAAGGACGTGTTCCGTCCCAAGGTCCGACTGGTTTTACGGCTCCCCAGCTGGGAGAAATAGTGGCAGCTGGGGACAGAGTACCGAGGCACAGCCACCATGAGGTTGTGGAAAGATTCCGTCTCCACGAGACTAAAAGGCAACATTTCGAGTGCAAGCATTCGCGAAATGTGTGAATTTAGTAGTGCGGCCTATGGGGCGTTGGCTGCGTATTAGCGCTTGCATTCCAAGGACTGGGGTAGGGACAACTGAATGCTGCATTGGTACAAGGACGTGGATGTGCTTGGTGATGGTGCTAGTTGAGAGTGTGCAACGACAGGTGTAGGGCGGGAGGCATTTTTGCTTCTGCCATGAAAAGGGGATTGGTGTGAACGCACAACAGCAGAAGAAGCAGTGGTGTCACCCGCAGTGGTGTCACCCGCAGACACTGTTTCTGGACCCTGGGGTTCGGCCCACCTAGTCGGGTGCTTTGCTGCCATGTGCCTGATCATGCTGGTGATGGTAAGACTGCTAGTTTTGCTTGCCCTGCTGATGCTGGCCTGGCAGGTGGTGCAAATGGCCTTTTTGGGGTTATCTGCAGAGTCTTTAGAAAACCACCTCGGGAAGACCTAACAGTTGTACTGACAACTTCCGTCATGTTGGTGTTACAAAGAATGCTTTCCCGCCTTGTGTCTGCGGCCACCACACTGTTTCTTCCTGTCTCCCTCCCCCTGTGTGCTGCTCTCCTCGCTCTGCATGTCCCCCTGCCAGGTCGAGTCAGTTACTATATCATTCACCACCTCGTCTTCCACTTCCGCACCCTGTTCCTCCTCCTGACTTTCTGACAATTGTGTCTCATCATCATCCACCTCGTGCGACAGTATTTGCACTTTCCCACCATTGCCTTCATGTGACCGTGGCTGCTCAAATATTTGGGCATCGCTGCACGCATTCTCCTCTTCACCCACTTGAAGCTGGCCATGTGAGAGGCCTGAATCTTTAAATGGAAAAGCAAACAGCTCTTCAGAGTGTCCAAGTGTGGGATCAGGTGTCTCCGGGCACTCGGCATGGTAGGAGGAAGGATGATCATGGTGAGGAATATGTGGTCCAGACTCACGGCTACTGAGATTTGACCATGTGGAAGACAGGTTGGTGGTGGTGCTGGCAAAGTGACTGGTAGCATTATCTGGTATCCAACCAACTTTTGACACTGCTCTGTGTTCAGTAGTGGTGTTCTGCGGCCCCCTAGTAATTGGGACAGGAAGGTTGAGCGAAAAGATGTGGGTGTTTGTTGAGGCTCAATTTCAGTTTGCCGACGGCCTCGGTCTCTACATGCACGATTACCATTACGTCAACTCCCCCATCCCTTGTCACACACCTTGCCCATATTAAATGGAGTACAATATTTTCCACATTCACTACAAACGGCTGGATTTGAACCGCAGTTACATTTGACAGGTCTGACGGACAACCACAGTTTTAAATAGTGGGCCTGTAGGTTACTATTCTTCACAGCGACCTTGAATAGCTTCACTGACACATTGCAACCAAATGGAAATGGAAGCCAGAAATGGCTGATTTTGGAATGCAGTTATATGTGATACTTCTGACGGAGAACCACATATTTAAATAGCGGGCCTGTAGTTTACTAATACTATTCTTCACATCGACCTCTTGTGAATAGCTTCACTGACACACTGCAATAAAATGGAAATGGAATCCAGAATTGGCTGATTTTGGAACGCAGTTATATGTGACACGTCTGATGGAGAGCCACGGTTTTAAAAAGTCGGCCTGTAGTTTAATAATACTATTCTTCACGGCGACCTCATGTGAATAGCTTCACTGACACACTGCAACAAAATGAAAATGGAGGCCAATATTTTCCATGTTCTGTTCAAATTCTGGATTTTTATCGCTGTAATATGGAAAAGATCTGGCTGTATTCTGCAGTGCTAACAAGCAAATGGAGCAGAAAAATTGTATACTCTGGATTGCTTTTTAAGCAAATAATCAGGATTAAGATACAAAAAAAATAGCCCTGGCTCCTGATACCTGGGGCTATGTCTACAAATATATGTAATGGCAGGATCAGTCAGAATATTAGGGTGAACACTTTAATATGTTCACTAGTTGCCTGCTCCTGGCCTAATGGATATGATCAAGTGCATGCAAGAAAGAATAACATCAGACACACACACAGTCGGATGTAAGCTCTCCTTGATCAGCTATGGCACAGCTCCAAGTGTCTTTATTCAACCCGAACATAGACTTATATTGGACTTTATATGGGGGCTCGGTTAGCCCTACAATGGGAGTAACCAGATGTATTCATTGGTTAGTCTATGGGCAGATCCATGAGGTCATCAGGGGCATGATCCATGACATCATCAGGGGGCGTGGTCCATGAGGTCATCAGGGGGCATAGTCCATGAGGTCATCAGGGTGGGTTGGTCCATGAGGTCATCAGGGGGCGTAGTCCATGAGGTCATCAGGGGGTGTAGTCCATGCGATGTGTCGCTCTGTGGTTGGTTAGTCCTTTATAGAATGCAGCTTCCTCCCAGAACAGAGCATGGTGTGATGAAACAGGAAATGGCAGCCATCTTTTGATCTAAACAACCTTATGTAAGGTGAAATAATACACTTTGTGGGTCTTTTCTCACAATCTCCTATGTCTTGAGGTTAATTAAGTATTTGAGCCTATAGCTCTCCTCAACAAGAACATACAATGGACCATCTTGTGTTGAATATACTGCAGTCTGTCACATACCTTGCCTGCCTTGCCTTTAAGCAAATAACCAGGATTAAGATAAAAAAATTACCCCTGGCCCCTGATATATGGGGCTATGTCTACAAATATCTGTAACAACAGCAACAGCAGACAGAACATGCAATGGACCCTCTTGTGCTATGTGCAATGCAGTCTGCCAGATTCCCTGCCTGTCTGCCTAACTCCTCCTATCACCACTGAATATATGCAGCTGGATTTTTCCTCAGAAGGACTGTTAGTTCAGATGGATTTATAGATATGCTGTGGAATACTTATACTAACTATATAGAAGTAAATCTCTCCCTGACTCAGCAGCAGCTCTCCCTACTCTGCCTGTTTATGGGGTAGACTGTGACGAGCATAGTGGTACCAAGTGGTACCAGGTCTCATGACGCTATGAGGCCAGCCAATCACTGTAATATTCACAACCAACATGGAATTACAGTGTGTGGCAAGAAATCCCTGCATGTTCATTGGCTCTCTAAAGAGCGACAAACATGCAGGGCGAGGACCCGAGCTCCCGTCCGAGCAACTCGGAAATACTTGCCGAGCGCCGAGCAACATGATGCTTGGGCAAGTACCGAGTAGTTGCGAGCACGTTCGCTCATCACTAGGGATCACCAGTGGGAATGTTAAAGCCCCCATGATGAGTGTGGGGTTGTCACAGGATAGAAAGTGTGGAAGCCAGGTGGCAAAGTGATTCACAACCGACAGAGTCTGACAGCGTGGACCTCAAAATAAGGGAAGATAAGTGAGGGTACTTGGAGGGTAACATGGAAAGTACATTTTGTTGAAAGGAGTAGACCAACACCTCAACTTGGTCTGGAAATATTTTGTTGCAGTTGTATGCTAATGAGATGCAAGTGCAGTGGGTGCAGCAATGCCCTTGCAAGTCTCCAGCACCTTTCCCTAGCCCTTGCCCGTCACATGTCTCTTGTCTCCGACTGACAGGTCACTATTTTGTCCCCCACCTGTCCCCCCACTATTCGCCGGCCTCTCCCCTCTGTCAATCCCTGCACTGGTTCCCCATTACCCAGAGACTTCAGTTCAAAACCCTAACCATGGCATACAAAGCTATCGACAACCTGTCTCCTCCATACATCTGTGACCTAGTTTCCTGGTACTTACCTATGCACAACCTCAGATCCTCAGAAGATCTCTTTCTCTAGTCTCCTCTTCCCACAATCATATACAAGATTTCTCCCATATACAAGATTTCTCCCATGCATCCCCCCTACTCTGGAACTCTGTACCCCAACACATCAGACTCTCGCCTACCGTGGAAACCTTCAAAAGGAACCTCAAGACCCACCTTTTCCGAAAAGCCTAGAACCTGAAGTAACCCTCACTCCACCATACCGTTGCACGACCAGCTCTACCCTCACCTACTGAATTCTCACCCGTCCCTTGTAGACTGTGAACCCTCGCGGGCAGGGTCCTCTCTCCTCTCTTCACATGATGAATGTATGCTTTAATGACAGTTCGGACCAGTGGCATCTTACGACGCTTGCATGCATTGTATGTATGTGAAGCAACTTTTTGTCTGCAGGATCAGAGGCGCAGACAAGATGAAAAGTCACGCTCAAGGCTCAGTGCAGAACTTACAAGCTGTGTTGGAAACAGCTTGCAACCATCATTGTGAATGTTCGGCCCACGCAGGGCAAGGCATATCATGGAGAGGAGAGTAAGTCACCTCCGGCTGAAACTTCATGTTCTTGTCTCTTCCTCCACCACTGTGTTGCATGCACATCGATAGGTATATATGGGCAGTACAAAGAAACATGTATTCTTTGAAATCCTGAGGGGATGTTACTCAGGGCGACAATTACTCAGTGTTTCCACAATCATGAGACGTAGCAGCTTTCAGGCACATACAAGTATGACAGGGGTCCAGGCTTCTTGTTGATCACAGGTTTTTTTAAAGCTTAAGTCCATCACATTTAATCGTTCCTTTCCATACAATGCTTCCAGTACAATTATGATAGTCTCTTCACAAATCATTTCTCTTCACTCACACACAGTGTTTGTACACAGAGCCACACTTGATCTTCTTTGCAGCAAGGTGGAGGTGGGGGAGAACAGAAGGGTGAATCCAGTCCTTGGTCATGGTACTTACTCCTCTTCCTACTTCAAAACAGTTTTCTCCCAACTTTGCTCTCCACTTCAGGTAGTAACTGTTCACAAATAGCTGGCAGTCACAACCAGAGAGGCTCAGCACCTCCATTAGCCTGGTGTCCAAGTTTGCATCCTTCCAGCAGACTCTGCAGCTCTAACTTTTAAAAATCTTACTGGAGAAGGTCTGACCACTCCCCATAACTGCAACTCATTAACCCCTCTAGTTGCTAGATGCTTTTAAAGATGCCCCTACAGTTTCTACTGTCACAACTGTCCTGGTGTCAGGCACAGAGTCATCCATGTTCAAAGAAGATGTTATCACAGAGGAATGGGAATTAACCCTGCAAACTTTAGCATCAGCAACTTTACTGCTGGTTTATGCTCTGCCTCTTACGCCTCATTACACTCCCCTACCATATCTTCAATTAAATGAAGTCTGTTATACCCAAAATGCCAATTAAACTGCATTTATATAGGGGACTTCTAAATATAAAAACCTATAAAAATCATTCTAGGCATATATTTGCTGAAAAATCTACTATTTAATATGCAAATGAAGGTGCATTGGTGCACTCTTAGCATGGTCTGTGCCTTGGTGCCCTGTTACACCCTCCTATTTTTATAATGAAGCCAGTCCTTTATCTTGACTGACAGCGGTCTGCTGGTAATTTTATATAAAATCAGCTTCCAGTTGTCAGTGAGGGTGTGCACATAATGTGGCTGCCGGCGCGTTCTGACGCTGGGATCCTGTTGGTCCTTGGCCACAGCTTGAGCGACTTCAGTGAGAAGGAGGGGTCGTTGAAGTGAGATAAAAGCATGTGCACATCACAACATGCTCTTTTCCTCTCTGAAGCCTCTCGTTACACTTCCGGGTGCATCGAGTAGTGACTGCAACAGGCTGGGGCCAGGTGTTAACCTGTATATGCCTGGTCTGATTTTTATAGGGGCTACATCCCCTATTTAAATGTTTGTACAGTTTAATGGGCAATTTGGGGGTGACAGACTCCCATTGAGCAAGAATCCAGAGCTTCAACCTCAGATATGGAAGCAGCAATAGCAGAACTGAACATATATTAAAAGTCATATGAGAGGTGGAGGGTAACTTTAAAAGGAAGCTATCATCAGAAATTTTTTTTTTTAAATCAGATTTTTGTGTACACTGACACTATATACAGAGTACCTTTGTATAATGTCACCAGTGGTAATATTCAGTTATTAGTATTGTGGTTTTTATTCATGACTATTATTGTAATATTCGGTCACTATGTGGTGGTAAGATGTGGTCTGGTCATGGTGTGGCGATATTTGTAACTTATATGTGCTATATGTGGTGGTAATATGTGGTCTGGTCACAGTGTGGCGGTATTTGTCCCTTGTATGTACTTTTAATCGGTCACTATGTGGTGGTAATATGTGGTCTGGTCATGTTGTGGTGGTGTCAGTGTACAGGTAATACAGGAATCACCAGTGACATTATACCAGGAGCTCTGTACATAGCGTCAGTGCAAAGGTAATACAAGGATCACCAGTGGGATTATACATAGGAGCTCTGTATATAATGTCAGTGTACAGATAATACAGTGATCACTGGTGACATTATACACAGGAGCTCTGTATATAGTGTATCTGTGCAGGTAATATAGTGATCACCAGTGACATTATATACAGGAGCTCTGTATATAGTATATTGTGTACAGGTAATACAGTGATAATTAGTAACATTATACCTAGGAGCTCTGTATGTAGTGTCAGTGTACATGTAATACAGTGATCACCGGTGACATTATACACAGGAGTTCTGTATATAGTGTCAGTGTACAGGTGATACAGGTATTGCTGGTGACATTATACATAGGAGCTCTGTATGTAGTGTAGCTGTACAGGTAATACAATGATCACCAGTGAAATGTCACCAGGGATCGCCAGTGATATTATACACAGGAGCTCTGTATACAGTATATGGTGTACAAGTAATACAGATATCACCAGTGACATTTGTGTCAAAGTCACTGGCAAAGTACTGGAGGGGAGATATGTAGCACTGAGATTGTTAGCTCCACTAATTCAACATAGGAAAATAGGTACCAGCACACAAAGATGTTAATAAGCAATCTTTAGGACTAGAATGATTAAACCCTGTAGAGAGGGAGGAGGTCATAGGATAAAATTCACAGCCCTTAGAGCATTTAGTGTGGGGAGGGCATGGAGGTGAAAGCTTTGGGCTGTTTTGTCATGTGAAAGAAAGACAAACTATGGATTGTTTGACCCTGAAGTGGGCGGTTACCCGTAGCAACAAGGACTGTGCCATACCTTATGGTTATGTTTTGTTTTTCCTGTTAGGCCAGGAAGGCTGTGTTTGTTTTTGCTAACATTGCTGTAGTTTATGCACAGAAGAAGATTTAAAGAGACAGTGTTCTTACAGTGCTGGCCAAAAGTATTGGCACCCCTGCAATTCTGTCAGATAATACTCAGTTTCTTCCTGAAAATGATTGCAATCACAAATTCTTTGGTATTATTCTCTTCATTTAATTTGTCTTCAATGAAAAAACACAAAAAGAATTGTCCTAAAGCCAAATTGGATATAATTCCACACCAAACCTAAAAAAGGGGGTGGACAAAAGTATTGGCACTGTTTGAAAAATCATGTTATGCTTCTCTAATTCGTGTAATTAACAGCACCTGTAACTTACCTGTGGCACCTAACAGGTGTTGGCAATGACTAAACCACACTTGCAGCCAGTTACATAGTTACATAGGTTACATAGTTTATAAGGCCGAAAAAAGACAAGCGTCCATCCAGTTCAGCCTATTTCTTGTGCACTGCAGCTATTCCGCAGCGTTGATCCAGGGGAAGGCAAAAAAAACCCATGCGGTATAGGCCAATTTACATCACTGAGGAAAAATTCAGTTCCCGACTCCAATCTGGCAGTCAGATTAAATCCCTGGATTAATTAACTATCACTAAGCATAAGATGTAATTTTATTGTTCTCAAGCAAGGCGTCCAGGCCTCTCTTGAACTCATTAAGTGAGTTGGACATCACCACTTCCTCTCCCAGAGAGTTCCAGAGTCTCACGCCTCTGACCGGAAAGAATCCCCTTCTATGCTGGTGCAGGAACCTCCCTTAATCCTTAACATGGATTAAAGTTGACTCAACCTCTGTCCTGTGTCTTTGTGTGTACCACATTGAGCATGGAGAAAAGAAAGAAGACCAAAGAACTGTCTGAGGACTTGAGAAACCAAATTGTAAGGAAGCATGAGCAATCTCAAGTCTACAAGTCCATCTCCAAAGACCTGAATGTTCCTGTGTCTTCCGTGCGCAGTGTCATCAAGAAGTTTAAAGCCCATGGCACTGTGGTTAACCTCCCTAGATGTGGACGGAAAGGAAAAATTGACGAGAGATTTCAACGCAAGATTGTGCGGACGGTGGATAAAGAACCTCGACTAACATCCAAACAAGTTCAAGCTGCCCTGCAGTCCGAGGGTACAACAGTGTCAACCCGTACTATCCGTCTAGCACTGTATGTACCTCTATGTGCAACCGCGTGAGTTGATCTGCCACACATTATGCATACTATATATAGTATACAGGTAATGCAGGGATCACCGGTGATATTATACACAGTAGCTCCGTATATAGTGTCAGTGTTCAGGTAATACCAGAATCGCCAGTGATATTATAAACAGGAGTTCTGTATAGAGTGTATCTGTACAGGTAATACAGGGATCACCAGTGACATTATACACAGGCATGAGCTGGCTGGCAAATTTTGGCATGGAGGGCAAGCAGACATCAGTGGCTCATGAACAGCAGCCCATCCTTATTGTGTTTATGACGCGCCCCCTGGGACTGTGCTGCTGCTGCTGTGCAGGGGGAATACCCGGAGCCGGATCGCTGGGGGTTGTAGTTCTCCGTGGCGGTGACCCGGTCCGTGCCCAGGGTGGTCAAACCAGTGGCAGTCTATTTGTATTGTAATAAGTGTCCGACTACGCCACCCGTGGATTGCGGTCAGTGGGGACCGCCGCTGCGCTGCAGACCGCTGAGGCTGATGTTGTTTGCGCAGCTGAGTATGGGATGACTCCCCACGGGAGAAGTATTGCCTCAGGGCAGCTAATGTGGAAGATGGTGGTAGTGATGGTGTGAGTGTCCCAGTACTGATGGTGCTGGTGAGGCGATGAAACACAGAGACTTGTAATTGCAGTTTCCAAAGCTTTACTCACGGTTGTTATTCAGGTCAATGCTGCAGGCGATGACTGCCCAAGCCGTGCTGCGTCCACCAGGTGAGGGACTCGGTCAACTCCCAGGCAATTCCAGAGCGTGGCCCAGAGCTCCCCTCTCTTCCTTTCTACTGGCCGTCCCCACTAGTGACCCACCTTTGTCCAGCTTCCTCGGGCCTTCTTTTGGGGAAACCTCTCCCGGTTTCCCTGACCCTATACGGTATGCCTTTCTGGTGGATGTAGTGAGGGGTCGCACCAAGATGTGGTAACAACCTCCGGTCTTGGCTGAGGATTAGTCGCCTCCACCAATTTGGGTTCCGGTACCCTATTCTGCCAACCCTTCACCCAGTATCTCCTCTGGGCATATGGGGTTCCTTCTGCCTTCGTGTCTCTGGGCCTTTCTCTATGTTCCTTGCTTCCTTTCTCCTCTGTTCCAGTTCCTTTCTTACTTTCCTTTCTGTTCCTCCTCCTCTCTCTCTCTGCTGCTTCTGGCCTCCACTCCAGGCCTGCCTCTGGAGCTGGGCCCAGACTGAGCCACAGCTCCCTGTCAGCCCTCTCTGGCTGAGCTCCTCTCCTCTTCTCCTCCTGCCTGAACTGAACTCTGATCTAAGATGGTGCCCACCTTATATACCTCCCTCTATGTGTGAGCCCAGGTGACTAGCAACCAATGGGCTCCCATCTATGCCCAGAAACCCACCCCTATCTGCTCCTACACCACTGGGTGTACTTTCCCCTCCCCACTCCAGCCAGGAACAGAAGCTGTCGTGCCTGCACTCTGTCTAGTGGGAGCACCGTTGGTCTGTTCCTCGGAAATGGGGTGTGTGTGGTGCATGCAGCTTACTGAGTCCTGGTCCACACTCCATCCTTACCCGGGAGTGGAATATCACACCTCTGGTTCGAGGTGCAATACCCCTGTAGCAGCCGAGTCCTCGGGGTGCTACATTCCCCCCCTGGTAAATCACAGCACGTCCTCGGGCTGGAAAAGAGCAAAGACAATTTAAACATACAAGTTTTTAGAATGCATTCGTATATAAGACAATAACTTTTCACTCATCCCTTTATCGGAGGTATTCTTCTCTTTTTAACGTTACTGGTACTCCTTTTCATAAAACATCTGGCTAATGTCACTGGAACTCTTTTAGCATATAAAACATCGCATAAAACATTTGTATTATTATTCTAGCAGCATATAAAACTTTTCAATATAAAACATTTTCAAGTAGAACATTCTTGAGCTCTGGCCGCTGTGCAACTTGCGACCAGGAAAAGGTGCAACAGTCCATTTAATCCTGAGGTAGACGTTGCGGTTTTTGTATAAAACCAGTAGGGGGCGCTTTAAGAAGCGCAACTATTTACAAGGGATTGGCCGCTCTCAGTCCTCGGCCAGTGGGGATAAGGGAGTGGCTGCTCACAGTCCTCAGCCTGGTAAAGGATATTGGGGTAACACTCACACAGGAAACTTTTTATCAAGAAACAGTTCCACACTAGTCCCAACGGGGACCACACTTCACTCAGCAACAGTTCTTGGACCCTGACGGGTAACTATATACAGTTCTTTCTTACCGTTTACTGGTAACGGTGTCCTTCTCGCTCTTCCGGGTAATCTTCTGGTCCGTCCGGATCCTCAGTGTATTCCGTGTCTGGGCGGTACTGCAGTTCCTCCTCTGTGAGCTGGTGAACGTGGAGGGCGTACAGTCCCTTTGCGCCCTTGTGCCAGGTGTAGGTGACCACGTCGCCGGGGTACAGGTCACGTCCGTGATGTCCATCTGGCAGGTGGCTTTCAACGTCCCTTCTAGTGACGAAGACGTCGGTGTCAGCCTCCGGGTCTCTGATGAAGCCCCAGCCATGCTCCAGCTGGAACTTGACTACGGTCCCGGTGGCTCTGGGACCGCGGATGGCGTGGGTGTCTTGTTGGGCCCTCCTCTTTTGCTCCGCGCTCCTGGCCTGGAGTCGCTGCTCCCTGATGCGCCTCTGCCGCCGCTCTCTTTCATAGGTGGCTAGCTGCTGACGGCAGCACTCCAGGCGCTGGGCTTCTTCCACCCGGGTCTCCCGGGTGAAGCCCATAAGGTTCTCGCCAGTGGGGTCCCATGCAAACTGGGCATCCTCCGGCAAGGGTGGAGCGATGTTGGCGGGCTCCAGGGCCGGGATCAAAGGCTCACTCAGGGGTCGCTCTTTCCGGAGACGCGGGTTGGCGAACTCCGGCGGCCATTCAAAGGGTAGCCCGTCTGGGCTGGTATATTGGGCATACAGGTCCGCGCCCAAGGGTGGCACTGTGGGCTTCGGACGGGTGGCAGCGCCCGGGGGCACTCGGCCTTGCGACCAGGCCGGTGGTCGCTTGTTGGTCGCGCCCGGGGGTGGCACCGCCAAGGTAGGGGGCGCTGGTGAGGCAGCGGCGCCCGGGTGTGCTAGGTCTTGCGTCCTGGCCCGTGACGTCTCACGCTGTACGGCGCCAGGGTTCAGAGGGCACAGCGCGGGGCGGGGCGTGACGACGGTGCTTGCTGCCTGAGGCCTAGCTAGTGGCGGTGGAGGCGTGGTGTCAGGTACGGTCCCCGGGGCTTCGGGTCCCGCAACGGAGGGTGAGGGCAGGCTGGTGTTCCCCGGGCTTGGGGTGGTGGCGTCCCCATTACCTGCCTCGGTCTCCGTGGCCTCCTCCGCGGCGTCATCTGCAGCTGCCGGTCCCTCTTCTCCGCGCCCAGTGGTAAGCGCGCTGCCCGGTTCCGGCAGGGTCCTCTGCTGGTCACCTCCTTGCTGCCGGGCCATCTCCTCTCTCCACCCGGCAAACAGATCCCGCTGCGCCCGGACCATTCTTCTATTCAGATCTTCCAGCGCTGCGCGCGCACGATCCGGGTCTCTAGGCAGTTGGGCCAGCAGTTCTGTCAGGCTGCAGGGTGGCTCCGCTTGCAGCAGGCTGCGGGCCAGGGTGCTGGTGGAGTTTTCTGCTCCCTCCATCTCCGGGTGCAGCAGGTCCAGACTGATCCAGGCCGCACCCAGCCCCTCAGTTTTCTTTCCTATCCGCCCCCATGGGGGTTGGTCTTGGGGGCATCTGCTGACAATCACCTTCAGGGGCAGCCCCCCCACGTTGATGGACATCTCCATTGCTGCATTCATGGCTGGTGGGGGCGGGCTCCTTCTTTGGCGCCACTCTGGGACCTGGCCCACGATGGGAGGTGGCTTCCTGCTGTCCTTTGGTGCGCACATAATGGCGTCCGCTCTGCCAGGGCGGGAAAAACGAATGAAGATGGCGGGAAACGGTCCAAAATGGCGTCTGATGGCGGGAATCGGCTCCGTTTGGCGGGAAACGACTCCGGACAGCGGGAAACTTCTGGAAATGGCGGGAGACTTCTTTTTAAGGTACATGTGCAGTTTTCTTCAGGCACGCAATACCCGCTTGTGGTGGGTTGGTAATGATCCTGCCGACTACGCCAAAGTTGACGCGCCCCCAGGGCCTGTGCTGCTGCTGCTGTGCAGGGGGAATACCCAGAGCCGGATCGCTGGGGGTTGTAGTTCTCCGTGGCGGTGACCCGGTCCGTGCCCAGGGTGGTCAAACCAGTGGCAGTCTATTTGTATTGTAATAAGTGTCCGACTACTCCACCCGTGGATTGCGGTCAGTGGGGACCGCCGCTGCGCTGCAGACCGCTGAGGCTGATGTTGTTTGCGCAGCTGAGTATGGGATGACTCCCCACGGGAGAAGTATTGCCTCAGGGCAGCTAATGTGGATGATGGTGGTAGTGATGGTGTGAGTGTCCCAGTACTGATGGTGCTGGTGCGGCGATGAAACACAGAGACTTGTAATTGCAGTTTCCAAAGCTTTACTCACGGTTGTTATTCAGGTCAATGCTGCAGGCGATGACTGCCCAAGCCGTGCTGCGTCCACCAGGTGAGGGACTCGGTCAACTCCCAGGCA
Organism: Phyllobates terribilis; assembly: GCF_046119375.1. Classification (NCBI taxonomy): domain Eukaryota; kingdom Metazoa; phylum Chordata; class Amphibia; order Anura; family Dendrobatidae; genus Phyllobates; species Phyllobates terribilis. The sequence continues at coordinate 344,472,460 of NW_027362769.1, read as the reverse complement.
ATTCCAGAGCGTGGCCCAGAGCTCCCCTCTCTTCCTTTCTACTGGCCGTCCCCACTAGTGACCCACCTTTGTCCAGCTTTCTCGGGCCTTCTGTTGGCGAAACCTCTCCCGGTTTCCCTGACCCTATACGGTATGCCTTTCTGGTGGATGTAGTGAGGGGTCGCACCAAGATGTGGTAACAACCTCCGGTCTTGGCTGAGGATTAGTCGCCTCCACCAATTTGGGTTCCGGTACCCTATTCTGCCAACCCTTCACCCAGTATCTCCTCTGGGCAAATGGGGTTCCTTCTGCCTTCGTGTCTCTGGGCCTTTCTCTATGTTCCTTGCTTCCTTTCTCCTCTGTTCCAGTTCCTTTCTTACTTTCCTTTCTGTTCCTCCTCCTCTCTCTCTCTGCTGCTTCTGGCCTCCACTACAGGCCTGCCTCTGGAGCTGGGCCCAGACTGAGCCACAGCTCCCTGTCAGCCCTCTCTGACTGAGCTCCTCTCCTCTTCTCCTCCTGCCTGAACTGAACTCTGATCTAAGATGGTGCCCACCTTATATACCTCCCTCTATGTGTGAGCCCAGGTGACTAGCAACCAATGGGCTCCCATCTATGCCCAGAAACCCACCCCTATCTGCTCCTACACCACTGGGTGTACTTTCCCCTCCCCACTCCAGCCAGGAACAGAAGCTGTCGTGCCTGCACTCTGTCTAGTGGGAGCACCGTTGGTCTGTTCCTCGGAAATGGGGTGTGTGTGGTGCATGCAGCTTACTGAGTCCTGGTCCACACTCCATCCTTACCCGGGAGTGGAATATCACACCTCTGGTTCGAGGTGCAATACCCCTGTAGCAGCCGAGTCCTCGGGGTGCTACATTTACATTATGAAATTCACCATTGAGTTGGTTACATAGAAGCAGTGAAAGGTCCAAACCTACTACACAGATATGGTATCAAAACCAAGCTTAGGGTAGATGCACAACATCTTTTTCAGGTGAAAAATAGAATAGAATAAGTGAAAAAAGAGCTGTAAAAATGCCACAAAGAATGAACATAATGCACAGCAATGTATAAACGACATTGCTGTGCACATGTTCAGTGTTTTGTTCCCCCTTTTAACCGCTTCTGGGTTTTGAAACCGCAAAGAGGTTTAAAGAAGTGACATGTTCATTGTTTGCTGAAGTCACTCTCCACTTTTGTGTAAAGTGAAAAGAAAAGATGCCGACAGTGGGGCCACCACAGAAAACTATGGCAAAGCCACCATAAAACTGCTTTGGGAAAAAGAGCGCTGGTGTTTTCCTGAAGCATCTTTGCCTAGAAAAACTTGACTGACCAGATGTTGTGTGCACATACCCATAAGGGTTTTTTCGGAAACTCTGCTAATGATTCATTCACTGTCACGATTCCACTCTATTCCCAGCGTGAGCTTGCGGTCAAGTGATCACATGTATGTGATTTTCATACTTTCTGTCATATATCGACTAGATTTTCATCCGCTTCTCTCAATTTTCTACTGAGTGAAGCAGCTGGACTCTAGTAGGCACGTAACCGCAACTGTGCAGATTGTACACTTGTGTTCACTACGCTGGGAATAGAGGGGAATCGTGACAGTATATGCATAGCACGCTATCGCGATTCAGCAATCTGCAGTCACAGAGGGACTACAGAAATTTGTCTATAGAACCTGGAAAACCTCTTTAACCTAAAGAGGCAGTAACAGATCCAAGTGTACTGGACAGATACAATAACAGAACCAAGTTTACTACCACTACTTGCTTTATTACTTATAGATACTGAAAAAAAAGCTAAAGTATAAGTTTGTATGCATGCATCATATAGAAGCCTGTTCACACTGGCCATTAAACAGACAAAACCTAAGATATCAACAAAATGAGCAAATGCCCTGCAGTAAGTAAAATGTAATAGTACATATAAATAACATACAGTATGTGGTAAACACTATTTTTGATTAAAAAAAAGCATAAATGTCTTCCCCACCAGCACCAAGGTGTACCCAAATCCTATACTGTCTCTAATATTGTAACGGAAGCAACAATAATGCAAAGTTACTTGAAAAGTGTTGGGAAAAAAAAGTTGGTGATATGTTGTTGTGAGAGGGCAATGAATAGACTTCTAGTATTGGACTCCGGCCATCAGAGGTCACTGTTGCCTCTGTGGTATACCTCATGTTGTTGTTCAGAAACAGGAGAGAGCACAGACAGGAAGAAGACAACAATCGACTGCCATCCTGAAGCTCAGAGTATGCTGTGTGCGAGAAACTGATCAGAGTACTGGAGAAAAGTGCACCTGTTCCTGTGACTTTTGTTAGAGTGTTAGACAGGAAGAATTACTTTGTTGGGATGACTACGGTTGGATGCAGAATTGGATTGTTCCAAAGGTACAGGTGCATCTCACAAAATTAGAATATCATCAAAAAGTTAATTTATTTCAGTTCTTCAATACAAAAAGTGAAACTCATATATTATATAGAGTCATTACCAACACAGTGATCTATTTCAAGTGTTTATTTCTGTTACTGTTGATGATTATGGATTACAGCCAATGAAAAACAAAAGTCATTATCTCAGTAAATTAGAATCTACTATATAATTGTCTTATCCCGTCTGTCTGTCTGTCTGTCCGTCCTGGAAATCCCGCGTCGCTCATTGGTCCGGCAGCGGCCAATCAGCGCCGCGGGATTTCTGAAAAAAGATGGCGGCCGTTAGCAGCTCATCTGCGGGACGGAGCTCAGCGGCGATGCAGCCTGGAGATGAGCGCCGCGATGCGCTCATCTCCCGGCCGGTAACAGCAGAAGGACCTCGACCGCCGGACCCATCTGCGGGACGGAGATGCAGCCAGGAGATGACCGGCGCGAGACGCTCATCTCCCGGCCGGTAGCAGCGTAAGGACCTCCGGCGTCGCTGACCTCCATGCAGAAGGGAGGACCGGGGAGCAGCGCTGCGGGTCGGGATACTTCTGCTGCAAGCGCCCGCTCATGTCCCGGGTTCTCGCTGCGGAAGTACCCGCACAGGCAGCGCCGCTCCCCGGTCCTCACCAAGACGATTCGATGATTGGTCGCGGTCTTCGGACCCGACCAATCACTGATCTTACCGCAAAAGTTAAACAATACTGTGCTGATTGGTTGCGGATGCTGCCCGCGACCAATCACCGATTTGGGCGACCAATCACCGATTTGGGCGCCAAATTTAAATATCGTCCGCGACCAATCACCGATCTTGGCTCCACATTTAAACACCGCTGTGCTGATTGGTCGCCGACACTGGGCGCGACCAATCACCGATTTTGGCGCCACATTTAAATAGCATCCGCGACCAATCATCAGCACAGCGGTGTTTAAATGTGGAGCCAAGATCGGTGATTGGTCGCGGCCGATATTTAAATTTGGCGCCCAAATCGGTGATTGGTCGCGGGCAGCGTCCGCGACCAATCAGCACAGTAGTGTTTAACTTTTGCGGCAAGATCAGTGATTGGTCGCGGGCCAAGACCGCGACCAATCACCGATTTGTGCGGCACATTTAAATAGCGGCCGCGACCAATTGGATGTCAGCGCCGCTCCCCGGTCCTCCCTTCACACCCTAGCCGAATGGATGTCAGCGGCGCTGCCTGTGCGGATACTTCCGCTGCGAGAACCCGGGACATGAGCGGGCGCTCGCAGCAGAAGTATCCTGACCCGCAGCGCCGCTCCCCGGTCCTCCCTTGACACACTAGCCGCTGATGTCCCCACAGTATCCGCATGGTGTTACAAAGGTCCGGACATTTGTGTTAAAAATCGCTGATTGGTCGCCGACGCTATTTAAATGTGACGCCAAAATCGGTGATTGGTCGCGCCCAGCGTCGGCGACCAATCAGCACAGCTGTGTTTAAATGTGGAGCCAAGATCGGTGATTGGTCGCGGCCGATATTTAAATTTGGCGCCCAAATCGGTGATTGGTCGCGGCCAGCGCCAGCGACCAATCAGCGATTTTTAACACAAATGTCCGGACCTTTGTAACACCATGCGGAGACTGTGGGGACATCAGCGGCTAGGGTGTCAAGGGAGGACCGGGGAGCGGCGCTGCGGGTCGGGATACTTCTGCTGCGAGCAGTCGCTCATCTCCCGGCTTCTCGCAGCGGAAGTAGCCGCACAGGCAGCGGCGCTCCCCGGTCCTCACTAATACGATTCTGCTCCCCGGTCCTCACCAATACGATTCGCTGATTGGTCGCGGACGCCAGATGCGTCCAATCAGCGAGATTGGCGCCAAATTTAAACAACGCTCTGCTGATTGGTGGCGGACTCCTGCCGCGATCAATCAGCGAGATTGGCGCCAAATTTAAGCAACGCTCTGCTGATTGGTCGCGGATGCCGGCCGCGACTAATCAGCATTATTGGCGCCAAATTTAAACACCGCTCTGCTGATTGATCGCGGTCACTGGCCGAGAACAATCAGCAGTATTGGCGCAAAATTTAAACACCGCTCTGCTGATTAGTCGCGGTCTCCGTCCGCGACCAATCAGCAGTATTGGCGCCAAATTTAAACACCGCTTTGCTGATTGGTCGCAATTGCCGGCCGCGACCAATCAGTATTGGTGCCAAATTTAAACCCCACTCTGCTGATTGGTCGCGACCGCCGGCCGCCACCAATCAGCGATTTTGGCGCCAAATTTAAACCCCGCTCTGCTGATTGGTCGCGGTTGCCGGCCCTGACTAATCAGCATTGTTGGCGCCAAATTGCCGGCCGCGACTAATCAGCATTATTGCCGCCAAATTTAAACACTGCTCTGCTGAATGGTCGCGGCCGTGACCAATCACCATTATTGGCGCCAAATTTAAACACCGCTTTGCTGATTGGTTGCAACCGCCGGCCGCAACCAATCAGCATTATTGGCGCAAGATTTAAACCCCGCTCTGCTGATTAGTCGCGACCGCCGGCCGTGACCAATCAGCGATATAGTCGCCAAATTTCAACACCGCTTTGCTGATTGGTCACGGTTGCCGGCCGCGACCAATCAGCGATTTTGGCGCCAAATTTAAACACCGCTCTGCTGATTGCGGCCGGTCTGCCGCATACATATTCTAGAATACCCGATGCGTTAGAATCGGGCCACCATCTAGTACTTTATAACAGCTTGAAAAAGCTTTTTAAAATTTTGAAATGTTGGCCTACTGAAATGTATGTTCAGTAAATGCCCTCAGTACTTGATCGGGGCTCCTTTTGCATCAATTACTACATCAATGCGGCGTGGCATGGAGGCAATCAGCCTGTGGCACTGCTGAGGTGTTATGGAAGACCAGGTTGCTTTGATAGCAGCCTTCAGCTCGTCTGTATTGTTGGGTCTGGTGTCTCTCATCTTCCTCCTGACAATACCCCATAGATTCTTTAGGGGGTTAAGGTCAGACAAGTTTGCTGGTCAATCAAGCACAGTGATTCGGTTGTTTTTAAACCATGTATTGGTACTTTTCGCAGTGTGGACAGGTGTCAAGTCCTGCTCGAGAATGAAATTTCCATCTCCAAAAAGCTTGTCAGTAGAGGGAAGCATGAAGTGCTCTAAAATTTCCTGGTAGACGACTGTGCTGACTTTGGTCTTGATAAAACACAGTGGACCTACACCAGCAGATGACATGGCTCCCTAAACCATTACTGATTGTGGAAACTTCACACTAGACCTCAAGCAGCTTGGATTGTGTGCCTCTTCACTCTTTCTCCAGACTCTGGGACCTTGATATCCAAATGAAAATTGGAACTCTGGGACCTTGTGGAGTGTGTCAAGGACGGCCTTCTGGACATCTGTCAAGTCAGCAGTCTTCCCCATGATTGTGAAGCCTACTGAAACAGACTAAGTGACCTTTTTAAATGCTTAGGAAGCCTTTGCAGGTGTTTTTTGTTTAGTTTCAGTAAATTATTTTAATTTACTGAGATAATGACTTTTGTGTTTTCATTGGCTGTAAGCCATTATCATCAACATTAACAGAAATAAACACTTGAAATAGATTTGTAATGTTTGTAATGACTCTATATAATATATGAGTTCACTTTTTTATTGAAGAACTGAAATAAATTTAACTTTTTGATGATATTCTAATTTAGTGAGGTGCACCTGTATGTGCCGTGACTTGGAGGGCCCCCCTCTAGCCGATCGGGCTGAAACTACACTCAAGGTGACAAGTCCAGGATCCACTCCTCAGCCTCCCAGCTAACTTATATGATCAGGTTTTGGTCGGTAAGTCCTGAGCTCAGGCTGCACCACAGGGATCCCGGTGGGAGCACGCACGCAGACTTTAGAGAGGATTTGGCATCAAACATAGATTCTCAGTTAGAGACATTGTTTGCTAGCAGGACTGTGTGAACCAGAGATAAATACTCACCTCATTAGGGAGAACTTGTGTACAGATACCCTAACAGAATTGTAATCTCAGAGAATAAAGTTTGTAAATCTCTGCTCTGCACCACTGCAGGGGCCACCTCTTGCACCCATTTAATTACAGCCTTGCACCTTGGGTAACTCCCGGTTACCGCATTAGGTGGAACCACATGCAGGCAAATTATAGTGTATCCGTTATCGGAATATTCTGGGCTTATCGGTTGTGCAGCGTAGGTGTCCTAGCCGACCTGGGCTACATGTGTGTGAAATTTAACTGTGTTTCTTTCTTGCGTTGTCCGGGTATTCAGGTTCCGTTGTTAGTAAAAAGTAGTTCTTGACAAATTGTCTGGTTGTGTTCTTTGTCCTTGGCCCACTGTATTCTGGGAGAGACCACCCCGGTACACGGTCCACATTGTCCTCATAGAATTCATTCCTATATTCCATTTCGTTATCTATTGTAAAATAGACAAAACAGTCCACTTTAAGAAGTGTCCCATTAACTTTTTTTCCCCTAAATCTGTGTACATAGTGTAGTGCTGTGTCAGTGTATTAATATAGTCACCTACTGCTGCTTTCTCCTGTATCCAGCGCCATTCTGCTTCTCTTCTCGTGATGTCACCACTCTGCAGACTCTCCGGGTCCTGCTGCACTCTTCATGACCCGGAACTGGCTGTTACAATGTAAGTCTATGGAGCATCAGAACAAGGCCCCATATATTCATATAAAAAAAGCTTTTGGCTCACACATAGACTGCCATGTCATCTATATGGTCTGAATCGCCATAACATGACTTAAAAGAGGAGTAGAGCGGCACTGGATACCAGAGAAGATAGTGATAGGTGAGTTTAACACACTGACACTACACTACATATATATATATATATATATATATATATATATATATATATATATATATATATATATATATATATATATATACACAGGTTAGGTGAAAAAAAGGTTCTCCTTTAAAGCAGAATATAATTGGCATACACTTATAGCATTTCTGTGTAGTGGACCTAGTTACATTTAGACAAATAGTGCGAATCCAGCCTAATGGTTGGTCCCATTAGAATCACTGCAATTGGCATAGTGAGTCTATGATGGAAAAGAAAACGCACAATAGAGGAATTGAAAGCTCCTGCTCTGCAGAGCCATAGAGTACAGGGATCAGACGTAGTACATACTATGCTTCAGCAGGAATATGCTTGTAGAAGTGCAGTAAAGCAGGGTGTGCTGTACTTTTCTACATCCTTACAAAATGCATATACCTGGAGTAAAGGTTTTCACACATAATTATAGGGGGACTACATATTTACTGTTCCTCTGAATACCCTTTTTATGTTGTTTTTTTTCAAACATACTCGCTCAACCAAATCACCAATGTACACGAACTCCATAATTGAAATGCTTCATAGTATAAGATATATCAGTAATATATCGTATATATAACATCTGATATCTGTGCATAGTACAGCGCATAAATTATAAAGGATAATATATGACCGGTATATGATATACTGACTACAGCCACCCAATATCATATACAGGATAATATTTAACTGTTGTATACTATACTATGACTACAGACATCAGATATTACATCAGTCACATAGTATCCTGTATATAACATTTGATATCTGTGCACATATTATACCACATACAGTGTATAGTAGGATACATGACTAGTACATAAAGAAAGTGTGTTCATTCGCAAGACCCTGGCTAGGGGCCCAGGTTCTGTGGCCACTGGATGGGAGCCCTGCAAACTGCCTACTACCTGCTGAAATAGTTAGCTCTTCCTTTAATTTGCAGCCTGGCGTGATGTCATGTATTTGTCACCCTACAAAAGTGACATTGTGCCAGGGCTTCAAATCAAAAGAGGAGGAGAAGATGCTGGCTGGTAGGAGGAGGTCTGCAGGACTCCCATCTGGTGACCATGGAGTACTGATGTGGCTGCTGAACCAGATCTGCTCATCTATATTGGTATACGATATGTTGTGACTACAGATATCAAATACAAGATATGTGGCTGGTATATATTATGGCTTTAGTAGCCGCCCGCCTATCAAGAGGCCTGCAGGTGACGTCAGCGTGCCCGTCGCAGGTGGCGCATGACGTCACTGCCATGTGCTGTCCCTCTGCGCTGGCAAGGAGATGGAAGAGGACACTATGGGAGTGAAAAAGGGTGAGAGGAATCTTTTATTTTCTTGTGATTAAATGTGTTTGAGGAGAGTACCAGGTGGGTGTTGCAATTATTACAGGACGGGGGATGTTATTACAGGACAGAGACACCATTACAAGACAGGGATATTATTACAGGACAGGGACATTATTACAGGACAGAGACATTATTGCATTGTAGCGGTGCCTGAACAACAATGCTGAGCAGGACTCAAATAGGGTACAGTAAACGAGGAGGCAGAAACAAAACACTGGCTTTATTGAGAGACAGAGGATTATATGCCAGAAAATAAGACTAACAATTATTGTAATGATAATAGCAATAATAGATACAAGGAGAGACAGCTGGAACGTGTCACACAAGCTGCTCTCCAGCTGTGGCAATGCAAGGTTCAATACAAGCAGTATAAACTATTTCTACAAACTACTCTCTGCTAAATTACTAACTGGCTTCTGATAATTGGTCTGCGCTGCTGCAGCACCCTAGGTAAAGAAGCCTGCTCTATACCCTAACACAGTTGAACACCGGTGTCACAATCACAGTTCTGTAGCCTTAGGCCACGGCCCCTCTATCAGTATTTGGTCAGTGTTCGATCAGTATTTTTTCTCAGAAGTAGGAGACAAAACCAGGAGTGGGTGCTAAATGCAGAATTGGTGCACTTGCTTCTATTATACATGTACTCTGATTGTTCCTCACCTGGTTTTGGCTCCCACTCCTGAGAAAAAATACTGACCGAATACTGACCAAATACTGATAGTCGGGCCGTGGCCTTAGAAGAAAGTCTGGTAACTGCTGCTTGGTCCTGATGTAGTAGAGCAGAGTTTATTGTTTTGAGCTCTTCCTTCAGGTTAATGGATCCGTCCTCTTCCGGATCTGGGCAAGTCTCGCTCCCACTTTCATTGGTGAGGGATTACTGGTAAGACAGAGTTGTTTCCTCCCTCAGGTTACAGGTGCTACGAGAGACCTACCCTGGCTGTGCAATGCGCCTCTTTCCTTTTGACACAGTCCTGGAGATAGATACTGCGACAACCGGGCACTATCTTTTCCCTTGTTAGGACACAATTATTTTCCTTCCTGTCTTTCACAGGTACCAGTCTCTCACAGGGCAGCACAAGTCTCTCACAGGCAACAGTCTCTCACAGGCACAAGTCCTTCTCTTCACTTCCTGAACCGACACTTCCTGCTTCATGTTCAAACCAACACACAGCAAGCTGCAGGGGAGAAAGGACTAGTCCAAGTGTGTTATGCGCTTCACCGAGGGGCCCAGCAAGACTAGCACCCAACCTGAAAAGGCAAAGCCACGGACGCACTTGTCTCAAGCTGCCCAGCTAAGCGAGTCCCTGAGGGCCGAGAATACTCTTCACCCAGCTCCCAGTAAATGGAAGGGGGACTTTGGTAGAGCCTTTCCCAGGCTCACTGTCGCTGGACAGCTGGCATCTGGTGATGCGGCTAGTGCCTAGTCAAGAACCAGGTGAGTCCCTCTGCAAGAACCCCAGGAAGTGAAACCAGAAGAGAATGTGGCACCCCAGGGGTCTGGTTTTCCACAGTAATGTAATGTTATGTCTGAGAGCAGGTGGGAGGTCCTTTGGTCAGGGATCCTGTGCATGCCACACCTCCTGCCCAGTCTTGGGAGGGGAAGAACTTCCCCTGTATAAACCAGGGGCTGAGGCAGGGTGAGTCAGACAAGGAGAGTGGAGACAAGAAGCAGCATAGGAAACAGCAGAGTTACAAGGAGTCAGGGGCTGGCAGCTGCAGAGCTCGCCCTGACTAAGAAGATTCTTTACCGGACCCGGAGTCCGAGGCTGTGGGGACTAACTCCTACCCAGCAGCAGAATCCGTCAGGCAGGGGATTTCAGGTCCTCTGGCCCAGAAGCCCGAAGGCACGGTCACACGCGTGGGACCAGCACCGCCATCGTGGAGCGGAAGCCATTAGAAGGCCCCGAGTCACCGGCCATACGGGTGAGCACCACACGGTACACTCAGGGACGTGGGCTACTTACATCAGCTTCTAGCAAGGTAGCCAGAAGAGTACAGTCAGTTTGGGAGGCCTACAACTACGCCTGGCCAGGGGAGATCCCATCTGCTCAAAGACTGACCAGGCCCCGTTTGCTAGCAAGTACTCCGGGAGGGTCTGTCGTTGTTACCAGTAAAGACCCTGAACTACACCGTACCGTCTCTGAGTGGTTCCTGCTACCCCCATCATCCACGTCGGCTGCCCTGAGGCCATACCCCTCCCGTTGGGGGTTATACTATCACGCTGCACAATCCTACCACCGGCCTCAGCGGTCTGCCCTGCAGCAGCAGCTTCCTGGCTGCACTCAACGGGTGGCGTAGTCATCAACTATTTACTACTAATAGACTGCCGTCTAGTTTGACTCCCTGGGCACGGACCGGGTCACCGCCACGAGACTACAACCCTCCACTGATCCGGCTCCGGGTAGGCTCCCGCGTGCGCAACGCAGCGCGACACAGGCCCAGGGGCGCGTCAACTTTGGCGTAGTCGGCAGGATCCCGTGCCCGCAACCACCGGGTACTGCGTGCCTGAAAAGCAAAGACTGTTCAAACTTACCAGTGGTGAAGGTTTCCCGCCATCCGGCGCCATCTTCTACCTTCTTCCCGCCATCCGCGAAGTTTTCCCGCCATCCGGCGCCATCTTCGACCTTCTTCCCGCCATCCGTGGAGTTTTCCCGCCATTGGACGCCATCTTGAGGACGCCGCGCGGGAAGAAGAGGGGCGTGGACTCCGAAAGCGCGCGAGAACTGAAGCCCCGCCTCACGTCCGGACGTTGCGTAAGGTCCTGGAAGGAGCCCAGCAGACGCCGACGTCACAGGAGCGCGACGGAAGGTCCTCAACCCTGACGATCCACTGCGGAGCCGCGGCCTACGGAAGAGGATCATCGCAAGGTAGGCCACGGTCCACTAGGGGGGAGGAAGATGTCGGATACGGAGGAGAGCTTCACTGCCTCAACCCCCGCCAGCGCTACCGCTGCTGCAGTTATGCCCTTCACCATGCCCTATATCCCGGGAGCAGCTTGGCTACCCCAGTACTCAGGGGAGTCACATACCCTGCATGACTTTAGAGAAAAGCTGGATAGCCTCTTCCAGGTGTACCCCCTCACAGAAGAGCAAAAAGTGAGCATCCTGGTGGCCCAACTAACCGGGGCAGCCAAAAGGGAAGTAAAATCCTGGCCACCTGGGAGGAAGACTGTCGCAGGGATACTAACCCGGCTGAAGGACACCTTTGATACCCGCACCTCAGCCGAGATTAAGCTTAGATTCTACGGGTGCAAGCAGCGAGCGCATGAGAGTATAAGGGACTATGCACTAAACCTACAAGAGGCCCTGAGGGCCATAAAGCAGACCGACCCTGATGGGGTGGGAAACGAGGACAGGCTATTGACTGAACAATTTATAGAGGGTTTATATTGCAATGCCCACCGAACCCAGTTGCGGGCAATGGCCTTACAGGATCCCCATCTGGACTTTGCACAGTTCAAGGATAGAGCTATCCGGGTGCTCCGAGAACCAGCACCGGGTGGCGTTGTTACCCACAGGCGCCCAGCTATCACTTACCACCAGGAGGCGGCGCCCTTGTCGGCAGGGCCTGTGGGAGCTGATGCGCAGGCTTTGGACAATGACCCGGCTCCAGACCTACACCATCAGGTCCAAGAGCTAGCTAAGAGCGTTGCTGCGCTAACCCGAACTGTGCAGTCTTTACAGGTTTCCACCCCAGGGAAGATCCAGCTGGCATCCGGACCGGAGGACATCCCGTGGCGTCGACCAAGGAGGACCCCACCGGCCAGAGGAAGACCCAGTGACCGATACAGCGAGGACGGACGACCCATCTGCCGCCGCTGCAATCAACCCGGACATATGGAAAGGTACTGTTCTTTAAACGGGCACAACCTGGGGTAGAGGGCCAACCCCCAGGAAAAAGATCACCAGGCCCATCGAACTGGCGCGACAGATATGTGGGAGGACGTCCAGTCTTGCCTGTGGTACTGGATGGCATTCCCATGAGTGCCCTACTGGATACCGGGTCACAGGTCACCACCATCCCGTACGTGCTCTTCAAGCAGTACTGGAATGACTCGGATATTACCCGCTACCCTGACGACGACTTGAGTATCATCGCCAGCAATGGCCAGCCCGTGCCACAGATCGGATTTAAAGAGGTGACCCTCAAAATCGGTAGAGTCGAACTGGCCGCACAGGGACTGATCATTGTAGATATTGATAAACATGAGAGTCACCCAAAAATAACTCTAGGAACTAACGTAATTGAAAATTGTCTTGCAGAGGTGATTTTCCTTTTACAGCAGGTTGCCAAGAACGCCAGCTCCGGCGAGCAGCGGGTGCTCCAGAAAGAGATCCGGGCACTGATGCAACGGCAACAAGTGGAACTCTCCGGCGGTGAGATTGGTAGCGTAAGAATGTGTGACCCTTTTCCTATTGCCATGCCCCCAAAAAGTGAAATGATGATTTGGTGCCGGGCAGCTATTGGTCTGAGAGGTAGAGATTACCAGGCAATGGTAGAACCAGTTTACTCAGACAGTAGGCCCACCATTTTGACAGCACGGGGGGTGGTCAATGTACGCCATGGGAGGGTGCCCATTCGCATAATAAATATCGGGGAGAGGGAAGTGTACCTGCCCCGGTATGCCACGCTAGCCAAATTATATACCACTAATCAAAATTCTATACAATCTGTGGAACCCTTGCCTCCATCTCACCCGGAGGAAGGTAACGGCTCTAAGAAAGACATGGAGGACTGGTGTCAGCAACTACATTTGGGTACTGATTCCACTCCCTCACATCAGAAACAAGGAGTCTATCGGGTGGTTCAAGAGTATGAGAGAGTGTTTAGTAAACACCCGTTAGACTTCGGGCGAGTCAAGGGGGTAGAACACCGCATCCCCACGGGAGATCATCCTCCCATAAAAGAGAGGTATCGACCCGTACCCCCTGCACATTACCAACACGCCAAGGGGATGCTTAGAGACATGAAGGAGGCTGGGGTAATCCGGGATAGCTGTAGCCCCTGGGCAGCCCCACTAGTTTTAGTCAAAAAGAAAGACAACACCATGAGGATGTGTGTAGATTACCGGAAAATCAACCGAATCACACACAAGGATGCGTACCCCTTACCAAGGATAGAGGAGTCATTGGCTGCTTTAAGATCTGCTAACTTCTTCTCTACCTTGGATCTCACTAGCGGGTACTGGCAGGTTCCTGTAGCAGAGGCGGACCGGGAGAAGACCGCATTCACCACCCCGATGGGACTTAGCGAGTTCACCTGCATGCCGTTCGGACTCTGCAACGCCCCAGGAACCTTCCAACGATTAATGGAGTGCTGTCTGGGCCACAGAAACTTCGAGACGGTCCTGTTGTACCTGGACGATGTCATCGTATACTCCAAAACTTATGAGGACCACCTGAAACACCTGGCGGAGGTGTTCGAAGCTCTGGCGAGTTACGGCCTAAAGGTGAAACCCTCCAAGTGTCACCTCCTGAAACCAAAGGTGCAATACCTGGGACACGTGGTGAGCGCTGACGGAGTGGCTCCCGACCCCGATAAGATCACCGCAATTAAGGGATGGCCAAGCCCCTCCAGCGTAAAAGAAGTGCGGCAGTTCCTAGGGTTGGTAGGCTACTACCGAAGGTTTATTCCCGGTTTCACCAAAAAGGCAGCGCCTATGCAGGACCTCCTGATAGGCCAGTCCCGAAAGGCCAAGAATCAGAAGCCGCCCTTCAAATGGGAAGAGCTAGAAGAAGAGTCCTTCCGCCAGCTGAAGATGGCCCTCACGGGGGATGAAATCTTGGCGTACCCGGACTATAGCCAGCCCTTCATCCTCTACACCGACGCCAGTAACATCGGGCTAGGAGCCGTACTGTCCCAGATTCAGCAGGGGAGAGAACGAGTAATCTCCTATGCCAGCCGAAAACTGCGACCCACCGAAAGGAACCCCGAGAATTACAGCTCATTTAAGCTAGAGTTCCTGGCCGTGGTATGGGCAGTCACCGAGCGCTTTAGGCATTACCTCGCTTCTTCCCGGTTCACCGTATACACGGATAACAACCCGTTGACACACCTGGACACGGCAAGACTCGGTGCCCTGGAGCAGAGGTGGATGGCCCGTCTGTCCAACTACGAGTTCACAATCAAATACCGGGCAGGACGCTCCAATACTAACGCGGATGCCCTGTCCAGGATGCCCAACCTGCCGGACGAAGGAGAAGATCCGGAGGGACTGGAAGAAGTTGAACTCCCTGCATTCCACCGTCATGGGACTATCCAGTATTCCCACCGGGTAAGGGGTAAGCAGGCTGCTACGTTGAACCCCTTACCCCACTACAACTGGGCGGAAACGCAAGACAGCGATCCTGCCGTCCGACTGGTGAAGGAGATGCTGACTCGGCCGGAGGCTCGCCTTGAACCAGACGCTCCGGAGGAAGCCAAACAACTATGGGCGGAGAAGAGTCGACTATTCCTTTACAAGGGGAAGTTGTGCCGCAGAATGGTCAACTCCCGGACGCATGAACTACTCTGGCAAGTAGTGGTGCCACGAAGAGACGCAGCCATGGTGATGGAGGCATACCACGACGGAGCTGGACACTTCGGGTGGAAAAAGCTGGAGTTCCTGCTGCGCGAGCGGTTCCACTGGGTAGGCATGAGGGGAACCATCGAGAAGTGGTGCAGAGACTGTGGCCCGTGCAATCTGAGAAGGAAGGACCGGGCCAGCCAGAAGACTCCCCTGCAGTCCATCGTCACCCGGCAACCGTTGGAACTGGTAGCCTTGGATCATGTAAAACTGACCCCAAGCAGAAGTGGCTACGTCTACGCGTTAACCATCGTGGATCATTACTCCCGGTTCTTGGTTGTCGTCCCCGTCAAGGACTTAACGGCTCAAACAGCAGCTAGAGCCTTCCAGCAGCACTTCTGCCGTCCACACGGGTACCCGGACCAAGTGCTGACGGACCAGGGACCTGCCTTTGAAGCGGAGGTCTTCCAGGAATTCTGCAATCTGTATGGCTGCCGGAAGATAAGGACGACACCCTACCATCCGCAAACTAATGGACTTTGTGAAAAAATGAACCAGGTGGTAATGGATCTTCTAAAAACATTGCCCCTGGAAGAACGCAGTCTGTGGCCTGAGAAGTTGCCCGATCTGGTGGACCTATACAACCACATCCCGGTAGGTTCCACCAACTGTACCCCGGCTTACCTAATGAGGGCGAGACCTGGTAAGTTACCTGTTGACCTGGAAATTGGAGTCCTGACACCTGAGGACACTTCACCAGAAACAGACTGGGACACAGAGAGGCAGCAGCAGTACCGGAGAGTACAAGAGAGCGTGGAGCGAAGTCTCTGTCAGGCTAGGGAAAGACAAGAGAAGACTTACAACCAGTATGCTCCCGCTGTTCCCCTGGTACCCGGAGAGCAGGTCTTGAAGAGGAAAAGACGGCTCCACAAGTTGGATGACCAGTGGGAGAAGGACCCGTACACCGTACTGCCCTCAAGCCACGAGAACCCGAAGGTCTGTACCATCAGTAAAGACGGAGGGGAAACCACAGCCATTGTATCCCGGGACCACCTGAAGAAGTGTCCTGAACAACTGAGGAACCCTGAAGAGGAACAAGAAGACCATCGACCCGTGGGAGAAAGGGAAGATATGGTTAGTACCGTGCTCGGGGACTTCCCTCGGTCTTGGACTCAAGTCAATGGTGCAGTTGTGGTACCCGTACTCACCTTCCTCCAACCATCATCCCAAGAACCTACGGAGCAACGGGTAGAGCTGGAAGAACAGCCGGTCCAGGAGGCAGAAGACTCCACACGAGTAGAACAGGAGAATCAACCCTCTGCTTATAGTGAGCCTGCCGTACCCCTAGTGAGACAAAGAGCCGGTAGACAGCTGCCCAGTTTACCCTTGACAGCTCCTACACCCTGTAGTTCAGGGCCAGACAGTCAGCTCCGTAGGTCCACTAGGGCCACTAGAGGCCAGTTACCCGCACGCTGGAGAATTTGAAGTGTAAAAATAGTTTTATTTATGTTTATCTGTGTATTGTTGCTTGTGTATAATTTTGTGTTTCCAGTTGTTTTTAGGAAACCTTGGTGGATTTACCGGGAATCCTTGTATATAGTTGGAGCGTAACCCAGGATGGACTAGAGACTGTTAAGGACTCGGGGTAGGACAGACCCCTACCTGGTTACGTCTCCCTGTGTTGGTGAAATGGACACCTTTGCTTTTCTTCAAAGACTGCATCCGGTTGCGGACACGCCGTAACCATCTTATGTGTTTTTCTTATAGTATTGTTATTGTTATACTTTGTTATGTTTTTCTAAATGTGTTTAGTCCCGGAGTACTAAATTTCACTAGGGGGGAATGTGGCACCCCAGGGGTCTGGTTTTCCACAGTAATGTAATGTTATGTCTGAGAGCAGGTGGGAGGTCCTTTGGTCAGGGATCCTGTGCATGCCACACCTCCTGCCCAGTCTTGGGAGGGGAAGAACTTCCCCTGTATAAACCCGGGGCTGAGGCAGGGTGAGTCAGACAAGGAGAGTGGAGACAAGAAGCAGCATAGGAAACAGCAGAGTTACAAGGAGTCAGGGGCTGGCAGCTGCAGAGCTCGCCCTGACTAAGAAGATTCTTTACCGGACCCGGAGTCCGAGGCTGTGGGGACTAACTCCTACCCAGCAGCAGAATCCGTCAGGCAGGGGATTTCAGGTCCTCTGGCCCAGAAGCCCGAAGGCACGGTCACACGCGTGGGACCAGCACCGCCATCGTGGAGCGGAAGCCATTAGAAGGCCCCGAGTCACCGGCCATACGGGTGAGCACCACACGGTACACTCAGGGACGTGGGCTACTTACATCAGCTTCTAGCAAGGTAGCCAGAAGAGTACAGTCAGTTTGGGAGGCCTACAACTACGCCTGGCCAGGGGAGATCCCATCTGCTCAAAGACTGACCAGGCCCCGTTTGCTAGCAAGTACTCCGGGAGGGTCTGTCGTTGTTACCAGTAAAGACCCTGAACTACACCGTACCGTCTCTGAGTGGTTCCTGCTACCCCCATCATCCACGTCGGCTGCCCTGAGGCCATACCCCTTCCGTTGGGGGTTATACTATCACGCTGCACAATCCTACCACCGGCCTCAGCGGTCTGCCCTGCAGCAGCAGCTTCCTGGCTGCACTCAACGGGTGGCGTAGTCATCAACTATTTACTACTAATAGACTGCCGTCTAGTTTGACTCCCTGGGCACGGACCGGGTCACCGCCACGAGACTACAACCCTCCACTGATCCGGCTCCGGGTAGGCTCCCGCGTGCGCAACGCAGCGCGACACAGGCCCAGGGGCGCGTCAAGAAAATGAGAAAACCCTTGCCTGGCAATCGAGAAAGATGGTGTCCCATCTTCCCTGAGCAGAGAAATCAGTGAGGGACACGGCGTCCTGCATCCTCACACATTCCACAACAACTCCAGAATGCGACACTCCACAAGATTGAAACCGTTTCCCTACACGAGTGGTAACTCTGCTTCCGGGGTCAGGATAATGGCGGCACTTATGACTGGAGTAGCATAGCATCAGACCTGCTGCATTCCCAGGTGGGAGCACAGAACCACTATTTGTAACAAAGTGCACACAAATCAGAGGGGAGCATTGTCTCTTAAATTCACAGTGCAATTCATTTGTTAGCAGGGGCTGACCCCTACAGCATAACAGGTTATGTTATTACAGGAAGGGGGAGATTATTACAGGGGCCCATAGATCTGACCAACATACTGGTGGAGGCCTCGGTACAAATTTTGCATCGGGCCTGTAGGACTCTAGTTATGCTGCTGTCCATCTGATGTCTGTGCACACAGTACATCACAACAAGTATACAGATAAGCGTATGCTATACTGTGGCTACAGACTTCAGGTGACATAACAGTATTGGGTGTGTTATACTGTGCACAGATATACAGTGTTCTACAGGACCTCATATGCTATAATATACGAATATGTATACATATACTGTATATGTATATATGTCCTGTAGGCTGAGGATCAGTCAGTACAGTGTGCTGTATACTCCTGTCTGCAGTCTCTATCTGACCCTCACTGTGAATTATTGCTGCAGAGCAGACTGAACTTACACACAGAGAGGGTGACTCTGGAGCCAATGACCCTATTGACAGCAAGACCTGATCTGTGTGAGTTCAGACTGATGAAATAAATCAGCCTGAGCAACAGACAGAGAGACTGCAGATAGAAAGATGTTCACAGCACTGTCACTTCTTCATTCTTCACCTCCTGCCTCACCTTGGCCCCATATGCTGACCATCTCCATCTAGTCCCCGGCTCTTTTCTGGCCAGAAGAAGAAGCCGACGCACTGGTGACGTGAGTTTAGCAGACACACTGCACACAGTGTGGGCATGTCTGCAATTCTGGGATGCCTCTTTAAATGTACAATGCCGGCACCCTGTTGTTAAACAGCAGATGGCCAGCGGCCTGAAACTGCTGCTGGGGGACCGGCCCCAGGGGAATCTGCCTCCCAGCCCTCTCCTGTACACAGGAGCCCTTTATATAGTGTACACGTAATACAGGGATCACCAGTGACATTATACACAGGAGCTCTGTATTTAGTGTCAGTGTACAGGTAATACAGTGATCACCCGTGACATTATACACAGGAGCTCTGTGTATAGCGTATAGTATACAGGTAATACTGTGATCACCGGTGACATTATACACAGGAGCTCTGTATATAGTGTACAGGTAATACAGGGACTCACCAGTGATATTATACACAGGAGCTCTGTATATAGTGTATAGTGTACAGGTAATACATTGATCACTGGTGACATTATACACAGGAGCTCTGTATATACTATATAGTGTATAGTGTAAGTGTTCATGTAATACACTAACTCGCCAGTGAACATCTCTAGTTGAGGTCCTTCATCTTTGCTTTTCTTTATCCAGTGTAGACCGCTATCACTTCTTCCAACCAGGACTTGTCTCTGCAGAAAATACCACACAGTTATCTATAGCTGGTCACTTCTTCATCACATTCCCCACTTTTTCCCTGATTTCTACACTACGTCAGATGAAGAAAAAAAGCGACAAACACCCTCCACACTAACAGGACCTCCCATTTATCCTCCCATGTAAGACAGTATCCTCAAAAGTAAATATTACAGCAGTGATGTCCCCTAATTGGCCCCTACAGTAATTATGTCCCTACTTGCCACCATAAACTAATGTACGTACCGCATTCTTACCCCCATATAGTAATCGTCACCCATCCTGGGCCCCTTTATTTAACCCTAGAACGCATGACCATAAAAATCTACACTTTCACATACCTGGGGCCTTTTAGGCCCGTGTGCAAATAACATGGAATAACTAAAACAAAAATAATTTTCAAAGTTTATTTGAAAATTGCAAAGTAAGGATGCATTCCCACTAGCACTGGTGTCTGCCAGGAGGAGATCTGTAATGGATCTGACCTCCTGGTGACCCCAGCATTCCAGCAGCCTTAACTGGAGTTACCAAGAGATCAGATCCATTACGGATCACCTCCTGGCAGACCCCAGCGCCAGTGGGAACGCAG
This sequence comes from Phyllobates terribilis, assembly GCF_046119375.1. Classification (NCBI taxonomy): domain Eukaryota; kingdom Metazoa; phylum Chordata; class Amphibia; order Anura; family Dendrobatidae; genus Phyllobates; species Phyllobates terribilis. The sequence goes on along the minus strand of NW_027362769.1, from coordinate 344,452,346 downwards.
CCTAAGATGTGAATAATTCAAAACATTAATATGTGCAAAAAAAAAAAAAAAGTAACTGAACTGCAAGATGATTTCGGGTTTCTGTTTCCTGTTATTGGTGTCTATACTTCCATCACGGTGCATTGTACTCAGTAATATCACAGATTTTTCTTTCTTAGCTTTATAAGACACCATTGTCGCTTGATTGCAGAAACCAAATACACTATCATAAAGTTGTCGATGTTGATTGTGCTTTATGATGGGAGGAATTTCTCTGCAGTTTTGCTTCATTGTACCAACAAGTGTAAGTTGTTTCTGAAGCAAAAAATTGCCCAGTTCAAGATTGGTGAAGTAGTTGTCCATTGTTATATTTTTTCCAGAATGGAAAATTGGTTTCGCAAGTGTTTTTACTATGTCAGAACATAGGTCTTTCTGGACTGGAGCGTCAACATCTTTGCCACAGTAAATCAGACCATTCATTCCATAATAGCTTGTAGAATCAGACATCCAGAAAATTTTAATACCATATTTAGCAGGTTTGCTGGGCATATACTGAATGAAATTGCAACGTCCCCTAAATGCAAGAAGTTGCTCATCCACTGTCACATAGTCACTAGAATGGTAATGCTTAGTACAGTTCTTGATAAAAAGATGCCAGATGTAGCTAATGGGGGCTAATTTATCTGTTTCCAACCTGACAGGACGAGTTCTCTTGTCATCAAAACGAAGGCTTCTCCGAATATCCTCAAATCTATTGACTGACATTGTAGCTTTGTAATGTGGATCTGAAAAAGGGTTCATAAAGAGTTCTCTGATAGGAACATCGTATGATTTTGCACTCCCTGCCAGAAGAGTAAGGCCAATATAAGCATACAGTTCCTCTTTTGTTATATTTTTCCATGTTTTTTTTCTTCCTGAAGCGATACGTTTTCCTTCTAAGTTAGTACACAAAACTACCTCATCTACAATATCATCTGAAAAAAATTTACAGAACATATCTCTTTTGGACAAGAATTGTGGAATTCCTACAGTTCCTTGAGCAACTCTTACAATATTATGTGATGGGGTTCGTCCAAGAACCTCAGCAGTACTGTTCCAAAAAACATTAGTTTTGGATGTTCTATTTGTACGTTCTGCTGGATCCATTACTTCTTCATCATCTGAAGAATCACTGGACGATGAAGTAGAGACATTAGCTGGTGGCATGTACGCGACATCAGACAAAGAAAGTTCACTACCTTCATCACTATCAAAAAGTATTGCTTCGATTTCTTGGTCAGTCAAACCCCTGGATGTAGACTGTGCCATTGTAACCTTAGAAGTCAGTAAACTAAAATGAAAAAAAAAAAAAGATTACAATCAGGGTTGAACACTCTTTGTTAGTGTGTGTGCTAAGGGTAAAGTGCAGCCCCCCACCTCTCACCTTCAGCAGGTCACCACTTTCTTTTAGGTGCAGTAGAAGCTTTTGGATTTTTGGAACTCAGAAAGTTTATTTTTCAAGAAACAAGAAAGCTGACTCCTTCCTCCAAAATCTCTTCAGCAAGTAGCACACAATGAACAGTGTTCAGGACCTATGATGATGTCAGAGACGCATGACGTTGTGAGGGAGCCTCCTTCCCAAGATCACATGACCATGTAGTCAGGCAGAATTCACACTCTTCATAGCAACAGCAGAGTCATAAAGACTGAGTCAAAGTCTTCCCAAGCAACAGTGAAGACAAAAAGACTTAGGATCACATGTAAACCTAGTACGGGCCTAAAAGGCCCCAGGTATGTGAATATGGGGTATTCACAAAAAAGAGTTGTTATACCGAAATTCCTGTAGCATAAAAATAAATGAACAACTGGAAATGACAAACAACTATATACCTGAGGAATACCTAGAGTTTCAAAATTCTAACTAAAGTAATCTTGCAGAAAATAGAAAACAATTAACAGGGCGGGCCTGCGAGGCCCCAGGTATGCATTCTAGGGTTAATAATGTCTCCCATCCTAGGCCCCTATGTTCCCCCGTCTTGGGCCCCTATGTATCCTCTACCTGTCCTGGGCCCCTATGTATCCCTTATCCTGGGCCTCTATGCATCTCCCCCATCCTGGGCCCTTATGTATCAGCCCATCCTGGGCCTCTATGTATCCCCCCTTATTCTTGGCCTCTATATATCCCAGAAATCCTGGGCCCCTATGTATCCACCCCAACCTGGGCCCCTGTGTATATCCTCATCCTTAGCCCCTATGTATCCTCCCATCCTGGGCGCCTATGTCCACTACCCTGCCCATTCACAGAGGGAAAAAAAGTCTCCTCAGCTTCCTGGCTCCCCAGGAATTTTCTTGCGGCTTCTTATTCGGTGTAGTCGTTAACATGGCCACCGACATCAGAGCCCACGCACGGATGTCAGTGCATGGCGTGTAGCAGTGACATTTAAAGGCCGCTGGCCAGCTGCCATTTCACATCACTGCTATGCGCCGCACACTGACGTCAGCGCCCGGCACATAGCAGTGACGTTCCCGGCGGCCATCTGGACATTAGCTGTATGCGAGTGGCCTCTGATAGAACCGTGGTCATTCTAATGACCACTGTTACTGGTGCGAATCCACAATATCTGGCACAGGGGGAGGATCATTCGGTGCCAGTCCGACGCTGGACACGGGGGAAAAATGTTTAGGGGTCCAGCAACCTAGTTCAGATACCATGACATTACCATCTGCTGGCAGAGGAACTACCTCTGCAACATCTGGCACCTCCCCCATGGCTCACCACAAACTGATCTTACAAAATATAAACAGCACACAGTTACAGCAAATTGAAATATTTATCAGTGTTACTAAAACTAAAAAAGTTTCCTTTGAATTAAAGACACATTAGGATAATTGGAGGCCATTGCAGGATTTAGTCCACTAAGGTTTGGGAGCTGTGCATTGTGTGGTTCAATAACACAACTTTCACCTAAAGATATTTGATAATGAAATTTTAAACAAAGTACAAAATTAAATATATTAAAATATGATCAACAAAAACACTGATCTCTACTGTTCACCATGCACTAATAGTTTGGCTTTGCACATGTCATGTATGGTGTAGGGACTAATATGAATCCAACGCCAGGCTTGAGATTCAGATCTTCTCTGGAAACTCCTGGAGGCGGATAGAAAGTAAATGCTTGAAGAAGTCCAGTAAAAAACAGGAAAAGTTCCATCTTGGCCAAAGCCTCCCCAGCACAAGCTCTTCTTCCTGTAGAAATGGGATTACTGATTTAACCATTTCATGTTAAAAAGATATCTTGGCCCTAACACTTTGAATATTATGCATACTTTCCAACTCTCTCTTAATGTTCGTGAGGCTCCTGGAAAAAAAGGGAGACCTACAGAAAGCTACAAAAAGTTTCATAGCCCCCTGGAAACCACAGATGACTGAAGATTTCCTGTACATCACTCTGAGATGTTTCGTATCCAGACTAAGCCCCAGCGTTCATACAATATTACAAAAATGCTCCATCCGCCACAAGGATGCCAATTCCAGAACTTGTTCTTGAAAAGTGGTGAAAAGTTTGATTTTGATACCCCTCTTTTCCCCAGATATGGCTAAAGCCATTTAAAAATTAATTCTGATCTTCATGAGCTTAAGTACTTGAGAGCAGACAGCATATGAGGACATTTTAAACTACTAGTTCCTACTCTTCTAAGTGTATACATGCTTGCAACAGGAATTTAAAAGAATCATCATGTCAGTGGCATAGCTTGGGTGTGGGGCATACGTCCTGCTGCTGACTATAAGTGGGGCTTGATCAAACAACTCTGCCTTGGTCAAGATATGTAGATAGAGGGCCAGAGTAGCAAACTGAATTTTTGCCCTGGGTGAAGAACAACATAGTGAAGACTTTTGAGAAATGTACTGTAGGTACTGAAAATTATAAAGTGCCCAAGTATATGCTGAGCATCTTAATAAGACCGTAGAACAGTTTTGATTTTTTTTTAGTAGAAAATATGGGATTCAGAAAAAATATGTATTATTTCTTAAAAAAATATAGTCATTCTTTTAGGAAGTGTTTGGGCAGTTGAGTGACATGTAAATGATTTGATTTTGCATCTTAATAGACCTTATTACTTACCTACTGAGAACGGCATAAATGCATCATGTCGGACAAATTTCCCATTTTCATCCAAGAAATGATTTGGATTAAAATCATAGGGAGTTTTCCATTGAGTCTTGTCATAAAGAACTGATGTCAGGAATGGCATAACTTCTGTACCCTTTGAACAATAAATCACCAAATATCTTTTTTTATTATATACATTTCCTTTGAAAAATGTGAAATAATTGAGATGACTGTGGACCCCATAGCTGACCCATTTAATAATAAGTAAACATATAGAGTACTTGTCCTAAAGCTAAAAAAAAATCCATCAGCATAAGGACATTGTTTTTATAAACTCACTTTTGGGATCAGGTAACCCCGGAAATATACATCAGTTGGAGTTGAACGTGACACGTTTAGTGGGACAATATTGCTAAACCTTTGTATTTCATGTATTACTGCATCAGTATAAGGCATTTTCTGCCTATCTTCAACTGTCGGCAGCTGTCCTGGTTTAATATGTGTTTTAATTTCATCCTGTACCCTCTCTGTAAAGCAAAAGAGAAAATATTTTGTTATTTTTTGTACTAGCACAGTTATGCCAATGTATTTACTTGATAGATGATAGGCTTTTACTATGACTTGTACTTCCTATATCAGGGGCAGCTTAAACAAGGATAAGCAGCCAATTTATTGAGTATCCTCACTTGTCTACCTTCTTCCTATTGGTTATCTTTCTTTTTAGCTGTTGTACTATATGTTGTACTATGGGAACTATAGACCAGTAAGCTTAACATCTGTTGTGGGTAAATTGTTTGAAGGATTTCTTAGAGATGCTATTGTAGAATATCTTAATGATAATAACTGTCTAACTCCATATCAACATGGATTCATGAGGGATCGCTCCTGCCAAAGAAACCTGATCGCCTTCTACGAGGAGGTGAGCTCACAGCTGGACTGGGGAGAGTCAGTGGATGTTGTATACCTTGACTTTTCCAAAGCGTTTGATACCGTGCCACACAAAAGGTTGGTATATAAAATGAGAATGCTTGGTCTGGGGGATAATGTGTGCAAGTGGGTAAATAGCTGGCTGAGTGATAGAAAGCAGAGGGTGGTTATCAATGGAGTAAGCTCAGGGTGTGTCAGGGTTACTAGCGGGGTGCCTCAAGGGTCTGTCTTGGGCCCTATATTATTTAATATATTTATTAATGATCAAGTGGAAGGGTTGCATAGTAAAATAGCAATATTTGCAGATGATACTAAACTTTGTAAAGTAGTTAATACAGATGAGGATAGGGCAAAGCTACAGGAGGATTTAGATAAATTGGGGAGTTGGGCCAAAAAATGGCAAATGGGGTTCAATGCCGATAAATGTAAGGTCATGCACATGGGAAAGAAAAACAGCAGTCACCCATACATGTTAAATGGGAAACCGTTGGGGAAATCTGACATGGAGAAGGACCTGGGCGTCTTGGTTAACAGCAAATTAAATTGGAGTGCCCAGTGTCAGGCAGCAGCTGCGAAGGCAAATAGAGTCATGGCATGCATCAGAAGAGGAATAGGGGCATATGATGAGAACATTGTTCTTCCTCTGTATAAAGCGCTGGTGAGGCCGCACTTAGAATATTGTGCACAGTTCTGGGCTCCGGTGCTCAGGAAAGACATATTGGAGCTAGAGAGGGTACAAAGGAGGGCGACTACGGTAATAAAGGGAATGGAGGGACTAGAATACCCAGAGAGGTTGTCAAAATTAGGCCTATTTACGTTGGAAAAGAGAAGGCTTAGGGGACACCTCATAAACATGTATAAATACATCAGGGGGCAGTACAGAGATCTCTCCCATGACCTGTTTATACCAAGGATTGTGACAAAGATGAGGGGGCACACTATGCGTCTGGAGGAAAGGAGGTTCCTGCACCAGCATAGAAGGGGATTCTTTACGGTCAGAGCCGTGAGACTCTGGAACTCTCTGGGAGAGGAAGTGGTGATGTCCAACTCACTTAATGAGTTCAAGAGTAGAGATGAGCGGTGTTCGACTAGAACTGTTCGCCAATCTTCTCAGTCTCTGCGGCATGGCAAGCTGGATGGCAGCGTTCTGCTGCGGTCCTGCCTGTCATGTCAATGTAGCAGAGCTGAACCTGTCGTGGGAACCATGGAAAGGTAAGGATGATGTTGCTTTATTATTTTACTTTTATTGCAGGAGATCGTTGGCTTCAGCTGGAATGGGCGTGATGGAAAGTATGGTTTAATTTAGAACAATAAAGAATAGTGTCTTTATTTCAATTAAAGGACTTTATTCTGGGCGTTTGTGTTTTTTTTAAACTTTGACTATGGGGTTAGTAATGGGGGTGTCTTATAGACGCCTCTCCATTACTAACCTGGGCTTGATGTCAGCTGGCATTATAAGCTGACATCAACCCCAGCCCTATTACCCCACTGCCACCGCTACAGGGCAGTGGGAAGAGCGAGGCTAAGAGCCAGAATTGGCGCATCCTATGGATGCGCCATTTCTGGGGCGGCTGACGGCTGGTGTTTCTAGCCTGGGAGGGGGCCAATATTCATGGCACCCTTCCTGGGCTATTAATATCAGCCCCCAGCTGTCTGCCTATCCTTTGCTAGATATTAAAATAGGGGGGACCCCACGTCATTTTTTTGGGGGTCCCCCATTTTAATAGCTAGTAAAGGCTAGGTATTCAGCTGGGGGCTGATATTAGTAGCCTGGGAAGCTCCGTGGGTATTACCCCCTTCCCAGGCTTCAAACATCTGCCCCAGCCGTCTGCTTAACCTCCGCTAGAGACTAAAATTACGGGGAACCCCACGCCAATTTTTTTTTTAATAAATCCTTTATTTTAACACTAAATGACAAGTACAGTAATCAACACTATCACTGTACTTCTTATATATGTGACTGACATGTTTCTATCTATCTAATCTATGTGTGGTACTCTATTCTTTCTGTTATAAATTGTCGGGTACAGATGCTGAATTGCCGGCCGGCTTTTTTAAAGAGACGGTGCATGAAAACACTATTATTTTTTTTAATAAATCCTTTAACACTAAACGACAAGTACAGTAAGCAACACTGTCACTGTACTTCTTATATATGTGACTGACATGTTTCTATCTATCTAATCTATGTGTGATGCTCTATTCCTTCTTGTCTAAATTGTAGGGTACCGGTGTATGCCGCTGCTGCATTGCCGGCCGGCTTTTTTAAAGAGAGTGTCTTCTGAGCAGTTTGTCAGCTTTTGGACACCTTTGAAGGTGTTTTCTATGTGTTTCTATGTGTTTTTGTTTGCCTGCCATTGGTTTTAACGGTGTTCGACGGTGATCTAAGGTGTTCGACGAACAGTTCCATGAACATCCCGGTGTTCGACGAACCGAACCCGAACACTACGGGGGTGGCTCAGCACTATTCAAGAGAGGCCTGGACACCTTTCTTGAGAACAATAAAATTACATCTTATGCTTAGTGATAGTTAATTAATCCAAGGATTTAATCTGACTGCCAGATTGGAGTCGGGAAGTGAATTTTTCCTCAATGATGTAAATTGGCCTATACCGCATGGTTTTTTTTGCCTTCCCCTGGATCAACGCTGCGGAATAGCTGCAGTGCACAAGAAATAGGCTGAACTGGATGGACGCTTGTCTTTTTTCAGCCTTATAAACTATGTAACTATGTAACTATGTACCTATGCAGCAATTGATTATATACAATAGTATAAGAGGTAACAAAAATTGTCTAAATTCCAAAGACATACTGATAGCGAATTTAGATTGTGAGCCCCAATGGGGACAGTGCCGATATTGTCTGTAAAGTGCTGTGGAATTAATGGCGCTATATAAGTGTGTAAAATAAATAAATAGTCTAAAATGATTTCACTTTTAATTAAATGTATTCAATAACTAAACATGCCTAACTCTTAACTAGGATATATTGTCTAAAACATGGAATGCATAATGCACTTTAGTTTATTTTTTCTATCTGTTTTATTATAATATAGCAGAATTTGGAATAAACACTGATATACAGACCCATTTTAAGGCACAAGGACTCCATGAAAACAAAAGAGAACTTGTGCCAAAGTTATTAAAAAGTTTCAATCAGGTGATGGAGACAAGAAACTATTCAAGTCACTGAATAATCTATAGAGTACGGTTATGTAAATCATCTGTCCAGAGTAAGAAATCTTAGGAAAAATGTGCACAAATTGTGCTATGTTTCCGCGCGTGCACAGTGAAACTAATAACTACACAGCCTCACTTCGCACGCGCGGGAACATAGCGCGTGCGCAGTGAAGCTGGTAACCACACAGCCTCACTGCGCAGGAGCGGGACCAGCAGCCAGACATGTCGAAATGTGCATGCTCCCCATAATAATAGAGCTTGCTGGGAGCAATATTCAAATGCGTGGGCGGCGCCAGCAGTGACTGAATGCGGCGCCACCCATGACTGAATATGAGAATCACACCCTTATGACTGAAAACGGGCAGGTAGGACAAATTATATAAAAGGTTATAAAATCATTATAATACCACCAATTTTAATGAAAAAAGCTTGTTAGTGATGCACATTGCATCACTAACAAAGCAATGGGGGCAGTGTACAAAGTAGCTAGGACATGACAGGTTCCATTTAAGGTAAAAGGACACCATGAAGACAAAGCAGAACTTGTACAAAAGTTAGTAAAAAGTTCCAATCAAGTGATGGAGACAACAAAATATTGATGTTAGGGTATGTGCACGTGATGTGGATTTGAAGCAGAAATTTCCTGAGCGTTTTTGCCTCTCCCTGGCAGAAAAAGACGCATGCGGATTTACATGCGTTTTTTAACATGTTTTTACATGCGTTTTTTTAAGCTGTTTTTGAAGCGTATTTGAACATCAATGAATGATTTTTGTAGCTAAAAAAAGATATTTGGTGGGACATTGCTTAAGACCTTGGATTACCATAGAACTGGGGTGGGTATTTTGGTTTATTTACATTTTTAAAGAATGGGTCTGTTATATTTCAAATAAAGTGTTTACACTGTGTCTGTGTGTTTCTTTACTTTGTTTAGTCATGAAAAGGTCTAATTGACACCTTGACATCGCCAAGCAATAGAGCTGGGTGTCAGCTAGTCCCATTCACCCAATCTTTATTAGACTACTGTGAGCTGATTTTTTTTGTCAGGGAAGGTTCCATGAGGCAAACATTTCCCTGCCCTTAATTAACAGCTCACAGCTGGTTCGTTAGCTGCTATGTCCCCCAATCAGCACTCAACAGCGATTTGAACACAACGTATTTATGTTGTGTCCAAAACGCGGTATTCTAATGTGCACTTTTGTTTTCAGTAAATGTGAATCCACCGTATATAATGACACTTCAATCGGTCAAAATCTGCAGCGGAGACTACAGAAATTGACACGCTGTGGGTGAGTTTGGGTATGTGGCCACGATCAGGAGCCGCTGCAGGTTTGACGCTGCGTGTATATTTAGCGTCAAACCCGCAGCGTCCAGATGTAACAGCATAGTGGATGGGATCTGTAGAAATCCCACGTCCTCTATGTGTGCATCAGAGGCTGAGACTCACCTGTGGACACTGACATGCAGCGCGTCTTTCAGGAAAACAGCATGTCAGTTTCTCTTGCAGAGTCGCTAGTTTCCGCCACAGAAATTTGACCACTAGAAAGTATTGAATGTGGTAATTCGCACGGTTTAGTTAACACATGTGGACAGGGTCGGACTGGGGTGCCTAGGGCCCACCAGGAGAACTGACTCTAGGGGCCCACACTACAGCCCACCATAAACGGTTTTATTACTTGTTATGCTTTTCTATAATGCACTATAGTTACATGATTGGCTGCACTGTGAAGCACTGAGCGGCAGGACTTTCTTCGGACAGTCATTCCGTACTGCCAGAGTCCCTTTAATGGTAATTTGTCACCTTGAAAAACGCTATTTATCTGCAGATATAGGGGTAATCTGCAGGTAAATAGGGTTTAAAGCCTGGTTAGACGGCTTATTGGAAAAGCATTGGCTACACGGAGAAAATTACATTTTATTCTCCCTACTGCCACTCGCTTCCTGTCATAGGATCGGTGCAAGGAGGGAGACATTACAGTCACCGCAAACTACAAAGTGAGCGTGCTGCAATAACGTCCGGCACCTTGATTGTGACACTTCCATGGAGCCCAACCTCAGGCTGAGCTTCATTGAATGACTAACATGGCAGCAGCACCTGGCAATTAGTGCTGAGCGAGCGTGGTCGGATAAGGTGTGATCCCAGCATGCTCGGGTGTTATCCCAGTATCTTGTAGTGCTACTATGCTTGAATCCCCAGGGTAGCATGTTTTGCGGCGTTAGACAGATGCAACACATGCAGGAATTGCCGGTTTGTTAGGTAATCCCTGCATGTGTTGCTTCTGTCTACCGCCGCAAAACATGTTACCGCAGGGACTCGAGCATATTAGCAGAGCACTACAAGATACTCGGATAACACCCGAGCATGCTGGGGTCACACCTTATCCGACCACACTCACTCAGCACTAGTTGCCAGGTGCAGCTACCATGTTAGTCATTCAATGAAGCTCAGCCTGAGGTTGGGCTCCATGGAAGTGTCGCAATCAAGGTGCCGGAAGTTATTGCAGTACGCTCACTTTGTAGTTCGCGGTGACTGTAATGTCTCTTATCCGACCATGCTCACTCAGCACTACTGGCAACCCATCAGCAACCTGCAACTGCGTCACAGGGGGCTGAAGGGAACAGGTGACTGCATGCACCGGCCATTGTGCTATCTAAATGCCGCTGTCAGTGATTGACAAGGGCACTTAAATACTCAAAACAGCAGCAATCAAGGCGAGCTCTGATCACTGCTGTTACAGGCAGACGCCGGCTATGTAACACAGCCGACATCTGCCCGGTATGGAGCAGGCTCAGCTCCTGAACCCGCTCCATACAAGCACATCCCTATTGTGACAGTTATGACAAGGTTAGCAAATTTCACTTGTCTGTTCCTAAATGTGGAAAGACAAATGGAATTCCCTAACACATGTGAAAGATACCTAATAGATTTAGTAAAGGTGCCTCAAGCATATGAATGTTATTACACACCACAATGCACAGTTACATACACGCATCTTACAAAAATACATATTATTACAGATACGCAGACGCACACAAACACATCAGTACATGAATACATCATCTGAACCACCATCAATTGTAATGTCAGGTCAGCCCCATATATCTTTATATCACATAAACCTACAACTCCCAGTATGTAATTAACAATAGAGATACTGGGAGTTGTTATCAGTCATCATCAGACTGCGGACCATACAGGAACCACAGTACTGATGAGACACAGGGAGGATCACAGATGAACATTTACATCCAGGTATCTTACCTGAGACGTCTTCTCTGATTAGAGTTGTTCTCTTTCTTTTCTTCCTCTTGTCCAGACTCCATGATGACTTTTCTCATCCACAGCTCGTCTCTGCAGACTTCCATCTTCTCCGGTCTTCTGCAGCACATCCCGACACGATGCCCTTAAAGATAGCAGTGTCATTATAATGCTCCTGAATAAAAATATCTACACTGAGCCCCTGAATAAACCTAACTCTTACAATGCTCCCTGCATAAAACATGACATACACTCTACCCCTCTTATGGTACCTGCTCTCCACACTGTCCTCTCCTTACCATACTGGACCCCCTCTTCACATTGTCCTCTCACACTGTGTCCCCCCTATACTGCCCAGTCTCTATACTGTGCCCCTTCATCACACTCCCCCCTCCTCAGCATACTGTTCCCCCCATTCTGTGCCCTCACACTGTTTCCCCCAAACTGCCGCATCTCTATACCTTCCCCCACACTACCTAGTCTCTGTGCTGTGTCACCTCACATTTTTCTCCCTCCATACTGTCTCCTCACACTATTCCCCCACTCTTCATACTGTTTCCTCACACATCCCCCTTCCTCATTCTGCTCCTGCACTCATTCCCACCCCTCCGCTGGTTCACCATACTGTTTTTTCACACATCTCCCCATTCTGTCTCCTAAAATTTCTCTCCCCTCTCTCCCCAAATATAATAAATCTTCGGAAGAGCACACAGACATGCAGAAGCGCGCTTACACACACGAAAACAAGCGCACACAGACACATACTAAGGGCTCTTTCACACGTCAGTACATGCGGTGACAGTTTCCACACGTACCAGAGACATTGGTACACGTAGACCCATTCAAATGAATGTTTTTACCTGCTGCACCTCCCGCAAAACGTTCTGCACACTGATGACAGCGCTCTTCCCAAGCACCGGGTGCTGAACGCTGCTCTCATCATAGATCCCTGCTGGCGCTGTGATCAGCAGCAGCAGAGTCAATGATGAGAGTAGTAGTCTACTCCCGCCGTGTAGAACTGTAAAAATAGGAATAAAATAAAAAAATCCTTATACTCACCTCTCCTAAGCGTCACCCGCTGTAATCCATGCATCCATGATGAGGGCAGCGCTCAGCACCCGGCTCTTGGGAACAGCGCTAACTGTACACTGATTCCCAAGCGCCGGTACGTGTCACACGGATGACACACAGGTGGACACTGATATCTCCAGTCCCGTAAATATCAGGACATGTTAAAGAGCCCTAATATACACACACAGATACACATACTCACAGAAATGGGGACACGTACACACGCAGGCAAGCACACACAGAAATGCACACGCAGTCATGCTCAGACACACTCAATCACACACAAAAATGCAGACACGCAGGGAAGTACGCACACACGTGTGAAGACACATATACACACGTAGACATGCAGGCACTCAAATACATACACACAAACACATGCAGGCATATACAGTACACACACGCATGCAGGCATATACACACACACTGTACACACACATGCATGTATATACACACACACATGCATGCATACACACACATGCAGGCATACACACACACACACACGCATGCAGGCATACACACACGCATGCAGGCATACACACACACACACGCATGCAGGCATACACACACATGCAGGCATACACACACATGCAGGCATATACACACACACGCATGCAGGCATATACACACACACGCATGCATGCAGGCATATACACACACGCATGCATGCTGGCATTTACACACACACACACACGCATGCAGGCATATACACACACACGCACACACGCATGCAGGCATATACACACACACGCATGTATGCAGGCATATACACACACGCGCATGCAGGCATACACACACATATACACACACATGCATGTATGCAGGCATACACACACACACATGCATGTATGCAGGCATACACACACACACATGCATGTATGCAGGCATACACACACATGCATGTATGCAGGCATACACACACATGCATGTATGCAGGCATACACACACATGCATGTATGCAGGCATACACACACATGCATGTATGCAGGCACACACACACATGCATGTATGCAGGCATACACACACATGCATGCATGTATGCAGGCATATATACACATGCATGTATGCAGGCATACACACACACACGCATGCATGTATGCAGGCATATATACACACACACAAGCTTGTATGCAGGCATATACACATACATGCATGTATGCAGGCATACACACACATGCATGTATGCAGGCATACACACACATGCATGTATGCAGGCATACACACACATGCATGTATGCAGGCATATATACACATGCATGTATGCAGGCATACACACACACGCATGCATGTATGCAGGCATATATACACATGCATGTATGCAGGCATACACACACACGCATGCATGTATGCAGGCATATATACACACACACAAGCTTGTATGCAGGCATATACACATACATGCATGTATGCAGGCATATACACACACGCATGTATGCAGGCATATACACACACGCGCATGCAGGCATACACACACATGCAGGCATATACACAAACATATACACACACACAGGCATATATATATATATATATATATACAGTTATATGAAAAAGTTTGGGCACCCCTATTAATCTTAAGCTTAATGTTTTATAAAAATTGGTGTTTTTGCAACAGCTATTTCAGTTTGATATATGTAATAACTGTTGGACACAGTAATGTTTCTGCCTTGAAATGAGGTTTATTGTACTAACAGAAAATGTGCAATCTGCATTCAAACAAAATTTGACAGGTGCATAAGTATGGGCACCTCACCAGAAAAGTGACATTAATATTTAGTAGATCCTCCTTTTGCAAAAATAACAGCCTCTAGTCGCTTCCTGTAGCTTTTAATGATTTCCTGGATCCTGGATGAAGGTATTTTTGACCATTCCTCTTTACAAAACAATTCCAGTTCAGTTAAGTTTGATGGTCGCCGAGCATGGACAGCCCTCTTCAAATGATCCCACAGATGTTCAATGATATTCAGGTCTGGGGACTGGGATGGCCATTCCAGAACATTGTAATTGTTCCTCTGCATGAATGCCTGAGTAGATTTGGAGCGGTGTTTTGGATCATTGTCTTGCTGAAAGATCCATCCCCTGCGTAACTTCAACTTTGTCACTGATTCTTGAACATTATTGTCAAGAATCTGCTGATACTGAGTGGAATCCATGCGTCCCTCAACTTTAACAAGATTCCGGGTGCCGGCATTGGCCACACAGCCCCAAAGCATGATGGGACCTCCACCAAATTTTACTGTGGGTAGCAAGCATTTTTCTTGGAATGCTGTGTTTTTTTGCCGCCATGCATAACGCCTTTTTGTATGACCAAACAACTCAATCTTGGTTTCATCAGTCCACAGGACCTTCTTCCAAAAAGAAATTGGCTTCTCCAAATGTGCTTTTGCATACCTCAGCCAACTCTGTTTGTGGCGTGCTTGCAGAAACGGCTTCTTTCGCATCACTCTCCCATACAGCTTCTCCTTGTGCAAAGTGCGTTGTATAGTTGACCGATGCACAGTGACACCATCTGCAGCAAGTTGATGCTGCAGCTCTCTGGAGGTGGTCTGAGGATTGTCCTTGACTGATATCACCATTCTTCTTCTCTGCCTTTCTGATGTTTTTCTTGGCCTGCCAATTCTGGCCTTAACAAGAACTGTCCCTGTGTTCTTCCATTTCCTTACTATGTTCCTCACAGTGGAAACTGACAGGTTCAATCTCTGAGACAGCTTTTTGTATCCTTCCCCTGAACAACTATGTTGAATAATCTTTGTTTTCAGATCATTTCACAGTTGTTTTGAGGAGCCCATGATGCCACTCTTCAGAGGAGATTCAAACAGGAGAACAACTTGCAAGTGGCCACTTTAAGTAGCTTTTCTCATGATTGCATACACCTGGCTATGAAGTTCAAAGCTCAATGAGGTTACAAAACCAAAAAAAGTGCTTTAGTAAGTCAGTAAAAAGTAGGTAGGAGTATTTAAAACAAGAAAATGATAAGGGTGCCCATACTTATGCACCTGTCAAATTTTGTTTGAATGCAGATTGCACATTTTCTGTAAGTACAATAAACCTCATTTCAAGGCAGAAACATTACTGTGTCCAACAGTTATTACATATATCAAACTGAAATAGCTGTTGCAAAAACAAAATTTTTTATAAAACATTAAGCTTAAGATTAATAGGGGTGCCCAAACTTTTTCATATAACTGTATATATATATATGTATATATACAGTGCCTACAAGTAGTATTCAACCCCCTGCAGATTTAGCTGGTTGACACATGCGGAATTAACTTGGCATTGTGACATTTGTACTGTAGATCAGCCTGGAAGTGGGAAATGCACTGCAGCAAATTTTGTTTTTGTGTTTTTTTTTGTTTTTTTTTTAAACGTTAAAAGTTAATTCAGAGTGTCATTTATTATTCAACCCCTCAAACCACAAGAATTCTGTTTGGTCCCCCTAAAGTATTAAGAAGTAGTTCAGGCACCAAGAATAATGAGCTTCACATGTGTGGATTAAAGATCTCTTTTGCCAGCCTTTTCTGACTATTTAAGACCCTCCTCAAACTTGTGAACAGCACTCAGACATGGTCAAGATGGGAAAGACAAAGGAGCATTCCAAGGCCATCAGAGACAAGATCGTGGAGGGTCACAAGGCTGGCAAGGGGTACAAAACCCTTTCCAAGGAGTTGGGCCTACCTGTCTCCACTGTTGGGAGCATCATCCATAAGTGGAAGGCTTATGGAACTACTGTTAGCCTTCCACGGCCTGGACAGCCTTTGAAAGTGTCCTCCCGTGCCGAGGCCAGGCTTGTCCGAAGAGTCAAGGCTAACCCAAGGACAACAAGGAAGGAGCTCCGGGAAGATCTCATGGCAGTGGGGACATTGGTTTCAGTCAATACCATAAGTAACGTACTCCACCGCAATGGTCTCCGTTCCAGACGAGCCCGTAAGGTACCTTTACTTTCAAAGCGTCATGTCTAGGCTCGTCTACAGTTTGCTCATGATCACTTGGAGGACTCTGAGACAGACTGGTTCAAGGTTCTATGGTCTGATGAGACCAAGATCGAGATCTTTGGTGCCAACCACACACGTGACGTTTGGAGACTGGATGGCACTGCATACGACCCCAAGAATACCATCCCTACAGTCAAGCATGGTGGTGGCAGCATCATGCTGTGGGGCTGTTTCTCAGCCAAGGGGCCTGGCCATCTGGTCCGCATCCATGGGAAGATGGATAGCACGGCCTACCTGGAGATTTTGGCCAAGAACCTCCGCTCCTCCATCAAGGATCTTAAGATGGGTCGTAATTTCATCTTCCAACAAGACAACGACCCAAAGCACACAGCCAAGAAAACCAAGGCCTGGTTCAAGAGGGAAAAAGTCAAGGTGTTGGAGTGGCCTAGTCAGTCTCCTGACCTTAATCCAATTGAAAACTTGTGGAAGGAGCTCAAGAATAAAGTCCACATGAGACACCCAAAGAACCTAGATAACTTGGAGAAGATCTGCATGGAGGAGTGGGCCAAGATAACTCCACAGACCTGTGCCGGCCTGATCAGGTCTTATAAAAGACGATTATTAGCTGTAATTGCAAACAAGGGTTATTCCACAAAATATTAAACATAGGGGTTGAATAATAATTGACCCACACTTTTATGTTTAAAATTTAATAAAATTCAACTGAGCAACATAACTTTTTGATTTGTAAGATTTATGCTTCTGTTCATAAATCCTACTCTCTTTTGCAGTTTGAAGGCTCTAACTTATTTGCATCTTATCAAACCAGCTAAATCTGCAGGGGGTTGAATACTACTTGTAGGCACTGTATATACACACACACACACACACACACACACACACACACACAGCCATATAACTCACCCATAAAAATTTGGCACGGTGCTCTTGACATGAAATTGAAGCAGTGAGAGCTGTAGGCCTGCAGCCTTGTTTCCAATTCCAGTCCAGGCCACATTCCACATATCCAGCCCCGGAGCCGGTATTAAAAAGCCCAGAGTCAGAGCAGGAGAGAAGGGGGCGGTGCTCCGGTGCCACCACCTGGTCGGGAGCCGGTATTACTACAGGGGAGCAGGCCAGAACAGATATGGAGCCGGGATGGAACCGTATGAGAAGCCCTGGAGCAGGGAGAGCAGAGCGAGACGTCGGGTTCTGTGGCTCCGGCGTATCATAGGAGGGCCCCGGAGCAGAGAGAAAGCAAAGCAGAGCGCGGCCGCGGCGAATCAGAGGCCAGACGAGAGCACCTTCAATGTCACCTGACACCACAGTCTGCCACAGAATCCATCCTCTTAGTGTCAGAGAGTCATGTGGTAAGTATGCTGCATGCACGTCACCGCAGGCCCGCTGTCACCAATGAATGTGCCGTGCGCGCGACGCTACATTTGATTCAGCCGCGCTTTTAAAAGGCTCACACTTTTAAAGGGCCCCCGCCACCAATTCTCTCACTCTCATGTCGGGGCCCACCGGGAAATTTCCCGATTTCCCGCCAGGCCAGACCGACCCTGCATGTGGATTTACCTGCGTTCAACAGATTGCAACGTTTTGGACGCAGCAAAAATTTGCGTCCAAAGCACTGCTACGTTTGAATTATGGGCACATAGCCTAAAATAAAAAAATAAAAACACAGCGTGGGCTCCTGCATCATTTTTAGAACCAGCAGAGAGAAATCCGACCGCTGGGGGCTGATATTAGTAGCTGCGGAAGGGGCCATTAGCCAACAATGTTCCATGGCTATTAATATAAGCCCACAGCTGTTTGTTTAGCCTTTACTGGCTAGTTTACAGGGGGACCCCGGGAAAAAATTTACGTGGGGTCCCCCTATAAAATCTAACCAACAAAGGCTAAACTCGACACCTGCGGGCTGATATTAATAGCCAGGGAAGGCTCCCTCTGTGGCTATTAATATCACTCCTCAGCAGTCCCAGAAATGGCGCATCCATAAGATGTGCCAAATCTGGCACTTAGCCTCGCTCTTCCACACTGCCCTGTAGCGGCGGCACGGCGTAATGGGGTTGAGGTTCACATCAGCCTTGTACCTTGTATTGGCGGCTGGTGAAGCCCAGTTTAGTAAAGGAGGGTGTCTATAAGATACCCCCATTACTAACCGCTTGGTAAAATGGTCGACGCTTTTTCAATAAAAGACATGGCGAGAATAAAGTATTTTAATGGAATAAAACACACAACAATTTTTTTTATTACACATCTCCGCAAAGCCCTCGATCTCCTGAAAAAAAACCGTAAAAATACAAACAACAATATTCCTCACCTGTCCGCTGTCAACGACGTAATCCACGTACCGCCAAGGTCCCATGACGATCTGTGTCATTTCTACAGCTTTGACATCAGAAATCACTGATGTCACAGCTGTAGAATACAGAACTGTATACTGACAGGGGTGTAAATTCACAGCACATGCTTATTATCATTGCTATACATGGCAGACCTTTTACTAAGTGTTTTTTAAAACCGCATCATTTGCACCCAGCCTTAGGGCACAGTCATGTATATCATCTGTCCAGAGCAAGAAATCAAAAAGGAAAGCACCATAAAAAATGTGCACTAGTGAGGAAGGTCAGTAATAGAGCTATGATCTTTAATATGGTAGATTCATCAAGTTTTGACCAGGATCTTCAATTCTATGATAAAGTGACAAAGTCACTGTTGAAGTCATATCATATCTTGGCTCCAGTATGTTAAAATGAATAGTAAACGTTCTGGAATTAAATGGTGTTCTACGAGAAAAAGTGGCATCTTTTATACACAGGAAACCCCCACTGATTACCAGAATGGGGAATCTTCTCCTGTTTTATAATGGAGTGGAGATCAAGCATGGGCAGTGCTACTCCATTCATTCTCTGTTGGAGTGCTGGAGATTCGAAAGAAAGTTCCTGGAATACTCCTTTGTATAACAAGATTTTGTAGCTCGAGGAGACTAAAATCTGCATGTTTATTGGCTATGATTTTTACTGGCTATTTTAGGTGAAAGCTAAATGTCTCACTCTGCCAAAAATCATGTGTCCACACCGTGTAGGGTGGGTAGCAGCATCATCATGCTTTCGGAATGTTTCTATTCTGAATTTCCTAGACCCTTAGTAAATATAAAACATTCAATAAATGAAAAATATATGTACTGAAATGACTAGTGTTGAGCGAGTATGTTCTGTCCGAGTACGCTCGGCTGAGCTCCGAGTATTTATAGCTGCTCGGTGATAAGGTTGAATCGCTCCCGTGTGCATGATTTGCAACTGTTTGACAGCTTTATTACATGTGAGGAATGTGTAAGAAATAGACATTCCTGCCATGTAATAAAACTGTCAAACAGTCGCAAATCATGCACATGGGAGTGATTCAAGCATATCACCGAGCAGCTATAAATACTCGGAGCTTGGCCCAAGCATTCTCGGCGAAAGGGTTAACAGAACATACTTGCTCAACACTAGAAATGACCTCTACCTAATTGATAATAATAGAGACACCTACCATACAGTAGTATCTATTTAAGAGAAACACCCAAAATTGTATTAAAAAATGTACTTCTACTGGGGTAGTCATCCCAAAAAGATGGCCATTATACATGGAATATTATGGAACTGTGAATATGTAACAGAAAATCTGGTCTAGGTAAAGTGGTAGCCTTGCAAAAGAGGGGGTCACCTAGTCTTAGGAAACTGTAATTGTTCATTTACGGTCTTATGTAACTTTAAAAAATCTAATAAGAATTACTTTGAATCTCTGGATACTTCATCATCAATAAAATTCCCCAGTAGATTGTTGTAGATGAAGTTTCAGTTCCAGCACCGAAAAGATCCCGGACGCAAGTAAGTAGATTTTCTTCATTAAAATATGTCTCAACTTTTGATGATTCCTGAAAATACATAATCCCTATGTTACTCACTATAAGCAGCTGATTCCAAGGCAATTATAACCAACCTCTGTTTCTTATACGATAGGCACCTTACCTTACGGTTAACACTTTTGTTTACCTGAAACAGTAGGTTTTCGAAGGAATGTTCTCATGACTAGTATGGGAAGTCCTAAGGCAATTTGTGACATTTATAATGATGTCTCGGAAGCAGATCCAATTTGCCAACTATGTGCCTCAGTATGGAAGAGATATCAACATGCTCCAGCGTAAATATTGGACTGGGGATATGTAACCACCAAGCTCTGTGCCTTAATACTGTGTGTTACTACCAAGATTGTAACCTCATCACGAGGCTGTAACCACTGTATGAATTGATTTACTGTATATTAAAAGAGTTCTCTGAGAATGTGATAAAATGGCGTCCTTTTATCAATCTGAAGCCCGTCCTAGTCACCTGTCAGGACGGCCTGCAGACTGATAACATGAAGAAAGCTGTGTTCCAACTATGTTTCAACTGATAAGAGCTGTATCACACATACCTCAGTCGGTGGCCGGGAGCACGGCTATCATATGTGAAGAAATATATCTCTTCCTCGCTGAGCACATAGGGGTTATCGCCATCTTCATCCTCCTCAAAGTTTATTTGGATATCTTTTCGATGAAAACATATTTCTTCACATATGACAGCCGTGCTCCCAGTAGCCAACTGAGGTATGTGTGATACAGCTCTTATGAGCTAAGACACAGGTCTCGAGACCTTTATGTCTTCAGTCTGCATCTCATCTTGACATGTGACTAGGATGGGTTGCAGCTTGTATTATATAAAGGATGCAATTTTATCTAATTCTTGAAGAAACGCCTTAAGTAAACACCTGTTTTGGTCACATCTTGCTGATCCTATGCCTTATTCATAGTCAGCACAATTGTTGTAGCACATTGACAGCTAAAATTGGCAGCCACTGGCCACTCTGTAGTGAATAAATCTCCCTCGGAACAGGGGAAAGAAGAGACAGAGCATGAAGTGGAGAAAAGTCAACCAGTTCTATGACCCTGCAGAGGAAGAGTCTGTGAATTCCATCCAAAAATGGACTGCCAGTTCTAGGTACAGTACAGACCAAAAGTTTGGACACACCTTCTCATTTAAAGATTTTTCTATATTTTCTTGACTATGAAAATTGTACATTCACGCTGAAGGCATCAAAACTATGAATTAAGTATATAATTCCACATGTGTTAACAAAACAGTGTGAAACAACTGAAAATATGTCTTATATTCTAGGTTCTTCAAAGTAGCCACCTTTTGCTTTGATGACTGCTTTGCACACTCTTGGCATTCTCTTGATGAGCTTCAAGAGGTAGTCACCGGAAATGGTCTTCCAACAATCTTGAAGGAGTTCCCAGAGATTCTTAGCACTTGTTGGCCCTTTTGCCTTCACTCTGTGGTCCAGCTCACCCCAAACCATCTCGATTGGTTTCAGGTCTGGTGACTGTGGAGGCCAGGTCATCTGGAGTAGCACCCCACCACTCTCCTTCTTGGTCAAATAGCCCTTACACAGCCTGGAGGTGTGTTTGGGGTCATTGTCCTGTTGAAAAATAAATGATGGTCCAACTAAATGCAAACCGGATGGAATAGCATGCCGCTGCAAGATGCTGTGGTAGACATGCTTGTTCAGTATGCCTTCAATTTTGAATAAATCCCCAACAGTGTCACCAGCAAAGGACCCCCACACCATCACACCTCCTCCTCCATGCTTCACGGTGGGAACCAGGCATGTAGAGTCCATCCGTTCACCTTTTCTGTGTCGCACAAAGACACGGTGGTTGGAACCAAAGATCTCAAATTTGGACTCATCAGACCAAAGCACAGATTTCCACTGGTCTAATGTCCATTCCTTGTGTTCTTTAGTCCAAACAAGTCTCTTCTGCTTGTTGACTGTCCTTAGCAGTGGTTTCCTAGCAGCTATTTTACCATGAAGGCCTGCTGCACAAAGTCTCCTCTTAACAGTTGTTGTAGAGATGTGTCTGCTGCTAGAACTCTGTGTGGCATTGACCTGGTCTCTAATCTGAGCTGCTGTTAACCTGCGATTCCTGAGGCTGGTGACTCGGATAAACTTATCTTCAGAAGCAGAGGTGACTCTTGGTCTTCCTTTCCTGGGGCGGTCCTCATGTGAGCCAGTTTCTTTGTTGCGCTTGATGGTTTTTGCAACTGCACTTGGGGACACTTTCAAAGTTTTCCCAATTTTTCAGACTGACTGACCTTCATTTCTTAAAGTAATGATGGCCACTCGTTTTTCTTTACTTAGAATTTTTATTATGGCAAGAAAAAAGCAGCTAACAGTCTGTTCAGTGGGACTATCAGCTGTGTATCCACCAGACTTCTGCACAACACAACTGATGGTCCCAACCCCATTTATAAGGCAAGAAATCCCACTTATTAAACCTGACAGGGCACACCTGTGAAGTGAAAACCATTTCCGGTGACTACCTCTTGAAGCTCATCAAGAGAATGCCAAGAGTGTGCAAAGCAGTCATCAAAGCAAAAGGTGGCTACTTTGAAGAACCTAGAATATAAGACATATTTTCAGTTGTTTCACACTTTTTTGTTAAGTATATAATTCCACATGTGTTAATTCATAGTTTTGATGCCTTCAGTGTGAACGTACAATTTTCAAAGTCATGAAAATACAGAAAAATCTTTAAATGAGAAGGTGTGTCCAAACTTTTGGTCTGTACTGTATTTAATTTGTGAGATAAAAGAATAGAGGAATCATTAGGAGTGCAGAATTTGGGAGCTGTTAAAAGGGCTGTCAGCAAATCAGTTAAAAATTCACAAAAAGCAAAGGGCACTATCACCTACTTTCACCAAAACATGGACTCTGTTCTTGCTCTGGAGGTCAGTCAAGGCCAGAGAGCTACCAGAGCCAAGAAAGGGGAAGAACAACCTGTACCAATCAAGGATAGTGGTGGATTTCAGACTCTCCTTGGCAGTAGTCACTGATCATGGCTATCCGATAATAGAACAGAGCTAAAAAAATAAAAAAAGTAAAAACGACGTAAAGAGCACATAGTAACTAAAGTTACTGATTTACATATCATTTTTAAGCATACAATTTTTCATGCAAGTAATCTTTTTTTCTGGATTTCTAGTATTGTGCACTGTCTAAACACAAGTATTCACTCATTCATTAAATTAAAGCGAACCTGTCAGTAAGAAAGATAGGGCTGGAGCAGGCGCAGATACTGTAGGCTGGGACATGACTTAACTATTGGTTTGACACGTACACCAGAGGGTCAGTTAGAAGGGGAGAATCAGAGGATCAGGAAGAAGGCGCAGGGAATTCGGGCAGGGCCGGAACTTCCGGCCGCCACCCCGCTTCACGCAATGTCATCAGGACCAGCCACTGCCAGTCTTCGGGTGCTGGGTAATGACCTCACCCAGCACCAGGGAGCTACAGGGAATGGGCCGCAGCTGCAGACTGAGGACTCTGGGATCAGACGTAGAAGATTTGCCGGGGTGTGGGGGGTGCGATCGGCTCCTATGTTTGTACTCGTCTGTCTCAGCTCATAATTTGTCTAATGCATGTAGTGTAGAGGAGTGTTTGCCGGTCTAAGTTGCCTCAGGTGGTTCGGTTAGTGTTCAGGGTTTTGGGGAGTTTTTGGGGCAACTTTCAGCGGATTTTAGGGGTGCAATTAACCAATTTTACCCAAAGCAGATAGTGAGCCTGGTTAGTATGTGTCTGGGGAAGGGGTGGGGAAGCACACACCTTATGGGTATTAGTTCCTATTGCACAAGCTTTCTTCACAAGATGTAGGCCTTGGCACGGCTGGTGCAGTATAATGTGACCCAAGCCCAGGCCCACCAGAAGTGATGGTACGACCAGAATGCTTGTGACAGGACCTTACCAGGTGGGTCAAAAGGTGTGGGTGTTGGTCCCTGTAACCCAAGACAAGTTTTAGATGGCCTGGTAAGTATTGTACCTCGTGCACCAGCAACTCAACACCATAACGTATCTGGTAACCCTGGACCACGCCTGTGGAAGGCGAAAGGACTTCCACATGAAAATGATGAAGGCACATCATGAGCCCTCCTCATATGCAACCTGCCAGAATATGGAGAATCACCCAGGCTAGGACAGGTGGGACCATCAAGGATATGGAGGATTGCAACCACTTGTTGGAACAATGGTCCCAGCTGTAGGCAACCCTACATACCTTCCAGGATTTGATAAGCAACAAGCCCGGAAGGACAGAGTCGGCCATCCATCAAGTGGACACTGGGGTTCATCCCCCAATCCAGTGTTCAGCATATCGCATCTCTCTGGAGGTACAGCAGGAGGTACAGCATTAAACCATCCAAAAGTGCTTAGGCTTCGCCTGTAGTCCTTGCCCAAAGAAGGACTAGACAAGCCGATTCTGCATGAACTACAGGGGGCTCAAAGTTGTCATGGTCACCGATGAGTACCCAATGCCTTGCATCAATGACCTGCTCGATGAATTGGCCGATGCTGGAGATATTGGCAGAATTCCCTGACTCGCGAGGCACGGGAACGCTCTGCCTTTATCACCCCATTAGGGCAGTATGAGTCCACAGTGATGCCATTCGTCATGAAGAATGCCCCTGCCACGTTTCAGCATATGGTCAACACACTGCTCAAGGGACTTGAAGAGTGCGTGACAGCGTACCTGGACGACATTGCCATGTTCAGTCCCACCTGGGAGGATCACCTAGAGCATCTGGCGCAGGTGCTCATGCTGGGTATGACTCATGTCCACTACCTGGGACACCGGATAAGCGGGGGGAATCTAAAGCCGGAACCCAGGAAGGTGTATGCCATTTAATTATGGCCCTCCCCTACCACCAAGAAACAGGTGATGTCCTTCCTGTGCAGCGCTGGGTACTATAGGAGATTCGTCCCTCACTATAGTAGCCTAGCAAAGCCCCTGACGGACCTCACCAAGAAGAAGCTGCCCTCCACAGTCGATTGGACAAACGACTGTGAGATGGCATTCTGGGAGCTGAAGACCACCCTTTCTAGCTTCCCGGTACTACAAGCAGGCTACTTTACATTGCCGTTTGTAGTACAGACCGACACTAGTGACTTTGTCCTCGGTGCTGTACTCAGCCGGGTCGACACTACGGGACAAGAACACCCCATTTTGTACCTGAGCTGGAAGCTACTGCCGAAGTAGGTGGCATACTCCATGATGTAGAAGGAATGTCTGCAGCGTTTGCAGCCATACTTTGTATGGTCATCAATTCACCGTGGAGACAAAACACAGCTGCTTACACACTGTATCATGAACGAATGGGAGGTTACTATGCTGAAACCTTGCGCTCCAGCAGTACTACTTCTCCATTCGCCACAAGAAGGGTCTTGACTCTTGACCACGGTAATTCTGACGTGTTACCCCGATGAGGGGAGGTTGCGGATGGGTACGCGGGGAATACCGGAAAGTGCTTCCCCGTAGCACTCGCTAAAGGGGGGAGGTGTGAAGAATATTGGAGATATACAGTGGTGGCCAAAAGTATTGGCACCCCTGAAATTCTGTCAGATAATACTTGTTAGAACCTTGTTCTTAGGTTTTTTCCTTTGCTGGTCACATGACCTTGTTGGCCTATTTAATCCTGCTCCGCCCTTCTGGCTTTGCTGGACTTCATTGTATAACTACTTTCTAGCTAGCCTGTGCTCTGTATCTACTCTGTTAGTTTGCTTGGTCTACGGACCTCTGTGTTCTTTATATTTTGTTTGTTCGTCTGTCTGCTACTATTTCAGTTAGGAGGTGTCCCATTTTCCTCCCAGTCCTTAGTACTTGTAGGGATTCCTTCCCCACATCTATAGGTCTCCGTACAGACTAGCTTAGGACTTTAGCAGGTCTGATCGCAGGATCAGGTCCCCTGTTACATCGTAGGGATCAAGCTGAGTTCTATCGTAGGGACAGATCTCCTCTCTTTCCTTAGCTCTGGTAGCAGAACATAACAGTAAGTCCAGCCTGCAAATTCTCTAAGGAAAGATTTTTCTGTTCCATCATGGTGTCGGTTCAGGATTTGGCTCATCGCCTGCAGAGACTCTCTCTGGAGGTGGCCGAGCTCCGTCAGCACGTGAGTAACTGTCCTGGAGCACATTTCTTGGAGCCTAAGGTATGTTTGCCGGATTTATTTTTTGGTGAACACCGAGAATTTTTTTCATTTAAAAATGCTTGCTTATTGTATTTTCGTTTGAGACCCAAGTCCTCTGGGGATGAATCCCAGCGCATAGGGTTCATAATGTCACTTTTGCGCAAAGAGCCTCAGGAGTGGGCCTTTTCTTTGCAACCTAGTGATACATGCTTCAGATCAGTGGATAGTTTTTTTTCTGCTTTGGGGCTATTATATGATGATCCTGACCGTGTCGCATCAGCTGAGACTGAGTTAAGACGTTTGAGACAGGGATCAGGTAATGTGGAAAAATATTGTACTCATTTCCGTCGTTGGTCTACTCAAACAGGGTGGAACGATTCTGCTCTGAAAAGTCTATTTCTTGCTGGGCTCAATGAAAGGGTTAAAGACCTGCTAATTGCTTATCCTACACCTGAAGATTTGCAACAGGCTATGCAATTAGCTATACGGGTGGATAGGAGACTGCGTGCAAGGGTTAATGAGAGCAAATCCTCTGCTATGTCAGTTTCTGGTTATGAGAATGTGTGTACTAACAGTGGTGAACCGATGGAGATTGGATCGGTGGCACCTTGCTCTCAAGAAAAAGACCGTCAATTTTCTGAAGGCTTGTGTTTCTATTGCGGAAAATCTGGTCATTTGATTAAAGGCTGTGAGCTTCGTATGAAGAAAGAAAAAAAAATGGTCAGTCATGCCCGTATTGCCTGTTTAAATTCCAAGGGTATATTTTTAGCTGCTTCCACGATTGCTCAGGAAAAATTAATGGAATTTCGGGTGTTTGTTGATTGTGGGTCTACTCTGAATGTAATTGATGGGGGATTCTTGGAAAGACTCAATTTAAAACCCGAACCTTTATCATCCCCCATTGCTGTGGTTTCTGTGGATGGTTCCCCTTTGAAGAATATTACTCTCAAGGTCTGTGAATTTCCTCTCACTATTAATGGTGTTCACCATGAGAAATTGGATTTGGTAGTTTTGAATAACCTGCCTTCTCCAGTAATATTGGGATTGCCCTGGTTAAAATTTCACAATCCTGTACTGGATTGGTCTACCAGTGAAATTAAATCCTGGAGCCATAAATGTTATGACAAGTGTTGTAACGGGCGTATTGCAGCTTTGGATAGGGGAGAATTGCCTGTTCCTATTCAGGATTTTTGGAGAGTTTTTTCTGAGAAGGAATCGCAGGTTTTGCCTCCCCATAGAGACTATGATTGTTCTATTGAATTTGTCCCTGGAGCGACTCTTCCTAAAAGTCGTTTATTTAACCTTACTATTCCTGAGAGGAAGGCTTTGGAGGAATACATACAGACAAGTTTGGCCGCCGGTCACATTAGGCCCTCTAAGTCTCCTGTGGCGGTTGGATTTTTTTTTGTAAAAAAAAAGGACGGCGGTTTACGTCCTTGTCTGGATTTTCGTGAGATTAACAAAATTACTGTACGCAATCCTTACCCACTGCCATTGATTCCTGATCTGTTTAACCAGTTAATGGGGGCCAAGTGGTTCTCTAAAATTGACCTTAAGGGGGCATACAATCTGTTGCGCATGAAGGAGGGTGACGAATGGAAGACTGCTTTTAACACTCCTGTGGGTCATTTTGAGAATCTGGTTATGCCTTTTGGTCTTACTAATGCTCCTGCATTTTTTCAGAATCTTATTAATGACATCCTTAGACCTTTGATCGCCAAAAATGTGGTTGTGTATTTGGATGACATTTTGATTTATTCGCCGGATCTGGAGTCTCATTGGCGGAGCGTACGTGAGGTATTACAGTTATTAATGGACAATTCGCTTTTTGCTAAGCTGGAGAAATGTGAGTTCGTTGTACAGAGAATTAGTTTTTTGGGTTACATTATCTCCAGCGAAGGTTTTGAGATGGACCCGGTTAAAGTTCAAGCTGTACAGAATGGCCTAGGCCTATTGGTTTGAAATCGATACAGAGGTTTTTAGGTTTCGCCAATTATTACAGAAAATTCATAAAAAAATTTTCTAGTATTGTCAAACCTCTGACCGATCTCACCAGGAAAGGTGCTGATGCGGTTCAGTGGTCTTCTGAGGCCATTGAAGCTTTTGTGTATCTCAAGGAGAGGTTCACCTCTGCTCCCATCCTTATGCAGCCTGATGTGACTAAGCCGTTTTTGGTTGAGGTTGATGCTTCCTCTGTGGGGGTTGGCGCAGTATTGTCTCAGGATAACGGGGATGGATTACATCCCTGTGCCTTTTTTTCAAAAAATTTTTCGGAGACTGAACTGAATTACGATATTGGTAATCGGGAATTATTGGCTATTAAACTCGCATTTGAACACTGGCGCCACTTCTTGGAAGGTGCGGAATTTCCCGTTCAGGTTCTTATGGATCATAAAAATCTGATATATCTTGATGCTGCCAAGCGCCTGAATGCCCGTCAGGCTAGGTGGGCACTGTTTTTCTCGCGGTTTAATTTCTCCGTTACTTACATCCCTGGTACTAAGAATGTTAAGGCGGATGCCTTGTCTCGCAGTTTTTCTCCCATAGTCGGTGCTGAGAAAGAGGAGAACATTTTACAAGAAGGTGTTGTGATAGCTGCTTTGGACTCCGTTTTGGAAGATGAGATTCTTAAAGCACAGGAGAATGCCCCATCTAACACTCCTCATGGGAGGTTGTTTGTGCCTGGGACCTTTAGGAGAGATTTGTTTGTTGAGTGTCACGAATCTCGGTTGGCAGGTCATCCCGGAATCTCTGAGACCAAGAGACTGGTGGGTCGCAGTTTTTGGTGGCCTAGATGGCAGAAGGAAGTCATTAAGTGGGTGCGTCAATGTACTATATGTGCTAGATCTAAGTCCTCACATACTCCTGCTGCGGGGTTGCTTTGTCCTTTGGAGGTTCCCAGTGCTCCTTGGACACATTTGGCTATGGACTTTATAACTGACCTTCCCCCCTCTGAGGGTTTTACTGTCATCTGGGTGGTCGTGGACCGTTTTAGCAAGATGTGTCACTTGGTTCCCTTCGTCAAACTGCCCTGCGCTAAAACTCTCGCTAAGGCCTTTGTCAAGGAAATTGTCAGACTTCATGGCGTTCCTACTGACATTGTTTCTGATAGGGGTCCTCAGTTCGTGGCTCGTTTTTGGCGTGCCTTTTGTGACAGGTTGGGAGTTCATTTGTTGTTCTCGTCCGGATATCATCCTGAATCTAATGGCCAGACAGAAAGGAAAAACCAGGATGTTGAGCAGTTCTTGCGTTGTTTTGTGGCAGACAATCAAGAGGGGTGGTCTGAGTTTCTGCCACTTGCTGAATTTGCTCTGAACAATCATACATCTTCTTCTGCTGGTTGTTCGCCTTTTGTTTGTTGTTCTGGGAGACATCCGTCGTTTGGGTCGTTCTCCAAGTTGGGATCTGCCGTGCCTGAGGAGGAGAATTTTTCCGGTGATTTAGAGAGAGTTTGGACGGATGTGCGTTGTAATCTTCAGGAGGCCAACAGAAAATCTAAAGACTACTTTGATAGGAAACGACAGGAGGTTTTGTTCGCTGTTGGTGACATGGTTTGGTTGTCCTCTAGGAATCTGCGGTTGAGAATTCCTTCTAAGAAATTGGGTCCCAAGTTTGTAGGGCCCTTTAAGGTGCTTCAGGTTGTCAACCAATCTGCTGTTAGGTTGGAGGTTCCTACCTCCTGGAGAATTAATCCGGTATTTCATGTCTCTCTGTTGAAAAAAGCGGTTGTATCGGATTGTGACGCCTCTGCCTCTGTTCCTCCGGTGGTGGAGGACGGGGAATATGAAATTTCTCGCGTCCTTAACTCTAGACGGTATAGAGGTAGTTTGCAGTATCTTGTGGCCTGGAAAGGTTTCGGACCCGAGGATAACTCTTGGGTGAGGTCGGATGATGTTTCTGCGTCCAGACTTATCAGAGCGTTTCACAGGAGATTTCCTGATAAGCCTGGTCCTAGGGGATCCAGAGGATCCTCTTAGAAGGGGGGGTACTGTTAGAACCTTGTTCTTAGGTTTTTTCCTTTGCTGGTCACATGACCTTGTTGGCCTATTTAATCCTGCTCCGCCCTTCTGGCTTTGCTGGACTTCATTGTATAACTACTTTCTAGCTAGCCTGTGCTCTGTATCTACTCTGTTAGTTTGCTTGGTCTACGGACCTCTGTGTTCTTTATATTTTGTTTGTTCGTCTGTCTGCTACTATTTCTGTTAGGAGGTGTCCCATTTTCCTCCCAGTCCTTAGTACTTGTAGGGATTCCTTCCCCACATCTATAGGTCTCCGTACAGACTAGCTTAGGACTTTAGCAGGTCTGATCGCAGGATCAGGTCCCCTGTTACATCGTAGGGATCAAGCTGAGTTCTATCGTAGGGACAGATCTTCTCTCTTTCCTTAGCTCTGGTAGCAGAACATAACAATACTCAGTTTCTTCCTGAAAATGATTGCAATCACAAATTCTTTGGTATTATTATCTTCATTTAATTTGCTTGCAAGGAAAAAACACAAAAGAGAATGAAGCAAAAATCAAATCATTGATCATTTCACACAAAACTCCAAAAATGGGCCAGACAGAAGTATTGGCACCCTCAGCCTAATACTTGGTTGCACAACCTTTAGCCAAAATAACTGCGAACAACCACTTCCGGTAACCATCAATGAGTTTCTTACAATGCTCTGCTGGAATTGTAGACTATTCTTTTTTGGCAAACTGCTCCAGGTCCCTGATATTTGAAGGGTGCCTTCTCCAAACTGCCATTTTGAAATCTCTCCACAGGTGTTCACTGGGATTCAGGTCTGGACTCATTGCTGGCCACCTTAGAAGTCTCCAGTGCTTTCTCTCAAACCATTTTATAGTGCTTTTGGAAGTGTGTTTTGGGTCATTGTCCTGCTGGAAGACCCATGACCTCTGAGGAAGACCCAGCTTTCTCACACTGGGCCCTACATTATGCTGCAAAATTTCTTGGTAGTCTTCTGACTTCATAATGCCATGCACACGGTCAAGCAGTCCAGTGCCAGAGGCAGCAAAGCAACCCCGAAACATCAGGGAACCTCCGCCTTGTTTGACTGTAGGGACCGTGTTCTTTTCTTTGAATGCGTCTTTTTTTTCCTGTACACTCTATGTTGATGCTTTTTCCCAAAAAGCTCTACTTTTGTCTCATTTGACCAGAGAACATTCTTCCAAAACGTTTTAGGCTTTCTCAGGTAAGTTTTGGCAAACTCCAGCCAGGCTTTTTTATGTCTCGTGGTAAGAAGTGGGGTCTTCCTGGGTATCCTACCATACAGTCCCTTTTCATTCAGACGCTGACGGATAGTACGGGTTGACACTGTTGTACCCTCGGACTGCAGGGCAACTTGAACTTGTTTGGATGTTAGTCGAGGTTCTTTATCCACCATCCGCACTATCTTTTCGGGTTGAGGATGGAGTGAAGCTCAACTCCTAGACCTACTGCCAGTTTCTGGAAGACAACTTCTTCAAGCAGTGGTACAGGAAGAAGTCGGTATCGTTCAAGAAAAACATGATTTTCATGCAGGACAATGCTCCATCACATGCATCCAACTACTCCACAGCGTGGCTGGCCAGTAAAGGTCTAAAAGAAGAAAAAATAATGACATGGCCCCCTTGTTCACCTGATCTGAACCCCATAGAGAACCTGTGGTCCATCATAAAATGTGAGATCTACAGGGAGGGAAAACAGTACACCTCTCGGAACAGTGTATGGGAGGCTGTGGTGGCTGCTGCATGCAATGTTGATTGAAAACAGATCAAGCAACTGACAGAATCTATGGATGGAAGGCTGTTAAGTGTCATCGTAAAGAAAGGTGGCTATATTCAGCACTAATTTTTTTTTTTTTTGCATGTCAGAAATGTTTATTTCTAAATTTTGTGCACTGATATTGGTTTACCTGGTGAAAATAAACAAGTGAGATGCGATTATATTTGGTTTTTATTAAGTTGCCTAATAATTCTGCACAGTAATAGTTACCTGCACAAACAGATATCCTCCTAAGATAGCCAAATCGAAAAAAAGCCCACTCCAACTTCCAAAAATATTAAGCTTGGATATTTATGAGTCTTTTGGGTTGAGTGAGAACATAGTTGTTGATCAATAATAAAAATAATCCTCTAAAATACAACTTGCCTAATAATTCTGCACACAGTGTATATGTACAGCAGTATTGAGTGTGCATGTAGCAGTGTTGTGTATATGTGTGCACTGAAGAGAGTGCTCATAATGTGCATGTTGTAAAGCTATATTGTATGTGTATAATACATATACTGCAGAGAGACATTAACAATAGATCTATTACCTCTCTATTCTACATTAGGGCATTAAATTGAGTTATATTTTTACTTCCACTTCTTTACACCACCAGGATGATTATAATTAGTAATATAGTAATAAATATGTTTGTATTTTTTTCTATTTTATGCTGTCTAAGCCTGTAGTGTTATAGTAAGGTGCATCCTACAGTCTGAAAAATATTGTAGTTTGGTCTGTTGCTCCTCATCTTGAACAACCCTGGCAGTGCCCCACAGATCAGAGCTTCTGATTTTTGCGCAAGACCTTCTGTGTTGAATGAATATGATTGTGTTGTTGGTATAATATTATATTTTCTGCCCTGACTGGATAGTAAAAGGCTTAGATGCTCACAGTATTAGTAATATGAGCCAAATAAGAAAGCAACGCACCTGTTGCTGCTTCATAAGATATGCATCGATATATCCTGTGATGTCATTTGCATCAAAATCCAGTCGTCGATTTATCGAACATTGGGAAATAAATCCTCTCAGATCTTGTATGTTCTGCTTTATTTTCTTATGTAGGCCAAGGAGTGATCCGAGGAAGGGATAATAATTATACAGCTGTGGAAATCAACAGTTACTCTTTAGATATTCTTGCAACAAAAAGTACAGACCTGTTAAATAAAAGTGTGAATTGGGAGCAGCTCGGTCAGTCAGTGGTTAGCGCTCCACCATTCATCACTGGGAACCTAGGTTAGAATTCAGCCAAGTGTAATTTCTGGATTGGGCCCTGTTCAGTATTTTATTTTGTTCAACACAATTTTCTTAAGTGTAGTGGATCTGATTTTTATCCATTATTGGTCCATGTGGATGATATTTTTTACCATTCATGTGTGCCACCCATTTTTCTCATGAGAAAAAAATTATTGAGGTTTCCTAAGTTTCTACTAGCATAAGTGTCACGCTGTCTCGGCGTTCAGGAGGTCAGGAGCCTATGCTGACCCTACACTGAGGCCCTGCCTAATCCCTCTACCTGGAGGTACTGTTGATGGTACAGAGGTCCAGGCCGCCAGCGTAAACCTACCTCCTGAGAATCCCTGAACCTCAGTAATCTAGTCCTGAGAAGGACCCTGATCACAACAATTGGGGACAGGACCGTATGCCAAACACAGTACAAGACGAACGAGACAGTACAAGGGGCAAACCAAAAACCACCTCGCATACAAAAAACTTACACCACTACAACGGAGGGAACACCAACGGGTAAGGGGATAAAGAATAAAGCGAGGAAGGGAAAAAACCACACGGAGTACACTTCGCTCCAAACTCCACAATACCACGTATCACTCTGATAGTCTGCATGAAAAGCTTTCACCGACAACAACCCTATCAGAACGGCAGGTATTTGAAGGAGTCCCAATACTGCAGAATTAACTGCAGCTGGGCGAGGCTGGGCCTCGTCTAGCACAGAGAGAGAGAATTAACTCCCTCCCTGCCGAAAAACACCAAGCACCAAAAACTCAGCTGCGAGAAGTCAGGCTGTGTAATCGCGACGATCTTCGTGGTGACACACCCGTGACAATAAGTCAATGAAAATCAGAAGTGCACAGATGAATTTCAGAGGGACCCATTCATGGAAATGGATGAGTTTGATCTGCAAATTGGATGAAAATTGGACATGGCTTTGGGTATGTGAAAAAGGTCGTAGTCTAGACCTGGTCAAAAGTGCGGCTCGCGAGCCACATCCGGCCATCTGGCTGTTCCAGTCTGGCATGCGGACCGAGACAGCCAAAGGCCTGAAACAGTGGCCAACAGATCGCACTGTGCCCTTATCCACCCTCTGTCTCTGCTCGCTGTCTCCGCTCTCTAGATGCAGTGCAGTGAATACATTGGTAGAGGAGGGGCCGCTGGCTCCATTTTCCACCAATCAGCATGTAACGGGGTAAAGGGTGGTAGTCATTGGTGAGTGGCACATCTGTTTCAGTGACTTTCTCTTCACCCCGGCCCGCTACAGAAATATGGGGACGTGCTTATCCCTGGGTGTGTGTGTGTTTAGGTGATTCTGTGGAGGGAGCCTCCATACTCACTTCTGACCCGCCGTCCCGGGT
The DNA here is from genome assembly GCF_046119375.1 of Phyllobates terribilis. NCBI lineage: Eukaryota > Metazoa > Chordata > Amphibia > Anura > Dendrobatidae > Phyllobates > Phyllobates terribilis. The sequence goes on along the minus strand of NW_027362769.1, from coordinate 344,417,522 downwards.
GTTGACTCTTTTAGCCTTCAGAAGGAGAAGACAGGACAGTTTGATAAAAACCAAGTCTATTTCACTTTTTTACCATGGGAACAGAAGTAAGGGAGCTTCTCCCACTATCTTCTTCCAATTCGTGCCCAGACCCCACTGTCTCCGTCTATCTGACTGCAGCTCTCGGGCCTATCAGGCACTAGGGCCGCTCCCACCACCTCCCTTAGAAAGGTTCCTCAAACGTCTCTTCCTCATTATAGGTCTCCCAACTAGCCTATGCCCGGAGAACACTGTCGCACTGTAGTTATGCTGAGAAAACTTGCTTCCTTTTACACTGACTCCCACACACACCCTCTGTTGTACTTGTTCCTGTGTCCTTCTGACACGTCTCCACTCTTCACTGTCACTGAACAACTAACTAAGATGGCCGAAACTAACCTCTCAGAGGTCCCTCAGTTCTCCCTTGTCACCGAGGGCGGCCCATCCTAGGTTAACCCTCTATCTGCCCCAAACTACCATGAGGGTAAGATAATACAAGTATAAACCTCTGCTGCCATCTAATATCAGTACCTGAAAACAACAGTTTTTTTCTGATGACTAAAACATACACAGTTATTAAAACAGTACAGTTCTATAGGGGAGTGGCAGGGGCGGACCTACCGCCCGTGCAGCCCGTTCATTGAACGGGGGCCCCAAGGGAGAGGGGGCCCCTCCAGCCTCCAGCAGGGCCGCCATCAGGGCATGACTGTCCTGACTCCAGTATGGGGCCCGGCCGGTCGGGGCCCCCCTCTTGTGCGTCTCCTCATGGGGCCCCCGCAGGGCCGGCTTCAGCATCTGGGCAAATGCCGGGGCCCAGAGCAGGCGGGAGGCCCTCACCGTCGGGCACCCCGCACGCTATGGGACCCGTGAGCGGAGGAGAGAGGTGTCAGCGCCCGCTCCCCCCTGCTTGCTCAGGGCCCTGGCACCCGGCACAATACCTACCCCTCCCCGTGCCTCCGCAGCAGCTCCTGCATCTTCCGCGGCTGCTGCACTGTGACGTCTCAGGTCAGAGGGCGTGGTGACATCTTTACACCATATAAGGGGGGTGTGACATCCTGCATGGGGCATTATAAGGGAGGGGGGGTGTGACATCCTGCATGGGGCATTATAAGGGAGGGGGGGTGTGACATCCTGCATGTGGCATTAAAAGGGGGGGTGACATTCTGCATGGTGCATTATAAGGGAGGGAGGGTGTGACATTCTGCATGGTGCATAATAAGGGAGGTGTGTGTGACATCCTGCATGGGGCATTATAAAGGAGGGGGTGTGTGTGACATCCTGCATGGGGCATTATAAGGGGGGGTGACATCCTGCATAGGGCATTATAAGTAAGGGGGGTGTGTGACATCCTGCATGGGACATTATAAGGGGGGGTGACATCCTGCATGGGGCATTATATGGGGGGGGAGATGACATCCTGCATGGGGCATTATATGGGGGGAGAGGTGACATCCTGCATGGGGCATTATATGGGAGGGGGGTGTGTGACATCCTGCATGGGGCATTATAAGGGAGGGGGGTGTGTGACATCCTGCATGGGGCTTTATAAGGGAGGGGGGTGTGTGTGACATCCTGCATGGGGTATTATAAGGGAGAGGGGGGGTGTGACATCCTGCATGAGGCAATATAAGAGAGGGGGGTGTGTGACATCCTGCATGGGGCATTATAAGGGAGGGGGGGGTGTGACATCCTGCATGGGGCATTATAAGGAAGGGGGGGTGTGTGTCATCCTGCATGGGGCATTATAAGGGGGGGTGACATCCTATATGGGGGGGAACAGCCTGCGTGGGGCATTATGTGGGAGGAACAGCTTGCGTGGGGCATTATGTGTGGGGAACAGCTTGAATGGAGCATTATATGGGGGCCATTATTCTGTATGGAGCGTTATATGGTGACCAGTATCCTGCATGAAGTGTTATATGAGGGCCAGTATTCTGTATGGAGCATTATATGGGAGCCAGTATCCTCTATGGAGCGTTATATGGGGGCCAGTATTCGGAAGGGAGCATTATATGGGGGCCAGTATCCTATATGGAGTGTTATATGGGGGCCAATATTCTGCATGGAGCGTTATATGGGGGCCAGAATTCTGTATGGAGCATTTTATGGGGGCTAGTATTCTGTATGGAGCATTATATAGGGGCCAGTATTCTGTATGGAGCATTATATTGGGGCCAGTATCCTGTATGGAGAGTTATATGGGGACCAGTATCCTGTATGGAGCATTTTATGGGGACCAGTCTCCTGTATGGAGCATTTTATGGGGGCCAGTATACTGTGTGGAGCGATTCGCTCGTTTCTGAGCTATTCTGAGCACTAAGCGCCGGGACATCTCAGCGCTGCTTTCCTCTGTGTAGCAGTGCAGTGCTGCTGCGGCAGTGCCTTCATGATTCCCCTGACTTCCGGTCATGTGACGGCGCCGTCACATGGCTGGAAGTCAGGAGAACCTGGTGGCAGCGACGTGGACGAGTGCCAGGATTCTGCAGGGATCGCATGGGGGTAAGTATAACAAGTTTTATTTTTTTTAAATACAATTAATTAACTAGGAGTGGGGGGAATCAAAGATGCATGGGGGGATGAGAGATGCACGGGGGGGATGAGATGCACATGGGTGGGATGAGAGATGCACATGGGGGGGTGAGAGATGCACGGGGGGAATGAGATGCACTGGGGGGGATGAGATGCACGGGGGGGGATGAGATGCACGGGGGGGTGAGATGCACGGGGGGGGTGAGAGCTGCACATGGGGGGGATGAGAGATGCACGGGGGGATGAGATGCACATTGGGGGGATGAGAGATGCACGGGGGATGAGAGCTGCACATGGGGGGGATGAGAGCTGCACATGGGGGGGTGAGAGATGCACATGAGGGGGTTATGTTTACATAACTTTGTTGCCCTATGAAGGCCAGGGGGGGGGCCCAAAAAATTTCTTGCACAGGGGCCCACTACAGTCTGTGTCCGCCCCTGGGGAGTGGAGTAAACATTCTCCACACACCCCTCACACCCTCCCCCTCTTAAAACATCGCTGTCCCCGGCAATACAGTCCTACGAAAGAAGATAGGGTTAGTGACATTTAAAACATGTTTAGAGACTATGGTGACCATGACGTCTTCTCCTCCTGACGCTGGCCCTTCTCGGTTAAGAGAAGTGGAAACAAAAACAGTCCATTTGTTTTCAGCAGGTCACATAGTCCATTTTAAGACAAAGCTGGAACCGGTTCTCCTTGGTGAGGACCTTGGAAACAAGTATGCAGTCCATATTTGTCTGCTAAGACTTGTAGCATCGGTCCTTCTTGATAAGGACCCCAGAAGCAGGTAGTTTCCAAACAGTCCTTAGCTTGTGCACCTGCGCCTCTGGATTCCAGCAGAGAAAGGCGCAACAGGCAAAACAAAAAAATAAGAAAAGATAAAGTAAAAATCAAGCCAGTTTGGCTACTTTGGGCTTCCATCCAGCCTGAGAGGGTACCTCATCCTCTTCACATGCAGGCCAGCCAGCCTTGGGGGTCTTAGGGGACTAACCCCACTTCTCTTTGTCGGGGAAAAGAACTTCAGGCCACTCGGCCACTTAAGGAACAGTCCTTAATGGCAACAAACAGGCCTCCTGGCCACAAAGGAAGGAAACCCCTTCACTTAAAGCTCATATTAACTCACACACTGGCGTGCGGCCACAGTGGTGTCACTTCTTTAATCTGTTGTAGCAAACTTTCCAGGAATTTGGGGAAGGTGGTCTGCTGGAATTTCTCCATCTTTTTCCAAGCTTCTCTCAGGCAAACTGGAGCCACTTCCAGACGAAGTCATCACTGGAACTACCTGCACATCTGCATCAGGTTCCCATAGTGAAGTCAAAGCCCAAAATCCTTCCCGGAGCTCCTCAACCATCTTCCTCCCCTCGGCATACCACTGCTCAATGCTTCTGAGGAATTCACCACAGCTCCTTTGGGTTGACAACTGAGCACAATGCAATAGTTGCTGGCCTGTGTCTGGTCTTACTTAACGGAATGGAGCTGAGGCTTGCATACCTTCTCCAATGGGCTCTACCTCTTCTCAGTCCTCTGGAGGGATCACATACTCTCCGTTCCCCCCAGCTGTGTACACTGAGTGTCTCCCTTCAGGCTAAACCACAATAACTTTGGATGGTATACCTCTGGAACTACTCGATCGTGGTAATCAGGTCCCCAGGGTAGGCAAAAGATTCCAAATCCCTGCCAGTACTCGTCCACTGCATATGGGTCCTCATATTGACTCTCACCACTCATGTCCTCCATCTCCTTGTCGTTACTGCCAATGCTCATTCGCCATGCAGGCTGTGCTGTTGCCTCGTGGTCACTGTGTGCCATCATGACTGATGTTTTCCCCAGCTCCTCTCTCTCCATAAGCTGCAGGGAGAATGGCGCCGGACTTTCACTCACCGTGCACTTCCTGTGACCTTCAGCTTGCCTCTTCCTGGGTCGGCTGGTTGACGCGGTCACTGCATTGCCCATCACTTCGGGCGGTTCCACCATCGGCCGTGCCCACTGCACACGTCATCGCTTATCCGGTGGGCCTGTCTTCATCTTGAACTGTGTCCTCTTCTTGTAGGTGACTCCTCTTTTGGGCCAAACCTTGGCTTCCGGACGTCCTCTTCTCCAGGCCGGCCTCTGAGTGGGTTGGGGGTATTTTCGCGCCTCCATGTGCTGTCTCCACCCACGAAAGGTCAATCCTTTACCGCTAATCTTCGCTATCTTCAGACCCACGTTGCCGGCCACCATCTTCATCCGCCATCTTGGTTCGTACGTTTTTCACTATCTTTAGTTCTCTTTGTCAATCTTCAGCTGCTTTTCCTGCGCCAGGGGCATTTTTCTTGCTGTCCTTATCCAGCATTTTCTCTCTTGTGCCACAGGACCTATTCACCCCGCTATTTGGATGCGAGGACTTCGCATCCTGCCGACTACGCCAAATGTAACGGGGTTCAAGGTGGTAGTCATTGGCGAGTGGCACGTCTGTTTCAGTGACTTTCTCTTCACCCCAGCCAGCTACTGAAATATGGGGACGTGCTTATCCCTGGGTGTGTGTGCTGAGGTGATTCTGTGGAGGGAGCCAACATACTCACTTCTGACCCGCCGTCCTGGGTTTTGACTCTTTTAGCCTTCAGAAGGAGAAGACCGGACAGTTTGATAAAAACCAAGTCTATTTTACTTGTCAAACAATCAGCATACAAAGGATAGCAGGAATTACACTTATTTACTTCTGCACCAAACAGGGCACGTTCTTGGCGGTTACTGGCGATGGCACAATACCTGTGGCAAACGTTACTGGCAATTCACAGTTTAGGCAGGGGACCTCCATATTACTAATGCAGCGCCAACCGGGTCGATGTGTTTCGCCGTGGAACTGAACTCAGACCAATCTTTCCTTGGGAACAGTAGTAAGGGTGCTTCTCCCACTATCTTCTTCCAATTCGTGCCCAGACCCCGCTGTTTTCGTCTATCTGACTGCAACTCTCGGGCCTATCCAGCACTAGGGCCATTCCCACCACCTCTCTTAGAAAAGTTCCTCAAACGTCTCTTCCTCACTGTAGGTCCCCCAACTTGCCTGTGTCCGGGAGACCACTGTCTAAACTATCTATTATGTTCATCTTGTACCCATTGTATATATTTAGTGAGTGTCTGAGAAGGACTGTTCTGATCTGGTACAGCAACCAACTGTATGTGAGAAAGGGGAAACAGAATACTTGGATGTTGCACTTGAATTCTTGAATTGTAAGACACTATTGATGAGAACCAAGTTTGCACATTATCATCTAAAAAATAGTGCACTTTTCATTTATAAATGAAGCGACTGGAGGGTAGTGGGTGAGAACCAAGAAATGAGTTTGAGTCTAATTGTCTGAGCTCATGATTGCACTGCCATTAGTCCTAAAAGTTATCCTGAAACTATTCTAAGAATAGATATAAGATCCGATGGTTTTCTTACCATCACTTTGGGTGTACCAATCAGGATGGCATTTTCTTCTAACATTTCGATTAATTTTTGAAATGTTGGGTCATCATACTCGAACCTTTTCCCAAAGATAATAGAACAGATTACATTGGAAACTGCACTGTTTATCAGCAGGTGAGTATTGAATGGTTTGCCTAGAAGAATATAAAAAAAAAGTTAAAATATAAATAAAAAAAAATGAAAAATGAAAAATTAAACAGTTACTCAATATGAAAAGACATTTGTAACCCCAAATTAAAACCATGTCCTGTAGATGACTGAGTCACCTTAGATATAATTTCATTGGAGTAAACGCAGCCAGGATGACAATTGAAATCCTAATGACATGTTTAGATGCTGCAGATGTTTTCCACGTGCAGAAAAATGTGATGCAAATTTCCAGCATATATAAATCAAAAACTTGACACTTTTTGGCATATCCTAAAATACATAGTGGAAGCATCCACTATATGTGAATGGGGGGTTTGTAAAACGCCTATGAGTAGCATTGTAGTTTAACTGTGGTGCGGATTGTCAATCTGGATTCTGTAGACTGGGTTGGAGAGTGAGACAGACAAGAAACTAGATTGTATAAAAGTTATGAGATATATGGGAAATATATATATTACTTTTGTGAGATTTAAAACTTTCTATAAGGGGAATTAATTCATCTTGAATTCTGGCCTCCACACTTTTCTTCCCCATTCCAAAGTCTCGAAGTGTTGATACTGTGAACCTCCTCATGGATTTCCATACTTCTCCATTAGAAAATGTTATACCTAAAATATAGTTATATAGGAAAAAGAATTAATTAATCATACTAAATAGAAAATAGAATTGTAATCCAAATAATTCCATGAGTGGTTTCTTTAAACTTTGAGGAAGTTGAATTCAGTGACTTAACAATTGGATTTATAAATAATACCCATACCTAAGAAAATGCAGTAAATAGACCATTGAGATGTCACACATAGTAATAATTCTACTAGTATTGAGGAAGAAAAAGAAGAAGAAGAAGAAGATGATGAAGATTAAGAAGAAGAAGAAGATGAAGATGAAGAAGAAGATGATGAATATGATGATGAAGATGATAATACTGGAGGTAAATTAGCACTCATCAACCCAGAAGCTGCACATGGGACGTACTTGAACGTTCCAACATGACAACGATCCAAAACACAAGGCCAAGTCGACCTGTCATTGGCTACAGCAAAACAAAGTGAAGGTTCTAGAGCAGGGGTCCTCAAACTACGGCCCGCGGGCCACATGTGGCCCGCGGAGGATTTTTATCCAGCCCGCCGGGCTGTGGGCAGAGGAGAGCAGTGTCAGCGCCCGCTCCCTCCCACTCGCTCAGGGCCCCGGCAGCCGGATACTTACCTCTCCCCGTGCCTCCGCAGATCCGCTGTCTTCCTGGTGTGCGCTCCCTGTGACGTGTCAGGTCAGAGGGTGCGGTGACGTCTTTACACCGCGCCCTCCCCTGAGCCATCACAGGCAGCACAGAGCGGGGCAACGCTGGAGTACAGACCTGAGCAGCGGCAGCAGGTGAGGAGGAGGGAGGTGAGTATTGTATTTTTTTTTAATGTATGGAGGCATGGGACATAATATTAGGGGTGACATGCTGCATGGGGCATTATATGGGGGGGTGGCATGCTGCATGGGGCATTATATGGGGGGGTGACATCCTGAATGGGGCATTATAACGACTGGGGAGTGATATCCTGCATGGGGCATTATATGGGGGAGTGACATGCTGCATTGGGTATTATATGGGGTGGTGACATCCTGAAAGGGGCATTATAACGACAGGGGAGTGATATCCTGCGTGGTGCATTATATGGGGGGGGTGACATCCTGAATGGGGCATTATAGCGACAGGGGAGTGACATCCTGCATGGGGCATTATATGGGGGGGTGACATCCTGCATGGGGCATTATAAAGACAGGGGAGTGATATCTTGCATGGGGCATTATATGGTGGGAGAAAGGGACATCCTGCATGGGGCATTATAAGGGGGGAACAGCCTGCATGGGGCATTATAAGGGGGAAATAGCCTGCCTATTGAGGACCTATGCTGCCTATTGGGGACATTTACCTCCCCATTGAGGACCTATGCTGCCTATTGGGGACATTTACCTGCCTATTGGGGGCATTTACCTGCCTATTGGGGACGTATGCTGCCTATTGGGGACATTTACCTGCCTATTGGGGACATTTACCTGCCTATTGGGGACCTATGCTGCCTATTGGGGACATTTACCTGCCTATTGGGGACATTTACCTGCCTATTGGGGACCTATGCTGGCTATTGGGAATATTTACCTGCCTATTGGGGACATTTACCTGCCTATTGGGGACATTTACCTCCCCATTGAGGACCTATGCTGCCTATTGGGGACATTTACCTGCCTATTGGGGACATTTACCTGCCTATTGGGGACCTATGCTGCCTATTGGGGACATTTACCAGTCTATTGGGGACCTATGCTGCCTATTGGGGATATTTACCTGCCTAATGGGGACATTTACCTGCCTATTGGGGACCTATGCTGCCTACTGGGGATATTTACCTGCCTATTGGGGATATTTACCTGCCTATTGGGGACCTATGCTGCCTATTGGGGATATTTACCTGCCTATTGGGGACCTATACTGCCTATTGGGGACATTTACCTGCCTATTGAAATACTGGTTTATCTAACTTTTCTTGTTCTTCATTTTAAATATTGTATTTGTTCCTGTATTGTTTTTTTTTACGTCAAAATAAGATATGTGCAGTGTGCATAGGAATTTATTCATAGTTTTTAAAAAAAAACTATATTCCGGCCCTCCAATGGTCTGAGGGACAGTGAACTGGCCCCGTGTTTAAAAAGTTTGAGGATCCCTGTTTTAGAGTGTCCATCTCAGTCACCTGACCTCAATATCATTGAGCCACTCTGGGGAGATCTGAAGCGCGCAATTCATGCTAGACAGCCCAGGAATTTACAGGAACTGGAGTTTTTTTGCCAAGAAGAATGTGCAGCTTTACCATTTGAGAAAATAAAGAACCTCCACAGCTACCACAAAAGACTTCAACCTTTCATTGATGTTAAAGGGGGCAATACACTGTATTAAGAACTGGGGTATATGAACTTTTGATAAGGGTCATTTGGATATTTTTGGTTGTCAAGAAGATTTAAAAAGAGAAAACACAATGATTTGACAATAAATGGCTTCACCCAACCAATAACCATGAGTAGAGAAAAAGTTTTTTTTGTTAACATTCATATTCTCTGAAACAAGGCCTAGAAAGCAAAAATTCTGCTGCGGTATGTAAACTTTTGCGCACAACTGTAGATGAATAATTGATGAAAAGAAAAAAACAGAAGGAAAATAAAATCACAGGAAAGAGGAAAAATAAAAAGTAGAATCATAGAATCATAGAATGGTAGAGTTGGAAGGGACCTCCTGGGTCATCTGGTCCAACCCCCTGCTCAAAGCAGGATTCACTAGATCATCTCAGACAGATGTCTGTCCAGCCTCTGTTTGAAGACGTCCATTGAAGGGGAACTCACCACCTCTCGTGGCAGCCTGTTCCACTCATTAATCACCCTAACTGTCAAAAAGTTTTTTCTAATATCTAATCTGTGTCTCCTCCCATTTAGTTTCATCCCATTGCTTCTAGTCTTTCCTTGTGCAAATGAGAATAAAGATGATCCTTCTACAATGTGACAGCCCTTGACATATTTGTAGACAGCTATTAAGTCTCCTCTCAGTCTTCTTTTTTGCAAGCTAAACATTCCCAAATCCTGCAACCGTTCCTCATAGGACATGGTTTGCAGACCAGTCACCATTCTGGTCGCTCTTCTCTGAACTTGCTCCAGTTTGTCTATGTCTTTTTTAAAATGTGGTGCCCAAAACTGTACACAGTATTCCAGATGAGGTCTGACCAAAGAGGAGTAAAGACCGATAATGACTTCACGTGATCTAGACTGTATGCTTCTGTTAATACATCCCAGAATTGTATTTGCCTTTTTTGCTGCTGCATCACACTGTTGACTCATGTTCAGTCTATGATCTATTAGTATACCTAAGTCTTTTTCACATGTACTGTTGCTTAGCTCTATTCCTCCCATTCTGTATATGCTTTTTTCATTTTTATTGCCCAGATGTAGTACTTTGCATTTTTCCCTGTTAAAAACCATTCTGTTGGTTGCTGCCCACTGCTCCAGTTTATTTAGGTCTTTTTGAATCCTCTCTCTCTCTTCTCTAGTATTAGCTATCCCTCCTAGCTTTGTGTCATCAGCAAATTTAATCAGTTTACCCTCAATTCCTTCATCTAAATCATTGATAAAGATGTTGAACAATACAGGTCCCAGGACGGAGCCCTGTGGTACCCCACTTGAGACATTCATCCAGCTGGATGTGAAGCCATTTACAATCACCCTTTGAGTCCGATCACTAAGCCAGTTATGAATCCACCTAACAGTTGCCTGGTCCATTGCATACTTGGTCATTTTTTCAATAAGGATGGTGTGAGATACTTTGTCAAATGCTTTGCTGAAGTCAAGATATACTATATCTACAGCATTTCCCTGATCCACCCAGTCAGTGATTCTGTCATAGAAGGAAATTAAGTTAGTCTGACATGACTTGTTAGTTATAAGCCCATGCTGACTCTGGTTAATCACTTCATTCTTATCCAGGTACTTACATACATGTTGTTTAATAATTTGTTCAAAGATCTTTCCTGGTATAGAAGTCAGACTCACCGGCCTATAGTTCCCTGGGTCCACCTTCTTCCCCTTTTTGAAGATAGGAACAACATTTGCTCTTCTCCAGTCTTCTGGGACTTCTCCTGTTCTCCAAGAATTTTCAAAGATTATGGAGAGTGGTTCTAAAATTTCTTCTACGATCTCCTTCAGTACTCTGGGGTGTAATTCATCTGGACCTGGAGACTTGAACTCATTTATGTTAGCTAAATATTCCCTCACAATCTTTCTGTTTACAGATAACTTGGATTCTTCTATTCCTTTGAAAGGACAGTGAAGATCAGTTGATGTTACATTTTCTTTCTGAGAGAAAACAGATGCAAAATAGGAATTAAAAAGTTTGGCCTTCTCAACATCCTCTCTTACCATTTCTCCATTTTCATCCTGTAAAAATCCTATAGCATCTTTGACTTTTCTTTTACTTTTGACATACCCCCAAAATCCTTTTTTATTGCTTTTGACATCTCTTGCAAGCCTTAATTCATTGTCAGCTTTAGCTAACCTGATACATGCCCTGCAGGATCTGCAGACTGCATTATAATCTTCTTTAGATATGCCTCCCTCTTTCCATTTAATAAACATTTCTTTCTTTCTTTTTAGCATGTGTTTAAGTTCTGTGTTCATCCATCCTGGTTTCCTTAAATGCTTCCCATTCTTCCTACTTTTCGGGATTGTTAACGATTGTGCTTTGAGAATCTCATTTTTAAAAATTTCCCATCCTTCCTGGACATTTTTGTCCTTAAGGACATCCAGCCATTGGATCCCTCCTATTCTCTTTCTGAGTCTCTTAAAATCTGCCTTTCTAAAATCTAACCTTGAAGTTTGAGTCTTCACATGTCTTCCTCCTCTAGTTATCCAAAATTCTATAATAGCATGATCGCTGCCTCCTAGGGTCCCAGCCACTTTTACCTCCTCAACCATTTCCTCCTTGTTTATAAGGATTAGATCCAAAGTAGCAGATCCCCTTGTTTTCTCCCCTACCTTTTGGAAGATAAAGTTGTCAGCAAGAGAGGATAAGAATTTGCTTGACCTGTTAGTTTTACTTGAGAGAGATTCCCAACAAATGTCTGGATAGTTGAAATCTCCCATGACCACTACGTCATATTTTTTTGAGAACTTGGTCATTTGATACATAAAGAGTTCATCCATATCTTCAGCTTGCCCAGGTGGCCTGTAGTAAATGCCTACAATGGTGTCCTTTCCGTTGTTCTCTCCTTGTATTCTTACCCAAACAGTTTCCACAGAACTCCCAGTCTCTGAAGCTTCAATCTCTGTGCAGATATACGCTTTTCTAACATACAATGCGACACCTCCTCCTCGTTTATCAAGTGTGCTTCTTGCAAATAAGTTGTATCCTTTTAGCCTTTTATTCCAATCATGTGTATCGTCCCACCAAGTTTCAGTGATTCCAATGACATCATATTTCTTTTCCTGCGTTAGTAGTTCTAATTCTCCTTGTTTGTTGCCCATGCTTTGTGCATTTGTATAAAAACATTTTAGTTTGTGATTGGTTTCTCTTCCTCCCATATTTTTATTATTTAAATTGTTTTGTCTTTGTTCTTCCTTTCCACTTCCAGTAGCAGAGATCTCAATAGTATTTGTCAGCTGTATGGCTTTTTCTGGCCTTTTGCTTCCCTTCCCACATTGTTCTAGTTTAAAGCTCTCCTGATGAGTGCAGCAAGGCAATTTCCAAATACATGTTTTCCAGTCTTCGTAAGGTGCACCCCATCTCTAGCAAGTAGTCCATCGTATAGGTAATTCATTCCGTGATCCAGAAATCCAAATCCTTGTTGACGGCACCATCGATGTAGCCAGTTGTTCACCTGTAGAATCTTATTCCACCTCATTGTTCCATGGCCATCCACTGGGAGGATGGATGAGAAGACCACCTGCGCTCCCAATTCTTTCACTTTCTTGCCCAAGTCTTCAAAGTCACTGCAGATGGTTTCCAGGTCCTTTCTTGCGGTGTCATTTGTCCCCACATGTATTAGCAGGAATGGGTAGTGATCTGTAGGTCTGAAGAGTCTTGATATCCTGTCAGACACATCTTTAATTTTTGCTCCTGGAAGACAGCACATTTCTCTTGAGGTTATGTCTGGTCTGCAGATAGCAGCCTCTGTTCCTCTTAACAGGGAATCCCCCATGACCACCACTCTCCGTTTTTTCTTCACAACATTCTTCTTTCTCCATCCAGGAGGATTCTGAGGGCTTACAAGGTTATTCATTGCTGGCAAAGTCTTATCTTGCTGTATTTCTTCATGGTTCTCCTGCGAGAGAGCCTGGTACTGGTTCCTGAGCAGTATGGGTGCTGACTGCCTCTCGATCCTCCTGCTTCTGTGGGTCACATGCTTCCATTCCTCTGTTTCCTCAGGTGCAGTTCGAATTTCTTCTCTTTCTGAATCATGAAGAGATAATTCTGCTCTGTCTAAGAACTCTTCACCTTCCTTAATGATTTTCAAGGTAGTTAACCTCTCTTCTAGATTTCGCAACTTTTCCTCCAACAGGGACACAAGCTTGCATTTCTGGCATGTGAAGTTTGGCTTTTCCACTGGCAATTCTGTGAACATGTAGCAGGATATGCAGCTCACCAAATGGCTCCTGGACTCTTCCATGTTCTTACTGTTAATGTTCTGAAAACAGTGAAAAAAGCTTAAAAAAAAAGCTTCAAAATGCCGGCGCGCGGTTTACCGATGTCCTCTTTTCAGCTCCAACAGCCAAAATCCAGTGTTCTTTGAGCTCACGGAGACTCTTCACTTACCCCAAAATGCAGTGGGAATATGCAAATTATCTCCTCAGGACTCCTCCCCTGGTTTACCGATGTTCTCTTTTCAGCTCCAACAGCCAAAATCCAGTGTTCTTTGAGCTCACGGAGACTCTTCACTTACCCCAAAATGCAGTGGGAATATGCAAATTATCTCCTCAGGACTCCTCCCCTGGTTTACCGATGTCCTCTTTTCAGCTCCAACAGCCAAAATCCAGTGTTCTTTGAGCTCACGGAGACTCTTCACTTACCCCAAAATGCAGTGGGAATATGCAAATTATCTCCTCAGGACTCCTCCCCTGGTTTACCGATGTCCTCTTTTCAGCTCCAACAGCCAAAATCCAGTGTTCTTTGAGCTCACGGAGACTCTTCACTTACCCCAAAATGCAGTGGGAATATGCAAATTATCTCCTCAGGACTCCTCCCCTGGTTTTGAAGAATGAACATGATGATGATAAAGAAGAAGAATGAGAAGAAGGAAACAGAAGATGAATGATGTATAGAAGTAGAGGAAGTTGAATGTAAATGTAAATTAAAATAAAATAGTGGACTGCTGGCTATTTTCTCGGAAAGACCTGAACATCTCCATCCCCTCCCTTTTTTTGTGTTTTTCTTCTTTATGTTCACCCTTGACTAATAAAAAAAGTTTCGGTTTTTGTTACCCTGAATTTGTTCAGTAAATATTAGCAGCGTCATTTGAATGTAAGGTATATTATTTTATGCAAAATTCAATAACTTTTTTTAAAAATAAATAAGAGAAAAGAAGGATAAAAAGGAAATAGAATGATGACAATGATGAAGTAGGAGTTAGAATAATGCAGAAGTAAAGTCAATAGCCACTATGACTTTCTGCGGTCATCACACAACTTTTAAGTATTAGCATTGGTGTTAAGTCTTTTTCAATTCATAACATTTGCTCATAAATGACGTTTGTTGATGTTTTTAGTTAATCTTCAATTTGCAGAATCAGCAATAGTTACTGGACTTTCACCATCGTGGAATTTTTGATTCATAGAATGCAAAATATTATAGTTCTATAATTACCATGTCCATTAGAGAAAACATCTAAGATTGGTGCAATCGCTCGTTGTCCAAAATCTTCAGCTTGAGTAACAAGTGCTTCTTTTATAATCTTATATCCAGCAAGTATCACCTTTTTCTTGGGTCCAAAGTGCAAAGTAAATATTTCTCCATACTTCTCAGAAAGCTGTAAAATATCATATTTTACAGTTACATAAACATTTATTTGCATATTATTTCTGTAAAGACAAAAAATGTTTTTCTCAAGCCACAATATCACTCACACGGGGCCAATAAAGATACATTTCAAACAAGCCACAGTAGCTGTTGAGTCCATGAAGCTGGAGAAATATGCAAAAATCTTGACATGATGAGGGTATGTTGCCCTAGCACTAAAGTTAGAGAACAAGAGGCCTAAAGACTAGTGTTGAGTTAGCATTCTCGACACTGCTCGGTACTCGCCTGAGCATCTCGCTACTCGGGATGTTCGGCGAGCACCGAGGATTTCCGGGTTATTCGGGCGGGAGCTCGGGTCTCCGCCTTGCATGTTTGGCGCTCTTTACAGAGCCAATAAACATGCAGGGATTGCCAGCCAGTCACTGTAATGCCGCAGCCATGTTGTTTGTGGGCATTACTGTGATTGACTGGCCGCACAGCGTCACCTCGAGTATTTAAAACCGGGTGCCGCCATCTTGGACACAGTCTCTCCGGATCAGATAGTGTAGGGTCAGTGCTGCTGAGCTAGGGAGAGATTTATACTGCAAAATTTTTAGTGTAGGGTCTCTAAAGCCTGCCAAATCAAACAAACAGTCCTTCTCAGGACTAATATTCATCCCAGATATCAGGCAGGCAGGCTGTGTAGGAGACGCAGTGGTTATACCAACAAACACTGCATTACAGTCCTGTGTGCTCCTGCTGGTCAAATTGCTAGACTTATCCCCAGGTCTCAGGGGCCAGGAAAAATCCTTTTTTTTCATCTACATCCTGTTGTTTTTTTTTTTCCTCAGTCAGACTGTACAAATATCCGTCTTATTAACCTTTTGGTATTCCCCCCCCAACAAAAAAAATTGAGTGTGTCTGTGTGTCTGTGAGGGTTCAGACACAAATATATCTGTTTAAAAGAGTCTGGTGTAGGCTAGAATTGTGTTTTTCCTCTTCCACAGTTCAAATCTGGGTGTTATCAACCTGCTTGCCTTTTTTCCATTAAAAAAAACAGTTTGAGTGTGTCACTGACTGTTCAGACACAAATATATCTATTTTAACAAGTCTGGTATACACCAGGAAATTATAACTGTGGTTTTGCAGTTCCACGGTTGAAATCTCTGTATTATCCACTTTTTTGTCTTTTTTCCATAAAAAAAAAAAACATTTTCAGTGTCTCGCTGACTCTTCAGACACCAATATATCTGTTTAAAAGAGTCTGGTTTAGGCCAGAGAACTAGAACTGTGTTTTTCCTCTTCCACGGTTAAAATCTGTGTGTTATCAACCTGCTTGCCTTTTTTCCATAAAAAAAAATAGTTTGAGTGTGTCACTGACTGTTCAGACACAAATATATTTATTTTAACAAGTCTGGTATACACCAGGAAATTATAACTGTGGTTTTGCAGTTCCACGGTTCAAATCTCTGTATTATCCACTTTTTTGTCTTTTTTTCCAGAAAAAAAACATTTTCAGTGTCTCGCTGACTGTTCAGACACCAATATATCTGTTTAAAAGAGTCTGGTGTAGGCCAGAGAAATAGAACTGTGGTTTTCCTCTTCCACAGTTCTAATCTCCTTTTTATTACCCTTTTGCCATTGATTGTGCGAGTGTAAGCTATTTTACTTCATTTACAATGGGCAAGGTGCGTGGCAAGGAACGTGGAACTGGACGTTCTGGTGATGGTGCGTGCAGAGGACGGGGTCGTGGCCAAGGTGAAAATGTGCCACAAACAACAGCCACATCTTCTCGCTCCCAGTTCTTGACCAAATTACTAGGGAAGCACACAACAACAAGACCACTATTGCAAACTGATCAGTGTGAACAGGTTATTAATTGGATACCAGATAATACTTCCAGTCACCTGGGCACCACCACCTCCGGTCTGTCTTCCACACGGTCAAGTGTTAGTAGCCGTGAGTCTCGACTGCATACTCCTCCTCACCCTGATGCTCCTTCCTCCCACCATGCCGAGTGTCGTCAGACAGCAACTGATCCCACAGTTGGACACTCTCAAGAGCTGTTCACTGGTCCATTTCCATATTTGGGCCCCTTGCCTGCTCCGCTTGAAGTGGTGGAAGAGGAGATCCCATGTAGCGATGGCCAAATATTTGAACAGCCTCTGGGAGAGGAAGTGGTGATGTCCAACTCACTTAATGAGTTCAAGAGAGGCCTGGACGCCTTTCTTGAGAACAATAAAATTACATCTTATGCTTAGTTAATTAATCCAGGGATTTAATCTGACTGCCAGATTGGTGTCGGGAAGTGAATTTTTCCTCAATGATGTAAATTGGCCTATACCGCATGGGTTTTTGTTGCCTTCCCCTGGATCAACGCTGCGGAATAGCTGCAGTGCACAAGAAATAGGCTGAACTGGATGGACGCTTGTCTTTTTTCGGCCTTATAAACTATGCAACTATGTATGTAACAGGAAGGCGACGCTGGCAATTTGTCACAAGAGGTGGATGATGACGAGACACAATTGCCACAAAGTGAGGAAGAGGACCATGGTGCGGAAGTGGAAAAGGAGGAGTTGGTGGATGATCTAGTAACTGACACAACGTGGCAGGAGGACACGCAGAGCGAGGCAAGCAGCACACTGGGGGAGGGAGGCAGAGTACCCCAACAGGCAGGAAGAAGCAGTGTGGTGGCCGCACACAGAAGGCGGGCAACCGTGCCCTGTAACACCAACACGAGGGACGTTGCCAGTACAACCGGTAGGTCTTCCAGAGTCTGGAATTTTTTTAAAGACTCTGCTGATAACCCCAAAAAGGACATTTGTACCCCCTGCCAGGCCAGCATCAGCAGGGGTGAAAAACTACCAGCCTGACCACCACCAGCATGATCAGGCACATGTCAGCAAAGCACCCGACTTTGTGGGGCGAACCCCAGGGTCCACGACCAGTGTCAGCGGGTATCACCACTGCTTCTTCCGCTGTTGTGCATGTAAGAGAACCCCGTGTTGTGCGTGCAAGGCAATCCCCTGTCCATACTGCATGCAAAGATGCCCCCTCCTCTCAGTCTTCACTTGTTATGGCAGTTTCTGAAAAAACAGCATCAAAGTCCACGTCCCACCGCAGCGTTCAATTGTCCATATCCCAGACCTTTGAACAAAAGTGCAAATTCGCAGCCAACGCCCCACAGGCCACAGTCCTAAATTCGCACATTTCACGACTGCTTGCGTTGGAAATGCTGCTTTTCAGGCTGGTGGAGACGGAAACCTTTCGCAACCTTATGGCGGTGGCCGTCCCTCGGTACTCTGTTCCCAGCCGACATTATTTTGCCCGGTGTGCCATCCCCGCACTACACAAGCACGTGTCCCAAAACATCTTCCGTGCCCTCAACAACGCAGTTACTGGGAGAGTCCACCTGACAACGGACACGTGGACAAGTGCTTGTGGCCAGGGACGGTACATCTCCCTGACGGCACACAAGGTAAACATAGTGGAAGCCGGGTCCCAGTCGGACCTTGGGAAGGAACACATCCTCCCCACACCGAGGATTGCGGGCCCTATGTCAATCAGAGTTGCCCCCATAGTGTACAGCTCCTGCACATCATCATCCTCCTCCTCATGTTCAGCCTCCATCTCCGATATCACCACATCAGTCACAAGCTGGAAGCACTGCAGTACTGCCTCAGCCAAGCGGCAACAGGCTGTGCTGAAACTCATAAGCTTAGGTGATAAACCTCACACTGCTTGTGAGTTGTGGACAGCTGTGAAAGAGCAGGCAGATCTGTGGCTGAGACCACTGAACCTACATCCAGGCATGGTCGTGTGTGACAATGGCCGTAACCTGGTGGCGGCTCTGAGGCGAGGCGAGATCACACACGTACCATGCCTGGCTCATGTGCTTAACCTCGTGGTTCAGCAGTTTCTTAAATCGTACCCCGAGTTGACAGATCTGCTCGTCAAAGTACGCCGCCTGTCAGCTCATTTTCAGAAGTCGGCTTCAGCATCCGCCGCCCTTGCTGTGTTGCAGCAGCGCTTGCAGCTTCCGGCACACCGACTGGTGTGTGATGTCCCCACACGTTGGAACTCCACCCTCCACATGTTGCAAAGGAATTGTGAGCAGAAGAGAGCAGTTGTGGAGTACCAGCTGCAACAAGGCCTTCGATATTCAGGTCAGACTCCACACACAAGACCTCAGTAGTGGACCTGGATGTCTGACATATGTACCATCCTGACAAACTTTGAGGAGTCCACCAAGATGGTGAGTGGCGATGACGCCATCATTAGCGTCAGCATTCCACTTGTCTGTCTTTTGCAACGCTCTCTGCAGAGAATTAAAGAGGAGGCATTGCAGCCAGGAGCATAATGAGATGGATCAAGAAGCCGTAGTGGGCGATTACACACAGCCCAGCCTCATCTCATCCCAACGTGCATTGGGGGACAATGAGGGAGAGGAGGAGGAGGAAGAACTGGAGCTGGTATCATGCGCTGTAGACGGTAGTACCTGTACAACTCTCATACAGTCGGTTCAGCGTGGGTGGCCTGAGGACAGGGGGGAGGAGGAGGAGGAGAGCATAGTCAGTCGTCATCTTGGTGAGGACACGGAAGTCTTGCCCGTTACCAGTCTGGCACTCATGGCTGACTTTATGTTACGCTGCCTTAACCGTGACCCTCGCGTTGTCAAAATGTTGGGTTACAGTCATTACTGGTTGGTGACACTTTTAGACCCAACTACAAGGAGAGCTTTCACTCTCTTATTCCTGAGGTTGAGAGGTCTAAAAAATTGGGGCAGTACCAGAAGGCCCTTGCTGCAGAACTGTTAAAAAATTCCCATCTGAACACGCTAATTATTGGGTATCCAAGCTGGACACTTGGAATGGACTCGCTCTGTACGCCTTGGAGGTCCTGGCCTGCCCTGCCACTAGCGTGTTATCGGAGCGTGTTTTTAGTGCCACTGGGGGAATTACAACTGATAAGCGCACTCGCCTGTCAACTGACAATGCTGACACGCTGACCCTTATCAAAATGAACAAGGGCTGGATTGGGACAGACTTCTCATCACCACCAAATGACAGCAGAGTAACATAAAGTCAAATCCATTGTATTACCATGCACCGCTTCACACCGACACATGGATATACGCTTCCTCATTTCGGCTGTTTTTTGCTTTTCTCCTTATCCTCAGCCTCCACCACCACTATACCACCAGGGTGACCGTGGTCCATGTTGCCAGCATTGCAAGTTCTTCCGTCCTAATTTTTAGCAGCTTTTGCATGGAATGCATAGGCAAAGACTATGGGAGACCCACTCCTCAATAATGGGAATAATGTTTTTAATATGCTGTACTGCATGGCTCTTGTAAGGGCCATTGCAAGTTCCTCCGTCCTAATTTTTGGCAGCTTTTGCTTGAAAGGCATAGGCAAAGACTATGGGAGACCCACTCCCCAATAATGGGAATAAGCTACTGTGATCTCCACGTTTCTTCCAAGGGGCATTAAAACAATCTTGTTAAACCACTCTGAACTCCACGTCTCTTCCAAGGGGCATTAAAACTGTCTTGTTAAACCACACTGAACTCCACGTCTCTTCCGAGGGGCATTAAAACCGTCTTGTTAAGCTACTGTGACCTCCACGTCTCTTCCAAGGGGCATTAAAACCGTCTTGTTAAACCACTCTGAACTCCACGTCTCTTTCAAGGGGCATTAAAATCGTCTTGTTAAGCTACTGTGACCTCCACGTCTCTTCCAAGGGTCATTGATATTGTCTTTTTATTCCACTGTGTCCTCCACCACTCTTCCAAGGGGCATTGATATTGTCTTTTTATTCCACTGGGACCTCCACCACTCTTCCAAGGGGCATTAATATTGTCTTTTTATTCCACTGGGACCTCCACCACCCTTCCAAGGGGCATTAAAACTGTCTTGTTAAGCTACTGTGACCTCCACGTTTCTTCCGAGGGGCATTAAAACCGTCTTGCTGAACCACTCTGTACTCCACATCTCTTCCAAGGGGCATTAAAACCATCTTGTTAAACCACTCTGAACACTACGTCTCTTCCAAGGGGCATTAAAACCGTCTTGTTAAGCTACTGTGACCTCCACGTCTCTTCCAAGGGGCATTAAAACCGTCTTGTTAAACCACTCTGAACTCCACGTCTCTTCCAAGGGGCATTAAAACCATCTTGTTAAACAACTCTGAACTCCACGTCTCTTCCAAGGGGCATTAAAACCGTCTTGTTAAGCTACTGTGACCTCCACGTCTCTTCCAAGGGGCATTAAAACAGTCTTTTTAAACCACTCTGAACTCCACGTCTTTTTCAAGGGGCATTAAAATCATCTTGTTAAGCTACTGTGACCTCCACGTCTCTTCCAAGGGTCATTGATATTGTCTTTTTATTCCACTGTGTCCTCCACCACTCTTCCAAGGGGCATTGATATTGTCTTTTTATTCCACTGGGACCTCCACCACTCTTCCAAGGGGCATTGATATTGTCTTTTTATTCCACTGGGACCTCCACCACCCTTCCAAGGGGCATTAAAAGCGTCTTGTTAAGCTACTGTGACCTCCAAGTTTCTTCCAAGGGGCATTAAAACCGTCTTGTTAAACCACTCTGAACTCCACATCTCTTCCAAGGGGCATTAAAACCGTCTTGTTAAGTTACTGTGACCTCCACTTTTCTTCCAAGGGGCATTAAAACCGTCTTGTTAAACCACTCTGAACTCTACGTCTCTACCAAGGGGCATTAAAACCGTCTTGTTAAGCTACTGTGACCTCCACGTCTCTTCCAAGGGGCATTAAAACCGTCTTGTTAAACCACTCTGATCTCCACGTCTCTTCCAAGGGGCATTAAAACGATCTTGTTAAGCTACTGTGACCTCCACGTCTCTTCCAAGGGGCATTAAAACCATCTTGTTAAACCACTCTGAACTCCACAGCTCTTCCAAGGGGCATTGAAATGTTGTTTTAAATTACCTCTAACCTCCACGACTCTTCCCATGGCCATTGCACTTCCTCCTAATTTTAGTCAGCTTTGCTTTTCAATGATAGGCAAACACTAAGGGAGACCCACTCCCCAATAATGGGTAGAAGGTTTTTAGTACGCTGTAATCCACGTCTTTTTAAAGGGGCATTGCCGTTCCTCATAATTTTTGGAAAGCCTTCCATTCACTGCTTAGGCCAACAGTGTACAGGCGACCCAGTTGCTTTAAAAGGAAAAAACGGTTTAGTTAAGGCCCTCTGACCTCCATGTCACTTCCAAAGGGCATTGGAGTGCCTCGAAAGTTTTGTTAGGCATTGCACTCACTGTATGCCCTATAACTGTGTAGCCGAACCGCTCCTTTTGGTACAGAACATATCCTACAAGACATGTGTGGTTGACTGGCCTGATATTGATGTGAATGGTCCCTGTTCCTCCTGCTCTTTCTCCTTTGCCACCACCTCATCCATCATTCATCACCTGAAGCTTTGCTTTAACGGGAGTCATAGAACTGGGATAGTAGCAGGAAAACATCCTGCAATGCTCGGAGGAGGTAGGATATGTGCCAAAACGCTGACCACCTCAGGCCTAGCCGATACTACATACATGCGCTTGCATTCCAAGGAACAGAAAGCTAAGGAAATGGATGGCCTCATGATCATGAATAATTTACTCGTTGTGTAGGAGGCCGACGACTGCTGCTGTCTACCTTCTGAACTTTGTGTTGAAGCCTGATTGACCCAGGAACCGCAATCCTCTATGTCTGGAGGACGTCTTGCATCCCAGTGTTCAACTGTGTCCCAGCTTCCACAATATTAACCCATTGTGAAGGCGTCAGTGAGATGGACAATCCCTGGTCACACTCACTTGTCCACGTGTTTGTGGTTAGGCTGTCCTTCCCACTAAATGCACTGGTGAGGGCAAAGATAATGTTTTGGTATGCGCGCTTGTGTATAAGGTGCACCGGGACAAATAGGGGCAGCTGGGGCAGCTGGGGACTGAGTATGGACACCCGGCCACCCCCTGGCTGCTGGGGACCGAGTGTGGACACCCGGCCGCCAGGCGGCTGAGGACGGAGTATGGATACCAGGCCGCCGATGCAGCCATGACATGGTGACCGGCATCTGCCTCCACAAGCATAAAAGGCCTCATTACAAGTGCAAGCAAGCTAGCAGTATGGTATTGCAGCCTGGGGGTGGATGGGTAGCAGGCTGCACACTTACGCTTGCATTCCAAGAAAACAAAGCAGATGCTAACTTCTATCATCATCATCATGCTCCTCACCTTGGCACTCTCAACTCCCCTGATGGAGAAGCCAAGGCCCACCGGAGGAGTCTGGTTGTCTGGTGGGCTCGTCAAATGCTGCCCTGAAGCAGGCCAGGCTAAGAAAAGTGTGGGGAAGGTTCCTGGGACAAATAGTGGCGGCTGGGGACTGAGTATGGAGACCTCGCCGCCGACGCAGCCATGAGGTAGTGGCCAGCTTCGGCCTCCTCCAAACTAAAAGGCCTCATTTCAAGTGCAAGCTAGCAGATTAGTATTGCAGCATGCGGGTGGGTGGGTGGTTGGCTGCATATTTGAGCTTGCATTGCAAGGAATGGGGGAGGTACAATTGAACACTGCCCTGGGACAAGGACTTGCACGGGGATAGTTGCAAGTCTGCATCTTCTGATGCGGCAAGGATCACTTCTGATGGGCACACTTTTAGGCAGTGACCTGGGTGTCAGAGATGCTTCCAGGGGTCTTCCCCATGCTGTTCCCATGTCTTTTCAGCACTGTATGCATGTGTCACACAGTACATGGCCAGATAAGGTTGTAAAATGTTAAAATGACATTTCCCGGTGAATGCATTTGTCACTGTTGAAAGCAATACAAAAGTGCAAAAACGCATAAAAAATGTCACTTGTGAACATAGCCCAAGGTGTGGAGGAGTATTTTTGTTTTTGGTTATTTATTTTACCTTATACACAAGTCTTTACCCTGGAAAGGATGTTCCTTAACATATTTCACAGGAAAACAGTTTCAGTTTCGCTTCTGAACGTTTTATTGTGAGCCCATAAAAGTGGCTTAATACCTCTGACCACGTTGTTGACAGTAGTGACCTGGGGGTCAGAAATGCTTCCTGGGGCGATCCCCTATGCTGTTCCCATGTCATTTGAGCACTGTCACTATCGTTTTGGGCACTTTTTAGGCTTTCTACAGACTGCCAGGGGTGCTGCCACAAAAATGCTCGGGTCTCCCATATACTAACATTGGGCTCATTGCTCGGGTCGAGCACCCGAGTATCACGGTGAGCTCAGCCCGAGCTTCGAGCACCCGAGCATTGTAGTGCTCGCTCAACACTAGTTATGACTAACTGTCTGACGTGTCAGTTACAGGGTCAGTATAGCTTAGTGCAGGTAGAGTATTAGATTAGTAGAAGAGTAGTGCAGAGGTGGGCACTATAGCATAGAGAGTATGCAGTTCTAAGTTAGGAAAGAGTTAAGGAGTTTAGGAGCTGCTCCAGTATGGGAGGATAAGGTTCAGTGAGAAACTGAAATATTTCCTGATTATAGGAGGCAGTTCTAGTGGGAGTTGGTGAGAGTCAGAGGGAGAGATGTGCCAGAGCAGCAGTTGGTGGTCCAGGGGGCACCAGGGGCATGGTTTGTCTAGCAGCAGAGAAACGTCAGCCAGAAACTCTGAAGCAGATATTTCCTTAACGTTCAGGGCCTACGGTCCACAGGAGCCACAGAGAAGTGTGTGTTCAGAAATCTTCCCTGAAGGGGTAGGCAGACGGGAAATAGTGCAGAGAAGACAGTATGGGACTCTCAGAGCTGCGAGCGTCTTATAGGCCAAGAAGGTTGTCTATGGAGGGACAGCTCAGGACAAACGGACAGTGGACATCACTACGTGCGGTGCAATAGGCGGTCACCCTGGAAAAGTATGTGATCAATGCTGCATGCTGTATGAAGTTGATTTCAAGCGTTCAAGTAAAGTTATTTTTTATAAAATGGAGTGGAAGTCCCTAAATGTGTGTGCGGCGGTTCCTGAGGTGGAAGAACCGAAGACAGCAGAGATCTGCGACCAAAACATGAGTGTTACACCACACGCACAGGAGAATTGGGACATTTGTCTTTGTCAGGGAGCCAGGGTGTGGGAACGCAGCAGCCCCTCACCACAACTACCACACTGAGCCCCTCACATACCTGTGAACTAATCTCCCAATATCTTCCCTCACGTAATCTCCGGTCCTCCGAAGACCTCTGTCTCTCCTCTAAACTTATCCTTTCCTCACCCAATCGCCTCAGTCTATGAGGCAATTGCCTCAAAGACTACTCCCGAATATCCCCCATCCTCTGGAATTCTGTGGCACAACACATTCGATTATCCACCACACTCGGATCCTTCAGATGAAACTTGAAATCCTATCTCTTCAAGAAAGCTTATAACCTGCAATGACCTTGCTGCCTCCACATCACCACCGGAGCTGCCTCCTCACCAACACTGGAGCTGCTTCAACCCCACCAACCTGCTGTCTCCTTCTCCATCATCCTGTAGAATGTAAGCCGACAAGGTCAGGGTCGTCTTACCTCTGCACCAGTCTGTCATTGTTTTCTGTAAGTGATATCTGTATTTTGTACAAGTGCTTCTCACTAAATTAAAATATCATCAAAAAGTAAATTTATTTCAGTTCTTCAATACAAAAAGTGAAACTCATATATATTATTATCACTATTTTTATTTATTTATATAGCGCCATTGATTCCATGGTGCTGTACATAAGAAGTCAGTACAAACAGAGTGATATATTTCGAGTGTTTATTTTTGTTAATGTTGATGATTATGGCTTACAGCCAATGAAAACACAAAAGTCATTATCTCAGTAAATTAGAATACTTTCTAACAACAGCTTGAAAAATGTTTTTAAAATCTGAAATGTTGGCCTACTGAAATGTATGTTCAGTAAATGCCCTCAATACTTGGTCGGGGCTCCTTTTGCATCAATTACTGCATCAATGCAGCGTGGCATGGAGGCGATCAGCCTGTGGCACTGCTGAGGGGTTATGGAAGCCCAGGTTGCTTTGATAGCAGCCTTCAGCTCGTCTGCATTGTTGGGTCTGGTGTCTCTCATCTTCCTCTTGACAATACCCCATAGATTCTCTATGAGGTTAGGGTCAGACGAGTTTGCTGGCCAATCAAGCACAGTGATACTGTTGTTTTTAAACCAGGTATTGATACTTTTGGCAGTGTGGACAGGTGCCAAGTCCTGCTGGAGAATGAAATTTCCATCTCCAAAAAGCTTGTCGGCAGAGGGAAGCATGAAGTGCTCTAAAATTTCCCGGTAGACGGCTGCGCTGACTTTGGTATTGATAAAACACAGTGGACCTACACTAGCAGATGATATTGTTTACTGTAAGTGATATATGTATTTTGTACAGTATGTAACCCCTTCTCATATACAGCACCATGGAATCAATGTTACTATATAAATAAATAATAAGGTAACCCTACTGTTTCCATAATTGCACCATCCTGGGAGCCATGTTTAGGGTCAAAGAGACCCACAACTGATGACCCACTTACATATTTATTCATTGATTCAGTTCAAAACAAACTTCATTGGAGGAGATTACAAAACTGTATCTGATGAATCTCAGTTTAGCAGCTTTTAGTGAATCAGCACATTTATTTAATTTTGCGTTTAGACCAATTTCTTTGGAGTTTAGTTGGGGTCATAACTATAAACAGAGATCATGGCATTCAACTATTTAAACATAACTTTTATGCATTTTTTCATATTTTGCAGGCATTTTATATGCTTGCAGATCGGTGGTGAGACTCATACTACGTATTTGAGACTCAAATGATGACAGAGAAAGGTGTAGCGTAGGAGACAGGACCACCCATGAAAATACACAGAACAGTGTATGGATACAATAGAAAGCCTATGACTTTCTAATGTATCCGTACTCTATTCTGTGTGCTTATACAGGGAGAAGTTATGCGCTCCTGCCTCACACTCTGCTTACTTCTCTGCAACTTTTTCAACAATTCATAAGAGTCTGAGGACCTGGACCCCCACAAATCTCCAGGCATCAAAAGTGCCTGCAAAATGTAAAAAATGCATAATAAGTTTAGTTACTTTGATAATTTCATAAGTCCATGCATTTTGACTTTTCTCATATGCTGACCATTAAAACGTACATACATACCCTCAAATGGAATGGAAAACTACACTATTTCATTACATTTAGCTGAACTAAAAGAATGGCCATTACCATAGGACATTCTTATGTGCAGTAGGCAGGCGTCCTACAGCCAATGATGACCTCCGCCATCTGGAAAGTATAAGAGCAGTACTACTGTCTACTACATTGCATGTAGGGACTATACAAATGATACCCATGACTAGTAGGCACATGTAGATTGTGAAACCTCCCAGTCATCAACGCACAGCGGTGAGTGATTGGTCTAAACAAGGAGGCTTTATGACTTGCTTTTTGCTATCTAGTCATTAGAGAAGGAGGAGCTGTGTTTGAAAAGGGGCCTCTGATGTATATTTCAGCCCCCTGTATGAGATTATGATATAGTGTCATTAGAAATCAAGGAACATTTTCCTATGGTTAATTGTCTCATTTCAACCAAGTGATACAAGGTATTTAATATTCAAAAAATACAAGATCATGGCTCGGCACATGAAGCAAAACTGGTAAAAATTAGTGTTGAGCGAGCACTAAAATGCTCGGGTGCTCAAAGCTCGGGCCGAGCTCGCCGTGATACTCGGGTGCTCGACCCGAGCAACGAGCCCAATGTTAGTCTATGGGAGACTCGAGCATTTTTGCGGTGGCACCCCCGGCAGTCTTTTAAAAGCCTAACAAGTGCCCAAAACGATAGGGACAGTGCTCAAATGACATGGGGACAGCATGGGAATCGCCCCAGGAAGCATTTCTGACCCCCAGGTCACTGCTGTCAACAACGTGGTCAGAGGTATTAAGCCACTTTTACGGGCTCACAATAAAACGTTCAAAAACGAAAGTGAAACTTTTTTCCTGTGAAATATGTTAAGGAACATCCTTTCCAGGGTAAAGACTTGTGTATAAGTTAAAATAAATGACCAAAAACAAAAATACTCCTCCACACCTTGGGCTATGTTCACAAGTAGCATTTTTAATGCGTTTTTGCACTTTTGTATTGCTTTCAACTATGACAAATGCATTCACCAGGAAATGTCATTTTAACATTTTACAACCTTATCTGGCCATGTGCTGTGTGACACATGCATAAAGTGCTGAAAAGACATGGGAACAGCATGGGGAAGACCCCTCGAAGCATCTCTGACTCCAAGGTCACTCTCTAAAAGTGTGCCCATCATAAGTGATCCTTGCCGCATCAGAAGATGCAGACTTGCAACTATCCCCATGCAAGTTCTAGTCCCAGGGCAGTGTTCAATTGTACCTCCCCCATTCCTTGCAATACAAGTGCAAGTATGCAGCCTGCCACCCACCCACCCCCAGGCTGCAATACCATACTGCTTGCTTGCTTGAACTTGAAATTGGGCCTTTTAGGCATGTGGAGGCGGAATCTGGCCACCACGTCATGGCTGTGTTGGCGGCCTGGAATCCATACTCAGTCCCCAGCCGCCCGGCGGCCAGGTGTCCATACTCGGTCCCCAGCCGCCCCGCGGCCGGGTGTCCACACACGGTCCCCAGCCGCCTGGGGGCAGCCGGATGTCCATAAACGGTCCCCAGCCGCCCCTATTTCTCCTTGGAACATCCCCCCACACACTTTTCTTATCCCGGCCTGCTTTAGGCAGCATTGGACAAGCCCAGCAGAGAACCAGACTCCTCCGGTGGGCCCTGACTTCTCCATCGGTGGAGTTGAGAGTGCCAAGGTGAGGAGCATGATGATGATGACAGAAGTTAGCATCTGCTATGTTTTCTTTTAATGCAAGTGTAAGTGTGCAGCCTGCCACCCACCCACCCCCAGACTACAATTCCATACTGCTAGCTTGCACTTGAAATGGGGCCTTTTAGTTTGGAGGAGGCCGAAGCTGGCCACTACCTCATGGCTGCTTCGGCAGCGAGGTATCCATACTCAGTCCCCAGCCGCCCCTATTTGTCCTGGTGTGCCTTATACATAAGATTAAGCGCGTATACCAAAACATTACCTGTGCCCTCCCCAGTGCATTTAGTGGGAAGGAGAGCCTATTCCGCTGTAGTGTGTGCATGCCAAACCCCTGTTCATGGTACATGCGAAGATGCCTCCCACCTTGCACCTGTCGTTGCTGACTTGCAACTATCCCCATTCAAGTCCTTGTCCCAGGGCAGTGTTCAATTGTACCTCTCCCATTCCTTGCAATGCAAGCGCAAGTATGCAGCCTGCCACCCACCCACCCCCAGGCTGCAATACCATACTGTTTGCTTGCACTTTAAATTGGGCCTTTTAGGCATGTGGAGGCGGAATCTGGCCACCACGCCATGGCTGTGTCGGCGGCCTTGTATCCATACTCAGTCCCCAGCCGCCTGGTGGCCGGGTGTCCCCGCTTGCTCCCCAGCCTCCAGGGGGTGGCCGGGTGTCCATACTCGGTCCCCAGCCACCCCTATTTGTCCCGGTAACCTTTCCCACACTTTTCTTAGCCTGGCCTGCTTTAGGGCAGCATTGGCCGAGCCCAGCGGACTATCAGACTCCTCCGGTGGGCCCTGGCTTCTCCATCAGGGGAGTTGAGAGTGCCAAGGTGAGGAGCATGATGAGGATGATAGAAGTTAGCATCTGCTTTGTTTTGTTGTAATGCAAGCACATGTATGTAGTAGCGGCTAGGCCTGAGGTGGTCAGCGTTTTGGCGCATATCCTACCTCCTCCGAGGATTGCTGGATGTTTTCCTGCTACTATCCAAGTTCTATGACTACCGTTAAAACAAAGCTTCAGGTGATAAATGATGGATGAGGTAGTGGCAAAGGAGAAAGAGCAGGAGGAACAGAGACCATTCACATCAATATCAGGCCAGTCAACCAGATATGTCTTGTAGGATATGTTTCTGTAACAAAAGGAGCGGTTCGGCTACACAGTTATAGGGCATACAGTGAGTGCAATGCCTGCCAAAAATTTCGAGGCACTCCAATGCCCCTTGGAAATGACATGGAGGTCAGAGGGCGTTAACTAAACCTTTTTTTCCATTTATAGCAACTGGGTCTCATGTGCACTGCTGGCCTAAGCAGTGAATGGAAGGCATTCCAAAAATTATGAGGAACTGCAATGCCCCTTACAAGAGCCATGTGTGGCACCCCAGGGGTCTGGTCACCACAGTAATAGAGATATTACGTCGGAGAGCAAGTGGGAGGTTTCCTGGTCAGGATCCCTTAAACATGCAACATCCTCCTGCCCCAGTCCTGGGAGGGGAGAATTCTGCCCTTATAAACTGGATCTGGGGCGGGGTTGAGTGAGTCAGAGAACAGAGAACAGTCAGAGTCAGAGTGAGAGCAAGGGAAAGTAACAGCAAGGAGCTCTGTAGGAGCTAGGAGCTAAAGACCAGGGGCTGGAAGCTGAGCAGAGCTCGCTCTGGCAGAAGACAATAGGAACCGGACACAGGAGTCCGAGGCTGTGAGGACTTATATATCCAGCAGCAGAAACCAGCCGGCAGGGGATTTCAGGTCCTCTGGCCATAGAAGCCCGGAGGCTCAGTCACAAGCAAGGGACCAGCACCGCCATCGTGGAGTGGAGGCTAACAGAAGGCCCCAAGTCACCAGCCATACGGGTGAGCACTACACGGTACACTCAGGGACGTGGGCTACTTCTACCCGCTTACAGCAAGGTAGCCAGGAAGAGTGCAGACAGACGGGGAGGCCTACAACTCCACATGGCCAGGGGAACTCCTGCTTGCTCACAGACTGACCAGGCCTCTTATGCTAGCCAGTACTCCCGGGAGGGTCTACCTTATAATCATCAGTAAAGACCCTGAACTGCACTGCAAAGACTCTGAGTCGTTCCTGCTGCGCTCATGCACCATCAACCCCATCATCCACACTCACTGCCCTGAGGCTATACTCCTCCCGTGGGGAGTTATCCCATTCTCTGCTGCGCACACAACACCAGCCTCAGCGGTCTGCCTCGCAGCGGTGGTACTCCCTGACCGCAATCCACGGGAGGCGCAGTCGGACAATTAACCTCAAAACCTAAGAAAGACTGCCACTGGTTTGACCAGCCTGAGCCACGGGACCGGGTCACCGCCATGGAGACTACAGACCCCAGAGACCCGGCACCGGGTATCCCACACACGTGTACACACGGCCCAGGGGGCGCGTCACATGCAGTACAGCATATTACAAACATAAGTCCCATTATTGGGGAGTGGGTGTTCCATAGTATTTGCTTATGCTTTCCAAGCAAAATCTGCCAAAAATTAGGACGGAGCAACTTGCAATGCCCCTTACAAGAGCCATGAAGTACAGCATATTACAAACATGAGTCCCATTATTGGGGAGTTGGTGTCCCATAGTATTTGCTTATGCTTTCCAAGCAAAAGCTGCCAAAAATTAGGACGGAGCAACTTGCAATGCCCCTTACAAGAGCCATGCAGTACAGCATATTATAAACATAAGTCCCATTATTGGGGAGTGGATCTCCCATAGTATTTGCTTATGCCTTGCAAGCAAAAGCTGCCAAAAATTAGGATGGAGCAACATGCAATGCCCCTTACAAGAGCCATGCAGTACAGCATATTACAAACATAAGTCCCATTATTGGGGAGTGGGTGTCCCATAGTATTTGCTTATGCTTTCCAAGCAAAAGCTGCCAAAAATTAGGACGGAGCAACTTGCAATGCCCCTTACAAGAGCCATGCAGTACAGCATATTACAAACATAGGTCCCATTATTGGGGAGTGGGTCTCCCATAGTATTTGCTTATGCCTTGCAAGCAAAAGCTGCCAAAAATTAGGACGGAGCAACATGCAATGCCCCTTACAAGAGCCATGCAGTACAGCATATTACAAATATAAGTCCCATTATTGGGGAGTGGGTCTCCCATAGTATTTGCTTATGCCTTGCAAGCAAAAGCTGCAAAAAATTAGGACGGAGCAACATGCAATGCCCCTTACAAGAGCCATGCAGTACAGCATATTACAAACATAAGTCCCATTATTGGGGAGTGGGTGTCCCATAGTATTTGCTTATGCCTTGCAAGCAAAAGCTGCCAAAAATAAGGACGGAGGAACTTGCAATGCTGGCACCCTGGTGGTATAGTGGTGGTGGAGGCTGAGGATAAGGAGAAGAAGATAAAACAGCCGAAACAAGGAAGAGTATACACATGTGTGGGTGTGAAGCGGTGCATGTGAATACACCTCCCGAAATAACACAGTGGATTTGACTTTATGTTACTCTGCTGTCATTTGGTGGTGATGAGAAGTCTGGCCCAATCCAGCCCTTGTTCATTTTGATAAGGGTCAGCTTGTCAGCATTGTCAGTTGACAGGCGAGTGCGCTTATCAGTTATAATTCCCCCAGCGGCACTAAAAACACGCTCCGATAACACGCTAGCGGCAGGGCAGGCCAGGACCTCCAAGGCGTACAGAGCGAGTTCATTCCAAGTGTCCAGCTTGGATACCCAATAATTAAAAGGCACAGAGGAATCACAGAGGATGCTGGTACGGTCAGCAAGGTACTCCCTCACCATCTTTTGAAACTTTCCACTCCTTGTGAGAGTACCCCGCGCCTCAGGGCCTGTAAGCTGGGCGGGTGTCAGAAAACTGTCCCAGAATGTTGACAGTGTTCCCCTGTGACCTCTGCCGCTAGCGTGTTCAGATGGGAATTTTTTTAAGAGTTCTGCAGCAAGGGCCTTCTGGTACTGCCCCATTTTTGTAGACCTCTCCATCTCAGGAATAAGAGAGTGAAAGTTCTCCTTGTAGCAGGGGTCTACAAGTGTCACCAACCAGTAATGACTGTCACCCAACATTTTAACAACGCGAGGGTCACTGTTAAGGCAGCGTAACATAAAGTCAGCCATGCGTGCCAGACTGGTAACGGGCAAGATTTCCGTGTCCTCACCAAGATGACGATTGACCATGCTCTCCTCCTCCTCTTCCTCCTCCCCCCTGTCCTCAGGCCGCCCACGCTGAACCGACGGTATGACACTTGTACAGGTACTACCGTCTACAACGCATGATAGCAGCTCCTGTTCTTCCTTCTCCTCCTCCTCCTCCTCTCCCTCATTGTCCCCCAATGCACGTTGGGATGAGATGAGACTGGGCTGTGTGTAATCGCCCGCTACGGCTTCTTGATCCATCTAATCATACTCTGGCTGCAATGCCTCCTCTTTAATTCTCTGCAGAGAGCGTTGCAAAAGACAGACAAGTGGGATGCTGACACTAATGATGGCGTCATCGCCACTCACCATCTTGGTGGCCTCCTCAAAGTTTGTCAGGATGGTACATATGTCAGACATCCAGGTCCACTCCTGAGGTCTTATGTGTGGAGTCTGACCTGAATATCGACGGCCTTGTTGCAGCTGGTACTCCACAACTGCTCTCTTCTGCTCACAAATCCTTTGCAACATGTGGAGGGTAGAGTTCCAACGTGTGGGGACATCACACACCAGTCAGTGTGCCGGAAGCTGCAAACACTGCTGCAACACAGCAAGGGAGGCGGAAGCTGTAGCCGACTTGCGAAAATGAGCTGACAGGCGGCGTACTTTCACGAGCAGATCTGGCAACTCGGGGTACGATTTAAGAAACCGCTGAACCACGAGGTTAAGCACATGAGCCAGGCATGGTACGTGTGTGATCTCACCTCGCCTCAGAGCCGCCACCAGGTTACGGCCATTGTCACACACGACCATGCCGGGATGTAGGTTCAGCGGTCTAAGCCACAGATCTTCCTGCTCTTTCACAGCTGTCCACAACTCACAAGCAGTGTGAGGTTTATCACCTAAGCTTATGAATTTCAGCACAGCCTGTTGCCGCTTGGCGGAGGCAGTACTGCAATGCTTCCAGCTTGTAACTGATGTGGTGATATCTGAGATGGAGGCTGAACATGAGGAGGAGGAGGATGATGCACAGGAGTTGTACACTGTGGGGGCAACTCTGACTGACATAGGGCCCGCAATCCTCGGTGTGGGGAGGATGTGTTCCGTCCCAAGGTCCGACTGGGTCCCGGCTTCCACTATGTTTACCCAGTGTGCCGTCAGAGAGATGTACCATCCCTGGCCACAAGCACTTGTCCACGTGTCCGTTGTCAGGTGGACTCTCCCAGTAACTGCGTTGTTGAGGGCACGGCAGATGCTTTGGGACACGTGCTTGTGTAGTGCGGGGATGGCACACCGGGCAAAATAGTGTCGGCTGGGGACCGAGTACCGAAGGACGGCCACCACCATAAGATTGCGGAAGGATTCCGTCTCCACCAGCCTAAAAGGCAGCATTTCCAACGCAAGCAGTCGTGAAATGTGCCAACTTAGGACTGTGGCCTGTGGGGCGTTAGCTGCGAATTTCCGCTTTCGTTCAAAGGTCTGGGATATGGACAATTGAACGCTGTGGTGGGACGTGGACGTGGACGTTGATGCTGTTTCTTGAGAAACTGCCATAACAAGGGAAGACTGAGAGGAGGGGGCATCTTTACATGCAGTATGGACAGGGGATTGCCTTGCACACACAACAGGGGGTTCTATTGCACGCACAACAGTGGAAGAAGCAGTGGTGACACCCGCTGACACTGGTCGTGGACCCTGGGTTTCGCCCCACAAAGTTGGGTGCTTTGCTGCCATGTGCCTGATCATGCTGGTGGTGGTCAGGCTGGTAGTTTTGCCACCCCTGCTGATGCTGGCATGGCAGGTGGAACATATGGCCTTTTTGGGGTTATCAGCAGAGTCTTTAAAAAAATTCCAGACTCTGGAAGACCTACCGCTTGTACTGGCAACGTCCCTCGTGTTGGTGTTACGGGGAACGGTTGCCTGCCTTCTGTCTGCGGCCACCACACTGCTTCTTCCTGCCTGTTGGGGTACTCTGCCTCCCTCCCCCTGTGTGCTGCTGGCCTCACTCTGCATGTCCTCCTTCCACGTTGGGTCAGTTACTAGATCATCCACCACCTCCTCCTCTTCCACTTGCGCACCACGATCCTCCTCCTCACTTCCTGGCAATTGTGTCTCGTCATCGTCCACCTCTTGTGACAGATTGCCAACGTCGACTTCCTGTGGCCGTGGCTGTTCAAATATTTGGGCATCGCAACATGGGATCTCCTCTTCCACCACTTCAAGCGTATCAGGCGAGGGGCCCAAATATGGAAATGGACCAGTGAACAGCTTTTCAGAGTGTCCAAGTGTGGGATCACTTGCTGTCTGACGACACTCGGCATGGTGGGAGGAAGGAGCATCAGGGTGAGGAGGAGTATGCGGTCGAGACTCACGGCTACTAAGAGTTGACCGTGTGGAAGACAGACCGGAGGTGGTGGTGCCCAGGTAACTGGAAGTATTATCTGCTTTCCAATTAATAACCTGTTCACACTGATCAGTTCTCAATACTAGTGTTGTTCTGTGCTTCCCTAGTAATTCGGTCAAGAAGTGGGAGCGAGAAGATATGGCTGTTGGTTGTGTCACATTTTCACCTTGGCCACAACCCCGTCCTCTGCACGAACCATCACCAGAACGTCCACTTCCAGGTCCCTTGCCACGCGTCCTGCCCATTGTAAATGAAGTAAAATAGCTTACACTTGCACTATCAATGGAAAAAGGGTAATAAAGAGTAGATTAGAACAGTGGAAGAGGAAAACCACAGTTATTGTTTACTGGGGTATACCACACTTTTTTAAATAGAGATATTTGCGGCTGAACAGTGAGCGACACACTCCAACTGCTTTTTATTTAGATACCAAAGGCCCAAAACTGGATAGTACAGCGATTTGACCCGTGGAACCGCGAAACCACACTGGGATGTCGGGCCTACACAAGACTATTTTCAACAGATATATTTTTGTGTCACAACAGTCAGGAGACACTACTGTTTTTCTTTACGGAAAAAACTACCAAAAGCTGAATAATAGAGATTTTTTACTGTGGGATGGCAAAACCACAGTTATTGTTTACTGTGGTATACCACACTTTTTTATATAGACATATTTGCGGCTGAACAGTGAGCGACACACTCCAACTGCTTTTTTTTTAGATACCAAAGGCCCAAAACTGGATAGTACAACGATTTGACCCGTGGAACTGCGAAACCACACTGGGATGTCGGGCCTACACAAGACTATTTTCAACAGATATATTTTTGTGTCACAACAGTCAGGAGACACTACTGTTTTTCTTTACGGAAAAAACTACCAAAAGCTGAATAATAGAGATTTTTTACCGTGGGATGGCAAAACCACAGTTATTGTTTACTGGGGTATACCACACTTTTTTAAATAGAGATATTTGCGGCTGAACAGTGAGCGACACACTCAAACTGTTTTTTTTTTAGATATAAATGGCCCAAAATGGATAATACAGAGGTTTGAACCGTGGAAGTGCAAAACAACACTTCTGTTTCTCTAGCCTACACCAGACTATTTTCAACAGTTATATTTGTGTCTGAAAAATCAGAGACACGCTTTTTTTTTTGGGGGGGGGGGGTACACACCAAAAGGTTAATAAGACAGGTATTTGTACAGTGTGAAGGAGGAAAAAAAAAGGAGGATTTAGATGAAAAAAAAAGGATTTTTCCTGGCCCCCGACACCTGGTGCTAAGTCCAGCAATTTCAGCAACAGGAGCACACAGGACTGTAATGCAACGTTTGCTGGTATAACCACTGTGTCTCCTATACAGCCTGCCTGCCTGCCTGGTATCTGGGATGGATATTAGTCCTGAAAAGGACTGTTTGTTTGTTCTGGCAGCCTTTACAGACCCTACACTAACTATTTTGCAGTTTATATCTCTCCCTAAATCAGCAGCGCTGTCCCTACACTGTCTAATCCGGAGCGACTGTGTCCAAGATGGCGGCGCCCGGTTTTAAATACTCGAGGTGACGCTGTGCGGCCAGCCAATCACTGTAATGCCACAACCAACATGGCTGCGGCATTACAGTGCATGGCAGGCAATCCCTGCATGTTCATTGGCTCTGTAAAGAGCGCCAAACATGCAGGGCAGAGACCCGAGCTCCCGCCCGAGTAACCCGGAAATGCTCGGTGCTCGCTGAATATTTCGAGTAGCGTGATGCTCGGGCGAGTACCGAGCAGTGTCGAGCATGCTCGCTCAACACTAGTAAAAATAATTTTTTTTTGCAAAGTCTCATGAGAAGGATCTCAACAAAACCCTGATCTCAACCCTGAACATTTTTAAAGAGGATGCTCACTCAGAATAATTTGGTGCAGTAATCAGTTGGCCAATGCAGGATTGGCTTTTCTGATCCATGATGATCAACTGTTAATCGTGGGAAAGTCATATATCCCAAAAGCAATGTCCAAATTTACTAATGCCTCAATTGACATAAATCTCTACAGTCATTGTCATTTTTCATAGAAAAATGATAGCACCAAGAGGGAGAACAAACCCTATAATATTGCCCATAGTTTACAAATGAAATAGTATAGAAGTTACATTTGGCAATATATTAAACTAGCTATTGAACCCGTTTTACACCCGTGTGGCAAGCATTTTTATTGCTATACGGTCTCCCATTAAGGTATATGCTCCCCCATCCTGTTATGTGCTGCCCCCATCCTGTGCCCTCCATCCTGTTATGTGCTGCCCCCATCCTGCGCCCTCATCCTGTTATTTGCTCCTCCATCCTGTTATGTGCTGCCCCCATCCTGAGCCCCCATCCTGTGCCCCCATCCTGTTTTGTGCTCCCCCATCCTGTCATGTGCCCCCCCAATTCTGTTATGTGCTCCCCCATCCTGTTATGTGCTCCCCTGTCCTGTTATGTGCACCCCTATCCTGTTATCGGCTGCCCCCATCCTGTTATGGGCTGCCTCCATCCTGTTATGGGCTGCCCCATCCTGTTATGTGCTCCTCCATTCTGTTATGTGATGCCCCATCCTGTTATGTGCTCCTCCATCCTGTTATGCGCTGCCCCCAACCTGTTATGTGCTGCCCCCATCCTGTTATGTGGTGCTCCCATCCTGGTATATGCCCTCCATCCTGTTATGTGCACCTTCATCTTGTTATGTGCTGCCCCCATCCTGCTCCTCCATCCTGTTATGTGGTGCCCCCAACCTGCGCCCCCATCCTGTTATGTGCTGCCCCCATCCTGTTATATGCTGCCCCCGTCTTGCACCCCCATCCTGTTATTTGCTGCCCCCATCCTGCGCCCCAATCCCGTTTTGTGCAGCCCCCATCCTCTTTTGTGCAGCCTCCATCCTCTTTTGTGCAGCCCCCATCCTGCTCCCCCATCCTGGTATTTGCGCCCCCATCATGGTCCATGCTCCCCTATTCTGGTATTTGTGCCACCCATCCTGATATTTGTTCTCCCCTATCCAGGTCCCCCATCCAGGTATTTGTGCTGTCCCCTTCCTTTTTTGTGCTGCCCCCATCCTGTTTTGTGCTGCCCCCATCCTGTTTTAAGCCGCCCCCATCCTGCACCCCATCCTGTTTTGAGCTGCTCCCATCCTGCACCCCCATCCTTTTATGTGCTGCCCCCATCTTGGTCTCCCATCCTGTTTTGTGCAGCCCCCACCTTGCACCCCTATCCTGTTATGTGCTGCTCCCATCCTGCACCCCCATCCTTTTATGTGCTGCCCCCATCCTGCGCCCCCATCCTTTTTTGTGCTGCCCCCATCCTGCTCCCCCATCCTCGTATTTGTGCCCCCATCCTGGTATTTATGCTCCCCCATCCTGGTATTTGTTCTCCCTCATCCTGGTATTTGTGCCCCCCCATCCTGATATTTGTGCTCCCCCATCCTTGTATTTGTGCTCCCTCATCCTGGTATTTGTGCCCCCTTCCAGCTCCACCATCCTGGTATTTGTTGTCCCCCATCCTGGTATTTGTGCTACCACATCCTGGTGTTTGTGCTCCCCCATCCTCGTATTTGTGCTCCCCCATCTTGGTATTTGTGCCCCCATCCTGCTTCCCCATCCTCGTATTTGTGCTCCCCCATCCTGGCGCGCTCTCCGGTGCCATTTTGTTGAAGACAAATTTGCACACTGCAAACTTGTCTTCAACAAAATGGAGCCGGAGATCGCGCTATGCGCAGGCGCGAACCTCGGTACCACACGCCTCCTCCAGACTCGCCAGAGATCGAGGTATGTGTCCTAATGGTGCTGGAGATAGCGGTATGCGGTCAGCGCTTTTGCATACTGTGATCTCTGACACCACAGTCCTTCATCCTCATCCTCCTCCCACTCACCTATAATCGCAAATGTTTTCTTCTGTCTCTGGCTAGACTGCGCAGGCACATCGCGCTTGCGCAGTCTATAGAGCCTTCGAACAGACAGACACATTTACTTTTATATTATAGATGCTAAGGTATTTTCATCAATCCATTTTTTCTTCTCCCATTGTTTCATTAAAATAATAGGGCACTAACTGAGTAAATTAACACACTGAAAACAATAATTGCAGAAAATGGTTTCATGCATCTCCAGCAACATGACAAGTCTACGGGACTTCAAGGGGATCTTGATTTTGAGCAATCTCTATTTTATTAGATGGTCCCTTGACAATAATTTGATTACAAAGTGTCCACCTGCAGACAGCTCCAGTGATCTGAAAATCTGACAGTAAGTATTCAATCTCTCTCCCTTGCCACCACAGGGCAAATGAAACGTTAGACATTGCCCATTCACATCAAGGGTTTGTGTATAATGCAGTAAAGGATAAGACCTCCAGACCTTTAATGCCCATCATGAATACATTTATACCTGTGTGAGGGTGGTGAGGATGGTATCTCACTCCTCTGATATTTCTGTTGGTTGAATGTATTTTACAGGCATGTTACTGCTATGTATTTAATGGTTATTTCCCTATGGGCTGCAGTGTTGAATGGAGGCCACAAGATGTCCCTGTCTTTCTTTTCACTCTGGTATAGAATGTAGGTGAACTCTGCCTAGATACAGACAATCGTGCACAAAGACAGTTTGAGGGTTCATTAGAAGTACAGTCCATAGTGAGAGGGAGTTTTGTGGATTCTGGGAGAAGGGATCCATTTTAGTCAGTCTAGAAGAGTAAGAGAAAAAGGGATGACAGATTGTTCCTTGTGTGGAACTACAAGGCTCATGAGGAAAAGGACCTAGTTACACAGGCAGCAGGACGACACAGGCAAGTGGGGAACCCTGCAGGAGAAAAGCTTAGAAGTCCAGGAAGCATACTGTCCAGTGAGAAAGGGGACCTTGGGATGAGATAGCGTCCTGCTGTGAGTACTGAAGCGTACTGTCCAGTGAGAAAGGGGACCTTGGGATGAGATAGCGTCCTGCTGTGGGTACTGAAGTGTACTGTCCAGTGAGAAAGGGGACCTTGGGATGAAATAGCGTCCTGCTGTGGGTACTGAAGCATACTGTCCTGCAAGAAAGGGACCTTGGGACAAGGCATCGCTCTGCTGTGGGTACTGAAATAGGGAGCATGTCTCTCCGAGCGGCCCCTAAGACTGATATAAGCAAGGACACAGGGGATCAGGGCATAGCGACACACGTGGACCCGTATGACTCTACCCCTAAGGAAAATGCAGGCATTAAAGATCTCTCCTCACTACTGTGCCGTACCTGTTGCCAGAAACAAAGTGCAGATTGTAACTCTGAGAATGGAGCCTGTGTACAGTGTGGCAAGTGATGAAAAATGCATATCCTGTTACTCTATGTTCACCTGTTTGACTGTGCATAAAAAGATCACTGTTTATAACAGCTGGTTTGGCTTTTTGACTGAGAGGGTTAAACGGGACTGTTCTACACCAAGTACATTAACAGGAACTGTGGAGATATCATATCTTGAAGCATCGTCACACATGCAACCTCACAGTACACTATTTCCCAGAGGTGTATGACTCGCCCCCTGGGCCGTGGGGCACTCGGAACCGGGCAATAGGGAGACGATGGGGGTAGTAGTGGCGACCCGGTCCCGTGGCTCAGAGTGGTCAGACCAGTGGCAGTCTTTTAGATGTTTTAAGAGATGTCCGACTACGCCACCCGTGGATTGCGGTTATTAGGAACCGCCGCTGCAGGGCAGACCGCTGGGGCCTATGAGGTATGCAGCTGGGATGGTGTGACTCCCCACGGGAAGAGTGCGGCCCCAGGGCAGTGTAGTGGATGGTGGGAGTGATGGTGGTGAGAGTCCCAGTACCGGTAGTGCCGGAGGAGCGAAAAAGCACACAGACAACGTACTGCAGTCCAGGGTCTTTACTCACGGTTAATATCACTTCTGCAGGGAATGACTGCCCGAGCCGTGCTGCGTCCACCAGGTGTGGGGCCCGGTCAACTCCCAGGCAATTCAGGAGTATGGCTCAGGACCCCCTTTTGTACTTTCTCTGGCCTGCCTCACCAGTGACCCACTTTTGTCCAGCTGCCGCGGACCTGTGTGGTTAAACGTGGGCCCCGTCCTCCGCTGTCCTATATGGTGCCTTCCAAGCAGGTTTGATGAGGTGTCGCACCAATAGATGATCACGACGACCGGTCTTTGGCTGAGGGTAGTTTCTCCTCCACCAACTTGGGATCCGGTACCCTTAATCTGCCTGACCCTTCACCCTGGATTCTCGTGGGTTCTTAGGGTCCCTTCCACCTTCTTGTTCCTGAGCCCTTCTGTTTCTCTGTCTCTTCTTCTCCCTTTCCGTTCCTTCCTGTTCCTTTCTGTTCCGTTCTCTTGGAGCTGAGATGAGCCAAAATCTCAGCTCCCCTTCACCTCCTCCTCGGCCTCTCACTAGGCCTTTCTGGAGTAGAGCTCCTACAGAGCCTCTACTCCCTGTCTTCTCCTCTCTGGACAGAACCTAGATCTAAGATGGTGCCCACCTTTTATACCTCCCTCTGACCATGAGCCCAGGTGACCAGCAACCAATGAGCTCCTTCCTACGCTCAGGAATCAACCCCTATCTGCCCCTACAGCAATGGGTGTTCCACCCCCCTCCCCACTCCAGGCAGGGACATAGTCGGTCGTGCCTGCACTTCTGTCTAGTGGGAGCACCGTTGAGCTGTCCCTCGGAAATGGGGTGTGTGTGCTGTATGCAGCTAACTGAGCCCTGGTCCATACTCCATCCTTACCTGGGAGTGGAATATCACACCTCTGGTCTGAGGTGCAATACCCCTGTAGCGGCCGAACCCTCGGGGCGCTACATTCCCCCCTGGTAAAGCACAGCACGTCCTCGGGCAGGAAAAGAGCAAAAACAGTTGATTACAGGACATGCAAAACTTTTTAAAACTTTTTACATTTAGAAACGGACGACACAGTTCAGTTCCCTTTATGGGACACACTTTTCTTTTCACTAGACATTATGGAAACATTTTCAGTACTTCCGGAACTCTTTTGTATAAAACATCTTATAAAACGTTTGCATTATCACCTAGCAGCATATAAAACTTTCCCATGTAAAACATTTTTAAGTAAAGCACATTCTTGGATTCTTGGATCATGGCCGCGGTGCAACTTGCGACCAGGTGTTCTTTCTTCTTCTAAGTGCAACAGTCCAGCAAATTTGCCTTGAGGTAGACATTGCAGTCTTTTTATAAAACCAGTAGGGGGCGCTTTAAGAAGCGCAACTATATACATGGGATTGGCCGTTCCCAGTCCTCGGCCGGTTGAAAAGGGGGGATGGCAGCTCTCAGTCCTCAGCCAGGTCACTTAGGGGATAGGGCAACAATCAAACAGTCCTATATCAGTCCCAACGGGGACCACACTCAATTTGAAACAGTCCCACACAGTTCCTTTGTACCCTGACGGGTAACTATTTATATTGGCGCTTCTTCTTACTCTCTATCGTCGTCCTCCATATGCGCCTTGCTCCTCCTCGTCATCTTCAGGCCCATCCGGGTCCTCTTGGTACTCAACGTCCGAGTAGTGCTGTTCCTCCTCCTCTACTACTCTGTGGACGTGGAGGGCGTACCATCCCTTCACGCCTTGGTGTCCGGTGTAAGACACCACATCCCCTGGAAACAGATCTCGCCCTCGATGACCCTCCGGCAGGTGGCTCTCCACATCTCTCCTCGTCACGAACACATCGCTGATGGTCTCAGGGTCTCGGATGAAACCCCAGCCGCGCTCCATCTGGAA
This sequence comes from Phyllobates terribilis, assembly GCF_046119375.1. Lineage (NCBI taxonomy): Eukaryota > Metazoa > Chordata > Amphibia > Anura > Dendrobatidae > Phyllobates > Phyllobates terribilis. Next base: position 344,374,768 of record NW_027362769.1, on the reverse strand, counting down.
CTTCACAACAGTCCCGGTGACTCGGGGACTGCGGGCAGTTCGGGGATCTCGCCGGACCTTCATTTTCTGCTCCGCGCTCTGGACCTGCAGCTTCTCTTGTTTCACCCGCCGCTCTCGCTGCTCCCTCTCAAACATTTCCAGCTATTGGCGGCAGGCCTCCCGCCGTTCGGCTGCGCCCGCTCGTGTTTCCCTTGTGAACCCCATTAGGTCCTCCCCGGTGGGGTCCCATTCAAACTGGGCATTATCCAATGGCAGCTGGGGGATTTCCTGAGGTGCCGGAGCAGGTATGAGGGGCTCAGATGGTACTTCAACCTCCGCGGGCGGGCTCCTCCGAAAGCGGGGGTTGACAAACTCGGGGGGCCAGATGAAAGGCAGCCCATCCGGACTGGTGTGTTGGGCGAAGAGATCTGCGCCCAGTGGTGGTACTGCAGCAGCAGGGGGTGCAAGCGGGTTGGCGGCGCCCGGGGGCACGTGGCCTTGCGACCAGGCCTGTGCTGGTCGTTTCCTTGTTGCTCCCAGGGGTGGTACAGCGGGTGCAGGGGGTTCCGTCGGGGCAGCGGCGCCTGGGGGCGCTGGGCCTTGCGGCCGGGCCTGCGATGGCAGTTGGCTGAGCATGCCTGGGGTCAGAGGGCACGGCGTGGGGCGGGGCTCACTGACAGCGTCGACGGCCTGGGGGCCGGTTGATGGCGGTGGAGGCACAGTGTCGACGGCGGGTCCAGGTGTGTTGGGCTCCGCAACGGGGTGCAGGGGCAGGTCGGCGGCCCCAGGGTTCGGGGTAGGGGCGTCTCCGTTACCTGCCTCTCCTGTCGCAGCCTTCTCCGCGGCGTCGTCTTCAGCCTCCGCTCTGTCTTCACTGCCCTCGGTGGCTGGTGTGCCGCTGGATGTCGCTGGCGCCTCCTGCTGCAGGGTCACAGCCCGCCGGGCCACTTCCTCTTTCCACCCAGCGATCACGTCCTGCTGCGCCCGGACCATCCTCCGGTCCAGCTCCTCCAGCGCCGCCCGCGTATACTCGGGGTCCTCCTTGGGGAGATGGGCTAGCAGCTCGGTGAGGCTGCATGGTGGTGTAGCTTGCAGCAGGCCCCTTGCCAAAGTACTGGAGCTGATTTCTTTCTCCATCTCCGGGTGCGGCCTGGCCAAACTGATCCAGACCACCCCCTGCCCCGCAGTTTTCTTCTCTTTCCGCCCCCATGGGGGGTGGTCCTGGGGCATTCTGCTGACAATCACTCTCAGGGGCAGCCCCCCCACGTTGACGGACATTTCTACAGCCGTGCTCATGGTTGTTGGGGGCGGGCTTCCTCTTTGGCGCCATTCTGGGACCCGGCCCACGATGGGAGGCGGCCTCCTGTGGTCTTTTGGCGTGCACATTATGGCGCTCGTTCTTCTGGGGCGGGCGCCATCTTTAGTACAGTGAAACAGTCTCTTTTCAGGCACGCAGTACCCGTGGTTAGCGGGCACGAAATCCTGCCGACTACTCCAAAGCTGACTCGCCCCCTGGGCCGTGGGGCACTCGGAACCGGGCAATAGGGAGACGATGGGGGTAGTAGTGGCGACCCGGTCCCGTGGCTCAGGGTGGTCAGACCAGTGGCAGTCTTTTAGATGTTTTAAGAAATGTCCGACTACGCCACCCGTGGATTGCGGTTATTAGGAACCGCCGCTGCAGGGCAGACCGCTGGGGCCGATGAGGTATGCAGCTGGGATGGTGTGACTCCCCACGGGAAGAGTGCGGCCCCAGGGCAGTGTAGTGGATGGTGGGAGTGATGGTGGTGAGAGTCCCAGTACCGGTAGTGCCGGAGGAGCGAAAAAGCACACAGACAACGTACTGCAGTCCAGGGTCTTTACTCACGGTTAATATCCAAGTCACTTCTGCAGGGAATGACTGCCCGAGCCGTGCTGCGTCCACCAGGTGTGGGGCCCGGTCAACTCCCAGGCAATTCAGGAGTATGGCTCAGGACCCCCTTTTGTCCTTTCTCTGGCCTGCCTCACCAGTGACCCACTTTTGTCCAGCTGCCGAGGACCTGTGTGGTTAAACGTGGGCCCCGTCCTCCGCTGTCCTATATGGTGCCTTCCAAGCAGGTTTGATGAGGTGTCGCACCAATAGATGATCACGACGACCGGTCTTTGGCTGAGGGTAGTTTCTCCTCCACCAACTTGGGATCCGGTACCCTTAATCTGCCTGACCCTTCACCCTGGATTCTCGTGGGTTCTTAGGGTCCCTTCCACCTTCTTGTTCCTGAGCCCTTCTGTTTCTCTGTCTCTTCTTCTCCCTTTCCGTTCCTTCCTGTTCCTTTCTGTTCCGTTCTCTTGGAGCTGAGATGAGCCAAAATCTCAGCTCCCCTTCACCTCCTCCTCGGCCTCTCACTAGGCCCTTCTGGAGTAGAGCTCCTACAGAGCCTCTACTCCCTGTCTTCTCCTCTCTGGACAGAACCTAGATCTAAGATGGTGCCCACCTTTTATACCTCCCTCTGACCATGAGCCCAGGTGACCAGCAACCAATGAGCTCCTTCCTACGCTCAGGAACCAACCCCTATCTGCCCCTACAGCACTGGGTGTTCCACCCCCCTCCCCACTCCAGGCAGGGACATAGTCGGTCGTGCCTGCACTTCTGTCTAGTGGGAGCACCGTTGAGCTGTCCCTCGGAAATGGGGTGTGTGTGCTGTATGCAGCTAACTGAGCCCTGGTCCATACTCCATCCTTACCTGGGAGTGGAATATCACACCTCTGGTCTGAGGTGCAATACCCCTGTAGCGGCCAAACCCTCGGGGCGCTACATGTATATAGGTTATCTGGCACCCAGGGCAAGAATTCAGTTTGGCGCCCCCCCACTTCCCCCAACCACCACTCAAAGCACATAAGCGATTTACACTCTTAGGCCACGGCTCAGCAGTGGGAGCCAAAACCAGGTGAGGAACAATCAGAGAAAAGGTATAATAGAAACAAGTGCACCAATTCTGCATTTATCACCCACTCATGGTTTTGGCTCCCAACTCCTGAAAAAAAATACTGACCGAATACTGACCAAATACTGATAGAGGGGCCGTGGCCTTACAGTCACATGCTGGCTAGCTGCTCTTCCTAATTCTCTCAATGTTTAGTGAAAAAATGAGAGAAGCCGGAAGAAAACTAGTCATGTGACCGTGTGAAAATCGCATATGAGTGAAGAGGCCACGTGATGACTGCGGTAACCAGCAAGCAGAGCTGAATCCTGACAGTATATTACACGCTGTTAGGATTGTCTACAGGACTTCATTTTATAGTTAAAGGGCTTGTCCAGGTTTGAGATGAAAGTCTGCAGTCACGCATGTCTAGTCAGCACGTGACCACAAGTATGCAAATCACCAGCATGAGAGAATCCTGACAGCGTGTAGTGCGCACTGTGAAAATTCAGAAGTCTGCAGCCACATTGAGTGACTGCAGACACATCACAAACCTGGACAACCACTTTAATGCTTTTAACATAAATAAAAGTATGAGAATTAGTATCACAAAAAACATTTACATACAGGTACCTTTTTAGATGAACAACTCCAGAGACAACGTCTCTTTCTTTTCATCTTCATCTTGTCCTGAAGCCATGATGACTTTTCCCATTCACACCTTGTCTCTGCAGACTACCTTCTTCTCCGGTCTTCTGCAGCACATCACCACAAAATGCCCTTAAAGATAACAGTGAAATAATGCTTCTGAATAAAAATATCTGCCCTACGCTGAGCCCCTGAATAAATAACTGTCCCTCACTATATTCCCTGCACAAAATATGACGCCACATTGTCCCTCTTATGGTACAGGACCTCCACACTGCCGCCTCCTTTCCATATTTGGCCCCCTTTTCACACTGTCCTCTCAGACTATGTCCCCCTTATAGGGTCCAGTCTCTATACTGTACCCCCTCATCACACTCTCCCTCCTTAGCATGCTGTCTCTTCCTGGCTGTGACCTTACACTTTCCCCCCATGCTACCCCCCCACACACACTACTCAGTCTTTATTCTGTGCCCACTCACACTTTTCTCCCCCATACTGTCTCTTCACACATTTTGCCCTCCCTCCTCATACGGTCTTCTCTCACATTCCCCCCGACTTCCCATTCTGTCTCCTCACAAATTTCCCTGCTCCCCATACTGTGTGTGTACCCATCCCCAACTCGCTCCCAATACATTTCCCCCTTCACTCCCCATACTGCGTTTGCACCCATACTCCCCATTCTGTGTCTGCAACAATCCCCTCACTCACCATACTGTGTCTGCACCTATCTCTCCAAATCACCATATTGTGAATGCACCCATCATCCCATACTATTTCCTCATATATGCCCCCAATCTCCCCACTTTCTCCTCATACTCTGTGGCTTCAAACACCTCCTGCTGTCCATATTGTCTAAACCTGTCCCTCCCTTGCTCCCCAAACTTGTGTCCTCAAATCTTCTCCAACCTTCTCCCCCACAGCATAAATATTTCCCCCACAGCATAAATATTGCCCCCGCAGCATAAATATTCCCCCCACAGCATAAATATTGCCCCCCCACAGCATAAATATTGCCCCCACAGAGTAAATGTTGCCCCCACAGAGTAAATATTGCCCCTCTCTTTTCATTGTCTTCAGCTCCAGTGTGGAGCACTTTCCACCACCTCTATGTGCAGCTGCGCCGACCAGTGACGTCAGCAGCGTGATCACATGACCTGATCACGCTGCTAACTTTGCTCTGACCCAGCAGTCAGAGCTTCAATTGTACTTGTGTCTGAAAGCACAATTGAACACTTGGAGCCGGCAGCTGCACATTCTGTGAGCTGGCTGTCAGCTTGACACCCTGCTCAGAGAACGGTCGAATCCCTGTCCGAGGGACGGCAGAACGCAGCCGCCGGGGGAGACACTTCAGACCGCTGCATTAGGCGGTCCGATTGCGCACCCCTACTTGCTGCGCCCGGGGCACATTCCCTGGCTGCCCCCCTAGATACACCTCTGCTATTTCCTGTAGTGGGCCAGGGTGTCAAAGAAATGACACTCGCCCATCACTACCACCCTGAGCCCCGTTACATTTGGCGTTGTCTGCAGGATGAAGAGGGCGGCGTAGAAAAGACCCGTGGCACAGATGAGAGGGCGTCTGAATACATGCGGCCAAGATGGTGGCCAGAAGCATGGAATCCAAGATGGCAACGGCGGCGGGGAAAAGAAGAAGAAAGTCTGCCTATCGTGGGCGTGGATGGCGCCCGAGAGTGTGAAAATGTGTCCAGCCTCCAAGGGTGTCGGCCAGAAGAAGGATGTCCCCTGCAGCTAGAATCTAGCCCGGAGTGGGAAGTGCGTACCTAAGGAGGGCGCGGCACAGTGTGAGGCACAGCCCGTTGGGTGGAAGATGGAGGATGCAGGAGGCGTGGCCAAAAGCAGAGTTGCCAGGAGTGAAGTGTGACACAGCAGACGTGTCAGAAATCCAGCCAAAGAATAGGCAGAGCCAAACCCACAGGAAGCGCATAGTAAGTGAGCGACCAGCGCCATTTTCTCGGAAGCGTGTGTGGAGGAAGGAGCTTATGAGAAGAGCTCTGGCAAAGATGGCTGATATGGATCAAGAGGCAGTTGAGCAAGTCAAGGCCAGCGATGAGGTGAAGGGGTCAGTGGTTCTGTGCATGGAGCATGGAAACGTGATCCGGATCAAAGCCTCAAAAGTCGCAGTGGTGATGAAGGCTGAGAAGGCGGTGGGACGAGGCCATAGAGAGAAAACGCAGATGGCACTGGTAGTCCGTGAGTGATCAGAATGTGCGGGAGGATGCCTGAATGGGGATTGATAAGGGTGATGAACTGAGCTATGGCGAGTTTGGAAGGATCCCCGCAATCTGAGACCCAAGAGGCCTGTGAGAGGGAAAACAGAAAGTTGCCGTAGGCAGAAGTGCTTCTACAGTTTCCTCAAGTTGGCTGAATAGCCAGGAAAATTGGTCCAGTTGGAGAGACAAGTCAGATCTTAAGGACTCGAGTTTTAGGCATCCCGTCTCTGTTTGCAAGAAGAAAAAAAAGGACAGATGGAACCTTTTTGACCAGAAGGCCTGTGTGGTTTTTTTTCCAAAAGGAATCGGAGGGACTGTTAGGGATACCCTCAAGGCCTGGTGGGCCTGTGTTAGCCGCTGTCGGCTGACGTTGTTTGTTTTACCCCCTTACTGGATTGGAGGATGTTGCAGCTGCAAGAGGGTTGCACACCCTTTGCTGAGGACTGTGCCCAATCCCATAAAAGGATGTTGCTCCGCCAAGGGACTGTGTGCTTGCCACGTAGGCAGGTCTGTATAGTGAAAGGACTGAAACCCTGGTCCTAAGGACTGTTGTTGGGGGGAGGTGTGATGGACAACCTGATGCTCTAGCGAGTTCAGGAACTTTGAGGACTGTGCCCTTGGATAGGAAGGGCTGCTACTGTGTTGGCCCATGGGCCTCTGTTAAGTATGGGCATGAACCATTTGTTCTGGGGTCCTTACCGAGAAGGGCCGGACGTCCAGTGAGGAGAAGACGTCTGAGTAAGAATTTAGTCTGAATGTGTTAAAATGTTTGATTTTGTATTAACCCTTGCTTTTAGGTCCTGTATGGTTGAGGACGACCATAATTAAAGTATGGGGGGATGTGAGGGTGGTGAGGATGGTATCTCACTCCTCTGTTATTTCTGTTGGTTGAATGTATTTTACATGCATGTGACTGCTATGTATTTAATGGTTATTTGCCTATGGGCTGCAGTGTTGACTGGAGGCCACAAGATGTCACTGTCTTTCTTTTCACTCTGGTATAGAATGTAGGTGAAATCTGCCCAGATACAGACATCAGGCAGAAAGACAGTTTTAGGGTTAATTAGAAGTACAGCCCATAGTGGGAGGGAGTTTTGTGGATTCTGGGAGAAGGGATCCATTTTAGTCAGTCTAGAAGGGTAAGAGAAAAAGGGAAGACAGATTGTTCCTTGTGTGGAACTACAAGGCTCATGAGGAAAAGGACCTAGTTACCAAGGCAGCAGGATGACAAAGGCAAGTGGGGAAACCGGCAGGAGAAAAGCTTAGAAGTCCAGGAAGCGTACTGTCCAGCAAGAAAGGGGACCTTGTGATGAGATAGCGTCCTGCTGTGGGTACTGAAGTGTACTGTCCAGTGAGAAAGGGGACCTTGAGATGAAATATCGTTCTGCTGAGGATACTGAAGCATACTGTCCAGCGAGAAAGGGACCTTGGGACAAGGCATCGCCCTGCTGTGGGTAGTGAAACAGGGAGCACGTCTCTATAATCGGCCCCGGGGACTGATATAAGCTAGGACACAGGGGATCAGGGTATAGCGACACACGTCGACCCGTATGACTCTACCCCTAAGGAAAATGCAGGCATTTAAGATCTCTCCTCACTACTGTGCAGTACCTGTTGCCAGAAACAAAGTGCAGATTGTAACTCTGAGAATGGAGCCTGTGTACAGTGTGTCAAGTGATGAAAAATGCATAACCTGTTACTCTATGTTCACCTGTTTGATTGTGCATAAAAAGATCACTGTTTATAACAGCTGGTTTGGCTTCTTGACTGAGAGGGTTAAACGGGACAGTTCAGCACCCAGCGCATTAACAGGGACTGTGCAGATCTCAGATCTCGGAGCATCGTCACACATGCAACCTCACAGTACACTATTTCCTATAGTGGGCCGGGGTGTCAAAGAAGTGATACTTACCCATAACTACCACCCTGAGCCCCGTTACACTTGTTTCACTCAGTAACCCAACTGAAATATCTTTGTACCCAGCTAAAAACTGTTGCATCCTCACCGACTATACAAAGAGTACAGTATCCTACCTCCATCAGAGATTCATAGGGCCTTTTCAGGTCCACCAGGTTGAGATTTCCAATGACAGGCAGAGGCATAGGACCAGGGGGCATCTTTTCTGTGCTCTTCTTAACTCCATTTATCCAATAGATGAATAGTGCAATGCAAATTGAAAAGTATACCAACACATCGGCTCTAGCCAAAAAGTAGGCAATAAAAGCCATAGCGAAGTACAGTTAAGAGTCCGTTCTGGTTGTGCTGCTGTCCTTATATTTATACACATGGGCTTATTTTTCCTACATGTGTTAATCTTTACTAGGGCACAAATAACCCGCTAATTGGCTCATTGCCATTTACGTTGGTCAGACAATCTTTGCTTAGATTGCACAATCTTTCTTTTTACAGACATTGCATTATGCATTTCACCCAAATAAATGCTGACCAAGGTGTATTATAAATGTAATATTTTATAGTAGGAGAAAGAAATATGATTTAATTTTTTTTTATCTTATCTGTTCTGCAGCTGTACCACTGCCATGGTGTAAAGTTCACATACTAATGTTTGGGGACAAAAATGAATTGATTTTTAGTTATAATAGGATCAGGGCCCAGAAAAGATATTTTGGCGCCCTAGGCAGATGAAGCCCATGGCACACACTCCAAACAAAGGAATTGGTCAGAGACTACGGTAACAGGACCCCTTATGCACCCCCCAATGGGTCATGAAGCAAGCTCAGACAACCATTTTCACTAATAATGTTAAGTTTTTCATAAAAAAATACCATAAAAAATAAGATGTGGTGTACTTTAGGGGTGCAATTCCAAAGTTAGATATAGAATCATTCATTGTTTACGGACTGGTTACGCAATACAAGGGACACATAACAATATTCGCTCCTGACATGCTATATTTTAAAATGTCAGACTCAATAATACCTTAACTATAATGGAGGCCATTTGGTTTCAATTAAGGTGTCCAGCATTTGGTGGATAGCCAAATGAAAGCTAAACAAACTCCATATAGATAATGCAATTTTTTTTTGCGTCCTTTATGCGACAAATACAGCTTCCAACAAAGCTGGTGGTGGTTCTGGTGTCGTATTCCTGTACTGATGGTGGTTCAGTTGCCGTGTTCCTGTACTGATGGTGGTTCTGTTGCCATACTCTTTACCGATGGTGGTTCTGGTGCCATATTCCTGAGTCTAGTGTGACTCTGGTGACATATTCATGTTCTGAAAGTGGTTCTGGTGACTTATTCATGTAGTGTTCTAGGGATGAAAGCATGTACTGATGGTGGTTCTCAAGAAGTAGTGTTTTTATTGAAAAAACATCAAAAACTTTACTACGGGGTTAGTGTTGGGGGTGTCTTATAGAGATGAGCGGTGTTCGACTCGAACTGTTCGCCAATCTCAAATTCAAGCTGTTTTGGGCGGTGTTCGAGCCGTTCGGCGAACACGAACGATTTGAAAAAAATTCGGCTGTTCGAGGTTATGTTCGATAACTGTTCGTGCACCAAAATCATAACTGGATTTTTTCTCAGTAATGCTGAAAATTAATGTTAATACGCAGTTTGAGTGTACAGCGGGGCGGGGGGAGGGGCAGGGGATGGATCTCTGCAGGAATAATGAAGATCTCCATTTTTTTTTCTCTTTCCCGCATTTACAGTGGGGAGGTGCAGTCTGTCAGCCTATCAGCAGCGCACACACGGAGCGAACTGCTTTTTTTCACACAAGCAAGGGCATGTGTCATTGGCAGTGTATGTCACATGTCCTTGCCCTATAAGACCCAGCCATTTTCCCGTCGCCACCATTTTCTCACTGCTGCAGCTGCGTGTTAGACGGCACCGTTGTTGCTGTGTGCGCTATACTTTGTTAATTTCAAGCCAATTTTCGCACAAATCTACAGATAGCTTGGGAGTAGGGAAGAGTTGTGATTGCAGTCCTTTTAAGGACTAGGTTACATCATTTCATACGACTTTTATCAGGCAGGTCTGTGCTCTTAAATAGATAGGTTGGGAGTAAAGACTAATTGTAATTGCAGTCCTTTTCAGGGCTAGGTTACATCAGTTCCTATCACTTTTTGCCAGGCAGGTCTGTGCCAGTGCTGTGCAAGTTTTTTTCACAGCATTTGGCTAAATCTAGTAAAGCATATCCTTTTTGGCCTATTGCAGAATGTGTTAGTCAGTGGAGTAGCCTATCTGTGTTGCAAGCTACACCACCTGTGTATAGAATACAATTTTTTTTTACTGCACCTAGTGAAGTAAAACCTTTTGGGCATAGCATCATTCTATTAGTCCATCTATACTAACCTCCATCAGGTTGCAAATTCAATATAATTTTTTTTTGCATCTAGCTCTGAAAAAATATTTAGGCTTCTAGCAGTGTCTGGGACTTGTTCTATTAGTCCATCTATACTGACCTCCATCAGGTTGCAAATTCAATATAATTTTTTTTTGCATCTAGCTCTGAAAAAATATTTAGGCTTCTAGCAGTGTCTGGGACTTGTTCTATTAGTCCATCTATATTGACCTCCATCAGGTTGCAAATTCAATATAATTTTTTTCTGCATCTAGCTCTGAATAAATATTTAGGCTTCTAGCAGTGTGTGGGACTTGTTCTATTAGTCCATCTATATTGACCTCCATAAGGTTGCAAATTCAATATAATTTTTTTGCATCTAGCTCTGAAAAAATATTTCAGCTTCTAGCAGTGTGTGGGATTTGTTCTATTAGTCCATCTATACTGGCCTCCATCAGGTTGCAAATTCAATATAATTTTTTTCTGCATCTAGCTCTGAAAAAATATTTAGGCTTCTAGCAGTGTGTGGGACTTGTTCTATTAGTCCATCTATACTGAACTCCATCAGGTTGCAAATTCAATATAATTTTTTTTCGGCATCTAGCTCTGAAAAAATATTTCAGCTTCTAGCAGTGTGTGGGACTTGTTCTATTAGTCCATCTATACTGACCTCCATCAGGTTGCAAATTCAATATAATTTTTTTCTGCATCTAGCTCTGAAAAAATATTTAGGCTTCTAGCAGTGTGTGGGACTTGTTCTATTAGTCCATCTATACTGACCTCCATCAGGTTGCAAATTCAATATAATTTTTTTCTGCATTTAGCTCTGAAAAAATATTTCAGCTTCTAGCAGTGTGTGGGACTTGGTCTATTAGTCCATCTATACTGACTAGTGTTGAGCCACCCCCGTAGTGTTCGAGTTCGGTTCGTCGAACACCCGTGTGTTTGCCGAACTGTTCGTCGAACTGTTCGTCGAACACCTTCGAACACCGTTAAAACCAATGGCAGGCAAACAAAAACACATAGAAACACATAGAAAACACCTTCAAAGGTGTCCAAAAGCTGACAAACTGCTCAGAAGACATAACTAACACATGGAAAAGTGACAAGTACATATAGTCATGCGAAAATAAAAGAGGTGGAGGAGTAAAAGGAGGGGGAGACACAGATATAGGCATGTCATGCCCTTCTAAAATCCAAAAAGTGAGAAGCCGACACGGCCAGTCCGCTCCTGCCCGTGCCACCTCCGTGTCGCCGGGTTTGTGCCAGAGCCGCGGTGAACCCTAACGGCCAGCCCCCCTCTCCCAATACTGGTGCCTGTCCGCTGGTGGGTCGAGCGAGCCCCCCTGTGGTGGATGCAGCTCTAAGCTTTTTAATTTAAATTGTCTCTCTAATTTGAATGAATACACATTAAATCCATTTACAAGGATCTATTGGAGGGCAAGTCTCATGCCAGCAGCCGCGGTAATTCCAGCTCCAGTAGCGTCCACTAAAGCTGCTGCAGTTAAAAAGCTTTTATAAGGATCGAGCTCGGCTGTCCACCGCAAGGCATCCTACTGCCAGTCCCAGCCCCTATGCCTTGGTGTGCCTCCTGATGCTCTTCACTAAGTATCCCATGGTCCCGAAGCATTTCCTTTGAAAAAATTAAGTGTCTAAACTACAGGTGGTGTAGCTTGCTTAACAGCCGGGATAATCCGCTGACTAGCAGACACTGCTACTAGGCACAAAGTATTTCCTGGGCTAGATGCAGTTAAAAATTTGTAATTAGATACTCTCGTTGGATGCTGAGAAAGCATTCCATAGAGTCTCCTGGCACGCCATATATGATTCTCTTAAAAAGCTTGGGGTAGGGGTCTAGGGGACCCTTTTATAGCCAAAATCACGGCCCTGTATCGCAATACGTCACCTAGGCTGAAGATAAATGGAACTGTAGCACCCTGAGGGCTCGGTTGCTACAGACGTATTGCACCTCACCCAGAGGTGTGATATCTCACTCTCAGGTAAGGATGGAGTGTGGATCAGGACCCGACACCTGCATGCATTACACCACATTGCCGTGGGGCAGGGCGACCAATATGCCCCTGAGATGGGCACGACAGTCCCTGTCCCTGGCTGGAGTGGGGGGAGGGAACACTGAGGAAGGGGAACCCTGTAGTGCAGGAGCAGGGAGGAAGCAGTTCCTGGGTGCATTGAGAAGGGAGTATAAAAGGTGGGCACCATCTTAGTTCAGTGCAGAGAAGTCTGAGCAGAAGTGGCAGGGAGCAGGGGCTCTGCATGAGCTCTGCTCCGGAGGCGGGCCTAGTAACAGAGGCCCAGGCCTGGAAGAGGGAGAAGGAAGGAAGAGGAGCGGAGAAGGCTCCAGGAACGAGGAATGAAGGGATCCCAGGGGTGCGGACGGGCGAGTCGCCACCGCACGCCCGAATCCACCTGCGTGGAGGGGTCAGGCCAAAGGGGGAGACCGGTCCCCGAACTAGTGGAGGCAGGAAACGACCCTCAGCTAGAAACCGGAGGCTCTGACATTTTATGTGGCGCAGCCCCTCGCTACACCCGCTAGGAAGGCACCACATAGGGTCAGGGAAACTGGCGCCAAGTTTACCAAGAGGAGGCCCGAGGCAGCCGGACAGAAGTGTTGGTAAGAAAGGCCAGACAAAGGACACACAAAGGGGGTCCTGTGAAGTGCTCCAAAGTTATCTGGGAGTTGTCTGAGCCCCTCACCTGGTGAGCACAGTACGACGTGGGCAGCCGTTACCTGCAGACGTGGTCTGGATAATAAGAACTGTGAGTAAAGGCCCTGGACTGCATCACTGACTCCGTGTCGTTACTGCTGCTGCCCTGCACCATCACCCCCATCCTCCGCATACACTGCCCTGAGGCTATACTCCTCCCGTGGGGAGTTATGCTACGCTCTGCTGCACCCACAACACCAGCCTCAGCGGTCTGCCCTGTAGCGGCGGTTCACTCTGACCGCAATCCACGGGTGGCGTAGTCGGACATTTAAACATCAAAACCACATAAATAGTTCCGCCACTGGTTTGACCGCCCTGAGCCACGGAACCGGGTCGCCGCCACGAAGACTACAACCACCAGCATCCACCAAAATGGGTCCGGCTCCGGGTGTCCCAAGGCCCAGGGGGTGCGTCAGAACATTTTCATCACCTTTCACAATCACCAATGGGACAAGGCAGGGATGTCCTCTGTCCCCTCTCTTATACATCCTAGTGACGGAGCACCTGCTCTCATCAATTCGCCATAACCCCAATATTAGGTGGATTGAGGTGGGAGGCACCGAGTACAAGTGCTCTCTATTTGCTGATGATGTCCTAGTATATATCACTCAATCACATATATCCATCCCTGCTGTTATGGCTGAAATAGATCACTTTGTTACATGGTAAAATTTTAAAATCAATGCAGCGAAGTCTGAGGCCCTCGATGTCTCCCTCCCCAAATCCATATAGGATTCCATCCAGTCCAACTTTCCCTTTGCCTGGCCCTCACAGGGTATCAAATACTTAGGAATTCCTATTCATAGAGACCTCTCCCATCTATGTTATCTTCATTTTGGGCCCTTTATTGAACAATTCCATACAGACCACGGTTGGCAAGTTAGAACTGTAAGATTCACTACGTGAACCACTGGTGTTTTGTGGAAAAGCACATGTACACTGCGTTCCAAATTATTATGCAAAAAGTGTTTAGGAGTGATAAGGGAAGAATTTGTTTGTTTGTCAGTTAAACTCATTGATGGTGATGTGTGTCAGGGCTCTTTATATCACTGTAAGCAATTGCAGACACCTGTGCTAATTAGTTTGGCAGGTGTGTCCAATGAAAGGCAAGACTACTTAAGAAGGCTCTCTCACATTATTAAGCAGCCTACATTTTCTGCCAAAATGGGAAAGAAAAAGGATGTGTCGGCTGCTGAGAATCAACAAATTGTGGAGTGTTTAGGTCAAGGCATGACTACAATCAACACTGTGCGATGATCAGGATGAAGTGTCTTGGCAATCAAGAAGTATGTAGCTGATTCACAGTACACACGTGTGCGTGCTGATAAGGGCAAATTGAGGACGCTTTCCTACAGGCAATTACGTCAGGTTGAAAGAGCAGCGGCAAAAAAGCCTTGTCATAGCAGCAGACAAGTTTTTGAAGCTGCTTGTGCCTCCAACGTCCCCCGAACAACAAGATGCAGGGTCCTTCAGAGGTTTGCAGCTGTGCATACGCCATCCTGTCGACCTCCTCTATCCACTTCACACAAGCAGAAACGGCTCCAGTGGGCCAAACATTACATGAAGACTGATTTCAAAACTGTTTTGTTCACGGATGAGTGCCGTGCAGCGCTCGATGGTCCAGATGGATGGAGTGGAGGATGGCTGGTTGATGGACACCCCACGCAAACACGGCTACAGCGCCAACAAGGAAGAGGTGGAGTAATGTTTTGGGCTGGAATCATGGGGAGAGAGATTGTCGGCCCCTTTAGGATCCCTGAAGGCGCTAAAGATGAACTCCATAATGTATGTGGATTTTCTCAAACAGCACTTCCTGCCATGGTTCAAGAAGAAGAACCGTGTATTTCACAGCAAGATCATTTTTCTGCATGATAATGCACCATCTCATGCTGCACATAAAACATCTGCATCTCTGGCTGATATGGGCATAAAAGGGGACAAACTTATGGTGTGACCCCCATGCTTCCCTGACCTCTACCCCATTCAGAACCTTTGGAGCATCATTAAAAGGAGTGTCTATGATGGCGGGAGGCAGTTCACATCTAAGCAACAGCTCTGGGAGGGTATTCTGTCCTCATGCAAAACAATTGAAGCAGAAACCATCCAAAACCTGACAAATTCAATGGACGAGAGAGTTCAGAAGCTCCTTTCGAACAAGGGGTCCTATGTGAAAATGTAACATCACCTAGAATAAAGTTTTGAGTTGAAAACTGTTTGATTTCAGTTTCTAACAACCTGCTAATGGTTATAATTTCAAAAATGACCATTTTTTTGGTCTTTATTAAAATGAAAAGGTTGATCGAAAAGTTTGGGGGATCTAAGAGTGTGGCAACCCAGTAGTCATGATTACTTCGAATTCTGACAATATGAGGGTCATGCTGCAGGTAGTGCAGCAAGAAGGCACTTATGTGTCTTGCGCATCTCGGAGCCCCAAAATTATTTTCCGGGCTAGATGCAGCTAAAAATTATTTTTAATTTTAAATCTGGTGGAGCTTATTATAGATGGCCTAATAGGATCAGTGCTGCACACTGCTACAAAGCCCAAATTATTTTCCAGTCAAGATACAGATAAACATGATTAGTAATTTGAAAGCTTAAAATGGTTGGTAGGGTGATTTTAACCAATCATCAAGCTTTTACTCTCCCCAGGATGACACAGGGGTAGAAATGTCGTTTCGGATCCATGATTTGTTCATCTTTATGAACGTGAGTCTGTCTACATTATCAGTGGAGAGCCGCGTGCGCTTATCTGTCAGCACACCACCAGCAGCGCTGAACACACGTTCAGACAGAACGCTGGCTGCGGGGCATGACAAGATCTCCAAGGCGTAAGTGGCTAGCTCCGGCCATTTATCCAGATTGGAAGCCCAAAAAGAGCAAGGGTCCAGTGACACAGTCGTGGCTTCAATGTTTACTTGGAGATACTCCTGTACCATCGTCTCTAGGCGTTGACTATGTGTCAGACTTCTTGTCTCCTGTGGCCTTGCAAAGGATGGGCTAAAAAAGTGGTGAAATGATTCCGCAAAATTGATGTTACCAGCAGATACTGTGGTTCTGTTACGGTTTGAGTGCTGAACACTTGACGGTCCCACGGTTGGCAAGTTGGAACTGTGAGATTCACTACGTGCACCACTGGTGTTTTGTGGAAAAGCACATGTAAGATTCTGCAACAGTCTCTGCTGATACTCCTGCATGCGTGCATCCCTTTCTATGGCAGGAATAATTTCGGCAAATTTACTTTTGTACCGGGGATCTAACAGTGTGGCAACCCAGTAGTCAGGATTATTTCTAATTCTCACAATTCGAGGGTCATGTTGCAGGTAGTGCAGCAAGAAGGCACTCATGTGTGTTGCGCATCCAGGAGCACCAAGTCCCTGTTGTGTTGGTGGCGAGGTAACAATCATGCTTCCTTCCTCTGTCCTCTCCCCCCAACCTCGCACAACAGAAATGTGATCAAGGTCTCCCTCATCTGATGAGTCTTCCATCAGTTCGTCCTCCACTTCTTCCTGGGCTCCTGCACCTTCCTCACTAGTTTGGCTGCTACCATGCGCCCTGGTAAAACCATCTCCCCCACCCTCACATGCCTGCCGCCTTGGTGCTGCCGACCGTCTGGACCTTGCAGATGTTAGCCCTTCCGCATACAACTCCTCCTTCTCTACTTCCTCCACCTCCTCTTGTGCCACCACCTGACTCCGAATTCTGTTTAACATGTGCTCCAGCATGTAAATCACCGGAATAGTCATGCTGATAATGACATCATCAGCACTAAACATCTTCGTCGCCATTTCAAAACTGTGCA
Organism: Phyllobates terribilis; assembly: GCF_046119375.1. Lineage (NCBI taxonomy): Eukaryota > Metazoa > Chordata > Amphibia > Anura > Dendrobatidae > Phyllobates > Phyllobates terribilis. Next base: position 344,358,192 of record NW_027362769.1, on the reverse strand, counting down.
GAAGGGTGCATAGGTCCCTGATCTGAGTCCACTCCTCCAGCGTGATTTGCCCCACCTCTGCATCTCGTTGGCCCAGGCTATACGTCAGAACGTATTGCACCAGGGCTTGTCGGTGCTGCCACAGTCGCTGCAACATGTGCAGAGTTGAATTCCACCGGGTAGGCACATCGCATTTTAGCCGGTGAAGTGGCAGGCCCAACGACTTCTGTAGAGATGTAAGTCGCTGAGCTGCGGGATGCGAACGGCGGAAGTGAGCACACAGCGACCGTGCCCTCTGCAGAAGGCCATCTAGTCTGGGATAGTGGGCTAAAAATTGCTGGACAACCAGGTTCAACACGTGAGCCATACAAGGCACGTGTGTGACATTGCCCCGGCGAAGGGCCGCACCCAGGTTTGCAGCATTGTCGCACACGGCCTTCCCTGGTTTCAGGTCCAGTGGAGACAGCCATTCATGAAATTGGTTCTCCAGAGCTGACCACAACTCCTCAGCTGTGTGACTCACATTTCCCAGACATTTCAAAGTAAAAACCGCCTGATGACGTTGAGCCCTACTGCCAGCATAGTAAGGAGGTGTGCAGAATCCCTTCTGCGCAGTTAGAAAGCTTGTGGCATGACCAGACAGGCTTTGGGTGCAGGTGGAAGACCGAGAGGAGGTTGAGGAGGCAGAAGCAGTGGAGGAACTTTGACATAAAGAGGATTGACGCACAACTCGTGGGGACGGCAAGACTTGGACAGCAGCCCCTTGTCCTGCTGTCACCATAGTTACCCAGTGCCCAGTCAGCGACATGTAACGCCCCTGTCCATGCCTACTCGTCCAAGTGTCTGTGGTGAAATGTACCCTGTCACACACAGAGTTTCTCAAAGAAGCGGTGATGTTGTGTGCGATATGCTGGTGTAGCGCAGGCACACCTTTCTTTGAGATGTAGTGCCGACTGGGCATCTGGTACTGGGGCACTGCGACGGACATAAGGTCTCGAAAATCCTCTTTGTCCACCAGGCGGAAAGGCAGCATTTCTGTAGCCAAGAGCTTGCAGATGGTGAAATTCAACCTCTTAGCTTTGTCATGGCTAGGAGGAAATGGTCTTTTACTTGTCCACATCTGAGGGACCGAGGGCTGGCTATTGTGCTTAGACGGGGTTGATAAGGGTGTCCCCGGCAAACTGCCGGTCTGTGAGGAAGATGCAGGCGGACATGTTAGGTTGCCTTGATCCAAAGGTGGTGCTATCGATGTCGGACAGCGCTCAACACCAGCTGGTGTTACCACCTCCAAAGAAAATGATGACCTGCCAATCACGCTGGCTGTTGCGGGTAAAGAGGTGGCAGGTCTGCGCCCCAAAACAGGTGTGACTGCTGTCCCCCCAGTCACAGAGGATGAAGAGGCCGTGGATGCACAAGATATGGCAGACGGTGGTTGGCCCGGCTGGCTAGGCCGCATTGTAGCACACTGAGCTTCCCACTGCAACTTATGCTTCATGTCCATGTGCCGGTTCATGCATGAAGTACTCAAACTATGTATTTTTTGGCCTCTACTTAGCTTTTGCTGACAAATGTTACAGATAACACGAGTTGGGTCATCTTTATCGATCTGAAAAAATGCCCAGGCTATGCAAGGCTTAGCACCCATGCGACCTGAAGAGCCACCACGACTTGTGGTGAGAGGCAGAGTTGTGTTTGAGGATGCAGTTGTTGACGTGCTTCCAGTACTACGTCTCTGTCCAGGAAGGCGCAACCTGACCTCGTCGTCACTAGCATCTTCCTCCACCTCCTCTGCTGACCTCATCTCTTGGCTGACTGTGGGTTGACAGTAAGTGGGATCTCCAACCTCATCATCATCACCCTGTGTGTTATCACACCCGTCGTCCTCAGAGCCAACCTGTTCCTGCCCTGACAAAAAACTAAAGTTGTCGCTCCAATCAGTTATTTGAGTCTTATCATCGTCTTCCTCATTGTCTCCACCAACAGGAGTTACAGTTTGGGAATGAGGGTCTACATTATGGTCAGAACCTTCTGCGTCTGGTCCTGGATCCGACTCATAAAGATTCTGGGCATCAGTGCAGATCATTTCCTCGTCTGGATTCACAGAAGCGCTGGAGTCGACCTCTGATTCCCAGGCTATAGTATGAGTAAACAGCTCTGCAGACTCAACCATCTGTTCTACCTCATACTCAGACGGGCAGCTGGAGATTTGGGAGCTGTGAGGAAGCAAGTGCGATTTGGGTGACACCTTTGAGGACTGGAGTATTTGTGATGTTGAAGTTGATGTGGAGGAGAGCCCACTTAAAGGAGCACTTGATATCCGTTGAAGCACCTGCTGTTTTTGCGCCTCATCTGGAATTTGTAGCGATTGGCGTGGCCGTAAGAAAGGGATCTTATCACATTGTCCGCTAAAAGAAGTAGACATTTTAGTTTGGCTGGAAGATGGTCTTTCTTCTGCAGATGTTACTGTTGTTTTAACACCTACCCCACGGACACAACCTTTTTTCCCCTTCCCAACACGCCTATTCCCCTTTCCACCAGCAGCAGGCCTTTTTCCACTCATTTTGGTGGTTAACTAATTCACAACTCTGGAGTTGTTTGCACAAAAAAACAATGGATGGTAAACGAGCAGAGCTGAGTGGCCAAACTGTGGTATTAGGCCAAAACTATTGGCTGGGTTAGATGCAGAAAAAAATTATATTCAATTTGCAACCTGATGGAGGTCAGTATAGATGGACTAATACAACAAGTCCCACACACAGCTAGAAGCCCAATATTTTTTCAGAGGTAGATGCAGAAAAAAATATATTCAGTTTGCAACCTGATGGAGGTCAGTATAGATGGACTAATACAACAAGTCCCACACACAGCTAGAAGCCCAATATTTTTTCAGAGGTAGATGCAGAAAGAAATATATTCAGTTTGCAACCTGATGGAGGTCGGTATAGATGGATTAATAGAACAAGTCCCACACACAGCTAGAAGCCAAATATTTTTTCAGAGGTAGATGCAGAAAAAAATATATTCAGTTTGCAACCTGATGGAGGTCAGTATAGATGGACTAATACAACAAGTCCCACACACAGCTAGAAGCCCAATATTTTTTCAGAGGTAGATGCAGAAAAAAATTATATTCATTTTGCAACCTGATGGAGGTCTGTATAGATGGATTAATAGAACAAGACCCACACACAGCTAGAAGCGCAATATTTTTTCAGAGGTAGATGCAGAAAAAAATATATTCAGTTTGCAACCTGATGGAGGTCTGTATAGATGGACTAATACAACAAGTACCACACACAGCTAGAAGCCCAAATATTTTTTCAGAGGTACTGTTGATGCAGATAAAAATTATTTTTAATTTGCAACCTGATGGAGGTCAGTATAGATGGACTAACAGAGAAAGTCCCACACACTGCTAGAAGTCCAAATATTTTTTCAGAGCTAGATGCAGAAAAAAATTATATTCAGTTTGCAACCTGATGGAGGTCTGTATAGATGGATTAATAGAACAAGATCCACACACAGCTAGAAGCCCAATATTTTTTCAGAGGTAGATGCAGAAAAAAATATATTCAGTTTGCAACCTGATGGAGGTCAGTATAGATGGACTAATACAACAAGTCCCACACACAGCTAGAAGCCCAATATTTTTTCAGAGGTAAATGCAGAAAAAAATATATTCAGTTTGCAACCTGATGGAGGTCAGTATAGATGGACTAATGCAACAAGTCCCACACACAGCTAGAAGCCCAAATATTTTTTCAGAGGTACTGTAGATGCAGATAAAAATTATTTTTAATTTGCAACCTGATGGAGGTCAGTATAGATGGACTAATAGAGAAAGTCCGACACACTACTAGAAGGCCAAATATTTTTTCAGAGCTAGATGCAGAAAAAAATTATATTCAGTTTGCAACCTGATGGAGGTCAGTATAGATGGATTAATAGAACAAGACCCACACACAGCTAGAAGCCCAATATTTTTTCAGAGGTAGATGCAGAAAAAAATATATTCAGTTTGCAACCTGATGGAGGTCAGTATAGATGGACTAACAGAGAAAGTCCCACACACTACTAGAAGGCCAAATATTTTTTCAGAGCTAGATGCAGAAAAAAATTATATTCAGTTTGCAACCTGATGGAGGTCAGTATAGATGGACTAATACAACAAGTCCCACACACAGCTAGAAGCCCAAATATTTTTTCAGTGGTACTGTAGATGCAGATAAAAATTATTTTGAATTTGCAACCTGATGGAGGTCAGTATAGATGTACTAATAGAGAAAGTCCGACACACTACTAGAAGGCCAAATATTTTTTCAGAGCTAGATGCAGAAAAAAATAATATTCAGTTTGCAACCTGATGGAGGTCAGTATAGATGGATTAATAGAACAAGACCCACATACAGCTAGAAGCCCAATATTTTTTCAGAGGTAGATGCAGAAAAAAATATATTCAGTTTGCAACCTGATGGAGGTCAGTATAGATGGACTAACAGAGAAAGTCCCACACACTACTAGAAGGCCAAATATTTTTTCAGAGCTAGATGCAGAAAAAAATTATATTCAGTTTGCAACCTGATGGAGGTCTGTATAGATGGATTAATAGAACAAGACCCACACACAGCTAGAAGCCCAATATTTTTTCAGAGGTAGATGCAGAAAAAAATATATTCAGTTTGCAACCTGATGGAGGTCAGTATAGATGGACTAATACAACAAGTCCCACACACAGCTAGAAGCCCAATATTTTTTCAGAGGTAGATGTAGAAAAATATATATTCAGTTTGCAACCTGATGGAGGTCTGTATAGATGGATTAATAGAACAAGACCCACACACAGCTAGAAGCCCAATATTTTTTCAGAGGTAGATGCAGAAAAAAATATATTCAGTTTGCAACCTGATGGAGGTCAGTATAGATGGACTAATTCAACAAGTCCCACACACAGCTAGAAGCCCAATATTTTTTCAGAGGTAGATGCAGAAAAAAATATATTCAGTTTGCAACCTGATGGAGGTCAGTATAGATGGACTAATACAACAAGTCCCACACACAGCTAGAAGCCCAAATATTTTTTCAGAGGTACTGTAGATGCAGATAAAAATTATTTTTAATTTGCAACCTGATGGAGGTCAGTATAGATGGACTAATAGAGAAAGTCCGACACACTACTAGAAGGCCAAATATTTTTTCAGAGCTAGATGCAGAAAAAAATTATATTCAGTTTGCAACCTGATGGAGGTCAGTATAGATGGATTAATAGAACAAGACCCACACACAGCTAGAAGCCCAATATTTTTTCAGAGGTAGATGCAGAAAAAAATATATTCAGTTTGCAACCTGATGGAGGTCAGTATAGATGGACTAACAGAGAAAGTCCCACACACTACTAGAAGGCCAAATATTTTTTCAGAGCTAGATGCAGAAAAAAATTATATTCAGTTTGCAACCTGATGGAGGTCAGTATAGATGGACTAATACAACAAGTCCCACACACAGCTAGAAGCCCAAATATTTTTTCAGAGGTACTGTAGATGCAGATAAAAATTATTTTTAATTTGCAACCTGATGGAGGTCAGTATAGATGGACTAATAGTGAAAGTCCGACACACTACTAGAAGGCCAAATATTTTTTCAGAGCTAGATGCAGAAAAAAATTATATTCAGTTTGCAACCTGATGGAGGTCAGTATAGATGGATTAATAGAACAAGACCCACACACAGCTAGAAGCCCAATATTTTTTCAGAGGTAGATGCAGAAAAAAATATATTCAGTTTGCAACCTGATGGAGGTCAGTATAGATGGACTAACAGAGAAAGTCCCACACACTACTAGAAGGCCAAATATTTTTTCAGAGCTAGATGCAGAAAAAAATTATATTCAGTTTGCAACCTGATGGAGGTCTGTATAGATGGATTAATAGAACAAGACCCACACACAGCTAGAAGCCCAATATTTTTTCAGAGGTAGATGCAGAAAAAAATATATTCAGTTTGCAACCTGATGGAGGTCAGTATAGATGGACTAATAGAACAAGTCCCACACACTGCTAGAAGGCCAAATATTTTTTCAGAGCTAGATGCAGAAAAAAATTAGATTCAGTTTGCAACCTGATGGAGGTCAGTATAGATGGACTAACAGAACAAGTCCCACACACTGCTAGAAGGCCAAATATTTTTTCAGAGCTAGATGCAGAAAAAAATTAGATTCAGTTTGCAACCTGATGGAGGTCAGTATAGATGGACTAATAGAATGATGCTATGCCCAAAAGATTTTACTTCACTAGGTGCAGTAAAAAAATTGGTATTCTATACACAGGTGGTATATCTTGCAACACAGATAGGCTACTCCACTGACTAACACACTCTGCAATAGGCCAAAAAGGATTAGCTTTGCTAGATTCAGCCAAATGCTGTGAAAAAAACTTGCACAGCACTGGCACAGACCTGCCTGGCAAAAACTGATAGGAACTCATGTAACCTAGTACTGAAAAGGACTCCAATTACAATTAGTCTTTACTCCCACAACCTATCTATTTAAGAGCACAGACCTGCCTGATAAAAGTCGTAGGAAATGCTGTAACCTAGTCCTTAAAAGGACTGCAATCACAACTATTCCCTACTCCCAAGCTATCTGTATATTTGTGCGAAAATTGGCTTGAAATTAACAAGGTATAGCGCACACAGCAACAGCGGTGCCGTCTAACACGCAGCTGCAGCAGTGAGAAAATGGTGGCGACGGGGAAAATGGCTTGGTCTTATAGGGCAAGGACATGTGACATACACTGCCAATGACACATGCCCTTGCTTGTGTGAAAAAAAGCACTTTGCTCCGTGTGTGCGCTGCTGATAGGCTGACAGATTGCACCTCCCCACTGTAAATGCGGGAAAGAGAAAAAAAAATGGAGATCTTCATTGTTCCTGCAGAGATCCATCCCCTGCCCCTCCCCCCACCCCGCTGTACACTCAAACTGCGTATTAACATTAATTTTCATCATTACTGAGAAAAAATCCAGTTATGATTTTGGTGCACGAACAGTTATCGAACATAACCTCGAACAGCCGAATTTTTCTCAAATTGTTCGTGTTCGCCGAACGGCTCGAACACCGCCCAAAACAGCTCGAATTTGAGATTGGCGAACAGTTCGAGTAGAACAACGCTCATCTCTAATACTGACCTCCACCAGGTTGCAAATTAAAAATAATTTTTATCTGCATCTAGCTCTGAAAAAATATTTAGACTTCTAGCAGTGTGTGGGACTTGGTCTATTAGTCCATCTATACTAACCTCCATCAGGTTGCACATGAAAAATAATTTTTATCTGCATCTAGCTCTGAAAAAATATTTGGGCTTTTAGCAGTGTGTGGTACTCATTGTATTAGGCCATCTAAACCAAGCTCCACCAGCTTTGAAATTAATAATAATTTTTAGCTGCATCTAGCCCTGAAAATAATTTTTCTTCCCAATAGTGGTAGCAATAGAAATATGGGGCGCACGCCTGGCTGACAAAAATATACGCTTCATAACAAAAAACACCAGCCTAGCGCATTGCATTAATGAGATGGCATCATCGTCTCTCCCAGTGCTAGGCCTACTACGCCGGCTAGCATTCCTGTGCCTAAAACACAATGTATGGGTCGGCGCTAGACACTATGCTGTGGGGTCTAAAGCTGCTGCTAACGCTTAATAACAATTCAATTGGCAGATTTTCACAGAGCTCTTCCCCAACGCCCACCCATCGGGCAACAGTTGCCCACCCTCCCTATGGGATCTAGTGGCGAATAGTTGATGCCATTAATCAGAGCGTCAGTTGCCCCGTCGACGTGGCAAGCCTACGGTAAGGCATGGGAAGAGTGGACACGACTAGTAGCAGGCAGACGGGTTGACCAATGTGAACAAGCCAGATCACAAGTCACCATAGAATTTCTCCACCAGCTAATGATGAGGGGCATATCAGGGGCGTCAGCGCAGCGGTGTCTGACCGGAGTAGCATTTCACTTCCAACTACTGAATTGGGGAGATGTGACAAAGATTCATCATCAGACAATCCATAAAAGGGTGGAAAAGGGGTCAGCCAAGTCAGGAGTGTAGACGTCCCGTCCCGTGTCACTAAAACTTATTCCTCACATCATATCCCTAACACCATTAACATGACACTCACAATTTGAAGCAACACTACTGTCTACTGCATTTGTGATCGCCTTCTTCGGGGCGCTATGCATAAGCGAATTAGTCCCTCAATCGAAAATTACCACCAGTGGAGGCTTATTACACCAGGACGTAGTCATAGCCAATAATGCAATACGTCTACGCATACGCCAATCGAAAACGGTTCCAGCGGGCAGGGGCATTTGGGTACTTCTACAACCCACAAACGGTATACTGAGTCGGGTAACAATAGTAAAAACATATCTAACCATCAGATCACAAAGTAATTTCTTCCTATCACACATTGATGGAACGCCATTATTAAGATACCAGTTCCAAGCTATATTTAATAAATGCATAACATCGGCAGGGAACCACCCCAAAGATTACGGGACACACTCGTTCCGCATAGGCGCGGCCACGGAAGCAGCAAGAGCAGGACTGTCAGAAACGGAAGTTCAGAGGATAGGGAGATGGCGATCCACGTGTTTGGCGAGATACATAAGACCGGACTTGTTATTGTGGCACCCCAGGGGTCTGGTTTCCACAGTAATAGCAATATTACGTCTGAGAGCAGGTGGGAGGTCTCTTGGTCAGGAATCCTATGCATGCCACACCTCCTGCCCAGTCCTGGGAGGGGAAGAACTTCCCCTATATAAAACTGGGGCTGAAGCAGGGTTAGGGAGTTAAGAAGAGGAGAAGAGGAGTCCCAGACAGAGACATAGTCTGGTCTGGAGAGGAGCAGCTATAGGAAAGAAAGATCAGGAGCTCAGTGGGAGCAGTGCTACAAGGAATCAGGGGCTGGCAGCTGTAGAGCTCGCCCTGATTGAAGAATTATCACCGGACCCGGAGTCCGAGGCTGTGGGGACGAATCCTTACCCAGCAGCAGAAACCGACCGGCAGGGGATTTCAGGTCCTCTGGCCAAGAAACCCGAAGGTACGGTCACACGCGTGGGACCAGCACCGCCGTCGTGGAGCGGAAGCTACCAGAAGGCCCCGAGTCACCGGCCATACGGGTGAGCACCACACGGTACACTCAGGGACGTGGGCTACTTTTACCCGCCTCTAGCAAGGTAGCCAGAAGAGTACAATTAGTTGGGGAGGCCTACAACTCCGCCTGACCAGGGGAAATCCCATCTGCTCAAAGACTGACCAGGCCCCGATCGCTAGCCAGTACACCGGGAGGGTCTATCTTTATCACCAGTAAAGACCCTGAACTACACCGCATCGTCTCTGAGTGGTTCCTGCTACCCCCATCATCCACGTCGGCTGCCCTGAGGCCATATCCCTCCCGTTGGGGGTTATACCATCTACGCTGCACAATCGTACCACCGGCCTCAGCGGTCTGCCCTGCAGCGGCAGCTCCATAGCTGCATTCAACAGGTGGCGTAGTCGTCCAACATCTACTGCTAATACTCAGCCACACAGTTTGACTCCCTGGGCACGGACCGGGTCACCGCCACGAGACTACTACCCCCAACAGGCCCGGCTCCGGGTAGTCCCCGCGTGTGCAACGCTACACCAAGTAGGCCCAGGGGCGCGTCAACTTTGGCGTTGTCGGCAGGATTTCGTGCCCGCAACCACCGGGTACTGCGTGCCTGAAAAAGACTGTTCAAACTTACCAGTGGTGAAGATTCCCACCATCCGTGGAGGTTTCCCGCCATCCGGCGCCATCTTCTACCTTCTTCCCGCCATCCGCGAAGTTTTCCCGCCATCCGGCGCCATCTTCTGCCTTCTTCCCGCTATCCGTGGAGTTTTCCCGCCGTTGGACGCCATCTTGAAGACGCCGCGCGGGAAGAAGAGGGGCGTGGACTCCGAAAGCGCGCGAGAATTGAAGCCCCGCCTCACGTCCGGATGTTGCGTAAGGTCCTGGAAGGAACCCAGCAGACGCCGACGTCACAGGAGCGCGACGGAAGGTCCTCAACCCTGACGATCCACTGCGGAGCCGCGGCCTACGGAAGAGGATCATCGCAAGGTAGGCCACGGTCCACTAGGGGGGGAGAAAGATGTTGGATACGGAGGAGAGCTTCACTGCCTCAACTACCGCCAGCGCCGCCGCTGCTGCGGTCATGCCTTTCACCATGCCCTATATCCTGGGGGCAGCCTGGCTACCCCAGTACTCAGGGGAGTCACATACCCTGAATGACTTTAGAGAAAAGCTGGATAGCCTCTTCCAGGTGTACCCCCTCACAGAAGAGCAAAAAGTGAGCATCCTGGTGGCCCAACTAACCGGGGCAGCCCAAAGGGAGGTAAAGTCCTGGCCACCTGGGAGGAGGACTGTCGCAGGGATATTAACCCGGCTGAAGGACACCTTTGATACCCGCACCTCAGCCGAGATTAAGCTTAGATTCTATGGGTGCAAGCAGCGAGCACATGAGAATATAAGGGACTATGCACTAAACCTGCAAGAGGCCCTGAGAGCCATTAAGCAGACCGACCCTGACGGCGTGGGAAACGAGGACAGGCTGTTGACTGAACAATTTATAGAGGGACTATATTGCAATGCCCACCGAACCCAGTTGCGGGCAATGGCCTTACAGGATCCTCATCTGGACTTTGCACAGTTCAAGGACAGAGCCATCCGGGTGCTCCGAGAACCGGCACCGGGTGGCGTGGTGACCCACAGGCGCCCTACTACCGCTTACCACCAGGAGGCGGCGCCCTTGTCGGAAGGGCCTGTGGGAGCTGATGCGCAGGCTTTGAACAATGACCCGGCTCCAGACCTGCACCATCAGGTCCAAGAGCTAGCTAAAAGCGTTGCTGCGCTAACCCGAACTGTGCAGTCTTTACAGGTTTCTGCTCCAGGGAAGATCCAGCTGGCATCCGGACCGGAGGACATCCCGTGGCGTCGACCAAGGAGGACCCCACCGGCCAGAGGAAGACCCAGCGACCGATACAACGAGGACGGACAACCCATCTGCCGCCGCTGCAATCAACCCGGACATATGGCAAGGTACTGTCCTTTAAACTGGCACAACCTGGGGTAGAGGGCCAACCCCCAGGAAAAAGATCACCAGGCCCATCGAACTGGCGCGACAAATATGTGGGAGGACGTCCAGTCTTGCCTGTGGTACTGGATGGCATCCCTATGAGTGCCCTACTGGACACCGGGTCACAGGTCACCACCATCCCGTACGTGCTCTTCAAGCAGTACTGGAATGACTCGGATATAACCCGCTATCCAGACGACGACTTGAGTATCATCGCCAGTAATGGTCAGCCCGTGCCACAGATCGGATTTAAAGAAATGACCATTAAAATCGGTAGAGTCGAACTGGCAGCACAGGGACTGATCATTGTAGACATTGACAAGCGCGAGAGTCACCCAAAGATAACTCTAGGAACTAATGTGATTGAAAATTGTCTTGCAGAGGTGATTTTCATTTTACAGCAGGTTGCCAAGAACGCCAGCTCCGGCCAGCAGCGAGTGCTCCAGAAAGAGATCCGGGCACTGATGCGACGGCAACAGGTGGAACTCTCCGGTGGTGAGATTGGTAGCGTAAGAATGTGTGACCCTTTCCCTATTGCCATGCCCCCGAAAAGTGAAATGATGATTTGGTGCCGGGCAGCTATTGGTCTGAGAGGTAGAGATTACCAGGCCATGGTAGAACCAGTCTACTCAGACAGTAGGCCCACCATTTTGACAGCACGGGGGGTAGTTGATGTACGCCATGGGAGGGTGCCCGTTCGTATAATAAATATCGGGAAAAGGGAAGTATACCTGCCCCGGTATGCTACGCTAGCCAAATTATATACTATCAACCAAAATTCTATACAGTCTGTGGAACCCTTGCCTCCATCTCACCCGGAGGAAGGTAACGGCTCTACGAAAATAATGGAGGATTGGTGTCAGCAACTACATTTGGGTACTGACTCCACTCCCTCCCACCAGAAACAGGGAGTCTACCGGGTGGTTCGAGAGTACGAGAGAGTGTTTAGTAAACACCCGTTAGAATTCGGGCGAGTCAAGGGGGTAGAACACCACATCCCCACGGGAGACCATCCTCCCATAAAAGAGAGGTATCGACCCGTACCCCCTGCACACTACCAACATGCCAAGGGGATGCTTAGAGACATGAAGGAGGCTGGGGTAATCAGGGATAGCTGTAGCCCCTGGGCAGCTCCACTAGTCTTGGTCAAAAAGAAAGACAACACCATGAGAATGTGTGTAGATTACCGGAAAATTAACCGTATCACACACAAAGATGCGTACCCCTTACCAAGAATAGAGGAGTCTTTGGCTGCTTTAAAATCTGCTAACTTCTTCTCCACCTTGGATCTCACTAGCGGGTACTGGCAGGTTCCTGTAGCAGAGGCGGACCGGGAGAAGACCGCATTCACCACCCCGATGGGACTTAGCGAGTTTACCTGCATGCCGTTCGGACTCTGCAACGCACCAGGAACCTTCCAGCGATTGATGGAATGCTGTCTGGGACACCGAAACTTTGAGACGGTCCTGTTATACCTGGACGATGTCATCGTCTATTCCAAGACCTACGAGGACCACCTGAAACACCTGGCGGAAGTGTTCGAAGCTCTGGCAAGTTACGGCCTAAAGGTGAAACCCTCCAAGTGTCACCTCTTAAAGCCAAAGGTGCAGTACCTGGGACACGTGGTGAGTGCTGACGGAGTGGCTCCCGACCCTGATAAGATCACCGCAATTAAGGAATGGCCAAGCCCCTCCAGCGTAAAGGAAGTGAGGCAGTTCCTCGGGTTGGTAGGCTACTACCGAAGGTTCATTCCCGGTTTCACCAAAAAGGCAGCTCCTATGCAGGACCTCCTGATAGGCCAGTCCAGGAAGGCCAAGAACCAGAAGCCACCCTTCAGATGGGAGAAGCTGGAAGAAGAGTCCTTCCGCCAGCTGAAGATGGCCCTCACGGGGGATGAAATCCTGGCGTACCCTGATTATAGCCAGCCCTTTATCCTCTACACCGACGCCAGTAACATCGGGCTAGGAGCCGTACTGTCCCAGATCCAGCAGGGGAAGGAACGGGTAATTGCTTACGCCAGCCGAAAACTGCGACCCACCGAAAGAAACCCTGAGAATTACAGCTCATTTAAGTTAGAGTTCCTGGCAGTGGTGTGGGCAGTCACCGAACGCTTTAAGCACTACCTCGCTGCTTCCCGGTTCACCGTGTACACGGATAACAACCCGTTGACACACCTGGACACTGCAAGACTCGGTGCCCTAGAGCAGAGATGGATGGCCCGCTTGTCCAACTATGAGTTTACAATCAAATACCGGGCAGGACGCTCCAATACCAACGCGGACGCCCTGTCCAGGATGCCGAACCTACCGGACGTAGGGGAAGATTCAGAGGAACTGGAAGAAGTTGAACTCCCCGCGTTCCACCGTCATGGGACTATCCAGTATTCCCACCGTGTAAGGAGTAAGCAATCCGCTACGTTCAACCCATTACCTCATTACAACTGGGCGGAGACGCAAGACAGTGACCCTGCTGTCCGACTGGTAAAGGAGATGCTGACTCGGCCAGATGCACGCCTTGACCCAGACGCTCCGGAGGAAGCCAAGCAACTGTGGGCTGAGAAGAGTCGACTGTTCCTTTACAAGGGGAAGTTGTGCCACAGAATGGTTAACTCCCGGACGCATGAATTAATCTGGCAAGTAGTAGTGCCAAGAAGAGACGCAGCTATGGTGATGGAGGCATACCACGACGTAGCTGGGCACTTCGGATGGAAGAAGCTGGAGTTCCTGCTGCGCGGGCGGTTCCATTGGGTAGGCATGAGAGGAACCATCGAGAGGTGGTGCAGAGACTGTGGCCCATGCAACCTAAGAAGGAGGGACCGTGCCAGCCAGAAGACTCCCCTGCAGTCCATCATCACCAGACAGCCGTTGGAACTGGTAGCCTTGGATCATGTAAAACTGACCCCAAGCAGAAGTGGCTACATCTACGCGTTAACCATCGTGGATCACTACTCCCGGTTCTTGGTTGTCGTCCCCGTCAAGGACTTAACGGCTCAAACAGCAGCTAGAGCCTTCCAGCAGCACTTCTGCCGTCCGCACGGATACCCGGAGCAGGTGCTGACGGACCAGGGGCCTGCCTTTGAAGCGGAAGTCTTCCAGGAGTTCTGCACCCTGTATGGCTGCCGGAAGATAAGAACAACACCCTATCACCCGCAAACTAATGGACTTTGTGAGAAAATGAACCAGGTGGTGATAGATCTTCTGAAAACATTGCCCCTGGAAGAACGTAGTCTGTGGCCTGAAAAGCTGCCCGACCTGGTGGACCTATACAACCACATCCCTGTAGGTTCCACCAACTGTACCCCGGCTTACCTAATGAGGGCAAGACCTGGTAAGCTTCCTGTTGATCTGGAGATGGGAGTCCTGACACCCGAGGACACTTCACCAGAAGCAGACTGGGACACAGAGAGGCAGCAGCAGTACCGGAAAGTACAGTAGAGCGTGAAGCGAAGTCTCTGTCAAGCTAGGGAAAGACAAGAGAAAACTTACAACCAGTATGCTCTCGCTGTTCCCCTGGTGCCCGGAGAGCAGGTCTTGAAGAGGAAAAGACGGCTCCACAAGTTGGACGACCAGTGGGAGAAGGACCCGTACATCGTACTGCCCTCAAGCCACGACAACCCAAAGATCTGTACAATCAGTAAAGACGGAGGGGAAACCACAGCCATTGTATCTCGAGATCACCTGAAGAAGTGTCCCAAACAGCTACGGAACCCTGACGAAGAACAGGAAGACCCTCGACCCGCAGAGGAAAGGGAAGATATGGTCAGTACTGTGCTCGGAGACTTCCCTCGGTCTTGGACTCAAGTCAATGGCGCTGTTGTGGTACCCGTCCTCACCTTCCTCCAACCAGCATCTCAAGTCCCTACGGAGAAACAGGTAGAGCTGGAAGAGCAGCCGGTCCAGGAGGCAGAAGACCCCACACAAGCAGACCAGGAGGATCAACCCTCTGCTTATAGTGAGCCTGCCGTACCCCTAGTGAGCCAAAGAGCCCGTAGACAGCTGCCCAGTTTAGTTTTGACAGCTCCTACCACCCGTAGCTCAGGACCAGTCAGTCAGCTCCGTAGGTCCACTAGAGCCACTAGAGGCCAGTTGCCCGTACGTTGGAGGATCTAGGTGTTTAGACTGTTTATTTGTATTTATCTGTTTTCTGTTACTTGTAAATAATTGTGTATTTTTAGTTATTTTATAGATGTCGTTTTTGGATTATCCGGAATCCTTTGTATATATGTTGGAGCGTAACCCAGGAAAGGACTAAGACTGTTAAGGACTCGGGGCAGGACAGACCCCTACCTGGTTACGGTTCCCGGTCTCTTGGTGAAATGGACACCTTTGTTTTCTTCAAAGACTGCACCCGGTTGCGGACACGCCGTGACCATCCTAATGTTTTTCTTTATTGCGTTGTTTCTGTTTGTAATTTGTTATGTTACAAAAATATGTTTAGTCCCGGAGTACTAAAATTCACTAGGGGGGAATGTGGCACCCCAGGGGTCTGGTTTCCACAGTAATAGCAATATTACGTCTGAGAGCAGGTGGGAGGTCTCTTGGTCAGGAATCCTATGCATGCCACACCTCCTGCCCAGTCCTGGGAGGGGAAGAACTTCCCCTATATAAAACTGGGGCTGAGGCAGGGTTAGGGAGTTAAGAAGAGGAGTCCCAGACAGAGACATAGTCTGGTCTGGAGAGGAGCAGCTATAGGAAAGAAAGATCAGGAGCTCAGTGGGAGCAGTGCTACAAGGAATCAGGGGCTGGCAGCTGTAGAACTCGCCCTGATTGAAGAATTATCACCGGACCCGGAGTCCGAGGCTGTGGGGACGAATCCTTACCCAGCAGCAGAAACCGACCGGCAGGGGATTTCAGGTCCTCTGGCCAAGAAACCCGAAGGTACGGTCACACGCATGGGACCAGCACCGCCGTCGTGGAGCGGAAGCTACCAGAAGGCCCCGAGTCACCGGCCATACGGGTGAGCACCACACGGTACACTCAGGGACGTGGGCTACTTTTACCCGCCTCTAGCAAGGTAGCCAGAAGAGTACAATTAGTTGGGGAGGCCTACAACTCCGCCTGGCCAGGGGAAATCCCATCTGCTCAAAGACTGACCAGGCCCCGATCGCTAGCCAGTACTCCGGGAGGGTCTATCTTTATCACCAGTAAAGACCCTGAACTACACCGCATCGTCTCTGAGTGGTTCCTGCTACCCCCATCATCCACGTCGGCTGCCCTGAGGCCATACCCCTCCCGTTGGGGGTTATACCATCTACGCTGCACAATCGTACCACCGGCCTCAGTGGTCTGCCCTGCAGCGGCAGCTCCATAGCTGCATTCAACGGGTGGCGTAGTCGTCCAACATCTACTGCTAATACTCAGCCACACAGTTTGACTCCCTGGGCACGGACCGGGTCACCGCCACGAGACTACTACCCCCAACAGGCCCGGCTCCGGGTAGTCCCCGCGTGCGCAACGCTACACCAAGTAGGCCCAGGGGCGCGTCAACTTCCTAACGTGGTTTGTTTCTTTTACAGGTTACGATAAGCCAACAGTGTAGGTGATAGGCCACTCGTATATATATTGGGCAGAAAAAAGGGCGAAAGTCCACCCAGGCGGGAGGAAATTAGAGTTTCATAACACATATTTCAACTGGAGAGGTATTAGAGGCCTGCTATGGCCACAGGTACTAATGGAGGTAATCAAGGTAGGGAGAGAGGCAAGAGGTCTGGTCATCTTAGTTATACAGGCCGGGGGAAACAACCTAGGTCATCACAAGAGCGCATAACTAATGGCAATAATGAAACTAGACACTGAGCGCTTCAGAGAATTTTTCACAAAACTAGCTATAGTATGGTCAGAGATTGTGCCGATAGCGGTATGGCAAGGTGCGCGAGACATCACAGCCATCGAACGGACAAGGCGGGTAATAAATATTCGGATGGCAAAATTTAGAAGAGGCAGAGGCGGTGTAGTGATACGACACAGACAACTGGAAGAAGTTAAAGCAGGCCTCATACGGCCCGACGGTGTTCACTTAATGGATATTGGACTGGACATATTCCTGTCAGGACTCCAGGACGGAGTGGAACAAGCGTTAAGAGTGATGGGTGGGGGACAGAGTCCTGCATACGAGTACGCAGGATCCTCCGTGGCCTGGAAATAGAAAGGACATGTTGGAGAGTTACACTTGTTGGCCAACTTGCCGGAGTGGAGACCCAGGGCATGCTGCAACAAGCTGAATTATTTTAGAAATAAAATGCCTTTCTAATGGAATGAGTATAAAGAGTTAATAAAGCTGTGACCGATCCTCACCCATCCAGTTGTAAGAGTTACATTATTGTATTGTCCAGGAAAGGGAGATGGTAGGGGGGCTGAGCGTCTGGGTTTGGTTGGGGGTCCCCACACTCTGTCTAGGCTAGATGCATTTAAAAATTCTTATTAGATACACAGGCGGTGCAGCTTGCTTCGCAGCTGGGCTACTACGCATAAAGTATTGCCTAGGCTAGATGCAGTTAAAAATTCTACGCTGACTAGCAGACACTGAAGCTTTGGAGCAGACCTCTGGGTAAACAGCTCTTCAGACTCAACCATCTGTGTTACCCCAAGCCATAGTGTATTTAGTTTCTTACAGTTAAAAGGGTGGGGGGAGCGAGCCAACCCACCTGGAATTGACGATGCCAACGTCACGTAAGACACAGCAAGGGGACTCCAAAAAGAGCCTCCATTTTTTCCCAAAATTGTGGCACAGACACCACTTAACCCTAAAACGTATACCTGGGGCCTCGCCTGTTAATTGTTTTCTATTTTCTGCAAGATTACTTTAGTTAGAATTTTGAAACTCTAGGTATTCTTCATGTATATAGTTGTTTGTCATTTGAGTTTGAGTTATTCCATGTTATTTGCACACGGGCCTAAAAGGCCCCAGGTATGTGAAAGTGTAGATTTTATGGTCATGCGTACTAGGGTTAAGTGGCATCAATTGCCCCACAGTTGCTTAAAACGGTTGATGAGGTGATTTTATCAAATCCTCAAGCTTTTAGACTCCCCAGGATGACACAGGGGTAGAAAAGTCCTTGCGAATCCATGATTTGTTCATTTTTATGAACGTGAGTCTGTCTATATTCTCAGTGGACAGCCGCGTGCGCTTATCTGTCAGCACACCACCAGCAGCGCTGAACACACGTTCAGAGAGAACGCTGGCTGCAGGGCATGACAAGATCTCCAAGGCGTGAGTGGCGAGCTCTGGCCATTTTTCCAGATTGGAATCCCAAAATGAGCAAGGGTCCAGTGACACAGTCATGGCTTCGATGTTCACTTGGAGATACTCCTGTACCATCCTCTCTAGGCGTTGACTATGTGTCAGACTTCTTGTCTCATGTGGCCTTGCAAAGGATGGTCTAAAAAAGTGGTGAAACGATTCCACAAAATTGCTGTTACCAGCAGATACTGTGTTACTGTTACTGTTTGAGTGATGAAGACTCGACGGTCCCACGGTTGGCAAGTTAGAACTGTGAGATTCACTACGTGCACCACTGGTGTTTTGTGGAAAAGCACATGTAAGATTCTGCAACAGCGTCTGCAGATACTCCTGCATGCGTAAATCCCTTTTTATGGTAGGAATTATTTTGGCAAATTTACTTTTGTACCGGCGATCTAAGAGTGTGGCAATCCAGTAGTCGGGATTACTTCGAATTCTGACAATCCGAGGGTCATGTTGCTGGTAGTGCAGCAAGAAGGCACTCATGTGTCTTGCGCATCCAGGAGGACCAAGTCCTTGTTGTGTTGGTAGCGAGGTAAGAATCATGCTTCCTTCCTCTGCCCTCTCCCCCCAACCTCGCACAACAGAAATGTGATCAAGGTCTCCCTCATCTGATGAGTCTTACATGCCCATCGCCAGTTCGTCCTCCACTTCTTCCTCGGCTCCTGCACCTTCCTCAACAGTTTGGCTGCTACCATGCGCCCTGGTTAATCCCTCTCCCCCACCCTCCCATGCCTGCTGCCTTGGTGCTGCCGACCGTCTGGACCTTGGAGATGTTATCCCTTCCGCATACGACTCCTCCTCTACTTCCTCCACCTCCTTTTGTCCCACCACCTGACTCTGAATTCTGTTTAATGTGTGCTCCAGCATGTAAATCACCGGAATAGTCATGCTGATAATGGCATCGTCGTCAGCACTAAACATCTTCGTAGCCATTTCAAAACTGTGCAGAAGGGTGTGTGGCGCCCCTGAGGGTTCAGTCGCCACAGAGTTACTGCATCTCACCCAGAGGTGTGGTATCTCACCCTCAGGTAAGGAAGGCATATGGCTCGGGACCCTAACACCAGCATCCAACACATACCCGCAGTGGGGGTAGGGCGAGATTGCTCCTAAGGGAGAGCACAGTCCCAGGTCCCTAGCTGGCGGGAGGGTCCTATGTAGTGGGTGCTTAGGGGAGCAGCTTAGGGGAGCACATGACAGGGAAAGTATAAATAGGAAGCCATCTTAGAAAGAGCAAGCCAGTCAGAGGAGGAAAAGTGACTGGAGCAGAGGCTCTGCATGAGCTCTGCTCCGGAGGCGGGAAAAGACTGGGAGGCCCAGGACTGAAGGAGAGAAGAGAGGAGTGGGAGCAGGAAGGCTCCAGGAACCGAAGGGACCCTAGGGGTGCGGGCCATGCAGAAGGCCACCCGTACTCCCGCTGCTACCAGGAGGTAGAGGGGTCAGGCCAGATAAGGGGAACCGGTCCCTCAACTAGCGGAGAAACAGCAAGGCTCAACTAGAAACCAGAGGCTGCAGCATTTCATGTACTGTAAGCCAAAGTCCACACCAGTCTCACTAAGAAGGTAGGACCCAGGGGACGGAACACACGTCGCCCGCCAAGGCCCAAGGATACCGGATAGAAGTGTCACTGGGTGTGAGGTGAAGGGAAAAGGCCAGAGAAAGGACACACAGAAGGGGGTCCTGCTAAGTACTCCGGAGCTATCTGGGGGTGGACTGAGCCCCTCACTGAGTACACACAGCACGACGGGGAAGATTGCTCTGGTACCTGTAATCTGGACTGCAACAACTGTGAGTAAAGATCTTGGGACTGCATCACACGGACTCTGTGTTCATTACTGACTCCCTGCACTACAACCACCATCATCTACCCACACTGCCCTGAAGCTACACTCTTCCTGTGGGGAGTAATAATACCATTGCTGCAAAACCACCAGCTTCAGAGGACTGTTCCACAGTGGCGGCCCCTTTGGCCGCACTCCACAGGTGGCGTAGTCGGACATTATAAAACCCATATCTACAAATTACCCTTGGATTGACCGCCCTGGGTCACGGACCGGGTCACCGCCACAGTGACTACAACCCCCAACGTCTACCGGCCAGGCTCCGGGTACCCCACGGCCCAGGGGGCGCGTCAACTTCATAGGTCCCTGATCTGAGACCACTCCTGCAGCGTGATTTGTCCCACCTCTGGATCTCGTTGGCCCAGGCTATACGTCAGAACGTATTGCACCAGGACTTGTCGGTGCTGCCACAGTCGCTGCAACATGTGCAGAGTTGAATTCCACCGTGTCGGCACATTGCATTTCAGCCGTTGAACTGGCAGGCCCAACGACTTCTGTAGAGATGTAAGTCATTGAGCTGCGGGATGCGAACGGCGGAAGTGAGCACACAGCAACCGTGCCCTCTGCAGAAGGCGATCTAGTCCGGGATAGTGGGCTAAAAATTGCTGGACAACCAGGTTCAACACTTGAGCCATACAAGGCACGTGTGTGACATTGCCCCGGCGAAGGGCTGCACCCAGGTTTGCAGCATTGTCGCACACGGCCTTCCCTGGTTGCTTGTCCAGTGGAGACAACCATTCATGAAACTGGGTCTCCAGAGCTGACCACAACTCCTCAGCTGTGTGACTTACATTTCCCAGACATTTCAAAGTAAACACTGATGCCGTTGAGCCCTGCTGCCAGCATAGTAAGGAGGTGTGCAGGATTCCTTCTGCGCAGTTAGAAAGCAGGTGGCATTACCAGACAGGCTTTGGGTGCTGGTGGAGGACCGAGAGGAGGTTGAGGAGTCAGAAGCAGTGGAGGAACTTCGAGATAAAGAGGATTGACGCACAACTCGTGGGGACGGTAAGACTTGGACAGCAGCCCCTTGTCCTGCTGTCACCATAGTTACCCAGTGCCCAGTCAGCGACATGTAACGCCCCTGTCCATGCCTACTCGTCCAAGTGTCTGTGGTGAAATGTACCCTGTCACACACAGAGTTTCTCAAAGGAGCAGTGATGTTGTGTGCGACATGCTGGTGGAGCGCAGGAACACCTTTCTTTGAGAAGCAGTGCCGACTGGGCATCTGGTACTGGGGCACTGCGACAGACATAAGGTCTCGAAAATCCTCTGTGTCCTCCAGGCGGAAAGGCAGCATTTCTGTAGCCAACAGCTTGCAGATGGTGAAATTCAACCTCTTAGCTTTGTCATGGCTAGGAGGAAATGGTCTTTTACTTTTCCACATCTGAGGGACCGAGGGCTGGCTGTTGTGCTTAGACGGGGTTGAGTAGGGTGTCCCCGGCAAACTGCCGGTCTGTGAGGAAGATGCAGGCGGACATGTTAGGTTGCCTTGATCCAAAGCTGGTGCTCTCGATGTCGGAGAGCGCTCATCACCAACAGGTGTTTCCACTTCCCAATGAATGGACGACCTGCCAATCACACTGGCTGTTGCGGGTAAAGAGGTGGCAGGTCTGCGTCCAAAAACATGTGTGACTGCTGTCCCCCCAGTCACAGAGGATGAAGAGGCTGCGGATGCACAAGATGGGGCAGACGGTGGTTGGCCCGGCCCGCTAGGCCGCATTGTAGCACAGTGAGCTTCCCACTGCAACTTATGCTTCATATCCATGTGACGGTACATGCATGAAGTACTCAAACTATGGATTTTTTGGCCTCTACTTAGCTTTTGGTGACAAATATTACAGATAACACGAGTTGGGTCATCCTTATCTATCTGAAAAAATGCCCAGGCTATGCAAGGCTTAGAGCCCATGCGACCTGAAGAGCCACTACGACTTGTGGTCAGAGGCAGAGTTGTGGTTGATGATGCAGTTGTTGACGTGCTTCCAGTACTCCGTCTCTGTCCAGGAAGGCGCAACCTAACCTCATCGTCAATAGCATCTGTGATGCCCCGCTGCGCTTGGTATCACAGATCCTAGAAGAGTTCATTGATGGAATCCTCCACAAGAGGCCCCCATAAACATTCACACATCTCCACCTTCCACCTCAGATCAGCAGAGGGAGCCCGTTAGGGATATAAATAGGGAAGGTGGAGCTAGGCAGTTCAGTTCCTCTGAATAGTTCCTGCAGTAGAGAAGCCTAAGAGAGGTCAGTCTGCAGTGGAGCTCAGTCTAGTCTAGAGAACTCAGTTAATAGTTCAGCAGTGGAGCACGAGGCTCCTGCTAGCTAGATTCAGGGAGCCCAGATAGAGCTTAAGGTGTGCCGGCGCCATAAGATCGGTGAAGCGCGACAAGCTGCCGTTAGTGTGTATAGCCTAGTGAGGGCCCGAGTAGGCCGAAGGCGAGTGGCGAGTTACTACATAAGGGGCAGAGGAGCTTAACCAGCTCACCCCGAAGCTTTTACCGGACACCGAATCCGAGGTTACCGGGATCTCTATGACCCAGTAAGGCATAATCGGAATCCGTGGAGAACTACAAGTCCCAGGATCGCTAAGGTGCTGATACGTAACAGAGCCAGGAGACGCTTAGGCCCCGCATACTGGGAGTGTGAACTCCAAGAGAAGGCCCTACCACAAGGTCAGCCAGCGCAGGACAGAGACAAAGTTAGTCCTAGCTCCAGGCAGGTCAGAAACTTACTACGCAGAGGCAAAAAACAGGAGGCCCTACACCCGCTCATAGGGGAGGATCCTGATATGCACCCTTTACCCTACAGTGCTCCGGGATGTGCCTGAATTTCCACCAGTAAAAGGTACTGAAGTGACTACCGTGTCCGTTCCCGTTCTTGCTCTGACCCAGCTGGGTCTCGCCTGTCCTGCATTCCCCCTGCATGCGCTGCCCTGAGACCTAGCTCCACCAGTGGGGAGCTATACCATCGAGCTGCCTTATCACCGGCCTCAGTGGACTGCTGCAGCGCTGGTGATTCTCACCAGATACCACAGGTGGCGTCACGAACTCTTATAAAATTAATAATTATCCACCCTTTTAAAGAGTGACCCCAGGGTACGGGCCAGGGAGCCGACCACCGCGACATCCCCAAGGCCAGGCAAAGGCCCGGGTACCAAGTCATCCCCATCCCCTGGGCTAGTCACATCCTCCTCCACCTCCTCTGCTGACCTCATCGACTGGCTGACTGTGGGTTGACAGTAAGTGGGATCTCCAACCTCATCATCATCACCCTGTGTGTTCTCACACCCGTCGTCCTCAGAGCCAACCTCTTCCTGCCCTGACCGAAAAGTCAAGTTGTCGCTGCAATCAGGTATTTGAGTCTCATCATCGTCTTCATCATTGTCTCCACCAACAGGAGTTACAGTTTGGGAACGAGGGTCTACATTATGCTCAGAACCGTCTTATAGACGCCTCTCCATTACTAACCTGGGCTTCATGTCAGCCGCCAATACAAGGCTGACATGAACCCCACCATATTACCCCACTCGCCACCGCTACAAGGCAGTAAGAAGAGCGAGGCTAAGCGCCAGATTTGATGCATCTTATGGATGCACCATTTCTGGGTCTGCTGAGGGCTGATGTTATTAGCCTCGGAGGGGGCCAGGATCCATGGCCCCTTCCCTGGCTATTAATATCAGCACACAGCTGTCTGTTTAGCCTTTGCTGGTTAGATTTTATAGGGGGCCCCTATGTCAAATTTTTTCTGGGGTCCCCTTGTAATTTAGCCAGTAAAAGCTAAGCAAACAGCTGTGAGCTGTTATTAATAGCCAGGGAAAATCTTTGGCTAATGGCCCCTTCCCTGGCTAGTAATATCAGGCCCCCCAGCGATCAGCTTTCCCTTTGCTGGTTATGAAAATGATGCGGAAGCTCACGCCATTTTTTATATTTAATTCTTCATTTTATTTCATTTATAAGAAATCCAATGCCAACTGTGCTTGTTGTTAATGCTGCGTAAACTCACCCGCAGCATGTCAATTTCGGTAACGGAGATGCAAGTCTCCGCTGCAGATTTTGAGCGATTAAAATGTCATCGTGGATGATCACGTGGATCCGCATGTACTGACAAAACAAGTGCAGCATTAGAACGCAGCATTTTGGATGCAGCGAAAATACTCACCCATGGTCTGACGGTAATTCAACTGTTAGGGTATGTGCACACGATCCAGACAGGCAGTGTTTTGGACGCAGCATGCTTTATGTCCAAAACACTGCATTCTATTGAACACAGGTGAATCTGCATGTGTTTACTGAACCATGAGGATTCACCGAATTCAGTACAATGTACTGATCAGATTTCTTTTGCTGAGACTAGGGACTCCACAAGAGAAATTGACATGATGCGTCAAACCCGCAGCGGCTCCTGATTGTGTGCACATACCCTTAAAGCGATGTCCCACGTTTATTTTTTCAAATATTTTTAGCTCCAAAAAGCATTCATTGCTAGTTTACAAAAGCGCATGCAAAAATGCATGCAAAAAAGGCACCAAAAACTCTGCAGCAAAGTGAATGAGAAAGATGAAGTGTCATTCACATGTTGAGTATTTATTGACTTGCAGATTTGCTGCAGAAAATAATCATCAGCATGTCAATTCTCTGTGTATTTTTGCCGCATTTGTTGCCTGCGTTTTTTCAATGCATTCAATGGGTGAAAAACGAAGGCAAAACGCACCAAAAGTCAAAATAGAAAATAATCTTCAGCATGTCACTTCTCTGTGCATTGAATGCACTGAAGAAACGCAGGCAAAATCGCGACAAAAAACACGACAAAATCGCGGCAAAAACACAGGCAATAAAATGCATTAATATCGCAGTAAAGTTGCAAGCAAAAACGCAGGCAATAAAACTCATCAAAATCTAGGTAAAATCGCGTCAAAAACTCAGCAAAAACACAATGTGTGAACATAGCCGTATTCTGCAAAAAACCATGGTAAGCACAAAATCCTGATCAAAGAAAAAAAACAAGATGTGTGCATGAGATTTCTGGAATCTCATAGACTTTGCTGATACTGTAAAACACAGCAGAAAATTTGCATAAAAAAGTGCATTAAAAAACACTGTAATAACACAATGTGTTTTTGCTTGTGTTTTTGCTGCGATTTTACCGGGATATTGATGCATTTTAGCTGCGATTTTACCGCAATTTCACCATGATATTGATGCGTTTTACTGCCTGCATCTTTGTCATGATTTTACCACGATTATGATGTGTGTTGTTGTCTGCGTTTTCGTCGATATTTTGCCTGCGTTTTTTTGGTGTATTCAATGCACAGAGAATTGAGTTGCTGAACATTATTTTCTGCATTAAATCTGCAAGTCAAAAAATACTCAACATGTAAATCACACTTCACATTTCTCATTAACTTTGCTGCAAAGTTTTTGGTACGTTTTTTTCATGTGTTTTTGTACAGCAATGAATGGGACATCTCTTTAAGGGTATGTACACACGACCAGGAGCCGCTGCGGGTTTGACGCTGCGTGCTTATGCAGCGTCAAACACGCAGCAGCCAGTTGTTACAGCTTAGTCAATGGGATTTGTAGAAATTCCATGTCCACTATGCGGTCATCTGTGCCTGCGGGTCATCCGCGGACACGGACATGCAGCACGTCTTTCAAAACCGCACCATGTCAATTTCTCTTGCGGAGTCATTAGTTTCCGCAAGAGAAATCTGATCAGTACAATATATTGAACGCGGTGAATCCGCATGGTTCAATGACCATATGCGGATTCACCTGCGTTCAATAGAACGCAGCACTTTGGACGCAGCATAAAGTATGCTGCGCCCTAAGCGCTGCTTGTCTGGATGGTGTGCACATATCCCTAACTCTTGGATTACCGTCGGACCAGGGGTGAGTATTTTCGCTACATCCAAAACGCTGCGTTCTAATGCCGCACTTGTTTTGTCAGTACATGCAGATCTACCGCATTTAATGACATTTCAATCAGTCAAAATCTGCTGCGGGGATGCCAGAAATTGACATGCTGCAGGTGAGTTTATGCAGCGTCAAAACCAAGCACAGTGGTCATGGGATTTCTTATAAATGAAATAAAATGAAGAATTAAATTAAAATAAATGGCGTGGGCTTGGTTCATTTTCATAACCAGCAGAGGGAAAGTTGACCACAGGGGCCTGATATTACTAGCCGGGGAAGGGGCTATTAGCCAAAGATGTTTCCTGGCTATTAATAACAGCTCACAGATGTTTGCCTAGCCTTTACTGGCTAAATTACAAGGGGACCCCAGAAAAATTTGACATAGGGTCCCCCTATAAAATCTAACCAGCAAAGGCTAAACAGACAGCTGTGCGCTGATATTAATAGCCAGGGAAGGGGCCATGGATCCTGGCCCCCTCTACGAGGCTGATAACATCAAGCCTCAGCAAACCCAGAAAAGGCGCATCCATAAGATGCTCCAAATCTTGAGCTTAGCCTCGCTTTTCCCACTGCCTTGTGGCGAGTGGGGTAATATGGTGTATGGTGGGGTAATATAGCCCAGGTTAGTAATGGAGAGGAGTCTATAAGACGCCCCCAATACTAACCCCGTAGTAAGATTTTTGATGTTTTTTCAATAAAGACACAGCCAGAATAAAGTCTTTTATTTAAGTAAAATTCCATATGGTTTTAATAATTTATTTGAAAATAAAAAACACCGTACCGTATACTCACCTAACGTCCAGTCCCCGAATTCCTCGTCTCCTGTAAAAAAACAAAAATAAAAAACAACCATATCCCTCACCTGTCCGCCGTCATGACGTAATCCCAGTGTCCCACGGCGATCCAGGTAATTTCTACAGCAATCACTGATGTCACTGCTGTAGAAGACAGCACTCTATACACTGAGAGGAGTGTGATCACGCCTGTCAGTGTATAGTGCTGTGCTGAAAGAGTGAGGTCATTTGAGTTCAAACAGCTGAAGATCAGCTGAGAGCTCCAGTGATCTCACGGCATTATTGCTGCATGGGAAATTCTCACACAGCACAAATGCCGTGAGATCACCGGATGTCACGCTGTCTCAGTATACTGGAGGTAGGGGGCCTAAGCTGACCCTAAGCTGGGGCCCTGACTAATCCCTCAACCTGGAGGTACTGTTAAAGGTACAGAGGTCCAGGCCGCCAGCGTAACCCCTACCTCCTGAAGATCCCTGCACCTCAGTAATCTAGTCCTGAGAAGGACCCCGATCACAACCAAAGGGAACAAGAAATAATATGCCCAAACACAGTATTTAGACGAACGAGACAGTACAAGGGAAAAACCAAAACCACCTTGCATACAAACAACTTCTCAACTACAACAGAGGGAAAACCAACGGGAAAGGAGATAAATGATAAAGCGAGGAAAGGGAAAAAACACTTCCAAATACACTTATCTCAGCAACTCCAAACACCACGATCCGCTCTGTCAGTCTGAACGAAATGCTTTCACCGACACCTCCCAAACAGACCAGCAGGTATATGAAGGAGTCTCACTACAGAAGTATTGATTGCAGCTGGGCGAGGCTGGACCTCATCTAGCCCAGAGAGAGAGAGAGAATTAACTCCCTCACTGCCGAGAAACACAAAGCACCAACAAGTCAGCTGCGAGAAGTCAGGCTGTGTACTCGTGACGATCTTCGTGGCAACACACCCGTGACAGTACCCCCCCTTCTACGAGGGGCCTCCGGACCCTCAGGGCCAGGTTTATCCGGGTGAGTCGTGTGGAAGGCCCGAACTAATCGGATTACGGTCCGAGATCCGTATCCGCTCCCACTTATTCCCGATCTCTTTAATCAGATCGTGGGCGCCAAATGGTTTTCTAAGTTGGATCTCAGGGGGGCGTACAATCTGATTAGGATGAAGGAGGGGGATGAGTGGAAGACGGCGTTTAACACTCCGGAGGGGCATTATGAGAACCTTGTCATGCCATTCGGTCTGACTAATGCCCCGGCGGTGTTCCAACACTTTGTTAATGACATTTTTCGCCGCTTGGTGGGACAGTTTGTTGTCGTATATCTGGATGATATCCTAATTTACTCGCCGGATCTGGTGTCTCATCAGGAGCACGTTAGGCAGGTGTTACAGATCTTGCGGGATAATAAACTGTATGCCAAGTGGGAAAAGTGTGTGTTCGCCGTACAGCAACTCCAAACACCACGATCCGCTCTGTCAGTCTGAACGAAATGCTTTCACCGACACCTCCCAAACAGACCAGCAGGTATATGAAGGAGTCTCACTACAGAAGTATTGATTGCAGCTGGGCGAGGCTGGACCTCATCTAGCCCAGAGAGAGAGAGAGAATTAACTCCCTCACTGCCGAGAAACACAAAGCACCAACAAGTCAGCTGCGAGAAGTCAGGCTGTGTACTCGTGACGATCTTCGTGGCAACACACCCGTGACACCGGAGCTCTCAGCTGATCTTCAGCTGTTTGAACTCCAGTGACCTTAGTGCTGGCAGCTTCTCACGATACACTGCGGGAGCCATAGCGCTCCTGTCAGTGTATCGCCGGCTGCCTGATAGGACGGTCACCTCTCCGGATGTGGCAGTGGTATCACTAACATCGACGTGGGACACTCGGTATTTGGACTGCGGCGGATAGGTGAGGATGAGGTTGGTTTATTATTTTATCTTTATTGCAGAGGACAATGGCTTCAGGGACTAGCTGTAAGGTGAGTATGTGGTGTTTTTTTTTTTTTTTTACAAGGAATGAGAACATCGGAGTCAAGGTGTAGGTAAGTGGTAGGTGAGTATAATGTGTTTATTATTTTTACTTAAATAATTATTTATTTATTGCAACTTTTTTTTACTTTCACTTTCAGTGCGCATGCGCCGCTGATGAGAGATTACTTCTCCCATCAGTGGCAATTGCGTAGCATGTGTACAATGACAGCAGGTGCCGGTTGATGGGGCTAGTAGTCCCATCAGCCGGCGCCTGTCACCCGCAGTAAGCTTTTACCGCGGTTGACTATCACAGCTGCGGGATCATGCTGACACCTGTCAGTATGATCCCGCTGACACCTGTCAGTATGATCCCACAGCACTGTGACCGGTGGAAGCGATCTTACCACAGATCAGAGCCCCTGATTCCCACGCTTTCACGCAGATGACAGTGCGGGAAACCAGGAATGTTTGGGGTTCATGATCGGGTGCCCAAACACGAACATTTTTGTGATGTTTGGGTTTATTCACGAACCCGAACATCAAAACATTTGCTCATGTCTAGTAAGGATGACCAGGGGCATTACATCTCACTGACTAAGCACTGGATGACTCTAGTGACTGTGAGGGCAGGTGGGGAAGGGGCTGCTCCACAAGTCTTGGAATCCCCAAGGCTTGCAGAAAAAACTCTGTATTTCACACTTCCTCCACTGCTTCTGTCTCCTCCTTCTCTAGGGCCTCCACCTGCACCCTCAACCTCTGCCTTAATGAAACACATGTTCCAACAGTGCAGAATGAATCCCCACCACCTCCATACTGCGCAGATAGGGCTCACCACAATTAGGCAGTCTTAAAATTAATATGTCTTGGAGATTGCAGTCACACAGGTCAAGAGTTGTGGACAGCAATCCAGGCTGAGTTTGAGCAATGGCTGTCTCCACTGAAGCCATGTGCGATAACGGTGCGAACCTGGTGGCGGCCCTATGCCGGGGCAACTTCACTCACAGGCCTTGTATGGCTCACATCCTTAACCTGGTGGTACAACAATTTCTCTGCCACTATCCCGGTCTGGATGCACTGCTGCGGAAAGCACGGTCACTGTGTGCTCACTGATGCTGTTCACACCTCGCAGGTCAGCGACTTGCATCGATACAGAGGTCTTTGCCAATACCAGTTAACTTGTTGATATGGGATGTGCCGACATGGTGGCATTCCACTCTGCACATGTTGCAGTGACTGTGGCAGCAATGATGAGCCCTGATGCAATATCTTATGTCATATAACCTGGGCCAACGCAGTATGGATCTGGTGAAAATCACGTTTGCAGAGTGGGTACAGATTAAGGACCTCTGCACCCTTCTGTACAGTTTTGAAAGTGCTTCTAAGATGGTTAGTGCTGAGGATGCCATCATCAGCATCACTATTCCGGTCATCTACATGCTGGAGCACACTTTGAATAGTCTGCGGGAGGAGGTGGTGGTGCCAGAGGAAGAGTAGGAAGCAAAGGAGGATGCAAAAGGGATAATAATGTCTCAAAGTTCCACACTGTCATCAGGGTGTATTACAGTGATCGAGGGAGGCTCATGATACCAGACAAACTGTCAAGTATATACTCCTTGAGGCTATGTAGACCGATGGCATGGGTCAGAGTGAAAACAAACACAGTATATCACGTCTCAATAAGTATATTGTAGCAATCAGGATTTAGTAATAAATGATAAGCAAATACAGTCTCTAGAAACAGATCTGATGTCCCGTACAAGCCGATAAGTATTCAAGGTCCAGAAATGCAAAGTCCAAAGATTCAGAGTCCAGACTGGGCTTCTTGCGGGGAGCAAGCTGCAATGGAGATAGATGCAGAGCAGATCCGAACAAGTTGAATCTTCAGACGAATGGTAGATAAGTAGCAGACGGGGAACCCCGATGATGAGAAGAGACAAGTACAATACAAGTCCTCCAAACTTGGCAACAGGTGAAGCACGAGATACACAAGCAAAGGTATAGTGGACGGAGTCCCTTTATATATCCAGCAAACAGGAAACAGTAAATGTCAGACAGGAAACAAGATGGCCCCCGTGAAGCTGTCAACTCCATCTTGGATAAGGGCAAAACCAGTCAGAACAGGTATATGGTTCAGATCTTTACATTACCCCCCCCCTTAAAAGATGTCCTCCGGACGACATCAGAGCCTGTTTATTGGGGTATCTGCTGTGGAACTGTTCGATCAGGCGGGTAGCATGAATATTCTCCTGAAGCTCCCAGGAATTCTCCTCCAATGGGTACCCTTGCCATTTTACCAAATACTGAAGCCATCTCCTATGGATCCGAGAATCGATGATCCCCTCCACGACAAATTCTTCTTGCCCGTCAATAAGAACCGGATCAGGTGGAACAGGTGTACGTCCGGGAAAGGGATTTGGTAGTACCGGTTTAAACAGGGAGACATGAAAAACTGTGTATTTTCAGAGATCTCGGCAACTTGAGTCGGCAGGCTGCAGAACTTACTACGCTGCTGATTTTGTATGGCCCAATATACTTCTGCCCCAGTTTAAACGATGGAACCCTTAGTTGTAAGTTTTTTGTTGAAAGCCAAACCATGTCTCCTACCTTGTATGTCGGTGCTGGCTTACGGAACCTGTCTGCCGCCCTCTTGTATCTCTCTTGAGCTGTAACCAGTGTTTGTTTCAAAACCTCCAAATTCTGTTGAAAAAACGTAATCCAGGTGGCTACTGCGGGTATTTACGTGTCTATTGGGAATCGAGGGAGAGTGCTGGGATGGTACCCTTGTTAGCAAAGAACGGAGACTATTTGGTGGACGCACTCTGTGAATTATTATACATGAATTCAGCCAACGGGAGTAAGTGGCATACGTAACAACGCAGGTACTGCTCCATGGTCTGATTCGTCCATTCAGTTTGGCCGTTAGACTGTAGATGGAAAGCAGATGACAAATTTACCTTGATGTCCAGAGCAGCACAAAAGCTTCACCAAAATCTTGAGGTAAATTAGATCCCTCAATACAATACCACTTCATGAGGAACTCCATGTAGCCAAAAAACATTTTGTACGATAAGATCCGCTGTCTGTTTGGTTGTTGGTAAACCGGTACAGGGAATGAAATGAGCAGCCTTGGTTAACCGGTTGACTACTACTAGAATAGTGTTCTTTTCTTTTGACGTAGGCAACGCTACGATAAAATCCATTGAAATAGACCCCCAGGGACGAGATGGAATAGAAAGGGGTTGTAACAGTCCAGTAGGTGAGGAGCGGGCAACTTTTGATCTTGCACATACCTCACATGATGAAACGTAATGCTGAACGTCTTTCCGATAGGTCTGCCACCAAAAGAAGCGAGACATGAATTCCTGAGTCTTCTTGACACCTCTATTGCCAGCAATCTTAGAGTCATGCATTAATTTTAGCACACTTAATCTAACCATTTCCGGGATATACAGGCGCTGTCCCTGGAACCAAAGTCTATTTTTCAAGATTAGATTTACCTGACAGGGTGGTTGAATCAGAAATGGATCTGCAGCATATGCCTCCTTAATATTTGTTAGTAGATCTTGATTGTGTAACTCCTATAAAGTTACTTTCCGAGAGTATGGTTCTCGGAGGTGAAGCCGGAGTTACGTCAACCGAGTGAATTCTAGACAATGCATCGGCTTTCCCATTGCGAGAGCCCGGCCTATAGTAAATAATAAAATTAAACTGATGGAGAAAGAGATTCCACCGGGCCTGTCTGGGTTTTATACACCTTGCCGACCTCATGAATTCAAGATTACGGTGGTCTGTAAGTACGACAATCTGTAGCAGGTGTCTCCATTCTTTCAATGCAGTTATAATGGCCAACAGCTTTTTGTTTCCAACGTCATAATTCCTTTCCACAGGTGATAATTTCTGCGAAAGAAAAGCACAAGGATGTAAAAGCTCTTTCTCACCTATTCTTTGCGACAGTATGGCCACTATAGCACAGTCTGAGGCGTCCACTTCCACTATGAAGGCCCGATCAGGGTCCGGGTGTATGAGAATAGGAGCTGACGTAAATTTAGATTTCAACCTGGAAAATGCTGTCTGTGCTTGTGGTGACCAGACAAACGGCGTCTTCTTCCGAGTCAGTTGAGTAATGGGTGCGACGATCTCCGAAAAAATTTTAATGAACCGTCTGTAAAAATTGGCGAATCCAATAAATCGTTCCACCTCCTTCACTGTCTTGGGAATTGGCCACTCCTGAATGGCTTGAGTCTTGCTTGCATCCATGCTGAGACCCTGGAGAGAGATAACATACCCCAAAAATTGGATTTCCGTCTTGTGGAACTCGCATTTCTCCAACTTGATGTACAACTGATTTTGCCATAAAAGATCGAAGACTGTTCTCACATGCTCCTGATGGTCCTCAATGTTGCTGGAAAAAAATAAAATGTCATCCAAATAAATCACAACAAAAATATTGAGTATGTCTCTGAAAATATTGTTTGCCAAGTGTTGAAACATAGCCGGTGCGTTACGAAGCCCGAAAGGCATAACGAGATACTCAAAATGTCCATAACGTGACCAGAAGGCTGTCTTCCATTCATCACCAGGGTGAATCCTTACTTGATTATATGCTCCACGGAGGTCTAACTTAGTGAAAATCTTAGCATGTCGTACCCTCTCAAGTAATTCGGGATTTAGTGGAAGCGGATAAAAGTTTCTAATCGTAATTTTGTTGCGCTCTCGGTAATCAATACATGGTCGGAGTGAACCGTCCTTCTTCTTCACGAAGAAGATTGGGGCAACTGCTGGGGAGGAAGATGGTCATATAAATCCTTTGGCTAAGTTCTCATCAATATACTCTTTGAGGGCTTTTAATTCTGGTCTGGCCAAAGCATAAATGTTACCGAACGGAATCGCGGCGCCAGGTAGCAATTCCACGGGACAGTCGTACGGCCGATGTGGTGGCAGCTTGTCCTCGTTCTTCTTGCTACATACATCTGCGAAATCTTGGTATTCTACAGGTAGATTTAAGTCAACTGTGCGTGCAGACCTGATTAAAGCTAGTTCTCTGGGTGCTTTCCGTCTTCCTGGAAACTGTAATTCCTTTGTCTCCCAGTTGATAGTAGGGTTTTGCAGTTGTAGCCACGGTAACCCTAAGATTATGGGAAAGTGAGGAGAAGAAATCAACAAAAAAGACAGTCTTTCTGAATGATCCACCTCCATATGGACCTTCAATGATGCTGTTTCAAGATCTACCGGCCCGGATGCTAACGGTGACCCATCCACGGTCTCCATTAATACCGGTGAGATTCTCTTCTGTGAACGTATACCGTGTTTTTTAGCGAATGTAATGTCTATGAAATTACCACTGGCTCCAAAGTCAACCATAGCGGAACTAGTAACCCAGCAGGATTGAATCCATATCTTGATGGGGATATAACAATGTGAATCCTTCTTTGACCCATCCGAGGCCGAAGTAGTGGAACTGTTAGAACCCTCCTGTTTGTTTTTTCCATCTTGTGTTTTGCGGTCACGTGACCATCTGCCTTTATATTCCAGCTCCGCCCTTTTGGCTGTGCTGGACTTCAATGTTGTTTGACTGTTTCTCTAGCCAGGTGCTTCGGTGCCTTTCTCTGTCAGTTCGCTTGGTCCTTCTGGGACCTCTAGTACCTTTTGTCAGTTTGTCTTTTTGTTTTCTGCAACAACTTCTCTGTTTAGGAGGTGTCCCATTTTTGTTCCAGTCCTTAGTTCTTTTAGGGACCCCTCCCCTTATGCTATAGGTCTTCGTTCAGACTAGCCGAGGACTAGGCGGGTCTGTTCGCTAGGAACAGGCAGCCCTCAACATCGTAGGGATTCAGCCTAGTCTTACTGTAGGGATAGCTTTCCCCTATCTTTCCTTAGTTCATGTTGCAGATCATAACAGTAAGTCGAGCCCAAAAAACTAAAAGGAAAGAAATTCGGGGATCAGTACGGTTTCCATCCAGGATTTGGCTCAACACTTGCAGGGATTGTCTCTGGAGGTGGCCGAGCTCCAGGAACACGTGAGTAGCTGTTCTGGAGCGCATTTTGTGGAACTCAAGGTAGGACTGCCTGATGTTTTTTATGGTAAACAGCAAGATTTTTTTTCCTTTAAAAATGCTTGCTTGTTATGTTTTCGTTTGAGACCAAGGTCCCCTGGGAATGAATCACAGCGCATTGGTTTTATTATGTCACTTTTGCGCAATGAACCACAGGGGTGGGCCTTTTCTCTCCAACCTAATGATTCATGCTTAAGGTCGGTAGAAGAATTTTTTTCTGCTATGGGGCTATTATATGACGATCCTGATCAAATCTCAACTGCTGAGGCAGAACTCAGGCGTTTGAATCAGAGGTCAGGTGATGTTGAAAATTATTGCACACACTTTAAAAGATGGGCTTCAGAAGTCAAATGGAATGATCCTGCTGTGAAATGTCTATTTCTTGCTGGTCTGAGTGAAAGGGTTAAGGATTTGCTAATTGCATTCCCTGCACCTGAGACTCTGCAGGATGCCATGCAATTAGCTGTTCGTGTGGACAAGAGGCTGAGGTCCAGGCTGAATGAGGTAAAGACTCCTGTAATGTCAGGTCCTAGTTCCCAGAAAATCTGCTCAGACGGCGGAGAACCGATGGAGGTTTTGGCGATGTCACTCCGCTCTTAGGAAAGAGACCGGAGGTTCGCTGAGGGATTGTGTCTTTATTGTGGTAAAGCTGACCATTTGATTAAGTATTGTGAGCTTTGTTTAAGTAAAGAAAAAAAAAGAGGTCAAGTACGCCTGTATTGCTTGTTTACGCTCTGCAGGAGTATTTCTTTCTGGGAGTACTACTTTGCAGGAAGATTTGATTGAATTTCAGGTATTTGTGGATTGTGGTTCAACACTTAATGCGATTGATAAAGGGTTTTTGGAAAACCTTAAATTGAAATCCAAACCTTTGTCATCACCTATTTCTGTGATTGCAATTGATAACACTGCCTTGAAATGTATTACTCACAAGGTTGCTGCATTTCCCCTCACTATCAATGAAGCTCACCAAGAAATTATGGACTTGGTTGTATTGGATAATTTATCCTCTTCGGTCGTTCTAGGTTTGCCTTGGTTAAAGCTGCACAATCCTTTACTGGACTGGTCTACTAATGTGATTAAGTCTTGGAGTCCGAAGTGCTATGATAAATGTTGTAGTGGTCGCATTGCGGCTGTGGAAAAAAGGGAATTACCGGGACCTATTTAAGATTTTTGGAGGTTTTTTCGGAGGAGGAGTCGCAAGTTTTACCTCCTCATAGGGATTATGATTGCGCCATTGAGTTTGTTCCTGGAGCTACTCTTCCCAAGAGTCGCTTGTTTAATCTGACTATCCCTGAAAGAAAGGCCTTGTTGGAATACATACAGACTAGCCTGGCTGCTGGTCACATTAGACCATCTAAGTCGCCTGTGGCAGTTGGATTTTTCTTTGTTAAAAAAAAGGATGGGGCTTTACGTCCATGTCTGGATTTTCGTGAAATTAATAAGATTACCATACGCAATTCCTACCCATTGCCGTTAATTCCAGACTTGTTTAACCAGTTAGTGGGGGCAGTAGTTCTCTAAAATTGATCTCCGGGGGGCATACAATTTGTTACGAGTGAAGGAGGGTGATGAATGGAAAACTGCTTTTAACACTCCTGTAGGTCATTTTGAGAATCTGGTGATGCCTCTTGGTCTTACTGATGCACCTACATTTTTTCAGAACCTTATTAATGACATCCTGAGACCTTTGATTGGTAAGTATATGGTTGTGTATTTAGATGACATTTTGATTTATTCGCCAGATCTGCAGTCCCATTGGCAGAGTGTACGTGAAGTTTTGCAGTTATTGAGTGATACTTCACTCTTTGCTAAGCTGGAGAAATATGAGTTCGCTGTGCAGAAAATTAGTTTTTTGGACTACATTGTCTCCAGCAAGGGCTTTGAGATGGACCCTGTGAAGGTTCAGGCTGTGCAGGAATGGCCTAGGCCTATTGGTTTGAAATCTATGCAGAGATTTTTGAGTTGTGACAATTATTACAGGAAATTTATTAAGAATTTTTCTGTAATTGTTAAGCCTCTAACTGATCTCACCAGGAAAGATGCGAATATGGTCCAGTGGACTACTGAGGCCATTAAAGCATTTAAGTATCTCAAAGAGAGGTTCAGTTCTGCCCCTATCCTTATGCAGCCTGATGAGACCAAGCTTTTTTTGCTCGAGGTCGATGCTTCATCCGTGAGGGTCGGAGCAGTTTTGTCTCAGGAGAACAGGGATGGAGTACATCCTTGTGCCTTCTTTTCGAAAAAAATTTCGGAAACCGAACTGAATTATGATGTTGGAAATCGGGAGTTGCTGGCTATTAAACTCGCGTTTGAACATTGGCATCATTTTTTGGAAGGCGCTAGAATTCCTATTCAGGTTTTCACAGATCATAAGAATTTGATCTATCTGGATGCTGCCAAGCGCTTGAATGCCCGTCAAGCTAGGTGGGCACTTTTTTTTTCTCGGTTTCATTTTTCTGTTACCTATATCCCTGGTACTAAGAATGTTAGAGCCGATGCTTTATCTCGCAGCTTCTGTCCTACGGTTGGTGCCGAGGAGGAGGAGAGCATTTTACAGAAAGGAGTTGTGGTGGTAGCATTGGATTCCATTTTGGAGAATGGGATTCTGAAAGCTCAAGATGATGCCCCATCTAACACTACACATGGGAGGTTGTTCGTGCCTAGAACCTTTAGGAGAGATTTGTTTGTGAAGTGTCATGAGTCTCGGTTGGCAAGTCATCCAGGAATTTCTGAGATTAAGAGACTTATCAGTCGCAGTATTTGGTGGCCTGGATGGCAGAAAGAAGTCATCAAGTGGGCGCGTCAATGTACTGTGTGAGCTAGGTCAAAGGCTTCACATACTCCTGCTGCAGGGTTGCTTTGCCCTCTGGAGGTTCCTAGTTCTCCTTGCACGCATCTCACAATAGATTTTATTACTGATTTTCCTGTGTCCAAGGGTTTTACTTTCATCTGGGTGGTTGTGGACCATTTTAGTAAGATGTGTCATTTGGTTCCATTCATTAAGTTGCCCTGAGCCAAGACACTCGCTAAGGCATTTGTTAAGGAGATTGTCAAGCTTCATGGCGTTCCCACGGATATTGTTTCTGATAGACGACCTCAGTTTGTGGCTCGCTTTTGGCATGCTTTTTGTAACAGGTTGGGAGTCCATTTGTCATTTTCGTCTGGGTATCATCCTGAGTCTAATGGACAGACTGAAAGAAAGAACTAGGATGTAGAACAGTTTTTGCGTTGTTTCGTGGTGGACAATCAAGAGGAGTGGTCTGAGTTTCTGCCTCTCATTTAATTTGCTCTTAACAATCATACATCCTCCTCAGCTGGGTGTTCTCCTTTTTTTTGTTGTACTGGGAGACATCCGTCTTTTGGTTCATTCTCCAAATTGGGGTCGGCGGTGCGGGAGGAGGAGAATTTTTCCGGTGATTTGGAGAGAGTTTGGACTAATGTACGTTGCAACCTTCAAGAGGCTAACAAGAAGTCCAAGAAGTATTTTGACAGGAAACGTAAGGAGGTTTTGTTTACCGTGGGTGACATGGTTTGGTTGTCCTCAAAGAACCTGCGGTTGAGGATTCCCTCTAAAAAACTGGGTCCTAAGTTTGTGGGTCCATTTAAAGTGCTTCAGGTTCTTAACCCGTCTGCTGTTAGGTTGGATGTTCCTACTTCCTGGAAGATTAATCCTGTGTTTCATGTTTCCTTGTTGAAAAAGGCTGATGTATCAGATAGGGATGCCACTGTCACGGTTCCTCCTGTGGTGGAAGACGGCAAATATGAAATTTCTCGTATCTTGAATTCTAGATGGCATAGAGGGAGATTACAGTATCTTGTCTCCTGGAAGGATTTCGGTCCCGAAGATAACTCCTGGGTAAGGACGGATGATGTCTCTGCTCCTAGGCATGTTAAAGCCTTCCACAAGAGGTTTCCGGATAGGCCTGGGCCAGGAGGATCTGGAGGATCCTCATAAGGCTATGTGCCCACGATGCAGAAATGCTGCATATTTTTTCAGCTTCTCCCTGGCAGGAAAAACGCATGCGTATTTTACATGCGTTTTTCCCGCCCGGTAGAAGTGTTTGTCAAGCATTTTTGCATGCATTTCTGCATGCGGGTTATCAAGCGCATTTCCAAGCGATTTTAGCATCACTTGGAAAAGTGCTTGACAACTTGGTCACACTATATAAATCCATGCAACCAGCATGGATTTATAGTAGTGTGACCAAGTTAGTTAAAAAAAAAAAGAATAAGAATGGTAAAAAATAAAAAATAAAGATTATACTCACCTTCCGATGTCCTCCCGGTGTTTTCTCTGCTCCGTCCAGTGTCTTGGGCGGCTCGCGGTGTTGTGAAGGACCTGCGGTGATGTCACTGAGTCATGTGTCAGGTCACAATGACGTCATGGCAGGTCCTTCACAACACCGCGACCCATACAGCAGACCAGACAGAGCGGAGAAAACACCGGGAGGACATCGGAAGGTGAGTATAATCTTTATTTTTTATTTTAAATCCTTTTTTTTACAGGTACCATGGTACCCAGGTCTGGATGAGAGTCTCGTCTTCTCCCGACCTGGGTACCATCCGCACATTGAACCGTGTGATATCCGCATATGCAGATGCAGTGATGCGAATGTCACCTGGTCCAATGCAAGTCAATGGCGGCGATTACGCTGCTTGTCCGCAAAATTAATGGATATGCTGCGTATTTTTCCGCTATGATAATCCGCAGCGGAAATTTCCGCAGCATGTGCACAGCACATGCGGATTATCATTGGGGACCATGGGGCACGTATTCCGCGGCAAAAACGCTTGAAAAACGCATGGTGGGCACGCAGCCTAAAAGAGGGGGTACTGTTAGAACCCTCCTGTTTGTTTTTTCCATCTTGTGTTTTGTGGTCACGTGACCATCTGCCTTTATATTCCAGCTCCGCCCTTTTGGCTGTGCTGGACTTCAGTGTTGTTTGACTGTTTCTCTAACCAGGTGCTTCGGTGCCTATCTCTGTCAGTTTGCTTGGTCCTTCTGGGACCTCTAGTACCTTTTTGTCAGTTTGTCTTTTTGTTTTCTGCAACAACTTCTCTGTTTTGGAGGTGTCCCATTTTTGTTCCAGTCCTTAGTTATTTTAGGGACCCCTCCCCTTATGCTATAGGTCTTCGTTCAGACTAGCCGAGGACTAGGCGGGTCTGTTCGCTAGCAACAGGCAGCCCGCTACATCGTAGGGATTCAGCTTAGTCTTACTGTAGGGATAGCTTTCCCCTCTCTTTCCTTAGTACTTGTTGCAGATCATAACAGTTAACCCCTCTAGTTGCTGGATGCTTCTGGAGCACAAACTTCCTGTCTCATGGGCTTGTGTTATTACTAATAGTTGCTGAATGCTTTTAAAACAACAGCATTACTTCTGCGTGTCACACTCTGCAACAGCACTACTTCTGCATGTCACATGATGCACATGGAAAAGAAGCCAGGAAGGAGATAATATAAAAAATTTAAGAAGACAATGATGAAGTAGATGAATAATTAGATAAAGAAAAGAAACTGAAGGAAGATAAAATCAAAGAAAAGAGGAAAATAAAAAGAATGAGGAATGAACATGATGATGATGAGGAAGAAGAATGAGAAGAAGGAAACAGAAGATGAATGATGTATAGAAGTAGAAGAAGATGAAGGTAAATGTAGATTAAAGTAAAAAAGAGGACCACAGGCTACTTTATAGGAATGACCTGTATACCTCCATCCCTTCCCTTTTTTCTTTTGTGTTTTTCTTGTTCAGGTTTACCCTTGACTGAAAAAAGTTTGGCCTTTTGTTTCACTTGATTTGTTCAATAAATGTCAGCAGCCTTATTTTAATGTATATTATTTTGTGCAAAATTCAATAAAAATTTATTAAAAATAAATAAGAGAAAAGTATAAAAAGTAGAATGATGACCATGATGAAGCAGGAGTAAGAAGAATGCAGAGAAGTGAGGAGGCCCGTGATGCTGACGTATGAGACACTTGGTGAATCGAGTCAAGTGCCAAGGACTGTCAACTGGAAACAGGTATCTCGGCCTGTGGACCAGGTAAGCCCACTTGAGTGGTATTCACCACCGAGAGGCAGTATGGAAGATGTTGCATGGTGGAAAGACTTGTTTTTATGCTTTGATTTTCCTTAAAAGACTTTGTAGAAACAAAGAACTGTTAGAGGCATAGAGAGAGAGAGCTGGTTGAAGACATATGAAAAGCTCCAGCTGAAGAGATGCTGATTGTTTTAATTGTGTTGTTCATTTCTTACAGGCATCCTACAAGAAAAAGGTCGTAAGATTAGGTTGTTATCAATGTTTATAAGCGTTATACCAATTTCACAATGCCAATTTGTATATAAAGTTATCAAACTTTCACCACTGTCTCAGAATTGGTCAGATTGACCAATAAAGACGAAAGTGGAGGACGACATTCAAAAAGGAGGGAAGAGTGTGACATGCAGAAGTAGTGCTGTTGCTATAAAAGCATTCAGAAACCATTAGAAATAACACAAGCACATGAGACAGGAAATGTTGTGTTCCAGAAGCATCCAGCAACTAGAGGGGTTAACACAGTCACAGGAGAAGGGGGGTGTTTTAGCAGAGCCCCAGGGGGGTTGTGGGGAAGTTGTTTACTCTCTGGCTGGAACCGAAGAGAAAGGTGGTGGGTGTTCTGAATCTCACAGAAGCGCCCCTGCAAGTGAAAAGGATTCAAGTCAGGAGTGAAGCTAAGCGCAGGTCAGGTAGAGTTCCTGAACTAACAGTGCAGAGTATTGTTGGGCAGAAAGATAAAGACTGGGATAAATTTTATCACAGGGATCATCTACCTCAGCAAACCCTCCCCCTCTCCTCCATCTCACTGTGCTGTAAAGAATGCTGTGTTCATTAATGTGCCTTTGCATTAGAACTGTGCTGTCCTGTACTACTGGGAAGACTGTGAACTGCTGTGCTGCTAAGGAAACTGTACTGTTTGTCACTGGAGCCTGTTGCTCATAAGACTTAACTTACACTGGCTGTGCGGCTTCTTATTAAATTCTTCTGTTCTACCGTTTATGAGGACTCTTGTCAAGTTTGTCTGGTCAGCAAGTGAAAAAACCTACATGTCTGTGCCTGAGGGTCAATACCCCTGTGTGCCTGAGAGAAGCTGCTCACATGGTCTATGGTCGCCCTGAGTAATGGTTCCCCCAGGATTCCAAAGAATTAATGTAAGCTGTCTTACCCCTATCTGAACCTAGCGGCGTGCGTGAAACAATTCTGCTCCCCTAACAGGAGGTCATCATTGTGGATTTTCGATTCATAGAATGCACAATATTATAGTTCTATGAATACCATGTCTATTAGAGAAAACTTCGAAGATTGGAGTAATCGCCCGTTTTCCAAAATCCTCAGCTCTCGTGACAAGTGCTTCTTTTATAATCTTATATCCTGCAAGTATCACCTTTTTCTTGGGTCCAAAGTGCAAAGTAAATATTTCACCATAATTCTCAGAAAACAATAAAAAAACATATTTTATAGTTATATAAACATTTATTTAAATATTGTTAGTGTAAAGACAAAAATTGTATTCTCAAAACACAATGTCACTCACACGGGGCCAATAAAGATATATTTTAAACAAGCCACAGTTGCTGTTGAGTCCATGAAGCTGGAGAAATATACAAAAATCTTGACATGATCAAGGTATGTTGCTTTAACACTAAAGTTAGAGAACAAGAGGACTAAGGAGCTGATCGAGTTAGCTGACATTAAGCCTGACAGGAGAGAGTTGGAAATAGCTAGTGTTTGAAGGATCCAAGTTAATTGGAGGAATACTCAGACTTAAAGATGGAACCTGGATAGAAATGCCCGGTTTTGACCTTGAGAAAATGAATGCATTGATCTGTCTGCCTTGAAACAGCTGTGGCTCATGAGACACTCTACGCTAAGTGATACTATAGTCTGAGACTGCTTAAGGAGCTGTGGCTGGAGGTGAGTTGTGACATGAACTTGGAGTCTCCATGACTTGTGCCAGTGGGGAGAAACTGTAACCCGCAGTAGGAGACTTGAACAAAGAGACAGTGTGTGTCTCTAGAAGCAGTTACGCCCTGCATAGGTAAGACAAAGCAAGGCATGCTGTGAGAGCTGCTTGGAAACCCTAAGTAGCTTGGCTGTGATTGTTAGTGGTCTGATAGTTCAGTGAAAAAAAAAATATTCCCATTACTCTGCAACTACTAAGCACTCTGCCTCAGTTTCGAACTGTAACCACCAAGCTTAGCGCCTCAATTGTGAAATGTAATTATTATACAAGTTGTGACTACTGTCACAAAGTCACTGGCAAAGTACTGGAGGGGAGATATGTAATACTGAGATTGTTAGCTCCAGTAATATAAACATAGAAAAAGTGTTCTAGCACATGAAGTGTAGAGAGGGGCTAATCAGCCATGTTTAGTGCTAGGGTGATTAAACATCTGTAGAGAGGAAGGACTTCAGAGGATAAATTCACAGCCTTTTTAGAGCATTTAGTGTGGGGTCGGTCTGTAGG
Organism: Phyllobates terribilis; assembly: GCF_046119375.1. Classification (NCBI taxonomy): domain Eukaryota; kingdom Metazoa; phylum Chordata; class Amphibia; order Anura; family Dendrobatidae; genus Phyllobates; species Phyllobates terribilis. The sequence goes on along the minus strand of NW_027362769.1, from coordinate 344,314,765 downwards.
CACAAGTTCGGGACTTTGTGTTGTTTTGGAACTTGTGCGGGAGGGGCAGAGGCCTCAATTGCTTGGGTAAGAAATGACTTTAACCAAAAAAAAGTCTCACCAACCCCAGAATCTGACGAGTTTCCCTTCTGTGTAATGGGTGAAAAGGAGAAGATAGTATCCCCTAAGGCAGACATTCCTGAAATAGGGGTGACCACACAAAATTTTGGGTTCACCCAATATAGGGACCTAACTCTAAAAGAGGCGTTCAATAAGGTAACTGTTTTCACCGGCATAACACAGGAGTTGGGGGCTAACACCAGGTTTCCTTATTTCACGTTGAGTGGCGACTTATTGTACCGGCTTACTAAGGTGAGGGAAGAGATAGTGAAGCAATTGTTTTTACCAGGACCCTATAGACAAAGAGTGTTGGACAGGGCCAATTCATAAGTCATGGGTGGCCATCTGGGGGTGAACAAAACTCAAGAATGGGTCATGAGGATGCACTATTGGCCCAGATGTCAGCTTGAAATCCTAAGGTATTTTAAGTCCTGTCCCATCTGCGAGTTAACCGCTACCACCACTCCAAACCCTCTTGTGCCACTATCCATCAAGGCAGGGCAACAGAGAAACCACGTTGAAACTCCAGGTTGGCTGGACAGACCAGAAGGTGAAACCACGGGTGTCACCATGGCAGAGACATTGTCACTGGCCCAGAATCAATAATGCTGAGAACTGCTTCAGCAAAACCAGGACCTGTTTTCGGAGTTACCAAGACGTACACAGGTTTGTGAACATGGAATCCTGACGGAACCACATATGCAAGTAAACCAAAACCCATATAGAATCCCAGAAGCCCACCACAGGGTGATTTCGAAGGCGGGGGCTAAATTTGATGGGTATCTGATGCCCTGCATCGATGAACTCATAGAGAAGCTAGAGTCAGTCAGATACATCACCTCGATAGAGCTAACAAAAGTTACTGGCAAATCTTCCTCTCTCAAAGTGCCATGAAGAAGATGGCCTCTTTTACACCTTACAGTTGCTTCCAGTATACCAGAAGCCCATTTGGGCTGCAAAGAGACCCAGCTACCTTCCAGAGGGCCATAGACTGGCTCTTAGACCCTCACCAAAAGTATGCCACAACTTACCTTGAAGATATTGTGATATTCAGCCTGGATTAGGGGAGTCATCTGCAGAAGGTCCAGGCCAAATGGTCTCTTGAAGCAGAGTTGGCGTTCGAAGAGTTGAAACTCAGGGCTACAGGGCTTCAACTTTCATGTGTAATACATGCCTGGGAAGCTGCACAGTAACGCAGATGCCCTGTTTAGACTTCCCTATTTCGTAACTGAAGGTGCAAGCTGAAGATTTAAAGAGACAGTGTTCCTGTGTCTACCTCTATGTGCAGCCGATCTACCACACTACATATTGCGTTGTATCCATTCAGCTTGTGCTCTCAGAAACTGTAACTGCTACACAAACTGGCCTCTTGCTAAGTAAGTTGTAAATTAAACTTGCTGTTTCCATAATTGCACCATCCTGGGAGCAATGTTTCGGGTCAAAGAAAACTCACAACTGATGACCGACTTTTATATTTATTCCTTAATGCTGTCCAACACCCACTTCATTGAGGAGATTACAAAACTATATCTGATGAAACTCAGTTTAGCAGCTTGCGATGAATCAGCACATTTATTGAATTTTGCATTTAGACCAATTTTTGGAATTTTGGAGTTTACTTGGGGTCATAACTATATACAGGGATCATGGTAATCAACTATTTAAACATCATTTTTAAGCATTTTTTCATATTTTGAAGTCATTTTATATGCCTGCAGATCGGTGGAGAACTTATTCTATGTATTTGAAACACAAGGGTGTAGCGTGGGAGGCAGGACCACACAGCTCTTGCCCTGAGAATACATGGGCCAGTGTATGGATACAATAGAAAGCCTATGACTTTCTAATATATCCGTAATGTATTCTGTGTGCTCAGTCAGGGAGAAGGTGTGCACTCATAAATCATGCACTGCATACTTCTCTGCCATTTTTCAACAATTCATAAAAGTCCCAGGACCTGGACCCCCACCAATCTGCAGGCATGAAAAGTGCCTGCAAAATATAAAAAATGCATAATTAGTTTAGTTACACTTTAATGATTTTATATGTCCTGATATACTAACCATTAAAATGTACATACATATCCTCTAATGAAATGGAAAACTACACTATTTCATGGCATTTAACTCAGCTAAAAGACCTGCCATTTCCATAAATGATTTTGAATAGGGGCCTTCTGCTGTATATTTCAATCCCTGTATGAGGTTATGATATAGTGTCATTGTAGGAGATCGGCCCTTACCGGACATTGAATACACTGTGACTTTAAGGAATCCTGCTCCCCTCTGAGTCTTGCTGTTGGACTAGTCGCCTCCCCCTGCTTTTGTTGGTATGTGCTGGGAGAGGAAGAAGAATCAGGAAGTAGAGACCTTGTGTGCTTGTGTATGTGTGTGTGTCTGAGGTAACAGGGAGATGCTTGCAGGCTCCCTGATCAGCAGAGACTATAAAGAAGTCACTGTTAATCTATGGAAAGAGAAGATTACGGACTATAGCAAGATTTGTTGTTTAAGACTGTGTCAAGGAGTAGAGAAATGTATCCTTTTGATGAAGAACGTTTTCCCTGGAGACTAAGGGCCTGAGATAACAAACAACACAGCGTGTCAGCCATTTCTGTGAGAGTGAAGCAAGGTTTTCCTGCCGGCTGGAAGAAAGAGATCCTGTATACAAGGAAAGGACTCAAGTGAATTCATCCGGCTCTTTCACACCAGGGAACAAGCGGTGGCCGCCATCTGCGCCTGATCTGCGCAATCATGAGTGACCCATCGGTGTTAGGGTTTAGCGTAGTTTCCTGTAGCTAGGACGCTGTAGCGGCATGGCCCGACTAGCAGAAAGCCAGATAGAGTATTAGCTCAGAGTAGTTTGTGAAACTTGTTGTGTACTATTTGTTCTGAGCTTTCATTGCCATAGCTGGAGCATACTTTGTGACTCGCTCCAGCTATATATTCCTATGTTCATATTGGTAATATTGTTATTGTAAATATTGTTATCCTCATCTCCCGGCATATAATTCCTATAAGCGGCTCTGTGAGCAGGGTGCGGTTAAAGAGATGGAGATGGCCGACAGCAATATGGCTAATGTGAGCACTGCAGGTAATGGTGGAACCCCTCAAGGGCCCTCGCTATGAGCACGTTGGTTAGTGTTCTGCCCACATTTGATGGCTAGAATATACCCCTGACAGACTGGGTCACCAGACTGCAGAGTGCTGCCAAGATTTATAATGTCAGCTCAGAACTACCAGTTGAAATCGCTCTGGCCACCTTGGAGGGTGAGGCACGCAGAAATGTTTTCTTGTAACCGGAAACCACACGTAGTACCTTAGAAGAGATGGTGAAGTTTCTGAAAGAGATATACGGTGAAACGGCTAGTGTGGGGCATCTTCGGACAAAATTCTTCTATCGATTGCAGTGAGAAGGGGAGGGAGTCTCCCAATACGCCACAGCGTTGCAGGAAGTACTTGCAGAAGTACAAAAGAAAGAGGCAGAGAGAGTAGGCAGCATGAGATCTGTAGACCGAATATTATGAGAACAATTTATTTTGGGACTCCACAGTACTTCCCTGAGACATATTCTGCATGAGCGAGTGAGAGGGGATTCGGCCTTAAGTTTTCAACAAATATTAGCAGAAGCAGTGGCCCAAAGTAAGGAAGACAGCTGTGCCTCCGGAGTGGTGCGCACTCAGGCCGTCACAACTGTTGGGGGCGGAGAGAATGAAGAGACTCTGTTCAGAGTAGTGCAGGACCTGCAGAGTTACATTAATGTTATGCAAGAAAAACTGACACAAATGGAAAAAAGGATGGGATCCAGCTCCGCCGCTGAGATAACAACATACCTGTCTTTATCAGATCCTTATCAGACCTTCCGTCAGGCCCCTGAACCTAGACCTCCCTACACTGGTCCATTGAACCCTTACGGTCCCCCGCCTACAACGTCTGTGGGTTGGCCGTGGTACCAAGGTCCTCAATATCATCCACCAGTGGTCCCCCGGCCTGAGCCACTCTACCCGAGGCCCCAGTGTCCTTCACTGCGGCCAGCCAGTTGGATGTCAAGGGCCCCTCTCACATGCAGATGAAGAGAGGAATATCAGGTTGCACAGTGCTGGCGATGTGGAAGTGAAAGACACTTCGCTAAAGAGTGTCAAAGTGATTTGCAGGGATGGCCAGCGCCTCTGGTTGCAGGCTGTCCCATCCTGTGAGCTGAGTTTGAAGGAATCCCAGTGGACTGTTTGGTGGATACCAGATCACAGGTAACTACTATGCCCGAGTCATACTTCAATTGCTACTTCCAGGTGATGGCGAAGCCAGAGTGGGAGACGTTAATTCGTGTGACGGTGGCTAATCAGCAATCAATCCCAGTCACGGGGGTCATGTGGATGAACGTGCGGTTATGCGTATAAGATGTGGGAAGGAAAGGTATCCTGTTGGTCCCTGAACCATTCGAAGAAGACGTACCGGTGATAATGGGTATGAATATTCTGCGAGAGTTAGACCAGATCATGTTCACTAAATGGGGGCATGGCTACTGGATACAGGCCACCCTGCATAAGCCCACTCAGAAAGCGTTTTAACGGCTGATCCGCGTTTGTGGAACTCAGAAGATACATAATTCTGTGGGAATTATCCGAGTGCTGGGAAGGGCGTCCCTCACCCTTCCTCCTGGTCAGAAGACCATTCTCCCATTGCCCGTGGGGACTTTCCGCAACTTTGAAGGTATGGAGGTGGCTATTGAACCAGTGGGCCTAGGTGAAATAGAAAGAATGTCCTGGTGGCCAGGACACTGGCAATGGTCCGGGAAAGGAGAGTACCCATCTGAGTAGTGAATATGGGGCAGAGAGAAGTCCATTTACCCTCGAGAGTGGAGCTGGCTCGGGTGTACCTACATTGAAGTGAAGTGCTGAGTCAGAGAGAAATGACCCTGGCCCCAGTAGCTGATGCAGTCTGGACTCTGGCTGTCATGGCCGAAGAGAAGGGGGCACTGACTCCAGAATGGAACGGGCGACCCCTCCTGACTCAGTTGGGGGTGGATGTTAAAGCCCTCAATTCGGATCAGATACAAGCAGTGGAAGCAATGCTGTGGGAGAATGAGGCCGCATTCGCTCATCACGCTGACAACTTTGGCTGCACGGACGCCATCACCCATGAGATACCGACGGGGGACCCTCCTCCGATTCGAGAAAAATGTCAACTGATACCCCTTAAGCTGTACCAAGAGGTGAAGTCCCTGCTGAAACAGATGTTGGACTCGGGAGGGATGCAGAGTAGTCAGAGCCCATGGGCAGCATCAGTTGTGCTTGTCAAGAAGAAGGAGGGGACCCTTTGTTTCTGCATGGACTACTGGTGGTTGAACGCGTGCACCGTGTGAGATTCATACCCCATGCCCCGTATCAAAGAGTCTTTGACGGCCCTGGGAAATACAAAGCACTTTTCTACTCTGGATTTGGCTAGTGGGTACTGGCAAGTACAGGTGGCAGAAAATGACAAGGCAAAGACAGCGTTCATACTCCCCATGGGACTGTTTGAATTTAATAGAATGCCATTCGGACTATCTAACACGCTGGGGACCTTCCAGCGGTTGATGGAGAAGTGTTTGGGTGACCTAAACTTTGAAGCTACTCTAATATAATTGGATGATATCATCATTTACTCTTCTACTTTTCAAGAACATCTGGACAGACTTGGGCAGGTGCTCGGACGATTGCGTACCCATGGCCTGAAGATAAAGCCGAAGAAATGTCATCTCTTCAAGAAAGAGATCGAGTACTTGGGCCACAAGGTGTCTCAGGATGGAGTCTTGCCTTCCCAAGCTAAAGTTGCTGCATTACAACAATGGCCAGCACCTAGAACCCTACGGGAGTTAAAGGCCTTCCTTGGATTGACCGGGTACTACCAGCGGTTCATCAAAGATTATGCGAAAATAGCGGGCCTGCTGCATGAACTGCTGAGAGGGACTGTTGGGAGACCAAGAAACCAGGGTATACCCTGGGAACAGAAACAGGATGGGGCCTTCCAGACATTGAAAGACGCCTTAACATCAACCCCCATCTTAGCCTATGCAGATTTTGATCGGCCGTTCCTCTTATATACAGATGGCAGTCTTCATGGACTAGGTGTAGTCCTCTCACAGATTCAAGACGGGTATGAAAGAGTCATCGCCTATGCTAATAGGCCCTTGAGGGATACGGAGCGGAACCCCCACAACTATTGCTCCTTCCGGCTGAAACTCTTCGCCCTAGTATGGGCCATGATGGAAAAATTTGCAGAGTACCTAACGGGAGCCAAGATCCAAGTGCGAACAGATAACAACCCTTTGGCCCATCTGGAAACTGCCAAGCTGGGGGCCATGGAGCAGCGTTGTGTTGCCCATCTTGTAAAATTTGACTTCTCGATTCGCTACCGCTCTGCCACGGAGAATATCAACGCAGATGGATTGTCAAGAGTAACCTTCGAGACTCCAGGAAAAGACAGTGATGAGCACCTAGAAGAAGAGGAGATCCCAGATTTCCGTAAATTCACACCCATTGCAGTAGCGGCACAGTCATGTGGGGAGGCTCAACCTCTACCCAAGTCACTGGGAAGGACTAACGAAGAATGGAGTTGGGACCAAGATGAGGATGCAGAGTTGCAGCAAGTGAAGAGCTGGGTAGTCCAAGGAAAATGGCCAGACAAGGAAGAAAGAGCTGCCCTAGATCTCGAAATGAAGTCCGTGATATGCCAGTGGGATAGATTGAAAGTTCGAGAAGACGTTCTATACCGCCAGTGGCAACATCCTGCTGACTTAGAGACGAGATGGCAAGTAGTAGTCCCTGGAAGAGTGGCACAAGAAATTGCCAAAGAAGCTCATGAGTTTGGAGCTCACTTCGGCCCTGGAAAAACGTACAAGTGGCTGCAGCGTTATGTATATTGCCCCCACCTGGAGGAGATGGTTGAAGAAGTATGCCAACAGTATCGAATGTATGGCCTCACCAAAAGCACAGAACAGAGGGCACCCATACAGACCATACGGACCAAAGAGCCACTTGAAGTGTTGATGATAGATTATCTCCTCGTGGGACAATAAACAAGAAGCCCACAGAACTGCCTGGTAATGACCAGCCAGCTGAGTCTGCTGCGAGAGCTGACTGTCAGGATTTCATCCGGGTCTATGGGTGTTCGAAGCAGATTCATTCAGACCTAGGAGCGTGTTTTCATGGTAGAGTGATGGAGGAACTGTACTAACTGTACTGCATTGAAAGGTCCCGAACAACCCCATATCACCCCCCAAGAAAATGGGGCCTGCGAGAGTTATAATCTAACTCTGCTTCAAATGTTGAGGATATTAGAAGTAGAGATGAGCGGTGTTCGACTAGAACTGTTCGCCAATCTCAAATTCGAGCTGTTTTGGGCGGTGTTCGAGTTGTTCGACGAACCCGAACGATTTGCAAAAAATTCGACTGTTCGAGGTTATGTTCGATAACTGTTCGTGCACCAAAAGCGTGTCCTGCATGTCAGGCGCTATTTAGAGCACCAATCATGCAGGGATTGTCTGCCACTCACTGTAATGCCACAGCCATGGTGGTTGTGGCATTAGAGTGATTGCCCAAATCGATGGGAACTGTGCTCATAGTGAAACATGAAAAGCCGGCAATTCAGCAGCGGCATACACTGGTACCCGACAATTTAGAACCGAAAGAATAGAGCTTCACACATAGATTAGATAGATAGAAACATGTCAGTCACATATATAAGAAGTACAGTGACAGTGTTAATTACTGTACTTGCCATTTAGTGTAAAGGATTTATTAAAAAAAATAATAGTGTTTTCATGCACCGTCTCTTTAAAAAAGCCGGCCGGCAATTCAGCAGCGGTACCCGACAATTTAGAATGGAAGAAATAGAGCATCACACATAGATTAGATAGATAGAAACATGTCAGTCACATATATATGAAGTACAGTGACAGTGTTGATTACTGTACTTGTCATTTAGTGTTAAAATAAAGGATTTATTTAAAAAAAAGTTGGTTCCCCATAATTTTCGGCTCTAGCGGAGGTTAAGCAGACAGCTGGGGCAGATGTTTGAAGCCTGGGAAGGGGTAATACCCACGGAGCTTCCCAGGCTACTAATATCAGCCCCCAGCTGAATGCCTAGCCTTTACTAGCTATTAAAATGGGTGACCCCCCAAAAAATTGACGTGGGGTCCCCCCTATTTTAATAGCTAGCAAAGGCTAGGCAGACAGCTGGGGGCTGATATTAATAGCCCAGGAAGGGTGCCATGAATATTGGCCCCCTCCCAGGCTAGAAACACCAGCCGTCAGCCGCCCCAGAAATGGCACATCCATAGGATGCGCCAATTCTGGCACTTAGCCTCGCTCTTCCCACTGCCCTGTAGCGGTGGCAGTGGGGTAATAGGGCTGGGGTTGATGTCAGCTTATAATGCCAGCTGACATCAAGCCCAGGTTAGTAATGGAGAAGCGTCTATAAGACACCCCCATTACTAACCCCATAGTCAAAGTTAAAAAAAAACACAAACACCCAGAATAAAGTCCTTTAATTGAAATAAAGACACAATTCTTTATTGTTCTAAATTAAACCATACTTACAATCACGCCCATTCCAGCTGAAGCCAACGATCCCCTGCAATAAAAGAAAAATAATAAAGCAACATAATCCTTACCTTTCCATGGTTCCCAGGACGGCTCCAGCTCTGCTACATCGAGATGACAGGCTGGACCGCCGCAGAAAGCTGCCATCCAGCCTGTCATCCCGCAGACACTGAGAAGCGCAGGCTTGCTTGCGCTCCTCAGCGTCTCTCTGTGACGGCATCCAGATGAGCCGAGTTCATGTCCAATGAACTCGGCTCACCTCATGCACGTCACTGACAGCGTGGGAAAATTCTCACGCTGAAGAGCTGAGTGCAGGAGAATTCTCCCACGCTGTCAGTGACGTGCATAAGGTGAGCTCATGTCCAATGAACTCAGCTCACCTCATGCACGTCACTGACAGCGTGGGAAAATTCTCCTGCACTCAGCGCTTCAGCGTGAGAATTCTCCCACGCTGAAGCGCTGAGTGCAGGAGAATTTTCCCATGCTGTCAGTAACGTGCATGAGGTGAGCCGAGTTCATTGGACCTTAACTCGGCTCATCTGGATGCCCTCACAGAGAGACACTGTGGAGCGCAAGCAAGCCTGCGCTTCTCAGTGTCTGCGGGATGACAGGCTGGATGGCAGCGTTCTGCTGCGGTCCAGCCTGTCATCTCGATGTAGCAGAGCTGAAGCTGTCATGGGAACCATGGAAAGGTAAGGATGATGTTGCTTTATTATTTTTCTTTTATTTCAGGAGATCGTTGGCTTCAGCTGGAATGGGCGTGACGGTAAGTATGGTTTAATTTAGAACAATAAAGAATTGTGTGTTTATTTCAATTAACGGACTTTATTCTGGGTGTTGTGTTTTTTTTAAATACTTTACTAGAAATCATGGTGGTCATGTCTAATATTGGCGTGATCCCATGAATTTCGGGCTTAGGGCCAGCTGATAATGCCAAGCTGGCCCTAACCCCTTTATTACCCAGTGAGCCACCGCACCAGGGCCCTGGATGAGTTGGGTACAGCGCCAGAAGATGGCGCTTCTATGAACGCACCATTTTCCGGGGTGGCTGCGGACTGCAATTTGCTGCGGGGGTGGCCCAGAAAGCTTGGGCCTCCCTGCGCTGCGGATTCCAGCCCCCAGCTGCCTAGTTGTACCTGGCTGGACAGAAAAACGGGGCGAAGCCCCACGTCAATTTTCTTTAAATTATTTCATGAAATAATTAAGAAAAAAAGGGCTTCCCTATATTGTTGTGTCCGGCCAGGTACAAATAGGCAGCTGGTTGTTGGGGGCAGCCCGTTCCTGCCTGCTGTACCTGGCTGGACACAAATATAGTGCGAAGCCCCACGTCAATTTTTTTTTAATTATTTCATGAATTTCCTGAAGTAATTTAAAAAAATTGAAGTGAGCCGAGGCCATGTCCAATGAACTCAGCTCACCTCATGCACGTCACTGACAGCGTGGGAAAATTCTCACGCTGAAGTGCTGAGTGCAGGATAATTCTCCCACGCTGTCAGTGACGTGCATGAGGTGAGGTCATGTCCAATGAACTCAGCTCACCTCATGCACCTCACTGACAGCTTGGGAAAATTCTCCTGCACTCAGCGCTTCAGCGTGAGAATTCTCCCACACTGTTAGTGACGTGCATGAGGTGAGCCGAGTTCATTGGACATGGCCTCGGCTCATCTGGATGCCGTCACAGCCAGACACTGAGGAGCGCAAGCATGCCTGCTCTTCTCAGTGTCTGCGGGATGACAGGCTGGATGGCAGTGTTCTGCTGCGGTCCAGCCTGTCATCTCGATGTAGCAGAGCTGGAGCTGTCCTGGGAACCATGGAAAGGTAAGGATGATGTTGGTTTATTATTTTATTTTTATTACAGGAGATCGTTGGCTTCAACTGGAATGGGCGTGACGGTAAGTATGGTTTAATTTAGAACAATAAAGAATTGTGTGTTTATTTCAATTAAAGGACTTTATTCTGGGTGTTTGTGTTTTTTTTAACTTTCACTATGGGGTTAGTAATGGGGGTGTCTTATAGACGCCTCTCCATTACTAACCTGGGCTTGATGTCAGCTGGCATTATAAGCTGACATCAACCCCAGCCCTATTACCCCACTGCCACCGCTACAGGGCAGTGGGAAGAGCGAGGCTAAGTGCCAGAATTGGCGCATCCTATGGATGCGCCATTTCTGGGGCGGCTGACGGCTGGTGTTTCTAGCCTGGGAGGGGACCAATATTCATGGCACCCTTCCTGAGCTATTAATATCAGCCCCCAGCTGTCTGCCTAGCCTTTGCTAGCTATTAAAATAGGGGGGACCCCACGTCATTTTTTTGGGGGGGTCCCCCATTTTAATAGCTAGTAAAGGCTAAGTATTCAGCTGGGGGTTAATATTAGTAGCCTGGGAAGCTCTGTGGGTATTACCCCCTTCCCAGGCTTCAAACATCTGCACCAGCCGTCTGCTTAACCTCCGCTAGAGACTAAAATTACGGGGAACCCCACGCCAATTTTTATTTTAATAAATCCTTTATTTTAACACTAAATGACAAGTACAGTAACCAACACTGTCACTGTACTTATTATAAATGTGACTGACATGTTTCTATCTATCTAATCTATGTGTGATGCTCTATCTTTCTGTTCTAAATTGTCGGGTACAGATGCTGAATTGCCGGCCGGCTTTTTTAAAGAGACGGTGCATGAAAACACTATTATTTTTTTAAATAAATCCTTTACACTAAATGACAAGTACAGTAAGCAACACTGTCACTGTGCTTCTTATATGTGTGACTGACATGTTTCTATCTATCTAATCTATGTGTGATGCTCTATTCCTTCTTGTCTAAATTGTCGGGTACCGGTGTATGCCGCTGCTGAATTTGCCAGCCGGATTTTTTAAAGAGAGTGTCTTCTGAGCAGTTTGTCAGCTTTTGGACACCTTTGCAGGTGTTTTCTATGTGTTTCTATGTGTTTTTGTTTGCCTGCCATTGGTTTTAACGGTGTTCGAAAGTGTTCTAAGGTGTTCGACGAACAGTTCGACGAACAGTTCCTCGAACATCCCGGTGTTCGACGAACCGAACCGAACCCGAACACTACGGGGGTGGCTCAACACTAATTAGAAGACAAGAAGACGCATTGGCCTGACTACGTACCCGAACTAGTCTGGACCTATAACAATCAGGTCCACACCACCACAGGTTATACCCCATAAACGCTACTGTTTGGTAGAGCCAGCCGAAAAATTATCGAGCTAAATCTGGAACAGCAAAAGGATCTATTCGAACGATCTACCACCTCCTGGGTGAAAGAGCATCGGCGACGACTTCAGACCATCCGCCAGCTAGCAGGCCAGCGGTTACAAGAAAAGGCACACAGCAGTCAACCACCAATTCAAAAAGTTCCGCTCCAACCTGGAGATCGAGTGCTGGTGCCCCAAAGGGAAGCTGAGCGGTTGTTGGGAGGTACAACCATACAAAGTGATCAAGAGAGTGTATCCCAACGGTCCAGTGTACAAAGTGCAAGCTGAAAATGAGGAGTCTGGTTGGAGAACTCTACGTAGAAATATGCTACGACCATGCTGCTCTGAGAATCCTACACCTGTTCCAAGAGTTAATCCTCCTGCTCCTTCACCAAGACCAGTTTTCCCTGACAGTGACTATGTTGTAGACTGGTGGACCGTTCCTGAGTCGGCGGAAGGTCCCCAGTCAGTGAGAGTTGACATTCCCAACATGGATATATTGCCAGCTCACAGAGAGGAGGAAACCACGGCTCCGGCTGAACCTTCAGTTAAAGAGGACAGTCCAACAGCCATTATGCCTATGGAGGACAGTCAAGATCTCTGGAGATCCAGCAGTCTTAATGCAGGGATTCCACCAGAAAGGTACAATGCTGATCAGTTTATTTGGTCCACTCATATGTATTGTGATGAAAGTGGTCCTGTGATGTATATCGCTGCATAAGGCCTTTATTTCTTTCAGAGCTATACAGCGAGGCCGAGGACGGATGTCTTTAAGTTTGGAGGCATGTAGGGGATCGGCCCTTAACGGACATTGAATACACTGTGACTTTAAGGAATCATGCTCCCCTCTGAGTCTTGCTGTTGGACTAGTAACCTCCCTCTGCTGTTGTTGGTATGTGCTGGGAGAGGAAGAAGAATCAGGAAGTAGAGACCTTGTGTGTGTGTCTGAGGTAAAAGGGAGACACTTGCAGGCTCCCTGATCAGCAGAGACTATAAGGCTGAGTTCACACGATGCGTTTTTCATGCGTTTCCGTGGCGTTTTTGCAGTTGCGTAAACGCCGCGGAAACGCATGAAAAACGCATGGTAGAAGGGCAGCAATGTTCCCCAATTGAAATCCGCATGTGCTGTGCCCATGATGCGGATTTTTCCGCAGCGTAAACGCTGCGCTCAAAAATCCGCAGCATGTCAATTAATTTTGCGGAAACGCTGCTCTTTTGCCGCCATTGACTTGCATTAGACCGCATGGAATCCGCATCACTGTATATGTTGATGCGCTTTTCATGCGGTCTAATGTGCGGATGGTACCCGGGTGTGGATGAGAGGACTCTAATCCAGACCCAGGTACCATTAAAAAAAAAAGAATAAAATAAAAAATATATATATACTTACCTTCCAGCGTCCCGCGCTGCATCCTCCTGGCTTCCCGGGCACTTCGCGATTGAATGCAGGACCTACGCTGACGTCAGAGTCATGTGACGGGTCACGTGACGCTGACGTCAGCAGGTCCTCCAGTCTTCACTGCCGGCAGCCGGGACCGAGCGAAGCCGGACACCGGGGGCCATCAGAGGGTAAAGTATATATTTATTTTTTATTTTTTGACGTTCACACACTATATAAATCCATGCCGGCTGCATGGATTTATATAGTGTGAAGTTGACAAGCACTTTCCAAGTGATGCTAAAATCGCTTGGGAAGCGCTTGTCAACCCGCATGCGGAAATGAAAGTGAAGACCGCTTCATTTCCGCATGTCCCTGGCAGGAAACCGCATGTACAATCCGCATGCGTTTTTTCCTGCCAGGGTGATGCAGAAATGCTCAGGAAAAAATCCTGAGCATTTCTGCATCATGTGCACATACCCTAAAGAAGACACTGTTAGTATATAGAAAGAGAAGATTATGAACTATAGCAAGATTTGTTGTTTGGGACTGTGTCATGGAATAGAGAAATGTATCCTTTTCTTGAAGAACGCTTTCCCTGGAGACTGAGTGCCTGAGATAAAATACAACACAGCGTGTCAGCCATTTCTGTGAGAGTGAAGCAAGGTTTGCCTGCTGGCTGGAAGAAAGAGATCCCGTAAACAAGGAAAGGACTCAAGTGAATTAATCCGGCTCTTTCACACCAGGAACAAGCGGCAGCCCCCATCTGCTCCTGATCTTCCCAATCGTGAGTGACCCATCGGTGTTAGGGTTTAGCGTAGTTTCCTGTAGCTAAGACTCTGTAGCAGCATGGCCTGACTAGCGGATAGCCAGATAGAGAATTAGCTCAGAGTAGTTTATGAAACTTGTGTACTGTTTGTTCTGAGCTTTCATTGCCATAGCTGGAGCATAGTTTGTGACTCGCTCCAGCTATATCTTCTTATGTTCATGTTGGTAATATTGTTATTGTAAATATTGTTATTCTCATCTCCTGGCATATAATTCCTTTGTATATAATAAAGCCAGAGTTTTGTTTCAGTCTTCTCGTCTGCTCTGCCGTACTTGAATCCTGCCTTGTGGTGTTCTTTGGACACCTCTACAAGTGGCGCTCTGAGCAGGCTATGGTTACAGAGATGGAGATGGCCGACAGCAATGTGGCTAATGTGAGTACCGCAGGTAATGGTGGAACCCCCGCAAGGGTCCTCGCTATGAGCACGTTGTTTAGTGTTCTGCCCAAACTTGATGGCCAGAATATACACCTGTCAGACTGAGTCACCAGATTGCAGAGCGCTGCCAAGATTTATAATGTCAGCTCAGAACTACAAGTTGAAATTGCTCTGGCCGCCTTGGAGGGTGAGGTGCCCAGAAATGTTTTCTTGCAACCGGAAACCACATGTAGCACCTTAGAAGAGATGGTGAAGTTTCTGGAAGAGATATACGGTGAAACGGCTAGTGCAGGGCATCTTCGGGAGAAATTCTTCTATCGATTGCAGCAAGAATGGGAGGGAGTCTCCCAATACACCACAGCATTGCAGGTAGTACTTGCAGAGGTAAAAAAGAAAGAGGCAGACGGAGTAGGTGGCATGGGATCTGTAGATCGGATATTACGAGAACAATTTATTCTGGGACTCTACAGTACTTCCCTGAGACAGATTCTGTGAGAGTGGATTTGGACACCACTACATCATTAGAAATCAAGGAACGTTTTCCTATGGTTATTTGTCTCCTTTCAACCCAATGATACAAAGTATTTAATATGCAGCCAGTACAAGACCATGGCTCTGCACATGAAGCAAAACTATTAAAAATTATTTTTGTAAAGTGTGGTGAAAAAGATCTCAACAAAATCCTGATCTCAACCCTGAACATTATTAAAGAGGATGTACATGAATACAGCACCAGAACCATTATCGGTAAATTAATGTTTCCACAACCACCATCAGTACATAAATACAACACCAGAACCACCATAAGCACTTGCGCTCTGGAAAAAAATATCTGGCTATTCTGTGCCCTAAATAAGCTTCCTGTGGTATAATGTCTCCCATTTCACACTGCCCCTTTCTATATCTATCCTGGGCCCCCTCTTCACACTATGCCTGTTAGACCCTCTTGTTTGTTTTTTCTATCTTGTGGTTTGCGGTCACGTGACCATCTGCCTTTATATTCCAGCTCTGTCCTTCTGGCTGTGCCGGACTTTATTGTTTGACTGTCTCTCTAGCCAGGTGCTTCTGTGCCTTTCTCTGTCAAGTTTACTTGGTCTTCTGGGACCTCTAGTACTTTTTGTCAGTTTGTCTTTTGTGTTCTGCAACAACTTCTGTTTAGGAGGTGTCCCATTTTTGTTCCAGTCCTTAGTTATTTTAGGGACCCCTCCCTTAATTCTATAGGTCTTTGTTCAGACTAGCCGAGGACTAAGGCGGGTCTGTTCACTAGGAACAGACAGCCCGCTACATAGTAGGGATTCAGCTTAGTCTTACTGTAGGGACAGCTTTCCCCTATCTTTCCTTAGTACATGTTGCAGATCATAACAATGCCCTCATGTTGCCCACCACGCTGCCCTCTCCAAACTATACCACATCCTCACATTGTCCCCCTAGATAGTATGATCGTCACCATACAGCATGGAATCTACAGCAGCCCCCCAATATATATTATGACTAGCTATTGAACCCGTTCGATGCCCCCAGTGGCGAGCATTTTTATTGGTACATTTTTAATTTTACGCCATTTTTTTGAAGACACTGTCTGTGAATTTACATATACAGTGTCTTCAACAAAATAGCGCCATAGATGGCGATATGCGAACGCGCTGACTCCGGCGCCATTTTTTTTAAGTAATGTAGTACAATAGTAATGGCGAACCTTTTAGAAACCCAGTTCCCAACTGCAACCCAAAGCCCACTTATTAATCGCATAGTGCCAACTTAACCTGAACATTGAAATTTTAGTTTAGAAAAATCAACTCATACAGAGATCAGGCAGGGGCAGCAGAGAGCAAATGGGGGCAGCAGAGAGCAAGCAGGGGTATCAGAGCAGGCAGAGGCAACAGAGAGCAGCCACAGACAGAAGCTGCTTCCCCATCCTGGTATATGCTCCCCCCACCCTGGTATATGTTCCCCCTTCCTGGCATATGTCCCCTCATCCTATTATACAGGTGCATCTCACTAAATTAGAATATCATCAAAAAGTTAATTTATTTCAATTCTTCAATACAAAAAATGAAACTCATATATTATATAGAGTCATTACAAATGGAGTGATCTATTTCAAGTGTTTATTTCTCTTAATGATGATGATTATGGCTTACAGCCAATGAAAACACAAAAGTCATTATCTCAGTAAATTAGAATACTTTATAACAACAGCTTGAAAAATGTTTTTAAAATCCCAAATGTTGGCCTATTGAATTGTATGTTCAGTAAATGCCCTCAATACTTGGTCGGGCTCCTTTTGCATGAATTACTGCATCAATGTGGCGTGGCATGGAGGCGATCAGCCTGTGGCATTGCTGAGGGTTATGGAAGTCCAGGTTGCTTTGATAGCAGCCTTCAGCTCGTCTGCATTGTTGGGTCTGGTGTTTCTCATCTTACTCTTGACGATACCCCATAGATTCTCCTATAATATATTCTCTATGGGGTTAAGGTCAGGCGAGTTTGCTGGCCAATCAAGCACAGTGATACTGGTGTTTTTAAACCAGCTATTGGTACTTTTGGCAGTTTGGACAGTTGCCAAGTCCTGCTGGAGAATGAAATTTCCATCTCCAAAAAGCTTGTTGACAGAGGGAAGCATGAAGTGCTCTAAAATTTCCTGATAGACGGCTGTGCTGACTTTGGTCTTGATAAAACACAGTGGACCTACACCAGCAGATGATATGGCTCCCCAAACCATCACTGATTGTGGAAACTTCACACTAGACCTCAAGCAGCTTGGATTGTGCGCCTCTCCACTCTTCCTCCAGACTCTGGGATCTTAATTTCCAAATGAAATGCAAAATTTACTTTGCATTTACATAGTGTCAATGACTGCCTTATGGACATCTGTCAAGTCAGCAGTCTTCCCTATGATTATGGAGCCTACTGAAACAGACCAGGGAACTTTTTTAAATGCTTAGGCAGCCTTTGCAGGTGTTTTTTGTTAATTATTCTAATTTACTGAGTTAATGACTTTTGTGTTTTCATTGGCTGTAAGCCATAATCATCAACATTAACAGAAATAAACACTTGAAATAGATCCCTCTGTTTGTAATGACTCTATATAATATATAAGTTTCACTTTTTGTATTGAAGAACTGAAATAAATTAACTTTCTGATGATATTCTAATTTAGTGAGATGCACCTGTATGTCCCCCCATCCTATTATATGTTCCCCCATCCTGACAAATGTTCCCCTATCCTGGCATATGTTCCCCCGATTGAATATGTCCACTATCCTACCTGCGCTGCTGTTGTTGCTCAATATCTACTATATAATTGTCTTATCCCGTCTGTCTGTCTGTCTATCTGTCTGTCTGTCTGTCTGTCTGTCCAGGAAATCCCGCGTCGCTCATTGGTCCGGCAGCGGCCAATCAGCGCCGGGGGATTTCTAAAAAAAGATGGCGGCCGTTAGCGGCTCATCTGCGGGACGGAGCTGAGCGGCGATGCAGCCGGGAGATGAGCGCCGCGAGGCGCTCATCTCCCTGCCGGCAACAGCAGAAGGAACCCGACCGCCGGACCCATCTGCGGGACGGAGATGCAGCCGGGAGATGAGCGGCGCGAAGCGCTCATCTCCCGGCCGGTATCAGCGGAAGGACCGCCGGCGCCGCTGACCTCCGTGCGGAAGGGAGGACCGGGGAGCGGCGCAGTGGGCCGGGATACTTCTGCTGCGAGCGCCCGCTATGTCCCGGGTTCTTGCAGCGGAAGTACCCGCACAGGCAGCGCCGCTCCCCGGTCCTCACCAAGACGATTCGATGATTGGTCGCGGTCTTCGGACCCGACCAATCACTGATCTTAGCGCAAAACTTAAACACCGCTGTGCTGATTGGTCGCCGACGCTGCCCGCAACCAATCACGGATTTGGGCGCCACGTTTAAATATCGGCCGCGAACAATCAGCACAGCGGTGTTTAAATGTGGAGTCAAGATCGGTGATTGGTCGCGGCCGATATTTAAATTTGGCGCCCAAATCGGTGATTGGTCGCGGCCAGCGTCCGCGACCAATCAGCACAGTAGTGTTTAACTTTTGCCGCAAGATCACTGATTGGTCGCGGGCCAAGTCCGCGACCAATCACCGATTTGTGCGGCACATTTAAATAGCGGCCGCAACCAATTGGACCCGCAGCGCCGCTCCCCGGTCCTCCCTTCACACCCTAGCCGCATGGATGTCAGCGGCGCTGCCTGTGCGGATACTTCCGCTCCGAGAACCAGGGACATGAGCGGGCGCTCGGAGCAGAAGTATCCGGACCCACAGCGCCACTCCCCGCTCTTCCCTTCACACCCTAGCCGCTGATGTCCCCACACTATCTGCATGGTGTTACAAAGATCCGGACATTTGTGTTAAAAAACGCTGATTGGTCGCTGGCGATGACCGCGACCAATCACCGATTTGGGCGCCAAATTTAAATATCGGCCGCGACCAATCACCGATCTTGGCTCCACATTTAAACACCGCTGTACTGATTGGTCGCGGACGCTATTTAAATGTGCCGCCCAAATCGGTGATTGGTCGCGCACAGCGTCGGCGACCAATCAGCACAGCGGTGTTTAACTTTAGCACCAAGATCACTGATTGGTCGCGTGCGGAGAGCGCGACCAATCAGCGAATCGTATTGGTGAGGAGCGGGGAGCGGAATCGTATTAGTGAGAACCGGGGAGCGCCGCTGCCTGTGCGGATACTTCCACTCAGAGAAGCCGGGACATGAGCGACTGCTCGCAGCAGAAGTATCCCGACCCGCAGCGCCGCTCCCCGGTCCTCACTTCACACCCTAGCCGCTGATGTCCCCACAGTATCCGCATGGTGTTACAAAGATCCGTACATTTGTGTTAAAAATCGCTGATTGGTCGCGGCGCTGCCCGCGACCAATCACCGATTTGGGCGCCAAATTCAAATATCGGCTGCGACCAATCAGCACAGCGGTGTTTAAATGTGGAGCCAAGATCGGTGATTGGTCGCGGCCGATATTTAAATTTGGTGCCCAAATCGGTGATTGATCGCGGGCAGCGCCAGCGACCAATCAGCGATTTTTAACACAAATGTCCCGACCTTTGTAGTACCATGCGGATACTGTGGGGACATCAGCGGCTAGGGTGTGAAGGGAGGACCGGGGAGCGGCGCTGCGGGTCGGGTTACTTCTGCTGCGAGCAGTCGCTCATCTCCCGGCTTCTCGGAGTGGAAGTATCCGCACAGGCAGCGGCGCTCCCCGGTCCTCACTAATACGATTCTGCTCCCCGCTCCTCAGCAATACGATTCGCTGATTGGTCGCGCTCTCCGCACGAGGCCAATCAGTGATCTTGGCGCTAAAGTTAAACACCGCTCTGCTGATTGGTCGCGGCCGCTGCCCGCGACCAATCACCGATTTGGGCGCCACATTTAAATAGTGGCCGCGACCAATCACCGATCTTGCCGCGACATTTAAACACTGCAGTGCTAATTGGTCGCGGACGCCAGCCGCGACCAATCAGCGAGCTTGGCGCCAAATTTAAACAACGCTCTGCTCATTGGTCGCGGACGCCAGACGCGTCCAATCAGCGAGATTGGCACCAAATTTAAACAACGCTCTGCTGATTGATCGCGGTCGCTGGCCGAGATCAATCAGCAGTAATGGCGCAAAATTTAAACCCCACTCTGCTGATTGGTCGTGGTCGCCGGCCGCGACCAATCAGCAGTATTGGCGCCAAATTTAAACCTCACTCTGCTGATTGGTCGCGGCCGCCAGCCACGAACAATCAGCGAGATGGGCGCCAAATTTAAACAACGCTCTGCTGATTGGTCAAGGCCGGCGACCGCTGCCCGCGACCAATCACCGATTTGGGCGCCAAATTTAAATATCGGCCGCGACCAATCACCGATTTTGGCGCCACATTTAAATACCGTCCGCGACCAATCAGTACAACGGTGTTTAAATGTGGAGCCAAGATCGGTGATTGGTTGCGGCCGATATTTAAATTTGGCGCCCAAATCGGTGATTGGTCTCGGGCAGCGTCCGCGACCAATCAGCACAGTAGTGTTTAACTTTTGCGGCAAGATCAGTGATTGGTCACGGGCCAAGACCGCGACCAATCACCGATTTGTGCGGCACATTTAAATAGCGGCCGCGACCAATTGGATGTCAGCGCCGCTCCCCGGTCCTCCCTTTACACCCTAGCCGCTGATGTCCCCACAGTATCCGCATGGTGTCACAAAGGTCCAGACATTTGTGTTAAAAATCGCTGATTGGTCGCCGACGCTGGGCGCGACCAATCATCGATTTTGGCTCCACATTTAAATAGCGTCAACGGCCAATCAGCGATTTTTAACACAAATGTCCGGACCTTTGTAACACCGTGCGGATACTGTGGAGACATCAGCGGCTAGGGTGTGAAGGGAGGAAAGGGGAGCGGCGCTGCGGGTCGGGATACTTCTGCTGCGAGCGCCCGCTCATGTCTCGGGTTCTCGCAGCGGAAGTAGCCGCCAGGCAGCGCCGCTGACATCCATGCGTCTAGGGTGTGAAGGGAGGACCGGGGAGCGGCGCTGACATCCAATTGTTCGCGGCCGCTATTTAAATGTGCCGCACAAATCGGTGATTGGTCG
Source organism: Phyllobates terribilis (assembly GCF_046119375.1). Taxonomy (NCBI): domain Eukaryota; kingdom Metazoa; phylum Chordata; class Amphibia; order Anura; family Dendrobatidae; genus Phyllobates; species Phyllobates terribilis. The sequence goes on along the minus strand of NW_027362769.1, from coordinate 344,293,693 downwards.
CGGTCTTGGCCCGTGACCAATCACTGATCTTGCGGCAAAAGTTAAACACTACTGTGCTGATTGGTCGCGGACGCTGCCCGCGACCAATCACCGATTTGGGCGCCAAATTTAAATATCGGCCGCGACCAATCACCGATCTTGGCTCCACATTTAAACACCGCTGTGCTGATTGGTCGCGGACGCTATTTAAATGTGGCGCCAAAATCGGTGATTGGTCGCGCCCAGCGTCGCCGACCAATCAGCACAGCGATGTTTAAATGTGGAGCCAAGATCGGTGATTGGTCACGGCCGATATTTAAATTTGGCGCCCAAATCGGTGATTGGTCGTGGGCAGGGTCCGCGACCAATCAGCACAGTAGTGTTTAACTTTTGCGGTAAGATCAGTGATTGGTCGGGTCCGAAGACCGCGACCAATCATCGAATCGTCTTGGTGAGGACCGGGGAGCGGCGCTTCCTGTGCGGGTACTTCCGCAGCGAGATTCCGGGACATGAGCGGGCGCTCGCAGCCGAAGTATCCCGACTGACAGCGCCGCTCCCCGGTCCTCCCTTCCGCATGGAGGTCAGCGGCGCCGGCGGTCCTTCTGCTGCTACAGGCCTGGAGATGAGCGCCTCGCGCCGGTCTTCTCCCGGCTGCATCTCCGTCCTACAGATGTGTCCGGTGGTCGGTGTCCTTCTGCTGTTACCGGCCGGGAGATGAGCGACTCGCGGTGCTCATCTCCCGGCTGCATCGCCGCTGAGCTCTGTCCCGCAGATGAGCCGCTAACGGCCGCCATCTTTTTTCAGAAATCCCCCGGCGCTGATTGGCCGCTGCCGGACCAATGAGCGACGCGGGATTTCCAAGACAGACAGACAGACAGACAGACGGGATAAGACAATTATATAGTAGATTACATTTGCAATAAATATAATCAGTCAAGGTACTTAGCTTTTGTGACACCCCAGGGGTCTGGTTGCCACAGTAATAGAGATATTATGTCTGAGAGCAAGTGGGAGGTTTCTCTGGTCAGGAGCCCTAAACATGCAACACGGCCCACCCAGACCTGGGAGGGGAGGAATCTGCCCTTATAAACTGGGTCTGGGGCGGGATTAGACAGTTCAGTTCCAGACACAGGGAAAGCAAGAACAGGAGCTCTGTAGGAGCAGTAGCAGAAGTCCAGGGGCTGGAGCTGAGCAGAGTTCGCCCTGGACGAAGATACTAAAGCCGGACACAGGAGTCCGAGGCTGTGGGGACTGATATACCCAGCAGCAGAAACCAGCCGGCAGGGGATTCCAGGTCCTCTGGCCATATAAGCCCGGAGGCTCAGTCACAAAGAAGGGACCAGCGCCGCCATCCAGGAGCGGAGGCTAACAGAAGGCCCCAAGTCACCAGCTATACGGGTGAGCACCACACGGTATACTCCGGGACGTGGGCTACTTGTAACCGCTGACAGCAAGGTAGCCAGGAAGAGTGCAGATAAACGGGGAGGCCTACAACTCCACCTGGCCAGGGGAACTCCTGCTTGCTCGCAGACTGACCAGGCCCCTTATACTAGCCAGTACTCCCGGGAGGGTCTGCCTTATACCATCAGTAAAGACCCTGAACCGCACCACACGTCTCTGTGATTCCTTGCCGCACCAGCACCATTAGCACTGGGACCCTCACACCATCACTCCCATCATCTTCCACATTAACTGCCCTGAGGCAATACTTCTCCCATGGGGAGTCATCCCATACTCAGCTGCGCAAACAACATCAGCCTCAGCGGTCTGCAGCGCAGCGGCGGTCCCCACTGACCGCAATCCACGGGTGGCGTAGTCGGACACTTATTACAATACAAATAGACTGCCACTGGTTTGACCACCCTGTGCACGGACCGGGTCACCGCCACAGAGAACTACAACCCCCAGCGATCCGGCTCCAGGTATTCCCCCTGCACAGCAGCAGCAGCACAGGCCCAGGGGGCGCGTCAACTTTGGCGTAGTCGGCAGGATTTCGTGCCCGCAACCACCGGGTACTGCGTGCCTGAAAAAGACTTTTGAACTTACCTGTGGTGAAGTTTCCCGCCGTCCGGAGTCGTTTCCCGCCATCCGGAGCCGATTCCCGCCATCAGACGCCATCTTGGACCGTTTCCCGCCGTCTTCTGCCTTCTTCCCGCCATCAGCAGCTGCTTCCCGCCTTCGGACGCCATCTTCGGGACGCCGCACAGGAAGAAGAGGGGCGTGGACGCCGAAAGCGCGCGAGATCCGAAGCTCCGCCCCACGCTCCGCCCCACGCTCTGACGCTGCGCAAGGTTCTGGAAGGGAGGAAGAGCGACGCTGACGTCATCGGAGCGCGACGCCAGGTCCTCAACCCCGACGATCGATTGCGGAGCCGCGGCCTACGGAAGAAGAGCATCGCAATGTAGGCCACGGTCCATTAGGGGGGAGGAGGATGCCGGACACCGAGGGGAGCTCCACTGCCACAGCCACCGCCAGCGCAACCGCTGCAGCAGTCATGCCATTCACCATGCCCTATATCCCAGGGGCAACCTGGCTACCCCAGTACTCAGGGGAGTCACATACTCTAAATGACTTTAGAGAAAGACTGGATAGCCTCTTCCAGGTGTACCCCCTCACAGAAGAGCAAAAAGTGAGCATCCTGGTGGCCCAATTAATCGGGGCAGCCCAAAGGGAGGTAAAGTCCTGGCCACCTGGGAGGAAGAGGACTGTCAGAGACATACTTACCCGGCTGAAAGACACATTTGACACCCGCACCTCAGCCGAAATAAAACTAAGATTTTATGGGTGCAAACAACGGGCACATGAGAGTATAAGAGACTATGCTCTAAACCTACAAGAGGCCCTGAGAGCCATTAAGCAGGCAGACCCTGACAGCGTGGGAAATGAAGATAAGCTGTTGACTGAACAATTTATTGAGGGTCTACTGTGCATTGCCCACCGAACCCAGTTGCGGGCAATGGCCTTACAGGACCCTGACCTGGACTTTGCACAGTTCAAGGACAGAGCCATCTGGGTGCTCCGAGAACCGGCACCAGGTGGCGCTGTGACCCACAGGCGCCCTGCTATCACTTACCACCAGGAGACGGCGCGCTTGTCTGCAGGGCCTGTGGGAGCTGATGCGCAGGCTTTAAACAGTGACCCGGCTACAGACCTGCACCATCAGGTCCAAGAGCTGACTAAGAGCGTTGCCGCGCTAACCAGAACTGTGCAGTCTTTACAGGTCTCTTCTCCAGGAAAGATCCAGCTGGCCTCTGGACCGGAGGACGTCCCGTGGCGCCGACTGAGGAGGACCCCACCGGCCAGAGGAAGACCCAGCGACAGATACAACGAGGACGGACGACCCATCTGCCGCCGCTGCAATCAACCCGGACATGTGGCAAGGTACTGTCATTTAAACGGGCACAACCTGGGGTAGAGGGCCAACCCCCAGGCATAAGACCATCAGGCCCATCAAACTGGCGTGATAAATACGTAGGGGGACGTCCAATCTTGCCTGTGGTACTGGATGGCATTCCTATGAGTGCCCTACTAGACACCGGGTCACAGGTCACCACCATCCCGTACGTGCTCTTCAAGCAGTACTGGAATGACTCGGACATAACCCGCTACCCAGATGACGACCTGAGTATCATCGCCAGCAATGGTCAGCCCGTGCCGCAGGTGGGTTTCAAAGAGGTGACCATTAAGATCGGTAAAGTCGAACTGGCGGCACAAGGACTGATTATAGTGGACATAGACCGTCATGAGAGTCACCCTAGAATAACCTTGGGAACTAATGTGATTGAAAATTGTCTTGCAGAGGTGATTCTCATTTTACAGCAGGTTGCCAAGAACGCCAGTTCCGGTCAGCAGCGTGTGCTCCAAAAAGAGATCCGGGCACTGATGAAGCGGCAACAGGTGAAACTATCTGGTGGTGAGATAGGTAGCGTGAGAATGTGTGACCCGTTCCCTATTGCCATGCCCCCAAAAAGTGAGATGATGATTTGGTGCCGGGCAGCTATTGGTCTAAGAGGTAGAGACTACCAAGCAATGGTAGAACCCGTCTACTCAGACAGTAGGCCCACCATTTTGACAGCACGGGGGGTGGTCGATGTACGCCATGGGAGGGTGCCAGTTCGCATCATAAATATCGGGGAGAGAGAAGTACACCTGCCCCGGTATGCCACGCTAGCCAAATTGTTCACCATAAACCAGAATTCTGTACAGGCCGTGGAACCCTTGCCTCCATCTCAACCAGAGGAAGGTAACGGCTCTAAGAAACCAATGGAGGACTGGTGCAGCAACTGCATTTGGGTACTGACTCCACTCCCTCACACCAGAAACAGGGAGTCTATCGGGTGGTTCGAGAGTACGAGAGAGTGTTTAGTAGTGTTGAGCCACCCCCGTAGTGTTCGAGTTCGGTTCGGTTCGTCGAACACCCATGTGTTCGCCGAACTGTTCGTCGAACTGTTCGTCGAACACCTTCGAACACCGTTAAAACCAATGGCAGGCAAACAAAAACACATAGAAACACATAGAAAACACCTTCAAAGGTGTCCAAAAGCTGACAAACTGCTCAGAAGACACAACTAACACATGGAAAAGTGACAAGTACATATAGTCATGCGAAAAGAAAAGAGGTGGAGGAGTAAAAGGAGGGGGAGACACAGATATAGGCATGTCATGCCCTTCTAAAATCCAAAAAGTGAGAAGCCGAGACGGCCAGTCCGCTCCTGCCCGTGCCACCTCCGTGTCGCCGGGTTTGTGCCAGAGCCGCGGTGAACCCTGACGGCCAGTCCCCCTCTCCCAATACTGGTGCCTGTCCGCTGGTGGGTCGAGAGAGCCCCCCTGTGGTGGAGGCAGCTCTAAGCTTTTTAATTTAAATTGTCCCTCTAATTTAAATGAATACACTTTAAATCCATTTACAAGGATCTATTGGAGGGCAAGTCTCATGCCAGCAGCCGCGTAATTCCAGCTCCAGTAGCGTCCACTAAAGCTGCTGCAGTTAAAAAGCTTTTATAAGGATCGAGCTCGGCTGTCCACCGCAAGGCATCCTAGTGCCAGTCCCAGCCCCTATGCCTTGGGGTGCCTCCTGATGCTCTTCACTAAGTATCCCGTGGTCCCGAAGCATTTCCTTTGAAAAAATTAAGTGTCCAAACTACAGGTGGTGTAGCTTGCTTAACAGCCGGGATAATCCGCTGACTAGCAGACACTGCTACTAGGCACAAAGTATTTCCTGGGCTAGATGCAGTTAAAAATTTGTAAGTAGATACTCTCGTTGGATGCTGAGAAAGCATTCCATAGAGTCTCCTGGCACGCCATATATGATTCTCTTAAAAAGCTTGGGGTAGGGGTCTAGGGGACCCTTTTATAGCCAAAATCACGGCCCTGTATCACAATACGTCACCTAGGCTGAAGATAAATGGAACTGTAGCACCGAGGGCTCGGTTGCTACAGACGTATTGCACCTCACCCAGAGGTGTGATATCTCACTCTCAGATAAGGATGGAGTGTGGATCAGGACCCGACACCTGCATGCATTACACCACATTGCCGTGGGGCAGGGCGACCAATATGCCCCTGAGATGGGCACGACAGTCCCTGTCCCTGGCTGGAGTGGGGGGAGGGAACACTGAGGAAGGGGAACCCTGCAGTGCAGGAGCAGGGAGGAAGCAGTTGATGGGTGCATTGAGAAGGGAGTATAAAAGGTGGGCACCATCTTAGTTCAGTGCAGAGAAGTCTGAGCAGAAGTGGCAGGGAGCAGGGGCTCTGCATGAGCTCTGCTCCGGAGGCGGGCCTAGTAACAGAGGCCCAGGCCTGCAAGAGGGAGAAGGGAGGAAGAGGAGCGGAGAAGGCTCCAGGAACGAGGAATGAAGGGATCCCAGGGGTGCGGACGGGCGAGTCGCCACCGCACGCCCGAATCCACCTGCGTGGAGGGGTCAGGCCAAAGGGGGAGACCGGTCCCCGAACTAGTGGAGGCAGGAAACGACCCTCAGCTAGAAACCGGAGGCTCTGACATTTTATGTGGCGCAGCCCCTTGCTCCACCCGCTAGGAAGGCACCACATAGGGTCAGGGAAACTGGCGCCAAGTTTACCAAGAGGAGGCCCGAGGCAGCCGGACAGAAGTGTTGGTAAGAAAGGCCAGACAAAGGACACACAAAGGGGGTCCTGTGAAGCGCTCCAAAGTTATCTGGGAGTTGTCTGAGCCCCTCATCTGGTGAGCACAGTACGAAGTGGGCAGCCGTTACCTGCAGACGTGGTCTGGATAATAAGAACTGTGAGTAAAGGCCCTGAACTGCATCACTGACTCCGTGTCGTTACTGCTGCTGCCCTGCACCATCACCCCCATCCTCCGCATACACTGCCCTGAGGCTATACTCCTCCCGTGGGGAGTTATGCTACGCTCTGCTGCACCCACAACACCAGCCTTAGCGGTCTGCCCTGTAGCGGCGGTTCACTCTGACCGCAATCCACGGGTGGCGTAGTCAGACATTTAAACATCAAAACCACATAAATAGTTCCGCCACTGGTTTGACCGCCCTGAGCCACGGAACCGGATCGCCGCTACGAAGACTACAACCACCAGCATCCACCAAAAAGGGTCCGGCTCCGGGTGTCCCAAGGCCCAGGGGGTGCGTCAGAACATTTTCATCACCTTTCACAATCACCAATGGGACAAGGCAGGGATGTCCTCTGTCCCCTCTCTTATACATCCTAGTGACGGAGCACCTGCTCTCATCAATTCGCCATAACCCCAATATTAGGTGGATTGAGGTGGGAGGCACCGAGTACAAGTGCTCTCTATTTGCTGATGATGTCCTAGTATATATCACTCAATCACATATATCCATCCCTGCTGTTATGGCTGAAATAGATCACTTTGTTACATGGTAAAATTTTAAAATCAATGCAGCGAAGTCTGAGGCCCTCGATGTCTCCCTCCCTAAATCCATATAGGATTCCATCCAGTCCAACTTTCCCTTTGCCTGGCCCTCACAGGGTATCAAATACTTAGGAATTCCTATTCATAGAGACCTCTCCCATCTATGTTATCTTAATTTTGGGCCCTTTATTGAACAATTCCATACAGACCACGGTTGGCAAGTTAGAACTGTAAGATTCACTACGTGAACCACTGGTGTTTTGTGGAAAAGCACATGTACACCGCGTTCCAAATTATTATGCAAAAAGTGTTTAGGAGTGATAAGGGAAGAATTTGTTTGTTTGTCAGTTAAACTCATTGATGGTGATGTGTGTCAGGGCTCTTTATATCACTGTAAGCAATTGCAGACACCTGTGCTAATTAGTTTGGCAGGTGTGTCCAATGAAAGGCAAGACTACTTAAGAAGGCTCTCTCACATTATTAAGCAGCCTACATTTTCTGCCAAAATGGGAAAGAAAAAGGATGTGTCGGCTGCTGAGAAGCAACAAATTGTGGAGTGTTTAGGTCAAGGCATGACTACAATCAACATTGTGCGATGATCAGGATGAAGTGTCTTGGCAATCAAGAAGTATGTAGCTGATTCACAGTACACACGTGTGCGTGCTGATAAGGGCAAATTGAGGACTCTTTCCTACAGGCAATTACGTCAGGTTGAAACAGCAGCGGCAAAAAAGCCTTGTCATAGCAGCAGACAAGTTTTTGAAGCTGCTTGTGCCTCCAACGTCCCCCGAACAACAAGATGCAGGGTCCTTCAGAGGTTTGCAGCTGTGCATATGCCATCCTGTCGACCTCCTCTATCCACTTCACACAAGCAGAAACGGCTCCAGTGGGCCAAACATTACATGAAGACTGATTTCAAAACTGTTTTGTTCACGGATGAGTGCCGTGCAGCGCTCGATGGTCCAGATGGATGGAGTGGAGGATGGCTGGTTGATGGACACCCCACGCAAACACGGCTACAGCGCCAACAAGGAGGAGGTGGAGTAATGTTTTGGGCTGGAATCATGGGGAGAGAGATTGTCGGCCCCTTTAGGATCCCTGAAGGCGCTAAAGATGAACTCCATAATGTATGTGGATTTTCTCAAACAGCACTTCCTGCCATGGTTCAAGAAGAAGAACCGTGTATTTCACAGCAAGATCATTTTTCTGCATGATAATGCACCATCTCATGCTGCACATAAAACATCTGCATCTCTGGCTGATATGGGCATAAAAGGGGACAAACTTATGGTGTGACCACCATGCTCCCCTGACCTCTACCCCATTCAGAACCTTTGGAGCATCATTAAAAGGAGTGTCTATGATGGCGGGAGGCAGTTCACATCTAAGCAACAGCTCTGGGAGGGTATTCTGTCCTCATGCAAAACAATTGAAGCAGAAACCATCCAAAACCTGACAAATTCAATGGACGAGAGAGTTCAGAAGCTCCTTTCGAACAAGGGGTCCTATGTGAAAATGTAACATCACCTAGAATAAAGTTTTGAGTTGAAAACTGTTTGATTTCAGTTTCTAACAACCTGCTAATGCTTATAATTTCAAAAATGACCATTTTTTTGGTCTTTATTAAAATGAAAAGGTTGATCGAAAAGTTTGGGGGATCTAAGAGTGTGGCAACCCAGTAGTCATGATTACTTCGAATTCTGACAATATGAGGGTCATGCTGCAGGTAGTGCAGCAAGAAGGCACTTATGTGTCTTGCGCATCTCGGAGCCCCAAAATTATTTTCCGGGCTAGATGCAGCTAAAAATTATTTTTAATTTTAAATCTGGTGAAGCTTATTATAGATGGCCTAATAGGATCAGTGCTGCACACTGCTACAAAGCCCAAATTATTTTCCAGTCAAGATACAGATAAACATGATTAGTAATTTGAAAGCTTAAAACGGTTGGTAGGGTGATTTTAACCAATCATCAAGCTTTTACTCTCCCCAGGATGACACAGGGGTAGAAAAGTCGTTTCGGATCCAGGATTTGTTCATCTTTATGAACGTGAGTCTGTCTACATTATCAGTGGAGAGCCGCGTGCGCTTATCTGTCAGCACACCACCAGCAGCGCTGAACACACGTTCAGACAGAACGCTGGCTGCGGGGCATGACAAGATCTCCAAGGCGTAAGTGGCTAGCTCCGGCCATTTATCCAGATTGGAAGCCCAAAAAGAGCAAGGGTCCAGTGACACAGTCGTGGCTTCAATGTTTACTTGGAGATACTCCTGTACCATCGTCTCTAGGCGTTGACTATGTGTCAGACTTCTTGTCTCCTGTGGCCTTGCAAAGGATGGGCTAAAAAAGTGGTGAAATGATTCCGCAAAATTGATGTTACCAGCAGATACTGTGGTTCTGTTACGGTTTGAGTGCTGAACACTTGACGGTCCCACGGTTGGCAAGTTGGAACTGTGAGATTCACTACGTGCACCACTGGTATTTTGTGGAAAAGCACATGTAAGATTCTGCAACAGTCTCTGCTGATACTCCTGCATGCGTGCATCCCTTTCTATGGCAGGAATAATTTCTGCAAATTTACTTTTGTACCGGGGATCTAACAGTGTGGCAACCCAGTAGTCAGGATTATTTCTAATTCTCACAATTCGAGGGTCATGTTGCAGGTAGTGCAGCAAGAAGGCACTCATGTGTGTTGCGCATCCAGGAGCACCAAGTCCCTGTTGTGTTGGTGGCGAGGTAGCAATCATGCTTCCTTCCTCTGTCCTCTCCCCCCAACCTCGCACAACAGAAATGTGATCAAGGTCTCCCTCATCTGATGAGTCTTCCATCAGTTCGTCCTCCACTTCTTCCTGGGCTCCTGCACCTTCCTCACTAGTTTGGCTGCTACCATGCGCCCTGGTAAAATCATCTCCCCCACCCTCACATGCCTGCCACCTTGGTGCTGCCGACCGTCTGGACCTTGCAGATGTTAGCCCTTCCGCATACAACTCCTCCTCCTCTACTTCCTCCACCTCCTCTTGTGCCACCACCTGACTCCGAATTCTGTTTAACATGTGCTCCAGCATGTAAATCACCGGAATAGTCATGCTGATAATGGCATCGTCAGCACTAAACATCTTCGTCGCCATTTCAAAACTGTGCAGAAGGGTGCATAGGTCCCTGATCTGAGACCACTCCTCCAGCGTGATTTGCCCCACCTCTGAATCTCGTTGGCCCAGGCTATACGTCAGAACGTATTGCACCAGGGCTTGTCGGTGCTGCCACAGTCGCTGCAACATGTGCAGAGTTGAATTCCACCGGGTAGGCACATCGCATTTTAGCCGGTGAAGTGGCAGGCCCAACGACTTCTGTAGAGATGTAAGTCGCTGAGCTGCGGGATGCGAACGGCGGAAGTGAGCACACAGCGACCGTGCCCTCTGCAGAAGGCCATCTAGTCTGGGATAGTGGGCTAAAAATTGCTGGACAAGCAGGTTCAACACGTGAGCCATACAAGGCACGTGTGTGACATTGCCCCGGCGAAGGGCCGCACCCAGGTTTGCAGCATTGTCGCACACGGCCTTCCCTGGTTTCAGGTCCAGTGGAGACAACCATTCATGAAATTGGTTCTCCAGAGCTGACCACAACTCCTCAGCTGTGTGACTCACATTTCCCAGACATTTCAATGTAAAAACCGCCTGATGACGTTGAGCCCTACTGCCAGCATAGTAAGGAGGTGTGCAGGATCCCTTCTGCGCAGTTAGAAAGCTTGTGGCATGACCAGACAGGCTTTGGGTGCAGGTGGAAGACCGAGAGGAGGTTGAGGAGGCAGAAGCAGTGGAGGAAAAATGACATAAAGAGGATTGACGCACAACTCGTGGGGACGGCAAGACTTGGACAGCAGCCCCTTGTCCTGCTGTCACCATAGTTACCCAGTGCCCAGTCAGCGACATGTAACGCCCCTGTCCATGCCTACTCGTCCAAGTGTCTGTGGTGAAATGCACCCTGTCACACACAGAGTTTCTCAAAGAAGCGGTGATGTTGTGTGCGACATGCTGGTGGAGCGCAGGCACACCTTTCTTTGAGAAGTAGTGCCGACTGGGCATCTGGTACTGGGGCACTGCGACGGACATAAGGTCTCGAAAATCCTCTGTGTCCACCAGGCGGAAAGGCAGCATTTCTGTAGCCAAGAGCTTGCAGATGGTGAAATTCAACCTCTTAGCTTTGTCATGGCTAGGAGGAAATGGTCTTTTACTTGTCCACATCTGAGGGACCGAGGGCTGGCTATTGTGCTTAGACGGGGTTGATAAGGGTGTCCCCGGCAAACTGACGGTCTGTGAGGAAGATGCAGGCGGACATGTTAGGTTGCCTTGATCCAAAGGTGGTGCTATCGATGTCGGACAGCGCTCAAGACCAGCTGGTGTTACCACCTCCAAAGAAAATGATGACCTGCCAATCACGCTGGCTGTTGCGGGTAAAGAGGTGGCAGGTCTGCGCCCCAAAACAGGTGTGACTGCTGTCCCCCCAGTCACAGAGGATGAAGAGGCCGCGGATGCACAAGATATGGCAGACGGTGGTTGGCCCGGCCGGCTAGACCGCATTGTAGCACACTGAGCTTCCCACTGCAACTTATGCTTCATGTCCATGTGCCGGTTCATGCATGAAGTACTCAAACTATGTATTTTTTGGCCTCTACTTAGCTTTTGCTGACAAATGTTACAGATAACACGAGTTGGGTCATCTTTATCGATCTGAAAAAATGCCCAGGCTATGCAAGGCTTAGCACCTATGCGACCTGAAGAGCCACCACGACTTGTGGTGAGAGGCAGAGTTGTGTTTGAGGATGCAGTTGTTGACGTGCTTCCAGTACTACGTCTCTGTCCAGGAAGGCGCAACCTGACCTCGTCGTCACTAGCATCTTCCTCCACCTCCTCTGCTGACCTCATCTCTTGGCTGACTGTGGGTTGACAGTAAGTGGGATCTCCGACCTCATCATCATCACCCTGTGCGTTATCACACCCGTCGTCCTCAGAGCCAACCTGTTCCTGCCCTGACAAAAAACTAAAGTTGTCGCTCCAATCAGGTATTTGAGTCTTATCATCGTCTTCCTCATTGTCTCCACCAACAGGAGTTACAGTTTGGGAATGAGGGTCTACATTATGGTCAGAACCTTCTGCGTCTGGTCCTGGATCCGACTCATAAAGATTCTGGGCATCAGTGCAGATCATTTCCTCGTCTGGATTCACAGAAGCGCTGGAGTCGACCTCTGATTCCCAGGCTATAGTATGAGTAAACAGCTCTGCAGACTCAACCATCTGTTCTACCTCATACTCAGACGGGCAGCTGGAGATTTGGGAGCTGTGAGGAAGCAAGTGCGATTTGGGTGACACCTTTGAGGACTGGAGTATTTGTGATGTTGAAGTTGATGTGGAGGAGAGCCCACTTAAAGGAGCACTTGATATCCGTTGAAGCACCTGCTGTTTTTGTGCCTCATCTGGAATTTGTAGCGATTGGCGTGGCCGTAAGAAAGGGATCTTATCACATTGTCCGCTAAAAGAAGTAGACATTTTAGTTTGGCTGGAAGATGGTCTTTCTTCTGCACCTACCCCACGGACACAACCTTTCTTCCCCTTCCCAACACGCCTATTCCCCTTTCCACCAGCAGCAGGCCTTTTTCCACTCATTTTGGTGGTTAACTAATTCACAACTCTGGAGTTGTTTGCACAAAAAAACAATGGATGGTAACCGAGCAGAGCTGAGTGGCCAAACTGTGGTATTAGGCCAAAACTATTGGCTGGGTTAGATGCAGAAAAAAATTATTTTTAATTTGCAACCTGATGGAGGTCAGTATAGATGGACTAATAGACCAAGTCCCACACACCGCTAGAAGCCCAAATATTTTTTCAGAGCTAGATGCAGAAATTTTTTTTATTCAATTTGCAACCTGATGGAGGTCAGTATAGATGGACTAATAGACCAAGTCCCACACACTGCTAGAAGCCCAAATATTTTTTCAGAGCTAGATGCAGAAAAAAATTATTTTTAATTTGCAACCTGATGGAGGTCAGTATAGATGGACTAATAGACCAAGTCCCACACACTGCTAGAAGCCCAAATATTTTTTCAGAGCTAGATGCAGAAAAAAAATATTTTTAATTTGCAACCTGATGGAGGTCAGTATAGATGGACTAATAGACCAAGTCCCACACACTGCTAGAAGCCCAAATATTTTTTCAGAGCTAGATGCAGAAAAAAATTATTTTTAATTTGCAACCTGATGGAGGTCAGTATAGATGGACTAATAGAACAAGTCCCACACGCTGCTAGAAGCCCAAATATTTTTTCAGAGATAAATGAAGAAAAAAATTATTTTTAATTTGCAACCTGATGGAGGTCAGTATAGATGGACTAATAGACCAAGTCCCACACACTGCTAGAAGCCCAAATATTTTTTCAGAGCTAGATGCAGAAAAAAATTATTTTTAATTTGCAACCTGATGGAGGTCAGTATAGATGGACTAATAGAACAAGTCCCACACGCTGCTAGAAGCCCAAATATTTTTTCAGAGATAAATGAAGAAAAAAATTATTTTTAATTTGCAACCTGATGGAGGTCAGTATAGATGGACTAATAGACCAAGTCCCACACACTGCTAGAAGCCCAAATATTTTTTCAGAGCTAGATGCAGAAAAAAATTATTTTTAATTTGCAACCTGATGGAGGTCAGTATAGATGGACTAATAGACCAAGTCCCACACACCCCTAGAAGCCCAAATATTTTTTCAGAGCTAGATGCAGAAAAAAATTATATTCAATTTGCAACCTGCTGGAGGTCAGTATAGAAGGACTAATAGAACAAGTCCCACACACTGCTAGAAGCCCAAATATTTTTTCAGAGCTAAATGAAGAAAAAAATTATTTTTAATTTGCAACCTGATGGAGGTCAGTATAGATGGACTAATAGACCAAGTCCCACACACTGCTAGAAGCCCAAATATTTTTTCAGAGCTAGATGCAGAAAAAAAATATTTTTAATTTGCAACCTGATGGAGGTCAGTATAGATGGACTAATAGACCAAGTCCCACACACCGCTAGAAGCCCAAATATTTTTTCAGAGCTAGATGCAGAAAATTTTTTTATTCAATTTGCAACCTGATGGAGGTCAGTATAGATGGACTAATAGACCAAGTCCCACACACTGCTAGAAGCCCAAATATTTTTTCAGAGCTAGATGCAGAAAAAAATTATTTTTAATTTGCAACCTGATGGAGGTCAGTATAGATGGACTAATAGACCAAGTCCCACACACTGCTAGAAGCCCAAATATTTTTTCAGAGCTAGATGCAGAAAAAAAATATTTTTAATTTGCAACCTGATGGAGGTCAGTATAGATGGACTAATAGAACAAGTCCCACACGCTGCTAGAAGCCCAAATATTTTTTCAGAGATAAATGAAGAAAAAAATTATTTTTAATTTGCAACCTGATGGAGGTCAGTATAGATGGACTAATAGACCAAGTCCCACACACTGCTAGAAGCCCAAATATTTTTTCAGAGCTAGATGCAGAAAAAAATTATTTTTAATTTGCAACCTGATGGAGGTCAGTATAGATGGACTAATAGACCAAGTCCCACACACTGCTAGAAGCCCAAATATTTTTTCAGAGCTAGATGCAGAAAAAAATTATTTTTAATTTGCAACCTGATGGAGGTCAGTATAGATGGACTAATAGAACAAGTCCCACACGCTGCTAGAAGCCCAAATATTTTTTCAGAGATAAATGAAGAAAAAAATATTTTTAATTTGCAACCTGATGGAGGTCAGTATAGATGGACTAATAGACCAAGTCCCACACACTGCTAGAAGCCCAAATATTTTTTCAGAGCTAGATGCAGAAAAAAATTATTTTTAATTTGCAACCTGATGGAGGTCAGTATAGATGGACTAATAGACCAAGTCCCACACACCGCTAGAAGCCCAAATATTTTTTCAGAGCTAGATGCAGAAAAAAATTATATTCAATTTGCAACCTGCTGGAGGTCAGTATAGAAGGACTAATAGAACAAGTCCCACACACTGCTAGAAGCCCAAATATTTTTTCAGAGCTAAATGAAGAAAAAAATTATTTTTAATTTGCAACCTGATGGAGGTCAGTATAGATGGACTAATAGACCAAGTCCCACACACTGCTAGAAGCCCAAATATTTTTTCAGAGCTAGATGCAGAAAAAAATTATATTCAGTTTGCAACCTGATGGAGGTCAGTATAGATGGACTAATAGAATGATGCTATGCCCAAAAGATTTTACTTCACTAGGTGCAGTAAAAAAATTGGTATTCTATACACAGGTGGTATATCTTGCAACACAGATAGGCTACTCCACTGACTAACACACTCTGCAATAGGCCAAAAAGGATTAGCTTTGCTAGATTCAGCCAAATGCTGTGAAAAAAACTTGCACAGCACTGGCACAGACCTGCCTGGCAAAAACTGATAGGAACTGATGTAACCTAGTCCTGAAAAGGACTCCAATTACAATTAGTCTTTACTCCCACAATCTATCTATTTAAGAGCACAGACCTGCCTGATAAAAGTCGTAGGAAATGCTGTAACCTAGTCCTTAAAAGGACTGCAATCACAACTATTCCCTACTCCCAAGCTATCTGTATATTTGTGCGAAAATTGGCTTGAAATTAACAAGGTATAGCGCACACAGCAACAGCGGTGCCGTCTAACACGCAGCTGCAGCAGTGAGAAAATGGTGGCGACGGGGAAAATGGCTTGGTCTTATAGGGCAAGGACATGTGACATACACTGCCAATGACACATGCCCTTGCTTGTGTGAAAAAAAGCACTTCGCTCCGTGTGTGCGCTGCTGATAGGCTGACAGATTGCACCTCCCCACTGCAAATGCGGGAAAGAGAAAAAAAAATGGAGATCTTCATTGTTCCTGCAGAGATCCATCCCCTGCCCCTCCCCCCGCCCCGCTGTACACTCAAACTGCGTATTAACATTAATTTTCATCATTACTGAGAAAAAATCCAGTTATGATTTTGGTGCACGAACAGTTATCGAACATAACCTCGAACAGCCGAATTTTTCTCAAATTGTTCGTGTTCGCCGATCGGCTCGAACACCGCCCAAAACAGCTCGAATTTGAGATTGGCGAACAGTTCGAGTAGAACAACGCTCATCTCTAGTGTTTAGTAAACACCCGCTAGACTTTGGGCGAGTAAAGGGGGTAGAACATCACATCCCAACGGGAGACCATCCTCCCATAAAGGAGAGATACCGACCCGTACCCCCTGCACACTATCAACACGCCAAGGGGATGATTAGAGACATGAAGGAGGCTGGGGTAATCAGGGACAGCTGTAGCCCCTGGGCAGCTCCACTAGTCTTAGTGAAAAAGAAAGACAACACCATGAGAATGTGTGTAGACTACAGGAAGGTCAACCGTATCACACACAAAGATGCGTACCCGTTACCAAGGATAGAAGAGTCCTTAGCTGCATTAAAATCTGCTAACTTCTTCTCTACTTTGGATCTCACTAGCGGGTACTGGCAGGTTCCTGTAGCAGAGGCGGACCGGGAGAAGACCGCATTCACCACCCCGATGGGTCTCAGCGAATTTAACTGTATGCCGTTCGGGCTCTGCAACGCACCAGGAACCTTCCAACGGTTGATGGAATGCTGTCTGGGACACCGGAACTTCGAGACGGTCCTGTTATACCTGGACGATGTCATAGTCTATTCCAAGACCTACGAGGACCACCTGAAACACCTGGCAGAAGTGTTTGAAGCTCTGGCAAACTACGGCCTAAAGGTGAAACCCTCCAAGTGTCACCTCCTGAAACCAAAGGTGCAGTACCTGGGACACGTGGTGAGTGCTGACGGAGTGGCTCCCGACCCTGATAAGATCACCGTAATTAAGGACTGGCCAAGACCCTCCAGCATAAAGGAAGTGCCGCAGTTCCTCGGGTTGGTAGGCTACTACCGAAGATTCATTCCCGGTTTCACCAAAATGGCAGCCCCTATGCAGGACCTCCTGATAGGTCAATCTCGGAAAGCCAAAAACCAGAAGCCGCCCTTCAGGTGGGAAAAGCTGGAAGAGGAGTCCTTCTGCCAGCTGAAGATGGCCCTCACGGGGGATGAAATCCTGGCATATCCAGACTACAGCCAGCCCTTTATCCTCCACACGGACGCAAGCAACATCGGGCTAGGAGCTGTACTGTCCCAGATTCAGCAAGGGAAAGAACGGGTAATCGCTTACGCCAGCCGAAAGCTACGGCCCACGGAGAGGAACCCTGAGAATTATAGCTCATTCAAGCTGGAGTTCCTGGCAGTGGTGTGGGCAGTGACCGAACGTTTCAAGCATTACCTTGCCTCCTCCAAATTCACCGTGTACACGAATAACAACCTGTTGACACACCTGGACACTGCAAGGCTCGGTGCCCTGGAACAGAGATGGATGGCCCGCCTGTCCAACTTTGAATTCACCATCAAATACCGGGCAGGACGCTCAAATGCCAACGCGGATGCCCTGTCTAGAATGCCGAACTTACCGGACGTAGGGGAAGATCCAGAAGATCTGGAAGAAGTTGAGCTCCCTGCGTTCCACCGTCATGGGATTACCCTGTATTCCCACCGTGTGAAGGACAGGCGCTTCGTGACGTTCAATCCCTTGCCCCACTACAACTGGGCGGAGACGCAAGACAGTGATCCCGCAGTCCATTTGGTGAAGGAAATGCTGACCCAGGCCGATGCCCGTCTTGACCCAGATGCTCCGGAGGAGACCAAGCAACTGTGGAAGGAGAAAAGTAAGCTGTTCCTCTACAGGGAGAAGCTGTGCCGGAGAATGGTTAACTCTCGAACGCATGAGTTGACCTGGCAGGTAGTGGTCCCAAGACGAGACGCGGCTATGGTTCTGGAGGCATACCACAACGGAGCAGGGCATTTCGGATGGAAGAAGCTGGGAGTTCTTGTTGCGTGAACGGTTCTACTGGGTAGGCATGAGAGGAGCCATCGAGAGGTGGTGCAGAGACTGTGGCCCGTGCCACCTGAGAAGGAAAGACCGAGCCAGCCAGAAGACTCCCCTGCAGCCCATCATCACCAGACAGCCACTGGAACTGGTAGCCCTGGACCATGTGAAACTGGCTCCAAACAGATCTGGGTATGTCTACGCCCTCACAATCGTGGATCATTACTCCCGGTTCCTGGTGGTGGTCCCGGTCAAGGACTTAACGGCTCAAACAGCAGCTAGAGCCTTCCAGCAGCACTTCTGCCATCCACACGGGTACCCGGACCAAGTGCTGACAGACCAAGGACCAGCCTTTGAAGCGGAGGTCTTCCAGGAGTTCTGCAACCTGTATGGCTGCAAGAAGATAAGAACAACGCCCTATCACCCTCAAACCAATGGACTCTGCGAGAAGATGAACCAGGTGGTGATAGATCTGCTAAAAACACTGCCCCTGGAAGAACGCAGTCTGTGGCCTGAGAAACTGCCCGATCTGGTGGACCTGTACAACCACATCCCTGTAGGTTCCACCAACTGTACCCCGGCTTACCTAATGAGAGCAAGACCTGGTAAGCTGCCTATTGACCTGGATATGGGAGTCCTGACGCCTGAGGACACCTCGCCAGAGGCAGACTGGGATACAGAACGGCAGCAGCAGTATCGGAAAGTACAGGAAAGCGTCGAGCGAAGTCTGTCTCAAGCTAGAGAAAGGCAAGAGAAGGCTTATAACCAGTATGCTCCCGCTGTTCCCCTGGTACCTGGAGAGCAGGTCTTGAAGAGGAAGAGGCGGCTCCACAAGTTGGACGACCAGTGGGAGAAGGACCCGTACACCGTACTGCCATCAAGCCATGAGAACCCAAAAATCTGCGTAATCAGTAAGGATGGAGGAGAAACCACAGCCATTGTCTCCAGAGACCACCTGAAGAAGTGTCCCGAGCAGCTGCAAAGCCCTGAAGAAGATCAAGAAAACCCTCAACCCGCAGAGGAAAGGGAAGAAATGATCAGTACCGTACTCGGAGACTTCCCCCGGTCTTGGACACAAGTAAACGGCGCTGTCGTGGTACCCGTCCTCACCTTTCTCCAGCCAGCCCCGCAAGTGCCTACAGAGGAACTGGTAGAGCTGGAAGAGCAGCCGGCCCAAGAGGCAGAAGAGTCCACACCAGCAGTACAGGAGGATCAACCCTCTGCTAGTAGTGAGCCTGCCGTGCCCCTAGTGAGCCAAAGAGTGCGCAGAAAGCTGCCCAGTTTGACAATAACACCTCCTACACCCTGTAGTGCAGAACCAGTTAGTGAGCTCCGTAGGTCCACTAGAGTCACTAGAGGTCAGATGCCCGCTTGCTGGAGAATCTAAACCAATGCACTGTAAAGTTGACTGTTTATTGAAAAATGTTTATGGTTTATGTGTGTTGCCTGTTACTAATTATGTTTCTCAGTTACCCTGCAGATTTATTTGGACTAACAGGTTATGGACACTGGATAACCGGAACAGTTTTGTAGATAGTTGCACCTTGGTGCCTCTTGTGAAGACGGTCGCAGAAGAGAAAACCTGTCTGGCGTGGCCTCCTTGCGGCCCAAAGTAGTTAGTCTACCCTTGCAGCCACGCCCAAGGACAACGCAAGGGGTTTGCTTTGGACAGGTCCCCTATTCTGTGCCAAGACTTCGCCTTGTTGGGTGACATGGACACTCCCTTTGTTTCATAAACTTCACCTTGGGTGATATGGACACCCGGTCACGGAAACGCCGTGACCTCTACAGACTAAAGCTTCTTGTAAATATGTTGTCTTGTTATTGTTATACCTTGTATTTATGTTTCTTTAAAAAAATGTGTTTAGTCCCGGAGTACTAAAATTTACTAGGGGGGAATGTGACACCCCAGGGGTCTGGTTGCCACAGTAATAGAGATATTATGTCTGAGAGCAAGTGGGAGGTTTCTCTGGTCAGGAGCCCTAAACATGCAACACGGCCCACCCAGACCTGGGAGGGGAGGAATCTGCCCTTATAAACTGGGTCTGGGGCGGGATTAGACAATTCAGTTCCAGACACAGGGAAAGCAAGAACAGGAGCTCTGTAGGAGCAGTAGCAGAAGTCCAGGGGCTGGAGCTGAGCAGAGTTCGCCCTGGACGAAGATACTAAAGGCGGACACAGGAGTCCGAGGCTGTGGGGACTGATATACCCAGCAGCAGAAACCAGCCGGCAGGGGATTCCAGGTCCTCTGGCCATAGAAGCCCGGAGGCTCAGTCACAAAGAAGGGACCAGCGCCGCCATCCAGGAGCGGAGGCTAACAGAAGGCCCCAAGTCACCAGCTATACGGGTGAGCACCACACGGTATACTCAGGGACGTGGGCTACTTGTAACCGCTGACAGCAAGGTAGCCAGGAAGAGTGCAGATAAACGGGGAGGCCTACAACTCCACCTGGCCAGGGGAACTCCTGCTTGCTCGCAGACTGACCAGGCCCCTTATACTAGCCAGTACTCCCGGGAGGGTCTGCCTTATACCATCAGTAAAGACCCTGAACCGCACCACACGTCTCTGTGATTCCTTGCCGCACCAGCACCATTAGCACTGGGACCCTCACACCATCACTCCCATCATCTTCCACATTAACTGCCCTGAGGCAATACTTCTCCCGTGGGGAGTCATCCCCATACTCAGCTGCGCAAACAACATCAGCCTCAGCGGTCTGCAGCGCAGCGGCGGTCCCCACTGACCGCAATCCACGGGTGGCGTAGTCGGACACTTATTACAATACAAATAGACTGCCACTGGTTTGACCACCCTGTGCACGGACCGGGTCACCGCCACGGAGAACTACAACCCCCAGCGATCCGGCTCCGGGTATTCCCCTTGCACAGCAGCAGCAGCACAGGCCCAGGGCGCGCGTCACTTTCATATGGGCTAGATTTGCGCCTCTTTCAGACAAGGAAAGTTCAGGATAGATCATGTTTCCAATGGACTGGCATGTGTCCTTTAGCAAGGTAACCCATGGTTAATATGTGCTCTGGTTGTGAGGCATTGTCATTAAATATGTCCAGATCTAGAAGTAATCCTCACATATCTGTTCTAACCCTGCCCCTTGTGTGAAGTGTCAGGGGTCAAACAGCCCACATCTATAGATTGATACATTCCACTCTGGTAAGCAGAAGTAACAGAGCTAAGATGGCCATGTGTTCCACTCTGACTCTCGGCAGCGACATAATTAAGATGGCCGTGTGATCCACTCTGGTACGCGAAAGTGACATAGCTAAGATGGCCGTGCATTCCACTCTGCAATGAGGAAGAGACATAGTTAAGATGGCCATGCATTCCACTCTGGAATACAGAAAATACATAACTAAAATGGCCATACATTCCACTCTGGTACGCGGAAGTGACATAACTAAGATGGCCGTGCATTCCACTCTGGTACACAGAAGTGACATAACTAAAATGGCCGTGCGTTCCACTCTGGTAAGCGGAAGTGACAGAGCTAAGATGGCCGTGCGTTCCACTCTGGTAAGCGGAAGTGACAGAACTAAGATGGCCGTGCATTCCACTCTGGTACACAGAAGTGACATAACTAAGATGGTCGTGCATTCCAATCTGGTAAGCGGAAATGACATAACTAAAATGGCCATGCATTCAACTCTGGTAAGCGGATGTGACAGAGCTAAGATGGCCATGCGTTCTACTCTGGCACGCGGCAGTGACATAATTAATATAGCCATGTGTTCCACTCTGGTACGCGGAAGTGACATATCTAAGATGGCCGTGCATTCCACTCTGGAATGCGGAAGAGACAGAGCTAAGATGGCCGTGCATTCCATTCTGGTACGCGGAAGTGACATAACTAAGATGGCCGCGCTTTCCACTTTTGTATGCAGAAGTGATATAACTAAAATGGCCGTGCGTTCCACTCTGTTACGCAAAAGTAACGTAGCTAAGATGGTCGTGCATTCCACTCTTTTACGCAGAAGTGACAGAGCTAAGATGGCCATGCATTCCACTCTGTTATGTGGAAAGGACATAGCTAACATGGCCGTGCATTCCACTCTGGTATGTGGAAGTGACATAACTAAGATGGCCTTACATTCCACTCTGGTACGCGGAAGTGACATAACTAAGATGGCCGTGCATTCCACTCTTTTACACTGAAATGACTTAGTTAAGATGGCCATGCGTTCCACTCTGGTATGTGGAAGTGACACAAATAAGATGGCCGTGCAGTCCACTCTTTTACGCGGAAATGACATAGTTAAGATGGCCGTGCATTCCACTCTGGTACGTGGAAGTGACATAGCTAAGATTGCCGTGCATTCCACTCTGGAACACAAAGTGATGGCATACTAAGTAGAAATATGTTCCAGTGTGGAATGCATAGAGGGTGATGCAGCACTGTAATAATACCAGAATAAACAACCAAGTATTAGCAGATATATTCTGTACCAGGGTCTATGGACCATGGTATTAAATATAATAAATGCCTCTAATTGTGGGAATTTCCTATTCCATTTACCAGTGAAACAGTAATTGAAACTATATCCCAAATAAGATATATGAACCTCTATAAAATTAATAATGTAGTTTTGACAGATAAAGATTAATGTGTAAATGCAACAGAGATCCATATAAATGAAGGAAAGTACTTCCACACTGATGTTACTAAATCAAAGTAGGCCAAATTAAGTTTTTCTCTTACTAGTTAGGATATCAAAGATTTTTAATTATTAACCAGATACCCATATGGGTCAGTGGATTTAGGCAGGTTCAAAGCGTCCTAATGATAAATCGCGTGGCCAGAGTACAAATGCAAAAGGTATTCAAATTAATGGAAAAAGATACTGTAAGAAGCAGCCAAGGTGGATCTGTTTGTTGAGGTTCAGAATAATGACGCCCCAACTCACTATACAGTATGGGCACCACAGCCCCCAGAATAATCTCCCCCATTATGCCCTATACAATATGGTCACTACAGCCCCAAGTATAATGTCCCCTAAAGCTCCCTATACAGTATGGGCACCAGAGTCCCCAGTATAATGACCCCAACAACTCACTATACAGTATTGGCACCACAGCCCCGAGTAAGCTTAAACTCGTGAATGTCCTCTATAGGCTACCACAGCAGTAGTGTTGGCTGACTGCAATACTAGGCAAGTTGGTTAGCTCTGGAGAGTGTGACGCCTCAATTCTCGAAGGAGCCCTTTTAGTTTTGAGTTTACCCTGGGTGTTGGGGGACTCGTTGTCGGGCCCTGTGATGGAGAGGTGGGATGCAGCCCTGGCCCGGGCCTGACCCGTGCTCAGGGCCGTCACATGAAAAGGAAGATGTTGTGGGCTCGTCCGGGTTTAGTGGCTTATTTAACGACTACGCCACCTGTGGTGCCTGGTGAAGGGCCACCAGCGCCGCTACAGTTCGCCGAGGCCTGGTGTCGTGGCGGCCAAAGTTCTCGCTGTTCCCCACAGGCGGAGCAAGGCCTCAGGGCAGGCAAACAGGATGGAGGGGGGTTAGTAGCGCGGGGAGTACGGGCACCGTGTCGCATAGTATGGCACATAATGAACAGTCTGGAGGCCATAGGGGTGTACTTCCAAGGCTTTACTCACTTAGAGATGACAGCGGGAAGGCGACTCCCTGCTCCCCGCGGAGTCTGGCGGCCACCAGGGACGGGGGTCCGACTACCTCTGAGAAAGTCCAGTGTTCGGTAGCGACCCTACACCAGAGTGTTCCTGCACTACAGACTTCACCCTTTCCCGTCTGTGCGTGTGTAGATAGGCCAGGTCTCCCTCTGCACTCCTCTCAGGACTAGGGCACGGGTGGCAATTCCTCTCCATCCGATGCCCGGTGGGATCCTCAGGGCCTAACCGGGCTTTCCCGTCCAGGACATAGAGTACAAGGTCGGGTGTCAGGGGCCGGTACCCCTTTTGCAGCCGGAATCCCTCTGAATAGATCAGGTAGGCGAGGACAGGCGGCGTACTCCGCTCCGTCTGCATCCTCCCCGGGACCCATTTGCTGGGGAGCCACACTCTAAAGCTCCCGGGCCTTCTTGATCCTGGTCCTCGGCTGGGTTGAGACATTCCTTGTCTGCAACTTACCTCTCGTCCCAAGGCCAGGGTACGAGGGCTGTGTCCCTCACCGATGCAGGCCCACACAGGATCTGCGCTCCCGGAGGGAAGTCATATTAACACACAGTAGTTTGACAGCACAGCGTACAGCCAAAGAACCGACTAACAAGGACTGCCAGAGACCAAGATCAAAGATGGCTTTACATTAAATATGAAATCTAAATTTGTAACTAACTTGTAAGTCCTCCACCTTCACCCACTAACTGGTTCCTACCACTTTGTGTTCCCCAGTCTCCCTGTAACCAGGAGGGCAGCACCTAGTGCATACTAGCTCCCTCTGTTAGAGAAGTGTGGTGTTGGATGCAAAAGGTTAGGTCACAACTATCACACTGGGCTTACATGAGAGGAGGAACACCACACTCCATTAAAGAAGTGCAGCATTCCTGTGGCGGTCAGACCCTCAGGGGCACCACAGAGAGTGTACTGGAACTGTGGGAATAGTCAATGCAGAGAGATAAGAAGTTTTGGGATAGAGTGGTGAAGTTCAATCACATACTTTAATTAGGCTAGTCCATGCACCCATGTCTTGGTCCAGAGGCTCAATGCACCATTCCACCCACTGGTTTTGTATGCTCAAACCTCCATCACTGGTAAATAACAGCACTGGTTGCTTGAACTTTTTCTGCCGAAAGTGTAGCCAGCGCTGTTGATCACCAGTGACTGAGGTGGGGGCATGCAAAACCAGTGAGTGGAACTGTTCACACAGCACCCCGATTGCAACAACCCTTCTCAATCCCTATGTTTTCCTCCTTGAAAAGTAATAAGACTTATACTCATGTCTGGTGCCGGCGCCGTTCCAGCGGTTTCGGCACTGCCTTTCCCAGGGCTCGTGTGACATTGTTATTTAATATTAATATAACATAGAAATATGACATTGTTATGCTTAGTTTATATTGTCAGTTTGGACTAACACACTCTCTTTAAATAATTAATTTTCTTAGTGCAACTTCTTACCCGGGATTGGAATTCAGGACTCCAACAGTAAGCCACAAGTTGCACTGTTATGAATAAGAGAATTTTTCCTTCCTTAAAGGAGCACTCCCATCAAAATTATTATACTCTTAATATATTGCAATCATCGTGTTATATAGCACAGTGTACTTACAATTGCTCATTTTGCCTTTCTACCCAGCTAACTCTTCTCTTTTCCATTAGGTCTATGCAGGGCCGGCTCCAGGTTTTTCTGGGCCCCGGGCGAAAGAGTCTCAGTGGGCCCCTTTAACACATGCCACGATTCATGATGCAGAGATACGGCGGAGAAATAAATATATATATATATATATATATATATATATATTAGTACAATGCAAAGATTTCACTTCTTACATTACATGAGTGATATCTATTGTAAATTCCACAATAGCTCAGAAACCGGTGAATCGCTCCACACAGAATACTGGCCCCCATATAAGGCTCCATACGGAATACTGGCCCCCATATAACGCTTCATACGGAATACTGGCCCCCATATAAGGCTCCATGCGGAATACTGGCCCCCATATAAGGCTCCATACGGAATACTGGCCCCCATATAAGGCTCCATACGGAATACTGGCCCCCATATAAGGCTCCATACGGAATACTGGCCCCCATATAAGGCTCCATACGGAATACTGGCCCCCATATAAGGCCCCATACGGAATACTGGCCCCCATATAAGGCTCCATACGGAATACTGGCCTCCATATAAGGCTCCATACGGAATACTGGCCCCCATATAAGGCTCCATACAGAATACTGGCCCCCATATAACGCTCCATACAGGATACTGGTCCCCTTATAAAGCTGCATACAGGATACTGGCCCCCATATAACGCTCCATACAGGATACTGGTCCCCCTATAAAACTCCATACAGGATACCGGCCCCCATATAACGCTCCATACAGGATACCGGTCCCCATATAATTCTGCATGCAGGCTGTTACCCCCCACATAATGCTGCATGCAGGCTGTTACCCCCCACATAATGCCCCATACAGGCTGTCCCCCCCTTATAATGCTCCATGCAGGCTGTTACCCCCCACATAATGCCCCATACAGGCCCCCCCCCTTATAATGCTCCATGCAGGCTGTTACCCCCCACATAATGCCCCATACAGCCCCCCTCCCTTTTAATGCTCCATGCAGGCTGTTACCCCCCACATAATGCACTATGCAGGCTGTTCCCCACCTTATAATGCCCCATGGAGGATGCCCCCCCCACTTCTCTTTATACTGCCCCTTGCCTCCATACATTTAAAAAAAAAAAAATCAAATACTCACCTCCCTTCTCCTCACCTGCTGCCTGCTGCCCGCTGCTCGGGTCCGAACTCCAGCGTTGTCTGCGTCTTCCCGCTCAGCGCTCCCTGTGATGGCTCAGGGGAGGGCGCGGTGTAAAGACGTCACCGCGCCCTCTGACCTGAGACGTCACAGGGAGCGCAGAGCAGGAAGACAGCTGATCTGCGGAGGCACGGGGAGAGGTAAGTATCCAGCTGCCGGGGCCCTGAGCAAGCGGCGGAGAAGGGCGAGCGCTGACACCGCTCTCCTCCGCCCATAGCCCAGCGGGGTGCGCGACCGCCAGTGGGCCCCTCTGCCTGCTCAGGGCCCCGGCATTTGCCCGGGTGCGCCGGGTGCTGACGCCGGCCCTGGGTCTATGACATCACATGATTAGAATCTGACTAGCTGAATCCTTCTAAGCTCTATGCAGAAACAGGAACAATTGTTCCCTGTATGAGTCATGAGTCACTGCAAAAGGCTTTGGCGGGGAGGAGTGCTTCTTGAAGACCTTAATGGTATTTTTACTTTTAACAGGTATAATAATATGCTGTTTTTTAGAGATACATCTCTATCTACTAGTACACACAGGTAAAAAAAGAAACAACAAAAAAAAAAGAAAATACAAGTCAGTTTTTCTCATAGAGCTACTTAAAAGGTGCAAAACCAGTTATAGCAGTCACATTTTTTAACCCTTTTTTTAAATAAATATCACTAACGAGTAAATATCATGGACACAGATCTCTCCCTTTGTACACATATAGAGAGAGACCTGTTAAACACTGGAGAGGGATGGGGAAAAGCCACCAGGGACCGGACTTGGACTAGTCATGTAAGACACATGGTCCCTGACCACAGCATAGTAAAACCGAACTGCCTGTGGTTTGAGCAGCAAGAATCAGAGGGCAGGCTCCCTTAAGGCTGCGTGCCCACGTTGCGGATTACAAGCGCTTTTGCTGCGGATTTTCCACAGCGGAAACGCTTGTAAAACGCTTGATAATCCGCATCCCATGGTCCCCAATGAGAATCCACAAGTTCTATGCCCATGCTGCGGATTTTTCCGCAGTGTTTATGCTGCGTTCAAGAATCCGCAGCATGTTCATTAATTTTGCGTTTCCGCATGCGGAATTGCCTTATTTAATGCATGAAAAAACGCAAGGCAATTCCGCATGTCGAAAACGCGTGAAAAACGCGCGATAAACGCTTGCGGAATTCCGCATGCGTTTTTCTGGGAGAAGACATGCGGAAATGAAGCAGAAATTTTCTGCTTCATTTCCGCAACGTGGGCACATAACCTCAAACTATACTTCAAGCTATGGGCTTGAGGCAACCTTGCACCTCTTGATTGCTTATCGGACATAGTCAGGTTGAGGTGGTTGAAATAAAAGACTTCTAGGTCTTTAAATGCTCTTCTAGTCCTGCTCTGACAGGACACATGGTTATGTTTTGTAATGAGGATGTCCTTGAAATCACAATACTTTGTTACACAAGATTATTTTCTTTTTTATGTGCTACTTGGAATTATTCTGTGAAGTGTCCATCAAACAAATGAGGCAATAGTTATATCTATGATCAAAACGCTGATGTTTTATCAATTAAAGGGCAGTCTGCAGTTACTCTGAGTGTGTAATGTGCACACTGTCAGGAATCCCCTGTATGCCTTGTGCATATGAGAGAGTGGAGGATCTCTTGAAGGCTTTTTTCAAACCACATTTCAGCTCCCGTTAATAATTTAGTTGAGGATTCCCTCAGAAGCCTGAAGAACGGGATAGGAAACATCCAACAAGCTACTGTGAGCAGCCAGTGTTGCCTAAACGTGTTGCAGCGTCTCCGGACGTCTCTCCCATCAAGCACATCTGGAATGTCATTGGTTGACATTTTCACAGGCTGTTGCCAAAAGCAGAGTTTGATGATTTGGCCATTTGTATTCTGCATGACAAAATATTCCTCAGACAACCATTAAGAACCTCATTGATAGAAACCAAGGGGTGTAAGTGTTAGGATTTCTGTGTGTAGTGCTCATACTCGATACTGAATAAATCAAGATATTTATTTTAAAAAAATGTCCATTTATTCATAATTTACATATCAGTAACATGTCTATCCGTCCTGTAATTTAAAGAATTCCACAATTTTTCCTACTTGTTTTTGCAATGTCAATGTTGAGGGGTATTTACCTCACCTAGAATCAACACTACTGCAACTCCAAAGGGGAAAAGAGGACCCATCCGCAACAGAGCTGCTGACTGCTATCATCTAAAACTGATCACATGCTCACATGAAGACAGAGCTGATCACATGCTGTCAGGTTAATAGAGCCTATATATTTTCTAGTCTATGTGTGCAATAATAACAGCAGCAATTAAAACTATTCCTTATAGCTGGAGCCCCCTTAGAGTAAATTTGCTTGCTGCTCTATCACTTATACCATTGGGTGTAGAAAGGTCTACTAATTCAGCCAACAGCTATTTCTTAAACAACAAAAACAGTCCTCCCACTGGGTAGGCAAAGATACAATATGAAAAAAACCTGAAGAACTGAACTGGAATGTTCCATTAAACAGAAAGAAACAAAGACAGAAACACAATACACAAATACATACCAAAAGATAAAAATTATTTCAAATTACCGACCTGTATGGCACACCACATCCCTCTCCACCTACTCCAACGCGCGTTTCACTTCCGCTTCGTCAGGGTGGAGAGGGATTTGTTGTGCCATACATGTCAGTATTTCATTGGTATAAGGGGTCTCATGTACTGTTTTTGGGGCTGTACTTTTGCCGTATTGGTAAGAAATGTGTCTGCATTGTGTCTGCATTGTGTCTGCAGTGGTTTAATTCTGCCACTCTAGAAGCAGACTTATTCTAGGGGACAATAAAAACTTTTCTGTTTTTTTTCTGTACATATGCATGTCAGAACATTGTATGAAAACCTGCTATGTTATATATATCCCCACTGACAGGATTAAGCTGCTATGCACTTGTACACTTTAATCTATACTGCTATGTCTATATGAGTTCATGTAGACACTATTCTGCATTTTGATTGACTAGTAACAATTTGCTCAGTATAAATTATTAAAAAGTAATAAATGCTATAGTTGAAATGCACAGATGCACTTTAATTACCGTATTTTTCAGACTATAAGACGCACTTTTTTCCTCCAAAATTTTGGAGGAAAATGGATGGTGCGTCTTAAAGTCCAAATGTTGCTGGGGGGATATATACTGTGCATATATATATATATATACTGTATATATATATATCTATCTATATAATTGTCTTATCCAGTCTGTCTGTCTGTCTGTCTTTCTGTCTGTCTGTCCTGGAAATCCCGGGTCGCTGATTGGTCCGGCCGCGGCCAATCAGCGACGCGGCATTTCAGAAAAACATGGCGGCCATTAGCAGCTCATGTGCGGCACGGAGGTCAGCGGCGATGCAGCCGGGAGATGCAGCCGGCTGCGCGCAGCATAAGTAACCCAACCGCAGGCGCCGCTGACCTACATGCGGCTATCGTCGGAAGATCAGCGGCTACGGCCGCTTATCTCCCGAGGACAAGTGTGATGCCCCTCCCCTCCTCTCCCCTCCCCTCCTTTCCCCTCCTCTCCCCTCCTCTCCTCTCCCCTCCCCTCTCCTCCCGTCCCTCCCCCTGCTCGTTCAGGACCCCGGCACCCGGCATCATACTTACCCCTCCCCTCCTCTCCCCTCCCCTCTCCTCCTGTCCCTCCCCCCCTCGATCAGGACTAGAGATGAGCGTTGTTCTACTCGAACTGTTCGCCAATCTCAAATTCAAGCTGTTTTGGGCGGTGTTCGAGCCGTTCGGCGAACACGAACAATTTGAGAAAAATTCGGCTGTTCGAGGTTATGTTCGATAACTGTTCGTGCACCAAAATCATAACTGGATTTTTTCTCAGTAATGATGAAAATTAATGTTAATACGCAGTTTGAGTGTACAGCGGGGTGGGGGGAGGGGCAGGGGATGGATCTCTGCAGGAACAATGAAGATCTCCATTTTTTTTTCTCTTTCCCGCATTTACAGTGGGGAGGTGCAATCTGTCAGCCTATCAGCAGCGCACACACGGAGCGAAGTGCTTTTTTTCACACAAGCAAGGGCATGTGTCATTGGCAGTGTATGTCACATGTCCTTGCCCTATAAGACCAAGCCATTTTCCCCGTCGCCACAATTTTCTCACTGCTGCAGCTGCGTGTTAGACGGCACCGCTGTTGCTGTGTGGGCTATACCTTGTTAATTTCAAGCCAATTTTCGCACAAATATACAGATAGCTTGGGAGTAGGGAATAGTTGTGATTGCAGTCCTTTTAAGGACTAGGTTACAGCATTTCCTACGACTTTTATCAGGCCGGTCTGTGCTCTTAAATAGAGATGAGCGGTGTTCGACTAGAACTGTTCGCCAATCTCAAATTCGAGCTGTTTTGGGCGGTGTTCGAGTTGTTCGACGAACCCGAACGATTTGCAAAAAATTCGGCTGTTCGAGGTTATGTTCGATAACTGTTCGTGCACCAAAAGCGTGTCCTGCATGTCTGGTGCTATTTAGAGCACCAATCATGCAGGGATTGTCTGCCACTCACTGTAATGCCACAGCCATGGTGGTTGTGGCATTACAGTGATTGCCCAAATCGATGGGAACTGTGCTCACAGTGAAACACGAAAAGCCGGCAATTCAGCAGCGGCATACACCGGTACCCGACAATTTAGAACCGAAAGAATAGAGCTTCACACATAGATTAGATAGATATAAACATGTCAGCCACATATATACAAAGTACAGTGAAAGTGCTGCTTACTGTACTTGTCATTTACCGTAAAGGATTTATCAAAAAAAATAATAGTGTTTTCATGCACCGTCTCTTTAAAAAAGCCGGCAGGCAATTCAGCATCTGTACCCAACAATTTAGAATAGAAGGAATAGAGAATCACACATAGATTAGATAGATAGAAACATGTCAGTCACATATATATGAAGTACAATGACAGTGTTGCTTACTGTACTTGTCATTTAGTGTAAAGGATTTATTAAAAAAAATAATAGTGTTTTCATGCACCGTCTCTTTAAGAAAGCCGGCCGGCAATTCAGCATCTGTACCCGACAATTTATAACAGACAGAATAGAGCTTCACACATAGATTAGATAGATAGAAACATGTCAGTCACATATATATGAAGTACAGTGATAGTGTTGGTTACTGTACTTGTCATTTAGTATTAAAATAAAGGATTTATTATTAAAAAAATTGGCGTGGGGTTCCCCTTAATTTTAGGCTCTAGCGGAGGTTAAGCAGACAGCTGGGGCAGATGTTTGAAGCCTGGGAAGGGGGTAATACCCACGGAGCTTCCCAGGCTACTAATATCAGCCCCCAGCTGAATACATAGCCTTTACTAGCTATTAAAATGGGGGACCCCCCCAAAAAAATGACGTGGGGTCCCCCCTAATTTAATAGCTAGCAAAGGCTAGGCAGACAGCTGGGGGCTGATATTAATAGCCCAGGAAGGGAGCCATGAATATTGGCCCCCTCCCAGGCTAGAAACACCAGCCGTCAGCCGCCCCAGAAATGGCGCATTCATAGGATGCGCCAATTCTGGCACTTAGCCTCGCTCTTCCACACTGCCCTGGTGCGGTGGCAGGGGGTAATAGGGCTGGGGTTGATGTCAGCTTATAATGCCAGCTGACATCAAGCCCAGGTTAGTAATGGAGAGGCGTCTATAAGACACCCCCATTACTAACCCCATAGTCAAAGTTAAAAAAAACACAAACACCCAGAATAAAGTCTTTTAATTGAAATAAAGACACAATTCTTTATTGTTCTAAATTAAACCATACTTACCATCACGCCCATTCCAGCTGAAGCCAACGATCTCCTGCAATAAAAGAAAAATAATAAAGCAACCTCATCCTTACCTTTCCATGGTTCCCACGACAGCTTCAGCTCTGCTACATCGAGATGACAGGCTGGACCGCAGCAGAACGCTGCCATCCAGCCTGTCATCCCGCAGACACTGAGAAGAGCAGGCATGCTTGCGCTCCACATTGTCTCTCTGTGACGGCATAAAGATGAGCCGAGGTCATGTCCAATGAACTCGGCTCACCTCATGCACGTCACTTACAGCGTGGGAGAATTCTCACGCTGAAGCGCTGAGTGCAGGAGAATTTTCCCACGCTGTCAGTGAGGTGCATGAGGTGAGCTGAGTTCATTGGACATGAGCTCACCTCATGCACGTCACTGACAGCGTGGGAGAATTCTCCTGCACTCAGCACTTCAGCGTGAGAATTTTCCCACTCTGTCAGTGACGTGCATGAGGTGCGCCGAGTTCATTGGACATGAACTCGTCTCATCTTTATGCCGTCACAGCCAGACACTGCAGAGCGCAAGCATGCCTGCGCTTCTCAGTGTCTGCGGGATGACAGGCTGGATGGCAGCGTTCTGCTGCGGTCCAGCCTGTCATCTCGATGTAGCAGAGCTGAAGCTGTCGTGGGAACCATGGAAAGGTAAGGATGATGATGCTTTATTATTTTTCTTTTATTGCAGGAGATCGTTGGCTTCAGCTGGAATGGGTGTGATGGTAAGTATGCGCCATTTCTGGGGCGGCTGACGGCTGGTGTTTCTAGCCTGGGAGGGGTCCAATATTCATGGCTCCCTTCCTGGGCTATTAATATCAGCCCCCAGCTGTCTGCCTAGCCTTTGCTAGCTATTAAATTAGGGGGGACCCCACGTCATTTTTTTTGGGGGGGTCCCCCATTTTAATAGCTTGTAAAGGCTATGTATTCAGCTGGGGGCTCATATTAGTAGCCTGGGAAGCTCCGTGGGTATTACCCCCTTCCCAGGCTTCAAACATCTGCCCTCCGCTAGAGACTAAAATTAAGGGGAACCCCACGCCAATTTTTTTTAATAATAAATCCTTTATTTTAATACTAAATGACAAGTACAGTAACCAACACTATCACTGTACTTCATATATATGTGACTGACATGTTTCTATCTATCTAATCTATGTGTGAAGCTCTATTCTGTCTGTTATAAATTGTCGGGTACAGATGCTGAATTGCCGGCCGGCTTTTTTAAAGAGACAGTGCATGAAAACACTATTATATTTTTTAATAAATCCTTTACACTAAATGACAAGTACAGTAAGCAACACTGTCACTGTACTTCATATATATGTGACTGACATGTTTCTATCTATCTAATCTATGTGTGAGGCTCTATTCCTTCTTGTCTAAATTGTCGGGTACCGGTGTATGCCGCTGCTGAATTGCCGGCCGGCTTTTTGAAAGAAAGCGTCTTCTGAGCAGTTTGTCAGCTTTTGGACACCTTTGAAGGTGTTTTCTATGTGTTTCTATGTGTTTTTGTTTGCCTGCCATTGGTTTTAACGGTGTTCGACGGTGTTCTAAGGTGTTCGACGAACAGTTTGACGAACAGTTCCTCGAACATCCCGGTGTTCGACGAACCGAACCGAACCCGAACACTATGGGGGTGGCTCAACACTAGTCTTAAATAGATAGGTTGTGGGAGTAAAGACTAATTGTAATTGGAGTCCTTTTCAGGACTAGGTTACATCAGTTCCTATCAGTTTTTGCCAGGCAGGTCTGTGCCAGTGCTGTGCAAGTTTTTTTCACAGCATTTGGCTGAATCTAGCAAAGCTAATCCTTTTTGGCCTATTGCAGAGTGTGTTAGTCAGTGGAGTAGCCTATCTGTGTTGCAAGATATACCACCTGTGTATAGAATACCAATTTTTTTACTGCACCTAGTGAAGTAAAATCTTTTGGGCATAGCATCATTCTATTAGTCCATCTATACTGACCTCCATCAGGTTGCAAACTGAATCTATTTTTTTTCTGCATCTAGCTCTGAAAAAATATTTGGCCTTCTAGCAGTGTGTGGGACTTGTTCTATTAGTCCACCTATACTGACCTCCATCAGGTTGCAAACTGAATATATTTTTTTCTGCATCTACCTCTGAAAAAATATTGGGCTTCTAGCTGTGTGTGGGACTTGTTGTATTAGTCCATCTATACTGACCTCCATCAGGTTGCAAACTGAATATATTTTTTTCTGCATCTACCTCTGAAAAAATATTGGGCTTCTAGCTGTGTGTGGGTCTTGTTCTATTAATCCATCTATACAGACCTCCATCAGGTTGCAAACTGAATATAATTTTTTTCTGCATCTAGCTCTGAAAAAATATTTGGCCTTCTAGTAGTGTGTGGGACTTTCTCTGTTAGTCCATCTATACTGACCTCCATCAGGTTGCAAACTGAATATATTTTTTTCTGCTTCTACCTCTGAAAAAATATTGGGCTTCTAGCTGTGTGTGGGTCTTGTTCTATTAATCCATCTATACTGACCTCCATCAGGTTGCAAACTGAATATAATTTTTTTCTGCATCTAGCTCTGAAAAAATATTTGGCCTTCTAGTAGTGTGTCGGACTTTCTCTATTAGTCCATCTATACTGACCTCCATCAGGTTGCAAATTAAAAATAATTTTTATCTGCATCTACAGTACCTCTGAAAAAATATTTGGGCTTCTAGCTGTGTGTGGGACTTGTTGTATTAGTCCATCTATACTGACCTCCATCAGGTTGCAAACTGAATATAATTTTTTTCTGCATCTAGCTCTGAAAAAATATTTGGCCTTCTAGTAGTGTGTGGGACTTTCTCTGTTAGTCCATCTATACTGACCTCCATCAGGTTGCAAACTGAATATATTTTTTTCTGCATCTACCTCTGAAAAAATATTGGGCTTCTAGCTGTGTGTGGGTCTTGTTCTATTAATCCATCTATACTGACCTCCATCAGGTTGCAAACTGAATATAATTTTTTTCTGCATCTAGCTCTGAAAAAATATTTGGCCTTCTAGTAGTGTGTCGGACTTTCTCTATTAGTCCATCTATACTGACCTCCATCAGGTTGCAAATTAAAAATAATTTTTATCTGCATCTACAGCACCTCTGAAAAAATATTTGGGCTTCTAGCTGTGTGTGGGACTTGTTGTATTAGTCCATCTATACTGACCTCCATCAGGTTGCAAACTGAATATATTTTTTTCTGCATCTACCTCTGAAAAAATATTGGGCTTCTAGCTGTGTGTGGGACTTGTTGTATTAGTCCATCTATACTGACCTCCATCAGGTTGCAAACTGAATATATTTTTTTCTGCATCTACCTCTGAAAAAATATTGGGCTTCTAGCTGTGTGTGGGTCTTGTTCTAATAATCCATCTATACAGACCTCCATCAGGTTGCAAACTGAATATAATTTTTTTCTGCATCTAGCTCTGAAAAAATATTTGGCCTTCTAGCAGTGTGTGGGACTTGTTCTATTAGTCCACCTATACTGACCTCCATCAGGTTGCAAATTCAAAATAATTTTTTGTATGCATCTAGCTCTGAAAAAATATTTGGCCTTCTAGCAGTGTGTGGGACTTTCTCTGTTAGTCCATCTATACTGACCTCCATCAGGTTGCAAACTGAATCTAATTTTTTTCTGCATCTAGCTCTGAAAAAATATTTGGCCTTCTAGCAGTGTGTCGGACTTTCTCTATTAGTCCATCTATACTGACCTCCATCAGGTTGCAAATTAAAAATAATTTTTATCTGCATCTACAGTACCTCTGAAAAAACATTTGGGCTTCTAGCTGTGTGTGGGACTTGTTGTATTAGTCCATCTATACTGACCTCCATCAGGTTGCAAACTGAATATATTTTTTTCTGCATCTACCTCTGAAAAAATATTGGGTTTCTAGCTGTGTGTGGGTCTTGTTCTATTAATCCATCTATACAGACCTCCATCAGGTTGCAAACTGAATATAATTTTTTTCTGCATCTACCTCTGAAAAAATATTGGGCTTCTAGCTGTGTGTGGGACTTGTTGTATTAGTCCATCTATACTGACCTCCATCAGGTTGCAAACTGAATATATTTTTTTCTGCATCTACCTCTGAAAAAATATTGGGCTTCTAGCTGTGTGTGGGACTTGTTCTATTAATCCATCTATACAGACCTCCATCAGGTTGCAAACTGAATATATTTTTTTCTGCATCTACCTCTGAAAAAATATTGGGCTTCTAGCTGTGTGTGGGACTTGTTGTATTAGTCCATCTATACTGACCTCCATCAGGTTGCAAACTGAATATATTTTTTTCTGCATCTACCTCTGAAAAAATATTGGGCTTCTAGCTGTGTGTGGGACTTGTTGTATTAGTCCATCTATACTGACCTCCATCAGGTTGCAAATTGAATATAATTTTTTTCTGCATCTAACCCAGCCAATAGTTTTGGCCTAATACCACAGTTTGGCCACTCAGCTCTGCTCGGTTACCATCCATTGTTTTTTTGTGCAAACAACTCCAGAGTTGTGAATTAGTTAACCACCAAAATGAGTGGAAAAAGGCCTGCTGCTGGTGGAAAGGGGAATAGGCGTGTTGGGAAGGGGAAAAAAGGTTGTGTCCGTGGGGTAGGTGTTAAAGCAACAGTGTAACGGGTCTGGGAGGCGGAACCTCAGAGCTACTATACAAGGAGGCGGTCCTTGTAAGGGAGCAGGTGGCGACCAGGGAAGACGGGCTGGAAGTCTCAGCAGGTGAACGGGACAGTCTCTGAGTGAACGGGACAGTCTCTGAGTGAACGGGACAGTCTCTGAGTGAACGGGCTGGAGGTCACGGCAAGTGACCGGGGCAGTCTCTAGGTATAGGGTTGGTACGACCTGTGGCGGCTGAAGATAGACGTGAGCTCCCAGGTGAGCAGGCGAGAGTCTCTGGATGAACGGGTGGTCACAGCAAGTGACGGCGGAGCCTCCAGGAAGACCAGCGGACAGGCGACAGATGAGCGCTCCCAGGTGAGCGGGCAGAAGTCTCTGGACAGGCGGGTGGTCACAGCACGTGACGGCAGAGCCTCCGGGTAGGCAAACAGACAGGTAGCAGAAGAGCGCTCCCAGGTGAGCGGGCAGGAGTCACTGGACAGGCAGGTGGTCACAGCACGTGACGGCGGAGCCTCCAGGTAGGCTAGCAGGCAGATAGCAGATGTGCGCTCCCAGGTGAGCGGGCAAGCTGGTCCATAGACAGACTGACAGGAGTTGGAAGGCAGACCGTCGGACCTCAGGCAGGCAGGCAGGTAGCTGATGTGCGCTCCCAGGTGAGCGGGCAGGCTGGTCCTTAGACAGACTGACAGGATTAGTAAGGCAGACCGTCGGACCTCAGACAAGCTGGCAGGTATCTGATGTGCGCTCCCAGGTGAGCGGGCAGGCTGGTCCTTAGACAGACTGACAGGATTAGTAAGGCAGACCATCGGACCTCAGACGAGCAGGCAGGTAGCAAGTAATCAGGCAGGAATCTGGCAGGTAACTGGAAGGTAACTGGCAACGGGACCTGAGGGCTGAAGCACAGGTGAGACACAGGTGCAAACAACATTGCTTGGGCACCTCCATTTTGGAGGAGGTGCCTTATATACGGTAAAGTCCTCCGGCCATTGGCCGGGGACTCCTTAGGACGGCGCGCGCGGCCCCTTTAAGAGGGAGGGAGGGCGCGCGCCCTAAGCACAGTGGCCGGGAAGGAGCGCGCGCTGCCAGCAGAGCGGGAGAGGGACGCCGGGCACGGAGCAGAGCGGTGAGGGGAACAGCGTCCCTGCCTAGCAGAGGGCAGGGACGCCGGCACTACAGAACCCCCCCCCTTTAGGCCCCCCCTTTTTTAGGCCAGATAGAAATTTAGCTAGGATGAGAGGGGCATGGATGTTCTCCCGGGGCTCCCACGTTCTCTCCTCAGGACCAAACCCCTTCCAATCTACCAGAAAAAAGGTCTTTCCTCTTACCCTTTTGGTGGCAAGAATGTTCTCTACCTCAAACTCGTCCTCAGCAGAAACCGGAGCAGGAGGCGTACCTGTAGACTTGGAAAAAGAGTTAAGCACCACGGGTTTGAGGAGAGATACATGGAAGGAGTTGGGGATCCGTAAGTTGGCCGGGAGTTTCAATTTATAGGCCACCGGGTTGATCTGACTGATGACCTCCAGAGGGCCGATGAACCGAGGCCCTAACTTGTAAGAAGGTATCTTGAGTCGAACATATTTAGATGAGAGCCAGACTTTATCTCCTGGACGAAATTGTGGAGGATCCAGGCGTTTTTTGTCAGCGTGTCTTTTCATACGCTCGGATGACAGAAGGAGTGCGGACCGGGTACTCTCCCATATGGAGGAAAATTTGCTAACGAGAGATTCCGCAGCCGGGTTGTCCACAGAGGTGGAGACAGGAAAAGGAATCCGAGGATGCTGACCAAAGACTACAAAAAACGGGGATTTGGAGGAGGATTCGCTCTCGTGATTATTATAAGAGAACTCGGCCCATGGTAGGAGATCCACCCAGTCAGAATGGTGGGCATTAACGAAGTGCCGGAGGTAACTGGTCCGGTTCTGATTGATCCGCTCCACTTGACCATTGGACTGTGGGTGGTAAACGGAAGAGAAGTCCAGGGTGACGTCTAGTAGTTTACAAGTGGCTCTCCAGAAACGTGAGGTGAACTGTACCCCACGATCCGACACGATGTGGAGGGGCAGGCCATGAAGACGGAAGATGTGGCGGATAAAGTCTTTAGCCAGCTCGGGTGCAGACGGAAGGCCTGGCAGGGGAATAAAGTGAGCCATCTTGGAAAAGCGGTCAGCGACCACCCAAATGACCGTACAACCGGCAGAGACGGGGAGATCAGTTATAAAGTCCATTACTATATGCTGCCAGGGGGCAGCAGGTACAGGAAGCGGAAGGAGGCGTCCGGCTGGCAGATGTCTCGGGACTTTGTTGCGGGCGCAGGACACACAGGCAGAAACAAAGTCTATTATGTCCTTGTGCAGGGTAGGCCACCAATAGTGCCGGGCAATAAGCTGGAGGGTCTTTTTCTGACCGGCGTGGCCAGCTAGTTTAGACGAATGGCCCCAGTGTAGGATCCTCTCCCGATCAGGTACTGAAACAAACGTCTTACCGGGAGGGAGACGATTTAGACTCACGGGAGCCACCTGCATTACTCTGGCGGGATCGATGATATGTTTAGGTTCTTCCTCGAGATCGGACACCAGAAAGGATCGGGACAAGGCGTCTGCTTTGACGTTTTTGTCAGCCGGGCGAAAATGAAGAACAAAATCAAAACGAGCAAAAAACAAGGACCACCGGGCTTGGCGCGGGTTAAGTCTCTGGGCATGCTGGAGGTAAGCCAAGTTCTTGTGGTCAGTGTAAATTATTACCGGATGAAGAGCCCCCTCGAGTAGGTAACGCCACTCCTCCAACGCCAGTTTGATGGCCAATAACTCTCGGTCTCCTATGGAATAGTTGTGCTCAGAAGAGGAGAAGAGTTTGGAGAAGAAGCCACAAGTTACCATTCTCCCGGAAGATGATTTTTGAGTAAGTACCGCTCCGGCTCCAGAGGAGGAGGCGTCAACTTCCAGGAAGAACTGCTTGTTGCCGTCCGGGCGATGCAGCACCGGGGCGGAAGAGAAGGCCTGTTTTAGGGAAAGAAAGGCCTCCTCTGCTTCGGGCGGCCACTCTTTGGGATTAGTACCCTTACGGGTGAGTGCGGAAATTGGGGCAGTCCGGGAAGAGAAGTGCGGGATGAAGAGGCGGTAATAGTTGGCGAAGCCCAGGAACCGTTGAATAGCCTTCAACCCCTCTGGTCGGGGCCATTTCTCGATGGCAGACAGTTTCTCAGGATCCATTTGTAGGCCGGTCTGAGAGATAATGTAGCCCAGAAACGGAAGCGAGGTCTGCTCAAAGAGGCACTTCTCATATTTAGCATAGAGATGGTTCTGCCTGAGCCTGAGCAGGACCTGACGAACGTCCCTCCGGTGAGTCTGGAGATCCGGAGAGAAGACCAAGATGTCGTCCAGGTACACCACTACGCAGGAGTAGAGAAGGTCCCGGAAGATGTCATTGACCAACTCTTGAAAGACGGCAGGAGCGTTACAGAGACCAAAGGGCATTACCAGATATTCATAGTGGCCGTCCCGGGTGTTGAATGCCGTCTTCCATTCATCCCCCTGACGGATACGAACCAGGTTGTACGCCCCACGGAGGTCCAGTTTGGTGAAGATTCTAGCCCCCCTCAGACGATCAAATAACTCCGGAATGAGCGGAAGGGGGTACTTATTCTTCACCGTGATCTGGTTAAGGCCTCTATAGTCTATACAGGGACGGAGAGAGCCGTCCTTCTTTTTGACGAAAAAGAAGCCTGCTCCCGCCGGGGAGGTAGATTTCCGAATGAATCCCCTGGCCAGATTTTCCTCAATATATTCGGACATCGACCGGGTCTCAGCAGCGGATAATGGATAAATACGCCCACGGGGAGGAGAAGTACCAGGTAACAGGTCGATAGGACAGTCGTATGGTCTATGAGGGGGTAGTGTCTCTGCCTCCTTTTTATTAAAGACATCAGCATAAGACCAATAAGGAATCGGAAGTCCAGGTAGATTAGCTGGGGTAGGAGAAGGACGGACGGGATGAACGGGAACCAGACAGGTCTTATGGCAGCCCTGTCCCCAGCGAAGGACTTCTCCGGTCTGCCAGTCAAGAACGGGTGCATGTTTCTGGAGCCAAGGTAGGCCTAGCAAGAGGGCGTGAGAGAGTCCAGGCAGAACATGGAAGGAGATACTTTCAGAATGCAGCATTCCCACCTGCAGAGTAATGGATTCGGTGATGAGTTGGATGGGGCGTGGTAAGAGCCCCCCATCCACGGCAGCAACAGACAAGGGTACAGCCAGAGGTTTGGTGGGGATGCGGTATTTCTCTACCAGGGACTGTGAAATAAGATTCCCGGCTGCTCCAGAGTCCAGTTGGGCTAGTTCGAAATAACGGTTCTCCCCGTAGACGATTGAAACTGACAACAGCAGGGATGGAGAGGATTTATTCTTGTCTAGGTGGACCTCTCTGAGCGAACCTAGACACAGGCGTTTCCCGATCTCTCCGGGCAGGCACGGATCCGGTGCTCCTTACTGCCACAGTAGAAGCAGGTCCCCTCGGCACGACGTAAGTCCTGACGGGTCTTGACCATCTTGGTCTGGTCGACCTGCATAGGCTCAGGAGGGTGTACCTGGTTAGAGACAGAAGGAGTGACGGGTTTCTGAAAAGTAGGAGCTAGACGTGGTAACCTCCTCTCACGGGTGACCTCTCTGGCACGCTCCTGGAACAGTAGGTCAATCCGGGTGGCAAGAGTTATTAAGTCATCGAGAGTGGTAGGAATGTCCCGACCGGCAAGTTCATCTTTAATACGGCCGGACAGACCCTCCCAGAAGACGGAAACCAGAGCGTCGTTATCCCAGGCTAGCTCCGAGGCAAGGGTACGGAACCGTATGGCATATTGGCCCACGGTGAGACTTTCCTGACGGAGGCGTAGCAACGATGATGCGGATGAGGTCTTCCGTCCGGGTTCGTCGAAGACTTTCCGGAAAGCCGTGAGAAAAGCAGGCAAGTTGGACACCAGGGGGTCTCCTCTCTCCCATAGAGGATTTAGCCAGGCCAGGGCCTCCCCGGTGAGATGGGACATGATGAATGCAATTTTGGCTCGGTCGGAGTTAAACTGGTGGGACAAAAGTTCAAAGTGCAGGGTGCACTGATTTATGAAGCCCCGAGCCTGAGCGGAGTCGCCTCCGAAGCGAGGAGGTGCAGAAAGCCGGGGTCCAGGGTAGGATACCATGGTATTAGTGGGCAGCGGAGCTGCCGGATTGCGAGACATGGCACTGGCGGAGGTTGCTGGTGGAGCAGTCAGAGTAAGTGACCGGGGCAGTCTCTAGGTATAGGGTTGGTACGACCTGTGGCGGCTGAAGATAGACGTGAGCTCCCAGGTGAGCAGGCGAGAGTCTCTGGATGAACGGGTGGTCACAGCAAGTGACGGCGGAGCCTCCAGGAAGACCAGCGGACAGGCGACAGATGAGCGCTCCCAGGTGAGCGGGCAGAAGTCTCTGGACAGGCGGGTGGTCACAGCACGTGACGGCAGAGCCTCCGGGTAGGCAAACAGACAGGTAGCAGAAGAGCGCTCCCAGGTGAGCGGGCAGGAGTCACTGGACAGGCAGGTGGTCACAGCACGTGACGGCGGAGCCTCCAGGTAGGCTAGCAGGCAGATAGCAGATGTGCGCTCCCAGGTGAGCGGGCAAGCTGGTCCATAGACAGACTGACAGGAGTTGGAAGGCAGACCGTCGGACCTCAGGCAGGCAGACAGGTAGCTGATGTGCGCTCCCAGGTGAGCGGGCAGGCTGGTCCTTAGACAGACTGACAGGATTAGTAAGGCAGACCGTTGGACCTCAGACAAGCTGGCAGGTATCTGATGTGCGCTCCCAGGTGAGCGGGCAGGCTGGTCCTTAGACAGACTGACAGGATTAGTAAGGCAGACCGTCGGACCTCAGACTAGCAGGCAGGTAGCAAGTAATCAGGCAGGAATCTGGCAGGTAACTGGCAGGTAACTGGCAACGGGACCTGAGGGCTGAAGCACAGGTGAGACACAGGTGCAAACAACATTGCTCGGGCACCTCCATTTTGGAGGAGGTGCCTTATATACGGTAAAGTCCTCCGGCCATTGGCCGGGGACTCCTTAGGACGGCGCGCGCGGCCCCTTTAAGAGGGAGGGAGGGCGCGCGCGCGCGCCCTAAGCACAGTGGCCGGGAAGGAGCGCGCGCTGCCAGCAGAGCGGGAGAGGGACGCCGGGCACGGAGCAGAGCGGTGAGGGGAACAGCGTCCCTGCCTAGCAGAGGGCAGGGACGCCGGCACTACAAACAGTAACATCTGCAGAAGAAAGACCATCTTCCAGCCAAACTAAAATGTCTACTTCTTTTAGCGGACAATGTGATAAGATCCCTTTCTTACGGCCACGCCAATCGCTACAAATT
Source organism: Phyllobates terribilis (assembly GCF_046119375.1). NCBI lineage: Eukaryota > Metazoa > Chordata > Amphibia > Anura > Dendrobatidae > Phyllobates > Phyllobates terribilis. The sequence continues at coordinate 344,250,647 of NW_027362769.1, read as the reverse complement.
CCAGATGAAGCACAAAAACAGCAGGTGCTTCAATGGATATCAAGTGCTCCTTTAAGTGGGCTCTCCTCCACATCAACTTCAACATTACAAATACTCCAGTCCTCAAAGGTGTCACCCAAATCGCACTTGCTTCCTCACAGCTCCCAAATCTCCAGCTGCCCGTCTGAGTATGAGGTAGAACAGATGGTTGAGTCTGCAGAGCTGTTTACTCATACCAGGGGCGGAACTACCGCCCGTGCAGCCGGTTCATTGAACGGGGGCCCCGAGGGAGAGGGGGCCCCTCCAGCAGGGCCGCCATCAGGGCATGACTGCCCTGACTCCAGTATGGGGCCCAGCCGGTAGGGGCCCCCTTGGGGGCCCCCCTCTTGTGCGTCTCTCTCCTCACGGGGGCCCCCGGCCCCATGCTAAGAGCCGGGTCCGGGACATCTCAGCGCTGCGCTGCTGCGGCAGCGCTTTCATGATTCCCCTGACTTCCGGTCATGTGACGGCGCCGTCACATGACCGGAAGTCAGGAGAACCTGGTGTCAGCGATTTGGACGAGCGCCAGGATTATGCAGGGATCGCATGGGGGTAAGTATAACAAGTTTTTTTTTTTTTTAAATACAATTTACTAGGAGTGGGGGGAATGGGAGGTGCACATGTGGTGGAGGGGGATGAGAGAGGTGCACATGTGGGGAAGAGGGATGAGAGGGGCACATGGGGGGGATGAGAGAGGGGCACATGTGGTGGAGGGGGATGAGAGAGGTGCACATGTGGTGGAGGGGGATGAGAGAGGTGCACATGTGGTGGAGGGGGATGAGAGAGGTGCACATGTGGTGGAGGGGGATGAGAGAGGTGCACATGTGGGGGAGGGGGATGAGAGAGGTGCACATGTGGGGGAGGGGAATGAGAGAGGTGCACATGTGGGGGAGGGGAATGAGAGAGGTGCACATGTGGGGGAGGGGAATGAGAGAGGTGCACATGTGGGGGAGGGGAATGAGAGAGGTGCACATGTGGGGGAGGGGGATGAGAGAGGTGCACATGTGGGGGAGGGGGATGAGAGAGGTGCACATGTGGGGGAGGGGGATGAGAGAGGTGCACATGGAGGGGTGAGTGCTGCACATGGGGGAATTGGGAGAAAATGAGCTGCACATGGGGGAATTGGGAGTAGGGGGATAATGAGCTGCACATAATGAATGTGGGGTGGGGGACAGTAAATGATAAATGATGATGGGGTGGGGAGAGCACGGACATGATATAATGAATTGGGGCAGGGGGTGCATGTAAATAATGAATGCGGGGAGCAGGAAGTATAGAGTAGGGGGCGTTGCGGATGCAGGAGTGTAACTGGTAACAAATTGGCGGAAAGAGTAGAGGTTCTAATTAAATTATATATTAAGTGCCTATTTACAGTTAATGGGGGCACCGTGGTGGATTACAATTTTTATTTGGAATGGTAGGTTGCATAATAACTAACCATATATTGATGGTGGATGCACGTCTGTATTCAGCTGTGTAATGTAGAAGTTGGGGAATGTGCTCTAGATAACTGTGTTATTTTATGCAGAGACGAGTCCTGGCTGGAAGACGTGATGGCGGTCTGTGCTGGATGAAAGAGAAAAGCGTAGCTGAAGGACTTCACCTAGAGACGTCACCAGTGAGTCAGTGTATTACATGTACACTTACACTATATACTATGTACCGGGCTCCTGTGTATAATGTCACTGGTGATCACTGTATTACCTGTACACTGACACTATATACAGAGCTCCTGTGTATAATGTCACTGGTGATCACTAGATTACCTGGACACTTACATTATACATACCATGTATAGAGCTCCCGTGTATAATGACACTTATGGTAATATTAGTAATGTGGTGGTAATATTAGTAATGTGGTGGTAATATGTGGTCTGGTCATGGTGTGGCAGTTTTTCCCCCTTCTGTGTGGTATTATTCGGTCACTATGTTGTGGTAATATGTGGTCTGGTCATGGTGTGGCGGTATTCCCTGTGTGTGGTATTATTGGTCATTTTAAAAAAAAATGTATATGACACATTCCCTTAAAGAAAACTAAATAAAAATATATCTAAAAAGAGTATTGGATATTTTAAGAAAATTTTAATAGGTTAGAGTAGGGCCCGGCCAGAAGAGTCTACCTTATCGTGGTGGCGGCTTTAAAAATCTTTTGGCCAAAACAAAAGCTGTTGGCTATGTATGTGGCACCGTCACATGGCCGAACGTCAGGAGAGCCTGGTGGCAGCGACGTGGACGAGCGCCAGGATTCTGCAGGGATCGCATGGGGGTAAGTATAACAAGTTTTATTTGTTTTAAATACAATTAATTAACTAGGAGTGGGGGGGATGAGAGATGCACATGGGGGGGGTGAGAGATGCACATGGGGGGGTGAGAGATGCACATGGGGGGGTGAGAGATGCACATGGGGGGGTGAGAGATGCACATGGGGGGGTGAGAGATGCACATGGGGGGGTGAGAGATGCACATGGGGGGGGATGAGAGATGCACATGGGGGGGTGAGAGATGCACATGGGGGGGTGAGAGATGCACATGGGGGGGTGAGAGATGCACATGGGGGGGGATGAGAGATGCACATGGGGGGGGATGAGAGATGCACATGGGGGGGATGAGAGATGCACATGGGGGGGATGAGAGATGCACGGGGGGGATGGGAGATGCACGGAGGGTGAGCTGCACATGGGGGGGCGAGAGATGCACATGGGGGGGTTATGTTTACATAACTTTGTTGCCTTATGAAGCGCAGGGGGGGGCCCCCAAAAATTTCTTGCACAGGGGCCCACTACAGTCTGTGTCCGCCCCTGACTCATACTATAGCCTGGGAATCAGAGGTCGACTCCAGCGCTTCTGTGAATCCAGACGAGGAAATGATCTGCACTGATGCCCAGAATCTTTATGAGTCGGATCCAGGACCAGACGCTGAAGGTTCTGACCATAATGTAGACCCTCATTCCCAAACTGTAACTCCTGTTGGTGGAGACAATGAGGAAAACGATGATAAGACTCAAATACCTGATTGTAGCGACAACTTTAGTTTTTTGTCAGGGCAGGAACAGGTTGGATCTGAGGACGACGGGTGTGATAACACACAGGGTGATGATGATGAGGTTGGAGATCCCACTTACTGTCAACCCACAGTCAGCCAAGAGATGAGGTCAGCAGAGGAGGTGGAGGAAGATGCTAGTGACGACGAGGTCAGGTTGCGCCTTCCTGGACAGAGACGTAGTACTGGAAGCACGTCAACAACTGCATCCTCAAACACAACTCTGCCTCTCACCACAAGTCGTGGTGGCTCTTCAGGTCGCATGGGTGCTAAGCCTTGCATAGCCTGGGCATTTTTTCAGATCGATAAAGATGACCCAACTCGTGTTATCTGTAACATTTGTCAGCAAAAGCTAAGTAGAGGCCAAAAAATACATAGTTTGAGTACTTCATGCATGAACCGGCACATGGACATGAAGCATAAATTGCAGTGGGAAGCTCAGTGTGCTACAATGCGGCCTAGCCGGCCGGGCCAACCACCGTCTGCCATATCTTGTGCATCCGCGGCCTCTTCATCCTCTGTGACTGGGGGGACAGCAGTCACACCTGTTTTGGGGCGCAGACCTGCCACCTCTTTACCCGCAACAGCCAGCGTGATTGGCAGGTCATCATTTTCTTTGGAGGTGGTAACACCAGCTGGTGTTGAGCGCTGTCCGACATCGATAGCACCACCTTTGGATCAAGGCAACCTAACATGTCCGCCTGCATCTTCCTCACAGACTGGCAGTTTGCCGGGGACACCCTTACCAACCCCGTCTAAGCACAATAGCCAGCTCTCGGTCCCTCAGATGTGGACAAGTAAAAGACCATTTCCTCCTAGCCATGAGAAAGCTAAGAGGTTGAATTTCACCATCTGCAAGCTCTTGGCTACAGAAATGCTGCCTTTCCGCCTGGTGGACACAGAGGATTTTCGAGACCTTATGTCCGTCGCAGTGCCCCAGTACCAGATGCCCAGTCGGCACTACTTCTCAAAGAAAGGTGTGCCTGCGCTCCACCAGCATGTCGCACACAACATCACCGCTTCTTTGAGAAACTCTGTGTGTGACAGGGTGCATTTCACCACAGACACTTGGACGAGTAGGCATGGACAGGGGCGTTACATGTCGCTGACTGGGCACTGGGTAACTATGGTGACAGCAGGACAAGGGGCTGCTGTCCAAGTCTTGCCGTCCCCACGAGTTGTGCGTCAATCCTCTTTATGTCAAAGTTCCTCCACTGCTTCTGCCTCCTCAACCTCCTCTCGGTCTTCCACCTGCACCCAAAGCCTGTCTGGTCATGCCACAAGCTTTCTAACTGCGCAGAAGGGATCCTGCACACCTCCTTACTATGCTGGCAATAGGGCTCAACGTCATCAGGCGGTTTTTACTTTGAAATGTCTGGGAAATGTGAGTCACACAGCTGAGGAGTTGTGGTCAGCTCTGGAGAACCAATTTCATGAATGGCTGTCTCCACTGGACCTGAAACCAGGAAGGCCGTGTGCGACAATGCTGCAAACCTGGGTGCGGCCATTCGCCGGGGCAATGTCACACACGTGCCTTGTATGGCTCACGTGTTGAACCTGGTTGTCCAGCAATTTTTAGCCCACTATCCCAGATTAGATGGCCTTCTGCAGAGGGCACGGTCGCTGTGTGCTCACTTCCGCCGTTCGCATCCCGCAGCTCAGCGACTTACATCTCTACAGAAGTCGTTGGGCCTGCCACTTCACCGGCTAAAATGCGATGTGCCTACCCGGTGGAATTCAACTCTGCACATGTTGCAGCGACTGTGGCAGCACCGACAAGCCCTGGTGCAATACGTTCTGACGTATAGCCTGGGCCAACGAGATCCAGAGGTGGGGCAAATCACGCTAGAGGAGTGGTCTCAGATCAGGGACCTATGCACCCTTCTGCACAGTTTTGAAATGGCGACGAAGATGTTTAGTGCTGATGATGCCATTATCAGCATGACTATTCCGGTGATATACATGCTGGAGCACATGTTAAACAGAATTCGGAGTCAGGTGGTGGCACAAGAGGAGGTGGAGGAAGTAGAGGAGGAGGAGTTGTATGCGGAAGGGCTAACATCTGCAAGGTCCAGACGGTCGGCAGCACCAAGGCGGCAGGCATGTGAGGGTGGGGGAGATGGTTTTACCAGGGCGCATGGTAGCAGCCAAACTAGTGAGGAAGGTGCAGGAGCCCAGGAAGAATTGGAGGACGAACTGATGGAAGACTCATCAGATGAGGGAGACCTTGATCACATTTCTGTTGTGCGAGGTTGGGGGGAGAGGACAGAGGAAGGAAGCATGATTGTTACCTCGCCACCAACACAACAGGGACTTGGTGCTCCTGGATGCGCAACACACATGAGTGCCTTCTTGCTGCACTACCTGCAACATGACCCTCGAATTGTGAGAATTAGAAATAATCCTGACTACTGGGTTGCCACACTGTTAGATCCCCGGTACAAAAGTAAATTTGCCGAAATTATTCCTGCCATAGAAAGGGATGCACGCATGCAGGAGTATCAGCAGAGACTGTTGCAGAATCTTACATGTGCTTTTCCACAAAACACCAGTGGTGCACGTAGTGAATCTCACAGTTCCAACTTGCCAACCGTGGGACCGTCAAGTGTTCAGCACTCAAACCGTAACAGAACCACAGTATCTGCTGGTAACATCAATTTTGCGGAATCATTTCACCACTTTTTTAGCCCATCCTTTGCAAGGCCACAGGAGACAAGAAGTCTGACACATAGTCAACGCCTAGAGACGATGGTACAGGAGTATCTCCAAGTAAACATTGAAGCCACGACTGTGTCACTGGACCCTTGCTCTTTTTGGGCTTCCAATCTGGATAAATGGCCGGAGCTAGCCACTTACGCCTTGGAGATCTTGTCATGCCCCGCAGCCAGCGTTCTGTCTGAACGTGTGTTCAGCGCTGCTGGTGGTGTGCTGACAGATAAGCGCACGCGGCTCTCCACTGATAATGTAGACAGACTCACGTTCATAAAGATGAACAAATCATGGATCCGAAACGACTTTTCTACCCCTGTGTCATCCTGGGGAGAGTAAAAGCTTGATGATTGGTTAAAATCACCCTACCAACCGTTTTAAGCTTTCAAATTACTAATCATGTTTATCTGTATCTTGACTGGAAAATAATTTGGGCTTTGTAGCAGTGTGCAGCACTGATCCTATTAGGCCATCTATAATAAGCTCCACCAGATTTAAAATTAAAAATAATTTTTAGCTGCATCTAGCCCGGAAAATAATTTTGGGGCTCCGAGATGCGCAAGACACATAAGTGCCTTCTTGCTGCACTACCTGCAGCATGACCCTCATATTGTCAGAATTCGAAGTAATCATGACTACTGGGTTGCCACACTCTTAGATCCCCCAAACTTTTCGATTAACCTTTTCATTTTAATAAAGACCAAAAAAATGGTCATTTTTGAAATTATAAGCATTAGCAGGTTGTTAGAAACTGAAATCAAACAGTTTTCAACTCAAAACTTTATTCTAGGTGATGTTACATTTTCACATAGGACCCCTTGTTCGAAAGGAGCTTCTGAACTCTCTCGTCCATTGAATTTGTCAGGTTTTGGATGGTTTCTGCTTCAATTGTTTTGCATGAGGACAGAATACCCTCCCAGAGCTGTTGCTTAGATGTGAACTGCCTCCCGCCATCATAGACACTCCTTTTAATGATGCTCCAAAGGTTCTGAATGGGGTAGAGGTCAGGGGAGCATGGGGGTCACACCATAAGTTTGTCCCCTTTTATGCCCATATCAGCCAGAGATGCAGATGTTTTATGTGCAGCATGAGATGGTGCATTATCATGCAGAAAAATGATCTTGCTGTGAAATACACGGTTCTTCTTCTTGAACCATGGCAGGAAGTGCTGTTTGAGAAAATCCACATACATTATGGAGTTCATCTTTAGCGCCTTCAGGGATCCTAAAGGGGCCGACAATCTCTCTCCCCATGATTCCAGCCCAAAACATTACTCCACCTCCTCCTTGTTGGCGCTGTAGCCGTGTTTGCGTGGGGTGTCCATCAACCAGCCATCCTCCACTCCATCCATCTGGACCATCGAGCGCTGCACGGCACTCATCCGTGAACAAAACAGTTTTGAAATCAGTCTTCATGTAATGTTTGGCCCACTGGAGCCGTTTCTGCTTGTGTGAAGTGGATAGAGGAGGTCGACAGGATGGCGTATGCACAGCTGCAAACCTCTGAAGGACCCTGCATCTTGTTGTTCGGGGGACGTTGGAGGCACAAGCAGCTTCAAAAACTTGTCTGCTGCTATGACAAGGCTTTTTTGCCGCTGCTCTTTCAACCTGACGTAATTGCCTGTAGGAAAGAGTCCTCAATTTGCCCTTATCAGCACGCACATGTGTGTACTGTGAATCAGCTACATACTTCTTGATTGCCAAGACACTTCATCCTGATCATCGCACAATGTTGATTGTAGTCATGCCTTGACCTAAACACTCCACAATTTGTTGCTTCTCAGCAGCCGACACATCCTTTTTCTTTCCCATTTTGGCAGAAAATGTAGGCTGCTTAATAATGTGAGAGAGCCTTCTTAAGTAGTCTTGCCTTTCATTGGACACACCTGCCAAACTAATTAGCACAGGTGTCTGCAATTGCTTACAGTGATATAAAGAGCCCTGACACACATCACCATCAATGAGTTTAACTGACAAACAAACAAATTCTTCCCTTATCACTCCTAAACACTTTTTGCATAATAATTTGGAACGCAGTGTACATGTGCTTTTCCACAAAACACCAGTGGTTCACGTAGTGAATCTTACAGTTCTAACTTGCCAACCGTGGTCTGTATGGAATTGTTCAATAAAGGGCCCAAAATTAAGATAACATAGATGGGAGAGGTCTCTATGAATAGGAATTCCTAAGTATTTGATACCCTGTGAGGGCCAGGCAAAGGGAAAGTTGGACTGGATGGAATCCTATATGGATTTGGGGAGGTTGACATCGAGGGCCTCAGACTTCGCTGCATTGATTTTAAAATTTTACCATGTAACAAAGTGATCTATTTCAGCCATAACAGCAGGGATGGATATATGTGATTGAGTGATATATACTAGGACATCATCAGCAAATAGAGAGCACTTGTACTCGGTGCCTCCCACCTCAATCCACCTAATATTGGGGTTATGGCGAATTGATGAGAGCAGGTGCTCCGTCACTAGGATGTATAAGAGAGGGGACAGAGGACATCCCTGCCTTGTCCCATTGGTGATTGTGAAAGGTGATGAAAATGTTCTGACGCACCCCCTGGGCCTTGGGACACCCGGAGCCGGACCCTTTTTGATGGATGCTGGTGGTTGTAGTCTTCGTGGCGGCGACCCGGTTCCGTGGCTCAGGGCGGTCAAACCAGTGGCGGAACTATTTATGTGGTTTTGATGTTTAAATGTCCGACTACGCCACCCGTGGATTGCGGTCAGAGTGAACCGCCGCTACAGGGCAGACCGCTGAGGCTGGTGTTGTGGGTGCAGCAGAGCGTAGCATAACTCCCCACGGGAGGAGTATAGCCTCAGGGCAGTGTATGCGGAGGATGGGGGTGATGGTGCAGGGCAGCAGCAGTAACGACACGGAGTCAGTGATGCAGTCCAGGGCCTTTACTCACAGTTCTTATTATCCAGACCACGTCTGCAGGTAACGGCTGCCCACGTCGTACTGTGCTCACCAGGTGAGGGGCTCAGACAACTCCCAGATAACTTTGGAGCACTTCACAGGACCCCCTTTGTGTGTCCTTTGTCTGGCCTTTCTTACCAACACTTCTGTCCGGCTGCCTCGGGCCTCCTCTTGGTAAACTTGGCGCCAGTTTCCCTGACCCTATGTGGTGCCTTCCTAGCGGGTGTAGCGAGGGGCTGCGCCACATAAAATGTCAGAGCCTCCGGTTTCTAGCTGAGGGTCGTTTCCTGCCTCCACTAGTTCGGGGACCGGTCTCCCCCTTTGGCCTGACCCCTCCACGCAGGTGGATTCGGGCGTGCGGTGGCGACTCGCCCGTCCGCACCCCTGGGATCCCTTCATTCCTCGTTCCTGGAGCCTTCTCCGCTCCTCTTCCTTCCTTCTCCCTCTTCCAGGCCTGGGCCTCTGTTACTAGGCCCGCCTCCGGAGCAGAGCTCATGCAGAGCCCCTGCTCCCTGCCACTTCTGCTCAGACTTCTCTGCACTGAACTAAGATGGTGCCCACCTTTTATACTCCCTTCTCAATGCACCCAGGAACTGCTTCCTCCCTGCTCCTGCACTACAGGGTTCCCCTTCCTCAGTGTTCCCTCCCCCCACTCCAGCCAGGGACAGGGACTGTCGTGCCCATCTCAGGGGCATATTGGTCGCCCTGCCCCACGGCAATGTGGTGTAATGCATGCAGGTGTCGGGTCCTGATCCACACTCCATCCTTACCTGAGAGTGAGATATCACACCTCTGGGTGAGGTGCAATACGTCTGTAGCAACCGAGCCCTCAGGGTGCTACAGTTCCATTTATCTTCAGCCTAGGTGACGTATTGCGATACAGGGCCGTGATTTTGGCTATAAAAGGGTCCCCTAGACCCCTACCCCAAGCTTTTTAAGAGAATCATATATGGCGTGCCAGGAGACTCTATGGAATGCTTTCTCAGCATCCAACGAGAGTATCTAATTACAAATTTTTAACTGCATCTAGCCCAGGAAATACTTTGTGCCTAGTAGCAGTGTCTGCTAGTCAGCAGATTATCCCGGCTGTTAAGCAAGCTGCACCACCTGTAGTTTAGACACTTAATTTTTTCAAAGGAAATGCTTCGGGACCATGGGATACTTAGTGAAGAGCATCAGGAGGCACCCCAAGGCATAGGGGCTGGGACTGGCAGTAGGATGCCTTGCGGTGGACAGCCGAACTCGATCCTTATAAAAGCTTTTTAACTGCAGCAGCTTTAGTGGACGCTACTGGAGCTGGAATTACCGCGGCTGCTGGCATGAGACTTGCCCTCCAATAGATCCTTGTAAATGGATTTAAAGTGTATTCATTCAAATTAGAGAGACAATTTAAATTAAAAAGCTTAGAGCTGCCTCCACCACAGGGGGGCTCGCTCGACCCACCAGCGGACAGGCACCAGTATTGGGAGAGGGGGGCTGGCCGTCAGGGTTCACCGCGGCTCTGGCACAAACCCGGCGACACGGAGGTGGCACGGGCAGGAGCGGACTGGCCGTGTCGGCTTCTCACTTTTTGGATTTTAGAAGGGCATGACATGCCTATATCTGTGTCTCCCCCTCCTTTTACTCCTCCACCTCTTTTATTTTCGCATGACTATATGTACTTGTCACTTTTCCATGTGTTAGTTATGTCTTCTGAGCAGTTTGTCAGCTTTTGGACACCTTTGAAGGTGTTTTCTATGTGTTTCTATGTGTTTTTGTTTGCCTGCCATTGGTTTTAACGGTGTTCGAAGGTGTTCGACGAACAGTTCGACGAACAGTTCGGCGAACACACGGGTGTTCGACGAACCGAACCGAACTCGAACACTACGGGGGTGGCTCAACACTAATCAGGACCCCGGCACCCGGCATCATACTTACCCCTCCCCGTGCCTGCGCAGCAGCTCCTGTGTCTTCCGCTGATGCTCTGTGATGTCTCAGGTCAGAGGGTGCGGTGACGTCTTTACACCGCTCTCTCTGCTGACCGATCACAGCGCACAGCGTGAAGATGCCAGCTACGCTGGAGTCCGGAGCAGCAGCTGAGAAGTGAGGTGAGTATTGGATTTTTTTTTTTTTTTTGGGGCCATAGGGGACCTGCATGGGGCACTATGGGGGGATGGGACATCCTGCATGGGGTATTATATAGGGGGGATGTGACAGCCTGCATGGGGCATTATATGGGGGGAGAGGTGACATCCTGCATAGACCATTATATGGGGGTAGAGGTGACATCCTACATGGGGCATTATATGGGGGAGAGGTGACATCCTACATGGGGCATTATATGGGGGCAGAGGTGACATCCTACATGGGGCATTATATGGGGGAGAGGTGACATCCTGCATGGTGTATTATATAGGGGGGATGTGACATCCTGCATGGGGCACTATAGTGGGATGTGACTTAACGCATGGGGAATTATATAGGGGGGATGTGACATCCTGCATGGGGTATTATATACGGGGGGTGTGACATCCTGCATGGGGTATTATATACGGGGGATGTGACATCCTGCATGGGGTAATATATATACTGTGTGGGGGGAGCGGTTGCGGCAGAGGAGGCAGCAGCTGTCTGCTGCAGCCTACACTGTCCCCGCTGCTAAAGAAAATGAATATTCACTGCTCCCCACACTCATAGGCATGGGGAGCACTGAATATTCATGCTCCTTAATAGCGGCACACAATGTATCAGCAGCATGGCTCCTGCTGCTGCCGGGCGATCGCGTGTGCCCACTATTTAAGGGCATGAATATTCACCCCCTCTCCACGCCCATGGATACTTACATACCAGGATGAGGGGGATCATACATACCAGTATAAGGATGAGGGGGATCATGCATACCAGTATAAGGAAGAGAGGGCTATGCATACCAGAATAAGGATGAGGGGGCCATGCATACCAGGATAAGGATGAGGGGTGCCATGCATACCAGGATAGGGATGAGGGTTGACATGCATTCCAGGATAGGGATGAGGGGTGCCATGCATACCAGGATAGGGATGAGGGGTGCCATGCATACTAGGATATGGATGAGGGGTGCCATGCATACCAGGATGGGGATGAGGGGTGCCATGCACATCAGGATGGGGATTGCTGTGCCATGCATACTAGGATAAGAATGAGGGGTGCCATGCATACCAGGATAAGGATGAGAGGTGCCATGCATATCAGGATGGAGGAGTGCCATGTATACCAGGATGGGGAAGCGGGCCATGTATAATAGGAAGGGGGGGCATATCTACCAGGATGGGGGATATTATCAGAATTGGAGGACATTACCTCTATACCAGTGTCAGCAGCAGACCCGTTCCTCCTTAACAGCGCATCATGACCACATTTTTTGCTTACATTTTTCTCTATTTTCCTCCTCTAAAACCTAGGTGCGTCTTATGGTCCGGTGCATCTTATAGTCCAAAAAATATGGTAATCATTTGTGTTCAAAATGATTGTTGTATGAGGCCCTTGGTAAAACCAATATATTTGATCTAAAATCATTTATTTTTTGTAGACCGACATTAATAGTAACGGTGGCGCATCCATCCCTCTCCCCGGATTTAGTGATTATGTGTATTTTTATTACACTTCTTTTCTAACTATTTTCACTGTCTGATTTTTTTTTATGTTTTTTAACGAGATGTTTAATAAAGATTTAAATAATTTTTATCTTTTGGTATGTGCTTAATCTAGAATAATTGGTATTGGGTATTCATTTGATTGATTCTGATTCTTGATTTTGCTCAAAATTATGTTAACTAAGTACCCTTTATTATTTTCATGCACTACTGCGGTTTATTTATTTATTGCAGGGTGTTTGTGTATTGTGCTTCTGTCTTTGTTTTTTTCTGTTTAACCACTTTCTGGCCCAGTGCGTACTAATGCGTATCTGAGCCCTGGGCCTTATGGGCCTGATACTTATTAGTACTCCCTATCTTTAATGCGGCATTGCGACTTCGGTCGCAGTGATCCTGTAATAGAGAGGAACGGTGTAACCTTCCCCTGGGACTAAAGTTGTTAGAATTACATATTCCCATAGTTTGGCACTCTCTGAACTGCTATTAGGTCAAGTTACCGGGTTAATTTCAGTGGTTCAGTCAGAGGAGTAAGGGGGAAATGTAGTGACAGGGATAGACATTGGGCATGTCTAAAGGTTAGATATAATTCCTTGTGGGGCTACAGTACTTTTTATCAGCCACAAGATGCCACTGCTGGGCACAATTGTCAGTGAGAGACGAGGCAGTTGCTAAGCAGATGGCTTAGTGGGTGGAGCCTCTGTGTGTGCTAAAAATAGCTGCAGCCATTAAGAAAAGAGGCATGGCTGAAGGCAGAGCTGCCGGGAGTGATTTGTGATGCGTCGGTCACTTTGGGAGCCCGGCCTAGAAAAAGGTGGAGTCGGACGCGCAGGATCCGCTTCATTAGCAAGAGACCTGCGCCATTTGCTGTTCAGCGCATGAAGAGAAGGAAGTTGGCAACCGGAGCATCAGCCAGCGCCATGGAGGTTAGCGACGAGGAGGAAATCCGCGAGAGCATTACCCCAGGGGCCGCACCTGCAGGTTACTCACCCACAGGCACTGCCCATGAGCTGACACCGCTGCCACTGATGATTGTCCAGTGGTGCACCAAGCCACAGGCCGAGATAGGCCTACTCATCCATGATTCAGAGTGTGGTGCTGGAGCCGGATGTCGGAAGACTTCCCCCCCTCAGTTGAAGGCGAAGAATATCCTGGTGGGGCCGAAGGAGCAGCCACAGCACAGCCAGACAGCCAGGGGAAGGTGAGCAGCGTGAACCTCGGCGGCTAACCCCACTCGCGACGCCCATGGCAACAAACCCCGGGTGCACGGCGGGAACCCACAGGCCTGAAGGTTGTGGGACGGAGGCGAGGCCCCCAAAGCGAAAAGTCGCATACATCAACTGGTGGCAGATGGCGATGGAGGCCCTAAACACACCTCCAGCGAAGCGCCACTCCGAGCCTAGTCACAAACGGTTGACAACGCGCAATTCCCCAATGACGCCACAGGTTCACAGGCAGTGGACCGATTATTTTCTTCCAATGCTGGCTAGAAGGGTCCAGTGCGGCATGGAGGGAGTCGGTAGAAGCTTCCCAGACCGGAGGCGGGTGATGGAGTTAAACCTGGTAAAAGGCTACGGGTTCCTGGAAGAAGTAAGCACTTCTACCCAAAAGGTCCGTTGACCTTCCTGTTGCTTTAAAAATGGGAGCCACTAGTGGTGGTTCCTACCAGGGACTGTTTTCCAATGAGGGCGGATTGCCCTATGTTAGCCTAAGGGCCAGAAAAATAGGAGCACTGTTCCCCTACCTCTCAGGCCGAGGAGGCCATAAGCAGCACTAAGTTGTGTGCCGATAGGAGCTGCTCTCTTTATTTCTATTTTTATTGTTTATTTTTATTGCGCCTGTTGCGCCTTTTTCTGCTGGAATTTGCAACGCTGAGGCATACCTGGAGGATTGATGTCCTCTGCTACTAAGAGACTTGCGACCTAGCGGGAAGAACCGGTGACCCCCGCTAGGGCCAGGAAGAAAGAAACTGATGGGGTGTTTCCCTGTGACCGTGTGCCTCAGAGCATAGCCCTTGAAGGAGATTGAGGGCTATTGGTGTTTGACCCGTTTTAAAGATATGGACATGGACACTGTGCCTCTAGGGTCCTTACCAAGAAGGACCGGTACTCGTGAATACTTTTGAAGGCTATAACAATGGACTATCTCAGTTGCTTTTCCAGGGCCCTTAACCGAGAAGGGCCAGTATCCACTTGAGAGGAAGATTTCAAGAATCATCGAGTACTAAAATGTTTAGTAATTTGATATATGTTAAGTATGTTAATTGTGGTTTGTTGCCTCGTACGGTCGAGGACGACTATCATTAAAGTGTGGGGGAATGTAATAGTGATGAAGGGTGTAACCTTCCCCTGGGACTAAAGTTGTTAGAATTAGATATTCCCATAGTTTGGCACTCTCTGAACTGCTATTAGGTCAAGTTACGGGGTTAATTTCAGTGGTTCAGTCAGTGGAGTAAGGGGGAAACGTAGTGACAGGGATAGACATTGGCCATGTCTAGAGGTTAGATATAATTCCTTGTGGGGCTGTAGTACTTTTTATCAGCCACAAGATGCCACTGCTGGACACAGTTGTCAGTGAGCGGCAAGGCAGCTGCTAGGCAGATGGCTTAGTGGGTGGAGCCTCTGGGTGTGCTAAAAATAGCTACAGCCATTATTTTTGAGTCAGTTGAAGCCCTATCAGGGATGTGACAGGAACTCTTACGTGCGAATGTCCCGGGAAATTGGCTGCTAGGGTAGACGGGGGCTCTCTACCCTCAGACAGTGAATCCATAGTGTGAATATTTCCTCACGCAGGAGTCCCATTAGCTGGCCGGAGAAACTCAACAGAGGTATTGAGGACCCACTGCACTTCTAGTCTGCAGGTAGCAGAGGAAAATAGGACTCCAGGATAAGCTGTGAGGGAGATAAAGGATCTGAGCACACTGTCGCTGGTGAGGAACCGTCTCTTCGGCTAAGGAATAGAAACAGAGAGATGCTTCACTTAAAGAGGGCACCAGGCCTGAAGATGATTTTAGCACCTGTATGGGAGACAAGAACCTGTTGGGCCTTATCCAATCTACCAGACTGTAAATATTGTAATTACTCCTTTCCCCCAAGTAAAACCCCAGTTATGGTTAATAACTTTGTGTCCTCTGAAATTATTACTGCCCTGGTCCCAGAAGAGAAATGTCGGGAGACAGCTGCGACTGGATGGTGTGAAGTAAGTGAAGAATGTCACATGCACAGCCACACATCAGACGGAGGACACAAATTGTCTGTAAGGTGCCAAAGCGAGCAGGGGCCATGACTCGCCCACGACTCCCTCGCTGGGGCACCTTACATTCGCATTAAATTTCCGGCGCCATCTCACCTCAGGGTAGAATTCTGAACAGCCAATCACAGCATTTCTCACTGTTTCTGGCAATCAGATTGCCGGAAACAGTGATGTGCAGCCTAGGATCAGTGCTCCTAAGAACACCGATCCTAGGCTGTTGCTAGGAGACCCTAGCACCCGCTATGATTGGTGCGATCACCGATCACAAAGATCATAGCGCTACCGCACGTTAACGGGTCAGTCACGGGGCGGTGACCGGCTTGTGAGCTAACTGTCACCTCCCTTTTACCCCTTGTGGTGCGTGCCCAGACCCCATCATTGATCGCATCAATCAAACTACCTGACCGGGCGGTTACCGGGTGGTGACCGGCCTGTGACCTGGCTGTCACCACCATATCACCCCCCTGTGACCGTCCTACAAATTCTTACACTTAGTGAGGATTTCTACAGAGAGGTCACACTGATCTGCGCTGTGCTGGGCCTTTTAGTGCCACAGAATCTTCTCTGACACCACAAGACCTTCTTCTCACCTGCTCCAGTCGCTGCTGCTGCTCCGACGTCCTGCTGCGGTCTCCTGGGTCCTGGGTCTCCTGCTCCGTGTTTTGCTGCAGCGGTTCCTGCTCCAGAGCCTCCTCCAGAACCTGATGCTGAAAGAAGAACAAAGAAGACTTTGGTAAGTCCATCTCTTTTCTCCCCTCATCCATCCCAATCCCTCTCTCCCCCTCCCCCTCCTCCTTTTTTTTCCCATGCTTTCTACACCCGGCGAGCGCTGATCAGTGACCGCAGATCACTGATCCGCACTCGTGCTCGCTGCTTTACCCTCCCCCTCCTTTGCATCACATTCGCGCGCACACGCTGCAGCTGCCGAGAGTTGATAGGTGACATAGCTCACCGATTCGCACTCGTGATCGCTGTTTGCACCACCTATGGTACTTCCTTTTTTTCTCAGAAAAAAAAGTTCACACCAAGCACACTGACACACACACACTCTAAATAAAGTACTGATGCACACGCACATACATAAGAAAAAAAAATGGCCCGCTCATCCCAATCTCGCTATTCAGCGGAGGAGGCACACGCTTTTCTTGCCTCCTCAACTGACAGCGAGGGCGTGGATCCCACATTTCTTTATTTTTCTGATTCTTCCTCCTCCTCTTCCTCCTCAGTTGCTGTTGGACCGCCGCGCAGTTGCCCCAGAAGAAAAGATGAACCAGCGCCCCCCACTACTGACCCCATATGGACCTCGCCCCCCAAAAATTATGAGCCACTGATTTCTGATTTTGTGGCGGAATCAGGAATCAAGTTTGACACCACCAGCCTCACAGAAATAGACTTTTTCAAAGTCTTTTTCTCTGAGGATTTTGTAAAACTCATGGTGGGCCAAACTAATTTATACGCTCATCAATTTTTGAAACAAAACCCCTCTTCATCATTTTCTAACTGGTCTCCTGTAGACTCAGAAGAAATAATGAAGTTTTGTGGCCTGGTCCTTCATATGGGGATCCTGAAGAAGCCAGAAGTTCGGCAATGCTGGAGTGTTGACATTTTGTATAACACTCCAGTGTTCCGAATGGTCATGACCCGGAGACATTTTGAGACCATCCGCAAGTTCTTGCATTACAACGATAATGCAAGGTGTCCAGCACACGATGACCAGAACTTTGATCGTCTTTTCAAAGTTCGGCCGGTCATCGAGCACTTCAACAACAAGTTTGCTGAAATGTACGTGCCCCAAAGAGACATCTGTGTTTATGAGTCCTTAATCGCTTTTAAAGGGCGGCTTGGATTCCGGCAGTACCTGTCCAGTAAGAGGGCCAGGTACGGGATCAAGCTGTATAAACTTTGTGAGAGTACCTCAGGGTACACTCACAAGTCTAGAGTTTATGAAGGGAAGGACTCCCAGATTGAACCCCCTGAATGCCCCCCTGTTCTTGGAGTGAGTGGAAAAATAGTGTGGGATTTGGTGCACCCACTGCTGGATAAAGGTTATCACCTGTACGTGGATAACTTTTATACCAGTGTCCCTCTCTTAAAGTCCCTCTCTGCACTACGCACCACAGCCTGCTGTCCGCAAAAATCAGACAGGCCTCCCAAAGACGCTAATTGGGCATCTGCTCAGAAGGGGTGAGAGCAGAGCCCAATGTAGAGACCACCTGTTTGTGGTCAAGTACAAGGACAAGAGGAATGTCCTTCTCTTGACCACCATACATGGTGATGGCAGCACCCTCAGCACTGTACGAGGTTCCACTACACAGGTCATCAAACCAGACTGTGTAGTGGGGTACAACAAGTACATGGGGGAAGTTGATCTCTCTGATCAAGTCCTCCAGCCGTACAGTGCTTTGAGAAAGGCCAAGGTATGGTATAAGAAGCTGGCCATGCGCTAAGTGCTTATGGCTTCATCAGGGGTGTACACCCCTGATGAAGCCATAAGCACTTGGCGTAACGCGTAGGTTATCTATACTTCTTTTTTCTTTTTTTCTGTGCATCTTTATTATCTTTTTGGTACTTTCCTTATTCCTATATTATTATTATTATATACTTGATTCATTTATGGGCTTAGATAGTGGAGTTTACATATTTCTATAATGCTCCTTTATTAATTGATCTATTCGTATCATGCCATATATGTTTTAGTGACATTTGGAATCATGTACCATTGCTATTGACATATACCTATGTTGCACAGATCTATAATATATTATTGATATATTCATTTATAACTTTTTCTCTTTTGGGGGATCTTTTTTCTTTCTGTTTTTTGTCCTGTGTGTTTTTTAATCATGTTTTTTACAATAATGTTTAATGTTTTATGTCTTGACAATAATAAAATTTTGCATATATTTGTATATTATCGTTTTTATATCTAATTATTTACTATATTTGGTGCCCTTGAGTTGTCCCAATCTCTTTTTATTCCTTTCCATGCTCCTTTGCATTTATGGGGACATTGGCACAAATATATAATAAAAATTCAGTGTGGTGCTAGGTCTGCCCCCCATTTTTTCATAAGAAGCTGGCCGTGCACATCGTACAGATGACAATGCACAACAATTTCCTTCAGTCACAATGTGCAGGCCAGACTTCTATGTCGTACCTTCAGTTCCAGGTGATTGTGATCGAGGCCCTAATATTTGACAGTGGTGATGGAGCGGGCCCCAGTACTTCCGGAACTGAAGGAACTTGAATTGTACCTAGTGTTGAGCGAGCACTAAAATGCTCGGGTGCTCGAAGCTTGGGCCGAGCTCGCCGTGATATTCGGGTGCTTGACCCGAGCAACGAGCCCAATGTTAGTCTATGGGAGACCCGAGCATTTTTACGGCGGCACCCCCGGCAGTCTTTTAAAAGCCTAACAAGTGCCCAAAACGATAGTGACAGTGCTCAAAGGACATGGGGACAGCATGGGGATCGCCACAGGAAGCATTTCTGACCCCCAGGTCACTGCTGTCAACAACGTGGTCAGAGGTATTAAGCCACTTTTAAGGGCTCACAATAAAACGTTCAAAAACGAAACTGAAACTGCTTTCCTGTGAATTATGTTAAGGAAGTTCCTTTGCAGGGTAAAGACTTGTGTATAAGGTAAAATAAATAACCCCCAAAAAAAAATACTCCTCCATACCTTGGGCTATGTTCACAAATAGCATTTTTTATGCGTTTTTGCACTTTTGTATTGCTTTCAACCGTGACAAATGCATTCACCGGGAAATGTCATTTTAACATTTTACAACCTTATCTGGCCATGTGCTGTATGACACATGCATACAGTGCTGAAAAGACATGGGAACAGCATGGGGAAGACCCCTGGAAGCATTTCTGACACCCAGGTCACTGCCTAAAAGTGTGCCCATCAGAAGTGATCCTTGCCGCATCAGAAGATGCAGACTTGCAACTATCCCCGTGCAAGTTCTTGTCCCAGGGCAGTGTTCAATTGTACCTCCCCCATTACTTGCAATGCAAGCGCAAATATGCAACCAACCACCCACCCACCCACCCCAGGCTGCAATACCATACTGCTTGCTTGCACTTGAAATTGGGCCTTTTAGGCATGTGGAGGCAGAATCTGGCCACCACGTCATGGCTGCGTTGGCGGCCTGGAGTCCATACTCAGTCCCCAGCCGCCCGGCGGCCGGGTGTCCACGCTTGGTCCCCAGCCGCCAGGGGGCGGCCGGGTGTCCATACTCAGTCCCCAGCCGCCCCGCGGTTGGGTGTCCACACACGGTCCCCAGCCGCCTGGGGGCAGCCGGGTGTCCATAAACGGTCCCCAGCCGCCCCTATTTCTCCTGTCAACTTCCCCCCACACACTTTTCTTAGCCCGGCCTGCTTTAGGGCAGCATTGGACGAGCCCACCAGAGAACCAGACTCCTCCGGTGGGCCCTGGCTTCTCCATCAGAGGAGTTGAGAGTGCCAAGGTGAGGACCATGATCATGATGATACAAGTTAGCATCTGCTTTGTTTTCTTGGAATGCAAGCTTAAGTGTGCAGCCTGCCACCCACCCACCCCCAGGCTGCAAAACCATACTGCTTGCTTGCTTGCACTTGAAATTGGGTCTTTTAGGCATGTGGAGGCGGAATCTGGCCACCACGTCATGGCTGCGTTGGCGGCCTGGAATCTATACTCAGTCCCCAGCCGCCCGGCGGCCATGTGTCCACACTCGGTCCCCAGCCGCCAGGAGGCGGCCGGGTGACCATACTCGGTCCCCAGCCGCCCCGCAGCCGGGTGTCCACTCATGGCCCCCTGCCACCTGGGGGCAGCCGGGTGTCAATAAACGGTCCCCAGCCGCCCCTATTTCTCCTTGGAACATCCCCCCACACACTTTTCTTAGCCTGGCCTGCTTTAGGGCAGCATTGGACGAGCCCACCAGAGAACCAGACTCCTCCGGTGGGCCCTGGCTTCTCCATCAGGGGAGTTAAGAGTGCCAAGGTGAGGAGCATGATGATGATGATAGAAGTTAACATCTGCTTTGTTTTCTTCTAATTCAAGCGTAAGTGTGCAGCCTGCCACCCACCCACCCCCCAGGCTGCAATGCCATACTGCTAGCTTACACTTTTAGTTTGGAGGAGGCCGAAGCTGGCCACTACCTCATGGCTGCTTCGGCAGCGAGGTATCCATACTCAGTCCCCAGCCGCCCCTATTTGTCCCAGTGTGCCTTATACATAAGATTAATCGCGCAAACCAAAACATTACCTGTGCCCTCCCCAGTGCATTTAGTGGGAAGGACAGCCTATTCCGCTGTAGTGTGTGCATGCCAAACCCCTGTTCATGGTACATGCGAAGATGACTCCCACCCTGCACCTGTCGTTGCAGACTTGCAACTATCCCCGTTCAAGTCCTTGTCCCAGGGCAGTGTTCAATTGTACCTCTCCCATTCCTTGCAATGCAAGCGCAAGTATGCAGCCTGCCACCCACCCACCCACCCCCAGGCTGCAATAAAATACTACTTGCTTGCTTGCACTTGAAATTGGGCCTTTTAGGCATGTGGAGGCGGAATCAGGCCACCACGTCATGGCTGCGTTGGCGGCCTGGTATCCATACTCAGTCCCCAGCCACCTGGCTGCCGGGTGTTTACACTCGGTCCCCAGCCTCCAGGGGGTGGCCGGGTGTCCATACTCGGTCCCCAGCCGCCCCGCGGCCGGGTGTCCACACACGGTCCCCAGCCACCGGGGGGCAGCCGGGTGTCCATAAACGGTTCCCAGCCGCCCCTATTTCTCCTTGGAACATCCCCCCATACACTTTTCTTAGCCTGGCCTGCTTTAGGGCAGCATTGGACGAGCCCACCAGAGAACCAGACTCCTCCGGTGGGCCCTGGCTTCTCCATCAGGGGAGTTGAGAGTGCCAACGTGAGGAGCATGATGATGATGATAGAATTTAGCATCTGCTTTGTTTTCTTGGAATGCAAGCTGTAGTAGCGGCCAGGCCCGAGGTGATCAGCGTTTTGGCGCATATCCTACCTCTTCCGAGGATTGCTGGATGTTTTCCTGCTAATATCCCAGTTCTATGACTCCCGTTAAAACAAAGCTTCAGGTGATAAATGATGGATGAGGTAGTGGCAAAGGAGAAAGAGCAGGAGGAACAGGGACCATTCACATCAATATCAGGCCAGTCAACCACATATGTCTTGTAGGATATGTTTCCGTAACAAAAGGAGCGGTTCGGCTACACAGTTATAGGGCATACAGTGAGTGCAATGCCTACCAAAAATTTTGAGGCACTCCAATGCCCCTTGGAAATGACTTGGAGGTCATAGGGCCTTAACTAAACCGTATTTTCCATTTATAGCAACTGGGTCTCCTGTACACTGTTGGCCTAAGCAGTGAATGGAAGGCTTTCCAAAAATTATGAGGAACTCCAATGCCCCTTGAAACAGACGTGGATTACAGCATACTAAAAACCTTCTACCCATTATTGGGGAGTGGGTCTCCCTTAGTTTTCGCCTTTGCATTGAAAAGCAAAAGCTGACTAAAATTAGGAGGAAATGCAATGCCCGTTGGAAGAGTCGTGGAGGTTAGAGGTAATTAAAAACAACATTTCAATGCCCCTTGGAAGAGCTGTGGAGTTCAGAGTGGCTTAAGAAGACGCTTTTAATGCCCCTTTGAAGAGACATGGAGGTCACAGTAGCTTAACAAGATGGTTTTAATGCCCCTCGGAAAAGACGTGGAGGTCCCAGTAGCTTAACAAGACGGTTTGAATGCCCCTTGGAAGAGACGTGGAGGTCACAGTAGCTTAAGAAGATAGTTTTAATGCCCCTAGGAAAAGTGGTGGAGGTCGCAGTAGCTTAACAAGACGCTTTTAATGTCCCTTCCAAGAGCCATACAGTACAGAATATTACAAACATTATTCCCATTATTGGGGAGTGGGTCTCCCATAGTATTTGCTTATGCCTTCCAAGCAAAAGCTGCCACAAATTAGGATGGAGGAACTTGCAATGCCCCTTCCAAGAGCCATGCAGTGCAGCATATTACAAACATTATTCCCATTATTGGGGAGTGTGTCTCCCATAGTTTTTGCTTATGCCTTCCATGTAAAAGCTGCCAAAAATTAGGATGGAGGAACTTGCAATGCCCCTTACAAGAGCCATGCAGTACAGCATATTACAAACATTATTCCCATTATTGGGGAGTGTGTCTCCCATAGTATTTGCTAATGCCTTCCAAGCAAAAGCTGCCAAAAATTAGGAGGAAATGCAATGCCCGTTCGAAGAGTCGTGGAGGTTAGAGTTAATTAAAAACAACATTTCAATGCCCCTTGGAAGAGCTGTGGAGTTCAGAGTGGTTTAACAAGACGCTTTTAATGCCCCTTGGAAAAGTGGTGGAGGTTGCAGTAGCCTAACAAGACGGTTTGAATGCCCCTCGGAAAAGTAGTGGAGGTCGCAGTAGCTTAACAAGACGCTTTTAATGACCCTTCCAAGAGCCATACATTACAGCATCTTAAAAATATTATTCCCATTATTGGGGAGTGGGTCTCCCACAGTATTTGCTTATGCCTTCCAAGCAAAAGCAGACAAAAGTAAGGATGGAGGAACTTACAATTATGGCAACACGGACCAGGGTCACCCTGGTGGTATAGTGGTGGTGGAGGCTGAGGATAAGGAGAAGAACATAAAACAGCCAAAATGAGGAAGCGTATACTCATGTGTGGGTGTGAAGCGGTGCATGTGAATACACCTCCCGAAATAACACAGTGGATTTGACTTTATGTTACTCTGCTGTCATTTGGTGGTGATGAGAAGTCTGGCCCAATCCAGCCCTTGTTCATTTTGATAAGGGTCAGCTTGTCAGCATTGTCAGTTGACAGGCGAGTGCGCTTATCAGTTATAATTCTCCCAGTGACTCTAAAAACACGCTCCGATAACACGCTAGCGGCAGGGTTGGCCAGGAGGACCTCCAAGGCGTACAGAGCGATTTCATTCCAAGTGTCCAGCTTGGATACCCAATAATTAACAGACACAGAGGAATCACGGAGGACGCTGGTACGGTCGACAAGGTATTCCCTCACCATCTTTTGAAACTTTCCACTCCTTGTGAGAGTACCCCACGCCTCAGGGCCTGTAAGCTTGGCGGGTCTCAGAAAACTGTCCCAGAACGTTGACAGTGTTCCCCTGCCTCTGCTGGATTTGAGTTGCCTCTCTCTCGCTTGTACACCTTGGTTTGTCAACGAACTGTGACCTCTGCTGCTAGCGTGTTCAGATGAGAATTTTTTCAACAGTTCTGCAGCAAGGGCCTTCTGGTACTGCCCCATTTTTGTAGACCTCTCCACCTCAGGAATAAGAGAGTGAAAGTTCTCCTTGTAGTGGGGGTCTAAAAGTGTCAGACTGGTAACGGGCAAGACTTCCGTGTCCTCACCAAGATGACGACTGACCATGCTCTCCTCCTCCTCCTCCTCCTCCCCCCTGTCCTCAGGCCACCCACGCTGAACCGACGGTATGACAGTTGTACAGGTACTACCATCTACAGCGCATGATACAAGCTCCTGTTCTTCCTCCTCCTCCTCCTCCTCTTCCTCATTGTCCCCCAATGCATGTTGGGATGAGATCAGGCTGGGCTGGGTGTAATCGACCGCTACGGCTTCTTGATCCATCTCATCATACTCTGACTGCAATGCCTCCTCTTTAATTCTCTGCAGAGAGCAT
This sequence comes from Phyllobates terribilis, assembly GCF_046119375.1. NCBI lineage: Eukaryota > Metazoa > Chordata > Amphibia > Anura > Dendrobatidae > Phyllobates > Phyllobates terribilis. The sequence goes on along the minus strand of NW_027362769.1, from coordinate 344,226,400 downwards.
TGCAAAAGACAGACAAGTGGAATGCTGACGCTATTGATGGAGTCATCGCCACTCACCATCTTGGTGGACTCTTCAAAGTTTGTCAAGAAGGTACATGTGTCAGACATCCAGGTCCACTCCTGAGGTCTTATGTGTAGAGTCTGACCTGAATATCGACGGCCTTGTTGCAGCTGGTACTCCACAACTGCTCTCTTCTGCTCACAAATCTTTTGCAACATGTGGAGGGTAGAGTTCCAACGTGTGGGGACATCACACACCAGTAGGTGTGACGGAAGCTGCAAACGCTGCTGAAACACAGCAAGTGCGGCGGATGCTGTAGCCGACTTGTGAAAATGAGCTGACAGGTGGCGTATTTTGACGAGCAGATCTGGCAACTCGGGGTACGATTTAAGAAGCCGCTGAACCACGAGGTTAAGCACATGAGCCAGGCATGGTACGTGTGTGATCTTGCCTCGCCTCAGAGCCGCCACCAGGTTACGGCCATTGTCACACACAACCATGCCTGGAATTAGGTTCAGCGGTCTCAGCCACAGATCTGCCTGCTCTTTCACAGCTGTCCACAACTCACAAGCAGTGTGAGGTTTCTCACCTAAGCTTATGAGTTTCAGCACAGCCTATTGCCGCTTGGCGGAGGCAGTACTACAGTGCTTCCAGCTTGTAACTGATGAGGTGATATCTGAGATGGAGGCTGAACATGAGGAGGAGGAGATGGAGGATGCGCAGGAGCTGTACACTGTGGGGGCAACTCTGACATACATAGGGCCCGCAATCCTCGGTGTGGGGAGGATGTGTTCCGTCCCAAGGTCCGGCTGGGTCCCGGCTTCCACTATGTTTACCCAGTGTGCCGTCAGGGAGATGTACCATCCCTGGCCACAAGTACTTGTCCACGTGTCCATTGTCAGGTGGAATCTCCCAGTAATTGCGTTGTTGAGGGCACGGCAGATGCTTTGGGACACGTGCTTGTGTAGTGCGGGGATGGCACACCGGGCAAAATAGTGTCGGCTGGGGTCCGAGTACCGAGGGACGGCCACCGCCATAAGGTTGCGGAAGGATTCCATCTCCACCAGCCTAAAAGGCAGCATTTCCAACGCAAGCAGTCGTGAAATGTGCGAATTTAGGACTGTGGCCTGTGGGGTCCTAGCTGCGAATTTCCGCTTTCGTTCAAAGGTCTGGGATATGGACAATTGAACGCTGCGGTGGGACGTGGACGTGGACGTTGATGCTGTTTCTTGAGAAACTGCCATAACAAGGGAAGACTGAGAGGAGGGGGCATCTTTGCATGCAGTATGGATAGGGGATTGCCTTGCACACACAACAGGGGGTTCTATTGCACGCACAACAGCGGAAGAAGCTGTGGTGACACCCGCTGACACTGGTCGTGGACCCTGGGGTTCGCCCCACAAAGTCGGGTGCTTTGCTGCCATGTGCCTGATCATGCTGGTAGTGGTCAGGTTGGTAGTTTTGTCACCCCTGCTGATGCTGACATGGCAGATGGTACAAATGGCCTTTTTGAGTTCATCAGCAGAGTCTTTAAAAAAATTCCAGACTCTGGAAGACCTACAGGTTGTACTGGCAACTTCCCTCATGTTGGTGTTACGGGGAACTGTTGCCCGCCTTCTGTGTGCGGCCACCACATTGCTTCTTCCTGCCTGTTGGGGTACTATGCCTCCCTCCCCCTGTGTGCTGCTGGCCTCACTCTGCATGTCCTCCTTCCACGTTGGGTCAGTTACTAGATCATCCACCACCTCCTCCTCTTCCACTTGCGCACCACGATCCTCCTCCTCACTTCCTGGCAATTGTGTCTCGTCATCGTCCACCTCTTGTGACAGATTGCCAACGTCGACTTCCTGTGGCCGTGGCTGTTCAAATATTTGGGCATCGCTACATGGGATCTCCTCTTCCACCACTTCAAGTGGAGCAGTCGAGGGGCACAAATCTGGAAATGGACCAGTGAACAGCTCTTCAGAGTGTCCAAGTGTGGGATCAGTTTCTGTATGACGACACTCGGCATAGTGGGAGGAAGGAGCATCAGGGTGAGGAGGAGTATGTGGTCAAGACTCACGGCTACTAAGAGTTGACCGCGTGGAAGACAGACCGGAGGTGGTGGTGCCCAGGTAACTGGAAGTATTATCTGCTATCCAATTAATAACCTGTTCACACTGATCTGTTCGCAATACTGGTGTTGTTCTGTGCTTCCCTAGTAATTCGGTCAAGAAGTGGAAGCGAGAAGATGTCACTGTTGGTTGTGACACATTTTCACCTTGGCCACGGCCCCGTCCTCTGCACGCACCATCACCAGAACGTCCAGTTCCACGTCCCTTGCCACACGCCTTGCCCATTGTAAAGGAAGTAAAATAGCTTACACTCGCACTATCAATGGAAAAAGGGTAATAGAAAGTAGATTAGAACCGTGGAAGAGGAAAACCACAGTTTTATTTCTCTGGCCTACACCCGACTCTTTTAAACAATCTGAATAATCAGGGAGAAACTATTACTGTTTTTCTTTACGGAAAAAAATACCAAAAGGTGAATAATAGAGATTTTTTACCGTGGAATGGCAAAACCACAGTTATTGTTCACTGGGGTGTACGAGAAAATTTTGAATAGATATATTTGCGGCTGAACAATGAGCGACACACTCAAACTGTTTTTTTTTTTAGGTAAAAATGGCCCAAAAGTGGATAATACAGAGATTTGACCCGTGGAACTGCTGAACCACACTTCTATTTCTCGGGCCTACACCAGACTATTTTCAACAGATATATTTGTGTCTGAACAATCAGGAGACACTACTGTTTTTCTTTACGGCAAAAAATGCAAAAAAGCAGGATAATACAGAGATTTGACCCGTGGAACTGCAAAACCACACTTGTATTTCTCGGGCCTACACCAGACTATTTTCAACAGTTATATTTGTGTCTGAACAATCAGGAGACACTATTATTTTTTTTTTTACGGCAAAAAATGCCAAAAGCAGGATAATAGAGATTTTTTACCGTGGAACAGCAAAACCACAGTTATAATTTACTGGTGTATACCAGACTATTTTCAACAGATATATTTGTGTCTGAACAATCAGGAGACACTACTGTTTTTCTTTATGGCAAAAAATGCAAAAAAGCTGGATAATACAGAGATTTGGCCAGTGGAACTGCAAAACCACACTTGTATTTCTCAGGCCCACACCAGACTATTTTCAACAGATATATTTGTGTCTGAAAAATCAGGGAGACACAATTAGTTTTTTTTTTACGGCAAAAAATGCCAAAAGCAGGATAATAGAGATTTTTTACCGTGGAACAGCAAAACCACAGTTATAATTTACTGGTATATACCAGACTATTTTCAACAGATATATTTGTGTCTGAACAATCAGGAGACACTACTACTGTTTTTCTTAAAAGCAAAAAATGTCAAAAGCAGGATAATACAGAGTTTTGACCCGTGGAGCTGCAAAACCACACTTCTATTTCTCGGGCCTACACCAGACTATTTTCAACAGATATATTTGTGTCTGAAAAATCAGGAAACACTACTGTTTTTCTTTACGGCAAAAAATGTAAAAAAGCAGGATAATACAGAGTTTTGACCCGTGGAGCTGCAAAACCACACTTCTATTTCTCGGGCCTACACCAGACTATTTTCAACAGATATACTTGTGTCTGAAAAATCAGGGAGACACTATTAGTTTTTTTTTTACGGCAAAAAATGCCAAAAGCAGGATAATAGAGATTTTTTACCGTGGAACAGCAAAACCACAGTTATAATTTACTGGTGTATACCAGTCTTTTTTAAATATATATATTTGCGGCTGAACAGTGAGCGACACACTAAAACTGTTTTTTTTTAGATACAAATGGCCCAAAACTGGATAATACAGAGGTTTGAACCGTGGAACTGCAAAACCGCACTTCTATTTCTCTAGCCTACACCAGACTATTTTCAACAGATATATTTGTGTCTGAAAAATCAGAGACCTCCTTTTTTTTTGGGGGGGGGGGGGACACCAAAAGGTTAATAAGACGGGTATTTGTACAGTGTGAAGGAGGGAAAAAAAAAGAGGATTTAGATGAAAAAAAAAAGGATTTTTCCTGGCCCCCGAGACCTGGAGCTAAGTCCAGCAATTTCAGCAACAGGAGCACACAGGACTGTAATGCAGCGTTTGCTGGTATAACCACTGCGTCTCCTATACAGCCTGCCTGCCTGCCTGCCTGATATCTGGGATGGATATCGGTCCTGAGAAGGACTGTTTGTTTGATCTGGCAGCCTTTACAGACCCTACACTAACTATTTCGCAGGATATATCTCTCCCTAAATCAGCAGCGCTGCCCCTACACTGTCTGATCCGGAGTGACTGTGTCCAAGATGACGGCGCCCGGTTTTAAATACTCGAGGTGATGCTGTGCGGCCAGCCAATCACTGTAATGCCCACAAATAACATGGCTGCGGCATTACAGTGACTGGCTGGCATTCCCTGCATGTTCATTGGCTCTGTAAAGAGTGCCAAACGTGCAAGGCGGAGACCCGAGCTCCCGCCCGAGTAACCCGGAAATGCTCGGTGCTCGCCGAACATCCAGAGTAGCGTGATGCTCAGGCGATTACCAAGCAGTGTCGAGCATACTCGCTCAACACTAATTGTACCAGGCCAGCATTTCCCAGGGCAAATCCCTCTCAGCGGAAAAAAGGGTAAGTCACAAAAAGAAGTTCCGTGTGTGTTATAAACGGGGAATACTAAAGGACACCATTTATCAATGTGACACATGACCTGACAAACCTGACCTGTGCATGAAAGAATGCTTCAAAAGGTACTATATTTCCATGGACTACTAAATTAATTTATGACGTATGACAACCTAACGAACACTACACAACTGACGTAGTGTTCATCAGGTTGTCCTACGTCAGTTTTGTAGTGCTCATCAGGTTGTCCTACACAACTGACGTATGATACTACATTATATCGTTCAAAAATCAGGTATCAGTTCCAAAAAGGGGGCACTTGTTGGGCATTTCGATTGTTTAGGCACATCAGGGGCTCTAAAAATGTAACATGACGCCCGCAGCCCATTCCATCAAAGTCTGCATTCCAAAGAGTCACTCCTACCCTTCCGCGCCCTGAGGTGTGCCCAAACAATGGTTTTCCCCCATATATGAGGTATCAGCGTACTCAGGAGAAATTGCACAACAACTTTTGGGGTCCATTTCTCCTCGTACCCTCGTAAAAATAAAAATATCGCCGCTAAAAGAACATTTTTTTGTGGGAAAAAATGATTTTTTTTTCATGGCTCTACGTCATAAACTTTTGCAAAATACTTGGGGGTTCAAAGTGCTCACAACACATCTAAATAAGTTCCTTAAGGGGTCTAGTTTGCAAAATGGGGTCACTTGTGGGGGTTTCCACTGTTTAGGCACATCAGGGGCTCTCCAAACGCGACATGGGGTCCGCTGTCAATTCCAGCAAGTTTTGCATTGAAAGCGTCAAATGGCGCTCCTTCCTCCCGAGCCCTGCCGTGGCCCAAACAATAACTTTCCCCCACATATGAGGTATCAGTGTACTCAGGAGCAACTGTACGACAACTTTTGGGGTCCAATTTCTCCTGTTACCCTCGTGAAAATGAAATATTGCGGCTATAAGATCTTTTTTTTTCCACAAAAACTAATTTTTTTTTCACGGCTCTACATCATAAACTTTTGCAAAACACTTGGGGGTTCAAAGTGCTCACCACACATCTAAATAAGTTCATTAAGGGGTCTAGTTTCCAAAATAGGGTCACTTGTGGGGGGTTTGCACTGTTTAGGCACATCAGGGGCTCTCCAAACGCGTCATGGGGTCCGCTGTCAAATCCAGCGAGTTTTTCATTGAAAACGTAAAATGGCACTCCTTCCCTTCCGAGCCCTGCCATGTTCCCAAACAATGGCTTTCCCCCACATATGAGATATCAGCATTCTCAGGAGAAATTGCACAACAACTTTTGCGGTCCAATTTCTCCTGGTACCCTTGCGAAAATAAAAAATTGGGGTCTAACGTAAAATTTTCATGAAAAGAAAAAGATGTTTTCCTTTCACGTTCAATTAATGGCTGTGAAGCACGTGAAGGATTAATAAACTTCTTGAATGTGGTTTTGAGCACCGTGATGGGTGCAGTTTTTAGAATGGTGTCACTTTTGGGTATTTTCTGTCATATAGACCCCTCAAAGGCACCTCAAATGTGATGTGGTCCCTAAAAAGAATGGTTTTGTAAATTTTGTTGTAAAAACGAGAAATCGCTGGTCAACTTTTAACCCTTATAGGTCCCTAACAAAGTAAAATGTTGATTCCAAAATTGTGCTGATGTAAAGTAGACATGTGGGAAATGTTATTTATTAACTATTTTGTGTGACATATCTCTCTGATTTAAGGGCATGAAAATTCAAAGTTTGAAAGTTGTGAAATTTTCAAAATTTTCGCCAAATTTCCATTTTTTTCACAAATAAACGCAAGTGATATTGAAGAAATTTTACCACTATCATGAAGTACAATATGTCACAAAAAACATTCTCAGAATCAGGGGGATCCGTTGAAGTGTTCCAGAGTCTTACCTCATAAAGTGACAGTGGTCAGAATTGGAAAAATTGGCCTGGTTTTCAATGTGCAAACCATCCTCGGGGCTAAAAGGGGTTAATGGCCATGTGTGAACATGCTCTTACGTGCTGCATGAACACCAATTTACATTCCAGTTCAGTTCTTCAGGATTTTTTCAGTCTAATGTACACAAGTGTATATAAGGGTGGAGCCACCCTTTCCCTGAGCTGGAAAGTTTATTCATCTTGCTTCCCAGGTCTCTGCTTCCACTAGTGGTTCAGTCTCTTAGCCCTTATCCACATGTATGTCACTTGACAAATGGTAAGGTTTTAAATATTGGGGTTAGGACTGTCCCATGAGGGTTGCCGTGACGAGGCAGGATGGCTTTTGCATTATTTTGATCAAAATTATGTTAACTAAGTACCCTTTATTATTTTCAGCACTGTTGTGGTTTATTTATTTATTGCAGGGTGTTTGTGTATTGTGTTTCTGTCTTTGGTTTTTTAAAGATACAATACGGTCTCACCCATGCAGCAGTACAGGCACTGCTTTCGGCTCAGTTTGATCTGCAATTGTGGCAACTGCAACACGCTAGACACACTTGAGCCAACCCAGCTGCCTTTTATAGGACCTGCAAGACCTGTACTGGAGTGTATGGGAGTGACATTTCTTTTGGTTGCTCCTAAATCCCGGACCCAAAATCCAGTCCACTAAAAATCCTCTCAGTAACCTGCTGTTACTGGAGCACTCTATTCCGGAACCTACATCATTGAGCTCAGGCAACTCGGTGACACATACCTGCCTTCCATCATGTTACTTCCTGCTTCCCTGCAGTGCCCTAAGCATTATATTTTCTATGCCAATAACTAAAGACACAAGAAGTTGGAAGAAAACAAACTGATCTTATTAAAGATAAACTACGCACAGTTACAGCACATTCAAATATTTATTTGTGTCAGAAGATACGCTTAATCAAAAAATCCTATCAATGTTACTAAAACTAAAAAAAGTTTCATTTGAATTAAAAGGTACATTAGGATAATTAGAGGCCATTGCAAGATTGAGTCCACTAAGGTTTGGGAGCTGTGCATTTTGTGAGATATTTGATAATGAAATTTGAAACAAAGTAAAAAATTAAAAGTATTAAAATATAATCAACAAAAACATTGGTCTCTACTGTTCACCATACACTAATAGTTTGGTTTCGCACATGTCATGTATGGTGTAGGTATTAGTAAGAATCCAACACCAGGCTTCAGATTGAGGTCTTCTCTGGAAACTCCTGGAGGTGGATAGAATGTAAATGCTTGAAGAAGTCCAGTAAAAAACAGGAAAAGTTCCATCCTGGCCAAGCTTTCTCCAGCACAAGCTCTTCTTCCTGTAGAAATGGGATTACTGAGTTAACTAGGTCATGTCGAAATGCTATCTTGGCCCTAACACTTTGAATATAATGCATACTTTCCAACTCTCTCTTAATGTTCTCCTGGAAAAAAAATTAGACCTCCAGGAAGCCACAAAATGTCCTACACCCCCTGTAACGCATTGTTGACTGAAGGTTTCCTGTGCATAGTTCCAGGATTCTTTGTATCCAGACTAAGCTTCAGCGTTCATAGAATATTACAACAAGGCTCCATCCTCCATAAGGATGCCAATTCCAGAACTGGTTCTTGAAAAGTGACGAAAATGTTGACCCGGCTCCCTTTCTTTGCCCCAAATATGGCAACACCATTCAGAAATTGATGCTGATCTTCATGAGCTTAAAGGGGTATTCCCATCTTCAAGATCCTATCCCAATATGTTGTAGGTGTAATAATAATAATATTAGCAAATACCTCCAATTAGAAATGTAGTATACATGCTTGCAACTGTAATTTAAAAGAATCATAATGTCAGAGGCATAGCTTGGGTATGGGGCATGCATCCTGGTGCTGACTATAAGGAGAGCTCCATCAAATAACTCTGCCATGGTCAGGGTATTTAGACAAAGGGTCAAAGTAGCAAACGGAATTCTTGCCCAATGTGAAGCAAAACATAGTGAAAACTTTGAGAAATGATCTCTAGGCTATATTGCTGAAAAATTGTAAGGTTCCCCATGAATATGCTGAGCGTCTTAATAAGACTGTAGAACAGTTTTGAATTTTTTTGAGGGCAAAATATGACATATAGAAAAATTATATATTATTTCTTAATAAAATATAGCAATTCTATTAGGGAGTGTTTTGTGATTTGAGTGAGAAGTAAAATGATTTGATCTTCTTGCATCTGAATGATCCTCATTACTTACCTACTGAGAACGGCATAAATGCATCAGGTCGAATAAATTTCCCATTTTCATCTAAGAAGTGATTGGGATTGAAATCATAGGGTGTTTTCCATTGGGTCTTGTCATAGAGAACTGATGTCAGGAAAGGAATAACATCTGTACCCTGTGAACAATAAGTCACCAAATATATTTCTTTATTATATACATATAATTTTCAAAAATGTAGAATTATTGGTATGGCAGTGGACCCCATAGCAGTCCCTTTGATTAATAGATAAACACATATAGTACTTGTTTATAAGCAAAAAGAAAATCCTTAAGCATTTGGATATTTTTATTATAAACTCACTTTTGGGATGAGGTAGCCTCGTAAATACACATCAGTTGGAGTTGAGTGTAATACGTTCAGTGGGACAATATTTCCAAACCTTTGTATTTCATGTATTACTGCATCAGTATAAGGCATTTTCTTCCTGTCTTCAACTGTCGGCAGCTGTCCAGGTTTTACATGCGTTTTAATTTCATCTTGTACCCTCTCTGTAAAGCAAAGGATAAAATATTTAGTTATTTTTTAGCACAGCAATGCCAATGTATTTACTTGATAGATTATAAGCTTTTACTATGACTTGTACTTTCTATATCAGGGGCAGCCAAATTACTGAGTATCCACACTTGACTACCTTCTTGTTATTTCTTATCTTTCTTTTTGGCTGTTGTACCTATGCAGCAATCAATTATATACAATAGTATAAAAAGTGACAAAAATAGTCTAAATAGTCTAAAATAATTTCAATTTTAATTAAATGTATTCAATAACTAAACATGCGTAACTCTATATCTAAGGATCTATTGTCTATTGCCATCTTTAATCAAAACATGGAATTCATAACGGAGTGCACTTTAGTGTATTTTTTCTATTTGTTTTACTATAATATACCAGAATTTGGAATGAACAATGATATACAGACACAATTTAAGGCAATAGGACACCATGATGACAAAAGAGAACTTGTGCCAGTTTTATTAAAAAGTCCCAATCAGGTGATGGAGACAACAAACTACTCAAGTCCCTGAATATTCTTTTGGGTACAGTGATGTAAATCATCTGTCCAGAGTAAGAAATCTGCAAAAAGGAAAGCACCATTAAAATGTGCACTAGTGAGGAAAGTCAGTAATAGAATAGGGTATTCGAGAAGAAGAAGTGGTATCACCTATCCACAAGAAACCCCAGTGCTTGAGAAGAGACTTTTTCTCTTGTTTAACTGAAGTAGAGATCAAGCATGGGCACTGCTCCTTCATTCATTCTCTATCGGTCTGCCATAAATTACATAGAAAATTCCTGGAATACTCCTTTCTGTAACAAAGTTCTAAAGCTTGACGAGACTAAAACTTGAATTTTTATTCTCTATGAAAAAAAGCTTTTTTACGTGAAAGCTAAATGCCGCACTCTGCCAAAAATCACATGTCCCCCTGTCAAAGGTGGGTGGCACTGGCAGCATCATATTTCTAGAATGTTTCGAAGCAGAATTTCCTAGAACATTAGAAAATATAAAACATTCAATCAATTCAAAAAAATATACTGTATTTAGTAGACTTACCTCAACATAATTGATAGTTTGTAAATCCTCTTATAGTAAAACTTGTTTGAGACAACCACCCAAAATTGTATAAATTGTATTAAAAAATTTACTTCTGCAGGGATTGGTCATCAAAAAGATGGCCATTATACAGTATATGAAATAAGATAGAAATATGCAACGGAAACTTTGGTCTATGCCAGAGAGGTCAAACTCAAATACACAGAGGGCCAAAATGAAAAACTTGGACAAAGTCGCGGACCAACCAGTATACAGTATAATGGGCTCCACATAGTCCTCCATACAGAATAATGGACCCCACATAGTCCTCCATACAGTATAATGGGCCCCACATTGTCCTCCATACAGAATAATGGGCCCCAAATTGTCCTCCATACAGAATAATGGGCCCCACATAGTCCTCCATACAGAATAATGCCGCACATAGGGGTGGTGGTTTTGGTTTCAAGGGCCAAATAAAATCACCCTGCGAGACAGATTTGACCCACGGGCCAGAGTTTGACATGTGTGGTTTAGGCTAAGTGGTAGCCCTCAGGAAGAAGTGATCTGGTGGTCTTTAGAGATTGTTGTTGTTCACCTACAGTCTTATGTAACTTGAAAGAATGTAGCAAGATTTACTTTGAATCTCCGGATACTTCATCATCAATAAAATTCCCCATTCAATTGTTGTAGATGTAGATTCAGTTCCACCAGCAAAGAGATCCAGGACGGAGGAAAGTAGATTTTCTTCATTAAAATATGTCTCAGTTTTTGTTGATTCCTGAAAACACAAATATTCCCCATTTACTCAATATAATCAGCTGGTTTTAAGACAATTATAACCTACTTCTGTTTGTTATATGGTAGGCATCTTCCATTTTCTTAAATTTTTTTTTGTTCGTGAATCACTAAGGTTTTTGAAGTAATGTTCTCATGACTCTAGATGCCTGAATAGAAAATCCTAAGGCAATTTGTGAATTCTATTCTGAAATTGCTGAAGAAGGTAACATTTAACTACTAAGTGCATCAATATGGAAGAGACATCAACATGCTCCAGCGTAAACATTGGACCTGGGATATGTAACCACTAAGCTCTGTGCCTCAATACTGCGTGTAGCTACCAAGATGGTAGCCTCATTGGGAGGCTGTAACCATTATGCAATTTGCTTTATATTCAGTAAATACCTGATTACATCTTGCAGATCCTGTGCTTGACACAAAAAAATTGGCATAGTCAGCACAATTGTAGTAGCACGGTGGCAGCTAAAAGTAGCAGCCCCTGATCAGTCTGTAGTGACTTAGTCCCCCTTCGACCAGTGGAAAGTGGTGACAAAGCATAAAGTGGAGAAAAGTCTTTCAGCTCTAGGACCCTGCAAAGGAAGGGTTCATGAGCTCCGCCCAAAAAATGATGAGCCAAGACTAGGTATTTTAAGTTGAAGTTAAAAGAACAGAGGATCCATTAGAAACACAGAATTTTAGACTTATTAAAAGGGCTATCAGCAAAGCCATTTAGAATTTGTGGAAAGCGCAGGGGACTGTGGCCTACTTTCACCACAACAAGGACTCTGTTCTTCCTCTGCAGGTGAGTCCAAGGTCAGAGAGCTTCCAGAGCCAAGATAGGCTAAGAACAAAGTAGCACCATGTGCCTGTCAAGGTTTGTGCAGGATTTCAGACTGTTCTTTGCAATACAGATAGTAGCAAAAAGACTGACTGTCACTTCAAAATCAGAAAACTGGTGTGAACAGGTGCGAACTAAGAATAACCATCTCTATACATAACAAACAAGTAAAGTTGCACTCTGTAATGCTAAAGCATGTAAACATGAAATATATGAAATTTGAATAGCATTACTGCTCTAGATAAGTAAAAATGGAGATGCTTAGCACATAATTTGGCCAATTCATGCATGCCCAGTAGCCAACAACAAGGCGATCTCCGGCTTGCTGCGAACCAACTAATGTGAATCTTCTCCTATGCTACCTACCCATAAATGCAGGCTTTAGCCTAGAAGAGGATTCACATTAGGTTCATGTGAGGTTCTTATGTCACATGAGTCCTCCACCTAATCAGCGTTGGCATCCCTGTCCCTGTCTTTGGACTTATAACTAATCAAGAGGAAGTGAGCAGCCAGTCAGCTCTCGCTTCCTGTTGATTACTTATACGTCTGAAGATGAGGATAGTGATGCCAGCGCTGATTGGGCTCAGGGCTCATGTGACATAACAAATGCTGTTCTGTCATTATCTGGTGCTCTGTTTTCCTGAAATGTATATTTTATTTATATGCAAATTGCACTCCCATTTGCACCGAACAATGGGCGTATCAGTACACTTGCAGTCCTCGGTTTCTTTTTAGTTTTCCCTGCCGGTGCTGCCTCTAAGTTGAGAGCATGGGTAACATCGAGCAGCAGAACCTGTCTTTACTGTTAATTAAGAAGCAGAGAGCAACACCGGAAATTCAAAGGAGGATCCAAGGACTGCAAGTGCAATGATACTCAGACTTTGTAATCTGTGATCCTAATTTGCATATGAATAGAACATGAATTTTGTTGAACTGAACACCGGATAATGATAGAAAAGCTCAGGAAGCTTAACTCTGAAGACACCAGCTGCGGCTGGAAGCAATCTTCATAGCGATCTGGGCCAGATGAAAAAGAAGGGAAAACTGAACAAGTCCATTAAGAAAGGAAATTTAAGTCATTAGTTTTGGATTGAATTTACCTGTATTGTATTTACTTTTATGTCCCCATATAGTGGTTTTTATTCAGTAATAGTAAGGTAATATTTTTAGTCACAGTGCAGTGGTATTGGTAGTGATCATGACATTACCAATATTTGGGTCATGTATAGCACAGCATACATAGCATGTGTGTATGTAGCATGGCTGTGTGTATGTAGCAGAGCTGTGTGTATATAGGAGAGTGTGTATGTAGGAGAACTGTGTATGTAGGAGAGCTGTTTGTGATGTGAGGATTCACAAGTTTGCAGTCACAAAGATTGACTGCAGACTTGTAGCCTAAGGCCAGACAACCCCTTTAATGATATCAAAAAGGAAAATTAGGTTAACATATGCACCATTATAGAAAGCAACGCACCTGTTCCTGCTTCTTAAGATATGCATCGATATATCCTGTGATGTCATTTGCATCGAAATTCAATCGTCGATTCTTTGAAAATTGGGAAATAAAGCTCTTCAGATTTTGTATGTTCTGCTGTACTTTCTTATGTAGGCCAAGGAGTGATCCGAGGAAGGGATAATAATTATACAGCTGTGGAAATCAACAGTTCCTCGTTAGATATTCTTGAAACAAAAAGTACAGACCTCTTCAATAAGGCTTTATTCACACATCAGCATTTTTGATCAGTATTTCATCAATATTTGTCTCCAAAACAAAGAACGGGTGTCTTAATCTTTAAATTATAGCTTTTCTCTAAAAATTTCACTCCTACGGGTATGTGAAAAAGGGCATAGATTATAAGTGATAAGTGTTATATTCACAAAGAAACAAACCCCCCCCCCCCCACAAAACATGAACTCAAAACTTGTGTAAATGGAACCTAAGTTGATATGTTCTCCTTATAAGTTTGCATGGGTTTCTTCTAGGTTCTCCACTTTCTTGCTATACTCTATAAAGCATGCGAATAGGCTCATTGGTCTTAGAATGTATGTGAATGAGAGACAGATTTAGATTGTGACCCTCATTGAGGACAATAACTGATAAGAGTAATGGCAATCTCTTTAGAGCGCTGTAGAATATTATGGTACAAAATTAATTTTCGAAGATAGGATACGTCACATCAATCAATTAATTTAAAAATATTATCTAGGTTCAATAAGAAGGGTCTCCTTTTTCATGAAAGAGTAATGCTTCCGCTGTGTCTAGTTTTTCGGCTAAAAATAATTCACTTAAACCCTTCATGACATTGGGATTTTCCTTTGTTTCTTTTCTCGTACGATTATGCAAATAATTAATATTTTTTCTTTTTATTTAAGTGGTGAAAATAAAATTTGGAAATTTGTAAAAAAAAAAATTTGCTTATGGGGTTTACTTTTTGCTCCCTGATCTGACGTTTTTACTGATACAATTTTTGGGCAGATATGATGTTTTGTTCGCCTCTTATTGCATTTTATTGCAATGTTGTGGCAGCCAGAAAATCATAATTCTGCCATTTTTTTTTTTTTTCATCACGCTGTTTACCGATTGTATTAATTTATTTTATATCTTGATAGATGGGGCTTTTAACGAACAAAGCAATACCAAATATGTGTATTTTTTAATTATTTTATTTCTAATGGGGCATGATTTGAAGTTTTTACACTTTTTACTGTATTTAATAGTCCCCTTAGGGGACATGAAGCGGCAATCATCTTATCGCTTGTGTTATACATTGCGGTGCATTAGCACTGCTATGTATAGCTAAAATTGCAATCTCCTCTGAACGCCAGCTATGGGCTGGTGTTCACAGGAGTATTGTAATGACATACACAAGGGTCTTCAGCAGACCCCTGTCTGTTATGTTAACCCACCTGCATTCATGTCACGGGCGCCGATAGGTGAGTGCAACAACGCAAGCCCCTGCTGTCAGCGTTTGTTAAATGCCACTATCAGAGATTGACAGTGAGATTTAACAGGCTAACTGCCGCAGATGGAGCTCCACTCAATCCACAGCTGATGGAGGCACATGATAGCTGACTAATTCAGCCATCATATGTGGCGAAAGATGCAGGCTCGGTATGCGAGCCTGTATCAAAGGCAGGGACACGACATATGATGTAAATGTCTTTTTTTGCACTGTGTAAATAATGTAGTTCATGTACCAGGATGAGATATCTTATGCTACTGTGTAAAAGAGACTTATTTTTGCACTAATTTGCTCAGGATAATACTGGGTTAACAATGTGTTAAAGCGAGATGTGCTTGTCAGAAAACTTCTAGAAACAAACTATAGATGCAAATCACATCGGCTCATTACTTGTACACTTGTCTCATTAAGAGGGTGGAGTCAGAGTGTGTGTGAAGTCTTCCTGAAGGAGCAGACGGAAGTGTTTGAGGAAAGATGTCCGGCAGACATGTTGTGATGGCATGGAGCTGAGAAGAAAAGATATGTACCTAGGCCTCCTTCTCATCTGCAAGCATACAGCCTGAAGAAACTGAGGAATCAGGTAGGAGAGTCCATAACTCTCCTATATAAAGAACCAAGGTCTCAGATGCACATGGTTATGGACAAAGATTATATAGTATACATTTTCCAATATATAAAATATATACAGGACCGCCATCAGAATTATATGGACCCTACAGTTCAAAGCGTCCGATTCCCCTAAACTCCCTATTATGTTCATCTTGTACCCACTGTATATATCTGGTGAGCGTCTGAGAAGGACTGTTCTGCTCCAGTACAATAAGCCATTGAATTTGAGAAAGGGGAAACAGAATATTAATTGGCAATTATACATGAATTATAAGGAACCATTGAGGGAACCAAGTTTATTTATCATCATGTATTATATACGGCACTTTTATTTTATAAATGAAGAGACTGAAGGATAGTTGGTGAGAACCGAGAAGTGAGGTTGGGTCCATTTGTCTGAGCTCATGATTGCACTACCAATGGTCCTAAAGGTGACCCTGAAACTATTCTCATGAGACTTCACTAAAAACTTTAGATGTAAGATCAGAAGGTTTTCTTACCATCACTTTGGGTGAACCGACCAGTTTGACACTTTCATCTAACATGTTGATTAATTTTTGAAACGTTGGGTCATCATACTCAAACCTTTTCCCAAAGATAAAAGAGCAGATTACATTGGAAAGTGCACAGTTTGTTAGCAGGTGAGTATTGAATGGTTTGCCTATAAGAATAAAAAAAATTGAAAAGGTTAAATTTAGTGATGAGCGAACGCCCTCGCCACTGATTGGTACTCGCCGGAGCATCACTGTGAGTGACGAGCTCGGTACTCGGCGAGTATTTCCAGGTTGCTCGGGCAGGAACTCGGGTCCTCTCCCTGCATGTTTGGCACTCTTTAGAGAACCAATGAACATGTAGGGATTGCCTGCCATGCACTGTAATGCCGTAGCCATGTTGGTTGTGGGCATTACAGTGATTGGCTGGCCGCACAGCGTCATCAGGTGTATATAAGACCGGGCGCTTCCATGCTCGTCACAGTCTACCTCGGAATCATGCAGCGTATGGAGATCTGCTGCTGCGTCAGGGAGAAATTTGCTTGTTCATAGCTAGTATAGGTATTCCACAACATATATCTATATCCATCTGAACTAACAGTCCTTCTGAGGACTAATCCAGCTGCATATAATCAGTGCTAGGCAGGCAGGCAGTGTATGTGGCAGACTGCAGTGTATAATACAGCACAAGAGGGTCCATTGAACATCCTGTTTGCTGCTGCTATAAAAATTACAAACATTTCTAGACAGCCCCAGATATCAGGGACCAGGGCAATTTTTTTATCTTAATCCTGGTTATTTGCTTAAAAACCAATCCAAAGTACAACATTTTTCTGCTCACAACAGGATAAAGTCAGATCTGTTCCATATTACAGCAATAAAAATCCAGAAATTTGAACTTAACGTGGTAAATATTGGCCTCCTTTTCCATTCTGTTGCAGTGTGTCGGTGAAGCTATTCACACTAGGTCTCCGTGTAGAATAATATAAGTAAATTACAGGCCTACAATTTAATGCCGTGATTCTCTGTCAGACATATCACCGAAAAGACTTCTAAAATCCTACATTTCTTCCATTTTCATTCCGTTGCAGTGTGTCGGTGAAGCTATTCACAATAGGTCTCCGTGTAGAATAATATTAGTAAATTACAGGCCCGCTAATTAAAATTGTGGTTCTCTGTCAGACATATCACATATAACTGCGTTCCAAAATCAGCCATTTCTCGTGAACGTGGAAAATATTGTCCTTTATATTAAATGGGCAAGGTGCCTGGCAAGGGATGGGGAAGTGGACGTGATGGTGATGGTGCATGCAGAGGCCGAGGATGTGGCCGTGGGCAAGGTGAAATTGTGCCACAACAAACACCTACATCTTGTTGCTTGACCTTCCTGTCCCAATTACTAAGGGACTGCAGAGCACCAATATTGAACACAGAGCAGTGTGAAAAGGTTATTGGTTGGATAGCAGATAATGCATCCAGTCACTTGGCCACCACCACCTCCACCCTTGTCTTCCACACAGTCAAGTCTCAGTAGCTGTGAGTCTGGACCGCATATTCCTCACCCTGATCCTCCTTCCTCCCACCATGCCGAGTGCCCAGAGACAACTGATCCCACACTTGGACCCTCAGAAGAGCTGCTCATTTTTCCATTTGTTGATTCGGGCCTCTTGCCCGGCCAGCTTCATGCGAGTCAAGAGGAGAATGCATGTAGCGATGCCCAAATATTGGAGCAGCCACGGTCACATGAAGGCAACGGTGGTAAAGTGCAATTACTGAGGCAAGACGTGGATGATGATGATGATGAGACACAATTTCCAGAAAGTCAGGAGGAGGACCAGGGTGCGGATGTGGAAGACAAGGTGGTGGATGATATAGTAACTGATCCAACCTGACAGAGGGACACACAGAGCGAGAACAGCAGCACACAGGAGGAGGGAGGCGTAGCACAACTACAGGCAGGAAGAAGCAGTGTGGTGGCCGCAGACACAAGGGGGGAAAGTGTTCTTCGTAACACCAACATGACGGAAGTTGCCAGTACAATTGTTAGGTCTTCCCAAGTCTGGTTATTTTTTAAAGACTCTGCAGATAACCCCAAAATGGCCATTTGCACCACCTTCCAGGCCAGCATCAGCAGGGGTAGCAAAACTACCAGCCTGACCACCACTAGCATGATCAGGCACATGCCAGCAAAGCACCCAACTAAGTGGGCTGAACCCCAGGGTCCAGAAACAGTGTCTATGGGTGACACCACTGCTTGTTCTGCTGTTGTGCGTGCACGCCAAACCCCTGTCCATGGCGCATGCCTCCCGCCCTGCACCTGTCATTACACACTCTCAAGTAGCACCATCAGCAAGCACGTCCACGTCCTTGTCCCAGCGCAGGGTTCAGTTGTCCCTACCCCAGTCCTTGGAACGCAAGCGCAAATATGCAGCCAACGCACCACCGGCCACACTATTAAATTCACACATTTCGCGAATGCTTGCGCTCGAAATGTTGCCTTTTAGGCTCCTAGAGACGGAAGCTTTCTGCACCCTGATGGCAGCGGTCGTCTCTTGGTACTCGGTCCCCAGCCGCCACTATTTCTCCTGTCCCTGCATTACATGAGCACGTGTCCCACAATATTAGAAGTGCCTTAAACAACTCAGTTACTTGCAAAGTCCACCTAACCACAGACACGTGGACAAGTGCTTGTGGGCAGGGACGATACATCTCACTGATGGCACACTGGGTTAATATAGTGGAAGCCAGGACCCAGTCGGACCTTGGGACTGAACACTTCCTACTGACGCCGAGGATTGCGGGCTCTGGGTCAGTCAGGGTTGTCCCCACATTCTACAGCTCCTGCACCTCCTCCTCCTTCTCCTCTTCAGCATCCATCTCTGAAATGACCACATCAGTCGCAAGCTGGAAGCACTGCAGCACTGCCTTGGCCAAGCGGCAACAGGCTAATATGCTTAGGTGACAAACCACACAGGGCTCAAGAATTGTGGACAGCTCTGCAAGAGCAGGCAGATCTGTGGCTGACACCGCTGACCCTACAGCCAGGCATAGTCATGTGTGACAATGGCCGGAATCTGGTGGCGGCTCTGAGGCGAGGCAAGCTCACACACGTACCATGCCTGGCCCATGTGATTAACCTCGCGATTCAGCAGTTTCTGAAAACCTTCCCTGATCTGCTGGATCTGCTTGTCAAAGTACGCCTCCTGTGTGCCCATTTTAGAAAGTCAGCTACAGCTTCCTCCTCCCTTGCTGTGCTTCAGCTGTGTTTGCAGCATCCAGCTCACCGACTGATCTGCGATGTCCCCACACGTTGTAACTCTACATTGCAGATGTTGGGAAGGATTTGTGAGCAAAAGAGGGCAGTTGTTGACTAAAAGCATCAACAAGGCTGTCGGTATTCAGGTCAGACTCCATACATAAAACCTCAGGAATGGACATGGATGTCAGACATCTGTACCATCCTTCAAAACTTTGAGGACTCCACCAAGATGGTGAGTGGTGATGACGCCATAATTTGCATCACCATCCTGCTTCTCTGTCTTCTGAAACGCTCTCTGCTCTCAATTAAAGAGGTTGCATTGAAGGCGGAGCATGATGAGATGGAGCAAGGAACCATACAGGGTGATTACACACAGCCCAGATTCATCCCAACGTGGATTGGGAGACAATGAGGAAGAGGACGAGGAGGGGGAAGAACAGGAGCTATTTTCTTGCACTATAAACCTGCACAACTGTCATACCGTCTGTTCAGTGTGGATGGCCTGTGGACAGGGATGAGGAGGAACAGGAGGAGGATGAGGAGGAGAGCATGGTCGTCCTCTTGGTGAGGACACAGAAGTCTTGCCTCTTTGAAGTCTGGCACACATGGCTGAATTTATGTTATGCTGCCTTTACCATGACCCTCGCGTTGTCCAAATTTTGGGTGACAGTCATTACTGGTTGGTGACACTTCTAGACCCATGCTACAGGGAGAACTTTATGTCTCTTATTCCCTTGCAGGACAGGTCTAATAAAATGGTGCAGTACCAGATGGCCCTTGCTGAGGAATTATTAAAAAAATTCCTTTATCTGAAAACGCTGGTGGCAGAGGTCACAGTTCATTGGACAACCAAGGAGTACAGGCGAGAGAGCCACAAATGCAATCCAGCAGAGGCAGGAGAACACTGTCAAAGTCCTGGGACAGTTTTCTCAGACAATCTCATCGCACAGGCCCTGAGGCGCTGGGTACTCACTTAAGGAGTGCAAAGTTTCGGAAGATGGTGAGGGAGTACCTTGCCGACCGTACCAACGTCCTCCGTGATTCCTCTGTGCCTTATAATTATTGGGTATCCAAGCTGGACACGTGGCCTGAACTGGCTCTTTACGCCTTGGAGGTCCTGGTCTGCCCTGCCGCTAGTGTTTTGTCAGAGCAGGTTTTTAGTGCTGCCGGTGGAATTATAACCGATAGACGCATCCGCCTGTCAACTAAAAATGCTGACAGGCTGACTCTTATAAAAATGAACAATGACTGGACTGGGCCAGACTTCTCAATACCACTGAATGATAGCAGCGGAACATAAACTCAAATCCAGTGTCTTTTTTTGGGGAGGTCTAACTCTATTCCCATGCACCTCTGTCTTCACACTCAGACATGGGTATACGCTTCCTGATTTTGTCTATTTGCTCTTGTCCTCCTCCTTCTCCGCATCCTCATCCGCCACCACCATATCAACATATCTACGTCTCTTGCAAGGGGCATTGGAGTTCCTCCAAATTTTTGGCAGCCGTTGCATTCAGTGCATAGGCAAACAGTATGGGAGACACACTTCCTAATAATGGGAACATTGTTTTCAGGAGGCCCTCCGACCTCTGCGTCTCTTGCAAGGGGCAGTGGAGTTCCTCCCAATTTTTGGTAGCCATTGCTTCACTGCATAGGCAAACAGTATTGGAGACTCGCTCCTTTCTAATGGGAATATGTACAGTGGTGGCCAAAAGTATTGTCACCCCTGCAATTCTGTCAGATAATACTCAGTTTCTTCCTGAAAATGATTGCAATCACAAATTCTTTGGTATTATTATCTTCATTTAATTTGCTTGCAAGGAAAAAACACAAAAGAGAATGAAGCAAAAATAAAATCATTGATCATTTCACACAAAACTCCAAAAATGGGCCAGACAAAAGTATTGGCACACTCAGCCTAATACTTGGTTGCACAACCTTTAGCAAAAATAACTGCGAACAACCGCTTCCAGTAACCATCAAGGAGTTTCTTACAATGCTCTGCTGGAATTGTAGACCATTCTTCTTTGGCAAACTGCTCCAGGTCCCTGATATTTGAAGGGTGCCTTCTCCAAACTGCACTTTTGAGATCTCTCCACAGGTGTTCTATGGGATTCAGGTCAGGACTCATTGCTGGCCACCTTAGAAGTCTCCAGTGCTTTCTCTCAAACCATTTTATAGTTCTTTTGGAAGTGTGTTTTGGGTCATTGTCCTGCTGGAAGACCCATGACCTCTGAGGGAGACCCAGCTTTCTCACACTGGGCCCTACATTATGCTGCAAAATTTGTTGGTAGTCTTCAGACTTCATAATGCCATGCACATGGTCAAGCAGTCCAGTGCCAGAGGCAGCAAAGCAACCCCAAAACATCAGGAAACCTCTGCCATGTTTGACTGTAGGGACCGTGTTCTTTTCTTTGAATGCCTCTTTTTTTTCCTGTACACTCTATGTTGATGTTTTTTCCCAAAAAGCTCTACTTTTGTCTCATCTGACCAGAGAACATTCTTCTTAAACGTTTTTGGCTTTCTCAGGTAAGTTTTGGCAAACTCCAGCCTGGCTTTTTTATGTCTCGGGGTAAGAAGTGGGGTCTTCCTGAATATCCTACCATACAGTCCCCTTTGTTAGAACTCTCCTGTTAGGTTTTTCTATCTTGCTGGTCACATGACCTTTTTTGCCTATTTAATCCTGCTCCGCCCTCCTGGCCTTGCTGGACTTCATTGTAATTTCTACTCTTTAGCTAGCCCGGTGCTTAGTTACCTTTCTCAGTCAGTTTAGCTAGGTCTTCGGACCTTTATATTCTATGTTGTGTGTTTGTCTTTTACTGCTACAATCTCTGCTAGGAGGTGTCCAACTTTATCCCAGTCCCTAGTTCTTGTAGGGATCCCTCCCTTGCATCTATAGGTTTTCGTACAGACTAGCCGAGGACTTTAGCGGGTCTGATCGCAGGATCAGGTTCCCCGTTACATCGTAGGGATCTAGCTTAGTTCTATTGTAGGGACAGATCTCCTTTCTTTCCTTAGTGCTTGTAGCAGATCATAACAGTAAGTCCAGCCCAAAAATATCTCTAAGGAAAGACCTCCAGTTTCCATCATGGTGTCGGTTCAGGATTTGGCTCAACGCCTGCAGGGACTCTCTCTGGAGGTGGCCGAGCTCCAACAACATGTGATTAGCTGTTCTGGAGCACATTTTGTGGAGCCAAAGGTACGTTTGCCTGATTTATTTTTTGGTGATCAGCAAGTGTTTTTTTCCTTTAAAAATGCTTGTTTGTTGTATTTTCGTTTGAGACCCAGATCCTCTGGTGATGAATCACAGCGCATAGGGTTCATAATGTCACTTTTGCGCAAAGAACCTCAGGGATGGGCCTTTTCTCTCAAACCTAGTGATCCATGCTTTAGATCAGTGGGTAGTTTTTTTTCTGCTTTGGGTTTGTTGTATGATGATCCTGATCGTGTCTCAACAGCTGAGACTGAATTGAGACGTTTGAGGCAGGGATCAGGTAATGTGGAAAAATATTGTTCTCACTTCCGTCGGTGGTCTGCCCAGGTGGGGTGGAACGATTCAGCTTTGAAAAGTTTGTTTCTTGCGGGGCTAGGTGAAAGGGTTAAGGATTTGCTGATTGCTTATCCCACACCTGGAAACTTGCAGGAGGCAATGCAATTAGCTATACGGGTGGACAGGAGACTGTGTGCAAGGGTTAATGAGAGTAAATCCTTTGCCATGTCAGCTCCTAGTCTTGAGAGGGTCTGTAATGACATTGGAGAGTCGATGGAGATTGGGGCGATGCCACCCCGCTCTCAGGAAAAAGACCGCAGATCTTCTCATGGTTTGTGCTTTTATTGCGGGAAATCTGACCATTTTATTAAGAACTGTGTGCTTCGTATGAACAAAGAAAAAAAAAAGGTCAGTTACGCCTGTATTGCCTGTTTAAATACTAAGGGGGTATTTCTTTTTGCTACTACTGCTGCTCAGGAAGAATTAATTGAATTTCGGATATTTGTGGATTGTGGTTCTACTCTGAATGTGATTGATGGGGGATTCTTGGAAAAACTTAAATTAAAACCCAAACCTTTGTCATCCCCTATTGCTGTGGTTTCTGTCGATGGCTCCTCCTTGAAGAGTGTTACTCACAAGGTCTGTGAATTTCCCCTCATTATTAATGGTATTCACCAAGAAAATTTGGATTTGGTAGTATTAAATAATTTGCCTTCTCCAGTAATTTTGGGGTTACCCTGGTTAAAATTGCACAATCCTGTACTAGATTGGTCTACAAATTAAGTCCTGGAGCCCTAAGTGTTATGACAAGTGTTGTAATGGACGTATTGCTGCGGTGGAAAAAGGGGAATTACCTGTACCTATTCAGGATTTTTGGAGAGTTTTTTCTGTGGAGGAGTCACAAATTTTGCATCCCCATAGAGACTACGATTGTACCATTGAATTTGTCCCTGGAGTAACTCTTCCTAAAAGTCGTTTATTTAATCTTACTATTCCTGAGAGAAAGGCTTTGGAGGAATACATACAGACAAGCTTGGCCGCCGGTCACATTAGGCCTTCCAAGTCTCCTGTGGCTGTTGGATTTTTTTTTGTTAAAAAAACGGACGGCGGTTTACGTCCTTGTCTGGATTTTCGTGAGATTAATAAAATTACTGTACGCAATCCTTACCCACTGCCATTGATTCCTGATTTGTTTAACCAGTTAGTGGGGGCCAAGTGGTTCTCTAAAATTGATCTCCAGGGGGCATACAATTTGTTGCGCATGAAGGAGGGTGATGAATGGAAGACTGCTTTTAACACTCCTGTGGGTCATTTTGAGACTCTGGTTATGCCTTTTGGTCTTACCAATGCTCCAGCATTTTTTCAGAATCTTATTAATGACATCCTTAGACCTTTGATCGGCAAAAATGTGGTTGTGTATTTGGATGACATTTTGATTTATTCACCGGATCTGGAGTCTCATTGGCGGAGCGTACGTGAGGTATTACAGTTATTAATTGACAATTTGCTTTTTGCTAAGCTGGAGAAATGTGAGTTCGCTGTACAGGGAATTCGTTTTTTGGGCTACATTATCTCCAGCGAGGGCTTTGAGATGGACCCTGTGAAGGTTCAGGCGGTTCAAGAATGGCCTAGGCCTATTGGTTTGAAATCGATACAGAGGTTTTTGGGTTTCGCCAATTATTACAGAAAATTCATTAAAAATTTTTCTATTATTGTCAAACCACTGACCGATCTCACCAGGAAAGGTGCTAATGCGGTTCAGTGGACTACTGAGGCCATTGAAGCTTTTGTGTTTCTAAAGGAGAGGTTCAGCTCTGCTCCCATCCTTATGCAGCCTGATGCGACTAAGCCATTTTTGGTTGAGGTTGATGCTACTTCGGTGGGGGTCGGTGCTGTGTTGTCTCAGAAAAACAAGGATGGAGTACATCCCTGTGCTTTTTTTTCAAAAAATTTTTCTGAGACTGAACTTAATTACGATATTGGTAATCGGGAATTGCTGGTTATTAAACTCGCATTTGAACACTGGCGTCATCTCTTGGAAGGTGCTGAATTTCCCATTCAGGTTTTCACTGATCATAAAAATCTGATCTATCTTGATGCTGCCAAGCGCTTGAATGCCCGTCAGGCTAGGTGGGCACTTTTTTTCTCGCGGTTTAATTTTTCCGTTACTTACATCCCGGGTACCAAGAATGTTAAAGCTGATGCTTTGTCTCGCAGCTTTTCTCCCATGGTCGGTGCTGAGGAGGAGGGGAGCATTTTACAAGAAGGTGTTGTGATTGCTGCATTGGACTCTGTTTTGGAAGATGAGATTCTTAAAGCACAGGAGAATGCTCCATCTAACACTCCCCATGGGAGGTTGTTTGTGCCTAGGACCTTTAGGAGAGATTTGTTTGTTGAGTGTCATGAGTCTCGGTTGGCAGGTCATCCCGGAATTTCTGAGACCAAGAGACTTGTGGGTCGCAGTTTTTGGTGGCCTGGATGGCAGAAGGAAGTCATTAAGTGGGTGCGTCAATGTACGGTGTGTGCTAGATCTAAGTCTTCACATACTCCTGCAGCGGGGTTGCTTTGCCCTCTGGAGGTTCCTAGTGCACCTTGGACACATCTGGCTATGGACTTTATTACTGACCTTCCCCCCTCTGAGGGTTTCACAGTCATCTGGGTGGTCGTGGACCGTTTTAGCAAGATGTGTCACTTGGTTCCTTTCATCAAACTGCCCTGCACTAAGACACTCGCTAAGGCCTTTGTCAAGGAAATTGTCAGACTACATGGCGTTCCTACTGACATTATTTCGGATAGGGGACCTCAGTTCGTGGCTCGTTTTTGGCGTGCTTTTTGTGACGGGTTGGGAGTTCATTTGTTAATTTCATCCGGATATCATCCTGAGTCTAATGGCCAGACAGAAAGGAAGAATCAGGATGTTGAGCAGTTCTTGCGTAGTTTTGTGGCAGACAATCAGGAGGGGTGGTCTGAGTTTCTGCCACTTGCTGAGTTTGCTCTTAACAACCATACATCCTCTTCTGCTGGTTGTTCGCCTTTTTTTTGTTGTTCTGGGAGACATCCGTCTTTTGGGTCATTCTCCAAATTGGTATCGGCTGTGCCTGAGGAGGAGAGTTTTTCTGGTGATTTGGAGAGAGTTTGGATGGATGTGCGTGGTAATCTTCAGGAGGCTAACAAAAAATCTAAGAGGTACTTTGATAGGAAACGGCAAGAGGTTTTGTTTGCTATTGGTGACATGGTTTGGTTGTCCTCTAAGAATCTGCGGTTGAGGATTCCTTCTAAAAAATTGGGTCCCAAGTTTGTAGGGCCCTTTAAGGTGCTTCAGGTAGTTAACCAATCTGCTGTTAGGTTGGAGGTTCCTACCTCCTGGAAGATTAATCCGGTGTTTCATGTTTCTCTGTTGAAAAGAGCTAATGTGTCGGATGGAGACGCCTCCGCCACTGTTCCTCCGGTGGTGGAGGACGGGGAATACGAAATTTCCCGCATCCTAAATTCTAGACGGTATAGAGGGAGTTTGCAGTATCTCGTCGCTTGGAAGGGTTTCGGACCCAAGGATAACTCATGGGTGAGGGCAGATGATGTTTCTGCTTCCAGACTTGTCACAGCGTTTCACAAGAGGTTTCCTGATAAGCCTGGGCCTAGGGGATCCGGAGGATCCTCATAGAAGAGGGGGTACTGTTAGAACTCTCCTGCTAGGTTTTTTCTATCTTGCTGGTCACATGACCTTTTTTGCCTATTTAATCCTGCTCCGCCCTCCTGGCCTTGCTGGACTTCATTGTAATTTCTACTCTTTAGCTAGCCTGGTGCTTAGTTACCTTTCTCAGTCAGTTTAGCTAGGTCTTCGGACCTTTATGTTCTCTGTTGTGTGTTTGTCTTTTACTGCTACAATCTCCGCTAGGAGGTGTCCAACTTTATCCCAGTCCCTAGTTCTTGTAGGGATCCCTCCCTTGCATCTATAGGTCTTCGTACAGACTAGCCGAGGACTTTAGCGGGTCTGATCGCAGGATCAGGTTCCCCATTACATCGTAGGGATCTAGCTTAGTTCTATTGTAGGGACAGATCTCCTTTCTTTCCTTAGTGCTTTTAGCAGATCATAACACCTTTTCATTCAGACAACGACGGATAGTAAAGGGTTGACACTGTTGTACCCTCGCACTGCAGTGCAGCTTGAACTTGTTTAGATGTTAGTCGAGGTTCTTTATCCACCATCCGCACAATCTTGCGTTGAAATCTCTCGTCAATTTTTCTTTTCCGTCCACATCTAGGGAGGTTAGCCACAGTGCCATGTGCTTTAAACTTCTTGATGACACTGCACACGGAAGACACAGGAACATTCAGGTCTTTGGAGATGGACTTGTAGCCTTGAGATTGCTCATGTTTCCTCACAATTTGGTTTCTCAAGTCCTCAGACAGTTCTTTGGTCTTCTTTCTTTTTTCCATGCTCAATGTGGTACACATAAGGACACAGGACAGAGGTTCAGTCAACTTTAATCCATGTTAACTGGCTGCAAGTGTGATTTAGTTATTGCCAACACCTGTTAGGTGCCACAGGTAAGTTACAGGTGCTGTTAATTACACGAATTAGAGAAGCATCACATGATTTTTCAAACAGTGCCAATACTTTTGTCCACCCTCTTTTTTAGGTTTGGTGTGGAATTATATCCAATTTGGCTTTAGGACAATTCTTTTTGTGTGTTTTCATTGAAGACAAATTAAATGAAGATAATAATACCAAAGAATTTGTGATTGCAATCATTTTCAGGAAGAAACTGAGTATTATCTGACAGAATTGCAGGGGTGCCAATACTTTCGGCCACCACTGTAGTTACTGAGGCCCACCTCTATGTGTCTTTAAATTGTTATCAGGGTTTTTCCTAAATTTTGGCAGCCTTGGACTCACTGCATACCCTATAACTGCATAGCAGACCCTCTCCTTTCTAATGTGAACATGTCGTTACTGTGGCCCAGCTCTATGTGTCTTTAAATTATTAGTGGGGTTTTTCCAAATTTTGGCAACCCTTACAGTAACAGCATGGACATTACCACTATAGGAGACCCGCTCCTTTATAATGTGAACATTTTTTTTACTGAGAACCTCCTCTATGTCTCTTCAAAGGGGTATTGGGTTGCATCCAAATTTTTTGGCAGGCTTTGCAGTCACTACATATGCAATAACAGTATTAGAGACCCACTCATTAATACTGGGAACGACAAAGCATAGCCGGCTGATGGCTCTCTAACAATAGTGAGGGCTGACTGCTGACCCTTTAAGAATAGTAAGGGCCGCCTGATGACCCTATAAAAATAGGCTTTGTGACTTTCTGAATTCCTCCCTCATAAATGAAACAGGATGTGTCTGATGATGTGTCACACACCACATGGCTAGATATGGTTGTAAAATGTTAAAATGACATTTCCCTGTGAATGCATTTGTCTTAAAAAATAGTGTAAAAAAAAGTAATAGTAAAAGAAAACACGCTAGGGTATTTGTTTAGCATAAAAACCAGACTCGCCAATGTAACCTCAATGTAATCACATTGTTCAGCTCCTGCACCTCGTCCTCCAATTCAGCTTCCATCTCTGAAATGACCACATCAGTCACAAACTGAAAGTACTGCAACACTGCCTTGGCCAAACAGCAACAAGCTGTGCTGAAGATAACATGCTTAACGCTTAGGTGACAAACTGCTGCAGAGTTGTTGAAAGCTATAACACATCAGCCTGATCTGTGGCTCTCACTGCTTAACATACAGCCTGGCATGGTCGTGGATGACAATGGGGAGAACTTGGCGATGGAGAAATGACAGCAGGAGTAGATACGTTTTCCCTCTATTCCAGTCCTTTAATCGAGCTAGAGAATAAGGCTGTGGTGAAATACAACTCCCACTGAGAAGCAGGTTCAAACTGAAAAACTTTGGGCCCACCAGAACATTTGATTCTGAGGGCTCACCTTTCTCCCTTGCTCAAAAGCCCCATAGCTGCTACAAAGTTTGCGCTATCATGAACTTTCCTGATGAAGAAGCCAGGGCCCACCCGAGGATTCTCTGGTGGGACTGTACAACCCTTCCGAGAAGCAGTCCTGGCTAAGAAAAGTGTGTGGGAAGGTTCCGGGACACTCTATGGTTCCTTTTTAACTGAGGTGGAAACCCACACAAACACAGAGAGAACATACAAAATCCTTGCAGATGTTGTCCTTGTTGGGATATGAACCCAGGATCCCAGAGCTGCAAGGCTTCAGTACTAACTACTGAGCCAATGTGCTGCATTCACCCTCTGATATCTAAAAGGCTGGAGAAACTGGCACCTACTGCTACTCTATCTTCAGCTCCTTTGTGAGAAACTAATGTATTTGGGCAGCCACTCAGTCTTCCAAATAGAATTCCTGAGAAGGAAATTGGTGATGGCTTCGTTACTGGTACTGGGGGCAGTGCTAATACCATGGCGTCGTACCATAGTTCACTGGAAATATTACAAGCTGGTAGGAGGCAACTTGATTCCCACAGAAAAGAACCAGCAGTAATATTCTGGGACCCTTTCTTGTGGAAGACGGAGACGATATTAGGAGAAATAGTGGCGGTTGGGGAACGAGTATGGACACCCGGCCGCCGCCGCCATGAAGTTGTGAAAAGTTTCCGCCTCCATGAGCCTAAAAGGCCCCATTTCAAGTGCAAGTAGCTGCTCAGAAATCTGGCAGTTTACTATTGCAGCCTGTGGGTGGGTAGCTGGCTGCATATTTGCGCTTGCATTCCAAGTAACAGAAAACTAAGCAAATGGTGGCCTCTATCATCATCATGGCCTCATCTCGGCACTATGAACTCTCCCGATGGAGAAGCCAGGGCCCACCAGAGGAGTCTCTGGTTCTCTGGTGGGTCCGTATCAACGCTGCCGAGAAGAAGCCCTGACAAAGAAAAGTGTGTGGGAAGGTTCCCAGACACTCTATGGCTGCTTTTTTTTAATGTGGATTGGACATGCTTAATTAAAAGTTATTTCTCAAACCGCATTGCAGATCAGGCCATTGCCCAATTCTGTAGTCATGAAATTAAAGGGCTAAGAAAGATGTTTGTGTGTCGAAGCACCACCGACAAAGGGGAGCTGATGTTGGATGGGCTGCCATTGCTTATTTGACAAGCTGCATTAGAGGACTTTCTTGGGAGAAATGACAGCTGGAGTAGATACGGTTTCCAAAGTCCTTTCACCGAACTAAAGAATATGGCTGTGGTGAAATAAAACTCTCACTGACAATCTGTGGACTGGCTCCGTACCGTCCCTGGCCACATTCACTTGTCCACGTTTGTGGTTAGTCGGTCCTTCCCAGTAAGTGCACTGGGGAGGGCACGGGTAATGTTGTGGGACCCCTGCTTGTGGAAGGCGGAGACGACACCGGAAGAAATAGTGGCAGCTGGGGACTGAGTATGGACACCCAGCCGCCGCCATGAGATTGTGGACAGCTTCCTCCTCTATGAGCATAGAAGGCCACATTTCAAGTGCAAGCAGCTGTCAAAAATTTGGCAGTATAGTATTGCAGCCTGTGGGTGGGTGGATAGTTGGCAGCATACTTGCGCTTGCATTCCAAGGAATGGGGTAAGGACAACTGAACGCTGCGCTGGGACAAGGATGTGGACGGTGATAGCTGCAAGTCTGCAATGACAGAGGCATCTTCACATACGCCAAGGATCACTTGTGATGGGCACACTTTTAGGCAGTGACCTGGGAGTCAGAGATGCTTCCAGGGGTCTTCCCCATGATGTTCCCATGTCTTTTCAGCACTGTATGCATGTGTCTGATGATGTGTCACATACCACATGGCCAGATAAGGTTGTAAAATGTTAAAATTACATTTCCCAGTGAATGCATTTGTCTTTCTTGAAAGAAAAGCAAAAGTGCAAAAACGCATCAAAAATGCTATGTGTGAACATAGCCCAAGGTGTGGAGGATCATTTTTGTTTTTGTGTATTTATGTTACATTGGGTTCGTTACTCGGTCCAAGCACTCGAGCATTCCAATTTGCTCGACCCGAACAATGAGTACCTGAGCATTTTAATGCTCGCTCATCACTAGTTAAAATATGAATAAAAAAAAACAACTAAAAAAAATAAAAAAGTTTCTCAATTTGAAAGGTCATTTGAAGCTCTAGGATAAAACTACGTTCAGTAGATCACTGGACCCACTTTAGACATAATTTCATTGGGATAAACTTATAGCTGGGATGATAATTGAAATCCTCATGATATGTTTAGATGCTGCAGATGTTATCCATGTGTAGCAAAATGTGATGTAACTTTCCAATCAAATACAGAGCAAAAACTTGACAATTTGAGGTGTACCCTCAAATATGTAGTGAAAGCATCTATTATATGTGAATGGGAGTTTAGAAAAACTCCTATAAGTAGTGATGTAGTTTAAAAGGGGTTATCTGGTCTAAAATAAACAGTCTGCAGTCACTCTGTGTGGCTGCAGACTTTTGAATCGCCCTAGCGCAAGTCCTGTGCTTTGCGAGGATTCGCCGGCTTCTGAGGTGGGAACGGTGGTGATGTATGCCATGTGCATACTCCTGGGCAGAACCCTTCTAGTGAGCATGGTCTCGCTCCATACAAATGTATTGAGCAAGGGAGAGGCATTCTAGTGTGTGTGGCCATCCAGTGGGTGCGGTTATCTTGTGGGCGTGGTCTCGCTCAATACACTTGAGTGTAGACTGGATTGGAGAGAGGCAGACAAGAAGTTAGATATAAAAAAAAATTAGATAAATGTGAAATATATATCTTACCATTGTGAGATTTAAAGCTTTCTATAAGGGGAGTTAATTCATCTTGAATTCTGGCTTCCACACTTTTCTTCCCCACTCCAAAGTCTCGAAGTGTTGATAGCGTGAACCTCCTCATGGATTTCCACATTTCTCCATTAGTATATATTATGCCTTAATCATAGTTATATATGAGAAAGGAAAACATTAAGCTTTTGCAACAATTAATGACTCATTTTGAAGAAAAAGTTGTATTGTGTTTCTAAATAGCTTAGAAAAAGACGCCTCAGAGGAGATCTCATTTACATGTATAAATATATGTGTGGTCAGTACAAAGGACTAGTACATGACTTATTCCTTCCAAAGACCATACTAAGGACCAGGGGGCACTTATTACGAGTGGAAAAAAGGCGATTCAGGCACCTAAACAGGAAAGGGTTATTTACAGTCAGAACAGTCGGACTGTGGGATGCCGACCACAAGAGGTAGTAAGGGCTGACACTATAATAGTTTTCAAAAAAGGGCTGGATGATTTCCTCAAAACACATAACATTTTGGGCTACACTTAAATTTGACAAATTGTACAATGGGGGGAGGAAGGTTGACCTTGATAGATCTAGGTCTTTATTCAACCTACATTGCTGTGTTACTATGTTACTATGTGTAATCTAAATAATCCAACTAGTGGTTTTCTTACCAATTAAAGAAGTAGAAATCTGTGACTTAAAAATTGCATTTATAAATAATACTCACAAATAATGCATGTAAATTGACCACAGAGTTGTCAAACATCATATTAATTATACTATTAATGAGAATGGAAAGGAAGGATGATGGTAACAAGACAGATGCAGAGAGGGAAGAAGAAAAAGGAGCAAAAGGAAGATAAGAAAAAAAATCAAGAAATGGAACTAAGGACAAATAAAGAAAATTATGATAAAACTAAAGAAGAAAGTTGGAGAAGTAGATGATAGATGAGGAAGAAAAACTGAGGAAGGAAGAAAAGTAGAATGAAGATGATAACGATGGAGAAGAAAAAGGTGAAGGAAGAGTAATGAAGAGGATGATTTTTATAGTGATGAGGAAGGAGATGGAAAAAAAAGCCGGGAAGGAGAAAATGATGAAAATACTATAAAAATGATGACGATAATAATTAAGTAGATGAATAATTAGAAAAAGAAAATAATAACAGAAGAAAGATGAAATCAAAGAAAACAAGAAAAATAAAAATGATGATGATAAGGAAGATGAATGAATGAGAGGAAGGAAACAGAATAAGATGCATAGAAGTAGGAGATGAAGGAAAAGGAAGATAAAAGTAAAAAAGAAGACTGCTGGCTAATTTTTGGGAATGGCCAGAGCTCCTCCCTCCCCTTCCTCAGCTCCCTCCCATCCCTTTTTTTTTGTCTCTTTCTTGTTCATCTTCACCCTTAACTGACAAAAAATGTTCAGTTTGCTGGAGAAAAGGGATTAGAATTATGATGAAGTAGGAGTAAGAAGAATACAGAAGTATAGACAATAGCCACTACGACTTTCTGCAGTCATTACACAACTTCTAAGAACCATAGATGTTCAAAATGTTCTTCAAATCATAATATTTGTGTGACATGCAGAAGTAGTGCTGTTGCTTTAAAATCATTCAGCAACTATTAGTAGTAGCACAAGCACATGAGCCAGGAAGTGTTGTGCTCCAGAAGCATCCAGCAACTAGAGGGGTTAACACAGTCACAGGAGAAGGGGAGTGTTCAAGCCAAGCCCCAGGGGGATTGTGGGGAAGTTGTTTACTGTCTGGCTGGAGCCGAAGAGAAAGGTAATGTGTGTGTTCTGTATCGCACAGAAGCGCCCCATGCAAGTGAAAAGGATTCAAGTCAGGAGTAAAGCTAAGTACTGGTCAGTTTGAGTTCCTGAACTAGCAGAGCAGAGTATTGTCAGGCTGAAAGAGAAGGACATAAAGAAATGGTGTCACAGGGACCATCTCCCTCAGCAAACCCTCCCCTCTCCTCCATCTCACTGTGCTGTAAAGAATGCTGTGTTCATTAATGTACATTTGCATTAGAACTGTGCTGTCCTGTACTACTGGGAAGACTGTGAACTGCTGTGCTGCTAAGGAAACTGTACTGTTTGTCACTGGAGCCTGTTGCTCATAAGACTTAACTTGCACTGGCTGTGCGGCTGCTTATTAAACGCTACTGTTCTACCGTTTATAAGGACTCTTATCAAGTGTGTCTGGTCAGCAAGTGAAACAACCTACGTGTCTGTGCCTGAGGGTCAATACCAGTGTGCCTGAGAGAAGCTGCAGCACATGGTTCTCCCAGGCTTCAAAAGAAGTCATGTAACCTGTCTTGCTCCTATCTGAACCTAGCGGCGTCCGTGTAACATTGGTGGCCCATACGGGGAATCCTGAGTGGGAATTAGTGTGTAGAGGGAGAAGAGGAAAAGTGTCTGGAAAAACACAGCCGCACAGCACCTCAACTCAACTCTAGTACACCAGTTAAAGGGGACCAGCCCTAAAGAAAAACTCACTAGCAGCAATGGATGTGGAAATACAAATGGACATAATTAGTGAGCTACTTCTTCAGTTAACCTGTGAAGAATTGAGAACATTAGCAGAACATATAAAGATCAAACAGATTTCCAAAGCACACAACCGCAGGCAACTGTTAGCTGCCATTAATGCAAAAATGGATGAGCTGGGGGAGAAAGAAGCTGAAGACGTCATGGGGACAATCCTCCAGGAACTCATACAGTTTCTAACCAGGTTGAAGTTGGACGATGGAGGGGCGGCACCAATTACCAAAAGCGGGAATCTCCGTCCGCAGACTGAACTACAGGAATTGAAAGAACAATTCAAAGCCCTAACAACAGCCCTGCAGGAATTGACCAAAACCTCTGAATGGGTCATAGACTCAGGCAGGACCTTTAACCTGCCCGGGTTAGATAAATCAGGGAGACAGTCCTCTCTAACACCAAAAATCATCATAAAGAAAGAATTCAAGATCCTGGGACAGATTGGAGAGTGTGGACAGAAAGAGAAACTGTCTTATAGGAACTTATTGCACCAGATCGATGCAGGCTTACAGAAAGGCTACCAGCCAGATGAGATTGTTTAGGGGGTGGTGAAAGCAATCAGCCCAGGACTGAACCTCCGTAGTTTCCTAGAAATGAAAAGTCAATTCACCTTGCAACAGCTGAAGTTGATATTAAAAGGGCACTATAAAGAAGAGAATTGTTCCACCGACTCATTAACCTCTCACAGAAAAATAATGAATCACCCCAAAATTTCTTGTTCAGAGCAATTGAACTGAAGGATAGACTGTTGTTTGCATCCAGAGATGTAGCGCAAGAGAAGTTTGATGCTAGACTAGTCCAGAAGAAGTTCTTGAGATCATTGGGAACAGGATTAATCAGCAAAGATATCAAGTTGTAGCTGAAACAGTACCTAGAAAATCCTGGCATTTTTGACAAAGTCCTAATTGAAAAAAATGAATGAGGCTGATAGTTTGGAGTCAGAAACTGAACAGAAGTTAAAGAAAGGCTCTGCTCCTAAAATTACCAAAATGAGTCAGCTGAAGTTGGAGACCCCCGGTGGCCAGTCCGCAGATCATCATAGAGACCCTCCATTGCCACCTCCGAGAGGAAACCTTAAATCACCAACAAAAGAGAGGCCTGCCAGCGCTGACTGGAAGGAAGTAATAGGTGAACTGCGAGCCTAGTTGATTGAGGTGAAAAAGTTGATTAGTTCCAGGCCAGAATCGGTATCCCTTGAACCCAGGAGTGGGTTCCAAAACAGAAGATACCCGGCTTGTAAAGCGTGCCGTTCATCAAATCAGAGTACGGTGTGTGTCCACTGTCTAAGAAGTGGTGAGGAAGGACATTATACCAAGGAATGCCAATGCTCATGGTCGTTTGGGTTATAGGATAGGAGGTTACCAGTGCGAGGAAAATGGTAACCACGACACGGAGGAGGCCCCAGAAGCAAGTCCAAATCTCACCAAACCCCAGAATGGGGCAGAGGATCCTATCCTGCATTATAATGTAATCAGTGAGGTCATCACGAAACACAAGACAGGGGCATTGGTGGTGAATGCAATTGCCACATCACTCACCATACCCAACGCCGTGGTGGAAAACGTGATTCATAGAGTAAAGAAAGTACAGAATACAATGGACCTAAAGGATGTCAAGGTAGGTTTGCTCCCAACCATCATCCCTGCACACCATATGGTGGGGGTGAAATGTGGAGTCCGGGTAGAACCGGAAAGAAAAGTCCAGAAAAGACTGCTCGTGCCAAAAGACTCCTCAGAACTTCCGGAATGCCTAGTTCAAGGTGAGACTATGCTTACGATTCCTACTGGTTTGCTTGAGTGACAGTACCGGTGATGAATACTATGAGACACGAAATTAGACTGGATCCAAAGACTGTGTTAAGTCACATTGAAACCGTTAAAACTATATATATCTAGCCAGTGTGAGACCACCCAAGGGGTCTACAGTGAATTCAGTCTCCCCACCAAGGAACCGCAGTTGCCCAGGGGAGGAAATTGCGCAACCCACCTCAGGTTCCTGGGATCCCCCAGTACCCCTGGAACACTTGTGTGCTGAAGATCTAGCGGTAGCAAAACAGATGCTGAGAGAAGAGTGTCATGTGTTCTCCAAAGATGACTCTGATATAGGCTGTATCCCGTCGTTGCATTTGAAAATCAATTTGAAAGATACGACCCCAGTAACCAGAAGTTACATGTCTGTGCCAAAACCATTACATTGGGAAGTGTAAGAATATTTACAGGATTTCATCAACAGAGGTTGGGTCCAAAAGTTGAAGTCGTCTTATTCATCTCCTATTATCTGTGTTTGGAAGAATGATGGTACGCTGAGACTCTGTTGTGATTACCGGGAACTAAACCGAAAGTCACTACCAGATTGACATTCGATACCAAAGATCCAAGATATGCTGGATAGCCTATTAGGAAGCACCTGGTTCTCTGTCCTTGATCAGGGTAAGGCATACCACCAAGGGTTTGTCGAAGAGTCCAGTAGACCCTTGACAGCATTCATCACCCCGTGGGGATTATATGAGTGGATCCGCATAACATTTGGGCTCAGTTCAGCTTCAGCAGAATTCCAGCGGAGCATGGAGACATGTTTAGGAGGATTGAGAGACGATATCTGCCAGCCGTACTTGCATGACAATGTGGTACACAGCAAAACCTTCCGGGAGCATGTTGAACAAGTGAGGACCGTATTACTGCAGTATCAACAACACAGAGTTAAGTTGACCCCAAAGAAGTGTGAACTGTTCAAAAGACAATTCCGATTTCTAAGGAAAATTTGTGTCCAGAGAAGGATATACCATGGACCCAGCAGAAATCGCTCCGGTACTGGCCTTAAAAGAGAAGCTGCCCTCTACCGTAGGAGAGTTGAGGCAGATATTAGAATTCCTCTCCTACTATCGCACTTATGTTCGGAACTTCTCCAGGATTGCCACCCCATTATACCTCCTCTTGGAGGGAGACGACAGAGACAACAACAACCAAGGATAAAAAGAAGAACGTGGGTAGGAACGGACTTAACAGAAACAACTGTTTCGTCCCAACAGCCCATTCTCTGGACAGCAGACCACCAGGGGGTATTGGAAGAACTAGTAAACTACCTGGTAAAACCACCCATCTTAGGATATCTTGATTTCAATTTACCATTTGTTCTTCATTGTGACACTTCTCTAGTTGGACTGGGAGCTGCCCTGTATCAGCATCAAGGTGGAAAAAGGAGAGTCATCGGTTACGGTTCTAGAACGTTGACAGAAGCCGAGAAGAATTACCATCTACATTCAGGAAAATTGGAGTTCTTAGCATTGAAATGGGCTATCTGTGAATGATTTAGAGATTATCTCTACTACAGCAAAGAGTTTGAGGTATACACTGACAACAACCCTTTGATCTATGTTCTTACTACAGCCAAACTGAATGCAACAGGTCAGAGATGGGTCGCTGAACTAGCTGACTTCAATTTCAGCATCAAGTATAGGCCAGGAAAATGCAATGCAGATGCTGACGGATTGTCAAGAATGCCACTAGAGCCACAGGAGTTCATGCAAGAATGCTCAGAGGAATCAGTCTGGAAGCAATTGAGAGCACTATCCAAGCAGTACAAGCTTATCAGGAGAAAGACACACCATTGTGGTGTCCGCTGACGGTGGAAACCACCATAAAAGCAAGAGAAGAAGATAACCCCCAGTCTATTCAACAACTACCAAAAGGGAAAATCTGTAGAGCACAACAGGAAGATCAGATAATTGGTAGAATACTATTTTATGTGGACCAAAATTGGTTTCCAAGTAAACGGGAAAGAGAGAATGAGTTACAAGCAGTAGCTGTTTTATTTAAAGAATGGACGAAGCTCTACCTCAGTGAAGACAGTATCCTGTATCGTAAAAGGATGACAAAACCGGCAGTTGTTATTACCCAGAGTATTCCGTAGGTTGGTCTTCAAAGATCTCAATGAAAACATGGGACATCTGGGAGTGGAAAAGACAAAAAATTTGATCCGTGAACGTTTCTTCTGGCCGTACATGCAGAGAGATACTGAGAGGTACGTGACCATGGAGTGTGGGTGTCTGAAAGATAAACGTCCCAAAACATCAACCCAGGCACCTATGGGCAATATCCAAACTACACATCCGTTTTATATGGTCTCAATAGTCTTTCTACATCTCCAGACGTGCAAGGGTGGTTGCGAATAGATCTTGGTGGTGATGGACCATTTCACTCGGTTTGCTCAAGCATATGCCACCACCAATAAATTGGGTCAAACAGCGGCAGAGAAGATCTTCAATGATTTTGCTTTGAGGTTTTGGTTCCCTATGAGGTTACACCACAATCAAGGAAGAGAATTTGAGAACTAGCTCTTTGCCAAGCTAGGAAAGTACTGTAGAATTCAGAGATCCCACACAACGCCCTATCACCCAGAGGGTAATGGACAAGTGGAATGTTTTAATCAGACATTATTGTCGATGTTGCGCACTGTAACAGCTGATGAGAAGAAAGACTGGAAGAGTTCTCAAAAAGTGGTACATGCCTATAACTGTACAAAGAGCGATGCAATGGGTTACTCACTCTTTTTCCAATTGTATGGATGATCGCCAAGACTGCCAATCAACATCATGTTCGATACTCCAGTGTCAGAGACTTACAGAACGTATCCTGAGTACATTTGGAAATGGAAGGAACGTATGGCAGAGGCATACAACATAACGTCCAAAGTGGTTATGCAAGGACAGAGCAAGAGTAAGGAGTACTATGATTGAAAATGTTATGGAGCAGAATTGGCACCTGGAAGCCAGTGGCTAGTCAAGAACATACGTGAGAAAGGCGGTCCAGGAAAACTTTGTTAGTACTGGGAAGACAAGGTGTATGTGGTCGTAAGGTGGAAAGCTGATGACAGCCCAGTGTATGAAATCTGATTGGAAACGGGAGACAAGAAAACCAGAATAGTAAATCGGAATTTACTGCTACCCTGTGATTATCTCCCACCACAACAAGACTTCCCAGAAGAGTTCTTATCAAGGAGTACAGATGAAGTCCAATTCAGATCTGATGATCGAACACCGGCCCCTGAAGAGACCAATTGACACTCAGGAGGAGCGGTACTACCAGACCGTGCGGAAACAAACGACTCAGGACAAGTACAGGAACTTACAGAGGCAGCTCCAAGAGCATCTGATGAAGCAAGGGAAATGAGTATGGTGGAAGAAACTTCTGTGACCGAAGAACCCATGGTCTCTGATGAACAACCCACCAGGAGGATATCGACTCGAGACGTGAGGAGGCCCATGATGCTGACATATGAGACACTTGGTGAACCGAGTCAAGTGCTAAGGACTGCCGACTGGAAACAGGTATCTCTGCCTATTGACCAGATAAGCCCACTTGAGTGGTATTCACCACCGAGAGGCAGTATGTAAGATGTTGCATGGTGGAAAGACTTGTTTTCATGCTTTGATTTTCTTTAAAAAACTTTGTAGAAACAAAGCACTGTTAAAGCATAGAGAGAGAGCTGGTTGAATACGTACGAAAAGCTCCAGCTGAAGAGATGCTAATTGTTTTAATTGTGTTGTTTATTTCTTACAGGCATCCTAAAAGAAAAAGGTTGTAAGATTAAGTTGTTATTAATGTTTATGAATATTATACCGATTTCACAATGACAATTTGCATATAAAGTTATCCAACTTTCATCACTGTCTTAGAATTGGTCAGACTGACCAATTAAGATGAATGTCGAGGACGAAATTCAAAAAGGAGGGAAGAGTGTGACTTGCAGAAGTAGTACTGTTGCTTTAAAAGCATTCAGCAACTATTAGAAGTAACACAAGCACATGAGACAGGAACTGTTGTGCTCCAGAAGCATCCAGCAACTAGATGGTTTCACACAGTCACAGGAGAAGGGGAGTTTTTTAGCAGAGCCCCAGGAGTATTGTGGGGAAGTTGTTTACTGTCTGACTGGGGCCGAAGAGAAAGGTGATGTGTGTGTTCTGTATCTCACAGAAGCGCCCCTGCAAGTGAAAAGGATTCAAGTCAGGAGTGAAGCTAAGCACAGGTCAGGTAGAGTTCCTGAACTAGCAGTGCAGAGTATTGTCAGGCAGAAAGAGAAGGACTAGAAGAAATGGTGTCACAGGGATCATCTTCCTCAGCAAACCCTCCCCCCTCGTCCATCTCACTGTGCTGTAAAGAATGCGGTATTCATTAATGTGCTTTTGCATTAGAATTGTGCTGTCTTGTACTACTGGGAAGACTGAACTGCTGTGCTGCTAAGGAAACTGTACTGTTTTTCACTGGAGCCTGTTGCTCATCAGACTTAACTTGCATTGCCTGTGCAGCTTCTTATTAAATGCTACTGTTCTACCTTTTATGAGGACTCTTGTCAAGTTTGACTAGTCAGCAAGTGAAACAACCTACGAATCTGTGCCTGAGGGTCAATACCCCTGTGTGCCTGAGAGAAGCTGCAGCACATGGTCTATGGTCGCCCTGAGTAACGGTTCCCCCAGGATTCCAAAGAATTCATGTAACCTGTCCCACCTCTATCTGAACCTAGCGGAGTGCATGTACCATTTGCTCATCAATGATTTTTGTTGATGTTTTTAGTAGATCTTCAATTAGCAGAATCAGCTCTAGTATTTTTCTCTCCTAACAGGTCACCATTG
This sequence comes from Phyllobates terribilis, assembly GCF_046119375.1. Taxonomy (NCBI): domain Eukaryota; kingdom Metazoa; phylum Chordata; class Amphibia; order Anura; family Dendrobatidae; genus Phyllobates; species Phyllobates terribilis. The sequence goes on along the minus strand of NW_027362769.1, from coordinate 344,185,636 downwards.
TGGATTTTATGATTCATAGATTGCGCAATATTATAGTTTTATAATTCTATTATAGTTCTATAAATACCATGTTGATTGGAGACAATTTTGAAGATTGGAGAAGTCGCCCGTTCTCCAAAATCCTCAGCTTGGGTAATAAGTGCTTCCTTTACAATCTTATATCCAGCAAGTATCACCATTTTCTTGGGTCCAAAATGGACAGTAAATATTTCGCCATACTTCTCAGAAAGCTGTAAAATATCATAATTTGTTTAAGTATATACATATTTATTTGAATAGTACAGACAGATTTGTATTTTGAAACCACAGTGTCGCTTAAAAAAGGTCTATAAGATAAGTTTCCAACAAGACACATTTACTGTTGAGTCCATGAAGCAGGGGAAGTATGCAAAAGACTTAAAGGACATAAACAGTTGTGCACTGCATAGGTAAGATGGTGCAAGGCATTCCACATGAATTGCCTGGAAGTGCTGAGTAGTTTGACTGTGATTGCAAGTGATTTGATGTTCGAGTGAAAAAGAATATTCCTATTTCTCTGCAACACCCAAGCTCTCTGCCTCAATTTCGAAGTGTAACCACCAAGCTTAGCGCCTCATTTGTGACTTATAATTATTACAAGTTTTGCCTATGTATGGTGCTGCATCCATTAGCCTTGTGCTCTCAAAGAGTGTAAGTGCTACACTGTCCGGCCTCCTATTGAGTAAGCTGTAAGTTTACTCTTCTTTATCTATAATTGCCCTATCCTGGGAGCCATGTTTACAATCAAAGACACCCACAACTAATGACCCACTTGCATATTTATTCATTGATACAGTCCAAGTCCAAAACACACTTCAGTGAGGAGATTTCAAAACTGTATCTGATAAAACTCAGTTCAGCAGCTTGTGATGAATAATCACATTTATTGAGTTTTGAGTTTAGACCAATTTCTTTGGAGTTCAGTTGGGTTCATAACTATAAACAGGGATCGTGATTATCAACTATTTAAAGTATCGTAATTTTTAAGTTTTTTTTATATTTTTCAGACACTTTACATGTCCACTGATCAGTGGGAGTCGGTGTCCAGAGATCCTCACTTATTGCTGAGAAGACGGCAGAGAAGTGTGACCCTTTGACAGCAGGAATACACAGCTCCTGCTCATGAGATTACATGAAACAGAGTGTGGATATAATAGAAAGCCTATGACTTTCCAATGTATCCATACGCCATTGTGTGCTCACTCGGCCAGGAGTTGTGTGCTCCTTCTCTGCGGTCTTTCCAGTGATTTGTGAGGATCTCAGGCCCAAAACCACTCATAGAAAGTGCCTGTAAAATGCAAAAACGTTTAGTTACTCTTTGACGATTTCATATGTCCATATATTTTGCACTTTCTCAGATGTTAACTAGTGATGAGCGAGCACTAAAATGCTTGGGTGCTCGAAGCTCAGATCGAGCACATTGGAATGCTCGGGTGCTTGACCCGAGCAACGAGCCCAATGTAAGTCTATGGGAAACTCGAGCATTTTTCTGGCGGTCCCCCCGGCGGTCTGCAGAAGGTCAAAAATTGCCCAAATCAATGGGAACAGTGCTCAATTAAATGTCAGGCAGGCAGAATATATAGGCAGACAGGCAGGCAGGGTATATAGGAGGATGAATGAAAAACATAGCAGGGCACTCCGATTTTCATGCACCCGTCTCTTTAAAAAAGCCGGCCGGCAATTCATCAGCGGCATACACCGGTACCGGACAATTTAGAACAGAAAGAATAGAGCATCACACATAGATTAGATAGATAGAAACATGTCAGTCACATATATAATAAGTACAGTGACAGTGTTGGTTACTGTACTTGTTATTTATTGTTAAAATAAAGGATTGTTATACTTCAGAGACATTGCTTGCGCTCTGCAGTGTCTCCGAAGGATGGCAGCATTCTGCTACCATCCAGCCTGCCATCTCAATGCCGTCCCAGCATGGGAGAATTCTCCTGCTCAAGCGGTGATGTCATTTGCTGGCACCGCTTGAGCATTAGAATTCTCCCACACTGTCAGTGACATGCATGAGGTGAGCTGAGTACATTGGACATGAACTCGGCTCATCTGGATGCCGTCACAGCCAGACACTGAGGAGCTTCACTGAGGAGCTTCTCAGTGTCTGCAGCATGGCAATCTGGATGGCAGCGTTCTGCTGCAATCCAGCCTATCATGTCAATGTAGCAGAGCTGAAGCCGTCCTGGGAACTATGAAAAGGTAAGGATGAGGTTGGTTTTTTATTTCACTTTTATTGCAGGAGATCATTGGCTTCAGCTGCAATGGGCATGACGGTAAGTAGAGTTTAATTTAGAACATTAAAGAATTGTGTCTTTATTTCAATTAAAGGACTTTATTCTGGGTGTTTGTGTTTTTTTTTTTAACTTTAACTATGGGGTTAGTAATGGGGGTGTCTTATAGATGCCTCTCCATTGTCATCCTTCAGAGACATTGCTTGCGCTCCGCAGTGTCTCTGAAGGATGACAAGCTGGATGGCAGCATTCTGCTACCATCCAGCCTGCCCTCTCAATGCCGTCCCAGCATGGGAGAATTCTCCTGCTCAAGCGGTGACGTCATTTGCTGGCACCGCTTGAGCAGGAGCATTCTCCCATGCTGTCAGTTACGTGCATGAGGTGAGCTGAGTTCATTGGACATGAACTCTGCTCATCTGGATGCCATCACAGCCTGACACTGAGGAGCTTCACTGAGGAGCTTCTCAGTGTCTGCGGCATGGCAAGCTGGATAGCAGCGTTCTGCTGCGATCCAGCCTGTCATGTCAATGTAGCAGAGCTTAAGCCATCCTGGGAACCATGGAAAGGTAAGGATGAAGTTGGTTTATTATTTGACTTTTATTGCAGGAGATCGTTGGCTTCAGCTGGAATGGGCATGACGGTAAGTAGAGTTTAATTTAGAACATTAAAGAATTGTGTCTTTATTTCAATTAAAGGACTTTATTCTAGGTGTTTGTGTTTTTTTTCTTTCTTTCACTATGGGATTAGTAATGGGGGTGTCTTATAGACGCCTCTCCATTACCAACCTGGGCTTGATGTCAGCTGGCATTATTAGCTGACATCAACCCCAACCCTATTACCCCACTGCCACTGCTACAGGGCAGTGGGAAGAGCGAGGCTAAGTGCCAGAATTGGCACATCCTATGGATGCGCCATTTCTGGGGCGGCTGACGGCTGGTGTTTCTAGCCTGGGAGGGGGCCAATATTCATGGCACCCTTCCTGGGCTATTAATACCATCCCCCAGCTGTCTGCCTAGCCTTTGCTAGCTATTAAAATAGGGGGGACCAAACGTCATTTTTTTGGGGGGTCCCCCATTTTAATAGCTAGTAACAGCTAGGTATTCAGCTGGGGGCTGATATTAGTAGCCTGGGAATCTCCGTGGGTATTACCCCCTTCCCAGGCTTCAAACATCTGCCCCAGCCATCTGCTTAACCTCCACTACAGACTAAAATTACGGGGAACCACACGCCAATTTTTTTTTTTAATAAATCCTTTATTTTAACACTAAATGACAAGTACAGTAACCAACACTGTCACTGAACTTATTATATATGTGACTGACATGTTTCTATCTATCTAATCTATGTGTGATGCTCTATTCTTTCTGTTCTAAATTGTCGGGTACAGATGTATGCCGCTGCTGAATTGCCAGCCAGCTTTTTTAAAGAGACGGGTGCATGAAAACACAATTTTTTTTTTTTTTAAATAAATCCTTTATTTTAACACTAAATAACAAGTACAGTAACCAACATTGTCACTGTACTTATTATATATGTGACTGACATGTTTCTATCTATCTAATCTATGTGTGATGCTCTATTCTTTCTGTTCTAAATTGTCGGATACCGATGTATGCAGCTGATGAATTGACGGCTTTTCATGTTTCACTGTGAGCACTGTTCCCATCGATTTGGGCAATCACTGTAATGCCACAACCACCATGGCTGTGACATTACAGTGAGCGGCACACAATCCCTGCATGATTGGTGCTCTAAATAGTGCCAAACATGCAGGACGGGGACCCGAGCTCCCGCCCGAGCATCTCGAAAGTACTCAGCGAGCTCCGAGCATCTCGAGTACTGGGATGCTTGGGCAAGTACCGAGCATGCTCGCTCATTACTAATGTTAACTAGTGTTGAGCGAGTATGTTCTGTTAACCCTTTCGCCGAGTATGCTCGGGCGAGCACCGAGTAGTTACAGCTGCTTGGTGTTATGTTTAAATCACTCCCGTGTACATGATTTGCGACTGACAGATTTATTACATGTGAGGAATGCAAAAGAAACAATGATTCCTCACATGTAATAAAGCTGTCAAACATTCGCAAATCATGCACACAGAAGTGATTTAAACTTAACACCGAGCCGCTGTAACTACTCAGTGCTCGCCCGAGCATACTCTGCGAAAGGGTTCACAGAACATACTCGCTCAACACTAATGTTAACCATTAAAATGTACTTACATAGCCTCTAATAACACAGAAAAATATCAGAAAGCTGAACTTTGAAGCCCTGTCATTAGCAGAAGACATATCACTTGTGCAGCAGGCAGTGGCCGTGCAACCAATGAATACCTCCGCCATCTGGAAAGTATAAGAGCAGTAATGCTACCTACTAAACTGCATATAAGGGACTTTTCAAATGATATTTTCCATACCTACTAGAAACTAGTAGATTGTGCTACACTTGAGTTCTCAAGGCTCAGTGGGGATTGATTGGCCTAAACATGGAGGCTTTTTGACCACTTTTTTGCCATCTAGCTATTGGAGAAGGAGTAGCTGTATTTGAAAAGGGGCCCACTTGTTTATAGTTCTGTCCCTGTTCTGACAATTAGTGGGGGTTATGATAAACTGCCCTTAGATACCAAGGAAAATTTTCCTATGGTTAATTGTCTCATTTCAGCCCAATGATACAAGGTATTCGTTCAATATAATACAATGCCTCTGTACAAGCCAAACTGATAAAAATGTTGTTTTTTGCAAAGTGTGGTGAGAAAGAACTCAACAAAACTGATCTAAACACTAAACATTATTAAAGAGAATGCTCACCCAAAATAATCTGTAGAAGTGATCAGTTAACCAGTACAGATTTGTTTTTTTTCCATGGTGATCAACTGTGAATCCCTAGGAAATTCCAACACCAATGCCCAACTCTACTCATGCTCTTGTGGCTCAATGCACATAAATCTATCCCATAATATTGGCCATAGTAGGGAGAATCATCCACATAATATTAGCCATAGTTTTAGAATGAAATCATCAACGCTCTTGGAAATGGTATTGGAGATACATTTGGCCATACTGTATATAAAATGCTATGGAATTTTCATTAATCCATTGTTTTCTTCATCGATATTCTCATTAAAGGAATATGGCACTAACTGAATAAATTAACACATTGAAAACCATGACAACAAAATATGGTTGCATGCATCTCCAGCAACATGACCAATCTACATTACATCAAGGGGTTCTTCACTTTGAAGAATTCCTATTTTATTAGATGGTCCCTTGATAATAGGTTGATCACAAAGTGTCCACCAGCGAACAGCTCCAGGGATCAGCTATCATTCCAGGGAAAGCTGACAGTAAATATTCAATTTCTTGGCATGTCCACCACAGGGAAATGAAGCGTTACACAGTGCCCATTCCCACCAATGGTTCATGTATAATACAGTAAGGGACAAGACCTTCAGACCTTTACTGCCCACCATGTATTCATTTATACCTGTATCATTCAGCAACCACCCCCATTTCCTTTGCCCCAGTAAAAAACTGTTGTACCCTCCTTGACTATACAGTAAGTACAGTATCCTACCTTCATCAGAGATTCGTGGGGCCTTTTCAGGTCCACCAGGTGGAGATTTCCAATGACAGGCAGAGGGATAGGTCCAGGGGGCATCTTTACTGTGCTCTTTTTAATTACATTTATCCAATAGATGAATAGTGCAGCGAAAATTGAAAAGTATACCAACACATCGGCTCTAGCCAAAAAGTAGGCAGTAAAATCCATATTGAAGTAATGTTAAGAGTCTGTTCTGATTGTGCTGCTGACCTTATATTTATACACATGGGCTTTTTTTCCCTACATGTGTTAATCTACTTATGGATAAATAAACTGGGATAAACTTATTGGACCAATGCCATTTAACTTGGTAAATATACTGGGGCATAAATAAACTGGGATGAACTCATTAGCCCATTGCCATTTATCTTGGTCAATCTACTGGGGCACAAATAAACTGAGATAAACTCATTGGACCATTGCCATTTAACTTGGTAAATATACTGGGGCATTAATAAACTGGGATAAACTCATTAGCTCATTGCCATTTATCTTGGTCAATCTACTGGGGCACAAATAAACTGAGATAAACTCATTGGACCATTGCCATTTAACTTGGTAAATATACTGGGGCATAAATAAACTGGGATAAACTCATTAGCTCATTGCCATTTACCTTGCTCAATCTACTGGGGCACAAATAAACTGGGATAAACTCATTGGCTTATTGCCATTTACTTTGATTAACGATCTTGGCTTAGATTGTACAATCTTGATTTATTATACATAGCATTATGCATTTTATCCAAGGTGTATTATAATATGATGGTGTACCGTAGGATACAGAAATATGATTTGCAATTTTTGTCTTTTTGTTCTGGAGTTGTATCAATGCCATGGTGTAAAATTCACATACTATGGTTTGGGGACACAAATAAATCGATTTGCAGTTATAGCAGGATGAACTTTGCATTAGATTTTGTGTATTAAAGGTTTTAGTAAATTACCAATGTAATCAGCTAAACAGAATTTTTAGGCAAGAGGCTGAAAAGATTTTACATTTTTGGAGATATCTTACAATTACATCAATGTGAGCCTAGAATTTGTCTTCTCCAACAGTGGTCTGTCTACACAGAAGAGAGGGGACCTCATCGCAAAAATTGAGCCATTTTTTGCCACGTAGGACATGACCTACAGAATAAGACCAGTATTAGTTGAGGTTCCTCCTCACCTACAGTATTAGCTGTATTGTCTTTCATTCAGGAGTACAATCACGTTAATGCATATTTTGGGTAGTGCATATCTTTTTTTCAATTAAATCTATGTAAAATTGTATTCCCAGAAGTGGCACCGTAAAGAAATTAAAAATCTTTTGCTGCCTTCCATCACGGATTACAGCTGATCTTTGTAAGCTCAGCGATGATGAGATTAGATTATCTTTGGGGAACCTTTCAAGCCAAAAAATGGTTAACCCCTTAAATTAGACATTAATAGAGTGCAGACTTCTATAGGTGCCATAAGACTTTTCAGATGCACTGTATCCTGTATAGTATCAGAATTGAGTCTTATATTCTTCTATTGCAATCATATATCTGAAGAAGGTCCAAACTTATACCGAAACGTCATATATGTTCACTATGCATTGCAAATAAATCACCTTTTTCTACATCAATTAAGTGTCAAGTTCTTCATAGATATTATACCACAAATTGGGCTCCTACTTGTGCACCTGCTGTCAGGTGTGCCGTGCTCTACTACTACTGATTTAACCATGTCATGTTAAAAATCTTGGCCCTAAAAACTTTTAATGTAATGCATACTGTCGTAGATCGGCTCACTTGGCTGCATATGGAGGTAATTACAGGAACGCTGTATTTTTAAATTTCTTATTGGTTTATTAAAATATGACATAAACCAATGTAGAGTTCATCAAAGTAAACACAGCCCTTCTGGCATAACGGCAAAGCAAAAGAAAAGGTGCAGCACAGTCCATAAGTCTGCGGTGATCCGGCCTCTCAGGGTTAGTAAAAACACACGCTTCAGGTTAGCTTACACGGTTCAGGTTAGAGCTAGCTTCTCCAGACACATAGAAAACACTGAATGCCTCACCAGGCCATCTATTGAAACCTCAGACCACACCCTAGGGTAGAGATATGGAGAACAACCTCCTACCCGCTCTATGGTTGTTCACAAAAATCCAGCTCTTAAAATGGCTGTTTAACCCCTTTCAACACTTGTGTGCTGGAGCAAAACTTCTGGGTTTCAAATCACTGAAGCTTTAGCCTCAGTGAAACATACTTCACCTCCGCCACTTTGCCAGTAACTTTGACACAATACTTTCCAACTTTCTCTGAAGCTTCTGGAAAAAATGACCTCTTAGAAGTCACAAAAATTTCCTTGAAACCCACGGAAAGCATTGCTGACTGAAGTTTTTCTGTGCATGGCTTCGGCATGCTTTGTATTCAGATTAAGCCCAAGAATTAATAGAATATTACAACAATGCTCTATTTTTCATAAGAATGCCAATTCCGGAAGTAGTTCTTAAAAAGGGATGAAAAGTTTGACATTGCTCCCTTTCTTTGCTCCAGATATGGCTAACACCATTTAGAAATTAATGCTGATCTTCATGAGCTTAAGTGCCTGAGAGCATCACCAAGCAACATATGAAGACATTTTGAACTAGTGGTTCCTACTCTTCTAAATGCACACATGCTTGCAACTGGAATTTAAATAGAACATATCAGCACAATTTTGAAATGTAAAGTAAATATATGACTGTAATGGTGCTGTAATTAGTGATGAGCGAGTATGTTCTGTTAACCCTTTCGCCAAGTATGCTTGGGCGAGCACCGAGTATTTACAGCTGATCAGTGTTATGTTTGAATCACTCCCGTGTGCATGATTTGCGACTGTTTGACAGCTTTAATACATGTGAGGAATGTGTAAGAAATAGACATTCCTCAAATGTAATAAAGCTGTCAAACAGTCGCAAATCATGTACACGGGAGTGATTAAAACAAAACACCAAGCAGCTGTAAACACTCGGTGCTCACCTGAGCATACTTGGCGAAAGGGTTAACAGAACATACTCGCTCATCACTAGCTGCAATTAGTGATGAGTGAGCACGCTCGTCACTGCTCGATACTCGCCTGAGCATCTCACTGTTTGAGATGCTCGGTGTTCGGTGAGTATTTCCGGGATGCTCAGGCGGGAGCTCAGGTGTCCGCCCTGCATGTTTGGTACTCTTTAGCGAGCCAGTGAACTTGCAAGGATTGTCTGCCACAGGCAGAGATTGTGAGCACAATACAGAAAAATAGTGTCCATTGCATGTTCTGTCCGCTGATGCTGCCTGTTACATATAGCAATTGGACTAGATATCAGGGCTTTTTTTTTTTGCTCTTAATCCTGATTATTTTCTTAAAAAGTAATAAGAGTCCAACATTTTACTGCTCCATTTGCTTGTTAGCACTGCAGAATTCAGCCAGATCTTTTCCACCATCAGACGTGATCCCATATTACTGCGGTACAAATCCAACCATTTGTAGGGACCGTGCAAAATATTATCCTTCATTTACAGTTTGGCAGCAGTGTGGCAGTGAAGCTATTCAGACGTGGTCGCTGCCAATATTAGTAAACTACAAGGCCGATATTTAAAACCGTGGGCGTCCATCAGATGTATCCCATATTACCGGGATAAAAATGCAGACATTTGTAGGGACCGTGCAAAATATTATACTCTATTTAAAATGGGCAAGGTGTGTGGCAAGGAACGGGAAAGTGGACGTGATGGTGCATGCAGAGGCTGAAGCCATAGGCAAGCTGAAATTGTGCCACAACAAGCACCCACATCTTGTCGCCCGACCTTCCTGTCCCAATTACTAGGGGACCGCAGCACACCACTATTGATCCTACAGCAGTGTCAAAAGGTTGTTGGTTGCATAGCAGACAATGCTTCCAGTCACTTTGCCACCACCACCACCCTGTCTTCCACATGGTCAAGTCTCAGTAGCCGTGAGTCTGGACTGCACATTCCTCATCCTGATCCTCCTCCCACCATGCTGCATGCCCGGAGACAACTGATCCCACACTTGGACACTCTGAAGAGTTGTTCACTTTTTTATTTATATATTCGGGCCTCTCACCCAGCCAGCTTCAAGCGGGGGAAGAGGAGATCGCAAGTAGCAATGCCCAAATATTTGAGCAGCCACGGTCACACAAAGGTGACGGTGGGAAAGTGCAATTATTGTCGCAAGAGATGGGTGATGATGAGTGGAGGAGGACCAGGATGCGGAAGTAAAAGACGAGGTGGTGGATGATGAAGTCACTGACCCAACCTGGTAAGGTGACATGCAGAGCAAGGATAGCGGCACACAAGGGTAGGGAGGCATAGCACCACAACAGGCAGGAACAAGCAATGTGGTGACCACAGACACAAGGCGGGCAACTGTTCCCTGGAACACCATCACAACGGAAGTTGTCAGTACAACTATTAGGTCTTCCCGAGTCTGGTTGTTTTTTAAAGACTGTCCAGATAACCCCAAAAAGGCCATTTGCAACATCTGCCAGGCCAGCATCAGCTGGGGTGGCAAAACTAGCAGCATGACCACCACCAGCATCATCAGGCACATCACAGCAAAGCACCCGACTAGGACTGCTGAACGCCAGGGTCCAGAAATAGTGTCTGTAGATGACACCACTGCTCGTTTCGCTGTTGTGCATGCATGCCGATCCCCTGTCCAGGTCACATGCAAAGATGACTCCCGCCCGGCAACTGTCGTTGCACTCTCACAACTACCACCATCAGCAACCATGTCCATGTCCTGGTCCCAGCGCAGCGTTCAGTTATCCCTACCTCAGTACTTGGAACGCAAGTGCAAAATATGCCGCCAATGCCCCACAGGCCACACAATTAAACTCACACATTTTGTGAATGCTTGCATTCGAAATGTTGCCTTTTAGTCTCGTGGAGACAGAAGCTTTCTGCAACCTGATGGCAGAAGCCGTTCCTCGGTATTCGGTCCCCAGCCACCACTATTTCTCCCGGTGTGTCGTCCCCACATTACTCAAGCACGTGTCCCAGAACCTTAGCGGTTCCCTTAACAATGCAGTTACTGGGAAGATCCACTTAACCACAGACACCTGGACAAAAGCTTGTGGGCAGGGATGGTACATCTCACTAATGGCACACTGGGCTAATATAGTGGAAGCGGGGACCCAGTCAGACCTTGGGACGTAAAACGTCCTCCCGATGCCGAGGATTGCGGGCCCTGGATCAATCAGGGTTGCCCCCACATTCTACAGCTCCTGCACCATCTTCTCTTCAGCCTCCATTTCCAAAATGTCCACATCAGTTGAAAACTGGAAGCATTGCAGCACTGCCTCGGCCAAGCGGCAACAGTTTGAGCTGAAGCTAATATGCTTAGGTGACAAACCGCACACCGCTGAAGAGTTGTTGACAGCTCTAAAAGAGCAGGCAGATCTGTGGCTGTCACCGCTGAACCTACAGCCAGGCAGGTCGTATGTAACAATAGCTGGAATCTTGTGGCGGCTGTGAAGCTCACACATGTACTATGCCTTGCCCATGTGCTCAACCTAGTGGTTCAGCGGTTTCTCAAAACCTACCCGGATCTGCCCGATCTGCTTGTCAAAGTACACCGCATGTGTGCCCATTTTAGAAAGTCATCTACAGCTTCAGCCACTCTTGCTGTTCTTCAGCAGCATTTACAGCTTCCAGCTCACCAACTGGTGTGCGATATCCCCACATGTTGGAACTCAACATTGCATATGTTGGGAAGGATTTGTGAGCAGCATTGGGCAGTTGTTGAGTACCAGCTTCAAAACGTCTGTCGGTATTCAGGTCAGCCTCCGCACATGAGAGCTCAGGAGTGGCCATGGATGTCTGACACCTGTGCCAACCTCCAAAACTTTGAGGAATCCACCAAGATGTGAGCGGCGATGACGCCATAATTAGCGTCACCATCCCACTTATCTGTCTTTTGAAATTATTGCTGCTCCCAATTAATGAGGAGTAGTGATGGGCAAACACAAAATTGCTCGGGGGCTCGATGCTCGGGTAGAGCACATTGGAATACTTGGGTGCTCGACCTGAGTATAAGCCCAATATAAGTCTATGAGAAACTCGAGCATTTTTCAGGCGGCTCTCCCCGGCGGTCTGCAGAGGGCCTAAAAATTGCCCTGATCGATGGGAACAGTGCTCAATTGACATGCGAACAGCATGGGGAAGACTCCTGGAAGCATTTCTGACTTCGAGGTCACTGCTGTGAACAATCTTGTCAGAGGTATTAAGCCACTTTTACGGACTCACAATAAAACATACAAAAAAGAAACCAAAATGGATTTTCCTGGGAAATATGTTAAGGAACATGCTTTCCAGGGTACTAATGACTTGTATATGAAGCAAAATAAATCACCAAAAACAAAAATACTACTCCATACCTTGGGCTATGTTCACACTTAGCGTTTTCGATGCATTTTTGCACTTTTGCATTGCTTTCAACCGTGACAAATGCATTCACTGGGAAATGTCATTTTAACATTTTACAATCTTATCTGACCATGTGGTGTGTGAGATATCATCAGACACATCATGTTTCATTTATGAAGGAGGGACTCTGAAAGTCACAAAGCCTAATTTTATAGGGCCATCAGGCGGCCTTTACTATTCTTAAAGGGCCAGCAGTTGGTCCTCTCTATTCTTAGAGAGCCATCAGCCGGCTATGCTTTATTGTTCCCATTACTAAAGAGTGGGTCTCCTATACTGTTATTGCGTATGCAGTGAGTGGCAGGGCTGCTAAAAATTTGGATGCACCCTAATGCTACTTTGAAAATTTGAACTCACCTCAATACCCCTTTGAAGAGACTTAGAGGAGGGCCTCCTGAAAAAAATGTTCCCATTTTTAGGAAGTGGGTCTCCCATTGTGTTTGCCTATGCAGTGAATGCAACGGTTGACAAAAATTTGGAGGCACTCCAATGCCCCTTGGGAGAGACGTAGAGGGCCTCACAAAAAATGTTCCCATTATTAGGAAGTGGATCTCCAATAGTGTTGGCCTATGCAGTGAATGCAATGGCTGCCAAAAACTTGGAGGCACTCCAATGCCCCTTGGAAGACACGTGGAGGAGGGCCTCATAAAAAATGTTCCTAGTAGAAAGAAGCGGGTCTCCTATACTTGTAATACCCATGCATTAAGTGTATGGGCTGACAAACATTTACCCCTGGGGGTATACATAAACAGACTGTAAATAAATTTTTTTTACGGGCATCATAAACACCCTTTAAAAAAAATTATGGGGGCATTGCATCACGGACCACGGTCACCCTGGTGATATGGTGGTGGAGGATGAGGATGAGGAGAAAAAGGAGGAAAAGAGCAAATATACAAAATCAGGAAGCATATACCAATGTGTGGGTGTGAAAAGGTGCATGGGAATACATCTCCCAAAAAAAGACACTGGATTTGAGTTTATGTTACGCTGCTATCATTCGGTGGTGTTGAGAAGTCTGGCCCAATCCAGCCCTTGTTCATTTTTATAAGAGTCAGCCTGTCAGCATTTTCAGTTGACAGGCGGATGCATTTATCAGTTATAATTCCACCAGCGGCACTCAAAACCCACTCTGATAAAACGCTAGCGGCAGGGCAGGTCAGGACCTCCAAGGCATAGAGAGCCAGTTCATTCCACATATCAAGCTTGGATACCCAATAATTATAAGGCACAGAGGAATCACGGAGTACGTTGGTACGATTGGCAAGGTACTCCCTCAGCATCTTCCCAAACTTTGCACTCCTTGTGAGAGTACCCAAAGCCTCAGGGCCTGTGCGATGGGAGGGGCTGAGAAAATTCTTCCAGAACTTTGACAGTGTTCCTCTGCTGGATTGGAGTTGTGTCTCTCTCGCCTGTAGTCCTGGGTTGTCCAACGAACTATTACCTCTGCCGCCAGCGTTTTCAGATGGGAATTTTTTTTAATAGTTCTGCAACAAGGGCCTTCTGGTACTGCCCCATTTTTGTAGACCTGTCCGCCTCAGGAATAAGAGATATAAAGTTCTCCTTGTATCGTGGGTCTAGAAGTGTCACCAACCAGTAATGACTGTCACCCAAAATTTTGAGAACGCGAGAGTCATGGGAAAGGCAGTGTAACATAAAATCAGCCATTTGTGCCTGACTGCTAACAGACAAGCCTTCCATGTCCTCACCAAGAGAACGAGTGACCATGCTCTCCTCCTCTCTGTCCTCAGAGACAGTCCTGCCATCCAAGCTGAACAGACGGTATGACAGTTGTGCAGGTAGTACCATCTATAGCGCATGGAAATAGCTCCTGTTCTTCCTCCTACTCCTCTTCCTCATTGTCACCCAATCCACGTTGGGATGAGATGAGGCTGGGCTGTGTGTAGTCACCCTGTATGGTTCCTTGCTCCATCTCTTCGCGCTCCGCCTGCTATGCATCCTCTTTGATTGTGAGCAGAGAGCGTTTCAGAAGACAGAGAAGTGGGATGGTGACACTAATTATGGCGTTATCGCCTCTCACCATCTTGGTGGAGTCCTCAATATTTTAGAGGATAGTACATATGTCTGACATCCATGTCCACCCCTGAGGTCTTATGTGTGGAGTCTGAACTGAATACCGATGGCCTTGTTGATGCTGGTACTCAACAACTGCCCTCTTCAGCTCACAAATACTTCCCAACATCTGCAGTGTAGAGTTCCAACGCGTGGGGACATCACACACCAGTCTGTAAGCTGGAAGCTGCAAACGCTGCTGAAATACGGCAAGGGCAGCAGAAGCTGTAGGTGACTTTCTAAAATGGGCACACAGGCGGCGTACTTTAACAAGCAGATCCGGCATCTCCGGTTAGGATTTGAGAAACCGCTGAACCACGAGGTTAAGCACATGGGCCAGGCATGGTACGTTTGTGAGCTAGCCTCACCTCAGAGCCGCCACCAGTTTCCAGCCATTGTCACACATTAACATGCCTGGCTGTAGGTTCAGCGGTGTGAGCCACAGATCTGCCTGCTCTTTCAGAGCTGTCCACAACTCTTCAGCATTGTGCGGTTTGTCACCTAAGCATATTACCTTCAGCACAGCCTGTTGCCACTTGGCCGAGGCAATGATGCGGTGTTTCCAGCTTGTGACTAGTGGACATTTCGGAGATGGAGGCTGAAGAGGAGGAGGAGGCTGAGGAGGATGAGGTGCAGGAGCTGGAGACTGTGGGGGCAACCCTGATTGACCTAGGGCCCGCAATCCTTGGCGTCGGAACGACGTGTTCCATCCCAAAGTCCAACTGGCTTCCAATATGTTAACCCAGTGTGCCGTCAGCGGGATATACCGTCCCTGCCCACAAGCACTTGTCCACGTTTCCGTGGTTAGGTGGACTTTCCAGGTAACTGCGTTGTTGAGGGCACGGCTAATGTTTTGGGACATGTGCTTGTGTAATGCGGGGACGACACACCGGGAAAAATAGTGGCGGCTGCGGACCAAGTACCGAGGGATGGCCGCCACCATCAGGTTGCAGAATGCTTCCGTCTCCACGAGCCTAAAAGGCAATATTTCGATTGCAAGCAGTCGTGAAATGTGGGAATTTAGTAGTGTGGCCTGTGAGGCATTGGCTGTGTATTTTCGCCCGCGTTCCAAGGACTGGGGTATGGACAACTGAACGCTGCGCTAGGACAAGGACGTGGATGTGCTTCCTGATGCTGCTACTTGAGAGTGTGCAATGACAGGTGCAGGGCAGGAGGCATCTTCGCATGCACCATGGACAAGGGATTGGCTTGCATGCACAACAGCGGAACAAGCAGTGTTGCCACCCGCAGACACTGTTCCTGGACTCTGGTGGTGGTCAGGCTGGTAGTTTTGCCACCCCTGCTGATGCTGGCCTGGCAGGTGGTGGAATTGGCCTTTTTGGGGTTATCGGCAGAGTCTTTAAAAAACAACCAGACTTGGGAAGACCTAACAGTTGTACTGGCAACTTCCTTCGTGTTGTTGTTACGGGGAATGGTTTCCTGCCTTCAGTCTGCGGCCACCACACTGCTTCTTCTTGCCTGTTGGGGTGCTCTGCCTCCCTCCCCCTGTGTGCTGCTGTCCTCGCTCTGCATGTCCTTCTGCCAGGTTGGGTCAGTTACTATATTGTCCACCACCTCGTCTTCCACTTCCACACCCTGGTCCTCTTCCTGAGTTTCTGGCAATTGTGTCTCATCATTGTCTCATCATTGTCCACCTTTTGTGACACCTTCCCACCATCACCTTCGTGTGACCGTGGCTGCTCAAATATTTGGGCATCGCTACATGCGATCTCCTCTTGCCCCGCTTCAAGTGGACTGGGCGAGAGGCCTGAATCTATAAATGGAAAAGTGAACACCTCTTCTGAGTGTCCAAGTGTGGGATCAGTTGTCTCCGGGCACTTGGCATGGTGGGAGGAAGGGGGATCAGGGTGAGGAATATGTAGTCCAGACTCACGGCTACTGAGACTTGACCGTGTGGAAGACAGGGTGGTGGTTGTGGTGGCTAAGTGACTGGAAGCATTATCCTCTATCCAACCAACAACCTTTTGACACTGCTCTGTGTTCAATAGTGGTGTGCTGCAGTCCCATAGGATCTGGAACAGGAAGGTAGGGCGAGAAGATGTGGGTGTTTATTGTGGCACAATTTCAGCATGCCCACTGCCTCGGCTTCTGCATGCACCATCACCATCCCCATCACGTCCAGTTCTCCATCCATTGCACGCGCCTTGCCCATTTTAAGTGGAGGACAATGTCTTCCACGCTCACTACAAATGGCTGAATTTTAAGTGAAGTTATATGTAATCCGTGTGATGGAGAAACAACAGTTTTAAATACCTGGCCTGTAGGTAACTATTTTGAAAAGCAAACCGGTGTCAAAAACGTTGCTGACACTGAAAAAAATTTGAATGGAGGCCAGAAATGGCAGTATTTTCAGCGCAATTATATGTAATCTGTATGACGGACAAACCACAGTTTTAAATAGCTGGATTTTTAGCGCTGTAGTATGGAAAGGACCTGGCTGTATTCTGCAGTGCCAGAAAAACGGTGTTCTCTGAATTGCTTTTTAAGTAAATAATGAGGATTAACATCCCAAAAAAATTGGAATGGAGCCTCTTGTGCTATCTATATGCACTGCAGTCTGCTATATACCCTGCCTGCCTATATACACTGTCTGCCTGATATCTCTGCAGATGGATTAGTCCTCAGAAGTAGTGTTGAGCCACCCCCGTAGTGTTCGAGTTCGGATAGGTTCGTCGAACACCCGTATGTTGGTCTAACTGTTCGTTGAACACCTTCAAACACCATTAAAACCAATGGCAGGCAAACAAAAACACATAGAAACACATAGAAAACACCTTCAAAGGTGTCCAAAAGATGACAAACTGCTCAGAAGACATAACTAACACATGGAAAAGTGACAAGTACATATAGTCATGCGAAAAGAAAAAAGGTGGAGGAGTAAAAGAAGGGGGAGACACAGATATAGGCATGTCATGCCCTTCTTAAACCAAAAAGTGCGAAGCCGACACGGCCAGTCCGTTCCTGCCTGTGCGACCTTCGTGTCGCCGGGTTTGTGCCAGAGCCGCGGTGGACCCTGACGGCCAGCCCCCCTCTCCCAATACTGGTGCCTGTCCACTGGTGGTCGAGCGAGCCCCGCTGCGGTGGAGGCAGGTCTAATCTTTTTAATTTAAATTGTCTCTCTAATTTGAATGAGTACACTTTGAATCCTTTTACAAGCATCTATTGGAGGGCAAGTCTCATGCCAGCAGCCACGTAATTCCAGCTCCAGTAGCGTCCACTAAAGCTGCTGCAGTTAAAAAGCCTTTATAAGGATCGAGCTTGGCGGTCCACCGCAAGGCGTCCTACCGCCAGTCCCAGCCCCTGTGCCTTGTGGTGCCTCCCCGATGCTCTTCACTGAGTGTCCCGGGGGCCCGAAGCATTTCCTTTGAAAAAATTAAGTGTCCAAACTACAGGTAGTGTAGCTTGCTTAACAGCTGGGATAATCTGCTGACTAGCAGACACTGCTACTAGGCACAAAGTATTTCCTGGGCTAGATGCAGTTAAAAATTTGTAATTAGATACTCTCGTTGGATGTTGAGAAAGCATTCCATAGAGTCTCCTGGCACGCCATATATTATTCTCTTAAAAAGCTTGGGGTAGGAGTCTAGGGGACCCATTTATAGGCAAAATCACGGCCCTGTATCGCAATACGTCACCTAGGCTGAAGATAAATGGAACATTTTGATCACCTTTCATAATCACCAATGGGACAAGGCAGGGATGTCCTCTGTCTCCTCTCTTATACATCCTAGTGACGGAGCACCTGCTCTCATCAATTCGCCATAACCCCAATATTAGGTGGATTGAGGTGGGAGGCACAGAGTACAAGTGCTCTGCATTTGCTGATGATGTCCTAGTAAATATCACTCAATCACATATATCCATCCCTGCTGTTATGGCTGAAATAGATCACTTTGTTACATGGTCAAATTATAAAATCAATGCAGCGAAGTCTGAGGCCCTCGATGTCTCCCTCCCCAAATGCATACAGGATTCCATGCAGTCCAACTTTCCCTTTGCCTGGCCCTCTCAAGGTATCAAATACTTAGGAATTCGTATTCATGGAGACCTCTCCCATCTATGTTATCTTAATTTTGGGCCCTTTATTGAACAACTCCATACAGACCACAGTTGGCAAGTTAGAACTGTAAGATTCACTACGTGAACCACTGGTGTTTTGTGGAAAAGCACATCTTCACTGTGTTCCAAATTATTATGCAAAAAGTGTTTAGGAGTGAGAGGTAAGAATTTTTTTGCTTGTCAGTTAAACTCATTGATGGTGATGTGTGTCAGGGCTCTTTATATCACTGTAAGCAATTGCAGACACCTGTGCTAATTAGTTTGGCAGGTGTGTCCAATGAAAGGCGAGACTACTTAAGAAGGCTGTCCCACATTATTAAGCAGCCTACATTTTCTGCCAAAATGGGAAAGAAAAAGGATGTGTCGGCTGCTGAGAAGCAACAAATTGTGGAGTGTTTAGGTCAAGGCATGACTACAATCAACATTGCCAAGACACTTCATCCTGATCATCGCACAATCAAGAAGTAAGTAGCTGATTCACAGTACACACGTGTGCGTGCTGATAAGGGAAAACAGAGGACTCTTTCCTACAGGCAATTACGTCAGGTTAAAAGAGCAGCGGCAAAAAAGCCTTGTCATAGCAGCAGACAAGTTTTTGAAGCTGCTGGTGCCTCCAACGTCCCCCGAACAACAAGATGCAGGGTCCTTCAGAGGTTTGCAGCTGTGCGTAAGCCATCCTGTCGATCTCCTCTATCCACTGTACACAAGCAGAAACGGCTCCAGTGGGCCAAACAATACATGAAGACTGACTTCAAAACTGTTTTGTTCACCGATGAGTGCCGTGCAATGCTCGATGATCCAGATGGATGGAGTGGAGGATGGCTGATTGATGGACACCCCATGCAAATACGGCTACGGCGCCAACAAGTAGGAGGTGGAGTAATATTTTGGGCTGGAATCATGGGGAGAGAGATTGTTGGCCCCTTTAGGATCCCTGAAGGGGAAAAGATGAACTCCATAATGTATGTGGAGTTTCTCAAACAGCACTTCCTGCCATGATACAAGAAGAAGAACCGTGTATTCCGCAGCAAGATCATTTTCATGCATGATAATGCACCGTCTCATGCTGCACATAACACATCTGCATCTCTGGCTGATATGGGCATAAAAGGGGACAAACTTATGGTGTGACCCCCATGCTCCCCTGACCTCAACCCCATTGAGAACCTCTGGAGCATCATCAAAAGGGGTGTCTATGATGGCGGGAGGCAGTTCACATCTAAGCAACAGCTCTGGGAGGGTATTCTGTCCTCATGCAAAACAATTGAAGCAGAAACCATCCAAAACCTGACAAATTCAATGGACGAGAGAGTTCAGAAGTTCCTTTCGAACAAGGGGTCCTATGTGCAAATGTAACATCACCTAGAATAAAGTTTTGAGTTGAAAACTGTTTGATTTCAGTTTCTAATAACCTGCTAATGCTTATAATTTCAAAAATGACCATTTTTTTGTTCTTTATTAAAATGAAAAGGTTGATCAAAGAGTGTGGCAACCCAGTAGTCAGGATTATTTCGAATTTTGACAATCTGAAGGTGATGTTGTAGGTAGTGCAGCAAGAAGGCACTCATGTGTCTTGCGCATCTATGAGCCCCAAAATTATTTTCTGGGCTAGATGCAGCTAAAAATTATTATTAATTTGAAAGCTGGTGGACCTTAGTATAGATGGCCTAATAGAATCAGTACTGCAAACTGCTACAAGGTCCAAATTATTTTCCAGTCAAGATACAGATAAACATGTTTAGTAATTTTAAATCTGGTGGAGTTTAGTACAGATGGCCTAATAGAATCAGTACTGTACACTGCTACAAGGCCCAAATTATTTTCCAGCCAAGATACAGATAAACATGATTAGTAATTTGAAAGCTTAAAACGGTTGGTGAGGTGATTTTAACAAATCATCATGCTTTTATTCTCGCCAGGATGACACAGGGGTAGAAAAGTCGTTTTGGATCCGTGATTTGTTCATCTTTATGAACGTGAATTTGTCTACATTATCAGTGGAGAGCCGCGTGCGCTTATCTGTCAGCACACCACAAGCAGCGCTGAACACACATTCAGACAGAACGCTGGCTGCGGGGCATGACAAGATCTTCAAAGCGTAAGTGGCGAGCTCCGGCCATTTATCCAGATTGGAAGCCAAAAAAGAGCAAGAGTTCAAGTAAACATTGAAGCCATGACTGTGTCACTGGAGATACTCCTGTACCATCGTCTCTAGGTGTTGACTATGTGTCAGACTTCTTGTCTCCTGTGGCCTTGCAAAGGATGGGCTAAAAAAGTGGTGAAATGATTCCGCAAAATTGATGTTACCAGCAGATACTGTGTTTCTGTTACGTTTTGAGTGCTGAACACTCGACGGTCCCACGGTTGGCAAGTTGGAACTGTGAGATTCACTATGTGCACCACTACTGTTTTGGGGAAAAGCACATGTAAGATTCTGCAACAGTCTCTGCTGATACTCCTGCATGCGTGCATCTCTTTCTATGGCAGGAATAATTTCTTCAAATTTACTTTTGTACCGGGGATCTAACAGTGTGGCAACCCAGTAGTCAGGATTATTTCTAATTCTCACAATTCGAGGGTCATGTTGCAGATAGTGCAGCAAGAAGGCACTCATGTGTGTTGCGCATCCAGGAGCACCAAGTCCCTGTTGTGTTGGTGGCGAGGTAACAATCATGCTTCCTTCCTCTGTCCTCTCCCCCCAACCTCGCACAACAGAAATGTGATCAAGGTCTCCCTCATCTGATGAGTCTTCCTTCAGTTCGTCCTCCACTTCTTCCTGGGCTCCTGCACCTTCCTCAATAGTTTGGCTGCTACCATGCGCCCTGGTAAAACCATCTCCGCCACCCTCACATGCCTGCCGCCTTGGTGCTGCCGACCGTCTGGATCTTGCAGGTGTTAGCCCTTCCGCATACAACTCCTCCTCCTCTATTTCCTCCACCTCTTCTTGTGCCACCACCTGACTCCGAATTCTGTTTAACATGTGCTCCAGCATGTAAATCAGCAGAATCGTCATGCTGATAATGGCATCGTCAGCACTAAACATCTTCGTCGCCATTTCAAAACTGTGCAGAAGGGTGCATAGGTCCCTGATCTGAGACCACTCCTCCAGCGTTATTTGCCCCACCTCTGGATCTCGTTGGCCCAGGCTATACATCAGAACGTATTGCACCAGGGCTTGTCAATGCTGCCACAGTCGCTGCAACATGTGCAGAGTTGAATTCCACCGGGTAGGCACATCTCATTTTAGCCGGTGAAGTGGCAGGCCCAACGACTTCTGTAGAGATGTAAGTCACTGAGCTGCGGGATGCGAATGGCGGAAGTGAGCACACAGCGACTGTGCCCTCTGCAGAAAGTCATCTAGTCCGGGATAGTGGGCTAAAAATTGCTGGACAACCAGGTTCAACACGTGAGCCATACAAGGCACGTGTGTGACATTGCCCCGATGAATGGCCGCACCCAGGTTTGCAGCATTGTCGCACACGGCCTTCCCTGCTTTCAGGTCCAGTGGAGACAACCATTCATGAAACTGGTTCTCCAGAGCTGACCACAACTCCTCAGCTGTGTGACTCACATTTCCCAGACATTTCAAAGTAAAAACCGCCTGATGAGGTTGAGCCCTGCTGCCAGCATAGTAAGGAGGTGTGCAGGATCCCTTCTGTGCAGTTAGAAAGCTTGTGGCATGACCAGACAGGCTTTGGGTGCAGGTGGAGGACCGAGAGGAGGTTGAGGAGGCAGAAGCAGTGGAGGAACTTCGAGATAAAGAGGATTGACGCGCAACTCGTGGGGACGGCAAGACTTGGACAGCAGCCCCTTGTCCTGCTGTCACCATAGTTACCCAGTGCCCAGTCAGCGACATGTAAGGCCCCTGTCCATGCCTACTCATCCAAGTGTCTGTGGTGAAATGCACCCTGTCACACACAGAGTTTCTCAAAGAAACAATGATGTTGTGTGCGACATGCTGGTGGAGCGCAGGCACACCTTTCTTTGAGAAGTAGTGCCGACCAGGCATCTGGTACTGGGGCACTGCGACGGACACAAGGTCTCGAAAATCCTCTGTGTACACCAGGCGGAAAGGCAGCATTTCTGTAGCCAAGAGCTTGCAGATGGTGAAATTCAACCTCTTAGCTTTCTCATGGCGAGGAGGAAATGGTCGTTTACTTGTCCACATCTGAGGGACCGAGGGCTGGCTGTTGTGCTTAGACGAGGTTAAGAAGGGTGTCCCCGGCAAACTTCCGGTCTGTGAGGAAGATGCAGGCGGACATTTTAGGTTGCCTTGATCCAAAGGTGGTGCTATCGATGTCGGACAGCGCTTTACACCAGCTGGTGTTTCCACCTCCAAAGGAAATGATGACCTGCGGGTAAAGAGGTGGCAGGTCTGCATCCGAAAACAGGTGTGACTGCTGTCCCCCCAGTCACAGAGGATGAAGAGGCCGCGGATGCACAAGATGTGGCAGACGGTGGTTGGCCCGGCCCGCTAGGCCGCATTGTAGCACAGTGAGCTTCCCATTGCAACTTATGCTTCATATCCATGTGCTGGTTCATGCATGAAGTACTCAAACTATGTATTTTTTGGCCTCTACTTAGCTTTTGCTGACAAATGTTACAGATAACAGGAGTTGGGTCATCCTTATCGATCAGAAAAAATGCCCAGACTATGCAAGGCTTAGCACCCATGCGACCTGAAGAGCCACCATGACTTGTGGTCAGAGGCAGAGTTGTGTTTGAGGATGCAGTTGTTGACGTGCTTCCAGTACTACGTCTATGTCCAGGAAGGCGCAACCTGACCTCGTCGTCTCTAGCATCCTCCTCCTCCTCCTCTGCTGACCTCATCTCTTGGCTGACTGTGGGTTGACAGTAAGTGGGATCTCCAAACTCGTCATCATCACCCTGTGTGTTATCACACCCGTCGTCCTCAAAGCCAACCTCTTCCTGCCCTGACAAAAAACTAAAGTTGTCGATCCAATCAGGTATTTGAGTCTCATCATCATCTTCCTCATTGTCTCCACCAACAGGAGTTACAGTTTGGGAACGATGGTCTACATTATGGTCAGAACCTTCTGCATCTGGTCCTGGATCCGACTCATAAAGATTCTGGGCATCAGTGCAGATCATTTCCTCGTCTGGATTAACAGAAGCTCTGGAGCCGACCTCGGATTCCCAGGCTATAGTATGAGTATACAGCTCTGCAGACTCAACCATCTGTTCTACCCCATACTCAGATGGGCAGCTGGAGACTTGGGAGCTGTGAGGAAGCAAGTGCGATTGGGGTGACACCTCTGAGGACTGGAGTATTTGTGATGTTGAAGTTGAGGTGGAGGAGAGCCCACTTAAAGGAGCACCTGATATCCATTGAAGCACCTGATGTTTTTGTGCCTCATCTGGAATTTGCAGCGATTGGCGTGGTCGTAAGAAAGGGATCTTATCACATTGTCCGCTAAAAGAAGTAGACATCTTAGTTTGGCTGGAAGATGGTCTTTCTTCTGCAGCTGTTACAGTTGCTTTAACACCTACCCCACGAACACAATCTTTTATTCCCTTCCCAACACGCCTATTCCCCTTTCCACCAGCAGCAGGTCTTTTTCCACTCATTTTGGGGGTTAACTTATTGACAACTCTGGAGTTGTTTGCACAAAAAACAATGGATGGGAACCGAGAAGAGCTGAGTGGCCAAACTGTGGTATTAGCCCAAAAGTATTGTCTGGGTTAGATGCAGATAAAAATTATTTTGAATTTGCAACCTGGTGGAGGTTAGTATAGAAGGACTAATAGAACAAGTCCCACACACTGCTACAAGCCGAAGCCCAAATATTTTTTCAGAGCTAGATGCAGATAAAAATTATTTTGAATGTGCAACCGGGTGGAGGTTAGTATAGATGGACTAATAGAACAAGTCGCACACACTGCTACAAGCCCAAGCCCAAATATTTTTTCTGAGCTAGATGCAGATAAAAATTATTTAGAATTTGCAACCTGGTGGAGGTTAGTATAGATTGATTAATAGAACAAGTCCCACACACTGCTACAAGCCCAAGCCCAAATATTTTTTCAGAGCTAGATGCAGATAAAAATTATTTTGAATTTGCAACCTTGTGGAGGTTAGTATAGATGGACTAATAGAACAAGTCCCACACACTGCTACAAGCCCAAGCATTTTTTCAGAACTACATGCAGATAAAAATTATTTTGAGTTTGCAACCTGGTGGAGGTTAGTATAGATGGACTAATAGAACAAATCCCACACACTTCTACAAGCCCAAGCCCAAATATTTTTTCAGAGCTAGATGCAGATAAAAATTATTTAGAATTTGCAACCTGGTGGAGGTTAGTATAGATGGACTAATAGAACAACTCCCACACACTGCTACAAGCCCAAGCCCAAATATTTTTTCAGAGCTAGATGCAGATAAAAATTATTTTGAGTTTGCAACCTGGTGGAGGTTAGTATAGATGGACTAATAGAACAAGTCCCACACACTTCTACAAGCCCAAGCCCAAATATTTTTTCAGAGCTAGATGCAGATAAAAATTATTTAGAATTTGCAACCTGGTGGAGGTTAGTATAGATGGACTAATAGAACAAGTCCCACACACTTCTACAAGCCCAAGCCCAAACATTTTTTCAGAGCTAGATGCAGATAAAAATTATTTTGAATTTGCAACCTTGTGGAGGTTAGTATAGATGGACTAATAGACCAAGTCCAACACACTGCTACAAGCCCAAGCCCAAATATTTTTTCAGAGCTAGATGCAGATAAAATTATTTTGAATTTGCAACCTGGTGGAGGTTAGTATAGATGGACTAATAGAACAAGTCCCACACACTGCTACAAGCCGAAGCCCAAATATTTTTTCAGAGCTAGATGCAGATAAAAAATATTTTGAATTTGCAACCTGGTTGAGGTTAGTATTGATGGACTAATAAAACAAGTCCAACACACTGCTACAAGCCCAAGCCCAAATAGTTTTTCCGAGCTAGATGCAGATAAAAATTATTTTGAATTTGCAACCAGGTGGAGGTTAGTATAGATGGACTAATAGAACAAATCCCACACACTGCTACAAGCCCAAGCCCAAATGTTTTTTCAGAGCTAGATGCAGATAAAAATTATTTTGAATTTGCAACTTGGTGGAGGTTAGTATAGATGGACTAATAGAACAAGTCCCACACACTGCTACAAGCCCAAGCCCAAATATTTTTTCAGAGCTAGATGCAGATAAAAATTATTTTGAATTCACAATCTGGTGGAGGTTAGTATAGATGGAGTAATAGAATAATGCTATGCCCAAAAGGTTTTACTTGGCTAGGTGAAGAAAAAAAATTGTATTCTATACACAGGTGGTGTAGTTTGTGACTCGCCCCCTGGGCCGTGGGGCACTCGGATCCGGGCAATAGGGAAACGATGGGGGTAGTAGTGGCAACCCGGTCCGTGGCTCAGGGTGGTCAGACCAGTGGTAGTCCCTTTATAAGTTTTAAGTGATGTCCGACTACGCCACCCGTGGATTGCGGTTATTAGGAACCGCCGCTGCAAGGCAGACTGCTGGGGCTGATGATGTATGCAGCTGGGATAGTGTGACTACCCACGGGAAGAGTGCAGCCCCAGGGCAGTATAATGGAAGATGGGGGTGATGGTGCAGGACGTCCCAGTACCGTTAGTGCTGGAGGAGCAAGGAGCACACAGACAACAGGTTGCAGTCCAGGGTCTTTACTAGAACAGGTGAACTGACCCACAAACCGTCCCGGCTAGGAGGGGACCTAGATGTCTGAGAGCAATTGGGATATTGGCCCTGGTCAGGGTGAGGGTGTAGGCCTAGCGTTCTCTCTGTGCTCCTTCTGGCTATCTCCTCCTGATAGGGTAACAGCCCACGGTCCGAGCTCACCATGTATTCTCACCTGTATGGCCTGCGACGTGGGTCCCTTTCTACTCCCGGCCTGGTACGGCTTTGCTGGTCCCTTCTGTTGTGGCAGAGCCTCCGGGCTTCTCAGGCCAAGGAACATACAGTCCCCTGCGGACTGGTTATCTGCTGCAGGATGTGGAATCCTCACAGCCTCAGACACCACAGTCAGGTAAAATGGAGTTCTTTGTCTGCCAAGACAGGCTCACTTTGCCTCTTGTCTCTGGCTTGTGGCTCTTCTACTGCCACACTTCCTCTTAGGGTGCAATACAACTGTCTGTCCCTGCTCTCGGACACCTCTTTCTTCAGACACATGTTGTCCAGTTCTCTCTAACTCTGCCCCAGTTCCAGCTTTTATAGGGGCAGCCTGCTCCCCCTACTGGCCTGAGACAGGAGGTATTGCATGCTAATGTTCCCCTGACTAGAGAACCTCCCCCTTGCTCTCAGACACAGCTTTATTATATTTGTGGCATCCAGGCCAGGGTGACACATTCCCCCCTAGTAAAATTTAGTACTCCGGGACTAAACAATAAACAAAGACAATATGCATGACCATAAAACATTATCAGGAAAGTGACGCACAGATTGAGTTCTTAAGGTCACAGTGTGGTCTGTGACCGGGTGTCCATATCACCAATACAACGGGGAGCCTTAACCGGGTGGGGGTCTGTCCTACCCCAAGTCCTTCACAGTCTTAGTTCATTCCTGGGTTAGGCTCCGAACGCAGTCCATACAAGGTCCCGGTTATAAAAAGTCCATAACCTTTGAGTCCTTACGGTAACTGCAAGAAACTGAAACACAGAATTACCAAACATGCATGTAACTTTGCAAACATTTCAACATTTGGCAACAGGGTTATTTACAATTTTAGTGCATCCTGTTCTCCAGTGAGCAGGTATCTGCCCCTTTGTGCTCCTGGTTGACCTCCTTAACCCACTGTCTGGTGGTGGACTGACCAGGCTTTCCCCACTAGCGTTAGGGGTACAGCTACCAGCTGGGTGTACAGGTAGTGCAGGCAGCTGTCTGCGGGTCCTTTGGCTTACAGAAGGCATGGCAGGCTCACTGTCAGCAGAGGGTTGACTCTCCTGGGCTGCTGGTACAGGCTCTTCTGCCCCTGGAACTGCTGGCTCCTCTTCACCTTCCGGCTCTGGTGCAGGTTGTTGCTCAGTTGGTTGCAGGAAATGCAGGACGGGTACCACTATTGCATCGTTTATTCAAGTCCAGGACTGAGGGAACTCCCCGAGAACAGTGCTGATCATTTCTTCCTTGTCCTCTGCGGGTTCAAGGTCACTTTGATCCTCTTCTGCACTACGGAGTTGCTCGGGGCACCTTTTTAAGTGGTCTCTGGAGACGGTACTAGTGGTTTCTCCTCCGTCCTTGGTGATCACGCACACCTTCGGGTTGTCGTGGTCAGACTGCAGTACGGTGTAGGGTTCCCTTTCCCACTGGTCATCCAACTTGTGAAGCCTTCTCTTTCACTTCAGGACCTGCTCACGAGGTTCTAGGGGACCAGCAGGGGCGTGTTGGTTGAAGAGTCTTTCTTGCCTCTCTCTCACCTGGGCCAGGCTCTTCTCCACACTCTCCTGTACCTTCTTGTACTGCAGTTGCCTTTCCGTATCCCAGTCCGCATCCGGGGAGGTGTCCTCAGGTGTTAGGACTCCCATCTCCAGGTCTACGGGCAGCTTACCTGGTCTAGCTCGCATCAGGTAAGCCGGGGTGCAGTGTGTAGCATTCACCGGGATATGGTTGTACAAGTCTATTAGGTCCGGCAGTTTTTCTGGCCACAGGTTGCGTTCCTCCAGGGGCAACGTCTTCAGGAGATCAATGACTATATTGTTCATTTTCTCACACATCCTATTGGTTTGTGGGTGGTAAGGCGTTGTCCGAATCTTCTTACTGCCATAGAGGTTGCAGAACTCTTGGAAGATTTCAGCCTCGAACGCTGGACCCTGGTCTGTCAGGACCTGTTCCGGATACCCGTGTGGACGGCAGAAGTATTGCTGGAAGGCTCTGGCCGCTGTTTGGGCTGTCAAGTCTTTTACCGGGACCACCACTAGAAAACGGGAATAGTGGTCCACGATTGTCAGGGCATAGATGTATCCTGACCGGCTTGGAGCCAATTTGACGTGATCCAGAGCTACCAGCTCAAGAGGCTGCGTGGTGACGATGGGCCTCAAGGGTGTCTTCTGGCTGGCACGGTCCTTCCTCCTTAGGTGACAAGGGCCACAGTCTCTGCACCACTTCTCTACAGCCCCTCTCATGCTGACCCAAAAGAACCGTCCTCTTAGCAGGAACTCCAGTTTCTTCCAACCGAAGTGCCCCGCTCTGTCATGGTAAGCCCCCAGGACCATAGCTGCATTCCGCCTTGGGACCATGACTTGCCAGGTCAGCTCGTGCGTCCAGTGGTTGACAATCCTTCTGCACAGCTTGCCTTCGTAGAGGAACAGCTTGCTCTTCTCTTTCCATAGCTGCTTGGCTTCCTCTGGAGCATCCGGATCTATGCGGGCATCTTCCTGGGTCAGCAGATCTTTCACCAGGCTGATGGCAGGATCACTATCTTGGGTCTCGGCCCAGCTGTGGTGAGGTAGGGGATTGATCATCACAGTTGTTAGATCCTCCTCCTTCACGCGGTGGGAGTATTGAGCGGCTCCATACCGGTGAAACGCGGGGAGTTCTACCTCCTCCAGCTCTTCTGGGTCTTCGTCACCTTCAGGTAAGTGAGGCATTCTCGATAGGGCGTCAGCGTTGGCATTGGTTTTGCCTCCCCGGTACTTGATCACAAAGTCATAATTGGAGAGACGGGCCATCCACCTCTGTTCCAGGGCACCAAGTCTTGCATTGTCTAGGTGTGTTAACGGGTTGTTGTCCATGTACACCGTGAACTTTGCGGAGGCCAGGTAATGCTTGAAGCGTTCCGTCACGGCCCACACCACCGCCAAGAATTCTAGCTTGAAGGAGCTGTAATTCTCCGGGTTCCTCTCGGTGGGTCTCAGCTTCCGGCTGGCGTACGCGATCACCCTTTCTCTGCCCTGTTGGTTTTGGGACAGTACGGCTCCCAGTCCCACATTACTGGCGTCTGTGTGGAGAATAAAAGGCTGGCCATAGTCAGGGTAGGCCAGGATCTCATCCCCTGTGAGGGCCATCTTTAGCTGGCGGAAGGACTCCTCTTCCGGTTTATCCCACTTGTAGGGTGGCTTTTGACTTTTGGACTTAGACTGTCCGATCAGGAGGTCCTGCATAGGAGCTGCCATCTTAGTGAACCCGGGGATGAACCTTCGGTAGTAGCCTACCAACCCGAGGAACTGCCTTACTTCTTTGATGTTCGAGGGGCTTGACCAGCTCTTGATTGCCGTGACCTTGTCAGGGTCAGGGGCCACTCCTTCCGCGCTTACCACGTGCCCTAGGTACTGGAATTTTGGTTTCAACAGGTGACACTTCGATGGTTTCACCTTCAGGCCATAGCCTGCCAGGGCTTCGAACACCTCGGCCAGGTGCTTTAGATGGTCCTCGTATGTCTTCGAATAGACGATCACGTCGTCCAGGTAAAGGAGGACAGTCTCGAAGTTTCGGTGTCCTAGACAGCATTCCATCAGCCTCTGGAAGGTCCCTGGTGCATTGCAGAGCCCGAAGGGCATACAGTTGAACTCACTCAGTCCCATCGGGGTGGTAAAGGCGGTCTTCTCCATGTCATCCTCTGCCACAGGAACCTGCCAGTACCTGCTAGTAAGGTCCAAAGTAGAAAAGAAGTTAGCTGATTTTAGTGCGGCTAAAGACTCCTCTATTCTAGGCAGTGGATTAGCGTCTTTGTGGGTGATACAGTTGATTTGTTTATAGTCTACGCATTCTCATGGTGCCGTCTTTCTTTTTTACCAGAACCAAGGGGGCTGCCCAGGGGCTACAGCTATCTCTAATGACCCCAGCTTCTTTCATTTCCCGCAGCATACCCTTGGCGTTCTGATAATGTGCAGGGGGTACAGGCCTGTGTCTCTCTTTTATTGGTGGGTGGCTCCCTGTGGGGATATGGTGTTTTATCCCTTTTACTCTGCCAAAGTCTAACGGGTGCTTACTAAAGACTCTCTCGTACTCCTGTACCACCTGGTAGATTCCTTGTTTTTGGTGCAGGGGAGTGGAGTCAGCACCCACATGCAGTTTCTGGCACCAGTCCACCTTTTGTTTCTGGGAGCCATTACCCTCCGCCTGTGGAGATGGAGGCAAGGGTTCCACGGCCCTGATAGCTTTGTGCTCAACAGCAAACAGTTTGGCAAGTGTAGCGTACCTGGGTAGTTCATAGAATCATAGAATCATAGAATCATAGAATGGTAGAGTTGGAAGGGACCTCCTGGGTCATCTGGTCCAACCCCCTGCTCAAAGCAGGATTCACTAAACCATCTCAGACAGATGTCTGTCCAGCCTCTGTTTGAAGACGTCCATTGAAGGGGAACTCACCACCTCTCGTGGCAGCCTGTTCCACTCATTGATCACCCTCACTGTCAAAAAGTTTTTTCTAATATCTAATCTGTGTCTCCTCCCATTTAGTTTCATCCCATTGCTTCTAGTCTTTCCTTGTGCAAATGAGAATAAAGATGATCCTTCTACAATGTGACAGCCCTTGACATATTTGTAGACAGCTATTAAGTCTCCTCTCAGTCTTCTTTTTTGCAAGCTAAACATTCCCAAATCCTACAACTAGTTGTACCTCCCTCTCCCCAATGTTGAGGATGCGGATGGGCACCCTCCCATGACGGACATCAATCACCCCCCGGGCTGTCAAAATGGTGGGCCTGCTGTCCGAGTACACGGGTTCTACCATGGCTTGGTAGTCTCTACCTCTCAACCCGATTGCAGTCCGACACCAGATCATCATTTCACTTTTGGGAGGCATGGAGATGGGGAATTGGTCACTCATTCTTACGCTACCAATCTCACCACCAGACAGTTCTACCTGCTGCCGTCTCATCAGGGCTTTTATCTCCTTGTTGAGGACTCTCTGTTGGCTGGAACTAGCATTCACCGCCACCTGTTGTAGAATTACAATTACCTCTGAAAGACAATTTTCAATCACGTTAGTACCCACAGTTATTTTAGGGTGACTCTCACGACGGTCAAAGTCCACAATAATTACTCCCTGTGCCGGTAGTTCAACTTTACCAATTTTAATGGTCATCTCCTTGAACCCCATCTGCGGCACGGGTAAGCCATTACTGGCGATGATGCTCAAGTTACTGTCTGGATACCGTGTGATATCAGCATCAGTCCAATACTGCTTAAAAAGTACATTAGGGATAGTGGTTACTTGCGACCCAGTATCCAGCAAGGCGCTCATGGGGATACCGTCCAGCACCACGGGTAAAACCGGGCGCCCCCCAACGTACTTATTACGCCAATTGTAAGGGCCTGGTGATCTTATGCCTTGGGGTTGGCCCTCTGCCCCAGGTTGGACCCGTTTAAATTACAGTACCTGGAAATGTGTCCGGGTTGGTTGCATCGACGGCAAATGGGCTGTTCATCCTCTGCGTAGCGGTCTGTGGGCCTCCTCCGGACTTGAAGCCAGCTCGATGGGTCTTGACGGGTCCACGTGTAACGCCTGGACGGTCCTGGTCAACGCCGCAACGCTCCTGGTCAGCTCCTGGACTTGGTGATGCAGATCTTGGTTCAGGGCCTGTGCGTCAGCCCCCACGGAGTCCATACAGGAGGGCGCTGCCTCCTGGTGGTAGGTGAGAGCAGGGCGCCGGGGGTTTATAGCGCCACTTGTTGCGGGTTCACGGAGCACTCTTATGGCCCTGTCCTTGAATTGGGCAAAGGTCAGGTCAGGGTTCTGGAAGAACATGAGGCGCAGCTGGGTCCTGTGGGCGCTAGACAGCAGACCTTCTATAAACTGTTCTGTTAGTAGCTTATCCGTATCCTGCCAGGGTCAGCTTGTTTAATGGCTCTCAAGGCTTCCTGCAAATTTAGGGCATAGTCTCTGATGCTGTCCTGTGCCCGCTGCTTACATCTATAGAACCGCATTTTAATTTCAGCGGAGGTACGGGTATCAAAGGTACCTCGCAGCCGGGCCAGAATGTCCTTCACAGTCCTTTTCTCCTCAGCAGGCCACGACTTTACCTCCCGCTGGGCCGCGCCAGTTAACTGCCCCGTCAGTATGCTGACCTTCTGTTCCTCTGTCAGGGGGTAAACTTGGAGCAAACTGTACAGCCTTTCCTTAAAATCAGTCAGGGCATGGGGCTCCCCTGAGTACTTAGGCAGCCAGGCCGCTCCAGGTATGTAGGGCAGGGAAAATGGCATCACCGCTGCTGCAGCTGCGCTAGTGGTAGTGGGCGCCTCTGTGTCCGACATCTTCCTCCCCCCTAGTCAAGTGCGGCCTACCTTCCGACCATCCTCTTCTGTAGGCCGTGGCTCCGCTGATGCTGCTTCGGACGAGGACCTTGCGTCGCGTCCTGGTGACGTCAGCGTCGCTCTCTCTCCCTTCCCGGACCTTGCGCAGCGTCGGTGCGTGGAGCGGAGCTTTGGGTCTCGTGCGGTTTGGACGTCCACGCCCCTCTTCTTCCCGCGCGGTGTCCTGAAGATGGCGTCCGATGGCGGGAAAAAGGCTGAAGATGGCGGGAACCGACGGAAGATAGCGGGAGACGGCTGAAAATGGCGGGAAATGGCTCCGGATGGCGGGAAACCTCTTCTTCAGGTACGTGTACAGTCTTTTTCAGGCACGCAATACCCGTTTGTGGCGGGTTGGTTACTATCCTGCCGACTACGCCAAAGCTGACTCGCCCCCTGGGCCGTGGGGCACTCGGATCCGGGCAATAGGGGAACGATGGGGGTAGTAGTGGCAACCCGGTTCGTGGCTCAGGGTGGTCAGACCAGTGGTAGTCCCTTTATAAGTTTTAAGTGATGTCCGACTACGCCACCCGTGGATTGCGGTTATTAGGAACCGCCGCTGCAAGGCAGACCGCTGGGGCTGATGATGTATGCAGCTGGGATAGTGTGACTCCCCACGGGAAGAGTGCGGCCCCAGGGCAGTATAATGAAAGATGGGGGTGATGGTGCAGGACGTCCCAGTACCGTTAGTGCTGGAGGAGTAAGGAGCACACAGACAACAGGTTGCAGTCCAGGGTCTTTACTAGAACAGGTGAACTGACCCACAAACAGTCCCGGCTAGGAGGGGACCTGGATGTCTGAGAGCAATTGGGAAATTGGCCCTGGTCAGGGTGAGGGTGTAGGCCTAGCGTTCTCTCTGTGCTCCTTCTGGCTATCTCCTCCTGATAGGGTAACAGCCCACGGTCCGAGCTCACCGTGTATTCTCGCCTGTATGGCCTGTGACGTGGGTCCCTTTCTACTCCTGGCCTGGTACGGCTTTGCTGGTCCCTTCTGTTGTGGCAGAGCCTCCGGGCTTCTCAGGCCAAGGAACATACAGTCCCCCGCGGACTGGTTATCTGATGCAGGACATGGAATCCTCACAGCCTCAGACACCAAAGTCTGGTAAAATGGAGTTCTTTGTCTGCCAAGACAGGCTCACTTCGCCTTTTGTCTCTGGCTTGTGGCTCTTCTACTGCAACACTTCCTCTTAGGGTGCAATACAACTGTCTGTCCCTGCTCTCGGACACCTCTTTCTTCAGACACTGGTTGTCCAGTTCTCTCTAACTCTGCCCCCAGTTCCAGCTTTTATAGGGGCAGCCTGCTCCCCCTACTGGCCTGAGACAGGAGGTATTGCATGCTAATGTTCCCCTGACTAGAGAACCTCCCCCTTGCTCTTAGACACAGCTTTATTATATTTGTGGCATCCAGGCCAGGGTGACACACTTGCAACACAGATAGGCTACTCCACTGACTAACACACACTGCAAGAGGCCAAAAAGGATTTGCTTAGCTAGATTTAGCCAAATGCTGTGAAAAAAACTTGCACAGCACTGGCACAGACCTGCCTGGCAAAAAGTGATAGGAACTGATGTAACCTAGCCCTCAAAA
Source organism: Phyllobates terribilis (assembly GCF_046119375.1). Classification (NCBI taxonomy): domain Eukaryota; kingdom Metazoa; phylum Chordata; class Amphibia; order Anura; family Dendrobatidae; genus Phyllobates; species Phyllobates terribilis. The sequence continues at coordinate 344,151,329 of NW_027362769.1, read as the reverse complement.
GGACTGCAATTACAATTAGTCTTTACTCCCAACCTATCTATTTAAGAGCACAGACCTGCCTGATAAAAGTGATAGGAACTGATGTAACCTAGCCCTCAAAAGGACTGCAATTATAATTAGTCTTTACTCCCAACCTAACTATTTAAGAGCACAGACCTGCCTGATAAAAGTTGTAGGAAATTATGTAACCTAGTCCTCAAAAGAACTGCAATCACAACTATTCCCTACTCCCAAGCTATCTGTAGATTTGTGCGAAAATTGGCTTGAAATTAACACTGAAAGTATAGCGCACACAGCAACAGCGGTGCCGTCTAACAAGCAGCTGCAGCAGTGAGAAAATGGTGGCGATGGGGAAAATGGCTGGGTCTTATAGGGCAAGGACATGTGACATACACTGCCAATGACACATGCCCTTGCTTTTGTGAAAAAAAGCAGTTCGCTCCGTGTGTGCGCTGCTGATAGGCTGACAGATTGCACCTCCCCACTGTAAATGCAGGAAAGAGAAAAAAAATGGAGATCTTCATTATTTATGCAGAGATCCATCCCCTGCCCCTCCCACCGCCCCACTGTACACTCAAACTGCGTATTAACATTAATTTTCAGCATTACTGAGAAAAAATCCAGTTATAATTTTGGTGCATGAACAGTTATCGAACATTACCTTGAACAGCCGAATTTTTTTCAAATTGTTCGTGTTCGCCGAACGGCTAGAACACCGCCCAACACAGCTCGAATTTGAGATTGGCAAACAGTTCGAATCGAACACCGCTCATCTCTACTCAGAAGGCCTGTTTGTTAAGATGGATATGTGTAATGTACTTGTTTTCTCACTACCCTACCTAATACACAAGCAAATCTCTTCCTAACTCAGCAGCTCCTCTCCCTACGCCGCCTGATTGCGGAGTAGACTGACGAGCACAGCGGCGCCAGGTCTGATACAGACCTCATGACACTGTGCGGCCGACCAATCACTGTAATGCCACAACTGACATGGCTGCGGCATTACAGTGAGTGGCTGGCAATCCCTGCATGTTCATTGGCTCTGTAAAGAGCACCAAACATGCAGGGAGGGGACTAGAGCATCCGCCCTAGCATCTCCCAAGTACTCGGCGAGCTCCGAGCATCTCGAGTACTGAGTTCTTGCGAGTATGCTCGCTCATCACTAGTGAGGAGGTATTGCAGATGGGACTGTGTGATGGAGCAAGGAACCGTCTAATGCCAAAGTGGATTGGGTGACAATGAGTAAGAGGAGGAGGAACAGGAGCTAGTAGACGGTACTACCCACACAACTGTCATACCGTCTGTTCAGTATGGATGACCTGAGGAGAGGGAGGAGGATGATAAGAAGGAGAGCATGGTCAGTAGTCTGCTTGGTGAGGACACGGAAGTCTTGCCTGTTTGCAGTCAGGCACACATGGCTGAGTTTATGTTACACTGCCTTTCCCGTGACCCTCGCATTCTCCAAATTTTGTGTGACAGTCATTACTGGTTAGTGACACTTCTAGACCCACTCTACAAGGAGAACTTTCTATCTCTCACTCCCACGGCGGACAGGTCTGCTCAAATGGTGCAGAACCAGAAGGCCCTTGTTACGGAATTATTAAAAAAGTTCCCATCTGAAAACGCTGGCGGCAAAGGTCACAGTTTGTTGGAGAACCAAAGAGTACAGGTGAGAGAGACACAAATACCATCTAGCAGAGGCAGGGGAAAAACTGTCAAAGGTTTGGGACAGTTTTCTCAGACCCTCCCATCGCCCTGATGTGCGGGGTACTCTCACAAGGAGGGATAATTTTTTAGTACCTGGCCGACCGTACCAAGGTCCTCTGTGATTCCTTTGTGCCTTATAATTATTGGGTATCCAAGCTGGACACGTGGCATGAACTGGCATGATTATGCCTTGGAGATCTTGGCCTGCCCTGCCGCTAGCGTTTTGTCAGAGAGGGTTTTTAGTGCCGCTGGGGGAATTATAACTGACAGGTGCATCCACCTGTCAACTGAAAATGCTGACAGGCTGACTAATAAAAATTAACAAGGGCTAGATTGGGCCAGACTTCTCAACACCACCGAATGATTGCAGCGGAACATAAACTCAAATCCAGTGTCTTTTTTTGGGAGGTCTATTCCCATGCACCTCTTCACATCCAGACATGGGTATACGCTTCATGATTTTGTCTATTTTCTGTTGTCCTCCTCCTTTTCTTTATTCTCATCCTCCACCACCATATCACCAGGGTGTTTATGATGTCTGTAGGAAATGTGTGTTATACAGTGTGTTCATGTTTAGGCATAAGCGAACATTTCAATGTTGGGTTCAGAAAAGTTCGCCGAACAAATTGATGTTCACCGAATTTATAAGTCGAATGTTCATCGATTATTTCCAAATCCCATAGGAGTCAATGGGTGGACCAAAAAAATGCATAGACAACACCTAGAAACGGGACCAAAAGCTGCCAAAATACATCAAATTAGGTGTAGATCACAGGGAAGTGCCACCAATTGACCCAGAGTACAAGTACTATAATTATTATTACTGTGACAGCGACATTTATTCAGTTGCGCTTTACATGTCAAAAGGTGTCACCGACTGGTAAAACAGGAGAGAGGGCGCACTGTCATGGATGTGGTTTGTGGAACCACTGTCCCACTGACCCACAGATAGCCTGGAGGGGTGTGACTAAGCAAGCACCGGACTGTTCACTAGAGCCTCTGATGGTGAGGTTAGACTTGGCTCCCAATGAACGCCGGTGCCACTTCAGGACAGACAAACGGACGCGCAGCAGCTGGACTCAGTAGGACAGACTAAATGGTGCAGCAGGCATAGTCTGTATCAGGAATGCAACAGGCAGAGTCTGTATCAGGAGTGCAGCAGGCAGAGTCTGTATCAGGAGTGCAGCAGGCAGAGTCTGTATCAGGAGTGCAGCAGGCAGAGTCTGTATCAGGAGTGCAGCAGGCAAAGTCTGTATCAGGAGTGCAGCAGGCAGAGTCTGTATCAGGAGTGCACCAGGCAGAGTCAGTATCAGAGTGCAGCAGGCAGAGTCTGTAGTAGGAGTGCAGCAGGAGAGTCAGTATTAGGAGTGCAGCAAGGACTGGTACTCAACCTTACACAACTTGGACTGCAGAACAGGAAGGTTCCATTAGAGTCAACCCAATAAATGGAGACCCAATAAGGATTCCTCACATTTAAAAAAATTTGTGGCAGACGTCAGCAAAGTGGCATAAATTTCACTATTGTACAAATAGTGTAAATAAGACCCACACCTCTTCCAGTACAGTCAACCCAGGAGATGGAGACCTAACCAGGAGTGTTCACATTGCCCTAAATGAGGTCATAACACCACCGAAGTGGCATCCATTTCACTAGAGTATAAGTATTGCAAAGGAGACCAAAACCAGTTCCTCTACAGTCAACCCAATAGATGGAGACCCAATCATGATTCTCCACATTTAAAAAAATTAGTGACAGACACTAGCAATGTCTAATCAATTTCACTACAGTAGAAATAGTGTAAATAAGACCCACACCTCTTCCAGTACTGCCAACCCAGGAGATGGAGACCTAACCTGGAGTGTTCACATTGCCCTAAATGAGGTCCTAACACCACCAAAGTGGCATCAATGTCATCAGACTACAAGTAGTTTAACGCAGACCCAAACCTGTCCCACAACAACCAACCCAATGGGTGGAGACACAATCAGAATTCTCCACATTTCCCAAAATTAGGATCTAAAACCTGCAGCAGCAGCAAGAGCAGGCACAGAAGCTATATCACAGACTGCAATTTCAACAATTTCAAGAGATCAATGCATCACACTCAAAACGACAACATCGCCTACTCTGTACAGTCTGCAATTGGGGTGCAAAAGTCCTTGGAGATCCATGACTTGTTCATCTTGATGAAAGTTAGGCAGTCTACACTTTCAGGGGACAGTCGGGAATGCTTATCCCTCAAGACACTACTAGCAGCGCTGAAGACACGTTCAGAGAGAACGCTGGCTGCTGGGCATGATAAAAACTCCAAGGCGAGCTCAGGCTATTCATCCATTTTTGAAGACCAAAATGTAAAAGGGTCAAAATTCTCCCTTATGGTATTCATATTAAGTTATAGAAACTCCATCACGTGTCAGACTCGTACTCTGTTGTGCTGGTGCAAAAAATGTGTGAAAGGACACCCAGAAATTGCTTCTGCCACTTACTCTACTTCTGCTGCTAATGTTTTGGAGTTGACAAACTGACGTGCCGGAGGTTGAAAGACTACAGCTGAGATGCACTTTGTGTGCCTCACTATTATTTTGGGTACAACCTCTATTAAGGTTACTTAAAAGCTTGTTTCGATACTCCAATATAAGCGGGTCCCTTTCCAGGGAGGGAAGCATCTGGCAAAATTAACTCTTATAACGTGGATCTCACAGAGTGGCAACCCAGTAGTCATCATTATTTCGAATTCTGACTATACGGGGATCATGTTGCAGATAGTGCCTTCTTGATGCACTCATATGTCGGGCTCATACAGGAGGTCCAAATCCAGGCTGTATTGTGGGCTGCGAAACAACACTGATGCTTGTTTCCTCCATCTCCTCCTGCCAACCACGTTGAAATGAGAGGGGATGATTATCCTCATCATCCTCTGACAGCTGCTCGCCCATCACATCTTCCTCCTCCATTAGTTCCTCAGCTCTTGCACCTTCACTAACAGTTTGCCTGGTATCACCAAATCCCCTAGATCACTGTAATCCACTGTCACTTGGCATCCACCTGTGTGACGACAGTCTGGAAATTTGAGACATTGGTATCCCTTCTGCATCCTGCTCTTCTTCTGGGGCCACCACCTCCTGCCGCAAGTTATTCAAAGTTTGCTCCAGCATATACAGTACAGACCAAAAGTTTGGACACACCTCATTTAAAGGTTTTTCTGTATTTTCTTGACTATGAAAATTGTACATTCACACTGAAGGCATCAAAACTATGAATTAACACATGTGGAATTATATACTTAACAAAAAAGTGTGAAACAACTGAAAATAGGTTCTTCAAAGTAGCCACATTTTGCTTTGATGACTGCTTTGCACACTCTTGGCATTCTCTTGATGAGCTTCAAGAGGTAGTCACCGGAAATGGCTTTCACTTCACAGGTGTGCCCTGTTAGGTTTAATAAGTGGGATTTCTTGCCTTATGAATGGGGTTGGGACCATCAGTTGTGTTGTGCAGAAGTCAGGTGGATACACAGCTGATAGTCCTACTGAATAGACTGTTAGAATTTGCATTATGGCAAGAAAAAAGCAGCTAAGTAAAAAAAAAACTTAGCTTGGAGAGCTTGGAGAGCTGCCCACAACTCTTCACCTGTATGACTGCAATCTCCAAGGCATATTCATTTGAAGACTGCTTGATTACGGTGAGCCCTGACTGCGCAGTACAGATTTGGTGTGTATTCACTCTGCACCCTTGCAATGCGTGTCTCGTTAAGGCAGAGGTTGAGTGCTCAGGTGGAGGCCCTAGAGGAGGTGGAGGACGCAGAAGCAGCAGAGGAAGTGGGAAATACAGAGATTTTTTATCTGCAAGCCTTGGGGATTCCAAGATTTGTGGAGCAGCCCCTTCCCCACCTGTGCCCACAGCCACCAGAGTCACCCAGTGCCCAGTCAGCTAGATGTAATGCCCTTGGCCATGCTTACTCGTCCAAGTCTCTGTGGTGAAATGCACCTTGGCACACATAGATTTAGACAAGGAATGGGTCATGTTGTCTGTGACATGCTGGTGTAGCGCAGGCACAGCTTTCTTAGAGAAGTAATGGCAACTGGTAAACGAGTACTGGGGGACTACAACGGCCATCAGTTTTCGGAAAACATCTGTATCTATCAGGCGGAATGGCAGCATTTCTGTGGTCAACAGATTGGAGATGGTGGAGTTCAACCTCTTAGCTTTGTCATGCATAGGATGAAACAATCTTTTACGTGACCACAACTGCGGGATCGAGGGCTGGCTAAGGTGCTGAGAGGACGGAGTATGGTAAACTAGAAAAACTGGTGGCACATGAGTGAGGTGCAGATGTTATGGTGGATTGAGAAACATGCGGTGTGCTCAGTGAAACAAACACAGCAGGCGTATCCGCTTCCGTTACAGCTGACGGGCTGTCACTCAGCCTGACTGGTGCGGGTAAAGAACCAGAGTTTTCGCGATGGGAGACCTGCGTGACAATACTTGGCACGATAACAGAGGAGGAGGAAGAAGCAGTGGATGAATTTGATAGGGCAACTAATGGTTGTTGAGGTGTGCTGTTCAGCGCCGTAAGATTCCCAGCATAAAGAATGTTGTTTGAGCATGTCAACATTCATGTATGTAGTAGTCAAATTATTGCAGTTTTTCCCTCTGCTGAGTTTTTTATCGCAAAGTTTGCAGATAATGTGAGCTGGCTCATCCTTTGCAGTGACAAAAAAGGCCCATACTAGACAACCATTGGCGCCCCTGCGAGCTGCAGACCCGTGACCGCTGCTGGCCACAGCCACTGTTGCGGCTAAGGATGCAGTGCTCCTCATGCTTGCATCACTCCGTGTCTGTGCCGTAGGGCGAAATGTAACCTCCTCGTCTTCCTCCTTCACCTACTCAGATGAGCTACTCGGCTGCGTGACTCTGGGTTCACACCAAGTAGGATCTTCAACCTCTTCATCATCAAATGTGTTATCTCATTCCTCGCCCTCAGAATGACCCCTCTCCTCTTGTTGCCCTGACAGCACAGTACAGTCCGCATGATCCTCAGGTATCTGAGTCTCATCAGGATCACCTCTCTCCCCTGTAGTTAACGTCTTGTGATGAGGGTCAGGAACCTGCTCGGACCTTACCTTGTCCTGCCCCAAATCAAAGTTAAAAAAAAGTTTGGCTGTTTGGAGTACACTTCTGATGCCCATGGTGTACAATGGGTGAAGAGTTCTACAGACTCGCCCATCTGTGGTTCGCTACAGTCAGTTAGGCAGTTGGCCAGTTGTGACTCGAGGGGGAAGTGACTCGCCCCCTGGGCCGTAGGGCACTCGGAGCCGGGCAATCGGGAAACGATGGGGGTAGTAGTGGCAACCCGGTTCCGTGGCTCAGGGTGGTTAGACCATTGGTAGTCTGCGCTGTTGATAATGTCCGACTACGCCACCCGTGGATTGCGGTTCTTATGAACTGCCGCTGCAGGACAGACCGTTGGGGCTGATAGTGTATGCAGCTGGGATGGTGTGACTCCCCACAGGAAGAGTGCAGCCCCAGGGCAGTGTAATGAATGGGGGGGGGAGTGATGGTAGTGAGAGTCCCAGTACCGGTAGTGCTGGAGGTGCAAAGGAGCACACAGACAACAAGTTACAGTCCAGGGTCTTTACTCACAGTTCGTTTGTTCCGGGTCACTTCTGTCAGCAGTGACCGCCCAAGCCGTGCTGCGTCCACCAGGTGAGGGGCTCGGTCAACTCCCAGACAGTTCAAGAGCATGGGCCAGGACCCCCTTAAATCCTTTCTCAGGCCTGCCTCACCAGTGACCCACTTTTGTCCAGCTGCCGCGGACTTGTGCAGTTAAACGTGGGCCCTGTTCCCCGCTGTCCTTTATGGTGCCTTCCTAGCAGGTTTGATGAGGTGCCGCACCAATAAATGGTCACAGCCTCTGGTCTTTGGCTGAGGGTTGTTTCTCCTCCATCAACTTGGGATCCGGTACCCTTAATCTGCCTGACCCTTCACCCGGTATTCTCTTGGGTTCTTAGGGTCCCTTCCACCTTCTTGTCCCTGAGCCCCTCTGTTCCTCTGTCTCTTCTTCTCCTTTTCTGTTCCTTCTCCTCTTTTCTGTTCCTCCTTCTTCTCCTTTCTCGTGGAGCTGGGCTGAGAAGGAACCACAGCTCCCCTTCACCTCTCCTCTCTCTCCACTCCACTCTCTTCCTCGGCCTCTCACTAGGCCCACTCCTGAGTAGAGCTCCTACAGAGCCTCTACTTCCTGTTTTCTCCTCTCACTGAACAGACCCTGTTCTCAGATGGTGCCCACCTTTTATACCTCCCTCTAGCCATGAGCCCAGGTGACCAGCAACCAATGGGCTCCTTCTTATGCTCAGGAACCATCCCCTCCTGCTCCTACGTCACTGGGTTTTCCTCCCCTCTCCCCACTCCAGCCAGGGACATGGTCAGTCGTGCCTGCATTTCTGTCTAATGGGAGCACCATTGAACTGTCCCTTGGAAATGGGGTGAGTGTGCGGTATGCAGCTAACTGAGCCCTGGTCCACACTCCATCCTTACCCGGGAGTGGAATATCACACCTCTGGCAGAGGTGCAATACCCCTGTAGCAGCCGAACCCTCGGGGCGCTACATTCCCCCCCGGTAAACCACAGCACGTCCTCGGGCTGGAAAAGAGCAAAAACAGTTAAGTACAGGACATGCAAAACTTTTTCAATAGCCTTTTACATTTAGAAACAGACGACACAGCTCAATTCCCTTCATGGGACACACTTCTTTCACTAGGCATTATAAAATATTTTCAACACTACTGGAACTCTTTTGTCATTTGTCATATAAAATGTTTTCAGGGTTATGCAAAACATTTTCTAGCAGCATATTAAACTTCTTCATATAAAACACATTTAAGTAAACATATTCTTGGATCTTGGCCGCGATGCAACTGGCAACCAGGTATTCATTCTTCTTTTAAGTGCAAAATCTTCAGTAAACTTTTAAACGTGAGGGACTCTCTGTCCCGAGGTAGACGTTGCAGTCTTTTTCTATAAAACCAGTAGGGGGCGCTTTAGGAAGCGCAACTATTTACAGGGGATTGGCCGTTCTCAGTCCTCGGCCAGTTTTGGGAAGGGAAATGGCTGCTCACAGTCCTCAGCCTGGTAGGGATGTAGGGGGGGTAACTCTCACACAGTCAACAGTTCCGTAACAGTCCCAACGGGGACCACACTTTAATCTGGAAACAGTTCCTTTAACAGTCCTTATACCCTGAGGTAACTATATACACAGGTACTCTGCCACTTACTAGTAGCGGTGTCCTCCAGATGCTCCTTCCTCCTCATCTTGATCTTCAGACCCGTCCGGGCCCTCTTGGCTCTCCTCATAGCCGTAGTGCTGCAGCTCCTCCTTGGTGAGCCGATGGACAAGTAGGGCATGCGGTCCTTTTGCGCCCTCGTGTCGGGTAAAGGTGACCACATCACCAGGGTAGAGGTCGCGTCCACGGTGTTCCTCCAGTAGGTGGCTTTCAACGTCTCTGCGGGTCACAAAGATGTCGCCTGCAGTTTCCGGTCCCCTGATGAAACCCCAGCCGTTTTCCATGTGGAATTTAATTATGGTCCCGGTGATTCGGGGACCGCGGGTGGCCCGGGGGTCCTGACGGGCTTTGCGCTTTTGCTCAGCGCCTCGAGCCTGAAGCCTCTCCTCTCTGACGGGCCTCTCTCGCCGTTCCCATTCAAAGGTCACCAGCTGTTGTTGGCCGGCCTCCAGACGACGGACTGCGTCCGCCCGGGTCTCCTGAGTGAACCCCATTAAGTTCTCACCAGCGGGGTCCCACTCGAATTGGGCGGCCTCTAGTGGGGGCAGGGTGACTTCTACGGGCTCCGGAGCAGGTATCAGGGGCTCGCGCGGGGGCTGGGTCTTCCATGGCTGACGGCTGGTCAGTTCGGCTGGCCACTCCAACGGCAGTCCATCCGGACCGGTGTGCTGGGCAAACAGGTCTGCGCCCAGCGGTGGTATAGCGGAGGACCACGATTTGGGAGCAGCGCCCGGGGGCACTCAGCCTTGCGACCAGGTCGGGGGTCTGCTGGTTGTGCCCGATGGCGGCCCAGTCCGGGAAGGGGGCGCTGGTTGGGTAACGGCGCCCGAGTTAACTAGGCCTTGCGACCAGGCCGGTGACGCTTCCCTCTTTACGGCGCCCGGGGTCAAGGGGCGTGGCGCCATGCGGGGCGTGGCCGCGGCGCTCGAGGCCTAGCTGGGAGCAGTGGCGGCGCAGCAACAGGTGCGGTGAGTGGGGCTTCGGGTTCTGCTACGGGAGGCTGGGGCAGGCTTGCAGCTGCGGGGCCTGGGGTGGTAACGTCCCCTGTACCTGCCTCGGTCCCCGTGGCTCCCTCCGCGACGCTGTCTCCGGCCTTCACTCCTCCTGCTCCGTCCTCAGAGGCAGGCGGACTCCGGGGTGCGGGTGATATCTGCCGCTGGCGGGTTTCAGCCTGTCGGGCCAGTTCCTCCCTCCACTCGATGAGCGCACCCCGCTGCTCCCGGACCATCCTCCGCTCCAGGACCTCCAGCGCAGCTTGCGCATGCTCCGGATCTCTAGGGAGCTGCGCTAGGATCTCTGCCAGGCTGCAGGGCGGTTCAGTCTGCAGCAGGCTCCGGGCCAAGAGGTTGGTGTTGCTGAACGCGTCCATTCCCGGGTGCGGTCTGTCTAGACGGATCCAGACCGCGCCCTGCCCCAAAGTTTTCTTCTCTTCCCACCCCCATGGGGGTTGGTCCTGGGGCATCCTGGTGACAATCACTTTCAGGGGCAGCCCCCCCACCTTGATGGACATCTCCACAGCCGCGCTCATGGCTGTTGGGGGTGGGCTCCTTCTTTGGCGCCATTCTGGGACCCGGCCCACGATGGGAGGCGGCCTCCGGTGGTCTTTTGGCGCGCACATTATGGCACTCGTTCTTCTGGGGCGGGCACCATTTTCAACACGGTCAATCTCAATAAAACAGTCTCTTTTCAGGCGCACAATACCCGCTTGTGGCGGGCTGGTAACGATCCTGCCGACTACGCCAATGCTGACTCGCCCCCTGGGCTGTGGGGCACTCGTAGCCGGGCAATCGGGAAATGATGGGGATAGTAGTGGCAACCCGGTTCCGTGGCTCAGGGTGGTCAGACCATTGGTAGTCTGCGACGCGCTGTTGATAATGTCCGACTACGCCACCCGAGGATTGCGGTTATTATGAACCGCCGCTGCAGGACAGACCGCTGGGGCTGATTGTGTATGCAGCTGGGATGGTGCGACTCCCCATGGGAAGAGTGCAGCCCCAGGGCAGTGTAATGAATGGGGGGGGGGGAGTGATGGTAGTGAGAGTCCCAGTACCTGTAGTGCTGGATGCGCAAAGGAGCACACAGACAACAAGTTACAGTCCAGGGTCTTTACTCACAGTTCGTTTGTTCCGGGTCACTTCTGTCAGTAGTGACCGCCCGAGCTGTGCTGCGTCCACCAGGTGAGGGGCTCAGTCAACTCCCAGATAGTTCAAGAGCATGGCCCAGGACCCCCTTAAATCCTTTCTCAGGCCTGCCTCACCAGTGACCCACTTTTGTCCAGCTGCCGCGGACTTGTGCGGTTAAACGTAGTCCCCGTTCCCCGCTGTGCTTTATGGTGCCTTCCTAGCAGGTTTGATGAGGTGCCGCACCAATAAATGGTCACAGCCTCCGGTCTTTGACTGAGGGTTGTTTCTCCTCCACCAACTTGGGTTCCGGTACCCTTAATCTGCCTGACCCTTCACCCGGTATTCTCGTGGGTTCTTAGGGTCCCTTTCACCTTCTTGTCCCTGAGCCCCTCTGGTCCTCTGTCTCTTCTTCTCCATTTCTGTTCCTTCTCCTCTTTTCTGTTCCTCCTTCTTCTCCTTTCTCGTGGAGCTGGGCTGAGAAGGAACCACAGCTCCCCTTCACCTCTCCTCTCTCTCCACTCCACTCTCTTCCTCGGCATCTCACTAGGCCCACTCCTGAGTAGAGCTCCTACAGAGCCTCTACTCCCTGTCTTCTCCTCTCACTGAACAGACCCTGTTCTCAGATGGTGCCCACCTTTTATACCTCCCTCTAGCCATGAGCCCAGGTGACCAGCAACCAATGGGCTCCTTCCTATGCTCAGGAACCATCCCTTCCTGCTCTTACATCACTGGGTTTTCCTCCCCCCTCCCCACTCCAGCCAGGGACATGGTCAGTCGTGCCTGCATTTCTGTCTAATGGGAGCACCATTGAACTGTCCCTTGGAAATGGGGTGAGTGTGCTGTATGCTGCTAACTGAGCCCTGGTCCACACTCCATCCTTACCCGGGAGTGGAATATCACACCTCTGGCAGAGGTGCAATACCCCTGTAGCCGCCGAACCCTCTGGGCGCTACAGAAGCATGGGTAATTGGGGTGCTACCTCTGTGGACTGTACTGCGTGTGAGGTGGAGAAAGAAGAGGAGAGGGCACTGGAAGCAGAGCTTGCCATCCACTGGAGCACCTGCTCTTTCTGGGCCTTATCAACAAGGCATATCGCCATGCGGCAGCCAAAGGATGGCAGTGCAGTGGGTCATCCACTAACATAAGTTTTCAGTTGTCTTTAGATAAGACCTGTTTGTGTTGGTTCACTAGTGCTTTCACTAATATTACCACGTACCCCACTTACACCTTGAACACCAAGCCTATTCCCCCTTCCACCACAGCCTTTTTTCCCCACTCATGTTGGTCAGATACAGTTGTAGGAGCATGCAATTAACTAAAGAAAAATATGTTTTTTTCCTGTGTAATAGCTCAGCACACACCTGAATTTCAGCGATACTAAATGACAAGGTAAGATATGGCATGCCATATAACATTACTATCAGACAAAAAAAATTTGTTAGTGTGCATGAGGCCGATAAAACCTACGAGATAGTCTCCAAACAATTTCAAACTGAGATGTCACCTTACTTTAGGAACAGAAGAATTTTTTTTTAATGTGGATGAGGTCAATATGACATAGAATATATGCTCCAAAATATTTCAAACTCAGATCTAGCCAGCTGTATCACTTTACTCAGAGCAAAAAATATTTTTGGGTTACTCTGCATAAGCTCTGCATCCAGCTGACTTTGACCGCAACTGACGAAGTAGCTGGCTTATAGCACTATATGACTTTTGGCACAGGAAAAATATTCTTTGGACTGGGAGTAGCAAGAGAAATTTTTTTTTTTCACTCTGAAACCACCTGAAGTTCAACTCCTCTAAAATAGTATCTGAAAAAACTTTAGTGCACACAGCTTTCAATATCACCAGAAAAAAAACTGATTTTGTGCTCTGCAATAAGAAGCTCTGCAGACTGTGCAGAGCACAATTTCGACCCCACTAAATGAAAAGGTGCACTGCGCTTTCTTGATCACATTAGCAAGTGCAAAAAAAGATTCAAGGTATACTGAGACATGGAACTCTATACCAGCGATGCACAGCACTATTGTATGGCATGGGCCCTCTGTTACTGTCAGAATCTCAGTACTTGCACAAGAACACCAAAAATGTGCTGCACCAGCGGTTGCAGAGGTACAGAGGCCAGGATTTATCTACACTATCTGACTACCACACAAGCGCCCATCTAGCTAACTATTATCGGTCATTTCACAGGAGCACACAGAGCTGCTATCTCTCTAGCAGTGTGACATGGATATAATGGCGCTGAGGGAACATGGCCGCTTTTTATAAGGGAGGACATGTGATTTATGCAGCCAATTGCAGAAGCCCTTATGTCTGGACAGTGTAGATGCTTCCTGCGCTATGATTGGCTTGCCGCGCTTTCCTCAGTTAAAGTTACCGCCCACAGGAATAAAAAACAAAACAGTGCGCCGCTGATCTGACCTGTTCTAAGCTCTCCCCAGCCCCCACACTCACCTGGCACATGTCACTGCTCATCATACACTTGCACTATGCTAACAAAACTGTTCAAAACGCAGTGGTTGCCCTGTATTCGCATTCCCGCGCTAATTCGTCAAACTTTTCCGATTTGAAGAAAATTTGCTCGCCTTTGTGATCACGAATCCGAATGTGTCATATTCGTGCCGAATATGAAAATTTGGAACAAATTCGCCGAACAAATTCACTCAACACTATTCATCTATACTTCCCAGGGGTAAATGTTTTTCAACCCATGCACTCAGTGCATGGGCATTACAAGTATAGGAGACCCACTCCTTAGTAATGGGAACATTTTTTTAATGAGACTCTCTTTTAAGTCTATTCCAAGGGGCATTGGAGTGCGTCCAAATTTTTGGCAGCCCTTGTAGTCCCTGCATACGCAAGAACAGTATAGGAAACACGCTCTTTTATAATGGGAACATTTTTTTAATGGGGCCATCCTCTACGTCTCTTCCAAGTGGCATTGGAGTGCTTCCACATTTTTGTCATCTCTTACAGTCACTGCAAACGCAAGAACAATATAGGAGACCCGTTCCTTTGTAATGGGAACATTTTGTTACTTTGATTTTAGGGTTTAAATTGGTATTGGGGTTTTCCAAAATTTATGCAACCATTGCATTCACTGCATACGCAATAACTGTATTGCAGAACCGCTCCTTTATAATGGGAACATTTTGTTACTGAGGCCCTCCTCTATGTGTCATTACACTGTGTTCCAAATTAATATGCGAATAATATTTTCTCAGATTTTCCCAAATTACCTATATGAATTGTAGTCATTGTAATTTTCCAGTCAAATAACTATTAGAGTACAATTGAAAGGTTTTTGTACAAACTGCCTATGATAACAGTATATTTTAAAAAAAATAAATAACTCAAACTGCACTCAAAATGCATGTTCCAAATTATTATGCACAGCAGAGTTTTCAACCTTTTCATTTTAATAAAGAACAAAAAAATTGTCATTTTTGAAATTATAAGCATTAGCAGGTTATTACAAACTGAAATCAAACAGTTTTCAACTCAAAACTTTATTCTAGGTGATGTTACATTTGCACATTGGACCGCTTGTTCGAAAGGAGCTTCTGAACTCTCTCGTCCATTGAATTTGTCAGGTTTTGGATGGTTTCTGCTTCAATTGTTTTGCATGAGGACAGAATACCCTCCCAGAGCTGTTGCTTAGATGTGAACTGCCTCCCGAGATCATAGACACTCCTTTTGATGATGCTCCAGAGGTTCTCAATGGGGTTGAGGTCAGGGGAGCATGTGTGCCACACCATACGTTTGTCCCCTTTTATGCCCATAGCAGCCAGAGATGCAGATGTGTTATGTGCAGCATGAGACAGGGCATTATCATGCATGAAAATGATCTTGCTGCGGAATGCACGGTTCTTCTTCTTGAACCATGGAAGGAAGTGCTGTTTGAGAAACTCAACATACATTATGGGGTTCATCTTTACCCCTTCAGGGATCCTAAAAGGGCCGACAATCTCTCTCCCCATGATTCCAGCTCAAAACATTACTCCACTTCCTCCTTGTTAGCGCCGTAGCCGTGTTTGCATGGGGTGTCCATCAACCAGCCATCCTCCACTCCATCCATCTGGACCATCGAGATCATTTCATGCATGATAATGCCCCGTCTCATGCTGCACATAACACATCTGCATATCTGGCTGCTGTGGGCATAAAAGGGGACAAACTTATGGTGTGGAACCCATGCTCCCCTGACCTCAACCCCATTGAGAACATCTGGAGCATCATCAAAAGGAGTGTCTATGATGGCGGGAGGCAGTTCACATCTAAGCAACAGCTCTGGGAGGGTATTCTGTCCTCATGCAAAACAATTGAAGCAGAAACCATCCAAAACCTGACAAATTCTATGGACGAGAGAGTTCAGAAGCTCCTTTCGAACAAGCGGTCCTATGTGCAAATGTAACATCACCATGAATAAAGTTTTGAGTTGAAAACTGTTTGATTTCAGTTTGTAATAACCTGCTAATGCTTATAATTTCAAAAATGACAGTTTTTTTGTTCTTTATTAAAATGAAAAGGTTGAAAACTCTGCTGTGCATAATAATTTGGAACATGCATTTTGAGTGCAGTTTGAGATTTTTATTTTTTTAAAAATATACTGTTATCATAGGCAGTTTGTACAAAAACCTTTCAATTGTACTCTAATAGTTATTTGACTGGAAAATTACAATGACTGTAATTCATATAGGTAATTTGGGAAAATCTGAGAAAATATTATTTGCATAATAATTTGGAACACAGTGTAAATTGACATTGGGGTTTTTCCAAAATTTAGGCAGCTGTTGCAGTCACTGCATATGCAATAACTGTATAGCAGAACCGCTCCTTTATAATGGGAACATTTTGTTACTGAGGTCCTCCTCTATGTCTCTTCAAATTGGTATTGGGGTTTTTCCAAAATTTGAGCAGGCCTTTCAGTTACTGCATCTGCAATAACAGTATAGGAGACCTACTCTTTTATAATGGTAAATTATTTTTTAAAATCATGCCCTCTATGACTCTGCAAAGGGGTACTGGGGTTTTTCCAAATTTGGGGCAGCCCTTGCAGTCACTGCATATGCTACAACACTATAGGAGACCCGTTCCTTAATAATGGGAACAACACAGCTGATGGCTCTCTATCAATAGTGAGGGCCGACTACTGGCCCTTTAAGAAGAGTAAGGGCCGCCTGATGGCCCTATAAAAATAGGCTTTGTGAATTTCAGAGTCCTTTCTTTGTAAATGAAACAGGATGTGTCTAATCATGTCTGATAAACCACATTGGCAGATATGGTAGTAAAATGTTAAAATTACAGTATATCTGGTGAGCATCAGAGAAGGACTGTTCTGCTCCAGTACAATAAGCCATTGAATTTGAGAAAGGGTAAACAGAATATTAATTGGCAATTGTACATGAATTATAAGGAATCATTGAGGGGACTAAGTTTGTATATCATCATGTAATATATCTGGCACTTTTATTTTATAAATGAAGAGACTGAAGGATAGTTGGTGAGAACCGAGAAGTGAGATTGGGTCCATTTGTCTGAGCTCATGATTGCACTACCAATGTTCCTAAAGGTGACCCTGAAACTATTCTTATGAAACTTCACTAAAAACTTTAGATATAAAATCTGAAGGTTTTCTTACCATCACTTTTGGTGTTCCAACCAGTTTGACACTTTCATCTAACATGTTGATTAGTTTTTTAAATATTGGATCATCATACTCAAACCTTTTCCCAAAGATAGAGCAGATTTCATTGGAAACTGCACAGTTTGTTAGCACATGAGTATTGAATGGTTTGCCTAGAAGAAAAAAAAACTAAAAAAATAAAAAAGTTACTCAATTTGAAAGGTCATTTGTAACCCTAGGATAAAACTACGTTCAGTGGATCACTGAATCCACTTTAGACATAATTTCATTGGGGTAAGCTTAAAGCCGGGATAACAATTGAAATCCTCATGATATGTTTAGATGCTGTAGATGTTATCCACGTATAGCAAAATGTGATGCAAATTTCCAGCAAATACAGAGCAAAAACTCAACACTTTGAGGTGCACCCTCAAATATGTAGTGGAAGCGCCTACTATATGTGAAAGGGAATTTTCAAAACTCCTGTGAGTAGTGATGTAGTTTGAAACAAGAGAGGATTGTAGGGAGAGAAAATAGGAAGTGCAGGCTTCTAAGTGTAGTAGTTAGATTCCAAGGGTATATACTCAGTATAAATCCACTCACCTATTTGGTGTCTTGAGGTACTGCATGTAAATCCAATTAGTGGATCACTCCATTCCTCTTTCCATCCAGTTTGCTGCAGAAATCTGGGAGCTGATGATAGCACTGGACAGTGCTTTCATGGGCGATGCCACTTTGTAAATATTTTTCCCAGCAATATGCGCTCCTGAAGGATGATGATGGAACTTGATATTCGGATTCAAAGATAATTTTTATTTCAAACTAAAATACAACCGGTTTCTACTTCTTTGAGTCTTCCTCAGGTATAACATCATGCATATGTAGCACCCCGAGGGCTCGGCTGCTACAGGGGTATTGCACCTCAAACCAGAGGTGTGATATTCCACTCCCGGGTAAGGATGGAGTGTGAACCAGGACTCAGTAGCTGCATGCACCACACACACCCCATTTCCGAGGGACAGGTCAACAGTGCTCCCACGAGACAGGAGTGCAGGCACGACAGCATCTGTCCCTGTCTGGAGTGGGGAGGGGAAGGAAAACCCAGTGGTGTAGGAGCAGATAGGGGTGGGTCCCTGGGCATAGGTAGGAGCCCATTGGTAGCTAGTCACCTGGGCTCACACATAGAGGGAGATATATTAGGTGGGCACCATCTTAGGACAGGGTTCAGTTCAGTGAGAGAAGGAGTTCAGCCAGAGAGGGCTGACAGGGAGCTGTGGCTCAGTCTGGGCCCAGCTCCACGAGGCAGGCCTAGGGTGAAGGCCGGAGCCAGAAGGAAGGAACAGAAACAGAAAGGAAAGTAAGAAAGGAACAGGAACACAGAGAAAGGCCCAGAGACACGAAGGCAGAAGGAACACTAAGGACCCAGGAGATTGCGGGTGACGGGTTGGCAGAACAGGGTACCGGAACCCAAATTGGTGGAGGCAATAAATTCCTCAGCCAAAGACCGGAGGTTGTGACCACAACTTGGTGCGACCACTCACTACATCCACCAGGAAGGCATACCACATAGGGTCAGGGAAACCGGAGATAGGTTTCGCCAAGAGAAGGCCCGAGGAAGCTGGACAAAGGTGGGTCACTGGAGGGGACGGCCAGAGAAAGGAAGAGAAGGGAGCCCTGTGCCACGCTCTGGAATTGCCTGGGAGTTTTATACAAAAACTGCAACGTCTACCTCAAGATTAACTGGACTGTTGCACCTTTATCTGGTCGCAAGTTGCACAGCGGCCAGAACTCAAGAATGTGTTTGTGGAAGAATGTTTTACTTGACAATGTTTTCTACTGAAAAAGTTTGATATGCTGCTAAAATAGTGATGCCAAAGTTTTATATAGTGTTTTATAAAAGAGTTCTGGTGGCATTAGCAAAATGTTTTATAACAATTATACCAGTAACGTTAAAAAGAAAACAGTACCGCCCATAAAGGGATGAGTTGATGGTTAATGTCTTATATGCGAGTGCACTTTAAAAATTTGTATATTTTAAATTGTTTTTAGTCTTTTCCAGCCCGATGACGTGCTGTGGTTTACCAGGGGGGAATGTAGCACCCCGAGGGCTCGGCTGCTACAGGGGTATTGCACCTCAAACCAGAGGTGTGATATTCCACTCCCGGGTAAGGATGGAGTGTGGACCAGGACTCAGTAGCTGCATGCACCACACACACCCCATTTCCGAGGGACAGGTCAATGGTGCTCCCACGAGACAGGAGTGCAGGCACGACAGCATCTGTCCCTGTCTGGAGTGGGGAGGGGAAGGAAAACCCAGTGGTGTAGGAGCAGATAGGGGTGGATCCCTGGGCATAGGTAGGAGCCCATTGGTTGCACGAGGCAGGCCTAGGGTGAAGGCCAGAGCCAGAAGGAAGGAACAGAAACAGAAAGGAAAGTAAGAAAGGAACAGGAACACAGAGAAAGGCCCAGAGACACGAAGGCAGAAGGAACCCTAAGAACCCAGGAGATTGCGGTTAATGGGTTGGCAGAACAGGGTACCGAAACCCAAATTGGTGGAGGCAATAAATTCCTCAGCCAAAGACCGGAGGTTGTGACCACAACTTGGTGCGACCCCTCACTACATCCACCAGGAAGGCATACCACATAGGGTCAGGGAAACCGGAGATAGGTTTCGCCAAGAGAAGGCCCGAGGAAGCTGGACAAAGGTGGGTCACTGGCGGGGACGGCCAGAGAAAGGAAGAGAAGGGAGCCCTGCGCCACACTCTGGAATTGCCTGGGAGTTGGTCGAGCCCCTTGCCTGGTGAACGCAGCTCGGCTTGGGCAGTCACCGCCGGTACCGAGGTGGCTAGGACCAGTAAAGAACTGTGAGTAAAGCATTGGAAACTGCAACCACACGTCTCTGTGTTTCATCGCCGCACCAACACCATCAGTACTGGGACACTCACACCATCACTCTCATCATCCACATTAGCTGCTGACGCGCCCCCTGGGACATATTCCTTTTTGAGGGGAATACCCGGCACCGGATCAGATGGGGGGTTGTAGTCTCCGAGCGGCTGTGACCCGGCCCGTGCCCAGGGCGTCAAGCTCAGTGTTATGTGGCAGTCCTACAGATGTTATTAAGAGTTCTTTTGTGTCGACTACGCCACCCGTTGTGATGCGGTCACTGTGGCCGCCGCTGCAGCAGGGTCCGCTGAGGCTGATGGTGGGTGCGCAGCTTGGTGGGATAACCCCCAACGGGAGGGATATAGCCTCAGAGGGGACAGGTGCAGAGGATGGGGGTTGTGGTGGTGCAGTGCAGACGGCAATGAAGACAGAGTCGGGTTGTGCAGTTAAGGGTGTTTACTTACTGCAGATGTTGTACTGGTCACTCCAGCTTCGAGTGACCACCCGAGCCGTGCTGCGTCCACCAGGTCCTGGATCCAGCCAACCCCCAAACAAGTCCGGAGCGTGGCCCTGAGCTCTCCTTCTGTCCCGTTCTCTGGCCGTCCCCACCAGTGATCCACCTAGGTCCAGCTCCCTCGGGCCTTCTGTTGGGACACCCTTGGCCTTGGGTTCCCTGACCCTTCATGTGGTGTGCCTTCGGGGTGGATGTGATGGGTGACCGTGGCAAACGCTGCCCACGGTCTCCGGTCTCTGGCTAGGGTGTGTTTTCTGCCCCCACCAGCTTGGGTTCCGGTACCCTGATGCCGACTCTTCACCCGGGGATTTAAGTTGGGATCTTGGAGTCCTTTTCTGCTGTTTCCCCCTCTGGGTCTCTCTCTCTCTTCTCCTCTCTCACTCTGGGTCTCTCTTCTCCTCTGCTTGCTGACTTGTTCTCTGCATCTGACTTGTTCTCTGCATCTGACCCTGTTCTTAGTTGGTGCCCACCTTATATACACCCTCTATGTGTGAGCTCAGGTGACCAGCACCCAATGAGCTCCTATCTTTACCCAGGCTGCTCCCCCTATCTGCCCCTACACTACTTGGGATGTACCACCCCCCTCCCACTCCAGCCAGGAACAGACTCGGTCGTACCTGCACATTTCTAAGTGGGAGTACCGTCGGTCTGCTCCTCGGAAATGGGATGTGTGTAGTGCATGCAGCCTACTGAGCTCAGTTCCACACTCCATCCTTACCCGGGAGTGGAATATCACACCTCTGGGTTGAGGTGCAATGCCCCTGTAGCAGCCGAATCCTCAGGGTGCTACATTCCCCCCTGGTAAATCACAGCACGTCCTCGGGCTGTAAGACATAAATAACACCAAAAACATACATTTTTTTTTTTTTTTTTCATAAACATATAAAACAACATATATTAGCAAATAAAACATTCTCGTCGCCTCTGGCTCCTCCTCCGGTCACTGTGCAACGTGTGACCGGGCAAAGTGCGACAGTCTCTCTGGAAATCTGGTTTTCCTATAAAACCGGTAGGGGGCGCTTTAGGAAGCGCAACTATGTACAAGGGTATGGCCGCTCTCAGTCCTCGGCCAGTTAAGGAGGGAAAGGGAATGGCTGCTCACAGTCCTCAGCCTGGTATGGATTACGGAATAACGGGTAAAAAGTTCACTCATGCTGGTCCCAACGGGGAGTATATATATGTAGCAACAGTTTCTTTAGTACCCGGTCGGGTAACTATTTACATCTACTGCTCTGCCGCACTCAACGGCGTCTTCCTCCTGCTCTTTGCTTGTAGCTGGTTGTAACTTCAGACCCGTCCGGGTCCTCTTGCTCCTCCTCCTCGCACCGCAACTCCTCCTCCGTCAGGCGGTGTACGTGGAGGGCGTAAGGTCCTTTGGCACACTTGTGCCGGGTGAAGGTGACCTCGTCTCCGATGTAGAGGTCACGACCTCTGTGCCCCTCCGGCAGATGGGACTCCACGTCTCTGCGCGTGACAAAGACGTCGCCGGGGGTGTTGTTGTCTCGAATGAAGCCCCACCCATGCTGCTGGTTGAACTTGATCACTGTCCCGATGGTGCGGGGACAATGTGCTGCACGGGGGTCCCTCCTGGTCCGGCTCTTCTGCTCGGCACTCCGTACTTGGGCCTGCTGTTCCCGGACCCGCCTCTCTCTCCGCTCCCTCGCAAACTCTTCGAGCTGCTGTCGGCAACACTCAGCACGCTCCGCTGCAGCTGCCCTGGTTTCCTGAGTGAACCCCATTAGGTCTTCTCCGGTGGGGTCCCACTCAAATTGGGCCTCTTCAAGCGGGGGCGAGATCCGTGCCACGGGCGTCGGAGCCGGAATCAGGGGCTCACACAAGGGCCCAAGTCTCTGCTGCCGTTCCAGCTCATGGAATTCTTCGGGCCAGATGAAGGGCCGCCCGTCCGGCCATGTGAGCTGGCTGAACAAGTCCTCCCCCAGGTGTGGCACCCTTGGTTTTACGGGCGCGGGCGCGGTGGTGGTGGCGCCCGGGTTGCCCAGGCCTTGCGGCCAGGCCTGGGGCACCTGGAAGGTGAAGGGCACCGTTAGGACGGCGGCGCCCTGGGCTACCTGGCCTTGCGGCCAGGCCGGAGGCTCCGCGGAGGTAGGGGGCGCTGTTGGTGATGCGGCGCCCGAGGGTACTAGGCCTTGCGACCAGGCTGGTGGTATTTCCTGCTTTGTCACGCTCCGGGTCGATGCGCATGGCGTCACAGGGGTCGCGGCGGCGGCTTCCGGTTGGGGCCTAGTCTGCGTCGGTGACATGGCGTTTTCGGGCACAGCAGGGGGACTTTCGGGCTCTGCGACGGGGAGCTGGGGCAGGTAAGCGGTGTCCTGGTTTGGGGTATAGACGTCCCCTTTACCTGCCTCCATGCGTTCGGCTCCCTTCTCGGCGCCGTCTCCGGCCTTGGGTCCTCCCGCGCCGTCCTCAGAGGCGGTCTGTCTCCTCATCTTGGCTGGCGTGCTCCGGGTCTTGGTTTGCTGGGCCATCTCTCGGCTCCACTCCGCCAATGTCTCTCGCTGTACCCGGGCCATCCTCCGTGCGAGGCCCTCCAGGGCAGTCTGTGCACACTCCCGGTCTCGGGGGAGCTGTGCAAGGACCTCCACTAGGCCTAGTGGGGTCGTGGTTTCTAGCAGGCTCCTGACCAACGGGTCGGTGCTGCTCTGCTCTCCTTCCTCGGTCTCTAGCAGACTCCTGGCCAGCGGGCCGGTGCTGTTCTGCTTTCTCTCCATCTCCGGGCAAGCTCCTCCGCTACTCCTCGTTAGACTTCTTGCCTCCGGGTGCGCTCGCTCCAGACTGCTCCAGGCGGCACCCATCTTCGTTCTTTTCTTTCGTCTCCTCCCACTTCGAGGGCGGTCCCGGGGCAACTCGGTGACTGTCAGCTCCAGGGGTAGTTCTTTCACGCTGACAGACACCTCCAGCATCACAGTCTCTGTTGGTGGGGGCGGTTTCCACTTTTGGCGCCATTTTCTGTCCTGGCCCACGATGGGAGGCGGCCTCTTGCCCTCCTTTGGCACGCCCATAATGGCGTCCGCTGCTCTTCCAAGGCGGGAAATCTGCGGATTTGGCGGGAAGCGTCGCCCAGTGGCGGGAAACTCTGCAGATGGCGGGAACAAGCTGGAAATGGCGGACAATCGGCGGGAAACGACCTGTGATGGGGTCCGATGGCGTGGACCCTCCGGAACCGGCGGGAGACTTCTTTCTGAGGTAAACTTGCACTTTTCTTCAGGCACGCAGTACCCGGGTGTTGCGGGCACGTAATCCTGCCGACTACGCCAAAGTTGACGCGCCCCCTGGGACATATTCCTTTTTGAGGGGAATACCCGGCACCGGATCAGATGGGGGGTTGTAGTCTCCGAGCGGCTGTGACCCGGCCCGTGCCCAGGGCGTCAAGCTCAGTGTTATGTGGCAGTCCTACAGATGTTATTAAGAGTTCTTTTGTGTCGACTACGCCACCCGTTGTGATGCAGTCACTGTGGCCGCCGCTGCAGCAGGGTCCGCTGAGGCTGATGGTGGGTGCGCAGCTTGGTGGGATAACCCCCAACGGGAGGGATATAGCCTCAGAGGGGACAGGTGCAGAGGATGGGGGTTGTGGTGGTGCAGTGCAGACGGCAATGAAGACAGAGTCGGGTTGTGCAGTTAAGGGTGTTTACTTACTGCAGATGTTGTACTGGTCACTCCAGCTTCGAGTGACCACCCGAGCCGTGCTGCGTCCACCAGGTCCTGGATCCAGCCAACCCCCAAACAAGTCCAGAGCGTGGCCCTGAGCTCTCCTTCTGTCCCGTTCTCTGGCCGTCCCCACCAGTGATCCACCTAGGTCCAGCTCCCTCGGGCCTTCTGTTGGGACACCCTTGGCCTTGGGTTCCCTGACCCTTCATGTGGTGTGCCTTCGGGGTGGATGTGATGGGTGACCGTGGCAAACGCTGCCCACGGTCTCCGGTCTCTGGCTAGGGTGTGTTTTCTGCCCCCACCAGCTTGGGTTCCGGTACCCTGATGCCGACTCTTCACCCGGGGATTTAAGTTGGGATCTTGGAGTCCTTTTCTGCTGTTTCCCCCTCTGGGTCTCTCTCTCTCTTCTCCTCTCTCACTCTGGGTCTCTCTTCTCCTCTGCTTGCTGACTTGTTCTCTGCATCTGACTTGTTCTCTGCATCTGACCCTGTTCTTAGTTGGTGCCCACCTTATATACACCCTCTATGTGTGAGCTCAGGTGACCAGCACCCAATGAGCTCCTATCTTTACCCAGGCTGCTCCCCCTATCTGCCCCTACACTACTTGGGATGTACCACCCCCCTCCCACTCCAGCCAGGAACAGACTCGGTCGTACCTGCACATTTCTAAGTGGGAGTACCGTCGGTCTGCTCCTCGGAAATGGGATGTGTGTAGTGCATGCAGCCTACTGAGCTCAGTTCCACACTCCATCCTTACCCGGGAGTGGAATATCACACCTCTGGGTTGAGGTGCAATACCCCTGTAGCAGCCGAATCCTCAGGGTGCTACACTGCCCTGAGGCAATACTTCTCCCGTGGGGAGTTATCCCATACTTGGCTGCGCATACAGCATCAGCCTCAGCGGTCTGCAGCGCAGCGGCGGTCCCCACTGACCGCAATCCACGGGTGGCGTAGTCGGACACTTGTTATTACACTAAGACTGCCACTGAATTGACCACCCTGGGCACGGACCGGGTCAGCGCCACGGAGACTACAACCCCCAGCGATCCGGCTCCGGGTATTCCCTGCACAACACAGGCCCAGGGGGCGCGTCACATATAAACACACATTTTATAGCAGATATCCCTACTTGTCATTTTGGGTGGGGACTGAAATATCTGTTTTTCGGACACACCCAGATACTCAGATATGCAGGATTTTGCACTCTGAGGAATTTAACAAAACCCATATACTAAATGACTTTCATACAGTTTTTTTCCATAAAAAAAATTTTTACACAAATTTTTTTCACACAGAAAGTATTTTCTTTTCTAAGAACACTATAAATATAATTTTACCATATATATAAAATGTCTTTTAAAATGTTATTAATTATACTAAAAGTGTGATTTCATACAGAAATGTAAAATCCTGCAAATATGTACATTATTTATGACAAAATTTAAAACCCTTTCTTCATATTATAGCCATTTTCGAATACAATTTTGTAAAAAAAAAAAAATAAATAAATTAAAAAAAAAAATATATATATATATATATATATATAAATAAAAAAATAATGAAATAATAAATAAAAAAAAATATGTATATATATATATATATATATATATATATATATATATATATATATATATATATACCTGTCAACATTTATTTGTCAAATACCCTCTATAATATCATTTAATCCATCTGGGTATAATGTACCCAGACGGAAGGTCCAATATGATTCTTTCCGGTTTAAATTTTGTACCCTATTAGTACAATTCTCAGGTATTTGCTCCAACGGGGTCACGGAAATATTGAATGTTTTATTATGCTTCAAACATAAGCTCTGTTTTAAAAACCCATTTTTGGTATTGTGCCTGTGGCCATTCATATGGGATCATAGAGACTGGATGGTCCGAACCACGTATTGCAGGTCACAGGCACAGGTAATGACATATATCACAAAAGCACTATCACACGTTAATTTTTGTGTGATTGCTATGGTTTCACCCGTACTGTACGATGTAATGTACTGAGTCATATGATTGATGATTTTGCAGGTACAACATTTTCGGGAGCCACATCGATGGACACCCAGTTTGAAAGCATCCGTTTTATTTATCCTAGTTTTTTCTTTTTTCCTTATATATTCCTGTTCCCCATCTTTGGTCATTCTGAGATTACTAGGGGCAATTATACCCTTCACTGTTTGGCCCCTACGAAAGGTAATATTGGGTCTATCTGGTAAAAGTTTTTTCAAAAATGTATCCTTTTTCAACAAGTACCAGTATTTATTTAAAATGTTTCTTATCTCCGTATTACTATGATTAAAAGCGGTAATAAAATTATACTGCCACCCATCTTTTTTTCTTTCCTTATTCTTATTAATAATCTGCTTAGGTTTTTCTCCCCCTTCCTTATTTATCCCCTCCTCCACGTCCTTATTTTTGTTATTCTCTCTAGATAAGCACTCCTGCTGAGTTCTTGCTAGATTAGTTCTGTATGCTGCCATTATTAATCATTTTGGATATTTCTTATCTGTAAACCTATTGATCAGAATTTTTGATTGTTCCACATAATCTTCCTTATTTGTATTATTTCTCCTAATTCGACGAAATTGGCTATAAGGAATGTTTTGCTTCCATTTTTTTTATTTATTTATTTATTTTTATTTATTTTATTTTTTTTACAAAATTGTATTTGAAAATGGCTATAATATGAAGAAAGAAAGGGTTTTAAATTTTCTCATAATTTACATGTTTGCAGGATTTTACATTTCTGTATGAAATCACACTTTTAGTATATTTAATAACATTTTAAAAGACATTTTATATATGGTAAAATTATATTTATAGTGTTTTTAGAAAAGAAAATACTTTGTGTGAAAAAAATTTGTGCAAAAAATGTATAAAAGTCATTTAGTATATGGGTTTTGTTAGATTCCTCAGAGCGCAAAATCCTGCATATCTGAGTATCTGGGTGTGTCCGAAAAACAGATCTTTCAGTCCCCACCCAAAATGACAAGCAGGGATATCTGCTATAAAGTGCTTGTTTATATGCATGATTGTAATGCACACACCCGGGCTGAGCGGCGTGTGCGTGTATATTTAGTGATTCCACTGGACCGTGCCTGAGAGTGAATGCCTGGAGGGGCGTATCTAAGTATTCACCCGATCCGACCAGGGTCGAACGACGGCATACGACGCCAGTGCACCAAGGAGGAAGCGAGCAGAGGGACCAGGTGCTACTCCAGGACAGACCCCAGTCACGGCTGTTGACCCACAACGGGGAACACAGGAACAGACAGGCTAGGCTGGCACACAGACTGGTGGGTATAGGCAGGCAGGCGGGTATGCAGGCAGGGGGGTACAGGCAAGCACGGCTAGAGTGCAGACAGGGAGGCACTAGCAGGTTGGAACTCAGGCGGGATAGGACCCAGTACACACTGGGACTCAGGAACAGAACCACACATGTGGCGGACAAACACAGCAGAGTGAGGCCGCCCAGAGTGGTGAGCAAGAGCAGGGCAAGACGAGACCGCCTAGAGCGGTGGGCGAGAGAAGAGCAGGACGAGGCCACCTGGAGCGGTGAGCGAGAGTAGAGCAGGACGAGGCCGCCTGGAGCGGTGAGCAAGAGTAGAGCAGGACAAGGCCGCCTGGAGCGGCGAGCAAAGGGTCAGAGCAGAGCGAGACTGCCGGAGCAGCGAGCAAAGGGTCAGAGCAAAGTGAGACTGCCAGAGCAGCGAGCAAAGGGTCAGAGCAGAGCGAGACTGCCGGAGCAGCGAGCAAAGGGTCAGAGCAGAGCGAGACTGCCGGAGCAGCGAGCAAAGGGTCAGAGCAGAGCGAGAACCGCAGGAGCAGAGAGCGAGGCAGGGCAGAGGGGACAGGGCTCTGTTCACACGGAACAGACAGGAAGCGAAAGGCAGAACCAGATACCCACAGGGTACTTGCAGTGAAGTAGCGAGTGGACCACAAACTCACAAACAGAAGTACAGTGACAACGAACAGGAGTTAGGTACGAGTTCAGACTCTGCAGAAAAAGGAAAGGAATGGACATAGAGAAAAACAGGAAACAGGCTAGAAGAGTATTCAGACAAGACAGACGAGATACAGGAGCGGGTCTAGGTATGCAGCCCCTAGAAGGCGGAAGGAACAGGCTAGGAGCGAGTTCAGACAGGCCTGGAAATACAGCCTCCAGGAAAGGCAGGCAAGCAAACACAGAAAGGGACCTGGCACATTCAGAGTGAAAGAGCACACTGAATGAAACATAATGCTCAGGCAGGGTTTCCTGGGTGGAGCTGGGTTAAATACCAGGTGACAGACAGCAATAGGCTAAGGACGCACAAGGGGTGTGCCCACAGCAGGTACAAGAAACAGGAAGTGATCGGGCGCCGCCCTTAAGCAGCAGAAACAGAGGCAAGCAAACAGCATGGAGGGAAGCCAGGCTAGCAGACTGGACTGGAGATCCAGTGTGCGCTCTTGCACAGTGGGAGATGGAACACTATGCAAGGATGCCGCCAGGTATGTTACAATGATGTTATACCTGAGGAAGACTCAAAGAAGTCGAAACCGGTTGTATTTTAGTTTGAAATAAAAATTATCTTTGAATCCGAATATCAAGTTCCATCATCATCCTTCAGGAGCGCATATTGCTGGGAAAAACATTTACAAAGTAGTATCACCCATGAAAGCACTGTCCAGTGCTCTCATCAGCTCCCAGATTTCTGCAGCAAACTGGATGGAAGAGGAATGGAGTGATCCACTGATTGGATTTACATGCAGTACCTCAAGACAACAAATAGGTGAGTGGATTGATACTGAGTATATACCCTTGGAATCTAACTACTACACTTAGAAGCCTGCGCTTCCTATTTTCTCTCCCTACAATCCCCTCTTGTTTCATATACAGTACAGACCAAAAGTTTGGACACACCTTCTCATTTAAAGATTTTTCTGTATTTTCATGACTTTGAAAATTGTACATTCACACTGAAGGCATCAAAACTATGAATTAACACATGTGGAATTATATACTTAACAAAAAAGTGTGAAACAACTGAAAATATGTCTTATATTCTTGGTTCTTCAAAGTAGCCACCTTTTGCTTTGATGACTGCTTTGCACACTCTTGGCATTCTCTTGATGAGCTTCAAGAGGTAGTCACCGGAAATGGTTTTCACTTCACAGGAGTGCCCTGTCAGGTTTAATAAGTGGGATTTCTTGCCGTATAAATGGGGTTGGGACCATCAGTTGTGTTGTGCAGAAGTCAAGTGGATACACAGCTGATAGTCCTACTGAATAGACTGTTAGAATTTGTATTATGGCAAGAAAAAAGCAGCTAAGTAAAGAAAAACGAGTGCCCATCATTGCTTTAAGAAATGAAGGTCAGTCAGTCCGAAAAATTGGGAAAACTTTGAAAGTGTCCCCAAGTGCAGTTGCAAAAGCCATCAAGCGCTACAAAGAAACAGATTCACATGAGGACCGCCCCAGGAAAGGAAGACCAAGAGTCACCTCTGCTTCTGAGGATAAGTTTATCCGAGTCACCAGCCTCAGAAATCGCAGGTTAACAGCAGCTCAGATTAGAGACCAGGTCAATGCCACATAAAGTTCTAGCAGCAGACACATCTCTACAACGACTGTTAAGAGGAGACTTTGTGCAGCAGGCATTCATGGTAAAATAGCTGCTAGGAAACCACTGCTAAGGACAGGCAACAAGCAGAAGAGACTTGTTTGGGCTAAAGAACACAAGGAATGGACATTAGATCAGTAGAAATCTGTGCTTTGGTCTGATGAGTCCAAATTTGAGATCTTTGGTTCCAACCACCGTGTCTTTGTGCGACGCAGAAAAGGTGAACGGATGGACTCTACATGCCTGGTTCCCACCGGGAAGCATGGAGGAGGAGGTGTGATGGTGTGGGGGTACTTTGCTGGTGACACTGTTGGGGATTTATTCAAAATTGAAGGCATACTGAACCAGCATGGCTACCACAGCATTTCACAGCGGCATGCAATTCCATCCGGTTTGCGTTTAGTTGGACCATCATTTATTTTTCAACAGGACAATGACCCCAAACACACCTCCAGGCTGTGTAAGGGCTATTTGACCAAGACGGAGAGTGATGGGGTGCTACGCCAGATGACCTGGCCTCCACAGTCACCAGACCTGAACCCAATCAAGATGGTTTGGGGTGAGCTGGACCGCAGAGTGAAGGCAAAAGGGCCAACAAGTGCTTAGCATCTCTGGGAACTCCTTCAAGATGGTTGGAAGATCATTTCCGGTAACTACCTCTTGAAGCTCATCAAGAGAATGCCAAGAGTGTGCAAAGCAGTCATCAAAGCAAAAGGTGGCTCCTTTGAAGAACCTAGAATATAAGACATATTTTCAGTTGTGTCACACTTTTTTGTTAAGTATATAATTCCACATGTATTAATTCAAAGTTTTTATGCCTTCAGTGTGAATGTACAATTTTAATAGTCATGAAAATACAGAAAAATCTTTAAATGAGAAGGTGTGTCCAAACTTTTGGTCTGTACTGTATATCGTGCTGTGAGGATAGCATCTGAACAGCAATAGAGGAGAAACTTCCTAGAGGCCAAGGAAGAGGACAGCAGCGGCTTATAATATGGAACATTTCACTAATCGAATTGAGAGACTTAAAAATATCCTTTCTACTTTAATCTTATCTACACCTGTAGTTGACATAAATAAGTCTAATCCTTTGGAGATGGATATATTTTTCTTAGTTTCATTATCAAAGTTATTTTTTAGCCTTGAGAAAAACATGAAAGGTGAAATTAAACACCAGCTGGACGCAGACTTTTTGAATATCTGTTTGGAGCGGAAAATTATCCCAAATGGTCTGCGGATACATTTTAATAGCACATTTATAGAAGATAATGAATTCACGGAAAAATGGTACAATATATTAGATGATTGTTCCTACAACCTTATGAAACTTTTAATAGAAAAACGTAATAAGTTGGCAAAAAATTTTGCGGCATTATGTGAAAATGATCTTGAAGAACTAGTAGAGTATAGTTCTTTACCTCTGTATGAAGCACTTAATAGGGATACGAATAAAAATTTACAAACTTTTGAAAGCAATTTAATCGAGATGAAGACCAAAAAGGTTCGCAGAGATTTTTTTCGATCTAAAAAACCGGGGGAAAAAACATCCGGAGAAACCGCAGCCGGGGTGGAGAGTAACTAAAAATAATGAAGTTCCCACAAAACCAAAAACCTCTGGTCAGGTAAACTCCATAGGAACCGCATTAGAGGTTGATAATAATAGGCTTTTGAAAAAACAAAATGAAATAGTAAAGGGTTTGCGTACCTTTTACAATTCTAAGACGAATTCTGCCCTTATGGAGGGTTCATTTAAGCCCCGAAGAACCTTTGCTGCATTGGAAGCAGGGGCTATTCCAAAAATGAATATTAAAAATAACATTAATAAAAATAATAAAAATTTGGAACCAGTGAAACAAAATACTAGGGTCATATCTTCCACTCCAGGTGCGATTTCTCTACCGTTACATAAGAAAATAATTTATGGGGTAGCTAGCGAGGAGACTAGTCCACATAATTCTGAGGGAGATATATTAATTGGGGAGGAAGAGGAATCCAACAATTCACTCTTCTCCTTTCTTTTCCCCAATTTAGAAGAGACTAATACAAAATCACAGGTAACAATACGACCTCAGAATCACATGTCTGAATTATGCTCTAACTATAGTATTTTCACAATACATAACACCACTGAATCACCTAATCTTTACACTACAGTAGTGCAAGCACCATCTCCTTCTCCAGCAAATTCAAATATATCTTTTTCAGAGATTGTACCAAGACCAACACGACCACCCTCAGAGATAATTTTACCCAGTCTGGAAACTGGCTCGCTGGTAGCGTCTCCAATATAGGTACAAAAGAAGAATCTGATCACAAAGTATTTTCCTCCAACATCGTTGCAATCCTCAAAAAGAAAAGGAGGACCAGAGGTTCTAGAGGAGGGAGAAAATAAAAAAACTCTGGTCTCTCCAAAAGAAGGAGGTGTATAAAAAAGAATAATATTGAAGGGAATTTAGAGAATAGTACGATAAAATTATTTAATTTATCAAAACACCAACTTTCTAAGGCTGAAGAAGCAATTCTATCTAAAGGTCTGGGCTTCTGTCCCACACAGAGAGCCAGGCCTTTCGATTTATTCCTAGATCTAAATAAATATGTCCACAATTTAACACTTATTAGACAGTTTGCTATAATGGATCGAACAGCAGGGTGTAAAGATACGAATGAAGCAAAAACTATTGAAAAAGCTGATACCATACAACCTAGTAATAGTATACATAAAAATGTCTGTCCCAAATCCAATTTTAACCCCACTCACCACCGGGGCAGCCATTTGGATACTTTTTATGCTTTAGTATCCGAGGAATTTCGGGGATTAAATAGGACTGGAGAAAAAAACATACAAAAAAGGAAAACAGAAAACATGAGTTCTGTAGTAAGAACCAGGAATAAAAGATCTATTCAAAAAACGAATATTTCAAAGGAAGAAAAAGAAGCCTTAATAAAACTAAAGGACAATGAAAAAATCGTGATTAGAGGGGCAGATAAAGGAGGGGGTATTTTCATTCAGGACCAATATGACTATTGGGAGGAAGCATACAATATATTATCAGATGCAAAATATTATAAAAAATTAGATGTTGACCCTTCCAAAAAACATATTGAAGAATATCATAGGTTGATAGACACTGCCTGTAGACAAGACATCATAAATAAAAGGGAAAAATGATTTCTGACTAACAAAAATCTAAATATAGCCCTCTTTTATCACCTGCCAAAGGTGCATAAAAACCCTGTGAAACCTCCCGGATGACCGATCATTTCGGGTATAGGGTCACTAACCAGTCAACTGTCACATTACATCGATCTGCACTTACAGGATCTAGTTAGAAAATTACCTTCTTTTCTCCTAGACTCCAGTCAATTAATAAAAGAATGTGAAAATTTTGTATGGGAAGAAGATTACATGTTCATAACCTTAGACGTACATGCTCTCTACTCCAATATTGAACACATATTGGGAATCAATTCAGTTTCACATTATTTGAATGGGATAGTAGATATGCCAGAAAATCAGAGACGATTTTTAATAATGGGTCTAAAATTCATATTGGAACATGACCTTTTCACTTTCCAGGGGCAACTGTGTATACAGCGGCTTGGCACAGCGATGGGGACTCGGGTAGCTCCAAGTTTTGCAAATCTTTTCGTCGGGTGCTTCGAATCCTCATCACCCTTGTGTCAGCGCCCCTACTGCAACAATATATTATATTATCGTTGCTATATTGACGATCTAATCGTTTTTTGGAAAGGTACTGAAGTTGAAGCTCAAGAATTCATTACGACATTAAATAGGAATGACTGAGGCATCACGTTTTCTGCACAGGTTAATAAAGAAAAAATAAATTTCCTCGATTTAGAAATATCCCATAAAAATAAAAAAATCAGCACTAAAACGTACTTTAAGAAAACTGATACTAATGGCTTCCTTGATTTTCGGAGCGCACACCATCAAAAATGGAAGCAAAACATTCCTTATAGCCAATTCCGTCGAATTAAGAGAAATAATACAAATAAGGAAGATTATGTGGAACAATCAAAAATTCTGATCAATAGGTTTACAGATAAGAAATATCCAAAACGATTAATAATGGCAGCATACAGAACTAATCTAGCAAGAACTCAGCAGGAGTGCTTATCTAGAGAGAACAACAAAAATAAGGACGTGGAGGAGGGGATAACTAAGGAAGGGGGAGAAAAACCTAAGCAGATAATTAATAAGAATAAGGAAAGAAAAAAAGATAGGTGGCAGTATAATTTTATTACCGCTTTTAATCATAGTAATACGGAGATAAGAAACATTTTAAATAAATACTGGTACTTGTTGAAAAAGGATACATTTTTGAAAAAACTTTTACCAGATAGACCCAATATTACCTTTCGTAGGGGCCAAGCAGTGAAGGGTATAATTTCCCCTAGTAATTTCAGAATGACCAAAGATGGGGAACAGGAAATAAGAAAAAAGAAAAAACTAGGATAAATAAAACGGATGCTTTCAAACTGGGTGTCCATCGATGTGGCTCCCGAAAATGTTGTACCTGCAAAATCATCAATCTTATGACTCAGTACATTACATCGTACAGTACGGGTGAAACCATAGCAATCACACAAAAATTAACGTGTGATAGTGATTTTGTGATATATGTCATTACCTGTGCCTGTGGCCTGCAATACGTGGGTCGGACCATCCAGTCCCTACGATTCCGTATGAATGGCCACAGGCACAATACCAAAAATGGGCTTTTAAAACAGAGCTTATCTCGGCACTTATGTTTGAAGCATAATAAAACATTCCATATTTCCGTGACCTAGTTGGAGCAAATACCTGAGAATTGTACTAATAGGGTACAAAATTTAAACCGGAAAGAATCATATTGGATCTTCCGTCTGGGTACATTATACCCTGATGGATTAAATGATATTATAGAGGGTATTCGACATATAAATGTTAACAGATATATATATACATATTTTATTTTTATTTATTTATTATTCTTATTTATTTATTTATTTATTTATTTATATATTTTATTTATTTTTTTACAAAATTGTATTTGAAAATGGCTATAATATGAAGAAAGAAAGGGTTTTAAATTTTGTCATAATGTACATGTTTGCAGGATTTTACATTTCTGTATGAAATCACACTTTTAGTATATTTAATAACATTTTAAAAGACATTTTATATATGGTAAAATTATATTTATAGTGTTTTTAGAAAAGAAAATACTTTCTGTGTGAAAAAAATTTGTGCAAAAATCTTTTTTATGGAAAAAAACTGTATGAAAGTCATTTAGTATATGAGTTTTGTTAGATTCCTCAGAGTTCAAAATCCTGCATATCTGAGTATCTGGGTGTGTCCGAAATACAGATCTTTCAGTCCCCACCCAAAATGACAAGCAGGGATATCTGCTATAAAATGTGTGTTTATATGCATGATGTTATACCTGAGGAAGACTCAAAGTCGAAACCGGTTGTATTTTAGTGATAAAGTTTGAAAAGGGTTGTCTGGTCTAAAATGAAAAGTCTGCAGTCACTCTGTGTGACTGCAGACTATAGGATCACCCTAGCGCACATCCTGTTCATTGCGAGGATTCGCCAGTTTCTGAGCTGGAAATGGTGGTCAAGTATGCAATATGCATACTCCCAGGCAGAACCGTCTAGTCGGCGTTGCCTCACTCCATACAAGCCCAGAAACATCTCTAAGGAAAGACTTCCAGTTTCCATCATGGTGTCGGTTCAGGATTTGGCTCAACGCCTGCAGGGACTCTCTATGTAGGTGGCCGAGCTCCAACAACACGTGAGTAGCTGTTCTGGAGTAGTGTTGAGCCACCCCCGTAGTGTTCGGGTTCGGTTCGGTTCGTCGAACACCGGGATGTTCGAGGAACTGTTCGTCGAACTGTTCGTCGAACACCTTAGAACACCGTCGAACACCGTTAAAACCAATGGCAGGCAAACAAAAACACATAGAAACACATAGAAAACACCTGCAAAGGTGTCCAAAAGCTGACAAACTGCTCAGAAGACACTCTCTTTAAAAAAGCCGGCCGGCAAATTCATCAGCGGCATACACCGGTACCCGACAATTTAGACAAGAAGGAATAGAGCATCACACATAGATTAGATAGATAGAAACATGTCAGTCACACATATAAGAAGCACAGTGACAGTGTTGGTTACTGCACTTGTCATTTAGTGTAAAGGATTTATTAAAAAAAAATTAGTGTTTTCATGCACCGTCTCTTTAAAAAAGCCGGCCGGCAATTCAGCATCTGTACCC
The DNA here is from genome assembly GCF_046119375.1 of Phyllobates terribilis. Taxonomy (NCBI): domain Eukaryota; kingdom Metazoa; phylum Chordata; class Amphibia; order Anura; family Dendrobatidae; genus Phyllobates; species Phyllobates terribilis. Next base: position 344,115,628 of record NW_027362769.1, on the reverse strand, counting down.
GACAATTTATAACAGACAGAATAGAGCTTCACACATAGATTAGATAGATAGAAACATGTCAGTCACATATATATGAAGTACAGTGATAGTGTTGCTTACTGTACTTGTCATTTAGTGTAAAGGATTTATTTAAAAAAATAATAGTGTTTTCATGCACTGTCTCTTTAAAAAAGCCGGCCGGCAATTCAGCAGCGGTACCCGACAATTTAGAACAGAAAGATAGAGCATCACACATAGATTAGATAGATAGAAACATGTCAGTCACATATATATGAAGTACAGTGATAGTGTTGGTTACTGTACTTGTCATTTAGTATTAAAATAAAGGATTTATTATTAAAAAAATTGGCGTGGGGTTCCCCTTAATTTTAGGCTCTAGCGGAGGTTAAGCAGATGGCTGGGGCAGATGTTTGAAGCCTGGGAAGGGGGTAATACCCACGGAGCTTCCCAGGCTACTAATATCAGCCCCCAGCTGAATACATAGCCTTTACTAGCTATTAAAATGGGGGACCCCCCAAAAAAAATGACGTGGGGTCCCCCCTAATTTAATAGCTAGCAAAGGCTAGGCAGACAGCTGGGGGCTGATATTAATAGCCCAGGAAGGGAGCCATGAATATTGGCCCCCTCCCAGGCTAGAAACACCAGCCGTCAGCCGCCCCAGAAATGGCGCATTCATAGGATGCGCCAATTCTGGCACTTAGCCTCGCTCTTCCACGCTGCCCTGGTGCGGTGGCAGGGGGTAATAGGGTTGGGGTTGATGTCAGCTTATAATGCCAGCTGACATCAAGCCCAGGTTAGTAATGGAGAGGCGTCTATAAGACACCCCCATTACTAACCCCATAGTCAAAGTTAAAAAAAACACAAACACCCAGAATAAAGTCCTTTAATTGAAATAAAGACACAATCCTTTATTGTTCTAAATTAAACCATACTTACCATCACGCCCATTCCAGCTGAAGCCAACGATCTCCTGCAATAAAAGAAAAATAATAAAGCAACCTCATCCTTACCTTTCCATGGTTCCCACGACAGCTTCAGCTCTGCTACATCGAGATGACAGGCTGGACCGCAGCAGAACGCTGCCATCCAGCCTGTCATCCCGCAGACACTGAGAAGCGCAGGCTTGCTTGCGCTGCTCAGCGTCTCTCTGTGACGACATCCAGATGAGCCGAGTTCATGTCCAATGAACTCGGCTCACCTCATGCACGTCACTGACAGCGTGGGAAAATTCTCACGCTGAAGCGCTGATTGCAGGAGAATTTTCCCACGCTGTCAGTGACGTGCAGGAGGTGAGCTGAGTTCATTGGACATGAGCTCACCTCATGCACATCACTGACAGCGTGGGAGAATTCTCCTGCACTCAGCACTTCAGCGTGAGAATTTTCCCACGCTGTCAGTGACGTGCATGAGGTGAGCCGAGTTCATTGGACATGACCTCGGCTCATCTGGATGCCGTCACAGCGAGACAGTGAGGAGCGCAAGCATGCCTGCGCTTCTCAGTGTCTGCGGGATGACAGACTGGATGGCAGCGTTCTGCTGCGGTCCAGCCAGTCATCTCGATGTAGCAGAGCTGAAGCTGTCGTGGGAACCATGGAAAGGTAAGGATGAGGTTGGTTTATTATTTTTCTTTTATTGCAGGAGATCGTTGGCTTCAGCTGGAATGGGTGTGATGGTAAGTATGGTTTAATTTAGAACAATAAAGAATTGTGTCTTTATTTCAATTAAAGGACTTTATTCTGGGTGTTGTGTTTTTTTTAAATACTTTACTAGAAATTCATGGCGGTCATGTCTAATACTGGCGTGACCCCATGAATTTTGGGCTTGGGGCCAGCTGATAATACCAAGCTGGCCCTAACCCCTTTATTACCCAGTGAGCCACCGCACCAGGGCCCTGGATGAGTTGGGTACAGCGCCAGAAGATGGCGCTTCTATGAACGCGCCATTTTCCGAGGTGGCTGCGGACTGCAATTTGTAGCAGGGGGGGGCCCAGAAAGCTTGGGCCTCCCTGCGCTGCAGATTCCAGCCCCCAGCTGCCTAGTTGTACCTGGCTGGACACAAAAATAGGGCGAAGCCCCACGTACTTTTTTTTTAATTATTTCATGAAATTCATGAAATAATTAAGAAAAAAAGGGCTTCCCTATATTGTTGTGTCCGGCCAGGTACAAATAGGCAGCTGGTGGATGGGGGCAGCGCGTTCCTGCCTGCTGTACCTGGCTGGACACAAATATAGTGCGAAGCCCCACTTCAATTTTTTTTAATTATTTCATGAAATTCATGAAATAATTAAGAAAAAAAGGGCTTCCCTATATTGTTGTGTCCGGCCAGGTACAAATAGGCAGCTGGTGGATGGGGGCAGCCCGTTCCTGCCTGCTGTACCTGGCTGGACACAAATATAGTGCGAAGCCCCACTTCAATTTTTTTAAATTATTTCAGGAAATTCATGAAATAATTTAAAAAAAATTGACGTGGGGCTTCGCACTATATTTGTGTCCAGCCAGGTACAGCAGGCAGGAACGGGCTGCCCCCAACCACCAGCTGCCTATTTGTACCTGGCCGGACACAACAATATAGGGAAGCCCTTTTTTTCTTAATTATTTCATGAAATAATTTAAAGAAAATTGACGTGGGGCTTCGCCCTGTTTTTGTGTCCAGCCAGGTACAACTAGGCAGCTGGGGGCTGGAATCCGCAGCGCAGGGAGGCCCAAGCTTTCTGGGCCACCCCCGCTGCAAATTGCAGTCCGCAGCCACCCCGGAAAATGGCGCGTTCATAGAAGCGCCATCTTCTGGCGCTGTACCCAACTCATCCAGGGCCCTGATGCGGTGGCTCACTGGGTAATAAAGGGGTTAGGGCCAGCTTGGCATTATCAGCTGGCCCTAAGCCCGAAATTCATGGGGTCACGCCAATATTAGACATGACCACCATGAATTTCTAGTAAAGTATTTAAAAAAAACACAACACCCAGAAAAAAGTCCTTTAATTGAAATAAACACACAATTCTTTATTGTTCTAAATTAAACCATACTTACCATCACGCCCATTCCAGCTGAAGCCAACGATCTCCTGAAATAAAAGAAAAATAATAAAGCAACATCATCCTTACCTTTCCATGGTTCCCATGACAGCTTCAGCTCTGCTACATCGAGATGACAGGCTGGACCGCTGCAGAACGCTGCCATCCAGCCTGTCATCCCGCAGACACTGAGAAGCGCAGGCTTGCTTGCGCTCCACAGTGTCTCTCTGTGAGGGCATCCAGATGAGCCGAGTTAATGTCCAATGAACTCGGCTCACCTCATGCACATCACTGACAGCGTGGGAAAATTCTCCTGCACTCAGCGCTTCAGCGTGGGAGAATTCTCACACTGAAGCGCTGAGTGCAGGAGAATTCTCCCACGCTGTCAGTGACGTGCAGGAGGTGAGCTGAGTTCATTGGACATGAGCTCACCTTATGCACGTCACTGACAGCGTGGGAAAATTCTCCTGCACTCAGCGCTTCAGCGGGAGAATTCTCACGCTGAAGCGCTGAGTGCAGGAGAATTCTCCCACGCTGTCAGTGACGTGCAGGAGGTGAGCTGAGTTCATTGGACATGAGCTCACCTTATGCACGTCACTGACAGCGTGGGAGAATTCTCCTGCACTCACCGCTTCAGCTTGAGAATTTTCCCACGCTGTCAGTGACGTGCATGAGGTGAGCCGAGTTCATTGGACATGAACTCGGCTCATCTGGATGTCGTCACAGAGAGACGCTGAGCAGCGCAAGCAAGCCTGCGCTTCTCAGTGTCTGCGGGATGAGAGGCTGGATGGCAGCGTTCTGCTGCGGTCCAGCCTGTCATCTCGATGTAGCAGAGCTGAAGCTGTCGTGGGAACCATGGAAAGGTAAGGATGAGGTTGCTTTATTATTTTTCTTTTATTTCAGGAGATCGTTGGCTTCAGCTGGAATGGGCGTGACGGTAAGTATGGTTTAATTTAGAACAATAAAGGATTGTGTATTTATTTCAATTAAAGGACTTTATTCTGGGTGTTTGTGCTTTTTTTAACTTTGACTATGGGGTTAGTAATGGGGGTGTCTTATAGACGCCTCTCCATTACTAACCTGGGCTTGATGTCAGCTGGCATTATAAGCTGACATCAACCCCAACCCTATTACCCCCTGCCACCGCACCAGGGCAGCGTGGAAGAGCGAGGCTAAGTGCCAGAATTGGCGCATCCTATGAATGCGCCATTTCTGGGGCGGCTGACGGCTGGTGTTTCTAGCCTGGGAGGGGGCCAATATTCATGGCTCCCTTCCTGGGCTATTAATATCAGCCCCCAGCTGTCTGCCTAGCCTTTGCTAGCTATTAAATTAGGGGGGACCCCACGTCATTTTTTTTTGGGGGTCCCACATTTTAATAGCTAGTAAAGGCTATGTATTCAGCTGGGGGCTGATATTAGTAGCCTGGGAAGCTCCGTGGGTATTACCCCCTTCCCAGGCTTCAAATATCTGCCCCAGCCGTCTGCTTAACCTCCGCTAGAGCCTAAAATTAAGGGGAACCCCACGCCAATTTTTTTAATAATAAATCCTTTATTTTAATACTAAATGACAAGTACAGTAACCAACACTATCACTGTACTTCATATATATGTGACTGACATGTTTCTATCTATCTAATCTATGTGTGAAGCTCTATTCTGTCTGTTATAAATTGTCGGGTACCGCTGCTGAATTGCCGGCCGGCTTTTTTAAAGAGACGGTGCATGAAAACACTATTATTTTTTTTGATAAATCCTTTACACTAAATGACAATTACAGTAAGCAACACTGTCACTGTACTTCATATATATGTGACTGACATGTTTATATCTATCTAATCTATGTGTGAAGCTCTATTCTTTCGGTTCTAAATTGTCGGGTACAGGTGTATGCCGCTGCTGAATTGCCGGCTTTTCATGTTTCACTGTTGGCACTGTTCCCATCGATTTGGGCAATCACTGTAATGCCACAACCACCATGGCTGTGGCATTACAGTGAGTGGCAGACAATCCCTGCATGATTGGTGCTCTAAATAGCGCCAGACATGCAGGACACGCTTTTGGTGCACGAACAGTTATCGAACATAACCTCGAACAGCCGAATTTTTTGCAAATCGTTCGGGTTCGTCGAACAACTCGAACACCGCCCAAAACAGCTCGAATTTGAGATTGGCGAACAGTTCTAGTCGAACACCGCTCATCTCTATTCTGGAGCACATTTTGTGGAGCCAAAGGTACGTTTGCCTGATTTATTCTTTGGTGGTCAACAGGAATTTTTTTCCTTTAAAAATGCTTGTTTATTGTATTCTCGTTTGAGACCCAGATCCTCTGGTGATGAATCACAGCGCATAGGGTTCATAATGTCACTTTTGCGCAAAGAACCTCAGGGATGAGCCTTTTCTCTCCAACCTAGTGATCCATGCTTTAGATCAGTGGATAGTTTTTTTTCTGCTTTGGGTTTGTTGTATGATGATCCTGATCGTGTCTCATCAGCTGAGACTGAATTAAGACATTTGAGGCAGGGATCAGGTAATGTGGAAAAATATTGTTCTCACTTCCGTCGGTGGTCTGCCCAGGTGGGGTGGAACGATTCAGCTTTGAAAAGCTTGTTTCTTGCAGGGCTAGGTGAAAGAGTTAAGGATTTGCTGATTGCTTATCCCACACCTGGAAACTTGCAGGAGGCTATGCAATTAGCTATACGGGTGGACAGGAGACTGCGTGCAAGGGATAATGAAAGTAAATCCTCTGCCATGTCAGCTCCGAGTCTTGAGAGGGTCTGTACTGACATTGGAGAGCCAATGTAGATCGCGGTGATGGCACCCCGCTCTCAGGAAAAAGACCGCAGATCTTCTGAAGGTTTGTGCTTTTATTGCGGAAAATCTTATCATTTTATTAAGAACTGTGTACTTCGTATGAACAAAGAAAAAAAAAAGGTCAGTTACGCCCGTATAGCCTGTTTAAATTCTAAGGGGATATTTCTTTCTGCTACTACCACTGCTCAGGAAGAATTAATTGAATTTCGGATATTTGTGGATTGTGGTTCTACTCTGAATGTGATTGATGGGGGATTCTTGGAAAAACTTAAATTAAAACCCAAACCTTTGTCATCCCCTATTGCTGTGGTTTCTGTCGATGGCTCCCCCTTGAAGAGTGTTACTCACAAGGTCTGTGAATTTCCCCTCACTATTAATGGTGTTCATCAAGAAAATTAGGATTTGGTGGTATTAAATAATTTGCCTTCTCCAGTAATTTTGGGGTTACCCTGGTTAAAATTGCACAATCCTGTACTGGATTGGTCTACCAATGAAATTAAGTCCTGGAGTCCTAAGTGTTATGACAAGTGTTGTAACGGACGTATTGCTGCGGTGGAAAAAGGGGAATTACCTGTACCTATTCAGGATTTTTGGAGAGTTTTTTCTGAGGAGGAGTCACAAATATTGCCTCCCCATAGAGACTATGATTGTACCATTGAATTTGTCCCTGGAGCGACTCTTCCTAAAAGTCGTTTATTTAATCTTACTATTCCTGAGAGAAAGGCTTTGGAGGAATACATACAGACAAGCTTGGCTGCCGGTCACATTAGGCCTTCCAAGTCTCCTGTGGCTGTTGGATTTTTTTTTGTTTAAAAAAAGGACGGCGGTTTACGTCCTTGTCTGGACTTTCGTGAGATTAATAAAATTACTGTACGCAATCTTTACCCACTGCCATTGATTCCTGATTTGTTTAACCAGTTAGTAGGGGCCAAGTGGTTTTCTAAAATTGATCTCCGGGGGGCATACAATTTGTTGCGCATGAAGGAGGGTGATGAATGGAAGACTGCTTTCAACACTCCTGTGGGTCATTTTGAGAACCTGGTTATGCCTTTTGGTCTTACCAATGCTCCAGCTTTTTTTCAGAATCTTATTAATGACATCCTTAGACCTTTGATCAGCAAAAATGTGGTTGTGTATTTGGATGACATTTTGATTTATTCGCCTGATCTGGAGTCTCATTGGCGGAGCGTACGTGAGGTATTACAGTTGTTAATTGACAAATCGCTTTTTGCTAAGCTGGAGAAATGTGAGTTTGCTGTACAGAGAATTCGTTTTTTGGGCTACATTATCTCCAGCAAAGGCTTTGAGATGGACCCTGTGAAGGTTCAGGCGGTTCAGGAATGGCCTAGGCCTATTGGTTTGAAATCGATACAGAGGTTTTTGAGTTTTTCCAATTATTACAGAAAATTCATTAAAAAATTTTCTATTATTGTCAAACCACTGACCGATCTCATCAGGAAAGGTGCTAATGCGGTTCAGTGGACTACTGAGGCCATTGAAGCTTTTGTGTTTCTAAAGGAGAGGTTCAGCTCTGCTCCTATCCTTATGCAGCCTGATGTGACTAAGCCGTTTTTGGTTGAGTATGATACTTCTTTGGTGGGGGTTGGTGCGGTGTTGTCTCAGGAAAACAAGGATGGAGTACATCCCTGTGCTTTTTTTTTAAAAATTTTTTTCTGAGACTGAACTTAATTACGATATTGGTAATCGGGAATTGCTGGCTATTAAACTCACATTTGAACACTGGCGTCATCTCTTGGAAGGTGCTTAATTTCCCTTTCAGGTTTTCACTGATCATAAAAATCTGATCTATCTTGATGCTGCCAAGCGCTTGAATGCCCGTCAGGCTAGGTGGGCACTTTTTTTCTCGCGGTTTAAATTTTCCGTTACTTACATCCCGGGTACCAAGAATGTTAAAGCTGATGCTTTGTCTCGCAGCTTTTCTCCCATGGTCGGTGCTGAGGAGGAGGGGAGCATTTTACAAGAAGGTGTTGTGATTGCTGCATTGGACTCCGTTTTGGAAGATGAGATTCTTAAAGCACAGGAGAATGCCCCATCTAACATTCCCCATGGGAGGTTGTTTGTGCCTAGGACCTTTAGGAGAGATTTGTTCCTTGAGTGTCATGAGTCTCGGTTGGCAGGTCATCCAGGAATTTCTGAGACCAAGAGACTTGTGGGTCGCAGTTTTTGGTGGCCTGGATGGCAGAAGGAAGTCATTAAGTGGGTGCGTCAATGTACGGTGTGTGCTAGATCTAAGTCTACACATACTCCTGCAGCGGGGTTGCTTTGCCCTCTGGAGGTTCCTAGTGCACCTTGGACACATCTGGCTATAGACTTTATTACTGACCTTCCCCCCTCTGAGGGTTTCACAGTCATCTGGGGGGTCGTTGACCATTTTAGCAAGATGTGTCACTTGGTTCCTTTCATCAAACTGTCCTGCGCCAAGACACTCGCTGAGGCCTTTGTCAAGGAAATTGTCAGACTACATGGCGTTCCTACTGACATTGTTTCGGATAAGGGGACCTCAGTTCGTGGCTCATTTTTGGCGTGCTTTTTGTGACAGGTTGGGAGTTCATTTGTCGTTTTCATCCGGATATCATCCTGAGTCTAATGGCCAGACAGAAAAGAAGAATCAGGATGTTGAGCAGTCCTTGCGTTGTTTTGTGGCAGACAATCAGGAGGGGTGGTCTGAGTTTCTGCCACTTGCTGAGTTTGCTCTTAACAACCATACATCCTCTTCTGCTGGTTTTTCGTCTTTTTTTTGGTGTTCTGGGAGACATCCGTCTTTTGGGTCATTCTCCAAATTGGTATCGGCTGTGCCTGAGGAGGAGAGTTTTTCCGTTGACTTGGAGAGAGTTTGGACGGATGTGCGTGGTAATCTTCAGGAGGTTAACAAAAAATCTAAGAGGTACTTTGATAGGAAACGGCAAGAGGTTTTGTTTGGTATTGGTGACATGGTTTGGTTGTCCTCTAAGAATCTGCGGTTGAGAATTCCTTCTAAAAAATTGGGTCCCAAGTTTGTAGGGCCCTTTAAGGTGCTTCAGGTAGTTAACCAATCTGCTGCTAGGTTGGAGGTTAATCCGGTGTTTCATGTTTCTCTGTTGAAAAGAGCTTGTGTGTCGGATGGAGACATCTCTGCCACTGTTCCTCCGGTGGTGGAGGACGGGGAATACGAAATTTCCCACATCCTAAATTCTAGACGGTATAGAGGGAGTTTGCAGTATCTCGTCGCTTGGAAAGGTTTCGGACCCGAGGATAACTCATGGGTGAGGGCGGATGATGTTTCTGCTTCCAGACTTGTCAGAGCGTTTCACAAGAGGTTTCCTGATAAGCCTGGGCCTAGGGGATCCGGAGGATCCTCATAGAAGAGGAGGTACTGATAGAAAAAAACCTAACAGGAGAGTTCTATCTTGCTGGTCACATGACCTTGTTTGCCTATTTAATCCTGCTCCGCCCTCCTGGCCTTGCTGGACTTCATTGTAATTTCTACTCTTAAGTTAGCCTGGTGCTTAGTTACCTTTCTCAGTCTGTTTAGCTTGTTCTTTGAAAAGAAAAGAAAGGGCGCATGTGTAGACTCACAGGGCTATTTAAATAATTTAAAAATTGCCAGTACACTCACCTGTGATGGTTGTGTACGTCTACACAACCAAGATTAAGCGTGTGATTAATGAGGCTCTGGGTCACCTCTATTTGTAGTACCGTCCTGTCGGTGTTTGCCTCGCAACTCCGTGCTCCTCAAGTGGTCACACGATCCTGCCGGACCAGATACCACGTCACCGCAGGTCCTCAGTAGTTTAACCCGGTGGCTGGATAACCGCAGGTCCTCACACATCCAAATAGACCAGGCTGCTCCTGCCGCTTTGGCTCCGTATGGAGATATTTCACAAGTAAACAATGGTGCAGCGGTCTCAGGGAGCGCCAAAGGAACACTGGACAATTTAATAGATGGCAACCGACTTTTATTCTTCCTCCAATACCACTCCCACAACACGTTTCAACGGTCTAAGCCGTCTTCATCAGGTGGGGTCCTGATGAAGACGGCTTAGACCGTTGAAACGCATTGTGGCAGTGGTATTGGAGGAAGAATAAAAGTCGGTTGCCATCTATTAAATTGTCCAGTATTCCTTTGGCGCTCCCTGAGACCGCTGCACCATTGTTTACTTAGCTTGGTCTTCGGACCTTTATGTTCTATGTTGTGTGTTTGTCTTTTGCTACAATTTCTGCTAGGAGGTGCCCAACTTTATCCCAGTCCCTAGTTCTTGTAGGGATCCCTCCCTTGCATCTATAGGTCTTCGTACAGACTAGCCGAGGACTTTAACGGGTCTGATCGCAGGATCAGGTTCCCCGTTACATCGTAGGGATCTAGCTTAATTCTATTGTAGGGACAGATCTCCTTTCTTTCCTTAGTGCTTGTAGCAGATCATAACAGCTGCTACTTGAGAGTGTGCAACGACAGGTGCAGGTCAGGAGGCATCTTCGCATGCACCATGGACAGGGGATTGGCTTGCATGCACAACAGCGGGAGAAGCAATGGTGCCACCCGCAGACACTGTTCCTGGAACCTGGGGTTCAGCCCACAAAGTTGGGTGCTTTGCTGCCATGTGCCTGATCATGCTGGTGGTGGTCAGGCTGGTCGTTTTGCCACCCCTGCTGATGCTGGCCTAGCAGGTGGTGCAAATGGCCTTTTTGGGGTTATCGGCAGAGTCTTTAAAAAACAAGCAGACTCGGGAAGACCTACCAGCTGTACTGGCAACTTCCTTCGTGTTAGTGTTACAGGGAACGGTTGCCTGCCTTCTGTCTGCGGCCATCACACTGCTTCTTCCTGCCTGTTGGGGTGCTCTGCCTCCCTCTCCCTGTGTGCTGCTGTCCTAGTTCTGCATATCCTCCTGCCAGGTTGGGTCAGTTACTATATCATCCACCACCTCATCTTCCACTTCTGCACCCTGGTCCTCCTCTTGACTTTCTGGCAATTGTGTTTCATCATTGTCCACCTCTTGTGACACTTTCCCACCGTTGCCTTTGTGTGAGCATCGCTACACGCGATCTCCTATTGCCCCGCTTCAAGTGGACCGGGCGAGAGGCCCTAATCTATAAATGGAAAAGTGAACAGCTCTTCAGAGTGTCCAAGTGTGGGATCAGTTGTCTCCGGGCACTTGGCATGGTGGGAGGAAGGAGGATCAGGATGAGGAATATGCAGTCCAGACTCACGGCTAGTGAGATTTGACCGTGTAGAAGACAGGGTGGTGGCGGTGGCTAAGTGACTGGAAGCATTATCCGCTATCCAACCAACAACCTTTTGACACTGCTCTGGGTTCAATAGTGGTGTGCTGCAGTCCCCTAGGAATTGGGACAGGAAGGTCGGTAGAGAAGATGTGGGTGTTTGTTGTGGCACAATTTCAGCTTGCCCACGGCCTTGTCCTCAGCCTCTGCATGCACCATCACGTCTATTTCCCCGTCCCTTGCCATGTGCCTTATCCATTTTAAATGGAGGACAGTATCTTCCATGCTCGCTACAAATGACTGAGTTTGGAGCGAACTTGTGTGACGGAGAAAACAGAGTTTTAAATACCTGGCCTGTAGGTAACTAGTTTGAACAGCAAACTGGTGTGAATTGCTTCACTGACACACTGAAAGAAATTTTTAATGGAGGCCAGAAATGGCAGTATTTTCTGACAACGTATGTGTGGTACGTGTGACGGAGAAGACACAGCTTTAAATAGCTGGATTTCTAGCGCTGTAATATGGAAAGGACCTGGCTGTATTCTGCAGTGCCAACAAGCAAATGGAGCAGAAAAACGGTGCTCTCTGGATTGCTTTTTAAGCAAATAATGAGGATTAAGATCCAAATAAAAGTATTCTTGGCCCCTGAGACCTGGGCCTTTGTATAGAAATATCTAACAGCAGCAGAAGGCAGAATTGGAATGGATCGTCTTGTGCTATATGCACTGCAGTCTGCTATATACACTGCCTGCCTATATACCCTGCCTGCCTGATATCTCTCCAGATGGATTAGTCCTCAGAAGGACTGTTTGTTAAGATGGATATGTGTAATGTACAGTTTTCTCCCTACACTACCTAATACACAAGCAAATCATATCGGGGTGGACGAAGTCCGGGCTTGGGAACTTTTTGGAATCTACTGTAAGTATTCTATATCTATGATACATGCTTATTATGTGGTTCAATGATTAAGTAGTATTCCCTGTGCACATTGGTGCCTTGAATCTCACATTACCATTCATGATTCTTTTGACTACTTTTTCTGTTATTTGGCCATCGCATGGCTTCTCCTCCCCCTTTCCTCCATTGCATGAATGTGAGATATATACTTGGCAATTTTGCACATACTGGGAGAGAGTGAGGGAAATATATATTACAACTCTGTACACTTTTCTGGGGAGAGAGAGTGATATATTATATGCACTTGCACTTGACATATTATATATTATATATTTTGTTTACCTCCTGTATGATCCTCATGTGACGGTCATGTGTGTATATCTATATATATATATATACTAGATGGTGGCCCGATTCTAACGCATCGGGTATTCTAGAATATGTATGCGGCCGACCGGGCGCAATCAGCAGAACGTTGTTTAAATTTGGCGCCAAAATTGCTGGTTGGTCGCGGCCGGCAACCGCGACTAATCAGCAAAACGGTGTTTAAATTTGGCGGCAATATCGGTGATTGGTCACGGGTGGCGGCCGCGACCAATCAGCGAACTGTGTTAGTGAGGACCTGAGAGCTTGTTTAAATTTGGCGATAAAATCGACCAATCAGCAGAGCGTTGTTTAAATTTGCCGGCAATCACGCTGATTGGTCTCGGCCGGCCGGCGGCCGGGACCAATGAGCAGAGCGGTGTTTAAATTTGGCACCAAAATCGCTGATTGGTAGCGGTCGCCGGCGGCCGCGACCAATCAGCAGAGCAGCGTTTAAATTTGCAGCCTATATCGCTGATTGGTCGCGGCCGGTCACCACGACCAATCCGCAGAGCGGCGTTTAAATTTGCCTCCCATCTCGCTGATTGGTCACGGCCGGCCACCGCGACCAATCAGCAGAGTGGCGTTTAAATTTGCCGCCCATTTCGCTCATTGGTCGCGGTGGCCGGCCGCGATTAATCAGCAGAGCGGCGTTTAAATTTGCCGGCCATCTCGCTGATTTGTCACTGCCGGCCACCGCGACCAATCAGCAGAGCGGCGTTTAAATTTGCCGCCCATCTCGCTAATTGGTCGCGGTAGCCGGCCACTGCGACCAATCAGCAGCGCGGCATTTAAATTTGCCGCCCATCTCGCTCATTGGTCGCGGTGGCCAGCCGCGATCAATCAGCAGAGCGGCGTTTAAATTTGCCGCCCATCTCGCTGATTGGTCACTGCCGGCCACCGTGACCAATCAGCAGAGCGGCGTTTAAATTTGCCGCCCATCTCGCTGATAGGTCGCGGTGGCCGGCCGCTACCAATCAGCAGAGCGGTGTTTAAATTTGCCGCCCATCTCGCTGATTGGTCGCGGCCGGCCACTGCGACCAATCAGCGTCGTATTAGAATCATAGAATCATAGAATGGTAGAGTTGGAAGGGACCTCCTGGGTCATCTGGTCCAACCCCCTGCTCAAAGCAGGATTCACTAGATCATCTCAGACAGATGTCTGTCCAGCCTCTGTTTGAAGACGTCCATTGAAGGGGAACTCACCACCTCTCGTGGCAGCCTGTTCCACTCATTAATCACCCTAACTGTCAAAAAGTTTTTTCTAATATCTAATCTGTGTCTCCTCCCATTTAGTTTCATCCCATTGCTTCTAGTCTTTCCTTGTGCAAATGAGAATAAAGATGATCCTTCTACAATGTGACAGCCCTTGACATATTTGTAGACAGCTATTAAGTCTCCTCTAAGTCTTCTTTTTTGCAAGCTAAACATTCCCAAATCCTGCAACCGTTCCTCATAGGACATGGTTTGCAGACCAGTCACCATTCTGGTCGCTCTTCTCTGAACTTGCTCCTGTTTGTCTATGTCTTTTTTAAAATGTGGTGCCCAAAACTGTACACAGTATTCCAGATGAGGTCTGACCAAAGAGGAGTAAAGACCGATAATGACTTCACGTGATCTAGACTGTATGCTTCTGTTAATACATCCCAGAATTGTATTTGCCTTTTTTGCTGCTGCATCACACTGTTGACTCATGTTCAGTCTATGATCTATTAGTATACCTAAGTCTTTTTCACATGTACTGTTGCTTAGCTCTATTCCTCCCATTCTGTATATGCTTTTTTCATTTTTATTGCCCAGATGTAGTACTTTGCATTTTTCCCTGTTAAAAACCATTCTGTTGGTTGCTGCCCACTGCTCCAGTTTATTTAGGTCTTTTTGAATCCTCTCTCTCTCTTCTCTAGTATTAGCTATCCCTCCTAGCTTTGTGTCATCAGCAAATTTAATCAGTTTACCCTCAATTCCTTCATCTAAATCATTGATAAAGATGTTGAACAATACAGGTCCCAGGACGGAGCCCTGTGGTACCCCACTTGAGACATTCATCCAGCTGGATGTGAAGCCATTTACAACCACCCTTTGAGTCCGATCACTAAGCCAGTTATGAATCCACCTAACAGTTGCCTGGTCCATTGCATACTTGGTCATTTTTTCAATAAGGATGGTGTGAGATACTTTGTCAAATGCTTTGCTGAAGTCAAGATATACTATATCTACAGCATTTCCCTGATCCACCCAGTCAGTGATTCTGTCATAGAAGGAAATTAAGTTAGTCTGACATGACTTGTTAGTTACAAACCCATGCTGACTCTGGTTAATCACTTCATTCTTATCCATGTACTTACATACATGTTGTTTAATAATTTGTTCAAAGATCTTTCCTGGTATAGAAGTCAGACTCACCGGCCTATAGTTCCCTGGGTCCACCTTCTTCCCCTTTTTGAAGATAGGAACAACATTTGCTCTTCTCCAGTCTTCTGGGACTTCTCCTGTTCTCCAAGAATTTTCAAAGATTATGGAGAGTGGTTCTAAAATTTCTTCTACGATCTCCTTCAGTACTCTGGGGTGTAATTCATCTGGACCTGGAGACTTGAACTCATTTATGTTAGCTAAATATTCCCTCACAATCTTTCTGTTTACAGATAACTTGGATTCCTCTATTCCTTTAAAAGGACAGTGAAGATCAGTTGATGTTACATTTTCTTTCTGAGAGAAAACAGATGCAAAATAGGAATTAAAAAGTTCGACCTTCTCAACATCCTCTCTTACCATTTCTCCATTTTCTTCCTGTAAAAATCCTATAGCATCTTTGACTTTTCTTTTACTTTTGACATACCCCCAAAATCCTTTTTTATTGCTTTTGACATCTCTTGCAAGCCTTAATTCATTGTCAGCTTTAGCTAACCTGATACGTGCCCTACAGGATCTGCAGACTGCATTATAATCTTCTTTAGATATGCCTCCCTTTTTCCATTTAATAAACATTTCTTTCTTTCTTTTTAGCATGTGTTTAAGTTCTGTGTTCATCCATCCTGGTTTCCTTAAATGCTTCCCATTCTTCCTACTTTTCGGGATTGTTAACGATTGTGCTTTGAGAATCTCATTTTTAAAAATTTCCCATCCTTCCTGGACATTTTTGTCCTTAAGGACATCCAGCCATTGGATCCCTCCTATTCTCTTTCTGAGTCTCTTAAAATCTGCCTTTCTAAAATCTAACCTTGAAGTTTGAGTCTTCACATGTCTTCCTCCTCTAGTTATCCAAAATTCTATAATAGCATGATCGCTGCCTCCTAGGGTCCCAGCCACCTTTACCTCCTCAACCATTTCCTCCCTGTTAATAAGGATTAGATCCAAAGTAGCAGATCCCCTTGTTTTCTCCCCTATCTTTTGGAAGATAAAGTTGTCAGCAAGAGAGGATAAGAATTTGCTTGACCTGTTAGTTTTACTTGAGAGAGATTCCCAACAAATGTCTGGATAGTTGAAATCTCCCATGACCACTACGTCATATTTTTTGGAGAACTTGGTCATTTGATACATAAAGAGTTCATCCATATCTTCAGCTTGCCCAGGTGGCCTGTAGTAAATGCCTACAATGGTGTCCTTTCCGTTGTTCTCTCCTTGTATTCTTACCCAAACAGTTTCCACAGAACTCCCAGTCTCTGAAGCTTCAATCTCTGTGCAGATATACGCTTTTCTAACATACAATGCGACACCTCCTCCTCGTTTATCAAGTCTGTTTCTTGCAAATAAGTTGTATCCTTTTAGCCTTTTATTCCAATCATGTGTATCGTCCCACCAAGTTTCAGTGATTCCAATGACATCATATTCCTTTTCCTGCATTAGTAGTTCCAATTCTCCTTGTTTGTTGCCCATGCTTTGTGCATTTGTATAAAAACATTTTAGTTTGTGATTGGTTTCTCTTCCTCCCATATTTTTATTATTTAGATTTTTTTGTCTTTGTTCTTCCTTTCCACTTCCAGTAGCAGAGATCTCAATAGTATTTGTCAGCTGTATGGCTTTTTCGGGCCTTTTGCTTCCCTTCCCACATTGTTCTAGTTTAAAGCTCTTCTGATGAGTGTAGCAAGGCGACTTCCAAATACATGTTTTCCAGTCTTCGTAAGGTGCACCCCATCTCTAGCAAGTAGTCCATCGTATAGGTAATTCATTCCGTGATCCAGAAATCCAAATCCTTGTTGACGGCACCATCGACGTAGCCAGTTGTTCACCTGTAGAATCTTATTCCACCTCATTGTTCCATGGCCATCCACTGGGAGGATTGTTGAGAAGACCACCTGCGCTCCCAATTCTTTCACTTTCTTGCCTAAGTCTTCAAAGTCACTGCAGATGGATTCCAGGTCCTTTCTTGCGGTGTCATTTGTCCCCACATGTATTAGCAGGAATGGGTAGTGATCTGTAGGTCTGAAGAGTCTTGATATCCTGTCAGACACATCTTTAATTTTTGCTCCTGGAAGACAGCACATTTCTCTTGAGGTTATGTCTGGTCTGCAGATAGCGGCCTCTGTTCCTCTTAACAGGGAATCCCCCATGACCACCACTCTCCGTTTTTTCTTCACAACATTCTTCTTTCTCCATCCAGGAGGATTCTGAGGGCTTACAAGGTTATTCATTGCTGGCAAAGTCTTATTTTGCTGTATTTCTTCATGGTTCTCCTGCGTGAGAGCCTGGTACTGGTTCCAGAGCAGTATGGGTGCTGACTGCCTCTCGATCCTCCTGCTTCTGTGGGTCACATGCTTCCATTCCTCTGTTTCGTCAGGTGCAGTTCGAATTTCTTCTCTTTCTGAATCATGAAGAGATAATTCTGCTCTGTCTAAGAACTCTTCACCTTCCTTAATGATTTTCAAGGTCGTTAACCTCTCTTCTAGATTTCGCAACTTTTCCTCCAACAAGGACACAAGCTTGCATTTCTGGCATGTGAAGTTTGGCTTTTCCACTGGCAAGTCTGTGAACATGTAGCAGGATATGCAGCTCACCAAATGGCTCCTGGACTCTTCCATGTTCTTATTGTTAATGTTCTGAAAACAGTGAAAAAAGCCTAAAAAAAAAGCTTCAAAATCACTTACCCCAAAATGCAGTGGGAATATGCAAATTATCTCCTCAGGACTCCTCCCCTGGTTTACCGATGTCCTCTTTTCAGCTCCAACAGCCAAAATCCAGTGTTCTTTGAGCTCGCGGAGACTCTTCACTTACTCCAAAATGCAGTGGGAATTTGCAAATTATCTCCTCAGGACTCCTCCCCTGGTTTACCGATGTCCTCTTTTCAGCTCCAACAGCCAAAATCCAGTGTTCTTTGAGCTCGCGGAGACTCTTCACTTACCCCAAAATGCAGTGGGAATATGCAAATTATCTCCTCAGGACTCCTCCCCTGGTTTACCGATGTCCTCTTTTCAGCTCCAACAGCCAAAATCCAGTGTTCTTTGAGCTCGCGGAGACTCTTCACTTACCCCAAAATGCAGTGGGAATATGCAAATTATCTCCTCAGGACTCCTCCCCTGGTATTAGTGTGGGCCCGAGAGCGGCGCTGCTTGTGCGGCTCCGTATTAGCGAAGACCGGGGAGCGACGCTGCCTGTGCGGCTCCTTCTGCTGCGAGAAGCCGGGAGATGAGTGGCTGCTCGCAGCAGAAGCATCCCGACTGGCGGCGCCGCTCCCCGGTCCTCTGTTCACACTTGCTGTCGAGAGATCAGCGGGCCAAGCCGCTGATCTTCCGACATTAGCCGCATGGAGGTCAGCGGCGCCGGTCGGGGTAGTTGTGCTGCTAGCACCGCTCATCTCTCCGCTGCATCGCTGCTGACCTCCGTCCGCCAGATGAGCCGCTAACGGCCGCCATCTTTTTTCAGAAATCCCGCGGCGTTGATTGGCCGCTGCTGGACCAATGAGCGACGCGGGATTTCCAGGACAGACAGAAAGACAGTCAGACAGACAGTCAGACAGACAGACAGACAGACAGACAGACAGACAGATGGGATAAGACAATTATATAGTAGATTTGTGGTCTATTGATTAGATTTTCTATTTATTAATTGTCTGTTCCCAACATGAATTCTTCTACATATAACCCGGATATGTACCCCTGTTTTTAGATGTTTTTAATATTTTTATCATCATGTATATTGTCCGCTATCCATTTTTTGTCACCTGTAATTAATAAATAAATAATTTTTCACTTTATTTGATGTCTGGGACTTCATGGTCAGTTTCTTCCCCCTCCTTTTCTTGTCTGTTTTTTCCGACTGTCCCCTTGGTTTACGTGGTCCGTAATCCTGTTGGGTGAAATATTACCAATATGTAATATTAATGTATGTAAACCCCTTTATTTATATAACCTCCAGGAATTTACTCTTTTGGACATCCTTGTATTGTCTTATCATTAATGTCCCCAACAGCAAACAAAGTCTCCCTTCTTTACTTGTCAAATTATTTTTTGGACCTCCTATTCGCCTTTTTAAGATTATGGCATACCCCGGTCCAAACCCTTTCCAAATTTTCCAAGAAACTCTCCTCCTCAGGCAACGCCGCCCTAATTTTAGAAAATTGGCCGAAAGATGGATGCCTCCCTGTACACCAAAAAAAAGGAGAACACCCAGCCTAGGAAGACGTATGGTTATTAAGAGCAAACTCAGCTAGTGGTAGATATTCAGACCACATCTCCTGATTATCTGCTACAAAACATCTTAAAAACTGCTCAACGTCTTGGTTCTTCCTTTCGGTCTGTCCATTGGACTCCGGATGAAACCCAGACGAGAATGACAAATGAACCTTTGAACTGTCACAGAAAGTACGCCAAAAGCGAGCCACAAACTGAGGTCCTCTATCGGAAACAATGTCCGTGAGAACACCATGGAGCCTGACAATCACTTTCACAAATGCCTTTGCTAGAGTCTTGGCGCAGGGTAGTCTATTGAATGGGACCAGATGGCACATCTTACTAAACCGATCCACAACATCCCAGATAACAGAAAATCCCTCAGAGAACTGCAGATCAGTAATAAAATCCATAGCAAGATGCGTCCATGGCGAACTAGGGACCTCCAAAGGGCACAGCAGCCCTGCAGCCCTTCTACCTAGCACACACAGTACACTGATGCACCCACTTGACGATTTCTCTTTGCCACCCAGGCCACCAGAAACTTCGACCAATCGACCTTCTAGTTTCCGAAATCCCTGGATGACCCGCCAACCGAGACTCATGACATTCAGAAAACAAAACTCTCCTCAAGGCTCTAGGCACCAATAATTTACCATACGAAGTGTTTGTTGTTGCAGCATTCTGGGCCCCCAGGATGCTATTATCCAACTCGGAACCCAATGCTGCTACCACCACCCCCCCCTGCAAAATACATTCCTCCTTCTCTGTATTAACTGCTGGAGTGAAACTACGAGACAGCGCATCCACGTTAACATTCTTTGTCCCAAGAATATATGTTAGGGAGAAATGGAACTGGGCAAAAAACAGTGCCCACCTAGCTTGACGGGCATTCAAACGTTTAGCAGCATCCAGATATATCAGATTTTTATGATCAGTAAAATCCTGTAGCGGATGTCTAGCCCCCTCAAAAATTGTCGCCCATGTTCGAACACGAGTTTAATTGCCAGCAGTTCTCGGTTCCCTACATCATAGTTGAGCCCCGTCTCTGAGAATTTTTAAGAAAAGAAAGCACAGGGATGCACCCCATCCTTACCCCCACCCCTACTGATGAGGCATCAACCTCTACCAGAAATGGCTTGATCTCATCTGGCTGGATCAAAACAGGGGCAGAGCTAAACCTCTCTTTGAGATGCTCAAAAGCCTTAACTGTCCCATTGGACCATTGGACCGTATTAGCACCCTTTTTGTTGTGATCAGTTATAGGTTTAGCGATAACAGAAAAATTCTTTATGAACTTTCTGTAATAATTAGCAAACTCTAAAAATCTCTGAATGGACTTTAAACATTCAGGCCTAGGCCACTCCATTACTGCCTGAACTTTCACTGGGTCCATCTCAAACCCATCACCGGAGACAAAGTACCCCAAAAAACTAATTTTCTGAACCGCAAACTCGCACTTCTCTAGCTTAGCAAAGAGAGTGTTTTCACTCAAAATCAGTAGAACTTCGCGGACTCTCTGCCAATGCGACACCAGATCGGGTGAATAGATCAAAATATCTTCCAAATAAACAATAACGCTCCTACCGATCAACGGCCTCAGAATGTCATTAATGAAACTTTGAAAAACCGCAGGCTCATTTGTAAGGCCAAAAGGCATCACCAGACATTCAAAATGACCCTCCGGGGTCTTAAAAGCTGTCTTCCATTCATTGCCCTCCTTCACCGGCAACAAATTATATGCCCCTCGAAGGTCAATCTTAGAAAACCTCTTCGCTCCGGTTAGTTGATTAAACAAATCCGGAATCAGCGGCAACGGGTAAGGATTGCGCACAGTGATCTTATTTATCTTATTTATCTCCCGAAAATCCAAACACGGCCTAAGACCCCTATCCTTCATTTTAACAAAAAAGAATCCTACAGCCACAGGGGACTTAGAGGGTCTTATATGACCTGCCGCTAAACTACTCTGTAGGTACTCCTTCAAAGCCTCCCTCTCGGAAATCGGCAGATTAAATAAACGACTCTTAGGGAGTGTAGTACCTGGGACAAACTCAATAGCGCAATCGTACTCTCTATGGGGGGGTAGAGCTTGCGACTCAACATCCTAAAATACCATCCAGAAATCCTGAATGGCTTCGGGTAGCTCCCTCTTCAAAACTGCAGCAATGTGAACATTACAGAATTTACCATAACACCCCTGACCCCAGGACCTAATAGCACTAGACGACCAGTCCAACAATGGATTGTGCACCCTTAACCAGGGTAAACACAGGACCACTGGAGCCAGCAAATTAGCAAGTACAAATAAGTCTATATGCTCTTTATGTTCCATATTCATAATTAGTGGAAACCGGGAGACCTTCCAAGAAATGCGCCCATGCTCCAGGGGAGTGTTATCAATTGCCACAACAGGGAAAGGAGATGACAAAGGTTCAGAAACAAACTTATACTTGGCTAGAAATTGTTGATCAATCAAATAAAGAGCAGGACCACAATCAACCATTACCTGAAGATCAATGGAATGACCATGGTAGGCGATATTACCAGATAAAAACACTCCTGCGGAACGTAAAAATGCTATATGGACAGGAGAGTTGCTCCTGCTGACCCTTCCTTATACGAGCCTCGCATTGCTTAATAAAATGGTCAGCCTTACCACAATACAAACATAGCCTCCCAGAGAACCTCCTCTCCGTCTCCTGGAACAGGAGGACATCGCCCCAACTTGTATCGGCGTGACTTTCTTGAGATACGGGGTCCAACATTAAAAGAGCCTTCTCTTCACTCTGCCAGGCTCTCAATCTTCTATCCACAAGGATAGGTAGCTGCATAGCTGTTTCCAAAGTGGCAGGTGCAGGATATGCAATGAGCAAATTTTTAACCCTTTCATTCAAACCGGCCAGAAACTGACTCTTGAGTGCTGGGTCATTCCATCTGACCTCTGTGGACCATCGTCTGAACAGGGTGCAATACCTCTCAGCCTCACCAGAACCCTGTTTAAGCCGTCTGAGCTCTGCCTCAGCTGATATGACCTGATCAGGATCATCATATAACAACCCCAAAGCAGTAAAAAATGCTTCTACTGATGTCAAACAAGAATAATAAGAATGTAAAGAAAATGCCCAGATTTGGGGTTCGCCTTGCAATAAAGACATAATAATCCCCACACGCTGTAATTCACTCCCTGAGGACCCAGATATAAGCCGAAAATATAGTAAACATACATTTTTCAACATAAAAAATTCCTGCCGTTTATCAGAAAAAAACTCAGGTAATCCTACCTTCGACTCATCAGGGCGTGCTCCAGGGCAATTACTCACGTGCTGTTGCAGACTGGCTACTCCCAAAGTTAAACCTTGCAGGTTCTGAGCAAGCTCCTGGACGCTGTTCACACTGAAGGAATCGGGATGAGGATCTTTTTTTTTATATATTCTTTTTGGGCCGGACAAACTGATACAAAACTGCAACTCCACACTAGGGAAGAAGGGGGAAAAGCTGTCCCTGCACTAGGTCTAGACTGAAGCCCTACGGTGGAGTTGGCAACCTATTCCTAGCGAATAGACCCACCAACGTTTCCTAGACTAAACTCAAAAGAAGACTTAAAGGAGGTGGGGAAGGAGACCCTGAAAGAACTAAGAACTGGGAAAAAACAAACAGGTGACCTCCTAACAAGAAACTAGAGGAAACTGCAGAAGCAAAAAAGGGAATAAAGGAAACTTCAGCAGGAAGAACTAGAGGATCCGAGAACTGCACAAAACTAAACACAGAAAGTACTACTACCAAACCTCCTAGCCAGAACTCTAGCGAATAAACACTGTTGTCCGGCAAGGACTAGGAGGCAGGTGCTGGGTAATAAAGGGTGATACAATCACCTGACGTTAGTCAAAACCAACACCAGGTGAAAAAGACCAACAACCAGAAAACCACAACAAAATGGCGGATGGTCCCAAAGAAGCAGATTCTAACAAGGTCTTTATTCCACCTACATTACTATGTTACTATGTGTAATCTAAACAATCCAACAAGTGGTTTCCTTAGCAATTAAAGATGTTGAAATCTGTGACTTAAAATTTGCATTTATAAGTAATACCCACAAATAAGAAAATACATGTAAATTGACCACCGAGTTGTCAAACATAATAATATTTATACTATTAATGAGAATGAAAAAGGATGATGGTAACAGAAAAGATGCAGAAAGTAAAGACAAAAAAGGAGCAAAAGGAGGATAAGAAAAAAAAACAAGAAATGGAACTAAGGACGAATGAAGAAAATGATGATAAAACTAAAGAAGAAAGTTGGAGAAGAAGATGATAAATGAGGAAGAAAAAACGAGGAAGGAAGAAAAGTAGAATGAAGATGATAATGATAACGATGGAGAAGAAAAAGGTGAAGGAAGAGTAATGAAGAGGATGATTTTTAAAGTGATGATAAAGGAGATGGAAAAGAAGCCGAGAAGGAGAAAATGATGTCGATACTATAAAAATGATGAAGATAATAATTAAGTAGATGAATAGATAAAGAAAATAAAAACAGAAGAAATATGAAATCAATGAAAACAAGAAAAATAAAATTGATGATAAGGAAGATGAATGAGAAGAAGGAAATGGAAGATGAATGATGCATAGAAGTAGGAGATGAAGAAGGTAGATAAACGTAAAAAAGAGGACTACTGGCTACTTTCTAGGACTGGCCAAAGCACCTCCCCTCACTTTTTCTTTTTGGTCTTTGTTGTTCATATTCACCCTAAAACTGACAAAAAATGTTCGGTTGTTTGTTAACCTGGATTTGTTCAATAAATATCTACAGGTTCATTTTAATGTACCGCGTATTATTTTTGTTTCAAAAAATAAAAAGACAAACGAATGAGATAAAAGAAGTAGAATCATGATGATTATGATGAAGTAGGAGTAAGAAGAATACAGAAGTATAGACAATAGTAACTACGACTTTCTGCAGCCATAATGCAACTTCTAAGAGTTGGCGTAGGTGTTTAAAGTCTTCTTCAATTCATAATATTTGCTCATAAATGACCTTTGTTGATGTTTTAAGTGAATCTTCAATTATCAGAATAATCTCTAGTATTCTTCTCCCCTAACAGGTCACCATTGTGGATTTTACGATTCATAGATTGCACAAATTATAGTTTTATAGTTCTATTATAGTTCTATAAATACCATGTTGATTAAAGACAATTTTGAAGATTGGAGAAGTCGCCCATTCTCCAAAATCCTCAGCTCGTGTAACAAGTGCTTCCTTTACAATCTTATATCCAGCAAGTATCATCATTTTCTTGGATGAAAAATGCACAGTAAATATTTTGCCATACTTCTCAGAAAGCTGTAAAATATCATAATTTTTTTTAGGTATATGAACATT
Source organism: Phyllobates terribilis (assembly GCF_046119375.1). Classification (NCBI taxonomy): domain Eukaryota; kingdom Metazoa; phylum Chordata; class Amphibia; order Anura; family Dendrobatidae; genus Phyllobates; species Phyllobates terribilis. Next base: position 344,091,344 of record NW_027362769.1, on the reverse strand, counting down.
TATTTGAATAGTACAGACAGATTTATATTTTCAAACCATAATGTCACTTAAAAAAGGCCTATAAAGATAAGCTTCCAACAAGACACATTTATTGCTGAGTGCATGAAGCTGGGGAAGTATTGAAAACAGTTAAAGGAAATAAGAAGTTGTGTATTACACAGGTAAAACGGTGCAAGGCATTCCATAAGAATTCCCTGGAAGCCCTGAGTAGTTTGACTGTGATTGCAAGTGATCTGATGTTTGCGTAAAAAAGAATATTCCTATTTCTCCATCCATTAGGCTTGTGCTCTCAAAGAGTGTAAATTCTACACTGTCCGACCTCATACTAAATAAGCTGTAAGTTTAACCTTCTTTGTCTATAATTGCACCATCCTGTGAGCCATGTTTAGGGTCAAAGACACCCACAACTGATGACCCACTTGCATATTTATTCATTGATAAAGTCCAAACACACTTCAGTGAGGAGATTTCAAAACTGTATCTGATGAAACTCAGTTCAGCAGCTTGTGATGAATCAGCACATTTATTGAGTTTTGAGTTTAGACCAATTTCTTTGGAGTTCAGCTGTGGTCACAGCTATAAACAGGGATCCTGATTATCAACTATTTAAAGAGTATCATCATTATTAAGTATGTTTTATATATTTTTCAGGCACTTTACATGCCTGCAGATCAGTGGGAGTCTGTGTCCTGAGATCAAAGGCGGATTATAATGAGGGCAATCCTGGGGGCCCATGGCCAGATTGCCCTCATTGTAATGTTTTGTGTGCCGCCACTGGCGGAGGCAGGGACGGGTTTGGCAGGGGGGCCACACTGTACTTTTTAGACTCCGGCCGGCCACATCACAGGGAGGCAAATACGCCCCCTGCACTTCACGCTATGTGCTGCGTCTCCAGAGCTGATGTCACATAGCGTGCCTGCATCTGCTTCATCCTGCCGGAGAGGAGCTGGTGGATCAGTCCTCAGTGAATGGCGGTAAATGAGGTTGGGGCAGGATGTTTAGAGTGAGGAGGGAGCTGCAGGATGCTGCTCACCTGATTAGATCACATAGGATCCCATAGTTTCAGTTTGGCGGCCACTCTGCTGGGGCTCAGTGTGAGTTATTGCAGGAGTCTGACCTTTGCTGCAGATCAGGTTGCACTGTTAGTGCCAGGTCATCGGCTCCAGCGTCACCAGATCTGCAGGAAAATTCAGAGTCCTGCAATAAATGACACTGAGCCATAGCAGAGACCACAGACATCGCATAGAGGATCCTGCTCTGATTGTTCAAGCCTGAACTTATAGGACATCACGTACTATACTGCTCTGTATGATCTGTATGTGATCAGTACAGTGTATATTCCTGTACATAATATATCACATCCAGTATGTGACATGCAGAAATAGTGCTGTTGCTTTAAAAGCATTCAGCAACTATTACAAGTAACACAAGCACATGAGACAGGAAGTGTTGTGCTCCAGAAGCATCCAGCAATTAGAGGGGTTAACACAGCCACAGGAGAAGGGGGGTGTTTTAGCAGAGCCCCAGGGGGATTGTGGGGAAGTTGTTTAATGTCTGGCTGGAGCCGAAGAGAATGGTGGCTTATGATCTCTATCTCACAGAAGGCAAGAGAACAGAATTCAGGTCAGGAGGGAAGTTAAACAAAGGTCAGTTAGACTCCCTGAGCTAACAGTGTGGAGTATTATCAGCCAGGAAGATAAGGAGTGGAAGGAAGCCTGTTATAGAGATTATCTCCATCATCACACCCTTCCCCCCCTCCATCTCCATGCAGGGTAAAGAATGATGTGTATTATTGAGTCCTTGTGAAGGAAAAGCCTGTGGTTGTGTATGCATTAAAACTGTGCTGTACTGTGCTACCGGATAATAGACTGTGTACTGCTGTGCTGCAGAAGAGACTGTACTGTTATTACTGGAGCCTGTTGCTCAAAGAGATATTTGCATTGCACTGGCCGTGCCTCATTAAATGTTACTGTTCTACCTATTATGAAGACTCTTGTCAGATGTGTCTGGTCAGCAACTGAATCTATCGTGTGCCTGAGAGAAGCTGCAGCCTACGGTCGCCCTGAGTAATGGTTCCCCCAGGATTCCAACAAATTCATGTAACCGGTCTTGCCCCTATCTGAACTTAGGTGGCGTGTGTATAACATTGGTGGCCTGTACTGGGAATCCTGAATGGGAATTAGCGTGTAAAGGGAGAATATGAAAAGTGTCTGGAAAAACACAGCAGCACAGCACCTCAACTCAACTCTGCTACACCAGTTAAAGGGGACCAGCCCTAATGAAAAACTCACTAGCAGCAATAGATGTGGAAATACAAATGGACAGAATTAGTGAGCTGCTTCTTCAGTTAACCTGTGAAGAATTGAGAACAGTAGCAGAACATGTAAAGATGTCAGTAGAACAGATTTCCAAAGCACACCAACCAGATGAGATCGTTGAGGGAGGTGGTGAAAGAGATCAGCCCAGGACTGAACCTCCATAGTATGCTAGAAATGAAAAGTCAATTGACCTTGCAACAGCTGAAGATGATTTTAAAAGGGCACTATAAAGAAGAGAGTACTTCAGAATTGTTCCACCGACTCATTAACCTCTCACAGAAAAATAATGAATCACCCCAAAGTTTCTTGTTCAGAGCAATTGAACTGAAGGATAAACTGTTGTTTGCATCCAGAGAAGTAGAAGCGGAAGAGAAGTTTGTTGCTGGACTAGTCCAGAAGAAGGTTTTGAGATCTTTGGGAATGGGATTAATCAGCAAAGATATCAAGTTGCAGCTGAAACAGTACCTAGAAGATCCTGGCATTTTGGACGAAGTCCTAATTCAAAAAAATGAATGAGGCTGCTAGTTTGGAGTCAGAGAGCGAACAGAAGTTAAAGAAAGGCTCTGCTCCTAAAATCACCAAAATGAGTCAGTTGAAGTTGGAGACCCCCGGTGGCCAGTCCAAAGATCATCATAGAGACTCTCCAGTGCAACCTCCGAGAGAAAACCTTAAATCACCAACAATAAAAAAGGACCGTCAGCGCTGACTGGGAGGAAGTAATAAGAGAACTGCGAACCGAGTTGATTGAGGTGAAAAAGTTGATTTGTTCCAGACCAGAATCGGTATCCCGCAAACCCAGGAGTGGGTTCCAAAACTGAAGATACCCGGCTTGTGAAGCGTGCAGTTAATCAAATCAAAGTACAGTGTGTGTCCACTGTCTAAGATGTGGTGACTAAGGGCATTATGCCAAGGAATGCCAATGGTCATGTTCGTTTGGGTTAAAAGGCAGGAGGTTACCAGTGTGGGGTGACTGGTAACCACAACACGGAGGAGGTCCCAGAAGCAAATCCAAATCTCCCCAAACCCCAGAACGGCTCATGAGGTAAAACAGCTGCATCAGTACTATCCCCAAGTGTGTTCTCATCTACAACAGCTGCAAGGGAGACAGGGGCATCAGTTACTTAATGCCCAGTAAGGAGGTCAAACGATGTACTCCTGGGAGGAGGATTCCTCGGTCAGTAAAGATAGCCTCATCAGCCTAATTGGTGAAAGGTGTTTTATGCAGTGCCAGCTAGATGGACTCCTAGTAAGAGCACTGTGGGACACAGGAACCCAAGCGAGCCTTTTAAATGAAGAATGGAGAAGGTGCTACCTGCCACACACTTGCCTTCGGTCACTAAAAGAACTCTTGGGACCAGTGGAGCTCCGCGGCAAAGCCATCAACCAGACTGAAATCCTTTTCATAGGCTGGGTGGAAGTGACTTTCCAACTCAGGGCCACAAAGAACAGCAGCACTATCGATCTTTTGGTACCTTTACTCGTGACCAGTGATCAGAATGTGGCAGAGGATCCTATCCTGAGTTATAATGTAATCAGTGAGGTCATCAAAAACACAAGGCAAGGGCGCTGGTTGTGGATGCAATCGCCACATCGCTCGCCATACCCAATGCCATGGTGGAAAACGTGATTCATAGAGTAAAGAAAGCACAGAATACAATGGACCTAAAAGAAATCAAGGTAGGCTTGCGCCCAATCATCATCCCTGCAAACCAAATGGTGGGGGTGTGCTGTGGAATTTGGGTAGAAATGGAAAGAAAAGTCCAGAAAAGATTGTTCGTGCCAAAAGACTCCTCAGAACTTACGGAAAGCCAAGTTCAAGGTGAGACTGTGCTTACGATTCCTACTGGTGGGTTTGCTTGAGTAACAGTACCAGTGATGAATATTATGAAACACGAAATTAGACTGGATCCAAAGACTGTGTTAGGTCACATCGAAACCGTTAAAATGGTATATCCAGCCAGTGTGAGACCAGCCTAGGGGTCTACAGTGATTTCAGTTTCCCCACCAAGGAACTGGAGTTGACCTGGGGAGGAAATTGCGCAACCCACCTCAGGGTCCTGGGATCCCCCAATATCCCTGGAACACTTGTGTGATGAAGATCTAGCGGGAGCAAAACAGATGCTGAGAGAAGAGTGTCATGCGTTCTCCAAAGTTGACTCTGATATAGGCTGTATCCTGTTATTACATTTGAAAATCAATTTGAAAGACACTACCCCACTAACCAGAAGTAACATGTCTGTGCCAAAACCATTACTGTTAGAACCCTCCTGTTAGTTTTTTCTATCTTGTGTTTTGCGGTCACGTGACCATCTGCCTAAATATTCCAGCTCCGTGTGTCGCTCACTGTTCAGCCGCAAATATATATATTTAAAAAAGTCTGGTATATACACCAGTAAATTATAACTGTGGTTTTGATCATCCACTGTAAAAAATCTCTATTATCCTGCTTTTGGCATTTTTTGCCGTTAAAAAAAAAAAAAACTGTAATAGTGTCTCCCTGATTGTTCAGACACAAATATATCTGTTAAAAATAGTCTGGTGTAGGCCAGAGAAACAGAAGTGCGGTTTTGCAGTTCCACTGTTCAAACCTCTGTATTATCCACTTTTGGGCCATTTGTATCTAAAAAAAAACTGTTTGAGTGTGTCGCTCACTGTTCAGCCGCAAATATATATATTTTAAAAAGTCTGGTATACACCAGTAAATTATAACTGTGGTTTTGCTGTTCCACGGTAAAAAATCTCTATTATCCTGCTTTTGGCATTTTTTGCCGTAAAAAAACCCTGTAATAGTGTCTCCCTGATTGTTCAGACACAAATATATCTGTTGAAAATAGTCTGGTGTAGGCCAGAGAAATAGAACTGTGGTTTTGCAGTACCACGGGTCAAATCTCTGTATTATCCTGCTTTTGGCAATTTTTGCCATAAAGAAAAACAGTAATAGTGTCTCCTTATTGTTCAGACACCAATATATCTGTTTAAAAGAGTCTGGTGTACACCAGTAAATTAAAACTGTGGTTTTGCCGTCCCACAGTAAAAAATCTCTATTATCCAGCTTTTGGTATTTTTTCCGTAAAGAAAAACAGTAATAGTTTCTCCCTGATTTTTCAGATTGTTTAAAAGAGTCGGGTGTAGTCCAGAGAAATAGAACTGTGGTTTTCCTCTTCCACGGTTCTAATCTACTTTCTATTTCCCTTTTTCCATTGATAGTGCGAGTGTAAGCTATTTTACTTCCTTTGAAATGGGCAAGGCGCGTGGCAAGGGACGTGGAAGTGAACGTTCTGGTGATGGTGCGTACAGAGGACGGGGCCGTGGCCAAGGTGAAAATGTGCCACAACTAACAGCCACATCTTCTCGCTCCCACTTCTTGACCGAATTACTAGGGAAGCACAGAACAACACCAGTATTGCGATCTGATCAGTGTGAACAGGTTATTAATTGGATAGCAGATAATACTTCCAGTTACCTGGGCACCACCACCTCCGGTCTGTCTTCCACACGGTCAAATCTTTGTAGCCGTGAGTCTCGACCGCATACTCCTCCTCACCCTGATGCTCCTTCCTCCCACCATGCCGAGTGTCGTCAGACAGCAACTGATCCCACACTTGGACACTCTGAAGAGCTGTTCACTGGTCCATTTCCAGATTTGTGAAGAGGAGATCCCATGTAGCGATGCTCAAATATTTGAACAGCCACGGCCACAGGAAGTCGACACTGGCAATTTGTCACAAGAGGTGGACGATGACAAGAAACAGTTGCCAGGAAGTGAAGAGAAGGATCGTGGTGCGCAAGTGGAAGAGGAGGAGGTGGTGGATGATCTAGTAACTGACCCAATGTGGCAGGAGGACATGCAGAGCGAGGCCAGCAGCACACAGGGGGAAGGAGGCAGAGTACCCCAACAGGCAGGAAGAAGCAGTGTGGTGGCCGCACACAGAAGGCAGGCAACAGTTCCCCATAACACCAACACGAGGGACGTTGCCAGTACAACCGGTAGATCTTCCAGAGTCTGGAATTTTTTAAAAGACTCTGCTGATAACCCCAAAAAGGCCATTTGTACCACCTGCCATGCCAGCATCAGCAGGGGTGACAAAACTACAAGCCTGACCACCACCAGCTTGATCAGGCACATGGCAGCAAAGCACCCGACTTTGTGGGGCGAACCCCAGGGTCCATGACCAGTGTCAGCGGGTGTCACCGCTGCTTCTTCCGCTGTTGTGCGTGCAATAGAACCCCCTGTTGTGTGTGCAAGGAAATCCCCTGTCCATACCGCATGCAAAGATGCCCCCTCCTCTCAGTCTTCACTTGTTATGGCAGTTTCTCAAGAAACAGCATCAACGTCCATGTCCACGTCCAACCGCAGCGTTCAATTGTCCATATCCCAGACCTTTGAATGAAAGCGGAAATTCGCAGCTAACGCCCCACAGGCCACAGTCCTAAATTCTCACATTTCACAACTGCTTGTGTTGGAAATGCTGCCTTTTAGGCTGGTGGAGACGGAATTCTTCCGCAACCTTATGGCGGTGGCCGTCCCTCGGTACTCGGTCCCCAGCCGAAACTATTTTGCCCGGTGTGCCATCCCGGCACTACACAAGCACGTGTCCCAAAACATCTGCCGTGCCCTCAACAACGCAGTTACTGGGACAGTCCACCTGACAATAGACAGGTGGACAAGTGATTGTGGCCAGGGACGGTACATCTCCCTGACGGCACACTGGGTAAACATAGTGGAAGCCGGGACCCGGTTGGACCTTGGGACGGAACACATCCTCCCCACACCGAGGATTGCGGGCCCTATGTCAGTCAGAGTTGCCCCCACAGTGTACAGCTCCTGCGCATCATCCTCCTCCTCCTCCTCATGTTCAGCCTTCATCTCAGATATCACCACATCAGTTACAAGCTGGAAGCACTGCAGTACTGCTTCCGCCAAGTGGCAACAGGCTGTACTGAAACTCATAAGCTTAGGTGAGAAACCTCACACTGCTTGTGAGTTGTGGACAGCTGTGAAAGAGCAGGCAGATCTGTGGCTGAGACCGCTGAACCTACATCCAGGCATGGTCGTGTGTGACAATGGCCGTAACCTGGTGGCGGCTCTGAGGCGAGGCGAGATCACACACGAACCATGCCTGGCTCTTGTGCTTAACCTCGTGGTTCAGCGGTTTCTTAAATCATACCCCGAGTTGCCAGATCTGCTCGTCAAAGTACACCACCTGTCAGCTCATTTTCACAAGTCGGCTACAGCTTCCGCCACCCTTGCTGTGTTGCAGCAGCGTTTGCAGCTTCTGTCACACTGACTGGTGTGTGATGTCCCCACACGTTGGAACTCTACCCTCCACATGTTGCAAAGGATTTGTGAGCAGAAGAGAGCAGTTGTGGAGTACCAGCTGCAACAAGGCCGTCAATATTCAGGTCAGACTCCACACATAAGACCTCAGGAGTGGACCTGGATGTCTGACATATGTACCATCTTGACAAACTTTGAGGAGTCCACCAAGATGGTGAGTGGCGATGACGCCATCATTAGCGTCAGCATTCCACTTGTCTGTCTTTTGCAACTCTCTCTGCAGAGAATTAAAGAGGAGGCATTGAAGCCAGAGTATGATGAGATGGATTAAGAAGCCGTAGCGGTCTATTACACACAGCCCAGCCTCATCTCATCCCAACGTGCATTGGGGGACAATGAGGGAGAGGATGAGGAGGAGGAGGAAGAACTGGAGCTTGTATCATGCGCTGTAGATGGTAGTACCTGTACAACTGTCATACCGTCGGTACAGCGTGGGTGGCCTGAGGACAGGGGGGAGGAGGAGGAGGAGAGCATGGTCAGTCGTCGTCTTGGTGAGGACACGGAAGTTTTGCCCGTTACCAGTCTGGCACGCATGGCTGACTTTATGTTACGCTGCCTTAACCGTGACCCTCTCGTTGTCAAAATGTTGGGTGACAGTCATTACTGGTTGGTGACACTTTTAGACCCCCGCTACAAGGAGAAGTTTCACTCTCTTATTCCTGAGGTGGAGAGGTCGACAAAAATGGGGCAGTACCAGAAGGCCCTTGCTGCAGAACTGTTAAAAAAATTCCCATCTGAACACGCTAGCGGCAGAGGTCACAGTTCGTTGCCCAACCAAGGCGTACATGCGAGAGAGACACAACTCCAATCCAGCAGAGGCAGGGGAACACTGTCAACGTTCTGGAACAGTTTTCTCAGACCCTCCCTTCGGACAGACCCTGAGGCGCGGGGTACTTTCACAAGGAGTGGAAAGTTTCAAAAGATGGTGAAGGAGTACCTTGCCGACCATACCAGCGTTGTTAGGAGGGCGGTTGCAGACAACTTTATTATAATGGAATGCAACCGATCCCAGGGTCCGCGATGCAGCCTGGAGGACTGCTGCCGAACACTTTCCGGGTGGAAAGTTAAGTAACCAACTTAAATGATAGACCCTTCCATGTTACTGCACACAGGAACGGGTATAGCGGTTCGCTCTATCTCCGTTAGCAGCACGAGAGAGAGGCGGAGAAAAACTATCTGTAGTCCTGTTAACTACACAGGGACTACACTGGCGGCGCTAGGATTCGTGTGTGACTACGCCGATGGGTACACGTGCCTCCAGCCGGCGTGCTACCGGATTGCAGGGTATTACTCCACGTGTCTGACAGACGATAGCCATGAACAGGACGTCTGCAGGCTGCTCGGGGTGTTAGGCGACCCCTTTGGCTGAGCCAGACTGCTAGACGAAGCTACCTGCCTCTATGGAGCTAACCTGCTTAGCGGAAACTACACGTGGAACTGAGTCGTCCACACACCAGCATCATTGCTCAATGATCAGAGCGTGCCGACATGTTTGTGGGCGGGCCTTTTAAAGACTAAGCCCTGCCCACCAACCCGCCATTGGAGACGCCACCCGTGGACCAATCAGGCGGTGCCAGGTCACCGAGTCAGGTGGGTGCCAAACCACCAATCACGATCTGCCAGGTCATGGGCATGCTCAGTGCGGCGAATCCTGGACTTCCAAACGCCCTGTCTCCCTCTGCAACCCATGCTTAATATTGCTAGGTAACAATACACAGGAGACACTCTGTATGTCTCGTGGACCAGCTAGGCGTTGGGGCTGACGATGATGCTGAGCAGCATCAGCCCTGGCTGGACTGAAATGGGAGACCGCAGAAGGTCCTGGACATATTTCGTATCCAGCCACTGACCGATGCCTAACAAGCATCCTCTGTGATACCTCTGTGCCTTTTAATTATTGGGTATCCAAGCTGGACACTTGGAATGAACTCGCTCTGTACGCCTTGGAGGTCCTGGCCTTCCCTGCCGCTAGCGTGTTATCGGAGTGTGTTTTTAGTGCCGCTGGGGGAATTATAAATGATAAGCGCACTCGCCTGTCAGCTGACAAGCTGACCCTTATCAAAATGAACAAGGGCTGGATTGGGCCAGACTTCTCATCACCACCAAATGACAGCAGAATGACATAAAGTCAAATCCACTGTGTTATTTCGGGAGGTATATTCACATGCACCGCTTCACACCCACACAAGGGTATATGCTTCCTCATTTCGGCTGTTTTATGTTCTTCTCCTTATCCTCAGCCTCCACCACCACTATACCACCAGGGTGACCGTGGTCCTCCGTGTTCCCATTATTGAAAGTTCCTCCGTCCTTATTTTTGTCAGCTTTTTCTTGGAAGGCAAAAGCAAAGACTGTGGGAGACCCACTCCCAAATAATGGGAATAATATTTTTAAGATGCTGTACTGTATGGCTCTTGTAAGGGGCATTAAAACCGTCTTGTTAAGCTACTGCGACCTCTACCACTTTTCCAAGGGGCATTAAAATTGTCTTGTTAAGCTACTGCGACCTCCACCACTTTTCCAAGGGGCATTAAAACCGTCTTGTTAAGCTGCTGTGACCTCCATGTCTCTTCCGAGGGGCATTAAAACCATCTTGTTAAGCTACTGTGACCTCCACCACTTTTCCAAGGGGCATTAAAACCGTCTTGTTAAGCTACTGTGACCTCCACCACTTTTCTAAGGGGCATTAAAACCGTCTTGTTAAGCTACTGCAACCTCCACGTCTCTTCCGATGGGCATTAACCACTTTACAACCCAAGGTGGTTTGCATTTTAATGACCAGTCCAATTTTTACAATTCTGTCCACTGTCAATTTATGAGGTAATTACTCTGGAACGCTTCAACGGATCCCCCTGATTCTGAGATTATTTTTTCGTGACATATTGTACTTCATGATTGTGGTAAAATTTATTCGATATCACTTGCGTTTATTTGTGAAAAAAACAGAAATTTGGCGAAAATTTTGAAAATTTTGCAATTTTCAAAATTTGAATTTTTATGCCCTTAAATCAGAGAGATATGTCACACAAAATAGTTAAAAAATAACATTTCCCACATGTTTACTTTACATCAGCACAATTTTGGAAGCAAATTTTTTTTGTTATGGAGCTATAAGGGTTAAAAATTGATTTCTCATTTTTCCAAAAAAATTTACAAAACCATTTTTCTAGGGACAACATCACATTTGAAGTCACTTTGAGAGGTCTTTATGACAGAAAATACCCAAAAGTGACACGATTACAAAAACTTCACCCCTCAAGGTGCTCAAAATCACATTCAAGAACTTTATTAACCCTTCAGTTGCTTCACAGAAATTTTTGGAATGTGGAAGAAAAAAATGAACATTTAACTTTTTTCACAAAAATGTTACTTTAGACCCAATTTTTTTTTATTTTCGCAGGGGTAACAGGAAAAAATGGACCCCAAAATTTGTTGTGCAATTTCCCCTGGGCACGCAGATACCCCAAATGTGGGGAAAAACCACTGTTTGGGTACACGGCAGGGCTCGGAAGGGAAGGAGCGCCATTTGAATTTTCGATTGTAAAATATGCTTGAATAATTAGCGGACGCCATGTTGTGTTTGGAGAGCCCCTGATGTGCCTAAACAGTGGAAACCCCACACAAGTGACCCCATTTTGGAAACTAGACCCCCCTGGGATCTTATCTAGGGGGTTCCAAGTGCTCACTATGCATCTAGATAGGTGCCTTGGGGGATCTAGTTTCCAAAATGGGGTCACTTGTGGGGGAGCTCCAATGTTTAGGCACACAGGGGCTCTCCAAACGCAACATGGTGTCCACTAACAAATTGGAACCATAGATGCATAGTGAGCACTTGGAACCCCCAGGTGCTTCACAAATTGATTCTTAAAAATGAAAAAAAAAATTTTTTCCACTTTTTCATTTTTACGAATCAATTTGTGAAGCACCTGGGGGTTCCAAGTGCTCACGATGCATCTATATAGGTGCCTTGGGGTGTCTAGTTTCTAAAATGGGGTCACTTGTGGGGGAGCTCCAATGTTTAGGCACACAGGAGCTCTCCAAACGCAACATGGTGTCCGCTAACAATTTGAGCCGATTTTCCATTCAATTTGTTAGCGGACACCATGTCGCGTTTGGAGAGCCCCTGTGTGCCTAAACAGTGGAAACCCCCCACAAGTGACCACATGTTGGAAACTAGACCCCTCAAAGATTTTATCAAGGGGTATATTGAGCATTTTGATCCCAGAGGTATGACACAGAATTTGATAACATTAGGTCATCATATTGAATAAGTTGTCATTAGTCTTGAGCGCAAGTGCTCGCTACTTGATTTTGCATCGGGTACTGAGGTATGCACCATGTTCTGCGTGTGCTCGAGTGACATGCTCGAGTCCCTGCCCCGCATGTTTCATGGTTATTAGACACCCAAAAAAAACATGCGGGGATCGCTCGTGCATGGCAGGCAATCCCCGCAAAGTTTTTTTGGCTGCGAAGCATATGGGGCGGAGACTCGAGCATGTCACTCAAATACCCACGATACTCAATGCATAGCAGAGCACCCGATGCAAACTAAAGTAGCGAGCACTTGCGCTCAACACTAGTCGCCATATCGTCATCTTTTTTTCTTACTTTTGAAAAAAATCCCAACCCCATCACAACCCTAACCCCAACCCTAACCCCAACCAGAGCCCTAACCCTAGCCCAACCCTAACCCTAGCACAACCCAAACCCTAGCACAACCCAAACCCGAGAGTTTATTTTTTACGCCGTTCCTCGTGCGGTATAAGTGATTAGACGACTTTATTCTTCGGGTCGGTGCGATTACAGCGATACCAGAATCATATGGGGTTTTTATGATAGACAGCTGTCACACACTAAAAGACGCATTTTTTGTAAAATCTAGTTTTTGCATCGCCATATTTTGAGAGCTATAATTTTTCCATATTTTGGCAGACAGAGTCATGAGATGGCTTGTTTTTTTGCGGGATGATTTGACGTTTTTATTGGTGCCATTTTCAGACATGTGACATTTTTTGATCGCTTTCTATTCCGATTTTTGGGAGGCAGAATAAACAAAAACCACCAATTCAGGAATTGGTTTTTTTTTTTAATTCTATTCCGCGGGTGGTAAAATTGATAAGGTATCTTTATTCTTCGGGTCAGTACGTTTACAGCGGTACCACATTTATATCGTTTTTCTATGTTTTGGCGCTTTTATACAATAAAAGATATTTTATCGAAAAAAATATTTTTTTGCATCGCTATAATCTGAGAGCTATAACTTTTTCATTTTTCGGATGATGGAACAGTATTGCGGCTTGTTTTTTGCGGGACAAGATTAAGTTTTCAGCGGTATCATTTTTATTTATATTTGTCTTTTTGATTGTGTGTTATTCTATTTTTTGTTTGGCAGTATGATGATAAAGCATTGTTTTTTGCTTAGCTTTTTAATATTTTTTTTTACCGTGTTCACTGAAGGGGTTAACTAGTGGGATAGTTTTATAGGTCAGGTCGTTCTGGACGCGGCAATACCAAATATGTGTAATTTTATTGTTTGTTTGCTTTTTTTCATAATAATATTTATTGATGGGTACATTATATTTTTATTTTTGGTAGATTATTTTTTTTATTTCTTTTTAATATTTTTACAATTTTTTTTTTATTCTTTTTATCAGTTTCTGACAGTTTTTACACTTTTTTACTTTGTCCCACTGTGGGACTTTCACTTTTTTTATTCTGATCGCCTGCATAGCATAGGGATGGAGCACCATCCCTGTGCCATGCAGGCAGTCAGCGCTGCACAGTGTGAAGATTGTTTGGTCGTGCACTGCGCATGACCGAACAATGTTCCTGCTGCCTGGTGACCCGGATGTTGTCATGACGACATCAGGTCGTCATGGCAACACCCGGGAAGCCCTGGCAGACAGCGATGGAGGCAGGAAGAGGAGGTGAGTATTGCGATCACCTCCCATTGCCACCGCAATGCTGCAATCGACTTCGATCGCAGCATTGCGGGGGTTAATTTGCCGGGAGCGATGTGGGACTGCTCCCTGCACATAGTACTGGGTGTCAGCTGTGACAATCAGCTGACAACCGGCGGCGATCGCGCCCGCACAGCCTGTGTACGCGCGCGATCGCCATGATGTACTAATACGGGTCAGGCTCTTAAGTCTCAGGGCACAGACGCATATTAATACGTCATGGGCTGTAAAGGGGTTAAAACCGTCTTGTTAAGCTACTAGGACCTCCACGTCTCTTCCGATGGGCATTAAAACCATCTTGTTAAGCTACTGTGACCTCCACCACTATACCAAGGGGCACTAAAACCGTCTTGTTAAGCTACTGTGACCTCCACCACTTTTCCAAGGGGCATTAAAACCGTCTTGTTAAGCTATTGCGACATCCACGTCTCTTTCGAGGGGCATTGAAACCATCTTGTTAAGCTACTGGGACCTCCACGTCTCTTCCGAGTGGCATTAAAAGCGTCTTATTAAACGACTCTAAACTCCACAACTCTTCCAAGGACCATTGAAATGTTGTTTTAATTAACTCTAACCTCCAAGAATCTTCAAACGGGCATTGCATTTCCTTCTAATTTTTGACAGCTTTTGCTTGGAAGGCATAGGCAAAGACTATGGGAGACCCACTCCTCAATAATGGGAATAATGTCTGTAATATGCTGTACTGCATGGCTCTTGTAAGGGGCATTGCAAGTTCCTCCGTCCTAATTTTTGGCAGCTTTTGCTTGGAAGGCATAGGCAAAGACTATGGGAGACTCACTCCCCAATAATGGGAATAATGTTTTTATTTTGCTGTACTGCATGGCTCTTGTAAGGGGCATTGCAAGTTCCTCCGTCCTAATTTTTGGCCGCTTTTGCTTGGAAGGCATAAGCAAAGACTATGGGAGACCCACTCTCCAATAATGGGAATGATGTTTTTAATATGCAGTACTGCATGGCTCTTGTAAGGGGCATTAAAACCATCTTGTTAAGCTACTGTAAGCTCCACGTCTCTTCCAAGGGGCATTAAAACTGTCTTGTTAAGCTACTGTGACCTCCACTTCTCTTCCAAGGGGCATTGATATTGTCTTTTTATTCCACTGCGACCTCCACCACTCTTCCAAGGGGCATTAAAACCGTCTTGTTAAGCTACTGTGACCTCCACCACTATTCCATGGGGCATTAAAACCATCTTGTTAAGCTTCTGTGACCTCCACGTCTCTTTCAATGGTCATTGATATTGTCTTTTTATTCCACTGCGACCATCACCACTCTTCCAAGGGGCATTAAAACCGTCTTCTTAAGCTACTGTGACCTCCACGTCTCTTTCAAGGGGCATTGATATTGTCTTTTTATTCCACTGCGACCTCCACCACCCTTCCAAGGGGCATTAAAACTGTCTTTTTAAGCTACTGGGACCTCCACGTCTCTTCCAAGGGGCATTAAAACTGTCTTGTTAAGCTACTGTGACCTCCACGTCTCTTTCAAGGGGCATTGATATTGTCTTTTTATTCCACTGCGACCTCCACCACCCTTCCAAGGGGCATTAAAACCGTCTTGTTAAGCTACTGGGACCTCCACGTCTCTTCCAAGGGGTATTAACACCGTCTTGTTAAGCTACTGTGACCTCCACATCTCTTTCAAGGGGCATTGATATTGTCTTTTTATTCCACTGCGACCTCCACCACTCTTCCAAGGGGCATTTATATTGTCTTTTTATTCCACAGCGACCTCCACTACTCTTCCAAGGGGCATTAAAACCGTCTTGTTAAGCTACTGCGACCTCCACGTCTCTTCCAAGGGGCATTAAAACCATCTTGTTAAGCTACTGCGACCTCCACGTCTCTTCCAAGGGGCATTAAAACCATCTTGTTAAGCTACTGTGACCTCCACGTCTCTTCCAAGGGCATTAAAACCATCTTGCTAAACCATTCTGAACTCCACAGCTCTTCCAAGGGGCATTGAAATTTTGTTTTTAATTAACTCTAACCTCCATGACTCTTCCAACGGGCATTGCATTTCCTCCTAATTTTTGTCAGCTTTTGCTTTTCAATGCATAGGCGAACACTAAGGGAGACCCACTCCCCAATAATGGGTAGAAGGTTTTTAGTATGCTGTAATCCACGTCCGTTTCAAGGGCCATTGCAGTTCCTCATAATTTTTGGAAAGCCTTCCATTCACTGCTTAGGCCAACAGTGCACAGGAGACCCAGTTGCTATAAATGGAAAAAACGGTTTAGTTAAGGCCCTCTGACCTCCATGTCACTTCCAAGGGGCATTGGAGTGCCTCGAAATTCATGGTAGGTATTGCACTCACTGCATGCCCTATAACTGTGTAGCCGAACTGCTCCTTTTGGTACAGAAACATATCCTACAAGACATGTGTGGTTGACTGGCCTGATATTGATGTGAATGGTCTTGTTCCTCCTGCTCTTTCTCCTTTGCCACCACCTCATCCATCATTTATCACCTGAAGCTTTGTTTTAACGGGAGTCATAGAACTGGGATAGTAGCTACTACATACATGCGCTTGCATTCCAAGGAACAGAAAGCTAAGGAGATGGATGGCCTCATGATCATGAATAATTTACTCATTGTGTAGGAGGCTGACCACTGCTGCTGTCTACCTTTTGAACTTTGTGTTGAAGCCTGATTGACCCAGGACCCGCAATCCTCTATGTCTGGAGGAAGTGTTGCATCCCAGTGTCCAACTGTGTCCCGGCTTCCACAATATTAACCCAGTGTGAAGGCGTGAAATGGACCATCCCTGGCCACATTCACTTGTCTACGTGTTTGTGGTTAGGCTGTCCTTCAAATAGGGGTGGCTGGGGACCGTTTATGGACACCCGGCCGCCCCCAGGCGGCTGGGGACCATGTGTGGACACCCGGCCGTGGGGCGGCTGGGGACCGAGTATGGACACCCGGCCACCCCCTGGCGGCTGAGGACCGAGCGTGGACACCCGGCCGCCGGGCGGCTGGGGACTGAGTATGAATACCAGGCCGCCGATGCAGCCATGACGTGGTGGCCAGATTTCGCCTCCACATGCCTAAAAGGCCCAATTTCAAGTGAAAGCAAGCTAGCAGTATGGTATTGAAGCCTGGGGGTGGGTGGGTGGCAGGTTGCACACTTACGCTTGCATTCCAAGAGAACAAAGCAGATGCTAATTTCTATCATCATCATGCTCCTCACCTTGGCACTCTCAACTCCCCTGATGGAGAAGCCAGGGCCCACCAGAGGAGTCTGGTTCTCTGGTGGGCTCGTCCAATGCTGCCATAAAGAAGGCTGGGCTAAGAAAAGTGTGTGGAGAGAAGTTGAGAGGAGAAATAGGGGCGGCTGGGGACCATTTATGGACATCCGGCTGTCCCCAGGCGGCTGGGGACCGTGTGTGGACACCCGGCCGCGGGGCGGCTTGGGACCGAGTATGGACATCTGGCCGCCCCCTGGCAGCTGGGGACCGAGCGTGGACACCCAGCCGCCGGGCGGCTGGGGACTGAGTATGGAAACCAGGCCGCCGACGCAGCCATGACATGGTGGCCGGCGTCTGCCTCCACATGCCTAAGCAAGCTAGCAGTATGCTATTGCAGCCTGGGGATGGGTGGGTAGCAAGCTGCATACTTGCTCTTGCATTGCAAGGAATGGGGGAGGTACAATTGAACACTGCTCTGGGAGAAGGACTTGCACGGGGATAGCTGCAAGTCTGCATCTTCTGATGCGGCAAGGATCACTTCTGATGGGAACACTTTTTGGAAGTGACCTGGGTGTCAGAGATGCTTCCAGGGGTCTTCCCCATGCTGTTCCCATGTCTTTTCAGCACTGTATGCATGTGTCACACAGCACATGGCCAGATAAGGTTGTAAAATGTTAAAATTACATTTACCGGTGAATGCCTTTTTCACGGTTGAAAGCAATACTGGAGTGCAAAAACGAATAAAAAATGCTACTTGTGAACATAGCCCAAGGTGTGGAGGAGTATTTTTGTATTTAGTTAGTTATTTTACCTTATACACAAGTCTTTACCCTGAAAAGGAAGTTCCTTAACATATTTCACAGGAAAGCACTCTCAGTTTCGTTTTTGAACGTTTTCTTGTCACCCCGTAAAAGTGGCTTAATACCTCTGACCACGTTGTTGACAGCAGTGATCTGGGGTCAGAAATGCTTCCTGGGGTGATGCCCATGCTGTCCCCATGTCTTTTGAGCACTGTCACTATCTTTTTGGGCATGTTTTAGGCTTTCTACAGACTGCTGGGGGTGCCGCCGCAAAAATGCTCGGGTCTCCCATAGACTAACATTGGGCTCATTGCTCGGGTTGAGCACCCTAGTATCACGGCGAGCTCGCCCGAGCTTCGAGCACCCGAGCATTTTAGTGCTCGCTCAACACTAGTCTGATGATGTTGAAAATTACTGCACACACTTCAGGAGATGGGCTACAGAAGTTAAGTGGAATGATTCGGCGCTGAGATGTTTATTTCTTGCTGGTCTGAGTGAAATGGTTAAGGATTTGCTAATTCCATTTCCTGCACCTGAGACTCTGCAGGAAGCTATGCAGTTAGCTGTTCGTATAGAGAGGAGACTGAGGTGCAGGCTCAATGAGGTAAAGACTCCTGTAATGTCAGATCCTAGTCCCCAGAAAATCTGGTCTGACGGTGGGAAACCGATGGAGGTTGGGGGGATGTCACTCCGCTCTCAGGAAAAAGACTGGAGATTCGCCGAGGGATTGTGTCTTTATTGTGGTAAAGGTGACCATTTCATTAAGTATTGTGAGCGTCGTTTAAGTAAAGAAAAAAAAAAAGGTCAGTTACGCCCGTATAGCTTGTTTACGCTCTGCAGGAGAATTTCTTTCTGGGAGTACTACTCTGCAGGGAGATTTGATTGAATTTCAGGTATTTGTGGATTTTGGTTCAACTATTAATGTGATTGATAAAGGGTTTTTGGAAAACCTTAAATTGAAATCCAAACCTTTGTCATCACCTATTTCTGTGGTTGCTATTGATAACACTCCTTTGAAATGTATTACTCACAAGACTGCTGCATTTCCCCTCACTATCAATGGAGTTCACCAAGAAATTTTGGACTTGGTTGTTTAGGATAATTTACACTCTCCAGTTTTTCTAGGATTGCCTTGGTTAAAACTGCACAATCCTTTATTGGACTGGTCTACTAATGTGGTTAAGTCTTGGAGTCCGAAGAGCTATGATAAATGTTGTAATTGTCGCATTGCGGCTGTGGAAAAAGTGGAATTACCTGTACCTATTCAAGATTTTTGGATTTCCTTTTCGGAGGAGGAGTCGCAAGTTTTACCTCCTCATAGGGATTATGATTGCGCCATTGAGTTTGTTCTGGGTGCTACTCCTCCCAAAAGTCACTTGTTTAATCTGACTATCCCTGAAAGAAAGGCCTTGGAGGAGTACATACAGACTAAGCTGGCTGCTGGTCACATTAGACCTTCTAAGTCGCCTGTGGCAGTTGGATTTTTCTTTGTTAAAAAAAAGGACCGCGGTTTACGTCCATGTCTGGATTTTTGTGAAATTAATAAGATTACCATACGCAATTCCTACCCATTACCGTTAATTCCTGACTTGTTTAACCAGTTAGTGGGAGTCAAGTGGTTCTACAAAATTGATCTCCGGGGGGCATACAATTTGTTACGTGTGAAGGAGGGTGATGAATGGAAAACTGCTTTTAACACTCCGGTAGGTCATTTTGAGAATCTGGTGATGCCTTTTGGTCTTACCAATGAACCTGCATTTTTTCAGAACCTTATTAATGACATCCTGAGACCTCTGATTGGTAAGAATGTGGTTGTGTATTTGGATGACATTTTGATTTATTCGCCTGATCTGGAGTCTCATTGGCGGAGCGTACGTGAGGTATTACAGTTGTTAATTGACAAATCGCTTTGGCAGAGTGTACGTGAAGTTTTGCAGTTAATGGGTGATAATTCACTCTTTGCTAAGCTGGAGAAATGTGAGTTCGCTGTGCAGAAAATTAGTTTTTTGGGCTACATTGTCTCCAGCGAGGGCTTTGAAATGGACCCTGTGAAGATTCAGGCTGTGCAGGAATGGCCTAGGCCTATTGGTTTGAAATCTATACAGAGATTTTTGGGTTTTGCCAATTATTACAGGAAATTCATTAAGAATTTTTCTGTAATTGTTAAACCTGTAACCGATCTCACCAGGAAAGGTGCGAATACGGCCCAGTGGACTACTGAGGCCATTGAAGGGTTTGAGTATCTCAAAGAGAGGTTCAGTTCTGCCCCTATCCTTATGCAGCCTGATGAGACCAAGCCTTTTTTGGTCGAGGTCGATGCTTCATCGGTGGGGGTCGGAGCAGTTTTGTCTCAGGAGAAAAAGGGTGGTGTACATCCTTGTGCCTTCTTTTCGAAAAAAATTTCGGAAACCGAACTGAATTATGATGTTGGAAATCGGGAGTTGCTGGCTATTAAACTCACGTTTGAACATTGGCGTCATTTTTTGGAAGGCGCTAGATTTCCTATTCAGGTTTTCACAGATCATAAGAATTCGATCTATCTGGATGCTGCCAAGCGCTTGAATGCCCGTCAAGCTAGGTGGGCACTTTTTTTTTCTCGGTTTCATTTTTCTGTTACCTATATCCCTGGTACTAAGAATGTTAAAGCCGATGCTTTATCTCGCAGCTTTTCTCCTACAGTCAGCGCCGAGGAGGAGTAGAGAATTTTACAGAAAGGAGTTGTGGTGGCGGCTTTGGACTCCGTTTTGGAGAATGGGATTCTGAAAGCTCAAGATGATGCTCCATCTAACACTCCCCATGGGAGGTTGTTCGTGCCTAGAGCCTTTAGGAGAGATTTGTGGAGTGTCATGAGTCTCTGTTGGCAGGTCATCCAGGAATTTCGGAGACTAAGAGACTGATCAGTCGCAGTTTTTGGTGGCCTGGATAGCAGAAGGAAGTCATCAAGTCGGTGCGTCAGTGTACTGTGTGTGCTAGGTCAAAGGCTTCACATACTCCTGCTGTGGGGTTGCTTTGCCCTCTGGAGGTACCTAGTGCGCCTTGGACGCATCTCACTATGGATTTTATTACTGATCTTCCTGTGTCCGAGGGTTTTACTGTCATCTGGGTGGTCGTGGACTGTTTTAGTAAGATGTGTCATTTGGTTCCATTCATTAAGTTGCCCTGCGCCAAGACACTCGCTAAGGCATTTGTTAAGGAGATTGTCAAGCTCCATGGTGTTCCCACGGATATTGTTTCTGATAGAGGACCTCAGTTTGTGGCTCGCTTTTGGCGTGCTTTTTGTGATAGGTTGGGAGTCCATTTGTCATTTTCGTCTGGTTATCATCCTGAGTCTAATGGACAGACTGAAAGAAAGAGCCAGGATGTTGAGCAGTTTTTGCGTTCTTTTGTGGCGGACAATCAAGAGGTGTGGTCGGAGTTTCTGCCTCTCGCAGAATTTGCTCTTAACAATCATACATCCTCCTCTGCTGGGTGTTCTCCTTTTTTTTGTTGCACTGGGAGACATCCGTCTTTTGGTTCGTTCTCCAAATTGGTGTCGGCGGAGCCGGAAGAGGAGAATTTTTCCGGTGATTTGGAAAGAGTTTGGATTAATGTACGTGGTAACCTTCAAGAGGCTAACAAAAAGTCCAAGAGGTATTTTGACAGGAAACGTAAAGAGGTTTTATTTACTGTGGATGACATGGTTTGGTTGTCCTCGAAGAACCTGCGGTTGAGGATTCCCTCTGAAAAACTGCGTCCTAAGTTTGTGGGTCCATTTAAAGTGCTTTAGGTTGTTAACCCGTCTGCTGTTAGATTGGATGTCCCTACTTCCTGGAAGACTAATCCTTTGTTTCATGTTTTTTTGTTGAAAAAGGCTTACGTATCTGATAGGAACGTCACTGTCACAGTTCCTCCTGTGGTGGAAGACGGCGAATATGAAATTTCGCGTATCTTTAATTCTAGATGTCATAGAGGGAGATTACAGTATCTTGTCTCCTGGAAGGGTTTCGGTCCCGAAGACAACTCCTGGGTAAGGATGGATGATGTCTCTGCTCCTAGGCTTGTTAAAGCTTTCCACAGGAGGTTCCGGATAGGCCTGGGCCTGGAGGATCCGGAGGATCCTCATAAAAGAGGGGGTACTGTTAGAACTCTCCTGTTAGTTTTTTCTATCTTGTGTTTTGCGGTCACGTGACCATCTGCCTATATATTCCAGCTCCGCCCTTCTGGCTTTGCTGGACTTCAGTGTTGTTTGACTGTTTTGCTAGTCTGGTGCTTCGGTGCCTATCTCTGTCAGTTTGCTTGGTCCTCTTGGACCTCTAGTACTTTTTGTCAGTTTGTCTTTTGTGTTCTACAACAATTTCTGTTTAGGAAGTGTCCCATTTTTGTCCCAGTCCTTAGTTCTTTTACGGACCGCTCCCTTAATTCTATAGGTCTTCGTTCAGACTAGCCGAGGACGAAGGCGGGTCTGTTCACTAGGAACAGGCAGCCCGCTACATTGTAGGGATTCAACTTAGTCTTACTGTAGGGACAGCTTTCCCCTTTCTTTCCTTAGTTCTTGTTGCAGATCATAACAATTACATCGTGAAGTGAAAGAATATTTACAAGATCTCATCAACAGAGGTTGGGTCCAAAAGTTGAAGTCATCTTATTCCTCTCCTATTGTCTGTGTTACGAAGAAGGATGGTACGTTGAGACTCTGTTGTAATTACCGGGAACTAAACCGAAAGTCAGTACCTGATCGACACTCAAAACCAAAGATCCAAGATATGCTGGATAGCCTATCAGGAATAGTGTTGAGCCACCCCCGTAGTGTTCGAGTTCGGTTCGGTTCGTCGAACACCAGTATGTTCGCCAAACTGTTCGTCGGAATACACGCGGTAGTCCACCTGTGAGAAGGAGAGAGCTGGAGGGAGAGCGGACACCACAGAGCCGAAGGGTTAGATGGAGAACGGAAGAAGGAAAGAGGGCGAGGGAGGTAAGGTAGTACAGTGGAAGGCCGACCTGAGCTCCCCCACATTCCTGCTGGGCGGGGAACAGCCCTGGGAAGAAAAGCCGCTTGCGCATCCCTTTGAGGTTACGGGCGCGAGCGGGCAGAGGGACTATGCTGGAGTGCGATGCCGACACGGCCAGTCCGTTCCTGCCCGTGCGACCTCCGTGTCACCGGGTTTGTGCCAGAGCCGCGGTGGACCCTGACGGACAGCCCCCCTCTCCCAATACTGGTGCCTGTCTGCTGGTGGGTCGAGCCACCCCGCGGTGGGGGGGGGTAACATCTGCAGAAGAAAGACCATCTTCCAGACAAACTAAGATGTCTACTACTTTTCGTAGGCAATGTGATACGATACCTTTGTTACGGACACGCCCATCGCTACAAATTCCAGATGAGGCACAAAAACAGCATGTGCTTCAACGGATATCAAGTGCTCCTTCAAGTGGGCTCTCCTCCACCTCAACTTCAACATCACAAATACTCCAGTCCTCAGAGGTGTCACCCCAATCGCACTTGCTTCGTCACAGCTCCCAAGTCTCCAGCTGCCTGTCTGAGTATGGGGTAACACAGATGGTTGAGTCTGCACAGCTGTTTACTCATACTATAGCCTGGGAAACGGAGGTCTGCTCAAGAGTTTCTGTTAATCCAGACGAGGAAATGATCTGCACTGATGCCCAGAATCTTTATGAGTCGGATCCAGGAACAGATGAAGAAGGTTCTGAGCATAATGTAGACCCTCATTCCCAAACTGTAACTCCTGTTGGTGGAGACAATGATGAAGACGATGATGAGACTCAAATACCTGATTGGAGCGACAACTTGAGTTTTTGGTCAGGGCAGGAAGAGGTTGGCTCTGAGGACGACGGGTGTGAGAACACACAGGGTGATGATGACGAGGTTGGAGATCCCACTTACTGTCAATCCACAGTCAGCCAGTCGATGAGGTCAGCAGAGGAGGTGGAGGAGAATGTGACTAGCCCAGGAGATGGGGATGACTCGGTACCTGGGCCTTTGCCTGGCCTTTGGGATGCCACGGTGGTCGGCTCCCGGGCCCGTACCCTGGGGTCACTCTTTAAAAGGGTGGATAATTGGTAATTTTATGAGAGTTCGTGACGCCACCTGTGGTATCTGGTGAGAAGCACCAGCGCTGCAGCAGTCCACTGAGGCCGGTGATAAGGCAGCTTGATGGTATAGCTCCCCACAGGTGGAGCTAGGCCTCAGGGCAGCGTATGCAGGGGGAATGCAGGACAGGCGAGACCCAGCTGGGTCAGAGCAAGAACGGGAATGGACACGGTAGTCACTTCAGTACCTTTTACAGGTGGAAATTCAGGAACATCCCGGAGTACTGTAGGGTGAAGGGTGCATATGAGGATCGTCCCCAATGAACGGGTGTAGGGCCTCCTATTTCTTGCCACTGCGTAGTAAGTTTCTGACCTGCCTGGAGCTAGGCCTTACTTTGTCTCTGTCCTGCGCTGGCTGACCTTGTGGTAGGGCCTTATCTTGGAGCTCACGCTCCAAGTATGCGGGGCCTAAGCGTCTCCTGGCTCTGTTACGTATCAGCACCTTAGCGATCCTGGGACTTGTAGTTCTCCAGGGATTCCGGTTATGCCTTACTGGGTCATAGAGATCCCGGTAAGCTCGGATCCGGTGTCCGGTAAATGCTTCGGGGTGAGCTGGTTAAGCTCTTCTGCCCCCTATGTACTAATTCTCCACTCACCTTTGGCCTACTCAGGCCCTCACTAGGCTATACACACTAACGGCAGCTTGCCGTGCTTCACCGATCTTATGGCGCCGGCACACCTTAAGCTCTAACTGGGCTCCCTGAATCTAGCTAGCAGGAGCCTTGTGCTCCACTGCTGAACTATTAACTGAGTTCTCTAGACTGAGCTCCACTGCAGACTGACCTCTCTTAGGCTTCTCTACTGCAGGAACTCTTCAGAGGAACTGAACGGCCTAGCTCCACCTTCCCTATTTATATCCCTAACGGGCTCCCTCTGCTGGTCTGAGGTGGAAGGTGGAGATGTGTGAATGTTTATGGGGGCCTCTTGTGGAGGATTCCATCAATGCACTCTTCTAGGATCTGTGATACCAAGCGCAGCGGGGCGTCACAGATGCTATTGACGACGAGGTTAGGTTGCGCCTTCCTGGACAGAGACGGAGTACTGGAAGCACGTCAACAACTGCATCCTCAACTACAACTCTGCCTCTGACCACAAGTCGTGGTGGCTCTTCAGGTCGCATGGGCTCTAAGCCTTGCATAGCCTGGGCATTTTTTCAGATTGATAAGGATGACCCAACTCGTGTTATCTGTAATATTTGTCACTAAAAGCTAAGTAGAGGCCAAAAAATCCATAGTTTGAGTAATTCATGCATGAACCGTCACATGGATATGAAGCATAAGTTGCAGTGGGAAGCTCACTGTGCTACAATGCGGTCTAGCGGGCCGGGCCAACCACCGTCTGCCCCATCTTGTGCATCTGCGGCCTCTTCATCCTCTGTGACTGGGGGGACAGCAGTCACACATGTTTTTGGACGCAGACCTGCCACCTCTTTACCCGCAACAGCCAGTGTGATTGGCAGGTCATCATTTCATTTGGAAGTGGAAACACCAGCTTGGGTTGAGTGCTCTCCGACATCGAGAGCACCACCTTTGGATCAAGGCAACCTAACTTTTCCGCCTGCATCTTCCTCACAGACCGGCAGTTTGCTGGGGACATCCTACTCAACCCCGTCTAAGCACAACAGCCAGCCCTCGGTCCCTCAGATGTGGACAAGTAAAAAACTATTTCCTCCTAGCCATGACAAAGCTAAGAGGTTGAATTTCACCATCTGCAAGCTGTTGGCTACAGAAATGCTGCCATTCCGCCTGGTGGACACAGAGGATTTTCGAGACCTTATGTCCGTCGCAGTGCCCCAGTACCAGATGCCCAGTCGGCACTACTTCTCAAAGAATGGTGTGCCTGCGCTACACCAGCATGTCGCACACAACATCACCGCTTCTTTGAGAAACTCTGTGTGTGACAGGGTGCATTTCACCACAGACACTTGGACGAGTAGGCATGGACAGGGGCGTTACATGTCGCTGACTGGGCACTGGGTAACTATGGTGACAGCTGGACAAGGGGCTGCTGTCCAAGTCTTGCCGTCCCCACGAGTGGTGCATCAATCCTCTTTATCTAGAAGTTCCTCCACTGCTTCTGCCTCCTCAACCTCCTCTCGGTCCTCCACCAGCACCCAAAGCCAGTCTGTTTATGCCACCCACTTTCTAACTGCGTAGAAGGAATCCTGCAAAACTCCTTACTATGCTGGCAGCAGGGCTCAACGGCATCAGGCGGTGTTTACTTTGAAATGTCGGGGAAATGTGAGTCACACAGCTGAGGAGTTGTGGTCAGCTCTGGAGACCCAGTTTCATGAATGGTTGTCTCCACTGGACCTGCAACCAGGGAAGGCCGTGTGCGACAATGCTGCAAACCTGGGTGCGGCCCTTCGCCGGGGCAATGTCACACACGTGCCTTGTATGGCTCACGTGTTGAACCTGGTTGTCCAGCAATTTTTAGCCCACTATCCTGGACTATATGGCCTTCTGCAGAGGGCACGGTCGCTGTGTGCTCACTTCCGCCATTCGCATCCCGCAGCTCAACGACTTACATCTCTACAGAGGTCGTTGGGCCTGCCAGTTCACTTGCTGAAATACGATGTGCCGACACGGTGGAATTCAACTCTGCACATGTTGCAGCGACTGTGGCAGCACCAACAAGCCCTGGTGCAATACGTTCTGACGTATAGCCTGGGCCAACGAGATCCCGAGATGGGGCAAATCATGCTGCAGGAGTGGTCTCAGATCAGGTACCTATGAAGTTGATGCGCCCCCTGGGACGTGGGGTACCCGGAGCTGGGCCGGTAGATGCTGGGGGTTGTAGTCACTGAGGCGGTGACCTGGTCCGTGACCCAGGGCGGTCAATCCAAGGGTAATTTGTATATATGGGTTTTATAATGTCCGACTACGCCACCTGTGGAGTAGTGTTGAGCCACCCCCGTAGTGTTCGAGTTCGGTTCGGTTTGTCGAACACCCGTGTGTTCGCCGAACTGTTCGTCGAACTGTTCGTCGAACACCTTCGAACACCGTTAAAACCAATGGCAGGCAAACAAAAACACACAGAAACACATAGAAAACACCTTCAAAGGTGTCCAAAAGCTGACAAACTGCTCAGAAGACATAACTAACACATGGAAAAGTGACAAGTACATATAGTCATGCGAAAATAAAAGAGGTGGAGGAGTAAAAGGAGGGGGAGACACAGATATAGGCATGTCATGCCCTTCTAAAATCCAAAAAGTGAGAAGCCAACACGGCCAGTCCGCTCCTGCCCGTGCCACCTCCGTGTCGCCGGGTTTGTGCCAGAGCCGCGGTGAACCCTGATGGCCAGCCCCCCTCTCCCAATACTGGTGCCTGTCCGCTGGTGGGTCGAGCGAGCCCCCCTGTGGTGGAGGCAGCTCTAAGCTTTTTAATTTAAATTGTCTCTCTAATTTGAATGAATACACTTTAAATCCATTTACAAGGATCTATTGGAGGGCAAGTCTCATGCCAGCAGCCGCGTAATTCCAGCTCCAGTAGCGTCCACTAAAGCTGCTGCAGTTAAAAAGCTTTTATAAGGATCGAGCTCGGCTGTCCACTGCAAGGCATCCTACTGCCAGTCCCAGCCCCTATGCCTTGGGGTGCCTCCTGATGCTCTTCACTAAGTATCCCATAGTCCCGAAGCATTTCCTTTGAAAAAATTAAGTGTCTAAACTACAGGTGGTGTAGCTTGCTTAACAGCCGGGATAATCCGCTGACTAGCAGACACTGCTACTAGGCACAAAGTATTTCCTGGGCTAGATGCAGTTAAAAATTTGTAATTAGATACTCTCGTTGGATGCTGAGAAAGCATTCCATAGAGTCTCCTGGCACGCCATATATGATTCTCTTAAAAAGCTTGGGGTAGGGGTCTAGGGGACCCTTTTATAGCCAAAATCACGGCCCTGTATCACAATACGTCACCTAGGCTGAAGATAAATGGAACTGTAGCACCCTGAGGGCTCGATTGCTACAGACGTATTGCACCTCACCCAGAGGTGTGATATCTCACTCTCAGGTAAGGATGGAGTGTGGATCAGGACCCGACACCTGCATGCATTACACCACATTGCCGTGGGGCAGGGCGACCAATATGCCCCTGAGATGGGCACGACAGTCCCTGTCCCTGGCTGGAGTGGGGGGAGGGAACACTGAGGAAGGGGAACCCTGTAGTGCAGGAGCAGGGAGGAAGCAGTTCCTGGGTGCATTGAGAAGGGAGTATAAAAGGTGGGCACCATCTTAGTTCAGTGCAGAGAAGTCTGAGCAGAAGTGGCAGGGAGCAGGGGCTCTGCATGAGCTCTGCTCCGGAGGCGGGCCTAGTAACAGAGGCCCAGGCCTGGAAGAGGGAGAAGGAAGGAAGAGGAGCGGAGAAGGCTCCAGGAACGAGGAATGAAGGGATCCCAGGGGTGCGGACGGGCAAGTCGCCACCGCACGCCCGAATCCACCTGCGTGGAGGGGTCAGGCCAAAGGGGGAGACCGGTCCCCAAACTAGTGGAGGCAGGAAACGACCCTCAGCTAGAAACCGGAGGCTCTGACATTTTATGTGGCGCAGCCCCTCGCTACACCCGCTAGGAAGGCACCACATAGGGTCAGGGAAACTGGCGCCAAGTTTACCAAGAGGAGGCCCGAGGCAGCCGGACAGAAGTGTTGGTAAGAAAGGCCAGACAAAGGACACACAAAGGGGGTCCTGTGAAGTGCTCCAAAGTTATCTGGGAGTTGTCTGAGCCCCTCACCTGGTGAGCACAGTACGACGTGGGCAGCCGTTACCTGCAGACGTGGTCTGGATAATAAGAACTGTGAGTAAAGGCCCTGAACTGCATCACTGACTCCGTGTCGTTACTGCTGCTGCCCTGCACCATCACCCCCATCCTCCGCATACACTGCCCTGAGGCTATACTCCTCCCGTGGGGAGTTATGCTACGCTCTGCTGCACCCACAACACCAGCCTCAGCGGTCTGCCCTGTAGCGGCGGTTCACTCTGACCGCAATCCACGGGTGGCGTAGTCGTACATTTAAACATCAAAACCACATAAATAGTTCCGCCACTGGTTTGACCGCCCTGAGCCACGGAACCGGGTCGCCGCCACGAAGACTACAACCACCAGCATCCACCAAAAAGGGTCCGGCTCCGGGTGTCCCAAGGCCTAGGGGGTGCGTCAGAACATTTTCATCACCTTTCACAATCACCAATGGGACAAGGCAGGGATGTCCTCTGTCCCCTCTCTTATACATCCTAGTGACGGAGCACCTGCTCTCATCAATTCGCCATAACCCCAATATTAGGTGGATTGAGGTGGGAGGCACCGAGTACAAGTGCTCTCTATTTGCTGATGATGTCCTAGTATATATCACTCAATCACATATATCCATCCATGCTGTTATGGCTGAAATAGATCACTTTGTTACATGGTCAAATTTTAAAATCAATGCAGCGAAGTCTGAGGCCTTCGATGTCTCCCTCCCCAAATCCATATAGGATTCCATCAAGTCCAACTTTCCCTTTGCCTGGCCCTCACAGGGTATCAAATACTTAGGAATTCCTATTCATAGAGACCTCTCCCATCTATGTTATCTTAATTTTGGGCCCTTTATTGAACAACTCCATACAGACCACGGTTGGCAAGTTAGAACTGTAAGATTCACTACGTGAACCGCTGGTGTTTTGTGGAAAAGCACATGTACACTGCGTTCCAAATTATTATGCAAAAAGTGTTTAGGAGTGATAAGGGAAGAATTTGTTTGTTTGTCAGTTAAACTCATTGATGGTGATGTGTGTCAGGGCTCTTTATATCACTGTAAGCAATTGCAGACACCTGTGCTAATTAGTTTGGCAGGTGTGTCCAATGAAAGGCAAGACTACTTAAGAAGGCTCTCTCACATTATTAAGCAGCCTACATTTTCTGTCAAAATGGGAAAGAAAAAGGATGTGTCGGCTGCTGAGAAGCAACAAATTGTGGAGTGTTTAGGTCAAGGCATGACTACAATCAACATTGTGCGATGATCAGGATGAAGTGTCTTGGCAATCAAGAAGTATGTAGCTGATTCACAGTACACACGTGTGCGTGCTGATAAGGGCAAATTGAGGACTCTTTCCTACAGGCAATTACGTCAGGTTGAAAGAGCAGCGGCAAAAAAGTCTTGTCATAGCAGCAGACAAGTTTTTGAAGCTGCTTGTGTCTCCAACGTCCCCCGAACAACAAGATGCAGGGTCCTTCAGAGGTTTGCAGCTGTGCATACGCCATCCTGTCGACCTCCACTATCCACTTCACACAAGCAGAAACGGCTCCAGTGGGCCAAACATTACATGAAGACTGATTTCAAAACTGTTTTGTTCACGGATGAGTGCCGTGCAGCGCTCGATGGTCCAGATGGATGGAGTGGAGGATGGCTGGTTGATGGACACCCCACGCAAACACGGCTACAGCGCCAACAAGGAGGAGGTGGAGTAATGTTTTGGGCTGGAATCATGGGGAGAGAGATTGTCGGCCCCTTTAGGATCCCTGAAGGCGCTAAAGATGAACTCCATAATGTATGTGGATTTTCTCAAACAGCACTTCCTGCCATGGTTCAAGAAGAAGAACCGTGTATTTCACAGCAAGATCATTTTTCTGCATGATAATGCACCATCTCATGCTGCACATAAAACATCTGCATCTCTGGCTGATATGGGCATAAAAGGGGACAAACTTATGGTGTGACCCCCATGCTCCCCTGACCTCTACCCCATTCAGAACCTTTGGAGCATCATTAAAAGGAGTGTCTATGATGGCGGGAGGCAGTTCACATCTAAGCAACAGCTCTGGGAGGGTATTCTGTCCTCATGCAAAACAATTGAAGCAGAAACCATCCAAAACCTGACAAATTCAATGGACGAGAGAGTTCAGAAGCTCCTTTCGAACAAGGGGTCCTATGTAAAAATGTAACATCACCTAGAATAAAGTTTTGAGTTGAAAACTGTTTGATTTCAGTTTCTAACAACCTGCTAATGCTTATAATTTCAAAAATGACCATTTTTTTGGTCTTTATTAAAATGAAAAGGTTGATCGAAAAGTTTGGGGGATCTAAGAGTGTGGCAACCCAGTAGTCATGATTACTTTGAATTCTGACAATATGAGGGTCATGCTGCAGGTAGTGCAGCAAGAAGGCACTTATGTGTCTTGCGCATCTCGGAGCCCCAAAATTATTTTCCGGGCTAGATGCAGCTAAAAATTATTTTTAATTTTAAATCTGGTGAAGCTTTAGTATAGATGGCCTAATAGGATCAGTGCTGCACACTGCTACAAAGCCCAAATTATTTTCCAGTCAAGATACAGATAAACATGATTAGTAATTTGAAAGCTTAAAACGGTTGGTAGGGTGATTTTAACCAATCATCAAGCTTTTACTCTCCCCAGGATGACACAGGGGTAGAAAAGTCGTTTCGGATCCATGATTTGTTCATCTTTATGAACGTGAGTCTGTCTACATTATCAGTGGAGAGTTAAATACTTGAAGAGAAAGAATACGACCATATCAACCCAAAGTTGTAATAAAAATTAACTTTTATTCATAAATAGTGTAAAAAGTTACTACATAGTCAATATAGGGCACAGTACAGAAATACGAAGAGACATATAACATGTAGAAAAAACCGTCTCACTGAAGGGACGATGTGGTCCACAATAAACGAAGGGGGGGCCTCAGCACCACAGCAAAAACATATATATATCTAGTCCTTCATCTGTAATGTCAATAAGGAGGACTATCGGATAGCCACAGAGAAATACCCATAATAATATCCATATAGTAATGCATGTCACAAGCAGTATTAGAGTACTTAAAGATTTCCTCAGGGGGGACTCATAATCAGTACTATCTGAATGCCATATGTGGACTACTAGACTGTGCTTTTCATCATATCAGATGCACAGTATGAAAATAGGTAGGTGTAGAGTTGGATAAAGGCAAATACTGCATAATATCAAGAAGGTTACCTGGGCTACAAGCTGTAATGTCGGGGCTCCCCCACGTGGACCGCTCGCCCACCCCAACGCACGTTTCGGCGTTTGCCTTCTTCAGGGGGCGTCAACTTCCTCCGGGGGAGTATGGACTTAAATACCATGCTGGCCAATCAGATGGAGGGGGTGGACCCGTAGTGACGCGCGTAGCGTCCCCGCTGCTAAGCAACCAGTGACGCGGGCGTCATGCAAGGAATCACATGATGGTCACATGGACCCATGTGATGCAGGTCCTTGCATAAAGACGCCAGGCGGCACGGGGTACTCAGAAAGCGGCGACGCTCGCGCGTCAGGTCCTATTAGATTCACATAATTGGGGAACATACCGGAAGATATATACTATTTTTGCGCAGTATAGTATATTTTTTCTTTCCCACTGCCACCACTTCAGTATATGGATGTATCATATAGTAACACTATGTCACAGTCCAGCAACTTAACATTATGACAATCAAATAATACATCATTACATCAATTATATATATCCCATCATACAGAGGGCTAATATAGATCATTTGCAATCCCATAAGTATATAAGTAAATGTGTAGGGGCCATATTGTCACACCAGTAATATATACTAAGTGAGATTTTAAAAATAGAGATAACATCACATATATCATCACAAGTTCACAAAGAATCATGTATAGTGTGGGGGTAGCGAACTTCCCTGATCCAGATTCTATCAAAACAACAGGGTATATAAAGATCATATAGCACAAGACAAAAAAATCCACAGTATATATATATACACCGCAGTAGTTGTTCCCAGATGAGATGGATTATTCAATGTATTCATATTCACATATTGGTCCATATGATATCAGCCATAATATACATATAACTCGTCGGAGGAAGTAAGGTGCAAACGGATGGTGAAACACTCTGAAAATAAAAAAATAGATTAAAATCATAAAAACTACAACAGAGATATGTGACAGGGGAGGAATCTAAAGAAAAGGAGCGAAGCTGAGATTCTCATTAAGTCCATTGGGATGTACGGTATTTAATTGCCAAATCCATCTAGATTCGAGCTGAGCCAAACGTTGGCTCTGTCTACCTCCACGAATACCCATTCTCAACGCGTCTATCCCCCGAACCCTCAGGAGGGAACTGTCACAGTCATGATGCAATTTAAAATGTTTAGGTATGGTCCTGAGTGTGGAGGGATCCATGCAGTCGATTGCCGCCACGATCCCCAATATATGTTCTCTTATTCTAACTTTAAGTTGGCGCGTTGTTAGGCCAACATAAATGAGCCCACAAGGGCAGGTGGCGTAGTAGATAACAAAACGTGAGGTACATGTAATACGACATTTTATATCATAAATTTTAGTACCGGCTTCAGTGGAGAGCCGCGTGCGCTTATCTGTCAGCACACCACCAGCAGCGCTGAACGCACGTTCAGACAGAACGCTGGCTGCGGGGCATGACAAGATCTCCAAGGCGTAAGTGGCTAGCTCCGGCCATTTATCCAGATTGGAAGCCCAAAAAGAGCAAGGGTCCAGTGACACAGTCGTGGCTTCAATGTTTACTTGGAGATACTCCTGTACCATCGTCTCTAGGCGTTGACTATGTGTCAGACTTCTTGTCTCCTGTGGCCTTGCAAAGGATGGGCTAAAAAAGTGGTGAAATGATTCCGCAAAATTGATGTTACCAGCAGATACTGTGGTTCTGTTACGGTTTGAGTGCTGAACACTTGACGGTCCCACGGTTGGCAAGTTGGAACTGTGAGATTCACTACGTGCACCACTGGTATTTTGTGGAAAAGCACATGTAAGATTCTGCAACAGTCTCTGCTGATACTCCTGCATGCGTGCATCCCTTTCTATGGCAGGAATAATTTCTGCAAATTTACTTTTGTACCGGGGATCTAACAGTGTGGCAACCCAGTAGTCAGGATTATTTCTAATTCTCACAATTCGAGGGTCATGTTGCAGGTAGTGCAGCAAGAAGGCACTCATGTGTGTTGCGCATCCAGGAGCACCAAGTCCCTGTTGTGTTGGTGGCGAGGTAACAATCATGCTTCCTTACTCTGTCCTCTCCCCCCAACCTCGCACAACAGAAATGTGATCAAGGTCTCCCTCATCTGATGAGTCTTCCATCAGTTCGTCCTCCACTTCTTCCTGGGCCCCTGCACCTTCCTCACTAGTTTGGCTGCTACCATGCGCCCTGGTAAAACCATCTCCCCCACCCTCACATGCCTGCCGCCTTGGTGCTGCCGACCGTCTGGACCTTGCAGATGTTAGCCCTTCCGCATACAACTCCTCCTCCTCTACTTCCTCCACATCCTCTTGTGCCACCACCTGACTCCGAATTCTGTTTAACATGTGCTCCAGCATGTAAATCACCGGAATAGTCATGCTGATAATGGCATCGTCAGCACTAAACATCTTCGTCGCCATTTCAAAACTGTGCAGAAGGGTGCATAGGTCCCTGATCTGAGACCACTCCTCTAGCGTGATTTGCCCCACCTCTGAATCTCGTTGGCCCAGGCTATACGTCAGAACGTATTGCACCAGGGCTTGTCGGTGCTGCCACAGTCGCTGCAACATGTGCAGAGTTGAATTCCACCGGGTAGGCACATCGCATTTTAGCCGGTGAAGTGGCAGGCCCAACGACTTCTGTAGAGATGTAAGTCGCTGAGCTGCGGGATGCGAACGGCGGAAGTGAGCACACAGCGACCGTGCCCTCTGCAGAAGGCCATCTAGTCTGGGATAGTGGGCTAAAAATTGCTGGACAACCAGGTTCAACACGTGAGCCATACAAGGCACGTGTGTGACATTGCCCCGGCGAAGGGCCGCACCCAGGTTTGCAGCATTGTCGCACACGGCCTTCCCTGGTTTCAG
The DNA here is from genome assembly GCF_046119375.1 of Phyllobates terribilis. Taxonomy (NCBI): domain Eukaryota; kingdom Metazoa; phylum Chordata; class Amphibia; order Anura; family Dendrobatidae; genus Phyllobates; species Phyllobates terribilis. The sequence goes on along the minus strand of NW_027362769.1, from coordinate 344,056,802 downwards.
GTCCAGTGGAGACAACCATTCATGAAATTGGTTCTCCAGAGCTGACCACAACTCCTCAGCTGTGTGACTCACATTTCCCAGACATTTCAATGTAAAAACCGCCTGATGACGTTGAGCCCTACTGCCAGCATAGTAAGGAGGTGTGCAGGATCCCTTCTGCGCAGTTAGAAAGCTTGTGGCATGACCAGACAGGCTTTGGGTGCAGGTGGAAGACCGAGAGGAGGTTGAGGAGGCAGTAGCAGTGGAGGAACTTTGACATAAAGAGGATTGACGCACAACTCGTGGGGACGGCAAGACTTGGACAGCAGCCCCTTGTCCTGCTGTCACCATAGTTACCCAGTGCCCAGTCAGCGACATGTAACGCCCCTGTCCATGCCTACTCGTCCAAGTGTCTGTGGTGAAATGCACCCTGTCACACACAGAGTTTCTCAAAGAAGCGGTGATGTTGTGTGCGACATGCTGGTGGAGCGCAGGTACACCTTTCTTTGAGAAGTAGTGCCGATTGGGCATCTGGTACTGGGGCACTGCGACGGACATAAGGTCTCGAAAATCCTCTGTGTCCACCAGGCGGAAAGGCAGCATTTCTGTAGCCAAGAGCTTGCAGATGGTGAAATTCAACCTCTTAGCTTTCTCATGGCTAGGAGGAAATGGTCTTTTACTTGTCCACATCTGAGGGACCGAGGGCTGGCTATTGTGCTTAGACGGGGTTGATAAGGGTGTCCCTGGCAAACTGCCGGTCTGTGAGGAAGATGCAGGCGGACATGTTAGGTTGCCTTGATCCAAAGGTGGTGCTATCGATGTCGGACAGCGCTCAACACCAGCTGGTGTTCCCACCTCCAAAGAAAATGATGACCTGCCAATCACGCTGGCTGTTGCGGTTAAAGAGGTGGCAGGTCTGCGCCCCAAAACAGGTGTGACTGCTGTCCCCCCAGTCACAGAGGATGAAGAGGCCGCAGATGCACAAGATATGGCAGACGGTGGTTGGCCCGGCCGGCTAGGCCGCATTGTAGCACACTGAGCTTCCCACTGCAACTTATGCTTCATGTCCATGTGCCGGTTCATGCATGAAGTACTCAAACTATGTATTTTTTGGCCTCTACTTAGCTTTTGCTGACAAATGTTACAGATAACACGAGTTGGGTCATCTTTATCGATCTGAAAAAATGCCCAGGCTATGCAAGGCTTAGCACCCATGCGACCTGAAGAGCCACCACGACTTGTGGTGAGAGGCAGAGTTGTGTTTGAGGATGCAGTTGTTGACGTGCTTCCAGTACTACGTCTCTGTCCAGGAAGGCGCAACCTGACCTCGTCGTCACTAGCATCTTCCTCCACCTCCTCTGCTGACCTCATCTCTTGGCTGACTGTGGGTTGACAGTAAGTGGGATCTACAACCTCATCATCATCACCCTGTGCGTTATCACACCCGTCGTCCTCAGAGCCAACCTGTTCCTGCCCTGACAAAAAACTAAAGTTGTCGCTCCAATCAGGTATTTGAGTCTTATCATCGTCTTCCTCATTGTCTCCACCAACAGGAGTTACAGTTTGGGAATGAGGGTCTACATTATGGTCAGAACCTTCTGCGTCTGGTCCTGGATCCGACTCATAAAGATTCTGGGCATCAGTGCAGATCATTTCCTCGTCTGGATTCACAGAAGCGCTGGAGTCGACCTCTGATTCCCAGGCTATAGTATGAGTAAACAGCTCTGCAGACTCAACCATCTGTTCTACCTCATACTCAGACGGGCAGCTGGAGATTTGGGAGCTGTGAGGAAGCAAGTGCGATTGGGGTGACACCTTTGAGGACTGGAGTATTTGTGATATTGAAGTTGATGTGGAGGAGAGCCCACTTAAAGGAGCACTTGATTTCCGTTGAAGCACATGCTGTTTTTGTACCTCATCTGGAATTTGTAGCGATTGGCGTGGCCGTAAGAAAGGGATCTTATCACATTGTCCGCTAAAAGAAGTAGACATTTTAGTTTGGCTGGAAGATGGTCTTTCTTCTGCAGATGTTACTGTTGCTTTAACACCTACCCCACGGACACAACCTTTTTTCCCCTTCCCAACACGCCTATTCCCCTTTCCACCAGCAGCAGGCCTTTTTCCACTCATTTTGGTGGTTAACTAATTCACAACTCTGGAGTTGTTTGCACCAAAAAACAATGGATGGTAACCGAGCAGAGCTGAGTGGCCAAACTGTGGTATTAGGCCAAAACTATTGGCTGGGTTAGATGCAGAAAAAAATTATATTCAATTTGCAACCTGATGGAGGTCAGTATAGATGGACTAATACAACAAGTCCCACACAGCTAGAGGCCCAATATTTTTTCAGAGGTAGATGCAGAAAAAAATATATTCAGTTTGCAACCTGATGGAGGTCAGTATAGATGGACTAATACAACAAGTCCCACACACAGCTAGAAGCCCAAATATTTTTTCAGAGGTACTGTAGATGCAGATAAAAATTATTTTTAATTTGCAACCTGATGGAGGTCAGTATAGATGGACTAATAGAGAAAGTCCGACACACTGCTAGAAGGCCAAATATTTTTTCAGAGCTAGATGCAGAAAAAAATTATATTCAGTTTGCAACCTGATGGAGGTCAGTATAGATGGACTAACAGAGAAAGTCCCACACACTGCTAGAAGGCCAAATATTTTTTCAGAGCTAGATGCAGAAAAAAATTATATTCAGTTTGCAACCTGATGGAGGTCTGTATAGATGGATTAATAGAACAAGACCCACACACAGCTAGAAGCCCAATATTTTTTCAGAGGTAGATGCAGAAAAAAATATATTCAGTTTGCAACCTGATGGAGGTCAGTATAGATGGACTAATACAACAAGTCCCACACACAGCTAGAAGCCCAATATTTTTTCAGAGGTAGATGCAGAAAAAAATATATTCAGTTTGCAACCTGATGGAGGTCAGTATAGATGGACTAATACAACAAGTCCCACACACAGCTAGAAGCCCAAATATTTTTTCAGAGGTACTGTAGATGCAGATAAAAATTATTTTTAATTTGCAACCTGATGGAGGTCAGTATAGATGGACTAATAGAGAAAGTCCGACACACTGCTAGAAGGCCAAATATTTTTTCAGAGCTAGATGCAGAAAAAAATTATATTCAGTTTGCAACCTGATGGAGGTCAGTATAGATGGACTAACAGAGAAAGTCCCACACACTGCTAGAAGGCCAAATATTTTTTCAGAGCTAGATGCAGAAAAAAATTATATTCAGTTTGCAACATGATGGAGGTCTGTATAGATGGATTAATAGAACAAGACCCACACACAGCTAGAAGCCCAATATTTTTTCAGAGGTAGATGCAGAAAAAAATATATTCAGTTTGCAACCTGATGGAGGTCAGTATAGATGGACTAATACAACAAGTCCCACACACAGCTAGAAGCCCAATATTTTTTCAGAGGTAGATGCAGAAAAAAATATATTCAGTTTGCAACCTGATGGAGGTCAGTATAGATGGACTAATACAACAAGTCCCACACACAGCTAGAAGCCCAAATATTTTTTCAGAGGTACTGTAGATGCAGATAAAAATTATTTTTAATTTGCAACCTGATGGAGGTCAGTATAGATGGACTAATAGAGAAAGTCCGACACACTGCTAGAAGGCCAAATATTTTTTCAGAGCTAGATGCAGAAAAAAATTATATTCAGTTTGCAACCTGATGGAGGTCAGTATAGATGGACTAATAGAATGATGCTATGCCCAAAAGATTTTACTTCACTAGGTGCAGTAAAAAAATTGGTATTCTATACACAGGTGGTATATCTTGCAACACAGATAGGCTACTCCACTGACTAACACACTCTGCAATAGGCCAAAAAGGATTAGCTTTGCTAGATTCAGCCAAATGCTGTGAAAAAAACTTGCACAGCACTGGCACAGACCTGCCTGGCAAAAACTGATAGGAACTGATGTAACCTAGTCCTGAAAAGGACTCCAATTACAATTAGTCTTTACTCCCACAATCTATCTATTTAAGAGCACAGACCTCCCTGATAAAAGTCGTAGGAAATGCTGTAACCTAGTCCTTAAAAGGACTGCAATCACAACTATTCCCTACTCCCAAGCTATCTGTATATTTGTGCGAAAATTGGCTTGAAATTAACAAGGTATAGCGCTAACAGCAACAGCGGTGCCGTCTAACACGCAGCTGCAGCAGTGAGAAAATGGTGGCGACGGGGAAAATGGCTTGGTCTTATAGGGCAAGGACATGTGACATACACTGCCAATGACACATGCCCTTGCTTGTGTGAAAAAAAGCACTTCGCTCCGTGTGTGCGCTGCTGATAGGCTGACAGATTGCACCTCCCCACTGCAAATGCGGGAAAGAGAAAAAAAAATGGAGATCTTCATTGTTCCTGCAGAGATCCATCCCCTGCCCCTCCCCCCACCCCGCTGTACACTCAAACTGCGTATTAACATTAATTTTCATCATTACTGAGAAAAATCCAGTTATGATTTTGGTGCACGAACAGTTATCGAACATAACCTCGAACAGCCGAATTTTTCTCAAATTGTTCGTGTTCGCCGAACGGCTCGAACACCGCCCAAAACAGCTCGAATTTGAGATTGGCGAACAGTTCGAGTAGAACAACGCTCATCTCTACTGTGGAGTGCGGCCAAAGGGGCCGCCGCTGCGGAACAGTCCTCTGAAGCTGGTGGTTTTGCAGCAATGATATTATTACTCCCCACAGGAAGAATGTAGCTTCAGGGCAGTGTGGGTGGATGATGGTGGTTGTAGTGCAGGGAGTCAGTAATGAACACAGAGTCCGTGTGATGCAGTCTCAAGATCTTTACGCACAGTTGTTACAGTCCAGATTACAGGTACCAGAGCAATCTCCCCAGTCGTGCTGTGCGTACTCAGTGAAGGGCTCAGTCCACCCCCAGATAGCTCTGGAGTACTTAGCAGGACCCCCTTCTGTGTGTCCTTTCTCTGACCTTCTCCCTGCACCTACCACCCAGTGACACTTCTATCCGGTATCCTTGGGCCTTGGCGGGCGATGTGTGTTCCGTCCCCTGGGTCCTATTTGGCTACCTTCTTAGTGAGACTGATGTGGACTTTGGCCTGCAGTACATGAAATGCTGCAGCCTCCGGTTTCTAGTTGAGCCTTGCTGTTTCTCCGCTAGTTGAGGGACCGGTTCCCATTATCTGGCCTGACCTCTCTACCTCCTGGTAGCAGCGGGCATACGGGTGGCCTTCTGCACGGCCCGTACCCCTAGGGTCCCTTCGGTCCTGGAGCATTCCTGCTCCCACTCCTCTCTTCTCTCCTTCAGTCCTGGGCCTCCCAGGCTAGGCCCGCCTCCGGAGCAGAGCTCATGCAGAGCCTCTGCTCCTGTCACTTCTCCTCCTCTGACTGGCTTGCTCTTTATAAGATTGCTTCCTATTTATACTCTCCCTGTCATGTGGTCCCCTAAGCTGCTTTCTCCACCCACACCCACTACATAGGACCCTCCTGCCAGCTAGGGACCTGGGACTGTGCTCTCCCTTAGTAGCAATCTCGCCCTACCCCCACTGCACTGCGGGTATGTGTTGGATGCAGGTGTTAGGGTCCCGAGCCATACTCCTTCCTTCCCTGAGGGTGAGATACCACACCTCTGGGTATGATGCAGTACCTCTGTGGTGACTGAACCCTCAAGGGTGCCACACACCCTTCTGCACAGTTTTGAAATGGCGACGAAGATGTTTATTGCTGACGATGCCAATATCAGCATGACTATTCCGGTGATTTACATGCTGGAGCACACGTTAAACAGAATTCAGAGTCAGGTGGTGGGACAAGAGGAGGTGGAGGAAGTAGAGGAGGAGTTGTATGCGGAAGGGATAACATCTCCAAGGTCCAGACGGTCGGCAGCACCAAGGCGGCAGGCATGGGAGGGTGGGGGAGAGGGATTAACCAGGGCGCATGATAGCAGCCAAACTGTTGAGGAAGATGCAGGAGCCGAGGAAGAAGTGGAGGACGAACTGGCGATGGACATGTAAGACACATCAGATGAGGGAGACCTTGATCTCATTTCTGTTGTGTGAGGTTGGGGGGAGAGGGCAGAGGAAGGAAGCATGATTCTTTCCTCGCTACCAACACAACAAGAACTTGGTCCTCCTGGATGCGCAAAACACATAAGTGCCTTCTTGCTGCACTACCTGCAACATGACCCTTGGATTGTCAGAATTCGAAGTAATCCCGACTACTGGGTTGCCACACTCTTAGATCCCTGGTACAAAAGTAAATTTGCCAAAATAATTCCTGCCATAGAAAGGGATTCATGCATGCAAAAGTATCAGCAGAGGCTGTTGCAGAATCTTATATGTGCTTTTCCACAAAACACCAGTGGTGCACGTAGTGAATCTCACAGTTCTAACTTGCAAACCGTGGGACTGTCGAGTCTTCATCACTCAAATCGTAACAGTAACACAGTATCTGCTGGTAACAGCAATTTTGTGGTATCGTTTCACCACTTTTTTAGACCATCCTTTGCAAGGCCACAGGAGACAAGAAGTCTGACACATAGTCAACGCCTAGAGAGGATGGTACAGGAGTATCTCCAATTGAACATCGAAGCCATGACTGTGTCACTGGACCCTTGCTCATTTTGTGATTCCATTCTTGAAAAATGTCCGGAGCTCGCCACTTATGCCTTGGAGATCTTGTCATGATCTTGTCATGACCCTGCCCGCTGGAACCATTTTTGATTGGCGTATTGCATTATTGGCTATGACTACGTCCTGGTGTAATAAGCCTCCACTGGTGGTAATTTTGGATTGAGGGACTAATTCGCTTATGCATAGCGCCCCGAAGAAGGTAATCGCAAATGCATTAGTGTTGCTTCAAATTGTGAGTGTCATGTTAATGGTGTTAGGGATATGATGTGAGAAATCAGTTTTAGTGACACGGGATGGGACGTCTACACTCCTGACTTGGCTGACCCCTTTTCCACCCTTTTATGGATTGTCTGATGATGAATCTCTTTGTCACATCTCCCCAATTCAGTAGTTGGAAGTGAAATGCTACTCCGGTCAGACACCGCTGCGCTGATGCCCCTGATATGCCCCTCATCATTAGCTGGTGGAGAAATTCTATGGTGACTTGTAATCTGGCTTGTTCACATTGGTCAACCCGTCTGCCTGCTACTAGTCGTGTCCACTCTTCCCATGCCTTACCGTATGCTTGCCACGTCGACGGGGCAACTGACGCTCTGATTAATGGCATCAACTATTCGCCACTAGATCCCATAGGGAGGGTGGGCAACTGTTCCCGATGGGTGGGCCTTGGGGAGGAGCTCTGTGAAAATCTGCCAACTGAATTGTGATAAAGCGTTAGCAGCAGCTTTTGACCCCTCAGCATTGTGGCTAGCACGGACCCATACATTGTGTTTTAGGCACAGGAATGCTAGTCGGCGTAGTAGGCCTAGAACTGGGAGAGACGATGATGCCATCTTATTAATGCAGTGCGCTAGGCTGGTGTATTTTGTTATGAAGCGAATATTTTTGTTAGCCAGGCGTGCGCCCCATATTTCTATTGCTACCACTATTGGGAAGAAAAATTATTTTCCGGGCTAGATGCAGCTAAAAATTATTACTAATTTGAAAGGTGGTGGAGCTTAGTATAGATGGCCGAATAGAAGGAGTACCACACAGTTCTAATATGCCCAAAATTATTTTACAGGCAAGATGCAGCTAAAAATTATTATTAATTTCAAAGCTGGTGGAGCTTGGTATAGATGGCCTAATACAGTGAGTACCACACACTACTACTAGGCCCAAAATTATTTTCCAGGCAAGATTCAGCTAAAAATTATTAGTAATTTGAAAGCTGGTGGAGCTTAGTATAGATGGCCTAATAGAAGGAGTACCACACACTGCTAATTAGCCCAAATTTATTTTACAGGCAAGATGCAGCTAAAAATTATTATTAATTTCAAAGCTGGTGGAGCTTGGTATTGATGGCCTAATACAATGAGTACCACACACTACTACTAGACCCAAAATTATTTTCCAGGCAAGATGCAGCTAAAAATTATTAGTAATTTGAAAGCTGGTGGAGCTTAGTATAGATGGCCTAATATAAGGAGTACCACACACTGCTAATATGCCCAAAATTATTTTACCGGCAGGATGCAGCTAAAAATTATTAGTAATTTGAAAGCTGGTGGAACTTAGTATAGATGGCCTAATAGATTGAGTACAACACACTGCTAATATGCCCAAAATTATTTTACAGGCAAGATGCAGCTAAAAATTATTATTAATTTCAAAGCTGGTGGAGCTTGGTATAGATGGCCTAATACAATGAGTACCACACACTGCTACTAAGCCCAAAACTATTTTCCAGGCTAGATGCAGCTAAAAATTATTATTAATTTCAAAGATGGTGGAGCTTGGTATAGATGGCCTAATAGAATGAGTACCAAACACTGCTACTAAGCCCAAAATGATTTTCCGGGCTAGATGCAGCTAAAAATTATTATTAATTTCAAAGCTGGTGGAGCTTGGTATAGATGGCCTAATACAATGAGTACCACACACTGCTAATATGCCCAAAATTATTTTACAGGCAAGATGCAGCTAAAAATTATTAATAATTTCAAAGCTGGTGGAGCCCTGTATAGATGGCCTAATACAATGAGTACCACACATTACTACTATGCCCAAAATAATTTTCCAGGCATGATGCAGCTAAAAATTATTAGTAATTTGAAAGCTGGTGGAGCTTAGTATAGATGGCCTAATAGAAGGAGTACCACACACTGCTAATTAGCCCAAATTTATTTTACAGGCAAGATGCAGCTAAAAATTATTATTAATTTCAAAGCTGGTGGAGCTTGGTATTGATGGCCTAATACAATGAGTACCACACACTACTACTAGACCCAAAATTATTTTCCAGGCAAGATGCAGCTAAAAATTATTAGTAATTTGAAAGCTGGTGGAGCTTAGTATAGATGGCCTAATATAAGGAGTACCACACACTGCTAATATGCCCAAAATTATTTTACCGGCAGGATGCAGCTAAAAATTATTAGTAATTTGAAAGCTGGTGGAACTTAGTATAGATGGCCTAATAGATTGAGTACAACACACTGCTAATATGCCCAAAATTATTTTACAGGCAAGATGCAGCTAAAAATTATTATTAATTTCAAAGCTGGTGGAGCTTGGTATAGATGGCCTAATACAATGAGTACCACACACTGCTACTAAGCCCAAAACTATTTTCCAGGCTAGATGCAGCTAAAAATTATTATTAATTTCAAAGATGGTGGAGCTTGGTATAGATGGCCTAATAGAATGAGTACCAAACACTGCTACTAAGCCCAAAATGATTTTCCGGGCTAGATGCAGCTAAAAATTATTATTAATTTCAAAGCTGGTGGAGCTTGGTATAGATGGCCTAATACAATGAGTACCACACACTGCTAATATGCCCAAAATTATTTTACAGGCAAGATGCAGCTAAAAATTATTAATAATTTCAAAGCTGGTGGAGCCCTGTATAGATGGCCTAATACAATGAGTACCACACATTACTACTATGCCCAAAATAATTTTCCAGGCATGATGCAGCTAAAAATTATTAGTAATTTGAAAGCTGGTGGAGCTTAGTATAGATGGCCTAATAGAAGGAGTACCACACACTGCTAATTTGCCCAAAATTATTTTACAGGCAAGATGCAGCTAAAAATTATTATTAATTTCAAAGCTGGTGGAGCTTGGTATAGATGGCCTAATACAATGAGTACCACACACTGCTACTAAGCCCAAAACTATTTTCCAGGCTAGATGCAGCTAAAAATTATTATTAATTTCAAAGATGGTGGAGCTTGGTATAGATGGCCTAATAGAATGAGTACCAAACACTGCTACTAAGCCCAAAATGATTTTCCGGGCTAGATGCAGCTAAAAATTATTATTAATTTCAAAGCTGGTGGAGCCCTGTATAGATGGCCTAATACAATGAGTACCACACATTACTACTATGCCCAAAATAATTTTCCAGGCAAGATGCAGCTAAAAATTATTAGTAATTTGAAAGCTGGTGGAGCTTAGTATAGATGGCCTAATAGAAGGAGTACCACACACTGCTATTTTGCCCAAAATTATTTTAAAGGCAAGATGCAACTAAAAATTATTATTAATTTCAAAGCTGGTGTAGCTTAGTATAGATGGCCTAATACAATGAGTACCACACACTGCTAATATGCCCAAAATTATTTTCCAGGCAAGATGCAGCTAAAAATTATTATTAATTTCAAAGCTGGTGGAGCTTGTTATAGATGGCCTAATACAATGAGTACCACACACTGCTAATATGCCCAAAATTATTTTACAGGCAAGATGCAGCTAAAAATTATTATTATTTCAAAGCTGGTGGAGCTTAGTATAGATGGCCTAATACAATGAGTACCACATACTGCTAATATGCCCACAATTATTTTACAGGCAAGATGCTGCTAAAAATTATTATTCATGTCAAAGCTGGTTGAGCTTTTTATAGATGGCCTAATACAATGAGTACCACACACTGCTACTAAGCCCAAAATTATTTTCTGGGCTAGATGCAGCTAAAAATTATTATTAATTTCAAAGCTGGTGGAGCATGATATAGATGGCCTAATACAATGAGTAGCACACACTACTACTATGCCCAAAATTATTTTACAGGCAAGATGCAGCTAAAATTTATTAGTAATTTTAAAGCTGGTGGAGCTTAGTATAGATGGCCTAATAGAATGAGTACCACACACTGCTAATATGCCCAAAATTATTTTACAGACAAGATGCAGCTAAAAATTATTATTAATTTCAAAGCTGGTGGAGCTTGGTATAGATGGCCTAATACAATGAGTATCACACACTACTACTAGGCCCAAAATTATTTTCCAGGCAAGATGCAGCTAAAAATTATTAGTAATTGGAAAGCTGGTGGAGCTTAATATAGATGGCCTAATAGTAGGAGTACCACACACTGCTAATATGCCCAAAATTATTTTACAGGCAAGATGCAGCTAAAAATTATTATTAATTTCAAAGCTGGTGGAGCTTGGTATAGATGGCCTAATACAATGAGTACCACACACTGCTACTAAGCCCAAAATTATTTTCCGTTCTACATGCAGCTAAAAATTATTATTAATTACAAAGCTGGTGGAGCTTGGTATAGATGGCCTAATAGATTGAGTACCACACACTGCTACAGGCCCAAAAGGTTTTACTTGGCTAGGTGCAGTAAAAAAATTGTATTACATACACAGGTGGTGTAGCTTGCAACACAGATAGGCTACTCCACTGACTAACACACACTGCAAGAGGCCCAAAAGGATTTGCTTAGCCATATTTGGCCAAATGCTGTGAAAAACACTTGCACAGCACTAAAACAGACTTGCCTGGCAAAAAGTGATAGGAACTGATGTAACCTAGCCCTCAAAAAGGCTGGAATTACAACTAGTCACTACTCCCAACCTATCTGTCGATTTAAGAGCACAGACCTGCCTGCTAAAAGTGCTAGGAACTGCTGTAACCTAGCCATCAAAAGGGCAGCAATTACAAACTAGCCCCTACTCCCTAAACCTTTCTGTCTATTTAAGAGAAAATACGCTTGCAATTCAGTTACACAATATAGCGCTAACAGCAGCAGCAGTGCCGTCTAACACTCAGCTGCAGCAGTGAGAAAATGGTGGCGATGGGGAAAATGGCTGGGTCTTATAGGGCAAGGACATGTGACATACACAGCCAGTGACACATGCCCTTGCTTGTGTGAAAAAAAGCACTTCGCTCCATGTGTGCTCTGCAGATAGGCTGACAGACTGCACCTCCCCACTGTAAATGCGGAAAAGAGAAAAAAAAATGGAGATCTTAATAATTTCTGGAGAGATCCATCCCATGCCCCTCCCCCCGCCCCGCTGTACACTCAAACTGTGTATTAACATTGATTATCAGCATTACTGTGAAAAAATCCTGTTACGATTTGGGTGCACGAACAGTTATCGAACATAACCTCGAACAGCCGGATTTTTTTCAAATCGTTCGGGTTCGTCGAAAGGCTCGAACACCGTCCAAAACAGCTCGAATTTGAGATTGGCGAACAGTTTGATTCGAACACCGCTCATCTCTAATCATGAAGCACCTCGTTCTTTGTCCTCGATCAGGGTAAGGCATACCACCAAGGGTTTGTCAAAGAGTCCAGTAGACCCTTGACAGCGTTTATCACACCGTGGGGATGATATGAGTGGATCCGCATACCGTTTGGGCTCAGTTCAGCTCCAGCAGAATTCCAGAGGAGCATGGAGACATGTTTAGAATGCTTGAGGGACGATATCTGCCAGCCATACTTGGATGACAATGTGGTACACAGCAAAACCTTCTGGGAGCATGTTGAACACGTGAGGACCGTATTGCAATGGTATCAACAACATGGAGTTAAGTTGACCCCAAAGAAGTATGAACTGTTCAAAAGACAAGTCTGACTTGTAGGGAAAATTGTGTATGGAGAAGGATATACCATGGACCCAGCAGAAATCGCTCCGGTACTGGCCTTAAAAGACAAGCGGCCCTCTACCGTCGGGAGTTGAGGCAGATATTAGGATTCCTCTCCTACTATCATACTTACGTTCGGAACTTCTCCATGATTGCTGCCCCACTATACCTCCTCTTGGGGGGGACGACAGATACAACAACGCACACTGAGAAAAAGAGGAACGCGGGTAGGACCGGTCTTAAAAGAAACAACATCGTAACTCATGTATCCTTACATTGTATGTGCTTGGTCTATATTTCTGCCTTCTCATTAGTAGAGACATTTGGACTCACACCATACGATTTTCCACTATGAAATCTCACACTGTTTTCTGTTTAATATTCATATAACAGCTTTAATTAGTTCTCACTTTAACCATACGGTGTGCAGTCTCTACACTGAGGAAGTTGTTTTAGTCTGTTTTTACTTTTCTTCTCTTTTTACTTGTTCTTTTCTTTTTTTTTTGCAATGGTCTTGACAAGGTGCAAGACTGAAAAACAGAGGAGGAGGGTTTTTTTTTCTTAGAAAACCCTCTTCTTCCCTTGTAGTCTTTATCTTTGTATAAAGCAGAGTTCTACCAAATAATGTTACCTATTGTTCATCAATCTTTAAATGATACTTGACTACGTGTTGGGACGCCTGTTGCGTCCATATATATACCTTGCTCTCATATACCTAGCTAATTTTTTAGACAATTCTTTGCTTTCTCCCCCCCATCCAAAGGTTTTCTTGTTTCAATCTCCACGCTTACCCCTACTGTCTACCAATATGGGTAATCAGAGTCCTCAGATTAAATTCTACCAATTCTTCAGTATCAGTGAGCGTACTAATAGATTCTGTCCTTACAACCCCCCCCCCCCAACATGGCCCATGTCAAACTCATATCATACAATGTTAGAGGATTAAACTCCCCCTCTAAAAGAAGACAGATTCTTAAATATTTCAAAATAGAGAGAATTGACATTTGTCTCCTCCAGGAAACACAGTTCAGGAAATTACATATTCCTTATCTATCCAGAACTTTCTTCTCCCCCTGGTTTCATAGTCCATCCTCATCTGGGAATTCAAAGGGAGTAAGTATTTGCATAAATTCACAAACACCCTTCACATTGGCAGATAGTTACGCAGATGAAGAGGGTAGGATCATTTTTGTTAAGGTGCTCTTAGGGAACACACGTGTCACGTTAGGCAATATATATGCACCAAATACAAATCAAATCACCTGGCTGATCGCCACTTTGGAACTTCTCATAGAGTTTGCAGAGGGAATGGTAATACTTGGGGGAGATTTCAGTGTTGCACTAGAGCCTTAAATAGATAGTTCTACAGGTAAATCTGTTATATCACGTAAAGCACTTATCAAACTTAAAAGGAGACTACAAGCTGCCCAACTGCTTGACGTCTGGAGATTAGCGCACCCCACAGAGAGAGATTACACACCCTTCTCGGCCCCACATAAAACATACCAAAGGATAGATTATCTAATGCTCCAAACACCATATACAAAGTACTGTATAAACCCAAAAATTAAAACCCATATATTTTCGGACCATTCTCCGATTGAGATTACGTTCGCTGTCCCCTCTATCCCAAAAAACAGAAAATACTTGGAGATTAAATGATATTATATTAAAGTCCGACAAAAATCTAACCAGGATGAAAGACAAACTGAATATTTTTGGCATAATGACAACGGTGAAGTTTCGCCCCAGACTCTTTGGGAAGCTCACAAACCATATATACGAGGAGAGATCATAGCAATATCTGCTTACCAAAGAAAGGAAAAAGAAAAAGAAGCGTCATCATTACTAGAAGAAATAAATAAATTAGAAACATTAAATAAAAAAATCTAGGCCCTGATCGCCTTTCCCAGCTAACTGCATTACGAACAAAATTATGCAACCTCCTGAACATGCAATCTGCAAAAAACTATCTTCACACAAAATTCAAATATTATGCTCATGGAGATAAACCTACTAAGTTTATGACAGCCCAACTAAAACGCAATAAGATAAGATCCTTTATCAACCGAATTAAGAACAGTACAAATGTCATCTTATGTAAAACAAAAGATATAGCCCTTGAGTTTAAAAAGTTCTATGAAGGATTATATAATCTTGGCTCTAAGTCTCCAGACTCTAACAACAGTTCAAAAAAAACAGAACATAGCCTCCTTTCTAAAAAACCTCTCTCTCCCCACTCTCTCAGAGGATCAAACTAAAACCGTAAACATACCCATCTCGGAACAAGAGATTTTAGAAGCCATATCTTCATCCCCAAAAAATAAATGTCCGGGACCCGATGGCCTCACTCCCTTTTATTATGAAACTTGTAAGGAAAAATTACTACCTTACCTGACAAAATTATATAATGAAGCATTGGTACGTACCCCGCAACACACACAAACCCTGGCAGCCACCATTACAATAATCCCAAAAGAAAATAAGGATCCTTCTTTATGTAGTAATTATAGACCCATTTCTCTCCTCAATACAGATCTCAAACTATACGCAAAAATATTGGCTTCAAGGTTAAGGAAAATTCTACCTTATATTATTCACCCTGACCAGGTGGGTTTTGTACCCAACAGAGAAGGCAAAGACAATATCTATAAAACTGTCAAGCTAATACACTATGCGCAGTCCACCTTTACACTACTTATGCTACTTAGTACCGACGCCGAAAAGGCTTTTGATAGGGTTGATTGGATATTTATTCAAGAAGCTATGAAAGCTTTTCATTTTCCTGAGCAGTTTATCGCTGCTGTTTTTTCAATGTATGCGGGCCCGTCTGCAAGGATCCTAGTGAATGGTTCGCTATCCCCACCACTAAACATCACCAACGGCACCCGTCAAGGATGCCCCCTTTCGCCCCTTCTCTTTATTCTCACAATGGAAATTCTGCTACTTAAATTAAGAGAGGAGGTAAGATTTGAAGGTGTAAAATGTGGGGGGAAGGAGCATAAAACTGTGGCTTATGTAGACGACCTGCTACTGTTCATAACCAATCCCCAATAATCCATGCCAATCATATTTGATATACTGGATAGGTTCGGAGATATATCCAGCTTCAAAATTAATATGGACAAGTCCCAAGCCTTAGATATTAACCTAAAAAAAATATGAAAGTAAAAATAACTCAAAATTCCCCCCTCAATTGGTCTTCTTCAATCCGATTTCTAGGTATTGTAATCCCTCCCAACCTTAAGGATTTATACAAAAACAATTTTCCACCCTTACTATCTAAAATTTCTGAACAAATGTCCTCTTGGAATGCTCCCTATACGTCCTGGTTGGGTAGAAAAATCCTTATGAAGAGCATATTATGGCCAAAAATCACGTACTTATTACAGTCTCTCCCCATACATCTACCAGGCTCCTTTTTTAGGGAATCTAGAAGAATTCTTTCACAATTCATCTGGAACAAGAAAAAACCTAGAATCTCACAGCAGGTGCTTATCTTATCCCATCAAAACGAAAGCATTGACTTTCCATCCCCATTATACTATCAACAAGCCATACACTTGCAAAGAATAGTTGATTGGGTGAGGAGCCCAGAAAATAAGCTGTGGGTCCAAATAGAGGAGGAAAATGTCTCCTTTCCTCTAAGACAAATTATATTCTCCAAACCAGAAAAGTCTCTTAATTTTCAACTATCGAACCCTTTCACTCCAGTCACACATAAAATGTGGTCATTAAAACACATTAGAGAAGCATGTGCCCCCTTCCCCTCACTGCTGATGCGAATCAGGGATCTTTTCCAATCTAACACACCAGAACTGAACGAAACAATAGCCCAAGCAATGCGAAAGTCCGATGCCATGCTACAAACCCTAACGGATACAGGGCTGATATCCTCGACTCAAGAAATAAGTGAAAAACTGAATGTCGAGAATCTTAACCCCCTCCTGTACCACCGTTTTTTACTTAATTATAAACATATCATGCTAAAATAGGATATTAACAGACAAATTACGTGGTTTGAGGCATTACTAACCCAAGTTAAACCACAAAAAAATTGTAGCTACCTCCTACAAACAGATAACCTGAATAAATGTACCAAAAAAACACCCCTTTATTATGAAATGGGAAAAATGTTATGTTCTGCTACCAGAGCTAAGGAAAGAGAGGAGATCTGTCCCTACGATAGAACTCAGCTTAATCCCTACGATGTAACAGGGGACCTGATCCTGCGATCAGACCTGCTAAAGTCCTAAGCTAGTCTGTACGGAGACCTATAGATGTGGGGAAGGAATCCCTACAAGTACTAAGGACTGGGAGGAATATGGGACACCTCCTAACAGAAATAGTAGCAGACAGACGAACAAACAAGATATATAGAACATAGAGGTCAGTAGACCAAGCAAACTAACAGAGCAAGACACAGAGCACAGGCTAGCTAGAAAGTAGATATACAATGAAGTCCAGCAAAGCCAGAAGGGCGGAGCAGGATTAAATAGGCCAACAAGGTCATGTGACCAGCCAAGGAAAAAAAACCTAAGAGCAAGGTTCTAACAGTACCCCCCCTTCTAAGAGGTTCCTCCGGATCCCCTAGGACCAGGCTTATCAGGAAATCTCCTGTGAAACGCTCTGATAAGTCTGGACGCGGAAACATCATCCGACCTCACCCAAGAGTTATCCTCGGGACCGAAACCTTTCCAGGCCACAAGATACTGCAAACTACCTCTATACCGTCTAGAGTTAAGGATGCGAGAAATTTCATATTCCCCGTCCTCCACCACCGGAGGAACAGAGGCAGAGGCGTCACAATCCGATACAACAGCTTTTTTCAACAGAGAGACATGAAATACCGGATTAATTCTCCAGGAGGTAGGAACCTCCAACCTAACAGCAGATTGGTTGACAACCTGAAGCACCTTAAAGGGCCCTACAAACTTGGGACCCAATTTCTTTGAAGGAATCCTCAACCGCAGATTCCTAGAGGACAACCAAACCATGTCACCAACAGCGAACAAAACCTCCTGTCGTTTCCTATCAAAGTAGTCTTTAGATTTTCTGTTGGCCTCCTGAAGATTACCACGCACATCCGTCCAAACTCTCTCCAAATCACCGGAAAAATTCTCCTCCTCAGGCACGGCAGATCCCAACTTGGAGAACGACCCAAACGACGGATGTCTCCCAGAACAACAAAAAAAAGGCGAACAACCAGCAGAAGAAGATGTATGATTGTTCAGAGCAAATTCAGCAAGTGGCAGAAACTCAGACCACCCCTCATGATTGTCTGCCACAAAACAACGCAAGAACTGCTCAACATCCTGGTTTTTCCTTTCTGTCTGGCCATTAGATTCAGGATGATATCCGGACGAGAACGACAAATGAACTCCCAACCTATCACAAAAGGCACGCTAAAAACGAGCCACGAACTGAGGACCCCTATCAGAAACAATGTCAGTAGGAACGCCATGAAGTCTGACAATTTCCTTGACAAAGGCCTTAGCGAGAGTTTTAGCGCAGGGCAGTTTGACGAAAGGAACCAAGTGACACATCTTGCTAAAACGGTCCACGACCACCCAGATGACAGTAAAACCCTCAGAGGGGGGAAGGTCAGTTATAAAGTCCATAGCCAAATGTGTCCAAGGAGCACTGGGAACCTCCAAAGGACAAAGCAACCCCGCAGCAGGAGTATGTGAGGACTTAGATCTAGCACATATAGTACATTGACGCACCCACTTAATGACTTCCTTCTCCCATCCAGGCCACCAAAAACTGCGACCCACCAGTCTCTTGGTCTCAGAGATTCCGGGATGACCTGCCAACCGAGATTCGTGACACTCAACAAACAAATCTCTCCTAAAGGTCCCAGGCACAAACAACCTCCCATGAGGAGTGTTAGAAGGGGCATTCTCCTGTGCTTTAAGAATCTCATTTTCCAAAACGGAGTCCAAAGCAGCTATCACAACACCTTCTTGTAAAATGTTCTCCTCTTTCTCAGCACCGACTATGGGAGAAAAACTGCGAGACAAGGCATCCGCCTTAACATTCTTAGTACCAGGGATGTAAGTAACGGAGAAATTAAACCGCGAGAAAAACAGTGCCCACCTAGCCTGACGGGCATTCAGGCGCTTGGCAGCATCAAGATATATCAGATTTTTATGATCCGTAAGAACCTGAACGGGAAATTCCGCACCTTCCAAGAAGTGGCGCCAGTGTTCAAATGCGAGTTTAATAGCCAATAATTCCCGATTACCAATATCGTAATTCAGTTCAGTCTCCGAAATTTTTTTTGAAAAAAAGGCACAGGGATGTAATCCATCCCCGTTATCCTGAGACAATACTGCGCCAACCCCCACAGAGGAAGCATCAACCTCAACCAAAAACGGCCTAGTAACATCAGGCTGCATAAGGATGGGAGCAGAGGTGAACCTCTCCTTGAGATACACAAAAGCTTCAATGGCCTCAGAAGACCACTGAACCGCATCAGCACCTTTCCTGGTGAGATCAGTCAGAGGTTTGACAATACTAGAAAAATTTTTTATGAATTTTCTGTAGTAATTGGCGAAACCCAAAAACCTCTGTATCGATTTCAAACCAATAGGCCTAGGCCATTCCTGCACAGCCTGAACCTTAACCGGATCCATCTCAAAACCTTTGCTGGAGATAATGTAGCCCAAAAAACTAATTCTCTGTACAGCGAACTCACATTTCTCCAGCTTAGCAAAAAGCGAATTGTCCATTAATAACTGTAATACCTCACGCACGCTCCGCCAATGAGACTCCAGATCCGGCGAATAAATCAAAATGTCATCCAAATACACAACCACATTTTTACCGATCAAAGGTCTAAGGATGTCATTAATAGTGTTGAGCCACCCCCGTAGTGTTCGAGTTCGGTTCGTCGAACACCCGTGTGTTCGCCGAACTGTTCGTCGAACTGTTCGTCGAACACCTTCGAACACCGTTAAAACCAATGGCAGGCAAACAAAAACACATAGAAACACATAGAAAACACCTTCAAAGGTGTCCAAAAGCTGACAAACTGCTCAGAAGACATAAATAACACATGGAAAAGTGACAAGTACATATAGTCATGCGAAAATAAAAGAGGTGGAAGAGTAAAAGGAGGGGGAGACACAGATATAGGCATGTCATGCCCTTCTAAAATCCAAAAAGTGAGAAGCCGACACGGCCAGTCCGCTCCTGCCCGTGCCACCTCCGTGTCGCCGGGTTTGTGCCAGAGCCGCGGTGAACCCTGACGGCCAGCCCCCCTCTCCCAATACTGGTGCCTGTCCGCTGGTGGGTCGAGCGAGCCCCCCTGTGGTGGAGGCAGCTCTAAGCTTTTTAATTTAAATTGTCTCTCTAATTTGAATGAATACACTTTAAATCCATTTACAAGGATCTATTGGAGGGCAAGTCTCATGCCAGCAGCCGCGGTAATTCCAGCTCCAGTAGCGTCCACTAAAGCTGCTGCAGTTAAAAAGCTTTTATAAGGATCGAGCTCGGCTGTCCACCGCAAGGCATCCTACTGCCAGTCCCAGCCCCTATGCCTTGGGGTGCCTCCTGATGCTCTTCACTAAGTATCCCATGGTCCCGAAGCATTTCCTTTGAAAAAATTAAGTGTCTAAACTACAGGTGGTGCAGCTTGCTTAACAGCCGGGATAATCCGCTCACTAGCAGACACTGCTACTAGGCACAAAGTATTTCCTGGGCTAGATGCAGTTAAAAATTTGTAATTAGATACTCTCGTTGGATGCTGAGAAAGCATTCCATAGAGTCTCCTGGCACGCCATATATGATTCTCTTAAAAAGCTTGGGGTAGGGGTCTAGGGGACCCTTTTATAGCCAAAATCACGGCCCTGTATCGCAATACGTCACCTAGGCTGAAGATAAATGGAACTGTAGCACCCTGAGGGCTCGGTTGCTACAGACGTATTGCACCTCACCCAGAGGTGTGATATCTCACTCTCAGGTAAGGATGGAGTGTGGATCAGGACCCGACACCTGTATGCATTACACCACATTGCCGTGGGGCAGGGCGACCAATATGCCCCTGAGATGGGCACGACAGTCCCTGTCCCTGGCTGGAGTGGGGGGAGGGAACACTGAGGAAGGGGAACCCTGTAGTGCAGGAGCAGGGAGGAAGCAGTTCCTGGGTGCATTGAGAAGGGAGTATAAAAGGTGGGCACCATCTTAGTTCAGTGCAGAGAAGTCTGAGCAGAAGTGGCAGGGAGCAGGGGCTCTGCATGAGCTCTGCTCCGGAGGCGGGCCTAGTAACAGAGGCCCAGGCCTGGAAGAGGGAGAAGGAAGGAAGAGGAGCGGAGAAGGCTCCAGGAACGAGGAATGAAGGGATCCCAGGGGTGCGGACGGGCGAGTCGCCACCGCACGCCCGAATCCACCTGCGTGGAGGGGTCAGGCCAAATGGGGAGACCGGTCCCCGAACTAGTGGAGGCAGGAAACGACCCTCAGCTAGAAACCGGAGGCTCTGACATTTTATGTGGCGCAGCCCCTCTCTACACCCGCTAGGAAGGCACCACATAGGGTCAGGGAAACTGGCGCCAAGTTTACCAAGAGGAGGCCCGAGGCAGCCGGACAGAAGTGTTGGTAAGAAAGGCCAGACAAAGGACACACAAAGGGGGTCCTGTGAAGTGCTCCAAAGTTATCTGGGAGTTGTCTGAGCCCCTCACCTGGTGAGCACAGTACGACGTGGGCAGCCGTTACCTGCAGACGTGGTCTGGATAATAAGAACTGTGAGTAAAGGCCCTGAACTGCATCACTGACTCCGTGTCGTTACTGCTGCTGCCCTGCACCATCACCCCCATCCTCCGCATACACTGCCCTGAGGCTATACTCCTCCCGTGGGGAGTTATGCTACGCTCTGCTGCACCCACAACACCAGCCTCAGTGGTCTGCCCTGTAGCGGCGGTTCACTCTGACCGCAATCCACGGGTGGCGTAGTCGGACATTTAAACATCAAAACCACATAAATAGTTCCGCCACTGGTTTGACCGCCCTGAGCCACGGAACTGGGTCGCCGCCACGAAGACTACAACCACCAGCATCCACCAAAAAGGGTCCGGCTCCGGGTGTCCCAAGGCCCAGGGGGTGCGTCAGAACATTTTCATCACCTTTCACAATCACCAATGGGACAAGGCAGTGATGTCCTCTGTCCCCTCTCTTATACATCCTAGTGACGGAGCACCTGCTCTCATCAATTCGCCATAACCCCAATATTAGGTGGATTGAGGTGGGAGGCACCGAGTACAAGTGCTCTCTATTTGCTGATGATGTCCTAGTATATATCACTCAATCACATATATCCATCCATGCTGTTATGGCTGAAATAGATCACTTTGTTACATGGTAAAATTTTAAAATCAATGCAGCGAAGTCTGAGGCCCTCGATGTCTCCCTCCCTAAATCCATATAGGATTCCATCCAGTCCAACTTTCCCTTTGCCTGGCCCTCACAGGGTATCAAATACTTAGGAATTCCTATTCATAGAGACCTCTCCCATCTATGTTATCTTAATTTTGGGCCCTTTATTGAACAACTCCATACAGACCACGGTTGGCAAGTTAGAACTGTAAGATTCACTACGTGAACCACTGGTGTTTTGTGGAAAAGCACATGTACACTGCGTTCCAAATTATTATACAAAAAGTGTTTAGGAGTGATAAGGGAAGAATTTGTTTGTTTGTCAGTTAAACTCATTGATGGTGATGTGTGTCAGGGCTCTTTATATCACTGTAAGCAATTGCAGACACCTGTGCTAATTAGTTTGGCAGGTGTGTCCAATGAAAGGCAAGACTACTTAAGAAGGCTCTCTCACATTATTAAGCAGCCTACATTTTCTGCCAAAATGGGAAAGAAAAAGGATGTGTCGGCTGCTGAGAAGCAACAAATTGTGGAGTGTTTAGGTCAAGGCATGACTACAATCAACATTGTGCGATGATCAGGATGAAGTGTCTTGGCAATCAAGAAGTATGTAGCTGATTCACATTCACAGTACACACGTGTGCGTGCTGATAAGGGCAAATTGAGGACTCTTTCCTACAGGCAATTACGTCAGGTTGAAAGAGCAGTGGCAAAAAAGCCTTGTCATAGCAGCAGACAAGTTTTTGAAGCTGCTTGTGCCTCCAACGTCCCCCGAACAACAAGATGCAGGGTCCTTCAGAGGTTTGCAGCTGTGCATGCGCCATCCTGTCGACCTCCTCTATCCACTTCACACAAGCAGAAACGGCTCCAGTGGGCCAAACATTACATGAAGATTGATTTCAAAACTGTTTTGTTCACGGATGAGTGCCGTGCAGCGCTCGATGGTCCAGATGGATGGAGTGGAGGATGGCTGGTTGATGGACACCCCACGCAAACACGGCTACAGCGCCAACAAGGAGGAGGTGGAGTAATGTTTTGGGCTGGAATCATGGGGAGAGAGATTGTCGGCCCCTTTAGGATCCCTGAAGGCGCTAAAGATGAACTCCATAATGTATGTGGATTTTCTCAAACAGCACTTCCTGCCATGGTTCAAGAAGAAGAACCGTGTATTTCACAGCAAGATCATTTTTCTGCATGATAATGCACCATCTCATGCTGCACATAAAACATCTGCATCTCTGGCTGATATGGGCATAAAAGGGGACAAACTTATGGTGTGACCCCCATGCTCCCCTGACCTCTACCCCATTCAGAACCTTTGGAGCATCATTAAAAGGAGTGTCTATGATGGCGGGAGGCAGTTCACATCTAAGCAACAGCTCTGGGAGGGTATTCTGTCCTCATGCAAAACAATTGAAGCAGAAACCATCCAAAACCTGACAAATTCAATGGACGAGAGAGTTCAGAAGCTCCTTTCGAACAAGGGGTCCTATGTGAAAATGTAACATCACCTAGAATAAAGTTTTGAGTTGAAAACTGTTTGATTTCAGTTTCTAACAACCTGCTAATGCTTATAATTTCAAAAATGACCATTTTTTTGGTCTTTATTAAAATGAAAAGGTTGATCGAAAAGTTTGGGGGATCTAAGAGTGTGGCAACCCAGTAGTCATGATTACTTCGAATTCTGACAATATGAGGGTCATGCTGCAGGTAGTGCAGCAAGAAGGCACTTATGTGCCTTGCGCATCTCGGAGCCCCAAAATTATTTTCCGGGCTAGATGCAGCTAAAAATTATTTTTAATTTTAAATCTGGTGAAGCTTTAGTATAGATGGCCTAATAGGATCAGTGCTGCACACTGCTACAAAGCCCAAATTATTTTCCAGTCAAGATACAGATAAACATGATTAGTAATTTGAAAGCTTAAAACGGTTGGTAGGGTGATTTTAACCAATCATCAAGCTTTTACTCTCCCCAGGATGACACAGGGGTAGAAAAGTCGTTTCGGATCCATGATTTGTTCATCTTTATGAACGTGAGTCTGTCTACATTATCAGTGGAGAGCCGCGTGCGCTTATCTGTCAGCACACCACCAGCAGCGCTGAACACACGTTCAGACAGAACGCTGGCTGCGGGGCATGACAAGATCTCCAAGGCGTAAGTGGCTAGCTCCGGCCATTTATCCAGATTGGAAGCCCAAAAAGAGCAAGGGTCCAGTGACACAGTCGTGGCTTCAATGTTTACTTGGAGATACTCCTGTACCATCGTCTCTAGGCGTTGACTATGTGTCAGACTTCTTGTCTCCTGTGGCCTTGCAAAGGATGGGCTAAAAAAGTGGTGAAATGATTCCGCAAAATTGATGTTACCAGCAGATACTGTGGTTCTGTTACGGTTTGAGTGCTGAACACTTGACGGTCCCACGGTTGGCAAGTTGGAACTGTGAGATTCACTACGTGCACCACTGGTATTTTGTGGAAAAGCACATGTAAGATTCTGCAACAGTCTCTGCTGATACTCCTGCATGCGTGCATCCCTTTCTATGGCAGGAATAATTTCTGCAAATTTACTTTTGTACCGGGGATCTAACAGTGTGGCAACCCAGTAGTCAGGATTATTTCTAATTCTCACAATTCGAGGGTCATGTTGCAGGTAGTGCAGCAAGAAGGCACTCATGTGTGTTGCGCATCCAGGAGCACCAAGTCCCTGTTGTGTTGGTGGCGAGGTAACAATCATGCTTCCTTCCTCTGTCCTCTCCCCCCAACCTCGCACAACAGAAATGTGATCAAGGTCTCCCTCATCTGATGAGTCTTCCATCAGTTCGTCCTCCACTTCTTCCTGGGCTCCTGCACCTTCCTCACTAGTTTGGCTGCTACCATGCGCCCTGGTAAAACCATCTCCCCCACCCTCACATGCCTGCCGCCTTGGTGCTGCCGACCGTCTGGACCTTGCAGATGTTAGCCCTTCCGCATACAACTCCTCCTCCTCTACTTCCTCCACCTCCTCTTGTGCCACCACCTGACTCCGAATTCTGTTTAACATGTGCTCCAGCATGTAAATCACCGGAATAGTCATGCTGATAATGGCATCGTCAGCACTAAACATCTTCGTCGCCATTTCAAAACTGTGCAGAAGGGTGCATAGGTCCCTGATCTGAGACCACTCCTCCAGCGTGATTTGCCCCACCTCTGAATCTCGTTGGCCCAGGCTATACGTCAGAACGTATTGCACCAGGGCTTGTCGGTGCTGCCACAGTCGCTGCAACATGTGCAGAGTTGAATTCCACCGGGTAGGCACATCGCATTTTAGCCGGTGAAGTGGCAGGCCCAACGACTTCTGTAGAGATGTAAGTCGCTGAGCTGCGGGATGCGAACGGCGGAAGTGAGCACACAGCGACCGTGCCCTCTGCAAAAGGCCATCTAGTCTGGGATAGTGGGCTAAAAATTGCTGGACAACCAGGTTCAACACGTGAGCCATACAAGGCACGTGTGTGACATTGCCCCGGCGAAGGGCCGCACCCAGGTTTGCAGCATTGTCGCACACGGCCTTCCCTGGTTTCAGGTCCAGTGGAGACAACCATTCATGAAATTGGTTCTCCAGAGCTGACCACAACTCCTCAGCTGTGTGACTCACATTTCCCAGACATTTCAATGTAAAAACCGCCTGATGACGTTGAGCCCTACTGCCAGCATAGTAAGGAGGTGTGCAGGATCCCTTCTGCGCAGTTAGAAAGCTTATGGCATGACCAGACAGGCTTTGGGTGCAGGTGGAAGACCGAGAGGAGGTTGAGGAGGCAGAAGCAGTGGAGGAACTTTGACATAAAGAGGATTGACGCACAACTCGTGGGGACGGCAAGACTTGGACAGCAGCCCCTTGTCCTGCTGTCACCATAGT
Organism: Phyllobates terribilis; assembly: GCF_046119375.1. Lineage (NCBI taxonomy): Eukaryota > Metazoa > Chordata > Amphibia > Anura > Dendrobatidae > Phyllobates > Phyllobates terribilis. The sequence continues at coordinate 344,031,038 of NW_027362769.1, read as the reverse complement.
TACCCAGTGCCCAGTCAGCGACATGTAACGCCCCTGTCCATGCCTACTCGTCCAAGTGTCTGTGGTGAAATGCACCCTGTCACACACAGAGTTTCTCAAAGAAGCGGTGATGTTGTGTGCGACATGCTGGTGGAGCGCAGGCACACCTTTCTTTGAGAAGTAGTGCCGACTGGGCATCTGGTACTGGGGCACTGCGACGGACATAAGGTCTCGAAAATCCTCTGTGTCCACCAGGCGGAAAGGCAGCATTTCTGTAGCCAAGAGCTTGCAGATGGTGAAATTCAACCTCTTAGCTTTCTCATGGCTAGGAGGAAATGGTCTTTTACTTGTCCACATCTGAGGGACCGAGGGCTGGCTATTGTGCTTAGACGGGGTTGATAAGGGTGTCCCCGGCAAACTGCCGGTCTGTGAGGAAGATGCAGGCGGACATGTTAGGTTGCCTTGATCCAAAGGTGGTGCTATCGATGTCGGACAGCGCTCAACACCAGCTGGTGTTACCACCTCCAAAGAAAATGATGACCTGCCAATCACGCTGGCTGTTGCGGGTAAAGAGGTGGCAGGTCTGCGCCCCAAAACAGGTGTGACTGCTGTCCCCCCAGTCACAGAGGATGAAGAGGCCGCGGATGCACAAGATATGGCAGACGGTGATTGGCCCGGCCGGCTAGGCCGCATTGTAGCACACTGAGCTTCCCACTGCAACTTATGCTTCATGTCCATGTGCCGGTTCATGCATGAAGTACTCAAACTATGTATTTTTTGGCCTCTACTTAGCTTTTGCTGACAAATGTTACAGATAACACGAGTTGGGTCATCTTTATCAATCTGAAAAAATGCCCAGGCTATGCAAGGCTTAGCACCCATGCGACCTGAAGAGCCACCACGACTTGTGGTGAGAGGCAGAGTTGTGTTTGAGGATGCAGTTGTTGACGTGCTTCCAGTACTACGTCTCTGTCCAGGAAGGCGCAACCTGACCTCGTCGTCACTAGCATCTTCCTCCACCTCCTCTGCTGACCTCATCTCTTGGCTGACTGTGGGTTGACAGTAAGTGGGATCTCCGACCTCATCATCATCACCCTGTGCGTTATCACACCCGTCGTCCTCAGAGCCAACCTGTTCCTGCCCTGACAAAAAACTAAAGTTGTCGCTCCAATCAGGTATTTGAGTCTTATCATCGTCTTCCTCATTGTCTCCACCAACAGGAGTTACAGTTTGGGAATGAGGGTCTACATTATGGTCAGAACCTTCTGCGTCTGGTCCTGGATCCGACTCATAAAGATTCTGGGCATCAGTGCAGATCATTTCCTCGTCTGGATTCACAGAAGCGCTGGAGTCGACCTCTGATTCCCAGGCTATAGTATGAGTAAACAGCTCTGCAGACTCAACCATCTGTTCTACCTCATACTCAGACGGGCAGCTGGAGATTTGGGAGCTGTGAGGAAGCAAGTGCGATTTGGGTGACACCTTTGAGGACTGGAGTATTTGTGATGTTGAAGTTGATGTGGATGAGAGCCCACTTAAAGGAGCACTTGATATCCGTTGAAGCACCTGCTGTTTTTGTGCCTCATCTGGAATTTGTAGCGATTGGCGTGGCCGTAAGAAAGGGATCTTATCACATTGTCCGCTAAAAGAAGTAGACATTTTAGTTTGGCTGGAAGATGGTCTTTCTTCTGCAGATGTTACTGTTGCTTTAACACCTACCCCACGGACACAACCTTTTTTCCCCTTCCCAACACGCCTATTCCCCTTTCCACCAGCAGCAGGCCTTTTTCCACTCATTTTGGTGGTTAACTAATTCACAACTCTGGAGTTGTTTGCACAAAAAAACAATGGATGGTAACCGAGCCGAGCTGAGTGGCCAAACTGTGGTATTAGGCCAAAACTATTGGCTGGGTTAGATGCAGAAAAAAAATATTTTGAATTTGCAACCTGATGGAAGTCAGTATAGATGGACTAATACAAATAGTCCCACACACTGCTAGAAGCCCAAATATTTTTTCAGAGGTACTGTAGATGCAGATAAAAATTATTTTTAATTTGCAACCTGATGGAGGTCAGTATAGATGGACTAATAGACCAAGTCCCACACACTGCTAGAAGCCCAAATATTTTTTCAGAGCTAGTTGCAGAAAAAAATTATTTTTAATTTGCAACCTGATGGAGGTCAGTATAGATGGACTAATAGACCAAGTCCCACACACCGCTAGAAGCCCAACTATTTTTTCAGAGCTAGATGCAGAAAAAAATTATATTCAATTTGCAACCTGCTGGAGGTCAGTATAGAAGGACTAATAGAACAAGTCCCACACACTGCTAGAAGCCCAAATATTTTTTCAGAGCTAAATGAAGAAAAAAATTATTTTTAATTTGCAACCTGATGGAGGTCAGTATAGATGGACTAATAGACCAAGTCCCACACACTGCTAGAAGCCCAAATATTTTTTCAGAGCTAGATGCAGAAAAAAATTATTTTTAATTTGCAACCTGATGGAGGTCAGTATAGATGGACTAATAGACCAAGTCCCACACACTGCTAGAAGCCCAAATATTTTTTCAGAGCTAGATGCAGAAAAAAATATTTTTAATTTGCAACCTGATGGAGGTCAGTATAGATGGACTAATAGACCAAGTACCACACACCGCTAGAAGCCCAACTATTTTTTCAGAGCTAGATGCAGAAAAAAATTATATTCAATTTGCAACCTGCTGGAGGTCAGTATAGAAGGACTAATAGAACAAGTCTCACACACTGCTAGAAGCCCAAATATTTTTTCAGAGCTAAATGAAGAAAAAAATTATTTTTAATTTGCAACCTGATGGAGGTCAGTATAGATGGACTAATAGACCAAGTCCCACACACTGCTAGAAGCCCAAATATTTTTTCAGAGCTAGATGCAGAAAAAAATTATTTTTAATTTGCAACCTGATGGAGGTCAGTATAGATGGACTAATAGACCAAGTCCCACACACTGCTAGAAGCCCAAATATTTTTTCAGAGCAAGATGCAGAAAAAAATTATTTTTAATTTGCAACCTGATGGAGGTCAGTATAGATGGACTAATAGACCAAGTCCCACACACTGCTAGAAGCCCAAATATTTTTTCAGAGCTAGATGCAGAAAAAAATTATTTTTAATTTGCAACCTGATGGAGGTCAGTATAGATGGACTAATAGACCAAGTCCCACACACCGCTAGAAGCCCAACTATTTTTTCAGAGCTAGATGCAGAAAAAAATTATATTCAATTTGCAACCTGCTGGAGGTCAGTATAGAAGGACTAATAGAACAAGTCCCACACACTGCTAGAAGCCCAAATATTTTTTCAGAGCTAAATGAAGAAAAAAAATATTTTTAATTTGCAACCTGATGGAGGTCAGTATAGATGGACTAATAGACCAAGTCCCACACACTGCTAGAAGCCCAAATATTTTTTCAGAGCTAGATGCAGAAAAAAATTATATTCAGTTTGCAACCTGATGGAGGTCAGTATAGATGGACTAATAGAATGATGCTATGCCCAAAAGATTTTACTTCACTAGGTGCAGTAAAAATATTGGTATTCTATACACAGGTGTTATATCTTGCAACACAGATAGGCTACTCCACTGACTAACACACTCTGCAATAGGCCAAAAAGGATTAGCTTTGCTAGATTCAGCCAAATGCTGTGAAAAAAACTTGCACAGCACTGGCACAGACCTGCCTGGCAAAAACTGGTAGGAACTCATGTAACCTAGTCCTGAAAAGGACTCCAATTACAATTAGTCTTTACTCCCACAACCTATCTATTTAAGAGCACAGACCTCCCTGATAAAAGTCGTAGGAAATGCTGTAACCTAGTCCTTAAAAGTACTGCAATCACAACTATTCCCTACTCCCAAGCTATCTGTATATTTGTGCGAAAATTGGCTTGAAATTAACAAGGTATAGCGCACACAGCAACAGCGGTGCCGTCTAACACGCAGCTGCAGCAGTGAGAAAATGGTGGCGACGGGGAAAATGGCTTGGTCTTATAGGGCAAGGACATGTGACATACACTGCCAATGACACATGCCCTTGCTTGTGTGAAAAAAAGCACTTCGCTCCGTGTGTGCGCTGCTGATAGGCTGACAGATTGCACCTCCCCACTGCAAATGCGGGAAAGAGAAAAAAAAATGGAGATCTTCATTGTTCCTGCAGAGATCCATCCCCTGCCCCTCCCCCCACCCCGCTGTACACTCAAACTGCGTATTAACATTAATTTTCATCATTACTGAGAAAAAATCCAGTTATGATTTTGGTGCACGAACAGTTATCGAACATAACCTCGAACAGCCGAATTTTTCTCAAATTGTTCGTGTTCGCCGAACGGCTCGAACACCGCCCAAAACAGCTCGAATTTGAGATTGGCGAACAGTTCGAGTAGAACAACGCTCATCTCTAGTCATTAATCAGATTCTGAAAAAATGCACGAGCATTAGTAAGACCAAAAGGCATAACCAGATTCTCAAAATGACCCACAGGAGTGTTAAAAGCAGTCTTCCATTCGTCACCCTCCTTCATGCGCAACAGATTGTATGCCCCCTTAAGGTCAATTTTAGAGAACCACTTGGCCCCCATTAACTGGTTAAACAGATCAGGAATCAATGGCAGTGGGTAAGGATTGCGTACAGTAATTTTGTTAATCTCACGAAAATCCAGACAAGGACGTAAACCGCCGTCCTTTTTTTTACAAAAAAAAATCCCACCGCCACAGGAGACTTAGAGGGCCTAATGTGACCGGCGGCCAAACTTGTCTGTATGTATTCCTCCAAAGCCTTCCTCTCAGGAATAGTAAGGTTAAATAAACGACTTTTAGGAAGAGTCGCTCCAGGGACAAATTCAATAGAACAATCATAGTCTCTATGGGGAGGCAAAACCTGCGATTCCTTCTCAGAAAAAACTCTCCAAAAATCCTGAATAGGAACAGGCAATTCTCCCCTATCCAAAGCTGCAATACGCCCGTTACAACACTTGTCATAACATTTATGGCTCCAGGATTTAATTTCACTGGTAGACCAATCCAGTACAGGATTGTGAAATTTTAACCAGGGCAATCCCAATATTACTGGAGAAGGCAAGTTATTCAACACTACCAAATCCAATTTCTCATGGTGAACACCATTAATAGTGAGAGGAAATTCACAGACCTTGAGAGTAATATTCTTCAAAGGGGAACCATCCACAGAAACCACAGCAATGGGGGATGATAAAGGTTCAGGTTTTAAATTGAGTCTTTCCACAAATCCCCCATCAATTACATTCAGAGTAGACCCGCAATCAACAAACACCCGAAATTCCATTAATTTTTTCTGAGCAATCGTGGAAGCAGCTAAAAATATACCCTTGGAATTTAAACAGGCAATACGGGCGTGACTGACCTTTTTTTTTTCTTTCTTCATACGAAGCTCACAGCCTTTAATCAAATGACCAGATTTTCCGCAATAGAAACACAAGCCTTCAGAAAATCGACGGTCTTTTTCTTGAGAGCGAGGTGCCACCGATCCAATCTCCATCGGTTCACCACTGTTAGTACACACATTCTCATAACCAGAAACTGACCTAGCAGAGGATTTGCTCTCATTAACCCTTGCACGCAGTCTTCTATCCACCCGTATAGCTAATTGCATAGCCTGTTGCAAATCTTCAGGTGTAGGATAAGCAATTAGCAGGTCTTTAACCCTTTCACTGAGCCCAGCAAGAAATAGACTTTTCAGAGCAGAATCGTTCCACCCTGTTTGAGTAGACCAACGACGGAAATGAGTACAATATTTTTCCACATTACCTGATCCCTGTTTTAAACGTCTTAACTCAGTCTCAGCTGATGCGACACGGTCAGGATCATCATATAATAGTCCCAAAGCAGAAAAAAAACTATCCACTGATCTGAAGCATGTATCACTAGGTTGCAAAGAAAAGGCCCACTCCTGAGGCTCTTTGCGCAAAAGTGACATTATGAACCCTACGCGCTGGGATTCATCCCCAGAGGACTTAGGTCTCAAACGAAAATACAATAAGCAAGCATTTTTAAATGAAAAAAATTCTCGGTGTTCACCAAAAAATAAATTCGGCAAACATACCTTAGGCTCCAAGAAATGTGCTCTAGGACAGCTACTCACGTGCTGACGGAGCTCGGCCACCTCCAGAGAGAGTCCCTGCAGGCGATGAGCCAAATCCTGAACCGACACCATGATGGAACAGAAAAATCTTTCCTTAGAGAATTTGCAGGCTGGACTTACTGTTATGTTCTGCTACCAGAGCTAAGGAAAGAGAGGAGATCTGTCCCTACGATAGAACTCAGCTTAATCCCTACGATGTAACAGGGGACCTGATCCTGCGATCAGACCTGCTAAAATCCTAAGCTAGTCTGTACGGAGACCTATAGATGTGGGGAAGGAATCCCTACAAGTACTAAGGACTGGGAGGAATATGGGACACCTCCTAACAGAAATAGTAGCAGACAGACGAACAAACAAGATATATAGAACATAGAGGTCAGTAGACCAAGCAAACTAACAGAGCAAGACACAGAGCACAGGCTAGCTAGAAAGTAGATATACAATGAAGTCCAGCAAAGCCAGAAGGGTGGAGCAGGATTAAATAGGCCAACAAGGTCATGTGACCAGCAAAGGAAAAAAAACCTAAGAGCAAGGTTCTAACAAAAAAGATATGTGTAAAACATTTTCTGAGATAGAAACCCCCAAAAATCTTCTTGCCCCCAAACTCTCATCTAAATGTGTCAGATTACAAGAAAGTGGTTACAAAATCCTCACTAGATGGCACATGACGCCGATCAAACTCAACAAATTTGATAATTCGTATGACCACAGATGTTGGAGATGCCTCTTGGAACCAGGCACGTATTTTCATCTTTGGTGGTCCTGTAACATTATCCAAAAATACTGGACAAATGTCCTCAAGGTTGTCTCGCAGGTCCTTAAGATTAATTTACCTGTTCTGCCGGAGATATGTCTGCTCCATCTGTTTCCAGATGACCTCTTCAGAAAAGAAATCTCTCTACTAAGGCATCTTTTGGCTTCTGCTAGACTGTTAATACCCACAATGTGGAAATCAAGCCAACCTTCTACATTGGACCAATGGAAACAGAAGGTGGAGCAGATATATAGACTGGAGGAATTAACAGCCTGGGAAATTAGGAAACACTCTTTCTTCACGGCGATATGGTCCCCTGGCACCGTTTCTTTCAAAAATGCTCTTAGCCGAGGATACAGTTGTTGCTTCCCTCCTCTAACCAGAAACAGTGTTGAAAACCATATGTCCAATTATAGGAATGTTAATTCTTCTAGGAAATAATAACGCCTGATCTAAGCTCACGTATGGATTCAAAAGATAACTCACTGACTAACCCATTCCCAATTATCTAAAAATGTAACCCACCCAACATAAATCTGAAAACCTAATAATCCTGTTCTAAGTTGTAATCCCTATTTTTTTTTTTTCCCTCCCTATCCCCCCGCCCTTATTATACCCCCCCAACTGTTTCTCATTCTTGTTGTTTTTCTTTGATACATCTATTTATATATCATTATAAAAGAATAACAATCAGTTATTAAAAATGTCTGTTATGTATGTCTGCGCTATATACTGATTACCTATAGATGATGTTTCATTATTACAATGATAATGTTTTGTTGTACTCTTTACCTTTTGAAAAAAATTAATAAAAAGATTTTAAAAAGAAAAGAAAAAGAAACAACGCCGTTTCGTCCCAACAGCTGGACAACAGACCACCAGGAGGTATTGGAAGAACTAGTAGACTACCTGTTAAAACCACCCATATTGGGATATCCTGATTTCAATTTACCATTTGTTCTTCATTGTGATGCTTCTCAAGTTGGACTGGGAGCTGCCCTGTATCAGCATCAAGATGGAAAAATGAGAGTCATTGACTACGGTTCTAGAACGTTGACAGACACCGAGTAGAATTACCATCTACATTCCGGAAAATTGGAGTTCCTGGCATTGAAATGGGCTATCTGTGAACGATTTAGAGATTATCTCTACTGCCGCAAAGAGTTTGAGGTATACACTGACAACAACCCTTTGACCTATGTCCTTACTACAGCCAAACTGAATGCAACGGGTCAGAGATGGTTCGCTGAACTAGCTGACTTCAATTTCAGCATCATGTACAGGCCAGGAAAATGCAATGCGGATGCTGACGGATTGTCAAGAATGCCACCAGAGCCTGAGGAGTTCATGCAAGAATGCTCGGAGGAAGTCAGTCTGGAAACAATTGAGAGCACTACCCTAGCAGTACAAGCTTATCAAGAGGAAGACAGTGGAAACCACCATAAAGGCGAGAGAACAAGATCACCCCTGGTCTATTCAACAGCTACCAAAAGGGAAAATCCGTCGAGCACAACGGGAAGATCAGATAATTGGTAGAATACTACTTTATGTGGACCAAAATCGGTTTCCAAGTAAACTGGAGAAAGACAATGAGTCACCAGCAGTATCTGTTTTAATTAAAGAATGGACAAAGCTCTACCTCAGTGAAGACTGTATCCTGTATCGTAGAGGAGGACAAAACCGGCAGTTGGTATTACCCAGAGTAGTCCGTAGGTTGGTCTTCAAAGAACTCCATGGAAACATGGAACACCTTGGAGGCGAAAGGACAACAAATTTGATCTGTGAACGTTTCTTCTGGTCGTACATGCAAAAAGATATTGAGAGGTACGTGACCAGGGATTGTGGGTGTCTGAAAGATAAACGTCCCAACACATCAACCCAGGCACCTATGGGCAACATCCAAACTATGTATCCATTTGAGATGGTCTCAATAGACTTTCTACATCTCGAGACGTGCAAGGGTGGTTACAAATACATCTTGGTGGTGATGGACCATTTCACTCGATTTGCTCAAGCATATGCCACCACCAATAAATCAGGTCGAACAGCGGCAGAGCAGATCTTCAAAGATTTTGCTTTGAGGTTTGGGTACCCTACGAGGTTACACCATGACCAAGGAAGAGAATTTAAGAACCAGCTCTTTGCCAAGCTAGGAAAGTACTGTAGAATTCAGAGATCCCACACAACGCCCTATCACCCAGTTTTAATCGGACATTATTGTTGATGTTGCACACTTTATCAGCTGATGAGAACAAAGTCTGTAAGAGCTCTCTGTCAAAAGTGGCTGTACAAAGAGTGATGCAACGGGTTGCTCACCTTATTTCCTATTGTATGAACGATCGCCAAGACTGCCAATCGACATCATGTTTGATATCCGGTGTCAGAGACTAACAGAATGTATCTGGAGTACGTTAGGAAATGAAAGGAACGGATGGCAGAGGCATACAACATAGTGTCCAAAGTGGTTACACAAGGACAGAGCATGAGTAAGGAGTACTATGATCGAAAATGTTATGGAGCAGAATTGGCACCGGGAAGCCGGGTGCTTGTCAAGAACGTACGTGAGAAAGGCGGTCCAGGAAAACTTTGTTCTTACTGGGAAGACAAGGTGTATGTGGTCATAAGGAGGAAAGCTGATGACAGCCCAGTGTATGAAATCCGATTGGAAACGGGAGACAAGAAAACCTGGAGAGTCCATCGGAATTTACTACTATTTGTGATTTTCTCCCACCACAACAAGACTTCCTAGAAGCAGATCGACATCGTCCGAGATCGACCACAGACTGAAGCTCCGGAGGTGGATAACCTTGAAAGTTCGGATGGAGAAGAACACAACATTGTATTTCTCGGACCGGCAAGAGGAGGGATGTACCATCCACAGAAGCGTGAACTAAGTCCTGAGGCTCCAGAGTTCGTACCAAGGAGTACAGATGAAGTTCAATTCAGATCTGATGATCGAACACCGGCCCCTGAAGAGATCGATCGACACTCAGGAGGAGTGGAATTACCAGACCGGGTGGAAACAAGTGACGCAGGAGAAGTGCAGGAACTTACAGAGGCAGATCCAAGAGCATCTGTGGAAGCATGGGAAATGAGTGCAGCGGAAGAAACTTCTGTGACCGAAGAACCCGTGGTCTCTGTGGAACAACTCACCAGAAGGATGTCGACTCGAGAACTGAGGAGGCCTGTGATGCTGACATATGAGACACTTGGTGAACCGAGTCAAGTGCCAAGGACTGTCGACTGGAAACAGGTATGTCTGCCTGCAGACAAGGTAAGCCCACTTGAGTGGTATTCACAACCGAGAGGCAGTACGGAAGATGTTGTCTGTTGGAAAGACTTGTTTTCATGCTTTGATTTTCCTTAAAAGACTTTGTAGAAACAAAGAACTGTTAAAGCATAGAGAGAGAGAGCTGGTTGAAGACATTTGAAAAGCTCCATCTGAAGAGATTCTGATTGTTTTAATTGTGTTAATTGTTTATTTCTTACAGGAATCCTACAAGAAAAAAGTAGTAAGATTAGGCTGTTATCAATGTTTATGAACGTTATACCAATTTCACAATGCCAATTTGTATATAAAGTTATCCAACTTTCACCACTGTATATGCTCCCCAATCCTGGAATTTGCTCCCCCCATCAGGGTCCCCCATCCTGATATGTGGTCCCCTTATCCGGGTCCCCTATCCTGGTATATGCTCCCCCATCAGGGTCCCCCATCCTGGTATATGCTCTGCCATCCTGGTTCCTCATTCTGGTAAATGCCCCCCCCCATCCTTGCATATGCTGTCTAATTTTAGTCTTCCTTCATGGTATATGCTCCCCATCCGGGTCCCCCACTCTGGTATATGCTCCCCCATCCTGGTTCCCCATCCAGGTATATGCTCCTAAATCTGGGTCCCCCATCCTGGTATATACTCCCCCATCCTGGTCCCCCATCCTGGTCCCCCATCCTTGTATGTACTACCCAGGGCCGGACTGGCAATCTGGCAGTTCTGGCAAATGCCAGATGGGCCGGTCCGGCCGTGGGCCACTTTACCTGCTTTTAACAATTGTGACGGAGCACAGAGCCGAAGGCTCCGTCACTTACTCAGGCAGGCCACTGGCTTCCCTTCACACACCGCACAGGTCACTTGCGCAGACTGGCCGCAGGCATTCCTTCGGCCGGGAGCTTGCTGGAGGCCGTCGCATGCAGGTGACGTCGGCGGTCGATGACGTCACTGCATCGCACTGCCAGCGTCCACTGAGAGATGGGACAGAAGAGGTGATGGACGCTGAGGAGGATGAGGAGACAGGATTAGGCGAGTTTAAAGATTTTTTTTATTTTTGGGTGCTGTGGGGAACCATAATAATATATAAGGGCTGTTTGTGGGGGATGATTCCGCTATGTGGGGGATGTTTGTGGGAGACCATCATACTACATGGGGGCTGTTTGTGTGAAACCATCATACTATATAGGGGTTGTCTGTGAGGAACCATCATACTATGTGGGGGCTGTTTGAGGGGGATCATCTTGCTATATGGAGGCTGTTTGCGGGCGATTATCCTGCTATATGGGGGCTGTTTGTGGGGGACCATCATGCTTTATGGGGGCTGTTTGTGGGGGACTATCCTGCTATATGGGGGCTGTTTGTGGGGGACCATCATGCTTTTTGGGGGCTGTTTGTGGGGGACCATTATACTACGTGGGGGCTGTTTGTGGGGGATCATCCTGCTATATGGGGGGCTATTTGAGAGGGACCATCATACTATATGGGGGCTGTTTGTGAGAGAACATCATACTGTTTGTGGGGGATCATCTTGCTATATGGAGGCTGTTTGTGTGAGATTATCCTGCTATACGGGGCTGTTTGTGGGGGACCATCTTACTACATGGGGACTGTTTGTGGGTGTTCATCCTGCTATATGTGGGCCCATTGTGGGGAATCATCCTGCTATATGGGGGCTGTTTGTGGGTGACCATAATACTATATGGGGGCCGTTTGTGAGGAACAATAATACTATATGGGGGATGTTTCTGGGGGACCATCATACTATATGGGGTTGTTTGTTCGGGATCATAAAACTATATGAAAGCTGTTTGTGGAGGATCACCATTCTATATAGAGGACTGTTTGTAAGGGACCATCATACTATATGGAGGCTATTTGTGGAGGACCATCATACTATATGGAGGCTTTTTGTGGAGGACCATCATACTATATGGGGGCTGTTTGTGGTGGACATTATACTGCGTGGAGGTCTATGGGGCACATTATAATATGTGGTGGGCTGTGGTGACCTTCATACTGTATAGGGTGATTAAGTGGAACATCAAATTTAATGGGGTGGTTATGAGGGGCATCATGCTTTATATAGGGGTCTGTTGCGCACCTCATACTGTATATTGTGGGGTTGTGCTGAATACCATAATTTATGGGGGGCTGTGGTGACCATCTTATTATGTGGGTGCTGTGCTGCATCATACTTTGTATAGTGTTTGTGGGGTCATCATTAGTGTTGAGCCACCCCCGTAGTGTTCGAGTTCGGTTCGGTTCGTTGAACACCCGTGTGTTCGCCGAACTGTTCGTCGAACTGTTCGTCGAACACCTTCGAACACCGTTAAAACCAATGGCAGGCAAACAAAAACACATAGAAACACATAGAAAACACCTTCAAAGGTGTCCAAAAGCTGACAAACTGCTCAGAAGACATAACTAACACATGGAAAAGTGACAAGTACATATAGTCATGCGAAAAGAAAAGAGGTGGAGGAGTAAAAGGAGGGGGAGACACAGATATAGGCATGTCATGCCCTTCTAAAATCCAAAAAGTGAGAAGCCGACACGGCCAGTCCGTTCCTGCCCGTGCCACCTCCGTGTCGCCGGGTTTGTGCCAGAGCCGCGGTGGACCCTGACGGCCAGCCCCCCTCTCCTAATACTGGTGCCTGTCCGCTGGTGGGTCGAGCCCCCCGCGGTGGGGGGGGAGTAACATCTGCAGAAGAAAGACCATCTTCCAGCCAAACTAACATGTCGACTTCTTTTCGTGGACAATGTGATACAATCCCTTTGTTACGGACACGCCCATCGCTACAAATTCCAGATGAGGCACAAAAACAGCAGGTGCTTCAGCGGATATCAAGTGCTCCTTCAAGTGGGCTCTCCTCCACCTCAACTTCAACATCACAAATACTCCAGTCCTCAGAGGTGTCACCCCAATCGCACTTGCTTCCTCACAGCTCCCAAGTCTCCAGCTGCCCGTCTGAGTATGGGGTAACACAGATGGTTGAGTCTGCACAGCTGTTTACTCATACTATAGCCTGGGAAACGGAGGTCTGCTCCAGAGCTTCTGTTAATCCAGACGAGGAAATGATCTGCACTGATGCCCAGAATCCTTATAAGTCGGATCCAGGACCAGATGAAGAAGGTTCTGAGCATAATGTAGACCCTCGTTCCCAAACTGTAACTCCTGTTGGTGGAGACAATGATGAAGACAATGATGAGACTCAAATACCTGATTGGAGCGACAACTTGACTTTTCGGTCAGGGCAGGAAGAGGTTGGCTTTGAGGACAACGGGTGTGATAACACACAGGGTGATGATGACAAGGTTGGAGATCCCACTTACTGTCAACCCACAGTCAGCCAGTCGATGAGGTCACCCGGGCCTTTGCCTGGCCTTTGGGATGTCGCGGTGGTCGGCTCCCTGGCCCGTACCCTGGGGTCACTCTTTAAAAGGGTGGATAATTGTTAATGGTATAGCTCCCCACAGGTGGAGCTAGGTCTCAGGGCAGCGTATGCAGGGGGAATGCAGGACAGGCGAGACCCAGCTGGGTCAGAGCAAGAACGGAAACGGACACGGTAGTCACTTCAGTACCTTTTACTGGAGGAAATTCAGGCACATCCTGGAGCACTGTAGGGTGAAGGGTGCATATCAGGATCCTCCCCAATGAGCGGGTGTAGGGCCTCCTGTTTCTTGCCTCTGCGCAGTAAGTTTCTGACCTGCCTGGAGCTAGGCCTAACTTTGTCTCTGTCCTGCGCTGGCTGACCTTGTGGTAGGGCCTTCTCTTGAAGTTCACGCTCCCAGTATGCGGGGCCTAAGCGTCTCCTGGCTCTGTTACGTATCAGCACCTTAGCGATCCTGGGACTTGTAGTTCTCCAGGGATTCCGGTTATGCCTTACTGGGTCATAGAGATCCCGGTAAGCTCGGATCCGGTGTCCGGTAAATGCTTCGGGGTGAGCTGGTTAAGCTCCTCTGCCCCTTATGTACTAACTCGCCACTCGCCTTCGGCCTACTCGGGCCCTCAATAGGCTATACACACTAACGGCAGCTTGCCGCGCTTCACCGATCTTATGACGCCGACACACCTTAAGCTCTATCTGGGCTCCCTGAATCTAGGTAGCAGGAGCCTCGTGCTCCACTGCTGAACTATTAACTGAGTTCTCTAGACTAGACTGAGCTCCACTGCAGACTGACCTCTCTTAGGCTTCTCTACTGCAGGAACTCTTCAGAGGAACTGAACTGCCTAGCTCCACCTTCCCTATTTATATCCCTAACGGGCTCCCTCTGCTGGTCTGAGGTGGAAGGTGGAGATGTGTGAATGTTTATGGGGGCCTCTTGTGGAGGATTCCATCAATACACTCTTCTAGGATCTGTGATACCAAGCGCAGCGGGGCGTCACAGATGCTATTGATGACGAGGTTAGGTTGCGCCTTCCTGGACAGAGACGGAGTACTGGAAGCACGTCAACAACTGAATCCTCAACCACAACTCCGCCTCTGACCACAAGTCGTAGTGGCTCTTCAGGTCGCATGGGCTCTAAGCCTTGCATAGCCTGGGCATTTATTCAGATCGATAAGGATGACCCAACTCGTGTTATCTGTAATATTTGTCACCAAAAGCTAAGTAGAGGCCAAAAAATCCATAGTTTGAGTACTTCATGCATGTACCGTCACATGGATATGAAGCATAAGTTGCAGTGGGAAGCTCACTGTGCTACAATGTGGCCTAGCAGGCTGGGCCAACCACCGTCTGCCCCATCTTGTGCATCCGCGGCCTCTTTATCCTCTGTGACTGGCGGGACAGCAGTCACACATGTTTTTGGACGCAGACCTGCCACCTCTTTACCTGCAACAGCCAGTGTGATTGGCAGGTCGTCAGTTCATTGGGAAGTGGAAACACCTGCTGGTGTTGAGAGCTCTCTGACATCGAGAGCACCACCTTTGGATCAAGGCAACCTAACATGTCCGCCTGCATCTTCCTCACAGACCGGCAGTTTGCCAGGGACACCCTACTCAACCCCATCAAAGCACAACAGCCAGCCCTCGGTCCCTCAGATGTGGACAAGTAAAAGACCATTTCCTCCTAGCCATGAGAAAGCTAAGAGGTTGAATTTCACCATCTGCAAGCTGTTGGCTACAGAAATGCTGCCTTTCCGCCTGGAGGACACAGTGGATTTTTGAGACCTTATGTCCGTCGCAGTGCCCCAGTACCAGATGCCCAGTCGGCACTACTTCTCAAAGAAAGGTGTGCCTGCGCTCCACCAGCATGTCGCACACAACATCACCGCTTCTTTGAGAAACTCTGTGTGTGACAGGGTGCATTTCACCACAGACACTTGGACGAGAAGGCATGGACAGGGGCGTTACATGTCGCTGACAGGGCACTGGGTAACTATGGTGACAGCAGGACAAGGGGCTGCTGTCCAAGTCTTGCCGTTCCCGCGAGTTGTACGTCAATCCTCTTTATCTAGAAGTTCCTCCACTGCTTCTGCCTCCTCAACCTCCTCTCGGTCCTCCACCTGCACCCAAAGCCTGTCTGGTAATGCCACCTGCTTTCTATCTGTGCGCCTCCTTACTATGCTGGCAGCAGGGCTCAACGGCATCAGTGTTTACTTTGAAATGTCTGGGAAATGTGAGTCACACAGCTGAGGACTTGTGGTCAGCTCTGGAGACCCAGTTTCATGAATGGTTGTCTCCACTGGACCTGCAACCAGGGAAGGCATTGTGCGACAATGCTGCAAACCTGGGTGCGGCCCTTCGCCGGGGCAATGTTACACACGTGCCTTGTATGGCTCACGTGTTGAACCTGGTTGTCCATAAATTTTTAGCCCACTATCCCGGACTAGATGGCCTTCTGCAGAGGGCACGGTCGCTGTGTGCTCACTTCCGCTGTTCGCATCCCGCAGCTCAACGACTTACATCTCTACAGAAGTCGTTGGGCCTGCCAGTTCACCGGCTGAAATGCGATGTGCCGACACGGTGGAATTCAACTCTGCACATGTTACAGCGACTGTGGCAGCACCGACAAGCCCTGGTGCAATAGTTTCTGACGTATAGCCTGGGCCAACGAGATCCAGAGGTGGGGCAAATCACACAGCAGGAGTGGTCTCAGATCAGGGACCTATGAAGTTGACGCGCCCCCTGGGCCGTGGGGTACCCGGAGCCGGGCCGGTAGACGCTGGGGGTTGTAGTCACTGTGGCGGTGACCCGGTCCGTGACCCAGGGCGGTCAATCCAACGGTAATTTGTATATATGGATTTTATAATGTCCGACTACGCCACCTGTGGAGTGCGGCCAAAGGGGCCGCCGCTGCGGAACAGTCCTCTGAAGCTGGTGGTTTTGCTGCAATGGTATTATTACTCACCACAGGAAGAGTGTAGCTTCAGGGCAGTGTGGGTGGATGATGGTGGTTGTAGTGCAGGGAGTCAGTAATGAACACAGAGTCCGTGTGATGCAGTCCCAAGATCTTTACTTACAGTTGTTGCAGTCCAGATTACAGGTACCAGAGCTATCTCACCCGTCGTGCTGTGCGTACTCAGTGAGGGGCTCAGTCCACCCCCAGATAGCTCCGGAGTAATTAGCAGGACCCCCTTCTGTGTGTCCTTTCTCTGGCCTTCTCCCTGCACCTCACACCCAGTGACACTTCTATCCGGTATCCTCGGGCCTTGGCGGGCGACTTGTGTTCCGTCCCCTGGGTCCTATGTGGCTACCTTCTTAGTGAGACTGGTGTGGACTTTTGCCTGCAGTACATGAAATGCTGCAGCCTCCGGTTTCTAGTTGAGCCTTGCTGTTTCTCCTCTAGTTGAGGGACCGGTTCCCCTTATCTGGCCTGACCCCTCTACCTCCTGGTAGCAGCGGGAGTACAGGTGGCCTTCTGCACGGCCCGTAGCCCTAGGGTCCCTTCGGTTCCTGGAGCCTTCCTGCTCCCACTCCTCTCTTCTCTCCTTCAGTCCTGGGCCTCCCAGGCTAGGCCCGCCTCCGGAGCAGAGCTCATGCCGAGCCTCTGCTCCTGTCACTTTTCCTCCTCTGACTGGCTTGCTCTTTCTAAGATGGCTTCCTATTTATACTCTCCCTGTCATGTGCTCCCCTAAGCTGCTCCCCTAAGCACCCACTACATAGGATCCTCCCACCAGCTAGGGACCTGGGACTGTGCTCTCCCTTAGGAGCAATCTCGCCCTAACCCCACTGCGGGTATGTGTTGGATGCAGGTGTTAGGGTCCCGAGCCATACGCCTTCCTTACCTGAGGGTGAGATACCACACCTCTGGGTGAGATGCAGTAACTCTGTGGTGACTGCACCCTCAGGGGCGCCACACACCTTTCTGCACAGTTTTGAAATGGCGACGAAGATGTTTAGTGCAGACGACGATGCCATTATCAGCATAACTATTCCGGTGATTTACATGCTGGAGCACACATTAAACAGAATTCAGAGTCAGGTGGTCGGACAAGAGGAGGTGGAGGAAGTAGAGGAGGAGTCGTATGCGGAAGGGATAACATCTCCAAGGTCCAGACGGTTGGCAGCACCAAGGAGGCAGGCATGGGAGAGTGGGGGAGAGGGATTAAACAGGGCGCATGGTAGCAGCCAAACTGTTGAGGAAGGTGCAGGAGCCGAGGAAGAAGTGGAGGATGAACTGGCGATGGGCATGGAAGACTCATCAGATGAGGGAGACCTTGATCACATTTCTGTTGTGCGAGGTTGGGGGGAGAGGGCAGAGGAAAGAAGCATGATTCTTACCTCGCTACCAACACAACAAGGACTTGGTCCTCCTGGATGCGCAAGACACATGAGTGCCTTCTTGCTGCACTACCTGCAACATGACCCTCAGATTGCAGAATTCGAAGTAATCTCGACTACTGGGTTGCCACACTCTTAGATCCCCGGTACAAAAGTAAATTTGCCGAAATAATTCCTGCCATAAAAAGGGATTGACGCATGCAGGAGTATCTGCAGACGCTGTTGCAGAATCTTACATGTGCTTTTCCACAAAACACCAGTGGTGCACGAAGTGAATCTCACAGTTCTAACTTGCCAACCGCGGGACTGTCGAGTCTTCATCACTCAAACCGTAACAGTAACACAGTATCTGCTGGTAACAGCAATTTTGTGAAATCGTTTCACCACTTTTTTAGACCATCCTTTGCAAGGCCACAGGAGACAAGAAGTCTGACACATAGTCAATGCCTAGAGAGGATGGTGCAGGAGTATCTCCAAGTGAACATCAAAGCCATGACTGTGTCACTGGACCCTTGCTCATTTTGGTATTCCAATCTGGAAAAATGGCCGGAGCTCGCCACTCACGCCTTGGAGATCTTGTCATGCCCTGCAGCCAGTGTTCTCTCTGAACGTGTGTTCAGCGCTGCTGATGGTGTGCTGACAGATAAGCGCACGCGGCTGTCCACTGAGAATGTAGACAGACTCACGTTCATAAAGATGAACAAATCATGGATTCGCAAGGACTTTTCTACCCCTGTGTTATCCTTGGGAGGCTAAAAGCTTGAGGATTTGGTAATATCACCTCACCAACCGTTTTAAGCAACTGTGGGGCAATTGATGCCACTTAACCCTAGAACGCATGACCATAAAAATCTACACTTTCATATACCTGGGGCCTTTTAGGCCCGTGTGCAAATAACATTGAATAACTCAAACTCAAATGACAAACAACTATATACATGAAGAATACCTAGAGTTTCAAAATTCTAACTAAAGTAATCTTGCAGAAAATAGAAAACAATTAACAGGGCGGGACTGCGAGGCCCCAGGTATGCGTTCTAGGGTTAAGTGGTGTCTGTGCCACAATTTTGGGAAAAAATGGAAACTCTTTTTGGAGTCCCCTTGCTGTGTCTTACGTGACGTTGGCATCGTCAATTCCAGGTGGGTTGGGTCGCTACCCCCCCCCCTTTTAACTGTAAGAAACTACATACACTATGGCTTGGGGTAACACAGATGATTGAGTCTTTAGAGCTGTTTACTCAGAGGTCTGCTCCAAATCTTCAGTGTCTGCTAGTCAGCGTAGAATTTTTAACTGCATCTAGCCTAGGCAATACTTTGGGCGTAGTAGCCCAGCTGCGAAGCAAGCTGCACCGCCTGTGTATCTAATAAGAATTTTTAAATGCATCTAGCCTAGGCAGACTGTGGGGACCCCCAACCAAACCCAGACGCTCAGCCCCCCTACCGCCCCCCTTTCCTTGACAATACAATAATGTAACTCTTACAACTGGATGGGTGAGGATCGGTCACAGCTTTATTAACTCTTTATACTCATTCAATTAGAAAGACATTTTATTTCTAAAATAATTCAGCTTGTTGCAGCATGCCCTGGGTCTCCACTCCGGCAACTTGGCCAACAAGTGTAACTCTCCAACATGTCCTTTCTATTTCCAGGCCACGGAGGATCCTGCGTACTCGTATGCAGGACTCTGACCCCCACCCATCACTCTTAACGCTTGTTCCACTCCGTCCTGGAGTCCTGACAGGAATATGTCCAGTCCAATATCCATTAAGTGAACACCGTCGGGCCGTATGAGGCCTGCTTTATCTCCTTCCAGTTGTCGGTGTCGTACCACTACACCGCCTCTGTCTCTTCTAAATTTTGCCATGCGAATATTTATTACCCGCCTTGTCCGTTCGATGGCCGTGATGTCTCGCGCACCTTGCCATACCGCTATCGGCACAATCTCTGACCATACTATAGCTAGTTTTGTGAAAAATTCTCTTTAGCGCTCAGTGTCTAGTTTCATTATTGCCATTAGTTATGCGCTCTTGTGATGACCTAGGTTGTTTCCCCCGGCCTGTATAACTAAGATGACCAGACATCTTGCCTCTCTCCCTACCTTGATTACCTCCATTAGTACCTGTGGCCATAGCAGGCCTCTAATACCTCTCCAGTTGAAATATGTGTTATGAAACTCTAATTTCCTCCCGCCTGGGCGGACTTTCGCCCTTTAATCTGCCCAATATATATACGAGTGGCCTATCACCCACACTGTTGGCTTAGCGTCACCTGTAAAAGAAACAAACCACGTTAGGATAACAAGTCCGGTCTTATGTATCTTGCCAAACACGTGGATCACCATCTCTCTATCCTCTGAACTTCCGTTTCTGACAGTCCTGCTCTTGCTGCTTCTGTGGCCGCGCCTATGCGGAATGAGTGTGTCCCGTAATCTTTGGGGTTGTTCCCTGCCGATGTTATGAATTTATTAAATATAGCTTGGAACTGGTATCTTGATAATGGCGTCCCATCAATGTGGAAGAGGAACAAATTACTTTGTGATCTGATGGTTAGATATGGTTTTACTATTGTTACCCGACTCAGTGTACGGTTTGTGGGTTGTAGAAGTACCCAAGTGCCCCTGCCCGATGGAACTATTTTCGATTTGTGTATGCGTAGACGTATTGCATTATTGCCTATGACTACGTCCTGGTGTAATAAGCCTCCACTGGTGCTAATTTTGGATTGAGGGACTAATTCGCTTATGCATAGCGCCCCGAAGAAGGCGATCACAAATGCAGTAGACAGTAGTGTTGCTTCAAATTGTGAGTGTCATGTTAATGGTGTTAGGGATATGATGTGAGAAATCAGTTTTAGTGACACGGGACGGGACGTCTACACTCCTGACTTGGCTGACCCCTTTTCCACCCTTTTATGGATTGTCTGATGATGAATCTTTGTCACATCTCCCCAATGCAGTAGTTGGAAGTGAAATGCTACTCCGGTCAGACACCGCTGCGCTGACGCCCCTGATATGCCCCTCATCATTAGCTGGTGGAGAAATTCTATGGTGACTTGTGATCTGGCTTGTTCACATTGGTCAACCCGTCTGCCTGCTACTAGTCGTGTCCACTCTTCCCATGCCTTACCGTATGCTTGCCACGTCAACGGGGCAACTGACGCTCTGATTAATGGCATCAACTATTCGCCACTAGATCCCATAGGGAAGGTGGGCAACTGTTGTCCCGATGGGTGGGCATTGTGGAAGAGCTCTGTGAAAATCTGCCAATTGAATTGTTATAAAGCGTTAGCAACAGCTTTAGACCCCTCAGCATAGTGGCTAGCGCGGACCCATTCATTGTGTTTTAGGCACAGGAATGCTAGCCTGGGTAGTAGGCCTAGCACTGGGAGAGACGATGATGCCATCTTATTAATGCAGTGCGCTAAGCTGGTGTTTTTTGTTATGAAGCGTATATTTTTGTAAGCCAGGAGCGCGCCCCATATTTCTATTGCTACCACTATTGGGAAGAAAAATTATTTTCAGGGCTAGATGCAGCGAAAAATTATTATTAATTGAAAAGCTGGTGGAGCTTGGTATAGATGGCCTAATACAATGAGACCCACACACTGCTAGAAGGCCAAATATTTTTTCAGAGTTAGATGCAGAAAAAAATTATATTCAGTTTGCAACCTGATGGAGGTCAGTGTAGATGGACTAATAGAACAAGTCCCAAACACTGCTAGAAGGCCAAATATTTTTTCAGAGGTAGATGCAGACAAAAAATTATTTTGAATTTGCAACCTGATGGAGGTCAGTATAGATGACTAATAGAACAAGTCCCACACACTGCTAGAAGGCCAAATATTTTTTCAGTGCTAGATGCAGAAAAAAATTATATTCAGTTTGCAACCTTATGGAGGTCAGTATAGATGGACTAATAGAAGAAGTCCCACACACAGCTAGAAGCCCAATATTTTTTCAGAGGTAGATGCAGAAAAAAATATATTCAGTTTGCAATCTGATGGAGGTCTGTATAGATGGATTAATAGAACAAGTCCCACACACAGCTAGAAGCCCAATATTTTTTCAGAGGTAGATGCAGAAAAATATATATTCAGTTTGCATCCTGATGGAGGTCAGTATAGATGGACTAATAGAACAAGTCCCACACACTGCTAGAAGGCCAAATATTTTTTCAGAGGTAGATGCAGACAAAAAATTATTTTGAATTTGCAACCTGATGGAGGTCAGTATAGATGACTAATAGAACAAGTCCCACACACTGCTAGAAGTCCAAATATTTTTTCAGTGCTAGATGCAGAAAAAAATTATATTCAGTTTGCAACCTTATGGAGGTCAGTATAGATGGACTAATAGAACAAGTCCCACACACTGCTAGATGCCCAAATATTTTTTCAGAGGTAGATGCAGAAAAAAATTATATTCAGTTTGCAACCTGATGGAGGTCTGTATAGATGGATTAATAGAACAAGTCCCACACACAGCTAGAAGCCCAATATTTTTTCAGAGGTAGATGCAGAAAAAAATATATTCAGTTTGCAACCTGATGGAGGTCTGTATAGATGGATTAATAGAACAAGTCCCACACACAGCTAGAAGCCCAATATTTTTTCAGAGGTAGATGCAGAAAAAAATATATTCAGTTTGCAACCTGATGGAGGTCAGTATAGATGGACTAATAGAACAAGTCCCACACACTGCTAGAAGGCCAAACATTTTTTCAG
This sequence comes from Phyllobates terribilis, assembly GCF_046119375.1. Classification (NCBI taxonomy): domain Eukaryota; kingdom Metazoa; phylum Chordata; class Amphibia; order Anura; family Dendrobatidae; genus Phyllobates; species Phyllobates terribilis. The sequence continues at coordinate 344,008,434 of NW_027362769.1, read as the reverse complement.
AGCTAGATGCAGAAAAATATTATATTCAATTTGCAACCTGATGGAGGTCAGTATAGATGGACTAATAGAACAAGTCCCACACACAGCTAGAAGGCCAAATATTTTTCAGAGGTAGATGCATAAAAAAATTATATTCAGTTTGCAACCTTATGGAGGTCAGTATAGATGGACTAATAGAACAAGTCCCACACACTGCTAGAAGCCCAAATATTTTTTCAGAGGTAGATGCAGAAAAAAATTATATTCAGTTTGCAACCTGATGGAGGTCAGTATAGATGGACTAATAGAACAAGTCCCACACACTGCTAGAAGGCCAAACATTTTTTCAGAGCTAGATGCAGAAAAATATTATATTCAATTTGCAACCTGATGGAGGTCTGTAAAGATGGATTAATAGAACAAGTCCCACACACAGCTAGAAGCCCAATATTTTTTCAGAGGTAGATGCAGAAAAAAATATATTCAGTTTGCAACCTGATGGAGGTCAGTATAGATGGACTAATAGAACAAGTCCCACACACTGCTAGAAGGCCAAACATTTTTTCAGAGCTAGATGCAGAAAAATATTATATTCAATTTGCAACCTGATGGAGGTCAGTATAGATGGACTAATAGAACAAGTCCCACACACAGCTGGAAGGCCAAATATGTTTTCAGAGGTAGATGCAGAAAAAAATTATATTCAGTTTGCAACCTTATGGAGGTCAGTATAGATGGACTAATAGAACAAGTCCCACACACAGCTAGAAGCCCAAATATTTTTTCAGAGGTAGATGCAGAAAAAAATTATATTCAGTTTGCAACCTGATGGAGGTCAGTATAGATGGACTTATAGAACAAGTCCCACACACTGCTAGAAGGCCAAACATTTTTTCAGAGCTAGATGCAGAAAAATATTATATTCAATTTGCAACCTGATGGAGGTCTGTATAGATGGATTAATAGAACAAGTCCCACACACAGCTAGAAGCCCAATATTTTTTCAGAGGTAGATGCAGAAAAAAATATATTCAGTTTGCAACCTTATGGACCTCAGTATAGATGGACTAATAGAACAAGTCCCACACACAGCTAGAAGGCCAAATATTTTTTTCAGAGGTAGATGCAGAAAAAAATGATATTCAGTTTGCAACCTTATGGAGGTCAGTATAGATGGACTAATAGAACAAGTCCCACACACAGCTAGAAGCCCAAATATTTTTTCAGAGGTAGATGCAGAAAAAAATTATATTCAGTTTGCAACCTGATGGAGGTCAGTATAGATGGACTAATAGAACAAGTCCCACACACTGCTAGAAGGCCAAACATTTTTTCAGAGCTAGATGCAGAAAAATATTATATTCAATTTGCAACCTGATGGAGGTCAGTATAGATGGACTAATAGAACAAGTCCCACACACAGCTAGAAGGCCAAATATTTTTTTCAGAGGTAGATGGAGAAAAAAATTATATTCAGTTTGCAACCTTATGGAGGTCAGTATAGATGGACTAATAGAACAAGTCCCACACACAGCTAGAAGCCCAAATATTTTTTCAGAGGTAGATGCAGAAAAAAATTATATTCAGTTTGCAACCTGATGGAGGTCAGTATAGATGGACTAATAGAACAAGTCCCACACACAGCTAGAAGCCCAATATTTTTCAGAGGTAGATGCAGAAAAAAATATATTCAGTTTGCAACCTGATGGAGGTCTGTATAGATGGATTAATAGAACAAGTCCCACACACAGCTAGAAGCCCAATATTTTTTCAGAGGTAGATGCAGAAAAAATATATTCAGTTTGCAACCTGATGGAGGTCTGTATAGATGGATTAATAGAACAAGTCCCACACACAGCTAGAAGCCCAATATTTTTTCAGAGGTAGATGCAGAAAAAAATATATTCAGTTTGCAACCTGATGGAGGTCTGTATAGATGGATTAATAGAACAAGTCCCACACACAGCTAGAAGCCCAATATTTTTTCAGAGGTAGATGCAGAAAAAAATATATTCAGTTTGCAACCTGATGGATGTCTGTATAGATGGATTAATAGAACAAGTCCCACACACAGCTAGAAGCCCAATATTTTTTCAGAGCTAGATGCAGAAAAAAATTATATTCAATTTGCAACCTGATGGAGGTCAGTATAGATGGACTAATAGAATGATGCTATGCCCAAAAGATTTTACTTCACTAGGTGCAGTAAAAAAATTGGTATTCTATACACAGGTGGTATATCTTGCAACACAGATAGGCTACTCCACTGACTAACACACTCTGCAATAGGCCAAAAAGGATTAGCTTTGCTAGATTCAGCCAAATTCTGTGAAAAAAACTTGCACAGCACTGGCACAGACCTGCCTGGCAAAAACTGATAGGAACTGATGTAACCTAGTCCTGAAAAGGACTCCAATTACAATTAGCTTTACTCCCACAATCTATCTATTTAAGAGCACAGACCTGCCTGATAAAAGTCGTAGGAAATGCTGTAACCTAGTCCTTAAAAGGACTGCAATCACAACTATTCCCTACTCCCAAGCTATCTGTAGATTTGTGCGAAAATTGGCTTGAAATTAACAAGGTATAGCGCACACAGCAACAGCGGTGCCGTCTAACACGCAGCTGCAGCAGTGAGAAAATGGTGGCGACGGGGAAAATGGCTTGGTCTTATAGGGCAAGGACATGTGACATACACTGCCAATGACACATGCCCTTGCTTGTGTGAAAAAAAGCACTTCGCTCCGTGTGTGCGCTGCTGATAGGCTGACAGATTGCACCTCCCCACTGCAAATGCGGGAAAGAGAAAAAAAAAATGGAGATCTTCATTGTTCCTGCAGAGATCCATCCCCTGCCCCTCCCCCCACCCCGCTGTACACTCAAACTGCGTATTAACATTAATTTTCATCATTACTGAGAAAAAATCCAGTTATGATTTTGGTGCACGAACAGTTATCGAACATAACCTCGAACAGCCGAATTTTTCTCAAATAGTTCGTGTTCGCCGAACGGCTCGAACACCGCCCAAAACAGCTCGAATTTGAGATTGGCGAACAGTTCGAGTAGAACAACGCTCATCTCTAGTCATCATACCATGTGGGGCATAATACTCTATGAGGGTCATGAAAGGGGTATCGTAGTGGGTGAGACCACTTAGGGGCTTTAGTAGAGGGAAAATAATTGTAAGTGCTGCAATACATATCCTCCGTTTCTTAGAAAGTTGGGACATATGCCATTCTTTGACTTCATAGGACTTTTTCTATGGGACCTGTTATTTCTATGTACTCCCCTTTGGAGGCCCAGTGAGGGGTCGTTGTCATTATAGGGAAGCAAGGAGGCATTATTATTATTATAAGAAAGCACAGGGGCTGTTTGTATTATTATAACTAGGTGCATGGTCACTATTATAAGCGGTCACAGGGGAATTATTATAAGGCAGCACAAGTTGTGGTTTATGTAGAGGTGGTAGAATGAGAGGAGGGTCTTGGAAAAGCAATAAAGTAAAGATGCCTCTGTTATATTTTACAAGGACGAATTATGGTCGGAAGAAGAGGTCATGGCGGTCTGGGCCGAATTAAAAAGAAAAGGGAAAACAAATGACAACAACCAGCTAGAACAGCACTGGTGAGAATCTGCACAGTACACACATATATGGTCTGTAGAGCACTGGTGTAGACCTGATATTACCATTATATGGTCACTGTATGGTCGTGATATCAGTCCTAGTGCAGTGGTTTTAATTAAAGGGGTTGTCCAGGTTTAATGTTAAAGTCTGCAGTGACTCTGTATGACTGCGGATTTCTGGATCCTCATAGTGTGTGCATTGTGTGCTGTGAAGATTCTCCGGTGTCGGGAGTGGCCGGTCATGTGACCACAAGTATGATTTGAATTCATGCGATCATGTGCTGGCTAGACGTGTATGGCCTCTCTGAATACAAGTGAATTTAACAAAGCAGAGTACGTTTAGTTGGAATGTGGCTGGAGGTGTGGAAATCCCATACTTGTGGTCACATGACGGCCTCTCCCAACGCTGGCACCGGAGAATCCTGACAGTGCGTGCTGTGAGGATTCAGAAGTCTGAAGTCACATAGACTTTAACACCAAGCCTGGACAACCCCTTTAACAATCAGTATGGTGGTATTATCAGTACTGTATATAATGATAATATTTGGTTATGGTTTGTTGGTATTTGTCTGTTATATTGCAACTAGATGGTGGACCGATTCTAACGCATCGGGTATTCTAGAATATGTATGCGGCCGACCGGGCGCAATCAGCAGAGCGTTGTTTAAATTTGGCGCCAAAATCGCTGATTTGTCGCGGCCGGCAACCGCGACCAATCAGCAAAATGGTGTTTAAATTTGGCGGCAATATCGGTGATTGGTCGCGGGTGGCGGCCGCGACCTCTCAGCAAACTGTGTTAGTGAGGACCGGAGAGCTTGTTTAAATTTGGCGCTAAAATCGCTGATTAGTCGCGACCGCAACCAATCAGCAAAATGGTGTTTAAATTTGGCGCCAATATCGCTGATTGGTCGCGGCCGGCGGTCATGACAAATCAGCAGAGCAGTGTTTAAATTTGGCGCCAATGTCGCTGACTGGTTGCGGCTGGCGGACGTGACCAATCAGCAGAGCGTTGATTAAATTTGGCGCCAATCTCGCTGATTGATTACGGCTAGCGGACGCGACCAATCAGCAGAGTGTTGTTTAAATTCGGCGCCAATCTCGCTGATTGGTCGCGGTCGGCCGGTGGCCGCGACCAATCAGCAGAGCGTTGTTTAAATTTGGCGCCAATCTCCCTGATTTATCGCGGCTGGCAGCCGCGAACAATCAGAAGAGCGTTGTTTAAATTTTGTGCCAATCTCGCTGATTGGTCGCGGTGGGCCGGCGGCCGTGACCAATTAGCAGAGCGGTATTTAAATTTGGCGCCTAAATCGCTGATTGGTCGCGATTGTACGCGAACCGAATTACTGATGACCGGGCAGCGGCGCCGTCCCTCCCTTCACACTTGCCGGTAGGAGATCAGCGGCCCAAGCCGCTGATCTCCCGACGGTAGCCGCATGGAGGTCAGCGGCGCCGCCCGTTGGGGTACTTGTGCTGCCAGCTAGCGCCGCTCATCTCCCGGCTGCATCGCCGCTGACTTCCGTCCGGCAGATGAGCCGCTAATGGCCGCCATCTTTTTCTGAAATCCAGCGTCGCTGATTGGCCGCGGCCAGACCAATCAGCGACGCGGGATTTCCTGGACAGACTGACAGACAGACGGGATAAGACGATTATATATATAGATATTGTTATTATTATTCAATTTTATATAGCGGTATTAATAGACATATTGAAAATCTTGATTTCCTTCAGGGAGGGTAATATCTATATATATAATCGTCTTATCCCGTCTGTCTGTCTGTCTGTCCTGGAAATCCCGCGTCGCTCTTTGGTCCGGCAGCGGCCAATCAGCGCCGCGGGATTTCTGAAAAAAGATGGCGGCCGTTAGCGGCTCATCTGGCGGACGGAGGTCAGCGGCGATGCAGTGGGGAGATGAGAGGCGCTAGCAGCACAACTACCCCGACCGGCGTCGCTGACCTCCATGCGGCTAACATCGGAAGATCAGCGTCAGCAAGTGTGAACGGAGGACCGGGGAGCGGCGCCGCCGGTCGGGATGCTTCTGCTGCGAGCAACCGCTCATCTCCCGGCTTCTCGCAGCAGCACAAGCTGCGCCGCTCCCGGGCCCAAACTAATACGACGCTGATTGGTCGCGGTGGCCGGCCACGACCAATCAGCGAGATGAGCGGCAAATTTAAACGCCGCTCTGCTGATTGGTAGCGGCCGGCCACCGCGACCAATCAGCGAGATGGCTGGCAAATTTAAACGCCGCTCTGCTGATTAACCGCGGCCGGCCACCGCGACCAATCAGCGAGATGGGCGGCAAATTTAAACGCCGCTCTGCTGATTGGTCGCGGTGGCCGGCCGCGACAAATCAGCGAGATGGGCGGCAAATTTAAACGCCGCTCTGCTGATTGGTCGTGGTGGCCGGCTGTGACCAATGAGCGAGATGGGCGGCAAATTTAAATGACGCTCTGCTGATTGGTCGCGGCCGCCGGCGACCGCTACCAATCAGCGATTTTGGCGCCAAATTTAAACACCGATCTGCTCATTGCTCCCGGCCGCCGGCCGGCCGAGACCAATCAGCGAGATGTCCGACAAAAATAAACGCCGCTATGCTGATTAATCGCGGCCGGCCACCGTGACCAATGAGCGAGATGGGCGGCAAATTTAAACGCCACTCTGCTGATTAATCGGGGCCGGCCACCACGACCAATGAGCGTGATGGGCGGCAAATTTAAACGCCGCTCTGCTGATTGGCCTCGGTTGCCGGCCGCGACCAATCAGCGAGATGGGCGGCAAATTTAAACGCCGCTCTGCTGATTAATCGCGGCCGGCCACCGCAACCAATCAGCGAGATGGGAGGCAAATTTAAATGACGCTCTGCTGATTGGTCGCGGCCGCCGGCGACCGCTACCAATCAGCGATTTTGGCGCCAAATTTAAACACCGATCTGCTCATTGCTCCCGGCCGCCGGCCGGCCGAGACCAATCAGCGAGATTGCCGCCAAATTTAAACAACGCTCTGCTGATTGGTCGATTTTATCGCCAAATTTAAACAAGCTCTCTGGTCCTCATTAACACAGTTCGCTGATTGGTCGCGGCCGCCACCCGTGACCAATCACCGATATTGCCGCCAAATTTAAACACCATTTTGCTGATCAGTCGCGGTTGCCGGCCGCGACCAATCAGCGATTTTGGCGCCAAATTTAAACAACGTTCTGCTGATTGCGCCCGGTCGGCAGCATACATATTCTAGAATACCAGATGCGTTAGAATCGGGCCACCATCTAGTAAGTAATAGATATCTCCTTCTGGCCCTCGGGTGCTGGGACAGCATGGGCCTGTGTGCTTTTATATGCCAGGGCTGAATTTCAGTCCCAGTCTGTCCCTGGTGCTACCCCACCCTGGTATATGCTCCCCCATCCTGCCTGCTCTGCTGTTCTTCCATCCATACAAAAAAAAAAAAAAAACACTCCTACTCACCTTTTCCTATCTCCCTTGCTGGGCATCCTTGATCTCCGGCGAGGCTGGAGGAGTGTGGCGCTGGAGTTCGCGACTGTGCATGCATTAACTCTGATGCCACACTCCTCCAACCTAGCCAGAGATTGAGGTATGTGTCCTAATGGTGTCGGAGATGGCGTCTATAGAGGCTTCAGACAGATGGACACATCCCTGATTATATTATAGATACCAGTATTCTCATATAGACTGTACAGGGCCGTACCTATGGGAAGAGGATGGGTATGTGACCTGGGTACAGCCGTCAGGGGGGTGCCTTCGGGCCGCTTCATGCGGTGGTTAGAGGTGTCCCCCAGGAAGCTGAATTTTGAAACCCCCAGAGTGGGCTTCGACCATTCTCTGAACTGGCTGTGGAGCCGACAGTCGATCAGAAAAGGGAGCTATGTGCGGGCTCATACTGTATATAGGGGGCTATGTTTTTGGCTCTTATTGTATATAGGAGGCTATATATAGGGAGCTATGTGCGGGCTCATATTGTATATAAGGAGCTAGTTGCGGGCTCATATTGTACATAAGTAGCTATTTAGGGGCTCATACTGTATGTAGATGGCAGTGTGGGGGCTCATACTGTATGTACAGGGCTATAGCAGGGCTCATGCTGTATCTAGGGAGCTATGCGGGAGCTCATACTGTATATAGGAGGCTATTTGGGGGCTCATACTGTATATAGGGAGCTATGTGGGGCTTATACTGTGCATAGGGAGTTATGTGGGGGCTCATACTGTATCTGGGAGGCTATGCGGGGACTCATACTGTATGGAGCTATGCGGGGGCTCATACTGTATCTAGGAAGGTATGCGGCGGCTCATACTGTATATAAGGAGCTATGCGGGGGCTCATACTGTATGTAGGAGGCTATGTGTGGGCTCATGCTGTATATAGTAGAATGTCAGCATACTTAATGTTGCTGAATTATAAGTCATACAATTATTTTATATTTTTTTTATTTTGTTAATATTAATATTGAGCAGAATTAATTTCAGCCTATTGGTGCGGCCTCCACAACAGTCACGGTCTCTCATGTGGCCCCTCTGGAAAATTAATCTCCCAGTCCTGCTCTATTATATATAGTGCTATGTTATGTTTTAGGGTTGTACATAATGGAAAACCATTTTCGTCATTTTCTGTCTATAGATGTGATCAGAGCATCTGTGTGTTACTCACATGACCAATCACATGATCTATCAAAGGGGATCATGTGACATGTCGCTTGATACATCGGGTACCTGGGGGGGGGCATGTCTTCTAAACTGCCCGGGGCCCTGGCTACTCTTAATCCACTTCTGCCTGAGATCCTCACCGATCTGCCGAAGACAGCAGAGAAGTGTGTATCATGGGAAGCAGGAGTACACAGCTTCTACTCATGAGATTACATGAAACGGAGTGTGGATATAATAGAAAGCCTATGACATTCCAATGTTTCCATACGCCGTTGTCTGCTCACTCGGGCAGGAGTTGTGTGCTCCTTCTCTGCGGTCTTTCCAGTGATTTGTGAGGATCTGAGGCCCAAAATCACTCATAGAAAGTGCCTGTGAACATAGGTGGATTATAATGAGGGCAATCCGGGCGACCACCCGGGGCCCCGAGCCTGCAGGGGGCCCGCGGCTCTGGGCGGGGTGTCTAATGCCGGATTGCCCTCATTATATGTGCGGGCCGCCGCGGCACATACCGGTAGCAGTGGCGGGAGTGGGGCCCCGGACCGCTCCCCCAGCAGCGTCCGCCACTACTTCTTCATCGGCCGGGCCAGCACTGCAGCAGTTAACTTCCCTGTGCTGGCCCGGCCTCATCACTGCTAGGAGACACGGCCCTGTGTGCAGCCGTGTCTTCTAGCTCTGACGTCACACAGTGCGCGCCCGGCCTGCAGTGCTGCACCGGAGAAGAGAGAGAGCAGGCAGGAGGAATGGAGCCGGGGGATGGTGAGTGTGTATGTGTGTGTGTGGGCAGATGTGTGTGCGTGTGTGTGTGGGCAGATGTGTGTGGGCAGGTGTGTGTGTGTGTGTGGGCAGGTGTGTGTGTGTGTGTGGCAGGTGTGTGTGTGTGTGTGGTCAGGTGTGTGTGGTCAGGTGTGTGTGGGCAGGTGTGTGTGGGCAGGTGTGTGTGTGTGTGGGCAGGTGTGTGTGTGTGTGTGTCTGTGTGGGCAGGTGTGTGTGTCTGTGTGGGCAGGTGTGTGTGTGTGTCTGTGTTGGCAGGTGTGTGTGTGGGCAGGTGTGTGTGTGTGTGGGCAGGTGTGTGTGGGCAGGTGTGTGTGGGCAGGTGTGTGTGTGTGTGTCTGTGTGGGCAGGTGTGTGTGTGGGCAGGTGTGTGTGTGTGTGGGCAGGTATGTGTGTATGTGGGCAAATGTGTGTGTGTGTGTGTGTGTGTGTGGGCAGGTTAGAAAGTCTTGCCCTGTTGAACAATACACCTGACTTGAGGCCACCACCTCTTGGTTGTCCAATGTTCTTGCTTCTCTAGGGCTCTTCTCAGATATTCATAATACCAGCTCCCCAGAATACCAAAGCTAGGGTGGGTGACCTCGAGCCCTGGTGGTGGTCATAACTGCAGCCACCCAGGGGCAATACTCCATAACAACAATCCCCTGAGGTGGTTTAGGATGTAAGGACCTATTCACACTACATTCAGCGCTGCATTCAGGTCTTTACACAAGGCTTACAACTGAATCCCTGAAATTCAGGATTGTGCTGTCTGAAATGAGACATCTGAAAGCAGAGTAAATGGAGCCTAAAGATTCAGACTTTAGCCTCGGTTTGCCTTTGTTCAAATCAATGGCTATGTCAAGGCACATCTGAATGCCATTTTTCAGGGATTTAGATAGAAGCCTGGAAAGAGGAGATGAATGCTTTGCAAAATTCAGTGTGAATTGGCCCTTATATCTGGAGTCTTGATTAGTGTTGAGCCACCCCCGTAGGGTTCAAGTTCGGTTCGGTTCGTCGAACACCCGTATGTTCGCCGAACTGTTCGTCGAACACCTTCGAACACCGTTAAAACCAATGGCAGGCAAACAAAAACACATAGAAACACATAGAAAACACCTTCAAAGGTGTCCAAAAGCTGACAAACTGCTCAGAAGACATAACTAACACATGGAAAAGTGACAAGTACATATAGTCATGCGAAAAGAAAAGAGGTGGAGGAGAAAAAGGAGGGGGAGACACAGATATAGGCATGTGATGCCCTTCTAAAATCCAAAAAGTGAGAAGCCGACACGGCCAGTTCGTTCCTGCCCGTGCCACCTCCGTGTCGCCGGGTTTGTGCCAGAGCCGCGGTGGACCCTGACGGCCAGCCCCCCTCTCCCAATACTGGTGCCTGTCCACTGGTGGGTCGAGCGAGCCCCCCTGTGGTGGAGGCAGCTCAAAGCTTTTTAATTTAAATTGTCTCTCTAATTTGAATGAATACACTTTAAATCCTTTTACAAGGATCTATTGGAGGGCAAGTCTCATGCCAGCAGCCGCGTAATTCCAGCTCCAGTAGCGTCCACTAAAGCTGCTGCAGTTAAAAAGCTTTTATAAGGATCGAGCTCGGCTGTCCACCGCAAGGCATCCTACCGCCAGTCCCAGACCCTATGCCTTGGGCTGCCTCCTGATGCTCTTCACTGAGTATCCTGTGGTCCCGAAGCATTTCCTTTGAAAAAATTAAGTGTCCAAACTACAGGTGGTGTAGCTTGCTTAACAGCCGGGATAATCCGCTGACTAGCAGACACTGCTACTAGGCACAAAGCATTTGCTGGGCTAGATGCAGTTAACAATTTGTAATTAGATACTCTCGTTGGATGCTGAGAAAGCATTCCATAGAGTCTCCTGGCACGCCATATATTATTCTCTTAAAAAGCTTGGGGTAGGGGTCTAGGGGACCCTTTTATAGCTAAAATCACGGCCCTGTATCCCAATACGTCACCTAGGCTGAAGATAAATGGAACTGTAGCACCCTGAGGGCTCGGTTGCTACAGAGGTATTGCACCTCACCCAGAGGTGTGATATCTTACTCTCAGGTAAGGATGGAGTGTGGATCAGGACCCGACACCTGCATGCATTACACCACATTGCCGTGGGGCAGGGCGACCAATATGCCCCTGAGATGGGCACGACAGTCCCTGTCCCTGGCTGGAGTGGGGGGAGGGAACACTGAGGAAGGGGAACCCTGTAGTGCAGGAGCAGGGAGGAAGCAGTTCCTTGGTGCATTGAGAAGGGAGTATAAAAGGTGGGCACCATCTTAGTTCAGTGCAGAGAAGTCTGAGCAGAAGTGACAGGGAGCAGGGGCTCTGCATGAGCTCTGCTCCGGATGCGGGCCTAGTTACAGAGGCCCAGGCCGGGAAGAGGGAGAAGGAAGGAAGAGGAGTGTAGAAGGCTCCAGGAATGAGGAACGAAGGGATTCCAGGGGTACGGACGGGTGAGTCGCCACCACACGCCCGAATCCACCTGCGTGGAGGGGTCAGGCCAAAGGGGGAGACCGGTCCCCGAAACTAGTGGAGGCGGGAAACGACCCTCAGCTAGAAACCGGAGGCTGTGACATTTTATGTGGCGCAGCCCCTCGCTACACCCGCTAGGAAGGCACCACATAGGGTCAGGGAAACTGGCGCCAAGTTTACCAAGAGGAGGCCCGAGGCAGCCGGACAGAAGGGTTGGTAAGAAAGACCAGACAAAGGACATACAAAGGGGTCCTGTGAAGCGCTCCAAAGTTATCTGGGAGTTGTCTGAGCCCCTCATCTGGTGAGCACAGTACGACGTGGGCAGCCGTTACCTGCAGAAGTGGTCTGGATAATAAGAACTGTGAGTAAAGGCCCTGGACTGCATCACTGACTCCGTGTCGTTACTGCTGCTGCCCTGCACCATCACCCCCATCCTCCGCATACACTGCCCTGAGGCTATACTCCTCCCGTGGGGAGTTATGCTACGCTCTGCTGCACCCACAACACCAGCATCAGCGGTCTGCCCTGCAGCGGCGGTTCACTCTGACCGCAATCCACGGGTGGCGTAGTCAGACATTTAAACATCAAAACCACAAAAATAGTTCGGCCACTGGTTTGACCGCCCTGAGCCACGGAACCGGGTCGCCGCCACATAGACTACAACCACCAGCATCCACCAAAAAGGGTCCCGCTGCGGGTGTCCCAAGGCCCAGGGGGCGCGTCAGAACATTTTCATCACCTTTCATAATCACCAATGGGACAAGGCAGGGATGTCCTCTGTCCCCTCTCTTATACATCCTAGTGACGGAGCACCTGCTCTCATCAATTCGCCATAACCCCAATATTAGGTGGATTGAGGTGGGAGGCACCGAATACAAGTGCTCTCTATTTGCTGATGATGTCCTAGTATATATCACTCAATCACATATATCCATCCCTGCTGTTATGGCTGAAATAGATCACTTTGTTACATGGTCAAATTTTAAAATCAATGCAGCGAAGTCTGAGGCCATCGATGTCTCCCTCCCCAAATCCATACAGGATTCCATCCAGTCCAACTTTCACTTTGCCTGGCCCTCACAGGGTATCAAATACTTAGGAATTCCTATTCATAGAGACCTCTCCCGTCTATGTTATCTTAATTTTGGGCCCTTTATTGAACAACTCCATACAGACCACGGTTGGCAAGTTAGAACTGTAGGATTCACTGCGTGAACCACTGGTGTTTTGTGGAAAAGCACATGTACACTGTGTTCCAAATTATTATGCAAAAAGTGTTTAGGAGTGATAAGGGAAGAATTTGTTTGTTTGTCAGTTAAACTCATTGATGGTGATGCCTGTCAGGGCTCTTTATATCACTGTAAGCAATTGCAGACACCAGTGCTAATTAGTTTGGCAGGTGTGTCAAATGAAAGGAAAGACTACTTAAGAAGGCTGTCCCACATTATTAAGCAGCCTACATTTTCTGCCAAAATGGGAAAGAAAAAGGATGTGTCGGCTGCTGAGAAGCAACAAATTGTGGAGTGTTTAGGTCAAGGCATGACTACAATCATCATTGTGCGATGATCAGGATGAAGTGTCTTGGCAATCAAGAAGTATGTAGCTGACTCACAGTACACACGTGTGTGTGCTGATAAGGGCAAATTGAGGACTCTTTCCTACAGGCAATTACATCAGGTTAAAAGAGCAGCAGCAAAAAAGCCTTGTCATAGCAGCAGACAAGTTTTTGAAGCTGCTGGTGCCTCCAACGTCCCCCGAACAACAAGATGCAGGGTCCTTCAAAGGTTTGCAGCTGTGCGTATGCCATCCTGTTGACCTCCTCTATCCACTTCACACAAGCAGAAACGGCTCCAGTGGGCCAAACATTACATGAAGACTGATTTCAAAACTGTTTTGTTCACGGATGAGTGCTGTGCAACGCTCGATGGTCTAGACTGATGGAGTGGAGGATGGCTGGTTGATGGACACCCCACGCAAACACGGCTACAGCGCCAACAAGGAGGAGGTGGAGTAGGATTCCTGAAGGGGTAAAGATGAACTCCATAATGTATGTGGAGTTTCTCAAACAGCACTTCCTGCCATGGTTCAAGAAGAAGAACCGTGTATTCCACAGCAAGATCATTTTTATGCATGATAATGCACCGTCTCATGCTGCCCATAACACATCTGCATCTCTGGCTGATATGGGCATAAAAGGGGACAAACTTATGGTGTGACCCCCATGCTCCCCTGACCTCTACGCCATTCAGAACCTCTGGAGCATCATTAAAAGGAGTGTCTATGATGGCGGGAGGCTGTTCATATCTAAGCAACAGCTCTGGGAGGGTATTCTGTCATCATGCAAAACAATTGAAGCTAAAACCATCCAAAACCTGACAAATTCAATGGACGAGAGAGTTCAGAAGCTCCTTTCGAACAAGGGGTCCTATGTGCAAATGTAACATCACCAAGAATAAAGTTTTGAGTTGAAAACTGTTTGATTTCAGTTTGTAATAACCTGCTAATGCTTATAATTTCAAAAATGACCATATTTTTGGTCTTTATTAAAATGAAAAGGTTGATCGAAGAGTGTGGGGGATCTAAGAGTGTGGCAACCCAGTAGTCAGGATTACTTCGAATTCTGACAATCTGAGGGTCATGTTGCAGGTAGTGCAGCAAGAAGGCACTTATGTGTCTTGCGCATCTCGGAGCCCCAAAATTATTTTCCGGGCTAGATGCAGCTAAAAATTATTATTAATTTTAAATCTGGTGGAACTTAGTATAGATGGCCTAATAGAATCAGTACTGCACACTGCTACAAAGACCAAATTATTTTCCAGCCAAGATACAGATAAACATGATTAGTAATTTTAAATGAACGTGAGTCTGTCTACATTATCAGTGGAGAGCCGCGTGCGCTTATCTGTCAGCACACCACCAGCAGTGCTGAACACACGTTCAGACAGAACGCTGGCTGCGGGGCACGACAAGATCTCCAAGGCATAAGTGGCTAGCACCGGCCATTTATCCAGATTGGAAGCCCAAAAAGAGCAAGGGTCCAGTGACACAGTCATGGCTTCAATGTTTACTTGGAGATACTCCTGTACCATCGTCTCTAGGCGTTGACTATGTGTCAGACTTCTTGTCTCCTGTGGCCTTGCAAAGGATGGGCTAAAAAAGTGGTGAAATGATTCCGCAAAATTGATGTTACCAGCAGATACTGTGTTTCTGTTACGGTTTGAGTGCTGAACACTCGACGGTTCCACGGTTGGCAAGTTGGAACTGTGAGATTCACTACGTGCACCACTGGTGTTTTGTGGAAAAGCACATGTAAGATTCTGCAACAGTCTCTGCTGATACTCCTGCATGCGTGCATCCCTTTCTATGGCAGGAATAATTTCTGCAAATTTACTTTTTTACCGGGGATCTAACAGTGTGGCAACCCAGTAGTTAGGATTATTTCTAATTCTCACAATTCGAGGGTCATGTTGCAGGTAGTGCAGCAAGAAGGCACTCATGTGTGTTGCGCATCCAGGAGCACCAAGACCCTGTTGTGTTGGTTGCGAGGTAACAATCATGCTTCCTTCCTCTGTCCTCTCCCCCCAACCTCGCACAACAGAAATGTGATCAAGGTCTCCCTCATCTGATGAGTCTTCCATCAGTTCGTCCTCCACTTCTTCCTGGGCTCCTGCACCTTCCTCACTAGTTTGGCTGCTACCATGCGCCCTGGTAAAACCATCTCCCCCACCCTCCCATGCCTGCCGCCTTGGTGCTGATGACCGTCTGGACCTTGCAGATGTTAGCCCTTCCGCATACAACTCCTCCTCCTCTACTTCCTCCACCTCCTCTTGTGTCACCTCCTGACTCCGAATTCTGTTTAACATGTGCTCCAGCATGCAAATCACCGGAATACTCATGCTGATAATGGCATCGTCAGCACTAAACATCTTCGTCGCCATTTCAAAACTGTGCAGAAGGGTGCATAGGTCCCTGATCTGAGACCATTCCTCCAGCGTGATTTGCCCCACCTCTGCATCTCGTTGGCCCAGGCTATACGTCAGAATGTATTGCACCAGGGCTTGTCGGTGCTGCCACAGTCACTGCAACATGTGCAGAGTTGAATTCCACCGGGTAGGCACATCGCATTTTAGCCGGTGAAGTGGCAGGCCCAACGACTTCTGTAGAGATGTAAGTCGCTGAGCTGCGGGATGCGAACGGCGGAAGTGAGCACACAGCGACCGTGCCCTGTGACATTTCCCCGGCGAAGGGCCGCACCCAGGTTTGCAGCATTGTCGCACACGGCCTTCCCTGGTTTGAGGTCCAGTGGAGACAACCATTCATGAAATTGGTTCTCCAGAGCTGACCACAACTCCTCAGCTGTGTGACTCACATTTCCCAGACATTTCAAAGTAAAAACCGCCTGATGACGTTGAGCCCTACTGCCAGCATAGTAAGGAGGTATGAAGGATCCCTTCTGCGCAGTTAGAAAGCTTGTTGCATGACCAGAGAGGCTTTGGGTGCAGGTGGAGGACCGAGAGGAGGTTGAGGAGGCAGAAGCAGTGGAGGAACTTTGAGATAAAGAGGATTGACGCACAACTCGTGGGGACGGCAAGACTTGGACAGCAGCCCCTTGTCCTGCTGTCACCATAGTTACCCAGTGCCCAGTCAGTGACATGTAACGCCCCTGTCCATGCCTACTCATCCAAGTGTCTGTGGTGAAATGCACCCTGTCACACACAGAGTTTCTCAAAGAAGCGGTGATGTTGTGTGCGACATGCTGGTGGAGCGCAGGCACACCTTTCTTTGAGAAGTAGTGCCGACTGGGCATCTGGTACTGGGGCACTGCGACGGACATAAGGTCTCGAAAATCCTCTGTGTCCACCAGGCGGAAAGGCAGCATTTCTGTAGCCAAGAGCTTGCAGATGGTGAAATTCAACATCTTAGCTTTCTCATGGCTAGGAGGAAATGGTCTTTTACTTGTCCACATCTGAGGGACCGAGGGCTGCCTATTGTGCTTAGTCGGGGTTGATAAGGGTGTCCCCGGCAAACTGCCGGTCTGTGAGGAAGATGCAGGCAGACATGTTAGGTTGCCTTGATCCAAAGGTGGTGCTATCGATGTCGGACAGCGCTCAACACCAGCTGGTGTTACCACCTCCAAAGAAAATGATGACCTGCCAATCACGCTGGCTGTTGCGGGTAAAGAGGTGGCAGGTCTGCGTCCCAAAACAGGTGTGACTGCTGTCCCCCCAGTCACAGAGGATGAAGAGGCCGCGGATGCACAAGATATGGCAGACGGTGGTTGGCCCGGCTGGCTAGGCCGCATTGTAGCACAGTGAGCTTCCCACTGCAACTTCAGCTTCATGTCCATGTGCCGGTTCAGGCATGAAGTACTCAAACTATGTATTTTTTGTCCTCTACTTTTGCTGACAAATGTTACAAATAACACGAGTTGGGTCATCTTTATCGATCTGAAAAAATTCCCAGGCTATGCAAGGCTTAGCACCCTTGCGACCTGAAGAGCCACCACGACTTGTGGTGAGAGGCAGAGTTGTGTTTGAGGATGCAGTTGTTGACTTGCTTCCAGTACTACGTCTCTGTCCAGCAAGGCACAACCTGACCTCGTCGTTACTAGCATTCTCCTCCACCTCCTCTGCTGACCTCATCTCTTGGCTGACAGTGGGTTGACAGTAAGTGGGATCTCCAACCTCATCATCATCACCCTGCGCATTATCACACCCGTCGTCCTCAGAGCCAACCTGTTCCTGCCCTGACAAAAAACTAAAGTTGTTGCTCCAATCAGGAATTTGAGTCTCATCATCGTCTTCCTCATTGTCTCCACCAACAGGAGTTACAGTTTGGGAATGAGGGTCTACATTATGGTCAGAACCTTCAGCGTCTGGTCCTGGATCCGACTCAAAGATTCTGGGCATCAGTGCAGATCATTTCCTCGTCTGGATTCACAGAAGCGCTTGAGCCGACCTCTGATTCCCAGGCTATAGTATGAGTAAACAGCTCTGCAGACTCAACCATCTGTTCTACCTCATACTCAGACAGGCAGCTGGAGATTTGGGAGCTGTGAGGAAGCAAGTGCGATTGGGGTGACACCTTTGAGGACTGGAGTATTTGTGATGTTGAAGTTGATGTGGAGGAGAGCCCATTTAAAGGAGCACTTGTTATCCGTTGAAGCACCTGCTCTTTTTGTGCCTCATCTGTAATTTGTAGCGATTGGCGTGGCCCTAAGAAAGGGATCTTATCACATTGTCCGCTAAAAGAAGTAGACATTTTAGTTTGGCTGGAAGATGGTCTTTCTTCTGCAGATGTTACTGTTGCTTTAACACCTACCCCACGGACAAAACCTTTTTTCCCCTTCCCAACACGCCTATTCCCCTTTCCACCAGCAGCAGTCCTTTTTCCACTCATTTTGGTGGTTAACTAATTCACAACTCTGGAGTTGTTTGCACAAAAAAACAATGGATGGGAACCGAGCAGAGCTGAGTGGCCAAACTGTGGTATTAGGCCAAAACTATTGGCTGGGTTAGATGAAGAAAAAAATTATATTCAATTTGCAACCTGATGGAGGTCAGTATAGATGGACTAATAGAACAAGTCAAACACACTGCTAGAAGCCAAAATATTTTTTCAGAGCTAGATGCAGAAAAAAAATATTTTTAATTTGCAACCTGATGGAGGTCAGTATAGATGGACTAATAGACCAAGTCCCACACACTGCTAGAAGCCCAAATATTTTTTCAGAGCTAGATGGAGAAAAAAATTATATTCAATTTGCAACCTGATGGAGGTCAGTATAGATGGACTAATAGAACAAGTCCCACACACTGCTAGAAGCCCAAATATTTTTTCAGAGCTAGATGCAGAAAAAAAATATTTTTAATTTGCAACCTGATGGAGGTCAGTATAGATGGACTAATAGACCAAGTCCCACACACTGCTAGAAGCCCAAATATTTTTTCAGAGCTAGATGCAGAAAAAAATTATATTCAATTTGCAACCTGATGGAGGTCAGTATAGATGGACTAATAGAACAAGTCCCACACACTGCTAGAAGCCCAAATATTTTTTCAGAGCTAGATGCAGAAAAAAATTATATTCAATTTGCAACCTGATGGAGTTCAGTATATATGGACTAATAGACCAAGACCCACACACTGCTAGAAGCCCAAATATTTTTTCAGAGATAGATGCAGAAAATAATTATATTGAATTTGCAACCTGATGGAGGTCAGTATAGATGGACTAATAAACCAAGTCCCACACACTGCTAGAAGCCCAAATATTTTTTCAGAGCTAGATGCAGAAAAAAATTATTTTTAATTTACAACCTGATGGAGGTCAGTATAGATGGACTAATAGACCAAGTCCCACACACTGCTAGAAGCCCAAATATTTTTTCAGAGCTAGATGCAGAAAAAAATTATATTCAATTTGCAACCTGATGGAGGTCAGTATAGATGGACTAATAGAACAAGTCCCACACACTGCTAGAAGCCCAAATATTTTTTCAGAGCTAGATGCAGAAAAAAATTATATTCAATTTGCAACCTGATGGAGGTCAGTATAGATGGACTAATAGAATGATGCTATGCCCAAAAGGTTTTACTTCACTAGGTGCAGTAAAAAAATTGGTATTCTATACACAGGTGGTGTAGCTTGCAACACAGATAGGCTACTCCACTGACTAACACACCCTGCAATAGGCCAAAAAGGATTAGCTTTGCTAGATTTAGCCGAATGCTGTGAAAAAAACTTGCACAGCACTGGCACAGACCTGCCTGGCAAAAACTGTTAGGAACTGATGTAACCTAGTCCTGAAAAGGACTGCAATTACAATTAGTCTTTACTCCCAACCTATCTATTTCAGAGCACAGACCTGCCTGATAAAAGTCTTAGGAAATGCTGTAACCTAGTCCTTAAAAGGACTGCAATCACAACTATTCCCTACTCCCAAGCTATCTGTAGATTTGTGCGAAAATTGGCTTGAAATTACAAAGGTATAGCGCACACAGCAACAGCGGTGCCGTCTAACACGCAGCTGCAGCAGTGAGAAAATGGTGGCGACGGGGAAAATGGCTGGGTCTTATAGGGCAAGGACATGTGACATACACTGCCAATGACACATGCCCTTGCTTGTGTGAAAAAAAGCACTTCGCTCCGTGTGTGCGCTGCTGATAGGCTGACAGATTGCACCTCCCCACTGTAAATGCGGGAAAGAGAAAAAAAAATGGAGATCTTCATTATTCCTGCAGAGATCCATCCCCTGCCCCTCCCCCCGCCCCGCTGTACACTCAAACTGCGTATTAACATTAATTTTCATCATTACTGAGAAAAAATCCAGTTATGATTTTGGTGCACGAACAGTTATCGAAAATAACCTCGAACAGCCGAATTTTTTTCAAATCGTTCGTGTTCGCCGAATGGCTCGAACACCGCCCAAAACAGCTCGAATTTGAGATTGGCGAACAGTTCGATTCGAACAAAGCTCATCTCTAGTCTTGATATTGATGCCACATGCATTTTACTTGTTTTTAACTTAAAAAAAAATACAAACACACAAATTATACACACACACACACACACACACACACACACTATACATACACACACACTATACATACACACACACAGATGTGCGTGTGGGCAGGTGTGTGTGTGTGTGTGTGGGCAGGTGTGTGTGTGTGTGTGGGGGCAGGTGTGTGTGTGTGTGGGCAGGTGTGTGTATGTGTGTGTGATGTCTGTCTGTTTGTGTGTGTGTGTGTGGGCAGATGTCATTGTGTGATGTCTGTTTGTATGTATTTTTGTGCTTCAAATGTGTTTATGCATGTCTGTATATGTTTGTGTGTGTGCATGACTGCATGCGGCCTCCTGCTGAGTATAGTTGGCGCTGTGCGGCCTCCTGATGTCTCTGGGGGGGGCGCCGTGCGGCCCCCCGCTGTGTATAGATGGCTACGTGCGGCCCCCCGCTGTGTATAGATGGCTACGTGCGCCCCCGCTGTGTATAGATGGCTTCGTGCGGCCCCCCGCTGAGTATAGATGTCGCCGTGCGGCCTCCTGCTGTGTATAGATGGCTACGTGCGGCCTCCCGCTGAGTATAGATGGCTCAGTGCGGCCTCCTGCTGTCTCTGGGGGAGCGCCGTGCGGCATCTATACTCAGCAGGAGGACGTACGTAGCCATCTATACACGTATACTCAGCAGGAGGCCGCACATAGCCATCTATACGGTGCCATCTATACACAGCGGGAGGCCGCACGGCGCCATCTATACACAGCGGGAGGCCACACGGCGCCATCTATACACAGCGGGAGTCTCAGTGCTTTGCAAGAGCAGTCAATAAATTCTGCTTGACTAATTCTGAGCACCATAAAGTCTGGTTCGCTTCTAACCTGCTGTTTTCATTTTCAGCTTGCTGAATTCTAACTCATTTACTGTCATTCGAGACGATGCCTTTGCTGGTCTCTTTCACCTTGAATACCTGTAAGTGCTCCACTTAATGTCATATTTTTGATTCTGTTCTTCTTCATCTTATGGCATGTGCAATTGTATGAGCAAGTATTCATATGAATTTATGACCTATTTAAACCTTCGAGGACCTTAAATTTTATTCAATCAAATTTTTTTCCAGTTTAAAACTAAGGGACACATATGTGCCTTGGTCCTCAAAGGGTTTTTAAAGGTGCTGCAAACATAAATACAAAAAAAATAATTCAATTAGCACAGCGGTGTTTAAATGTGGCGACAAGATCGGTGATTGGTCGCGGCCAGCGCCAGCGACCAATCAGTGATTTTTAACACAAATGTCCGGACCTTTGTAACACCATGCGGATACTGTTGGGACATCAGCGACTAGGGTGTCAAGGGAGGACCGGGGAGCGACGCTGACATCCAATTGGTCGCGGCCGCTATTTAAAAGTGCCGCACAAATCGGTGATTGGTCGTGGTCTTGGCCCGCGACCAATCACTGATCTTGCCGCAAAAGTTAAACACCACTGTGCTGATTGGTCGCGGACACTGCCCGCGACCAATCACCGATTTGGGCGCCACATTTAAATATCGGCCGCGACCAATCACTGATCTTGGCTCCACAATTAAACACCGCTGTGCTGATTGGTCGCGGAAGCTATTTAAATGTGGCGCCAAAATCGTGATTGGTCGCGCCCAGCGTCGGCGATCAATCAGCACAGCGGTGTTTAAATTTGGTGCCAAGATCGGTGATTGGTCGCGGACGATATTTAAATGTGGCGCCCAAATCGGTGATTGGTCACGGGCAGCGCGAGCGACCAATCAGCGATTTTTAACAAAAATATCAGGACCTTTGTAACACCATGCGGATACTGTGGGGACATCAGGGGCTAGGGTGTGAAGGGAGGAATGGGGAGCGGCGCTGTGAGTCTTGATACTTCTGCTCCGAGCGCCCGCTCATGTCCCGGGTTCTCGCAGCGGAAGTATCCACACAGGCAGCGCCGCTTACATCCATGCGGAAGGGAGGACCGGGGAGCGGCGCTGCGGGTCCGGATACTTCTGCTGCCAGCGCCCGCTCATGTCCCGGGTTCTCGCAGCAGAAGTATCCGCACAGGCAGCGCCGCTGACATCCATGCGGAAGGGAGGACCGGGGAGTGGCGCTGACATCCATGCGGCTAGGGTGTGAAGGGAGGACCGGGGAGCGGCGCTGCGGGTCCGGATACTTCTGCTGTGAGCAGTCGCTCATCTCCCGGCTTCTCGGAGCGGAAGTAGCCGCACAGACAGCCGCTCCCCGGTCCTCACCAATATGATACGCTGATTGGTCGCGCCCTCCTGACGCGACCAATCAGAGATTTTAATGCTGAATTCAAACACACTGTCCGCTCCTTAGTAACACGGCGCGCGAGATTTAAAACCCCCGCTTCTATGATTGGTCGCGGACGTCGCCCGCGACCAATCACAGATTTCCGCGTCAAATTTAAACACGCTCTCCGGCCAATTACCGCAACATTTCAAATATCTACGCCACCTTCGGGAGATAGCACGGCTAACTCCACCCATGTGGTCATATGACTCGCAAAATGCTCATAACGTTCTGAGCAGGTTTTCTCAGTCAGACTGTGCGAGGGACTTCTGTCACACTGTGTGAGGGACTTCTGCACACTGTGCGAGGGACTTCAGTCACACTGTGCGAGGGACTTCTGTCAGGTTTACTGAACACGTTCTGCCAGTGACAGCTCGCTGAAGAGATACTTCTTGATGTTTCCTGTTTTATAATGGGTCGTAAGCGAAAATACGCCACGGAGGAAGACAAAAAAGCAGCAGAAGCAGCAAGACAATGACAACGTCGAGAGCAGCAGACAGCACAACATACTGCCGCCAGACAAGCCCAGGATGCAGAAGCTCACAAAAAACGCCGGGAACAGGAGACACCGCAACACACTGCCGCCAGACAAGCTCAGGATGCCGAATCTCACAAAAAACGCCGGGAACAGGAGACACCGCAACACACTGCCGCGAGACAAGCCCAGGATGCCGAATCACACCAAAAACGCCGGGAACAGGAAGCACCGCAACACACTGCCGCAAGACAAGCCCAGGATGCGGAAGCTCAACAAAAACTCCGGGAACAAGAGACACCACAACACACTGTCGCCAGACAAGCCCAGGATGCGGAATCTCACAGACAACGTTGGAAACAGAAGACACCACAAGACACTGCCGCCAGACAAGCACAGGATGCAGAATCTCACAGACAATGTCGGGAACGGGAAACACCGCAACACACTGCGGCTAGACAGGAACACGATGCAGAATCCCATAGACAATGTCGTCTGAATGAATCTCCAGAATCCAGGACAAACCGAGAACAACACGATCGACAAATTTATCAAAAACGAATGCTCTACCAACTAAGGCAAACCCAGCAGAACATTCAACAACTTGCACGTTACATAACAGACAATGAAACTATCATTGTTCAACACTACTGTGGGAAGATGAATGTAGTTTGTTCAAAATGCGAATCTATGAATTTTATCGAGGAAAAACCATCTGACAATCAGTTTACTCAATGCTGTCAAAGAAGAAAAGTGATGCTACCAAGATGTCACTACTCAGATCTGTTTGAGCAGTTGATGAAAGGAACGCATGAACACAGTAGAAATTTTATAGAAAATATCAGAAGTATCAACAGTTCTCATGTGTTTGCTTCATTTGGTGCCAACATTGCATCGCCCCCTGGATTCGGACCGTATTGTTTTAAAATTCATGGCCAGATCTACCACCGTACTGGAACACTTCACCCAGAACTAGGACAACCACCAACATTTGCACAATTATACATCTTTGATCCAAATGAGGCTACAGAACAAAGGATGAACTGAAAAGAAAATGAAAAGTGTAATGCAGAACTGATGAACCTAACTGCCATACATTTACAAACAATCAGCCCATTTGCTGCCGCATATCGCATGCTAAAAGACGTTGAAGCTGAGGAGGAACAGAGAGCTATACAAAATGGGACGGAAATGCCTTCTATTATCATGGCCATTAAACAAGAACGTCAACAAGATCCCCGATATTACAGCAAACCACGTGTAAGTGAGGTCGCAGTTGTTTTTCAAAACGATGATGGATAGCCTCCTTTTCAAAGAGATATATTAATCCATCTTAAGCCAGACAAAAACAACCCTTTCGTTCCTAAAACACAACGGATTAGCATTTTGCACGGCAACCTTGATGCTCTTCTGTATCCGCTAATCTTTCCAAGCGGTGATCAAGGGTGGCATGAAAACCTACACCAGCAAGGAACTTCAAGAAGAATTACACAACTACAGTACTACAGTTTTCTTCTGTCTGTGCAAAATTACTTCAATCCTATTTTTAACGGTGGGAAACTGACACAACAGTACTTAGTAGACGCATACGTTAAAATTGAAGCAAATCGGCTCAATTTCATACGAAGGAACAAAAAACAACTTAAAGTTGAAGACTACTGCGTTCTTCAAGAACATTTGCAAAAACAATCCATTCAAAAAGGAATTCCAATTGGAAAAACAGTAATTCTCCCGTCATCCTTTGAAGGTAGCCCCCGCAACATGCAACAGTGTTATCAAGATGCAATGGTAATAGTAACAAAGTATGGAAGACCTGACATTTTTTTAACAATGACCTGTAATCCTAAATGGCCGGAAATTACAGAAAATCTACAACCCTGGCAGCAAGTTGAACACAGGCCGGACTTAGTTGCACGCGTATTTCGACTAAAACTCAGCAGCCTTTTTAAATACATCAAAAAAGGCCTTTTTGGAACAGTCGTAGCAATGGTAAATGTCGTAGAGTTTCAGAAACGAGGTCTCCCACATGCGCATATACTAATTATTTTAGGCGCGGATTCCAAGTTTCGCACGGAGGACGAAATTGACAACATAGTGTGGGCTGAAATTCCTAACCAAGAAAAGTATCCTGAATTGTATAATATTGTAATCTGTAATATGGTTCATGGCCCATGCGGTGTAGCAAATCCAAAAAGTCCATGCATGGAAAACGGAAAGTGTACAAAAGGGTTTCCAAAGCAGTTGAAACAGTACACTGTTAAAGATTTGGACGGCTACCCATCCTACCGGAGACAACTGATTGATAACATTGTACACAACAAAAAGATTATAAATAACTCATGGATAGTTCCATTCAACCTGTACTTATTAAAACGCTACAACTGTCACATCAATGTTGAAATCTGAGCTTCAATAAAAAGTGTTAAATATCTTTTCAAGTACATCTACAAGGGGCATGACAAAGCTAACGTCGAAATCCAACAAAAAACAGTCAATCACGATGAATCATCACGGTTTGTTGACTCAAGATATGTCAGTGCTCCAGAAGCTGCTTGGAGAATATTTGCATTTCCAATGCATTCACAGTCCCATGCCATTATACGTTTAGCTATTCATTTACCAATTCAACAGCAGCTTTATTTCTTTGAAAATGCTCAAGTCGAAGATGTCTCCAAAAATTTAAGCACAACGTCAACATTAATGGAATGGTTTTTGCTGAACCAACGTGACAAAAATGCAAGGCAGTATTTGTATCGAGAGATTCCAGAGCATTAAGTTTGGAATAAAACTTGGAAGCCAAGACAATGAGGACTTAGCAGAATAATTGGACGCATGTATACTGTTAGTGTCAAGGATCAAGAAAGATATTGCCTTCGGCTGTTACTACTGCATGTCAAAGGGGCTAGAAGTTACGAAGATTTGAAAACAGTTAATGGAGTATTGCACGATACATTTAAAGCTGCAGCTTTGGCTTTAGGACTTCTATTGGATGATACTATGTGGACACTTACTTTAGAAGACGCAGTTACCCTACATACAGTGCCTACAAGTAGTATTCAACCCCCTGCAGATTTAGCTGGTTTGATAAGATGCAAATAAGTTAGAGCCTTCAAACTGCAAACAAGAGTAGGTTTTATGAACTGAAGCATAAATCTTACAAACCAAAAAGTTATGTTGCTCAGTTGAATTTTATTAAATTTTAAACATAAAAGTGTGGGTCAATTATTATACAACCCCTATGTTTAATATTTTGTGGAATAACCCTTGTTTGCAATTACAGCTAATAATCGTCTTTTATAAGACCTGATCAGGCCGGCACAGGTCTGTGGAGTTATCTTGGCCCACTCCTCCATGCAGATCTTCTCCAAGTTATCTAGGTGCTTTGGGTGTCTCATGTGGACTTTATGCTTGAGCTCCTTCTACAAGTTTTCAATTGGGTTAAGGTCAGGAGACTGACTAGGCCACTCCAACACCTTGACTTTCCCTCTTGAACCAGGCCTTGGTTTTCTTGGCTGTGTGCTTTGGGTCGTTGTCTTGTTGGAAGATGAAATTACGACCCATCTTAAGATCCTTGATGGAGGAGCGGAGGTTCTTGGCCAAAATCTCCAGGTAGGCCATGCTATCCATCTTCCCATGGATGCGGACCAGATGGCCAAGCCCCTTGGCAGAGAAACAGCCCCACAGCATGATGCTGCCACCACCATGCTTGACTGTAGGGATGGTATTCTTGGGGTCGTATGCAGTGCCATCCAGTCTCCAAACGTCACGTGTGTGGTTGGCACCAAAGATCTCGATCTTGGTCTCATCAGACCATAGAACCTTGAACCAGTCTGTCTCAGAGTCCTCCAAGTGATCATGAGCAAACTGTAGACGAGCCTTGACATGATGCTTTGAAAGTAAAGGTACCTTACGGGCTCGTCTGGAACGGAGACCATTGCGGTGGAGTACGTTACTTATGGTATTGACTGAAACCAATGTCCCCACTGCCATGAGATCTTCCCAGAGCTCCTTCCTTGTTGTCCTTGGGTTAGCCTTGACTCTTCGGACAAGCCTGGCCTCGGCACGGGAGGACACTTTCAAAGGCTGTCCTGGTCGTGGAAGGCTAACAGTAGTTCCATAAGCCTTCCACTTACGGATGATGCTCCCAACAGTGGAGACAGGTAGGCCCAACTCCTTGGAAAGGGTTTTGTACCCCTTGCCAGCCTTGTGACCCTCCACAATCTTGTCTCTGATGGCCTTGGAATGCTCCTTTGTCTTTCCCATGTTGACCATGTCTGAGTGCTGTTCACAAGTTTGGGGAGGGTCTTAAATAGTCAGAAAAGGCTGGCAAAAGAGATCTTTAATCCACACATGTGAAGCTCATTATTCTTGGTGCCTGAACTACTTCTTAATACTTTTGGGGGACCAAACAGAATTCTTGTGGTTTGAGGGGTTGAATAATAAATGACACTCTGAATTAACTTTTAACATTTTTAAAAAAAAAAAAAAAATTGCTGCAGTGCATTTCCCACTTCCAGGCTGATCTACAGTACAAATGTCACAATGCCAAGTTAATTCCGCATGTGTCAACCAGCTAAATCTGCAGGGGGTTGAATACTACTTGTAGGCACTGTATGCCTAAGAAACTTTGTGAATTGTTTGCCTACATTTGTGTCTTTGGACCGCCTACAAATCCGGCTCAACTTTGGACAAATTTCAAAGAACATATAATTGAAGATTACTGCTTACGTCTTCACAACAAAAGTGGAAATTGTCACAATTGTGAATCTTATGCCATGCAAGATGTCCAAAATATCTTACTACTGCATGGAAAAACGTTTTCAGACTTTAATTTGCCACAGCCTGCAAGTCAAGTTGCACAAATTCAAGAGTATGACGAAGCTTATGAATTATTGTTGGCAACAGAGAAGAAAAACTCCTTAAATCAAGAACAACGGATTGCATATGACACTATTGTGAGCACTGTAGAAAACCAAGCCGATCCAACGGCAAAATGTTTCTTTATTGACGGTCCTGGAGGCAGCAGTAAAACATACCTCTATGAAGTTTTAATGCATCACGTTAGAGGGTCAGGAAAAGTCGTATTGCCATCGGCTACAACAGGTATTGCAGCAAACCTTTTAAGAGGAGGTCGCACTATGCATTCACTCTTTGGGATACCAGTTCCGGTCAATGAAATCTCCGTTTCCAGAATCAAACAAGACACATTTGCAGGAAAACAGTTGAACAGTGCAAATCTTTTGATACTTGATGAGTGCACCATGGCGCCCAAATATGCTTTGAGCTTAATTGACAGACTTCTGCGTGAAGTTATGACTACAAATATTGCTGAAAAAAATGAAATTCCTTTTGGAGATAAAGTTTTTGTCCTTGGTGGAGATTTTAGGCAATGCCTTCCAGTTGTACCGAATGGAACAAGAACAAATATCATCGAGTCAACCTTAAAAATGTCAGACCTTTGGAAAGAGTTTAATAAACTACAACTAATTAACAACATGCGATCTTCTGACCCAGAGTACAGCAACTGGCTTCTTAAACTTGGTAATGGTGAACTTAGCAATGAATATAACCTTGGAGAAGACATTATTGAAATACCAGAAGACATGTTGTGCACTGACTGCATCGTAAGTGATGTTTTTGGACAACGCGTTGAAATAGATGTGAAGCAGTGTTGAGAGGGTCTGTTCCTATGCAATTCTCTGCCCCAAGAACGATGACGTAGCTCTGCTAAATTCCCGTGTGATGGATAGAATGCCTGGAGAGTATAAATTATGCAAAAGTGATGATTCGGTGGATGTCGACAATGAAGATGAAAGAGAGCATTATCCAGTTGAATTTTTAAATAGTATCACGCCATCAGGAATGCCATCCCACAGACTACAACTTAAAGTTGGAGCAATCGTAATGTTGCTTCAGAATCTAAATACAAGAAATGGTCTATGTAATGGAACTCGCCTTATTGTTACTGGACTCCATTCCCACATAATTCAAGCAACAGTGATCACTGGATCTGCAAAAGGAGACGAAGTGTTCATTCCACGCATTGATTTATGTCCTTCAGACACCGGTCTTCCATTTAGGCTTCGACGTCGACAGTTTCCAGTAAAACCAGCATTTGCCATGACAATAAACAAGTCACAAGGTCAAACTACAACGTGTTGGCATATATTTACTGGAGCCCGCTTTTTGTCATGGACAACTCTATGTTGCATTTTCAAGAGTTAAAATGAGATCCAATGTGAAGGTGCAAGTTTTGGATACCCATTTACAAGGAAAGTTGCTTATAGATAGTCCAAAAGTATTCACCAAAAATGTTGTGTACAAAAATATTTTAGGTTGATATTGTTAAGAAATATATTCTAGGGTCGTACTTCTTTTGTCCGATGATTTATTGTAAAATATTTTTACATATTCATGGAATAGTTTATATATTTTGATCATCTGTTTAATAATTTTGTTCAGTTGTATTAAGTTCTATAACCAATAATAGTTAATAAAGTATTATTCTGTGTATTCATTGTATTATTGTTAAATCTTCATAGCGGCATCTGCAGCATGTGCTACTAAAGTGAATGCAGATTTGTGCCTCTCCATGCACTTAGTTCCGGCGTGGAAAGCAGCGAATCTACAGACAGCAGCTAATCACGGCAGTATCTGAGAGCGCGTGCTGTGCCTCACATCCTGCGAGGAGCTGCTGAAAACAGGACAGACAGCCCTGGAGCAGAGAAAGGAAACAAGGGGAGGATTAGGGTTTACTTTTTGAACTGTGCTGTAGAGATGGGGGAATGAGAAGGTCATACCAAACCAGGATAAGCAGGCCATACAAGCTAAGATGAGGAAGTCGTACAATCCAAAATAAGTCAGCCATACAAACCAGGATTAGAGGAATGACGCAGCCATGCAAACCACATTGACAGACCGCGCTGTGGATGCTGGATGTGACACGATGAGGGATAACCCCGCCCACAGCCCGTCATTCACTGTGGTGCGCGAAACAGCAGACCCCTGGCTGCAGCCGCAAATAGTCGTGATGTAAACGGAAGCAACATACGGCTGCAGGCGGGAGAATTACGTGCTGGCTGTGCGTCGTCAGCGATGTTGTCACAAGCAGGATTGACAACATGACGTAATGACAAAATTCATTAGGGGCACCGAGGGGATACATTGTGAAGTTAATTAAAAGTAGTGCACAACCCATTTAAACACTGCTTCGCTGCTTAGTGGCGCCCGGTCAGCCGCATGCATATTCTAGATTACCCGATGCATTAGAATCGGGCTACCATCTAGTTATTAAAGAAGATGCTCACCCAAAATAATCTGGAGCAGTGATCAGTTGACCAGTGCAGATTTGTTTGTTTTTTTCCATGGTGATTAACTGTTAATCCCAAGGACATTCCAAAACCAGTGCCCAAATTTACTCATGTTTATATGTCTCAATGCACAGAAACCTACCCTATAACATAGGCCATACTAGGGAGAATCATCCACATAATATTAGCCATAGCTTATGAATGAAATGAGCAACGCTCTTGGAAATGGTATTGGAGATACATTTGGCCATACTGTATATTAAATGCTATGGTATTTTCATTAATCCATTTTTTTTCATCTATTTTCTCATTAAAGGAATAGGGCACTAACTGAATAAATTAACACATTGAAAACCATGACAACAGAATACGGTGGCATGCATGTCCACCAACATGACAAGTCTACAGGACATCAAGGGGTTCTTCACTTTGAACAATATCTATTTTATTAGATGGTCCCTTGATGGTAGGTTGATCACAAAGTGTCCACCTGTAGATAACTCCTGTGATCAGCTATCATTTCAGGGAAAATCTGACAGTAAATATTCGTTTTCTCGGCAGTTTCCGACAGGGAAAATTAAGCGTTACACAGTGCCCATTCACATTAATGGTTTGTGTATAGTGCAGTAAAGGACAAGACCTCCTTCTGTTTCATTCAGCAACCACCCCAATTCCTTTGCTCCCAGCTAAATACTGTTGAACCCTACTTGACTACATAGTAAGTACAGTATCCTACCTGCATCAGAGATTCGTGGGGCCTTTTCAGGTCCACCAGGTGGAGATTTCCAATGACAGGGAGAGGCATAGGTCCAGGGGGCATCATTGCTGTGCGCTTCCTAATTCCATTTATCCAATAGATGAATAGTGCAATAAAAATTGAAAAGTATACCAACACATCGGCTCTAGACAAAAAGTAGGCAATCAAATCCATAGTGAAGTAAGTCCATTCTGATTGTTCTGCTGTCCTTATATTTATACACATGGGCTTATTTTTCCTACATGTGTTAATCTTTACTAGGTCACAAATAACCTGTGATAAACTCATTGGCCCATTGCCATTTACCTTGGTCAACGATCTTGGCTTGGATTGCACAATCTTGTTTTCATATACATAGCATTAAGCATTTCATCCGAAAAAATGTTAGTCAAGGTATATTATAACATAATGGTGTACAGTAGGATAGAGGAATATGATTTGCATTTTTTTGTCTTTTTGTTCTGCAGCTGTACCAGTGCCATGGCGTAAAGTTCACATACTATGATTTGGGGACATAAATGAATCAAGTTATAGCAGGATGAACTTTACTTCTATTATGCTCTTTTGCATTAGATTTTCTGTATTAAAGGTTTTAGTAAATTACCAATACAATCTCCAACAGCGGTCTACACAGAAGAAAGGGACCTCATTGCAAAAATTGTGCCTGGTTTTGCCACGTAGGACATTATCTACAGAATGAGCCCAGTATTAGCTGAGCAGATTGATTTTGTGAGAAAAGATTCAGTATATTCATCATTTAATATTTTGCTCTTTCTGGGATGTTTGGTCCATTGGGCAGTCCTATCAGTGACTGACAGCTGTCTCTGCATGCACACTTATATAAAAAAAGCTGTCAGTCACTGAGAGAACCATCCACTGAGCCAAAAATCCCAGAAAGAGCAGAGGATTAAATTATGAAAACACAGGTTATGCTGAGACTTTACTCAAATGATATTGTTATGTCACATTGACATAACATAACATTATGACATTGTTATGCTTTGTTGATACTGACAATTGCAAGGACTTTCCACAGAGATCCCCATGCCTCTGCAGTGAAAATTTTGGAGCTGAGGATGGATGGGGCACTAATCTTAGAGACGGAAGCAGTGATGGCATAATGGATCTTGTAAGGTATAGTGACTATACATTAGAAATTTAATATGAGAAGTGGAGTATTTCTTTAATTCATGACCATATTTCAGCCCCCTTTTCCTAATGTAATTGAGGATTTCATCTGGAGCCTGAAAATCCGAATCCAAAACATCAAGCATTCTACTAGGAGCAGCCTTCATGACCTAAACGTGCTAACATGGCCTGCAGAGTCTCCAGACTTGTTTCCCATCTAACACATTTGGGATGTCATTGGTCGGCAATTGCACAGGGAGCTGCCAGTAGCGAACCTTGATGATTTGCTGCCCAGCTGCATTAAGAGCGACAGAACATTTCTCAGACAACCATTCATAGCAGTCAAAGTGTCTAAGTGCTGGGATTTCTATTTACTTGATTCTAAATAAATCAAAATGTTTTAAAATTTTGCTGCCATCTAGTTATCATTTGCATATCATTAACATATCTATCAGTCCTGTGATTTCCATAATTCCACAACTTTTCTTCCTTGATCGTGCAATTGCAATGTTGAAGGGTATTTACTACGTCTAGAACCAATACTACTTCAACTCCAATGGTGAAAAGAGGACCCATCCGCAGCTGCTGAGTGTTATAATTTCAAACTGAAGACAGAACTGATCACAATCTGTCAGTGTTACGCCAGCCACCCGTATGCCTTCAAAACACTGCTCCACTCAACGCTTATTTCACTTGGCTCCAGCCAGTATCTGACCATCGGTCAGAGCTGCCATATGCTATCTTTCAGCTCAGCTGGTCGTGAGTCATAGGAGGTGTGGCCAAACTCTGCAGAAATTTGTATCCACCCTGTCTTGCAGAGATTTGCTTCCCCGGCCTATCACCTGCCAGCAGGTGACATCAGGCGACTCCACCCTCCATTCCTCGCCTGGATTTAAGTTCTTAGTAGCTCTGTCTGTAGCTTCATGTATTGGTTTATTCCTGTCTTGTCTCGCCTGTTATTAACCTGGCTTGCCTTCTCATTTATCTTCATCTCTCCACTGCTGCAGTCCCAGGGACTGCCCTGAAGTGGTACCTGGTGTCTACCGGCGGCCAAGCCTATCATCACCATCAGAGGCTCTAGTGATTGCCCGAATACAAACACATGGGCCATGCACACAGTGAACAAGTCTGTAGGACAGTATTCACACCGCCAAAAGACTGAAAAACACAAGAACACAGTAAAATAAACGTATAAAAATTCTCTGTTGTAAAAAAGTAGCAGTAAACAGCAAGTGCTAGAAAAAGGTGATAAAAAAACTGGGTATTTGGTTGACACGTTTTTTTGCAAAAAATGTATACTAAACCGCTCTACCAACGTCAAGGTAACCCACATCAGAGCAGTCCCTATCTGATGTATTTAAAAACTGATCATGTGTATAGAATCTATATGAGCAGATCTGACAGGTAATGTCAATGTGGACACGCTGCAGAGATCGGCATTTATGTGCATGGCCCACAAGGTAGGGGTGGAGACCTCCCTAATCTTGCAAAAGCAAGAAACAAATTGAATACAAACACATGGGCCATGCACACGGTGAACAAGTCTGTAGGACAGTGTTCACACCACCAAAAGACTGAAAAACTCAAGTACACAGTAAAACAAATTTATAAAAAATACTCTGTTGTAAAAAAGTAACAGTAAACAGCAAGTGCGAGTAAAAAGATGATAAAAAACAGGGTATTTGGTTGACACGTTTTTTGCAAAAAATGTATACTAAGCCGCTCTACCAACGTCAAGGTAACCCACATCAGAGCAGTCCCTATTAGTGTTGAGCCACCCCCGTGGTGTTCGAGTTCGGTTCAGTTGGTCGAACACCCTGGTGTTCGCCGGACTGTTCATCGAACTGTTTGTCGAACACCTTCGAACACCGTTAAAACCAATGGCAGGCAAACATAAACACATAGAAACACATAGAAAACACCTTCAAAGGTGTCCAAAAGCTGACAAACTGCTCAGAAGACATAACTAATACATGGGAAAGTGACAAGTACATATAGTCATGCGAAAAGAAAAGAGGTGGAGGAGTAAAAGGAGGGGGAGACACAGATATAGGCATGTCATGCCCTTCTAAAATCCAAAAAGTGAGAAGCCGACACGGCCAGTCTGTTCCTGCCCGTGCCACCTCCATTTGTGCCAGAGCCGCGGTGGACCCTGACGACCAGCCCCCCTCTCCCAATACTGGTGCCTGTCCGCTGGTGGGTCGAGCGAGCCCCCCTGTGGTGGAGGCAGCTCTAAGCTTTTTAATTTAAATTGTCTCTCTAATTTGAATGAATACACTTTAAATCCATTTACAAGGATCTATTGAAGGGCAAGTCTCATGCCAGCAGCCGCGTAATTCCAGCTCCAGTAGCGTCCACTAAAGCTGCTGCAGTTAAAAAGCTTTTATAAGGATCGAGCTCAGCTGTGCACCGCAAGGCTTCCTACCGCCAGTCCCAGCCCCTACGCCTTGGGGTGCCTCCTAATGCTCTTCACTGAGTATCCCGTGGTCCCGAAGCATTTCGTTTGAAAAAATTAAATGTCCAAACTACAGGTGGTGTAGCTTGCTTAACAGCCGTGATAATCCGCTGACTAGCAGACACTGCTACTAGGCACAAAGTATTTCGTGGGTTAGATGCAGTTAAAAATTTCTAATTAGATACTCTCGTTGGATGCTGAGAAAGCATTCCATAGTCTCCTGGCACGCCATATATTATTATCTTAAAAAGCTTGGGGTAGGGGTCTAGGGGACCCTTTTATAGGCAAAATCCCAGCCCTGTATCGCAATGCGTCACCTAGGCTGAAGATAAATGGAACTGTAGCACCCCGAGGGCTCGGTTGCTGCAGAGGTATTGCACCTCACCCGGAGGTGTGATATCTCACTCTCAGGTAAGGATGGAGTGTGGATCAGGGCACCGACACCTGCATGCATTACACCACATTGCCATGGGGCAGGGTGACCAATATGCCCCTGAGATGGGCACGACAGTCCCTGTCCCTGGCTGGAGTGGGGGGAGGGAACACTGAGGAAGGGGAACCCTGTAGTGCAGGAGCAGGGAGGAAGCAGTTCCTGGGTGCATTGAGAAGGGAGTATAAAAGGTGGGCACCATCTTAGTTCAGTGCAGAGAAGTCTGAGCAGAAGTGACAGGGAGCACGGGCTCTGCATGAGCTCTGCTCCAGAGGCGGGCCTAGTAATTGAGGCCCAGGCCTGGAAGAGGGAGAAGGAAGGAAGAGGAGCGGAGAAGGCTCCAGGAACGAGGAATGAAGGGATCCCAGGGGTGTGGACGGGCGAGTCGCCACTGCACGCCCGAATCCACCTGCGTGGAGGGGTCAGGCCAAAGGGGGAGACCGGTCCCCGAAACTAGTGGAGGCAGGAAACGACCGTCAGCTAGAAACCGGAGGCTGTGACATTTTATGTGGCGCAGTCCCTCGCTATACCTGCTAGGAGGGCAGCACATAGGGTCAGGGAAACTGGCGCCAAGTTTACCAAGAGGATGCCCGAGGCAGCCGGACAGAAGGATTGGTAATAAAGGCCAGACAAATGACACACAAAGGGGGTCCTGTGAAGCGCTCCAAAGTTATCTGGGAGTTGTCTGAGTCCCTCACCTGGTGAGCACAGTATGACGTGGGCAGCCGTTACCTGCAGAAGTGGTCTAGATAATAAGAACTGTGAGTAAAGGCCCTGGACTGCATCACTGACTCCGTGTCGTTACTGCTGCTGCCCTGCACCATCACCCCCATCCTCCGCAAACACTGCCCTGAGGCTATACTCCTCCCGTGGGGAGTTATGCTATGCTCTGCTGCACCCACAACACCAGCCTCAGTGGTCTGCCCTGCAGCGGCGGTTCACTCTGACCGCAATCCACGGGTGGCGTAGTCGGACATTTTAACATCAAAACCACATAAATAGTTCCGCCACTGGTTTGACCGCCCTGAGCCATGGAACCGGGTCGCCGCCACGGGGACTATAACCACCAGCATCCACCAAAAAGGGTCCGGCTCCGGATGTTCCTAGGCCCAGGGGGCGCGTCAGAACATTTTCATCACCTTTCATAATCACCAATGGGACAAGGCAGGGATGTCCTCTGTCCCCTCTCTTATGCATCCTAGTGACGGAGCACCTGCTCTCATCAATTCGCCATAACCCCAATTTTAGGTGGATTGAGGTGGGAGGCACCGAGTACAAGTGCTTTCTATTTGCTGATGATGTCCTAGTATACAGTGCCTACAAGTAGTATTCAACCCCCTGCAGATTTAGCTGGTTGACACATGCGGAATTAACTTGGCATTGTGACATTTGTACTGTAGATCAGCCTGGAAGTGGGAAATGCACTGCAGCAATTTTTTTTTTTTTTTTAAAAACGTTAAAAGTTAATTCAGAGTGTCATTTATTATTCAACCCCTCAAACCACAAGAATTCTGTTTGGTCCCCCTACAGTATTAAGAAGTAGTTCAGGCACCAAGAATAATGAGCTTCACATGTGTGGATTAAAGATCTCTTTTGCCAGCCTTTTCTGTCTATTTAAGACCCTCCCCAAACTTGTGAACAGCACTCAGACATGGTCAACATGGGAAAGACAAAGGAGCATTCCAAGGCCATCAGAGACAAGATCGTGGAGGGTCACAAGGCTGGCAAGGGGTACAAAACCCTTTCCAAGGAGTTGGGCCTACCTGTCTCCACTGTTGGGAGCATCATCCGTAAGTGGAAGGCTTATGGAACTACTGTTAGCCTTCCACGGCCTGGACAGCCTTTGAAAGTGTCCTCCCGTGCCGAGGCCAGGCTTGTCCGAAGAGTCAAGGCTAACCCAAGGACAACAAGGAAGGAGCTCCGGGAATATCTCATGGCAGTGGGGACATTGGTTTCAGTCAATACCATAAGTAACGTACTCCACCGCAATGGTCTCCGTTCCAGACGAGCCCGTAAGGTACCTTTACTTTCAAAGCGTCATGTCAAGGCTCGTCTACAGTTTGCTCATGATCACTTGGAGGACTCTGAGACAGACTGGTTCAAGGTTCTATGGTCTGATGAGACCAAGATCGAGAACTTTGGTGCCAACCACACACGTGACGTTTGGAGACTGGATGGCACTGCATACGACCCCAAGAATACCATCCCTACAGTCAAGCATGGTGGTGGCAGCATCATGCTTTGGGGCTGTTTCTCAGCCAAGAGGCCTGGCCATCTGGTCCGCATCCATGGGAAGATGGATAGCACGGCCTACCTGGAGATTTTGGCCAAGAACCTCCGCTCCTCCATCAAGGATCTTAAAATGGGTCGTAATTTCATCTTCCAAAAAGACAACGACCCAAAGCACACAGCCAAGAAAACCAAGGCCTGGTTCAAGAGGGAAAGTCAAGGTGTTGGAGTGACCTAGTCAGTAGAGATGAGCGTTGTTCTACTCGAACTGTTCGCCAATCTCAAATTCGAGCTGTTTTGGGCGGTGTTCGAGCCGGTCGGCGAACACGAACAATTTGAGAAAAATTCGGCTGTTCGAGGTTATGTTCGATAACTGTTCGTGCACCAAAATCATAACTGGATTTTTTCTCAGTAATGATGAAAATTAATGTTAATACGCAGTTTGAGTGTACAACGGGGCGGGGGGAGGGGCAGGGGATGGATCTCTGCAGGAACAATGAAGATCTCCATTTTTTTTTCTCTTTCCCGCATTTGCAGTGGGGAGGTGCAATCTGTCAGCCTATCAGCAGCGCACACACGGAGCGAAGTGCTTTTTTTCACACAAGCAAGGGCATGTGTGATTGGCAGTGTATGTCACATGTCCTTGCCCTATAAGACCAAGCCATTTTCCCCGTCGCCACCATTTTCTCACTGCTGCAGCTGCGTGTTAGACGGCACCGCTGTTGCTGTGTGCGCTATACCTTGTTAATTTCAAGCCAATTTTTGCACAAATATACAGATAGCTTGGGAGTAGGGAATAGTTGTGATTGCAGTCCTTTTAAGGACTAGGTTACAGCATTTCCTACGACTTTTATCAAGCAGGTCTGTGCTCTTAAATAGATAGATTGTGGGAGTAAAGACTAATTGTAATTGGAGTCCTTTTCAGGACTAGGTTACATCAGTTCCTATCAGTTTTTGCCAGGCAGGTGTGTGCCAGTGCTGTGCAAGTTTTTTTCACAGCATTTGGCTGAATCTAGCAAAGCTAATCCTTTTTGGCCTATTGCAGAGTGTGTTAGTCAGTGGAGTAGCCTATCTGTGTTGCAAGATATACCACCTGTGTATAGAATACCAATTTTTTTACTGCACCTAGTGAAGTAAAATCTTTTGGGCATAGCATCATTCTATTAGTCCATCTATACTGACCTCCATCAGGTTGCAAACTGAATATAATTTTTTTCTGCATCTAGCTCTGAAAAAATATTTGGGCTTCTAGCAGTGTGTGGGACTTGGTCTATTAGTCCATCTATACTGACCTCCATCAGGTTGCAAATTAAAAATAACTTTTTTCTTCATTTAGCTCTGAAAAAATATTTGGGCTTCTAGCAGTGTGTGGGACTTGTTCTATTAATCCTTCTATACTGACCACCAGCAGGTTGCAAATTGAATATAATTTTTTTCTGCATCTAGCTCTGAAAAAATATTTGGGCTTCTAGCGGTGTGTGGGACTTGGTCTATTAGTCCATCTATACTGACCTCCATCAGGTTGCAAATTAAAAATTATTTTTTTCTGCATCTAGCTCTGAAAAAATATTTGGGCTTCTAGCAGTGTGTGGGACTTGGTCTATTAGTCCATCTATACTGACCTCCATCAGGTTGCAAATTAAACATAATTTTTTTCTGCATCTAGCTCTGAAAAAATATTTGGGCTTCTAGCAGTGTGTGGGACTTGGTCTATTAGTACATCTATACTGACCTCCATCAGGTTGCAAATTGAATAAAAAAAATTTCTGCATCTAGCTCTGAAAAAATATTTGGGCTTCTAGCAGTGTGTGGGACTTGTTCTATTAGTCCTTCTATACTGACCTCCAGCAGGTTGCAAACTGAATATAATTTTTTTCTGCATCTAGCTCTGAAAAAATATTTGGGCTTCTAGCGGTGTGTGGGACTTGGTCTATTAGTCCATCTATACTGACCTCCATCAGGTTGCAAATTAAAAATAATTTTTTTCTGCATCTAGCTCTGAAAAAATATTTGGGCTTCTAGCAGTGTGTGGGACTTGGTCTATTAGTCCATCTATACTGACCTCCATCAGGTTGCAAATTAAAAATAATTTTTTTCTGCATCTAGCTCTGAAAAAATATTTGGGCTTCTAGCAGTGTGTGGGACTTGGTCTATTAGTCCATCTATACTGACCTCCATCAGGTTGCAAATTGAATAAAAAAATTTTCTGCATCTAGCTCAGAAAAAATATTTGGGCTTCTAGCGGTGTGTGGGACTTGGTCTATTTGTCCATCTATACTGACCTCCATCAGGTTGCAAATTAAAAATAATTTTTTTCTGCATCTAGCTCTGAAAAAATATTTGGGCTTCTAGCAGTGTGTGGGACTTGTTCTATTAGTCCTTCTATACTGACCTCCAGCAGGTTGCAAATTAAAAATAATTTTTTTCTTCATTTAGCTCTGAAAAAATATTTGGGCTTCTAGCAGTGTGTGGGACTTGTTCTATTAGTCCTTCTATACTGACCTCCAGCAGGTTGCAAATTGAATATAATTTTTTTCTGCATCTAGCTCTGAAAAAATATTTGGGCTTCTAGCGGTGTGTGGGACTTGGTCTATTAGTCCATCTATACTGACCTCCATCAGTTTGCAAATTAAAAATAATTTTTTTCTGCATCTAGCTCTGAAAAAATATTTGGGCTTCTAGCAGTGTGTGGGACTTGGTCTATTAGTCCATCTATACTGACCTCCATCAGGTTGCAAATTGAATAAAAAAATTTTCTGCATCTAGCTCTGAAAAAATATTTGGGCTTCTAGCGGTGTGTGGGACTTGGTCTATTAGTCCATCTATACTGACCTCCATCAGGTTGCAAATTAAAAATAATTTTTTTCTGCATCTAACCCAGCCAATAGTTTTGGCCTAATACCACAGTTTGGCCACTCAGCTCTGCTCGGTTACCATCCATTGTTTTTTTGTGCAAACAACTCCAGAGTTGTGAATTAGTTAACCACCAAAATGAGTGGAAAAAGGCCTGCTGCTGGTGGAAAGGGGAATAGGCGTGTTGGGAAGGGGAAAAAAGGTTGTGTCCGTGGGGTAGGTGCAGAAGAAAGACCATCTTCCAGCCAAACTAAAATGTCTACTTCTTTTAGCGGACAATGTGATAAGATCCCTTTCTTACGGCCACGCCAATCGCTACAAATTCCAGATGAGGCACAAAAACAGCAGGTGCTTCAACGGATATCAAGTGCTCCTTTAAGTGGGCTCTCCTCCACATCAACTTCAACATCACAAATACTCCAGTCCTCAAAGGTGTCACCCAAATCGCACTTGCTTCCTCACAGCTCCCAAATCTCCAGCTGCCCGTCTGAGTATGAGGTAGAACAGATGGTTGAGTCTGCAGAGCTGTTTACTCATACTATAGCCTGGGAATCAGAGGTCGACTCCAGCGCTTCTGTGAATCCAGACGAGGAAATGATCTGCACTGATGCCCAGAATCTTTATGAGTCGGATCCAGGACCAGACGCAGAAGGTTCTGACCATAATGTAGACCCTCATTCCCAAACTGTAACTCCTGTTGGTGGAGACAATGAGGAAGACGATGATAAGACTCAAATACCTGATTGGAGCGACAACTTTAGTTTTTTGTCAGGGCAGGAACAGGTTGGCTCTGAGGACGACGGGTGTGATAACGCACAGGGTGATGATGATGAGGTCGGAGATCCCACTTACTGTCAACCCACAGTCAGCCAAGAGATGAGGTCAGCAGAGGAGGTGGAGGAAGATGCTAGTGACGACGAGGTCAGGTTGCGCCTTCCTGGACAGAGACGTAGTACTGGAAGCACGTCAACAACTGCATCCTCAAACACAACTCTGCCTCTCACCACAAGTCGTGGTGGCTCTTCAGGTCGCATGGGTGCTAAGCCTTGCATAGCCTGGGCATTTTTTCAGATCGATAAAGATGACCCAACTCGTGTTATCTGTAACATTTGTCAGCAAAAGCTAAGTAGAGGCCAAAAAATACATAGTTTGAGTACTTCATGCATGAACCGGCACATGGACATGAAGCATAAGTTGCAGTGGGAAGCTCAGTGTGCTACAATGCGGCCTAGCCGGCCGGGCCAACCACCGTCTGCCATATCTTGTGCATCCGCGGCCTCTTCATCCTCTGTGACTGGGGGGACAGCAGTCACACCTGTTTTGGGGCGCAGACCTGCCACCTCTTTACCCGCAACAGCCAGCGTGATTGGCAGGTCATCATTTTCTTTGGAGGTGGTAACACCAGCTGGTCTTGAGCGCTGTCCGACATCGATAGCACCACCTTTGGATCAAGGCAACCTAACATGTCCGCCTGCATCTTCCTCACAGACCGGCAGTTTGCCGGGGACACCCTTATCAACCCCGTCTAAGCACAATAGCCAGCCCTCGGTCCCTCAGATGTGGACAAGTAAAAGACCATTTCCTCCTAGCCATGAGAAAGCTAAGAGGTTGAATTTCACCATCTGCAAGCTCTTGGCTACAGAAATGCTGCCTTTCCGCCTGGTGGACACAGAGGATTTTCGAGACCTTATGTCCGTCGCAGTGCCCCAGTACCAGATGCCCAGTCGGCACTACTTCTCAAAGAAAGGTGTGCCTGCGCTCCACCAGCATGTCACACACAACATCACCGCTTCTTTGAGAAACTCTGTGTGTGACAGGGTGCATTTCACCACAGACACTTGGACGAGTAGGCATGGACAGGGGCGTTACATGTCGCTGACTGGGCACTGGGTAACTATGGTGACAGCAGGACAAGGGGCTGCTGTCCAAGTTCATGCCGTCCCCACGAGTTGTGCGTCAATCCTCTTTATGTCAAAGTTCCTCCACTGCTTCTGCCTCCTCAACCTCCTCTCGGTCTTCCACCTGCACCCAAAGCCTGTCTGGTCATGCCACAAACTTTCTAACTGCGCAGAAGGGATCCTGCACACCTCCTTACTATGCTGGCAGTAGGGCTCAACGTCATCAGGCGGTTTTTACATTGAAATGTCTGGGAAATGTGAGTCACACAGCTGAGGAGTTGTGGTCAGCTCTGGAGAACCAATTTCATGAATGGTTGTCTCCACTGGACCTGAAACCAGGGAAGGCCGTGTGCGACAATGCTGCAAACCTGGGTGCGGCCCTTCGCCGGGGCAATGTCACACATGTGCCTTGTATGGCTCACGTGTTGAACCTGGTTGTCCAGCAATTTTTAGCCCACTATCCCAGACTAGATGGCCTTCTGCAGAGGGCACGGTCGCTGTGTGCTCACTTCCGCCGTTCGCATCCCGCAGCTCAGCGACTTACATCTCTACAGAAGTCGTTGGGCCTGCCACTTCACCGGCTAAAATGCGATGTGCCTACCCGGTGGAATTCAACTCTGCACATGTTGCAGCGACTGTGGCAGCACCGACAAGCCCTGGTGCAATACGTTCTGACGTATAGCCTGGGCCAACGAGATTCAGAGGTGGGGCAAATCACGCTGGAGGAGTGGTCTCAGATCAGGGACCTATGCACCCTTCTGCACAGTTTTGAAATGGCGACGAAGATGTTTAGTGCTGACGATGCCATTATCAGCATGACTATTCCGGTGATTTACATGCTGGAGCACATGTTAAACAGAATTCGGAGTCAGGTGGTGGCACAAGAGGAGGTGGAGGAAGTAGAGGAGGAGGAGTTGTATGCGGAAGGGCTAACATCTGCAAGGTCCAGACGGTCGGCAGCACCAAGGCGGCAGGCATGTGAGGGTGGGGGAGATGATTTTACCAGGGCGCATGGTAGCAGCCAAACTAGTGAGGAAGGTGCAGGAGCCCAGGAAGAAGTGGAGGACGAACTGATGGAAGACTCATCAGATGAGGGAGACCTTGATCACATTTCTGTTGTGCGAGGTTGGGGGGAGAGGACAGAGGAAGGAAGCATGATTGTTACCTCACCACCAACACAACAGGGACTTGGTGCTCCTGGATGCGCAACACACATGAGTGCCTTCTTGCTGCACTACCTGTAACATGACCCTCGAATTGTGAGAATTAGAAATAATCCTGACTACTGGGTTGCCACACTGTTAGATCCCCGGTACAAAAGTAAATTTGCAGAAATTATTCCTGCCATAGAAAGGGATGCACGCATGCAGGAGTATCAGCAGAGACTGTTGCAGAATCTTACATGTGCTTTTCCACAAAATACCAGTGGTGCACGTAGTGAATCTCACAGTTCCAACTTGCCAACCGTGGGACCGTCAAGTGTTCAGCACTCAAACCGTAACAGAACCACAGTATCTGCTGGTAACATCAATTTTGCGGAATCATTTCACCACTTTTTTAGCCCATCCTTTGCAAGGCCACAGGAGACAAGAAGTCTGACACATAGTCAACGCCTAGAGACGATGGTACAGGAGTATCTCCAAGTAAACATTGAAGCCACGACTGTGTCACTGGACCCTTGCTCTTTTTGGGCTTCCAATCTGGATAAATGGCCGGAGCTAGCCACTTACGCCTTGGAGATCTTGTCATGCCCCGCAGCCAGCGTTCTGTCTGAACGTGTGTTCAGCGCTGCTGGTGGTGTGCTGACAGATTAGCGCACGCGGCTCTCCACTGATAATGTAGACAGACTCACGTTCATAAAGATGAACAAATCATGGATCCGAAACGACTTTTCTACCCCTGTGTCATCCTGGGGAGAGTAAAAGCTTTATGATTGGTTAAAATCACCCTACCAACCGTTTTAAGCTTTCAAATTACTAATCATGTTTATCTGTATCTTGACTGGAAAATAATTTGGGCTTTGTAGCAGTGTGCAGCACTGATCCTATTAGGCCATCTATAATAAGCTTCACCAGATTTAAAATTAAAAATAATTTTTAGCTGCATCTAGCCCGGAAAATAATTTTGGGGCTCCGAGATGCGCAAGACACATAAGTGCCTTCTTGCTGCACTACCTGCAGCATGACCCTCATATTGTCAGAATTCGAAGTAATCATGACTACTGGGTTGCCACACTCTTAGATCCCCCAAACTTTTCGATCAACCTTTTCATTTTAATAAAGACCAAAAAAATGGTCATTTTTGAAATTATAAGCATTAGCAGGTTGTTAGAAACTGAAATCAAACAGTTTTCAACTCAAAACTTTATTCTAGGTGATGTTACATTTTCACATAGGACCCCTTGTTCGCAAGGAGCTTCTGAACTCTCTCGTCCATTGAATTTGTCAGGTTTTGGATGGTTTCTGCTTCAATTGTTTTGCATGAGGACAGAATACCCTCCCAGAGCTGTTGCTTAGATGTGAACTGCCTCCCGCCATCATAGACACTCCTTTTAATGATGCTCCAAAGGTTCTGAATGGGGTAGAGGTCAGGGGAGCATGGGGGTCACACCATAAGTTTGTCCCCTTTTATGCCCATATCAGCCAGAGATGCAGATGTTTTATGTGCAGCATGAGATGGTGCATTATCATGCAGAAAAATGATCTTGCTGTGAAATACACGGTTCTTCTTCTTGAACCATGGCAGGAAGTGCTGTTTGAGAAAATCCACATACATTATGGAGTTCATCTTTAGCGCCTTCAGGGATCCTAAAGGGGCCGACAATCTCTCTCCCCATGATTCCAGCCCAAAACATTACTCCACCTCCTCCTTGTTGGCGCTG
Organism: Phyllobates terribilis; assembly: GCF_046119375.1. NCBI lineage: Eukaryota > Metazoa > Chordata > Amphibia > Anura > Dendrobatidae > Phyllobates > Phyllobates terribilis. The sequence goes on along the minus strand of NW_027362769.1, from coordinate 343,963,702 downwards.
TAGCCGTGTTTGCGTGGGGTGTCCATCAACCAGCCATCCTCCACTCCATCCATCTGGACCATCGAGCGCTGCACGGCACTCATCCGTGAACAAAACAGTTTTGAAATCAGTCTTCATGTAATGTTTGGCCCACTGGAGCCGTTTCTGCTTGTGTGAAGTGGATAGAGGAGGTCGACAGGATGGCGTATGCACAGCTGCAAACCTCTGAAGGACCCTGCATCTTGTTGTTCGGGGGACGTTGGAGGCACAAGCAGCTTCAAAAACTTGTCTGCTGCTATGACAAGGCTTTTTTGCCGCTGCTCTTTCAACCTGACGTAATTGCCTGTAGGAAAGAGTCCTCAATTTGCCCTTATCAGCACGCACACGTGTGTACTGTGAATCAGCTACATACTTCTTGATTGCCAAGACACTTCATCCTGATCATCGCACAATGTTGATTGTAGTCATGCCTTGACCTAAACACTCCACAATTTGTTGCTTCTCAGCAGCCGACACATCCTTTTTCTTTCCCATTTTGGCAGAAAATGTAGGCTGCTTAATAATGTGAGAGAGCCTTCTTAAGTAGTCTTGCCTTTCATTGGACACACCTGCCAAACTAATTAGCACAGGTGTCTGCAATTGCTTACAGTGATATAAAGAGCCCTGACACACATCACCATCAATGAGTTTAACTGACAAACAAACAAATTCTTCCCTTATCACTCCTAAACAGTTTTTGCATAATAATTTGGAACGCGGTGTACATGTGCTTTTCCACAAAACACCAGTGGTTCACGTAGTGAATCTTACAGTTCTAACTTGCCAACCGTGGTCTGTATGGAATTGTTCAATAAAGGGCCCAAAATTAAGATAACATAGATGGGAGAGGTCTCTATGAATAGGAATTCCTAAGTATTTGATACCCTGTGAGGGCCAGGCAAAGGGAAAGTTGGACTGGATGGAATCCTATATGGATTTAGGGAGGGAGACATCGAGGGCCTCAGACTTCGCTGCATTGATTTTAAAATTTTACCATGTAACAAAGTGATCTATTTCAGCCATAACAGCAGGGATGGATATATGTGATTGAGTGATATATACTAGGACATCATCAGCAAATAGAGAGCACTTGTACTCGGTGCCTCCCACCTCAATCCACCTAATATTGGGGTTATGGCGAATTGATGAGAGCAGGTGCTCCGTCACTAGGATGTATAAGAGAGGGGACAGAGGACATCCCTGCCTTGTCCCATTGGTGATTGTGAAAGGTGATGAAAATGTTCTGACGCACCCCCTGGGCCTTGGGACACCCGGAGCCGGACCCTTTTTGGTGGATGCTGGTGGTTGTAGTCTTCGTGGCGGCGATCCGGTTCCGTGGCTCAGGGCGGTCAAACCAGTGGCGGAACTATTTATGTGGTTTTGATGTTTAAATGTCCGACTACGCCACCCGTGGATTGCGGTCAGAGTGAACCGCCGCTACAGGGCAGACCGCTAAGGCTGGTGTTGTGGGTGCAGCAGAGCGTAGCATAACTCCCCACGGGAGGAGTATAGCCTCAGGGCAGTGTATGCGGAGGATGGGGGTGATGGTGCAGGGCAGCAGCAGTAACGACACGGAGTCAGTGATGCAGTTCAGGGCCTTTACTCACAGTTCTTATTATCCAGACCACGTCTGCAGGTAACGGCTGCCCACGTCGTACTGTGCTCACCAGGTGAGGGGCTCAGACAACTCCCAGATAACTTTGGAGCGCTTCACAGGACCCCCTTTGTGTGTCCTTTGTCTGGCCTTTCTCACCAACACTTCTGTCCGGCTGCCTCGGGCCTCCTCTTGGTAAACTTGGCGCCAGTTTCCCTGACCCTTTGTGGTGCCTTCCTAGCGGGTGGAGCAAGGGGCTGCGCCACATAAAATGTCAGAGCCTCCGGTTTCTAGCTGAGGGTCGTTTCCTGCCTCCACTAGTTCGGGGACCGGTCTCCCCCTTTGGCCTGACCCCTCCACGCAGGTGGATTCGGGCGTGCGGTGGCGACTCGCCCGTCCGCACCCCTGGGATCTCTTCATTCCTCGTTCCTGGAGCCTTCTCCGCTCCTCTTCCTTCCTTCTCCCTCTTGCAGGCCTGGGCCTCTGTTACTAGGCCCGCCTTCGGAGCAGAGCTCATGCAGAGCCCCTGCTCCCTGCCACTTCTGCTCAGACTTCTCTGCACTGAACTAAGATGGTGCCCACCTTTTATACTCCCTTCTCAATGCACCCAGGAACTGCTTCCTCCCTGCTCCTGCACTGCAGGGTTCCCCTTCCTCAGTGTTCCCTCCCCCCACTCCAGCCAGGGACAGGGACTGTCGTGCCCATCTCAGGGGCATATTGGTCGCCCTGCCCGACGGCAATGTGGTGTAATGCATGCAGGTGTCGGGTCCTGATCCACACTCCATCCTTATCTGAGAGTGAGATATCACACCTCTGGGTGAGGTGCAATACGTCTGTAGCATCCGAGCCCTCGGTGCTACAGTTCCATTTATCTTCAGCCTAGGTGACGTATTGTGATACAGGGCCGTGATTTTGGCTATAAAAGGGTCCCCTAGACCCCTACCCCAAGCTTTTTAAGAGAATCATATATGGCGTGCCAGGAGACTCTATGGAATGCTTTCTCAGCATCCAACGAGAGTATCTACTTACAAATTTTTAACTGCATCTAGCCCAGGAAATACTTTGTGCCTAGTAGCAGTGTCTGCTAGTCAGCGGATTATCCCGGCTGTTAAGCAAGCTACACCACCTGTAGTTTGGACACTTAATTTTTTCAAAGGAAATGCTTCGGGACCACGGGATACACAGTGAAGAGCATCAGGAGGCACCCCAAGGCATAGGGGCTGGGACTGGCACTAGGATGCCTTGCGGTGGACAGCCGAGCTCGATCCTTATAAAAGCTTTTTAACTGCAGCAGCTTTAGTGGACGCTACTAGAGCTGGAATTACGCGGCTGCTGGCATGAGACTTGCCCTCCAATAGATCCTTGTAAATGGATTTAAAGTGTATTCATTCAAATTAGAGGGACAATTTAAATTAAAAAGCTTAGAGCTGCCTCCACCACAGGGGGGCTCTCTCGACCCACCAGCGGACAGGCACCAGTATTGGGAGAGGGGGGCTGGCCGTCAGGGTTCACCGCGGCTCTGGCACAAACCCGGCGACACGGAGGTGGCACGGGCAGGAGCGGACTGGCCGTCTCGGCTTCTCACTTTTTGGATTTTAGAAGGGCATGACATGCCTATATCTGTGTCTCCCCCTCCTTTTACTCCTCCACCTCTTTTCTTTTCGCATGACTATATGTACTTGTCACTTTTCCATGTGTTAGTTGTGTCTTCTGAGCAGTTTGTCAGCTTTTGGACACCTTTGAAGGTGTTTTCTATGTGTTTCTATGTGTTTTTGTTTGCCTGCCATTGGTTTTAACGGTGTTCGAAGGTGTTCGACGAACAGTTCGACGAACAGTTCGGCGAACACACGGGTGTTCGACGAACCGAACCGAACTCGAACACTACGGGGGTGGCTCAACACTACTAGTCAGTCTCCTGACCTTAATCCAATTGAAAACTTGTGGAAGGAGCTCAAGAATAAAGTCCACATGAGACAACCAAAGAACCTAGATAACTTGGAGAAGATCTGCATGGAGGAGTGAGCCAAGATAACTCCACAGACCTGTGCCAACCTGATCAGGTATTATTAGCTGTAATTGCAAACTAGGGTTATTCCACAAAATATTAAACATAGGGGTTGTATAATAATTGACCCACACTTATGTTTAAAATTTAATAAAATTCAACTGAGCAACATAACTTTTTGGTTTGTAATATTTATGCTTCTGTTCATAAATCCTACTCTCGTTTGCAGTTTGAAGGCTCTAACTTATTTGCATCTTATCAAACCAGCTAAATCTGCAGGGGGTTGAATACTACTTGTAGGCACTGTATATCAATCAATCACATATATCCATCCCTGCTGTTATGGCTGAAATAGATCACTTTGTTACATGGTCAAATTTTAAAATCAATACAGCGAAGTCTGAGGCCCTCGATGTCTCCCTCCCCAAATCCATGCTGGATTCCATCCAGTCCAACTTTCCCTTTACCTGGCCCTCATAGGGTATCAAATTCTTAGGAATTCCTATTCATAGAGACCTCTCCCTTCTATGTTATCTTAATTTTGGGCCCTTTATTGAACAACTCCATACAGACCACGGTTGGCAAGTTAGAACTGTAAGATTCACTACGTGAACCACTGGTGTTTTGTGGAAAAGCACATGTACACTGTGTTCCAAATTATTATGCAAAAAGTGTTTAGGAAAGATAAGGGAAGAATTTGTTTGTTTGTCAGTTAAACTCATTGATGGTGATGTGTGTCAGGGCTCTTTATATCACTGTAAGCAATTGCAGACACCTGTGCTAATTAGTTTGGCAGGTGTGTCCAATGAAAGGCAAGACTACTTAAGAAGGCTGTCCTACATTATTAAGCAGCCTACATTTTCTGCCAAAATGGGAAAGAAAAAAGATGTGTCGGCTGATGAGAAGCAACAAATTGTGGAGTGTTTAGGTCAAGGCATGACTACAATCAACATTGTGCGATGATCAGGATGAAGTGTCTTGGCAATCAAGAAGTATGTAGCTGATTCACAGTACACACGTGTGCGTGCTGATAAGGGCAAATTGAGGACTCTTTCCTACAGGCAATTACGTCAGGTTAAAAGAGCAGCGGCAAAAAAGCCTTGTCATAGCAGCAGACAAGTTTTTGAAGCTGCTGGTGCCTCCAACATTCCCCGAACAACAAGATGCAGGGTCCTTCAGAGGTTTGCAGCTGTGCGTACGCCATCCTGTCGGCCTCCTCTATCCACTGCACACAAGCAGAAACGGCTCCAGTGGGCCAAACAATACATGAAGACTGACTTCAAAACTGTTTTGTTCACGTATGAGTGCTGTGCAACGCTCGATGGTCCAGATGGATGGAGTGGAGGATGGCTGGTTGATGGACACCCCCACGCAAACACGGCTACAGCGCCAAAAAGGAGAAGGTGGAGTAATGTTTTGGGCTGGAATCATGGGGAGAGAGATTGTCAGCCCCTTTAGGATCCCTAAAGGGGTAAAGATGAACTCCATAATGTATGTGGAGTTTCTCAAGCAGCACTTCCTGCCGTGGTTCAAGAAGAAGAACCGTGTATTCCGCAGCAAGATCATTTTCATGCATGATAATGCACCGTCTCATGCTGCACATAACACATCTGCATCTCTAGCTGATATGGGCATAAAAGGGGACAAACTTATGATGTGACACCCATGCTGACACTGACCTCTACCCCATTCAGAACCTCTGGAGCATCATCGAAAGGAGTGTCTATGATGGCGGGAGGCAGTTCACATCTAAGCAACAGCTCTGGGAGGGTATTCTGTCTTCATGCAAAACAATTGAAGCAGAAACCATCCAAAACCTGACAAATTCAATGGACGAGAGAGTTCAGAAGCTCCTTTCGAACAAGGGGTCCTATGTGCAAATGTAACATCACCTAGAATAAAGTTTTGAGTTGAAAACTGTTTGATTTCAGTTTCTAATAACCTGCTAATGCTTATAATTTCAAAAATGATCATTTTTTTGGTCTTTATTAAAATGAAAAGGTTGATCGAAGAGTGTGGGGGATCTAAGAGTGTGGCTACCCAGTAGTCAGGATTACTTCGAATTCTGACAATCTGAGGGTCATGTTGCAGGTAGTGCAGCAAGAAGGCACTTATGTGTCTTGCGCATCTCGGAGCCCCAAAATTATTTTCCGGGCTAGATGCAGCTAAAAATTATTATTCATTTTAAATCTGGTGGAGCTTAGTATAGATGGCCTAATAGAATCAGTACTGCACACTGCTACAAAGCCCAAATTATTTTCCAGCCAAGATACAGATAAACATGATTAGTAATTTTAAATCTGGTGGAGCTTAGTATAGCTGGCCTAATAGAATCAGTACTGCACACTGCTACAAAGCCCAAATTATTTTCCAGCCAAGATACAGATAAACATGATTAGTAATTTGAAAGCTTAAAACGGTTGGTGAGGTGATTTTAACCAATCATCAAGCTTTTACTCTCCCCAGGATGACACAGGGGTAGAAAAGTCGTTTCGGATCCATGATTTGTTCATTTTTATGAACGTGAGTCTGTCTACATTATCAGTGGAGAGCCACGTGCTCTTATCTGTCAGCACACCACCAGCAGCGCTGAACACACGTTCAGACAGAACGCTGGCTGCGGGGCATGACAAGATCTCCAAGGCGTAAGTGGCGAGCTCCGGCCATTTATCCGGATTGGAAGCCCAAAAAGAGCAAGGGTCCAGTGACATAGTCATGGCTTCAATGTTTACTTGGAGATACTCCTGTACCATCGTCTCTAGTCGTTGACTATGCATCAGACTTCTTGTCTCCTGTGGCCTTGCAAAGGATGAGCTAAAAAAGTGGTGAAATGATTCCGCAAAATTGATGTTACCAGCAGATACTGTGTTTCTGTTACGGTTTGAGTGCTGAACACTCGACGGTCCCATGTTTGGCAAGTTGGAACTGTGAGATTCACTACGTGCACCACTGGTGTTTTGTGGAAAAGCACATGTAAGATTCTGAAACAGTCTCTGCTGATACTATTGCATGCGTGCATCCCTTTCTATGGCAGGAATTATTTCTGCAAATTTACTTTTGTACCGTGGATCTAACAGTGTGGCAACCCAGTAGTCAGGATTATTTCTAATTCTCCCAATTCGAGGGTCATGTTGCAGGTAGTGCAACAAGAAGGCACTCATGTGTCTAGTGCATCCAGGAGCACCAAGTCGCTGTTGTGTTGGTGGCGAGGTAACAATCATGCTTCCTTCCCCTGTCCTCTCCCCCCAACCTCACACAACAGAAATGTGATCAAGGTCTCCCTCATCTGATGAGTCTTCCATCAGTTCTTCCTCCACTTCTTCCTGGGCTCCTGCACCTTCCTCACTAGTTTGGCTGCTACCATGAGCCCTGGTAAAACCATCTCCCCCACCCTCACATGCCTGCCGCCTTGGTGCTGCCGACCATCTGGACCTTGCAGATGTTAGCCCTTCCGCAAACAAATCCTCCTCCTCTACTTCCTCCACCTCCTCTTGTGCCACCACCTGACTCCGAATTCTGTTTAACATGTGCTCCAGCATGTAAATCACCGGAATAGTCATGCTGATAATGGCATCATCAGCACTACACATCTTCATCGCCATTTCAAAACTGTGCAGAAGGGTGCATAGGTCCCTGATCTGAGACCACTCCTCCAGCGTGATTTGCCCCACCTCTGGATCCCGTTGGCCCAGGCTATACGTCAGAACGTATTGCACCAGGGCTTGTCGGTGCTGCCACAGTCACTGCAACATGTGCGGAGTTGAATTCCACTGGGTAGGCACATCGCATTTTAGCCAGTGAAGTGGCAGGCCCAACGACTTCTGTAAAGATGTAAGTCGCTGAGCTGCGGAATGCGAACGGTGGAAGTGAGCACACAGCGACCGTGACCTCTGCAGAAGGCCATCTAGTCCGGGATAGTGGGCTAAAAATTGCTGGACAACCAGGTTCAACACGTGAGCCATACAAGGCACGTGTGTGACATTGCCCTGGCGAAGGGCCACACCCAGGTTTGCAGCATTGTCGCACACGGCCTTCCCTGGTTTCAGGTCCAGTGGAGACAACCATTCATGAAATTGGTTCTCCAGAGCTGACCACAACTCCTCAGCTGTGTGATTCACATTTCCCAGACATTTCAAAGTAAAAACCACCTGATGACTTTGAGCCCTACTGCCAGCATAGTATGGAGGTGTGCAGGATCCCTTCTGTGCAGTTAGAAAGCTTGTGGCATGACCAGACAGGCTTTGGGTGCAGGTGGAGGACCGAGAGGAGGTTGAGGAGGCAGAAGCAGTCGAGGAACTTTGACATAAAGAGGATTGACGCACAACTCGTGGGGACGGCAAGACTTGGACAGCAGCCCCTTGTCCTGCTGTCACCATAGTTACCCAGTGCCCAGTCAGCGACATCTAACGCCCCTGGCCATGCCTACTCGTCCAAGTGTCTGTGGTGAAATGCACCCTGTCACACACCGAGTTTCTCAAAGAAGCGGTGATGTTGTGTGCGACATGCTGGTGGAGCGCAGGCACACCTTTGTTTGAGAAGTAGTGCCGACTGGGGCACTGCGACGGACATAAGGTCTCGAAAATCCTCTGTGTCCACCAGGCATTTCTGTAGCCATGAGCTTGCAGATGGTGAAGTTCAACCTCTTAGCTTTCTCATGGCTAGGAGGAAATGGTCTTTTACTTTTCCACATCTGAGGGACTGAGGGCGGGCTGTTGTGCTTAGACAGGGTTGATAAGGGTGTCCCCGGCAAACTGCCGGTCTGTGAGGAAGATGCAGGTGGACATGTTAGGTTGCCTTGATCCAAAGGTGGTGCTATCGATGTCGGACAGCGCTCAACACCAGCTGGTGTTACCACCTCCAAAGAAAATGATGATCTGCCAATCACGCTGGCTGTTGCGGGTAAAGAGGTGGCAGGTCTGCGTCCCAAAACAGGTGTGACTGCTGTCCCCCCAGTCACAGAGGATGAAGACGCCGCAGATGCACAAGATGGGGCAGACGGTGGTTGGCCCGGCCGGCTAGGCCGCATTGTAGCACAGTGAGCTTCCCAGTTCCCACTGCAACTTATGCTTCATGTCCATGTGCCGGTTCATTCATGAAGTACTCAAACTATGTATTTTTTGGCTTCTACTTGCCCAGGCTATGCAAGGCTTAGCACCCATGCGACCTGAAGAGCCACCACGACTTGTGGTCAGAGGCAGAGTTGTGTTTGAGGATGCAGTTGTTGACGTGATTCCAGTACTACGTCTCTGACTAGGAAGGCGCAACCTGACCTCGTCGTCACTAGCATCCTCCTCCACCTCCTCTGCTGACCTCATCTCTTAGCTGACTGTGGGTTGACAGTGAGTGGGATCTCCAACCTCATCATCACCACCCTGTGTGTTATCACACCCGTCGTCCTCAGAGCCAACCTGTTCCTGCCCTGACAAAAAACTAAAGTTGTCGCTCCAATCAGGTATTTGAGTCTCATCATCGTCTTCCTCATTGTCTCCACCAACAGGAGTTACAGTTTGGGAATGAGGGTCTACATTATGGTCAGAACCTTCTGCGTCAGGTCCTGGATTCGACTCATAAAGATTCTGGGCATCAGTGCAGATCATTTTCTCGTCTGGATTCACAGAAGCGCTGGAGCCGACATCTGATTCCCAGGCTATAGTATGAGTAAACAGCTCTGCAGACTCAACCATCTGTTCTACCTCATACTCAGACGGGCAGCTGGAGATTTGGGAGCTGTGAGGAAGCAAGTGCGATTGGGGTGACACCTTTGACGACTGGAGTATTTGTGATGTTGAATTTGATGTGGAGGAGAGCCCACTTAAAGGAGCACTTGATATCCGTTGAAGCACCTGCTGTTTTTGTGCCTCATCTGGAATTTGTAGCGATTGGCATGGCCGTTAGAAAGGGATCTTATCACATTGTCCGCTAAAAGAAGTAGACATTTTAGTTTTGCTGGAAGATGGTCTTTCTTCTGCAGATGTTAATGTTGCTTTAACACCTACTCCACGGACAAAACCTTTTTTCCCCTTCCCAACACACCTATTCCCCTTTGCACCATCAGCAGGCCTTTTTCCACTCATTTTGGTGGTTAACTAATTCACAACTCTGGAGTTGTTTGCACAAAAAAACAATGGATGGGAACCGAGCAGAGCTGAGTGGCCAAACTGTGGTATTAGGCCAACACTATTGTCTGGGTTAGATGCAGAAAAAAATTATATTCAGTTTGCAACCTGATGGAGGTCAGTATAGATGGACTAATAAAACCAGTCCCACACACAGCTAGAAGCCCAAATATTTTTTCTGAGCTAGATGCAGAAAAAAATTATATTCAATTTGCAACGTGATGGAGGTCAGTATAGATGGACTAATAGAACAAGTACCACACACTGATAGAAGCCCAAATATTTTTTCAGAGCTAGATGCAGAAAAAAATTATATTCAATTTTCAACCTGATGGAGGTCAGTATAGATGGACTAATAGAACAAGTCCCACACACTGCTAGTAGGCCAAATATTTTTTCAGAGATAGATGCAGAAAAAAATTATATTCAATGTGCAACCTGATGAAGGTAAGTCTAGATGGACTAATAGAACAAGTCCCACACACTGGTAGAAGGCCAAATATTTTTTCAGAGCTAGATGCAGAAAAATATTATATTCAATTTGCAACCTGATGGAGGTCAGTATAGATGGACTAATAGAACAAGTCCCACACACTGCTAGAAGGCCAAATATTTTTTCAGAGCTAGATGCAGAAAAATATTATATTCAATTTGCAATCTGATGGAGGTCAGTATAGATGGACTAATAGACCAAGTCCCACACACTGCTAGAAAGCCAAATATTGTTTCAGAGTTAGATGCAGAAAAATATTATATTCAATTTGCAATCTGATGGAGGTCAGTATAGATGGACTAATAGAACAAGTCCCACACACAGGTAGAAGCCCAAATATTTTTTCAGAGCTAGATGCAAAAAAAAATTATATTCAATTTGCAACCTGATGGAGGTCAGTATAGATGGACTAATAGAACAAGTCCCACACACTGCAAGAAGGCCAAATATTTTTTCAGAGCTAGATGCAGAAAAAAATTATATTCAATTTGCAACCTGATGGAGTTCAGTATAGATGGACTAATAGAACTAGTGCCACACACTGCTAGAAGGCCAAATATTTTTTCAGAGCTAGATGCAGAAAAAAATTATATTCAATTTGCAACCTGATGAAGGTCAGTATAGATGGACTAATAGAACAAGTCCCACACACTGCTAGAAGGTCAAATATTTTTTCAGAGCTAGATGCAGAAAAATATTATATTCAATTTGCAACCTGATGGAGGTCAGTATAGATGGACTAATAGACCAAGTCCCACACACTGCTAGAAAGCCAAATATTTTTTCAGAGTTAGATGCACAAAAAAATTATATTCAATTTGCAACGTGATGGAGGTCATTATAGATGGACTAATAGAACAAGTCCCACACACAGCTAGAAGCCCAAATATTTTTTCAGAGCTAGATGCAGAAAAAAATTATATTCAATTTGCAACGTGATGGAGGTCAGTATAGATGGACTAATAGAACAAGTCCCACACACAGCTAGGAGCCCAAATATTTTCTCAGAGGTAGATGCAGAAAAAAATTATATTCAGTTTGCAACCTGATGGAGGTCAGTATAGATGGACTAATAGAACAAGTCTCACACACAGCTAGAAGCCCAAATATTTTTTCAGAGCTAGATGCAGAAAAAAACTGTATTCAATTTGCAACGTGATGGAGGTCAGTATAGATGGACTAATAGAACAAGTCCCACACACAGCTAGAAGCCCAAATATTTTTTCAGAGGTAGATGCAGAAAAAAATTATGTTCAGATTGCAACCTGATGGAGGTCAGTATAGATGGACTAATAGAACAAGTCTCACACACAGCTAGAAGCCCAAATATTTTTTCAGAGCTAGATGCAGAAAAAAACTATATTCAATTTGCAACGTGATGGAGCTCAGTATAGATGGACTAATAGAACTAGTCCCACACACAGCTAGAAGCCCAAATATTTTTTCAGAGCTAGATGCAGAAAAAAATTATATTCAATTTGCAACCTGATGGAGGTCAGTATAGATGGACTAATAGAACAAGTCCCACACACTGCTAGAAGGCCAAATATTTTGTCAGAGCTAGATGCAGAAAAAAATTATATTCAATTTGCAACCTGATGGAGGTCAGTATAGATGGACTAATAGAACAAGTCCCACACACAGCTAGAAGGCCAAATATTTTTTAAGAGCTAGATGCAAAAAAAAATTATATTCAATTTGCAACCTGATGGAGGTCAGTATAGATGGACTAATAGAACAAGTCCCACACACTGCAAGAAGGCCAAATATTTTTTCAGAGCTAGATGCAGAAAAAAATTATATTCAATTTGCAACCTGATGGAGTTCAGTATAGATGGACTAATAGAACTAGTGCCACACACTGCTAGAAGGCCAAATATTTTTTCAGAGCTAGATGCAGAAAAAAATTATATTCAATTTGCAACCTGATGAAGGTCAGTATAGATGGACTAATAGAACAAGTCCCACACACTGCTAGAAGGTCAAATATTTTTTCAGAGCTAGATGCAGAAAAATATTATATTCAATTTGCAACCTGATGGAGGTCAGTATAGATGGACTAATAGACCAAGTCCCACACACTGCTAGAAAGCCAAATATTTTTTCAGAGTTAGATGCACAAAAAAATTATATTCAATTTGCAACGTGATGGAGGTCATTATAGATGGACTAATAGAACAAGTCCCACACACAGCTAGAAGCCCAAATATTTTTTCAGAGCTAGATGCAGAAAAAAATTATATTCAATTTGCAACGTGATGGAGGTCAGTATAGATGGACTAATAGAACAAGTCCCACACACAGCTAGGAGCCCAAATATTTTCTCAGAGGTAGATGCAGAAAAAAATTATATTCAGTTTGCAACCTGATGGAGGTCAGTATAGATGGACTAATAGAACAAGTCTCACACACAGCTAGAAGCCCAAATATTTTTTCAGAGCTAGATGCAGAAAAAAACTATATTCAATTTGCAACGTGATGGAGGTCAGTATAGATGGACTAATAGAACAAGTCCCACACACAGCTAGAAGCCCAAATATTTTTTCAGAGGTAGATGCAGAAAAAAATTATGTTCAGATTGCAACCTGATGGAGGTCAGTATAGATGGACTAATAGAACAAGTCTCACACACAGCTAGAAGCCCAAATATTTTTTCAGAGCTAGATGCAGAAAAAAACTATATTCAATTTGCAACGTGATGGAGCTCAGTATAGATGGACTAATAGAACTAGTCCCACACACAGCTAGAAGCCCAAATATTTTTTCAGAGCTAGATGCAGAAAAAAATTATATTCAATTTGCAACCTGATGGAGGTCAGTATAGATGGACTAATAGAACAAGTCCCACACACTGCTAGAAGGCCAAATATTTTGTCAGAGCTAGATGCAGAAAAAAATTATATTCAATTTGCAACCTGATGGAGGTCAGTATAGATGGACTAATAGAACAAGTCCCACACACAGCTAGAAGGCCAAATATTTTTTCAGAGCTAGATGCAGAAAAATATTTTATTCAATTTGCAATCTGATGGAGGTCAGTATAGATAGACTAATAGACTAAGTCCCACACACTGCTAGAAAGTCAAATATTTTTTCAGAGTTAGATGCAGAAAAAAATTATATTCAATTTGCAACGTGATGGAGGTCATTATAGATGGACTAATAGAACAAGTCCCACACACAGCTAGAAGCCCAAATATTTTTTCAGAGCTAGATGCAGAAAAAAATTATATTCAATTTGCAACGTGATGGAGGTCAGTATAGATGGACTAATAGAACAAGTCGCACACACAGCTAGGAGCCCAAATATTTTCTCAGAGGTAGATGCAGAAAAAAATTATATTCAGTTTGCAACCTGATGGAGGTCAGTATAGATGGACTAATAGAACAAGTCTCACACACAGCTAGAAGCCCAAATATTTTTTCAGAGCTAGATGCAGAAAAAAACTATATTCAATTTGCAACGTGATGGAGGTCAGTATAGATGGACTAATAGAACAAGTCCCACACACAGCTAGAAGCCCAAATATTTTTTCAGAGGTAGATGCAGAAAAAAATTATATTCAGTTTGCAACCTGATGGAGGTCAGTATAGATGGACTAATAGAACAAGTCTCACACACAGCTAGAAGCCCAAATATTTTTTCAGAGCTAGATGCAGAAAAAAACTATATTCAATTTGCAACGTGATGGAGGTCAGTATAGATGGACTAATAGAACTAGTCCCACACACAGCTAGAAGCCCAAATATTTTTTCAGAGCTAGATGCAGAAAAAAATTATATTCAATTTGCAACCTGATGGAGGTCAGTATAGATGGACTAATAGAACAAGTCCCACACACTGCTAGAAGGCCAAATATTTTGTCAGAGCTAGATGCAGAAAAAAATTATATTCAATTTGCAACCTGATGGAGGTCAGTATAGATGGATAAATAGAACAAGTCAAACACACAGCTAGAAGGTAAAATATTTTTTCAGAGCTAGATGCAGAAAAATATTATATTCAATTTGCAATCTGATGGAGGTCAGTATAGATGGACTAATAGACTAAGTCCCACACACTGCTAGAAAGCCAAATATTTTTTCAGAGTTAGATGCAGAAAAAAATTATATTCAATTTGCAACGTGATGGAGGTCAGTATAGATGGACTAATAGAACAAGTCCCACACACAGCTAGAAGCCCAAATGTTTTTTCAGAGCAAGATGCAAAAAAAAATTATATTCAATTTGCATCCTGATGGAGGTCAGTAGAGATGGACTAATAGAACAAGTCCCACACACTGCTAGAAGGCCAAATATTTTTTCAGAGCTAAATGCAGAAAAAAATTATATTCAATTTGCAACCTGATGAAGGTCAGAATAAATGGACTAATAGACCAAGTCCCACACACTGCTAGAAAGCCAAATATTTTTTCAGAGTTAGATGCAGAAAAAAGTTATATTCAATTTGCAACGTGATGGAGGTCAGTATAGATGGACTAATAGAACACGTCCCACACACACAGCTAGAAGCCGAAATATTTTTTCAGAGCTAGATGCAGAAAAAAATTATATTAAATTTGCAATCTGATGGACGTCAGTATAGATGGACTAATAGACCAAGTCCCACACACTGCTAGAAAGCCAAATATTTTTTCAGAGTTAGATGCAGAAAAAAATTATATTCAATTTGCAACGTGATGGAGGTCAGTATAGATAGACTAATAGAACAAGTCCCACACACAGCTAGAAGCCCAAATATTTTTTCAGAGGTAGATGCAAAAAAAAATTATATTCAATTTGCAACCTGATGGAGGTCATTATAGATGGACTAATAGAACCAGTCCCACACACTGCTAGAAGGCCAAATATTTTTTCAGAGCTAGATGCAGAAAAATAATATATTCAATTTGCAATCTGATGGAGGTCAGTATAGATGGATCAATAAACCAAGTCCCACACACTGCTAGAACACCTAATATTTTTTCAGAGTTAGATGCAGAAAAAAATTATATTCAATTTCCAACGTGATGGAGGTCAGTATAGATGGACTAATAGAACAAGTCCCACACACAGCTAGAAGCCCAAATATTTTTTCAGAGCTAGATGCAGAAAAAAATTATATTCAATTTGCAACGTGATGGAGGTCAGTATAGATGGACTAATAGAACAAGTCCCACACACAGCTAGGAGCCCAAATATTTTCTCAGAGGTAGATGCAGAAAAAAATTATATTCAGTTTGCAACCTGATGGAGGTCAGTATAGATGGACTAATAGAACAAGTCTCACACACAGCTAGAAGCCCAAATATTTTTTCAGAGCTAGATGCAGAAAAAAACTATATTCAATTTGCAACGTGATGGAGGTCAGTATAGATGGACTAATAGAACAAGTCCCACACACAGCTAGAAGCCCAAATATTTTCTCAGAGGTAGATGCAGAAAAAAATTATATTCAGTTTGCAACCTGATGGAGGTCAGTATAGATGGACTAATAGAACAAGTCTCACACACAGCTAGAAGCCCAAATATTTTTTCAGAGCTAGATGCAGAAAAAAACTGTATTCAATTTGCAACGTGATGGAGGTCAGTATAGATGGACTAATAGAACAAGTCCCACACACAGCTAGAAGCCCAAATATTTTTTCAGAGGTAGATGCAGAAAAAAATTATGTTCAGATTGCAACCTGATGGAGGTCAGTATAGATGGACTAATAGAACAAGTCTCACACACAGCTAGAAGCCCAAATATTTTTTCAGAGCTAGATGCAGAAAAAAACTATATTCAATTTGCAACGTGATGGAGCTCAGTATAGATGGACTAATAGAACTAGTCCCACACACAGCTAGAAGCCCAAATATTTTTTCAGAGCTAGATGCAGAAAAAAATTATATTCAATTTGCAACCTGATGGAGGTCAGTATAGATGGACTAATAGAACAAGTCCCACACACTGCTAGAAGGCCAAATATTTTGTCAGAGCTAGATGCAGAAAAAAATTATATTCAATTTGCAACCTGATGGAGGTCAGTATAGATGGACTAATAGAACAAGTCCCACACACAGCTAGAAGGCCAAATATTTTTTAAGAGCTAGATGCAAAAAAAAATTATATTCAATTTGCAACCTGATGGAGGTCAGTATAGATGGACTAATAGAACAAGTCCCACACACTGCAAGAAGGCCAAATATTTTTTCAGAGCTAGATGCAGAAAAAAATTATATTCAATTTGCAACCTGATGGAGTTCAGTATAGATGGACTAATAGAACTAGTGCCACACACTGCTAGAAGGCCAAATATTTTTTCAGAGCTAGATGCAGAAAAAAATTATATTCAATTTGCAACCTGATGAAGGTCAGTATAGATGGACTAATAGAACAAGTCCCACACACTGCTAGAAGGTCAAATATTTTTTCAGAGCTAGATGCAGAAAAATATTATATTCAATTTGCAACCTGATGGAGGTCAGTATAGATGGACTAATAGACCAAGTCCCACACACTGCTAGAAAGCCAAATATTTTTTCAGAGTTAGATGCACAAAAAAATTATATTCAATTTGCAACGTGATGGAGGTCATTATAGATGGACTAATAGAACAAGTCCCACACACAGCTAGAAGCCCAAATATTTTTTCAGAGCTAGATGCAGAAAAAAATTATATTCAATTTGCAACGTGATGGAGGTCAGTATAGATGGACTAATAGAACAAGTCCCACACACAGCTAGGAGCCCAAATATTTTCTCAGAGGTAGATGCAGAAAAAAATTATATTCAGTTTGCAACCTGATGGAGGTCAGTATAGATGGACTAATAGAACAAGTCTCACACACAGCTAGAAGCCCAAATATTTTTTCAGAGCTAGATGCAGAAAAAAACTATATTCAATTTGCAACGTGATGGAGGTCAGTATAGATGGACTAATAGAACAAGTCCCACACACAGCTAGAAGCCCAAATATTTTTTCAGAGGTAGATGCAGAAAAAAATTATGTTCAGATTGCAACCTGATGGAGGTCAGTATAGATGGACTAATAGAACAAGTCTCACACACAGCTAGAAGCCCAAATATTTTTTCAGAGCTAGATGCAGAAAAAAACTATATTCAATTTGCAACGTGATGGAGCTCAGTATAGATGGACTAATAGAACTAGTCCCACACACAGCTAGAAGCCCAAATATTTTTTCAGAGCTAGATGCAGAAAAAAATTATATTCAATTTGCAACCTGATGGAGGTCAGTATAGATGGACTAATAGAACAAGTCCCACACACTGCTAGAAGGCCAAATATTTTGTCAGAGCTAGATGCAGAAAAAAATTATATTCAATTTGCAACCTGATGGAGGTCAGTATAGATGGACTAATAGAACAAGTCCCACACACAGCTAGAAGGCCAAATATTTTTTCAGAGCTAGATGCAGAAAAATATTTTATTCAATTTGCAATCTGATGGAGGTCAGTATAGATAGACTAATAGACTAAGTCCCACACACTGCTAGAAAGTCAAATATTTTTTCAGAGTTAGATGCAGAAAAAAATTATATTCAATTTGCAACGTGATGGAGGTCATTATAGATGGACTAATAGAACAAGTCCCACACACAGCTAGAAGCCCAAATATTTTTTCAGAGCTAGATGCAGAAAAAAATTATATTCAATTTGCAACGTGATGGAGGTCAGTATAGATGGACTAATAGAACAAGTCGCACACACAGCTAGGAGCCCAAATATTTTCTCAGAGGTAGATGCAGAAAAAAATTATATTCAGTTTGCAACCTGATGGAGGTCAGTATAGATGGACTAATAGAACAAGTCTCACACACAGCTAGAAGCCCAAATATTTTTTCAGAGCTAGATGCAGAAAAAAACTATATTCAATTTGCAACGTGATGGAGGTCAGTATAGATGGACTAATAGAACAAGTCCCACACACAGCTAGAAGCCCAAATATTTTTTCAGAGGTAGATGCAGAAAAAAATTATATTCAGTTTGCAACCTGATGGAGGTCAGTATAGATGGACTAATAGAACAAGTCTCACACACAGCTAGAAGCCCAAATATTTTTTCAGAGCTAGATGCAGAAAAAAACTATATTCAATTTGCAACGTGATGGAGGTCAGTATAGATGGACTAATAGAACTAGTCCCACACACAGCTAGAAGCCCAAATATTTTTTCAGAGCTAGATGCAGAAAAAAATTATATTCAATTTGCAACCTGATGGAGGTCAGTATAGATGGACTAATAGAACAAGTCCCACACACTGCTAGAAGGCCAAATATTTTGTCAGAGCTAGATGCAGAAAAAAATTATATTCAATTTGCAACCTGATGGAGGTCAGTATAGATGGATAAATAGAACAAGTCAAACACACAGCTAGAAGGTAAAATATTTTTTCAGAGCTAGATGCAGAAAAATATTATATTCAATTTGCAATCTGATGGAGGTCAGTATAGATGGAGTAATAGACTAAGTCCCACACACTGCTAGAAAGCCAAATATTTTTTCAGAGTTAGATGCAGAAAAAAATTATATTCAATTTGCAACGTGATGGAGGTCAGTATAGATGGACTAATAGAACAAGTCCCACACACAGCTAGAAGCCCAAATGTTTTTTCAGAGCAAGATGCAAAAAAAAATTATATTCAATTTGCATCCTGATGGAGGTCAGTAGAGATGGACTAATAGAACAAGTCCCACACACTGCTAGAAGGCCAAATATTTTTTCAGAGCTAAATGCAGAAAAAAATTATATTCAATTTGCAACCTGATGAAGGTCAGAATAAATGGACTAATAGACCAAGTCCCACACACTGCTAGAAAGCCAAATATTTTTTCAGAGTTAGATGCAGAAAAAAGTTATATTCAATTTGCAACGTGATGGAGGTCAGTATAGATGGACTAATAGAACACGTCCCACACACACAGCTAGAAGCCGAAATATTTTTTCAGAGCTAGATGCAGAAAAAAATTATATTAAATTTGCAATCTGATGGACGTCAGTATAGATGGACTAATAGACCAAGTCCCACACACTGCTAGAAAGCCAAATATTTTTTCAGAGTTAGATGCAGAAAAAAATTATATTCAATTTGCAACGTGATGGAGGTCAGTATAGATAGACTAATAGAACAAGTCCCACACACAGCTAGAAGCCCAAATATTTTTTCAGAGGTAGATGCAAAAAAAAATTATATTCAATTTGCAACCTGATGGAGGTCATTATAGATGGACTAATAGAACCAGTCCCACACACTGCTAGAAGGCCAAATATTTTTTCAGAGCTAGATGCAGAAAAATAATATATTCAATTTGCAATCTGATGGAGGTCAGTATAGATGGATCAATAAACCAAGTCCCACACACTGCTAGAACACCTAATATTTTTTCAGAGTTAGATGCAGAAAAAAATTATATTCAATTTCCAACGTGATGGAGGTCAGTATAGATGGACTAATAGAACAAGTCCCACACACAGCTAGAAGCCCAAATATTTTTTCAGAGCTAGATGCAGAAAAAAATTATATTCAATTTGCAACGTGATGGAGGTCAGTATAGATGGACTAATAGAACAAGTCCCACACACAGCTAGGAGCCCAAATATTTTCTCAGAGGTAGATGCAGAAAAAAATTATATTCAGTTTGCAACCTGATGGAGGTCAGTATAGATGGACTAATAGAACAAGTCTCACACACAGCTAGAAGCCCAAATATTTTTTCAGAGCTAGATGCAGAAAAAAACTATATTCAATTTGCAACGTGATGGAGGTCAGTATAGATGGACTAATAGAACAAGTCCCACACACAGCTAGAAGCCCAAATATTTTTTCAGAGGTAGATGCAGAAAAAAATTATATTCAGTTTGCAACCTGATGGAGGTCAGTATAGATGGACTAATAGAACAAGTCTCACACACAGCTAGAAGCCCAAATATTTTTTCAGAGCTAGATGCAGAAAAAAACTATATTCAATTTGCAACGTGATGGAGGTCAGTACAGATGGACTAATAGAACTAGTCCCACACACAGCTAGACGCCCAAATATTTTTTCAGAGCTAGATGCAGAAAAAAATTATATTCAATTTGCAACCTGATGGAGGTCAGTATAGATGGACTAATAGAACAAGTCCCACACACTGCTAGAAGGCCAAATATTTTGTCAGAGCTAGATGCAGAAAAAAATTATATTCAATTTGCAACCTGATGGAGGTCAGTATAGATGGACTAATAGAACAAGTCCCACACACAGCTAGAAGGCCAAATATTTTTTCAGAGTTAGATGCAGAAAAAAATTATATTCAATTTGCAACGTGATGGAGGTCAGTATAGATAGACTAATAGAACAAGTCCCACACACAGCTAGAAGCCCAAATATTTTTTCAGAGGTAGATGCAAAAAAAAATTATATTCAATTTGCAACCTGATGGAGGTCATTATAGATGGACTAATAGAACCAGTCCCACACACTGTTAGAAGGCCAAATATTTTTTCAGAGCTAGATGCAGAAAAATAATATATTCAATTTGCAATCTGATGGAGGTCAGTATAGATGGATCAATAAACCAAGTCCCACACACTGCTAGAAAGCCTAATATTTTTTCAGAGTTAGATGCAGAAAAAAATTATATTCAATTTCCAACGTGATGGAGGTCAGTATAGATGGACTAATAGAACAAGTCCCACACACAGCTAGAAGCCCAAATATTTTTTCAGAGCTAGATGCAGAAAAAAATTATATTCAATTTGCAACGTGATGGAGGTCAGTATAGATGGACTAATAGAACAAGTCACACACACAGCTAGAAGCCCAAATATTTTCTCAGAGGTAGATGCAGAAAAAAATTATATTCAGTTTGCAACCTGATGGAGGTCAGTATAGATGGACTAATAGAACAAGTCCCACACACAGCTAGAAGCCCAAAAATTTTTTCAGAGCTAGATACAGAAAAAAATTATATTCAATTTGCAACGTGATGGAGGTCAGTATAGATGAACTAATAGAACAAGTCCCACACACAGCTAGAAGGCCAAATATTTTTTCAGTTGTAGATGCAGAAACAAATTATATTCAGTTTGCAACCTGATGGTGGTCAGTATAGATGGACTAATAGAACAAGTCCCACACACAGCTAGAAGCCCAAATATTTTTTCAGAGCTAGATGCAGAAAAAAATTATATTCAATTTTCAACCTCATGGAGGTCAGTATAGATGGACTAATAGAACAAGTCCCACACACTGCTAGAATCCCAAATGTTTTTTCAGAGCTAGATGCAGAAAAAAATTATATTCAATTTGCAACCTGTTGGAGGTCAGTATAGATGGACTAATAGAACAAGTCCCACACACAGCTAGAAGCCCAAATATTTTTTCAGAGGTAGATGCAGAAAAAAATTATATTCAATTTGCAACTTGATGGAGGTCAGTATATATGGACTAATAGAACAAGTCTCACACACAGCTAGAAGCCCAAATATTTTTTCAGAGCTACAGTAGATGCAGAAAAAAACTATATTCAATTTGCAACGTGATGGAGGTCAGTATAGATGGACTAATAGAACAAGTCCCACACACAGCTAGAAGCCCAAATATTTTTTCAGAGGTAGATGCAGAAAAAAATTATATTCAGTTTGCAACCTGATGGAGGTCAGTGTAGATAGACTAATAGAACAAGTCCCACACACAGCTAGAAGCCCAAATATTTTTTCAGAGCTAGATGCAGAAAAAAATTATATTCAATTTGCAACCTGATGGAGGTCAGTATAGATGGACTAATAGAACAAGTCCCACACACTGCTAGAAGGCCAAATATTTTTTCAGAACTAGATGCAGTAAAATATTATATTCAATTTGCAATCTGATGGAGGTCAGTATAGATGGACTAATAGACCAAGTCCCACACACTGCTAGAAAGCCAAATATTTTTTAGAGTTAGATGCAGAAAAAAATTATATTCAATTTGCAACGTGATGGAAGTCAGTATAGATGGACTAATAGAACAAGTCCCACACACAGGTAGAAGCCCAAATATTTTTTCAGAGCTAGATGCAAAAAAAAATTATATTCAATTTGCAACCTGATGGAGGTCAGTATAGATGGACAAATAGAACAAGTCCCACACACTGCTAGAAGGCCAATTATTTTTTCAGAGCTAGATGCAGAAAAAAATTATATTCAATTTGCAACCTGATGGAGGTCAGTATAGATGGACTAATAGAACAAGTGCCACACACTGCTAGAAGGCCAAATATTTTTTCAGAGCTAGATGCAGAAAAAAATTATATTCAATTTGCAAACTGATGAAGGTCAGTATAGATGGACTAATAGAACAAGTCCCACACACTGCTAGAAGGCCAAATATTTTTTCAGAGCTAGATGCAGAAAAATATTATATTCAATTTGCAACCTGATGGAGGTCAGTATAGATGGACTAATAGAACAAGTCCCACACACTGCTAGAAGGCCAAATATTTTTTCAGAGCTAGATGCAGAAAAATATTATATTCAATTTGCAACCTGATGGAGGTCAGTTTAGATGGACTAATAGAACAAGTCCCACACACTGCTAGAAGGCCAAATATTTTATCAGGGCGAGATGCAGAAAAATATTATATTCAATTTGCAACCTGATGGAGGTCAGTATAGATGAAATAATAGAACACGTCCCACACACAGCTAGAAGCCCAAATATTTTTTCAGAGCTAGATGCAGAAAAAAATTATATTCAATTTGCAACCTGATGGAGGTCAATATAGATGGACTAATAGAACAAGTCCCACACACAGCTAGAAGCCCAAATATTTTCTCAGAGGTAGATGCAGAAAAAAATTATATTCAATTTGCAACGTGATGGAGGTCAGTATAGATGGACTAATAGAACAAGTCCCACACACAGCTAGAAGCCCAAATATTTTCTCAGAGGTAGATGCAGAAAAAAATTATATTCAGTTTGCAACCTGATGGAGGTCAGTATAGAAGGACTAATAGAACACGTCCCACACACAGCTAGAAGCCCAAATATTTTTTCAGAGCTAGATGCAGAAAAAAATTATATTCAATTTGCAACGTGATGGAGGTCAGTATAGATGGATTAATAGAACAAGTCCCACACACAGCTAGAAGGCCAAATATTTTTTCAGAGGTAGATGCAGAAAAAAATTATATTCAGTTTGCAACCTGATGGAGGTCAGTATAAATTCACTAATAGAACAAGTCCCACACACAGCTAGAAGCCCAAATATTTTTTCAGAGCTAGATGCAGAAAAAAATTATATTCCATTTGCAACCTGTTGGAGGTCAGTATAGATGGACTAATAGAACAAGTCCCACACACAGCTAGAAGCCCAAATATTTTTTCAGAGGTAGATGCAAAAAAATATTATATCCAATTTGCAACCTGATGGAGGTCATTATAGATGGACTAATAGAACTAGTCCCACACACTGCTAGAAGGCCAAATATTTTTTCAGAGCTAGATGCAGAAAAATAATATATTCAATTTGCAATCTGATGGAGGTCAGTAAAGATGGACTAATAAACCTAGTCCCACACACTGCTAGAAAGCCAAATATTTGTTCAGAGTTAGATGCAGAAAAAAATTATATTCAATTTGCAACGTGATGGAGGTCAGTATAGATGGACTAATAGAACAAGTTCCACACACAGCTAGAAGCCCAAATATTTTTTCAGAGCTAGATGCAGAAAAAAATTATATTCAATTTGCAACGTGATGGAGGTCAGTATAGATGGACTAATAGAACAAGTCCCACACACAGCTAGAAGCCCAAATATTTTCTCAGAGGTAGATGCAGAAAAAAATTATATTCAGTTTGCAACCTGATGGAGGTCAGTATAGATGGACTAATAGAACAAGTCCCACACACAGCTAGAAGCCCAAATATTTTTTCAGAGCTAGATGCAGAAAAAAATTATATTTAATTTGCAACGTGATGGAGGTCAGTATAGATGGACTAATAGAACAAGTCCCACACACTGCTAGAAGGCCAAATATTTTTTCAGAGGTAGATGCAGAAAAAAATTATATTCAGTTTGCAACCTGATGGAGGTCAGTATAAATGGACTAATAGAACAAGTCCCACACACAGCTAGAAGCCCAAATATTTTTTCAGAGCTAGATGCAGAAAAAAATTATATTCAATTTTCAACCTCATAGAGGTTAGTATAGATGGACTAATAGAACAAGTCCCACACACTGCTAGAATCCCAAATATTTTTTCAGAGCTAGATGCAGAAAAAAATTATATTCAATTTGCAACCTGATGGAGGTCAGTATAGATGGACTAATAGAACAAGTCCCACACACTGCTAGAAGCCCAAATATTTTTTCAGAGCTAGATGCAGAAAAAAATTATATTCAGTTTGCAACCTGATGGAGGTCAGTATAGATGGAATAATAGAACAAGTCCCACACACTGCTAGAAGGCCAAATATTTTTTCAGAGCTAGATGTAGAAAAATATTATATTCAATTTGCAACCTGATGGAGGTCAGTATAGATGGACTAATAGAACACGTCCCACACACAGCTAGAAGCCCAAATATTTTTTCAGAGCTAGATGCAGAAAAAAATTATATTCAATTTGCAATCTGATGGAGGTCAGTATAGATGGACTAATAGACCAAGTCCCACACACTACTATAAAGCCAAATATTTTTTCAGAGTTAGATGCAGAAAAAAATTATATTCAATGTGCAACGTGATGGAGGTCAGTATAGATGGACTAATAGAACAAGTCCCACACGCAGCTAGAAGCCCAAATATTTTTTCAGAGCTAGATGCAAAAAAAAATTATATTCAATTTGCAACCTGATGGAGGTCAGTATAGATGGACTAATAGAACAAGTCCCACACACTGCTAGAAGGCCAAATATTTTTTCAGAGCTAGATGCAGAAAAATATTATATTCAATTTGCAATCTGATGGAGGTCAGTATAGATGGACTAGTAGCCCAAGTCCCACACACTGCTAGAAGCCCAAATATTTTCTCAGAGGTAGATGCAGAAAAAAATTATATTCAGTTTGCAACCTGATGGATGTCAGTATAGATGGACTAATAGAACAAGTCCCACACAGCTAGAAGGCCAAATATTTTTTCAGAGGTAGATGCAGAAAAAAATTATATTCAATTTGCAACCTGATGCAGGTCAGTATAGATGGACTAATAGAACAAGTCCTACACATTGCTAGAAGGTCAAATAATTTTTCAGAGCTAGATGCAGAAAAATATTATATTCAATTTGCAACCTGATGGAGGTCAGTATAGATGGACTAATAGAACAAGTCCCACACACTGCTAGAAGGCCAAATATTTTTTCAGAGCTAGATGCAGAAAAATATTATATTCAATTTGCAACCTGATGGAGGTCAGTTTAGATGGACTAATAGAACAAGTCCCACACACTGCTAGAAGGCCAAATATTTTATCAGGGCGAGATGCAGAAAAATATTATATTCAATTTGCAACCTGATGGAGGTCAGTATAGATGAACTAATAGAACACGTCCCACACACAGATAGAAGCCCAAATATTTTTTCAGAGCTAGATGCAGAAAAAAATTATATTCAATTTGCAACCTGATGGAGGTCAATATAGATGGACTAATAGAACAAGTCCCACACACAGCTAGAAGCCCAAATATTTTCTCAGAGGTAGATGCAGAAAAAAATTATATTCAATTTGCAACGTGATGGAGGTCAGTATAGATGGACTAATAGAACAAGTCCCACACACAGCTAGAAGCCCAAATATTTTCTCAGAGGTAGATGCAGAAAAAAATTATATTCAGTTTGCAACCTGATGGAGGTCAGTATAGATGGACTAATAGAACAAGTCCCACACACAGCTAGAAGCCCAAATATTTTTTCAGAGCTAGATGCAGAAAAAAATTATATTTAATTTGCAACGTGATGGAGGTCAGTATAGATGGACTAATAGAACAAGTCCCACACACTGCTAGAAGGCCAAATATTTTTTCAGAGGTAGATGCAGAAAAAAATTATATTCAGTTTGCAACCTGATGGAGGTCAGTATAAATGGACTAATAGAACAAGTCCCACACACAGCTAGAAGCCCAAATATTTTTTCAGAGCTAGATGCAGAAAAAAATTATATTCAATTTTCAACCTCATAGAGGTTAGTATAGATGGACTAATAGAACAAGTCCCACACGCTGCTAGAATCCCAAATATTTTTTCAGAGCTAGATGCAGAAAAAAATTATATTCAATTTGCAACCTGATGGAGGTCAGTATAGATGGACTAATAGAACAAGTCCCACACACTGCTAGAAGCCCAAATATTTTTTCAGAGCTAGATGCAGAAAAAAATTATATTCAGTTTGCAACCTGATGGAGGTCAGTATAGATGGACTAATAGAACAAGTCCCACACACTGCTAGAAGGCCAAATATTTTTTCAGAGCTAGATGTAGAAAAATATTATATTCAATTTGCAACCTGATGGAGGTCAGTATAGATGGACTAATAGAACACGTCCCACACACAGCTAGAAGCCCAAATATTTTTTCAGAGCTAGATGCAGAAAAAAATTATATTCAATTTGCAATCTGATGGAGGTCAGTATAGATGGACTAATAGACCAAGTCCCACACACTACTATAAAGCCAAATATTTTTTCAGAGTTAGATGCAGAAAAAAATTATATTCAATTTGCAACGTGATGGAGGTCAGTATAGATGGACTAATAGAACAAGTCCCACACGCAGCTAGAAGCCCAAATATTTTTTCAGAGCTAGATGCAAAAAAAAATTATATTCAATTTGCAACCTGATGGAGGTCAGTATAGATGGACTAATAGAACAAGTCCCACACACTGCTAGAAGGCCAAATATTTTTTCAGAGCTAGATGCAGAAAAATATTATATTCAATTTGCAATCTGATGGAGGTCAGTATAGATGGACTAGTAGCCCAAGTCCCACACACTGCTAGAAGCCCAAATATTTTCTCAGAGGTAGATGCAGAAAAAAATTATATTCAGTTTGCAACCTGATGGATGTCAGTATAGATGGACTAATAGAACAAGTCCCACACAGCTAGAAGGCCAAATATTTTTTCAGAGGTAGATGCAGAAAAAAATTATATTCAATTTGCAACCTGATGCAGGTCAGTATAGATGGACTAATAGAACAAGTCCTACACATTGCTAGAAGGTCAAATAATTTTTCAGAGCTAGATGCAGAAAAATATTATATTCAATTTGCAACCTGATGGAGGTCAGTATAGATGGACTAATAGAACAAGTCCCACACACTGCTAGAAGGCCAAATATTTTTTCAGAGCTAGATGCAGAAAAATATTATATTCAATTTGCAACCTGATGGAGGTCAGTTTAGATGGACTAATAGAACAAGTCCCACACACTGCTAGAAGGCCAAATATTTTATCAGGGCGAGATGCAGAAAAATATTATATTCAATTTGCAACCTGATGGAGGTCAGTATAGATGAACTAATAGAACACGTCCCACACACAGATAGAAGCCCAAATATTTTTTCAGAGCTAGATGCAGAAAAAAATTATATTCAATTTGCAACCTGATGGAGGTCAATATAGATGGACTAATAGAACAAGTCCCACACACAGCTAGAAGCCCAAATATTTTCTCAGAGGTAGATGCAGAAAAAAATTATATTCAATTTGCAACGTGATGGAGGTCAGTATAGATGGACTAATAGAACAAGTCCCACACACAGCTAGAAGCCCAAATATTTTCTCAGAGGTAGATGCAGAAAAAAATTATATTCAGTTTGCAACCTGATGGAGGTCAGTATAGAAGGACTAATAGAACACGTCCCACACACAGCTAGAAGCCCAAATATTTTTTCAGAGCTAGATGCAGAAAAAAATTATATTCAATTTGCAACGTGATGGAGGTCAGTATAGATGGATTAATAGAACAAGTCCCACACACAGCTAGAAGGCCAAATATTTTTTCAGAGGTAGATGCAGAAAAAAATTATATTCAGTTTGCAACCTGATGGAGGTCAGTATAAATGGACTAATAGAACAAGTCCCACACACAGCTAGAAGCCCAAATATTTTTTCAGAGCTAGATGCAGAAAAAAATTATATTCCATTTGCAACCTGTTGGAGGTCAGTATAGATGGACTAATAGAACAAGTCCCACACACAGCTAGAAGCCCAAATATTTTTTCAGAGGTAGATGCAAAAAAAAATTATATCCAATTTGCAACCTGATGGAGGTCATTATAGATGGACTAATAGAACTAGTCCCACACACTGCTAGAAGGCCAAATATTTTTTCAGAGCTAGATGCAGAAAAATAATATATTCAATTTGCAATCTGATGGAGGTCAGTAAAGATGGACTAATAAACCTAGTCCCACACACTGCTAGAAAGCCAAATATTTGTTCAGAGTTAGATGCAGAAAAAAATTATATTCAATTTGCAACGTGATGGAGGTCAGTATAGATGGACTAATAGAACAAGTTCCACACACAGCTAGAAGCCCAAATATTTTTTCAGAGCTAGATGCAGAAAAAAATTATATTCAATTTGCAACGTGATGGAGGTCAGTATAGATGGACTAATAGAACAAGTCCCACACACAGCTAGAAGCCCAAATATTTTCTCAGAGGTAGATGCAGAAAAAAATTATATTCAGTTTGCAACCTGATGGAGGTCAGTATAGATGGACTAATAGAACAAGTCCCACACACAGCTAGAAGCCCAAATATTTTTTCAGAGCTAGATGCAGAAAAAAATTATATTTAATTTGCAACGTGATGGAGGTCAGTATAGATGGACTAATAGAACAAGTCCCACACACTGCTAGAAGGCCAAATATTTTTTCAGAGGTAGATGCAGAAAAAAATTATATTCAGTTTGCAACCTGATGGAGGTCAGTATAAATGGACTAATAGAACAAGTCCCACACACAGCTAGAAGCCCAAATATTTTTTCAGAGCTAGATGCAGAAAAAAATTATATTCAATTTTCAACCTCATAGAGGTTAGTATAGATGGACTAATAGAACAAGTCCCACACACTGCTAGAATCCCAAATATTTTTTCAGAGCTAGATGCAGAAAAAAATTATATTCAATTTGCAACCTGATGGAGGTCAGTATAGATGGACTAATAGAACAAGTCCCACACACTGCTAGAAGCCCAAATATTTTTTCAGAGCTAGATGCAGAAAAAAATTATATTCAGTTTGCAACCTGATGGAGGTCAGTATAGATGGACTAATAGAACAAGTCCCACACACTGCTAGAAGGCCAAATATTTTTTCAGAGCTAGATGTAGAAAAATATTATATTCAATTTGCAACCTGATGGAGGTCAGTATAGATGGACTAATAGAACACGTCCCACACACAGCTAGAAGCCCAAATATTTTTTCAGAGCTAGATGCAGAAAAAAATTATATTCAATTTGCAATCTGATGGAGGTCAGTATAGATGGACTAATAGACCAAGTCCCACACACTACTATAAAGCCAAATATTTTTTCAGAGTTAGATGCAGAAAAAAATTATATTCAATTTGCAACGTGATGGAGGTCAGTATAGATGGACTAATAGAACAAGTCCCACACGCAGCTAGAAGCCCAAATATTTTTTCAGAGGTAGATGCAAAAAAAAATTATATCCAATTTGCAACCTGATGGAGGTCATTATAGATGGACTAATAGAACTAGTCCCACACACTGCTAGAAGGCCAAATATTTTTTCAGAGCTAGATGCAGAAAAATAATATATTCAATTTGCAATCTGATGGAGGTCAGTAAAGATGGACTAATAAACCTAGTCCCACACACTGCTAGAAAGCCAAATATTTGTTCAGAGTTAGATGCAGAAAAAAATTATATTCAATTTGCAACGTGATGGAGGTCAGTATAGATGGACTAATAGAACAAGTTCCACACACAGCTAGAAGCCCAAATATTTTTTCAGAGCTAGATGCAGAAAAAAATTATATTCAATTTGCAACGTGATGGAGGTCAGTATAGATGGACTAATAGAACAAGTCCCACACACAGCTAGAAGCCCAAATATTTTCTCAGAGGTAGATGCAGAAAAAAATTATATTCAGTTTGCAACCTGATGGAGGTCAGTATAGATGGACTAATAGAACAAGTCCCACACACAGCTAGAAGCCCAAATATTTTTTCAGAGCTAGATGCAGAAAAAAATTATATTTAATTTGCAACGTGATGGAGGTCAGTATAGATGGACTAATAGAACAAGTCCCACACACTGCTAGAAGGCCAAATATTTTTTCAGAGGTAGATGCAGAAAAAAATTATATTCAGTTTGCAACCTGATGGAGGTCAGTATAAATGGACTAATAGAACAAGTCCCACACACAGCTAGAAGCCCAAATATTTTTTCAGAGCTAGATGCAGAAAAAAATTATATTCAATTTTCAACCTCATAGAGGTTAGTATAGATGGACTAATAGAACAAGTCCCACACACTGCTAGAATCCCAAATATTTTTTCAGAGCTAGATGCAGAAAAAAATTATATTCAATTTGCAACCTGATGGAGGTCAGTATAGATGGACTAATAGAACAAGTCCCACACACTGCTAGAAGCCCAAATATTTTTTCAGAGCTAGATGCAGAAAAAAATTATATTCAGTTTGCAACCTGATGGAGGTCAGTATAGATGGACTAATAGAACAAGTCCCACACACTGCTAGAAGGCCAAATATTTTTTCAGAGCTAGATGTAGAAAAATATTATATTCAATTTGCAACCTGATGGAGGTCAGTATAGATGGACTAATAGAACACGTCCCACACACAGCTAGAAGCCCAAATATTTTTTCAGAGCTAGATGCAGAAAAAAATTATATTCAATTTGCAATCTGATGGAGGTCAGTATAGATGGACTAATAGACCAAGTCCCACACACTACTATAAAGCCAAATATTTTTTCAGAGTTAGATGCAGAAAAAAATTATATTCAATTTGCAACGTGATGGAGGTCAGTATAGATGGACTAATAGAACAAGTCCCACACGCAGCTAGAAGCCCAAATATTTTTTCAGAGCTAGATGCAAAAAAAAATTATATTCAATTTGCAACCTGATGGAGGTCATTATAGATGGACTAATAGAACCAGTCCCACACACTGCTAGAAGGCCAAATATTTTTTCAGAGCTAGATGCAGAAAAATAATATATTCAATTTGCAATCTGATGGAGGTCAGTATAGATGGATCAATAAACCAAGTCCCACACACTGCTAGAACACCTAATATTTTTTCAGAGTTAGATGCAGAAAAAAATTATATTCAATTTCCAACGTGATGGAGGTCAGTATAGATGGACTAATAGAACAAGTCCCACACACAGCTAGAAGCCCAAATATTTTTTCAGAGCTAGATGCAGAAAAAAATTATATTCAATTTGCAACGTGATGGAGGTCAGTATAGATGGACTAATAGAACAAGTCCCACACACAGCTAGGAGCCCAAATATTTTCTCAGAGGTAGATGCAGAAAAAAATTATATTCAGTTTGCAACCTGATGGAGGTCAGTATAGATGGACTAATAGAACAAGTCTCACACACAGCTAGAAGCCCAAATATTTTTTCAGAGCTAGATGCAGAAAAAAACTATATTCAATTTGCAACGTGATGGAGGTCAGTATAGATGGACTAATATAACAAGTCCCACACACAGCTAGAAGCCCAAATATTTTTTCAGAGGTAGATGCAGAAAAAAATTATATTCAGTTTGCAACCTGATGGAGGTCAGTATAGATGGACTAATAGAACAAGTCTCACACACAGCTAGAAGCCCAAATATTTTTTCAGAGCTAGATGCAGAAAAAAACTATATTCAATTTGCAACGTGATGGAGGTCAGTACAGATGGACTAATAGAACTAGTCCCACACACAGCTAGACGCCCAAATATTTTTTCAGAGCTAGATGCAGAAAAAAATTATATTCAATTTGCAACCTGATGGAGGTCAGTATAGATGGACTAATAGAACAAGTCCCACACACTGCTAGAAGGCCAAATATTTTGTCAGAGCTAGATGCAGAAAAAAATTATATTCAATTTGCAACCTGATGGAGGTCAGTATAGATGGACTAATAGAACAAGTCCCACACACAGCTAGAAGGCCAAATATTTTTTCAGAGTTAGATGCAGAAAAAAATTATATTCAATTTGCAACGTGATGGAGGTCAGTATAGATAGACTAATAGAACAAGTCCCACACACAGCTAGAAGCCCAAATATTTTTTCAGAGGTAGATGCAAAAAAAAATTATATTCAATTTGCAACCTGATGGAGGTCATTATAGATGGACTAATAGAACCAGTCCCACACACTGTTAGAAGGCCAAATATTTTTTCAGAGCTAGATGCAGAAAAATAATATATTCAATTTGCAATCTGATGGAGGTCAGTATAGATGGATCAATAAACCAAGTCCCACACACTGCTAGAAAGCCTAATATTTTTTCAGAGTTAGATGCAGAAAAAAATTATATTCAATTTCCAACGTGATGGAGGTCAGTATAGATGGACTAATAGAACAAGTCCCACACACAGCTAGAAGCCCAAATATTTTTTCAGAGCTAGATGCAGAAAAAAATTATATTCAATTTGCAACGTGATGGAGGTCAGTATAGATGGACTAATAGAACAAGTCACACACACAGCTAGAAGCCCAAATATTTTCTCAGAGGTAGATGCAGAAAAAAATTATATTCAGTTTGCAACCTGATGGAGGTCAGTATAGATGGACTAATAGAACAAGTCCCACACACAGCTAGAAGCCCAAAAATTTTTTCAGAGCTAGATACAGAAAAAAATTATATTCAATTTGCAACGTGATGGAGGTCAGTATAGATGAACTAATAGAACAAGTCCCACACACAGCTAGAAGGCCAAATATTTTTTCAGTTGTAGATGCAGAAACAAATTATATTCAGTTTGCAACCTGATGGTGGTCAGTATAGATGGACTAATAGAACAAGTCCCACACACAGCTAGAAGCCCAAATATTTTTTCAGAGCTAGATGCAGAAAAAAATTATATTCAATTTTCAACCTCATGGAGGTCAGTATAGATGGACTAATAGAACAAGTCCCACACACTGCTAGAATCCCAAATGTTTTTTCAGAGCTAGATGCAGAAAAAAATTATATTCAATTTGCAACCTGTTGGAGGTCAGTATAGATGGACTAATAGAACAAGTCCCACACACAGCTAGAAGCCCAAATATTTTTTCAGAGGTAGATGCAGAAAAAAATTATATTCAATTTGCAACTTGATGGAGGTCAGTATATATGGACTAATAGAACAAGTCTCACACACAGCTAGAAGCCCAAATATTTTTTCAGAGCTACAGTAGATGCAGAAAAAAACTATATTCAATTTGCAACGTGATGGAGGTCAGTATAGATGGACTAATAGAACAAGTCCCACACACAGCTAGAAGCCCAAATATTTTTTCAGAGGTAGATGCAGAAAAAAATTATATTCAGTTTGCAACCTGATGGAGGTCAGTGTAGATAGACTAATAGAACAAGTCCCACACACAGCTAGAAGCCCAAATATTTTTTCAGAGCTAGATGCAGAAAAAAATTATATTCAATTTGCAACCTGATGGAGGTCAGTATAGATGGACTAATAGAACAAGTCCCACACACTGCTAGAAGGCCAAATATTTTTTCAGAACTAGATGCAGTAAAATATTATATTCAATTTGCAATCTGATGGAGGTCAGTATAGATGGACTAATAGACCAAGTCCCACACACTGCTAGAAAGCCAAATATTTTTTAGAGTTAGATGCAGAAAAAAATTATATTCAATTTGCAACGTGATGGAAGTCAGTATAGATGGACTAATAGAACAAGTCCCACACACAGGTAGAAGCCCAAATATTTTTTCAGAGCTAGATGCAAAAAAAAATTATATTCAATTTGCAACCTGATGGAGGTCAGTATAGATGGACAAATAGAACAAGTCCCACACACTGCTAGAAGGCCAATTATTTTTTCAGAGCTAGATGCAGAAAAAAATTATATTCAATTTGCAACCTGATGGAGGTCAGTATAGATGGACTAATAGAACAAGTGCCACACACTGCTAGAAGGCCAAATATTTTTTCAGAGCTAGATGCAGAAAAAAATTATATTCAATTTGCAAACTGATGAAGGTCAGTATAGATGGACTAATAGAACAAGTCTCACACACTGCTAGAAGGCCAAATATTTTTTCAGAGCTAGATGCAGAAAAATATTATATTCAATTTGCAACCTGATGGAGGTCAGTATAGATGGACTAATAGAACAAGTCCCACACACTGCTAGAAGGCCAAATATTTTTTCAGAGCTAGATGCAGAAAAATATTATATTCAATTTGCAACCTGATGGAGGTCAGTTTAGATGGACTAATAGAACAAGTCCCACACACTGCTAGAAGGCCAAATATTTTATCAGGGCGAGATGCAGAAAAATATTATATTCAATTTGCAACCTGATGGAGGTCAGTATAGATGAACTAATAGAACACGTCCCACACACAGCTAGAAGCCCAAATATTTTTTCAGAGCTAGATGCAGAAAAAAATTATATTCAATTTGCAAACTGATGGAGGTCAATATAGATGGACTAATAGAACAAGTCCCACACACAGCTAGAAGCCCAAATATTTTCTCAGAGGTAGATGCAGAAAAAAATTATATTCAATTTGCAACGTGATGGAGGTCAGTATAGATGGACTAATAGAACAAGTCCCACACACAGCTAGAAGCCCAAATATTTTCTCAGAGGTAGATGCAGAAAAAAATTATATTCAGTTTGCAACCTGATGGAGGTCAGTATAGAAGGACTAATAGAACACGTCCCACACACAGCTAGAAGCCCAAATATTTTTTCAGAGCTAGATGCAGAAAAAAATTATATTCAATTTGCAACGTGATGGAGGTCAGTATAGATGGATTAATAGAACAAGTCCCACACACAGCTAGAAGGCCAAATATTTTTTCAGAGGTAGATGCAGAAAAAAATTATATTCAGTTTGCAACCTGATGGAGGTCAGTATAAATGGACTAATAGAACAAGTCCCACACACAGCTAGAAGCCCAAATATTTTTTCAGAGCTAGATGCAGAAAAAAATTATATTCCATTTGCAACCTGTTGGAGGTCAGTATAGATGGACTAATAGAACAAGTCCCACACACAGCTAGAAGCCCAAATATTTTTTCAGAGGTAGATGCAAAAAAAAATTATATCCAATTTGCAACCTGATGGAGGTCATTATAGATGGACTAATAGAACTAGTCCCACACACTGCTAGAAGGCCAAATATTTTTTCAGAGCTAGATGCAGAAAAATAATATATTCAATTTGCAATCTGATGGAGGTCAGTAAAGATGGACTAATAAACCTAGTCCCACACACTGCTAGAAAGCCAAATATTTGTTCAGAGTTAGATGCAGAAAAAAATTATATTCAATTTGCAACGTGATGGAGGTCAGTATAGATGGACTAATAGAACAAGTTCCACACACAGCTAGAAGCCCAAATATTTTTTCAGAGCTAGATGCAGAAAAAAATTATATTCAATTTGCAACGTGATGGAGGTCAGTATAGATGGACTAATAGAACAAGTCCCACACACAGCTAGAAGCCCAAATATTTTCTCAGAGGTAGATGCAGAAAAAAATTATATTCAGTTTGCAACCTGATGGAGGTCAGTATAGATGGACTAATAGAACAAGTCCCACACACAGCTAGAAGCCCAAATATTTTTTCAGAGCTAGATGCAGAAAAAAATTATATTTAATTTGCAACGTGATGGAGGTCAGTATAGATGGACTAATAGAACAAGTCCCACACACTGCTAGAAGCCCAAATATTTTTTCAGAGGTAGATGCAGAAAAAAATTATATTCAGTTTGCAACCTGATGGAGGTCAGTATAAATGGACTAATAGAACAAGTCCCACACACAGCTAGAAGCCCAAATATTTTTTCAGAGCTAGATGCAGAAAAAAATTATATTCAATTTTCAACCTCATAGAGGTTAGTATAGATGGACTAATAGAACAAGTCCCACACACTGCTAGAATCCCAAATATTTTTTCAGAGCTAGATGCAGAAAAAAATTATATTCAATTTGCAACCTGATGGAGGTCAGTATAGATGGACTAATAGAACAAGTCCCACACACTGCTAGAAGCCCAAATATTTTTTCAGAGCTAGATGCAGAAAAAAATTATATTCAGTTTGCAACCTGATGGAGGTCAGTATAGATGGACTAATAGAACAAGTCCCACACACTGCTAGAAGGCCAAATATTTTTTCAGAGCTAGATGTAGAAAAATATTATATTCAATTTGCAACCTGATGGAGGTCAGTATAGATGGACTAATAGAACACGTCCCACACACAGCTAGAAGCCCAAATATTTTTTCAGAGCTAGATGCAGAAAAAAATTATATTCAATTTGCAATCTGATGGAGGTCAGTATAGATGGACTAATAGACCAAGTCCCACACACTACTATAAAGCCAAATATTTTTTCAGAGTTAGATGCAGAAAAAAATTATATTCAATTTGCAACGTGATGGAGGTCAGTATAGATGGACTAATAGAACAAGTCCCACACGCAGCTAGAAGCCCAAATATTTTTTCAGAGCTAGATGCAAAAAAAAATTATATTCAATTTGCAACCTGATGGAGGTCAGTATAGATGGACTAATAGAACAAGTCCCACACACTGCTAGAAGGCCAAATATTTTTTCAGAGCTAGATGCAGAAAAATATTATATTCAATTTGCAATCTGATGGAGGTCAGTATAGATGGACTAGTAGCCCAAGTCCCACACACTGCTAGAAGCCCAAATATTTTCTCAGAGGTAGATGCAGAAAAAAATTATATTCAGTTTGCAACCTGATGGATGTCAGTATAGATGGACTAATAGAACAAGTCCCACACAGCTAGAAGGCCAAATATTTTTTCAGAGGTAGATGCAGAAAAAAATTATATTCAATTTGCAACCTGATGCAGGTCAGTATAGATGGACTAATAGAACAAGTCCTACACATTGCTAGAAGGTCAAATAATTTTTCAGAGCTAGATGCAGAAAAATATTATATTCAATTTGCAACCTGATGGAGGTCAGTATAGATGGACTAATAGAACAAGTCCCACACACAGCTAGAATCCCAATTATTTTTTCAGAGCTAGATGCAGAAAAATATTGTATTGAATTTGCAACCTGATGGAGGTCAGTATAGATGGACTAATAGAACACGTCCCACACACTGCTAGAAGGCCAAATATTTTTTCAGAGCTAGATGCAGAAAAATATTATATTCAATTTGCAACCTGATGGAGGTCAGAATAGATGGACTAATAGATCAAGTCCCACACACTCCGAGAAGGCCAAATATTTTTTCAGAGCTAGATGCAGAAAAAAAAATTATATTCAATTTGCAACCTGATGGAGGTCAGTATAGATGGACTAATAGAACAAGTCCCACACACTGCTAGAAGGCCAAATATTTTTTCAGAGCTAGATGCAGAAAAAAATTATATTCAATTTGCAACCTGATGGAGGTCAGTATAGATGGACTAATAGAACAAGTCCCACACACAGCTAGAAGCCGAAATATTTTTTCAGAGCTAGATGCAGAAAAAAATTATATTCAGTTTGCAACCTGATGGAGGTCAGTATAGATGGACTAATAGAACAAGTCCCACACACAGCTAGAAGCCCAAATATTTTTTCAGAGCTAGATGCAGAAAAAAATTATATTTAATTTGCAACGTGATGGAGGTCAGTATAGATGGACTAATAGAACAAGTCCCACACACAGCTAGAAGGCCAAATATTTTTTCAGAGGTAGATGCAGAAAAAAATTATATTCAGTTTGCAACCTGATGGAGGTCAGTATAAATGGACTAATAGAACAAGTCCCACACACAGCTAGAAGCCCAAATATTTTTTCAGAGCTAGATGCAGAAAAAAATTATATTCAATTTTCAACCTCATAGAGGTTAGTATAGATGGACTAATAGAACAAGTCCCACACACTGCTAGAATCCCAAATATTTTTTCAGAGCTAGATGCAGAAAAAAATTATATTCAATTTGCAACCTGATGGAGGTCAGTATAGATGGACTAATAGAACAAGTCCCACACACTGCTAGAAGGCCAAATATTTTTTCAGAGCTAGATGCAGAAAAAAATTATATTCAATTTGCAACCTGATGGAGGTCAGTATAGATGGACTAATAGAACAAGTCCCACACACAGCTAGAAGCTGAAATATTTTTTCAGAGCTAGATGCAGAAAAAAATTATATTCAATTTGCAACCTGATGGAGGTCAGTATAGATGGACTAATAGAACAAGTGCCACACACTGCTAGAAGGCCAAATATTTTTTTCAGAGCTAGATGCAGAAAAAAATTATATTCAATTTGCAACCTGATGAAGGTCAGTATAGATGGACCAATAGAACAAGTCCCACACACTGCTAGAAGGCCAAATATTTTTTCAGAGCTAGATGCAGAAAAATATTATATTCAATTTGCAACCTGATGGAGGTCAGTATAGATGGACTAATAGAACAAGTCCCACACACTGCTAGAAGGCCAAATATTTTTTCAGAGCTTGATGCAGAAAAATATTATATTCAATTTGCAACCTGATGGAGGTCAGTTTAGATGGACTAATAGAACAAGTCCCACACACTGCTAGAAGGCCAAATATTTTTTCAGAGCTAGATGCAGAAAAATTTTTATTCAATTTGCAACCTGATGGAGGTCAGTATAGATGGACTAATAGAACAAGTCCCACACACTGCTAGAAGGCCAAATATTTTTTCAGAGCTAGATGCAGTTAAATATTATATTCAATTTGCAATCCGATGGAGGTCAGTATAGATGGACTAATAGACCAAGTCCCACACACTGCTAGAAAGCCAAATAATTTTTCAGAGTTAGATGCAGTAAAAAATTATATTCAATTTGCAACGTGATGGATGTCAGTATAGATGGACTAATAGAACAAGTCCCACACACAGGTAGAAGCCCAAATATTTTTTCAGAGCTAGATGCAAAAAAAAATATATTCAATTTGCAACCTGATGGAGGTCAGTATAGATGGACTAATAGAACCAGTCCCACACACTGCTAGAAGGCCAAATATTTTTTCAGAGCTAGATGCAGAAAAAAATTATATTCAATTTGCAACCTGATGAAGGTCAGTATAGATGGACTAATAGAACAAGTCCCACACACTGCTAGAAGGCCAAATATTTTTTCAGAGCTTGATGCAGAAAATATTATATTTAATTTGCAACCTGTTGGAGGTCAGTTTAGATGGACTAATAGAACAAGTCCCACACACTGCTAGAAGGCCAAATATTTTTTCAGGGCTAGATGCAGAAAAATATTATATTCAATTTGCAACCTGATGGAGGTCAATATAGATGGTCTAATAGAACAAGT
The DNA here is from genome assembly GCF_046119375.1 of Phyllobates terribilis. Classification (NCBI taxonomy): domain Eukaryota; kingdom Metazoa; phylum Chordata; class Amphibia; order Anura; family Dendrobatidae; genus Phyllobates; species Phyllobates terribilis. Next base: position 343,924,007 of record NW_027362769.1, on the reverse strand, counting down.
CCCACACACAGCTAGAAGCCCAAATATTTTTTCAGAGGTAGATGCAGAAAAAAATTATATTCAGTTTGCAACCTGATGGAAGTCAGTATAGATGGACTAATAGAACAAGTCCCACACGCAGCTAGAAGCCCAAATATTTTTTCAGAGCTAGATGCAGAAAAATATTATATTCAATTTGCAACCTTATGGAGGTCAGTTTAGATGGACTAATAGAACAAGTCCCAGACACTGCTAGAAGGCCAAATATTATTTCAAGGCTAGATGCAGAAAAATATTATATTCAATTTGCAACCTGATGGAGGTCAGTATAGATGGACTAATAGAACACGTCCCAGACACAGCTAGAAGCCCAAATATTTTTTCAGAGCTAGATGCAGAAAAAAATTATATTCAATTTGCAATCTGATGGAGGTCAGTATAGATGGACTAATAGACCAAGTCCCACACACTACTATAAAGCCAAATATTTTTTCAGTGTTAGATGCAGAAAAAAATTATATTCAATTTGCAACGTGATGGAGGTCAGTATAGATGGACTAATAGAACAAGTCCCACACGCAGCTAGAAGCCCAAATATTTTTTCAGAGCTAGATGCAAAAAAAAATTATATTCAATTTGCAACCTGATGGAGGTCAGTATAGATGGACTAATAGAACAAGTCCCACACACTGCTAGAAGGCCAAATATTTTTTCAGAGCTATATGCAGAAAAATATTATATTCAATTTGCAATCTGATGGAGGTCAGTATAGATGGACTAATAGCCCAAGTCCCACACACTGCTAGAAGCCCAAATATTTTCTCAGAGGTAGATGCAGAAAAAAATTATATTCAGTTTGCAACCTGATGGAGGTCAGTATAGATGGACTAATAGAACAAGTCCCACACACAGCTCGAAGGACAAATATTTTTTCAGAGGTAGATGCAGAAAAAAATTATATTCAGTTTGCAACCTGATGGAGGTCAGTATAGATTGACTAATAGAACAAGTCTCACACACAGCTAGAAGCCCAAATATTTTTTCAGAGCTAGATGCAGAAAAAAATTATATTCAATTTTCAACCTCATGGAGGTCAGTATAGATGGACTAATAGAACAAGTCCCACACACAGCTATAATCCCAATTATTTTTTCAGAGCTAGATGCAGAAAAAAATTATATTCAATTTGCAACCTGATGGAGGTCAGTATAGATGGACTAATAGAACAAGTCCCACACACTCCTAGAAGGCCAAATATTTTTTCTGAGCTAGATGCAGAAAAAAAAATTATATTCAATTTGCAACCTGATGGAGGTCAGTATAGATGGACTAATAGAACAAGTCCCACACACTGCTAGAAGGCCAAATATTTTTTCAGAGCTAGATGCAGAAAAAAATTATATTCAATTTTCAACCTGATGGAGGTCAGTATAGATGGACTAATAGAACAAGTCCCACACACAGCTAGAAGCCGAAATATTTTTTCAGAGCTAGATGCAGAAAAAAATTATATTCAGTTTGCAACCTGATGGAGGTCAGTTTAGATGGACTATTAGAGCAAGTCCTACACACAGCTAGAAGCCCAAATATTTTTTCAGAGCTAGATGCAGAAAAAAACTATATTCAGTTTGCAATGTGATAGAGGTCAGTATAGATGGACTAATAGAACAAGTCCCACACATAGCTAGAAGCCCAAATATTTTTTTAGAGGTAGATGCAGAAAAAAATTATATTCAGTTTGCAACCTGATGGAGGTCAGTGTAGATAGACTAATAGAACAAGTCCCACACACAGCTAGAAGCCCAAATATTTTTTCAGAGCTAGATGCAGAAAAAAATTATATCCAATTTGCAACCTGATGAAGTTCAGTATAGATGGACTAATAGATCAAGTCCCACACACTGCTTGAAGGCCAAATATTTTTTCAGAGCTAGATGCAGAAAAATATTATATTCAATTTGCAACCTGATGGAGGTCAGTATAGATGGACTAATAGAACAAGTCCCACACACTGCTAGAAAGCCAAATAATTTTTCAGAGTTAGATGCAGTAAAAAATTATATTCAATTTGCAACGTGATGGAGGTCAGTATAGATGGACTAATAGAACAAGTCCCACACACAGGTAGAAGCCCAAATATTTTTTCAGAGCTAGATGCAAAATAAATTATATTCAATTTGCAACCTGATGGAGGTCAGTATAGATGGACTAATAGAACCAGTCCCACACACTGCTAGAAGGCCAAATATTTTTTCAGAGCTAGATGCAGAAAAAAATTATATTCAATTTGCAACCTGATGAAGGTCAGTATAGATGGACTAATAGAACAAGTCCCACACACTGCTAGAAGGCCAAATATTTTTTCAGAGCTTGATGCAGAAAATATTATATTTAATTTGCAACCTGATGGAGGTCAGTTTAGATGGACTAATAGAACAAGTCCCACACACTGCTAGAAGGCCAAATATTTTTTCAGGGCTAGATGCAGAAAAATATTATATTCAATTTGCAACCTGATGGAGGTCAATATAGATGGTCTAATAGAACAAGTCCCACACACAGCTAGAAGCCCAAATATTTTTTCAGAGGTAGATGCAGAAAAAAATTATATTCAGTTTGCAACCTGATGGAAGTCAGTATAGATGGACTAATAGAACAAGTCCCACACGCAGCTAGAAGCCCAAATATTTTTTCAGAGCTAGATGCAGAAAAATATTATATTCAATTTGCAACCTGATGGAGGTCAGTTTAGATGGACTAATATAACAAGTCCCACACACTGCAAGAAGGCCAAATATTTTTTCAAGGCTAGATGCAGAAAAATATTATATTCAATTTGCAACCTGATGGAGGTCAGTATAGAGATACTAATAGAACATGTCCCACACACAGCTAGAAGCCCAAATATTTTTTCAGAGGTAGATGCAGAAAAAAATTATATTCAATTTGCAATCTGATGGAGGTCAGTATAGATGGACTAATAGACCAAGTCCCACACACTGCTATAAAGCCAAATATTTTTTCAGAGTTAGATGCAGAAAAAAATTATATTCAATTTGCAACGTGATGGAGGTCAGTATAGATGGACTAATAGAACAAGTCCCACACACTGCTAGAAGGCCAAATATTTTTTCAGAGCTAGATGCAGAAAAATATTATATTCAATTTGCAATCTGATGGAGGTCAGTATAGATGGACTAATAGACCACGTCCCACACACTGCTAGAAGCCCAAATATTTTCTCAGAGGTAGATGCAGAAAAAAATTATATTCAGTTTGCAACCTGATGGAGGTCAGTATAGATGGACTAATAGAACAAGTCCCACACACAGCTAGAAGGCCAAATATTTTTTCAGAGGTAGATGCAGAAAAAAATTATATTCAGGTTGCAACCTGATGGAGGTCAGTATAGATTGACTAATAGAACAAGTCCCACACACAGCTAGAAGCCCAAATATTTTTTCAGAGCTAGATGCAGAAAAAAATTATATTCAATTTTCAACCTCATGGAGGTCAGTATAGATGGACTAATAGAACAAGTCCCACACACAGCTAGAATCCCAATTATTTTTTCAGAGCTAGATGCAGAAAAAAATTATATTCAATTTGCAACCTGATGGAGGTCAGTATAGATGGACTAATAGAACAAGTCCCACACACTGCTAGAAGGCCAAATATTTTTTCTGAGCTAGATGCAGAAAAAAATTATATTCAATTTGCAACCTGATGGAGGTCAGTATAGATGGACTAATAGAACAAGTCCCACACACTCCTAGTAGGCCAAATATTTTTTCAGAGCTAGATGCAGAAAAAAAAATTATATTCAGTTTTCAACCTGATGGAGGTCAGTGTAGATAGACTAATAGAACAAGTCCCACACACAGCTAGAAGCCCAAATATTTTTTCAGAGCTAGATGCAGAAAAAAATTATATTCAATTTGCAACCAGATGAAGGTCAGTATAGATGGACTAATAGATCAAGTCCCACACACTGCTTGAAGGCCAAATATTTTTTCAGAGCTAGATGCAGAAAAATATTATATTCAATTTGCAACCTGATGGAGGTCAGTATAGATGGACTAATAGAACAAGTCCCACACACTGCTAGAAGGCCAAATATTTTTTCAGGGCTAGATGCAGAAAAATCTTATATTCAATTTGCAACCTGATGGAGGTCAGTATAGATGGACTAATAGAACACGTCCCACACACTGCTAGAAGCCCAAATATTTTTTCAGAGCTAGATGCAGAAAAAAATTATATTCAATTTGCAACCTGATGAAGGTCAGTATAGATGGACTAATAGAACAAGTCCCACACACTGCTAGGAGGCCATATATTTTTTCAGAGCTAGATGCAGAAAAATATTATATTCAATTTGCAACCTGATGGAGGTCAGTATAGATGGACTAATAGAACAAGTCCCACACGCAGCTAGAAGCCCAAATATTTTTTCAGAGCTAGATGCAAAAAAAAATTATATTCAATTTGCAACCTGATGGAGGTCAGTATAGATGGACTAATAGAACAAGTCCCACACACTGCTAGAAGGCCAAATATTTTTTCAGAGCTAGATGCAGAAAAAAATTATATTCAGTTTGCAACCTTATTGAGGTCAATATGGATGGACTAATGGAACAAGTCTCACACACAGCTAGAAGCCCAAATATTTTTTCAGAGCTAGATGCAGAAAAAAATTATATTCAATTTGCAACCTGATGGAGGTCAGTATAGATGGACTAATAGAACAAGTCCCACATACTGCTAGAAGGCCAAATATTTTTTCTGAGCTAGATGCAGAAAAAAATTATATTCAATTTGCAACCTGATGGAGGTCAGTATAGATGGACTAATAGAACAAGTCCCACATACTCCTAGTAGGCCAAATATTTTTTCAGAGCTAGATGCAGAAAAAAAAATTATATTCAATTTGCAACCTGATGGAGGTCAGTATAGATGGACTAATAGAACAAGTCCCACACACTGCTAGAAGGCCAAATATTTTTTCAGAGCTAGATGCAGAAAAAAATTATATTCAATTTGCAACCTGATGGAGGTCAGTATAGATGGACTAATAGAACAAGTCCCACACACAGCTAGAAGCCCAAATTATTTTTTCAGAGCTAGATGCAGAAAAAAATTATATTCAGTTTGCAACCTGATGGAGGTCAATATGGATGGACTAATGGAACAAGTCCCACACACTGCTAGAAGGCCAAATATTTTTTCAGAGCTAGATGCAGAAAAAAATTATATTCAGTTTGCAACCTGATGGATGTCAATATGGATGGACTAATGGAACAAGTCCCACACACAGCTAGAAGCCCAAATATTTTTTCAGAGCTAGATGCAGAAATTTTTTTTATTCAATTTGCAACCTGATGGAGGTCAGTATAGATGGACTAATAGAACAAGTCCCACACACAGCTAGAAGTCCAAATATTTTTTCAGAGGTAGATGCAGAAAAAAATTATATTCAGTTTTCAACCTGATGGAGGTCAGTATAGATTGACTAATAGAACAAGTCCCACACACAGCTAGAAGCCCAAATATTTTTTCAGAGCTAGATGCAGAAAAATATTATATTCAATTTGCAACCTGATGGAGGTCAGTATAGATGGACTAATAGAACAAGTCCCACACACTGCTAGAAGGCCAAATATTTTTTCTGAGCTAGATGCAGAAAAAAATTATATTCAATTTGAAACCTGATGGATGTCAGTATAGATGGACTAATAGAACAAGTCCCACACACTCCTAGTATGCCAAATATTTTTTCAGAGCTCAATGCAGAAAAAAATTATATTCAATTTGCAACCTGATGGAGGTCAGTATAGATGGACTAATAGAACAAGTCCCACACACTGCTAGAAGGTCAAATATTTTTTCAGAGCTAGATGCAGAAAAAAATTATATTCAATTTGCAACCTGATGGAGGTCAGTATAGATGGACTAATAGAACAAGTCCCACACACAGCTAGAAGCCCAAATATTTTTTCAGAGCCAGATGCAGAAAAAAACTTAATTCAATTTGCAACCTGATGAAGGTCAGTATAGATGGACTAATAGAACAAGTCCCGCACACTGCTAGAAGGCCAAATATTTTTTCAGAGCTAGATGCAGAAAAATATTATATTCAATTTGCAACCTGATGGAGGTCAGTATAGATGGACTAATATAACAAGTCCCACACGCAGCTAGAAGCCCAAATATTTTTTCAGAGCTAGATGCAAAAAAAAATTATATTCAATTTGCAACCTGATGGAGGTCAGTATAGATGGACTAATAGAACAAGTCCCACACACTGCTAGAAGGCCAAATATTTTTTCAGAGCTAGATGCAGAAAAAAATTATATTCAGTTTGCCACCTGATGGAGGTCAATATGGATGGACTAATAGAACAAGTCAAACACACAGCTAGAAGCCCAAATATTTTTTCAGAGCTAGATGCAGAAAAATATTATATTCAATTTGCAACCTGATGGAGGTCAGTATAGATGGACTAATAGAACAAGTCCCACACACTGCTAGAAGGCCAAATATTTTTTCTGAGCTAGATGCAGAAAAAAATTATATTCAATTTGAAACCTGATGGAGGTCAGTATAGATGGACTAATAGAACAAGTCCCACACACTCCTAGTAGGCCAAATATTTTTTCAGAGCTAGATGCAGAAAAAAATTATATTCAATTTGCAACCTGATGGAAGTCAGTATAGATGGACTAATAGAACAAGTCCCACACACTGCTAGAAGGCCAAATATTTTTTCAGAGCTAGATGCAGAAAAAAATTATATTCAATTTGCAACCTGATGGAGGTCAGTATAGATGGACTAATAGAACAAGTCCCACACACAGCTAGAAGCCCAAATATTTTTTCAGAGCTAGATGCAGAAAAAAATTATATTCAGTTTGCAACCTGATGGAGGTCAGTTTAGATGGACTAATAGAGCAAGTCCCACACACAGCTAGAAGCCCAAATATTTTTTCAGAGCTAGATGCAGAAAAAAACTATATTCAGTTTGCAATGTGATAGAGGTCAGTATAGATGGACTAATAGAACAATCCCACACATAGCTAGAAGCCCAAATATTTTTTTAGAGGTAGATGCAGAAAAAAATTATATTCAGTTTGCAACCTGATGGAGGTCAGTGTAGATAGACTAATAGAACAAGTCCCACACACAGCTAGAAGCCCAAATATTTTTTCAGAGCTAGATGCAGAAAAAAATTATATTCAAATTGCAACCTGATGGAGGTCAGTATAGATGGACTAATAGAACAAGTCCCACACACTGCTAGAAGGCCAAATATTTTTTCAGAGCTAGATGCAGAAAAAAATTATATTCAATTTGCAACCTGATGGAGGTCAGTATAGATGTACTAATAGAACAAGTCCCACACACTGCTTGAAGGCCAAATATTTTTTCAGGGCTAGATGCAGAAAAAATTTTTATTCAATTTGCAACGTGATGGAGGTCAGTATAGATGGACTAATAGATCAAGTCCCACACACTGCTAGAAGGCCAAATATTTTTTCAGAGCTAGATGCAGAAAAATATTATATTCAATTTGCAACCTGATGGAGGTCAGTATAGATGGACTAATAGAACAAGTCCCACACACAGCTAGAAGCCCAAATATTTTTTCAGAGCTAGATGCAGAAAAAAATTATATTCAATTTGCAACCTGATGGAGGTCAGTATAGATGGACTAATAGAACAAGTCCCACACACAGCTAGAAGGCCAAATATTTTTTCAGAGGTATATGCAGAAAAAAATTATATTCAGTATGCAACCTGATGGAGGTCAGTATAGATGGACTAATAGAACAAGTCCCACACACTGCTAGAAGGCCAAATATTTTTTCAGAGCTAGATGCAGAAAAAAATTATATTCAATTTGCAACTTGATGGAGGTCAGTATAGATGGACTAATAGAACAAGTCCCACACACTGCTAGAAGGCCAAATATTTTTTCAGAGCTAGATGCAGAAAAAAATTATATTCAATTTGCAACCTGATGGAGGTCAGTATAGATGTACTAATAGAACAAGTCCCACACACTGCTTAAAGGCCAAATATTTTTTCAGGGCTAGATGCAGAAAAAAATTATATTCAATTTGCAACGTGATGGAGGTCAGTATAGATGGACTAATAGAACAAGTCCCACACACTGCTAGAAGGCCAAATATTTTTTCAGTGCTAGATGCAGAAAAAAATTATATTCAATTTGCAACCTGATGGAGGTCAGTATAGATGGACTAATAGAAGAAGTCCCACACACAGCTAGAAGCCCAAATATTTTTTCATAGGTAGATGCAGAAAAAAATTATATTCAATTTGCAACCTGATGGAGGTCAGTATAGTTGTACTAATAGAACAAGTCCCACACACTTCTTGAAGGCCAAATATTTTTTCAGAGCTAGATGCAGAAAAAAATTGTATTCAATTTGCAACCTTATGGAGGTCAGTATAGATGGACTAATAGAATGATGCTATGCCCAAAATTTTTTACTTCACTAGGTGCAGTAAAAAAATTGGTTTTCTATACACAGGTGGTGTAACTTGCAACACAGATAGGCTACTCCACTGACTAACACACTCTGCAATAGGCCAAAAAGGATTAGCTTTGCTAGATTTAGCCAAATGCTATGAAAAATACTTGCACAGCACTGGCACAGACCTGCCTGGCAAAAACTGATAGGAACTGATGTAACTTAGTCCTGAAAAGGACTGCAATTACAATTAGTCTTTACTCCCACAACCTATCTATTTAAGAGCACAGACCTGCCTGATAAAAGTCCTAGGAAATGCTGTAACCTAGTCCTTAAAAGGACTGCAATCACAACTATTCCCTACTCCCAAGCTATCTGTAGATTTGTGCGAAAATTGGCTTGAAATTAACAAGGTATAGCGCACACATCAACAGCGGTGCCATCTAACACGCAGCTGCAGCAGTGAGAAAATGGTGGCGACGGGGAAAATGGCTGGGTCTTATAGGGCAAGGACCGCTTGTGTGAAAAAAAGCTCTACGCTCCGTGTGTGCGCTGCTGATAGGCTGACAGATTGCACCTCCCCACTGTAAATGCGGGAAAGAGAAAAAAAAATGGAGATCTTCATTATTCCTGCAGAGATCCATCCCCTGCCCCTCCCCCCCGCCCCGCTGTACACTCAAACTGCGTATTAACATTAATTTTCATCATTACTGAGAAAAAATCCAGTTATGATTTTGGTGCACGAACAGTTATCGAACATAACCTCGAACAGCCGAATTGTTTTCAAATCGTTCGTGTTCGCCGAATGGCTCGAACACCACCCAATACAGCTCGAATTTGAGATTGGCGAACATTTTGAGTCGAACAACGCTCATCTCTAGTCCCTATCTGATGTATGTATCGGTCCGAGCTGCTATATGCTATGTTCCAGCTCAGCTGGTTGTGAGTCATAGGAGGTGTGGCTAAACTCTGCAGAAATTTGTATCCACCCTGTCCTGCAGAGATTTGCTTCCCCAGCCTATCACCTGCCAACATGTGATATCAGGCAACTCCACCCTCCGTTCCTCTCCTGGATTTAAGTTCTTAGTAGCTCTGTCTGTAGCTTCATGTATTGGTTTATTCCTGTCTTGTCTCGCCTGTTATTAACCTGGCTTACCTTCTCATTTATCTTCATCTTGCAGCTGCTGCAGTCCCAGGGACTGCCCTGAAGTGGTACCTGGTGTCTACCGGAGGCCAAGCCTATCATCACCATCAGGGTCTCTAGAGATTACCCAGCAGACAATTAGTTACGTCCCTCCAGGGTAAGTCCAATCCGTGGTGCAGTGGGTCCACACCCTCCAGTGTTACACTAAGTTCAGACCATAGAACCCGCTGACAAATTGGGACCCAGTTACCTTAAGTCTTATATAGAAGTGCTATACAAGTAGGTCTGTTTTCAATGAGACCATCAAGACCAGCTGATGCAGGCTATTAATGTCGTGGCAACTCAGTTGCATGATCTAACCACCGTAATGTTCTCCCTGCCCCCACCTCTATCATGTCTGACTATCCTACTAGAGAACAGACTATCTCTCTGAGGGAACTGCCAATGGCTCCAGTGTCTAGTGGAACAGGTAAGCTCCAGCTTCCGCTCCTGTCCCGCTATGATCTAGGATTGATCTCCCCTTTCACGAGCATGCTCAGGAACAATCCGAAGTGTCATCCTGTGTCAGAGGACCCCCAGGCTGGCCCCAGGCTTTCAGAATCTCTTGCTGATGCAAGTCACACCTCCTGCTAATGAGCCAGTGCCAGTGGAGTGGGCCAAACTTACTGTGCAGAAGTGTCAACAAAGGTACAGTGAAAACAATTGCATGTATTGTGGAGGCAAAGGTCATTATGTTCACCAGTGCCCAGGGAAGCCAGGAAAATCCAGGGTTGGTCAGAGAGATGACCCTAGGTGATAAAGATTACTCTCCTAAGCTAGTGACCGAAGTCACACTGGTCTGGGGCAAGAAGTCTCTCTCCACGGCAGCCCAAATTGATTCTGGTTTGGTTGCCAACTTCATCTGTCAGGACCTCGCTCTTGAACTTCAACTTCCGTCACAATGGTTTGATCAACCCTTCCTATTGCTTCAATAGATAGACAACTCCTGGCTGAGCCTATCCGATTCATCATGCAGCCTGTTATGTTACAGATTGGAGCCCTGCATTCTGAAAGAATTTAGTTCTACGTGCTGTCAAAATTTTTTCTTTGTGACAAAGAAGGAAGGTTTCCTACTTCCCTTTATTGATTATAGGGCCTTAACAAAATCACCATAAAAGACAAGTACCCTCTACCCTTGATTTCTGAACTTTTTCACAGAATCCGTGGGGCTAAGAATTTCACCAAATTGGATCAAAGAGGGGCTTATTACTTGATCCGTATGTTCAAGGACGAAGAGTGAAAGACTGCATTTAATACTCTTGATGGTCAATGCGGGTATCTCATCATGTCCTTTGGTCTGTGCAATGACCCGCTGTTTTCCAAGAATTCATCAATGTCATCTTCAAGGATCATCTCTCTGTTTCCGAGATTGAGTATTTGGACAACATCCTGATATTTTCTCCAGATCTGCCTACCCACAGAAGGCACGTACATCAGGTTCTATAGCGCCTATGGGAGAAGAATTTATTTACCCAGGTGTCCATATGTGTCTTCGAAAAGTCTTCCTTGCCATTCCTCAGGTACCTTGTTTCCAGCCAGGGTCTCAAGATGGATCCTGAGAAGGTTTCTGTGGTTCTCTCTTGTAAAGATGAGCGAATATTTCAATGTTCGGTTTACGATAGTCAAATTTGCAACATTCGCCGATTAAGTTGTCGAACATTCGTCAAACATATCCGAACCCCATTGGATTAAATGGGAGGCAACACCAAACGCATACACAACACCTTCAAACGGGAGAAAAAGCTGCGAAAACAGATCAAATTAAAGGCGGACACCACCAAAGTGGCATCAATTTCAGTAGAGTAGAAATGGTATAATTAGGACCAATTAGGATGGATACTCAACTAGTATAATTAGGACCCACATCTCTTCCACTACAGTCAATTTAGCAGATGGAGACTCAACCAGGAGTGTTCACATTTCCCTAAATTAGGCACTGACATCACTAAAGTGGCATTAATTTCACTAGAGTAGAAATAGTATAATTAGAACCGACACCTCTTCCACTACAGCCAATGCAGCCAATGCAGACCCAATCGGGAGTTTCCACATTTCCAAAAACAAGTGGCAGACACCACCGAAGGGACATCAATTTTAGTAGAGTAGAAATAGTATAATTAGGACCAATACCTCTTCCACTACAGCCAACCCAGCAGATGGAGATCCAACAGGAGTCTCCACATTTCCAAAAATTAGTGGCAGACACCACCAAAGTGGCATCAATTTCAGCAGAGTAGAAATAGTATAATTAGGACCCACATCTCTTCCACTACAGCCAATTCAGCAGATGGAGACTCAACCAGGAGTGTTCACATTTCCCTAAATTAGGCACTGACATCACTAAAGTGGCATTAATTTCACTAGAGTAGAAATAGTATAATTAGGACCAACACCTCTTCCACTACAGCCAATGCAGCCAATGGAGACCCAATCAGGAGTCTCCACATTTCCAAAAATTAGTGGCAGACACCACCGAAGGGGAATCAAATTCACTAGAGTAGAAATAGCATAATTAGGACTGACATCTCTTCAGCCACTACAGACACTACAGCCAGTCCAGCAGATAGATTTCCAATCAGGAGTGTGCACATTTCTAAAAATTAGTGGCAGACATCACTAAAATGGCATCAATTTCACTAACGTTGAAAGAGTACAATTAGGACCGACACCTCTTCCACTATAGCCAACCCAGCAGATGGAGACGCAGCAATGAATCGCCACATTTCCAAAAATTAGTGTCAGAAACCACCAAAGAAGCATCAATTTCACTATAGTAAAAATAGTATAATTAGGACCGGCACCTCTTCCACTACAGCCAACCCATCAGATGGAGACCCAACAGGAGTCTCCACATTTCAAAAAATTAGGGCCTGACACCACCGAAGTGGCATCAATTTCACTAGAGTAGAAATAGTATAATTAGGACCGGCACCTCTTCCACTACAGCCAAGCCAGCAGATGGGGACCCAACCAGGAGTGTTCAGATTTCCAAAAATTAGTGTTAACATCTGCAGCAGCAGCAGCGACAGCAGGCACAGAAGCCATGCTAAAGATATCACAGACTGTAATTATGCAAGATCAATGCAGCACACAAAAATCTAGAACATCACCTAGTCTGTATAGTCTGCGATTGGGGGGCAAAAGTCCTTGGAGATCCATGACTTGTTCACCTTGATGAAAGTTAGGTGGTCTATGCTTTCAGGGGACAACAGGCTGCACTTATCCATCAGGACACCACCAGCAGTGCTGAAGACATGTTCTGAGAGAACGCAGGCTGCCAGGCATGATAAAACCTCCAAGGTGTGACAGACGAGCTCAGGCCACTTATCCATTTTTGAAGACAAAATGTAAAAGGGTCCAAACCCTCCCTGATGGTATTGATATTGAGCTTTAGTTATTCCTGCACCATCCTCTCCAGTCGTTCACAACGTGTTAGACTTGTACTGTGTTGTACTGGTGCACAAACTGCTGTAAAAAATGTGTTAAAGGACTCACAGAAATTGCTTGTGCCACTTATACCACTGCTGCTGTTAATGTTTTGGCGTTGATGAATTGACGTGCAGGATGTTGAAAGTCTAGAGCTGTAATGCACAATATGTGTCTCACTGCTATCTTGGGGAAAACCTTTATTAAGATGGTGTAAAAGCTTGTTTCGATACTCCAGCATTTGCGGGTCCCTTTCCAGGGATCTAACAGAGTGGCAACCCAGTAGTCAGCACTATTTTGAATCATAGCTATATGGTTTCAGTGCAACAAGAAGGCACTCATATGTCAGGCTCTTCCATGAGGTCCAAGTGTTGGTAGCTGGGTAACACTGATGCTTCTTTCCTTCGTCCCCTCCCACCAACCACGAACAACAGAGAGGAGACCTCCATTTGTTCCTCGGGTCTTTCACCTTCACTAACAGTTTGTCTGGTATCACCAGGCCCCTTCGATCACAGTAATCCACCTTCCCTTGGAACCCGAATATGTGACAACAGTCTGGAACTTTGAGACATTCTTATCCCTTCCGCATCCTCCTCTTCCTCTGGGACCACCACCTCCTCCCGCAGGCTATTCAAAGTCTGCTCCACCATGTACATGACCAGAATAGTGATGCTGATGGTGGAATTGTCAGCACTAACCTACTTAGTAGCCATTTTGAAACTGTGTAGAAAGGTGCAGAGGTCCTTAATCTGTGCCCACTCTGTAACCGTCATATGCGCCACGTCTGTACTGCCCAGACCATACATCATGACATACTGAGTCAAGGCTCATTGATACTGCCACAGTCGCTGCAACATGTGCAGAGTAGAATTCCAAAGTGTTGGCACATCGCATATTAACCTGTTAACTGGCATGGAAAAAGACCTATGTATCGATGCAAGTCGATGACCTGAGGGGTGCGAATGGCGGAAGTGAGCACACAGCTTCCATGCTTTCTGAAGCAGCTCATCCAGGTCAGGGTAGTGGTGGAGAAATCACTGTATCATCAGGTTGAGGACGTAATCCATACAAGGCACGTGTGTGGGCTTGCCTTGGTGTAGGGCTGCCACCAGGTTCGCACTGTTCTGGAACACGGCCTTCCCTAGCTCCAGGTTCAGTGAAGACAGCCATTGCTCAAACTCGGCCTAGAGAGCTGTCCACAACTCTTCAGCTGTATTACTGCGATCTCCAAGGCATATTCATTTTAAGACTGCCTGATTGCGGTGAGCCCTGGCTGTGCAGTACGGAGGTGGGTTGAATTTGCTCTGCACTGTTGGAACGCGTGTCTCATTAAGGCAGAGGTTGAGGGCGCAGGTGGAGGCCCTAGAGGAGGTGGAGGAGGCAGAAGCAGTGGAGGAAGTGCAAAATGCAGAGGTTTGTTCTGCAAGCCTCCTTGGGGATTCCAAGACTTGTGGAGCAGCCCTTCCCTGCCTGCCCCCACAGCCACCAGAGTCACCCAGTGCCCAGTCAGCAAGATGTAATGCCCTTGACCATGCTTACTTGTCCAGATATCTGTGGTGAAATGCAACCTGGCAGACATAGATTTAGTCAAGGAATGGGTGAGGCTGTCTGTGACATGCTGGTGTAGCGCAGGCACGGCTTTCTTAGAGAAGTAATGTCAACTGGGCAACTGGTACTGGGGGACTCTGATGCCCATCAGCTTTCGGAAACCGTCTGTATCTACCAAGCAAAAAGTCAGCATTTCCGTGGCCAACAGATTGGAGATGGTGGAGTTCAACCTCTTAGCATTGTCATGTGTAGGAGGAAACAATCTTTTAGGTGACCACAACTGTGGGTCCAAGGGCTGGCTGCAGTGCTAAGAGTACGGTGAACCGGACAAATTGCTGGACCTGGAGTGAGGTGCAGGCGGAGATGTTATGGTGGATTGAGAAGCATGTGGTGTACTCTGTGAACCAAATACATCAGGCATATCCACTTACGTTACAGCTGACGGGCTCTAACTCATCCTGACTGGAGCGGGTAATGAACCGCAGGTTCTGCGTTGGGAGACCTGCGTGACAATACTTGACATGGTAACAGAGGAGGAAGAACCAGCAGATGTTGTTGATGGGGTGGCTGATGGTTGTTGAGGTCCGCTGGTCTGCATTTTATCGCAGTGAGATTGCCAGAGTAATTTTTGTTGATTGCGCATGTGAAGATTCATGCATGTAGTAGTTAAATTATTGCACTTTTTCCATACCCCACATATACCTTGAACACCAAGCCTATTCCCCTTTCCACCATGACCTTGCTTTTCCCCACTCATGTTGCTCAGATAGTGTGGTAGGAGCATACTATTAGCAACAAGAAATTAGATTTTTTACTCTGCACAGCTCTGCACAGAGCTGAATTTCAGCGGCACTAAATGACAAGGTGGGATATGACGTGCTGAATCAAGTTAACAACTGAAAAAAATAGTTTTTTTTTACACTGCACACAGCTAAATTTCAGCAGCACTAAATGGCAAGGTGAGATATTGCTTGCATTATCACGTTAGCAACTGAAAAATATATATTTTTTTATGCTGCAACAGCTCTACATACAGCTGAATTATAGAGGCACTAAATTAGAAGGTGAGATATGGCATGCTGAACCATGTTGGCAACTGAAAAAAATAGTTTTTTTTACTCTGCACGCAGCTGAATTTTAGCGGCACTAAATGGCAAGGTGAGATATGGCGTGCTGAATCACATTAGCAACTGAAAAAAATTTTTTTTACTCTGCACACAGCTGAATTTTAGCGGCACTAAATGACAAGGTGGGATATGGCAAGCGGTATTATGTTAGGAACAGAAAAATATATTTTTGTTGCTCTGCATGAGCTCTGCATACAGCTGAATTTCACCGCCACAAAATGACAAGGTGAGATATGGCATGCTGAATCACGTTAGCAACTGAAAAAAATAGCTTGTTTTTTACTCTGTAAAAGCTCTGCACACAGCTGAGTTTTAGCAGCACTAAATGAGAGGATGAGATATGGCATGCTGAAAAATAGATTTTTAAAGCTGTACTCGTGCATGGAGTACAATGGAAGTAGTGTACAACAGACTTCTATGAAATGTGACCTGCTGTCTTTGTCTGGACCTCACTAACGGCACAAGAAAAAGAAATCTGCTGGAAGGTCAATTTCACAGCCACACAGGACACTAGCTATCTAAACTATCTGACTTAGAAACAACCACCAAGCTAACTAGCTAAAATCTCCAATGAATCCAGTAGCAGACCAGGAGAATCCTCTCTGTGCTGTTCACTGACAAAATGGAGCGTAAACAACATGTCTGTTCTTTATATAGGGAGGGACATGTGATTTCAGCAGCTAATTGTGCAAGCCCTTGTGTCTGGACATTGTGGATGGTTCCTGAGCCCTGATTGGCTAGCTGCAATTTGCACACATAAAGTTAGGGGGAAAAAAAGATTGCAAGCATGCCGCTCCTCTGAGCTCTCCACACCCCCTGCCCTCATGAAACACATCTCCCCGTTCATCATACACCACCAGTATCCTAGCCAAAGTGCTAAAAATACTCTATGCAATAAATCCCGCACTTTTACCAACGTTTTACTGAATTTTGCTGATTTCAAGAAAAAATGCTTGTGTGTTCGGTCACGAATTCAAATGTGCCATATTCGTGCTGAATTTGAAATTGATGATTGTTTTTTGAATATATTCGCTCATCTCTACTCTCCTTGCATCGCCCTCAGAGCTTACGTGCCATCCAGTGCTTCATGGGTTTTGCCAACTTCTACAGTTAATTTATCCCTCATTTCTCATCCCTCATGGCACCTATACTTGCCCTAACCAAGAAAGGGGTGAATACCAGGATCTGGCCTGGTATTGTCATGCTAGGTATAGGAAGAACCCAGTGTAAGACGATGGAAAAAGGGGGGAAGCCCAGCAACTAGGGAAAGCGGCAGTGTAGACCCCTAAGCAGATCTAATGACTCCCTGGCTCCCCTATCGTTCCTAAATAGATTCTGCACCTATTTCCGAGCAGGATACATTAGCCCTGGCTGACCCTAGAGCTAGGCCTTAGGTAGGGAGGGGGAGGGATAAGCACTAGTCAACCCCACTGCAATTAAAGACAAACAAGGAAAACAGACAAGGGGATACACTTAGCTTTGAGAAGACTCCAGAGAGATCTCGACTACAATCCACAAAAGAACTCCAAGGAGATCTTAGCCGACTGCTAGAATTCCAGTCCTGAACAGAAGAATTTACTCTATTATCAGTGACTCCCTGGAGAAACTGAGTGTATTTAGAGATCCAGCAAAGGTGTGTCAATCAGCAGCAGACGGTAGAGATCACCGCTGGGTCCTAGAGAGGGAGGGATGAGGAAAGGATCAAGAAGGTTGTCTGCAAGGCCAAGCACAGCGAACTTCTAAAGCCGGATCCAGAGCGACTGTCTGTCAAACCTGACACACCAGAGACATGTATTCACCCTACTTTGTCATTCTTCCAGTATTTAAAAGAGGTCTTTGCGAGAGCTCCGGTTCTGCATCAACTAAACCCTAACAAACAGTTTCTTCTAGAAGTGAATGCCTCTAGTGATGAGCGAGCACTAAAATGCTTGGGTACTCGTTTCTCGGGTCGAGCAAATTGGAATGCTTGAGTGCTCGGTCCGAGTAACGAGCCCAATGTAAGTCTATGGGAAACTCGAGAATTTTTCCGGTGGCTCCCCCTGGATGTCTGCACAAGGCCTAAAAATTGACCAAATCGATGGGAACAGTGCTCAAATGACATGAGAACAGCATGGTGAAGACCACTGGAAGCATTTCTGACTCCCAGGTCACTGCTGTCAACAAAGTTGTCAGAGGTATTACACCACTTTTACGGACTCACAATAAAACATACAAAAAGGAAACCAAAATGGATTTTACTGGGAAATATGTTAAGAAACTTGTATATAAGGCAAAATAAATAACCAAAGATAAAAATACTCCTTGGGCTATGTTCACAAGTAGCATTTTTTATGCGTTTTTGCACTTTTGTATTGCTTTCAACCGTGACAAATGCATTCACCGGGAAATGTCATTTTAATATTTTACAATCTCATCTGGCCATGTGCTGTGTGACACATGCATACAGTGCTGAAAAGACATGGGAACAGCATGGGGAAGACCCCTGGAAGAATCTCTGACACCCAGTCACTGCCTAAAAGTGTGCCCATCAGAAGTGATCCTTGCCGCATCAGAAGATGCAGACTTCCAACTATCCCGGTGCTAGTCCTTGCCCCAGGGCAGTGTTCAATTGTACCTCCGCCATTCCTTGCAATGCAAGCGCAAGTATGCAGCCTGCCATCCACCCACCCACAGGCTGCAATACCATACTGCTAGCTTGCACTTGAAATGTGGCTTTTTAGTTTGGAGGAGGCCGAATCTGGCCACTACCTCATGACTGCTTCGGCAGCGAGGTATCCATACTCAGTCCCCAGCCTCCCGGCGGCCGGGTGTCCACGCTCGGTCCACAACCGCCAGGGGGCGGCCGGGTGTCCATACTTGGTCCCCAGCCACCCCGCGGCCGGGTGTCCACGATCGGTCCCCAGCCGCCAGGGGGCGGACGGGTGTCCATACTCAGTCCTTAGCCGCCCCGCGGTCGGGTGTCAACACACGGTCCCCAGCCGCCTGGGGGTGGCCAGGTGTCCATAAACGGTCCCCAGCCGCCCCTATTTCTCCTGGGAATTTCCCCCACACTTTTCTTAGCCTGGCCTGCTTTAGGGCAGCATTGGAGCAGCCCACCAGAGAACCAGACTCCTCCGGTGGGCCCTGGTTTCTCCATCAGGGGAGTTGAGAGTGCCAAGGTGAGGAGCATGATGATGATGAGAGAAATTAGCGTCTGCTTTGTTTTCATGGAATGCAAGCACATGTATGTAGTAGCGGCTAGGCCTGAGGTTGTCAGAGTTTGGGCGCATATCCTACCTCCTCCGAGGATTGATGGATGTATTCCTGCTACTATCCCAGTTCTATGACTCCCGATAAACCAAAGCTTCAGGTGATGAATGATGGATGAGGTCGTGGCAAAGGAGAAAGAGCAGGAGGAACAGGGACCATTCACATCGATATCAGGCCAGTCAACCACACATGTCTTGTAGGATATGTTTCTGTACCAAAAGGAGCGGTTTGGCTACACAGTTATAGGGCATGCAGTGAGTGCAATGCCTACCAAAAATTTCGAGGCACTCCAATGCCTCTTGGAAGTGACATGGAGGTCAGAGGGCCTTAACTAAACCGTTTTTTCCATTTAGAGCAACTGGGTCTCCTGTGCACTGTTGGTCTAAGCAGTGAATGGAATACTTTCCAAAAATTATGAGGAACTGCAATGCCCCTTGAAACAGACGTGGATTACAGCATACTAAAAACCTTCTACCCATAACTGGGGAATGTGTCTCCTTTAGTGTTCGCCTATGCATTGAAAAGCAAAAGCTGACTAAAATTAGGAGGAAATGCAATGCCCGTTGGAAGAATGGTGGAGGTCGCAGTGGAATAAAAAGACAATATGAATGCCCCTTGGAAAAGTGGTGGAGGTCGCATTAGCTTAACAAGACGGTTTTAATGCCCCTTGGAAGAGACGTGGAGGTCGCAGTAGCATAACAAGATGGTTTTAATGCCCCTTGGAAGAGACGTGGAGGTCGCAGTAGCTTAACAAGATGGTTTTAATGCCCATTGGAAAAGTGGTGGAGGTCGCAGTAGCTTAACAAGATGGTTTTAATGCCCCTTGGAAGAGCCATGGAGGTTGCAGTAGCTTAACTAGACAGTTTTAATGCCCCTTGGAAGAGACGTGGAGGTCGCAGTATCTTAACAAGATGGTTTTAAAGCCCCTTGGAAGAATGGTGGAGGTTGCAGTGGAATAAAAAGACAATATCAATGCCCCTTGGAAAAGTGGTGGAGGTCGCAGTAGATTAGCAAGACAGTTTTAATGCCCCTTGGAAGAGAAGTGGAGGTTGCAGTAGCTTAACTAGACAGTTTTAATGCCACTTGGAAGAGACGTGGACGTCGCAGTATCTTAACAAGACAGTTTTAAAGCCCCTTGGAAGAATGGTGGAGGTCGCAGTGGACTAAAAAGACAATATCAATGCCCCTAGGAAAAGTGGTGGAGGTCGAAGTAGCTTAACAAGATGGTTTTAATGCCCCTTGGAAGAGATGTGGAGGTTGCAGTAGCTTAACAAGACAGTTTTAATGCCCCTTGGAAGAGACGTGGGGGTCGCAGTATCTTAACAAGACGGTTTTAATGCCCCTTGGAAGAATGGTGGAGGTTGCAGTGGAATAAAAAGACAATATCAATGCCCCTTGGAAAAGTGGTGGAGGTCGCAGTAGATTAGCAAGACAGTTTTAATGCCCCTTGGAAGAGAAGTGGAGGTTGCAGTAGCTTAACTAGACAGTTTTAATGCCACTTGGAAGAGACGTGGACGTCGCAGTATCTTAACAAGACAGTTTTAAAGCCCCTTGGAAGAATGGTGGAGGTCGCAGTGGACTAAAAAGACAATATCAATGCCCCTAGGAAAAGTGGTGGAGGTCGAAGTAGCTTAACAAGATGGTTTTAATGCCCCTTGGAAGAGATGTGGAGGTTGCAGTAGCTTAACAAGACGGTTTTAATGCCCCTTGGAAGAGATGTGGAGGCCACAGTAGCTTAACAAGACGGTTTTAATGCCCCCTGGAAGAGACGTGGAGGTCGCAGTAGCTTAACAAGACTGTTTTAATGCTCCTTGGGAGAATGGCGGAGGTCGCAGTGGAATAAAAAGACGATATCAATGCCCCTTGGAAAAGTGGTGGAGGTCGCAGTAGCTTAACAAGATGGTTTTAATACCCCTTGGAAGAGACATGGAGTTCGCAGTAGCTTAAAAAGATGGTTTTAATGCCCCCTGGAAAAGACGTGGAGGTCGCAATAGCTTAACAAGATGGTTTTAATGCCCCTTGGAAGAATGGTGGAGGTCGCAGTGGAATAAATAGACGATATCAATGACCCTTGGAAAAGTGGTGGATGTCACAGTAGCTTAACAAGACAATTTTAATGCGCCTTGGAAGAGACATGGAGGTCACAGTAGCTTAACTAGACGGTTTTAATGCCCCTTGGAAAAGTGGTGGAGGTCGCAGTAGCTTAAAAAGACAGTTTTAATGCCCCTTGGAAGAGACATGGAGGTCGCAGTAGCTTAACAAGACGGTTTTAATGCCCCTTGGAAGAATGGTGGAGGTCGCAGTGGAATAAAAAGACAATATCAATGCCACTTGAAAAAGTCGTGGAGGTCGCAGTAGCTTAACAAGATGGTTTTAATGCCTCTTAGAAGAGACGTGGATATTGCAGTAGATTAACAAGAAGGTTTTAATGCCCCTTGGAAGAGATGAGGAGGTCGCAATAGCTTAACTAGACAGTTTTAATGCCCCTTTGAAGAGACGTGGAGGTCACAGTATCTTAGCAAGAAGGTTTTAATGCCCCTTGGAAGTACGGTGGAGGTTGCAGTGGAATAAAAAGACAATATCAATGCCCCTTGGAAAAGGGGTGGAGGTCGCAGTAGCTTAACAAGACGGTTTTCATCCCCCTTTTAAGAGCCATGCACTACAGCATATTAAAAACATTATTACCCTTATTGGGGAGTGGGTCTCCCTTAGTCTTTGCCTATGCCTTCCAAGCAAAAGCTGCCAAAACTTAGGACGGAGGAACTTGCAATGTGCGCAACACGGACCATGGTCACCCTGGTGGTATAGTGGTGGTGGAGGCTGAGGATAAAGAGAAGAGCAAAATACAGCCGAAATGAGGAAGCGTATACCCATGTGTGGGTGTGAAGCGGTGCACTTGAATACACCTCCCGAAACAACACAGTGGATATGACTTTATGTTACTCTGCTGTCATTTGGTGGTGATGAGAAGTCTGGCCCAATCCATCCCTTGTTCATTTTGATAAGGGTCAGCTTGTCAGCATTGTCAGTTGACAGGCAAGTGCGCTTATCAGTTGTAATTCCCCCAGCGGGACTAAAAACACGCTCCGATAACACGCTAGCGGCAGGGCAGGCCAGGACCTCCATGGCATACAGAGCGAGTTCATTCCAAGTGTCCAGCTTGGATACCCAATAATTAAAAGGCACAGAGGAATCACGGAGGACTCTGGTGCGGCAGACAAGGTACTCCCTCACCATTTTTTGAAACTTTCTACTCCTTGTGAGAGTACCCCGCGCCTCAGGGCCTGTAAGCTGGGCAGGTCTCAGAAAACTGTCCCAGAACGATGACAGTATTCCCCTGCCTCTTCTTGATTGGAGTTGCATCTCTCTCACCTGTACGCCTTGGTTGGTCAACGAACTGTGACCTCTGCCGCTAGCGTGTTCAGATGGGAATTTTTTTAACAGTTCTGCAGCAAGGGCCTTCTGGTACTGCCACATTTTTGTAGACCTCTCCACCTCAGGAATAAGAGAGTGAAAGTTCTCCTTGTAGTGGGGGTCTAAAAGTGTCACCAACCAGTAATGACTGTCACCCAACATTTTGACAATGCGAGGGTCACGGTTAAGCAGCGTAACATAAAGTCAGCCATGCTTGCCAGACTGGTAATGGGCAAGACTTCCGTGTCCTCACCAAGATGACGACTGACCATGCTCTCCTCCTCCTCCTCCTCCCCCCTGCCCTCAGGCCACCCATGCTGAACCGACCGTATGACAATTGTACAGGTACTACCGTCTACAGCGCATGATACCAGCTCCTGTTCTTCCTCCTCCTCCTCTCCCTCATTGTCCCCCAATGCACGTTGGGATGAGATGAGGCTGGGCTGTGTGTAATCGCCCATTATGGCTTCTTGATCCATCTCATCATACTCTGGCTGCAATGCCTCCTCTTTAATTCTCTGCAGAGAGCATTGCAAAACACAGACAAGTGGGATGCTGACGCTAATGATGGTGTCATCGTCAGTCACCATCTTGGTGGACTCCTCAAAGTTTGTCAGGATGGAACATATGTCAGACATCCAGGTCAACTCCTGAGGTCTTATGTGTGGAGTCTGACTTGAATATCGACGGCCTTGTTGCAGCTGGTGCTCCACAACTGCTCTCTTCTGCACACAAATCCTTTGCAATATGTGGAGGGTAGAGTTCCAACGTGTGGGGACATCACACACCAGTCAGTGTGCCGGAAGCTGCAGACGCTGCTGAAACACAGCAAGGGCGGCAGAAGCTGTAGCCGACTTCCGAAAATGAGCTGACAGGCGGCGTACTTTGACAAGCAGATCTGGCAACTAGGGGTACGATTTAAGAAACCACTGAACCACGAGGTTAAGCACATGAGCCAGGCATGGTACGTGTGTGATCTCGCCTCGCCTCAGAGCCGCCATCAGGTTACGGCCATTGTCACACACGACCATGCCAGGATGTAGGTTCAGTGGTTTCAGCCATAGATATGCCTGCTCTTTCACAGCTGTCCACAACTCACAAGCAGTGTGAGGTTTATCACCTAAGCTTATGAGTTTCAGCACAGCCTGTTGCCACTTGGCTGAGGCAGTACTGCAGTACTTCCAGCTTGTAACTGATGTGGTGATATCTGAGTTGGAGGCTGAACATGAGGCGGAGGAGAATGATGCACAGGAGCTGTACACTGTGGGGACAACTCTGACTGACATAGGGCCTGCAATCCTCGGTGTAGGGAGGATGTGTTCCTTCCCAAGGTCCGCCAGGGTCCCGGTTTACACTATGTTTACCCAGTGTGCCATCAGGGAGATGTACCGTCCCTGTCCACAAGCACATGTCCACGTGTCCATTGTCTGGTAGACTCTCCCAGTAACTGTGTTGTTGAGGGCATGGCATATGTTTTGGGACACGTGCTTGTGTAGTGCTGGTATGGCTGCACTACACATTTGCATCTCTGGCTGCTATGGGCATAAAAGTGGACAAACTTATGGTGTGGTACCCATGCTCCCCTGACCTCAACCCTATTGAGAACCTCTGGAGCATCATTAAAAGGAGTGTCTATGATGGCGGGAGGCAGTTCACATCTAAGCAACAGCTCTGGGAGGGTTTTCTGTCCTCATGCAAAACAATTGAAGCAGAAACCATCCAAAACCTGACAAATTCAATGGACGAGAGTTCAGAAGCTCCTTTCGAACAAGCGGTCCTATGTGCAAATGTAACATCGCCTAGAATAAAGTTTTGAGATGAAAACTGTTTGATTTCAGTTTGTAATAACCTGCTAATGACCATTTTTTTGTTCTTTATTAAAATGAAAAGGTTGAAAACTCTGCTGTGCATAATAATTTGGAACATGCATTTTGAGTGCAGTTTGAGTTTTTTAATTTTTTTAAAATATACTGTTATCATAGGCAGTTTGTACAAAAACCTTTCAATTGTACTCTAATAGTTATTTGACTGAAAAATTACACGGATTGCAATTCATATAGGTAATTTTGGAAAATCTGAGAAAATATTATTTGCACAATAATTTGGAACACAGTGTAATGACCTGCCATCTAGTGTTGAGCCACCCCCATAGTGTTCGGGTTCGGTTCGTCGAACACCGGGATGTTCGTGGAACTGTTCGTCGAACACCTTAGAACACTGTCGAACACCGTCGAATACCGTTAAAACCAATGGCAGGCAGATAAAAACACATAGAAAATACCTTCAAAGGTGTCCAAAAGCTGGCAAACTGTCCAGAAGACACTGTCTTTAAAAAAGCCGGCCGGCAATTCAGCATCGGTACCTGACAATTTGGAACAGAAAGAATAGAGCATCACACATAGATTAGATAGATAGAAACATGTCAGTCACATATATAATAAGTGCAGTGATAGTGTTGATTACTGTACTTGTCATTTAGTGTTAAAATAAAGATTTATTAAAAAAAAAATTGGCATGGGGTTCCCGTAATTTTATTCTCTAGCGGAGGTTAAGCAGACGGCTGGGGCAGATGTTTGAAGCCTAGGAATTGGGTAATACCCACGGAGCTTCCCAGGCTACTAATATCAGCCCCCAGCTGAATACCTAGCCTTTACTAGCTATAAAAATGGAGGACCCCCCATTTTAAAGCTAGCAAAGGCTAGGCAGACAGCTGAGGTTGATATTAATAGCCCAGGAAGGGTGCCATGAATATTGGCCCTCTCCCAGGCTAGAAACACCAGCCGTCAGCCACCCCAGAAATAGCGCATCCATAGAATGCGCCAATTCTGGCACTTAGCCTCGCTCTTCCCACTGCCCTGTAGCGGTGGCAGTGGGGTAATAGGGCTGGAGTTGATGTCAGCTTATAATGCCAGCTGACATCAAGCCCAGGTTAGTAATGGAGATGCGTCTATAAAACACCCCCAATACTAACCCCATAGTCAAAGTTCAAAAAAATACAAACACCCAGAATAAAGTCCTTTAACCCCTTTACAACCCAAGGTGGTTTGCACGTTAATGACAGGCCAATTTTTACAATTCTGACCACTGTCACTTTATGAGGTAATTACTCTGGAATGCTTCCACGGATCCCCCTGATTCTGAGACTGTTTTTTCGTGACATATTATACTTCATGATTGTCATAAAATTTCTTCGATATCACTTATGTTTATTTGTGAAAAAAATGGAAATTTGGCAAAAATTTAGAAAATTTTGCAATTTTCAAAATTTTAATTTTTATGCCCTTAAATCAGAGAGATATGTCACACGAAAGAGTTAATAAATAACATTTCCCACATGTCTACTTTACATCAGCACAATTTTGGAACCAAAATTTTTTGTTGTTAGGGAACTATAAGGGTTAAAAGTTGTCCAGCGATTTCTCATTTTTCCAACAAAATTTACAAAACCATTTTTTTAGGGACCACATCACATTTGAAGTCACTTTGAGAGGTCTTTATGACAGAAAATACCCAAAAGTGACACCATTCTAAAAACTGTACCCCTCAAGGTGCTCAAAACCACATTCAAGAACTTTATTAACCCTTCAGGTGCTTCACAGGAATTTTTGGAATGTGGAAGAAAAAAAATGAACATTTAACTTTTTTCACAAAAATGTTACTTTAGACCCAATATTTTTTTATTTTCGCAGGGGTAACAGGAAAAAATGGACTCCAAAATTTGTTGTACAATTTCCCCTGGGCACGCAGATACCCCGTATGTGGGGAAAAACCACTGTTTGGGCGCACGGCAGGGCTCGGAAGGGAAGGAGCGCCATTTGACTTTTTGATTGTAAAATTTGCTTGATTAATTAGCGGACGCCATGTTGCATTTGGAGAGCCCCTGATGTGCCTAAACAGTGGAAACCCCCAACAAGTGACCCCATTTTGGAAACTAGACCCCCCAAGGCACCTATCTAGATGCATAGTGAGCACTTGGAACCCTCAGATGCTTCACAAATTGATTCATAAAAAAGAAAAATGAAAAAGTGGAAAAAAAAAACCTTTTTCATTTTTACGAATCAATTTGTGAAGCACCTAGGGGTTCCAAGTGCTCAATATGCATCTAGATAGGTGCCTTGGGGGGTCTAGTTTACAAAATGGGGTCTCTTGTGGTGGAGCTCCACTGTTTAGGCACATCAGGGGCTCTCCAAACGCAACATGGTGTCCGCTAACAATTTGAGCCGATTTTCCATTCAATTTGTTAGCGGACACCATGTCGCGTTTGGAGAGCCCCTGATGTGCCTAAACAGTGGAGCTCCCCCACAAGTGACCCCATTTTGGAAACTATACCCCTCAAGGATTTTATTAAGGGGTATAGCGAACATTTTGAACCCAGAGGTACGACACAGAATTTGATAACATTAGGTCATCATATTGAATAAGTTGTCATTACTCTTGAGCGCAAGTGCTCGCTACTTGAGTTTGCATCGGGTAATCAGGTATGCACCATGTATCACGGGTGCTCAAGTGAAATGCTCGAGTCCCCGCCCCATGTTTCACGGTTATTAGACACCCCCAAAAAAACATGCGGGGATCGCTCGTGCATGGCAAGCAATCCCCGCAAGGTTTTTTTGGCCGCGAAGCATATGGGGTGGAGACTCGAGCAATCGCGATACTCAGTGCATACCCGAGCACCCGATGCAAACTCAAGTAGCGAGCACTTGCGCTCAACACTAGTCGCCATATCGTCATCTTTTTTTTTTTTTTACATTGGAAAAAAAAACAACCCCAACCCTAACATTAGCATATCCCCAACCCCAGCCCTAGCGTTTATTTTTTACAGCGTTCCTCGTGCGGTATAAGTGATGAGATTACTTTATTCTTTGGGTCGGTGCGATTACAGCGATACCAGAATCATATCGGGTTTTTATGATTGACAGCTGTCACACACTAAAAGACACTTATTTTGTAAAATCTAGTTTTTGCATTGCCATATTTTGGCCGACAGAGTAATGTGATGGCTTGTTTTTTGCGGGATGAGTTGACGTTTTTATTGGTGCCATTTTCAGGCATGTGACATTTTTTGATCGCTTTCTATTCCTATTTTTGGGAGGCAGAATAAACAAAAAACAGCAATTCAGGAATTGTGTTTTTTTACATTTTTTTATTCTGCTC
This sequence comes from Phyllobates terribilis, assembly GCF_046119375.1. NCBI lineage: Eukaryota > Metazoa > Chordata > Amphibia > Anura > Dendrobatidae > Phyllobates > Phyllobates terribilis. The sequence goes on along the minus strand of NW_027362769.1, from coordinate 343,896,432 downwards.
CGGGTGTGGTAAAATTGATAAGGCAGCTTTATTCTTTGGGTCAGTAGGTTTACAGCGGTACCACATTTATATAGTTTTTCCATGTTTTGGCGCTTTTACACAGTAAAAGCTATTTTATAGAAAAAAATATTTTTTTGCATCGCTTTATTCTGAGAGCTCTAACTTTTTGATTTTTTGGATGATGGAGCTGTATCATGGCTTGTTGGATGAGATGACGTTTTCAGCGGTACCATTTTTATTTATATTCATCTTTTTGATCACGTGTTATTCCATTTTTTGTTTGGCAGTATGATGATAAAGCATTTTTTTTGCTTTGTTTTTTTTTATTTTTTTTTTACCGTGTTGACTGAAGGGGTTAACTAGTGGAACAGTTTTCTAGGTCAGGTCGTTATGGACGTGGCGATACCAAATATGTGTACTTTTATTGTTTGTTTGTTTTTTTTTTCATAATAATATTTATTGATGGGTACATTATATTTTTATTTTTAGTGGATTATTTTTTTTATTTTTTTAAAAATATTTTTACAATTTTTTTTTTTTTTTCACTTTCAGACACTTTTTTTACTTTTTTACTTTGTCCCACTATGGGACTTTCACTTTTTTTATTCTGATCGCCTGCATGGCACAGGAATGCAGCACCATCCCTGTGCCATGCAGGCTGTCAGCGCTGGACAGGGAGAAGATTGTTTGGAGATGCACTGCGCATGTCCAAGCAATCTTCCTGCTGTCTGGTGACCCGGATGTTGTCATGACGACATCGGGTCATCATGGCAACACCCGGGAAGCCGCTTCAGACAGAGCTGGAAGCCGGAAGAGGAGGTGAGTATCGCCGATCACCTCCCCTTGCCCCCGCAATGCCGCAATCGACTTCGATCGCAGCATCGTGGGGGTTAATGTGCTGGGAGCGGTGCATGACCGCTCCCTGCACATAGTATCGGGTGTCAGCTGTGACAATCAGCTGACACCCGGCGGCGATCGCCATGACGTACTAATACGGGTCAGTCTCTTAAAGCCCAGGGCACTGACGCGTATTAGTACGTCATGGGCTTTAAAGGGGTTAATTGAAATAAACACACAATTCTTTATTGTTCTAAATTAAACCATACTTACCATCACGCCCATTCCAGCTGAAGCCAATGTCTTCTGCAATAAAAGTAAAATAATAAACCAACATCATCCTTACCTTTCCATGGTTTCCAGGACAGATCCAGCTCTGCTACATTCACATGACAGGCTGGATTGCAGCTTAAAGCTGCCATCCAGCTTGCCATGCTGCAGACACTGAGAAGCGCAGGTGACTAGCCCATGGGACGGGGATGACTCGGCGCCCGGGCCTTGTTGTTTGTTTGGGGGATGCCGTGGTGTTCGGCTCCCGGGCCCGTACCCTGGGGTCACTCTTTTACTGGGAAGGGGTGGTTAATTATATGAAAGTTTGTGACGCCACCTGTGGTGTCTGGTGAGGATCACCAGCGCTGCTGCAGCCCGCTGAGGCCGGGGATAAGGCAGCTTGATGGTACAGCTCCCACAGGTGGAGCTAGGCCTCAGAGCAGCGGGGGAAGAAAGGATGCAGGGACAGACGAGACCCAGCCGGGTCAGAGCAAGAACAGGGACAGACACTATATTCACTTCGGTACGTTTTACTGATGGAAATTCAGGCACGTCCTGGAGCACTGTAGAGTGAAGGGTGCATATCAGGATCCTCCCCAGTGAGCAGGTGTAGGGCCTCCTGTCTCTTGCCTTTGTGTGGTAAGTTTCTGACCTGCCTGGAGCTAGGCCTAACTTTGTCTCTGTCCTGCACTGGCTGACCTTCTGGTAGAGCCTTCTCTTGGAGTACACGCTCCCAGCTTGCGGGGCCTCTGCTACTCCTAGCTCTGATACGTATCAGCTCTTTGCTGATCCTGGGACCTGTAGTTCTCCAGGGATTCCGGTTATGCCTTACTGGGTCATAGAGATCCCTGTAAGCTCGGACCCGGTGTCCGATAAATTCTTCGGGGTGAGCTGCTTAAGCTCCTCTGCCCCCTATGTTACTCACTCTCCACTTGCCTTCAGCCTACTCGGGGCCCTCACTAGGCTATACACACTAGCAGCTAGCCGGCTGCTTCTTCTGCCGCTCTTAAGGTGTCGGCACACCACAAGCTCTAACTGAGCTACAACTGAGTCTGGAATGTGCTCCACTGCAGCTGACTCCTATCAGGCACATCTACTGTAGGAACTCTCTCAACAGACTTGATTCTCTGTCAACTACAGACTGAACTGCCTAGCTCCACCTTCCCTATTTATATCCCTAAAAGGCTCCCTCTGGTGGTCTGAGGTGGAAGGTGGAGGTGTGTGTATGCTGTGAGCGGCCTCTTGTGGAGAAATCCATTAATGCACCCCTCTAGGATCTGTGGTACCAAGCGCAGCTGCTCGCCACATTCCCTCCTAGCAAAGCTCAGCACTCCCGGGCTGAAGTACATTTTGAATAAACATGAACATTAACAATCTTCCCTTTATGGGAGGCACATTCGTAAACGTTGCAAATGAACATAAACTGATATATACATACAGACCATAAGCAACCTCAGCATTTAAGTCTCATTTGGTGAGGTTCCCCGAAAGGATGTCCATCTCACTGAGCAGAGTACTTGGTAGCTTGAGGGACCTGTCCCAAACCCTCAACCTTGGCCCTGGGGTGGCTGCAGGGCATGAAGATCCCGAGCTGGACCTCCAATAGAGCCACTCCAGACAGGTTTTTCTTCTGAGGTCACCTAAAGGGGCACTCCAGGGAGTGCAATTATTTACAAGGAATAGTTTTTGGGCTGCACATAGTCCTCAGCCACAGAGTTCTTTATGTAACAACGGAAGTGTCCGTATCACTTAGATTGTCCATTAGAAGGCAAAAATATAAGTTAAATGCATATACAAAGCAACGAATACATCGCAATATACAATACAATACACAATATATTCAATATAATACAATACAATACAATACCCCAGGGGTAACTATCTACACTGTCAGAAGTTTAACTACTTTATTCAGTATATCTGGCAGGGATCTGACCTTTGGTACTATGCGTTGACCTGCGTGGTACTGGAATGCGTGAGGCACTAGTAGGTGCTCTACCTCCCAATGTGTCAGTACTTTTAACATACCTGTCGGCGTTCTTGCATAGGGCACCATCTACCACTATGCAAGATCGCAAACTTGGTCATCAGTCCAGTCTGCTAGCCTGGCTTCTTTCCATGCTGTCTGCTTGCCTCTGTTCTGGCTGCTTAGGGCGGCGGCCCGGTCACTTCCTGTTTCTTGTAGCTGCTGTGGGCACACCCCTAATTCGTCCTCAGCCTATTGCTGTCAGTCACTGGATACTTAAACCAGATTCACCTGGAAGCTGGTGCCTGAGCAACTTTATCATTCAGTGTGCTCCTTGACTCTGAATGTGCCAGGTCCTGTTCTGTTTCTCCTGCCTGTCTGCCTTCCTGGAGGCTGTATTTCCAGGCCTGTCTGAACACACTCCTAGCCTGTTCGTCCCGCCTTCTAGGGGCCGCATACCTAGATCTGTTATTTGTATTTCTTGCCTGTCTGTCCACCTTCCTGGAGGCTGTATTTCCAGGTCAGTCTGAACACGCTTCTAGCCTGTTCGTCCCGCCCTCTGGGGGCCGCATACCCAGACTCGCTCCTGTATCTCGCTGCAGTGTCAGTTCCTGTCTGAACACTCAGTTCCTGTCTGAACACTCTCCTAGCCTGTTTCCTGTTTTTCTCTATGTCCATACCTTCCCTTTTTCTGCAGAGTCTGAACCTGAACCTAACTCCTACTCGTTGTTGCTGTACTTCCGTTTGTGAGTTTAGAGTCCACTCGCTACTTCATTGCAAGTATCTTGTGTGTATCTGGTTCTGCCTTTCCCTTCCAGTCTGTTCCGTGTGAACAGAGCCCTGACCCCTCTGCTCTGCCTTTGCTCACTGCTCCGGCGGTTCCTGCCTGCTCTGCCTTGCTCACCGCTCCGGCGGTTCTTGCCTGGTCTGCCTTGCTCACCACTCCGGCGGTTCTTGCCTGTTCTGCCTTGCTCACCGCTCCGGCAGTTTCTGCCCGCTCTGCCTTGCTCACTGCCCAGGCGGCCTCGCTCTGCTCTGCCTTTGCTCACCACTCAAGGCGGCCTCGCTCTGCTCTGCCTTTGCTCACCGCTCCAAGCGGTCTCGCTCTGCTCTGCCTTTGCTCACCGCTCCAGGCAGCCTTGCTCTGCTCTGCCTTTGAGGGCACCTGGAGCGGTGAGCAAAGGCAGAGCGAGGCCGCCTGGAGCGGTGAGCAAAGGCAGAGCAGAGCGAGGTCACCTGGAGCGGTGAGTAAAGGCAGAGCAGAGTGAGGGCGCCTGGAGCGGTGAGCACTCTGCTCTGCCTTTACTCACCGCTCCAGGTGACCTTGCTCTGCTCTGCCTTTGCTCACCGCTCCAGGCGGCCTCGCTCTGCCTTTGCTCACCGCTCCAGGCGGCCTCGTTCTGCTTTGCCTTTGCTCACCGCTCCAGACGGCCTTGCTCTGCTCTGCCTTTGCTCACCGATCCAGGCGGCCTCGCTCTGCTCTGCCTTTGCTCACCGCTCCAGGCGGTCTTGCTCTGCTCTGCCTTTGCTCACCGCTCCAAGCGGTATCGCTCTGCCCTGCCTTTGCTCACCGCTCCAGGCGGTCTCGCTCTGCTCAGCTCTTGCTCACCGCTCCAGCAGCCTCGCCCTGCTCCGCTCTTGTTCACCGCTCCAGCGGTCTCGCTCTGCTCTGCTTCTCTATCGCATCTGTGGTTCTGTTCCTGAGTCCCAGTCTGTACCGGACCTTATCCAGTCTGTGCTCCAACCTGCTAGTGCCTCCCTGTCGGCACTCCAGCCGTGCTTGCCAGGAGCCCCAGCCTGCATCCCAGTCGTGCTTACCAGTGCCCGCCTGTCTGCATACCAGCCGTGTCTGCCTATACCCACCAGTCAGTGAGCCAGCCTAACCTGCCTGTTCCTGTATTCTCCGGTGTGGGTCAACAGCCGTGTCCGGGGTCTGACCTGGAGTAGCATCTGGTCCCTCTGCTCGGTTCCTCCCTGCTGCACTGCCATCGTTAGCCATCGTGCGACCTTGGTCGCATCGGGTAGACACTTAGTTATGCACCTCCAGGCACTCTCCGGTTCATGGTCCAGTGGGATCACTAAACACGCACATGGCACATGCCAGTCAGTCTGGGCGTGTGCATTGACCTCTCTACAAGGCTGGCAAGTTCACCATTGGCTGGGCCCTCTTGCTCTGCCCCTACCGGGGATCCTTCGTCCGGGGATACTTCTTGAGCTGGCTCTTCTGCATCACTTACTGGTTCTTCCTGCTGTGGGTAGAAGGTGATTACAGTGATGATTACTGCTCCTCCTAGTTGGGGCCAATTTGCCAGGAAATCTCCTAAGTCAGTGTGTATTACTGCTTCTTTAGGCTCCTCCGGTACGGTGAGAGGCACTTCCTCCTGGGGTTTTAGCAGGTTTGGACACAACTTTAGATGGTCCCTGGACACTGTTGCAGATGTTTTCCCTCTGTCTCTACTAATTAGGCAGGTATTCCTATTATCAAATCTTGACTGTAACACAGTGTAGGGTTCTCTCTCCCACTGGTCATCAAGTTTGTGGTTTCTCCTTTTCCTTTTTAGTACTACTTCACCAGGTGTGAAGGGTTCTGCTTGAGCACCTCTGTTGTATTGGGCCTCCTGCTTGTCTCTCACCCGAGTGAGACGGTCTTCGACACAGGCTTGTACTCTTCTGTACTGCTCCTGTCTGGTCATGTCCCTGTCCTCAGTGGTCACATCCGCTTAAGGTTCTACAACACCAAGCTCCAGGTCCATGGGCAGCTTTCCTAGCCTTGCCCGCATGAGATATACCGGAGTGCTGTTGGTGGAACTTACTGGTATGTGATTTTACAGATCTACTAGGTCAGGCTGTAGGTCTGGCCACTGGTTTCTCTCCTCAAGTGGTATGGTATTCAGCAGGTCGATGATGATGTTATTCATCTTTTCACAGAGACCATTGGTTTGTGGGTGGTACGGTGTAGTTCTTATCTTCTTACACCCGTAGAGATGGCAGAACTCTTTGAACAACTCAGCCTCAAAGGCTGGGCCTTGGTCCATCAGCACCTGCTCAGGGTATCCATGGGGTCAGCAGAAATACGCTTGGAACGTCTTTGCTGCTGTCTCTGCCGTCAGGTCCTTGACGGGTGCGACCACCAGGAACCTGGAGTAGTGATCCACCATGGTCAGGGCATAGGAATACCCTGACCTGCTGGGTGATAGCTTGACATGGTCCAGGGCCACGATCTCCAGGGGTCGAGTCGTCTTGATGGATTGCAGGGGTGCCTTCTGGCTGCTGTAATCTTTTCTCCTGAGGATACAGGGTCCACAGTTTCGGCACCACCGCTCAATGGAGCTGCGCATTCCTACCCTGTAGAATCGACAATTCAGCAGGGTCTCTAGCTTCTTCCAGCCAAAGTGCCCTGCCTGATCATGGTAGGCCGCCAACACCATTTGGATGTCTGTCTTCGGGACCACTATCTGCCATACCATTTCATGGGTTTTTGGATTGACGTAACTCCGGCACAGCTTCTCACGGTAGATAAACAGCCGGCTTCTTTCGTTCCACAGCTGCTTGGCTTGGAGAGACGCTTCCTTCTCCAGGGAGGAACCTTATTGGGTTATCAGCTCCTTGATACGGCTGACAACCGGGTCACTGTCCTGGGTCCCTTTCCAGCTGTGGTGAGGCAGGGGATTTAACGTCTTACCACGTTGCTTCCTGGAGGCTCGCTGCTCGTGGATCATCCCATTCCGCTGAAAAGCAGGTAGCTCAATCTCCTCCAGGTCATCCACTTCTTCTTCTGTGTCTGACTGGTGAGGCATCCTGGACAGGGCATCGGCGTTGGCGTTCTTGTGGCCCGCCCGGTATTTAATTGTGAATTGGTAGTTTGACAGCCGAGCCATCCATCGCTGCTCCAAGGCTCCTAACTTGGCTGTTTCAAGATGAGTCAAGGGGTTGTTATCAGTGAAGGCAGTGAACTTACGGGAGGCTAGATAGTGCTTGAACCTTTCAGTGATGGCCCAGGCAAAGGCCAGGAACTCTAACTTGAAGCTGCTATAGTTCTCTTGGTTCCTCTCAGTCGGGCAGAGCTTCCTGCTTGCGTATGCGATCACTTTCTCTTGGCCATTCTGCTTCTGACTTAGGACAGCTCCCAGTCCTTCGTTGCTGGCATCAGTATACAGCTGGAACGGTTGGCTGTAGTCAGGGTAGGCTAGGATCTCATCGCCCGTCAGGATCTCCTTCATCTCCTGAAATGTCTCGGCTTGCTCCTTACCCCAGTGGAATGGGGGATTTCTGCCTTTGGGTGACTGTCCTACCAGGAGGTCTTGCAGAGGAGCTGCTTTCTTAGTGTAGTCTTTTACAAACCTCCGGTAGTATCCTACTAGTCCCAGGAACTGACGCACCTCCTTGAGGTTCTTCGGCTCCGGCCACTTCTGGATGGCAGTGACCTTCTCTGGGTCTGGCACTACTCCCTCTGGACTAACAATGTGCCCCAGGTACTGTACCTTTCTCTTGAGCAGGTGGCACTTTGAGGGCTTCAGCTTCATCCTGTACCGGGACAGTGACTAAAATGCCTCCGCCAGGTACTTCAAGTAGTCCTCATACGTTCTGGAGTACACTATCATGTCATCCAGGTATAGTAACACAGTCTCGAAGTTACGGTGTCCCAGGCAGCACTCCATCAATCTCTGGAACGTTCCGGGGGCATTGCAGAGTCCAAATGGCATACTGTTGAACTCGCAGAGTCCCAACGGGGTGGTGAAGGCCGTCTTCTCCCGCTCCTCCTCAGCCACAGCTACTTGCCAGTACCCACTAGTGAGGTCAAGGGTGGAATAGTAATTTGCAGACTTTAAGGCAGCCAGGGACTCCTCTATGCGTGGTAAGGGGTATGCATCTTTATGTGTAATGCGATTCACTTGTCTGTAATCCACACACATTCTCATGCTCCCGTCCTTCTTCCTGACTAACACTAGGGGAGCCGCCCAGGGACTACAACTATCCCTTACTACCCCTGCCTTCTTCATGTCGTGCAACATCTCCTTTGCCTTCTGGTAGTGAGCTGGTGGTATGGGCCTGTAACGTTCTTTGATTGGGGGATGGTCACCTGTGGGGATATGATGTTGAACCCCCTTAATCCTCCCAAAGTCAAGTGGGTGCTTACTGAACACCTGCGCATACTCCTGAACCACTGATGGGCAAGAGTGGTGTCTGTCCCAACATGGATCTGTTGACACCAATCCTCCACCTGGGTTGCAGGGTCTTTATCCTCCACTTCTTCTGGTGAGGTTAAGGACTCCACCGAATGTATAGAGTTGTTATTTACAGCATGTAACTTTTCAACAGTGGAATAGCGTGGTAATCTGACCTCATCGTCCACACCGTTGAGAAGACGGATGGGCACCCTCCCATTGCGTACATCCACTACCCCTCTGGCAGTTAAGAGTGTAGGCCTGTGCTCTGAGCTAAGGAGTTCTACTACAGCCTGGCAGCTCTGTCCTTTAAGACCTATTGCTGCTCTACACCAGATAAGCATTTCACTCATTGGGGGGATCACAATGGGTATGGGATCTGTTACCCGTACATTACCAATCTCACCACCGGATATCTTTACTTGCTGCTGGTACATCAGGGCTCGGATCGCCTTCTGCAACGCCCTTCTGTGCCCTGGCCTGGCAGTGTCAGCTATCTGTTGGAGCAAGAACACAACTTCTCCCAAACAGTTACCAACAATATTAGTGCCAAGTGCCATATACAAATTGGTATCATCAGGATTAGTCTCTACTACAATTAGTCCCTGGTCCTTCAGTTCCACTCTGCCCACCTTTACTGTCACATTCTTAACCCTGATTAGGTTAAGGGGGAGACTGTTTGAGGCATAAACGGAAAGATTTGGAGCTGGCGGGCTTAAATCGTCCATGGACCAGAACCTCCTGTAGAGGACGTCAGGCATGATGGTTACCTGAGATCCGGGATCCAGCAGGGCATGCATCAGGATGCCGTCCAGCTCAATGGACATGAAAGGTCTTCCTCCCACGAACCTGTTGTACCAGTCTGAGGGGCCTGGGGAACTTACTCCTGGGTGGCGGCCCTCGGACCCCAGGGTTTTCTCGTTTAAAGGACACCTCTGGACGATGTAGCCGGACTTGTGGCAGCGGTGGCAGACAGGGTCCCTCAGTGGACGGCGTTGATCGCTGATCCTCCCAGGGCATGGTGCTGTCCTTCTCCTCCTTCTTATCCAGGGGACATCCTCAGGGCTATCGGCTAGCAGGATCCTTCCCTCTTCCTCGGGCTCCGTCCGCAGCTGCAGGGCACTCAGCACAGTGGTCAGTGTTTTGCTCAACTGACGCACCTCAGAGCGAAGGCTGTCCAGCTCACTAGGGGACGCTGCTGGAACTTTGGCTTCCGCAGCCACCGGGGAAAAGGTGGGTGTTGCAGGCACTGAGGTGGCCCCACCCTGGTAACATTGGATGGCATTTGTTTCCAGGGGCTGCAGTCCTTTTATAGCCATGTACTTAAGGTTGTCAAAGGTGGCATCTGGATGATCCAGGGACCACCAACGCACAGTCCTGCTCTCCTCTTGGGACCTCAGTCCCCAGACAAACTGTTCCTTCAGCATTTTGTTTTCATTGTCGATGCTGGTTGGACTAACCTGTTTCAGAGCTCACAGGGCCCCTTGTAGTCGCCAGGCATAGTCCCGAACACTGTCCTTCGGCTGCTGAGAGCAGTTGTAGAACCTCATCCGGAGGTCCGTCTCAGTATAATCCTCAAAGACAGTCTGTAACTTTTTAAAGATTGCGGACACGGACTCCTTGTCTGCGGCTGACCAAGTTTCTACTTCCCTCTCCGCAGCACCAGTCAATTGTCCTAATACCACAGCGGCTCTCTGTTTGCCTGTCATAGAGTACATGTCCAGGATACCGTAGATCTTCCGTTTAAATCCAGACAGGGTATCTGGTTTTCAGCTGTACTGGGGGAGCCACTTCGCTCCAGGGATGTACGGTAGGGCCACGGGTATGACGGGGTAACAGGCGCTGGTGGTGGAGCGGCTGCTCCGGCCTGCTCAGCGGCGGGCGCGGGTTGTACATCAGGGCCATCCACCAGTGATCCGGCGTTTTGCTGTACCTCGGACATTCTGGCGCCCCCCTAGCGAACCGTGGCCTACCTTCTTTTCTTTTCTTCCGGTAGGCCGCAGCTCTGCAGGTGACGTTCTTCTTCAGGACCTTGCGTCGCTTGCGTCCTACATCAGAGACTTCAGCGACGCTCCTTCCAGGACCTGGCGCTTCCTGGTTTGACGTCGAGGCGTGGGGCTTGTCCGGGGCTTTGTGCACTTTTGCAGGTACGCCCCTCAGTTTCCCATGGTTACGACCTTCTTCTCGCTCGGCGGCCTAACAATGGCGGCAATCTTCACCACAATTTAATGAACAGTTTTTGATTAAGGGCACACAGTCCCCGATGGCAACGGGCAAAACACTCCGTCGTTGCAGCGGGCACGGGATCCTGTTCGTGACGCAAGAAAGAGAGATGACTCGGCGCCCGGGCCTTGTTGTTAGTTTGGGGGATGCAGCGGAGGTCGGCTCCTGGGCCCGTACCCTGGGGTCACTCTTTTACTGGGAAGGGGTGGTTAATTGTATGAAAGTTCGTGACGCCACCTGTGGTGTCTGGTGAGGATCACCAGCGCTGCTGCAGCCCGCTGAGGCTGGTGATAAGGCAGCTTGATGGTACAGCTAGGCCTCAGGGCAGAGGGGGAAGAAAGGATGCAGGGACAGACGAGACCCAGCCGGGTCAGAGCAAGAACAGGGACAGACACGATAGTCACTTCGGTACCTTTTACTGATGGAAATTCAGGCACGTCCTGGAGCACTGTAGAGTGAAGGATGCATATCAGGATCCTCCCCAGTGAGTGGGTGTAGGGCGCCCTGTCTCTTGCCTTTGTGCGGTAAGTTTCTGACCTGCCTGGAGCTAGGCCTAACTTTGTCTCTGTCCTGCACTGGCTGACCTTGTGGTAGAGCCTTCTCTTGGAGTACACGCTCCCAGCTTGTGGGGCCTCTGCTTCGCCTAGCTCTGATACTTATCAGCTCTTTGGTGATCCTGGGACCTGTAGTTCTCCAGGGATTCCGGTTATGCCTTACTGGGTCTTAGAGATCCCTGTAAGCTCGGACCCGGTGTCCGGTAAATGCTTCAGGGTGAGCTGATTAAGCTCCTCTGCCCCCTATGTTACTCACTCTTCACTTGCCTTCGGCCTACTCGGGGCCCTCACTAGGCTATACACACTAACGGCAGCTAGCCGGCTGCTTCTTCTGCCGCTCTTATGGTGTCGGCACCTAACTGAGCTACAACTGAGTCTGGAGTGTGCTCCACTGCAGCTGGCACATCTACTGCAGGAACTCTCTCAACAGACTTGATTCTCTGTCAACTCCAGACTGAACTGCCTAGCTCCACCTTCCCTATTTATATCCCTAAAAGGCTCCCTCTGGTGGTCTGAGGTGGAAGGTGGAGGTGTGTGTATGCTGTGAGCGGCCTCTTGTGGAGAAATCCATTAATGCACCCCTATAGGATCTGTGGTACCCAGCGCAGCTGGGCGCCACACAGGCATGCTTGCCCTCCTCAGTGTCTGGCTGTGACGGCATACAGATGAGCCGAGTTCATGTCCAATGAACTCAGCTCACCTCATGCACGTCACTGACAGCGTGGGAAACTTCTCCTGCGCTTGCAGTGAGTCAGTGACGTGCATGGGGTGAGCTGAGTTCATTGGACATGAACTCGGCTCATCTGGATGCCGTCACAGCCAGACACTGAAGAGCACAAGCATGCATGCGCTTCTCAGTGTCTGCGGCATGGCAAGCTGGATGGCAGTTTTCAGCTGCAATCCAGCCTGTCATGTGAATGTAGCAGAGCTGGAGCCGTCCAGGAAACCATGGAAAGGTAAGGATGATGTTGGTTTATTATTTACTTTTATTGCAGAAGACATTGGCTTCAGCTGGAATTGGCGTGATGGTAAGTATGGTTTCATTTAGAACAATAAAGAATTGTGTGTTTATTTCAATTAAAGGACTTTATTCTGGGTGTTTTTGTTTTTTTTTAACTTTGACTATGGGGTTAGTAATGGGGGTGTCTTATAGACTCCTCTCCATTACTAACCTGGGCTTGATGTCAGCTGGCATTATAAGCTGACATCAACCCCAGCCCTATTACCCCACTGCCACTACTACAGGGCAGTGGGAAGAGCTAGGCTAAGGGGCGACTGACGGCTAGTGTTTCTAGCCTGGGAGGGGGTCAATATTCATGGCACCCTTCCTGGGCTATTAATATCAGCCCCCAGCTGTCTGCCTAGCCTTTGCTAGCTATTAAAATAGGGGGGACCCCACATCTTTTTTTTGGGGGTCCCCCATTTTAATAGCTAGTAAAGGCTAGGTATTCAGCTGGGGGCTGATATTAGTAGCCTGGGAAGCTCCGTGGGTATTACCCCCTTCTCAGGCTTCAAACATTTGCCCCAGCCATCTGCTTAACCTCCGCTAGAGACTAAAATTACTGGGAACCCCACGCCAATTTTTTTTTTTAAGAAATCCTTTATTTCAACACTAAATGACAAGTACAGTAATCAACATTATCACTGTACTTATTATATTTGTGACTGACATGTTTCTATCTATCTAATCTATGTGTGATGCTCTATTCTTTCTGTTCTAAATTGTCGGGTACCGATGCTGAATTGCAGGCCGGCTTTTTTAAAGAGATGGTGCATGAAAATACTATTATTTTTTTTTAATAAATCCTTTAACACTAAATGACAAGTACAGTAACCAACACTGTCACTGTACTTCTTATATATGTGACTGACATGTTTCTATCTAATCTATGTGTGATGCTCTTTTCTTTCTGTTCTAAATTGTCGGGTACCGGTGTATGCCACTGCTGAATTGCCGGCTTTTCATGTTTCACTGTGAGCACTGCTCCCATCGATTTGGGCAACCACTGTAATGCCACAACAACCATGGCTGTGACATTACAGTGAGTGGCAGACAATCCCTGCATGATGTGAAAAAATCCAATTATGCTTTTGGTGCACGAACAGTTATCGAACATAACCTTGAGCAGCCGAATTTTTTGCAAATCGTTCGTCGAATGACTCGAATACCGCCCAAAACAGCTCGAATTTGAGATTGGCGAACAGTTCTAGTCGAACACCGCTCATCTCTACTGCCGTCACATGACTGTGACGTCACCGCAGGTCCTTCAGTCCTGCGCGATCTGTAGGCAAACACAGGGAAGGAGTCCGGGGGCCGTCGGAAGGTGAATATAATCTTTATTTTTTATTTTATTCTTTTTTTTTACAGCTTTTAGGGTACCTGGGTGTGGAGGAGAGTATCCTGTCCTCCACACCCGGGTACCATCCGCACATTAGAACGTGCCAATTACGCAAGTACAGATGCAGTCTAATGCACGTCAATGGCGGTGAAAACGCAGCACTTCCGCAAAATAATTGGTAGTGCTGTGTTTTTTTCCGCAATGATAATCCGCAGCGGAAATTTCCGCAGCATGTGCATAGCACATGCGGATTATCATTGGGGGACATGGCAGGTCTTCCACCATGCATTTTTTAAGCGTTTCTGCAGCATTTTAGCCACTACAGAAACGCTTAAAAAATGCATCGTGGGCACACAGCCTTTTACACTTTTTTTTTTACGGCAAAAAATGCCAAAAGCAGGATAATACAGAGATTTGACCCATGGAACTGCAAAACCAGAGTTCTATTTCTCTGGCCTACACCAGACTCTTTTAAACATATATATTGGTGTCTGACCAGTCAGGGAGACACTATTACAGTTTTTTTTTATGGCAAAAAATGCCAAAAGCAGGATAATACAGAGATTTGACCTGTGGAACTGCAAAACCACAGTTCTATTTTTCTGGCCTTCACCAGACTCTCTTAAACAGATATAATGGTGTCTGAACAGCCACAGACACACTCAATTTTTTTTTAAGGGGGGGGGGGATATCAAAAGGTTAATAAGACATGTATTTGTACAGTCTGACTGAGGAAAAAACACAATACAGAATTTAGATGAAAAAAAAAAGGAATTTTCCTGGCCCCTGAGACCGGGGAATAAGTCTAGCAATTTGACCAACAGGAGCACACAGGACTGTAATGCAGCGTTTGCTGGTATAACCACTGCATCTCCTATACAGCCTGCCTGCCTGATATCTGTGATGGATATTAATCCTGAGAAGGACTGTTTGTTTGATTTGGCAGGCTTTAGAGACCCTACACTACCTATTTCGCACTATATATCTCTCCCTAACTCAGCAGCACTCTCCCTACACTGTCTGATCCGGAGTGACTGTGTCCAAGATGGCGGCGCCCTGTTTAAAATACTCAAGGTGACGCTGTGCGGCCAGCCAATCACAGTAATGCCCACAAACAACATGGCTGCGGCATTCCAGTGACAGGCTGGCAATCCCTGCATGTTCATTGGCTCTGTAAAGAGAGCCAAACGAGCAGGGCGGAGACCCGAGCTCCCGCCCGAGTAACCCGGAAATGCTCGGTGTTCGCCGAACATCCCGAGTAGTGAGATGCTCGGGTGAGTACCGAGCAGTGTCAAGCATGCTCGCTCAGCACTAGACGCAACCCAATACACCTTTGGAGAGACATAGAGTAAGTTCTCAGTAAAAAAAAATGTTCCCATTTTAAAGGAGCGGAGTAATGGCCATGCTGTGACGGCAAGGGCTGCCAGAATTTAGCAAAAATCCCACTAATAATTTAAAGACACATAGAGCTGGGCCACAGTAATGACATGTTCCCATTAAAAAGGAAAAGCTCTGCTTTACAGTTATAGGGTATACAGTGAGTCCAACGGCTGCCAAAATGTAGGAAAAACCCCACTAACAATTAAAAACACATAGAGCTGGGCCACAGTAATGACATGTTCCCATTAGAAAGGAGAAGGTCTGCTATCCAGTTATAGGGTATGCAGTGAGTCCAACGGCTGCCAAAATTTAGGAAAAACGCCTCTAACAATTTAAACACACATAGAGGTGGGCCACAGTAATGAGTATGACATGTTTCAATTAAAAAGGAGTGGGTCCCCCATACTGTTTGCCTATGGAGTGAATGGAACGACTGCCAAAAATATGGAGGAACTCTAGTGTCCTTTGCAAGAGACATAGTTGTCGTAGGGCCTTCTGAAAACAATGTTCCCATTATTAGGAAGTGGGTGTTAGAATCTCTGTTTTACTACGGCCATCTTGTTGTGGTTTGCTGGCTTCTAGTCTTTTCCTCTGGTGCTGGGTTTCTTGGTCACGTGATCTCTGCACTTTTTATTACCCAGCACCTGGCCCCCATTCCCTGCTGGACATCAGTGCTCGTGCTCTGGTTAAGTAGCATGGTTTTGTTCTTCTTGCTTTGGACTATTGTTAACCTGGGACTTCTTGTCCCACCAGTTTTGTTTCCTTTAATTTTTGTTTCTGCAACTAACTTTTCTGTTAGGAGGTCTCCTGCTTTTGCTTCCAGTCCTTAGATCTTTTAGGGACCCCTTTCCCTTTACTACAGGTCTTCGTTTGAGTTCAGTGCAGGAGTTTCGGTGGGGCTATTCATAAGGAATAGGGCACCCACCCCAGCGTAGGGTAAATCTGAGTCTCAGTGCAGGGACAGCTTTTCCCTCCTATTCCTTAGTTCTACATTGCAGAACATAACAGTGGGTCTCCCATACTGTTTGCCTATGTAGTGAATGCAACGGTTGCCAAAAATTTGGAGGCACTCCAATGTCCCTTGCAAGAGATGTAGAGGTTGGAGGGCAACCTTAAAACAATGATTCTAATGTCAGGAAGTGGGTCTCCCATACTGTTTGCCTGTTCGGTGAATGCAGCGGCTGCCAAAAATTTTAGAGGAACTCCTATACCCCTTGCAAGAGACGTAGAGGTTGGAGGGCCTCCTGAATACAATTTTCCCATTATTAGGAAGTGTGTCTCCCATACTGTTTGCCTATGCAGTCAATGCAATGGGTGCCAAAAATTTGGATGAACTCTAGTGCCCCTTGCAAGAGACGTAGAGGTTGGAGGGCCTCCTGAATACAATTTTCCCATTATTAGGAAGTGAATTTCCCATACTGTTTGCCTACACAGCAGTGGCGGGCCTAGACCCGGTGCAGTTGCAGGGGGGCCCTTGCCGGGCAGCTGATAATGAGGGCAATCTGGCCAGCTCCTCGGAGCCCATGGCCAGATTGCTCTCATCATAAGTGGCGGGCATGGAGCAATCCCTGCAGCTCCGCAGCTGACAGGTGGAAAATGGCATCCATCCTCACCACTGCTTCCTGGCTGCCCAGCGCTTCCTCCCTGAAACAGGCCCACGGTGCTTGATGATGTCATAATGCAGTGCGGACCTGTGTGTCAGAGAGATTTACCGGAGACAAGGAGGATGCTGCAGGGGAGTGAGCTGAGGTAAGTGTTTTTTATATTCAATTTTTTTTTAACTGAAACTGGGGAAGCTGGGGAGAGGAACAGGAGAATGTAGGGGGCTGGGGAGAGCAATAAGAGGAGGCTGGGGAGAGCAATGAGAGAAGGCTGGGGAGAGCAATGAGTGGACACTGGGGAGAGCAATGAGGGGAGGCTGGGGAGAGCAATGAGGGGAGGCTGGGGAGAGCAATGAGGGGAGGCTGGGGAGAGCAATGAGGGGAGGCTGGGGAGAGCAATGAGAGGAGGCTGGGGAGAGCAAAGAGAGGAGGCTGGGAAATGTAATGAAAGGAGACTGGGGAGAGCAATGAGAGGAAGCTGGGGAAAGCAATGAGGGGCTGGGGAGAGCAATGAGGGAGGCAGGGGAAAGCAAAGAGAGGAGGCTGGGGAGAAGAAAAGGAGAATGAAGAGAGTCAGGGGAGAGCAATGAGAGAAAGCTAGGGAGAGCAATGAGGGGCTGGGGAGAGCAATGAGAGGAGGCTGGGGAGAGCATTGAGAGGAGGCTGGGGAGAGCAATGAGAGAATGCTGAGGAGAGCAATGAGAGGAGGCTGGGAAGAACAATGAGTGGCTGGGGAGAACAATGAGAGGCTGGGAAGAGCAATGAGAGGAGGCTGGGGAGAGCAATGAGGGGCTGGGGAGAGCAATGAGAGGAGGCTTGGGAGAGAAATGAGGGCTGTGGAGAGAAATAACAGGAGGCTGGGGAGAGCAAACGGGATGCTGGGGAGACCAATGAGAGAAGGTTGGGGAGAGCAATGAAAAGAGGCTGGGGAGAGCAATTAGAGGGGGCCAAGGAGAGCAATAAGGAGAAGCTCGGGAGAGCAATCAAAAGAGGCTGGGGAGAGCAATAGCAAGAGGCCGGGAACAGCAATAAGGGAAGGATGGGGACACCAATGAGGGGAGGCTGGGGAGACCAATAAAGGAGGCTGGGAGAGCAATGAGAGGAGGATGTGGAGAGCTGTGGAGAGCAATGAGATGAGGCTGGTAAAAGCAATAAGAGGAGGCTGGGGGAAGCAATGAGTGGGGGCTTGGGAGAGCAATGAGAGAAGGCTTGGGAGTGCAATGAAAGAAACTGGGGAAAGCATTGAGAGGAGGCTGGAGAGAGCATTGAGAGGAGGCTTGGGAAAACAATGAGAGTCTGGGAAGAGCAATGAGGGGAGGTTGTGGAGAGCAATGAGGACAGGCTGAGAAGAGCAATGAGAAAAGGCTGAGGAGAGCAATGATAAGAGGCTGGGGAGAGCAATGTGAGGAGGCTGGGGAGATCAATGAGAGGAGGCTGGGATAGCAATGAGGGGTTGGGGAGAGCAATGAGGGGAGGCTGGGGAAAGTAATGATAAAAGGCTTGGGAGAGGAATGAAAGAGGCTGGGGAGAGCAATGAGAGGGGGCTGGAGAGCATTGAAAAGAGACTGGGGAAAATAATGAGAGGAGGCTGGGAAGAGCAATAATGGGAGGCTGAGGAGAGCAATAACAGGAGGCTGGGGAGAGCAATGAGGGGAGGCAGGGGAGAGCAATGAGGACAGACTGAGGAGAGCAATGAGGACAGGCTGAGGAGAGTAATGAGAGGAGGCTGGGAGAGCAATGAGAGTAGGCTGTGGAGAGCAATGAGAGGAGGCTGGGAAGAGAAATAAGAGGAGGCTGGGGAGAGCAATGAGTGGAAGCTGGGGAGAGCAGTGAGAAAAGGCTTGGGAGAGCAATGAAAGAGACTGGTGAGAGCAATGAGAGGGGGCTGGAGAGAGCATTGAGAGGAGGCTGGGGAAAACAATGAGAGGGGGCTGGGAAGAGCAATGATGGGAGGCTGAGGAGAGCATTAAGAGTAGGCTGGGGAGAGAAATGAGGGAAGGTGGCTGGGGAGAGCAATGAGGACAGGCTGAGGAGAGCAATGAGGACAGACTGAGGATAGCAAAAAGAGGAGGCTGGGAAGAGCAATGTGAGGAGGCTAGGGAGATCAATGAGAGGAAGCTGGGGAGAGCAATGAGGGGATTGGGAAAGCAATGAGGGGAGGCTGGGGAGAGCAATGGGCATCTGGGGAGAGCAAAGAGGGGAGGCTGGGGAAAGCAATGAAAGGAGGCTGGGGAGAGGAATAGGAGTATGAAGGGGGCTGGGGAGAGCAATGAGATAAGGCTGGGGAAAGCAATGAGGGACTGGGGAGAGCAATGAAAGGAGGCTCTGAAGAGCAATGAGAGGAGTTTGGGGAGAACATTGAGAGGAGACTGGGGAGAGCAATGATATAATGCTAAGGAGAGCAATGAGAGGAGGCTAGGGAGAGCAATGAGGGGCTGTTAGAGCAATGAGAGAAGGCTGAGGAGAGCAATGAGAGGAGGCTGGGAAGAGCAATGAGAGGAGGCTGTGGAGAGAAATGAGAAGAAGCTGGGCAGAGCAATGAGAGGAAGTTGAGTAGAGCAATGAGAGGAGGCTGGGGACATCAATTAGGGAAGGCTGAGGAGAGCAATGAGATTAGGCTGGGGAGAGCAATGAGGGACTGGGGAGAGCAATGAGAGAAGGCAAAGGAGAGCAATGAGAGAAGGCTGGGGAGAACAATAAGAGGAGGCTGGTGAAGAGAAATGAGGGGCCAGGGAGAGCAATGAGGGGCAAGGAAGAGCAATGAGAAATGTCTGGGGGAATACAATGAGAGAATGCAGGGGAGAGCAATGAGGGGCTGGGGAGAACAATAATAGAAGGAAGGGGAGAGCAAGACAGGAGGCTGGGGGGAACAATGAGAGGAGGCTGTGGAGAGCAATGAGAGGAGGTTGGGGTGAGCAATGAGAGGAGGCTTGGAAGAGCAATGAGAGGAGGCCGAGTAGAGCAATTAGGGGCTGGGGAGAGCAATGAGGGGAGGCAGGGGAAAGCAATGAGGGGAGGCAGGGGAAAGCAATGAGAGGAGACTGGGGAGAGCAATGAGGGGGGGCTGGGGAGAGCAATGAGGGGAGGCTGTGGAGAGCAATGAGAGGAGGCTGGGAAGAGAAATAAGAGGAGGCTGGGGAGAGCAATGAGTGGAAGCTGGGGAGAGCAGTGAGAAAAGGCTTGGGAGAGCAATGAAAGAGACTGGTGAGAGCAATGAGAGGGGGCTGGAGAGAGCATTGAGAGGAGGCTGGGGAAAACAATGAGAGGGGGCTGGGAAGAGCAATGATGGGAGGCTGAGGAGAGCAATAAGAGTAGGCTGGGGAGAGAAATGAGGGAAGGTGGCTGGGGAGAGCAATGAGGACAGGCTGAGGAGAGCAATGAGGACAGACTGAGGATAGCAAAAAGAGGAGGCTGGGAAGAGCAATGTGAGGAGGCTGGGGAGATCAATGAGAGGAAGCTGGGGAGAGCAATGAGGGGAGGCTGGGGAGAGCAATGGGCATCTGGGGAGAGCAAAGATGGGAGGCTGGGGAAAGCAATGAACGGAGGCTGGGGAGAGGAATAGGAGTATGAAGGGGCTGGGGAGAGCAATGAGATAAGGCTGGGGAAAGCAATGAGTGACTGGGGAGAGCAATGAAAGGAGGCTCTGAAGAGCAATGAGAGGAGTTTGGGGAGAACATTGAGAGGAGACTGGGGAGAGCAATGATATAATGCTAAGGAGAGCAATGACAGGAGGCTAGGGAGAGCAATGAGGGGCTGTTAGAGCAATGAGAGAAGGCTGAGGAGAGCAATGAGAGGAGGCTGGGAAGAGCAATGAGAGGAGGCTGTGGAGAGAAATGAGAAGAAGCTGGGCAGAGCAATGAGAGGAAGTTGAGTAGAGCAATGAGAGGAGGCTGGGGACAGCAATTAGGGAAGGCTGAGGAGAGCAATGAGATTAGGCTGGGGAGAGCAATGAGGGACTGGGGAGAGCAATGAGAGAAGGCTAAGGAGAGCAATGAGAGAAGGCTGGGGAGAACAATAAGAGGAGGCTGGTGAAGAGAAATGAGGGGCCAGGGAGAGCAATGAGGGGCAAGGAAGAGCAATGAGAAATGTCTGGGGGAATACAATGAGAGAATGCAGGGGAGAGCAATGAGGGGCTGGGGAGAACAATAATAGAAGGAAGGGGAGAGCAAGACAGGAGGCTGGGGGGAACAATGAGAGGAGGCTGTGGAGAGCAATGAGAGGAGGCTGGGGTGAGCAATGAGAGGAGGCATGGAAGAGCAATGAGAGGAGGCAGAGGAGAGCAATTAGGGGCTGGGGAGAGCAATGAGGGGAGGCAGGGAAAAGCAATGAGGGGAGGCTGGGAAGAGCAATGAGAGGAGACTGGGGAGAGCAATGAGGGGGGGCTGTGGAGAGCAATGAGGGGAGGCAGGGGAAAGCAATGAGAGGAGGCTGGGGAGAGCAAAGAAGGAGGCTGGGGAGAGCAAAGAAGGAGGCTGAGGAGAGCAATGAGAGGAGGCTGTTGAGACCAATGTGGGGAGTTTGGGGAGATCAATGAGGGGAGGCTGGGAAGAGCAATGAGGGGAGGCTGGGGAGAGCAATGAGAGGAGGCTGGGAAGAGCAATGAGGGGGGCTGGGGAGAGCAATGAGGACAGGCTGAGGAGAGCAATGTAAGGATGCTGGGGAGAGCAATGAGAGGTGACTGGCGAAAGCAATGAGGGGCTGGGGAGAGCTATGAGGTTAGGTTTGGGATAGCAATGAGGGGTTTGGCAAAGTAATGAGGGGAGGCTGGTGAGAGCAATGGGTGGCTAGGGAGAACAATGAGGAGAGGCTGGGGAAAGCAATGAGAGGAGGCTGGGGAGAACAATGAGAGGCTGGGGAGAACATGAGTGGCTGGGAAGAGCAATGAGAGGAGGTTGGGGAGAGAAATGAGAGGAGGCTGGGAAGAGCAATAAGAGGAGGCTGGGGAGAGCAATGAGAGAAGGCTTGGGAGAGCAATGAGGGGAGGCTGGGGACAGCAATGAGGGAAGGCTGGGGACAGCAATGAGGGAAGGCTGGGGACAGCAATGAGGAGAGGCTAGGGAGAGCTGAGAGGAGAGGCTGGGGAGAGCAGAGAGGGGAGGCTGGGGAGAGCAAATAGGGGAGGCTGGGGAGAGCAATGAGGACAGGCTGAGGAGGGCAATGAGAGCGAGCTGGGAAGAGCAGTGTAAGAAGGCTGGGAAGGACAATGAGAGGTGGCTGGGGAAAGCAATGAGGGGCTGGGGTGAGCAATGAGAAACGGCTTGGGAATACAATGAGAGAATGCTGGGGAGAGCAATGAGGGCCTGGGGAGAAGAATACCAGAAGAATGGGGAGAGCAAGCAGGAGGCTGGGGAGAACAATGACAGGAGGCTGGGGAGAGCAATGAGAGGAGGCTGGGGAAAGCAATTAGGCTCTGGGAGAGCAATGGGGGGAGGCTGGGGAGAGCAATGAGAGTAGGTTGGGGAGAGCAATGAGAGAAGGCTGAGTAGAGCAGGGACAGAAGGATGGGGAGAGAAATGAGGGGTTGGGGAGAGCAATGAGAGAAGGCTGACTAGAGCAATGAGAGAAGGCGGGGTAGAGCAATGAGAGGAGGCTGGGAAGAGCAACGAGAGGAGGCTGGGGAGAGCTACGAGAGGAGGCTGGGGAGAGCAATGAAAGGAGGCTGGGGAAAGCATTGAGAGGCTGAGGTGAGCAATGAGGAAAGGCTGGGGATAGCAATGAGGGGAGGCTGGGGAGAGCAATGAGAATAGGCTGGGGAGAGCATTGAGAGGAGGCTAGGGAGAGCAATGAGAGAAGGCTCGGGAGAGCAATGAGAGAAGGCTTGGGAGAGCAATGAGAGGAGGCTGGGGAGAGAAAAGAGGAGGCTGGGGAGAGCAATAAGAGAAGGCTGAGGAGTGCAATGAGGGGAGGCTGAGGAGAGCCATGATATTCTGGAGAGGGCAATGAGAGAAGGCTGGGGAAATCAATGATGGGCGTAGGAGAGAAATAAGAGAAGGCTGGGGAGAGCATTCACAGTATTCTGGGGAGAGCAATGAGGGGAGGCTGGGGAGAGCAATGAGAGGTGGTTGGGGAGAGCAATGAGAGAAGGCTTGGGAGAGCAATGAGGGGAGGCTGGGAAGAGCAATGAGGAAAGGCTGGGGAGAGCAGAGAGGGGAGGCTGTGGAGAGCAAATAGGGGAGGCTGGGGAGAGCAATGAGGACAGGCTGAAGAGGGCAATGAGAGCGAGCTGGGAAGAGCAATGTAAGAAGGCTGGGAAGGACAATGAGAGGTGGCTGGGGAAAGCAATGAGGGGCTGGGGAGAGCAATGAGAGAAGGCTGAGGAGAGCAATGAGAGAAGGTTGGGGAGGACAATGAGAGGAGGCTGGTGGAGAGCAATGAGGAGCCGAGGAGAGCAATAAGGGGCTGGGAAGAGCAATGAGAAACGGCTTGGGAATACAATGAGAGAATGCTGGGGAGAGCAATGAGGGCCTGGGGAGAAGAATAATAGAAGGATGGTTAGAGCAAGACAGGAGGCTGGGGAGAACAATGACAGGAGGCTGGGGAGAGCAATGAGAGGAGGCTGGGGAAAGCAATTAGGCTCTGGGAGAGCAATGGGGGGAGGCTGGGGAGAGCAATGAGAGTAGGTTGGGGAGAGCAATGAGAGAAGGCTGAGTAGAGCAGGGACATAAGGATGGGGAGAGAAATGAGGGGTTGGGGAGAGCAATGAGAGAAGGCTGACTAGAGCAATGAGAGAAGGCGGGGTAGAGCAATGAGAGGAGGCTGGGAAGAGCAACAAGAGGAGGCTGGGGAGAGCAATGAAAGGAGGCTGGGGAAAGCATTGAGAGGCTGAGGTGAGCAATGAGGAAAGGCTGGGGATAGCAATGAGGGATGCTGGGGAGAGCAATGAGGGGAGGCTGGGGAGAGCAATGAGAATACGCTGGTGAGAGCAATGAGAGGAGGCTAGGGAGAGCAATGAGAGAAGGCTCGGGAGAGCAATGAGAGAAGGCTTGGGAGAGCAATGAGAGGAGGCTGGGGAGAGAAAAGAGGAGGCTGGGGAGAGCAATAAGAGAAGGCTGAGGAGTGCAATGAGGGGAGGCTGAGGAGAGCAATGATATTCTGGAAAGGGCAATGAGAGAAGGCTGGGGAAATCAATGATGGGCGTAGGAGAGAAATAAGAGAAGGCTGGGGAGAGCATTCACAGTATTCTGGGGAGAGCAATGAGGGGAGGCTGGGGAGAGCAATGAGAGGTGGCTGGGGAGAGCAATGAAAGGTTGGGGAGAGTAATGAGACAAAAATGAGGAAAGCAACGAGGGGCTAAGGAGAGCAATGAGAGATGGCTGAGGAGAGCAATGAGGGGAGGCTGGGGAGAGTAATGAGGGGTGGCTGGGGAGAGTAATGAGGGGAGGCTAGAGAGAGCAATGAGAATAGGCTGGGGAGAGCGATGAGAGAAGGTGTGGTAGAGCAATGAGAGGAGGCTGGGAGAGCAATGACAGGAGGTTGAGTAGAGCAATGAGAGAAGCCTGGGAGAGAAATGATTGTGCCGGAGAGAGCAATGGGGGGAGGCTGGGGAGAGCATTGAGTGGAAGCTGGGGAGAACAATGAGAGAAGACTGGGGAGAGCAATGATATACGGCTGAGGAGAGCAATGAGAGGAGACTGGGAAGAGGAATGAGAGACTACTGGCAAGAGCAATGAGAAAAGTCTGGGGAGAGCAATGCTGGGCTGGGGAGAGGAGTGAGAGAAGACTGGGGAGAGCAACGAGAAGAGGATGGGGCGAGCAATGAGAGGAGGCTGGGGAAAACAATTAGGTACTGGGGAGAGCAATGAGGGGAGTCTGGAGAGAGCAATGAGGTGCTGGGGAGAGCAATGAGAGGAGGCTGGGAATAGCAATGAGAGGAGGCTGGGGAGAGCAATGAGAGGAGGCTGGGGAAAGCAATGAGAGAAGGCTGGGGAGAGCAATGAGAGGAGGCTGGGGAGAGCAATGAGAAGAGGCTGGGGAGAGCAAAGAGAGGTGACTGGCGAGAGGAATGAAAGATTGAAGAGAGTAAAGAGACGAGGCTGAGGAGAGCAACGAGGGGCTTAGGAGAGCAATGACAGATGCCTAAGGAGAGTAAATAGAGGAGGCTGGGGAGAGCAATGAGAGGAGGCTGGGGAGAGCAATGAGGCGAGGCTGGGGAGAGCATTGAGAGTAGGCTGGGGTGAGCAATGAGAGAAATATGAGTAGAGCAAGTACAGAAGGATGGGAAGAGAAATGAGGGGTTGGGGAGAGCAATGAGAGGAAGCTGACAAGAGCAATGAGAGTAGGCGGGGTAGAGAAATGAGAGGAGGCTGGGAAGAACAACGAGAGGAGGCTGGGGAGAGCAATGAAAGAAGGATGGGGAAAGCAATGAGAGGCTGAGGTGAGCACTGAGTAAAGGTTGGGGATAGCAATGAGGGGAGGCTCGGAAGAGTAATGAGGGGAGGCTGGGGAGAGCAATGAGAGGAGGCTGGGGAGAGTAATGAGAGTATGCTTGGGAGAGCAATGAGAGAAGGCTTGGGACAGCAATGAGAGGAGGCTGGGGTGAGAAAAGAGGAGGCTGGGTAAAGCAATGAGAGAAGGCTGAGGAGTAGAGATGAGCGTTGTTCGACTCGAACTGTTCGCCAATCTCAAATTCGAACTGTTTTGGGCGGTGTTCGAGCCGTTCGGTGAACACGAACGATTTGAGAAAAATTCGGCTGTTCGAGGTTATGTTCGATAACTGTTCGTGCACCAAAATCATAACTAGATTTTTTCTCAGTAATGATGAAAATCAATGTTAATACGCAGTTTGAGTGTACAGCGGGGTGGGGGAGGGGCAGGGGATGGATCTCTGCAGGAATAATGAAGATCTCCATTTTTTTTTCTCTTTCCCACATTTACAGTGGGGAGGTGCAATCTGTCAGCCTATCAGCAGCGCACACACGGAGCGAAGTGCTTTTTTTCACACAAGCAAGGGCATGTGTCATTGGCAGTGTATGTCACATGTCCTTGTCCTATAAGACCAAGCCATTTTCCCCATCGCCACCATTTTCTCACTGCTGCAGCTGCGTGTTAGACGGCACCGCTGTTGCTGTGTGCGCTATACCTTGTCAATTTCAAGCCAATTTTCACACAAATCTACAGATAGCTTGGGAGTAGGGAATAGTTGTGATTGCAGTCCTTTTAAGGACTAGGTTACAGCATTTCCTACGACTTTTATCAGGCAGGTCTGTGCTCTTAAATAGATAGATTGTGGGAGTATAGAATAATTGTAATTGCAGTCCTTTTCAGGACTAGGTTACATCAGTTCCTATCAGTTTTTGCCAGGCAGGTCTGTGCCAGTGCTGTGCAAGTTTTTTTCACAGCATTTGACTGAATCTAGCAAAGCTAATCCTTTTTGGCCTATTGCAGAGTGTGTTAGTCAGTGGAGTAGCCTATCTGTGTTGCAAGATATACCACCTGTGTATAGAATACCAATTTTTTTACTGCACCTAGTGAAGTAAAATCTTTTGGGCATAGCATCATTCTATTACTCCATCTATACTGACCTCCATCAGGTTGCAAATTGAATATAATTTTTTTCTGCATCTAGCTCGGAAAAAAAATTTGGGCTTCTAGCAGTGTGTGGGACTTGTTCTATTAGTCCATCTATACTGACCTCCATCAGGTTGCAAACTGAATATAATTTTTGTCTGCATCTAGCTCTGAAAAAATATTTGGCCTTCTAGTAGTGTGTGGGACTTGTTCTATTAGTCCACCTATACTGACCTCCATCAGGTTGCAAATTCAAAGTAATTTTTTGTCTGCATCTAGCTCTGAAAAAATATGTGGGCTTCTAACAGTGTGTGGGACTTGTTCTATTAGTCCATCTATACTGACCTCCATCACGTTGCAAATTGAATATAATTTTTTTCTGCATCTAGCTCTGAAAAAATATTTGGGCTTCTAGCAGTGTGTGGGACTAGTTCTATTAGTCCATCTATACTGAACTCCATCAGGTTGCAAATTGAATATAATTTTTTTCTGCATCTAGCTCTGAAAAAATATTTGGGCTTCTAGCAGTGTGTGAGACTCATTGTATTGGGCCTTCTATACCAAGCTCCACCAGCTTTTAAATTAATAATAATTTTTAGCTGCATCTAGCCCTGAAAATAATTTTTCTTCCCAATAGTGGTAGCAATAGAAATATGGGGCGCGTCTGGCTTACAAAAATATACGCTTCATAACAAAAAACACCAGCCTAGCGCACTGCATTAATAAGATGGCATCATCGTCTCTCCCAGTGCTAGGCCTACTACCTAGGCTAGCATTCCTGTGCCTAAAACACATTGTATGGGTCCGCGCTAGCCACTATGCTGAGGGGTCTAAAGCTGCTGCTAACGCTTTATAACAATTGAATTGGCAGATTTTCACAGAGCTCTTCCACAACGCCCACCCATCGGGCAACAGTTGCCCACCTTCCCTATGGGATCTAGTGGCGAATAGTTGATGCCATTAATCAGAGCGTCAGTTGCCCCGTCGACGTGGCAAGCATACGGTAAGGCATGGGAAGAGTGGACACGACTAGTAGCAGGCAGACGGATTGACCAATGTGAACATGCCAGACCACAAGTCACCATAGAATTTCTCCACCTGCTAATGATGAGGGGCATATCAGGGGCGTCAGCGCAGCGGTGTCTGAACGTAGTAGCATTTCACTTCCAACTACTGAATTGGGGAGATGTAACAAAGATTCATCATCAGACAAACCATAAAATGGTTGAAAAGGGGTCAGCCAAGTCAGGAGTGTAGACGTCCCGTTCCGTGTCACTAAAACTGATTTCTCACATCATATCCCTAACACCATTAACATGACACTCACAATTTGAAGCAACACTACTGTCTACTGCATTTGTGATCGCCTTCTTCGGGGCGCTATGCATAAGCGAATTAGTCCCTCAATCCAAAATTACCACCAGTGGAGGCTTATTACACCAGGACGTAGTCATAGCCAATAATGCAATACGTCTACGCATACACAAATCGAAAACGGTTCCAGCGGGCAGGGGCACTTGGGTACTTCTACAACCAACAAACGGTACACTGAGTCGGGTAACAATAGTAAAAACATATCTAACCATCAGATCACAAAGTAATTTCTTCCTATCACACATTGATGGAACGCCATTATCAAGATACCAGTTCCAAGCTATATTTAATAAATGCATATCATCGGCAGGGAACCACCCCAAAGATTACGGGACACACTCATTCCGCATAGGCGCGGCCACGGAAGCAGCAAGAGCAGGACTGTCAGAAACGGAATTTCAGAGGATAGGGAGATGGCGATCCACGTGTTTGGCAAGATACATAAGACCGGACTTGTTATCCTAACGTGGTTTGTTTCTTTTACAGGTGATGATAAGCCAACAGTGTGGGTGTTAGGCCACTCGTATATATATTGGGCAGAAAAAAGGGCGAAAGTCCGCCCAGGCGGGAGGAAATTAGAGTTTCATAACACATATTTCAACTGGAGAGGTATTAGAGGCCTGCTATGGCCACAGGTACTAATGGAGGTAATCAAGGTAGGGAGAGAGGCAAGATGTCCGGTCATCTAATTATACATGCCGGGGGAAACAACCTAGGTCATCACAAGAGCGCATAACTAATGGCAATAATGAAACTAGACACTGAGCGCTTCAGAGAATTTTTCACAAAACTAGCTATAGTATGGTCAGAGATTGTGCCGATAGCGGCATGGCAAGGTGCGCGAGACATCACGGCCATCAAACGGACAAGGCGGGTAATAAATAGTGTTGAGCCACCCCCGTAGTGTTCGAGTTCGGTTCGGTTCGTCGAACACCCGTGTGTTCGCCGAACTGTTCGTCGAACTGTTCGTCGAACACCTTCGAACACCGTTAAAACCAATGGCAGGCAAACAAAAACACATAGAAACACATAGAAAACACCTTCAAAGGTGTCCAAAAGCTGACAAACTGCTCAGAAGACATAACTAACACATGGAAAAGTGACAAGTACATATAGTCATGCGAAAATAAAAGAGGTGGAGGAGTAAAAGGAGGGGGAGACACAGATATAGGCATGTCATGCCCTTCTAAAATCCAAAAAGTGAGAAGCCGACACGGCCAGTCCGCTCCTGCCCGTGCCACCTCCGTGTCGCCGGGTTTGTGCCAGAGCCGCGTTGAACCCTGACGGCCAGCCCCCCTCTCCCAATACTGGTGCCTGTCCGCTGGTGGGTCGAGCGAGCCCCCCTGTGGTGGAGGCAGCTCTAAGCTTTTTAATTTAAATTGTCTCTCTAATTTGAATGAATACACTTTAAATCCATTTACAAGGATCTATTGGAGGGCAAGTCTCATGCCAGCAGCCGCGGTAATTCCAGCTCCAGTAGCGTCCACTAAAGCTGCTGCAGTTAAAAAGCTTTTATAAGGATCGAGCTCGGCTGTCCACCGCAAGGCATCCTACTGCCAGTCCCAGCCCCTATGCCTTGGGGTGCCTCCTGATGCTCTTCACTAAGTATCCCATGGTCCCGAAGCATTTCCTTTGAAAAAATTAAGTGTCTAAACTACAGGTGGTGCAGCTTGCTTAACAGCCGGGATAATCCGCTCACTAGCAGACACTGCTACTAGGCACAAAGTATTTCCTGGGCTAGATGCAGTTAAAAATTTGTAATTAGATACTCTCGTTGGATGCTGAGAAAGCATTCCATAGAGTCTCCTGGCACGCCATATATGATTCTCTTAAAAAGCTTGGGGTAGGGGTCTAGGGGACCCTTTTATAGCCAAAATCACGGCCCTGTATCGCAATACGTCACCTAGGCTGAAGATAAATGGAACTGTAGCACCCTGAGGGCTCGGTTGCTACAGAGGTATTGCACCTCACCCAGAGGTGTGATATCTCACTCTCAGGTAAGGATGGAGTGTGGATCAGGACCCGACACCTGCATGCATTACACCACATTGCCGTGGGGCAGGGCGACCAATATGCCCCTGAGATGGGCACGACAGTCCCTGTCCCTGGCTGGAGTGGGGGGAGGGAACACTGAGGAAGGGGAACCCTGTAGTGCAGGAGCAGGGAGGAAGCAGTTCCTGGGTGCATTGAGAAGGGAGTATAAAAGGTGGGCACCATCTTAGTTCAGTGCAGAGAAGTCTGAGCAGAAGTGGCAGGGAGCAGGGGCTCTGCATGAGCTCTGCTCCGGAGGCGGGCCTAGTAACAGAGGCCCAGGCCTGGAAGAGGGAGAAGGAAGGAAGAGGAGCGGAGAAGGCTCCAGGAACGAGGAATGAAGGGATCCCAGGGGTGCGGACGGGTGAGTCGCCACCGCACACCCGAATCCACCTGTGTGGAGGGGTCAGGCCAAAGGGGGAGACCGGTCCCCGAACTAGTGGAGGCAGGAAACGACCCTCAGCTAGAAACCGGAGGCTCTGATATTTTATGTGGCGCAGCCCCTCGCTACACCCGCTAGGAAGGCACCACATAGGGTCAGGGAAACTGGCGCCAAGTTTACCAAGAGGAGGCCCGAGGCAGCCGGACAGAAGTGTTGGTAAGAAAGGCCAGACAAAGGACACACAAAGGGGGTCCTGTGAAGTGCTCCAAAGTTATCTGGGAGTTGTCTGAGCCCCTCACCTGGTGAGCACAGTACGACGTGGGCAGCCGTTACCTGCAGACGTGGTCTGGATAATAAGAACTGTGAGTAAAGGCCCTGAACTGCATCACTGACTCCGTGTCGTTACTGCTGCTGCCCTGCACCATCACCCCCATCCTCCGCATACACTGCCCTGAGGCTATACTCCTCCCGTGGGAGTTATGCTACGCTCTGCTGCACCCACAACACCAGCCTCAGTGGTCTGCCCTGTAGCGGCGGTTCACTCTGACCGCAATCCACGGGTGGCGTAGTCGGACATTTAAACATGAAAACCACATAAATAGTTCCGCCACTGGTTTGACCGCCCTGAGCCACGGAACTGGGTCGCCGCCACGAAGACTACAACCACCAGCATCCACCAAAAAGGGTCCGGCTCCGGGTGTCCCAAGGCCCAGGGGGTGCGTCAGAACATTTTCATCACCTTTCACAATCACCAATGGGACAAGGCAGTGATGTCCTCTGTCCCCTCTCTTATACATCCTAGTGACGGAGCACCTGCTCTCATCAATTCGCCATAACCCCAATATTAGGTGGATTGAGGTGGGAGGCACCGAGTACAAGTGCTCTCTATTTGCTGATGATGTCCTAGTATATATCACTCAATCACATATATCCATCCATGCTGTTATGGCTGAAATAGATCACTTTGTTACATGGTAAAATTTTAAAATCAATGCAGCGAAGTCTGAGGCCCTCGATGTCTCCCTCCCCAAATCCATATAGGATTCCATCCAGTCCAACTTTCCCTTTGCCTGGCCCTCAAAGGGTATCAAATACTTAGGAATTCCTATTCATAGAGACCTCTCCCATCTATGTTATCTTAATTTTGGGCCCTTTATTGAACAACTCCATACAGACCACGGTTGGCAAGTTAGAACTGTAAGATTCACTACGTGAACCACTGGTGTTTTGTGGAAAAGCACATGTACACTGCGTTCCAAATTATTATACAAAAAGTGTTTAGGAGTGATAAGGGAAGAATTTGTTTGTTTGTCAGTTAAACTCATTGATGGTGATGTGTGTCAGGGCTCTTTATATCACTGTAAGCAATTGCAGACACCTGTGCTAATTAGTTTGGCAGGTGTGACTACTTACGAAGGCTCTCTCACATTATTAAGCAGCCTACATTTTCTGCCAAAATGGGAAAGAAAAAGGATGTGTCGGCTACTGAGAAGCAACAAATTGTGGAGTGTTTAGGTCAAGGCATGACTACAATCAACATTGTGCGATGATCAGGATGAAGTGTCTTGGCAATCAAGAAGTATGTAGCTGATTCACAGTACACACGTGTGCGTGCTGATAAGGGCAAATTGAGGACTCTTTCCTACAGGCAATTACGTCAGGTTGAAAGAGCAGCGGCAAAAAAGCCTTGTCATAGCAGCAGACAAGTTTTTGAAGCTGCTTGTGCCTCCAACGTCCCCCGAACAACAAGATGCAGGGTCCTTCAGAGGTTTGCAGCTGTGCATGCGCCATCCTGTCGACCTCCTCTATCCACTTCACACAAGCAGAAACGGCTCCAGTGGGCCAAACATTACATGAAGACTGATTTCAAAACTGTTTTGTTCACGGATGAGTGCCGTGCAGCGCTCGATGGTCCAGATGGATGGAGTGGAGGATGGCTGGTTGATGGACACCCCACGCAAACACGGCTACAGCGCCAACAAGGAGGAGGTGGAGTAATGTTTTGGGCTGGAATCATGGGGAGAGAGATTGTCGGTCCCTTTAGGATCCCTGAAGGCGCTAAAGATGAACTCCATAATGTATGTGGATTTTCTCAAACAGCACTTCCTGCCATGGTTCAAGAAGAAGAACCGTGTATTTCACAGCAAGATCATTTTTCTGCATGATAATGCACCATCTCATGCTGCACATAAAACATCTGCATCTCTGGCTGATATGGGCATAAAAGGGGACAAACTTATGGTGTGACCCCCATGCTCCCCTGACCTCTACCCCATTCAGAACCTTTGGAGCATCATTAAAAGGAGTGTCTATGATGGCGGGAGGCAGTTCACATCTAAGCAACAGCTCTGGGAGGGTATTCTGTCCTCATGCAAAACAATTGAAGCAGAAACCATCCAAAACCTGACAAATTCAAGGTACGAGAGAGTTCAGAAGCTCCTTTCGAACAAGGGGTCCTATGTGAAAATGTAACATCACCTAGAATAAAGTTTTGAGTTGAAAACTGTTTGATTTCAGTTTCTAACAACCTGCTAATGCTTATAATTTCAAAAATGACCATTTTTTTGGTTTTTATTAAAATGAAAAGGCTGATCGAAAAGTTTGGGGGATCTAAGAGTGTGGCAACCCAGTAGTCATGATTACTGCGAATTCTGACAATATGAGGGTCATGCTGCAGGTAGTGCAGCAAGAAGGCACTTATGTGCCTTGCGCATCTCGGAGCCCCAAAATTATTTTCCGGGCTAGATGCAGCTAAAAATTATTTTTAATCTTAAATCTGGTGAAGCTTTAGTATAGATGGCCTAATAGGATCAGTGCTGCACACTGCTACAAAGCCCAAATTATTTTCCAGTCAAGATACAGATAAACATGATTAGTAATATGAAAGCTTAAAACGGTTGGTAGGGTGATTTTAACCAATCATCAAGCTTTTACTCTCCCCAGGATGACACAGGGGTAGAAAAGTCGTTTCGGATCCATGATTTGTTCATCTTTATGAACGTGAGTCTGTCTACATTATCAGTGGAGAGCCGCGTGCGCTTATCTGTCAGCACACCACCAGCAGCGCTGAACACACGTTCAGACAGAACGCTGGCTGCGGGGCATGACAAGATCTCCAAGGCGTAAGTGGCTAGCTCCGGCCATTTATCCAGATTGGAAGCCCAAAAAGAGCAAGGGTCCAGTGACACAGTCGTGGCTTCAATGTTTACTTGGAGATACTCCTGTACCATCGTCTCTAGGCGTTGACTATGTGTCAGACTTCTTGTCTCCTGTGGCCTTGCAAAGGATGGGCTAAAAAAGTGGTGAAATGATTCCGCAAAATTGATGTTACCAGCAGATACTGTGGTTCTGTTACGGTTTGAGTGCTGAACACTTGACGGTCCCACGGTTGGCAAGTTGGAACTGTGAGATTCACTACGTGCACCACTGGTATTTTGTGGAAAAGCACATGTAAGATTCTGCAACAGTCTCTGCTGATACTCCTGCATGCGTGCATCCCTTTCTATGGCAGGAATAATTTCTGCAAATTTACTTTTGTACCGGGGATCTAACAGTGTGGCAACCCAGTAGTCAGGATTATTTCTAATTCTCACAATTCGAGGGTCATGTTGCAGGTAGTGCAGCAAGAAGGCACTCATGTGTGTTGCGCATCCAGGAGCACCAAGTCCCTGTTGTGTTGGTGGCGAGGTAACAATCATGCTTCCTTCCTCTGTCCTCTCCCCCCAACCTCGCACAACAGAAATGTGATCAAGGTCTCACTCATCTGATGAGTCTTCCATCAGTTCGTCCTCCACTTCTTCCTGGGCTCCTGCACCTTCCTCACTAGTTTGGCTGCTACCATGCGCCCTGGTAAAACCATCTCCCCCACCCTCACATGCCTGCCGCCTTGGTGCTGCCGACCGTCTGGACCTTGCAGATGTTAGCCCTTCCGCATACAACTCCTCCTCCTCTACTTCCTCCACCTCCTCTTGTGCCACCACCTGACTCCGAATTCTGTTTAACATGTGCTCCAGCATGTAAATCACCGGAATAGTCATGCTGATAATGGCATCGTCAGCACTAAACATCTTCGTCGCCATTTCAAAACTGTGCAGAAGGGTGCATAGGTCCCTGATCTGAGACCACTCCTCCAGCGTGATTTGCCCCACCTCTGAATCTCGTTGGCCCAGGCTATACGTCAGAACGTATTGCACCAGGGCTTGTCGGTGCTGCCACAGTCGCTGCAACATGTGCAGAGTTGAATTCCACCGGGTAGGCACATCGCATTTTAGCCGGTGAAGTGGCAGGCCCAACGACTTCTGTAGAGATGTAAGTCGCTGAGCTGCGGGATGCGAACGGCGGAAGTGAGCACACAGCGACCGTGCCCTCTGCAGAAGGCCATCTAGTCTGGGATAGTGGGCTAAAAATTGCTGGACAACCAGGTTCAACACGTGAGCCATACAAGGCACGTGTGTGACATTGCCCCGGCGAAGGGCCGCACCCAGGTTTGCAGCATTGTCGCACACGGCCTTCCCTGGTTTCAGGTCCAGTGGAGACAACCATTCATGAAATTGGTTCTCCAGAGCTGACCACAACTCCTCAGCTGTGTGACTCACATTTCCCAGACATTTCAATGTAAAAACCGCCTGATGACGTTGAGCCCTACTGCCAGCATAGTAAGGAGGTGTGCAGGATCCCTTCTGCGCAGTTAGAAAGCTTGTGGCATGACCAGACAGGCTTTGGGTGCAGGTGGAAGACCGAGAGGAGGTTGAGGAGGCAGAAGCAGTGGAGGAACTTTGACATAAAGAGGATTGACGCACAACTCGTGGGGACGGCAAGACTTGGACAGCAGCCCCTTGTCCTGCTGTCACCATAGTTACCCAGTGCCCAGTCAGCGACATGTAACGCCCCTGTCCATGCCTACTCGTCCAAGTGTCTGTGGTGAAATGCACCCTGTCACACACAGAGTTTCTCAAAGAAGCGGTGATGTTGTGTGCGACATGCTGGTGGAGCGCAGGCACACCTTTCTTTGAGAAGTAGTGCCGACTGGGCATCTGGTACTGGGGCACTGCGACGGACATAAGGTCTCGAAAATCCTCTGTGTCCACCAGGCGGAAAGGCAGCATTTCTGTAGCCAAGAGCTTGCAGATGGTGAAATTCAACCTCTTAGCT
Organism: Phyllobates terribilis; assembly: GCF_046119375.1. Taxonomy (NCBI): domain Eukaryota; kingdom Metazoa; phylum Chordata; class Amphibia; order Anura; family Dendrobatidae; genus Phyllobates; species Phyllobates terribilis. The sequence continues at coordinate 343,861,652 of NW_027362769.1, read as the reverse complement.
TTCTCATGGCTAGGAGGAAATGGTCTTTTACTTGTCCACATCTGAGGGACCGAGGGCTGGCTATTGTGCTTTGACGGGGTTGATAAGGGTGTCCCCGGCAAACTGCCGGTCTGTGAGGAAGATGCAGGCGGACATGTTAGGTTGCCTTGATCCAAAGGTGGTGCTATCGATGTCGGACAGCGCTCAACACCAGCTGGTGTTACCACCTCCAAAGAAAATGATGACCTGCCAATCACGCTGGCTGTTGCGGGTAAAGAGGTGGCAGGTCTGCGCCCCAAAACAGGTGTGACTGCTGTCCCCCAGTCACAGAGGATGAAGAGGCCGCGGATGCACAAGATATGGCAGACGGTGATTGGCCCGGCCGGCTAGGCCGCATTGTAGCACACTGAGCTTCCCACTGCAACTTATGCTTCATGTCCATGTGCCGATTCATGCATGAAGTACTCAAACTATGTATTTTTTGGCCTCTACTTAGCTTTTGCTGACAAATGTTACAGATAACACGAGTTGGGTCATCTTTATCGATCTGAAAAAATGCCCAGGCTATGCAAGACTTAGCACCCATGCGACCTGAAGAGCCACCACGACTTGTGGTGAGAGGCAGAGTTGTGTTTGAGGATGCAGTTGTTGACGTGCTTCCAGTACTACGTCTCTGTCCAGGAAGGCGCAACCTGACCTCGTCGTCACTAGCATCTTCCTCCACCTCCTCTGCTGACCTCATCTCTTGGCTGACTGTGGGTTGACAGTAAGTGGGATCTCCGACCTCATCATCATCACCCTGTGCGTTATCACACCCGTCGTCCTCAGAGCCAACCTGTTCCTGCCCTGACAAAAAACTAAAGTTGTCGCTCCAATCAGGTATTTGAGTCTTATCATCGTCTTCCTCATTGTCTCCACCAAAAGGAGTTACAGTTTGGGAATGAGGGTCTACATTATGGTCAGAACCTTCTGCGTCTGGTCCTGGATCCGACTCATAAAGATTCTGGGCATCAGTGCAGATCATTTCCTCGTCTGGATTCACAGAAGCGCTGGAGTCGACCTCTGATTCCAGGGCTATAGTATGAGTAAACAGCTCTGCAGACTCAACCATCTGTTCTACCTCATACTCAGACGGGCAGCTGGAGATTTGGGAGCTGTGAGGAAGCAAGTGCGATTTGGGTGACACCTTTGAGGACTGGAGTATTTGTGATGTTGAAGTTGATGTGGAGGAGAGTCCACTTAAAGGAGCACTTGATATCCGTTGAAGCACCTGCTGTTTTTGTGCCTCATCTGGAATTTGTAGCGATTGGCGTGGCCGTAAGAAAGGGATCTTATCACATTGTCCGCTAAAAGAAGTAGACATTTTAGTTTGGCTGGAAGATGGTCTTTCTTCTGCAGATGTTACTGTTGCTTTAACACCTACCCCACGGACACAACCTTTTTTCCCCTTCCCAACACGCCTATTCCCCTTTCCACCAGCAGCAGGCCTTTTTCCACTCATTTTGGTGGTTAACTAATTCACAACTCTGGAGTTGTTTGCACAAAAAAACAATGGATGGTAACCGAGCAGAGCTGAGTGGCCAAACTGTGGTATTAGGCCAAAACTATTGGCTGGGTTAGATGCAGAAAAAAATTATTTTGAATTTGCAACCTGATGGAGGTCAGTATAGATGGACTAATACAAATAGTCCCACACACTGCTAGAAGCCCAAATATTTTTTCAGAGGTACTGTAGATGCAGATAAAAATTATTTTTAATTTGCAACCTGATGGAGGTCAGTATAGATGGACTAATAGACCAAGTCCCACACACTGCTAGAAGCCCAAATATTTTTTCAGAGCTAGATGCAGAAAAAAATTATTTTTAATTTGCAACCTGATGGAGGTCAGTATAGATGGACTAATAGACCAAGTCCCACACACCGCTAGAAGCCCAACTATTTTTTCAGAGCTAGATGCAGAAAAAAATTATATTCAATTTGCAACCTGCTGGAGGTCAGTATAGAAGGACTAATAGAACAAGTCCCACACACTGCTAGAAGCCCAAATATTTTTTCAGAGCTAAATGAAGAAAAAAATTATTTTTAATTTGCAACCTGATGGAGGTCAGTATAGATGGACTAATAGACCAAGTCCCACACACTGCTAGAAGCCCAAATATTTTTTCAGAGCTAGATGCAGAAAAAAATTATATTCAGTTTGCAACCTGATGGAGGTCAGTATAGATGGACTAATAGAATGATGCTATGCCCAAAAGATTTTACTTCACTAGGTGCAGTAAAAAAATTGGTATTCTATACACAGGTGTTATATCTTGCAACACAGATAGGCTACTCCACTGACTAACAGACTCTGCAATAGGCCAAAAAGGATTAGCTTTGCTAGATTCAGCCAAATGCTGTGAAAAAAACTTGCACAGCACTGGCACAGACCTGCCTGGCAAAAACTGATAGGAACTCATGTAACCTAGTCCTGAAAAGGACTCCAATTACAATTAGTCTTTACTCCCACAACCTATCTATTTAAGAGCACAGACCTCCCTGATAAAAGTCGTAGGAAATGCTGTAACCTAGTCCTTAAAAGGACTGCAATCACAACTATTCCCTACTCCCAAGCTATCTGTATATTTGTGCGAAAATTGGCTTGAAATTAACAAGGTATAGCGCACACAGCAACAGCGGTGCCGTCTAACACGCAGCTGCAGCAGTGAGAAAATGGTGGCGACGGGGAAAATGGCTTGGTCTTATAGGGCAAGGACATGTGACATACACTGCCAATGACACATGCCCTTGCTTGTGTGAAAAAAAGCACTTCGCTCCGTGTGTGCGCTGCTGATAGGCTGACAGATTGCACCTCCCCACTGCAAATGCGGAAAAGAGAAAAAAAAATGGAGATCTTCATTGTTCCTGCAGAGATCCATCCCCTGCCCCTCCCCCCACCCCGCTGTACACTCAAACTGCGTATTAACATTAATTTTCATCATTACTGAGAAAAAATCCAGTTATGATTTTGGTGCACGAACAGTTATCGAACATAACCTCGAACAGCCGAATTTTTCTCAAATTGTTCGTGTTCGCCGAACGGCTCGAACACCGCCCAAAACAGCTCGAATTTGAGATTGGCGAACAGTTCGAGTAGAACAACGCTCATCTCTAGTAATAAATATTCAGATGGCAAAATTTAGAAGAGACAGAGGCGGTGTAGTGGTACGACACCGACAACTGGAAGGAGATAAGGCAGGCCTCATACGGCCCGACGGTGTTCACTTAATGGATATTGGACTGGACATATTCCTGTCAGGACTCCAGGACGGAGTGGAAGAAGCTTTAAGATTGATGGGTGGGGGTCAGAGTCCTGCATACGAGTACGCAGGATCCTCCGAGGCCTGGAAATAGAAAGGACATGTTGGTGAGTTACACTTGTTGGCCAACTTGCCGGAGTGGAGACCCAGGCCATGCTGCAACAAGCTGAATTATTTTAGAAATAAAATGCCTTTCTAATGGAATGAGTATAAAGAGTTAATAAAGCTGTGACCGATCCTCACCCATCCAGTTGTGAGAGTTACATTATTGTATTGTCAAGGAAAGGGGGGTGGTAGGGGGGCTGAGCGTCTGGGTTTGGTTGGGGGTCCCCACAGTCTGCCTAGGCTAGATTCATTTAAAAATTCTTATTAGATACACAGGCAGTGCAGCTTGCTTCGCAGCTGGGCTACTACGCCCAAAGTATTGCCTAGGCTAGATGCAGTTAAAAATTCTACGCTGACAAGCAGACACTGAAGATTTGGAGCAGACCTCTGAGTAAACAGCTCTTCAGACTCAACCATCTGTGTTACCCCAAGCCATAGTGTATGTAGTTTCTAACAGTTAAAAGGGGGGGGAGCGACCCAACCCACCTAGAATTGACGATGCCAACGTCACGTAAGACACAGCAAGGAGACTCCAAAAAGAGTCTCCATTTTTTCCCAAAATTGTGGCACAGACACCACTTAACCCTAGAACGCATACCTGGGGCCTCGCAGGCCCGCCCTGTTAACTGTTTTCTATTTTCTGCAAGATTACTTAAGTTAGAATTTTGAAACTCTAGGTATTCTTCATGTATATAGTTCTTTGTCATTTGAGTTTGAGTTATTCCATGTTATTTGCACACGGGCCTAAAAGGCCCCAGGTATATGAAAGTGTAGATTTTTATGGTCATGCGTTCTAGGGTTAAGTGGCATCAATTGCCCGACAGTTGCTTAAAACGGTTGGTGAGGTGATTTTACCAAATCCTCAAGCTTTTAGTCTCCCAAGGATAACACAGGGGTAGAAAAGTCCTTGCGAATCCATGATTTGTTCATCTTTATGAACGTGAGTCTGTCTACATTCTCAGTGGACAGCCGCGTGCGCTTATCTGTCAGCACACCACCAGCAGCGCTGAACACACGCTCAGAGAGAACACTGGCTGCAGGGCATGACAAGATCTCCAAGGCGTGAGTGGCGAGCTCCGGCCATTTTTCCAGATTGGAATACCAAAATGAGCAAGGGTCCACTGACACAGTCATGGCTTCGATGTTCACTTGGAGATTCTCCTGTACCATCCTCTCTAGGCATTGACTATGTGTCAGACTTCTTGTCTCCTGTGGCCTTGCAAAGGATGGTCTAAAAAAGTGGTGAAACGATTCCACAAAATTGCTGTTACCAGCAGATACTGTGTTACTGTTATGGTTTGAGTGATGAAGACTCGACAGTCCCACGGTTGGCAAGTTAGAACTGTGAAATTCACTACGTGCACCACTGTTGTTTTGTGGAAAAGCACATGTAAGATTCTGCAACAGCGTCTGCAGATACTCCTGCATGCGTCAATCCCTTTTTATGGCAGGAATTATTTCGGCAAATTTACTTTTTTGCCAGGGATCTAAGAGTGTGGCCACCCAGTAGTCGGAATTACTTCGAATTCTGACAATCTGAGGGTCATGTTGCAGGTAGTGCAGCAAGAAGGCACTCATGTGTCTTGCGCATCCAGGAGGACCAAGTCCTTGTTGTGTTAGTAGCGAGGTAAGAATCATGCTTCCTTCCTCTGCCCTCTCCCCCCAACCTTGCACAACAGAAATGTGATCAAGGTCTCCCTCATCTGATGAGTCTTCCATGCCCATCGCCAGTTCGTCCTCCACTTCTTCCTCGGCTCCTGCACCTTCCTCAACAGTTTGGCTGCTACCATGCGCCCTGGTTAATCCCTCTCCCCCACCCTCCCATGCCTGCTGCCTTGGTGCTGCCAACCGTCTTGACCTTGGAGATGTTATCCCTTCCGAATACGACTCCTCCTCTACTTCCTCCACCTCCTCTTGTCCCACCACCTGACTCTGAATTCTGTTTAATGTGTGCTCCAGCATGTAAATCACCGGAATAGTCATGCTGATAATGGCATCGTCGTCAGCACTAAACATCTTCGTCGCCATTTAAAAACTGTGCAGAAGTATGTGTGGCGCCCCTGAGGGTTCAGTCGCCACAGAGTTACTGCATCTCACCCAGAGGTGTGGTATCTCACCCTCAAGTAAAGAAGGTGTATGGCTTGGGACCCTAACACCTGTATCCAACACATACCCGCAGTGGGGGTAGGGCGAGATTGCTTCAAAGGGAGAGCACAGGTCTCTAGCTGGTGGGAGGGTCCTATGTAGTGGGTGCTTAGGGGAGCAGCTTAGGGGAGCACATGACAAGTAGAGTATAAATAGGAATCCATCTTAGAAAGAGCAAGCCAGTCAGAGGAGGAAAAGTGGCAGGAGCAGAGGCTCGGCATGAGCTCTGCTCCGGAGGCGGGCCTAGCCTGGGAGGCCCAGGACTAAAGGAGAGAAGAGAGGAGTGGGAGCAGGAAGGCTCCAGGAACTAAAGGGACCCTAGGGCTACGGGCCGTGCAGAAGGCCATCCGTACTCCCGCTGCTACCAGGAGGTAGAGGGGTCAGGCCAGATAAGGGAAACCGGTCCCTCAACTAGCGGAGAAACAGCAAGGCTCAACTAGAAACCAGAGGCTGCAGCATTTCATGTACTGCAGGCAAAAGTCCACACCAGTCTCACTAAGAAGGTAGCCACATAGGACCCAGGGGACGGAACACAAGTCGCCCGCCAAGGCCTGAGGATACCGGATAGAAGTGTCACTGGGTGTGAGGTGCAGAAGGGAGAAGGCCAAAGAAAGGACACACAGAAGGGGGTCCTGCTAAGTACTCCGGAGCTATCTGGGGTGTACTGAGCCCCTCACTTAGTACGCACAGCATGACAGGTGAGATTGCTCTGGTACCTGTAATCTGGACTGCAACAACTGTGAGTAAAGATCTTGGGACTGCATCACACGGACTCTGTGTTCATTACTGACTCCCTGCACTACAACCCCCATCATCCACCCACACTGCCCTGAAGCTACACTCTTCCTGTGGTGAGTAATAATACCATTGCTGCAAAACCACCAGCTTCAGAGGACTGTTCCGCAGCGGCGGCCCCTTTGGCCGCACTCCACAGGTGGCGTAGTCGGACATTATAAAATCCATATATACAAATTACCCTTGGATTGACCGCCCTGGGTCACGGACCGGGTCACCGCCACAGTGACTACAACCCCCAGCGTCTACCGGCCCGGCTCAGGGTACCCCATGGCCCAGGAGGCGCGTCAACTTCATAGGTCCCTGATCTGAGACCACTCCTGCAGCGTGATTTGCCCCACCTCTGGATCTCGTTGGCCCAGGCTATATGTCAGAACATATTGCACCAGGGCTTGTCGGTGCTGCCACAGTCGCTGCAACATGTGCAGAGTTGAATTCCACCGTGTCGGCACATCGCATTTCAGCCTGTGAACTGGCAGGCCCAACAACTTCTGTAGAGATGTAAGTCATTGAGCTGCCGGATGCGAACGGCGGAAGTGAGCACACAGCGACCGTGCCCTCTGCAGAAGGCCATCTAGTCCGGGATAGTCGGCTAAAAATTTATGGACAACCAAGTTCAACACGTGAGCCATACAAGGCACGTGTGTGACATTGCCCCAGCGAAGGGCCGCACCCAGGTTTGCAGCATTGTCGCACACGGCCTTCCCTGGTTGCAGGTCCAGTGGAGACAACCATTCATGAAACTGGGTCTCCAGAGCTGACCACAACTCCTCAGCTGTGTGACTCACATTTCCCAGACATTTCAAAGTAAACACTGATGCCGTTGAGCCCTGCTGCCAGCATAGTAAGGAGGTGTGCAGGATTCCTTCTGCGCAGTTAGAAAGCAGGTGGCATTACGAGACAGGCTTTGGGTGCAGGTGGAGGACAGAGAGGAGGTTGAGGAGGCAAAAGCAGTGGAGGAACTTTGAGATAAAGAGGATTGACACACAACTCGTGGGGACGGTAAGACTTGGACAGCAGCCCCTGGTCCTGCTGTCACCATAGTTACCCAGTGCCCAGTCAGCGACATGTAATGCCCCTGTCCATGCCTACTCGTCCAAGTGTCTGTGGTGAAATGCACCCTGTCACACACAGAGTTTCTCAAAGAAGCGGTGATGTTGTGTGCGACTTGCTGGTGGAGCACAGGCACACCTTTCTTTGAGAAGTAGTGCCGACTGGGCATCTGGTACTGGGGCATCTGGTACTGGGGCACTGCGACGGACATAAGGTCTCGAAAATCCACTGTGTCCTCCAGGCAGAAAGGCAGCATTTCTGTAGCCAACAGCTTGCAGATGGTGAAATTCAACCTCTTAGCTTTCTCATGGCTAGGAGGAAATCGTCTTTTACTTTTCCACTTCTGAGGGACCGAGGGCTGGCTGTTGTGCTTAGACGGGGTTGAGTAGGGTGTCCCCGGCAAACTGCCGGTCTGTGAGGAAGATGCAGGCGGACATGTTAGGTTGCCTTGATCCAAAGGTGGTGCTCTCGATGTCAGAGAGCGCTCAACACCAGCAGGTGTTACCACTTCCCAATGAACTGATGACCTGCCAATCACACTGGCTGTTGGGGGTAAAGAGGTGGCAGGTCTGCGTCCAAAAACATGCATGAAGTACTCAAACTATGGATTTTTTGGCCTCTACTTAGCTTTTGGTGACAAATATTACAGATAAGACGAGTTGGGTTATCCTTATCGATCTGAATAAATGCCCAGGCTATGCAACGCTTAGAGCCCATGCGACCTGAAGAGCCACTACGACTTGTGGTCAGAGACAGAGTTGTGGTTGAGGATGCAGTTGTTGACGTGCTTCCAGTACTCCGTCTCTGTCCAGGAAGGCACAACCTAACCTCGTCATCAATAGCATCTGTGATGCCCCGCTGCGCTTGGTATCACAGATCCTAGAAGAGTGTATTGATGGAATCCTCCACAAGAGGCCCCCATAAACATTCACACATCTCCACCTTCCACCTCAGACCAGCAGAGGGAGCCTGTTAGGGATATAAATAGGGAAGGTGGAGCTAGGCAGTTCAGTTCCTCTGTAGAGTTCCTGCAGTAGAGAAGCCAAAGAGAGGTCAGTCTGCAGTGGAGCTCAGTCTAGTCTAGAGAACTCAGCTAATAGTTCAGCAGTGGAGCACGAGGCTCCTGCTAGCTAGAATCAGGGAGCCCAGATAGAGCTTAAGGTGTGCCGGCGCCATAAGATTGGTGAAGCGCGGCAAGCTGTCGTTAGTGTGTATAGCCTAGTGAGGGCCCAAGTAGGCCGAAGGCGAGTGGCGAGTTAGTATATAAGGGGCAGAGGAGCTTAACCAGCTCACCCCGAAGCATTTACTGGATCCGAGCATACCGGGATCTCTATGACCCAGTAAGGCATAACCGGAATCCCTGGAGAACTACAAGTCCCAGGATCGCTAAGGTGCTGATACATAACAGAGCCAGGAGACGCTTAGGCCCCGCATACTGGGAGCGTGAACTCCAAGGGAAGGCCCTACCACAAGGTCAGCCAGCGCAGGACAGAGACAAAGTTAGGCATAGCTCCAGGCAGGTCAGAAACTTACTACGCAGAGGCAAGAAACAGGAGGCCCTACACCCGCTCATTGGGGAGGATTCTGATATGCACCCTTCACCCTACAGTGCTCCGGGATGTGCCTGAATTTCCTCCAGTAAAAGGTACTGAAGTGACTACCGTGTCCGTTCCAGTTCTTGCTCTGACCCAGCTGGGTCTCGCCTAGTGTTGAGCCACCCCCGTAGTGTTCGGGTTCGGTTCGGTTCGTCGAACACCGGGATGTTCGAGGAACTGTTCGTCGAACTGTTCGTCGAACACCTTAGAACACCGTCAAACACCGTTAAAACCAATGGCAGGCAAACAAAAACAAATAGGAACACATAGAAAACACCTTCAAAGGTGTCCAAAAGCTCACAAACTGCTCAGAAGACGCTTTCTTTAAAAAAGCCGGCCGGCAATTCAGCAGCGGTACCCGACAATTTAGACATGAAGGAATAGAGCATCACACATAGATTAGATAGATAGAAACATGTCAGTCACATATATATGAAGTACAGTGACAGTGTTGCTTACTGTACTTGTCATTTAGTGTAAAGGATTTATTAAAAAATATAATAGTGTTTTCGTGCACCGTCTCTTTAAAAAAGCCGGCCGGCAATTCAGCAGCGGTACCCGACAATTTATAACAGACAGAATAGAGCTTCACACATAGATTAGATAGATAGAAACATGTCAGTCACATATATATGAAGTACAGTGATAGTGTTGGTTACTGTACTTGTCATTTAGTATTAAAATAAAGGATTTATTATTAAAAAAATTTGGCGTGGGGTTCCCTGTAATTTTAGTCTCTAGCGGAGGTTAAGCAGACAGCTGGGGCAGATGTTTGAAGTCTGGGAAGGGGGTAATACCCACGGAGCTTCCCAGGCTACTAATATCAGCCCCCAGCTGAATACCTAGCCTTTACTAGCTATTAAAATGGGGACCCCCCCCAAAAAAATGACGTGGGGTCCCCCCTAATTTAATAGCTAGCAAAGGCTAGGCAGACAGCTGGGGGCTGATATTAATAGCCCAGGAAGGGAGCCATGAATATTGGCCCCCTCCCAGGCTTGAAACACCAGCCGTCAGCCGCCCCAGAAATGGCACATCCATAGGATGCGCCAATTCTGGCACTTAGCCTCGCTCTTCCCACTGCCCTGTAGCGGTGGCAGTGGGGTAATAGGGTTGGGGTTGATGTCAGCTTATAATGCCAGCTGACATCAAGCCCAGGTTAGTAATGGAGAGGCGTCTATAAGACACCCCCATTACTATCCCCATAGTCAAAGTTAAAAAAAAAACACAAACACCCAGAATAAAGTCCTTTAATTGAAATAAAGACACAATTCTTTATTGTTCTAAATTAAACCATACTTACCATCACGCCCATTCCAGCTGAAGCCAATGATCTCCTGCAATAAAAGAAAAATAATAAAGCAACATCATCCTTACCTTTCCATGGTTCCCAGGACAGCTTCAGCTCTGCTACATCGAGATGACAGGCTGGACCGCAGCAGAACGCTGCCATCCAGCAGACACTGAGAAGCGCAGGCATGCTTGCGCTCCTCAGTGTCTGACTGTGACGACATCCAGATGAGCCGACAATGAACTCGGCTCACCTCATGTACGTCACTGAAAGCGTGGGAAAATTCTCCTGCACTCAGCGCTTCAGCGTGAGAATTTTCCCACGCTGTCAGTGACGTGCATGAGTTGAGCCGAGTTCATTGGACATGACCTCGGCTCATCTGGATGCCCTCACAGAGAGACACTGTGGAGCGCAAGCATGCCTGCGCTTCTCAGTGTCTGCGGGATGACAGGCTGGATGGCAGCTTTCTGCTGCGGTCCAGCCTGTCATCTCGATGTAGCAGAGCTGAAGCTGTCTTGGGAGCCATGGAAAGGTAAGGATGATGTTGCTTTATTATTTTACTTTTATTGCAGGAGATCATTGGCTTCAGCTGGAATGGGCGTGGCGGTAAGTATGGTTTAATTTAGAACAATAAAGAATTGTGTGTTTATTTCAATTAAAGGACTTTTTTCTGGGTGTTTGTGTTTTTTTTAAATACTTTACTAGAAATTCATGGTGGTCATGTCTAATATTGGCGTGACCCCATGAATTTCGGGCTTAGGGCCAGCTGATAATGCCAAGCTGGCCTTAACCCCTTCATTACCCAGTGAGCCACCGCACCAGGGCCCTGGATGAGTTGGGTACAGCGCCAGAAGATGGCGCTTCTATGAACGCGCCATTTTCCGGGGCGGCTGCGGACTGCAATTTGCAGCGGGTGGGGCCCAGAAAGCTTGGGCCTCCCTGCGCTGCAGATTCCAGCCCCCAGCTGCCTAGTTGTACCTGGCTGGACACAAAAATAGGGCGAAGCTCCACGTATTTTTTTTTTAAATTCATGAAATTCATGGAATAATTAAGAAAAAAAGGGCTTCCCTATATTGTTGTGTCCGGCTAGGTACAAATAGGCAGCTGGTGGTTGGGAGCAGCCCGTTCCTGCCTGCTGTACCTGACTGGACACAAATATAGGGCGAAGCCCCACATCAATTTTTTTTTCATTATTTCATGAATTTCCTGAAATAATTTTAAAAAAATTGACGTGGGGCTTCGCCCTATATTTGTGTCCAGTCAGGTACAGCAGGCAGGAACGGGCTGCCCCCAACCACCAGCTGCCTATTTGTACCTGGTTGGACACAACAATATAGGGAAGCCCTTTTTTTCTTAATTATTCCATGAATTTCATGAAATAATTAAAAAAAAAAATGCGTGGGGCTTCGCCCTATTTTTGTGCCCAGCCAGGTACAACTAGGCAGCTGGGGGCTGGAATCCGCAGCGCCGGGAGGCCCAAGCTTTCTGGGCCCCACCCGCTGCAAATTGCAGTCCGCAGCCGCCCCAGAAAATGGTGCGTTCATAGAAGCGCCATCTTCTGGCGCTGTACCCAACTCATCCAGGGCCCCGGTGCGGTGGCTCACTGGGTAATAAAGGGGTTAAGGCCAGCTTGGCATTATCAGCTGGCCCTAAGCCCGAAATTCATGGGGTCACGCCAATATTAGACATGACCACCATGAATTTCTAGTAAAGTATTTAAAAAAAACACAACACCCAGAATAAAGTCCTTTAATTGAAATAAACACACAATTCTTTATTGTTCTAAATTAAACCATACTTACCGTCACGCCCATTCAAGCTGAAGCCAATGTCTTCTGCAATAAAAGTAAAATAATAAAGCAACCTCATCCTTACCTTTCCATGGTTCCCACGACAGCTTCAGCTCTGCTACATCGAGATGACAGGCTGGACCGCAGCAGAACGCTGCCATCCAGCCTGTCATCCCGCGGACACTGAGAAGCGCAGGCATGCTTGCGCTCCTCAGTGTCTCGCTGTGACAGCATAAAGATGAGACAAGTTCATGTCCAATGAACTCGGCGCACCTCATGCACGTTACTGACAGCGTGGGAGAATTCTCCTGCACTCAGCACTTCAGCGTGAAAAATCTCCCACGCTGTCAGTGACGTACATGAGGTCAGCTGAGTTCATTGGACATGAATGAGCTCACCTCATGCACGTCACTGACAGCGTGGGAAAATTCTCACGCTGAAGCGCTGAGTGCAGGAGAATTTTCCCACGCTGTCAGTGACGTGCATGAGGTGAGCTCATTCATGTCCAATGATCTCAGCTCACCTCATGCAAGTCACTGACAACGTGGGAAAATTCTCCTGCACTCAGCGCTACAGCGTGAGAATTCTCCCACGCTGTCAGTGACGTGCATGAGGTGAGCTCATTCATGTCCAATGAACTCAGCTGACCTCATGTACGTCACTGACAGCGTGGGAGAATTCTCACGCTGAAGTGCTGAGTGCAGGAGAATTCTCCCACGCTGTCAGTGACGTGCATGAGGTGCGCCGAGTTCATTGGACATGAACTCGTCTCATCTTTATGCCGTCACAGCCAGACACTGCAGAGCGCAAGCATGCCTGCGCTTCTCAGTGTCTGCGGGGTGACAGGCTGGATGGCAGCGTTCTGCTGCGGTCCAGCCTGTTATCTCGATGTAGCAGAGCTGAAGCTGTCGTGGGAACCATGGAAAGGTAAGGATGAGGTTGCTTTATTATTTTTCTTTTATTGCAGGAGATCGTTGGCTTCAGCTGGAATGGGCGTGATGGTAAGTATGGTTTAATTTAGAACAATAAAGGAATGTGTCTTTATTTCAATTAAAGGACTTTATTCTGGGTGTTTGTGTTTTCTTTTAACTTTGACTATGGGGTTAGTAATGGGGGTGTCTTATAGATGCCTCTCCATTACTAACCTGGGCTTGATGTCAGCTGGCATTATAAGCTGACATCAACCCCAACCCTATTACCCCACTGCCACCGCTACAGGGCAGTGGGAAGAGCGAGGCTAAGTGCCAGAATTGGCGCATCCTAAGGATGCGCTATTTCTGGGGCGGCTGACGGCTGGTGTTTCTAGCCTGGGAGGGGGCTAATATTCATGGAACCCTTCCTGGGCTATTAATATCAGCCCCCAGCTGTCTGCCTAGCCTTTGCTAGCTATTAAAATAGGGGGGACCCCACGTCATTTTTTTGGGGGGTCCCCCATTTTAATAGCTAGTTAAGGCTAGGTATTCAGCTGGGGGCTGATATTAGTAGCCTGGGATGCTCCGTGGGTATTACCCCCTTCCCAGGCTTCAAACATCTGCCCCAGCCGTCTGGTTAACCTCCGCTAGAGCCTAAAATTATGGGGATCCCCACGCCAATTTTTTTTTAAATAAATCCTTTATTTTAACACTAAATGACAAGTACAGTAATCAACACTGTCACTGTACTTCATATATATGTGACTGACATGTTTCTATCTATCTAATCTATGTGTGATTCTCTATTCCTTCTATTCTAAATTGTCGGGTACAGATGCTGAATTGCCGGCCGGCTTTTTTTAAAGAGACGGTGCATGAAAACACTATTATTTTTTTTTAATAAATCCTTTACACTAAATGACAAGTACAGTAAGCAACACTGTCACTGTACTTCATATATATGTGACTGACATGTTTCTATCTATCTAATCTATGTGTGATTCTCTATTCCTTCTATTCTAAATTGTCGGGTACAGATGCTGAATTGCCGGCCGGCTTTTTTTAAAGAGACGGTGCATGAAAACACTATTATTTTTTTTTAATAAATCCTTTACACTAAATGACAAGTACAGTAAGCAACACTGTCACTGTACTTCATATATATGTGACTGACATGTTTCTATCTATCTAATCTATGTGTGATTCTCTATTCCTTCTATTCTAAATTGTTGAGTACAGATGCTGAATTGCCGGCTGGCTTTTTTAAAGAGACGGTGCATGAAAACACTATTATTTTTTTTAATAAATCCTTTACTCTAAATGACAAGTACAATAATCAACACTGTCACAGTACTTCATATATATGTGACTGACATGTTTCTATCTATCTAATCTATGTGTGAAGCTCTATTCTGTCTGTTATAAATTGTCAGGTACCGCTGCTGAATTGCCGGCCGGCTTTTTTAAAGAGACGGTGCATGAAAACACTATTATTTTTTTTGATAAGTCCTTTACACTAAATGACAAGTACAGTAAGCAACACTGTCACTGTGCTTCTTATATGTGTGACTGACATGTTTCTATCTATCTAATCTATGTGTGAAGCTCTATTCTTTCGGTTCTAAATTGTCGGGTACCGGTGTATGCCGCTGATGAATTGCCGGCTTTTCATGTTTCACTGTTGGCACTGTTCCCATCGATTTGGGCAATCACTGTAATGCCACAACCACCATGGCTGTGGCATTACAGTGAGTGGCAGACAATCCCTGCATGATTGGTGCTCTAAATAGCGCCAGACATGCAGGACACGCTTTTGGTGCACGAACAGTTATCGAACATAACCTCGAACAGCCGAATTTTTTGCAAATCGTTCGGGTTCGTCGAACAACTCGAACACCGCTCAAAACAGCTCGAATTTGAGATTGGCGAACAGTTCTAGTCGAACACCGCTCATCTCTAGTCTCGCCTGTCCTGCATTCCCCCTGCATACGCTGCCCTGAGACCTAGCTCAACCTGTGGGGAGCTATACCATTGAGCTGCCTTATCACGGGTCTCAGTGGACTGCTGCAGCGCTGGTGCTTCTCACCAGATACCACAGGTTGCGTCACGAACTCTTATAAAATTAACAATTATCCACCCTTTTAAAGAGTGACCCCAGGGTACGGGCCAGGGAGCCGACCACCGCGACATCCCCAAGGCCAGGCAAAGGCCCGGGTACCGAGTCATCCCCATCCCCTGGGCTAGTCACATCCTCCTCCACCTCCTCCGCTGACTTCTTCGACTGGCTGACTGTGGGTTGACAGTAAGTGGGATCTCCAACCTCGTCATCATCACCCTGAGTGTTAATACACCCGTCGTCCTCAAAGCCAACCTCTTCCTGCCCTGACCGAAAAGTCAAG
Source organism: Phyllobates terribilis (assembly GCF_046119375.1). Lineage (NCBI taxonomy): Eukaryota > Metazoa > Chordata > Amphibia > Anura > Dendrobatidae > Phyllobates > Phyllobates terribilis. The sequence goes on along the minus strand of NW_027362769.1, from coordinate 343,846,291 downwards.
TTGTCGCTCCGATCAGGTATTTGAGTCTCATCATCGTCTTCATCATTGTCTCCACCAACAGGAGTTACAGTTTGGGAACGAGGGTCTACATTATGCTCAGAACTTTCTTCATCAGGTCCTGGATCCGACTTATAAAGATTCTGGGCATCAGTGCAGATCATTTCCTCGTCTGGATTATCAAAATGTCTGGAGCAGACCTTCATTTCCCAGGCTATAGAATGAGTAAACAGCTCTGCAGACTCAACCATCTGTGTTACCCCATACTCAGACGGGCAGCTGGAGACTTGGGAGCTGTGAGGAAGCAAGTGCGATTGGGGTGACACCTCTGAGGACTGGAGTATTTGTGATGTTGAAATTGAGGTGGAGGAGAGCCCACTTGAAGAAGCACTTGATATCCGCTGAAGCATCTGCTGTTTTTTTGCCTCATCTGGAATTTGTAGCGATGGGCGTGTCCGTAAGAAAGGGATCGTATCACATTGTCCACGAAAAGAAGTCGACATCTTAGTTTGGCTGGAAGATGGTCTTTTTTCTGCAGATGTTACCCCCCCCCCCATCGCGGGGGTCTCGACCCACCAGCGGACAGGCACCAGTATTTGGAGAGGGGGGCTGGCCGTCAGGGTCCACCGTGGCTCTGGCACAAACCCGGCGACACGGAGGTGGCACGGGCAGAAACGGACTGGCCGTGTCGGCTTGTCACTTTTTGGGTTTTAGAAGGGCATGACATGCCTATATCTGTGTCTCCCCCTCCTTGTACTCCTCCATCTCTTTTCTTTTAGCATGACTATATGTACTTGTCACTTTTTCATGTGTTAGTTATGTCTTCTGAGCAGTTTGTCAGCTTTTGGACACTTTGAAGGTGTTTTCTATGTGTTTCTATGTGTTTTTGTGTGCCTGCCATTGGTTTTAACGGTGTTCGAAGATGTTCGACGAACAGTTCGACGAACAGTTCGGCGAACACACGGGTGTTCGACGAACCGAACCGAACTCGAACACTATGGAGGTGGCTCAACACTACTGAGGAGTATAATCAGGGGAGGCTGAGGAGAGCCAATATGTTCTGGAGAGGGCAATGAGAGAAGGCTAGGGAAATCAATGATGTGCGTGGGAGAGAAATGAGAGAAGGCTGGGGAGAGCAATGACAGTATGCTTTGGACAGCAATGATAGGAGACTGGGGAAAGCAATGAGAGGCTGGGGAAAGCAATTAGGTGAGGCTGGGGAGAGCAATAAGGGGAGGCTGGGGAGAGCAAAGGGAGGAGGATGGGGAGAGGCATGAGTGAAGTATTGGAAGAGCAACGAGAGGAGACTGGTTAGAGCAATGAGGTGATGGGAAGAGTAATGAGAAGAGGCTGGCGAGAGCAATGAGAGGAGTCTGGGGAGATCAATGAAAGGTTGGGGAGAGTAATGAGATAGGACTGAGGTAAGCAATGAGGGGCTAAGGAGAGCAATGAGAGATGGCTGGGGAGAGCAAAGAGTTGAGGCTGCAGAGAGCAATGAGAGGAGGCTGGGGAGAGCAATGAGGGGAGGCTGGGGAGAGCAATGAGAATAGGCTGGGGTGAGCAAAGAGAGAAGGCTGAGTAGAGGAAGGATAGAAGTATGAGGAGAGAACTGAGGGGTTGGTGAGAGCAATGAGAGGAGGCAGGGAAGAGCAACGAGAAGAGGCTGGGTAGAGCAATGGTAGTAGGATGGGGAAAGCAATGAGAGGCTGGGGTGAGCAATGAGGAAAAGCTGGGGATAGCATTGAAGGGAGGCTGGGGAGAGCAATGATAATAGTCTTGGGAGAGCAATGAGAGGAGGCTGGGGAGAGCAATGAGAGGATGCTTGGGAGAGCAATGAGAGAAGGCTTGTAAAAGCAATGTGAGGAGGCTGGGGAGAGCAAAGAGAGGAGGCTGGGAAGAGCAATGAGAGGAGGCCGAGGAGGGCAATGAGGGGAGGCTGGGGAGAGCAATGATGGCCTTGAGAGAGAAATGAGAGAAGGCTGGGGACAGCATTGAGAGTATTCTGGGGAGAGTAATGAGAGGCGGGGGACAGCAATGAGTGGAGCCTGGGAAGAGCAATGAGGGGCTGGGGAGAGCAATGAGTTGAGGCTGGGGAGAGCAATGAGGAGAGGCTGGGAAGAACAATGGGAGAAGGCTGGTGAGAGCAAGGAGAGAAGTCTGGGAAGAGCAATGAGAGGAGGCTGGGGAGGACAATGAGGGGCTGGGGAGAGCAATGAGAGAAGGCTGGTGAAAGCAATGGGGGGCTGGAGAGAGCAATGAGGGGAGGCTTGGGAAAGCAATGGAGAAGGATGGGGTGAGCAATGAGAGGAGGCTGGGCAGAGCAATGAGAGAAGGCTGGGGAGACCAATGAGAGAAGTCTGGGGAGACCAATGAGAGGAGACTGGGGAGAGCAATGAGAGAAGGCTTGAGAGAGCAATGAGATAAGGCTAGGGAGAGCAATGAAGGGAAGTTGGGGAGGGCAATGAGAGGAGGCTGGGGAGAGAAATGACGGGAGACTGGGAAAAGCAATAAGGGGAGGCTGGGAAGAGCGAAGAGGTGAGGCTGGGGAGAGAAATCAGGGGAGTCTAGGGAGAGCAATGAATGGAGGCTTGGAACAGCAAAAGGAGGAGGCTGGGGAGAGCAATGAAAGAAGGCTGGGGAGAGGAATGTGAGGAGGATGGGAAGAGCAATGAGGGACTGGGGAGAGCAATGAGAGGAGGCTAGGGAGAGCAATGAGTGGAGGCTGGGGAGAGCAAAGGGAGGAGGCTGGGCAGAGCAATGAAAGAAGGCTGGGGAGAGCAATGAGAGGAGACTGGGGAGAGGAATGTGAGGAGGATGGGAAGATCAATGAGGGACCGGGGAGAGCAATGAGAGGAGGATGGGCAGAGCAATGAAAGAAGGCTGGGGAGAGCAATGAGAGGAGGATGGCGGGAGCAATGAGGGGCTGGGGAGAGCAATAAGAGGAGGCTGGGGAGAGAAATGAAAGAAGGCTGGGGAGAGCAATGAGAGGAGGATGGCGGGAGCAATGAGGGGCTGGGGAGAGCAATGAGAGGAGGCTGGGGAGAGCAATGAAATGAATCTGGAGAAAGCAATGAGAAAAGGCTGTGGAGAGAAAATAGAGTAGGCTGGGGAGAGCAAAGAGGTGGCTGGGGAGAGCAATTAAAGGTTGGGGAGAGTAATGAGACGAGGCTGAGGAGAGCTACGAGGGGCTAAGGAAAGCAATGAGAGATGGCTTGGGAGAGCAATGAGAGTAGGTTGGGGAGAGCAATGAGAGAAGGCTGAGAAGAGCAAGGAGAGAAGGATGGGGAGAGAAATGAGGGGTTGGGGAGAGCAATGAGAGGAGGCCAGGAAGAGCAACGAGAGGAGGCTGGGGAGAGGAATGAGGGGAGGCTGAGGAGAGCATTAATTGTGCTGGGGAGAGCGATGAGGGGAGGCTGGGGAAAGCAATGAGGGGAGGCTGGGGACAGCAATGAGAGAATGCTGGGGAGAGCTATGAAAGAAGGCTGGGGAGATCAATGAGTGGGTGGGGAGAGCAATGAATGGAGGCTGGGAGAGCAATGAGATGGCTGGGGAGAGCAATGAAAGTAGGCTTGGGAGAGCAATGAGAGAAGGCTGGGGAGAGCAATGAGAGGAGGCTGGGGAGAGGAATGAGAGGAGGCTGGGGAGAGCAAAGAGAGGAGGATGGGGAGTGCAATGAGGGGAGGCTTGTGAGAGCAATGAGAGTATGCTGGGGAGAGCAATGAGAGAAGGCTGAGTAAAGCAAGGAGAGAAGGATGGGGAGAGCAATGAAAGGAGGCTGAGGAAAGCAATGAGAGGCTGGGGTGAGCAATGAGGAAGGGCTGGGGATATCAATTAGGGGAGGATGGGGAGAGCAATGAGGGGAGGCTGGGGAGAGCAATGAGAATAGACTGAGGAGAGCAATGAGAGGAGGCTAAGAGAGCAATGAGAGGATGCTTGGGAGAGCAATGAGAGAAGGCTTGGGAGAGCAATGAAAGGAGGCTGGATAGAGCAAAGAGAGGAGGCTGGGGGGAGCAATGAGCGGAGGCTGAGGAGTCCAATGAGGGGAGGCTGAGGAGAGCCATGTTGTTCTGGAGAGGGCAATGAGAGAAGGCTGGGGAGAGCAATGACGGGCTTGGGAGAGAAATGAGGGTAGGCTGGGGAGAGCAATGACAGTATGATGGGGATAGCAATGAGAGGCTGGGATGAGCAATGAGTGGAGTCTGGGAAGAGCAAAGAGGGGCTAGGGAGAGCAATGAGGTGAGGCTGGGGAGAGTAATGAGGGGAGGCTGGGGAGAGTAATGGGAGGAGCATGTGGAGAGCAATGAGAGAAGTCTGGAAAGAGCAATGAGGGGAGACTGGTGAGAGCCATGAGGGGCTGGGGAGAGCAATGAGAGAGGGTTTGGGAGGGCAATGAAGGGAGGCTAGGGAGTGCAATGAAGGGATACTGGGGTGAGCAATGAGGGGCTTGAGAGACCAAAGAGTGGAGGCTGGGGTGTGCATTCAATAGAGACTGAGAAGAGCAATAAGAGTAGGCTGGGGAGAACAATGAGGGCAGGCTGGGGAGAGAAATGATGGTGTTTGGGAAAGCAATGGGGGGAGGCTGGGGAAAGCAATGAGCTGAGGCTGGGTAGAAAAATGAGAGAAGGCTGGAGAGAGCAATGATAGAAGGCTGAGGAGATCAATGAGAGGAGGCTTTGGAAAGCAATGAGAGGAGACTGGGGAAGCAATGAAATGACGCTGGGGAAATCAATTAGGGTCTGGGGAGAGCAATGAGGGGCAAGGGACAGCAATGAGGGGCGACTGGCGAGAGCAGTGAGGGGAGGCTGGGGAGAGCAATGAGAGGAGGCTGGGGAGAGCAATGAGAGGAGGCTGAGGAGAGCAATGAGCGTAGGCTGGCGAGAGCAATTAGTGGTTGGAGAGAGCAATGAATGGAGTCTGGGGAGAGCAAAAGGAAGAGTCTGGGGAGAGCAATGAGAGTAGTCTGGAGAGAGCAATGAGAGGAGGATGGGGAGAGAAATGAGTGGCTGGGAAGAGCAATGAGAGGAGGCTGAGTAGAGCAATGAGAGGGGGATGGGTAGAGCAATGAGAGGAGGCTGGGGAGAGCCATGAGGGGCTGGGTAGAAAAATGAGAGAGGGCTTGGGAGAGCAATGAAGCGAGGCTAGGGAGTGCAACAAAGGGAGACTGGGGTGAGCAATAAGGGTCTGGGGAGAACAATGATTGGAGGCTAGGGTATGCAATGAATAGAGGCTGAGGAGTGTAATGAGGAAAGGCTGGGGAGAACAATGAAAGAAGGCTGGGGAGAGCAATGAGGGGAGGCTGGGGAAAGTAATGATAAAAGGCTGAGGCGATCAATGAGAGGAGGCTGGGGAGAGCAATGAGAATAGGCTGGGGAGGGATATGAGAGAAGGCTGGAGAGATCAATGAGTGGTTGGGGAGAGCAATGAATGGAGGCTGGGGAGAGCAATGAGAGAAGGCTGGGGAGAGCAATAACAGGAGGCTTGGGAAAGCAATTAGGGGCTGGGGAGAGCAATTAGGGGTTGGGGAGAGCAATGAGAGAAGGCTGGGGAGAGCAATGAGAGAAGGCGTGGTAGAGCAATGAGAGGAGGCTGGGAGAGCAAAGCAATGACAGTAGGCTGGGGAAAGCGAATAGGGGCTGGGGAGAGGAATTAGGGGTTGGGGAGAGCAATGAGAGTAGGCTGGGGAGAGCATTGAAAGAAGGCTGGGGAGAGCAATGAGTGAAGGCTGTGGAGAGCAATGAGGGTAGGCTGGGGAGAGCAAAGAGTGGTGGCTTGGGAGAGCAAAGAAAGGTTGGGGAGAGTAATGAGACGAGGCTGAGGAGAGCAACGGGGGCTAAGGAGACCAATGAGACGGCTGGCGAGAGCAAAGAGAGGAGGCAGGGGACAGTAATGAGAGGATGCTGGGGAAAGCAATGAGAGAAGGCCGGGGAGAGATATCAGAGAATGCTGAAGAGATCAATGAGTGGTTGGGGGGAGCAATGAATGGAGGCTGGGGAGAGCAATGAGAGAAGGCTGGGAAAAGCAGTGAGAGGAGGCTGGGGAAAGCAATTAAGGGCTGGGGAGAGAAATGGCGGGAGGCTGGGAGAGCAATGAGTGGAGGCTGGGGAGAACAATAAGAGAAGACTGGGGAGAGCAATGAGAGGAGGCTGGGGAGAGCCACGAGACGAGGCTGGGGAAAGCAATCAGAGGAGGCTGGGGAAAGCAACGAGAGGAAGCTGGGGAAAGCAATTAGATACTGGGGAGAGCAATGAGGGGAGTCTGGGGAGAGCAATGAGGTGCTGGGGGGAGCAATGCGAGGAGGCTGGGGAGAGCAATGATATGAGGCTGGGGAGAGCAATGAGAGAGGGCTGGGGTGAGCAATGAGAGGAGCCTGGGGAGAGAAATGATGGTGCTGGGGAGAGCAATAGGGGGAGGCTGGGGAGAGCAATGAGTGAAGTCTGGGGAGAGGAATGAGAGAATAATAGGAAGAGCAATGAGAGAAGTCTTGGGAGAGCAATGAGGAGCTGGATAGAGCAATGAGAGAAGACTGGGGAGAGCAATGAGATTAGACTGGGATAAGGAATGAGAGAATGCTGGGAAGAGCAATGAGAGAAATCTGGGGAGAGCAATGAGGAGCTGGGGAGAGCAATGAGAGGAATCTGGAGAGAGCAATGAGGTGCTGGCGAGAGCAATGAGAGTTCGCTCGGGAGAGCAATGAAAGGAGGCTGGGTAGAGCAAAGAGAGGAGGCTGGGTAGAGCAAAGAGAGGAGGCTGGGGAGAGCAATGAGAGGAGGCTGAGGAGTACAATGAGGTGAGTCTGAGGAGAGCAATGAGAGAAGGCTGGAGAGAGCAATGATGGGCTTTGGAGAGAAATGAGGGTAGGCTGGGGAGAGCAATGACAGTATGCTGGGGATAGCAATGAACGGAGGATGGTGAATGCAATCAGAGGCTGGGAAGAGCAATGATGGGAGTCTGGGAAGAGCAAAGAGGGGCTGGGAAGAGCAATGAGGTGAGGTCGGGGAGAGCAATGAGGGGAGGCTGGGGAGAGCAATGGGAGGAGGCTTAGGAGAGCAATGGGAGAAGTCTGGAAATAGAAATGAGAGGAGACTGGGTAGAGCCATGAGGGACTGGGGAGAGCAATGAGAGAGGGCTTGTGAGAACAATGAAGGTAGGCTAGGGAGTGCAATAAAGGGAGACTGGGGTGAGCAATGAGGGGCTGGGGTGTGCAATCAATAGAAGCTGAGAATAGCAATAAGGGTAGGCTGAGGAGAACAATGAGAGAAGGCTGGGGAGAGAAATGATGGTGCTGGGGAAAGCAATGGGGGGAGGCTGGGGAAAGCAATGAGCTGATGCTGGGTAGAACAATGAGAGAAGGCTGGAGAGAGCAATGATAGAAGTCTGAGGAGATCAATGAGAGGAGGCTGGGGAGAGCAAAGAGAGGAGGCTGGCGAGAGTAATGAGAGGAGTCTGAGGAGTGCAATGAGGGGAGGCTAAGGAGAGCCATGATGTTCTGGAGAGGGCAATGAGAGAAGGCTGGAGAGAGCAATGATAGAAGGCTGAGGAGATCAATGAGAAGAGGGTGGGGAGAGCAATGAGAGAAGGCAGGGGAGAGCAATGAGAGGAAGCTTTGGAGGGCAATGAGAGGAGGCTGGGGAGAGCAATGAAAGGACGCTGGCGAAATCAATTATTTTCTGGGGAAAGCAATGAGGGGCTAGGGAGAACAATGAGGGGAGGCTGGGGAAAGCAATGAGGCGAGGCTGGGGAGAGCAATGAGAGAAGGCAGGAGAGAGCGATGATAGAAGGCTGAGGCAATCAATGAGAGGAGGCTGGGGAGAGCAACGAGAGAAGGCTGGGGAGAGCAATGAAAGGAGGCTATGTAGAGCAATGACAGAAGGCTGGGGAGAGCAATGAGAGGAGGCTGGGGAAAGCAATTAGGGGCTGGGGAGAGGAATGAGGGGTTGGGGAGAGCAATGAGAGGAGGCTTGGGCGGGCAATGAGAGAAGGCGTGGTAGAGCAATGAAAGGAGGCTGGGGAGAGTAATGACAGGAGGTTTAGGAGAGCAATGAGAGGAAGCTGGGGAGAACAAAGAGAGATGACTGGGGAGAGCAGTGAGAGGAGCCTGGGGAGAGCAATTGGGGGAGGCTGGGGAGAGCATTGAGTGGAAGCAGGGGAGAACAATGAGAGTAGAATGGAGAGAGCAATGATAGAGGGCTGAGAAGAGCAATGAGAGGAGGCTGGTAAGAGGAATGAGAGAATACTGGGGAGAGCAATGAGAGAAATCTGGGGAGAGCCATGAGGGGCTAGGGAGAGAAATGAGAGGAGACTGGGGAGAGTAACAAGAGGAGGCTGGGGAGAGTAATGGAAGGAGGCTGGGGAAAGCAATTAGGGTCTGGGGAAAGCAATGAGGGGCTAGGGAGAGCAATGAGAGGAGGCTGGGAGATCAATGAGAGGAGGGTGGGGAGAGCAATGAGAGAAGGCAGGGGAGAGCAATGAGAGGAAGCTTTGGAGGGCAATGGGAGGAGGCTGGGGAGAGCAATGAAAGGACGCTGGGGGAATCAATTAGGGTCTGGGGAAAGCAATGAGGGGCTAGGGAGAACAATGAGGGGAGGCTGGGGAGAGCAATGAGAGGAGGCTGGGGAGAGCAATAAGAGGAGGCTGAGGAGAGCAATGAGCGAAGGCTGGCAAGAGCAATTAGTGGTTGAAGAGAGCAATGCATGGAGGCTGCGGAGAGCAAAGAGAAGAGTCTGGGGAGAGCAATGAGAGAATGCTGGGGAGAGCAATGAAAGGAGGATGGTGAGAGCAATAAGGGGAGGCTGGGGAGAGCAATGGGAGGGGGATGGTTAGAGCAATGAGTGTAGGCTGGGGAGAGCCATTAGGGGCTGGGGAGAGCAATGAGAGAGGGCTTGAGAGAGCAATGAAGGGAGGCTAGGGAGTGCAACGAAGGGTGACTGGGGTGAGCAATAAGGGGCTGGGGAGACCAATGAGTGGAGGCTGGGGTGTGCAATGAATACAGGCTGAGGAGAGCAATGAGGAAAGGCTGGGGAGAACAATGAGAGGAGGCTGGGGAGAGGAATGAGGGGAGGCTGAGGGGAGTAATGATTGTGCTGGGGAGAGCAATGAGGGGAGGCTGGGGAAAGCAATGAGACGAGGCTGGGGAGAGCAATGAGAGAAAGCTGGAGAGAGCGATGATAGAAGGCTGAGGCAAGCAATGAGAGGCTGAGGTGAGCAATGAGGAAAGGCCGGGGATAGCAATGAAGGGAGGCTGGGGAGAGCAACGAGAGAAGGCTGGGAGAGCAATGAAAGGAGGCTTGGTAGAGCAATGACAGAAGGCTGGGGAGAGCAATGAGAGGAGGCTGGGGAAAGCAATTAGGGGCTGGGGAGAGGAATGAGGGGTTGGGGAGAGCAATGAGAGGAGGCTTGGACGAGCAATGAGAGAAGGTGTGGTAGAGCAATGAGAGGAGTCTGGGGAAAGTAATGACACAAGGTTTAGGAGAGCAATGAGAGGAAGCTGGGGAGAACAAAGAGAGATGACTGGGGAGAGCAGTGAGAGGAGCCTGGGGAGAGCAATTGGGGTGACGGGGAGAGCATTGAGTGGAGGATGGGGAGAACAATGAGAGAAGACAGGGGAGAGCAATGATAGAGGGCTGAGGAGAGCAATGAGAGGAGTCTGGTAAGAGGAATGGGAGAATACTGGGGAGAGCAATGAGAGAAATCTGGGGAGAGCCATGAGGGGCTGGGGAGAGCAATGAGAGGAGACTGAGGAGAGTAACAAGAGGAGGCTGGGGAGAGCAATGGAAGGAGGCTGGGGAAAGCAATGAGGGGATTCTGGGGGAGCAGTGAGGTGCTGGTAAGAACAATGAGAGGAGGCTGGGGAGAGCAATGAGAGGAGGCTGGGGAGAGCAATGAGAGAAGGCTGGGGAGACCAATGAGAGATTGCTGGGGTGAGCAATGGGAGTAGCCTGGGGAGAGAAATAATGGTGCTGGGTAGATGAATGAGTGGAGGCTGGGGAGTGGAATGAGAGAATACTGGGAAGAGCAATGAGAGAAGCCTGGGGAGAGCAATGAGGAGCTGGGGAGAGCAATGAGAGAAGACTGCGGAGAGGAATGATAGATGGCTGAGGAGAGCAAGGAGAGGAGTCTGGGAAGAGGAATGAGAGAATACTGGGAATAGCAGTGAGAGAAATCTGGGGAGAGCAAAGTGGAGGCTGGGGAGAGCAACGAGAGGAGGCTGGGGAGAGCAATGAGAGTAGGCTGGGGAGAGCAATGAGAGTAGGCTGGGGAGAGCAATGAGAGGATGCTGGGGAAAGCAATTATATACTGGGAAGAGCAGTGAGAGAAATCTGGGGAGAGCAATGAGGAGCTGGGGAGAGCAATGAGAGTAGACTGGGGAGAGCAACGAGAGGAGGCTGGGGAGAGCAATGAGAGGAGGCTAGGGAATGCAATTAAGTTCTGGGGAGGTCAATGAGGGGAGTCTAGGAAGAGCAATGAGGAGCTGGGGAGAGCAATGAGAGGAGGCTGGGGAGATCAATGAGAGGTGGCTGGGGAGAGGAATGAGAGGAAGCTGTGGAGAGCAATGAGAGAAGGCTGTGGAGAGAAATGAGAGGAGGCTGGGGAGAGCCATGAGGGGCTAAGGGAGAGAGCCATGAGGGGCTAAGGAGAGCAATGAGATAGGGCTGGGAGAGCAATTAAGGGAGGCTAGGGAGTGCAATGAAGGGAGACTTGGGTGAGCAATAAGGGGCTGGGGAGACCAATGATTGGAGGCTGGGGTGTGCAGTGAATAGAGGCTGAGGAGAGCAATGAGGAAATGCTGGGGAGAACACAGAGGAGGCTGGGGAGAGGAATGAGGGGAGACTGAGGAGAGAAATGATGGTGCTGGGAGAGCAATGAGGGGAGGCTGGGGAGAGCATTGAGAGAAGGCTGAAGAGAGCAATGATAGAAGGCTGAGGCGATCAATGAGAGGAGGCTGGCTAACACAATGAGAGAAGGTTGGGGAAAGGTATGAGAGAAGGCTGGGGAGATCAATGAGTGGTTGGGGAGAGCAATGAATGGAGGCTGTGGAGAGCAATGAGAGGAGGATTTGGAGAGCAATGAGAGGAGGATTTGGAGAGCAATGAATGGAGGCTGGGGAGAGCAATTAGGGGATGGGGAGAGGAATGAGGGGTTGGGGAAAGCATTGAGAGGAGGCTGGGAGAGCAATGAGAGAAGGCGTGGTAGAGCAATGAGAGGAGGCTGGGAGAGCAATGACAGGAGGTTGAGAAGAGCAATGACAGGAGGCTGGGGAGAGCAATGAGAGGAGCCTGTGGAGAGAAATGATTGAGCTGGAGAGAGCAATGGGGGAGACTGGGGAGAGCAATGAATGGAGGCTGGGGAGTACAATGAGAGAAGACTGGGGAGAGCAATGATATACGGCTGAGGAGAGCAATGAGAGGAGACTGGGAAGAGGAATGAAAGAGTACTGGGGAGAGCAATGCGAAAAGCCTGGGGTGAGCAATGAGGGGCTGGGGAGAGCAGTGAGAGGAGACTGGGTAGAGCAACGAGAAGTGGCTGGGGAGAGCAATGAGAGGAGGCTGGGGAAAGCAATTAGGTACGGGGGAGAGCAATGAGGGGAGTCAGGAGAGAGCAATGAGGTGCTGGGGAGAGCAATGAGAGGAGGCTGGGAATAGCAATGAGAGGAGGCTGGGGAGAGCAATGAGGCGAGGCTGGGGAGAGCATTGAGAGTAGGCTGGGGTGAGCATTGAGAGAAGGCTGAGTAGAGCAAGTACAGAAGGATGGGAAGAGAAATGAGGGGTTGGGGAGAGCAATGAGAGTAGGCGGGGTAGAGCAATGAGAGGAGGCTGTGAAGAACAATGAGAGGAGGCTGGGGAGAGCAATGAAAGGAGGTTGGGGAAAGCAATGAGAGGCTGAGGTGAGCAATGAGGAAAGGTTGGGGACAGCAATGAGGGGAGGCTGGGGAGAGTAATGAGGGGAGGCTGGGGAGAGCAATGAGAATAGGCAGGGGAGAGCAATGAGAGGAGGCTGGGGAGATTAATGAGAGGATGCTTGGGAGAGCAATGAGAGAAGGCTTGGGAGAGCAATGAGAGGAGGCTGGGGTGAGAAAAGAGGAGGCTGGGTAGAGCAATGAGAGAAGGCTGAGGTGTGCAATGAGGGGAGGCTGAGGAGAGCCATTATGTTCTGAAGAGGGCAATGAGAGAAGGCTAGGGAAATCAATGATGTGCGTGGGAGTGAAATGAGAGAAGGCTGGGGAGAGCAATGACAGAATGCTTGGGAGAGCAATGAAAGGAGACTGGGGAAAGCAATGAGAGGCTGGGAGAGCAATGATGTGAGGCTGGGGAGAGCAATGGGTGGAGGATGGGGAGAGGAATGAGTGAAGTCTTGGAAGAGCAACGAGAGGAGACTGGGGAAAGCAATGAGGTGCTGGGAAGAGCAATGAGAAGAGGCTGGGGAGATCAATGAATGGTTGGGGAGAGTAATGAGACATGACTGAGGAAAGCAACGAGGGGCTAAGGATAGCAATGAGAGATGGCTGGGGAGAGCAAAGAGATGAGGCTGCAGAGAGCAATGAGAGGAGGCTGGGGAGAGCAATGAGGGGAGGCTAGGGAGAACAATGAGAGTAGGCTGGGGGTGAGCAATGAGAGAAGGCTGAGTAGAGGAAGGATAGAAGTATGGGGAGAGAACTGAGGGGTTTGTTGAGAGCAATGAGAGGAGGCAGGGAAGAGCATCGAGAGGAGGCTGGGTAGAGCAATGATAGTAGGCTGGGGAAAGCAATGAGAGGCTGGGGTGATCAATGAGGAAAAGGTGGGGATAGCATTGAAGGGAGGTTGGGGAAAGCAATGAGAATAGTCTTGGGAGAGCAATGACAGGAGGCTGGGGATAGCAATGAGAAGATGCTTGGGAGAGCAATGAGAGAAGGCTTGTAAAAGCAATGTGAGGAGGCTGGGGAGAACAATGATGGGCTTGAGAGAGAAATGAGAGAAGGCTGGGGAGAGCAATGACAGTATTCTGGGGAGAGCAATGAACGAAGGCTGGGGAAAGCATTGAGAGTCTGAGGACAGCAATGAGGGGAGCCTGGGAAGAGCAATGAGGGGCTGGGGAGAGCAATGAGTTGAGGCTGGGAAGAGCAATGAGAGGAGGCTGGGGAGGGCAATGAGGGGCTGGGGAAAGCAATGAGAGAAGGCTGGTGAAAGCAATGAGGGGCTGGAGAGAGCAATGAGGGGAAGCTTGGGAAAGCAATGGAGAAGGATGGGGAGAGCAATGAGAGGAGGCTGGGCAGAGCAATGAGAGAAGGCTGGGGAGACCAATGAGAGAAGTCTGGGGAGAGCAATGAGAGGATACTGGGGATAGCAATGAGAGAAGGCTTGAGAGAGCAATGAGATAAGGCTAGGGAGAGCAATGAGGGGAAGATGGGGAGGGCATTGAGAGGACGCTGGGGAGAGAAATGACAGGAGACTGGGAAAAGCAATAAGGGGAGGCTGGGAAGAGCAAAGAGGTGAGGCTGGCGAGAGAAATTAGGGGAGTCTAGGGAGAGCAATGAATGGAGGCTTGGAAGAGCAAAAGTAGGAGGCTGGGGAGAGCAATGAAAGAAGGCTGGGGAGAGGAATGTGAGGAAGATGGGAAGAGCAATGAGGGACTGGGGAATGCAATGAAAGGAGGCTAGGGAGAGCAATGAGTGGAGGCTGGGGAGAACAAAGGGAGGAGGCTGGGCAGAGCAATGAAAGAAGGCTGGGGATAGCAATGAGAGGAGGATGGCGGGAGCAATGAGGGGCTGGGGAGAGCAATAAGAGGAGGCTGGGGACATCAATGAAAGAAGGAGGCTGAGAGCAATGAGAGGAGGATGGCGGGAGCAATGAGGGACTGGGGAGAGCAATAAGAGTAGGCTGGGGAGAGCAATGAAAGAAGGCCTGGGAAAGCAATTAGAGGAGGATGGCGGGAGCAATGAGGGCCTGGGGAGAGCAATGAAAGAAAGCTGGAGAAAGCAATGAGAAAAGGCTGTGGAGAGCAATGAGAGTAGGCTGGGGAGAGCAAAGAGAGGAGGCAGGGGAGAGCAATGACAGGATGCTGGGGAGAGCAATGAGGGGAGGCTGGGGTGAGCAATGAGAGTAGATTGGGGAGAGCAATGAGAGAAGGCTGAGGAGAGCAAGGAGAGAAGGATGGGGAGAGAAATGAGGGGTTGGGGAGATCAATGAGATGAGGCCGGGAAGAGCAAAGAGAGCAGGCTGGGGAGAGGAATGAGGAGAGGCTGAGGAGAGCAATGAGGGGAGGCTGGGTAGAGCAATGAGAGAAGGCAGGGGAGAGCTATTAGAGAAGGCTGGGGATATCAATGAGTGGTTGGGTAGAGCAATTAATGGTGGCAGGGGAGAGGAATGAGAGATGGTTGGGGAGAGCAGTGAAAGGAGGCTGGGGAGAGCAATGAGGCGAGGCTGGGGAGAGCATTGAGACTAGGCTGGGGTGAGCAATGAGAGAAGGCTGAGTAGAGCAAGTGCAGAAGGATGGGAATAGAAATGAGGGGTTGGGGAGAGCAATGAGAGGAGGCTGGGAAGAACAATGAGATGAGGCTGGGGAGAGCAATGAAAGGAGGTTGGGGAAAGCAATGAGAGGCTGAGGTGAGCAATGAGGAAAGGTTGGGGATAGCAATGAGGGGAGGCTGGGGAGAGTAATGAGGGGAGGCTGGGGAGAGCAATGAGAATAGGCAGGGGAGAGAAATGAGAGGAGGCTGGGGAGATTAATGAGAGGATGCTTGGGAGAGCAATGAGAGAAGGCTTGGGAGAGCAATGAGAGAAGGCTTGGGAGAGCAATGAGAGGAGGCTGGGGTGAGAAAAGATGAGGTTGGGTAGAGCAATGAGAGAAGGCTGAGGTGTGCAATGAGGGGAGGCTGAGGAGAGCCATGATGTTCTGAAGAGGGCAATGAGAGAAGGCTAGGGAAATCAATGATGTGCGTGGGAGAGAAATGAGAGAAGGCTGGGGAAAGCAATGACAGTATGCTTGGGAGAGCAATGAAAGGAGACTGGGGAAAGCAATGAGAGGCTGGGAGAGCAATGAGGTGAGGCTGGGGAGAGCAATGAGGGCAGGCTGGGGAGAGCAATGGGTGGAGGATGGGGAGAGGAATGAGTGAAGTCTTGGAAGAGCAACGAGAGGAGACTGGGGAAAGCAATGAGGTGCTGGGAAGAACAATGAGAAGAGGCTGGGGAGAGCAATGAGAGGAGGCTGGGGAGATTAATGAATGGTTGGGGAGAGTAATGAGACAGGACTGAGGAAAGCAACGAGGGGCTAAGGAGAGCAATGAGAGATGGCTGGGGAGAGCAAAGAGATGAGGCTGCAGAGAGCAATGAGAGGAGGCTGGGGAGAGCAATGAGGGGAGGCTAGGGAGAACAACGAGAGTAGGCTGGGGGTGAGCAATGAGAGAAGGCTGAGTAGAGGAAGGATAGAAGTATGGGGAGAGAACTGAGGGGTTTGTTGAGAGCAATGAGAGGAGGCAGGGAAGAGCAACGAGAGGAGGCTGGGTAGAGCAATGATAGTAGGCTGGGGAAAGCAATGAGAGGCTGGGGTGATCAATGAGGAAAAGGTGGGGATAGCATTAAAGGGAGGCTGGGGAGAGCAATGAGAATAGTCTTGGGAGAGCAATGACAGGAGGCTGGGGATAGCAATGAGAAGATGCTTGGGAGAGCAATGAGAGAAGGCTTGTAAAAGCAATGTGAGGAGGCTGGGGAGAGCAATGATGTGCTTGAGAGAGAAATGAGAGAAAGCTGGGGAGAGCAATGACAGTATTCTGGGGAGAGCAATGAACGAAGGCTGGGGAAAGCAATGAGAGTCTGAGGACAGCAATGAGGGGAGCCTGGGAAAAGCAATGAGGGCCTGGGGAGAGCAATGAGTTGAGGCTGGGAAGATCAATGAGAGGAGGCTTGGGAGGGCAATGAGGGGCTGGGGAGAGCAATGAGAGAAGGCTGGTGAAAGCAAAGAGGGGCTGGAGAGAGCAATGAGGGGAGGCTTGGGAAAGCAATGGAGAAGGATGGGGAGAGCAATGAGAGGAGGCTGGGCAGAGCAATGAGAGAAGGCTGGGGAGACCAATGAGAGAAGTCTGGGGAGAGCAATGAGAGGATACTGGGGATAGCAATGAGAGAAGGCTTGAGAGAGCAATGAGATAAGGCTAGGGAGAGCAATGAGGGGAAGCTGGGGAGGGCAACGAGAGAACGCTGGGGAGGGAAATGACAGGAGACTGGGAAAAGCAATAAGGGGAGGCTGGGAAGAGCAAAGAGGTGAGGCTGGGGAGAGAAATGAGGGGAGTCTAGGGAGAGCAATGAATGGAGGCTTGGAAGAGCAAAAGGAGGAGGCTGGGGAGAGCAATAAAAGAAGGCTGGGGAGAGGAATGTGAGGAAGATGTGAAGAGCAATGAGGGACTGGGGAATGCAATGAAAGGAGGCTAGGGAGAGCAATGAGTGGAGGGTGGGGAGAGCAAAGGGAGGAGGCTGGGCAGAGCAATGAAAGAAGGCTGGGGATAGCAATGAGAGGAGGATGGCGGGAGCAATGAGGGGCTGGGGAGAGCATTAAGAGGAGGCTGGGGACATCAATGAAAGAAGGCTGGGGAGAGCAATGAGAGGAGGATGGCAGGAGCAATGAGGGGCTGGGGAGAGCAATAAGAGGAGGCTGGGGAGAGCAATGAAAGAAGGCAGGGGAGAGAAATTAGAGGAGGATGGCGGGAGCAATGAGGGCCTGGGGAGAGCAAAGAAAGAAAGCTGGAGAAAGCAATGAGAAAAGGCTGTGGAGAGCAATGAGTGTAGGCTGGGGAGAGCAAAGCGAGGTGGGTGGGGAGAGCAATGAAAGGTTGGGGAGAGTAATGAGACAAGGCTGAGGAGAGCAACGAGGGGCTAAGGAAAGCAATGAGAGATGGCTGGGGAGAGCAAAGAGAGGAGGCAGGGGAGAGCAATGACAGGATGCTGGGGAGAGCAATGAGGGGAGGCTGGGGTGAGCAATGAGAGTAGATTGGGAAGAGCAATGAGAGAAGGCTGAGAAGATCAAGGAGAGAAGGATGGGGAGAGAAATGAGGGGTTGGGGAGATCAATGAGATGAGGCCGGGAAGAGCAACGAGAGGAGGCTGGGGAGAGCAATGAGAGGATGCTTGGGAGAGCAATGAGAGAAGACTTGAGAGAGCAATGAGAGGAGGCTGGGTAGAGCAAAGAGTGGAGGCTGGGGAGAGCAATGAGGGGAGCAATGGGAAGAGGATGGGGAGAGCAATGAGTGAAGTCTGGGAAGAGCAATAAGAGGAGGCTGGGGAGAGCAAAGAGATGTGGCTGGGGAGAGCAATGAAAGGTTTGGGAAAGTAATGAGACAAGACTGAGGAAAGCAACAAGGGGCTAAGGAGAGCAATGAGAGATGGCTGGGGTGGGCAAAGAGAGGAGGCTGCGGAGAACAATGATAGGAGGCTGGTGAGAGCAATGAGGGTAGACTTGGGTGAGCAATGAGAGTAGGCTGGGGTGAGCAATGAGAGAAGGCTGAATTGAGCAAGGATAGAAGTATATTGAGAGAACTGAGGGGTTGGGGAGAGCAACGAGAGGAGGCAGGGAAGAGCAACGAGAGGAGGCTGGGGAGAGCAATGATAGGAGGCTGGGTAAAGCAATGAGAGGCTGGCGTGAGCAATGATTAAAAGCTGGGGATAGCATTGAAGGGAGGCTGGGGAGAGCAATGAGAATAGTCTTGAGAGAACAAAGAGAGGAGGCTGGGGAGATCAATGAGAGGATGCTTGGGAGAGCAATGAGAGAAGGCTTGTGAAAGCAATGAGAGAAGGCTGGGGAGAGCAATGAGAGGATGTTTGGGAGAGCAATGAGAGGATGTTTGGGAGAGCAATGATAGAAGGCTTGAGAGAGCAATGAGAGGAGGCTGGGGAGAGCAAAGAGAGGAGGCTGGGGAGAGCAATTAGGGGAGGCTGGGGAAAGCAATGGTAGGAGGATGGGGAGAGCAATGAGTCAAGTCTGGGAAGATCAACGAGAGGAGACTGGGGAGAGCAATGAGGTGCTGGGGAGAGCAATGAGAGGAGGCTGGAGAGAGCAATGAGAGGAGGCTGGGGAGAGCAAAGTAAGGTGGCTGGGGAGAGCAATGAAAGGTTGGGGAGAGTAATGAGACAAGACTGAGTAAAGTAACGAGGGGCTAAGGAGAGCAATGAGAGATGGCTAGGGAGAGCAAAGAGAGGAGGCTACAGAGAGCAATGAGAGGAGGCTGGGGAGAGCAATGAGAGGAGGCTGGGGAGAGCAATGAGAGTGGGCTGGGGTGAGTAATGAGGGAAGGCTGAGTAGAGCAAAGATAGAAGTATGGGAAGAGAACTGAGGGGTTGGGGAAAGCAATGAGATGAGGCAGGGAAGAGCAACGAGAGGAGACTGGGGAGAGCAATGATAGGAGGCTGGGGAAAGCAATGAGAGGCTGGGGTGAGCAATGAGGAAAGGTTGGGGATAGCATTGAAGGGAGGCTGGGGAGAGCAATGCGAATAGTCTTGGGAGAGCAACGAGGGGAGGCTGGGAGAGCAATGAGAGGATGCTTGGGAGAGCAAAGAGAGGAGGCTGGGGAGAGCAATGAGAAGAGGCTGAGGAGTGCAATGAGTGGAGGCTGAGGAGAGCCATGATGTTCTGGAGAGGTCAATGAGAGAAGACTGGGGAGAGCAATCATGGGCTTGGGAGAGAAATGAGTGTAGGCTGGGGAGAGCAATGACAGTATGATGGGGATAGCAACGAAATGAGGCTGGGGAATGCAAGGAGAGCCTGGGAAGAGCAATGAGGGGAGTCTGGGAAGAGCAAAGAGGGGCTGGGGAGAGCAATGAGATGAGGCAGGGGAGAGCAATGATAGGAGGCTGGGGAAAGCAATGAGAGGCTGGGGAAAGCAATGAGAGGCTGAGGTGAGAAATGAGGAAAGGCTGGGGAGAACAATGAGAGGAGGCTGGGGAGAGCAATGAGGGGAGACTGGGTAGATAAATTATGGTGCTGGGGAGATAAGTGAAAGGAGGCTGGGGAAAGCAATAGAGAAGAATGGAGAGAGCAATGAGAGGAGGCTGGGCAGAGCAATGAGAGAATGCTGGGGAGAGCAATGAGAGAAGGCTGGGAAGAGAAATGATAGACGGCTGAGGAGAGCAATGAAAGGAGGCTGGGAAGAGGAATGAGAAAATATTGGGGAGAGCAATGAGAGAAGTCTGGGGAGAGAAATGAGGGGCTGGGTAGAGCAGTGAGAGGAGACTGGGGAGAGCAACGAGAGGAGGCTGGGGAGTAGTGTTGAGCCACCTCCGTAGTGATCAAGTTAGGTTCGGTTCGTCAAACACCCGTATGTTCACTGAACTGTTCGAACAGTTTGTCGAACTCCGTTAAAACCAATTGCAGGCAAAACACATAGAAACACATAGAAAACACATAGAAAACACTTCAAAGGTGTCCAAAAGCTGACAAACTGCTCAGAAGACACAACTAACACATGGAAAAGTGACAAGTACATATAGTCTTGCGAAAAGAAAAGAGGTGGAGGAGTAAAAGGAGGGGGAGACACAGATAAAGTCATGTCATGCCCTTCTAAAATCAAGAAAGGCTGGAGTAAAAATCTAAAATCAGTCTACCAACACCCAGACGTCGTGACAAGAAATTTAAAAAAAGAAATATCTTTAGGTAGAATGGCGGTTCCATTCAGAACACTTTCCTTACAAGACGTAGTGGTATCCCCATTGTGAGTTGTGCTAAAAACGGAACCCAATGCATTTGGACTAATCCACCATTTGTCATATCCAAGGGGCAGGTCCGTAAATGATAACATCGACGCGGAACCAAGTACAGTGGTATATACTGTACATCCTTTGACAAGGCAATCAGGTGGATCAAGAAGTTGGGAAGGGTCACCCTAATGGCCAAAACAGACATTGATGCGGCATTCCGGTTACTTACTACCTGTGCCTCCGAATAGTGTCCACCTATTGGGCTGCTTCTGGGAAGGAGCATACTATATAGATCGCTGTTTGCCCATGGGGTGGTCCAGATCCTGCTCACTATTTGAGGTGTTTAGCAGTGTTGAGCCACCTCCGTAGTGTTCGAGTTCAATTCGGTTCGTCGAACACCCGTATGTTCACCGAACTGTTCGCCGAACTGTTTGCCGAACTGTTCGTCGAACTGTTCGTCGAACTGTTCATCGAACACCGTGGAACACCGTAAAAACCAATGGCAGGCAAAAAAAAACCACATAGAAACAAATAGAAAACACTTCAAAGGTGTCCAAAACCTGACAAACTGCTCAGAAGACACAACTAACACATGGAAAATTGACAAGTACATATAGTCATGCGAAAAGAAAAGAGGTGGAGGAGTAAAAGGAGGGGAAGACACAGATATAGGCATGTCATTCCCTTCTAAAACCAAAAAAGTGCGAAGCCGACATGGCCAGTCCGTTCCTGCCTGTGCGACCTCCGTGTCGCCGGCTTTGTGCCAGCCCCCCTCTTTGTGACGGCCAGCCCCCCTCTTCCAATACTGGTGCCTGTCCGCTGGTGGGTCGAGCGAGACCCCCTGCGGTGGAGGCAGGTCTAATCTTTTTAATTTAAATTGTCTCTCTAATTTGAATGAATACACTTTAAATCCTTTTACAAGGATCTATTGGAGGGCAAGTCTCATGCCAGCAGCCACGTAATTCCAGCTCCAGTAGCGTCCACTAAAGCTGCTGCAGTTAAAAAGCTTTTATAAAGATCAAGCTCGGCGGACCACCGCAAGGCGTCCTACCGCCAGTCCCAGCCCCTATGTCTTGGGGTGCCTCCCCGGTGCTCTTCACTGAGTGTCCCGGGGGCCCAAACCATTTCCTTTGAAAAAATTAAGTGTCCAAACTACAGGTGGTGTAGCTTGCTTAACAGCCAGGATAATCCGCTGACTAGAAGACACTGCTACTAGGCACAAAGTATTTCCTGGGCTAGATGCAGTTAAAAATTTGTAATTAGATACTCTCGTTGGATGCTGAGAAAGAATTCCATAGAGTCTCCTGGCACGCCATATATTATTCTCTTAAAAAGCTTGGGGTAGGGGTCTAGGGGGCCCTTTTATAGCCAAAATCACGGCCCTGTATCGCAATACGTCACCTAGGCTGAAGATAAAAGGAACATTTTCATCACCTTTCATAATCACCAATGGGACAATGCAGGGATGTCCTCTGTCCCCTCTCTTATACATCCTAGTGATGGAGCACCTGCTCTCATCAATTCGCCATAACCCCAATATTAGGTGGATTGAGGTGGGAGGCACCGAGTACAAGTGCTCTGCATTTGCTGATGATGTCCTAGTATATATCACTAAATCAGATATATCCATCCCTGCTGTTATGGCTGAAATAGATCACTTTGTTACATGGTCAAATTTTAAAATCAATGCAGCGAAGTCTGAGGCCCTCGATGCCTCCCTCCCCAAATCCATACAGGATTCCATCCTGTCCAACTTTCCCTTTGCCTGGCCCTCACAGGGTATCAAATACTTAGGAATTCGTATTCATAGAGACCTCTCCCGTCTATGTTATCTTAATTTTGGGCCCTTTATTGAACAACTCCATACAGACCACGGTTGGCAAGTTAGAACTGTAAGATTCACTATGTGAACCACTGGTGTTTTGTGCAAAAGCACATGTACACTGTGTTCCAAATTATTATGCAAAAAGTGTTTAGGAGTGATAAGGGAAGAATTTTTTTGTTTGTCAGTTAAACTCAATGATGGTGATGTGTGTCAGGGCACTTTATATCACTGTAAGCAATTGCAGACACCTGTGCTAATTAGTTTGGCAGGTGTGTCCAATGAAAGGCAAGACTACTTAAGAAGACTGTCCCACATTATTAAGCAGCCTACATTTTCTGCCAAAATGGGAAAGAAAAAGGATGTGTTGGTTGCGGAGAAGCAACAAATTGTGGAGTGTTTAGGTCAAGGCATGACTACAATCAACATTGCCAAGACACTTCATCCTGATCATCGCACAATCAAGAAGTATGTAGCTGATTCACAGTACACACGTGTGCGTGCTGATAAGGGAAAATTGAGGACTCTTTCCTACAGGCAATTACGTCAGGTTAAAAGAGCAGCGGCAAAAAAGCCTCGTCATAGCAGCAGACAAGTTTTTGAAGCTGCTGGTGCCTCCAACGTCCCCCGAACAACATGATGCAGAGTCCTTCAGAGGTTTGCAGCTTTGCGTAAGCCATCCTGTCGACCTCCTCTATCCACTGCACATAAGCAGAAATGTCTCCAGTGGGCCAAACAATACATGAAGACTGACTTCAAAACTGTTTTGTTCACCGATGAGTGCCGTGCAACGCTCGATGGTCCAGATGGATGGAGTGGAGGATGGCTGGTTGATGGACACCCCACGTAAACACGGCTACAGCACTAATAAGGAGGAGGTGGAGTAATATTTTGGGCTGGATTCATGAGGAGAGAGATTATCGGCCTCTTTAGGATCCCTGAAGGGGTAAAGATGAACTCCATAATGTATGTGGATTTTCTCAAACAGCACTTCCTGCCATGGTTCAGTAAGAAGAACCGTGTATTCCGAAGCAAGATCATTTTCATGCATGATAATGCAGCGTCTCATGTTGCACAAAACTCATCTGCATCTCTGACTGATATGGGCATAAAAGGGGACAAACTTATGGTGTGACCCCCATGCTCCCCTGACCTCAACCTAATTCAAAACCTCTGGAGCATTAAAAGGAGTGTCTATGATGGCGGGAGGCAGTTCACATCTAAACAACAGCTCTTGGAGGGTATTCTGTCCTCATGCAAAACAATTGAAGCAGAAACCATCCAAAACCTGACAAATTCAATGGACGAGAGAGTTCCGAAGCTCCTTTCGAACAATGGATCCTATGTGGAAATGTAACATCACCAAGAATAAAGTTTTGAGTTGAAAACTGTTTGATTTCAGTTTCTAATAACCCGCTAATGCTTATAATTTCAAAAATGACCATTTTTTTGTTCTTTATTAAAATGAAAAGGTTGATCGAAGAGTGTGGGGGATCTAAGAGTGTGACAACCCAGTAGTCAGGATTACTTCGAATTCTGACAATCTGAGGGTCATGTTGCAGGTAGTGCAGCAAGAAGGCACTCATGTGTCTTGCGCATCTAGGAGTCCCAAAATTATTTTCCGGGCTAGATGTAGCTAAAAATTATTATTAATTTGAAATCTGGTGGAGCTTAGTATAGATGGCCTAAAAGAATCAGTACTGCAAACTGCTACAAAGCCCAAATTATTTTCCAGCCAAGATACAGATAAACATGATTAGTAATTTTAAACCTGGTGGAGTTTAGTATAGATGTCCTAATAGAATCAGTACTGCACACTGCTACAAGGCCCAAATTATTTTCCAGCCAAGATACAGATAAACATGATTAGTAATTGTAAATGTGATGGAGTTTAGTATAGATGTCCTAATAGAATCAGTACTGCACACTGCTACAAGGCCCAAATTATTTTCCAGCCAAGATACAGATAAACATGATTAGTAATTTGAAAGCTTAAAACGGTTGGTGAGGTGATTTTAAAAAATCATCAAGCTTTTACTCTCCCCAGGATGACACAGGGGTAGAAAAGTCATGTCGGATCCATGATTTGTTCATCTTTATGACCGTGAGTCTGTCTACATTATCAGTGGAGAGCTACGTGCGCTTATCTGTCAGCACACCACCAGCAGCGCTGAACACACGTTCAGACAGAACGCTGGCTGCGGGGCATGACAAGATCTCCAAAGCATAAGTGGCAAGCTCTGGCCATTTATCCAGATTGGAAGACCAAAAAGAGCAAGGGTCCAGTGACACAGTCATGGCTTCAATGTTTACTTGGAGATACTCCTGTACCATCATATCTAGGCGTTGACTATGTGTAAGACTTCTTGTCTCCTGTGGCCTTGCAAAGGATGGGCTAAAAAAGTGGTGAAATGATTGCGCAAAATTGATGATACCAGCAGATACGGTGTTTCTGTTACATTTTGAGAGCTGAACACTCGACGGTCCCACGGTTGGCAAGTTAGAACTGTAAGATTCACTACGTGCACCACTAGTGTTTTGAGGAAAAGCACATGTAAGATTCTGCCACAGTCTCTGCTGATACTCCTGCATGCGTGGATCTCTTTCTATGGCAGGAATAATTTCTGCAAATTTACTTTTGTATCGGGGATCTAACAGTGTGGCAACCCAGTAGTCAGGATTATTTCTAATTCTCACAATTTGAGGGTCATATTGCAGGTAGTGCAGCAAGAAGGCACTCATGTGTCTTGCGCATCCAGGAGCACCAAGTCCCTGTTGTGTTGGTGGCGAGGTAACAATCATGCTTCCTTCCTCTGCCCTCTCTCCCCAACCTCGCACAACAGAAATGTGTTCAAGGTCTCCCTCATCTGATGAGTCTTCCATCAGTTCGTCCTCCACTTCTTCCTGTGCTCCTGCACCTTCCTCACTAGTTTGGCTGCTACCATGTGCCCTGGTAAAACCATCTCCCCCACCCCCACATGCCTGCCGCCTTGGTGCTGCCGACCGTCTGGACCTTGCAGATGTTAGCCCTTCCGCATACAACTCTTCCTCCTCTACTTCCTCCACCTCCTCTTGTGCCACCACCTGACTCCGACTTCTGTTTAACATGTGCTCCAGAATGTAAATCACCGGAATAGTCATGCTGATAATGGCATCGTCAGCAATAAACATCTTCGTCGCCATTTCAAAACTGTGCAGAAGGGTGCATAGGTCCCTGATCCGAGAACACTCCTCCAGCGTGAAATTCTCCACCTCTGGATTTCGTTGGCCCAGGCTATACGTCACAACCTATTGCAACAGGGCTTGTCGGTGCTGCCACAGTCACTGCAACATGTGCAGAGGTGAATTCCACCGGGTAGGCACATCGCATTTTTGCCGGTGAAATGGCAGGCCCAACGACTTCTGTAAAGATGTAAGTCGCTGAGCTGCGGGATGCGAACGGTGTAAGTGAGCACACAGCGACTGTGACCTCTGCAGAAGGCCATCTAGTCCGGGATAGTGGGCTAAAAATTGCTGGACAACCAGGTTCAACAAGTGAGCCATACAAGGCACATGTGTGACATTGTCCTGGCGAAGGGCCGCACCGAGGTTTGCAGCATTGTCGCACATGGCCTTCCCTGGTTTCAGCTCCAGTGGAGACAACCATTCATGAAACAGGTTCTCCAGAGCTGACCACAACTCCTCAGCTATGTGACTCACGTTTCCCAGACATTTCAAAGTAAAAACCGCCTGATGATGTTGAGCCCTGCTGCCAGCATAATAAGGATGTGTGCAGGATCCCTTCTGCGCAGTTAGAAAGCTTGTGGCATGACCAGACAGGCTTTGGGTGCAGGTGGAGGACCGAGAGGAGGTTGAGGAGGCAGAAGCAGTGAAGGAACTTTGAGATAAAGAGGATTGACGCACAACTCGTGGGGACGGCAAGACTTGGACAGCAGCCCCCTGTCCTGCTATCACCATAGTTACCCAGTACTCAGTCAGCGACATGTAACGCCCCTGTCCATGCCTACTCATCAAAGTGTCTGTGGTGAAATGCACCTTGTCACACACAGAGTTTCTCAAAGAAGCGGTGATGTTGTGTGCAACATGCTAGTGGAGCGCAGGCACACCTTTCTTTGAGAAGTAGTGCCGACTGGGCATCTGGTGCTGGGGCACTGCGACGGACATAAGGTCTCGAAAATCCTCTGTGTC
Organism: Phyllobates terribilis; assembly: GCF_046119375.1. Taxonomy (NCBI): domain Eukaryota; kingdom Metazoa; phylum Chordata; class Amphibia; order Anura; family Dendrobatidae; genus Phyllobates; species Phyllobates terribilis. The sequence goes on along the minus strand of NW_027362769.1, from coordinate 343,820,636 downwards.
CACCAGGCGGAAAGCAAGCATTTCTTTAGCCAAGAGCTTGCAGATGGTGAAATTCAATCTCTTAGCTTTCTCATGGCTAGGAGGAAATGGTCTTTTACTTGTCCACATCTGAGGGACCGAAGGCCGGCTGTTGTGCTTAGACGGGGTTGAGAAGGGTGTCCCCAGCAAACTGCCGGTCTGTGAGGAAGATGCAGGCGGACATGTTAGGTTGCCTTGATCCAAAGGTGGTGCTATCGATGTCGGACAGCGCTGAACACCAGCTGGTGTTTCCACTTCCAAAGAAAATGATGACCTGCCAATCACGCTGGGTGTTGCGGGTAAAGAGGTGGCAGGTCTGCATCCAAAAACAGGTGTGACTGCTGTCCCCCCCAGGCACAGAGGATGAAGAGGCCGCGGATGCACAAAATGTGGCAGACGGTGGCTGGCCCAGCTGGCTAGGCTGCATTGTAGCACAGTGAGCTTCCCACTGCAACTTATGCCTCATATCCATGTGCCGGTTCATGCATGAAGTACTCAAACTATGTATTTTTTGGCCTCTACTTAGCTTTTGCTGACAAATGTTACAGATAACACGAGTTGGGTCATCTTTATCGATCTGAAAAAATGCCCAGGCTATGCAAGGCTTAGTACCCATGCAACCTGAAGAGCCACCACGACTTGTGGTCAGAGGCAGAGATGTGTTAGAGGATGCAGTTGTTGACATGCTTCCAGTACTACGTCTCTGTCCAGGAAGGTGCAACCTGACCTCGTCGTCACTAGCATCCTCCTCCACCACCTCTGCTGACCTCATCTCTTGGCTGACTGTGGGTTGACAGTAAGTGGGATCTCCAACCTCGTCATCATCACCCTGTGTGTTATCACACCCGTCGTCCTCAGAGCCAACCTCTTCCTGCCCTGACAAAAAACTAAAGTTGTCCCTCCAATCAGGTATTTGAGTCTCATCATCATCTTCCTCAATGTCTCCACCAACAGGAGTTTCAGTTTGGGAACGAGGGTCTACTTTATTGTCAGAACCTTCTGCGTCTGGTCCTGGATCCGACTCAAAGATTCTGGGCATCAGTGCAGATCATTTCCTCGTCTGGATTCACAGAAGCTCTGGAGCTGACCTCTGATTCCCAGGCTATAGTATGAGTAAACAGCTCTGCAGACTCAACCATCTGTTCTACCCCATACTCAGACGGGCAGCTGGAGACTTGGGAGCTGTGAGGAAGCAAGTGCGATTGGGGTGACACCTTTGAGGACTGGAGTATTTGTGATGTTGAAGTTGAGGTGGAGGAGAGCCCACTTAAAGGAGCACTTGATATCCGTTGAAGCATCTGCTGTTTTTGTGCCTCATCTGGAATTTGTAATGATTGGCATGGCCGTAAGAAAGGGATCTTATCACAGTGTCCACAAAAAAAAGTAGACATCTTAGTTTGGCTGGAAGATGGTCTTTCTTCTGCAGATGTTACAGTTGCTTTAACACCTACCCCACGGACACAACCTTTTTATCCCTTCCCAACACGCCTATTCCCCTTTCCACCAGCAGCAGGCCTTTTTCCACTCATTTTGGTGGTTAACTAATTGACAACTCTGGAGTTGTTTGCACAAAAAACAATGGATGGGAACCGAGCAGAGCTGAGTGGCCAAACTGTGGTATTAGCCCAAAAGTATTGGCTGGGTTAGATGCAGATAAAAATTATTTTGAATTTGCAACCTGCTGGAGGTTAGTATAGATGGACTAATAGAACAAGTCCCACACACTGCTAACAGCTGAAATATTTTTTCAGAGCTAGATGCAGATAAAAATTATTTTGAATTTGCAACCTGATGGAGGTCAGTATAGATGGACTAATAGAACAAGTCCCACACACTGCTAGAAGCCCAAATATTTTTTCAGAGCTAGATGCAGAAAAAAATTGTAATTGAATTTGCAATCTGATGGAGGTTAGTATAGATGGACTAATAGAACTAGTCCCACACACTGCTACAAGCCAAAGCCCAAATATTTTTTCAGAGCTATATGCAGATAAAAATTATTTTGAATTTGCAACCTGGTGGAGGTTAGTATAGATGGACTAATAGAATGATGCTGTGCCCAAAAGGTTTTACTTCACTAGGTGCAGTAAAAAAAATTGTTTTCTATACACAGGTGGTGTAGCTTGCAACACAGATAGGCTACTCCACTGACTAACACACACTGCAAGAGGACAAAAAGGATTTGCTTTGCTAGATTTAGCCAAATACTGTGAAAAAAACTTGCACAGCACTGGCACAGACCTGCCTGGCAAAAAGTGATAGGAACTGATGTAACCTAGCCCTGAAAAGGACTGCAATTGAAATTAGTCTTTACTCCCAACCTATCTATTTAAGAGCACAGACCTGCCTGATAAAAGTCGTAGGAAATTTTGTCACCTAGTCCTTAAAAGGACTGCAATCACAACTATTCCCTACTCCCAAGCTATCTGTAGATTTCTTCGAAAATTGGATTCAAATTAACAAGGTATAGCACACACAGAAACAGCGGTGCCGTCTAACACGCAGCTGCAGCAGTGAGAAAATGGTGGCGACGGGGAAAATGGCTGGGTCTTATAGGGCAAGGACATGTGACATACACTGCCAATGACACATGCCCTTGCTTGTGTGAAAAAAAGCAGTTCGCTCCATGTGTGCGCTGCTGATAGGCTGACAGATTGCACCTCCCCACTGTAAATGCGGGAAAGAGAAAAAAAAATGGAGATCTTCATTATTTCTGCAGAGATCCATCCCCTGTCCCTCCCCCCGCCCCGCTGTACACTCAAACTGCATATTAACATTTATTTTCAGCATTACAGAGAAAAAATCCAGTTATGATTTTGGTGCACAAACAGTTATCGAACATAACTTTGAACAGCGGAATTTCTTTCAAATCGTTCGGGTTCGCCGAACGGCTCGAACACCGCCCAAAACAGCTCGAATTTGAGATTGGCGAACAGTTCGAGTAGAACACTGCTCATCTCTTGTGTTTAGTTCCTTCCTCGAACGGGTTGTAATGGACGTTTCTAAGGGGGCACATATTATCCATTACCTCGACAACTTCTTATGCTGGGCCCAAAAGATTTGTCACAGTGTGAATACACGCGGTAGTCCACCTGTGAGAAGGAGAGAGCTGGAGGGAGAGCGGACACCACAGAACCGAGGGGTTAGATGGAGAACGGAAGAAAGAAAGAGGGCGAGGGAGGTAAGGGAGTACAGTGGAAGGCCGACCTGAGCTCCCCCACGTTCCTGCTGATCGGGAAATAGCCCTGGGAAGAAAAGCCGCTTGCGCATCCTTTGAGGTTACAGGCGCGAGCGGGCAGAGGGACTACGCAAGAGTGCGAAGCCGACACGGCCAGTCCGTTCCTGCCCGTGCGACCTCCGTGTCGCCGGGTTTGTGCCAGAGCCACGGTGGACCCTGACGGCCAGCCCCCCTCTCCCAATACTGGTGCCTGTCCGCTGGTGGGTCGAGCCCCCCGCGGTGGTGGGGAGTAACATCTGCAGAAGAAAGACCATCTTCCAGCCAAACTAAGATGTCTACTTCTTTTCGTGGACAATGTGATACAATCCCTTTCTTACGGACACGCCCATCGCTACAAATTCCAGATGAGGCACAAAAACAGCAGGTGCTTCAACTGATATCAAGTGCTCCTTCAAGTGGGCTCTCCTCCACCTCAACTTCAACATCACAAATACTCCAGTCCTCAGAGGTGTCACCCCAATCGCATTTTCTTCCTCACAGCTCCCAAGTCTCCAGCTGCCCATCTGAGTATGGGGTAACACAGATGGTTGAATCTGCACAGCTGTTTACTCATTCTATAGCCAGGGAAATGGAGGTCTGCTCCAGAGCTTCTGTTAATCCAGATGAGGAAATGATCTGCACTGATGCCCAGAATCTTTATGAGTCGGATCCAGGACCAGATGAAGAAGGTTCTGAGCATAATGTAGACCCTTGTTCCCAAACTGTAACTCCTGTTGGTGGAGACAATGATGAAGATGATGATGAGACTCAAATACCTGATTGGAGCGACAACTTGACTTTTCGGTCAGGGCAGGAAGAGGTTGGCTCTGAGGACGACAGGTGTGAGAACACACAGGGTGGTGATGACGAGGTTGGAGATCCCACTTACTGTCAACCCACAGTTAGCCAGTCGATGAGGTCAGCAGAGGAGGTGGAGGAGGATGTGACTAGCCCAGGGGATGGGGATGACTCGGTACCTGGGCCTTTGCCTTGCCCTTGGGATGTCGCTGTGGTCGGCTCCCGGGCCCGTACCCTGTGGTCACTCTTTGAAAGGGTGGATAATTGTTAATTTTATAAGAGTTCATGACGCCACCTGTGGTATCTGGTGAGAAGCACCAGCGCTGCAGCAGTCCACTGAGGCCCGTGATAAGGCAGCTCGATGGTATAGCTCCCCACAGGTGGAGCTAGGCCTCGGGGCAGCGTATGCAGGGGGAATGCAGGACAGGCGAGACCCAGCTGGGTCAGAGCAAGAATGGGAACGGACACGGTAGTCACTTCAGTACTGGTGGAAATTCAGGCACATCCCGGAGCACTGTAGGGTGAAGGGTGCATATCAGGATCCTCCCCAATGAGCTGGTGTATGGCCTCCTGTTTCTTGCCTCTGCTTAGTAAGTTTCTGACCTTCCTGTAGCTAGGCCTAACTTTGTCTCTGTCCTCCTCTGGCTGACCTTGTGGTAGGGCCTTGTCTTGGAGTTCACGCTCCCAGTATGAGGGCACTAAGCGTCTCCTGGCTCTGTTACGAATCAGCACCTTAGCGATCCTGGGACTTGTAGTTCTCCAGGGATTCCGGTTATGTCTTACTGGGTCATAGAGATCCCGGTAAGCTCGGATTCGATGTCCGGTAAATACTTAGGGGTGAGCTGATTAGCTCCTCTGCCCCCTATGTACTAACACTTCACTCGCCTTTGGCCTACTCGGGCCCTCACTAGGCTATACACACTAATGGCAGCTTGCCTCGCTTCATCGATCTTATGGCGCCGACACACCTTAAGCTCTAACTGGGCTCCCTGAATCTAGCTAGCAGGAGCCTTGTGCTCCACTGCTGAACTATTAACTGAGTTCTCTAGACTAGACTGAGCTCCACTGCAGATTGACCTCTCTTAGGCTCCTCTACTGCAGGAACTCTTAGGAGGAACTGAACTGCCTAGCTCCACCTTCCCTATTTATATCCCTAACTGGCTCCCTCTGCTGGTCTGAGGAGGAAGGTGGAGATGTGTGAATGTTTATGGGGGCCTCTTGTGGAGGATTCCATCAATGCACTCTTCTAGGATCTGTGATACCAAGCGCAGCTGGGCATCACAGATGCTTTTGAAACGAGGTTAGGTTGTGCCTTCCTGGGCAGAGACAGAGTACTGGAAGCACGTCAACAACTGCATCCTCAAACACAACTCTGCCTCTGACCACAAGTCATGGTGGCTCTTCAGGTCGCATGGGCTCTAAGCCTTGCATAGCCTGGGCATTTTTTCAGTTCGATAAGGATGACCCAACTCGTTTTATCTGTAATATTTGTCACCAAAAGCTAAGTAGAGGCCAAAAAATCCATAGTTTGAGTACTTCATGCATTAACCGTCTCATGGATATGATGCATAAGCTGCAGTGGGAATCTCACTGTGCAACAATGCGGCCTAGCGGGCCAGGCCAACCACCGTCTGCCCCATCTTATGCATCCACGGCCTCTTCATCCTCTGTGGCTGGGGAGACAGCAGTCACACATGTTTTGGGATGCAGACCTGCCACCTCTTTACCCGCAACAGCCAGTGTGATTGGCAGGTCATCATTTAATTTGGTAGTGAAAACACCAGCTGGTGTTGAGCGCTCTCCGACATTGAGAGCACCACCTTTGGATCAAGGCAACCTAACTTTTCTGCCTGCATCTTCCTCACAGACCGGCAGTTTGCCGGGGACACCCTACTCAACCCCGTCTAAGCACAACAGCCAGCCCTCGGTCCCTCAGATGTGGACAAGTAAAAGACCATTTCCTCCTAGCCATGACAAAGCTAAGATGTTGAATTTCACCATCTGCAAACTGTTGGCTACAGAAATGCTGCCTTTCCGCCTGGTGGACACAGAGGATTTTCGAGACCTTATGTCCGTCGCAGTGCCCCAGTACCAGAAGCCCAGTTGGCACTACTTCTCAAAGAAAGGTGTGCCTGCGTTACACCAGCATCTCGCACACAACATCACCGCTTCTTTGAGAAACTCTGTGTGTGACAGGGTGCATTTCACCACAGACACTTGGACGAGTAGGCATGGACAGGGGCGTTACATGTCGCTGACTGGGCACTGGGTAACTAGGTGACAGCAGGACAAGGGGCTGCTGTCCAAGTCTTGACATCCCAATGAGTTGTAAGTCAATCCTCTTTATCTAGAAGTTCCTCCACTGCTTCTGCCTCCTCAACCTCCTCTCGGTCCTCCACCTGCACCCAAAGCCTGTCTGGTAATGCCACGCGCTTTCTAACTGCGCAGAAGGAATCCTGCACACCTCCTTACTATGCTGGCAGCAGGGCTCAACGGCATCAGGAGGCAGGAGGTATTTTCTTTGAAATATCTGGGAAATGTGAGTCACACAGCTGAGGAGTTGTGGTCAGCTCTGGAGACCCAGTTTCATGAATGGTTGTCTCCACTGGACCTGCAACCAGGGAAGGCCGTGTGCGACAATGCTGCAAACCTGGGTGCGGCCCTTCGCTGGGGCAATGTCACACACGTGCCTTGTATGGCTCACGTGTTGAATCTGGTTGTCCAGCAATTTTTAGCCCACTATCCCGGACTAGATGGCCTTCTGCAGAGGGCACGGTCGCTGTGTGCTCACTTCTGCCGTTCGCATCCCGCAGCTCAACGACTTACATCTCTACAGAAGTCGTTGGGCCTGCCAGTTCACCGGCTGAATTGCGATGTGCCGACACGGAGGAATTCAGCTCTGCACATGTTGCAGCGACTGTGGCAGCACCGACAAGCCCTGTTGCAATACGTTCTGACGTATTGCCTGGGCCAACGAAATCCAGAGGTGGGGAAAATCACGCTGCAGGGTGTTCTCAGATCAGGGACCTATGAAGTTGACGCGCCCCCTCGGCCGTGGGGTATCCGGAGCCGGGCGGGTATACGCTGGGGGTTGTAGTCACTGTGGCAGTGACCCGGTCCGTGACCCAGGGAGGTCAATCCAAGGGTAATTTGCATATATGGGTTTTATAATGTCCGACTACGCCACCTGTGGAGTGCAGCCAAAGGGGCCGCTGCTGCGGAACAGTCTTCTGAAGCTGGTGGTTTTGCAGCAATGGTATTATTACTCCACACAGGAAGAGTGTAGCTTCAGGGCAGTGTGGGTGGATGATGGTGGTTGTAGTGCAGGGAATCATTAATGATCACAGACTCCGTGTGATGCAGTCCCAAGATCTTTACTCACAGTTGTTGCAGTCCAGATTACAGGTACCAGAGCAATCTCCCCCGTCGTGCTGTGCGTACTCAGTGAGGGGCTCAGTCCACCCCCAGATAGCTCCGGAGTACTTAGTAGGACCCCCTTCTGTGTGTCCTTTCTCTGGCCTTCTCCCTGCACCTCACACCCAGTGACACTTCTATCCAGTATCCTCGGGCCTTGGCGGGCGACGTGTGTTCCGTCCCCTGGGTCCTATGTGGCTACCTTCTTAGTGAGACTGGTGTGGACTTTGGCCTGCAGTACATGAAATGCTGCAGCCTCTGGTTTCTAGTTGAGCCTTGCTGTTTCTCCGCTAGTTGAGGGACCGGTTACCCTTATCTGGCCTGACCCCTCTACCTCCTGGTAGCAGCGGGCGTACGGGTGGCCTTCTGCACCCCCCATACCCCTAGGGTACTTTCGGTTCCTGGAACCTTCCTGCTCCCACTCCTCTCTTCTCTCCTTCAGTCCTGGGAAACTGCTACAGTCACTTCTCCTCCTCTGACTGGCTTGCTCTTTCTAAGATGGCTTCCTATTTATACTCTCCCTGTCATGTGCTCCCCTAAGCTGCTTTCTCCACCCACACCCACTACATAGGACCCTCCCGCCAGCTAGGGACCTGGGACTGTGCTCTACCTTAGGAGTAATCTCGCAATACCCCCACTGCGGGTATGTGTTGGATGCAGGTGTTAGGGTCCCCAGCCATACTCCTTCCTTACCTGAGGGTGAGATACCACACCTCTGGGTCAGATGCAGTACCTCTGTGGTGACTGAACCCTCAGGGGCGCCACACACCCTTCTGCACAGTTTTGAAATGGTGACGAAGATGTTTAGTGCTGACGACGATGCCATTATCAGCATGACTATTCCGGTGATTTACATGCTGGAGCACACATTAAACAGAATTCAGAGTCAGGTGGTGGGACAAGAGGAGGTAGAGAAAGTAGAGGAGGAGTCGTATGCGGAAGGGATAACATCTCCAAGGTCCAGACGGTCGGCAGCACCAAGGCGGCAGTCATGGGAGGGAGGGGGAGAGGGATTTACCAGGGCGCATGGTAGCAGCCAAACTGTTGAGGAAGGTGCAGGAGCCGAGGAAGAAGTGGAGGACGAACTGGCGATGGGCATGGAAGACTCATCAGATGAAGGACACCTTGATCACATTTCTGTTGTGCGAGGTAGGGGGGAGAGGGCAGAGGAAGGAAGCATGATTCTTACCTCACTACCAACACAACAAGGACTTGGTCCTCCTGGATGCGCAAGACACATGAGTGTCTTCTTTCTGCACTACCGGCAACATGACCCTCGGATTGTCGGAATTTGAAGTATTCCCGACTACTGGATTGCCACACTCTTTGATCCCCGGTACAAAAGTAAATTTGCCGAAATTATTCCTGCCATAGAAAGGGATTCACGCATGCAGGAGTATCAGCAGAGGCTGTTGCAGAATCTTACATGTGCTTTTCCACAAAACACCAGTGGTGCACGTAGTGAATCTCACAGTTCTAACTTGCCAACTGTGGGACTGTCGAGTCTTCATCACTCAAACCGTAACAGTAACACAGCATCTGCTGGTAACAGCAATTTTGTGGTATCGTTTCACCACTTTTTTAGACCATCCTTTGCAAGGCCACAGGAGACAAGAAGTCTGACACATAGTCAACGCCTAGAGAGGATGGTACAGGAGTATCTCCAAGTGAACACCGAAGCCATGACTGTGTCCCTGGACCGTTGCTCATTTTGGGATTCCAATCTGGAAAAATGTCCGGAGCTCACCACTCACGCCTTGGAGATCTTGTCGTGCCCTGCAGCCAGCGTTCTCTCTGAACGTGTGTTCAGAGCTGCTGGTGGTGTGTTGACAGATAAGCGCACTCAGCTGTCCACTGAGAATGTAGACAAACTCACATTCATAAAGATGAACAAATCATGGATCCGCAAGGACTTTTCTACCCCTGTGTTATCCTGGGGAGACTAAAAACTTGAGAATTTGCTAAAATCACCTCACCAACCGTTTTAAGCAACTCTGGGGCAATTGATGCCACTTAAGTGGTGTCTGTGCCACAATTTTTGGAATAAATGGAGACTCTTTTTGGAGTCTCCTTGCTGTGTTTTACGTGATGTAGGCATCGTCAATTCCAGGTTGGGTCACCCCCCTTCCTTTTAACTGTAAGAAACTACATACACTATGGCTTGGGGTAACACAGACGGTTGAGTCTGAAGAGCTGTTTACTCAGAGGTCTGCTCCAAAGCTTCACTGTCTGCTAGTCAGCATAGAATTTTTAACTGCATCTAGCCTAGGCAATACTTTGGGCGTAGTAGCCCAGCTGCGAAGCAAGCTGCACCGCCTGTGCATCTAATAAGAATTTTTAAATGCATCTAGCCTAGGCAAACTGTGGGGACCCCCAACCAAACCCAGACGCTTAGCCCCCCTACCGCCCCCCTTTCCTTCACAATACAATAATGTAACTTTATTAACTCTTTATACTCATTCCATTAGAAAGGCATTTTATTTCTAAAATAATTCAGCTTGTTGCAGCATGCCCTGGGTCTCCACTCCGGCAAGTTGGCCAACAAGTGTAACTCTCCAACATGTCCTTTCTATTTCCAGGCCACGGAGGATCTTGCTTACTCGTATGCAGGACTCTGACCCCATCCATCACTCTTAACGCTTGTTCCACTCCATCCTGGAGTCCTGACAGGAATATGTCCAGTCCAATATCCATTAAGTGAACACCGTCAGGCAGTATGAGGCCTGCTTTATCTCCTTCCAGCTGTCGGTGTTGTATCACTACACCGCCTCTGTCTCTTCTAAATTTTGCCATTCGAATATTTATTACCCACCTTGTCTGTTCGATGGCCGTGATGTCTGGCTCACCTTGCCATACCCCTATCGGCACAATCTCTGACCACACTATAGTTAGTTTTGTGAAAAATTCTCTGAAGCGTTCAGTGTCTAGTTTCATTATTGCCATTAGTTATGCACTCTTGTGATGACCTAGGTCGTTTCCCCAGGCCTGTATAACTAAGATGACCAGACCTCTTGCCTCTCTCCCTACCTTGATTACCTCCATTAGTACCTGTGGCCATAGCAGCCCTCTAATACCTCTCCAGTTGAAATATGTGTTATGAAACTCTAATTTCCTCCCGCCTGGGTGGACTTTCGCCCTTTTTTCTGCCCAATATATATACGAGTGGCCTATCACACACACTGTGGGCTTAGCGTCACCTGTAAAAGAAACAAACCACGTTAGGATAACAAGTCCAGTCTTATGTATATCGCCAAACACTTGGATCGCCATCTCCCTATCCTCTGAACTTCCGTTTCTGACAGTCCTGCTCTAGCTGCTTCCGAGGCATCGCCTATGCGGAATGAGTGTGTCCCGTAATCTTTGGGGTAGTTCCCTGACGATGTTATGCATTTATTAAGTATAACTTGGAACTGGTATCTTGATAATTGCATTCCATCAATGTGGGATAGGAAGAAATTACTTTGTGATCTGACAGTTATATATGTTTTTACTCTTGTTACCCGACTCAGTGTACCGTTTGTGGGTTGTAGAAGTACCCAAGTGCCCGCTGGAACCGTTTTCTATTGGCATATGCGTAGACGTATTGCATTATTTGCTATGACTACGTCCTGGTGTAATAAGCCTCCACTGGTGGTAATTTTGGATTGAGGGACTAATTCGCTTATGCATAGCGCCCCGAAGAAGGCGATCGCAAATGCAGTAGACAGTAGTGTTGCTTCAAATTGTGAATGTCATGTTAATGGTGTTAGGGATATGATGTGAGAAATCAGTTTTAGTAACACGGGACGGGACGTCTACACTCCTGACTTGGCTGACCTCTTTTCCACCCTTTTATTGGTTTTCTGATGATGAATCTCTTTGTCACATCTCCTCAATTCAGTAGTTGGAAGGGAAATGCTACTCCGGTCAGACACCGCTGCGCTGATGCCCCTGATATGCCCCACATCATTAGCTGGTGGAGAAATTCTATGGTGACTTGCAATCTGGCTTGTTCACATTGGTCAACTCGTCTGCCTGCTACTAGGCATGTCCACTCTTCCCATGCCTTACTGTATGCTTGCCACGTCGATGGGGCAACTGACGCTCTGACTAATGGCATCAACTATTCGCCACTAGATCCCATAGGGAGGGAGGGCAACTGTTGCCCGATAGGTGGGCGTTGGGGAGGAGCTCTGTGAAATTCTGCCAATTGAATTGTGATAAAGTGTTAGCAGCAGCCTTAGACCCCTCAGCATCGTGGCTAGCGCGGACCCATACATTGTGTTTTAGGCAAAGGAATGCTAGCCGGCGTAGTAGGCCTAGCACTGGGAGAGACGATGATGCCATCTTATTAAAGCAGTGCGATAGGCTGGTGTTTTTTGTTATGAAGCGTATATTTTTGTTAGCCAGGCGCGCGCCCCATATTTCTATTGTTACCACTATTGGGAAGAAAAATTATTTTCCGGGCTTGATGCAGCTAAAAATTATTATTAATTTCAAAGCTGGTGGAGCTTGGCATAGATGGCCTAATAGAATGAGTACCACACACTGCTAATATGCACAAAATTATTTTACAGGCAAGATGCAGCTAAAAATTATTATTAATTTCAAAGCTGGTGGAGCTTGGTATATATGGCCTTATAGAATGAGTACCACACACTACTACTATGCCCAAAATTATTTTCCAGGCAACATGCAGCTAAAAATTATTATTAATTTCACAGCTGGTGGAGCTTGGTATAGTTGCCTAATATAATGAGTACCACACACTACTACTAAGCCTAAAATTATTTTCCAGGCAAGATGCAGCTAAAAACTATTATTAATTTCAAAGCTGGTGGAGCTTGGTATAAATGGCCTAATAGAATGAGTACCACATACTTCTAATATGCCCAAAATTATTTTCCAGGCAAGATGCAGCTAAAAATTATTATTAATTTCAGAGCTGGTCTAGCTTGATATAGATGGCCTAATAGAATGAGTACCACACACTGCTAATATGCCCAAAATTATTTTACAGGCAAGATGCAGCTAAAAATTATTATTAATTTCAGAGCTGGTGGAGCTTGGTATAGATGGCCTAATAGAATGAGAACCAAACACTGCTAATATGCCCAAAATTATTTTACAGGCAAGATACAGCTAAAAATTATTATTAACTTCACAGCTGGTGGAGCTTGGTATAGATGGCCTAATAGAATGTGTACCACACACTACTACTATGCCTAAAATTATTTTACAGGCAAGATGCAGCTAAAAATTATTAGTAATTTCAAAGCTGGTGGAGCTTAGTATAGATGGCCTAATAGAATGAGTACAGCACACTGCTAATATGCCCAAAATTATTTTACAGGCAAGATGCAGCTAAAAATTATTATTAATTTCAAAGCTGGTGGAGCTTGGAATAGATGGCCTAATAGAATGAACACCACACACTGCTAATATGCCTAAAATTATTTTCCAGTCCAGATGCAGCTAAAAATTATTATTAATTTCAAAGCTGGTGGAGCTTGGTATAAATGGCCTAATAGAATGAGTACAGCACACTGCTAATATGCCCAAAATTATTTTACAGGCAAGATGCAGCTAAAAATTATTAGTAATTTGAAAGCTGGTGGAGCTTAGTATAGATGGCCTAATAGAATGAGTACAACACACGGCTAATCTGCCCAAAATTATTTTCCAGGCAAGATACAGCTAAAAAATATTATTAATTTCAAAGCTGGTGGAGCTTGGTATAAATGGCCTAATAGAATGAGTAGCACACACTACTACTATGCCCAAAATTATTTTCCAGGCAAGATGCAACTAAAAATTATTATTAATTTCAAAGCTGGTGGAGCTTGGTATAGATGGCCTAATAGATTGAGTACCACACACTGCTAAAGGCCCAAAAGGTTTTACTTGGCTAGGTGCAGTAAAAAATTTGTATTACATACACAGGTGGTGTAGCTTGCAACACAGATAGGCTAATCCACTGACTAACACACACTGCAAGAGGCCCAAAAGGATTTGCTTAGCTAGATGTAGCCAAATGCTGTGAAATACACTTGCACAGCACTAAACAGACCTGCCTGGCAAAAAGTGATAGGAACTGATGTAACCTAGCCCTCAAAAGGGCTGTAATTACAACTAGTCACTACTCCCAACTTATCTGTCTATTTAAGAGCACAGACCTGCCAGCTAAAAGTGCTAGGAAGTGCTGTAACCTAGCCCTCAAAAGGGCTGCAATTACAAACTAGTCCCTACTCCCTAAACCTTTCTGTCTATTTAAGAGAAAATTCGCTTTCTATTCAGTTACACAATATAGCGCTAACAGCAGCAGCAGTGCCGTCTAACACTCAGCTGCAGCAGTGAGAAAATGGTGGCGACGGGGAAAATGGCTGGGTTTTATAGGGCAAGGACATGTGACATACACAGCCAATGACACATGCCCTTGCTTGTGTGAAAAAAAGCACTTTGTTCCGTGTGTGCGCTGCTGATAGGCTGACAGACTACACCTCCCCACTGTAAATGCGGGAAAGAGAAAAAAAAAATGGAGATCTTCATTATTTCAGCAGAGATTCATCCCATGCCCCTCCCCCCGCCCCGCTGCACACTCAAACTGTGTATTAACATTGATTATCAGCATTACTGTGAAAAATACAGTTACGATTTTGTTGCACGAACAGTTATCGAACATCGTCGAACGTCTCGAACACCGCCCAAAACAGCTCGAATTTGAAATTGGCAAACAGTTCGATTCGAACACCGCTCATCTCTACTGGGGAGAACAATGAGAGGAGGCTTGGGAAAGCAATTAGGTACTGGTGAGAGCAATGAGGGGAGTCTGGGGAGAGCAATGAGGTTCTGGGGAGAGCAATGAGAAGAGGCTGGGGAGAGCAATGAGAGGATGCTGGGGAGAGCAATGACATAAGGCTGGGGAGAGCAATGCGTGGAGGCTGGGGAGAGCAATGAAAGATTGGGGAGAGTAATGAGACGAGGCTGAGGAGAGAATTGAGAGATGGCTGGGAGAGCAAAGAGAGGAGGCTTGGGAGAGCAATGAGAGGAGGCTGGCGAGAGCAATGAGAGAAGGCAGGGTAGAGCAATGAGAGGAGGTTGGGAAGAGCAATGAGAAGAGGCTGGGGAGAGCAATGAGAAGAGGCTGGGAAGAGCAATGAGAAGAGGCTGAGGAAAGCAATGAGAGGCTGAGGTGAGCAATGAGGAAAGGCTGGGGATAGCAATGAGGGGAGGCTGGGGAGAGCAATGAGGGGAGGCTGGGGAGAGCAATGAGGGAATGCTTGGGAGAGCAATGCCAGAAGGCTTGAGAGAGCAATGAGAAGATGCTGGGGAGAGAAAAGAGGAGGCTGGGGATAGCAATGAGAGAAGGCTGAGGAGTGCAATGAGGGGAGGCTGAGGAGAGTCATGTTGGTCTGGATAGGGCAATGAGAGAAGGCTGGGGAGAGCAATGATGGGATTGGGAGAGAAATTAGAGAAGGCTGGGGAGAGCAATGAGGGGCTGGATAGAGCGATGAGGTGAGGCTGGGGAGGAGAGTGAGGGGAGGCTGGGGAGAGCAATGATAGGAGGCTGGGGAAAGCAACGAGAGTCTGGGGTTAGCAATGAGGAAAGGCTGGGGATAGCAATGAGGGGAGGCTGGGGAGAGCAATGAAGTGAAGCTGGGGAGAGCAATGAGAATAGGCTTGGGAGACCAATGAGCGGAGGCTGATGGAGAGCAATGAGAGGATGCTTGGCAGAGCAATGAAAGGAGGCTGGGGAAAGCAATGAGAGGCTGGGGAGAGCAATGAGGGGAGGCTGGGAAGAGCAGTGAGTGGCTGGGGAGAGCAATGAGTTGAGGCAGGAGGGAGCAATGAGGGGAGGCTGGGGAGAGCAATGAGAGAAGTCTGGGAAGAGCAATAAGAGGAGGCTGGGGAGGGCAATGAGGGGCTTGGGAGAGATGAGAGAAGGCTGGGGAGAGCAATGGGGGCTAGGGAGAGCAAAGAGATGAGACTGGGGAGAGCAATTAGGGGAGGCTGGGGAGAGCAATGGGAGGAGGCTGGGGAGAGCAATGAGTGAAGTCTGGGAAGAGCAATGAGAGGAGACTGGGGAGAGCAATGAGTGAAGTCTGGGAAGAGCAATGAGAGGAGACTGGGGAGAGCAATGAGGTGCTGGGGTGAGCAATGAGAGGAGGCTGGGGAGAGCAATGAGAGGAGGCTGGGGAGAGCAAAGAGAGGTGGCTGGGGAGAGCAATGGAAGGTTGGGGAGAGTAATGAGACAAGACTGAGGAAAGCAACGAGAGGCTAAGGAGATCAATGAGAGATGGCTGGGGAGAGCAATTTGATTATGCTGGGAAGAGCAATGAGAGAAGGCTGAGTAGAGCAAGGAGAGAAGAATGGGGAGAGAACTGAGGGGTTTTGGAGAGCAATGAAGAGGCTGGGAAGAGCAACGTGAGGTGGCTGGGGAGAGCAATGATAGGAGGCTGGGGAAAGCAATGAGAGGCTGGGGTGAGCAATGAGGAAAGGCTGGGGATAGCAATGAGGGGAGGCTCTGGAGAGAAATGAACTGAGGCTGGGGAGAGCAAGGAGAAAAGGCTTGGGAGAGCAATGAGAGGAGGCTGATGGAGAGCAATGAGAGGATGCTTAGGAGAGCAATGAGAGGAGGCTTGTGAGAGCAATAAGAGGAGGCTGGGGAGAGGAAAGAGAGGAGGCTGGGGAGAACAATGAGAGGATGCTAAGGAGTGTAATGAGGGGAGGCTGAGAAGAGCCATGATGGTGTGGAGAGGGCAATGAGAGAAGGCTGGGCAGAGCAATGATGGCCTTGGGAGAGAAATGAGAGAAGGCTGGGGAGAGCAATGAGAGGATGCTTGGGAGAGCAATCAAAGGATTCTGGGGAAACTAATGAGAGGCTTGGGAGAGCAATGAGGGGAGGCTGGGAAGAGCAATGAGGGGCTGGGGAGAGCAATGAGTTGAGGTCAGGGGGAACAATGAGGGCAGGCTGGGAGATCAATGGGAGGAGCCTGG
This sequence comes from Phyllobates terribilis, assembly GCF_046119375.1. Lineage (NCBI taxonomy): Eukaryota > Metazoa > Chordata > Amphibia > Anura > Dendrobatidae > Phyllobates > Phyllobates terribilis. The sequence continues at coordinate 343,804,213 of NW_027362769.1, read as the reverse complement.
GAGAGCAAGGAGAGAAGTCTGGGAAGAGCAATAAGAGGAGGCTGGGGAGGGCAATGAGGGGCTTGGGAGAGCAATGAGATGAGACTGGGGAGAGCAATGGAAGGAGGCTGGGGAGAGCAATGAGTGAAGTCTGGGAAGAGCAATGAGAGGAGACTGGGGAGAGCAATGAGGTGCTGGGGTGAGCAATGAGAGGAGGCTGGGGAGAGCAAAGAGAGGTGGCTGGGGAGAGCAATGGAAGGTTGGGGAGAGTAATGAGACAAGACTGAGGAAAGCAACGAGGGGCTAAGGAGATTAATGAAAGATGGCTGGGGAGAGCAAAGAGAGGACGCTGTGGAGAGCAATGAGAGGAGGCGGGGGAGAACAATGAGGGAAGTCTGGGGAGGGCAATTTGATTATGCTGGGGAGAGCAATGAGAGAAGGCTGAGTAGAGCAAGGAGAGAAGAATGGGGAGAGAACTGAGGGGTTTGGGAGAGCAATGAGAAGAGGCTGGGAAGAGCAACGTGAGGTGGCTGGGGAGAGCAATGATAGGAGGCTGGGGAAAGCAACGAGAGGCTGGGGTGAGCAATGAGGAAAGGCTGGGGATAGCAATGAGGGGAGGCTCTGGAGAGAAATGAACTGAGGCTTGGGAGAGCAAGGAGAAAAGGCTTGGGAGAGCAATGAGAGGAGGCTGACGGAGAGCAATGAGAGGATGCTTAGGAGAGCAATGAGAGAAGGCTTGTGAGAGCAAAGAGAGGAGGCTGGGGAGAGCAAAGAGAGGAGGCTGGGGAGAGCAAAGAGAGGAGGCTGAGGAGAGCAATGAGGGGAGGCTTAGAAGAGCCACGATGGTGTGGAGAGGGCAATGAGAGAAGGCTGGGCAGAGCAATGATGGGCTTGGGAGAGAAATGAGAGAAGGCTGGGGAGAGCAATGACAGTATGCTTGGGAGAGCAATGAAAGGATTCTGGGGAAACTAATGAGAGGCTTGGGAGAGCAATGAGGGGAGGCTGGGAAGAGCAATGAGGGGCTGGGGAGAGCAATGAGTTGAGGCCAGGGTGAGAAATGAGGGAAGACTGGGAGATCACTGGGAGGAGGCAGGGAGAGCAAGGAGAGAAGTCTGGGAAGAGCAATAAGAGGAGGCTGGGGAGAGCAATGAGGGGCTTGGGAGAGAAATGAGAGAAGGCTGGGGAGAGCAATGAGGGGCTAGGGAGAGCAATTAGGGGAGGCTGGGGAGAGCAATGAGGGGCTGGGGAGAGCAATGAGTTGAGGCCAGGTGGAGCAATGAGGGGAGGCTGGGAGATCAATGGGAGGAGGCAGGGAGAGCAAGGAGAGAAGTCTGGGAAGAGCAATAAGAGGAGGCTGGGGAGGGCAATGAGGGGCTGGGGAGAGCAATGAGTTGAGGCCAGGGGGAGCAATGAGGGGAGGCTGGGAGAGCAATGGGAGTAGACAGGGAGAGCAAGGAGAGAATTCTGGGAAGAGCAATAAGAGGAGGCTGGGGAGGGCAATGAAGGGCTGGGGAGAGCAATGAGGGGAGACTGGGTAGTGGAATGATGGTGCTGGGGAGAGCAATGAGAGTAGACTGGGGAAATCAATGGAGAAGGATGGAGAGAGCAATGAGAGGAGGCTGGGCAGAGCAATGAGAGAAGGCTGGAGAGAGCAATGAGAGAAGGCTGGAGAGAGCAATGAGAGGAGACTGGGGAGAGCAATGAGAGAAGGCTTAAGAGAGCAATGAGATAAGGCTAGGCAGAGCAATGAGGGGAAGCTAGGGAGGGCAATGAGAGGAGGCTGGGGAGAAATGAGGGGCCACTAGGTAAAGCAATAAGGGGAGGCTGGGAAGAGCAATAAGGGGAGGCTGGGGAGAGAAATGAGGGGAGGCTAGGGAGAACAATGAATGCATTCTCGGGAGAGCAAAGATAGGAGACTTGGGAGAGCAATGCAAGAATGCTGGGGAGAGCAATGAGAGGAGAATGGGGAGAGCAATGAGGGGCTGGGGAGAGCAATGAGAGGAGGCTAGGGTGAGCAATGAGTGGAGGCTGGGGAGAGCAATGAATGAAGGCTGGGGAGAGCAATGAGAGGAGGATGGGTAGAGCAACGAAGGGCTGGGGAGAGCAGTGAGAGGAGGCTTGGGAGATTAATGAGAGGGGGATGGGGAGAGCAATGAGAGGAGGCTGGGGAGAGCCATGAGAGACTGGGGAGAGCAATGAGAGAGGGCTTTGGAGAGCAATGAAGGGAGGAAAGGGAGTGCAATGATGGGAAACTGGGTTGAGCAATGATGGGCTGGGAGACCAATGAGTGGAGGCTGGGGTGTGCAATTAATAGAGGCTGAGGAGGGCAATAAGGGTAGGCTGGGTAGAACAATGAGAGCAGGCTGGGGAGAGGAATTAGAGGAGGCTGAGGAGAGAAATGATGGTGCTGGAGAGAGCAATGGGGGGAGGCTGGGGAAAGCAATGAGGGGAGGCTGGGGAGCACAATGAGAAAAGGCTGGAGAGAGCAATGATAGAAGGCTGAGGAGATCTATGAGAGGAGGCTGGGGAGAGCAATGAGAGGGGGCTGGGGAGAGCAATGAGAGGGGGCTGGGGAGAGCAATGAGTGAAGTCTGGGAAGAGCAATGAGAGGAGACTGGGGAGAGCAATGAGGTGCTGGGGTGAGCAATGAGAGGAGGCTGGGGAGAGCAATGAGAGGAGGCTGGGGAGAGCAATGAAAGAAGGCTGGGGAGAGCAATGGGGGCTAGGGAGAGCAAAGAGATGAGACTGGGGAGAGCAATTAGGGGAGGCTGGGGAGAGCAATGGGAGGAGGCTGGGGAGAGCAATGAGTGAAGTCTGGGAAGAGCAATGAGAGGAGACTGGGGAGAGCAATGAGTGAAGTCTGGGAAGAGCAATGAGAGGAGACTGGGGAGAGCAATGAGGTGCTGGGGTGAGCAATGAGAGGAGGCTGGGGAGAGCAATGAGAGGAGGCTGGGGAGAGCAAAGAGAGGTGGCTGGGGAGAGCAATGGAAGGTTGGGGAGAGTAATGAGACAAGACTGAGGAAAGCAACGAGAGGCTAAGGAGATCAATGAGAGACGGCTGGGGAGAGCAATTTGATTATGCTGGGAAGAGCAATGAGAGAAGGCTGAGTAGAGCAAGGAGAGAAGAATGGGGAGAGAACTGAGGGGTTTTGGAGAGCAATGAAGAGGCTGGGAAGAGCAACGTGAGGTGGCTGGGGAGAGCAATGATAGGAGGCTGGGGAAAGCAATGAGAGGCTGGGGTGAGCAATGAGGAAAGGCTGGGGATAGCAATGAGGGGAGGCTCTGGAGAGAAATGAACTGAGGCTGGGGAGAGCAAGGAGAAAAGGCTTGGGAGAGCAATGAGAGGAGGCTGATGGAGAGCAATGAGAGGATGCTTAGGAGAGCAATGAGAGGAGGCTTGTGAGAGCAATAAGAGGAGGCTGGGGAGAGGAAAGAGAGGAGGCTGGGGAGAACAATGAGAGGATGCTAAGGAGTGTAATGAGGGGAGGCTGAGAAGAGCCATGATGGTGTGGAGAGGGCAATGAGAGAAGGCTGGGGAGAGCAATGAGAGGATGCTTGGGAGAGCAATCAAAGGATTCTGGGGAAACTAATGAGAGGCTTGGGAGAGCAATGAGGGGAGGCTGGGAAGAGCAATGAGGGGCTGGGGAGAGCAATGAGTTGAGGTCAGGGGGAACAATGAGGGCAGGCTGGGAGATCAATGGGAGGAGCCTGGGAGAGCAAGGAGAGAAGTCTGGGAAGAGCAATAAGAGGAGGCTGGGGAGGGCAATGAGGGGCTTGGGAGAGCAATGAGATGAGACTGGGGAGAGCAATGGAAGGAGGCTGGGGAGAGCAATGAGTGAAGTCTGGGAAGAGCAATGAGAGGAGACTGGGGAGAGCAATGAGGTGCTGGGGTGAGCAATGAGAGGAGGCTGGGGAGAGCAAAGAGAGGTGGCTGGGGAGAGCAATGGAAGGTTGGGGAGAGTAATGAGACAAGACTGAGGAAAGCAACGAGGGGCTAAGGAGATTAATGAAAGATGGCTGGGGAGAGCAAAGAGAGGACGCTGTGGAGAGCAATGAGAGGAGGCGGGGGAGAACAATGAGGGAAGTCTGGGGAGGGCAATTTGATTATGCTGGGGAGAGCAATGAGAGAAGGCTGAGTAGAGCAAGGAGAGAAGAATGGGGAGAGAACTGAGGGGTTTGGGAGAGCAATGAGAAGAGGCTGGGAAGAGCAACGTGAGGTGGCTGGGGAGAGCAATGATAGGAGGCTGGGGAAAGCAACGAGAGGCTGGGGTGAGCAATGAGGAAAGGCTGGGGATAGCAATGAGGGGAGGCTCTGGAGAGAAATGAACTGAGGCTTGGGAGAGCAAGGAGAAAAGGCTTGGGAGAGCAATGAGAGGAGGCTGACGGAGAGCAATGAGAGGATGCTTAGGAGAGCAATGAGAGAAGGCTTGTGAGAGCAAAGAGAGGAGGCTGGGGAGAGCAAAGAGAGGAGGCTGGGGAGAGCAAAGAGAGGAGGCTGAGGAAAGCAATGAGGGGAGGCTTAGAAGAGCCACGATGGTGTGGAGAGGGCAATGAGAGAAGGCTGGGCAGAGCAATGATGGGCTTGGGAGAGAAATGAGAGAAGGCTGGGGAGAGCAATGACAGTATGCTTGGGAGAGCAATGAAAGGATTCTGGGGAAACTAATGAGAGGCTTGGGAGAGCAATGAGGGGAGGCTGGGAAGAGCAATGAGGGGCTGGGGAGAGCAATGAGTTGAGGCCAGGGGGAGAAATGAGGGAAGACTGGGAGATCACTGGGAGGAGGCAGGGAGAGCAAGGAGAGAAGTCTGGGAAGAGCAATAAGAGGAGGCTGGGGAGGGCAATGAGGGGCTTGGGAGAGAAATGAGAGAAGGCTGGGGAGAGCAATGAGGGGCTAGGGAGAGCAATTAGGGGAGGCTGGGGAGAGCAATGAGGGGCTGGGGAGAGCAATGAGTTGAGGCCAGGTGGAGCAATGAGGGGAGGCTGGGAGATCAATGGGAGGAGGCAGGGAGAGCAAGGAGAGAAGTCTGGGAAGAGCAATAAGAGGAGGCTGGGGAGGGCAATGAGGGGCTGGGGAGAGCAATGAGTTGAGGCCAGGGGGAGCAATGAGGGGAGGCTGGGAGAGCAATGGGAGTAGACAGGGAGAGCAAGGAGAGAATTCTGGGAAGAGCAATAAGAGGAGGCTGGGGAGGGCAATGAAGGGCTGGGGAGAGCAATGAGGGGAGACTGGGTAGTGGAATGATGGTGCTGGGGAGAGCAATGAGAGTAGACTGGGGAAATCAATGGAGAAGGATGGAGAGAGCAATGAGAGGAGGCTGGGCAGAGCAATGAGAGAAGGCTGGAGAGAGCAATGAGAGAAGGCTGGAGAGAGCAATGAGAGGAGACTGGGGAGAGCAATGAGAGAAGGCTTAAGAGAGCAATGAGATAAGGCTAGGCAGAGCAATGAGGGGAAGCTAGGGAGGGCAATGAGAGGAGGCTGGGGAGAAATGAGGGGCCACTAGGTAAAGCAATAAGGGGAGGCTGGGAAGAGCAATAAGGGGAGGCTGGGGAGAGAAATGAGGGGAGGCTAGGGAGAACAATGAATGCATTCTCGGGAGAGCAAAGATAGGAGACTTGGGAGAGCAATGCAAGAATGCTGGGGAGAGCAATGAGAGGAGAATGGGGAGAGCAATGAGGGGCTGGGGAGAGCAATGAGAGGAGGCTAGGGTGAGCAATGAGTGGAGGCTGGGGAGAGCAATGAATGAAGGCTGGGGAGAGCAATGAGAGGAGGATGGGTAGAGCAACGAAGGGCTGGGGAGAGCAGTGAGAGGAGGCTTGGGAGATTAATGAGAGGGGGATGGGGAGAGCAATGAGAGGAGGCTGGGGAGAGCCATGAGAGACTGGGGAGAGCAATGAGAGAGGGCTTTGGAGAGCAATGAAGGGAGGAAAGGGAGTGCAATGATGGGAAACTGGGTTGAGCAATGATGGGCTGGGAGACCAATGAGTGGAGGCTGGGGTGTGCAATTAATAGAGGCTGAGGAGGGCAATAAGGGTAGGCTGGGTAGAACAATGAGAGCAGGCTGGGGAGAGGAATTAGAGGAGGCTGAGGAGAGAAATGATGGTGCTGGAGAGAGCAATGGGGGGAGGCTGGGGAAAGCAATGAGGGGAGGCTGGGGAGCACAATGAGAAAAGGCTGGAGAGAGCAATGATAGAAGGCTGAGGAGATCTATGAGAGGAGGCTGGGGAGAGCAATGAGAGGGGGCTGGGGAGAGCAATGAGAGGGGGCTGGGGAGAGCAATGAGAGGGGGCTGGGGAGAGCAATGAGAGGGGGCTGGGGAGAGCAATGGGGTGATCCTGGGGATAACAATGAGAGGAGGCTGGGGAGAGCAATGAAAGAAGGCTGGGGAGAGCAATGAGAGGAGGCTAAGGAGAGCAATGAGGGAAGGCTGGAGAGAGCAATCAGTGGTTGAAAAGAGCAATGAATGGAGGCTGGGGAGAGCAAAGATAGGAGGCTGGGGAGAGCAATGAGAGAAGGCTGGGGAGAGCAATGAGAGAAGGCTGGGGAGAGCAATGGGGGGCTGGGAAGAGAAATGAGAGGAGGCTGGGGAGAGCAATGAGAGGGGGATGGGAGAGCAATAAGAGGAGGGTGGGGAGTGCCATGAGTGGCTGGGGAGAGCAATGACAGAGGGCTTGGGAGAGCAATGAAGGGAGGCTAGGGAGTGCAACAAAGGGAGACTGGGGTGCGCAAAGAGGGGCTTGGGAGACCAATGATTGGAGGATGGTGATAGCAATGAGAGAAGGCTGGATAGAGCATTGATAAAAGGCTGATGAGATCATTGAGAGCAGGCTGATGAGATCATTGAGAGCAGGCTGGGGAGAGTAATGAGAGAAGGCTGGGGAGAGTAATGAGAGAAGGCTGGGGAGAGTAATGAGAGAAGGCTGGGGAGAGCAACGAGAGAAGGCTGGGGAGAGCAACGAGTGGTTGGGGAGAGCAATGAATGGAGGCTGGGGAGAGCAATGAACGGAGGTTTGGGGAGAGCAATGAGAGGCGGCTGGGGAGAGCAATGAGAGGCGGCTGGGGAGAGCAATGAGAGGCGGCTGGGGAGAGCAATGAGAGAAGGCTGGGGAGAGCAATGAGAGAAGGCTGGGGAGAGCAATGAATGGAGGTTTGGGGAGAGCAATGAGAGGCGGCTGGGGAGAGCAATGAGAGAAGGCTGGGGAGAGCAATAAGAGGAGGTTACGGAGAGCAATGAGAGGATACTGGGTAAAGCAATTAAGGGCTGGGGAGAGGAATGAGGGGCTAGTGAGAGCAATGAGGGGAGTCTGGGGAGAGCAATGAGGGGAAGATGGGGAGAGCAATGAGAGAAGGCTGGGGAAAGCAATGATAGATGGCTGGGGAGAGCAATGAGAGGAGCCTGGGGAGAGAAATGATGGTGCTGGGGAGAGCATTGGGGGGATGCTGGGGAGAGCAATGAATGGAGGCTGGGGAGAACAGTGAGAGAACACTGGGGTGAGCAATGATAGATGGCTGAGGAGAGCAATGAGAGGAGGCTGGGGAGAGTAGTGAGAGGAGACTGGGGGAGCAACGAGAGGAGTCTGGGGAGAGCAATGAGAGGAGGCTGGGGAAAGCAATTAGGTTCTGGGTAGAGAAATGAGGGGAGTCTGGGGAGAGCAGTGAGTTTCTGGGGAGAGCAATGAGAGGATGCTGGTGAGAGCAATGAGAGAAAGCTGGTGAGAGCAATGAGAGAAAGCTGGTGAGAGCAATGAGAGAAAGCTGGTGAGAGCAATGACAGATGGCTGGGGAGAGCAATGAGAGAAGGCTGAGGAGAGCAAGGAGAGAAGGATGGTATGAGAATTGAGGGGTTGGGGAGAGCAATGAGAGGAGGTTGGGGAGAGTAATGAGAGAAGGCGGGGTAGAGCAATGAGAGGAGGCTGGGAAGAGCAACATGAGGAGACTGGGGAGAGCAATGAAAGGATTCTGGGGAAAGCAATGAGAGGCTGAGGTGAGCAATGAGCGAAGGCTGGGGATAGCAAGGAGAGGAGGCTGGGGAGAGCAATGAGGGGAGGCTTGGGAGAGCAATGAGAATAGACTGAGGAGACCAATGAGAGGATGCTTGGGAGAGTAATAATAGAAGGCTTGGGAGAGGAATGAGAGGAGGCTGGGGAGAGTAAAGAGGAGGCTGGGGAAAGCAATGAGAGGAGGCAGAGGAGTGCAATGAGGGGAGGCTGAGGAGTATCATGATGGTCTGGAGAGGGCAATGAGAGAAGACTGGGGAGAGCAATGACAGTATGCTTGGGAGAGCAATAAAAGGAGCCTGGGGAAAGCAATGAGAGGCTGGGGAGAGCAATGAGGGGAAGCTGTGAAGAGCAATGAGGGGCTGGGGAGAGCACTGAGGTGAGGCTGGGGAGAGCAATGAGGGGAGGCTGGGGAGAGCAATGGAAGGAGGCTGGGGAGAGCAAAGAGATAAGTCTGGGAAGAGCAATGAGAGGAGGCTGGGGAGGGCAATAATGGGCTGGGGAAAGCAATGAGAGGAGGCTGGGGAGAGCAATGAGGGGCTGGGGAGAGCAGTGAGGCGAGACTGGGGAGAGAAATGATGGTGCTGGGGAGAGCAATGAGAGGATGCTGGGGAAAGCAATGGAGAAGGATGGGGAGAGCAATGAGAGGAGGCTTGGCAGAGCAATGAGAGAAGGCTGGGGAGAGCAATGTGAGAAGTCTGGGGAGAGCAATGAGAGGAGACTGGGGAGAGCAATGAGAGGAGACTGGGGAGAGCAATGAAAGGAGGCTGGGGAAAGCAATGGAGAAGAATGGGGAGAGCAATGAGAGGAGGCTTGGCAGAGCAATGAGAGAAGGCTGGGGAGAGCAATGTGAGAAGTCTGGGGAGAGCAATGAGAGGAGACTGGGGAGAGCAATGAAAGGAGGCTGGGGAAAGCAATGAGAGGCTGAGGTGAGCAATGAGGGAAGGCTGGGGATAGCAAGGAGAGGAGGCTGGGGAAAGCAATGAGGGGAGGCTGGGGAGAGCAATGAGAATAGACTGAGGAGAGCAATGATAGGATGCTTGCAGAGCAATAATAGAAGCCTTGTGAGAGGAATGAGAGGATGCTGGGGAGAGCAAAGAGGAGGCTGGGGAAAGCAATGAGAGGAGGCTGAGGAGTGCAATGAGGGGAGGCTGAGGAGAACTATGATGGTCTGGAGAGGGCAATGAGAGAAGGCTGGGGAGAGCAATGATGGGTTTGGGAGAGAAATGAGAGAAGACTGGGGAGAGCAATGACAGTATGCTAGCTAGAACAATGAAAGGAGCCTGGGGAAAGCAATGAGAGGCTGGGGAGAGCAATGAGGTGAGGCTGTGAAGAGCAATGAGGGGCTGGGGAGAGCAATGAGGTGAGGCTTGGGAGAGCAATGAGGGGAGGCTGGGGAGAGCAATGGAAGGAGGCTGGGTAGAGCAATGAGAGAAGTCTGGGAAGAGCAATGAGAGGAGGCTGGGGAGGGCAATGATGGGCTGGGGAGAGCAATGAAAGGAGGCTGGGGAAAGCAATGGAGAAGGATGGGGAGAGCAATGGAGAAGGATGGGGAGAGCAATGGGAGAAGGCTCGGCAGAGCAATGAGAGAAGTCTGGGGAGAGCAATGAGAGGAGACTGGGGAGAGCAATGAGAGGAGACTGGGGCGAGCAATGAAAGGAGGCTGGGGCGAGCAATGGAGAAGGATGGGGAGAGCAATGAGAGGAGGCTTGGCAGAGCAATGAGAGAAGGCTGGGGAGAGCAATGTGAGAAGTCTGGGGAGAGCAATGAGAGGAGACTGGGGAGAGCAATGAGAAGAGACTGGGGAGAGCAATGAGAGGAGACTGGGGAGAGCAATGAGAGGAGACTGGGGAGAGCAATGTGAGGCTGAGTTGAACAATGAGGGAAGGCTGGGGATAGAAAGGAGAGGAGGCTGGGGAGAGCAATGACGGGAGGTTGGGGAGAGCAAGGAGAATAGACTGAGGAGAGCAATGAGAGGATGCTTGGGAGAGCAATAATAGAAAGCTTGGGAGAGGAATGAGAGGAGGCTGGGGAGAGCAAAGAGGAGGTTGGGGAAAGCAATGAGAGGATGCTGAGGAGTGCAATGAGGGGAGGCTGAGGAGTACCAAGATGGTCTGGAGAGGGCAATGAGAGAAGGCTGGGGAGAGCAATGATGGGTTTGGGAGAGAAATGAGAGAAGACTGGGGAGAGCAATGACAGTATGCTAGCTAGAACAATGAAAGGAGCCTGGGGAAAGCAATGAGAGGCTGGGGAGAGCAATGAGGGGAGGCTGTGAAGAGCAATGAGGGGCTGGGGAGAGCAATGAGGTGAGGCTTGGGAGAGCAATGAGGGGAGGCTGGGGAGAGCAATGGAAGGAGGCTGGGTAGAGCAATGAGAGAAGTCTGGGAAGAGCAATGAGAGGAGGCTGGGGAGAAATGAGGGGCCACTAGGTAAAGCAATAAGGGGAGGCTGGGAAGAGCAATGAGGGGCTGGGGAGAGCAATGAGGTGAGGCTTGGGAGAGCAATGAGGGGAGGCTGGGGAGAGCAATGGAAGGAGGCTGGGTAGAGCAATGAGAGAAGTCTGGGAAGAGCAATGAGAGGAGGCTGGGGAGAAATGAGGGGCCACTAGGTAAAGCAATAAGGGGAGGCTGGGAAGAGCAATAAGGGGAGGCTGGGGAGAGAAATGAGGGGAGGCTAGGGAGAACAATGAATGCATTCTCGGGAGAGCAAAGATAGGAGACTTGGGAGAGCAATGCAAGAATGCTGGGGAGAGCAATGAGAGGAGAATGGGGAGAGCAATGAGGGGCTGGGGAGAGCAATGAGAGGAGGCTAGGGTGAGCAATGAGTGGAGGCTGGGGAGAGCAATGAATGAAGGCTGGGGAGAGCAATGAGAGGAGGATGGGTAGAGCAACGAAGGGCTGGGGAGAGCAGTGAGAGGAGGCTTGGGAGATTAATGAGAGGGGGATGGGGAGAGCAATGAGAGGAGGCTGGGGAGAGCCATGAGAGACTGGGGAGAGCAATGAGAGAGGGCTTTGGAGAGCAATGAAGGGAGGAAAGGGAGTGCAATGATGGGAAACTGGGTTGAGCAATGATGGGCTGGGAGACCAATGAGTGGAGGCTGGGGTGTGCAATTAATAGAGGCTGAGGAGGGCAATAAGGGTAGGCTGGGTAGAACAATGAGAGCAGGCTGGGGAGAGGAATTAGAGGAGGCTGAGGAGAGAAATGATGGTGCTGGAGAGAGCAATGGGGGGAGGCTGGGGAAAGCAATGAGGGGAGGCTGGGGAGCACAATGAGAAAAGGCTGGAGAGAGCAATGATAGAAGGCTGAGGAGATCTATGAGAGGAGGCTGGGGAGAGCAATGAGAGGGGGCTGGGGAGAGCAATGAGAGGGGGCTGGGGAGAGCAATGAGAGGGGGCTGGGGAGAGCAATGGGGTGATCCTGGGGATAACAATGAGAGGAGGCTGGGGAGAGCAATGAAAGAAGGCTGGGGAGAGCAATGAGAGGAGGCTAAGGAGAGCAATGAGGGAAGGCTGGAGAGAGCAATCAGTGGTTGAAAAGAGCAATGAATGGAGGCTGGGGAGAGCAAAGATAGGAGGCTGGGGAGAGCAATGAGAGAAGGCTGGGGAGAGCAATGAGAGAAGGCTGGGGAGAGCAATGGGGGGCTGGGAAGAGAAATGAGAGGAGGCTGGGGAGAGCAATGAGAGGGGGATGGGAGAGCAATAAGAGGAGGGTGGGGAGTGCCATGAGTGGCTGGGGAGAGCAATGACAGAGGGCTTGGGAGAGCAATGAAGGGAGGCTAGGGAGTGCAACAAAGGGAGACTGGGGTGCGCAAAGAGGGGCTTGGGAGACCAATGATTGGAGGATGGTGATAGCAAAGAGAGAAGGCTGGATAGAGCATTGATAAAAGGCTGATGAGATCATTGAGAGCAGGCTGATGAGATCATTGAGAGCAGGCTGGGGAGAGTAATGAGAGAAGGCTGGGGAGAGTAATGAGAGAAGGCTGGGGAGAGTAATGAGAGAAGGCTGGGGAGAGCAACGAGAGAAGGCTGGGGAGAGCAACGAGTGGTTGGGGAGAGCAATGAATGGAGGCTGGGGAGAGCAATGAATGGAGGTTTGGGGAGAGCAATGAGAGGCGGCTGGGGAGAGCAATGAGAGGCGGCTGGGGAGAGCAATGAGAGAAGGCTGGGGAGAGCAATGAGAGAAGGCTGGGGAGAGCAATGAATGGAGGTTTGGGGAGAGCAATGAGAGGCGGCTGGGGAGAGCAATGAGAGAAGGCTGGGGAGAGCAATAAGAGGAGGTTACGGAGAGCAATGAGAGGATACTGGGTAAAGCAATTAAGGGCTGGGGAGAGGAATGAGGGGCTTGTGAGAGCAATGAGGGGAGTCTGGGGAGAGCAATGAGGGGAAGATGGGGAGAGCAATGAGAGAAGGCTGGGGAAAGCAATGATAGATGGCTGGGGAGAGCAATGAGAGGAGCCTGGGGAGAGAAATGATGGTGCTGGGGAGAGCATTGGGGGGATGCTGGGGAGAGCAATGAATGGAGGCTGGGGAGAACAGTGAGAGAACACTGGGGTGAGCAATGATAGATGGCTGAGGAGAGCAATGAGAGGAGGCTGGGGAGAGTAGTGAGAGGAGACTGGGGGAGCAACGAGAGGAGTCTGGGGAGAGCAATGAGAGGAGGCTGGGGAAAGCAATTAGGTTCTGGGTAGAGAAATGAGGGGAGTCTGGGGAGAGCAGTGAGTTTCTGGGGAGAGCAATGAGAGGATGCTGGTGAGAGCAATGAGAGAAAGCTGGTGAGAGCAATGAGAGAAAGCTGGTGAGAGCAATGAGAGAAAGCTGGTGAGAGCAATGAGAGATGGCTGGGGAGAGCAATGAGAGAAGGCTGAGGAGAGCAAGGAGAGAAGGATGGTATGAGAATTGAGGGGTTGGGGAGAGCAATGAGAGGAGGTTGGGGAGAGTAATGAGAGAAGGCGGGGTAGAGCAATGAGAGGAGGCTGGGAAGAGCAACATGAGGAGACTGGGGAGAGCAATGAAAGGATTCTGGGGAAAGCAATGAGAGGCTGAGGTGAGCAATGAGCGAAGGCTGGGGATAGCAAGGAGAGGAGGCTGGGGAGAGCAATGAGGGGAGGCTTGGGAGAGCAATGAGAATAGACTGAGGAGACCAATGAGAGGATGCTTGGGAGAGTAATAATAGAAGGCTTGGGAGAGGAATGAGAGGAGGCTGGGGAGAGTAAAGAGGAGGCTGGGGAAAGCAATGAGAGGAGGCAGAGGAGTGCAATGAGGGGAGGCTGAGGAGTATCATGATGGTCTGGAGAGGGCAATGAGAGAAGACTGGGGAGAGCAATGACAGTATGCTTGGGAGAGCAATAAAAGGAGCCTGGGGAAAGCAATGAGAGGCTGGGGAGAGCAATGAGGGGAAGCTGTGAAGAGCAATGAGGGGCTGGGGAGAGCACTGAGGTGAGGCTGGGGAGAGCAATGAGGGGAGGCTGGGGAGAGCAATGGAAGGAGGCTGGGGAGAGCAAAGAGATAAGTCTGGGAAGAGCAATGAGAGGAGGCTGGGGAGGGCAATAATGGGCTGGGGAAAGCAATGAGAGGAGGCTGGGGAGAGCAATGAGGGGCTGGGGAGAGCAGTGAGGCGAGACTGGGGAGAGAAATGATGGTGCTGGGGAGAGCAATGAGAGGATGCTGGGGAAAGCAATGGAGAAGGATGGGGAGAGCAATGAGAGGAGGCTTGGCAGAGCAATGAGAGAAGGCTGGGGAGAGCAATGTGAGAAGTCTGGGGAGAGCAATGAGAGGAGACTGGGGAGAGCAATGAGAGGAGACTGGGGAGAGCAATGAAAGGAGGCTGGGGAAAGCAATGGAGAAGAATGGGGAGAGCAATGAGAGGAGGCTTGGCAGAGCAATGAGAGAAAGCTGGGGAGAGCAATGTGAGAAGTCTGGGGAGAGCAATGAGAGGAGACTGGGGAGAGCAATGAAAGGAGGCTGGGGAAAGCAATGAGAGGCTGAGGTGAGCAATGAGGGAAGGCTGGGGATAGCAAGGAGAGGAGGCTGGGGAAAGCAATGAGGGGAGGCTGGGGAGAGCAATGAGAATAGACTGAGGAGAGCAATGATAAGATGCTTGCAGAGCAATAATAGAAGCCTTGTGAGAGGAATGAGAGGATGCTGGGGAGAGCAAAGAGGAGGCTGGGGAAAGCAATGAGAGGAGGCTGAGGAGTGCAATGAGGGGAGGCTGAGGAGAACTATGATGGTCTGGAGAGGGCAATGAGAGAAGGCTGGGGAGAGCAATGATGGGTTTGGGAGAGAAATGAGAGAAGACTGGGGAGAGCAATGACAGTATGCTAGCTAGAACAATGAAAGGAGCCTGGGGAAAGCAATGAGAGGCTGGGGAGAGCAATGAGGTGAGGCTGTGAAGAGCAATGAGGGGCTGGGGAGAGCAATGAGGTGAGGCTTGGGAGAGCAATGAGGGGAGGCTGGGGAGAGCAATGGAAGGAGGCTGGGTAGAGCAATGAGAGAAGTCTGGGAAGAGCAATGAGAGGAGGCTGGGGAGGGCAATGATGGGCTGGGGAGAGCAATGAAAGGAGGCTGGGGAAAGCAATGGAGAAGGATGGGGAGAGCAATGGAGAAGGATGGGGAGAGCAATGGGAGAAGGCTCGGCAGAGCAATGAGAGAAGTCTGGGGAGAGCAATGAGAGGAGACTGGGGAGAGCAATGAGAGGAGACTGGGGCGAGCAATGAAAGGAGGCTGGGGCGAGCAATGGAGAAGGATGGGGAGAGCAATGAGAGGAGGCTTGGCAGAGCAATGAGAGAAGGCTGGGGAGAGCAATGTGAGAAGTCTGGGGAGAGCAATGAGAGGAGACTGGGGAGAGCAATGAGAAGAGACTGGGGAGAGCAATGAGAGGAGACTGGGGAGAGCAATGAGAGGAGACTGGGGAGAGCAATGTGAGGCTGAGTTGAACAATGAGGGAAGGCTGGGGATAGAAAGGAGAGGAGGCTGGGGAGAGCAATGACGGGAGGTTGGGGAGAGCAAGGAGAATAGACTGAGGAGAGCAATGAGAGGATGCTTGGGAGAGCAATAATAGAAAGCTTGGGAGAGGAATGAGAGGAGGCTGGGGAGAGCAAAGAGGAGGTTGGGGAAAGCAATGAGAGGATGCTGAGGAGTGCAATGAGGGGAGGCTGAGGAGTACCAAGATGGTCTGGAGAGGGCAATGAGAGAAGGCTGGGGAGAGCAATGATGGGTTTGGGAGAGAAATGAGAGAAGACTGGGGAGAGCAATGACAGTATGCTAGCTAGAACAATGAAAGGAGCCTGGGGAAAGCAATGAGAGGCTGGGGAGAGCAATGAGGGGAGGCTGTGAAGAGCAATGAGGGGCTGGGGAGAGCAATGAGGTGAGGCTTGGGAGAGCAATGAGGGGAGGCTGGGGAGAGCAATGGAAGGAGGCTGGGTAGAGCAATGAGAGAAGTCTGGGAAGAGCAATGAGAGGAGGCTGGGGAGGGCAATGATGGGCTGGGGAAAGCAATGAGAGGAGGCTGGGGAGAGCAATGAGGGGCTGGGGAGAGCAGTGAGGCGAGACTTGGGAGTGAAATGATGGTGTTGGAGAGAGCAATGAGAGGATGCTGGGGAAAGCAATGGAGAAGGATGGGGAGAGCAATGAGAGGAGTCTTGGCAGAGCAATGAGAGAAGGCTGGGGAGTGCAATGTTGGGTTTGGGAGAGAAATGAGAGAAGACTGGGGAGAGCAATGACAGTATGCTAGGGGAGCAATGAAAGGAGCCTGGAGAAAGCAATGAGAGGCTGGTGAGAGCAATGAGGGGAAGCTGTGAAGAGCAATGAGGGGCTGGGGAGAGCAATGAGGTGAGGCTGGGGAGAGCAATGAGGGGAGGCTGGGGAGGGCAATGATGGGCTGGGGAAAGCAATGAGAGGAGGCTGGGGAGAGCAATGAGGGGCTTGTGAGATCAGTGAGGCGAAACTGGGGAGAGAAATGATGGTGCTGGGGAGAAAAATGAGAGGATGCTGGGGAAAGCAATGGAGAAGGATTGGGAGAGCAATGAGAGGAGGCTTGGCTGAGCAATGAGAGAAGGCTGGGGAGAGCAATGTGAGAAGTCTGGGGAGAGCAATGAGAGGAGACTGGGGAGAGCAATGAGAGGAGACTGGGGAGAGCAATGAGAGGAGACTGGGGAGAGCAATGAGAGGAGACAGGGGAGAGCAATGAAAGGAGGCTGGGGAAAGCAATGGAGAAGGATGGGGAGAGCAATGGAGAAGGATGGGGAGAGCAATGGGAGAAGGCTCGGCAGAGCAATGAGAGAAGTCTGGGGAGAGCAATGAGAGGAGACTGGGGAGAGCAATGAGAGGAGACTGGGGCGAGCAATGAAAGGAGGCTGGGGCGAGCAATGGAGAAGGATGGGGAGAGCAATGAGAGGAGGCTTGGCAGAGCAATGAGAGAAGGCTGGGGAGAGCAATGTGAGAAGTCTGGGGAGAGCAATGAGAGGAGACTGGGGAGAGCAATGAGAGGAGACTGGGGAGAGCAATGAGAGGAGACTGGGGAGAGCAATGAGAGGAGACTGGGGAGAGCAATGTGAGGCTGAGTTGAGCAATGAGGGAAGGCTGAGGATAGAAAGGAGAGGAGGCTGGGGAGAGCAATGACGGGAGGTTGGGGAGAGCAAGGAGAATAGACTGAGGAGAGCAATGAGAGGATGCTTGGGAGAGCAATAATAGAAAGCTTGGGAGAGGAATGAGAGGAGGCTGGGGAGAGCAAAGAGGAGGTTGGGGAAAGCAATGAGAGGATGCTGAGGAGTGCAATGAGGGGAGGCTGAGGAGTACCAAGATGGTCTGGAGAGGGCAATGAGAGAAGGCTGGGGAGAGCAATGATGGGTTTGGGAGAGAAATGAGAGAAGACTGGGGAGAGCAATGACAGTATGCTAGCTAGAACAATGAAAGGAGCCTGGGGAAAGCAATGAGAGGCTGGGGAGAGCAATGAGGGGAGGCTGTGAAGAGCAATGAGGGGCTGGGGAGAGCAATGAGGTGAGGCTTGGGAGAGCAATGAGGGGAGGCTGGGGAGAGCAATGGAAGGAGGCTGGGTAGAGCAATGAGAGAAGTCTGGGAAGAGCAATGAGAGGAGGCTGGGGAGGGCAATGATGGGCTGGGGAAAGCAAAGAGAGGAGGCTGGGGAGAGCAATGAGGGGCTGGGGAGAGCAGTGAGGCGAGACTTGGGAGTGAAATGATGGTGTTGGAGAGAGCAATGAGAGGATGCTGGGGAAAGCAATGGAGAAGGATGGGGAGAGCAATGAGAGGAGTCTTGGCAGAGCAATGAGAGAAGGCTGGGGAGTGCAATGTTGGGTTTGGGAGAGAAATGAGAGAAGACTGGGGAGAGCAATGACAGTATGCTAGGGGAGCAATGAAAGGAGCCTGGAGAAAGCAATGAGAGGCTGGTGAGAGCAATGAGGGGAAGCTGTGAAGAGCAATGAGGGGCTGGGGAGAGCAATGAGGTGAGGCTGGGGAGAGCAATG
Organism: Phyllobates terribilis; assembly: GCF_046119375.1. Classification (NCBI taxonomy): domain Eukaryota; kingdom Metazoa; phylum Chordata; class Amphibia; order Anura; family Dendrobatidae; genus Phyllobates; species Phyllobates terribilis. The sequence continues at coordinate 343,786,766 of NW_027362769.1, read as the reverse complement.
AGGGGAGGCTGGGGAGAGCAATGAGAGAAGTCTGGGAAGAGCAATGAGAGGAGGCTGGGGAGGGCAATGATGGGCTGGGGAAAGCAATGAGAGGAGGCTGGGGAGAGCAATGAGGGGCTTGTGAGATCAGTGAGGCGAAACTGGGGAGAGAAATGATGGTGCTGGGGAGAAAAATGAGAGGATGCTGGGGAAAGCAATGGAGAAGGATTGGGAGAGCAATGAGAGTAGGCTTGGCTGAGCAATGAGAGAAGGCTGGGGAGAGCAATGTGAGAAGTCTGGGGAGAGCAATGAGAGGAGACTGGGGAGAGCAATGAGAGGAGACTGGGGAGAGCAATGAGAGGAGACTGGGTAGAGCAATGAGAGGAGACAGGGGAGAGGAATGAAAGGAGGCTGGGGAAAGCAATGGAGAAGGATGGGGAGAGCAATGGAGAAGGATGGGGAGAGCAAAGGGAGAAGGCTCGGCAGAGCAATGAGAGAAGTCTGGGGAGAGCAATGAGAGGAGACTGGGGAGAGCAATGAGAGGAGACTGGGGCGAGCAATGAAAGGAGGCTGGGGTGAGCAATGGAGAAGGATGGGGAGAGCAATGAGAGGAGGCTTGGCAGAGCAATGAGAGAAGGCTGGGGAGAGCAATGTGAGAAGTCTGGGGAGAGCAATGAAAGGAGACTGGGGAGAGCAATGAGAGGAGACTGGGGAGAGCAATGAGAGGAGACTGGGGAGAGCAATGAGAGGAGACTGGGGAGAGCAATGTGAGGCTGAGTTGAGCAATGAGGGAAGGCTGGGGATAGCAAGGAGAGGAGGCTGGGGAGAGCAATGACGGGAGGTTGGGGAGAGCAAGGAGAATAGACTGAGGAGAGCAATGAGAGGATGCTTGGGAGAGCAATAATAGAAAGCTTGGGAGAGGAATGAGAGGAGGCTGGGGAGAGCAAAGAGGAGGTTGGGGAAAGCAATGAGAGGATGCTGAGGAGTGCAATGAGGGGAGGCTGAGGAGTACCAAGATGGTCTGGAGAGGGCAATGAGAGAAGGCTGGGGAGAGCAATGATGGGTTTGGGAGAGAAATGAGAGAAGACTGGGGAGAGCAATGACAGTATGCTAGGGAGAACAATGAAAAGGAGCCTGGGGAAAGCAATGAGAGGCTGGGGAGAGCAATGAGGGGAGGCTGTGAAGAGCAATGAGGGGCTGGGAGATCAATGAGGTGAGGCTGGGGAGAGTAATGAGGGGAGGCTGGGGAGAGCAATGGAAGGAGGCTGGGGAGAGCAATGAGAGAAGTCTGGGAAGAGCAATGAGAGGAGGCTGGGGAGGGCAATGATGGGCTGGGGAAAGCAATGAGAAGAGGCTGGGGAGAGCAATGAGGGGCTGGGGAGAGCAGTGACGCGAGACTGGGGAGAGAAATGATGGTGCTGGGGAGAGCAATGAGAGGATGCTGGGGAAATCAATGGAGAAGGATGGGGATAGCAATGAGAGGAGGCTTGGCAGAGCAATGAGAGAAGGCTGGGGAGAGCAATGTTGGGTTTGGGAGAGAAATGAGAGAAGACTGGGGAGAGCAATGACAGTATGCTAGGGAGAGCAATGAAAGGAGCCTGGAGAAAGCAATGAGAGGCTGGGGAGAGCAATGAGGAAAGGCTGTGAAGAGCAATGAGGGGCTGGGGAGAGCAATGAGGTGAGGCTGGGGAGAGCAATGAGAGAAGTCTGGGAAGAGCAATGAGAGGAGGCTGGGGAGGGCAATGATGGGCTGGGGAGAGCAATGAGAGGAGGCTGAGGAGAGCAATGAATGGCTGGAGAGAGCAGTGAGGCGAGACTGGGGAGAGAAATGATGGTGCTGGGGAGAGCAATTAGAGGATGCTGGGGAAAGCAATGGAGAAGGATGGGGAGAGCAATGAGAGGAGGCTTGGCAGAGCAATGAGAGAAGGCTGGGGAGAGCAATGTGAGAAGTCTGGGGAGAGCAATGAGAGGAGACTGGGGAGATCAATGAGAGGAGACTGGGGAGAGCAATGAGATACAGCTAGGTAGAGCAATCAGAGGAAGCTGGGGAGAGCAATGAGATGAGGCTGGGGAGAGCAATGAGGGGAGACTTGGAAAAGCAATAAGGAGAGGCTGGTGAGAGCAATGAGGGGAGGCAGAGGAGATCAATTAGGGGAGTCTGGGGAGAACAATGCTGGGGCTGGGGAGAGCAATGCTGGGGCTGCATAGAGCAATGATGGGGAGAGTAATGATGAGGCAGTGGATGAGGAGAGCAATGATGGGAAGGTGTGATATGGTAGAAAAATAGTGGGGGTGGGGAGAGCAATGACAGTGTTTCTGGGAGAGAGCAATGATGGAGGTGCTGGGAGAGAGCAATGATGGGGGTGCTGGGAGAGAGCAATGACGGGGGTGCTGGTTGAGAGCAATGACGGGGGTGCTGGTTGAGAGCAATGATGGAGGTGCAGGGAGAGAACAATGATGGGGGTGCTGGGAGAGAGCAATGACGAGGGTGCTGGGAGAGAGCAATAATGGGAAGTGCTGGGAGAGAGCAACGATGGAGGTGCTGGGAGAGAGCATTCATGGGGGTGCTGGGAGAGAGCAATGATAGAGGAGCTGGTAGAGTTGGCCGTTGTAGATTATAGTTAATGGGGGGGCACAGAGCCGCTTATCACTTTATATTTTGAATATTAATTGGCTTATAGTATATTATTATACATATCTGTATTGAGCGGCACAGTGTGGGGGAGACACATGTGTATATCCAATATATGTGACCTTGTTTTTTTCTAGGTTGGAGATCATTGTGACAAGACAAGTCGTGGCTGGGAGATGTCGACATGAAGGTCTGACCAGATGGAGAAGCAGCAGAAACCAACTCTGATCAGATGAGACGTCAGCGGTAAGTGCCTGGATTTAAATATCATCCTGTATCTTCGCTATGTGACTTGGGGTGATAATGTTATCTGTAAAATCCCTTGGGTTGCATTCTCACATTTGTGTGAAATGTCCGTGTGCTGCCAGATTTTTTTATAAGATGGTCCACGGACTCGTAGAGTTTTATAGATCCATTCACACATCCATGAAAATCACAGATCTGAGAATGAGATCCGTGAGGGTCAGAGAATGTCCTGTTCTGATACAATTTTGAGGATCAGCATAGGACATGCTCAATGCATCTGTAAAAGCGGGCAGCACAGTGACACTGCACACAGATGCAGGAATGTAGCCTTATTCTGTATAGCACAGTCCCTTAGTATATAGTGTAGTCACATATTATGTATAGCGCCGTCCTTAGTTACATAGTTTCCTCTTTTATTATGTATAACACCCTCTGTTATTACCTACCATCCTCTCTAGTTTTATATGGCTCTTATTATATAGCTTCCTCTGCTGTTATGTACAGTGCTGTCCCTTACATAGCATATTCTTGTTATTTTTGTCAGTCACAGTGCCCTCTTTTATTACATAGTCATCTCTTGTTAGTTATAAAATGACTATTCATGGAGCAGCCGGTGACCAGAAGACCAGTCCATCAGCTCCTCCATTAGAAAAGAAGCTTTCTCTTGTTCCATCAGCCATCATTGCATTATATATCAAACAAGAGAAGATGGTATGTAATGAAAACAGGAAGCTATATTAACCGATATGGAAGGGACGGAGCTGTACATAACAAAGGAGGCTATGTAAAAGGTATATATGTGTGTGTAGCTATTAGTGTTGAGCGAGCATGCTCGACACTGCTCGGTACTCGCCCGAGCATCTCACTACTCGGGATGTTCGGCGAGCACCGAGCAATTTCGAGTTACTCGGGGGGGAGCTATGGTCTCCGCCCTGCACGTTTGGCGCTCTTTACAGAGCCAATGAACATGCAGGGATTGCCAGCCAGTCACTGTAATGCCGCAGCCATGTAGGTTGTGGGCATTACAGTGATTGGCTGGCCACACAGCGTCACCTCGAGTATTTAAAACCGGGCGCCGTCATCTTGGACACAGTCGCTCCGGATCAGATGGTGTAGGGAGAGTGCTGCTGAGCTAGGGAGAGATTTATACTGTGAAATAGGTAGTGTAGGGTCTCTAAAGGCTGCAAAATCAAACAAACAGTCCTTCTCAAGACTAATATCCATTCCAGATATCAGGCAGGCAGGCAGGCAGGCTGTATAGGAGACGCAGTGGTTATACCAACAAACACTGCATTACAGTCCTGTGTGCTGCTTTTCAAATTGCTAGACTTAGCCCCAGGTCTCAGGGGCCAGGAAAAATCCTTTTTTTTTTTCATCTAAATACTCTTTTTTTTTTTATTTCCCCTCAGTCAGACTGTACAAATACCCATCTTATTAACCTTTTGGTATCCCCCCCCCCAAAAAAAAAAAAATGAGTGTGTCTGTGAGTGTTCAGACACAAATATATCTGTTTAAAAGAGTCTGGTGTAGGCCGGATAACTAGAACTGTGGTTTTGCAGTTCCACAGTTCAAATCTCTGTATTATCCACTTTTTTGCATTTTTTGCATGAAAAAAACAGTTTGTGTGTCTTGCTGACTGTTCAGACACAAATATATCTGTTTAAAAGATTCTTGTGTAGGCCAGAGAACTAGAACTGTGGTTTTCCTCTTCCACAGTTCAAATCTCCTTTTTATTACCCTTTTGCCATTGATAGTGCAAGTGTAAGCTATTTTACTTCATTTACAATGGGCAAGGTGCCTGGCAAGGGACGTGGAACTGGACGTTCTGGTGATGGTGCGTGCAGAGGACGGGGCCGTGGCCAAGGTGAAAATGTGCCACAACCATCAGCCACACCTTCTCGCTCCCAGTTATTGACTGAATTACTAGGGAAGCACACAACAGCACCACTATTGTGAACTGATCAGTGTGAACAGGTTATTAATTGGATAGCAGATAATACTTCCAGACACCTTGGCACCACCACTTCCAGTCTGTCTTCCACACGGTGAAGTGTTAGTAGCCGGGAGTATCGACCGCATACTCTTCCTCACCCTGATGCTTCTTCCTCCCAGCATGCCGAGTGTCGTCAGACGGCAACTGATCCCACAGTTGGACACTCTGAAGAGCTGTTCACTGGTCCATTTTCATATTTGGGCCCCTTGCAGGCTCCGCTTGAAGTGGTGGAAGAGGAGAACCCATGTAGCGATGGCCAAATATTTGAACAGCCACGGCCACAGGAAGGCAACGCTGGCAATTTGTCACAAGAGGTGGACGATGATGAGACACAATTGCCACGAAGTGAGGAGGAGGACCGTGGTGCGGAAGTGGAAGAGGAGGAGGTGGTGGATGATCAAGTAACTGACCCAACGTGGCAGGAGGACACGCAGAGCGAGGCCAGCAACCTTCTTGTTAAACCACTCTGAATTCCACGTCTCTTTCAAGGGGCATTAAAACCATTTTCTTAAGCTACTGTGACCTACACGTCTCTTCCAAGGGGCATTAAAACTGTCTTGTTAAACCACTCTGAACTCCACGTCTCTTTCAAGGGGCATTAAAACCATTTTCTTAAGCTACTGTGACCTACACGTCTCTTCCAAGGGGCATTAAAACTGTCTTGTTAAACCACTCTGAACTCCACGTCTCTTCCAAGGGGCAATAAAACCGTCTTGATAAACCACTCTGAACTCCACGTCTCTTCCAAGGGGCATTGATATTGTCTTTTTATTCCACTGTAACCACCACCACTCTTCCAAGGGGCATTGATATTGTATTTTTATTCCACTGGGACCTCCACCACTCTTCCAAGGGGCATTGATATTGTCTTTTTATTCCACTGGGACCTCCACGTCTCTTCCAAGGGGCATTAATACCGTCTTGTTATGCTACTGTGACCTCCACGTTTCTTCCAAGGAGCATTAAAACCATCTTGTTAAACCACTCTGAACTCCACATCTCTTCCAAGGGGCATTAGAACCGTCTTGTTAAGCTACTGTGACCTCCACGTCTCTTCCAAGGGGCATTAAAAATGTCTTGTTAAGCTACTGTGACCTCCATGTCTCTTCCAAGGGTCATTGATATTGTCTTTTTATTCCACTGTAGCCTCCACCACTCTTCCAAGGGGCATTTATATTGTCTTTTCATTCCACTGGGACCTCCACCACTCTTCCAAGGGGCATTGATATTGTCTATTCATTCCACTCTGACCTCCATGTCTCTTCCAAGGGGCATTAAAACCGTCTTGTTAAGCTACTGTGACCTCCACGTCTCTTCCAAGGGGCATTGATATTGTCTTTTTATTCCACTGCGACCTCCACCACTCTTCCAAGGGACATTGATATTGTCTCTTTATTCCACTGGGACCTCCACCACTCTTCCAAGGGTGATTGATATTGTCTTTTTATTCCACTTGGACCTCCATGTCTCTTCCAAGGGGCATTAAAACCGTCTTGTTAAACCACTCTGAACTCCATGTCTCTTCCAAGGTGCATTAAAATCGACTTGTTAAGCTACTGTGACCTCCACCTCTCTTACAAGGGTCATTGATATTGTCTTTTTATTCCACTGGGACCTCCACCACTCTTCCAAGGGGCATTGATATTGTCTTTTTATTCCACTGGGACCTCCACGTCTCTTCCAAGGGGCGTTAAAACCATCTTGTTAAACCACTCTGAACTCCACAGCTCTTCCAAGGGGCATTGAAATGTTGTTTTTAATTACCTCTAATCTCCATGACTCTTCCAACGGGCATTGCATTTCCTCCTACTTTTAGTCAGCTTTTGCTTTTCAATGCATAGGCGAACACTAATGGAGACCCACTCCCCAATAATGGGTAGAAGGTTTTTAGTACGCTGTAATCCACATCTGTTTCAAGGGGCATTGCAGTTCCTCATAATTTTTGGAAAGCCTTCCATTCACTGCTTAGGTCAACAGTGTACAGGAGACCCAGTTGCTATAAATGGAAAAAAAGGTTTAGTTAAGGCCCTCTGACCTCCATGTCACTTCCAAGGGGCATTGGAGTGCCTCGAAATTTTTGGTAGGCATTGCACTCACTGTATGCCCTTTAACTGTGTAGCCGAACCACTCCTTTTGGTACAGAAACATATCCTACAAGACATGTGTGGTTGACTGGCCTGATATTGATGTGAATGGTCCCTGTTCCTCCTGCTCTTTCTCCTTTGCCACCACCTCATCCATCATTCATCACCTGAAGCTTTGCTTTAACGGGAGTCATAGAACTGGAATAGTAGCAGGAAAACATCCAGCTATCCTTGGAGGAGGTAGGATATGCGCCAAAACGCTGACCTCCTCAGGCCTAGCCACTATTACATACATGCGCTTGCATTCCAAGGAACAGAAAGCTAAGGAGATGGATGGCCTCATGATCATGAATAATTTACTCGTTGTGTAGGAGGCTGACCACTGCTGCTGTCTACCTTCTGAACTTTGTGTTGAAGCCTGATTGACCCAGGACCCGCAATCCTCTATGTCTGGAGGATGTGTTGCATCCCCGCGTCCAACTGTGTCCTGGCTTCCACAATATTAACCCAGTGTGAAGATGTCAGTGAGATGAACCATACCTGGCCACATTCACTTGTCCACATGTTTGTGGTTAGGCTGTCTTTCCCACTAAATGCACTGGGGAGGGCACAGGTATTGTTTTGTTATGCGCGCTTGTGTATAACAAGCACCGGGACAAATAGGGGCGGCTGGGGACCGTTTATGGACACCCGGCCGCCCACAGGCGGCTGGGAACCATGTGTGGGCACCCGGCCGCCCCCTGGCGGCTGGCAACTGAGCGTGGACACCCGGCCGCCGGGTGGCTGGGGAATGAGTATGGATAAAAGGCCGCCAATGCAGCCATGACTTGGTGCCAGATTCCGCCTCCACATGCCTAAAAGGCCCAATTTCAAGTGCAAGCAAGCAAGCAGTATGGTATTGCAGCTTGGGGGTGGGTAGTAGGCTGCATACTTGCGCTTGCATTGCAAGGAATGGGGGAGGTACAATTGATCACTGCCCTGGGACAAGGACTTGCACGGGGATAATTGCAAGTCTGCATCTTCTGATGCGGCAAGGATCACTTCTGATGGGCACACTTTTAGGCAGTGACCTGGGTGTCAGAGATGCTTCCAGGGGTCTTCCCCATGCTGTTCTCATGTCTTTTCAGCACTGTGTGCATGTGTCACACAGCACATGGCCAGATAAGGTTGTAAAATGTTTAAATGACATTTCACGCTAAATGCATTTATCACGGTTGAAAGCAATACAAAAGTGCAAAAATGCATAAAAAATGCTACTTATGAACATAGCCCAAGGTATGGAAGAGTATTTTTGTTTTTGGTTATTTATTTGACCTTATACACAAGCCTTTACCCTGGAAAGGATGTTCCTTAACATATTTCACAGGAAAACAGTTTCAGTTTCGTTTTTGAACGTTTTTTTGTGAGCCCGTAAAAGTGGCTTAATACCTCTGACCACGTTGGTGACAGCAGTGACCTGGGGGTCAGAAATGCTTCCTGGGGCGATCCCCATGCTGTCCCCATGTCATTTGAGCACTGTCACTATCGTTTTGGGCACTTTTTAGGCTTTCTACTGACTGCCATAAAAGGTGGGGGGCCCAGACACATTTCTTGCACAGGGGCCTCAAGCAGTCAGTGTCTGCCACTGCTATACAGTGAATGCAATGGCTAGCAAAAATTTGGAGGAACTCCAATGCCCCTAGCAAGAGACGTAGATATGGTGATATGGTAGATATAGTGGTGATATGGAGGAGGATGTGGAGGGTGAGGATGAGGAGAAGGAGGAGGACAAGAGCAAATAGACAAAATCAGGAAGAGTATAACCATGTCTGGGTGTGAAGACAGAGGTGCATGGGAATAGAGTTAGACCTCCCAAAAATCCACTGTATTTGAGTTTGTGTTATGCTGCTATCATTCGGTGGTGCTGAGAAGTCTGGCCCAATCCAGCCCTTGTTCATTTTTATAAGAGTCAGCCTGTCAGCATTTTCAGTTGATACGCAGATGAGCCTATCGGTTATAATTCCACTGGCGACACTAAAAACCCTCTCTGACAAAATGCTAGTGGAAGGGCAGGACAGGACCTCTAAGGCGTAGAGAGACAGTTCTTGCCACGTGCTCAGCTTGGATACCCAATAATTAAGGCACAGAGGAATAACGGAGGATGTTGGTACGGTCGGCAAGGTACTCCCTCACCATCTTCAAAACGTTTCACTCCTTGTGAGAGTACCCCGCGTCTCAGGGCTTGGGCGATGGGAGGGTCTGAGAAAACTATCCCAGAACTTTGACAGTGTTCCCCTGCCTCTGCTGGAATGCATATGTGTCTCTCTCGCCTGTACTCCTTGGTTGGCCAACCAACTGTGACCTCTGTCGCCAGAGTTTTCAGATGGAAATTTTTTCAATAATTCCGCAACAGGGGCCTTCTCATATTGCCCCATTTTATTAGGCCAGTCCTGCACGAGAATAAGAGACAGAAAGTTCTCATTGTAGCATGGGTCTAGAAGTGTCACCAACCAGTAATGACGGTCAGCCAAAAATTTAGACAACGCGAGGGTCATGGCAAAGGCAGTGTAACATAAATTGTGTGCCAGACTGGTAACAGGCAAGACTCCCGTGTCCACACCAAGAGGACGACTGACCATGCTCTCCTCCTCATCCTCTTCCTCCTCCTCTTCCTCCTCCTCCTTGTCCTCAGGCCATCCACTCTCACAGTTGTGCAGGTAGTACCGTCTATTGCGCAGAAAACTAGCTCCTGTTTTCCTCCTCCTCCTCTTCCTCAATGTCACCCAATCCACGTTGGGATGAGATGAGGCTGGGCTGTGTGGAATCACCCTGTATGGTTCTTTGCTACATCTCATCGTGCTCCGCCTGCAATGCATCCTCTTTAATTGTGAGCAGAGAGTGTTTCAGAAGACAGGGAAGCGGGATGGTGATGCTAATTATGGTCTCATTGCCGCTCACCATCTTGGTGGATTCCTCAAGTTTTGGAGGATGGTACATATGTCTGACATCCATGTCCACTCTTGAGGTCTTATATGTGGAGTCTGAACTGAATACCGACGGCCTTGTTGATGCTGGTAGTCAACAACTCCTGTCTTCTGCTCACAAATCCTTCTCAACATCTGCAGTGTAGAGTTCCAACGTGTGGGGACAACGCAGATCAGTTGGTGAGCTGGAAGCTGCAAACGCTGCTGAAGCACTGCAAGGGCAGCAGAAGCTGTAGCTAACTTTCTAAAATGAGGACACAGGCGGCGTACTTGACAAGCAGATCTGGCAGATCCGGGTAGGTTTTGAGAAACCGCTGAAGAACAAGGTTAATCACATGGGCCAGGCATGGTACGTCAGTAGGCTGTAGTGTCAGCTGTGTCAGCCACAGATCTACCTACTCTTTCAAAACTGTCTACAATTCTTCAGCATTGTGCAGTTTGTCACCTAAGCATATTAGCATTAGCCCCTGTGTGCCCAAACATTGGAGCTTCCCCACAAGTGACCCCATTTTGGAAACTAGACACCCCAAGGCACCTATCTAGATGCATAGTGAGCACTTGAAACCCCCAGGTGCTTCACAAATTGATTCAGAAAAATGAAAAAGTGTTTTTTTTTTCACTTTTTCATTTTTACGAATCAATTTGTGAAGCACCTGGGGGTTCCAAGTGCTCACTATGCATCTAGATAGGTGCCTTGGGGGGTCTAGTTTCCAAAATGGGGTGACTTCTGGGGGAGCTCCAATGTTTGGGCACACAGGGGCTCTCCAAGCGCAACATGGTGCCCGCTAACAAATTGTCGGCTCAATTTGTTAGCGGACACCATATTGCATTTGGAGAGTCTCTGTGAGCCTAAACATTGGAGCTCCTCCACAAGTGACCCCATTTTGGAAACTATACCCCCCAAGGCACCTATATAGATGCATAGTGAGCACTTGGAACCCCTAGGTCCTTCACAAATTGATTAGTAAAAATGAAAAAGTGAAAAAAAAACACTTTTTCATTTTTAAGAATCAATTTGTGAAGCACCTGGGGATTCCAAGTGCTCACTATCCATCCAGATAGGTGCCTTGGGGGGACTAGTTTCCAAAATGGGGTCACTTGTGGGGGAGCTCCAATGTTTGGGCACACAGGGGCTTTCCAAACGCAACATGGCGTCCGCTAATTATTCAAGCAAATTTTACAATCAAAAAGTCAAATGGCGCTCCTTCCCTTCCGAGCCCTGCCGTGCGCCCAAACAGTGTTATTTCCCCACATATGGGGTATCTGCGTGCCCAGGGTAAATTGCACAACAAATTTTAGGGTCCATTTTTTCTTGTTACCCCTGTGAACATTTTTGTGAAAAAAGTTAAATGTTCATTTTTTTCTTCCACATTCCAAAAATTCCTGTGAAGCACCTGAAGGGTTAATAAAGTTCTTGAATGTGGTTTTGAGCACTTTGAGGGGTGCAGTTTTCAGTATGGTGTCACTTTTGGGTATTTTCTGTCATAAAGACCTCTCAAAGTGACTTCAAATGTGATGTGGTCCCAAAAAAAATGGTTTTGTAAATTTTGTTGGAAAAATGAGAAATCGCTGGTCAACTTTTAACCTTTATAGCTCCCTAACAAAAAAAATTTTGGTTCCAAAATTGTGCTGATGTAAAGTAGACATGTGGAAAATGTTATTTATTAACTCTTTTGTGTGGCATATCTCTCTGATTTAAGGGCATAAAAATTCAAATTTTGAAAATTGAAAAATTTTCAAAATTTTGGCCAAATTTCCATTTTTTTCACAAATAAACGCAAGTGATATTGAAGAAATTTTACCACAATCATGAAGTACAATATGTCACAAAAAAAGTTCTCAGAATCAAGGGGATCCGTTGAAGCGTTCCAGAGTAATTACCTCATAAAGTGACAGTGGTCAGAATTGTAAAAATTGGCCTGGTCATTAACGTGCAAACCACCCTCGGGGGTTAAGGGGTTAATCTGAAAACAACACCTTGGACCACTAAGCTACAGTCCAGTTATTTTTCTCCTTGGCCCAGGTAGGACACTTCTGGCGTTGTCTATTGGTCATGAGTGGCTTGATACAAGGAAGGCAACACTTTTAGCCCCTTTCCTGGATACGTGTGTGTGGTGGCTCTTGAAGCAATGACTCTAAAAGCAGTATACTCCTTGGGAAACTCACCCAAATTTTTGAATGGCATTTTCTTAACAATCCTTTCAAGGCTGCGGTTATCCCGATTGCTTGTGCACCTTTTTATTCCACACTTTTTCCTTCCACTAATATGCTTGGATACAGCACTCTGTGAACAGCCAGCTTCTTTATCAATGACCTTTTGTGGCTTATGCTCCTTGTGGAGTGTGTCAATGACTGCCTTCTGAACATCTGTCAAGTCAGCAGTCTTCCCCATGATTGTGGAGCCTACTGAAACAGACTAAGGAACCTTTTTAAATGCTTAGGAAGCCTTTGCAGGTGTTTTTGTTAATTATTCTAATTTACTGAGATAATGACTTTTGTGTTTTCATTGTCTGTAAGCCATAATCATCAACATTAACAGAAATAAACACTTGAAATAGATCAATCTGTTTGTAATGACTCTATATAATATATGAGATTCACTTTTGTTTTGAAGAACTGAAATAAATTATCTTTTTGATGATATTCTAATTTAGTGAGAAGCACTTGTATACTAACAATAAACAAGCAAATCTCTCTCTGACTCAGCAGCTCCTCTCCCTACTCTGCCTGTTTCCGGGGTAGACAGCTCTCTAAAGAGCCCCAAACATACAGGGAGGGGCCTCCAGTACCCACCCAAGCAACCCGGAAATACTCGCCGAATGCCGAGCTTGTTAAGCACAGTGATGCTCGGGCGAGTACCGAGCAGTGGCGAGCACGTTCGCTCATCACTAGATGCCTCCTTAATCAGTGTTGGAACAGTTCTTCTACAAAGTGCTTCTCCTGGGAAATCTTTCTCCTGTGGGTTTTTTTCTAAACTCTTCTTACTGGATGAACATAAATACTCTATTGGGGATTGCAACTACTGGCCATAAATATGGCGCTAGAAGACTGGTGCCATCTAGTGATGAGCGAACGCACTCGCCACTACTCGATACTCGCCCGAGCATCATGGTGCTCGACAAGCTCGGCCAGTATTTCCGGGTTGCTTGGGCGGGAACTCGGGTCCCCTCCCCGCATGTTTGGCGCTCTTTAGAGAGCCAATGAACATGCAGGGATTGCCTGCCATGCACTGTAATGCTGTAGCCATGTTGGTTGTGGGCATTACAGTGATTGGCTGGCCGCACAGCATCATCAGGTCTATATAAGACCTGGCGCCACCATGCTCGTCACAGTCATTCTGGATCAGACAGTGTAGGGAGAGCTGCTGCTGTGTCAGGGAGAGATTTAATCATGTATTAGGTAGCGTAGGAAGAAAAACCATACATTACACATATCCATCTTAACAAACAGTCCTTTTGAGGACTAACTAATCCATCTGCAGAAATATCAGGCAGGCAGTGTATATAGGCAGGCAGGCAGGGTATATAACAGACTGCAGTGCACATAGGACAAGAAGCATTCCAGTTCTGCCTTCTGCTGCTGTTATATTTCTAAAAATAGGCCTAGGTCTCAGGGGCCAGGAATCACTTTTTTTTGCATCTTAATCCTCATAATTTGCTTAAAAATCAATTCAGAGAACACTGAATACATCCAGGTCCTTTCCATATTACAGCGCTAAAGATCCAGCTATTTAAAACTGTGCTTTCTCCGTCACACGGATCACATATACGTTTTCAGAAAATGCTGCCTTTTCTGGCCTGCATTAAAACAAATTTTCAGTTTGTCAGCAAAGTTTTTGACACTGGTTTGCTGTTGAAAACCGTTACCTACAGGCCAGGTATTTAAAACTGTGTTTTCTCCGTCACACGGATTACATATATGTTTTCACAAAATACTGCCATTTCTGGCCTCCATTAAAAGATTTTTTCAGTGTGTCAGTGAAGCAATTGACACCAGAATGCTGTTCAAAACAGTTACCTACAGGCCAGATATTTAAAACCGAGTTTTTTCCGTCACACGGCTCACATATACGTTGTCAGAAAATACTGCCATTTTTAGCCTCCATTAAAAATTTCCTTTAGTGTGTCAGTGAAGCAATTCACACCATTTTGCTGTTCAAACTACTTAGCTACAGGCCAGGTTTTTAAAACTGTGTTTTCTCCGTCACACGGATTACATATACGTTTTCACAAAATACTGCCATTTCTGGCCTCCATTAAAAAAAATTTTCAGTGTGTCAGTGAAGCAATTGACACCAGATTGCTGTTCAAAATAGTTACCTACAGGCCAGGTATTTAAAACTGTTTTCTCTGTCAAGTTCGCTCCAAACTCAGTCATTTGTAGTGAGCGTGGAAGATACTGCCCTACATTTAAAATGGGCAAGGCACGTGGCAAGGGACAGGGAACTGGACGTGATAGTAATGGTGCATGCAGTGGCCGAGGACAAGCCGAAATTGTGCCACAACAAACACCCACATCTTCTCGCCTGACCTTCCTGTCCCAATTTCTAGGGGACCGCAGCACACCACTATTGAACCCAGAGCAGTGTCAAAAGGTTGTTGGTTGGATAGCGGATAATGATTACAGTCACATAGCCACGACCACCACCACCCTGTCTTCCACACGGTTAAGTCTCAGTAGCCGTGAGTCTGGACCGCATATTCTTCACCCTGATCCTCCTTCCTCCCACCATGCCGAGTACCCAGAGACAACTGATCCCACACTTGGAAACTCTGAAGAGCTGTTCACCTTTCCATTTATAGATTTGGGCCTCTCGACCGGTTCACTTGAAGCGGGGCAAGAGGAGATCGCGTGTAGCGATGCCCAAATATTTAAGCAGCCATGGTCACACGAAAGCAACGGTGGGAAAGTGTCACAAGAGGTGGACGATGATGAGACAAAATTGCCAGAAAGTCAGGAGGAGGACCAGGGTGGGGAAGTGGAAGACGAGGTGGTGGACGATATAGTAAGTGACCCAACGTGGCAGGAGGACATGCAGAGCGAGGACAGCAGCACACAGTGGGAGGGAGGCAGAGCACCCCAACAGGCAGGAAGAAGCAGTGTGGTGGCCACAGACAGAAGGCAGGCAACCGTTCCCCTTAACACAAACACGAAGAAGCTGCCAGTACAACTGTTAGGTCTTCCCGAGTCTGCTTGTTTTTTAAAGACTCTGCCAATAACCCCAAAAAGGCCATTTGCACCACCTGCCAGGCCATCATTAGCAGGGGTGGCAAAACGACCAGCCTAACCACCACCAGCCTGATCAGGCACAAGGCAGCAAAGCACCGGACTTTGTGGGCCGCACCCCAGGGTCCAGGAACAGTGTCTGCGGGTGGCACCATTGCTTTTTCCGCTGTTGTGGATGCAAGCCAATCCCCTGTCCATGTTGCATGCGAAGATGCCTCCTGCCCTGCACCTGTCGTTGCCCACTCTCAAGAAGCAGCATCAGGAAGCACGTCCATGTCCTTGTCCCAACGCAGCGTTCAGTTGTCCATACTCCAGTCCTTGGAACGCAAACGCAAATATGCAGCCAATGCCCCACAGGCCACACTACTTTATTCTCACATTTCACGACTGCTTGATCTCAAAATGTTGCCTTTTAGGCTCGTGGAGACGGAAGCATTCTGCAATCTGATGGCGGTTGCCATCCCTCGGTACTCGGTCCCCAGCCACCACTATTTCACCTGGTGTGCCGTCCCCGCATTACACGAGCATGTGTCCCAAAACATTAGCCGGGCTCTCAACAACGCAGTTACAAGTAAAGTCCACCTAACCACAGACACGTGGACAAGTGCTTGTGGGCAGGGACGGTACATCTCACTGACGGCACACTGGGTTAACATAGTGGAAGCTGGGTCCCAGTTGGACCTTGGGACGGAACACGTCCTCCCGACACCAATGAGTGCGGGCCCAAGGTCAATCACGGTTGCCCCCATGGTCTACAGCTCCTGCACCTCATCCTCCTCAGCCTCCTCCTCCTCTTCAGCCTCCATCTCTGAAATGACCACATCAGTTACAAGCCTGAAGCACTGCAGCACTGCCTCGGCCAAGCGGCAACAGGCTGTTCTGAAGCTAATATGCTTAGGTGAAAAACCGCACAATGCTGAAGAGTTGTGGACAGCTCTGAAAGAGCAGGCAGATCTGTGGCTCACACCGATGAACCTACAGCCAGGCATGGTCATGTGTGACAATGGCCGGAACCTGGTGGCGGCTCTGAGGCAAGGCGAGCTCACACATGTACCATGCATACCCTATAACTGTATAGCAGACCCTCTCCTTTCTAATGGGAACATGTCATACCAAGTTACTGTGGCCCTGCTATATGTGTCTTTAAATTCTTAGTGGGGTTTTTCCCAAATTTTGGCAGCTCTTGCAGTCACAGCATGGGCATTACCACTTATAGGAGACCCGCTCCTTTATAATGGGAACATTTTTTTTACTGAGACCCACCTCTATGTCTCTTCAAAGGGGTATTGGGTTGCGTCCAAATTTTTGGCAGCCCTTGCAGTCACTGGATACGCAATAACAGTATATGAGACCCACTTGTTAATAATGAGAACAACAAAGGATAGCCGGCTGAAGGCTCTCTAACAATAGCTAGGGCCGACTGCTGGCCTTTTAAGAATAGTAAGGGCCGTCTTATGTCCCTATAATAATAGGCTTTATGACTTTCAGAGTCCCTCCATCATAAATAAATCAGGAAGTGTCTGATGATGTGTCACACACCACATTGCCAGCTTGCCAGCTAAGGTTGTAAAATGTTAAAATGACATTTCCCGGTTAATGTATTTGTCTTAAAAAACCCTTAAAAAATAGGATCTTTCTTTAGTATAAAAAAAGAGTGTCACCAATTTAACAACAATGTAATCACATTGTTCAGCTCATGCACCTCCTCCTCCTTCTCCGAAATGACTACATCAGTCACAAGCTGACAGCACTGCAGCACTGCTTTGGCCAAGCGGCAACAGGCTGTGCTGAAGATAACATGCTTAATGCTTAATTGACAAACCGCCCAGCGCTGCAGAGTTGTTGAAAGCTGTAACACAGCAGCCTGATCTGTGGCTCTCACCGCTGAACATACAGCCAGGCATGGTCGTGTGTGACCATGGGCGGAACCTGGTGACGGAGAAATGACAGCCGGGATAGATACGGTTTCCCTCTATGCCAGTCCTTTCACCGAGTTAAAGAATATGGCTGTGGTGAAATACAATTCCCACTGAGAAGCTGTTTCAGATTGAAAAACATTGTGCCCACCAGAGGATTTGATTCTGAGGGCTAACCTTTCTCCCCCGCTCAAGCGCCCCATAGCAGCTGCAAAGTTAGCGCTATCTTGAACTTTCCTGAGGTAGAAGCCAAGGCACACCAGAGGATTCTCTGGTGGGACCGTCCAACCCTGCCGAGAAGCAGTCCTGGCTAAGAAAAGTGTGTGGAAAGGTTCCCAAACACTCTATGGCTGCTTTTTTAAGGGATCGGCCATGCTTATGCAAGTTATTTCTCAAACCGCATTACAGATCAGGCCATTGTCCAACTCTGTATTCAAGAAATTAAATGCGTAAAGAAAGATGTGTGCGTGTGTCAAACCGACAAGGGCGAGTTGATGCTGGATGGGCTGCGATTGCTTCTTCAACAAGCTGCATTACAGGACTTCCTGTGAGAAATGACATGCAGGGTAAATAGGGTTTCACTCTATGCCAGTCCATTCACTGAGCTAAATACAACTGTCAGCAAAAAAAAGTTGTGCACTGGCTCCGTACCATCCCTGGCCACATTCACCTGGCCACATTCACCTGTCCACGTGTTTGTGGTTAGGCGGTCCTTCCCAGTAAGTGCACTGGGGAGGGCACGGGTAATGTTGTGGGACCCGTGCTTGTGGAAGGCGGAGGCGATACCGGGAAATATAGTGGCGGCTGGGGACCGAGTATGGACACCCGGCCGCCGCCGGCATGAGGTTGTGAAAAGTTTCTGCCTCCAAGAGCTTAAAAGGCCAAATTTCAAGTACAAAAATCTGCCCAGAAATCTGGCAGTTTAGTGTTGCGGCCTGTGGGTGGGTGGGTGGCTGGCTGCATACTTGCACTTGCATTCCAAGTAACAGAAAACTAAGATGGTGGCCTCTATCATCATCATGGCCTCACCTCAGCACTATGAACTCTCCTGAAGGAGAAGCCAGGGCCCGCCGAAGGAGTCTCCGGGTCTCTGGTGGGCCCGTCCAACCCTGCCGAAAAGCAGCCCTGGCTAAGAAAAGTGTGGGGGAAGGTTCCCGGACACTCTATGGCTGCTTTTTTTATGTGGATCAGCCATGCTTATGCATGTTATTTCTCAAACCGCATTACAAATCAGGCCATTGTCCAACTCTGTATTCAAGAAATTAAATGCACAAAGAAAGATGTGTGTGTCTGTCAAAGCACCACCAAAAAGGGCCAGTTGATGTTGGACGGGCTGCCATTGCTTCTGCAACAAGCTGCTTTACATGACTTTCTGTGAGAAATTACATGCAGGGTAGATAGGGCTTCCCTCTTTGCCAGTCCTTTCACCGAGCTAAATACAACTGTCAGCAAAAAAAAGTTGTGGACTGGCTCCATACCGTCCCTTGCCACATACACCTGTCCACGTGTTTGTGGTTAGGCGGTCCTTCGAAGTAAGTGCACTGGGGAGGGCACGGATAATGTTGTCGGACCCGTGCTTGTGGAAGGCAGAGGCGATACCGGGAAATATAGTGACCGCTGGGGACCAAGTGTGGACACCCGGGCGCCGCCAGCATGAGGTTGTGAAAGGCTTCCGCCTCTACGAGCTTAATAAGCCACATTTCAAGTGCAAGCAGCTGTCAAAAATTTGGCAGTATAGTATTGCAGCCTGTGGGTGGGTGGCTGTCTGGCTGCATACTTGCGCTTGCATTCCAGGGAATGGGGTAGGGACAATTGAATGCTGCAGTGGGACAAGGACGTGGACGGTGATTGTTGCAAGTCTGCAATGACAGGTGCATGGCGGGCGGCATCTTCACATGCGCCAAGGATCACTTATGATGGGCACACTTTTAGGCAGTGACCTGGAAGTCAGAGATGCTTCCAGAGGTCTTCCCCATACTGTTCCCATGTCTTTTCAGCACTGTATGCATGTGTCTGATGATGTGTCACACACCACATGGCCAGATAAGGTTGTAAAATGTTAAAATTACATATCCTGGTGAATGCATTTGTCTTGGTTGAAAGCAACGCAAAAGTGCAAAAACGCATCATAAACGCAATGTGTGAACATAGGTGTGGAGGAGTATTTTTGGTTTTGGTTATTTATTTTGCCTTCTATACAAGTCATTACACTGGAAAGGATGTTCCTTAACATATTTCCCAGGAAAATCCATTTTGGTTTAGTTTTTGTATGTTTCATTGTGAGTCCGTAAAAGTGGCGTAATACTCTGTCAACATTGTTAACAGCAGTGAACTGGGAGTCAGAAATGCTTCCAGGGGTCTTCCCCATGCTGTCCCCATGTCATTTGAGCACTGTTCCGCAATTTTTAGGCCCTCTGCAGACCGCCGGGGGGAGCCGCCTGAAAAATGCTGGAGTTTCCCATAGACTTACATTGAGCTCGGTGCTCGGGTCGAGCACCCGAGTATACCAATTTGCTCAACCCGAGCAACGAGTACCCGAGCATTTTAGTGCTCACTAGTGATGAGCGAGCATGCGCGCCACTGCTCGGTACTCGCCCGAGCATCTCAGTACTCGAGATGCTCGGAGCTCGCCGAGTACTTTCGAGATGCTCAGGCGGGAGCTCGGGTACCCGTCTCCATGTTTGGCGCTATTTAGTGCACCAATCATGCAGGGATTGTCTGCCACTCACTGTAATGTCACAGCCATGGTGGTTGTGGCATTACAGTGATTTCCCAAATCATTGGGAACAGTGCTCACAGTGAGACATGAAAAACCGGCAATTCATCAGAGGCATACACCGGTACCCGACAATTTAGAACAAAAAGAATAGAGCATCACACATAGATTAGCTAGATAGAAACATGTCAGTCACATATATAATAAGTACAGTGACTGATGGTTACTGTACTTGTCATTTAGTGTTAAAATAAAGGATTTATTAAAAAAAAAATTGGCGTGGGCTTCCACTTAATTTTAGTCTCCAGCGGAGGTTAAGCAGACGGCTGGGGCAGATGTTTAAATCCTGGGAAGGGGGTATTACCCACGGAGCTTCCCAGGCTACTAATGTCAGCCCCCAGCTGAATACCTAGCCATTACAAGCTATTAAAATGGGGGACCCCCCAAAAAAATGACGTGGGGTCCCCCCTATTTTAATAGCTAGCAAAGGCTAGGTAGACAGGTGGGGGCTGATATTAATAGCCCAGGAAGGGTGCACTGAATATTGGCCCCCTCCCAAGCTTGAAACACCATCCGTCAGCCACACTTAGCCTTGCTCTTCCCACTGTTCTGTAGAGGTGGCAGTGGGGTAATAGGGCTGGGGTTGATGTCAGCTTATAATTAGTGTTGAGCCACCCCCCTAGTGTTTGAGTTCGGTTTGGTTCGTCGAACATCCGTATGTTCGCCGAACTGTTCGTCGAACTGTTCGTCGAACACCTTCGAACACTGTTAAAACCAATGGCAGGCAAACAAAAACACATAGAAACACATAGAAAACACCTTCAAAGGTGTCCAAAAGCTGACAAACTGCTCAGAAGACACAACTAACACATGGAAAAGTGACAAGTACATATAGTCATGCGAAAAGAAAAGAGGTGGAGGAGTAAAAGGAGGAGGAGACACAGATATAGGCATGTCATGCCCTTCTAAAACCAAAAAAGTGCGAAGCCGACACGGCCAGTCCGTTCCTGCCCGTGTGACCTCCATGTCGCCTGCTTTGTGCCAGAGCTGCGGTGGACCCTGACTGCCAGCCCCCCTCTCCCAATACTGGTGCCTGTCCGCTGGTGGGTCGAGCGAGCCCCCCTGTGGCGGAGGCAGGTCTAAGCTTTTTAATTTAAATTGTCTCTCTAATTTGAATGAATACACTTTAAATCCATTTACAAGAATCTATTGGAGGGCAAGTCTCATTCCAGCAGCCACGTAATTCCAGCTCCAGTAGCGTCCACTAAAGCTGCTGCAGTTAAAAAGCTTTTATAACGATCGAGCTCGGCGGTCCACCGCAAGGCGTCCTACCGCCAGTCCCAGCCCCTATGCGTTGGGGTGCCTCCTGATGCTCTTCACTGTGTATCCCGGGGTCCCAAAGCATTTCCTTTGAAAAAATTAAGTGTCCAAACTACAGGTGGTGTAGTTGCTTAACAGCTGGGATAATCCGCTGACAAGCAGACACTGCTACTAGGCACAAAGTATTTCCTGGGCTAGATGCAGTTAAAATTTGTAATTAGATACTCTCGTTGGATGCTGAGAAAGCATTCCATAGAGTCTCCTGGCACGCCATATATGATTCTCTTAAAAAGCTTGGGGTAGGGGTCTAGGGGACCCTTTTATAGCCAAAATCACGGCCCTATATCGCAATACGTCACCTAGGCTGAAGATAAATAGAACTGTAGCACACCGAGGGCTCGGTTGCTACAGAGGTATTGCACCTCACCCAGAGGTGTGATATCTCACTCTCAGGAAAGGATGGAGTGTGGATCAGGACCCCAACACCTGCATGCATTACACCACATTGCCGTGGGGCAGGGCGACCAATATGCCCCTGAGATGGGCACGAGATGTCGGCTCAATTTGTTAGCGGACACCATATTGCATGTGGAGAGTCCCTGTGAGCCCAAACATTGGAGCTCCTCCACAAGTGACCCCATTTTGGAAACTAGACCCCCAAAGGCACCTATATAGATGCATAGTGAGCACTTGGAACCCCTAGGTCCTTCACAAATTGATTAGTAAAAATGAAAAAGTGAAAAAGATAACACTTTTTCATTTTTACAAATCAATTTGTGAAGCACCTGGGGGTAGCAAGTGCTCACTATGCATCTAGAAAAGTGCCATGGGGGGGGTCTAGTTTCCAAAATGGGGTCACTTGTGGGGGAGCTCCAATGTTTGGGCACACAGGGGCTCTCCAAACGCAACTTGGCGTCCGCTAATTATTCAAGCAAATTTTACAATCAAAAAGTCAAATGGCGCTCCTTCCCTTCCGAGCCCTGCCGTGCTCCCAAACAGTGTTTTTTCCCCACATATGGGGTATCTGCGTGCCCAGGGTAAATTGCACAACAAATTTTGTGGTCCATTTTTTCTTGTTACCCCTGTGAAAATAAAAAACATTGGGTCTAAAGTAACATTTTTGTGAAAAAAGTTAAATGTTCATTTTTTTCTTCCACATTCCAAAAATTCCTGTGAAGCACCTGAGGGGTTAATAAAGTTCTTGAATGTGGTTTTGAGCACTTTGAGGGGTGCAGTTTTCAGTATGGTGTCACTTTTGGGTATTTTCTGTCATAAAGATCTCTCAAAGTGACTTCAAATGTGATGTGGTCCCTAAAAAAATGGATTTGTAAATTTTGTTGGAAAAATGAGAAATCGCTGGTCAACTTTTAACCCTTATAGCTCCCTAACAAAAAAAATTTTGGTTCCAAAATTGTGCTGATGTAAAGTAGACATGTGGAAAATGTTATTTATTAACTCTTTTGTGTGACATATCTCTCTGATTTAAGGGCATAAAAATTCAAATTTTGAAAATTGAAAAATTTTCAAAATTTTGGCCAAATTTCCATTTTTTTCACAAATAAACGCAAGTGATATTGAAGAAATTTTACCACAATCATGAAGTACAATATGTCACAAAAAAACTTTCTCAGAATCAAGGGGATCCGTTGAAGCGTTCCAGAGTAATTACCTTATAAAGTGACAGTGGTCAGAATTGTAAAAATTGGCCTGGTCATTAACGTGCAAACCACCCTCGGGGGTTAAGGGGTTAATCTGAAAACAACACCTTGGACCACTAAGCTACAGTCCAGTTATTTTTCTCCTTGGCCCAGGTAGGACGCTTCTGGCGTTGTCTATTGGTCATGAGTGGCTTGATACAAGGAAGGCAACACTTTTAGCCCCTTTCCTGGATACGTCTGTGTGTGATGGCTCATGAAGCAATGACTCTAAAAGCAGTATACTCCTTGGGAATCTCACCCAAATTTTTGAATGGCATTTTCTTAACAATCCGTTCAAGGCTGCGGTTATCCCGATTGCTTGTGCACCTTTTTATTCCACACTTTTTCCTTCCACTAATATGCTTGGATACAGCACTCTGTGAACAGCCAGCTTCTTTATCAATGACCTTTTGTGGCTTATGCTCCTTGTGGAGTGTGTAAATGACTGCCTTCTGAACATCTGTCAAGTCAGCAGTCTTCCCCATGATTGTGGAGCCTACTGAAACAGACTAAGGGACCTTTTTAAATGCTTAGGGAGCCTTTGCAGGTGTTTTTGTTAATTATTCTAATTTACTGAGATAATGACTTTTGTGTTTTCATTGTCTGTAAGCCATAATCATCAACATTAACAGAAATAAACACTTGAAATAGATCAATCTGTTTGTAATGACTCTATATAATATATGAGTTTCACTTTTGTTTTGAAGAACTGAAATAAATTATCTTTTTGATGATATTCTAATTTAGTGAGAAGCACTTGTATACTAACAATAAACAAGCAAATCTCTCCCTGACTCAGCAGCACCTCTCCCTACTAGTGTTGAGCCACCCCCGTAGTGTTCGAGTTCGGTTCGGTTCGTCGAACACCCGTGTGTTCGCCGAACTGTTCGTCGAACACCTTCGAACACCGTTAAAACCAATGGCAGGCAAACAAAAACACATAGAAACACATAGAAAACACCTTCAAAGGTGTCCAAAAGCTGACAAACTGCTCAGAAGACATAACTAACACATGGAAAAGTGACAAGTACATATAGTCATGCGAAAATAAAAGAGGTGGAGGAGTAAAAGGAGGGGGAGACACAGATATAGGCATGTCATGCCCTTCTAAAATCCAAAAAGTGAGAAGCCGACACGGCCAGTCCGCTCCTGCCCGTGCCACCTCCGTGTCGCCGGGTTTGTGCCAGAGCCGCGGTGAACCCTGACGGCCAGCCCCCCTCTCCCAATACTGGTGCCTGTCCGCTGGTGGGTCGAGCGAGCCCCCCTGTGGTGGAGGCAGCTCTAAGCTTTTTAATTTAAATTGTCTCTCTAATTTGAATGAATACACTTTAAATCCATTTACAAGGATCTATTGGAGGGCAAGTCTCATGCCAGCAGCCGCGGTAATTCCAGCTCCAGTAGCGTCCACTAAAGCTGCTGCAGTTAAAAAGCTTTTATAAGGATCGATCGAGCTCGGCTGTCCACCGCAAGGCATCCTACTGCCAGTCCCAGCCCCTATGCCTTGGGGTGCCTCCTGATGCTCTTCACTAAGTATCCCATGGTCCCGAAGCATTTCCTTTGAAAAAATTAAGTGTCTAAACTACAGGTGGTGTAGCTTGCTTAACAGCCGGGATAATCCGCTGACTAGCAGACACTGCTACTAGGCACAAAGTATTTCCTGGGCTAGATGCAGTTAAAAATTTGTAATTAGATACTCTCGTTGGATGCTGAGAGAGCATTCCATAGAGTCTCCTGGCACGCCATATATGATTCTCTTAAAGAGCTTGGGGTAGGGGTCTAGGGGACCCTTTTATAGCCAAAATCACGGCCCTGTATCGCAATACGTCACCTAGGCTGAAGATAAATGGAACTGTAGCACCCTGAGGGCTCGGTTGCTACAGACGTATTGCACCTCACCCAGAGGTGTGATATCTCACTCTCAGGTAAGGATGGAGTGTGGATCAGGACCCGACACCTGCATGCATTACACCACATTGCCGTGGGGCAGGGCGACCAATATGCCCCTGAGATGGGCACGACAGTCCCTTTCCCTGGCTGGAGTGGGGGGAGGGAACACTGAGGAAGGGGAACCCTGTAGTGCAGGAGCAGGGAGGAAGCAGTTCCTGGGTGCATTGAGAAGGGAGTATAAAAGGTGGGCACCATCTTAGTTCAGTGCAGAGAAGTCTGAGCAGAAGTGGCAGGGAGCAGGGGCTCTGCATGAGCTCTGCTCCGGAGGCGGGCCTAGTAACAGAGGCCCAGGCCTGCAAGAGGGAGAAGGAAGGAAGAGGAGCGGAGAAGGCTCCAGGAACGAGGAATGAAGGGATCCCAGGGGTGCGGACGGGCGAGTCGCCACCGCACGCCCGAATCCACCTGCGTGGAGGGGTCAGGCCAAAGGGGGAGACCGGTCCCCGAACTAGTGGAGGCAGGAAACGACCCTCAGCTAGAAACCGGAGGCTCTGACATTTTATGTGGCGCAGCCCCTTGCTCCACCCGCTAGGAAGGCACCACATAGGGTCAGGGAAACTGGCGCCAAGTTTACCAAGAGGAGGCCCGAGGCAGCCGGACAGAAGTGTTGGTAAGAAAGGCCAGACAAAGGACACACAAAGGGGGTCCTGTGAAGCGCTCCAAAGTTATCTGGGAGTTGTCTGAGCCCCTCACCTGGTGAGCACAGTACGACGTGGGCAGCCGTTACCTGCAGACGTGGTCTGGATAATAAGAACTGTGAGTAAAGGCCCTGAACTGCATCACTGACTCCGTGTCGTTACTGCTGCTGCCCTGCACCATCACCCCCATCCTCCGCATACACTGCCCTGAGGCTATACTCCTCCCGTGGGGAGTTATGCTACGCTCTGCTGCACCCACAACACCAGCCTTAGCGGTCTGCCCTGTAGCGGCGGTTCACTCTGACCGCAATCCACGGGTGGCGTAGTCGGACATTTAAACATCAAAACCACATAAATAGTTCCGCCACTGGTTTGACCGCCCTGAGCCACGGAACCGGATCGCCGCCACGAAGACTACAACCACCAGCATCCATCAAAAAGGGTCCGGCTCCGGGTGTCCCAAGGCCCAGGGGGTGCGTCAGAACATTTTCATCACCTTTCACAATCACCAATGGGACAAGGCAGGGATGTCCTCTGTCCCCTCTCTTATACATCCTAGTGACGGAGCACCTGCTCTCATCAATTCGCCATAACCCCAATATTAGGTGGATTGAGGTGGGAGGCACCGAGTACAAGTGCTCTCTATTTGCTGATGATGTCCTAGTATATATCACTCAATCACATATATCCATCCCTGCTGTTATGGCTGAAATAGATCACTTTGTTACATGGTAAAATTTTAAAATCAATGCAGCGAAGTCTGAGGCCCTCGATGTCTCCCTCCCTAAATCCATATAGGATTCCATCCAGTCCAACTTTCCCTTTGCCTGGCCCTCACAGGGTATCAAATACTTAGGAATTCCTATTCATAGAGACCTCTCCCATCTATGTTATCTTAATTTTGGGCCCTTTATTGAACAATTCCATACAGACCACGGTTGGCAAGTTAGAACTGTAAGATTCACTACGTGAACCACTGGTGTTTTGTGGAAAAGCACATGTACACCGCGTTCCAAATTATTATGCAAAAAGTGTTTAGGAGTGATAAGGGAAGAATTTGTTTGTTTGTCAGTAGAGATGAGCGTTGTTCTACTCGAACTGTTCGCCAATCTCAAATTCGAGCTGTTTTGGGCGGTGTTCGAGCCGGTCGGCGAACACGAACAATTTGAGAAAAATTCGGCTGTTCGAGGTTATGTTCGATAACTGTTCGTGCACCAAAATCATAACTGGATTTTTTCTCAGTAATGATGAAAATTAATGTTAATACGCAGTTTGAGTGTACAGCGGGGCGGGGGGAGGGGCAGGGGATGGATCTCTGCAGGAACAATGAAGATCTCCATTTTTTTTTCTCTTTCCCGCATTTGCAGTGGGGAGGTGCAATCTGTCAGCCTATCAGCAGCGCACACACGGAGCGAAGTGCTTTTTTTCACACAAGCAAGGGCATGTGTGATTGGCAGTGTATGTCACATGTCCTTGCCCTATAAGACCAAGCCATTTTCCCCGTCGCCACCATTTTCTCACTGCTGCAGCTGCGTGTTAGACGGCACCGCTGTTGCTGTGTGCGCTATACCTTGTTAATTTCAAGCCAATTTTCGCACAAATATACAGATAGCTTGGGAGTAGGGAATAGTTGTGATTGCAGTCCTTTTAAGGACTAGGTTACAGCATTTCCTACGACTTTTATCAGGCAGGTCTGTGCTCTTAAATAGATAGATTGTGGGAGTAAAGACTAATTGTAATTGGAGTCCTTTTCAGGACTAGGTTACATCAGTTCCTATCAGTTTTTGCCAGGCAGGTCTGTGCCAGTGCTGTGCAAGTTTTTTTCACAGCATTTGGCTGAATCTAGCAAAGCTAATCCTTTTTGGCCTATTGCAGAGTGTGTTAGTCAGTGGAGTAGCCTATCTGTGTTGCAAGATATACCACCTGTGTATAGAATACCAATTTTTTTACTGCACCTAGTGAAGTAAAATCTTTTGGGCATAGCATGATTCTATTAGTCCATCTATACTGACCTCCATCAGGTTGCAAACTGAATATAATTTTTTTCTGCATCTAGCTCTGAAAAAATATTTGGGCTTCTAGCGGTGTGTGGGACTTGGTCTATTAGTCCATCTATACTGACCTCCATCAGGTTGCAAATTAAAAATAATTTTTTTCTGCATGTAGCTCTGAAAAAATATTTGGGCTTCTAGCAGTGTGTGGGACTTGGTCTATTAGTCCATCTATACTGACCTCCATCAGGTTGCAAATTAAAATAATTTTTTTCTTCATTTATCTCTGAAAAAATATTTGGGCTTCTAGCAGCGTGTGGGACATGTTCTATTAGTCCATCTATACTGACCTCCATCAGGTTGCAAATTAAAAATAATTTTTTTCTGCATCTAGCTCTGAAAAAATATTTGGGCTTCTAGCAGTGTGTGGGACTTGGTCTATTAGTCCATCTATACTGACCTCCATCAGGTTGCAAATTAAAAATAATTTTTTTCTGCATCTAGCTCTGAAAAAATATTTGGGCTTCTAGCAGTGTGTGGGACTTGGTCTATTAGTCCATCTATACTGACCTCCATCAGGTTGCAAATTAAAAATAATTTTTTTCTGCATCTAGCTCTGAAAAAATATTTGGGCTTCTAGCAGTGTGTGGGACTTGGTCTATTAGTCCATCTATACTGACCTCCATCAGGTTGCAAATTAAAAATAATTTTTTTCTGCATCTAGCTCTGAAAAAATATTTGGGCTTCTAGCAGTGTGTGGGACTTGGTCTATTAGTCCATCTATACTGACCTCCATCAGGTTGCAAATTAAAAATAATTTTTTTCTGCATCTAGCTCTGAAAAAATATTTGGGCTTCTAGCAGTGTGTGGGACTTGGTCTATTAGTCCATCTATACTGACCTCCATCAGGTTGCAAATTGAATAAAAAAATTTTCTGCATCTAGCTCTGAAAAAATATTTGGGCTTCTAGCGGTGTGTGGGACTTGGTCTATTAGTCCATCTATACTGACCTCCATCAGGTTGCAAATTAAAAATAATTTTTTTCTGCATCTAGCTCTGAAAAAATATTTGGGCTTCTAGCAGTGTGTGGGACTTGGTCTATTAGTCCATCTATACTGACCTCCATCAGGTTGCAAATTAAAAATAATTTTTTTCTGCATCTAGCTCTGAAAAAATATTTGGGCTTCTAGCAGTGTGTGGGACTTGGTCTATTAGTCCATCTATACTGACCTCCATCAGGTTGCAAATTGAATAAAAAAAATTTCTGCATCTAGCTCTGAAAAAATATTTGGGCTTCTAGCGGTGTGTGGGACTTGGTCTATTAGTCCATCTATAATGACCTCCATCAGGTTGCAAATTAAAAATAATTTTTTTCTGCATCTAGCTCTGAAAAAATATTTGGGCTTCTAGAAGTGTGTGGGACTTGGTCTATTAGTCCATCTATACTGACCTCCATCAGGTTGCAAATTGAATAAAAAAATTTTCTGCATCTAGCTCTGAAAAAATATTTGGGCTTCTAGCAGCGTGTGGGACATGTTCTATTAGTCCATCTATACTGACCTCCATCAGGTTGCAAATTAAAAATAATTTTTTTCTGCATCTAGCTCTGAAAAAATATTTGGGCTTCTAGCAGTGTGTGGGACTTGGTCTATTAGTCCATCTATACTGACCTCCATCAGGTTGCAAATTAAAAATAATTTTTTTCTGCATCTAGCTCTGAAAAAATATTTGGGCTTCTAGCAGTGTGTGGGACTTGGTCTATTAGTCCATCTATACTGACCTCCATCAGGTTGCAAATTAAAAATAATTTTTTTCTGCATCTAGCTCTGAAAAAATATTTGGGCTTCTAGCAGTGTGTGGGACTTGGTCTATTAGTCCATCTATACTGACCTCCATCAGGTTGCAAATTAAAAATAATTTTTTTCTGCATCTAGCTCTGAAAAAATATTTGGGCTTCTAGCAGTGTGTGGGACTTGGTCTATTAGTCCATCTATACTGACCTCCATCAGGTTGCAAATTAAAAATAATTTTTTTCTGCATCTAGCTCTGAAAAAATATTTGGGCTTCTAGCAGTGTGTGGGACTTGGTCTATTAGTCCATCTATACTGACCTCCATCAGGTTGCAAATTGAATAAAAAAATTTTCTGCATCTAGCTCTGAAAAAATATTTGGGCTTCTAGCGGTGTGTGGGACTTGGTCTATTAGTCCATCTATACTGACCTCCATCAGGTTGCAAATTAAAAATAATTTTTTTCTGCATCTAGCTCTGAAAAAATATTTGGGCTTCTAGCAGTGTGTGGGACTTGGTCTATTAGTCCATCTATACTGACCTCCATCAGGTTGCAAATTAAAAATAATTTTTTTCTGCATCTAGCTCTGAAAAAATATTTGGGCTTCTAGCAGTGTGTGGGACTTGGTCTATTAGTCCATCTATACTGACCTCCATCAGGTTGCAAATTGAATAAAAAAAATTTCTGCATCTAGCTCTGAAAAAATATTTGGGCTTCTAGCGGTGTGTGGGACTTGGTCTATTAGTCCATCTATAATGACCTCCATCAGGTTGCAAATTAAAAATAATTTTTTTCTGCATCTAGCTCTGAAAAAATATTTGGGCTTCTAGAAGTGTGTGGGACTTGGTCTATTAGTCCATCTATACTGACCTCCATCAGGTTGCAAATTGAATAAAAAAATTTTCTGCATCTAGCTCTGAAAAAATATTTGGGCTTCTAGCGGTGTGTGGGACTTGGTCTATTAGTCCATCTATACTGACCTCCATCAGGTTGCAAATTAAAAATAATTTTTTTCTGCATCTAGCTCTGAAAAAATATTTGGGCTTCTAGCAGTGTGTGGGACTTGGTCTATTAGTCCATCTATACTGACCTCCATCAGGTTGCAAATTGAATAAAAAAATTTTCTGCATCTAGCTCTGAAAAAATATTTGGGCTTCTAGCGGTGTGTGGGACTTGGTCTATTAGTCCATCTATACTGACCTCCATCAGGTTGCAAATTAAAAATAATTTTTTTCTGCATCTAGCTCTGAAAAAATATTTGGGCTTCTAGCAGTGTGTGGGACTTGGTCTATTAGTCCATCTATACTGACCTCCATCAGGTTGCAAATTAAAAATAATTTTTTTCTTCATTTAGCTCTGAAAAAATATTTGGGCTTCTAGCAGTGTGTGGGACTTGTTCTATTAGTCCTTCTATACTGACGTCCAGCAGGTTGCAAATTGAATATAATTTTTTTCTGCATCTAGCTCTGAAAAAATATTTGGGCTTCTAGCGGTGTGTGGGACTTGGTCTATTAGTCCATCTATACTGACCTCCATCAGGTTGCAAATTAAAAATAATTTTTTTCTGCATCTAGCTCTGAAAAAATATTTGGGCTTCTTGCAGTGTGTGGGACTTGGTCTATTAGTCCATCTATACTGACCTCCATCAGGTTGCAAATTAAAAATAATTTTTTTCTGCATCTAGCTCTGAAAAAATATTTGGGCTTCTAGCAGTGTGTGGGACTTGGTCTATTAGTCCATCTATACTGACCTCCATCAGGTTGCAAATTGAATAAAAAAAATTTCTGCATCTAGCTCTGAAAAAATATTTGGGCTTCTAGCGGTTTGTGGGACTTGGTCTATTAGTCCATCTATACTGACCTCCATCAGGTTGCAAATTAAAAATAATTTTTTTCTGCATCTAGCTCTGAAAAAATATTTGGGCTTCTAGCAGTGTGTGGGACTTGGTCTATTAGTCCATCTATACTGACCTCCATCAGGTTGCAAATTGAATAAAAAAATTTTCTGCATCTAGCTCTGAAAAAATATTTGGGCTTCTAGCGGTGTGTGGGACTTGGTCTATTAGTCCATCTATACTGACCTCCATCAGGTTGCAAATTAAAAATAATTTTTTTCTGCATCTAGCTCTGAAAAAATATTTGGGCTTCTAGCGGTGTGTGGGACTTGGTCTATTAGTCCATCTATACTGACCTCCATCAGGTTGCAAATTAAAAATAATTTTTTTCTGCATGTAGCTCTGAAAAAATATTTGGGCTTCTAGCAGTGTGTGGGACTTGGTCTATTAGTCCATCTATACTGACCTCCATCAGGTTGCAAATTAAAATAATTTTTTTCTTCATTTATCTCTGAAAAAATATTTGGGCTTCTAGCAGCGTGTGGGACATGTTCTATTAGTCCATCTATTCTGACCTCCATCAGGTTGCAAATTAAAAATAATTTTTTTCTGCATCTAGCTCTGAAAAAATATTTGGGCTTCTAGCAGTGTGTGGGACTTGGTCTATTAGTCCATCTATACTGACCTCCATCAGGTTGCAAATTAAAAATAATTTTTTTCTGCATCTAGCTCTGAAAAAATATTTGGGCTTCTAGCAGTGTGTGGGACTTGGTCTATTAGTCCATCTATACTGACCTCCATCAGGTTGCAAATTAAAAATAATTTTTTTCTGCATCTAGCTCTGAAAAAATATTTGGGCTTCTAGCAGTGTGTGGGACTTGGTCTATTAGTCCATCTATACTGACCTCCATCAGGTTGCAAATTAAAAATAATTTTTTTCTGCATCTAGCTCTGAAAAAATATTTGGGCTTCTAGCAGTGTGTGGGACTTGGTCTATTAGTCCATCTATACTGACCTCCATCAGGTTGCAAATTAAAAATAATTTTTTTCTGCATCTAGCTCTGAAAAAATATTTGGGCTTCTAGCAGTGTGTGGGACTTGGTCTATTAGTCCATCTATACTGACCTCCATCAGGTTGCAAATTGAATAAAAAAATTTTCTGCATCTAGCTCTGAAAAAATATTTGGGCTTCTAGCGGTGTGTGGGACTTGGTCTATTAGTCCATCTATACTGACCTCCATCAGGTTGCAAATTAAAAATAATTTTTTTCTGCATCTAGCTCTGAAAAAATATTTGGGCTTCTAGCAGTGTGTGGGACTTGGTCTATTAGTCCATCTATACTGACCTCCATCAGGTTGCAAATTAAAAATAATTTTTTTCTGCATCTAGCTCTGAAAAAATATTTGGGCTTCTAGCAGTGTGTGGGACTTGGTCTATTAGTCCATCTATACTGACCTCCATCAGGTTGCAAATTGAATAAAAAAAATTTCTGCATCTAGCTCTGAAAAAATATTTGGGCTTCTAGCGGTGTGTGGGACTTGGTCTATTAGTCCATCTATAATGACCTCCATCAGGTTGCAAATTAAAAATAATTTTTTTCTGCATCTAGCTCTGAAAAAATATTTGGGCTTCTAGAAGTGTGTGGGACTTGGTCTATTAGTCCATCTATACTGACCTCCATCAGGTTGCAAATTGAATAAAAAAATTTTCTGCATCTAGCTCTGAAAAAATATTTGGGCTTCTAGCGGTGTGTGGGACTTGGTCTATTAGTCCATCTATACTGACCTCCATCAGGTTGCAAATTAAAAATAATTTTTTTCTGCATCTAGCTCTGAAAAAATATTTGGGCTTCTAGCAGTGTGTGGGACTTGGTCTATTAGTCCATCTATACTGACCTCCATCAGGTTGCAAATTGAATAAAAAAATTTTCTGCATCTAGCTCTGAAAAAATATTTGGGCTTCTAGCGGTGTGTGGGACTTGGTCTATTAGTCCATCTATACTGACCTCCATCAGGTTGCAAATTAAAAATAATTTTTTTCTGCATCTAGCTCTGAAAAAATATTTGGGCTTCTAGCAGTGTGTGGGACTTGGTCTATTAGTCCATCTATACTGACCTCCATCAGGTTGCAAATTAAAAATAATTTTTTTCTTCATTTAGCTCTGAAAAAATATTTGGGCTTCTAGCAGTGTGTGGGACTTGTTCTATTAGTCCTTCTATACTGACGTCCAGCAGGTTGCAAATTGAATATAATTTTTTTCTGCATCTAGCTCTGAAAAAATATTTGGGCTTCTAGCGGTGTGTGGGACTTGGTCTATTAGTCCATCTATACTGACCTCCATCAGGTTGCAAATTAAAAATAATTTTTTTCTGCATCTAGCTCTGAAAAAATATTTGGGCTTCTTGCAGTGTGTGGGACTTGGTCTATTAGTCCATCTATACTGACCTCCATCAGGTTGCAAATTAAAAATAATTTTTTTCTGCATCTAGCTCTGAAAAAATATTTGGGCTTCTAGCAGTGTGTGGGACTTGGTCTATTAGTCCATCTATACTGACCTCCATCAGGTTGCAAATTGAATAAAAAAAATTTCTGCATCTAGCTCTGAAAAAATATTTGGGCTTCTAGCGGTTTGTGGGACTTGGTCTATTAGTCCATCTATACTGACCTCCATCAGGTTGCAAATTAAAAATAATTTTTTTCTGCATCTAGCTCTGAAAAAATATTTGGGCTTCTAGCAGTGTGTGGGACTTGGTCTATTAGTCCATCTATACTGACCTCCATCAGGTTGCAAATTGAATAAAAAAATTTTCTGCATCTAGCTCTGAAAAAATATTTGGGCTTCTAGCGGTGTGTGGGACTTGGTCTATTAGTCCATCTATACTGACCTCCATCAGGTTGCAAATTAAAAATAATTTTTTTCTGCATCTAGCTCTGAAAAAATATTTGGGCTTCTAGCGGTGTGTGGGACTTGGTCTATTAGTCCATCTATACTGACCTCCATCAGGTTGCAAATTAAAAATAATTTTTTTCTGCATGTAGCTCTGAAAAAATATTTGGGCTTCTAGCAGTGTGTGGGACTTGGTCTATTAGTCCATCTATACTGACCTCCATCAGGTTGCAAATTAAAATAATTTTTTTCTTCATTTATCTCTGAAAAAATATTTGGGCTTCTAGCAGCGTGTGGGACATGTTCTATTAGTCCATCTATACTGACCTCCATCAGGTTGCAAATTAAAAATAATTTTTTTCTGCATCTAGCTCTGAAAAAATATTTGGGCTTCTAGCAGTGTGTGGGACTTGGTCTATTAGTCCATCTATACTGACCTCCATCAGGTTGCAAATTAAAAATAATTTTTTTCTGCATCTAGCTCTGAAAAAATATTTGGGCTTCTAGCAGTGTGTGGGACTTGGTCTATTAGTCCATCTATACTGACCTCCATCAGGTTGCAAATTAAAAATAATTTTTTTCTGCATCTAGCTCTGAAAAAATATTTGGGCTTCTAGCAGTGTGTGGGACTTGGTCTATTAGTCCATCTATACTGACCTCCATCAGGTTGCAAATTAAAAATAATTTTTTTCTGCATCTAGCTCTGAAAAAATATTTGGGCTTCTAGCAGTGTGTGGGACTTGGTCTATTAGTCCATCTATACTGACCTCCATCAGGTTGCAAATTAAAAATAATTTTTTTCTGCATCTAGCTCTGAAAAAATATTTGGGCTTCTAGCAGTGTGTGGGACTTGGTCTATTAGTCCATCTATACTGACCTCCATCAGGTTGCAAATTGAATAAAAAAATTTTCTGCATCTAGCTCTGAAAAAATATTTGGGCTTCTAGCGGTGTGTGGGACTTGGTCTATTAGTCCATCTATACTGACCTCCATCAGGTTGCAAATTAAAAATAATTTTTTTCTGCATCTAGCTCTGAAAAAATATTTGGGCTTCTAGCAGTGTGTGGGACTTGGTCTATTAGTCCATCTATACTGACCTCCATCAGGTTGCAAATTAAAAATAATTTTTTTCTGCATCTAGCTCTGAAAAAATATTTGGGCTTCTAGCAGTGTGTGGGACTTGGTCTATTAGTCCATCTATACTGACCTCCATCAGGTTGCAAATTGAATAAAAAAAATTTCTGCATCTAGCTCTGAAAAAATATTTGGGCTTCTAGCGGTGTGTGGGACTTGGTCTATTAGTCCATCTATAATGACCTCCATCAGGTTGCAAATTAAAAATAATTTTTTTCTGCATCTAGCTCTGAAAAAATATTTGGGCTTCTAGAAGTGTGTGGGACTTGGTCTATTAGTCCATCTATACTGACCTCCATCAGGTTGCAAATTGAATAAAAAAATTTTCTGCATCTAGCTCTGAAAAAATATTTGGGCTTCTAGCGGTGTGTGGGACTTGGTCTATTAGTCCATCTATACTGACCTCCATCAGGTTGCAAATTAAAAATAATTTTTTTCTGCATCTAGCTCTGAAAAAATATTTGGGCTTCTAGCAGTGTGTGGGACTTGGTCTATTAGTCCATCTATACTGACCTCCATCAGGTTGCAAATTGAATAAAAAAATTTTCTGCATCTAGCTCTGAAAAAATATTTGGGCTTCTTGCGGTGTGTGGGACTTGGTCTATTAGTCCATCTATACTGACCTCCATCAGGTTGCAAATTAAAAATAATTTTTTTCTGCATCTAGCTCTGAAAAAATATTTGGGCTTCTAGCAGTGTGTGGGACTTGGTCTATTAGTCCATCTATACTGACCTCCATCAGGTTGCAAATTAAAAATAATATTTTTCTTCATTTAGCTCTGAAAAAATATTTGGGCTTCTAGCAGTGTGTGGGACTTGTTCTATTAGTCCTTCTATACTGACGTCCAGCAGGTTGCAAATTGAATATAATTTTTTTCTGCATCTAGCTCTGAAAAAATATTTGGGCTTCTAGCGTTGTGTGGGACTTGGTCTATTAGTCCATCTATACTGACCTCCATCAGGTTGCAAATTAAAAATAATTTTTTTCTGCATCTAGCTCTGAAAAAATATTTGGGCTTCTTGCAGTGTGTGGGACTTGGTCTATTAGTCCATCTATACTGACCTCCATCAGGTTGCAAATTAAAAATAATTTTTTTCTGCATCTAGCTCTGAAAAAATATTTGGGCTTCTAGCAGTGTGTGGGACTTGGTCTATTAGTCCATCTATACTGACCTCCATCAGGTTGCAAATTGAATAAAAAAAATTTCTGCATCTAGCTCTGAAAAAATATTTGGGCTTCTAGCGGTTTGTGGGACTTGGTCTATTAGTCCATCTATACTGACCTCCATCAGGTTGCAAATTAAAAATAATTTTTTTCTGCATCTAGCTCTGAAAAAATATTTGGGCTTCTAGCAGTGTGTGGGACTTGGTCTATTAGTCCATCTATACTGACCTCCATCAGGTTGCAAATTGAATAAAAAAATTTTCTGCATCTAGCTCTGAAAAAATATTTGGGCTTCTAGCGGTGTGTGGGACTTGGTCTATTAGTCCATCTATACTGACCTCCATCAGGTTGCAAATTAAAAATAATTTTTTTCTGCATCTAGCTCTGAAAAAATATTTGGGCTTCTTGCAGTGTGTGGGACTTGGTCTATTAGTCCATCTATACTGACCTCCATCAGGTTGCAAATTGAATATAATTTTTTTCTGCATCTAGCTCTGAAAAAATATTTGGGCTTCTAGCGGTGTGTGGGACTTGGTCTATTAGTCCATCTATACTGACCTCCATCAGGTTGCAAATTAAAAATAATTTTTTTCTGCATCTAGCTCTGAAAAAATATTTGGGCTTCTAGCAGTGTGTGGGACTTGGTCTATTAGTCCATCTATACTGACCTCCATCAGGT
This sequence comes from Phyllobates terribilis, assembly GCF_046119375.1. Classification (NCBI taxonomy): domain Eukaryota; kingdom Metazoa; phylum Chordata; class Amphibia; order Anura; family Dendrobatidae; genus Phyllobates; species Phyllobates terribilis. The sequence continues at coordinate 343,749,932 of NW_027362769.1, read as the reverse complement.
TGCAAATTAAAAATAATTTTTTTCTGCATCTAACCCAGCCAATAGTTTTGGCCTAATACCACAGTTTGGCCACTCAGCTCTGCTCGGTTACCATCCATTGTTTTTTTGTGCAAACAACTCCAGAGTTGTGAATTAGTTAACCACCAAAATGAGTGGAAAAAGGCCTGCTGCTGGTGGAAAGGGGAATAGGCGTGTTGGGAAGGGGAAAAAAGGTTGTGTCCGTGGGGTAGGTGCAGAAGAAAGACCATCTTCCAGCCAAACTAAAATGTCTACTTCTTTTAGCGGACAATGTGATAAGATCCCTTTCTTACGGCCATGCCAATCGCTACAAATTCCAGATGAGGCACAAAAACAGCAAGTGCTTCAACGGATATCAAGTGCTCCTTTAAGTGGGCTCTCCTCCACATCAACTTCAACATCACAAATACTCCAGTCCTCAAAGGTGTCACCCAAATCGCACTTGCTTCCTCACAGCTCCCAAATCTCCAGCTGCCCGTCTGAGTATGAGGTAGAACAGATGGTTGAGTCTGCAGAGCTGTTTACTCATACTATAGCCTGGGAATCAGAGGTCGACTCCAGCGCTTCTGTGAATCCAGACGAGGAAATGATCTGCACTGATGCCCAGAATCTTTATGAGTCGGATCCAGGACCAGACGCAGAAGGTTCTGACCATAATGTAGACCCTCATTCCCAAACTGTAACTCCTGTTGGTGGAGACAATGAGGAAGACGATGATAAGACTCAAATACCTGATTGGAGCGACAACTTTAGTTTTTTGTCAGGGCAGGAACAGGTTGGCTCTGAGGACGACGGGTGTGATAACGCACAGGGTGATGATGATGAGGTCGGAGATCCCACTTACTGTCAACCCACAGTCAGCCAAGAGATGAGGTCAGCAGAGGAGGTGGAGGAAGATGCTAGTGACGACGAGGTCAGGTTGCGCCTTCCTGGACAGAGACGTAGTACTGGAAGCACGTCAACAACTGCATCCTCAAACACAACTCTGCCTCTCACCACAAGTCGTGGTGGCTCTTCAGGTCGCATGGGTGCTAAGCCTTGCATAGCCTGGGCATTTTTTCAGATCGATAAAGATGACCCAACTCGTGTTATCTGTAACATTTGTCAGCAAAAGCTAAGTAGAGGCCAAAAAATACATAGTTTGAGTACTTCATGCATGAACCGGCACATGGACATGAAGCATAAGTTGCAGTGGGAAGCTCAGTGTGCTACAATGCGGTCTAGCCGGCCGGGCCAACCACCGTCTGCCATATCTTGTGCATCCGCGGCCTCTTCATCCTCTGTGACTGGGGGGACAGCAGTCACACCTGTTTTGGGGCGCAGACCTGCCACCTCTTTACCCGCAACAGCCAGCGTGATTGGCAGGTCATCATTTTCTTTGGAGGTGGTAACACCAGCTGGTCTTGAGCGCTGTCCGACATCGATAGCACCACCTTTGGATCAAGGCAACCTAACATGTCCGCCTGCATCTTCCTCACAGACCGGCAGTTTGCCGGGGACACCCTTATCAACCCCGTCTAAGCACAATAGCCAGCCCTCGGTCCCTCAGATGTGGACAAGTAAAAGACCATTTCCTCCTAGCCATGAGAAAGCTAAGAGGTTGAATTTCACCATCTGCAAGCTCTTGGCTACAGAAATGCTGCCTTTCCGCCTGGTGGACACAGAGGATTTTCGAGATCTTATGTCCGTCGCAGTGCCCCAGTACCAGATGCCCAGTCGGCACTACTTCTCAAAGAAAGGTGTGCCTGCGCTCCACCAGCATGTCGCACACAACATCACCGCTTCTTTGAGAAACTCTGTGTGTGACAGGGTGCATTTCACCACAGACACTTGGACGAGTAGGCATGGACAGGGGCGTTACATGTCGCTGACTGGGCACTGGGTAACTATGGTGACAGCAGGACAAGGGGCTGCTGTCCAAGTCTTGCCGTCCCCACGAGTTGTGCGTCAATCCTCTTTATGTCATTTTTCCTCCACTGCTTCTGCCTCCTCAACCTCCTCTCGGTCTTTCACCTGCACCCAAAGCCTGTCTGGTCATGCCACAAGCTTTCTAACTGCGCAGAAGGGATCCTGCACACCTCCTTACTATGCTGGCAGTAGGGCTCAACGTCATCAGGCGGTTTTTACATTGAAATGTCTGGGAAATGTGAGTCACACAGCTGAGGAGTTGTGGTCAGCTCTGGAGAACCAATTTCATGAATGGTTGTCTCCACTGGACCTGAAACCAGGGAAGGCCGTGTGCGACAATGCTGCAAACCTGGGTGCGGCCCTTCGCCGGGGCAATGTCACACACGTGCCTTGTATGGCTCACGTGTTGAACCTGGTTGTCCAGCAATTTTTAGCCCACTATCCCAGACTAGATGGCCTTCTGCAGAGGGCACGGTCGCTGTGTGCTCACTTCCGCCGTTCGCATCCCGCAGCTCAGCGACTTACATCTCTACAGAAGTCGTTGGGCCTGCCACTTCACCGGCTAAAATGCGATGTGCCTACCCGGTGGAATTCAACTCTGCACATGTTGCAGCGACTGTGGCAGCACCGACAAGCCCTGGTGCAATACGTTCTGACGTATAGCCTGGGCCAACGAGATTCAGAGGTGGGGCAAATCACGCTGGAGGAGTGGTCTCAGATCAGGGACCTATGCACCCTTCTGCACAGTTTTGAAATGGCGACGAAGATGTTTAGTGCTGACGATGCCATTATCAGCATGACTATTCCGGTGATTTACATGCTGGAGCACATGTTAAACAGAATTCGGAGTCAGGTGGTGGCACAAGAGGAGGTGGAGGAAGTAGAGGAGGAGGAGTTGTATGCGGAAGGGCTAACATCTGCAAGGTCCAGACGGTCGGCAGCACCAAGGCGGCAGGCATGTGAGGGTGGGGGAGATGGTTTAACCAGGGCGCATGGTAGCAGCCAAACTAGTGAGGAAGGTGCAGGAGCCCAGGAAGAAGTGGAGGACGAACTGATGGAAGACTCATCAGATGAGGGAGACCTTGATCACATTTCTGTTGTGCGAGGTTGGGGGGAGAGGACAGAGGAAGGAAGCATGATTGTTACCTCGCCACCAACACAACAGGGACTTGGTGCTCCTGGATGCGCAACACACATGAGTGCCTTCTTGCTGCACTACCTGCAACATGACCCTCGAATTGTGAGAATTAGAAATAATCCTGACTACTGGGTTGCCACACTGTTAGATCCCCGGTACAAAAGTAAATTTGCAGAAATTATTCCTGCCATAGAAAGGGATGCACGCATGCAGGAGTATCAGCAGAGACTGTTGCAGAATCTTACATGTGCTTTTCCACAAAATACCAGTGGTGCACGTAGTGAATCTCACAGTTCCAACTTGCCAACCGTGGGACCGTCAAGTGTTCAGCACTCAAACCGTAACAGAACCACAGTATCTGCTGGTAACATCAATTTTGCGGAATCATTTCACCACTTTTTTAGCCCATCCTTTGCAAGGCCACAGGAGACAAGAAGTCTGACACATAGTCAACGCCTAGAGACGATGGTACAGGAGTATCTCCAAGTAAACATTGAAGCCACGACTGTGTCACTGGACCCTTGCTCTTTTTGGGCTTCCAATCTGGATAAATGGCCGGAGCTAGCCACTTACGCCTTGGAGATCTTGTCATGCCCCGCAGCCAGCGTTCTGTCTGAACGTGTGTTCAGCGCTGCTGGTGGTGTGCTGACAGATAAGCGCACGCGGCTCTCCACTGATAATGTAGACAGACTCACGTTCATAAAGATGAACAAATCATGGATCCGAAACGACTTTTCTACCCCTGTGTCATCCTGGGGAGAGTAAAAGCTTGATGATTGGTTAAAATCACCCTACCAACCGTTTTAAGCTTTCAAATTACTAATCATGTTTATCTGTATCTTGACTGGAAAATAATTTGGGCTTTGTAGCAGTGTGCAGCACTGATCCTATTAGGCCATCTATAATAAGCTTCACCAGATTTAAAATTAAAAATAATTTTTAGCTGCATCTAGCCCGGAAAATAATTTTGGGGCTCCGAGATGCGCAAGACACATAAGTGCCTTCTTGCTGCACTACCTGCAGCATGACCCTCATATTGTCAGAATTCGAAGTAATCATGACTACTGGGTTGCCACACTCTTAGATCCCCCAAAACTTTTCGATCAACCTTTTCATTTTAATAAAGACCAAAAAAATGGTCATTTTTGAAATTATAAGCATTAGCAGGTTGTTAGAAACTGAAATCAAACAGTTTTCAACTCAAAACTTTATTCTAGGTGATGTTACATTTTCACATAGGACCCCTTGTTCGAAAGGAGCTTCTGAACTCTCTCGTCCATTGAATTTGTCAGGTTTTGGATGGTTTCTGCTTCAATTGTTTTGCATGAGGACAGAATACCCTCCCAGAGCTGTTGCTTAGATGTGAACTGCCTCCCGCCATCATAGACACTCCTTTTAATGATGCTCCAAAGGTTCTGAATGGGGTAGAGGTCAGGGGAGCATGGGGGTCACACCATAAGTTTGTCCCCTTTTATGCCCATATCAGCCAGAGATGCAGATGTTTTTTGTGCAGCATGAGATGGTGCATTATCATGCAGAAAAATGATCTTGCTGGGAAATACACGGTTCTTCTTCTTGAACCATGGCAGGAAGTGCTGTTTGAGAAAATCCACATACATTATGGAGTTCATCTTTAGCGCCTTCAGGGATCCTAAAGGGGCCGACAATCTCTCTCCCCATGATTCCAGCCCAAAACATTACTCCACCTCCTCCTTGTTGGCGCTGTAGCCGTGTTTGCGTGGGGTGTCCATCAACCAGCCATCCTCCACTCCATTCATCTGGACCATCGAGCGCTGCACGGCACTCATCCGTGAACAAAACAGTTTTGAAATCAGTCTTCATGTAATGTTTGGCCCACTGGAGCCGTTTCTGCTTGTGTGAAGTGGATAGAGGAGGTCGACAGGATGGCGTATGCACAGCTGCAAACCTCTGAAGGACCCTGCATCTTGTTGTTCGGGGGACGTTGGAGGCACAAGCAGCTTCAAAAACTTGTCTGCTGCTATGACAAGGCTTTTTTGCCGCTGCTCTTTCAACCTGACGTAATTGCCTGTAGGAAAGAGTCCTCAATTTGCCCTTATCAGCACGCACACGTGTGTACTGTGAATCAGCTACATACTTCTTGATTGCCAAGACACTTCATCCTGATCATCGCACAATGTTGATTGTAGTCATGCCTTGACCTAAACACTCCACAATTTGTTGCTTCTCAGCAGCCGACACATCCTTTTTCTTTCCCATTTTGGCAGAAAATGTAGGCTGCTTAATAATGTGAGAGAGCCTTCTTAAGTAGTGTTGCCTTTAATTGGACACACCTGCCAAACTAATTAGCACAGGTGTCTGCAATTGCTTACAGTGATATAAAGAGCCCTGACACACATCACCATCAATGAGTTTAACTGACAAACAAACAAATTCTTCCCTTATCACTCCTAAACACTTTTTGCATAATAATTTGGAACGCGGTGTACATGTGCTTTTCCACAAAACACCAGTGGTTCACGTAGTGAATCTTACAGTTCTAACTTGCCAACCGTGGTCTGTATGGAATTGTTCAATAAAGGGCCCAAAATTAAGATAACATAGATGGGAGAGGTCTCTATGAATAGGAATTCCTAAGTATTTGATACCCTGTGAGGGCCAGGCAAAGGGAAAGTTGGACTGGATGGAATCCTATATGGATTTAGGGAGGGAGACATCGAGGGCCTCAGACTTCGCTGCATTGATTTTAAAATTTTACCATGTAACAAAGTGATCTATTTCAGCCATAACAGCAGGGATGGATATATGTGATTGAGTGATATATACTAGGACATCATCAGCAAATAGAGAGCACTTGTACTCGGTGCCTCCCACCTCAATCCACCTAATATTGGGGTTATGGCGAATTGATGAGAGCAGGTGCTCCGTCACTAGGATGTATAAGAGAGGGGACAGAGGACATCCCTGCCTTGTCCCATTGGTGATTGTGAAAGGTGATGAAAATGTTCTGACGCACCCCCTGGGCCTTGGGACACCCGGAGCCGGACCCTTTTTGGTGGATGCTGGTGGTTGTAGTCTTCGTGGCGGCGATCCGGTTCCGTGGCTCAGGGCGGTCAAACCAGTGGCGGAACTATTTATGTGGTTTTGATGTTTAAATGTCCGACTACGTCACCCGTGGATTGCGGTCAGAGTGAACCGCCGCTACAGGGCAGACCGCTAAAGCTGGTGTTGTGGGTGCAGCAGAGCGTAGCATAACTCCCCACGGGAGGAGTATAGCCTCAGGGCAGTGTATGCGGAGGATGGGGGTGATGGTGCAGGGCAGCAGCAGTAACGACACGGAGTCAGTGATGCAGTTCAGGGCCTTTACTCACAGTTCTTATTATCCAGACCACGTCTGCAGGTAACGGCTGCCCACGTCGTACTGTGCTCACCAGGTGAGGGGCTCAGACAACTCCCAGATAACTTTGGAGCGCTTCACAGGACCCCCTTTGTGTGTCCTTTGTCTGGCCTTTCTTACCAACACTTCTGTCCGGCTGTTTAGGGCCTCCTCTTGGTAAACTTGGCGCCAGTTTCCCTGACCCTATGTGGTGCCTTCCTAGCGGGTGGAGCAAGGGGCTGCGCCACATAAAATGTCAGAGCCTCCGGTTTCTAGCTGAGGGTCGTTTCCTGCCTCCAATAGTTCGGGGACTGGTCTCCCCCTTTGGCCTGACCCCTCCACGCAGGTGGATTCGGGCGTGCGGTGGCGACTCGCCCGTCTGCACCCCTGGGATCCCTTCATTCCTCGTTCCTGGAGCCTTCTCCGCTCCTCTTCCTTCCTTCTCCCTCTTGCAGGCCTGGGCCTCTGTTACTAGGCCCGCCTCCGGAGCAGAGCTCATGCAGAGCCCCTGCTCCCTGCCACTTCTGCTCAGACTTCTCTGCACTGAACTAAGATGGTGCCCACCTTTTATACTCCCTTCTCAATGCACCCAGGAACTGCTTCCTCCCTGCTCCTGCACTGCAGGGTTCCCCTTCCTCAGTGTTCCCTCCCCCCACTCCAGCCAGGGACAGGGACTGTCGTGCCCATCTCAGGGGCATATTGGTCGCCCTGCCCCACGGCAATGTGGTGTAATGCATGCAGGTGTCGGGTCCTGATCCACACTCCATCCTTATCTGAGAGTGAGATATCACACCTGTGGGTGAGGTGCAATACGTCTGTAGCAACCGAGCCCTCGGTGCTACAGTTCCATTTATCTTCAGCCTAGGTGACGTATTGTGATACAGGGCCGTGATTTTGGCTATAAAAGGGTCCCCTAGACCCCTACCCCAAGCTTTTTAAGAGAATCATATATGGCGTGCCAGGAGACTCTATGGAATGCTTTCTCAGCATCCAACGAGAGTATCTACTTACAAATTTTTAACTGCATCTAGCCCAGGAAATACTTTGTGCCTAGTAGCAGTGTCTGCTAGTCAGCGGATTATCCCGGCTGTTAAGCAAGCTACACCACCTGTAGTTTGGACACTTAATTTTTTCAAAGGAAATGCTTCGGGACCACGGGATACTTAGTGAAGAGCATCAGGAGGCACCCCAAGGCATAGGGGCTGGGACTGGCACTAGGATGCCTTGCGGTGGACAGCCGAGCTCGATCCTTATAAAAGCTTTTTAACTGCAGCAGCTTTAGTGGACGCTACTGGAGCTGGAATTACGCGGCTGCTGGCATGAGACTTGCCCTCCAATAGATCCTTGTAAATGGATTTAAAGTGTATTCATTCAAATTAGAGGGACAATTTAAATTAAAAAGCTTAGAGCTGCCTCCACCACAGGGGGGCTCTCTCGACCCACCAGCGGACAGGCACCAGTATTGGGAGAGGGGGGCTGGCCGTCAGGGTTCACCGCGGCTCTGGCACAAACCCGGCGACACGGAGGTGGCACGGGCAGGAGCGGACTGGCCGTCTCGGCTTCTCACTTTTTGGATTTTAGAAGGGCATGACATGCCTATATCTGTGTCTCCCCCTCCTTTTACTCCTCCACCTCTTTTCTTTTCGCATGACTATATGTACTTGTCACTTTTCCATGTGTTAGTTGTGTCTTCTGAGCAGTTTGTCAGCTTTTGGACACCTTTGAAGGTGTTTTCTATGTGTTTCTATGTGTTTTTGTTTGCCTGCCATTGGTTTTAACGGTGTTCGAAGGTTTTCGACGAACAGTTCGACGAACAGTTCGGCGAACACACGGGTGTTCGACGAACCGAACCGAACTCGAACACTACGGGGGTGGCTCAACACTATTTGTCAGTTAAACTCATTGATGGTGATGTGTGTCTGGGCTCTTTATATCACTGTAAGCAATTGCAGACACCTGTGCTAATTAGTTTGGCAGGTGTGTCCAATGAAAGGCAAGACTACTTAAGAAGGCTCTCTCACATTATTAAGCAGCCTACATTTTCTGCCAAAATGGGAAAGAAAAAGGATGTGTCGGCTGCTGAGAAGCAACAAATTGTGGAGTGTTTAGGTCAAGGCATGACTACAATCAACATTGTGCGATGATCAGGATGAAGTGTCTTGGCAATCAAGAAGTATGTAGCTGATTCACAGTACACACGTGTGCGTGCTGATAAGGGCAAATTGAGGACTCTTTCCTACAGGCAATTACGTCAGGTTGAAAGAGCAGCGGCAAAAAAGCCTTGTCATAGCAGCAGACAAGTTTTTGAAGCTGCTTGTGCCTCCAACGTCCCCCGAACAACAAGATGCAGGGTCCTTCAGAGGTTTGCAGCTGTGCATACGCCATCCTGTCGACCTCCTCTATCCACTTCACACAAGCAGAAACGGCTCCAGTGGGCCAAACATTACATGAAGACTGATTTCAAAACTGTTTTGTTCACGGATGAGTGCCGTGCAGCGCTCGATGGTCCAGATGAATGGAGTGGAGGATGGCTGGTTGATGGACACCCCATGCAAACACGGCTACAGCGCCAACAAGGAGGAGGTGGAGTAATGTTTTGGGCTGGAATCATGGGGAGAGAGATTGTCGGCCCCTTTAGGATCCCTGAAGGCGCTAAAGATGAACTCCATAATGTATGTGGATTTTCTCAAACAGCACTTCCTGCCATGGTTCAAGAAGAAGAACCGTGTATTTCCCAGCAAGATCATTTTTCTGCATGATAATGCACCATCTCATGCTGCACATAAAACATCTGCATCTCTGGCTGATATGGGCATAAAAGGGGACAAACTTATGGTGTGACCCCCATGCTCCCCTGACCTCTACCCCATTCAGAACCTTTGGAGCATCATTAAAAGGAGTGTCTATGATGGCGGGAGGCAGTTCACATCTAAGCAACAGCTCTGGGAGGGTATTCTGTCCTCATGCAAAACAATTGAAGCAGAAACCATCCAAAACCTGACAAATTCAATGGACGAGAGAGTTCAGAAGCTCCTTTCGAACAAGGGGTCCTATGTGAAAATGTAACATCACCTAGAATAAAGTTTTGAGTTGAAAACTGTTTGATTTCAGTTTCTAACAACCTGCTAATGCTTATAATTTCAAAAATGACCATTTTTTTGGTCTTTATTAAAATGAAAAGGTTGATCGAAAAGTTTGGGGGATCTAAGAGTGTGGCAACCCAGTAGTCATGATTACTTCGAATTCTGACAATATGAGGGTCATGCTGCAGGTAGTGCAGCAAGAATGCACTTATGTGTCTTGCGCATCTCGGAGCCCCAAAATTATATTCCGGGCTAGATGCAGCTAAAAATTATTTTTAATTTTAAATCTGGTGAAGCTTATTATAGATGGCCTAATAGGATCAGTGCTGCACACTGCTACAAAGCCCAAATTATTTTCCAGTCAAGATACAGATAAACATGATTAGTAATTTGAAAGCTTAAAACGGTTGGTAGGGTGATTTTAACCAATCATCAAGCTTTTACTCTCCCCAGGATGACACAGGGGTAGAAAAGTCGTTTCGGATCCATGATTTGTTCATCTTTATGAACGTGAGTCTGTCTACATTATCAGTGGAGAGCCGCGTGCGCTTATCTGTCAGCACACCACAAGCAGCGCTGAACACACGTACAGACAGAACGCTGGCTGCGGGGCATGACAAGATCTCCAAGGCGTAAGTGGCTAGCTCCGGCCATTTATCCAGATTGGAAGCCCAAAAAGAGCAAGGGTCCAGTGACACAGTCGTGGCTTCAATGTTTACTTGGAGATACTCCTGTACCATCGTCTCTAGGCGTTGACTATGTGTCAGACTTCTTGTCTCCTGTGGCCTTGCAAAGGATGGGCTAAAAAAGTGGTGAAATGATTCCGCAAAATTGATGTTACCAGCAGATACTGTGGTTCTGTTACGGTTTGAGTGCTGAACACTTGACGGTCCCACGGTTGGCAAGTTGGAACTGTGAGATTCACTACGTGCACCACTGGTATTTTGTGGAAAAGCACATGTAAGATTCTGCAACAGTCTCTGCTGATACTCCTGCATGCGTGCATCCCTTTCTATGGCAGGAATAATTTCTGCAAATTTACTTTTGCACCGGGGATCTAACAGTGTGGCAACCCAGTAGTCAGGATTATTTCTAATTCTCACAATTCGAGGGTCATGTTGCAGGTAGTGCAGCAAGAAGGCACTCATGTGTGTTGCGCATCCAGGAGCACCAAGTCCCTGTTGTGTTGGTGGCGAGGTAACAATCATGCTTCCTTCCTCTGTCCTCTCCCCCCAACCTCGCACAACAGAAATGTGATCAAGGTCTCCCTCATCTGATGAGTCTTCCATCAGTTCGTCCTCCACTTCTTCCTGGGCTCCTGCACCTTCCTCACTAGTTTGGCTGCTACCATGCGCCCTGGTAAAACCATCTCCCCCACCCTCACATGCCTGCCGCCTTGGTGCTGCCGACCGTCTGGACCTTGCAGATGTTAGCCCTTCCGCATACAACTCCTCCTCCTCTACTTCCTCCACCTCCTCTTGTGCCACCACCTGACTCCGAATTCTGTTTAACATGTGCTCCAGCATGTAAATCACCGGAATAGTCATGCTGATAATGGCATCGTCAGCACCAAACATCTTCGTCGCCATTTCAAAACTGTGCAGAAGGGTGCATAGGTCCCTGATCTGAGACCACTCCTCCAGCGTGATTTGCCCCACCTCTGAATCTCGTTGGCCCAGGCTATACGTCAGAACGTATTGCACCAGGGCTTGTCGGTGCTGCCACAGTCGCTGCAACATGTGCAGAGTTGAATTCCACCGGGTAGGCACATCGCATTTTAGCCGGTGAAGTGGCAGGCCCAACGACTTCTGTAGAGATGTAAGTCGCTGAGCTGCGGGATGCGAACGGCGGAAGTGAGCACACAGCGACCGTGCCCTCTGCAGACGGCCATCTAGTCTGGGATAGTGGGCTAAAAATTGCTGGACAACCAGGTTCAACACGTGAGCCATACAAGGCACGTGTGTGACATTGCCCCGGCGAAGGACCGCACCCAGGTTTGCAGCATTGTCGCACACGACCTTCCCTGGTTTCAGGTCCAGTGGAGACAACCATTCATGAAATTGGTTCTCCAGAGCTGACCACAACTCCTCAGCTGTGTGACTCACATTTCCCAGACATTTCAATGTAAAAACCGCCTGATGACGTTGAGCCCTACTGCCAGCATAGTAAGGAGGTGTGCAGGATCCCTTCTGCGCAGTTAGAAAGCTTGTGGCATGACCAGACAGGCTTTGGGTGCAGGTGGAAGACCGAGAGGAGGTTGAGGAGGCAGAAGCAGTGGAGGAACTTTGACATAAAGAGGATTGACGCACAACTCGTGGGGACGGCAAGACTTGGACAGCAGCCCCTTGTCCTGCTGTCACCATAGTTACCCAGTGCCCAGTCAGCGACATGTAACGCCCCTGTCCATGCCTACTCGTCCAAGTGTCTGTGGTGAAATGCACCCTGTCACACACAGAGTTTCTCAAAGAAGCGGTGATGTTGTGTGCGACATGCTGGTGGAGCGCAGGCACACCTTTCTTTGAGAAGTAGTGCCGACTGGGCATCTGGTACTGGGGCACTGCGACGGACATAAGGTCTCGAAAATCCTCTGTGTCCACCAGGCGGAAAGGCAGCATTTCTGTAGCCAAGAGCTTGCAGATGGTGAAATTCAACCTCTTAGCTTTCTCATGGCTAGGAGGAAATGGTCTTTTACTTGTCCACATCTGAGGGACCGAGGGCTGGCTATTGTGCTTAGACGGGGTTGATAAGGGTGTCCCCGGCAAACTGCCAGTCTGTGAGGAAGATGCAGGCGGACATGTTAGGTTGCCTTGATCCAAAGGTGGTGCTATCGATGTCGGACAGCGCTCAAGACCAGCTGGTCTTACCACCTCCAAAGAAAATGATGACCTGCCAATCACGCTGGCTGTTGTGGGTAAAGAGGTGGCAGGTCTGCGCCCCAAAACAGGTGTGACTGCTGTCCCCCCAATCACAGAGGATGAAGAGGCCGCGTATGCACAAGATTTGGCAGACGGTGGTTGGCCCGGCCGGCTAGGACGCATTGTAGCACACTGAGCTCCCCACTGCAACTTATGCTTCATGTCCATGTGCCGGTTCATGCATGAAGTACTCAAACTATGTATTTTTTGGCCTCTACTTAGCTTTTGCTGACAAATGTTACAGATAACACGAGTTGGGTCATCTTTATCGATCTGAAAAAATGCCCAGGCTATGCAAGGCTTAGCACCCATGCGACCTGAAGAGCCACCACGACTTGTGGTGAGAGGCAGAGTTGTGTTAGAGGATGCAGTTGTTGACGTGCTTCCAGTACTACGTCTCTGTCCAGGAAGGCGCAACCTGACCTCGTCGTCACTAGCATCTTCCTCCACCTCCTCTGCTGACCTCATCTCTTGGCTGACTGTGGGTTGACAGTAAGTGGGATCTCAGACCTCATCATGATCACCCTGTGCGTTATCACACCCGTCGTCCTCAGAGCCAACCTGTTCCTGCCCTGACAAAAAACTAAAGTTGTCGCTCCAATCAGGTATTTGAGTCTTATCATCGTCTTCCTCATTGTCTCCACCAACAGGAGTTACAGTTTGGGAATGAGGGTCTACATTATGGTCAGAACCTTCTGCGTCTGGTCCTGGATCCGACTCATAAAGATTCTGGGCATCAGTGCAGATCATTTCCTCGTCTGGATTCACAGAAGCGCTGGAGTCGACCTCTGATTCCCAGGCTATAGTATGAGTAAACAGCTCTGCAGACTCAACCATCTGTTCTACCTCATACTCAGACGGGCAGCTGGAGATTTGGGAGCTGTGAGGAAGCAAGTGCGATTTGGGTGACACCTTTGAGGACTGGAGTATTTGTGATGTTGAAGTTGATGTGGAGGAGAGCCCACTTAAAGGAGCACTTGATATCCGTTGAAGCACCTGCTGTTTTTGTGCCTCATCTGGAATTTGTAGCGATTGGCGTGGCCGTAAGAAAGGGATCTTATCACATTGTCCGCTAAAAGAAGTAGACATTTTAGTTTGGCTGGAAGATGGTCTTTCTTCTGCACCTACCCCACGGACACAACCTTTTTTCCCCTTCCCAACACGCCTATTCCCCTTTCCACCAGCAGCAGGCCTTTTTCCACTCATTTTGGTGGTTAACTAATTCACAACTCTGGAGTTGTTTGCACAAAAAAACAATGGATGGTAACCGAGCAGAGCTGAGTGGCCAAACTGTGGTAATAGGCCAAAACTATTGGCTGGGTTAGATGCAGAAAAAAATTATTTTTAATTTGCAACCTGATGGAGGTCAGTATAGATGGACTAATAGACCAAGTCCCACACACCGCTAGAAGCCCAAATATTTTTTCAGAGCTAGATGCAGAAAATATTTTTATTCAATTTGCAACCTGATGGAGGTCAGTATAGATGGACTAATAGACCAAGTCCCACACACTGCTAGAAGCCCAAATATTTTTTCAGAGCTAGATGCAGAAAAAAAATATTTTTAATTTGCAACCTGATGGAGGTCAGTATAGATGGACTAATAGACCAAGTCCCACACACTGCTAGAAGCCCAAATATTTTTTCAGAGCTAGATGCAGAAAAAAAATTATTTTTAATTTGCACCATGATGGAGGTCAGTATAGATGGACTAATAGACCAAGTCCCACACACCGCTAGAAGCCCAAATATTTTTTCAGAGCTAGATGCAGAAAAAAATTATATTCAATTTGCAACCTGCTGGAGGTCAGTATAGAAGGACTAATAGAACAAGTCCCACACACTGCTAGAAGCCCAAATATTTTTTCAGAGCTAAATGAAGAAAAAAATTATTTTTTATTTGCAACCTGATGGAGGTCAGTATAGATGGACTAATAGACCAAGTCCCACACACTGTTAGAAGCCCAAATATTTTTTCAGAGCTAGATGCAGAAAAAATTATTTTTAATTTGCAACCTGATGGAGGTCAGTATAGATGGACTAATAGACCAAGTCCCACACACCGCTAGAAGCCCAAATATTTTTTCAGAGCTAGATGCAGAAAAAAATTATATTCAATTTGCAACCTGCTGGAGGTCAGTATAGAAGGACTAATAGAACAAGTCCCACACACTGCTAGAAGCCCAAATATTTTTTCAGAGCTAAATGAAGAAAAAAATTATTTTTAATTTGCAACCTGATGGAGGTCAGTATAGATGGACTAATAGACCAAGTCCCACACACTGCTAGAAGCCCAAATATTTTTTCAGAGCTAGATGCAGAAAAAAATTATTTTTAATTTGCAACCTGATGGAGGTCAGTATAGATGGACTAATAGACCAAGTCCCACACACTGCTAGAAGCCCAAATATTTTTTCAGAGCTAGATGCAGAAAAAAATTATTTTTAATTTGCAACCTGATGGAGGTCAGTATAGATGGACTAATAGACCAAGTCCCACACACCGCTAGAAGCCCAAATATTTTTTCAGAGCTAGATGCAGAAAAAAATTATATTCAATTTGCAACCTGCTGGAGGTCAGTATAGAAGGACTAATAGAACAAGTCCCACACACTGCTAGAAGCCCAAATATTTTTTCAGAGCTAAATGAAGAAAAAAATTATTTTTAATTTGCAACCTGATGGAGGTCAGTATAGATGGACTAATAGACCAAGTCCCACACACTGCTAGAAGCCCAAATATTTTTTCAGAGCTAGATGCAGAAAAAAATTATATTCAGTTTGCAACCTGATGGAGGTCAGTATAGATGGACTAATAGAATGATGCTATGCCCAAAAGATTTTACTTCACTAGGTGCAGTAAAAATATTGGTATTCTATACACAGGTGGTATATCTTGCAACACAGATAGGCTACTCCACTGACTAACACACTCTGCAATAGGCCAAAAAGGATTAGCTTTGCTAGATTCAGCCAAATGCTGTGAAAAAAACTTGCACAGCACTGGCACAGACCTGCCTGGCAAAAACTGATAGGAACTGATGTAACCTAGTCCTGAAAAGGACTCCAATTACAATTAGTCTTTACTCCCACAATCTATCTATTTAAGAGCACAGACCTGCTTGATAAAAGTCGTAGGAAATGCTGTAACCTAGTCCTTAAAAGGACTGCAATCACAACTATTCCCTACTCCCAAGCTATCTGTATATTTGTGCGAAAATTGGCTTGAAATTAACAAGGTATAGCGCACACAGCAACAGCGGTGCCGTCTAACACGCAGCTGCAGCAGTGAGAAAATGGTGGCGACGGGGAAAATGGCTTGGTCTTATAGGGCAAGGACATGTGACATACACTGCCAATCACACATGCCCTTGCTTGTGTGAAAAAAAGCACTTCGCTCCGTGTGTGCGCTGCTGATAGGCTGACAGATTGCACCTCCCCACTGCAAATGCGGGAAAGAGAAAAAAAAATGGAGATCTTCATTGTTCCTGCAGAGATCCATCCCCTGCCCCTCCCCCCGCCCCGCTGTACACTCAAACTGCGTATTAACATTAATTTTCATCATTACTGAGAAAAAATCCAGTTATGATTTTGGTGCACGAACAGTTATCGAACATAACCTCGAACAGCCGAATTTTTCTCAAATTGTTCGTGTTCGCCGACCGGCTCGAACACCGCCCAAAACAGCTCGAATTTGAGATTGGCGAACAGTTCGAGTAGAACAACGCTCATCTCTACTCCCTACTCTGCCTTTTTCCGGGGTAGACTGGCTCTCTAAAGAGCTCCAAACATACAGGGAGGGGCCTCCAGTACCCGCCCAAGCAACCCGGAAATACTCGCCGAATGCCGAGCTTGTTAAGCACAGTGATGCTCGGGCGAGTACCGAGCAGTGGCGAGCACGTTCGCTCATCACTAGATGCCTCCTTTATCAGTGTTGGAACAGTTCTTCTACAAAGTGCTTCTCCTGGGAAATCTTTCTCCTGTGGGTTTTTTTCTAAACTCTTCTTACTGGATGAACATAAATATATTGGGGATCGCAAAAACTGGCCATAAATATGGCGCTAGAAGACTGGTGCCATCTAGTGATGAGCGAACGCACTCGCCACTACTCGATACTCGCCCGAGAATCATGGTGCTCGACAAGCTCGGCGAGTATTTCCGGGTTGCTTGGGCGGGAACTCGGGTCCCCTCCCTGCATGTTTGGCGCTCTTTAGAGAGCCAATGAACATGCAGGGATTGCCTGCCATGCACTGTAATGCTGGAGCCATGTTGGTTGTGGGCATTACAGTGATTGGCTGGCCGCACAGCATCATCAGGTCTATATAAGACCTGGCGCCACCATGCTCGTCACAGTCACTCCGGATCAGACAGTGTAGGGAGAGCTGCTGTGTCAGGGAGAGATTTAATCATGTATTAGGTAGTGTAGGAAGAAAAACCATACATTACACATATCCATCTTAACAAACAGTCCTTTTGAGGACTAACTAATCCATCTGCAGAGATATCAGGCAGGCAGTGTATATAGGCAGGCAGGCAGGGTATATAACAAGCTGCAGTGCACATAGGACAAGAAGCATTCCAGTTCTGCCTTCTGCTGCTGTTATATTTCTAGAAATAGGCCTAGGTCTCAGCGGCAAGGAATCAATTTTTTTTGCATCTTAATCCTCATAATTTGCTTAAAAATCAATCCAGAGAACACTGTTTTTCTGCGCCATTTTCTTGTTGGCACTGCAGAATACATCCAGGTCCTTTCCATATTACAGCGCTAAAGATCCAGCTATTTAAAACTGTGCTTTCTCCGTCACACGGATCACATATACGTTTTCAGAAAATGCTGCCTTTTCTGGCCTGCATTAAAAGATTTTTTCAGTGTGTCAGTGAAGCAATTGACACCACATTGCTGTTCAAAACAGTTACCTACAGGCCAGATATTTAAAACCGAGTTTTTTCCGTCACACGGCTCACATATACGTTGTCAGAAAATACTGCCATTTCTAGCCTCCATTAAAAATTTCCTTTAGTGTGTCAGTGAAGCAATTCACACCATTTTGCTGTTCAAACTACTTAGCTACAGGCCAGGTTTTTAAAACTGTGTTTTCTCCGTCACACGGATTACATATACGTTTTCACAAAATACTGCCATTTCTTGCCTCCATTAAAAAATTTTTTCAGTGTGTCAGTGAAGCAATTGACACCAGATTGCTGTTCAAAATAGTTACCTACAGGCCAGGTATTTAAAACTGTTTTCTCTGTCAAGTTCGCTCCAAACTCAGTCATTTGTAGTGAGCGTGGAAGATACTGCCCTCCATTTAAAATGGGCAAGGCACGTGGCAAGGGACAGGGAACTGGACGTGATAGTAATGGTGCATGCAGTGGCCGAGGACAAGGCCGTGGTCAAGCCGAAATTGTGCCACAACAAACACCCACATCTTCTCGCCTGACCTTCCTGTCCCAATTTCTAGGGGACCGCAGCACACCACTATTGAACCCAGAGCAGTGTCAAAAGGTTGTTGGTTGGATAGCGGATAATGATTACAGTCACATAGCCACGACCACCACCACCCTGTCTTCCACACGGTTAAGTCTCAGTAGCCATGAGTCTGGATCGCATATTCTTCACCCTGATCCTCCTTCCTCCCACCATGCCGAGTACCCAGAGACAACTGATCCCACACTTGGAAACTCTGAAGAGCTGTTCACTTTTCCATTTATAGATTTGGGCCTCTCGCCCGGTTCACTTGAAGCGGGGCAAGAGGAGATCGCGTGTAGCGATGCCCAAATATTTGAGCAGCCATGGTCACACGAAAGCAACGGTGGGAAAGTGTCACAAGAGGTGGACGATGATGAGACACAATTGCCAGAAAGTCAGGAGGAGGACCAGGGTGGGGAAGTGGAAGACGAGGTGGTGGACGATATAGTAACTGACCCAACGTGGCAGGAGGACATGCAGAGCGAGGACAGCAGCACACAGGGGGAGGGAGGCAGAGCACCCCAACAGGCAGGAAGAAGAAGCGTGGTGGCCGCAGACAGAAGGCAGGCAACCGTTCCCCTTAACACCAACACGAAGAAGTTGCCAGTACAACTGCAAGGTCTTCCCGAGTCTGCTTGTTTTTTAAAGACTCTGCCAATAACCCCAAGAAGGCCATTTGCCCCACCTGCCAGGCCATCATCAGCAGGGGTGGCAAAACGACCAGCCTAACCACCACCAGCCTGATCAGGCACAAGGCAGCAAAGCACCCGACTTTGTGGGCCGCACCCCAGGGTCCAGGAACAGTGTCTGCGGGTGGCACCATTGCTTCTTCCGCTGTTGTGGATGCAAGCCAATCCCCTGTCCATGGTGCATGCGAAGATGCCTCCTGCCCTGCACCTGTCGTTGCCCACTCTCAAGTAGCACCATCAGGAAGCAAGTCCGTGTCCTTGTCCCAACGCAGCGTTCAGTTGTCCATACTCCAGTCCTTGGAACGCAAACGCAAATATGCAGCCAACGCCCCACAGGCCACACTACTTTATTCTCACATTTCACAACTGCTTGATCTCAAAATGTTGCCTTTCAGGCTCGTGGAGACGGAAGCATTCCGCAACCTGATGGTGGTTGCCATCCCTCGGTACTCGGTCCCCAGCCGCCACTATTTCTCCTGGTGTGCCGTCTCCGCATTACACGAGCATGTGTCCCATAACATTAGCCGTGCTCTCAACAACGCAGTTACCGGTAAAGTCCACCTAACCACAGACACATGGACAAGTGCTTGTGGGCAGGGACGGTACATCTCACTGACGGCACACTGGGTTAACATAGTGGAAGCTGGGTCCCAGTCGGACCTTGGGACGGAACACGTCCTCCCGACACCAAGGATTGCGGGCCCTAGGTCAATCACGGTTGCCCCCATGGTCTACAGCTCCTGCACCTCATCCTCCTCAGCTGTTATGATCTGCTACAGAGACTAAGGAAAGGCAAGAGATCTGTCCCTACAATAGAACTAAACTAGATCCCTACGATGTAACGGGGAACCTGATCCTGCGATCAGACCCGCTAAAGTCCTTGGCTAGTCTGAACGCAGATCTATAGATGTGGGGGAGGGATCCCTACAAGATCTAAGGACTCGGATTTAGTTGGACACCTCCTAGCAGAAATAGTAGCAGTCAAAGACAAACACACGACAAAAAAACAAAGAGGTAATAAGACCTAGCAAAACTAACAGAGTACGGCAATAGAGCAACAAGCTAGCTCAACAGTAGTAAATATAAATGAAGTCCAGCAAAGCCAGGAGGGCGGAGCCGGTTTAAATAGGCAAAATGGTCATGTGACCAGCAAACTAAAAAAAAACTAACAGGAGAGTTGTAACAGTACCCGCTCTTCTAAGAGGATCCTCCGGATCCCCTAGGCCCAGGCTTACCAGGAAACCTCCTGTGAAACGCTCGGTCAAGTCTGGGGGCAGAAACATCATCCGCCCTCACCCATGAGTTATCCTCAGGTCCGAAACCCTTCCAAGCGACGAGATACTGCAAACTCCCTCTATACAGTCTAGAATTTAGGATGCGGGAAATTTCATATTCCCCGTCCTCCACCACCGGAGGAACAGTGGCAGAGGCGTCACCATCCGACACATCAGCTTTTTTCAACAGAGAAACATGAAACACCGGATTAATCCTCCAGGACGTAGGAACCTCCAGCCTAACAGCAGATTGGTTAACTATCTGAAGTACCTTAAAGGGCCCTACAAACTTGGGACCCAATTTTTTAGAAGGAATCCTCAATCGCAGATTCTTAGAGGACAACCAAACCATGTCACCAACAGCAAACAAAACCTCTTGCCGTTTCCTATCAAAGTACCTCTTAGATTTTTTGTTAGCCTCCTGAAGATTACCACGCACATCCGTCAAAACTCTCTCCAAATCACCGGAAAAACTCTCCTCCTCAGGCACAGCCGAAACCAATTTGGAAAATGACCCAAAAGACGGATGTCTCCCAGAACAACAAAAAAAAGGCGAACACCCAGCAGAAGAGGATGTATGGTTGTTAAGAGCAAATTCAGCAAGTGGCAGAAACTCAGACCACCCCTCTTGATTGTCTGCCACAAAACAACGCAAGAACTGCTCAACATCCTGGTTCTTCCTTTCTGTCTGGCCATTAGACTCAGGATGACATCCGGATGAAAACGACAAATGAACTCCCAACCTGTCACAAAAGGCACGCCAAAAACGAACCATGAACTGAGGTCCCCTATCAGAAACAATGTCAGTAGGAACACCATGTAGTCTGACAATCTCCTTGACAAAGGCCTTAGTGAGTGTTTTAGCGCAAGGCAGCTTGATGAAGGGAACCAAGTGACACATCTTGCTAAAACGGTCCACGACTAGTGTTGAGCCACCCCCGTAGTGTTCGAGTTCGGTTCGGTTCGTCGAACACCCGTGTGTTCGCCGAACTGTTCGTCGAACTGTTCGTCGAACACCTTCGAACACCGTTATAAACAATGGCAGGCAAACAAAAACACATAGAAACACATAGAAAACACCTTCAAAGGTGTCCAAAAGCTGACAAACTGCTCAGAAGACACAACTAACACATGGAAAAGTGACAAGTACATATAGTCATGCGAAAAGAAAAGAGGTGGAGGAGTAAAAGGAGGGGGAGACACAGATATAGGCATGTCATGCCCTTCTAAAATCCAAAAAGTGAGAAGCCGAGACGGCCAGTCCGCTCCTGCCCGTGCCACCTCCGTGTCGCCGGGTTTGTGCCAGAGCCGCGGTGAACCCTGACGGCCAGCCCCCCTCTCCCAATACTGGTGCCTGTCCGCTGGTGGGTCGAGAGAGCCCCCCTGTGGTGGAGGCAGCTCTAAGCTTTTTAATTTAAATTGTCCCTCTAATTTGAATGAATACACTTTAAATCCATTTACAAGGATCTATTGGAGGGCAAGTCTCATGCCAGCAGCCGCGTAATTCCAGCTCCAGTAGCGTCCACTAAAGCTGCTGCAGTTAAAAAGCTTTTATAAGGATCGAGCTCGGCTGTCCACCGCAAGGCATCCTAGTGCCAGTCCCAGCCCCTATGCCTTGGGGTGCCTCCTGATGCTCTTCACTAAGTATCCCGTGGTCCCGAAGCATTTCCTTTGAAAAAATTAAGTGTCCAAACTACAGGTGGTGTAGCTTGCTTAACAGCCGGGATAATCCGCTGACTAGCAGACACTGCTACTAGGCACAAAGTATTTCCTGGGCTAGATGCAGTTAAAAATTTGTAAGTAGATACTCTCGTTGGATGCTGAGAAAGCATTCCATAGAGTCTCCTGGCACGCCATATATGATTCTCTTAAAAAGCTTGGGGTAGGGGTCTAGGGGACCCTTTTATAGCCAAAATCACGGCCGTGTATCACAATACGTCACCTAGGCTGAAGATAAATGGAACTGTAGCACCGAGGGCTCGGTTGCTACAGACGTATTGCACCTCACCCAGAGGTGTGATATCTCACTCTCAGATAAGGATGGAGTGTGGATCAGGACCCGACACCTGCATGCATTACACCACATTGCCGTGGGGCAGGGCGACCAATATGCCCCTGAGATGGGCACGACAGTCCCTGTCCCTGGCTGGAGTGGGGGGAGGGAACACTGAGGAAGGGGAACCCTGCAGTGCAGGAGCAGGGAGGAAGCAGTTCCTGGGTGCATTGAGAAGGGAGTATAAAAGGTGGGCACCATCTTAGTTCAGTGCAGAGAAGTCTGAGCAGAAGTGGCAGGGAGCAGGGGCTCTGCATGAGCTCTGCTCCGGAGGCGGGCCTAGTAACAGAGGCCCAGGCCTGCAAGAGGGAGAAGGAAGGAAGAGGAGCGGAGAAGGCTCCAGGAACGAGGAATGAAGGGATCCCAGGGGTGCGGACGGGCGAGTCGCCACCGCACGCCCGAATCCACCTGTGTGGAGGGGTCAGGCCAAAGGGGGAGACCGGTCCCCGAACTAGTGGAGGCAGGAAACGACCCTCAGCTAGAAACCGGAGGCTCTGACATTTTATGTGGCGCAGCCCCTTGCTCCACCCGCTAGGAAGGCACCACATAGGGTCAGGGAAACTGGCGCCAAGTTTACCAAGAGGAGGCCCGAGGCAGCCGGACAGAAGTGTTGGTAAGAAAGGCCAGACAAAGGACACACAAAGGGGGTCCTGTGAAGCGCTCCAAAGTTATCTAGTAGTTGTCTGAGCCCCTCACCTGGTGAGCACAGTACGACGTGGGCAGCCGTTACCTGCAGACGTGGTCTGGATAATAAGAACTGTGAGTAAAGGCCCTGAACTGCATCACTGACTCCGTGTCGTTACTGCTGCTGCCCTGCACCATCACCCCCATCCTCCGCATACACTGCCCTGAGGCTATACTCCTCCCGTGGGGAGTTATGCTACGCTCTGCTGCACCCACAACACCAGCCTTAGCGGTCTGCCCTGTAGCGGCGGTTCACTCTGACCGCAATCCACGGGTGGCGTAGTCGGACATTTAAACATCAAAACCACATAAATAGTTCCGCCACTGGTTTGACCGCCCTGAGCCACGGAACCGGATCGCCGCCACGAAGACTACAACCACCAGCATCCACCAAAAAGTGTCCGGCTCCGGGTGTCCCAAGGCCCAGGGGGTGCGTCAGAACATTTTCATCACCTTTCACAATCACCAATGGGACAAGGCAGGGATGTCCTCTGTCCCCTCTCTTATACATCCTAGTGACGGAGCACCTGCTCTCATCAATTCGCCATAACCCCAATATTAGGTGGATTGAGGTGGGAGGCACCGAGTACAAGTGCTCTCTATTTGCTGATGATGTCCTAGTATATATCACTCAATCACATATATCCATCCCTGCTGTTATGGCTGAAATAGATCACTTTGTTACATGGTAAAATTTTAAAATCAATGCAGCGAAGTCTGAGGCCCTCGATGTCTCCCTCCCTAAATCCATATAGGATTCCATCCAGTCCAACTTTCCCTTTGCCTGGCCCTCACAGGGTATCAAATACTTAGGAATTCCTATTCATAGAGACCTCTCCCATCTATGTTATCTTAATTTTGGGCCCTTTATTGAACAATTCCATACAGACCACGGTTGGCAAGTTAGAACTGTAAGATTCACTACGTGAACCACTGGTGTTTTGTGGAAAAGCACATGTACACCGCGTTCCAAATTATTATGCAAAAAGTGTTTAGGAGTGATAAGGGAAGAATTTGTTTGTTTGTCAGTTAAACTCATTGATGGTGATGTGTGTCAGGGCTCTTTATATCACTGTAAGCAATTGCAGACACCTGTGCTAATTAGTTTGGCAGGTGTGTCCAATGAAAGGCAAGACTACTTAAGAAGGCTCTCTAACATTATTAAGAAGCCTACATTTTCTGCCAAAATGGGAAAGAAAAAGGATGTGTCGGCTGCTGAGAAGCAACAAATTGTGGAGTGTTTAGGTCAAGGCATGACTACAATCAACATTGTGCGATGATCAGGATGAAGTGTCTTGGCAATCAAGAAGTATGTAGCTGATTCACAGTACACACGTGTGCGTGCTGATAAGGGCAAATTGAGGACTCTTTCCTACAGGCAATTACGTCAGGTTGAAACAGCAGCGGCAAAAAAGCCTTGTCATAGCAGCAGACAAGTTTTTGAAGCTGCTTGTGCCTCCAACGTCCCCCGAACAACAAGATGCAGGGTCCTTCAGAGGTTTGCAGCTGTGCATATGCCATCCTGTCGACCTCCTCTATCCACTTCACACAAGCAGAAACGGCTCCAGTGGGCCAAACATTACATGAAGACTGATTTCAAAACTGTTTTGTTCACGGATGAGTGCCGTGCAGCGCTCGATGGTCCAGATGAATGGAGTGGAGGATGGCTGGTTGATGGACACCCCACGCAAACACGGCTACAGCGCCAACAAGGAGGAGGTGGAGTAATGTTTTGGGCTGGAATCATGGGGAGAGAGATTGTCGGCCCCTTTAGGATCCCTGAAGGCGCTAAAGATGAACTCCATAATGTATGTGGATTTTCTCAAACAGCACTTCCTGCCATGGTTCAAGAAGAAGAACCGTGTATTTCACAGCAAGATCATTTTTCTGCATGATAATGCACCATCTCATGCTGCACATAAAACATCTGCATCTCTGGCTGATATGGGCATAAAAGGGGACAAACTTATGGTGTGACCCCCATGCTCCCCTGACCTCTACCCCATTCAGAACCTTTGGAGCATCATTAAAAGGAGTGTCTATGATGGCGGGAGGCAGTTCACATCTAAGCAACAGCTCTGGGAGGGTATTCTGTCCTCATGCAAAACAATTGAAGCAGAAACCATCCAAAACCTGACAAATTCAATGGACGAGAGAGTTCAGAAGCTCCTTTCGAACAAGGGGTCCTATGTGAAAATGTAACATCACCTAGAATAAAGTTTTGAGTTGAAAACTGTTTGATTTCAGTTTCTAACAACCTGCTAATGCTTATAATTTCAAAAATGACCATTTTTTTGGTCTTTATTAAAATGAAAAGGTTGATCGAAAAGTTTGGGGGATCTAAGAGTGTGGCAACCCAGTAGTCATGATTACTTCGAATTCTGACAATATGAGGGTCATGCTGCAGGTAGTGCAGCAAGAAGGCACTTATGTGTCTTGCGCATCTCGGAGCCCCAAAATTATTTTCCGGGCTAGATGCAGCTAAAAATTATTTTTAATTTTAAATCTGGTGAAGCTTATTATAGATGGCCTAATAGGATCAGTGCTGCACACTGCTACAAAGCCCAAATTATTTTCCAGTCAAGATACAGATAAACATGATTAGTAATTTGAAAGCTTAAAACGGTTGGTAGGGTGATTTTAACCAATCATCAAGCTTTTACTCTCCCCAGGATGACACAGGGGTAGAAAAGTCGTTTCGGATCCATGATTTGTTCATCTTTATGAACGTGAGTCTGTCTACATTATCAGTGGAGAGCCGCGTGCGCTTATCTGTCAGCACACCACCAGCAGCGCTGAACACACGTTCAGACAGAACGCTGGCTGCGGGGCATGACAAGATCTCCAAGGCGTAAGTGGCTAGCTCCGGCCATTTATCCAGATTGGAAGCCCAAAAAGAGCAAGGGTCCAGTGACACAGTCGTGGCTTCAATGTTTACTTGGAGATACTCCTGTACCATCGTCTCTAGGCGTTGACTATGTGTCAGACTTCTTGTCTCCTGTGGCCTTGCAAAGGATGGGCTATAAAAGTGGTGAAATGATTCCGCAAAATTGATGTTACCAGCAGATACTGTGGTTCTGTTACGGTTTGAGTGCTGAACACTTGACGGTCCCACGGTTGGCAAGTTGGAACTGTGAGATTCACTACGTGCACCACTGGTATTTTGTGGAAAAGCACATGTAAGATTCTGCAACAGTCTCTGCTGATACTCCTGCATGCGTGCATCCCTTTCTATGGCAGGAATAATTTCTGCAAATTTACTTTTGTACCGGGGATCTAACAGTGTGGCAACCCAGTAGTCAGGATTATTTCTAATTCTCACAATTCGAGGGTCATGTTGCAGGTAGTGCAGCAAGAAGGCACTCATGTGTGTTGCGCATCCAGGAGCACCAAGTCCCTGTTGTGTTGGTGGCGAGGTAACAATCATGCTTCCTTCCTCTGTCCTCTCCCCCCAACCTCGCACAACAGAAATGTGATCAAGGTCTCCCTCATCTGATGAGTCTTCCATCAGTTCGTCCTCCACTTCTTCCTGGGCTCCTGCACCTTCCTCACTAGTTTGGCTGCTACCATGCGCCCTGGTAAAACCATCTCCCCCACCCTCACATGCCTGCCGCCTTGGTGCTGCCGACCGTCTGGACCTTGCAGATGTTAGCCCTTCCGCATACAACTCCTCCTCCTCTACTTCCTCCACCTCCTCTTGTGCCACCACCTGACTCCGAATTCTGTTTAACATGTGCTCCAGCATGTAAATCACCGGAATAGTCATGCTGATAATGGCATCGTCAGCACTAAACATCTTCGTCGCCATTTCAAAACTGTGCAGAAGGGTGCATAGGTTCCTGATCTGAGACCACTCCTCCAGCGTGATTTTCCCCACCTCTGAATCTCGTTGGCCCAGGCTATACGTCAGAACGTATTGCACCAGGGCTTGTCGGTGCTGCCACAGTCGCTGCAACATGTGCAGAGTTGAATTCCACCGGGTAGGCACATCGCATTTTAGCCGGTGAAGTGGCAGGCCCAACGACTTCTGTAGAGATGTAAGTCGCTGAGCTGCGGGATGCGAACGGCGGAAGTGAGCACGCAGCGACCGTGCCCTCTGCAGAAGGCCATCTAGTCTGGGATAGTGGGCTAAAAATTGCTGGACAATCAGGTTCAACACGTGAGCCATACAAGGCACGTGTGTGACATTGCCCCGGCGAAGGGCCGCACCCAGGTTTGCAACATTGTCGCACACGGCCTTCCCTGGTTTCAGGTCCAGTGGAGACAACCATTCATGAAATTGGTTCTCCAGAGCTGACCACAACTCCTCAGCTGTGTGACTCACATTTCCCAGACATTTCAATGTAAAAACCGCCTGATGACGTTGAGCCCTACTGCCAGCATAGTAAGGAGGTGTGCAGGATCCCTTCTGCGCAGTTAGAAAGCTTGTGGCATGACCAGACAGGCTTTGGGTGCAGGTGGAAGACCGAGAGGAGGTTGAGGAGGCAGAAGCAGTGGAGGAACTTTGACATAAAGAGGATTGACGCACAACTCGTGGGGACGGCAAGACTTGGACAGCAGCCCCTTGTCCTGCTGTCACCATAGTTACCCAGTGCCCAGTCAGCGACATGTAACGCCCCTGTCCATGCCTACTCGTCCAAGTGTCTGTGGTGAAATGCACCCTGTCACACACAGAGTTTCTCAAAGAAGCGGTGATGTTGTGTGCGACATGCTGGTGGAGTGCAGGCACACCTTTCTTTGAGAAGTAGTGCCGACTGGGCATCTGGTACTGGGGCACTGCGACGGACATAAGGTCTCGAAAATCCTCTGTGTCCACCAGGCGGAAAGGCAGCATTTCTGTAGCCAAGAGCTTGCAGATGGTGAAATTCAACCTCTTAGCTTTCTCATGGCTAGGAGGAAATGGTCTTTTACTTGTCCACATCTGAGGGACCGAGGGCTGGCTATTGTGCTTAGACGGGGTTGATAAGGGTGTCCCCGGCAAACTGCCGGTCTGTGAGGAAGATGCAGGCGGACATGTTAGGTTGCCTTGATCCAAAGGTGGTGCTATCGATGTCGGACAGCGCTCAAGACCAGCTGGTGTTACCACCTCCAAAGAAAATGATGACCTGCCAATCACGCTGGCTGTTGCGGGTAAAGAGGTGGCAGGTCTGCGCCCCAAAACAGGTGTGACTGCTGTCCCCCCAGTCACAGAGGATGAAGAGGCCGCGGATGCACAAGATATGGCAGACGGTGATTGGCCCGGCCGGCTAGGCCGCATTGTAGCACACTGAGCTTCCCACTGCAACTTATGCTTCATGTCCATGTGCCGGTTCATGCATGAAGTACTCAAACTATGTATTTTTTGACCTCTACTTAGCTTTTGCTGACAAATGTTACAGATAACACGAGTTGGGTCATCTTTATCGATCTGAAAAAATGCCCAGGCTATGCAAGGCTTAGCACCCATGCGACCTGAAGAGCCACCACGACTTGTGGTGAGAGGCAGAGTTGTGTTTGAGGATGCAGTTGTTGACGTGCTTCCAGTACTACGTCTCTGTCCAGGAAGGCGCAACCTGACCTCGTCGTCACTAGCATCTTCCTCCACCTCCTCTGCTGACCTCATCTCTTGGCTGACTGTGGGTTGACAGTAAGTGGGATCTCCGACCTCATCATCATCACCCTGTGCGTTATCACACCCGTCGTCCTCAGAGCCAACCTGTTCCTGCCCTGACAAAAGACTAAAGTTGTCGCTCCAATCAGGTATTTGAGTCTTATCATCGTCTTCCTCATTGTCTCCACCAACAGGAGTTACAGTTTGGGAATGAGGGTCTACATTATGGTCAGAACCTTCTGCGTCTGGTCCTGGATCCGACTCATAAAGATTCTGGGCATCAGTGCAGATCATTTCCTCGTCTGGATTCACAGAAGCGCTGGAGTCGACCTCTGATTCCCAGGCTATAGTATGAGTAAACAGCTCTGCAGACTCAACCATCTGTTCTACCTCATACTCAGACGGGCAGCTGGAGATTTGGGAGCTGTGAGGAAGCAAGTGCGATTTGGGTGACACCTTTGAGGACTGGAGTATTTGTGATGTTGAAGTTGATGTGGAGGAGAGCCCACTTAAAGGAGCACTTGATATCCGTTGAAGCACCTGCTGTTTTTGTGCCTCACCTGGAATTTGTAGCGATTGGCGTGGCCGTAAGAAAGGGATCTTATCACATAGTCCGCTAAAAGAAGTAGACATTTTTGTTTGGCTGGAAGATGGTCTTTCTTCTGCACCTACCCCACGGACACAACCTTTTTTCCCCTTCCCAACACGCCTATTCCCCTTTCCACCAGCAGCAGGCCTTTTTCCACTCATTTTGGTGGTTAACTAATTCACAACTCTGGAGTTGTTTGCACAAAAAAACAATGGATGGTAACCGAGCAGAGCTGAGTGGCCAAACTGTGGTATTAGGCCAAAACTATTGGCTGGGCTAGATGCAGAAAAAAATTATTTTTAATTTGCAACCTGATGGAGGTCAGTATAGATGGACTAATAGAACAAGTCCCACACGCTGCTAGAAGCCCAAATATTTTTTCAGAGATAAATGAAGAAAAAAATTATTTTTAATTTGCAACCTGATGGAGGTCAGTATAGATGGACTAATAGACCAAGTCCCACACACTGCTAGAAGCCCAAATATTTTTTCAGAGCTAGATGCAGAAAAAAGTTATTTTTAATTTGCAACCTGATGGAGGTCAGTATAGATGGACTAATAGACCAAGTCCCACACACTGCTAGAAGCCCAAATATTTTTTCAGAGCTA
Source organism: Phyllobates terribilis (assembly GCF_046119375.1). NCBI lineage: Eukaryota > Metazoa > Chordata > Amphibia > Anura > Dendrobatidae > Phyllobates > Phyllobates terribilis. The sequence continues at coordinate 343,720,559 of NW_027362769.1, read as the reverse complement.
GATGCAGAAAAAAATTATTTTTAATTTGCAACCTGATGGAGGTCAGTATAGATGGACTAATAGACCAAGTCCCACACAACGCTAGAAGCCCAAATATTTTTTCAGAGCTAGATGCAGAAAAAAAATATTTTTAATTTGCAACCTGATGGAGGTCAGTATAGATGGACTAATAGACCAAGTCCCACACACTGCTAGAAGCCCAAATATTTTTTCAGAGCTAGATGCAGAAAAAAATTATTTTTAATTTGCAACCTGATGGAGGTCAGTATAGATGGACTAATAGAACAAGTCCCACACGCTGCTAGAAGCCCAAATATTTTTTCAGAGATAAATGAAGAAAAAAATTATTTTTAATTTGCAACCTGATGGAGGTCAGTATAGATGGACTAATAGACCAAGTCCCACACACTGCTAGAAGCCCAAATATTTTTTCAGAGCTAGATGCAGAAAAATATTATTTTTATTTTGCAACCTGATGGAGGTCAGTATAGATGGACTAATAGACCAAGTCCCACACACTGCTAGAAGCCCAAATATTTTTTCAGAGCTAGATGCAGAAAAAAATTATTTTTAATTTGCAACCTGATGGAGGTCAGTATAGATGGACTAATAGACCAAGTCCCACACACCGCTAGAAGCCCAAATATTTTTTCAGAGCTAGATGCAGAAAATTTTTTTATTCAATTTGCAACCTGATGGAGGTCAGTATAGATGGACTAATAGACCAAGTCCCACACACTGCTAGAAGCCCAAATATTTTTTCAGAGCTAGATGCAGAAAAAAATTATTTTTAATTTGCAACCTGATGGAGGTCAGTATAGATGGACTAATAGACCAAGTCCCACACACTGCTAGAAGCCCAAATATTTTTTCAGAGCTACATGCAGAAAAAAATTATTTTTAATTTGCAACCTGATGGAGGTCAGTATAGATGGACTAATAGAACAAGTCCCACACGCTGCTAGAAGCCCAAATATTTTTTCAGAGATAAATGAAGAAAAAAATTATTTTTAATTTGCAACCTGATGGAGGTCAGTATAGATGGACTAATAGACCAAGTCCCACACACTGCTAGAAGCCCAAATATTTTTTCAGAGCTAGATGCAGAAAAAAATTATTTTTAATTTGCAACCTGATGGAGGTCAGTATAGATGGACTAATAGACCAAGTCCCACACACCGCTAGAAGCCCAAATATTTTTTCAGAGCTAGATGCAGAAAATTTTTTTATTCAATTTGCAATCTGATGGAGGTCAGTATAGATGGACTAATAGACCAAGTCCCACACACTGCTAGAAGCCCAAATATTTTTTCAGAGCTAGATGCAGAAAATTTTTTTATTCAATTTGCAACCTGATGGAGGTCAGTATAGATGGACTAATAGACCAAGTCCCACACACTGCTAGAAGCCCAAATATTTTTTCAGAGCTAGATGCAGAAAAAAAATATTTTTAATTTGCAACCTGATGGAGGTCAGTATAGATGGACTAATAGACCAAGTCCCACACACTGCTAGAAGCCCAAATATTTTTTCAGAGCTACATGCAGAAAAAAATTATTTTTAATTTGCAACCTGATGGAGGTCAGTATAGATGGACTAATAGAACAAGTCCCACACGCTGCTAGAAGCCCAAATATTTTTTCAGAGATAAATGAAGAAAAAAATTATTTTTAATTTGCAACCTGATGGAGGTCAGTATAGATGGACTAATAGACCAAGTCCCACACACTGCTAGAAGCCCAAATATTTTTTCAGAGCTAGATGCAGAAAGAAATTATTTTTAATTTGCAACCTGATGGAGGTCAGTATAGATGGACTAATAGACCAAGTCCCACACACTGCTAGAAGCCCAAATATTTTTTCAGAGCTAGATGCAGAAAAAAATTATTTTTAATGTGCAACCTGATGGAGGTCAGTATAGATGGACTAATAGAACAAGTCCCACACGCTGCTAGAAGCCCAAATATTTTTTCAGAGATAAATGAAGAAAAAAATTATTTTTAATTTGCAACCTGATGGAGGTCAGTATAGATGGACTAATAGACCAAGTCCCACACACTGCTAGAAGCCCAAATATTTTTTCAGAGCTAGATGCAGAAAAAAATTATTTTTAATTTGCAACCTGATGGAGGTCAGTATAGATGGACTAATAGACCAAGTCCCACACACTGCTAGAAGCCCAAATATTTTTTCAGAGCTAGATGCAGAAAAAAATTATTTTTAATTTGCAACCTGATGGAGGTCAGTATAGATGGACTAATAGACCAAGTCCCACACACCGCTAGAAGCCCAAATATTTTTTCAGAGCTAGATGCAGAAAAAAATTATATTCAGTTTGCAACCTGATGGAGGTCAGTATAGATGGACTAATAGAATGATGCTATGCCCAAAAGATTTTACTTCACTAGGTGCAGTAAAAAAATTGGTATTCTATACACAGGTGGTATATCTTGCAACACAGATAGGCTACTCCACTGACTAACACACTCTGCAATAGGCCAAAAAGGATTAGCTTTGCTAGATTCAGCCAAATGCTGTGAAAAAAACTTGCACAGCACTGGCACAGACCTGCCTGGCAAAAACTGATAGGAACTGATGTAACCTAGTCCTGAAAAGGACTCCAATTACAATTAGTCTTTACTCCCACAATCTATCTATTTAAGAGCACAGACCTGCCTGATAAAAGTCGTAGGAAATGCTGTAACCTAGTCCTTAAAAGGACTGCAATCACAACTATTCCCTACTCCCAAGCTATCTGTATATTTCTGCGAAAATTGGCTTGAAATTAACAAGGTATAGCGCACACAGCAACAGCGGTGCCGTCTAACACGCAGCTGCAGCAGTGAGAAAATGGTGGCGACGGGGAAAATGGCTTGGTCTTATAGGGCAAGGACATGTGACATACACTGCCAATCACACATGCCCTTGCTTGTGTGAAAAAAAGCACTTCGCTCCGTGTGTGCGCTGCTGATAGGCTGACAGATTGCACCTCCCCACTGCAAATGCGGGAAAGAGAAAAAAAAATGGAGATCTTCATTGTTCCTGCAGAGATCTATCCCCTGCCCCTCCCCCCGCCCCGCTGTACACTCAAACTGCGTATTAACATTAATTTTCATCATTACTGAGAAAAAATCCAGTTATGATTTTGGTGCACGAACAGTTATCGAACATAACCTCGAACAGCCGAATTTTTCTCAAATTGTTCGTGTTCGCCGACCGGCTCGAACACCGCCCAAAACAGCTCGAATTTGAGATTGGCGAACAGTTCGAGTAGAACAACGCTCATCTCTATCCACGACCACCCAGATGACCGTGAAACCTTCAGAGGGAGGAAGGTCAGTAATAAAATCCATAGCCAGATGTGTCCAAGGTGCACTAGGAACCTCCAGAGGTCAAAGCAACCCCGCAGCAGGAGCATGCGAAGACTTGGACCTTGCACACACAGTACATTGGCGCACCCACTTAATGACTTCCTTCTGCCATCCAGGCCACCAAAAACTGCGACCCACAAGTCTCTTGGTCTCAGAAATTCCTGGATGACCTGCCAACCGAGACTCATGACACTCAACAAACAAATCTCTCCTAAAGGTCCTAGACACAAACAACCTCCCATGGGGAGTGTTAGATGGGGCATTCTCCTGTGCTTTAAGAATCTCATCCTCCAAAACGGAGCCCAAAGCAGCAATCACAACACCTTCTTGTAAAATGGTCTCCTCCTCCTCCTCAACACCGACCATGGGAGAAAAGCTGCGAGACAAAGCATCCGCTTTAACATTCTTGGTACCCGGGATGTAAGTAACGGAAAAATTAAACCGCGAGAAAAAAAGTGCCCACCTAGCCTGACGGGCATTCAAGCGCTTGGCAGCATCAAGATAGATCAGATTTTTATGATCAGTGAAAACCTGAACGGGAAATTCAGCACTTTCCAAGAGGTGACGCCAGTGTTCAAATGCGAGTTTAATCGCCAGCAATTCCCAATTACCAATATCGTAATTAAGTTCAGTCTCGGAAAATTTTTTTGAAAAAAAGGCACAGGGATGTACTCCATCCTTGTTTTCATGAGACAACACGGCACCAACCCCCACCGAAGAAGCATCAACCTCAACCAAAAACGGCTTAGTCACATCAGGCTGCATAAGGATGGGAGCAGAGGTGAACCTCTCCTTTAAAAGCACAAAAGCTTCAATGGCCTCAGAAGTCCACTGAACCGCATTAGCGCCTTTCCTGGTGAGATCGGTCAGCGGTTTGACAATAATAGAAAATTTTTTTATGAATTTTCTGTAATTATTGGCGAAACCCAAAAACCTCTGTATCGATTTCAAACCAATAGGCCTAGGCCATTCCTGCACAGCTTGAACTTTAACCGGGTCCATCTCAAAACCTTCACTGGAGATAATGTAGCCCAAAAAACTAATTCTCTGTACAGCGAACTCACATTTCTCCAGCTTAGCAAAAAGTGAATTGTCCATTAATAACTGTAATACCTCATGTACGCTCCGCCAATGAGACTCCAGATCCAGCGAATAAATCAAAATGTCATCCAAATACACAACCACATTTTTGCCGATTAAAGGTCTAAGGATATCATTAATAAGATTCTGAAAAAATGCTGGAGCACTGGTGAGACCAAAAGGCATAACCAGATTCTCAAAATGACCCACAGGAGTGTTAAAAGCAGTCTTCCATTCATCACCCTCCTTCATGCGCAACAAATTGTATGCCCCCCGGAGATCAATTTTAGAGAACCACTTGGCCCCCACTAACTGGTTAAATAAATAGGGAATCAATGGCAGTGGGTAAGGATTGCGTACAGTAATTTTATTAATCTCACGAAAGTCCAGACAAGGACGTAAACCGCCATCTTTTTTTTTTTACAAAAAAAAAACCAACAGCCACAGGAGACTTGGAAGGCCTAATGTGACCGGCGGCCAAGCTTGTCTGTATGTATTCCTCCAAAGCCTTTCTCTCAGGAATAGTAAGATTAAATAAACGACTCTTAGGAAGAGTCGCTCCAGGGACAAATTCAATGGTACAATCATAGTCTCTATGGGGAGGCAAAACCTGCGACTCCTCCTCAGAAAAAAACTCTCCAAAAATCCTGAATAGGTACAGGCAATTCCCCTCTATCCACAGCAGCAATGCGCCCGTTACAACACTTGTCATAACACTTAGGGCTCCAGGACTTAATTTCATTTGTAGACCAATCCAGCACAGGATTGTGCAATTTCAACCAGGGTAACCCCAATATTACTGGAGAAGGCAAATTATCCAATACCACCAAATCCAAATTCTCTTGATGAATACCATTAATAGCGAGGGGAAATTCACAGACCTTGTGAGTAACACTCTTCAAGGGAGAGCCATCGACCGAAACCACAGCAATAGGGGATGACAAAGTTTTAGGTTCTAATTTAAGTCTTTCCAAGAATCCCCCATCAATCACATTCAGAGTAGATCCACAATCCACAAATACCTGAAATTCGATTAATTCATCCTGAGCAGCAGTAGAGGCAGATAGGAATACTCCCTTAGAATTTAAACAGGCAATACGGGCATGACTGACCATTTCTTTTTCTTTCTTCATACGAAGCACACAGCTTTTAATAAAATGACCAGAATTTCCGCAATAGAAACACAAGCCTTCAGAAAGTCGGCGGTCTTTTTCCTGAGAGCGGGGTGCCATCGCTCCAATTTCCATCGGCTCTACATTGTCAGCACCGAACCTCTCAGAACTTGAAGCTGACATAGCAGAGGATTTGCTCACATTAACCCTTTCACGCAGTCTCCTGTCCACCCGTATAGCTAATTGCATTGCCTCCTGCAAGTTTCCAGGTGTGGGATCAGCAATCAGTAAGTCCTTTACCCTTTCACATAGCCCTGCAAGAAACAAGCTTTTCAAAGCAGAATCGTTCCACCCCACCTGGGCAGACCACCGACGGAAGTGAGAACAATATTTTTCCACATTACCTGATCCCTGCCTCAAACGTCTTAATTCAGACTCAGCAGATGAGACACGATCAGGATCATCGTACAACAAACCCAAAGCAGAAAAAAAACTATCCACTGATCTAAAGCACGGATCACTAGGATGGAGAGAGAAGGCCCATCCCTGAGGATCTTTGCGCAAAAGTGACATTATGAACCCTATGCGCTGTGATTCATCACCAGAGGATCCGGGTCTCAAACGAAAATATAATAGACAAGCATTTTTAAAAGAAAAAAAAATCTTGTTGTTCGCCAAAAAATAGATCAGGCAGACGTACCTTAGGTTCAACAAAATGCGCTCCAGAACAGCTACTCACGTGTTGTTGGAGCTTGGTCACCTCCAGAGAGAGTCCCTGCAAGCGTTGAGCCAAATCTTGCACCGAGACCATGATGGAAAACTGGAGGTCTTTCCTTAGAGAAATTTTTTTTTTTTTACTGGCTGGACTTACTGTTATGATCTGCTACAGAGACTAAGGAAAGGCAGGAGATCTGTCCCTACAATAGAACTAAACTAGATCCCTACGATGTAACGGGGAACCTGATCCTGCGATCAGACCCGCTAAAGTCCTCGGCTAGTCTGAACGCAGACCTATAGATGTGGGGGAGGGATCCCTACAAGATCTAAGGACTGGGATTTAGTTGGACACCTCCTAGCAGAAATAGTAGCAGTCAAAGACAAACACACGACAAAAAAACAAAGAGGTAATAAGACCTAGCAAAACTAACAGAGTACGGCAATAGAGCAACAAGCTAGCTCAACAGTAGTAAATACAAATGAAGTCCAGCAAAGCCAGGAGGGCGGAGCCGGTTTAAATAGGCAAAATGGTCATGTGACCAGCAAACTAAAAAAAACCTAACAGGAGAGTTGTAACATCAGCCTCCTCCTCCTCTTCATCCTCCATCTCTGAAATGACCACATCAGTTACAAGCCTGAAGCACTGCAGCACTGCCTCGGCCAAGCGGCAACAGGCTGTGCTGAAGCTAATATGCTTAGGTGAAAAACCGCACAATGCTGAAGAGTTGTGGACAGCTCTGAAAGAGCAGGCAGATCTGTGGCTCACACTGCTGAACCTACAGCCAGGCATGGTCGTGTGTGACAATGGCCGGAACCTGGTGGCGGCTCTGAGGCAAGGTGAGCTCACACACGTACCATGCCTGGCCCATGTGCTTAACCTCGTGGTTCAGCGATTTCTCAAATCCTACCAGGAGCTGCCAGATCTTTTTGTTAAAGTACGCCGCCTGTGTACCCATTTTAGAAAGTCAGCTACTGCCTCCGCTGCCCTTGCGGTGTTTCAGCAGCATTTGCAGCTTCCGGCTCACAGACTGGTGTGTGATGTCCCCACCCGTTGGGCCAGACTTCTCAACACCACCGAATGATAGCAGCGTAACATAAACTCCAAACCAGTGTCTTTTCTTGAGAGGTGTATTCCCATACACCTTTTCACACCCACACATGGGTATACGCTTCTTGATTTTGGCTATTTGCTCTTGTCCTCCTCCTTTTCCTCAACCTCATCCTCCACCACCACATCACATGGGTGACCGTGGTCCGTGATGTAACACCCACCTAATTTTTTAAAGGGTGTTTATGATGCCCGTAAAAAAAAATTTTGATACAGTATGTTCATGTATAACCCCCAGGGGTAAATGTTTGTCAGCCCATACACTTAGTGCATGGACATTACAAGTATAGGAGGCCCGCTCCTTTCTAATGGGAACATTTTTTTTATGAGGTTCTCCTCCACGTCTTTTCCAAGGGGCATTGAAGTGCCTCCAAATTTTTGGCAGCCCTTGCATTCACTGCATAGGCCAACATTATGGGAGACTCTCTCCTTTCTAATGGGAATTTGTCGTTCCTTGTTACTGTGGCCCTGCTCTGTGTGTTTATAAATTCTTAGTGGGGTTTTTCCTAAAACTGTCAGCCATTGGACTCACTACATACCCAATAACTGTATAGCAGACTCTCTCATTTCTAATGGGAACATGTCGTACCTTGTTACTGTGGCCCTGCTCCATGTGTCTTTAAATTCTTAGTGGGATTTTTCCTAAAATTGTCAGCCGTTGGACTCACTGCATACCCTATAACTGTATAGCAGACTCTCTCCTTTCTAATGGGAACATGTCATACCTTGTTACTGTGGCCCTGTTCTGTGTGTCTTTAAACTCTTAGTGGGGCTTTTCCTAAAATTGTCAGCCGTTGAACTCACTGCATACCCTATAACTGTATAGCAGACTCTCTCATTTCTAATGGGAACATGTCGTACCAAGTTACTGTGGCCCTGCTCTGTGTGCCTTTAAATTCTTAGTGGGATTTTTCCTAAAATTGGTCAGCCCTTGGACTCACTGCATACCCTATAACTGTATAGCAGACAATCTCCTTTCTAATGGGAACATGTCGTACCTTGTTACTGTGGCCCTGCTCTATGTGTCTTTAAATTCTTAGTGGGGTTTTTTCTAAAATTGGTCAGCCGTTGGACTCACTGCATACCCTATAACTGTATAGCAGGCTCTCTCCTTTCTAATGGGAACATGTCGTACTTGTTACTGTGGCCCTGCTGTGTGTTTTTAAATTCTTAGTGGGGTTTTTCCTAAAATTGTCAGCCGTTGGACTCACTGCATACCCTACAACTGTATTGCAGACTCTTTCCTTTCTAATGGGAACATGTCGTACCTTGTTACTGTGGCCCTGCTCTGTGTGTCTTTAAATTCTTAGTCGGGTTTTTCCTAAAATTGTCAGCCGTTGGACTCACTGCATACCCTATAACTGTATAGCAGACCCTCTCCTTTCTAATGGGAACATGTCATACCAAGTTACTGTGGCCCTACTCTATGTGTCCTTAAATTCTTACTGGGATTTTTCCCAAATTTTGGCAGCTATTGCAGTCACAGCATGGGCATTACCACTTATAGGAGACCCGCTCCTTTATAATGGGAACATTTTTTTTACTGAGACCCACCTCTATGTCTCTTCAAAGGGTTATTGGGTTGCGTCCAAATTTTTGGCAACCCTTGCAGTCACTGGATACGCAATAACGGTATAGGAGACCCACTTGTTAATAATGAGAACAACAAAGCATAGCCGGCTGAAGGCTCTCTAACAATAGCTAGGGCCGACTGCTGGCCTTTTAAGAATAGTAAGGGCCGTCTTATGTCCCTATAAAAATAGGCTTTATGACTTTCAGAGTCCCTCCATCATAAATAAATCAGGAAGTGTCTGATGATGTGTCACAGACCACATTGCCAGCTAAGGTTGTAAAATGTTAAAATGACATTTCCCGGTTAATGTATTTGTCTTAAAAAACCCTTAAAAAATAGGATCTTTCTTTAGTATAAAAAAGAGCGTCACCAATTTAACAACAATCTAATCACATTGTTCAGCTCATGCACCTCCTCCTCCTTCTCCGAAATGACTACATCAGTCACAAGCTGACAGCACTGCAGCACTGCTTTGGCCAAGCGGCAACGGGCTGTGCTGAAGATAACATGCTTAATGCTTAATTGACAAACCGCCCAGCGCTGCAGAGTTGTTGAAAGCTGTAACACAGCAGCCTGATCTGTGGCTCTCACCGCTGAACATACAGCCAGGCATGGTCGTGTGTGACCATGGGCGGAACCTGGTGACGGAGAAATGACAGCCGGGATAGATACGGTTTCCCTCTATGCCAGTCCTTTCACCGAGTTAAAGAATATGGCTGTGGTGAAATACAATTCCCACTGAGAAGCTGTTTCAGATTGAAAAACATTGTGCCCACCAGAGGATTTGATTCTGAGGGCTAACCTTTCTCCCCCGCTCAAGCGCCCCATAGCAGCTGCAAAGTTAGCGCTATCTTGAACTTTCCTGAGGTAGAAGCCAAGGCACACCAGAGGATTCTCTGGTGGGACCGTCCAACCCTGCCGAGAAGCAGTCCTGGCTAAGAAAAGTGTGTGGAAAGGTTCCCAAACACTCTATGGCTGCTTTTTTAAGGGATCGGCCATGCTTATGCAAGTTATTTCTCAAACCGCATTACAGATCAGGCCATTGTCCAACTCTGTATTCAAGAAATTAAATGCGTAAAGAAAGATGTGTGCGTGTGTCAAACCGACAAGGGCGAGTTGATGCTGGATGGGCTGCGATTGCTTCTTCAACAAGCTGCATTACAGGACTTCCTGTGAGAAATGACATGCAGGGTAAATAGGGTTTCACTCTATGCCAGTCCATTCACTGAGCTAAATACAACTGTCAGCAAAAAAAGTTGTGCACTGGCTCCGTACCATCCCTGGCCACATTCACCTGGCCACATTCACCTGTCCACGTGTTTGTGGTTAGGCGGTCCTTCCCAGTAAGTGCACTGGGGAGGGCACGGGTAATGTTGTGGGACCCGTGCTTGTGGAAGGCGGAGGCGATACCGGGAAATATAGTGGCGGCTGGAGACTGAGTATGGACACCCGGCCGCCGCCGGCATGAGGTTGTGAAAAGTTTCTGCCTCCAAGAGCTTAAAAGGCCATATTTCAAGTACAAAAATCTGCCCAGAAATCTGGCAGTTTAGTGTTGCGGCCTGTGGGTGGGTGGGTGGCTGGCTGCATACTTGCACTTGCATTCCAAGTAACAGAAAACTAAGAAGATGGTGGCCTCTATCATCATCATGGCCTCACCTCAGCACTATGAACTCTCCTGAAGGAGAAGCCAGGGCCCGCCGAAGGAGTCTCCGGGTCTCTGGTGGGCCCGTCCAACCCTGCCGAAAAGCAGCCCTGGCTAAGAAAAGTGTGGGGGAAGGTTCCCGGACACTCTATGGCTGCTTTTTTAATGTGGATCAGCCATGCTTATGCATGTTATTTCTCAAACCGCATTACAAATCAGGCCACTGTCCAACTCTGTATTAAAGAAATTAAATGCACAAAGAAAGATGTGTGTGTCTGTCAAAGCACCACCGAAAAGGGCGAGTTGATGTTGGACGGGCTGCCATTGCTTCTGCAACAAGCTGCATTACATGACTTTCTGTGAGAAATTACATGCAGGGTAGATAGGGTTTCCCTCTTTGCCAGTCCTTTCACCGAGCTAAATACAACTGTCAGCAAAAAAAAGTTGTGGACTGGCTCCATACCGTCCCTGGCCACATTCACCTGTCCACGTGTTTGTGGTTAGGCGGTCCTTCGAAGTAAGTGCACTGTGGAGGGCACGGATAATGTTGTGGGACCCGTGCTTGTGGAAGGCGGAGGCGATACAGGGAAATATAGTGACCGCTGGGGACCAAGTGTGGACACCCGGGCGCCTCCGGCATGAGGTTGTGAAAGGCTTCCGCCTCCACGAGCTTAATAAGCCACATTTCAAGTGCAAGCAGCTGACAAAAATTTGGCAGTATAGTATTGCAGCCTGTGGGTGGGTGGCTGTCTGGCTGCATACTTGCGCTTGCATTCCAGGGAATGGGGTAGGGACAATTGAACGCTGCAGTGGGACAAGGACGTGGACGGTGATTGTTGCAAGTCTGCAATGACAGGTGCATGGCGGGCGGCATCTTCACATGCGCCAAGGATCACTTATGATGGGCACACTTTTAGGCAGTGACCTGGAAGTCAGAGATGCTTCCAGAGGTCTTCCCCATACTGGTCCCATGTTTTTTCAGCACTGTATGCATGTGTCTGATGATGTTTCACACACCATATGGCCAGATAAGGTTGTAAAATGTTAAAATTACATATCCTGGTGAATGCATTTGTCTTGGTTGAAAGCAATGCAAAAGTGCAAAAACGCATCATAAACGCAATGCGTGAACATAGCCCAAGGTGTGGAGGAGTATTTTTGGTTTTGGTTATTTATTTTGCCTTCTATACAAGTCATTACCCTGGAAAGGATGTTCCTTAACATATTTCCCAGGAAAATCCATTTTGGTTTAGTTTTTGTATGTTTCATTGTGAGTCCGTAAAAGTGGCGTAATACTCTGTCAACGTTGTTAACAGCAGTGAACTGGGAGTCAGAAATGCTTCCAGGGGTCTTCCCCATGCTGTCCCCATGTCATCTGAGCACTGTTCCCATCGATTTGGGCAATTTTTAGGCCCTCTGCAGACCGCCGGGGGGAGCCGCCTGAAAAATGCTCGAGTTTCCCATAGACTTACATTGAGCTCGGTGCTCGGGTCGAGCACCAGAGTATACCAATTTGCTCGACCCGAGCAACGAGTACCCGAGCATTTTAGTGCTCACTAGTGATGAGCGAGCATGGGTGCCACTGCTCGGTACTCGCCCGAGCATCTCAGTACTCGAGATGCTCGGAGCTCGCCGAGTACTTTCGAGATGCTCAGGCGGGAGCTCGGGTACCCGTCTCCATGTTTGGCGCTATTTAGAGCACCAATCATGCAGGGATTGTCTGCCACTCACTGTAATGTCACAGCCATGGCGGTTGTGGCATTACAGTGATTGCCCAAATCATTGGGAACAGTGCTCACAGTGAGACATGAAAAACCGGCAATTCATCAGAGGCATACACCGGTACCCGACAATTTAGAACAAAAAAAATAGAGCATCACACATAGATTAGCTAGATAGAAACATGTCAGTCACATATATAATAAGTACAGTGACTGTTGGTTACTGTACTTGTCATTTAGTGTTAAAATAAAGGATTTATTAAAAATAAAATTGGCGTGGAGTTCCCGCTAATTTTAGTCTCCAGCGGAGGTTAAGCAGAAGGCTGGGGCAGATGTTTAAATCCTGGGAAGGGGGTATTACCCACGGAGCTTCCCAGGCTACTAATATCAGCCCCCAGCTGAATACCTAGCCATTACAAGCTATTAAAATGGGGGACCCCCCAAAAAAATGACGTGGTGTCCCCCCTATTTTAATAGCTAGCAAAGGCTAGGTAGACAGGTGGGGGCTGATATTAATAGCGCAGGAAGGGTGCACTGAATATTGGCCCCCTCCCAAGCTTGAAACACCATCCGTTAGCCGCCCCAGAAATGGCGCATCCATAGGATGCGCCAATTCTGGCACTTAGCCTTGCTCTTCCCACTGTTCTGTAGCGGTGGCAGTGGAGTAATAGGGCTGGGGTTGATGTCAGCTTATAATTAGTGTTGAGCCACCCCCATAGTGTTTGAGTTCGGTTTGGTTCGTCGAACATCCGTATGTTCGCCGAACTGTTCGTCGAACTGTTCGTCGAACACCTTCGAACACTGTTAAAACCAATGGCAGGCAAACAAAAACACATAGAAACACATAGAAAACACCTTCAAAGGTGTTCAAAAGCTGACAAACTGCTCAGAAGACACAACTAACACATGGAAAAGTGACAAGTACATATAGTCATTCGAAAAGAAAAGAGGTGGAGGAGTAAAAGGAGGAGGAGACACAGATATAGGCATGTCATGCCCTTCTAAAACCAAAAAAGTGCGAAGCCGACACGGCCAGTCCGCTCCTGCCCGTGTGACCTACATGTCGCCTGCTTTGTGCCAGAGCTGCGGTGGACCCTGACGCCAGCCCCCCTCTCCCAATACTGGTGCCTGTCTGCTGGTGGGTCGAGCGAGCTGGGATAATCCGCTGACTAGCAGACACTTCTACTAGGCACAAAGTATTTCCTGGGCTAGATGCAGTTAAAAATTTGTAATTAGATTCTCTCATTGGATGCTGAGAAAGCATTCCATAGAGTCTCCTGGCACGCCATATATTATTCTCTTAAAAAGCTTGGGGTAGGGGTCTAGGGGACCCTTTTATAGCCAAAATCACGGCCCTGTATCGCAATACGTCACCTAGGCTGAAGATAAATAGAACTGTAGCACACCGAGGGCTCGGTTGCTACAGAGGTATTGCACATCACCCAGAGGTGTGATATCTCACTCTCAGGAAAGGATGGAGTGTGGATCAGGACCACGACACTTGCATGCATTACACCACATTGCCGTGGGGCAGGGCGACCAATATGCCCATGAGATGGGCACGACAGTTCCTGTCCCTGGCTGGAGTGGGGGGAGGGAACACCAAGTAAGGGGAACTCTGTAGTGCAGGAGCAGGGAGGAAGCAGTTCCTGGGTGCATTGAGAAGGGCGTATAAAAGGTGGGCACCATCTTAGTTCAGTGCAGAGAAGTCTGAGCAGAAGTGACAGGGAGCAGGGGCTCTGCATGAGCTCTGCTCCGGAGGCGAGCCTAGTAACAAAGGCCCAGGCCTGGAAGAGGGAGAAGGAAGGAAGAGGAGCGGAGAAGGCTCCATGAGCAAGGAATGAAGGGATCCCAGGGGTGCGGACGGGCGAGTCGCCACCACACGCCCTAATCCATCTGCGTGGAGAGGTCAGGCCAAAGAGGGAGACCGGTCCCCGAAACTAGTAGAGGCAGGAAACGACCCTCAGCTAGAAACCGAAGCCTGTGACATTTTATGTGGCGCAGCCCCTCGCTACACCCGCTAGGAAGACACCACATAGGGTCAGGGAAACTGGCGCCAAGTTTACCAAGAGGAGGCCCGAGGCAGCCGGACAGAAGCATTGTTAAGAAAGGCCAGACAAAGGACACACAAAGGGGGTCCTGTGAAGCACTCCAAAGTTATCTGGGAGTTCTCTAAGCCCCTCACCTGGTGAGCACAGTACGACGTGGGCAGCCGTTACCTGAAGAAGTGGTCTGGATAATAAGAACTGTGAGTAAAGGTCCTGGACTGCATCACTGACTCCGTGTCGGTACTGCTGCTGCACTGCACCATCACCCCCATCCTCCGCATACACTGCCCTGAGGCTATACTCCTCCCGTGGGGAGTTAAACTATGCTCTGCTGCACCCACAACACCAGCCTCAGCGGTCTGCCCTGCAGCGGCGGTTCACTCTGACCGCAATCCACGGGTGGAGTAGTTGGACATTTAAAGATCAAATCCACATAAATAGTTCCGCCACTGGTTTGACCGCCCTGAACCACGGAACCGGGTCGCCGCCACGGAGACTACACCAGCATCCACCAAAAAATGACCGGCTCTGGGTGACCCAAGGCCCAGGGGGCGCGTAAGAACATTTTCATCACCTTTCATAATCACCAATGGGACAAGGCAGGGATGTCCTCTGTCCCTTCTCTTATACTGTACATCCTAGTGACGGAGCACCTGCTCTCATCAATTTGCCATAACACCAATATTAGGTGAATTGAGGTGGGAGGCACCGAGTACAAGTGCTCTGCATTTGCTGATGATGTCCTAGTATATATCACCCAATCACATATATCCATCCCTACTAATATGGCTGAAATAGATCAATTTGTTACATGGTCAAATTTTAAAATTAATGCAGCGAAGTCTGAGGCCCTCGATGTCTCCCTCCCCAAAATCCATACAGGATTCCATCCAGTCCAACTTTCCCTTTGCCTGGCCCTCACAGGGTATCAAATACTTAGGAATTCCTATTCATAGAGACCTCTCCCGTCTATGTTATCTTAATGTTGGGCCCTTTATTGAACAACTCCATACAGACCACGGTTGGCAAGTTAGAACTGTAAGATTCACTACTTGAACCACTGGTGTTTTGTGGAAAAGCACATGCACACTGTGTTCCAAATTATTATGCAAAAAGTGTTTAGGAGTGATAAGGGAAGAATTTGTTTGTTTGTCAGTTAAACTCATTGATGGTGATGTGTGTCAGGGCTCTTTATATCACTGTAAGCAATTGCAGACACCTGTGCTAATTAGTTTGACAGGTGTGTCCAATGAAAGGCAAGACTACTTAAGAAGGCTGTCCCACATTATTAAGCAGCCTACATTTTCTGCCAAAATGGGAAAGAAAAAGGATGTGTCGGCTGCTGAGAAGCAACAAATTGTGGAGTGTTTAGGTCAAGGCATGACTACAATCAACATTGCCAAGACACTTCATCCTGATCATCGCACAATCAAGGAGTATGTATCTGATTCAGGTAAAATTGCGGACTCTTTCCTACAGGCAATTAAGTCAGTTTAAAAGAGCAGCGGCAAAAAAGCCTTGTCATAGCAACAGACAAGTTTTTGAAGCTGCTGGTGCCTCCAACGTCCCCCGAACAACAAGATGCAGAGTCCTTCAGAGGTTTGCAGCTGTGCATAAGCCATCCTGTCAACCTCCTCTATCCACTGCACACAAGCAGAAATGGGCCCCAGTGGGCCAAACAATACATGAAGACTGACTTCAAAACTGTTTTGTTCACCGATAAGTGACGTGCAATGCTCGATGGTCCAGATGGATGGAGTGGAGGATGGGTGGTTGATGGACACCCCACGCAAACACGGCTACAGCGCCAACCAGGAGGAGGTGGAGTAATGTTTTGGGCTGGAATCATGGGGAGAGAGATTGTCGGACTCTTCAGGATCCCTGAAGGGGTAAAGATGAACTTCATATTGTATGTGGAGTGTCTCAAACAGCACTTCCTGCCATGGTTCAAGAAGAAGAACCGTGTATTCCACAGCTAGATCATTTTCATAAATGATAATGCACCGTCTCATGCTGCACATAACACATCTGCATCTCTGACTGATATGGGCATAAAAGGGGACAAACTTATGGTGTGACCCCCATGCTCCCCTGACCTCAACCCCATTCAGAACCTCTGGAGCATCATCAAAAGGAGTGTCTATGATGGCGGGAGGCAGTTCACATCTAAGCAACAGCTCTGGGAGGGTATTCTGTCCTCATGCAAAACAATTGAAGCAGAAACCATCCAAAACCTGACAAATTCAATGGACGAGAGAGTTCAGAAGCTCCTTTCGAACAAGGGGTCCTATGTAAAAATGTAACATCACCTAGAATAAAGTTTTGAGTTGAAAACTGTTTGATTTCAGTTTCTAATAACCTGCTAATGCTTATAATTTCAAAAATGACCATTTTTTTTTTCTTTATTAAAATGAAAAGGTTGATCGAAGAGTGTGGGGGATCTAAGAGTGTGGCAACCCAGAAGTCAGGATTACTTCAAATTCTGACAATCTGGGGGTCATGTTGCAGGTAGTGCAGCAAGAAGGCACTCATGTGTCTTGCGCATCTAGGAGACCCAAAATTATTTTCCAGGATAGATTCAGCTAAAAATTATTATTAATTTGAAAGCTGGTGGAGCTTAGTATAGATGGCCTAATAGAATCAGTACTGCACACTGCTACAAAGCACAAATTATTTTCCAGCCAAGATACAGATAAACATGATTAGTAATTTTACATCTGGTGGAGCTTAGTATAGATGGCCTAATAGAATCAGCACTGCACACTGCTACAAAGCCCAAATTATTTTCCAGCCAAGACTAGTGTTGAGCCACCCCCGTAGTGTTCGAGTTCGGTTCGGTTCGTCGAACACCCGTGTATTCGCCGAACTGTTCGTCGAACTGTTCGTCGAACACCTTCGAACACCGTTAAAACCAATGGCAGGCAAACAAAAACACATAGAAACACATAGAAAACACCTTCAAAGGTGTCCAAAAGCTGACAAACTGCTCAGAAGACACAACTAACACATGGAAAAGTGACAAGTACATATAGTCATGCGAAAAGAAAAGAGGTGGAGGAGTAAAAGGAGGGGGAGACACAGATATAGGCATGTCATGCCCTTCTAAAATCCAAAAAGTGAGAAGCCGAGACGGCCAGTCCGCTCCTGCCCGTGCCACCTCCGTGTCGCCGGGTTTGTGCCAGAGCCGCGGTGAACCCTGACGGCCAGCCCCCCTCTCCCAATACTGGTGCCTGTCTGCTGGTGGGTCGAGAGAGAGCCCCTGTGGTGGAGGCAGCTCTAAGCTTTTTAATTTAAATTGTCCCTCTAATTTAAATGAATACACTTTAAATCCATTTACAAGGATCTATTGGAGGGCAAGTCTCATGCCAGCAGCCGCGTAATTCCAGCTCCAGTAGCGTCCACTAAAGCTGCTGCAGTTAAAAAGCTTTTATAAGGATCGAGCTCGGCTGTCCACCGCAAGGCATCCTAGTGCCAGTCCCAGCCCCTATGCCTTGGGGTGCCTCCTGATGCTCTTCACTAAGTATCCCGTGGTCCCGAAGCATTTCCTTTGAAAAAATTAAGTGTCCAAACTACAGGTGGTGTAGCTTGCTTAACAGCCGGGATAATCCGCTGACTAGCAGACACTGCTACTAGGCACAAAGTATTTCCTGGGCTAGATGCAGTTAAAAATTTGTAAGTAGATACTCTCGTTGGATGCTGAGAAAGCATTCCATAGAGTCTCCTGGCACGCCATATATGATTCTCTTAAAAAGCTTGGGGTAGGGGTCTAGGGGACCCTTTTATAGCCAAAATCACGGCCCTGTATCACAATACGTCACCTAGGCTGAAGATAAATGGAACTGTAGCACCGAGGGCTCGGTTGCTACAGACGTATTGCACCTCACCCAGAGGTGTGATATCTCACTCTCAGATAAGGATGGAGTGTGGATCAGGACCCGACACCTGCATGCATTACACCACATTGCCGTGGGGCAGGGCGACCAATATGCCCCTGAGATGGGCACGACAGTCCCTGTCCCTGGCTGGAGTGGGGGGAGGGAACACTGAGGAAGGGGAACCCTGCAGTGCAGGAGCAGGGAGGAAGCAGTTCCTGGGTGCATTGAGAAGGGAGTATAAAAGGTGGGCACCATCTTAGTTCAGTGCAGAGAAGTCTGAGCAGAAGTGGCAGGGAGCAGGGGCTCTGCATGAGCTCTGCTCCGGAGGCGGGCCTAGTAACAGAGGCCCAGGCCTGCAAGAGGGAGAAGGAAGGAAGAGGAGCGGAGAAGGCTCCAGGAACGAGGAATGAAGGGATCCCAGGGGTGCGGACGGGCGAGTCGCCACCGCACGCCCGAATCCACCTGCGTAGAGGGGTCAGGCCAAAGGGGGAGACCAGTCCCCGAACTAGTGGAGGCAGGAAACGACCCTCAGCTAGAAACCGGAGGCTCTGACATTTTATGTGGCGCAGCCCCTTGCTCCACCCGCTAGGAAGGCACCACATAGGGTCAGGGAAACTGGCGCCAAGTTTACCAAGAGGAGGCCCGAGGCAGCCGGACAGAAGTGTTGGTAAGAAAGGCCAGACAAAGGACACACAAAGGGGGTCCTGTGAAGCGCTCCAAAGTTATCTGGGAGTTGTCTGAGCCCCTCACCTGGTGAGCACAGTACGACGTGGGCAGCCGTTACCTGCAGACGTGGTCTGGATAATAAGAACTGTGAGTAAAGGCCCTGAATTGCATCACTGACTCCGTGTCGTTACTGCTGCTGCCCTGCACCATCACCCCCATCCTCCGCATACACTGCCCTGAGGCTATACTCCTCCCGTGGGGAGTTATGCTACGCTCTGCTGCACCCACAACACCAGCCTTAGCGGTCTGCCCTGTAGCGGCGGTTCACTCTGACCGCAATCCACGGGTGGCGTAGTCAGACATTTAAACATCAAAACCACATAAATAGTTCCGCCACTGGTTTGACCGCCCTGAGCCACGGAACCGGATCGCCGCCACGAAGACTACAACCACCAGCATCCACCAAAAAGGGTCCGGCTCCGGGTGTCCCAAGGCCCAGGGGGTGCGTCAGAACATTTTCATCACCTTTCACAATCACCAATGGGACAAGGCAGGGATGTCCTCTGTCCCCTCTCTTATACATAATAGTGACGGAGCACCTGCTCTCATCAATTCGCCATAACCCCAATATTAGGTGGATTGAGGTGGGAGGCACCGAGTACAAGTGCTCTCTATTTGCTGATGATGTCCTAGTATATATCACTCAATCACATATATCCATCCGTGCTGTTATGGCTGAAATAGATCACTTTGTTACATGGTCAAATTTTAAAATCAATGCAGCGAAGTCTGAGGCCCTCGATGTCTCCCTCCCTAAATCCATATAGGATTCCATCCAGTCCAACTTTCCCTTTGCCTGGCCCTCACAGGGTATCAAATACTTAGGAATTCCTATTCATAGAGACCTCTCCCATCTATGTTATCTTAATTTTGGGCCCTTTATTGAACAATTCCATACAGACCACGGTTGGCAAGTTAGAACTGTAAGATTCACTACGTGAACCACTGGTGTTTTGTGGAAAAGCACATGTACACCGCGTTCCAAATTATTATGCAAAAAGTGTTTAGGAGTGATAAGGGAAGAATTTGTTTGTTTGTCAGTTAAACTCATTGATGGTGATGTGTGTCAGGGCTCTTTATATCACTGTAAGCAATTGCAGACACCTGTGCTAATTAGTTTGGCAGGTGTGTCCAATGAAAGGCAAGACTACTTAAGAAGGCTCTCTCACATTATTAAGCAGCCTACATTTTCTGCCAAAATGGGAAAGAAAAAGGATGTGTCGGCTGCTGAGAAGCAACAAATTGTGGAGTGTTTAGGTCAAGGCATGACTACAATCAACATTGTGCGATGATCAGGATGAAGTGTCTTGGCAATCAAGAAGTATGTAGCTGATTCACAGTACACACGTGTGCGTGCTGATAAGGGCAAATTGAGGACTCTTTCCTACAGGCAATTACGTCAGGTTGAAACAGCAGCGGCAAAAAAGCCTTGTCATAGCAGCAGACAAGTTTTTGAAGCTGCTTGTGCCTCCAACGTCCCCCGAACAACAAGATGCAGGGTCCTTCAGAGGTTTGCAGCTGTGCATATGCCATCCTGTCGACCTCTTCTATCCACTTCACACAAGCAGAAACGGCTCCAGTGGGCCAAACATTACATGAAGACTGATTTCAAAACTGTTTTGTTCACGGATGAGTGCCGTGCAGCGCTCGATGGTCCAGATGAATGGAGTGGAGGATGGCTGGTTGATGGACACCCCACGCAAACACGGCTACAGCGCCAACAAGGAGGAGGTGGAGTAATGTTTTGGGCTGGAATCATGGGGAGAGAGATTGTCGGCCCCTTTAGGATCCCTGAAGGCGCTAAAGATGAACTCCATAATGTATGTGGATTTTCTCAAACAGCACTTCCTGCCATGGTTCAAGAAGAAGAACCGTGTATTTCACAGCAAGATCATTTTTCTGCATGATAATGCACCATCTCATGCTGCACATAAAACATCTGCATCTCTGGCTGATATGGGCATAAAAGGGGACAAACTTATGGTGTGACCCCCATGCTCCCCTGACCTCTACCCCATTCAGAACCTTTGGAGCATCATTAAAAGGAGTGTCTATGATGGCGGGAGGCAGTTCACATCTAAGCAACAGCTCTGGGAGGGTATTCTGTCCTCATGCAAAACAATTGAAGCAGAAACCATCCAAAACCTGACAAATTCAATGGACGAGAGAGTTCAGAAGCTCCTTTCGAACAAGGGGTCCTATGTGAAAATGTAACATCACCTAGAATAAAGTTTTGAGTTGAAAACTGTTTGATTTCAGTTTCTAACAACCTGCTAATGCTTATAATTTCAAAAATGACCATTTTTTTGGTCTTTATTAAAATGAAAAGGTTGATCGAAAAGTTTGGGGGATCTAAGAGTGTGGCAACCCAGTAGTCATGATTACTTCGAATTCTGACAATATGAGGGTCATGCTGCAGGTAGTGCAGCAAGAAGGCACTTATGTGTCTTGCGCATCTCGGAGCCCCAAAATTATTTTCCGGGCTAGATGCAGCTAAAAATTATTTTTAATTTTAAATCTGGTGAAGCTTATTATAGATGGCCTAATAGGATCAGTGCTGCACACTGCTACAAAGCCCAAATTATTTTCCAGTCAAGATACAGATAAACATGATTAGTAATTTGAAAGCTTAAAACGGTTGGTAGGGTGATTTTAACCAATCATCAAGCTTTTACTCTCCCCAGGATGACACAGGGGTAGAAAAGTCGTTTCGGATCCATGATTTGTTCATCTTTATGAACGTGAGTCTGTCTACATTATCAGTGGAGAGCCGCGTGCGCTTATCTGTCAGCACACCACAAGCAGCGCTGAACACACGTACAGACAGAACGCTGGCTGCGGGGCATGACAAGATCTCCAAGGCGTAAGTGGCTAGCTCCGGCCATTTATCCAGATTGGAAGCCCAAAAAGAGCAAGGGTCCAGTGACACAGTCGTGGCTTCAATGTTTACTTGGAGATACTCCTGTACCATCGTCTCTAGGCGTTGACTATGTGTCAGACTTCTTGTCTCCTGTGGCCTTGCAAAGGATGGGCTAAAAAAGTGGTGAAATGATTCCGCAAAATTGATGTTACCAGCAGATACTGTGGTTCTGTTACGGTTTGAGTGCTGAACACTTGACGGTCCCACGGTTGGCAAGTTGGAACTGTGAGATTCACTACATGCACCACTGGTATTTTGTGGAAAAGCACATGTAAGATTCTGCAACAGTCTCTGCTGATACTCCTGCATGCGTGCATCCCTTTCTATGGCAGGAATAATTTCTGCAAATTTACTTTTGTACCGGGGATCTAACAGTGTGGCAACCCAGTAGTCAGGATTATTTCTAATTCTCACAATTCGAGGGTCATGTTGCAGGTAGTGCAGCAAGAAGGCACTCATGTGTGTTGCGCATCCAGGAGCACCAAGTCCCTGTTGTGTTGGTGGCGAGGTAGCAATCATGCTTCCTTCCTCTGTCCTCTCCCCCCAACCTCGCACAACAGAAATGTGATCAAGGTCTGTCTCATCTGATGAGTCTTCCATCAGTTCGTCCTCCACTTCTTCCTGGGCTCCTGCACCTTTCTCACTAGTTTGGCTGCTACCATGCGCCCTGGTAAAATCATCTCCCCCACCCTCACATGCCTGCCGCCTTGGTGCTGCCGACCGTCTGGACCTTGCAGATGTTAGCCCTTCCGCATACAACTCCTCCTCCTCTACTTCCTCCACCTCCTCTTGTGCCACCACCTGACTCCGAATTCTGTTTAACATGTGCTCCAGCATGTAAATCACCGGAATAGTCATGCTGATAATGGCATCGTCAGCACTAAACATCTTCGTCGCCATTTCAAAACTGTGCAGAAGGGTGCATAGGTCCCTGATCTGAGACCACTCCTCCAGCGTGATTTGCCCCACCTCTGAATCTCGTTGGCCCAGGCTATACGTCAGAACGTATTGCACCAGGGCTTGTCGGTGCTGCCACAGTCGCTGCAACATGTGCAGAGTTGAATTCCACCGGGTAGGCACATCGCATTTTAGCCGGTGAAGTGGCAGGCCCAACGACTTCTGTAGAGATGTAAGTCGCTGAGCTGCGGGATGCGAACGGCGGAAGTGAGCACACAGCGACCGTGCCCTCTGCAGAAGGCCATCTAGTCTGGGATAGTGGGCTAAAAATTGCTGGACAACCAGGTTCAACACGTGAGCCATACAAGGCACGTGTGTGACATTGCCCCGGCGAAGGGCCGCACCCAGGTTTGCAGCATTGTCGCACACGGCCTTCCCTGGTTTCAGGTCCAGTGGAGACAACCATTCATGAAATTGGTTCTCCAGAGCTGACCACAACTCCTCAGCTGTGTGACTCACATTTCCCAGACATTTCAATGTAAAAACCGCCTGATGACGTTGAGCCCTAATGCCAGCATAGTAAGGAGGTGTGCAGGATCCCTTCTGCGCAGTTAGAAAGCTTGTGGCATGACCAGACAGGCTTTGGGTGCAGGTGGAAGACCGAGAGGAGGTTGAGGAGGCAGAAGCAGTGGAGGAAAAATGACATAAAGAGGATTGACGCACAACTCGTGGGGACGGCAAGACTTGGACAGCAGCCCCTTGTCCTGCTGTCACCATAGTTACCCAGTGCCCAGTCAGCGACATGTAACGCCCCTGTCCATGCCTACTCGTCCAAGTGTCTGTGGTGAAATGCACCCTGTCACACACAGAGTTTCTCAAAGAAGCGGTGATGTTGTGTGCGACATGCTGGTGGAGCGCAGGCACACCTTTCTTTGAGAAGTAGTGCCGACTGGGCATCTGGTACTGGGGCACTGCGACGGACATAAGGTCTCGAAAATCCTCTGTGTCCACCAGGCGGAAAGGCAGCATTTCTGTAGCCAAGAGCTTGCAGATGGTGAAATTCAACCTCTTAGCTTTCTCATGGCTAGGAGGAAATGGTCTTTTACTTGTCCACATCTGAGGGACCGAGGGCTGGCTATTGTGCTTAGACGGGGTTGATAAGGGTGTCCCCGGCAAACTGCCGGTCTGTGAGGAAGATGCAGGCGGACATGTTAGGTTGCCTTGATCCAAAGGTGGTGCTATCGATGTCGGACAGCGCTCAAGACCAGCTGGTGTTATCACCTCCAAAGAAAATGATGACCTGCCAATCACGCTGGCTGTTGCGGGTAAAGAGGTGGCAGGTCTGCGCCCCAAAACAGGTGTGACTGCTGTCCCCCCAGTCACAGAGGATGAAGAGGCCGCGGATGCACAAGATATGGCAGACGGTGGTTGGCCCGGCCGGCTAGACCGCATTGTAGCACACTGAGCTTCCCACTGCAACTTATGCTTCATGTCCATGTGCCGGTTCATGCATGAAGTACTCAAACTATGTATTTTTTGGCCTCTACTTAGCTTTTGCTGACAAATGTTACAGATAACACGAGTTGGGTCATCTTTATCGATCTGAAAAAATGCCCAGGCTATGCAAGGCTTAGCACCCATGCGACCTGAAGAGCCACCACGACTTGTGGTGAGAGGCAGAGTTGTGTTTGAGGATGCAGTTGTTGACGTGCTTCCAGTACTACGTCTCTGTCCAGGAAGGCGCAACTTGACCTCGTCGTCACTAGCATCTTCCTCCACCTCCTCTGCTGACCTCATCTCTTGGCTGACTGTGGGTTGACAGTAAGTGGGATCTCCGACCTCATCATCATCACCCTGTGCGTTATCACACCCGTCGTCCTCAGAGCCAACCTGTTCCTGCCCTGACAAAAAACTAAAGTTGTCGCTCCAATCAGGTATTTGAGTCTTATCATCGTCTTCCTCATTGTCTCCACCAACAGGAGTTACAGTTTGGGAATGAGGGTCTACATTATGGTCAGAACCTTCTGCGTCTGGTCCTGGATCCGACTCATAAAGATTCTGGGCATCAGTGCAGATCATTTCCTCGTCTGGATTCACAGAAGCGCTGGAGTCGACCTCTGATTCCCAGGCTATAGTATGAGTAAACAGCTCTGCAGACTCAACCATCTGTTCTACCTCATACTCGGACGGGCAGCTGGAGATTTGGGAGCTGTGAGGAAGCAAGTGCGATTTGGGTGACACCTTTGAGGACTGGAGTATTTGTGATGTTGAAGTTGATGTGGAGGAGAGCCCACTTAAAGGAGCACTTGATATCCGTTGAAGCACCTGCTGTTTTTGTGCCTCATCTGGAATTTGTAGCGATTGGCGTGGCCGTAAGAAAGGGATCTTATCACATTGTCCGCTAAAAGAAGTAGACATTTTAGTTTGGCTGGAAGATGGTCTTTCTTCTGCACCTACCCCACGGACACAACCTTTTTTCCCCTTCCCAACACGCCTATTCCCCTTTCCACCAGCAGCAGGCCTTTTTCCACTCATTTTGGTGGTTAACTAATTCACAACTCTGGAGTTGTTTGCACAAAAAAACAATGGATGGTAACCGAGCAGAGCTGAGTGGCCAAACTGTGGTATTAGGCCAAAACTATTGGCTGGGTTAGATGCAGAAAAAAATTATTTTTAATTTGCAACCTGATGGAGGTCAGTATAGATGGACTAATAGACCAAGTCCCACACACTGCTAGAAGCCCAAATATTTTTTCAGAGCTAGATGCAGAAAAAAATTATTTTTAATTTGCAACCTGATGGAGGTCAGTATAGATGGACTAATAGACCAAGTCCCACACACTGCTAGAAGCCCAAATATTTTTTCAGAGCTAGATGCAGAAAAAAATTATTTTTAATTTGCAACCTGATGGAGGTCAGTATAGATGGACTAATAGAACAAGTCCCACACGCTGCTAGAAGCCCAAATATTTTTTCAGAGATAAATGAAGAAAAAAATTATTTTTAATTTGCAACCTGATGGAGGTCAGTATAGATGGACTAATAGACCAAGTCCCACACACTGCTAGAAGCCCAAATATTTTTTCAGAGCTAGATGCAGAAAAAAATTATTTTTAATTTGCAACCTGATGGAGGTCAGTATAGATGGACTAATAGAACAAGTCCCACACGCTGCTAGAAGCCCAAATATTTTTTCAGAGATAAATGAAGAAAAAAATTATTTTTAATTTGCAACCTGATGGACGTCAGTATAGATGGACTAATAGACCAAGTCCCACACACTGCTAGAAGCCCAAATATTTTTTCAGAGCTAGATGCAGAAAAAAATTATTTTTAATTTGCAACCTGATGGAGGTCAGTATAGATGGACTAATAGACCAAGTCCCACACACCGCTAGAAGCCCAAATATTTTTTCAGAGCTAGATGCAGAAAAAAATTATATTCAATTTGCAACCTGCTGGAGGTCAGTATAGAAGGACTAATAGAACAAGTCCCACACACTGCTAGAAGCCCAAATATTTTTTCAGAGCTAAATGAAGAAAAAAATTATTTTTAATTTGTAACCTGATGGAGGTCAGTATAGATGGACTAATAGACCAAGTCCCACACACTGCTAGAAGCCCAAATATTTTTTCAGAGCTAGATGCAGAAAAAAATTATTTTTAATTTGCAACCTGATGGAGGTCAGTATAGATGGACTAATAGACCAAGTCCCACACACCGCTAGAAGCCCAAATATTTTTTCAGAGCTAAATGAAGAAAAAAATTATTTTTAATTTGCAACCTGATGGAGGTCAGTATAGATGGACTAATAGACCAAGTCCCACACACTGCTAGAAGCCCAAATATTTTTTCAGAGCTAGATGCAGAAAAAAATTATTTTTAATTTGCAACCTGATGGAGGTCAGTATAGATGGACTAATAGACCAAGTCCCACACACCGCTAGAAGCCCAAATATTTTTTCAGAGCTAGATGCAGAAATTTTTTTTATTCAATTTGCAACCTGATGGAGGTCAGTATAGATGGACTAATAGACCAAGTCCCACACCCTGCTAGAAGCCCAAATATTTTTTCAGAGCTAGATGCAGAAAAAAATTATTTTTAATTTGCAACCTGATGGAGGTCAGTATAGATGGACTAATAGACCAAGTCCCACACACTGCTAGAAGCCCAAATATTTTTTCAGAGCTAGATGCAGAAAAAAATTATTTTTAATTTGCAACCTGATGGAGGTCAGTATAGATGGACTAATAGACCAAGTCCCACACACCGCTAGAAGCCCAAATATTTTTTCAGAGCTAGATGCAGAAAAAAATTATATTCAATTTGCAACCTGCTGGAGGTCAGTATAGAAGGACTAATAGAACAAGTCCCACACACTGCTAGAAGCCCAAATATTTTTTCAGAGCTAAATGAAGAAAAAAATTATTTTTAATTTGCAACCTGATGGAGGTCAGTATAGATGGACTAATAGACCAAGTCCCACACACTGCTAGAAGCCCAAATATTTTTTCAGAGCTAGATGCAGAAAAAAATTATTTTTAATTTGCAACCTGATGGAGGTCAGTATAGATGGACTAATAGACCAAGTCCCACACACCGCTAGAAGCCCAAATATTTTTTCAGAGCTAGATGCAGAAATTTTTTTTATTCAATTTGCAACCTGATGGAGGTCAGTATAGATGGACTAATAGACCAAGTCCCACACACTGCTAGAAGCCCAAATATTTTTTCAGAGCTAGATGCAGAAAAAAATTATTTTTAATTTGCAACCTGATGGAGGTCAGTATAGATGGACTAATAGACCAAGTCCCACACACTGCTAGAAGCCCAAATATTTTTTCAGAGCTAGATGCAGAAAAAAATTATTTTTAATTTGCAACCTGATGGAGGTCAGTATAGATGGACTAATAGAACAAGTCCCACACGCTGCTAGAAGCCCAAATATTTTTTCAGAGATAAATGAAGAAAAAAATTATTTTTAATTTGCAACCTGATGGAGGTCAGTATAGATGGACTAATAGACCAAGTCCCACACACTGCTAGAAGCCCAAATATTTTTTCAGAGCTAGATGCAGAAAAAAATTATTTTTAATTTGCAACCTGATGGAGGTCAGTATAGATGGACTAATAGACCAAGTCCCACACACCGCTAGAAGCCCAAATATTTTTTCAGAGCTAGATGCAGAAAAAAATTATATTCAATTTGCAACCTGCTGAAGGTCAGTATAGAAGGACTAATAGAACAAGTCCCACACACTGCTAGAAGCCCAAATATTTTTTCAGAGCTAAATGAAGAAAAAAATTATTTTTAATTTGCAACCTGATGGAGGTCAGTATAGATGGACTAATAGACCAAGTCCCACACACTGCTAGAAGCCCAAATATTTTTTCAGAGCTAGATGCAGAAAAAAATTATATTCAGTTTGCAACCTGATGGAGGTCAGTATAGATGGACTAATAGAATGATGCTATGCCCAAAAGATTTTACTTCACTAGGTGCAGTAAAAAAATTGGTATTCTATACACAGGTGGTATATCTTGCAACACAGATAGGCTACTCCACTGACTAACACACTCTGCAATAGGCCAAAAAGGATTAGCTTTGCTAGATTCAGCCAAATGCTGTGAAAAAAACTTGCACAGCACTGGCACAGACCTGCCTGGCAAAAACTGATAGGAACTGATGTAACCTAGTCCTGAAAAGGACTCCAATTACAATTAGTCTTTACTCCCACAATCTATCTATTTAAGAGCACAGACCTGCCTGATAAAAGTCGTAGGAAATGCTGTAACCTAGTCCTTAAAAGGACTGCAATCACAACTATTCCCTACTCCCAAGCTATCTGTATATTTGTGCGAAAATTGGCTTGAAATTAACAAGGTATAGCGCACACAGCAACAGCGGTGCCGTCTAACACGCAGCTGCAGCAGTGAGAAAATGGTGGCGACGGGGAAAATGGCTTGGTCTTATAGGGCAAGGACATGTGACATACACTGCCAATCACACATGCCCTTGCTTGTGTGAAAAAAAGCACTTCGCTCCGTGTGTGCGCTGCTGATAGGCTGAGAGATTGCACCTCCCCACTGCAAATGCGGGAAAGAGAAAAAAAAATGGAGATCTTCATTGTTCCTGCAGAGATCCATCCCCTGCCCCTCCCCCCGCCCCGCTGTACACTCAAACTGCGTATTAACATTAATTTTCATCATTACTGAGAAAAAATCCAGTTATGATTTTGGTGCACGAACAGTTATCGAACATAACCTCGAACAGCCGAATTTTTCTCAAATTGTTCGTGTTCGCCGATCGGCTCGAACACCGCCCAAAACAGCTCGAATTTGAGATTGGCGAACAGTTCGAGTAGAACAACGCTCATCTCTAGCCAAGACACAGATAAACATGACTAGTAATTTGAAAGCTTAAAACGTTTGGTGAGGTGATTTTAACCAATCATCAAGCTTTTACTCTCCCCAGGATGACACAGAGGTAGAAAAGTCATTTCGGATCCATGATTTGTTCATCTTTATTAACGTGAGTCTGTCTACATTATCAGTGGAGAGCCGCGTGCACTTATCTTTCAGCACACCACAAGCAGCGCTGAACACACGTTCAGACAGAACGCTGGCTGCGGGGAATGACAAGATCTCCAAGGCGTAAGTGGCGAGCTCCGGCCATTTATCCAGATTGGAAGCCCAAAAAGAGCAAGGGTCTAGTGACACAGTCATGGCTTCAATGTTTACTTGGGGATACTCCTGTACCAACGTCTCTAGGCGTTGACTATGTGTCAGACTTCTTGTCTCCTGTGGCCTTGCAAAGGATGGGCTAAAAAAGTGGTGAAATGATTCTGCAAAATTGATGTTACAAGCAGATACTGTGTTTCTGTTACGGTTTGAGTGCTGAACACTCGACGGTCCCACGGTTGGCAAGTTGGAACTGTGAGATTCACTACGTGCACCACTGGTGTTTTGTGGAAAAGCACATGTAAGATTCTGCAACAGTCTGCTGATACTCCTGCATGCGTGCATCCCTTTCTAAGGCAGGAATAATTTCTGCAAATTTACTTTTGTACCGGGGATCTAACAGTGTGGCAACCCAGTAGTCAGGATTATTTCTAATTCTCACAATTTGAGGGTCATGTTGCAGGTAGTGCAGCAAGAAGGCACTCATGTGTCTTGCGCATCCAGGAGCATCAAGTCCCTGTTGTGTTGGTGGCGAGGTAACAATCATGCTTCCTTCCTCTGTCCTCTCCCCCCAACCTCACACAACAGAAATGTAATCAAGGTCTCCCTCATCTGATGAGTCTTCCATCAGTTTGTCCTCCACTTCTTCCTGGGCTCCTGCACCTTCCTCACTAGTTTGGCTGCTGCCATGCGCCCTGGTAAAACCATCTCCCCCACCCTTAAATGCCTGCTGCCTTGGTGCTGCCGACGGTCTGGACCTTGCAGATGTTAACCCTTCCGCATACAACTCCTCCTCCTCTACTTCCTCCACCTCCTCTTGTGCCACCACCTGACTCCGAATTCTGTTTAACATGTGCTCCAGCAGGTAAATAGTCATGCTGATAATGGCATCGTCAGCACTAAATATCTTCGTCGCCATTTCAAAACTGTGCAGAAGGGTGCATAGGTCCCTGATCTGAGACCACTCCTCCAGCGTGATTTACCCCACCTCTGGATTTAGTTCGCCCAGGCTATACGTCAGAATGTATTGCACCAGGGCTTGTCGGTGCTGCCACAGTCGCTGCAACATGTGCAGAGTTGAATTCCACCGGGTAGGCACATCGCATTTTAGCCGGTGAAGTGGCAGGCCCAACGACTTCTGTAGAGATGTAAGTCGCTGAGCTGCAGGATGCGAACGGCGGAAGTGAGCACACAGCGACCGTGCCCTCTGCAGAAGGCCATCTAGTCCAGGATAGTGGGCTAAAAATTGCTGGACAACCAGGTTCAACACGTGAGCCATACAAGGCACGTGTGTGACATTGCCCCGGCGAAGGGCCGCACCCAGGTTTGCAGCATTGTCGCACATGGCCTTCCCTGATTTCAGGTCCAGCGGAGACAACCATTCATGAAACTGGTTCTCCAGAGCTGACCACAACTCCTCAGCAGTGTGACTCACATTTCCCAGACATTTCAAAGTAAAAACAGCCTGATGACATTGAGCCCTGCTGCCAGCATAGTAAGGAGGTGTGCAGAATCCCTTCTGCGCAGTTAGAAAGCTTGTGGCATGACCAGACAGGCTTTGGGTGCAGGTGGACGACCGAGAGGAGGTTGAGGAGGCAGAAGCAGTGGAGGAAGTTTCAGATAAAGAGGATTGACGCACAACTCGTGGGGACGGCAAGACTTGGACAGCAGCCCCTTGTCCTGATGTCACCATAGTTACCCAGTGCCCAGTCAGCGACATGTAACGCCCCTGTCCATGCCTACTCATCCAAGTGTCTGTGGTGAAATGCACCCTGTCACACACAGAGCTTCTCAAAGAAGCGGTGATGTTGTGCGCGACATGCTAGTGGCACACCTTTCTTTGAGAAGTAGTGCTGACTGGGCATCTGGTACTGGGGCACTGCAACGGACATAAGGTCTCGAAAACCTCTGTGTCCACAAGGCGGAAAGGCAGCATTTCTGTAGCCAAGAGCTTGCAGATGGTGAAATTCAACCTCTTAGCTTTCTCATGGCTAGGAGGAAATGGTCTTTTACTTGTCCACATCTGAGGGACTGAGGGCTGGCTGTTGTGCTTAGACACGGTTGATAAGGGTGTCCCCGGCAAACTGCCGGTCTGTGAGGAAGTTGCAGGTGGACATGTTAGGTTGCCTTGATCCAAAGGTGGTGCTATCGATGTCGGACAGCGCTCAACACCAGCTGGTGTTACCACCTCCAAAGAAAATGATGATCTGCCAATCACGCTGGCTGTTGCGGGTAAAGAGGTGGCAGGTCTGCGTCCCAAAACAGGTGTGACTGCTGTCCCCCCAGTCACAGAGGATGAAGAGACAGTGGATGCACAAGATGTGGCAGACTGTGGTTGGCCCGGCCGGCTAGGCTGCATTGTAGCACAGTGAGCTTCCCACTGCAACTTATGCTTCATGTCCATGTGCCTTTTCATGCATGAAGTACTCAAACTATGTATTTTTTGGCCTCTACTTAGCTTTTTCTGACAAATATTACAGATAACATGAGTTGGGTCATCTTTATCGATCTGAAGAAATGCCCAGGCTATGCAAGGCTTAGCACCCATGCGACCTGAAGAGCCACCACGACTTGTCGTCAGAGGCAGAGTTGTGTTTGAGGATGCAGTTGTTGACGTGCTTCCAGTACTACGTCTCTGTCCAGGAAGGCGCATCCTCCTCCACCTCCTCTGCTGACCTCATCTCTTCGCTGACTGTGGGTTGACAGTAAGTGGGATCTCCATCCTTGTCATCATCACCCTTTGTGTTATCACACCCGTCGTCCTCAGAGCCAACCTCTTCCTGCCCTGACAAAAAACAAAAGTTGTCGCTCCAATCAGGTATTTGAGTCTCATCATCGTCTTCCTCATTGTCTCCACCAACAGGAGTTACAGTTTGGGAACGAGGGTCTACATTATGGTCAGAACCTTCTGCGTCTGGTCCTGGATCCGACTCATAAAGATTCTGGGCATCAGTGCAGATAATTTCCTCGTCTGGATTCACAGAAGCTCTGGAGCCGACCTCTGATTCCCAGGCTATAGTATGAGTAAACAGCTCTGCAGACTCAACCATCTGTTCTACCCCATACTCAGACGGGCAGCTGGAGACTTGGGAGCTGTGAGGAAGCAAGTGCGATTGGGGTGACACCTCTGAGGACTGGAGTATTTGTGATGTTGAAGTTGAGGTGGAGGAGAGCCCACTTAAAGGAGCACTTGATATCCGTTGAAGCACCTGCTGTTTTTGTGCCTCATCTGGAATTTGTAGCAATTGGCATGGCCGTAAGAAAGGGATCTTATCACATTGTCCGCTAAAAGAAGTAGACATTTTAGTTTGGCTGGAAGATGCTCTTTCTTCTGCAGATGTTACTGTTGCTTTAACACCTCCCCCCACGGGCACAACCTTTTTTCCCTTTCCCAACATGCCTATTCCCCTTTCCACCAGCAGCAGGCCTTTTTCCACCATTTTGGTGGTTAACTAATTCACAACTCTGGAGTTGTTTGCACAAAAAAACAATGGATGGGAACCGAGCAGACCTGAGTGGCCAAACTGTGGTATTAGGCCAAAAGTATTGGCAGGGTTAGATGCGGATAAAAATTATATTGAATTTGCAACCTGATGGAGGTTAGTATAGATGGACTAATAGAACAAGTCCCACACACTGCTAGAAGCCTAAATATTTTTTCAGAGCTCGATGCAGAAAAAAATTATATTGAATTTGCAACCTGATGGAGGTTAGTATAGATGGACTAATAGAACAAGTCCCACACATTGCTACAAGCCTAAATATTTTTTCAGAGTTAGATGCAGAAAAAAATTATATTGAATTTGCAACCTTATGGAGGTTAGTAAAGATGGACTAATAGAACAAGTCCCACAAACTGCTAGAAGCCTAAATATTTTTTCAGAGCTAGATGCAGAAAAAATATAAATTGAATTTGCAACCTGATGGAGGTCAGTATAGATGGACTAATAGAACAAGTCCCACACACTGCTACAAGCTGTAATATTTTTTCAGATCTAGATGCAGAAAAAAATTATATTGAATTTGCAACCTGATGGGGGTTAGTATAGATGGACTAATAGAACAAGTCCCACACACTGCTAGAAGCCCAAATATGTTTTCAGAGCTCGATGTAGAAAAAAATTATATTGAATTTGCAACCTGGTGGAGGATAGTATAGATGGACTAATAGAATGATGCAATGCCCAAAAGGTTTTACTTCACTAGGTGCAGTAAAAAAAATTGTATTCTATGCACAGGTGGTGTAGCTTGCAACACAGATAGGCTACTCCACTGACTAACACACTCTGCAATAGGCCAAAAAGGATTTTCTTTGCTAGATTTAGCCAAATGCTGTGAAAAAAAACTTGCACAGCACTGGCACAGACCTGCCTGGCAAAAAGTGATAGGAACTGATGTAACCTAGCCCTCAAAAGGATTGCAATTACAATTAGTCTTTACTCCCAACCTATCTATTTAAGAGCACAGACCTGCCCGATAAAAGTCGTATGAAATGATGTAACCTAGTCCTTAAAATGACTGCAATCACAACTCTTCCCTACTCCCAAGCTATCTGTACTGTAGATTTGTGCGAAAATTGGCTTGAAATTAACAAAGTATAGCGCACACAGCAACAGCGGTGCCGTCTAACGCAGCTGCAGCAGTGAGAAAATGGTGGCGACGGGAAAAATGGCTGGGTCTTATAGGGCAAGTACATGTGACATACACTGCCAATGATACATGCCCTTGCTTGTGTGAAAAAAAGCAGTTCGCTCCGTGTGTGCGCTGCTGATTGGCTGACAGACTGCACCTCCCCACTGTAAATGCGGGAAAGAGAAAAAAAAATGGAGATCTTCATTATTCCTGCAGAGATCCATCCCCTGCCCCTTCCTCCGCCCCGCTGTACACTCAAATTGCGTATTAACATTAATTTTCAGCATTACTGAGAAAAAATCCAGTTATGATTTTGGTGCACGAACAGTTATTGAACATAACCTCGAACAGCCGAATTTTTTTCAAATCGTTCGTGTTCGCCGAACGGCTCGAACACCGCCCAAAACAGCTCGAATTTGAGATTGGCGAACAGTTCGAGTCGAACACCGCTCATCTCTACTTATAATGCCAGCTGACATCAAGCCCATGTTAGTAATGGAGAGGCATCTATAAGACACCCCCATTACTAACCCCATAGTGAAAGTTAAAAAAAAAACACAAACACCCAGAATAAAGTCCTTTAATTGAAATAAAGACACAATTCTTTAATGTTCTAAGTTAAACTCTACTTACCGACACGCCCATTCCAGCTGAAGCCAACGATCTCCTGCAATAAAAGTAAAATATTACAATAACCAGGAAGTGACAGTTAATGACAGGGAAGACTACTTGCTACCCTGGAAAAAGGTACCCCGGAAGGGGCAATAAGAATTTGAACTGCGGAATCGCATAGGAAGAAAATGTGAATATTTACCCAGTTGGGTGTTTAAATAGAAATTTATAAACTAATGACTGTGCAGTACCCGGTAAACAGAGGACGCTGTGGTTGTGGACGTTGAATAGCCCGAACTTTTATTGTACAAAGTTGGCACTTCTTAATGTGCTTCTTGTTGGTTTTATAGGCCATTGAGCAAAAACCCGTTTGGCGTGGCCGAACGCATGGTCCAACGAGTGGATCTGCTATTCCCTACAGCTACGTCCAGGGCCTACATTAGGGGTTTTAGGACGGGTCCCCCATATTGCACGTGAAACAATGAGATGGACACCCTGGAAGGGATCTCACTGGAGCCTTCTGAACTTGTTTGACAAAGTGTTATTTAAAGTAATCTTATATTGTTTTATATACCCGGTAGTTATATGTAATGTTTAAGAAAAAGTGCCTCCCATAAAGGGAAGAAAAAGTTATTTATTTACTCTTTTTTACCTGTGAAAGCATTCTAAAGATTCTGCATGTCTTAAATTCTCGTTTTGTACTCTGTTCCAGCCCGCGGACGTGCTGTGTTTAACGGGGAAGGGGGGGGATGTGGCGCTTCTGCTGGTCCAGTTGCCACAGAGGTACTGCATCTCAGCCAGTGGTGTGGTACCCTACTCTCAGGTAAGGAGGGAGCACTACCAGGGACCCACACACTCATATCCAACACCACACCACTCCATTAGGGAAGGGCGAGATTGCTCCTGAGGTCCCTGTCTGGAGGATGGAACTAAGTAGAGGAGGTAGGTGGAGGAAGTAGTTTAGGGGAGCACTGAAGGAGGACTGAAGGTAGAGTTGACCACGTAGAGTGACCGTTAGTGACGTGGGTCACATGACAGGTAGTATAACCTGCCTTGCACTACAATACCAACATCTAAAATCACCTATTTAACTGCCCTGAGGCCTAGCTCTACCCGTGGAGAGCTGAACCATCTCTGCTGTGTCACCAACGGCCCCAGTGGATCTGAACAGCAGTGGCGGCCACCTATAGCCGCATATCATGGGTGGCATAACAAAACTTTATCCCCAAAAACTTTATTCCCTTTATTTCTTTAATTATTGACCGCCTTGAGCCACGGACCGGGTTACTACCACCGTGACTACCCAAAAGAACCGACCGGCCCACTTACCGAGTACCCCATGGCCCCAGGGGGCGTGTCATTGATCCTCCAGATCTGGCAGCAGAACCAGGCTTCACTTGTCTCAGATAAAAACACATGCAGACAAGAAGAGAAGTTCGCAGCCTCAGTATCTTCCAGGAGATAAAGTCTGGAGGTCATCCTGGAATATTTGCCTGAAGGTGCCTTCATTCAAGTTCGTCCCCTGGTGCCTTGGTCCGTACAAAATCTTCAGGCAACTTAATCCAATGACCTACCGTCAATACTTGTGCATCTACGTATCCCTGCCTCTACTTATTTTCCTGAGGGGCCTCAGGATGTGTTCAATGTCAAAGATATTCTGGATTTCAAGAGAGTCCGAGTGAAGACATTTTAATTGATTGGAGGGGTTTTGGTCCAGATGAGAGATCATGAGAGCCCGTGGAGAACAACTGCACCCCTGCAATCCTTGAAACATTTCTTCATCGGTCTAGCCAAAGAAGAAGGCGGCGTAAGGATGGGATACTGTTACGCCAGCCACTCACACACCTTCTAAGCACCACCCCACACACCACATCTTTCACTTGTCTCCACCCAGTTACTGACCATCGCTTTGAGCTGCTTTGTGCTATCTCCCAGCTTGGCTGATTGTGAGTCATAGTCATAGCGTGGTTGAACGCTGCAGGAATTTGTATCCACCCTGTCCTGCAAAGATTTGCTCCTTTGGACTATCACCTGCCTGCAGGTGATATATCAGGCGACTCCTGTATTGGCATATTCCTGTTTTGTCTCACCTGTTATTGTTTCGGTTTGCGTACTCGTTTATCCTGATTTCTCCACTCCTGACTTTGGCTTTGAATTTTGAACCTGTGCTACCTGCCCTGACCTTGGACTGTTTGACTTTGCTTTTGTCTCATGCACCTGTACCCCACTCCCAAGTCTCTGACCTTCAGGCTAGCTGTTCCAGTCCCATGGACTGCCGTGGAGTGGTACCTGGTGTCTACATACAGCCCAGCCTATCCTCACCATCAGAGGATCTAGTGAATGACCAATAGACATTTATTCATGCCCAGACGGTGATGCAGTTCCACACTCACTAGCGTTAAAGTCAGATTAGTAGATATATACTTCTATATACTTTCTAGCCTATGTGTCGAATAATAACAGCAGGAATCACAGCTACTCTTTATAGCTGGAGGCCCCTTATAGTAATTTCCTCTGTTGCATTGTCATGTATGACATTGGGTGTAATGACCCTTTACAGGACTTCCCTCTACAGAATATGTGCACTGATATCAATCAAGGCTATATGAAAGGGCCCAGGGCACTGATTAGTAAGCTACAGGTGCCGATAAACATGAGAAAAGTCTACTAATTCAGTCACCAACTGTTTGGAGAAATGGCCAACAGCTAACGAAGAAAAGAGCCACCAGACATCTCTAGCAATGGTTCATCATCCAAAGAAAAGAAAAGAATAGGGCATTTACCTTGAAAATGGCCAAACTTTTGCTCTCCAGACATCAGTAATCAGGGGAAAGTTGGGAGGGATACACACTATGAATAGAGGCTATAAAATGTATATTTTTAGTAGAACTGAATTTTTTCTTCTTTGGATTAAAGGTATATTTGGATATTTGAAGACCATTATGAGATTTACTCCACTAAGTTTTAGGAGCATTGTTTGACTGAATAACACAGCGTTCACCTGAAAATATTTGATGATGAAATTTAAAAAAAGGGTGGATAGTAGTGATAAGCGAGCACTAAAATGCTCGGGTACTCGTTGCTTGGGTCGAGCTAATTGGAATGCTGGAGTGCTCGGTCCGAGTAACGAGCCCAATGTACGTCTCTGGGAAACTCGAGCATTATTCTGCCGCCCCCCGGTGGTCTGCAGAGGGCCTAAAAATTGCCCAAATCGATGGGAACAGTGCTCAAATGGCATGGGGGCAGCATGGGGAAGACCCCTGGAAACATCTCTGACTCCCAGGGCACTGCCTAAAACTCATCAGACGTGATCCTATATTACTGCGTTAATAATACAGACATTTTTGGCAATGTGACAAATCTTAAACTCCATTTAAAATGGGCAAGGTGTGTGTCAAGGGACAGGGAAGTGGACGATATGGTGAAGGTGATAGTGCACGCAGAGGCCTTGGGCAAGATGAAACTGTGCCTGCTGGGGGAGCACAAGAAACACCCATGTCATGTCGAACTACCTTCCTGTACCAATTTCTAGGGTGCCGCGGAACACCACTATTGAAGCCAGAGTAGTGTGAAAAGGTTGTTGGTTGGATAGCAGATAAAGTTTCCAGTCATTTTGCCACCACCAACATCCTGTGTTCCACATGGTCCAGTCTCAGCAGATGTGAGTCTGGATCACATTATTATTATTACTTTATGGCCATTTATTCCATGGCACTTTACATGTGAAAAAGGGGTATACATTGCAAAAACAATTACAATAATCTTGAACAAAAATGTGACAGTGACTGGTACAGGAGAGGAGAGGACCCTGTTCGCAAGGGCTCAGTCTAGAAGGCATGGGTGAGGATACAGTATGTGAGGATAGAGCTGGTCTTGCAGCGATATGGTGGAGTGAGGGTTACTGCAGGTTGTACGCATGTCGCAAGAGGTGGGTCTTCAGCTTCCTTTTAAAGGTTTCAACAGTAGGCGAGAGTCAGAAATGGTGGGGTAGAGAGTTCCAGAGAAGGGGGATGCATGGGAGAAATCTTGTATGCGATTGTGCGAAGAGGAGATAAGAGAGGAGAAGAGAAGGAAATCTTGTGAGGATCGGAGGTTGCGTGCAGGTAAGTAGTGGGAGACTATGTCACAGATGTATGGAGGAGAAAGGTTGTGGATAGGTTTGCATTCCAAGGTTAGGGTTTTGAACTGGAATCTCTGGGTAATGGGAAGCCAGTGAAGGGATTGACAGAGTGGAGAGGCCAGGGAATAGCGAGGGGACAGGTGGATTAGTCGAGCAATAGAGTTTAGGATAGATTGGAGGAATGTGAGTGTTAGAAGGGAGGCCACAGAGGAGGAGGTTGCAGTCGTCGAGAAGGGAGATGATGAGCGCGTGCACTGGTGTTTTTGTAGATTTGTGGTTGAGGAATGTGTGGATCCAGGAGATTTTTTTTACTTGGAGTCGGCATCTTCCTCACCCTGATCCTCCTTCCTCCCACCATTCCAAGTACCCTGAGTCAACTGATCCCACACTTGGACACTTCGAAGAGCTGTTTTGTTCATCTTTCCATTTTTAGAGTCTGGCCTCTCACTCGTTCCGCTCAGAAGTGGAAACAGCTTGGAAATGTGGTTTGAAAAAGAGATTACAGTCCAGGGTTACCCCAAGAGCTGTTCACTTTTCCATCGATAAATTTGGGCCTCTCGACCGGCCAGCTTCGAGCAGGGCAACAGAAAATCACATCTAGCGATTTGAGGAGCCACTGTCACCTGAAAGTGATGGTGGGAAAGCGCCAATACTGTCGGAAGAGGTGGATAAAGATGAGACACAATGGACAGAAAGTCAGGAGGAGGATCAGGGTGCGGAAGTGGAAAATGAAGCATTGGACGATGAAGTCACTAACCCAACCTGGCAAGGAGACATGTAGAGCGAGGTCAGCAGCACACAGGGGGAGCGAGGCATAGCACCACAACAGGCAGGTACAAGCAGTGTGGTGGCCACAGACACAAGGCGGGCAACCGTTCCCCAGAATACCAACACGACAGAAGTTGCCAATACAACTGTTAGGTCTTCCCGAGTCTGGTTCTTTTTTAAGGACTATTTAGATAACCCCAAAATGGCCATTTGCCACATCTGCCAGGCCAGCATCAGCAAGAGCACCAAAACTACCAGCCTAACCATAACCAGCATGCTCGGGCACATGACAGCAAATCGCCTGACTAGCTGGGATGAACACCAAGGTCCAGGAACAATGTCTGCGGGTGATACCACTGCCTCTTCTGCTGTTGTGTGTGCACGCCAATCCCCTGTCCATGGCGCATGCGAAGATGCCTCCCATCCTGCACCTGTCATTGCAGACTTGCAATCATCACCGTGCATGTCCTTGTCCCTTTTCAGCATTCAGTTGTCCCTACCACAGTCCTTGGAATGCAAGCGCAAGTATGCAGCCAGCCACCCACCCACCCACAGGCCGCAATACTAAACTGCCACATTTCTGGACTGCTTGTGTGGCGCCCCTGAGGGTTCGGGCGCCACAGAGGTGTTGCATCTCAGCCATAGATGTGGCATCTCACTCCCAGGTAAGGAAGGAGTACAGCCCGTGACCCTAACACCTGCATCCAACACACCACTCCAGGCTAACAGGGGAGGGCAAGATGTCTCTGGTTCTTGCTGAGCCCTTCCCTTGGCTGGAGTGGGGGTGAACCCAGAGAGGGGGAACCTCGTAGTGGGTGGAGAAAGTAGCTTAGGGTAGCACATGAGAGGGAGGTATAAATTGGGAAGCTATCTTAGTGAGTGAGGTCAGTCAGAGGAGGAGAAGTGAAGGAGCGGAGGCTCTGCAGGAGCTCTGCTCAGGTGGAGGGCCTGGTGAAAGGCCCAGGACTGAAAGGGGAAGAGAGAGAGGAGCAGAAAGGCTCCAGGAATCAGGAAAGGTCCCCAGGGGTACGGGCCATGCAGAAGGCCACCCGTACGCCCGAATCTGCCAGGCGGTGGAGGGGTCAGGCCATCTAAAGGGAACCGGTCCCTCAACTAGCGGAGGACTTTATGCCCAACTAGAAACCGAAGGCTGCAGTACTTTATGTCCTGTATCCACAAGTCCACGCCAGTCTCACCGAGAAGGTAGCCATATAGGACCCAGGGGACTGAACAGACGTCGCCCGCCAAGGCCCGCGGGTACCGGATTGGAGATACTAGGTGTGAGGTGTAGGAAGAAGGCCAGAGAGCGAGGGCACACAGAAGGGGGTCCTGCTAAGTACTCCGGAGTTACCTGGGGGTAGACCGAACCCCTCTCTGAGTAAACACAGAACGACGAGGGTAGTTACATGGATCCCTGTAATCTGGACTGCAACAACTGTGAGTAAAGACCCTGGGACTGCACTTCCTTGTCTCTGTGTTTCTTGCTGCGCCATCAACCCCTGCACTATAACGCCCAGCATAACCTACAACATCTACACTGCCCTGGAGCTAGCTCTTCCTGTGGAGAGCCACACCATCCCTGCTGCAGTAACATCAGCTTCAGAGGGCTGCTCCGCAGCGGCGGCTCCCTTTAGCCGTATTCCACAGGTGGCGTCACAAACTTTATAAACACTATAAATCCCCTATCCAATACCCCTTTATATTGACCGCCCTGGGTCACGGACAGGGTTACCGCCACTGTGACATCCCCCAGCATTTACCGGCCTGGCACCGGGTACCCCACGGCCCAGGGGGCGCGTCACTTGCACTTGAAATGTTGCCTTTTAGACTCATGGAGGCGGAAGCTTTCCACAACCTCATAGTGGTGGCGGCGGCCGGATGTCCATACTCGGTCCCCAGCCGCCACTATTTCTCCCGGTATCGTCTTCGCCTTCCACAAGCGCGTGTCCCAGAACATTACCCGTGCCTTCCCAAGTGCAATTAAGTGGGAAGGACTGCCTAACCAGAAAGACGTGGACAAGTAAATGTGGCCATGGACGGTACATCTTACTGAGGCATCACTGGGTTAATATTGTACTCAGTCTCCGAGACAACGACCAAATTATTCATGATGATCGGATCATCGATCTCCTTAGATTTGTTTTACTTGGAATGCAAGCGCAAGTATGCAGCCAACCACCCACTCACCCACCCACAGGCCACAATACTAAACTGCCACATTACTGGACTGCTTGCACTTGAAATGTTGCCTTTTAGGCTCGTTGAGGCGGAAGCTTTCCACAACATCATGGCGGCGGTGGCCGAGTGTCCATACTCGGTTCCCAGCCGCCACTATTTCTCCCTGTATCGTCTCCGCCTTCCACAAGTGCGAGTCCCAGAACATTACCCGTGCCCTCCCCAGTGCACTTAAGTGGGAAGGACCGCCTA
Source organism: Phyllobates terribilis (assembly GCF_046119375.1). Taxonomy (NCBI): domain Eukaryota; kingdom Metazoa; phylum Chordata; class Amphibia; order Anura; family Dendrobatidae; genus Phyllobates; species Phyllobates terribilis. Next base: position 343,678,527 of record NW_027362769.1, on the reverse strand, counting down.
ACGACAAGCACAAGGAAAAGTGAATGTGGCCAGGGACGGTTCATCTCACTGATGCATTCCACTGGGTTAATATTGTGGAAGCTGGGGCACTGGGATGGAACACATCCTCCCAACGCAGAGGATTGCGGGCCCTGGCTCAATCAGGGTTGCCCCTACATTGTACAACTCCTGCACCACCTCCTCCTCCTCTTCAGCCTCTATCTCCATCACTTGATTTATTTTTTCAGGACATATTCCAGATTATTTACTTAAACTTCGTGTGTGCCAATAACAGTAAGCAGCGCTGTATGCTTAGGCGACAAACGGCACACCGTTGTAGAGTTGTTGAAAGCTGTATCAGACAACCTGGTGGCGGCTCTGAAGCTAGGCAAGCTCGCACAAATATCATGCCTGGCCAATGTGCTCAATTTAGTGGTTCTGCAGTTTCTCAAAATCTACCCAGATTTCCCAGAGCGGCTTGTGAAAGTACGCCGCGTGTGTGCCCATTTCAGAAAGTCAGCTACAGCTTCCGCCGCCCTGGCAGGGCATCAGCAGCATTTGCAGCTTTCAGCTCACCGACTGGTGTGCGATGTGACTACACATTGGAAATCAACGTTGCAGATGTTGGAATGATTTTGAGCAGCAGAAGCCGTTGTTGAGTACCAGCTTCAATGCGTTCGTCGGCATTCAGGTCAGACTCCGCACATAAGAGCTGATGAGTGGGCATGGATGTCTGACTTTGAGGACTCCACCAACATGGTGAGCGGCGATGACGCCATAATTAGCATCACCATCCACTTCTCTGTCTACTGAAAAGCTCCCTGCTCACAATTAAAGAGGAGGCATTGCAGGGGAAGCAAGGAACTATACAGAGTGATGCTAATCAGCCCAGCCTCATCTCATCTCAATATGGATTGGGTGATAATAAAGAGGCGGAGGAGGTAGAGAACATAGACAGTCGTACTCTTGGTGAGAACAGGGAAGTCTTGGCTGTTGGCAGTCTGGCACACATGGTATGATGACCATCGCGGTGTATGCATTTTGGGCACTACAGAAAACTGGCATGGCACGAGAGAATTCTTGGAGATGGAGGTGTGAGGTTCTGATTAATTCTGATTAAGGAGGATGTCAGACTTACATCAGTTGCAGAATGGAGGGCACAGGAGGGGTGATACACAGAAATGAGGGATGAGATATAGGCCGGTGCAGAACTTTGAACAGCTTGTTGGGTGAGAAAAATGAGTTTGGATTATATTCTGTAGTGATTGTTTAACCTAACCCGTGCAATTACTGGCACAGGGTAGAGGCATCGGTGAAGCAGCTTGATAGAAATACGACCCTGGCTGCTGCATTTAGAAGGGATTGGAGAGGAGACAGTTTTCTTAAACGGAGACAGATTAGAAGAGAGCTGCAGTAGTGAATAATAGCTACAGTAAGATTTTTTGCAGAATCAAAGGTGAGAAAAGATCGAATTATGGAGATGTTTTTAAGGTGCAGGTGACATGAGCGAGTCAGTGATTTTCCACGTTAAATAAAGGAAGTTGTGTGTTAAATATGACTCCAAGACATCAGGCGTGCCGAGTGGGAGTTATGGTGGCACCACCTAAAGGAAATTGCAAAATCGTACATCGTTAGGTTATTAGAGGGAGGAAACCGAAGGAGTTCATTTTTGGAGATATTAAATTTAGGCTCTTGTTGAAGAATTATAACCAAAAAATATTCCCATCTGACAACGCAGGCAGCAGAGGTCACAGTCAGACAGTTCATTGGACAAACAAGGAGTACAAAATAGGGAGACACGAACCTGATGCGGCAGAGGCAGGAGAACGCTTTCAAATGTCTGGGACAGTTTTCTCAAACCCTCCCAGCACCCAAGCCCTGATACACGGGAGGGAAAAGTTATGAAAGATGCTGAAGGACTACCTTGGTGACCATGTCAGCATCCTCCATGATTCCTCTCTGTCTCTGTGCATTACAACTGTTGGGTATCCAAGCTGAATACGTGGTGTCAGGGAAATATTGAGAAATATTGAAAATATTCTTTCTCCCCCTGTCATAGATATTAACCCCTTTAAAGCCCAAGACGTATTTAAGAGCCTGACACGTATTAATAAGTCTTTGCGATCGCTCCCGCACACATGCTGTGTGGGCGCGATCACCGCTGGGTGTCAGTCGATCGCAGCATTGTCGTGGCAAGGGGAGGTGATCGGGATACTCACCTCTCCTGCTGGCCTACAGCGCTGTCTGCCGCGGCTTCCCGGATGTTGCCATGATGACCCGCAATGCATGACCAAAATATCTTCTGCATCTGCACCACTGACAGCCTGTATAGCACAGGGATGGTGCTGCATTCCTGTGCTATACAGACGATCAGAATAAAAAAAGTGAAAGTCCCATAATGGGACAAATAATAAAAGTAAATAAAGTGTCAGAAAGTGAAAAAAAAAAAAAATTGTAATATATATATATATATATATATATATATATATAAAAAAAAAATGAGCCACCAAAAATAAAAATATAATGTACTTATCAATAATTATTATTATGAAAAAAAAACAATAAAAGTACACATATTTGGTATCGCCGCGTCCGGAATGACCTGACCTATAAAACTGTCCTACTAGTTAACCCCTTTAGTGAACATGGTAAAAAAAAAAAAAAAAACAAAGGAAAAAACAATGCTTTATCATCATACCGCCAAACAAAAAATGGAATAACACGCGATCAAAAAGACAAATATAAATAAAAATGTTATCTCATCCCGCAAAAAACAAGCCACCATACAGCTCCATCAGCTGAAAAATAAAATAGTTATAGCTCTCAGAATAAAGCAATGCAAAAAAATTTTTTTTTCTATAAAATAGCTTTTATTGTGTAAAAGCGCCAAAACATAGAAAAACGATATAAATGCGGTACCGCTGTACTGACCCGAAGAATAAATCTACCTTATAAATTTTACCACACGCGGAACAGCATAAAAAAATAATAAAAAAAACTATTCCTGAATTGTTGTTTTTTTGTTTATTCTGCCTCCCAAAAATCGGAATAGAAAGCGATCAAAAAATGTCACGTGCCTGAAAATGGCACCAATTAAAACGTCAACTCATCCCGCAAAAAACAAGCCATCACATTACTCTGTCGGCCGAAATATTTTATAAAATGATAGCTCTCAAAATATTGCGATGCAAAAACTAGATTTTACAAAAAAATGCGTCTTTTAGTGTGTGACAGCTGTCAGTCATAAAAAAACGATATAATTCTGATAACGCTGCAATCGCAGCGACCTGAAGAATAAAGTCGTCTAATCACTTATACTGCATGAGGAACGGCGTAAAAAATAAACTCTCGGGTTAGGGTCAGGGCTGTGCTAGGGTTAGGGTTGGGGTTAGGGTTAGGGTTGGGATAGGGTTAGGGTTGGGGTTAGGGTTGGGCTAGCATTAGGGTTGGGCCAGGGTTAGGGTTAGGGTTGGGCTAGGGTTAGGGTTGGGGTTAGGGCTGGGGTTAGGGTTGGGGTTAGGGTTGGGCTAGGGTTGGGGTTAGGGATGGGTTAGGGTTTGGATTGGGCTAGGGTTGGGCTAGGGTTAGGGTTAGAGTTGGGTTAGGGTTGGGGTTAGGGTTGGGATAGGGTTAGGGATGGGCTAAGGTTGGGCTAGGGTTAGGGTTGGGCTAAGGTTGGGCTAGGGTTAGGGTTGGGTTAGGGTTGGGATATTTTTCCAAAGTAAAAAAAAAAAAAGATGACGATATGGCGACTAGTGTTGAGCGCAAGTGCTCGCTCCTTGAGTTTGCATCGGGTGCTTGGGTATACACTGAGTATCGCGGATGCTTGAGTGACATGCTCGAGTCTCCGCCCCATATGCTTCGCGGCCAAAAAAAGCTTGCGGGGATTGCCTGCCATGCACGAGCGATCCCCGCATGTGTTTTGTTGGGTGTCTAATAACCGTGAAACATGCGGGCGGGGACTCGAGCATGTCACTCGAGCACCCACAATACACGGTGCATACCTGAGTACCCGATGCAAATTCAAGTAGCGAGCACTTGCGTTTAAGACTAATGACAACTAATTCAATATGATGACCTAATGTTATCAAATTCTATGTCATACCTCTGGGTTCAAAATGTTCACTATACCTCTTGATAAAATCCTTAAGGGGTGTAGTTTCCCAAATGGGGTCACTTGTGGAGGGTTTCCACTATTTAGGCACATCAGGGGATCTCCAAACGCGACATGGCGTCCGCTCTCAATTCCAGCCAATTTTGCGTTCAAAAAGTCACACAGTGCTCCTTCCCTTCTGAACTCTGCTGTGCGCCAAAACACTGTATTTTCCCCACATATGGGGTATTGTCGTACTCAGAAGAAATTGCACAAAAGTTTTTGAGGTCCATTTTCTCCTCTTACCCTTGTGAAAATAAAAAAATTGGGGCTAAAACATAATTTTTGTGGAAAAAGTTTGATTTTTTTATTTTCACAGCTCCATGTTATAAACTTCTGCAAAACATTTGGGGGTTCAGGATGCTCACCACACATGTAGATAAGTTCCCTGAGGGGTCTACTTTCCAAAATGGTGTCACTTGTGGGGGGTTTCCACTGTTTAGACACATCAGGGGCACACCCACTAATTATTCATGCAAATTTTACATTCAAAAAGTCAAATGGTGTTCCTTCCATTCCGAACCCTGCCGTGTGCACAAACAGTGGTTTTCCCCACATATGGGGTATCTGCTTACTCAGGAGAAATTGCACAACAAACTGCATGGTTCACTTTGTCCTGTTACCCTTATGAAAATGCAAAATTGGGGTCTGAAAAACATTTTTGTGGGAAAAATGTGAAAATTTTATTTTTATGGCTCAATGTTATAAACTTCTGTGAAGCACCTGGGGGTTTAAGGTGCTCACTACATATCTAGATAAGTTCCCTGAGGGGTCAGGTTTCCAAGATGGTGTCACTTGGAGGGGGTTTCCACTGTTTAGGCACATCAGGGCTCCCCAAATGCAACATGGTGTCCGCTAATTATTCAAGCAAATTTTACATTCAAAAAGTCAAATGGCGCTCCTTCCCTTCCGAACCCTGCCGTGCGCCTAAACAGTGGTTTTCCCTCACATATTGGGTATCTACTTACTCAGGAGAAATTGCACAACAAACTGCCTGGTGCAATTTGTCCTGTTACCCTTATGAAAATGCAAAATTGGGGTCTGAAAAACATTTTGGTGGGAAAAATGTGAAAATTTTATTTTTATGGCTCAATGTTATACATTTCTGTGAAGCACCTGGGGGTTTAAGGTGCTCACTACACATCTAGATAAGTTCCCTGAGGGGTCTAGTTTCCAAGATGGTGTCACTTGGAGGGGATTTCCACTTTTTAGGCACATCAGCGGCTCTCCAAACGCAACATGGTGTCCGCTAATTATTCAAGCAAATTTTACATTCAAAAAGTCAAATGGCGCTCCTTCCCTTCCGAATCTTGCCGTGCGCCCAAACAGTGTTTTTTCCCCACATATAGGGTATCTGCGTGCTCAGGGGAAATTGCACAACAAATTTTGGGGTCCAATTTTTCCTGTTACCCTTGCGAAAATAAAAAAAATTGGGTCTAAAGAAACATTTTTGTGAAAAAAGTTTCACTTTTGGGTATTTTCTGTCAGAAAGACCCCTCAAAGTGACTTCAAATGTGATGTGGTCCCTAAAAAAATGGTTTTCTAAATTTTGTTGGAAAAATGAGAAATCGATGGTCAAATGTAACCCTTATAGCTCAATAAGAAAAAAAATTTTGGTTCCAAAATTGTGCTGATGTAAAGTAGACAAGTGGGAAATGTTATTCATTAACTTTTTTTGTGTGACATATCTCTCTGATTTAGGGGCATAAAAATTCAAATTTTGAAAATTGCTAAATTTTCAAATTTTTTGCCAAATTTCCATTTTTTTCACAAATAAACGCAAGTGATATCGAATTTTTTTTTACCAGAATCATGAAGAACAATATGTCACGAAAAAACAATCTCAGAATCAGGGGGATCTGTTGAAGCATTCCAGAGTGATTACTAGTGTTGAGCCACCCCCGTAGTGTTCGAGTTCGGTTCGGTTCGTCGAACACCCGTGTGTTCGCCGAACTGTTCGTCGAACTGTTCGTCGAACACCTTCGAACACCGTTAAAACCAATGGCAGGCAAACAAAAACACATAGAAACACATAGAAAACACCTTCAAAGGTGTCCAAAAGCTGACAAACTGCTCAGAAGACACAACTAACACATGGAAAAGTGACAAGTACATATAGTCATGCGAAAAGAAAAGAGGTGGAGGAGTAAAAGGAGGGGGAGACACAGATATAGGCATGTCATGCCCTTCTAAAATCCAAAAAGTGAGAAGCCGAGACGGCCAGTCCGCTCCTGCCCGTGCCACCTCCGTGTCGCCGGGTTTGTGCCAGAGCCGCGGTGAACCCTGACGGCCAGCCCCCCTCTCCCAATACTGGTGCCTGTCCGCTGGTGGGTCGAGAGAGCCCCCCTGTGGTGGAGGCAGCTCTAAGCTTTTTAATTTAAATTGTCCCTCTAATTTGAATGAATACACTTTAAATCCATTTACAAGGATCTATTGGAGGGCAAGTCTCATGCCAGCAGCCGCGTAATTCCAGCTCCAGTAGCGTCCACTAAAGCTGCTGCAGTTAAAAAGCTTTTATAAGGATCGAGCTCGGCTGTCCACCGCAAGGCATCCTAGTGCCAGTCCCAGCCCCTATGCCTTGGGGTGCCTCCTGATGCTCTTCACTAAGTATCCCGTGGTCCCGAAGCATTTCCTTTGAAAAAATTAAGTGTCCAAACTACAGGTGGTGTAGCTTGCTTAACAGCCGGGATAATCCGCTGACTAGCAGACACTGCTACTAGGCACAAAGTATTTCCTGGGCTAGATGCAGTTAAAAATTTGTAAGTAGATACTCTCGTTGGATGCTGAGAAAGCATTCCATAGAGTCTCCTGGCACGCCATATATGATTCTCTTAAAAAGCTTGGGGTAGGGGTCTAGGGGACCCTTTTATAGCCAAAATCACGGCCCTGTATCACAATACGTCACCTAGGCTGAAGATAAATGGAACTGTAGCACCGAGGGCTCGGTTGCTACAGACGTATTGCACCTCACCCAGAGGTGTGATATCTCACTCTCAGATAAGGATGGAGTGTGACACCTGCATGCATTACACCACATTGCCGTGGGGCAGGGCGACCAATATGCCCCTGAGATGGGCACGACAGTCCCTGTCCCTGGCTGGAGTGGGGGGAGGGAACACTGAGGAAGGGGAACCCTGCAGTGCAGGAGCAGGGAGGAAGCAGTTCCTGGGTGCATTGAGAAGGGAGTATAAAAGGTGGGCACCATCTTAGTTCAGTGCAGAGAAGTCTGAGCAGAAGTGGCAGGGAGCAGGGGCTCTGCATGAGCTCTGCTCCGGAGGCGGGCCTAGTAACAGAGGCCCAGGCCTGCAAGAGGGAGAAGGAAGGAAGAGGAGCGGAGAAGGCTCCAGGAACGAGGAATGAAGGGATCCCAGGGGTGCGGACGGGCGAGTCGCCACCGCACGCCCGAATCCACCTGCGTGGAGGGGTCAGGCCAAAGGGGGAGACCGGTCCCCGAACTAGTGGAGGCAGGAAACGACCCTCAGCTAGAAACCGGAGGCTCTGACATTTTATGTGGCGCAGCCCCTTGCTCCACCCACTAGGAAGGCACCACATAGGGTCAGGGAAACTGGCGCCAAGTTTACCAAGAGGAGGCCCGAGGCAGCCGGACAGAAGTGTTGGTAAGAAAGGCCAGACAAAGGACACACAAAGGGGGTCCTGTGAAGCGCTCCAAAGTTATCTGGGAGTTGTCTGAGCCCCTCACCTGGTGAGCACAGTACGACGTGGGCAGCCGTTACCTGCAGACGTGGTCTGGATAATAAGAACTGTGAGTAAAGGCCCTGAACTGCATCACTGACTCGGTGTCGTTACTGCTGCTGCCCTGCACCATCACCCCCATCCTCCACATACACTGCCCTGAGGCTATACTCCTCCCGTGGGGAGTTATGCTACGCTCTGCTGCACCCACAACACCAGCCTTAGCGGTCTGCCCTGTAGCGGCGGTTCACTCTGACCGCAATCCACGGGTGGCGTAGTCGGACATTTAAACATCAAAACCACATAAATAGTTCCGCCACTGGTTTGACCGCCCTGAGCCACGGAACCGGATCGCCGCCACGAAGACTACAACCACCAGCATCCACCAAAAAGGGTCCGGCTCCGGGTGTCCCAAGGCCCAGGGGGTGCGTCAGAACATTTTCATCACCTTTCACAATCACCAATGGGACAAGGCAGGGATGTCCTCTGTCCCCTCTCTTATACATCCTAGTGACGGAGCACCTGCTCTCATCAATTCGCCATAACCCCAATATTAGGTGGATTGAGGTGGGAGGCACCGAGTACAAGTGCTCTCTATTTGCTGATGATGTCCTAGTATATATCACTCAATCACATATATCCATCCCTGCTGTTATGGCTGAAATAGATCACTTTGTTACATGGTAAAATTTTAAAATCAATGCAGCGAAGTCTGAGGCCCTCGATGTCTCCCTCCCTAAATCCATATAGGATTCCATCCAGTCCAACTTTCCCTTTGCCTGGCCCTCACAGGGTATCAAATACTTAGGAATTCCTATTCATAGAGACCTCTCCCATCTATGTTATCTTAATTTTGGGCCCTTTATTGAACAATTCCATACAGACCACGGTTGGCAAGTTGGAACTGTGAGATTCACTACGTGCACCACTGGTATTTTGTGGAAAAGCACATGTAAGATTCTGCAACAGTCTCTGCTGATACTCCTGCATGCGTGCATCCCTTTCTATGGCAGGAATAATTTCTGCAAATTTACTTTTGTACCGGGGATCTAACAGTGTGGCAACCCAGTAGTCAGGATTATTTCTAATTCTCACAATTCGAGGGTCATGTTGCAGGTAGTGCAGCAAGAAGGCACTCATGTGTGTTGCGCATCCAGGAGCACCAAGTCCCTGTTGTGTTGGTGGCGAGGTAACAATCATGCTTCCTTCCTCTGTCCTCTCCCCCCAACCTCGCACAACAGAAATGTGATCAAGGTCTCCCTCATCTGATGAGTCTTCCATCAGTTCGTCCTCCACTTCTTCCTGGGCTCCTGCACCTTCCTCACTAGTTTGGCTGCTACCATGCGCCCTGGTAAAATCATCTCCCCCACCCTCACATGCCTGCCGCCCTGGTGCTGCCGACCGTCTGGACCTTGCAGATGTTAGCCCTTCCGCATACAGCTCCTCCTCCTCTACTTCCTCCACCTCCTCTTGTGCCACCACCTGACTCCGAATTCTGTTTAACATGTGCTCCAGCATGTAAATCACCGGAATAGTCATGCTGATAATGGCATCGTCAGCACTAAACATCTTCGTCGCCATTTCAAAACTGTGCAGAAGGGTGCATAGGTCCCTGATCTGAGACCACTCCTCCAGCGTGATTTGCCCCACCTCTGAATCTCGTTGGCCCAGGCTATACGTCAGAACGTATTGCACCAGGGCTTGTCGGTGCTGCCACAGTCGCTGCAACATGTGCAGAGTTGAATTCCACCGGGTAGGCACATCGCATTTTAGCCGGTGAAGTGGCAGGCCCAACGACTTCTGTAGAGATGTAAGTCGCTGAGCTGCGGGATGCGAACGGCGGAAGTGAGCACACAGCGACCGTGCCCTCTGCAGAAGGCCATCTAGTCTGGGATAGTGGGCTAAAAATTGCTGGACAACCAGGTTCAACACGTGAGCCATACAAGGCACGTGTGTGACATTGCCCCGGCGAAGGGCCGCACCCAGGTTTGCAGCATTGTCGCACACGGCCTTCCCTGGTTTCAGGTCCAGTGGAGACAACCATTCATGAAATTGGTTCTCCAGAGCTGACCACAACTCCTCAGCTGTGTGACTCACATTTCCCAGACATTTCAATGTAAAAACCGCCTGATGACGTTGAGCCCTACTGCCAGCATAGTAAGGAGGTGTGCAGGATCCTTTCTGCGCAGTTAGAAAGCTTGTGGCATGACCAGACAGGCTTTGGGTGCAGGTGGAAGACCGAGAGGAGGTTGAGGAGGCAGAAGCAGTGGAGGAAAAATGACATAAAGAGGATTGACGCACAACTCGTGGGGACGGCAAGACTTGGACAGCAGCCCCTTGTCCTGCTGTCACCATAGTTACCCAGTGCCCAGTCAGCGACATGTAACGCCCCTGTCCATGCCTACTCGTCCAAGTGTCTGTGGTGAAATGCACCCTGTCACACACAGAGTTTCTCAAAGAAGCGGTGATGTTGTGTGCGACATGCTGGTGGAGCGCAGGCACACCTTTCTTTGAGAAGTAGTGCCGACTGGGCATCTGGTACTGGGGCACTGCGACGGACATAAGGTCTCGAAAATCCTCTGTGTCCACCAGGCGGAAAGGCAGCATTTCTGTAGCCAAGAGCTTGCAGATGGTGAAATTCAACCTCTTAGCTTTCTCATGGCTAGGAGGAAATGGTCTTTTACTTGTCCACATCTGAGGGACCGAGGGCTGGCTATTGTGCTTAGACGGGGTTGATAAGGGTGTCCCCGGCAAACTGCCGGTCTGTGAGGAAGATGCAGGCGGACATGTTAGGTTGCCTTGATCCAAAGGTGGTGCTATCGATGTCGGACAGCGCTCAAGACCAGCTGGTGTTACCACCTCCAAAGAAAATGATGACCTGCCAATCACGCTGGCTGTTGCGGGTAAAGAGGTGGCAGGTCTGCGCCCCAAAACAGGTGTGACTGCTGTCCCCCCAGTCACAGAGGATGAAGAGGCCGCGGATGCACAAGATATGGCAGACGGTGGTTGGCCCGGCCGGCTAGACCGCATTGTAGCACACTGAGCTTCCCACTGCAACTTATGCTTCATGTCCATGTGCCGGTTCATGCATGAAGTACTCAAACTATGTATTTTTTGGCCTCTACTTAGCTTTTGCTGACAAATGTTACAGATAACACGAGTTGGGTCATCTTTATCGATCTGAAAAAATGCCCAGGCTATGCAAGGCTTAGCACCCATGCGACCTGAAGAGCCACCACGACTTGTGGTGAGAGGCAGAGTTGTGTTTGAGGATGCAGTTGTTGACGTGCTTCCAGTACTACGTCTCTGTCCAGGAAGGCGCAACCTGACCTCGTCGTCACTAGCATCTTCCTCCACCTCCTCTGCTGACCTCATCTCTTGGCTGACTGTGGGTTGACAGTAAGTGGGATCTCCGACCTCATCATCATCACCCTGTGCGTTATCACACCCGTCGTCCTCAGAGCCAACCTGTTCCTGCCCTGACAAAAAACTAAAGTTGTCGCTCCAATCAGGTATTTGAGTCTTATCATCGTCTTCCTCATTGTCTCCACCAACAGGAGTTACAGTTTGGGAATGAGGGTCTACATTATGGTCAGAACCTTCTGCGTCTGGTCCTGGATCCGACTCATAAAGATTCTGGGCATCAGTGCAGATCATTTCCTCGTCTGGATTCACAGAAGCGCTGGAGTCGACCTCTGATTCCCAGGCTATAGTATGAGTAAACAGCTCTGCAGACTCAACCATCTGTTCTACCTCATACTCAGACGGGCAGCTGGAGATTTGGGAGCTGTGAGGAAGCAAGTGCGATTTGGGTGACACCTTTGAGGACTGGAGTATTTGTGATGTTGAAGTTGATGTGGAGGAGAGCCCACTTAAAGGAGCACTTGATATCCATTGAAGCACCTGCTGTTTTTGTGCCTCATCTGGAATTTGTAGCGATTGGCATGGCCGTAAGAAAGGGATCTTATCACATTGTCCGCTTAAAGAAGTAGACATTTTAGTTTGGCTGGAAGATGGTCTTTCTTCTGCACCTACCCCACGGACACAACCTTTTTTCCCCTTCCCAACACGCCTATTCCCCTTTCCACCAGCAGCAGGCCTTTTTCCACTCATTTTGGTGGTTAACTAATTCACAACTCTGGAGTTGTTTGCACAAAAAAACAATGGATGGTAACCGAGCAGAGCTGAGTGGCCAAACTGTGGTATTAGGCCAAAACTATTGGCTGGGTTAGATGCAGAAAAAAATTATTTTTAATTTGCAACCTGATGGAGGTCAGTATAGATGGACTAATAGACCAAGTCCCACACACCGCTAGAAGCCCAAATATTTTTTCAGAGCTAGATGCAGAAAATTTTTTTATTCAATTTGCAACCTGATGGAGGTCAGAATAGATGGACTAATAGACCAAGTCCCACACACTGCTAGAAGCCCAAATATTTTTTCAGAGCTAAATGAAGAAAAAAATTATTTTTAATTTGCAACCTGATGGAGGTCAGTATAGATGGACTAATAGACGAAGTCCCACACACTGCTAGAAGCCCAAATATTTTTTCAGAGCTAGATGCAGAAAAAAATTATTTTTAATTTGCAACCTGATGGAGGTCAGTATAGATGGACTAATAGACCAAGTCCCACACATTGCTAGAAGCCCAAATATTTTTTCAGAGCTAGATGCAGAAAAAAATTATTTTTAATTTGCAACCTGATGGAGGTCAGTATAGATGGACTAATAGACCAAGTCCCACACACCGCTAGAAGCCCAAATATTTTTTCAGAGCTAGATGCAGAAAAAAATTATATTCAATTTGCAACCTGCTGGACGTCAGTATAGAAGGACTAATAGAACAAGTCCCACACACTGCTAGAAGCCCAAATATTTTTTCAGAGCTAAATGAAGAAAAAAATTATTTTTAATTTGCAACCTGATGGAGGTCAGTATAGATGGACTAATAGACCAAGTCCCACACACTGCTAGAAGCCCAAATATTTTTTCAGAGCTAGATGCAGAAAAAAATAATTTTTAATTTGCAACCTGATGGAGGTCAGTATAGATGGACTAATAGACCAAGTCCCACACACCGCTAGAAGCCCAAATATTTTTTCAGAGCTAGATGCAGAAAATTTTTTTATTCAATTTGCAACCTGATGGAGGTCAGTATAGATGGACTAATAGACCAAGTCCCACACACTGCTAGAAGCCCAAATATTTTTTCAGAGCTAGATGCAGAAAAAAATTATTTTTAATTTGCAACCTGATGGAGGTCAGTATAGATGGACTAATAGACCAAGTCCCACACACTGCTAGAAGCCCAAATATTTTTTCAGAGCTAGATGCAGAAAAAAATTATTTTTAATTTGCAACCTGATGGAGGTCAGTATAGATGGACTAATAGAACAAGTCCCACACGCTGCTAGAAGCCCAAATATTTTTTCAGAGATAAATGAAGAAAAAAATTATTTTTAATTTGCAACCTGATGGAGGTCAGTATAGATGGACTAATAGACCAAGTCCCACACACTGCTAGAAGCCCAAATATTTTTTCAGAGCTAGATGCAGAAAAAAATTATTTTTAATTTGCAACCTGATGGAGGTCAGTATAGATGGACTAATAGACCAAGTCCCACACACCGCTAGAAGCCCAAATATTTTTTCAGAGCTAGATGCAGAAAAAAATTATTTTTAATTTGCAACCTGATGGAGGTCAGTATAGATGGACTAATAGACCAAGTCCCACACACCGCTAGAAGCCCAAATATTTTTTCAGAGCTAGATGCAGAAAAAAATTATATTCAATTTGCAACCTGCTGGAGGTCAGTATAGAAGGACTAATAGAACAAGTCCCACACACTGCTAGAAGCCCAAATATTTTTTCAGAGCTAAATGAAGAAAAAAATTATTTTTAATTTGCAACCTGATGGAGGTCAGTATAGATGGACTAATAGACCAAGTCCCACACACTGCTAGAAGCCCAAATATTTTTTCAGAGCTAGATGCAGAAAAAAATTATATTCAGTTTGCAACCTGATGGAGGTCAGTATAGATGGACTAATAGAATGATGCTATGCCCAAAAGATTTTACTTCACTAGGTGCAGTAAAAAAATTGGTATTCTATACACAGGTGGTATATCTTGCAACACAGATAGGCTACTCCACTGACTAACACACTCTGCAATAGGCCAAAAAGGATTAACTTTGCTAGATTCAGCCAAATGCTGTGAAAAAAACTTGCACAGCACTGGCACAGACCTGCCTGGCAAAAACTGATAGGAACTGATGTAACCTAGTCCTGAAAAGGACTCCAATTACAATTAGTCTTTACTCCCACAATCTATCTATTTAAGAGCACAGACCTGCCTGATAAAAGTCGTAGGAAATGCTGTAACCTAGTCCTTAAAAGGACTGCAATCACAACTATTCCCTACTCCCAAGCTATCTGTATATTTGTGCGAAAATTGGCTTGAAATTAACAAGGTATAGCGCACACAGCAACAGCGGTGCCGTCTAACACGCAGCTGCAGCAGTGAAAAAATGGTGGCGACGGGGAAAATGGCTTGGTCTTATAGGGCAAGGACATGTGACATACACTGCCAATCACACATGCCCTTGCTTGTGTGAAAAAAAGCACTTCGCTCCGTGTGTGCGCTGCTGATAGGCTGACAGATTGCACCTCCCCACTGCAAATGCGGGACAGAGAAAAAAAAATGGAGATCTTCATTGTTCCTGCAGAGATCCATCCCCTGCCCCTCCCCCCGCCCCGCTGTACACTCAAACTGCGTATTAACATTAATTTTCATCATTACTGAGAAAAAATCCAGTTATGATTTTGGTGCACGAACAGTTATCGAACATAACCTCGAACAGCCGAATTTTTCTCAAATTGTTCGTGTTCGCCGACCGGCTCGAACACCGCCCAAAACAGCTCGAATTTGAGATTGGTGAACAGTTCGAGTAGAACAATGCTCATCTCTAGTGATTACCTCATAAAGTGACTGCTCAGAATTGTAAAAATTGGCATGATCATTAACGTGCACACAACCTTGGGTTGTAAAGGGGTTAAGAAGTCTTTCTCCCAAACCTCTCTTCACCCCTCCCTTATCCCCAATTTGTCAAAGGAGAGATGACAGTCCAGCATCTGTCTCTCTGCAAATTATCACCCAGAGCCGAAGTAGCTTAAACAAACACTGGCACACAAGAGGTGCCACCAACCTACTTAAAGTGCGAGTGTGTTTTCCCCTGATAGAGGCAGGTGATGATTAGACGCAGGCTTGCAATATTTTATTTGCAGCTGTTGAAGCTTTCTTCCCAAGAAGAAAAAGGAAATCTAATAGAGGGTCCCAGGATCTTCGGAGCTGAAATAAAATATGGAATATTGGAAGTTCCATAAATCTGCTAATAATGGGACCCATATTTTTAGTGACAGGGTCAGCCAATGAACAAGATGCTTATTTTTTCATAACCGTAATCCCCTCCAGGGGACTGTGGCACAAAAGTAACAAAATAGCAGATCACTGCTACGCCATGTGTGGTCTTTACGGAAAGGTGATTTCATAGCGGAAAAAATGGTGTTGCTTGTAAGCTTCTGCGAGCATCCAGAGATAAGTTATAGCTGAAGTTAGTTATTTTAATAAAAACATGAAGGGTGGAGCCCAAGCCCACATGATGTCACCTCAGGGGTGTGTAGGAGGTCTAACCTTAGGTGTAAGAGATTCCACGGAGGATAGAGGAGATTCTTTGCCAGGGGGGAATAGATACTGTAAGCAACGGATCACATTCGATAACGCTCAAATCGGGGAGCCCCTCCTCCACCTATGCTGATTCGTCCCTGCAAACTGTATAGAATAAGTTTCTTCTTAATCCTTATTATTTTGTGTAACTGCCTATGTATTGTATTGTCCCCTTTTGTAAAATGTTGTATATTTTTCATAACACTGCCTCCCTTTTGGATTAAATATAAAATTTAATAGTCCTATTTCTTTTGTACTGTAATCGTTCCCTTCCCCGAAGCCATATACGCTACCAGACTGCAAGCGTCTGCCCTGAATAATATTTCAAATCTGGATGATGGTGGCAGAGAATAATAATAATTGGGCTATCATGAAGCTGACAGTGACCGTACGAGGGGCATATACAAATATTCCATGCGTTGGAATCTGGATGTGTGACGCCATACGCTCACTGGTCGCTGGCCGATACCTATGTAGTGAGTAGTCAGGATCGTGTGCTTCCGGATCCCTGATGAAATCCTGATAGAGTGATGGCAGCGGTGAGATGTTGCGTGATCTCCCAGGTGTGGTAGAAGTGAGTCCCTGACACGTGGCATGAACTATCTTTCTACGCCTTGGAGGTCTTGGCCCTAGAGTTTTGTCAGAGATGGTTTTTAGTGCCGCTTGGGGCATTATAACTGATAAAACTGATAAGCACATACACCTGTCAACTGAAGATGCTAACAGGCTGACTCTTATAAAAATGAACAATAGCTGGATTGGGTGAGACTTCTCTCAACATCACCAGATGATAGCATCAAACATAAACTCAAATCCAGTGGTTATTTTTTGGGGGTCTATTCCCATGCACCACTTCACACCCAGACAGGGATATATCCTTCAGGAATTGTTCTATTTTATGTCACCCTCCTCCTTCTCCTCATCCTCCTCCACCATATCACCAGGGTGACCGTGAGCAACACCCACATAATTTTTAAGGGTGTTTCTGATTAGAGACAATTGAATATTTCAATATTCGCTTTGGATTACAATCTCCATTTTTGCAATATTCGCCAATGTAATTGTCGAATATTCGCCAAACATTCCTGAACGCCATTGGATTCAATGGGTGCCAAAACCAAACGGATACACAACACCTTCAAATGGGACCAAAAGCTACCAAAACACATCAATTTAGGGTCAGTCACCAGAAAAGTGACATCAATTGACCCAGAGTACAAGTGCTATAATTATTATTATAGCTTAAGATACTAAGTGGCAGTAGGTGCAAGTTTCTCCAGCATGTTAGATATCAGAGGGAGCCTTGCAGCGCTGGGGTCCTGGGTTCAAATTCCACCTAGGACAACATCTGCAAGGATTTTGTATATTCTCCCCGTGTTTCCGTCGGTTTCCCCCTCAGTAAAAAAGCAGCCATTGAGTATCCAGGAACTTTCACACAGACTTTTCTTAGCCAGGGCTGCTTCTCAACAGGGTTGGACGGGTCCACCTGAGAATCCTCGGGTGGGCCCTGGCTTCTCCATCAGGAGAGTCCCTGAAAGCGCAAACTTTGCAGCTACTATGGGGCTCTCGAGCGGGGGAGAAAGGTGGGCCCTCAGAATCAAATCCTCTGGTGGGCCCAGGGCCAGCTCCAGGTTTTTGTGGGCCCTGGGCGAAAGAGTCTCAGTGGGCCCCTTTAACACATACCACGATTCATGATGCACAGATACTGCAGAGAAATATATTATGGGCTCCATATATTTCTCCATACAAAATAATCGACCCCATATAACGTTCCATACAGGATACTGGTCCCCATATAACGCTCCATTCAGGATACTGGCCCCATATAACGCTCCATACAGGATACTGGCCCCCTTACAATGCACCATACAGGATACTGGCCCCCATATAATGCTCCATACAGAATACTCGGCCCCACATAATGCCCCATGCAGGCTGTGCCCCACACAATGCTCCATGTACAGTAGGATGTCATTTCCCCTCCACATAATGCCCCATGCAGTGATGTCACTCCCACCTCCCCATAAAATGCCCCATGCAGAATGTCACTTCCCTCATATAATGCCCCATGCAGCATGTCACCCCCCCATATAATGCCCCATGCAGGCTGTCATCTCTCCCCCCATATAATGCCCCATGCAGGATGCCACCTCTCCTCCTCCATATAATGCCCCATGCAGGATGTCACCTCTCCCCACATATAATGCCCCATGCAGGATGTCACCTCTCCCCTTCCTTGTGACTGATGTGGTCATTTCAGAGATGGAGGCTGAAGAAGAGGAGGAGGAGGTCCAGGAGCTGAACAATGTGGTTACATTGGCAATTCTGTTTTTTATACTAAATAAAGATCCTATTGTGATTTCATTATTTTTTTACGTCTCTTCAAATGTGTATTGGAGTGCTTCCTAATTTTTGTCAACCCTTGAAAAAGCTGCATATGCAATAACAGTATAGGAGACACACTCCTTAATAATGGGAAGGACAATTCAAATAGATTTTATATTATAGAATATTAACTGTTTTATCTGAAATTCTTTTACGGGTGAGGTATCGCAGTATGAATAGTGACGCGCCCCCTGGGCCGTGTGTGCACGCGTGTGGGTCACCCGGAGCCGGGTCTCTGGGGGTTGTAGTCTCCGTGGCGGCGACCCGGTCCCGTGGCTCAGGGTGGTCAAACCAGTGGCAGTCTTTTATATGTTTTAGGTTAATGTCCCACTATGCCACCCGTGGATTGCGGTCAGGGTATACTGCCGCTGCGAGGCAGACTGCTGAGGCTGGTGTTGTGTGCGCAGCAGAGGATGGGACAACTCCCCACGGGAGGAGTATAGTCTCAGGGCAGTGAGTGTGGATGATGGGAGTTATGGTGCATGGGTAAAGCAGGAACGACTCAGAGTCTTTACAGTGCAGTTCAGGGTCTTTACTGATGATGATAAGGCAGACCCTCCCAGGAGTACCGGCTAGCATAAGAGGCCTGGTCAGTCTGTGAACAAACAGGAGTTCCCCTGGCCAGGTGGAGTTGTAGGCCTCCCCGTCTGTCTGCACTGTTCCTGGCTACCTTGCTGTAAGCGAGTGGAAGTAGCCCACGTCCCTGAGTATACCGTGTAGTGCTCATCCGTATGGCTGGTGACTTGGGGCCTTCTGGTAGCCTCCGCTCCTCGATGGTGGTGCTGGTCCCTTGCTCGTGACTGAGCCTCCGGGCTTCTATGGCAGAGGACCTGGAATCCCCTGCCGGCTGGTTTCTGCTGCTGGACGTAGAGATCCTCACAGCCTTGGACTCCGTTGTCCGGTCGTAATGTCTTCAGCCAGGACGAGCAATATCTGCTTCCAGCTCCTACTCCTACAGAGCTCCTAGCTGTTGCTTTCCCTGTGTCTGCAACTTCACTCTCTCTCTCTGCTTCACTTTCTCTCTCTCTAACCCTGCCCCAGATCCAGTTTATATAGGGAAGATTCCTCCCCTATCTGGTCTGGGACAGGAGCTGTTGCATGTTCAAGGGCTCCTGACCAGGGAACCTCCCACTCACTCTCAGACGTGATATTTCTATCACTGTGGCAACCAGACCCCTGGGGTGCCACATTCCCCACTAGTGAAATTTAGTACTCCGGGACTAAACACATTTTTGAAGCATGCATAACAGGGTATAAACAATAATACAACAACATATGTACAAGAAGTTTAGTCTTTAGAGATCACGGCGTGTCCGTGACCGGGTGTCCATATCACTCAATGAGGTGAAGTCTTGAACGGTGTGGGGACCTGTCCAAACCAAACCCAAATGTTTGCCCTGGCTGGCTGGAGAAAGGTGAGGATGGGTACCACGACTGTGTTGTTGATCTGAGTCCAGGACCGGGGAAAGTCTCCGAGTACAGTACTGATCATTTCTTCCCTTTCCTCTGCGCATTGAGGGTTCTCTTGATCTTCGTCAGTGCTTTGCCACTGCTCGGGACACTTTTTCAGGTGGTCTCTGGAGACAATGGCTGTGGTTTCTCCTCCATCCTTACTGATTATACAGACTTTTGGATTCTCATGGCGTGAAGGCAGTACGGTGTACGGTTCTTTCTCCCACTGGTCATCCAACTTATGGAGCCGCCTCTTTCTCTTCAAGACCTGCTCTCCAGGTACCAGGGGAACAGCGGGAGCATGCTGGTTATAAGTCCTCTCTTGCCTTTCTCTTGCTTGAGACAGACTTCGCTCGACTCTCTCTTGTACTTTCCGGTACTGCTGCTGCCGTTCTGTATCCCAGTCTGCTTCTGGCGAGGTGTCCTCAGGTGTCAGGACTCCCATATCCAGGTCAATAGGCAGCTTACCAGGTCTTGCTCTCATTAGGTAAGCCGGGGTACAGTTGGTGGAACTTACCGGGATTTGGTTATACAGGTCCACCAGATCAGGCAGTTTCTCATGCCACAGATTACGTTCTTCCAGGGGCAATGTTTTTAGCAAGTCTATCACCACCTAGTTCATTTTTTCACATAGTCCGTTGGTCTGAGGGTGATAGGGCGTTGTTCTTATCTTCCTGCAGCCATACAGGTTTCAGAACTCCTGGAAGACCTCCGCTTCGAAGGCTGGTCCTTGGTCCATCAACACTTGCTCCGGATATCCGTGTGGACGGCATAAGTGCAGCTGGAAGGCTCTGGCTGCTGTTTGAGCAGTCAAGTCTTTGACAGGGACCACCACCAGGAACCGGGAGTAGTGATCTACGATGGTGAGGGCATAGATGTACCCAGATCTGCTTGGAGCCAGATTCACATGGTCCAGAGCTACCAGCTCCAGTGGCTGCCTGGTGATGATGGGCTGCAGAGGAGTCTTCTGGCTGGCACGGTCCTTCCTTTTAAGGTTGCACAGTCCACAGTCCCTGCACCATCTCTCGATGGCTCCTCTCATGCCTACCTAGAAGAACCGTCCACGCAACAGGAACTCCAGCTTCTTCCATCCGCAGTGCCCTGCTCCGTCGTGGTATGCCTCCAGAACCATAGCCGCGTCTCGTCTCGGGACCACTACCTGCCAGGTCAGCTCATGTGTTCGGGAGTTGACCACTCTCCGGCACAGCTTCTCCTTGTAAAGAAACAGCTTACTTTTCTCTTTCCACAGTTGCTTGGTCTCCTCGGATCTCCTCGGAGCAGAGATGGATGGCCCACCTGTCCAACTATGAATTCACCATCAAATTCACCAGGCCTCCGGGCTTCTATGGCCAGAGGACCTGGAATCCCCTGCCGGCTGGTTTCTAATGCTGGACGTAGAGATCCTCACAGCCTTGGACTCCATTGTCCGGTCCTAGTGTCTTCAGCCAGGACGAGCAATATCTGCTTCCAGTCCCTGGCACTCAGCTCCTACTCCTACAGAGCTCCTAGCTGTTTCTTTCCCTGTGTCAGCAACTTCACTCTCTCTCTCTCTCTGCTTCACTTTCTCTCTCTCTCACCCCACCCCAGATCCAGTTTATATAGGGCAGATTCCTCCCCTATCTGGTCTGGGACAGGAGGTGTTGCTAGTTCAAGGGCTCCTGACCAGGGAACCTCCCACTTGCTCTCAGACGTGATATTTCTATCACTGTGGCAACTAGACCCCTGGGGTGCCACAATAGCGTATTACACCGATCCAGGCAGGTATTATTGCCTTATACTGCATACTGCAGGTGCTGCCAAAAAAAATTAAAATCTATTCTATTCCCTATTGATAACGCTATTAGATGCATTTACAATAGGGACAGGAGCCGCTAGGTGGTATCATCGCCAGCTACTGATGAGTGTTCATTCTGGTCGCATAAATGTCTTCCACAGTCCATTATTTCTTTGGCCTTATATACAAGTCATTACCCTGGAAAGAATATTTCTTAACATTTTTTTTCCATTTTAGCTTGTTTTTTATATGTTTTGTTTTAGTCAGTCCGTAAAAGTGGCGTAATACCATGACAACATTGTTCACAGATATGCTGTTTGTCAGCGGCCAACTGTGAATAGGTTTAATCCCACAACTGCAATACGTTAAATGGAGTGTGGTATTTGACATGCTCACAAAAATTACTGGATTATTAGGGCAGTCATATAGGTTAACGTCTGATGACCACGGTTTCAGACAATCAACTAATAGTATGGTATTTGTCAGCGACCAAGTGTCAATTGGTTCAACAAAACACAGGTGGCTGACTTTAAATGGAGTGGAATATTTGGCAGTCATATGGATCACGTGCATCTGATCATTGCAAAAAAGTTCCTCTGCTTCCACAATGCCGTAATATGAATAAACTAAACAAAATCTGGCTGTATTCTGCGAACAAGCAAATGGAGCTGTAAAATGGTGTACACTGACACACTGCTACAATTTATAAATGGAGGAAAATATTTTCCACGTTCACTATAAATGGCTGATTTTGGAACACAGTTATATGTGATACGTCTGACAGAGAACTACGGTTTTAAAAAGCGGGCATGTAATTTACTAATACTATTCTTCACAGCAACGTCATGTGAATAGCTTCACTGACACAATGCAACAAAATGGAAATGGAGGCCAATATTTTCCACATTCACTACAAATTTCTGGATTTTTATCGCTGTAATATGGAAAAGATATGGCTGTATTCTGCAGTGCTAACAAGCAAACGGAACAGAAAAATTGTGTGCGCAGGATTGCTTTATAATGCAAATAACTAGGATTAAAATATATAAAAAAATAGCCCTGGCCCCTGATACCTAGGGCTATGTCTACAAATATTTGTCACAGCAGGATCAGTCAGAAGTTGAATTTGCAATGAACCCTCTTGTGCTATATAATGCACTGCAGTCTGTCACATACCCTGCCTGCCTTAGTTTTTAAGCAAATAACCAGAATTAAGGCAACAAAAACAATTGCCCTGTCCCCTGATACCTGGGGCTATGTCTACAAATATTTGTCACAGCAGGATCAGTCAGAAGTTGAACATGCCATGGACCCTCTTGTGCTGTATCATGCACTGCAATCTGTCACATACCCTGTCTGCCTTGGTTTTTCAGCTAATAACTAGTGTTGAGCATTCCGATACTGAAATATCGGGTATCGACTGCTATTCGCTGTATCGGAGTTCCGATACTGAGTTCCGTTACTTTTAGAATATTGAATACCGGAATTGGAAGTTCCCATAATGCAACGAGCCAGTTTGATTTTTTTCAGCCAATGAGGATTCTAAGAAGTGTGGACACATCCTGTTAGTCATGTTAGGCATGTTAACTAATGGCATGGCTGTGATTGGCTTCTGAAATTATGTCATGATGCACTATAAAAGCCGCCGCCGCCATTTTGGGTTCACTCTGCTGTGAATTCAGTTAGGGACAGGACGCTGCTGTTCTGAGGGACAGTTTGAGCTAGTGATTTGCTTTATTGGGCTTTACCCAGGCTACTTTATAAACCACTGTGCGAGAAGCTTTCTTTTGCCTTGCAGCGCTAGTGCACAGTTCCCTGCACTGTTCACGGCTGTCTGCGAGGTCTCTGTGTGTGAATGCAGCTCATGCTGTAGTGTGTTCTGCAGCCACGTCCGGTTGTAGTCCACTCAGCATGCGTCACTGCCTCATACATTGTCCTTTTTTGCATTAGTGCTGCTCATTTTCCTGATTTCTCCTATTAGTGTGGTTCCATCCGTATCCAGCTACATTGCTTCCAAACACACTATATAGGAGTATATAGAGAAGCTTTCTTTTGCCTTGCAGCGCTAGTGCACAGTTCTCTGCACTGTTCACGGCTGTCTGCGAGGTCTCTGTGTGTGAATGCAGCTCATGCTGTAGTGTGTTCTGCAGCCACGTCTGGTTGTAGTCCACTCAGCATGCGTCACTGCCTCATACATAGTAACATAGTAACATAGTTTGTAAAGCCGAATAAAGACTTGCGTCCATCAAGTTCGACCTGTAAGTTTTGTAATTGCTAAAGTTGATCCAGAGGAGGGCAAAAACCTCAAATGATTTGGCCAATCTTGACCTGAGGAAAAATTCCCTCCCGACTCTGAAACCAGCAGTCAGAATAAATCCCTGTATCAAACTACTATTTTATTCTATTTTTAAGTATACGCTGAAATCTGCCTGGTATCTAGAAATGCATCCAGTCCCCGCTTGAACTGGTGTAGTGAATCTGACATTACCGTCTCCTCACTCAGTGAATTCCATATTCTCACTGCTCTTACCGTAAAGAACCCCTTCCTATGCTGGTGCTGAAACCTTTTCTCTTCCAGTCTTAGTGAATGCCCTCTTGTTACCGTAATATCCCTCCTTTTGAACAAATCCCGGGCAAGGTCTCTATACTGTCCCCTAACATATTTGTACACATTTATTATGTCCCCCCTCAACCTTCTCTTTTCCAGGCTGAATAGTCCTAGTTTTGCCAACCTCTCTGGGTATTGCAGTCCCTCCATTCTCCTTATTAATTTTGTTGCCCTCCTTTGTACCTTTTCAAGCTCGTTTATATCCTTTCTATATATTGGGGCCCATAACTGAGCACAGTACTCCAAGTGTGGTCTGACCAGAGCTTTGTACAGTGGAAGAACAATGTTCTCATCCTTTGCAGCTATACCTCTTCTGATACATCCCATTACCCTGTTTGCCCTTACAGCAGCGGCCTGACTTTGGGCACTCCAATTTAGTTTACTATCAATTAAGATGCCCAAGTCCTTCTCCACCTCTGAATTCCCCAATGATTTCCCATTCAGTGAGTACTGGTGACTTCCATTTTTCCTTCCCATATGTATGACCTTACATTTCTCCTCGTTAAACCTCATTTGCCATTTAATGCTCCACCTACCCAGCTTATCCAAATCCCTCTGTAGGTCTGCACTGTCCTCTTTTGTATTAATTGTTTTACATAACTTTGTGTCATCTGCAAATATTGATATTTTACTATTTATCCCGTTGACTATGTTGTTAATAAAGATATTAAATAACATTGGGCCTAGTACAGACCCCTGTAGTACCCCACTAGTGACGCTTACCCAATCTGAGTATATTCCATTTATAACCACCCTCTGCCTTCTATCCTTTAGCCAGTTAGCTACCCACTTGCAGACATTTTCCCCCAGCCCCATCATTCTCATTTTGTATACCAACCTATTATGTGGCACGCTATCGAACGCTTTTGAGAAGTCGAGATACACGACATCCACTGGTTCCCCCTGATCTACTCGAGAGCTAACCTCCTCGTAGAAGTCAATCAGGTTTGTTTGGCAGGAGCGATTCCTCATGAATCTGACGCGCCCCTGGGCCTGTGTCGCGCTGCGTTGCGCACGCGGGAGCTTACCCGGAGCCGGATCTCTTGAGGGTTGTAGTCTCGTGGCGGTGACCCGGTCCGTGCCCAGGGAGTCAAACTGGACGGCAGTAGATGTAGTACGACTACGCCACCCGTTGAATGCAGCTTATGGAGCTGCCGCTGCAGGACAGTCCGCTGAGGCCGGTGGATGGATGGTGCAGCGGGGATGGTATAACCCCCAACGGGAGGGGTATGGCCTCAGGGCAGCCGACGTGGATGATGGGGGTAGCAGGAACCACTCAGAGACGGTGCGGTGTAATTCAGGGTCTTTACTGGTAACAACGATAGACCCTCCCGGAGTACTTGCTAGCGAACGGGGCCTGGTCAGTCCTTGAGCAGATGGGATCTCCCCTGGCCAGGCGGAGTTGTAGGCCTCCCAAACTGACTGTACTCTTCTGGCTACCTTGCTAGAAGCGGATATAAGTAGCCCACGTCCCTGAGTGTACCGTGTGGTGCTCACCCGTATGGCCGGTGACTCGGGGCCTTCTAATGGCTTCCGCTCCACGATGGCGGTGCTGGTCCCACGCGTGTGACCGTGCCTTCGGGCTTCTTGGCCAGAGGACCTGAAATCCCCTGCCTGACGGATTCTGCTGCTGGGTAGGAATTAGTCCCCACAGCCTCGGACTCCGGGTCCGGTAAGAAATCTTCTCAGTCAGGGCGAGCTCTGCAGCTGCCAGCCCCTGACTCGTAGTAGTATTGCTCCCACTGAGCTTCTGCTGTTTCTTCCTATGCTGCTTCTTGTCTCTACTCTCCTTGACTGCTCACCCTGCTTCAGCCCCGGGTTTATATAGGGGAAGTTCTTCCCCTCCCAAGACTGGGCAGGAGGTGTGGCATGCACAGGATCCCTGACCAAAGGACCTCCCACCTGCTCTCAGACATAATATCTCTATCACTGTGGCAACCAGACCCCTGGGGTGTCACATTCCCCCCTAGTGAAATTTAGTACTCCGGGACTAAACATATTTTAGAAAAACATAACAAGATATAACAATAACAATACAATAAAGAAACACATAAAGGTGGTCACGGCATGTCCGTAACCGGGTGCAGTCTTTGAAGAAAGCAAGGTGTCCATTTCACCAAAACAGGGAGACGTAACCAGGTAGGGGTCTGTCCTACCCCGAGTCCTTAACAGTCTCTAGTCCATCCTGGGTTACGCTCCAACTATGTACAAGGATTCCCGGTAAATCCACCAAGGATTCCTAAAAATAACTGGAAACACAAAATTATACACAAGCAACAATACACAGATAAACATAAATAAAACAATTTATACACTTCAAATCCTCCAGCGTGCGGGTAACTGGCCCCTAGTGGCCCTAGTGGACCTACGGAGCCGACTGTCTGGCCCTGAAATACAGGGTGTAGGAGCTGTCAAGGGTAAACTGGGCAGCTGTCTACCGGCTCTTTGTCTCACTAGGGGTACGGCAGGCTCACTATAAGCAGAGGGTTGATCCTCCTGTTCTGCTTGTGTGGAGTCTTCTGCCTCCTGGACCGGCTGCTCTTCCAGCTCCACCTGTTTCTCCGTAGGTGCTTGGGATGCTGGTTGGAGGAAGGTGAGTACGGGTACCACAACTGCACCATTGACTTGAGTCCAAGACCGAGGGAAGTCCCCGAGCACAGTACTAACCATATCTTCCCTTTCCTCTACGGGTCGATGGTCTTCTTGTTCCTCTTCAGGGTTCCTCAGTTGTTCGGGACACTTCTTCAGGTGGTCCCGGGATACAATGGCTGTAGTTTCCCCTCCGTCTTTACTGATGGTACAAACCTTCGGGTTCTCGTGGCTTGAGGGCAGTACGGTGTACGGGTCCTTCTCCCACTGGTCGTCCAACTTGTGGAGCCGTCTCTTCCTCTTCAAGACCTGCTCTCCGGGTACCAGGGGAACAGCGGGAGCATACTGGTTGTAAGTTTTCTCTTGTCTTTCCCTAGCCTGACAGAGACTTCGCTCCACGCTCTCCTGTACTCTCCGGTACTGCTGCTGCCTCTCTGTGTCCCAGTCTGCTTCTGGTGAAGTGTCCTCGGGTGTCAGGACTCCCATTTCCAGGTCAACAGGTAACTTACCAGGTCTTGCCCTCATTAGGTAAGCCGGGGTACAGTTGGTGGAACCTACCGGGATGTGGTTGTATAGGTCCACCAGATCGGGCAGCTTCTCAGGCCACAGACTGCGTTCTTCCAGTGGCAACGTTTTCAGAAGATCCATTACCACCTGGTTCATTTTCTCACAAAGTCCATTAGTTTGCGGATGATAGGGTGTCGTTCTTATCTTCCGGCAGCCATACAGAGTGCAGAATTCTTGGAAGACCTCCGCTTCAAAGGCAGGTCCCTGGTCTGTCAACACTTGGTCCGGGTACCCGTGTGGACGGCAGAAATGCTGCTGGAAGGCTCTCGCTGCTGTTCGAGCTGTTAAGTCCTTGACGGGGACGACAACCAAGAACCGGGAGTAGTGATCCACGATGGTTAGTGCGTAGACGTAGCCACTTCTGCTTGGGGTCAGTTTTACATGATCCAAGGCTACCAGTTCCAACGGCTGCCGGGTGACGATGGACTGCAGGGGAGTCTTCTGGCTGGCACGATCCTTCCTTCTTAGGTTGCACGGGCCACAGTCTCTGCACCACTTCTCAATGGTTCCCCTCATGCCTACCCAGTGGAATCGCTCGCGCAGCAGGAACTCCAGCTTCTTCCACCCGAAGTGTCCAGCTCCGTCGTGGTATGCCTCCATCACCATGGCTGCGTCTCTTCGTGGCACCACTACTTGCCAGAGTAGTTCATGCGTCCGGGAGTTAACCATTCTGCGGCACAACTTCCCCTTGTAAAGGAACAGTCGACTCCTCTCCGCCCATAGTTGTTTGGCTTCCTCCGGAGCGTCTGGTTCAAGGCAAGCCTCCGGGCGAGTCAGCATCTCCTTCACCAGTCGGACGGCAGGGTCGCTGTCTTGCGTTTCCGCCCAGTTGTAGTGAGGTAAGGGGTTCAACGTAGCAGCCTGCTTACTCCTTACCCGGTGGGAGTACTGGATAGTCCCATGACGGTGGAACGCAGGGAGTTCAACTTCTTCCAGTCCCTCCGGATCTTCTCCTTCGTCCGGCAGGTTGGGCATCCTGGACAGGGCGTCCGCGTTGGTATTGGAGCGTCCGGCCCGGTATTTGATTGTGAACTCGTAGTTGGACAGACGGGCCATCCACCTCTGCTCCAGGGCACCGAGTCTTGCCGTGTCCAGGTGTGTCAACGGGTTGTTATCCGTGTACACGGTGAACCGGGAAGAAGCGAGGTAATGCTTAAAGCGCTCGGTGACTGCCCATACTACGGCCAGGAACTCTAGCTTAAATGAGCTGTAATTCTCGGGATTCCTTTCGGTGGGTCGCAGCTTTCGGCTGGCGTAGGCGATTACTCGTTCCTTCCCCTGCTGGATCTGGGACAGTACGGCTCCTAGCCCGATGTTACTGGCGTCGGTGTAGAGGATAAAGGGCTGGCTATAATCCGGGTACGCCAGGATTTCGTCCCCCGTGAGGGCCATCTTCAGCTGGCGGAAGGACTCTTCTTCCAGCTCCTCCCATTTGAAGGGCGGCTTCTGGTTCTTGGCCTTCCGGGACTGGCCTATCAGGAGGTCCTGCATAGGTGCTGCCTTTTTGGTGAAACCGGGAATAAACCTTCGGTAGTAGCCTACCAACCCGAGGAACTGCCGCACTTCTTTTACGCTGGAGGGGCTTGGCCATTCCTTAATTGCGGTGATCTTATCAGGGTCGGGAGCCACTCCGTCAGCGCTCACCACGTGTCCCAGGTACTGCACCTTTGGCTTCAGGAGGTGACACTTGGAGGGTTTCACCTTTAGGCCGTAACTCGCCAGAGCTTCGAACACTTCCGCCAGGTGTTTCAGGTGGTCCTCATACGTCTTGGAATATACGATGACATCGTCCAGGTACAACAGGACCGTCTCGAAGTTTCTGTGGCCCAGACAACACTCCATTAGTCGTTGGAAGGTTCCTGGTGCGTTGCAGAGTCCGAACGGCATGCAGGTGAACTCGCTAAGTCCCATCGGGGTGGTGAATGCGGTCTTCTCCCGGTCCGCCTCTGCTACAGGAACCTGCCAGTACCCGCTAGTGAGATCCAAGGTAGAGAAGAAGTTAGCAGATCTTAAAGCAGCCAATGACTCCTCTATCCTTGGTAAGGGGTACGCATCCTTGTGTGTGATACGGTTGATTTTCCGGTAATCTACACACATCCTCATGGTGTTGTCTTTTTTTCTGACTAAGACTAGTGGAGCTGCCCAGGGGCTACAGCTATCCCTGATCACCCCAGCCTCCTTCATGTCTCTAAGCATCCCCTTGGCATGTTGGTAGTGTGCAGGGGGTACAGGTCGATACCTCTCTTTTATGGGAGGATGGTCTCCCGTGGGGATGTGGTGTTCTACCCCCTTGACTCGCCCGAAGTCTAACGGGTGTTTACTAAACACTCTCTCGTACTCTTGAACCACGCGATAGACTCCCTGTTTCTGATGTGAGGGAGTGGAGTCAGTACCCAAATGTAGTTGCTGACACCAGTCCTCCTTTGTTTTCTTAGAGCCGTTACCTTCCTCCGGGTGAGATGGAGGCAAGGGTTCCACAGATTGTATAGCATTTTGGTTAATGGTATATAATTTGGCTAGCGTGGCATACCGGGGCAGGTACACTTCCCTCTTCCCGATATTGATTATGCGAACGGGCACCCTCCCATGGTGTACATTAACCACCCCCCGTGCTGTCAAGATGGTGGGCCTACTGTCTGAGTAAACTGGTTCTACCATTGCCTGGTAATCTCTACCTCTCAGACCAATAGCTGCCCGGCACCAAATCATCATTTCACTTTTTGGGGGCATGGCAATAGGAAAAGGGTCACACATTCTTACGCTACCAATCTCACCGCCGGAGAGTTCCACCTGTTGCCGTCGCATCAGTGCCCGGATCTCTTTCTGGAGCACCCGCTGCTCGCCGGAGCTGGCGTTCTTGGCAACCTGCTGTAAAAGGAAAATCACCTCTGCAAGACAATTTTCAATTACATTAGTTCCTAGAGTTATTTTTGGGTGACTCTCATGTTTGTCAATATCTACAATGATCAGTCCCTGTGCTGCCAGTTCGACTCTACCGATTTTGATGGTCACCTCTTTAAATCCGATCTGTGGCACGGGCTGGCCATTGCTGGCGATGATACTCAAGTCGTCGTCAGGGTAGCGGGTAATATCCGAGTCATTCCAGTAATGCTTAAAGAGCACGTACGGGATGGTGGTGACCTGTGACCCGGTGTCCAGTAGGGCACTCATGGGAATGCCATCCAGTACCACAGGCAAGACTGGACGTCCTCCCACATATCTGTCGCGCCAGTTCGATGGGCCTGGTGATCTTTTTCCTGGGGGTTGGCCCTCTACCCCAGGTTGTGCCCGTTTAAAGAACAGTACCTTGCCATATGTCCGGGTTGATTGCAGCGGCGGCAGATGGGTCGTCCGTCTTCGCTGTATCGGTCACTGGGTCTTCCTCTGGCCGGTGGGGTCCTCCTTGGTCGACGCCACGGGATGTCCTCCGGTCCGGATGCCAGCTGGATCTTCCCTGGGGTGGAAACCTGTAAAGACTGCACAGTTCGGGTTAGCGCAGCAACGCTCTTAGCTAGCTCTTGGACCTGATGGTGTAGGTCTGGAGCCGGGTCATTGTCCAAAGCCTGCGCATCAGCTCTCACAGGCCCTGCCGACAAGGGCGCCGCCTCCTGGTGGTAAGTGATAGCTGGGCGCCTGTGGGTCACAACGCCACCCGGTGCCGGTTCTCGGAGCACCCGGATGGCTCTGTCCTTGAACTGTGCAAAGCCCAGATGGGGATCCTGTAAGGCCATCGCCCGCAACTGGGTTCGGTGGGCATTACAATATAGTCCCTCTATAAATTGTTCGGTCAAGAGCCTGTCCTCGTTTCCCACTCCATCAGGGTCGGTCTGCTTAATGGCCCTCAGGGCCTCTTGTAGGTTTAGTGCATAGTCCCTTATACTCTCATGCGCTCGCTGCTTGCACCCGTAGAATCTAAGCTTAATCTCGGCTGAGGTGCGGGTATCAAAGGTGTCCTTCAGCCGGGTTAGTATCCCTGCGACAGTCTTCCTCCCAGGTGGCCAGGATTTTACTTCCCTTTTGGCTGCCCCGGTTAGTTGAGCCACCAGGATGCTCACTTTTTGCTCTTCTGTGAGGGGGTACACCTGTAAGAGGCTATCCAGCTTTTCTCTAAAGTCATGCAGGGTATGTGACTCCCCTGAGTACTGGGGTAGCCAAGCTGCTCCCGGGATATAGGGCATGGTGAAGGGCATAACTGCAGCATCGGTGGCGCTGGCGGGGGTTGAGGCAATGAAGCTCTCCTCCGCATCCGACATCTTCCTCCCCCCTAGTGGACCGTGGCCTACCTTGCGATGATCCTGTTCCGTAGGCCGCGGCTCCGCAGTAGATCGTCAGGGTTGAGGACCTTCCGTCGCGCTCCGGTGACGTCGGCGTCTGCTGGGCTCCTTCCAGGACCTTACGCAACGTCCGGACGTGAGGCGGGGCTTCAGTTCTCGCGCGCTTTCGGAGTCCACGCCCCTCTTCTTCCCGCGCGGCGTCCTCAAGATGGCGTCCAACGGCGGGAAAACTCCACGGATGGCGGGAAGAAGGCAGAAGATGGCGCCGGATGGCGGGAATCTTCACAGATGGCGGGAAGAAGGCTGAAAATGGCGCCGGATGGCGGGAATCTTCACCGATGGCGGGAAAACTTCACGGATGGTAAGTTTTAAAAGTCTCTTTTTCAGGCACGCAGTACCCGGTGGTTGCGGGCACGAAATCCTGCCGACTACGCCAAAGTAGACGCGCCCCTGGGCCTGTGTCGCGCTGCGTTGCGCACGCGGGAGCTTACCCGGAGCCGGATCTCTTGAGGGTTGTAGTCTCGTGGCGGTGACCCGGTCCGTGCCCAGGGAGTCAAACTGGACGGCAGTAGATGTAGTACGACTACGCCACCCGTTGAATGCAGCTTATGGAGCTGCCGCTGCAGGACAGTCCGCTGAGGCCGGTGGATGGATGGTGCAGCGGGGATGGTATAACCCCCAACGGGAGGGGTATGGCCTCAGGGCAGCCGACGTGGATGATGGGGGTAGCAGGAACCACTCAGAGACGGTGCGGTGTAATTCAGGGTCTTTACTGGTAACAACGATAGACCCTCCCGGAGTACTTGCTAGTGAACGGGGCCTGGTCAGTCCTTGAGCAGATGGGATCTCCCCTGGCCAGGTGGAGTTGTAGGCCTCCCAAA
The DNA here is from genome assembly GCF_046119375.1 of Phyllobates terribilis. Taxonomy (NCBI): domain Eukaryota; kingdom Metazoa; phylum Chordata; class Amphibia; order Anura; family Dendrobatidae; genus Phyllobates; species Phyllobates terribilis. Next base: position 343,646,445 of record NW_027362769.1, on the reverse strand, counting down.
CTGACTGTACTCTTCTGGCTACCTTGCTAGAAGCGGATATAAGTAGCCCACGTCCCTGAGTGTACCGTGTGGTGCTCACCCGTATGGCCGGTGACTCGGGGCCTTCTAATGGCTTCCGCTCCACGATGGCGGTGCTGGTCCCACACGTGTGACCGTACCTTCGGGCTTCTTGGCCAGAGGACCTGAAATCCCCTGCCTGACGGATTCTGCTGCTGGGTAGGAATTAGTCCCCACAGCCTCGGACTCCGGGTCCGGTAAGAAATCTTCTCAGTCAGGGCGAGCTCTGCAGCTGCCAGCCCCTGACTCGTAGTAGTATTGCTCCCACTGAGCTTCTGCTGTTTCTTCCTATGCTGCTTCTTGTCTCTACTCTCCTTGACTGCTCACCCTGCTTCAGCCCCGGGTTTATATAGGGGAAGTTCTTCCCCTCCCAAGACTGGGCAGGAGGTGTGGCATGCACAGGATCCCTGACCAAAGGACCTCCCACCTGCTCTCAGACATAATATCTCTATCACTGTGGCAACCAGACCCCTGGGGTGTCACAAATCCATGTTGGTTCGGGGTTAATAGATTATTAGCATCAAGATGCTCCATAATTGCCTCATTAATAAAGCCTTCAAAAATTTTGCCCACAACGGACGTCAGACTCACCGGTCGATAGTTTCCGGCGTCACTTTTTGCTCCCTTTTTGAATATTGGCACTACATTCGCCTGTCGCCAATCAAGTGGTACAGACCCAGTCTCAACAGAGTCCTTAAATATAAGATATAACGGTCTGTCTATCACATTACTTAGTTCCCTTAGTACCCGTGGGTGTATGCCATCAGGTCCTGGTGATTTGTTTATTTTAATGTTACTGAGGCGTTTCTGTACCTCAACTTGGGTTAGATTAGTCATACTTAGTGGAGGATTAAGCTTGTCACTTCTCATTTCGCCTGTTAGTTCTTTTTCCTTTGTGAAAGTTGACGAAAAAAATTTATTTAATAGATTAGCTTTATCCTCATCTTTCTCTATCATTTTGCCTTCCTCACTTTTTATCGGTCCAATATTATCCGATTTAATCCTTTTACTATTTATATACGTAAAGAACAGTTTGGGATTTGATCTACTTTCCCTAGCAATACGTCTCTCGGTTTCCTCCTTTGCTATTTTTATTTGTTTTTTGCAGGTTCTCGTTTTTACCTTGTAACACATTAGTGCCTCCTTACTGTTTTCCTGTTTTAATCTCTTGAATGCCTCTTTTTTGCTATTTAACGCCCCTTTTACGTTCTTATTCATCCATATTGGTTTCCTCTTATTTCTGGCCCTTTTATTCCCATATGGTATATACCTCTCGCACTGTGTATTCAGGATTCTTTTGAAGGTTTCCCATTTACTATTCGTATTTCCTTGATTAAGAACTTTGTTCCAGCAATAAGTTGAAGGTTTTCTTTCAGCTGATCAAACTTCGCCCTCCTAAAGTTTAATGTTTTTGTTGTTCCCTTATTGATAACCCTACTGAAGGGCATTTTGAAATTGATAATATTATGATCGCTATTACCTAGGTGCCCCCCTATCTGTACCTCAGTTATTCTATCAGGCCTATTAGTCAATATTAAGTCCAACACGGCCTTCCCTCTCGTTGGTTCCTGCACTAGTTGGGAGAGATAATTATCCTTGATATTTGTCAAGAACCTTTTTCCTTTCTGCGATCTACAGGTTTCTGTTTCCCAGTCAATATTCGGGTAGTTGAAGTCCCCCATTACAATCACCTCATTATGTTTTGCTACTTTGTCTATTTGTCCTAATAGCAGTTTCTCATTCTCCTCTGTTATATTGGGTGGCTTATAGCAGACCCCCAGTAATATTTTATTATTATTTTTTGCCCCTTCTATCTCTACCCACATGGACTCGACCCCCTCTTCTCCCTCTCCTATATCTTCCCTTAGACTGGGCTTTAGACGTGACTTTACATATAAGCAGACTCCTCCGCCCTTCCCCTGTTTCCGGTCCCTTCTAAATAAACTATAATCTATTAAATTTACTGCCCAGTCGTAGCTATCGTCTAGCCAAGTCTCTGTTATACCTACGATGTCATACCTCTCCTCCGATATAAGCGCCCGCAGCTCATCCGCCTTATTGGTCAGGCTTCTTGCGTTGGTCAGCATGCAAGATAAAACTTTGGGGTTATTTAGCATCCTATTCTTCTCTAACGATCTAACTGTACTATCCCCACCCCCCTCCCCACCCTCATTATATTCACTTCTCCCCTTCCCCCTTGCTTGCCTCACATCCCACCTATTTCCTTGGTTCCCCCCCCCGTCTCTAGTTTAAAAACTCCTCCAACCTATTAGCCATCTTCTTCCCCAGCACTGCTGCACCCTCCCCATTGAGGTGCAGCCCGTCCCTACGGTAGAGCCTGTAGCCGACAGCAAAGTCGGCCCAGTTCTCCATGAACCCAAACCCTTCTGCCTTGCACCAACTCTTTAGCCACTTATTCACCTCCCTAACCTCCCGTTGGCGCTCCTGTGTGGCTCGCGGGATTGGTAGTATTTCTGAGAAAACTACCTTGGAGGTCCTTGCCCTAAGCTTCCTACCTAGATCCCTGAAATCATTTTTAAGGACCCTCCATCTACCACTCACTTTGTCATTGGTGCCAATGTGGACCATGACCACTGGGTCTTCGCCAGCCCCACCCAGTAACCTGTCAACCCGATCCGCGATGTGCCGGACTCGAGCGCCAGGGAGGCAGCACACCGTTCGGCGATCCCGGTCTTTGTGACAGATTGCCCTGTCTGTCCCCCTAATAATAGAGTCACCCACAACCAGGACCTGTCTAGCCTGCCCTACACTGCCCCCCTCCCCCTCATTACTGGAGCATACACTCCCCCGGTGGTCAGAGGATCTGTCGTGCTCCAATAATGCCGGTTCTGAACCAGCCTTCCTATACTTCTTCCCTCTATCCCTTCTCACTGTTACCCAGCTCTCTGCCTGTTCAGCCTGCGCTTCCCCACTAAGCTCCACCCCCAGTGTTGACCCATTGAGTGTCTGCTCGGTGAGCAGCAAACTCCGTTCCATGTTGTCGATGCTCCTCAGTACCGCTATCTGAGCACTTAGATCCAGGATTTGGGCTTCCAAGTGCACGATATGCTCACATCTCTCGCAGCAGTATGGATCCTTGAGCGGTAGCTCAGGGAATGCATACATTGCGCATGATGTACACTGCACGGCTCCGGCCAACATGGACGTCATTCTAAATATGGGGATACAGTAAGTATATATGTACAAGTACAAAACACAATTATTTATATATAGGTGTATGGACGGGGATCAATTAGGGATGTGCAAGTGTATCGATTAGATATCGGCGCGGGATCAGTTAAGTATGGACGGGGGATCAATTAAGTATGGACGGGGGATCAGCTGAGTGGGTCAGGTGGATTAATTAAGTATGGACGGTGTGTCAATTAACTATGGACTGGGATCAATAAGTATGGACTGGGGAAATAATTAATTGTGGACTAGGGAATCAATCAATTAATTATGGACAGGGGGTTTAATTAAATAGGATCGGGGTAAAGCAAATAAATAGGTATTGATGGTGGGTCAATTAACTAAGGACTGGGGATCAATAAGTATCAATAATATCAATAAATATGGACTGGGGAAATAATTAATTGTAGTCTGGGGAATCAATCAATTAATTATGGACAGGGGTTAATTAAATATGGTGGGGGATAAGGCAAATAGATAGGGACTGGGGATGAGTAAAAGTGGACAAGGGGAATCTATTAAATAGGACAAGGGGGATAAATCAATTATGGGCTGGGGGGGTCAATCAGTTAAATGTGGTCAGGGGGATTACTTTAATATGGACGGGGGGTGGTCGGGGATCAATTAAATGAGGATGGGGGGTCAATTTAACGTGGTCAGAGGGATCAGTTAAATATGGACGGGGGTGTTCAGGGGAATCAATTTAAATATGGACGAGGGGTGATCAATTAAATATGGACGGGGGGGTGATCAATTAAATATGGACTAGGGAATACAATACAATTACAATACAGATATAAATACAATACAGTACAGTACACACTTGGGTTCAGTAGGGCCGCTTATCGCGGCCTCCTGCCCCTCACTCACCTCCTCTAGGGACGCTGCTCGCTATCACAGCGCGCTCGTCCCTCCGGTCGCCTCTTACCGGTCCTCCTGATCACCTCCTGGTCACCACCACCTGGCACCCTCCTCCGGCCGGCACTGCACGCTGCCACAGCGCTCTCTTGCGCTCGTCCCTCCGGTCGCCTCCTACCGGTCCTCCCGGTCCGCTCGGTCACCTCCGCCTGGCTCTCCTCCCTTCCCAGGAGCTCTCTCCACACACAGCACAACTCTTGCAGCACACGGCAGGCTCCGCCTCCACCACTTCCTGTAAGGCCTCCTCCCACTTCCTAGTAGCAGGGCCAGCGCTTGTACTGGGCAGTGTTCCCTGATTTGGAGACGCAAATGTCCTTTTTTGCATTAGTGCTGCTCATTTTTCCTGATTTCTCCTATTAGTGTGGTTCCATCCGTATCCAGCTATATTGCTTCCAAACACACTATATAGGAGTATATAGAGAAGCTTTCTTTTGCCTTGCAGCGCTAGTGCACAGTTCCCTGCACTGTTCACGGCTGTCTGCGATGTCTCTGTGTGTGAATGCCGCTCATGCTGTAGTGTGTTCTGCAGCCACATCCGGTTGTAGTCCACTCAGCGTGCGTCACTGCCTCATACACTGTCCTTTTTTGCATTAGTGCTGCTCATTTTTCCTGATTTCTCCTATTAGTGTGGTTCCATCCGTATCCAGCTACATTGCTTCCAAACACACTATATAGGAGTAGATAGAGAAGCTTTCTTTTTCCTTGCAGCGCTAGTGCACAGTTCTCTGTACTGTTCACGGCTGTCTGCGAGGTCTCTGTGTGTGAATGCAGCTCATGCTGTAGTGTGTTCTGCAGCCACGTCCGGTTGTAGTCCGCTCAGGGTGCGTCACTGCCTCATACATTGTCCTTTTTTGTATTAGTGCTGCTCATTTTTCCTGATTTCTCCTATTAGTGTGGTTCCATCCATATCCAGCTAGATTGCTTGCAAACAAACTATATAGGAGTAGATAGAGGAGCCTTTCTGCAGCCTTGTGCCCTGCAGCCCCAGCCAGATTAGTATTAGCCTATTTTTTGTAGCCTCATCTATTGCATTGTAGGTTACCTTCCTGCATTGTAATAGCTACAAAAAGTTTGTGATACTATCGGTTTTACATCTTTGGGCACATCCAGTGTCTTTTTGTGAAAAAAAAAAACGTAAATAAAGTTCATCAAACACTCCAATTTACAGTTGTGTAGGCCACATTAGCTCATATTAAAGTCTAGTCCACACTTTATAAAATTAGTGTTTCTTATACCCGTTAGCAGCTGTTCAGGAATAAGCACACTAAGCCCTTAGTACTTTTCTGCCTATCTTTATCAGTCTACCAAGATGAAGAAGGCAGGGAGTAAGGCATGTGGTTGTGGGCGTGGAGTTTCTGCAGGGAGAGGACGTGGGGATTCTTTGCCTGCTGCGGGCACCAGTGACTCAGCATCCCCCAGTTTTACCAGGGAACAGTCCTTTATGCGCAGCTTTGTAGGAGCTAGCCGTACCCCACTGCTGCGGGAGGACCAAATTGAAGCCATTGTCGGATGGATGGCAGCTAACGCATCGACTTCAATTAGTTCCAGATCCTCTCTGGTCCTGAGCACTGAAGAGCACCCATCTGTCTCTTCACCACCTGCCAAATTGCCCAGGCACTCGGAGAGCCCTGGACAGGAGCCATCTCTAATTCTGTTCTCTGAATCTCTTGGCTTGTAAAGAGGGGGCCAGCCAAGCAGAATTCTAGAATTTGAAGAAGAGGTAGTATGCAGTGATGCGCAACCGCTTTGTCCCTCTGAATCTGAAGAGGCGGGTGGGCCAGTGCCTATGGTCAGCACACATCAGTACGCCTCTGATGATGAGACTCAGGTGCCACTTTCTGGTACGTACTGTGCTCTCGAGACTACCCAGGAGAAGCAGTTGTTTGAAGAGGGTAGTGTAGATGATGAGGTCCTTGACCCATCATGGCGTAAGGTACAGGAAGGTGGTGGGAGCAGCTCTGAGGAAGAGATTCACCGAATGGCCAAAAAAGGAGAGAGAGGGAGAGGGTAGACTTGGTTGCATGTAGAATCCACTTCGGCACCCATTAGGAGCATGCATCTTCCAAAACCCAAAACGGGCGCTCCCAAGACTTGCAGTGCCTGGTCCTTTTTTGACACAGTTGCAGATGAAATTTTCTTTGTCAAATGCAAGCTGTGTAATCAGAAAGTGAAAAGAGGGAAAAGTGTCAGCAACCTCAATACCACAAATATGTGGAAACATGTGCTAACTAAGCATGTGGTGGAGTTACAAAGACACACTGAAGACCTAGGCCAACCTACAGCGCCACCTACCACCTCTTCAGCTCTTGTTGTAGCCTCTTCCTCCAGCTCACACACAGCTGGTTCAGCTTCCTCACAGGATCACCATGGAAGAACCTCTGGCACTGTTGTACAGAGACACAGTGTCATTCCACCCACAGCACCACATTCCCTGTCATCCTCACACTCCCAGGCCAGTCTACAGCCATCATTAGCACAGGCATGGGAGAAAAGGTGCCCATACTCGGCAAACCACCCCTGAGCACAGGCTCTGAATGCTGGCATTGCAAAACTACTGTCCCTTGAAATGCTATCATTCAGGCTGGTGGAGACTGACACCTTCTGTATCTTGACGGCATTGGTAGTCCCACAATACAACGTGCCCAGCCGCTTTTATTTCAGCAGGCAAGCCGTCCCTGCCCTGCAACAGAATGTGGAGGGAAAAATTAAACATGCGCTACAAATCACCGTCAGTAACAAGGTCCACCTGACCACTGATGCGTGGACCAGTAAGCATGGACAGGGACGATACCTTTCCCTCACTGCCCATTGGGTAAATGTTGTGGAGCCGGGTACAGATCTTGAGAGTGGCGCTGTACGTGTTCTGCCAACTCCAAGGATTGTAGGAATCCAGTCTGTACACATTGACGCCTCCTCATACTCCAGTTCCTCTGAATCAGCACTGCAGGAGCCGTCACGGTCTACCTCCACATCGACCCGTGATCGGTTACCTGTTATGATGACCGATATGAGCACAGCCGTGGCCAAACGTCAACAGGCCGTATTGAAATTAATTTCTTTGGGGAATCAAAGCCACACAGCGCAGGAGCTCTGGAATGCCATCAAGCAGCAGAGCGACGTGTGGTTTGTGCCAGCGCATCTCCAGCCAGGCATGATAGTGTGTGACAATGGCCGAAATCTGGTGGCAGCTCTGGGCCTAGGCAACCTCATTCACATCCTATGTCTGCAACATGTGCTCAACTTGGTCGTGCAGAGTTTTTTGAGGGACTATCCGGATCTTGAGGCACTACTGCACAAGGTCCGCATAGAGTGCGCTCACTTGCGGCGTTCCAGCATCGCAAGATCGCACATTTAAGCTGATTACGCCTTCTGGAACATCGCATCATATGTGACCTACCCACCAGGTGGAATTCAATGTTACATATGTTGGAGAGGTTGTGTGAGCAGCAGGTAGCAGTAATGGAGTACCAGCTGCAGCAGGCGCAAACAAGTCGCACTGCGTGCCGTTCACACTTCACTACCACTGAGTGGGCCTCTATGAAGGACATCTGCCACGTTTTGCGTGCCTTCGATTATTCCACGCGGATGGCGAGTGCAGATGATGCACTAGTCAGCATGACTATCCCCCTTATCTGCCTGCTTGAAAAAACACTGCAAGCACTAAGGGAGGAGGTTTTGGAAGAGGTGGAGGATGAGGAGTCACAAATGCCATCTGCTTCTGTACAGTCTGCGCAATGTGGTTCCTCACAAAGGCCTAGGCAGGGGACACTTTGTGAGGAGGATGAGGAGGAGTCAATGGAGGAGGAAGACATCTGTCCAGAGGAGGGAGGTACACAATGCTCTAGTAGTCAGTATCTAGAGCGAGGGTGGGGTGATGCAGAGCAGGCAGAGATCACGCCTCAAGCAGGGGACAGCGTTTCTTGGCCAGTTGGCAGTCTGCAGCACATGGTTGATTTCATGCTGCAGTGCCTGAGAAACGACCGCCACATCACCCACATTCTTAACACGGCTGACTATTGGGTGTCCACCCTCCTAGATCCTCGCTACCGGGACAACTTACACAGCCTCATAACACCATTGAACCAGGAGCGTAAAATGCAGGAGTACCAAGACACACTGGTGCATTCCATCATGTTCTCCATTCCACCCGAGGGCAGTGCTGCTAATGCTTTACAAAGCAGCTCAGTGCGTCGAGGCAGTGGAGGAAGCTCTGCACAAAGAGGGAGCAGAAGCAGTGCCTCAGCACAAGGAAGACCAGTATGGCCCAAATGTAGCAAAGTTTTGTGTCCCCGCCACAAATGTCTACACCATCACAGACGGCTCCAGTCAGCAGGAGGCAACGTTTCCGTGAGATGGTGACAGACTACATGTCTTGCCCTCTCAGTGTACTCCCAGACGGCTCTTCCACCTTCAAGTTTTGGGTCTCTAAGCTGGATACATGGCCTGAGCTTAGCCAGTATGCATTGGAGGTGCTGGCTTCCTCTGTTGCTAGTGTATTATGGGAACGCGTCTTTACTTTTCTGAAAATAAACAAGGCCTGGATCTCGCATGAATTTGCCAGTCTACTTCCAGATTAAATAATTGGTTGTCAACAGTATCCAGGTCTCCTGTTGTGTTCATGTTTCTACCACCTGAACTGTAATCCCTGGGCTCCAACACCGCCAGTTGCTGCTCAGAAGTGCCATCTGCACAGTCAACACTTGCTCCAGTGTTATTGGGGTTCAGTAACGTCAGCTGATCCCCTGCTGTGTGTCCGGCAATTTCTCCTGCTCTGTTCACATTCATAATAATAATAATAATCTTTATTTGTATAGCGCCAACATATTACGCAGCGCTTAACAATTGACAGGTTCATGTACAACAGTCATAAGTAACATATCTAAAGATAATACAATAATTACAGCAAAAATAATGACGACCCTGCTCCTAAGAGCTTACAATCTACAATGAGGTGGGGTGACACAAAGTACAATGGCTTATTTACAAGGATGGTCCAGCCATCTTGAGGGGATGAGGGATAGATAGAGGCTGCATGAGCTTATCACCAGCCAGTATCTGTAGTGCTTTTTGGTGGAGACTTACTGTATGTTTGGAGAAATAAGGAATGGGCTATAAGAATATAAAAGGACTTTGATTAGGGAACGTGATAGGCCACCCTAAACAGATGTGTTTTTAGGGAGCGCCTAAAACTGTGTAAATTGTGGTTCATCCTAATTTCTTGGGGTAGAGCATTCCAAAGAATAGGTGCAGCTCGGGAGAAGTCTTGAAGCCGGGAGTGGGAGGTATGGATTAGTGCGGATGTTAGTCGAAAGTCGCTTGCAGAGCGTAGAAAACGGGTAGGCCAATAAACAGAGATGAGGGAAGATATGTAAGGGGGTGCCACACTGTGGAGAGCTTTGTGGGTGAGAACAAGCAATTTAAATCGGATCCTATAATTCATGGGCAGCCAGTGCAATGACTGGCAAAGAGCGGAAGCGTCTGAGTAACGATTAGCCAGATAGATGACCCTGGCTGCAGCATTAAGGATGGACTGGAGGGGGGAAAGTCGAGTGAGGGGGAGGCCTATTAATAGAGAGTTACAGTAGTCAAGGCGGGAGTGGATCAGGGCAACAGTGAGGCTTTTTGTTGTTTTCAAAGTGAGAAAGGGGCGGATTCTAGAGATGTTCTTAAGGTGCAAGCGACAAGAGCGGGCAAGAGATTGTATGTGGAGGGTGAAGGAGAGATTGGTGTCAAACACAACGCCCAGGCAACGTGCCTGCTTGCTCGGCATTATTGTGGTGCCACACACTGAGAGAGAGATGTCAGATTTAGAGAGGTGAGTAGACAGCGGGAACAGAAGAAGTTCAGTTTTTGAGAGGTTGAGTTTCAGATAGAGAGCGGACATGATGTTAGAAACTGCGGCCAGACAGTCACTGGTGTTTTGTAGTTCAGCGGTGGTAAGGTCAGGGGATGATGTGTATAGTTGTGTGTCATCAGCATAAAGATGATACTGCAAACCAAATTTTCTGATTGTCTGTCCAATTGGGGCTGTGTAGAGAGAGAAGAGAAGAGGGCCAAGGACTGAACCCTGAGGAACCCCAATAGTGAGAGGAAGAGGGGAAGAAGTGGAGCCAGCGAACGATTCACTGAAAGAGCGGTCAGATAGGTAGGAGGAGAACCAGGAGGGAGCAGTGTCCTTTATGCCGATTGAGTGAAGCATAGAGAGTAGGAGGTGGTGGTCAACGGTGTCAAAGGCTGCAGAGAGGTCAAGAAGAATGAGCAAAGAGTGGTCACCCTTACGTTTTGCTGTCAGAAGGTCATTGCTTACTTTGATGAGTGCAGTTTCTGTAGAATGTAGAGGACGGAAGCCGGACTGTGATGGGTCTAGAAGAGAGTGAGTGGAGAGGTAGCTGGTAAGGCGGGAGTAGACCAGGCGCTCCAAGAGTTTAGAGATGAAGGGAAGATTGGAGACTGGTCTGTAGTTGTTTGTGCAGGAATGGTCAAGAGAGGGCTTTTTTAATAATGGAGTGATGATGGAGTGTTTGAAGGAGGAGGGGAAGATACCAGAAGAGAGGGAAAGGTTGAAGATTTTAGTTAGGTGAGTAGTGACGACTGAAGAAAGAGCCTGGAGTAGATGTGAGGGGATGGGGTCAGTGGTGCATGTGGTGGGATGAGAAGAAGAGAGGAGCCTGAAGACTTCGTCTTCTGTGACTGGGTCAAATGTGGAGAGTGATCCAGAAGGGATGTGGGGGGGGATGGGAGTCACGACACTTGGTGGCTGGGAGCTGATTTCCTGACGGATGGTATCTATTTTCTCTGTGAAGTAGGAGGCCAGGTCCTCAGCACAAATGTCCGTGGTGGGGGCCTGCGCTTTAGGACTGAGGAGGGAGTGAAAGGTATCGAAGAGTTTTTTGGAGTTGTTGGATAGTGAGGAGATCAGGGTGGTGAAGTAGCTCTGTTTGGAGAGGTGAAGGGCAGAGTTATATGTTTTTAACATAAATTTGTAGTGGATAAAGTTTTCTGGTGTCCGAGTTTTCCTCCATAGCCGTTCGGCACTTCTAGAGCATCGCTGGAGAAATCGGGTTTGCGGTGTGAGCCAGGGCTGTTTTACTCTGTGTTTAGAGGTTCTGAGGGTGAGGGGCGCTACTTGGTCCAGCGTGCTTCTGAGAGTGTCATTGTAGTGGTTTACAGCTAGATCAGGACAGGAAAAAGAGGAGATTGGGGACAGTGATGAGTGAAGGGAGTCTGTAAGTGTATGAGGGTTAATGGCTTGTAGATTTCTGAATGTGTGATAGGTAGGAGTGTGCTGGGGCGGGCGAGGATTTGTGAGCATGAAGGAGAGAATGTTATGATCAGAGAGGGGAAGAGCGGAGTTATTTAGGTGGGGGATTGAACTAAGCCGGACAAAGACCAGATCAAAGGTGTTTCCATCTTTGTGTGCTTCAGAGGTTGAAAGCTGTGAGAGGCCGAGAGAAGTGGTTAAAGATTAGTGTTGAGCCACCCCCCTAGTGTTCGAGTTCGGTTCGGTTCGTCGAACACCCGTGTGTTCGCCGAACTGTTCGTCGAACTTGTTATGCACACGCCCGGACTGACTGGCGTGTGCGGGTGTTGTGGTTCCACTGGACCATGAACCGGAGAGTGCCTGGAGGGGCGTGACTAAGTATCTGGCCGATCCGACCAAGATGGCACGACGGCATACGACGCCAGTGCACCAGGGAGAAACCGGGCAGAGGGACCAGGTGCTACTCCAGGTCAAACTCCGGACACGGGGGTTGACCCACACTGGGATTACTGGAACAGGCAGGTTAGGCTGGCACAGACTGGTGGATGTAAGCAAACACGGCAGGTATGCAGATGGGTGGATACAGGCGAGTATGCAGGCAGGGAGGTACTGGCCGAAAGGACGGGCTGGAGCACAGAAAGGTTAAGACCCAGTACAGACTGGGTCACAGAACCGCAGATGCGGTAGACAACCACAGCAGAGAGGGAACGCCCGAAGCGGTGGGCAAGAACAGAGCAGGACGGGGCTGCAGGAGCAGCGAGCACAAGCAGGGCAGGACAGGACTGCCGGAGCAGCGGGCAGAAGCAGGGCAGGACAGGACTGCCGGAGCAGCGGGCAGAAGCAGGGCAGGACAGGACTGCCGGAGCAGCGGGCAGAAGCAGGGCAGGACAGGACTGCCAGAGCAGCGGGCAGAAGCAGGGCAGGACAGGACTGCCGGAGCAGCGGGCAGAAGCAGGGCAGGACAGGACTGCCGGAGCAGCGGGCAGAAGCAGGGCAGGACAGGACTGCCGGAGCAGCGGGCAGAAGCAGGGCAGGACAGGACTGCCGGAGCAGCGGGCAGAAGCAGGGCAGGACAGGACTGCCGGAGCAGTGAGCAAAAGGGTCAGAGCGGAGCAAGGCTGCCGGAGCAGTGAGCAAAAGGGTCAGAGCGGAGCAAGGCTGCGGAGCAGTGAGCAAAAGGGTCAGAGCAGGCTAGAACCGCCGGAGCGGTAAGCAAAGGAGTCAGAGCAGACTAGAACCGCCGGAGCGGTGAGCAAAGGAGTCAGAGCAGGCTAGAACCGCCGGAGCGGTGAGCAAAGGAGTCAGAGCAGGCTAGAACTGCCGGAGCAGTGAACAGGCAAGGCTGAGTAGGGGGGACAGGGCTCTGTTCACACGGAACAGACAGGAAGGGAAAGGCAGAGCCAGACACCCACAGGGTACTTGCAGAGAAGTAGCGAGTGGACCACAAACTCACAAACGGGAGTACAGAGACAACAAGCAGGAGTTAGGTACGATTTCAGACTCTGCAGAAAAAGGAAGGGAACGGACATAGAGGCAAAACAGGTAAAGGATAGGAGAGAGTTCAGACTGGAACTGAGTGTACGGAGGAGACCGACACAGCAGCGGAATACAGGAGCGGGTCTGGGAATACGGCCCCCAGAGAGGCAGGACGAACAGGCAAGGAGCGTGTTCAGACAGGACAGACAAGATACAGGAGCGGGTCTAGGTAATCGGCCCCTAGAAGGCGGGAGGAACAGGCTAGGAGCGTGTTCAGACAGGTCAGACAAGATACAGGAACGGGTCTAGGTAATCGGCCCCTAGAAGGCAGAAGGAACAGGCTAGGAGCGTGTTCAGACAGGCCTGGAAATACAGCCTCCAGGATAGGCAGACAAGAGAACACAGAACGGGACCTGGCACCTTCAGAGTGCAAGCACACACTGAATGAAACACTATGCACAGGCAGGAATAGATGGGAGCAGCTGAGCTATATACCAGGTGACAGACAGCAATAGGCTGAGGACGCACAAGGGGTGTGACCCACAGCAGGTACAAAAAGCAGGAAGTGATCGGGCGCCGCCCTTAAGCAGAAGAAACAGACACAAACAGACAGCATGGAGGGAAGCCAGAGAGACATTCTGGACTGGAGATCAAGTGCGCGCTCTTGCACAGTGGGAGATGGACCACCATGCAAGGACGCCGCCAGGTATGTTACAGAACTGTTCGTCGAACACCTTCGAACACCGTTAAAACCAATGGCAGGCAAACAAAAACACATAGAAACACATAGAAAACACCTTCAAAGGTGTCCAAAAGCTGACAAACTGCTCAGAAGACACAACTAACACATGGAAAAGTGACAAGTACATATAGTCATGCGAAAAGAAAAGAGGTGGAGGAGTAAAAGGAGGGGGAGACACAGATATAGGCATGTCATGCCCTTCTAAAATCCAAAAAGTGAGAAGCCGACACGTTCAGTCCGCTCCTGCCCGTGCCACCTCCGTGTCGCCGGGTTTGTGCCAGAGCCGCGGTGAACCCTGACGGCCAGTCCCCCTCTCCCAATACTGGTGCCTGTCCGCTGGTGGGTCGAGCGAGCCCCCCTGTGGTGGAGGCAGCTCTAAGCTTTTTAATTTAAATTGTCTCTCTAATTTGAATGAATACACTTTAAATCCATTTACAAGGATCTATTGGAGGGCAAGTCTCATGCCAGCAGCCGCGTAATTCCAGCTCCAGTAGCGTCCACTAAAGCTGCTGCAGCTAAAAAGCTTTTATAAGGATCGAGCTCGGCTGTCCACCGCAAGGCATCCTACTGCCAGTCCCAGCCCCTATGCCTTGGGGTGCCTCCTGATGCTCTTCACTGAGTATCCCGTGGTCCCGAAGTATTTCCTTTGAAAAAATTAAGTGTCCAAACTACAGGTGGTGTAGCTTGCTTAACAGCCAGGATAATCCGCTGACTAGCAGACACTGCTACTAGGCACAAAGTATTTCCTGGGCTACATGCAGTTAAAAATTTGTAATTAGATACTCTCGTTGGATGCTGAGAAAGCATTCCATAGAGTCTCCTGGCACGCCATATATGATTCTCTTAAAAAGCTTGGGGTAGGGGTCTAGGGGACCCTTTTATAGCCAAAATCACGGCCCTGTATCGCAATACGTCACCTAGGCTGAAGATAAATGGAACTGTAGCACCCTGAGGGCTCGGTTGCTACAGAGGTATTGCACCTCACCCAGAGGTGTGATATCTCACTCTCAGGTAAGGATGGAGTGTGGATCAGGACCCGACACCTGCATGCATTACACCACATTGCCGTGGGGCAGGGCGACCAATATGCCCCTGAGATGGGCACGACAGTCCCTGTCCCTGGCTGGAGTGGGGGGAGGGAACACTGAGGAAGGGGAACCCTGTAGTGCAGGAGCAGGGAGGAAGCAGTTCCTGGGTGCATTGCGAAGGGAGTATAAAAGGTGGGCACCATCTTAGCTCAGTGCAGAGAAGTCTGAGCAGAAGTGGCAGGGAGCAGGGGCTCTGCATGAGCTCTGCTCCAGAGGCGGGCCTAGTAACAGAGGCCCAGGCCTGGAAGAGGGAGAAGGAAGGAAGAGGAGCGGAGAAGGCTCCAGGAACGAGGAACGAAGGGATCCCAGGGGTGAGGACGGGCGAGTCGCCACCGCACGCCCGAATCCACCTGCGTGGAGGGGTCAGGCCAAAGGGGGAGACCGGTCCCTGAAACTAGTGGAGGCAGGAAACGACCCTCAGCTAGAAACCGGAGGCTGTGACATTTTATTTGGCGCAGCCCCTCGCTACACCCGCTAGGAGGGCAGCACATAGGGTCAGGGAAACTGGCACCAAGTTTACCAAGAGGAGGCCCGAGGCAGCCGGACAGAAGGGTTGGTAAGAAAGGCCAGACAAAGGACACACAAAGGGGGTCCTGTGAAGCGCTCCAAAGTTATCTGGGAGTTGTCTGAGCCCCTCACCTGGTGAGCACAGTACGACGTGGGCAGCCGTTACCTGCAGACGTGGTCTGGATAATAAGAACTGTGAGTAAAGGCCCTGGACTGCATCACTGACTCCGTGTCGTTACTGCTGCTGCCCTGCACCATCACCCCCATCCTCCGCATACACTGCCCTGAGGCTATACTCCTCCCGTGGGGAGTTATGCTATGCTCTGCTGCACCCACAACACCAGCCTCAGCGGTCTGCCCTGCAGCGGCGGATCACTCTGACCGCAATCCACGGGTGGCGTAGTCGAACATTTAAACATCAAAACCACATAAATAGTTCCGCCACTGGTTTGACCACCCTGAGCCACGGAACCGGGTCGCCGCCACGAAGACTACAACCACCAGCATCCACCAAAAAGGGTCCGGCTCCGGGTGTCCCAAGGCCCAGGGGGTGCATCAGAACATTTTCATCACCTTTCACAATCACCAATGGGACAAGGCAGGGATGTCCTCTGTCCCTTCTCTTATACATCCTAGTGACGGAGCACCTGCTCTCATCAATTCGCCATAACCCCAATATTAGGTGGATTGAGGTGGGAGGCACCGAGTACAAGTGCTCTCTATTTGCTGATGATGTCCTAGTATATATCACTCAATCACATATATCCATCCATGCTGTTATGGCTGAAATAGATCACTTTGTTACATGGTCAAATTTTAAAATCAATGCAGCGAAGTCTGAGGCCCTCGATGTCTCCCTCCCCAAATCCATATAGGATTCCATCCAGTCCAACTTTCCCTTTGCCTGGCCCTCACAGGGTATCAAATACTTAGGAATTCCTATTCATAGAGACCTCTCCCATCTATGTTATCTTAATTTTGGGCCCTTTATTGAACAACTCCATACAGACCACGGTTGGCAAGTTAGAACTGTAAGATTCACTACGTGAACCACTGGTGTTTTGTGGAAAAGCACATGTACACTGTGTTCCAAATTATTATGCAAAAAGTGTTTAGGAGTGATAAGGGAAGAATTTGTTTGTCAGTTAAACTCATTGATGGTGATGTGTGTCAGGGCTCTTTATATCACTGTAAGCAATTGCAGACACCTGTGCTAATTAGTTTGGCAGGTGTGTCCAATGAAAGGCATGACTACTTGAGAAGGCTGTCTCACATTATTAAGCAGCCTACATTTTCTGCCAAAATGGGAAAGAAAAAGGATGTGTCGGCTGCTGAGAAGCAACAAATTGTGGAGTGTTTAGGTCAAGGCATGACTACAATCAACATTGTGCGATGATCAGGATGAAGTGTCTTGGCAATCAAGAAGTATGTAGCTGATTCACAGTACACACGTGTGCGTGCTGATAAGGGCAAATTGAGGACTCTTTCCTACAGGCAATTACGTCAGGTTAAAAGAGCAGCGGCAAAAAAGCCTTGTCATAGCAGCACACAAGTTTTTGAAGCTGCTGGTGCCTCCAACGTCCCTCGAACAGCAAGATGCAGGATCCTTCAGAGGTTTGCAGCTGTGCATACGCCATCCTGTCGACCTCCTCTATCCACTTCACACAAGCAGAAACGGCTCCAGTGGGCCAAACATTACATGAAGACTGATTTCAAAACTGTTTTGTTCACGGATGAGTGCCGTGCAGCGCTCGATGGTCCAGATGGATGGAGTGGAGGATGGCTGGTTGATGGACACCCCACGCAAACACGGCTACAGCGCCAACAAGGAGGAGGTGGAGTAATGTTTTGGGCTGGAATCATGGGGAGAGAGATTGTCGGCCCCTTTAGGATCCCTGAAGGCGCTAAAGATGAACTCCATAATGTATGTGGATTTTCTCAAACAGCACTTCCTGCCATGGTTCAAGAAGAAGAACCGTGTATTTCACAGCAAGATCATTTTTTTGCATGATAATGCACCATCTCATGCTGCGCATCTCTGGCTGATATGGACATAAATGGGGACAAACTTATGGTGTGACCCCCATGCTCCCCTGACCTCTACCCCATTCAGAACCTCTGGAGCATCATTAAAAGGAGTGTCTATGATGGCGGGAGGCAGTTCACATCTAAGCAACAGCTCTGGGAGGGTATTCTGTCCTCATGCAAAACAATTGAAGCAGAAACCATCCAAAACCTGACAAATTCAATGGACGAGAGAGTTCAGAAGCTCCTTTCGAACAAGGGGTCCTATGTGAAAATGTAACATCACCTAGAATAAAGTTTTGAGTTGAAAACTGTTTGATTTCAGTTTCTAATAACCTGCTAATGCTTATAATTTCAAAAATGACCATTTTTTTGGTCTTTATTAAAATGAAAAGGTTGATCGAAAAGTTTGGGGGATCTAAGAGTGTGGCAACCCAGTAGTCATGATTACTTCGAATTCTGACAATATGAGGGTCATGTTGCAGGTAGTGCAGCAAGAAGGCAGTTATGTGTCTTGCGCATCTCGGAGCCCCAAAATTATTTTCCGGGCTAGATGCAGCTAAAAATTATTATTAATTTTAAATCTGGTGGATCTTAGTATAGATGGCCTAATAGGATCAGTGCTGCACACTGCTACAAAGCCCAAATTATTTTCAAGTCAAGATACAGATAAACATGATTAATAATTTTAAATCTGGTGGAGCTTATTATAGATGGCCTAATAGAATCAGTGCTGCACACTGCTACAAAGCCCAAATTATTTTCCAGCCATAATACAGATAAACATGATTAGTAATTTGAAAGCTTAAAACGGATGGTAGGGTGATTTTAACCAATCATCAAGCTTTTACTCTCCCCAGGATGACACAGGGGTAGAAAAGTCGTTTCGGATCCATGATTTGTTCATCTTTATGAACGTGAGTCTGTCTACATTATCAGTGGAGAGCCGCGTGCGCTTATCTGTCAGCACACCACCAGCAGCGCTGAACACACGTTCAGACAGAACGCTGGCTGCGGGGCATGACAAGATCTCCAAGGCGTAAGTGGCTAGCTCCGGCCATTTATCCAGATTGGAAGCCCAAAAAGAGCAATGGTCCAGTGACACAGTCATGGATTCAATGTTTACTTGGAGATACTCCTGTACCATCGTCTCTAGGCGTTGACTATGTGTCAGACTTCTTGTCTCCTGTGGCCTTGCAAAGGATGGACTAAAAAAGTGGTGAAATGATTCCGCAAAATGGATGTTACCAGCAGATACTGTGGTTCTGTTACGGTTTGAGTGCTGAACACTTGACGGTCCCACGGTTGGCAAGTTGGAACTGTGAGATTCACTACGTGCACCACTGGTATTTTGTGGAAAAGCACATGTAAGATTCTGCAACAGTCTCTGCTGATACTCCTGCATGCGTGCATCCCTTTCTATGGCAGGAATAATTTCTGCAAATTTACTTTTGTACCGGGGATCTAACAGTGTGGCAACCCAGTAGTCAGGATTATTTCTAATTCTCACAATTCGAGGGTCATGTTGCAGGTAGTGCAGCAAGAAGGCACTCATGTGTGTTGCGCATCCAGGAGCACCAAGTCCCTGTTGTGTTGGTGGCGAGGTAACAATCATGCTTCCTTCCTCTGTCCTCTCCCCCCCAACCTCGCACAACAGAAATGTGATCAAGGTCTCCCTCATCTGATGAGTCTTCCATCAGTTCGTCCTCCACTTCTTCCTGGGCTCCTGCACCTTCCTCACTAGTTTGGCTGCTACCATGCGCCCTGGTAAAACCATCTCCCCCACCCTCACATGCCTGCCGCCTTGGTGCTGCCGACCGTCTGGACCTTGCAGATGTTAGCCCTTCCGCATACAACTCCTCCTCCTCTACTTCCTCCACCTCCTCTTGTGCCACCACCTGACTCCGAATTCTGTTTAACATGTGCTCCAGCATGTAAATCACCGGAATAGTCATGCTGATAATGGCATCGTCAGCACTAAACATCTTCGTCGCCATTTCAAAACTGTGCAGAAGGGTGCATAGGTCCCTGATCTGAGACCACTCCTCCAGCGTGATTTGCCCCACCTCTGGATCTCGTTGGCCCAGGCTATACGTCAGAACGTATTGCACCAGGGCTTGTCGGTGCTGCCACAGTCGCTGCAACATGTGCAGAGTTGAATTCCACCGGGTAGGCACATCGCATTTTAGCCGGTGAAGTGGCAGGCCCAACGACTTCTGTAGAGATGTAAGTCGCTGAGCTGCGGGATGCGAACGGCGGAAGTGAGCACACAGCGACCGTGCCCTCTGCAGAAGGCCATCTAGTCTGGGATAGTGGGCTAAATTTGCTGGACAACCAGGTTCAACACGTGAGCCATACAAGGCACGTGTGTGACATTGCCCCGGCAAAGGGCCGCACCCAGGTTTGCAGCATTGTCGCACACGGCCTTCCCTAGTTTCAGGTCCAGTGGAGACAACCATTCATGAAATTGGTTCTCCAGAGCTGACCACAACTCCTCAGCTGTGTGACTCACATTTCCCAGACATTTCAAAGTAAAAACCGCCTGATGACGTTGACGTTGAGCCCTACTGCCAGCATAGTAAGGAGGTGTGCAGGATCCCTTCTGCGCAGTTAGAAAGCTTGTGGCATGACCAGACAGGCTTTGGGTGCAGGTGGAAGACCGAGAGGAGGTTGAGGAGGCAGAAGCAGTGGAGGAACTTTGACATAAAGAGGATTGACGCACAACTCGTGGGGACGGCAAGACTTGGACAGCAGCCCCTTGTCCTGCTGTCACCATAGTTACCCAGTGCCCAGTCAGCGACATGTAACGCCCCTGTCCATGCCTACTCGTCCAAGTGTCTGTGGTGAAATGCACCCTGTCACACACAGAGTTTCTCAAAGAAGCGGTGATGTTGTGTGCGACATGCTGGTGGAGCGCAGGCACACCTTTCTTTGAGAAGTAGTGCCGACTGGGCACTGCGACGGACATAAGGTCTCGAAAATCCTCTGTGTCCACCAGGCGGAAAGGCAGCATTTCTGTAGCCAAGAGCTTGCAGATGGTGAAATTCAACCTCTTAGCTTTCTCATGGCTAGGAGGAAATGGTCTTTTACTTGTCCACATCTGAGGGACCGAGGGCTGGCTATTGTGCTTAGACGGGGTTGATAAGGGTGTCCCCGGCAAACTGCCGGTCTGTGAGGAAGATGCAGGCGGACATGTTAGGTTGCCTTGATTCAAAGGTGGTGCTATCGATGTCGGACAGCGCTCAACACCAGCTGGTGTTACCACCTCCAAAGAAAATGATGACCTGCCAATCAAGCTGGCTGTTGCGGGTAAAGAGGTGGCAGGTCTGCGCCCCAAAACAGGTGTGACTGCTGTCCCCCCAGTCACAGAGGATGAAGAGGCCACGAATGCACAAGATATGGCAGACGGTGGTTGGCCCGGCCGGCTAGGCCGCATTGTAGCACACTGAGATTCCCACTGCAACTTATTCTTCATGTCCATGTGCCGGTTCATGCATAAAGTACTCAAACTATGTATTTTTTGGCCTCTACTTAGCTTTTGCTGACAAATGTTACAGATAACACGAGTTGGGTCATCTTTATCGATCTGAAAAAATGCCCAGGCTATGCAAGGCTTAGCACCCATGCGACCTGAAGAGCCACCACGACTTGTGGTGAGAGGCAGAGTTGTGTTTGAGGATGCAGTTGTTGACGTGCTTCCAGTACTACGTCTCTGTCCAGGAAGGCGCAACCTGACCTAGTCGTCACTAGCATCTTCCTCCACCTCCTTTGCTGACCTCATCTCTTGGCTGACTGTGGGTTGACAGTAAGTGGGATCTCCAACCTCATCATCATCACCCTGTGCGTTATCACACCCGTCGTCCTCAGAGCCAACCTGTTCCTGCCCTGACAAAAAACTAAAGTTGTCGCTCCAATCAGGTATTTGAGTCTCATCATCGTCTTCCTCAGTGTCTCCACCAACAGGAGTTACAGTTTGGGAATGAGGGTCTACATTATGGTCAGAACCTTCTGCGTCTGGTCCTGGATCCGACTCATAAAGATTCTGGGCATCAGTGCAGATCATTTCCTCGTCTGGATTCACAGAAGCGCTGGAGTCGACCTCTGATTCCCAGGCTATAGTATGAGTAAACAGCTCTGCAGACTCAACCATCTGTTCTACCTCATACTCAGACGCGCAGCTGGAGATTTGGGAGCTGTGAGGAAGCAAGTGCGATTGGGGTGACACCTTTGAGGACTGGAGTATTTGTGATGTTGAAGTTGATGTGGAGGAAAGCCCACTTAAAGGAGCACTTGATATCCGTTGAAGCACCTGCTGCTTTTTTGCCTCATCTGGAATTTGTAGCGATTGGCGTGGCCGTAAGAAAGGGATCTTATCACATTGTCCGCTAAAAGATGTAGACATTTTAGTTTGGCTGGAAGATGGTCTTTCTTCTGCAGATGTTACTGTTGCTTTAACACCTACCCCACGGACACAACCTTTTTTCCCCTTCCCAACACGCCTATTCCCCTTTCCACCAGCAGCAGGCCTTTTTCCACTCATTTTGGTGGTTAACTAATTCACAACTCTGGAGTTGTTTGCACAAAAAAACAATGGATGGGAACCGAGCAGAGCTGAGTGGCCAAACTGTAGTATTAGGCCAAAACTATTGGCTGGGTTAGATGCAGAAAAAAATTATATTCAATTTGCAACCTGATGGAGGTCAGTATAGATGGACTAATAGAACAAGTCCCACACACAGCTAGAAGCCCAAATATTTTTTCAGAGGTAGATGCAGAAAAAAAATATATTCAGTTTGCAACCAGATGGAGGTCAGTATAGATGGACTAATAGAGAAAGTCCCACACACTGCTAGAAGGCCAAATAGTTTTTCAGAGCTAGATGCAGACAAAAAATTATTTTTAATTTGCAACCTGATGGAGGTCAGTATAGATGGACTAATAGAGAAAGTCCCACACACTGGTAGAAGGCCAAATATTTTTCAGAGCTAGATGCAGAAAAAAATTATATTCAGTTTGCAACCTGATGGAGGTCAGTATAGATGGACTAATAGAGAAAGTCCCACACACTGCTAGAAGGCCAAATATTTTTTCAGAGCTAGATAGAGAAAAAAATTCTATTCAGTTTGCAACCTGATGGAGGTCAGTATAGATGAACTAATAGAGAAAGTCCCACACACTGCTAGAAGGCCAAATAGTTTTTCAGAGCTAGATGCAGACAAAAAAATATTTTTAATTTGCAACCAGATGGAGGTCAGTATAGATGGACTAATAGAGAAAGTCCCACACACTGCTAGAAGGCCAAATATTTTTTCAGATCTAGATGCAGAAAAAAATTATATTCAGTTTGCAACCTGATGGAGGTCAGTATAGATGGACTAATAGAGAAAGTCCCACACACTGCTAGAAGGCCAAATATTTTTTAAGAGCTAGATGCAGACAAAAAATTATTTTGAATTTGCAACCTGATGGAGGTCAGTATAGATGGACTAATAGAGAAATTCCCACACACTGCTAGAAGGCCAAATGGTTTTTCAGAGCTAGATGCAGACAAAAAAATATTTTGAATTTGCAACCTGATGGAGGTCAGTATAGATGGACTAATAGAGAAAGTCCCACACACTGCTAGAAGGCCAAATATTTTTTCAGAGCTAGATGCAGAAAAAAATTATATTCAGTTTGCAACCTGATGGAGGTCAGTATAGATGGACTAATAGAGAAAGTCCCACACACTGCTAGAAGGCCAAATATTTTTTCAGAGCTAGATGCAGAAAAAAATTATATTCAGTTTGCAACCTGATGGAGGTCAGTATAGATGGACTAATAGAGAAAGTCCCACACACTGCTAGAAGGCCAAATATTTTTTCAGAGCTAGATGCAGACAAAAAATTATTTTGAATTTGCAACCTGATGGAGGTCAGTATAGATGGACTAATAGAGAAAGTCCCACACACTGCTAGAAGCCCAAATATTTTTTCAGAGGTAGATGCAGATAAAAATTATTTTTAATTTGCAACCTGATGGAAGTCAGTATAGATGGACTAATAGAGAAAGTCCCACACACCGCTAGAAGGCCAAATATTTTTTCAGAGCTAGATGCAGACAAAAAATTATTTTGAATTTGCAACCTGATGGAGGTCAGTAGAGATGGAGTAATAGAGAAAGTCCCACACACTGCTAGAAGGCCAAATATTTTTTCAGAGCTAGATGCAGAAAAAAATTATATTCAGTTTGCAACCTGATGGAGGTCAGTATAGATGGACTAATAGAACAAGTCCCACACACAGCTAGAAGCCCAAATATTTTTTCAGAGGTAGATTTAGATAAAAATTATTTTGAATTTGCAACCTGATGGAGGTCAGTATAGATGGACTAATAGAGAAAGTTCCACACACTGCTAGAAGGCCAAATATTTTTTCAGAGCTAGATGCAGAAAAAAATTATATTCAGTTTGCAACCTGATGGAGGTCAGTATAGATGGACTAATAGAACAAGTCCCACACACTGCTAGAAGCCCAAATATTTTTTCAGAGCTAGATGCAGAAAAAAATATATTCAGTTTGCAACCTGATGGAGGTCTGTATAGATGGATTAATAGAACAAGTCCCACACACAGCTAGATGCCCAATATTTTTTTCAGAGGTAGATGCAGAAAAAAAATATATTCAGCTTGCAACCTGATGGAGGTCAGTATAGATGGATTAATAGAACAAGTCCCACACACAGCTAGAATCCCAAATATTTTTTCAGAGTTAGATGCAGAAAAAAATTATATTCAGTTTGCAACCTGATGGAGGTCAGTATAGATGGACTAATAGAACAAGTCCCACACACAGCTAGAAGCCCAAATATTTTTTCAGAGGTAGATGCAGAAAAAAATTATATTCAGTTTGCAACCTGATGGAGGTCAGTATAGATGGACTAATAGAACAAGTCCCACACAAAGCTAGAAGCCCAATATTTTTTCAGTGGTAGATGCAGAAAAAAAATATATTCAGTTTGCAACCTGATGGAGGTCAGTATAGATGGATTAATAGAACAAGTCCCACACACAGCTAGAAGCCCAAATATTTTTTCAGAGCTAGATGCAGAAAAAAATTATATTCAATTTGCAACCTGATGGAGGTCAGTATAGATGGACTAATAGAATGATGCTATGCCCAAAAGATTTTACTTCACTAGGTGCAGTAAAAAAATTGGTATTCTATACACAGGTGGTATATCTTGCAACACAGATAGGCTACTCCACTGACTAACACACTCTGCAATAGGCCAAAAAGGATTAGCTTTGCTAGATTCAGCCAAATGCTGTGACAAAAACTTGCACAGCACTGGCACAGACCTGCCTGGCAAAAACTGATAGGAACTGATGTAACCTAGTCCTGAAAAGGACTGCAATTACAATTAGTCTTTACTCCCACAATCTATCTATTTAAGAGCACAGACCTGCCTGATAAAAGTCGTAGGAAATGCGATAACCTAGTCCTTAAAAGGACTGCAATCACAACTATTCCCTACTCCCAAGCTATCTGTAGATTTGTGCGAAAATTGGCTTGAAATTAACAAGGTATAGCGCACACAGCAACAGCGGTGCCGTCTAACACGCAGCTGCAGCAGTGAGAAAATGGTGGTGACGGGGAAAATGGCTGGGTCTTATAGGGCAAGGACATGTGACATACACTGCCAATGACACATGCCCTTGCTTGTGTGAAAAAAAGCACTTCGCTCCGTGTGTGCGCTGCTGATAGGCTGACAGATTGCACCTCCCCACTGTAAATGCGGGAAAGAGAAAAAAAAATGGAGATCTTCATTATTCCTGCAGAGATCCATCCCCTGCCCCTCCCTCCGCCCCGCTGTAAACTCAAACTGCATATTAACATTAATTTTCATCATTACTGAGAAAAAATCCAGTTGTGATTTTGGTGCATTAACAGTTATCGAACATAACCTCGAACAGCCGAATTTTTCTCAAATCGTTCGTGTTCGCCGAACGGCTCGAACACCGCCCAAAACAGCTCGAATTTGAGATTGGCGAACAATTCGAGTCGAACAACGCTCATCTCTATTAAAGATAGAAGCTGGGATGCGGATGAGGAGGTGGGGCTGTTTATGGGGATGTTGAAGTCTCCCAGGATAAGGGTTGGTAAATCTGAGGACATGAAGTGTGGCAGCCAGGCAGAAAAATGGTCAAGGAACTGGGTGGGTGAGCCTGGGGGACGGTATACGACCGCTACTCTGAGGGAGAGGGAATGGAAGAGCCTGATGGTGTGGACCTCAAAAGAAGGGAATGAGAGTGATGGTACTGGCGGGATGACCTGGAAGGTGCATTGTGGCGACAGGAGTAAGTCGACTCCACCACCAAGTCTGTTCACAGGTCTCAGGGAATGGGAAAAATGCAAGCTGCAATGAGAAATAGCAGCAGGGGAGACAATGTCAGAGTCCTGGATCCAGGTTTCAGTGAGGGCCAGCAGATTGAGAGAGTTGGACAGAAAGTAATTGTGCAGGAAAGGAAGCTTGTTGCATACAGACCGTGGATTCCACAGTGCGCAGTTGAAGGAGGGAGATGAAGGAGTACAGCTGATGTTAATTTGGTTAGCAGGGTTTCGATGTGAGGTGGGGGAGAGGTTGAGGTTGGTGGAGGGTGGTCCGGGGTTAGGAGAGATGTCCCCTGAAATCACACTACTACTGATTTTAAACTTGCTCCAATTAAGCCTCTGGCTCCTCTCTGTTTTCAGGACTTACCCTGGGCTCCAACACCGCCAGTTGCTGCTCAGAAGTGCCGTCTGCACAGTCAACACTTGCTCCAGTGTTATTGGGATTCAGCAACATCAGCTGATTCCCTGCTCTGTGTCCGGCAATTTCTCCTGCTATCCACATTCACACTACTACTGATTTTAAACTTGCTCCAATTAGGCCTCTGGCTCCTCTCTGTTTTCAGTATTTACCCTGGGCTCCAACACCGCCAGTTGCTGCTCAGAAGTGACGTCTGCACAGTCAACACTTGCTTCAGTGTTATTGGGATTCAGCAATGTCAGCTGATTCCCTGCTCTGTGTCCGGCAATTTTTCCTGCTATCCACATTCACACTACTACTGATTTTAAACTTGCTCCAATTAGACCTCTGGCTCTTCTCTGTTTTCAGTATTTACCCTGGGCTCCAACACCGCCAGTTGCTGCTCAGAAGTGCTGTCTGCACAGTCAACACTTGCTCCAGTGTTATTGAGGTTCAGTAATGTCAGCTGATCCCCTGCTCTGTGTCCGGCAATTTCTCCTGCTCTGTCCACATTCACACTACTACTGATCTTAAACTTGCTACAATTAGGATTCTGGCTCCTCTCTGTTTTCAGTATTTACCCTGGGCTCCAACACCGCCAGTTGCTGCTCAGAAGTGCCATCTGCACAATCAACACTTGCTTCAGTGTTATTGTGGTTCCGTAACGTCAGCTGATCCCCTGCTGTGTGTCCGGCAATTTCTCCTGCTGTCCACATTCACACTACTACTGATTTTAAACTTGCTCCAATTAGGCCTCTGGCTCCTCTCTGTTTTCACTATTTACCCTGGGCTCCAACACCGCCAGTTGCTGCTCAGAAGTGCCGTCTGCACAGTCAACACTTGCTCCAGTGTTATTGGGTTTCAGTAACGTCAGCTGATCCCCTTCTGTGTGTCCGGCAATTTCTCCTGCTCTGTCCACATTCACACTACTACTGATTTTAAACTTGCTCCAATTAGGCCTCTGGCTCCTCTCTGTTTTCAGTATTTACCCTTGACTCCAACACCGCCAGTTGCTGCTCAGAAGTGCCGTCTGCACAGTCAACACTTGCTCCAGTGTTATTGGGATTCAGCAACGTCAGCTGATTCCCTGGTCTGTGTCCGGCAATTTTTCCTGCTATCCACATTCACACTACTACTGATTTAAAACTTGCTCCAATTAGGCCTCTGGCTCCTCTCTGTTTTCACTATTTACCCTGGGCTCCAACACCGCCAGTTGCTGCTCAGAAGTGCCGTCTGCACAGTCAACACTTGCTCCAGTGTTATTGGGGTTCAGTAACGTCAGCTGATCCCCTGCTGTGTGTCCGGCAATTTCTCCTGCTCTGTCCACATTCACACTACTACTGATTTTAAACTTGCTCCAATTAGGCCTCTGGCTCCTCTCTGTTTTCAGTATTTACCCTGGGCTCCAACACCGCCAGTTGCTGCTCAGAAGTGCCGTCTGCACAGTCAACACTTGCTCCAGTGTTATTGGAATTCAGCAATGTCAGCTGATTCCCTGCTCTGTGTCCGGCAATTTCTCCTGCTATCCACATTCACACTACTACTGATATTAAACTTGCTCCAATTAGGCCTCAGGCTTTTCTCTGTTTTCAGTATTTACCCTGGGCTCCAACACCGCCAGTTGCTGCTCAGAAGTGCTGTCTGCACAGTCAACACTTGCTCCCGTGTTATTGGGGTTCAGTAATGTCAGCTGATCCCTTGCTCTGTGTCCGGCAATTTCTCCTGCTCTGTCCACATTCACACTACTACTGATCTTAAACTTGCTCCAATTAGGATTCTGGCTCCTTTCTGTTTTCAGTATTTACTAGTGTTGAGCCACCCCCGTAGTGTTCGAGTTCGGTTCGGTTCGTCGAACACCCGTGTGTTCGCCGAACTGTTCGTCGAACACCTTCGAACACCGTTAAAACCAATGGCAGGCAAACAAAAACACATAGAAACACATAGAAAACACCTTCAAAGGTGTCCAAAAGCTGACAAACTGCTCAGAAGACATAACTAACACATGGAAAAGTGACAAGTACATATAGTCATGCGAAAATAAAAGAGGTGGAGGAGTAAAAGGAGGGGGAGACACAGATATAGGCATGTCATGCCCTTCTAAAATCCAAAAAGTGAGAAGCCGACACGGCCAGTCCGCTCCTGCCCGTGCCACCTCCGTGTCGCCGGGTTTGTGCCAGAGCCGCGGTGAACCCTGACGGCCAGCCCCCCTCTCCCAATACTGGTGCCTGTCCGCTGGTGGGTCGAGCGAGCCCCCCTGTGGTGGAGGCAGCTCTAAGCTTTTTAATTTAAATTGTCTCTCTAATTTGAATGAATACACTTTAAATCCATTTACAAGGATCTATTGGAGGGCAAGTCTCATGCCAGCAGCCGCGGTAATTCCAGCTCCAGTAGCGTCCACTAAAGCTGCTGCAGTTAAAAAGCTTTTATAAGGATCGAGCTCGGCTGTCCACCGCAAGGCATCCTACTGCCAGTCCCAGCCCCTATGCCTTGGGGTGCCTCCTGATGCTCTTCACTAAGTATCCCATGGTCCCGAAGCATTTCCTTTGAAAAAATTAAGTGTCTAAACTACAGGTGGTGTAGCTTGCTTAACAGCCGGGATAATCCGCTGACTAGCAGACACTGCTACTAGGCACAAAGTATTTCCTGGGCTAGATGCAGTTAAAAATTTGTAATTAGATACTCTCGTTGGATGCTGAGAAAGCATTCCATAGAGTCTCCTGGCACGCCATATATGATTCTCTTAAAAAGCTTGGGGTAGGGGTCTAGGGGACTCTTTTATAGCCAAAATCATGGCCCTGTATCGCAATACGTCACCTAGGCTGAAGATAAATGGAACTGTAGCACCCTGAGGGCTCGGTTGCTACAGACTTATTGCACCTCACCCAGAGGTGTGATATCTCACTCTCAGGTAAGGATGGAGTATGGATCAGGACCCGACACCTGCATGCATTACACCACATTGCCGTGGGGCAGGGCGACCAATATGCCCCTGAGATGGGCACGACAGTCCCTGTCCCTGGCTGGAGTGGGGGGAGGGAACACTGAGGAAGGGGAACCCTGTAGTGCAGGAGCAGGGAGGAAGCAGTTCCTGGGTGCATTGAGAAGGGAGTATAAAAGGTGGGCACCATCTTAGTTCAGTGCAGAGAAGTCTGAGCAGAAGTGGCAGGGAGCAGGGGCTCTGCATGAGCTCTGCTCCGGAGGCGGGCCTAGTAACAGAGGCCCAGGCCTGGAAGAGGGAGAAGGAAGGAAGAGGAGCGGAGAAGGCTCCAGGAACGAGGAATGAAGGGATCCCAGGGGTGCGGACGGGCAAGTCGCCACTGCACGCCCGAATCCACCTGCGTGGCGGGGTCAGGCCAAAGGGGGAGACCGGTCCCCGAACTAGTGGAGGCAGGAAACGACCCTCAGCTAGAAATCGGAGGCTCTGACATTTTATGTGGCGCAGCCCCTCGCTACACCCGCTAGGAAGGCACCACATAGGGTCAGGGAAACTGGCGCCAAGTTTACCAAGAGGAGGCCCGAGGCAGCCGGACAGAAGTGTTGGTAAGAAAGGCCAGACAAAGGACACACAAAGGGGGTCCTGTGAAGTGCTCCAAAGTTATCTGGGAGTTGTCTGAGCCCCTCACCTGGTGAGCACAGTACGACGTGGGCAGCCGTTACCTGCAGACGTGGTCTGGATAATAAGAACTGTGAGTAAAGGCCCTGGACTGCATCACTGACTCCGTGTCGTTACTGCTGCTGCCCTGCACCATCACCCCCATCCTCCGCATACACTGCCCTGAGGCTATACTCCTCCCGTGGGGAGTTATGCTATGCTCTGCTGCACCCACAACACCAGCCTCAGCGGTCTGACCTGTAGCGGCGGTTCACTCTGACCGCAATCCACGGGTGGCGTAGTCGGACATTTAAACATCAAAACCACATAAATAGTTCCGCCACTGGTTTGACCGCCCTGAGCCACGGAACCGGGTCGCCTCCACGAAGACTACAACCACCAGCATCCACCAAAAAGGGTCCGGCTCCGGGTGTCCCAAGGCCCAGGGGGTGCGTCAGAACATTTTCATCACCTTTCACAATCACCAATGGGACAAGGCAGGGATGTCCTCTGTCCCCTCTCTTATACATCCTAGTGACGGAGCACCTGCTCTCATCAATTCGCCATAACCCCAATATTAGGTGGATTGAGGTGGGAGGCACCGAGTACAAGTGCTCTCTATTTGCTGATGATGTCCTAGTATATATCACTCAATCACATATATCCATCCCTGCTGTTATGGCTGAAATAGATCACTTTGTTACATGGTAAAATTTTAAAATCAATGCAGCGAAGTCTGAGGCCCTCGATGTCTCCCTCCCCAAATCCATATAGGATTCCATCCAGTCCAACTTTCCCTTTGCCTGGCCCTCACAGGGTATCAAATACTTAGGAATTCCTATTCATAGAGACCTCTCCCATCTATGTTATCTTAATTTTGGGCCCTTTATTGAACAATTCCATACAGACCACGGTTGGCAAGTTAGAACTGTAAGATTCACTACGTGAACCACTGGTGTTTTGTGGAAAAGCACATGTACACTACGTTCCAAATTATTATGCAAAAAGTGTTTAGGAGTGATAAGGGAAGAATTTGTTTGTTTGTCAGTTAAACTCATTGATGGTGATTTGTGTCAGGGCTCTTTATATCACTGTAAGCAATTGCAGACACCTGTGCTAATTCGTTTGGCAGGTGTGTCCAATGAAAGGCAAGACTACTTAAGAAGGCTCTCTCACATTATTAAGCAGCCTACATTTTCTGCCAAAATGGGAAAGAAAAAGGATGTGTCGGCTGCTGAGAAGCAACAAATTGTGGAGTGTTTAGGTCAAGGCATGACTACAATCAACATTGTGCGATGATCAGGATGAAGTGTCTTGGCAATCAAGAAGTATGTAGCTGATTCACAGTACACACGTGTGCGTGCTGATAAGGGCAAATTGAGGACTCTTTCCTACAGGCAATTACGTCAGGTTAAAAGAGCAGCGGCAAGAAAGCCTTGTCATAGCAGCAGACAAGTTTTTGAAGCTGCTGGTGCCTCCAACGTCCCCCGAACAACAAGATGCAGGGTCCTTCAGAGGTTTGCAGCTGTGCATACGCCATCCTGTCGACCTCCTCTATCCACTTCACACAAGCAGAAACGGCTCCAGTGGGCCAAACATTACATGAAGACTGATTTCAAAACTGTTTTGTTCACGGATGAGTGCCGTGCAGCGCTCGATGGTCCAGATGGATGGAGTGGAGGATGGCTGGTTGATGGACACCCCACGCAAACACGGCTACAGCGCCAACAAGGAGGAGGTGGAGCAATGTTTTGGGCTGGAATCATGGGGAGAGAGATTGTCGGCCCCTTTAGGATCCCGGAAGGCGCTAAAGATGAACTCCATAATGTATGTGGATTTTCTCAAACAGCACTTCCTGCCATGGTTCAAGAAGAAGAACCGTGTATTTCACAGCAAGATCATTTTTCTGCATGATAATGCACCATCTCATGCTGCACATAAAACATCTGCATCTCTGGCTGATATGGGCATAAAAGGGGACAAACTTATGGTGTGACCCCCATGCTCCCCTGACCTCTACCCCATTCAGAACCTTTGGAGCATCATTAAAAGGAGTGTCTATGATGGCGGGAGGCAGTTCACATCTAAGCAACAGCTCTGGGAGGGTATTCTGTCCTCATGCAAAACAATTGAAGCAGAAACCATCCAAAACCTGACAAATTCAATGGACGAGAGAGTTCAGAAGCTCCTTTCGAACAAGGGGTCCTATGTGAAAATGTAACATCACCTACAATAAAGTTTTGAGTTGAAAACTGTTTGATTTCAGTTTCTAACAACCTGCTAATGCTTATAATTTCAAAAATGACCATTTTTTTGGTCTTTATTAAAATGAAAAGGTTGATCGAAAAGTTTGGGGGATCTAAGAGTGTGGCAACCCAGTAGTCATGATTACTTCGAATTCTGACAATATGAGGGTCATGCTGCAGGTAGTGCAGCAAGAAGGCACTTATGTGTCTTGCGCATCTCGGAGCCCCAAAATTATTTTCCGGGCTAGATGCAGCTAAAAATTATTTTTAATTTTAAATCTGGTGGAGCTTATTATAGATGGCCTAATAGGATCAGTGCTGCACACTGCTACAAAGCCCAAATTATTTTCCAGTCAAGATACAGATAAACATGATTAGTAATTTGAAAGCTTAAAACGGTTGGTAGGGTGATTTTAACCAATCATCAAGCTTTTACTCTCCCCAGGATGACACAGGGGTAGAAAAGTCGTTTCGGATCCATGATTTGTTCATCTTTATGAACGTGAGTCTGTCTACATTATCAGTGGAGAGCCGCGTGCGCTTATATGTCAGCACACCACCAGCAGCGCTGAACACACGTTCAGACAGAACGCTGGCTGCGGGGCATGACAAGATCTCCAAGGCGTAAGTGGCTAGCTCCGGCCATTTATCCAGATTGGAAGCCCAAAAAGAGCAAGGGTCCAGTGACACAGTCGTGGCTTCAATGTTTACTTGGAGATACTCCTGTACCATCGTCTCTAGGCGTTGACTGTGTCAGACTTCTTGTCTCCTGTGGCCTTGCAAAGGATGGGCTAAAAAAGTGGTGAAATGATTCCGCAAAATTGATGTTACCAGCAGATACTGTGGTTCTGTTACGGTTTGAGTGCTGAACACTTGACGGTCCCACGGTTGGCAAGTTGGAACTGTGAGATTCACTACGTGCACCACTGGTATTTTGTGGAAAAGCACATGTAAGATTCTGCAACAGTCTCTGCTGATACTCCTGCATGCGTGCATCCTTTTCTATGGCAGGAATAATTTCTGCAAATTTACTTTTGTACCGGGGATATAACAGTGTGGCAACCCAGTAGTCAGGATTATTTCTAATTCTCACAATTCGAGGGTCATGTTGCAGGTAGTGCAGCAAGAAGGCACTCATGTGTGTTGCGCATCCAGGAGCACCAAGTCCCTGTTGTGTTGGTGGCGAGGTAACAATCATGCTTCCTTCCTCTGTCCTCTCCCCCCAACCTCGCACAACAGAAATGTGATCAAGGTCTCCCTCATCTGATGAGTCTTCCATCAGTTCGTCCTCCACTTCTTCCTGGGCTCCTACACCTTCCTCACTAGTTTGGCTGCTACCATGCGCCCTGGTAAAACCATCTCCCTCACCCTCACATGCCTGCCGCATTGGTGCTGCCGACCGTCTGGACCTTGCAGATGTTAGCCCTTCCGCATACAACTCCTCCTCCTCTACTTCCTCCACCTCCTCTTGTGCCACCACCTGACTCCGAATTCTGTTTAACATGTGCTCCAGCATGTAAATCACCGGAATAGTCATGCTGATAATGGCATCGTCAGCACTAAACATCTTCTTCGCCATTTCAAAACTGTGCAGAAGGGTGCATAGGTCCCTGATCTGAGACCACTCCTCCAGCGTGATTTGCCCCACCTCTGAATCTCGTTGGCCCAGGCTATACGTCAGAACGTATTGCACCAGGGCTTGTCGGTGCTGCCACAGTCGCTGCAACATGTGCAGAGTTGAATTACACCGGGTAGGCACATCGCATTTTAGCCGGTGAAGTGGCAGGCCCAACGACTTCTGTAGAGATGTAAGTCGCTGAGCTGCGGGATGCGAACGGCGGAAGTGAGCACACAGCGACCATGCCCTCTGCAGAAGGCCATCCAGTCTGGGATAGTGGGCTAAAAATTGCTGGACAACCAGGTTCAACACGTGAGCCATACAAGGCACGTGTGTGACATTGCCCCGGCGAAGGGCCGCACCCAGGTTTGCAGCATTGTCGCACACGGCCTTCACTGGTTTCAGGTCCAGTGGAGACAACCATTCATGAAATTGGTTCTCCAGAGCTGACCACAACTCCTCAGCTGTGTGACTCACATTTCCCAGACATTTCAAAGTAAAAACCGCCTGATGATGTTGAGCCCTACTGCCAGCATAGTAAGGAGGTGTGCAGGATCCCTTCTGCGCAGTTAGAAAGCTTGTGGCATGACCAGACAGGCTTTGGGTGCAGGTGGAAGACCGAGAGGAGGTTGAGGAGGCAGAAGCAGTGGAGGAACTTTGACATAAAGAGGATTGACGCACAACTCGTGGGGACGGCAAGACTTGCACAGCAGCCCCTTGTCCTGCTGTCACCATAGTTACCCAGTGCCCAGTCAGCGACATGTAACGCCCCTGTCCATGCCTACTCGTCCAAGTGTCTGTGGTGAAATGCACCCTGTCACACACAGAGTTTCTCAAAGAAGCGGTGATGTTGTGTGCGACATGCTGGTGGAGCGCAGGCACACCTTTCTTTGAGAAGTAGTGCCGACTGGGCATCTGGTACTGGGGCACTGCGACGGACATAAGGTCTCGAAAATCCTCTGTGTCCACCAGGCGGAAAGGCAGCATTTCTGTAGCCAAGAGCTTGCAGATGGTGAAATTCAACCTCTTAGCTTTCTCATGGCTAGGAGGAAATGGTCTTTTACTTGTCCACATCTGAGGGACCGAGGGCTGGCTATTGTGCTTAGACGGGGTTGATAAGGGTGTCCCCGGCAAACTGCCGGTCTGTGAGGAAGATGCAGGCGGACATGTTAGGTTGCCTTGATCCAAAGGTGGTGCTATCGATGTCGGACAGCGCTCAACACCAGCTGGTGTTACCACCTACAAAGAAAATGATGACCTGCCAATCACGCTGGCTGTTGCGGGTAAAGAGGTGGCAGGTCTGCGCCCCAAAACAGGTGTGACTGCTGTCCCCCCAGTCACAGAGGATGAAGAGGCCGCGGATGCACAAGATATGGCAGACGGTGGTTGACCCGGCCGGCTAGGCCGCATTGTAGCACACTGAGCTTCCCACTGCAACTTATGCTTCATGTCCATGTGCCGGTTCATGCATGAAGTACTCAAACTATGTATTTTTTGGCCTCTACTTAGCTTTTGCTGACAAATGTTACAGATAACACGAGTTGGGTCATCTTTATCGATCTGAAAAAATGCCCAGGCTATGCAAGGCTTAGCACCCATGCGACCTGAAGAGCCACCACGACTTGTGGTGAGAGGCAGAGTTGTGTTTGAGGATGCAGTTGTTGACGTGCTTCCAGTACTACGTCTCTGTCCAGGAAGGCGCAACCTGACCTCGTCGTCACTAGCATCTTCCTCCACCTCCTCTGCTGACCTCATCTCTTGGCTGACTGTGGGTTGACAGTAAGTGGGATCTCCAACCTCATCATCATCACCCTGTGTGTTATCACACCCGTCGTCCTCAGAGCCAACCTGTTCCTGCCCTGACAAAAAACTAAAGTTGTCGCTCCAATCAGGTATTTGAGTCTTATCATCATCTTCCTCATTGTCTCCACCAACAGGAGTTACAGTTTGGGAATGAGGGTCTACATTATGGTCAGAACCTTCTGCGTCTGGTCCTGGATCCAACTCATAAAGATTCTGGGCATCAGTGCAGATCATTTCCTCGTCTGGATTCACAGAAGCGCTGGAGTCGACCTCTGATTCCCAGGCTATAGTATGAGTAAACAGCTCTGCAGACTCAACCATCTGTTCTACCTCATACTCAGACGGGCAGCTGGAGATTTGGGAGCTGTGAGGAAGCAAGTGCGATTTGGGTGACACCTTTGAAGACTGGAGTATTTGTGATGTTGAAGTTGATGTGGAGGAGAGCCCACTTAAAGGAGCACTTGATATCCTTTGAAGCACCTGCTGTTTTTGTGCCTCATCTGGAATTTGTAGCGATTGGCGTGGCCGTAAGAAAGGGATCTTATCACATTGTCCGCTAAAAGAAGTAGACATTTTAGTTTGGCTGGAAGATGGTCTTTCTTCTGCAGATGTTACTGTTGCTTTAACACCTACCCCACGGACACAACCTTTTTCCCCCTTCACAAAACGCCTATTCCCCTTTCCACCAGCAGCAGGCCTTTTTCCACTCATTTTGGTGGTTAACTAATTCAAAACTCTGGAGTTGTTTGCACAAAAAAACAATGAATGGTAACCGAGCAGAGCTGAGTGGCCAAACTGTGGTATTAGGCCAAAACTATTGGCTGGGTTAGATGCAGAAAAAAATTATATTCAATTTGCAACCTAATGGAGGTCAGTATAGATGGACTAATACAACAAGTCCCACACACAGCTAGAAGCCCAATATTTTTTCAGAGGTAGATGCAGAAAAAAATATATTCAGTTTGCAACCTGATGGAGGTCAGTATAGATGGACTAATACAACAAGTCCCACACACAGCTAGAAGCCCAATATTTTTTCAGAGGTAGATGCAGAAAAAAATATATTCAGTTTGCAACCTGATGGAGGTCAGTATAGATGGACTAATACAACAAGTCCCACACACAGCTAGAAGCCCAATATTTTTTCAGAGGTAGATGCAGAAAAAAATATATTCAGTTTGCAACCTGATGGAGGTCAGTATAGATGGACTAATACAACAAGTCCCACACACAGCTAGAAGCCCAAATATTTTTTCAGAGGTACTGTAGATGCAGATAAAAATTATTTTGAATTTGCAACCTGATGGAGGTCAGTATAGATGGACTAATAGAGAAAGTCCGACACACTGCTAGAAGGCCAAATATTTTTTCAGAGCTAGATGCAGAAAAAAATTATATTCAGTTTGCAACCTGATGGAGGTCAGTATAGATGGACTAATACAACAAGTCCCACACACAGCTAGAAGCCCAATATTTTTTCAGAGGTAGATGCAGAAAAAAATATATTCAGTTTGCAACCAGATGGAGGTCAGTATAGATGGACTAATACAACAAGTCCCACACACAGCTAGAAGCCCAATATTTTTTCAGAGGTAGATGCAGAAAAAAATATATTCAGTTTGCAACCTGATGGAGGTCAGTATAGATGGACTAATACAACAAGTCCCACACACAGCTAGAAGCCCAAATATTTTTTCAGAGGTACTGCAGATGCAGATAAAAATTATTTTGAATTTGCAACCTGATGGAGGTCAGTATAGATGGACTAATAGAGAAAGTCTGACACACTGCTAGAAGGCCAAATATTTTTTCAGAGCTAGATGCAGAAAAAAATTATATTCAGTTTGCAACCTGATGGAGGTCAGTATAGATGGACTAATACAACAAGTCCCACACACAGCTAGAAGCCCAATATTTTTTCAGAGGTAGATGCAGAAAAAAATATATTCAGTTTGCAACCTGATGGAGGTCAGTATAGATGGACTAATACAACAAGTCCCACACACAGCTAGAAGCCCAATATTTTTTCAGAGGTAGATGCAGAAAAAAATATATTCAGTTTGCAACCTGATGGAGGTCAGTATAGATGGACTAATACAACAAGTCCCACACACAGCTAGAAGCCCAAATATTTTTTCAGAGGTACTGTAGATGCAGATAAAAATTATTTTGAATTTGCAACCTGATGGAGGTCAGTATAGATGGACTAATAGAGAAAGTCCGACACACTGCTAGAAGGCCAAATATTTTTTCAGAGCTAGATGCAGAAAAAAATTATATTCAGTTTGCAACCTGATGGAGGTCAGTATAGATGGACTAATACAACAAGTCCCACACACACCTAGAAGCCCAATATTTTTTCAGAGGTAGATGCAGAAAAAAATATATTCAGTTTGCAACCAGATGGAGGTCAGTATAGATGGACTAATACAACAAGTCCCACACACAGCTAGAAGCCCAATATTTTTTCAGAGGTAGATGCAGAAAAAAATATATTCAGTTTGCAACCTGATGGAGGTCAGTATAGATGGACTAATACAACAAGTCCCACACACAGCTAGAAGCCCAAATATTTTTTCAGAGGTACTGCAGATGCAGATAAAAATTATTTTGAATTTGCAACCTGATGGAGGTCAGTATAGATGGACTAATAGAGAAAGTCTGACACACTGCTAGAAGGCCAAATATTTTTTCAGAGCTAGATGCAGAAAAAAATTATATTCAGTTTGCAACCTGATGGAGGTCAGTATAGATGGACTAATACAACAAGTCCCACACACAGCTAGAAGCCCAATATTTTTTCAGAGGTAGATGCAGAAAAAAATATATTCAGTTTGCAACCTGATGGAGGTCAGTATAGATGGACTAATACAACAAGTCCCACACACAGCTAGAAGCCCAATATTTTTTCAGAGGTAGATGCAGAAAAAAATATATTCAGTTTGCAACCTGATGGAGGTCAGTATAGATGGACTAATACAACAAGTCCCACACACAGCTAGAAGCCCAAATATTTTTTCAGAGGTACTGTAGATGCAGATAAAAATTATTTTGAATTTGCAACCTGATGGAGGTCAGTATAGATGGACTAATAGAGAAAGTCCGACACACTGCTAGAAGCCCAAATATTTTTTCAGAGCTAGATGCAGAAAAAAATTATATTCAGTTTGCAACCTGATGGAGGTCAGTATAGATGGACTAATACAACAAGTCCCACACACAGCTAGAAGCCCAATATTTTTTCAGAGGTAGATGCAGAAAAAAATATATTCAGTTTGCAACCTGATGGAGGTCAGTATAGATGGACTAATACAACAAGTCCCACACACAGCTAGAAACCCAATATTTTTTCAGAGGTAGATGCAGAAAAAAATATATTCAGTTTGCAACCTGATGGAGGTCAGTATAGATGGACTAATACAACAAGTCCCACACGCAGCTAGAAGCCCAAATATTTTTTCAGAGGTACTGTAGATGCAGATAAAAATTATTTTGAATTTGCAACCTGATGGAGGTCAGTATAGATGGACTAATAGAGAAAGTCCGACACACTGCTAGAAGGCCAAATATTTTTTCAGAGGTACTGTAGATGCAGATAAAAATTATTTTTAATTTGCAACCTGATGGAGGTCAGTATAGATGGACTAATAGAGAAAGTCCGACACACTACTAGAAGGCCAAATATTTTTTCAGAGCTAGATGCAGAAAAAAATTATATTCAGTTTGCAACCTGATGGAGGTCAGTATAGATGGACTAATACAACAAGTCCCACACACAGCTAGAAGCACAATATTTTTTCAGAGGTAGATGCAGAAAAAAATATATTCAGTTTGCACCTGATGGAGGTCAGTATAGATGGACTAATACAACAAGTCCCACACACAGCTAGAAGCCCAAATATTTTTTCAGAGGTACTGTAGATGCAGATAAAAATTATTTTGAATTTGCAACCTGATGGAGGTCAGTATAGATGGACTAATAGAACAAGACCCACACACAGCTAGAAGCCCAATATTTTTTCAGAGGTAGATGCAGAAAAAAATATATTCAGTTTGCAACCTGATGGAGGTCAGTATAGATGGACTAATACAACAAGTCCCACACACAGCTAGAAGGCCAAATATTTTTTCAGAGGTACTGTAGATGCAGATAAAAATTATTTTTAATTTGCAACCTGATGGAGGTCAGTATAGATGGACTAATAGAGAAAGTCCGACACACTGCTAGAAGGCCAAATATTTTTTCAGAGGTACTGTAGATGCAGATAAAAATTATTTTTAATTTGCAACCTGATGGAGGTCAGTATAGATGGACTAATAGAGAATGTCCGACACACTGCTAGAAGGCCAAATATTTTTTCAGAGCTAGATGCAGAAAAAAATTATATTCAGTTTGCAACCTGATGGAGGTCAGTATAGATGGACTAATACAACAAGTCCCACACACAGCTAGAAGCACAATATTTTTTCAGAGGTAGATGCAGAAAAAAATATATTCAGTTTGCACCTGATGGAGGTCAGTATAGATGGACTAATACAACAAGTCCCACACACAGCTAGAAGCCCAATATTTTTTCAGAGGTAGATGCAGAAAAAAATATATTCAGTTTGCAACCTGATGGAGGTCAGTATAGATGGACTAATACAACAAGTCCCACACACAGCTAGAAGCCCAATATTTTTTCAGAGGTAGATGCAGAAAAAAATATATTCAGTTTGCAACCTGATGGAGGTCAGTATAGATGGACTAATACAACAAGTCCCACACACAGCTAGAAGCCCAAATATTTTTTCAGAGGTACTGTAGATGCAGATAAAAATTATTTTGAAATTGCAACCTGATGGAGGTCAGTATAGATGGACTAATAGAGAAAGTCCGACACACTGCTAGAAGGCCAAATATTTTTTCAGAGCTAGATGCAGAAAAACATTAGATTCAGTTTGCAACCTGATGGAGGTCAGTATAGATGGACTAATAGAATGATGCTATGCCCAAAAGATTTTACTTCACTAGGTGCAGTAAAAAAATTGGTATTCTATACACAGGTGGTATATCTTGCAACACAGATAGGCTACTCCACTGACTAACACACTCTGCAATAGGCCAAAAAGGATTAGCTTTGCTAGATTCAGCCAAATGCTGTGAAAAAAACTTGCACAGCACTGGCACAGACCTGCCTGGCAAAAACTGATAGGAACTCATGTAACCTAGTCCTGAAAAGGACTCCAATTACAATTAGTCTTTACTCCCACAACCTATCTATTTAAGAGCACAGACCTGCCTGATAAAAGTCGTAGGAAATGCTGTAACCTAGTCCTTAAAAGGACTGCAATCACAACTATTCCCTACTCCCAAGCTATCTGTATATTTGTGCGAAAATTGGCTTGAAATTAACAAGGTATAGCGCACACAGCAACAGCGGTGCCGTCTAACACGCAGCTGCAGCAGTGAGAAAATGGTGGCGACGGGGAAAATGGCTTGGTCTTATAGGGCAAGGACATGTGACATACACTGCCAATGACACATGCCCTTGCTTGTGTGAAAAAAAGCACTTCGCTCCGTGTGTGCGCTGCTGATAGGCTGACAGATTGCACCTCCCCACTGTAAATGCGGGAAAGAGAAAAAAAAATGGAGATCTTCATTGTTCCTGCAGAGATCCATCCCCTGCCCCTCCCCCCACCCCGCTGTACACTCAAACTGCGTATTAACATTAATTTTCATCATTACTAAGAAAAAATCCAGTTATGATTTTGGTGCACGAACAGTTATCGAACATAACCTCGAACAGCCGAATTTTTCTCAAATTGTTCGTGTTCGCCGAACGGCTCGAACACCGCCCAAAACAGCTCGAATTTGAGATTGGCGAACAGTTCGAGTAGAACAACGCTCATCTCTAGTATTTACCCTGGGCTCCAACACCGCCAGTTGCTACTCAGAAGTGCCGTCTGCAGAGTCAACACTTGCTTCAATGTTATTGGGGTTCCGTAACGTCAGCTGATCCCCTGCTGTGTGTCCGGCAATTTCTGCTGCTGTCCACATTCACACTAATACTGATTTTAAACTTGCTCCAATTAGGCCTCTGACTCCTCTCTGTTTTCACTATTTACCCTGGGCTCCAACACCGCCAGTTGCTGCTCAGAAGTGCCGTCTGCACAGTCAACACTTGCTCCAGTGTTATTGGGGTTCAGTAACGTCAGCTGATCCCCTGCTGTGTGTCCGGAAATTTCTCCTGCTCTGTCCACATTCACACTACTACTGATTTTAAACTTGCTCCAATTAGGCCTCTGGCTCCTCTCTGTTTTCAGTATTTACCCTGGGCTCCAACACCGCCAGTTGCTGCTCAGAAGTGCCGTCTGCACAGTCAACGCTTGCTCCAGTGTTATTGGGATTCAGCAACGTCAGCTGATTCCCTGCTCTGTGTCCGGCAATTTTTCCTGCTATCCAAATTCACACTACTACTGATTTTAAACTTGCTCCAATTAGGCCTCTGGCTCCTCTCTGTTTTCAGTATTTACCCTGGGCTCCAACACCGCCAGTTGCTGCTCAGAAGTGCCGTCTGCACAGTCAACACTTGCTCCAGTGTTATTGGGGTTCAGTAACGTCAGCTGATCCCCTGCTGTGTGTCTGGCAATTTCTCCTGCTCTGTCCACATTCACACTACTACTGATTTTAAACTTGCTCCAATTAGGCCTTTGGCTCCTTTCTGTTTTCAGTATTTACCCTGGGCTCCAGCACCGTCAGTTGCCGCTCAGAAGTGCCGTCTGCACAATGAACACTTGATCCAGTGTTATTGGGATTCAGCAACGTCAGCTGATTCCCTGCTCTGTGTCCGGCAATTTTTCCTGCTATCCAAATTCACACTACTACTGATTTTAAACTTGCTCCAATTAGGCCTCTGGCTCCTCTCTGTTTTCACTATTTACCCTGGGCTCCAACACCGCCAGTTGCTGCTCAGAAGTGCCGTCTGCACAGTCAACACTTGCTCCAGTGTTATTGGGGTTCAGTAACGTCAGCTGATCCCCTGCTGTGTGTCTGGCAATTTCTCCTGCTCTGTCCACATTCACACTACTACTGATTTTAAACTTGCTCCAATTAGGCCTTTGGCTCCTTTCTGTTTTCAGTATTTACCCTGGGCTCCAGCACCGTCAGTTGCCGCTCAGAAGTGCCGTCTGCACAATGAACACTTGCTCCAGTGTTATTGGGATTCAGCAACGTCAGCTGATTCCCTGCTCTGTGTCCGGCAATTTCTCCTGCTCTGTCCACATTCACACTACTACTGATTTTAAACTTGCTCCAATTAGGACTCTGGCTCCACTGTGTTTTTAGTATTTACCCTGGGTTCCAGCACCGCCAGTTGTTTCCCAGCAGTGTCTTTGGCATGGGTACGCCCTCCTGCCCAGCCTGGTTCCAGCACGCCAGCTGTTTCCGGGTAGTGTCAACGTCACTTTGCCTCCAATACGTTGTCCTGTCGTGTTGCGGTCGGGTTAGCTGACTGTATGGTGCCTGCAGTTTAGGTGACTCCTATGTGGGCTGCGGGATCTGGCAATGAAGGCTGGTTTCATAGTGCCAATAGGACAAGCACCCCCTGTAGGACTGTG
Organism: Phyllobates terribilis; assembly: GCF_046119375.1. Taxonomy (NCBI): domain Eukaryota; kingdom Metazoa; phylum Chordata; class Amphibia; order Anura; family Dendrobatidae; genus Phyllobates; species Phyllobates terribilis. Next base: position 343,603,552 of record NW_027362769.1, on the reverse strand, counting down.
GGTTTCGGAAACTCCGGCCGGCTCGCGGCCTTGCAACTTTTTTTTTCATGTGTACCTTCTGCTGCCTATCTGAGTTCCAGTACCATTAGCTGGTTCCTTGGAAGTCAATCTTGAATATGTCCCCCTGCGTTCCAGTACCATCAGCTGGTTCCAGGCAGTGCCTTTGGCTTAGGTGCCTCCTTCTCGGTATCCAAGTTTCATCAACGTATGCTGGTCCTTGGTAGTGCTTTCTGGCACAGGTACCTCCTGCTTAATAACCGTGTTCCAGTACCATCAGCGGGTCCTCGTTATTTCCATTGGCTCTTGTACCTTCTGCTACCCTTCCAGGTTCCAGTACCATCAGCTGGTTCTTGGCAGTTCCTCAGCCTTCTTGTACCTTCTGCTACATTTCCAAGTTCAAGCTTTTTGAAATGTTTTTTGGTAATTACTCTGTATCTCCCTGACGACGACCCTGATGAAGACGACCCTGATACCACCCCGACGACGAGGACCGCGAAGACGACGACCCTGAAGACGATGACCATGAAGACCACCTCGAAGAAGATGAGGACCCTGAAGACGACGACCCTGAAGAAGACCCTGAAGACAACCCGAAGAAGACAAGGACCCCGAAGACGAAGACCCTGAAGATGACAACCCTGAAGACCACCCCGAAGAAGACGAGTACCAAGAAGATGACGACCATGAAGATGACGCCCCTGAAGACCACCCCATAGAAGACGAGGACCCCGAAGACGAGGACCCTGGAGACCACCCAAAAGAAAACGACGACACCGAAGATGACGACCCTGAAGACGATGACCCTGAAGACCACCCCAAAGAAGACCAAGAAGATGACCCTGAAGAAGTTGACCAAGAGGACAAAGAAGAAGAAGACAACCACCAAGATACAGAGGAACAAGAGACAGAAGACCAAGAAGCAGAAGAACAAGAAGCTGCAGAACAAAAAGCAAAAGAACATTAAGCATAAGACTAAAAATCAGAGCAAAAGATATTATCTAAATTATAAGAAGAAGAAGACTAAGCAGTGTATGGGGGTGAGTCTGTTCCTCCTCGTGGTGCCCCTGGAAAATACCTGCTGCTGCAAGCCAAACTGAACGCGGACAAATCCTGTTGTAAATCTTTTGTGACAGGCAGAATGGAAGGTGTAATCTTCAAACTTTTATAGATAACAACTACAGGAATGCCTGTCACAAATAAGAATATGATGAAGAAGAAGACTATGAAGAAGATGAAGAAGTAGAATATGAAGAAGAATAATAGTTGAATAAGAAGAATATGAAGAATGTAAAAAAAAAGAATAATAGGAAGAAGGTGAAGAAGAAGAAGATGAATAAGGTGAAGAAGTTGATGAAAAAGATGCTGCTGCTGAGGCTGATGAAGGAGAAAGTGTGGGAGAAGAAAAAAAGAAGGTGAAGAGCATGGAAGTAGTGAACATAAATATCTGACAAAATATAAAAAAGCTTAACATAGTCAATATCTTTGTAACTCCGAACGTCTTAAAAAAAATATTAATTCCTGCTATTCCATTTGATTGGGCTAAACCTCTATGCCTTTAAAGTCTTCCTCACCTCCCCCAATACATTCTACATTATTCATAGTTGTTTTCCTTCAAGTAGAATTAACCTACAAGGAAAGAAAGGGTTTATTTTCATTCCGATATTTGTGTCCCATTGACTTACATTGGTTTCCAGTATCGGAATCGGCGATATCCGATATTTTTTGGGTATCGGTCCGATCCAATCCGATCCGATTTTTCCCGATATCAGAAGGTATCACTCAACACTACTAATAACCAGTACTAAGATGAAAAAAAAATTGCCCTGGCCCCTGATACCTGGGTCTATGTCTACAAATATTTGTTACAGCAGGATCAGTCAGAAGTTGAACATGCAATGGATCCTCTTGTGATGTATCATGCACCGCAGTCTGTTACATACTCTGCCTGCTTTGGTTTTTAAGCAAATAACCAGGATTAAGATGAAACAAAAATTGCCCTGGCCCCTGGTACCTGGGTCTATGTCTACAAATATACTGTTTGTCACAGCAGGATCAATCAGAAGTTGATCATGTAACAGACCCTCTTGTGCTTTCACACACCCTGCCTGCCTTGATTTTTAAGCAAATAACCAGGATTAAGATAAAAAAAATTTTGCTCTGGCCCCTGGTATCTGGGGCTATGTCTACAAATATCTGTAACAACAGCAGCAGCAAACAGAACGTTCAATGGACCCTCTTTCACTATATGCACTGCAGTCTGCCACATACACTGCCTGCCTGCCTAACTAACTCCTGCTATCCCCACTGAATATATGCAGCTGGATTAGTCCTCAGAAGGACTGTTAGTTCAGATGGATGTATAGATATGTTGTGAAATACCTATACTAACTATAAACAAGCAAATCTCTCCCTGACTCAGCAGCAGCTCTCCCTCTCTGCCTGTTTCCGGGGTATACTGTGACGAGCATTGCGGCACAAGGTCTAATAAAGACCTGATGACGCTGTGCGGTCAGCCAATCACTGTAATGCCCACAACCAACATGGCTACGGAATTACAGTGTGTGGCAAAGTTATCCCTGCATGTTTATTGGCTCTCTAAAGAGCGCCATACATACAGGGCAGGGACCCGAGTTCCTGCCCGAGCAACCCAGAAATACTCGCCAAGCTTGTCGAGCACCGTGATGCTCGGATGAGTACAGAGTAGTGGCGAGCACATTCACTCATCACTGCAAATAATAGATTGTTCTCTTGATCCCAACACCAGATTTATAATACTCTCCCTGTTTGTGTAAGGTCAGATCTTTACATTTATCAATACCTACTCCACAAATTAAAATTAGGCTTCATTCCTATCTAATCTATTTAATCGGGCGACCCCATTAATAAAAGGAGCTCTGATTTTATGTGATTTTAATATCATTCTGGACCCTACCTTGGACAACTGCAAGGGTAAATCATATCTCTCTTATCTGGTTATCAAGCGTGCCAAAAAAGCTTTCACTAGCTTACAATTATATGACACCTGGAGGCTGCAGCACCCATCCGATAGACACTATAGTTTCTATTCCACCCTTCATGATTCGTACAGTCACCTGGACTATATTTTGATTCATTATAGTGCGTTGCCTTGTTTCGTCTCTATGAGCGTAGGGAATATTCTCTGGTAAGACCATGAACTGATATTTTGCTATTTGAAAATCCCTTCACTTTCAAAAAACAGTATGGTCCTGTCAATGAATCACTTCTTCTAGATAATTTTGTGTTAGATCATTCTACGGATGACACGCCCCCCCCCCCCTATTAAATGGGAAACTCTAAAATGCATCCTAAGAGTCACTTTCATTAAACATGGAGTAAGAATTAAACAGGATAGGGCAAAAATTCTTAGGGATGCTCTTGGCAAGGTATCTAAACTTGAACTATTACATAAACATGCTATGGCCACTTCAACACTCAGAGAGCTTGTGGAAGCTGGCTAGAGGTCAAACATTTGTTAGATACCTCTTAAAGTCACCTTCTACAGATCAGACCCAGTAGATTTTCTAAATATGGCAATAAACCTGGAAGAATGCTGTAACATACATTGAGAACTAAGTTAACACAAAACCATATTTCATGCATTAAAAATTCATATGATTGTCTGGCTTACTCTACAGTAGAGATTACCAACATTTTTAAATCTTATTATAATAAATTGTATAACCTCCAGACAAACCTGCCATGCCTAGATCCTTCCTCTCTCCCTTCACCCCGATTTGAGAAATTATCAGATGAGGTAATCAAAAACCTTGAAGCCCCCTTCATCCCTCAGGAACTCACTTATAAAAAAAAGACCTTCCAAGTAATAAGAGTCCTGGCCCTGATGGGCTTACTTCCAAATTTTACAAAACCTTTCCCACTTAGCTAACCCCCTTGATGCTTCAGTCCTTTAACTGTGGCACCCTGCTGTTCACAGGTACCACAGGACCCAGGGTGCATGGATGGACTTCTCCACAAGAGACCCTCATTACATAAAAACACCTCCCCCCTTCCACCTCATACCACCAGAGGGAGCCCTGTTAGGGAGATATATATGGAGGGTGGAGCCAGGCAGTTCAGTCAGTTTTAGAGTTTAGTCAGACTGAGAGAGAGTCTGAGAGCGTGCTGATGCTGAGAGCAGCGAAGACGCAGCGCATCTGCTGCTGAGTTCTGAGGGCCCCGAGTGTGGTCGAAGGCAAGAGGAGAAAGGAGAGAGGAGTTGAGGGGACAGAGGAGCATCATAGGCTCACCCAGGTATACAAACCGGACACCGGGTCCGCGCCTACAGGGTCCCTTTATACCCAGTAGGGATTACGGGCATTCCAGGAGGACTACAAGTACCTGGACGACCTGAAGCAAGACTGATTACAGGACCAGGAACCACAAGCCCCCAGCATCCAGGGAAAGTGATTACCAGCAGAAGGTCCTTCTATTGAGCGACAGGTGAAGGAACAGCACAACACATAAGCTAAGCCCAGTTGCAGGCTGGCCAGGAGCATACAGAGAGGCAGACACGGACCAGGAGGCCTTATATTCGCTCACTGGGTGGAAGTCCTGAAGTGCACCCATCCTACTGAGTACCATGGACCGTACATGACATCCGCACCAGTAAAGGTATTGAAGCAAATCGCCTGTCTCTGTCAGTTACTCCTGCTGCGTCATCCCCCTGCACTACAAGTCCCAGCATCACCACCATCAAACTCCACACTGCACCGGGGCCCGCTCCACCTGTCGGGAGCAGAAACACCTCAGCTGCCATCCCATCACCCCCCGGAGGTCTGCAGCAGCGCTGGTAAACCTTACCAGGTACCACAGGTGGCGTCACAAACTATTTAGTTTACTTTTATTTTTTATCCAAGTTACAATCCCCCTTTTTGGTTGACCGCCCTGGGCCACGGGCTGGGCCAGCCACTGTGACATATCCCTCCAGCATCCATAGGCCCGGCAGCCGAGTACCCCATTGCCCCGGGGGCGCGTCATAACCATATATTGGAAACGTCACCATTCCCCCCTCAAGCCACCTCCTCAAATATTACCATCATACCTAAGGAAAGATCCGCTTCCCTGCGCTACCTTTCGACCAATATCGCTTTTAAATGAAGAAGTTAAAATGTACGCCAAGTTAATAGCCAACAGAATAAATCCACTCCTTCCTAGTCTTATCCATCCAGATCAGGTAGGGTTTGTCACAAGCAGGGAAGCGTGTGACAATACGCTTAAAACTTTAGTCATTATCAACTTTGCTTCATTGCACAGCTCCCCTCTTATGATCTTATCCCTCGACACTGAAAAAGCGTTTGATAGAGCCTCGTGGCACTATATTATCCAAACCTTAGATTTTATAGGTCTAGGCCCAATCCTTAAGTTCAAAATATCCGCTCTCTACCTGAGGCCCTCTGCGATATTGAAATTGAATGGCTCTCTATCAGATCAATTTTTAATCAAAAATGGTACTCGCCAGGGCTGCTTTTTATCACCCCCTCTTCTATACGTACTAGTAATGGAAAGCCTGATGTCAGCGATTCGTAATAACCCCAATATTTCTGGCATAGTGATAAGAGATCAAGAATACAAATGCTCCTCATTTGCAGATGATCTTCTGGTCTATCTATCTAATCCACATATTTCACTCCACTCATTAATGATGGAATTGGATAGGTTTGGGAGGTGGTCTAATTTCAAAATGAATATGGATAAGTCTGAAGCCCTCAACATATCTCTGCCCCCCGAAGAGATAAAATTCTTGAAGGGGAATTTCCCTTTCCGATGGCCTAATAATAAAACAATTGTATACTTGGAATTTCGCATCTCCTCTGATCTCTCTAAATTGTTCTCTATTAATTTTCAGCCCTTTTTGTCCGGATTGGAGATGGATTTGACTTCTTGTAACCGTTCTGAATTCTCATAGTTCGGGAGGATTAATATTATAATGATGACAGTTCTCCCAAGTGTGTTGTACCTTCTTCAGACTGTTCCGATTCTCATTTCCTCTCCTTTTTGGAACAAAATTCGGCGTATATTTAGCCGCTTTGTGTGGTCATCAGGGCGCCCCAGGATTGGATCTGCCACTGGATCTGGATCAACATATTAGGCTATGGGTTGAACTAGATGGACTTAGTCTTCCTTCAACCTTAAAAACTATGTTACTATGTTTCTATGTGTTATGTTACTCTAACCAGGCCTAAAGATACAAGTGGCACGGGGTTGCCTGACTACTGAAAATATTACCAGGCAGCTGCATACGCTAGGGTTTTGGATTTGGTCCATGGCTCTGCATACAAGCTGTGAGTTTCTATTGCACAGGATATCTGCCAGCGCTTCGTACCCATTCTGCCTTGGATTTGGCCTCATATTTCTTGTCGTAAGAACACTAAATTATCATTTACGGTAAACCACACCCTACACAATTTTATATACCTCTAAACACGCAATCTGACTGATTGATTATAATGACCCACTACTTCCCATAATGGACAACCCAAGATTTCTTTCAGGTGCTTCCACCAATAGATTTCTAAATAGCACTAAAATAAAACCCCTACATCTTAATCAAATTGCTCCCCAGGGATCGCTACTCCCTCTATCCGCAATTTTAAAGGATAAAGCTCCAACTAAAGCACCATGACTTCCAATATCTTCAACTGCAACACTTCTATCATTCCCTAGCCGAAAATCTCAAACACGTCTGCCCACTTTCAGCATTCAAAAGATTATATATTGCTCCTGCTAAAACAGATCACGCTATTTCAATTCTCTATAAACTTCTTTTAGTTCCGGAACTGGAAACTCTCCCTCATTTTTATAGAGCCTGGGAATCAGAACTAAACTTAAAATTTACCAATGACAAATGGAATAGGTGTTTTCACTTATCACATAAATCTATCATTACAACCAAAGCACAGGAAACTAAATATAAAATAGTCTCCAGATAGTATTGAGTTCCCTCGGTTCTATACAAGTGGTATCCAGGCACATCAAGTTTATGTTGGCGTTGTGGAACAAGTGAGTGCATGATGATTCATATATGGTGGTCCTGCTCGAGCCTGACAGCCTTCTGGGAGGGTTTCCTTAAGGTGATCCAGGAGGATACAGGGGTGATGATTCCTAATAAGCCTGAAGCTATCCTCCTATTTATGTTTTCTCTGCCAAGGCCCAGCTTCAAAAGGTCTCTTCTGAGACATTTATTGCAGGCTGCCAAGACCATTGTCCCACACCACTGGAAATCTCCAGAAGCTCCTTTCCTGGAGGAATGGTTCTCCTTCCTTATTCTTGTTATGCCCTTTTCCACCCCACCCTCATTTACTCTTAGGTTTTCTATGGTTCATAGTACTATGAGACAGACTCATTATCAGACTCATCCATTCAGTACTATTTCAATTCCCCTACATGGGAATCCACTGTTGTTATCGTATTTTTCTTAAGATTGGACTATAACAAAGAACTTTTTCTATTATTCACAAATGTTCTAGATATATAGTGTTGGGTCTTTTTTGATTCCATTGTCATGCTTTGTATGTTCCAATTTCTTGTTAAAAATATATAAAACCTTTAATAAAGTTTGAATTTGAAGTTGCACACCCGGCAGTTCCTTCCCTAACGTATGTGCCCACCATCCCTGATCCTATCACTCTGCGTAGTACAGCCAAATCTAATGCAGGTGTACACCCACAGCGCTATGCTGAAGATGAATTTGGGGAGGGTTGCCAGAGGCGTCAACCTCTAGTGGGGTGGCATGTGTGATGTGTGTCGGCTCACCAGAGTGGTATAAATATGTATAAATGTGTCCGCATCAGTATAATATTGTACCTAATGTAAATATGGTTAATGATCTACAGTTATTCAGTTTCACAATGTCAATTTGCCTAAGGCATTACTGAAGAACTGTAAGATATATACTGAATGTCAGAGTTGGAGCTACAATCTGAGGTGATGTAACACACAGGAAGAGGATGTGCGGCTATCTTAAGGACAGTCCGCAGCTATTGAGAACAGGGAGAGAACGTGCTGGAGGGGAATCCCACAGCATCTGACGCGCCCCTGGGCCTGTGTCGCGCAGCGTTGCGCACGCGGGAGCCTACCCGGAACCGGATCTGATAGGGGTAGTAGTCTCGTGGCGGTGACCCGGTCCGTGCCCAGGGAGTCAAACTGAGTGGCAGTATATTAGCAGTAGATGTTGGACGACTACGCCACCCGTTGAATGCAGCTATGGAGCTGCCGCTGCAGGGCAGACCGCTGAGGCCGGTGGTACGATTGTGCAGCGTAGATGGTATAACCCCCAACGGGAGGGGTATGGCCTCAGGGCAGCCGACGTGGATGATGGGGGTAGCAGGAACCACTCAGAGACGATGCGGTGTAGTTCTGGGTCTTTACTGGTGATAAAGATAGACCCTCCCGGAGTACTGGCTAGCGATCGGGGCCTGGTCAGTCTTTGAGCAGATGGGATTTCCCCTGGCCAGGCGGAGTTGTAGGCCTCCCCAACTAATTGTACTCTTCTGGCTACCTTGCTAGAGGCGGGTAAAAGTAGCCCACGTCCCTGAGTGTACCGTGTGGTGCTCACCCGTATGGCCGGTGACTCGGGGCCTTCTGGTAACTTCCGCTCCACGACGGCGGTGCTGGTCCCACGCGTGTGACCGTGCCTTCGGGTTTCTTGGCCAGAGGACCTGAAATCCCCTGCCGGTCGGTTTCTGCTGCTGGGTAAGGATTCGTCCCCACAGCCTCGGACTCCGGGTCCGGTGATAATTCTTCAATCAGGGCGAGCTCTACAGCTGCCAGCCCCTGACTCCTTTTAGCACTGCTCCCACTGAGCTCCTGATCTTTCTTTCTTATAGCTGCTCCTCTCCAGACCAGACTATGTCTCTGTCTGGGACTCTTCTTCTTCTCTTTCTTCCTAACCCTGCCTCAGCCCCAGTTTTATATAGGGGAAGTTCTTCCCCTCCCAGGACTGGGCAGGAGGTGTGGCATGCATAGGATTCCTGACCAGGAGACCTCCCACCTGCTCTCAGACGTAATATCTCTATTACTGTGGCAACCAGACCCCTGGGGTGTCACATTCCCCCCTAGTAAAATTTAGTACTCCGGGACTAAACATTCTTTTGTAAACATAACAAGTTATAAACAGTAACAGTATAATAAAGAAAAACACATTAGGATGGTCACGGCGTATCCGCAACCTGGTGCAGTTCTTTAAAGAAAACAAGGGTGTCCATTCCACTAAAGAACAGGGAGCCGTAACCAGGTAGGGGTCTGTCCTGCCCCGAGTCTTTAGTCCGTTCCTGGGTTACGCTCCAAACATATGTACAATGGATTCCGGATAATCCATAAACGACACCTATAAAATAACTAGAAACACGCAATTACTCACAAGCAACAATAAACCAGTAAATACAAATAAAACAGCTTGAGCACTTTAAATCCTCCAACGTACGGGCAACTGGCCTCTAGTGACCCTAGTAGACCTACGGAGCTGACTGACTGGTCCTGAGCTACAGGGTGTAGGGGCTGTCAAAGGTAAACTGGGCAGCTGTCTACGAGCTCTTTGGCACACTAGGGGCACGGCAGGCTCACTATAAGCAGAGGGTTGATCCTCCTGGTCTGCTTGTGTGGGGTCTTCTGCCTCCTGGACCGGCTGCTCTTCCAGCTCTACCTGTTTCTCCGTAGGTACTTGAGATGCTGGTTGGAGGAAGGTGAGGACGGGTACCACAACAGCGCCATTGACTTGAGTCCAAGACCGAGGGAAGTCTCCGAGCACAGTACTGACCATATCTTCCCTTTCCTCTGCGGGTCGAGGGTCTTCCTGTTCTTCTTCAGGGTTCCGTAGCTGTTCGGGACACTTCTTCAGGTGATCTCGGGATACAATGGCTGTGGTTTCTCCTCCATCCTTACTGATTGTGCAGACTTTCGGGTTCTCATGGCTTGAGGGCAGTACGGTGTACGGGTCCTTCTCCCACTGGTCGTCCAACTTGTGGAGCCGTCTCTTCCTCTTCAAGACCTGCTCTCCAGGTACCAGGGGAACAGCGGGAGCATACTGGTTGTAAGTCTTCTCCTGTCTTTCTCTAGCTTGACAGAGACTTCGCTCCACGCTCTCCTGTACTTTCCGGTACTGCTGCTGCCTCTCTGTGTCCCAGTCTGCTTCTGGTGAAGTGTCCTCGGGTCTCAGGAATCCCATATCCAGGTCAACAGGCAGCTTACCAGGTCTTGCTCTCATTAGGTAAGCCGGGGTACAGTTGGTAGAACCTACAGGGATGTGGTTGTATAGGTCCACCAGATCAGGCAGTTTCTCAGGCCACAGACTGCGTTCTTCCAGGGGCAATGTTTTCAAAAGGTCTATCACCACCTGGTTCATTTTCTCACAGAGTCCATTGGTTTGTGGATGATAGGGTGTTGTTCTTATCTTCCGGCAGCCATACAGAGTGCAGAACTCATGGAAGACCTCCGCTTCAAAGGCAGGTCCTTGGTCCGTCAGCACCTGCTCTGGGTATCCGTGTGGACGGCAGAAGTGCTGCTGGAAGGCTCTAGCTGCTGTTTGAGCCGTTAATTCCTTGACAGGGACTACAACCAAGAACCGGGAGTAGTGATCCACGATGGTCAACGCATAGACGTAGCCACTTCTGCTGGGGGTCAGTTTTACATGATCCAAGGCTACCAGTTCCAACGGCTGCCTGGTGACGATGGACTGCAGGGGAGTCTTCTGGCTAGCACGGTCCTTCCTTCTTAGGTTGCATGGGCCACAGTCTCTGCACCACCTCTCGATGGTTCCTCTCATGCCTACCCAGTGGAACCGCCCGCGCAGCAGGAACTCCAGCTTCTTCCATCCGAAGTGCCCAGCTCCGTTGTGGTATGCCTCCAGTACCATAGCCGCGTCTCTTCTTGGCACCACTACTTGCCAGATCAGTTCATGCGTCCGGGAGTTAACCACTCTGCGGCACAACTTCCCCTTGTAAAGGAACAGTCGACTCTTCTCAACCCACAGTTGCTTGGCCTCCTCCGGAGCGTCTGGGTCAAGGCGGGCATCTGGCTGAGTCAGCATCTCCTTCACCAGTCGGACGGCGGGGTCACTGTCTTGCGTTTCCGCCCAGTTATAATGAGGTAAGGGGTTGAACGTAGCAGATTGCTTACCCCTTACACGGTGGGAATACTGGATAGTCCCATGACGGTGGAACGCGGGGAGTTCAACTTCTTCCAGTTCCTCTGGATCTTCCCTTACGTCCGGTAGGTTTGGCATTCTGGACAAGGCATCCGCGTTGGTATTGGAGCGTCCTGCCCGGTATTTGATCGTGAACTCATAGTTGGACAGGCGGGCCATCCATCTCTGCTCCAGGGCACCGAGTCTTGCAGTGTCCAGGTGTGTCAACGGGTTGTTATCCATGTACACGGTGAACCGGGAAGAGGCAAGGTAGTGCCTAAAGCGTTCGGTGACTGCCCACACCACTGCCAGGAACTCTAGCTTGAATGAGCAGTAATTCTCAGGGTTTCTTTCGGTGGGTCGCAGTTTTCGGCTGGCGTAAGCAATTACCCGTTCTTTCCCCTGCTGGATCTGGGACAGTACGGCTCCTAGCCCGATGTTACTTGCGTCAGTGTAGAGGATAAAGGGCTGGCTGTAATCAGGGTACGCCAGGATTTCATCCCCCGTGAAGGCCATCTTCAGCTGGCGGAAGGACTCTTCTTCCAGCTTCTCCCATCTGAAGGGCGGCTTCTGGTTCTTGGCCTTCCTGGACTGGCCTATCAGGAGGTCCTGCATAGGAGCTGCCTTTTTGGTGAAACCGGGAATGAATCTTCGGTAGTAGCCTACCAACCCGAGGAACTGCCGCACTTCCTTTACGCTGGAGGGGCTTGGCCATTCCTTAATTGCGGTGATCTTATCAGGGTCGGGAGCCACTCCGTCAGCACTCACTACGTGTCCCAGGTACTGAACCTTTGGCTTCAGGAGGTGACACTTGGAGGGTTTCACCTTTAGGCCGTAACTTGCCAGAGCTTCGAACACTTCCGCCAGGTGTTTCAGGTGATCCTCGTAGGTCTTGGAATAGACGATGACATCGTCCAGGTATAACAGGACCGTCTCAAAGTTTCGGTGTCCCAGACAGCATTCCATCAATCGCTGGAAGGTTCCTGGTGCGTTGCAGAGTCCGAACGGCATGCAGGTAAACTCGCTAAGTCCCATCGGGGTGGTGAATGCGGTCTTCTCCCGGTCTGCCTCTGCTACAGGAACCTGCCAGTACCCGCTAGTGAGATCCAAGGTGGAGAAGAAGTTAGCAGATTTTAAAGCAGCCAAAGACTCCTCTATTCTTGGTAAGGGGTACGCATCTTTGTGTGTGATACGGTTAATTTTCCGGTAATCTACACACATTCTCATGGTGTTGTCTTTCTTTTTGACCAAGACTAGTGGAGCTGCCCAGGGGCTACAGCTATCCCTGATTACTCCAGCCTCCTTCATGTCTCTAAGCATCCCCTTGGCGTGTTGGTAGTGTGCAGGGGGTACGGGTCGGTATCTCTCCTTTATGGGAGGATGGTCTCCCGTGGGGATGTGGTGTTCTACCCCGTTTACTCGCCCGAAGTCTAACGGGTGTTTACTAAACACTCTCTCGTACTCTTGAACCACCCGATAGACTCCCTGTTTCTGGTGTGAGGGAGTGGAGTCAGTTCCCAAATGTAGTTGCTGACACCAGTCCTCCATTGGTTTCTTAGAGCCGTTACCTTCCTCTAGGTGAGATGGAGGCAAGGGTTCCACTGACTGTACAGAATTTTGGTCGATGGTATACAATTTGGCTAGCGTGGCATACCGGGGCAGGTATACTTCCCTCTTCCCGATATTTATTATGCGAACGGGCACCCTCCCATGGCGTACATCAACCACCCCCCGTGCCGTCAAAATGGTGGGCCTACTGTCTGAGTAGACTGGTTCTACCATTGCCTGGTAATCTCTACCTCTCAGACCAATAGCTGCCCGGCACCAAATCATCATTTCACTTTTCGGGGGCATGGCAATAGGGAAAGGGTCACACATTCTCACGCTTCCTATCTCACCACCGGAGAGTTCCACCTGTTGCCGTCGCATCAGTGCCCGGATCTCTTTTTGGAGCACTCGCTGCTGGCCGGAGCTGGCGTTCTTGGCAACCTGCTGTAAAATGAAAATCACCTCTGCAAGACAATTTTCAATCACATTAGTTCCTAGAGTTATCTTTGGGTGACTCTCGCGCTTGTCAATGTCTACAATGATCAGTCCCTGTGCTGCCAGTTCGACTCTACCGATTTTAATGGTCATTTCTTTAAATCCAATCTGTGGCACGGGCTGACCATTACTGGCGATGATACTCAAGTCGTCGTCTGGATAGCGGGTTATATCCGAGTCATTCCAGTACTGCTTGAAGAGCACGTACGGGATGGTGGTGACCTGTGACCCGGTGTCCAGTAGGGCACTCATAGGGATGCCATCCAGTACCACAGGCAAGACTGGACGTCCTCCCACATATTTGTCGCGCCAGTTCGATGGGCCTGGTGATCTTTTTCCTGGGGGTTGGCCCTCTACCCCAGGTTGTGCCAGTTTAAAGGACAGTACCTTGCCATATGTCCGGGTTGATTGCAGCGGCGGCAGATAGGTTGTCCTTCCTCGTTGTACCGGTCGCTGGGTCTTCCTCTGGCCGGTGGGGTCCTCCTTGGTCGACGCCACGGGATGTCCTCCGGTCCGGATGCCAGCTGGATCTTCCCTGGAGTGGAAACCTGTAAAGACTGCACAGTTCGGGTTAGCGCAGCAACGCTTTTAGCTAGCTCTTGGACCTGATGGTGCAGGTCTGGAGCCGGGCCATTGTTCAAAGCCTGCGCGTCAGCTCCCACATGCCCTGTCGACAAGGGCGCCGCCTCCTGGTGGTAAGCGGTAGTAGGGCGCCTGTGGGTCACCACGCCACCCGGTGCCGGTTCTCGGAGCACCCGGATGGCTCTGTCCTTGAACTGTGCAAAGTCCAGATGAGGATCCTGTAAGGCCATTGCCCGCAACTGGGTTCGGTGGGCATTGCAATATAGTCCCTCTATAAATTGTTCGGTCAACAGCCTGTCCTCGTTTCCCACGCCGTCAGGGTCGGTCTGCTTAATGGCTCTCAGGGCCTCTTGTAAGTTTAGTGCATAGTCCCTTATATTCTCATGTGCTCGCTGTTTGCACCCGTAGAATCTAAGCTTAATCTCGGCTGAGGTGCGGGTATCAAAGGTGTCCTTCAGCCGGGTTAATATCCCTGCGACAGTCCTCCTCCCAGGTGGCCAGGACTTTACCTCCCTTTGGGCTGCCCCGGTTAGTTGGGCCACCAGGATGCTCACTTTTTGCTCTTCTGTGAGGGGGTACACCTGGAAGAGGCTATCCAGCTTTTCTCTAAAGTCATTCAGGGTATGTGACTCCCCTGAGTACTGGGGTAGCCAGGCTGCCCCCGGGATATAGGGCATGGTGAAAGGCATGACCGCTGCAGCGGTGGCGCTGGCGGTGGCGGTGGCAGTGAAGCTCTCCTCCGTATCCGACATCCTCCTCCCCCCTAGTGGACCGTGGCCTACCTTGCGATGATCCTCTTCCGTAGGCCGCGGCTCCGCAGTGGATCGTCAGGGTTGAGGACCTTCCGTCGCGCTCCTGTGACGTCGGCGTCTGCTGGGCTCCTTCCAGGACCTTACGCAACGTCCTGACGTGAGGCGGGGCTTCAGTTCTCGCGCGCTTTCAGAGTCCACGCCCCTCTTCTTCCCGCGCGGCGTCTTCAAGATGGCGTCCAACGGCGGGAAAACTCCACGGATGGCGGGAAGAAGGCAAAAGATGGCGCCGGATGGCGGGAAAACTTCACGGATGGCAGGAAGAAGGCAGAAGATGGCGCAGGATGGCGGGAATACTTCGCGGATGGCGGGAAGAAGGTAGAAGATGGCGCCGGATGGCAGGAAACCTCCACGGATGGCGGGAATCTTCACCACTGGTAAGTTTGAACAGTCTTTTTCAGGCACGCAGTACCCGGTGGTTGCGGGCACGAAATCCTGCCGACTACGCCAAAGTTGACGCGCCCCTGGGCCTGTGTCGCGCAGCGTTGCGCACGCGGGAGCCTACCCGGAACCGGATCTGATAGGGGTAGTAGTCTCGTGGCGGTGACCCGGTCCGTGCCCAGGGAGTCAAACTGAGTGGCAGTATATTAGCAGTAGATGTTGGACGACTACGCCACCCGTTGAATGCAGCTATGGAGCTGCCGTTGCAGGGCAGACCGCTGAGGCCGGTGGTACGATTGTGCAGCGTAGATGGTATAACCCCCAACGGGAGGGGTATGGCCTCAGGGCAGCCGACGTGGATAATGGGGGTAGCAGGAACCACTCAGAGACGATGCGGTGTAGTTCTGGGTCTTTACTGGTGATAAAGATAGACCCTCCCGGAGTACTGGCTAGCGATCGGGGCCTGGTCAGTCTTTGAGCAGATGGGATTTCCCCTGGCCAGGAGGAGTTGTAGGCCTCCCCAACTAATTGTACTCTTCTGGCTACCTTGCTAGAGGCGGGTAAAAGTAGCCCACGTCCCTGAGTGTACCGTGTGGTGCTCACCCGTATGGCCGGTGACTCGGGGCCTTCTGGTAGCTTCCGCTCCACGACGGCGGTGCTGGTCCCACGCGTGTGACCGTGCCTTCGGGTTTCTTGGCCAGAGGACCTGAAATCCCCTGCCGGTCGGTTTCTGCTGCTGGGTAAGGATTCGTCCCCACAGCCTCGGACTCCGGGTCCGGTGATAATTCTTCAATCAGGGCGAGCTCTACAGCTGCCAGCCCCTGACTCCTTTTAGCACTGCTCCCACTGAGCTCCTGATCTTCCTTTCCTATAGCTGCTCCTCTCCAGACCAGACTATGTCTCTGTCTGGGACTCTTCTTCTTCTCTTTCTTCCTAACCCTGCCTCAGCCCCAGTTTTATATAGGGGAAGTTCTTCCCCTCCCAGGACTGGGCAGGAGGTGTGGCATGCATAGGATTCCTGACCAGGAGACCTCCCACCTGCTCTCAGACGTAATATCTCTATTACTGTGGCAACCAGACCCCTGGGGTGTCACACATCCTCTCGTGGAAGCATCCCACCGAGACCAGAGCAGCAGCAGAGTGAAGCTGATCATGTCCATGAATATAACCTGTCCAGATGTGAGGTAGTTTCTGCCAGGAATGCTGCTGAGAGATGTAAAAGGCCGGGACCTAGCATGAGAGGTGTTGGATGGCATCTATTAGTTAAGTGACAGTCATCAACGGTACCGTTCATCTGCTGGAAGGACCCAGCATCTGTCTGTATACACTGATTGTTTATCCATGTCAGGTCGGTATGAAAACTAAGGCCCACTGCGCTGCTGGAATGGGTAACTGTGCATTCACCTCACTACATTCTGGCACCAAAATACTCAAGGTTGAAATAGAGCCTGTAGTTAGTTAGAGAGGCATATTGACTGTTTCAGGCCACATTTTTGCCAAAATCAGTGTCTGTAACTTCCAGATTTGCTGCCATGTTTCCTGTTTGTTCCATAATTAAAAATCTTAATCCACACCTGCCACGTGCCGATCAGACACGCAACGGATGTCAGACCAAACTTGAGCTTCTTTTTGTTTAAGGAGAGAGTTTCTGAAGAACATTATAGTACGGGATAATTGTTCAACTTCAATAGACTTCGTTTACTGCTAAATAGTGTTGAGCCACCCCCGTAGTGTTCGGGTTCGGTTCGGTTCGTCGAACACCGGGATGTTCGAGGAACTGTTCGTCGAACTGTTCGTCGAACACCTTAGAACACCGTCGAACACCGTTAAAACCAATGGCAGGCAAACAAAAACACATAGAAACACATAGAAAACACCTGCAAAGGTGTCCAAAAGCTGACAAACTGCTCAGAAGACACTCTCTTTAAAAAAGCCGGCCGGCAAATTCAGCAGCGGCATACACCGGTACCCGACAATTTAGACAAGAAGGAATAGAGCATCACACATAGATTAGATAGATAGAAACATGTCAGTCACACATATAAGAAGCACAGTGACAGTGTTGGTTACTGCACTTGTCATTTAGTGTAAAGGATTTATTAAAAAAAATATTAGTGTTTTCATGCACCGTCTCTTTAAAAAAGCCGGCCGGCAATTCAGCATCTGTACCCGACAATTTAGAACAGAAAGATAGAGCATCACACATAGATTAGATAGATAGAAACATGTCAGTCACATATATATGAAGTACAGTGATAGTGTTGGTTACTGTACTTGTCATTTAGTATTAAAATAAAGGATTTATTATTAAAAAAATTGGCGTGGGGTTCCCCTTAATTTTAGGCTCTAGCGGAGGTTAAGCAGACGGCTGGGGCAGATGTTTGAAGCCTGGGAAGGGGGTAATACCCACGGAGCTTCCCAGGCTACTAATATCAGCCTCCAGCTGAATACATAGCCTTTACTAGCTATTAAAATGGGGGACCCCCCCAAAAAAATGACGTGGGGTCCCCCCTAATTTAATAGCTAGCAAAGGCTAGGCAGACAGCTGGGGGCTGATATTAATAGCCCAGGAAGGGAGCCATGAATATTGGCCCCCTCCCAGGCTAGAAACACCAGCCGTCAGCCGCCCCAGAAATGGCGCATTCATAGGATGCGCCAATTCTGGCACTTAGCCTCGCTCTTCCACGCTGCCCTGGTGCGGTGGCAGGGGGTAATAGGGTTGGGGTTGATGTCAGCTTATAATGCCAGCTGACATCAAGCCCAGGTTAGTAATGGAGAGGCGTCTATAAGACACCCCCATTACTAACCCCATAGTCAAAGTTAAAAAAAACACAAACACCCAGAATAAAGTCCTTTAATTGAAATAAAGACACAATCCTTTATTGTTCTAAATTAAACCATACTTACCATCACGCCCATTCCAGCTGAAGCCAACGATCTCCTGCAATAAAAGAAAAATAATAAAGCAACCTCATCCTTACCTTTCCATGGTTCCCACGACAGCTTCAGCTCTGCTACATCGAGATGACAGGCTGGACCGCAGCAGAACGCTGCCATCCAGCCTGTCATCCCGCAGACACTGAGAAGCGCAGGCTTGCTTGCGCTGCTCAGCGTCTCTCTGTGACGACATCCAGATGAGCCGAGTTCATGTCCAATGAACTCGGCTCACCTCATGCACGTCACTGACAGCGTGGGAAAATTCTCACGCTGAAGCGCTGATTGCAGGAGAATTTTCCCACGCTGTCAGTGACGTGCAGGAGGTGAGCTGAGTTCATTGGACATGAGCTCACCTCATGCACATCACTGACAGCGTGGGAGTATTCTCCTGCACTCAGCACTTCAGCGTGAGAATTTTCCCACGCTGTCAGTGACGTGCATGAGGTGAGCCGAGTTCATTGGACATGACCTCGGCTCATCTGGATGCCGTCACAGCGAGACAGTGAGGAGCGCAAGCATGCCTGCGCTTCTCAGTGTCTGCGGGATGACAGACTGGATGGCAGCGTTCTGCTGCGGTCCAGCCAGTCATCTCGATGTAGCAGAGCTGAAGCTGTCGTGGGAACCATGGAAAGGTAAGGATGAGGTTGGTTTATTATTTTTCTTTTATTGCAGGAGATCGTTGGCTTCAGCTGGAATGGGTGTGATGGTAAGTATGGTTTAATTTAGAACAATAAAGAATTGTGTCTTTATTTCAATTAAAGGACTTTATTCTGGGTGTTGTGTTTTTTTTAAATACTTTACTAGAAATTCATGGCGGTCATGTCTAATACTGGCGTGACCCCATGAATTTTGGGCTTGGGGCCAGCTGATAATACCAAGCTGGCCCTAACCCCTTTATTACCCAGTGAGCCACCGCACCAGGGCCCTGGATGAGTTGGGTACAGCGCCAGAAGATGGCGCTTCTATGAACGCGCCATTTTCCGGGGTGGCTGCGGACTGCAATTTGTAGCGGGGGTGGCCCAGAAAGCTTGGGCCTCCCTGCGCTGCAGATTCCAGCCCCCAGCTGCCTAGTTGTACCTGGCTGGACACAAAAATAGGGCGAAGCCCCACGTACTTTTTTTTTAATTATTTCATGAAATTCATGAAATAATTAAGAAAAAAAGGGCTTCCCTATATTGTTGTGTCCGGCCAGGTGCAAATAGGCAGCTGGTGGATGGGGGCAGCCCGTTCCTGCCTGCTGTACCTGGCTGGACACAAATATAGTGCGAAGCCCCACTTCAATTTTTTTTAATTATTTCATGAAATTCATGAAATAAGAAAAAAAGGGCTTCCCTATATTGTTGTGTCCGGCCAGGTACAAATAGGCAGCTGGTGGATGGGGGCAGCCCGTTCCTGCCTGCTGTACCTGGCTGGACACAAATATAGTGCGAAGCCCCACTTCAATTTTTTTAAATTATTTCAGGAAATTCATGAAATAATTTAAAAAAAATTGACGTGGGGCTTCGCACTATATTTGTGTCCAGCCAGGTACAGCAGGCAGGAACGGGCTGCCCCCAACCACCAGCTGCCTATTTGTACCTGGCCGGACACAACAATATAGGGAAGCCCTTTTTTCTTAATTATTTCATGAAATAATTTAAAAAAAATTGACGTGGGGCTTCGCACTATATTTGTGTCCAGTCAGGTACAGCAGGCAGGAACGGGCTGCCCCCAACCACCAGCTGCCTATTTGTACCTGGCCGGACACAACAATATAGGGAAGCCCTTTTTTTCTTAATTATTTCATGAAATAATTTAAAGAAAATTGACGTGGGGCTTCGCCCTGTTTTTGTGTCCAGCCAGGTACAACTAGGCAGCTGGGGGCTGGAATCCGCAGCGCAGGGAGGCCCAAGCTTTCTGGGCCACCCCCACTGCAAATTGCAGTCCGCAGCCACCCCGGAAAATGGCGCGTTCATAGAAGCGCCATCTTCTGGCGCTGTACCCAACTCATCCAGGGCCCTGATGCGGTGGCTCACTGGGTAATAAAGGGGTTAGGGCCAGCTTGGCATTATCAGCTGGCCCTAAGCCCGAAATTCATGGGGTCACGCCAATATTAGACATGACCACCATGAATTTCTAGTAAAGTATTTAAAAAAAACACAACACCCAGAAAAAAGTCCTTTAATTGAAATAAACACACAATTCTTTATTGTTCTAAATTAAACCATACTTACCATCACGCCCATTCCAGCTGAAGCCAACGATCTCCTGAAATAAAAGAAAAATAATAAAGCAACATCATCCTTACCTTTCCATGGTTCCCATGACAGCTTCAGCTCTGCTACATCGAGATGACAGGCTGGACCGCAGCAGAACGCTGCCATCCTGCCTGTCATCCCGCAGACACTGAGAAGCGCAGGCTTGCTTGCGCTCCACAGTGTCTCTCTGTGAGGGCATCCAGATGAGCCGAGTTAATGTCCAATGAACTCGGCTCACCTCATGCACGTCACTGACAGCGTGGGAAAATTCTCCTGCACTCACCGCTTCAGCGTGGGAGAATTCTCACACTGAAGCGCTGAGTGCAGGAGAATTCTCCCACGCTGTCAGTGACGTGCAGGAGGTGAGCTGAGTTCATTGGACATGAGCTCACCTTATGCACGTCACTGACAGCGTGGGAAAATTCTCCTGCACTCATCGCTCCAGCGGGAGAATTCTCACGCTGAAGCGCTGAGTGCAGGAGAATTCTCCCACGCTGTCAGTGACGTGCAGGAGGTGAGCTGAGTTCATTGGACATGAGCTCACCTTATGCACGTCACTGACAGCGTGGGAGAATTCTCCTGCACTCACCGCTTCAGCGTGAGAATTTTCCCACGCTGTCAGTGACGTGCATGAGGTGAGCCGAGTTCATTGGACATGAACTCGGCTCATCTGGATGTCGTCACAGAGAGACGCTGAGCAGCGCAAGTAAGCCTGCGCTTCTCAGTGTCTCCGGGATGAGAGGCTGGATGGCAGCGTTCTGCTGCGGTCCAGCCTGTCATCTCGATGTAGCAGAGCTGAAGCTGTCGTGGGAACCATGGAAAGGTAAGGATGAGGTTGCTTTATTATTTTTCTTTTATTGCAGGAGATCGTTGGCTTCAGCTGGAATGGGCGTGACGGTAAGTATGGTTTAATTTAGAACAATAAAGGATTGTGTCTTTATTTCAATTAAAGGACTTTATTCTGGGTGTTTGTGTTTTTTTTAACTTTGACTATGGGGTTAGTAATGGGGGTGTCTTATAGACGCCTCTCCATTACTAACCTGGGCTTGATGTCAGCTGGCATTATAAGCTGACATCAACCCCAACCCTATTACCCCCTGCCACCGCACCAGGGCAGCGTGGAAGAGCGAGGCTAAGTGCCAGAATTGGCGCATCCTATGAATGCGCCATTTCTGGGGCGGCTGACGGCTGGTCTTTCTAGCCTGGGAGGGGGCCAATATTCATGGCTCCCTTCCTGGGCTATTAATATCAGCCCCCAGCTGTCTGCCTAGCCTTTGCTAGCTATTAAATTAGGGGGGACCCCACGTCATTTTTTTGGGGGGTCCCCCATTTTAATAGCTAGTAAAGGCTATGTATTCAGCTGGGGGCTGATATTAGTAGCCTGGGAAGCTCCGTGGGTATTACCCCCTTCCCAGGCTTCAAACATCTGCCCCAGCCGTCTGCTTAACCTCCGCTAGAGCCTAAAATTAAGGGGAACCCCACGCCATTTTTTTTAATAATAAATCCTTTATTTTAATACTAAATGACAAGTACAGTAACCAACACTATCACTGTACTTCATATATATGTGACTGACATGTTTCTATCTATCTAATCTATGTGTGAAGCTCTATTCTGTCTGTTATAAATTGTCGGGTACCGCTGCTGAATTGCCGGCCGGCTTTTTTAAAGAGAGGGTGCATGAAAACACTATTATTTTTTTTGATAAATCCTTTACGCTAAATGACAAGTACAGTAAGCAGCACTTTCACTGTACTTCGTATATATGTGGCTGACATGTTTATATCTATCTAATCTATGTGTGAAGCTCTATTCTTTCGGTTCTAAATTGTCGGGTACCGGTGTATGCCGCTGCTGAATTGCCGGCTTTTCATGTTTCACTGTTGGCACTGTTCCCATCGATTTGGGCAATCACTGTAATGCCACAACCACCATGGCTGTGGCATTACAGTGAGTGACAGACAATCCCTGCATGATTGGTGCTCTAAATAGCGCCAGACATGCAGGACAAGCTTTTGGTGCACGAACAGTTATCGAACATAACCTCGAACAGCCGAATTTTTTGCAAATCGTTCGGGTTCGTGAACAACTCGAACACCGCCCAAAACAGCTCGAATTTGAGATTGGCGAACAGTTCTAGTCGAACACCGCTCATCTCTACTGCTAAATAGCCATCGCTTTTGGTTAACTGTTAGGGTATTTTCGGTATAGTTGAGGACAGACTATTCCTCTGAGTTCATTGAAGTCACATTGGGATGGGGAAGGGATATTTGGTTGGAGGATAAAGGTAGTTGATTGTAAGATTGTAAACTGTTGTGCTGTACCACAGGCGAGCCCGTACCTTACACTCATATAATTGTCCCAGTTCCCAGGATGTTAATAGGTAACAGGCAGCTGGTTTAGACAGGCATGCCAGTAGGTAGATTTATAGAAAGAATAGTATGTACACATTGTTTGAGCACCACGCTTTGCAGCACAAGGATCTCAGACTCCCGGCTAAATGTCTGTATAATGTTTTGAATGTTTTCTATTTTCTGGTTGAGTCATCCACAAGTAAAATAATTACGGTGAGTGAATTGTGTTGAAGTTAGTTTTCTCGCCTGTGACTTCGCTGTATCGTGAGGAACACACCCTGGTACATGACTTACACTGATGCCACCCCGAGTGGAAAGCTGAGGTGAAGATGTGCAGCAGAGCCTGTCTTGACAGCAGAGCCTGTCAAGACAAGATACTTGGAAGGGAGGTAAGAAAATTTCTAATACAATCCACAGGGAGAAGATTGGAACAAAACAAAATCGTGTAAACTGCGTGCTAGCAAATGCCAAGAGCCTGACAAACAAGATGGATGAACTGGAAGCAGAAATATCTACAGGTAACTATGACATAGTGGGAATAACCGAGACATGGTTAGATGAAAGCTATGACTGGGCAGTTAACTTACAGGGTTACAGTCTGTTTAGAAGGGATCGAAGAAGTCGGAAAGGGGGTGGAGTCTGTCTATATGTAAAGACGTGTCTAAAGCCTACAATACGGGAGGATGTATGGGAGGGAAATGAGGAGGTCGAGTCCTTATGGGTGGAGATACATGGGGCAAAAAACAATAATAAAATTATCATAGGAGTCTGTTATAAACCACCAAATATAGCAGAAGCCACGGAAAGTCTATTAATGAGACAAATAGACGAAGTAGCAAAAAATAATGAGGTGCTTATTATGGGGGACTTCAACTACCCCGCTATAGACTGGGAAACCGAAAGCTGTAGATCTCAGAAAGGAAACAGGTTTCTGTCAATTATCAAAGACAATTATTTGTCACAACTTGTGCAGGAACCAACTAGAGGGACGGCCCTTTTAGACTTAATATTAACTAACAGGCCAGACAGAATAACTGAGGTGCAGGTCGGGGGGCACCTGGGAAATAGTGACCACAACATTATACAATTCCACATGTGCTTCAGTAGGGTGCCCAGCAAGGGAGTCACAAAAACACTGAACTTTAGGAGGGCAAAGTTTGATCAGCTAAGAGATGCCCTTCACCTTATAGACTGGGATAGTATCTTTAGTAATAGGAGCACGGATAGAAAATGGGACATTTTCAAAACAGTCCTACATAGTCACTGTAGAAGGTACATACCTTATGGGAATAAAAGGGCTAGGAATAGGAGGAAGCCAATGTGGCTAAATAAGGAAGTCAAGAGGGCAATGAAAAACAAAAAAAGGGCTTTCGGTAAACTTAAACAAGAAGGCAGCGAGGAAGCGCTAATATCTTATAGGGAAAAAAACAAAATCTGTAAGAAACAAATAAGAATAGCAAAAGAGGAGACAGAGAGACTAATTGCCAAGGAAAGTAAAACGAATCCCAAACTGTTCTTTAACTATATAAACAGTAAAAGGATTAAAACTGATGGCGTTGGCCCATTGAAAAATAACCTGGGTAAAATCATAGAGGGCGATGAGGGTAAAGCAAACCTACTCAATAGCTTCTTCTCCACTGTTTTCACAAAAGAAAACAATTTATCGGAGGAAATGCAGAGTGATAAAGTAAATCCTCCGCTAAATATCACCCACCTAACCCAGGGGGAAGTTCAGAAACGCCTAAATAATATCAAAATAGACAAGTCACCAGGCCCAGATGACATACACCCCCGGGTACTAAAAGAATTAAGTAATGTGATAGACAGGCCGCTGTATCTTATATTCAAGCACTCTTTATGGACAGGGACTGTCCCACTAGACTGGCGCCAAGCAAATGTGGTACCAATATTCAAAAAGGGGTCTAAAAGTGACCCTGGGAACTATAGACCAGTCAGCTTAACGTCTGTTGTGGGTAAATTGTTTGAAGGATTTCTTAGAGATGCTATTGTAGAATATCTTAATGATAATAACTGTCTAACTCCATATCAACATGGATTCATGAGGGATCGCTCCTGCCAAACAAACCTGATCGCCTTCTACGAGGAGGTGAGCTCACAGCTGGACCGGGGAGAGTCAGTGGATGTTGTATACCTTGACTTCTCCAAAGCGTTTGATACCGTGCCACACAAAAGGTTGGTATATAAAATGAGAATGCTTGGTCTGGGGGATAATGTGTGCAAGTGGGTAAATAGCTGGCTGAGTGATAGAAAGCAGAGGGTGGTTATCAATGGAGTAAGCTCAGGGTGTGTCAGGGTTACTAGCGGGGTGCCTCAAGGGTCTGTCTTGGGCCCTATATTATTTAATATATTTATTAATGATCTAGTGGAAGGGTTGCATAGTAAAATAGCAATATTTGCAGATGATACTAAACTTTGTAAAGTAGTTAATACAGATGAGGACAGGGCACAGCTACAGGAGGATTTAGATAAATTGGGGAGTTGGGCCAAAAAATGGCAAATGGGGTTCAATGCCGATAAATGTAAGGTCATGCACATGGGAAAGAAAAACAGCAGTCACCCATACATATTAAATGGGAAACCGTTGGGGAAATCTGACATGGAGAAGGACCTGGGCGTCTTGGTTAATAGCAAATTAAATTGGAGTGCCCAGTGTCAGGCAGCAGCTGCGAAGGCAAATAGAGTCATGGCATGCATCAGAAGAGGAATAGGGGCATATGATGAGAACATTGTTCTTCCTCTGTATAAAGCGCTGGTAAGGCCGCACTTAGAATATTGTGCACAGTTCTGGGCTCCGGTGCTCAGGAAAGACATATTGGAGCTAGAGAGGGTACAAAGGAGGGCGACTAAGGTAATAAAGGGAATGGAGGGACTAGAATACCCAGAGAGGTTGTCAAAATTAGGCCTATTTACATTGGAAAAGAGAAGGCTTAGGGGAGACCTCATAAACATGTATAAATACATCAGGGGGCAGTACAGAGATCTCTCCCATGACCTGTTTATACCAAGGATGGTGACTAAGACGAGGGGGCACACTATGCGTCTGGAGGAAAGGAGGTTCCTGCACCAGCATAGAAGGGGATTCTTTACGGTCAGAGCCGTGAGACTCTGGAACTCTCTGGGAGAGGAAGTGGTGATGTCCAACTCACTTAAAGAGTTCAAGAGAGGCCTGGACGCCTTTCTTGAGAACAATAAAATTACATCTTATGCTTAGTTAATTAATCCAGGGATTTAATCTTACTGCCAGATTGGTGTCGGGAAGTGAATTTTTCCTCAGTGATGTAAATTGGCCTATACCTCATGTTTTTTTGTTGCCTTCCCCTGGATCAACGCTGCGGAATAGCTGCAGTGCACAAGAAATAGGCTGAACTGGATGGACGCTTGTCTTTTTTCGGCCTTATAAACTATGTAACTATGTAATCAAGAAGAAGAGGGCAGCACCGGAGGGGAAAAGCAACAGCTCTCTGGATAATGACAGAAAAAGTATTGTTAAATATGTGCTTTCCTGCCCTATTCTGCTATACCTCAGGTTTCTTAAAGGGGTTTTCACACAAACAAAAGTTAATTTTAAAAATTGTCTGTGTCTGACTTTGTACGGAACATACCACAGCTCCTGGGCGGGGGGGGGGAGCAAAAGACAATACAGACATTACAGCACGGAATCGCAGAGGATTCATTTTGTGAGGTAAAACATTTCACTGCCTGTTTTTAAACAATATTTTCCCTTACAAAATGAACCCGCTGTGATTCCCTGCTGTAATATCTGTATTGTCTTTTGCTTTCCCTCCTGCTCAGGAGCTGTGATATATTCCATACACAGAAAGACACAGCCATGGATTAAAATGAATTTTTGTTCGTGGGAAAACCCCCTTTAAGTACATTCTTACTGATAGGTACTTTTAAAGGAGGAGAAAGTTTAAAAAAAAAGCAAAATAATTTTTTACCAATTGTTTAAAGGGGTTGTCACATGAACAAAGTACACTGTAATCAATAGATCTTGGAATAAAAAGTTGTGTGTGCATGTAGGGGATCTGTGTATGTAAGTAGGAGAGCTGTGTGTGTATGTAGGAGAGATTTGTGTATGTAGGAGAGCTATATATATGTAGGGGAGCTGTGTGTATGTAGTAGAGCTGTGTGTATAAGGTACAAGAAGTCAGGATAAAACAAAAAAATATCTTACAAAATATAAGCTATACACAGTTACAGCACATTAAAATATTTATTTGTGCCAGAAGATACATCTGATCAAAAAAATCCTAGCAGCATTTACTAAAACTAAAAAAGAATTCTTTAGTTTAAAGGTCAATTAAGATAATTGGAGATAATTCCAAGATTTACTCTACTAAGGCATGGGAGCTGTGCATTGTATAATTCAATAACACAGCTTTCATCTGAAGATATTTGATAATGAGATTTATACAAAATTAAATATATTACAATATAATCAAAGAAAAAACATCAGTCTCTGTGTTGTCTCTGTTTTTCACCCCAAACTAATAGTTTGGCTTCGCACATGTCATATATGGTGTGGGCACTAATGTAAATCCAACACCAGGCTTGAGATTGAGGTCTTCTGTGGAAACTCCTGGAGGCGGATAGAAAGTAAATGCTTGAAGAAGTCCAGTAAAAAACAGGAAAAGTTCCATCTTGGCTAAAGCTTCCCCGACACAAGCTCTTCTTCCTGTCGAAATGGGATTAGTGAGTTAACAATCTCATGTTGATAGTAGATTTTGACCCTAACACTTGTAGTAATGAAATAAATTGGATATAATACATACTTTCCAACTCTCTCTGAATGATTGGCAGTTTCCTGGAAAAAAGGAGACCTCCAGGAATTCAAATAAGATTCATAGAAGCCCCTGGAAAGCATTGATGGCTAAATGTTTTTTGTTCATGGTTTCAGGATGTTTCATATACAGACCATGCCCCAGTGTACTTAGAATATTACAATAATACTTCATCCTCCACAAGGATGTCAATTGAGTGTCCAGTTCTTGAAAAGTGATAACAAGTTTGTGTTATGATCTGCTAAAAGCACTAAGGAATAAAGTCCTTTAATTGAAATAAACACACAATTCTTTATTGTTCTAAATTAAACCATACTTACCATCACACCCATTCCAGCTGAAGCCAACGATCTCCTGCAATAAAAGAAAAATAATAAACCAACCTCATCCTTACCTTTCCATGGTTCCCACGACAGCTTCAGCTCTGCTACATCGAGATGACAGGCTGGACCGCAGCAGAACGCTGCCATCCAGCCTGTCATCCCGCGGACACTGAGAAGCACAGGCATGCTTGTGCTCCTCACTGTCTCGTTGTGACGGCATCCAGATGAGCCGATGTCATGTCCAATGAACTCGGCTCACCTCATGCACGTCACTGACAGCGTGGGAAAATTCTCACGCTGAAGTGCTGAGTGCAGAAGAATTCTCCCACGCTGTCAGTGACGTGCATGAGGTGAGCTCATGTCCAATGAACTCAGCTCACCTCATGCACCTCACTGACAGCGTGGGAAAATTCTCCTGCACTCAGCGCTTCAGCGTGAGAATTTTCCCACGCTGTCAGTGACGTGCATGAGGTGAGCCGAGTTCATTGGACATGACCTCGGCTCATCTGGATGCCGTCACAGCGAGACAGTGAGGAGCGCAAGCATGCCTGCGCTTCTCAGTGTCCGCGGGATGACAGGCTGGATGGCAGCGTTCTGCTGCGGTCCAGCCAGTCATCTCGATGTAGCAGAGCTGGAGCTGTCCTGGGAACCATGGAAAGGTAAGGATGAGGTTGGTTTATTATTTTATTTTTATTACAGGAGATCGTTGGCTTCATCTGGAATGGGCGTGACGGTAAGTATGGTTTAATTTAGAACAATAAAGAATTGTGTGTTTATTTCAATTAAAGGACTTTATTCTGGGTGTTTGTGTTTTTTTTAACTTTGACTATGGGGTTAGTAATGGAGTTGTCTTATAGATGCCTCTCCATTACTAACCTGGGCTTGATGTCAGCTGGCATTATAAGCTGACATCAACCCCAGCCCTATTACCCCACTGCCACCGCTACAGGGCAGTGGGAAGAGCGAGGCTAAGTGCCAGAATTGGCGCATCCTATGGATGCGCCATTTCTGGGGCGGCTGACGGCTGGTGTTTCTAGCCTGGGAGGGGGCCAATATTCATGGCACCCTTCCTGAGCTATTAATATCAGCCCCCAGCTGTCTGCCTAGCCTGTGCTAGCTATTAAAATAGGGGGGACCCCACGTCATTTTTTTGGGGGGAACCCCCATTTTAATAGCTAGTAAAGGCTAAGTATTCAGCTGGGGGCTGATATTAGTAGCCTGGTAAGCTCCGTGGGCATTACCCCCTTCCGAGGCTTCAAACAATCTGCCCCAGCAGTCTGCTTAACCTCCGCTAGAGCCTAAAATTATGGGGGATCCCACGCCAATTTTTATTTTAATAAATCCTTTATTTTAACACTAAATGACAAGTACAGTAACCAACACTGTCACTGTACTTATTATAAATGTGACTGACATGTTTCTATCTATCTAATCTATGTGTGATGCTCTATCTTTCTGTTCTAAATTGTCGGGTACCGCTGCTGAATTGCCGGCCGGCTTTTTTAAAGAGACAGTGCATGAAAACACTATTATTTTTTAAAATAAATCCTTTACACTAAATGACAAGTACAGTAAGCAACACTGTCACTGTACTTATTATATATGTGACTGACATGTTTCTATCTATCTAATCTATGTGTGAAGCTCTATTCTTTCTGTTCTAAATTGTCGGGTACAGATGCTGAATTGCCAGCCGGCTTTTTTAAAGAGACGGTGCATGAAAACACTAATATTTTTTTTAATAAATCCTTTACACTAAATGACAAGTGCAGTAACCAACACTGTCACTGTGCTTCTTATATGTGTGACTGACATGTTTCTATCTATCTAATCTATGTGTGATGCTCTATTCCTTCTTGTCTAAATTGTCGGGTACCGGTGTATGCCGCTGCTGAATTTGCCGGCCGGCTTTTTTTAAAGAGAGTGTCTTCTGAGCAGTTTGTCAGCTTTTGGACACCTTTGCAGGTGTTTTCTATGTGTTTCTATGTGTTTTTGTTTGCCTGCCATTGGTTTTAACGGTGTTCGACGGTGTTCTAAGGTGTTCGACGAACAGTTCGACGAACAGTTCCTCGAACATCCCGGTGTTCGACGAACCGAACCCGAACACTATGGGGGTGGCTCAACACTAAACGGGACCTGATCCTGTGATCAGACCCGCTAAAGTCCTTGGCTAGTCTGAACGAAGACCTATAGATGTGAGGAAGGGATCCCTACAAGAACTAGGGACTGGGAGAAAGATGGACACCTCCTAGCAGAAATTGTGCAGTAAAAAGACAAACAAACAACATAGAACATAGAGGTCCGAAGACCTAGCAAAACTGACTGAGAAAGGTTACAAAGCACCTGGCTAGCTAAAGAGTAGAAATTACAATGAAGTCCAGCAAGGCCAGGAGGGCGGAGCAGGATTAAATAGGCAAAAAAGGTCATGTGACCAGCAAGATAGAAAAAACCTAACAGGAGAGTTCTAACAGTACCCCTCTTCTATGAGGATCCTCCGGATCCCCTAGGCCCAGTCTTATCAGGAAACCTCTTGTGAAACGCTCTGACAAGTCTGGAAGCAGAAACATCATCCGCCCTCACCCATGAGTTATCCTCGGGACCGAAACCCTTCCAAGCGACGAGATACTGTAAACTCCCTCTATGCCATCTAGAACCCAGGATGCGGGAAACTTCATATTCCCCGTCCTCCACCACCGGAGGAACAGTTGCAGTGGCGTCTCTATTAGATACATCAGCTTTTTTCAATAGAGAAACATGAAACACTGGATTAATCTTCCAGTAGGTGGGAACCTCCAACCTAACAGCAGATTGGTTAACTACCTGAAGCACCTTAAAGGGCCCTACAAACTTGGGATCCAATTTTTTAGAAGGAATCCTCAACCGCAGATTCTTAGAGGACAACCAAACCATGTCACCAATAGCAAACAAAACCTCTTGCCATTTCCTATCAAAGTACCTCTTAGATTTTTTGTTAGCCTCCTGAAGATTACCACGCACATCCGACCAAACTCTCTACAAATCACCGGAAAAACTCTCCACCTCAGGCACAGCCGATACCAATTTGGAGAATGACCCAAAAGACGGATGTCTCCCAGAACAACAAAAAAAAGGCGAACACCCAGCAGAAGAGGATGTATGGTTGTTAAGAGCAAATTCAGCAAGTGGCAGAAACTCAGACCACCCCTCTTGATTGTCTGCCACAAAACAACACAAGAAATGCTCAACATCCGGGTTCTTCCTTTCTGTCTGGCCATTAGACTCACGATGATATCCAGATGAAAATGACAAGTGAACTCCCAACCTGTCACAAAAGGCAAGCCAAAAACGAGCCACGAACTGAGGTCCCCTATCAGAAACAATGTCAGTAGGAACGCTATGTAGTCTGACAATCTCCTTGACAAAGGCCTTAGCGAGTGTCTTAGCGCAGGGCAATCTGATGAAGGGAACCAAGTGACACATCTTGCTAAAACGGTCCACGACCACCCAGATGACCGTTAAACGCTCAGAGGGGGGAAGGTCAGTAATAAAGTCCATAGCCAGATATGTTCAAGGTGCACTAGGAACCTCCAGAGGACAAAGCAACCCCGCAGCAGGAGTATGTGAAGACTTAGATCTAGCACACACAGTACACTGACACACCCACTTAATGACTTCCTTCTGCCATCCAGGCCACCAAAAACTGCGACCTACAAGTCTCTTGGTCTCAGAAATTCCTGGATGACCTGCCAACTGAGACTCATGACACTCAAACAAATCTCTCTTAAAGGTCCTAGGCACAAACAACCTCCCATGGGGAGTGTTAGACGGGGCATTCTCCTGTGCTTTAAGAATCTCATCTTCCAAAATGGAGTCAGTCCAATGCAGCAATCACAACACCTTCTTGTAAAATGCTCTCTTCCTCCTCAGCACCGACCATGGGAGAAAAGCTGCGAGACAAAGCATCAGCTTTAACATTCTTGGTACCCAGGATGTAAGTAACGGAAAAATTAAACCGCAAGAAAAAAAGTGCCCACCTAGCCTGACGGGCATTCAAGCGCTTGGCAGCAGCAAGGTAAATCAGATTTTTATGATCAGTGAAAACCTGAATGGGAAATTCAGCACCTTCCAAGAGATGACGCCAGTGTTCAAATGTGACTTTAATAGCCAGCAATTCCCGATTGCCAATATCGTAATTAAGTTCAGTCTCAGAAAATTTTAAAAAAAAAAAAGCACAGGGATGTACTCCATCCTTGATTTCCTGAGACAACACCGCACCGACCCCCACAGAAGAAGCATCAACTTCAACCAAAAACGGTTTAGTCACATCAGGCTGCATAAGTATGGGGGCACAGCTGAACCTCTCCTTTAGAAACACAAAAACTTCAGTGGCCTCAGTAGACCAATGAACCGTATTAGCACCTTTCCTGGTGAGATCGGTCAGTGGTTAAACAATAATAGAAACATTTTTAATGAATTTTCTATAATAATTGGCGAAACCCAAAAACCTCTGTATCGATTTCAAACCAATAGGCCTAGGCCATTCCTGCACAGCTTGTACTTTCACTGGGTCCATCTCAAAGCCCTCGCTGGAGATAATGTAGCCCAAAAAACTAATTCTCTGTACAGCGAACTCATATTTCTCTAGCTTAGCAAAAAGCGAATTGTCAATTAATAACTGTAATACCTCACGTACGCTCTGCCAATGAGACTCCAAATCCGGCGAATAAATCAAAATGTCATTCAAATACACAACCACATTTTTGCCGATCAAAGATGGACACCTCCTAGCAGAAATTGTGCAGTAAAAAGACAAACAAACAACATAGAACATAGAGGTCCGAAGACCTAGCAAAACTGACTGAGAAAGGTTACAAAGCACCTGGCTAGCTAAAGAGTAGAAATTACAATGAAGTCCAGCAAGGCCAGGAGGGCGGAGCAGGATTAAATAGGCAAAAAAGGTCATGTGACCAGCAAGATAGAAAAAACCTAACAGGAGAGTTCTAACAGTTTGACCTTGCTCCCTTTCTTTGCCCTAGATACGGGTATGGTATTTGGAAATTATTGTTGATCTTTATGAGCTTAAGTACCTAAGAGAATGCCAAGCAGCATATTACAACATTTTTAACTATTGGTTTCAACTCTTAAATGCACACATGCTTGGGGGTCCTCGTTCAAACAACTTTGCCTTGGTCAAGGTATTTTGTCAAAGGGCCAGAGAAGCAAACTGAATTTGTGTCCCAGGTGAAGGAAAACACAGTGAAGGCTTTGGTAAATGTACTGGCTGTCATGGGGTCTTTGACACAGAACTTTCCTTTATTCCCTACGTAAAATCACTCACTAGCTTCTGTAATCTGCTCCCTCCTATTCATCTGTCTACACATCCTTCATGCATGCAATAGCACACGGTAACTGTGCTTGAATAGATACTGACCGATGATGGAATCATACAGTTTTATGAAAACCCTTATTTATTATAATGATGGCTGGACCGTACATAACAAGCACGTGCACCTATTGTGTCCCCCTATTTCCTTATAGATTGTAAGCTTGCAAGCAGAGCCCTCACTACTCCTGTAACTGTTGAACTGTGTGTTACTTTGTATTGTTTTTATTGTCTATACATGTCCCCTATTAATTGTAAAGTGCTATGGAATATGTTGTTGCCATATAACTAAAACTATTATTATTACTCTAGGCTATATTGCAAAAAAATTATAAAGCGCTTATGCATATGCTGAGCATCTTAATAAGACCATAGAAAATTTTTGAACTTTTTAGAGGATAAAATATGAGATTTAGAAAACATATATTTAGAAAATATTTTGTCAGTTGAATAACATGTGAAATGATTTCATTTTTCATCTTAATGATACTTACCTACTGAGAACGGCATAAATGCATCATTTCGCACAAATTTCCCATTTTCATCCAAGAAGTGATTAGGATTGAAATCATAGGGAGTTTTCCATTGAGTCTTGTCATAGAGAACTGATGTCAGGAATGGCACAACTTCTGTACCCTTTGAACAATAAATCACCAAATATCTGTTTTTATGATATGCATTTCAAAAACATGAGATTATTTGGATGGCTGTAGACTCTATAACAGTCCCTTTTAATAATAGGTAAACGCATACAATAGTTTAGCATAAGGGAATTTTTTTATAAACTCACTTTTGGGATGAGGTAACCCCGCAAATACACATCAGTTGGAGTTGAGTGTGACACGTTCAATGGGATAATATTGCAAAACCTTTGAATTTCATGTATTACTGCATCAGTATAAGGCATTTTCCTCCGATCTTCAGCTGTCAGCAGTTGTCCTGGTTCAATATGTATTTTAATTTCCTCCTGTACCCTTGCTATAAAGCAAAAGAAAACATATTGTGCTATATTTTGTACTAGCACAACAATACCAATGCATTTAATTAATAGATTATAGGCTTTTATTACGACTTGCATCGGCTGTCAGTCAGTGCTGGGGCATGATTACAGCTGCCCACTCACTATGTTCTGAGCAGTGA
Source organism: Phyllobates terribilis (assembly GCF_046119375.1). Taxonomy (NCBI): domain Eukaryota; kingdom Metazoa; phylum Chordata; class Amphibia; order Anura; family Dendrobatidae; genus Phyllobates; species Phyllobates terribilis. The sequence continues at coordinate 343,569,439 of NW_027362769.1, read as the reverse complement.
CTGAAGCCATGCCTCTATGACTGAAAGCAAGAGACTACCTAGAGGAATAAAATTAATTTGCTCTCAGTAACCGAACTTTCAGTGCAACAGCGGGGCAGCTTTGGAATTCTGCTTAAATGGAGTGGAGATCAAGCATGGTTGTTGCCGCTCCGATCATTCTCTATAGGACTGCTGGAGATTACATCAAGAATTCCCAGTATACTCTTTCGTGTAGCAAAGTTCTAAAGCTTGGAGAGACTAAAATTACTTTTTTTATTGCCTATGAAAAAATGCTATTTTATGTGAAATCTAAATGTCACACTGCCAAAAATCACATGTCCCCTGTGTTAAGGTGGCTGACAGCATCATCCTAAAACATTAGAAAATATAAAACATGCAATAAATACAAAAAAATATATACTAGAATTACCTCAACTTAGTTGATAACTTGTAAATACAATTATAGTAAAACCTGCTTGAGAGAACCACCCAAAATTACATTTAAAATTGACTTCTACAGGGGTGTCCATCCAAAAGATGGCCTTAAACATTATATGGAATATGATGGAAAAGTGAATAAATAACAGAAAATCTGGGTAAAGTAATAGCCTTCAGAAAGAGGTGATTTTATGGTTTGTAGAGACTGTATCAGTACACCTACAGTCTTATATAACCTTTAAAAATATAGCAAGAATTACTTTGAATCTCCGGATACTTCATCATCAATAAAATTCCCCAGCGGATTGTTACAGATGTAGTTTCAGTCCCAGCACTAAAGAGATCCAGGACGCAAGTAAGTAGATTTTCTTCATTAAAATGTGTCTCAGCTTTTGTTGATTCCTAAAAATAAATAACACAAATTTTCCCCATGTTACTATAATCAGCTGGCTCCAAGGCAATTATAACTAGTGTTGAGCGATACCTTCCGATATAGGGAAATATCGGATCAGATTTGATCGGATCGATACCCAAAAAGTATCGGATATCGCCGATTCCGATACCGGAAACCAATGCAAGTCAATGGGACAGAAATATCGGAATAAAAATAAACCCTTTCTTTCCTTGTAGGTTAATTTTACATGGAGGAAAACAACTAAGAATAATGTAGAATGTATTGGGGGAGGTGGGGGAGACAATAAAGGCATAGAGGTTTAGCCCAATCAAATGGAATAGCAAGAATTAATTTTTTTTTTAAGACGTTCTGAGTTACGGAAATATTGACTATGTTAAGTATTTTTAAATTTTGTCAGATATTTATGTTTCACTACTTCCATGCTCTTCACCTTCTTTTTTACTTCTCCCACACTTTCTCTTTCATCATCCTCAGCATCAGCATCTTTTTCATCAACTTCTTCACCTTCGTATTATTCTTTTTTTTTTACATTCTTCATATTCTTCTTATTCAACTATTATTCTTTTTCATATTCTACTTCTTCATCTTCTTCATCTTCTTCATCATATTCTTATTTGTGACAGGCATTCCTGTAGTTGTTATCTATAAAAGTTTGAACATTACACCTTTCGTTCTGCCGGTCACAAAAGATATACAACAGGATTTGTCGGCATTCAGTTTGGCCTGCAGCAGCAGGTCTTTTCCAGGGGCACCACGAGGAGGAACGGACTCACCCCCATACACTGTTGAGTCATCTTCTGCTTATAATTTAGATATTATCTTTTGCTCTGATTTTTAGTCTTATGCTTAATGTTCTTCCGCTTTTTGTTCTGCAGCTTCTTGTACTTCTGCTTCTTGGTTTTCTGTCTCTTGTTCTTCTGTATCTTGGTGAGTTTCTTCTTCTTCTTCTTTGTCCTCTTGGTCATCTTCTTGGTCTTCTTCGGGGTGGTCTTCTAGGTCGACGTGTTCAGGGTCGTTGTCTTCGGGGTCCTCGTTTTCTTCGGGTTGGTCTTCAGGGTCCTCGTCTTCAGGGTCCTCATCAGGGAGATCCAGAGTGATTACCAAGAACCATTTCAAAAAGCTTGAACTTGGAAATGTAGCAGAAGGTAAAAGAAGGCTGAGGAACTACCTAGGACCAGCTGACTGTGCAGGAACCCGGATGGGTAGCAGAAGGTACAAGAGCCAATGGAACTACCGAGGACTAGCTGACGGTACTGGAACTCGGTTACTAAGCAGGAGGTACCTGTGCCAGAAAGCACTACCAAGGACCAGCAGACGTTGGTGGAACTTGGATACCAAGAAGGAGGCACCTAAGTCAAAGGCACTGCCGAGAACCAGCTGACGGTACTGGAACCCGGATGGGTAGCAGAAGGTACAAGAGCAAATGGAACTAACGAGGACCAGCTGACGGTACTGGAACCCGGATGGGTAGCAGAAGGTACAAGAGCCAATGGAACTACCGAGGACCAGCTGACGGTACTGGAACTCGGTTACTAAGCAGGAGGTACCTGTGCCAGAAAGCACTACCAAGGACCAGCAGACGTTGGTGGAACTTGGATACCGAGAAGGAGGCACCTAAGCCAAAGGCACTTCCGAGAACCAGCTGACGGTACTGGAACCCGGATGTTTAGCAGAAGGTACCCATGTAAAAAAAGGTTTCAAGGCCGCGAGCCGGCCGCAGTTACCAAAACCCACAGTCCTACAGGGGGGTGCTTGTCCTATTGGCACTATTGAACCAGCCTTCATTGCCAGATCCCGCAGCCCACATAGGAGTCACCTAAACTGCAGGCACCATAGAGTTGGCTAACCCGACCACAACACGACAGGACAACGCATTGGAGGCAAAGTGACGTTGACACTAACCGGAAACAGCTGGCATGTTGCAACCAGGCTGGGCAGGAGGGAGTACCCGTGCCAAAGACACTGCTGAGAACCACCTGACGGCACTGGAACCCGGATGGGTAGTAGAAGGTACAAGAGCAAATGGAACTGACGAGGACCAGCTGACAGTACTGGAACCCGGATGGGTAGCAGAAGGTACAAGAGCCAATGGAACTACCGAGGACCAGCTGACGGTACTGGTACTCAGTTACAAAGCAGGAGGTACCTGTGCCAGGAAGCACTACCAAGGACCAGCAGACTTTGGTGGAATTTGGATACCGAGAAGGAGCCACCTAAGCCAAAGGCACTGCCGAGAAGACGATACTGGAACCCGGATGGGTAGTAGAAGGTACAAGAGCAAATGGAACTAACGAGGACCAGCTGACTGTGCTGGAACCCGGATGGGTGCCAAAGACACTGCTGTGAAACAGCTGGCGGTGCTGGAACCCAGGGTAATTACTAAAAACAGAGTGGAGCCAGAGGCGGAATTAGAGGAACTTTAAAATCTGTAGTGGTGTAAATGTGGACAGAGCAGGAGAATTTGCCGGACACACAGCTGGGGATCAGCTGACGTTACTGAACCCCAATAATACTGGAGCAAGCGTTGACTGTGCAGACGGCACTTCAGAGCAGCAACTAGTGGTATTGGAGCCCAGGGAAAATTCTAAAAACAGAGGAGCCAGAGGTGTAATTGGAGCAAGTTTTAAATCAGTAGTACAGTGGATGTGGACAAAGCAGGAGAAATTGCCGAACACACAGCTGGGGATCAGCGGAGGTTACTGAACCCCAATAACACTGGAGCAAGCGTTGACTGTGCAGACGGCACTTCTGAGCAGCAACTAGCGGTATTGGAGCCCAGGGTAAATTCTAAAAACAGAGGAGCCAGTGGTGTAATTGGAGCAACTTTAAAATCTGTAGTAATGAGAATGTGGATAGAGCAGGAGAAATTGCCGTCCGCACAGCAGGGGAACAGCTGACGTTACTGAACCCCAATAATACGGCAGCAAGTGTTGACTGTGCAGACGGCACTTCCGAGAGCCAACTGGCGGTGTTGGAGCTCAGGGATAATACTGAAAACAAAGGAGCCAGTGGTGTAATTGGAGCAACTTTAAAATCTGTAGTAGTGAGAATGTGGCAGAGCAGGATAAATTGCCGTCCGCACAGCAGGGGAACAGCTGACATTACTGAACCCCAATAACACGGCAGCAAGTGTTGACTGTGCAGACAGCACTTCTGAGCGCCAACTGGCGGTGTTGGAGCTCAGGGATTACAGTTCAGGTGGTAGAAACATGAACACAACAGGAGACCTGGATACTGTTGCCAACCAATTATTTATTCTGGAAGAGGACTGGCAAATTTATGAGAGATCCAGGCCTTTTACATTTTGAGAAAAGTCAGCCGGTCAAAGTTATCGGAGGATAGTCGCATGCGACATTTTGTTAGTACACCACCTGCGGCACTAAAGACGCGTTCCGATAATACACTAACAGCAGGGCAAGCTAGCACCTCCAATGCATACTGACTAAGCTCTGGCCATGTATCCAGCTTACAGACCCAAAACTTGAAGGGAGAAGAGCCGTCTGGGAGTACACTGAGTGGGCAAGACATGTAGTCTGTCACCATCTGCCGGAAACGTTGCCTCCTGCTGACTGGAGCCGTCTGTGATGGTGTAGACATTTGTGGCGGTGGGGACACAAAACTTTGCCACATTTCGGGCATACTGGTCTTGCCTTGTGTTGAGGCACTGCTTTTGCTCCCTCTTTGTGCAGAGCTTCCTCCACTGCCTAGACGCACTGAGCTGCTTTGTAAAGCACTAGCAGCACTGCTCTCGGTTGGAATGGAGAACATGATGGAATGCACCAGTGCGTCTTGGTACTCCCGCATTTTACGCTCCCGGTTCAATGGTGTTAAGAGGCTTTGTAAGTTGTCCCGGTAGCGAGGATCTAGGAGGGTAGACACCCAATAATCAGCCGTGTTGAGAATGTGGGTGATGCGGCGGTCGTTTCTCAGTTACTGCTGCATGAAATCAACCATGTGCTGCAGACTGCCAACTGGCCAAGAAACGCTGTCCCCTGCTTGAGGCGTGATCTCTGCCTGCTCTGCATCACCCCACCCTCGCTCTAGATACTGACTACTAGAGGATTGTGTACCTCCCTCCTCTGGACAGATGTCTTCCTCATCCATTGACTCCTCCTCATCCTCCTTACAAAGTGTCCCCTGCCTAGGCCTTTGTGAGGAACCACGTTGCACAGACTGTAGAGAAGCAGATGGCATTTGTGACTCCTCATCCTCCACCTCTTCCAAAACCTCGTCCCTTAGTGCTTGCAGTGTTTTTTCAAGCAGGCAGATAAGGGGGATAGTCATGCTGACTAGTGCATCATCTGCACTCGCCATCTGCGTGGAATAATCGAAGGCACGCAAATGTCCTTCATAGAGGCCCACTCAGTGGTAGTGAAGTGTGAAAGGCGCGCACTGCGACTTGTTTGCGCCTGCTGCAGCTGGTACTCCATTACTGCTGCCTGCTGTTCACACAACTTCTCCAACATATGTAACGTTGAATTTCACCTGGTGGGTAGGTCACATATGATGTGATGTTCTGGAAGACGTAATCGGCGCAGCAGAGCTGCAATGCATGATCTTGCATTGCAAGTGAGCGCACTCTATGCGGACCTTGTGAAGCAGTGCATCAAGATCCGGATAGTCCCTCAAAAAACTCTGCACGACCAAGTTGAGCACATGTGCCAGACATGGGATGTGAGTGAGGTTGCCTAGGCCCAGAGCTGCCACCAGATTTCGGCCATTGTCACACACTACCATGCCTGGCTAGAGATTCGCTGGCACAAACCACACGTCGCTCTGCTGCTTGACGGCATTCCAGAGCTCCTGCGCTGTGTGGCTTCGATTCCCCAAAGAAATTAATTTTAATACGGCCTGTTGACGTTTGGCCATGGCTGTGCTCATATCGGTCATCATAACAGGTAACCGTTCACGGGTCGATGTGGAGGTAGACCGTGACGGCTCCTGCAGCGCTGATTCAGAGGAACTGGAGTATGAGGAGAAGTCAATGTTTACAGACTGGATTCCTGCAATCCTTGGAGTTGGCAGAACATGTACAGCGCCACTCTCAAGATCTGTACCCGGCTCCACAACATTTACCCAATGGGCAGTGAGGGAAAGGTATCGTCCCTGTCCATGCTTACTGGTCCACGCATCGGTTGTCAGATGGACCTTGCTACTGACAGCGTTTTGTAGCGCATGTTTAATTTTTGCCTCCACATGATTTTGCAGGGCAGGGACGGCTTGCCTGCTGAAATAAAAGCGGCTGGGCACGTTGTATTGTGGGACTGCCAATGCCATAAAGTTATGGAAGCTGTCAGTCTCCACCAGCCTGAATGATAGCATTTCAAGGGCCAGTAGTTTAGCAATGCCAGAATTCAGAGCCTGTGCTCGGGGGTGGTTTGCCGAGTATGGGTGCCTTTTCTCCCATGCCTGTGCTAACGATGGTTGTAGATTGGTCTGCGAGTATGAGGATGACTGGGAAAGTGGTGCTGTTGGTGGAATTACACTGTGTCTCTGTACAACAGTGCCAGAGATTCTTCCATGGCGATCCTGTGAGGAAGCCGAACCAGCTGTGTGTGAGCTGGAAGAAGAGGCTACAACATGAGCTGAAGAGGTGGTAGGTGGCGCTATAGGTTGGCCTAGGTCTTCAGTGTGTTTTGTAACTCCACCACGTGCTTGGTCCGCACATGTTTACCCATATTTGTGGTATTGAGGTTGCTGACACTTTTCCCTCTTTTCACCTTCTGATTACACAGCTTGCATTTGACAAAGCAAATGTCATCTGCAACTGTGTCAAAAAAGGACCAGGCACTGCAAGTCTTGGGAGCGCCCGCTTTGGATTTTGGAAGAGCCATGCTCCTAATGGGTGCCGAAGTAGAGGCTACAGGCAACCAAGTCTGCCCCCTCCCTCTCCCTCCTTTTTGGTCTGTTCGGGGAATCTCTTCCTCAGAGCTGCTCCCACCACCCTCCTGTCCCTCACGACATGATGGGTCAAGGACCTCATCATCTACAACACACTCTTCAAACAACTGCTTCTCCTGGGTAGTCTCGACAGTACAGTACACACCAGAAAGTGGCACCTGAGTCTCATCATCAGATGCGTACTGAGGTGTGCTGCTGACCATAGGCACTGGCCCACCCGCCTCTTCAGATTCAGAGAGACAAAATGGTTGCACATCACTGCATACTACCTCTTCTTCAAATTCTCGAATTCTGCTTGGCTGGCCTCCTTTTTCCAAGCCAAGAGATTCAGAGAACAGAAGTAGAGATGGCTCCTGTCCAGGGCTCTCTGACTGCCTGGGCAATTTGGTAGGTGGTGAAGAGACAGATGGGTGCTCTTCAGTGCTCAGGACCTGAGAGGATCTGGAACAAATTGAAGTCGATGCGTTAGCTGCCATCCATCCGAAAATGGCTTCAATCTGGTCCTCCCGCAGCAGTGGGGTACGGCTAGCTCCTACAAAGCTGCGCATAAAGGACTGTTCCCTGGTAAAACTGGGGGATGCTGAGTCACTGGTGCCCGCAGCAGGCACAGAATCCCCACGTCCTCTCCCTGCAGGCACAGAATCCTCACGTCCTCTCCCTGCAGAAACTCCACGCCCTCGACCACATGCCTTACTCCCTGCCTTCTTCATCTTGGTAGACTGATAAAGATAGGCAGAAAAGTACTAAGGTCTTAGTGTGCTTATTCCTGAATGGCTGCTAACAGGTATAAGAAACACTAATTTTATAAAGTGTGGACTAGACTTTAATATGAGCTAATATGGCCAACACAACTGTTAAGTGGAGTGTTTGGTGAACTTTATTTAGGTTTTTTTGTCACAAAAAGACACTGGATGTGCCCAAAAATGTAATACCGATAGTATCACAAACTTTTTGTAGCTATTACATTGAAGGAAGTTAACCTACAATGCAATAGATGAGGCTACAAAAAATAGGCTAATACTAATCTTGTTATGAACTGCTACAAGCACTAAGGAAAGATAGTAAGACTGTCCCTACAATAGGACTAAGCTGATTCCCTACGATGCAGCGGGGGACCTCTTCCTTGTGAACAGTCCCGCCTAAGTCCTCGGCTAGTCTGAACGTAGACCTATAGATATAAGGGAGGGGTCCCTACAAGAACTAAGGACTGGTATATAGTTGGACACCTCCAAGCAGAAATTGTAGCAGGAAAAAGACAAACAAAAAGTACAAAGTGGTCCAAGGACCAAGCAAACTACTGAGCAAGGTACAAAGCACCTGGCTAGCTCAAGAGTAAAGAAACACTGAAGTCCAGCAAGGCCAGATGGGCGGAGCTGGATTATATAAGCAGAAAGTCATGTAACCAACAAGACAGGAAAAAGACTAACAGGAGGGTTCTAACAGTACCCCCTCTTTTATGAGGATCCTCCGGAACCTCCAGGCCCAGGTCTATTAGGAAACCTCCTGTGAAACGCTCCGACAAGCCTAGGAGCAGAGACATAATCCGCTCTTACACAGGAGTTATCCTCGGGACTGAAACCTTTCCAAGCAACGAGATACTGCAGTCTCCCTCTATACCATCTAGAATTAAGAATGCGAGAAATTTCATATTCCCCGTCTTCCACCACCGGAGGAATAGGGACAGTGGCATCGCTATCCGAAACATCAGCTTTTTTCAATAAGGAAACATGAAACACCGGATTAATCTTCCAGGAGGTGGGAACCTCCAACCTAACAGCAGATTGGTTAACTACCTGAAGCACCTTAAAGGACCCTACAAACTTTGGGCCCAATTTCTTAGAAGGAATCCTCAACCGCAAATTCTTAGAGGACAACCAAACTATGTCACCAACCGTTAACAAAACCTCTTGACATTTCCTGTCAAAGTACCTCTTGGATTTTTTGTTAGCTTCTTGAAGGTTACCACGTACATCAGTCCAAACTCTCTCCAAATCACCGGAAAAATTCTCCTCCTCTGGCACAGCCGATACCAATTTGGAGAAAGACCCAAATGACGGATGTCTCCCAGTACAGCAAAAAAAAGGAGAACACCCAGCAGAAGAGGATGTATGGTTGTTAAGAGCAAATTCAGCAAGTGGCAGAAACTCAGACCACCCCTCTTGATTGTCAGCCACAAAACAACGCAAAAACTGTTCAACATCCTGGTTCTTTCTGTCTGTCCATTAGACTCAGGATGATATCCAGAAGAAAACGACAAATGGACTCCCAACCTGTCACGAAAAGCACGCCAAAAACGAGCCACAAACTGAGGTCCCCTATCAGAAACAATGTCGGTAGGAACGCCATGGAGTCTGACAATTTCCTTAACAAACGCCTTAGCGAGTGGCTTAACGCAGGGCAGTTTGATGAAAGGAACCAAGTGACACATCTTGCTAAAACGGTCCACGACCACCCAGATGACAGTGAAACCCTCAGAGGCAGGAAGTTCAGTAATAAAATCCATAGCAAGATGCATCCAAGGTGCCCTAGGAACCTCCAGAGGGCAAAGCAACCCTGAAGCAGGAGCATGTGAAGACTTAGATCTCACACACACAGTACATTGACGCACCCACTTAATGACTTCCTTCTGCCACCCAGGCCACCAAAAGCTGCGACCTACAAGTCTCTTAGTCGCAGAAATTCCTGGATGACCTGCCAACCGAGACTCATGACACTCCTCAAACAAATCTCTCCTAAAGTTCCTAGTCACAAACAACCTCCCATGGGGATTGTTAGATGGGACATCCTCCTGGGCTTTTCAGAATCCCATCTTCCAAAACGGAGTCCAATGCTGCTATCACAACACCTTCCTGTAAAATGCTCTCCTCCTCCTCGGTACCAACCATGGGAGAAAAGCTGTGAGATAAAGCATCAGCTTTAACATTCTTGGTACCCGGGATGTAAGTAACAGAAAAATTAAACCGCGAAAAGAAAAGTGCTCACCTAGCCTGACGGGCATTCAAGCGCTTGGCAGCATCAAGATAATTCAGATTTTTATGATCAGTGAAAACCTGAATGGGAAATTTAGCACCTTCCAAGAGATGACGCCAATGTTCAAATGCGAGTTTAATAGCCAGCAATTCCTGATTACCAACATCGTAATTAAGTTCGGTCTCAGAAAAATTTTTTTTAAAAAAAAGCACAGGGATGTACTCCATCCTTGTTTTCCTGAGCCAAAACAGCACCGACCCCCACGGAAGAAGCATGAACCTCGACCAAAAAAGGCTTGATCTCATCAGGCTGCATAAGGATGGGAGCAGAAATGAACCTCTCCTTGAGATACACAAAAGCTTCAATGGCCTCAGTAGTCCACAGAACCGTATTCGCACCTTTCCTGGTGAGATTGGTCAGTGGTTTAACAATTATAGAAAAATTCTTAATGAATTTTCTGTAATAATTGGCAAAACCTAAAAATCTCTGTATTGATTTCAAACCAATAGGCCTAGGCCATTCCTGCACTGCCTGAACCTTCACTGGGTCCATCTCAAAGCCCTCGCTGGAGATAATGTAGCCCAAAAAACTAATCCTCTGCACAGCGAATTCACATTTCTCCAGCTTAGCAAAAAGTGAATTGTCACTTAACAACTGCAATACCTCACGTACGCTCCGCCAATGAGACTCCAGATCCGGCGAATAAATCAAAATGTCATCCAAATACACCACCACATTCTTACCGATCAGCGGCCTTAGGTTGTCATTATTAAGGTTCTGAAAAAACGCTGGTGCGTTGGTAAGACCAAAAGGCATAACCACAGTCTCAAAATGACCCACCGGAGTGTTAAAAGCAGTTTTCCATTCATCACCTTCCTTCATTCATAACAAATTGTATGCCCCCTGGAGATCAATTTTAGAGAACCACTTGGCCCCTACTAACTGGTTAAACAAGTCAGGAATTAACGGCAGTGGGTAGGGATTGCGTACAGTAATTTTATTAATTAGCCGAAAGTCCAGACATGGACGTAAACCGCCATACTTTTTTTTTTTACAAAAAAAAATCCAACAGCCACAGGTGACTTAGAAGGTCTAATGTGACCGGCGGCCAAGCTTGTCTGTATGTACTCCTCCAAGGCCTTTCTCTCAGGGATAGTCAGATTAAATAAGCGACTCTTGGGAAGAGTAGCTCCAGGGACAAAATCAATGGTGCAATCATAGTCCCTATGAGGAGGCAAAACTTGCGACTCCTCCTCAGGAAAAACCTTCCAGAAATCCTGAATAGGTACAGGTAATTCCCCATTTTCCACAGCAGCAATGCGACCGTTACAACATTTATCATAACACTTAGGACTCCAAGACTTAATTTCATTGGTAGACCAGTCCAGAACAGGATTGTGCAATTTTAACCAAGGTAACCCCAAAACCACTGGAGAAGGCAAATTATTTAATACCGCCGAATCCAAATTCTCTTGGTGAATACCATTAATGGTGAGGGGAAATTCAAAAACCTTGTGAGTAATACATTTCAAAGGAGAGACAGCAACAGCAACCACAGAAATAGGAGATGACAAAAGTTTGGATTCTAATTTAAGTTTTTCCAAAAATCCCTTATGAATTACATTGAGTATAGAACCACAATCCACAAATACCCGAAATTGAATCAATTCCTCCTGGACTGAGGTGCTTCCAGAAAGAAATACCCCCTTTGAATTTAAACAGGCAATGCGGGTGAAACTGACCTTTTTTTTTTCTTTGTTCAAACGAAGCACACAGTTCTTAATAAAGTGGTCTGACTTACCGCAATAAAACATAATCCCTTAGCAAATCTGCGGTCTTTTTCCTGAGAGCGGGGTGACATCGCCCCAATCTCCATCGGTTCTCCGCCGTCCGAGCAGACCCTCTGAAGACTGGAAGCAGCAATAGCAATAGATTTCTCTTCATTAACCCTAGCACACAGTCTCCTGTCCACACGTATAGCTAATTGCATTGCCTCCTGCAAGGTTCTAGGTGTTGGAAAGGCAATCAGCAGATCCTTAACCCTTTCACCTAGCCCAGCAAGAAATTGACATTTCAATGCTGAATCGTTCCATTCCACCTCAGCAGACCATCTACGGAAGTATGTACAATAATTTTCCACATCACCTGATCCCTGCTTCAAACTTCTCAATTCAGTTTCAGCTTATGAGACTCGATCAGGATCGTCATACAAAGACCCCATAGCAGAAAAAAAATCTTCCACTGATGTAAAACACGGATCATTAGGTTGGAGAGAAAAGGCCCATGCCTGTGGTTCTTTGCGCAAAAGTGACATTATAAACCCAATGCGCTGTGATTCATTCCCAGAGGATCTGGGTCTTAAACAAAAATATAATAAACAAGCATTTTTAAAGGAAAAAAAATCTTGCTGTTAACCATAAGAAAAATCTGGAAGTCTTACCTTCGGCTCCACAAAATGCGCTCCGGGACAGCTACTCACGTGTTGTTGGAGCTCAGCCACCTCCAAAGACAGTCCCTGCAGGCGTTGGGCCAACTCCTGAACCGACACCATGCTGAAATCTGGATTTCTTCCTTAGAATGTTTTATTAGTTTTTAAGGCTGGACTTACTGTTATGAACTGCTACAAACACTAAGGAAAGATAGGAAGATTGTCCCTACAATAGGACTAAGATGATTCCCTACGATGCAGCGGGGGACCTGTTCCTTGTGAACAGACCCGCCTAAGTCCTCGGCTAGTCTAAACGCAGACCTATAGATATAAGGGATGGGTCCCTACAAGAACTAAGGACTGGGATATAGTTGGACACCTCCTAGCAGAAATTGTAGCAGGAAAAAGACAAACAAAAAGTACAAAGTGGTCCAAGGACAAAGCAAACTACTGAGTAAGGTACAAAGCACCTGGCTAGCTCAAGAGTAAAGAAACACTGAAGTCCAGCAAGGCCGGGCGGGCAGAGCTGGATTATATAAGCAGAAAGTCATGTGACCAACAAGACAGAAAAAACACTAACAGGAGGGTTCTAACAAATCTGGCAGGGGATGCAGGGCACAATGTTGCAGAAAGGCTCCTCTAACTACTCCTATATAGTGTGTTTGGAACCAATTTAGCTGAATACGGATGGAACCACCACACTAATAGGAGAAAACAGGAGAAATTATGAATTGGCAAAAAAGGACAATGTATGAGGCAGTGACACACACTGAGTGCACTACAACCAGACGTGGCTGAAGCACACACTGCAGGGTGAGCTGCACTCACACACACAGACCTTGCAGACAGCGGTGAACAGTGCAGGTGCAGAGCACTGTGCACTAGCGCTGCAAGACAAAAAAAAATTCTCTATCTACTCCTATATAGTGTGTTTGGAACCAATTTAGCTGAATACGGATGGAACCACCACACTAATAGGAGATATCAGGAAAAATTATGAATTAGCAAAAAAGGACAATGTATGAGGCAGTGACGCACACTGAGTGCACTACAACCAGACGTGGCTGAAGCACACACTACAGGGTGAGATGCACTCACACACACAGACCTTGCAGACAGCGGTGAACAGCACAGAGAACTGTGCACTAGCGCTGCAAGGCACAGCGATTTATAAAGTAGCTTGGGTAAAGCAGAATAGACCAAATAGGTAGCTAAAACTGTCCCTCAGAACAACAGCGTCCTATCCCTAACTGCATTCACAGCAGAGTGAGCTGAAAATGGCGGCAGCGGCTTTTATAGTGCATCATGACATCATTTCAGCAGCCAATCACAGCCATGCCATTAGTTAAGATGCCTACATGCCTAACAGGATGTGCCCACACTTCTTAGGATCCTCATTGGCTGAATAAAATGAAACTGGCTCATTGCATTATGGGAACTTCCGATTCCGGTTTACGATATTGCAAAAGTATCGGAATTAAGTATCGGAATTCCGATACCGCGAATATCGGTCGATACTCGATATTTCAGTATCGGAATGCTCAAAACTAATTATAACTAGAGATGAGCGTTGTTCAACTCGAACTGTTCGCCAATCTCAAATTCGAGCTGTTTTAGGCGGTGTTCGAGCCGTTCGGCGAACACGAACGATTTGAAAAAAATTCGGCTGTTCGAGGTTATGTTCGATAACTGTTCGTGCACCAAAATCATAGCTGGATTTTTTCTCATTAATGCTGAAAATTAATGTTAATATGCAGTTTGAGTGTACAGCAGGGTGGGGAGAGGGGCAGGGGATGGATCTCTGCAGGAATAATAAAAGATCTCCATTTTTTTTTCTATTTCCCGCATTTACAGTGGGGAGGTCTAATCTGTCAGCCTATCAGCAGAGCACACACGGAGCGAACTGCTTTTTTTCACACAAGCAAGGGCAAGTGTCATTGGCAGTGTATGTCACATGTCCTTGCCCTATAAGACCCAGCCATTTTCCCCGGCGCCACCATTTTCTCACTGCTGCAGCTGCGTGTTAGACGGCACCGCTGTTGCTGTGTGCGCTATACCTTGTTAATTTAAAGCCAATTTTCGCACAAATCTACAGATAGCTTGGGAGTAGGGAAGAGTTGTGATTGCAGTCCCTTTAAGGACTACGTTACATCATTTCCTACGACTTTTATCAGGCTGGTCTGTGCTCTTAAATAGATAGGTTGGGAGTAAAGACTAATTGTAATTGCAATCCTTTTCAGGACTAAGTTACATCAGTTCCTATCAGTTTTTGCCAGGCAGGTCTGTGCCAGTGCTGTGCAAGTTTTTTTCAAAGCATTTGGCTAAATCTAGGAAAGCTAATCCTTTTTGGCCTATTGCAGAATGTGTTAGTCAGTGGAGTAGCCTATCTGTTTTGCAAGCTACACCACCTGTGTATAGAATACCAATTTTTTTACTGCACCTAGTGAAGTAAAACCTTTTGGGCATAGCATCATTCTATTAGTCCATCTATACTGACCTCCATAAGGTTGCAAATTGAATATAATATTTTTCTGCATGTAGCTCTGAAAAAATATTTGGCCTTCTAGCAGTGTGTGGGACTTGTTCTATTAGTCCATCTATACTGACCTCCATCAGGTTGCAAATTGAATATAATTTTTTTCTGCAGCTAGCTCTGAAAAAATATTTGTGCTTCTAGCAGTGTGTGGGACTTGTTCTATTAGTCCATCTATACTGACTTCCATCAGGTTGCAAATTGAATATAATATTTTTCTGCATCTGGCTCTGAAAAAATATTTGACCTTCTAGCAGTGTGTGGGACTTGTTATATTAGTCCATCTATACTGACCTCCATCAGGTTTCAAATTGAATATAATTTTTTTCTGCATCTAGCTGTAAAAAAATATTTGTGCTTCTAGCAGTGTGTGGGACTTGTTCTATTAGTCCATCTATACTGACCTCCATCAGGTTGCAAATTGAATATAATTTTTTCTGCATCTAGCTCTGAAAAAATATTTGGGCTTCTAGCGGTGTAAGGGACTTGTTCTATTAGTCCATCTATACTGAACTCCATCAGGTTGCAAACTGAATATAATTTTTTTCTGCATCTAGCTCTGAATAAATATTTGGGCTTCTAGCAGTGTGTGGGACTTGTTCTATTAGTCCATCTATACTGACCTCCATCAGGTTGCAAATTGAATATAATTTTTTTCTGCATCTAGCTCTGAATAAATATTTGGGCTTCTAGCAGTGTGTGGGACTTGTTCTATTAGTCCATCTATACTGACCTCCATCAGGTTGCAAATTGAATATAATTTTTTTCTGCATCTAGCTCTGAAAAAATATTTGGGCTTCTAGCAGTGTGTGGGACTTGTTCTATTAGTCCATCTATACTGACCTCCATCAGGTTGCAAATTGAATATAATTTTTTTCTGCATCTAGCTCTGAAAAAATATTTGGCCTTCTAGCAGTGTGTGGGACTTGTTCTATTAGTCCATCTATACTGACCTCCATCAGGTTGCAAATTGAATATAATTTTTTTCTGCATCTAGCTTTGAAAAAATATTTGGGCTTCTAGCAGTGTGTGGGACTTGTTCTATTAGTCCATCTATACTGACCTCCATCAGGTTGTAAATTCAATATAATTTTTTTCTGCATCTAGCTCTGAAAAAATATTTGGCCTTCTAGCAGTGTGTGGGACTTGTTCTATTAGTCCATCTATACTGACCTCCATCAGGTTGCAAATTGAATATAATTTTTTTCTGCATCTAACCCAGACAATAGTTTTGGCCTAATGCCACAGTTTGGCCACTGCTCGGTTCCCATCCATTGTTTTTTTGTGCAAACAACTCCAGAGTTGTGAATTAGTTAACCACCAAAATGAGTGGAAAAAGGCCCGCTGCTGGTGGAAAGGGGAATAGGCGTGTTGGGAAGGGGAAAAAAGGATGTGTCCGTGGGGTAGGTGTTAAAGCAACAGTAACATCTGCAGAAGAAAGACCATCTTCCAGCCAAACTAAAATGTCTACTTCTTTTAGCGGACAATGTGATAAGATCCCTTTCTTACGACCATGCAAATCGCTACAAATTCCAGATGAGGCACAAAAACAGCAGGTGCTTCAACGTATATCAAGTGCTCCTTTAAGTGGGATCTCCTCCACATCAACTTCAACATCACAAATACTCCAGTCCTCAGAGGTGTCACCCCAATCGCACTTGTTTCCTCACAGCTCCCAAATCTCCAGCTGCCTGTCTGAGTGTGAGGTAGAACAGATGGTTGAGTCTGCAGAGCTGTTTACTCATACTATAGCCTGGGAATCAGAGGTCGACTCCAGCGCTTCTGTGAATCCAGACGAGGAAATGATCTGCACTGATGCCCAGAATCTTTATGAGTCGGATCCAGGACCAGACGAAGAAGGTTCTGACCATAATGTAGACCCTCATTGCCAAACTGTAATTCCTGTTGGTGGAGACAATGAGGAAGACGATGATGAGACTCAAATACCTGATTGGAGCGACAACTTTAGTTTTTTGTCAGGGCAGGAACAGGTTGGCTCTGAGGACGACGGGTGTGATAACACACAGGGTGATGATGATGAGGTTGGAGATCCCATTTACTGTCAACCCACAGTCAGCCAAGAGATGAGATCAGCAGAGGAGGTGGAGGAGGATACTAGTGACGATGAGGTCAGGTTGCGCATTCCTGGACAGATAAGTAGTACTGGAAGCACGTCAACAACTGCATCCTCAAACACAACTCTGCCTCTGACCACAAGTCGTGGTGGCTCTTCAGGTCGCATGGGTGCTAAGCCTTGCATAGCCTGGGCATTTTTTCAGATCGATAAAGATGACCCAACTCGTGTTATCTGTAACATTTGTCAACAAAAGCTAAGTAGAGGCCAAAAAATACATAGTTTGAGTACTTCATGCATGAACCGGCACATGGACATGAAGCATAAGTTGCAGTGGGAAGCTCACTGTGCTACAATGCGGCCTAGGCGGCTGGGCCAACCACCGTCTGCCCCGTCTTGTGCATCTGCGGCCTCTTCATCCTCTGTGACTGGGGGGACAGCAGTCACACCTGTTTTTGGATGCAGACCTGCCACCTCTTTATCCGCAACAGCCAGCGTGATTGGCAGGTCATCATTTTCTTTGGAGGTGGTAACACCAGCTGGTGTTGAGCGCTGTCCGACATCGATAGCACCACCTTTGGATCAAGGCAACCTAACATGCCCGCATGCATCTTCCTCACAGACCGGCAGTTTGCCGGGGACACCCTTATCAACCCCGTCTAAGCACAACAGCCAGCCCTCGGTCCCTCAGATGTGGACAAGTAAAAGACCATTTCCTTCTATCCATGAGAAAGCTAAGAGGTTGAATTTCACCATCTGCAAGCTCTTGGCTACAGAAATGCTGCCTTTCCGCCTGGTGGACACAGAGGATTTTCGAGACCTTATGTCCGTCACAGTGCCCCAGTACCAGATGCCCCGTCGGCACTTCTTCTCAAAGAAAGGTGTGCCTGCGCTTCACCAGCATGTCGCACACAACATCACCGCTTCTTTGAGAAACTCTGTGTGTGACAGGGTGCATTTCACCACAGACACTTGGACAAGTAGACATGGACAGGAGCATTACATGTCGCTGACTGGGCACTGGGTGACTATGGTGACAGCAGGACAAGGGGCTGCTGTCCAAGTCTTGCCATCACACAAGTTGTGCGTCAATCCTCTTTATGTCAAAGTTCCTCCACTGCTTCTGCCTCCTCAACCTCCTTTCGGTCCTCAACCTGCACCCAAAGCCTGTCTGGTCATGCCACAAGCTTTCTAACTGCGCAGAAGGGATCCTGCACACCTCCTTACTATGCTGGCAGTAGGGCTCAACATCATCAGGCGGTTTTTACTTTGAAATGTCTGGTAAATGTGAGTCACACAGCGGAGGAGTTGTGGTCAGCTCTGGAGAACCAATTTCATGAATGGTTGTCTCCACTGGACCTGAAACAAGGGAAGGCCGTGTGCGACAATGCTGCAAACCTGGGTGCGGTCCTTGGCCGGGGCAATGTCACACACGTGCCTTGTATGGCTCACGTGTTGAACCTGGTTATCCAGCAATTTTTAGCTCAATATCCCGGACTAGATGGCCTTCTGCAGAGGTCACGGTCGCTGTGTGCTCACTTCCGAAGTTCGCATCCCGCAGCTCAGCGACTTACATCTCTACAGAATTCGTTGGGCCTGCCACTTCACCGGCTAAAATGCGATGTGCCTACCTAGTGGAATTCAACTCTGCACATGTTGCAGCAACTGTGGCAGCATCGACAAGCCCTGGTGCAATACGTTCTGAAAGAAGGGATGCACGCATGCAGGAGTATCAGCAGAGACTGTTGTAGAATCTTACATGTGCTTTTCCACAAAATACCAGTGGTGCACGTAGTGAATCTCACAGTTCCAACTTGCCAACCGTGGGACCGTCGAGTGTTCAGCACTCAAGCCGTAACAGAAACACAGTATCTGCTGGTAACATCAATTTTGCGGAATCATTTCACCACTTTTTTAGCCCACCCCTTGCAAGGCCACAGGAGACAAGAAGTCTGACACATAGTCAACGCCTAGAGACGATGGTACAGGAGTATCTCCAAGTAAACATTGAAGCCATGACTGTGTCACTGGACCCTTGCTCTTTTTGGGCTTCCAATCTGGATAAATGGTCGGAGCTCGCCACTTACGCCTTGGAGATCTGGTCATGCCCCGCAGCCAGCGTTCTGTCTGAACGTGTGTTCAGCGCTGCTGGTGGTGTTCTGACAGATAAGCGCACGCGGCTCTCCTCTGATAATGTAGACAGACTCACGTTCATAAAGATGAAAAAATCATGGATCCGAAATGACTTTTCTACCCCTGTGTCATCCTGGGGAGAGTAAAAGTTTGATGATTGGTTAAAATCACCTCACCAACCATTTTAAGCTTTCAAATTACTAATCATGTTTATCTGTATCTTAGCTGGAAAATTATTTGGGCTTTGTAGCAGTGTGCAGTACTGATTGTATTAGGCTATCTATACTAAGCTCCACCAGATTCAAAATTACTAATCATGTTTATCTGTATCTTGGCTGGAAAATTATTTGGGCTTTGTAGCAGTGTGCAATACTGATTCTATTAGACCATCTATACTAAGCTCCACCAGATTTAAAATTACTAAACATGTTTATCTCTATCTTGGCTGGAAAATTATTTTGGCTTTGTAGCAGTGTGCAGTAATGATTCTATTAGGCCATCTATACTAAGCTCCACCAGATTTAAAATTACTAATCATGTTTATCTGTATCTTGGCTGGAAAATTATTTGGGCTTTGTAGCAGTGTGCAGTAATGATTTTATTAGGCCATCTATACTAATCTCCACCAGATTTAAAATTAATAATAATTTTTAGCTGCATCTAGCGCGGAAAATAATTTTGGGGCTCCGAGATGCGCAAGACACATGAGTGCCATCTTGCTGCACTACCTGCAACATGACCCTCGGATTGTCAGAATTCAAAGTAATCCTGACTACTGGGTTGCCACACTCTAAGATCCCCCACACTCTTCGATCAACCTTTTCATTTTAATAAAGAACAAAAAAATTGTCATTTTTGAAATTATAAGCATTAGCAGGTTATTAGAAACTGAAATCAAACAGTTTTCAACTCAAAACTTTATTCTAGGTTATGTTACATTTGCACATATGACCCCTTGTTCGAAAGGAGCTTCTGAACTCTCTCGTCCATTGAATTTGTCAGGTTTTGGATGGTTTCTGCTTCAATTGTTTTGCATGAGGACAGAATACCCTCCCAGAGCTGTTGCTTAGATGTGAACTGCCTACCGCCATCATAGACACTCCTTTTGATGATGATCCAGAGGTTCTGAATGGGGTAGAGGTCAGGGGAGCATGGGGGTCACACCATAAGTTTGTCCCCTTTTATGCCCATATCAGCCAGAGATGCAGATGTGTTATGTGCAGCATGAGACGGTGCATTATCATGCATGAAAATGATGTTGCTGTGGAATACACGGTACTTCTTCTTGAACCATGGCAGGAAGTGCAGTTTGAGAAACTCCACATACATTATGGAGTTCATCTTTACCCCTTCAGGGATCCTAAAGGGGCCGACAATCTCTCTCCCCATGATTCCAGCCCAAAACATTACTCCACCTCCTTCTTGTTGGTGCTGTAGCCGTGTTTGCGTGGGGTGTCCATCAACCAGCCATCCTCCACTCCATCCATCTGGACCATCGAGCGCTGCACGGCACTCATCCGTGAAGAAAACAGTTTTGAAGTCAGTCTTCATGTATTGTTTGGCCCACTGGAGCCGTTTCTGCTTGTGTGCAGTGGATAGAGGAGGTCGACAGGATGGCGTACGCACAGCTGCAAACCTCTGAAGGACCCTGCATCTTGTTGTTCGGGGGACGTTGGAGGCACCAGCAGCTTCAAAAACTTGTCTGCTGCTATGACAAGGCTTTTTTGCCGCTGCTCTTTTAACCTGACGTAATTGCCTGTAGGAAAGAGTCCTCAATTTGCCCTTATCAGCACGCACACCTGTGTACTGTGAATCAGCTACATACTTCTTGATTGCCAAGACACTTCATCCTGATCATCGCACAATGTTGATTGTAGTCATGCCTTGACCTAAACACTCCACAATTTGTTGCTTCTCAGCAGCCGACACATCCTTTTTCTTTCCCATTTTGGCAGAAAATGTAGGCTGCTTTATAATGTGGGACAGCCTTCTTAAGTAGTCTTGCCTTTCATTGGACACACCTGCCAAACTAACTAGCACAGGTGTCTGCAATTGCTTACAGTGATATAAAGAGCCCTGACACGCATCACCATCAATGAGTTTAACTGACAAACAAACAAATTCTTCCCTTATCACTCCTAAACACTTTTTGCATAATAATTTGGAACATAGTGTACATGTGCTTTTCCACAAAACACCAGTGGTTCACGTAGTGAATCTTACAGTTCTAACTTGCTAACCGTGGTCTGTATGGAGTTGTTCAATAAAGGGCCCAAAATTAAGATAACATATACGGGAGAGGTCTCTATGAATAGGAATTCCTAAGTATTTGATACCCTGTGAGGGCCAGG
Organism: Phyllobates terribilis; assembly: GCF_046119375.1. Taxonomy (NCBI): domain Eukaryota; kingdom Metazoa; phylum Chordata; class Amphibia; order Anura; family Dendrobatidae; genus Phyllobates; species Phyllobates terribilis. Next base: position 343,548,217 of record NW_027362769.1, on the reverse strand, counting down.
CAAAGGGAAAGTTGGACTGGATGGAATCCTGTATGGATTTGGGGAGGGAGACATCGATGGCCTCAGACTTCGCTGCATTGATTTTAAAATTTGACCATATAACAAAGTGATCTATTTCAGCCATAACAGCAGGGATGGATATATGTGATTGAGTGATATATACTAGGACATCATCAGCAAATAGACAACACTTGTACTCGGTGCCTCCCACCTCAATCCACCTAATATTGGGGTTATGGCGAATTGATGAGAGCAGGTGCTCCGTCACTAGGATGTATAAGAGAGGGGACAGAGGACATCCCTGCCTTGTCCCATTGGTGATTATGAAAGGTGATGAAAATGTTCTGACGCACCCCCTGGGCCTTGGGACATCCGGAGCCGGACCCTTTTTGGTGGATGCTGGTGGTTGTAGTCTCCGTGGCGGCGACCCGGTTCCGTGGCTCAGGGCGGTCAAACCAGTGGCGGAACTATTTATGTGGTTTTGATGTTTAAATGTCCGACTACGCCACCCATGGATTGCGGTCAGAGTGAACCGCCGCTGCAGGGTAGACCGCTGAGGCTTGTGTTGTGGGTGCAGCAGAGCATAGCATAACTCCCCACGGGAGGAGTATAGCCTCAGTGCAGTGTATGCGGAGGATGGGGGTGATGGTGCAGGGCAGCAGCAGTAACGACACGGAGTCAGTGATGCAGTCCAGGGCCTTTACTCACAGTTCTTATTATCCAGACCATTTCTGCAGGTAACGGCTGCCCACGTCGTACTGTGCTCACCAGGTGAGGGGCTCAGACAACTCCCTGATAACTTTGGAGCGCTTCACAGGACCCCCTTTGTGTGTCCTTTGTCTGGCCTTTCTTACCAACCCTTCTGTCCGGCTGCCTCGGGCCTCCTCTTGGTAAACTTGGAGCCAGTATCCCTGACCCTATGTGCTGCCTTCCTAGCTGGTGTAGCAAGGGGCTGCGCCACATAAAATGTCACAGCCTCTGGTTTCTAGCTGAGGGTCATTTCCCGCCTCCACTAGTTTCGGGGACCGGTCTCCCCTTTGGGCTGACGCCTCCACGCAGGTGGATTTGGGCGTGCGGTGGCGACTCGCCCGTCCGCACCCCTGGGATCCCTTCGTTCCTCGTTCCTGGAGCCTTCTCCACTCCTCTTCCTTCCTTCTCCCTCTTCCAGGCCTGGGCCTCTGTTACTAGGCCCGCCTCCGGAGGAGAGCTCATGCAGAGCCCCTGCTCCCTGTCACTTCTGCTCAGACTTCTCTGCACTGAACTAAGATGGTGCCCACCTTTTATACTCCCTTCTCAATGCACCCAGGAGCTGCTTCCTCCCTGCTCCTGCACTACAGGGTTCCCCTTCCTCAGTGTTCCCTCCCCCCACTCCAACCAGGGAAAAGGACTGTCGTGCCCATCTCGGGGGCATATTGGTCGCCCTGCCCCACGGCAATGTGTTGTAATGCATGCAGGTGTGGGGTCCTTATCCACACTCCATCCTTACCTGAGAGTGAGATATCACACCTCTGGGTGAGGTGCAATACCTCTGTAGCAACCGAGCCCTCAGGGTGCTACAGTTCCATGTATCTTCAGCCTAGGTGACATATTGCGATACAGGGCCGTGATTTTGGCTATAACAGGGTCCCCTAGACCCCTACCCCAAGCTTTTTAAGAGAATAATATATGGCGTGACAGGAGACTCTATGGAATACTTTCTCAGCATCCAACGAGAATATCTAATTACAAATTTTTAACTGCATCTAGCCCAGGAATTACTTTGTGCCTAGTAGCAGTGTCTGCTAGTCAGCGGATTATCCTGGCTGTTAAGCAAGCTGCACCACCTGTAGTTTGGACACTTAATTTTTTCAAAGGAAATGCTTCGGGACCACGGGATACTCAGTGAAGAGCATCAGGAGGCACCCCAAGGCATAGGGGCTGGGACTGGCGGTAGGACGCCTTGCAATGGACAGCTGAGCTCGATCCTTATAAAAGCTTTTTAACTGCAGCAGCTTTAGTGGACGCTACTGGAGCTGGAATTACGCGGCTGCTGGCATGAGACTTGCCCTTCAATAGATCCTGTAAAAGGATTTAAAGTGTATTCATTCAAATTAGAGAGACAATTTAAATTAAAAAGCTTAGAGCTGCCTCCACCATAGGGGGGCTCGCTCGACCCACCAGCGGACAGGCACCAGTATTGGGAGAGGGGGGCAGGCCGTCAGGGTCCACCGCGGCTCTGGCACAAACCCGGCGACACGGAGGTGGCACGGGAAGGAACGGACTGGCCGTGTCGGCTTCTCACTTTTTGGATTTTAGAAGGGCATGACATGCCTATATCTGTGTCTCCCCCTCCTTTTACTCCTCCACCTCTTTTCTTTTCGCATGACTATATGTACTTGTCACTTTTCCATGTGTTAGTTATGTCTTCTGAGCAGTTTGTCAGCTTTTGGACACCTTTGAAGGTGTTTTCTATGTGTTTCTATTTGTTTTTGTTTGCCTGCCATTGGTTTTAACGGTGTTCGAAGGTGTTCGACGAACAGTTCGACGAACAGTTCGGTGAACACACAGGTGTTCGACGAACCGAACCGAACTCGAACACTACGGGGGTGGCTCAACACTAATTATAACCCTTTTCTCCTTCTTATTTAGTAGGCACCATCCCATTTTGCTTAACATTTTTTTTACCTGAACTACAAAGTTTTTCACAGTAATGTTTTCATGACTATAGCTGCATGAATGGGAAGTATTAAGGCAACTTGTGATGTCAGTGAAGAAAGTCATATCTGACAACTAAGTGCATTAGTATGGAGGAGACATCAACATGCTCCAACATAAACATTGGACAGGGAATATGTAACCACCAAGATCTGTGCCTCAATACCGTGTGTAACTTCCAAGATTGCAGCCCCATTGGCAGGCTGTAACCATTATGTGAATTGCTTCATATTCAGTGAACACCTGTTCTGTTTACATCCCGCAGTTCCTGTGACTTACTCAACAAAAAGGGCAAAGTCAGCGCAATTTTGCTGTGTGTAGTGACTTATACCAATTGAAACAGGGGAAAGAGGCAACAGATAGTGATGAGCGAGTGTGCTCGCCACTGCTTGGTACTAGCCCGAGCATCACACTGCTCGACATGCTCGGCGAGTATTTACGGGAGCTCAAGTGGAGCTCAGGTCCCCGCCCTGAATATTTGTCGCTCTTTAGAGAGCCAGTGAACATGCAGGATTGCTTGACACGCACTGTAATGCTGTAGCAATGTTGGTTGTGGGCATTACAGTGATGGGCTGGCCGCAAAGCGTCATCGGGTCTATTTAAGACCCGGTGACGCTAGGCTCGTCACAGTCTACCCTGGAAACAGGCAGAGTAAGGAGAGCTACTGCTAAGTCAGGGAGAGATTTGCTTGTTTATAATTCATAAAAGTATATAGCCATCTGAACTAACAGTCCTTCTGAGGACTAATCCAGCCGCATATATTCAGTGATGATAGCATGAGTTAGGCAGGCAGGGTATGTGGCAGACTGCAGTGCAAATAGCACAAGAGGGTCCATTGCACGTTCTGTCTGCTGCTACTATTATTACAGATATTTGTAGACATAGCACCAGATATCAGGGGCGAGGGCTATTTTTTTATCTTAACCCTGGTTATTTGCTTAAAAAGCAATACAGGCAAGGTATGTGGCAGACTGCAGTGCACAAGAGGGTCCATTGCACGTTCTGACTGCTGCTGTTGCAGATATTTGCAGACATAGCCCCAGGTATCAGGGGCCAGGGCTAATTATTTTTTACCTTAAGCTTGATTATTTGCTTAAAAAGCGATCCACAGTACACAATTTTTCTACTTCATTTGCTTGTTAGCACAGCAGAATACAGCCAGATCTTTTCCATATTACAGTGATAAAAATCCAGAAATTTGAAGTGAAAGTGGAAAATATTGGACTCCATTTACATTTTGTTGCAGTGTGTCAATGAAGCTATTTACACGAAGGTCGCTGTGAAGAATAATATTAGTAAACTACATGCCCGCTTTTTAAAACCGTCGTTCTCCGTCAGATGTATCACACATAACTGCATTCAAAATTCAGCCATTTCTGGCCTCCATTTACATTTTGTTGCAGTGTGTCAGTGAAACTATTCACACAAGGTCGCAGTGAAGAATAGTATTAGTAAACTACAGGCCCGCTTTTTAAAACCGTGGTTCTCTGTCAGATGTATCACATATAACTGCCTTCCAAATTCAGCCATTTTTGGATCCATTTACTTTATGTTGCAGTGTGTCAGTAAAGCTATACACACGAGGTCACTGTGAAGAATAGTAACCTAGAAGCCGGATATTTAAAACCGTGGTTTCCCGTCAGACGTATCACATATAACTGCGGTTCCAATCCAGCAATTTGTAGTGAACGTGGAAAATAAATCTTGTCGCTTGACCTTCCTTTCCCAATTACTAGGGGACCGCAAAACACCACTGTTGAACACAGAGCAGTGTCAAAAGGTTGTTGATTGGATAACAGATAATGCTTCTACTCACTTTGCCACCACCACCACCACCCTGTCTTACACATGGTCAAGTCTCAGTAGCCGTGAGTCTGGACCGCATATTCCTCACCTTGACCCTCCTTCCTCCCAACATGCCGAGTGCCCGGAGACAACTGATCCCACACTTGGACACTCAGAAGAGCTGTTCACTTTTCCCTTTATAGATTTTGGTTTCCCACCCAGCCAGTTTCAAGCGGGTCAAGAGGAGATCGCATGTAACAATGCCCAAATATTTGAGCAGCCACGGTCACTCGAAGGCAACGGTGAGAAATTGCAATTACTGTCGCAATAGGTGGACGATGATGAGACACAATTGCCAGTAAGTCAGGAGGAGGACCAGGATGAGGAATTGGAAGACGAGGTGGTGGATGATATAGTAACTGACCCAACCTGGCAGGGGGACATGCAGAGCGAGGACAGCAGCACACAGGGGGGGAGGCGTAGCACCACAACAGGCAGGAAGAAGCAGTGTGGTGGCCGCAGACACAAGTCGGGAAAGTGTTCCCCGTAACACCAACACGACGGAAGTTGCCAGTACAACTGTTAGGTCTTCCCGAGTCTGGTTGTTTTTTAAAGACTCTGCAGGTAACCCCAAAAAGGCCATTTGCACCACCTGATATGCCAGCTTTAGCAGGGGTAGCAAAACTAGCAGCCTGACCACCACCAGCATGATCAGGCACATGGCAGCAAAGCACCCGACTAAGTGGGCTGAACTCCAGGGTCGAGAAAAAGTGTCTGCTGGTGACACCACTGCTTTTTCAGCTGTTGTGCATGCATGCCAATCCCCTGTCCATGGCACATGTGAAGATGCCTCCTGCCCTGCACCTGTAATTGTACACTCTCAAGTAGCACCAAAAGCAAGCACGTCCATGTCCTTGCCCCAGTGCATCGTTCAGTTGTCCCTACCCCAGTCCTAGGAATGCAAGCACAAATACGCAGCCAATGCCCCAGAGGCAACACTACTAAATTCACACATTTTGCGAATGCTTGCGCTTGCCTTTTAGGCTCGTGGGGAGGGAAGATTTTCATAACCTGATGGCGGCAGCCAACCCTCGCTACTCGGTTCCTAGCTGCCACTATTTCTCCCGGTGTTCCATCCCCGCATTGCACAAGTGCGTTTCCCACAACATTAGCTGTGCCCTCAACAACACAGTTACTGGGAAAGTCCACCTAACCATGGACACGTGGACAAGTGCTTGGGGGCAGGGATGGTACATCTCTCTGATGACTGTCACGCAAGGTGTGGGAAAGACTAAGTGCAACACAAAGGGAAGAGGGAAGGGAGTCCAGACTCTAGGGAATGGGGGGAGTGGAGACCCCCTAGACTGGTCTAGTGTCACTCTGTCTCCACTAACGACCCTACATTGGTTCTTCACCAATCGCCGAACGCATACCTCGCCCTGTCTTTCTCTGGCATTTTGCTTAGGCTAGGGAAGGGAGGAAATGAGCACTAGTTGATCCCCACTAAAAACTAAAGACAACAAGGGAGGACAAACAAGGGGAAATTGCTTAGCTTAAGACAACTCCAGACAAATTTGCACCAGAGAGGAAGAAATACTGCTCTTGCTCAAGCCTTCACAAGGAGTAATGAATATCGCCGGCACCTTCCTCTGACAGACAGCAAATATTTATATACCCATGCTTAGGTGACAAACCGCACAATGCCGAAGAGTTGTGGACAGCTCTGAAAGAGCATCCAGATCTGTGGCTGACACCGCTTACCCTACAGCCAGGCATGGTTGTGTGTGACATTGTCAGCGGTTTCTCAAAACCTACCCGGATCTGAAGGATCTGCTTGTCAATGTACGCCGCATTGGTGCCCATTTTAGAAAGTCAGCTACAGCTTCCGCTGCCCTTGCTGTGCTTCAGCAGTGTTTGCAGCTTTCAGCTCAATGACTGGTGTGCGATGTCTCCACACATTGGAACTCTACATTGCAGATGTTGGGAAGAATTTGTGAGAAGAGGGCAGTTTTTGACTACCAGCATCAACACGGCCATCGATATTCAGTTCAGACTCCACACATAAGACCTCAGGAGTGGACATGGATGTCAGACATCTTTACCATCCTCCAAAACTTTGATGAGCAGCGATGATGCCATAATTAGTGTCACCATCCTGCTTCTCTATCTTCTGAAACACTCTCTGCTCACAATTAAAGAGGATGAATTGAAGGCGAAGCACGATGAGATGGAGCAAGTAACCATACAGGGTAATTTCACACAGCCCAGCCTCATCTCATACCAACGTGGATTGGGTGACAATGAGGAAAAGGAGGAGGAAGAACAGGAGCTAGTTTCCTGTGCTATAGACGGTACTACCTGCACAACTGTCATACCGTCTGTTCAGTGTGGATGGCCTGAGGTCAGGTAGGATGAGGAGAATGAGGAGGAGAGCATGGTCAATCGTCCTCTTGGTGAGGACACGGAAGTCTTGCCTGATAGCTTTTCGGCATACATGGCCGAGTTTATGTTACACTGCCTTTCCCATGACTCTCGAGTTGTCCCAATTATGGGTACCAGTCATTACTGGTTGGTGACACTTCTAGACCCATGCTACAAGGAGAACTTTCTATCTCTCATTCTCGCAACGGACAGGCCTAATAAATGGGGCACTACCAGAAGGCTCTTGTTGCTTAATTATTTAAAAAATTCCCATCTGAAAATGCTGGTGGCAGAGGTCACAGTTCGTTGGACAACCATGGAGTACAGGCGAGAGAAACACAAATATAATTCAGCAGAGACAAGTGAACACTGTCAAAGTTCTGGGACAGTTTTCTTAGACCCTCCCATCGCACAGGCCCTGATGCGCGGGGTACTCTCCCAAGGAGGGAAAATTTTTGGAAGTTGCTGGAGGAGTACCTTGCCAACCATACCAACGTCCTCCGTGATTCCTCTGTGCCTTATAATTATTGGGTATCTAAGCTGGACATGTGGCATGAACTGGCTCTCTATGCCTTGGAGGTCCTGGCCTGCTCTGCCACTTGTGTTTTGTCAGAGCTGGTTTTTAGCATCGCTGGTAGAATTATAACTGATAAGCGCATCTTCCTGTCAACTGAAAATGCTGACAGGGAGACTTTTATAAACATGAACAAGGGCTGGATTGTGCCAGACTTCTCAACACCACCGAGTAATAGCAGCATAACATAAACTCAAATCCAGTGTCTTTTTTTGTGAGGGATATTCCCATGTATCTCTTCACACCCACACATGGATATACGCTTCCTGACTTTATCTACTTGCTCTTGTCCTCCTCCTTCTCCTCATCCTTCATGACCATATTATTCACCACCATATCTAACATATCACCTCCTCTATGTCTCTTACAAGGGACATTGGAGTGCCTCCAAATTTTTGGCAGCCGTTGCATTCACTGCATAGGCAAACAGTATGGGAGACCCACTTCCTAATAATGGGAACATTTTTTTCTGGAGGCCCTCCTGTACATCTCTTGCAAGGGGCATTGGAGTGCTTCCAAATTTATTTTCAGCCATTGCAGTCACTGCATACACAAGAACAGTATGGGAGACTCACTCCTTTCTAATAAGAACATGTCATTACTGAAGCCCACCTCTATGTGTCTTTAAATTGTTATTGGGGTTTTTCCTAAATTTTGACAGCCATTGTACTCACTGCATACCCTATAACTGTATAGCAGACCCGCTCCTTTCTAATGGGAACATGTCGTACTAGTTACTGTGGCTCACCTCTGTATCTTTAAATTGTTATTGGGGTTTTTCCCAAATTTGACAGCCGTTGTACTAACTGCATACCCTATAACTGTAGAGCAGACCCGCTCCTTTCTAATGGGAACATGTTGTACTCGTTACTGAGGCCCACCTGTATGTGTCTTTAAAGAGAATCTGTCACCGCCCTGGGACCTATCAGACCTCTAATATGGGCATACAGGTGATAGAAATGTGAATCTAGACTTACCTGTATGGGCCATATTAGAGGTCTACTTGCTTTGTAATAGCTTTTTATTAAATTAGTTCTGCCAAACTTTGCATCCAAGGGACACCTAGAAATCTCCGCTGTTAGCTTCATTTCCATATTCCCCCCCTCTCCCCTGCATGTCACAGGGCCCTGTGATATGCATTTCCGGGCTGGATCCTGCGCCTGCACAGTTTACCGTGTATGGACTGCACTCTTCTTCCTGCCCTCTGTGTAGCACTTGTACGCAGGTGCCGGTGAGTCACTCTGCCTTTCCTGCCTTCCTCTGCCATTGAAAGTGTGTCACCCTACCTGGATGCCACTAGTGTAATAAAGCTGTGTCTGAGAGCAAGGGGGAGGTTCTCTGGTCAGGGGAACATTAGCATGCAATGCCTCCTGTCTCAGGCCAGTAGGGGGAGCAGGCTGCCCCTATAAAAGCTGGTACTGAGGGCAGGGTTAGAGAGAACTGGATTGCCTGTCTCAGCTCTGAGACGTGTCCCAGAGTGGAGCAGGGACAGAAAGTTGATTGCACCTAAGAGGAAGTGTGGCAGTAGGAGAGAGCCACAAGCCAGAGACTAGAGGCGAAGAGAGCCTGTCTTGGCAGATAAAGACTTAACTTTACCAGACTTTGGTGTCTGAGGCTGGAGGGATTCCACGTCCCCCAGCAGAGAACCAGTCCGCAAGGGACTGTACATTCCTTGGCCTAAGAAGCCTGGAGGCCCTGCCACAACCAAAGGGACCAGTAAAGCTGTACAAGGCTGGGAGCAGAAAGGAACCCACGTCGCAGGCCATACAGGCGAGAACACACGGAAAGCTCGGAAACGTGGGCTGTTACCCTATCAGGAGGAGATAGCCAGAAGGAGCGCAGAAAGCACGGTAGGCCTACACCCTCACCCTGACCAGGGCCAATTTCCCCGTTGCTCTCAGACATCCAGGTCCCCTCCTAGCCGGGACTGTTTGTGGGTCAGTTTACCTGTTCAAGTAAAGACCCTGGACTGCAACCTGTTGTCTGTGTGCTCCTTGCTCCTCCAGCACTACCAGCACTGGGACTCTCACTACCATCACTCCCACCATCCACTATACTGCCCTGGGGCCGCACTCTTCCCGTGGGGAGTCACACTACCCTAGCTGCACACCTCATCAGCCCCAGCGGTCTGCATGCAGCGGCGGTTCCTAATAACCGCAATCCACGGGTGGCGTAGTCGGACATAATAAATAACACATAACGGACTACCATTAGCCTGACCACCCTGAGCCACGGAACCGGGTTGCCACTACTACACCCATCGCTCCCTATTGCCCGGATCCGAGTGCCCCACGGCCCAGGGGGTGAGTCAGCTTTGGCGTAGTCGGCAGGATTTCGTGCCCGCAACCACCGGGTACTGCGTGCCTGAAAAAGACTGTTGTAAACTTACCTGTGGAGAAGTTTCCCGCCATCAGACGCCATCTCGGACCGTTTCCCACCGTCCGGAGTCGTTTCCCACCATCCGGAGCCGATTCCCGCCATCAGGCGCCATCTTGGAGCGTTTCCCGCCGTCTTCTGCCGTCTTCCCGCCATCGGACGCCATCTTCAGGACGCCGCGCGGGAAGAAGAGGGGCGTGGACGTCAAAACCGCGCGAGATCCGAAGCTCCGCCCCACGCACCGACGCTGCGCAAGGTCCTGGAAGGGAGAGAGAGCGACGCTGACGTCATCAGGACGCGACGCCAGGTCCTCGTCCATAGCAGCAGCAGCGGAGCCGCGGCCTACAGAAGAGGATCGTCAGAAGGTAGGCCACGCTTAACTAGGGGGGAGGAAGATGTCGGACACAGAGGCGCCCACTACCACCAACGCAGCTGCAGCAGCGGTTATGCCCTTTTCCTTACCCTACATCCCGGGAGCGGCCTGGCTGCCCAAGTACTCAGGGGAGCCCCATGCCCTAACTGACTTCAAGGAAAGACTGTATAGTTTGTTCCAAGTTTACCCCCTGACAGAGGAACAGAAGGCCAGCATATTGACAGGGCAGTTAACTGGCGCAGCCCAAAGGGAGGTAAAATCATGGCCCATTGAGGAGAAAGGGACTGTGAAGGGTATTCTGGCCCGGCTGCGGGGTACCTTTGATACACGTACCTCCGCTGAGATTAAAATGAGGTTCTATGGATGTAAGCAGCGGGCACAGGACAGCATCAGAGACTATGCCCTAAATTTACAGGAAGCCTTGAGGGCTATTCAACAAACTGACCCTGGCAGTGTGCAGGAAACCGATAAGCTGCTAACAGAACAATTCATAGAGGGTCTGCTGTCCAGCGCCCACAGGGCCCAGCTGCGCCTCATGTTCTTTCAGAACCCCGACCTGACCTTTGCCCAATTTAAGGACAGGGCCATAAGGGTGCTCCGTGAATCTGCAACCAGTGGCGCTATAAACCCTCGGCGCCCTGCTATCATCTACCACCAGGAGGCGGCGCCCTCCTCTATGGACTCCGTGGAGGCTGATGCACAGGCCCTGAATCTGGCCCCGTCGAAAGACCTGCACCACCAAGTCCAGGAGCTGACCAGGAGCGTCGCGGCGTTGACCAGGACCGTCCAGGCGTTGCAAGTGGACCCGTCAAGACCCATCGAGCTGGCTTCAAGTCCGGAGGATGTCCCGTGGCGTTGACAGAGGAGGATCCCGTTGTTCCGAGGGAGGCCTACAGACCGCTACGCAGAGATGGACAACCCATTTGCCGTCGATGCAACCAGCCCGGACACATTTCCAGGTACTGTAATTTAAACGGGTCCAACCTGGGGCAAAGGGCCGACCCCCAGGCATAAGATCACCAGGCCCTTATAATTGGCGTGATAAGTACGTTGGGGGGCGCCCGGTTTTACCCGTGGTGCTGGACGGTATCCCCATGAGCGCCTTGCTGGATAGTGGGTCGCAAGTAACCACAATCCCTTATGTACTTTTTAAGCAGTATTGGACTGATGCTGATATCACACGGTATCCAGACAGTAACTTGAGCATCATCGCCAATAATGGCTTACCCGTGCCGCAGATGGGGTTCAAGGAGATGACCATTAAAATTGGTAAAGTTGAACTGCCAGCACAGGGAGTGATTATTGTGGACATTGACCGTCATGAAAGTCACCCTAAAATTACTGAGGGTACTAACATAATTGAAAATTGTCTTTCAGAGGTAATTGTAATTCTACAACAGGTGGCGGTGAATGCTAGTTCCAGCCAACAGAGGGTCCTCAACAAGGAGATAAAAGCCCTGATGAGACGGCAACAGGTAGAACTGTCTGGTGGTGAGATCGGTAGCGTAAGACTCAGTGATCCATTCCCCATTTCCATGCCTCCCAAAAGTGAAATGATGATCTGGTGTCGGACTGCAATCGGGTTGAGAGGTAGAGACTACCAAGCCATGGTAGAACCCGTGTACTCAGACAGCAGGCCCACCATTTTGACAGCCCGGGGGGTGGTTGATGTCCGTCATGGGAGGGTGCCCGTCCGCATCCTCAACATTGGGGAGAGGGAAGTACACTTACCCAGGTACGCTACACTCGCCAAACTGTTTGTTGTCGAACACCAAGCTATCAGGGCCGTGGAACCCTTGCCTCCATCTCCTCAGGCGGAGGGTAATGGCTCCCAGAAACAAAAGGAGGACTGGTGCCAGAAACTCCCCTGCACCAAAAACAAGGAGTCTACCGGGTGGTACAGGAGTACGAGAGAGTCTTTAGTAAGCACCCGCTAGACTTCGGCAGAGTAAAAGGGATAGAACACCACATCCCCACAGGGAGCCACCCACCGATAAAAGAAAGACACCGACCTGTACCCCCTGCACATTATCAGAACGCCAAGGGTATGCTGCGGGAAATGAAAGAAGCTGGGGTCATTAGAGATAGCTGTAGCCCCTGGGCAGCCCCCTTGGTTCTGGTGAAAAAGAAAGACGGCACCATGAGAATGTGCGTAGACTATAGACAAATCAACCGTATCACCCACAAAGATGCATATCCGCTGCCTAGAATAGAAGAGTCTTTAGCCGCACTAAAATCTGCTAACTTCTTTTCTACTTTGGACCTTACTAGCGGGTACTGGCAGGTTCCTGTGGCAGAGGCTGACAAGGAGAAGACCGCCTTCACCACCCCGATGGGACTGAGCGAATTCAACTGTATGCCTTTCGGGCTCTGCAACGCACCAGGGACCTTCCAGCGGCTGATGGAATGCTGTCTAGGGCACCGAAACTTCGAGACGGTCCTCCTTTACCTGGACGACGTGATCGTCTATTCGAAGACCTACGAGGACCATCTCAAGCACCTGGCCGAGGTGTTCGAAGCCCTGGCAGGCTATGGCCTGAAGGTGAAACCATCGAAGTGCCACCTGCTGAAACCAAAGGTCCAGTACCTAGGGCATGTGGTAAGCGCGGAAGGAGTGGCCCCCGACCCTGACAAGGTCACGGCAATCAAGAGCTGGCCAAGCCTCTCGAACATCAAAGAGGTGAGACAGTTTCTCGGGTTGGTAGGCTACTACCGAAGGTTCATCCCCGGGTTCACCAAGATGGCAGCTCCTATGCAGGACCTCCTGATCGGACAGTCTAAGTCCAGAAGTCAAAAGCCACCCTTCAAGTGGGATAAACCGGAAGAGGAGTCATTCCGCCAGCTAAAGATAGCCCTCACCGGGGATGAGATCCTGGCCTACCCTGATTATGGCCAGCCTTTCATTCTCCACACAGATGCCAGTAATGTGGGACTGGGAGCTGTACTGTCCCAAAACCAACAGGGCAGAGAACGGGTGATCGCATACGCCAGCCGGAAGCTGAGGCCCACCGAGAGGAACCTGGAGAATTACAGCTCCTTCAAGCTAGAATTCTTGGCGGTGGTGTGGGCCGTGACGGAATGCTTCAAGCATTACCTGGCCTCCGCAAAGTTCACCGTGTACACGGACAACAACCCGTTGACACACCTGGACAATGCAAGACTGGGTGCCCTGGAACAGCGGTGGATGGCCCGTCTCTCCAACTATGACTTCGTGATCAAGTACCGGGCAGGCAAAACCAACGCCAACGCGGACGCCCTATCAAGAATGCCTCACTTATCTGAAGGTGACGAAGACCCAGAAGAGCTGGAAGAGGTAGAACTCCCCGCGTTTCACCGGTATGGAGCCGCTCAACACTCTCACCGCGTGAAGGAGGAGGATCTAACAACTGTGATGATGAATCCCCTACCTCACCACAGCTGGGCCGAGACCCAAGATAGTGACCCTGCAGTCCGCCTGGTGAAAGATCTGCTGACCCGGGAAGACGCCCGCCTAGATCCAGATGCCCCGGAGGAAGCCCCGGAGGAAGCCAAGCAGCTATGGAAGGAGAAGAGCAAGCTGTTCCTCTACAAAGGCAAGTTGTGCAGAAGGATTGTTAACCACCGGACGCACGAGCTGACCTGGCAAGTCGTGGTCCCAAGGCGAGATGCAGCTATGGTCCTGGGGGCTTACCATGACAGAGCAGGACACTTTGGTTGGAAGAAACTGGAGTTCCTGCTAAGAGGAAGATTCTTTTGGGTCGGCATGAGAGGAGCTGTAGAAAAATGGTGCAGAGACTGTGGCCCTTGTCACCTAAGGAGGAAGGACCGCACCAGCCAGAAGACACCCTTGAGGCCCATTGTCACCACGCAGCCTCTTGAGCTGGTAGCTCTGGACCATGTCAAATTGGCTCCCAGCCGGTCAGGATACATCTATGCCCTGACAATCGTGGACCACTATTCCCGTTTTCTAGTGGTGGTCCCGGTAAAGGACTTGACAGCCCAAACAGCGGCCCGAGCCTTCCAGCAATACTTCTGCCGTCCACACGGGTATCCGGAACAGGTCCTGACAGACCAGGGTCCAGCGTTCGAAGCTGAAATCTTCCAGGAGTTCTGCAACCTCTATGGCTGTAAGAAGATTTGGACAACGCCTTACCACCCCCAAACCAACGGGATGTGTGAGAAGATGAACAAAATAGTCATTGATCTCCTGAAGACGTTGCCCCTGGAGGAACGCAGCCTGTGGCCAGAAAAACTGCCGGACCTGATAGACATGTACAACAATATCCCGGTGAATGCTACAAACTGCACCCCGGCTTACCTGATGCGAGCTAGACCAGGTAAGCTGCCCGTAGACCTGGAGATGGGAGTCCTAATACCTGAGGACACCTCCCCGGATGCGGACTGGGATACGGAAAGGCAACTGCAGTACAAGAAGGTACAGGAGAGTGTGGAGAAGAGCCTGGCCCAGGTGAGAGAGAAGCAAGAAAGACTCTTCAATCAACACGCCCCTGCTAGTCCCCTAGAACCTGGTGAGCAAGTCCTAAAGCGAAAAAGAAGGCTACATAAGTTGGACGACCAGTGGGAAAGGGAACCCTACACCGTACTGCAGTCTGACCTCGACAACCCAAAGGTGTGCATAATCACCAAGGACGGAGGAGAAACCACTAGTGTCGTCTCCAGAGACCACCTCAAAAGGTGCCCCGAGCAACTCCGTAGTGCAGAAGAGGATCAGAGTGACCTTGAACCCGCAGAGGACAAGGAAGAAATGATCAGCACCGTTCTCGGAGAGTTCCCTCAGTCCTGGACTCGCATAAATGATGCTATAGTGGTACCCGTCCTGCATTTCCTGCAACCGGCACAGCAACAACCAACACCAGAGCCGGAAGGTGAAGAGGAGCAAGCGGTTCCAGAGGCAGAAGAGCCTGTTCCAGCAGCCCAGGAGAGTCAACCCTCTGCTGACAGTGAGCCTGCCATGCCTGCGGTAAGCCAAAGAACCCGCAGACAGCTGCCTGCCTTACCTGGTAGCTGTACCCCTAACGCTAGTGGGGAAAGCCAGGTTGGTCCACCACCAGACAGTGGGCTACGTAGGTCAACCAGGAGCACAAAGGGACAGATACCCGCTCGCTGGAGAATATAGAGTGTACTAAGATTGTAAATAACCCTGTTGCCAAATGTTGAATTGTTTGCCAAAGTTACCTGCATGTTTATTGATAGTGTGTTTCAGTCTCTTGCAGCAACCGTAAGGACTCACAGGTTATGGACTTTTTATAACCGGGACCTTGTATGGACTGCATTCTGAGCCTAACCCAGGAATGAACTAAGACTGTGAAGGACTTGGGGTAGGACAGACCCCCACCTGGTTAAGGCTTCCCGTTGTATTGGTGATATGGACACCCGGTCACAGGCCACACTGTGACCTAAAGAACTCAATTTGTGCGTCGTCTGTCTATTAATGTTTTATTGTTGTGCATATTGTCTTTGTTTATTGTTTAGTCCCGGAGTACTAAATTTCACTAGGGGGGAATGTGTCACCCTACCTGGATGCCACTAGTGTAATAAAGCTGTGTCTGAGAGCAAGGGGGAGGTTCTCTGGTCAGGGGAACATTAGCATGCAATGCCTCCTGTCTCAGGCCAGTAGGGGGAGCAGGCTGCCCCTATAAAAGCTGGTACTGAGGGCAGGGTTAGAGAGAACTGGATTGCCTGTCTCAGCTCTGAGACGTGTCCCAGAGTGGAGCAGGGACAGAAAGTTGATTGCACCTAAGAGGAAGTGTGGCAGTAGGAGAGAGCCACAAGCCAGAGACTAGAGGCGAAGAGAGCCTGTCTTGGCAGATAAAGACTTAACTTTACCAGACTTTGGTGTCTGAGGCTGGAGGGATTCCACGTCCCCCAGCAGAGAACGAGTCCGCAAGGGACTGTACATTCCTTGGCCTAAGAAGCCTGGAGGCCCTGCCACAACCAAAGGGACCAGTAAAGCCGTACAAGGCTGGGAGCAGAAAGGAACCCACGTCGCAGGCCATACAGACGAGAACACACGGAAAGCTCGGAAATGTGGGCTGTTACCCTATCAGGAGGAGATAGCCAGAAGGAGCGCAGAAAGCACGGTAGGCCTACACCCTCACCCTGACCAGGGCCAATTTCCCCGTTGCTCTCAGACATCCAGGTCCCCTCCTAGCCGGGACTGTTTGTGGGTCAGTTTACCTGTTCAAGTAAAGACCCTGGACTGCAACCTGTTGTCTGTGTGCTCCTTGCTCCTCCAGCACTACCAGCACTGGGACTCTCACTACCATCACTCCCACCATCCACTATACTGCCCTGGGGCCGCACTCTTCCCGTGGGGAGTCACACTACCCTAGCTGCACACCTCATCAGCCCCAGCGGTCTGCATGCAGCGGCGGTTCTTAATAACCGCAATCCACGGGTGGCGTAGTCGGACATAATTAATAACACATAACGGACTACCATTAGCCTGACCACCCTGAGCCACGGAACCGGGTTGCCACTACTACACCCATCGCTCCCTATTGCCCGGATCCGAGTGCCCCACGGCCCAGGGGGTGAGTCAGCTTTGGCGTAGTCGGCAGGATTTCGTGCCCGCAACCACCGGGTACTGCGTGCCTGAAAAAGACTGTTGTAAACTTACCTGTGGAGAAGTTTCCCGCCATCAGACGCCATCTCGGACCGTTTCCCACCGTCCGGAGTCGTTTCCCACCATCCGGAGCCGATTCCCGCCATCAGGCGCCATCTTGGAGCGTTTCCCGCCGTCTTCTGCCGTCTTCCCGCCATCGGACGCCATCTTCAGGACGCCGCGCGGGAAGAAGAGGGGCGTGGACGTCAAAACCGCGCGAGATCCGAAGCTCCGCCCCACGCACCGACGCTGCGCAAGGTCCTGGAAGGGAGAGAGAGCGACGCTGACGTCATCAGGACGCGACGCCAGGTCCTCGTCCATAGCAGCAGCAGCGGAGCCGCGGCCTACAGAAGAGGATCGTCAGAAGGTAGGCCACGCTTAACTAGGGGGGAGGAAGATGTCGGACACAGAGGCGCCCACTACCACCAACGCAGCTGCAGCAGCGGTTATGCCCTTTTCCTTACCCTACATCCCGGGAGCGGCCTGGCTGCCCAAGTACTCAGGGGAGCCCCATGCCCTAACTGACTTCAAGGAAAGACTGTATAGTTTGTTCCAAGTTTACCCCCTGACAGAGGAACAGAAGGCCAGCATATTGACAGGGCAGTTAACTGGCGCAGCCCAAAGGGAGGTAAAATCATGGCCCATTGAGGAGAAAGGGACTGTGAAGGGTATTCTGGCCCGGCTGCGGGGTACCTTTGATACACGTACCTCCGCTGAGATTAAAATGAGGTTCTATGGATGTAAGCAGCGGGCACAGGACAGCATCAGAGACTATGCCCTAAATTTACAGGAAGCCTTGAGGGCTATTCAACAAACTGACCCTGGCAGTGTGCAGGAAACCGATAAGCTGCTAACAGAACAATTCATAGAGGGTCTGCTGTCCAGCGCCCACAGGGCCCAGCTGCGCCTCATGTTCTTTCAGAACCCCGACCTGACCTTTGCCCAATTTAAGGACAGGGCCATAAGGGTGCTCCGTGAATCTGCAACCAGTGGCGCTATAAACCCTCGGCGCCCTGCTATCATCTACCACCAGGAGGCGGCGCCCTCCTCTATGGACTCCGTGGAGGCTGATGCACAGGCCCTGAATCTGGCCCCGTCGAAAGACCTGCACCACCAAGTCCAGGAGCTGACCAGGAGCGTCGCGGCGTTGACCAGGACCGTCCAGGCGTTGCAAGTGGACCCGTCAAGACCCATCGAGCTGGCTTCAAGTCCGGAGGATGTCCCGTGGCGTTGACAGAGGAGGATCCCGTTGTTCCGAGGGAGGCCTACAGACCGCTACGCAGAGATGGACAACCCATTTGCCGTCGATGCAACCAGCCCGGACACATTTCCAGGTACTGTAATTTAAACGGGTCCAACCTGGGGCAAAGGGCCGACCCCCAGGCATAAGATCACCAGGCCCTTATAATTGGCGTGATAAGTACGTTGGGGGGCGCCCGGTTTTACCCGTGGTGCTGGACGGTATCCCCATGAGCGCCTTGCTGGATAGTGGGTCGCAAGTAACCACAATCCCTTATGTACTTTTTAAGCAGTATTGGACTGATGCTGATATCACACGGTATCCAGACAGTAACTTGAGCATCATCGCCAATAATGGCTTACCCGTGCCGCAGATGGGGTTCAAGGAGATGACCATTAAAATTGGTAAAGTTGAACTGCCAGCACAGGGAGTGATTATTGTGGACATTGACCGTCATGAAAGTCACCCTAAAATTACTGAGGGTACTAACATAATTGAAAATTGTCTTTCAGAGGTAATTGTAATTCTACAACAGGTGGCGGTGAATGCTAGTTCCAGCCAACAGAGGGTCCTCAACAAGGAGATAAAAGCCCTGATGAGACGGCAACAGGTAGAACTGTCTGGTGGTGAGATCGGTAGCGTAAGACTCAGTGATCCATTCCCCATTTCCATGCCTCCCAAAAGTGAAATGATGATCTGGTGTCGGACTGCAATCGGGTTGAGAGGTAGAGACTACCAAGCCATGGTAGAACCCGTGTACTCAGACAGCAGGCCCACCATTTTGACAGCCCGGGGGGTGGTTGATGTCCGTCATGGGAGGGTGCCCGTCCGCATCCTCAACATTGGGGAGAGGGAAGTACACTTACCCAGGTACGCTACACTCGCCAAACTGTTTGTTGTCGAACACCAAGCTATCAGGGCCGTGGAACCCTTGCCTCCATCTCCTCAGGCGGAGGGTAATGGCTCCCAGAAACAAAAGGAGGACTGGTGCCAGAAACTCCCCTGCACCAAAAACAAGGAGTCTACCGGGTGGTACAGGAGTACGAGAGAGTCTTTAGTAAGCACCCGCTAGACTTCGGCAGAGTAAAAGGGATAGAACACCACATCCCCACAGGGAGCCACCCACCGATAAAAGAAAGACACCGACCTGTACCCCCTGCACATTATCAGAACGCCAAGGGTATGCTGCGGGAAATGAAAGAAGCTGGGGTCATTAGAGATAGCTGTAGCCCCTGGGCAGCCCCCTTGGTTCTGGTGAAAAAGAAAGACGGCACCATGAGAATGTGCGTAGACTATAGACAAATCAACCGTATCACCCACAAAGATGCATATCCGCTGCCTAGAATAGAAGAGTCTTTAGCCGCACTAAAATCTGCTAACTTCTTTTCTACTTTGGACCTTACTAGCGGGTACTGGCAGGTTCCTGTGGCAGAGGCTGACAAGGAGAAGACCGCCTTCACCACCCCGATGGGACTGAGCGAATTCAACTGTATGCCTTTCGGGCTCTGCAACGCACCAGGGACCTTCCAGCGGCTGATGGAATGCTGTCTAGGGCACCGAAACTTCGAGACGGTCCTCCTTTACCTGGACGACGTGATCGTCTATTCGAAGACCTACGAGGACCATCTCAAGCACCTGGCCGAGGTGTTCGAAGCCCTGGCAGGCTATGGCCTGAAGGTGAAACCATCGAAGTGCCACCTGCTGAAACCAAAGGTCCAGTACCTAGGGCATGTGGTAAGCGCGGAAGGAGTGGCCCCCGACCCTGACAAGGTCACGGCAATCAAGAGCTGGCCAAGCCTCTCGAACATCAAAGAGGTGAGACAGTTTCTCGGGTTGGTAGGCTACTACCGAAGGTTCATCCCCGGGTTCACCAAGATGGCAGCTCCTATGCAGGACCTCCTGATCGGACAGTCTAAGTCCAGAAGTCAAAAGCCACCCTTCAAGTGGGATAAACCGGAAGAGGAGTCATTCCGCCAGCTAAAGATAGCCCTCACCGGGGATGAGATCCTGGCCTACCCTGATTATGGCCAGCCTTTCATTCTCCACACAGATGCCAGTAATGTGGGACTGGGAGCTGTACTGTCCCAAAACCAACAGGGCAGAGAACGGGTGATCGCATACGCCAGCCGGAAGCTGAGGCCCACCGAGAGGAACCTGGAGAATTACAGCTCCTTCAAGCTAGAATTCTTGGCGGTGGTGTGGGCCGTGACGGAATGCTTCAAGCATTACCTGGCCTCCGCAAAGTTCACCGTGTACACGGACAACAACCCGTTGACACACCTGGACAATGCAAGACTGGGTGCCCTGGAACAGCGGTGGATGGCCCGTCTCTCCAACTATGACTTCGTGATCAAGTACCGGGCAGGCAAAACCAACGCCAACGCGGACGCCCTATCAAGAATGCCTCACTTATCTGAAGGTGACGAAGACCCAGAAGAGCTGGAAGAGGTAGAACTCCCCGCGTTTCACCGGTATGGAGCCGCTCAACACTCTCACCGCGTGAAGGAGGAGGATCTAACAACTGTGATGATGAATCCCCTACCTCACCACAGCTGGGCCGAGACCCAAGATAGTGACCCTGCAGTCCGCCTGGTGAAAGATCTGCTGACCCGGGAAGACGCCCGCCTAGATCCAGATGCCCCGGAGGAAGCCCCGGAGGAAGCCAAGCAGCTATGGAAGGAGAAGAGCAAGCTGTTCCTCTACAAAGGCAAGTTGTGCAGAAGGATTGTTAACCACCGGACGCACGAGCTGACCTGGCAAGTCGTGGTCCCAAGGCGAGATGCAGCTATGGTCCTGGGGGCTTACCATGACAGAGCAGGACACTTTGGTTGGAAGAAACTGGAGTTCCTGCTAAGAGGAAGATTCTTTTGGGTCGGCATGAGAGGAGCTGTAGAAAAATGGTGCAGAGACTGTGGCCCTTGTCACCTAAGGAGGAAGGACCGCACCAGCCAGAAGACACCCTTGAGGCCCATTGTCACCACGCAGCCTCTTGAGCTGGTAGCTCTGGACCATGTCAAATTGGCTCCCAGCCGGTCAGGATACATCTATGCCCTGACAATCGTGGACCACTATTCCCGTTTTCTAGTGGTGGTCCCGGTAAAGGACTTGACAGCCCAAACAGCGGCCCGAGCCTTCCAGCAATACTTCTGCCGTCCACACGGGTATCCGGAACAGGTCCTGACAGACCAGGGTCCAGCGTTCGAAGCTGAAATCTTCCAGGAGTTCTGCAACCTCTATGGCTGTAAGAAGATTTGGACAACGCCTTACCACCCCCAAACCAACGGGATGTGTGAGAAGATGAACAAAATAGTCATTGATCTCCTGAAGACGTTGCCCCTGGAGGAACGCAGCCTGTGGCCAGAAAAACTGCCGGACCTGATAGACATGTACAACAATATCCCGGTGAATGCTACAAACTGCACCCCGGCTTACCTGATGCGAGCTAGACCAGGTAAGCTGCCCGTAGACCTGGAGATGGGAGTCCTAATACCTGAGGACACCTCCCCGGATGCGGACTGGGATACGGAAAGGCAACTGCAGTACAAGAAGGTACAGGAGAGTGTGGAGAAGAGCCTGGCCCAGGTGAGAGAGAAGCAAGAAAGACTCTTCAATCAACACGCCCCTGCTAGTCCCCTAGAACCTGGTGAGCAAGTCCTAAAGCGAAAAAGAAGGCTACATAAGTTGGACGACCAGTGGGAAAGGGAACCCTACACCGTACTGCAGTCTGACCTCGACAACCCAAAGGTGTGCATAATCACCAAGGACGGAGGAGAAACCACTAGTGTCGTCTCCAGAGACCACCTCAAAAGGTGCCCCGAGCAACTCCGTAGTGCAGAAGAGGATCAGAGTGACCTTGAACCCGCAGAGGACAAGGAAGAAATGATCAGCACCGTTCTCGGAGAGTTCCCTCAGTCCTGGACTCGCATAAATGATGCTATAGTGGTACCCGTCCTGCATTTCCTGCAACCGGCACAGCAACAACCAACACCAGAGCCGGAAGGTGAAGAGGAGCAAGCGGTTCCAGAGGCAGAAGAGCCTGTTCCAGCAGCCCAGGAGAGTCAACCCTCTGCTGACAGTGAGCCTGCCATGCCTGCGGTAAGCCAAAGAACCCGCAGACAGCTGCCTGCCTTACCTGGTAGCTGTACCCCTAACGCTAGTGGGGAAAGCCAGGTTGGTCCACCACCAGACAGTGGGCTACGTAGGTCAACCAGGAGCACAAAGGGACAGATACCCGCTCGCTGGAGAATATAGAGTGTACTAAGATTGTAAATAACCCTGTTGCCAAATGTTGAATTGTTTGCCAAAGTTACCTGCATGTTTATTGATAGTGTGTTTCAGTCTCTTGCAGCAACCGTAAGGACTCACAGGTTATGGACTTTTTATAACCGGGACCTTGTATGGACTGCATTCTGAGCCTAACCCAGGAATGAACTAAGACTGTGAAGGACTTGGGGTAGGACAGACCCCCACCTGGTTAAGGCTTCCCGTTGTATTGGTGATATGGACACCCGGTCACAGGCCACACTGTGACCTAAAGAACTCAATTTGTGCGTCGTCTGTCTATTAATGTTTTATTGTTGTGCATATTGTCTTTGTTTATTGTTTAGTCCCGGAGTACTAAATTTCACTAGGGGGGAATGTGTCACCCTACCTGGATGCCACTAGTGTAATAAAGCTGTGTCTGAGAGCAAGGGGGAGGTTCTCTGGTCAGGGGAACATTAGCATGCAATGCCTCCTGTCTCAGGCCAGTAGGGGGAGCAGGCTGCCCCTATAAAAGCTGGTACTGAGGGCAGGGTTAGAGAGAACTGGATTGCCTGTCTCAGCTCTGAGACGTGTCCCAGAGTGGAGCAGGGACAGAAAGTTGATTGCACCTAAGAGGAAGTGTGGCAGTAGGAGAGAGCCACAAGCCAGAGACTAGAGGCGAAGAGAGCCTGTCTTGGCAGATAAAGACTTAACTTTACCAGACTTTGGTGTCTGAGGCTGGAGGGATTCCACGTCCCCCAGCAGAGAACGAGTCCGCAAGGGACTGTACATTCCTTGGCCTAAGAAGCCTGGAGGCCCTGCCACAACCAAAGGGACCAGTAAAGCCGTACAAGGCTGGGAGCAGAAAGGAACCCACGTCGCAGGCCATACAGACGAGAACACACGGAAAGCTCGGAAATGTGGGCTGTTACCCTATCAGGAGGAGATAGCCAGAAGGAGCGCAGAAAGCACGGTAGGCCTACACCCTCACCCTGACCAGGGCCAATTTCCCCGTTGCTCTCAGACATCCAGGTCCCCTCCTAGCCGGGACTGTTTGTGGGTCAGTTTACCTGTTCAAGTAAAGACCCTGGACTGCAACCTGTTGTCTGTGTGCTCCTTGCTCCTCCAGCACTACCAGCACTGGGACTCTCACTACCATCACTCCCACCATCCACTATACTGCCCTGGGGCCGCACTCTTCCCGTGGGGAGTCACACTACCCTAGCTGCACACCTCATCAGCCCCAGCGGTCTGCATGCAGCGGCGGTTCTTAATAACCGCAATCCACGGGTGGCGTAGTCGGACATAATTAATAACACATAACGGACTACCATTAGCCTGACCACCCTGAGCCACGGAACCGGGTTGCCACTACTACACCCATCGCTCCCTATTGCCCGGATCCGAGTGCCCCACGGCCCAGGGGGTGAGTCAAAAGCAATGCAAAAGTGCAAAAATGCATCAAACACACTACATGTGAACATAGCCCAAGGTGTGGAGGAGCATTTTTGCTTTTGTATATTTATTTTGCCTTATATACAAGACATTTCCCTGGAAAAGATGTCCGTAAAAGTTGCATAATACCTTTGACAACATTGTTGACAGCAGTGACCCGGGAGTCAGAGATGCTTCCAGGGGTCCTCCCCATGCTGTTCCCATGTTATTTGAGCACTGTTCCCATCGATTTGCGCAATTTTTATGCCCTCTGCAGACTGGAAAAATGCTTGTGACGCGCCCCCTGGGCTTGTGCTGTGCTGCTGCTGTGCAGGGGGAATACCCGGAGCCGGATCGCTGGGGGTTGTAGTTCTCCGTGGCGGTGACCCGGTCCGTGCCCAGGGTGGTCAAACCAGTGGCAGTCTAAATCTATTGTAATAAGTGTCCGACTACGCCACCCGTGGATTGCGGTCAGTGGGGACCGCCGCTGCGCTGCAGACCCCTGAGGCTGATGTTGTTTGTGCAGCTGAGTATGGGATGACTCCCCACGGGAGGAGTATTGCCTCAGGGCAGCTAGTGTAGAAGATGATGGGAGTGATGCTGTGAGTGTCCCAGTACCGTTGGTGCTGGTGCGGCGATGAAATACAGAGACTTGTGATTGCAGTTTCCAAAGCTTTACTCACGGTTGTTATTCAGGTCAATGCTGCAGGCGATGACTGCCCAAGCCGTGCTGCGTCCACCAGGTGAGGGACTCGGTCAACTCCCAGGCAATTCCAGAGTGTGGTTCAGAGCTCCCTTCTCTTCCTTTCTACTGGCCGTCCCCACCAGTGACCCACCTTTGTCCAGCTTCCTCGGGCCTTCTGTTGGCGAAACCTCTCTCCGGTTTCCCCGACCCTATGTGGTATGCCTTTCTGGTGGATGTAGTGAGGGGTCGCACCAAGATGTGGTCACAACCTCCGGTTTTGGCTGAGGATTAGTCGCCTCCACCAATTCGGGTTCCGGTACCCTGCTCTGCCAACCCTTCACCCAGTATCTCCTCTGGGCATATGGGGTTCCCTCTGCCTTCGTGTCTCTGGGCCTTGCTCTGTGTTCCTCGCCTCCTTTCTCCTCTGTTTCAGTTCCTTTCTTACTTTCCTTTCTGTTCCTTCTCCTCTCTCTCCTTCTGCTGCTTCTGGCCTCCACTCCAGGCCTGCCTCTGGAGCTGGGCCCAGACTGAGCCACAGCTCCCTGTCAGCCCTCTCTGGCTGAGCTCCTCTCTGAACTGAACTGAACTCTGATCTAAGATGGTGCCCACCTTATATACCTCCTTCTGACACCCGAGCCCAGGTGACTAGCAACCAATGGGCTCCTACCTATGCCCAGAAACCCACCCCTATCTGCTCCTACACCACTGGGTTTTCCTACCCCTCCCCACTCCAGCCAGGAACAGAAGCTGTCGTGCCTGCACTCTGTCTAGTGGGAGCACCGTTGGTCTGTTCCTCGGAAATGGGGTATGTGTGGTGCATGCAGCCTACCGAGTCCTGGTCCACACTCCATCCTTACCCGGGAGTGGAATACCACACCTCTGGTCTGAGGTGCAATACCCCTGTAGCAGCCGAGCCCTCGGGGTGCTACACTTGATTTTCCCATAGACTTACACTGGGCTCGTTGCTCGGGTCGAGCACTGGAGCATTCCAATTTGCTCGACTCGAGCAATGAGTACCCGAGCATTTTAGTGCTCACTCATCACTAGAGGTGGCCTCACGTGTTTGCATGAAAAAAAGGTTGAAGAAACCAGCTTCCAAAGTGCAAAATATTTATTGAAACAAATCCACGCAGTTTAAAAATTTCCAAATTACCTTGGGGAATCTCACATGGAAAAAACAGCTTTGACAAAGAACACAGCTCTGTGTTTGAAACGCGTAGCATTTTTTCCATGTGAGATTCCCCGATGTAATTTGGTAATTTTTAAACTGCGTGGATTTGTTTCAATAAATATTTTGCACTTTGGAAGCTGGTTTCTTCAACCTTTTTTTCATGCAAACACGTGAGGCCACACGTACCTGTGCTTCCTACTTAAGCCTACAGTAATCAGGTGAGCTGAAACTTACTCTATTCTATTTTCATCAGGCAGCAGAGACTGTCTCTACTGTTGATCAATCAAAAATCAGGGGCAGTGCTGGTGGAGAGAAGCAAAGAGGAGACTGCAAGTGCACTTATACGCCTACCACGGAACTTGTAAGCCTAATTTGCATATGAATAATACATTAATTTTATTGCAACTGAGCACCAGATAATGACAGAAAAGGTATCTCTGAAAATGTGTTTCCCTGCAGTACCTTAGGTTTTTTAAGTATATTCTTATTGTCAGGTACCTTTAAGTAAGAAAAATTTCTGAAAAAGACCAAAAATATTAAGATTTGAGAGTCCTCAGTGATTGATACCTTTTAATGTCTAAGTGAAAAGATGGTAACAAATTGCAAGCTTTCAAGACTACTCAGGCCTCTTCCTGAGGCATAGAATAACACAAAATCTGAACAGGGCACAAGAATAATGCAATAGATGAGACAAGCGACGTGAAGCAGAACTAATACTATGGGAGCGGAGAGAAAGAGTTGTGGCCATAAATATTGGAGCAGTTCGTAGATAAGGAGTGTGAAAGTTTTATTGTCCTGTGATTGAGGTCTGATCCATGGTTGTGATGCTCCTACGGGACTGAGGAACACGCTCTTAAGTTGATGTATCTGACCTCAATCACAGGACAGTAAAACTTTCACACTCCTTATCAGCATGATGCCCCCACAGTGAATTCCTAGACAAAACCCTCCACACACATGGAATGATGACCCTGATGTACACCCCTGACAAAGAATGGTGACCCCATCACAGTTTGGTTCTCCAACTGTAATCCCCACACAGCCCTTCATGCAGTATCACTGGGCCCTGCAACACCTTACATACAATATAATGGCCCCACATAATGCTGCATAGAGTATAATGGCCCTACAAAGTGATCCATACAGTATAATGAGCAACACATAGTGCTCCAAACAGCACAATGGCTCCACATACTGCTTCATACAGTATAATCGCCCCACATAGTCCTCCATACACTATAATGGCACCACATAGCACTCCATACAAGATAATGACCTCACATTGTGTTCCATACAGTAAAATGCACCCCACATATTGCTCCATAATGTATAATAAGCCCCACATGGTGCTTCAAACAGAACAATTGTCCCACATAGGGCTTAAAACAGTATAATGGTCCCACATAATGCTCCATACAGTATAATGCTCTCACATAGTGCTCCATATAGTATAATGGCCCCACATAGTACTCCATACAGTATAATTGTTAAAACTAGTGTTGAGCCACCCCCGTAGTGTTCGGGTTCGGTTCGGTTCGTCGAACACCGGGATGTTTGAGGAATTGTTCGTCGAACTGTTCGTCAAACACCTTAGAACACTGTCGAACACCGTTAAAACCAATGGCAGGCAAACAAAAACACATAGAAACACATAGAAAACACCTTCAAAGGTGTCCAAAAGCTGACAAACTGCTCAGAAGACGCTCTCTTTAAAAAAGCCGGCCGGCAATTCAGCAGCGGCATACACCGGTACCCGACAATTTAGACAAGAAGGAATAGAGCATCACACATAGATTAGATAGATAGAAACATGTCAGTCACATATATAAGAAGTACAGTGACAGTGTTGGTTACTGTTCTTGTCATTTAGTGTAAAGGATTTATTAAAAAAAATATTAGTGTTTTCATGCACCGTCTCTTTAAAAAAGCCGGCCGGCAATTCAGCAGCGGTACCCGACAATTTAGAACAGAAAGAATAGAGCTTCACACATAGATTAGATAGATAGAAACATGTCAGTCACATATATAATAAGTACAGTGACAGTGTTGGTTACTGTACTTGTCATTTAGTGTAAAGGATTTATTAAAAAAAATAATAGTGTTTTCATGCACCGTCTCTTTAAAAAAGCCGGCCGGCAATTCAGCAGCAGTACCAGACAATTTAGAACAGAAAGATAGAGCATCACACATAGATTAGATAGATAGAAACATGTCAGTCACATATATATGAAGTACAGTGACAGTGTTGGTTACTGTACTTGTCATTTAGTGTTAAAATAAAGGATTTATTAAAAAAAAAAATTGGCATGGGGTTCCCCGTGATTTTAGGCTCTAGCGGAGGTTAAGCAGGTTAAGTAGTCCAGGAAGGGTGCCATGAATATTGGCCCCCTCCCAGGCTAGAAACACCAGCTGTCAGCCGTCCCAGAAATGGCGCATCCATAGGATGTGCCAATTCTGGCACTTAGCCTCGCTCTTCCCACTGCCCTGTAGCGGTGGCAGTGGGGTAATAGGGTTGGGGTTGATGTCAGCTTATAATGCCAGCTGACATCAAGCCCAGGTTAGTAATGGAGAGGTGTCTATAAGACACCCCCATTACTAACCCCATAGTCAAAGTTAAAAAAAACTCAAACACCCAGAATAAAGTCCTTTAATTGAAATAAACACACAATTCTTTATTGTTCTAAATTAAACCATACTTACCATCTCGCCCATTCCAGCTGAAGCCAACGATCTCCTGCATTAAAAGAAAAATAATAAACCAACATCATCCTTACCTTTCGATGGTTCCCAGGACAGCTCCAGCTCTGCTACATTGAGATGACAGGCTGGACCACAGCAGAAAGCTGCCATCCAGCCTGTCATCCCGCAGACACTGAGAAGCGCAGGCATGCTTGCGCTCCTCAGTGTCTGGCTGTGACGGCATCCAGATGAGCTTAGGTCATGTCCAATGAACTCAGCTCACCTCATGCACGGCCGCGACCAATCAGCAGAGCGGGGTTTAAATTTGGCACCAATAATGCTGATTGGTCGCAATCGCCGGCCATGACCAATCAGTAGAGCGGTGTTTAAATTTGGCACCAAAATCGCTGATTGGTCGCGCCACAACAACCATGGCTGTGGCATTGAAGTGAGTGGCAGACAATCCCTGCATGATTGGTGCTCAAAATAGTGCCAGACATGCAGGACACGCTTTTGGTGCAGGAACAGTTATCAAACATAACCTCAAACAGCCGAATTTTTTGCAAATCGTTCGGGTTCGTCGAACAACTCGAACACTGCCCAAAACAGCTCGAAGTTGAGATTGGCGAACAGTTCTAGTCGAACACCGCTCATCTCTAGTTAAAACCCTCCTGTTTTTTTTTTCCATCTTGTGTTTTGCGGTCACGTGACCACCTGCCTTTATATTCCAGCTCCGCCCTTCTGGCTGTGCTGGACTTCAGTGTTGTTTGACTGTCTTTCTAGCCAGGTGCTTCGGTGCCTATATCTGTCAGTTCGCTTGGTCCTTCTTGGACCTCTAGTACCTTTTTGCCTGTTTGTCTTTTTGTGTTCTGCAACAACTTCTCTGTTGAGGAGGTGTCCCATTTTTGTTCCAGTCCTTAGTTCTTTAAGGGACCCCTCCCCTTATGCTATAGGTCTTCGTTCAGACTAGCCGAGGACTAAGGCGGGTCTGTTCGCTAGGAACAGGCAGCCCGCTACATCGTAGGGATTCAGCTTAGTCTTACTGTAGGGACAGCTTTCCCCTATCTTTCCTTGGTATATGTTGCAGATCATAACAATAATGACCTCACATAGTGCTCCATACAGCATAATGCACCCCACATATGTCTCCATACAGTATAATGCGACCCGCATTTTGCTCCATAAAGTATAATGAGCCCCACATAGTGCTTCTAACAGCATAATGGCCCCACATAGTGCTTCATACAGCATAATGGCACCACATAGTACTCCATATAGTATAATGCACACACATAGTCCTCTATACAGTGTAATGCCCTCACATAGTGCTCAATACAGTATAATTGACCCCACATTAGGAAAAAATAAAAATACTCACCTTTGCCCATTCCCCGCTGCTCCAAGCTTTTCATGGTGTCTTCAAATCCTCTGCACATCTCGATACAGTGGGCACATTGTAATGACATCATCGCACCCGCTGCGCTGAGATGTCAGATGCAAAGGGGGATCATGGGCTCTCCATCATTCCTTTTAACTGTATCAGCATCTAGGATGCAGATATAGTTGAAAAAGTGACGTCGGGCGAGAGACCCGCCCGGTGTCATGTTAAAAAATGTATTCACCCTGCGGGCCAGATTTGGCCAGAGGGCAAGGGTTTTACATACGTGGTTTAGCGCCTGTGTCTCTTAAGTGTTTTCAAGTGATGAATGGATGTAAAAACCCAATTTCAATTACATGACTGGCATGTTTTTAGTATTAATTTGTAATAATGTAAAAATACAGTACAGACCAAAAGTTTGGACACACCTTCTCATTAAAGATTTTTCTGTGTTTTCATGACTATGAAAATTGTACATTCACACTGAAGGCATCAAAACTACGAATTAACACATGTGGAATTGTATTCTTAACAAAAAAGTGTGAAACAACTGAAAATATGTGTTATATTTTAGGTTCTTCAAAGTAGCCACCTTTTGCTTTGATGACTGCTTTGCACACTCTTGGCATTCTCTTGATGAGCTTCAAGAGGTAGTCACCGGAAATGGTTTTCACTTCACCGGTGTGCCCTGTCAGGTTTAATAAGTGGGATTTCTTGCCTTATAAATAGGGTTGGGACCATCAGTTGTGTTGTGCAGAAGTTTGGTGGATACACAGCTGATAGTCCTACTGAATAGACTGTTAGAATTTGTATTATGCAAGAAAAAAGCAGCTAAGTAAAGAAAAACGAGTGGCCATCATTGCTTTAAGAAATGAAGGTCAGTCAGTGCGAAAAATTGGGAAAACTTTGAAAGTGTCCCCAAGTGCAGGTGCAAAAACCATCAAGCGCTACGAAGAAACTGGCTCACATGAGGACCGCCTCAGGAAAGGAAAACCAAGATTCACCTCTGCTTCTGTGGATAAGTTTATCCGAGTCACCAGCCTCAGAAATCTCAGGTTAATATCAGCTCACATTAGAGACCAGGTCAATGTCACACAGAGTTCTAGCAGCAGACACATCTCTTCAACAACTGTTAAGAGGAGACTTTGTGCAGCAGGCCTTCATGGTAAAATAGCTGCTAGGAAACCACTGCTAAGGACAGGCAACAAGCAGAGAGACTTGTTTGGGCTAAAGGAATGGACATTGGACCAGTGGAAATCTGTGCTTTTCTCTGATGAGTCCAAATTTGAGATCTTTGGTTCCAACCACCGTGTCTTTGTGCGACGCAGAAAAGGTGAACGGATGGACTCTACATGCCTGGTTCCCACCGTGAAGCATGGAGGAAGAGGTGTGATGGTGTGGGGGTGCTTTGCTGGTGACACTGTTGAGGATTTATTCAAAATTGAAGGCATACTGAACCAGCATGGCTACCACAGCATCTTGCAGCGGCATGCTATTCCATTCGGTTTATGTTTAGTTGGACCATCATTTATTTTTCAACAGGACAATCACCCCAAACACACCTCCAGGCTGTGTAAGGGCTATTTGACCAAGAAAGAGAGTGAAGGGGTGCTACGCCAAATGACCTGGCCTCCACAGTCACCAGACCTGAATCCAATCGAGATGGTTTGGGGTGAGCTGGACCACAGAGTGAAGGCAAAAGGGCCAACAAGTGCTAAGCATCTCTGGGAACTCCTTCAAGATTGTTGGAAGGCCATTTCCGGTGACTACCTCTTGAAGCTCATCAAGAGAATGCTAAGAATGTGCAAAGCAGTTATCAAAGCAAAAGGTGGCTACTTTGAAGAACCTAGAATATGAGACATATTTTCAGTTGTTTCTCTTTTTTGTTAAGTATATAATTCCACATGTGTTAATTCATAGTTTTGATGCCTTCAGTGTGAATGTACAATTTTCATAGTCAAGAAAATACAGAAAAATCTTTAAATGAGGTGTGTCCAAACTTTTGGTCTGTACTTTACATACCAAAGAGAAATACCAAGCGGAGGCTGTGTGGTCGTTTAGATAGAAGTTCCCAGCCCCAGTTAAACCCATCTCATTTA
Organism: Phyllobates terribilis; assembly: GCF_046119375.1. NCBI lineage: Eukaryota > Metazoa > Chordata > Amphibia > Anura > Dendrobatidae > Phyllobates > Phyllobates terribilis. The sequence continues at coordinate 343,516,462 of NW_027362769.1, read as the reverse complement.
GTATTGGTGTGTGAGTACCTGTGCAAGAAAGGCATCTCTAAAAGAACTGTACTATAATGGGAGACCCATTAGTTATCCTGTGTCACCACTTGTCTAATTGTATGACAGGCGATGGCAGAGATCTGAGTACAATTACTGACTGCAGGGCTGGTATAAGGAAGAGCGGTAGTGAGCAATTCTCTCTCCAAAGCTGCCTACTAATTACAATGGGTACGAAACATTTGGACCTGGGGTATGGATACAGATCAAGAATGGAAAATGTCAGTGAACATAACTCTGCAGACACAATTTGTGGCTGGAAGAAGTCTTCATAGTGGTCTGGGCCAAATGAAAAAGATGGGAAAATTGAACAAGTCCAATAAGAGAAGACATTGGTATTGGATTAAATGTATAACACACTGCTGAGAAACACTACAATTAGATATATTACCTCCCTATTCTACCCCGTATGCATTAAAAATTGTAATATTGATCGCACACACGCTTTTTATACTGTCAGGACAGTTTTGATTGGTAGAAAATATGTTACCTAAATCTGTTGTGCATCTTAAAGTCTAGAAAATGCTGTTGTTTAGTATTGTGCTCTTCCTCCTGAACAACCCTGGCAGTGGCCCAGAGATCAGTGCTTCTGCTCTCAGCACAAGACCTTATGTGCTTACTGAATATGATGGTGTTGTTGGTATAATACTAGAGCATTTATGGTCTCACTTTTACTTTCGGCCACAGGGTCACAAGTTGCCTAAAACAAACCTTGACCAATTAAATAGTAAGATACTCAGATGTTCTCAGAATAATTGATATCACACCCCTTTTGATCACATAAAGGAAAATTATGGTAACATATGCACCATTACCGCACCTGTTTCTGCTTCATAAGATATGCATCGATATATCCTGTGATGTTATTTGCATCTAAATCCAATCGTTGATTCATTGAACATTGGGAAATCAAACCCTTCAGATCTTGTATGTTCTGCTGCAGTTCCTTATGTAGGCCAAGGAGTGATCCGAGGAAGGGATAATAATCATACAGCTGTGGAAATCAATAGTACCTCATTAGATATTCTTGCAACAATAAGTACAGACCTGTTCAATAACGGTGTATACTGGGAATAGCTCGGCCAGTTGGTGGTTAGCGCTCCACCCTACATCACTAAGAGCCTAGGTTAGAATCCAGCCCAGTGCAATCTCTGAATTGTGCTACATTCAGTTTTTTTTCTACATGACTTTTATCAGTGTAGTTGATCAAATTTTTATACATTTTTAGTCAGTGTGGATGGATATTTTTTTTATCATTCATGTGTGTCATCCATTTTTCTCATATGAGAAAAAAACAGATTGAGATTTCCTAAGCTTCTACTAGCATTAGTCAGTCAAAAATGAACAATGCACAAATTCACTGAAATCGATAAGTTTTATCTGCAATATGGATCTAAATCGGACATGACTCTAGGATTGTGAAAAACGACATTGCCTATAATAGCTATGCGTTATATCTGCAAAAAAAAGCAAGCAAATAAAAAAACACAAATCATATATGAAAAATTTGTGTAAATGGGACCTACAGTTATATGAAAAAGTTTGGGCACCCCTATTAATCTTAAGCTTAATGTTTTATAAAAGTTGGTGTTTTTGCAACAGCTATTTCAGTTTGATATATGTAATAACTGTTGGACACAGTAATGTTTTTGCCTTGAAATGAGGTTTATTGTACTAACAGAAAATGTGCAATCTGCATTCAAACAAAATTTGACAGGTGCATAAGTATGGGCACCTCACCAGAAAAGTGACATTAATATTTAGTAGATCCTCCTTTTGCAAAAATAACAGCCTCTAGTCGCTTCGTGTAGCTTTTAATGATTTCCTGGATCCTGGAAGAATGTAGTTTTGACCATTCCTCTTTACAAAACTATTTCAGTTCAGTTAAGTTTGATGGTCGCCGAGCATGGACAGCCCTCTTCAAATGATCCCACAGATGTTCAATGATATTCAGGTCTGGGGACTGGGATGGCCATTCCAGAACATTGTAATTGTTCCTCTGCATGAATGCTTTAGTAGATTTGGAGCGGTGTTTTGGATAATTGTCTTGCAGAAAGATCCATCCCCTGCGTAACTTCAACTTTGTCACTGATTCTTGAACATTATTGTCAAAAATCTGCTGATACTGAGTGGAATCCATGCGTCCCTCAACTTTAACAAGATTCCCGGTGCCGGCATTGGCCACAGAGCCCCAAAGCTTTATGGAAACTCCACCAAATTTTACTGTGGGTAGCAAGTGTTTTTCTTGGAATGCTGTGTTTTTTTTGCCGCCATGCATAATGCCTTTTTGTATGACCAAACAACTCAATCTTGGTTTCATCAGTCCACATGACCTTCTTCCAAAAAGAAATTGGCTTCTCCAAATGTGTTTTTGCATACCTCAGCTGACTCTGTTTGTGGCGTGCTTGCAGAAACGGCTTCTTTCGCATCACTCTCCCATACAGCTTCTCCTTGTGCAAAGTGTGTTGTATAGTTGACTGATGCACAGTGACACCATCTGCAGCAAGTTGATGCTGCAGCTCTCTGGAAGTGGTCTGAGGATTGTCCTTGACTGATCTCACCATTCTTCTTCTCTGCCTTTCTGATGTTTTTCATGGCCTGCCACTTCTGGCCTTAGCAAGAACTGTCCATGTGTTCTTCCATTTCCTTACTATGTTCCTCACAGTGGAAACTTACAGGTTAAATCTCTGAGACAGCTTTTTGTATCCTTCCCCTGAACAACTATGTTGAATAATCTTTGTTTTCAGATCATTTGACAGTTGTTATGAGTATCCCATGATGCCACTCTTCAGAGGAGATTCAAACAGGAGAACAACTTGCAAGTGGCCACTTTAAGTAGCTTTTCTCATGATTGCATACACCTGGCTATGAAGTTCAAAGCTCAATGAGGTTACAAAACAAAAAAAAGTGCTTTAGTAAGTCAGTAAAAAGTAGGTAGGAGTATTTAAAGCAAGAAAATGATAAGGGTGCCCATACTTATTCACCTGTCAAATTTTGTTTGAATGAAGATTGCACATTTTCTGTTAATACAATAAACCTCATTTCAAGGCAGAAACATTACTGTGTCCAACAGTTATTACATATATCAAACTGAAATAGCTGTTGCAAAAACACCAATTTTCATAAAACATTAAGCTTAAGATTAATAGGGGTGCCCAAACTTTTTCATATAACTGTAAGTTGGTATGTTCTACTTGTAGATTTGCATGGGTTTCCTCGAGGTTCTACACTTTCTTCCCATACTCTATAAAGCATACGGATAGGCTCATTGGTCTTAGTGTGTATATGAGCAAGAGATAGATTTAGATTGTGATGCTCATTGGGGACAAGAACTGATAAGAGTATTGGCAATCTCTGTAGAGCGCTGTAGAATATTGTGGTAAAAACCTCTTTATCAAAGAGAGGACACATCAGATCAATTAATTATAGGTACTATATAGGAATAGAAAATAGGGTCTTCTTTTTCTTTTTCATGAAAGTGTAATGCTTTAGCTGTGTCTAGTTTTTCACCTAAAAATAATTCACTTATAGGGAAGCAATCATCAGAAAATGATTTGCTTAAACCAGGTTTTTGTGTTACATGTATTTTTTTCTTTTTACTATTAAGATCTTTATAAGTGATGAGCGAGCACTAAAATCCTCGGGTGCTCGTTGCGCAGATTAAGCAAATTGAAATGCTCGGGTGCTACACCTGAGCAACGAGCCCAATGTATGTCTATGGGAAACTTGAGAATTTTTCTGGTGCCCCCACTCCCCCCCCTGGAAGTCTGCAGTGGGCCTAAAAATTGGCAAAATCGATGGTAACAGTGCTGAAATGACATGGGAACAGCATGGAGAAGACCCTTAGATGCATTTCTGACTCTCAGGTCACTGCTGTGAATAATGCTGTCAGAGTATTACGACACTTTTACGGACTCACAATAAAACATACAAAAATGAAACCAAATGGATTTTCCTGGAAAAAATGTTAAGGGACATCTTTTCCAGGGTAATGACTTGCATATAAGGCAAAATAAATAACCCCCCAAAAAATGCTCCTGCACACCTTGGGTTATGTTCACACGTAGTGTTTTTGATGGGTTTTTGCACTTTGGCATTGCTTTCAACGGTGAAAAATACTTTCACCAGTAAATGACATTTTAACATTTTATCTGGCCATGTGGTATGTGAGACATGATCAGGCACATCCTGTTTCATTCATGAAGGAGGGACTCTGAAAGTCACAAAGCCTATTTTTACAGGACCATTAGGCGGCTCTTACTATTGTTAAAGGGCCAGCAGTCGGCCCTCACTATTGTTAGAGGGCCATCAGCTGGCTATGATTTGTTGTTCCCATTATTAAGGAGCGGGTCTCTTATACTGTTATAGCTTATGCAGTGACTTCAAGGCCTGCCCAATATTTGGAAAAACCCCAATACCCCTTTGAAGAGACATAGAGGGCCTGATTTAGAAAACAAAAATTCCCGTTATTAAGGAGCAGGTCTCCTATATTGTTATAGCATATGCAGTAATTCTAAGGTCTGTCAAAAATTTGGAAAAACCCCAATACACCTTTGAAGACACATAGAGGAGGGCATCATTTAAAAACTGTTCCTATTATTAAGGAGTGGGTCTCCTATACTGTTATAGTATATGAAATGACTTTAAGGCCTGCTAAAAATCGAGAAAACCCCAATACACCTTTGAAGACAGAAAGAGGGCCTGATTTAAAAAAAAAAATTCCCATTGTTAAGGAGCAGGTCTCGCATAGTGGTAATGCCCATGCAGTGGCTGTAAGGCATGCCCAAAATTGAGATAAACCCCAAAACACCTTTGAAGACACAAAGAGAGCCGGATTTTATAAAATAATTTCCCCTTAGGAGCGGGTCTCCTATACTGTTATTGCGTATGCAGTGACTGCAACGGCTGCCTATATTTTGGAAAAGCCCCAATACCAATTTGAAGACACATAGAGGAAGGCCTCAGTCAAAAAAATGTTCCCATTGTAAAAGAGTGGGTCTCATATACTGGTAATACCCAGGCAGTGACTTCAAGGCCTGCCAAAAATTAGGACGCCCTCCAGTATCCATTTGAAGAGACATAGAGGAGGGTCTCAGTAAAAAAAATGTTCCTATTATAACGGAGCGGGTCTCCTGTACTGTTATGGAAAACAAAAGAAGTTGGAGTGACAATGGTGAAGAGCCTGAGGTTTGGGGGGGGGGGTGAAAGAGGAGAAGTTGTGACCACTCACCAGGTCCTGTTGTGCAAAGGAGCCCCGCACAACAATGGAAAACACTTCCAGGTGGGAGTCTGTAAGATGACCGCAGCTTAGCAGGAACTACTGTAGGGAGTTTCTGTCTGCTTCAGCAGTCACATGACCAGGACCGTGTGACCGAAGTGGGCGTTCCACAATGACATCATGGCAAGTCCTGTAGTAGGCTAGTTGTAAACAGAGCAGCTTCCACCGCTCTCCACAGGGGAGATTAGCAATCAAGAAAGAAGGAATTGTGCGGTGTTATTGAAGCGCTAGAACAACTAGACAGGGGATTAGGTTATAACACACAAACCTTTTATAGTTTAGTATGCACTCTAACACCACGACACGTTTCAATAGCAGACACTATCTTCCTCAGGTAGATTAGCTATCTTCCTAATCTACCTGAGGAAGATAGCGTCTGCTATCGAAACGCGTTGTGGCGTTAGAGAGCATACTAAACAATAAAAGGTTTGTGTGTTATAAAGTAATCCCCTGTCTTGTTGTTCTAGCGCTTCACTAACACCGCAAAATTCCTTCTTTCTTGATTGCATATGCAGTGACTGCAAGGGCTGCTAAAAATTAGGACACACTCCATTACCCCTTTGTAGAGACATAGAGGAGCGCCTCAGTAAAAAAAATGTTCCCATTATAAAGGAGCGAGTCTCCTATACTGTTATTACGCATTCAAAAATTAGGATGCATTCCAAAACCCTTTTAAAGAGACATAGAGGAGAGCCTCAGTAACAAAAATGTTCCCATTGTAAAGGAGTGGGTCTCCTATACAGTTAATGCCCATGCAGTGACTACAAGGGCTGGCCAAAAATTGGACGCACTCCAATACCCCCTTGAAGAGACGTAGAAGTCCTTATTAAAAAAAAATGTTACAATTTTTAAGGAATGGGTCTCCTTTACTGGTAATGCCCATGCACTAAGTGAATGGGCTGAAAAACATTAACCCCTGGGGGGTATGAATGAACAGAACATATGTAGCACCCTGAGGACTCGGCTGCTACAGGGGTATTGCACCTCGACCCAGAGGTGTGGTATTCCACTCCCGGGTAAGGATGGAGTGTGGAACTGAGCTTAGTAGGCTGCATGCACTACATACATCCCATTTCCGGGGGACAGAACAACGGTACTCCCACCAGTATATGTGCAGGTACGACAGCGTCTGTCCCTGGCTGGAGTGGGAGGGGGGTGGAACATCCCAGTAGTGTAGGGGCAGATAGGGGGAGTAGTCTGGGTAAAGCTAGGAGCTCATTAGGTGCTGGTCACCTGGGCTCACACATAGAGGGAGTATATAAGGTGGGCACCATCTTAGAATAGGGTCTTTTGTCAGAGAGCCTGAGGAGAAGCAGAGCAGAGGAGTTCAGCCAGGAGGGCTGACAGGGAGCTGTGGCTCCGGCTGGGCCCAGCTCCAGAGCCAAGCCTGCAGTGGAGAGAGGAGAGGAAGAAGGAAGGCCCAGAGACGCAGAAAAGAGGGAACCCTAAGATCCCAGAAGCAGACCAAAAAGGGTGAAGGGTTGGCAGAAAAGGGCACCGGATCCCAAGCTGGCAGAGGCAGAAGTAACCCTTAACCAGGAACCGGAGGTCGTGGTCAAGTTTTGCCACGACCCTCACCATATCCACCAGGAAGGCACACCACGAGTAGGGCCAGGGAAGCCAGAGAAGGTTCAACCACTAAGAGGCCCGAGGGAGCCGGACAAAGGTGGATCCCTGGTGGGGACGGCCAGGAGAAAGAGAGTGAGAGGGAAGCTCAGGACCACGCTCCGGAACTGCCTGGGGGTTAGCCGAGTCCAGGACCTGGTGGACGCAGCACGGCTCGGGCGGTCACTCAAGGCCAGAGTGACCAACAGAACAGCAGTAAGTAAAAACCCTGAACTGCACAGCCCGACTCTGAGTCTTCTTACCATCCACACTGCACCTCCACTACCACCATCCTCTACACCTGACCCCCTGAGGCTATACCCCTCCCGTTGGGGGTTATACTACCACAGCTGCACACATACCACCAGCCTCAGCGGACCCTGCTGCAGCGGCGGCCTTTTGACCGCAAATCAACGGGTGGCGTAGTCGACACTAAGAACACTAACAACATCTGTAAAGACTGCCACACACTGAGTTTGACACCCTGGGCACGGACCGGGTCGCCGCCACTCGGAGACTACAACCCCCATCTGATCCGGCTCCGGGTATCCCCCAAACAGCACTGGCCCAGGGGGCGCGTCAACTTTGGCGTAGTCGGCAGGATTTCGTGCCCGCAACCACCGGGTACTGCGTGCCTGAAAAAGAGACTTTTAAAACTTACCATCCGTGAGGTTTTCCCGCCATCGGTGAAGATTCCCGCCATCCGGCGCCATCTTCAGCCTTCTTCCCGCAATCGGTGAAGATTCCCGCCATTTCAGAAGATTTCCCGCCCTGGCAGAGCGGACGCCATTATGGGCGTGCCAGAGGGTGGCAAGAGGCCACCTCCCATCGTGGGCCAGGACCAAGAATGGCGCCAAAAGCGGAAACCGCCCCCACCAGCAGAGACTGTGATGCTTGAGATGTCCATCAGCGTGAGGGGACTGCCCCTGGAACTGACAATCACCAAGTTGCCCCGGGACCACCCTCAGTGTGGGCGGACCAAGAACAAAAGAGAGAAGATGGGTGCAGCCTGGAGGAGTCTAGAGAGAACACACCCGGAGATGGAGGGAGAGTCAGACAGCACCGACCCTGTGGTCAGGAACCTGTTGCAGGCCGCCACTCCAGAAGGCCTGCTGGAGATCCTGGCGCAGCTCCCCGGAGATCGGGAGCGTGCACAGACCGCGCTGGAGGGCCTCGCACGGAAGATGGCCCGGGTACAGCAGGAAGCGCTGGCGGAGTGGAGCAAGGAGCTGGGCCAGCAGGCTGGAACCCGCCAGCGAAGCACGCCACCCACGACAAGGAGCATGTCCGCCTCTGAGGAAGGTGCAGGAGGGACGACGGCCGGAGACGACGCCGCGGAGGGAGTTGAAGGAAAGGGAGCAGTAATGGGGACGACAACACCCCGTGCCCGATGGTCGCAAGCCTGCCCCAGCTCCCCGTCGCAGAGCCCGAGACCCCACTCACCACTCACGTTGCTGCATCGTCACCGCTCCGAGCTAGGCCTCAAGCGGCAGGAGCCGCGGCCACGCCCCCTGCTACGTCATGCGCCTCGACTCAGAGCGCGGCCAAGCAAGAAGTGCCCCCGGCCTGGTCGCAAGGCCAAGTACCCCCGGGCGCCGCCGTCTTCACAGCGCCCTCTACCTCCATCATGCCACCGGTCTGGTCGCAAGGCCTGGTAGACCCGGGCGCCGCAGCCTTTAAAGCGCCCTTTGTATTCAGACTACCTTCGGCCTGGACGCAAGGCCAGGAGCCCCTGGGCGCCGCAGACACCACAGCGCTCTCTGCCTCCACAGCACCCCGTCTGGGCGAAGACTGCTCCGCACAAAACACCACCCAGGACGGGCTGCTCTTCGTGTGGCCACCTGAATATATTCACCCTCGATTCCGGAGGGAACGGCCTCTGGATGAGCCTCTAATTCCGGCTCCTGCGCCCGCCAAACTCGATCCGCTTCCGTTGGAGGACGTCGCCACTGATGTACAGTAGGAGCACTGTAAATAGTTACCCGTGAAGGTACAATAACTGTTGCCAGTAAGATATAGTCCCCGTTGGGACCAGTGAACTGTTCCAGTGTGTCCCATCTCCCCACAGGCTGAGGACTGTGAGCAGCCATCCCTTTTCCCCACTGGCCGAGGACTGAGAGCGGCCATATCCCTTGTAAATAGTTGCGCTTCTTAAAGCGCCCCCTACTGGTTTTATAGGAAACTGTTTTTTCTACCAGAGACTGTGGCACTTACCTGGTCACAATTTGCACAAGTGGCCAGAGGTCAAAAATGTTTTATATGAAAAGTTTTATTATGATGAAAGAGTTAATATTATTTTATGATGTGTCCGTAACATTTTAAAAGAGAAGTACCTCCCATAAAGGGATGATTGAAGGTTACTGTTTATATATTTTATATGTAGTGCACTTTAAAAAGCTTGTATGTTTTATGTTTTTGCTTTTTTACAGCCCGAGGACGTGCTGTGATTTACCAGGGGGGAATGTAGCACCCTGAGGACTCGGCTGCTACAGGGGTATTGCACCTCGACCCAGAGGTGTGGTATTCCACTCCCGGGTAAGGATGGAGTGTGGAACTGAGCTTAGTAGGCTGCATGCACTACATACATCCCATTTCCGGAGGACAGAACAACGGTACTCCCACCAGTATATGTGCAGGTACGACAGCGTCTGTCCCTGGCTGGAGTGGGAGGGGGGTGGAACATCCCAGTAGTGTAGGGGCAGATAGGGGGAGTAGTCTGGGTAAAGCTAGGAGCTCATTGGGTGCTGGTCACCTGGGCTCACACATAGAGGGAGTATATAAGGTGGGCACCATCTTAGAATAGGGTCTTTTGTCAGAGAGCCTGAGGAGAAGCAGAGCAGAGGAGTTCAGCCAGGAGGGCTGACAGGGAGCTGTGGCTCCGGCTGGGCCCAGCTCCAGAGCCAAGCCTGCAGTGGAGAGAGGAGAGGAAGAAGGAAGGACCAGAGACGCAGAAAAGAGGGAACCCTAAGATCCCAGAAGCAGACCAAAAAGGGTGAAGGGTTGGCAGAAAAGGGCACCGGATCCCAAGCTGGCAGAGGCAGAAGTAACCCTTAACCAGGAACCGGAGGTCGTGGTCAAGTTTTGCCACGACCCTCACCATATCCACCAGGAAGGCACACCACGAGTAGGGCCAGGGAAGCCAGAGAAGGTTCAACCACTAAGAGGCCCGAGGGAGCCGGACAAAGGTGGATCCCTGGTGGGGACGGCCAGGAGAAAGAGAGTGAGAGGGAAGCTCAGGACCACGCTCCGGAACTGCCTGGGGGTTAGCCGAGTCCAGGACCTGGTGGACGCAGCACGGCTCGGGCGGTCACTCAAGGCCAGAGTGACCAACAGAACAGCAGTAAGTAAAAACCCTGAACTGCACAGCCCGACTCTGAGTCTTCTTACCATCCACACTGCACCTCCACTACCACCATCCTCTACACCTGACCCCCTGAGGCTATACCCCTCCCGTTGGGGGTTATACTACCACAGCTGCACACATACCACCAGCCTCAGCGGACCCTGCTGCAGCGGCGGCCTTTTGACCGCAAATCAACGGGTGGCGTAGTCGACACTAAGAACACTAACAACATCTGTAAAGACTGCCACACACTGAGTTTGACACCCTGGGCACGGACCGGGTCGCCGCCACTCGGAGACTACAACCCCCATCTGATCCGGCTCCGGGTATCCCCCAAACAGCACTGGCCCAGGGGGCGCGTCACATACTGTATAACATAATATAAGAGGTACAGTACAGACCAAAAGTTTGGACACACCTTCTCATTTAAACATTTTTCTGTATTTTCATGACTATGAAAATTGTACATTCACACTGGAGGCATCAAAACTATGAATTAACACATGTGGAATTATATACTTAACAAAAAAGAGAAACAACTGAAAATATGTCTCATATTCTAGGTTCTTCAAAGTAACCACCTTTTGTTTTTATAACTGCTTTGCACATTCTTAGCATTCTCTTGATGAGCTTCAAGAGGTAGTCACCGGAAATGGTCTTCCAACAATCTTGAAGGATTTCCCAGAGATGCTTAGCACTTGTTGGCCCTTTTGCCTTCACTCTGCGGTCCAGCTCACCCCAAACCATCTCGATTGGGTTCAGGTCTGGTGACCGTGGAAGCCAGGTCATCTGGCATAGCACCCCATCACTCTCCTCCTTGGTCAAATAGCCCTTACACAGCCTGGAGGTGTGTTTGGGGTCATTGACCTGTTGAAAAATAAATGATGGTCCAACTAAACGCAAACCGGATGGAATAGCTTGCCGCTGCAAGATGCTGTGGTAGCCATGCTGGTTCTGTATGCCTTCAATTTTGAATAAATCACCAACAGTGTCAGCAGCAAAGCACCCACACCATCACACCTCCTCCTCCATGCTTCACGGTGGGAACCAGGCATGTAGAGTCCATCCGTTCACCTTTTCTGCGTCGCACAAAGACACGGTGGATGGAACCAAAGATCTCAAATTTGGACTCATCAGACCAAAGCACAAATTTCCACTGGTCTAATGTCCACTCCTTGTGTTCTTTAGCCCAAACAAGTCTCTTCTGCTTGTTGCCTGTCATTAGCAGTGGTTTCCTAGCAGCTATTTTACCATGAATGCCTGCTGCACAAAGTCTCCTCTTAAGAGTTGTTAAAGAGATGTGTCTGCTGCTAGAACTCTGTGTGGCATTGACCTGGTCTCTAATCTGAGCTGATGTTAACCTGCAATTTCTGAGGCTGGTGACTCGGATAAACGTATCCTCAGAAGCAGAGGTGACTCTTGGTCTTCCTTTCCTGGGGCAGTTCTCATGTGTGTAGCGCTTTATGGTTTTTGCAACTGCACTTGGGGACAGTTTCAAAGTTTTCCCAATTTTTCGCACTGACTGACCTTCATTTCTCAAAGTAATGATGGCCACTTGTTTTTCTTTACTTAGCTGCTTTTTTCTTGCCATAATACAAATTCTAACAGTCTATTCAGTAGGACTATCAGCTGTGTATCCACCTGACTTCTGCACAAAACAACTGATGGTCCCGACCCCATTTATAAGGCAAGAAATCCCACTTATTAAACCTGACAGGGCACACCTGTGAAGTGAAAACCATTTCCGGTGACTACCACTTGAAGCTCATCAAGAGAATGCCAAGAGTGTGCAAAGCAGTCATCAAAGCAAAAGGTGGCAACTTTGAAGAACCTAGAATATAAGACATATTTTCAGTTGTTTCACACTTTTTTGTTAAGTATATAATTCCACATGTGTTAATTCATAGTTTTGATGCCTTCAGTGTGAATGTAAAATTTTTATAGTCATGAAAATACAGAAAAATCTTTAAATGAGAAGGTGTGTCAAAACTTTTGGTCTGTACTGTATATAACAGAATGTTAGAGGTAGACCTCTAAAAAACTTTCCTACGGGTATCATAAACACCCTTACAAAAAAATTATGTGGATATTGCATCATGGTCATCCTGGGGATATGGTGGTGGAAGATGAGGAAAAGAAGGAGGACAACAGAAAATAGCCAAAATCAGGTGTGAAGAGGTTCATGGGAATAGACTTCCCAAAAAAAGCCACTGGATTTGACTTTATGTTCAGCTGCTATCATCCAGTGGTGTTGAGAATTCTGGCCCAATCCAGCCCTTGTTCATTTTTATAAAAGTCAGCCTGGCAGCATTTTCAGTTAACAGGCAGATGTGCCTATCTGTTATAATGCCCTCAGCGGCACCAAAAACCCGCTCTGACAAAACGCCATCGGCAGGGCAGGCCAAGACCTTCGAGGCGTAGAGAGCCAGTACTTGACGTGTGTCCAGCTTGGATACCCAATAATTATAAGGCACAGAGAAATCACGGAGAACATTAGTACAGTCGGCAAGGTTCTTCTTCAGCATCTTCCAAAATGTTTCCCTCCTTGGCAGAATACCCCGCACATCAGGGCCTGGGAGAAAACTGTCCCAGAACTTTAACAGTGTTCCCCTGCCTCTGCTGCATCATATTTATGTCTTCCACGCCTGTACTCCTTGGATGTCCAAGGAACTGTGACCTCTGCTGCCAGCATTTTCAGATGGTAATTTTTTTATTAATCCCGCAACAAGGGTCTTATGGTACTGCAACATTTAGCTAAACCTCTCCGCCACTGGAAGGAGAGATAGAAAGTTCTCCTTGTACCGTGGGTCTAGAAGTGTGACCAACCAGTAATTATTGTTGGCCAAAATGCATACAACACGAGGGTCACTGGAAAGGCAGCAGAACATAAAGTCAGCCATGTGTGCCAGACTGCCACCAGCCAACTCTTCTCTGTCCTGAACAACAGGACGACTATCCATGCTCTCCTTCTCCTCCTCCTTGTCCCTATCCTCAGGTCATCCACGCTGAACAGATGGTATGAATGTGGTTTGGGTAGTACCGTCTGTAGTGCAGGAAACCAACTCCTGTTCCTCCTCCTCCTCTTCCTCCTCCTCACTAGCACACAGTCCGTGTTGAGATGAGATGAGGCTGGGGTGTGTGGCATCATCCTGTATAGTTCATTTCTCCATCTCATCGTTCTGTGCCTGCAATGCCTCCTTTATAATTGTGAACAGCAAGCATTTCAGAAGACAGAGAAGCAGGATGGTGACACTAATTATGTTATCATCGACACTCATCATCTTGGTGGAGTTCTCAAAGTTTTGGAGGATGTCACTGACTGTCTGACATCCATGCGCACTCGTCAGTTCTTATGTGCGGAGGCTGATCTGAATGCCGATGGGCGTGTTGAAGCTAGTACTCAACAACTGCCCTCTGCTGCTCACAAATCCTTCCCAACATCTGCAAGGTTGAATTCCAATATGTGGTGACAAAGCACACCTGGTGGTGAGCTGGAAGCTGCAAATAATACTGAAGAACGGCGAGTGCGGTGGAAGCTGTAGGTGACTTTCTGAAATGGGCACACATGCGGCCTTCTTTGACAAACAAATCAGGCAGATCCGGGTAGGTTTTGCGAAACCACTGGACCACTAGTTTGAGCACATGGGCCACGCATGGTATGTGTGTGAGGTTGTCTAGCTTCAGAGCCACCAGCAGGTTCCCGCCATTGTCACACACGACGATGCCTGGCTGTACGTTCAGTGGTGACAGCCACAGATCTGACTGCTCTTTTACAGCTGTTAACAACTCTTCAGAGGTGTGTGGTTTGTCCCCTAAGCATATTAACTTTAGCAGTGTCTGTTGCCGCTTGGCCAAGGCAGTGCCGCAGTACTTCCAGCTTCCGACTGATGTGGTCTTTAGAGATGAGCGGTGTTCGACTCGAACTGTTCGCCAATCTCAAATTCGAGCTGTTTTGGGTGGTGTTCGAGCCGTTCGGCGAACACGAACGATTTGAAAAAAATTCGGCTGTTCGAGGTTATGTTCGATAACTGTTCGTGCACCAAAATCATAACTGGATTTTTTCTCAGAAATGCTGAAAATTAATGTTAATACGCAGTTTGAGTGTACAGCGGGGCAGGGGGAGGGGCAGGGGATGGATCTCTGCCGGAATAATGAAGATCTCCTTTTTTTTTTCTCTTTCCCGCATTTACAGTGGGGAGGTGCAATCTGTCAGCCTATCAGCAGCGCACATGTGAAGCCCAGCTGTGCTTGGCATCACAGATCCCAGAAGGGTGTATTAAAGGATTCCTACACAAGAGGCTCCCATAACCATTCACACATCTCCACCTTCCACCTCAGACCACCAGAGGGAGCTCCTTAGGGAGATATATAAGGGAAGGTGGAGCCAGGCAGCCGTTAGTCTAAGCTGGAGTGAGTCTGAGTTGTGTCTTGAAACTACAGTGAGTCCAGTGCAGTCTGAGACGAGTTACCTCAGAGGACAAAAGTCTGTTTCAGCTTCTGCAATTGCTATCCTGCAGTGGAGCTTATCCAGTTCTAGACTCGGTTGCAGCTCGGAGAGGTGAGCTTTAGGTGTGTCGGCGCCATAAGATCGATGAACCATGGCACGCTGCCGTTAGTGTGAGTAGCCTATTGAGGGTCCGAGTAAGCCGAAGGCGAAGGAGAAGAGAGTTAGCTCATAGGGGGTAGAGGAGCTTAACTAGCTCACCCCGAAAGGAGAATCAGTTACCGGACACGGGGTTCGAAGCTTGCTGGGATCTCCATGACCCAGTAAGATAAATCGGAATCCCTGGAGAACTACAGGTCCCAGGATCGCTAAAGTGCTAATACGTACCAGAGCCAGGAGACACATAGGCCCCGTAAGTCGGGAGCGTGCACTCCAAGCGAAGGCCCTACCACAAGGTCAGCCAGCGCAGGACAGAGACCAAGTTAGGCCTAGCTCCAGGCAGGTCAGAAACTTACTACGCAGAAGCCAGAACCAGGAGGCCCAAAACCTGCTCATTGGGGAGGATCCGGACATACACCCTTCACCCTACAGTGCTCCGGGGAGTGCCTGAAATTCCACTAGTAAAAGGTACTGAAGTGACTATCTTGTCCGTCCCTGTTCTTGCTCTGGCCCGGCGTAGTCTCTTTGTCCTGCATCCCCGTTCTTATACTGCCCTGAGGCCCAGCTCTACTTGTGGAGAGCTATACCATCAAGCTGCCTTATCATCAGCCTCAGTGGACTGCGCAGCTCTGGTGATCCTCACCAGAAACCACAGGTGGCGTCACAAACTCTTTCTTTTATAAACTTTACAAATATCAACCCCTTTTTAGGAGAGACCCCAGGGTACGGGCCCGGGAGCCGACCACCGCGACATCCCTAAAGGCCAGGCGAAAGGCCCGGGTACCAAGTTATCCCCATTCCTCTGGGTGCCACATCTCTCCAATTGGCATCACAAACAGGATTGCGTGCCCGCTGCAACGACGCCGTGTTTTGCCCGTTGCCACCGGGTACTGTGCGCCTTTATTTTGAACTGTGTGCGTAAAGTTGTGGTGAAGATAGCCGCCATTGTTGGGCCATTGAGCGAGAAGAAGGGCGTAACCGTGGGAAAATAAGGGACGTGCCTGCAAAAGAGCGCAAAGTCCCGGACACGCCCCACGCCTTGACGTCAAATCAGGAAGAGCAAGGTCCTGTACGGAGCATCTCTGAATGCTCTGACGTAGGACGCAAGCGACGCAAGGTCCTGAAGACAACCGTCACCTCCGGAGCTGCGGCCTACCGGAAGAAAAATCAGTAGGTAGGACACGGTTAACTAGGGGGGCGCTAAGATGTCCGTCGAACAACAGAACGCCGGCCTACCGGTCAACGTCCCTGAAGTCCAGCCCGCACCCGATAATGGGCAGGCTGAAGCCACCGCTGTACCAGCAGAGCCTGTAACACCTGTTATTCCTATGACTTTACCGTACATTCCTGGAGAAAAGTGGCTCCCCCAGTACAACGGCAAACCAGATACCCTGTCTGGATTCAAGCGGAAGATATGTGGTATCTTAGACATGTACTCTATGACCGGCAAACAAAGAGCTGCCATTGTATTAGGACAACTGACCGGTGCTGCGGAGCGGGAAGTGGAAACATGGTCGGCCGCAGACAGGGAGACAGTGTCCACAATATTCCAAAAACTACAGACTGTCTTTGAGGACCTTACTGAGGCGGACCTCCGGATGAGGTTCTACAGCTGCTCCCAACAACCAGAGGACAATGTTCGGGACTACGCCTGGCGTCTCCAAGGGGCCCTACGGGCTCTGAACCAGGTTAGTCCGGCCAGCTTTGAGAATGAGAACAGAATGCTGAAGGAACAGTTTTACCGGGGACTGAAGTCTCCAGAGGAGAGCAGGACTGTGCATTGGTGGTCCCTGGATCATCCAGATGCCACCTTTGATAATCTCAAGGACATGTCTATAAAAGGACTGCAGCCCCTGGAAACTAATGCCATCCAGCGTTACCAGGGTGGGGCTACCCCAGAGCCTGCAACACCCACCTTTTCTCCAGTGACTGCTGAAGCTAAAGTTCCAGCAACGTCCCCTAAAGAACTGGACAGTCTGCGCTCTGAGGTGTGTCAGCTGAGCAAAACCCTGACCACCATGCTGAGTGCTCTGCAGCTGCGGATGGAGCCTGAGGAAGGAGGGAAGATCCTGCTAGCCGACAGCCCTGAGGATGTCCCCTGGATGCGGAGGAGGAGGAGGCCAACACCACCCTCGCCAAGGACCAGTGACCAACGCCGCCCACCAAGGGAACCAATCTGCTACCGATGCCGTAAGACCGGACACATCGCTCAGAATTGTCCTTTAAAAACGGGAAAACTCTGGGTCCGAGGGCCGCCACCCAGAAGTAGACTCACCAGGCCCATCAGACTGGAACAACAGGTTCGTCGGAGGAAGACCTTTCCTGTCCATTGTGTTGGACGGGATCCTGATGCATGCCCTGCTGGACACAGGATCTCAGGTAACCATCATGCCTGAAGTCCTCTACAAGAGGTACTGGTCCATGGACGATCTATGTCTGCCAGTTCCAAATTTGTCTGTATATGCTTCAAATGGACTCCCTCTTAACCTACTCGGGGTTAAGAATGTGACTGTAAAAGTGGGGAGAGTGGAACTGCAGGACCAGGGACTAATTGTAGTGGAGACTAACCCTGATGACAGCAACCCATATATGGTACTAGGCAATAATGTTGTTGGTAACTGTTTGGGAGAGGTTGTGTTCTTGCTCCAACAGATCGCTGACACTGCCAGACCGAGACAGAGGAGGGCACTGCAGAGAGATCCGCGTCCTGATGTATCAACAGCAAGTACAGTTAACAGATGGTGAAATCGGTAACGTGAGGGTAACAGACCCAATACCCATTGTCGTTCCCCCAATGAGTGAAATGCTCATCTGGTGTAGAGCTGCCATAGGTCTTAGAGGACAGAGCTACCAGGCGGTAGTAGAACCCCTTTGCTCTGAGCATAGACCCACGCTCTTAACCGCCAGGGGAGTGGTAGATATACGTAATGGGAGGGTGCCAGTCCGTCTTCTTAACCTAGGGGAAGATGAGGTCAAACTGCCACGTTATGCCACAGTTGCTAAATTACATGCTGTCAACAACAACTGCATCCATGAGGTGGAGTCCTTAACTTCACCAGAAGAAGTGGAGGATAATGACCCTGCAACCCAGGTGGAGGATTGGTGTCAACAGCTCCATGTTGGGACAGACACCACTCCTGCCCATCAAAAACAGGGTGTACACCGGGTGGTTCAAGAATACTCGCAGGTGTTCAGTAAACATCCACTAGACTTCGGGAGGGTTAAGGGGGTTCAACATCATATCCCCACAGGCAGCCATTAGAGATGAGCGTTGTTCTACTCGAACTGTTCGCCAATCTCAAATTCGAGCTGTTTTGGGCGGTGTTCGAGCCGTTCGGCGAACACGAACAATTTGAGAAAAATTCGGCTGTTCGAAGTTATGTTCGATAACTGTTCGTGCACCAAAATCATAACTGGATTTTTTCTCAGTAATGATGAAAATTAATGTTAATACGCAGTTTGAGTGTACAGCGGGGTGGGGGGAGGGGCAGGGGATGGATCTCTGCAGGAACAATGAAGATCTCCATTTTTTTTTCTCTTTCCCGCATTTGCAGTGGGGAGGTGCAATCTGTCAGCCTATCAGCAGCGCACACACGGAGCGAAGTGCTTTTTTTCACACAAGCAAGGGCATGTGTCATTGGCAGTGTATGTCACATGTCCTTGCCCTATAAGACCAAGCCATTTTCCCCGTCGCCACCATTTTCTCACTGCTGCAGCTGCGTGTTAGACGGCACCGCTGTTGCTGTGTGCGCTATACCTTGTTAATTTCAAGACAATTTTCGCACAAATATACCGATAGCTTGGGAGTAGGGAATAGTTGTGATTGCAGTCCTTTTAAGGACTAGGTTACAGCATTTCCTACGACTTTTATCAGGGAGGTCTGTGCTCTTAAATAGATAGGTTGTGGGAGTAAAGACTAATTGTAATTGGAGTCCTTTTCAGGACTAGGTTACATCAGTTCCTATCAGTTTTTGCCAGGCAGGTCTGTGCCAGTGCTGTGCAAGTTTTTTTCACAGCATTTGGCTGAATCTAGCAAAGGTAATCCTTTTTGGCCTATTGCAGAGTGTGTTAGTCAGTGGAGTAGCCTATCTGTGTTGCAAGATATACCACCTGTGTATAGAATACCAATTTTTTTACTGCACCTAGTGAAGTAAAATCTTTTGGGCATAGCATCATTCTATTAGTCCATCTATACTGACCTCCATCAGGTTGCAAATTAAAACTAATTTTTATCTGCATCTACAGTACCTCTGAAAAAATATTTGGGCTTCTACCTGTGTGTGGGACTTGTTGTATTAGTCCATCTATACTGACCTCCATCAGGTTGCAAACTGAATATATTTTTTTCCTGCATCTACCTCTGAAAAAATATTGGGCTTCTAGCTGTGTGTGGGTCTTGTTCTATTAATCCATCTATACTGACCTCCATCAGGTTGCAAACTGAATATAATTTTTTTCTGCATCTAGCTCTGAAAAAATATTTGGCCTTCTAGTAGTGTGTCGGACTTTCTCTATTAGTCCATCTATACTGACCTCCATCAGGTTGCAAACTGAATATAATTTTTTTCTGCATCTAGCTCTGAAAAAATATTTGGCCTTCTAGTAGTGTGTCGGACTTTCTCTATTAGTCCATCTATACTGACCTCCATCAGGTTGCAAATTAAAACTAATTTTTATCTGCATCTACAGTACCTCTGAAAAAATATTTGGGCTTCTAGCTGTGTGTGGGACTTGTTGTATTAGTCCATCTATACTGACCTCCATCAGGTTGCAAACTGAATATATTTTTTTCTGCATCTACCTCTGAAAAAATATTGGGCTTCTAGCTGTGTGTGGGACTTGTTGTATTAGTCCATCTATACTGACCTCCATCAGGTTGCAAACTGAATATATTTTTTTCTGCATCTACCTCTGAAAAAATATTGGGCTTCTAGCTGTGTGTGGGTCTTGTTCTATTAATCCATCTATACTGACCTCCATCAGGTTGCAAACTGAATATAATTTTTTTCTGCATCTAGCTCTGAAAAAATATTTGGCCTTCTAGTAGTGTGTCGGACTTTCTCTATTAGTCCATCTATACTGACCTCCATCAGGTTGCAAATTAAAACTAATTTTTATCTGCATCTACAGTACCTCTGAAAAAATATTTGGGCTTCTAGCTGTGTGTGGGACTTGTTGTATTAGTCCATCTATACTGACCTCCATCAGATTGCAAACTGAATATATTTTTTTCTGCATCTACCTCTGAAAAAATATTGGGCTTCTAGCTGTGTGTGGGACTTGTTGTATTAGTCCATCTATACTGACCTCCATCAGGTTGCAAACTGAATATATTTTTTTCTGCATCTACCTCTGAAAAAATATTGGGCTTCTAGCTGTGTGTGGGTCTTGTTCTATTAATCCATCTATACTGACCTCCATCAGGTTGCAAACTGAATATAATTTTTTTCTGCATCTAGCTCTGAAAAAATATTTGGCCTTCTAGTAGTGTGTCGGACTTTCTCTATTAGTCCATCTATACTGACCTCCATCAGGTTGCAAATTAAAACTAATTTTTATCTGCATCTACAGTACCTCTGAAAAAATATTTGGGCTTCTAGCTGTGTGTGGGACTTGTTGTATTAGTCCATCTATACTGACCTCCATCAGGTTGCAAACTGAATATATTTTTTTCTGCATCTACCTCTGAAAAAATATTGGGCTTCTAGCTGTGTGTGGGACTTGTTGTATTAGTCCATCTATACTGACCTCCATCAGGTTGCAAACTGAATATATTTTTTTCTGCATCTACCTCTGAAAAAATATTGGGCTTCTAGCTGTGTGTGGGTCTTGTTCTATTAATCCATCTATACTGACCTCCATCAGGTTGCAAACTGAATATAATTTTTTTCTGCATCTAGCTCTGAAAAAATATTTGGCCTTCTAGTAGTGTGTCGGACTTTCTCTATTAGTCCATCTATACTGACCTCCATCAGGTTGCAAATTAAAACTAATATTTATCTGCATCTACAGTACCTCTGAAAAAATATTTGGGCTTCTAGCTGTGTGTGGGACTTGTTGTATTAGTCCATCTATACTGACCTCCATCAGGTTGCAAACTGAATATATTTTTTTCTGCATCTACCTCTGAAAAAATATTGGGCTTCTAGCTGTGTGTGGGACTTGTTGTATTAGTCCATCTATACTGACCTCCATCAGGTTGCAAACTGAATATATTTTTTTCTGCATCTACCTCTGAAAAAATATTGGGCTTCTAGCTGTGTGTGGGTCTTGTTCTATTAATCCATCTATACTGACCTCCATCAGGTTGCAAACTGAATATAATTTTTTTCTGCATCTAGCTCTGAAAAAATATTTGGCCTTCTAGTAGTGTGTCGGACTTTCTCTATTAGTCCACCTATACTGACCTCCATCAGGTTGCAAACTGAATATATTTTTTTCTGCATCTACCTCTGAAAAAATATTTGGCCTTCTAGTAGTGTGTCGGACTTTCTCTATTAGTCCATCTATACTGACCTCCATCAGGTTGCAAATTAAAACTAATTTTTATCTGCATCTACAGTACCTCTGAAAAAATATTTGGGCTTCTAGCTGTGTGTGGGACTTGTTGTATTAGTCCATCTATACTGACCTCCATCAGGTTGCAAACTGAATATATTTTTTTCCTGCATCTACCTCTGAAAAAATATTGGGCTTCTAGCTGTGTGTGGGTCTTGTTCTATTAATCCATCTATACTGACCTCCATCAGGTTGCAAATTCAAAATAATTTTTTTCTGCATCTAACCCAGCCAATAGTTTTGGCCTAATACCACAGTTTGGCCACTCAGCTCTGCTCGGTTACCATCCATTGTTTTTTTGTGCAAACAACTCCAGAGTTGTGAATTAGTTAACCACCAAAATGAGTGGAAAAAGGCCTGCTGCTGGTGGAAAGGGGAATAGGCGTGTTGGGAAGGGGAAAAAAGGTTGTGTCCGTGGGGTAGGTGTTAAAGCAACAGTAACATCTGCAGAAGAAAGACCATCTTCCAGCCAAACTAAAATGTCTACTTCTTTTAGCGGACAATGTGATAAGATCCCTTTCTTACGGCCACGCCAATCGCTACAAATTCCAGATGAGGCACAAAAACAGCAGGTGCTTCAACGGATATCAAGTGCTCCTTTAAGTGGGCTCTCCTCCACATCAACTTCAACATCACAAATACTCCAGTCCTCAAAGGTGTCACCCAAATCGCACTTGCTTCCTCACAGCTCCCAAATCTCCAGCTGCCCGTCTGAGTATGAGGTAGAACAGATGGTTGAGTCTGCAGAGCTGTTTACTCATACTATAGCCTGGGAATCAGAGGTCGACTCCAGCGCTTCTGTTAATCCAGACGAGGAAATGATCTGCACTGATGCCCAGAATCTTTATGAGTCGGATCCAGGACCAGACGCAGAAGGTTCTGACCATAATGTAGACCCTCATTCCCAAACTGTAACTCCTGTTGGTGGAGACAATGAGGAAGACGATGATAAGACTCAAATACCTGATTGGAGCGACAACTTTAGTTTTTTGTCAGGGCAGGAACAGGTTGGCTCTGAGGACGACGGGTGTGATAACGCACAGGGTGATGATGATGAGGTCGGAGATCCCACTTACTGTCAACCCACAGTCAGCCAAGAGATGAGGTCAGCAGAGGAGGTGGAGGAAGATGCTAGTGACGACGAGGTCAGGTTGCGCCTTCCTGGACAGAGACGTAGTACTGGAAGCACGTCAACAACTGCATCCTCAAACACAACTCTGCCTCTCACCACAAGTCGTGGTGGCTCTTCAGGTCGCATGGGTGCTAAGCCTTGCATAGCCTGGGCATTTTTTCAGATCGATAAAGATGACCCAACTCGTGTTATCTGTAACATTTGTCAGCAAAAGCTAAGTAGAGGCCAAAAAATACATAGTTTGAGTACTTCATGCATGAACCGGCACATGGACATGAAGCATAAGTTGCAGTGGGAAGCTCAGTGTGCTACAATGCGGCCTAGCCGGCCGGGCCAACCACCGTCTGCCATATCTTGTGCATCCGCGGCCTCTTCATCCTCTGTGACTGGGGGGACAGCAGTCACACCTGTTTTGGGGCGCAGACCTGCCACCTCTTTACCCGCAACAGCCAGCGTGATTGGCAGGTCATCATTTTCTTTGGAGGTGGTAACACCAGCTGGTGTTGAGCGCTGTCCGACATTGATAGCACCACCTTTGGATCAAGGCAACCTAACATGTCCGCCTGCATCTTCCTGACAGACCGGCAGTTTGCCGGGTACACCCTTATCAACCCCGTCTAAGCACAATAGCCAGCCCTCGGTCCCTCAGATGTGGACAAGTAAAAGACCATTTCCTCCTAGCCATGAGAAAGCTAAGAGGTTGAATTTCACCATCTGCAAGCTCTTGGCTACAGAAATTCTGCCTTTCCGCCTGGTGGACACAGAGGATTTTCGAGACCTTATGTCCGTCGCAGTGCCCCAGTACCAGATGCCCAGTCGGCACTACTTCTCAAAGAAAGGTGTGCCTGCGCTCCACCAGCATGTCGCACATAACATCACCGCTTTTTTGAGAAACTCTGTGTGTGACAGGGTGCATTTCACCACAGACACTTGGATGAGTAGGCATGGACAGGGGCGTTACATGTCGCTGACTGGGCACTGGGTAACTATGGTGACAGTAGGACAAGGGGCTGCTGTCCAAGTCTTGCCGTCCCCACGAGTTGTGCGTCAATCCTCTTTATGTCAAAGTTCCTCCACTGCTTCTGCCTCCTCAACCTCCTCTCGGTCTTCCACCTGCACCCAAAGCCTGTCTGGTCATGCCACAAGCTTTCTAACTGCGCAGAAGGGATCCTGCACACCTCCTTACTATGCTGGCAGTAGGGCTCAACGTCATCAGGTGGTTTTTACATTGAAATGTCTGGGAAATGTGAGTCACACAGCTGAGGAGTTGTGGTCAGCTCTGGAGAACCAATTTCATGAATGGTTGTCTCCACTGGACCTGAAACCAGGGAAGGCCGTGTGCGACAATGCTGCAAACCTGGGTGCGGCACTTCGCCGGGGCAATGTCACACACGTGCCTTGTATGGCTCACGTGTTGAACCTGGTTGTCCAGCAATTTTTAGCCCACTATCCCAGACTAGATGGTCTTCTGCAGAGGGCACGGTCGCTGTGTGCTCACTTCCGCCGTTCGCATCCCGCAGCTCAGCGACTTACATCTCCACAGAAGTCGTTGGGCCTGCCACTTCACCGGCTAAAATGCGATGTGCCTACCCGGTGGAATTCAACTCTGCACATGTTGCAGCGACTGTGGCAGCACCGACAAGCCCTGGTGCAATACGTTCTGACGTATAGCCTGGGCCAACGAGATTCAGAGGTGGGGCAAATCACGCTGGAGGAGTGGTCTCAGATCAGGGACCTATGCACCCTTCTGCACAGTTTTGAAATGGCGACGAAGATGTTTAGTGCTGACGATGCCATTATCAGCATGACTATTCCGGTGATTTACATGCTGGAGCACATGTTAAACAGAATTCGGAGTCAGGTGGTGGCACAAGAGGAGGTGGAGGAAGTAGAGGAGGAGGAGTTGTATGCGGAAGGGCTAACATCTGCAAGGTCCAGACGGTCGGCAGCACCAAGGCGGCAGGCATGTGAGGGTGGGGGAGATGGTTTTACCAGGGCGCATGGTAGCAGCCAAACTAGTGAGGAAGGTGCAGGAGCCCAGGAAGAAGTGGAGGACGAACTGATGGAAGACTCATCAGATGAGGGAGACCTTGATCACATTTCTGTTGTGCGAGGTTGGGGGGAGAGGACAAAGGAAGGAAGCATGATTGTTACCTCGCCACCAACACAACAGGGACTTGGTGCTCCTGGATGCGCAACACACATGAGTGCCTTCTTGCTGCACTACCTGCAACATGACCCTCGAATTGTGAGAATTAGAAATAATCCTGACTACTGGGTTGCCACACTGTTAGATCCCCGGTACAAAAGTAAATTTGCAGAAATTATTCCTGCCATAGAAAGGGATGCATGCATGCAGGAGTATCAGCAGAGACTGTTGCAGAATCTTACATGTGCTTTTCCACAAAATACCAGTGGTGCACGTAGTGAATCTCACAGTTCCAACTTGCCAACCGTGGGACCGTCAAGTGTTCAGCACTCAAACCGTAACAGAACCACAGTATCTGCTGGTAACATCAATTTTGCGGAATCATTTCACCACTTTTTTAGCCCATCCTTTGCAAGGCCACAGGAGACAAGAAGTCTGACACATAGTCAACACCTAGAGACGATGGTACAGGAGTATCTCCAAGTAAACATTAAAGGCATGACTGTGTCACTGGACCCTTGCTCTTTTTGGGCTTCCAATCTGGATAAATGGCCGGAGCTAGCCACTTACGCCTTGGAGATCTTGTCATGCCCCGCAGCCAGCGTTCTGTCTGAACGTGTGTTCAGCGCTGCTGGTGGTGTGCTGACAGATAAGCGCACGCGGCTCTCCACTGATAATGTAGACAGACTCACGTTCATAAAGATGAACAAATCATGGATCCGAAACGACTTTTCTACCCCTGTGTCATCCTGGGGAGAGTAAAAGCTTGATGATTGGTTAAAATCACCCTACCAACCGTTTTAAGCTTTCAAATTACTAATCATGTTTATCTGTATCTTGACTGGAAAATAATTTGGGCTTTGTAGCAGTGTGCAGCACTGATCCTATTAGGCCATCTATACTAAAGCTTCACCAGATTTAAAATTAAAAATAATTTTTAGCTGCATCTAGCCCGGAAAATAATTTTGGGGCTCCGAGATGCGCAAGGCACATAAGTGCCTTCTTGCTGCACTACCTGCAACATGACCCTCATATTGTCAGAATTCGAAGTAATCATGACTACTGGGTTGCCGCACTCTTAGATCCCCCAAACTTTTCGATCAACCTTTTCATTTTAATAAAGACCAAAAAAATGGTCATTGAAATTATAAGCATTAGCAGGTTGTTAGAAACTGAAATCAAACAGTTTTCAACTCAAAACTTTATTCTAGGTGATGTTACATTTTCACATAGGACCCCTTGTTCGAAAGGAGCTTCTGAACTCTCTCGTCCATTGAATTTGTCAGGTTTTGGATGGTTTCTGCTTCAATTGTTTTGCATGAGGACAGAATACCTTCCCAGAGCTGTTGCTTAGATGTGAACTGCCTCCCGCCATCATAGACACTCCTTTTAATGATGCTCCAAAGGTTCTGAATGGGGTAGAGGTCAGGGGAGCATGGGGGTCACACCATAAGTTTGTCCCCTTTTATGCCCATATCAGCCAGAGATGCAGATGTTTTATGTGCAGCATGAGATGGTGCATTATCATGCAGAAAAATGATCTTGCTGTGAAATACACGGTTCTTCTTCTTGAACCATGGCAGGAAGTGCTGTTTGAGAAAATCCACATACATTATGGAGTTCATCTTTAGCGCCTTCAGGGATCCTAAAGGGGCCGACAATCTCTCTCCCCATGATTCCAGCCCAAAACATTACTCCACCTCCTCCTTGTTGGCGCTGTAGCCGTGTTTGCGTGGGGTGTCCATCAACCAGCCATCCTCCACTCCATCCATCTGGACCATCGAGCGCTGCACGGCACTCATCCGTGAACAAAACAGTTTTGAAATCAGTCTTCATGTAATGTTTGGCCCACTGGAGCCGTTTCTGCTTGTGTGATGTGGATAGAGGAGGTCGACAGGATGGCGCATGCACAGCTGCAAACCTCTGAAGGACCCTGCATCTTGTTGTTCGGGGGACGTTGGAGGCACAAGCAGCTTCAAAAACTTGTCTGCTGCTATGACAAGGCTTTTTTGCCGCTGCTCTTTCAACCTGACGTAATTGCCTGTAGGAAAGAGTCCTCAATTTGCCCTTATCAGCACGCACACGTGTGTACTGTGAATCAGCTACATACTTCTTGATTGCCAAGACACTTCATCCTGATCATCGCACAATGTTGATTGTAGTCATGCCTTGACCTAAACACTCCACAATTTGTTGCTTCTCAGCAGCCGACACATCCTTTTTCTTTCCCATTTTGGCAGAAAATGTAGGCTGCTTAATAATGTGAGAGAGCCTTCTTAAGTAGTCTTGCCTTTCATTGGACACACCTGCCAAACTAATTAGCACAGGTGTCTGCAATTGCTTACAGTGATATAAAGAGCCCTGACACACATCACCATCAATGAGTTTAACTGACAAACAAACAAATTCTTCCCTTATCACTCCTAAACACTTTTTGCATAATAATTTGGAACACAGTGTACATGTGCTTTTCCACAAAACACCAGTGGTTCACGTAGTGAATCTTACAGTTCTAACTTGCCAACCGTGGTCTGTATGGAGTTGTTCAATAAAGGGCCCATAATTAAGATAACATAGATGGGAGAGGTCTCTATGAATAGGAATTCCTAAGTATTTGATACCCTGTGAGGGCCAGGCAAAGGGAAAGTTGGACTGGATGGAATCCTATATGGATTTGGGGAGGGAGACATCGAGGGCCTCAGACTTCGCTGCATTGATTTTAAAATTTTACCATGTAACAAAGTGATCTATTTCAGCCATAACAGCATGGATGGATATATGTGATTGAGTGATATATACTAGGACATTATCAGCAAATAGAGAGCACTTGTACTCGGTGCCTCCAACCTCAATCCACCTAATATTGGGGTTATGGCGAATTGATGAGAGCAGGTGCTCCGTCACTAGGATGTATAAGAGAGGGGACAGAGGACATCACTGCCTTGTCCCATTGGTGATTGTGAAAGGTGATGAAAATGTTCTGAAGCACCCCCTGGGCCTTGGGACACCCGGAGCCGGACCCTTTTTGGTGGATGCTGGTGGTTGTAGTCTTCGTGGCGGCGACCCGGTTCCGTGGCTCAGGGTGGTCAAACCAGTGGCGGAACTATTTATGTGGTTTTGATGTTTAAATGTCCGACTACGCCACCCGTGGATTGCGGTCAGAGTGAACCGCCGCTACAGGGCAGACCGCTGAGGCTGGTGTTGTGGGTCCAGCAGAGCGTAGCATAACTCCCCACGGGAGGAGTATAGCCTCAGGGCAGTGTACGCGGAGGATGGGGGTGATGGTGCAGGGCAGCAGCAGTAACGACACGGAGTCAGTGATGCAGTTCAGGGCCTTTACTCACAGTTCTTATTATCCAGACCACGTCTGCAGGTAACGGCTGCCCACGTCGTACTGTGCTCACCAGGTGAGGGGCTCAGACAACTCCCAGATAACTTTGGAGCACTTCACAGGACCCCCTTTGTGTGTCCTTTGTCTGGCCTTTCTTACCAACACTTCTGTCCGGCTGCCTCGGGCCTCCTCTTGGTAAACTTGGCGCCAGTTTCCCTGACCCTATGTGGTGCCTTCCTAGCGGGTGTAGCGAGGGGCTGCGCCACATAAAATGTCAGAGCCTCCGGTTTCTAGCTGAGGGTCGTTTCCTGCCTCCACTAGTTCGGGGACCGGTCTCCCCCTTTGGCCTGACCCCTCCACGCAGGTGGATTCGGGCGTGCGGTGGCGACTCGCCCGTCCGCACCCCTGGGATCCCTTCATTCCTCATTCCTGGAGCCTTCTCCGCTCCTCTTCCTTCCTTCTCCCTCTTCCAGGCCTGGGCCTCTGTTACTAGGCCCGCCTCCGGAGCAGAGCTCATGCAGAGCCCCTGCTCCCTGCCACTTCTGCTCAGACTTCTCTGCACTGAACTAAGATGGTGCCCACCTTTTATACTCCCTTCTCAATGCACCCAGGAACTGCTTCCTCCCTGCTCCTGCACTACAGGGTTCCCCTTCCTCAGTGTTCCCTCCCCCCACTCCAGCCAGGGACAGGGACTGTCGTGCCCATCTCAGGGGCATATTGGTCGCCCTGCCCCACGGCAATGTGGTGTAATGCATGCAGGTGTCGGGTCCTGATCCACACTCCATCCTTACCTGAGAGTGAGATATCACACCTCTGGGTGAGGTGCAATACGTCTGTAGCAACCGAGCCCTCAGGGTGCTACAGTTCCATTTATCTTCAGCCTAGGTGACGTATTGCAATACAGGGCCGTGATTTTGGCTATAAAAGGGTCCCCTAGACCCCTACCCCAAGCTTTTTAAGAGAATCATATTGTAACATACCTGGCGGCGTCCTTGCATGGTGGTCCATCTCCCACTGTGCAAGAGAGCGCACTTGATCTCCTGTCCAGAGTGTCTCTCTGGCTTCCCTCCATGCTGTCTGTTTGTGTCTGTCTCTGCTGCTTAAGGGCGGCGCCCGATCACTTCCTGCTTTTTGTACCTGCTGTGGGTCACACCCCTTGTGCGTCCTCAGCCTATTGCTGTCTGACACTTGGTATATAGCTCAGCAGCTCCCTTCTATCCCTGCCTGAGCATAAGTGTTTCTTTCAGTGTGTGCTTGCACTCTGAAGGTGCCAGGTCCCGTTCTGTGTTCTCTTGTCTGCCTATCCTGGAGGCTGTATTTCCAGGCCTGTCTGAACACGCTCCTAGCCTGTTCCTCCTGCCTTCTAGGGGCCGATTACCTAGACCTGTTCCTGTATCTTGTCTGACCTGTCTGAACACGCTCCTAGCCTGTTCCTCCTGCCTTCTAGGGGCCGATTACCTAGACCTGTTCCTGTATCTTGTCTTACCTGTCTGAACACGCTCCTAGCCTGTTCCTCCTGCCTTCTAGGGGCCGGTTCCCTTGACCCGCTCCTGTATCTTGTCTGTCCTGTCTGAACACGCTCCTTGCCTGTTCATCCTGCCTCTCTGGGGGCCGTATTCCCAGACCCGCTCCTGTATCCCGCTGCAGTGTCGGTCTCCTCCGTACACTCAGTTCCAGTCTGAACTCTCTCCTATCCTTTACCTGTTTTTCCTCTATGTCCGTCCCCTTCCTTTTTCTGCAGAGTCTGAACTCGTACCTAACTCCTGCTTGTTGTCTCTGTTCTCCCGTTTGTGAGTTTGTGGTCCACTCGCTACTTCACTGCAAGTACCCTGTGGGTGTCTGGCTCTGCCTTTCCCTTCCTGTCTGTTCCGTGTGAACAGAGCCCTGTCCCCCCTACTCAGCCTAGCCTGCTCTGACTCCTCTGGCCGCTGCTCCGGCAGTCGTGTCCTGCCCTGCTTCTGCCCGCTGCTCCGGCAGTCCTGTCCTGCCCTGCTTCTGCCCGCTGCTCCGGCAGTCCTGTCCTGCCCTGCTTCTGCCCGCTGCTCCGGCAGTCCTGTCCTGCCCTGCTTCTGCCCGCTGCTCCGGCAGTCCTGTCCTGCCCTGCTTCTGCCCGCTGCTCCGGCAGTCCTGTCCTGCCCTGCTTCTGCCCGCTGCTCCGGCAGTCCTGTCCTGCCCTGCTTCTGCCCGCTGCTCCGGCAGTCCTGTCCTGCCCTGCTTCTGCCCGCTGCTCCGGCAGTCCTGTCCTGCCCTGCTTCTGCCCGCTGCTCCGGCAGTCCTGTCCTGCCCTGCTTCTGCCCGCTGCTCCGGCAGTCCTGTCCTGCCCTGCTTGTGCTCGCTGCTCCGGCAGTCCTGTCCTGCCCTGCTTGTGCTCGCTGCTCCTGCAGCCCCGTCCTGCTCTGTTCTTGCCCACCGCTTCGGGCGTTCCCTCTCTGCTGTGGTTGTCTACCGCATCTGCGGTTCTGTGACCCAGTCTGTACTGGGTCTTAACCTTTCTGTGCTCCAGCCCGTCCTTTCGGCCAGTACCTCCCTGCCTGCATACTCGCCTGTATCCACCCATCTGCATACCAGCCGTGTTTGCTTATATCCACCAGTCTGTGCCAGCCTAACCTGCCTGTTCCTGAGTCCCAGTGTGTACTGGGTCCTATCCCGCCTGTGTTCCTACCTGCTAGTGCCTCCCTGTCTGCACTCTAGCTGCGCTTGCCTTTACCCGCCTGCCTGCATACCAGTCGTGCCTGCCTATACCCTCCAGTCTGTGTGCCAGCCTACCAGCCTGTTCCTGTATTCCCCTGTGTGGGTCAACAGCCGTGTCCGGGGTCTGTCCTGGAGTAGCACCTGGTCCCTCTGCTCGGCTCCTCCTTGGTGCACTGGCGTCGTATGCCGTCGTGCGACCCTGGTCGGATCGGGTGAATACTTAGTCACGCCCCTCCAGGCATTCACTCTCCGGCACGGTCCAGTGGAATCACTACTATCACACGCACACGCCGCTCAGCCCGGGCGTGTGCATAACAGCATGCTCAGGCCATGGTTCCCGTTGAGCCCCACGGCCTTCGCCCTCTGAGAAGTTTTCCAGCGAATATATGCATTAAAATAAATAAATAAATTTTTTTTTCTCTTAGCTGAGTTCCAGGCGAAATTACGCACCGTCCAGATGGATCTATCAGCTCTCGTTCCTGCGGATCCGCCACGTTACTATGGGGATCCAAGACAGTGTCGTGCATTTGTGGAGCAATGCATGCTACACTTTAAGGCCTACCCTCTCTACTTTCCTTCCGATTGGGCTAAAGTGGCCTTTATGATGTCTTACCTGGCGGGTGATGCCTTGGAATGGATCAACCCCCTATATGAAACACAGGATCCGATCCTCCGGGACCTAATGGCCTTCCTGGTGGCCTTTCTAATGGTCTTCGATGATCCTAACCCGGAGGCTCCTGCTGAAGCTTCACCTCCCAATATCCCGGAGCAGCCCCGATGGGTAATGTGTGTGGGTAGCGCAATAGTCCTCCAGCCCAATGAGACTACTGCCCACCCAGAATCCTCACAGGGTGACTACGCTTTCCGGAATACTTCTCTCAACCTCAAGAGGCAGTCCAGACGTGCTAGACGTAGAGGCAAGCCGTCACGCCAGGGTCTGTCCTCCCTGAGACCTCCTGACCCCAACCTAGAAGTCCCTACTGAAGCTTCATCTCCCTGTATCCCGGAGAAACCCCAATGGGTAATGTGCGTGGGTAGTGCACCAGTTCTCCTGCCCGAAGAGACTTCTGCCCATCCAGACTCCACACAGGAGAACTTCCTGCACCCGGCATCAGATGCTTCTCTCTCTTTAACCGGTGTGCATGTCCAAGGATGCTCCAAAGCTGTGGTTACCTCTGAGTCTGTGCACCTCTACTACCTGGCGGAGGATCCCCTGTTGCCTCCTGAATCCTCCGGGATACCACTCGATGACAAATGGAGAGAGACTTCTCTACACCCGGTACTCAATACTTTGTCCGCTTCGTCCTGTGAGCCTGACAATGGGTACCCCAAAGTGGTAGTTACCTCCGAGTCTCTACACCCCTCCGACCAGGCGGAGGATCTCCAGTTGTCTCCTGAACCCTTCGGGGTGCTACCTGGTAACGAAAGGACAGAGACTCTCCTATACTCTGTACCTGATACCTCGCTCGCTTCGTCCAGTGAGTCCAACCTAGTGTACTCCGAAGCAGAAGTTACTCCCGAGTCTCTACACCCCTCCGACCAGGCGGAGGACCTCCAGTTGTGTTCAGAACCCTTCGGGGTGCCACCTGGTGGTGAATGGACAGAGACTTTCCTATACTCGGTACCCGATACCTCGCCTGCTTCCTCCAGTGAGTCCAACCTAGTGTACTCCGAAGCAAAGGTTACTCCCGAGTCTCTACACCCCTCCGACCAGGCGGAGGACCTCCAGTTGTGTTCAGAACCCTTCGGGGTGCCACCTGGTGGTGAATGGACAGAGACTTTCCTATACTCGGTACCCGATACCTCGCCTGCTTCCTCCAGTGAGTCCGACCTAGTGTACTCTGAAGCAGTTGTTTTCTCTGAGCCTCTGCACTCTTCTGACCCGGCGGAGGACCTCCAGTTGTTTCCTGAATCCTCCGGGGTACCACCAGATAACAAAGAGACAGTGACTTTTCCTCATTATGTACCTGATAACCCGTCTATTTTTTCCTGTGAGCTTGACAAGATGTACCTCGAAGCAGAGATTACCCTCAAGTCTCTGTCCCCCTCCAACCCAGTGAACGACTGGTCCTCGAATTCCCTGCGGAAGATTCTGGCAGGCCTGAAGAAGAGGGGGCGTAAGGGGGGAGGTACTGTAACATACCTGGCGGCGTCCTTGCATGGTGGTCCATCTCCCACTGTGCAAGAGAGCGCACTTGATCTCCTGTCCAGAGTGTCTCTCTGGCTTCCCTCCATGCTGTCTGTTTGTGTCTGTCTCTGCTGCTTAAGGGCGGCGCCCGATCACTTCCTGCTTTTTGTACCTGCTGTGGGTCACACCCCTTGTGCGTCCTCAGCCTATTGCTGTCTGACACTTGGTATATAGCTCAGCAGCTCCCTTCTATCCCTGCCTGAGCATAAGTGTTTCTTTCAGTGTGTGCTTGCACTCTGAAGGTGCCAGGTCCCGTTCTGTGTTCTCTTGTCTGCCTATCCTGGAGGCTGTATTTCCAGGCCTGTCTGAACACGCTCCTAGCCTGTTCCTCCTGCCTTCTAGGGGCCGATTACCTAGACCTGTTCCTGTATCTTGTCTGACCTGTCTGAACACGCTCCTAGCCTGTTCCTCCTGCCTTCTAGGGGCCGATTACCTAGACCTGTTCCTGTATCTTGTCTTACCTGTCTGAACACGCTCCTAGCCTGTTCCTCCTGCCTTCTAGGGGCCGGTTCCCTTGACCCGCTCCTGTATCTTGTCTGTCCTGTCTGAACACGCTCCTTGCCTGTTCATCCTGCCTCTCTGGGGGCCGTATTCCCAGACCCGCTCCTGTATCCCGCTGCAGTGTCGGTCTCCTCCGTACACTCAGTTCCAGTCTGAACTCTCTCCTATCCTTTACCTGTTTTTCCTCTATGTCCGTCCCCTTCCTTTTTCTGCAGAGTCTGAACTCGTACCTAACTCCTGCTTGTTGTCTCTGTTCTCCCGTTTGTGAGTTTGTGGTCCACTCGCTACTTCACTGCAAGTACCCTGTGGGTGTCTGGCTCTGCCTTTCCCTTCCTGTCTGTTCCGTGTGAACAGAGCCCTGTCCCCCCTACTCAGCCTAGCCTGCTCTGACTCCTCTGGCCGCTGCTCCGGCAGTCGTGTCCTGCCCTGCTTCTGCCCGCTGCTCCGGCAGTCCTGTCCTGCCCTGCTTCTGCCCGCTGCTCCGGCAGTCCTGTCCTGCCCTGCTTCTGCCCGCTGCTCCGGCAGTCCTGTCCTGCCCTGCTTCTGCCCGCTGCTCCGGCAGTCCTGTCCTGCCCTGCTTCTGCCCGCTGCTCCGGCAGTCCTGTCCTGCCCTGCTTCTGCCCGCTGCTCCGGCAGTCCTGTCCTGCCCTGCTTCTGCCCGCTGCTCCGGCAGTCCTGTCCTGCCCTGCATCTGCCCGCTGCTCTGGCAGTCCTGTCCTGCCCTGCTTCTGCCCGCTGCTCCGGCAGTCCTGTCCTGCCCTGCTTGTGCTCGCTGCTCCGGCAGTCCTGTCCTGCCCTGCTTGTGCTCGCTGCTCCTGCAGCCCCGTCCTGCTCTGTTCTTGCCCTCCGCTTCGGGCGTTCCCTCTCTGCTGTGGTTGTCTACCGCATCTGCGGTTCTGTGACCCAGTCTGTACTGGGTCTTAACCTTTCTGTGCTCCAGCCCGTCCTTTCGGCCAGTACCTCCCTGCCTGCATACTCGCCTGTATCCACCCACCTGCATACCAGCCGTGTTTGCTTATATCCACCAGTCTGTGCCAGCCTAACCTGCCTGTTCCTGAGTCCCAGTGTGTACTGGGTCCTATCCCGCCTGTGTTCCTACCTGCTAGTGCCTCCCTGTCTGCACTCTAGCTGCGCTTGCCTTTACCCGCCTGCCTGCATACCAGTCGTGCCTGCCTATACCCTCCAGTCTGTGTGCCAGCCTACCAGCCTGTTCCTGTATTCCCCTGTGTGGGTCAACAGCCGTGTCCGGGGTCTGTCCTGGAGTAGCACCTGGTCCCTCTGCTCGGTTCCTCCTTGGTGCACTGGCGTCGTATGCCGTCGTGCGACCCTGGTCGGATCGGGTGAATACTTAGTCACGCCCCTCCAGGCATTCACTCTCCGGCACGGTCCAGTGGAATCACTACTATCACACGCACACGCCGCTCAGCCCGGGCGTGTGCATAACACATATATGGCGTGCCAGGAGACTCTATGGAATGCTTTCTCAGCATCCAACGAGAGTATCTAATTACAAATTTTTAACTGCATCTAGCCCAGGAAATACTTTGTGCCTAGTAGCAGTGTCTGCTAGTCAGCGGATTATCCCGGCTGTTAAGCAAGCTGCACCACCTGTAGTTTAGACACTTAATTTTTTCAAAGGAAATGCTTCGGGACCATGGGATACTTAGTGAAGAGCATCAGGAGGCACCCCAAGGCATAGGGGCTGGGACTGGCAGTAGGATGCCTTGCGGTGGACAGACGAGCTCGATCCTTATAAAAGCTTTTTAACTGCAGCAGCTTTAGTGGACGCTACTGGAGCTGGAATTACCGCGGCTGCTGGCATGAGACTTGCCCTCCAATAGATCCTTGTAAATGGATTTAAAGTGTATTCATTCAAATTAGAGAGACAATTTAAATTAAAAAGCTTAGAGCTGCCTCCACCACAGGGGGGCTCGCTCGACCCACCAGCGGACAGGCACCAGTATTGGGAGAGGGGGGCTGGCCGTCAGGGTTCACCGCGGCTCTGGCACAAACCCGGCGACACGGAGGTGGCACGGGCAGGAGCGGACTGGCCGTGTCGGCTTCTCACTTTTTGGATTTTAGAAGGGCATGACATGCCTATATCTGTGTCTCCCCCTCCTTTTACTCCTCCACCTCTTTTATTTTCGCATGACTATATGTACTTGTCACTTTTCCATATGTTAGTTATGTCTTCTGAGCAGTTTGTCAGCTTTTGGACACCTTTGAAGGTGTTTTCTATGTGTTTCTATGTGTTTTTGTTTGCCTGCCATTGGTTTTAACGGTGTTCGAAGGTGTTCGACGAACAGTTCGACGAACAGTTCGGCGAACACACGGGTGTTCGACGAACCGAACCGAACTCGAACACTACGGGGGTGGCTCAACACTAGCAGCCATTCCCCAATAAAAGAACGTTATAGGCCTATACCCCGAGCTCACTACCAGAAGGCAGAAGAAATACAGCATGACATGAGGAAAGCAGGAGTAATTAGGGATAGTTGTAGTCCCTGGGTGGCTCCCCTAGTGCTGGTTAGGAAAAAGGACGGGAGCATGAGAATATGTGTAGATTACCGTCAAGTAAATCGCATTACACATAAAGACCTTTGACCTCACTAGTAGTGTTGAGCCACCCCCGTAGTGTTCGAGTTCAGTTCGGTTCGTCGAACACCCGTGTGTTCGCCGAACTGTTCGTCGAACTGTTCGTCGAACACCTTCGAACACCGTTAAAACCAATGGCAGGCAAACAAAAACACATAGAAACACATAGAAAACACATTCAAAGGTGTCCAAAAGCTGACAAACTGCTCAGAAGACATAACTAACACATGGAAAAGTGACAAGTACATATAGTCATGCGAAAAGAAAAGAGGTGGAGGAGTAAATGTGGCACCCCAGGGGTCTGGTTTTCCACAGTAATGTAATGTTATGTCTGAGAGCAGGTGGGAGGTCCTTTGGTCAGGGATCCTGTGCATGCCACACCTCCTGCCCAGTCTTGGGAGGGGAAGAACTTCCCCTGTAAAAACTCGGGGCTGAGGCAGGGTGAGTCAGACAAGGAGAGTGGAGACAAGAAGCAGCATAGGAAACAGGAGAGTTCCAAGGAGTCAGGGGCTGGCAGCTGCAGCGCTCGCCCTGACTAAGAAGATTCTTTACCGGACCCGGAGTCCGAGGCTGTGGGGACTAACTTCTACCCAGCAGCAGAATCCGTCAGGCAGGGGATTTCAGGTCCTCTGGCCCAGAAGCCCGAAGGCACGGTCACACGCGTGGGACCAGCACCGCCATCGTGGAGCGGAAGCCATTAGAAGGCCCCGAGTCACCGGCCATACAGGTGAGCACCACACGGTACACTCAGGGACGTGGGCTACTTACATCAGCTTCTAGCAAGGTAGCCAGAAGAGTACAGTCAGTTTGTGAGGCCTACAACTACGCCTGGCCAGGGGAGATCCCATCTGCTCAAAGACTGACCAGGCCCCGTTTGCTAGCAAGTACTCCGGGAGGGTCTATCGTTGTTACCAGTAAAGACCCTGAACTACACCGTACCGTCTCTGAGTGGTTCCTGCTACCCCCATCATCCACGTCGGCTGCCCTGAGGCCATACCCCTCCCGTTGGGGGTTATACTATCACGCTGCACAATCCTACCACCGGCCTCAGCGGTCTGCCCTGCAGCAGCAGCTCCCTGGCTGCACTCAACGGGTGGCGTAGTCATCAACTATTTACTACTAATAGACTGCCGTCTAGTTTGACTCCCTGGGCACGGACCGGGTCACCGCCACGAGACTACAACCCTCCACTGATCCGGCTCCGGGTAGGCTCCCGCATGCGCAACGCAGCGCGACACAGGCCCAGGGGCGCGTCAACTTTGGCGTAGTCGGCAGGATTTCGTGCCCGCAACCACCGGGTACTGCGTGCCTGAAAAGCAAAGACTGTTCAAACTTACCAGTGGTGAAGATTCCCGCTATCCGTGGAGGTTTCCCGCCATCCGGCGCCATCTTCTACCTTCTTCCCGCCATCGGTGAAGTTTCCCGCCATCCGGCGCCATCTTCGGCCTTCTTCCCGCCATCCGTGGAGTTTTCCCGCCGTTGGACGCCATCTTGGGGACGCCGCGCGGGAAGAAGAGGGGCGTGGACTCCGAAAGCGCGCGAGAACTGAAGCCCCGCCTCACGTCCGGACGTTGCGTAAGGTCCTGGAAGGAGCCCAGCAGACGCCGACGTCACAGGAGCGCGACGGAAGGTCCTCAACCCTGACGATCCACTGCGGAGCCGCGGCCTACGGAAGAGGATCATCGCAAGGTAGGCCATGGTCCACTAGGGGGGAGGAAGATGTCGGATACGGAGGAGAGCTTCACTGCCCCAACCCCCGCCAGCGCTACCGCTGCTGCAGTTATGCCCTTCACCATGCCCTATATCCCGGGAGCAGCTTGGCTACCCCAGTACTCAGGGGAGTCACATACCCTGCATGACTTTAGAGAAAAGCTGGATAGCCTCTTCCAGGTGTACCCCCTCACAGAAGAGCAAAAAGTGAGCATCCTGGTGGCCCAACTAACCGGGGCAGCCAAAAGGGAAGTAAAATCCTGGCCACCTGGGAGGAAGACTGTCGCAGGGATACTAACCCGGCTGAAGGACACCTTTGATACCCGCACCTCAGCCGAGATTAAGCTTAGATTCTACGGGTGCAAGCAGCGAGCGCATGAGAGTATAAGGGACTATGCACTAAACCTACAAGAGGCCCTGAGGGCCATAAAGCAGA
The DNA here is from genome assembly GCF_046119375.1 of Phyllobates terribilis. Classification (NCBI taxonomy): domain Eukaryota; kingdom Metazoa; phylum Chordata; class Amphibia; order Anura; family Dendrobatidae; genus Phyllobates; species Phyllobates terribilis. Next base: position 343,478,303 of record NW_027362769.1, on the reverse strand, counting down.
CCGACCCTGATGGGGTGGGAAACGAGGACAGGCTGTTGACTGAACAATTTATAGAGGGTTTATATTGCAATGCCCACCGAACCCAGTTGCGGGCAATGGCCTTACAGGATCCCCATCTGGACTTTGCACAGTTCAAGGACAGAGCCATCCGGGTGCTCCGAGAACCGGCACCAGGTGGCGTTGTGACCCACAGACGCCCCACTACCACTTACTACCAGGAGGCGGCGCCCTTGTCAGCAGGGCCTGTGGGAGCTGATGCGCAGGCTTTGGACAATGACCCGGCTCCAGACCTACACCATCAGGTCCAAGAGCTAGCTAAGAGCGTTGCTGCGCTAACCCGAACTGTGCAGTCTTTACAGGTTTCCACCCCAGGGAAGATCCAGCTGGCATCCGGACCGGAGGACATCCCGTGGCGTCGACCAAGGAGGACCCCACCGGCCAGAGGAAGACCCAGTGACCGATACAGCGAGGACGGACGACCCATCTGCCGCCGCTGCAATCAACCCGGACATATGGAAAGGTACTGTTCTTTAAACGGGCACAACCTGGGGTAGAGGGCCAACCCCCAGGAAAAAGATCACCAGGCCCATCGAACTGGCGCGACAGATATGTGGGAGGACGTCCAGTCTTGCCTGTGGTACTGGATGGCATTCCCATGAGTGCCCTACTGGATACCGGGTCACAGGTCACCACCATCCCGTACGTGCTCTTCAAGCAGTACTGGAATGACTCGGATATTACCCACTACCCTGACGACGACTTGAGTATCATCGCCAGCAATGGCCAGCCCGTGCCACAGATCGGATTTAAGGAGGTGGCCCTCAAAATCGGTAGAGTCGAACTGGCCGCACAGGGACTGATCATTGTAGATATTGATAAACATGAGAGTCACCCAAAAATAACTCTAGGAACTAACGTAATTGAAAATTGTCTTGCAGAGGTGATTTTCCTTTTACAGCAGGTTGCCAAGAACGCCAGCTCCGGCGAGCAGCGGGTGCTCCAGAAAGAGATCCGGGCACTGATGCAACGGCAACAAGTGGAACTCTCCGGCGGTGAGATTGGTAGCGTAAGAATGTGTGACCCTTTTCCTATTGCCATGCCCCCAAAAAGTGAAATGATGATTTGGTGCCGGGCAGCTATTGGTCTGAGAGGAAGAGATTACCAGGCAATGGTAGAACCAGTTTACTCAGACAGTAGGCCCACCATTTTGACAGCACGGGGGGTGGTCAATGTACGCCATGGGAGGGTGCCCATTCGCATAATAAATATCGGGGAGAGGGAAGTGTACCTGCCCCGGTATGCCACGCTAGCCAAATTATATACCACTAATCAAAATTCTATACAATCTGTGGAACCCTTGCCTCCATCTCACCCGGAGGAAGGTAACGGCTCTAAGAAAGACATGGAGGACTGGTGTCAGCAACTACATTTGGGTACTGATTCCACTCCCTCACATCAGAAACAAGGAGTCTATCGGGTGGTTCAAGAGTATGAGAGAGTGTTTAGTAAACACCCGTTAGACTTCGGGCGAGTCAAGGGGGTAGAACACCGCATCCCCACGGGAGATCATCCTCCCATAAAAGAGAGGTATCGACCCGTACCCCCTGCACATTACCAACACGCCAAGGGGATGCTTAGAGACATGAAGGAGGCTGGGGTAATCCGGGATAGCTGTAGCCCCTGGGCAGCCCCACTAGTTTTAGTCAAAAAGAAAGACAACACCATGAGGATGTGTGTAGATTACCGGAAAATCAACCGTATCACACACAAGGATGCGTACCCCTTACCAAGGATAGAGGAGTCATTGGCTGCTTTAAGATCTGCTAACTTCTTCTCTACCTTGGATCTCACTAGCGGGTACTGGCAGGTTCCTGTAGCAGAGGCGGACCGGGAGAAGACCGCATTCACCACCCCGATGGGACTTAGTGAGTTCACCTGCATGCCGTTCGGACTCTGCAACGCCCCAGGAACCTTCCAACGATTAATGGAGTGCTGTCTGGGCCACAGAAACTTCGAGACGGTCCTGTTGTACCTGGACGATGTCATCGTATACTCCAAAACTTATGAGGACCACCTGAAACACCTGGCGGAGGTGTTCGAAGCTCTGGCGAGTTACGGCCTAAAGGTGAAACCCTCCAAGTGTCACCTCCTGAAACCAAAGGTGCAATACCTGGGACACGTGGTGAGCGCTGACGGAGTGGCTCCCGACCCCGATAAGATCACCGCAATTAAGGGATGGCCAAGCCCCTCCAGCGTAAAAGAAGTGCGGCAGTTCCTAGGGTTGGTAGGCTACTACCGAAGGTTTATTCCCGGTTTCACCAAAAAGGCAGCGCCTATGCAGGACCTCCTGATAGGCCAGTCCCGGAAGGCCAAGAACCAGAAGCCGCCCTTCAAATGGGAAGAGCTAGAAGAAGAGTCCTTCCGCCAGCTGAAGATGGCCCTCACGGGGGATGAAATCTTGGCGTACCCAGACTATAGCCAGCCCTTCATCCTCTACACCGACGCCAGTAACATCGGGCTAGGAGCCGTACTATCCCAGATTCAGCAGGGGAGAGAACGAGTGATCTCCTATGCCAGCCGAAAACTGCGACCCACCGAAAGGAACCCCGAGAATTACAGCTCATTTAAGCTAGAGTTCCTGGCCGTGGTATGGGCAGTCACCGAGCGCTTTAGGCATTACCTCGCTTCTTCCCGGTTCATCGTATACACGGATAACAACCCGTTGATACACCTGGACACGGCAAGACTCGGTGCCCTGGAGCAGAGGTGGATGGCCCGTCTGTCCAACTACGAGTTCACAATCAAATACCGGGCAGGACGCTCCAATACTAACGCGGATGCCCTGTCCAGGATGCCCAACCTGCCGGACGAAGGAGAAGATCCGGAGGGACTGGAAGAAGTTGAACTCCCTGCGTTCCACCGTCATGGGACTATCCAGTATTCCCACCGGGTAAGGGGTAAACAGGCTGCTACGTTGAACCCCTTACCCCACTACAACTGGGCGGAAACGCAAGACAGCGACCCTGCCGTCCGACTGGTGAAGGAGATGCTGACTCGGCCGGAGGCTCGACTTGAACCAGACGCTCCGGAGGAAGCCAAACAACTATGGGCGGAGAAGAGTCGACTATTCCTTTACAAGGGGAAGTTGTGCCGCAGAATGGTCAACTCCCGGACGCATGAACTACTCTGGCAAGTAGTGGTGCCACGAAGAGACGCAGCCATGGTGATGGAGGCATACCACGACGGAGCTGGACACTTCGGGTGGAAAAAGCTGGAGTTCCTGCTGCGCGAGCGGTTCCACTGGGTAGGCATGAGGGGAACCATCGAGAAGTGGTGCAGAGACTGTGGCCCGTGCAATCTGAGAAGGAAGGACCGGGCCAGCCAGAAGACTCCCCTGCAGTCCATCGTCACCCGGCAACCGTTGGAACTGGTAGCCTTGGATCATGTAAAACTGACCCCAAGCAGAAGTGGCTACGTCTACGCGTTAACCATCGTGGATCATTACTCCCGGTTCTTGGTTGTCGTCCCCGTCAAGGACTTAACGGCTCAAACAGCAGCTAGAGCCTTCCAGCAGCACTTCTGCCGTCCACACGGGTACCCGGACCAAGTGCTGATGGACCAGGGACCTGCCTTTGAAGCGGAGGTCTTCCAGGAATTCTGCAATCTGTATGGCTGCCGGAAGATAAGGACGACACCCTACCATCCGCAAACTAATGGACTTTGTGAAAAAATGAACCAGGTGGTAATGGATCTGCTAAAAACATTGCCCCTGGAAGAACGCAGTCTGTGGCCTGAGAAGTTGCCCGATCTGGTGGACCTATACAACCACATCCCGGTAGGTTCCACCAACTGTACCCCGGCTTACCTAATGAGGGCGAGACCTGGTAAGTTACCTGTTGACCTGGAAATGGGAGTCCTGACACCTGAGGACACTTCACCAGAAACAGACTGGGACACAGAGAGGCAGCAGCAGTACCGGAGAGTACAAGAGAGCGTGGAGCGAAGTCTCTGTCAGGCTAGGGAAAGACAAGAGAAGACTTACAACCAGTATGCTCCCGCTGTTCCCCTGGTACCCGGAGAGCAGGTCTTGAAGAGGAAAAGACGGCTCCACAAGTTGGATGACCAGTGGGAGGAGGACCCGTACACCGTACTTCCCTCAAGCCACGAGAACCCGAAGGTCTGTACCATCAGTAAAGACGGAGGGGAAACCACAGCCATTGTATCCCGGGACCACCTGAAGAAGTGTCCCGAACAACTGAGGAACCCTGAAGAGGAACAAGAAGACCATCGACCCGTGGAAGAAAGGGAAGATATGGTTAGTACCGTGCTCGGGGACTTCCCTCAGTCTTGGACTCAAGTCAATGGTGCAGTTGTGGTACCCGTACTCACCTTCCTCCAACCATCATCCCAAGAACCTACGGAGCAACGGGTAGAGCTGGAAGAACAGCCGGTCCAGGAGGCAGAAGACTCCACACAAGCAGAACAGGAGAATCAACCCTCTGCTTATAGTGAGCCTGCCGTACCCCTAGTGAGACAAAGAGCCGGTAGACAGCTGCCCAGTTTACCCTTGACAGCTCCTACACCCTGTAGTTCAGGGCCAGACAGTCAGCTCCGTAGGTCCACTCGGGCCACTAGAGGCCAGTTACCCGCACGCTGGAGAATTTAAAGTGTATAAATTGTTTTATTTATGTTTTTCTGTGTATTGTTGCTTGTGAATAATTTTGTGTTTCCAGTTGTTTTTAGGAAACCTTGGTGGATTTACCGGGAATCCTTGTATATAGTTGGAGCGTAACCCAGGATGGACTAGAGACTGTTAAGGACTCGGGGTAGGACAGACCCCTACCTGGTTACGTCTCCCTGTGTTGGTGAAATGGACACCTTTGCTTTTCTTCAAAGACTGCACCCGGTTGCGGACACGCCGCAACCATCTTATGTGTTTTTCTTATTGTGTTGTTATTGTTATACTTTGCTATGTTTTTCTAAATGTGTTTAGTCCCGGAGTACTAAATTTCACTAGGGGGGAATGTGGCACCCCAGGGGTCTGGTTTTCCACAGTAATGTAATGTTATGTCTGAGAGCAGGTGGGAGGTCCTTTGGTCAGGGATCCTGTGCATGCCACACCTCCTGCCCAGTCTTGGGAGGGGAAGAACTTCCCCTGTAAAAACTCGGGGCTGAGGCAGGGTGAGTCAGACAAGGAGAGTGGAGACAAGAAGCAGCATAGGAAACAGGAGAGTTCCAAGGAGTCAGGGGCTGGCAGCTGCAGCGCTCGCCCTGACTAAGAAGATTCTTTACCGGACCCGGAGTCCGAGGCTGTGGGGACTAACTTCTACCCAGCAGCAGAATCCGTCAGGCAGGGGATTTCAGGTCCTCTGGCCCAGAAGCCCGAAGGCACGGTCACACGCGTGGGACCAGCACCGCCATCGTGGAGCGGAAGCCATTAGAAGGCCCCGAGTCACCGGCCATACGGGTGAGCACCACACGGTACACTCAGGGACGTGGGCTACTTACATCAGCTTCTAGCAAGGTAGCCAGAAGAGTACAGTCAGTTTGTGAGGCCTACAACTACGCCTGGCCAGGGGAGATCCCATCTGCTCAAAGACTGACCAGGCCCCGTTTGCTAGCAAGTACTCCGGGAGGGTCTATCGTTGTTACCAGTAAAGACCCTGAACTACACCGTACCGTCTCTGAGTGGTTCCTGCTACCCCCATCATCCACGTCGGCTGCCCTGAGGCCATACCCCTCCCGTTGGGGGTTATACTATCACGCTGCACAATCCTACCACCGGCCTCAGCGGTCTGCCCTGCAGCAGCAGCTCCCTGGCTGCACTCAACGGGTGGCGTAGTCATCAACTATTTACTACTAATAGACTGCCGTCTAGTTTGACTCCCTGGGCACGGACCGGGTCACCGCCACGAGACTACAACCCTCCACTGATCCGGCTCCGGGTAGGCTCCCGCATGCGCAACGCAGCGCGACACAGGCCCAGGGGCGCGTCATAAAAGGAGGGGGAGACACAGATATAGGCATGTCATGCCCTTCTAAAATCCAAAAAGTGAGAAGCCGACACGGCCAGTTCGTTCCTGCCCGTGCCACCTCCGTGTCGCCGGGTTTGTGCCAAAGCCGCGGTGTACCCTGACTGCCAGCCCCCCTCTCCCAATACTGGTGCCTGTCCGCTGGTGGGTCGAGCCCCCCCGTGGTGGGGGGGTAACATCTGCAGAAGAAAGACCATCTTCAAGCCAAACTAAGATGTCGACTTCTTTTCGTGGACAATGTGATACGATCCCTTTCTTACGGACACGCCGATCGCTACAAATTCCAGATGAGGCACAAAAACAGCAGGTGCTTCAGCGGATATCAAGTGCTCCTTCAAGTGGGCTCTCCTCCACCTCAATTTCAACATCGCAAATACTCCAGTCCTCAGAGGTGTCACCCCAATCGCACTTGCTTCCTCACAGCTCCCAAGTCTCCAGCTGCCCGTCTGAGTATGGGGTAACACAGATGGTTGAGTCTGCAGAGCTGTTTACTCATACTATAGCCTGGGAAATGGAGGTATGCTCCAGCGCTTCTGTTAATCCAGATGAGGAAATGATCTGCACTGATGCCCAGAATCTTTATAAGTCGGATCCAGGACCAGATGAAGAAGGTTCTGAGCATAATGTAGACCCTCATTCCCAAACTGTCACTCCTGTTGGTGGAGACAATGATGAAGACGATGATGAGACTCAAATACCTGATTGGAGCGACAACTTGACTTTTCGGTCAGGGCAGGAAGAGGTTGGCTTTGAGGTCGATGGGTGTGAGAACACACAAGGTGATGATGACAAGGTTGGAGATCCCACTTACTGTCAACCCACAGTCAGCCAGTCGATGAGGTCAGCGGAGGAGGTGGAGGAGGATGTGACTAGCCCAGGGGATGGGGATGACTCGGTACCCGGGCCTTTGCCTGGCCTTGGGGATGTTGCGGTGGTCGGCTCCCTGGCCCGTACCCTGGGGTCACTCTTTAAAAGAGTGGATAATTATTAATTTTATAAGAGTTCGTGACGCCACCTGTGGTATCTGGTGAGAAGCACCAGCGCTGCAGCAGTCCACTGAGACCCGTGATAAGGCAGCTCGATGGTATAGCTCCCCACAGGTGGAGCTAGGTCTCAGGGCAGCGTATGCAGGGGGAATGCAGGACAGGCGAGACCCAGCTGGGTCAGAGCAATAACGGGAATGGACACTGTAGTCACTTCAGTACCTTTTACTGGAGGAAATTCAGGCACATACCGGAGCACTGTAGGGTGAAGGGTGAATATCAGGATCCTCCCCAATGAGCGGGTGTAGGGCCTCCTGTTTCTTGCCTCTGCGTAGTAAGTTTCTGACCTGCCTGGAGCTAGGCCTAGCTTTGTCTCTGTCCTGCGCTGGCTGACCTTGTGGTAGTGCCTTCTCTTGGAGTTCACGCTCCCACTATGCGGGGCCTAAGCGTCTCCTGGCTCTGTTACGTATCAGCACCTTAGCGATCCTGGGACTTGTAGTTCTCCAGGGATTCCGGTTATGCCTTACTGAATCTAGCTAGCAGGAGACTCGTGCTCCACTGCTGAACTATTAACTGAGTTCTCTAGACTAGACTGAGCTCCACTGGAGATTGACCTCTCTTAGGCTTCTCTACTGCAGGAACTCTTCAGAGGAACTGAACTGCCTAGCTCCACCTTCCCTATTTATATCCCTAACAGGCTCCCTCTGCTGGTCTGAGGTGGAAGGTGGAGATGTGTGAATGTTTATGGGGGCCTCTTGTGGAGGATTCCATCAATACACTCTTCTAGGATCTGTGATACCAGGCACAGCGGGGCGTCACAGATGATTTTGACGATGAGGTCATGTTGCGCCTTCCTGGACAGAGACGGAGTACTGGAAGCACGTCAACAACTGCATCCTCAACCACAACTCTGCCTCTGACCACAAGTCGTAGTGGCTCTTCAGGTCGCATGGGCTCTAAGCCTTGCATAGCCTGGGCATTTATTCAGAATGATAAGGATGACCCCACTCGTGTTATCTGTAATATTTGTCACCAAAAGCTAAGTAGAGGCCAAAAAATCTATAGTTTGAGTATTTCATGCATGTACCGTCACATGGATATGAAGCATAAGTTGCAGTGGGAAGCTCACTGTGCTACAATGCGGCCTAGCAGGCTGGGCCAACCACCGTCTGCCCCATCTTGTGCATCCGCGGCCTCTTCATCCTCTGTGACTGGGGGGGACAGCAGTCACACATGTTTTTGGACGCAGACCTGCCACCTCTTTACCTGCAACAGCCAGTGTGATTGGCAGGTCGTCAGTTCATTGGGAAGTGGAAACACCTGCTGGTGTTGAGCGCTCTCTGACATCGAGAGCACCACCTTTGGATCAAGGCAACCTAACATGTCCGCCTGCATCTTCCTCACAGACCGGCAGTTTGCCGGGGACACCTACTCAACCCCGTCTAAGCACAACAGCCAGCCCTCGGTCCAACAGATGTGGAAAAGTAAAAGAACATTTCCTCCTAGCCATAAGAAAGCTAAGAGGTTGAATTTCACCATCTGCAAGCTCTTGGCTACAGAAATGCTGTCTTTCCGCCTGGAGGACACAGTGGATTTTCGAGACCTTATGTCCGTCGCAGTGCCCCAGTACCAGATGCCCAGTCGGCACTACTTCTCAAAGAAAGGTGTGCCTGCGCTCCACCAGCATGTCGCACACAACATCACCGCTTCTTTGAGAAACTCTGTATGTGACAGGGTGCATTTCACCACAGACACTTGGACGAGTAGGCATAGACAGGGGCGTTACATATCGCTGACTGGGCACTGGGTAACTATGGTGACAGCAGGACAAGGGGCTGCTGTCCAAGTCTTACCGTCCCCACGAGTTGTGCGTCAATCCTCTTTATCTCAAAGTTCCTCCACTGCTTCTGCCTCCTCAACCTCCTCTCGGTCCTCCACCTGCACCCAAAGCCTGTCTGGTAATGCCATCTGCTTTCTAACTGCGCAGAAGGAATCCTGCACACCTCCATACTATGCCGGCAGCAGGGCTCAAGGCATCAGTGTTTACTTTGAAATGTCTGGGAAATGTGAGTCATACAGCTGAGGAGTTGTAGTCAGCTCTGGAGACCCAGTTTCATGAATCGTTGTCTCCACTGGACCTGCAACCAGGGAAGGCCGTGTGCGACAATGCTGCAAACCTGGGTGAGGCCCTTCGCCGGGGCAATGTCACACATGTGCCTTGTATGGCTCACGTGTTGAACCTGGTTGTCCATAAATTGTTAGCCCACTATCCCGGACTAGATGGCCTTCTGCAGAGGGCACAGTCGCTGTGTGCTCACTTCCGCTGTTCACATCCCGCAGCTCAACGACTTACATCTCTACAGAAGTCGTTGGGCCTGTCAGTTCACCGGCTGAAGTGCGATGTGCCGACACGGTGGAATTTAACTCTGACCATGTTGCAGCGACTGTGGCAGCACCGACAAGCCCTGGTGCAATACGTTCTGACGTATAGCCTGGGCCAACGAGATCCAGAGGTGGGGCAAATCACGATGCAGGAGTGGTCTCAGATCAGGGAACTAAAAGTTGACGCGTCCCCTGGGCCGTGGGATACCCTGAGCCGGGCCGGTAGACGCTGGGGGTTGTAGTCACTGTGGCGGTGACTCGGTCCGTGTTCCAGGGCGGTCAATCCAAGGGTAATTTGTTTATATGGGTTTTATAATGTCTGACTACGCCACCTCTGGAGTGGGGCAAAAGGGGCCGCCGCTGCGCAACAGTCCTCTGAAGCTGGTGGTTTTGCAGCAATGGTATTATTACTCACCACAGGAAGAGTGTAGCTTCAGGGCAGTGTGGGTGGATGATGGTGGTTGTAGTGCAGGGAGTCAGTAATGAACACAGAGTCCTTGTGATGCAGTCCCAAGATCTTTACTCACAGTTGTTGCAGTCCAGATTACAGGTACCAGAGCAATCTCACCCGTCGTGCTGTGCGTACTCAGTGAGGGGCTCAGTCCACCCCCAGATAGCTCCGGAGTACTTAGCAGGACCCCCTTCTGTGTGTCCTTTCTCTGGCCTTCTCCCTGCACCTCACACCCAGTGACACTTCTATCCGGTATCCTAGGGCCTTGGCGGGCGACTTGTGTTCCGTCCCCTGGGTCCTATGTGGCTACCTTCTTAGTGAGACTGGTGTGGACTTTTACCTGCAGTACATGAAATGCTGCAGCCTCCGGTTTCTAGTTAAGCCTTGCTGTTTCTCCGCTAGTTGAGGGACCGGTTCCCCTTATCTGGCCTGACCCCTCTACCTCCTGGTATCAGCAGGAGTACGGGTGGCCTTCTGCACGGCCCGTAGCCCTAGGGTCCCTTCGGTTCCTGGAGCCTTCCTGCTCCCACTCCTCTCTTTTCTCCTTCAGTCCTGGGCCTACTAGGCTAGGCCCGCCTCTGGAGCAGAGCTCATGCCGAGCCTCTGCTCCTGTCACTTTTCCTACTCTGACTGGCTTGCTCTTTCTAAGATGGCTTCCTATTTATACTCTCCCTGTCATGTTCTCCGCTAAGCTGCTCCCCTAAGCACCCACTACATAGGACCCTCCCACCAGCTAGGGACCTGGGACTGTGCTCTCCCTTAGGATCAATCTCGCCCTACCCCCACTGCGGGTATGTGTTGGATGCAGGTGTTAGGGTCCCAAGCCATATGCCTTCCTTACCTGAGGGTGAGATATCACACCTCTGGGTGAGATGCAGTAACTCTGTGGCGACTGAACCCTCAAGGGCGCCACACACCCTTCTGCACAGTTTTGAAATGGCGACGAAGATGTTTAGTGCTGACGACGATGCCATTATCAGCATGACTATTCCGGTGATTTACATGCTGGAGCACACATTAAACAGAATTCAGAGTCAGGTGGTGGGACAAGAGAAGGTGGAGGAAGTAGAGGAGGAGTCGTATGTGGAAGGGATAGCATCTCCAAGGTCCAGACGGTTGGCAGCACCAAGGCGGCAGGCATGGGAGGGTGGGGGAGAGGGATTAAACAGGGCGCATGGCAGCAGCCAAACTGTTGAGCAAGGTGCAGGAGCCGAGGAAGAAGTGAAGGATGAACTGGCGATGGGCATGGAAGGCTCATCAGATGAGGGAGACCTTGATCACATTTCTGTTGTGCGAGGTTGGGGGGAGAGGGCAGAGGAAGGAAGCATGATTCTTACCTCGCTACCAGCACAACAAGGACTTGGTCCTCCTGGATGCGCAAGACACATGAGTGCCTTCTTGCTGCACTACCTGCAACATGACCCTCAGATTGTCAGAATTCGAAGTAATCCCGACTACTGGGTTGCCACACTCTTAGATCCCCGGTACAAAAGTAAATTTGCCGAAATATTTCCTGCCATAAAAAGGGATTGACGCATGCAGGAGTATCTGCAGACGCTGTTGCAGAATCTTACATGTGCTTTTCCACAAAACACCAGTGGTGCATGTAGTGAATCTCACAGTTCTAACTTGCCAACCGTGGGACTGTCGAGTCTTCATCACTCAAACCGTAACAGTAACACAGTATCTGCTGGTAACAGCAATTTTGTGGAATCGTTTCACCACTTTTTTAGACCATCCTTTGCAAGGCCACAGGAGACAAGAAGTCTGACACATAGTCATCGCCTAGAGAGGATGGTGCAGGAGTATCTCCAAGTGAACATCGAAGCCATGACTGTGTCACTGGACCCTTGCTCATTTTGGTATTCCAATCTGGAAAAATGGGCGGAGCTCGCCACTCACGCCTTGGAGATCTTGTCATGCCCTGCAGCCAGTGTTCTCTCTGAACGTGTGTTCAGTGCTGCTGGTGGTGTGCTGACAGATAAGCGCATGCGTCTGTCCACTGAGAATGTAGACAGACTCACGTTCATAAAGATGAACAAATCATGGATTCGCAAGGACTTTTCTACCCCTGTGTTATCCTTGGGAGACTAAAACCTTGAGGATTTGGTAAAATCACCTCACCAACCGTTTTAAGCAACTGTGGGGCAATTGATGCCACTTAACCCTAGAACGCATGACCATAAAAATCTACACTTTCATATACCTGGGGCCTTTTAGGCCCGTGTGCAAATAACATGGAATAACTCAAACTCAAATGACAAACAACTATATACATGAAGAATACCTAGAGTTTCAAAATTCTAACTAAAGTAATCTTGCAGAAAATAGAAAACAATTAACAGGGAGGGCCTGCGAGGCCCCAGGTATGCTTTCTAGGGTTAAGTGGTGTCTGTGCCACAATTTTGGGAAAAATGGAGACACTTTTTGGAGTCCCCTTGCTGTGTCTTACGTGACGTTGGCATCGTCAATTCCAGGTGGGTTGGGTCGCTCCCCCCACTTTTAACTGTAAGAAACTACATACACTATGGCTTGGGGTAACACAAATGGTTGAGTCTGAAGAACTGTTTACTCAGAGGTCTGCTCCAAATCTTCAGTGTCTGCTAGTCAGCGTAGAATTTTTAACTGCATCTAGCCTAGGCAATACTTTGGGCGTAGTAGCCCAGCTGCGAAGCAAGCTGCACCGCCAGTGTATCTAATAAGAATTTTAAAATTCATCTAACCTAGGCAGACTGTGGGGACCCCCAACCAAACCCAGACGCTCAGCCCCCCTACCGCCCCCCTTTCCTTGACAATACAATAATGTAACTCTTACAACTGGATGGGTGAGGATCGGTCACAGCTTTATTAACACATCTGCATCTCTGGCTGCTATGGGCATAAAAGGGGACAAACTTATGGTGTAGCACCCATGCTACCCTGATCTCAACCCCATTGAGAACCTCTGGAGCATCATCAAAAGGAGTGTCTATGATGGCGGGAGGCAGTTCACATCTAAGCAACAGCTCTGGGAGGGTATTCTGTTTTCATGCAAAACAATTAGAGCAGAAACCATCCAAAACCTGACAAATTCAATGGACGAGAGAGTTCAGAAGCTCCTTTCGAACAAGCGGTCCTATATGCAAATGTAACATCACCTAGAATAAAGTTTTGAGTTGAAAACTGTTTGATTTCAGTTTGTAATAACCTGCTAATGCTTATAATTTCTAAAATGACCATTTTTTTGTTCTTTATTAAAATGGAAAGGTTGAAAACTCTGCTGTGCATAATAATTTGGAACATGCAATTTGAGTGCAGTTTGAGTTTTTTATTTTTTTAAAAATATACTGTTATCATAGACAGTTTGAACAAAAACCTTTCAATTGTACTCTAATAGTTATTTGACTGGAAAATTACAATTACTGCAATTCATATAGGTAATTTGGGAAAATCTGAGAAAATATTATTTGCATAATAATTTGGAACACAGTGTATAGCTTGGAACTGGTATCTTGATAATGGCATTCCATCAATGTGTGATAGGAAGAAATTACTTTGTGATCTGATGGTTAGATATGGTTTTACTATTGTTACCCGACTCAGTGTACCGTTTGAGGGTTGTAGAAGTACCCAAGTGCCCCTGCCCGCTGGAACCGTTTTCGATTTGTGTATGCGTAGACGTATTGCATTATTGGCTATGACTACGTCCTGGTGTAATAAGCCTCCACTGGTGGTAATTTTGGATTGAGGGACTAATTCGCTTATGCATAGCGCCCCGAAGAAGGCGATCACAAATGCAGTAGACAGTAGTGTTGCTTCAAATTGTGAGTGTCATGTTAATGGTGTTAGGGATATGATGTGAGAAATCAGTTTTAGTTACACGGGATGGGATGTCTACACTCCTGACTTGGCTGACCCCTTTTCCACCCTTTTATGGATTGTCTGATGATGAACCTTTGTCACATTTCCCCAATTCAGTAGTTGGAAGTCAAATGCTACTTCGGTCAGACACCGCTGCGCTGACGCCCCTGATATGCCCCTCATAATTAGCTGGTGGAGAAATTCTATGGTGACTTGTGATCTGGCTTGTTCACATTGGTCAACCTGTCTGCCTGCTACTAGTCGTGTGCACTCTTCCCATGCCTTACCGTATGCTTGCCACGTCGACGGGGCAACTGACGCTCTGATTAATGGAATCAACTATTCGCCACTAGATCCCATAGGGAAGGTGTGCAACTGTTGCCCGATGGGTGGGAGTTGTGGAAGAGCTCTGTGAAAATCTGCCAATTGAATTGTTATAAAGCGTTAGCAGCAGCTTTAGACCCCTCAGCATAGTGGCTAGCGCGGACCCATACATTGTGTTTTAGGCACAGGAATGCTAGCCTGCGTAGTAGGCCTAGCACTGGGAGAGACGATGATGCCATCTTATTAATGCAGTGCGCTAGGCTGGTGTTTTTTGTTATGAAGCGTATATTTTTGTAAGCCAGGCGCGCGCCCAATATTTCTATTGCTACCACTATTGGGAAGAAAACTTATTTTCAGTGCTAGATGCAGCTAAAAATTATTATTAATTTAAAAGCTGGTGGAGCTTGGTATAGATGGCATAATACAATGAGTCCCACACACTGCTAGAAGCCCAAATATTTTTTCAGAGCTAGATGCAGATAAAAATTATTTTTAATTTGCAATCTGATGGAGGTCAGTATAGATGGACTAATAGAACAAGTCCCACACACTGCTAGAAGGCCAAATATTTTTTCAGAGCTAGATGCAGATAAAAATTATTTTTAATTTGCAACCTGATGGAGGTTAGTATAGATGGACTAAAAGAACAAGTCCCACACACTGCTAGAAGGCCAAATATTTTTTCAGAGCTAGATGCAGAAAAAAATTATATTCAGTTTGCAACCTGATGGAGGTCAGTAGAGATGGACTAATAGAGAAAGTCCCACACACTGCTAGAAGGCCAAATATTTTTTCAGAGCTAGATGCAGATTAAAAATATTTTTAATTTGCAACCTGATGGAGGTCAATATAGATGGACTAATAGAACAAGTCCCACACACTGCTAGAATGCCAAATATTTTTTCAGAGCTAGATGCAGAAAAAAATTATATTCAATTTGCAACCTGATGGAGGTCAGTATAGATGGACTAATAGAACAAGTCCCACACACTGCTAGAAGCCCAAATATTTTTTCAGAGCTAGATGCAGAAAAAAATTATTTTTAATTTGTAACCTTATGGAGGTCAGTATAGATGGAGTAATAGAACAAGTCCCACACACTGCTAGAAGGCCAAATATTTTTTCAGAGCTAGATGCAGATAAAAATTATTTTTAATTTTCAACTTGATGGAGGTCAGTATAGATGGACTAATAGAGAAAGTCCCACACACTGCTAGAAGGCCAATTATTTTTTCAGAGCTAAATGCAGATAAAAAATATTTTTAATTTGCAACCTGATGGAGGTCAGTATAGATGGACTAATAGAACAAGTCCCACACACTGCTAGAAGGCCAAATATTTTTTCAGAGCTAGATGCAGATAAAAATTATTTTTAGTTTGCAACCTGATGGAGGTCAGTATAGATGGACTAATAGAACATGTCCCACACACTGCTAGAAGGCCAAATATTTTTTCAGAGCTAGATGCAGAAAAAAAATATATTCAATTTGCAACCTTATGGAGGTCAGTAGAGATGGACAAATAGAGAAAGTCCCACACACTGCTAGAAGCCCAAATATTTTTTCAGAGCTAGATGCAGATAAAAAATATTTTTAATTTGCAACCTGATGGAGGTCAGTATAGATGGACTAATAGAGAAAGTCCCACACACTGCTAGAAGGCCAATTATTTTTTCAGAGCTAAATGCAGATAAAAAATATTTTTAATTTGCAACCTGATGGAGGTCAGTATAGATGGACTAATAGAACAAGTCCCACACACTGCTAGAAGGTCAAATATTTTTTCAGAGCTACATGCAGATAAAAATTATTTTTAATTTGAAACCTGATGGAGGTCAGTATAGATGGACTAATAGGGAAAGTCCCACACACTGCTAGAAGGCCAAATATTTTTTCAGAGCTAGATGCAGATAAAAAATATTTTTAATTTGCAACCTGATGGAGGTCAGTATAGATGGACTAATAGAACAAGTCCCACACACTGCTAGAATGCCAAATATTTTTCAGAGCTAGATGCAGAAAAAAATTATATTCATTTTGCAACCTGATGGAGGTCAGTATAGATGGACTAATAGAACATGTCCCACACACTGCTAGAAGGCCAAATATTTTTTCAGAGCTAGATGCAGATAAAAATTATTTTTAATTTGCAACCTGATGGAGGTCAGTATAGATGGACTAATAGAGAAAGTCCCACACACTGCTAGAAGGCCAAATATTTTTTCAGAGCTAGATGCAGATAAAAAATATTTTTAATTTGCAACCTGATGGAGGTCAGTATAGATGGACTAATAGAACAAGTCCCACACACTGCTAGAAGGCCAAATATTTTTTTCAGAGCTAGATGCAGATAAAAATGATTTTTAATTTGCAACCTGATTTAGGTCAGTATAGATGGACTAATAGAGAAAGTCCCACACACTGCTAGAAGGCCAACAATTTTTTCAGAGCTAGATGCAGAAAAAAAATTTAATTCAATTTGCAACCTGATGGAGGTCAGTATAGATGAACTAATAGAACAAGTCCCACACACAGCTAGAAGCCCAAATATTTTTTCAGAGGCAGATGCAGAAAAAAATTATATTCAGTTTGCAACCTGATGGAGGTCAGTATAGATGGACTAATAGAACAAGTCCCACACACAGCTAGAAGGCCAAATATTTTTTCAGAGCTAGATGCAGAAAAAAATTATATTCAATTTGCAACCTTATGGAGGTCAGTATAGATGGACTAATAGAATGATGCTATGCCCAAAAGGTTTACTTCACTAGGTACAGTAAAAAAATTGGTATTCTATACACAGGTGGTGTATCTTGCAACACAGATAGGCTACTCCACTGACTAACACACTCTACAATAGGCCAAAAAGGATTAGCTTTGCTAGATTCAGCCAAATGCTGCGAAAAAAACTTGCACAGCACTGGCACAGACCTGCCTGGCAAAAAGTGATAGGAACTGATGTAACCTAGCCCTGAAAAGGACTGCAATTACAATTAGTCTTTACTCCCAACCTATCTATTTAAGAGCACAGACCAGCCTGATAAAAGTCGTATGAAATGATGTAACGTAGTCCTTAAAAGGACTGCAATCACAACTATTCCCTACTCCCAAGCTATCTGTAGATTTGTGCGAAAATTGGCTTGAAATTAACAAGGTATAGCGCACACAGCAACAGCGGTGCCGTCTAACACGCAGCTGTAGCAGTGAGAAAATGGTGGCGACGGGGAAAATGGCTGGGTCTTATAGGGCAAGGACATGTGACATACACTGCCAATGACACATGCCCTTGCTTGTGTGAAAAAAAGCACTTCGCTCCGTGTGTGCGCTGCTTATAGGCTGACAGATTGCACCTCCCCACTGTAAATGCGGGAAAGTGAGAAAAAAATGGAGATCTTCATTATTCCAGCAGAGATCCATCCCCTGCCCCTCCCCCCGCCCCGCTGTACACTCAAACTGCGTATTAACATTAATTTTCATCATTACTGAGAAAAAATCCAGTTATGATTTTGGTGCACGAACAGTTATCGAATATAACCTCGAACAGCCGAATTTTTCTCAAATCGTTCGTGTTCGCCGAACGGCCTGAACGCCGCCCAAAATATCTCGAATTTGAGATTCGCGAACAGTTCGAGTCGAACAACGCTCATCTCTACTCACTAGTGGTTACTGGAAGCTCACTGTGGCTGAGGAGGATCGGGAGAAAACGGCCTTCACCACCCCGATGGAACTCTGCGAGTTCAATAGCATGCTGTTTGGACTCTGCAATGCACCCAGAACGTTCCAGAGATTGATGGAGTGCTGCCTGGGACACCCCAACTTCAAAACTGTGCTACTTTACCTGGATGACGTAATTGTGTACTCCAGAACGTACGAGGACCACTTGAAACACCTGGCAGAGGTATTTGAGTCACTGTCCCGGTACGGGATGAAGTTGAAGCCCTCAAAGTGCCACCTGCTCAAGAAGAAGGTACAGTACCTGGGGCACATTGTCAGTCCGGAAGGCGTAGCACCAGACCTGGAGAAGGTCACTGCCATCCAGAAATGGCCGGAGCCAAAGAACCTCAAAGAGGTGCGTCAGTTCTTGGGACAAGTAGGATACTACCGGAGGTTCTTAAAGGACTACACTAAGAAGGCAGCTCCTCTACAAGACCTCCTGGTAGGACAGTCCCCCAAAGGCAAAAACCCTCCATTCCACTTGGGTAAAGAACAGGCTGAATCATTTCAAGAGATGAAGGAGATCCTGACAGGTGATGAGATCTTAGCCTACCCTGACTACAGCCAACCATTCCTGCTGTATACAGATGCCAGCAATGAAGGATTGGGAGCTGTTTTGAGTCAGAAGCAGAATGGGCAAGAGAAAGTCATCGCATATGCAAGCAGGAAGCTCCGTCCGACTGAGAGGAACCCAGAAAACTATAGCAGCTTCAAGTTGGAGTTCCTGGCCTTGGTCTGGGCCATCACTGAAAGATTCAAGCACTATCTGGCTTCCAGCAAGTTCACTGCCTTTACTGATAACAACCCCTTGACCCATCTTGAAACAGCTAAGTTGGGGGCTCTGGAACAACGATGGATGGCTCGGCTGTCAAACTACCAATTTACAATCAAATACCGGGCAGGCCGCAAGAACGCCAACGCCGATGCCCTGTCTAGGATGCCTCACCAGTCAGACACAGAAGAAGAAGTGGATGACCTGGAAGAGGTTTAGCTACCTGCCTTTCACCGGAATGGGATGATCCATGAGCAAAGAGCCTCCAGGAAGCCGCGTGAAAAGACGTTAAACCTCCTGCCTCACCACAGCTGGAAAGAAACCCAGGACAATGACCCAGTTGTCAGCCGCATTAAACAGCTGATAACCCAAGAAGGTGCCTCTCTGGAGAAGGATGCGTCTCTCCAAGCAAAGCAGCTGTGGAACGAGAGGAGCAGGCTGTTTATTTACCGGGAGAAGTTGTGCCGGAAGTACGTCAATCTCAAAACTCACGAGATGGTGTGGCAGATAGTGGTCCCGAAGACTGACATCCAGATGGTATTAGAAGCTTACCACGATCAGGCGGGGCAATTTGGCTGGAAAAAGCTAGAGACCCTGCTGAAATGTCGATTCTACTGGGCAGGAATGCGCAGCTCCATTGAGAGGTGGTGCCGGGACTGTGGACCCTGTGGCCTAAGAAGAAAAGACTTCAGCAGCCAAAAGGCACCCCTGCAACTCATCAAGACGACTCGACCCCTGGAGATCGTGGCCCTGGACCATGTCAAGCTGTCCCCCAGCAGGTCAGGGTACTTCTATGCTCGACTATGGTGGATCATTACTCACGTTTCCTGGTGGTCGCCCCTGTCAAAGACCTGACAGCAGAGACAGCAGCAAAGACGTTCCAAGCGTACTTTTGCAGACACCATGGATATCCTGAGCAAGTATTGACTGACCAAGGCCCGGCCTTTGAGGCTGAATTGTTCAAGGAGTTCTGCCATCTGTATGGGTGTAAAAAGATCAGAACAACACCATATCACCTACAAACAAATGGTCTCTGTGGAAAGATGAACAACATCATCATCGACCTGCTAAAGACCATACCACTTGAGGAAAGAAACCAGTGGCCAGACCTACTACCTGACCTAGTGGATCTGTATAATCATATACCAGTCAGTTCCACCAACTGCACTCCGGCATACCTCATGCGGGCAAGGCCAGGAAAGCTGCTCATGGATTTGGAGTTAATGTTGTTGAACCTGAAGCTGATATGAACACCGAGGACTGGGACACCACCAGACAAGAGCAGTACAGAAGGGTACAAACTTGTGTCAAGGACAGTCTTACTCTGGTGAGAGAAAAACAGGAAATGTACTACGACAAAAACGCACCCGCAGAACCTTTCACTCCTGGGGAAACAGTACTAAAAAGAAAAAGACGCAACCACAAACTCGACGACCAGTGGGAAAAAGACCCCTACACTGTGTTACCATCAAAATTTGACAACAAAAAGACGTGCATAATTAGTCGTGATGGAGGAAAAACATCTGCTACAGTGTCCAGGGACCATTTAAAATTGTGTCCAGATGTACTGAAACCCCAAGATGAAGTGTCTTTCACAACCCAGGAAGAACCTAAAGAAACAGTGATCCACACTGACCTAGGAGACTTCCCAGCGGATTGGCCTCAAATCGGAGGTGCAGTAATTATTCCAGTGCTCAAATTCTATGAACAGCCAGAAAACCCTCCACAGCAAGTTGTACCTATAAGTGCTGCAGAAGAGCCAGCTCAAGAAGCATCCCCGGATGAAGGATCCCCAGCAGGAGCGGAGCAAGAGGGCCCAGCCAATGGTAGACTTGCCAGTCCAAGAGAGAGGTTAAGGAAATTTTACAACATGGTCACACGTAGAACTGGTAGAGTAACTGAGGAAATAGACACTGACACTCCATTAACCACAGCACTACGCAGATCAGTACGCAGCACAAGAGGTAAGCCTCCTGTTAGGTAAACTCAATAAATAGAAAAATTTCTGAGAGTGTAGATAGTTACCCCTGGGGTGTTGTATATTAAATTGTAATGTACTGCATAACTGTTTGTATTAATGCATGCTTAGCAATTTGTGCTTTTTCCTATTAATTATTTATTTGCATAATGAACTGCGTGGCTGAGGACTGTGTGCAGCCCAAAAACTCTTATTGTATATAATTGCGCTCCCTGGAGTGCCCTTTTAGGTGACCTCAGAAGCAAAACCTGTCTGGAGTGGCTTTTGTGGAGGTCAAACTCGGGATCTTCATGCGCTGCAGCCACCCCAGGGCCTACGTAGAGGGTTTAGGACAGGTCCCTCAAAAACCACCAAGTACTCTACTTTGTGAGATGAACATCCTTGTTGGGAACCTCACCACAGGAGACTTGGATTCTGAGAACACTCTGTAATTGTTTTGTTATGCAACGTTTAAGATTCGTGCCCCCCATAAAGGGAAGAATGTTCAAGTATTGCTTATGTTTATTATTGTTACTGTTGTTATAAAATGTACTTCAGGCTGGGAGTGCTGAGTTTAACTAGGGGGGAATGTGAAGCCCAGCTGTGCTTGGCATCACAGATCCCAGAAGGGTGTATTGAAGGATTCCTCCACAAGAGGCCCCCATAACCATTCACACATCTCCACCTTCCACCTCAGACCACCAGAGGGAGCTCCTTAGGGAGATACATAAGGGAAGGTGGAGCCAAGCAGCCGTTAGTCTTAGCTGGAGTGAGTCTGAGTTGAGTCTTGAAACTACAGTGAGTCCAGTGCAGTCTGAGACGAGTTACCTCAGAGGACAAAAGTCTGTTTCAGCTCCTGCAATTGCTATCCTGCAGTGGAGCTTTTCCAGTTCTAGACTCGGTTGCAGCTCGGAGAGGTGAGTTTTAGGTGTGCCGGCGCCATAAGATCGGTGAACCGCGGCACGCTGCTGTTAGTGTGAGTACCCTATTGAGGGTCCGAGTAGGCCGAAGGCGAAGGAGAAGAGCGTTAGCTCATAGGGGGCAGAGGAGCTTAACTAGCTCACCCCGAAGGAGAATCAGTTACCGGACACTGGGTCCGAAGCTTGCCGGGATCTCCACGACCCAGTAAGATAAACTGGAATCCCTGGAGAACTACAGGTCCCAGGATCGCTAAAGTGCTGATACGTACCAGAGCCAGGAGACACATAGGCCCCGTAAGTCGGGAGCGTGCACTCCAAGAGAAGGCCCTACCACAAGGTCAGCCAGCGCAGGACAGAGACCAAGTTAGGCCTAGCTCCAGGCAGGTCAGAAACTTACTACGCAGAAGCCAGAACCAGGAGACCCAAAACCTGCTCATTGGGGAGGATCCGGACATACACCCTTCACCCTACAGTGCTCCGGGGAGTGACTGAAATTCCACCAGTAAAAGGTACTGAAGTGACTATCGTGTCCGTCCCTGTTCTTGCTCTGGCCCGGAGTAGTCTCTTTGTCCTGCATCCCCGTTCCTATAATGCCCTGAGGCCCAGCTCTACCTGTGGAGAGCTATACCATCAAGCTGCCTTATCATCAGCCTCAGTGGACTGCGCAGCGCTGGGGATCCTCACCAGAAACCACAGGTGGCGTCACGAACTCTTTCTTTTATAAATACAAATATCAACCCCTTTTAGGAGAGACCCCAGGGTACGGGCCCAGGAGCCGACCATCCCTAATGGCCAGGCCAAAGGCCTGGGTACCGAGTTATCCCCATTCCTCTGGGTGCCACACACACACGGAGCGAAGTGCTTTTTTTCACACAAGCAAGGTCATGTGTCATTGGCAGTGTATGTCACATGTCCATGCCCTATAAGACCCAGCCATTTTCCCCGTCGCCACCATTTTCTCACTGCTGCAGCAGCGTGTTAGACAGCACCGCTGTTGCTGTGTGCGCTATACCTTGTTAATTTCAAGCCAATTTTCGCACAAATCTACAGATAGCTTGGGAGTAGGGAAGAGTTGCGATTGCAGTCCTTTTAAGGACTAGGTTACATCATTTCCTACGACTTTTATCAGGCAGGTCTGTGCTCTTAAATAGATAGGTTGGGAGTAAAGACTAATTGTAATTGCAGTCCTTTTCAGGACTAAGTTACATCAGTTCCTATCAGTTTTTGCCAGGCAGGTCTGAGCCAGTGCTGTGCAAGTTGTTTTCACAGCATTTGGCTAAATCTAGCAAAGCAAATCCCTTTTGGCCTATTGCAAGCTACACCACCTGTGTATAGAATACAATTTTTTTAACTGCACCTAGTGAAGTAAAACCTTTTTGGGCATAGCATCATTCTATTACTCCATCTATACTAACCTCCACCAGGTTGCAAATTAAATATAATTTTTTTCTGCATCTAGCTCTGAAAAAATATTTGGGCTTCTAGCAGTGTGTGGGACTTGGTCTATTAGTCCATCTATACTGATCTACATCAGGTTGCAAATTAAAAATATTTTTTATCTGCATCTACCTCTGAAAAAATATTTGGGCTTCTTGCAGTGTGTAGGACTTGGTCTTTTAGTCCATCTATACTGACCTCCATCAGGTTGCAAATTAAAAATAATTTTTATCTGCATCTAGCTCTGAAAAAATATTTGGGCTTCTAGCAGTGTGTGGGACTTGTTCTATTAGTCCATCTATACTGACCTCCATCAGGTTGCAAATTAAAAATAATTTTTATCTGCATCTACCTCTGAAAAAATATTTGGGCTTCTAGCAGTGTGTGGGACTTGTTCTATTAGTCCATCTATACTGACCTCCATCAGGTTGCAAATTAAAAATAATTTTTATCTCCATCTACCTCTGAAAAATATTTCGGCTTCTAGCAGTGTTTGCTACTGATTGTATTAGGCCATCTATACCAAGCTCCACCAGCTTTGAAATTAATAATAATTTTTAGCTACATTTAGCCCAGAAAATAATTTTTCTTCCCAATAGTGGTAGCAATAGAAATATGGGGTGCGCGCCTGGCTAACAAAAATATACGCTTCAGAACAAAAAACACCAGCCTAGCGTATTGCATTAATAAGATGGCATTGTTTCTCCTAGTGCTAGGCCTACTACGCTGGCTAGCATTCCTATGCCTAAAACACAATGTATGGGTCCGCGCTAGCCACTATGCTGAGGGGTGTAAAGCTGCTGCTAACGCTTTATAACAATTCAATTGGCAGATTTTCACAGAGCTCTTCCCCAACGCCCACCCATCGGGCAGCAGTTGGCCACCCTCCCTATGGGATCAAGTGGCGAATAGTTGATGCCATTAATCAGAGCGTCAGTTGCCCCGTCGACGTGGCAAGCATACGGTAAGGCATGGGAAGAGTGGACATGACTAGTAGCAGGCAGACGGGTTGACCAATGTGAACAAGCCAGATCACATGTCACCATAGAATTTCTCCACCAGCTAATGATGAGGGGCACGGCATATCAGGGGCGTCAGCGCAGCGGTGTCTGACCGGAGTAGCATTTCACTTCCAACTACTGAATTGGGGAGATGTGACAAAGATTTATCATCAGACAATTCATAAAAGGGTGGAAAAGGGGTCAGCCAAGTCAGGAGTGTAGATGTCCCGTCCCGTGTCACTAAAACTGATTTCTCACATCATATCCCTAACACCATTAACATGACACTCACAATTTGAAGCAACACTACTGTCTACTGCATTTGTGATTGCCTTCTTCAGGGCGCTATGCATAAGCAAATTAATCCCTCAATCCAAAATTACCACCAGTAGAGGCTTATTACACCAGGACATAGTCATAGCCAATAATGCAATACATCTACGCATACGCCAATCGAAAACGGATCCAGCAGGCAGGGGCACTTGGGTACATCTACAACCCACAAACGGTACACTGAGTCGGGTAACAATAGTAAAAACATATCTAACAATCAGATCACAAAGTAATTTCTTCCTATCACACATTGATGGAACGCCATTATCAAGATACCAGTTCAAAGCTATATTTAATAAATGCATAACATCGGCAGGAAAACACCCCAAAGATTACGGGACACACTCATTCCGTATAGGCGCGGCCACAGAAGCAGCAAGAGCAGGACTGTCAGAAACGGAAGTTCAGAGGAGAGGGAGATGGCGATCCACGTGTTTGGCGAGATACATAAAACCTGACTCGATATTTTAACGTGAATTGTTTCTTTTACAGGTGATGCTAAGCCAATAGTGTGGGTGATAGGCCACTCGTATATATATTGGGCAGAAAAAAGGGCGAAAGTCCGCCCAGGCGGGAGGAAATTGAAGTTTCATAACACATATTTCAACTGGAGAGGTATTAGAGGCCTGCTATGGCCACGGGTACTAATGGAGGTAATCAAAGTAGGGAGAGAGGCAAGAGGTCTGGTCATCTTAGTTATACAGGCCGGGGGAAACAACCTAGGTCATCACAAGAGCGCATAACTAATGGCAATAATGAAACTAGACACTGAGCGCTTCAGAGAATTTTTCACAAAACTAGCTATAGTATGGTCAGAGATTGTGCCGATAGCGGTATGGCAAGGTGCGCGAGACATCACGGCCATCGAACGGACAAGGCGCGTATTAAATATTCGGATGGCAAAATTTAGAAGAGACAGAGGCGGTGTAGTGATACGACACTGACAACTGGAAGGAGAAAAAGCAGGCCTCATACGGCCCGACGGTGTTCACTTAATGGATATTGGACTGGACATATTCCTGTCAGGACTCGAGGACGGAGTGGACCAATCGTTAAGAGTGATGGGTGGGAGTCAGAGTAGCTGCATACGAGTACGCAGGATCCTCCGCGGCCTGGAAAAAGAAAGGACATGTTGGAAAGTTACACTTGTTGGCCAACTTGCCAGAGTGGAGACCCAGGGCATGCTGCAACAAGCTGAAATATTTTAGAAATAAAATGCCTCTCTAATTGAATGAGTATAAAGAGTTAATAAAGCTGTGACCGATCCTCACCCATCCAGTTGCAAGAGTTACATTATTGTATTGTCAAGGAAAGGGGGCTGAGCATCTGGGTTTGGTTGGGGGTCCCCACAGTCTGCCTAGGCTAGATGCATTTAAAAATTCTTATTAGATACACAGGCGGTGCAGCTTGCTTTGCAGCTGGGGTACTACACCCAAAGTATTGCCTAGGCGAGATGCAGTTAAAAATTCTACGCTGACTAGCAGACACTGAAGCTTTGGAGCAGACCTCTGAGTAAACAGCTCTTCACACTCAACCATCTGTGTTACCCCAAGCCATAGTGTATGTAGTTTCTTACAGTTAAAAGTGGGGGGAGCGACCCAAACCAACTGGAATTGACGATGCCAACGTCACGTAAGACACAGCAAGGGGACTCCAAAAAGAGTCTCCATTTTTTCCCAAAATTGTGGCACAGACACCACTTAACCCTAGAAGGCATACCTGGGGCCTCGCAGGCCCGACCTGTTAATTGTTTTCTATTTTCTGCAAGATTACTTTAGTTAGAATTTTGAAACTCTAGGTATTCTTCATGTATATAGTTGTTTGCCATTTGAGTTTGAGTTATTCCAGGTTATTTGCACACAGGCCTAAAAGGTCCCAGGTATGTGAAAGTGTAGATTTTTATGGTCATGCGTTCTTGGGTTAAGTGGCATCAATTGCCCCACAGTTGCTTAAAACGGTTGGTGAGGTGTTTTTACGAAATCCTCTAGCTTTTAGTCTCCCCAGGATGACACAGGGGTAGAAAAGTCCTTGCGAATCCATGATTTGTTCATCTTTATGAACGTGAGTCTGTCTACATTCTCAGTGGACAGACGCGTGCGCTTATCTGTCAGCACACCACCAGCAGCGCTGAACACACGTTCAGAGAGAACGCTGGCTGCCGGGCATGACAAGATCTCCAAGGCGTGAGTGGCGAGCTCCGGCCATTTTTCCAGATTGGAATCCCAAAATGAGCAAGGATCCAGTGACACAGTCATGGCTCCGATGTTCACTTGAAGATACTCCTGTACCATCCTCTCTAGGCGATGACTATGTGTCAGACTTCTTGTCTCCTGTGGCCTTGCAAAGGATGGTCTAAAAAAGTGGTGAAACGATTCCACAAAATTGCTGTTACCAGCAGATACTGTGTTACTGTTATGGTTAGAGTGATGAAGACTCGACAGTCCCACGGTTGGCAAGTTAGAACTGTGAGATTCACTACGTGCACCACTGGTGTTGTGGAAAAGCACATGTAAGATTCTGCAACAGCATCTGCAGATACTCCTGCATGCGTAAATCCCTTTTTATGGCAGGAATTATTTCGGCAAATTTACTTTTGTACCGGGGATCTAAGAGTGTGGCAACCCAGTAGTGGGGATTACTTTGAATTCTGACAAACCGAGGGTCATGTTGCAGGTAATGCAGCAAGAAGGCACTCATGTGTCTTGCGCATCCAGGAGGACCAAGTCCTTGTTGTGTTGGTAGTGAGGCAAGAATCATGCTTCCTTCCTCTGCCCTCTCCCCCCAATCTCGCACAACATAAATGTGATCAAGGTCTCCCTCATCTGATGAGTCTTACATGCCCATTGCCAGTTCATCCTCCACTTCTTCCTCGGCTCCTGCACATTCCTCAACAGTTTGGCTGCTACCATGCACCCTGGTTAATCTCTCTCCCCCACCCTCCCATGCCTGCCGCCTTGGTACTGCCGACCGTCTGGACCTTGGAGATGTTATCCCTTCCGCATACGACTCCTCCTCTACTTCCTCCACCTCCTCTTGTCCCACCACCTGACTCTGAATTCTGTTTAATGTGTGCTCCAGCATGTAAATCAGGGGAATAGTCATGCTGATAATGGCATCGTTGACATCACTAAACATCTTGGTCACCATTACAAGACTGTGCAGAAGGGTGTGTGGCGCCCCTGAGGGTTCAGTCGCCACAGAGTTACTGTATCTCACCCAGAGGTGAGGTATCTCACCCTCAGGTAAGAAAGGCGTATGGCTCTGGACCCTAACACCTGCATCCAATACATACCCGCAGTAGGGGTAGGGTGAGATTACTCCTAAGGGAGAGCACAGTCCCAGGTCCCTAGCTGGCGGGAGGGTCCTATGTAGTGGGTGCTTAGGGGAGCAGCTTAGGGGAGTACATGACAGGGAGAGTATAAATAGGAAGCCATCTTAGAAAGAGCATGCCGGTCAGAGGAGGAAAATTGACAGGAGCAGAGGCTCTGCATGAGCTCTGCTCCGGAGGCGGGCCTAGCCTGGGAGGCCCAGTACGGAAGGAGAGAAGAGAGGAGTGGAAGCAGGAAGGCTCCAGGAACCGAAGGGACCCTAGGGCTACGAGCCGTGCAGAAGGCCACCCGCTGCTACCAGGAGGTAGAGGGGTCAGGCAAGATAAGGGGA
This sequence comes from Phyllobates terribilis, assembly GCF_046119375.1. Lineage (NCBI taxonomy): Eukaryota > Metazoa > Chordata > Amphibia > Anura > Dendrobatidae > Phyllobates > Phyllobates terribilis. The sequence continues at coordinate 343,450,498 of NW_027362769.1, read as the reverse complement.
ACCGGTCCCTCAACTAGCGGAGAAACAGCAAGGCTCAAATAGAAACCGGAGGCTGCAGCATTTCATGTACTGCAAGCTAAAGTCCACACCTGTCTCACTAAGAAGGTAGCCACATAGGACCCAGGGGACGGAACACACGTCGCCCGCCAAGGCCCGAGGATACAGTATAGAAGTGTCACTGGGTGTGAGGTGAAGGGAGAAGGCCAGAGAAAGAACACACTGAAGGGGGTCCTGCTAAGTACTCCAGAGCTATCTGGGGGTGGACTGAGCGCCTCACTGAGTACGCACAGCACTACGGGGGAGATAGCTCTGGTACCTGTAATCTGGACTGCAACAACCTTGAGTAAAAATCTTGGGACTGCATCACACGGACTCTGTGTTCATTACTGACTCCCTGCACTATAACCACCATCATCCACCCACACTGCCCTGAAGCTACACTCTTCCTGTGGGGAGTAATAATACCATTGCTGCAAAACCACCAGCTTCAGAGGACTATTCCACCGCGGCGGCCCCTTTTGCTGCACTCCAGAGGTGGCGTAGTCGGACATTATAAAACCCATATATACAAATTACCCTTGGATTGACCGCCCTGGGTCACAGACCGGGTCACCGCCACAGTGACTACAACCCCCAGTGTATACCGGCCTGGCTCCGGGTACCCCACGGCCCAGGGGGCGCGTCAACTTCATAGGTTCCTGATCTGAGACCACTCCTGCAGCGTGATTTGCCCCACCTCTGGATCTCATTGGCCCTATGCGTGGTATGCCTTACATCAGAACGTATTGCACCAGAGCTTCTCGGTGCTGTCACAGTCGCTGCAAAATGTGCAGAGTTGAATTCCACTATGTCGGCACATTGCACTTCAGCCGGTAAACTGGCAGGCCCACCGACTTCTGTAGAGATGTAAGTCGTTGAGATGCGGGATGCGAACGGTGGAAGTGAGCACACAGCGACCGTGCCGTCTGCAGAAGGCCATCTAGTCCGGGATAGTGAGCTAAAAATTGATGGACAACCAGGTTCAACACATGAGCCATACAAGGCACGTGTGTGACATTGCCCCGGCGAAGGGCCGCACCCAGGTTTGCAGCATTGTCGCACACGGCCTTCCCTGGTTGCAGGTCCAGTGGAGACAACCATTCATGAAACTGGGTCTCCAGAGCTGACCACAACTCCTCAGCTGTGTGACTCACATTTCCCAGATATTTCAAAGTAAACACTGATGCCGTTGAGCCCTGCTGCCAGCATAGTAAGGAGGTGTGCAGGAATCTTTCTGCGCAGTTAGAAAGCAGGTGGCATTACCAGACAGGCTTTGGGTGCAGATGGAGGACCGAGAGGAGGTTGAGGAGGCAGAATCAGTGGAGGAACTTCGAGATAAAGAGGATTGACGCACAACTTGTGGGGACGGTAAGACTTGAACAGCAGCCCCTTGTCCTGCTGTCACCATAGTTACCCAGTGCCCAGTCAGTGACATGTAACGCCCCTGTCCATACTTACTCGTCCAAGTGTCTGTGGTGAAATGCACCCTGCCACACACAAAGTTTCTCAAAGAAGCGGTGATGTTGTGTGAGACATGCTGGTGGAGTGCAGGCACACCTTTCTTTGAGAAGTAGTGCCGACTGGGCATCTGGTACTGGGGCACTGCGACGGACGTAAGGTCTCGAAAATCCTCTGTGTCCTCCAGGTGGAAAGGCAGCATTTCTGTAGCCAACAGCTTGCAGATGGTGAAATTCAACCTCTTAGCTTTGTCATGGCTAGGAGGAAATCGTCTTTTACTTTTCCACATCTGAGCGACCGAGGGCTGGCTGTTGTGCTTAGACGGGGTTGAATAGGGTGTCCCCGGCAAACTGCCAGTCTGTGAGGAAGATGCAGGCGGACATGTTAGGTTGCCTTGATCCAAAGGTGGTGCTCTCGATGTCGGAGAGCGCTCAACACCAGCAGGTGTTTCCACTTCCCAATAAACTGACGACATGCCAATCACACTGGCTGTTGCGGGTAAAGAGGTGGCAGGTCTGCGTCCAGAAACATGTGTGACTGCTGTCCCCCCAGTCACAGAGGATGAAGAGGCTGCGGATGCACAAGATGGGGCAGACACTGGTTGGCCCGGCCCGCTAGGCCGCATTGTAGCACAACTTATGCTTCATATCCATGTGACGGTACATGCATGAAGTACTCAAACTATGGATTTTTTGGCCTCTACTTAGCTTTTGCTGACAAATATTACAGATAACACGAGTTGGGTCATCCTTTTCGATCTGAAAAAATGCCCAGGCTATGCAAGGCTTAGAGCCCATGAGACTTGAAGAGCCACTACGACTTGTGGTCAGAGGCAGAGTTGTGCTTGAGGATGCAGTTGTTGACGTGCTTCCAGTACTCCGTCTGTTATGATCTGCTACAAGCACTAAGGAAAGACAGGAGATCTGTCCCTACAATAGAACTAAGCTGGATCCCTACGATGTAATGAGGAGCCTGATCCTGCAATCAGACCCGCTAATGTCCTCGGCTAGTCTGAACGAAGACCTATAGATGTGAGGAAGGGGTCCCTACAAGAACTAGGGACTGGGAGAAAGATGGACACCTCCTAGCAGAAATTGTAGCATTAAAAAGACAAACAAACAACATAGAACATAGAGGTCCGAAGACCTAGCAAAACTGACTGAGAAAGGTTACAAAGCACCTGGCTAGCTAAAGAGTAGAAATTACAATGAAGTCCAGCAAGGCCAGGAGGGCGGAGCAGGATTAAATTGTCAAAAAAGGTCATGTGACCAGCAATATAGAAAAAACCTAGCAGGAGAGTTGTAACACCGTCTCTGTCCAGGAAGGCGCAACCTATCCTCATCGTCAATAGCATCTGTGATGCCCCGCTGCGCTTGGTATCACAGATCCTAGAAGAGTGCATTGATGGAACCCTCTACAAGAGGCCCCCATAAACATTCACACATCTCCACCTTCCACCTCAGACCAGCAGAGGGAGCCCGTTAGGGATATAAATAGGGAAGCTTTAGCTAGGCAGTTCAGTTCCTCTGAAGAGTTCCTGCAGTAGAGAAGCCTAAGAGAGGTCAGTCTGCAATGGAGCTCAGTCTAGTCTAGAGAACGCAGATAATAGTTCAGCAGTGGAGCACGAGGCTCCTGCTAGCTAGATTCAGGGAGCCCAGTTAGATCTTAAGGTGTGCCGGCACCATAAGATCTGTGAAGCGCGGCAAGCTGTCGTTAGTGTGTATAGCCTAGTGAGGGCCCGAGTAGGCCGAAGGCGAGTGGCGAGTTAGTACATAAGGGGCAGAGGAGCTTAACCAGCTCACCCCGAAGTATTTACTGGACACCGGATCCGAGCTTACCGGGATCTCTATGACACAGTAAGGCATAACCGGAATCCCTGGAGAACTACAAGTCCCAGGATCGCTAAGGTGCTGATACGTAACAGAGCCCGGAGACGCTTAGGCCCCGCATAGTGGGAGCGTGAACTCCAAGAGAAGGCCCTACCACAAGGTCAGCCAGCGCAGGACAGAGACAAAGTTAGGCCTAGCGCCAGGCAGGTCAGAAACTTACTACGCAGAGGCAAGAAACAGGAGGCCCTACACCCGCTCATTGGGGAGGATCCTGATATTCACCCTTCACCCTACAGTGCTCCGGGATGTGCCTGAATTTCCTGAAGTAAAAGGTACTGAAGTGACGACCGTGTCCGTTCCAGTTCTTGCTCTGACCCAGCTGGGTCTCGCCTGTCCTGCATTCCCCCTGCATATGTTTTTCTGAGGCCTAGCTCCACCTGTGGGGAGCTATACCATCAAGATGCCTTATCATGGGCCTCAGTGGACTGCTGCAGCGCTGGTGCTTCTCACCAGATACCACAGGTGGTGTCACAAACTCTTATAAAATTAACAATTATCCATCCTTTTAAAGAGTGACCCCAGGGTACGGGCCAGGGAGCCGACCACCGTGACATCCCCAAGGCCAGGCAAAGGCCCGGGTACCGAGTCATCCCCATCCTCTGGGCTAGTCACATCCTCCTCCACCTCCTCTGCTGACCTCATCGACTAGCTGACTGTGGGTTCACAGTAAGTGGGATCTCCAACCTCGTCATCATCACCCTGTGTGTTCTCACATCCGTCGTTCTCAGAGCCAACCTCTTCCTGCCCTGACCGAAAAGTCAAGTTGTCACTCCAATCAGGTATTTGAGTCTCATCATCGTCTTCCTCATTGTCTCCACCAACAGGAGTTACAGTTTGGTAACGAGGGTCTACATTATGCTCAGAACCTTCTTCATCTGGTCCTGGATCCGACTTATAAAGATTCTGGGCATCAGTGCAGATCATTTCCTCGTCTGGATTAACAGAAGTTCTGGAGCAGACCTCCATTTCCCAGGCTATAGTATGAGTAAACAGCTGTGCAGACTCAACCATCTGTGTTACCCCATACTCAGACGGGCAGCTGGAGACTTGGGAGCTATGAGGAAGCAAGTGCGATTGGGGTGACACCTCTGAGGACTACAGTATTTGTGATGTTGAAGTTGAAGTGGAGGAGAGCCCACTTGAAGGAGCACTTGATATCCGTTGACGCACCTGCTGTTTTTGTGCCTCATCTGGAATTTGTAGCGATGGGCGTGTCGGTGAGAAAGAGATCGTATCACATTGTCCACGAAAAGAAGTCGACATCTTAGTTTGGCTGGAAGATGGTCTTTCTTCTGCAGATGTTACTCCCCCCCCACCCCGGGGGGGCTCCACCCACCAGCGGACAGGCACCAGTATTGGGAGAGGGGGGCTGGCCGTCACGGTCCACCATGGCTCTGGCACAAACCCGGCGACACGGAGGTGGCAAGGGCAGGAACGGACTGGCCGTGTCGGCTTCTTACTTTTTTGGTTTTAGAAGGGCATGACATGCCTATATCTGTGTCTCCCCCTCTTTTTACTCCTCCACCTCTTTTCTTTTCGCATGACTATATGTATGTAGCACCCCGAGGACTCGGCTGCTACAGGGGTATTGCACCTCAAACCAGAGGTGTGGTATTCCACTCCCGGGTAAGGATGGAGTGTGGGACTGAGCTCAGCAAGCTGCATGCACTACACTCACCCCATTTCCGGGGGACAGAACAACGGTACTCCCACTAGGTAGATGTGCAGGTACGACAGCGTCTGTCCCTGGCTGGAATGGGAGGGGGGGAGGAACATCCCAGTAGTGTAGGAGCAGTCAGGGGAGGGACTCTGGGCATAGGAAGGAGCCCATTGGGTGCTAGTCACCTGGGCTCGGGTGTCAGAGGGAGTATAAGAGGTGGGCACCATCTTGAGACAGGGAGTTGAGCCTGAGGAGAAGCTGAGGGAGAGTTCAGCCAGGGAGGGCTGACAGGGAGCTGTGGCTCCGGCTGGGCCCAGCTCCAGGGCCAGGCCTGAAGCGCAGAGAAAGAGGAAGAAGAGGAAAAACCCAGTGAAAAGCCCAGAGACGCAAGCAGAGGGAACCCTGAGATCCCACAAGTGAACTAAGACGGGTGAAGGGTTGGCAGAAAAGGGTACCGGATCCCAAACTGGCAGAGGCTAATTATCCTTAGCCAGGAACCGGAGGTCGTGGACAAGCTTTGGCGCGACCCCTCACCATATCCACCCGGAAGGCATACCACGCATAGGGTCAGGGAAGCCGAGAAAGGTTTCGCCACCAAAAGGCCCGAGGGAGCCGGACATAGGTGGGTCCCTGGTGAGGACGGCCAGTAGGAAGGAAGAGAGGGGAGCTCAGGACCACGCTCCGGAACTGCCTGGGAGTTGGCCGAGTCCCGCACCTGGTGGACGCAGCACGGCTCGGGTGGTCACTCTTGGCCGAAGTGACCGGAGCAACACCTGTGAGTGAAAGCCTTGAAACTGCACCACACGTCTCTGAGCTTCCTTGCTGCACCATCACTACCACTATCATCCTCATCTGCTGCCCTGTGGCCATACCCCTCCCGTTGGGGGTTATACCATCTACGCTGCATAACCATATCACCGGCCTCAGCGGTCTGCCCTGCAGCGGCGGCCTCATAGCCGCAATCAACGGGTGGCGTAGTCGAACATTTCTAACATCTACTGCTAAACGCTGCCACTCAGTTTGACTCCCTGGGCACGGATCGGGTCACCGACACGAGACTACTACCCCCATCTGATCCGGATCCGGGTAAGCTTCCCCGTGCGCGCGATGCCGCGCGATGCAGCAGGCCCAGGGGCGCGTCAACTTTGGCGTAGTCGGCAGGATTACGTGCCCTCAACCACCGGGTACTGCGTGCCTGAAGAAAAGTTCACATTTACCGTAAGAAGAAGTCTCCCGCCAATTCCAGAGGGTCCCCGCCATCGGACGCCATCCCGGGTCGTTTCCCGCCGTTTGCCCGCCATCTGCAGCCTTTTCCCGCCATCCGCAGAGTTTCCCGCCATTGGGAGACGATTCCCGCCATCTGGGACGATTTCCCGCCCTGGCAGAGCGGACGCCATTATGGGCGTGCCAGAGGGTGGCAAGAGACGACCTCCCATCGTGGGCCTGGTCCCAGAAGAGCGCCAAAAGCAAAGACCGCCCCCACCAGCAGGGACTGCAATGATAGAAATGTCCATCAGCGTGGGGGGACTGCCCCTGGAACTCACAATCACCAAGTTGCCCCGGGACCACCCTCAGTATGGGCGGATCCAGAACAAAAGAGAGAGGATGGGTGCAGCCTGGGGGAGTCTGGAGAGATCGCACCCGGAGATGGAGGGAGAGTCAGGCAGCACCGACCCTGTGGTCAGGAGCCTGTTGCAGACTGCCACCCCAGAAGGCCTGGTGGAGATCCTGGCACAGCTTCCCAGAGAAAGGGAGCATGCACGGACCGCGCTGGAGGTCTTGGCCCGGAGGATGGCCCGGGTGCAGCAAGAAACACTGGCCGAGTGGAGCAGGGAGATGGCCCAACAGGCTGGAACCCGCCAGCAAAGGACGCCACCCGCAACGAGGAGCATGCCAGCCCCTGAAGATGGTGCAGGAGGGACGAAGGCCGGAGACGACGCCGTGGAGGGAGCCGCAGAGATGGAAGCAGGTAATGGGGACGTCATCACCCCGTGCCCCGTAGCCGTAAGCCTGCCCCAGCTCCCCGTCGCAGAGCCCAAAGTTCCAGTCACCGTGCCCGTTGCCGCACCGCCGCTGCTTCCAACTAGGCCTCAAGCGGCAGGAGCCGCGGTCGCGCCCTCTGTTACGCCACGCCCCTTGACCCTGAGCGCGGCAAAAGAGGAAGTGCCCCCGGCCTGGTCGCAGGGCCGAGTACCCCCGGGCGCCGCAGTCTCCACAGCGCCCTCTACCTCTACAGCGCCACCGTCCTGGTCGCAAGGCCGAGTACCCCCGGGCGCCGCCGTCTCCACAGTACCCTTCACCTTCAGAGTGCCACCGGCCTGGTCGCAAGGCCTGGTGAATCCGGGCGCCGCTGCCCCCACCGCGCCCTCAACCTCCACAGTGCTGCCCCTGGGCGCAGATCTTTTCGCACAATATACCAGCCCGGACGGGCACCGCGGACGTGATCTCTATCCGGGTGATGTGGTCACCTTCACCCGGCACCAGTGTGCCAAAGGACCATACGCCCTTCACGTGCACCGGCTGACTGAGGAGGAGTTACAGTGGGAGGAAGATCAAGAGGACCCGGACGGGTCTGAAGACTATCCTCAGGAGGAGACAAGGAGAAGACACCGCTACTGAAGGGAAGTAGCCCAAATAAAGTACTGTAAATAGTTAACCGTAAGGGTACTTGACATGCTGCTAATCAGAGTGTGGTCCCCGTTGGGACTAGTGTGGAACTGTTTAAAGGGACTGTTTCCTGTGTGCCCCTAATCCCTTACCAGGCTGAGGACTGTGAGCAGCCATTCCCCTGTTCCCACTGGCCGAGGACTGAGAGCGGCCATACCTTGTAAATAGTTGCACTTCCCAAAGCGACCTCTTCTGGTTTTATAAAGAACTGTTTTCCTACTAGTGACTGTTGCACTTTACCCGGTCACAAGTTGCACCGTGGCCGGAGGAATAAGAATGCTTTATATGGAAAGGTTTTATATCAAAAGTTTATGCTACTAAGATAGTAATCTAAAAAGTTACCTGTAATGTTATATCTTCCGATAATGTTTTTATAATGTTTTACATGTTAGTGTATATTTAAAAAAAAAAAAAATTTTGTATGTTTTGTTTTATTCTTTAACAGCCCGAGGACGTGCTGTGGTTTACCAGGGGGGAATGTAGCACCCCGAGGACTCGGCTGCTACAGGGGTATTGCACCTCAAACCAGAGGTGTGGTATTCCACTCCCGGGTAAGGATGGAGTGTGGGACTGAGCTCAGCAAGCTGCATGCACTACACTCACCCCATTTCCGGGGGACAGAACAACGGTACTCCCACTAGGTAGATGTGCAGGTACGACAGCGTCTGTCCCTGGCTGGAATGGGAGGGGGGGAGGAACATCCCAGTAGTGTAGGAGCAGTCAGGGGAGGGACTCTGGGCATAGGAAGGAGCCCATTGGGTGCTAGTCACCTGGGCTCGGGTGTCAGAGGGAGTATAAGAGGTGGGCACCATCTTGAGACAGGGAGTTGAGCCTGAGGAGAAGCTGAGGGAGAGTTCAGCCAGGGAGGGCTGACAGGGAGCTGTGGCTCCGGCTGGGCCCAGCTCCAGGGCCAGGCCTGAAGCGCAGAGAAAGAGGAAGAAGAGGAAAAACCCAGTGAAAAGCCCAGAGACGCAAGCAGAGGGAACCCTGAGATCCCACAAGTGAACTAAGACGGGTGAAGGGTTGGCAGAAAAGGGTACCGGATCCCAAACTGGCAGAGGCTAATTATCCTTAGCCAGGAACCGGAGGTCGTGGACAAGCTTTGGCGCGACCCCTCACCATATCCACCCGGAAGGCATACCACGCATAGGGTCAGGGAAGCCGAGAAAGGTTTCGCCACCAAAAGGCCCGAGGGAGCCAGACATAGGTGGGTCCCTGGTGAGGACGGCCAGTAGGAAGGAAGAGAGGGGAGCTCAGGACCACGCTCCGGAACTGCCTGGGAGTTGGCCGAGTCCCGCACCTGGTGGACGCAGCACAGCTCGGGTGGTCACTCTTGGCCGAAGTGACCGGAGCAACACCTGTGAGTAAAAGCCTTGAAACTGCACCACACGTCTCTGAGCTTCCTTGCTGCACCATCACTACCACTATCATCCTCATCTGCTGCCCTGAGGCCATACCCCTCCTGTTGGGGGTTATACCATCTACGCTGCATAACCATATCACCGGCCTCAGCGGTCTGCCCTGCAGCGGCGGCCTCATAGCCGCAATCAACGGGTGGCGTAGTCGAACATTTCTAACATCTACTGCTAAATGCTGCCACTCAGTTTGACTCCCTGGGCATGGATCGGGTCACCGCCACGAGACTACTACCCCCATCTGATCCGGATCCGGGTAAGCTTCCCCGTGCGCGCGATGCCGCGCGACGCAGCAGGCCCAGGGGCGCGTCATGTACTTGTCACTTTTCCATGTGTTAGTTATGTCTTCTGAGTAGTGTTGAGCATTCCGATACTGAAATATCGGGTATCCGCCGATATTCACGGTATCGGAATTCCGATACTTAATTCCGATACTTTTGCAATATCGTATACCGGAATCGGAAGTTCCCATAATGCAATGAACCAGTTTCATTTTATTCAGCCAATGAGGATCCAAAGAAGTGTGGGCACATCCTATTAGGCATGTAGGCATCTTAACTAATGGCATGGCTGTGATTGGCTGCTGAAATGATGTTATGATGCACTACAAAAGCCGACGTTGTCATTTTGAGCTCACTCTGCTGTGAATTCAGTTAGGGATAGGACGCTGTTGTTCTGAGGGACAGTTTTAGCTACCTATTTGGTCTATTCTGCTTTACCCAAGCTACTTTATAAATTGCTCTGCCTTGCAGAGCTAGTGCACAGTTCTCTGTGCTGTTCACCGCTGTCTGCAAGGTCTCTGTGTGTGAGTGCAGCTCACCCTGTAGTGTGTGCTTCAGCCACGTCTGGTTGTAGTGCACTCAGTGTGTGTCACTGCCTCATGCATTGTCCTTTTTTGATAATTCATAATTTTTCCTGATATCTCCTATTAGTGTGGTGGTTCCATCCGTATTCAGCTAAATTGGTTCCAAACACACTATATAGGAGTAGTTAGAGGAGCCTTTCTGCAGCATTGTGCCCTGCAGCCCCAGACAGACTAGTAATAGCCTATTTTTTGTAGCCTCATCTATAGCATTGCAGGTTACCCTCCTACATTGTAATAGCTAAAAAATGTTTGTGATACTATCGGTATTGCATCTTTGGGCACATCCAGTGTCTTTACAGTTGTGTAGGCCACATTAGCTCATATTAAAGTCAAGTCCACACTTTATAAAATTAGTGTTTCTTATACCAGTTAGCAGCTGTTCAGGAATAAGCACACTAAGCCCTTAGTACTTTTCTGCCTCTCTTTATCAGTCTACCAAGACGAATAAGGCAGGGAGTAAGGCATGTGGTCGTGGTCATGGGCGTGGGTGTGGAGTTTCTGCAGGGAGAGGACGTGAGGATTCTGTGCCTGCAGGGAGAGGACGTGGGGATTCTGTGCCTGCTGTTGGCACCAGTGACTCAGCATCCCCCCAGTTTTACCAGGGAATAGTCCTTTATGCACAGCTTTGTAGGAGCTAGCCATACCCCACTGCTGCGGGAGGACCAAATTGAAGCCATCTCTACTTCTGTTCTCTGAATCTCTTGGCTTGGAAAGAGGGGGCCAGCCAAGCAGAATTCAAGAACTTGAAGAAGAGGTAGTATGCAGTGATGTGCAACCGTTTTGTCTCTCTGTATCTGAAGAGGGGGGTGGGCCAGTGCCTATGGTCAGCAGCACACCTCAGTACGCATCTGATGATGAGACTCAGGTGCCACTTTCTGGTGCGTACTGTGCTGTCGAGACTACCCAGGAGAAGCAGTTGTTTGAAGAGGGTGGTGTAGATGATGAGGTCCTTGGCCCATCATGGCGTGAGGGACAGGAAGGTGGTGGGAGCAGCTCTGAGGAAGAGATTCCCCGAACAGCCCAAAAAGGAGGGAGAGGGAGGGGGCAGACTTGGTTGCCTGTAGCTTCCACTTCGGCACCCATTAGGAGCATGGCTCTTTCAAAATCCAAAGCGGGCGCTCCCAAGACTTGCAGTGCCTGGTCCTTTTTTGACACAGCTGCAGATGACATTTGCTTTGTCAAATGCAAGCTGTGTAATCAAAAGGTGAAAAGAGGGAAAAGTGTCAGCAACCTCAATACCACAATTATGTGGAAACATGTGCGGACCAAGCACGTGGTGGAGTTACAAAAACACACTGAAGACCTAGGCCAACCTACAGCGCCACCTACCACCTCTTCAGCTCGTGTTGTAGCCTCTTCCTCCTGCTCACACACAGCTGGTTCGGCTTCCTCACAGGATCACCATGGAAGAATCTCTGGCACTGTTGTAGAGACACAGTGTAATTCCACCCACAGCACCACTTTTCCAGTCATCCTCACACTCCCAGGCCAGTCTACAGCCATCGTTAGCACAGGCATGGGAGAAAAGGCGCCCATACTCGGCAAACCACCCCCGAGCACAGGCTCTGAATGCTGGCATTGCTAAACTACTGGCCCTTGAAATGCTATCATTCAGGCTGGTGGAGACTGACAGCTTCCGTAACTTTATGGCATTGGCAGTCCCACAATACAACGTGCCCAGCCGTTTTATTTCAGCAGGCTAGCCGTCCCTGCCCTGCAAAATCATGTGGAGGGAAAAATTAAACATGCGCTACAAAATGCCGTCAGTAGCAAGGTCCACCTGACCACCGATGCGTGGACCAGTAAGCATGGACAGGGACGATACCTTTCCCTCACTGCCCATTGGGAAAATGTTGTGGAGCCGGGTACAGATCTTGAGAGTGGCGCTGTACGTGTTCTGCCAACTCCAAAGATTGCAGGAATCCAATCTGTACACATTGACTCCTCCTCATAGTCCAGTTCCTCTGAATCAGCGCTGCAGGAGTCGTCACGGTCTACCTCCACATCGACCCGTGAACGGTTACCTGTTATCATGACCGATATGAGCACAGCCGTGGCCAAACGTCAACAGGCCGTATTAAAATTTATTTCTTTGGGGAATCGAAGCCACACAGCGCAGGAGCTCTGGAATGCCATTAAGCAGCAGAGCGACGTGTGGTTTGTGCCAGCAAATCTCCAGCCAGGCATGGTAGTGTGTGACAATGGCTGAAATCTGGCGGCAGCTCTGGGCCTAGGCAACCTCACTCACATCCCATGTCTGGCACATGTGCTCAACTTGGTCATGCAAAGTTTTTTGAGGGACTATCCAGATCTTGAAGCACTGCTTCACAAGGTCAGCATAGAGTGCGCTCACTTGCGGCGTTCCAGCAACGCAAGATCACGCATTGCAGCTCTGCAGCGCCGATTACGTCTTCCGGAACATCGCATCATATGTGACCTACCCACCAGGTGGAATTCAACGTTACATATGTTGGAGAGGTTGTGTGAGCAGCAGGGAGCAGTAATGGAGTACCAGCTGCAGCAGGCGCAAACAAGTCGCAGTGCGCGCCATTCACACTTCACCACCACTGAGTGGGCCTCTATGAAGGACATTTGCCACGTTTTGCGTGCCTTCGATTATTCCACGCGGATGGCGAGTGCAGATGATGCACTAGTCAGCATGACTATCCCCCTTATCTGCCTGCTTGAAAAAACACTGCAAGCACAAAGGGATGAGGTTTTGGAAGAGGTGGAGGATGAGGAGTCACAAATGCCATCTGCTTCTCTACAGTCTGCGCAACGTGGTTCCTCACAAAGGCCTAGGCAGGGGACACTTTGTGAGTAGGATGAGGAGGAGTCAATGGATGAGGAAGACATCTGTCCAGAGGAGGGACGTACACAATGCTCTAGTAGTCAGCATCTAGAGCGAGGGTGGGGTGATGCAGAGCAGGCAGAGATCACTCCTCAAGCAGGGGACAGCGTTTCTTGGCCAGTTGTCAGTCTGCAGCACATGGTTGATTTCATGCAGCAGTGCCTGAGAAACGACTGCCGCATCGCCCACATTCTCAACACGGCTGATTATTCGGTGTCCACCCTCCTAGATCCTCGCTACCGGGACAACTTACAAAGCCTCATAACTAGAGATGAGCGGTGTTCGACTAGAACTGTTCGCCAATCTCAAATTCGAGCTGTTTTGGGCGGTGTTCGAGTTGTTCGACGAACCCGAACGATTTGCAAAAAATTCGGCTGTTCGAGGTTATGTTCGATAACTGTTCGTGCACCAAAAGCGTGTCCTGCATGTCTGGCGCTATTTAGAGCACCAATCATGCAGGGATTGTCTGCCACTCACTGTAATACCACAGCCATGGTGGTTGTGGCATTACAGTGATTGCCCAAATCGATGGGAACAGTGCCAACAGTGAAACATGAAAAGCCGGCAATTCAGCAGCGGCATACACCTGTACCCGACAATTTAGAACCGAAAGAATAGAGCTTCACACATAGATTAGATAGATATAAAAATGTCAGCCACATATATACGAAGTACAGTGAAAGTGCTGCTTACTGTACTTGTCATTTAGCGTAAAGGATTTATCAAAAAAAATAATAGTGTTTTCATGCACCGTCTCTTTAAAAAAGCCGGCCGGCAATTCAGCAGCGGTACCCGACAATTTATAACAGACAGAATAGAGCTTCACACATAGATTAGATAGATAGAAACATGTCAGTCACATATATATGAAGTACAGTGATAGTGTTGGTTACTGTACTTGTCATTTAGTATTAAAATAAAGGATTTATTATTAAAAAAATTGGCGTGGGGTTCCCCTTAATTTTAGGCTCTAGCGGAGGTTAAGCAGACGGCTGGGGCAGATGTTTGAAGCCTGGGAAGGGGGTAATACCCACGGAGCTTCCCAGGCTACTAATATCAGCCCCCAGCTGAATACATAGCCTTTACTAGCTATTAAAATGGGGGACCCCCCAAAAAAAATGACGTTGGGTCCCCCCTAATTTAATAGCTAGCAATGGCTAGGCAGACAGCTGGGGGCTGATATTAATAGCCCAGGAAGGGAGCCATGAATATTGGCCCCCTCCCAGGCTAGAAACACCAGCCGTCAGCCGCCCCAGAAATGGCGCATTCATAGGATGCGCCAATTCTGGCACTTAGCCTCGCTCTTCCACGCTGCCCTGGTGCGGTGGCAGGGGGTAATAGGGTTGGGGTTGATGTCAGCTTATAATGCCAGCTGACATCAAGCCCAGGTTAGTAATGGAGAGGCGTCTATAAGACACCCCCATACTAACCCCATAGTCAAAGTTAAAAAAAACACAAACACCCAGAATAAAGTCCTTTAATTGAAATAAAGACACAATCCTTTATTGTTCTAAATTAAACCATACTTACCGTCACGCCCATTCCAGCTGAAGCCAACGATCTCCTGCAATAAAAGAAAAATAATAAAGCAACCTCATCCTTACCTTTCCATGGTTCCCACGACAGCTTCAGCTCTGCTACATCGAGATGACAGGCTGGACCGCAGCAGAACGCTGCCATCCAGCCTCTCATCCCGCAGACACTGAGAAGCGCAGGCTTGCTTGTGCTGCTCAGCGTCTCTCTGTGACGACATCCAGATGAGCCGAGTTCATGTCCAATGAACTCGGCTCACCTCATGCACGTCACTGACAGCGTGGGAAAATTCTCACGCTGAAGCGGTGAGTGCAGGAGAATTCTCCCACGCTGTCAGTGACGTGCATAAGGTGAGCTCATGTCCAATGAACTCAGCTCACCTCCTGCACGTCACTGACAGCGTAGGAGAATTCTCCTGCACTCAGCGCTTCAGCGTGAGAATTCTCCCACGCTGAAGCGCTGAGTGCAGGAGAATTTTCCGACGCTGTCAGTGACGTGCATAAGGTGAGCTCATGTCCAATGAACTCAGCTCACCTCCTGCACGTTACTGACAGCGTGGGAGAATTCTCCTGCACTCAGCGCTTCAGTGTGAGAATTCTCCCACGCTGAAGCGCTGAGTGCAGGAGAATTTTCCCACGCTGTCAGTGACGTGCATGAGGTGAGCCGAGTTCATTGGACATTAACTCGGCTCATCTGGATGCCCTCACAGAGAGACACTGTGGAGCGCAAGCAAGCCTGCGCTTCTCAGTGTCTGCGGGATGACAGGCTGGATGGCAGCGCTCTGCTGCGGTCCAGCCAGTCATCTCGATGTAGCAGAGCTGAAGCTGTCGTGGGAACCATGGAAAGGTAAGGATGAGGTTGGTTTATTATTTTTCTTTTATTGCAGGAGATCGTTGGCTTCAGCTGGAATGGGTGTGATGGTAAGTATGGTTTAAAACTGCTCAGAAGACACTCTCTTTAAAAAAGCCGGCCGGCAAATTCAGCAGCGGCATACACCGGTACCCGACAATTTAGACAAGAAGGAATAGAGCATCACACATAGATTAGATAGATAGAAACATGTCAGTCACACATATAAGAAGCACAGTGACAGTGTTGGTTACTGCACTTGTCATTTAGTGTAAAGGATTTATTAAAAAAAATATTAGTGTTTTCATGCACCGTCTCTTTAAAAAAGCCGGCCGGCAATTCAGCATCTGTACCCGACAATTTAGAACAGAAAGAATAGAGCTTCACACATAGATTAGATAGATAGAAACATGTCAGTCACATATATAATAAGTACAGTGATAGTGTTGCTTACTGTACTTGTCATTTAGTGTAAAGGATTTATTTAAAAAAATAATAGTGTTTTCATGCACTGTCTCTTTAAAAAAGCCGGCCGGCAATTCAGCAGCGGTACCCGACAATTTAGAACAGAAAGATAGAGCATCACACATAGATTAGATAGATAGAAACATGTCAGTCACATATATATGAAGTACAGTGATAGTGTTGGTTACTGTACTTGTCATTTAGTATTAAAATAAAGGATTTATTATTAAAAAAATTGGCGTGGGGTTCCCCTTAATTTTAGGCTCTAGCGGAGGTTAAGCAGACGGCTGGGGCAGATGTTTGAAGCCTGGGAAGGGGGTAATACCCACGGAGCTTCCCAGGCTACTAATATCAGCCCCCAGCTGAATACATAGCCTTTACTAGCTATTAAAATGGGGGACCCCCCAAAAAAAATGACGTGGGGTCCCCCCTAATTTAATAGCTAGCAAAGGCTAGGCAGACAGCTGGGGGCTGATATTAATAGCCCAGGAAGGGAGCCATGAATATTGGCCCCCTCCCAGGCTAGAAACACCAGCCGTCAGCCGCCCCAGAAATGGCGCATTCATAGGATGCGCCAATTCTGGCACTTAGCCTCGCTCTTCCACGCTGCCCTGGTGCGGTGGCAGGTGGTAATAGGGTTGGGGTTGATGTCAGCTTATAATGCCAGCTGACATCAAGCCCAGGTTAGTAATGGAGAGGCGTCTATAAGACACCCCCATTACTAACCCCATAGTCAAAGTTAAAAAAAACACAAACACCCAGAATAAAGTCCTTTAATTGAAATAAAGACACAATCCTTTATTGTTCTAAATTAAACCATACTTACCATCACGCCCATTCCAGCTGAAGCCAACGATCTCCTGCAATAAAAGAAAAATAATAAAGCAACCTCATCCTTACCTTTCCATGGTTCCCACGACAGCTTCAGCTCTGCTACATCGAGATGACAGGCTGGACCGCAGCAGAACGCTGCCATCCAGCCTGTCATCCCGCAGACACTGAGAAGCGCAGGCTTGCTTGCGCTGCTCAGCGTCTCTCTGTGACGACATCCAGATGAGCCGAGTTCATGTCCAATGAACTCGGCTCACCTCATGCACGTCACTGACAGCGTGGGAAAATTCTCACGCTGAAGCGCTGATTGCAGGAGAATTTTCCCACGCTGTCAGTGACGTGCAGGAGGTGAGCTGAGTTCATTGGACATGAGCTCACCTCATGCACATCACTGACAGCGTGGGAGAATTCTCCTGCACTCAGCACTTCAGCGTGAGAATTTTAAATTGCCGGCCGGCTTTTTTAAAGAGACGGTGCATGAAAACACTAATATTTTTTTTAATAAATCCTTTACACTAAATGACAAGTGCAGTAACCAACACTGTCACTGTGCTTCTTATATGTGTGACTGACATGTTTCTATCTATCTAATCTATGTGTGATGCTCTATTCCTTCTTGTCTAAATTGTCGGGTACCGGTGTATGCCGCTGCTGAATTTGCCGGCCGGCTTTTTTAAAGAGAGTGTCTTCTGAGCAATTTTAAACCATACTTACCATCACACCCATTCCAGCTGAAGCCAACGATCTCCTGCAATAAAAGAAAAATAATAAACCAACCTCATCCTTACCTTTCCATGGTTCCCACGACAGAGAGTGTCTTCTGAGCAGTTTGTCAGCTTTTGGACACCTTTGCAGGTGTTTTCTATGTGTTTCTATGTGTTTTTGTTTGCCTGCCATTGGTTTTAACGGTGTTCGACGGTGTTCTAAGGTGTTCGACGAACAGTTCGACGAACAGTTCCTCGAACATCCCGGTGTTCGACGAACCGAACCGAACCCGAACACTACGGGGGTGGCTCAACACTACTCATAACACCATTGAACCGGGAGCGTAAAATGCGGGAGTACCAAGACGCACTGGTGCATTCCATCATGTTCTCCATTTCAACCGAGAGCAGTGCTGCTAGTGCTTTACAAAGCAGCTCAGTGCGTCGAGGCAGTGGAGGAAGCTCTGCACAAAGAGGGAGCAGAAGCAGCGCCTCAGCAAAAGGCAAGACCAGTATGGCCCAAATGTGGCATAGTTTTGTGTCCCCACCGCCACAAATGTCTACGCCATCACAGACGGCTCCAGTCAGTAGGAGGCAATGTTTCCGTCAGATGGTGACAGACTACATGTCTTGCCCTCTCAGTGTACTCCCAGACGGCTCTTCTCCCCTCAAGTTTTGGGTCTGTAAGCTGGATACATGGCCAGAGCTTAGTCAGTATGCATTGGAGGTGCTAGCTTGCCCTGCTGCTAGTGTATTATCGGAACGCGTCTTTAGTGCCGCAGGTGGTGTACTAACAGACCGTCGCATGCGACTATCCTCCGATAACGTTGACCGGCTTACTTTTCTCAAAATGAACAAGGCCTGGATCTCTCATGAATTTGCCAGTCCTCTTCCAGAATAAATAATTGGTGGGCAACAGTATCCAGGTCTCCTGTTGTGTTCATGTTTCTACCACTTGAACTGTAATCCCTGAGCTCCAACACCGCCAGTTGGCGCTCAGAAGAGCTGTCTGCACAGTCAACACTTGCTGCCGTGTTATTGGGGTTCAGTAATGTCAGCTGTTCCCCTGCTGTGCGGACGGCAATTTATCCTGCTCTGTCCACATTCTCACTACTACAGATTTTAAAGTTGCTCCAATTACACCTCTGGCTCCTCTGTTTTCAGTATTATCCCTGAGCTCCAACACCTCCAGTTGGCGCTTGGAAGTGCCGTCTGCACAGTCAACACTTGCTGCCGTGTTATTGGGGTTCAGTAATGTCAGCTGTTCCCCTGCTGTGCGGAAGGCAATTTCGCCTGCTCTGTCCACATTTACACTACTACAGATTTTAAAGTTGCTCCAATTACACCTCTGGCTCCTCTGTTTTCAGTATTATCCCTGAGCTCCAACACCGCCAGTTGGCGCTCGGAAGTGCCATCTGCACAGTCAACACTTGCTGCCGTGTTATTGGTGTTCAGTAACGTCATCTGTTCCCCTGCTGTGCGGACGGCAATTTCTCCTGCTCTGTCCACATTCACACTACTACAGATTTTAAAGTTGCTCAAATTACACCTCTGGCTCCTCTGTTTTCAGTATTATCCCTGAGCTCCAACACCGCCAGTTGGCGCTCGGAATTGCCTTCTGCACAGTCAGTGCTTGCTCCAGTGTTATTGGGGTTCAGTAACGTCAGCTGATCCCCAGCTGTGTGTCCGGCAAATTCTCCTGCTTTGTCCACATCTACTGTACTACTGATTTAAAACTTGCTCCAATTACGCCTCTAGCTTCTCTGTTTTTAGTATTTACCCTGGGCTCCAATACCGCTAGTTGCTGCTCAGAAGTGCCGTCTGCACAGTCAACGCTTGCTCCAGTGTTATTGGGGTTCAGTAACGTCAGCTGACCCCCAGCTGTGTGTCCGGCAATTTCTCCTGCTCTGTCCACATTCACACTGCTACAGATTTTAAAGTTGCTCCAATTACGCCTCTGGCTCCACTCTGTTTTTAGTATTTACGCTGGGTTCCAGCACCGCCAGCTGTTTCCCAGCAGTGTCTTTGGCACGGGTACTTCCTCCTGCCCTGCCTGGTTCCAGCACGCCAGCTGTTTCTGGGTAGTGTCAACGTCACTTTGCCTCCAATGCGTTGTCCTGTCATGTTGCGGTCGGGTTAGCCTACTCTATGGTGCCTGCAGTTTAGGTGACTCCTATGTGGGCTGCGGGATCTGGCAATGAAGGCTGGTTCCATAGTGCCAATAGGACAAGCAGCCCCTGTAGGACTGTGGGTTTTGGTAACTGCAGCCGACTCGCAGCCTTGAAACTTTTTTTTACATGGGTACCTTCTGCTACCCATCTGGGTTCCAGTACAGTCAGCTGGTTCTCGGCAGTGCCTTTGGCTTAGGTGCCTCCTTCTTGGTATCCAAGTACCACCAACATCTGCTGGTCCTTGGTAGTGCTTTCTGGCACAGGTACCTCCTGCTTAGTAACCGAGTTCCTGTACCGTCAGCTGGTCTTTGGTAGTTCCATTGGCTCTTGTACCTTCTGCTACCCATCCGGGTTCCAGTACCGTCAGCTGGTTCTCCGCAGTGTCTTTGGCACGGGTACTTCCTCTTTCCCAGCCTGGTTCCAGCACGCCAGCTGTTTCTGGGTAGTGTCAATGTCACTTTGCCTCCAATGAGTTGTCCTGTCGTGTTGCGGTCGGGTTAGCCTACTCTATGGTGCCTGCAGTTTAGGTGACTCCTATGTGGGCTGCGGGATCTGGCAATGAAGGCTGGTTCCATAGTGCCAATAGAACAAGCACCCCCTGTAGGACTGTGGGTTTTGGTAACTGCGGCCGGCTCGTGGCCTTGAAACTTTTTTTACATGGGTACCTTCTGCTACCCATCCGGGTTCCAGTACCGTCAGCTGGTTCTCGGCAGTGCCTTTGGCTTAGGTGCCTCCTTCTCGGTATCCAAGTTCCACCAAAGTCTGCTGGTCCTTGGTAGTGCTTTCTGGCACAGGTACCTCCTGCTTAGTAACCGAGTTCCAGTACCGTCAGCTGGGCTTCGGTAGTTCCATTGGCTCTTGTACCTTCTGCTACCCATCCGGGTTCCAGTACCGTCAGCTGGTCCTTGGTAGTTCCTCAGCCTTCTTGTACCTTCTGTTACATTTCTAAGTTCAAGCTTTTTGAAATGGTTCTTGGTAATCACTCTGGATCTCCCTGACGAGGACCCTGAAGATGAGGACCCTGAAGACCACCCCGAAGAAGACGAGGACCCCGAAGACGAGGACACTGAAGACAAGGACCCTGAAGACCAACCCGAAGAAGACGAGGACCATGAAGATGAGGACCCTGAAGACGAGGACCCTGAAGACCAACCCGAAGAAGACGAGGACCCTGAAGACGAGGACCCTGAAGACGAGGACCCTGAAGACGACGACCCAGAAGACGAGGACCCTGAAGACCACCCCGAAGAAGACGAGGACCCTGAAGATGACGACCCTGAATACGAGGACCCTGAAGACCACCCCGAAGACGAGGACCCCGAAGATGATGACCCTGAAGACGAGGACCCCGAAGACGACGACCCTGAAGACCACCCCGAAGAAGACCAAGAAGATGACCCTGAAGAAGTTGACCAAGAGGACAAAGAAGAGAAGACAACCACCAAGATACAGAAGAACAAGAGACAGAAAACCAAGAAGCAGAAGTACAAGAAGCTGCAGAACAAAAAGCGGAAGAACATTAAGCATAAGACTAAAAATCAGAGCAAAAGATAATATCTAAATTATAAGCAGAAGATGACTCAACAGTGTATGGGGGTGAGTCCGTTCCTCCTCGTGGTGCCCCTGGAAAAGACCTGCTGCTGCAGGCCAAACTGAACGCCGACAAATCCTGTTGTAATTCTTTTGTGATGGGCAGAACGAAAGGTGTAATGTTCAAACTTTTATAGATAACAACTACAGGAATGCCTGTCACAAATAAGAATATAATGAAGAAGAAGAATATGAAGAAGATGAAGAAGTAGAATACAAAGAAGAATAATAGTTGAATAAGAAGAATGTAAAAAAAAGAATAATACAAAGAAGGTGAAGAAGAAGAAGATGAAGAAGGTGAAGAAGAAGTTGATGAACAAGATGCTGATGCTGAGGATGATGAAGGAGAAAGTGTGCGAGAAGTAAAAAAGAAGGTGAAGAGCATGGAAGTAGTGAAACATAAATATCTGACAAAATATAAAAATACTTAACATAGTCAATATTTCTGTAACTCAGAATGACTTTAAAAAAATAATAATTCCTGCTATTCCATTTGATTGGGCTAAACCTCTATGCCTTTATTGTCTCCCCCACCTCCCCCAATACATTCTATATTATTCTTAGTTGTTTTCCTTCATGTAGAATTAAGCTACAAGGAAAGAAAGGGTTTATTTTCATTCCGATATTTCTGTCCCATTGACTTGCATTGATTTCCGGTATCAGAATCGGCGATATCCGATACTTTTTGGGTATCGGTCCGATCCAATCCGATCCTATATTTCCCGATATCGGAAGGTATCGCTCAACACTACTTCTGAGCAGTTTGTCAGGTTTTGGACACCTTTGAAGATGTTTTCTATGTGTTTCTATGTGTTTTTGTTTGCCTGCCATTGGTTTTAACGGTGTTCGAAGGTGTTCGACGAACAGTTCGACGAACACAAGGGTGTTCGACTAACCGAACAGAACTCGAACATTACGGGGGTGGCTCAACACTAGTGGTCATTTCAGAGATGGAGGCTGAGGCTGAGGAGGAGGTGCAGGAGCTGTAGAATATTTACCCAGGCCCACAATCCTCTGCGTCGAGAGGACATGTTCCGTCTCATGGTCTGACTGGGTCCTAGCTTTCACTATGTTAACCCAGTGTGCCGTCAACGAGATGTACCCTCCCTGGCCAAAAACACATGTCCACATGTCCGTGGTTAGGTGGACCTTCCCAGTAACTTCATTGTTGAGGGCAGGGCTGACTCCACATTTTTGTGGGCCCTGGGTGGAAGAGTCTCAGTGGGCCCCTTTAACACATACCACGATTCATGATGCACAGGTACCGCAGAGAAATATATATATAGTACAAGGCAAAAGATTTCACTTCTTACATTACATGAGCGATATCTATTGTAAATTACACAATAGCTCAGAAACCGGTGAATCACTCCATACAGAATACTGGCCCCCATAAAATGCTCCATACAGGATACTGGTCTCCATATAATGCTTCACACAGGATATTGGCCCCCATATAATGCTCCATACAGAATACTGGCCCCCATATAATGCTCCATTCAGGCTGTGCCCTTCACATAATGCTCCATGCAGGCTGTTCCCCCTAGATAATGCCTCATGCAGACGTTTCCCCCTCACATAATGTCTCTTGCAGGCTGTTCCTCCCACATAATGCACTATGCAGACTGTTCCCCCCTTATAATGCCCCATGCAGATTTTTCCCCCCATATAATTCCCCTTGCAGGCTGTTCCCCCCATATAATGCTCCATGCAGGATGTCACCCCCCCTTATAATGCCCCATACAGGATGTTACCCCCCCATATAATGCCCCATGCAGGATGTCATTTCCCCTCCCTTTTAATGCCCCATGCAGGATGTCACCCCTTCCCTTATAATGCCCCATGTCTCCATACATTAACAAAAAATACAAAAAAAAAAGAAATACTCACCTCACTTCTCACCTGCTGCCGCTGCTCAGGTGTGGACTCCAGCATCGCCGGCATCTTCCCACTCTGCGCTGCCTGTGAAGGCTCAGCAGGGGGCTCGGTGGAAAGACGTCGTCACCGTGCCCTCTGACCTGAGACGTCACAGTCAGAGGACGCTGAAGAGACCGCAGTAAGGTAAGTATTGTGCCGGCTGACGAGGACCTGAGCAAGCGAAGGGAGTGCGGACGCTGACACCGCTCTCCTCCGCTCATGGGTCTATAGTGTGGGGGGGTGCACAACAGCGAGTGCCCCCCCCACCCTGCTCAGGGCCACATCACTTGCCTGGGTGCGCTGGGTGCTGGCGCCGGGCCTGTTTGAGGGCAGGCTAATGTTCAGAGACACAAGCTTGTGTAATGCGGGTACGGCACACCGGGAGAAATAGTGGCGGTTGGTGACAGAGTACCGAGGGACGGCCGCCTCCATCAAGTTGCAGAAAGATTCAATCTCCACGAGCCTAAAAGGCAATATTTCAAGCGCAAGCATTTGACAAATGTGTGAGTTTAGTATTGTGGCCTGTGGGCGTTGGCTGCATATTTGCGTTTGCATTCCAAGAACTGGGGTAGAGACAACTGAACACTGCACTGGGACAAGGACGTGGATGGTGATGGTGATGGTGACAAGTGTGCGACAGGTGCAGGGTGAGAGGCATGTTCGCCTGCTCTATGGACATGGGATTGGCGTGCACAGCAAATAGAGGCAGTGGTGTCACCCGCAGACATTGTTTCTGGACCCTGGTATTCAGTCCACCTAGTCGGGAGCTTTGCTGTCATGTGCCTGAGCATGCTGGTGGTGGTCAGGCTGGTAGTTTTGCTGCCCCTGCTGATGCTGGCCGGGCAGATGTTGCAAATAGCCTTTCTGGGTATATCTGGTCAGTCTTTAAAAAAGAGCCAGACTCGGCAAGATCTAACAGTGTTGGTGTTCCGGGGAACAGTTGCCTGCCTTGTGTCTGTGGCCACCCCATTGCTTGTTCCTGCCTGTTGTGGTGTTACACCTCCCTCACCCTGTGTGCTGCTGTCCTCACTCTGCATGTCACCTTGCCAGGTTGGGTCAGTGACTCCATCGTCGACCACCTTGTCTTGCATGTACACACCCTTGGCCTCCTCCTGACTTGATGGCAATTGTGTCTCATCATCATCATCCAGCTTTTGCGACAGTTTCCCACCATCGCCTTCATGTGGCGGTGGCTGCTCAAATATTTGAGCATTGCTACATGCGATCTCCTCTGGCCCTGCTTGAAGTTGGCCAGGCAAGAGGCCTGAATCTGTAAATGGAAAAGTGAACAGCTCTTCGAAGTGTCCAAGTGTGGGATCACTTGTCTCCGGACACTCAGCATGGTGGAAGGAAGGAGAATCAGGGTGAGGAATATGTGGTTCAGACACTCGGCTACTGAGACTTCACTGTGTGGAAGACAGGGTGGTGGTGGCAAAGTGACTGGAAGCATTATCTGCTATCCCACCAACAACCTTTTCACACTGCTCTGGCTTCAATAGTGGTGTTCCGCAGCCCCCTAGTAATTGGGAAAGGAAGGTAATTTGACATTATGTGTTGTTGTTGTGCTACGTCAGCAGGCACAGTTTCATCTTGCTCATGGCCATGGCCTCTGCGTGCACCATCACCATCACATCCACTTCCCCCTCCCTTGCCAAGCGCCTTTACCATTTTAAATGGAGTGGAATATTTGGCACGCTCTACAAAATATCTGTATTATTACCTAAGTAATATGCGATCACATGTGACGACCCCGGTTTTAGGCTGTGGCCTTGTAGTATAGAATTGATCAGCGACCAAGTGTGAATAGGTTCAATAAAACACAGATGGCTAACTTTAAATGGAGTGGAATATTTGGCACGCTCCAAAAAATGTCACGACTATTACCGCAGTAATATGAGATCACGTGTGATGTGATGGAAAAGTTTCTCTGCTTACACAATACAGCAATGTGAATAAAATAAATAAAATCATCCTGTATTCTGCTAACAAGCAAATGGAGCAGTAAAACTGAGTATTGTACTGCTTTTTAAACAAATAATCAGGATTAAGAGCAAAAAAAAAATAGCCCAGATATGTAGGGCTATTGATATCTGTAACAGCAGCAGCAGACAGAACATGCACAGAACGTGCAAGGGGCCCTATTGCAATGTATACACTGCCACAAAACCTGCCTAACTACTGCTATCACCAGGAATATATGCAGCTGGATTAGTCCTCAGAAGGACTGTTTTTTTCAGATGGATAAATAGCTTGCTGTGGAATACAGTACCTATACTTAACTATTGAACCGCCAATTCTGTCCCTCACTCAGCAGAAGCTCTCCCTACTCTGCCTGTTTCGGGGTATATTGTGACGAGCATAGGGTCATCAGGACTTATATAGACCTGATAACGCTATGTGGCGAGCCAATCACTGTAATGCCACAACCAACATGGCAACGGCATTACAGTGAGTGGTAGGCAATCCTGGCATGTTAATTGGCTCTCTAAAGAGAGCCAAACATGCGGGGCGGAGACCCGAGCTCCCATCTGAACATCCCGGAAATACTCAAGGAGCGCCGAGCATCTCGAGCAGTGAAATGCTCGGGTGAGTACCGAGCAGTGACGAGCACGCACGGTCTCTCATCACTAATCTTTAATTTAAAAAAATTGTAATCTTGCAAATTTCACATTGGCCACTGGGCCTTTTTAGACTCATACTTCCTGTGCGGCATGATTACAATAAGTAATACACAACTGATTACACAGGATCCACCAATCACAATAGGAAATGTCACAGCTGACCTGCTCTCCTGCCTTTCACAAAGACCTTTGCATACGCTAATTCTATCCAAATTACAAAAACACATTTAACACAAAAACCTGATGTAATCAATAGGTCATTTTCTTACCTTTAATTGATTAAAAACTCTACATTCCTGTTTAGCAACTTATCTGTATACTATAAGGTACTCTTTACCACCTATCAGTAAGAATACAAAAAAAATCATTATTCAGTTAGATGAAAAATAAAGAACAGCTATGAGATCTACTAACAGCTAAATCAAATGGTCACTACTCCCTGCTGATAATCCTGAATCTGTCTGCAGCATCCAACACTGTGGATCACCAGTTCTCCTCACTATGCTTCGTTCTATCTGTCCCTAGGACACCATTCTATTCTGGTTCTCCTCCTATCTCTCTGATGGCTCCTTCACTGTATCTTTTGCTGGCTCCTCTCCTCTTCCCCTTACTTTCGGGGTTCCTCAAGGATCAGTCCTCGGTCCCCTCCTCTTCTCATTATACACTGCCCCTACTGGACAAACAATCAGTAGATTCAGTTTACAGTATCATCTCTATGCTTATGACACCCAATTATACACCTCGTCTCCTGACATCACGCCAGCATTATTACAAAATACCAATGATTGTCTTTGACCTGTCTCTAACATCATCCTCCCTCTATCTAAAACTGAATTTGTTAAAAACTGAGCTCCTTATGTTTCTTTCCTCCACTAACCTACCTATTCCCGATATTGCCATTTCCGTGTGTGATTCTACCATTACTTCCCAGCAAACATGCCCGTTGTCTAAGGGTCATATTTGTCTCAGATCTTTTTTTCATTCCCCACATGTCAGGGTCTGACAGGGACGGTCATACACCTCTCTTACTGAAGATAACATATTAATTAAATTGTATGAGTAATGTGGTTTTATTGTGTATATGTAACATCCCTGGTGGCGTGCTTGTGACTCGCCCCCTGGGCCGTGGGGCACGTGGAACCGGGCAATAGGGAGACACTGGGAGTAGTAGTGGCGGCCCGGTCCCGCTGCTCCGGGTGATCAGACCAATGGTAGTCTGCAACGTGCTTTAGATAATGTCCGACTACGCCACCCGTGGATTGCGGTTATTAGGAACCGCCGCTGCAAGGCAGTCTGCTGGAGCTGATGATGTATGCAGCTGGGATGGTGTGACTTCCCACGGGAAGAGTGCGGCCCCAGGGCAGTGTAGTGGATGGTGGGAGTTATGGTGGTGAGAGTCCCAGTACCGGTAGTGCTGGAGGAGCAAAAGAGCACACAGACAACGTACTGCAGTCCAATGTCTTTTACTCACAGTTCAGGTAGTCCAGGTCACTTCTGTACAGGTAGTGACCGCCCGAGCCGTGCTGCGTCCACCAGGTGTGGGGCTCGGTCAACTCCCAGGCAATTCAGGAGCATGGCACAGGACCCCCTTTTATCCTTTCTCTGGCCTGCCTCACCAGTGACCCACTTTTGTCCAGCTGCCGCGGACCTGTGCAGTTAAACGTGGGCCCCGTCCTCTGCTGTCCTATATGGTGCCTTCCTTGCAGGTTTGATGAGGTGTCGCACCAATAAAAGATCACGACGACCGGTCTTTGGCTGAGGGTAGTTTCTCCTCCACCAACTTGGGATCCGGTACCCTTAATCTGCCTGACCCTTCACCCTGGATTCTCGTGGGTTCTTAGGGTCCCTTCCACCTTCTTGTTCCTGAGCCCTTCTGTTTCTCTCTCTCTCCTTCTCTCCTGTTCTGTCTTCTCCTCCTTCCCTTGGCCTCTTCTCCAGGCCCACTTCTCCTTCTCCTCTCAGGCTCCGGCCTCTTCTCTAGGCCTGCCTCTGGAGCAGCACTCAGCCTGAGCTGCTGCTCCCTGTCTTCTTCTCTGACTGGACACTGTTCTAAGATGGTGCCCAC
This sequence comes from Phyllobates terribilis, assembly GCF_046119375.1. Taxonomy (NCBI): domain Eukaryota; kingdom Metazoa; phylum Chordata; class Amphibia; order Anura; family Dendrobatidae; genus Phyllobates; species Phyllobates terribilis. The sequence continues at coordinate 343,422,908 of NW_027362769.1, read as the reverse complement.
CTTTTATACCTCCCCCTAGCCATGAGCCCAGGTGACCAGCAACCAATGAGCTCCTTGCTACGCTCAGGAACCAACCCCTATCTGCCCCTACAGCACTGGATGTTCCACCCCCCTCCCCACTCCAGGCAGGGACATAGTCGGTCGTGCCTGCACTTCTGTCTAGTGGGAGCACCGTTGAGCTGTCCCTCGGAAATGGGGTGTGTGTGCTGTATGCAGCTAACTGAGCCCTGGTCCATACTCCATCCTTACCTGGGAGTGGAATATCACACCTCTGGTCTGAGGTGTAATACCCCTGTAGCGGCTGAACCCTCGGGGCGCTACATTTCCCCCTGGTAAAGCACAGCACGTCCTCGGGCTGGAAAAGAGCAAGAACAGTTGATTACAGGACATGCAAAACTTTTTAAAACTTTTTACATTTTGAAACGGACGACACAGTTCAATTCCCTTTATGGGACACACTTTTCTTTTCACTAGACATTATAGCAACATTTTCAGTACTTCCGGAACTCTTTTGTATAAAACATCTTATAAAACTCTTGCATTATCACCTAGCAGCATATAAAACTTTCTCATGTCAAACATTTTTAAGTAAAGCACATTCTTGGATTCTTGGATCATGGCCGCGGTGCAACTTGCGACCAGGTGTTCTTTCTTCTTAAGTGCAAAAACTTCAGCAAACTTTGAGGGACTTCCCGAGGTAGACTTTGCAGTCTTTTTATAAAACCAGTAGGGGGCGCTTTAGGAAGTGCAACTATATACAAGGGATTGGCCGCTCTCAGTCCTCGGCCAGTTTTGGGAAGGGAAATGGCTGCTCACAGTCCTCAGCCTGTTAGGGGATGTAGGGGATAACTTTCACACAGTCCTATATCAGTCCCAACGGGGACCACACTCAATTTGAAACAGTCCCACACAGTTCTCTGTACCCTGACGGGTAACTATGTACAATTCCACTTTACCGTTCACTGGTAACGGTGTCCTCCTGATGCTCCTTCTTCCTCATGATCTTCAGGCCCGTCCGGGCCCTCCTGGTACTCAGAGTCCGAGTAGTGCTGTTCCTCCTCCTCGACTACTCTGTGGACATGGAGGGCGTATCATCCCTTCACGCCTTGGTGTCGGGTGTAAGACACCACATCCCCTGGAAACAGATCTCGCCCTCGATGACCCTCCAGCAGGTGGCTCTCCACATCTCTCCTCGTCACGAACACATCGCTGATGGTCTCAGGGTCTCGGATGAAACCCCAGCCGCGCTCCATCTGGAACTTCACAACAGTCCCGGTGACTCGGGGACTGCGGGCAGCTCGGGGATCTCGTCGGGCCTTCATCTTCTGCTCCGCACTTTGGGCCTGCAGCTTCTCCTGTTTCATGCGCCGGTCCCGCTGCTCCCTCTCGAACACCTCCAGCTGTTGGCGGCAGTACTCCCGTCGACGGGCGGCGTCCGGGGGCGCTAGGCCTTGCGACCGGGCCTGCGATTGTGGTCTACTGATCACGCCCAGGGTCAGAGGGCACGGCGTGGGGCGGGGCCCGCTGGCGGTGTTGATGGCCCGGGAACCGGTTGGTAGCGGTGGAGGCACGGTGTCAATAGCGGGTTCAGGTACGTTGGGCTCCGCAACAGGGTGCAGGGGCAGGTCGGCGGCCCCAGGGTTCGGGGTAGGGGCGTCTCCGTTACCTGCCTCTGCTGTCGCGGCCTCGTCCTCGGCCTCCGCTCTGCTTTCACTGCCCTCGGTGGCTGGTGTGCCGCTGGATGTCGACGGCGCCTCCTGCTGCAGGATCACAGCCCGCCGGGCCATTTCCTCTTTCCACCCGGCAATCATGTCCCGCTGCGCCCGGAGCATCCTCCGGTCCAGCTCCTCCAGCGCAGCCCGCACATACTCGGGGTCTTCCTTGGGGAGGTGTGCTAGCAGCTCCGTGAAGCTGCATGGTTATTCGGCCTGCAGCAGGCCACGCGCCAGGGCGCTGGAGCTGGTTCCTGTCTCTACCTTTGGGTGCGGTCTGGTGTGACTGATCCAGACCACCCCCTGCCCCGCAGTTTTCTTCTCTTTCCGACCCCATGAGGGGTGGTCCTGGGGCATTCTGCTGACAATCACTCTCAGGGGCAGCCCCCCCACGTTGACGGACATCTCCACAGCCGAACTCATGGCTGTTGGGGGTGGGCTCCTTCTTTTGCGACATTCTGGGACCTGGCCCACGATGGGAGGTGGCTTCCTGTTGTCTTTTGGCGTGCACATTATGGCGCTCGTTCTTCTGGGGCGGGCGCCATCAGTAGTGTAGCAGCCCTATCTTTCGTCAAACTCAATTTGACAGGTGCCACGCCCCCTATCAAAGTGTATCAAAGTGTGTAGCCACACCCCTCCTCCCCCTCCCCTATCAGTTCGTGTGTTGTATCTTATTCATCATTTTATATGAATTTTATATGAGTTTGATGATGGTATCTGATTATTTACTCTTATTTGATAGTGTATGAGTTTATATGAATTTTATTGTTCCAGCAGATCTGAGTTTATATGAATTCTATAGTTCCAGCAGAGTATTTGATAGTGTGATTCTTAGGTCATATATTTTATACGTTTGTAAAAACCAGCAGTGCTAATCACCAAGCACTGATCACATTTCAGTGATGAAGATTCTCATTTTATATGAGTTTATAGCCTCAACATTTTATTCTCATTTTATATGAGTTTTATAGCCCAAGACTTTATTCTTATTTGATAGGCTGATACTTATTGCTTGAGCATATTATCTATTTGGCCAAGTTACAATTATCATTTTATATGAGTTTTATAATTTGCTTGGGCATATTATGTATATGGCCAAGTTACAATTATCATTTTATATGAGTTTTATATCCCCATACTGTTTATTTGATAGTGTGGATCTTATTGCTTGGGCATATTATCTATATGGCCAAGTTACAACTACCCCCAAGTATATAAAGTGTGTGTTTTATACGGATGTAAAAAGCAAAGACACAGTAAAAGTATTAAAAGATTTTATTGTTTTAAAAAATAAATACATCTCAAAGACATTTCAATAATATAAACATCCTTACAGAATATTATAAAAAGTATCACAAGTACAATTAATATACAGCATTACAATTCTTACAAAATAATATAAAAAGTGTTACATTCACATGTACCAAAATGCATGTAATAATAATAATATACATCATTATGTAGCACCCTGAGGATTCGGCTGCTACAGGGGTATTACACCTCAAGCCAGAGGTGTGGTATTCCACTCCCGGGTAAGGATGGAGTGTGGAACTGAGCTCAGTAGGCTGCATGCACTACATACATCCCATTTCCGGGGGACAGACCAATGGTACTCCCACTAGAGAAATGTGCAGGTACGACAGCGTCTGTCCCTGGCTGGAGTGGGAGGGGGGTGGAACATCCCAGTAGTGTAGGGGCAGATAGGGGGAGCAGTCTGGGTAATGCTAGGAGCTCATTGGGTGCTGGTCACCTGAGCTCACACATAGAGGGAGTATATAAGGTGGGAACCATCTTAGAACAGGGTCTTTTGTAGAGGTTTGGTCAGACAAGCAGAGCAGCTCAGCCAGCTCCAAGGCCAAGAGAGTGAGAGAGAGGAGAAAAGAAGGACCCAGAGGGGGAGAAGAGGGAACTCCAAGAACCCAAAAATTAGACCAGAGGGTGAAGAGTTGGCACAAGGGTACCGGATCCCAAGCTGGTGGAGGGCACTAATCCTTAGCCAGAGACCGGAGGTCGTGGGCAGGATCTGCCACGACCACCCACTAAATCCACCCGGAAGGCAAACCAAGAATAGGGTCAGGGAACCCAGAGACAAGGGTTTTACCAACAAGAGGCCCGAGGGAGCCGGACTTAGGTGGATCCCTGGTGGGGAAGGCCAGAGAGAAGGACAAGTCAGAAAGGGAGCTCAGAAACACGCTCCAGAATCACCTGGGGGTTGGCCGAGTCCAGGACCTGGTGGACGCAGCACGGCTCGGGTGGTCACTCAAGGCCGGAGTGACCAACACAAAAGCAGTAAGTAAAAACCCTGAACTGCACAGCCCGACTCTGAGTTTCATTACCATCCTCACTGCACCTCCACAACCACCATCCTCTGCAACTGACCCCCTGAGGCTATACCCCTCCCGTTGGGGGTTATACTACCTGAGCTGCACACACACCACCAGCCTCAGCGGACCCTGCTGCAGCGGCGGCCGTAGTGACCGCAAATCAACGGGTGGCGTAGTCGACACTAAAGAACATCCAGTAACATCTGTAGGACTGCCACACACTGAGCTTGACACCCTGGGCACGGACCGGGTCACCGCCACTCGGAGACTACAACCCCCATCTGATCCGGCTCCGGGTATCCCCCAAACAACACTGGCCCAGGGGGCGCGTCAACTTTGGCGTAGTCGGCAGGATAACGTGCCCGCAACAACCGGGTACTGCGTGCCTGAAGAAAAGCTCACCGTTACCTTAAAAAGAAGTCTCCCGCCGGTTCCGGAGGGTCCCCGCCAACGGACCCCATCACAGGTCGTTTCCCGCCGGTTATCCGCCATTTGCAGCTTTTTCCCGCCATCCGTGGAGTTTCCCGCCACTGGGAGACGATTCCCGCCATTTCCAAAGATTTCCCGCCTTGGAAGAGCGGACGCCATTATGGGCGTGCCAGAGGGTGGCAAAAGGCCACCTCCCATCGTGGGCCAGGTCGAAGAATGGCGCCAAAAGTGGAAACCGCGCCCACCAACAGAGACTGTGATGCTGGAAGTGTCCATCAGCGTGAGAGAACTGCCCCTGGAACTGACAATCACAAAGTTGCCCCGGGACCACCCTCAATGTGGGCGGAGACAGAACAAGAGAGCAAAGATGGGTGTCGCCTGGAGGAGTCTGGAGAGAGCGCACCCGGAGACAAGAAGTCTGGAGAGGAGTCCAGAGAAAGCCTACCCGGAGATGGAGGGAGAGTCAGGCAGCACCGACCCAGTGGTCAGGAGCCTGCTACAAGCCACAACCCCACTAGGCCTAGTGGAGGTCCTGGCACAGCTCCCCCGAGACCGGGAGTGTGCACAGACTGCGCTGGAGGGCCTCGCACGGAGGATGGCCCGGGTGCAGCGAGAGAAGTTGGCGGAGTGGAGCCGAGAGATGGCCCAGCGGACCGAAACCCGTCAGCGGAGCACGCCACCCGAGACGAGGAGACAGACCACCTCTGAGGATGGTGCAGGAGGACTCAAGGCCGGAGACGGCGCCGAGAAGGGAGCTGAACGAATGGAGGCAGGTAAAGGGGACGTCTCTACCCCGAGCCGGGAAACCGCGTGCCTGCCCCAGCTCCCCGTCGCAGAGCCCGAAATTCCCCCTACCGTGCCCGTCGCTGCATCGTCACCGCCGCAGACTAGGCCTCAACCGGAAACCGCGGCCGCGACCCCTGTGACGTCACGCGCTTCGACCCTGAGCGCGGCAAAGCAGGAAATACCATCGGCCTGGTCGCAAGGCCTAGTACACCCGGGCGCCGCCATTCCAACAGCGCCCCCTACCTCCGCGGAGCCACCAGCCTGGTCGCAGGGCCGAGTAACCACGGGCGCCGCCGTTCTTACGGTGCCCTTTTCCTTTAGCGTGCCCCAAGCCTGGTCGCAAGGCCTGGTCAACCCGGGCGCCGCTACCACCACAGCGCCCATAACACCTAAAGTACCGCACCAGGGTGAGGACCTGTTCGCCCAGCATACGTGCCCGGATGGGCAGCCCTTCATATGGCCCCAGGAGTACTACCAACTGGAACTCCAAAGGGCGAGGCCCCTGTGTGAGCCCCTGATTCCGGCTCCGAAGCACGTCAGGAGGACCTAGCCCCCGCTAGAGGAGGCACAGTTTGAGTGGGACCCCACCGGAGGAGACCTCATGGGGTTCACTCAGGAGACTCGGGCGGCCGCAGCGGAGCGTGCAGAGTGCTGCCGCCAGCAGCTCGAGGTCTTCGAGAAGGAGCGGAGAGAGAGGCGGGTCCGGGAACAGCAAGCACAGATAAGGAGCGCGGAGCAGAAGAGCCGGACCAGGAGAGATCCCCGTGCAGCTCATGGTCCCCGTACCACCGGGACTGTGATTAAATTCAACCTGCAGCATGGGAGGGGCTTCATGAGAGACCATCATACCCCCGGCGATGTCTTTGTCACCCGCAGAGACGTAGAAAGCCATCTGCCGGAGGGACACAGAGGTCGTGACTAGAGATGAGCGTTGTTCTACTCGAACTGTTCGCCAATCTCAAATTCGAGCTGTTTTGGGCGGTGTTCGAGCCGGTCGGCGAACACGAACAATTTGAGAAAAATTCGGCTGTTCGAGGTTATGTTCGATAACTGTTCGTGCACCAAAATCATAACTGGATTTTTTCTCAGTAATGATGAAAATTAATGTTAATACGCAGTTTGAGTGTACAGCGGGGCGGGGGGAGGGGCAGGGGATGGATCTCTGCAGGAACAATGAAGATCTCCATTTTTTTTTCTCTTTCCCGCATTTGCAGTGGGGAGGTGCAATCTGTCAGCCTATCAGCAGCGCACACACGGAGCGAAGTGCTTTTTTTCACACAAGCAAGGGCATGTGTGATTGGCAGTGTATGTCACATGTCCTTGCCCTATAAGACCAAGCCATTTTCCCCGTCGCCACCATTTTCTCACTGCTGCAGCTGCGTGTTAGACGGCACCGCTGTTGCTGTGTGCGCTATACCTTGTTAATTTCAAGCCAATTTTCGCACAAATATACAGATAGCTTGGGAGTAGGGAATAGTTGTGATTGCAGTCCTTTTAAGGACTAGGTTACAGCATTTCCTACGACTTTTATCAGGCAAGTCTGTGCTCTTAAATAGATAGATTGTGGGAGTAAAGACTAATTGTAATTGGAGTCCTTTTCAGGACTAGGTTACATCAGTTCCTATCAGTTTTTGCCAGGCAGGTCTGTGCCAGTGCTGTGCAAGTTTTTTTCACAGCATTTGGCTGAATCTAGCAAAGCTAATCCTTTTTGGCCTATTGCAGAGTGTGTTAGTCAGTGGAGTAGCCTATCTGTGTTGCAAGATATACCACCTGTGTATAGAATACCAATTTTTTTACTGCACCTAGTGAAGTAAAATCTTTTGGGCATAGCATCATTCTATTAGTCCATCTATACTGACCTCCATCAGGTTGCAAACTGAATATAATTTTTTTCTGCATCTAGCTCTGAAAAAATACTTGGGCTTCTAGCAGTGTGTGGGACTTGGTCTATTAGTCCATCTATACTGACCTCCATCAGGTTGCAAATTAAAAATAATTTTTTTCTTCATTTAGCTCTGAAAAAATATTTGGGCTTCTAGCAGTGTGTGGGACTTGTTCTATTAGTCCTTCTATACTGACCTCCAGCAGGTTGCAAATTGAATATAATTTTTTTCTGCATCTAGCTCTGAAAAAATATTTGGGCTTCTAGCGGTGTGTGGGACTTGGTCTATTAGTCCATCTATACTGACCTCCATCAGGTTGCAAATTAAAAATAATTTTTTTCTGCATCTAGCTCTGAAAAAATATTTGGGCTTCTAGCAGTGTGTGGGACTTGGTCTATTAGTCCATCTATACTGACCTCCATCAGGTTGCAAATTAAAAATAATTTTTTTCTTCATTTATCTCTGAAAAAATATTTGGGCTTCTAGCAGCGTGTGGGACTTGTTCTATTAGTCCATCTATACTGACCTCCATCAGGTTGCAAATTAAAAATAATTTTTTTCTGCATCTAGCTCTGAAAAAATATTTGGGCTTCTAGCAGTGTGTGGGACTTGGTCTATTAGTCCATCTATACTGACCTCCATCAGGTTGCAAATTAAAAATAATTTTTTTCTGCATCTAGCTCTGAAAAAATATTTGGGCTTCTAGCAGTGTGTGGGACTTGGTCTATTAGTCCATCTATACTGACCTCCATCAGGTTGCAAATTGAATAAAAAAAATTTCTGCATCTAGCTCTGAAAAAATATTTGGGCTTCTAGCGGTGTGTGGGACTTGGTCTATTAGTCCATCTATACTGACCTCCATCAGGTTGCAAATTAAAAATAATTTTTTTCTGCATCTAGCTCTGAAAAAATATTTGGGCTTCTAGCAGTGTGTGGGACTTGGTCTATTAGGCCATCTATACTGACCTCCATCAGGTTGCAAATTAAAAATAATTTTTTTCTTCATTTAGCTCTGAAAAAATATTTGGGCTTCTAGCAGTGTGTGGGACTTGTTCTATTAGTCCTTCTATACTGACGTCCAGCAGGTTGCAAATTGAATATAATTTTTTTCTGCATCTAGCTCTGAAAAAATATTTGGGCTTCTAGCGGTGTGTGGGACTTGGTCTATTAATCCATCTATACTGACCTCCATCAGGTTTTTTTTTCTGCATCTAGCTCTGAAAAAATATTTGGGCTTCTAGCAGTGTGTGGGACTTGGTCTATTAGTCCATCTATACTGACCTCCATCAGGTTGCAAATTAAAAATAATTTTTTTCTGCATCTAGCTCTGAAAAAATATTTGGGCTTCTAGCAGTGTGTGGGACTTGGTCTATTAGTCCATCTATACTGACCTCCATCAGGTTGCAAATTAAAAATAATTTTTTTCTGCATCTAGCTCTGAAAAAATATTTGGGCTTCTAGCAGTGTGTGGGACTTGGTCTATTAGTCCATCTATACTGACCTCCATCAGGTTGCAAATTAAAAATAATTTTTTTCTTCATTTAGCTCTGAAAAAATATTTGGGCTTCTAGCAGTGCGTGGGACTTGTTCTATTAGTCCTTCTATACTGACCTCCAGCAGGTTGCAAATTGAATATAATTTTTTTCTGCATCTAGCTCTGAAAAAATATTTGGGCTTCTAGCGGTGTGTGGGACTTGGTCTATTAGTCCATCTATACTGACCTCCATCAGGTTGCAAATTAAAAATAATTTTTTTCTGCATCTAGCTCTGAAAAAATATTTGGGCTTCTAGCAGTGTGTGGGACTTGGTCTATTAGTCCATCTATACTGACCTCCATCAGGTTGCAAATTAAAAATAATTTTTTTCTTCATTTATGTCTGAAAAAATATTTGGGCTTCTAGCAGCGTGTGGGACTTGTTCTATTAGTCCATCTATACTGACCTCCATCAGGTTGCAAATTAAAAATAATTTTTTTCTGCATCTAGCTCTGAAAAAATATTTGGGCTTCTAGCAGTGTGTGGGACTTGGTCTATTAGTCCATCTATACTGACCTCCATCAGGTTGCAAATTGAATAAAAAAATTTTCTGCATCTAGCTCTGAAAAAATATTTGGGCTTCTAGCGGTGTGTGGGACTTGGTCTATTAGTCCTTCTATACTGACGTCCAGCAGGTTGCAAATTGAATATAATTTTTTTCTGCATCTAGCTCTGAAAAAATATTTGGGCTTCTAGCGGTGTGTGGGACTTGGTCTATTAGTCCATCTATACTGACCTCCATCAGGTTGCAAATTAAAAATAATTTTTTTCTGCATCTAGCTCTGAAAAAATATTTGGGCTTCTAGCAGTGTGTGGGACTTGGTCTATTAGTCCATCTATACTGACCTCCATCAGGTTGCAAATTAAAAATAATTTTTTTCTGCATCTAGCTCTGAAAAAATATTTGGGCTTCTAGCAGTGTGTGGGACTTGGTCTATTAGTCCATCTATACTGACCTCCATCAGGTTGCAAATTAAAAATAATTTTTTTCTGCATCTAGCTCTGAAAAAATATTTGGGCTTCTAGCAGTGTGTGGGACTTGGTCTATTAGTCCATCTATACTGACCTCCATCAGGTTGCAAATTAAAAATAATTTTTTTCTTCATTTAGCTCTGAAAAAATATTTGGGCTTCTAGCAGTGTGTGGGACTTGTTCTATTAGACCTTCTATACTGACCTCCAGCAGGTTGCAAATTGAATATAATTTTTTTCTGCATCTAGCTCTGAAAAAATATTTGGGCTTCTAGCGGTGTGTGGGACTTGGTCTATTAGTCCATCTATACTGACCTCCATCAGGTTGCAAATTAAAAATAATTTTTTTCTGCATCTAGCTCTGAAAAAATATTTGGGCTTCTAGCAGTGTGTGGGACTTGGTCTATTAGTCCATCTATACTGACCTCCATCAGGTTGCAAATTAAAAATAATTTTTTTCTTCATTTATCTCTGAAAAAATATTTGGGCTTCTAGCATCGTGTGGGACTTGTTCTATTAGTCCATCTATACTGACCTCCAACAGGTTGCAAATTAAAAATATTTTTTTTCTGCATCTAGCTCTGAAAAAATATTTGGGCTTCTAGCAGTGTGTGGGACTTGGTCTATTAGTCCATCTATACTGACCTCCATCAGGTTGCAAATTAAAAATAATTTTTTTCTGCATCTAGCTCTGAAAAAATGTTTGGGCTTCTAGCAGTGTGTGGGACTTGGTCTATTAGTCCATCTATACTGACCTCCATCAGGTTGCAAATTGAATAAAAAAATTTTCTGCATCTAGCTCTGAAAAAATATTTGGGCTTCTAGCGGTGTGTGGGACTTGGTCTATTAGTCCATCTATACTGACCTCCATCAGGTTGCAAATTAAAAATAATTTTTTTCTGCATCTAGCTCTGAAAAAATATTTGGGCTTCTAGCAGTGTGTGGGACTTGGTCTATTAGTCCATCTATACTGACCTCCATCAGGTTGCAAATTAAAAATAATTTTTTTCTTCATTTAGCTCTGAAAAAATATTTGGGCTTCTAGCAGTGTGTGGGACTTGTTCTATTAGTCCTTCTATACTGACCTCCAGCAGGGTGCAAATTGAATATAATTTTTTTCTGCATCTAGCTCTGAAAAAATATTTGGGCTTCTAGCGGTGTGTGGGACTTGGTCTATTAGTCCATCTATACTGACCTCCATCAGGTTGCAAATTAAAAATAATTTTTTTCTGCATCTAGCTCTGAAAAAATATTTGGGCTTCTAGCAGTGTGTGGGACTTGGTCTATTAGTCCATCTATACTGACCTCCATCAGGTTGCAAATTGAATAAAAAAATTTTCTGCATCTAGCTCTGAAAAAATATTTGGGCTTCTAGCGGTGTGTGGGACTTGGTCTATTAGTCCATCTATACTGACCTCCATCAGGTTGCAAATTAAAAATAATTTTTTTCTGCATCTAGCTCTGAAAAAATATTTGGGCTTCTAGCAGTGTGTGGGACTTGGTCTATTAGTCCATCTATACTGACCTCCATCAGGTTGCAAATTAAAAATAATTTTTTTCTTCATTTAGCTCTGAAAAAATATTTGGGCTTCTAGCAGTGTGTGGGACTTGTTCTATTAGTCCTTCTATACTGACGTCCAGCAGGTTGCAAATTGAATATAATTTTTTTCTGCATCTAGCTCTGAAAAAATATTTGGGCTTCTAGCGGTGTGTGGGACTTGGTCTATTAGTCCATCTATACTGACCTCCATCAGGTTGCAAATTAAAAATAATTTTTTTCTGCATCTAGCTCTGAAAAAATATTTGGGCTTCTAGCAGTGTGTGGGACTTGGTCTATTAGTCCATCTATACTGACCTCCATCAGGTTGCAAACTAAAAATAATTTTTTTCTGCATCTAGCTCTGAAAAAATATTTGGGCTTCTAGCAGTGTGTGGGACTTGGTCTATTTGTCCATCTATACTGACCTCCATCAGGTTGCAAATTAAAAATAATTTTTTTCTGCATCTAGCTCTGAAAAAATATTTGGGCTTCTAGCAGTGTGTGGGACTTGGTCTATTAGTCCATCTATACTAACCTCCATCAGGTTGCAAATTAAAAATAATTTTTTTCTTCATTTAGCTCTGAAAAAATATTTGGGCTTCTAGCAGTGTGTGGGACTTGTTCTATTAGTCCTTCTATACTGACCTCCAGCAGGTTGCAAATTGAATATAATTTTTTTCTGCATCTAGCTCTGAAAAAATATTTGGGCTTCTAGCGGTGTGTGGGACTTGGTCTATTAGTCCATCTATACTGACCTCCATCAGGTTGCAAATTAAAAATATTTTTTTTCTGCATCTAGCTCTGAAAAAATATTTGGGCTTCTAGCAGTGTGTGGGACTTGGTCTATTAGTCCATCTATACTGACCTCCATCAGGTTGCAAATTAAAAATAATTTTTTTCTTCATTTATCTCTGAAAAAATATTTGGGCTTCTAGCAGCGTGTGGGACTTGTTCTATTAGTCCATCTATACTGACCTCCAACAGGTTGCAAATTAAAAATAATTTTTTTCTGCATCTAGCTCTGAAAAAATATTTGGGCTTCTAGCAGTGTGTGGGACTTGGTCTATTAGTCCATCTATACTGACCTCCATCAGGTTGCAAATTAAAAATAATTTTTTTCTGCATCTAGCTCTGAAAAAATATTTGGGCTTCTAGCAGTGTGTGGGACTTGGTCTATTAGTCCATCTATACTGACCTCCATCAGGTTGCAAATTGAATAAAAAAATTTTCTGCATCTAGCTCTGAAAAAATATTTGGGCTTCTAGCGGTGTGTGGGACTTGGTCTATTAGTCCATCTATACTGACCTCCATCAGGTTGCAAATTAAAAATAATTTTTTTCTGCATCTAGCTCTGAAAAAATATTTGGGCTTCTAGCAGTGTGTGGGACTTGGTCTATTAGTCCATCTATACTGACCTCCATCAGGTTGCAAATTAAAAATAATTTTTTTCTTCATTTAGCTCTGAAAAAATATTTGGGCTTCTAGCAGTGTGTGGGACTTGTTCTATTAGTCCTTCTATACTGACCTCCAGCAGGGTGCAAATTGAATATAATTTTTTTCTGCATCTAGCTCTGAAAAAATATTTGGGCTTCTAGAGGTGTGTGGGACTTGGTCTATTAGTCCATCTATACTGACCTCCATCAGGTTGCAAATTAAAAATAATTTTTTTCTGCATCTAGCTCTGAAAAAATATTTGGGCTTCTAGCAGTGTGTGGGACTTGGTCTATTAGTCCATCTATACTGACCTCCATCAGGTTGCAAATTAAAAATAATATCTTTCTGCATCTAGCTCTGAAAAAATATTTGGGCTTCTAGCAGTGTGTGGGACTTGGTCTATTAGTCCATCTATACTGACCTCCATCAGGTTGCAAATTGAATAAAAAAATTTTCTGCATCTAGCTCTGAAAAAATATTTGGGCTTCTAGCGGTGTGTGGGACTTGGTCTATTAGTCCATCTATACTGACCTCCATCAGGTTGCAAATTAAAAATAATTTTTTTCTGCATCTAGCTCTGAAAAAATATTTGGGCTTCTAGCAGTGTGTGGGACTTGGTCTATTAGTCCATCTATACTGACCTCCATCAGGTTGCAAATTAAAAATAATTTTTTTCTTCATTTAGCTCTGAAAAAATATTTGGGCTTCTAGCAGTGTGTGGGACTTGTTCTATTAGTCCTTCTATACTGACCTCCAGCAGGTTGCAAATTGAATATAATTTTTTTCTGCATCTAGCTCTGAAAAAATATTTGGGCTTCTAGCGGTGTGTGGGACTTGGTCTATTAGTCCATCTATACTGACCTCCATCAGGTTGCAAATTAAAAATAATTTTTTTCTGCATCTAGCTCTGAAAAAATATTTGGGCTTCTAGCAGTGTGTGGGACTTGGTCTATTAGTCCATCTATACTGACCTCCATCAGGTTGCAAATTAAAAATAATTTTTTTCTGCATCTAGCTCTGAAAAAATATTTGGGCTTCTAGCAGTGTGTGGGACTTGGTCTATTAGTCCATCTATACTGACCTCCATCAGGTTGCAAATTAAAAATATTTTTTTTCTGCATCTAGCTCTGAAAAAATATTTGGGCTTCTAGCAGTGTGTGGGACTTGGTCTATTAGTCCATCTATACTGACCTCCATCAGGTTGCAAATTAAAAATAATTTTTTTCTTCATTTAGCTCTGAAAAAATATTTGGGCTTCTAGCAGTGTGTGGGACTTGTTCTATTAGTCCTTCTATACTGACCTCCAGCAGGTTGCAAATTGAATATAATTTTTTTCTGCATCTAGCTCTGAAAAAATATTTGGGCTTCTAGCGGTGTGTGGGACTTGGTCTATTAGTCCATCTATACTGACCTCCATCAGGTTGCAAATTAAAAATAATTTTTTTCTGCATCTAGCTCTGAAAAAATATTTGGGCTTCTAGCAGTGTGTGGGACTTGGTCTATTAGTCCATCTATACTGACCTCCATCAGGTTGCAAATTAAAAATAATTTTTTTCTTCATTTATCTCTGAAAAAATATTTGGGCTTCTAGCAGCGTGTGGGACTTGTTCTATTAGTCCATCTATACTGACCTCCAACAGGTTGCAAATTAAAAATAATTTTTTTCTGCATCTAGCTCTGAAAAAATATTTGGGCTTCTAGCAGTGTGTGGGACTTGGTCTATTAGTCCATCTATACTGACCTCCATCAGGTTGCAAATTAAAAATAATTTTTTTCTGCATCTAGCTCTGAAAAAATATTTGGGCTTCTAGCAGTGTGTGGGACTTGGTCTATTAGTCCATCTATACTGACCTCCATCAGGTTGCAAATTGAATAAAAAAATTTTCTGCATCTAGCTCTGAAAAAATATTTGGGCTTCTAGCGGTGTGTGGGACTTGGTCTATTAGTCCATCTATACTGACCTCCATCAGGTTGCAAATTAAAAATAATTTTTTTCTGCATCTAGCTCTGAAAAAATATTTGGGCTTCTAGCAGTGTGTGGGACTTGGTCTATTAGTCCATCTATACTGACCTCCATCAGGTTGCAAATTAAAAATAATTTTTTTCTGCATTTAGCTCTGAAAAAATATTTGGGCTTCTAGCAGTGTGTGGGACTTGTTCTATTAGTCCTTCTATACTGACCTCCAGCAGGGTGCAAATTGAATATAATTTTTTTCTGCATCTAGCTCTGAAAAAATATTTGGGCTTCTAGCGGTGTGTGGGACTTGGTCTATTAGTCCATCTATACTGACCTCCATCAGGTTGCAAATTAAAAATAATTTTTTTCTGCATCTAGCTCTGAAAAAATATTTGGGCTTCTAGCAGTGTGTGGGACTTGGTCTATTAGTCCATCTATACTGACCTCCATCAGGTTGCAAATTGAATAAAAAAATTTTCTGCATCTAGCTCTGAAAAAATATTTGGGCTTCTAGCGGTGTGTGGGACTTGGTCTATTAGTCCATCTATACTGACCTCCATCAGGTTGCAAATTAAAAATAATTTTTTTCTGCATCTAGCTCTGAAAAAATATTTGGGCTTCTAGCAGTGTGTGGGACTTGGTCTATTAGTCCATCTATACTGACCTCCATCAGGTTGCAAATTAAAAATAATTTTTTTCTTCATTTAGCTCTGAAAAAATATTTGGGCTTCTAGCAGTGTGTGGGACTTGTTCTATTAGTCCTTCTATACTGACGTCCAGCAGGTTGCAAATTGAATATAATTTTTTTCTGCATCTAGCTCTGAAAAAATATTTGGGCTTCTAGCGGTGTGTGGGACTTGGTCTATTAGTCCATCTATACTGACCTCCATCAGGTTGCAAATTAAAAATAATTTTTTTCTGCATCTAGCTCTGAAAAAATATTTGGGCTTCTAGCAGTGTGTGGGACTTGGTCTATTAGTCCATCTATACTGACCTCCATCAGGTTGCAAACTAAAAATAATTTTTTTCTGCATCTAGCTCTGAAAAAATATTTGGGCTTCTAGCAGTGTGTGGGACTTGGTCTATTTGTCCATCTATACTGACCTCCATCAGGTTGCAAATTAAAAATAATTTTTTTCTGCATCTAGCTCTGAAAAAATATTTGGGCTTCTAGCAGTGTGTGGGACTTGGTCTATTAGTCCATCTATACTGACCTCCATCAGGTTGCAAATTAAAAATAATTTTTTTCTTCATTTAGCTCTGAAAAAATATTTGGGCTTCTAGCAGTGTGTGGGACTTGTTCTATTAGTCCTTCTATACTGACCTCCAGCAGGTTGCAAATTGAATATAATTTTTTTCTGCATCTAGCTCTGAAAAAATATTTGGGCTTCTAGCGGTGTGTGGGACTTGGTCTATTAGTCCATCTATACTGACCTCCATCAGGTTGCAAATTAAAAATAATTTTTTTCTGCATCTAGCTCTGAAAAAATATTTGGGCTTCTAGCAGTGTGTGGGACTTGGTCTATTAGTCCTTCTATACTGACCTCCATCAGGTTGCAAATTAAAAATAATTTTTTTCTTCATTTATCTCTGAAAAAATATTTTTGCTTCTAGCAGCGTGTGGGACTTGTTCTATTAGTCCATCTATACTGACCTCCAACAGGTTGCAAATTAAAAATAATTTTTTTCTGCATCTAGCTCTGAAAAAATATTTGGGCTTCTAGCAGTGTGTGGGACTTGGTCTATTAGTCCATCTATACTGACCTCCATCAGGTTGCAAACTAAAAATAATTTTTTTCTGCATCTAGCTCTGAAAAAATATTTGGGCTTCTAGCAGTGTGTGGGACTTGGTCTATTAGTCCATCTATACTGACCTCCATCAGGTTGCAAATTGAATAAAAAAATTTTCTGCATCTAGCTCTGAAAAAATATTTGGGCTTCTAGCGGTGTGTGGGACTTGGTCTATTAGTCCATCTATACTGACCTCCATCAGGTTGCAAATTAAAAATAATTTTTTTCTGCATCTAGCTCTGAAAAAATATTTGGGCTTCTAGCAGTGTGTGGGACTTGGTCTATTAGTCCATCTATACTGACCTCCATCAGGTTGCAAATTAAAAATAATTTTTTTCTTCATTTAGCTCTGAAAAAATATTTGGGCTTCTAGCAGTGTGTGGGACTTGTTCTATTAGTCCTTCTATACTGACCTCCAGCAGGGTGCAAATTGAATATAATTTTTTTCTGCATCTAGCTCTGAAAAAATATTTGGGCTTCTAGCGGTGTGTGGGACTTGGTCTATTAGTCCATCTATACTGACCTCCATCAGGTTGCAAATTAAAAATAATTTTTTTCTGCATCTAGCTCTGAAAAAATATTTGGGCTTCTAGCAGTGTGTGGGACTTGGTCTATTAGTCCATCTATACTGACCTCCATCAGGTTGCAAATTAAAAATAATTTTTTTCTGCATCTAGCTCTGAAAAAATATTTGGGCTTCTAGCAGTGTGTGGGACTTGGTCTATTAGTCCATCTATACTGACCTCCATCAGGTTGCAAATTGAATAAAAAAATTTTCTGCATCTAGCTCTGAAAAAATATTTGGGCTTCTAGCGGTGTGTGGGACTTGGTCTATTAGTCCATCTATACTGACCTCCATCAGGTTGCAAATTAAAAATAATTTTTTTCTGCATGTAACCCAGCCAATAGTTTTGGCCTAATACCACAGTTTGGCCACTCAGCTCTGCTCGGTTACCATCCATTGTTTTTTTGTGCAAACAACTCCAGAGTTGTGAATTAGTTAACCACCAAAATGAGTGGAAAAAGGCCTGCTGCTGGTGGAAAGGGGAATAGGCGTGTTGGGAAGGGGAAAAAAGGTTGTGTCCGTGGGGTAGGTGCAGAAGAAAGACCATCTTCCACGCCAATCGCTACAAATTCCAGATGAGGCACAAAAACAGCAGGTGCTTCAACGGATATCAAGTGCTCCTTTAAGTGGGCTCTCCTCCACATCAACTTCAACATCACAAATACTCCAGTCCTCAAAGGTGTCACCCAAATCGCACTTGCTTCCTCACAGCTCCCAAATCTCCAGCTGCCCGTCTGAGTATGAGGTAGAACAGATGGTTGAGTCTGCAGAGCTGTTTACTCATACTATAGCCTGGGAATCAGAGGTCGACTCCAGCGCTTCTGTGAATCCAGACGAGGAAATGATCTGCACTGATGCCCAGAATCTTTATGAGTCGGATCCAGGACCAGACGCAGAAGGTTCTGACCATAATGTAGACCCTCATTCCCAAACTGTAACTCCTGTTGGTGGAGACAATGAGGAAGACGATGATAAGACTCAAATACCTGATTGGAGCGACAACTTTAGTTTTTTGTCAGGGCAGGAACAGGTTGGCTCTGAGGACGACGGGTGTGATAACGCACAGGGTGATGATGATGAGGTCGGAGATCCCACTTACTGTCAACCCACAGTCAGCCAAGAGATGAGGTCAGCAGAGGAGGTGGAGGAAGATGCTAGTGACAACGAGGTCAGGTTGCGCCTTCCTGGACAGAGACGTAGTACTGGAAGCACGTCAACAACTGCATCCTCAAACACAACTCTGCCTCTCACCACAAGTCGTGGTGGCTCTTCAGGTCGCATGGGTGCTAAGCCTTGCATAGCCTGGGCATTTTTTCAGATCGATAAAGATGACCCAACTCGTGTTATCTGTAACATTTATCAGCAAAAGCTAAGTAGAGGCCAAAAAAATACATAGTTTGAGTACTTCATGCATGAACCGGCACATGGACATGAAGCATAAGTTGCAGTGGGAAGCTCAGTGTGCTACAATGCGGTTTAGCCGGCCGGGCCAACCACCGTCTGCCATATCTTGTGCATCCGCGGCCTCTTCATCCTCTGTGACTGGGGGGACAGCAGTCACACCTGTTTTGGGGCGCAGACCTGCCACCTCTTTACCCGCAACAGCCAGCGTGATTGGCAGGTCATCATTTTCTTTGGAGGTGGTAACACCAGCTGGTCTTGAGCACTGTCCGACATCGATAGCACCACCTTTGGATCAAGGCAACCTAACATGTCTGCCTGCATCTTCCTCACAGACCGGCAGTTTGCCGGGGACACCCTTATCAACCCCGTCTAAGCACAATAGCCAGCCCTCGGTCCCTCAGAGGTGGACAAGTAAAAGACCATTTCCTCCTAGCCATGAGAAAGCTAAGAGGTTGAATTTCACCATCTGCAAGCTCTTGGCTACAGAAATGCTGCCTTTCCGCCTGGTGGACACAGAGGATTTTCGAGACCTTATGTCCGTCGCAGTGCCCCAGTACCAGATGCCCAGTCGGCACTACTTCTCAAAGAAAGGTGTGCCTGCGCTCCACCAGCATGTCGCACACAACATCACCGCTTCTTTGAGAAACTCTGTGTGTGACAGGGTGCATTTCACCACAGACACTTGGACGAGTAGGCATGGACAGGGGCGTTACATGTCGCTGACTGGGCACTGGGTAACTATGGTGACGGCAGGACAAGGGGCTGCTGTCCAAGTCTTGCCGTCCCCACGAGTTGTGCGTCAATCCTCTTTATGTCATTTTTCCTCCACTGCTTCTGCCTCCTCAACCTCCTCTCGGTCTTCCACCTGCACCCAAAGCCTGTCTGGTCATGCCACAAGCTTTCTAACTGCGCAGAAGGGATCCTGCACACCTCCTTACTATGCTGGCAGTAGGGCTCAACGTCATCAGGCGGTTTTTACATTGAAATGTCTGGGAAATGTGAGTCACACAGCTGAGGAGTTGTGGTCAGCTCTGGAGAACCAATTTCATGAATGGTTGTCTCCACTGGACCTGAAACCAGGGAAGGCCGTGTGCGACAATGCTGCAAACCTGGGTGCGGCCCTTCGCCGGGGCAATGTCACACACGTGCCTTGTATGGCTCACGTGTTGAACCTGGTTGTCCAGCAATTTTTAGCCCACTATCCCAGACTAGATGGCCTTCTGCAGAGGGCACGGTCGCTGTGTGCTCACTTCCGCCGTTCGCATCCCGCAGCTCAGCGACTTACATCTCTACAGAAGTCGTTGGGCCTGCCACTTCACCGGCTAAAATGCGATGTGCCTACCCGGTGGAATTCAACTCTGCACATGTTGCAGCAACTGTGGCAGCACCGACAAGCCCTGGTGCAATACGTTCTGACGTATAGCCTGGGCCAACGAGATTCAGAGGTGGGGCAAATCGCGCTGGAGGAGTGGTCTCAGATCAGGGACCTATGCACCCTTCTGCACAGTTTTGAAATGGCGACGAAGATGTTTAGTGCTGACGATGCCATTATCAGCATGACTATTCCGGTGATTTACATGCTGGAGCACATGTTAAACAGAATTCGGAGTCAGGTGGTGGCACAAGAGGAGGTGGAGGAAGTAGAGGAGGAGGAGTTGTATGCGGAAGGGCTAACATCTGCAAGGTCCAGACGGTCGGCAGCACCAAGGCGGCAGGCATGTGAGGGTGGGGGAGATGATTTTACCAGGGCGCATGGTAGCAGCCAAACTAGTGAGGAAGGTGCAGGAGCCCAGGAAGAAGTGGAGGACGAACTGATGGAAGACTCATCAGATGAGGGAGACCTTGATCACATTTCTGTTGTGCGAGGTTGGGGGGAGAGGACAGAGGAAGGAAGCATGATTGCTACCTCGCCACCAACACAACAGGGACTTGGTGCTCCTGGATGCGCAACACACATGAGTGCCTTCTTGCTGCACTACCTGCAACATGACCCTCGAATTGTGAGAATTAGAAATAATCCTGACTACTGGGTTGCCACACTGTTAGATCCCCGGTACAAAAGTAAATTTGCAGAAATTATTCCTGCCATAGAAAGGGATGCACGCATGCAGGAGTATCAGCAGAGACTGTTGCAGAATCTTACATGTGCTTTTCCACAAAAGACCAGTGGTGCACGTAGTGAATCTCACAGTTCCAACTTGCCAACCGTGGAACCGTCAAGTGTTCAGCACTCAAACCGTAACAGAACCACAGTATCTGCTGGTAACATCAATTTTGCGGAATCATTTCACCACTTTTTTAGCCCATCCTTTGCAAGGCCACAGGAGACAAGAAGTCTGACACATAGTCAACGCTTAGAGACGATGGTACAGGAGTATCTCCAAGTAAACATTGAAGCCACGACTGTGTCACTGGACCCTTGCTCTTTTTGGGCTTCCAATCTGGATAAATGGCCGGAGCTAGCCACTTACGCCTTGGAGATCTTGTCATGCCCCGCAGCCAGCGTTCTGTCTGAACGTGTGTTCAGCGCTGCTGGTGGTGTGCTGACAGATAAGCGCACGCGGCTCTCCACTGATAATGTAGACAGACTCACGTTCATAAAGATGAACAAATCATGGATCCGAAACGACTTTTCTACCCCTGTGTCATCCTGGGGAGAGTAAAAGCTTGATGATTGGTTAAAATCACCCTACCAACCGTTTTAAGCTTTCAAATTACTAATCATGTTTATCTGTATCTTGACTGGAAAATAATTTGGGCTTTGTAGCAGTGTGCAGCACTGATCCTATTAGGCCATCTATAATAAGCTTCACCAGATTTAAAATTAAAAATAATTTTTAGCTGCATCTAGCCCGGAAAATAATTTTGGGGCTCCGAGATGCGCAAGACACATAAGCGCCTTCTTGCTGCACTACCTGCAGCATGACCCTCATATTGTCAGAATTCGAAGTAATCATGACTACTGGGTTGCCACACTCTTAGATCCCCCAAACTTTTCGATCAACCTTTTCATTTTAATAAAGACCAAAAAAATGGTCATTTTTGAAATTATAAGCATTAGCAGGTTGTTAGAAACTGAAATCAAACAGTTTTCAACTCAAAACTTTATTCTAGGTGATGTTACATTTTCACATAGGACCCCTTGTTCGAAAGGAGCTTCTGAACTCTCTCGTCCATTGAATTTGTCAGGTTTTGGATGGTTTCTGCTTCAATTGTTTTGCATGAGGACAGAATACCCTCCCAGAGCTGTTGCTTAGATGTGAACTGCCTCCCGCCATCATAGACACTCCTTTTAATGATGCTCCAAAGGTTCTGAATTGGGTAGAGGTCAGGGGAGCATGGGGGTCACACCATAAGTTTGTCCCCTTTTATGCCCATATCAGCCAGAGATGCAGATGTTTTATGTGCAGCATGAGATGGTGCATTATCATGCAGAAAAATGATCTTGCTGTGAAATACACGGTTCTTCTTCTTGAACCATGGCAGGAAGTGCTGTTTGAGAAAATCCACATACATTATGGAGTTCATCTTTAGCGCCTTCAGGGATCCTAAAGGGGACAACAATCTCTCTCCCCATGATTCCAGCCCAAAACATTACTCCACCTCCTCCTTGTTGGCGCTGTAGCCGTGTTTGCGTGGGGTGTCCATCAACCATCCATCCTCCACTCCATTCATCTGGACCATTGAGCGCTGCACGGCACTCATCCGTGAACAAAACAGTTTTGAAATCAGTCTTCATGTAATGTTTGGCCCACTGGAGCCGTTTCTGCTTGTGTGAAGTGGATAGAGGAGGTCGACAGGATGGCATATGCACAGCTGCAAACCTCTGAAGGACCCTGCATCTTGTTGTTCGGGGGACGTTGGAGGCACAAGCAGCTTCAAAAACTTGTCTGCTGCTATGACAAGACTTTTTTGCCGCTGCTGTTTCAACCTGACGTAATTGCCTGTAGGAAAGAGTCCTCAATTTGCCCTTATCAGCACGCACACGTGTGTACTGTGAATCAGCTACATACTTCTTGATTGCCAAGACACTTCATCCTGATCATCGCACAATGTTGATTGTAGTCATGCCTTGACCTAAACACTCCACAATTTGTTGCTTCTCAGCAGCCGACACATCCTTTTTCTTTCCCATTTTGGCAGAAAATGTAGGCTGCTTAATAATGTGAGAGAGCCTTCTTAAGTAGTCTTGCCTTTCATTGGACACAGCTGCCAAACTAATTAGCACAGGTGTCTGCAATTGCTTACAGTGATATAAAGAGCCCTGACACACATCACCATCAATGAGTTTAACTGACAAACAAACAAATTCTTCCCTTATCACTCCTAAACACTTTTTGCATAATAATTTGGAACGCGGTGTACATGTGCTTTTCCACAAAACACCAGTGGTTCACGTAGTGAATCTTACAGTTCTAACTTGCCAACCGTGGTCTGTATGGAATTGTTCAATAAAGGGCCCAAAATTAAGATAACATAGATGGGAGAGGTCTCTATGAATAGGAATTCCTAAGTATTTGATACCCTGTGAGGGCCAGACAAAGGGAAAGTTGGACTGGATGGAATCCTATATGGATTTAGGGAGGGAGACATCGAGGGCCTCAGACTTCGCTGCATTGATTTTAAAATTTTACCATGTAACAAAGTGATCTATTTCAGCCATAACAGCAGGGATGGATATATGTGATTGAGTGATATATACTAGGACATCATCAGCAAATAGAGAGCACTTGTACTCGGTGCCTCCCACCTCAATCCACCTAATATTGGGGTTATGGCGAATTGATGAGAGCAGGTGCTCCGTCACTAGGATGTATAAGAGAGGGGACAGAGGACATCCCTGCCTTGTCCCATTGGTGATTGTGAAAGGTGATGAAAATGTTCTGACGCACCCCCTGGGCCTTGGGACACCCGGAGCCGGACCCTTTTTGGTGGATGCTGGTGGTTGTAGTCTTCGTGGCGGCGATCCGGTTCCGTGGCTCAGGGCGGTCAAACCAGTGGCGGAACTATTTATGTGGTTTTGATGTTTAAATGTCCGACTACGCCACCCGTGGATTGCGGTCAGAGTGAACCGCCGCTACAGGGCAGACCGCTAAGGCTGGTGTTGTGGGTGCAGCAGAGCGTAGCATAACTCCCCACGGGAGGAGTATAGCCTCAGGGCAGTGTATGCGGAGGATGGGGGTGATGGTGCAGGGCAGCAGCAGTAACGACACGGAGTCAGTGATGCAGTTCAGGGCCTTTACTCACAGTTCTTATTATCCAGACCACGTCTGCAGGTAACGGCTGCCCACGTCGTACTGTGCTCACCAGGTGAGGGGCTCAGACAACTCCCAGATAACTTTGGAGCGCTTCACAGGACCCCCTTTGTGTGTCCTTTGTCTGGCCTTTCTTACCAACACTTCTGTCCGGCTGCCTCGGGCCTCCTCTTGGTAAACTTGGCGCCAGTTTCCCTGACCCTATGTGGTGCCTTCCTAGCGGGTGGAGCAAGGGGCTGCGCCACATAAAATGTCAGAGCCTCCGGTTTCTAGCTGAGGGTCGTTTCCTGCCTCCACTAGTTCGGGGACCGGTCTCCCCCTTTGGCCTGACCCCTCCACGCAGGTGGATTCGGGCGTGTGGTGGCGACTCGCCCGTCCGCACCCCTGGGATCCCTTCATTCCTCGTTCCTGGAGCCTTCTCCGCTCCTCTTCCTTCCTTCTCCCTCTTGCAGGCCTGGGCCTCTGTTACTAGGCCCGCCTCCGGAGCAGAGCTCATGCAGAGCCCCTGCTCCCTGCCACTTCTGCTCAGACTTCTCTGCACTGAACTAAGATGGTGCCCACCTTTTATACTCCCTTCTCAATGCACCCAGGAACTGCTTCCTCCCTGCTCCTGCACTGCAGGGTTCCCCTTCCTCAGTGTTCCCTCCCCCCACTCCAGCCAGGGACAGGGACTGTCGTGCCCATCTCAGGGGCATATTGGTCGCCCTGCCCCACGGCAATGTGGTGTAATGCATGCAGGTGTCGGGTCCTGATCCACACTCCATCCTTATCTGAGAGTGAGATATCACACCTCTGGGTGAGGTGCAATACGTCTGTAGCAACCGAGCCCTCGGTGCTACAGTTCCATTTATCTTCAGCCTAGGTGACATATTGTGATACAGGACCGTGATTTTGGCTATAAAAGGGTCCCCTAGACCCCTACCCCAAGCTTTTTAAGAGAATCATATATGGCGTGCCAGGAGACTCTATGGAATGCTTTCTCAGCATCCAACGAGAGTATCTACTTACAAATTTTTAACTGCATCTAGCCCAGGAAATACTTTGTGCCTAGTAGCAGTGTCTGCTAGTCAGCGGATTATCCCGGCTGTTAAGCAAGCTACACCACCTGTAGTTTGGACACTTAATTTTTTCAAAGGAAATGCTTCGGGACCACGGGATACTTAGTGAAGATCATCAGGAGGCACCCCAAGGCATAGGGGCTGGGACTGGCACTAGGATGCCTTGCGGTGGACAGCCGAGCTCGATCCTTATAAAAGCTTTTTAACTGCAGCAGCTTTAGTGGACGCTACTGGAGCTGGAATTACGCGGCTGCTGGCATGAGACTTGCCCTCCAATAGATCCTTGTAAATGGATTTAAAGTGTATTCATTCAAATTAGAGGGACAATTTAAATTAAAAAGCTTAGAGCTGCCTCCACCACAGGGGGGCTCTCTCGACCCACCAGCGGACAGGCACCAGTATTGGGAGAGGGGGGCTGGCCGTCAGGGTTCACCGCGGCTCTGGCACAAACCCGGCGACACGGAGGTGGCACGGGCAGGAGCGGACTGGCCGTCTCGGCTTCTCACTTTTTGGATTTTAGAAGGGCATGACATGCCTATATCTGTGTCTCCCCCTCCTTTTACTCCTCCACCTCTTTTCTTTTTGCATGACTATATGTACTTGTCACTTTTCCATGTGTTAGTTGTGTCTTCTGAGCAGTTTGTCAGCTTTTGGACACCTTTGAAGGTGTTTTCTATGTGTTTCTATGTGTTTTTGTTTGCCTGCCATTGGTTTTAACGGTGTTCGAAGGTGTTCGACGAACAGTTCGACGAACAGTTCGGCGAACACACGGGTGTTCGACGAACCGAACCGAACTCGAACACTACGGGGGTGGCTCAACACTAGTCGTGACCTGTATGTAGGGGACGAGGTCACCTTCACCCGGCACAAGTGTGCCAAAGGACCCTACGCCCTCCATGTACATCGCCTGACGGAGGAGGAGCTGCGGTGTGAGGAGGAGCAGGAGGACCCGGACGGGTCTGAATCCAAAGAAGGAGCAGGAGGACGCCGTCGTTAAAGTATGGTAAAGAGACTGTAAATAGTTACCCATCGGGGTACAGTGAACTGTTGCTGCTTTAAATATGTCCCCGTTGGGACAAGAGTGAACTGTTAACCCGTGTGTCCCTATTCCCATTACCTGGCCGAGGACTGAGAGCGGCCATATTCCCCCTGTATATAGTTGCGCTTTCTAAGGCGCCCTCTACAGGTTTTATAGGAAAACCGTGTTTCTAAAGGAGACTGTCGCACTTTTCCCGGTCACAAGTTGCACCGTGGCCGGAGGAGCAAGAGTGTTTACAAGGATGTTATTTATGAAGAGTTTTATATGAAAAGTTTTATTACTGATAATATATGTGATGTTTTATATGTTTATGTTTATGAAAAAAAAAAAATTGTATGTTTTGGATGTTTTTTATATCATACAGCCCGAGGACGTGCTGTGATTTACCAGGGGGGAATGTAGCACCCTGAGGATTCGGCTGCTACAGGGGTATTACACCTCAAGCCAGAGGTGTGGTATTCCACTCCCGGGTAAGGATGGAGTGTGGAACTGAGCTCAGTAGGCTGCATGCACTACATACATCCCATTTCCGGGGGACAGACCAATGGTACTCCCACTAGAGAAATGTGCAGGTACGACAGCGTCTGTCCCTGGCTGGAGTGGGAGGGGGGTGGAACATCCCAGTAGTGTAGGGGCAGATAGGGGGAGCAGTCTGGGTAATACTAGGAGCTCATTGGGTGCTGGTCACCTGAGCTCACACATAGAGGGAGTATATAAGGTGGGAACCATCTTAGAACAGGGTCTTTTGTAGAGGTTTGGTCAGACAAGCAGAGCAGCTCAGCCAGCTCCAAGGCCAAGAGAGTGAGAGAGAGGAGAAAAGAAGGACCCAGAGGGGGAGAAGAGGGAACTCCAAGAACCCAAAATTAGACCAGAGGGTGAAGAGTTGGCACAAGGGTACCGTATCCCAAGCTGGTGGAGGGCACTAATCCTTAGCCAGAGACCGGAGGTCGTGGGCAGGATCTGCCACGACCACCCACTAAATCCACCCGGAAGGCAAACCAAGAATAGGGTCAGGGAACCCAGAGACAAGGGTTTTACCAACAAGAGGCCCGAGGGAGCCGGACTTAGGTGGATCCCTGGTGGGGAAGGCCAGAGAGAAGGACAAGTCAGAAAGGGAGCTCGGGAACACGCTCCAGAATCACCTGGGGGTTGGCCGAGTCCAGGACCTGGTGGACGCAGCACGGCTCGGGTGGTCACTCAAGGCCGGAGTGACCAACACAAAAGCAGTAAGTAAAAACCCTGAACTGCACAGCCCGACTCTGAGTTTCATTACCATCCTCACTGCACCTTCACAACCACCATCCTCTGCAACTGACCCCCTGAGGCTATACCCCTCCCGTTGGGGGTTATACTACCTGAGCTGCACACACACCACCAGCCTCAGCGGACCCTGCTGCAGCGGCGGCCGTAGTGACCGCAAATCAACGGGTGGCGTAGTCGACACTAAAGAACATCCAGTAACATCTGTAGGACTGCCACACACTGAGCTTGACACCCTGGGCACGGACCGGGTCACCGCCACTCGGAGACTACAACCCCCATCTGATCCGGCTCCGGGTATCCCCCAAACAACACTGGCCCAGGGGGCGCGTCAACTTCATTTCTTGCAGATTAATACAGAGCGTTACAATTCAGTCAGATCATATATCCAATACATCACTTACATCGTGAGCCACATGGATTGTAGTAATGGTAGAGACCTTTTTTTAGGCAGCAAAGTTCCTTGTGTGATACCTAATGATGGAGAGTGCAAAGATTGAATTGTGCGGGTTGGTGTGGATAGCGTCCAGGGTGTAGATACATCGCTACCTTCACTGATGGAAATTTTTAATCCATCTAAAAGCTGTCTAGTAGCGGGATTGCCCACAACTGTAGATGGAATATTTAGCTCTGCCATTGCCTGCATAAATGAATCCCAACCCTGAGGCAGATTCCTGCTGGTCAAGGCATGGCTCTGTGTTGTACTACGTACCAAATCCAGCAAGTTAGATCCTGGTATTACAGTTCCTTTGAAAATAAATTCGCTTTTATCATTCCAGGATGTAACATTTTTATTCTGCAGCAGCCTGTTTAGTAAAAATTCAGCATTCTTTTTATATCGTTGGTTTACATGGCTTACAATTTCAGTGACCTCTTGATTTTTATCAGGGCCTGAATTTGGCAATTGTTGCTGATCAGATTCAGGAATGCTAACGAGATTTAAAGTTGTTACTTCTTTTGAGCTGTGCCTCGCATGTACCAAGTATCGTTGTAGCACGGAACTATAAATTTTAATTTTCACATCATTGGGTATGTCACGACGTTGTAAAACTGCGCTAATTTCATCATCAAGACGACGAATAACACTCTCACGTATGTTATCTGTATTAGAGGGTATAAGTTTGACTAGATCCTGTTTGGGAACTAGATACATTTTCTCTGTGTGCTCCATTATTTGCCTGTGAGCAGACTTGTTATTATCGGTATTGCAAATCCTAAAAGAGGACCTATAAACCCGCCGGTCTGCTTTAGTAGGCGCTTCTTTTTCTTTATGGGCTGCGATCTATCACTCAGGGTTCTTACAGCTTTACGCCACTTCTTTAATATGTTTTTTTGTCGCTCTTTCAGGGGTATTCGGCCTTTTAAAATGTTTAAAGCAATTTCACCTATGGCTGTAATTAAAACTCTGCTTGCATTGTGCAAAATAGATTTTCTGACAGCGGGTGTTGCCTTCACCAGTGTTTTTAAGAGAGCCCAGTTACGACGGAGTCTCTCAGACATCTTTACAACACTATGGCCGCAGTGTAGAATGCCTGATTCCATGTAAAATTCACTTTTTAGAACTATTTTTCTTTTGCACATAGACAGCGGGCAATGCTGGTGGAAACATCCCCGTCCTTAAGCGCAGATCCTCAGGGGTATTAGCTCTCAAGTCTAACAGCAAATACCCATAAGGTTCCCTCGTTGCATCCACAAAAGCTTCCAAGAAAAAACGTGTTTTTCCGGGGTACATCTGACGGGCTAGAGTTAAAATTTGTAATTTATCTCGTGGATTTTTAAAAAGCACCATGTACTTTGTGTTTAAAGTTATTGTGCGGCTTTTCTTACCCTGACAAAATATGTTTTGTACCAGGTAGAAAATGCTGAGATTTCTGTGGTGAACATACTTGGTAAATGCTTTTTCTATCTCGCAGTTATCGCTAGCACTCTCCATGAGATCATCAACAATAGTCAAATTTACCTTGTCAGGCGGGAATAAACCATCATCTACGAATGTATGCGGCAGACCCTCCACAAATCTGATGTGGGGAAAAGAGAGAGAGATTTCATCATATAGTTTTTGCCAGCATGAATAAAACCAAACAATATTATTGGGTTTGTGAGAAAAATGAGTTTCAATATTATGTAACAGCTGTTTTACAAAATAGCTCTTTCCGGAATTAGACGGGCCGGCTAGAATGCAGGAGAATGGGTGTTGTAGCCGCGGATCCATCACAATACTCAACTAATAGCCAAATGGCAGGGTGGTGAAGTCATCTAATAGGTGCCGCTTTGTGTAAACGCACTTTTGTGTTTTGCGCAGCGGTCTTGTTTCAATGTCCCAGTACTTTTTATTTCTCACAATGCCCGGCTGTTCTACGACAATTCGCTTCTGTGTTTCTGTGTCAGAATTACGTGGGTAGTCTAGAACTAAATCTTTCAGACTGCTAAAATTAATAGATTGAGTGTTACCGACATTTAGTGTTATACCCTTAACTTTTAAGACAGTTTTACCAGTGTTGAGTTTGTATTCGTAAGTTTTGGGACCCGCAGATACAAACTCTGTGATGTGAGTGTCATCGGGTATCTCACTGGTCAGTTCACCCAGGTAATCGCCTAAAGTCGGCTGCCACTCACCTTCCCTCTGCACAAAAATAACCGAATCTGTGTCGTGATAAAGGCACCTCTCCTGCAACCGGTCCAGCAGAGAATAGAGCTCTAGCCGGGCATACGCGGTTGTAAAACACGCTATAAAAATGTTTGTGTTTTTGTTGACCGTGTGGTGTCCTTTTGCATATTTCCAGTTAATGGTTGCAGTTTCATCATCAATGAAATGTAACATTGAAATGTCATAGTAAGGTAGAAACACATGCTGAAAAAGCTCATCGGGGTTGCTAACAATGCTGGTACATGGTAAATTAGATCTCTGTGCAAACTTTCCCCATAAAGAATTTAAGAAAAGTTTGGAGATCTGTCTCTTTGCAGGATTCACGCCTATATTTTCAGGCCGTAATTGTACACCTTCTTTTTCAAGAAAGGAGTCAATGTACTGTTTTTTCTTGACATCATCACTGCACCAGCTGGGATAACCCGAAGCCTCTTGCTTATCCCGAAGATGTAATTTAATGTAGACGGCAAACAGATCATCAGTGGTGTTAGGAAAATGCCATATTTCGTAGATGTGTGCGATCCTATACCCTTTTTCTATGGCCAGCTCAAGCTCTATAGTGCACCATGTACCTGTCAGGGAACGCTCTTCATCACTATGTGCACAAACATCCGTTTGTGAATTTACAGCGCATGTGTAGCAAAGGGGGAACATTAACTTTTTGTTGAGTTTTACAGGGAGAACTGGAAAGAATAAATCTCTTGGAGGGTAGACCTTGACTTTAGCAATGCCAAAGTATTTTTTAATGAAACCAAAATCATCATAGATGATATCTGGGTGGCCTACAGGGTATGTTTTAGTTTTGTTTACAAAGGGATAAAGACTGCTGAAATCATAGTAATGTAATGCCTCCCCATCTCTCAGGCTGTGATAGAGTTTAATGGCGTTAGTTCGGCCGCCATAAAGAGCATCGCGTGGGTCTAAAGGTGTTGGGAATTCCATTTGGAGAAGAAATGTTTGAAGGTTAGAATCTTTTTCAACCATTTCACTCCAGTCGTGCTCCCACATCACTCTTACGCTGTATCCGCAGCACTGCAAGTAACGCTTTTTAGCTAAAAAGGCGTAATATAACTGGCCATAAGATGTATTTGTGACCTTATTTGTGTCATTTTCATTGTAACATACAGGACAGCCATGATAAAAACAACCCTGAAATTCAAATGCTACATGCTGTTTGTTAACATAGGCGTAACCAACTAAAAAATATTTCCCGACTTGTTTTTCGCCGCCCCTCAAAGCATGCTGAATGTTAATGTTCTCTGTATGTGCTACATACATGAGCCATTGTATAGCGGGTGACGAGTAGCGCTTTTTTGTCTTGTGATAATTATCACCGGGTAAAATGGCGATGGTGTTTTTTGGTAGAAATTTAAATCTGTACATTGCCATACATACAGAGGCCAGGGTGATGAGTTGAAAAGGATCAACACATCGGGACACTACAATTTTTTTCTTTTGCAGCTTACAGTATATTTTAACATTTTTTCTCGTCATTTCCATAATACGCTCTCTGTAAAGTTCACACGAGCGTCTCAAAATCTCAACATCTTGCTGACAATAAGATTTTAGCTCAGCCTTAAAGTCAAAAGTTGAATCTGTCTGGCTGTCATACCACTCCATGAACTCGCCGTTCTCACTAGCTGACATGTACTCCACACCATAATATTCTACAGCAGGTAGTGGCCCAACATAGTTTTGATTTTCTTCGGTGTTAAAAAAAGTGTGGGAAGTGACCCTTTGAGCCTGAGAAGCCCATGGCTTGTGGTAATTTACTTATCTTCATGGGTATGAAATTTAGCGAGTCTATGAACCTCATTTCCAAATCAGGCAGCGTCACACACAAGAGACGACCACCTTGAGTTATCAGCTGCACTTTTAGTTTTTCAAAAATCAGCTCCTTAACAATAAAGTAAGCGTCGTATCGGCCGGCGTTGTGGGCTATAAACGTATAGTGTGAAAATTTACCGCTGGCAAAGAACTGAACAAAGTCATGAGTGCAAGTTTTACCTTCAAATTCCCAGGAAAGGTTACCACACAGCGTTGTAGCATAAATGTAATTCGGGATGTGCGTGCCTGTCTCCTGCATGCATTCAAAGTCGTAAAAGATATAGAGATCTGACTCTTCCTTTGGTACATACCTCCGCATGTAACAAAGATGGTCATCGAATTTATTTAGACGAATGTGACAAACAGTGCAGCGCAGACCATTACATTTATGTTCAGTCTCACTATTTCGGGCTACAAAACGGTGACATTCATCACAGAATGTTTTAAGCCTACAGAATGTTGATTTTTCTGCGGCAAATTGTTTGTGATAATCTAAGCACTCGCTCGAGCGACAATACACCCTACAGGTAGGACATCGGGGTTGTTGCGCGCCAGTGCTTTCCACACAACTCTCTCTTTGACAAGCTCTACAAAAATACTGGCAAGAATGGTTGTACTTGTGATGAAACACCGAATTGCAGCGCTCACAAAAGTGAAACTCACCGATAAAACCCTTCATATTTTTGATACCATAGTAGTGGTCATCATGATGCAATAAGAAAATGGTTTTACCGCTAGCTGTGTTGGTTGTTTCAAAGTAACGCCAATCACCCTGACTGTAGTACAGCACTTTAATGTTGACGTCCAGATGTTTCTCAAAAGCTGCAATATCGCTGAAGCTTACTAGCTGGCTATCAGGTATGCACAAGTCTGTGTGTAGGCTGTTAGCGCGGCTCAGTAAAACTGCATCACCAACATCGGTGTCTGCCAACAAGGCACACACACTAGCAGCAAAACACAGATTTGTGCTGTAATTGTTAAAGTCGTACAGCCACTGTCTCTTTTGTTTGATGATTTGACTGCTCGTTATAGATTTAAGTCGTCTTTTTACACCGCCTCGCCTGTTTTTAATGATTGTAACGACTAATTTCAGGGAATTGGATGCTAAACATTCAGCATTACTTTGCAGTGTGCGAGCAACAGCGTTTAAAAATGATTCCGAACTAAAATCCTCCCGACTTTGTTTGGCAGCAAAAATGGGATCTAAGGTGTCACCCCCTTCGAGTCTTAACTGTACAAAATCACCAGGATCGATGTCTTGGATGATTCTGTCCAGTAATGACTGGACGGCGGCATGCACAGCATTCATGGCATCTACAAATGAATGTATTTGGTCTAAATTTTCACAAAATTCACAAAACAACTCTCCCAATGAACCCCATGCTGAAAATGTAGAGGATTATGTTGCTGATGATGTTGCTGCAGGTATTGGTGGTGGTGATTATGTAGCGGGGACAGATCATTCAGTATTTTTACAGCATTTTCACCGCCATGAAAGACATCTCCGCAATTTCAATGCGCACATGTATACTGATCATTTCAGATTTGAAAATTTAGACCGAATACATTCATTTGTAGATGCCATGAATGCTGTGCATGCCGCCGTCCAGTCATTACTGGACAGAATCATCCAAGACATCGATCCTGGTGATTTTGTACAGTTAAGACTCGAAGGGGGTGACACCTTAGATCCCATTTTTGCTGCCAAACAAAGTCGGGAGGATTTTAGTTCGGAATCATTTTTAAACGCTGTTGCTCGCACACTGCAAAGTAATGCTGAATGTTTAGCATCCAATTCCCTGAAATTAGTCGTTACAATCATTAAAAACAGGCGAGGCAGTGTAAAAAGACGACTTAAATCTATAACGAGCAGTCAAATCATCAAACAAAAGAGACAGTGGCTGTACGACTTTAACAATTACAGCACAAATCTGTGTTTTGCTGCTAGTGTGTGTGCCTTGTTGGCAGACACCGATGTTGGTGATGCAGTTTTACTGAGCCGCGCTAACAGCCTACACACAGACTTGTGCATACCTGATAGCCAGCTAGTAAGCTTCAGCGATATTGCAGCTTTTGAGAAACATCTGGACGTCAACATTAAAGTGCTGTACTACAGTCAGGGTGATTGGCGTTACTTTGAAACAACCAACACAGCTAGCGGTAAAACCATTTTCTTATTGCATCATGATGACCACTACTATGGTATCAAAAATATGAAGGGTTTTATCGGTGAGTTTCACTTTTGTGAGCGCTGCAATTCGGTGTTTCATCACAAGTACAACCATTCTTGCCAGTATTTTTGTAGAGCTTGTCAAAGAGAGAGTTGTGTGGAAAGCACTGGCGCGCAACAACCCCGATGTCCTACCTGTAGGGTGTATTGTCGCTCGAGCGAGTGCTTAGATTATCACAAACAATTTGCCGCAGAAAAATCAACATTCTGTAGGCTTAAAACATTCTGTGATGAATGTCACCGTTTTGTAGCCCGAAATAGTGAGACTGAACATAAATGTAATGGTCTGCGCTGCACTGTTTGTCACATTCGTCTAAATAAATTCGATGACCATCTTTGTTACATGCGGAGGTATGTACCAAAGGAAGAGTCAGATCTCTATATCTTTTACGACTTTGAAGGCATGCAGGAGACAGGCACGCACATCCCGAATTACATTTATGCTACAACGCTGTGTGGTAACCTTTCCTGGGAATTTGAAGGTAAAACTTGCACTCATGACTTTGTTCAGTTCTTTGCCAGCGGTAAATTTTCACACTATACGTTTATAGCCCACAACGCCGGCCGATACGACGCTTACTTTATTGTTAAGGAGCTGATTTTTGAAAAACTAAAAGTGCAGCTGATAACTCAAGGTGGTCGTCTCTTGTGTGTGACGCTGCCTGATTTGGAAATGAGGTTCATAGACTCGCTAAATTTCATACCCATGAAGCTTAGTAAAC
Source organism: Phyllobates terribilis (assembly GCF_046119375.1). Taxonomy (NCBI): domain Eukaryota; kingdom Metazoa; phylum Chordata; class Amphibia; order Anura; family Dendrobatidae; genus Phyllobates; species Phyllobates terribilis. Next base: position 343,388,539 of record NW_027362769.1, on the reverse strand, counting down.
TACCACAAGCCATGGGCTTCTCAGGCTCAAAGGGTCACTTCCCACACTTTTTTAACACCGAAGAAAATCAAAACTATGTTGGGCCACTACCTGCTGTAGAATATTATGGTGTGGAGTACATGTCAGCTAGTGAGAAAGGCGAGTTCATGGAGTGGTATGACAGCCAGACAGATTCAACTTTTGACTTTAAGGCTGAGCTAAAATCTTATTGTCAGCAAGATGTTGAGATTTTGAGACGCTCGTGTGAACTTTACAGAGAGCGTATTATGGAAATGACGAGAAAAAATGTTAAAACATACTGTAAGCTGCAAAAGAAAAAAATTGTAGTGTCCCGATGTGTTGATCCTTTTCAACTCATCACCCTGGCCTCTGTATGTATGGCAATGTACAGATTTAAATTTCTACCAAAAAACACCATCGCCATTTTTACCCGGTGATAATTATCACAAGACAAAAAAGCGCTACTCGTCACCCGCTATACAGTGGCTCATGTATGTAGCACATACAGAGAACATTACCATTCAGCATGCTTTGAGGGGCGGCGAAAAACAAGTCGGGAGATATTTTTTAGATGGTTACGCCTATGTTAACAAACAGCATGTAGCATTTGAATTTCAGGGTTGTTTTTATCATGGCTGTCCTGTATGTTACAATGAAAATGACACAAATAAGGTCACAAATACATCTTATGGCCAGTTATATTACACCTTTTTAGCTAAAAAGCGTTACTTGCAGTGCTGCGGATACAGTGTAAGAGTGATGTGGGAGCACGACTGGAGTGAAATGGTTGAAAAAGATTCTAACCTTCAAACATTTCTTCTCCAAATGGAATTTCCAACACCTTTAGACCCACGAGATGCTCTTTATGGCGGCCGAACTAACACCATTAAACTCTATCACAGCCTGAGAGATGGGGAGGCATTACATTACTATGATTTCAGCAGTCTTTATCCCTTTGTAAACAAAACTAAAACATACCCTGTAGGCCACCCAGATATCATCTATGATGATTTTGGTTTCATTAAAAAATACTTTGGCATTGCTAAAGTCAAGGTCTACCCTCCAAGAGATTTATTCTTTCCAGTTCTCCCTGTAAAACTCAACAAAAAGTTAATGTTCCCCCTTTGCTACACATGCGCTGTAAATTCACAAACGGATGTTTGTGCACATAGTGATGAAGAGCGTTCCCTGACAGGTACATGGTGCACTATAGAGCTTGAGCTGGCCATAGAAAAAGGGTATAGGATCGCACACATCTACGAAATATGGCATTTTCCTAACAGCACTGATGATCTGTTTGCCCCCTACATTAAATTACATCTTCGGGATAAGCAAGAGGCTTCGGGTTATCCCAGCTGGTGCAGTGATGATGTCAAGAAAAAACAGTACATTGACTCCTTTCTTGAAAAAGAAGGTGTACAATTACGGCCTGAAAATATAGGCGTGAATCCTGCAAAGAGACAGATCTCCAAACTTTTCTTAAATTCTTTATGGGGAAAGTTTGCACAGAGATCTAATTTACCATGTACCAGCATTGTTAGCAACCCCGATGAGCTTTTTCAGCATGTGTTTCTACCTTACTATGACATTTCAATGTTACATTTTCATTGATGATGAAACTGCAACCATTAACTGGAAATATGCAAAAGGACACCACACGGTCAACAAAAACACAAACATTTTTATAGCGTGTTTTACAACCGCGTATGCCCGGCTAGAGCTCTATTCTCTGCTGGACCGGTTGCAGGAGAGGTGCCTTTATCACGACACAGATTCGGTTATTTTTGTGCAGAGGGAAGGTGAGTGGCAGCCGACTTTAGGCGATTACCTGGGTGAACTGACCAGTGAGATACCCGATGACACTCACATCACAGAGTTTGTATCTGCGGGTCCCAAAACTTACGGATACAAACTCAACACTGGTAAAACTGTCTTAAAAGTTAAGGGTATAACACTAAATGTCGGTAACACTCAATCTATTAATTTTAGCAGTCTGAAAGATTTAGTTCTGGACTACCCACGTAATTCTGACACAGAAACACAGAAGCGAATTGTCGTAGAACAGCCGGGCATTGTGAGAAATAAAAAGTACTGGGACATTGAAACAAGACCGCTGCGCAAAACACAAAAGTGCGTTTACACAAAGCGGCGCCTATTAGACGACTTCACCACCCTGCCATTTGGCTATTAGTTGAGTATTGTGATGGCTCCGCGGCTACAACACCCATTCTCCTGCATTCTAGCCGGCCCGTCTAATTCCGGAAAGAGCTATTTTGTAAAACAGCTGTTACATAATATTGAAACTCATTTTTCTCACAAACCCAATAATATTGTTTGGTTTTATTCATGCTGGCAAAAACTATATGATGAAATCTCTCTCTCTTTTCCCCACATCAGATTTGTGGAGGGTCTGCCGCATACATTCGTAGATGATGGTTTATTCCCGCCTGACAAGGTAAATTTGACTATTGTTGATGATCTCATGGAGAGTGCTAGCGATAACTGCGAGATAGAAAAAGCATTTACCAAGTATGCTCACCACAGAAATCTCAGCATTTTCTACCTGGTACAAAACATATTTTGTCAGGGTAAGAAAAGCCGCACAATAACTTTAAACACAAAGTACATGGTGCTTTTTAAAAATCCACGAGATAAATTACAAATTTTAACTCTAGCCCGTCAGATGTACCCCGGAAAAACACGTTTTTTTCTTGGAAGCTTTTGTGGATGCAACGAGGGAACCTTATGGGTATTTGCTGTTAGACTTGAGAGCTAATACCCCTGAGGATCTGCGCTTAAGGACGGGGATGTTTCCACCAGCATTGCCCGCTGTCTATGTGCAGAAGAAAAATAGTTCTAAAAAGTGAATTTTACATGGAATCAGGCATTCTACACTGCGGCCATAGTGTTGTAAAGATGTCTGAGAGACTCCGTCGTAACTGGGCTCTCTTAAAAACACTGGTGAAGGCAACACCCGCTGTCAGAAAATCTATTTTGCACAATGCAAGCAGAGATTTAATTACAGCCATAGGTGAAATTGCTTTAAACATTTTAAAAGGCCGAATACCCCTGAAAGAGCGACAAAAAAACATATTAAAGAAGTGGCGTAAAGCTATAAGAACCCTGAGTGATAGATCGCAGCCCATAAAGAAAAAGAAGCGCCTACTAAAGCAGACCGGCGGGTTTATAGGTCCTCTTTTAGGATTTGCAATACCGATAATAACAAGTCTGCTCACAGGCAAATAATGGAGCACACAGAGAAAATGTATCTAGTTCCCAAACAGGATCTAGTCAAACTTAGACCCTCTATTACAGATAACATACGTGAGAGTGTTATTCGTCATCTTGATGATGAAATTAGCGCAGTTTTACAACGTCGTGACACACCCGATGATGTGAAAATTAAAATGTATAGTTCCGTGCTACAACGATACTTGGTACATGCGAGGCACAGTTCAAAAGAAGTAACAACTTTAAATCTCGTTAGCATTCCTGAATCTGATCAGCAACAATTGCCAAATTCAGGCCCTGATAAAAATCAAGAGGTCACTGAAATTGTAAGCCATGTAAACCAACGATATAAAAAGAATGCTGAATTTTTACTAAACAGGCTGCTGCAGAATAAAAATGTTACATCCTGGAATGATAAAAGCGAATTTATTTTCAAAGAAACTGTAATACCAGGATCTAACTTGCTGGATTTGGTACGTAGTACAACACAGAGCCATGCCTTGACCAGCAGGAATCTGCCTCAGGGTTGGGATTCATTTATGCAGGCAATGGCAGAGCTAAATATTCCATCTACAGTTGTGGGCAATCCCGCTACTAGACAGCTTTTAGATGGATTAAAAATTTCCATCAGTGAAGGTAGCGATGTATCTACACCCCGGACGCTATCCACACCAACCCGCACAATTCAATCTTTACACTCTCCATCATTAGGTATCACACAAGGAACTTTGCTGCCTAAAAAAAGGTCTCTACCATTACTACAATCCATGTGGCTCACGATGTAAGTGATGTATTGGATAAATGATCTGACTGAATTGTAACGCTCTATATAAATCTGCAAGAAATGTAATGATGTATATTATTATTATTACATGCATTTTGGTACATGTGAATGTAACACTTTTTATATTATTTTGTAAGAATTGTAATGCTGTATATTAATTGTACTTGTGATACTTTTTATAATATTCTGTAAGGATGTTTATATTATTGAAATGTCTTTGAGATGTATTTATTTTTTAAAACAATAAAATCTTTTAATACTTTTACTGTGTCTTTGCTTTTTACATCCGTATAAAACACACACTTTATATACTTGGGGGTAGTTGTAACTTGGCCATATAGATAATATGCCCAAGCAATAAGATCCACACTATCAAATAAACAGTATGGGGATATAAAACTCATATAAAATGATAATTGTAACTTGGCCATATACATAATATGCCCAAGCAAATTATAAAACTCATATAAAATGATAATTGTAACTTGGCCAAATAGATAATATGCCCAAGCAATAAGTATCAGCCTATCAAATAAGAATAAAGTCTTGGGCTATAAAACTCATATAAAATGAGAATAAAATGTTGAGGCTATAAACTCATATAAAATGAGAATCTTCATCACTGAAATGTGATCAGTGCTTGGTGATTAACACTGCTGGTTTTTACAAACGTATAAAATATATGACCTAAGAATCACACTATCAAATACTCTGCTGGAACTATAGAATTCATATAAACTCATACACTATCAAATAAGAGTAAATAATCAGATACCATCATCAAACTCATATAAAATTCATATAAAATGATGAATAAGATACAACACACGAACTGATAGGGGAGGGGGAGGAGGGGTGTGGCTACACACTTTGATACACTTTGATAGGGGGCGTGGCACCTGTCAAATTGAGTTTGACGAAAGATAGGGCTGCTACACTACTGCCATCTTTGGTACAATAAAACAGTCTCTTTTCAGGCGCGCAATACCCGCTTGTGGCGGGCGGGTAACGATCCTGCCGACTACGCCAAAGCTGACTCGCCCCCTGGACCGTGGGGCACGCGGAACCGGGCAATAGGGGAACGATGGGAGTAGTAGTGGCGGCCCGGTCCCGCGGCTCAGGGTGGTCAGACCAATGGTAGTCTGCTACGTGCTTTAGATAATGTCCGACTGCGCCACCCGTGGATTGCGGTTATTAGGAACCGCCGCTGCAAGGCAGTCCGCTGGAGCTGATGATGTATGCAGCTGGGATGGTGTGACTCCCCACGGGAAGAGTGCGGCCCCAGGGCAGTGTAGTGGATGGTGGGAGTTATGGTGGTGAGAGTCCCAGTACCGGTAGTGCTGGAGGAGTGAAAGAGCACACAGACAACGTACTGCAGTCCAATGTCTTTTACTCACAGTTCAGGTAGTCCAGGTCACTTCTGTACAGGTAGTGACCCCCTGAGCCGTGCTGCGTCCACCAGGTGTGGGGCTCGGTCAACTCCCAGGCAATTCAGGAGCATGGCAAAGGACCCCCTTTTATCCTTTCTCTGGCCTGCCTCACCAGTGACCCACTTTTGTCCAGCTGCCGCGGACCTGTGCGGTTAAACGTGGGCCCTGTCCTCCGCTGTCCTATATGGTGCCTTCCTAGCAGGTTTGATGAGGTGTCGCACCAATAAATGATCACGACGACCGGTCTTTGGCTGAGGGTAGTTTCTCCTCCACCAACTTGGGATCCGGTACCCTTAATCTGCCTGACCCTTCACCCTGGATTCTCGTGGGCTCTTAGGGTCCCTTCCACCTTCTTGTTCTTGAGCCCTTCTGTTTCTCTCTCTCTCCTTCTCTCCTGTTCTGTCTTCTCATCCTTCCCTTGGCCTCTTCTCCAGGCCCACTTCTCCTTCTCCTCTCAGGCTCCGGCCTCTTCTCTAGGCCTGCCTCTGGAGCAGCACTCAGCCTGAGCTGCTGCTCCCTGTCTTCTTCTCTGACTGGACACTGTTCTAAGATGGTGCCCACCTTTTATACCTCCCCCGAGCCATGAGCCCAGGTGACCAGCAACCAATGAGCTCCTTCCTACGCTCAGGAACCAACCCCTATCTGCCCCTACAGCACTGGATGTTCCACCCCCCTCTCCACTCCAGGCAGGGACATAGTTGGTCGTGCCTGCACTTCTGTCTAGTGGGAGCACCGTTGAGCTGTCCCTCGGAAATGGGGTGTGTGTGCTGTATGCAGCTAACTGAGCCCTGGTCCATACTCCATCCTTACCTGGGAGTGGAATATCACACCTCTGGTCTGAGGTGTAATACCCCTGTAGCGGCCGAACCCTCGGGGCGCTACACTTGCATAGTGCACCACCTCCCACTATGCAAGACCGCAATCTTACCTGTCAGTTCAGCCTACAAACTTTGCTCCAGTTCATGCTGTGTGCATGTCTCTTGTCTGACTGCTTAGGGCGGCGGCCTGGTTACTTCCTGATTCTTATTGCTGCTGTGGGCGCACCCCTAATGCATCTCCAGCCTATTGCTGTGAGTCACTGGATATTTAAACCCCCTCCACCCGGTAGGAGGTGCCTGAGCAACACCTTCACTCAGTTAGTCTTTGCTACTGTATTGCCAGGTCCTGTCCTGTTTCTGTCTGTTTCCACCACTCTGGGTGATGCATACCAAGACCTGTTATCTCTGACTTCTAGTCTGTTTCCCGCCACTCTGGGGGCTGTATACCCAGGCCTGTTACCTGTGACTTCTAGTCTGTTTCTGCCACTCTAAAGACTGTATACCCAGGCCTGTTACCTGTGACTTCTAATCTGTTTCCGCCACTCTGGGGGATGTATACCCAGGCTCGTTCTTGTATCTCTTCGCAGTAGCAGTTCCTATCTGAACTGTATCCTAGCCTGTTATCTGTTTGTCTCTATGTCCGTACCTTCCCTTTTCCTGCAGTATCTGAACCTGCACCTAACTCCATCTCGTTGTCTCTGCACTTCTGTTTGTGAGTTTGTGTCCACTCGCTACTTCATAGGAAGTACCTTGTGTGTATCTGGTTATGCTTGTCCCTTTCCCTTCCTCCGTATCTTCCTCCTGTGTTCTAGCCATCTTCCTGTATTTTCCAGTCTGTTCCATGTGAACAGTGCCCTGTCCTCTCTGCCTTGTCCACCGCACCTGCGGTTTCGCTTCGCTCTGTCTTGCCCACCGCTTCGGCGGTTTCTCTCTGCTCTGACTTGCCCACTGCTCCGGCGGCTTCCCTCTGCTCTGCCTTACCCACCGCTCCGGCGGTTTCTCTCTGCTCTGACTTGCCCACTGCTCCAGCAGCTTCCCTCTGCTCTGCCTTACCCACCGCTCCGGCGGCTTCTCTCTACTCTGACTTGCCCACCGCTCCGGCGGCTTCTCTCTGCTCTGCCTTGCTCACCGCACCAGCGGTTTCTCTCTGCTCTGACTTTCCCACCGCTCCGGCGGCTTCATTCTGCTCTGCATTGCCCGCCGCTCCGGCGGCTTCTCTCTGCTCTGTGTTGCCCACCGCTTCAGCGGTTCTGCTCCGCCCTGCCTTGTCCACCACACCTGCGGTTTCTCCCTGCTCTGTCTTGTCCATCGCTCTGGTTGTTCTGCTTTGCTCTGCCTTGCCAACCGCACCTGCAGTTTTCGCTCCGCTCTGCTTGCTCACTGCACCAGCAGTTCCTCTCTGCTCTGTCTTGTCCTCCGCTCTGGTGGTTTCACTTTACTCTGCTTGTCTACCGCATCTGTGGCTCTGTACCTGTCTCCCAGTCTGTACTGGACCCTATCCAGCCTTCGCTCCAACCTGCTAGTATCTCCCTGTCTGCATACCAGCGGTGCTTGCCAGTGCCCACCTGTCTGCATACCAGCCGTACTTGCCAATACCCATCTGCCTTTATGCCAGTCTAACCTGCCTGTTCCTGCATTCCCTGGTGTGGGTCAACAACTGTGACCAGGGTCTGACCTGGAGTCACACCTGGTCCCTCTGCTCGGTTCCTCCTTGGTCCATGGAGTCGACTAAGTCGCCGTGCAACCTTGGTCGGATCGGGTTGATACTTGGTTACACCCCTCCAGGCACTCCTAGGTTCATGGTACAGTGGGATCACTAATCACACTCACGCCAGTCAGTCCGGGCGCGAGCCTAACAGTATAGAACCTTTGTAAGCACTAAGGTGTGCAGTTAATGTATTGTAATGTGATGAATGTATAATATTCCTTATGTATAACACAGGGAATGTCTAGGTTTAAGTATAACACATAGGTATAGCTAGAGCATCAGGTGTAGGTTAGGAATGGGAAAGGTGCAGTTGAGGGCATTTTATAAGAAGTAAGATGCACAGGATAGAAACAGTTAAGCATTTGGGAGCACCCCCAACATGAGAGGTGGCAGGGTTAGTTAATAAAAGAAAAAGAGAAGTTATTTTTAGGCCAGAGGAGAGCACAAAGAGCATGGGCTGTTTAGCAGCATGGGATTGTCAGCCACAAACTTCAGCAGACATTCCTGGAACATCCGGGTCCTTTGACCCAACCAAGGCACTGAGAAGCATGCCTCATTATCTTCATATGAGAGGAAGCCAGATTAGGAATCGCATAAGGGAGTTGTAACGGGACTCATGGAAGCTGCGGAGCCGGACGGAGCAAGCGAACAGCGGATATAAAATCGTGCTGTGTTATGGACTTTGAGAATGGAAGAGTTTGTGCCCAATACTGCGCATATGATGAAAGTGGACAGTTAAGGAAAGTTCTCTTTAATAAAATGAATTGGGTGTCCCCTGTTATGTGTGTGGCGGATCCTAAAGTTGAAGAACCAGAGACAGCAGAGGCCTGCGACCATAACACAGAAGAATCGGAACACCGTTTTTTATAGGGTGCTAGGATATGGGAATACAGCAATCCCTCACCCATTACTATCACTCAGTGCACCTTATACACATCCGATCACTCACTAGTTCATGTCACCTACACCTCAAAAACATCTCTAAAATTTGACTTTTTCTTACCTTTGACAAAACAAAAACTCTTACTGTAGCTCTTATTCTTTCTCATCTGGACTTATTTGTCTCCCTCTTTCTAAACTCTCCCCTCTCCAATCCATCCTGAACGCTGACGCCAGGATCATTTTCCTTTCCAACCACTACACCGATTCCTCTACCCAGTGCCAGCCATTGCACTGGTTGCCCATCCACTACAGAGAAAACTTATCACTCTCACCCACAAATCGCTCTATGATTCAGCATCACCCTCCATCTACTTCCTCATCTCACACTACCATCCTGTTCATGCCCTACATTCTGCTAATGACCTAATAATACAGACATTTTGAGGAGTGTGCCAAATATTATCCTCAATTTAAAGTCAGCCAGATGTGTTTTCTTGAACCTATTCACACTTGGTTGCTGACCAATACCACATCTATAAGGCCACTTCCTAAAACTGTGGGCGTCATACACGATCGCATATTACTGAGATAAAAATACAGACATTTTGTGGAGGGGCCAAATATTACACTCCACTTTAAAATGGTCAAGGCGCGTGGCAAAGGACAGGGAAGTGGACATGATGATGGTGCACGCAGAGGCCAAGGCCGTAGGCAAGATGAAACAGTGCCTGCTGAGGAAGCACAACAAGCACCCACATCATGTCAAACTACCTTCCTGCCCCAATTAATATGGGAACACCACTCTTGAAGCAAGAGGAGTGTGAAAAAGGTGTTGGTTGGATAGCAGATAATGCTTCCAGTCAGTTTGCCACTAGCACCACCCTGTCTTCCACACGGTCAAGTCTCAGGAGCCTTGAGTCTGGACCAAATATTCCTAACCCTGATCCTCCTTCCTCCCACCATGCTGAGTGCGTGGGGAAAAGTGATCCCACACTTGGAAACTTCGAAGAGCTGTTCAGTTTTCCATTTATAGATTTAGGCCTCTTGCCCAGCCCACTTGAAGCGGGACAAAAGGAGATCGCATGTAGCGATGCCCAAATATTTGAACAGCCACAGTCACAAGAAGGAGATGGTGGGACACAATTGCCAGAAAGTCAGGAGGAGTACCAGGGTGCAGAAGTGGAAGATGAGGTGGTGGACGATGAAGTCACTGACTCAACCTGGCAGGGATACATGCAGAGCGAGGACAGCAGCACATAGGAGGAGCGAGGTGTAGCACCACAACAGGCAAGAACTAGCAGTGTGATGGCCGCAGACAGAAGGCGGGCAACTATTCCCTGTAACATCAACACGACGGAAGTTGCCAGTACAATTGTTAGGTCTTCCCGAGTCTGGTTGTTTTTAAAGACTCTGCCAGTAACCCCAGGCCATTTGCACCACCTGCTAGGCCAGCATGCGCAGAGGTAGCAAAACTAGTAGTCTGACCAACACCAGCATGATCAGGCACATGGCAGCAAAGCAACCGACTAAGTGCCCCGAATCCCGGGGTCCAGCAACAGTGTCTGCGGATGACACCACTGCTTGTTCTGCTGTTGTGCGTGTTTGCCAATCCCCTGTCCATGGCGCATGCCAAGACGCCTCCCACCCTTCACCTGTCGTTGAACACTCTCAAAAAGCACCATTAGCAAGCACGTCCACGTCCTTCTCCCAGCGCAGTCCTTGGAACGCAAGCGCAAACACACAGCTAACGCCCCACAGGCCACATTACTAAATTCACACATTTTGCAAATGCTTGCACTTGAAATGTTGCCTTTTAGGCTCCTGTTGATGGAAGCTATCCACAACCTGATGGCGGCGGCAATTCCTTGGTACTCGGTTCCCTGCCGTCATTATTTCTCCCGGTGTGCAATTCCTGCATTACAGAAGCACATGTCCCACAACATTTAGACGTGACCTCAACAACACAGTTACTGGGAAAATCCACCTATCCACGGACACGTGGACAAGTGCTAGTGGGCAGTAACGGTACCATCTTGCTGATGGCACACTGGGTTAACATGTCCTCCCAATGCCGAGGATTGCGGGCCCAGGGTCAATCAGGGTTTCCCCCACATTCTACATCTCCTGCACCTCCTCCTCCTATTCAGCATCCATTTCCGAAATGACCACATCAGTCGCAAGATGGAAGCTGTTATGTTCTGCTACCAAAGCTAAGGAAAGAGAGGAGATCTGTCCCTACTATAAGACTCAGCTGAATCCCTACGATGTAACAGGGAACCTGATCCTGCGATCAGACCTGCTAAAGTCCTAATCTAGTCTGTACGAAGACCTATAGATGTGGGGAGGAAATCCCTACAGGTACTAAGGACTGGGAGGAATATGGGACACCTCCTAACAGAAATAGTAGCAGACAGACGAACAAACAAAATAGATAGAACATAGAGGTCCGTAGACCAAGCAAACTAACAGAGTTAGATACAGAGCACAGGCTAGCCAGAAAGTAGATATACAATAAAGTCCAGCAAAGCCAGAAGGGCGGAGCAGGATTAAATAGGCCAACAAGGTCATGTGACCAGCAAAGGAAAAAAAACCTAACAGCAAGGTTCTAACAGTACCCCCCCTTCTAAGAGGATCCTCCGGATCCCCTAGGACCAGGCTTATCAGGAAATCTCCTGTGAAACGCTCTGATAAGTCTGGACGCGGAAACATCATCTGACCTCACCCAAGAGTTATCCTCGGGTCCGAAACCTTTCCAGGCCACAAGATACTGCAAACTACCTCTATACCGTCTAGAGTCAAGGATGCGAGAAATTTCATATTCCCCGTCCTCCACCACCGGAGGAACAGAGGCAGAGGCGTCACCATCCGACACGACAGCTTTTTTTAACAGAGAGACATGAAAGACCGGATTAATTCTCCAGGAGGTAGGAACCTCCAACCTAACAGCAGATTGGTTGACAACCTGAAGCACCTTAAAGGGCCCTACAAACTTGGGACCCAATTTCTTAGAAGGAATCCTCAACCGCAGATTCCTAGAGGACAACCAAACCATGTCACCAACAGCGAACAAAACCTCCTGTCGTTTCCTATCAAAGTAGTCTTTAGATTTTCTGTTGGCCTCCTGAAGATTACCACGCACATCCGTCCAAACTCTTTCCAAATCACCGGAAAAATTCTCCTCCTCAGGCACGGCAGATCCCAACTTGGAGAACGACCCAAACGACGGATGTCTCCCAGAACAACAAAAAAAAGGCGAACAACCAGCAGAAGAAGATGTATGATTGTTCAGAGCAAATTCGGCAAGTGGCAGAAACTCAGACCACCCCTCTTGATTGTCTGCCACAAAACAACGCAAGAACTGCTCAACATCCTGGTTTTTCCTTTCTGTTTGGCCATTAGATTCAGGATGGTATCCGGACGAAAACGACAAATGAATTCCCAACCTGTCACAAAAGGCACGCCAAAAACGAGCCACGAACTGAGGACCCCTATCAGAAACAATGTCAGTAGGAACGCCATGAAGTCTGACAATTTCCTTGACAAAGGCCTTAGCGAGAGTTTTAGCGCAGGGCAGTTTGACGAAGGGAACCAAGTGACACATCTTGCTAAAACGGTCCACGACCACCCAGATGACAGTAAAACCCTCAGAGGGGGGAAGGTCAGTTATAAAGTCCATAGCCAAATGTGTCCAAGGAGCACTGGGGACCTCCAAAGGACAAAGCAACCCCGCAGCAGGAGTATGTGAGGACTTGGATCTAGCACATATAGTACATTGGCGCACCCACTTAATGACTTCCTTCTGCCATCCAGGCCACCAAAAACTGCGACCCACCAGTCTCTTGGTCTCAGAGATTCCGGGATGACCTGCCAACCGAGATTCGTGACACTCAACAAACAAATCTCTCCTAAAGGTCCCAGGCACAAACAACCTCCCATGAGGAGTGTTAGATGGGGCATTCTCCTGTGCTTTAAGAATCTCATCTTCCAAAACGGAGTCTAAAGCAGCTATCACAACACCTTCTTGTAAAATGTTTTCCTCTTTCTCAGCACCGACTATGGGAGAAAAACTGCGAGACAAGGCATCCGCCTTAACATTCTTAGTACCAGGGATGTAAGTAACGGAGAAATTAAACCGCGAGAAAAACAGTGCCCACCTAGCCTGACGGGCATTCAGGCGCTTGGCAGCATCAAGATATATCAGATTTTTATGATCCGTAAGAACCTGAACGGGAAATTCCGCACCTTCCAAGAAGTGGCGCCAGTGTTCAAATGCGAGTTTAATAGCCAATAATTCCCGATTACCAATATCGTAATTCAATTCAGTCTCCGAAAATTTTTTGGAAAAAAAGGCACAAGGATGTAATCCATCCCCGTTATCCTGAGACAATACTGCGCCAACCCCCACAGAGGAAGCATCAACCTCAACCAAAAACGGCCTAGTAACATCAGGCTGCATAAGGATGGGAGCAGAGGTGAACCTCTCCTTGAGATACACAAAAGCTTCAATGGCCTCAGAAGACCACTGAACAGCATCAGCACCTTTCCTGGTGAGATCAGTCAGAGGTTTGACAATACTAGAAAAATTTTTTATGAATTTTCTATAGTAATTGGCGAAACCCAAAAACCTCTGTATCGATTTCAAACCAATAGGCCTAGGCCATTCCTGCACAGCCTGAACCTTAACCGGATCCATCTCAAAACCTTTGCTGGAGATAATGTAGCCCAAAAAACTAATTCTCTGTACAGCGAACTCACATTTCTCCAGCTTAGCAAAAAGCGAATTGTCCATTAATAACTGTAATACCTCACGCACGCTCCGCCAATGAGACTCCAGATCTGGCGAATAAATCAAAATGTCATCCAAATACACAACCACATTTTTACCAATCAAAGGTCTAAGGATGTCATTAATCAGATTCTGAAAAAATGCAGGAGCATTAGTAAGACCAAAAGGCATAACCAGATTCTCAAAATGACCCACAGGAGTGTTAAAAGCAGTCTTCCATTCATCACCCTCCTTCATGCGCAACAGATTGTATGCCCCCTTAAGGTCAATTTTAGAGAACCACTTGGCCCCCAATAACTGGTTAAACAGATCAGGAATCAATGGCAGTGGGTAAGGATTGCGTACCGTAATTTTGTTAATCTCACGGAAATCCAGACAAGGACGTAAACCACCGTCCTTTTTTTTTACAAAAAAAAATCCAACCGCCACAGGAGACTTAGAGGGCCTAATGTGACCGGCGGCCAAACTTGTCTGTATGTATTCCTCCAAAGCCTTCCTCTCAGGAATAGTAAGGTTAAATAAACGACTTTTAGGAAGAGTCGCTCCAGGGACAAATTCAATAGAACAATCATAGTCTCTATGGGGAGGCAAAACCTGCGATTCCTTCTCAGAAAAAACTCTCCAAAAATCCTGAATAGGAACAGGCAATTCTCCCCTATCCAAAGCTGCAATACGCCCGTTACAACACTTGTCATAACATTTATGGCTCCAGGATTTAATTTCACTGGTAGACCAATCCAGTACAGGATTGTGAAATTTTAACCAGGGCAAACCCAATATTACTGGAGAAGGCAAGTTATTCAACACTACCAAATCCAATTTCTCATGGTGAACACCATTAATAGTGAGAGGAAATTCACTGACCTTGAGAGTAATATTCTTCAAAGGGGAGCCATCCACAGAAACCACAGCAATGGGGGATGATAAAGGTTCAGGTTTTAAATTGAGTTTTTCCACGAATCCCCCATCAATTACATTCAATGTAGACCCGCAATCAACAAACACCCGAAATTCCATTAATTTTTCCTGAGCAATCGTGGAAGCAGCTAAAAATATACCCTTGGAATTTAAACAGGCAATACGGGCGTGACTGACCATTTTTTTTTCTTTCTTCATACGAAGCTCACAGCCTTTAATCAAATGACCAGATTTTCCGCAATAGTAACACAAGCCTTCTAAAAAACGACGATCTTTTTCTTGAGAGCGAGGTGCCACCGATCCAATCTCCATCGGTTCACCACTGTTAGTACACACATTATCATAACCAGAAACTGACATAGCAGAGGATTTGCTCTCATTAACCCTAGCACGCAGTCTCCTATCCACCCGTATAGCTAATTGCATAGCCTGTTGTAAATCCTCAGGTGTAGGATAAGCAATTAGCAGGTCTTTAACCCTTTCACTGAGCCCAGCAAGAAATAGACTTTTCAGAGCAGAATCGTTCCACCCTGTTTGAGTAGACCAACGACGAAAATGTGTACAATATTTTTCTACAGTACCAGATCCTTGTTTTAGACGTCTCAACTCAGTCTCAGCTGATGCGACACGGTCAGGATCATCATATAATAGTCCTAAAGCAGAAAAAAAACTATCCACTGATCTGAAGCATGTATCACTAGGTTGCAAAGAAAAGGCCCACTCCTGAGGCTCTTTGCGCAAAAGTGACATTATGAACCCTACGCGCTGGGATTCATCCCCAGAGGACTTGGGTCTCAAACGAAAATACAATAAGCAAGCATTTTTAAATGAAAAAAATTCTCGATGTTCACCAAAAAATAAATCCGGCAAACATACCTTAGGCTCCAAGAAATATGCTCCAGGACAGTTACTCACGTGCTGACGGAGCTCGGCCACTTCCAGAGAGAGTCCCTGCAGGTGTTTAGCCAAATCCTGAACCGACACCATGATGGAACAAAAAAAAAAAAAAAAAAAATCTTTCCTTAGAGAATTTGCAGGCTGGACTTACTGTTATGTTCTGCTACCAAAGCTAAGGAAAGAGAGGAGATCTGTCCCTACTATAAGACTCAGCTGAATCCCTACGATGTAACAGGGAACCTGATCCTGCGATCAGACCTGCTAAAGTCCTAATCTAGTCTGTACGAAGACCTATAGATGTGGGGAGGAAATCCCTACAGGTACTAAGGACTGGGAGGAATATGGGACACCTCCTAACAGAAATAGTAGCAGACAGACGAACAAACAAAATAGATAGAACATAGAGGTCCGTAGACCAAGCAAACTAACAGAGTTAGATACAGAGCACAGGCTAGCCAGAAAGTAGATATACAATAAAGTCCAGCAAAGCCAGAAGGGCGGAGCAGGATTAAATAGGCCAACAAGGTCATGTGACCAGCAAAGGAAAAAAAACCTAACAGCAAGGTTCTAACAGAAGCACTGAGGAGCTGCCTCAATGTAATCACATTGTTCAGCTCCTGCACCTCCTCTTCCAGTTCGGCATTCATCTCCGAAAGACCACATCAGTCACAAGCTGAATGCACTCCAGCACTGCCTTGGCCAAGCGACAACAGGCTGTGCTGAAGATAAAATGCTTAATGCTTAGGTGACAAACCGCCCACCGCTGCAGAGATGTTGAAAGCTGTAACACAGCAGCCTGATGTGTGACTCTCACTGATGAACATACAGCCAGGCATGGTCGTGTGTGACAATGGGCGGAACCTGGTCACGGAGAAATGACAGCTGGAGTAGAAACAGTTTCCCAAAAGTCAGTCCTTTCCCAAAAGTCAGTCCTTTCACCAAGATAAAAAATATGGCTGTGGTGAAATACAACTCACAGACAAGCAGTGGACTGGCTCTGTACCATCCCTGGCAACATTCACTTGTACTCATGTTTGTGGTTAGGCGGTCCTTCCCAATGAGTCCACTGGGGAGGGCACGGGTAATGTTGTGGGACCCGTGCTTGTGGAAGGCGGAAACGACACCGGGAGAAATAGTGGAAGCTTGGGACAGAGTATGGACACCCGGCCGCCTCCATGAGGTTGTGGATAGCTTCTGCCTCCATGAGCCTAAAATGCCACATTTCAAGTGCAAGCAGCTTTAGAGGCCTTCCTGGCAGAACTGACAGCTGGAGTGTGTACGATTTCTCAAGTCCTTTCACCAAGATAAAGAATATGGCTGTGGTGAAATACAACTCTAAGACAAAAAGCTGTGGACTGGCTCCGTACCGTCCCTGGTCACATTCACTTGACGACGTGTTTGTGATTAGACGGCCCTTCCCAGTAAGTGCATTGGGGAGGGCATGGGTAATGTTGTGGGACCCCTGCTTGTGGAAGGCGGAGACGACACTGAGAGAAATAGTGGTGGCTTGGGATAGAATATGGACACCCGGCCGCCGCCATGAGATTGTGGATAGCTTCTGCCTCCATCAGCCTAAAAAGCCACATTTCAAGTGAAAGCAGCATTAGAGGACTTCCTGGGAGAAATGACAGCTGGAGTAGATACAGTTTCCCAAGTTCTTTCACCAGGCTAAAGAATATGGCTGTGGTGAAATACAACTCTCAGAAAAAAAGCTGTGGATGGCTCCGTACCGTCCCTGGCCAGATTCACTTGACCACGTGTTTGTGGTTAGGCATTCCTTTCCCGTAAGTGCACTGGGGAGGGCACGGGTAATATTGTGGGACCCCGCTTGTGGAAGGCGGAGATGACACCAGGAGAAATAGTGCCGGCTATGGACCGAGTATGGACACCCGGCCACCGCCATGAGGTTGTGGACAACTTCCACCTCCACAAGCCTAAAAGGCCACATTTCAGTGCAAGCAGCTGTCAACAATTTGGCAGTATAGTTTTGCAGCCTGTGGGTGAATGGGTGGCTGCATACTTGCGCTTGCATTCTAAGGAATGGGGTAGGGACAACTCAATGCTGCACTGGGACAAGGACGTGGACGGTGATTGTTGCAAGTCTCCAATGACAGGTGCATGGCGGGAGGCATCTTTGCATGCATGAAGGATCAAATATGATGGGCACACTTTTAAGCAGTGACCTGGGAGTCAGAGATGCTTCCAGGGGTCTTTCCCATGCTGTTCCCATATCTTTTCAGCACTGTGTGCATGTGTCTGATGATGTGTCACACACCACATGGCCAGATAAGGTTGTAAAATGTTAAAATGACATTTCCCAGTGAATGCATTTGTCTTTGTTGAAAGCAATGCAAAAGTAAAAAAACGCATCAAAAACATAGCCCAAGGTGAGGAGGAGCATTTTTGTTTTTGGTTATTTATTTTGCCTTATATACAAGTCATTACCCTGGAAAGGATGTTCCTTAACTTTTTTTTTCAGGAAAATCCATTTTGGTTTTGTTTTTTTATGTTTTATTGTGAGTCCGTAAAAATGGTGTAATACTCTGACCACATTGTTCACAGCATTGACCCCTGGAGTCAGATGCTTTCATACGTCTTTTCCATGCTGTTCCCATGTCATTCAGCGCTGTTCCTATTGATTTGGGCAATTTTTAGGCCCTTGCAGCCCTCCGGGGAGGGGGGCGCCGGAAAAATGCTTGAGTTTCCCATAGACTTACATTGGGCTCGTTGCTCAGCACCCGAGCATTACGATTTGCTCGACCTGAGCAACAATCACCCAAGCATTTTAGTGCTTGCTCATCACTAATGATGATGCCTTGTATTCACTGTAAAAGTAAGAAAAATGTTCATTTTGCAATATATAATATATCTATAGAGGACCGCAATCAGTATTATCTGGACCCCATAGATAAAAGCAGTCTGTTTCCCTAAATTCTGAGTTTGAACATCATCATCTATCATACAGGGCACTTTTATTTTAAAATTGAAGCAACTTCAGGGTAATGGCTGAGAACCAAAAGATTTGTTTTGGTCCATTTGTCTGAGCTCATGGTTGCATTATCATTAGTCCTAAAGGTGACCCTGAAACTATTCTTCTGAGAATTCACTATAACGTCTCGCTCTCACTTGCGATTTGAGATGAGCGGTGTTCGACTAGAACTGTTAGCCAATCTCAAATTCGAGCTGTTTTGGGTGGTGTTAGAGTTGTTCGACGAACCCGAACGATTTGCAAAAAATTCGACTGTTCGAGGTTATGTTCGATAACTGTTCATGCACCAAAAGCGTGTCCTGCATGTCTGGCGCTATTTAGAGCACCAATCATGCAGGGATTGTCTGCCACTCACTGTAATGCCACAGCCATGGTGGTTGTGGCATTACAGTGATTGCCCAAATCGATGGGAACAGTGCCAACAGTGAAACATGAAAAGCCGGCAATTCAGCAGCGGCATACACCGGTACCCGACAATTTAGAACAGAAGGAATAGAGAATCACACATAGATTAGATAGATAGAAACATGTCAGTCACATATATATGAAGTACAGTGACAGTGTTGATTACTGTACTTGTCATTTAGTGTTAAAATAAAGGATTTATTTAAAAAAAAATTGGCGTGGGGTTCCCCATAATTTTAGGCTCTAGCGGAGGTTAAGCAGACGGCTGGGGCAGATGTTTGAAGCCTGGGAAGGGGGTAATACCCACGGAGCTTCCCAGGCTACTAATATCAGCCCCCAGCTGAATACCTAGCCTTTACTAGCTATTAAAATGGGGGACGCCCCCTAAAAAATGATGTGGGGTCCCCCCTATTTTAATAGCTAGCAAAGGCAAGGCAGACAGCTGGGGGCTGATATTAATATCCCAGGAAGGGTGCCATGAATATTGGCCCCCTCCCAGGCTAAAAACACCAGCCGTCAGCCACCCCAGAAATGGCACATCCATAGGATGCGCCAATTCTGGCACTTAGCCTCGCTCTTCCCACTGCCCTGTAGCGGTGGCAGTGGGGTAATAGGGCTGGGGTTGATGTCAGCTTATAATGCCAGCTGACATCAAGCCCAGGTTAGTAATGGAGAGGCGTCTATAAGACACCCCCATTACTAACCCCATAGTCAAAGTTAAAAAAACACCAACACCCAGAATAAAGTCCTTTAATTGAAATAAAGACACAATTCTTTATTGTTCTAAATTAAACCATACTTACCATCACGCCCATTCCAGCTGAAGCCAATGTCTTCTGCAATAAAAATAAAATAATAAAGCAACATCATCCTTACCTTTCCATGGTTCCCACGACGGCTTCAGCTCTGCTACATTCACATAACAGGCTGGATCACAGCAGAACGCTGCCATCCAGCTTGCCATACCGCACACACTGAGAAGCTCAGGCATGCTTGCGCTCCTCAGTGTCTCGGTGTGACGGCATAAAGATGAGCCGAGTTCATGTCCAATGAACTCGGCTCACCTCAGGCACGTCACTGACAGCGTGGGAAAATTCTCCTGCACTCAGCGCTTCAGCATGAGAATTCTCTCACGCTGTCAGTGACGTGCATGAGGTGAGCTGAGATAATTGGACATGAACTCACCTCATGCACGTCACTGACAGAGTGGGAAAATTCTCACGCTGAAGCGCTGAGTGCAGGAGAATTTTTCCACGCTGTCAGTGACGTGCATGAAGTGAGCTGAGTTCATTGGACATGAGTAGAGATGAGCGTTGTTCTACTCGAACTGTTCGCCAATCTCAAATTCGAGCTGTTTTGGGCGGTGTTCGAGCCGTTCGGCGAACACGAACAATTTGAGAAAAATTCGGCTGTTCGAGGTTATGTTCGATAACTGTTCGTGCACCAAAATCATAACTGGATTTTTTCTCAGTAATGATGAAAATTAATGTTAATACGCAGTTTGAGTGTACAGCGGGGTGGGGGGAGGGGCAGGGGATGGATCTCTGCAGGAACAATGAAGATCTCCATTTTTTTTTCTCTTTCCCGCATTTGCAGTGGGGAGGTGCAATCTGTCAGCCTATCAGCAGCGCACACACGGAGCGAAGTGCTTGTTTTCACACAAGCAAGGGCATGTGTCATTGGCAGTGTATGTCACATGTCCTTGCCCTATAAGACCAAGCCATTTTCCCCGTTTCTCACTGCTGCAGCTGCGTGTTAGACTGCACCGCTGTTGCTGTGTGCGCTATACCTTTGTTAATTTCAAGCCAATTTTCGCACAAATCTACAGATAGCTTGGGAGTAGGGAATAGTTGTGATTGCAGTCCTTTTAAGGACTAGGTTACAGCATTTCCTACGACTTTTATCAGGCAGGTCTGTGCTCTTAAATAGATAGGTTGTGGGAGTAAAGACTAATTGTAATTGCAGTCCTTTTCAGGACTAGGTTACATCAGTTCCTATCAGTTTTTGCCAGGCAGGTCTGTGCCAGTGCTGTGCAAGTTTTTTTTCACAGCATTTGGCTGAATCTAGCAAAGCTAATCCTTTTTGGCCTATTGCAGAGTGTGTTAGTCAGTGGAGTAGCCTATCTGTGTTGCAAGATATACCACCTGTGTATAGAATACCAATTTTTTTACTGCACCTAGTGAAGTAAAATCTTTTGGGCATAGCATCATTCTATTAGTCCATCTATACTGACCTCCATCAGGTTGCAAATTGAATATAATTTTTTTCTGCATCTAGTTCTGAAAAAATATTGGGCTTCTAGCTGTGTGTGGGACTTGTTGTACTAGTCCATCTATACTGACCTCCATCAGGTTGCAAACTGCATATATTTTTTTCTTCATCTACCTCTGAAAAAATATTGGGCTTCTAGCTGTGTGTGGGACTTGTTCTATTAATCCATCTATACAGACCTCCATCAGGTTGCAAACTGAATATATTTTTTTCTGCATCTACCTCTGAAAAAATATTTGGCCTTCTAGCTGTGTGTGGGACTTGTTCTATTAGTCCATCTATACTGACCTCCATAAGGTTGCAAACTGAATATAATTTTTTTCTGCATCTACCTCTGAAAAAATATTTGGCCTTCTAGCTGTGTGTGGGACTTGTTCTATTAGTCCATCTATACTGACCTCCATAAGGTTGCAAACTGAATATAATTTTTTTCTGCATCTACTTCTGAAAAAATATTTGGCCTTCTAGCTGTGTGTGGGACTTGTTCTATTAGTCCATCTATACTGACCTCCATAAGGTTGCAAACTGAATATAATTTTTTTCTGCATCTACCTCTGAAAAAATATTTGGCCTTCTAGCTGTGTGTGGGACTTGTTCTATTAGTCCATCTATACTGACCTCCATCAGGTTGCAAATTGAGTATAATTTTTTCCTGCATCTAGCTCTGAAAAAATATTGGGCTTCTAGCTGTGTGTGGGACTTGTTGTACTAGTCCATCTATACTGACCTCCATCAGGTTGCAAACTGCATATATTTTTTTCTTCATCTACCTCAGAAAAAATATTGGGCTTCTAGCTGTGTGTGGGACTTGTTCTATTAATCCATCTATACAGACCTCCATCAGGTTGCAAACTGAATATATTTTTTTCTGCATCTACCTCTGAAAAAATATTTGGCCTTCTAGCTGTGTGTGGGACTTGTTCTATTAGTCCATCTATACTGACCTCCATAAGGTTGCAAACTGAATATAATTTTTTTCTGCATCTACCTCTGAAAAAATATTTGGCCTTCCAGCTGTGTGTGGGACTTGTTCTATTAGTCCATCTATACTGACCTCCATCAGGTTGCAAATTGAATATAATTTTTTTCTGCATCTACCTCTGAAAAAATATTGGGCTTCTAGCTGTGTGTGGGACTTGTTGTACTAGTCCATCTATACTGACCTCCATCAGGTTGCAAACTGAATATATTTTTTTCTTCATCTACCTCTGAAAAAATATTGGGCTTTTAGCTGTGTGTGGGACTTGTTCTATTAATCCATCTATACAGACCTCCATCAGGTTGCAAACTGAATATATTTTTTTCTGCATCTACCTCTGAAAAAATATTGGGCTTCTAGCTGTGTGTGGGACTTGTTGTATTAGTCCATCTATACTGACCTCCATAAGGTTGCAAACTGAATATAATTTTTTTCTGCATCTACCTCTGACAAAATATTTGGCCTTCTAGCTGTGTGTGGGACTTGTTCTATTAGTCCATCTATACTGACCTCCATAAGGTTGCAAACTGAATATAATTTTTTTCTGCATCTACTTCTGAAAAAATATTTGGCCTTCTAGCTGTGTGTGGGACTTGTTCTATTAGTCCATCTATACTGACCTCCATAAGGTTGCAAACTGAATATAATTTTTTTCTGCATCTACCTCTGAAAAAATATTTGGCCTTCTAGCTGTGTGTGGGACTTGTTCTATTAGTCCATCTATACTGACCTCCATAAGGTTGCAAACTGAATATAATTTTTTTCTGCATCTACCTCTGAAAAAATATTTGGCCTTCTAGCTGTGTGTGGGACTTGTTCTATTAGTCCATCTATACTGACCTCCATAAGGTTGCAAACTGAATATAATTTTTTTCTGCATCTACCTCTGAAAAAATATTTGGCCTTCTAGCTGTGTGTGGGACTTGTTCTATTAGTCCATCTATACTGACCTCCATAAGGTTGCAAACTGAATATATTTTTTTTCTGCATCTCCCTCTGCAAAAATATTTGGCCTTCTAGCTGTGTGTGGGACTTGTTCTATTAGTCCATCTATACTGACCTCCATAAGTTTGCAAACTGAATATAATTTTTTTCTGCATCTACCTCTGAAAAAATATTGGGCTTCTAGCTGTGTGTGGGACTTGTTCTATTAATCCATCTATACAGACCTCCATCAGGTTGCAAATTGAATATAATTTTTTTCTGCATCTAACCCAGCCAATAGTTTTGGCCTAATACCACAGTTTGGCCACTCAGCTCTGCTCGGTTCCCATCCATTGTTTTTTTGTGCAAACAACTCCAGAGTTGTGAATTAGTTAACCACCAAAATGAGTGGAAAAAGGCCTGCTGCTGGTGGAAAGGGGAATAGGCGTGTTGGGAAGGGGAAAAAAGGTTGTGTCCGTGGGGTAGGTGTTAAAGCAACAGTAACATCTGCAGAAGAAAGACCATCTTCCAGCCAAACTAAAATGTCTACTTCTTTTAGCGGACAATGTGATAAGATCCCTTTCTTACGGCCACGCCAATCGCTACAAATTCCAGATGAGGCACAAAAACAGCAGGTGCTTCAACGGATATCAAGTGCTCCTTTAAGTGGGCTCTCCTCCACATCAACTTCAACATCACAAATACTCCAGTCCTCAAAGGTGTCACCCAAATCGCACTTGCTTCCTCACAGCTCCCAAATCTCCAGCTGCCCGTCGGAGTATGAGGTAGAACAGATGGTTGAGTCTGCAGAGCTGTTTACTCATACTATAGCCTGGGAATCAGAGGTCGACTCCAGCGCTTCTGTGAATCCAGACGAGGAAATGATCTGCACTGATGCCCAGAATCTTTATGAGTCGGATCCAGGACCAGACGCAGAAGGTTCTGACCATAATGTAGACCCTCATTCCCAAACTGTAACTCCTGTTGGTGGAGACAATGAGGAAGACGATGATAAGACTCAAATACCTGATTGGAGCGACAACTTTAGTTTTTTGGCAGGGCAGGAACAGGTTGGCTCTGAGGGCGACGGGTGTGATAACACACAGGGTGATGATGATGAGGTTGGAGATCCCACTTACTGTCAACCCACAGTCAGCCAAGAGATGAGGTCAGCAGAGGAGGTGGAGGAAGATGCTAGTGACGACGAGGTCAGGTTGCGCCTTCCTGGACAGAGACGTAGTACTGGAAGCACGTCAACAACTGCATCCTCAAACACAACTCTGCCTCTCACCACAAGTCGTGGTGGCTCTTCAGGTCGCATGAGTGCTAAGCCTTGCATAGCCTGGGCATTTTTTCAGATCGATAAAGATGACCCAACTCGTGTTATCTGTAACATTTGTCAGCAAAAGCTAAGTAGAGGCCAAAAAATACATAGTTTGAGTACTTCATGCATGAACCGGCACATGGACATGAAGCATAAGTTGCAGTGGGAAGCTCAGTGTGCTACAATGCGGCCTAGCCGGCCGGGCCAACCACCGTCTGCCATATCTTGTGCATCCGCGGCCTCTTCATCCTCTGTGACTGGGGGGACAGCAGTCAATCCTGTTTTGGGGCGCAGACCTGCCACCTCTTTACCCGCAACAGCCAGCGTGATTGGCAGGTCATCATTTTCTTTGGAGGTGGTAACACCAGCTGGTCTTGAGCGCTGTCCGACATCGATAGCACCACCTTTGGATCAAGGCAACCTAACATGTCCGCCTGCATCTTCCTCACAGACCGGCAGTTTGCCGGGGACACCCTTATCAACCCCGTCTAAGCACAATAGCCAGCCCTCGGTCCCTCAGATGTGGACAAGTAAAAGACCATTTCCTCCTAGCCATGAGAAAGCTAAGAGGTTGAATTTCACCATCTGCAAGCTCTTGGCTACAGAAATGCTGCCTTTCCGCCTGGTGGACACAGAGGATTTTCGAGACCTTATGTCCGTCGCAGTGCCCCAGTACCAGATGCCCAGTCGGCACTACTTCTCAAAGAAAGGTGTGCCTGCGCTCCACCAGCATGTCGCACACAACATCACCGCTTCTTTGAGAAACTCTGTGTGTGACAGGGTGCATTTCACCACAGACACTTGGACGAGTAGGCATGGACAGAGGCGTTACATGTCGCTGACTGGGCACTGGGTAACTATGGTGACAGCAGGACAAGGGGCTGCTGTCCAAGTCTTGCCGTCCCCACGAGTTGTGCGTCAATCCTCTTTATGTCATTTTTCCTCCACTGCTTCTGCCTCCTCAACCTCCTCTCGGTCTTCCACCTGCACCCAAAGCCTGTCTGGTCATGCCACAAGCTTTCTAACTGCGCAGAAGGGATCCTGCACACCTCCTTACTATGCTGGCAGTAGGGCTCAACGTCATCAGGCGGTTTTTACATTGAAATGTCTGGGAAATGTGAGTCACACAGCTGAGGAGTTGTGGTCAGCTCTGGAGAACCAATTTCATGAATGGTTGTCTCCACTGGACCTGAAACCAGGGAAGGCCGTGTGCGACAATGCTGCAAACCTGGGTGCGGCCCTTCGCCGGGGCAATGTCACACACGTGCCTTGTATGGCTCACGTGTTGAACCTGGTTGTCCAGCAATTTTTAGCCCACTATCCCAGACTAGATGGCCTTCTGCAGAGGGCACGGTCGCTGTGTGCTCACTTCCGCCGTTCGCATCCCGCAGCTCAGCGACTTACATCTCTACAGAAGTCGTTGGGCCTGCCACTTCACCGGCTAAAATGCGATGTGCCTACCCGGTGGAATTCAACTCTGCACATGTTGCAGCGACTGTGGCAGCACCGACAAGCCCTGGTGCAATACGTTCTGACGTATAGCCTGGGCCAACGAGATTCAGAGGTGGGGCAAATCACGCTGGAGGAGTGGTCTCAGATCAGGGACCTATGCACCCTTCTGCACAGTTTTGAAATGGCGACGAAGATGTTTAGTGCTGACGATGCCATTATCAGCATGACTATTCCGGTGATTTACATGCTGGAGCACATGTTAAACAGAATTCGGAGTCAGGTGGTGGCACAAGAGGAGGTGGAGGAAGTAGAGGAGGAGGAGTTGTATGCGGAAGGGCTAACATCTGCAAGGTCCAGACGGTCGGCAGCACCAGGACGGCAGGCATGTGAGGGTGGGGGAGATGATTTTACCAGGGCGCATGGTAGCAGCCAAACTAGTGAGGAAGGTGCAGGAGCCCAGGAAGAAGTGGAGGACGAACTGATGGAAGACTCATCAGATGAGGGAGACCTTGATCACATTTCTGTTGTGCGAGGTTGGGGGGAGAGGACAGAGGAAGGAAGCATGATTGTTACCTCGCCACCAACACAACAGGGACTTGGTGCTCCTGGATGCGCAACACACATGAGTGCCTTCTTGCTGCACTACCTGCAACATGACCCTCGAATTGTGAGAATTAGAAATAATCCTGACTACTGGGTTGCCACACTGTTAGATCCCCGGCACAAAAGTAAATTTGCAGAAATTATTCCTGCCATAGAAAGGGATGCACGCATGCAGGAGTATCAGCAGAGACTGTTGCAGAATCTTACATGTGCTTTTCCACAAAATACCAGTGGTGCACGTAGTGAATCTCACAGTTCCAACTTGCCAACCGTGGGACCGTCAAGTGTTCAGCACTCAAACCGTAACAGAACCACAGTATCTGCTGGTAACATCAATTTTGCGGAATCATTTCACCACTTTTTTAGCCCATCCTTTGCAAGGCCACAGGAGAAAAGAAGTCTGACACATAGTCAACGCCTAGAGACGATGGTACAGGAGTATCTCCAAGTAAACATTGAAGCCACGACTGTGTCACTGGACCCTTGCTCTTTTTGGGCTTCCAATCTGGATAAATGGCCGGAGCTAGCCACTTACGCCTTGGAGATCTTGTCATGCCCCGCAGCCAGCGTTCTGTCTGAACGTGTGTTCAGCGCTGCTGGTGGTGTGCTGACAGATAAGCGCACGCGGCTCTGTACTGATAATGTAGACAGACTCACGTTCATAAAGATGAACAAATCATGGATTCGAAATGACTTTTCTACCCCTGTGTCATCCTGGGGAGAGAAAAAGCTTGATGATTGGTTAAAATCACCCTACCAACCGTTTTAAGCTTTCAAATTACTAATCATGTTTATCTGTATCTTGGCTGGAAAATAATTTGGGCTTTGTAGCAGTGTGCAGCACTGATTCTATTAGGCCATCTATAATAAGCTCCACCAGATTTAAAATTACTAATCATGTTTATCTGTATCTTGACTGGAAAATAATTTGGGCTTTGTAGCAGTGTGCAGCACTGATCCTATTAGGCCATCTATACTAAAGCTTCACCAGATTTAAAATTAATAATAATTTTTATCTGCATCTAGCCCGGAAAATAATTTTGGGGCTCCGAGATGCGCAAGACACATAAGTGCCTTCTTGCTGCACTACCTGCAACATGACCCTCATATTGTCAGAATTCGAAGTAATCATGACTACTGGGTTGCCACACTCTTAGATCCCCCAAACTTTTCGATCAACCTTTTCATTTTAATAAAGACCAAAAAATGGTCATTTTTGAAATTATAAGCATTAGCAGTTTGTTAGAAACTGAAATCAAACAGTTTTCAACTCAAAACTTTATTCTAGGTGATGTTACAGTTTCACATAGGACCCCTTGTTCGAAAGGAGCTTCTGAACTCTCTCGTCCATTGAATTTGTCAGGTTTTGGATGGTTTCTGCTTCAATTGTTTTGCATGAGGACAGAATACCCTCCCAGAGCTGTTGCTTAGATGTGAACTGCCTCCCGCCATCATAGACACTCCTTTTAATGATGCTCCAAAGGTTCTGAATGGGGTAGAGGTCAGGGGAGCATGGGGGTCACACCATAAGTTTGTCCCCTTTTATGCCCATATCAGCCAGAGATGCAGATGTTTTATGTGCAGCATGAGATGGTGCATTATCATGCAGAAAACTGATCTTGCTGTGAAATACACGGTTCTTCTTCTTGAACCATGGCAGGAAGTGCTGTTTGAGAAAATCCACATACATTATGGAGTTCATCTTTAGCGCCTTCAGGGATCCTAAAGGGGCCGACAATCTCTCTCCCCATGATTCCAGCCCAAAACATTACTCTACCTCCTCCTTGTTGGCGCTGTAGCCGTGTTTGCGTGGGGTGTCCATCAACCAGCCATCCTCCACTCCATCCATCTGGACCACCGAGCGCTGCACGGCACTCATCCGTGAACAAAACAGTTTTGAAATCAGTCTTCATGTAATGTTTGGCCCACTGGAGCCGTTTCTGCTTGTGTGAAGTGGATAGAGGAGGTCGACAGGATGGCGTATGCACAGCTGCAAACCTCTGAAGGACCCTGCATCTTGTTGTTCGGGGGACGTTGGAGGCACAAGCAGCTTCAAAAACTTGTCTGCTGCTATGACAAGGCTTTTTTGCCGCTGCTCTTTCAACCTGACGTAATTGCCTGTAGGAAAGAGTCCTCAATTTGCCCTTATCAGCACGCACACGTGTGTACTGTGAATCAGCTACATACTTCTTGATTGCCAAGACACTTCATCCTGATCATCGCACAATGTTGATTGTAGTCATGCCTTGACCTAAACACTCCACAATTTGTTGCTTCTCAGCAGCCGACACATCCTTTTTCTTTCCCATTTTGGCAGAAAATGTAGGCTGCTTAATAATGTGAGAGAGCCTTCTTAAGTAGTCTTACCTTTCATTGGACACACCTGCCAAACTAATTAGCACAGGTGTCTGCAATTGCTTACAGTAATATAAAGAGCCCTGACACACATCACCATCAATGAGTTTAACTGACAAACAAACATATTCTTCCCTTATCACTCCTAAACACTTTTTGCATAATAATTTGGAACGCAGTGTACATGTGCTTTTCCACAAAACACCAGTGGTTCACGTAGTGAATCTTACAGTTCTAACTTGCCAACCGTGGTCTGTATGGAGTTGTTCAATAAAGGGCCCAAAATTTAGATAACATAGATGGGAGAGGTCTCTATGAATAGGAATTCCTAAGTATTTGATACCCTGTGAGGGCCAGGCAAAGGGAAAGTTGGACTGGATGGAATCCTATATGGATTTGGGGAGGGAGACATCGAGGGCCTCAGACTTCGCTGCATTGATTTTAAAATTTGACCATGTAACAAAGTGATCTATTTCAGCCATAACAGCATGGATGGATATATGTGATTGAGTGATATTACTAGGACATCATCAGCAAATAGAGAGCACTTGTACTCGGTGCCTCCCACCTCAATCCACCTAATATTGGGGTTATGGCGAATTGATGAAAGCAGGTGCTCCGTCACTAGGATGTATAAGAGAGGGGACAGAGGACATCCCTGCCTTGTCCCATTGGTGATTGTGAAAGGTGATGAAAATGTTCTGACGCACCCCCTGGGCCTTGGGACACCCGGAGCCGGACCCTTTTTGGTGGATGCTGGTGGTTGTAGTCTTCGTGGCGGCGACCCGGTTCCGTGGATCAGGGTGGTCAAACCAGTGGCGGAACTATTTATGTGGTTTTGATGTTTAAATGTCCGACTACGCCACCCGTGGATTGCGGTCAGAGTGAACCGCCGCTACAGGGCAGACCGCTGAGGCTGGTGTTGTGGGTGCAGCAGAGAGTAGCATAACTCCCCACGGGAGGAGTATAGCCTCAGGGCAGTGTATGCGGAGGATGGGGGTGATGGTGCAGGGCAGCAGCAGTAACGACATGGAGTCAGTGATGCAGTTCAGGGCCTTTACTCACAGTTCTTATTATCCAGACCACGTCTGCAGGTAACGGCTGCCCACGTCGTACTGTGCTCACCAGGTGAGGGGCTCAGACAACTCCCAGATAACTTTGGAGCGCTTCACAGGACCCCCTTTGTGTGTCCTTTGTCTGGCCTTTCTTACCAACACTTGTGTCCGGCTGCCTCGGGCCTCCTCTTGGTAAACTTGGCGCCAGTTTCCCTGACCCTATGTGGTGCCTTCCTAGCGGGTGTAGCGAGGGGCTGCGCCACATAAAATGTCAGAGCCTCCGGTTTCTAGCTGAGGGTCGTTTCCTGCCTCCACTAGTTCGGGGACCGGTCTCCCCCTTTGGCCTGACCCCTCCACGCAGGTGGATTCGGGCGTGCGGTGGCGACTCGCCCGTCCGCACCCCTGGGATCCCTTCATTCCTCGTTCCTGGAGCCTTCTCCGCTCCTCTTCCTTCCTTCTCCCTCTTCCAGGCCTGGGCCTCTGTTACTAGGCCCGCCCCCGGAGCAGAGCTCATGCAGAGCCCCTGCTCCCTGCCACTTCTGCTCAGACTTCTCTGCACTGAACTAAGATGGTGCCCACCTTTTATACTCCCTTCTCAATGCACCCAGGAACTGCTTCCTCCCTGCTCCTGCACTACAGGGTTCCCCTTCCTCAGTGTTCCCTCCCCCCACTCCAGCCAGGGACAGGGACTGTCGTGCCCATCTCAGGAGCATATTGGTCGCCCTGCCCCACGACAATGTGGTGTAATGCATGCAGGTGTCGGGTCCTGATCCACACTCCATCCTTACCTGAGAGTGAGATATCACACCTCTGGGTGAGGTGCAATACCTCTGTAGCAACCGAGCCCTCAGGGTGCTACAGTTCCATTTATCTTCAGCCTAGGTGACGTATTGTGATACAGGGCCGTGATTTTGGCTATAAAAGGGTCCCCTAGACACCTACCCCAAGCTTTTTAAGAGAATCATATATGGCGTGCCAGGAGACTCTATGGAATGCTTTCTCAGCATCCAACGAGAGTATCTACTTACAAATTTTTAACTGCATCTAGCCCAGGAAATACTTTGTGCCTAGTAGCAGTGTCTGCTAGTCAGCGGATTATCCCGGCTGTTAAGCAAGCTACACCACCTGTAGTTTGGACACTTAATTTTTTCAAAGGAAATGCTTCGGGACCACGGGATACTCAGTGAAGAGCATCAGGAGGCACCCCAAGGCATAGGGGCTGGGACTGGCAGTAGGATGCCTTGCGGTGGACAGCCGAGCTCGATCCTTA
The DNA here is from genome assembly GCF_046119375.1 of Phyllobates terribilis. Lineage (NCBI taxonomy): Eukaryota > Metazoa > Chordata > Amphibia > Anura > Dendrobatidae > Phyllobates > Phyllobates terribilis. Next base: position 343,357,458 of record NW_027362769.1, on the reverse strand, counting down.
TAAAAGCTTTTTAACTGCAGCAGCTTTAGTGGACGCTACTGGAGCTGGAATTACGCGGCTGCTGGCATGAGACTTGCCCTCCAATAGATCCTTGTAAATGGATTTAAAGTGTATTCATTCAAATTAGAGAGACAATTTAAATTAAAAAACTTAGAGCTGCCTCCACCACAGGGGGGCTCGCTCGACCCACCAGCGGACAGGCACCAGTATTGGGAGAAGGGGGCTGGCCATCAGGGTTCACCGCGGCTCTGGCACAAACCCGGCGACACGGAGGTGGCACGGGCAGGAGCGGACTGAACGTGTCGGCTTCTCACTTTTTGGATTTTAGAAGGGCATGACATGCCTATATCTGTTAAATGAAAAAATCACCGCACAGCTGTTGATGAGTGGTGCTCGAGTAGGGGCCGAACCCGTAACATATAAGAATAACCTCGGCACTCAATGGATATGCAAAGAAGGTAATTTTATTATGCAGTCCACACAAAAAATAAACGTTTCGGTCACAGTTGACCTTCATCAGTATTGCTGCAAAATAAGTAGATGCAGTCAGAAAATAATAAAATGAAAACAAAATAATACATTCAAGGATTATAACATAAAGTATAAATGCAACTCAATGGGATCTGGGAAGGAAAGTGGAATAAGGGTGGAGGAGGATGTAGGGTAGAGGAGGATGTAGTTAATAGAGGCGGAAGAAAACATACCAAGAGGAAGGAGAAGGTGTATGTGGCTGGATGGTCCAGAAGAAAGGTTTCTGGAGTTACCTGTGTAAAAGTATATGCAGAGGTAAGGCGCCAGGTATAATGGAGACACACAGTCTAAAAGACATAGTAAAAATACCTGAATAGTAGTAGAAGTAGTAGTGAATGAGGAGAACTGTATAACGCGGTATCCCCCGTTCGTATGATATGGACAAAAGGTAACAAGGCTTCCTGGAAGCGTATAAATTTAAAGAGGTGAGACGCTTGCTGAAGAGCAGTGTATGTCCAGGGAGAGACAGTACTATACCTGGGTGAAGAGGGCAGAGCTACGCGGTATCCCCCGCTAGTAGAAGGCACAGGTAAGAGGTGTGGAGGGTCCCTATTTATATATGTAGTGAGAGGAACGAGGCGCTGCGGAGCGCGCTAGAGCGGAAGAGGAAGTGACGTCACCGGATGTGACGCGTGCGGTCCAGAGGCTTGCGTTCCACCAACAGGAAGTGTCCCCTCCAGTCCCCTCCTCCGTTTCCTTGACTACTGCGCTTGCCCAGATCTCCTGATTCTCTCGGCCGGTCACTTCCTGTTGGTGGAACGCAAGCCTCTGGACCGCACGTGTCACATCCGGTGACGTCACTTCCTCTTCCGCTCTAGCGCGCTCTGCAGCGCCTCGTTCCTCTCACTACATATATAAATAGGGACCCTCCACACCTCTTACCTGTGCCTTCTACTAGCGGGGGATACCGCGTAGCTCTGCCCTCTTCACCCAGGTATAGTACTGTCTCTCCCTGGACATACACTGCTCTTCAGCAAGCGTCTCACCTCTTTAAATTTATACGCTTCCAGGAAGCCTTGTTACCTTTTGTCCATATCATACGAACGGGGGATACCGCGTTATACAGTTCTCCTCATTCACTACTACTTCTACTACTATTCAGGTATTTTTACTATGTCTTTTAGACTGTGTGTCTCCATTATACCTGGCGCCTTACCTCTGCATATACTTTTACACAGGTAACTCCAGAAACCTTTCTTCTGGACCATCCAGCCACATACACCTTCTCCTTCCTCTTGGTATGTTTTCTTCCGCCTCTATTAACTACATCCTCCTCTACCCTACATCCTCCTCCACCCTTATTCCACTTTCCTTCCCAGATCCCATTGAGTTGCATTTATACTTTATGTTATAATCCTTGAATGTATTATTTTGTTTTCATTTTATTATTTTCTGACTGCATCTACTTATTTTGCAGCAATACTGATGAAGGTCAACTGTGACCGAAACGTTTATTTTTTGTGTGGACTGCATAATAAAATTACCTTCTTTGCATATCCATTGAGTGCCGAGGTTATTCTTATATGCCTATATCTGTGTCTCCCCCTCCTTTTACTCCTCCACCTCTTTTCTTTTCTCATGACTATATGTACTTGTCACTTTTCCATGTGTTAGTTGTGTCTTCTGAGCAGTTTGTCAGCTTTTGGACACCTTTGAAGGTGTTTTCTATGTGTTTCTATGTGTTTTTGTTTGCCTGCCATTGGTTTTAACGGTGTTCGAAGGTGTTCGACGACAGTTCGACGAACAGTTCGGCGAACACACGGGTGTTCGACGAACCGAACCGAACTCGAACACTACGGGGGTGGCTCAACACTAGACATGAGCTCACCTCATGCACGTCACTGACAGTGTAGGAGAATTATCACGCTGAAGCGCTGAGTGCAGGACAATTTTCCCACGCTGTCAATGACGTGCATGAGGTGAGCCGAGTTCATTGGACATGAGCTCACCTCATGCACGTCACTGACAGCGTGGGAAAAATCTCACGCTGAAGCGCTGAATGCAGGAGAATTTTCCCACGCTGTCAGTGACGTGCATGAGGTGAGCCGAGTTCATTGGACTTGAACTCGGCTCATCTGGATGCCGTCACAGCGAGACACTGAGGAGCGCAAGCATGCCTGCGCTTCTCAGTGTCTGTGGGATGACAGGCTGGATGGCAGCTTTCTGCTGTGGTCCAGCCTGTCATCTCGATGTAGCAGAGCTGAAGCTGTGTTGGGAACCATGGAAAGGTAAGGATGATGGTGCTTTATTATTTTTCTTTTATTGCAGGAGATCGTTGGCTTCAGCTGGAATGGGCATGATGGTAAGTATGGTTTAATTTAGAACAATAAAGAATTGTGTGTTTATTTCAATTAAAGGACTTTTTTCTGGGTGTTGTGTTTTTTTTAAATACTTTTCTAGAAATTCATGGTGGTCATGTCTAATATTGGCGTGACCCCATGAATTTCGGGCTTAGGGCCAGCTGATAATGCCAAGCTGGCCCTAACCCCTTTATTACCCAGTGAGCTACTGCACCAGGGCCCTGGATGAGTTGGGTACAGCGCCAGAAGATGGCGCTTCTATGAACGCGTCATTTTCCGGGGTGGCTGCGGACTGCAATTTGCAGCAGGGGGGCCCAGAAAGCTTGGGCCTCCCTGCGCTGCGGATTCCAGCCCCCAGCTGCCTAGTTGTACCTGGCTGTCACTGTACTTGTTATATATATGACTGACATGTTTCTATCTATCTAATCTATGTGTGAAGCTCTATTCTTTCTGTTCTAAATTGTCAGGTACCGCTGCTGAATTGCCGGCCGGTTTTTTTAAAGAGACGTTGCATGAAAACACTAATATTTTTTTTAATAAATCCTTTACACTAAATGACAAGTACAGTAACCAACACTGTCACTGTACTTCTTATATATGTGACTGACATGTTTCTATCTATCTAATCTATGTGTGATGCTCTATTCCTTCTTGTCTAAATTGTCGGGTACCGGTGTATGCCGCTGCTGAATTGCCGGCCGGCTTTTTTAAAGAGAGCATCTTCTGAGCAGTTTGTCAGCTTTTGGACACCTTTTAAGGTGTTTTCTATTTGTTTCTATGTGTTTTTGTTTGCCTGCCATTGGTTTTAATGGTGTTCGATGGTGTTCTAAGGTGTTCGACGAACAGTTCCTCGAACATCCCGGTGTTCGACGAACCGAACCGAACCCGAACACTACGGGGGTGGCTCAACACTACTTGCGATTAAATTGGACAAATTCAATCCGATAAAAAATCGGATTGCATTTGTACCAATTTAATCCTATGATGGGGTGCTCAGTGGTGTTTTTTTTCCCAGCTCCGATCGTATTGCGATCAAGTTGAAAAAATATGGTAGCATGCTGCGATTGCATGCTGGATTCGAATTGCACGCACCCATATAAGCCTATGGGTGCGTGTGAAATATCGCACTGCACTCGGATATCACCCGAGTATACAGGAGATGGATAAATTACTTTCTCCGTCCCCTCCGCAGCTGTGCTGCGATCCTCTCTATGTGAGCGGGTCGCAGCACAGATTACTAACACTCAGCTCCCGCTCGCAGCAAAGCGGGAGCCGAGTGTCATTAGCATGTTTTATCGGATGCCATACGCTAGTGGAACCCCGACCTAAAGGTTAGATATAAGATCTGAAGGTTTTCTTACCATCACTTTGGGTGAACCGACCAGTTTGGTATTTTCATCTAACATTTTGATTAATTTTTCAAACATTGGGTCATCATACTCAAACCTTTTCCCAAAGATAATAGAGCAGATTACATTGGAAAATGCACTGTCTATCAGCAGGTGAGTAAGGAATGGTTTGCCTAAAATAAAAATATATATACAGTACATACACAATAACATAAAATATGAATAGAAAAACCTAACAAATAAAAAAAAATTGCTCCATATAACCTCAAGTCAAAACTACCTTCAGTAATGACAGTAGATCACTGAAACAACCAAGTCATAACTGGAGCAAACCTACAGTCTGAATAACAATTGAAATCCTAATGATATGTTTATATATATATATGATATATGCTGCAGATGTTTCCCACGTGTAGCAAAATGTGATGCAAATATAAAGCAAAAACTTCACACTTTGTAGCGTGCTCTCTACTACATGTGAATGGGATTTTGCAAAACCCCTCTGAATAACATTGTAGTTTAACTGTGTTGCGGATTGACAGTGGAGATTCTGGAGATCAGGTTCTAGAAAGAAACAGACAAGAAGCTAGAGTATCTAAAAACTATGACATTAATGTGAATGATGTATCTTACCATTGTGAGATTTAATACTATCTATTAGGGGCATTAATTCATCTTGAATTGTGGATTCCACACTTTTCTTCCCCATTCCAAATTCCCGAAGTGTTGATATTGTGAACCTCCTCATGCATTTCCATGTTTCTCCATTAGAAAGTATTATACCTAAAATATAGTTAAATATGGAAAACATTGGCAAGTATTAATTAATCATACTGAATAGAAAATAGCCTTCTAATCTAAACAATCCAACAAGTGGTTTCTTTAATAAGTTGAAGAAATTGAATTTTATGACTTAAAAATTGCATTTATAAAAAACACGAATAAATGAGAAAATGCATGTAAATTGACAACCATGGTTGTCATAACAATAATAATTTTATTAATAATGAAAAAGAAGAAAATGAGACAAAAGAAAATGGCGCAAAAGTAAGAGGAAAGAAGAGAAGAAGAAGAAAAGAAAAAGATGTTGGTTACAGAAAAGATGGAGAAAATGAGGAGAAAAAAGAAAGAAAAAAGATAAGATAAAAACAGGAAAAGTAAGAAAGAAAGAATGAAGACAATTATGATAAAGCTGAAGAAGAAAGTTGGAGAAGAATATAATGGATGAGAAAGAAAAAAAAGTGAAAGAAAAGTAGAATGTAGATGACAATAACGATGGAGAAGAAAAAGGTGAAGGATGAGTAATCAAGATGTTGTTATGATAATGATGATGAATGAGATGGAAAAGAAGTCAGGACGTGGATAGGGTGAAGATAAGAAAAAAAATTAAGAAAATTATGAAATAGATGAATAATTAGATAAAGAAAAAAAAAAACTAACGAAGATGAAATCAAAGAAAAGAGGAAAATGAAAAAGGAAGAATAGTGAACATGATGATGAGGAAGATGAATAAGAAGAAGGAAACAGAATAAAAATGATGTATAGAAGTAGAAGGAGATGAAAGAGAAGTTTAAAAAAAGGACTACTGGATACTTTCTAGGAATAGCCAGAGAGCCTCCCTCCCCTCCCCTTTCCTTTTGTGTCTTTCTTATTCATGTTCACCCTAGACTGATAAAAATGTTTGGGTTTTTGTTCCCCCTGGATTTGTTCAATAAATATAGCAGCTTCATTTTAATGTATATTATTTTGTGTAAAATTCACAAAAAAAATGTTTAAAAAAATATATGAAAAGGAGAAAAAGGAGGTAGAATGATGATGATGATGATGATAATAAAGTAGGAATAAGAAGAATGCAGAATTATAGACACTGGCCACTACAACTTTCTGCAGTAATTACACAATTTCTAAGGATTGGCTTAAATGTTTAAAGTGTTCAATTCATAACATTTGCTCATAAATGACGTTTGTTGATGTTTTTAGTGAATCTTCTATTAAAGTATTCTGCTCCCATAACAGGTCACCATTGTGGATTTTACAATTCATAAAAAGCACAATATTATAGTTCTATAAATACCATGTCCATTAGCGAGAATTTCAAAGATTGGAGTAATCGCCCGTTCTCCAAAATCCTCAGCTCGAGTTACAAGCGCTTCTTTTATAATCTTATATCCAGCAAGTATCACCATTTTCTTTGGTCCAAAATGCAAGGTAAATATTTCGCCATACTTCTCAGAAAGCTGCAAAATATCATATGTTTAATTTATACAAAACATTAATTTGAATACATTGAATACAGTGCATTGTGAAAGTATTTTGCCCCCTTGAACTTTCCTACCTTTTGCCACATTCTGGCTTCAAACATAAAGATATAAAATTCTAATTTTTTGGGAAGAATCAACAACAAGTGGGACAAAATCATGAAGTGGAACAAAATTTATTGGATATTTTAAACTTTTTTAACAAATTAAAAACTGAAAAGTGGGGCGTGCAATATTATTCGGTCCCTTTACTTTCAGTGCAGCAAACTCACTCCAGAAGTTCAGTGAGGATCTCTGAATGATCCAATGTTGTCCTAAATGACTAGTAATGATAAATAGAATCCATCTGTGTGTAATCAAGTCTCCGTATAAATGCACCTGCTCTGTGATAGTCTCAGGGTTCAGTTTCAAATGCAGAGAGCATCATGAAGACCAAGGAATACACCAGGCAGGTCCAGGATACTGTTATGGCGAAGTTTAAAGCTGGATTTAGAGATTTGGATACAAAAAGATTTCCCAAGTTTCAAACATCTCAAGGAGCACTGTGCAAGCGATCATATTGAAATGGATGGAGTATCAGACTACTGCAAATCTACCAAGACCCGGCCGTCCCTCTAAACTTTCATCTCGAACAAGGAGAAGACTGATCAGAGATGCAGCCAAAAGGCCCATGATCACTCTGGATGAACTGCAGAGATCTACAGCTGAGGTGGGAGAGTTTGTCCATAGGACAGCAATCAGTCGTACACTGCACAAATCTGGCCTTTCTGGAAGAGTGGCAAGAAGAAAGCCATTTCTCAAAGATATCCGTAAAATGTCTTGTTTAAAGTTTGCCAAAAGCCACCTGGGAGACACACCAAACATGTGGAATAAGGTGCTTTGGCCAGATGAAGCCAAAATCGAACTTTTTGGCCACAATGCAAAACGATATGTTTGGCGTAAAAGCAACACAGCTCATCACCCTCAAAACACCATCCCCACTGTCAAACATGGTGGCGGCAGCATCATGGTTTGGGCCTGCTTTTCTTCAGCAGGGACAGGGAAGATGGTTAAAATTGATGGGAAGATGGATGGAGCCAAATACAGGACCATTCTGGAAGAAAACCTGTTGGAGTCTGCGAAATACCTGAGACTGGGACGGAGACTTATCTTCCAACAAGACAATGATCCCAAGCATAAAGCAAAATCTACAATGGAATGGTTTAGAAATAAATGTATCCAGGTGTTAGAATGGCCAAGTCAAAGTCCAGACCTGAATCCAATTAAAAGTCTGTGGAAAGAGCTGAAAACTGCTGTTCACAAACGCCCTCCATCCAACCTCACTGAGCTCGAGCTGTTTTGCAAGGAAGAATGGGCAAGAATTTTCACCTCTCGATGTGCAAAACTGATAGAGACATACCCCAAGCGATTTGCAGCTATAATCGCAGCAATAGGTGGCGCTACAAAGTATTAACTCAAGGGGGCCGAATAATATTGCATGCCCCCCTTTTCAGTTTTTAATTTGTTAAAAAAGTTTAAAATATCCAATAAATTTCGTTCCACTTCACGATTGTGTCCCACTTGTTGTTGATTCTTCCCAAAAATTAGAATTTTATATCTTTATGTTTGAAGCCAGAAATGTGGCAAGAGGTAGAAAAGTTCAAGGGGGCCAAAAACTTTCACAATGCACTGTAGTACTTCTGTTAATACAAAAAAATTATTTTCAAACCACAATGTCACTTAAGCAGAGCTAATAAAGAAAAACTTCCAACAAGCCACAGTTGCTGATGATATCATGAAGCTACAGAAATATGCAAACATTTTGATATAATCAAGGTATTTTTCCTTAGTACTAAATTTAGGGAACAAGAGGCCTAAAGACTAGTGATGAGCGAGCATGCTCGCCACTGCTCTGTACTCGCCCGAGCTTCTCAGTACTTGAGATGCTCGGAGCTCGCCGAGTACTTTCAAGATGCTCGAGAGGGAGCTCGGGTCCCTGTCCTGCCTGTCTGGCACTATTTAGAGCACCAATCATGCAGGGATTGTCTGCCACTAACTGTAATGCCACAGCCATAGGGGTTGTGGCATTACAGTGATTGCCCAAATCGATGGGAACAGTGCTCACAACACAACTGATGGTTCCAACCCCATTTATAAGGCAAGAAATCCCACTTATTAAACCTGACAGGGCACACATGTGAAGTGAAAACCATTTCCGGTGACTACCTCTTGAAGCTCATCAAGAGAATGCCAAGAGTGTGCAAAGCAGTCATCAAAGCAAAAGGTGGCTACTTTGAAGAACTTAGAATATAAGACATATTTTCAGTTTCAGTTGTTTCACACTTTTTTGCTAAGTATATAATTCCACATGTGTTAATTCATAGTTTTGATGCCTTCAGTGTGAATGAACAATTTTCATAGTCATGAAAATACAGAAAAATCTTTAAATGAGAAGGTGTGTCTAAACTTTTGGTCTGTACTGTATAATAAGTACAGTGACAGTGTTGGTTATTGTACTTGTCATTTAGTGTTATAATAAAGGATTTATTAAAAAAAAATAATAGTGTTTTCATGCACCCGTCTCTTTAAAAAAGCCGGCCGGCAATTCATCATCGGTACCCGACAATTTAGAACAGAAAGAATAGAGCATCACACATAGATTAGATAGATAGAAACTTGTCAGTCACATATATAATAAGTACAGTGACAGTGTTGGTTACTGTACTTGTCATTTAGTGTTAAAATAAAGGATTTATTAAAAAAAAAAATTGGCATGGGGTTCCCCATAATTTTAGTCTTTCTCTAGCGGAGGTTAAGCAGATGACAGGGGCTGATGTTTGAAGCCTGGGAAGGGGGTAATAGCCTTGGAGCTTCCCAGGCTACTAATATCAGCCCGCAGCTGAATACCTAGCCTTTACTAGATATTAAAATGGGCGACCCCAAAAAAAATGACGTGGGGTCCCCCTTATTTTAATAGCTAGCAAAGGCGAGGCAGACAGCTGGGGGCTGATATTAATAGCCCAGGAAGGGTGCCATGAATATTGGCCCCCTCCCAGGCTAGCAACACCAGCCGTCAGCCGCCCCAGAAATGGCGCATCCACAGGATGTGCCAATTCTGGCACTTAGCCTCGCTCTTCCCACTGCCCTGTAGCGATGGCAGTGGGGCAATAGGGTTGGGGTTGATGTCAGCTTATAATGCCAGCTGACATCAAGCCCAGGTTAGTAATGGAGAGGCGTCTATAAGACACCCCATTACTAGCCCCATAGTCAAAGTTAAAAAAAGCACAAACACCCAGAAAAAAAGTCCTTTAATTGAAATAAAGACACATTCCTTTAATTCTCTAAATTAAACCCTACTTACCATATCGCCCATTCCAGCTGAAGCCAACGATCTCCTGCAATAAAAATAAAATAATAAACCAACCTCATCCTTACCTTTCCATGGTTCCTAGGACAGCTTCAGCTCTGCTACATTGACGTGACAGGCTGGAGCTCAGCAGAACGCTGCCATCCAGCTTGCAAGCCGACACTGAGAAGCTCCTCAGTGAAGCTCCTCAGTGTCTGGCTGTGACGGCATCCAGATGAGCAGAGTTCATGTCCAATGATCTCAGCTCACCTCATGCACGTCACTGACAGCTTGGGGGAATTCTCCTGCGCTCACCGCTTGACAAGGAGAATTCTCCCAAGCTGGGATGGCATTGAGATGACAGGCTGGATTGCAGCAGAGCGCTGCCATCCAGCTTGTCATCCTTCAGAGACACTGCAGAGCGCAGCTCATCTGCTTCAATGGACATAAATCTCTACAGCCGTTGTAATATTTAGTAGAAATGCTCCCCAGGATACTGGAAACTGTTATAGCATCAGGAGAGACAATCAACCTCATAATATAATATTGGCCAAAGTTTTCAAATGAAATGATCGACACTTTTGGAAATGGTATTGGAATTACATTTGGCTATATATTAAATGCTATGTTATGGTATTTTCATTAATCCACTTTTCTTCTCCTATTGTTTCATTAAACAAACGAGGAACTAACTCAGTAAATTAACACAGTTAAAACCTTGATAGGAGAACATGGTTGCATGCATCTCCAGCAACATGAGAAGTCTATGGCTCTTCAAGAGGTTCTTGACTTTGAACAATCTCTATTTTATTAGATGGTGTCTTGACATTAAGTTGATCACAAAGTGTCCTCCTGCAGACAGCTTCACTGATCAGCTGTTTTTCCAGGGAAATCTGACAGTAAATATTCAATCTCTCTGCCTCACCACCACAGTGCCCATTCACATCAATGGTTTGTATATAATGGGCAGCGCTGTGGCTCAGTGGTTAGCACTGCAGCCTTGCAGCGCTGGGGTCAAATCCCGCCAGGGACAACATCTGCAAAGGGTTTGTATTTTCTCCCCGTGTTTGCGTGGTTTTCCTCCGTGTTCTCCAGTTTCTTCTCACACTCCAAAGACATACTTATAGGGAATCTAGATTGTGAGCCCCAATGGGGACAGCGTCAATAATGTCTGTAAATTTTCTGAATTGTAAAGCGCTGTGGAATATGTTGGCACTATATCAATAAAAAGATTATTATTATTATTATTATTATTATTATAATTCAGCAAAGGACAAGATCTCCAGAGGTTCAATACCCACCATGAATCCATTTATATCTGTCTCATTCGGCAACTAGCCCCAATTCCTTTGCTCCCAGCTAAATACTGTTGCACCCTTCTTGACTATACAGTAAGTACAGTATCATACCTGCATCAGAGATTCGTGGGGTCTTTTCAGGTCTACCAGGTTGAGATTTCCAATGACAGGGAGAGGGATAGGTCCAGGGGGCATCTTTGCTGTGCTCTTCCTAATTCCATTAATCCAATAGATGAATAGTGCAATGAAAATTGAAAAGTATATTAACATGTCGGCTCTAGTCAAAAAGTAGGCAATAAAAGTCATAGAGAAGTACTGTTAAGAGTCTGTTCTGATTGTGCTGCTGTCCTTATATTTATACAGTTGGGGTTAATTTTCCTACATGTGTTAATCTTTACTAGGACACAAATAACCTATAATAAACTGATTGGCCCATTGCCATTTACCTTGGTCAGACAATCTTGGCTTAGATTTCACAATCTTGTTGTTACATTCATAACATTATGCATTTCTTTCAAATAAATGTTGGCCAAGGTGTATTATAATTAGAGATGAGCGAACATTTCAATGTTCGGTTCGGAAATGTTCGCCGAATATTTAGACATTTGCCGATTTTATTTGTCAAACATTCGACGAACATTTCCGAACACCATAGGATTCAATGGGTGGACAAAAATAAAGCATATAAAACACCTTCAAACGGGCCCCAAAGCTGCCAAAACACATCAAATTAGAAGTAGCCACCTGGAAAATGCCATCAATTGACCCAGAGTACAATTACTATAATTATTATTACTATTATTCTGAGGCGCGTTACATGCGAAAAGGAGTCACCGACTGGAACAAGAGAAGAGAGGACCCTGGCTACGAGGGCGCACAAACAATTTGGAAGGGATGGTTGAGGATACAGTAGGTCAGGGTACAGCTAGTCATGCCGCGGTATGCTGGAGCGAGGGTTAACTCAGATTGTACACTTGTCACAAGAAGTGGATCTTCAGCGTCCTTTTCAAGGTTTCCATGGTAGGCGAAAGTCTGATGTGTTGGAGTACAGAGTTACACAGTAGGGGAGATCCACGAGACAAATCTTGCATGCGATTGTGACAAGAAGAGATAAAAGGGAAGTAGAGAAGGAGATCTAGGAAGGATGGAAGTTTGCATGCAGGTAACTAGTACAGGGAGACTAGGTCACAAATGTACGGAGGAGTCGGGTTTTTGATGGCTCGGTATGCCAAAGTTAGGCTTTTCAACTGGAGTCTCTGGGCAACAGGGAGCAAGCGCAGGGATTTACAGAGGGAAGAAGCCTAGGAATTGTGGGGTGACAGGTGGATTAATCAGGCAGCACAGTTTAGGATAGATTGGAGGGGTTCGAGAGTGGTAGATGGGAGGCCACAATGCAGGAGCTTGTAATAGTCGAGACGGGAGATGATGAGGGTGTGCACTGGTGTTTTTCTAGATTCATGGTTGAGGAGTGTGTGGATCCCAAAAAATACTTTGGAGTTGGAGTCAGCAGCAAGTGGAAAAAGCTTGGATCTGACATTTGAAGGACAGATCAGAGTCAAGCTTGCGGGATTGGGGAGAGTGGGCAACTTTGATGGATAGGTCAGTTGGCGGGGGTGAATGATGTAAAGATGATGTATTCTGTTTTATCCTTGTTAAATTTTTACAAATCTAACAGAGAATGAAAGATTAAATACAGGACACACAATGTGGGATTCTGGTTAGTAAGGAAATGATACCAGTTCCAGAGAGGTAAATCTGTGTGTCATCTGTATACAGTCGTCATGGCCAAAAGTTTTGAGAATGACCCAAAATTATATTTTCATATGATCTGCTGGCCTCTGGTTTTTATTACTGTTTGTCTAATGTTCATATCACATACAGAAATATAATTGCAATCATATTATGAGTACCAATAGGTTATATTGACAGTTAGAATGAGTTAATGCAGCAAGTCAATATTTGCAGTGTTGCCCATTCTTCTTCAAGACCTCTGTAATTCTCCCTGGCATGCTCTCAATCAACTTTTGGACCAAATCCTGACTGATAGCAGTCCATTCTTGCATAATCAATGCTTGCATTTTGCCTGAATTTGTTGGTTTTTGTTTGTCCACCCGTCTCTTGATAATTGACCACAAGTTCTCAATGGGATTAAGATCTGGGGAGTTTCCAGGCCATGGACCCAAAATCTCTATGTTTTGTTCCGTGAGCCATTTAGTTATCACCTTTGCTTTATGGCAAGGTGCTCCATCATGCTGGAAAAGGCATTGTTGGGCGCCAAACTGCTCTTGGACGGTTGGGAGAAGTTGCTCTTGGAGGACATTCTGGTACCATTCTTTATTCATGGCTGTGTTTTTAGGCAAGACTGTGAGTGAGCCAATTCCCTTGGCTGAGAAGCAACCCCACACATGAATGGTTTCAGGATGCTTTACAGTTTTCATGAGACAAGACTAGTGGTAGCGCTCACCTCTTCTTCTCCGAATAAGCTGTTTTCCAGATGTCCCAAACAATCGAAAAGGGGATTCATCAGAGAAAATGACTTTGCCCCAGTCCTCAGCAGTCCACTCCCTGTACCTTTTGCAGAATATCAGTCGGTCCCTGATGTTTTTTCTGGAGAGAAGTGGCTTCTTTGCTGCCCTCCTTGAAACCAGCCCTTGCTCAAAGAGTCTCCGCCTCACAGTGCATGCAGAAGCACTCACACCAACCTGCTGCCATTCCTGAGCAAGCTTGGCACTGCTGGTAGTCCGATCCCGCAGCTGAAACAGTTTTAAGATACGGTCCTGGCGCTTGCTGGTCTTTCTTGGGCGCCCTGGAGCCTTTTTGACAACAATGGAAGCTCTCTCCTTGAAGTTCTTGATGATGCGATAGATTGTTGACTGAGGTGCAATCTTTGTAGCTGCGATACTCTTCCCTGTTAGGCCATTTTTGTGCAGTGCAATGATGGCTGCACATGTTTCTTTAGAGATAACCAGGGTTAACTGAAGAGAAACAATGATACCAAGAACCAGCCTCCTTTTAAAGTGTCCAGTGATGTCATTCTTACTTAATCATGACTGATTGATCACCAGCCCTGTCCTCATCAACACGCACACCTGTGTTAATGGATCAATCACTAAAACGATGTTAGCTGCTCCTTTTAAGGCAGGACTGCAATGATGTTGAAATGTGTTTTGGGGGTTAAAGTTCATTTTCTGGGCAAATATTGACTTTGCAAGTACAGTAATTGCTGTTAAGCTGATCACTCTTTGACATTCAGGAGTATATGCAAATTGCCAGTACAAAAAATGAAGCAGTAAACTTTGGAAAAATTACTGTTTGTCTCATTCTCAATACTTTTGGCCATGACTGTAGAGGTGATACTGAAAGCCATGAGCTCTCTCAGGGTGAAGGTGTAGATGGCGAAGAGTCTGGGTCCTAGAACTGAACCTTGGGGGACACCGACACATAGTGGGTGAGATGAGGAGGTGGTGTGTGAGTGGGAGACATTGAATGTACTGTCGGTTAGGTATGAAAAGATCCATAACAGGGCCAAGTCTGTGATTCTGAGAGATGAGAATCTGTAGTAAGAAGGTATGGTCTACTGTGTCGAAGGCAGATGGCAGGTCTAGGAGGAGGAGGACAGAGTAGTCTTGCTTGGATTTGGCAGTTAGTGAGTCGTTGGTGACTTTAGTCAGGGCAATTTCAGTGGAATGGTGAGGTCGGAAGCCAGATTGTAAGCGGTCAAAGAGGGAGCAGGAGTAGAGGTGGGAGGACAGTTCAAAATAGACATGTTGATCCAGTAGTTTGGAGACATAGGGGAAAGGTGAGATGGGGAGATAGCTAAACATAGGATGGGTGAAAGGAGTGCTTTTGGAGGATGGGTTTGATCGAGGTATGTTTGAATCATGAGGGGAAGACGCCAGTTGTTAGTGACAGGTTGAAGAGGAGGGTTAGGCTTCGGATGAAGACTGTGGAACAGTTTGGAATGAGATGGAATGGTATTGGGTCAAGTTCACAGGTGGTGAGATGTGATTTGGAGATTAAAGATGATCTTCTGTGATGGCAGAGAAGCTGGTTTTGGAGGATTAGAGTTGAGAAGGGGCTGTTGGAACTTTAAGCAAAAGCTTTGCCCTATGTTATCAATCTTCTGCTTGAAGAATGAGGCTAAGTCTTCAGCTGAGATGAGAGGGGGTCAGAGGGAGGGGGAGCTTGTGGACAGAGGAGGAACTTGAAAGAGCTGAATAGCTGTTTAGAGTTGTGAGACGCATATGATATGAAAGATGAGAAGTAGGTTTTTTTTGCTGCCGTAAGCAATTGTGCAGCCTTTTGAAAACTTCTGTTACTCGACTCCATTCCCTTTCTTTGGCAGTTGCACAGCATTATGCCTTGTAGATGAGGGGCAGGAAGAACATGTGCTCCAATAGATGACAAGCACTGTGCCAAGTGGCCTCTGCTCCTCTTCCTCCACCTTAACATCACTCACAGTACAGTCCTCAGAGGTGGCACCCCAATTACCCTTGTTTCCACCCACATCACAGCTCTCCAACTGGCCAACTGACTGTGGAGAAGCACAAATGGGCGAGTCTGCAGAGCTGTTCATACATTCTATTCCGGGGCATCAGAGGTTTGATCCAAAGCTTCACAGAATCAGTCAGCGAACTGGAGAATCCTCCAGTGGGCCCTGGCTTTTCCTTCAGGAGAGTTCATATAGCAAACCTTGCTGGTTGTGATGATGATGAGGCAATCCATCTCCTTAGTTTTCTGTTACTTGGAATGCAAGCACAAATATGCAGCCAAACACCCACCCACACACAGGCCGCTGTACAAAACTGCCACATTTCTGCACTTGAAATGTTGCCTTCTAGGCTCATGGAGGTGGAAGCTTTCACAGTCTGATGGCGGCCGGGTCTCCATACTCGGTCCCCAGCCGCCATTATTTCTCCCGGTGTCGTCCCCGCCTTCCACAAGCACGGGTCCCAGAACATTACTGCTGGTACTTTTCTGTGGGAATCTGCTTGGCTCCTAGCAGCCTGGAATATTTACAGTCAACTATGGCACAACACCATGGTATTAGCATTGCCTCCAGTACCAATAGCAAAGCCATCCCCAATTTCCATCTTAGGAATTTTATTTGGTAGACTGAGTGCCTGCCCAAATACATTAGTTTCTCACAAAAGAGATGAAGATACAGAGTGGCAGTAGGTGCAAGTTTCAACAGCATGTTAGATATCAGAGGGAGAACGGCAGCACAGTGGTTCAGTGGTTAGCACTGAAGCCTTGCAGCGCTGACATCCTGGGTTCAAATGCCAGCAAGGACAACATCTGCAAGGATTTTTTATGTTCTCTCCGTGTTTGTGTGGGTTTCCCCCTCAGAAAAAAAGCAGCCATAGAGTGTCCAGAAACCTTCACACACACTTTTCTTAGCCAGGGCCGTTTCTTGGCAGGGTTGGACTGGATCCTTCGGTGGGCCCTTGCTTCTCCTACAGGAGAGTTTATAGTGCAAACCTTGCAGCTGCTATGGGGCTCTTTAGTGGGAGAGAAAGGTAGCCCCTCAAAATCAAATCCTCTGGTGGGCCCAATGTTCTTCAGTCTGACAAAGCTTTTTTGTGAGAGTTGTATTTCACCAGAGCCATATTCTTTAGCTCGGTGAAAGGACTGGCATAGAGGGAAATCGTATCTACTGTTAGAATCTATGTTGTTGTACTTTTCGGCCATCTTTTTGTGGTTTGCTGGCTTCTAGTCTTTTCCTCTGGTGCTGAGTGTCTTGGTCAAGTGATCTCCTCATTCTTTATTACTCACTACCTGTCTCCCATTCCTCGCAAGATATCAGTGTTGATATGCTTGTGCTCTGGTTAAGTTGCCTTGTTAGTTCTTTGTGCTTCGGACAATTGATATCCTGGGACTTCTTGTTCCACCAGTTTTGTTTCCTTTAATCTTTGTTTCTGCAACTAACTTCTCTATTTGGAGGTCACCTGTTTTTGCTCCCAGTCTTTAGCTCTTTTAGGGACACCCTT
Source organism: Phyllobates terribilis (assembly GCF_046119375.1). Lineage (NCBI taxonomy): Eukaryota > Metazoa > Chordata > Amphibia > Anura > Dendrobatidae > Phyllobates > Phyllobates terribilis. The sequence continues at coordinate 343,340,407 of NW_027362769.1, read as the reverse complement.
TCCCCTTCCTTCAGGTCTTCGTTTCAGTTCAGTGCAGGATTGTCGGTGGGGCTATTCACAAGGAATAGGGCACCCACCCCAGCGTAAGGTTTAATCGGAGTCTCAGTGCAGGGTCAGCTTTTCCCTCCTATTCCTTAGTTCTTAGTTGCAGAACATAAAATCTACTTCGGGTGTCATTTCTCCCAGGAAGTCCTCTAATGCAGCTTGTTGCATAAGCAATGGCAGCCCTTTCCAACATCAGCTCACACTTCTCAGTGGTGCATAGTCACATATAAAGATCTTTCTTTAAGCCTTGAATTTAATCACTACAGAATTGAACAATGACCTGTTCTGCAATGCATTTTGTGAAATAATGTGCATAAGCAAAGCCACAGTTTAGGCCACTGAAAGTCATTAAGCGAAACTCATACAGCTTTCCCACTGACAAAAAAGAGGGGTATCAAGACTTCCAAGACAGCCAAGAGTTCCCTGTCCTCACCAAGAGGACGACTTTCCACGTTCTCCTCCTCATCTTCCTTATCACCCAATACACGTTGAGTTGAGATGAGGCTGGGCTGCTTAGTTCCTTGCTCTGCTTGCAATGCCTCCTGTTTAACTGTGAGCAGCGAGCATTTCAGTAGCCAAAGAAGCGGGATGGTGACGATAATTATGGCGTCATCACCGCTCACCATCTTGGTGGAGTCCTCAAAGTTTTGGAGAATGGCACAGATGTCATACATCCATGCCCACTCATTAGATCTTATGTGCGGAGGTTGACCTAAATGCTGATGGGCATGTTGAAGCTGGTACTCAAAACTGACCTCTGCTGCTCACAAATCCTTCCCAACATCTGCAATATTGATTTCCAACATGTGGTGACATTGCACAACAGTCGGTGAGCTGGCAGCTGAAAACACTGCTAAAGCACTGCCAGGGTGGCGGAAGCTATAGCTAACTTTCTGAAAGGGGCACACACACGTTGTACTTTTGCAAGCAGCTCTGGCAGATCTGGGTAGGTTTTGAGAAACCTCTGAACCACTAAGTTGAGCACATTTAGTGCTATCTCATTACTAATGTGTACGCCTGTATGGAGAACAATATTAACACAGAAGAATTAAAAGATGAAATATAGCCTACTTTATATACCACGACACTAAGAAAACCAATTTCGATTATATCTTGTGTACCCCTGTGACAAAAATATCTGTACAAAGAATTAATTTCAGTAGAGTAGAACTAGTATAATGGTGACCGACAACTCTTCCACTAGAGCCAACCCAGCAGATTGAGACCCAATCAGTATTCTCCACATTTCCAAAAATTAGTGGAATTAGTGACAGACACTAGTAAAAAGGCATCAATTTCAGTACAGTAGATATTGTAGAATTAGGAATGACACCTCTTCCACTACAGCCAACCCAGTAGATGGAGACTTAACCAGGACAGTTCATGTTTCCCTAAATTAGGGCGTAACATCAGCTGAGTGGCATCAATTTCAGTACAGTACAAGTTGTAGAATTAGGAATGACACCTCTTCCCCTACATCCAACCCAGGAGATGGAGACCCAATCTGGAGTGTTCACATTTGAAAGCATTTGGCCTAAAACCACCAAAGTGGCATCAATTTCACTGGAGTATAAGTAGTATAATGGGGACCAACACCTCTTCCACTACAGTCAATCCAATAGATGGATACCCAATCAAGTTTCCCCACAATTCCAAAAATTAGTGGCAGACACCAACAAAGTGGCATCAATTTCAGTACAGTAGAAATTGTAGAAGTAGGAATGACAGCTCTTCCCCTACAGCCAACCCAGTAGATGGAGACACAATCCGGAGTGTTCACATTTGAAAACTTTTGTGACTAAAATCAACAAAGTGGCATCAATTTCATTACAGTAGAAATAGTAGAATTAGGAATGACACCTCTTCCCCTACAGCCAACCCAATAGATGGAGACCCAATCAGGAGTGTTCACATTTGAAAACATTTGGGCCTAAAACCACCAAATTGGCATCAATTTCACTGGAGTATAAGTAGTATAATGGGAACCAACACCTCTTCCACTACAGCCAACCTAATAGATGGAGACCCAATCAAGACTCCCCACTTTTCCAAAAATAGTGGCAGACACCAGCAAAGTGGCATCAATTTCACTACGATAGAAATTGTAGAATTAGGAACAACACCTCTTCCCCTACAGCCAATCCAGTAGATGGAGACCCAATCAGGAGTGTTCAGATTTGAAAACATTTGGGCCTAAATTCACCAAAGTGGCATCAATTTTACTAGAGTATAAATAGTATAAAGGGGACCGACACCTCTTCAACTACAGCGAACTCAATAGATGGATACCCTATCAGGATTCCCCACATTTGAAAAAAATAGTGGTAGACACCCGCAAAGTGGCATCAATTTCACTACAGAAGAAATTGTAGTATTAAGAATGACACCTCTTCCCCTACAGCCAACCCAATAGATGGAGACCCTATCAGGATTCCCCACATTTCCAAAAATTAGTGGCAGACACCAGCAAAGTGGCATAAATTTCACTACAGTAGAAATAGTGAAATTAGGACCTACACCTCTTCCAGTACAGCCATGCCAGTAGATGGAGACTCAATCAGAAGTGTTTATATTTCCCTAAATTAGAGCCTAACACCACCAAAGTGGCACCAATTTCACCAGAGTAGAAGTAGTTAAATGGAGACCGAAACCTCTTCCACTACAGCCAAACCCAATAGATAGAGACCCAATCAGGATTTTCCACATTTCCAAAACTTAGTGGCATACACCAGCAAAGTGGCATCAATTTCAGTACTGAACAAATTTTAGAATTAGGAATGACACCTCTTCCACTCCAGCCAACCCAATAGATGGATCCCCAATCATGAGTGTTCATATTTTAATAAATTAGGGCCTAAAACCACCAAAGTGGCATCAATTTCACTAGAGTTTAAGCAGAATAATGGGGACTGACACCGTTTCCACTGCAGCCAACCCAGCAGATGGAGACACAATCAGAACTGTTCACATTTAGAAAAATTAGGGCCTAAGACCACCATTTCCGTGGCCTACAGATTGGAGATGGTGGAGTTCAATCGCTTAACTTTTTCTTGTATAGGAATAAACAATCTTTTAAGTGACCACAACTGCGGGACCGAAGGCTGGCTTCAGTGCTGAGAGAGGGCAGAGTACGGTGAAACAGACAAACTGCTCGACCGTGAGTGATGTTCGTAGATGTTTCGGTGAATTGAGAAACTTGGTGTGCTCAGTGAAACAAACACAGCAAGCATGTCCACTTCTGTTACAGCTGACGGCCTCTCACTCAGCCTGACTGGAGCAAGTATACAACCGTAGGTTCTGGGGTCGGAGACCTGCTTGACAATACTTGGCATGGTAACAGAGGAGGAGGAAGAAGCAGCAGATGCGTTTGATGGGGCGGCTGATGGTTGCTTTTTAAAAACCAATCTCCAGTTTATCATGTCTGTGTATCCCTTTGTGGAGAACAATATTTGCACCAAATAATTAATTTCAATACAGTATAACTATGCTAATGGATGGAGACCAAAACCTCTTCCACTACAGTCAACCCAGGAGATGGCGACCTAACCAGGAGTGTTCACATTTCCTTAAATTAAGACCTAGCACTAACAAAGTGGCATCAATTTCACCAGAGTAGAAGAAGTTTAATGGGGACAGAAACCTCTTCCACTACAGCCAAACCCAATAGATGGAGACCCAATCAGGATTCTCCACATTTACAAAAATTAGTGGCACACGCCAGCAAAGTGGCATTAATTTTACAACAGTAGAAATAGTGTAATTAGGACAGACACCTCTTCCAGTACAGTCAACCCAGTAGATGGAGACTCAATCAGAATTGTTTACATTTCCCCAAATTAGGGCCTAACACCACCAAAGTGGCATCTATTTCACCAGTGTAGAAGTAGTTAAATGGAGACAGAAACCTCTTCCACTGCAGCCAAATCAAATAGATGGAGGCCCAATCAGGATTCTCCACATTTCCAAAAATTAGTGGCAGACAACAATTAAATTGTAGAATTAGGAACCAAAACCTCTTCCACTACAGCCAACCCAGCAGATGAAGACTCAATCAGAAGTGCACAATCCTTTCCAGTCATTCACCACGTGTCACACTTGTTCTCTGTTGTGCAGGTGCATGAGCTGGTCTAAAACATATGTGAAAGGACTGACAGAAATTGCTTCTGCCACTTACACTACTGCTGCTGCTAATGTTTTGGCATTGACGAATTGATGTGTCGGAGGTTGGAAGTGGAGAGCTGTGATGAACTCTGTGTGCCTCACTGCTGGCTTGGGGAAAACCTGTCTTAAGGTTGTGTTTCGATACTCCAGCATTCGTGGGTCCCTTTCCAGGGCGGGAAGCATCTGCCAAAATTTACTCTTATAACGTGGATCTAACAGAGCGGCAACTAGAGATGAGCGTTGTTCTACTCGAACTGTTCGCCAATCTCAAATTCGAGCTGTTTTGGGCGGTGTTCGAGCCGTTCGGCGAACACGAACAATTTGAGAAAAATTCGGCTGTTCGAGGTTATGTTCGATAACTGTTCGTGCACCAAAATCATAACTGGATTTTTTCTCAGTAATGATGAAAATTAATGTTAATACGCAGTTTGAGTGTACAGCGGGGTGGGGGGAGGGGCAGGGGATGGATCTCTGCAGGAACAATGAAGATCTCCATTTTTTTTTCTCTTTCCCGCATTTACAGTGGGGAGGTTCAATCTGTCAGCCTATCAGCAGCGCACACACGGAGCGAAGTGCTTTTTTTCACACAAGCAAGGGTATGTGTCATTGGCAGTGTATGTCACATGTCCTTGCCCTATAAGACCAAGCCATTTTCCCCGTCGCCACCATTTTCTCACTGCTGCAGCTGCGTGTTAGACGGCACCGCTGTTGCTGTGTGCGCTATACCTTGTTAATTTCAAGCCAATTTTCGCACAAATATACAGATAGCTTGGGAGTAGGGAATAGTTGTGATTGCAGTCCTTTTAAGGACTAGGTTACAGCATTTACTACGACTTTTATCAGGGAGGTCTGTGCTCTTAAATAGATAGGTTGTGGGAGTAAAGACTAATTGTAATTGGAGTCCTTTTCAGGACTAGGTTACATCAGTTCCTATCAGTTTTTGCCAGGCAGGTCTGTGCCAGTGCTGTGCAAGTTTTTTTCACAGCATTTGGCTGAATCTAGCAAAGCTAATCCTTTTTGGCCTATTGCAGAGTGTGTTAGTCAGTGGAGTAGCCTATCTGTGTTGCAAGATATACCACCTGTGTATAGAATACCAATTTTTTTACTGCACCTAGTGAAGTAAAATCTTTTGGGCATAGCATCATTCTATTAGTCCATCTATACTGACCTCCATCAGGTTGCAAATTAAAACTAATTTTTATCTGCATCTACAGTACCTCTGAAAAAATATTTGGGCTTCTAGCAGTGTGTGGGACTTGTTCTATTAGTCCATCTATACTGACCTCCATCAGGTTGCAAACTGAATATATTTTTTTCTGCATCTACCTCTGAAAAAATATTGGGCTTCTAGCTGTGTGTGGGTCTTGTTCTATTAATCCATCTATACTGACCTCCATCAGGTTGCAAACTGAATATCATTTTTTTCTGCATCTAGCTCTGAAAAAATATTTGGCCTTCTAGTAGTGTGTCGGACTTTCTCTATTAGTCCATCTATACTGACCTCCATCAGGTTGCAAATTAAAAATAATTTTTATCTGCATCTACAGTACCTCTGAAAAAATATTTGGGCTTCTAGCTGTGTGCGGGACTTGTTGTATTAGTCCATCTATACTGACCTCCATCAGGTTGCAAACTGAATATATTTTTTTCTGCATCTACCTCTGAAAAAATATTTGGCCTTCTAGTAGTGTGTCGGACTTTCTCTATTAGTCCATCTATACTGACCTCCATCAGGTTGCAAACTGAATATAATTTTTTTCTGCATCTAGCTCTGAAAAAATATTTGGCCTTCTAGTAGTGTGTCGGACTTTCTCTATTAGTCCATCTATACTGACCTCCATCAGGTTGTAAATTAAAACTAATTTTTATCTGCATCTACAGTACCTCTGAAAAAATATTTGGGCTTCTAGCAGTGTGTGGGACTTGTTCTATTAGTCCATCTATACTGACCTCCATCAGGTTGCAAACTGAATATATTTTTTTCTGCATCTACCTCTGAAAAAATATTTGGCCTTCTAGTAGTGTGTCGGACTTTCTCTATTAGTCCATCTATACTGACCTCCATCAGGTTGCAAACTGAATATATTTTTTTCTGCATCTACCTCTGAAAAAATATTGGGTTTCTAGCTGTGTGTGGGTCTTGTTCTATTAATCCATCTATACTGACCTCCATCAGGTTGCAAACTGAATATATTTTTTTCTGCATCTACCTCTGAAAAAATATTTGGCCTTCTAGTAGTGTGTCGGACTTTCTCTATTAGTCCATCTATACTGACCTCCATCAGGTTGCAAATTAAAACTAATTTTTATCTGCATCTACAGTACCTCTGAAAAAATATTTGGGCTTCTAGCAGTGTGTGGGACTTGTTCTATTAGTCCATCTATACTGACCTCCATCAGGTTGCAAACTGAATATATTTTTTTCTGCATCTACCTCTGAAAAAATATTTGGCCTTCTAGTAGTGTGTCGGACTTTCTCTATTAGTCCATCTATACTGACCTCCATCAGGTTGCAAACTGAATATAATTTTTTTCTGCATCTAGCTCTGAAAAAATATTTGGCCTTCTAGTAGTGTGTCGGACTTTCTCTATTAGTCCATCTATACTGACCTCCATCAGGTTGCAAATTAAAACTAATTTTTATCTGCATCTACAGTACCCCTGAAAAAATATTTGGGCTTCTAGCAGTGTGTGGGACTTGTTCTATTAGTCCATCTATACTGACCTCCATCAGGTTGCAAACTGAATATAGTTTTTTCTGCATCTACCTCTGAAAAAATATTGGGCTTCTAGCTGTGTGTGGGTCTTGTTCTATTAATCCATCTATACTGACCTCCATCAGGTTGCAAACTGAATATATTTTTTTCTGCATCTACTTCTGAAAAAATATTTGGCCTTCTAGTAGTGTGTCGGACTTTCTCTATTAGTCCATCTATACTGACCTCCATCAGGTTGCAAACTGAATATATTTTTTTCTGCATCTACCTCTGAAAAAATATTGGGCTTCTAGCTGTGTGTGGGTCTTGTTCTATTAATCCATCTATACTGACCTCCATCAGGTTGCAAACTGAATATATTTTTTTCTGCATCTACCTCTGGAAAAATATTTGGCCGTCTAGTAGTGTGTCGGACTTTCTCTATTAGTCCATCTATACTGACCTCCATCAGGTTGCAAATTAAAACTAATTTTTATCTGCATCTACAGTACCTCTGAAAAAATATTTGGGCTTCTAGCAGTGTGTGGGACTTGTTCTATTAGTCGATCTATACTGACCTCCATCAGGTTGCAAACTGAATATATTTTTTTCTGCATCTACCTCTGAAAAAATATTTGGCCTTCTAGTAGTGTGTCGGACTTTCTCTATTAGTCCATCTATACTGACCTCCATCAGGTTGCAAACTGAATATAATTTTTTTCTGCATCTAGCTCTGAAAAAATATTTGGCCTTCTAGTAGTGTGTCGGACTTTCTCTATTAGTCCATCTATACTGACCTCCATCAGGTTGCAAATTAAAACTAATTTTTATCTGCATCTACAGTACCTCTGAAAAAATATTTTGGCTTCTAGCAGTGTGTGGGACTTGTTCTATTAGTCCATCTATACTGACCTCCATCAGGTTGCAAACTAAATATAGTTTTTTCTGCATCTACCTCTGAAAAAATATTGGGCTTCTAGCTGTGTGTGGGTCTTGTTCTATTAATCCATCTATACTGACCTCCATCAGGTTGCAAAGTGAATATATTTTTTTCTGCATCTACCTCTGAAAAAATATTTGGCCTTCTAGTAGTGTGTCGGACTTTCTCTATAAGTCCATCTATACTGACCTCCATCAGGTTGCAAACTGAATATAATTTTTTTCTGCATCTAGCTCTGAAAAAATATTTGGCCTTCTAGTAGTGTGTCGGACTTTCTCTATTAGTCCATCTATACTGACCTCCATCAGGTTGCAAATTAAAACTAATTTTTATCTGCATCTACAGTACCTCTGAAAAAATATTTGGGCTTCTAGCTGTGTGTGGGACTTGTTGTATTAGTCCATCTATACTGACCGCCATCAGGTTGCAAATTCAAAATAATTTTTTTCTGCATCTAACCCAGCCAATAGTTTTGGCCTAATACCACAGTTTGGCCACTCAGCTCTGCTCGGTTACCATCCATTGTTTTTTTGTGCAAGCAACTCCAGAGTTGTGAATTAGTTAACCACCAAAATGAGTGGAAAAAGGCCTGCTGCTGGTGGAAAGGGGAATAGGCATGTTGGGAAGGGGAAAAAAGGTTGTGTCCATGGGGTAGGTGTTAAAGCAACAGTAACATCTGCAGAAGAAAGACCATCTTCCAGCCAAACTAAAATGTCTACTTCTTTTAGCGGACAATGTGATAAGATCCCTTTCTTACGGCCACGCCAATCGCTACAAATTCCAGATGAGGCACAAAAACAGCAGGTGCTTCAACGGATATCAAGTGCTCCTTTAAGTGGGCTCTCCTCCACATCAACTTCAACATCACAAATACTCCAGTCCTCAAAGGTGTCACCCAAATCGCACTTGCTTCCTCACAGCTCCCAAATCTCCAGCTGCCCGTCTGAGTATGAGGTAGAACAGATGGTTGAGTCTGCAGAGCTGTTTACTCATACTATAGCCTGGGAATCAGAGGTCGACTCCAGCGCTTCTGTGAATCCAGACGAGGAAATGATCTGCACTGATGCCCAGAATCTTTATGAGTCGGATCCAGGACCAGACGCAGAAGGTTCTGACCATAATGTAGACCCTCATTCCCAAACTGTAACTCCTGTTGGTGGAGACAATGAGGAAGACGATGATAAGACTCAAATACCTGATTGGAGCGACAACTTTAGTTTTTTGTCAGGGCAGGAACAGGTTGGCTCTGAGGACGACGGGTGTGATAACGCACAGGGTGATGATGATGAGGTCGGAGATCCCACTTACTGTCAACCCACAGTCAGCCAAGAGATGAGGTCAGCAGAGGAGGTGGAGGAAGATGCTAGTGACGACGAGGTCAGGTTGTGCCTTCCTGGACAGAGACGTAGTACTGGAAGCACGTCAACAACTGCATCCTCAAACACAACTCTGCCTCTCACCACAAGTCGTGGTGGCTCTTCAGGTCGCATGGGTGCTAAGCCTTGCATAGCCTGGGCATTTTTTCAGATCGATAAAGATGACCCAACTCGTGTTATCTGTAACATTTGTCAGCAAAAGCTAAGTAGAGGCCAAAAAATACATAGTTTGAGTAATTCATGCATGAACCGGCACATGGACATGAAGCATAAGTTGCAGTGGGAAGCTCAGTGTGCTACAATGCGGCCTAGCCGGCCGGGCCAACCACCGTCTGCCATATCTTGTGCATCCGCGGCCTCTTCATCCTCTGTGACTGGGGGGACAGCAGTCACACCTGTTTTGGGGCGCAGACCTGCCACCTCTTTACCCGCAACAGCCAGCGTGATTGGCAGGTCATCATTTTCTTTGGAGGTGGTAACACCAGCTGGTGTTGAGCGCTGTCCGACATCGATAGCACCACCTTTGGATGAAGGCAACCTAACATGTCCGCCTGCATCTTCCTCACAGACCGGCAGTTTGCCGGGGACACCCTTATCAACCCCGTCTAAGCACAATAGCCAGCCCTCGGTCCCTCAGATGTGGACAAGTAAAAGACCATTTCCTCCTAGCCATGAGAAAGCTAAGAGGTTGAATTTCACCATCTGCAAGCTCTTGGCTACAGAAATGCTGCCTTTCCGCCTGGTGGACACAGAGGATTTTCGAGACCTTATGTCCGTCGCAGTGCCCCAGTACCAGATGCCCAGTCGGCACTACTTCTCAAAGAAAGGTGTGCCTGCGCTCCACCAGCATGTCGCACACAACATCACCGCTTCTTTGAGAAACTCTGTGTGTGACAGGGTGCATTTCACCACAGACACTTGGACGAGTAGGCATGGACAGGGGCGTTACATGTCGCTGACTGGGCACTGGGTAACTATGGTGACAGCAGGACAAGGGGCTGCTGTCCAAGTCTTGCCGTCCCCATGAGTTGTGCGTCAATCCTCTTTATGTCAAAGTTCCTCCACTGCTTCTGCCTCCTCAACCTCCTCTCGGTCTTCCACCTGCACCCAAATCCTGTCTGGTCATGCCACAAGCTTTCTAACTGCGCAGAAGGGATCCTGCACACCTCCTTACTATGCTGGCAGTAGGACTCAACGTCATCAGGTGGTTTTTACATTGAAATGTCTGGGAAATGTGAGTCACACAGCTGAGGAGTTGTGGTCAGCTCTGGAGAACCAATTTCATGAATGGTTGTCTCCACTGGACCTGAAACCAGGGAAGGCCGTGTGCGACAATGCTGCAAACCTGGGTGCGGCCCTTCGCCGGGGCAATGTCACACACGTGCCTTGTATGGCTCACGTGTTGAACCTGGTTGTCCAGCAATTTTTAGCCCACTATCCCAGACTAGATGGCCTTCTGCAGAGGGCACGGTCGCTGTGTGCTCACTTCCGCCGTTCGCATCCCGCAGCTCAGCGACTTACATCTCTACAGAAGTCGTTGGGCCTGCCACTTCACCGGCTAAAATGCGATGTGCCTACCCGGTGGAATTCAACTCTGCACATGTTGCAGCGACTGTGGCAGCACCGACAAGCCCTGGTGCAATACGTTCTGACGTATAGCCTGGGCCAACGAGATTCAGAGGTGGGGCAAATCACGCTGGAGGAGTGGTCTCAGATCAGGGACCTATGCACCCTTCTGCACAGTTTTGAAATGGCGACGAAGATGTTTAGTGCTGACGATGCCATTATCAGCATGACTATTCCGGTGATTTACATGCTGGAGCACATGTTAAACAGAATTCGGAGTCAGGTGGTGGCACAAGAGGAGGTGGAGGAAGTAGAGGAGGAGGAGTTGTATGCGGAAGGGCTAACATCTGCAAGGTCCAGAAGGTCGGCAGTCATGTGAGGGTGGGGAAGATGGTTTTACCAGGGCGCATGGTAGCAGCCAAACTAGTGAGGAAGGTGCAGGAGCCCAGGAAGAAGTGGAGGACGAACTGATGGAAGACTCATCAGATGAGGGAGACCTTGATCACATTTCTGTTGTGCGAGGTTGGGGGGAGAGGACAGAGGAAGGAAGCATGATTGTTACCTCGCCACCAACACAACAGGGACTTGGTGCTCCTGGATGCGCAACACACATGAGTGCCTTCTTGCTGCACTACCTGCAACATGACCCTCGAATTGTGAGAATTAGAAATAATCCTGACTACTGGGTTGCCACACTGTTAGATCCCCGGTACAAAAGTAAATTTGCAGAAATTATTCCTGCCAGTGGTGCACGTAGTGAATCTCACAGTTCCAACTTGCTAACCGTGGGACCGTCAAGTGTTCAGCACTCAAACCGTAACAGAACCACAGTATCTGCTGGTAACATCAATTTTGCGGAATCATTTCACCACTTTTTTAGCCCATCCTTTGCAAGGCCACAGGAGACAAGAAGTCTGACACATAGTCAACGCCTAGAGACGATGGTACAGGAGTATCTCCAAGTAAACATTGAAGCCACGACTGTGTCACTGGACCCTTGCTCTTTTTGGGCTTCCAATCTGGATAAATGGCCGGAGCTAGCCACTTACGCCTTGGAGATCTTGTCATGCCCCGCAGCCAGCGTTCTGTCTGAACGTGTGTTCAGCGCTGCTGGTGGTGTGCTGACAGATAAGCGCACGCGGCTCTCCACTGATAATGTAGACAGACTCACGTTCATAAAGATGAACAAATCATGGATCCGAAACGACTTTTCTACCCCTGTGTCATCCTGGGGAGAGTAAAAGCTTGATGATTGGTTAAAATCACCCTACCAAACGTTTTAAGCTTTCAAATTACTAATCATGTTTATCTGTATCTTGACTGGAAAATAATTTGGGCTTTGTAGCAGTGTGCAGCACTGATCCTATTAGGCCATCTATAATAAGCTCCACCAGATTTAAAATTAAAAATAATTTTTAGCTGCATCTAGCCCGGAAAATAATTTTGGGGCTCCGAGATGCGCAAGACACATAAGTGCCTTCTTGCTGCACTACCTGCAGCATGACCCTCATATTGTCAGAATTCGAAGTAATCATGACTACTGGGTTGCCACACTCTTAGATCCCCCAAACTTTTCGATCAACCTTTTCATTTTAATAAAGACCAAAAAAATGGTCATTTTTGAAATTATAAGCATTAGCAGGTTGTTAGAAACTGAAATCAAACAGTTTTCAACTCAAAACTTTATTCTAGGTGATGTTACATTTTCACATAGGACCCCTTGTTCGAAAGGAGCTTCTGAACTCTCTCGTCCATTGAATTTGTCAGGTTTTGGATGGTTTCTGCTTCAATTGTTTTGCATGAGGACAGAATACCCTCCCAGAGCTGTTGCTTAGATGTGAACTGCCTCCCGCCATCATAGACACTCCTTTTAATGATGCTCCAAAGGTTCTGAATGGGGTAGAGGTCAGGGGAGCATGGGGGTCACACCATAAGTTTGTCCCCTTTTATGCCCATATCAGCCAGAGATGCAGATGTTTTATGTGCAGCATGAGATGGTGCATTATCATGCAGAAAAATGATCTTGCTGTGAAATACACGGTTCTTCTTCTTGAACCATGGCAGGAAGTGCTGTTTGAGAAAATCCACATACATTATGGAGTTCATCTTTAGCGCCTTCAGGGATCCTAAAGGGGTCGACAATCTCTCTCCCCATGATTCCAGCCCAAAACATTACTCCACCTCCTCCTTGTTGGCGCTGTAGCCGTGTTTGCGTGGGGTGTCCATCAACCAGCCATCCTCCACTCCATCCATCTGGACCATCGAGCGCTGCACGGCACTCATCCGTGAACAAAACAGTTTTGAAATCAGTCTTCATGTAATGTTTGGCCCACTGGAGCCGTTTCTGCTTGTGTGAAGTGGATAGAGGAGGTCGACAGGATGGCGTATGCACAGCTGCAAACCTCTGAAGGACCCTGCATCTTGTTGTTCGGGGGACGTTGGAGGCACAAGCAGCTTCAAAAACTTGTCTGCTGCTATGACAAGGCTTTTTTGCCGCTGCTCTTTCAACCTGACGTAATTGCCTGTAGGAAAGAGTCCTCAATTTGCCCTTATCAGCACGCACACGTGTGTACTGTGAATCAGCTACATACTTCTTGATTGCCAAGACACTTCATCCTGATCATCGCACAATGTTGATTGTAGTCATGCCTTGACCTAAACACTCCACAATTTGTTGCTTCTCAGCAGCCGACACATCCTTTTTCTTTCCCATTTTGGCAGAAAATGTAGGCTGCTTAATAATGTGAGAGAGCCTTCTTAAGTAGTCTTGCCTTTCATTGGACACACCTGCCAAACTAATTAGCACAGGTGTCTGCAATTGCTTACAGTGATATAAAGAGCCCTGACACACATCACCATCAATGAGTTTAACTGACAAACAAACAAATTCTTCCCTTATCACTCCTAAACACTTTTTGCATAATAATTTGGAACGCGGTGTACATGTGCTTTTCCACAAAACACCAGCGGTTCACGTAGTGAATCTTACAGTTCTAACTTGCCAACCGTGGTCTGTATGGAATTGTTCAATAAAGGGCCCAAAATTAAGATAACATAGATGGGAGAGGTCTCTATGAATAGGAATTCCTAAGTATTTGATACCCTGTGAGGGCCAGGCAAAGGGAAAGTTGGACTGGATGGAATCCTATATGGATTTGGGGAGGGAGACATCGAGGGCCTCAGACTTCGCTGCATTGATTTTAAAATTTTACCATGTAACAAAGTGATCTATTTCAGCCATAACAGCATGGATGGATATATGTGATTGAGTGATATATACTAGGACATCATCAGCAAATAGAGAGCACTTGTACTCGGTGCCTCCCACCTCAATCCACCTAATATTGGGGTTATGGCGAATTGATGAGAGCAGGTGCTCCGTCACTAGGATGTATAAGAGAGGGGACAGAGGACATCCCTGCCTTGTCCCATTGGTGACTGTGAAAGGTGATGAAAATGTTCTGACGCACCCCCTGGGCCTTGGGACACCCGGAGCCGTACCCCTTTTGGTGGATGCTGGTGGTTGTAGTCTTCGTGGCGGCGACCCGGTTCCGTGGCTCAGGGCGGTCAAACCAGTGGCGGAACTATTTATGTGGTTTTGATGTTTAAATGTCCGACTACGCCACCCGTGGATTGCGGTCAGAGTGAACCGCCGCTACAGGGCAGACCGCTGAGGCTGGTGTTGTGGGTGCAGCAGAGCGTAGCATAACTCCCCACGGGAGGAGTATAGCCTCAGGGCAGTGTATGTGGAGGATGGGGGTGATGGTGCAGGGCAGCAGCAGTAACGACACGGAGTCAGTGATGCAGTCCAGGGCCTTTACTCACAGTTCTTATTATCCAGACCACGTATGCAGGTAACGGCTGCCCACGTCGTACTGTGCTCACCAGGTGAGGGGCTCAGACAACTCCCAGATAACTTTGGAGCACTTCACAGGACCCCCTTTGTGTGTCCTTTGTCTGGCCTTTCTTACCAACACTTCTGTCCGGCTGCCTCGGGCCTCCTCTTGGTAAACTTGGCGCCAGTTTCCCTGACCCTATGTGGTGCCTTCCTAGCGGGTGTAGCGAGGGGCTGCGCCACATAAAATGTCAGAGCCTCCGGTTTCTAGCTGAGGGTCATTTCCTGCCTCCACTAGTTCGGGGACCGGTCTCCCCCTTTGGCCTGACCCCTCCACGCAGGTGGATTCGGGCGTGCGGTGGCGACTCGCCCGTCCGCACCCCTGGGATCCCTTCATTCCTCGTTCCTGGAGCCTTCTCCGCTCCTCTTCCTTCCTTCTCCCTCTTCCAGGCCTGGGCCTCTGTTACTAGGCCCGCCTCCGGAGCAGAGCTCATGCAGAGCCCCTGCTCCCTGCCACTTCTGCTCAGACTTCTCTGCACTGAACTAAGATGGTGCCCACCTTTTATACTCCCTTCTCAATGCACCCAGGAACTGCTTCCTCCCTGCTCCTGCACTACAGGGTTCCCCTTCCTCAGTGTTCCCTCCCCCCACTCCAGCCAGGGACAGGGACTGTCGTGCCCATCTCAGGGGCATATTGGTCGCCCTGCCCCACGGCAATGTGGTGTAATGCATGCAGGTGTCGGGTCCTGATCCACACTCCATCCTTACCTGAGAGTGAGATATCACACCTCTGGGTGAGGTGCAATACGTCTGTAGCAACCGAGCCCTCAGGGTGCTACAGTTCCATTTATCTTCAGCCTAGGTGACGTATTGCGATACAGGGCCGTGATTTTGGCTATAAAAGGGTCCCCTAGACCCCTACCCCAAGCTTTTTAAGAGAATCATATATGGCGTGCCAGGAGACTCTATGGAATGCTTTCTCAGCATCCAACGAGAGTATCTAATTACAAATTTTTAACTGCATCTAGCCCAGGAAATACTTTGTGCCTAGTAGCAGTGTCTGCTAGTCAGCGGATTATCCTGGCTGTTAAGCAAGCTACACCACCTGTAGTTTAGACACTTAATTTTTTCAAAGGAAATGCTTCGGGACCATGGGATACTCAGTGAAGAGCATCAGGAGGCACCCCAAGGCATAGGGGCTGGGACTGGCAGTAGGATGCCTTGCGGTGGACAGCCGAGCTCGATCCTTATAAAAGCTTTTTAACTGCAGCAGCTTTAGTGGACGCTACTGGAGCTGGAATTACGCGGCTGCTGGCATGAGACTTGCCCTCCAATAGATCCTTGTAAATGGATTTAAAGTGTATTCATTCAAATTAGAGAAACAATTTAAATTAAAAAGCTTAGAGCTGCCTCCACCACAGGGGGGCTCGCTCGACCCACCAGCGGACAGGCACCAGTATTGGGAGAAGGGGGCTGGCCATCAGGGTTCACCGCGGCTCTGGCACAAACCCGGCGACACGGAGGTGGCACAGGCAGGAGCGGACTGGCCATGTCGGCTTCTCACTTTTTGGATTTTAGAAGGGCATGACATGCCTATATCTGTGTCTCCCCCTCCTTTTACTCCTCCACCTCTTTTATTTTCGCATGACTATATGTACTTGTCACTTTTCCATGTGTTAGTTGTGTCTTCTGAGCAGTTTGTCAGCTTTTGGACACCTTTGAAGGTGTTTTCTATGTGTTTCTATGTGTTTTTGTTTGCCTGCCATTGGTTTTAACGGTGTTCGAAGGTTTTCGACGAACAGTTCGACGAACAGTTCGGCGAACACACGGGTGTTCGACGAACCGAACCGAACTCGAACACTACGGGGGTGGCTCAACACTAGTGGCAACCCAGTAGTCAGCACTATTTCAAATCATAACTATATGGGGATCATGTTGCAGAGAACACACTCATATGTCGGTCTCTTTCATGAGGTTCAAGCTCATGCTTTTTTGATGGCTGGGTAATTGTGATGCTTGTTTCCTCCGTCCACTCCCGCCAAACACGAACAGAGAGGGGATGATTATTCTCTTCATGTTCTGATTGTTGCTCGCCCATCACTTCTTTCTCTTCCGTTTGTTTCTCGCCTTCACTAACACCTTCACTAACAGTTTTTCTAGTATCTCCAACCCCCCCTTGATCGCAGTGAACCACCCTCCCTTGGCACCCTGAGATATCCCCTAGTGTATGAAGTTAGTAACAGAAGAAAGTATTTTTTTAGTGTGGATGAGGCCTGTATAAAATAGGTGGTATACTACGAACAATTTCAAACTGACATGTCCCCTACTGTATCACATTAGTAACAGAAGAAAATATTTTTTTATTGTGGATGAGACCTGTATAACAGATGAGATATTCTCCAAACTAATTCAAACTGATAACCCCTGATGTATAACGTTAAGAATCGAAGAAAGTATTTTTTGACTGTGGATGAGGCCTGTATAACATAGAATATATGCTCCAAGATATTTCAAACTCAGATCTAACCTGTTGTATCACATTAGTCACAGTAAAAAATAGATTTTATTACTCTGCATGATCTCTGCATACAGCTGAATTTCACTGCCACTAAGAAAGTAGGTGGTTTTTAGCAGAGTGTATCACGTTTACGACACAAAAAAATCTTTTGTGGACTTTGCCTAGCAAGAGAAAAAATATATTTTTTACTCTGAAAACAGCTGAGGTTCACCGCCACTAAAATAGTAAGTGGCTTTTAGCAGAGTGTATCACGTTTGTGACAGAAAAAAAATCTTTTGTGGACTCTGCCTGCCAACAGAAAAAAATATATTTGTTTTACTGTGCATACAGCTGAAGTTCACCCACCAAAAAAATGACAAACTGGGCTAACACAGCTTGCACTATCACATTAACAAATAAAAAAAACTGACAAGCTCTGCAGATAGCTGAATTTCAACCCCGCAAAATCAAAAAGTGGCCTACAAGGGCTTGCTTGCTTTATCACATGAGCAAGTCCAAAAATAGATTGAAGGTATACTCGTGCATGGAGCACAATACAACCGATGCACAACACTGTTCTATGGCATGGGCCCTGATCTTCCTGTCAGAATCTCAGTAATTGCACAAGAAAAAAAAAAAGTGCTGCAAGGTCGATTGAACAGGTACACAGCACAGGACTTATCTACACTTGCAATAGTTAAAGGACAAAAAACGTTCCAGCTTCCATAAAGTGCAAAAATATTTATTGATACAAAAAGGATTCCATATAAAATAGCAATACGTTTCAAACGTAAAGCTGCATTCTTTATCAAATCTCATCTACAATATCTGACTTCCACACAAGCGTCCATCTATCTAGCTAATATCTCTCAGTACACAGGCGCACACTCAGAAGCTGTGTCTGTCTCCAGCAGTGACATGCATGAAATGGTGCTGAGGGAACATGGCTGGTTTTTATATAGAGAGGACATGTGATTTCAGTAGTCAATTGCGGAAACCCTTGTGTCTGGACAGTGTGGATGCTTCCTGCGCTCTGATTTTCTAGCTGCGCTTTCCAGACTTAAAGTTATCACCTACAGTAAGAAAAAAAAATTACAAGCGCTGCTGACCTGACCTGTTCTGAGCTATCACCAGCCCCCCACTCATCTACCATGCCCCTCGCTCATCATACACAATCACTATGCTAGGAAAACAGTTAAAACCGGTGTAGTTGCTCCGCAATCACGTTCCTGCATTTATTCGCCGAACGTTGCTGATTTTTCCTGAATTTAAGAAATTTTGCTCGCCTTTCTGATCATGAATCCAAATGTGCCATATTCGTGACGAATTTAAGTTGTACAGTGGGTACGGAAAGTATTCAGACCCTTTTAAAACTTTCACTCTTTGTTTCATTGCAGCCATTTGGTAAATTCTAAAAAGTTCATTTTTTTTCTCATTAAAGTACACTCTGCAGCCCATCTTGACTGAAAAAAAACAGAAATGTAGAAATTTTTGCAAATTTATTAAAAAAGAAAAACTGAAATATCACATGGTCATAAGTATTCAGACCCTTTGCTCAGACACTCGTATTTAAGTCACATGCAGTCCATTTCCTTGAGATTCTCCTTGAGATGGTTCTACTCCTTCATTGGAGTCCAGCTGTGTTTAATTAAACTGATAGGACTTGATTTGAAAAGCACACACCTGTCTATATAAGACCTCACAGCTCACAGTGCATGTCAGACCAAATGAGAATAATGAGCTCAAAGGAACTGCCCAAGGAGCTCAGAGACAGAAATGTGGTAAGGCACAGATCTGACCAAGGTTACAAAACAATTTCTGCATTACTCAAGGTTCCTAAGAGCACAGTGGCCTCCATAATCCTTAAATGAAAGAAGTTTGGAACCACCAGAAGTCTTTCTAGATCTGGCCATCCAGCCAAACTGAGCAATTGTGGGAGAAGAGCCTTGGTTAGAGAGGTAAAGGAGAACCCCAAGATCACTATGGCTGAGCTCCAGAGATGCAGTAGGTAGATGGGAGAAAGTTCCACAAAGTCAACTATCACTGCAGCCCTCCATCAGTCTGGCCTTTATGGCAGACAGGCCAAACGGAAGCCTCTCCTCAGTGCAAGACATATGAAAACTTGCATAGAGTTTGCTCAAAAACAGATGAAGGACTCCCAGACTATTAGAAATAAGATTTTCTGGTCTGATGAGACAAAGATAGCACTTTTTGGTGATATTTCTAAGCAGTATGTGTGCAGAAAACCAGGCACTGCTCATCACCTACCCAATACAATCCCAACAGTAAAACATGATGGTGGCAACATCATGCTATGGGGGTGTTTTTCAACTGCAGAGACAGGATGACTGGTTGCAATTAAAGGAAACATGAATGCGGCCAAGTGCAGAGATATCCTGGATGAAAACCTCTTCCAGAGTGCTCTGGACCTCAGACTTGGCCGAAGGTTCACCTTCAAACAAGACAATGACCCTAAGCACACAGCTAAAATAACAAAGGAGTGGCTTCAGAACAACTCTGTGACCATTCTTGACTGGCCCAACCAGAGCCTTGACCTAAACTCAATTGAGCATCTCTGGAGAAACCTGAAAAAGGCTGTCCACCAATATTCACCATCCAACCTGACGGAACTAGAGAGGATCTGCAAGGAAGAATGGCAGAGGATCCCCAAATGAAGGTGTGAAAAACTTGTTGCATCATTCCCAAGAAGACTCATGGCTGAACTAGCTCAGAAGGGTGCTTTTATTCAATACTGAGCAAAGGGTCTGAATACTTATGACCATGTGATATTTCAGTTTTTCTTTTTTGATAAATTTGCAAAGATTTCTATATTTCTGTTTTCTTTTCAGTCAAGATGGGGTGCAGAGTGTACTTTAATGAGAAAAAAAATGAACTTTTTAGAATTTACCAAACGGCTGCAATGAAACAAAGAGTGAAAAATTTAAGGGGTCTGAATACTTTCCGTACCCACTATAAGTTCGGATTTCAAACAAATTCGCTCATCACTATTCATGTTCACCCTTAACTGACAAAAAAATATTCGTGTTTCTGGATTTGTTCAATAAATATCAGCAGCTTCATTTTAATGTATATTATTTTTGTTTAAAAAAATAAAAAAGAGAAAAGAAGGAGAAAAAGTAAGTAGAATCATGATAGACAATAGCCACTACAACTTTCTGCAGTCATTACGCAACTTCTAAGAATTGGCATAGGTGTTAAAATGTTCTTCAATTCATAATATTTGCTCATAAATGACTTTTGTTGATGTTTTTAGTGAATCTTCAATTAGTAGAATCAGCTCTAGTTACTGGACTTTAAAGTCACCAATGTGGATTTTATGATTCATAGAATGTAAACTATAGTTTTATAGATCAATTATAATTCTATAAATACCATGTTGATTGGAGACAATTTTGAAGATTGGCTAAGTCGCCAGTTCTCCAAAATCCTCAGCTCGTATAACAAGTGCTTCCTTTACAATCTTATATCCAGCAAGTATCACCATTTTCTTGGGTCCACAATACACAGTAAATATTTCACCATACTTCTTGGTAAGCTGTAAAATATCATAATTTTTTAAGATATATCAACATTTATTTGAATAGTACAGACAGATTTGTATTTTCAAACCACAATGTCACTTAACAAAGGCCTATAAAGATAAGCTTCCATCAAGGCATATTTACCGTTGAGACCATGAAGCTAGGGAAGTATGCAAAAGACTTAAACGACATAAGCAGTTGTGCATTGCATAGTTAAGACGGTACAAGGCATGTCGTAAGAATTGTCTAGAAGCCCTGAGTAGTTTGACTGTGATTGCAAGTGATCTGATGTTCGAGTGAAAAAGAATATTCCTATTTTTCTGCAACTGCCAAGCTCTCTGCCTCAATTTTGAAGTGTAACCACCAAGCTTAGTGCTTCAATTGTGACATGTAATTATTACAAGTTTGCCTATTTATTGTGTTGCATCCATTAGGCTTGTGCTCTCAAGGAGAGTAAGTGCTACACTGGCCTTCCTCCTACTGAATAAGCTGTAAGTTTAACCTTCTTTGTCTATAATTGCATTATCCTGGGAGCCATGTTTAGGGTCAAAGATACCCACGACTGATGACCCACTTGCATATTTATTCATTGATACAGTCCAAAACACACTTTAGTAAGGACATTTCAAAACTTTATCTGATGAAACTCAGTTTAGCAGCTTGTGATGAATCAGCACATGTATTGAGTTTGAAGTTCAGTTAGGGTAACTATAAACAGGAATCCTGATTATTAACTATTTAAAGAGTATCATAATTTTTAAGTATTTTTTTATATATTTTGTAGGCACTTTACATGCCTGCAGATCAGTGGGAGTCCATGTCTTGAGATCCTCACCGATCACTGAGAAGACGGCAAAGTGTGCATCGTGGGAAGCAGGAGTACACAGCACCTGGTCATGAGATTACATGAAGCGAAGTGTGGATATAATAGAAAGCCTATGACTTTCCACTGTCTCCATACGCCATGATCTGCTCACTCGGGCAGGAGTTGTGTGCTCCTGCTCCCTCTCTGTGGTTTGTCCAGTGATTTGTGAGGATCTCAGGACCAAAATCACCCACCAATCTACAGGCATGAAAAGTGCCTTCAAAATGCGTAAAAATTACCCTTTGACGATTTCATATGTCCATGCATTTTGCACTTTCTCAGATGTTAACCATTAAAACATACTTGCATAGCCTTTAATAACATAATAATAACATACGCCATCTGGAAAGTATAAGAGTAGTAATTCTACTTACTAAATTTCATATAAGGGACTATACAAATTATATTTTCCATAGCTACTAGAAACTTGTAGATTGTGCAACACTTTGCGGCGCCCTGCTGCGCATTGGTGCCACAGAACCCAGAAGGGTGCATGGATGGACTTCTCCACAAGGGGCCCTCACACATTCACACACCTCACCCTACCACCTCAGACCAGCAGAGGGAGCCCGTTAGGGATATATATATAGGGAGCCAGGCCGCTCAGTTCAGTTGAGTAGTAAGTCAGAAGTTAGTCTCTCAGTCAGAGAGGGACAGAGCTCAGAGTTGAGCTGAGAGTGTGCTGACACTCAGAGAGCAGCGAAGAGGCAGCACGCTGGCTGCTGTGCTTAGGCGAGCCAAGGCCTAGAGCAAGTGTGAAGGCCTAGTGAGGGCCTTGAGCGGGCCGAAGGCGAGAGGAGAAGGAAGAAGTAGCGAAGGGGTAGAGGAGCATACTAGGCTCACCCCGATATATATACCGGACACCGGGTCCGCGCCTACAGGGAACCCTTTACACACAGTCTGAACCACCGGAACCCCTGGAGGACTACAGGTCCCAGATTTACCAAACGCTGACTACAGTACCGGGGCTAGGAGTCACCGAAGCCCCAGCGCCCAGGGAGAGTGATCTCCAAGAGAAGGCCCTACCACTAGGTCAGTAGGTGCAAAGAGAGACAGTAACCAAGCTAGGCCTAGTTCCAGGCAGGCCAGAAGCTTAGCGACAGGTTTTCCGCAAACATCCACTTGATTTTCGGAGGATTAAAGGGGTACAACACCATATACCCACAGTTGACTATCCACCCATCAAAGAACGTTACAGGCCCATGCCACCAGCACACTACCAGAAGGCAAAGGAAATGTTGCATGACATGAAGAAGGCAAGGGTAATAAGAGATAGCTGTAGCCCCTGGGCAGCTCCCCTGGTCCTGGTCAGGAAAAAGGATGGAAGCATGTGAATGTGTGTAGATTACAGACAGTTAAATCGCATAACACATAAAGATGCATACTCTTTGCCCTGTATAGAGGAATCCCTGGCTGCATTAAAGTCTACAAATTACTTCTCTACCCTTGACATCACTAGTGGGTACTGGCAAGTAGCAGTTGCTGAGGAGAACCGGGAGAAGACGGCGTTCACTACCCCGATGAGACTCTGTGAGTTCAACAGTATGCCGTTCGGACTCTGCACGCCCCTGGAACGTTCCAGAGATTGATGGAGTGCTGTTTGGGACACCGTAACTTCGAGACCGTGCTGCTATACCTGTGTAACATGTTGACATGTCTTTCTAGCAATGAGCTCATATTTATGACAGTGTAAATTTCTCCTGCAATGACTTAGTCCGGCCATTAGGAGTCAGCAAGAACCAAGTAAAGAAAAAGAAGAGGGATCTGTAAAAAGCCTGGGAAACACAGATCCAGGAAGTCCTTGAGAAGGCGACATGCGTGTGGATGCTGTTTGACGTGGGAGAGCTCATACAGACTGGAGCCAGACGGTGTGTCCAAGAAGAGCTGTGCCTTGTGAGTAACTGAGATATGTGACCAGTCACCAACTGTGTAGTCAGTTAGGGAAAGCTAGTTAGTGATTCCAGTAGTGCTGAGAATGGCCTGGTGTATATCACTGCTGATGGACTGAGCAGGCTTGCTCCAGATATTGTGAAGGACCTGACATACTAAGACTGTGCACGTGGATACTACAAAGGAGCCCTGTTGTGAACTACACTTTGAGACTGAGATTGATTCTAATTCCTGCTGACACCTGGATGTGCTGGAGAGCTTGGTGAGAAGGAGAAGCTGATCAAACCCTGTGGCCAAAGATCAGGGTCTAATTAAAGGTTTAGTTTGTTAACTGTTTGTATATGGATTAAGTCTGAGAGATTTCTCTTTGCTCTTGTAAGAAGAGAAACTGTACTCTGTATAGGTAACGCTTGGTTAAATATATATGAGTGTTCTCTAAGGGGAAAACAAGGGTACCCAGATCCCATTGTATTAGTGTGGGAGGGAGGTGTAAGGTTATATTCCTGGGAGGACCACGTGCCACATCCGCGGTAACATCCTGGGTAGGCCCTGTACTGAATAAGGGTGGGAGCAGCATAGCCCAGGGGTAGTTTGGCTCATTCCCGCGAGATTGGCACTTGGGCTCTCTCGGGCTGCATAACTTGTATTTTGTGTTAGTGGCTGTTGTGGCCCATATTTTGAAGAATTGTTTAACCCTGTCATTTTTGTGACCAGTATAAAGAACGTTATTTGCCACTATACAAGGTCGGAGTCATTCATAGCAGTGCCGTATTCCTCATACACATTCGACCAGCGTTCCAGTCGTTACATGTTGGCGTAGTTGGCAGGATACGGTGCTCGCCATGAATGGTGACAGTAGCGCGGAAGGTGCTGCCGCGTCCGCTGTAGTACTCCACCCCCCTACTCCCGTTGTGACTGGCAGAGACCGGTTAGTTGGTTGCTCTGCAACCGGCGCACTACTTAACCACCTGGCCAAGTTTGATGGGTATAACTTGCTGTTCAGTGATTGGGTAGGCAGGTTGAAGAATGCCTTTGCCTTGCACGGTGTCAGCTCTCAGCTGCAACCGGAAGTCGCGCTGAATGCTCTGGAGGGGGATGCCCACAAAGTTGTCTTGTTAAAATCCGAGGATAGGCGAAAGACGGTCGACGACATCATCTGGATACTAGAGAAAGCATTTGATCATGTGGCAGCAGCACGGCCACTACGAGTACAGTTTTTCGCCCGGACCCAGAGAGACGGAGAAAGCCGGATTCAGTATGTTATAGCACTGGAGGAATTGCATCAGGAGATCAAAAAGAAGTCGCCTGTAACCATGGGTACTGAAGCCGATGTCGACAACATTCTTCGGGATCAGTTCATCGAGGGGATATGGAGTGAGGCGCTAAGGAGCAAATTGTTGCTGAAGGCGCAGAATACCCCTGGTGTCACATATTCCGAAATACAGGAAGAGGCGGTAGCACGGACTTTGGATGTGAAGCCTGCTTTGCAGTGGAGTAGCCTGCAAGTGGCTAACACCAGAGAGCCGAGACCAGACCCTGTTCAGGCACAGCTGGCTGCATTGCAGAAAACCGTAGAAAACCTGACGGAACAGGTACAACAGATGCAAGTTCGGGGGACGCCTCCGATATGCTCAGCCTTGACGAACCCCTCTATTCCCCTTTATGGTCAACCCCCCTATACCTCAGGTAGGACGCCGACTGCTCCTAGACCTGAGGCATCTGGAGGTAGGGCAAGAAGACCAGTTCAATGTTGGCGATGCCGAGAACTGGGGCATATGCAGCGGTACTGCCCGAGGAGTCTGCCAGCTGAAGTCTCGCCATCGGTAAAAGAGAGGCCCTCGCTGTAGTTGGGCATACGGCGAGGCAGGAGCGAAAATCAGCTCCCAATGTCTGTTCCGAGGATCTGATTGCAGAGAGTCCCACGTTGGATGTGCAGTTTGCAGG
Organism: Phyllobates terribilis; assembly: GCF_046119375.1. NCBI lineage: Eukaryota > Metazoa > Chordata > Amphibia > Anura > Dendrobatidae > Phyllobates > Phyllobates terribilis. The sequence continues at coordinate 343,315,050 of NW_027362769.1, read as the reverse complement.
AAAGAAGGTGGCGTGCTTGGTGGATACCGGATCGAAGGTGACGACCATGCCGATGGAATTTTTCAAGACGCACTTCGAAGAGACTGTCAGAACGAAGTCGGGACACCTGCTAAGGTTGAAGGCCGCTAATAATGAAGAAATTCCAGTGGCAGGCATCACTTGGATGAGAGTACAGCTGTGTGGCCAGGAGTTGGGAACCAAAGGAGTGGTGCTCGTGAAGACTCAGGCGATGCCGAATCTCTCGGTGGTTCTGGGAATGAATATCCTGAGAGAACTGGACTCCCTTTTGTTTGAGCGCGATGGTCCGAGATGCTGGAAACGAGCGACACCCCACAAAGCCACTCAGAGGGCCCTGCAACAGGTGGTCCATTCGTGCGGCATTCAAAAGAGTTCGGCTGAAGGAAGAGCAGTGGGAGCGGTGTATGCCCCACACGGGTCTGCCGCTGTAATCGCTCCGGGTCAAGAGAAGCTTGCGTTGATGCCGGTAGGGACACACAGGAAACTGAATGGTGTGGAAGTGATTCTGGAACCGGTGGGACGGTCAGAAGATACGGATAGCCAAATGATAGCCCGCACATTGGCCATTGTGCAAGATGGAAGTGTACCAGTGAGATGTCTGAATCTGCAGAATCATGAGGTGACTCTGGCAGTCGGCACGAAGCTGGCTGATGTGTATGTGTGTGGTGAAGGAGTCATCCCCAAAAGCCAGTTCACACTGAGGGCAGAACGCCGGACCGCCTGGACTCTGTCGATGCAGACGACAGCTGAAGAATCCCCCACGCCTGGGTGGAATGGCAGAAGGATTATGGAAATCATGGGAGTGGATGAGTCCCAATTGACTCCCGAACAGGCTCGCAGACTGGAGGCTGCGCTGCGGGAATATCAGGCTGCCTTCTCCAGGGGAGATGAAGACTTTGGTTGCACCAAGGCTGTGGAGCACGAGATACCCACAGGAAACACGCCCCCAATTTGGGAGAGATATCGCCAGATCCCACCGAGTCTTTATCAGGAGGTCAAAGGAATGCTGGCGCAGATGCTGGATAATGCGGTGATCCGGCCGAGTCAAAGTCCTTGGGCCGCACCGATCGTGCTGGTCCGGAAAAAGGATGGGACAATATGGTTTTGTGATGATTACCGTAAGCTGAATGCGCACACAGTACATGACTCCTACCCATTGCCCCGGATCAAGGAATCCCTGTCTGGCCTTGGAAAAGCAATGTACTTCTCCACTCTTGACCTGGCCAGCAGCTACTGGCAGGTGCCCGTGGCCGCTCTATATCGGCAGAAGACAGCATTCATCTTGCCAATGGGACTGTACGAATTTAATCGAATGCCCTTCGGACTGACTAATGCTCCAGGAACATTTCAGCGGTTAATGGAATACTGCTTGGGCAATTACAATTTCGAGTCCGTGTTGATCTATTTGGATGAAGTGATTATATTTGGAGATTCGTTCGACGACCACCTGAAGAAGCTCCGGCAAGTGTTGCACCGATTGAGAGATAATGGACTTAAGATCAAGCCAAAGAAATGTCACTTGCTCCAGACACAGATCGAGTATCTTGGGCATGTAGTGTCTGCTGAGGGTGTGCAACCAGCACCGAGTAAAATTGAGGCCATTCAGGGGTGGCCCCGTCCCAAGACCGTGAGAGAAGTACGAGCTTTCCTTGGTTTAGCTGGATACTACCGTCGGTTTGTGAAGGACTTTGCTAAGGTGGCTGAACCACTGAATGAGTTGTTTAGAGGGACGGCAAAGGGGCCCAAGATTCAGCCAATTGGGTGGACTGACCAACAGCAACAGGCATTTGATTGGGTCAGGGCCGCCCTAGTACAGGCACCTTTATTGGCGTATGCTCGCTTTGACCAACCGTTCACCCTGTACACGGATGGAAGTCTCCATGGTCTGGGAGCCGTGTTAGCCCAAGAACAAGATGGGTGTGAGAGGGTCATCGTGTATACTAGCCGGTCTCTATGGGACACCGAACGAAATCCGGACAATTACAGCTCATTTAAGCAGGAGATGTTGGCCCTGGTGTGGGCCATGACTGAGAAGTTTGCAGAGTATCTGGCTGGTTCTGAGATTCTCGTGATGACGGACAATAATCTGCTTTCACACTTGGAAAACGCTAAGCTTGGAGCCCTGGAGCAGAGATGGGTAGCTCGGATGTCCGAGTTTAACTACCAGATTCGGTTCCGTTTGGGTAAAGAGAACTCCAATGCTGACGCATTATCACGAGTGACCCGAGGCGCCCCCGAGCATGGGGTGGATGAAGACCTCAAGGATACTGAAATACCCAATTTGAGGCGATTGCCTCTGTTCGTGGACGTGGCACGTTCAAGTGGGGTGGCGACACGGGTCGCCACGTTGCTGGGCAAGACTTGTCAAGAGTGGGCTGAGTTACAGGACGCACACTACCGAACTGTCACGAGTAAAGAAATGGCTGAGTCAAAAGTCCTGGCCCGATGGGAGAGCAAGAGCCCGGTTGGGAGCCAAAGGAAAAAAGCTGCTAAGGCAATGGGATCAATTGGTCATAGCGGAGGGGATATTGTATCGCTGGATCTACATAGCAGCGGAGCTGGGGTACCGTTGGTAGGTAGTAATTCCAGCTTCAGTGGCTCCGGACATTGCCCAGGAAGCTCATACGTGGGGTGCACATTTCGGGCCTGAGAAGACTTATCGTTGGCTGCACCGGTGCGTGTACACGCCTGGCTTAGAAGAAGTTGTGAGAGAGGTGTGTGGTAGGTGCCGGGCATATGAGCTGAATAAGTCCCCAGAGCAGAGAGCTCCTGTCCAGACAATCGTGACTTCTGCCCCAATGGCAGTGCTAATGGTGGATTATTTGTCAATCTAGTATTCCAGAAGTGGTCATCAGTCATGTCTGGTCATGACTAGAGATGAGAGGTGTTCGACTCGAACTGTTCGCCAATCTCAAATTAAAGCTGTTTTGGGCGGTGTTAGAGCCGTTCGGCGAACACGAACGATTTGAAAAAAATTTGGCTGTTCGAGGTTGTGTTCGATAACTGTTCGTGCACCAACATCATAACTGGATTTTTTCTCAGTAATGCTGAAAATTAATGTTAATACGCAGTTTGAGATGTACAGCGGGGCGGGGGAGGGGCAGGGGATGGATCTCTGCAGAAATAATTAAGATCTCCATTTTTTTTTCTCTTCCCCGCATTTACAGTGGGGCGGTGCAGTCTGTCAGCCTATCAGCAGCGCACACACGGAGCGAACTGCTTTTTTTCACACAAGCAAGGGCATGTGTCATTGGCAGTGTATGTCACATGTCCTTGCCCTATAAGACCCAGCCATTTTCCCCGTCGCCACCATTTTCTCACTGCTGCAGCTGCGTGTTAGACAGCACTGCTGTTGGTGTGTGTGCTATACTTTGTTAATTTCAAGCCAATTTTCGAACAAATCTACAGATAGCTTGGGAGTAGGGAAGAGTTGTGCTTGCAGTCCTTTCAAGGACTAGGTTACATCATTTCCTACAACTTTTATCAGGCAGGTCTGTGTTCTTAAATAGATAGGTTGGGAGTAAAGACTAATTGTAATTGCAGTCCTTTTCAGGGCTAGGTTACATCAGTTCCTATCACTTTTTTGCCAGGCAGGTCTGTGCCAGTGCTGTGCAAGTTTTTGTCACAGCATTTGGCTAAATCTAGCAAAGCAACTCCTTTTTGGCCTATTGCAGAGCGTGTTAGTCAGTGGAGTAGCCTATCTGTGTTGCAAGCTACACCACCTGTGTATAGAATACAAATTTTTTTACTGCACCTAGTGAAGTAAAACCTTTTGGGCATAGCATCATTCTAAGAGTCCATGTATACTAACCTCCACCAGGTTGCAAATTCAATATAATTTTTTTTTGCATCAAGCTCTGAAAAAATATTTAGGCTTCTAGAAGTGTGTGGGACTTGTTCTATTAGTCCATCTATACTAACCTCCACCAGGTTGCAAATTCAATATAATTTTTTTCTGCATCGAGCTCTGAAAAAATATTTCGGCTTCTAGCAGTGTGTGGGACTTGTTCTATTAGTCCATCTATACTGACCTCCATCAGGTTGCAAATTCAATATAATTTTTTCTGCATCTAGCTCTGAAAAAATATTTCATCTTGTAGCAATGTGTGGGACTTGTTCTATTAGTCCTTGTATACTGACCTCCATCAGGTTGCAAATTCAATATAGTTTTTTTCTGCATCTAGCTCTGAAAAAATATTTCAGCTTGTAGCAGTGTGTGGGACATGTTCTATTAGTCCATCTATACTGATCTCCATCAGGTTGCAAATTCAATATAATTTTTTTCTGCATCGAGCTCTGAAAAAATATTTAGGCTTCTAGCAGTGTGTGGGACTTGTTCTATTAGTCCATCTATACTAACCTCCATCAGGTTGCAAATTCAATATAATTTTTTTCTGCATCTAGCTATGAAAAAATATTTCAGCTTGTAGCAGTGGGTGGGGCTTGTTCTATTAATCCATCCATACTGACCTCCATCAGGTTGCAAATTCAATATAATTTTTTTGTGCATCGAGCTCTGAAAAAATATTTCGGCTTCTAGCAGTGTGTGGGACTTGTTCTCTTAGTCCATCTATACTAACCTCCATCAGGTTGCAAATTCAATATAATTTTTTTCTGCGTCGAGCTCTGAAAAAATATTTAGGCTTCTAGCAGTGTGTGGGACTTGTTCTAATAGTCCATCTATACTAACCTCCATCAGGTTGCAAATTCGATATAATTTTTTTCTGCATCTAGCTCTGAAAAAATATTTCAGCTTGTAGCAGTGTGTGGGACTTGATCTATTAGTCCATCTATACTGACCTCCATCAGGATGCAAATTCAATATAATTTTTTTCTGCATTGAGCTCTGAAAAAATATTTAGGCTTCTAGCAGTGTGTGGGACTTGTTCTATTAGTCCATCTATACTAACCTCCATCAGGTTGCAAATTCTATATAATTTTTTTCTGCATCGAGCTCTGAAAAAATATTTAGGCTTCTAGCAGTGTGTGGGACTTTTTCTAGTAGTCCATCTATACTGACCTCCATCAGGTTGCAAATTCAATATAATTTTTTTCTGCATCTAGCTCTGAAAAAATATTTCAGCTTGTAGCAGTGTGTGGGACTTGTTCTATTAGTCCATCTATACTGACCTCCATCAGGTTGCAAATTCAATATAATTTTTTTCGGCTTCTAGCTCTGAAAAAATATTTCAGCTTGTAGCAGTGTGTGGGACTTGTTCTTTTAGTCCATCTACACTAACCTCCATCAGGTTGCAAATTAATTATAATTTTTTTCTGCATCGAGCTCTGAAAAAATATTTAAGCTTCTAGCAGTGTGTGGGACTTGTTCTATTAGTCCATCTATACTAACCTCCATCAGGTTGCAAGTTCAATATAATTTTTTTCTGCATCGAGCTCTGAAAAAATATTTAGGCTTCTAGCAGTGTGTGGGACTTGTTCTATTAGTATAGGGTATAGGGTAGAACAGATGGTTGAGTCTGCAGAGCTTTTTACTCATACTATAGCCTGGAAATCAGAGGTCGGCTCCAGAGCTTCTGTGAATCAAGACAAGGAAATGATCTGCACTGATGCCAAGAATCTTTATGAGTCGGATCCAGGACCAGACGCAGAAGGTTCTGACCATAATGTAGACCACGTTCCCAAACTGTAACTCCTGTTGGTGGAGACAATGAGGAAGACGATGATGAGACTCAAATACCTGATTGGAGTGACAACTTTAGTTTTTTGTCAGGGCAGGAACAGGTTGGCACTGAGGACGACGGGTGTGATAACACACAGGGTGATGATGATGAGGTTGGAGATCCCACTTACTGTCATCCCACAGTCAGCCAAGAGATGAGGTCAGCAGAGGAGGTGGAGGAGGATGCTAGTGACGACGAGGTCAGGTTGTGCCTTCCTGGACAGAGACATAGTACTGGAAGCACGTCAACAACTGCATCCTCAAACACAACTCTGCTTCTGACCACAAGTCGTGATGGCTCTTCAGGTCACATGGGTGCTAAGCCTTGCATAGCCTGGGGATTTTTTCAGATCGATAAAGATGACCCAACTCGTGTTATCTGTAACATTTGTCAACAAAAGCTAAGTAGAGGCGAAAAAATACATAGTTTGAGTACTTCATACATGAACCGGCACATGGACATGAAAGATAAGTTGCAGTAGGAAGCTCACTGTGCTACAATGCGGCCTAGCCGGCCGGGCCAACCACCGTCTGCCACATCTTGTGCATCCGCGGCCTCTTCATCCTCTGTGACTGGGGGGACAGCAGTCACACCTGTTTTGGGACGCTGACCTGCCACCTCTTTACCCGCAACAGCCGGCGTGATTGGCAGGTCATCATTTTCTTTGGAGGTGGAAACACCATCTGGTGTTGAGCGCTGTCCGACATCGATAGCACCACCTTTGGATCAAGGCAACCTAACATGTCCGCCTGCATCTTCCTCACAGACCGGCAGTTTGCCGGGGACACCCTTCTCAACCCCGTCTAAGCACAACAGCCAGCCCTCGGTCCCTCAGATGTGGACAAGTAAAAGACCATTTCCTCCTAGCCATGAGAAAGCTAAGAGGTTGAATTTCACCATCTGCAAGCTCATCGCTACAGAAATGCTTCCCTTCCGCCAGGTGGACACAAAGGATTTTCGAGACCTTATGTCCGTCGCAGTGCCCCAGTACCAGATGCCCAGTTGGCACTACTTCTCAAAGAAAGTTGTGCATGCACTCCACCAGCATGTCGCACACAACATCACCGCTTCTTTGAGAAACTCTGTGTGTGACAGGGTGCATTTCACCACAGACACTTGGACGAGTAGGCATGGACAGGGGCGTTACATGTCGCTGACTGGGCACTGGGTAACTATGGTGACAGCAGGTCAAGGGGCTGCTGTCCAAGTCTTGCCATCCCCACGAGTTGTGCGTCAATCCTCTTTATGTCAAAGTTCCTCCACTGCTTCTGCCTCCTCAACCTCCTCTCGTTCCTCCACCTGCACCCGAAGCCTGTCTGGTCATGACACAAGCTTTCTAACTGCACACAAGGGATCCTGCACACCTCCTTACTATGCTGGCAACAGGGCTCAACGTCATCAGGTGGTTTTTACTTTGAAATGTCTGGGAAATGTGAGTCACACAGCTGAGGAGTTGTGGTCAGCTCTGGAGAACCAGTTTCATGAATGGTTGTCTCCACTGGACCTGAAACCAGGGAAGGCCGGGTGCGACAATGCTGCAAACCTGGGTGCGGCCCTTTGCCGGGGCAATGTCACACGTGCCTTGAATGGCTCACATGTTGAACCTGGTTGTCCAGCAATTTTTAGCCCACTATCCCGGAGCAGATGGCCTTCTGCAGAGGGCACGGTCGCTGTGTGCTCACTTCCGCCGTTCGCATCCCGCAGCTCTGCGACTTACATATCTTGAAAAGTCGTTGGGCCTGCCACTTCACCGGCTAAAATGCGATGTGCCTACCTAGTGGAATTCAACTCTGCACATGTTGCAGCAACTGTGGCAGCACCGACAAGCCCTGGTGCAATATATTCTGATGTATAGCCTGGGCCAATGAGATCCAGAGGTGGGGCAAATCACGCTGGAGGAGTGGTCTCAGATCAGGGACCTCTGCGCCCTTCTACACAGTTTTGAAATGGCGACGAAGATGTTTAGTGCTGACAATGCCATTATCAGCATAACTATTCCGGTGATTTACATGCTGGAGCACATGTTAAACAGAATTCGGAGTCAGGTGGTGGCACAAGAGGAGGTGGAGGAAGTAGAGGAGGAGGAGTTGTATGCCGAAGGGCTAACATCTGCAAGGTCCAGATGGTCGGCAGCACCAAGGCGGCAGGCATGTGAGGGTGGGGGAGATGATTTTACCAGGGCGCATGGTAGCAGCCAAACTAGTGAGGAAGGTGCAGGTGCCCAGGAAGAAGTGGAGGATGACCTGATGGAAGACTCATCAGATGAGGGAGACCTTGATCACATTTCTGTTGTGCGAGGTTGGGGGGCGAGGACAGAGGAAGGAAGCATGATTTTTACCACGCCACCAACACAACAGGGACTTGGTGCTCCTGGATGCGCAAGACACATGAGTGCCTTCTTGCTGCACTACCTGCAACATGACCCTCGAATTGTGATAATTAGAAATAATCCTGACTACTGGGTTGCCACACTGTTAGATCCCTGGTACAAAAGTAAATTTGCAGAAATTATTCCTGCCATAGAAAGGGATGCACGCATGCAGGAGTATCAGCAGAGACTGTTGGAGAATCTTACATGTGCTTTTCCATAAAACACCAGTGGTGCACGTAGTGAATCTCACAGTTCCAACTTGCCAACCGTGGGACCGTCGAGTGTTCAGCACTCAAACCGTAACAGAAACACAGTATCTGCTGGTAACATCAACGCTCTACTAATCGGTCGGCCTCTTACTAAACTCTCCCCTCTCCAATCCGTCCTTAATGCAGCAGCCAGGATCATATTCCTCGCCAACCGCTACACCGATGCCTCTTCCCTGTGCCAGTCATTGCATTGGTTGCCCATCCAATATAGAGTTCATTTTAAACTTATCATGCTTACCGACAAAGCGCTCCATGCTTCAGTACCCACCTACATCTCCTCCCTTGTCTCAGTCTACCACCCTACACGTGTCCTCCGTTCTGCAAATGACTTAAAACTAAAATCCTCCATAATCCGAACTTCCCACTCCCGTCTCCAAGATTTCTCGCGTGCTGCGCCAATTCTTTGGAATGCACTACCCAGGTCAGTTCGATTAATTCCCAATACCCACAGTTTCAAGCGAACCCTAAAAACACATTTCTTTAGACTGGCATATCGCCTAAACACAATCTGTCCGACCCAGTTTTCCCCCATATTAAAATCTTCTTCAACTTCAGGTTCATACCAACCATGCACATAATAGCCTCTGTCAGGACTGCACACATACTGGCTGGCGACCAGTCCATGTATTATTATTTATCCTGTTCAGTATATCAAGGCTGCATTATACAATATATAAAAAACCAAGCAATGTGAACTGAGGTCTAAGATGGTACACATGCAAGAAATAGGAGCATGTTCACACTAGCAAAAAGATGCAAAACCTACAAAAGACAAAAAATATCTCATACCCTACCATCATTATATATAAATGTAAAGCAAAGTTGCATATGAAATATAGGATAAGTAAGGTTTTTAATATAGACAGTGTAGGACCGTCCCAATTTAGGGTCACCTTGTCGCTGGTGGGACGGCTTGTATACTTTTTTTGATCAAAAATAGTTCACTAAGTACCCTATATTTCATATGCAACTTTGCTTTACATTTATATATAATGATGGTAGGGTATGAGATATTTTTTGTCTTTTGTAGGTTTTGCATTATACAATATATGTACTTTTTACCTTTTGTGTCTCCCCCATTTCCTCATAGACTGTAAGCTTGCGAGCAGGGCCCTCACTCCTTTCGATATGAGATATGCTTATTCTGTATTGTCAGTATATGTCCTCCCTAAAATTTGTAAAGTGCTGCAGAATATGTTGGTGCTATAAAAATAAAAACTATTATTATTATTATTAAGTAAACATTGAAGCCATGACTGTGTCACTGGACCCTTGCTCTTTTTGGGCTTCCAATCTGGATAAATGGCCGGAGCTCGCCACTTACGCCTTGGAGATCTTGTCATGCCCTGCAGCCAGCGTTCTGTCTGAACGTGTGTTCAGCGCTGCTGGTGGTGTGCTAACAGATAAGCGCACGCGGCTCTCCACTGATAATGTAGACAGACTCACGTTCATAAAGATGACCAAATCATGGATTCGAAACGACTTTTCTACCCCTGTGTCATCCTGGGGAGAGTAAAAGCTTGATGATTTGTTAAAATCACCTCACCAGCCATTTTAAGCTTTCAAATTACTAATCATGTTTATCTGTATCTTGCCTGTATAATAATTTTGGCCTTGTAGCACTGGAAAGTACTGATTCTATTAGGCCATCTATACTAAACTCCACCAGATTTCAAATTACTAATCATGTTTATCTGTATCTTGGCTGGAAAATAATTTGGGCCTTGTAGCAGTTTGCAGTACTGATTCTATTAGGCCATCTATACTAAGCTCCACGAGATTTAAAATTACACTGGTCAACGCAATTTTTCTGTCAAAAGGTTTTAAAAGATATTTTAAGTCAATTTTGGCTGCTGATTACTAATACGAACTCCGTTTTTGGCTATCACATCAGAATTTCGAGATATTTTTGATGGAAGTTACTCCTATCGAATGTTTTTTTATAAAAACCTCATGATTTTCGTTACTACATTTTGTATATTTTTAATAAAGGAATAACAAAAATTACAAAGTCTGTGTACAGCAAATCAAATATACTTACAAAATTAAACTACAAAATATAAAAACACATATATATGGCACACAGATAAATGGCAAATGGCAGTTATTTGAACTTTCTTTTCTTGGCTGATCTGTGATGTACAGCTTCTGGGTTGTCTCTCATCAAGCTCCAGCAATAGTCAGCCATCATATGTGAGTCCCACCGGCCTTGATACCGTTCTTCCATTGTTTTAATGTCCTGATGAAAACGCTCCCCTTGTTCCTTGCTCACATCCCCAAGGTTCTCTGGAAAAAAGTCCAAATGGCTGTGTAAATAGTGAATCTTGATACTCATTCTACATCCAAGATTTTGCAGACTCATTAGTAGCTCTTCCACAATCTCTTCATAGTTGTCTGCTTTCTTATTCCCTAGAAAATTCTGCACCACATTACAAAATGCATTCCAAGCTCTTTCTTCTGTCTCATTCATTGATGTGATAAAGTTTGGGTCTCTCATAAGTGTTCTTATTTGAGGTACATCAAATATTCCAGCCTTTTTCTTCTCTTCACTAAGACCAGGAAAAGTTGAACATATATAGTTAAAGCATTCTCCACTGTGATTGAGAGCTTTGACGAACTGCTTCATCAATCCAAGTTTTATGTGCAAGGGAGGAAAGACAATGTTCTTCCTATCCACTAGAGGATCATGGATGACATTCTTATCACCAGATGCCAAACTCTGTCGCTGAGGCCATTCAGTTTTCACCCAAAGCTCTGCTGTAGCTCTACTGTCCCAGTAGCACAGAAAACAAGAGTGTTTGAAAACTGTTTTTTTACTTTCTTATCATAACAAATGGGAATTATGCATGTTCAAACAAAACAAAGATATTCTCACATTTATTGGGAGACTAAATGAAAACTAAATTTACCTTAGTGAACCATATAAACCGGCACTTTTCATACACTACTTATATTTTTCTTGGAATTATTGAAAATGGGCTATATACCTATAGCGCAAAAACGTGATGTGATAGAGAAATTATAAGATCAGATTTGAATTCAGCACCCTCAAATTAGTCTAAAACTGTTCTTAAAGTCCATGCCAGAAATTTTTTTTTCTTGTACACCAGTGTTATTAATAACCATGTTTATCTGTATCTTGCCTGTAAAATAATTTTGGCCTTGTAGCAGTTTGCAGTACTGATTCTATTAGGCCATTTATACTAAGCTCCACCAGATTTCAAATTATTACTAATCATGTTTATCTGTATCTTGCCTGTAAAATAATTTTGGCCTTGTAGCAGTTTGCAGTACTGATTCTATTAGGCCATTTATACTAAGCTCCACCAAATTTCAAATTAATAATAATTTTTGTTCTCTCTGAAAGTGTGTTCAGCGCTGCTGGTGGTGTGCTGACAGATAAGCGCATGCGGCTGTCCACTGACAATGTAGACAGACTCACATTCATAAAGATGAACACATCATGGATCCACAAGGACTTTTCAACCCCTGTGTCATCCTGGGGAGAGTAAAAGCTTGAGGATTTGGTAAAATCACCTCACCAACCGTTTTAAGCTTTCAAATTAATTATCATTTTTATCTGTATCTTGCCTGGAAAATAATTTTGGGCATAGTAGCAGTGTGCAGTACTGATTCTATTAGGCCATCTATACTAAGCTCCATCAAATTTCAAATTATTACTAATCATGTTTATCTCTATTTTGCCTGTAAAATAATTTTGGCCTTATAGCAGTTTGCAGTACCTTTTCATTTTAATAAAGAACAAAAAAATGGTCATTTTTGAAATTATAAGCATTAGCACGTTATTAGAAACTGAAATCAAACAGTTTTCAACTCAAAACTTTATTCTAGGTGATGTTACATTTGCACATAGGATCCCTTTTTCGAAAGGAGCTTCTGAACTTTCTCATCCATTGAATTTGTCAGGTTTTGGATGGTTTCTGCTTCAATTGTTTTGCATGAGGACAGAATACCCTCCCAGAGCTGTTGCTTAGATGTGAACTGCCTCCCGCCATCATAGACACCCCTTTTGATGATGCTCCAGAGGTTCTCAATGGGGTTGAGGTCAGGGGAGCATGGGGGTCACACCATAAGGTTGTCCCCTTTTATGCCAATATCAGCCAGAGATGCAGATGTGTTATGTGCAGCATGAGATGGCGCATTATCATGCATGAAAATGATCTTGCTGAGGAACACACGGTTCTTCTTCTTGAACCATGGCAGGAAGTGCTGTTTGAGAAACTCCACATACATTATGGATTTCATCTTTACCCCTACAGGGATCCTAAAGGGGCCGACAATCTCTCTCCCCATGATTCCAGCCCAAAACATTACTCTACCTCCTCCTTGTTGGCACCATAGCCGTGTTTGCATGGGGTGTCCATCAACCAGCCATCCTCCACTCCATCGATCTGGATCATCGAGCGTTACACGGCACTCATCAGTGAACAAAACAGTTTTGAAGTCAGTCTTCATGTATTGTTTGGCCCACTGGAGCCATTTCTGCTTGTGTACAGTGGATAGAGGAGGTCGACAGGATGGCTTACACACAGCTGCAAACCTCTGAAGGACCCTGCATCTTGTTGTTCTGGGCATGTTGGAGGCACCAGCAGCTTCAAAAACTTGTCTGCTGCTATGACAAGGCTTTTTTGCCGCTGCTCTTTGAAGACTCTATGGAATGCTTTCTTAGCATCCAGCGAGAGTATCTAATTACAAATTTTTAACTGCATCTAGCCCAGGAAATCCTTTGTACCTAGTAGCAGTGTTTACTAGTGTTGAGCCACCCCCGTAGTGTTCGAGTTCGGTTCGGTTCGTCGAACACCCGTGTGTTCGCCGAACTGTTCGTCAAACTGTTCGTCGAACACCTTCGAACACCGTTAAAACCAATGGCAGGCAAACAAAAACACATAGAAACAAATAGAAAACACCTTCAAAGGTGTCCAAAAGCTGACAAACTGCTCAGAAGACACAACTAACACATGGAAAAGTGACAAGTACATATAGTCATGCGAAAAGAAAATAGTTGCAGGAGTAAAAGGAGGGGGAGAAACAGATATAGGCATGTCATGCCCTTCTAAAATCCAAAAAGTGAGAAGCTGACACGGCCAGTCCGTTCCTGCCCGTGCCACCTCTGTGTCGCCGGGTTTGTGCCAGAGCCGCGGTGGACCCTGACGGCCAGCCCCCCTATCCCAATACTGGTGCCTGTCCGCCGGTGGGTCGAGGCCCCCCACGGTGGGGGGGGGAGTAACATCTGCAGAAGAAAGACCATCTTCCAGCCAAACTAAGATGTCGACTTCTTTTCGTGGACAATGTGATACGATCCCATTCTTACGGACACGCCCATCGCTACAAATTCTAGATGAGGCACAAAAACAGCAGGTGCTTCTACGGATATCAAGTGCTCCTTCAAGTGGGCTCTCCATCACCTCAATTTCAACATCACATATACTCCAGTCCTCAGAGGTGTCACCCCAATCGCACTTGCTTCCTCACAGCTCCCAAGTCTCCAGCTGCCCATCTGAGTATGGGGTAACACAGATGGTTGAGTCTGCACAGCTGTTTACTCATACTATAGCCTGGGAAACGGAGGTCTGCTCCAGAGCTTCTGTTAATCCAGATGAGGAAATGATCTGATCTGATGCCCAGAATCTTTATAAGTCGGATCCAGGACCAGATGAAGAAAGTTCTGAGCATAATGTAGACCCTTGTTCCCAAACTGCAACTCCTGTTGGTGGAGACAATGATGAAGACGATGATGAGACTCAAATACCTGATTGGAGCGACAAATTGACTTTTCGGTCAGGGCAGGAAGAGGCTGGCTCTGAGGACGACGGGTGTGATAACACACAGGGTGATGATGACGAGGTTGGAGATCCCACTTACTGTCAACCCACAGTCAGCCAGTCGATGAGGTCAGCAGAGGAGGTGGAGGAGGATGTGACTAGCCCTGGGGATGGGGATGACTCGGTACCCGGGCATTTGCCTGGCCTTGGGGATGTCGCGGTGGTCGGCTCCCTGGCCCGTACCCTGGGGTCTCTCTTTAAAAGGGTGGATAATTGTTAATTTTATAAGAGTTCATGACTCCACCTGTGGTATCTGGTGACAAGCACCAGCGCTGCAGCAGTCCACTGAGGCCGGTGATAAGGCAGCTCGATGGTATAGCTCCCCACAGGTGGAGCTAGGTCTCAGGGCAGCGTATGCAGGGGGAATGCAGGACAGGCGAGACCCAGCTGGGTCACAGCAAGAACGGGAACGGACACGGTAGTCACTTCAGTACCTTTTACTGGTGGAAATTCAGGCACATCCCGGAGCACTGTAGGGTGAAGGGTGCATATCAGGATCCTCCCCAATGAGCGGGTGTAGGGCCTCCTGTTTCTTGCCTCTGCGTAGTAAGTTTCTAACCTGCCTGGAGCTAGGCCTAACTTTGTCTCTGTCCTGCGCTGGCTGACCTTGTGGTAGGGCCTTCTCTTGGAGTTCACGCTCCCAGTATGCAGGGCCTAAGCGTCTCCTGGCTCTGTTACATATCAGCACCTTAGCGATCCTGGGACATGTAGTTCTCCAGGGATTCCAGTTATGCCTTACTGGGTCATAGAGATACCGGTAAGCTCGGATCCTGTGTCCGGTAAATGCTTCGGGGTGAGCTGGTTAAGCTCCTCTGCCCCTTATGTACTAACTCGCCACTCGCCTTCGGCCTACTCGGGCCCTCACTAGGCTATACACACTAACGGCAGCTTGCTGCGCTTCACTGATCTTACGGCACCGGCACACCTTAAGATCTATCTGGGCTCCCTGAATCTAGCAAGCAGGAGCCTCGTGCTCCACTGCTCAACTATTAACTGCGATCTCTAGACTAGACTGAGCTCCACTGCAGACTGACCTCTCTTAGGCTTCTCTACTGCAGGAACTCTTCAGAGGAACTGAACGGCCTAGCTCCACCTTCCCTATTTATATCCCTAACGGGCTCCCTCTGCTGGTCTGAGGTGGAAGGTGGAGATGTGTGAATATTTATGGGGGCCTCTTGTGGAGGATTCCATCAATGCACTCTTCTAGGATCTGTGATACCAAGCGCAGCGGTGCATCACAGATGCTATTGACGACGAGGTTAGGTTGCGCCTTCCTGAACAGAGACGGAGTACTGGAAGCACGTCAACAACTGCATCCTCAACCACAACTCTGCCTCTGACCACAAGCCGTAGTGGCTCTTCAGGTCACATGGGCTCTAAGCCTTGCATAGCCTGGGCATTTATTCAGATCGATCGATCTGTAATATTTGTCAGTAAAAGCTAAGTAGAGGCCAAAAAATCCATAGTTTGAGAACTTCATGCATGTACCGTCACATGGATATGAAGCATAAGTTGCAGTGGGAAGCTCACTGTGCTACAACGCGGCCTACCGGATGGGCCAACCACCGTCTGCCCCATCTTGTGCATCCGCAGCCTCTTCATCCTCTGTGACTGGGGGGACAGCAGTCACACATGTTTTTGGACGCAGACCTGCCACCTCTTTACCCGCAACAGCCAGTGTGATTGGCAGGTCGTCAGTTCATTGGGAAGTGGAAACACCTGCTAGTGTTGAGCGCTCTCCGACATCGAGAGCACCACCTTTGGATCAAGGCAACCTAACATGTCCGCCTGCATCTTCCTCACAGACCGGCAGTTTGCCGGGGACACCCTACTCAACACCGTCTAAGCACAACAGCCAGCCCTCGGTCCCTCAGATGTGGAAAAGTAAAAGACCATTTCCTCCTAGCCATGAGAAAGCTAAGAGGTTGAATTTCACCATCTGCAAGCTGTTGGCTACAGAAATGCTGCCTTTCCACCTGGAGGACACAGAGGATTTTCAAGACCTTATGTCAGTCACAATGCCCCAGTACCAGATGCCCAGTCGGCACTACTTCTCAAAGAAAGGTGTGCCTGCGCTCCACTAGCATGTCGCACACAACATCACCGCTTCTTTGAGATACTCTGTGTGTGACAGGGTGCACTTCACCACAGACACTTGGATGAGAAGGCATGGACAGGGGCGTTACATGTCGCTGACTGGGCACTGGGTAACTATGGTGACAGCAGGACAAGGGGCTGCTGTCCAAGTCTTACCGTCCCCACGAGTTGTGCGTCAATCCTCTTTATCTCGAAGTTCCTCCACTGCTTCTGCCTCCTCAACCTCCTCTCGGTCCTCCACCTGCACCCAAAGCCTGTCTGGTAATGCCACCTGCTTTCTAACTGCGCAGAAGAAATCCTGCACACCTCCTTACTATGCTGGCAGCAGGGCTCAACGGCATCAGTGTTTACTTTGAAATGTCTGGGAAATGTGAGTCACACAGCTGAGGAGTTGTGGTCAGCTCTGGAGACCCAGTTTCATGAAAGGTTGTCTCCACTGGACCTGCAACCAGGGAAGGCCATGTGCGACAATGCTGCAAACCTGGGTGCGGCACTTCGCCGGGGCAATGTCACACACGTGCCTTGTATGGCTCACGTGTTGAACCTGGTTGTCCAGCAATTTTTAGCCCACTGTCCCGGACTAGATGGCCTTCTGCAGAGGGCACGGTCGCTGTGTGCTCACTTCCGCCGTTCGCATCCCGCAGTTCAACGACTTACATCTCTACAGAAGTCGTTGGGCCTGCCAGTTCACCGGCTGAAATGCGATGTGCCGACACGATGGAATTCAACTCTGCACATGTTGCAGCGACTGTGGCAGCACCGACAAGCCCTGGTGCAATACGTTCTGACGTATAGCCTGGGCCAACGAGATCCAGAGGTGGGGCAAATCACGCTGGGGGAGTGGTCTCAGATCAGGGACCAATGCACCCTTCTGCACAGTTTTGAAATGGCGACGAAGATGTTTAGTGCTGACGATGCCATTATCAGCATGACTATTCCGGTGATTTACATGCTGGAGCACATGTTAAACAGAATTCGGAGTCAGGTGGTGGGACAAGAGGAGGTGGAGGAAGTAGAGGAGGAGTCGTATGCGGAAGGGATAACATCTCCAAGGTCCAGACGGTTGGCAGCACCAAGGCGGCAGGCATGGGAGGGTGGGGGAGAGGGATTAACCAGGGCGCATGGTAGCAGCCAAACTGTTGAGGAAGGTGCAGGAGCCGAGGAAGAAGTGGAGGACGAACTGGCGATGGGCATGGAAGACTCATCAGATGAGGGAGACCTTGATCACATTTCTGTTGTGCGAGGTTGGAGGGAGAGAGCAGAGGAAGGAAGCATGATTCTTACCTCGCTACCAACACAACAAGGACTTGGTCCTTCTGGATGCGCAAGACACATGAGTGCCTTCTTGCTGCACTACCTGCAACATGACCCCCGGATTGTCAGAATTCGAAGTAATCCCGACTACTGGGTTGCCACACTCTTAGATCCCCGGTACAAAAGTATATTTGCCGAAATAATTCCTGCCATAAAAAGGTATTGACGAATGCAGGAGTATCTGTTGCAGAATCTTACATGTGCTTTTCCACAAAACACCAGTGGTGCACGTAGTGAATCTCACAGTTCTAACTTGCCAACGGTGGGACTGTCGAGTCTTCATCACTCAAACAGTAACAGTAACACAGTATCTGCTGGTAACAGCAATTTTGTGGAATCGTTTCACCACCTTTTTAGACCATCCTTTGCAAGGCCACAGGTGACAAGAAGTCTGACACATAGTCAATGCCTAGAGAGGATGGTACAGGAGAATCTCCAAGTGAACATCGAAGCCATGACTGTGTCACTGGACCCTTGCTCATTTTGGTATTCCAATCTGGAAAAATCACCGAAGCTCGCCACTCACGCCTTGGAGATCGTTTTATTCATGCCATGCAGCCAGCGTTCTCTCTGAACGTGTGTTCAGCGCTGCTGGTGGTGTGCTGACAGATAAGTGCACGCGGCTGTCCACTGAGAATGTAGACAGACTCACGTTCATAAAGATGAACAAATCATGGATTCGCAAGGACATTTCTACCCCTGTGTCATCCTTGGGAGACTAAAAGCTTGGGGATTTGGTAAAATCACCTCACCAACCGTTTTAAGCAACAGTGGGGCAATTGATGTCACTTAACACTAGAACGCATGACCATAAAAATCTACACTTTCACATACCTGGGGCCCTTTAGGCCCGTGTGCAAATAACATGGAATAACTCAAACTCAAATGACAAACAACTATATACATGAAGAATACCTAGAGTTTCAAAATTCTAACTAAAGCAATCTTGCAGAAAATAGAAAACAATTAACTGGGCGGGCCTGCAAGGCCACAGGTATGCGTTCTAGGGTTAAGTGGTGTCTGTGCCACAATTTTGGGAGTCCCCTTGCTGTGTCTTACGTGACGTTGGCATCGTCAATTCCAGGTGGGTTGGGTCGCACCCCCCCACTTTTAACTGTAAGAAACTACATACACTATGGCTTGGGGTAAC
The DNA here is from genome assembly GCF_046119375.1 of Phyllobates terribilis. NCBI lineage: Eukaryota > Metazoa > Chordata > Amphibia > Anura > Dendrobatidae > Phyllobates > Phyllobates terribilis. The sequence goes on along the minus strand of NW_027362769.1, from coordinate 343,296,307 downwards.
ACAGATGGTTGAGTCTGAAGAGCTGTTTACTCAGAGGTCTGCTCCAAATCTTCAGTGTCTGCTAGTCAGCGTAGAATTTTTAACTGCATCTAGCCTAGGCAATACTTTGGGCGTAGTAGCCCAGCTGCGAAGCAAGCTGCACCGCCTGTGTATCTAATAAGAATTTTTAAATGAATCTAGCCTAGGCAGACTGTGGGGACCCCCAACCAAACCCAGATGCTCAGCCCCCCTACCGCCCCCCTTTCATGGACAATACAATAATGTAACTCTTACAACTGGATGGGTGAGGATCGGTCACAGCTTTATTAACTCTTTATACTCATTCCATTAGAAAGGCATTTTATTTCTAAAATAATTCAGCTTGTTGCAGCATGCCCTGGGTCCCCACTCCGGCAAGTTGGCCAACAAGTGTAACTCTCCAACATGTCCTTTCTATTTCCAGGCCACGGAGGATCCAGCATACTCGTATGCAGGACTCTGACCCCCACCCATCACTCTTAACGCTTGTTCCACTCCGTCCTGGAGTCCTGACAGGAATATGTCCAGTTCAATATCTATTAAGTGAACACCGTCGGGCCATATGAGGCCTGCTTTATCTCCTTCCAGTTGTCGGTGTCGTATCACTACACCGCCTCTGTCTCTTCTAAATTTTGCCATCCGAATATTTATTACCCGCCTTGTCCATTCGATGGCCGTGATGTCTCGCGCACCTTGCCATACCGCGATCGGCACAATCTCTGACCATACTATAGCTAATTTTGTGAAAAATTCTCTGAAGCGCTCAGTGTCTAGTTTCATTATTGCCATTAGTTATGCGCTCTTGTGATGACCTAGGTTGTTTCCCCCGGCCTGTATAACTAAGATGACCGGACCTCTTGCCTCTCTCCCTACCTTGATTACCTCCATTAGTACCTGTGGCCATAGCAGACCTCTAATACCTCTCCAGTTGAAATATGTGTTATGAAACTCTAATTTCCTCCCGCCTGGGCGGACTTTCACCCTTTTTTGTGCCCAATATATATACGAGTGGCCTATCACTCACACTGTTGGCTTAGCGTCACCTGTAAAAGAAACAAACCACGTTAGGATAACAAGTCCGGTCTTATGTATCTCGCCAAACACGTGGATCGCCATCTCCCTATCCTCTGAACTTCCGTTTCTGACAGTCCTGCTCTTGCTGCTTCCGTGGCCGCACCTATGCGGAATGAGTGTGTCCCGTAATCTTTGGGGTGGTTCCCTGCCGATGTTATGCATTTATTAAATATAGCTTGGAACAGGTATCTTGATAATGGCGTTCCATCAATGTGTGATAGGAAGAAATTACTTTGTGATCTGATGGTTAGATATGTTTTTACTATTGTTACCCGACTCAATGTACCGTTTGTGGGTTGTAGAAGTACCCAAGTACCCCTGCCCGCTGGAACCGCTTTCCATTGGTGTATGTGTAGACGTATTGCATTATTGGCTATGACTACGTCCTGGTGTAATAAGCGTCCACTGGTGGTAATTTTGGATTGAGGGACTAATTCGCTTATACATAGCGCCCCGAAGAAGGCGATCACAAATGCAGTAGGCATTAGTGTTGCTTCAAATTGTGAGTGTCATGTTAATGGTGTTAGGGATAAGATGTGAGAAATCAGTTTTAGTGACACGGGACGGGACGTCTACATTCCTGACTTGGCTGACCCCTTTTCCACCCTTTTATGGATTGTCTGATGATGAATCTTTGTCACATCTCCCCAATTCAGTAGTTGGAAGTGAAATGCTACTCTGGTCAGACACCGCTGCGCTGACGCCCCTGATATGCCCCTCATCATTAGCTGGTGGAGAAATTCTATGGTGACTTGTGATCTGGCTTGTTCACATTGGTCAACCCGTCTGCCTGCTACTAGTCGTGTCCACTCTTCCCATGCCTTACCGTATGCTTGCCACGTTGACGGGGCAACTGACGCTCTGATTAATGGCATCAACTATTCGCCACTAGATCCCATAGGGAGGGTGGGCAACTGTTGCCCGATGGGTGGGCGTTGTGGAAGAGCTCTGTGAAAATCTGCCAATTGAATTGTTATAAAGCGTTAGCAGCAGCTTTATACCCCTCAGCATAGTGGCTAGCGCGGACCCATTCATTGTGTTTTAGGCACAGGAATGCTAGCCTGCGTAGTAGGCCTAGCACTGGGAGAGACGATGATGCCATCTTATTAATGCAGTGCGCTAGGCTGGTGTTTTGTGTTATGAAGCGTATATTTTTGTTAGCCAGGCGCGCGCCCCATATTTCTATTGCTACCACTATTGGGAAAAATTATTTTCAGGGCTAGATGCAGCTAAAAATTATTATTAATTTCAAAGCTGGTGGAGCTTGGTATAGATGGCCTAATACAATGAGTCCCACACACTGCTAGAAGCCCAAATATTTTTTCAGAGCTAGAAGCAGATAAAAATTATTTTTAATTTGCAACCTGATGGAGGTCAGTATAGATGGACTAATAGAACAAGTCCCACACACAGCTAGAAGCCCAAATATTTTTTCAGAGCTAGATGCAGATAAAAATTATTTTTAATTTGCAACCTGATGGAGGTCAGTATAGATGGACTAATAGAACAAGTCCCACACACAGCTAGAAGACCAAATATTTTTTCAGAGGTAGATGCATATAAAAATTATTTTTAATTTGCAACCAGATGGAGGTCAGTATAGATGGACTAATAGAACAAGTCCCACACACAGCTAGAAGACCAAATATTTTTTCATAGGTAGATGCATATAAAAATTATTTTTAATTTGCAACCAGATGGAGGTCAGTATAGATGGACTAATAGAGAAAGTCCCACACACTGCTAGAAGGCCAAATATTTTTTCAGAGCTAGATGCAGACAAAAAATTATATTCAGTTTGCAACCTGATGGAGGTCAGTATAGATGGACTAATACAACAAGTCCCACACACAGCTAGAAGCCCAAATATTTTTTCAGAGGTAGATGCAGATAAAAATTATTTTTAATTTGCAACCTGATGGAGGTCAGTATAGATGGACTAATAGAGAAAGTCCCACACACTGCTAGAAGGCCAAATATTTTTTCAGAGCTAGATGCAGAAAAAAATTATATTCAGTTTGCAACCTGATGGAGGTCAGTATAGATGGACTAATAGAGAAAGTCCCACACACTGCTAGAAGGCCAAATATTTTTTCAGAGGTAGATGCAGAAAAAAAATATATTCAGTTTGCAACCTGATGGAGGTCTGTATAGATGGATTAATAGAACAAGTCCCACACACAGCTACAAGCCCAATATTTTTTCAGAGGTAGATGCAGGAAAAAAATATATTCAGTTTGCAACCTGATGGAGGTCAGTATAGATGGACTAATAGAGAAAGTCCCACACACTGCTAGAAGGCCAAATATTTTTTCAGAGGTAGATGCAGAAAAAAAATATATTCAGTTTGCAACCTGATGGAGGTCTGTATAGATGGATTAATAGAACAAGTCCCACACACAGCTACAAGCCCAATATTTTTTCAGAGGTAGATGCAGGAAAAAAATATATTCAGTTTGCAACCTGATGGAGGTCAGTATAGATGGACTAATAGAGAAAGTCCCACACACTGCTAGAAGGCCAAATATTTTTTCAGAGCTAGATGCAGAAAAAAATATATTCAGTTTGCAACCTGATGGGGGTCTGTATAGATGGATTAATAGAACAAGTCCCACACACAGCTACAAGCCCAATATTTTTTCAGAGGTAGATGCAGAAAAAAAATATATTCAGTTTGCATCCTGATGGAGGTCTGTATAGATGGATTAATAGAACAAGTCCCACACACAGCTACAAGCACAATATTTTTTCAGAGGTAGATGCAGAAAAAAAATATATTCAGTTTGCAACCTGATGGAGGTCAGTATAGAGGGACTAATAGAGAAAGTCCCACACACTGCTTAAAGGCCAAATATTTTTTCAGAGCTAGATGCAGACAAAAAATTATTTTGAATTTGCAACCTGATGGAGGTCAGTATAGATGGACTAATAGAGAAAGTCCCACACACTGCTAGAAGGCCAAATATTTTTTCAGAGCTAGATGCAGAAAAAAATTATATTCAGTTTGCAACCTGATGGAGGTCAGTATAGATGGACTAATAGAACAAGTCCCACACACAGCTAGAAGCCCAAATATTTTTTCAGAGGTAGATGCAGATAAAAATTATTTTTAATTTGCAACCTGATGGAGGCCAGTATAGATGGACTAATAGAGAAAGTCCCACACACTGCTAGAAGGCCAAATATTTTTTCAGAGCTAGATGCAGAAAAAAATTATATTCAGTTTGCAACATGATGGAGGTCAGTATAGATGGACTAATAGAGAAAGTCCCACACACTGCTAGAAGGCCAAATATTTTTTCAGAGCTAGATGCAGACAAAAAATTATTTTGAATTTGCAACCTGATGGAGGTCAGTATAGATGGACTAATAGAGAAAGTCCCACACACTGCTAGAAGGCCAAATATTTTTTCAGAGCTAGATGCAGAAAAAAATTATATTCAGTTTGCAACCTGATGGAGGTCAGTATAGATGGACTAATAGAACAAGTCCCACACACAGCTAGAAGCCCAAATATTTTTTCAGAGGTAGATGCAGATAAAAATTACTTTTAATTTGCAACCTGATGGAGGTCAGTATAGATGGACTAATAGAGAAAGTCCCACACACTGCTAGAATTCCAAATATTTTTTCAGAGCTAGATGCAGAAAAAAATTATATTCAGTTTGCAACCTGATGGAGGTCAGTATAGATGGATTAATAGAACAAGTCCCACACACAGCTAGAAGCCCAATATTTTTTCAGAGGTAGATGCAGAAAAAAAATATATTCAGTTTGCAACCTGATGGAGGTCAGTATAGATGGCTTATTAGAACAAGTCCCACACACAGCTAGAAGCCCCAATATTTTTTCAGAGGTAGATGCAGAAAAAAATTATATTCAGTTTGCAACCTGATGGAGGTCAGTATAGATGGACTAATAGAACAAGTCCCACACACAGCTAGAAGCATAAATACTTTTTCAGAGGTAGATGCAGAAAAAAATTATATTCAGTTTGCAACCTGATGGAGGTCAGTATAGATGGACTAATAGAACAAGTCCCACACACTGCTAGAAGGTCAAATATTTTTTCAGAGGTAGATGCAGAAAAAAAATATATTCTGTTTGCAACCTGATGGAGGTCTGTATAGATGGATTAATAGAACAAGTCCCACACAGCTAGAAGCCCAATAATTTTTCAGAGGTAAATGCAGAAAAAAAATATATCCAGTTTGCAACCTGATGGAGGTCAGTATAGATGGATTAATAGAACAAGTCCCACACACAGCTAGAAGCCTAAATATTTTTTAAGAGGTAGATGCAGACAAAAAATTATTTTGAATTTGCAACCTGATGGAGGTCAGTATAGAGGGACTAATAGAGAAAGTCCCACACACTGCTTAAAGGCCAAATATTTTTTCAGAGCTAGATGCAGACAAAAAATTATTTTGAATTTGCAACCTGATGGAGGTCAGTATAGATGGACTAATAGAGAAAGTCCCACACACTGCTAGAAGGCCAAATATTTTTTCAGAGCTAGATGCAGAAAAAAATTATATTCAGTTTGCAACCTGATGGAGGTCAGTATAGATGGACTAATAGAACAAGTCTCACACACAGCTAGAAGCCCAAATATTTTTTCAGAGGTAGATGCAGATAAAAATTATTTTTAATTTGCAACCTGATGGAGGCCAGTATAGATGGACTAATAGAGAAAGTCCCACACACTGCTAGAAGGCCAAATATTTTTTCAGAGCTAGATGCAGAAAAAAATTATATTCAGTTTGCAACATGATGGAGGTCAGTATAGATGGACTAATAGAGAAAGTCCCACACACTGCTAGAAGGCCAAATATTTTTTCAGAGCTAGATGCAGACAAAAAATTATTTTGAATTTGCAACCTGATGGAGGTCAGTATAGATGGACTAATAGAGAAAGTCCCACACACTGCTAGAAGGCCAAATAGTTTTTCAGAGCTAGATGCAGAAAAAAATTATATTCAGTTTGCAACCTGATGGAGGTCAGTATAGATGGACTAATAGAACAAGTCCCACACACAGCTAGAAGCCCAAATATTTTTTCAGAGGTAGATGCAGATAAAAATTACTTTTAATTTGCAACCTGATGGAGGTCAGTATAGATGGACTAATAGAGAAAGTCCCACACACTGCTAGAATTCCAAATATTTTTTCAGAGCTAGATGCAGAAAAAAATTATATTCAGTTTGCAACCTGATGGAGGTCAGCATAGATGGACTAATAGAGAAAGTCCCACACACTGCTAGAAGGCCAAATATTTTTTCAGAGCTAGATGTAGACAAAAAATTATTTTGAATTTGCAACCTGATGGAGATCAGTATAGATGGACTAATAGAGAAAGTCCCACACACTGCTAGAAGGCCAAATATTTTTACAGAGCTAGATGCAGAAAAAAATTATATTCAGTTTGCAACCTGATGGAGGTCAGTATAGATGGACTAATAGAACAAGTCCCACACACTGCTAGAAGCAAAAATATTTTTTCAGAGCTAGATGCAGAAAAAAATATATTCAGTTTGCAACCTGATGGAGGTCTGTATAGATGGATTAATAGAACAAGTCCCACACACAGCTAGAAGCCCAATATTTTTTCAGAGGTAGATGCAGAAAAAAAATATATTCAGTTTGCAACCTGATGGAGGTCAGTATAGATGGCTTAATAAAACAAGTCCCACACACAGCTAGAAGCCCCAATATTTTTTCAGAGGTAGATGCAGAAAAAAATTATATTCAGTTTGCAACCTGATGGAGGTCAGTATAGATGGACTAATAGAACAAGTCCCACACACAGCTAGAAGCATAAATATTTTTTCAGAGGTAGATGCAGAAAAAAATTATATTCAGTTTGCAACCTGATGGAGGTCAGTATAGATGGACTAATAGAACAAGTCCCACACAATGCTAGAAGGTCAAATATTTTTTCAGAGGTAGATGCAGAAAAAAAATATATTCTGTTTGCAACCTGATGGAGGTCTGTATAGATGGATTAATAGAACAAGTCCCACACAGCTAGAAGCCCAATATTTTTTCAGAGGTAAATGCAGAAAAAAAATATATCCAGTTTGCAACCTGATGGAGGTCAGTATAGATTGATTAATAGAACAAGTCCCACACACAGCTAGAAGCCTAAATATTTTTTAAGAGGTAGATGCAGAAAAAAATTATATTCAGTTTGCAACCTGATGGAGGTCAGTATAGATGGACTAATAGAACAACTCCCACACACAGCTAGAAGCCCAAATATTTTTTCAGAGGTAGATGCAGAAAAAAAATATATTCAGTTTGCAACCTGATGGAGGTCTGTATAGATGGATTAATAGAACAAGTCCCACACACAGCTACAAGCCCAATATTTTTTCAGAGGTAGATGCAGAAAAAAAATATATTCAGTTTGCAACCTGATGGAGGTCAGTATAGATGGACTAATAGAGAAAGTCCCACACACTGCTAGAAGGCCAAATATTTTTTCAGAGCTAGATGCAGAAAAAAATTATATTCAGTTTGCAACCTGATGGAGGTCAGTATAGATGGACTAATAGAACAAGTCCCACACACTGCTAGAAGGCCAATTATTTTTTCAGAGGTAGATGCAGAAAAAAAATATATTCAGTTTGCAACCTGATGGAGGTCTGTATAGATGGACTAATAGAGAAAGTCCCACACACTGCTAGAAGGCCAAATATTTTTTCAGAGCTAGATGCAGAAAAAAATTATATTCAGTTTGCAACCTGATGGAGGTCAGCATAGATGGACTAATAGAGAAAGTCCCACACACTGCTAGAAGGCCAAATATTTTTTCAGAGCTAGATGTAGACAAAAAATTATTTTGAATTTGCAACCTGATGGAGATCAGTATAGATGGACTAATAGAGAAAGTCCCACACACTGCTAGAAGGCCAAATATTTTTTCAGAGCTAGATGCAGAAAAAAATTATATTCAGTTTGCAACCTGATGGAGGTCAGTATAGATGGACTAATAGAACAAGTCCCACACACTGCTAGAAGCCCAAATATTTTTTCAGAGCTAGATGCAGAAAAAAATATATTCAGTTTGCAACCTGATGGAGGTCTGTATAGATGGATTAATAGAACAAGTCCCACACACAGCTAGAAGCCCAATATTTTTTCAGAGGTAGATGCAGAAAAAAAATATATTCAGTTTGCAACCTGATGGAGGTCAGTATAGATGGCTTAATAGAACAAGTCCCACACACAGCTAGAAGCCCAAATATTTTTTCAGAGGTAGATGCAGAAAAAAATTATATTCAGTTTGCAACCTGATGGAGGTCAGTATAGATGGACTAATAGAACAAGTCCCACACACTGCTAGAAGGTCAAATATTTTTTCAGAGGTAGATGCAGAAAAAAAATATATTCTGTTTGCAACCTGATGGAGGTCTGTATAGATGGATTAATAGAACAAGTCCCACACAGCTAGAAGCCCAATATTTTTTCAGAGGTAAATGCAGAAAAAAAATATATTCAGTTTGCAACCTGATGGAGGTCAGTATAGATGGCTTAATAGAACAAGTCCCACACACAGCTAGAAGCCCAAATATTTTTTCAGAGGTAGATGCAGAAAAAAATTATATTCAGTTTGCAACCTGATGGAGGTCAGTATAGATGGACTAATAGAACAAGTCCCACACACTGCTAGAAGGCCAATTATTTTTTCAGAGGTAGATGCAGAAAAAAAATATATTCAGTTTACAACCTGATGGAGGTCTGTATAGATGGATTAATAGAACAAGTCACACACACACCTACAAGCCCAATATTTTTTCAGAGGTAGATGCAGAAAAAAAATATATTCAGTTTGCAACCTGATGGAGGTCAGTATAGATGGATTAATAGAGAAAGTCCCACACACTGCTAGAAGGCCAAATATGTTTTTCAGAGCTAGATGCAGAAAAAAAATATATTCAGTTTGCAACCTGATGGAGGTCTGTATAGATGGATTAATAGAACAAGTCCCACACACAGCTACAAGCCCAATATTTTTTCAGAGGTAGATGCAGAAAAAAAAATATATTCAGTTTGCAACCTGATGGAGGTCTGTATAGATGGATTAATAGAACAAGTCCCACACACAGCTACAAGCCCAATATTTTTTCAGAGCTAGATGCAGAAAAAAATTATATTCAGTTTGCAACCTGATGGAGGTCAGTATAGATGGACTAATAGAACAAGTCCCACACACAGCTAGAAGCCCAAATATTTTTTCAGAGGTAGATGCAGATAAAAATTATTTTTAATTTGCAACCTGATGGAGGCCAGTATAGATGGACTAATAGAGAAAGTCCCACACACTGCTAGAAGGCCAAATATTTTTTCAGAGCTAGATGCAGAAAAAAATTATATTCAGTTTGCAACATGATGGAGGTCAGTATAGATGGACTAATAGAGAAAGTCCCACACACTGCTAGAAGGCCAAATATTTTTTCAGAGCTAGATGCAGAAAAAAATTATATTCAGTTTGCAACCTGATGGAGGTCAGTATAGATGGACTAATAGAGAAAGTCCCACACACTGCTAGAAGGCCAAATATTTTTTCAGAGCTAGATGCAGAAAAAATTATATTCAGTTTGCAACATGATGGAGGTCAGTATAGATGGACTAATAGAGAAAGTCCCACACACTGCTAGAAGGCCAAATATTTTTTCAGAGCTAGATGCAGAAAAAAATATATTCAGTTTGCAACCTGATGGAGGTCTGTATAGATGGATTAATAGAACAAGTCCCACACACAGCTACAAGCCCAATATTTTTTCAGAGGTAGATGCAGAAAAAAATTATATTCAGTTTGCAACCTGATGGAGGTCAGCATAGATGGACTAATAGAGAAAGTCCCACACACTGCTAGAAGGCCAAATATTTTTTCAGAGCTAGATGTAGACAAAAAATTATTTTGAATTTGCAACCTGATGGAGATCAGTATAGATGGACTAATAGAGAAAGTCCCACACACTGCTAGAAGGCCAAATATTTTTTCAGAGCTAGATGCAGAAAAAAATTATATTCAGTTTGCAACCTGATGGAGGTCAGTATAGATGGACTAATAGAACAAGTCCCACACACTGCTAGAAGCAAAAATATTTTTTCAGAGCTAGATGCAGAAAAAAATATATTCAGTTTGCAACCTGATGGAGGTCTGTATAGATGGATTAATAGAACAAGTCCCACACACAGCTAGAAGCCCAATATTTTTTCAGAGGTAGATGCAGAAAAAAAATATATTCAGTTTGCAACCTGATGGAGGTCAGTATAGATGGCTTAATAGAACAAGTCCCACACACAGCTAGAAGCCCCAATATTTTTTCAGAGGTAGATGCAGAAAATAATTATATTCAGTTTGCAACCTGATGGAGGTCAGTATAGATGGACTAATAGAACAAGTCCCACACACAGCTAGAAGCATAAATATTTTTTCAGAGGTAGATGCAGAAAAAAATTATATTCAGTTTGCAACCTGATGGAGGTCAGTATAGATGGACTAATAGAACAAGTCCCACACAATGCTAGAAGGTCAAATATTTTTTCAGAGGTAGATGCAGAAAAAAAATATATTCTGTTTGCAACCTGATGGAGGTCTGTATAGATGGATTAATAGAACAAGTCCCACACAGCTAGAAGCCCAATATTTTTTCAGAGGTAAATGCAGAAAAAAAATATATCCAGTTTGCAACCTGATGGAGGTCAGTATAGATGGATTAATAGAACAAGTCCCACACACAGCTAGAAGCCTAAATATTTTTTAAGAGGTAGATGCAGAAAAAAATTATATTCAGTTTGCAACCTGATGGAGGTCAGTATAGATGGACTAATAGAACAAGTCCCACACACAGCTAGAAGCCCAAATATTTTTTCAGAGGTAGATGCAGAAAAAAAATATATTCAGTTTGCAACCTGATGGAGGTCTGTATAGATGGATTAATAGAACAAGTCCCACACACAGCTACAAGCCCAATATTTTTTTCAGAGGTAGATGCAGAAAAAAAATATATTCAGTTTGCAACCTGATGGAGGTCAGTATAGATGGACTAATAGAGAAAGTCCCACACACTGCTAGAAGGCCAAATATTTTTTCAGAGCTAGATGCAGAAAAAAATTATATTCAGTTTGCAACCTGATGGAGGTCAGTATAGATGGACTAATAGAACAAGTCCCACACACTGCTAGAAGGCCAATTATTTTTTCAGAGGTAGATGCAGAAAAAAAATATATTCAGTTTGCAACCTGATGGAGGTCTGTATAGATCGATTAATTGAACAAGTCCCACACACAGCTACAAGCCCAATATTTTTTCAGAGGTAGATGCAGAAAAAAAATATATTCAGTTTGCAACCTGATGGAGGTCAGTATAGATGGACTAATAGAACAAGTCCCACACACTGCTAGAAGGCCAAATATTTTTTCAGAGCTAGATGCAGACAAAAAATTATTTTGAATTTGCAACCTGATGGAGGTCAGTATAGATGGACTAATAGAGAAAGTCCCACACACTGCTAGAAGGCCAAATATTTTTTCAGAGCTAGATGCAGAAAAAAATTATATTCAGTTTGCAACCTGATGGAGGTCAGTATAGATGGACTAATAGAACAAGTCTCACACACAGCTAGAAGCCCAACTATTTTTTCAGAGGTAGATGCAGATAAAAATTACTTTTAATTTGCAACCTGATGGAGGTCAGTATAGATGGACTAATAGAGAAAGTCCCACACACTGCTAGAAGGCCAAATATTTTTTCAGAGCTAGATGCAGAAAAAAATTATATTCAGTTTGCAACCTGATGGAGGTCAGCATAGATGGACTAATAGAGAAAGTCCCACACACTGCTAGAAGGCCAAATATTTTTTCAGAGCTAGATGTAGACAAAAAATTATTTTAAATTTGCAACCTGATGGAGATCAGTATAGATGGACTAATAGAGAAAGTCCCACACACTGCTAGAAGGCCAAATATTTTTTCAGAGCTAGATGCAGAAAAAAATTATATTCAGTTTGCAACCTGATGGAGGTCAGTATAGATGGACTAATAGAACAAGTCCCACACACTGCTAGAAGCCCAAATATTTTTTCAGAGCTAGATGCAGAAAAAAATATATTCAGTTTGCAACCTGATGGAGGTCTGTATAGATGGATTAATAGAACAAGTCCCACACACAGCTAGAAGCCCAATATTTTTTCAGAGGTAGATGCAGAAAAAAAATATATTCAGTTTGCAACCTGATGGAGGTCAGTATAGATGGCTTAATAGAACAAGTCCCACACACAGCTAGAAGCCCAAATATTTTTTCAGAGGTAGATGCAGAAAAAAATTATATTCAGTTTGCAACCTGATGGAGGTCAGTATAGATGGACTAATAGAACAAGTCCCACACACTGCTAGAAGGTCAAATATTTTTTCAGAGGTAGATGCAGAAAAAAAATATATTCTGTTTGCAACCTGATGGAGGTCTGTATAGATGGATTAATAGAACAAGTCCCACACAGCTAGAAGCCCAATATTTTTTCAGAGGTAAATGCAGAAAAAAAATATATTCAGTTTGCAACCTGATGGAGGTCAGTATAGATGGCTTAATAGAACAAGTCCCACACACAGCTAGAAGCCCAAATATTTTTTCAGAGGTAGATGCAGAAAAAAATTATATTCAGTTTGCAACCTGATGGAGGTCAGTATAGATGGACTAATAGAACAAGTCCCACACACTGCTAGAAGGCCAATTATTTTTTCAGAGGTAGATGCAGAAAAAAAATATATTCAGTTTACAACCTGATGGAGGTCTGTATAGATGGATTAATAGAACAAGTCACACACACACCTACAAGCCCAATATTTTTTCAGAGGTAGATGCAGAAAAAAAATATATTCAGTTTGCAACCTGATGGAGGTCAGTATAGATGGATTAATAGAGAAAGTCCCACACACTGCTAGAAGGCCAAATATGTTTTTCAGAGCTAGATGCAGAAAAAAAATATATTCAGTTTGCAACCTGATGGAGGTCTGTATAGATGGATTAATAGAACAAGTCCCACACACAGCTACAAGCCCAATATTTTTTCAGAGGTAGATGCAGAAAAAAAAATATATTCAGTTTGCAACCTGATGGAGGTCTGTATAGATGGATTAATAGAACAAGTCCCACACACAGCTACAAGCCCAATATTTTTTCAGAGCTAGATGCAGAAAAAAATTATATTCAGTTTGCAACCTGATGGAGGTCAGTATAGATGGACTAATAGAACAAGTCCCACACACAGCTAGAAGCCCAAATATTTTTTCAGAGGTAGATGCAGATAAAAATTATTTTTAATTTGCAACCTGATGGAGGCCAGTATAGATGGACTAATAGAGAAAGTCCCACACACTGCTAGAAGGCCAAATATTTTTTCAGAGCTAGATGCAGAAAAAAATTATATTCAGTTTGCAACATGATGGAGGTCAGTATAGATGGACTAATAGAGAAAGTCCCACACACTGCTAGAAGGCCAAATATTTTTTCAGAGCTAGATGCAGAAAAAAATTATATTCAGTTTGCAACCTGATGGAGGTCAGTATAGATGGACTAATAGAGAAAGTCCCACACACTGCTAGAAGGCCAAATATTTTTTCAGAGCTAGATGCAGAAAAAATTATATTCAGTTTGCAACATGATGGAGGTCAGTATAGATGGACTAATAGAGAAAGTCCCACACACTGCTAGAAGGCCAAATATTTTTTCAGAGCTAGATGCAGAAAAAAATATATTCAGTTTGCAACCTGATGGAGGTCTGTATAGATGGATTAATAGAACAAGTCCCACACACAGCTACAAGCCCAATATTTTTTCAGAGGTAGATGCAGAAAAAAAATATATTCAATTTGCATCCTGATGGAGGTCTGTATAGATGGATTAATAGAACAAGTCCCACACACAGCTACAAGCACATTATTTTTTCAGAGGTAGATGCAGAAAAAAAATATATTCAGTTTGCAACCTGATGGAGGTCAGTATAGAGGGACTAATAGAGAAAGTCCCACACACTGCTAAAAGGCCAAATATTTTTTCAGAGCTAGATGCAGACAAAAAATTATTTTGAATTTGCAACCTGATGGAGGTCAGTATAGATGGACTAATAGAGAAAGTCCCACACACTGCTAGAAGGCCAAATATTTTTTCAGAGCTAGATGCAGAAAAAAATTATTTTCAGTTTGCAACCTGATGGAGGTCAGTATAGATGGACTAATAGAACAAGTCCCACACACAGCTAGAAGCCCAAATATTTTTTCAGAGGTAGATGCAGATAAAAATTATTTTTAATTTGCAACCTGATGGAGGCCAGTATAGATGGACTAATAGAGAAAGTCCCACACACTGCTAGAAGGCCAAATATTTTTTCAGAGCTAGATGCAGAAAAAAATTATATTCAGTTTGCAACATGATGGAGGTCAGTATAGATGGACTAATAGAGAAAGTCCCACACACTGCTAGAAGGCCAAATATTTTTTCAGAGCTAGATGCAGACAAAAAATTATTTTGAATTTGCAACCTGATGGAGGTCAGTATAGATGGACTAATAGAGAAAGTCCCACACACTGCTAGAAGGCCAAATATTTTTTCAGAGCTAGATGCAGAAAAAAATTATATTCAGTTTGCAACCTGATGGAGGTCAGTATAGATGGACTAATAGAACAAGTCCCACACACAGCTAGAAGCCCAAATATTTTTTCAGAGGTAGATGCAGATAAAAATTACTTTTAATTTGCAACCTGATGGAGGTCAGTATAGATGGACTAATAGAGAAAGTCCCACACACTGCTAGAATTCCAAATATTTTTTCAGAGCTAGATGCAGAAAAAAATTATATTCAGTTTGCAACCTGATGGAGGTCAGCATAGATGGACTAATAGAGAAAGTCCCACACACTGCTAGAAGGCCAAATATTTTTTCAGAGCTAGATGTAGACAAAAAATTATTTTGAATTTGCAACCTGATGGAGATCAGTATAGATGGACTAATAGAGAAAGTCCCACACACTGCTAGAAGGCCAAATATTTTTTCAGAGCTAGATGCAGAAAAAAATTATATTCAGTTTGCAACCTGATGGAGGTCAGTATAGATGGACTAATAGAACAAGTCCCACACACTGCTAGAAGCAAAAATATTTTTTCAGAGCTAGATGCAGAAAAAAATATATTCAGTTTGCAACCTGATGGAGGTCTGTATAGATGGATTAATAGAACAAGTCCCACACACAGCTAGAAGCCCAATATTTTTTCAGAGGTCGATGCAGAAAAAAAATATATTCAGTTTGCAACCTGATGGAGGTCAGTATAGATGGCTTAATAGAACAAGTCCCACACACAGCTAGAAGCCCCAATATTTTTTCAGAGGTAGATGCAGAAAAAAATTATATTCAGTTTGCAACCTGATGGAGGTCAGTATAGATGGACTAATAGAACAAGTCCCACACACAGCTAGAAGCATAAATATTTTTTCAGAGGTAGATGCAGAAAAAAATTATATTCAGTTTGCAACCTGATGGAGGTCAGTATAGATGGACTAATAGAACAAGTCCCACACACTGCTAGAATGTCAAATATTTTTTCAGAGGTAGATGCAGAAAAAAAATATATTCTGTTTGCAACCTGATGGAGGTCTGTATAGATGGATTAATAGAACAAGTCCCACACAGCTAGAAGCCCAATATTTTTTCAGAGGTAAATGCAGAAAAAATATATATCCAGTTTGCAACCTGATGGAGGTCAGTATAGATGGATTAATAGAACAAGTCCCACACACAGCTAGAAGCCTAAATATTTTTTAAGAGGTAGATGCAGAATAAAATTATATTCAGTTTGCAACCTGATGGAGGTCAGTATAGATGGACTAATAGAACAAGTCCCACACACAGCTAGAAGCCCAAATATTTTTTCAGAGGTAGATGCAGAAAAAAAATATATTCAGTTTGCAACCTGATGGAGGTCTGTATAGATGGATTAATAGAACAAGTCCCACACACAGCTACAAGCCCAATATTTTTTCAGAGGTAGATGCAGAAAAAAAATATATTCAGTTTGCAACCTGATGGAGGTCAGTATAGATGGACTAATAGAGAAAGTCCCACACACTGCTAGAAGGCCAAATATTTTTTCAGAGCTAGATGCAGAAAAAAATTATATTCAGTTTGCAACCTGATGTAGGTCAGTATAGATGGACTAATAGAACAAGTCCCACACACTGCTAGAAGGCCAATTATTTTTTCAGAGGTAGATGCAGAAAAAAAATATATTCAGTTTGCAACCTGATGGAGGTCTGTATAGATCGATTAATTGAACAAGTCCCACACACAGCTACAAGCCCAATATTTTTTCAGAGGTAGATGCAGAAAAAAAATATATTCAGTTTGCAACATGATGGAGGTCAGTAAAGATGGACTAATAGAGAAAGTCCCACACACTGCTAGAAGGCCAAATATTTTTTCAGAGCTAGATGCAGAAAAAAATTATATTCAGTTTGCAACCTGATGGAGGTCAGTATAGATGGACTAATAGAACAAGTCTCACACACAGCTAGAAGCCCAAATATTTTTTCAGAGGTAGATGCAGATAAAAATTACTTTTAATTTGCAACCTGATGGAGGTCAGTATAGATGGACTAATAGAGAAAGTCCCACACACTGCTAGAAGGCCAAATATTTTTTCAGAGCTAGATGCAGAAAAAAATTATATTCAGTTTGCAACCTGATGGAGGTCAGCATAGATTAACTAATAGAGAAAGTCCCACACACTGCTAGAAGGCCAAATATTTTTTCAGAGCTAGATGTAGACAAAAAATTATTTTGAATTTGCAACCTGATGGAGATCAGTATAGATGGACTAATAGAGAAAGTCCCACACACTGCTAGAAGGCCAAATATTTTTTCAGAGCTAGATGCAGAAAAAAATTATATTCAGTTTGCAACCTGATGGAGGTCAGTATAGATGGACTAATAGAACAAGTCCCACACACTGCTAGAAGCCCAAATATTTTTTCAGAGCTAGATGCAGAAAAAAATATATTCAGTTTGCAACCTGATGGAGGTCTGTATAGATGGATTAATAGAACAAGTCCCACACACAGCTAGAAGCCCAATATTTTTTCAGAGGTAGATGCAGAAAAAAAATATATTCAGTTTGCAACCTGATGGAGGTCAGTATAGATGGCTTAATAGAACAAGTCCCACACACAGCTAGAAGCCCAAATATTTTTTCAGAGGTAGATGCAGAAAAAAATTATATTCAGTTTGCAACCTGATGGAGGTCAGTATAGATGGACTAATAGAACAAGTCCCACAAACTGCTAGAAGGTCAAATATTTTTTCAGAGGTAGATGCAGAAAAAAAATATATTTTGTTTGCAACCTGATGGAGGTCTGTATAGATGGATTAATAGAACAAGTCCCACACAGCTAGAAGCCCAATATTTTTTCAGAGGTAAATGCAGAAAAAAAATATATTCAGTTTGCAACCTGATGGAGGTCAGTATAGATGGCTTAATAGAACAAGTCCCACACACAGCTAGAAGCCCAAATATTTTTTCAGAGGTAGATGCAGAAAAAAATTATATTCAGTTTGCAACCTGATGGAGGTCAGTATAGATGGACTATTAGAACAAGTCCCACACACAGCTAGAAGCCCAAATATTTTTTCAGAGGTAGATGCAGAAAAAAAATATATTCAGTTTGCAACCTGATGGAGGTCTGTATAGATGGATTAATAGAACAAGTCCCACACACAGCTACAAGCCCAATATTTTTTCAGAGGTAGATGCAGAAAAAAAATATATTCAGTTTGCAACCTGATGGAGGTCAGTATAGATGGACTAATAGAGAAAGTCCCACACACTGCTAGAAGGCCAAATATTTTTTCAGAGCTAGATGCAGAAAAAAATTATATTCAGTTTGCAACCTGATGGAGGTCAGTATAGATGGACTAATAGAACAAGTCCCACACACTGCTAGAAGGCCAATTATTTTTTCAGAGGTAGATGCAGAAAAAAAATATATTCAGTTTACAACCTGATGGAGGTCTGTATAGATGGATTAATAGAACAAGTCACACACACACCTACAAGCCCAATATTTTTTCAGAGGTAGATGCAGAAAAAAAATATATTCAGTTTGCAACCTGATGGAGGTCAGTATAGATGGACTAATAGAGAAAGTCCCACACACTGCTAGAAGGCCAAATATGTTTTTCAGAGCTAGATGCAGAAAAAAAATATATTCAGTTTGCAACCTGATGGAGGTCTGTATAGATGGATTAATAGAACAAGTCCCACACACAGCTACAAGCCCAATATTTTTTCAGAGGTAGATGCAGAAAAAAATATATATTCAGTTTGCAACCTGATGGAGGTCTGTATAGATGGATTAATAGAACAAGTCCCACACACAGCTACAAGCCCAATATTTTTTCAGAGCTAGATGCAGAAAAAAATTATATTCAGTTTGCAACCTGATGGAGGTCAGTATAGATGGACTAATAGAACAAGTCCCACACACAGCTAGAAGCCCAAATATTTTTTCAGAGGTAGATGCAGATAAAAATTATTTTTAATTTGCAACCTGATGGAGGCCAGTATAGATGGACTAATAGAGAAAGTCCCACACACTGCTAGAAGGCCAAATATTTTTTCAGAGCTAGATGCAGAAAAAAATTATATTCAGTTTGCAACATGATGGAGGTCAGTATAGATGGACTAATAGAGAAAGTCCCACACACTGCTAGAAGGCCAAATATTTTTTCAGAGCTAGATGCAGAAAAAAATTATATTCAGTTTGCAACCTGATGGAGGTCAGTATAGATGGACTAATAGAGAAAGTCCCACACACTGCTAGAAGGCCAAATATTTTTTCAGAGCTAGATGCAGAAAAAAATTATATTCAGTTTGCAACCTGATGGAGGTCAGTATAGATGGACTAATAGAACAAGTCCCACACACAGCTAGAAGCCCAAATATTTTTTCAGAGGTAGATGCAGATAAAAATTACTTTTAATTTGCAACCTGATGGAGGTCAGTATAGATGGACTAATAGAGAAAGTCCCACACACTGCTAGAATTCCAAATATTTTTTCAGAGCTAGATGCAGAAAAAAATTATATTCAGTTTGCAACCTGATGGAGGTCAGCATAGATGGACTAATAGAGAAAGTCCCACACACTGCTAGAAGGCCAAATATTTTTTCAGAGCTAGATGTAGACAAAAAATTATTTTGAATTTGCAACCTGATGGAGATCAGTATAGATGGACTAATAGAGAAAGTCCCACACACTGCTAGAAGGCCAAATATTTTTTCAGAGCTAGATGCAGAAAAAAATTATATTCACTTTGCAACCTGATGGAGGTAAGTATAGATGGACTAATAGAACAAGTCCCACACACTGCTAGAAGCAAAAATATTTTTTCAGAGCTAGATGCAGAAAAAAATATATTCAGTTTGCAACCTGATGGAGGTCTGTATAGATGGATTAATAGAACAAGTCCCACACACAGCTAGAAGCCCAATATTTTTTCAGAGGTAGATGCAGAAAAAAAATATATTCAGTTTGCAACCTGATGGAGGTCAGTATAGATGGCTTAATAGAACAAGTCCCACACACAGCTAGAAGCCCAAATATTTTTTCAGAGGTAGATGCAGAAAAAAAATATATTCAGTTTGCAACCTGATGGAGGTCAGTATAGATGGCTTAATAGAACAAGTCCCACACACAGCTAGAAGCCCAAATATTTTTTCAGAGGTAGATGCAGAAAAAAATTATATTCAGTTTGCAACCTGATGGAGGTCAGTATAGATGGACTAATAGAACAAGTGCCACACACAGCTAGAAGCATAAATATTTTTTCAGAGGTAGATGCAGATAAAAATTATATTCAGTTTGCAACCTGATGGAGGTCAGTATAGATGGACTAATAGAACAAGTCCCACACACTGCTAGAAGGTCAAATATTTTTTCAGAGGTAGATGCAGAAAAAAAATATATTCTGTTTGCAACCTGATGGAGGTCTGTATAGATGGATTAATAGAACAAGTCCCACACAGCTAGAAGCCCAATATTTTTTCAGAGGTAAATGCAGAAAAAAAATATATCCAGTTTGCAACCTGATGGAGGTCAGTATAGATGGATTAATAGAACAAGTCCCACACACAGCTAGAAGCCTAAATATTTTTTAAGAGGTAGATGCAGAAAAAAATTATATTCAGTTTGCAACCTGATGGAGGTCAGTATAGATGGACTAATAGAACAAGTCCCACACACAGCTAGAAGCCCAAATATTTTTTCAGAGGTAGATGCAGAAAAAAAATATATTCAGTTTGCAACCTGATGGAGGTCTGTATAGATGGATTAATAGAACAAGTCCCACACACAGCTACAAGCCCAATATTTTTTCAGAGGTAGATGCAGAAAAAAAATATATTCAGTTTGCAACCTGATGGAGGTCAGTATAGATGGACTAACAGAGAAAGTCCCACACACTGCTAGAAGGCCAAATATTTTTTCAGAGCTAGATGCAGAAAAAAATTATATTCAGTTTGCAACCTGATGGAGGTCAGTATAGATGGACTAATAGAACAAGTCCCACACACTGCTAGAAGGCCAATTATTTTTTCAGAGGTAGATGCAGAAAAAAAATATATTCAGTTTGCAACCTGATGGAGGTCTGTATAGATGGATTAATAGAACAAGTCCCACACACAGCTACAAGCCCAATATTTTTTCAGAGGTAGATGCAGAAAAAAAATATATTCAGTTTTCAACCTGATGGAGGTCAGTATAGATGGACTAATAGAACAAGTCCCACACACAGCTAGAAGCCCAAATATTTTTTCAGAGGTAGATGCAGATAAAAATTATTTTTAATTTGCAACCTGATGGAGGCCAGTATAGATGGACTAATAGAGAAAGTCCCACACACTGCTAGAAGGCCAAATATTTTTTCAGAGCTAGATGCAGAAAAAAATTATATTCAGTTTGCAACATGATGGAGGTCAGTATAGATGGACTAATAGAGAAAGTCCCACACACTGCTAGAAGGCCAAATATTTTTTCAGAGCTAGATGCAGACAAAAAATTATTTTGAATTTGCAACCTGATGGAGGTCAGTATAGATGGACTAATAGAGAAAGTCCCACACACTGCTAGAAGGCCAAATATTTTTTCAGAGCTAGATGCAGAAAAAAATTATATTCAGTTTGCAACCTGATGGAGGTCAGTAGAGATGGACTAATAGAACAAGTCTCACACACAGCTAGAAGCCCAACTATTTTTTCAGAGGTAGATGCAGATAAAAATTACTTTTAATTTGCAACCTGATGGAGGTCAGTATAGATGGACTAATAGAGAAAGTCCCACACACTGCTAGAAGGCCAAATATTTTTTCAGAGCTAGATGCAGAAAAAAATTATATTCAGTTTGCAACCTGATGGAGGTCAGCATAGATGGACTAATAGAGAAAGTCCCACACACTGCTAGAAGGCCAAATATTTTTTCAGAGCTAGATGTAGACAAAAAATTATTTTGAATTTGCAACCTGATGGAGATCAGTATAGATGGACTAATAGAGAAAGTCCCACACACTGCTAGAAGGCCAAATATTTTTTCAGAGCTAGATGCAGAAAAAAATTATATTCAGTTTGCAACCTGATGGAGGTCAGTATAGATGGACTAATAGAACAAGTCCCACACACTGCTAGAAGCCCAAATATTTTTTCAGAGCTAGATGCAGAAAAAAATATATTCAGTTTGCAACCTGATGGAGGTCTGTATAGATGGATTAATAGAACAAGTCCCACACACAGCTACAAGCCCAATATTTTTTCAGAGGTAGATGCAGAAAAAAAATATATTCAGTTTGCATCCTGATGGAGGTCTGTATAGATGGATTAATAGAACAAGTCCCACACACAGCTACAAGCACAATATTTTTTCAGAGGTAGATGCAGAAAAAAAATATATTCAGTTTGCAACCTGATGGAGGTCAGTATAGAGGGATTAATAGAGAAAGTCCCACACACTGCTAAAAGGCCAAATATTTTTTCAGAGCTAGATGCAGACAAAAAATTATTTTGAATTTGCAACCTGATGGAGGTCAGTATAGATGGACTAATAGAGAAAGTCCCACACACTGCTAGAAGGCCAAATATTTTTTCAGAGCTAGATGCAGAAAATAATTATTTTCAGTTTGCAACCTGATGGAGGTCAGTATAGATGGACTAATAGAACAAGTCCCACACACAGCTAGAAGCCCAAATATTTTTTCAGAGGTAGATGCAGATAAAAATTATTTTTAATTTGCAACCTGATGGAGGCGAGTATAGATGGACTAATAGAGAAAGTCCCACACACTGCTAGAAGGCCAAATATTTTTTCAGAGCTAGATGCAGAAAAAAATTATATTCAGTTTGCAACATGATGGAGGTCAGTATAGATGGACTAATAGAGAAAGTCCCACACACTGCTAGAAGGCCAAATATTTTTTCAGAGCTAGATGCAGACAAAAAATTATTTTGAATTTGCAACCTGATGGAGGTCAGTATAGATGGACTAATAGAGAAAGTCCCACACACTGCTAGAAGGCCAAATATTTTTTCAGAGCTAGATGCAGAAAAAAATTATATTCAGTTTGCAACCTGATGGAGGTCAGTATAGATGGACTAATAGAACAAGTCCCACACACAGCTAGAAGCCCAAATATTTTTTCAGAGGTAGATGCAGATAAAAATTACTTTTAATTTGCAACCTGATGGAGGTCAGTATAGATGGACTAATAGAGAAAGTCCCACACACTGCTAGAATTCCAAATATTTTTTCAGAGCTAGATGCAGAAAAAAATTATATTCAGTTTGCAACCTGATGGAGGTCAGCATAGATGGACTAATAGAGAAAGTCCAACACACTGCTAGAAGGCCAAATATTTTTTCAGAGCTAGATGTAGACAAAAAATTATTTTGAATTTGCAACCTGATGGAGATCAGTATAGATGGACTAATAGAGAAAGTCCCACACACTGCTAGAAGGCCAAATATTTTTTCAGAGCTAGATGCAGAAAAAAATTATATTCACTTTGCAACCTGATGGAGGTAAGTATAGATGGACTAATAGAACAAGTCCCACACACTGCTAGAAGCAAAAATATTTTTTCAGAGCTAGATGCAGAAAAAAATATATTCAGTTTGCAACCTGATGGAGGTCTGTATAGATGGATTAATAGAACAAGTCCCACACACAGCTAGAAGCCCAATATTTTTTCAGAGGTAGATGCAGAAAAAAAATATATTCAGTTTGCAACCTGATGGAGGTCAGTATAGATGGCTTAATAGAACAAGTCCCACACACAGCTAGAAGCCCAAATATTTTTTCAGAGGTAGATGCAGAAAAAAAATATATTCAGTTTGCAACCTGATGGAGGTCAGTATACATGGCTTAATAGAACAAGTCCCACACACAGCTAGAAGCCCAAATATTTTTTCAGAGGTAGATGCAGAAAAAAATTATATTCAGTTTGCAACCTGATGGAGGTCAGTATAGATGGACTAATAGAACAAGTGCCACACACAGCTAGAAGCATAAATATTTTTTCAGAGGTAGATGCAGAAAAAAATTATATTCAGTTTGCAACCTGATGGAGGTCAGTATAGATGGACTAATAGAACAAGTCCCACACACTGCTAGAAGGTCAAATATTTTTTCAGAGGTAGATGCAGAAAAAAAATATATTCTGTTTGCAACCTGATGGAGGTCTGTATAGATGGATTAATAGAACAAGTCCCACACAGCTAGAAGCCCAATATTTTTTCAGAGGTAAATGCAGAAAAAAAATATATCCAGTTTGCAACCTGATGGAGGTCAGTATAGATGGATTAATAGAACAAGTCCCACACACAGCTAGAAGCCTAAATATTTTTTAAGAGGTAGATGCAGAAAAAAATTATATTCAGTTTGCAACCTGATGGAGGTCAGTATAGATGGACTAATAGAACAAGTCCCACACACAGCTAGAAGCCCAAATATTTTTTCAGAGGTAGATGCAGAAAAAAAATATATTCAGTTTGCAACCTGATGGAGGTCTGTATAGATGGATTAATAGAACAAGTCCCACACACAGCTACAAGCCCAATATTTTTTCAGAGGTAGATGCAGAAAAAAAATATATTCAGTTTGCAACCTGATGGAGGTCAGTATAGATGGACTAACAGAGAAAGTCCCACACACTGCTAGAAGGCCAAATATTTTTTCAGAGCTAGATGCAGAAAAAAATTATATTCAGTTTGCAACCTGATGGAGGTCAGTATAGATGGACTAATAGAACAAGTCCCACACACTGCTAGAAGGCCAATTATTTTTTCAGAGGTAGATGCAGAAAAAAAATATATTCAGTTTGCAACCTGATGGAGGTCTGTATAGATGGATTAATAGAACAAGTCCCACACACAGCTACCATCCCAATATTTTTTCAGAGGTAGATGCAGAAAAAAAATATATTCAGTTTTCAACCTGATGGAGGTCAGTATAGATGGACTAATAGAACAAGTCCCACACACAGCTAGAAGCCCAAATATTTTTTCAGAGGTAGATGCAGATAAAAATTATTTTTAATTTGCAACCTGATGGAGGCCAGTATAGATGGACTAATAGAGAAAGTCCCACACACTGCTAGAAGGCCAAATATTTTTCAGAGCTAGATGCAGAAAAAAATTATATTCAGTTTGCAACATGATGGAGGTCAGTATAGATGGACTAATAGAGAAAGTCCCACACACTGCTAGAAGGCCAAATATTTTTTCAGAGCTAGATGCAGACAAAAAATTATTTTGAATTTGCAACCTGATGGAGGTCAGTATAGATGGACTAATAGAGAAAGTCCCACACACTGCTAGAAGGCCAAATATTTTTTCAGAGCTAGATGCAGAAAAAAATTATATTCAGTTTGCAACCTGATGGAGGTCAGTAGAGATGGACTAATAGAACAAGTCTCACACACAGCTAGAAGCCCAACTATTTTTTCAGAGGTAGATGCAGATAAAAATTACTTTTAATTTGCAACCTGATGGAGGTCAGTATAGATGGACTAATAGAGAAAGTCCCACACACTGCTAGAAGGCCAAATATTTTTTCAGAGCTAGATGCAGAAAAAAATTATATTCAGTTTGCAACCTGATGGAGGTCAGCATAGATGGACTAATAGAGAAAGTCCCACACACTGCTAGAAGGCCAAATATTTTTTCAGAGCTAGATGTAGACAAAAAATTATTTTGAATTTGCAACCTGATGGAGATCAGTATAGATGGACTAATAGAGAAAGTCCCACACACTGCTAGAAGGCCAAATATTTTTTCAGAGCTAGATGCAGAAAAAAATTATATTCAGTTTGCAACCTGATGGAGGTCAGTATAGATGGACTAATAGAACAAGTCCCACACACTGGTAGAAGCCCAAATATTTTTTCAGAGCTAGATGCAGAAAAAAATATATTCAGTTTGCAACCTGATGGAGGTCTGTATAGATGGATTAATAGAACAAGTCCCACACACAGCTACAAGCCCAATATTTTTTCAGAGGTAGATGCAGAAAAAAAATATATTCAGTTTGCAACCTGATGGAGGTCAGTATAGATGGACTAACAGAGAAAGTCCCACACACTGCTAGAAGGCCAAATATTTTTTCAGAGCTAGATGCAGAAAAAAATTATATTCAGTTTGCAACCTGATGGAGGTCAGTATAGATGGACTAATAGAACAAGTCCCACACACTGCTAGAAGGCCAATTATTTTTTCAGAGGTAGATGCAGAAAAAAAATATATTCAGTTTGCAACCTGATGGAGGTCTGTATAGATGGATTAATAGAACAAGTCCCACACACAGCTACAAGCCCAATATTTTTTCAGAGGTAGATGCAGAAAAAAAATATATTCAGTTTTCAACCTGATGGAGGTCAGTATAGATGGACTAATAGAACAAGTCCCACACACAGCTAGAAGCCCAAATATTTTTTCAGAGGTAGATGCAGATAAAAATTATTTTTAATTTGCAACCTGATGGAGGCCAGTATAGATGGACTAATAGAGAAAGTCCCACACACTGCTAGAAGGCCAAATATTTTTTCAGAGCTAGATGCAGAAAAAAATTATATTCAGTTTGCAACATGATGGAGGTCAGTATAGATGGACTAATAGAGAAAGTCCCACACACTGCTAGAAGGCCAAATATTTTTTCAGAGCTAGATGCAGACAAAAAATTATTTTGAATTTGCAACCTGATGGAGGTCAGTATAGATGGACTAATAGAGAAAGTCCCACACACTGCTAGAAGGCCAAATATTTTTTCAGAGCTAGATGCAGAAAAAAATTATATTCAGTTTGCAACCTGATGGAGGTCAGTAGAGATGGACTAATAGAACAAGTCTCACACACAGCTAGAAGCCCAACTATTTTTTCAGAGGTAGATGCAGATAAAAATTACTTTTAATTTGCAACCTGATGGAGGTCAGTATAGATGGACTAATAGAGAAAGTCCCACACACTGCTAGAAGGCCAAATATTTTTTCAGAGCTAGATGCAGAAAAAAATTATATTCAGTTTGCAACCTGATGGAGGTCAGCATAGATGGACTAATAGAGAAAGTCCCACACACTGCTAGAAGGCCAAATATTTTTTCAGAGCTAGATGTAGACAAAAAATTATTTTGAATTTGCAACCTGATGGAGATCAGTATAGATGGACTAATAGAGAAAGTCCCACACACTGCTAGAAGGCCAAATATTTTTTCAGAGCTAGATGCAGAAAAAAATTATATTCAGTTTGCAACCTGATGGAGGTCAGTATAGATGGACTAATAGAACAAGTCCCACACACTGCTAGAAGCCCAAATATTTTTTCAGAGCTAGATGCAGAAAAAAATATATTCAGTTTGCAACCTGATGGAGGTCTGTATAGATGGATTAATAGAACAAGTCCCACACACAGCTACAAGCCCAATATTTTTTCAGAGGTAGATGCAGAAAAAAAATATATTCAGTTTGCATCCTGATGGAGGTCTGTATAGATGGATTAATAGAACAAGTCCCACACACAGCTACAAGCACAATATTTTTTCAGAGGTAGATGCAGAAAAAAAATATATTCAGTTTGCAACCTGATGGAGGTCAGTATAGAGGGATTAATAGAGAAAGTCCCACACACTGCTAAAAGGCCAAATATTTTTTCAGAGCTAGATGCAGACAAAAAATTATTTTGAATTTGCAACCTGATGGAGGTCAGTATAGATGGACTAATAGAGAAAGTCCCACACACTGCTAGAAGGCCAAATATTTTTTCAGAGCTAGATGCAGAAAATAATTATTTTCAGTTTGCAACCTGATGGAGGTCAGTATAGATGGACTAATAGAACAAGTCCCACACACAGCTAGAAGCCCAAATATTTTTTCAGAGGTAGATGCAGATAAAAATTATTTTTAATTTGCAACCTGATGGAGGCCAGTATAGATGGACTAATAGAGAAAGTCCCACACACTGCTAGAAGGCCAAATATTTTTTCAGAGCTAGATGCAGAAAAAAATTATATTCAGTTTGCAACATGATGGAGGTCAGTATAGATGGACTAATAGAGAAAGTCCCACACACTGCTAGAAGGCCAAATATTTTTTCAGAGCTAGATGCAGACAAAAAATTATTTTGAATTTGCAACCTGATGGAGGTCAGTATAGATGGACTAATAGAGAAAGTCCCACACACTGCTAGAAGGCCAAATATTTTTTCAGAGCTAGATGCAGAAAAAAATTATATTCAGTTTGCAACCTGATGGAGGTCAGTATAGATGGACTAATAGAACAAGTCCCACACACAGCTAGAAGCCCAAATATTTTTTCAGAGGTAGATGCAGATAAAAATTACTTTTAATTTGCAACCTGATGGAGGTCAGTATAGATGGACTAATAGAGAAAGTCCCACACACTGCTAGAATTCCAAATATTTTTTCAGAGCTAGATGCAGAAAAAAATTATATTCAGTTTGCAACCTGATGGAGGTCAGCATAGATGGACTAATAGAGAAAGTCCCACACACTGCTAGAAGGCCAAATATTTTTTCAGAGCTAGATGTAGACAAAAAATTATTTTGAATTTGCAACCTGATGGAGATCAGTATAGATGGACTAATAGAGAAAGTCCCACACACTGCTAGAAGGCCAAATATTTTTTCAGAGCTAGATGCAGAAAAAAATATATTCAGTTTGCAACCTGATGGAGGTCTGTATAGATGGATTAATAGAACAAGTCCCACACACAGCTAGAAGCCCAATATTTTTTCAGAGGTAGATGCAGAAAAAAAATATATTCAGTTTGCAACCTGATGGAGGTCAGTATAGATGGCTTAATAGAACAAGTCCCACACACAGCTAGAAGCCCAAATATTTTTTCAGAGGTAGATGCAGAAAAAAAATATATTCAGTTTGCAACCTGATGGAGGTCAGTATAGATGGCTTAATAGAACAAGTCCCACACACAGCTAGAAGCCCAAATATTTTTTCAGAGGTAGATGCAGAAAAAAATTGTATTCAGTTTGCAACCTGATGGAGGTCAGTATAGATGGACTAATAGAACAAGTGCCACACACAGCTAGAAGCATAAATATTTTTTCAGAGGTAGATGCAGAAAAAAATTATATTCAGTTTGCAACCTGATGGAGGTCAGTATAGATGGACTAATAGAACAAGTCCCACACACTGCTAGAAGGTCAAATATTTTTTCAGAGGTAGATGCAGAAAAAAAATATATTCTGTTTGCAAGCTGATGGAGGTCTGTATAGATGGATTAATAGAACAAGTCCCACACAGCTAGAAGCCCAATATTTTTTCAGAGGTAAATGCAGAAAAAAAATATATCCAGTTTGCAACCTGATGGAGGTCAGTATAGATTGATTAATAGAACAAGTCCCACACACTGCTACAAGCCCAATATTTTTTCAGAGGTAGATGCAGAAAAAAAATATATTCAGTTTGCAACCTGATGGAGGTCAGTATAGATGGACTAACAGAGAAAGTCCCACACACTGCTAGAAGGCCAAATATTTTTTCAGAGCTAGATGCAGAAAAAAATTATATTCAGTTTGCAACCTGATGGAGGTCAGTATAGATGGACTAATAGAACAAGTCCCACACACTGCTAGAAGGCCAATTATTTTTTCAGAGGTAGATGCAGAAAAAAAATATATTCAGTTTGCAACCTGATGGAGGTCTGTATAGATGGATTAATAGAACAAGTCCCACACACAGCTACCATCCCAATATTTTTTCAGAGGTAGATGCAGAAAAAAAATATATTCAGTTTTCAACCTGATGGAGGTCAGTATAGATGGACTAATAGAACAAGTCCCACACACAGCTAGAAGCCCAAATATTTTTTCAGAGGTAGATGCAGATAAAAATTATTTTTAATTTGCAACCTGATGGAGGCCAGTATAGATGGACTAATAGAGAAAGTCCCACACACTGCTAGAAGGCCAAATATTTTTCAGAGCTAGATGCAGAAAAAAATTATATTCAGTTTGCAACATGATGGAGGTCAGTATAGATGGACTAATAGAGAAAGTCCCACACACTGCTAGAAGGCCAAATATTTTTTCAGAGCTAGATGCAGACAAAAAATTATTTTGAATTTGCAACCTGATGGAGGTCAGTATAGATGGACTAATAGAGAAAGTCCCACACACTGCTAGAAGGCCAAATATTTTTTCAGAGCTAGATGCAGAAAAAAATTATATTCAGTTTGCAACCTGATGGAGGTCAGTAGAGATGGACTAATAGAACAAGTCTCACACACAGCTAGAAGCCCAACTATTTTTTCAGAGGTAGATGCAGATAAAAATTACTTTTAATTTGCAACCTGATGGAGGTCAGTATAGATGGACTAATAGAGAAAGTCCCACACACTGCTAGAAGGCCAAATATTTTTTCAGAGCTAGATGTAGACAAAAAATTATTTTGAATTTGCAACCTGATGGAGATCAGTATAGATGGACTAATAGAGAAAGTCCCACACACTGCTAGAAGGCCAAATATTTTTTCAGAGCTAGATGCAGAAAAAAATTATATTCAGTTTGCAACCTGATGGAGGTCAGTATAGATGGACTAATAGAACAAGTCCCACACACTGCTAGAAGCCCAAATATTTTTTCAGAGCTAGATGCAGAAAAATATATTCAGTTTGCAACCTGATGGAGGTCTGTATAGATGGATTAATAGAACAAGTCCCACACACAGCTAGAAGCCCAATATTTTTTCAGAGGTAGATGCAGAAAAAAAATTATATTCAGTTTGCAACCTGATGGAGGTCAGTATAGATGGCTTAATAGAACAAGTCCCACACACAGCTAGAAGCCCAAATATTTTTTCAGAGGTAGATGCAGAAAAAAATTATATTCAGTTTGCAACCTGATGGAGGTCAGTATAGATGGACTAATAGAACAAGTCCCACACACAGCTAGAAGCATAAATATTTTTTCAGAGGTAGATGCAGAAAAAAATTATATTCAGTTTGCAACCTGATGGAGGTCAGTATAGATGGACTAATAGAACAAGTCCCACACACTGCTAGAAGGTCAAATATTTTTTCAGAGGTAGATGCAGAAAAAAATATATTCTGTTTGCAACCTGATGGAGGTCTGTATAGATGGATTAATAGAACAAGTCCCACACAGCTAGAAGCCCAATATTTTTTCAGAGGTAAATGCAGAAAAAAAATATATCCAGTTTGCAACCTGATGGATGTCAGTATAGATGGATTAATAGAACAAGTCCCACACACAGCTAGAAGCCTAAATATTTTTTAAGAGGTAGATGCAGAAAAAAATTATATTCAGTTTGCAACCTGATGGAGGTCAGTATAGATGGACTAATAGAACAAGTCCCACACACAGCTAGAAGCCCAAATATTTTTTCAGAGGTAGATGCAGAAAAAAAATATATTCAGTTTGCAACCTGATGGAGGTCTGTATAGATGGATTAGTAGAACAAGTCCCACACACAGCTACAAGCCCAATATTTTTTCAGAGGTAGATGCAGAAAAAAAATATATTCAGTTTGCAACCTGATGGAGGTCAGTATAGATGGACTAATAGAGAAAGTCCCACACACTGCTAGAAGGCCAAATATTTTTTCAGAGCTAGATGCAGTAAAAAATTATATTCAGTTTGCAACCTGATGGAGGTCAGTATAGATGGACTAATAGAACAAGTCCCACACACTGCTAGAAGGCCAATTATTTTTTCAGAGGTAGATGCAGAAAAAAAATATATTCAGTTTGCAACCTGATGGAGGTCTGTATAGATGGATTAATAGAACAAGTCCCACACACAGCTACAAGCCCAATATTTTTTCAGAGGTAGATGCAGAAAAAAAATATATTCAGTTTTCAACCTGATGGAGGTCAGTATAGATGGACTAATAGAACAAGTCCCACACACAGCTAGAAGCCCAAATATTTTTTCAGAGGTAGATGCAGATAAAAATTATTTTTAATTTGCAACCTGATGGAGGCCAGTATAGATGGACTAATAGAGAAAGTCCCACACACTGCTAGAAGGCCAAATATTTTTTCAGAGCTAGATGCAGGAAAAAATTATATTCAGTTTGCAACATGATGGAGGTCAGTATAGATGGACTAATAGAGAAAGTCCCACACACTGCTAGAAGGCCAAATATTTTTTCAGAGCTAGATGCAGACAAAAAATTATTTTGAATTTGAAACCTGATGGAGGTCAGTATAGATGGACTAATAGAGAAAGTCCCACACACTGCTAGAAGGCCAAATATTTTTTCAGAGCTAGATGCAGAAAAAAATTATATTCAGTTTGCAACCTGATGGAGGTCAGTATAGATGGACTAATAGAACAAGTCTCACACACAGCTAGAAGCCCAACTATTTTTTCAGAGGTAGATGCAGATAAAAATTACTTTTAATTTGCAACCTGATGGAGGTCAGTATAGATGGACTAATAGAGAAAGTCCCACACACTGCTAGAAGGCCAAATATTTTTTCAGAGCTAGATGCAGAAAAAAATTATATTCAGTTTGCAACCTGATGGAGGTCAGCATAGATGGACTAATAGAGAAAGTCCCACACACTGCTAGAAGGCCAAATATTTTTTCAGAGCTAAATATAGACAAAAATTATTTTGAATTTGCAACCTGATGGAGATCAGTATAGATGGACTAATAGAGAAAGTCCCACACACTGCTAGAAGGCCAAATATTTTTTCAGAGCTAGATGCAGAAAAAAATTATATTCAGTTTGCAACCTGATGGAGGTCTGTATAGATGGATTAATAGAACAAGTCCCACACACAGCTAGAAGCCCAATATTTTTTCAGAGGTAGATGCAGAAAAAAAATATATTCAGTTTGCAACCTGATGGAGGTCAGTATAGATGGCTTAATAGAACAAGTCCCACACACAGCTAGAAGCCCAAATATTTTTTCAGAGGTAGATGCAGAAAAAAATTATATTCAGTTTGCAACCAGATGGAGGTCAGTATAGATGGACTAATAGAACAAGTCCCACACACTGCTAGAAGGTCAAATATTTTTTCAGAGGTAGATGCAGAAAAAAAAATATATTCTGTTTGCAACCTGATGGAGGTCTGTATAGATGGATTAATAGAACAAGTCCCACACAGCTAGAAGCCCAATATTTTTTCAGAGGTAAATGCAGAAAAAAAATATATCCAGTTTGCAACCTGATGGAGGTCAGTATAGATGGATTAATAGAACAAGTCCCACACACAGCTAGAAGCCTAAATATTTTTTAAGAGGTAGATGCAGAAAAAAATTATTTTTAATTTGCAACCTGATGGAGGCCAGTATAGATGGACTAATAGAGAAAGTCCCACACACTGCTAGAAGGCCAAATATTTTTTCAGAGCTAGATGCAGAAAAAAATTATATTCAGTTTGCAACATGATGGAGGTCAGTATAGATGGACTAATAGAGAAAGTCCCACACACTGCTAGAAGGCCAAATATTTTTTCAGAGCTAGATGCAGACAAAAAATTATTTTGAATTTGCAACCTGATGGAGGTCAGTATAGATGGACTAA
The DNA here is from genome assembly GCF_046119375.1 of Phyllobates terribilis. Taxonomy (NCBI): domain Eukaryota; kingdom Metazoa; phylum Chordata; class Amphibia; order Anura; family Dendrobatidae; genus Phyllobates; species Phyllobates terribilis. The sequence continues at coordinate 343,263,089 of NW_027362769.1, read as the reverse complement.
TAGAGAAAGTCCCACACACTGCTAGAAGGCCAAATATTTTTTCAGAGCTAGATGCAGAAAAAAATTATATTCAGTTTGCAACCTGATGGAGGTCAGTATAGATGGACTAATAGAACAAGTCCCACACACAGCTAGAAGCCCAAATATTTTTCAGAGGTAGATGCAGATAAAAATTACTTTTAATTTGCAACCTGATGGAGGTCAATATAGATGGACTAATAGAGAAAGTCCCACACACTGCTAGAAGGCCAAATATTTTTTCAGAGCTAGATGCAGAAAAAAATTATATTCAGTTTGCAACCTGATGGAGGTCAGCATAGATGGACTAATAGAGAAAGTCCCACACACTGCTAGAAGGCCAAATATTTTTTCAGAGCTAGATGTAGACAAAAAATTATTTTGAATTTGCAACCTGATGGAGATCAGTATAGATGGACTAATAGAGAAAGTCCAACACACTGCTAGAAGGCCAAATATTTTTTCAGAGCTAGATGCAGAAAAAAATTATATTCAGTTTGCAACCTGATGGAGGTCAGTATAGATGGACTAATAGAACAAGTCCCACACACTGCTAGAAGCCCAAATATTTTTTCAGAGCTAGATGCAGAAAAAAATATATTCAGTTTGCAACCTGATGGAGGTCTGTATAGATGGATTAATAGAACAAGTCCCACACACAGCTAGAAGCCCAATATTTTTTCAGAGGTAGATGCAGAAAAAAAATATATTCAGTTTGCAACCTGATGGAGGTCAGTATAGATGGCTTAATAGAACAAGTCCCAAACACAGCTAGAAGCCCAATATTTTTTCAGAGGTAGATGCAGAAAAAAAATATATTCAGTTTGCAACCTGATGGAGGTCTGTATAGATGGATTAATAGAACAAGTCCCACACACAGCTACCATCCCAATATTTTTTCAGAGGTAGATGCAGAAAAAAAATATATTCAGTTTTCAACCTGATGGAGGTCAGTATAGATGGACTAATAGAACAAGTCCCACACACAGCTAGAAGCCCAAATATTTTTTCAGAGGTAGATGCAGATAAAAATTATTTTTAATTTGCAACCTGATGGAGGCCAGTATAGATGGACTAATAGAGAAAGTCCCACACACTGCTAGAAGGCCAAATATTTTTCAGAGCTAGATGCAGAAAAAAATTATATTCAGTTTGCAACATGATGGAGGTCAGTATAGATGGACTAATAGAGAAAGTCCCACACACTGCTAGAAGGCCAAATATTTTTTCAGAGCTAGATGCAGACAAAAAATTATTTTGAATTTGCAACCTGATGGAGGTCAGTATAGATGGACTAATAGAGAAAGTCCCACACACTGCTAGAAGGCCAAATATTTTTTCAGAGCTAGATGCAGAAAAAAATTATATTCAGTTTGCAACCTGATGGAGGTCAGTAGAGATGGACTAATAGAACAAGTCTCACACACAGCTAGAAGCCCAACTATTTTTTCAGAGGTAGATGCAGATAAAAATTACTTTTAATTTGCAACCTGATGGAGGTCAGTATAGATGGACTAATAGAGAAAGTCCCACACACTGCTAGAAGGCCAAATATTTTTTCAGAGCTAGATGCAGAAAAAAATTATATTCAGTTTGCAACCTGATGGAGGTCAGCATAGATGGACTAATAGAGAAAGTCCCACACACTGCTAGAAGGCCAAATATTTTTTCAGAGCTAGATGTAGACAAAAAATTATTTTGAATTTGCAACCTGATGGAGATCAGTATAGATGGACTAATAGAGAAAGTCCCACACACTGCTAGAAGGCCAAATATTTTTTCAGAGCTAGATGCAGAAAAAAATTATATTCAGTTTGCAACCTGATGGAGGTCAGTATAGATGGACTAATAGAACAAGTCCCACACACTGCTAGAAGCCCAAATATTTTTTCAGAGCTAGATGCAGAAAAAATATATTCAGTTTGCAACCTGATGGAGGTCTGTATAGATGGATTAATAGAACAAGTCCCACACACAGCTAGAAGCCCAATATTTTTTCAGAGGTAGATGCAGAAAAAAAATTATATTCAGTTTGCAACCTGATGGAGGTCAGTATAGATGGCTTAATAGAACAAGTCCCACACACAGCTAGAAGCCCAAATATTTTTTCAGAGGTAGATGCAGAAAAAAATTATATTCAGTTTGCAACCTGATGGAGGTCAGTATAGATGGACTAATAGAACAAGTCCCACACACAGCTAGAAGCATAAATATTTTTTCAGAGGTAGATGCAGAAAAAAATTATATTCAGTTTGCAACCTGATGGAGGTCAGTATAGATGGACTAATAGAACAAGTCCCACACACTGCTAGAAGGTCAAATATTTTTTCAGAGGTAGATGCAGAAAAAAATATATTCTGTTTGCAACCTGATGGAGGTCTGTATAGATGGATTAATAGAACAAGTCCCACACAGCTAGAAGCCCAATATTTTTTCAGAGGTAAATGCAGAAAAAAAATATATCCAGTTTGCAACCTGATGGATGTCAGTATAGATGGATTAATAGAACAAGTCCCACACACAGCTAGAAGCCTAAATATTTTTTAAGAGGTAGATGCAGAAAAAAATTATATTCAGTTTGCAACCTGATGGAGGTCAGTATAGATGGACTAATAGAACAAGTCCCACACACAGCTAGAAGCCCAAATATTTTTTCAGAGGTAGATGCAGAAAAAAAATATATTCAGTTTGCAACCTGATGGAGGTCTGTATAGATGGATTAATAGAACAAGTCCCACACACAGCTACAAGCCCAATATTTTTTCAGAGGTAGATGCAGAAAAAAAATATATTCAGTTTGCAACCTGATGGAGGTCAGTATAGATGGACTAATAGAGAAAGTCCCACACACTGCTAGAAGGCCAAATATTTTTTCAGAGCTAGATGCAGTAAAAAATTATATTCAGTTTGCAACCTGATGGAGGTCAGTATAGATGGACTAATAGAACAAGTCCCACACACTGCTAGAAGGCCAATTATTTTTTCAGAGGTAGATGCAGAAAAAAAATATATTCAGTTTGCAACCTGATGGAGGTCTGTATAGATGGATTAATAGAACAAGTCCCACACACAGCTACAAGCCCAATATTTTTTCAGAGGTAGATGCAGAAAAAAAATATATTCAGTTTTCAACCTGATGGAGGTCAGTATAGATGGACTAATAGAACAAGTCCCACACACAGCTAGAAGCCCAAATATTTTTTCAGAGGTAGATGCAGATAAAAATTATTTTTAATTTGCAACCTGATGGAGGCCAGTATAGATGGACTAATAGAGAAAGTCCCACACACTGCTAGAAGGCCAAATATTTTTTCAGAGCTAGATGCAGGAAAAAATTATATTCAGTTTGCAACATGATGGAGGTCAGTATAGATGGACTAATAGAGAAAGTCCCACACACTGCTAGAAGGCCAAATATTTTTTCAGAGCTAGATGCAGACAAAAAATTATTTTGAATTTGAAACCTGATGGAGGTCAGTATAGATGGACTAATAGAGAAAGTCCCACACACTGCTAGAAGGCCAAATATTTTTTCAGAGCTAGATGCAGAAAAAAATTATATTCAGTTTGCAACCTGATGGAGGTCAGTATAGATGGACTAATAGAACAAGTCTCACACACAGCTAGAAGCCCAACTATTTTTTCAGAGGTAGATGCAGATAAAAATTACTTTTAATTTGCAACCTGATGGAGGTCAGTATAGATGGACTAATAGAGAAAGTCCCACACACTGCTAGAAGGCCAAATATTTTTTCAGAGCTAGATGCAGAAAAAAATTATATTCAGTTTGCAACCTGATGGAGGTCAGCATAGATGGACTAATAGAGAAAGTCCCACACACTGCTAGAAGGCCAAATATTTTTTCAGAGCTAAATGTAGACAAAAATTATTTTGAATTTGCAACCTGATGGAGATCAGTATAGATGGACTAATAGAGAAAGTCCCACACACTGCTAGAAGGCCAAATATTTTTTCAGAGCTAGATGCAGAAAAAAATTATATTCAGTTTGCAACCTGATGGAGGTCAGTATAGATGGACTAATAGAACAAGTCCCACACACTGCTAGAAGCCCAAATATTTTTTCAGAGCTAGATGCAGAAAAAAATATATTCAGTTTGCAACCTGATGGAGGTCTGTATAGATGGATTAATAGAACAAGTCCCACACACAGCTAGAAGCCCAATATTTTTTCAGAGGTAGATGCAGAAAAAAAATATATTCAGTTTGCAACCTGATGGAGGTCAGTATAGATGGCTTAATAGAACAAGTCCCACACACAGCTAGAAGCCCAAATATTTTTTCAGAGGTAGATGCAGAAAAAAATTATATTCAGTTTGCAACCAGATGGAGGTCAGTATAGATGGACTAATAGAACAAGTCCCACACACTGCTAGAAGGTCAAATATTTTTTCAGAGGTAGATGCAGAAAAAAAAATATATTCTGTTTGCAACCTGATGGAGGTCTGTATAGATGGATTAATAGAACAAGTCCAACACAGCTAGAAGCCCAATATTTTTTCAGAGGTAAATGCAGAAAAAAAATATATCCAGTTTGCAACCTGATGGAGGTCAGTATAGATGGATTAATAGAACAAGTCCCACACACAGCTAGAAGCCTAAATATTTTTTAAGAGGTAGATGCAGAAAAAAATTATATTCAGTTTGCAACCTGATGGAGGTCAGTATAGATGGACTAATAGAACAAGTCCCACACACAGCTAGAAGCCCAAATATTTTTTCAGAGGTAGATGCAGAAAAAAAATATATTCAGTTTGCAACCTGATGGAGGTCTGTATAGATGGATTAATAGAACAAGTCCCACACACAGCTACAAGCCCAATATTTTTTCAGAGGTAGATGCAGAAAAAAAATATATTCAGTTTGCAACCTGATGGAGGTCAGTATAGATGGACTAATAGAGAAAGTCCCACACACTACTAGAAGGCCAAATATTTTTTCAGAGCTAGATGCAGAAAAAAAATATATTCAGTTTGCAACCTGATGGAGGTCTGTATAGATGGATTAATAGAACAAGTCCCACACACAGCTACAAGCCCAATATTTTTTCAGAGGTAGATGCAGAAAAAAAAATATATTCAGTTTGCAACCTGATGGAGGTCTGTATAGATGGATTAATAGAACAAGTCCCACACACAGCTACAAGCCCAATATTTTTTCAGAGCTAGATGCAGAAAAAAATTATATTCAGTTTGCAACCTGATGGAGGTCAGTATAGATGGACTAATAGAACAAGTCCCACACACAGCTAGAAGCCCAAATATTTTTTCAGAGGTAGATGCAGATAAAAATTATTTTTAATTTGCAACCTGATGGAGGCCAGTATAGATGGACTAATAGAGAAAGTCCCACACACTGCTAGAAGGCCAAATATTTTTTCAGAGCTAGATGCAGAAAAAAATTATATTCAGTTTGCAACATGATGGAGGTCAGTATAGATGGACTAATAGAGAAAGTCCCACACACTGCTAGAAGGCCAAATATTTTTTCAGAGCTAGATGCAGACAAAAAATTATTTTGAATTTGCAACCTGATGGAGGTCAGTATAGATGGACTAATAGAGAAAGTCCCACACACTGCTAGAAGGCCAAATATTTTTTCAGAGCTAGATGCAGAAAAAAATTATATTCAGTTTGCAACCTGATGGAGGTCAGTATAGATGGACTAATAGAACAAGTCCCACACACAGCTAGAAGCCCAAATATTTTTCAGAGGTAGATGCAGATAAAAATTACTTTTAATTTGCAACCTGATGGAGGTCAGTATAGATGGACTAATAGAGAAAGTCCCACACACTGCTAGAAGGCCAAATATTTTTTCAGAGCTAGATGCAGAAAAAAATTATATTCAGTTTGCAACCTGATGGAGGTCAGCATAGATGGACTAATAGAGAAAGTCCCACACACTGCTAGAAGGCCAAATATTTTTTCAGAGCTAGATGTAGACAAGAAATTATTTTGAATTTGCAACCTGATGGAGATCAGTATAGATGGACTAATAGAGAAAGTCCCACACACTGCTAGAAGGCCAAATATTTTTTCAGAGCTAGATGCAGAAAAAAATTATATTCAGTTTGCAACCTGATGGAGGTCAGTATAGATGGACTAATAGAACAAGTCCCACACACTGCTAGAAGCCCAAATATTTTTTCAGAGCTAGATGCAGAAAAAAATATATTCAGTTTGCAACCTGATGGAGGTCTGTATAGATGGATTAATAGAACAAGTCCCACACACAGCTAGAAGCCCAATATTTTTTCAGAGGTAGATGCAGAAAAAAAATATATTCAGTTTGCAACCTGATGGAGGTCAGTATAGATGGCTTAATAGAACAAGTCCCAAACACAGCTAGAAGCCCAATATTTTTTCAGAGGTAGATGCAGAAAAAAAATATATTCAGTTTGCAACCTGATGGAGGTCAGTATAGATGGACTAATAGAACAAGTCCCACACACAGCTAGAAGCCCAAATATTTTTTCAGAGGTAGATGCAGAAAAAAAATATATATTCAGTTTGCAACCTGATGGAGGTCAGTATAGATGGACTAATAGAACAAGTCCCACACACTGCTAGAAGGTCAAATATTTTTTCAGAGGTAGATGCAGAAAAAAAATATATTCTGTTTGCAACCTGATGGAGGTCTGTATAGATGGATTAATAGAACAAGTCCCACACACAGCTAGAAGCCCAATATTTTTTCAGAGGTAAATGCAGAAAAAAAATATATCCAGTTTGTAACCTGATGGAGGTCAGTATAGATGGATTAATAGAACAAGTCCCACACACAGCTAGAAGCCTAAATATTTTTTAAGAGGTAGATGCAGAAAAAAATTATATTCAGTTTGCAACCTGATGGAGGTCAGTATAGATGGACTAATAGAACAAGTCCCACACACAGCTAGAAGCCCAAATATTTTTTCAGAGGTAGATGCAGAAAAAAAATATATTCAGTTTGCAACCTGATGGAGGTCTGTATAGATGGATTAATAGAACAAGTCCCACACACAGCTACAAGCCCAATATTTTTTCAGAGGTAGATGCAGAAAAAAATATATTCAGTTTGCAACCTGATGGAGGTCAGTATAGATGGAGTAATAGAGAAAGTCCCACACACTGCTAGAAGGCCAAATATTTTTTCAGAGCTAGATGCAGAAAAAAAATATATTCAGTTTGCAACCTGATAGAGGTCTGTATAGATGGATTAATAGAACAAGTCCCACACACAGCTACAAGCCCAATATTTTTTCAGAGGTAGATGCAGAAAAAAAAATATATTCAGTTTGCAACCTGATGGAGGTCTGTATAGATGGATTAATAGAACAAGTCCCACACACAGCTACAAGCCCAATATTTTTTCAGAGGTAGATGCAGAAAAAAAATATATTCAGTTTGAAACCTGATGGAGGTCAGTATAGATGGACTAATAGAGAAAGTCCCACACACTGCTAGAAGGCCAAATATTTTTTCAGAGCTAGATGCAGACAAAAAATTATTTTGAATTTGCAACCTGATGGAGGTCAGTATAGATGGACTAATAGAGAAAGTCCCACACACTGCTAGAAGGCCAAATATTTTTTCAGAGCTAGATGCAGAAAAAAATTATATTCAGTTTGCAACCTGATGGAGGTCAGTATAGATGGACTAATAGAACAAGTCCCACACACAGCTAGAAGCCCAAATATTTTTTCAGAGGTAGATGCAGATAAAAATTATTTTTAATTTGCAACCTGATGGATGTCAGTATAGATGGACTAATAGAGAAAGTCCCACACACTGCTAGAAGGCCAAATATTTATTCAGAGCTAGATGCAGAAAAAAATTATATTCAGTTTGCAACCTGATGGAGGTCAGTATAGATGGACTAATAGAGAAAGTCCCACACACTGCTAGAAGGCCAAATATTTTTTCAGAGCTAGATGCAGACAAAAAATTATTTTTAAGTTGCAACCTGATGGAGGTCAGTATAGATGGACTAATAGAGAAAGTCCCACACACTGCTAGAAGGCCAAATATTTTTTCAGAGCTAGATGCAGATAAAAAATATTTTTAATTTGCAACCTGATGGAGGTCATTATAGATGGACTAATAGAACAAGTCCCACACACAGCTAGAAGCCCAAATATTTTTTCAGAGCTAGATGCAGATAAAAATTATTTTTAATTTGCAACCAGATGGAGGTCAGTATAGATGGACTAATAGAACAAGTCCCACACACAGCTAGAAGCCCAAATATTTTTTCAGAGGTAGATGCAGATTAAAATTATTTTTAATTTGCAACCTGATGGAGGTCAGTATAGATGGACTAATAGAGAAAGTCCCACACACTGCTAGAAGGCCAAATATTTTTTCAGAGCTAGATGCAGACAAAAAATTATTTTGAATTTGCAGCGTGATGGAGGTCAGTATAGATGGACTAATAGAACAAGTCCCACACACAGCTAGAAGCCCAATATTTTTTCAGAGGTAGATGCAGAAAAAAATATATTCAGTTTGCAACCTGATGGAGGTCAGTATAGATGGACTAATACAACAAGTCCCACACACAGCTAGAAGCCCAAATATTTTTTCAGAGGTAGATGCAGATAAAAATTATTTTTAATTTGCAACCTGATGGAGGTCAGTATAGATGGACTAACAGAGAAAGTCCCACACACAGCTAGAAGGCCAAATATTTTTTCAGAGCTAGATGCAGAAAAAAATTATATTCAGTTTGCAACCTGATGGAGGTCAGTATAGATGGACTAATAGAGAAAGTCTCACACACTGCTAGAAGGCCAAATATTTTTTCAGAGGTAGATGCCGAAAAAATATATATTCAGTTTGCAACTTGAAGGAGGTCTGTATAGATGGATTAATAGAACAAGTCCCACACACAGCTAGAAGCCCAAATATTTTTTCAGAGGTAGATGCAGATTAAAATTATTTTTAATTTGCAACCTGATGGAGGTCAGTATAGATGGACTAATAGAGAAAGTCCCACACACTGCTAGAAGGCCAAATATTTTTTCAGAGCTAGATGCAGACAAAAAATTATTTTGAATTTGCAGCGTGATGGAGGTCAGTATAGATGGACTAATAGAACAAGTCCCACACACAGCTAGAAGCCCAATATTTTTTCAGAGGTAGATGCAGTAAAAAATATATTCAGTTTGCAACCTGATGGAGGTCAGTATAGATGGACTAATACAACAAGTCCCACACACAGCTAGAAGCCCAAATATTTTTTCAGAGGTAGATGCAGATAAAAATTATTTTTAATTTGCAACCTGATGGAGGTCAGTATAGATGGACTAATAGAGAAAGTCCCACACACAGCTAGAAGGCCAAATATTTTTTCAGAGCTAGATGCAGAAAAAAATTATATTCAGTTTGCAACCTGATGGAGGTCAGTATAGATGGACTAATAGAGAAAGTCTCACACACTGCTAGAAGGCCAAATATTTTTTCAGAGGTAGATGCCGAAAAATATATATATTCAGTTTGCAACTTGATGGAGGTCTGTATAGATGGATTAATAGAACAAGTCCCACACACAGCTACAAGCCCAATATTTTTTCAGAGGTAGATGCAGAAAAAAAATATATTCAGTTTGCAACCTGATGGAGGTCAGTATAGATGTACTAATAGAGAAAGTCCCACACACTGCTAGAAGGCCAAATATTTTTTCAGAGCTAGATGCAGAAAAAAAATATATTCAGTTTGCAAGCTGATGGAGGTCTGTATAGATGGATTAATAGAAGAAGTCCCACATACGGCTACAAGCCCAATATTTTTTCAGAGGTAGATGCAGAAAAAAATTATATTCAGTTTGCAACCTGATGGAGGTCAGTATAGATGGACTAATAGAACAAGTCCAACACACAGCTAGAAGCCCAAATATTTTTTCAGAGGTAGATGCAGATAAAAATTATTTTTAATTTGCAACCTGATGGAGGTCAGTATAGATGGACTAATAGACCAAGTCCCACACACTGCTAGAAGGCCAAATATTTTTTCAGAGCTAGATGCAGAAAAAAATTATATTCAATTTGCAACCTGATGGAGGTCAGTATAGATGGACTAATAGAATGATGCTATGTCCAAAAGATTTTACTTCACTCGGTGCAGTAAAAAAATTGGTATTCTATACACAGGTGGTATATCTTGCAACACAGATAGGCTACTCCACTGACTAACACACTCTGCAATAGGCCAAAAAGGATTAGCTGTGCTAGATTCAGCCAAATGCTGTGAAAAAAACTTGCACAGCACTGGCACAGACCTGCCTGGCAAAAACTGATAGGAACTGATGTAACCTAGTCCTGAAAAGGACTGCAATTACAATTAGTCTTTACTCCCACAATCTATCTATTTAAGAGCACAGACCTGCCTGATAAATGTCATAGGAAATGCTGTAACCTAGTCCTTAAAAGGACTGCAATCACAACTATTCCCTACTCCCAAGCTATCTGTAGATTTGTGCGAAAATTGGCTTGAAATTAACAAGGTATAGCGCACACAGCAACAGCGGTGCCGTCTAACACGCAGCTGCAGCAGTGAGAAAATGGTGGCGACGGGGAAAATGGCTGGGTCTTATAGGGCAAGGACATGTGACATACACTGCCAATGACACATACCCTTGCTTGTGTGAAAAAAAGCACTTCGCTCCGTGTGTGCGCTGCTGATAGGCTGACAGATTGCACCTCCCCACTGTAAATGCGGGAAAGAGAAAAAAAAATGGAGATCTTCATTATTCCTGCAGAGATCCATCCCGTGCCCCTCCCCCCGCCCCGCTGTACACTCAAACTGCGTATTAACATTAATTTTCATCATTACTGAGAAAAAATCCAGTTATGATTTTGGTGCAAGAACAGTTATTGAACATAACCTCGAACAGCCGAATTTTTCTCAAATCGTTCGTGTTCGCCGAACGGCTCGAACACCGCCCAAAACAGCTCGAATTTGAGATTGGCGAACAATTCGAGTCGAACAACGCTCATCTCTAGTGTTTACTAGTCAGCGGATTATCCCAGCTGTTAAGCAAGCTACACCACCTGTAGTTTGGACACTTAATTTTTCAAAGGAAATGCTTCAGGCCCCCGGGACACTCAGTTAAGAGCATCGGGAGGCACCCCAAGCCACAGGATCTGGGACTGGCGGTAGGACGCCTTGAAGTGGACCCCAATCTCGATCCTTATAAAAGCTTTTTAACTGCAGTAGCTTTAGTGGACGCTACTGGAGCTGTTATTCCCGCGGCTGCTGGCACCAGACTTGCCCTCCAATAGATCCTTGTAAAAGGATTTAAAGTGTACTCATTCAAATTAGAGAGACAATTTAAATTAAAAAGCTTAGACCTGCCTTCACCGCAGGGGCGCTCGCTCGACCCACCAGCGGACAGGCACCAGTATTGGGAGAGGGGGGCTGGCCGTCAGGGTCCACCGCAGCTCTGGCACAAACCCGGCGACATGGAGGTCGTACGGGCAGGAACGGACTGGCCGTGTCAGCTTCACACTTTTTTGGTTTTAGAAGGGCATGACATGCCTATAGCTGTGTCTCCCCCTCCTTTTACTCCGCAACCTCTTTTCGTTTTGCATGACTATATGTACTTGTCACTTTTCCATGTGTTAGTTGTGTCTTCTGAGCAGTTTGTCAGCTTTTGGACACCTTTGAAGTGTTTTCTATGTGTTTTCTATGTGTTTCTATGTGTTTTTGTTTGCCTGCCATTGGTTTTAACAGTGTTCAACGGTGTTCGACGAACAGTTCGACGAACAGTTCGGCAAACATTCGGGTGTTCGACGAACCAAACCAAACTCGAACACTACGGGGGTGGCTCTACTCTAGTTAAGAGGTCTAGACAGAGGCTCGAGATCCTGGGATCTGTTTCAGAGTGTGACAGTAGCCGTTGGACCATGGCAATGCCTCGTTCATGAGGTATGGATGTATATAAATCTTTCACGTCAAAGGAAACCAAGATAGCATTAGGGGGCACCTGTCCAATATCTCTTAAACCTGTTAGGAAAGCTCCTGTGTCCAGCAGATAAGATGGACTTCGTTGGGTCAATGGAGTGAGGATTTTCTCTAAAAAGATTGAGAGCAGTGAAAGTAGTGAGTCAGTGGAGGCCACTATGGGTCTACCAGGAGGATGTTCCAGGTTCTTATGTATTTTATGTAGAACATAGAAAATCGGGGTAATAGGAATTTTTTTGATTAGAAATTCACTTGTTTTGATATCTATGACCACTGCTGTTAGGTATCTCTGCACCATGGTTTGGATCAGTGCACTCAGATGTGAGGTGGGGTCACTTGGTAATGGTCGGTAGGTTGTAGTGTCTCCCAATTGATGCTCTATTTCATTGATATAATCAATTTTGTTCATCACCACAATTGCTCCCTCTTTATCGGCTGGTTTGATTATGAGTGATTTGTTGTCCCTTAACTCCCTCAAAGCTTGTTGGTCAAGTGGTGTCAAGTTCTGTTGGTAATGTAGTTTACCTCTATCGCAATCTGAACGTAATTTCTGAAATGACCCATCAATGAAACTGATGAATGTCTCAAGTGCGTGGGTGCCATATTGTGCTCTGTAGGTGCTTTTATTCCGTAAGCCGAGATCCTTGTCTGTGATAAGTGCCATGGTATCTACCTGGCTTCTGTCTTTGGTGGGTACTGTCTTGGAGAAATGGGTCTTTAACTGCAGTGTGCGATAAAATCGCTGTAACTCCATGTCCAACTAAAATGTATTGTATCTACCCAGTGGACAAAACGACAGACCCCATTGTAGTACAGACAGCTGAGGGATATTAAGGGTGTGTGATGATATATTTACCACCAGGGGGTTGCTTGAGATCTCGTTACTCGTTTGTAGTCCATGTTTCTTATGTTGCCCGCCCCGCCGCGTTTTCTTTTTGGTTGTCTTTGTGGAAGGCCTAAAAAAGGAACAGAAGGAGAATGATCATCCCATCTGTCCACTTCCGAACCTGATGTAGAGGCGTCTGAGGGGGATTGCTGTAGCGATGGGAACTTTTTCCAGTAGAATAATTGTCGCGCCATCGGTAGACTCTATTGGACTCGTAATCTTCTGTGTCACGAACAAATTTGGATCTTTTCCTTGCTTCGGTATCACATCGGTGATTCTCGATGCTAGTCCTCATCTTGCTTTGTAAACCAACGTATTCCTCTGGAGTAGTAGTCGCCTGGAGTTAAGTCTCTATGTTCTTGATTTCCTCCTTCGTCGTGATGATGGCCTTATTTAGAAAATCAACAGTTAATGTCATTAAATCAAAAGAACACTTATTTAAGATCTTTTCAAATTTTGTAGTGTATTCAGTATTATTAGAGAATAGGGTTGGCCGTAGTTTTACCCTCAATCCCCTTGGAATACGTTTGGGTTTTTAAATACTCGGTAAGAGTAGCACAATGTAGTTCCTGGTTGACAAGATGTCGATGTTCCCTCTCAAGGTCTCGCCCACGAGTCTCCTTGGGTGCAACTTTCAAAAATTCACTTGAAAAGCTTGATTGTGCCAAAATACTGGAAGTCTCCTCCGCATTATATGAAAAGGTCATTGGTGTAGACATGACACTATACTGTGTGCAGAATTATTAGGCAAGTTGTATTTTAGAGGATTACTTTTATTATTGATCAACAACTATGTTCTCAATCAACCCAAAAGCCTCATAAATATCCAAGTTTAATATTTTTGGAAGTTGGAGTGGGTTTTTTTTAGATTTGGCTATCTTAGGAGGATATCTGTTTGTGCAGGTAACTATTACTGTGCATAATTATTAGGCAACTTAATAAAAAACAAATATAATCCCATCTCACTTATTTATTTTCACCAGGTAAACCAATATCAGTGCACAAAATTTAGGATAAACATTTCTGACATGCAAAACCAAAAACCAAAAAAATTAGTGATCAATATAGCCGTCTTTCTTTATGATGACACTCAACAGCCTTCCATACATAGATTCTGTCAGTTGCTTGATCTGTTTTCGATCACCATTGCGTGCAGCAGCCGGAGTCGGAGTGGAGCTCTCTGCCCTTTACTGATCCAGCCTCTGACCCATCCATCTGGCCCATCAAGAGTCACTCTCATTTCATCAGTCCATAAAACCTATTGAAAAATCAGTCTTAAGGTATTTCTTGGCCCATTCTTGAAGTTTTATCTTATGTTTCTTGTTCAAAGGTGGTCGTTTTTCAGCCTTCCTTACCTTGGCCATGTCCCTGAGTATCGCACACCTTGTGCTTTTTGATACTCCAGTAACGTACGTTGCAGCTCTGAAATATGGCAAAACTGGTGGCGAATGGCATCTTGGCAGATTCACGCCTGATTTTCCTCAATTCATGGGCAGTTATTTTGCGCCATTTTTGGCCAACATGCTTATTGCGACCCTGTTGGCTATTTGTCATGAAACGCTTGATTGTTCGGTGATCACGCTTCAAAAGTTTGGAAATTTCAAGACTGCAGCATCCCTCTGCAAGACATCTCACAATTTTGGACTTTTCAGAGCCAGTCAAATCTCTCTTCTGACCCATTTTGCCAAAGGAAAGGAAGTTGCCTTGTAATTAAGCACAACTTATATAGGGTGTTGATGTCATTAGTCAACACCCCTCCTCATTACAGAGATGCACATGACCAGATTTACTTAATTGGTAGTTGGCTCTCAAGTAGAGATGAGCGGTGTTCGACTAGAACTGTTCGCCAATCTCAAATTCGAGCTGTTTTGGGCGGTGTTCGAGTTGTTCGACGAACCCGAACGATTTGCAAAAAATTCGGCTGTTCGAGGTTATGTTCGATAACTGTTCGTGCACCAAAAGCGTGTCCTGCATGTCTGGCGCTATTTAGAGCACCAATCATGCAGGGATTGTCTGCCACTCACTGTAATGCCACAGCCATGGTGGTTGTGGCATTACAGTGATTGCCCAAATCGATGGGAACAGTGCCAACAGTGAAACATGAAAAGCCGGCAATTCAGCAGCGGCATACACCGGTACCCGACAATTTAGAACCGAAAGAATAGAGCTTCACACATAGATTAGATAGATAGAAACATGTCAGCCACATATATATGAAGTACAGTGACAGTGTTGCTTACTGTACTTGTCATTTAGTGTAAAGGATTTATCAAAAAAAATAACAGTGTTTTCATGCACTGTCTCTTTAAAAAAGCCGGCCGGCATTTCAGCAGCGGTACCCGACAATTTAGAATAGAAGGAATAGAGCATCACACATAGATTAGATAGAGAGAAACATGTCAGTCACATATATAAGAAGTACAGTGATAGTGTTGATTACTGTACTTGTCATTTAGTGTTAAAATAAAGGATTTATTTAAAAAAAAATTGGCCTGGGGTTCCCCGTAATTATAGTCTCTAGCGCAGGTTAAGCAGACGGCTGGGGCAGATGTTTGAAGCCTGGGAAGGGGGTAATACCCACGGAGCTTCCCAGGCTACTAATATCAGCCCCCAGCTGAATATCTAGCCTTTACTAGCTATTAAAATGGGGGACCCCCCCCCAAAAAATGACGTGGGATCCCCCCTATTTTAATAGCTAGCAAAGGCTAGGCAGACAGCTGGGGGCTGATATTAATAGCCCAGGAAGGGTGCCATGAATATTGGCCCCTCCCAGGCTAGAAACACCAGCCGTCAGCCACCCCAGAAATGGCGCATCCATAGGATGCGCCAATTCTGGCACTTAGCCTCGCTCTTCCCACTGCCCTGTAGCGGTGACAGTGGGGTAATAGGGCTGGGGTTGATGTCAGCTTATAATGCCAGCTGACATCAAGCCCAGGTTAGTAATGGAGAGGCGTCTATAAGACACCCCCATTACTAACCCCATAGTCAAAGTTAAAAGAAAACACAAACACCCAGAATAAAGTCCTTTAATTGAAATAAAGACACAATCCTTTATTGTTCTAAATTAAACCATACTTACCACCACGCCCATTCCAGCTGAAGCCAACGATCTCCTGCAATAAAAGAAAAATAATAAAGCAACCTCATCCTTACCTTTCCATGGTTCCCACGACAGCTTCAGCTCTGCTACATCGAGATGACAGGCTGGACCGCAGCAGAACGCTGCCATCCAGCCTGTCATCCCGCAGACACTGAGAAGTGCAGGCATGCTTGCGCTCCTCAGTGTCTGGCTGTGACGGCATCCAGATGAGCCGAGGTCATGTCCAATGAACTCAGCTCACCTCATGTACGTCACTGACAGCGTGGAAGAATTCTCCTGCACTCAGCGCTTCAGCGTGAGAATTCTCCCACGCTGTCAGTGACGTACATGAGGTCAGCTGAGTTCAATGGACATGAATGAGCTCACCTCATGCACGTCACTGACAGCGTGGCAAAATTCTCCTGCACTCAGCGCTTCAGCGTGAGAATTTTCCCACGCTGTCAGTGACGTGCATGAGGTGAGCTCATTCATGTCCATTGAACTCAGCTGACCTCATGTACGTCACTGACGGCGTGGGAGAATTCTCACGCTGAAGCGCTGAGTGCAGGAGAATTCTCCCACGCTGTCAGTGACGTGCATGAGGTGAGCCGAGTTCATTGTCGGCTCATCTGGATGCCGTCACAGCGAGACACTGAGGAGCGCAAGCATGCCTGCGCTTCTCAGTGTCTGCGGGATGACAGGCTGGATGGCAGCGTTCTGCTGCGGTCCAGCCTGTCATCTCGATGTAGCAGAGCTGAATCTGTCGTGGGAACCATGGAAAGATAAGGATGATGTTGCTTTATTATTTTACTTTTATTGCAGGAGATCGTTGGCTTCAGCTGGAATGGGCGTGGTGGTAAGTATGGTTTAATTTAGAACAATAAAGGATTGTGTCTTTATTTCAATTAAAGGACTTTATTCTGGGTGTTTGTGTTTTCTTTTAACTTTGACTATGGGGTTAGTAATGGGGGTGTCTTATAGACGCCTCTCCATTACTAACCTGGGCTTGATGTCAGCTGGCATTATAAGCTGACATCAACCCCAGCCCTATTACCCCACTGTCACCGCTACAGGGCAGTGGGAAGAGCGAGGCTAAGTGCGAGAATTGGCGCATCCTATGGATGCGCCATTTCTGGGGTGGCTGACGGCTGGTGTTTCTAGCCTGGGAGGGGCCAATATTCATGGCACCCTTCCTGGGCTATTAATATCAGCCCCCAGCTGTCTGCCTAGCCTTTGCTAGCTATTAAATTAGGGGGGATCCCACGTCATTTTTTGGGGGGGGTCCTCCATTTTAATAGCTAGTAAAGGCTAGATATTCAGCTGGGGGCTGATATTAGTAGCCTGGGAAGCTCCGTGGGTATTACCCCCTTCCCAGGCTTCAAACATCTGCCCCAGCCGTCTGCTTAACCTGCGCTAGAGACTATAATTACGGGGAACCCCACGCCAATTTTTTTTTAAATAAATCCTTTATTTTAACACTAAATGACAAGTACAGTAACCAACACTATCACTGTACTTCATATATATGTGACTGACATGTTTCTATCTATCTAATCTATGTGTGAAGCTCTATTCTGTCTGTTATAAATTGTCGGGTACAGATGCTGAATTGCCGGCCGGCTTTTTTAAAGAGACGGTGCATGAAAACACTATTATATTTTTTAATAAATCCTTTACACTAAATGACAAGTACAGTAAGCAACACTGTCACTGTACTTCATATATATGTGACTGACATGTTTCTATCTATCTAATCTATGTGTGAAGCTCTATTCTGTCTGTTATAAATTGTCGGGTACAGATGCTGAATTGCCGGCCGGCTTTTTTAAAGAGACAGTGCATGAAAACACTATTATTTTTTTTAATAAATCCTTTACACTAAATGACAAGTACAGTAAGCAACACTGTCACTGTACTTCATATATATGTGACTGACATGTTTCTATCTATCTAATCTATGTGTGATGCTCTATTCCTTCTTGTCTAAATTGTCGGGTACCGGTGTATGCCGCTGCTGAATTGCCGGCCGGCTTTTTTAAAGAAAGCGTCTTCTGAGCAGTTTGTCAGCTTTTGGACACCTTTGAAGGTGTTTTCTATGTGTTTCTGTGTGTTTTTGTTTGCCTGCCATTGGCTTTAACGGTGTTCGACGGTGTTCTAAGGTGTTCGACGAACAGTTCGACGAACAGTTCCTCGAACATCCCGGTGTTCGACGAACCGAACCGAACCCGAACACTACGGGGGTGGCTCAACACTAGTTAAGGCCCTCTGACCTCCATGTCATTTCCAAGGGGCATTGGAGTGGCTCAAAATTTTTGGTAGGCATTGAACTCACTGTATGCCCTGAAACTGTGTAGCCGAACCGCTCCTTTTGTTACAGAAACATATCCTACAAGACATATGTGGTTGACTGGCCTGATATTGATGTGAATGGTCCCTGTTCCTCCTGCTCTTTCTCCTTTGCCACTACCTCATCATCATTTATCACCTGAAGCTTTGTTTTAACGGGAGTCAAAGAACTGGGATAGTAGCAGGAAAACATCTAGCAATCCGCGGAGGAGGTAGGATATGCGTCAAAACACTGACCACCTCAGGCCTAGCCGCTACTACATACATGCGCTTGCATTCCAAGAAAACAAAGCAGATGCTAACTTCTATCATCATCATCATGGTCCTCACCTTGGCACTCTCAACTCCCCTGATGGAGAAGCCAGGGCTCACCAGAGGAGTCTGGTTCTCTGGTGGGCTCGTCCAATGCTGCTCTAAGCAGGTCGGACTAAGAAAAGTGTGTGGGGGGGAAGTTGACAGGAGAAATAGGGGTGGCTGGGGACCGTTTATGGACACCCGGCTGCCCCCAGGCGGCTGGGGACCGTGTGTGGACACCTGGCCGCGGGGCGGCTGGGGACTGAGTGTGGACACCCGGCCGACTGGCGGCTGGGGACAAAGTATGGATACCAGGCCGCCAACGCAGCCATGATGTGGTGGCCAGATTCAACCTCCACATGCCTAAGAGGCCCAATTTCAAGTGCAAGCAAGCAAGAAGTATGGTATTGCAGCCTGGGTGTCGGTGGGTGGCAGCCTGCACACTTACGCTTGCATTCCAAGAAAACAATGCAGATGCTAACTTCTATCATCATCATTATGCTCCTTACCTTGGCACTCTCAACTCCCCTGATGGAGAAGCCAGGGCCCACTGGAGGAATCTGGTTCTCTGGTGGGCTCGTCCAATGCTGCCCTAAAGCAGGCCGGGCTAAGAAAAGTGTGTGGGGGGAAGATGACAGGTGAAATAGGGGCAGCGGGGTACCCTTTATGCACACCCGGCTGCCCCCAGGCGGCTGGGTACCGTGTGTGGACTCCCAGCCACGGAGCGGCTGGGGACTGAGTATGGACACCTGGCCGCACACTGGCGGCTGGGGACCGAGTGTGGACACCCGGCCGCCGGTCGGCTGGGAACTGAGTATGGATACCAGGCGGATACCAGGCGGATATTGGTCGCTGCCCGCGACCAATCACCGATTTGTGCGCCAAATTTAAATATCAGCCTCATGCACGTCACTGACAGCGTGGGAAAATTCTCCTGCAATCAGCGCTTCAGCGTGAGAATTCTCCCACGCTGTCAGTGACGTACATGAGGTGAGCTGAGTTCATTGGACATGACCTCGGCTCATCTTTATGCCGTCACAGCGAGACACTGAGGAGTGCAAGCATGCCTGCGCTTCTCAGTGCCTGCGGGATGACAGGCTGGATGGCAGCGTTCTGCTGCGGTACAGCCTGTCATCTCGATGTAGCAGAGCTGAAGCTGTCGTGGGAACCATGGAAAGGTAAGGATGAGGTTGCTTTATTATTTTATTTTTATTGCAGGAGATCGTTGGCTTCAGCTGGAATGGGCGTGATGGTAAGTATGGTTTAATTTAGAACAATAAAGGATTGTGTTTTTATTTCAATTAAAGGACTTTATTCTGGGTGTTTGTGTTTTCTTTTAACTTTGACTATGGGGTTAGTAATGGGGGTGCCTTATAGACGCCTCTCCATTACTAACCTGGGCTTGATGTCTGCTGGCATTATAAGCTGACATCAACCCCAACCCTATTACACCACTGCCACCGCTACAGGGCAGTGGGAAGAGCGAGGCTAAGTGCCAGAATTGGCGCATCCTATGGATGCGCCATTTCTGGGGTGGCTGACGGCTGGTGTTTCTAGCCTGGGAGGGGGCCAATATTCATGGTACCCTTCCTGGGCTATTAATATCAGCCCCCAGCTGTCTGCCTAGCCTTTGCTAGCTATTAAAATAGGGGGGACCCCACGTCATTTTTTTGTGGGGGTCCCCCATTTTAATAGCTAGTAAAGGCTAGGTATTCAGCTGGGGGCTGATATTAGTAGCCTGGGAAGCTCCGTGGGTATTACCCCCTTCCCAGTCTTCAAACATCTGCCCCAGCTGTCTGCTTAACTTCCGCTAGAGACTAAATTTACGGGGAACCCCACGCCAATTTTTTTTTAATAAATCCTTTATTTTAACACTAAATGACAAGTACAGTAATCAACACTGTCACTGTACTTCTTATATATGTGACTGACATGTTTCTATCTATCTAATCTATGTGTGATGCTCTATCTTTCTGTTCTAAATTGTCGGGTACAGATGCTGAATTGCCGGCCGGCTTTTTTAAAGAGACGGTGCATGAAAACACTATTATTTTTTTTAATAAATCCTTTACACTAAATGACAAGTACAGTAAGCAACACCGTCACTGTACTTCTTATATATGTGACTGACATGTTTCTATGTATCTAATCTATGTGTGATTCTTTATTCTTTCTATTCTAAATTGTCGGGTACTGAATTGCCGGCCGGCTTTTTTAAAGAGATGGTGCATGAAAACTCTATTATTTTTTTT
This sequence comes from Phyllobates terribilis, assembly GCF_046119375.1. Classification (NCBI taxonomy): domain Eukaryota; kingdom Metazoa; phylum Chordata; class Amphibia; order Anura; family Dendrobatidae; genus Phyllobates; species Phyllobates terribilis. The sequence continues at coordinate 343,242,250 of NW_027362769.1, read as the reverse complement.
AATAAATCCTTTACACTAAATGACAAGTACAGTAACCAACACTATCACTGTACTTATTATATATGTGATTGGCATGTTTATATCTATCTATGTGTGAAGCTCTATTCTTTCTGTTATAAATTGTCGGGTACCGCTGCTGAATTGCCGGCCGGCTTTTTTAAAGAGACGGTGCACGAAAACACTATTATTTTTTTAAATAAATCCTTTACACTAAATGACAAGTACAGTAAGCAACACTGTCACTGTGCTTCTTATATGTGTGACTGACATGTTTCTATCTATCTAATCTATGTGTGATGCTCTATTCCTTCTTGTCTAAATTGTCGGGTACCGGTGTATGCCGCTGCTGAATTGCCGGCCGGCTTTTTTAAAGAGAGCGTCTTCTGAGCAGTTTGTCAGCTTTTGGACACCTTTGAAGGTGTTTTCTATGTGTTTCTATGTGTTTTTGTTTGCCTGCCATTGGTTTTAACGGTGTTCGACGGTGTTCTAAGGTGTTCGACGAACAGTTCGACGAACAGTTCCTCGAACATCCCGGTGTTCGACGAACCGAACCGAACCAGAACACTACGGGGGTGGCTCAACACTACTCTCAAGCCGATGCAGCTTGGAGTAGGACAACATATATAAAAATTATCATGTGATCAAAATACTCATTTGCCTAATAATTCTGCACACAGTGTACAGTGTGCAGGAGTATAGGCGTATACACTCAAAAAGGGAATCGCCACACTACTGTACAGGTGCACGAGTTGGGTCCAAAGCCAAGCATATAAAGAATAACCTCGGCACTCAGATATGAAAAATGAATGTAGAATTTATTACAGTACAAACAAAAACAGACGTTTCAGCCTGAATTGACGGCCTTCATCAGTGTGGTCTAAAACCAAGAACAAAATAATATTCAAATTACAGAGCACAGAAATTGGAATACAAACAATAAAGCATAATGTATTAAAATTAGTGTTGAGTGAGCACTAAAATGCTCGGGTGCTCGAAGCTCGGGCCGAGCTCGCCGTGATACTCGGGTGCTCGACCCGAGCAACGAGCCCAATGTTAGTCTATGGGAGACAAGAGCATTTTTGCGGCGGCACCCCTGGCAGTCTTTTAAAAGCCTAACAAGTCCCCAAAACAATAGTGATGACTAGCCCATGGGATGGGGATGACTCGGTCCCCGGGCCTTTGCCTTTAGGGATGTCGCGGTGGTCGGATCCTGGGCCCGTACCCTGGGGTCTCTCCACCCGTGGCTTCTGGTGAGGATCACCAGCGCTGTGCAGTCCACTGAGGTATGTGATAGGGCAGCTCGATGGTATAGCTCCCCACAGGTGGAGCTAGGCCTCAGGGCAGTGTATGAAGGGGAATGCAGGACAGGCGAGACCCAGCCGGGTCCGAGCAAGAACAGGCACAGACAGGATAGTCACTTCAGTACCTTTTACTGATGGAAATTCAGGCACATCCCGGAGCACTATAGGGTGAGGAATGCATGTCAGGATCCTCCCCAGTGAGCGGGTTTTGGGTCTCCTGTTTCTTGCTTCTGCGTAATAAGTTTCTGACCTGCCTGGAGCTAGGCCTAAATTTGTTTCTGTCCTGCACTGGCTGACCTTGTGGTAGGGCCTTTTCTTGGAGTACACGCACCTTAGCTGTGGGCCTGTGTGTCTCCTGGCTCTGTTACGTATCAGCACTTTAGCGATCCTGGGACTTGTAGTTCCCCAGGGATTCTGGTTATATCTTACTGGGTCATGGAGATCCCGGTAAGCTTCAGACCTGGTGTCTGGTAACTGCTTCTTCGGGGTGAGCTAGCTAAGCTCCTCTGCCCCCTATGTACTAACTCTCCATTCGCCTTCGGCCTACTCGGGCCCTCACTAGGCTACTCACACTAACGGCAGCTTGCCGCGCATCACCGATCTTATGGCGCCGGCACACCTAAAGCTCACTACTCTGAGCTACAACTGAGTCTGGACTGTGCTCCACTGCAGACTGACCTCTCTCAGGCTTCTTTACTGCAGGAACTCTCTCAACAGACTAACTGCTGCCTGGCTCCACCTTCCCTATTTATCTATCCCTAACGGGCTCCCTCTGCTGGTCTGATATGGAAGGTGGAGATGTGTGAATGATTATGGGGGCCTATTGTGGAGGAATCCATCAATGCACCCTTCCAGGATCTGTGATACCAAACGCAGCTGGGCGTCACAGTGACAGTGCTCAAATGACATGGGGACAGCATGGGGATCGCCCCAGGAAGAATTTCTGACCCCCAGGTCACTGCTGTCAACAATGTGGTCAGAGGTATTAAGCCACTATTAAGGGCTCAAAATAAAACGTTCAACAACGAAACTGAAAGTGCTTACCTGTGAAATATGTTAAGGAAGTTCCTTTCCAGGGTAAAGACTTGTGTATAAGGTAAAATAAATAACCAAAATCAAAAATACTCCTCCACACCTTGGGCTATGTTCACAAGTAGCATTTTTATGCGTTTTTGCACTTTTGTATTGCTTTCAACCGTGACAAATGCATTCACCGGGAAATGTCATTTTAACATTTTACAACCTTATCTGGCCATGTGCTGTGTGACACATGCATACAGTGCTGAAAAGACATGGGAACAGCATGGGGAAGAGCCCTTGAAGCATCTCTGACACCTAGGTCACTGCCTAAAAGTGTGCCCATCGGAAGTCATCCTTGCTGCATCAGAAGATGCAGACTTGCAACTATCCCCGTGCAAGTTCTTGTCCCAGGGCAGTGTTCAATTGTACTTCCCCCATTTCATGCAATGCAAGCGCAAATATGCAGCCAACCACCCACCCCCAGGCTGCAATACCATACTGCTTGCTTGCTTGCACTTGAAATTGGGCATTTTAGGCATGTGGAGGTTGAATATGGCCACCACGTCATGGCTGCGTTGGCGGCCTGGTATCCATACTCAGTTCCCAGCCGCCCGGCGGCCGGGTGTCCACACTCGGTCCCCAGCCGCCAGTGTGCGGCCAGGTGTCCATACTCAGTCCCCAGCCGCTCCGTGGCTGGGAGTCCACACACGGTACCCAGCCGCCTGGGGGCAGCCGGGTGTGCATAAAGGGTACCCCGCTGCCCCTATTTCACCTGTCATCTTCCCCCCACACACTTTTCTTAGCCCGGCCTGCTTTAGGGCAGCATTGGACGAACCCACCAGAGAACCAGATTCCTCCAGTGGGCCCTGGCTTCTCCATCAGGGGAGTTGAGAGTGCCAAGGTAAGGAGCATAATGATGATGATAAAAGTTAGCATCTGCATTGTTTTCTTGGAATGCAAGCGTAAGTGTGCAGGCTGCCACCCACCCACACCCAGGCTGCAATACCATACTTCTTGCTTGCTTGCACTTGAAATTGGGCCTCTTAGGCATGTGGAGGTTGAATCTGGCCACCACATCATGGCTGCGTTGGCGGCCTGGTATCCATACTTTGTCCCCAGCCGCCAGTCGGCCGGGTGTCCACACTCAGTCCCCAGCCGCCCCGCGGCCAGGTGTCCACACGGTCCCCAGCCACCTGGGGGCAGCCGGGTGTCCATAAACGGTCCCCAGCCACCCCTATTTCTCCTGTCAACTTCCCCCCCACACACTTTTCTTAGTCCGACCTGCTTAGGGCAGCATTGGACGAGCCCACCAGAGAACCAGACTCCTCTGGTGAGCCCTGGCTTCTCCATCAGGGGAGTTGAGAGTGCCAAGGTGAGGACCATGATGATGATGATAGAAGTTAGCATCTGCTTTGTTTTCTTGGAATGCAAGCGCATGTATGTAGTAGCGGCTAGGCCTGAGGTGGTCAGTGTTTTGACGCATATCCTACCTCCTCCGCGGATTGCTAGATGTTTTCCTGCTACTATCCCAGTTCTTTGACTCCCGTTAAAACAAAGCTTCAGGTGATAAATGATGATGAGGTAGTGGCAAAGGAGAAAGAGCAGGAGGAACAGGGACCATTCACATCAATATCAGGCCAGTCAACCACATATGTCTTGTAGGATATGTTTCTGTAACAAAAGGAGCGGTTCGGCTACACAGTTTCAGGGCATACAGTGAGTTCAATGCCTACCAAAAATTTTGAGCCACTCCAATGCCCCTTCGAAATGACATGGAGGTCAGAGGGCCTTAACTAGTGTTGAGCCACCCCCGTAGTGTTCGGGTTCGGTTCGGTTCGTCGAACACCGGGATGTTCGAGGAACTGTTCGTCGAACTGTTCGTCGAACACCTTAGAACACCGTCGAACACCGTTAAAACCAATGGCAGGCAAACAAAAACACATAGAAACACATAGAAAACACCTTCAAAGGTGTCCAAAAGCTGACAAACTGCTCAGAAGACGCTTTCTTTAAAAAAGCCGGCCGGCAATTCAGCAGCGGCATACACCGGTACCCGACAATTTAGACAAGAAGGAATAGAGCATCACACATAGATTAGATAGATAGAAACATGTCAGTCACATATATATGAAGTACAGTGACAGTGTTGCTTACTGTACTTGTCATTTAGTGTAAAGGATTTATTAAAAAAAATAATAGTGTTTTCATGCACTGTCTCTTTAAAAAAGCCGGCTGGCAATTCAGCATCTGTACCCGACAATTTATAACAGACAGAATAGAGCTTCACACATAGATTAGATAGATAGAAACATGTCAGTCACATATATATGAAGTACAGTGACAGTGTTGCTTACTGTACTTGTCATTTAGTGTAAAGGATTTATTAAAAAATATAATAGTGTTTTCATGCACCGTCTCTTTAAAAAAGCCGGCCGGCAATTCAGCATCTGTACCCGACAATTTATAACAGACAGAATAGAGCTTCACACATAGATTAGATAGATAGAAACATGTCAGTCACATATATATGAAGTACAGTGATAGTGTTGGTTACTGTACTTGTCATTTAGTATTAAAATAAAGGATTTATTATTAAAAAAAAATTGGCGTGGGGTTCCCCTTAATTTTAGTCTCTAGCGGAGGTTAAGCAGACAGCTGGGGCAGATGTTTGAAGCCTGGGAAGGGGGTAATACCCACGGAGCTTCCCAGGCTACTAATATGAGCCCCCAGCTGAATACATAGCCTTTACTAGCTATTAAAATGGGGGACCCCCCCAAAAAAATGACGTGGGGTCCCCCCTAATTTAATAGCTAGCAAAGGCTAGGCAGACAGCTGGGGGCTGATATTAATAGCCCAGGAAGGGTGCCATGAATATTGGCCCCCTCCCAGGCTAGAAACACCAGCCGTCAGCCGCCCCAGAAATGGCGCATTCATAGGATGCGCCAATTCTGGCACTTAGCCTCGCTCTTCCCACTGCCCTGTAGCGGTGGCAGGGGGTAATAGGGCTGGGGTTGATGTCAGCTTATAATGCCAGCTGACATCAAGCCCAGGTTAGTAATAGAGAGGCGTCTATAAGACACCCCCATTACTAACCCCATAGTCAAAGTTAAAAGAAAACACAAACACCCAGAATAAAGTCCTTTAATTGAAATAAAGACACAATCCTTTATTGTTCTAAATTAAACCATACTTACCATCACGCCCATTCCAACTGAAGCCAACGATCTCCTGCAATAAAAGAAAAATAATAAAGCAACATCATCCTTACCTTTCCATGGTTCCCACGACAGCTTCAGCTCTGCTACATCGAGATGACAGGCTGGACCGCAGCAGAACGCCGCCATCCAGCCTGTCATCCCGCAGACACTGAGAAGCGCAGGCTTGCTTGCGCTCTGCAGTGTCTGGCTGTGACGGCATAAAGATGAGACGAGCTCATGTCCAATGAACTCAGCTCACCTCCTGCACGTCACTGACAGCGTGGGAGAATTCTCCTGCACTCAGCGCTTCAGCGTGAGAATTCTCCCATGCTGAAGCGCTGAGTGCAGGAGAATTTTCCCACGCTGTCAGTGACGTGCATGAGGTGAGCCGAGTTCATTGGACATTAACTCGGCTCATCTAGATGCCCTCACAGAGAGACACTGTGGAGCGCAAGCAAGCCTGCGCTTCTCAGTGTCTGCGGGATGACAGGCTGGATGGCAGCGTTCTGCTGCGGTCCAGCCTATCATCTCGATGTAGCAGAGCTGAAGCTGTCATGGGAACCATGGAAAGGTAAGGATGATGTTGCTTTAATATTTTTCTTTTATTTCAGGAGATCGTTGGCTTCAGCTGGAATGGGCGTGACGGTAAGTATGGTTTAATTTAGAACAATAAAGAATTGTGTGTTTATTTCAATTAAAGGACTTTTTTCTGGGTGTTGTGTTTTTTTAAAATACTTTACTAGAAATTCATGGTGTTCATGTCTAATATTGGCGTGACCCCATGAATTTTGGGCTTAGGGCCAGCTGATAATGCCAAGCTGGCCCTAACCCCTTTATTACCCAGTGAGCCACCGCATCAGGGCCCTGGATGAGTTGGGTACAGCGCCAGAAGATGGAGCTTCTATGAACGCGCCATTTTCCGGGGTGGCTGCGGACTGCAATTTGCTGCGGGGGTGGCCCAGAAAGCTTGGGCCTCCCTGCGCTGCGGATTCCAGCCCCCAGCTGCATAGTTGTACCTGGCTGAACACAAAAACAGGGCGAAGCCCCACGTCAATTTTCTTTAAATTATTTCATGAAATAATTAAGAAAAAAAGGGCTTCCCTATATTGTTGTGTCCGGCCAGGTACAAATAGGCAGCTGGTGGTTGGGGGCAGCCCGTTCCTGCCTGCTGCACCTGACTGGACACAAATATAGTGCGAAGCCCCAAGTCAATTTTTTTTTAATTATTTCATGAATTTCCTGAAATAATTTAAAAAAATTGAAGTGGGGCTTCGCACTATATTTGTGTCCAGCCAGGTACAGCAGGCAGGAATGGGCTGCCCCCAACCACCAGCTGCCTATTTGTACCTGGCCGGACACAACAATATAGGGAAGGCCTTTTTTTCTTAATTATTTCATGAATTTCATGAAATAATTAAAAAAAATTGACGTGGGGCTTCGCACTATATTTGTGTCCAGCCAGGTACAGCAGGCAGGAATGGGCTGCCCCCAACCACCAGCTGCCTATTTGTACCTGGCCGGACACAACAATATAGGGAAGGCCTTTTTTTCTTAATTATTTCATGAATTTCATGAAATAATTAAAAAAAAAATACGTGGGGCTTCGCCCTATTTTTGTGTCCAGCCAGGAACAACTAGGCAGTTGGGGGCTGGAATCTGCAGCGCAGGGAGGCCCAAGCTTTCTGGGCCCCCCCCGCTGCAAATTGCAGTCCGCAGCCACCCCGGAAAATGGCGCGTTCATAGAAGCGCCATCTTCTGGCGCTGTACCCAACTCATCCAGGGCCCTGGTGCGGTGGCTCACTGGGTAATAAAGGGGTTAGGGCCAGCTTGGTATTATCAGCTGGCCCCAGGCCCAAAATTCATGGGGTCACGCCAGTATTAGACATGACCGCCATGAATTTCTAGTAAAGTATTTAAAAAAAACACAACACCCAGAATAAAGTCCTTTAATTGAAATAAACACACAATTCTTTATTGTTCTAAATTAAACTATACTTACCATCACGCCCATTCCAGCTGAAGCCAACGATCTCCTCCAATAAAAGAAAAATAATAAACCAACCTCATCCTTACCTTTCTATGGTTCCCACGACAGCTTCAGCTCTGCTACATCGAGATGACAGGCTGGACCGCTGCCATCCAGCATGTCATGCCGCAGACACTGAGAAGAGCAGGCATGCTTGCGCTCCTCAGTGTCTCGCTGTGACGGCATCCAGATGAGCCGAGTTCATGTCCAATGAACTCAGCTCACCTCATGCACGTCACTGACAGCGTGGGAAAATTCTCACGCTGAAGTGCTGAGTGCAGGAGAATTCTCCCACGCTGTCAGTGACGTGCTTGAGGTGAGCTCATGTCCAATGAACTCAGCTCACCTCATGCACCTCACTGACAGCGTGGGAAAATTCTCCTGCACTCAGCGCTTCAGCGTGAGAATTCTCCCACGCTGTAAGTGACGTGCATGAGGTGAGCCGAGTTCATTGGACATGACCTCGGCTCATCTTTATGCCGTCACAGAGAGACAATGTGGAGCGCAAGCAAGCCTGCTCTTCTCAGTGTCTGCGGGATGACAGGCTGGATGGCAGCGTTCTGCTGCGGTCCAGCCTGTCATCTCGATGTAGCAGAGCTGAAGCTGTCGTGGGAACCATGGAAAGGTAAGGATGAGGTTGCTTTATTTTTTTATTTTTATTACAGGAGATCGTTGGCTTCAGCTGGAATGGGCGTGATGGTAAGTATGGTTTAATTTAGAACAATAAAGAATTGTGTCTTTATTTCAATTAAAGGACTTTATTCTGGGTGTTTGTGTTTTTTTTAACTTTGACTATGGGGTTAGTAAGGGGGGTGTCTTATAGACGCCTCTCCATAACTAACCTGGGCTTGATGTCAGCTGGCATTATAAGCTGACATCAACCCCAGCCCTATTACCCCCTGCCACCGCACCAGGGCAGCGTGGAAGAGCGAGGCTAAGTGCCAGAATTGGCGCATCCTATGAATGCGCCATTTCTGGGGCGGCTGACGGCTGGTGTTTCTAGCCTGGGAGGGGGCCAATATTCATGGCTCCCTTCCTGGGCTATTAATATCAGCCCCCAGCTGTCTGCCTAGCCTTTGCTAGCTATTAAATTAGGGGGGACCCCACGTCATTTTTTGGGGGGGTCCCCCATTTTAATAGCTAGTAAAGGCTATGTATTCAGCTGGGGGCTGATATTAGTAGCCTGGGAAGCTCCGTGGGTATTACCCCCTTCCCAGGCTTCAAACATCTGCCCCAGCTGTCTGCTTAACCTCCGCTAGAGCCTAAAATTAAGGGGAACCCCACGCCAATTTTTTTAATAATAAATCCTTTATTTTAATACTAAATGACAAGTACAGTAACCAACACTATCACTGTACTTCATATATATGTGACTGACATGTTTCTATCTATCTAATCTATGTGTGAAGCTCTATTCTGTCTGTTATAAATTGTCGGGTACAGATGCTGAATTGCCGGCCGGCTTTCTTAAAGAGACGGTGCATGAAAACACTATTATTTTTTTTAATAAATCCTTTACACTAAATGACAAGTACAGTAAGCAACACTGTCACTGTACTTCATATATATGTGACTGACATGTTTCTATCTATCTAATCTATGTGTGATTCTCTATTCCTTCTATTCTAAATTGTTGGGTACAGATGCTGAATTGCCGGCCGGCTTTTTTAAAGAGACGGTGCATGAAAACACTATTATTTTTTTTGATAAATCCTTTACACTAAATGACAAGTACAGTAATCAACACTGTCACTGTACTTCATATATATGTGACTGACATGTTTCTATCTATCTAATCTATGTGTGATTCTCTATTCCTTCTATTCTAAATTGTCGGGTACCGCTGCTGAATTGCCGGCCGGCTTTTTTAAAGAGACGGTGCATGAAAACACTATTATTTTTTTTGATAAATCCTTTACGCTAAATGACAAGTACAGTAAGCAGCACTGTCACTGTACTTCGTATATATGTGGCTGACATGTTTATATCTATCTAATCTATGTGTGAAGCTCCATTCTTTCGGTTCTAAATTGTCGGGTACCGGTGTATGCCGCTGCTGAATTGCCGGCTTTTCATGTTTCACTGTTGGCACTGTTCCCATCGATTTGGGCAATCACTGTAATGCCACAACCACCATGGCTGTGGCATTACAGTGAGTGGCAGACAATCCCTGCATGATTGGTGCTCTAAATAGCACCAGACATGCAGGACACGCTTTTGGTGCACGAACAGTTATCGAACATAACCTCGAACAGCCGAATTTTTTGCAAATCGTTCGGGTTCGTCGAACAACTCGAACACCGCCCAAAACAGCTCGAATTTGAGATTGGCGAACAGTTCTAGTCGAACACCGCTCATCTCTAGCCTTAACTAAACCGTTTTTTCCATTTATAGGAACTGCGTCTCCTGTACACTGTTGGCCTAAGCAGTGAATGGAAGGCTTTCCAAAAATTATGAGGAACTGCAATGTCCCTTGAAACAGACGTGGATTACAGTGTACTAAAAACCTTCTACCCATTATTGGGGAGTGGGTCTCCCTTAGTTTTCGCCTTAGCATTGAAAAGCAAAAGCTAACTAAAATTAGGAGGAAATGCACTGCCCGTTGGAAGAGTCGTGGAGGTTAGAGGTAATTAAAAACAACATTTCAATGCCCTTGGTAGAGCTGTGGAGTTCAGAGTGGCTTAAGAAGACGCTTTTAATGCCCCTTTGAAGAGACGTGGAGGTCACAGTAGCTTAGCAAGACGGTTTTAATGCCCCTCGGAAAAGACATCAAGGTCCCAGTAGCTTAACAAGACGGTTTGAATGCCCCTTGGAAGAGACGTGGAGGTCACAGTAGCTTAACAAGATGGTTTTAATGCCCCTCGGAAAAGTGGTGGAGGTCACAGTAGCTTAACAAGATGATTTTAATGCCCCTTACAAGAGCCATACAGTACAGCATCTTAAAAACATTATTTCCATTATTGGGGAGTTTGTCTCCCATAGTCTTTGCTTATGCCTTCCAAGCAAAAGCTGCCAAAAATTAGGATGGAAGAACTTGCAATGCCCCTTAGAAGAGCCATGCAGTACAGCATATTACAAACATTATTCCCATTATTGGGGAGTGGGTCTCCCATAGTCTTTTCTAATTCCTTCCAAGCAAAAGCTGCCAAAAATTAGGACGGAGGAACTTGCAATGCCCCTTACAAGAGCCATGCAGTACAGCATATTACAAACATTATTCCCATTATTGGGGAGTGGGTCTCCCAAAGTATTTGCTTATGCCTTCGAAGCAAAAGCTGTGAAAATTTAGGACGGAGGAAATTGCAATGCCCCTTACAAGAGCCATGCAGTACAGCACATTGCAAACATTATTCCCATTATTGGGGAGAGGATCTCCCATAGTCTTTGCTTATGCCTTCCAAGCAAAAGCTGCCAAAAATTAGGAGGAAATGCAATGCCCTTTCGAAGAGTCGTGGAGGTCAGAGTTAATTAAAAACAACATTTCAATGACCCTTGGATGAGCTGTGGAGTTCAGAGTGGTTTAACAAGACGCTTTTAATGCCCCTCAGAAGAGATGTGGAGGTCGCAGTAGCTTAACAAGACGCTTTTAATGCCCCTCAGAAGAGACGTGGAGGTCCCAGTTAGAGATGAGCGTTGTTCGACTCGAACTGTTCGCCAATCTCAAATTCGAGCTGTTTTGGGCGGTGTTCGAGCCGTTCGGCGAACACGAACGATTTGAAAAAAGTTCGGCTGTTCGAGGTTATGTTCGATAACTGTTCGTGCACCAAAATCATAACTGGATTTTTTCTCAGTAATGGTGAAAATTAATGTTAATACGCAGTTTGAGTGTACAGTGGGGTGGGGGGAGGGGCGGGGGGAGGGGCAGGGGATGGATCTCTGCAGAAATAATGAAGATCTCCATTTTTTTTTCTCTTTCCCGCATTTACAGTGGGGAGGTGCAATCTGTCAGCCTATCAGAAGCGCACACACGGAGCGAACTGCTTTTTTTCACACAAGCAAGGGCATGTGTCATTGTCAGTGTATGTCTCATGTCCTTGCCCTATAAGACCCAGCCATTTTCCCCGTCTACACCATTTTGTCACTGCTGCAGCTGCGTGTTAGACGGCACCGCTGTTGCTGTGTGCGCTATACCTTGTTAATTTAAAGCCAATTTTTGCACAAATCTACAGATAGCTTGGGAGTAGGTAATAGTTGGGATTGCAGTCCTTTTAAGGACTAGGTTACAGCATTTCCTAAAAATTTTATCAGGCAGGTCTGTGCTCTTAAATAGATACGTTGGGAGTAAAGACTAATTGCAATTGCAGTCCTTTTCAGGACTAAGTTACATCAGTTCCTATCAGTTTTTGCCAGGCAGGTCTGTGCCAGTGCTGTGCAAGTTTTTTTCACAGCATTTGGCTAAATCTAGCAAAGCTAATCCTTTTTGGCCTATTACAGAGTGTGTTAGTCAGTGGATTAGCCTATCTGTGTTGCAAGCTACACCACCTGTGTATAGAATACCAATTTTTTTACTGCACCTAGTGAATAGTGTTGAGCCACCCCCGTAGTGTTCGAGTTCGGTTCGGTTCGTCGAACACCCGTGTGTTCGCCGAACTGTTCGTCGAACTGTTCGTCGAACACCTTCGAACACCGTTAAAACCAATGGCAGGCAAACAAAAACACATAGAAACACATAGAAAACACCTTCAAAGGTGTCCAAAAGCTGACTAACTGCTCAGAAGACACAACTAACACATGGAAAAGTGACAAGTACATATAGTCATGCGAAAAGAAAAGAGCTGGAGGAGTAAAAGGAGGGGGAGACACAGATATAGGCATGTCATGCCCTTCTAAAATCCAAAAAGTGAGAAGCCAACACGGCCAGTCCGTTCCTGCCTGTGCCACCTCTGTGTCGCCGGGTTTGTGCCAGAGCCGCGGTGGACCCTGACGGCCAGCCCCCCTATCCCAATACTGGTGCCTGTCCGCCGGTGGGTCGAGGCCCCCCACGGTGGGGGGGGGGAGTAACATCTGCAGAAGAAAGACCATCTTCCAGCCAAACTAAGATGTCGACTTCTTTTCGTGGACAATGTGATACGATCCCATTCTTACGGACACGCCCATCGCTACAAATTCTAGATGAGGCACAAAAACAGCAGGTGCTTCAACGGATATCAAGTGCTCCTTCAAGTGGGCTCTCCATCACCTCAATTTCAACATCACAAATACTCAGTCCTCAGAGGTGTCACCCCAATCGCCCTTGCTTCCTCACAGCTCCCAAGTCTCCAGCTGCCCGTCTGAGTATGGGATAACACAGATGGCTGAGTCTGCCCAGCTGTTTACTCATACTATAGCCTGGGAAACGGAGGTCTGCTCCAGAGCTTCTGTTAATCCAGATGAGGAAATGATCTGATCCGATGCCCAGAATCTTTATAAGTTGGATCCAGGACCAGATGAAGAAGGTTCTGAGCATAATGTAGACCCTTGTTTCCAATCTGTAACTCCTGTTGGTGGAGACAATGATGAAGACGATGATGAGACTCAAATACCTGATTGGAGCGACAACTTGACTTTTCGGTCAGGACAGGAAGAGGTTGGCTCTGAGGGCGACGGGTGTGATAACACACAGGGTGATGGTGACAAGGTTGGAGATCCCACTTATTGTCAACCCACAGTCAGACAGTCGATGAGGTCAGCAGAGGAGGTGGAGGAGGATGTGACTAGCCCTGGGGATGGGGATGACTCGGTACCCGGGCATTTGCCTGGCCTTGGGGATGTCGCGGTGGTCGGCTCCCTGGCCCGTACCCTGGGGTCTCTCTTTAAAAGGGTGGATAATTGTTAATTTTATAAGAGTTCATGACGCCACCTGTGGTATCTGGTGACAAGCACCAGCGCTGCAGCAGTCCACTGAGGCCGGTGATAAGGCAGCTCGATGGTATAGCTCGCCACAGGTGGAGCTAGGTCTCAGGGCAGCGTATGCAGGGGGAATGCAGGACAGGCGAGACCCAGCTGGGTCACAGCAAGAACGGGAACGGACACGGTAGTCACTTCAGTACCTTTTACTGGTGGAAATTCAGGCACATCCCGGAGCACTGTAGGGCGAAGGGTGCATATCAGGATCCTCCCCAATGAGCGGGTGTAGGGCCTCCTGTTTCTTGCCTCTGCGTAGTAAGTTTCTGACCTGCCTGGAGCTAGGCCTAACTTTGTCTCTGTCCTGCGCTGGCTGACCTTTTGGTAGGGCCTTCTCTTGGAGTTCACGCTCCCAGTATGCGGGGCCTAAGCGTCTCCTGGCTCTGTTACATATCAGCAACTTAGCGATCCTGGGACTTGTAGTTCTCCAGGGATTCCGGTTATGCCTTACTGGGTCATAGAGATACCGGTAAGCTCGGATCCTGTGTCCGGTAAATGCTTCGGGGTGAGCTGGTTAAGCTCCTCTGCCCCTTATGTACTAACTCGCCACTCGCCTTCGGCCTACTCGGGCCCTCACTAGGCTATACACACTAACGGCAGCTTGCCGCACTTCACTGATCTTACGGCACCGGCACACCTTAAGCTCTATCTGGGCTCCCTGAATCTAGCAAGCAGGAGCCTCGTGCTCCACTGCTGAACTATTAACTGCGTTCTCTAGACTAGACTGAGCTCCACTGCAGACTGACCTCTCTTAGGCTTCTCTACTGCAGGAACTCTTCAGAGGAACTGAACTGCCTAGCTCCACCTTCCCTATTTATATCCCTAACGGGCTCCCTCTGCTGGTCGGAGGTGGAAGGTGGAGATTTGTGAATGTTTATGGGGGCCTCTTGTGGAGGATTCCATCAATGCACTCTTGTAGGATCTGTGATACCAAGCGCAGCGGGGCATCACAGATGCTATTGACGACGAGGTTAGGTTGCGCCTTCCTGAACAGAGACGGAGTACTGGAAGCACGTCAACAAGTGCATCCTCAACCACAACTCTGCCTCTGACCACAAGTCGTAGTGGCTCTTCAGGTCACATGGGCTCTAAGCCTTGCATAGCCTGGGCATTTATTCAGATCCATAAGGATGACCCAACTCGTGTTATCTGTAATGTTTGTCAGCAAAAGCTAAGTAGAGGCCAAAAAATACATAGTTTGAGTACTTCATGCATGTACCGTCACATGGATATGAAGCATAAGTTGCAGTGGGAAGCTCACTGTGCTACAATGCGGCCTAGCCGGCTGGGCCAACCACCGTCTGCCCCATCTTGTGCATCCGCAGCCTCTTCATCCTCTGTGACTGGGGGGACAGCAGTCACACATGTTTTTGGACGCAGACCTGCCACCTCTTTACCCGCAACAGCCAGTGTGATTGGCAGGTCGTCAGTTCATTGGGAAGTGGAAACACCTGCTAGTGTTGAGCGCTCTCCGACATCGAGAACACCACCTTTGGATCAAGGCAACCTAACATGTCCGCCTGCATCTTCCTCAGAGACCGGCAGTTGCCGGGGACACCCTACTCAACACCGTCTAAGCACAACAGCCAGCCCTCGGTCCCTCAGATGTGGAAAAGTAAAAGACCATTTCCTCCTAGCCATGAGAAAGCTAAGAGGTTGAATGTCACCATCTGCAAGCTGTTGGCTACAGAAATGCTGCCTTTCCACCTGGAGGACACAGAGGATTTTCAAGACCTTATGTCCATCACAGTGCCCCAGTGCCAGATGCCCAGTCGGCACTACTTCTCAAAGAAAGGTGTGCCTGCGCTCCACCAGCATGTCGCACACAACATCACCGCTTCTTTGAGAAACTCTGTGTGTGACAGGGTGCACTTCACCACAGACACTTGGACGAGAAGGCATGGACAGGGGCGTTACATGTCGTTGACTGGGCACTGGGTAACTATGGTGACAGCAGGACAAGGGGCTGCTGTCCAAGTCTTACCGTCCCCACGAGTTGTGTGTTAATCCTCTTTATCTCGAACTTCCTCCACTGCTTCTGCCTCCTCAACCTCCTCTCGGTCCTCCACCTGCACCCAAAGCCTGTCTGGTAATGACACCTGCTTTCTAACTGCGCAGAAGGAATCCTACACACCTCCTTACTATGCTGGCAGCAGGGCTCAACGCATCAGTGTTTACTTTGAAATGTCTGGGAAATGTGAGTCACACAGCTGAGGAGTTTTGGTCAGCTCTGGAGACCCAGTTTCATGAAAGGTTGTCTCCACTGGACCTGCAACCAGGGAAGGCCATGTGCGACAATGCTGCAAACCTGGGTGCGGCACTTCGCCGGGGCAATGTCACACACGTGCCTTGTATGGCTCACGTGTTGAACCTGGTTGTCCAGCAATTTTTAGCCCACTATCCCGGACTAGATGGCCTTCTGCAGAGTGCACGGTCGCTGTGTGCTCACTTCCGCCGTTCGCATCCCGCAGTTCAATGACTTACATCTCTACAGAAGTCGTTGGGCCTGCCAGTTCACCGGCTGAAATGCGATGTGCCGACACGGTGGAATTCAACTCTGCACATGTTGCAGCGACTGTGGCAGCACCGACAAGCCCTGGTGCAATACGTTCTGACGTATAGCCTGGGCCAACGAGATCCAGAGGTGGGGCAAATCACGCTGGAGGAGTGGTCTCAGATCAGGGACCTATGCACCCTTCTGCACAGTCTTGAAATGGCGACGAAGATGTTTAGTGCTGACGATGCCATTATCAGCATGACTATTACGGTGATTTACATGCTGGAGCACATGTTAAACAGAATTCGGAGTCAGGTGGTGGGACAAGAGGAGGTGGAGGAAGTAGAGGAGTCGTATGCGGAAGGGATAACATCTCCAAGGTCCAGACGGTTGGCAGCACCAAGGCGGCAGGCATGGGAGGGTGGGGGAGAGGGATTAACCAGGGCGCATGGTAGCAGCCAAACTGTTGAGGAAGGTGCAGGAGCCGAGGAAGAAGTGGAGGACGAACTGGCAATGGGCATGGAAGACTCATCAGATGAGGGAGACCTTGATCACATTTCTGTTGTGCGAGGTTGGAGGGAGAGGGCAGAGGAAGGAAGCATGATTCTTACCTCGCTACCAACACAACAAGGACTTGGTCCTTCTGGATGCGCAAGACACATGAGTGCCTTCTTGCTGCACTACCTGCAACATGACCCCCGGATTGTCAGAATTCGAAGTAATCCCGACTACTGGGTTGCCACACTCTTAGATCCCCGGTACAAAAGTATATTTGCCGAAATAATTCCTGCCATAAAAAGGTATTGACGAATGCAGGAGTATCTGTTGCAGAATCTTACATGTGCTTTTCCACAAAACACCAGTGGTGCACGTAGTGAATCTCACAGTTCTAACTTGCCAACGGTGGGACTGTCGAGTCTTCATCACTCAAACAGTAACAGTAACACAGTATCTGCTGGTAACAGCAATTTTGTGGAATCGTTTCACCAGTTTTTTAGACCATCCTTTGCAAGGCCACAGGAGACAAGAAGTCTGACACATAGTCAATGCCTAGAGAGGATGGTACAGGAGAATCTCCAAGTGAACATCGAAGCCATGACTGTGTCACTGGACCCTTGCTCATTTTGGTATTCCAATCTTGAAAAATCGCCGGAACTCGCCACTCACGCCTTGGAGATCTTGTCATGCCATGCAGCCAGCGTTCTCTCTGAACCAGGGGCGGACACAGACTGTAGTGGGCCCCTGTGCAAGAAATTTTGGGGGGCCCCCCCTGCCCTTCATAAGGCAACAAAGTTATGTAAACATAACCCCCCATGTGCATCTCTCACCCCCCCATGTGCAGCTCTCATCCCACCCATGTGCAGCTCTCACCCCCGTGCATCTCTCATCCCCCCCATGTGCATCTCTCATCCCCCCCATGTGCATCTCTCATCCCCCCCATGTGCATCTCTCATCCCCCCCATGTGCATCTCTCACCCCCCCATGTGCATCTCTCACCCCCCCATGTGCATCTCTCACCCCCCCATGTGCATCTCTCACCCCCCCATGTGCATCTCTCACCCCCCCATGTACATCTCTCACCCCCCCATGTGCATCTCTCACCCCCCCATGTGTATCTCTCACCCCCCCATGTGCATCTCTCACCCCCCCCATGTGCATCTCTCACCCCCCCCATGTGCATCTCTCATCCCCCCCGTGCATCTCTGATTCCCCCCACTCCTAGTTAATTAATTGTATTTAAAAAAAATAAAACTTGTTATACTTACCCCCATGCAATCCCTGCAGAATCCTGGCGCTCGTCCACGTCGCTGCCACCAGGTTCTCCTGACGTTCGGCCATGTGACGGCGCCACATACATAGCCATCAGCTTTTGTTTTGGCCAAAAGATTTTTAAAGCCGCCACCACGATAAGGTAGACTCTTCTGGGCGGGCCCTACTCTAACCTATTAAAATTTTCTTAAAATATCCAATACTCTTTTTAGATATATTTTTATTTAGTTTTCTTTAAGGGAATGTGTCATATACATTTTTTTTTTAAATGACCAATAATACCACATACAGGGAATACCGCCACACCATGACCAGACCACATATTACCACAACATAGTGACCGAATAATACCACACAGAAGGGAGAAAAACTGCCACACCATGACCAGACCACATATTACCACTACATTACTAATATTACCACCACATTACTAATATTACCATAAGTGTCATTATACACGGGAGCTCTATACATGGTATGTATAACGTAAGTGTCCAGGTAATCTAGTGATCACCAGTGAAATTATACACAGGAGCTCTGTATATAGTGTCAGTGTACAGGTAATACAGTGACATTATACACAGGAGCTCTGTATATAGTGTACAGGTAATACAGTGATCATCAGTGACATTATACACAGGAGCTCTGTATATAGTGTCAGTGTACAGGTAATACAGGGATCACCAGTGACATTATACACAGGAGCTCTGTATATAGTGTCAGTGTACAGGTAATACAGTGATCACCAGTGAAATTATACACAGGAGCTCTGTATATAGTGTCAGGGTACAGGTAATACAGTGATCACCAGTGACATTATACACAGGAGCTCTGTATATAGTGTCAGTGTACAGGTAATACAGTGATCACCAGTGACATTATACACAGTGTACATGTAATAGACTGACTCACCGGTGACGTCTCTAGGTGAAGTCCTTCATCTTCGCTTTTCTCCTTCATCCAGCACAGACCGCCATCACGTCTTCCAGCCAGGACTCGTCTCTGCATAAAATAACACAGTTATCTAGAGCACATTCCCCAACTTCTACATTACGCAGCTGAATACAGACGTGCATCCACCATCAATATATGGTTAGTTATTAGGCAACCTACCATTCCAAATATAAATTGTAATCCACCACTGTGCCCCCATTAACTGTAAATAGGCACTTAATATATAATTTAATTAGAACCTCTACTCTTTCCGCCAATTTGTTACCAGTCACACTCCTGCATCCGCAACGCCCCCTACTCTATACTTCCTGCTCCCCGCATTCAATATTTACATGCACCCCCTGCCCCAATTCATTATATCATGTCCGTGCTCTCCCCACCCCATCATCATTTATCAATTACTCTCCCCCACCCCACATTCGTTATGTGCAGCTCATTATCCCCCTACTCCCAATTCCCCCATGTGCAGCTCTCAAACCCCCCCATGTGCAGCTCTCATCCCCCTCCATGTGCACATCTCTCACCCCCTCCCCCACATGTGCCCCTCTCTCATCCCCCTCCCCCACATGTGCCCCTCTCTCATCCCCCTCCCCCACATGTGCCCCTCTCTCATCCCCCTCCCCCACATGTGCCCCTCTCTCATCCCCCTCCCCCACATGTGCCCCTCTCTCATCCCCCTCCACCACATGTGCACCTCTCTCATCCCCCCCCACATGTGCATCTCCCATCTCCCCCCCCACACATGTGCATCTCCCATCTCCCCCCCCACACATGTGCATCTCCCATCTCCCCCACACACGTGCATCTCCCATCTCCCCCCCCACACACGTGCATCTCCCATCTCCCCCCCCACACACATGTGCATCTCCCATCCCCCCCCACACACATGTGCATCTCCCATCCCCCCCACACACACATGTGCATCTCCCATCTCCCCCCCCCACACACATGTGCATCTCCCATCTCCCCCCCCCACACACATGTGCATCTCCCATCTCCCCCCCCACACACATGTGCATCTCCCATCTCCCCCCCCACATACATGTGCATCTCCCATCTCCCCCCCCACACACGTGCATCTCCCATCTCCCCCCCCACACACATGTGCATCTCCCATCTCCCCCCCCACACACATGTGCATCTCCCATCTCCCCCCCCACACACACACATGTGCATCTCCCATCTCCCCACACACACACACACACACACACACACACACATGTGCTTCTCCCATCTCTCCACTCCTAGTTAATTGTATTTTAAAAAAAATAAAACTTGTTATACTTACCCCCATGAGATCCCTGCAGAATCCTGGCGCTCGTCCAAATCGCTGACAGCAGGTTCTCCTGACTTCCGGCCATGTGACGGCACCGTCACATGACCGGAAGTCAGGGGAATCATGAAGGCGCTGCTGCAACAGCGCAGCTCAGCGCTGAAATGTCCCGGACCCGGCGCATAGCATGGGGCCGGGGGCCCCATGAGGAGAGAGACGCACAAGAGGGGGGCCCCCGAGGGGGCCCCTACCGGCCGGGCCCCATACTGGAGTCAGGGCAGTCATGCCCTGATGGCGGCCCTGCTGGAGGCTGGAGGGGCCCCCTCTCCCTCGGGGCCCCCGTTCAATGAACCGGCTGCACGGGCGGTAGTTCCGCCCCTGCTCTGAACGTGTGTTCAGCGCTGCTGGTGGTGTGCTGACAGATAAGCGCACGCGGCTGTCCACTGAGAATGTAGACAGACTCACGTTCATAAAGATGATCAAATCATGGATTCGCAAGGACATTTCTACCCCTGTGTCATCCTTGGGAGACTAAAAGCTTGGGGATTTGGTAAAATCACCTCACCAACCGTTTTAAGCAACAGTGGGGCAATTGATGCCACTTAACCCTAGAACGCATGACCATAAAAATCTACACTTTCACATACCTGGGGCCCTTTAGGCCCGTGTGCAAATAACATGGAATAACTCAAACTCAAATGACAAACAACTATATACATGAAGAATACCTAGAGTTTCAAAATTCTAACTAAAGCAATCTTGCAGAAAATAGAAAACAATTAACTAGGCGGGCCTGCAAGGCCACAGGTATGCGTTCTAGGGTTAAGTGGTGTCTGTGCCACAATTTTGGGAGTCCCCTTGCTGTGTCTTACGTGACGTTGGCATCGTCAATTCCAGGTGGGTTGGGTCGCACCCCCCCCTTTTAACTGTAAGAAACTACATACACTATGGCTTGGGGTAACACAGATGGTTGAGTCTGAAGAGCTGTTTACTCAGAGGTCTGCTCCAAATCTTCAGTGTCTGCTAGTCAGCGTAGAATTTTTAACTGCATCTAGCCTAGGCAATACTTTGGGCGTAGTAGCCCAGCTGCGAAGCAAGCTGCACCGCCTGTGTATCTAATAAGAATTTTTAAATTAATCTAGCCTAGGCAGACTGTGGGGAACCCCAACCAAACCCAGATGCTCAGCCCCCCTACCGCCCCCCTTTCATGGACAACCCAATAATGTAATTCTTACAACTGGATGGGTGAGGATCGGTCACAGCTTTATTAACTCTTTATACTCATTCCATTAGAAAGGCATTTTATTTCTAAAATAATTCAGCTTGTTGCAGCATGCCCTGGGTCCCCACTCCGGCAAGTTGGCCAACAAGTGTAACTCTCCAACATGTCCTTTCTATTTCCAGGCCACGGAGGATCCAGCGTACTCGTATGCAGGACTCTGACCCCCACCCATCACTCTTAACGCTTGTTCCACTCCGTCCTGGAGTCCTGACAGGAATAGGTCCAGTCCAATATCTATTAAGTGAACACCGTCGGGCCGTATGAGGCCTGCTTTATCTCCTTCCAGTTGTCGGTGTCGTATCACTACACCGCCTCTGTCTCTTCTAAATTTTGCCATCCGAATATTTATTACCCGCCTTGTCCATTCGATGGCCGTGATGTCTCGCGCACCTTGCCATACCGCTATCGGCACAATCTCTGACCATACTATAGCTAATTTTGTGAAAAATTCTCTGAAGCGCTCAGTGTCTAGTTTCATTATTGCCATTAGTTATGCGCTCTTGTGATGACCTAGGTTGTTTCCCCCGGCCTGTATAACTAAGATGACCGGACCTCTTGCCTCTCTCCCTACCTTGATTACCTCCATTAGTACCTGTGGCCATAGCAGGCCTCTAATACCTCTCCAGTTGAAATATGTGTTATGAAACTCTAATTTCCTCCCGCCTGGGCGGACTTTCGCCCTTTTTTGTGCCCAATATATATACGAGTGGCCTATCACTCACACTGTTGGCTTAGCGTCACCTGTAAAAGAAACAAACCACGTTAGGATAACAAGTCCGGTCTTATGTATCTCGCCAAACACGTGGATCGCCATCTCCCTATCCTCTGAACTTCCGTTTCTGACAGTCCTGCTCTTGCTCCTTCCGTGGCCGCACCTATGCGGAATGAGTGTGTCCCGTAATCTTTGGGGTGGTTCCCTGCCGATGTTCTGCATTTATTAAATATAGCTTAGAACAGGTATCTTGATAATGGCGTTCCATCAATGTGTGATACGAAGAAATTACTTTGTGATCTGATGGTTAGATATGTTTTTACTATTGTTACCCGACTCAGTGTACCGTTTGTGGGTTGTAGAAGTACCCAAGTACCCCTGCCCGCTGGAACCGTTTTCGATTGGTGTATGCGTACACGTATTGCATTATTGGCTATGACTACTTCCTGGTGTAATAAGCGTCCACTGGTGGTAATTTTGGATTGAGGGACTAATTCGCTTATACATAGCGCCCCGAAGAAGGCGATCACAAATGCGGTAGACATTAGTGTTGCTTCAAATTGTGAGTGTCATGTTAATGGTGTTAGGGATAAGATGTGAGAAATCAGTTTTAGTGACACGGGACGGGACGTCTACATTCCTGACTTGGCTGACCCCTTTTCCACCCTTTTATGGATTGTCTGATGATGAATCTTTGTCACATCTCCCCAATTCAGTAGTTGGAAGTGAAATGCTACTCCGGTCAGACACCGCTGCGCTGACGCCCCTGATATGCCCCTCATCATTAGCTGGTGGAGAAATTCTATGGTGACTTGTGATCTGGCTTGTTCACATTGGTCAACCCGTCTGCCTGCTACTAGTCGTGTCCACTCTTCCCATGCCTTACCGTATGCTTGCCACGTTGACGGGGCAACTGACGCTCTGATTAATGGCATCAACTATTCGCCACTAGATCCCATAGGGAGGGTGGGCAACTGTTGCCCGATGGGTGGGCGTTGTGGAAGAGCTCTGTGAAAATCTGCCAATTGAATTGTTATAAAGCGTTAGCAGCAGCTTTATACCCCTCAGCATAGTGGCCAGCGCGGACCCATACATTGTGTTTTAGGCACAGGAATACTAGCCTGCGTGGTAGGCCTAGCACTGGGAGAGACGATGATGCCATCTTATTAATGCAGAGCGCTAGGCTGGTGTTTTGTGTTATGAAGCGTATATTTTTGTTAGCCAGGCTCGCGCCCCATATTTCTATTGCTACCACTATTGGGAAAAATTATTTCCAGGGCTAGATGCAGCTAAAAATTATTATTAATTTCAAAGCTGGTGGAGCTTGGTATAGATGGCCTAATATAATGAGTCCCACACACTGCTAGAAGCCCAAATATTTTTTCAGAGGTAGATGCAGAAAAAAATATATTCAGTTTGCAACCTGATGGAGGTCTGTATAGATGGATTAATAGAACAAGTCCCACAAACAGCTAGAAGCCCAATATTTTTTCAGTGGTAGATGCAGAAAAAAATATATTCAGTTTGCAACCTGATGAAGGTCAGTATAGATGGACTAATACAACAAGTCCCACAAACAGCTAGAAGCCCAATATTTTTTCAGAGGTAGATGCAGAAAAAAATATATTCAGTTTGCAACCTGATGGAGGTCTGTATAGATGGATTAATAGAACAAGTCCCACACACAGCTAGAAGCCCAAATATTTTTTCAGAGGTAGATGCAGATAAAAATTATTTTTAATTTGCAACCTGATGGAGGTCAGTATAGATGGACTAATAGAGAAAGTCCCACACTCTGCTAGAAGGCCAAATATTTTTTCAGAGCTAGATGCAGATAAAAATTATATTCAATTTGCAACCTGATGGAGGTCAGTATAGATGGACTAATAGAACAAGTCCCACACACAGCTAGAAGCCCAAATATTTTTTCAGAGGTACTGTAGATGCAGATAAAAATTATTTTTAATTTGCAACCTCATGGAGGTCAGTATAGATGGACTAATACAACAAGTCCCACACACAGCTAGAAGCCCAATATTATTTCAGAGGTAGATGCAGAAAAAAATATATTCAGTTTGCAACCTGATGGAGGTCTGTATAGATGGATTAATAGAACAAGTCCCACACACAGCTAGAAGCCCAATATTTTTCAGAGGTAGATGCAGAAAAAAATATATTCAGTTTGCAACCTGATGGAGGTCAGTATAGATGGACTAATACAACAAGTCCCACACACAGCTAGAAGCCCAATATTTTTTCAGAGCTAGATGCAGAAAAAAATTATATTCAATTTGCAACCTGATGGAGGTCAGTATAGATGGACTAATAGAATGATGCTATGCCCAAAAGATTTTACTTCACTAGGTGCAGTAAAAAAATTGGTATTCTATACACAGGTGGTATATCTTGCAACACAGATAGGCTACTCCACTGACTAACACACTCTGCAATAGGCCAAAAAGGATTAGCTTTGCTAGATTCAGCCAAATGCTGTGAAAAAAACTTGCACAGCACTGGCACAGACCTGCCTGGCAAAAACTGATAGGAACTGATGTAACCTAGTCCTGAAAAGGACTGCAATTACAATTAGTCTTTACTCCCACAACCTATCTATTTAAGAGCACAGACCTGCCTGACAAAAGTCATAGGAAATGCTGTAACCTAGTCCTTAAAAGGACTGCAATCACAACTATTCCCTACTCCCAAGCTATCTGTAGATTTGTGCGAAAATTGGCTTGAAATTAACAAGGTATAGCGCTCACAGCAACAGCGGTGCCGTCTAACACGCAGCTGCAGCAGTGAGAAAATGGTGGCGACGGGGAAAATGGCTTGGTCTTATAGGGCAAGGACATGTGACATACACTGCCAATGACACATGCCCTTGCTTGTGTGAAAAAAAGCACTTCGCTCCGTGTGAGCGCTGCTGATAGTCTGACAGATTGCACCTCCCCACTGTAAATGCGGGAAAGAGAAAAAAAAAATGGAGATCTTCATTGTTCCTGCAGAGATCCATCCCCTGCCCCTCCCCCCACCCCGCTGTACACTCAAACTGCGTATTAACATTAATTTTCATCATTACTGAGAAAAAATCCAGTTATGATTTTGGTGCACGAACAGTTATCGAACATAACCTCGAACAGCCGAATTTTTCTCAAATTGTTCGTGTTCGCCGAACGGCTCGAACACCGCCCAAAACAGCTCGAATTTGAGATTGGCGAACAGTTCGAGTAGAACAACGCTCATCTCTACTAGTGAAGTAAAACCTTTTGGGCATAGCATCATTCTATTAGTCCATCTATACTAACCTCCATCAGGTTGCAAATTGAATATAATTTTTTTCTGCATCTAGCTCTGAAAAAATATTTGGGCTTCTAGCAGTGTGTGGGACTTGTTCTATTAGTCCATCTATACTGACCTCCACCAGGTTGCAAATTGAATATAATTTTTTTCTGCATCTAGCTCTGAAAAAATATTTGGGCTTCTAGCAGTGTGTGGGACTTGTTCTATTAGTCCATCTATACTGACCTCCACCAGGTTGCAAATTGAATATAATTTTTTTCTGCATCTAGCTCTGAAAAAATATTTGGGCTTCTAGCAGTGTGTGGGACTTGTTCTATTAGTCCATCTATAATGACCTCCATCAGGTTGCAAATTGAATGTAATTTTTTTCTGCATCTAGCTCTGAAAAAATATTTGGGCTTCTAGCAGTGTGTGGGACTTGTTCTATTAGTCCATCTATACTGACCTCCACCAGGTTGCAAATTGAATATAATTTTTTTCTGCATCTAGCTCTGAAAAAATATTTGGTCTTCTAGCAGTGTGTGGGACTTGTTCTATTTGTCCATCTATACTGACCTCCATCAGGTAGCAAATTGAATATATTTTTTTTCTGCATCTAGCTCTGAAAAAATATTTGGGCTTCTAGCAGTGTGTGGGACTTGTTCTATTAGTCCATCTATACTAACCTCCACCAGGTTGCAAATAGAATATATTTTTTTTCTGTATCTAGCTCTGAAAAAATATTTGGGCTTCTAGCAGTGTGTGGGACTTGTTCTATTAGTCCATCTATACTGACCTCCATCAGGTTGCAAATTGAATATAATTTTTTTCTGCATCTAGTTCAGAAAAAATATTTGGGCTTCTAGCAGTGTGTGGGACTTGTTCTATTAGTCCATCTATACTGACCTCCTTCAGGTTGCAAATTGAATATATTTTTTTTCTGCATCTAACCCAGCCAATAGTTTTGGCCTAATACCACAGTTTGGCCACTCAGCTCTGCTCGGTTCCCATCCATTGTTTTTTTGTGCAAACAACTCCAGAGTTGTGAATTAGTTAACCACCAAAATGAGTGGAAAAATGCCTGCTGCTGGTGGAAAGGGGAATAGGCATGTTGGGAAGGGGAAAAAAGGTTGTGTCCGTGGGGTAGGTGTTAAAGCAACAGTAACATCTGCAGAAGAAAGACCATCTTCCAGCCAAACTAAAATGTCTACTTCTTTTAGCGGACAATGTGATAAGATCCCTTTCTTACGGCCACGACAATCGCTACAAATTCCAGATGAGGCACAAAAACAGCAGGTGCTTCAACGGATATCAAGTGCTCCTTTAAGTGGGCTCTCCTCCACATCAACTTCAACATCACAAATACTCCAGTCCTCAGAGGTGTCACCCCAATCGCACTTGCTTCCTCACAGCTCCCAAATCTCCAGCTGCCCATCTGAGTATGAGGTAGAACAGATGGTTGAGTCTGCAGAGCTGTTTACTCATGCTATAGCCTGGAAATCAGAGGTCGGCTCCAGCGCTTCTGTGTATCCAGACGAGGAAATGATCTGCACTGATGCCCAGAATTTTTATGATTCGGATCCAGGACCAGACGCAGAATGTTCTGACCATAATGTAGACCCTCATTCCCAAACTGTAACTCCTGTTGGTGGAGACAATGAGGAAGACGATGATGAGACTCAAATACCTGATTGGAGCGACAACTTTAGTTTTTTGTCAGGGCAGGAACAGGTTGGCTCTGAGGACGACGGGTGTGATAACACACAGGGTGATGATGATGAGGTTGGAGATCCCACTTACTGTCAACCCACAGTCAGCCAAGAGATGAGGTCAGCAGAGGAGGTGGAGGAGGATGCTAGAGACGACGAGGTCAGGTTGCGCCTTCCTGCACAGAGACGTAGTACTGGAAGTACGTCAACAACTGCATCCTCAAACACAACTCTGCTTCTGACCACAAGTCGTGGTGGCTCTTCAGGTGCTAAGCCTTGCATAGCCTGGGCATTTTTTCAGATCGATAAAGATGACCCAACTCGTGTTATCTGTAACATTTGTCAGCAAAAGCTAAGTAGAGGCCTAAAAATATATAGTTTGAGTACTTCATGCATGAACCGGCACATGGACATGAAGCATAAGTTGCAGTGGGAAGCTCACTGTGCTACAATGCGGCCTAGCCTGCCGGGCCAACCGCAGTCTGCCCAATCTTGTGCATCTGTGGCCTCTTCATCCTCTGTAACTGGGGGGACAGTAGTCACACCTGTTTTCGGATGCAGACCTGCCACCTCTTTACCCGCAACAGCCAGCGTGATTGGCAGGTCATCATTTTCTTTGGAGGTGGTATCACCAGCTGGTGTTGAGCGCTGTCCGACATCGATAGCACCACCTTTGGATCAAGGCAACCTAACATGTCCGCCTGCATCTTCCTCACAGACCGGCAGTTTGCCGGGGACACCCTTATCAATCCCGTCTAAGCACAACAGCCAGCCCTCGGTCCCTCAGATGTGGACAAGTAAAAGACCATTTCCTCCTAGCCATGAGAATGCTAAGAGGTTGAATTTCACCATCTGCAAGCTCTGCTGCCTTTCCGCCTGGTGGATACAGAGGATTTTCGAGACCTTATGTCCGTCGCAGTGCCCCAGTACCAGATGCCCAGTCGGCACTACTTCTCAAAGAAAGGTGTGCCTGCGCTCCACCAGCATGTCACACAGAACATCACCGCTTCTTTGAGAAACTCTGTGTGTGACAGGGTGCATTTCACCACAGACACTTGGACGAGTAGGCATGGACAGGGGCGTTACATGTCGCTGACTGGGCACTGGGTAACTATGGTAACAGCAGGACAAGGGGCTGCTGTCCAAGTCTTGCCGTCCCCCCGAGTTGTGCGTCAATCCTCTTTATGTCAAAGTTACTCCACTGCTTCTGCCTCCTCAACCTCCTCTCGGTCCTCCACCTGCACCCAAAGCCTGTCTGGTCATGCCACAAGCTTTCTAACTGTGCAGAAGGGATCCTGCACACCTCCTTACTAGTGTTGAGCCACCCCCGTAGTGTTCGAGTTCGGTTCGGTTTGTCAAACACCCGTGTGTTCGCCGAACTGTTCGTCGAACTGTTCGTCGAACACCTTCGAACACCGTTAAAACCAATGGCAGGCAAACAAAAACACATAGAAACACATAGAAAACACCTTCAAAGGTGTCCAAAAGCTGACAAACTGCTCAGAAGACATAACTAACACATGGAAAAGTGACAAGTACATATAGTCATGCGAAAATAAAAGAGGTGGAGGAGTAAAAGGAGGGGGAGACACAGATATAGGCATGTCATGCCCTTCTAAAATCCAAAAAGTGAGAAGTCGACACGGCCAGTCCGCTCCTGCCCGTGCCACCTCCGTGTCGCCGGGTTTGTGCCAGAGCCGCGGTGAACCCTGATGGCCAGCCCCCCTCTCCCAATACTGGTGCCTGTCCGCTAGTGGGTCGAGCGAGCCCCACTGTAGTGGAGGCAGCTCTAAGCTTTTTAATTTAAATTGTCTCTTTAATTTGAATGAATACACTTTAAATCCATTTACAAGGATCTATTGGAGAGCAAGTCTCATGCCAGCAGCCGCGTAATTCCAGCTCCAGTAGCGTCCACTAAAGCTGCTGCAGTTAAAAAGCTTTTATAAGGATCGAGCTCGGCTGTCCACCGCAAGGCATCCTACTGCCAGTCCCAGCCCCTATGCCTTGGGGTGCCTCCTGATGCTCTTCACTGAGTATCCCATGGTCCCGAAGCATTTCCTTTCAAAAATTAAGTGTCTAAACTACAGGTGGTGTAGCTTGCTTAACAGCCGGGATAATCCGCTGACTAGCAGACACTGCTACTAGGCACAAAGTATTTCCTGGGCTAGATGCAGTTAAAAATTTGTAATTAGATACTCTCGTTGGATGCTGAGAAAGCATTCCATAGAGTCTCCTGGCACGCCATATATGATTCTCTTAAAAAGCTTGGGGTAGGGGTCTAGGGGACCCTTTTATAGCCAAAATCACGGCCCTGTATCACAATACGTCACCTAGGCTGAAGATAAATGGAACTGTAGCATCCTGAGGGCTCGGTTGCTACAGAGGTATTGCACCTCACCCAGAGGTGTGATATCTCACTCTCAGGTAAGGATGGAGTGTGGATCAGGACCCGACACCTGCATGCATTACACCACATTGCCGTGGGGCAGGGCGACCAATATGCCTCTGAGATGGGCACGACAGTCCCTGTCCCTGGCTGGAGTGGGGGGAGGGAACACTGAGGAAGGGGAACCCTGTAGTGCAGGAGCAGGGAGGAAGCAGTTCCTGGGTGCATTGAGAAGGGAGTATAAAAGGTGGGCACCATCTTAGTTCAGTGCAGAGAAGTCTGAGCAGAAGTGACAGGGAGCAGGGGCTCTGCATGAGCTCTGCTCCGGAGGCGGGCCTAGTAACAGAGGCCCAGGCCTGGAAGAGGGAGAAGGAAGGAAGAGGAGCGGAGAAGGCTCCAGGAACGAGGAATGAAGGGATTCCAGGGGTGCGGACGGGCGAGTCGCCACCGCACGCCCGAATCCACCTGCGTGGAGGGGTCAGACCAAAGGGGGAGACCGGTCCCCGAAACTAGTGGAGGCAGGAAACGACCCTCAGCTAGAAACCGGAGGCTGTGACATTTTATGTGGCGCAGCCCCTCGCTACACCCGCTAGGAAGGCACCACATAGGGTCAGGGAAACTGGCGCCAAGTTTACCAAGAGGAGGCCCGAGGCAGCCGGACAGAAGGGTTGGTAAGAAAGGCCAGACAAAGGACACACAAAGGGGGTCCTGTGAAGCGCTCCAAAGTTATCTGGGAGTTGTCTGAGCCCCTCACCTGGTGAGCACAGTACGACGTCGGCAGCCGTTACCTGCAGACGTGGTCTGGATAATAAGAACTGTGAGTAAAGGCCCTGGACTGCATCACTGACTCCGTGTCGTTACTGCTGCTGCCCTGCACCATCACCCCCATCCTCCGCATACACTGCCCTGAGGCTATACTCCTCCCGTGGGGAGTTATGCTACGCTCTGCTGCACCCACAACACCAGCCTCAGCCGTCTGCCCTGCAGCGGCGGTTCACTCTGACCGCAATCTACGGGTGGCGTAGTCGGACATTTAAACATCAAAACCACATAAATAGTTCCGCCACTGGTTTGACCACCCTGAGCCACGGAACCGGGTCGCCGCCACGAAGACTACAACCACCAGCATCCACCAAAAAGGGTCCGGCTCCGGGTGTCCCAAGGCCCAGGGGGTGCATCAGAACATTTTCATCACCTTTCACAATCACCAATGGGACAAGGCAGGGATGTCCTCTGTCCCCTCTCTTATACATCCTAGTGACGGAGCACCTGCTCTCATCAATTCGCCATAACCCCAATATTAGGTGGATTGAGGTGGGAGGCACCGAGTACAAGTGCTCTCTATTTGCTGATGATGTCCTAGTATATATCACTCAATCACATATATCCATCCATGCTGTTATGGCTGAAATAGATCACTTTGTTACATGGTCAAATTTTAAAATCAATGCAGCGAAGTCTGAGGCCCTTGATGTCTCCCTCCCCAAATCCATATAGGATTCCATCCAGTCCAACTTTCCCTTTGCCTGGCCCTCACAGGGTATCAAATACTTAGGAATTCCTATTCATAGAGACCTCTCCCGAATATGTTATCTTAATTTTGGGCCCTTTATTGAACAACTCCATACAGACCACGGTTGGCAAGTTAGAACTGTAAGATTCACTACGTGAACCACTGGTGTTTTGTGGAAAAGCACATGTACACTGCGTTCCAAATTATTATGCAAAAAGTGTTTAGGAGTGATAAGGGAAGAATTTGTTTGTTTGTCAGTTAAACTCATTGATGGTGATGTGTGTCAGGGCTCTTTATATCACTGTAAGCAATTGCAGACACCTGTGCTAATTAGTTTGGCAGGTGTGTCCAATGAAATGCAAGACTACTTAAGAAGGTTGTCTCACATTATTAAGCAGCCTACATTTTCTGCCAAAATGGGAAAGAAAAAGGATGTGTCGGCTGCTGAGAAGCAACAAATTGTGGAGTGTTTAGGTCAAGGCATGACTACAATCAACATTGTGCGATGATCAGGATGAAGTGTCTTGGCAATCAAGAAGTATGTAGCTGATTCACAGTACACACGTGTGCGTGCTGATAAGGGCAAATTGAGGACTCTTTCCTACAGGCAATTACGTCAGGTTGAAAGAGCAGCGGTAAAAAAGCCTTGTCATAGCAGCAGACAAGTTTTTGAAGCTGCTTGTGCCTCCAACGTCCCCCGAACAACAAGATGCAGGGTCCTTCAGAGGTTTGCAGCTGTGCATACGCCATCCTGTCGACCTCCTCTATCCACTTCACACAAGCAGAAACGGCTCCAGTGGGCCAAACATTACATGAAGACTGATTTCAAAACTGATGTGTTCACGGATGAGTGCCGTGCAGCGCTCGATGGTCCAGATGGATGGAGTGGAGGATGGTTGGTTTATGGACACCCCACGCAAACACGGCTACAGCGCCAACAAGGAGCAGGTGGAGTAATGTTTTGGGCTGGAATCATGGGGAGAGAGATTGTCGGCCCCTTTAGGATCCCTGAAGGCGCTAAAGATGAACTCCATAATGTATGTGGATTTTCTCAAACAGCACTTTCTGCCATGGTTCAAGAAGAAGAACCGTGTATTTCACAGCAAGATCATTTTTCTGCATGATAATGCACCATCTCATGCTGCACATAAAACATCTGCATCTCTGGCTGATATGGGCATAAAAGGAGACAAACTTATGGTGTGACCCCCATGCTCCCCTGACCTGTACCCCATTCTGAACCTTTGGAGCATCATTAAAAGGAGTGTCTATGATGGCGGGAGGCAGTTCACATCTAAGCAACAGCTCTGGGAGGGTATTCTGTCCTCATGCAAAACAATTGAAGCAGAAACCATCCAAAACCTGACAAATTCAATGGACGAGAGAGTTCAGAAGCTCCTTTCGAACACGGGGTCCTATGTGAAAATGTAACATCACCTAGAATAAAGTTTTGAGTTGAAAACTGTTTGATTTCAGTTTCTAACAACCTGCTAATGCTTATAATTTCAAAAATGACCATTTTTTTGGTCTTTATTAAAATGAAAAGGTTGATCGAAAAGTTTGGGGGATCTAAGAGAGTGGCAACCCAGTAGTCATGATTACTTCGAATTCTCACAATATGAGGGTCATGCTGCAGGTAGTGCAGCAAGAAGGCACTTATGTGTCTTGCGCATCTCGGAGCCCCAAAATTATTTTCCGGGCTAGATGCAGCTAAAAATTATTATTAATTTTAAATCTGGTGAAGCTTTAGTATAGATGGCCTAATAGGATCAGTGCTGCACACTGCTACAAAGCCCAAATTATTTTCCAGTCAAGATACAGATAAACATGATTAGTAATTTTAAATCTGGTGGAGCTTATTATAGATGGCCTAATAGAATCAGTGCTGCACACTGCTACAAAGTCCAAATTATTTTCCAGCCAAGATACAGATAAACATGATTAGTAATTTGAAAGCTTAAAACGGTTGGTAGGGTGATTTTAACCAATCATCAAGCTTTTACTCTCCCCAGGATGACACAGGGGTAGAAAAGTCGTTTCGGATCCATGATTTGTTCATCTTTATGAACGTGAGTCTGTCTACATTATCAGTGGAGAGCCGCGTGCGCTTATCTGTCAGCACACCACCAGCAGCGCTGAACACACGTTCAGACAGAACGCTGGCTGCGGGGCATGACAAGATCTCCAAGGCGTAAGTGGCTAGCTCCGGCCATTTATCCAGATTGGAAGCCCAAAAAGAGCAAGGGTCCAGTGACACAGTCGTGGCTTCAATGTTTACTTGGAGATACTCCTGTACCATCGTCTCTAGGCGTTGACTATGTGTCAGACTTCTTGTCTCCTGTGGCCTTGCAAAGGATGGGCTAAAAAAGTGGTGAAATGATTCCGCAAAATTGATGTTACCAGCAGATACTGTGGTTCTGTTACGGTTTGAGTGCTGAACACTTGACGGTCCACGGTTGGCAAGTTGGAACTTTGAGATTCACTACGTGCACCACTGGTATTTTGTGGAAAAGCACATGTAGGATTTTGCAACAGTCTCTGCTGATACTCCTGCATGCGTGCATCCCTTTCTATGGCAGGAATAATTTCTGCAAATTTACTTTTGTACCGGGGATCTAACAGTGTGGCAACCCAGTAGTCAGGATTATTTCTAATTCTCACAATTCGAGGGTCATGTTGCAGGTAGTGCAGCAAGAAGGCACTCATGTGTGTTGCGCATCCAGGAGCACCAAGTCCCTGTTGTGTTGGTGGCGAGGTAACAATCATGCTTCCTTCCTCTGTCCTCTCCCCCCAACCTCGCACAACAGAAATGTGATCAAGGTCTCCCTCATCTGATGAGTCTTCCATCAGTTCGTCCTCCACTTCTTCCTGGGCTCCTGCACCTTCCTCACTAGTTTGGCTGCTACCATGCGCCCTGGTAAAACCATCTCCCCCACCCTCACATGCCTGCCGCCTTGGTGCTGCCGACCGTCTGGACCTTGCAGATGTTAGCCCTTCCGCATACAACTCCTCCTCCTCTACTTCCTCCACCTCCTCTTGTGCCACCACCTGACTCCGAATTCTGTTTAACATGTGCTCCAGCATGTAAATCACCGGAATAGTCATGCTGATAATGGCATCGTCAGCACTAAACATCTTCGTCGCCATTTCAAAACTGTGCAGAAGGGTGCATAGGTCCCTGATCTGAGACCACTCCTCCAACGTGATTTGCCCCACCTCTGAATCTCGTTGGCCCAGGCTATACGTCAGAACGTATTGCACCAGGGCTTGTCGGTGCTGCCACAGTCGCTGCAACATGTGCAGAGTTGAATTCCACCGGGTAGGCACATCGCATTTTAGCCGGTGAAGTGGCAGGCCCAACGACTTCTGTAGTGATGTAAGTCGCTGAGCAGCGGGATGCGAACGGCGGAAGTGAGCACACAGCGACCATGCCCTCTGCAGAAGGCCATCTAGTCTGGGATAGTGGGCTAAAAATTGCTGGACAACCAGGTTCAACACGTGAGCCATACAAGGCACGTGTGTGACATTGCCCCGGCGAAGGGCCGCACCCAGGTTTGCAGCATTGTCGCACACGGCCTTCCCTGGTTTCAGATCCAGTGGAGACAACCATTCATGAAATTGGTTCTCCAGAGCTGACCACAACCCCTCAGCTGTGTGACTCACATTTCCCAGACATTTCAATGTAAAAACCGCCTGATGACGTTGAGCCCTACTGCCAGCATAGTAAGGAGGTGTGCAGGATCCCTTCTGCGCAGTTAGAAAGCTGGTGGCATGACCAGACAGGCTTTGGGTGCAGGTGGAAGACCGAGAGGAGGTTGAGGAGGCAGAAGCAGTGGAGGAACTTTGACATAAAGAGGATTGACGCACAACTCGTGGGGACGGCAAGACTTGGACAGCAGCCCCTTGTCCTGCTGTCACCATAGTTACCCAGTGCCCAGTCAGCGACATGTAACGCCCCTGTCCATGCCTACTCATCCAAGTGTCTGTGGTGAAATGCACCCTGTCACACACAGAGTTTCTCAAAGAAGCGGTGATGTTGTGTGCGACATGCTGGTGGAGCGCAGGCACACCTTTCTTTGAGAAGTAGTGCCGACTGGGCATCTGGTACTGGGGCACTGCGACGGACATAAGGTCTCGAAAATCCTCTGTGTCCACCAGGCGGAAAGGCAGCATTTCTGTAGCCAAGAGCTTGCAGATGGTGAAATTCAACCTCTTAGCTTTCTCATGGCTAGGAGGAAATGGTCTTTTACTTGTCTACATCTGAGGGACCGAGGGCTGGCTATTGTGCTTAGACGGGGTTGATAAGGGTGTCCCCGGCAAACTGCCGGTCTGTGAGGAAGATGCAGGCGGACATGTTAGGTTGCCTTGATCCAAAGGTGGTGCTATCGATGTCGGACAGCGCTCAACACCAGCTGGTGTTACCACCTCCAAAGAAAATGATGACCTGCCAATCACGCTGGCTGTTGCGGGTAAAGAGGTGGCAGGTCTGCGCCCCAAAACAGGTGTGACTGCTGTCCCCCCAGTCACAGAGGATGAAGAGGCCGCGGATGCACAAGATATGGCAGACGGTGGTTGGCCCGGCCGGCTAGGCCGCATTGTAGCACACTGAGCTTCCCACTGCAACTTATGCTTCATGTCCATGTGCCGGTTCATGCATGAAGTACTCAAACTATGTATTTTTTGGCCTCTACTTAGCTTTTGCTGACAAATGTTACAGATAACAAGAGTTGGGTCATCTTTATCGATCTGAAAAAATGCCCAGGCTATGCAAGGCTTAGCACCCATGCGACCTGAAGAGCCACCACGACTTGTGGTGAGAGGCAGAGTTGTGTTTGAGGATGCAGTTGTTGACATGCTTCCAGTACTACGTCTCTGTCCAGGAAGGCGCAACCTGACCTCGTCGTCACTAGCATCTTCCTCCACCTCCTCTGCTGACCTCATCTCTTGGCTGCCTGTGGGTTGACAGTAAGTGGGATCTCCAACCTCATCATCATCACCCTGTGCGTTATCACACCCGTCGTCCTCAGAGCCAACCTGTTCCTGCCCTGACAAAAAACTAAAGTTGTCGCTCCAATCAGGTATTTGAGTCTTATCATCGTCTTCCTCATTGTCTCCACCAACAGGAGTTACAGTTTGGGAATGAGGGTCTACATTATGGTCAGAACCTTCTGCGTCTGGTCCTGGATCCGACTCATAAAGATTCTGGGCATCAGTGCAGATCATTTCCTCGTCTGGATTCACAGAAGCGCTGGAGTCGACCTCTGATTCCCAGGCTATAGTATGAGTAAACAGCTCTGCAGACTCAACCATCTGTTCTACCTCATACTCAGACGGGCAGCTGGAGATTTGGGAGCTGTGAGGAAGCAAGTGCGATTGGGGTGACACCTTTGAGGACTGGAGTATTTGTGATGTTGAAGTTGATGTGGAGGAGAGCCCACTTAAAGGAGCACTTGATATCCGTTGAAGCACCTGCTGTTTTTGTGCCTCATCTGGAATTTATAGCCATTGGCGTGGCCGTAAGAAAGGGATCTTATCACATTGTCCGCTAAAAGAAGTAGACATTTTAGTTTGGCTGGAAGATGGTCTTTCTTCTGCAGATGTTACTGTTGCTTTAACACCTACCCCACGGACACAACCTTTTTTCCCCTTCCCAACACGCCTATTCCCCTTTCCACCAGCAGCAGGCCTTTTTCCACTCATTTTGGTGGTTAACTAATTCACAACTCTGGAGTTGTTTGCACAAAAAAACAATGGATGGGAACCGAGCAGAGCTGAGTGGCCAAACTGTGGTATTAGGCCAAAACTATTGGCTGGGTTAGATGCAGAAAAAAATTATATTCAATTTGCAACCTGATGGAGGTCTGTATAGATGGATTAATAGAACAAGTCCCACACACAGCTAGAAGCCCAATATTTTTTCAGAGGTAGATGCAGAAAAAAATATATTCAGTTTGCAACCTGATGGAGGTCAGTATAGATGGATTAATACAACAAGTCCAACACACAGCTAGAAGCCCAATATTTTTTCAGAGGTAGATGCAGAAAAAAATATATTCAGTTTGCAACCTGATGGAGGTCTGTATAGATGGATTAATAGAACAAGTCCCACACACAGCTAGAAGCCCAATATTTTTTCAGAGGTAGATGCAGAAAAAAATATATTCAGTTTGCAACCTGATGGAGGTCTGTATAGATGGATTAATAGAACAAGTCCCACACACAGCTAGAAGCCCAATATTTTTTCAGAGGTAGATGCAGAAAAAAATATATTCAGTTTGCAACCTGATGGAGGTCTGTATAGATGGATTAATAGAACAAGTCCCACACACAGCTAGAAGCCCAATATTTTTTCAGAGGTAGATGCAGAAAACAATATATTCAGTTTGCAACCTGATGGAGGTCTGTATAGATGGATTAATAGAACAAGTCCCACACACAGCTAGAAGCCCAATATTTTTTCAGAGGTAGATGCAGAGAAAAATATATTCAGTTTGCAACCTGATGGAGGTCTGTATAGATGGATTAATAGAACAAGTCCCACACACAGCTAGAAGCCCAATATTTTTTCAGAGGTAGATGCAGAAAAAAATATATTCAGTTTGCAACCTGATGGAGGTCTGTATAGATGGATTAATAGAACAAGTCCCACACACAGCTAGAAGCCCAATATTTTTTCAGAGGTAGATGCAGAAAAAAATATATTCAGTTTGCAACCTGATGGAGGTCAGTATAGATGGACTAATACAACAAGTCCCACACACAGCTAGAAGCCCAATATTTTTTTAGAGGTAGATGCAGAAAAAAAATATATTCAGTTTGCAACCTGATGGAGGTCTGTATAGATGGATTAATAGAACAAGTCCCACACACAGCTAGAAGCCCAATACTTTTTCAGAGCTAGATGCAGAAAAAAATATATTCACTTTGCAACCTGATGGAGGTCTGTATAGATGGATTAATAGAACAAGTCCCACACACAGCTAGAAGCCCAATATTTTTTCAGAGGTAGATGCAGAAAAAAATATATTCAGTTTGCAACCTGATGGAGGTCAGTATAGATGGACTAATACAACAAGTCCCACACACAGCTAGAAGCCCAATATATTTTCAGAGGTAGATGCAGAAAAAAATATATTCAGTTTGCAACCTGATGGAGGTCAGTATAGATGGACTAATACAACAAGTCCCACACACAGCTAGAAGCCCAATATTTTTTCAGAGGTAGATGCAGAAAAAAATATATTCAGTTTGCAACCTGATGGAGGTCTGTATAGATGGATTAATAGAACAAGTCCCACACACAGCTAGAAGCCCAATATTTTTTCAGAGGTAGATGCAGAAAAAAATATATTCAGTTTGCAACCTGATGGAGGTCTGTATAGATGGATTAATAGAACAAGTCCCACACACAGCTAGAAGCCCAATATTTTTTCAGAGGTAGATGCAGAAAAAAATATATTCAGTTTGCAACCTGATGGAGGTCTGTATAGATGGATTAATAGAACAAGTCCCACACACAGCTAGAAGCCCAATATTTTTTCAGAGGTAGATGCAGAAAAAAATATATTCAGTTTGCAACCTGATGGAGGTCTGTATAGATGGATTAATAGAACAAGTCCCACACACAGCTAGAAGCCCAATATTTTTTCAGAGCTAGATGCAGAAAAAAATTATATTCAATTTGCAACCTGATGGAGGTCAGTATAGATGTACTAATAGAATGATGCTATGCCCAAAAGATTTTACTTCACTAGGTGCAGTATAAAAATTGGTATTCTATACACAGGTGGTATATCTTGCAACACAGATAGGCTACTCCACTGACTAACACACTCTGCAATAGGCCAAAAAAAATTAGCTTTGCTAGATTCAGCCAAATGCTGTGAAAAAAACTTGCACAGCACTGGCACAGACCTGCCTGGCAAACACTGATGTAACCTAGTCCTGAAAAGGACTCCAATTACAATTAGTCTTTACTCCCACAATCTATCTATTTAAGAGCACAGACTTGCCTGATAAAAATCGTAGGAAATGCTGTAACCTAGTCCTTAAAAGGACTGCAATCACAACTATTCCCTACTCCCAAGCTATCTGTAGATTTGTGCGAAAATTGGCTTGAAATTAACAAGGTATAGCGCACACAGCAACAGCGGTGCCGTCTAACACGCAGCTGCAGCAGTGAGAAAATGGTGGCGACGGGGAAAATGGCTTGGTCTTATAGGGCAAGGACATGTGACATACACTGCCAATGACACATGCCCTTGCTTGTGTGAAAAAAAGCACTTCGCTCCGTGTGTGCGCTGCTGATAGGCTGAGAGATTGCACCTCCCCACTGCAAATGCGGGAAAGAGAAAAAAAAATGGAGATCTTCATTGTTCCTGCAGAGATCCATCCCCTGCCCCTCCCCCCACCCCGCTGTACACTCAAACTGCGTATTAACATTAATTTTCATCATTACTGAGAAAAAATCCAGTTATGATTTTGGTGCACGAACAGTTATCGAACATAACCTCGAACAGCCGAATTTTTCTCAAATTGTTCGTGTTCGCCGAACCGCTCGAACACCGCCCAAAACAGCTCGAATTTGAGATTGGCGAACAGTTCGAGTAGAACAACGCTCATCTCAACTCCTTACTATGCTGGCAGTAGGGCTCAATGTCATCAGGCGGTTTTTACTTTGAAATATCTGGGAAATGTGAGTCACACAGCTGAGGAGTTGTGGTCAGCTCTGGAGAGCCAATTTCATGCATGGTTGTCTCCACTGGACCTGAAACCAGGGAAGGCCGTGTGCGACAATGCTGCAAACTTGGGTGCGGCCCTTTGCCGGGGCAATGTCACACACGTGCCTTGTATGGCTCACGTGTTGAACCTGGTTGTCCAGCAATTTTTAGCCCACTATCCCGGAATAGATGGCCTTCTGCAGAGGGCACGGTTGCTGTGTGCTCACTTCTGCCATTTGCATCCTGAAGCTCAGCGACTTACATCTCTACAGAAGTCGTTGGGCCTGCCACTTCACCGGCTAAAATGCGATGTGCCTACCCGGTGGAATTCAACTCTGCTCATGTTCCAGCGACTGTGGCAGCACCGACAAGCCCTGGTGCAATACGTTCTGACGTATAGCCTGGGCCAACGAGATTCAGAGGTGGGGCAAATCACGCTGGAGGAGTGGTCTCAGATCAGGGACCTATGCACCCTTCTGCACAGTTTTGAAATGGCGACGAAGATGTTTAGTGCTGACGATGCCATTATCAGCATGACTATTCCGGTGACTTACGTGCTGGAGCACATGTTAAACAGAATTCGGAGTCAGATGGTGGCACAAGAGGAGGTGGAGGAAGTAGAGGAGGAGGAGTTGTATGCGGAAGGGCTAACATCTGCAAGGTCCAGACGGTCGGCAGCACCAAGGCGGCAGGCATGTGAGGGTGGGGGAGATGGTTTTACCAGGGCACATGGTAGCAGCCAAACTAGTGAGGAAGGTGCAGGAGCCCAGGAAAAAGTGGAGGACGAACTGATGGAAGACTCATCAGATGAGGGAGACCTTGATCACATTTCTGTTGTGCGAGGTTGGGGGGAGAGGACAGAGGAAGGAAGCATGATTGTTACCTCGCCACCAATACAATAGGCACTTGGTGCTCCTGGATGCGCAAGACACATGATTGCCTTCTTGCTGCACTACCTGCAACATGACCCTCGAATTGTGAGAATTAGAAATAATCCTGACTACTGGGTTGCCACACTGTTAGATCCCCGGTACAAAAGTAAATTTGCAGAAATTATTCCTGCCATAGAAAGGGATGCACGCATGCAGGAGTATCAGCAGAGACTGTTGCAGAATCTTACATGTGCTTTTCCACAAAACACCAGTGGTGCACGTAGTGAATCTCACTGTTCCAACTTGCCAACCGTGGGACCGTCGAGCGTTTAGTACTCAAACCGTAACAGAAACACAGTATCTGCTGGTAACATCAATTTTGCGGAATCATTACACCACTTTTTTAGCCCACCCTTTGCAAGGCCACAGGACACAAGAAGTCTGACACATAGTCAACGCCTAGAGACGATGGTACAGGAGTATCTCCAAGTAAACATTGAAGCCACGACTGTGTCACTGGACCCTTGCTCTTTTTGGGCTTCCAATCTGGATAAATGGCCGGAGCTAGCCGCTTACGCCTTGGAGATCTTGTCATGCCCCGCAGCCAGCGTTCTGTCTGAACGTGTGTTCAGCGCTGCTGGTGGTGTGCTGACAGATAAGCGCACGCGGCTCTCCACTGATAATGTAGACAGACTCACGTTCATAAAGATGAACAAATCATGGATCCGAAAAGACTTTTCTACCCCTGTGTCATCCTGGGGAGAGTAAAAGCTTGATGATTGGTTAAAATCACCTCACCAACCGTTTTAAGCTTTCAAATTACTAATCATGTTTATCTGTATCTTGGCTGGAAAATAATTTGGGCTTTGTAGCAGTGTGCAGTACTGATTATATTAGGCCATCTATACTAAGCTCCACCAGATTTTAAATTACTAATCATGTTTATCTGTATCTTGGCTGGAAAATAATTTGGGCTTTGTAGCAGTGTGCAGTACTGATTCTATTAGGCCATCTATACTAATCTCCACCAGATTAAAAATTAATAATAATTTTTAGCTGCATCTGGCCCGGAAAATAATTTTGGGGCTCCGAGATGCGCAAGACACATAAGTGCCTTCTTGCTGCACTACCTACAACATGACCCTCAGATTGTCAGAATTCGAAGTAATCCTGACTACTGGGCTGCCACACTCTTAGATCCCCCACAGTCTTGGATCAACCTTTTCATTTTAATAAAGACCAAAAAAATGGTCATTTTTTAAATTATAAGCATTAGCAGGTTATTAGAAACTGAAATCAAACAGTTTTCAACTCAAAACTTTATTCTAGGTGATGTTACATTTGCACATAGGACCCCTTGTTCGAAAGGAGCTTCTGAACTCTCTCGTCCATTGAATTTGTCAGGTTTTGGATCGTTTCTGCTTCAATTGTTTTGCATGAGGACAGAATACCCTCCCAGAGCTGTTGCTTTGATGTGAACTGCCTCCCGCCATCATAGACACTCCTTTTGATGATGCTCCAGAGGTTCTGAATGGGGTAGAGGTCAGGGGAGCATGGGGGTCAGACCATAAGTTTGTCCCCTTTTATGCCCATATCAGCCAGAGATGCAGATGTGTTATGTGCAGCATGAGACGGTGCATTATCATGCATGAAAATGATCTTGCTGTGGAATACACGGTTCTTCTTGAACCATGGCAGGAAGTGCTGTTTTAGAAACTCCACATACATTATG
Organism: Phyllobates terribilis; assembly: GCF_046119375.1. Classification (NCBI taxonomy): domain Eukaryota; kingdom Metazoa; phylum Chordata; class Amphibia; order Anura; family Dendrobatidae; genus Phyllobates; species Phyllobates terribilis. The sequence goes on along the minus strand of NW_027362769.1, from coordinate 343,200,124 downwards.
GAGTTCATCTTTACACCTTCAGGGATCCTAAAGGGGCCGACAATCTCTCTCCCCATGATTCCAGCCCAAAACATTACTCCACCTCCTCCTTGTTGGCGCTGTAGCCGTGTTTGCGTGGGGTGTCCATCAACCAGCCATCCTCCACTCCATCCATCTGGACCATCGAGCTTTGCACGGCACTCATCCGTGAACAAAACAGTTTTGAAGTCAGTTTTCATGTATTGCTTGGCCCACTGGAGCCGTTTCTGCTTGTGTGCAGTGGATAGAGGGGGTCGACAGGATGGCGTACGCACAGCTGCAAACCTCTGAAGTACCCTGCATCTTGTTGTTCAGGGGACGTTGGAGGCACCAGCAGTTTCAAAAACTTGTCTGCTGCTATGACAAGGCTTTTTTGCCGCTGCTCTTTTAACCTGACATAATTGCCTGTAGGAAAGAGTCCTCAATTTGCCTTTATCAGCACGCACACGTGTGTACTGTGAATCAGCTACATACTTCTTGATTGCCAAGACACTTCATCCTGATCATCGCACAATGTTGATTATAGTCATGCCTTGACCTAAACACTCCACAATTTGTTGCTTCTCAGCAGCCAACACGTCCTTTTTCCTTCCCATTTTGGCAGAAAATGTAGGCTGCTTAATAATTTGGGACAGCCTTCTTAAGTAGTCTTGCCTTTCATTGGATACACCTGCCAAACTAATTAGCACAGGTGTCTGCAATTGCTTACAGTGATATAAGGAGCCCTGACACACATAACCATCAATGAGTTTAACTGACAAACAAACAAATTCTTCCCTTATCACTCCTAAACACTTTTTGCATAATAATTTGGATCACAGTGTACATGTGCTTTTACACAAAACACCAGTGGTTCATGTAGTGAATCTTACAGTTCTAACTTGCCAACCGTGGCCTGTATGGAGTTGTTCAATCAAGGGCCCAAAATTAAGATAACATATTCGGGAGATGTCTCTATGAATAGGAATTCCTAAGTATTTGATATCCTGTGAGGGCCAGGCAAAGGGAAAGTTGGACTGAATGGAATCCTGTATGGATTTGGGGAGGGGGACATCGAGGGCCTCAGACTTCGCTGCATTGATTTTAAAATTTGACCATGTAACAAAGTGAACAATTTCAGCCATAACAGCAGGGATGAATATATGTGATTGATTGATATATACTAGGACATCATCAGCAAATAGAGAGCACTTGTACTCGGTGCCTCCCACCTCAATCCACCTAATATTGGGGTTATGGCGAATTGATGAGAGCAGGTGCTCCGTCACTAGGATGTATAAGAGAGGGGACAGAGGACATCCCTGCCTTGTCCAATTGGTGATTATGAAAGGTGATGAAAATGTTCTGACGCGACCCCTGGGCCTTGGGACACCCGGAGCCGAACCCTTTTTGGTGGATGCTGGTAGTTGTAGTCTCCGTGGCGGCGACCCGGTTCCGTGGCTCAGGGCGGTCAAACCAGTGGTAGAACTATTTATGTGGTTTTGATGTTTAAATGTCCGACTATGCCACCCGTGGATTGCGGTCAGAGTGAACTGCCGCTGCAGAGTAGACCGCTGAGGCTGGTGTTGTGGGTGCAGCAGAGCGTAGCATAACTCCCCACGGGAGGAGTATAGCCTCAGGGCAGTGTATGCGGAGGATGGGGGTGATGGTGCAGGGCAGCAGCAGTAACGACACGGAGTCAGTGATGCAGTCCAGGGCCTTTACTCACAGTTCTTATTATCTAGACCACTTCTGAAGGTAACGGCTGCCCACGTCGTGCTGTGCTCACCAGGTGAGGGGCTCAGACAACTCCCAGATAACTTTGAAGCGCTTCACAGGACCCCCTGTGTGTGTCCTTTGTCTGGCCTTTCTTACCAACCCTTCTGTCCGGCTGCCTCGGGCCTCCTCTTGGTAAACTTGGCGCTAGTTTAACTGACCCTATGTGGTGCCTTCCTAGCGGGTGTAGCGAGGTGCTGCGCCACATAAAATGTCACAGCCTACAGTTTCTAGCTGAGGGTCGTTTCCCGCCTCCACTAGTTTCGGGGACCGGTCTCCCCCTTTGGCCTGACCCCTCCACGCAGGTGGATTCAGGCGTGCGGTGGCGACTCGCCCGTCCGCACCCCTGGGATCCCTTCATTCCTCGTTCCAGGAGCCTTCTCCACTCCTCTTCCTTCCTTCTCCCTCTTCCAGGCCTGGGACTCTGTTACTAGGCCCGCCTCCGGAGCAGAGCTCATGCAGAGCACCTGCTCCCTGTCACTTCTGCTCAGACTTCTCTGCACTGAACTAAGATGGTGCCCACATTTTATACTCCCTTCTCAATGCACCCAGAAACTGCTTCCTCCCTGCTCCTGCACTACAGGGTTCCCCTTCCTCAGTGTTCCCTCCCCCCACTCCAGCCAGGGACAGGGACTGTCGTGCCCATCTCAGGGGCATATTGGTCGCCCTGCCCCACGACAATGTGGTGTAATGCATGCAGGTGTCGGGTCCTGATCCACACTCCATCCTTACCTGAGAGTGAGATATCACACCTCTGGGTGAGGTGCAATACTTCTGTAGCAACCGAGCCCTCGGGGTGCTACAGTTCCATTTATCTTCAGCCTAGGTGACGCATTGCGATACAGGGCCGTGATTTTGGCTATAAAAGGGTCCCCTAGACCCCTACCCCAAGCTTTTTAAGTGAATAATATATGGCGTGCCAGTAGACTCTATGGAATGCTTTCTCAGCATCCAACGAGAGTATCTAATTACAAATTTTTAACTGCATCTAGCCCAGGAAATACTTTGTTCCTAGTAGCAGTGTCTGCTAGTCAGCTGATTATCCCGGCTGTTAAGCAAGCTACACCACCTGTAGTTTGGACACTTAATTTTTTCAAAGGAAATGCTTCGAGACCACGGGATAATCAGTGAAGAGCATCAGGAGGCACCCCAAGGCATAGGGGCTGGGACTGGCGGTAGGATGCCTTGCGGTGGACAGCCGAGCTGGATCCTTATAAAAGCTTTTTAACTGCAGCAGCTTTCGTGGACGCTACTGGAGCTGGAATTACGCAGCTGCTGGCATGAGACTTGCCCTCCAATAGATCCTTGTAAAAGGATTTAAAGTGTATTCATTGAAATTAGAGAGACAATTTAAATTAAAAAGTTTAGAGCTGCCTCCACCACAGGGAGGCTCGCTCGACCCACCAGCGGACAGGCACCAGTATTGGGAGAGGGGGGCTGACAGTCAGGGTCCACCACGGCTCTGGCACAAACCCGGCGACACGGAGGTGGCACGGGCAGGAACGGACTGGCCGTGTCGGCTTCTCACTTTTTGGATTTTAGAAGGGCATGACATGCCTATATCTGTGTCTCCCCCTTCTTTTACTCCTTCACCTCTTTTCTTTTCGCATGACTATATGTACTTGTCACTTTTCCATGTGTTAGTTATGTCTTCTGAGCAGTTTGTCAGCTTTTGGATACCTTTGAAGGTGTTTTCTATGTGTTTCTATGTGTTTTTGTTTGCCTGCCATTGGTTTTAACGGTGTTCGAAAGTGTTCGACGAACAGTTCGACGAACAGTTCGGCGAACACACGGGTGTTCGACGAACCGAACCGAACTCGAACACTACTTGGGTGGCTTAACACTAGTCCCAGTAGCTTAACAAGACACTTTTAATGCCTCTCAGAAGAGACGTGGAGGTCGCAGTAGCTTAACAAGATGCTTTTAATGCCCCTCAGAAGAGACTTGAAGGTCCCAGTCGCTTTACAAGACGCTTTTTATACCCCTTGGAATAGTGGAAGAGGTCACAGTAGCTTAGCAAGATGCTTTTAATGCCCCTCAGAAGAGACGTGGAGGTCCCAGTAGCTTAACAAGATGCGTTTAATGCACCTCAGAAGAGACGTGGAGGTCGTAGTAGCTTAACAAGACGCTTTTCATGCCCCTGAGAAGAGACATGGAGGTCCCAGTAGCTTAACAAGATTCTTTTAATGCCTCTGGTGGAGTGGAGGTCTCAGGTAGTGTTGAGCCACCCCCGTAGTGTTCGAGTTCGGTTCGGTTCGTCGAACACCCGTTAAATTTGAATTTAATTTGAATGAATACACTTTAAATCCATTTACAAGGATCTATTGGAGGGCAAGTCTCATGCCAGCAGCCGCGTAATTCCAGCTCCAGTAGCGTCCACTAAAGCTGCTGCAGTTAAAAAGCTTTTATAAGGATCGAGCTCGGCTGTCCACCGCAAGGCATCCTACTGCCAGTCCCAGCCCCTATGCCTTGGGGTGCCTCCTGATGCTCTTCACTGAGTATCCCGTGGTCCTGAAGCATTTCCTTTGAAAAAATTAAGTGTCCAAACTACAGGTGGTGTAGCTTGCTTAACAGCCGAGATAATCCGCTGACTAGCAGACACTGCTACTAGGAACAAAGTATTTCCTGGGCTAGATGCAGTTAAAAATTTGTAATTAGATACTCTCGTTGGATGCTGAGAAAGCATTCCATAGAGTCTCCTGGCACGCCATATATGATTCTCTTAAAAAGCTTGGGGTAGGGGTCTAGGGGACCCTTTTATAGCCAAAATCACGGCCCTGTATCACAATACGTCACCTAGGCTGAAGATAAATGGAACTGTAGCACCCTGAGGGCTCGGTTGCTACAGAGGTATTGCACCTCACCCAGAGGTGTGATATCTCACTCTCAGGTAAGGATGGAGTGTGGATCAGGACCCGACACCTGCATGCATTACACCACATTGCCGTGGGGCAGGGCGACCAATATGCCTCTGAGATGGGCACGACAGTCCCTGTCCTTGGCTGGAGTGGGGGGAGGGAACACTGAGGAAGGGGAACCCTGTAGTGCAGGAGCAGGGAGGAAGCAGTTCCTGGGTGCATTGAGAAGGGAGTATAAAAGGTGTGCACCATCTTAGTTCAGTGCAGAGAAGTCTGAGCAGAAGTGGCAGGGAGCAGGGGCTCTGCATGAGCTCTGCTCCGGAGGCGGGCCTAGTAAAAGAGGCCCAGGCCTGGAAGAGGGAGAAGGAAGGAAGAGGAGCGGAGAAGGCTCCAGGAACGAGGAGTGAAGGGATCCCAGGGGTGCGGACGGGCGAGTCGCCACCGCACGCCCGAATCCACCTGCGTGGAGGGGTCAGGCCAAAGGGGGAGACCGGTCCCCGAAACTAGTGGAGGCAGGAAACGACCCTCAGCTAGAAACCGGAGGCTGTGACATTTTATGTGGCGTAGCCCCTCGCTACACCCGCTAGGAAGGCACCACATAGGGTCAGGGAAACTGGCGCCAAGTTTACCAAGAGGAGGCCCGAGGCAGCCGGACAGAAGGGTTGGTAAGAAAGGCCAGACAAAGGACACACAAAGGGGGCCCTGTGAAGCGCTCCAAAGTTATCTGGGAGTTGTCTGAGCCCCTCACCTGGTGAGCACAGTACGATGTGGGCAGCCGTTACCTGCAGACGTGGTCTGGATAATAAGAACTGTGAGTAAAGGCCCTGGACTGCATCACTGACTCCGTGTCGTTACTGCTGCTGCCCTGCACCATCACCCCCATCCTCCGCATACACTGCCCTGAGGCTATACTCCTCCGGTGGGGAGTTATGCTACGCTCTGCTGCACCCACAACACCAGCCTCAGCCGTCTGCCCTGCAGCGGCGGTTCACTCTGACCGCAATCCACGGGTGGCGTAGTCGGACATTTAAACATCAAAACCACATAAATAGTTCCGCCACTGGTTTGACCACCCTGAGCCACGGAACCGGGTCGCCGCCACGAAGACTACAACCATCAGCATCCACCAAAAAGGGTCCGGCTCCGGGTGTCCCAAGGCCCAGGGGGTGCATCAGAACATTTTCATCACCTTTCACAATCACCAATGGAACAAGGCAGGGATGTCCTCTGTCCCCTCTCTTATACATCCTAGTGACAGAGCACCTGCTCTCATCAATTCGCCATAACCCCAATATTAGGTGGATTGAGGTGGGAGGCACCGAGTACAAGTGCTCTCTATTTGCTGATGATGTCCTAGTATATATCACTCAATCACATATATCCATCCATGCTGTTATGGCTGAAATAGATCACTTTGTTACATGGTCAAATTTTAAAATCAATGCAGCGAAGTCTGAGGCCCTCGATGTCTCCCTCCCCAAATCCATATAGGATTCCATCCAGTCCAACTTTCCCTTTGCCTGGCCCTCACCGGGTATCAAATACTTAGGAATTCCAATTCATAGAGACCTCTCCCATCTATATTATCTTAATTTTGGGCCCTTTATTGAACAACTCCATACAGACCACGGTTGGCAAGTTAGAACTGTAAGATTCACTACGTGAACCACTGGTGTTTTGTGGAAAAGCACATGTACATTGTGTTCCAAATTATTATGCAAAAAGTGTTTAGGAGTGATAAGGGAAGAATTTGTTTGTTTGTCAGTTAAACTCATTGATGGTGATGTGTGTCAGGGCTCTTTATATCACTGTAAGCAATTGCAGACACTTGTGCTAATTAGTTTGGCAGGTGTGTCCAATGAAAGGCAAGACTACTTAAGAAGGCTGTCTCACATTATTAAGCAGCCTACATTTTCTGCCAAAATGGGAAAGAAAAAGGATGTGTCGGCTGCTGAGAAGCAACAAATTGTGGAGTGTTTAGGTCAAGGCATGACTACAATCAACATTGTGCGATGATCAGGATGAAGTGTCTTGGCAATCAAGAAGTATGTAGCTGATTCACAGTACACACGTGTGCGTGCTGATAAGGGCAAATTGAGGACTCTTTCCTACAGGCAATTACGTCAGGTTAAAAGAGCAGCGGCAAAAAAGCCTTGTCATAGCAGCAGACAAGTTTTTGAAGATGCTGGTGCCTCGAACGTCCCCCGAACAACAAGATGCAGGGTCCTTCAGAGGTTTGCAGCTGTGCATACGCCATCCTGTCGACCTCCTCTATCCACTTCACACAAGCAGAAACGGCACCAGTGGGCCAAACATTACATGAAGACTGATTTCAAAACTGTTTTGTTCACGGATGAGTGCCGTGCAGCGCTCGATGGTCCAGATGGATGGAGTGGAGGATGGCTGGTTGATGGACACCCCATGCAAACACGGCTACAGCGCCAACAAGAAGGAGGTGGAGTAATGTTTTGGGCTGGAATCATGGGGAGAGAGATTGTCGGCCCCTTTAGGATCCCTGAAGGCGCTAAAGATGAACTCCATAATGTATGTGGATTTTCTCAAACAGCACTTCCTGCCATGGTTCAAGAAGAAGAACCATGTATTTCACAGCAAGATCATTTTTTTGCATGATAATGCACCATCTCATGCTGCACATAAAACATCTGCATCTCTGGCTGATATGGGCATAAAAGGGGACAAACTTATAGTGTGACCCCCATGCTCCCCTGACCTCTACCACATTCAGAACCTCTGGAGCATCATCAAAAGGAGTGTCTATGATGGCGGGAGGCAGTTCACATCTAAGCAACAGCTCTGGGAGGGTATTCTGTCCTCATGCAAAACAATTGAAGCAAAAACCATCCAAAACCTGACAAATTCAATGGACGAGAGAGTTCAGAAGCTCCTTTCGAACAAGGGGTCCTATGTGAAAATGTAACATCACCTAGAATAAAGTTTTGAGTTGAAAACTGTTTGATTTCAGTTTCTAATAACCTGCTAATGCTTATAATTTCAAAAATGACCATTTTTTTGGTCTTTATTAAAATGAAAAGGTTGATCGAAAAGTTTGGGGGATCTAAGAGTGTGGCAACCCAGTAGTCATGATTACTTCGAATTCTGACAATATGAGGGTAATGTTGCAGGTAGTGCAGCAAGAAGGCACTTATGTGTCTTGCGCATCTCGGAGCCCCAAAATTATTTTCCGGGCTAGATGCAGCTAAAAATTATTATTAATTTTAAATCTGGTGGAGCTTAGTATAGATGGCCTAATAGGATCAGTGCTGCACACTGCTACAAAGCCCAAATTATTTTCCAGTCAAGATACAGATAAACATGATTAGTAATTTTAAATCTGGTGGAGCTTATTATAGATGGCCTAATAGAATCAGTGCTGCACACTGCTACAAAGCCCAAATTATTTTTCAGCCAAGATACAGATAAACATGATTAGTAATTTGAAAGCTTAAAACGGTTGGTAGGGTGATTTTAACCAATCATCAAGCTTTTACTCTACCCAGGATGACACAGGGGTAGAAAAGTCGTTTCGGATCCATGATTTGTTCATCTTTATGAACGTGAGTCTGTCTACATTATCAGTGGAGAGCCGCGTGCGCTTATCTGTTAGCACACCACCAGCAGCGCTGAACACACGTTCAGACAGAACTCTGGTTGCGGGGCATGACAAGATCTCCAAGGCATAAGTGGCTAGCTCCAGCCATTTATCGAGTTTGGAAGCCCAAAAAGAGCAAGGGTCCAGTGACACAGTCATGCCTTTAATGTTTACTTGGAGATACTCCTGTACCATCGTCTCTAGGTGTTGACTATGTGCCAGACTTCTTGTCTCCTGTGGCCTTGCAAAGGATGGGCTAAAAAAGTGGTGAAATGATTCCGCAAAATTGATGTTACCAGCAGATACTGTGGTTCTGTTACGGTTTGAGTGCTGAACACTTGACGGTCCCACGGTTGGCAAGTTGGAACTGTGAGATTCACTACGTGCACCACTGGTGTTTTGTGGAAAAGCACATGTAAGATTCTGCAACAGTCTCTGCTGATACTCCTTCATGCGTGCATCCCTTTCCATGGCAGGAATAATTTCTGCAAATTTACTTTTGTACCGGGGATCTAACAGTGTGGCAACCCAGTAGTCAGGATTATTTCTAATTCTCACAATTCGAGGGTCATGTTGCAGGTAGTGCAGCAAGAAGGCTCTCATGTGTGTTGCGCATCCAGGAGCACCAAGTCCCTGTTGTGTTGGTGGCGAGGTAACAATCATGCTTCCTTCCTCTGTCCTCTCCCCCCAACCTCGCACAACAGAAATGTGATCAAGGTCTCCCTCATCTGATGAGTCTTCCATCAGTTCGTCCTCCACTTCTTCCTGGGCTCCTGCACCTTCCTCACTAGTTTGGCTGCTACCATGCGCCCTGGTAAAACCATCTCCCCCACCCTCACATGCCTGCCGCCTTGGTGCTGCCGACCGTCTGGACCTTGCAGATGTTAGCCCTTCCGCATACAACTCCTCCTCCTCTACTTCCTCCACCTCCTCTTGTGCCACCACCTGACTCCGAATTCTATTTAACATGTGCTCCAGCATGTAAATCACCGGAATAGTCATGCTGATAATGGCATCGTCAGCACTAAACATCTTCGTCGCCATTTCAAAACTGTGCAGAAGGGTGCATAGGTCCCTAATCTGAGACCACTCCTCCAACGTGATTTGCCCCACCTTTGGATCTCGTTGGCCCAGGCTATACGTCAGAACGTATTGCACCAGGGCTTGTCGGTGCTGCCACAGTCGCTGCAACATGTGCAGAGTTGAATTCCACCGGGTAGGCACATCGCATTTTAGCCGGTGAAGTGGCAGGCCCAACGACTTCTGTAGAGATGTAAGTCGCTGAGCTGTGGGATGCGAATGGCGGAAGTGAGCACACAGCGACCATGCCCTCTGCAGAAGGCCATCTAGTCTGGGATAGTGGGCTAAAAATTGCTGGACAACCAGGTTCAACACGTGAGCCATACAAGGCACATGTGTGACATTGCCCCGGCGAAGGGCCGCACCCAGGTTTGCAGCATTGTCGCACACGGCCTTCCCTGGTTTCAGGTCCAGTGGAGACAACCATTCATGAAATTGGTTCTCCAGAGCTGACCACAACTCCTCAGCTGTGTGACTCACATTTCCCAGACATTTCAAAGTAAAAACCGCCTGATGACGTTGAGCCATACTGCCAGCATAGTAAGGAGGTGTGCAGGATCCCTTCTGCACAGTTAGAAAGCTTGTGGCATGACCAGACAGGCTTTGGGTGCAGGTGGAAGACCGAGAAGAGGTTGAGGAGGCAGAAGCAGTGGAGGAACTTTGACATAAAGAGGATTGACGCACAACTCGTGGGGACGGCAAGACTTGGACAGCAGCCCCTTGTCCTGCTGTCACCATAGTTACCCAGTGCCCAGTCAGCGACATGTAACGCCCCTGTCCATGCCTACTCGTCCAAATGTCTGTGGTGAAATGCACCCTGTCACACACAGAGTTTCTCAAAGAAGCGGTGATGTTGTGTGCGACATGCTGGTGGAGCGCAGGCACACCTTTCTTGGAGAAGTAGTGCCGACTGGGCATCTGGTACTGGGGCACTGCGACGGACATAAGGTCTCGAAAATCCTCTGTGTCCACCAGGCGGAAAGGCAGCATTTCTGTAGCCAAGAGCTTGCAGATGGTGAAATTCAACCTCTTAGCTTTCTCATGGCTAGGAGGAAATGGTCTTTTACTTGTCCACATCTGAGGGACCGAGGGCTGGCTATTGTGCTTAGACGGGGTTGATAAGGGTGTCCCCGGCAAACTGCCGGTCAGTGAGGAAGATGCAGGCAGACATGTTAGGTTGCCTTGATCCAAAGGTGGTGCTATCGATGTCGGACAGCGCTCAACACCAGCTGGTGTTACCACCTCCAAAGAAAATGATGACCTGCCAATCACGCTGGCTGTTGCGGGTAAAGAGGTGGCAGGTCTGCGCCCCAAAACAGGTGTGACTGCTGTCCCCCCAGTCACAGAGGATGAAGAGGCCGCGGATGCACAAGATATGGCAGACGGTGGTTGGCCCGGCCGGCTAGGCCGCATTGTAGCACACTGAGCTTCCCACTGCAACTTATGCTTCATGTCCATGTGCCGGTTCATGCATGAAGTACTCAAACTATGTATTTTTTGGCCTCTACTTAGCTTTCGCTGACAAATGTTACAGATAACAAGAGTTGGGTCATCTTTATCGATCTGAAAAAATGCCCATGCTATGCAAGGCTTAGCACCCATGCGACCTGAAGAGCCAACACGACTTGTGGTCAGAGGCAGAGTTGTGTTTGAGGATGCAGTTGTTGACGTGCTTCCAGTACTACGTCTCTGTCCAGGAAGGCACAACCTGACCTCGTCGTCACTAGCATCTTCCTCCACCTCCTCTGCTGACCTCATCTCTTGGCTGACTGTGGGTTGACAGTAAGTGGGATCTCCAACCTCATCATCATCACCCTGTGCGTTATCACACCCGTCGTCTTCAGAGCCAACCTGTTCCTGCCCTGACAAAAAACTAAAGTTGCCACTCCAATCAGGTATTTGAGTCTCATCATCGTCTTCCTCATTGTCTCCACCAACAGGAGTTACAGTTTGGGAATGAGGGTCTACATTATGGTCAGAACCTTCTGCGTCTGGTCCTGGATCCGACTCAAAGATTCTGGGCATCAGTGCAGATCATTTCCTCGTCTGGATTCACAGAAGCGCTGGAGTCGACCTCTGATTCCCAGGCTATAGTATGAGTAAACAGCTCTGCAGACTCAACCATCTGTTCTACCTCATACTTAGACGGGCAGCTGGAGATTTGGGAGCTGTGAGAAGCAAGTGCGATTGGGGTGACACCTTTGAGGACTGGAGTATTTGTGATGTTGAAGTTGATGTGGAGGAGAGCCCACTTAAAGGAGCACTTGATATCCGTTGAAGCACCTGCTGTTTTTGTGCCTCATCTGGAAATTGTAGCGATTGGTGTGGCCATAAGAAAGGGATCTTATCACATTGTCCGCTAAAAGAAGTAGACATTTTAGTTTGGCTGGAAGATGGTCTTTCTTCTGCAGATGTTACTGTTGCTTTAACACCTACCCCACGGACACAACCTTTTTTCCCCTTCCCAACACGCCTATTCCCCTTTCCACCAGCAGCAGGCCTTTTTCCACTCATTTTGGTGGTTAACTAATTCACAACTCTGGAGTTGTTTGCACAAAAAAACAATGGATGGGAACCGAGCAGAGTTGAGTGGCCAAACTGTGGTATTAGGCCTAAACTATTGGCTGGGTTAGATGCAGAAAAAAATTATATTCAATTTGCAACCTGATGGAGGTCAGTATAGATGGACTAATAGAACAAGTCCCACACACAGCTAGAAGCTCAAATATTTTTTCAGAGGTAGATGCAGAAAAAAATTGTATTCAGTTTGCAACCTGATGGAGGTCAGTATAGATGGACTAATAGAACAAGTCCTACACACAGCTAGAAGCCCAAATATTTTTTCAGAGGTAGATGCAGAAAAAAATTATATTCAGTTTGCAGCCTGATGGAGGTCTGTATAGATGGATTAATAGAACAAGTCCCATACACAGCTAGAAGCCCAATATTTTTTCAGAGGTAGATGCAGAAAAAAAATATATTCAGTTTGCAACCTGATGGAGGTCAGTATAGATGGACTAATAGAGAAAGTCCCACACACTGCTAGAAGGCCAAATATTTTTTCAGAGCTAGATGCAGACAAAAAATTATTTTAAATTTGCAACCTGATGGAGGTCAGTATAGATGGACTAATAGAGAAAGTCCCACACACTGCTAGAAGGCCAAATATTTTTTCAGAGGTAGATGCAGATATAAATTATTTTTAATTTGCAACCTGATGGAGGTCAGTATAGATGGACTAATAGAGAAAGTCCCACACACTGCTAGAAGGCCAAATATTTTTTCAGAGCTAGATGCAGAAAAAAATTATATTCAGTTTGCAACCTTATGGAGGTCAGTATAGATGGACTAATAGAACAAGTCCCACACACAGCTAGAAGCCCAAATATTTTTTCAGAGGTAGATGCAGAAAAAATTATATTCAGATTGCAACCTGATGGAGGTCTGTATAGATGGATTAATAGAACAAGTCCCATACACAGCTAGACGCCCAATATTTTTTCAGAGGTAGATGCAGAAAAAAAATATATTCAGTTTGCAACCTGATGGAGGTCAGTATAGATGGACTAATAGAGAAAGTCCCACACACTGCTAGTGTTAGAACCTTGCTCTTAGGTTTTTTCCTTTGCTGGTCACATGACCTTGTTGGCCTATTTAATCCTGCTCCGCCCTTCTGGCTTTGCTGGACTTCATTGTATAACTACTTTCTAGCTAGCCTGTGCTCTGTATCTAACTCTGTTAGTTTGCTTGGTCTACGGACCTCTATGTTCTATATATTTTGTTTGTTCGTCTGTCTGCTACTATTTCTGTTAGGAGGTGTCCCATTTTCCTCCCAGTCCTTAGTACTTGTAGGGATTCCTTCCCCACATCTATAGGTCTCCGTACAGACTAGCTTAGGACTTTAGCAGGTCTGATCGCAGGATCAGGTTCCCTGTTACATCGTAGGGGTTCAGCTGAGTTCTATCGTAGGGACAGATCTCCTCTCTTTCCTTAGCTCTGGTAGCAGAACATAACAGTAAGTCCAGCCTGCAAATTCTCTAAGGAAAGATTTTTCTGTTCCATCATGGTGTCGGTTCAGGATTTGGCTCATCGCCTGCAGGGACTCTCTCTGGAGGTGGCCGAGCTCCGTCAGCACGTGAGTAACTGTCCTGGAGCACATTTCTTGGAGCCTAAGGTATGTTTGCCGGATTTATTTTTTGGTGAACACCGAGAATTTTTTTCATTTAAAAATGCTTGCTTATTGTATTTTCGTTTGAGACCCAAGTTCTCTGGGGATGAATCCCAGCGCATAGGGTTCATAATGTCACTTTTGCGCAAAGAGCCTCAGGAGTGGGCCTTTTCTTTGCAACCTAGTGATACATGCTTCAGATCAGTGGATAGTTTTTTTTCTGCTTTGGGACTATTATATGATGATCCTGACCGTGTCGCATCAGCTGAGACTGAGTTGAGACGTTTGAAACAGGGATCAGGTAATGTGGAAAAATATTGTACTCATTTCCGTCGTTGGTCTACTCAAACAGGGTGGAACGATTCTGCTCTGAAAAGTCTATTTCTTGCTGGGCTCAATGAAAGGGTTAAAGACCTGCTAATTGCTTATCCTACACCTGAAGATTTGCAACAGGCTATGCAATTAGCTATACGGGTGGATAGGAGACTGCGTGCAAGGGTTAATGAGAGAAAATCCTCTGCTATGTCAGTTTCTGGTTATGAGAATGTGTGTACTAACAGTGGTGAACCGATGGAGATTGGATCGGTGGCACCTCGCTCTCAAGAAAAAGACCGTAGATTTTTTGAAGGCTTGTGTTTCTATTGCGGAAAATCTGGTCATTTGATTAAAGGCTGTGAGCTTCGTATGAAGAAAGAAAAAAAAAATGGTCAGTCATGCCCGTATTGCCTGTTTAAATTCCAAGGGTGTATTTTTAGCTGCTTCCACGATTGCTCAGGAAAAATTAATGGAATTTCGGGTGTTTGTTGATTGTGGGTCTACTCTGAATGTAATTGATGGGGGATTCTTGGAAAGACTCAATTTAAAACCCGAACCTTTATCATCCCCCATTGCTGTGGTTTCTGTGGATGGTTCCCCTTTGAAGAATATTACTCTCAAGGTCTGTGAATTTCCTCTCACTATTAATGGTGTTCACCATGAGAAATTGGATTTGGTAGTTTTGAATAACTTGCCTTCTCCAGTAATATTGGGATTGCCCTGGTTAAAATTTCACAATCCTGTACTGGATTGGTCTACCAGTGAAATTAAATCCTGGAGCCATAAATGTTATGACAAGTTTTTGTAATGGGCGTATTGCAGCTTTGGATAGGGGAGAATTGCCTGTTCCTATTCAGGATTTTTGGAGAGTTTTTTCTGAGAAGGAATCGCAGGTTTTGCCTCCCCATAGAGACTATGATTGTTCTATTGAATTTGTTCCTGGAGCGACTCTTCCTAAAAGTCGTTTATTTAACCTTACTATTCCTGAGAGGAAGGCTTTGGAGGAATACATACAGACAAGTTTGGCCGCCGGTCACATTAGGCCCTCTAAGTCTCCTGTGGCGGTTGGATTTTTTTTTGTAAAAAAAAAGGACGGCGGTTTACGTCCTTGTCTGGATTTTCGTGAGATTAACAAAATTACTGTACGCAATCCTTACCCACTGCCATTGATTCCTGATCTGTTTAACCAGTTAATGGGGGCCAAGTGGTTCTCTAAAATTGACCTTAAGGGGGCATACAATCTGTTGCGCATGAAGGAGGGTGACGAATGGAAGACTGCTTTTAACACTCCTGTGGGTCATTTTGAGAATCTGGTTATGCCTTTTGGTCTTACTAATGCTCCTGCATTTTTTCAGAATCTTATTAATGACATCCTTAGACCTTTGATCGGCATAAATGTGGTTGTGTATTTGGATGACATTTTGATTTATTCGCCGGATCTGGAGTCTCATTGGCGGAGCGTACGTGAGGTATTACAGTTATTAATGGACAATTCGCTTTTTGCTAAGCTGGAGAAATGTGAGTTCGCTGTACAGAGAATTAGTTTTTTGGGTTACATTATCTCCAGCGATGGTTTTGAGATGGACCCGGTTAAAGTTCAAGCTGTACAGGAATGGCCTAGGCCTATTGGTTTGAAATCGATACAGAGGTTTTTAGGTTTCGCCAATTATTACAGAAAATTCATAAAAAAATTTTCTAGTATTGTCAAACCTCTGACCGATCTCACCAGGAAAGGTGCTGATGCGGTTCAGTGGTCTTCTGAGGCCATTGAAGCTTTTGTGTATCTCAAGGAGAGGTTCACCTCTGCTCCCATCCTTATGCAGCCTGATGTGACTAAGCCGTTTTTGGTTGAGGGTGATGCTTCCTCTGTGGGGGTTGGCGCAGTATTGTCTCAGGATAACGGGGGTGGATTACATCCCTGTGCCTTTTTTTCAAAAAAATTTTCGGAGACTGAACTGAATTACGATATTGGTAATCGGGAATTATTGGCTATTAAACTCGCATTTGAACACTGGCGCCACTTCTTGGAAGGTGCGGAATTTCCCGTTCAGGTTCTTAAGGATCATAAAAATCTGATATATCTTGATGCTGCCAAGTGCCTGAATGCCCGTCAGGCTAGGTGGGCACTGTTTTTCTCGCGGTTTAATTTCTCCGTTACTTACGTCCCTGGTACTAAGAATGTTAAGGCGGATGCCTTGTCTTGCAGTTTTTCTCCCATAGTCGGTGCTGAGAAAGAGGAGAACATTTTACAAGAAGGTGTTGTGATAGCTGCTTTGGACTCCGTTTTGGAAGATGAGATTCTTAAAGCACAGGAGAATGCCCCATCTAACACTCCTCATGGGAGGTTGTTTGTGCCTGGGACCTTTAGGAGAGATTTGTTTGTTGAGTGTCACGAGTCTCGGTTGGCAGGTCATCCCAGAATCTCTGAGACCAAGAGACTGGTGGGTTTCAGTTTTTGGTGGCCTGGATGGCAGAAGGAGGTCATTAAGTGGGTGCGTCAATGTACTATATGTGCTAGATCTAAGTCCTCACATACTCCTGCTGCGGGGTTGCTTTGTCCTTTGGAGGTTCTCAGTGCTCCTTGGACACATTTGGCTATGGACTTTATAACTGACCTTCCCCCCTCTGAGGGTTTTACTGTCATCTGGGTGGTCGTGGACCGTTTTAGCAAGATGTGTCACTTGGTTCCCTTCGTCAAACTGCCCTGCGCTAAAACTCTCGCTAAGGCCTTTGTCAAGGAAATTGTCAGACTTCATGGCGTTCCTACTGACATTGTTTCGGATAGGGGTCCTCAGTAGTGTTGAGCCACCCCCGTAGTGTTCGAGTTCGGTTCGGTTCGTCGAACACCCGTGTGTTCGCCGAACTGTTCGTCGAACTGTTCGTCGAACACCTTCGAACACCGTTAAAACCAATGGCAGGCAAACAAAAACACATAGAAACACATAGAAAACACCTTCAAAGGTGTCCAAAAGCTGACAAACTGCTCAGAAGACATAACTAACACATGGAAAAGTGACAAGTACATATAGTCATGTGAAAATAAAAGAGGTGGAGGAGTAAAAGGAGGGGGAGACACAGATATATAGGCATGTAATGCCCTTCTAAAATCCAAAAAGTGAGAAGCCGACACGGCCAGTCCGCTCCTGCCCGTGCCACCTCCGTGTCGCCGGGTTTGTGCCAGAGCCGCGGTGAACCCTGACGGCCAGCCCCCCTCTCCCAATACTGGTGCCTGTCCGCTGGTGGGTCGAGCGAGCCCCCCTGTGGTGGAGGCAGCTCTAAGCATTTTAATTTAAATTGTCTCTCTAATTTGAATGAATACACTTTAAATCCATTTACAAGGATCTATTGGAGGGCAAGTCTCATGCCAGCAGCCGCGTAATTCCAGCTCCAGTAGCGTCCATTAATAAAGCTGCTGCAGTTAAAAAGCTTTTATAAGGATCGAGCTTGGCTGTCCACCGCAAGGCATCCTACTGCCAGTCCCAGCCCCTATGCCTTGGGGTGCCTCCTGATGCTCTTCACTAAGTATCCCATGGTCCCGAATCATTTCCTTTGAAAAAATTAAGTGTCTAAACTACAGGTGGTGTAGCTTGCTTAACAGCCGGGATAATCCGCTGACTAGCAGACACTGCTACTAGGCACAAAGTATTTCCTGGGCTAGATGCAGTTAAAAATTTGTAATTAGATACTCTCATTGGATGCTGAGAAAGCATTCCATAGAGTCTCCTGGCACGCCATATATGATTCTCTTAAAAAGCTTGGGGTAGGGGTCTAGGGGACCCTTTTATAGCCAAAATCACGGCCCTGTATCGCAATACGTCACCTAGGCTGAAGATAAATGGAACTGTAGCACCCTGAGGGCTCGGTTGCTACAGACGTATTGCACCTCACCCAGAGGTGTGATATCTCACTCTCAGGTAAGGATGGAGTGTGGATCAGGACCCGACACCTGCATGCATTACACCACATTGCCGTGGGGCAGGGCGACAAATATGCCCCTGAGATGGGCACGACAGTCCCTGTCCCTGGCTGGAGTGGGGGGAGGGAACACTGAGGAAGGGGAACCCTGTAGTGCAGGAGCAGGGAGGAAGCAGTTCCTGGGTGCATTGAGAAGGGAGTATAAAAGGTGGGCACCATCTTAGTTCAGTGCAGAGAAGTCTGAGCAGAAGTGGCAGGGAGCAGGGGCTTTGCATGAGCTCTGCTCCAGAGGCGGGCCTAGTAACAGAGGCCCAGGCCTGGAAGAGGGAGAAGGAAGGAAGAGGAGCGGAGAAGGCTCCAGGAACGAGGAATGAAGGGATCCCAGGGGTGCGGACGGGCGAGTCGCCACCGCACGCCCGAATCCACCTGCGTGGAGGGGTCAGGCCAAAGGGGGAGACCGGTCCCCGTACTAGTGAAGGCAGGAAACGACCCTCAGCTAGAAACCGGAGGCTCTGACATTTTATGTGGCGCAGCCCCTCACTACACCCGCTAGGAAGGCACCACATAGGGTCAGGGAAACTGGCGCCAAGTTTACCAAGAGGAGGCCCGAGGCAGCCGGACAGAAGTGTTGGTAAGAAAGGCCAGACAAAGGACACACAAAGGGGGTCCTGTGAAGTGCTCCAAAGTTATCTGGGAGTTGTCTGAGCCCCTCACCTGGTGAGCACAGTACGACGTGGGCAGCCGTTACCTGCAGACGTGGTCTGGATAATAAGAACTGTGAGTAAAGGCCCTGGACTGCATCTCTGACTCCGTGTCGTTACTGCTGCTGCCCTGCACCATCACCCCCATCCTCCGCATACACTGCCCTGAGGCTATACTCCTCCCGAGGGGAGTTATGCTACGCTCTGCTGCACCCACAACACCAGCCTCAGCGGTCTGCCCTGTAGCGGCGGTTCACTCTGACCGCAATCCACGGGTGGCGTAGTCGGACATTTAAACATCAAAACCACATAAATAGTTCCGCCACTGGTTTGACCGCCCTGAGCCACGGAACCGGGTCGCCGCCACGAAGACTACAACCACCAGCATCCACCAAAAAGGGTCCGGCTCCGGGTGTCCCAAGGCCCAGGGGGTGCGTCAGAACATTTTCATCACCTTTCACAATCACCAATGGGACAAGGCAGGGATGTCCTCTGTCCCCTCTCTTATACATCCTAGTGACGGAGCACCTGCTCTCATCAATTCGCCATAACCCCAATATTAGGTGGATTGAGGTGGGAGGCACCGAGTACAAGTGCTCTCTATTTGCTGATGATGTCCTAGTATATATCACTCAATCACATATATCCATCCATGCTGTTATGGCTGAAATAGATCACTTTGTTACATGGTCAAATTTTAAAATCAATGCAGCGAAGTCTGAGGCCCTCGATGTCTCCCTCCCCAAATCCATATAGGATTCCATCCAGTCCAACTTTCCCTTTGCCTGGCCCTCACAGGGTATCAAATACTTAGGAATTCCTATTCATAGAGACCTCTCCCATCTATGTTATCTTAATTTTGGGCCCTTTATTGAACAACTCCATACAGACCACGGTTGGCAAGTTAGAACTGTAAGATTCACTACGTGAACCGCTGGTGTTTTGTGGAAAAGCACATGTACACTGCATTCCAAATTATTATGCAAAAAGTGTTTAGGAGTGATAAGGGAAGAATTTGTTTGTTTGTCAGTTAAACTCATTGATGGTGATGTGTGTCAGGGCTCTTTATATCACTGTAAGCAATTGCAGACACCTGTGCTAATTAGTTTGGCAGGTGTGTCCAATGAAAGGCAAGACTACTTAAGAAGGCTCTCTCACATTATTAAGCAGCCTACATTTTCTGCCAAAATGGGAAAGAAAAAGGATGTGTCGGCTGCTGAGGAGCAACAAATTGTGGAGTGTTTAGGTCAAGGCATGACTACAATCAACATTGTGCGATGATCAGGATGAAGTGTCTTGGCAATCAAGAAGTATGTAGCTGATTCACAGTACACACGTGTGCGTGCTGATAAGGGCAAATTGAGGACTCTTTCCTACAGGCAATTACGTCAGGTTGAAAGAGCAGCGGCAAAAAAGCCTTGTCATAGCAGCAGACAAGTTTTTGAAGCTGCTTGTGCCTCCAACGTCCCCCGAACAACAAGATGCAGGGTCCTTCAGAGGTTTGCAGCTGTGCATACGCCATCCTGTCGACCTCCTCTATCCACTTCACACAAGCAGAAACGGCTCCAGTGGGCCAAACATTACATGAAGACTGATTTCAAAACAGTTTTTGTTCACGGATGAGTGCCGTGCAGCGCTCGATGGTCCAGATGGATGGAGTGGAGGATGGCTGGTTGATGGACACCGCACGCAAACACGGCTACAGCGCCAACAAGGAGGAGGTGGAGTAATGTTTTGGGCTGGAATCATGGGGAGAGAGATTGTCGGCCCCTTTAGGATCCCTGAAGGCGCTAAAGATGAACTCCATAATGTATGTGGATTTTCTCAAACAGCACTTCCTGCCATGGTTCAAGAAGAAGAACCGTGTATTTCACAGCAAGATCATTTTTCTGCATGATAATGCACCATCTCATGCTGCACATAAAACATCTGCCTCTCTGGCTGATATGGGCATAAAAGGGGACAAACTTATGGTGTGACCCCCATGCTCCCCTGACCTCTACCCCATTCAGAACCTTTGGAGCATCATTAAAAGGAGTGTCTATGATGGCGGGAGGCAGTTCACATCTAAGCAACAGCTCTGGGAGGGTATTCTGTCCTCATGCAAAACAATTGAAGCAGAAACCATCCAAAACCTGACAAATTCAATGGACGAGAGAGTTCAGAAGCTCCTTTCGAACAAGGGGTCCTATGTGAAAATGTAACATCACCTAGAATAAAGTTTTGAGTTGAAAACTGTTTGATTTCAGTTTCTAACAACCTGCTAATGCTTATAATTTCAAAAATGACCATTTTTTGGTCTTTATTAAAATGAAAAGGTTGATCGAAAAGTTTGGGGGATCTAAGAGTGTGGCAACCCAGTAGTCATGATTACTTCGAATTCTGACAATATGAGGGTCATGCTGCAGGTAGTGCAGCAAGAAGGCACTTATGTGTCTTGCGCATCTCGGAGCTCCAAAATTATTTTCCGGGCTAGATGCAGCTAAAAATTATTTTTAATTTTAAATCTGGTGAAGCTTTAGTATAGATGGCCTAATAGGATCAGTGCTGCACACTGCTACAAAGCCCAAATTATTTTCCAGTCAAGATACAGATAAACATGATTAGTAATTTGAAAGCTTAAAACGGTTGGTAGGGTGATTTTAACCAATCATCAAGCTTTTACTCTCCCCAGGATGACACAGGGGTAGAAAAGTCGTTTCGGATCCATGATTTGTTCATCTTTATGAACGTGAGTCTGTCTACATTATCAGTGGAGAGCAGCGTGCGCTTATCTGTTAGCACACCACCAGCAGGGCTGAACACACGTTCAGACAGAACGCTGGCTGCGGGGCATGACAAGATCTCCAAGGCGTAAGTGGCTAGCTCCGGCCATTTATCCAGATTGGAAGCCCAAAAAGAGCAAGGGTCCAGTGACACAGTCGTGGCTTCAATGTTTACTTGGAGATACTCCTGTACCATCGTCTCTAGGCGTTGACTATGTGTCAGACTTCTTGTCTCCTGTGGCCTTGCAAAGGATGGGCTAAAAAAGTGGTGAAATGATTCCGCAAAATTGATGTTACCAGCAAATACTGTGGTTCTTTTACGGTTTGAGTGCTGAACACTTGACGGTCCCACGGTTGGCAAGTTGGAACTGTGAGATTCACTACGTGCACCACTGGTATTTTGTGGAAAAGCACATGTAAGATTCTGCAACAGTCTCTGCTGATACTCCTGCATGCGTGCATCCCTTTCTATGGCAGGAATAATTTCTGCAAATTTACTTTTGTACCGGGGATCTAACAGTGTGGCAACCCAGTAGTCAGGATTATTTCTAATTCTCACAATTCGAGGGTCATGTTGCAGGTAGTGCAGCAAGAAGGCACTCATGTGTGTTGCGCATCCAGGAGCACCAAGTCCCTGTGGTGTTGGTGGCGAGGTAACAATCATGCTTCCTTCCTCTGTCCTCTCCCCCCAACCTCGCACAACAGAAATGTGATCAAGGTCTCCCTCATCTGATGAGTCTTCCATCAGTTCGTCCTCCACTTCTTCCTGGGCTCCTGCACCTTTCTCACTAGTTTGGCTGCTACCATGCGCCCTGGTAAAACCATCTCCCCCACCCTCACATGCCTGCCGCCTTGGTGCTGCCGACCGTCTGGACCTTGCAGATGTTAGCCCTTCCGCATACAACTCCTCCTCCTCTACTTCCTCCACCTCCTCTTGTGCCACCACCTGACTCCGAATTCTGTTTAACATGTGCTCCAGCATGTAAATCACCGGAATAGTCATGCTGATAATGGCATCGTCAGCACTAAACATCTTCGTCGCCATTTCAAAACTGTGCAGAAGGGTGCATAGGTCCCTGATCTGAGACGACTCCTCCAGCGTGATTTGCCCCACCTCTGAATCTCGTTGGCCCAGAACATACGTCAGAACGTATTGCACCAGGGCTTGTCGGTGCTGCCACAGTCACTGCAACATGTGCAGAGTTGAATTCCACCGGGTAGGCACATCGCATTTTAGCCGGTGAAGTGGCAGGCCCAACGACTTCTGTAGAGATGTAAGTCGCTGAGCTGCGGGATGCGAATGGCGGAAGTGAGCACACAGCGACCGTGCCCTCTGCAGAAGGCCATCTAGTCTGGGATAGTGGGCTAAAAATTGCTGGACAACCAGGTTCAACACGTGAGCCATACAAGGCACATGTGTGACATTGCCCCGGCGAAGGGCCGCACTCAGGTTTGCAGCATTGTCGCACACGGCCTTCCCTGGTTTCAGGTCCAGTGGAGACAACCATTCATGAAATTGGTTCTCCAGAGCTGACCACAACTCCTCAGCTGTGTGACTCACATTTCCCAGACATTTCAGTGTAAAAACCGCCTGATGACGTTGAGCCCTACTGCCAGCATAGTAAGGAGGTGTGCAGGATCCCTTCTGCGCAGTTAGAAAGCTTGTGGCATGACCAGACAGGCTTTGGGTGCAGGTGGAAGACCGAGAGGAGGTTGAGGAGGCAGAAGCAGTGGAGGAACTTTGACATAAAGAGGATTGACGCACAACTCGTGGGGATGGCAAGACTTGGACAGCAGCCCCTTGTCCTGCTGTCACCATAGTTACCCAGTGCCCAGTCAGCGACATGTAACGCCCCCGTCCATGCCTACTCGTCCAAGTGTCTGTGGTGAAATGCACCCTGTCACACACAGAGTTTCTCAAAGAAGCGGTGATGTTGTGTGCGACATGCTGGTGGAGCGCAGGCACACCTTTCTTTGAGAAGTAGTGCCGACTGGGCATCTGGTACTGGGGCACTGCGACGGACATAAGGTCTCGAAAATCCTCTGTGTCCACCAGGCGGAAAGGCAGCATTTCTGTAGCCAAGAGCTTGCAGATGGTGAAATTCAACCTCTTAGCTTTCTCATGGCTAGGAGGAAATGGTCTTTTACTTGTCCACATCTGAGGGACCGAGGGCTGGCTATTGTGCTTAGACGGGGTTGATAAGGGTGTCCCCGGCAAACTGCCGGTCTGTGAGGAAGATGCAGGCGGACATGTTAGGTTGCCTTGATCCAAAGGTGGTGCTATCGATGTCGGACAGCGCTCAACACCAGCTGGTGTTCCCACCTCCAAAGAAAATGATGACCTGCCAATCACGCTGGCTGTTGCGGGTAAAGAGGTGGCAGGTCTGCGCCCCAAAACAGGTGTGACTGCTGTCCCCCCAGTCACAGAGGATGAAGAGGCCGCGGATGCACAAGATATGGCAGACGGTGGTTGGCCCGGCCGGCTAGGCGCATTTTAGCACACTGAGCTTCCCACTGCAACTTATGCTTCATGTCCATGTGCCGGTTCATGCATGAAGTACTCAAACTATGTATTTTTTGGCCTCTACTTAGCTTTTGCTGACAAATGTTACAGATAACACGAGTTGGGTCATCTTTATCGATCTGAAAAAATGCCCAGGCTATGCAAGGCTTAGCACCCATGCGACCTGAAGAGCCACCACGACTTGTGGTGAGAGGCAGAGCTGTGTTTGAGGATGCAGTTGTTGACGTGCTTCCAGTACTACGTCTCTGTCCAGGAAGGCGCAACCTGACCTCGTCGTCACTAGCATCTTCCTCCACCTCCTCTGCTGACCTCATCTCTTGGCTGACTGTGGGTTGACAGTAAGTGGGATCTCCAACCTCATCATCATCACCCTGTGTGTTATCACACCCGTCGTCCTCAGAGCCAACCTGTTCCTGCCCTGACAAAAAACTAAAGTTGTCGCTCCAATCAGGTATTTGAGTCTTATCATCGTCTTCCTCATTGTCTCCACCAACAGGAGTTACAGTTTGGGAATGAGGGTCTACATTATGGTCAGAACCTTCTGCGTCTGGTCCTGGATCCGACTCATAAAGATTCTGGGCATCAGTGCAGATCATTTCCTCGTCTGGATTCACAGAAGCGCTGGAGTCGACCTCTGATTCCCAGGCTATAGTATGAGTAAACAGCTCTGCAGACTCAACCATCTGTTCTACCTCATACTCAGACGGGCAGCTGGAGATTTGGGAGCTGTGAGGAAGCAAGTGCGATTTGGGTGACACCTTTGAGGACTGGAGTATTTGTGATGTTGAAGTTGATGTGGAGGAGAGCCCACTTAAAGGAGCACTTGATATCCGTTGAAGCACCTGCTGTTTGTGTGCCTCATCTGGAATTTGTAGCGATTGGCGTGGCCGTAAGAAAGGGATCTTATCACATTGTCCGCTAAAAGAAGTAGACATTTTAGTTTGGCTGGAAGATGGTCTTTCTTCTGCAGATGTTACTGTTGCTTTAACACCTACCCCACGGACACAACCTTTTTTCCCCTTCCCAACACGCCTATTCCCCTTTCCACCAGCAGCAGGCCTTTTTCCACTCATTTTGGTGGTTAACTAATTCACAACTCTGGAGTTGTTTGCACAAAAAAACAATGGATGGTAACCGAGCAGAGCTGAGTGGCCAAACTGTGGTATTAGGCCAAAACTATTGGCTGGGTTAGATGCAGAAAAAAATTATATTCAATTTGCAACCTGATGGAGGTCAGTATAGATGGACTAATACAACAAGTCCCACACACAGGTAGAAGCCCAATATTTTTTCAGAGGTAGTTGCAGAAAAAAATATATTCAGTTTGCAACCTGATGGAGGTCAGTATAGATGGACTAACAGAGAAAGTCCCACACACTACTAGAAGGCCAAATATTTTTTCAGAGCTAGATGCAGAAAAAAATTATATTCAGTTTGCAACCTGATGGAGGTCTGTATAGATGGATTAATAGAACAAGACCCACACACAGCTAGAAGCCCAATATTTTTTCAGAGGTAGATGCAGAAAAAAATATATTCAGTTTGCAACCTGATGGAGGTCAGTATAGATGGACTAATACAACAAGTCCCACACACAGCTAGAAGCCAAATATTTTTTCAGAGGTAGATGCAGAAAAAAATACATTCAGTTTGCAACCTGATGGAGGTCAGTATAGGTGGACTAATAGAACAAGTCCCACACACAGCTAGAAGGCCAAATATTTTTTCAGAGCTAGATGCAGAAAAAAATTATATTCAGTTTGCAACCTGATGGAGGTCAGTATAGATGGATTAATAGAACAAGACCCACACACAGCTAGAAGCCCAATATTTTTTCAGAGGTAGATGCAGAAAAAAATTATATTCAGTTTGCAACCTGATGGAGGTCAGTATAGATGGATTAATAGAACAAGACCCACACACAGCTAGAAGCCCAATATTTTTTCAGAGGTAGATGCAGAAAAAATTATATTCAGTTTGCAACCTGATGGAGGTCAGTATAGATGGACTAACAGAGAAAGTCCCACACACTACTAGAAGGCCAAATATTTTTTCAGAGCTAGATGCAGAAAAAAATTATATTCAGTTTGCAACCTGATGGAGGTCAGTATAGATGGATTAATAGAACAAGACCCACACACAGCTAGAAGCCCAATATTTTTTCAGAGCTAGATGCAGAAAAAAATTATATTCAGTTTGCAACCTGATAGAGGTCAGTATAGATGGATTAATAGAACAAGACCCACACACAGCTAGAAGCCCAATATTTTTTCAGAGCTAGATGCAGAAAAAAATTAGATTCAGTTTGCAACCTGATGGAGGTCAGTATAGATGGACTAATAGAATGATGCTATGCCCAAAAGATTTTACTTCACTAGGTGCAGTAAAAAAATTGGTATTCTATACACACGTGGTATATCTTGCAACACAGATAGGCTACTCCACTGACTAACACACTCTGCAATAGGCCAAAAAGGATTAGCTTTGCTAGATTCAGCCAAATGCTGTGAAAAATCTTGCACAGCACTGGCACAGACCTGCCTGGCAAAAACTGATAGGAACTGATGTAACCTAGTCCTGAAAAGGACTCCAATTACAATTAGTCTTTACTCCCACAACCTATCTATTTAAGAGCACAGACCTGCCTGATAAAAGTCGTAGGAAATGCTGTAACCTAGTCCTTAAAAGGACTGCAATCACAACTATTCCCTACTCCCAAGCTATCTGTATATTTGTGCGAAAATTGGCTTGAAATTAACAAGGTATAGCGCACACAGCAACAGCGGTGCCGTCTAACACGCAGCTGCAGCAGTGAGAAAATGGTGGCGACGGGGAAAATGGCTTGGTCTTATAGGGCAAGGACATGTGACATACACTGCCAATGACACATGCCCTTGCTTGTGTGAAAAAAAGCACTTCGCTCCGTGTGTGCGCTGCTGATAGGCTGACAGATTGCACCTCCCCACTGTAAATGCGGGAAAGAGAAAAAAAATGGAGATCTTCATTGTTCCTGCAGAGATCCATCCCCTGCCCCTCCCCCCACCCCGCTGTACACTCAAACTGCGTATTAACATTAATTTTCATCATTACTGAGAAAAAATCCAGTTATGATTTTGGTGCACGAACAGTTATCGAACATAACCTCGAACAGCCGAATTTTTCTCAAATTGTTCGTGTTCGCCGAACGGCTCGAACACCGCCCAAAACAGCTCGAATTTGAGATTGGCGAACAGTTCGAGTAGAACAACGCTCATCTCTAGTCCTCAGTTCGTGGCTCGTTTTTGGCGTGCCTTTTGTGACAGGTTGGGAGTTCATTTGTCGTTCTCGTCCGGATATCATCCTGAATCTAATGGCCAGACAGAAAGGAAAAACCAGGATGTTGAGCAGTTCTTGCGTTGTTTTGTGGCAGACAATCGAGAGGGGTGGTCTGAGTTTCTGCCACTTGCTGAATTTGCTCTGAACAATCATACATCTTCTTCTGCTGGTTGTTCGCCTTTTTTTTGTTGTTCTGGGAGACATCCGTCGTTTGGGTCGTTCTCCAAGTTGGGATCTGCCGTGCCTGAGGAGGAGAATTTTTCCGGTGATTTGGTGAGAGTTTGGACGGATGTGCGTGGTAATCTTCAGGAGGCCAACAGAAAATCTAAAGACTACTTTGATAGGAAACGACAGGAGGTTTTGTTCGCTGTTGGTGACATGGTTTGGTTGTCCTCTAGGAATCTGCGGTTGAGGATTCCTTCTAAGAAATTGGGTCCCAAGTTTGTAGGGCCCTTTAAGGTGCTTCAGGTTGTCAACCAATCTGCTGTTAGGTTGGAGGTTCCTACCTCCTGGAGAATTAATCCGGTATTTCATGTCTCTCTGTTAAAAAAAGCTGTTGTGTCGGATGTTGTGTCTCGCATCCTTAACTCTAGACGGTATAGAGGTAGTTTGCAGTATCTTGTGGCCTGGAAAGGTTTCGGACCCGAGGATAACTCTTGGGTGAGGTCAGATGATGTTTCCGCGTCCAGACTTATCAGAGCGTTTCACAGGAGATTTCCTGATAAGCCTGGTCCTAGGGGATCCGGAGGATCCTCTTAGAAGGGGGGGTACTGTTAGAACCTTGATCTTAGGTTTTTTCCTTTGCTGGTCACATGACCTTGTTGGCCTATTTAATCCTGCTCCGCCCTTCTGGCTTTGCTGGACTTCATTGTATAACTACTTTCTAGCTAGCCTGTGCTCTGTATCTAACTCTGTTAGTTTGCTTGGTCTACGGACCTCTATGTTCTATATATTTTGTTTGTTCGTCTGTCTGCTACTATTTCTGTTAGGAGGTGTCCCATTTTCCTCCCAGTCCTTAGTACTTGTAGGGATTCCTTCCCCACATCTATAGGTCTCCGTACAGACTAGCTTAGGACTTTAGCAGGTCTGATCGCAGGATCAGGTTCCCTGTTACATCGTAGGGATTCAACTGAGTTCTATCGTAGGGACAGATCTCCTCTCTTTCCTTAGCTCTGGTAGCAGAACATAACAGCTAGAAGGCCAAATATTTTTTCAGAGCTAGATGCAGACAAAAAATTATTTTAAATTTGCAACCTGATGGAGGTCAGTATAGATGGACTAATAGAGAAAGTCCCACACACTGCTAGAAGGCCAAATAGTTTTTCAGAGCTAGATGCAGATATAAATTATTTTTAATTTGCAACCTGATGGAGGTCAGTATTAGTGTTGAGCCACCCCCGTAGTGTTCGAGTTCGGTTCGGTTCGTCGAACACCCGTGTGTTCGCCGAACTGTTCGTCGAACACCTTCGAACACCGTTAAAACCAATGGCAGGCAAACAAAAACACATAGAAAACACCTTCAAAGGTGTCCAAAAGCTGACAAACTGCTCAGAAGACATAACTAACACATGGAAAAGTGACAAGTACATATAGTCATGCGAAAATAAAAGAGGTGGAGGAGTAAAAGGAGGGGGAGACACAGATATAGGCATGTCATGCCCTTCTAAAAATCCAAAAAGTGAGAAGCCGACACGGCCAGTCCGCTCCTGCCCGTGCCACCTCCGTGTCGCCGGGTTTGTGCCAGAGCCGCGGTGAACCCTGACGGCCAGCCCCCCTCTCCCAATACTGGTGCCTGTCCGCTGGTGGGTCGAGCGAGCCCCCCTGTGGTGGAGGCAGCTCTAAGCTTTTTAATTTAAATTGTCTCTCTAATTTGAATGAATACACTTTAAATCCATTTACAAGGATCTATTGGAGGGCAAGTCTCATGCCAGCAGCCGCGGTAATTCCAGCTCCAGTAGCGTCCACTAAAGCTGCTGCAGTTAAAAAGCTTTTATAAGGATCGAGCTCGGCTGTCCACCGCAAGGCATCCTACTGCCAGTCCCAGCCCCTATGCCTTGGGGTGCCTCCTGATGCTCTTCACTAAGTATCCCATGGTCCCGAAGCATTTCCTTTGAAAAAATTAAGTGTCTAAACTACAGGTGGTGCAGATTGCTTAACAGCCGGGATAATCCGCTGACTAGCAGACACTGCTACTAGGCACAAAGTATTTCCTGGGCTAGATGCAGTTAAAAATTTGTAATTAGATACTCTCGTTGGATGCTGAGAAAGCATTCCATAGAGTCTTCTGGCACGCCATATATGATTCTCTTAAAAAGCTTGGGGTAGGGGTCTAGGGGACCCTTTTATAGCCAAAATCACGGGCCTGTATCGCAATACGTCACCTAGGCTGAAGATAAATGGAACTGTAGCACCCTGAGGGCTCGATTGCTACAGACGTATTGCACCTCACCCAGAGGTGTGATATCTCACTCTCAGGTAAGGATGGAGTGTGGATCAGGACCCGACACCTGCATGCATTACACCACATTTCCGTGGGGCAGGGCGACCAATATGCCCCTGAGATGGGCACGACAGTCCCTGTCCCTGGCTGGAGTGGGGGGAGGGAACACTGAGGAAGGGGAACCCTGTAGTGCAGGAGCAGGGAGGAAGCAGTTCCTGGGTGCATTGAGAAGGGAGTATAAAAGGTGGGCACCATCTTAGTTCAGTGCAGAGAAGTCTGAGCAGAAGTGGCAGGGAGCAGGGGCTCTGCATGAGCTCTGCTCCGGAGGCGGGCCTAGTAACAGAGGCCCAGGCCTGGAAGAGGGAGAAGGAAGGAAGAGGAGCGGAGAAGGCTCCAGGAACGAGGAATGAAGGGATCCCAGGGGTGCGGACGGGCGAGTCGCCACCGCACGCCCGAATCCACCTGCGTGGAGGGGTCAGGCCAAAGGGGGAGACCGGTCCCCGAACTAGTGGAGGCAGGAAACGACCCTCAGCTAGAAACCGGAGGCTCTGACATTTTATGTGGCGCAGCCCCTCGCTACACCCGCTAGGAAGGCACCACATAGGGTCAGGGAAACTGGCGCCAAGTTTACCAAGAGGAGGCCCGAGGCAGCCGGACAGAAGTGTTGGTAAGAAAGGCCAGACAAAGGACACACAAAGGGGGTCCTGTGAAGTGCTCCAAAGTTATCTGGGAGTTGTCTGAGCCCCTCACCTGGTGAGCACAGTACGACGTGGGCAGCCGTTACCTGCAGGCGTGGTCTGGATAATAAGAACTGTGAGTAAAGGCCCTGAACTGCATCACTGACTCCGTGTCGTTACTGCTGCTGCCCTGCACCATCACCCCCATCCTCCGCATACACTGCCCTGAGGCTATACTCCTCCCGTGGGGAGTTATGCTACGCTCTGCTGCACCCACAACACCAGCCTCAGCGGTCTGCCCTGTAGCGGCGGTTCACTCTGACCGCAATCCACGGGTGGCATAGTCGGACATTTAAACATCAAAACCACATAAATAGTTCCGCCACTGGTTTGACCGCCCTGAGCCACGGAACCGGGTCACCGCCACGAAGACTACAACCACCAGCATCCACCAAAAAGGGTCCGGCTCCGGGTGTCCCAAGGCCCAGGGGGTGCGTCAGAACATTTTCATCACCTTTCACAATCACCAATGGGACAAGGCAGTGATGTCCTCTGTCCCCTCTCTTATACATCCTAGTGACGGAGCACCTGCTCTCATCAATTCGCCATAACCCCAATATTAGGTGGATTGAGGTGGGAGGCACCGAGTACAAGTGCTCTCTATTTGCTGATGATGTCCTAGTATATATCACTCAATCACATATATCCATCCATGCTGTTATGGCTGAAATAGATCACTTTGTTACATGGTAAAATTTTAAAATCAATGCAGCGAAGTCTGAGGCCCTCGATGTCTCCCTCCCCAAATCCATATAGGATTCCATCCAGTCCAACTTTCCCTTTGCCTGGCCCTCACAGGGTATCAAATACTTAGGAATTCCTATTCATAGAGACCTCTCCCATCTATGTTATCTTAATTTTGGGCCCTTTATTGAACAACTCCATACAGACCACGGTTGGCAAGTTAGAACTGTAAGATTCACTACGTGAACCACTGGTGTTTTGTGGAAAAGCACATGTACACTGCGTTCCAAATTATTATGCAAAAAGTGTTTAGGAGTGATAAGGGAAGAATTTGTTTGTTTGTCAGTTAAACTCATTGATGGTGATGTGTGTCAGGGCTCTTTATATCACTGTAAGCAATTGCAGACACCTGTGCTAATTAGTTTGGCAGGTGTGTCCAATGAAAGGCAAGACTACTTAAGAAGGCTCTCTCACATTATTAAGCAGCCTACATTTTCTGCCAAAATGGGAAAGAAAAAGGATGTGTCGGCTGCTGAGAATCAACAAATTGTGGAGTGTTTAGGTCAAGGCATGACTACAATCAACATTGTGCGATGATCAGGATGAAGTGTCTTGGCAATCAAGAAGTATGTAGCTGATTCACAGTACACACGTGTGCGTGCTGATAAGGGCAAATTGAGGACTCTTTCCTACAGGCAATTACGTCAGGTTGAAAGAGCAGCGGCAAAAAAGCCTTGTCATAGCAGCAGACAAGTTTTTGAAGCTGCTTGTGCCTCCAACGTCCCCCGAACAACAAGATGCAGGGTCCTTCAGAGGTTTGCAGCTGTGCATGCGCCATCCTGTCGACCTCCTCTATCCACTTCACACAAGCAGAAACGGCTCCAGTGGGCCAAACATTACATGAAGACTGATTTCAAAACTGTTTTGTTCACGGATGAGTGCCGTGCAGCGCTCGATGGTCCAGATGGATGGAGTGGAGGATGGCTGGTTGATGGACACCCCACGCAAACACGGCTACAGCGCCAACAAGGAGGAGGTGGAGTAATGTTTTGGGCTGGAATCATGGGGAGAGAGATTGTCGGCCCCTTTAGGATCCCTGAAGGCGCTAAAGATGAACTCCATAATGTATGTGGATTTTCTCAAACAGCACTTCCTGCCATGGTTCAAGAAGAAGAACCGTGTATTTCACAGCAAGATCATTTTTCTGCATGATAATGCACCATCTCATGCTGCACATAAAACATCTGCATCTCTGGCTGATATGGGCATAAAAGGGGACAAACTTATGGTGTGACCCCCATGCTCCCCTGACCTCTACCCCATTCAGAACCTTTGGAGCATCATTAAAAGGAGTGTCTATGATGGCGGGAGGCAGTTCACATCTAAGCAACAGCTCTGGGAGGGTATTCTGTCCTCATGCAAAACAATTGAAGCAGAAACCATCCAAAACCTGACAAATTCAATGGACGAGAGAGTTCAGAAGCTCCTTTCGAACAAGGGGTCCTATGTGAAAATGTAACATCACCTAGAATAAAGTTTTGAGTTGAAAACTGTTTGATTTCAGTTTCTAACAACCTGCTAATGCTTATAATTTCAAAAATGACCATTTTTTTGGTCTTTATTAAAATGAAAAGGTTGATCGAAAAGTTTGGGGGATCTAAGAGTGTGGCAACGCAGTAGTCATGATTACTTCGAATTCTGACAATATGAGGGTCATGCTGCAGGTAGTGCAGCAAGAAGGCACTTATGTGCCTTGCGCATCTCGGAGCCCCAAAATTATTTTCCGGGCTAGATGCAGCTAAAAATTATTTTTAATTTTAAATCTGGTGAAGCTTTAGTATAGATGGCCTAATAGGATCAGTGCTGCACACTGCTACAAAGCCCAAATTATTTTCCAGTCAAGATACAGATAAACATGAATTAGTAATTTGAAAGCTTAAAACGGTTGGTAGGGTGATTTTAACCAATCATCAAGCTTTTACTCTCCCCAGGATGACATAGGGGTAGAAAAGTCGTTTCGGATCCATGATTTGTTCATCTTTATGAACGTGAGTCTGTCTACATTATCAGTGGAGAGCCGCGTGCGCTTATCTGTCAGCACACCACCAGCAGCGCTGAATACACGTTCAGACAGAACGCTGGCTGCGGGGCATGACAAGATCTCCAAGGCGTAAGTGGCTAGCTCCGGCCATTTATCCAGATTGGAAGCCCAAAAAGAGCAAGGGTCCAGTGACACAGTCGTGGCTTCAATGTTTACTTGGAGATACTCCTGTACCATCGTCTCTAGGCGTTGACTATGTGTCAGACTTCTTGTCTCCTGTGGCCTTGCAAAGGATGGGCTAAAAAAGTGGTGAAATGATTCCGCAAAATTGATGTTACCAGCAGATACTGTGGTTCTGTTACGGTTTGAGTGCTGAACACTTGACGGTCCCACGGTTGGCAAGTTGGAACTGTGAGATTCACTACGTGCACCACTGGTATTTTGTGGAAAAGCACATGTAAGATTCTGCAACAGTCTCTGCCGATACTCCTGCATGCGTGCATCCCTTTCTATGGCAGGAATAATTTCTGCAAATTTACTTTTGTACCGGGGATCTAACAGTGTGGCAACCCAGTTGTCAGGATTATTTCTAATTCTCACAATTCGAGGGTCATGTTGCAGGTAGTGCAGCAAGAAGGCACTCATGTGTGTTGCGCATCCAGGAGCACCAAGTCCCTGTTGTGTTGGTGGCGAGGTAACAATCATGCTTCCTTCCTCTGTCCTCTCCCCCCAACCTCGCACAACAGAAATGTGATCAACGTCTCCCTCATCTGATGAGTCTTCCATCAGTTCGTCCTCCACTTCTTCCTGGGCTCCTGCACCTTCCTCACTAGTTTGGCTGCTACCATGCGCCCTGGTAAAACCATCACCCCCCACCCTCACATGCCTGCCGCCTTGGTGCTGCCGACCGTCTGGACCTTGCAGATATTAGCCCTTCCGCATACAACTCCTCCTCCTCTACTTCCTCCACCTCCTCTTGTGCCACCACCTGACTCCGAATTCTGTTTAACATGTGCTCCAGCATGTAAATCACCGGAATAGTCATGCTGATAATGGCATCGTCAGCACTAAACATCTTCGTCGCCATTTCAAAACTGTGCAGAAGGGTGCATAGGTCCCTGATCTGAGACCACTCCTCCAGCGTGATTTGCCCCACCTCTGAATCTCGTTGGCCCAGGCTATACGTCAGAACGTATTGCACCAGGGCTTGTCGGTGCTGCCACAGTCGCTGCAACATGTGCAGAGTTGAATTCCACCGGGTAGGCACATCGCATTTTAGCCGGTGAAGTGGCAGGCCCAACGACTTCTGTAGAGATGTAAGTCGCTGAGCTGCGGGATGCGAACGGCGGAAGTGAGCACACAGCGACCGTGCCCTCTGCAGAAGGCCATCTAGTCTGGGATAGTGGGCTAAAAATTGCTGGACAACCAGGTTCAACACGTGAGCCATACAAGGCACGTGTGTGACATTGCCCCGGCGAAGGGCCGCACCCAGGTTTGCAGCATTGTCGCACACGGCCTTCCCTGGTTTCAGGTCCAGTGGAGACAACCATTCATGAAATTGGTTCTCCAGAGCTGACCACAACTCCTCAGCTGTGTGACTCACATTTCCCAGACATTTCAATGTAAAAACCGCCTGATGACGTTGAGCCCTACTGCCAGCATAGTAAGGAGGTGTGCAGGATCCCTTCTGCGCAGTTAGAAAGCTTGTGGCATGACCAGACAGGCTTTGGGTGCAGGTGGAAGACCGAGAGGAGGTTGAGGAGGCAGAAGCAGTGGAGGAACTTTGACATAAAGAGGATTGACGCACAACTCGTGGGGACGGCAAAACTTGGACAGCAGCCCCTTGTCCTGCTGTCACCATAGTTGCCCAGTGCCCAGTCAGCGACATGTAACGCCCCTGTCCATGCCTACTCGTCCAAGTGTCTGTGGTGAAATGCACCCTGTCACACACAGAGTTTCTCAAAGAAGCGGTGATGTTATGTGCGACATGCTGGTGGAGCGCAGGCACACCTTTCTTTGAGAAGTCGTGCCGACTGGGCATCTGGTACTGGGACACTGCGACGGACATAAGGTCTCGAAAATCCTCTGTGTCCACCAGGCGGAAAGGCAGCATTTCTGTAGCCAAGAGCTTGCAGATGGTGAAATTCAACCTCTTAGCTTTCTCATGGCTAGGAGGAAATGGTCTTTTACTTGTCCACATCTGAGGGACCGAGGGCTGGCTATTGTGCTTAGACGGGGTTGATAAGGGTGTCCCCGGCAAACTGACGGTCTGTGAGGAAGATGCAGGCGGACATGTTAGGTTGCCTTGATCCAAAGGTGGTGCTATCGATGTCGGACAGCGCTCAACACCAGCTGGTGTTACCACCTCCAAAGAAAATGATGACCTGCCAATCACGCTGGCTGTTGCGGGTAAAGAGGTGGCAGGTCTGCGCCCCAAAACAGGTGTGACTGCTGTCCCCCCAGTCACAGAGGATGAAGAGGCCGCGGATGCACAAGATATGGCAGACGGTGGTTGGCCCGGCCGGCTAGGCCGCATTGTAGCACACTGAGCTTCCCACTGCAACTTATGCTTCATGTCCATGTGCCGGTTCATGCATGAAGTACTCAAACTATGTATTTTTTGGCCTCTACTTAGCTTTTGCTGACAAATGTTACAGATAACACGAGTTGGGTCATCTTTATCGATCTGAAAAAATGCCCAGGCTATGCAAGGCTTAGCACCCATGCGACCTGAAGAGCCACCACGACTTGTGGTGAGAGGCAGAGTTGTGTTTGAGGATGCAGTTGTTGACGTGCTTCCAGTATTACGTCTCTGTCCAGGAAGGCGCAACCTGACCTCGTCGTCACTAGCATCTTCCTCCACCTCCTCTGCTGACCTCATCTCTTGGCTGACTGTGGGTTGACAGTAAGTGGGATCTCCGACCTCATCATCATCACCCTGTGCGTTATCACACCCGTCGTCCTCAGAGCCAACCTGTTCCTGCCCTGACAAAAAACTAAAGTTGTCGCTCCAATCAGGTATTTGAGTCTTATCATCGTCTTCCTCATTGTCTCCACCAACAGGAGTTACAGTTTGGGAATGAGGGTCTACATTATGGTCAGAACCTTCTGTGTCTGGTCCTGGATCCGACTCATAAAGATTCTGGGCATCAGTGCAGATCATTTCCTCGTCTGGATTCACAGAAGCGCTGGAGTTGACCTCTGATTCCCAGGCTATAGTATGAGTAAACAGCTCTGCAGACTCAACCATCTGTCCTACCTCATACTCAGACGGGCAGCTGGAGATTTGGGAGCTGTGAGGAAGCAAGTGCGATTTGGGTGACACCTTTGAGGACTGGAGTATTTGTGATGTTGAAGTTGATGTGGAGGAGAGCGCACTTAAAGGAGCACTTGATATCCGTTGAAGCACCTGCTGTTTTTGTGCCTCATCTGGAATTTGTAGCGATTGGCGTGGCCGTAAGAAAGGGATCTTATCACATTGTCCGCTAAAAGAAGTAGACATTTTAGTTTGGCTGGAAGATGGTCTTTCTTCTGCAGATGCTACTGTTGCTTTAACACCTACCCCACAGACACAACCTTTTTTCCCCTTCCCAACACGCCTATTCCCCTTTCCACCAGCAGCAGGCCTTTTTCCACTCATTTTGGTGGTTAACTAATTCACAACTCTGGAGTTGTTTGCACAAAAAAACAATGGATGGTAACCGAGCAGAGCTGAGTGGCCAAACTGTGGTATTAGGCCAAAACTATTGGCTGGGTTAGATGCAGAAAAAAATTATTTTGAATTTGCAACCTGATGGAGGTCAGTATAGATGGATTAATAGAACAAGACCCACACACAGCTAGAAGCCCAATATTTTTTCAGAGGTAGATGCAGGAAAAAAATATATTCAGTTTGCAACCTGATGGAGGTCAGTATAGATGGACTAATACAACAAGTCCCACACACAGCTAGAAGCCCAAATATTTTTTCAGAGGTACTGTAGATGCACATAAAAATTAGTTTTAATTTGCAACCTGATGGAGGTCAGTATAGATGGACTAATAGAGAAAGTCCGACACACTACTAGAAGGCCAAATATTTTTTCAGAGGTAGATGCAGAAAAAAATATATTCAGTTTGCAACCTGATGGAGGTCAGTATAGATGGACTAATAGAGAAAGTCCGACACACTACTAGAAGGCCAAATATTTTTTCAGAGCTAGATGCAGAAAAAAATTATATTCAGTTTGCAACCTGATGGAGGTCAGTATAGATGGATTAATAGAACAAGAACCACACACAGCTAGAAGCCCAATATTTTTTCAGAGGTAGATGCAGAAAAAAATATATTCAGTTTGCAACCTGATGGAGGTCAGTATAGATGGACTAATACAACAAGTCCAACACACAGCTAGAAGCCCAAATATTTTTTCAGAGGTACTGTAGATGCAGATAAAAATTAGTTTTAATTTGCAACCTGATGGAGGTCAGTATAGATGGACTAATAGAGAAAGTCCGACACACTACTAGAAGGCCAAATATTTTTTCAGAGCTAGATGCAGAAAAAAATTATATTCAGTTTGCAACCTGATGGAGGTCAGTATAGATGGACTAATAGAGAAAGTCCGACACACTACTAGAAGGCCAAATATTTTTTCAGAGCTAGATACAGAAAAAAATTATATTCAGTTTGCAACCTGATGGAGGTCAGTATAGATGGATTAATAGAACAAGACCCACACAAAGCTAGAAGCCCAATATTTTTTCAGAGGTAGATGTAGAAAAAAATATATTCAGTTTGCAACCTGATGGAGGTCAGTATAGATGGACTAATACAACAAGTCCCACACACAGCTAGAAGCCCAATATTTTTTCAGAGGTAGATGCAGAAAAAAATATATTCAGTTTGCAACCTGATGGAGGTCAGTATAGATGGACTAATACAACAAGTCCCACACACAGCTAGAAGCCCAAATATTTTTTCAGAGGTACTGTAGATGCAGATAAAAATTAGTTTTAATTTGCAACCTGATGGAGGTCAGTATAGATGGACTAATAGAGAAAGTCCGACACACTACTAGAAGGCCAAATATTTTTTCAGAGCTAGATGCAGAAAAAAATTATATTCAGTTTGCAACCTGATGGAGGTCAGTATAGATGGATTATTAGAACAAGACCCACACACAGCTAGAAGCCCAATATTTTTTCAGAGGTAGATGCAGAAAAAAATATATTCAGTTTGCTACCTGATGGAGGTCAGTATAGATGGACTAATACAACAAGTCCCACACACAGCTAGAAGCCCAATATTTTTTCAGAGGTAGATGCAGAAAAAAATATATTCAGTTTGCAACCTGATGGAGGTCAGTATAGATGGACTAATACAACAAGTCCCACACACAGCTAGAAGCCCAAATATTTTTTCAGAGGTACTGTAGATGCAGATAAAAATTAGTTTTAATTTGCAACCTGATGGAGGTCAGTATAGATGGACTAAAAGAGAAAGTCCGACACTCTACTAGAAGGCCAAATATTTTTTCAGAGCTAGATGCAGAAAAAAATTATATTCAGTTTCCAACCTGATGGAGGTCAGTATAGATGGACTAATAGAGAAAGTCCGACACACTACTAGAAGGCCAAATATTTTTTCAGAGCTAGATGCAGAAAAAAATTATATTCAGTTTGCAACCTGATGGAGGTCAGTATAGATGGATTAATAGAACAAGACCCACACACAGCTAGAAGCCCAATATTTTTTCAGAGGTAGATGCAGGAAAAAAATATATTCAGTTTGCAACCTGATGGAGGTCAGTATAGATGGACTAATACAACAAGTCCCACACACAGGTAGAAGCCCAAATATTTTTTCAGAGGTACTGTAGATGCAGATAAAAATTAGTTTTAATTTGCAACCTGATGGAGGTCAGTATAGATGGACTAATAGAATGATGCTATGCCCAAAAGATTTTACTTCACTAGGTGCAGTAAAAAAATTGGTATTCTATACACAGGTGGTATATCTTGCAACACAGATAGGCTACTCCACTGACTAACACACTCTGCAATAGGCCAAAAAGGATTAGCTTTGCTAGATTCAGCCAAGTGCTGTGAAAAAAACTTGCACAGCACTGGCACAGACCTGCCTGGCAAAAACTGATAGGAACTGATGTAACCTAGTCCTGAAAAGGACTCCAATTACAATTAGTCTTTACTCCCACAACCTATCTATTTAAGAGCACAGACCTCCCTGATAAAAGTCGTAGGAAATGCTGTAACCTAGTCCTTAAAAGGACTGCAATCACAACTATTCCCTACTCCCAAGCTATCTGTATATTTGTGCGAAAATTGGCTTGAAATTAACAAGGTATAGCGCACACAGCAACAGCGGTGCCGTCTAACACGCAGCTGCAGCAGTGAGAAAATGGTGGCGACGGGGAAAATGGCTTGGTCTTATAGGGCAAGGACATGTGACATACACTGCCAATGACACATGCCCTTGCTTGTGTGAAAAAAAGCACTTCGCTCCGTGTGTGCGCTGCTGATAGGCTGACAGATTGCACCTCCCCACTGCAAATGCGGGAAAGAGAAAAAAAAATGGAGATCTTCATTGTTCCTGCAGAGATCCATCCCCTGCCCCTCCCCCCACCCCGCTGTACACTCAAACTGCGTATTAACATTAATTTTCATCATTACTGAGAAAAAATCCAGTTATGATTTTGGTGCACGAACAGTTATCGAACATAACCTCGAACAGCCGAATTTTTCTTAAATTGTTCGTGTTCGCCGAACGGCTCGAACACCGCCCAAAACAGCTCGAATTTGAGATTGGCGAACAGTTCGAGTAGAACAACGCTCATCTCTAGTCAGTATAGATGGACTAATAGAGAAAGTCCCACACACTGCTAGAAGGCCAAATATTTTTTCAGAGCTAGATGCAGAAAAAAATTATATTCAGTTTGCAACCTGATGGAGGTCAGTATAGATGGACTAATAGAACAAGTCCCACACACAGCTAGAAGCCCAAATATTTTTTCAGATGTAGATGCAGAAAAAAATTATATTCAGTTTGCAACCTGATGGAGGTCAGTATAGATGGACTAATAGAAAAAGTCCCACACACAGCTAGAAGGCCAAATATTTTTTCAGAGGTAGATGCAGATAAAAATTATTTTTAATTTGCAGACTGATGGAGGTCAGTATAGATGGACTAATAGAGAAAGTCCCACACACTGCTGGAAGGCCAAATATTTTTTCATAGCTAGATGCAGACAAAAAATTATTTTTAATTTGCAACCTGATGGAGGTCAGTATAGATGGACTAATAGAGAAAGTCCCACACACTGCTAGAAGGCCAAATATTTTTTCAGAGCTAGATGCAGACAAAAAATTATTTTGAATTTGCAACGTGATGGAGGTCAGTATAGGTGGACTAATAGAACAAGTCCCACACACAGCTAGAAGCCCAAATATTTTTTCAGAGGTAGATGCAGAAAAAAATTATATTCAGTTTGCAACCTGATGGAGGTCTGTATAGATGGATTAATAGAACAAGTCCCACACACAGCTAGAAGCCCAATATTTTTTCAGAGGTAGATGTAGAAAAAAAATATATTCAGTTTGCAACTTGATGGAGGTCAGTATAGATGGACTAATAGAGAAAGTCCCACACACTGCTAGAAGGCCGAATATTTTTTCAGAGCTAGATGCAGACAAAAAATTATTTTTAATTTGCAACCTGATGGAGGTCAGTATAGATGGACTAATAGAGAAAGTCCCACACACTTCTAGAAGGCCAAATATTTTTTCAGAGCTACTGTAGATGCAGATATAAATTATTTTTAATTTGCAACCTGATGGAGTTCAGTATAGATGGACTAATAGAGAAAGTCCCACACACTGCTAGAAGGCCAAATATTTTTTCAGAGGTAGATGCAGAAAAAAATTATATTCAGTTTGCAACCTGCTGGAGGTCAGTATAGATGGACTAATAGAACAAGTCCCACACACAGCTAGAAGGCCAAATATTTTTTCAGAGGTAGATGCAGATACAAATTATTTTAAATTTGCAGCCTGATGGAGGTCAGTACAGATGGACTAATAGAGAAAGTCCTACACATTGCTAGAAGGCCAAATATTTTTTCAGAGCTAGATGCAGACAAAAAATTATTTTTAATTTGCAACCTGATGGAGGTCAGTATAGAAGGACTAATAGAGAAAGTCCCACACACTGCTAGAAGGCCAAATATTTTTTCAGAGCTAGATGCAGATATAAATTATTTTTAATTTGCAACCTGATGCAGATTAGTATAGATGGACTAATAGAACAAGTCCCACACACTGCTAGAAGGTCAAATATTTTTTCAGAGGTAGATGCAGAAAAAAATTATATTCAATTTGCAACCTGATGGAGGTCAGTATGGATGGACTAATAGAACAAGTCCCACACACAGCTAGAAGCCCAAATATTTTTTCAGAGGTAGATGCAGAAAAAAAATATATTCAGTTTCCAACCTGATGGAGGTCAGTATAGATGGACTAATAGAGAAAGTCCCACACACTGCTAGAAGGCCAAATATTTTTTCAGAGCTAGATGCAGACAAAAAATTATTTTTAATTTGCAACCTGATGGAGGTCAGTATAGATGGACTAATAGAGAAAGTCCCACACACTGCTAGAAGGCCAAATATTTTTTCAGAGCTAGATACAGATATAAATTATTTTTAATTTGCAACCTGATGCAGGTCAGTATAGATGGACTAATAGAACAAGTCCCACACACTGCTAGTAGGCCAAATATTTTTTTAGAGGTAGATGCAGAAAAAAATTATATTCAGTTTGCAA
This sequence comes from Phyllobates terribilis, assembly GCF_046119375.1. Lineage (NCBI taxonomy): Eukaryota > Metazoa > Chordata > Amphibia > Anura > Dendrobatidae > Phyllobates > Phyllobates terribilis. The sequence goes on along the minus strand of NW_027362769.1, from coordinate 343,158,378 downwards.
ACTGATGGAGGTCAGTATAGATGGACTAATAGAACAAGTCCCACACACAGCTAGAAGCCCAAATATTTTTTCAGAGGTAGATGCAGAAAAAAAATATATTCAGTTTGCAACCTGATGGAGGTCATTATAGATGGACTAATAGAAAAAGTCCCACACACTGCTAGAAGGCCAAATATTTTTTCAGAGCTTTATGCAGACAAAAAAATATTTTTAATTTGCAACCTGATGGAGGTCAGTATAGATGGTCTAATAGAGAAAGTCCCACACACTGCTAGAAGGCCAAATATTTTTTCAGAGCTAGATGCAGATATAAATTATTTTTAATTTGCAACCTGATGCAGGTCAGTATAGATGGACTAATAGAACAAGTCCCACACACTGCTAGAAGGCCAAATATTTTTTCAGAGCTAGATGCAGATATAAATTATTTTTAATTTGCAACCTGATGCAGGTCAGTATAGATGGACTAATAGAACAAGTCCCACAGACAGCTAGAAGCCCAAATATTTTTTCAGAGGTAGATGCAGAAAAAAAATATATTCAGTTTGCAACCTGATGGAGGTCAGTATAGATGGACTAATAGAGAAAGTCCCACACACTGCTAGAAGGCCAAATATTTTTTCAGAGCCAGATGCAGACAAAAAATTATTTTTAGTTTGCAACCTGATGGAGGTCAGTATAGATGGACTAATACAGAAAGTCCCACACACTGCTAGAAGGTCTAATATTTTTTCAGAGCTAGATGCAGATATAAATTATTTTTAATTTGCAATCTGATGCAGGTCAGTATAGATGTACTAATAGAACAAGTCCCACACACTGCTAGAAGGCCAAATATTTTTTCAGAGGTAGATGCAGAAAAAAATTATATTCAGTTTGCAACCTGATGGAGGTCAGTATAGATGGACTAATAGAACAAGTCCCACACACAGCTAGAAGCCCAAATATTTTTTCAGAGGTAGATGCAGAAAAAATATATATTCAGTTTGCAACCTGATGGAGGTCAGTATAGATGGACTAATAGAGAAAGTCTCACACACTGCTAGAAGGCCAAATATTTTTTCAGAGCTAGATGCAGACAAAAAAATTATTTTTAATTTGCAACCTGATGGAGGTCAGTATAGATGGACTAATACAGAAAGTCCCACACACTGCTAGAAGGCCAAATATTTTTTCAGAGCTAGATGCAGATATAAATTATTTTTAATTTGCAACCTGATGCATATCAGTATAGATGGACTAATAGAACAAGTCTCACACACTGCTAGAAGGACAAATATTTTTTCAGAGCTAGATGCAGATATAAATTATTTTTAATTTGCAACCTGATGCAGGTCAGTATAGATGGACTAATAGAACAAGTCCCACAAACTGCTAGAAGGCCAAATATTTTTTCAGAGGTAGATGCAGAAAAAAATGATATTCAGTTTGCAACCTGATGGAGGTCAGTATAGATGGACTAATAGAGAAAGTCCCACACACTGCTAGAAGCCAAATTATTTTTTCAGAGCTAGATGCAGAAAAAAATTAAATTCAATTTGCAACCTGATGGAGGTCAGTATAGATGGACTAATAGAATGATGCTATGCCCAAAAGATTTTACTTCACTAGGTGCAGTAAAAAAATTGGTATTCTATACACAGGTGGTATATCTTGCAACACAGATAGGCTACTCCACTGACTAACACACTCTGCAATAGGCCAAAAAGGATTAGATTTGCTAGATTCAGCCAAATGCTGTGAAAAAAACTTGCACAGCACTGGCACAGACTTGCCTGGCAAAAACTGATAGGAACTGATGTAACCTAGTCCTGAAAAGGACTGCAATTACAATTAGTCTTTACTCCCACAATCTATCTATTTAAGAGCACAGACCTGCCTGATAAAAGTCGTAGGAAATGCTGTAACCTAGTCCTTAAAAGGACTGCAATCACAACTATTCCCTACTCCCAAGCTATCTGTAGATTTGTGCGAAAATTGTCTTGAAATTAACAAGGTATAGCGCACACAGCGACAGTGGTGCCGTCTAACACGCAGCTGCAGCAGTGAGAAAATGGTGGCGACGGGGAAAATAGCTTGGTCTTATAGGGCAAGGACATGTGACATACACTGCCAATGACACATGCCCTTTCTTGTGTGAAAAAAAGCACTTCGCTCCGTGTGTGCGCTGCTGATAGGCTGACAGATTGCACCTCCCCACTGTAAATGCGGGAAAGAGAAAAAAAAATGGAAATCTTCATTATTCCTGCAGAGATCCATCCCCTGCCCCTCCCCCCACCCCGCTGTACACTCAAACTGCGTATTAACATTAATTTTCATCATTACTGAGAAAAAATCCAGTTATGATTTTGGTGCACGAACAGTTATCGAACATAACCTCGAACAGCCGAATTTTTCTCAAATCGTTCGTGTTCGCCGAACGGCTTGAACTCCGCCCAAAACAGCTCGAATTTGAGATTGGTGAACAGTTCGAGGCGAACAACGCTCATCTCTAGTCTCGCGCACCTTGCCATGCCGCTATCGGCTCAATCTTTGACCATACTATAGCTAGTTTTGTGATAAATTCTCTGAAGCGCTCAGTGTCTAGTTTCATTATTGCAATTAGTTATGCGCTCTTGTGATGACCTAGGTTGTTTCCCCCGGCCTGTATAACTAAGATGACCAGACCTCTTGCCTCTCTCCCTACCTTGATTACCTCCATTAGTACCTGTGGCCATAGCAGGCCTCTAATACCTCTCCAGTTGAAATATGTGTTATGAAACTCTAATTTCCTCCCGCCTGGGCGGACTTTCGCCCCTTTTTCTGCACAATATATATACGAGTGGCCTATCACCCACACTGTTGTCTTAGCGTCACCTGTAAAAGAAACAAACCACGTTAGGATAGCAAGTCCGGTCTTATGTATCTCGCCAAACACGTGGATCGCCATCTCCCTATCCTCTGAACTTCCGTTTCTGACAGTCCTGCTCTTGCTCCTTCCGTGGACGCGCCTATGCGGAATGAGTGTGTCCCGTAATCTTTGGGGTGGTTCCCTGCCGATGTTATGCATTTATTAAATATAGCTTGGAACTGATATCTTGATAATGGCGTTCCATCAATGTGTGATAGGAAGAAATTACTTTGTGATCTGATGGTTATATATGTTTTTACTATTGTTACCCGACTCAGTGTACCGTTTGTGGGTTGTAGATGTACCCAAGTGCCACAGCCCGCTGGAACCGTTTTCGATTGGCGTATGCGTAGACGTATTGCATTATTGGCTATGACTACGTCCTGGTGTAATAAGCATCCACTGGTGGTAATTTTGGATTGAGGGACTAATTCGCTTATGCATAGCGCCCCGAAGAAGGCGATCACAAATGCAGTAGACAGTAGTGTTGCTTCAAATTGTGAGTGTCATGTTAATGGTGTTAGGGATATGATGTGAGAAATCAGTTTTAGTGACAGGGGACGGCACGTCTACACTCCTGACTTGGCTGACCCCTTTTCCACCCTTTTATGGATTGTCTGATGATGAATCTTTGTCACATCTCCCCAGTTCAGTAGTTGGAAGTGAAATGCTACTCCGGTCAGACACTGCTGCGCTTATGCCCCTGATATGCCCCTCATCATTAGCTGGTGGAGAAATTCTATGGTGACTTGTGATCTGGCTTGTTCACATTGGTCAACCCGTCTGCCTGCTACTAGTCGTGTCCACTCTTCCCATGCCTTACCGTATGCTTGCCACGTCGATGGGGCAACTGACGCTCCGATTAATGGCATCAACTATTCGCCACTAGATTCCATAGGGAGGGTGGGCAACTGCTGCCCGATGGGTGGGCGTTGGGGAAGAGCTCTGTGAAAATCTGACAATTGAATTGTTATAAAGCGTTAGCAGCAGTTTTACACCCCTCAGCATAGTGGCTAGCGCGGACCCATACATTGTGTTTTAGACACAGGAATGCTAGCCGGCGTAGTAGGCCTAGCACTGGGAGAGACGATGATGCCATCTTATTAATGCAATGCGCTAGGCTGGTGTTTTTTGTTATGAAGCGTATATTTTTGTTAGCCAGGCGCGCGCCCCATATTTCTATTGCTACCACTATTGGGAAGAAAAATTATTTTCAGGACTAGATGCAGCTAAAAATTATTATTAATTTCAAAGCTGGTGGAGCTTGGTATAGATGGCCTAATACAATGAGTACCACACACTGCTACAAGATGAAATATTCTTTCAGAGCTAGATGCATAAAAAAATTATATTGAATTTGCAACCTGATGGAGGTCAGTATAGATGGACTAATAGACCAAGTCCCACACACTGCTAGAAGCCAAATATTTTTTCAGAGGTAGATGCAGAAAAAAATTATATTGAATTTGAAACCTGATGGAGGTCAGTATAGATGGACTAATAGAACAAGTCCCACACACTGCTAGAAGCCCAAATATTTTTTCAGAGCTAGATGCAGATAAAAATTATTTTTAATTTGCAACCTGATGGAGGTTAGTAAAGATGGACTAATAGACTAAGTCCCACACACTGCTAGAAGCCAAATTATTTTTTCAGAGGTAGATGCAGAAAAAAAATATATTCAGTTTCCAACCTGATGGAGGTCAGTATAGATGGACTAATAGAGAAAGTCCCACACACTGCTAGAAGGCCAAATATTTTTTCAGAGCTAGATGCAGATATAAATTATTTTTAATTTGCAACCTGATGCAGGTCAGTATAGATGGACTAATAGAACAAGTCCCACACACTGCTAGTAGGCCTAATATTTTTTTAGAGGTAGATGCAGAAAAAAATTATATTCAGTTTGCAACCTGATGGAGGTCAGTATAGATAGACTAATAGAACAAGTCCCACACACAGCTAGAAGCCCAAATATTTTTTCAGAGGTAGATGCAGAAAAAAAATATATTCAGTTTGCAACCTGATGGAGGTCAGTATAGATGGACTAATAGAAAAAGTCCCACACACTGCTAGAAGGCCAAATATTTTTTCAGAGCTTTATGCAGACAATAAATTATTTTTAATTTGCAACCTGATGGAAGTCAGTATAGATGGTCTAATAGAGAAAGTCCCACACACTGCTAGAAGGCCAAATATTTTTTCAGAGCTAGATGCAGATATAAATTATTTTTAATTTGCAACCTGATGGAGGTCAGTATAGATGGACTAATAGAACAAGTCCCACACACTGCTAGAAGGCCAAATATTTTTTCAAAGGTAGATGCAGAAAAAAATTATATTCAGTTTGCAACCTGATGGAGGTCAGTATAGATGGACTAATAGAACAAGTCCCACACACAGCTAGAAGCCCAAATATTTTTTCAGAGGTAGATGCAGAAAAAAAATATATTCAGTTTGCAACCTGATGGAGGTCAGTATAGATGGACTAATAGAGAAAGTCTCACACACTGCTAGAAGGCCAAATATTTTTTCAGAGCTAGATGCAGACAAAAAAATTATTTTTAATTTGCAACCTGATGGAGGTCAGTATAGATGGACTAATACAGAAAGTCCCACACACTGCTAGAAGGCCAAACATTTTTTCAGAGCTAGATGCAGATATAAATTATTTTTAATTTGCAACCTGATGCAGGTCAGTATAGATGGACTAATAGAACAAGTCTCACACACTGCTAGAAGGCCAAATATTTTTTCAGAGCTAGATGCAGATATAAATTATTTTTAATTTGCAACCTGATGCAGGTCAGTATAGATGGACTAATAGAACAAGTCCCACACACTGCTAGAAGGACAAATATTTTTTCAGAGGTAGATGCAGAAAAAAATGATATTCAATTTGCAACCTGATGGAGGTCAGTATAGATGGACTAATAGAACAAGTCCCACACACAGCTAGAAGCCCAAATATTTTTTCAGAGGTAGATATAGAAAAAATATATATTCAGTTTGCAACCTGATGGAGGTCAGTATAGATGGACTAATAGAGAAAGTCCCACACACTGCTAGAAGCCAAAATATTTTTTCAGAGCTAGATGCAGAAAAAAATTAAATTCAATTTGCAACCTGATGGAGGTCAGTATAGATGGACTAATAGAATGATGCTATGCCCAAAAGATTTTACTTTACTAGGTGCAGTAAATAAATTGGTATTCTATACACAGGTGGTATATCTTGCAACACAGATAGGCTACTCCACTGACTAACACACTCTGCAATAGGCCAAAAAGGATTAGCTTTGCTAGATTCAGCCAAATGCTGTGAAAAAAACTTGCACAGCACTGGCACAGACTTGCCTGGCAAAAACTGATAGGAACTGATGTAACCTAGTCCTGAAAAGGACTGCAATTACAATTAGTCTTTACTCCCACAATCTATCTATTTAAGAGCACAGACATGCCTGATAAAAGTCGTAGGAAATGCTGTAACCTAGTCCTTAAAAGGACTGCAATCACAACTATTCCCTACTCCCAAGCTATCTGTAGATTTGTGCGAAAATTGGCTTGAAATTAACAAGGTATAGCGCACACAGCAACAGTGGTGCCGTCTAACACGCAGCTGCAGCAGTGAGAAAATGGTGGCGACGGGGAAAATGGCTTGGTCTTATAGGGCAAGGACATGTGACATACACTGCCAATGACACATGCCCTTGCTTGTGGGAAAAAAAGCACTTCGCTCCGTGTGTGCACTGCTGATAGGCTGACAGATTGCACCTCCCCACTGTAAATGCGGGAAAGAGAAAAAAAAATGGAGATCTTCATTATTCCTGCAGAGATCCATCCCCTGCCCCTCCCCCCACCCCGCTGTACACTCAAACTGCGTATTAACATTAATTTTCATCATTACTGAGAAAAAATCCAGTTATGATTTTGGTGCACGAACAGTTATCGAACATAACCTCGAACAGCCGAATTTTTCTCAAATCGTTCGTGTTCGCCGAACGGCTTGAACTCCGCCCAAAACAGCTCGAATTTGAAATTGGTGAACAGTTCGATGCGAACAACGCTCATCTCTAGTCTCGCGCACCTTGCCATGCCGCTATCGGCTCAATCTTTGACCATACTATAGCTAGTTTTGTGATAAATTCTCTGAAGCGCTCAGTGTCTAGTTTCATTATTGCCATTAGTTATGCGCTCTTGTGATGACCTAGGTTGTTTCCCCTGGCCTGTATAACTAAGATGACCAGACCTCTTGCCTCTCTCCCTACCTTGATTACCTCCATTAGTACCTGTGGCCATAGCAGGCCTCTAATACCTCTCCAGTTGAAATATGTGTTATGAAACTCTAATTTCCTCCCGCCTGGGCGGACTTTCGCCCTTTTTTCTGCACAATATATATACGAGTGGCCTATCACCCACACTGTTGGCTTAGCGTCACCTGTAAAAGAAACAAACCACGTTAGGATAGCAAGTCCGGTGTTATGTATCTCGCCAAACACGTGGATCGCCATCTCCCTATCCTCTGAACTTCCGTTTCTGACAGTCCTGCTCTTGCTCCTTCCGTGGACGCGCCTATGCGGAATGAGTGTGTCCCGTAATCTTTGGGGTGGTGCCCTGCCGATGTTATGCATTTATTAAATATAGCTTGGAACTGATATCTTGATAATGGCGTTCCATCAATGTGTGATAGGAAGAAATTACTTTGTGATCTGATGGTTATATATGTTTTTACTATTGTTACCCGACTCAGTGTACCGTTTGTGGGTTGTAGATGTACCCAAGTGCCCCAGCCCGCTGGAACCGTTTTTGATTGGCGTATGCGTAGACGTATTGCATTATTGGCTATGACTACGTCCTGGTGTAATAAGCATCCACTGGTGGTAATTTTGGATTGAGGGACTAATTCGCTTAGGCATAGCGCCCCAAAGAAGGCGATCACAAATGCAGTAGACAGTAGTGTTGCTTCAAATTGTGAGTGTCATGTTAATGGTGTTAGGGATATGATGTGAGAAGTCAGTTTTAGTGACAGGGGACGGCACGTCTACACTCCTGACTTGGCTGACCCCTTTTCCACCCTTTTATGGATTGTCTGATGATGAATCTTTGTCACATCTCCCCAATTCAGTAGTTGGAAGTGAAATGCTACTCCGGTTAGACATTGCTGCGCTTATGCCCCTGATATGCCCCTCATCATTAGCTGGTGGAGAAATTCTATGGTGACTTGTGATCTGGCTTGTTCACATTGGTCAACCCGTCTGCCTGCTACTAGTCGTGTCCACTCTTCACATGCCTTACCGTATGCTTGCCACGTCGATGGGGCAACTGACGCTCCGATTAATGGCATCAACTATTCGCCACTAGATTCCATAGGGAGGGTGGGCAACTGCTGCCCGATGGGTGGGCGTTGGGGAAGAGCTCTGTGAAAATCTGACAATTGAATTGTTATAAAGCGTTAGCAGCAGTTTTACACCCCTCAGCATAGTGGCTAGCCGGACCCATACATTGTGTTTTAGGCACAGGAATGCTAGCCGGCGTAGTAGGCCTAGCACTGGGAGAGACGATGATGCCATCTTATTAATGCAATGCGCTAGGCTGGTGTTTTTTGTTATGAAGCGTATATTTTTGTTAGCCAGGCGCGCGCCCCATATTTCTATTGCTACCACTATTGGGAAGAAAAATTATTTTCAGGACTAGATGCAGCTAAAAATTATTATTAATTTCAAAGCTGGTGGAGCTTGGTATAGATGGCCTAATACAATGAGTACCACACACTGCTACAAGATGAAATATTCTTTCAGAGCTAGATGCATAAAAAAATTATATTGAATTTGCAACCTGATGGAGGTCAGTATAGATGGACTAATAGACCAAGTCCCACACACTGCTATAAGCCCAAATATTTTTTCAGAGGTAGATGCAGAAAAAAATTATATTGAATTTGAAACCTGATGGAGGTCAGTATAGATGGACTAATAGAACAAGTTCCACACACTGCTAGAAGCCCAAATATTTTTTCAGAGCTAGATGCAGATAAAAATTATTTTTAATTTGCAACCTGATGGAGGTTAGTAAAGATGGACTAATAGACTAAGTCCCACACACTGCTAGAAGCCAAATTATTTTTTCAGAGCTAGATGCAGACAAAAAATTATTTTTAATTTGCAACCTGATGGAGGTCAGTATAGATGGACTAATAGAGAAATTCCCACACACTGCTAGAAGGCCAAATATATTTTCAGAGGTAGATGCAGAAAAAATATATATTCAGCTTCACACCTGATGGAGGTCAGTATAGATGGACTAATAGAGAAAGTCCCACACACTGCTAGAAGGCCAAATATTTTTTCAGAGCTAGATGCAGACAAAAAAATATTTTTAATTTGTAACCTGATGGAGGTCCGTATAGATGGACTAATAGAGAAAGTCCCACACACTGCTAGAAGGCCAAATATTTTTTCAGAGCTAGATGCAGATATAAATTATTTTTAATTTGCAACCTGATGCAGGTCAGTATAGATGGACTAATAGAACAAGTCCCACACACTGCTAGTAGGCCAAATATTTTTTTAGAGGTAGATGCAGAAAAAAATTATATTCAGTTTGCAACCTGATGGAGGTCAGTATAGATGGACTAATAGAACAAGTCCCACACACAGCTAGAAGCCCAAATATTTTTTCAGAGGTAGATGCAGAAAAAAAATATATTCAGTTTGCAACCTGATGGAGGTCAGTATAGATGGACTAATAGAAAAAGTCCCACACACAGCTAGAAGGCCAATATTTTTTCAGAGGTAGATGCAGATTATTTTAAATTTGCAGCCTGATGGAGGTCAGTATAGATGGACTAATAGAGAAAGTCCCACACACTGCTAGAAGGCCGAATATTTTTTCAGAGCTAGATGCAGACAAAAAATTATTTTAAATTTGCAACCTGATGGAGGTCAGTATAGATGGACTAATAGAGAAAGTCCCACACACTGCTAGAAGGCCAAATATTTTTTCAGAGCTAGATGCAGATATAAATTATTTTTAATTTGCAACCTGATGCAGATTAGTATAGATGGACTAATAGAACAAGTCCCACACACTGCTAGAAGGTCAAATATTTTTTCAGAGGTAGATGCAGAAAAAAATTATATTCAATTTGCAACCTGATGGAGGTCAGTATAGATGGACTAATAGAACAAGTCCCACACACAGCTAGAAGCCCAAATATTTTTTCAGAGGTAGATGCAGAAAAAAAATATATTCAGTTTCCAACCTGATGGAGGTCACTATAGATGGACTAATAGAGAAAGTCCCACACACTGCTAGAAGGCCAAATATTTTTTCCGAGCTAGATGCAGGCAAAAAATTATTTTTAATTTGCAACCTGATGGAGGTCAGTATAGATGGACTAATAGAGAAAGTCCCACACACTGCTAGAAAGCCAAATATTTTTTCAGAGCTAGATGCAGATATAAATTATTTTTAATTTGCAACCTGATGCAGGTCAGTATAGATGGACTAATAGAACATGTCCCACACACTGCTAGTAGGCCAAATATTTTTTTAGAGGTAGATGCAGAAAAAAAATATATTCAGTTTGCAACCTGATGGAGGTCAGTATAGATGGACTAATAGAAAAAGTCCCACACACAGCTAGAAGGCCAATATTTTTTCAGAGGTAGATGCAGATACAAATTATTTTAAATTTGCAGCCTGATGGAGGTCAGTATAGATGGACTAATAGAGAAAGTCCCACACACTGCTAGAAGGCCAAATATTTTTTCAGAGCTAGATGCAGACAAAAAATTATTTTGAATTTGCAACCTGATGGAGGTCAGTATAGATGGACTAATAGAGAATGTCCCACACACTGCTAGAAGGCCAAATATTTTTTAAGAGCTAGATGCAGATATAAATTATTTTTAATTTGCAACCTGATGCAGATTAGTATAGATGGACTAATAGAACAAGTCCCACACACTGCTAGAAGGTCAAATATTTTTTCAGAGGTAGATGCAGAAAAAAATTATATTCAAATTGCAACCTGATGGAGGTCAGTATAGATGGACTAATAGAACAAGTCCCACACACAGCTAGAAGCCCAAATATTTTTTCAGAGGTAGATGCAGAAAAAAAAAAAATTCAGTTTCCAACCTGATGGAGGTCAGTATAGATGGACTAATAGAGAAAGTCCCACACACTGCTAGAAGGCCAAATATTTTTTCAGAGCTAGATGCAGGCAAAAAATTATTTTTAATTTGCAACCTGATGGAGGTCAGTATAGATGGACTAATAGAGAAAGTCCCACACACTGTTAGAAGGCCAAATATTTTTTCAGAGCTAGATGCAGATATGAATTATTTTTAATTTGCAACCTGATGCAGGTCAGTATAGATGGACTAATAGAACAAGTCCCACACACTGCTAGTAGGCCAAATATTTTTTTAGAGGTGGATGCAGAAAAAAATTATATTCAGTTTGCAACCTGATGGAGGTCAGTATAGATGGACTAATAGAACAAGTCCCACACACAGCTAGAAGCCCAAATATTTTTCAGAGGTAGATGCAGAAAAAAAATATATTCAGTTTGCAACCTGATGGAGGTCAGTATAGATGGACTAATAGAAAAAGTCCCACACACTGCTAGAAGGCCAAATATTTTTTCAGAGCTTTATGCAGACAATAAAATTATTTTTAATTTGCAACCTGATGGAAGTCAGTATAGATGGTCTAATAGAGAAAGTCCCACACACTGCTAGAAGGCCAAATATTTTTTCAGAGCTAGATGCAGATATAAATTATTTTTAATTTGCAACCTGATGCAGGTCAGTATAGATGGACTAATAGAACAAGTCCCACACACTGCTAGAAGGCCAAATATTTTTTCAGAGCTAGATGCAGATATAAATTATTTTTAATTTGCAACCTGATGCAGGTCAGTATAGATGGACTAATAGAACAAGTCCCACACACTGCTAGAAGGCCAAATATTTTTTCAGACGTAGATGCAGAGAAAAGTTATATTCAGTTTGCAACCTGATGGAGGTCAGTATAGATGGACTAATAGAACAAGTCCCACACACTGCTAGAAGGCCAAATATTTTTTCAGAGGTAGATGCAGAAAAAAATTATATTCAGTTTGCAACCTGATGGAGGTCAGTATAGATGAACTAATAGAACAAGTCCCACACAGAGCTAGAAGCCCAAATATTTTTTCAGAGGTAGATGCAGAAAAAAAATATATTCAGTTTGCAACCTGATGGAGGTCAGTATAGATGGACTAATAGAGAAAGTCTCACACACTGCTAGAAGGCCAAATATTTTTTCAGAGCTAGATGCAGACAAAAAAATTATTTTTAATTTGCAACCTGATGGAGGTCAGTATAGATGGACTAATACAGAAAGTCCCACACACTGCTAGAAGGCCAAATATTTTTTAGAGCTAGATGCAGATATAAATTATTTTTAATTTGCAACCTGATGCAGGTCAGTATAGATGGACTAATAGAACAAGTCTCACACACTGCTAGAAGGCCAAATATTTTTTCAGAGCTAGATGCAGATATAAATTATTTTTAATTTGCAACCTGATGCAGGTCAGTATAGATGGACTAATAGAACAAGTCCCACACACTGCTAGAAGGCCAAATATTTTTTCAGAGGTAGATGCAGAAAAAAATGATATTCAATTTGCAACCTGATGGAGGTCAGTATAGATGGACTAATAGAACAAGTCCCACACACAGCTAGAAGCCCAAATATTTTTTCAGAGGTAGATATAGAAAAAAAATATATTCAGTTTGCAACCTGACGGAGGTCAGTATAGATGGACTAATAGAGAAAGTCCCACACACTGCTAGAAGCCAAAATATTTTTTCAGAGCTAGATGCAGAAAAAAATTAAATTCAATTTGCAACCTGATGGAGGTCAGTATAGATGGACTAATAGAATGATGCTATGCCCAAAAGATTTTACTTCACTAGGTGCAGTAAAAAAATTGGTATTCTATACACAGGTGGTATATCTTGCAACACAGATAGGCTACTCCACTGACTAACACACTCTGCAATAGGCCAAAAAGGATTAGCTTTGCTAGATTCAGCCAAATGCTGTGAGAAAAACTTGCACAGCACTGGCACAGACTTGCCTGGCAAAAACTGATAGGAACTGATGTAACCTAGTCCTGAAAAGGACTGCAATTACAATTAGTCTTTATTCCCACAATCTATCTATTTAAGAGCACAGACCTGCCTGATAAAAGTCGTAGGAAATGCTGTAACCTAGTCCTTAAAAGGATTGCAATCACAACTATTCCCTACTCCCAAGCTATCTGTAGATTTGTGCGAAAATTGGCTTGAAATTAACAAGGTATAGTGCACACAGCAACAGTAGTGCCGTCTAACACGCAGCTGCAGCAGTGAGAAAATGGTGGCGACGGGGAAAATGGCTTGGTCTTATAGGGCAAGGACATGTGACATACACTGCCAATGACACATGCCCTTGCTTGTGTGAAAAAAAGCACTTCGCTCCGTGTGTGCGCTGCTGATAGGCTAACAGATTGCACCTCCCCACTGTAAATGCGGGAAAGAGAAAAAAAAATGGAGATCTTCATTATTCCTGCAGAGATCCATCCCCTGCCCCTCCCCCCACCCCGCTGTACACTCAAACTGCGTATTAACATTAATTTTCATCATTATTGAGAAAAAATCCAGTTATGATTTTGGTGCACGAACAGTTATCGAACATAACCTCGAATAGCCGAATTTTTCTCAAATCGTTCGTGTTCGCCGAACGGCTCGAACACCGCCCAAAACAGCTCGAATTTGAGATTGGTGAACAGTTCGAGGCGAACAACGCTCATCTCTAGTCTCGCGCATCTTGCCATGCCGCTATCGGCTCAATCTTTGACCATACTATAGCTAGTTTTGTGATAAATTCTCTGAAGCGCTCAGTGTCTAGTTTCATTATTGCCATTAGTTATGCGCTCTTGTGATGACCTAGGTTGTTTCCCCCGGCCTGTATAACTAAGATGACCAGACCTCTTGCCTCTCTCCCTACCTTGATTACCTCCATTAGTACCTGTTGCCATAGCAGGCCTCTAATACCTCTCCAGTTAAAATATGTGTTATGAAACTCTAATTTCCTCCCGCCTGGGCGGACTTTCGCCCTTTTTCTGCCCAATATATATACGAGTGGCCTATCACCCACACTGTTGGCTTAGCGTCACCTGTAAAAGAAACAAACCACTTTAGGATAGCAAGTCCGGTCTTATGTATCTCGCCAAACACGTGGATCGCCATCTCCCTATCCTCTGAACTTCCGTTTCTGACAGTCCTGCTCTTGCTCCTTCCGTGGACGCGCCTATGCGGAATGAGTGTGTCCCGTAATCTTTGGGGTGGTTCCCTGCCGATGTTATGCATTTATTAAATATAGCTTGGAACTGATATCTTGATAATGGCGTTCCATCAATGTGTGATAGGAAGAAATTACTTTGTGATCTGATGGTTATATATGTTTTTACTATTGTTACCCGACTCAGTGTACCGTTTGTGGGTTGTAGATGTACCCAAGTGCCCCAGCCCGCTGGAACCTTTTTCGATTGGCGTATGCGTAGACGTATTGCATTATTGGCTATGACTACGTCCTGGTGTAATAAGCATCCACTGGTGGTAATTTTGGATTGAGGGACTAATTCGCTTATTCATAGTGCCCCGAAGAAGGCGATCACAAATGCAGTAGACAGTAGTGTTGCTTCAAAATGTGAGTGTCATGTTAATGGTGTTAGGGATATGATGTGAGAAATCAGTTTTAGTGACAGGGGACGGCACGTCTACACTCCTGACTTGGCTGACCCTTTTTCCACCCTTTTATGGATTGTCTGATGATGAATCTTTGTCACATCTCCCCAATTCAGTAGTTGGAAGTGAAATGCTACTCCGGTCAGACACTGCTGCGCTTATGCCCCTGATATGCCCCTCATCATTAGCTGGTGGAGAAATTCTATGGTGACTTGTGATCTGGCTTGTTCACATTGGTCAACCCGTCTGCCTGCTACTAGTCGTGTCCACTCTTCCCATGCCTTACCGTATGCTTGCCACGTCGATGGGGCAACTGACGCTCCGATTAATGGCATCAACTATTCGCCACTAGATTCCATAGGGAGGGTGGGCAACTGCTGCCCGATGGGTGGGCGTTGGGGAAGAGCTCTGTGAAAATCTGACAATTGAATTGTTATAAAGCGTTAGCAGCAGTTTTACACCCCTCAGCATAGTGGCTAGCGCGGACCCATACATTGTGTTTTAGGCACAGGAATGCTAGCCGGCGTAGTAGGCCTAGCACTGGGAGAGACGATGATGCCATCTTATTAATGCAATGCGCTAGGCTGGTGTTTTTTGTTATGAAGCGTATATTTTTGTTAGCCAGGCGTGCGCCCCATATTTCTATTGCTACCACTATTGGGAAGAAAAATTATTTTCAGGACTAGATGCAGCTAAAAATTATTATTAATTTCAAAGCTGGTGGAGCTTGGTATAGATGGCCTAATACAATGAGTACCACACACTGCTACAAGATGAAATATTCTTTCAGAGCTAGATGCATAAAAAAATTATATTGAATTTGCAACCTGATGGAGGTCAGTATAGATGGACTAATAGACCAAGTACCACACACTGCTAGAAGCCAAATATTTTTTCAGAGGTAGATGCAGAAAAAAATTATATTGAATTTGAAACCTGATGGAGGTCAGTATAGATGGACTAATAGAACAAGTCCCACACACTGCTAGAAGCCCAAATATTTTTTCAGAGCTAGATGCAGATAAAAATTATTTTTAATTTGCAACCTGATGGAGGTTAGTAAAGATGGACTAATAGACTAAGTCCCACACACTGCTAGAAGCCAAATTATTTTTTCAGAGCTAGATGCAGAAAAAAATTATATTTAATTTGCAACCTGATGGAGGTAAGTATAGATGGACTAATAGACCAAGTCCCACACACTGCTAGAAGCCCAAATATTTTTTCAGAGCTAGATGCAGAAAAGAATTATATTGAATTTGCAACCTGATGGAGGTCAGTATAGATGGACTAATAGAACAAGTCCCACACACTGCTAGAAGCCCAAATATTATTTTAGAGCTAGATGCAGATAAAAATTATTTTTAATTTGCAACCTGATGGTGGTCAGTATAGATGGACTAATAGAGCAAGTCCCACACACTGCTAGAAGCCCAAATATTTTTTCAGAGCTAGATGCAGACAAAAATTATATTGAATTTGCAACCTGATGGAGGTCAGTATAGATGGACTAATAGACCAAGTCCCACACACTGCTAGAAGCCCAAATATTTTTTCAGAGCTAGATGCAGAAAAAAATTATATTGAATTTGCAACCTGATGGAGGTCAGTATAGATGGACTAATAGAACAAGTCCCACACACTGCTAGAAGCCCAAATATTTTTTCAGAGCTAGATGCAGTAAAAATTATATTGAATTTGCAACTTGATGGAGGTTAGTATAGATGGACTAATAGAACAAGTCCCACACACTGCTAGGAGCCGAAATATTTTTTTAGAGCTCGATGCAGAAAAATATTATATTGAATTTGCAACCTGGTGGAGGTTAGTAGAGATGGACTAATAGAATGATGCTATGCCAAAAAGGTTTTACTTCACTAGGTGCAGTAAAAAAATTGGTATTCTATAAACAGGAAGTGTAGCTTGCAACACAGATAGGCTACTCCACTCACTAACACACTCTGCAATAGGCCAAAAAGGATTTGCTTTGCTAGATTCAGCCAAATGCTGTGAAAAAAAACTTGCACAGCACTGGCACAGACCTGCCTGACAAAAACTGATAGGAACTGATGTAACTTAGTCTTGAAAAGGACTGCAATTACAATTAGTCTTTACTCCCAACCTATCTATTTAAGAGCACAGACCTGCCTGATAAAAGTCGTAGGAAATGATGTAACCTAGTCCTTAAAAGGACTGCAATCACAACTCTTCCCTACTCCCAAGCTATCTGTAGATTTGTGTGAAAATTGGCTTGAAATTAAGACTGAAAGTATAGCGCACACAGCAACAGCGGTGCCGTCTAACACGCAGCTGCAGCAGTGAGAAAATGGTGTTGACGGGGAAAATGGCTGGGTCTTATAGGGCAAGGACATGTGTCATACACTGCTAATGACACATGCCCTTGCTTGTGTGAAAAAAAGCAGTTCGCTCCGTGTGTGCGCTGCTGATAGGCTGACAGATTGCACCTCCCCACTGTAAATGCGAGAAAGAGATAAAAAAATGGAGATCTTCATTATTCCTTCAGAGATACATCCCCTGCCCCTCCCCCCACCCCGCTGTACACTCAAACTGCGTATTAACATTAATTTTCAGCATTACTGAGAAAAAATCCAGTTATGATTTTGGTGCACAAACAGTTATCGAACATAACCTCGAACAGCCGAATTTTTTTCAAATCGTTCGTGTTCGCCGAACGGCTCGAACACCGCACAAAACAGCTCGAATTTGAGATTGGCGAACAGTTCGAGTCGAACACCGCTCATCTCTAGTGTTCAGTTGTCCCTACCCCATTCCTTGGAATGCAAGCGCAAGTATGCAGGCAGCCACCCACCCATAGGCTGCAATACTACACTGTCAAATTTTTGACAGCTGCTTGCACTTGAAATGTGGCCTTTTAGGCTCATGGAGGTGGAAGCTTTTCATAACCTCATGCCGACGGCAGCCGGGTGTCCATACTCAGTCCCCAGCCGCCACTGCTTCTCCCTGTGTCGTCTCCACCTTCCACAAGCACGGGTCCCACAACATTACCCGTCCCCTCCCCAGTGCACTTACTGGGAAGGACCACCTAACAACAAACACCTGGACAGGCGAATGTGGCCAGCCATGGTATGGAGCCAGTCCACAGCTTTTTTTTGCTGAGTTGTATTTCACCACAGCCATATTCTTTAGCTCGGAGAAAGGACTTGGGAAACCATATGTACCCAGCTGTCATTTCTCCCAGGAAGTCCTCTAAAGCTGCTTTCACTTGAAATGTTGCCTTTTAGGCTCGTGGAGGCGGAAGCATTTCATAACCTCATGCCGGCGGCGGCCGGGTGTCCATACTCGGTCCCCAGCCACAACTGTTTCTCCCGATGTCGTCTCTGCCTTCCACAAGCACGGGTCCCACAATATTACCCGTGCCCTCCCCAGTTCACTTACTGGGAAGGACCGCCTAACCACAAACATATAGACACGTGAATGTGGCCAGGGACGGTACGGAGCCAGTCCACAGCTTTTTTTGCTGAGTTGTATTTCACCACAGCGATATTCTTTAGCTCGGTGAAAGGACTGGCATAGAGCGAAACCGTATCTACTCTGGGTGACATTTCTTCCAGGAAGTCCTCTAAAGCAGCTTTTGCAGATGAAATGGCAGCCCATCCAACATCAAATCGCACTTCTCGGTGGTGCTTTGAAACACAAAAGTGTTTCTTTGCACATTTAATTTCATGACTACAGAGTTGGGCAGTGGCCTGATCTGCAATCCGGTTTGAGAAATAGCATGCATAAGCACGTCTGATCCACATTATAAAAACAGCCATAGAGTGTCCGGGAACCTTCCCCCACACTTTTCTTTGCCAGGACTGCTTTTCGGCAGGCTTGGACGAGCTCACCAGAGAACAGGAGACTCCTCCGGCGGGCCCTGGCTTCTCCTTCAGGAGAGTTCATAGTGCCGAGGTGAGGCCATGATGATGATAGAGGCCACCATGTGCTTTTTTTCTGTTACTTGGAATGCAAGCGCAAGTATGCAGCCAGCTAACCACCCACCCACAGGCTGCAATACTAAACTGCCAGATTTCTAGGCAGCTGTTTGCACTTGAAATGGGGCCTTTTAGGCTCGTGGAGGCAGTAGCTTTTTACAACCTCATGCCGACGGCGGCTGGGTGTCAATACTCGGTTCCCACCGGCCACTATTTCTCCCGGTATCGTCTCCTCCTTCTACAAGCACGGGTTCCACAACATCACCCGTGCCCTCCCCAGTGAACTTACTGGGAAGTACCGCTTACCCACAAACACGTGGTCAAGTGAATGTGACCAGGGATGGTACGGAGCCAGTCCACAGCTTTTTTTGCTGAGTTGTATTTCACCACAGCCATATTCTTTAGCTTGGTGAAAGGACTTGGGAAACCATATCTACTTCAGCTGTGATTTCTCCCAGGAAGTCCTCTAAAGCTGCTTTCACTTGAAATGTGGACTTTTAAGCTTGTTGAGGTGGAAGCTTTTCACAACCTCATGCCTCGTGTCCATACTCGGTCCCCAGCCGCTACTATTTCTCCCGGTGTTGTCTCCACCTTCTACAAGCATGGGTCCCTGAACATTACTGCTGATACTTTTCTGTGGGAATCTGCTTTCCTCCTACCAGCGTGGAATATTTTCAGTAAACTATGGTACAACGCCATGGTATTAGCACTGCCCCCAGTACCAGTAGCAAAGCCATCCCCAATTTCCTTCTCAGGAATTTTATTTGGTAGACTGAGTGGCTGCCCAAATACATTTTCTCATAAAGGAGCTGAAGATAGAGAGGCAGTAGGTGCAAGTTTCTCCAGCCTGTTAGATATCAGAGGGTGAACGGCAGCACATTGGATCAGTGGTTAGCACTGAAGCCTTGCAGTGCTGGGATCCTGGGATCAAATCCAAGCAAGGACAACATCTGTAAGGATTTTGTATGTTCTCTCTGTGTTTGCGTGGGTTTCCACCTCAGTAAAAAAGCAGCCATAGAGTGTCTGGGAACCTTCCCACACACTTTTCTTATCCAGGAATCCTCTGGTGTGCACTGGCTTCTACATCAGGAGAGTTCATGATAGAGCTAACTTTGCAGCTGCTATGGGGCTCTTGAGCGGGGGAGAAAGGTGAGCCCTCAGAATCAAATCCTCTGTGGTGGGCCCAATGTTTTTCTATCTGAAACAGCTTCTCAGTGGGAGTTGTATTTCACCACAGCCATATTCTTTAGCTCGGCGAAAGGACTGGCATAGAGGGAAGCCGTATCTACTCCGGTTGTCATTTCTCCATCACCAGGTTCCAGCCATTGTCACACATGATCATGCCTGGTTGTATGTTCAGCGGTGAGAGCCACAGATGAAGCTGCTGTGTTACAGCTTTCAACAACTCTGCAGCGCTGGGCGATTTGTCACCTAAGCATTAAGCATGTTATCTTCAGCACAGCCTGTTGCATCTTGGCCAAGGCATTGCTTCAGTGCTTTCAGCTTGTGACTGAAGTGGTCATTTCGGAGATGGAGGAGGAGGTGCAGGAGCTGAACAATGTGATTAAATTGAGGTTACATTGGCGACTCTGTTTTTATACTAAAGAAATATCCTACTGTTTTTGTTTTTTACGTTATTTTTTAAAGCAAATGCATTCACCGGGAAATGTCATTTTAACATTTTACAACCTTATTTGGCAATGTGGTGTGTGACACATCATCAGACACATCCTGTTTAGTGCTGAGCGAGCATGCACGACAGTGCTCGGTACTCGCCCGAGCATCTCACTACTCGAGATGTTTGGCGAGCACCGAGCATTTCCCGGTTACTCGGGCGGGAGCTCGGGTCTCCGCTCTGCACATTTGGCGCTCTTTACAGAGCCAATGAACATGCAGGGATTGCCAGGCAGTCACTGTAATGCCGCAGCCATGTTGTTTGTGGGCATTACAGTGATTGGCTGGCCGCACAGCGTCACCTCGAGTATTTAAAACTGGGCGCCGCCATCTTGGACACAGTCGCTCCAGATCAGCCAGTGTAGGGTCAGTACTGCTGAGCTAGGGAGAGATTTATACTCCGAAATAGTTAGTGTAGGGTCTCTAAAGCCTGCAAAATCAAACAAACAGTCCTTCTCAGGACTAATATCCATCCCAGATATCAGGCAGGCAGGCAGGCTGTATAGGAGACACAGTGGTTATACCAACAAACGCTGCATTACAGTCCTGTGTGCTCCTGCTGGTCAAATTGCTAGACTTATTCCCCGGTCTCAGGGGCCAGGAAAAATCCTTTTTTTTTCATCTAAATCTTGTATTTTTTTTCATCTAAATCTTGTATTTTTTTTTTTCCTCTGTCAGACTGTACAAATACGCGTCTTATTAACCTTTTGGTATTTCCCCCCCCCAAAAAAAAATTGAGTGTATCTGTGACTGTTCAGACACCAATATATCTGTTTAAAAGAGTCTGGTTTAGGCCAGATAACTAGAACCGTGGTTTTGCAGTTCCACGGTTCAAATCTCTGTATTATCCTGCTTTTGGCATTTTTTCCGTAAAAAAAACAGTAATTGTGTCTCCCTGACTGTTCAGACACAAATATATCTGTTTAAAATAGTCTGATGTAGGCCAGAGAAATAGAACTGTGGTTTTGCAGTTCCACAGTTCAAATCTCTGGATTATACTGCTTTTGGCATTTTTTCCGTAAAAAAAAACATCGATAGTGTCTCCCTGCCTGTTCAGACACCAATTTATTTGTTTAAAAGAGTCTGGTATAGGCCAGAGAAATAGAACTGTGGTTTTTGCAGTTCCACGGTTCAAATCTATGTATTATTCCGCTTTTGGTATTTTTTCCGTAAAAAAACAGTAATAGTGTCTCCCTGACTGTTCAGACACAAATATATGTGTTTAAAAGAGTCTCGTGTAGGCCAGAGAAATAGAACTGTGGTTTTGCAGTTCCACGGTTCAAATCTATGAATTATCCCGCTTTTGGTATTTTTTCCGTAAAAAAACAGTAATAGTGTCTCCCTGACTGTTCAGACACAAATATATCTGTTTAAAAGAGTCTGGTGTAGGCCAGAGAAATAGAACTGTGGTTTTGCAGTTCCATGGTTAAAATCTCTGGATTATCCTGCTTTTGGCATTTTTTCCGTAAAAAAAACAGTAATAGAGTCTCCCTGATTGTTCAGACAGAAATATATCTGTTTAAAAGAATCTGGTGTAGGCCAGAGAAATAGAACTGTGGTTTTGCAGTTTCACGGTTCTAAGCTCATTTTTATTACCCTTTTTCCATTGATAGTGCGAGTGTAAGCTATTTTACTTCATTTTCAATGGACAAGGCGCATGGCAAGGGATTTAGAACTGGACGTTCTTGTGATGATGCATGTAGAGGACGGGGCCGTGGCCAAGTTGAATATGTGCCACAACCAACAGCCACATCTTCTCGCTCCCACTTCTTGACCAAATTACTAGGGAAGCACACTACAACTCCAGTATTGCGAACTGATCAGTGTGAACAGGTTATTAATTGGATAGCAGATAATACTTCCAGTTCCTGGGCATCACCACCTCCGGTCTGTCTTCCACACGATCAAGTTTTAGTAGCTGTGAGTCTCGACTGCATACTCCTCCTCACCCTGATGCTCCTTCCTCCCACCATGCCGAGTGTCGTCAGACAACGTCCCACAGGCCACAGTCATAAATTCGCACATTTCACAACTGCTTGCATTGGAAATGCTGCCTTTTAGGCTGGTGGAAACGGAATCCTTCCGCAACCTTATGGCGGTGGCCGTCCCTCGGTACTCGGTCCCCAGCTGACACTATTTTGCCCTGTGTGTCAGCTCCGCAATACAGAAGCACGTGTCCCAAAACATCTGCCGTGCCCTCAACAACACAGTTACTGGGAGAGTCCACCTGACAACAGACACGTGGACAAGTGCTTGTGGCCAGGGACAGTACATCTCCCTGACGGCACACTGGGTAAACATAGTGGAAGCCAGGACCCAGTCGGACCTTGGGACGGAACACATCCTCCCCACACCGAGGATTGTGGGCCCTATGTCAGTCAGAGTTGCCCCCACAGTGTACAGCTCCTGCGCATCCTCCTCCTCCTCCTCCTCATGTTCAGCCTCCATCTCAGATATCACCACATCAGTTACAAGCTGGAAGCACTGCAGAACTGCCTCAGCCAAGCGGCAACAGGATGTGCTGAAACTCATAAGCTTAGGTGATAAACCTCACACTGTTTGTGAGTTGTGGACAGCTGTGAAAGAGCAGTCAGATCTGTGGCTGAGACCGCTGAACCTACATCCAGGCATGGTAGTGTGCGACAACGGCCGTAACCTGGTGGTGGCTCTGAGGCGAGATCACACACGTATCATGCCTGGCTCATGTGCTTAACCTCGTGGTTCAGCGGTTTCTTAAATCTTACCCAAGATGCCAGATCTTCTCGTCAAAGTTGCCGCCTGTCAGCTCATTTTCGGAAGTTGGCTACAGCTTCCGCCGCCCTTGCTGGGTTGCAGTAGCGTTCGCAGCTTCCGGCACTCCGACTGGTGTGTGATGTCCCCACACGTTGGAACTCTACCCTCCACATGTTGCATAGGATTTGTGAGCAGAAGAGAGCAGTTGTGGAGTACCACACATAAGACCTCGGGAGTGGACCTGGATGTCTGACATATGTACCATCTTGACAAACTTTGAGAAGTCCACCAAGATGGTGAGTGGTGATGATGCCATCATTAGCGTCAGCATCCCACTTGTCTGTCTTTTGCAACGCTCTCTGCAGATAATTAAAGTGGAGGCATTGAAGCCAGAGTAGGATGAGATGGATCAAGAAGCTGTAGCGGGCGATTACACACAGCCCAGCCTCATCTCATCCCAACATACAGTGGGGGACAATGAGGGAGAGGAGGAGGAGGAAGAGGAAGAAAAGAGCTGGTATCATGCGCTGTAGATGAAAGTACCTGTACAACTGTCATACCGTCGGTTCAGCGTGGGTGGCTTGAGGACAGGGGGGAGGAGCAGGAGAGCATGGTCAGTCATCATCTTGGTGAGGATACGGAAGGCTTGCCCATTACCAATCTGGCAAGCATGGCTGATTTTATGTTACGCTGCCTTAACCGTGACTGTCGCATTGTCAAAATGTTGGGTGACAGTCATTACTGGTTGATGACACTTTTAGACCTCCCCTACAAGGAGAACTTTCACTCACTTATTCCTGAGGTGGAGAGGTCTACAAAAATGGGGCAGTACCAGAAGGCCCTTGCTGCAGAACTGTTAAAAATATTCCCATCTGAACACGCTAGCAGAAGAGGTCACAGTTCGTTGACCAAGCAAGGCGTACAGGCGAGAGAGACGCAACTCCAATCCAGCAGAGGCAGGGGAACACTGTCAACATTCTGAGATAGTTTTCTGAGACCCGCCCAGCTTACAGGCCCTGAGGAGAGGGGAACTCTCACAAGGAGTGGAAAGTTTCAAAAGATGGAGAGGGAGTACCTTGCCGACCGTACCAGCGTCCTCTGTGATTCCTCTGTGCCTTTTAATTATTGGGTATCCAAGCTGGACACTTGGATAGAGTTGAGCGATACCTTCCGATATCGGGAAGTATCGGATTGGATTGGATCGGACCATTACCCAAAAAATATCGGATATCGCCGATTCCGATACCGGAAACCAATGCAAGTCAACGGGATACAAATATCGGAATGAAAATAAACCCTTTCTTTCCTTGTAGGTTAATTTTACATGAAGGAAAACAACTAAGAATAATGTAGAATGTATTACATGAAAAGCCGGCAATTCAGCAGCGGCATACATCGGTACTCGACAATTTATAACAGAAAGAATAATGCATCACACATAGATTAGATAGATAGAAACATGTCAGTCACATATATAAGAAGTACAGTGACAGTGTTGATTACTGTACTTGTCATTTAGTGTTAAAGGATTTATTTAAAAAAATAATAGTGTTTTCATGCACCGTCTCTTTAAAAAAGCCGGCAGGCAATTCAGCATCAGTACCCGACTATTTATAACAGAAAGAATAGAGCATCACACATAGATTAGATACATAGAAACATGTCAGTCACATATATAAGAAGTACAGTGATAGTGTTGATTACTGTACTTGTCATTTAGTGTTAAAATAAAGGATTTTCTAAAAAAAAAATCCTGGCCCCCAACCACCAGATGCCAATTTGTACCTGTCTGGAAACAAAAATACAGGGAAGTCCTTTTTTTAATTATTTCATGAAATAATTAAAAAAAAATTGCCTTGGGGCTTCGCCCTATTTTTGTGTCCAGCCAGGTACAGCAGGCAGGAACGGCTGCCCCCAACCAGCAGCTGCCTATTTGTACCTGGCCGGACACAACAATATCGGGAAGCCCTTTTTTATTTTAATTATTTCATGAATTTCATGAAATAATTTAAAAAAAAAATACGTGGGGCTTCGCCCTATTTTTGTGTCCAGCCAGATACAACTAGGCAGCTGGGGGCTGGAATCCGCAGCGCAGGGAGGCCCAAACATTCTGCCCCCCCACTGCAAATTTCAGTCCACAGCCACCCCAGAAAATGGCGCGTTCATAGAAGCGCCATCTGCTGGCGCTGAACCCAACTCATCCACGGCCCTGGTGCGGTGGCTCACTGGGTAATAAAGGGGTTAGGGCCAGCTAGGCATTATCAGCTGGCCATAAGCCCGAAATTCATGGGGTCAAGTCAATATTAGACATGACCGCCATGAATTTCTAGTAAAGTAATTAAAAAAACACAACACTCAGAATAAAGTCCTTTAATTGAAATAAACACACAATTTTTTAATGTTCTAAATTAAACTATACTTACCATCAAGCCCATTCCAGCTGAAGCTAATGTCTTCTGCAATAAAAGTAAAGTAATAAAGCAACATCATCCTTACCTTTCCATGGTTCCCACGACAGCTTCAGCTCTGCTACATTGACAAGACAGGCTGCATCTCAGCCGAAAGCTGCCATCCAGCTTGCCATGCCACAGACACTGAGAAGCGCAGGCATGCTTGCGCTCCTCAGTGTCTCGCTGTGACCGCATCCAGATGAGCCGAGGTCATGTCCAATCAACTCGGCTCACCTCATGCATGTCACTGACAGCGTGGGGAAATTCTCCTGCGCTCAGCGCTTCAGCAGGATAATTCACCCACGCTGGGATGGCATTGAGATGACAGGCTGGATGGCAGCTGAGCGCTACCATCCAGCATGCCATCCTTCATAGACACTGCAGAGCGCAGGCATGCTTGCCCTCTGCAGTGTCTCTGAAGGATGACAAGCTGGATGGCAGCATTCAGCTGCGATCCAGCCTGTCACCTCAATGCCATCCTAGCATGGGAGAAATCTGCTCAAGCGCTGAGCGCAGGAGAATTCTCCCATGCTGTCAGTGACGTGCATGAGGTGAGCTGACTTCATTGGACTTGAGCTCACCTCATGCACGTCACTGACAGCTTGGGAAAACTCTCCTTCGCTCAGTGCTTCAGCAGGAGAACTCTCTCACGCTCACTGCAAGCACAGGAGAATTTTCCCATGCTGTCAGTGACGTGCATGAGGTGAGCCGAGTTCATTGGACATGACCTCGGCTCATCTTTATGCCGTCACAGCGAGACACTGAGGAGCGCAAGCTTGCCTGCGCTTCTCAGTGTCTGCGGCATGGCAAGCGGGATGGCAGCGTTCTGTTGCGATCCAGCCTGTCATGTGAATGTAGCAGAGCTGAAGCTGTCGTGGGACAGGGCAGTGGGAAGAGCGAGGCTAAGTGCCAGAATTAGGATGCACCATTTCTGGGGCGGCTGACAGCTGGTGTTTCTAGCCTTGGAGGGGGCCAATATTCATGGCACCCTTCCTGGGCTATTAATATCAAGCCCCAGCTGTCTGCCTAGCCTTTGCTAGCTATTAAAGTAGGGTGGACCCGCGTCATTTTTTTGTGGGTCACCCGTTTTAATAGCTAGTAAAGGCTAGGTATTCAGCTGGGGGCTGATATTAGTAGCCTGGGAAGCTCCGTGGGTATTACCCCCTTCCCAGGCTTCAAACATCTGCCCCAGCCATCTGCTTAACCTCCGCTAGAGACTAAAATTACGGGGAACCCCACACCAATTTTTTTTTTAATAAATCCTTTATTTTAACACTAAATGACAAGTACAGTAATCAACACTATCACTGTACTTCTTATATATGTGACTGACATGTTTCTATGTATCTAATCTATGTGTGATGCCCTATTCTTTCTATTCTAAATTCTCGGTTACCTATGCTGAATTGCCTGCCGGCTTTTTTAAAGAGACGGTGCATGAAAACACTATTATTTTTTTTAATAAATCCTGTAACACTAAATGACAAGTACAGTAAGCAACACTGTCACTGTACTTCCTATATATGTGACTGACTTGTTTCTATCTATCTAATCTATGTGTGATGCTCTATTCTTTCAGTTCTAAATTGTCAGGTACCGGTGTATGCCGCTGCTAAATTGCCGGCCGGCTTTTTTAAAGAGACGGTGCATAAAAACACTATTATTTTTTTTTAATAAATCCTTTAACACTAAATGACAAGTACAGTCAGCTGAGCGCTGCCTATCCAGCTTGTCATCCTTCAGAGACACTGCAGAGCGCAGGCATTATGGGAACTTTCGGTTCCGGTATTCGATATTCTAAAAGTATCGGAACTCAGTATCGAAACTTCGAAACCGCGAATATCGGTCGATACCCAATATTTCAGTATCGGAATGCTCAACACTACACTTGGAATTAACTCGCTCTGTACGCCTATGAGGTCCTGGCCTGCCCTGCCGCTAGCGTGTTATCGGAGCGTGTTTTTAGTGGCGCTGGGGGAATTATAACTGTTAAGCGCACTCGTCTGTCAACTGACAATGCTGACAAGCTGACCCTTACCAAATAAACAATGGCTGGAATGGGCAAGACTTCTCATCACAACCAAATGAACGCAGAGTAACATAAAGTCAAATCCACAGTGTTATTTCGGGAGGTGTATTCCCATGCACCGCTTCACACCCACACATGGGTATACGCTTCCTCATATTGGCTGTATTTTGCTCTTCTCCTTATCCTCAGCCTCCACCACCACTATACCACCAGGGTGACCGTGGTCCTGGTTGCCAGCATTGCAAGTTCCTCCGTCCTAATATTTGGCAGCTTTTGCTTGGAAGGCATAGGCAAAGACTATGCGAGACCCACTCCCCAATAATGGGAATAATGTTTATAGTATGCTGTACTGCATGGCTCCTGTAAGGGGCATTAAAATCGTCTTGTAAAGCTACTGTGACCTCCAACACTCTTCCAAGGTGCATTGATATTGTCTTTTTATTCCACTGCGACCTCAACCACTCTTCCAAGGGGCATTAAAACCGTCTTATTAAACCACTCTGTACTCCACGTCTCTTCCAAGGGGCATTAAGACCATCTTGTTAAGCTACTGCGACCTCCACCACTCTTCCAAGGGGCATTAAAACCGTCTTATTAAACCACTCTGTACTCCACGTCTCTTCCTAGGGGCATTAAGACCGTCTTGTTAAGCTACTGCGACCTCCACCACTCTTCCAAGGGGCATTAAAACTGTATTATTAAGCTACTGTGAACTCCACTACTCTTCCAAGGGGCATTAAAACCATCTTGTTAAGATACTGTGACCTCCACGTCTCTTCCAAGGGGCATTAAAACCGTCTTGATAAGCTACTGTGACCTCCACCACTCTTCCAAGGGGCATTAAAACCATCTTGTTAAGCTACTGTGACCTCCACCACTCTTCCAAGGGGCATTGATATTGTCTTTTTATTCCACTGCGACCTCCACCACTCTTCCTAGGGGCTTTCAAACTCTCTTGTTGAGCTCCTGTGACCTCCAAGTCTCTTCCAAGGGGCATTAAAATTGTCTTGTAAAACCACTCTGAACTTCACGTCTCTTCCAAGGGGCATTAAAACCATCTTGTTAAGCTACTGTGACCTCCACCACTCTTCCAAGGGGGATTAATATTGTCTTTTTATTCCACTGTGACCCCCACCACTCTTCCAAGGGGCATTAAACTGTCTTGTTAAACCACTCTTAAATCCACATCACTTCCAAGGGGCATTAAAAGCGACTTGTTAAGCTAATGTGACCTCCACCACTCTTCCAAGGGGCATTAAAACTGTCTTGTTAAGCTACTGTGACCTCCACCACTCTTCAAGGGGCATTTAAACCATCTTGTTAAGCTACTGTGACCTCCACCACTTTTCCAAGAGGCATTGATATTGTCTTTTTATTCCACTGCGACCTCCAGCACTCTTCCCAGGAGCATTAAAACCATCTTGTTAAACCACTCTTAACTCCACGTCTCTTCCAAGGGACATTAAAACCATCTTGTTAAGCTACTGCAACCTCCACCACTCTTCCAAGGGGCATTAAAACTGTATTGTTAAGCTTCTGTGACCTCCACCACTCTTCCAAGGGGTCATTAAAACTGTCTTGTTAAGCTACTGTGACCTCCACCACTTTTCAAAGGGGCATTGATATTGTCTTTTTATTCCACTGCGACCTCCACCACTCTTCCAAGGGGTATTAAAACCATCTTGTTAAGCTACTGTGGCCTCCTCCACTCTTCCAAGGGGCATTTAAAGCTTCCTGTTAAGCCACTCTGAACTCTACGTCTCTTTGAAGGAGCATTAAAACCGTCTTTTTAAGCTACTGTGACCTCCACGTCTCTTCCAAGAAGCATTAAAACCATCTTATTAAACCACTCTGAACTCCATGTCTCTTCCAAGGGGCATTAAAACCGTCTTGTTAAGCTACTGTGACCTCCACCACTCTTCCAAGGTGCATTGATATTGTCTTTTTATTCCACTGCGACCTCCACCACTCTTCCAAGGGGCATTAAAACCGTTTTATTAAACCACTCTGTACTCCTCGTCTCTTCCAAGGGGCATTAAGACCGTCTTGTTAAGCTACTGCAACCTCCACCACTCTTCCAAAGAGAATTAAAACTGTCTTGTTAAGCTACTGTGAACTCCACGTCTCTTCCAAGGGGCATTAAAACAGTCTTGTTAAGCTACTGTGACCTCCACCACTTTTCAAAGGGGCATTGATATTGTCTTTTTATTCCACTGCGACCTCCACCACTTTTCCAAGGGGCATTAAAACCATCTTGTTAAGCTACTGTGGCCTCCTCCACTCTTCCAATGGGCATTTAAAGCTTCCTGTTAAGCCACTCTGAACTTTACGTCTCCTTGAAGGAGCATTAAAACCGTCTTTTTAATCTTCTGTGACCTCCACGTCTCATCCAAGGAGCATTAAAACCGTCTTATTAAACCACTCTGAACTCCATGTCTCTTCCAAGGGGCATTAAAACCGTCTTGTTAAGCTACTGTGACCTCCACCACTCTTCCAAGGTGCATTGATATTGTCTTTTTATTCCACTGCGACCTCCACCACTCTTCCAAGGGGCATTAAAACCGTCTTATTAAACCACTCTGTACTCCTCGTCTCTTCCAAGGGTCATTAAGACCGTCTTGTTAAGCTTCTGCAACCTCCACCACTCTTCCAAGGAGAATTAAAACTGTCTTGTTAAGCTACTGTGACCTCCACCACTCTTCCAAGGGGCATTAAAACCATCTTGTTAAGCTACTGTGACCACCACGTCTCTTCCAAGGGGCATTAAAACTGTCTTGTTAAGCTACTGTGACCTCCAACACTTTTCCAAGGGGCATTAAAACCATCTTGTTAAGCTACTGTGACCTCCACCACTCTTCCAAGGGGCATTGATGTTGTCTTTTTATTCCACTGCGACCTCCACCACTCTTCCAAGGGGCATTCAAACTGTCTTGTTAAGCTCCTGTGACCTCCACGTCTCTTCCAAGGGGCATTAAAATTGTCTTGTTAAACCACTCTGAACTTCACGTCTCTTCCAAGGGGCATTAAAACCATCTTGTTAAGCTGCTGTGACCTCCACCATTCTTCCAAGGGGCATAGATATTGTCTTTTTATTCCACTGTGACCTCCACCACTCTTCCAAGGGTCATTAAAGCTGTCTTGTTAAACCACTCTTAACTCCACGTCACTTCCAAGAGGCATTAAAACCAACTTGTTATGCTACTGTGACCTCCGCCACTCTTCCAAGGGGAATTAAAACTGTCTTGTTAAGCTACTGTAACCTCAACCACTCTTCCATGGGGCATTAAAACCATCCTGTTAAGCTACTGTGACCTCCACCACTTTTCCAATGGCCATTGATATTGTCTTTTTATTCCACTGCGACCTCCAGCACTCTTCCCAGGGGCATTAAAACCATCTTGTTAAACCACTCTTAACTCCACGTCTCTTCCAAGGGACATTAAAACCGCCTTGTTAAGCTACTGCGACCTCCACCACTCTTCTAAGGGGCATTAAAACTGTATTATTAAGCTTCTGTGACCTCCACCACTCTTCCAAGGGGCATTAAAACCATCTTGTTAAGCTACTGTGACCTCCACCACTTTTTAAAGGGGCATTGATATTGTCTTTTTATTCCACTGCGACCTCCACCACTCTTCCAAGGGGCATTAACACCGTCTTGTTAAACAACTCTTAATTCCATGTCTCTTCCAAGGGGCAATAAAACCGTCTTGTTAAGGTACTGTGACCTCCACCACTCTTCCAAGTGGCATTAAAACCATCTTGTTAAGCTACTGTGACCTCCTCCACTCTTCCAAGGGGCATTAAAAGCGTCCTGTTAAACCACTCTGAACTCTACGTCTCTTTGAAGGGACATTAAAACCGTCTTTTTAAGCTACTGCGACCTCCACCACTATTCCAAGGGGCATTAAAACTGTCTTGTTAAGCTACTGTGACCTCCATGTCTTTTCCAAGGGGCATTAAAAGCGTCTTGTTTAGCTACTGTGACCTCCACCACTCTTCCAAGGGGCTTTGATAGTCTTTTTATTCCACTGCGACCTCCACCACTCTTCCAAGGGGCATTAAAACCGTCTTGTTTAGCCACTCTGAACTCCACGTCTCTTCCAAGGGGCAGTAAAACCATCTTGTTAAGCTACTGCGACCTACACTACTTTTCCAAGGGGCATTAAAACTGTCTTTTTAAGCTACTGTGACCTTCACGTCTCTTCCAAGGGACATTAAAACCATCTTGTTAAGCTACTGTGACCTCCACCACTCTTCCAAGGGGCATTAAAACAGTTTTGTTAATCTACTGTGACCTCCACCACTCTTCCAAGGGGCATTGATATTGTCTTTTTATTCCACTGCGACCTCCACCACTCTTCCAAGGGGCCATAAAACTGTCTTGTTAAGCTACTGTGACCTCCACATCTCTTCCAAGGGGCATTATAATTGTCTTGTTAAACCATTCTGAACTTCACGTCTCTTCCAAGGGGCATTAAAACCATCTTGTTAAGTTACTGTGACCTCCACCACTCTTCCAAGGGGCATTGATATTGTCTTTTTATTCTACTGCGACCTCCACCACTTTTCCAAGGGGCATTAATACTGTCTTGTTAAGCTACTGTGACCTCCACGTCTCTACCAAGGGGCATTAAAATTGTCTTGTTAAACCACTCTGAACTTCACGTCTCTTCCAAGGGGCATTAAAACTGTCTTGTTAAGCTACTGTGACCTCCACCACTCTTCCAAGGGGCATTAAAACTGTATTGTTAAGCTAATGTGACCTCCACCACTATTCCAAGGGGCATTATAACCGTCTTGTCAAGCTACTGTGACCTCCACCACTCTTCCAAGGGGCATTGATATTGTCTTTTTATTCCACTGCGACCTCCACCACTCTTCCAAGGGGCATTAAAACCATCTTGTTAAGCCACTCTTAACTGCACGTCTCTTTCAAGGGGCGATAAAACCGTCTTGTTAAGCTACTTTGACCTCCACCACTCTTCCAAGTGGCATTAAAACTGTCTTGTTAAGCTACTCTGTCTTCCACCACTCTTCCAAGGGGCATTAAAACCGTCTTGTTAAGCCACTCTGAACTCTACGTTTCTTTGAAGGGGCATTAAAACCATCTTTCTAAGCTACTGCGACCACCAACACTGTTCCAAGTGGCATGAAAACCGTCTTTTTAAACAACTCTGAACTCCATGTCTCTTCCAAAGGGCATGAAAACAATCTTGTTAAGCTACTGTGACCTCCACCAATCTTCCAAGGGGCATTGATATTGTCTTTTTATTCCACTGCGACCTCCACCACTCTTCCAAGGGGCATTAAAACTGTCTTGTTAAGCTACTGTGACCTCCACGCTCTTCCAAGGGGCATTAAAACTGTCTTGTTAAACCACTCTGAACTCCATATCTCTTCCAAGGGTTATTAAAACCGTCTTGTTTAGTTACTGTGACTTCCACCACTCTTCCAAGGGGCATTAAAACCGTCTTGTTAAGCTACTGTGACATCCACCACTCTTCCAAGGTGCATTGATATTGTCTTTTTATTCAACTGCGACCTCCACCACTCTTCCAAGGCGCATTAAAATCATATTGTTAAGCTAATGTTTCCTCCACCACTCTTCCAAGGGGCATTAAAAGCGTCTTGTTAAGCTACTGTGACCTCCACCAATCTTGCAAGGGGTAATTAAAACCGTCTTGTTAAATCACTCTGAACTCCATAGCTCTTCCAAGGGGCATTGAATTGTTGTTTTTACTTACCTCTAACCTTCACTACTCTTATAACAGGCATTGCATTTCCTCCTAATTTTAGTCAGCTTTTGCTTTTCAATGCATAGGCGAACACTAAGGGAGACCCACTCCCCAATAATGGGTAGAAGATTTTTAGTACGCTGTAATCCACATCTGTTTCAAGGGGCATTGCAGTTCCTCATAATTTTTGGAAAGCCTTCCATTCACTGCTTAGGCAAACAGTGTACAGGAGACCCAGTTGCTATAAGTAGAAAAAACGGTTTAGTTAAGGCCCTCTGACCTCCATGTCACTTCCAAGGAGCATTGGAGTGCCTCAAAATTTTTGTTATGCATTTCACTCACTGTATGCCCTATAACTGTGTAGCCGAAACATATCCTACAAGACATGTGTGGTTGACTGGCCTGATATTGATGTGAATGGTCCCTGTTCCTCCTGCTCTTTCTCCTGTGCCACCACCTCATCCATAATTCATCACCTGAAGCTTTGTTTTAATGGGAGTCATAGAACTGGGATAGCAGCAGGAAAACATCCAGCAATCCTCGGAGGAGGTAGGATATGCGCCAAAACACTGACCACCTCAGGCCTAGCCGCTTCTACGTACATGTGCTTGCATTCCAAGGAACAGAAAGCTAAGGAGATGGATGGCCTCATGATCATGAATAATTTACTCATGGTGTAGGAGGCTGACCACTCCTGCAGTCTACCTTCTGAACTTTGTGTTGAAGCCTGATTGACCCAGGACCGCAATCCTCTATGTCTTGAGGACGTGTTGCATCCCAGTGTCCAACTGTGTCCCGGCTTCCACAATATTAACCCAGTGTGAAGGCATCAGTCAGATGGACCATCCCTGGCCACATTCACTTGTCCACGTGTTTTTGGTTAGGCTGTCCTTCAAATAGGGGTGGCTGGGGACCGTTTATGAACACCTGGCCGCCCCCAGGCGGCTGGGGACCATGTGTGGGCACCCGGCCGCGGGGCGGCTAGGGACTGAGTATGGACACCCGGCCGCCCCCTGGCGGCTGGGGACCAAGCGTGGACACCCGGCCGCCGGGCGGCTGGGGACTGAGTATGGCTACCAGGCCGCCGACGCAGCTATGACGTGGTGGCCAGATTCCGCCTCCACATGCCTAAAAGGCCCAATTTCAAGTGCAAGCAAGCAAGCTGTATGGTATTGCAGCCGAGGGGTGAGTGGGTGGCAGGCTGCATACTTGCGCTTGCATTGCAAGGAATGGGGTAGGTAGAATTGAACACTGCCCTGGGACAAGGACTTGCACGGGGATAGTTGCAAGTCTGCATCTTCTGATGCTGCAAGGATCACTTCTGATGGGCACACTTTTAGGCAGTGACCTGGGTGTCAGAGATCCTTCCAGGGGTCTTCCCCATGCTGTTCCCATGTCTTTTCAGCAATGTATGCATGTGTCACACAGCACATGGCCAGATAAGGTTGTAACATGATAAAATGACATTTCCCGTTGAATGCATTTGTCACGGTTGAAAGCAACACAAAAGTGCAAAAACTCATAAAAAATGCTACTTGTGAACATAGCCCAAGGTGTGGAGGAGTATTTTTGTTTTTGGTTATTTATTTTACCTAATACTCAAGTCTTTACCCTGGAAAGGAAGTTCCTTAACATATTTCACAGGAAAACCGTTTCAGTTTAGTTTTTAAACGTTTTATTGTGAGCCAGTAAAAGTGGCTTAATACTTCTGACCACGTTGTTGACAGCAGTGACCTGGGGGACAGAAATGCTTCCTGGGGCAATCCCCATGCTGTCCCCATGTCATTTGAGCACTGTCACTATAGTTTTGGGCACTTTTTAGGCTTTCTCCAGATTGCCCGGGGTGCTGCCGCAAAAATGCTCGGGTCTCCCATAGACTAACATTGGGCTCGTTGCTCGGGTCGAGAACCCGAGTATCACGGAGAGCTCGGCCCGAGCTTTGAGCACCCGAGCATTTTAGTGCTCGCTCAACACTAATCCTGTTTCATTGATGATGGAGGGACTCTGAAAGACACATAGATCAGGGCCACAGTAACGAGTACGATGTGCTCCCATTAGAAAGGAGAGAGTCTTCTA
Organism: Phyllobates terribilis; assembly: GCF_046119375.1. Classification (NCBI taxonomy): domain Eukaryota; kingdom Metazoa; phylum Chordata; class Amphibia; order Anura; family Dendrobatidae; genus Phyllobates; species Phyllobates terribilis. Next base: position 343,123,047 of record NW_027362769.1, on the reverse strand, counting down.
TACATTTATAGGCTATGCAGTGAGTCCAACGGCTGACCAAATTTAGGAAAATCCCCACTAAGAAATTAAAGACATATAGAGCAGGGCCACAGTAACGACAAACTCCCATTAGAAAGGAGAGAGTCTGCTATACAGTTATAGGGTATGCAGTGAGTCTAACGGCTGATCAAATTTAGGAAAAACCCCACTAAGAATTTAAAGACACATAGAGCAGGGCCACAGTAACATGTATCACATGTTCCGATTAGAAAGGAGAGGGTCTGCTATACAGTTATAGTGTATGCAAGTGAGTCCAACGGCTGACCAAATTTAGGAAAAAACCCACTAAGAAATTAAAGACACATAGAGCAGGGCCACAGTAACAACAAATTCCCATTAGAAAGGAGAGAGTCTCCCATAGTGTTGGCTTATGCAGTGAATGCAAGGGCTGCCAAAAATTTGGAGGCACTACAATGCTCCTTGGAAGAGACGTGGAGGAGGGTCTCATAAAAAATCTTCCCATTAGAAAGGAGCAGTCCACCTATACTTGTAATGCCCATGCACTAAGTGTATGGGCTGACAAACATTTACCCATGTTGGGTTATAAATGAACATACTGTATACATTTTTTTTTTTACTGGCATCATAAACACCCTTTAAAAAAATTAAGTGGGTGTTGCATCAGGGACCACAGTCACCCTGCCGATATGGTGGTGGAGGATGAGGAGAAGGAGGAGGACAAGAGCAAATAGCCAAAATCAGGAAGCGTATACCCATGTGTGGGTGTGAAATGGTGTATGGGAATACACCTCCCAAAAAAAGACACTGGATTTGAGTTTATGTTACGCTGCTATCATTCGGTGGTGTTGAGAAGTCTGGCCCAATCCAGCCCTTGTTCATTTTTATAAGAGTCAGCCTGTCAGCATTTTCAGTTGAGAGGCGGATGCGCTTATCAGTTATAATTCCACCAGCGGCATTAAAAACCCACTCTGATAAAACGCTGGCGGCAGGGCAGGCCAGGACCTCCAAGGTATAGAGAGTCAGTTCATTCCACATATCCAGCTTGGATACCCAATAATTGTAAGGCACAGAGGAATCACGGAGGACGTTAGTATGGTCGGCAAGGTACTGCCTCAGCATCTTCCCAAACCTTGCACTTCTAGTGAGAGTACCCCACGTCTCAGGGCCTGTGCGATGGGATGGTCTGAGAAAACTCTCCCAGAACTTTGACAGTGTTCCCCTGCCTCTGCTGAATTGGAGTTGTGTCTCTCTTGCCTGTACTCCTTGGTTGTCCAACGAAGTGTGCCCTATGCCGCCAGCGTTTTCAGATGGGAATTTTTTTAATAGTTCCGCAACAAGGGCCTTCTGGTACAGCCCCACTTTTGTAAACCTGTCCACCTCAGGAATAAGAGATATAAAGTTCTCTTTGTAGCATGGATCTTGAAGTGTCACCAACCAGTAATGACTGTCACTCAAATTTGAACAACGCGAGGGACACTGAAAAGGCAGCTTAACATAAACACGACTATGTGTGCCAGACTGCAAAGAGGCAATGCTTCTGTCTCCACGAGCCTAAAAGGCAACATTTTGAGCGCAAGCAGGCGGGAAATGTGAGAATTTAGTAGTGTGGCCTGTGGGGCATTGACTGCATATTTGGACTGGGGTAAGGAACAACTGAACACTGCACTGGGACAATGACATGGACGTGCTTCCTGATGCTGCTACTTGAGAGTGTGCAACGACAGGTGCAGGGCAGGAGGCATTTTCGCATGCACCATGGACAGGGGATTGGCTTACATGCACAAGAGCGGAAGAAGCAATGGTGCCACCTGCAGACACTGTTCCTGGACCCTGGGGTTCGGCCCACAAAGTCATGTGCTCTGCTGTCATGTGCTTGATCATGCTGGTGGTGGTCAGGCTGGTCGTTTTGCCACCCCTGCTGATGATGGCCTGGCAGGTGGTGCAAATGACATTTTTGGGGTTATGGACAGAGTCTTTAAAAAACAACCAGGCTCGGGAAGACCTAACAGTTGTACTGGCAACTTCCTTTGTGTTGGTGTTATGGGAAACGGTTGTCTGCCTTCTGTCTGCAGCCACCACACTGCTTCTTGCTGCCTGTTGGGGTGCTCTGCCTCCCTCCCCCTGTGTGCTGCTGTCCTCGCTCTGCATGTCCTCCTGCCAGGTTGGGTCAGTTACTGTATCATCCACCACCTCATCTTCCACTTCCGCACCCTGATCTTCCTCCTGACTTTCTGGCAACTGTGGCTCATCATCGTCCACCTCTTGTGACACTTTCCCACTGTTGCCTTCGTGTGACCGTGGCTGCTAAAATATTTGGGCATCGCTACACGCGATCTCCTCTTGCCCCGCTTCAAGTGGACCGGGCGAGAGGCCCGAATCTACAAATGGAAAAGTGAACAGCTCTTCAGAGTGTCCAAGTGTGGGATCTGTTGTCTCCGGGCACTCAGCATGGTGGGAGGAAGGAGGATCAGGGTGAGGAATATGCGGTCCAGACTCACGGCTACTGAGATTTGACCGTGTGGCAGACAGGGTGGTGGTGGTGGCTAAGTGACTGGAAGCATTATCTGCTATCCAACCAACAACCTTTTGACACTGCTCTGGGTTCAAAAGTGGTGTGCTACGGTCCCCTAGGAATTGGGATAGGAAGGTCAGACGAGAAGATGTGGGTGTTTGTTGTGGCACAATTTCAGCTTGCCCACGGCCTTGTCCTCGGCCTCTGCAGGCACCATTACCATCACGTCCAGTTCCACGTCCCTTGCCACGTGCCTTGCCCATTTTAAATGGAGGACAGTATCTTCCACGCTAACTACAAATGACTGAGTTTGGAGCGAACTTATATGTGATCCGTGTGATGGAGAAAACCGAGTTTTAAATACCTGGCCTGTAGGTAAGTAGTTTGAACAGCAAACTGGTGGGAATTGCTTCACTGACACACTAAAGGACATTTTTAATGGATGCCAGAATTGGCAGTATTTTCTGACAACGTATATGTGATCCGTGTGATGGAGAAAACAGAGTTTTAAATGCCTGGCCTGTAGATAAGTAGTTTGAACAGCAAACCGGTGTCAAAAATGTCGCTAACATAGTGAAAAACAATTGGAATGGAGGCCAAAGATGGCAGTATTTTCTGAAAACGTATATGTGTTCCGTGTGATGGAGAAAATGCAGTTTTAAATAGCTGGATTTTTAGCGCTGTAATATGGAAAGGACCTGGCCGTATTCTGCAGTGCCAACAAGCAAATGGCGCAGAAAAACTGTGTTCTCTGGATTGCTTTTTAAGCAATTAATGAGGATTAAGATCCAAAAAAAGGATTCCTGGCCCCTGATACCTGGGCCTTTGTATAGAAATATTTAACAGCAGCAGAAGGCAGAATTGGAATGGAGCCTCTTGTGCTATATGCACTGCAGTCTGCTATATACACTGCCTGCCTGCCTATATACACTGCCTGCCTTATATCTCTGCAGATCGATTAGTTAGTACTCAAAAGGACTGTTTGTTAAGATGGATATGTGTAATGTACGTTTTTTCTCTCTACACTACCTAATACACAATCAAATCTCTCCCTAGCTCAGCAGCACCTCTCCCTACACTGTCTGATTTCGGAGTGACTGTGACGAGCATGGCGGCACCAGGTCTGATATAGACTTGATGATGCTGTGTGGCCAGCCAATCACTGTAATGCCACAACCTACATGGCTACAGCATTACAGTGAGTGGCAGCCAATCCCTGCATGTTGATTGGCGCTCTAAAGAGCAACCCCGAAAATACTCGAGCAGTGAGATGCTCGGGCGAGCACCGAGTACTAGCGAGCATGCTTGCTCATCACTAATAGGTACCCTTAAAGTAGGAAAAAGTGTAAAAAAAGCAAAATAATCTTTTATCAATTGTTTAAAGGGGTTGTCCCACGAACAAAGTACAGATTAATCAATAGATCTTGGAATAAAAATCGTTTCACAATTGGATCTGTTAAAAAATTTTTTCCTGTACTGATTTAATCTTATAAATGTCCCCTTGCTTTCTACTGTGTAATGGCTGTGTCTCACCTTACAGTGACATGGTCTGAACATACCACATCTCCTGGGCAGGGGAGGAAATACAATAAAGTATACGGACAGGACAGCACAGGATCCCATCTGCTGGTTTCTGTAGGGAAAAACATTTCCCTGCCTGTATAAAAGCTTTTCTTACCTGCGATTCCAAGCTGTAATGTCTATATACTCTCTTGCTTCCTCCCCTGCCCAGGAGCTGTAGTATATCCATGTTGCTGCATGGTTGGACACATTTATTACACAGTACACAGCATATTTATAAAATTATCTCAGGACAGGAACATTTTTAACACATCCAATTGTGGAACTTATTTTTATTCTGAGTTCTATAAATTAAAATGTACATTGTTCATGGGACAACCCCTTTAAGTAAGGTAGCTGTACGTGTATTTTGGAGAGCTGTTTGTGTAAGTAAGTAGGAGAGCTGTTTGTGTATGTATAAGAGTTATCTGTGTAAGTAGGTAAGCTTTGTGTATATATAGGAGAGCAATGTGAATAAGTAGGAGAACTATGTGTATGTAGGGGACTTGTGTGTGTAAGTATGAAAGCTGGGTATATATGTATGTGAGCTGTGAGTGTATGTAAAAGAGCTATGTCTGTATGTAGGAGAGCTGTGTGTATGTAGGTGAGCTGTGTGTGTATGTAGGTGAGCTGTGTGTATTTAGGTGAGCTGTGTGTGTACGTAGCTGAGGTGTGTGTGTATGTAGAAGAGCTATGTGTATGTAGGAAAGCTTTGTGTGTAAGTAGGAGAGCTGTGTATGTATGTAAGAGAGTTATGTATGTAAGACAGTATGAAAGCTGTTTGTATATGTAGGTGAGCTGTGTCTCCATGTAGGTCAGCTGTGTGTATGTAGAAGAGCTATGTGTGTAAGTAGGAGAATTGTGTCTGCATGTAGGAGAGTTGTGTGTGTAAGTTGGTGAGCTTTGTGTGTAAGTATGAGAACTGTGTCTGTATTTAGGAGAGCTGTGTGTATGTGTAGAGGATCTGTGTGTGTATGGCATTTATCTTGACTTCCCAAAATATATGTACGCTTGGTGCATAAATTTGTTATTGCAAAAGTGGAGAAAGGCTTACAGCATTTACCTTGAAAATGACTGAATTTCCTTTCAACTGACATCATTAGTAGTGATGAGCCACCCCCGTAGTGTTCGAGTTCGGTTCGGTTCGTCGAACACCCGTGTGTTCGCCGAACTGTTCGTCGAACTGTTCGTCGAACACCTTCGAACACCGTTAAAACCAATGGCAGGCAAACAAAAACACATAGAAACACATAGAAAACACCTTCAAAGGTGTCCAAAAGCTGACAAACTGCTCAGAAGACATAACTAACACATGGAAAAGTGACAAGTACATATAGTCATGCGAAAATAAAAGAGGTGGAGGAGTAAAAGGAGGGGGAGACACAGATATAGGCATGTCATGCCCTTCTGAAATCCAAAAAGTGAGAAGCCGACACGGCTAGTCCGCTCCTGCCCGTGCCACCTCCGTGTCGCCGGGTTTGTGCCAGAGCCGCGGTGAACCCTGACGGCCAGCCCCCCTCTCCCAATACTGGTGCCTGTCCGCTGGTGGGTCGAGCGAGCCCCCCTGTGGTGGAGGCAGCTCTAAGCTTTTTAATTTAAATTGTCTCTCTAATTTGAATGAATACACTTTAAATCCATTTACAAGGATCTATTGGAGGGCAAGTCTCATGCCAGCAGCCGCGTAATTCCAGCTCCAGTAGCGTCCACTAAAGCTGCTGCAGTTAAAAAGCTTTCATAAGGATCGAGCTCGGCTGTCCACCGCAAGGCATCCTACTGCCAGTCCCAGCCCCTATGCCTTGGGGTGCCTCCTGATGCTCTTCACTAAGTATCCCATGGTCCCGAAGCATTTCCTTTGAAAAAATTAAGTGTCTAAACTACAGGTGGTGTAGCTTGCTTAACAGCCGGGATAATCCGCTGACTAGCAGACACTGCTACTAGGCACAAAGTATTTCCTGGGCTAGATGCAGTTAAAAATTTGTAATTAGATACTCTCGTTGGATGCTGAGAAAGCATTCCATAGAGTCTCCTGGCACGCCATATATGATTCTCTTAAAAAGCTTGGGGTAGGGGTCTAGGGGACCCTTTTATAACCAAAATCACGGCCCTGTATCACAATACGTCACCTAGGCTGAAGATAAATGGAACTGTAGCACCCTGAGGGCTCGGTTGCTACAGACGTATTGCACCTCACCCAGAGGTGTGATATCTCACTCTCAGGTAAGGATGGAGTGTGGATCAGGACCCGACACCTGCATGCATTACACCACATTGCCGTGGGGCAGGGCGACCAATATGCCCCTGAGATGGGCACGACAGTCCCTGTCCCTGGCTGGAGTGGGGGGAGGGAACACTGAGGAAGGGGAACCCGGTAGTGCAGGAGCAGGGAGGAAGCAGTTCCTGGGTGCATTGAGAAGGGAGTATAAAAGGTGGGCACCATCTTAGTTCAGTGCAGAGAAGTCTGAGCAGAAGTGGCAGGGAGCAGGGGCTCTGCATGAGCTCTGCTCCGGAGGCGGGCCTAGTAACAGAGGCCCAGGCCTGGAAGAGGGAGAAGGAAGGAAGAGGAGCGGAGAAGGCTCCAGGAACGAGGAATGAAGGGATCCCAGGGGTGCGGACGGGCGAGTCGCCACCGCACGCCCGAATCCACCTGCGTGGAGGGGTCAGGCCAAAGGGGGAGACCGGTCCCCGAACTAGTGGAGGCAGGAAACGACCCTCAGCTAGAAACCGGAGGCTCTGACATTTTATGTGGCGCAGCCCCTCGCTACACCCGCTAGGAAGGCACCACATAGGGTCAGGGAAACTGGCGCCAAGTTTACCAAGAGGAGGCCCGAGGCAGCCGGACAGAAGTGTTGGTAAGAAAGGCCAGACAAAGGACACACAAAGGGGGTCCTGTGAAGTGCTCCAAAGTTATCTGGGAGTTGTCTGAGCCCCTCACCTGGTGAGCACAGTACGACGTGGGCAGCCGTTACCTGCAGACGTGGTCTGGATAATAAGAACTGTGAGTAAAGGCCCTGAACTGCATCACTGACTCCGTGTCGTTACTGCTGCTGCCCTGCACCATCACCCCCATCCTCCGCATACACTGCCCTGAGGCTATACTCCTCCCGTGGGGAGTTATGCTACGCTCCGCTGCACCCACAACACCAGCCTCAGCGGTCTGCCCTGTAGCGGCGGTTCACTCTGACCGCAATCCACGGGTGGCGTAGTCGTACATTTAAACATCAAAACCACATAAGTAGTTCCGCCACTGGTTTGACCGCCCTGAGCCACGGAACCGGGTGACCGCCACGAAGACTACAACCACCAGCATCCACCAAAAAGGGTCCGGCTCCGGGTGTCCCAAGGCCCAGGGGGTGCGTCAGAACATTTTCATCACCTTTCACAATCACCAATGGGACAAGGCAGGGATGTCCTCTGTCCCCTCTCTTATACATCCTAGTGACAGAGCACCTGCTCTCATCAATTCGCCATAACCCCAATATTAGGTGGATTGAGGTGGGAGGCACCGAGTACAAGTGCTCTCTATTTGTTGATGATGTCCTAGTATATATCACTCAATCACATATATCCATCCATGCTGTTATGGCTGAAATAGATCACTTTGTTACATGGTCAAATTTTAAAATCAATGCAGCGAAGTCTGAGGCCCTCGATGTCTCCCTCCCCAAATCCATATAGGATTCCATCCAGTCCAACTTTCCCTTTGCCTGTCCCTCACAGGGTATCAAATACTTAGGAATTCCTATTCATAGAGACCTCTCCCATCTATGTTATCTTAATTTTGGGCCCTTTATTGAACAACTCCATACAGACCACGGTTGGCAAGTTAGAACTGTAAGATTCACTACGTGAACCGCTGCTGTTTTGTGGAAAAGCACATGTACACTGCGTTCCAAATTATTATGCAAAAAGTGTTTAGGAGTGATAAGGGAAGAATTTGTTTGTTTGTCAGTTAAACTCATTGATGGTGATGTGTGTCAGGGCTCTTTATATCACTGTAAGCAATTGCAGACACCTGTGCTAATTAGTTTGGCAGGTGTGTCCAATGAAAGGCAAGACTACTTAAGAAGGCTCTCTCACATTATTAAGCAGCCTACATTTTCTGCCAAAATGGGAAAGAAAAAGGATGTGTCGGCTGCTGAGAAGCAACAAATTGTGGAGTGTTTAGGTCAAGGCATGACTACAATCAACATTGTGCGATGATCAGGATGAAGTGTCTTGGCAATCAAGAAGTATGTAGCTGATTCACAGTACACACGTGTGCGTGCTGATAAGGGCAAATTGAGGACTCTTTCCTACAGGCAATTACGTCAGGTTAAAAGAGCAGCGGCAAAAAAGCCTTGTCATAGCAGCAGACAAGTTTTTGAAGCTGCTTGTGCCTCCAACGTCCCCCGAACAACAAGATGCAGGGTCCTTCAGAGGTTTGCAGCTGTGCATACGCCATCCTGTCGACCTCCTCTATCCACTTCACACAAGCAGAAACGGCTCCAGTGGGCCAAACATTACATGAAGACTGATTTCAAAACAGTTTTGTTCACGGATGAGTGCCGTGCAGCGCTCGATGGTCCAGATGGATGGAGTGGAGGATGGCTGGTTGATGGACACCCCACGCAAACACGGCTACAGCGCCAACAAGGAGGAGGTGGAGTAATGTTTTGGGCTGGAATCATGGGGAGACAGATTGTCGGCCCCTTTAGGATCCCTGAAGGCGCTAAAGATGAACTCCATAATGTATGTGGATTTTCTCAAACAGCACTTCCTGCCATGGTTCAAGAAGAAGAACCGTGTATTTCACAGCAAGATCATTTTTCTGCATGATAATGCACCATCTCATGCTGCACATAAAACATCTGCATCTCTGGCTGATATGGGCATAAAAGGGGACAAACTTATGGTGTGACCCCCATGCTCCCCTGACCTCTACCCCATTCAGAACCTTTGGAGCATCATTAAAAGGAGTGTCTATGATGGCGGGAGGCAGTTCACATCTAAGCAACAGCTCTGGGAGGGTATTCTGTCCTCATGCAAAACAATTGAAGCAGAAACCATCCAAAACCTGACAAATTCAATGGACGAGAGAGTTCAGAAGCTCCTTTCGAACAATGGGTCCTATGTGAAAATGTAACATCACCTAGAATAAAGTTTTGAGTTGAAAACTGTTTGATTTCAGTTTCTAACAACCTGCTAATGCTTATAATTTCAAAAATGACCATTTTTTTGGTCTTTATTAAAATGAAAAGGTTGATCGAAAAGTTTGGGGGATCTAAGAGTGTGGCAACCCAGTAGTCATGATTACTTCGAATTCTGACAATATGAGGGTCATGCTGCAGGTAGTGCAGCAAGAAGGCACTTATGTGTCTTGCGCATCTCGGAGCCCCAAAATTATTTTCCGGGCTAGATGCAGCTAAAAATTATTTTTAATTTTAAATCTGGTGAAGCTTTAGTATAGATGGCCTAATAGGATCAGTGCTGCACACTGCTACAAAGCCCAAATTATTTTCCAGTCAAGATACAGATAAACATGATTAGTAATTTGAAAGCTTAAAACGGTTGGTAGGGTGATTTTAACCAATCATCAAGCTTTTACTCTCCCCAGGATGACACAGGGGTAGAAAAGTCATTTCGGATCCATGATTTGTTCATCTTTATGAACGTGAGTCTGTCTACATTATCAGTGGAGAGCCGCGTGCGCTTATCTGTCAGCACACCACCAGCAGCGCTGAACACACATTCAGACAGAACGCTGGCTGCGGGGCATGACAAGATCTCCAAGGCGTAAGTGGCTAGCTCCGGCCATTTATCCAGATTGGAAGCCCAAAAAGAGCAAGGGTCCAGTGACACAGTCGTGGCTTCAATGTTTACTTGGAGATACTCCTGTACCATCGTCTCTAGGCGTTGACTATGTGTCAGACTTCTTGTCTCCTGTGGCCTTGCAAAGGATGGGCTAAAAAAGTGGTGAAATGATTCCGCAAAATTGATGTTACCAGCAGATACTGTGGTTCTGTTACGGTTTGAGTGCTGAACACTTGACGGTCCCACGGTTGGCAAGTTGGAACTGTGAGATTCACTACGTGCACCACTGGTATTTTGTGGAAAAGCACATGTAAGATTCTGCAACAGTCTCTGCTGATACTCCTGCATGCGTGCATCCCTTTCTATGGCAGGAATAATTTCTGCAAATTTACTTTTGTACCGAGGATCTAACAGTGTGGCAACCCAGTAGTCAGGATTATTTCTAATTCTCACAATTCGAGGGTCATGTTGCAGGTAGTGCAGCAAGAAGGCACTCATGTGTGTTGCGCATCCAGGAGCACCAAGTCCCTGTTGTGTTGGTGGCGAGGTAAAAATCATGCTTCCTTCCTCTGTCCTCTCCCACCAACCTCGCACAACAGAAATGTGATCAAGGTCTCCCTCATCTGATGAGTCTTCCATCAGTTCGTCCTCCACTTCTTCCTGGGCTCCTGCACCTTCCTCACTAGTTTGGCTGCTACCATGCGCCCTGGTAAAACCATCTCCCCCACCCTCACATGCCTGCCGCCTTGGTGCTGCCGACCGTCTGGACCTTGCAGATGTTAGCCCTTCCGCATACAACTCCTCCTCCTCTACTTCCTCCACCTCCTCTTGTGCCACTACCTGACTCCGAATTCTGTTTAACATGTGCTCCAGCATGTAAATCACCGGAATAGTCATGCTGATAATGGCATCGTCAGCACTAAACATCTTCGTCGCCATTTCAAAACTGTGCAGAAGGGTGCATAGGTCCCTGATCTGAGACCACTCCTCCAGCGTGATTTGCCCCACCTCTGAATCTCGTTGGCCCAGGCTATACGTCAGAACGTATTGCACCAGGGCTTGTCGGTGCTGCCACAGTCGCTGCAACATGTGCAGAGTTGAATTCCACCGGGTAGGCACATCGCATTTTAGCCGGTGAAGTGGCAGGCCCAACGACTTCTGTAGAGATGTAAGTCGCTGAGCTGCGGGATGCGAACGGCGGAAGTGAGCACACAGCGACCGTGCCCTCTGCAGAAGGCCATCTAGTCTGGGATAGTGGGCTAAAAATTGCTGGACAACCAGGTTCAACACGTGAGCCATACAAGGCACGTGTGTGACATTGCCCCGGCGAAGGGCCGCATCCAGGTTTGCAGCATTGTCGCATACGGCCTTCCCTGGTTTCAGGTCCAGTGGAGACAACCATTCATGAAATTGGTTCTCCAGAGCTGACCACAACTCCTCAGCTGTGTGACTCACATTTCCCAGACATTTCAATGTAAAAACCGCCTGATGACGTTGAGCCCTACTGCCAGCATAGTAAGGAGGTGTGCAGGATCCCTTCTGCGCAGTTAGAAAGCTTGTGGCATGACCAGACAGGCTTTGGGTGCAGGTGGAAGGCCGAGAGGAGGTTGAGGAGGCAGAAGCAGTGGAGGAACTTTGACATAAAGAGGATTGACGCACAACTCGTGGGGACGGCAAGACTTGGACAGCAGCCCCTTGTCCTGCTGTCACCATAGTTACCCAGTGCCCAGTCAGCGACATGTAACGCCCCTGTCCATGCCTACTCGTCCAAGTGTCTGTGGTGAAATGCACCCTGTCACACACAGAGTTTCTCAAAGAAGCGGTGATGTTGTGTGCGACATGCTGGTGGAGCGCAGGCACACCTTTCTTTGAGAAGTAGTGCCAACTGGGCATCTGGTACTGGGGCACTGAGACGGACATAAGGTCTCGAAAATCCTCTGTGTCCACCAGGCGGAAAGGCAGCATTTCTGTAGCCAAGAGCTTGCAGATGGTGAAATTCAACCTCTTAGCTTTCTCATGGCTAGGAGGAAATGGTCTTTTACTTGTCCACATCTGAGGGACCGAGGGCTGGCTATTGTGCTTAGACGGGGTTGATAAGGGTGTCCCCGGCAAACTGCCGGTCTGTGAGGAAGATGCAGGCGGACATGTTAGGTTGCCTTGATCCAAAGGTGGTGCTATCGATGTCGGACAGCGCTCAACACCAGCTGGTGTTCCCACCTCCAAAGAAAATGATGACCTGCCAATCACGCTGGCTGTTGCGGGTAAAGAGGTGGCAGGTCTGCGCCCCAAAACAGGTGTGACTGCTGTCCCCCCAGTCACAGAGGATGAAGAGGCCGCGGATGCACAAGATATGGCAGACGGTGGTTGGCCCGGCCGGCTAGGCCGCATTGTAGCACACTGAGCTTCCCACTGCAACTTATGCTTCATGTCCATGTGCCGGTTCATACATGAAGTACTCAAACTATGTATTTTTTGGCCTCTACTTAGCTTTTGCTGACAAATGTTACAGATAACACGAGTTGGGTCATCTTTATCGATCTGAAAAAATGCCCAGGCTATGCAAGGCTTAGCACCCATGCGACCTGAAGAGCCACCACGACTTGTGGTGAGAGGCAGAGTTGTGTTTGAGGATGCAGTCGTTGACGTGCTTCCAGTACTACGTCTCTGTCCAGGAAGGCGCAACCTGACCTCGTCGTCACTAGCATCTTCCTCCACCTCCTCTGCTGACCTCATCTCTTGGCTGACTGTGGGTTGACAGTAAGTGGGATCTCCAACCTCATCATCATCACCCTGTGTGTTATCACACCCGTCGTCCTCAGAGCCAACCTGTTCCTGCCCTGACAAAAAACTAAAGTTGTCGCTCCAATCAGGTATTTGAGTCTTATCATCGTCTTCCTCATTGTCTCCACCAACAGGAGTTACAGTTTGGTAATGAGGGACTACATTATGGCAGGGGCGGAACTACCGACCGTGCAGCCGGTTCATTGAACGGGGGCCCCGAGGGAGAGGGGGCCCCTCCAGCCTCCAGCAGGGCCGCCATTAGGGCATGACTGCCCTGACTCCAGTATGGGGCCCGGCCGGTAGGGGCCCCCTCGGAGCCCCCCCTCTTGTGCGTCTCTCTCCTCATGGGGCCCCCGGCCCCATGCTAAGCGCCGGGTCCGGGACATCAGCGCTGCGCTGCTCTGCTGCGGCAGCGCCTTTATGATTCCCCTGACTTCCGGTCATGTGACCGCGCCGTCACATGACCGGAAGTCAGGAGAACCTGGTGTCAGCGATTTGGACGAGCGCCAGGATTCTGCAGGGATCGCATGGGGGTAAGTATAACAAGTTTTATTTTTTTTTTTTAAATACAATTAACTAGGAGTGGGGGGAAATGGGAGATGCACATGGGGGGGAAGGGGAATGGGAGATGCACATGGGGGGGAAGGGGAATGGGAGATGCACATATGGGGGGGGGGAAATGGGAGATGCACATATGGGGGGGGGAAATGGGAGATGCACATATGGGGGGGGGGAAATGGGAGATGCACATATGGGGGGGGGAAATGGGAGATGCACATATGGGGGGGTGAAATGGGAGATGCACATATGGAGGGGGGGGGGGAAATGGGAGATGCACATATGGGGGGGGGATGGGAGATGAACATGGGGGGGGAATGGGAGATGCACATGGGGGTAGGGGGATGAGAGAGGTGCACATGGGGGGGAATGGGAGATGCACATGGGGGGAGGGGGATGAGAGGTGCACATGTGGGGGAGGGGGATGAGAGAGGTGCACATGTGGGGGAGGGGGATGAGAGAGGTGCACATGTGGGGGATGAGAGAGCTGCACATGGGGGGGTGGTGAGAGCTGCACATGTGGGGGGATGAGAGATGCACATGGGGAGGGGGATGAGAGATGTGCACATGGGGGGGATGAGAGCTGCACATGGGGGAATTGGGAGAAAATGAGCTGCACATGGGGGAATTGGGAGTAGGGGGATAATGAGCTGCACATAATGAATGTGGGGTGGGGGAGAGTAAATGATGATGGGGTGGGGAGAGCACGGACATGATATAATGAATTGGGGCAGGGGGTGCATGTAAATAATGAATGCGGGGAGCAGGAAGTATAGAGTAGGGGGCGTTGCGGATGCAGGAGTGTAACTGGTAACAAATTGGTGGAAAGAGTAGAGGTTCTAATTAAATTATATATTAAGTGCCTATTTACAGTTAATGGAGGCACCGTGGTGGATTACAATTTATATTTGGAATGGTGGGTGGCATAATAACTATATATTAATGGTGGGTGCACGTCTGTATTCAGCTGCGTAATGTAGAAGTTGGGGAATGTGCTCTAGATAACTGTGTTATTTTATGCAGAGACGAGTCCTGGCTGGAAGACGTGATGGCGGTCTGTGCTGGATGAAGGAGAAAAGCGTAGCTGAAGGACTTCACCTAGAGACGTCACCAGTGAGTCAGTGTATTACATGTACACTTACACTATATACTATGTACCGGGCTCCTGTGTATAATGTCACTGGTGATCACTGTATTACCTGTACACTGACACTATATACAGAGCTCCTGTGTATAATGTCACTGGTGATCACTGTATTACCTGTACACTGACACTATATACAGAGCTCCTGTGTATAATGTCACTGGTGATCACTAGATTACCTGGACACTTAAATTATACATACCATGTATAGAGCTCCCGTGTATAATGACACTTATGGTAATATTAGTAATGTGGTGGTAATATGTGGTCTGGTCATGGTGTGGCAGTTTTTCTTCCTTCTGTGTGGTATTATTCGGTCACTATGTTGTGGTAATATGTGGTCTGGTCATGGTGTGGCGGTATTCCCTGTATGTGGTATTATTGGTCATTTAAAAAAAAATGTATATGACACATTCCCTTAAAGAAAACGAAATAAAAATATATCTAAAAAGAGTATTGGATGTTTTAAGAAAATTTTAATAGGTTAGAGTAGGGCCCGGCCAGAAGAGTCTACCTTATCGTGGTGGCGGCTTTAAAAATCTTTTGGCCAAAACAAAGCTGCTGGCTATGTATGTGCCGCCGTCACATGGCCGAACGTCAGGAGAACCTGGTGGCAGCGACGTGGACGAGTGCCAGGATTCTGCAGGGATCGCATGGGGGTAAGTATAACAAGTTTTATTTTTTTTAAATACAATTAATTAACTAGGAACGGGGGGGATGAGATGCACGGGGGGGATGAGAGATGCACATGGGGGGGGTGAGAGATGCACATGGGGGGGATGAGAGATGCACATGGGGGGGATGAGAGATGCACATGGGGGGCGATGAAAGATGCACATGGGGGGCGATGAAAGATGCACATGGGGGGGGATGAGAGATGCACATGGGGGGGTTATGTTTACATAACTTTGTTGCCTTATGAAGGGCAGGGGGGGGCCCCAAAAATTTCTTGCACAGGGGCCCACTACAGTCTGTGTCCGCCCCTGCATTATGGTCAGAACCTTCTGCGTCTGGTCCTGGATCCGACTCATAAAGATTCTGGGCATCAGTGCAGATCATTTCCTCGTCTGGATTCACAGAAGCGCTGGAGTCGACCTCTGATTCCCAGGCTATAGTATGAGTAAACAGCTCTGCAGACTCAACCATCTATTCTACCTCATACTCAGACGGGCAGCTGGAGATTTGGGAGCTGTGAGGAAGCAAGTGCGATTTGGGTGACACCTTTGAGGACTGGAGTATTTGTGATGTTGAAGTTGATGTGGAGGAGAGCCCACTTAAAGGAGCACTTGATATCCGTTGAAGCACCTGCTGTTTTTGTGCCTCATCTGGAATTTGTAGCGATTGGCGTGGCCGTAAGAAAGGGATCTTATCACATTGTCCGCTAAAAGAAGTAGACATTTTAGTTTGGCTGGAAGATGGTCTTTCTTCTGCAGATGTTACTGTTGCTTTAACACCTACCCCACGGACACAACCTTTTTTCCCCTTCCCAACACGCCTATTCCCCTTTCCACCAGCAGCAGGCCTTTTTCCACTCATTTTGGTGGTTAACTAATTCACAACTCTGGAGTTGTTTGCACAAAAAAACAATGGATGGTAACCGAGCAGAGCTGAGTGGCCAAACTGTGGTATTAGGCCAAAACTATTGGCTGGGTTAGATGCAGAAAAAAATTATATTCAATTTGCAACCTGATGGAGGTCAATATAGATGGACTAATACAACAAGTCCCACACACAGTTAGAAGCCCAATATTTTTTCAGAGGTAGATGCAGAAAAAAATATATTCAGTTTGCAACCTGATGGAGGTCAGTATAGATGGACTAACAGAGAAAGTCCCACACACTACTAGAAGGCCAAATATTTTTTCAGAGCTAGATGCAGAAAAAAATTATATTCAGTTTGCAACCTGATGGAGGTCTGTATAGATGGATTAATAGAACAAGACCCACACACAGCTAGAAGCCCAATATTTTTTCAGAGGTAGATGCAGAAAAAAATATATTCAGTTTGCAACCTGATGGAGGTCAGTATAGATGGACTAATACAACAAGTCCCACACACAGCTAGAAGCCCAATATTTTTTCAGAGGTAGATGCAGAAAAAAATATATTCAGTTTGCAACCTGATGGAGGTCAGTATAGATGGACTAATACAACAAGTCCCACACACAGCTAGAAGCCCAAATATTTTTTCAGAGGTACTGTAGATGCAGATTAAAATTATTTTTAATTTGCAACCTGATGGAGGTCAGTATAGATGGACTAATAGAGAAAGTCCGACACACTACTAGAAGGCCAAATATTTTTTCAGAGCTAGATGCAGAAAAAAATTATATTCAGTTTGCAACCTAATGGAGGTCAGTATAGATGGATTAATAGAACAAGACCCACACACAGCTAGAAGCCCAATATTTTTTCAGAGGTAGATGCAGAAAAAATATATTCAGTTTGCAACCTGATGGAGGTCAGTATAGATGGACTAACAGAGAAAGTCCCACACACTACTAGAAGGCCAAATATTTTTTCAGAGCTAGATGCAGAAAAAAATTATATTCAGTTTGCAACCTGATGGAGGTCTGTATAGATGGATTAATAGAACAAGACCCACACACAGCTAGAAGCCCAATATTTTTTCAGAGGTATATGCAGAAAAAAATATATTCAGTTTGCAACCCGATGGAGGTCAGTATAGATGGACTAATACAACAAGTCCCACACACAGCTAGAAGCCCAATATTTTTTCAGAGGTAGATGCAGAAAAAAATATATTCAGTTTGCAACCTGATGGAGGTCAGTATAGGTGGACTAATAGAACAAATCCCACACACTGCTAGAAGGCCAAATATTTTTTCAGAGCTAGATGCAGAAAAAAATTATATTCAGTTTGCAACCTGATGGAGGTCAGTATAGATGGATTAATAGAACAAGACCCACACACAGCTAGAAGCCCAATATTTTTTCAGAGGTAGATGCAGAAAAAAATTATATTCAGTTTGCAACCTGATGGAGTTCAGTATAGATGGATTAATAGAACAAGACCCACACACAGCTAGAAGCCCAATATTTTTTCAGAGCTAGATGCAGAAAAAAATTATATTAAGTTTGCAACCTGATGGAGGTCAGTATAGATGAATTAATAGAACAAGACCCACACACAGCTAGAAGCCCAATATTTTTTCAGAGCTAGATGCAGAAAAAAATTAGATTCAGTTTGCAACCTGATGGAGGTCAGTATAGATGGACTAATAGAATGATGCTATGCCCAAAAGATTTTACTTCACTAGGTGCAGTAAAAAAATTGGTATTCTATACACAGGTGGTATATCTTGCAACACAGATAGGCTACTCCACTGACTAACACACTCTGCAATAGGCCAAAAAGGATTAGCTTTGCTAGATTTAGCCAAATGCTGTGAAAAAAACTTGCACAGCACTGGCACAGACCTGCCTGGCAAAAACTGATAGGAACTGATGTAACCTAGTCCTGAAAAGGACTCCAATTACAATTAGTCTTTACTCCCACAACCTATCTATTTAAGAGCACAGACCTGCCTGATAAAAGTCGTAGGAAATGCTGTAACCTAGTCCTTAAAAGGACTGCAATCACAACTATTCCCTACTCCCAAGCTATCTGTATATTTGTGCGAAAATTGGCTTGAAATTAACAAGGTATAGCGCACACAGCAACAGCGGTGCCGTCTAACACGCAGCTGCAGCAGTGAGAAAATGGTGGCGACGGGGAAAATGGCTTGGTCTTATAGGGCAAGGACATGTGACATACACTGCCAATGACACATGCCCTTGCTTGTGTGAAAAAAAGCACTTCGCTCCGTGTGTGCGCTGCTGATAGGCTGACAGATTGCACCTCCCCACTTTAAATGCGGGAAAGAGAAAAAAAAAATGGAGATCTTCATTGTTCCTGCAGAGATCCATCCCCTGCCCCTCCCCCCACCCCGCTGTACACTCAAACTGCGTATTAACATTAATTTTCATCATTACTGAGAAAAAATCCAGTTATGATTTTGGTGCACGAACAGTTATCGAACATAACCTCGAACAGCCGAATTTTTCTCAAATTGTTCGTGTTCGCCGAACGGCTCGAACACCGCCCAAAACAGCTCGAATTTGAGATTGGCGAACAGTTCGAGTAGAACAACGCTCATCTCTAATCATTAGCTAGTGGAAAGTCAGGAGGCGGCTATACAGATTAGATGTTTGTCTGACTTTACCCTAATTTGTATGGGGGTCCTAAAAGATCTATTTGCTGTCCCAGAAACTAAAGGCACAAGAAGTCAGGATAAAACAAAAAAATAAATTACAATATATAAGCTATGCACAGTTACAGCACATTAAAATTTTTATTTGTGCCAGAAGATACACCTAATCCAAAAAAATCCTAGCAGCATTTACTAAAACTAAAAAAGATTCCTTTAGTTTAAAGGTCGATTAAAATAATTGGAGACCATTGTAAGATTTACTCTACTAAGACATGGGAGCTGTGCATTGCTTAATTCAATACCACAGCTTTCAGCTGAAGATATTTGATAATAAGATTTAAAAAAAGTGCAAAATTAAATATATTAAAATATAATCAAAGAAAAAACATCAGTCTCTGTGTTGTCTCTGTTTTTCACCCCAAACTAATAGTTTGGCTTCGCACATGTCATGAATGGTGTGGGCGCTAATGTGAATCCAATGCCAGGCTTGAGATTGAGATCTTCTCTGGAAATTCCTGGAGGCAGATAGAAAGTAAATGCTTGAAGAAGTCCAGTAAAAAATAGGAATAGTTCCATCTTGGCTAAGGCCTCCCCAGCACAAGCTCTTCTTCCTGTAGAAATGGGATTAGTGAGTTAACAATGTCATGTTGAAAGTAGATTTTGACCCTAACACTTGTAGTAATGAAATAAATTAGATATAATGCATACTTTCCAACTCTCTCTGCATGACTGGTAGTTTCCTGGAAAAAAGTAGACCTCCAGTAAGTCACCAGTAAGTCACAAAAGTTTCTTGGAAAAACCCCTGAAAAGCTATTTAGAAATGAATGCTGATCTTATGAGCTTAAGTACATGAGAGTATGACCAAGCAGCCTATGGTGACATTTTTAACTATTGGTTCCAACTCTTAAATGCACACATGCTTGGGGGATCTCAATCAAACAACTCTTCCTTGGTCAAGGTATTTTGTCAAAGGGTGAGAGAAGCAAACTGAATTCTTACCCCAAGTGAAGGAAAACACAGTGAAGGCTTTGGGACAAGTGCTGGCTGTCTTGGGGTTTTTGACACACAACTTTCCTTTTTTCCCTATGTACAATCACTCACTAGCTTATGTAATTTGCTTCCTCCTATTCATCTGTCTACACATCCTCCATGCATCCAATAGCACACGGTAACTGCGCTTGAATAGATACTGACTGATGATGGGATCATACAGTTTTATGAAAACCCTTATCTATTATAATGAGGGCTGGACCGTACATAACAAGCACGTGCACCTATTGTGTCCCCCTATTTCCTTATAGATTGTAAGATTGCAAGCAGAGCCATCACTACTCCTATAACAATTGAACTGTGTGTTACTTTGTACAGGTTTTATTGTGCCTACATGTCCCTGCTTAATTGTAAAACGCTGTGTAGCATCGGCGTCTCTGCCCCCTGCTAGGCAGAGATGCCATCCCACTCACCTCCTCGCTCCCCGCGCTCCCCGCTCTGCGTTCTCCAGTGCTCCTCTTCCTGCTGCAGGCGCGCGCAGCTCCCCGGGGACTGTTCTTAGGGCGCGCGCGCTTCCTCCCTCTTAAAGGGGCCGAGCGCACCGTCCTAAGGAGTCCCCGGCCAATAGCCGAGGATCCTCCCATATATAAGGCACCTCCTCCAAAATGGAGGTGCCCGAGCAAAAGTTGTTGCACAGTGTTTCTGACCTCTGCTTCAGCCCTCAAGTCCGGCTGCTAGCCTGACTACCAGTCTTGCCCTCCAGCCTGTTACCTGCCTGTTACCTGCCGTGCCTGCCAGCCCGCTCACCTGGGAGCACTTGCCTGTTACCTGCCTGTTACCTGCCGTGCCTGCCAGCCCGCTCACCTGGGAGCACTTGCCTGTGTCTGCCTGTTACCTGCCGTGCCTGCCAGCCCGCTCACCTGGGAGCACTTGCCTGTGTCTGCCTGTTACCTGCCGTGCCTGCCAGCCCGCTCACCTGGGAGCACTTGCCTTGACCACCTAGAGACTCCTGCCGTCACTTGCCGTGACCACCTGCCAACCCACCTAGAGACTCCTGCCGTTACTTGCCATGTCTACCTGATAGCCTACCTGGAGGCTTCCGCTCGCCAGCCTGCCTGCTGTGCCTACCTGCTATTCCTGTTAGTCCCTGCCATCTGTACCGTGGGAGTCACCTGCTCCCTTACAAGGTCGTCTCCAGAGTAGCACCTGGCCCCTCGGCTCGGTCCCTCCCTGGTCACGGAGTCGTTAGCCGCCGTACGACCAGGGTCAGTCCGGGTTGATTCTTAGTTACGCCCCTCTTGGTCCCTCCTTGCACCGTACCACAGAAGTTCCACCCCCCGTACCCGTAACACGCTGCGGAATATGTTGGCGCTATGTAACAAAAATTATTATTATTACTCTAAGATATATTGCAAAAAAATTATAAAGTGTTCATGCATATGCTGAGCATCTTAATAAGACCATAGAACATTTTTTATATTTTTGGAGAACAAAATATGAGATTTAGAAAACATATTTTTTTCCTCGTAAAATATAGTCGTTCTGTTAGTGAGTGTTTTGTCAGTTGAGTGACATGTAAGATGATTTGATTTTTCATCTTAATGGTCCTCATTACTTACCTACTGAGAACGGCATAAATGCATCACTTCGGACAAATTTCCCATTTTCATCCAAGAAGTGATTTGGATTGAAATCATAGGGAGTTTTCCATTGATTCTTGTCGTAGAGTACTGATGTCAGGAATGGAATAACCTCTATACCCTGTGAATAACAATAACCAAATATCTTTTTCATGATATACATTTAAAAAATGTGAGATTATTGGGATGGTTGTGGACCCCATAGCAGTCCATTTTAATAATAGGTAAATACATACAGTGCTTGAGCATAAAGACAATTTTTCATAAACTCACTTTTGGGATGAGGTAACCATGCAAATACACATCAGTTGGAGTTGAGCGTGACACGTTCAACGGGATAATATTGCCAAACCTTTGAATTTCATGTATTACTGCATCAGTATAAGGCATTTTCCTTCGATCTTCAACTGTTGGCAGTTGTCCTGGTTTAATATGTGTTTTAATTTCCTCCTGTACCCTTGCTATAAAGCAAAAGAAAACATATTGTGCTATATTTTGTACTAGCAAAACAATACTAATGCATTTAATCAATAGATTATAGTCTTTTATTATGACTTGTATCGGCTGTCAGTAAGTGCAGGGGCATGGTTACAGCTGCCGCTCACTATGTACTGAGGAGTGACTGAAGACATGCCTCTATGACTAAAAGCCAGAGGCTGCTGAGAGGAATAAAGTTAATTTTCTCCCAGTAGCCGAGCTTTCAGTGCAGCAGCCGAGCAGCTTTAGAATATTGTTTAAATGGAGTGGAGATCAAGCATGGGCACTGCTGCTCCATTCATTCTCTATTGGACTGCTGGAGATTACATCAAGAATTCCCAGTATACTCTTTCATGTAAAAAAGTTCTACATTTTTTTTTCATTGGGTATGATGAAAAGCTATTTAAGGTGAAATTTAAATGTCACACTCCACGAAAAATCACATGTCCCCTCTGTCTAGGGTGGGTGGTAACACCATCCTAGAAAATAAGAAAATGTAAAGCATGCAAAAAATGCAAAAAATATATACTAGAATTACTTCAACTTAAATGATAATTTGTATATACAATTATAGTAAAACCTGCTTGAGATAACCACCCAAAATTACACCTACAGGCGTGGTCATCAAAAAGATGGCCATTATACAGTACTAGATGGTGGCCCGATTCTAACGCATCGGGTATTCTAGAATATGTAAGCGGCCGACCGGGCACAATTAGCAGAGCGGTGTTTAAATTTGGCGCCAATCTCGTTGATTGGACGCGTCCGGCATCCGCGACCAATCAGCAGAGCGTTGTTTAAATTTGGCGCCAAGGTCGCTGATTGGTTGCGGCTGGCGGGGTTTAAATTTGGCCCCAATACTGCTGACTGGTCATGGCCAACAACCGCGACCAATCAGCAGAGCGGTGTTTAAATTTGGCACAAAAAACGAAGATTGGTCGCGGCCGGTGGTTGCGACCAATCAGCAGAGTGAGGTTTAAATTTGGCGCCAATACTGCTGACTGGTCACAGCTGACAACTGCGACCAATCAGCAGAGCGGTGTTTAAATTTTGCGCCAATACTGCTGATTATTCTCGGCCAGCGACCGCGATCAATCAGCAGAGCGTTGTTTAACTTTAGCGCCAAGATCACTGATTGGTCGCGCTCTCCGCACGCGACCATTCAGCGAATCGTATTGGTGAGGAGCGGGGAGCGGAATTGTATTAGTGAGGACCGGGGAGCGCCGCTGCCTGTGCGGGTACTTCCGCTGCGAGAACCCGGGACATGAGCGGGCGCTCGGAGCAGAAGTATCCCGACTCGCAGTGCCACTCCCCGGTCCTATCGGCATGGTGTTACAAAGGTCCGGACATTTGTGTTAAAAATCGCTGATTGGTCGCGGGCGCTGTCCGCGACCAATCACCGATTTGGGCGCCAAATTTAAATAGCGTCCGCGACCAATCAGCACAGCGGTGTTTAAATGTGGAGCCAAGATCAGTGATTGGTCGCGGCCGACATTTGAATGTGGCGCCCAAATCGGTGATTGGTCGCGGGCAGCGTCCGCGACCAATCAGCACCGTAGTGTTTAACTTTTGCGGCAAGATCCGTGATTGGTCGCGGGCCAAGACCGCGACCAATCACCGATTTGTGCGGCACTTTTAAATAGCGGCCGCGACCAATTGGATGTCAGCGCCGCTCCCCGGTCCTCCCTTCACACCCTAGCCGCATGGATGTCAGCGGCGCTGCCTGTGCGGATACTTCCGCTGCGAGAACCCGGTACATGAGCGGGCGCTCGCAGCAGAAGTATCCCGACCCGCAGCGCCGCTCCCCGGTCCTCCCTTCACACCCTAGCTGCTGATGTCCCCACAGTATCCGCATGCTGTTACAAAGGTCCGGACATTTGTGTTAAAAATCGGTGATTGGTCGCTGGCGCTGCCCGCGACCAATCACCGATTTGGGAGCCAAATTTAAATATCGGCCGCAACCAATCACCGATCTTGGCTCCACATTTAAACACCGCTGTTCTGATTGGTCGCGGCCGATATTTAAATTTGGTGCCCAAATCGGTGATTGGTCGCTGGCACTGCCCGCGACCAATCACCGCTCACCGATTTTTAACACAAATGTCCGGACCTTTGTAACACCATGCGGATACTGTGGGGACATCAGCGGCTAGGGTGTGAAGGGAGGACCGGGGAGCGGCGCTGCGGGTCGGTATACTTCTGCTGCGAGCGCCCGCTCATGTCCCGGGTTCTCGCAGTGGAAGTACCCGCACAGGCAGCACCGCTGACATCCTTGTGGCTAGGGTGTGAAGGGAGGACCGGGGAGCGGCGCTGACATCCAACTGGTCGTGGCCGCTATTTAGATCTGCCGCACAAATCGGTGATTGGTCACTGTCTTGGCCCGCGACCAATCACTGCTTTTGGCGCCAAAGTTAAACACTATTTTGCTGATTGGTCGCGGACGCTGACCGTGACCAATCACCGATTTGGGCGCCAAATTTAAATATCGGCCGCGACCAATCACCGATCTTGGCTCCACATTTAAACACCGCTGTGCTGATTGGTCGCGGCCGATATTTAAATTTGGCGCCAAAATCGGTGATTGGTCGCGGGCAGCGTCGGCGACCAATCAGCACAGCGGTGTTTAAGTTTTGCGCTAAGATCAGTGATTGGTCGGGTCTGAAGACCGCGACCAATCATCGAATCGTCTTGGTGAGGACCGGGGAGCGGCGCTGCCTGTGCGGGTACTTCCACTACGAGAACCCGGGACATGAGCGGGTGCTGGCAGCAGAAGTATCCCGACCCGCAGTGCCGCTCCCTGGTCCTCCCTTCGGCATGGAGGTCAGCGGCGCCGGCGGTCCTTCCGCTGCTACCGGCCGGGAGATGAGCGTCTCGTGCCGCTCATCTCTCGGATGCATCTCTGTCCCGCAGATGGGTCCGGCGGTCCTTCTGCTGGTACCGGCCGGGAGATGAGCGCCTCGCGCCGGTCATCTCCCGGCTGCATCGCCGCTGAGCTCCGTCCCGCAAATGAGCCGCTAACGGCCGCCATCTTTTTTCAGAAATCCCGCGGCGCTGATTGGCCGCTGGCGGACCAATGAGCTACACGGGATTTCCTGGACAGACAGACACACAGACAGACAGACAGAGAGACGGGATAAGACGATTATATATATAGATATGGAATATGATGGAAAAGTGAATAAATAACAGAAAATCTGAGTAAAGTGGTAGCCTTCAGAAAAAGGTGATTTGATGGATTTAGAGACTGTAGCTCTACAGTTCAACTACAGTCTTATATAACTTTTAAAAATACAGCAAGAATTACTTTGAATCTCCGGATACTTCAACATCAATAAAACTCCCCAGCGGATCGTTGTAGATGTAGTTTCAGTTCCAGCACCGAAGAGATCCAGGACGCAAGTAAGTAGATTTTCTTCATTAAAATGTGTCTGAGCTTTGTTTTTTTCCTTAAAATACATAACACAAATATTCCCCATGTTACTATAATCAGCTGGTTCCAAGGCAATTAACACTTTCTTCTGTTTCTTATGTGGTAGGCATTATCCCCTTTTGCTTAACATTTTTTCATCTGAAATAGTAAGTTTGTCACAGTAATGTTCTCATGACTATAGCTGCCTGAATGGGAAGTACTAAGGCAATCTACTATATAATTGTCTTATCCCGTCTGTCTGTCTGTCTGTCTGTCCAGGAAATCCCGCGTCGCTCATCGGTCCGGCAGCGGCCAATCAGCGCCGCGGGATTTCAGAAAAAAGATGGCGGCCGTTAGCGGCTCATCTGCGGGACGGAGCTCAGCGCATGGATGTCAGTGGCGCTGCCTGTGCGGATACTTCCACTCCAAGAACCCGGGACATGAGCGGGCGCTCGGAGCAGAAGTATCCCGACCTGCAGCGCCGTTCCTCCCGTCACACCCTAGCCGCTGGCAGTAGAAGTATCCCGTCTCGCAGATGGGTCCGCTCCCCGGTCTTCCCTTCACAACCTAGCCGCTGATGTCCCCACAGTATCCGCATGGTGTTACAAAGGTCCGGACATTTCTGTTAAAAGTCGCTGATTGGTCGCTGGCGCTGGCCGAGACCAATCACTGATTTGGGAGCCAAATTTAAATATCGGCCGCGACCAATCACCGATCTTGGCTCCACATTTAAACACCACTGACTGATTGGTCGCGGACGCTATTTAAATGTGGCGCCAAAATCGGTGATTGGTCGCGCCCAGCGTCGGCGACCAATCAGCACAGCGGTGTTTAAATGTGGAGCCAAGATCGGTAATTGGTCGCGGCCGATATTTATATTTGCCGCCCAAATCGGTGATTGGTCGCAGTCAGCGTCCGCGACCAATCAGCACAATAGTGTTTAACTTTGGCGCCAAGATCAGTGATTGGTCGCGGGCCAAGACAGCGACCAATCACCGATTTGTGCGGCAGATTTAAATAGCGGCCGCGACCAATTGGATGTCAGCGCCGCTCCCCGGTCCTCCCTTCACACCCTAGCCGCATGGATGTCAGCAGCGCTGCCTGTGCGGATACTTCCACTCCGAGAACCCGGGACATGAGCGGGCGCTCGCAGCAGAAGTATCCCGACCCGCAGCGCTGCTCCCCGGTCCTCCCTTCACACCCTAGCCGCTGATGTCCCCACAGTATCCGCATGGTGTTACAAAGGTCCGGACATT
Organism: Phyllobates terribilis; assembly: GCF_046119375.1. Classification (NCBI taxonomy): domain Eukaryota; kingdom Metazoa; phylum Chordata; class Amphibia; order Anura; family Dendrobatidae; genus Phyllobates; species Phyllobates terribilis. The sequence goes on along the minus strand of NW_027362769.1, from coordinate 343,096,716 downwards.
TGTGTTAAAAATCGATGATTGGTCGCTGGCGCTGCCCGCGACCAATCACCGATTTGGGCGCCAAATTTAAATATCGGTATGACAGTTGTGCAGGTAGTACCATCTATAGCGCATGAAACTAGCTCCTGTTCTTCCTCCTCCTCCTCTTCCTCATTGTCACCCAATCCATGTGAGGCTGGGCTGTGTGTAATCACCCTGTATGGTTAATTGCTCCATCTTATCGTGCTCCGCCTGCAATGCATCCTCTTTGATTGTGAGTAGAGAGCATTTCAGAAGACAGAGAAGCTAGATGGTGATGCTAATTATGGCATCATCGCCGCTCACGATCTTGGCGGATTCCTCAAAGTTTTGGAGGATCGTACATATGTCTGACATCCATGTCCACTCCTGAGGTCTTATGTGTGGAGTCTGAGCTGAATACTGATGGCCTTGTTGATGCTGGTACTCAACAACTTCCCTCTTCTGCTCACAAATCCTTCCTAATGTCTGCAGTGTAGAGTTCCAATGCTTTGGGTCATGACACACCAGTCTGTGAAGATGCAAATGCTGCTGAAACACGGCAAGGGCGGCGGAAGCTGTAGGTGACTTTCTAAAATGGGCTCACAGGCGGCGTACTTTAACAAGCAGATCCAGCAGCTCTGGGTAGGATTTGAGAAACCGCTGAATGGTACATGTGTGAGCTCCCCTTGCCTCAGAGCTGCCACCAAGTTCCGGCCATTGTCACACATGACCATGCCTGGCTGTAGGTTCAGAGGGGTGAGCCACAGATCTGCCTGCTCTTTCAGAGCTGTCCACAACTCTTCAGCATTGCGTGGTTTGTCACCTAAGCATATTAGCTTCAGTACAGCCTGTTGCTGCTTGGCCGAGGCAGTGCTGCAGTGTTTCCAGTTTGTGACTGATGTGGTTATTTTGGAGATGGAGGCTGAAGAGGAGGAGGAGGCTGAGGAGGATGAGGTACAGAAGCTGTAGACTGTGGGGGCAACCCTGATTGACATAGGGCCCGCAATCCGTGGCGTTGGGAGGATGTGTTCCATCCCAAGATCCAACTGGGTCCCGGCTTCCACTTTGTTAACCCAGTGTGCTGTCAGCGAGATGTACCATCCCTGCCCACAAGCACTTGTCCACGTGTCCGTGGTTAGGTGGAATTTCCTGTAACTGTGTTGTTGAGGCCATGGCTAATGTTTTGGGACATGTGCTTGTGTAATGCAGGGACGGCACACTGGGCGAAATAGTGGTGGCTGGGGACTGAGTACCGAGGAACGGCCGCCAACATAAGGCTGCGGAATGCTTCCATCTTCATGAGCATAAAATGCAACATTTCGAGCGCAAGCAGTCTCAAAATGTGGGAATTTAGTAGTGTGGCTTGTGGGTCGTTGGCTGCATATTTGTGCTTACATTCCAAGGACTGGGGTATGGACAACTGACGTGGACATGCTTCCTGATGCTGCTACTTGAGAGTGTGCAACTCTAAGGGGGAAGACCGGGGTGTAAGTACTTTCACAACAAGTCATCTGGAACTGCCTGGGCCGTGCCTCTGGTTGCAGGGGGAAGACAGACTGCGAGCACAGTAGTCAGGTGACCGGGAAGCTGGAGGCGTGTCCAGAGCCTGAGCTCAGGGGTCAGGTGACCGGGAGCTGAAAGCGTGTCTAGTAAGAGGGAGAAAAAGGAGTTTTGCACGGGAAAGCAGAGAGTTGTCAGTTGGGGTCAAGCCCCGCTAGAGGGAGAAGAGACGCACGGTCCGTGGAGCCGAGCAAGTGAGGTGCAGTGTTATGGACTAGGGGCTCAGCGGGTCAAACTGGAGACCACCCGCTGCCGCCAGAAGAAGGAGCATTGTTTAGGCGGGGAAGCCAGAATAAAACAACACTGGCATCAGCCGGCAACTGCCTTGTGGGGAATAAGAGTCAGCTAAGTGTAAAACTGTTGATAACAACCATGTCGACTCTGCTATATCTAGCCAAACTGTGAATTGTCTGTTGCCTGCTACTCCCCTTGTTGTCCCCATATTTCCCTATATTTCCCCTGTTTCTCCCTGCGTGGAGATTGACCCTGTTACAATAAATCCCCCCTGTTTATTAACCCTGTACTGGCTGCTCTGTGTTTCTGTGTCACTGCATCTAAAATACCTGTGTTACACAACGACAGGTGCACAGGTGCAGGTCAGGAGGCATCTTCACATACACCATGCACAGGGGATTTTCTTGCATGTACAACAACAGAAAAAGCAGTTGTGTCACCCACAGACACTGTTCCTGGACCCTGGGGTTCGTCCCACAAAGTCGGGTGCTTTGCTGTCATGTGTCTGATCATTCTGGTGGTGGTTAGGCTGGTAGTTTTGCCATTCCTGTTGATACTGGTCTGGCAGGTGGTGCAAATGGCCTTTTTTGGGTTATCAGCAGAGTGTTTAAAAAACAACCAGTCTCGGGAAGACCTAACAGTTGTACTGGCAGCTTCCTTCCTGTTGCTGTTAAGGAGAACGGTTACCTGTCTTCTGTCTGTGACCACCACACAACTTCTTCCTGCCTTTTGGGGTGCTCTGCCTCCCTCCACTTGTGTGCTGCTGTCCTCCCTCTGTATGTCCTCCAGCCAGGTTGGGTCAGTTACTATTTCATCCACCACTCCATCTTCCACTTCCACACCTTGGTCCTCCTCCTGACTTTCTGGTAATTGTGTCTCATCATCGTCCACCTCTTGTGACACTTTCCCACCATCGCCTTTGTGTGACCATGGCTGCTCAAATATTTGGGCATCGCTACATGCAATCTCCTCTTGCCCCGCATCAAGTGGACCGGGCAAGAGGCCTGAATCTATAAATGGAAAAGTGAAAAGCTCTTCGGAGTGGCCAAGTGTGGAATCAGTTGTCTCTGGGCACTCGGCATGGTAGGAGGAAGGATCAGGGTGAGGAATATGCAGTCGAGACTCAAGGCTACTGAGACTTGACCATGTGGAAGACAGGGTGGTCCTGGTGGTGACTAAGTGACTGGAAGCATTATGTTCTATCCAACCAACAACCTTTTCACAATTCCCTTTGTTCAGTAGTGGTGTTCTGCGGCCCCCTATTAATTGGGACAGGAAGGTCAGGCGAAAAGATGTGGGTGTTTGTTGTGGCACAATTTCAGCTTGCCCACAGCCTCAGCCACTGCATCCACCTTCACCATCACCATCACGTCCAGTTCCCCGTCCCTTGCCACGTGCCTTGCCCATTTTAAATGGAGGACAGAATCTTCCATGCCCACTATAAATGGCTGAATTTGGAGCGAAGTTATATGTGATCCGTGTGACAGAGAAAACACAGTTTTAAATAGCTGGCCTGTAGGTAACTCTTTTTAACAGAAAACTGGTGTCAATAGCTTCACTGACACACTGAAACAAATTTTTAATTGAGGCCAGAAATGGCAGTATTTTCTGAAAACTTATATGTGATCCGTGTGACGAAGAAAACACAGTTTTAAATACCTGGCCTGTAGGTAACTATTTTGAACAGCAATCAGGTGTCAACTGCTTCACTGACACACTGGAACTAAATTTTAATGGAGGCCAGAAATGGTAATATTTTCTGAAAATGTATATGTGATCTGTGTGACGGAGAAAACACAATTTTAAATACCTGGCCTGTAGGTAACTATTTTTAACAGCAAACTGGTGTCAATAGCTTCACTGACACACTGAAACAAAATTTCAATGGAGGCCAGAAGTGGCAATATTTTCAGTGCAATTATATGTGGTACGTGTGACGGACAAACCAAAGTTTTAAGTAGCTCGCCTGTAGGTAACTATTTTAAACAGCAAACTGGTGTCAATAGCTTCACTGATACACTGAAACAAAATTTCAATGGGGGCCAGAAATGGCAATATTTTCAGTGCAATTATATGTAATCCGTGTGACGGACAAACCATAGTTTTAAATAGCTGGACTTTTAGCGCTGTTTTATGGAAAGGACTTGGCTGTATTCTGCAGTGCCAACAAGCAAATGGCGCAGAAAAACTGTGTTCTCTGGATTGCTTTTTAAGCAAATAATCCAAAAAAAATTATTCCTTGCCCTTGAGACCTGGGCCTTTGTCTAGAAATGTCTAACAGCAGCAGCAGACAGAACTGGAATTGAGTCTCTTGTGCCATATGCACTCCAGTCTGCTATATACACTGACTGGCTGCATTTATACACTGCCTGCCTGATATGTCTGCAGATGTATTAGTCCTCAGAAGGACTGTTTGTTGAGATGGATATGTGTAATATACTTCTGTTCTACCTACACTACCTAATAAACAAGCACATCTCTCCCTAGCTCAGCAGCACCTCTCCCTACACTGTCTTATTCCGGAGTGACTGTGACGAGCACGGCGGCGCCAGGTCTGATATAGACCTGATGATGCTCTGCGGCCAGCCAATCACTGTAATGCCACAACCAACATGGCTGCGGCATTACAGTGAGTGGCAGCCAATCCCTGCATGTTCATTGGCTCTGTAAAGCCCGCCAATCATGCAGGGAGGGGACCTGAGCTCCTGCCGAGCAACCCCGGAAATACTGGGCGAGCGCTAAGCATCTCGAGCAGTGAGATGCTTAAGCGAGCATCGAGCAGTAGCAAGCATGCTTGCTCATCACTAGTAATTACCAAGATTGTAGCCTCATTGGGAAGCTGTAACCATTATGTGAATTGCTTCATATTCAGTGAACATCTGTTCTTATCACATATTGAAGATCCTGTGCCTTACTCAACCAAAATGGCATAGTTAGCGCAATTTTGCAGTCTGTATTGACTTAGACCACTCGAAACAGGGGAAAGAGGTTACACAGCATAAAGTGGAGAAAATTCAGTCAGTTTTAGGACCCTGCAGAGGAAGAGTTTGTGAGATCCATCCAAAAGTGAAGGGAAATGACTTGGTTATTTTACCTGTGTTTTTAAAGAACAGAAGACCCATTGGGAGCGTTAGAACATGGGAGCTGTTAAAAGGGCTGTCAGCAAAGCAGTTCAGCAGCAGGGGACTGTGACCTACTTTCACAGCAACATGGACTCTGTTGTTCCTCTGCGGTCAATCAAGGCCAGAGAGCTACCACAGCCAAGAACAGAAGGACAAAGTAGCACCATGTTTTTGTCAAGGTTGGCGCTAGTTTTCAGACTCTCTTTGGCAGTAGTCACTGATCATGGCTGCGCCAAAAACAGCACATACTCAGTAACTAAAGTTACTGATTTACACAGATTTTTTAAGCATACAACATAACATCTAGATTAACTGTTTTCTGGATGTTTCTTGTATTGAGTATTGTCTAGCCACAGGTATCCAGTCATTCATGAAATTAAAGTGAACCTTTTACTAAGAATATGCCTTTGATTTTTTCTCCCGGTGTCACCCCAAAGTCGAGAGCAGAGGTGGAATCAGGCAGCAGAGCCTGTTTCTACTGTTGATCAATCAAGAAGCAGGGGCAATGCTGGTGGAGAGAAGAAAAGAGGAGACAAGGACTGCAAGTGCACTGATATGCCTACCACGGAACTCGTAAGCCTAATTTCCATATGAATAAAACATTCATTTTATTGCAACTGAGCACCAGAAAATGACAGAAAAGGTATCCCTGAAAGTTTGTTTCCCTGCCCTAATCTGCAGTACCTTAGCTACGTAAGTATATTCTTACTGACAGGTACCATTTATGTAAGAAAATTATGAAAAAGACCAAAAATATTAACATTTGAGAGTCCTCAGTGGTTGATACCTTTTAATGGCTAACTGAAAAGATGATAACAAATTGCTAGCTTTCAAGACTACTCAGGCCTCTTCATCAGGCATAGAATAACACAAAATCCGAAGAGTCACATAGTGATACACAACAAGGCACAAGAATAATGCAATAGATGAGACAAGTGACGTGAAGCAGAACTAGTATGGGAGAGGGAGAAAGAGTTGTGGCCGTAAATATTGGAGCAGTTCATAGATAAGGAGTATGAAAGTTTTATTGTCTTGTGATTGAGGTCTGATCCATGGTTGTGATGCCTCCACAGTTCTGAGGAACATATTCCTTAGTTGATGTATATGATCTCAATCACAGGTAGTGTTGAGCCACCCCCGTAGTGTTCGAGTTCGGTTCGGTTCGTCGAACACCCGTGTGTTCGCCGAACTGTTCGTCGAACTGTTCGTCGAACACCTTCGAACACCGTTAAAACCAATGGCAGGCAAACAAAAACACATAGAAACACATAGAAAACACCTTCAAAGGTGTCCAAAAGCTGACAAACTGCTCAGAAGACACAACTAACACATGGAAAAGTGACAAGTACATATAGTCATGCGAAAAGAAAAGAGGTGGAGGAGTAAAAGGAGGGGGAGACACAGATATAGGCATGTCATGCCCTTCTAAAATCCAAAAAGTGAGAAGCCGAGACGGCCAGTCCGCTCCTGCCCGTGCCACCTCCGTGTCGCCGGGTTTGTGCCAGAGCCGCGGTGAACCCTGACGGCCAGCCCCCCTCTCCCAATACTGGTGCCTGTCCGCTGGTGGGTCGAGAGAGCCCCCCTGTGGTGGAGGCAGATCTAAGCTTTTTAATTTAAATTGTCCCTCTAATTTGAATGAATACACTTTAAATCCATTTACAAGGATCTATTGGAGGGCAAGTCTCATGCCAGCAGCCGCGTAATTCCAGCTCCAGTAGCGTCCACTAAAGCTGCTGCAGTTAAAAAGCTTTTATAAGGATCGAGCTCGGCTGTCCACCGCAAGGCATCCTAGTGCCAGTCCCAGTCCCAGCCCCTATGCCTTGGGGTGCCTCCTGATGCTCTTCACTAAGTATCCCGTGGTACCGAAGCATTTCCTTTGAAAAAATTAAGTGTCCAAACTACAGGTGGTGTAGCTTGCTTAACAGCCGGGATAATCCGCTGACTAGCAGACACTGCTACTAGGCACAAAGTATTTCCTGGGCTAGATGCAGTTAAAAATTTGTAAGTAGATACTCTCGTTGGATGCTGAGAAAGCATTCCATAGAGTCTCCTGGCACGCCATATATGATTCTCTTAAAAAGCTTGGGGTAGGGGTCTAGGGGACCCTTTTATAGCCAAAATCACGGCCCTGTATCACAATACGTCACCTAGGCTGAAGATAAATGGAACTGTAGCACCGAGGGCTCGGTTGCTACAGACGTATTGCACCTCACCCAGAGGTGTGATATCTCACTCTCAGATAAGGATGGAGTGTGGATCAGGACCCGACACCTGCATGCATTACACCACATTGCCGTGGGGCAGGGCGACCAATATGCCCCTGAGATGGGCACGACAGTCCCTGTCCCTGGCTGGAGTGGGGGGAGGGAACACTGAGGAAGGGGAACCCTGCAGTGCAGGAGCAGGGAGGAAGCAGTTCCTGGGTGCATTGAGAAGGGAGTATAAAAGGTGGGCACCATCTTAGTTCAGTGCAGAGAAGTCTGAGCAGAAGTGGCAGGGAGCAGGGGCTCTGCATGAGCTCTGCTCCGGAGGCGGGCCTAGTAACAGAGGCCCAGGCCTGCAAGAGGGAGAAGGAAGGAAGAGGAGCGGAGAAGGCTCCAGGAACGAGGAATGAAGGGATCCCAGGGGTGCGGACGGGCGAGTCGCCACCGCACGCCCGAATCCACCTGCGTGGAGGGGTCAGGCCAAAGGGGGAGACCGGTCCCCGAACTAGTGGAGGTAGGAAACGACCCTCAGCTAGAAACCGGAGGCTCTGACATTTTATGTGGCGCAGCCCCTTGCTCCACCCGCTAGGAAGGCACCACATAGGGTCAGGGAAACTGGCGCCAAGTTTACCAAGAGGAGGCCCGAGGCAGCCGGACAGAAGTGTTGGTAAGAAAGGCCAGACAAAGGACACACAAAGGGGGTCCTGTGAAGCGCTCCAAAGTTATCTGGGAGTTGTCTGAGCCCCTCACCTGGTGAGCACAGTACGACGTGGGCAGCCGTTACCTGCAGACGTGGTCTGGATAATAAGAACTGTGAGTAAAGGCCCTGAACTGCATCACTGACTCCGTGTCGTTACTGCTGCTGCCCTGCACCATCACCCCCATCCTCCGCATACACTGCCCTGAGGCTATACTCCTCCCGTGGGGAGTTATGCTACGCTCTGCTGCACCCACAACACCAGCCTTAGCGGTCTGCCCTGTAGCGGCGGTTCACTCTGACCGCAATCCACGGGTGGCGTAGTCGGACATTTAAACATCAAAACCACATAAATAGTTCCGCCACTGGTTTGACCGCCCTGAGCCACGGAACCGGATCGCCGCCACGAAGACTACAACCACCAGCATCCACCAAAAAGGGTCCGGCTCCGGGTGTCCCAAGGCCCAGGGGGTGCGTCAGAACATTTTCATCACCTTTCACAATCACCAATGGGACAAGGCAGGGATGTCCTCTGTCCACTCTCTTATACATCCTAGTGACGGAGCACCTGCTCTCATCAATTCGCCATAACCCCAATATTAGGTGGATTGAGGTGGGAGGCACCGAGTACAAGTGCTCTCTATTTGTTGATGATGTCCTAGTATATATCACTCAATCACATATATCCATCCCTGCTGTTATGGCTGAAATAGATCACTTTGTTACATGGTAAAATTTTAAAATCAATGCAGCGAAGTCTGAGGCCCTCGATGTCTCCCTCCCTAAATCCATATAGGATTCCATCCAGTCCAACTTTCCCTTTGCCTGGTCCTCACAGGGTATCAAATACTTAGGAATTCCTATTCATAGAGACCTCTCCCATCTATGTTATCTTAATTTTGGGCCCTTTATTTAACAATTCCATACAGACCACGGTTGGCAAGTTGGAACTGTGAGATTCACTACGTGCACCACTGGTATTTTGTGGAAAAGCACATGTAAGATTCTGCAACAGTCTCTGCTGATACTCCTGCATGCGTGCATCCCTTTCTATGGCAGGAATAATTTCTGCAAATTTACTTTTGTACCGGGGATCTAACAGTGTGGCAACCCAGTAGTCAGGATTATTTCTAATTCTCACAATTCGAGGGTCATGTTGCAGGTAGTGCAGCAAGAAGGCACTCATGTGTGTTGCGCATCCAGGAGCACCAAGTCCCTGTTGTGTTGGTGGCGAGGTAACAATCATGCTTCCTTCCTCTGTCCTCTCCCCCCAACCTCGCACAACAGAAATGTGATCAAGGTCTCCCTCATCTGATGAGTCTTCCATCAGTTCGTCCTCCACTTCTTCCTGGGCTCCTGCACCTTCCTCACTAGTTTGGCTGCTACCATGCGCCCTGGTAAAATCATCTCCCCCACCCTCACATGCCTGCCGCCCTGGTGCTGCCGACCGTCTGGACCTTGCAGATGTTAGCCCTTCCGCATACAACTCCTCCTCCTCTACTTCCTCCACCTCCTCTTGTGCCACCACCTGACTCCGAATTCTGTTTAACATGTGCTCCAGCATGTAAATCACCGGAATAGTCATGCTGATAATGGCATCGTCAGCACTAAACATCTTCGTCGCCATTTCAAAACTGTGCAGAAGGGTGCATAGGTCCCTGATCTGAGACCACTCCTCCAGCGTGATTTGCCCCACCTCTGAATCTCGTTGGCCCAGGCTATACGTCAGAACGTATTGCACCAGGGCTTGTCGGTGCTGCCACAGTCGCTGCAACATGTGCAGAGTTGAATTCCACCGGGTAGGCACATCGCATTTTAGCCGGTGAAGTGGCAGGCCCAACGACTTCTGTAGAGATGTAAGTCGCTGAGCTGCGGGATGCGAACGGCGGAAGTGAGCACACAGCGACCGTGCCCTCTGCAGAAGGCCATCTAGTCTGGGATAGTGGGCTAAAAATTGCTGGACAACCAGGTTCAACACGTGAGCCATACAAGGCACGTGTGTGACATTGCCCCGGCGAAGGGCCGCACCCAGGTTTGCAGCATTGTCGCACACGGCCTTCCCTGGTTTCAGGTCCAGTGGAGACAACCATTCATGAAATTGGTTCTCCAGAGCTGACCACAACTCCTCAGCTGTGTGACTCACATTTCCCAGACATTTCAATGTAAAAACCGCCTGATGACGTTGAGCCCTACTGCCAGCATAGTAAGGAGGTGTGCAGGATCCCTTCTGCGCAGTTAGAAAGCTTGTGGCATGACCAGACAGGCTTTGGGTGCAGGTGGAAGACCGAGAGGAGGTTGAGGAGGCAGAAGCAGTGGAGGAAAAATGACATAAAGAGGATTGACGCACAACTCGTGGGGACGGCAAGACTTGGACAGCAGCCCCTTGTCCTGCTGTCACCATAGTTACCCAGTGCCCAGTCAGCGACATGTAACGCCCCTGTCCATGCCTACTCGTCCAAGTGTCTGTGGTGAAATGCACCCTGTCACACACAGAGTTTCTCAAAGAAGCGGTGATGTTGTGTGCGACATGCTGGTGGAGCGCAGGCACACCTTTCTTTGAGAAGTAGTGCCGACTGGGCATCTGGTACTGGGGCACTGCGACGGACATAAGGTCTCGAAAATACTCTGTGTCCACCAGGCGGAAAGGCAGCATTTCTGTAGCCAAGAGCTTGCAGATGGTGAAATTCAACCTCTTAGCTTTCTCATGGCTAGGAGGAAATGGTCTTTTACTTGTCCACATCTGAGGGACCGAGGGCTGGCTATTGTGCTTAGACGGGGTTGATAAGGGTGTCCCCGGCAAACTGCCGGTCTGTGAGGAAGATGCAGGCGGACATGTTAGGTTGCCTTGATCCAAAGGTGGTGCTATCGATGTCGGACAGCGCTCAAGACCAGCTGGTGTTACCACCTCCAAAGAAAATGATGACCTGCCAATCACGCTGGCTGTTGCGGGTAAAGAGGTGGCAGGTCTGCGCCCCAAAACAGGTGTGACTGCTGTCCCCCCAGTCACAGAGGATGAAGAGGCCGCGGATGCACAAGATATGGCAGACGGTGGTTGGCCCGGCCGGCTAGACCGCATTGTAGCACACTGAGCTTCCCACTGCAACTTATGCTTCATGTCCATGTGCCGGTTCATGCATGAAGTACTCAAACTATGTATTTTTTGGCCTCTACTTAGCTTTTGCTGACAAATGTTACAGATAACACGAGTTGGGTCATCTTTATCGATCTGAAAAAATGCCCAGGCTATGCAAGGCTTAGCACCCATGCGACCTGAAGAGCCACCACGACTTGTGGTGAGAGGCAGAGTTGTGTTTGAGGATGCAGTTGTTGACGTGCTTCCAGTACTACGTCTCTGTCCAGGAAGGCGCAACCTGACCTCGTCGTCACTAGCATCTTCCTCCACCTCCTCTGCTGACCTCATCTCTTGGCTGACTGTGGGTTGACAGTAAGTGGGATCTCCGACCTCATCATCATCACCCTGTGCGTTATCACACCCGTCGTCCTCAGAGCCAACCTGTTCCTGCCCTGACAAAAAACTAAAGTTGTCGCTCCAATCAGGTATTTGAGTCTTATCATCGTCTTCCTCATTGTCTCCACCAACAGGAGTTAGAGTTTGGGAATGAGGGTCTACATTATGGTCAGAACCTTCTGCGTCTGGTCCTGGATCCGACTCATAAAGATTCTGGGCATCAGTGCAGATCATTTCCTCGTCTGGATTCACAGAAGCGCTGGAGTCGACCTCTGATTCCCAGGCTATAGTATGAGTAAACAGCTCTGCAGACTCAACCATCTGTTCTACCTCATACTCAGACGGGCAGCTGGAGATTTGGGAGCTGTGAGGAAGCAAGTGCGATTTGGGTGACACCTTTGAGGACTGGAGTATTTGTGATGTTGAAGTTGATGTGGAGGAGAGCCCACTTAAAGGAGCACTTGATGTCCGTTGAAGCACCTGCTGTTTTTGTGCCTCATCTGGAATTTGTAGCGATTGGCGTGGCCGTAAGAAAGGGATCTTATCACATTGTCCGCTAAAAGAAGTAGACATTTTAGTTTGGCTGGAAGATGGTCTTTCTTCTGCACCTACCCCACGGACACAACCTTTTTTCCCCTTCCCAACACGCCTATTCCCCTTTCCACCAGCAGCAGGCCTTTTTCCACTCATTTTGGTGGTTAACTAATTCACAACTCTGGAGTTGTTTGCACAAAAAAACAATGGATGGTAACCGAGCAGAGCTGAGTGGCCAAACTGTGGTATTAGGCCAAAACTATTGGCTGGGTTAGATGCAGAAAAAAATTATTTTTAATTTGCAACCTGATGGAGGTCAGTATAGATGGACTAATAGACCAAGTCCCACACACCGCTAGAAGCCCAAATATTTTTTCAGAGCTAGATGCAGAAAATTTTTTTATTCAATTTGCAACCTGATGGAGGTCAGTATAGATGGACTAATAGACCAAGTCCCACACACTGCTAGAAGCCCAAATATTTTTTCAGAGCTAGATGCAGAAAAAAATTATTTTTAATTTGCAACCTGATGGAGGTCAGTATAGATGGACTAATAGACCAAGTCCCACACACTGCTAGAAGCCCAAATATTTTTTCAGAGCTAGATGCAGAAAAAAATTATTTTTAATTTGCAACCTGATGGAGGTCAGTATAGATGGACTAATAGAACAAGTCCCACACGCTGCTAGAAGCCCAAATATTTTTTCAGAGATAAATGAAGAAAAAAATTATTTTTAATTTGCAACCTGATGAAGGTCAGTATAGATGGACTAATAGACCAAGTCCCACACACTGCTAGAAGCCCAAATATTTTTTCAGAGCTAGATGCAGAAAAAAATTATTTTTAATTTGCAACCTGATGGAGGTCAGTATAGATGGACTAATAGACCAAGTCCCACACACCGCTAGAAGCCCAAATATTTTTTCAGAGCTAGATGCAGAAAAAAATTATATTCAATTTGCAACCTGCTGGACGTCAGTATAGAAGGACTAATAGAACAAGTCCCACACACTGCTAGAAGCCCAAATATTTTTTCAGAGCTAAATGAAGAAAAAAATTATTTTTAATTTGCAACCTGATGGAGGTCAGTATAGATGGACTAATAGACCAAGTCCCACACACTGCTAGAAGCCCAAATATTTTTTCAGAGCTAGATGCAGAAAAAAATTATTTTTAATTTGCAACCTGATGGAGGTCAGTATAGATGGACTAATAGACCAAGTCCCACACATCGCTAGAAGCCCAAATATTTTTTCAGAGCTAGATGCAGAAAATTTTTTTATTCAATTTGCAACCTGATGGAGGTCAGTATAGATGGACTAATAGACCAAGTCCCACACACTGCTAGAAGCCCAAATATTTTTTCAGAGCTAGATGCAGAAAAAAATTATTTTTAATTTGCAACCTGATGGAGGTCAGTATAGATGGACTAATAGACCAAGTCCCACACACTGCTAGAAGCCCAAATATTTTTTCAGAGCTAGATGCAGAAAAAAATTATTTTTAATTTGCAACCTGATGGAGGTCAGTATAGATGGACTAATAGACCAAGTCCCACACACTGCTAGAAGCCCAAATATTTTTTCAGAGCTAGATGCAGAAAAAAATTATATTCAATTTGCAACCTGCTGGAGGTCAGTATAGAAGGACTAATAGAACAAGTCCCACACACTGCTAGAAGCCCAGATATTTTTTCAGAGCTAAATGAAGAAAAAAATTATTTTTAATTTGCAACCTGATGAAGGTCAGTATAGATGGACTAATAGACCAAGTCCCACACACTGCTAGAAGCCCAAATATTTTTTCAGAGCTAGATGCAGAAAAAAATTATATTCAGTTTGCAACCTGATGGAGGTCAGTATAGATGGACTAATAGAATGATGCTATGCCCAAAAGATTTTACTTCACTAGGTGCAGTAAAAAAATTGGTATTCTATACACAGGTGGTATATCTTGCAACACAGATAGGCTACTCCACTGACTAACACACTCTGCAATAGGCCAAAAAGGATTAGCTTTGCTAGATTCAGCCAAATGCTGTGAAAAAAACTTGCACAGCACTGGCACAGACCTGCCTGGCAAAAACTGATAGGAACTGATGTAACCTAGTCCTGAAAAGGACTCCAATTACAATTAGTCTTTACTCCCACAATCTATCTATTTAAGAGCACAGACCTGCCTGATAAAAGTCGTAGGAAATGCTGTAACCTAGTCCTTAAAAGGACTGCAATCACAACTATTCCCTACTCCCAAGCTATCTGTATATTTGTGCGAAAATTGGCTTGAAATTAACAAGGTATAGCGCACACAGCAACAGCGGTGCCGTCTAACACGCAGCTGCAGCAGTGAGAAAATGGTGGCGACGGGGAAAATGGCTTGGTCTTATAGGGCAAGGACATGTGACATACACTGCCAATCACACATGCCCTTGCTTGTGTGAAAAAAAGCACTTCGCTCCGTGTGTGCGCTGCTGATAGGCTGACAGATTGCACCTCCCCACTGCAAATGCGGGAAAGAGAAAAAAAAATGGAGATCTTCATTGTTCCTGCAGAGATCCATCCCCTGCCCCTCCCCCCGCCCCGCTGTACACTCAAACTGCGTATTAACATTAATTTTCATCATTACTGAGAAAAAATCCAGTTATGATTTTGGTGCACGAACAGTTATCGAACATAACCTCGAACAGCCGAATTTTTCTCAAATTGTTCGTGTTCGCCGACCGGCTCGAACACCGCCCAAAACAGCTCGAATTTGAGATTGGCGAACAGTTCGAGTAGAACAACGCTCATCTCTAATCACAGGACAATAAAACTTTCACATTTATCTGCATGATCTCCCCATAGTGAATGCCTCAACAGTATTCTCCACAAGCACAGCATAATGACCCTACTGTACCCCCTGACAAAGAATGGTGACCCCATCACAGTATGATTCTCCAACAGTAATCCCCACACAGCCCTCCATGCAGTATAACTGGGCCCTGCAACACCTTCCATACAATATAATGTCGCTACATAGTGCTCCACCGATAATAACAACCCTACATAGTGCTTCATACAGTATAATGGCCCCACATAGTGATCCATACAGTATAATGCACTCACATAGTGTAGCATACAGAATAATGGGCCCACATAGTGCTCTGTACAGTATACAGTAATGGTCCCACATAGGGCTCCATACAGTATAATGGCCTCACATAGTGGTCCATACAGTATAATGGCCTCACATAGTGCTCCCTACAGTATAATGCCCTCACGCACTCACATAGTCTGCCATACAGTATAATACCCTCACATAGTGCTCCATACAGTATATGGGGCCCCACATTAAAAAATAAAAATACTCACCTTTGCCCATTCCCCCGCTGCTCCAATCTCTTCATGGTGTCTTCAGATCCTCTGCACATCTCGGTACCTCAGGCGCATTGTAATGACAACATTGCACCCGCTGCGCAGAGATGTCAGATGCAGAGGGGGATCATGGGCTCTCTATCATTGCTTTCAACTGTATTAGCATCTAAGATGCAGATATTGTTGAAAAAGTGACGTCGGGCGAGAGACCCGCTGGGTGTCACATTACAAATGTATTCACCCTGCGGGCCAGTGTGACGTCGGGTGAGATATTTGGTTCATGGGGCAAGAGTTTTACATATACGCTTTAGGGCCTGTGTCATCAAACTTGTGTCTCTTAAGTGTTTTCAAGTAATGAATGGATGTTTAAAACCCAATTTCAATTACATGACTGGCAAGATTTCAGGAATAACTTGTAATAATGTAAAAATACATACCAAAGAGATATACCAAGCGGAGGCTGTGTGGTTGTTTAGATAGAAGGTCCCAGCACCAATTAAACCCTTCTCATTTAGAATTGGTAGGTGGGTACCTGTGCAAGAAAGCCATCTCTAGAAGAACTGCACTATAATGGGAGAACCGTTAGTTATCCTGTGTCACCACTTGTATAATTATATGACAGGCGATGGCAATGATGAGTACAATTTCTGACTGCAGGGCTGGCTTTAGAAAGGGGGGGATAACTGGGCAATTCCCTCTACCAAGGTGCCTACTAGTTACACAGGAAGGCTCACTGAATCAGTACTTCAACCATTTAAAAATTAACTTTTAATATATACCTTAAAATAACCAATTTAAAACAACAACCACATTATCAGTGCAGAAAAATTGAAGGGGAGTGCCTTTCCTTATTACAGCACTGCCTGACCCTACCTTGCTGCGGAGGTTGTCACCTTATATCCTGCGCAATGGCGCCCCCCCCCCGCTTATCGACGACTCGCGCTACTTTCCCTATATCACCCTATAGTGACAAAAATACACAAAATGCAAAAGTGCAGAATATGAGGTAGAGACGTTGAAAAATATCGGCATACGGTAGAAAAAATATATCAGCAGCTCTGATCAGTACAATTTAGCAGCAGATATACAAGACGAAGAAGCAACACTATCCTGGGAATCAGCGTATAAAATTAATACATGAATGATAATAAGTTCATGTCCAAATGATTATAGATTAATTTCTTATAGAACATAATCAGTTAGGTCCAGGCTTAACATGTCTGGCCTCATCAGCCCAAGAACAAATTCAATAATTTCTAGATGACAAATAGACGATAACACAGGGTAACAGACTTTTGGACCTGGGGGCATGGATCTAGAATGCAAAATGTAGGTGAACATAACTCTGCAGACACAAATTGTGGGTGGAAAAAGTCTTCATAGCGGTCTGGGCCAGATGAAAAAGATGGTAAAAGTGAACAAGTCGAATTAGAAAAGATATTGGTTTTAGATTAGATTTATAACACAAACTGCAGAGAAACACTAATAATAGATCTATTGCCTCCCTATTCTACACTGTAGTGCATTAAAAATTGTAATATTGATCCCACACACACTTTTTTATACTGTCAGGACTGTTTTTATTGGCAGAAAATATTCCTAAACCTATGGTGCATCTTAAAGTCCATAAAATGCTGTTGTTTAGGATTGTGCTCTTCATCCTGAACAACCCTGGCAATGGCCTAGAGATCAGTGCTTCTGCTCTCAGCACAAGACCTTATGTGCTGACTGAATATGATGGTGTTGTTGGTAAAGTTGTTCAGCATTTACGATCTCACTTTTACTACTTTCGGCCACAGGGTCACAAGTCACCTAAAACCAACCGTGACCGACTAGATAGTAAAATCCTCAGATGTACCCAGAATAATTGATATCACACCCCTTTTGAACATATATAGGAAAATTAAGGTAACATATGCATCATTACCGCACCTGTTCCTGCTTCATAAGATATGCATCGATATATCCTGTGATGTCATTTGCATCTAAATCCGATCGTCGATTCATCGAACATTGGGAAATAAATCCTCTCAGATCTTTTACGTTCTGCTGTAGTTTCTTATGTAGGCCAAGGAGTGATCCGAGGAAGGGATAATAATTATACAGCTGTGGAAATCAACAGTACCTCATTAGATATTCTTGCAACAAAAAGTACAGACCAGTTCAATAATGGTGTATACTGGGAATAGCTCGGCCAGCCAGTGGATAGCGCTACACCCTACATCACTAAGAGCCTAGGTTAGAATCCAGCCAAGTGTAATCTCTGAATTGGGCCCAGTTCAGTTTTTTGTTTCTACATGACTTTTATCAGTGTAGTGAATCCAATTTTTATCCAGTTTTCGGCAGTGTGGATGGATTTTTTTCTACTATTCTCGCGTGTCATCCACTTTTTCATATGAGAAAAAATCAGATTGAGGTTTCCTAAGCGTCTACTAGCATTAGTCAGTCAAAAATGAACACTGCACAAATTCACTGAAATCGATAAGTTTTGTCAGCAAGATAGATCCAAATCGGACATGACTTTGTGTATATGAAAAAGGCCATAGACTATAATAGGTATGCGTTCTATCTGCAAAAAACAACAAGCAATTAAAAAAACACAAAACATGTGTACATGGGACCTAAGTAAGTATGTTCTCCTTGTAGGTTTGCATGGGTTTCCTCAAGGTTCTCCACTTTCTTCCCATACTCCATGCAGCATACGGATAGGCTCAGTGATCCTAGTGTGTATGTGAGCAAGAGAGAGATTTAGATTGTGACCCTCATTGGGACAAGAACTGATAAAAGTAATGGCAATTTCTGTAGAGTGCTGTAGAATATTATGGTACAAACCTCTTTATCAAAGAGAGGATATGTCACATCAATCAATTAAATTTTGGCATTATCTAGGATTATAAAATGGGTCCCTTTTTCATGAAAGTAATGTTCAGCTGTGTCTAATTTTTCACCTAAAAATAATTCACTTCTATGTATTTTTTTTTTGCTATTAAGATTAGAGATGAGCGTTGTTCGACTCGAACTGTTCGCCAATCTCAAATTTGAGCTGTTTTGGGCAGTGTTCGAGCCGTTCGGTGAACACGAACGATTTGAAAAAAATTTGGCTGTTCGAGGTTATGTTCGATAACTGTTCGTGCACCAAAATCATAACTGGATTTTTCTCAGTAATGCTGAAAATGAATGTTAATACGCAGTTTGAGTGTACAGTGGGGCGGGGGGAGGGGCAGAGGATGGATCTCTGCAGAAATAATGAAGAACTCCAATTTTTTTTCTCTTTCCCGCATTTACAATGGGGAGGAGCAGTCTGTCAGCCTATCAGCAGCGCACACACGGAGCGAACTGCTTTTTTTCACACAAGCAAGGGCATGTGTCATTGGCAGTGTATGTCACATGTCCTTGCCCTATAAGACCCAGCCATTTTCCCCGTCGCCACCATTTTCACACTGCTGCAGCTGCGTGTTAGACGGCACCGCTGTTGCTGTGTGCGCTATACTTTTTTAATTTCAAGCCAATTTTCGCACAAATCTACAGATAGCTTGGGAGTAGGGAATAGTTGTGATTGAAGTCCTTTTAAGGACTAGGTTACATCATTTCCTACGACTTTTATCATGCAGGTCTGTGCTCTTAAATAGATAGTTTGGGAGTAAAGACTAATTGTAATTGCAGTCCTTTTCAGGACTAAGTTACATAATTTCCTATCACTTCTTGCCAGGCAGGTCTGTGCCAGTGCTGTGCAAGTTTTTTTAACAGCATTTGGCTAAATCTAGCAAAGCAAATTCTTTTTGGCCTATTGCAGAGTGTGTTAGTCAGTGGAGTAGCCTATCTGTGTTGCAAGCTACACCACCTGTGTATAGAATACAATTTTTTTTATTGCACCTAGTGAAGTACAACCTTTTGGGCATAGCATCATTCTATTAGTCCATCTATACTAACCTCCATCAGGTTGAAAATTCAATAAAAAAATTTTCTGCATCTAGCTCTGAAAAAATATTTGGACTTCTAGCAGTGTGTGGGACTTGTTCTATTAGTCCATCTATACTAACCTCCATCAGGTTGCAAATTGAATATAATTTTTTTCTGCATCTAGCTCTGAAAAAATATTTCGGCTTCTAGCAGTGTGTGGGACTTGTTCTATTAGTTCATCTATACTAACCTCCACCAGGTTGCAAATTCAAAATAATTTTTATCTGCATTTAGCTCTAAAAAAATATTTCAGCTTGTAGCAGGGTGTGGGACTTGTTCTATTAGTCCATCTATACTAACCTCCACCAGGTTGCAAATTCAATATAATTTTTTTCTGTATCTAGCTCTGAAAAAACATCTCGGCTTGTAGCAGTGTGTGGGACTTGTTCTATTAGTCCATCTATACTAACCTCCATCAGGTTGCAAATTCAATATAATTTTTTTCTGCATCCAGCTCTGAAAAAATATTTGGCTTCTAGCAGTGTGTGGGACTTGGTCTATTACTCCATCTATACTAACCTCTACCAGGTTGCAAATTCGATCTATTTTTTTCTGCATCTAACCCAGCCAATACTTTTGGGCTAATACCACAGGTTGGCCACTCAGCTCTGCTCAGTTCCCATCCATTGTTTTTTGTACAAACAACTCCAGAATTGTGAATTAGTTAACCACCAAAATGAGTGGAAAAAGGCCTGCTGCTGGTGGAAAGGGGAATAGGTATGTTGGGAAGGGAAAAAAAGGTTGTGTCCGTGGGGTAGGTGTTAAAGCAACAGTAACATCTGCAGAAGAAAGACCATATTCCAGACAAACTAAGATGTCTACTTCTTGTAGCGGACAATGTGATAAGATCCCTTTCTTACGGCCACGCCAATCGCTACAAATTCCAGATGAGGCACAAAAACAGCAGGTGCTTCAACGGATATCAAGTGCTCCTTTAAGTGGGCTCTCCTCCACCTCAACTTCAGCAACACAAATACTCCAGTCCTCAGAGGTGTCACCCCAATCGCACTTGCTTCCTCACAGCTCCCAAGTCTCCAGCTTCCCGTCTGAGTATGGGGTAGAACAGATGGCTGAGTCTGCAGAGCTGTTTACTCATACTATAGCCTGGGAATCAGAGGTCGGCTCCAGAGCTTCTGTGAATCCAGACGAGGAAATTATCTGCACTGATGCCCAGAATTTCTATGAGTCGGATCCAGGACCAGACGCAGAAGGTTCTGACCATAATGTAGACCCTCATTCCCAAACTGTAATTCCTGTTGGTGGAGACAATGAGGAAGACGATGATGAGACTCAAATACCTGATTGGAGCGACAACTTTAGTTTTTTGTCAGGGCAGGAAGAGGTTGGCTCGGAGGACGACGGGTGTGATAACACACAAGGTGATGATGACGAGGTTGGAGATCACACTTACTGTCAACCCACAGTCAGCCAAGAGATGAAGTCAGCAGAGGAGGTGGAGGAGGATGTTAGTGACGACGAGGTCAAGTTGCGCCTTCCTGGACAGAGATGAAGTACTGGAAGCACGTCAACAACTGCATCCTCAAACACAACTCTGCCTCTGACCACAAGTCGTGGTGGCTCTTCAGGTCGCATGGGTGCTAAGCCTTGCATAGCCTGGGCATTTTTTCAGATCAATAAAGAAGACCCAACTCGTGTTATCTGTAACATTTGTCAGCAAAAACTAAGTAGAGGCCAAAAAATACATAGTTTGAGTACTTCATGCATGAACCGGCACATGGATATGAAGCAAAAGTTGCAGTGGGAAGCTCACTGTGCTACAATGCCGCCTAGCCGGCCGGGCCAAACGCCATCTGCCACATCTTGTGCATCCACGGCCTCTTCATCCTCTGTGACTGGGGGGACAGCAGTCACACCTGTTTTGGGACGCAGACCTGCCACCTCTTTACCCGCAACAGCCAGAGTGATTGACAGGTCATCATTTTCTTTGGAGGTGGAAACACCAGCTGGTGTTCAGCGCTGTCCGACATCGATAGCACCACCTTTGGATCAAGGCAGCCTAACATGTCCGCCTGCATCTTCCTCACAGACCGGCAGTTTGCCGGGGACACCCTTCTCAACCCCGTCTAAGCACAACAGCCAGCCCTCGGTCCCTCAGATGTGGACAAGTAAAAGACCATTTTCCTCCTAGCCATGAGAAAGCTAAGAGGTTGAATTTCACCATCTGCAAGCTCTTGGCTAAAGAAATGCTGCCTTTCCGCCTGGTGGACACAGAGGATTTTCGAGACTTTATGTCTGTCGCAGTGCCACAGTACCAGATGCCCAGTCGGCACTACTTCTCAAAGAAAGGTGTGCCTGCGCCCCACCAGCATGTCGCACACAACATCACCGCTTCTTTGAGAAACTCTGTGTGTGGCAGGGTGCATTTCACCACAGACACTTGGACGTGTAGGCATGGACAGGGGCGATACATGTCGCTGACTGGGCACTGGGTAACTATGGTGACAGCAGGACAAGTGGCTGCTGTCCAAGTCTTGCCGTCCCCACAAGTTGTGCGTCAATCCTTTTTATCTCAAAGTTCCTCCACTGCTTCTACCTCCTCAACCTCCTCTCGGTCCTGCACCTGCACCCAAAGCCTGTCTGGTCATGCCACATGCTTTCTAACTGCGCTGAAGGGATCCTTCACACCTCCTTACTATGCTGGCAGCAGGGCTCATCGTAATCAGGTGGTTTTTACTTTGAAATATCTGGGAAATGTGAGTCACACAGCTGAGGAGTTGTGGTCAGCTCTGCAGAACCAGTTTCATGAATGGTTGTCTCCGTTCGACCTGAAACCAGGGAAGGCCGTGTGCGACAATGCTGCAAACCTGGGTGCGGCCCTTCGCCGGGGCAATGTCACACACGTGCCTTGTATGGCTCACGTGTTGAACCTGGTTGTCCAGCAATTTTTTGTCCACTATCCCGGACTAGATGGCCTTCTGCAGAGGGCACGGTCACTGTGTGCTCACTTCCGCCATTCGCATCCCGCAGCTCAGCGACTTACATCTCTACAGAAGTCGATGGGCCTGCCACTTCACTGGCTAAAATGTGATGTGCCTATCCGGTGGAATTCAACTCTGCACATGTTGCAGCGACTGTGGCAGCACCGACAAGCCCTGGTGCAATACGTTCTGACTAGAGATGAGCGTTGTTCTACTCGAACTGTTCGCCAATCTCAAATTCGAGCTGTTTTGGGCGGTGTTCGAGCCGTTCGGCGAACACGAACAATTTGAGAAAAATTCGGCTGTTCGAGGTTATGTTCGATAACTGTTCGTGCACCAAAATCATAACTGGATTTTTTCTCAGTAATGATGAAAATTAATGTTAATACGCAGTTTGCGTGTACAGCGGGGTGGGGGGAGGGGCAGGGGATGGATCTCTGCAGGAACAATGAAGATCTCCATTTTTTTTTCTCTTTCCCGCATTTGCAGTGGGGAGGTGCAATCTGTCAGCCTATCAGCAGTGCACACACGGAGCGAAGTGCTTTTTTTCACACAAGCAAGGGCATGTGTCATTGGCAGTGTATGTCACATGTCCTTGCCCTATAAGACCAAGCCATTTTCCACTGGACCTGAAACCAGGGAAGGCCGTGTGCGACAATGCTGCAAACCTGGGTGCGGCCCTTCGCCGGGGCAATGTCACACACGTGCCTTGTATGGCTCACGTGTTGAACCTGGTTGTCCAGCAATTTTTAGCCCACTATCCCAGACTAGATGGCCTTCTGAAGAGGGCACGGTCGCTGTGTGCTCACTTCCGCCGTTCGCATCCCGCAGCTCAGCGACTTACATCTCTACAGAAGTCGTTGGGCCTGCCACTTCACCGGCTAAAATGCGATGTGCCTACCCGGTGGAATTCAACTCTGCACATGTTGCAGCGACTGTGGCAGCACCGACAAGCCCTGGTGCAATACGTTCTGACGTATAGCCTGGGCCAACGAGATTCAGAGGTGGGGCAAATCACGCTGGAGGAGTGGTCTCAGATCAGGGACCTATGCACCCTTCTGCACAGTTTTGAAATGGCGACGAAGATGTTTAGTGCTGACGATGCCATTATCAGCATGACTATTCCGGTGATTTACATGCTGGAGCACATGTTAAACAGAATTCGGAGTCAGGTGGTGGCACAAGAGGAGGTGGAGGAAGTAGAGGAGGAGGAGTTGTATGCGGAAGGGCTAACATTTGCATTGTTCAGATGGTAGGCAGCACCAAGGCGGCAGGCATGTGAGGGTGGGGGAGATGGTTTTACCAGGGCACATGGTAGCAGCCAAACTAGTGAGGAAGGTGCAGGACCCCAGGAAGAAGTGGAGGACGAACTGATGGAAGACTCATCAGATGAGGGAGACCTTGATCACATTTCTGTTGTGCGAGGTTGGGGGGAGAGGGCAGAGGAAGGAAGCATGATTGTTACCTCGCCACCAACACAACAGGGACTTGGTGCTCCTGGATGCGCAAGACACATGAGTGCCTTCGTGCTGCACTACCTGCAACATGACCCTCGAATTGTGAGAATTAGAAATAATCCTGACTACTGGGTTGCCACACTGTTAGATCCCTGGTACAAAAGTAAATTTGCAGAAATTATTCCTGCCATAGAAAGTGATGCAGGCATGCAGGAGTATCAGCAGAGACGTAGTGAATCTCACTGTTGCAACTTGCCAACCGTGGGACCGTCAAGTGTTCAGCACTCAAACCGTAACAGAACCACAGTATCTGCTGGTAACATCAATTTTGCGGAATCATTTCACCACTTTTTTAGCCCATCCTTTGCAAGGCCACAGGAGACAAGAAGTCTGACACATAGTCAACGCCTAGAGACGATGGTACAGGAGTATCTCCAAGTAAACATTGAAGCCACGACTGTGTCACTGGACCCTTGCTCTTTTTGGGCTTCCAATCTGGATAAATGGCCGGAGCTAGCCACTTACGCCTTGGAGATCTTGTCATGCCCCGCAGCCAGCGTTCTGTCTGAACGTGTGTTCAGCGCTGCTGGTGGTGTGCTGACAGATAAGCGCACGCGGCTCTCCACTGATAATGTAGACAGACTCACGTTCATAAAGATGAACAAATCATGGATCCGAAACGACTTTTCTACCCCTGTGTCATCCTGGGGAGAATAAAAGCTTGATGATTGGTTAAAATCACCCTACCAACCGTTTTAAGCTTTCAAATTACTAATCATGTTTATCTGTATCTTGGCTGGAAAATAATTTGGGCTTTGTAGCAGTTTGCAGTACTGATTCTATTAGGCCATCTATACTAAGCTCCACCAGCTTTCAAATTAATAATAATTTTTAGCTTCATCTAGCCCGGAAAATAATTTTGGGCATCCTAGATGCTCAAGACACATGAGTGCCTTCTTGCTGCGCTACCTGCAACATGACCCTCACATTGTTAGAATTTGAAATAATCCTGACTACTGGGTTGCCACACTCTTAGATCCCCCACACTCTTCGATCAACCTTTTCATTTTAATAAAGAACAAAAAAATGGTCATTTTTGAAATTTTAAGCATTAGCAGGTTATTACAAACTGAAATCAAACAGTTTTCAACTCAAAACTTTACTCTAGGTGATGTTACATTTGCACATAGGACCCCTTGTTCGAAAGGAGCTTCTGAACTCTCTCGTCCATTGAATTTGTCAGGTTTTGGATGGTTTCTGCTTCAGTTGTTTTGCATGAGGACAGAATACCCTCCCAGAGCTGTTGCTTAGATGTGAACTGCCTCCCGCCATCATAGACACTCCTTTTGATGATGCTCAAGAGGTTCTCAATGGGGTTGAGGTCAGGGGAGCATGGTGGCACACCATAAGTTTGTCCCCTTTTATGCCCATATCAGCCAGAGATGCAGATGTGTTATGTGCAGCATGAGACGGTGCATTATCATGCATGAAAATGATCTTGCTGCGGAATACACTGTTCTTCTTCTTGAACCATGGCAGGAAGTGCTGTTTGAGAAACTCCACATACATTATGGAGTTCATCTTTACTCCTTCAGGGATCCTAAAGGGGCCGACAATCTCTCTCCCCATGATTCCAGCCCAAAACATTACTCCACCTCCTCCTTGTTTTCGCTGTAGCTGTGTTTGCATGGGGTGTCCAGCAACCAGCCATCCTCCACTCCATCCATCTGGACCATCGAGCGTTGCACGGCACTCATCGGTGAACAAAACAGTTTTGAAGTCAGTCTTCATGTATTGTTTGGCCCACTGGAGCCGTTTCTGCTTGTGCACAGTGGATAGAGGAGATTGACAGGATGGCTTACGCACAGCTGCAAACCTCTGAAGGACTCTGCATCTTGTTGTTCGGGGGACGTTGGAGGCACCAGCAGCTTCAAAAACTTGTCTGCTGCTATGACAAGGCTTTTTTTCCGCTGCTCTTTTAACCTGACGTAATTGCCTGTAGGAAAGAGTCCTCAATTTGCCCTTATCAGCACGCACACGTGTGTACTGTGAATCAGCTACATACTTCTTGATTGTGCGATCATCAGGACGAAGTGTCTTGGCAATGTTGATTGTAGTCATGCCTTGACCTAAACACTCCACAATTTGTTGCTTCTCAGCAGCTTTACCATTTTGGCAGAAAATATAGGCTGCTTAATAATGTGGGACAGCCTTCTTAAGTAGTCTTGCCTTTCATTGGACACACCTGCCAAACTAATTAGCACAGGTGTTTGCAATTGCATATAGTGATATAAAGAGCCCTGACACACATCACCATCAATGAGTTTAACTGACAAACAAACAAATTCTTACCTTATCACTCCTAAACACTTTTTGCATAATAATGTGGAATACAGTGTATATGTGCTTTTCCACAAAACACCAGTGGTTCACGTAGTGAATCTTACAGTTCTAACTTGCCAACCGTGGTCTGTATGGAGTTGTTCAATAAAGGGCCCAAAATTAAAATAACATAGACGGGAGAGGTCTCTATGAATAGGAATTCCTAAGTATTTGATACCCTGTGAGGGCCAGGCAAAGGGAAAGTTGGACTGGATGGAATCCTGTATGGATTTGGGGAGGGAGACATCGAGGGCCTCAGACTTCGCTGCATTGATTTTAAAATTTGACCATGTAACAAAGTGATCTATTTCAGCCATAACAGCAGGGAATGGATATATGTGATTGAGTGATATATACTAGGACATCATCAGCAAATGCAGAGCACTTGTACTCGGTGCCTCCCACCTCAATCCACCTAATATTGGGGTTATGGCGAATTGATGAGAGCAGGTGCTCCGTCACTAGGATGTATAAGAGAGGGGACAGAGGACATCCCTGCATTGTACCATTGGTGATTATGAAACGTGATGAAAATGTTCCATTTATCTTCAGCCTAGGTGACGTATTGCGATACAGGGCCGTGATTTTGGCTATAAAAGGGTCCTCTAGACCCCTACCCCAAGCTTTTTAAGAGAATAATATATGGCGTGCCAGGAGACTCTATGGAATGCTTTCTCAGCATCCAACGAGAGTATATAATTACAAATTTTTAACTGCATCTAGCCCAGGAAATACTTTGTGCCTAGTAGCAGTGTCTGCTAGTTAGCGGATTATCCCAGCTGCTAAGCAAGCTACACCACCTGTAGTTTGGACACTTAATTATTTCAAAGGAAATGGTTCGGGCCCCCGGGACACCCAATGAAGAGCATCGGGGAGGCACCCCAAGGCATAGGGGTTGAGACTGGCGGTAGGACGCCTTGCGGTGGACGCCAAGCTCGATCCTTATAAAACCTTTTTAACTGCAGCAGCTTTAGTGGACGCTACTGGAGCTGGAATTACCATGGCTGCTGGCATGAGTCTTGCCCTTCAATAGATCCTTGTAAAAGGATTTAAAGAATACTCATTCAAATTAGAGAGACAATTTAATTTAAAAAGATTAGACCTGCCTCCACCGCAGGGGGGCTCGCTCGACCCACCAGCGGACAGGCACCAGTATTTGGAGAGGGGGGCTGGCCGTCAGGGTCCACCTCGGCTCTGGCACAAACCCGGCGACACGGAGGTCGCACGGGCAGGAACGGACTGGTCGTGTCGGCTTCGCACTTTTTTGGTTTTAGAAGGGCATGACATGCCTATATCTGTGTCTCCCCCTCCTTTTACTCCTCCACCTCTTTTCTTTTCGCATGACTATATGTACTTGTCACTTTTCCGTGTGTCAGTTGTGTCTTCTGAGCAGTTTGTCAGCTTTTTGACAACTTTGAAGGTGTTTTCTATGTGTTTCTATGTGTTTTTGTTTGCCTGCCATTGGTTTTAACAGTGTTCGAAGGTGTTCGACGAACAGTTCGACGAACACTACAGGGGTGGCTCAACACTATTTAAGATCTTTATTTAAAAAATAGAATCTTGCAATTTTCACATTTGCTACTGGGGTTTTTTTAGACTCATACTTCCTGTGTTTTCAGGAAGAGTTTGCAGCATACTTCATTTCATCAGATACTGGATTACAAATGCTAGTAACAATTCTATACACAGCTGATAACACCGGATTTACAAATCACAATAGGCAACGTCACAGCTGACCTGCTCTCCCTCCTTTCACAATGACCTTTGCATACCCTCATTAGATGCTTCTATATAAAACACAAAAACATATTTAACACAAAACCTGATGTAATCAATGGGTCATTTGCTTCCCTTTAATTGATTAAAAACTCTACAACCCTTGGCAAAAATTATGGAATCACCAGGCTCGGAGGATATTCATTCAGTTGCTTAATGTTGTTGAAAAAAAGCAGATCACAGAAATGGCACAAAAATAAAAAAAAGTCATTTCAAATGGCAACTATATGGCTTTAAGAAACACTAAAAGAAATCAAGATAAAAAATGTGGTATTCAGTAAGGGTTATTTTTTTCAGACCAAGCAGATGGAAAAATTATGGAGTCACTCAAATCTGAGGAAAAAATTATGGAATCATGAAAAACAAACACACAAAAGAACACTCCAATACATCACTAGTATCTTGTTGCACCACCTCTGGCTTTATTAACAGCTTGCAGTCTCTGAGGCATGGGCTTAATGAGTGACAAACAGTGCTCTTCATTAATCTGGCTCCAACTTTCTCTGATTGCTGTTGCCAGATCAGCTTTGCAGGTTGGAGCCTTGTCATGGACCATTTTCTTCTACTTCCATGAAAGATTTTCAATTGGATTGAGATCCGGACTATTTGCAGGCCATGGCATTGACATTATGTGTCTTCTTTCAAGGAATGTTTTTTTTCTCTATGGCAGGATGCATTATCATCTTGAAAAATGATGTCATCATCCCCAAACATCCTTTCAATTTATGGGATAAGAAAACTGAAGAAAAATGATAGCCATCTCCCCAGTGCCTTTACCTGACATGCAGCCCCATATCATCAATGACTGGAAATTTTCATGTTCTCTTCATGCAGTCATCTTTATAAATCTCATTGAAATGGCTCCAAACAAAAGTGCCAGCATCATCACCTTGCCCAATGCAGATTCGCGATTCATCACTGAATATGACTTTCATCCAGTCATCCACAGTCTACGATTGCTTTTCCTTAGCCCATTGTAACCTTGTTATTTTCTGTTTAGGTCTTAATGATGGCTTTTGTTTAGCTTTTCTGTATGTAAATCCCATTTCCTTTAGGTGGTTTCTTACAGTTCGGTCACAGACATTGACTCCAGTTTCCTCCCATTCGTTCCTCATTTGTTTTGTTGTGCATTTCCTGTTTTGGAGACATATTGCTTTAAGTTTCCGGTCTTGACGCTTTGATTTCTTCCTTGGTCTACCAGTATGTTTGCCTTTAACAACCCATGTTGTTTGTATTTGGTCCAGATTTTAGACACAGCTGACTGTGAACAACCAACATCTTTTGCAACATTGCGTGATGATTTACCTTCTTTTAAGAGTTTGATAATCCTATCCTTTTTTCAATTGACATCTCTCGTGTTGGAGCCATGATTCATGTCAATCCACTTGGTATAACAGCTCTCCAAGGTGTGATCACTCCTTTTTAGATGCAGACTAACGAGCAGATCTAATTTGATGCAGGTGTTAGTTTTGAAAATGAAAATTTACAGGGTGATTCCATAATTTTTTCCTCAGAATTTAGTGATTTCATAATTTTTTCCCTCTGCTTGGTCTGAAAAAAAATACCCCTACTGAGTACCACATTTTTTATCTTGATTTCTTTTAGTGTTTCTTAAAGCCATAAAGTTGCCATTTGAAAGGACTTTAGTTTTGTGCCATGTCTGTGATCTGCTTTTTTTCAACAACATTAAAGAACTGAATGAACATCCTCCAAGCCCGGTGATTCCATAATTTTTGCCAGGGGTTGTACTAAAAAGCTCCTTATCCAGTTACATGAATTATGACAAACAGCTATGAGATCTACTAACAGATAAATCCAATGGTCAGTACTCCCTGCTGATTCTCTTGGATCTCTCTTCAGCATTTGACACTGTGGATCACCAGTTCCTTCTCAATATGCTCTGTTCTTTCGGCCTCTAGGACACCATTCTATCCTGGTTCTCTTCCTAACTCTCTGACCGATCTCTCACTGTATCTTTTGCTGGCTTCTCTTCCCTTACTGTCGGGGTTCGTCAAGGATAAGTCCTCAGCCCCCTCCTCTTATCCTTGCATACTTTCCCTACTAAACAAACAATCAGTAGATTCGGTTCTCAGTACCATCTATATGCTGATGACACCCAATTATATACATGGTCTCCTGACATCACTCCTGCATTATTACAAAACACTAGTGATTGTCTTTCCACTGTTTCTAACATCATGTCTTCAGTCTATCTAAAACTGAATCTGTCAAAAATTGAACTCATTGTGTTTCCTCCCTTCACTAACCTGCCTATTCCCGATATTGCCATTTCCGTGTGTGGTTCTGCTATTACTTCCCAGAAGCACGCTCGTTATCTTGGGGTCATTTGTGTCTCAGATCCTTCCTTCATTCCTCACATCCCATCATTCAATCGCTCATGTCACCTATACCTCAAAAACATCTCTAGAATCTGACATTTTCTTATCTTTGACTTGGCAAAACCTCTTACGTTGCTCTTATTCAATTTTGTATGGACTATTGCAACTCTCTACTAATCGGTTCCCCCCTTACTAAACTTTCTCCTCTCCAATCCGTCCTGAATGCATAAGCCAGGATCATATTCCTTTCCAACCGCTACAGCAATGCCTCTGCCCTGTTCCAACCATTGCACTGGTTGCCCATCTGATAAACAGTCCAATATAAACTTATCACTCTCACCCACAAAGCGATCTACAGTTTAGCACCATCCTACATCTCCTCTCTCGTCTCAGTCTACCACCCTATCTGTGCCCTCCATTCTGCTAATGACCTAAAACTAACATCCTCAATAATCCAAACCTCCCACTCCTGTCTCCAAGATTTCTCACATGCTGCACCAATTCTTTGTAATGTCCTACCCAGAACAATTCTAATAATTCCCAATAACCACAGTTTTAAGTGTGGCCTCAGTCCAGAGCATCTCACCTAGCCAAATCAGATCTCATACTTTGTACTGACGAGGGCCAACAGCTCGAAACACCGTGTCTGCAAATTGAGATTCTGATTTGGCTTTTATATTAAGTCATATTGCACAACTTGTTAAAGGGTTGCTTGTGACTTGTAGGATTGCTGCTTCCAATAGGTGGCGCTATAGATTTCAAATCATCTTTTTCTCTGAAGAGGCAATTTGCGTAAGTGTGGCCTAAAAATGCATTTCTTTAGACTGGCCTATCGCCTCACCTTATTTATCTAACTATCCCCGTTTTACCCATACAAAATTTTCTTCATAATCAGGACCCTAGTAGCATCTGTTCACACATTGTCCATGCACTTAATAGCCTTCTCTGTCAGTACTTGTATACATACTGGCTGGTGACCGGTTCATGCTGTATTATGTGAATACCCTATTTATTACATTGATGGCTGGACAGTACAACACAGGCACTTTTTACTATTTACCTTTCGTGCCCCCCCTATTTCCTCATAGATAGTAAGCTTACGAGCAGGACTCTCACTCCTCTTGGTATCTAAGTTATGTGTTATTCTGTAATGTCTTTATTGTCTGCATAAGTCCCCTCTAAAATATAAAGTGTTGCAGAATATGTTGACGCTATAGAAGTATTATTATTATTATTATTTATTAATTAATTATAATTATTATTATTAATAGATGATATCTTATATTCATAATATAAAGCAGAGTGTAAACTTTGAAATATATAATAAATCTATAGAGGACCGCAATCAGTATTATCGGGACCCCATAGGGCAAAGTGGTCTGTTTCCTTAAACTCCCTATTATATTCATCTTATACCCACTGTATTTGGTGAAAGTCTGAGAAGGACTGTTCTACTCCAGTACAATAAACCGTTGAATTTGAGAAAGGGGAAACAGAATATTAATTGGATATTGTGCAAGAATTGTAAGGAACCATTTAGGGAACCAAGTTTGTACATCATCATCTATTATAGGGCACTTTTATTTTTATAACTGAAGCAACTGGAGAGTAGTGGGTGAGAACCAAAAGACGTGTTTGGGTCCATTTGTCTGAGCGCATGATTGCACTATCATTAATCCTAAAGGTGACCCTGAAACTATTCCTTTGAGAGTTCACTAAAATGTTTAAATATAAGATCTGAAGGTTTTCTTACCATCACTTTGGGTGTACCGACCAGTTTGGTATTTTCATCTAACATTTTAATTAATTTTTTAAACGTTGGGTCATCATACTCAAACCTTTTCCCAAAGATAATAGAGCAGATTACATTGGAAACTGCACTGTTTATCAGCAGGTGAATATTGAATGGTTTGCCTAAAATAATAAAAATATATATACAATAAAATAAAATATGAATAAAAAAAACCTAAAAAATATTAAAAAATTCCTTAATATATTGTACCCTCAGATCAAAACTACCTCTGTAATGACAGTAGATCACTGAAACTACCAAGTCATAGATGGAGCAAACCTACAGTCTAAATAACAATTGAAATAATAATATGTTTAGTTGCTGCAGATGTTTCCCACGTGTAGCAAAATGTGATGCAAATATAGAGCAAAAACTTTACACTTTGTAGCGTGCCCTCTACTTTATATGAATTGGATCTTGCAAAACCTCTCTGAGGCTATGTGTCCACGTTGCGGAACTGAAGCATAATTTTTACGCTTCTCCCTGGCGGGAAAATCGCATGCGGATTTTACATGCGGTTTTCCCGCCACGTAGAAGCGTTTGTGAGGCGTCTTTGCATGCATTTCTGCATGCGGGTTATCAAGCACTTCTCCAAGTGATTTTAGCATCACTTGGAAAAGTGATTGACAACTTGTTCACACTATATAAATCCCTGCAACCGGCATGGATTTATATAGTGTGACCAAGTAATAGTTAAAAAAAAAGAATCAGAATGGTAAAAAATAAAAAAATAAAGTTTATACTCACCTTCTGATGCATTCTCTGCCCTGTCCGGAGTCTTGAGCTGCTCACACTGTTGTGTGAAGGACCTGCGGTGACGTCATTGAGTCATGTGATGGGTCACATGACTCAATGACGTGGCAGGTCCTTCACACAACAGCGCGACGGAGGGAAAACATCAGAAGATAAGTATATACTTTATTTTATTCTTTTTTTTACAGGTTCTTTGGTACCCAGGTCTGGATGAGAGTCTCCTTTCCCCCAAACTTGGGCACCATCCACACATTGATTCCGCATGCGGAAATGCAAAATTAATGAACATGCTGCGGATTTTTGACCGCAGCATATACGCTGCGGAAAAATCCGCAGCATGGGCATTGACATTGCGGAATGCCATTGGGGACCATGGGGTGCGGATATACATGCGTTTTACAAGTGTTTACGCTACGGAAATTCCGCAGCATATACGCTTGTAATACGCAACGTGGGCACGCAGCCTAAATAACATTGTAGTTTAACTGTGTTGTAGACTGACAATGTGGATTCTGTAGATTGGTTTGTAGAAAAAGACAGACAAGAAGTTAGTGAATAAAAAAAATTATGAGATAAAAGTGAATGATGTATCTTACCATGGTGAGATTTAAAACTTTCTATAAGGGGCATTAATTCATCTTGAATTCTGGCTTCCACACTTTTCTTCCCCATTCCAAAGTCTCGAAGTGTTGATAGCGTGAACCTCCTCATGGATTTCCATGTTTCTCCATTAGAAAGTATTATACCTAAAATATAGTTAAATATAAAAAACTTTGCCAAGTATTAATTAATCATACTGAATAGAAAATAGCCTTAGAATCAAAACAATTGGTTTCTTTCAAAAGTTGAAGATTTTGAATTCTGTGACTTAAAAATTGCATTCATAAAAAACACAAATAAGAAAATGCAAGTAAATTGACAACTGAGGTTTTCAAACACAGTAATAATTTTATTAATAATGAGAAAGATGAAAATGAGAAAGAAGAAAATGACGCAAAAGTAAGAGGAAAGAAGAAGAGAAGAAGAAGAAAAGAAAAAGATGTTGGTTACAGAAAATATGGCGAAAGAGAGGTAAAAAAAAGCAAACGATAAAAAAACAGGAAAAGTAAGATAGAAAGCATGAAGAAAATTATAATAAAGCTGAAGAAGAAAGTTGGAGAAGAAGATGATGGATGAGGAAGATGCAACGAAGGAAGAAAAGTAGAATGTAAATGATAACAATAAGAATGGAGAAGAAAAAGGTGAAAGAATGATTAAGTAGATCAATAATTAGATAAAGAAAAAAAACAGAAGGAAGATAAAATCAAAGAAAAGAGGAAGAAAAAAGGAAGAAAAATGAACATGATGATGATGAAGAAGATGAATGAGAAGGACACGGAAGAAGGAAATGAAATTGAAGGAGATGAAGGAGAAGGTAGATATAAGTGAAAAACTGAACTGCTTACTACTTTATAGAAATAACCTGAGCACGTCCCTTCCCTTTTTTTCCTTTGTGTGTTTCTTGTTCATGTTCACCCTTGACTGATAAAAAATGTTTGGTTTTTGTGCTCCTGGATTTGTTCAATAAATATAGCTGCTTCATTTTAATGTATATTAATTTGTGTAAAATTCACAAAAAAAGTTTAAAAAAATAAATGAAAAGTAGATGTAGAATGATGATGATGACGACGATAAAGTAGGAAAAAAGAAGAATGCAGCGGTATAGCCACTAGCCTCTATGACTTTCTGCAGTCATCACACAACCTCTAAGGCTATGTTTACACACGTGTTTTACTGCGTATTTTGCAGCAGATTTTTATACTAATTTTCAGCTGCATCTTGCAGTACTAGCAAAGTCTATGAGAAACAAAAATTCTCTGTTCACACTTGTTGCTTTTTGTTTGATGCATATTTTCTGCCTTGGTTGTGGCAGAAAATACAAAGAAGTTAAAGCCATGAATGCACAAGATCTTAAGATGTTGCAAGAAGGTGAAATGAAACACAAGGCTGAAATTTGTGTTTTTGAAAAATAGAGCATGTCACTTCTTTCATTGTTTTTTCAGCATTTTTGCAGCAGTTCTTCACCCATAGGACGTAATGGGTGGTGAAAAAAACGCTGCAAAATCACAGCAAAAAACGCACCTGCGTTTTTTCAGCATTTTTGATGGCAAAATAGAATGGAATTCTTTTTTTTCACAGAACTTCATCCCTAAATAGAGACAGAAGCTGCAAAAACGCATAAAAAATGCATAAAAGAACACATGAAAATGTTCATTTTTGATGCAGCTGTTTTCCTGACAGAGAAAAATTGTCAGCAGATTTGCAGCAGATTTAGCTCCAAAAAAAGAAATACAATGTGTGTGACTAAGTTGGCTTAGATGTTTAGAGTGTTCTTCAATTCATAATATTTGCTCATAAATCACCTTAGTTGATGTTTTTAGTGAATCTTCTATTAGCAGAATAAGCTATAGTTACTGGACTTTAAAGTATTCTGCTCCCCTAACAGGTCACCATTGTGGATTTTACGATTCATAGAATGCACAATATTATAGTTCTATAAATACCATGTCCATTAGAGACAATTTCGAAGATTGGAGAAATCGCCCGTTCTCCAAAATCCTCAGCTCGCGTAACAAGTGCTTCTTTTATAATCTTATATCCAGCAAGTATCACCATTTTCTTGGGTCCAAAATGCAAAGTAAATATTTCACCATACTTCTCAGACAGCTGCAAAATATAATATTTTTTAATTATATAAAACATTAATTTGAATCGTACTTCTGTAAAGACAAAAAAAAATATTTTCAAACCACATGTCCCTTAAAGAGAGCTAATAAAGATAAACTTCCAACAAGCCACAGTTGCTGTTGATATCAAGGTATTTTGCCTCAGCACTTAAGTTAGGGAACAAGACGTCTAAAGACCTATTCGGAACAGCTGAAAAATTAAGCCTGACAGTAGTAGTGTTTGAAGGATCTAAGCTAACTGGAGGAATGCCCTGAACAAAAGATGGAACATGGACTTAGTAGCTTCTGTGCTGTCCTTGGGAAATCAAATACATCAGTCTGCCTGCCTTGAAATGGCTACGGCTCCTGAGACAGTAAGAGAGATGCAAATCGGTACTATTATTTTAGTTAGAGACTATTTGAGAAACTGTCGCTGGAGGTGAGCTGTGGCCTGAAATGAATGTCTTCCAAGACCTGAGCCAGCAGTGAGAAACTGTGACCTGAACCAGGAGACCTGAGCAAAAAGGCAGCGTGTCTCTCTAAACGCAGTTGTGCCCTGCATAGGTAAGATAGTGCAAGGCATAGTGCTGTAACAGTTATCTGAACCTCCTGAGTAGTTTGAATGTTATTGCAAGTGATCTGATGTTAGAATGAAAAAGAATAATTCTAATACTCTGCAACCACCAAGCTCTCTGCATCAATTTTGAAGTGTAACCACCAAACTTAGCACCTTAATTTCATTGGTAAGACAGTGCAAGGCATGCTCAGAGAGCTGCTTGATAATCGTGGAGACATGGAGGGTTAGTGGGTGCTCTCGCCCGAGACCGCATGGAAAAGGGCTTAACCCACTGAACGCCTGCTCTCCTTTCCCATTGGCATAATGCTACTCAGACAGAAAAGGTTGAGGGTAAAAACAGTGTGGCAATACTTTATTGAACCACCAACAATTAATAACATATAGAACAGTCCCAGAAAAATACCCAAGATGGTGCAAATTATAGAGTCTCACCCTTCCGCTGACTCGCCGGGATTAGAGCAGCTGCGACTTCTGGGCTTCCAAGGCCGAGTACCCCCACAAGTGGCAACCCGCTTTTGGCGGGCACCCACAGATATAAGGTAGCGACAAGCTTAGGAACCTGACAGTCCATTGAGGCATGTGACAAGGTGACCGGAGGGTCCCACCCTGGCTTTGCTGAACGTCTCCATGAGGCCAGGTGACTGGAGGGTCACAAGCTGGCTTCTCCGAATGTCTCAAAGGGGGTAGATGACCGGTGGGTTCCAATCCTGGCTTCCCCAAATGTCTCCATGGTTTCAGTGATGGTCAATGGAGCATATCTGAATTTTTCCAGCTAGGGCCGTGGTCCTTAATAGCTGGCATCCTGTAGAATGTCAACTCTGTGTCCCTCTTGATAGAGCCAATGTGTCCTGGCAGCTGTCCTGTTGAGTTTTCCTGGCAGTGATTTTGTAAAGTCTCCCTTGATGGAGCCATGGTGTCCTGGCTGTTGTTTTGCAAAGTGTCTCATGGAACAGAGGCAGATCCCCCTTTTATAGTTCACAACTGTCATTCAAGCCATTATCCACAGGTCAGAGGGAAGGTGAGATGAGTTAATCTCTCAGTTTTTGAGTATTTTAATCAATCTGACTATTTTGTTCTTAACTGGTTTGCAGGTCAACAAACTTCATGGATTTATACAATGAGTAATCAACATATTAGCAAACATTGATTGTTCAAAGACCCTGCATCCCTGTCCTCCAAAGATAACAGACAATAAATTACAACAAACATCAACTCAAGAGTTATCATTTAAGCTTATATAACAATTGCCTATGTCTCTTGACCCACCAAAGAAACAAACACATAAATTCAAAAGTCAATGTTAAGACAATAGTCTATGTTTCTGGGCCTATTGAATTTACCTCTGGCATAATTAATATCAAATTCTGTGTTGTCACAACTATTGAATTTACATCTGGCATGATTAAGATTAAATGCTGTGTAATCAACTATTCATAACATTTATGCATTTTTTTATATTTTGAAGACACTTTTCGGTGGGAGCACGGATCCTGAGACCCTCATCGATCACCCAACACATGGCAGAGCGGGAGGCAGGAGTGCATATCTCTTCTTCATAAGAGTACACAAAATGGATTATGGATTTAATAAAGAGCCTCTTACTTTCTAATGTATCCATACTCTGTTCTGTGTGCTTATTCGGGCAAGAGCTTTGCTTTCCTGCCACCTGCTCTGCACACTTCTCTGCCAACTTTCCAGTGATTTGTGAGGATCTCAGGACCGTAACCACCCACCAATCTACAGGAAAGAAAAGAGCCTGCAAATATAGAAAATGCATAAAGGTTTAGTTATTCTTCGATAATTTCATATGTCCACGTATTTTGCAGTATCTCAGATATTAACCATTAATATGTACTTGCATATCCTCTAATAACATAGAGAATGTTCAGAAAGCTGAACTTTAAAGCCCTGCCATTAGCAGAAGACATTACACCTGTGCAGAATGCAGGGGCCCTGCTACCAATGAAGACCTCCGCCATCTATACAAATTATATTTCCCACAGCTACTAGGAACTGATCAAATTTTTTTTGCAAATTGTCGTGAGAAAGAACCCCAAAAAAACCCTGATACCCACAATGAACATTATTAAATATGATGCTCACCAAAAATACCAAAATAATCTGGTGCAGTGATCAAATGACCAGAGCAGAGTTGCCTTTTCTGATCCATGGTGATCAACTGTTAATCCCAAGGAAAGTCCAACAGCAATGCTCAACTTTACTAATGCTCATCTGCTTCAATGGACATAAATCTCTACAGCCATTGTAATATTTGGTAGTAATGCGTCCCAGCATATTGGAAACAGTTATAGCACCAGGGGAGACAATCAACCTCATAAATAATATTGGTCAAAATTTTCGAATGAAATAATCAATGATCTTGGAAATAGTATTGGAGTTACATTTGATCAATTGTTTAAAAACATTTAAAATCACCATACTTGTATGCAGTCTTATCTGATCTGACCAATTAATTAGTCAGACCAAGATACTAATAATAAAATAACATGCTTATCTTACCATGCATATACACTGATAGGTACAGGTGCTTCCGCCAAAATTAGAATATCATCAAAACATTAACTTATTTCAGTTCTACAATACAAAAACTTAAACTCATATATTATACAGAGTCATTATAAGCAGAGTTAATGTTGATGATTATGGCTTGACGCCAATGAAAACACAAAAGTCATTAACTCAGTAAATTAGAATAATTAACAAAAAAAACCTGCAAAGGCTTCCTAAGCGTTTAAAAAGGTCCCTTAGTCTGCTTCAGTAGGCTCCACAATCATGGGGAAGACTGCTGACGGCAGTCATTGACACACTCAACAAGGAGGGTATGCCACAAAGGGTCATTGCTAAAGAAGCTGGCTCTTCACAGTGCTGTATCCAAGCATATGAATGGAAAGTTGAGTGGAAGGAAAAAGTATGGTAGAAAAAAGTGCACAAGCAACCGGGATAACCACAGCCTTGAAAGGATTATTAAAAAAAGGCCAATCAAAAATTTGGGGGAGATTCACATGGAGTGGACTGCTGCTGGAGTCATTGCTTCTAGAGTCACCACACACAGATGTATCCAGAACATGGTTTACAAGTGTCGCATTCCTTGTGACCCATAGACAACGCCAGAAGCATCTTACCTGGGGCAAGGAGAAAAAGACCTGGTCTGTTGCTCTGTGGTCCAAGGTGTTGCTTTCTGATAAAAGTACATTTTGCATTTCATTTGGAAATCAAGGTCCCAGAGTCTTGAGGAATAGTGGAGAGGCCACAATCCAAGCTGGTTGAGGTCTAGTGTGAAGTTTACGCAATCAGTGATAGTTTGGGGAGCCATGTCATCTGCTGGTGTTGGTCCACTATGGTTTATCAAGACCAAAATCAGTGCAGCCGTCTACCAGGAAATTGGAAACCAGGAAACTTCATGCTTCCCTCTGCCGACAAGCTTTTTGGAGAATAAAATTTCATTCACCAGCAGGACTTGGCACCTGTCCACACTGCCAAAATTACCAATACCGGGTTTAAAAATAACAGTATCACTGTGCTTGATTGGCACAAACTCGCCTGACCTAAACCTCATAGAGAATCTATGGGGTATTGTGAAGAGGAAGATGAGAGACACCAAACCCAACAATGCAGACGAGCTGAAGGCTGCTATCAAAGCAACCTGGGCTTCCATAACACCTCAGCAGTGCCACAGGCTGATTCCCCCATGCCACGCCGCATTGATGCAGTAATTCATGCAAAAGGTGCCCCGACCGAGTATTGAGTGCATTTACTGAACAGACATTTTAGTAGGACAACATTTCGGTTTTTAAAATAATTTTTCAAGCTGTTATAAAGTATTCTACTGAGATAATGACTTTTGTGTTTTCATTGGCTGTAAGCCATAATCATCAACAGTAACAGAAATAAACACTTGAAATAGATCACTCTGTATGTAATAACTCTATGTAATATATGAGTTTCGCTTTTTGTATTGAAAAACTGAAATAAATAAAATTTTTGATGATATTCTAATTTTGTGAGAAGCACCTGTATGTCCCTTTAATTTCAGCGGTATTAGGAAGACTCCGCTACACTAACAGATTTTCCTTCATTGATAGCTCATGCTCACTAATTGCTAATGTTTTGCATAGTGACATATAATTGCGCTTTACTCTTTAAGCCTATCTGTTACTGCTGCTTATTTGATGAGGGAACAAATCCTTTAATGGAAAGTGTTTAGACTTGTTCCTCTATATACCACTTTCAATTGTTCAGCATGGTATTATAAGCAGACTAGTGCGACCACACTTAGAATACTGTGTACAGTTCTGGTCTCCGGTGTATAAGAAAGACATAGCTGAACTAGAGCGGGTGCAGAGAAGAGCGACCAAGGTTATTAGAGGACTGGGGGGTCTGCAATACCAAGACAGGTTATTACACTTGGGGTTATTTACTGTGGAAAAACGAAGGCTTAGGGGTGATCTTATTACTATGTACAAGTATATGAGGGGACAGTACAAAGACCTTTCTACTGATCTTTTTACTCTGAGGCCTGAGACGGGGACAAGGGGGCATCTTCTACGTCTGGAGGAAAGAAGGTTTAATCATAATCACAGACGCGGATTCTTTACTGTAAGAGCAGTGAGACTATGGAACTCTCTGCCGCATGATGTTGTAATGAGTGATTCACTGTTAAAATTTAAGAAGGGCATGGATGCCGTTCTTGAAAAGTTTAATATTACAGGTTATATATACTAGATTCCTTGATAGGGCGTTGATCAAGGGAACTAGTCTGATTGCCGTATGGAGTCAGGAAGGAATTTTCTTCCCCAATGTGGAGCTTAGTGTTTTCCATATGTTTTTTTTTTGCCTTCCTCTGGATCAACATGTTAGACTATCGGTTGAACTAGATGGACTTAGTCTTCCTTCAACCTTAAAAACTATGTTACTATGTTACTATGACTGCTTTAGTAATCGCTCCCAAATTCAGTAAGTAGGCGGGAATTTCTTACCATCCCCCGAACCGCAAGTATAGGAGAACTTATTTAATATAAAGACTTTTCAAAGCAACCAGACCTCTAATATGGGACATACAGGTATGTATAGATTTACTTTTCTATCACCTGTATGCCCATGTTAGAGGTCTGATAAGTCCCAGGGGGTGACAGTGTTCACCTGATAGATAGTATAATCCAGTGATATATTGTATTAAAGTAGCTGTCAGATTAGTCATTATATACTGAACTGATAGTCTGAATCAGGAGCGATTGCTACAGCACTCTGCTTATAATACCGTGCTGAATAATTAAAAGTGGTATATAGAGGAATAAGTCTATACACTTTCCCTTAAAGGATTTGTTCCCTCATTAATTAAGCAGCAGTAACAGATAGGCTTAAAAGGGTAAAGCGCAATTATATATCACTATGCAAATCATTAGCACTTAGTGAGTATGAGCTATCAAAGAGTGAAAATCTGTTAGCGTTGTGGAGTCATCTTAATACCGCTGAAATTAAAGGGACATACCTATCAGTGTATATGCATGGTCAGATAAGCATGTTATTTTATTATTAGTATCTTGGTCTGACTAATTCATTGGTCAGATCAGATAAGACTGCATACAATTACGGTGGATTTAAATGTTTTGAAACAATTGATTAAAAGTTATATTTTAATCTTGTGAGTCCACCCTAATCAGTGAATTTATTAATTAGTGAACCCTATTATTTGGAGTCTTAAGGTCTTCAATTAGTGGAATCTTTAGAGATACATTTGACCATATATTAAATGCTATGGTATTTTCATTAATCCATTGTTTATTCTCCTATTGTTTCATGAAACAGATGAGGCACTAATTTAGTAAGTTAACAAAGTGAAAACCATTATAGCAGAACACGGTTGCATGCATCTCCAGCAACATGACAAGTCTACGGCTCTTCAAGAGGTTCCTGACTTTAAACAATCCCTATTTTATTAATGGTCGCTTGACAATAGGTTGATCACAAAGTGTGCACCTGCGGACAGCTCCAGGGATCAGATATTATTCCAGGGAAATCTGACAGTAGGTATTCAATTTCTCTTGCCACCACACGCGAAATGAAGCATTACACAGTGCCCATTCATATCAAGGGTTTCTGTATAATGCAGTAAAGGACAAGACCTGCAGACATTTAATGCCCACCATGAATCCATTAATACCTGTCTCATTCAGCAACCACCCCCAATTCCTTTGCCGCCGGCTACGTACCGTTGCACCCTCCTTGACTATATAGTAAGTACAGTATCCTACCTGCATCAGAGATTCGTGGGGCCTTTTCAGGTCCACCAGGTTGAGATTTCCAATGACAGGTAGAGGGATAGGTCCAGGGGGCATCTTTGCTGTGCGCTTCCTAATTCCATTTACCCAATAAATGAATAGTGCAATGAAAATTGAAAAGTATACCAACACATCAGCTCTAGCTAAAAAGTAGGCAATAAAAGCCATAGTGAAGTACTGTTAAGAGTCCGTTCTGATTGTGCTCCAGTCCTTATATTTATACACGTGGGTTTATTTTTGCTACATGTGTTAATCTTTACTAGGGCACAAATAACCTGTAATAAACTGATTGTCCCATTGCCATTTACCTTGGTCAACAATCTTTGCTTAGATTGCACAATCTTGTATTTACATACATAGCATTATGTATTTGATCCAGATAAATGTTGTCGAAAGTGGATTATAACGTGATGGCGCACAGTGGGATAAAAGAATATGATTTGTAATATTTTATCTTATCTGTGCTGCAGCTGTACCAGTGCCATGGGGTAAAGTTCACATACTAATATTTGGGGACACAAATGAATCGATTTGCAGTTATAGCACAATGAACTTTATGTCCATTATGCTCTTTTACTTTAGATTTTGTGTACTGAAGTTTTTAATAAATTACCAATGTAATCAACTAAACAGAATTTGGTGGGGAAGAGGTATAAAGATTTTCCTTTTTTGTACGTGTCTGACAATTACATCTATGGGAGCCTAGAAGTTGCCATGTCCAACAGTTCAATACATTGAAGAAAGGGGACCTAATCGCAAAAATTGTGCCAGGTTTTGCCAAATGACTTTAGAATGAGCCTAGTATTAGTTAAGGTTCCTACTCACCAACAGTATTAACTGGACTGTCTCTCATTCAGGAGAACTGTGACAAGCAGAAGTTGTGCTGGTGTTTTCAAAAGCCTCCAGCAACTAGAGGGGCTAATGAAGCCACAGGAGACAGGAAGTGGTTAGCATGGCTTCAGTGGATCCTGGGAAAGTTGTTATTGTCTGGAAGCTGCAGGAAGCATCAGTGTGCCAGCAGGGTCTCAGGTTAAACTGAAGCAAGTTTAAGCTCTCAAGACCAGATTGTTCAGAGAAGCTACTGTTGGAATCAGAGGAGCAGTAAGGACAGCTAGGAGTCAAATTGGTTGCATTAAGATAAGAGAGTGAGAGAATCAGGACTCATTTCCCTCACCACACCTCCCTCCACCTTACTGTAGGATGAAGATATAGAGATACTCTGTGTAAATACTGTGTGTGTGAAGAAAGCAGATCTATGAAGAGACTATTATAATTGTACTGGAAGCATTGTACAGAGAGTAATGACCCTTTGTGTTGGAGAGAAGTTCGAATAAAACCACTGTGGTTAACTTCATCTTGGAATCCTGTCATAGCTGTCTGCCTGGAGACTGTTATCTCTCATGACTGTGAAACTAATGTTTGCCCTGAGTAAGATTCCCCCAGGATTTCAAAGAATTCATGTTCCTTTTTACTGCCTCTATACAGA
The DNA here is from genome assembly GCF_046119375.1 of Phyllobates terribilis. Lineage (NCBI taxonomy): Eukaryota > Metazoa > Chordata > Amphibia > Anura > Dendrobatidae > Phyllobates > Phyllobates terribilis. The sequence goes on along the minus strand of NW_027362769.1, from coordinate 343,053,077 downwards.
GTGGTGTGCATGCAGCAGGACCAATAATGTTTATGCATGTTTTGGTTAGTTTTCATTTTTTTCAGTTGAATCTGTGTAAAATTGTATTCCCAGCAGTGGCGCCATTAAGAAATTGAAAACCTTTTGTTGCCTTCCATCACAGATTGCCGCTGATCTTTTCAAGCGCAGCAGTGATGAGATTGGATTATAATTGGGGAACTTTTCTACCAAAAAAGTGGTTAACCCCATAAATTAAAAATGTGTATATATATATACAGTGGGAAAAAAAGTATTTAGTCAGCCACCAATTGTGCAAGTTATCCCACGTAAAAAAATAATAGAGGCTTGTAATTGACATCATAGGTAGACCTCAACTATGAGAGACAAAATGAGAAAACAAATCCTGAAAATCACAATGTCTGATTTGGAAAGAATTTTTGGGGGTGGAAAATAAGTATTTGGTCAACTACAAAAGTTCATCTCAATACTTTGTTATATATCCTTTGTTGGCAATGACAGAGGTCAAACGTTTTCTGTAAGTCTTCACAAGGTTGGCACACACTGTTGCTGGTATGTTGGCCCATTCCTCCATGCAGATTTCCTCTAGAGCAGTGATGTTTTGGGGCTGTCGCTGGGCAACACTGACTTTCAACTCCCTCCAAAGGTTTTCTATAGGGTTTAGATCTGGAGACTGGCTAGGCCTCTCCTGGACCTTGAAATGCTTCTTATGAAGCAACTCCTTCATTGGTGGTGTGCTCCCAATACTCTTCTAGATCATCCAAATGCTCTCTAGCAAACTTCAGACGGGCCTGGACATGTAATGGCTTAAGCACGGGGACACGTCTGGCACAGCAGGATATGAGTCCATGGCGGCGTAGTGTGTTACTGATGGCAGTCTGTGTAACGTTGGTCCCAGCTCTCTGCAGGTCATTCACTAGGTCCTGCTGTGTGGCTCTGGGATTTTTGCTCACCGTTCTTGAAATCATTTTGATCCCACTGGGTGAGATCTTGTGTGGAGCCCCAGATCGAGGGAGATTATTAATGGTCTTGTATGTCTACCATTTTCTAATTATTGCTCCCACAGTTGATTTCTTCAAACCAAGCTGCTTGCATATTCAGTCTTCCCAGCCTGGTGCAGGGTTACAATTTGTTTCTGGTGTCCTTCGACAGCTCTTTGGTCTTCACCATAGTGGAGTTTGGAGTTTGACTGTTTGAGGTTGCAGACAGGTGTCTTTTATACTGATAACAAGTTCAAACAGGTGCCAGTACTACAGGTAATGAGTGGAGGACAGAGGAGCCTCTTAAAGAAGAAGTTACAGGTCTGTGAGAGCTAGAAATCTTGCTTGTTTGTAATTGAGCAAATACTTAATTTCCACCAAAATTTGAAAAAAAATTCTTTCCAAATCAGACAATGTGATTTTCAGGATTTGTTTTCTCATTTTGTCTCTCATAGTTGAGGTCTACCTATGATGTCAATTACAGGCCTCTCTCATCTTTTTAAGTGGGTGAACGTGCACAATTGGTGGCTGACTAAATTCTTTTTCCCCACCGTGTATTTAATCATTATTAGTGTTGACCGAGCATGCTCGACACTGCTCGGTACTCGCCCGAGCATCACGCTACTTGGGATGTTCGGCGAGCAGCGAGCATTTCCGGGTTACTTGGGCGGGAGCTCGGGTCTCCGCCCTGCATGTTTAGCGCTCTTTACAGAGCCAATGAACATGCAGGGATTGCCAGCAAGTCACTGTAATGCCGCAGCCATGTTGGTTGTGGGCATTACATTGATTGGCTGGCCGCACAGCGTCACCTCGAGTATTTAAAACCGGGAGCCGCCATCTTGGACACAGACGGCTGGGATCAGACAGTGTAGGGACAGCGCTGCTGATTTACGGAGAGATATATAAACTGCAAAATAGTTAGTGTAGGGTCTGTAAAGGCTGCCAGATCAAACAAACAGTCCTTCTCAGGACTAATATCCATCCCAGATATCAGGCAGGCAGGCTGTATAGGAGACGCAGTGGTTATACCAGCAAATGCTGCATTACAGCCCTGTGTGCTCCTGTTGCTGAAATTGCTGGACTTAGCTCCAGGTCTCGTGGGCCAGGAAAATTTTTTTTTCATCTAAATCCTCTTTTTTTTCCTCCTTCACACTGTACAAATACCTCGTCTTATTAACCTTTTGGTGTCACCCCCCCCCCCCCCCCCCCAAAAAAAAAAAAAAAAAGGTGTGTCTCTGATTTTTCAGACACAAATATATCTGCTAAAAATAGTCTGGTGTAGGCCAGAGAAATAGAAGTGTGGTTTTGCAGTTCCACGGGTCAAATCTCTGTATTATCCTGCTTGTGGCATTATTTGCCGTAAAGAAAAACAGTAATAGTGTGTCCTGATTGTTCAGACACAAATACATCTGTTGAAAATAGTCTGGTGTAGGCCTGAGAAATAGAAGTATGGTTTTGAAGTTCCATGGGTCAAATCTCTGTATTATCCTGCTTTTGGCATTTTTTGCATAAAAAAAAACTAGTAGTGTCTCCCTGATTTTTCAGACACAAATATATCTGTTGAAAATAGTCTTGTGTAGGCCAGTGGAAAAGAAGTGTGGTTTTGCAGTTCCACAGGTCAAATCTCTGTATTTTCCTGCTTGTGGCATTTTTTTCCATAAAGAAAAGCAGTAATAGTGTCTCCTGATTGTTCAGACACAAATATATCTGCTGAAAATAGTGTGGTGTAGGCCTGAGAAATAGAAGTGTGGTTTTGCAGTTCCATGGGTCAAATCTCTGTATTATCCTGCTTTTGGCATTTTTTGTCGTAAAGAAAAACAGTAATAGTGTCTCCTGATTGTTCTGACACAAATATATCTCTTGAAAATAGTCTGGTGTAGGCCCGAGAAATAGAAGTGTGGTTTTGCAGTTCCACGGGTCAAATCTCTGTATTATCCTGCTTTTGGCATTTTTTGCCGTAAAAAAAAAACTAATAATGTCTCCCTGATTTTTCAGACACAAATATATCTGTTGAAAATAGTTTGGTGTAGGCCTGAGAAATAGAAGTGGGGTTTTGCAGTTCCACGGTTCAAACCTCTGTATTATCCACTTTTGGGCCATTTGTATCTAAAAAAAAAAACAGTTTTAGTGTGTCACTCACTGTTCAACCGCAAATAATATATATTTAAAAAGTCTGGTATACACCAGTAAATTATAACTGTGGTTTTGCCGTTCCACGGTAAAAAAATCTCTATTATCCTGCTTTTGGCATTTTTTTCCGTAAAAAAAAAACTAAGTGTCTTCCTGATTTTTCAGACACAAATATGTCTGTTGAAATTAGTCTGGTGTAGGCCAGAGAAACATAAGTGTGGTTTTGCAGTTCCACGGTTCAAACCTCTGTATTATCCACTTTTGGGCCATTTGTATCTAAAAAAAAACAGTTTGAGTGTGTCGCTGACTGTTCAGTAGAGATGAGCGGTGTTCGACTCGAATTGTTCGCCAATCTCAAATTCGAGCTGTTTTGGGCGGTGTTGGATCTGTTCGGCGAACACGAACAATTTGAAAAAAATTCGGCTGTTCGAGGTTATGCTCGATAACTGTTCGTGCACAAAAATCATAACTGGATTTTTTCTCAGTAATGCTGAAAATTAATGTTAATACGCAGTTTGAGTGTACAGCGGGGTGGGGGGAGTGGCAGGGGATGGATCTCTGCATAAATATTGAAGATCTCCATTTTTTTTTCTCTTTCCCGCATTTACAGTGGGGAGGTGCAATCTGTCAGCCTATCAGCAGCGCACACACGGAGCGAACTGCTTTTTTTCACACAAGCAAGGGCATGTGTCATTGGCAGTGTGTGTCACATGTCCTTGCCCTATAAGACCCAGCCATTTTCCCCGTCGCCACCATTTTCTCACTGCTGCAGCTGCGTGTTAGACTGCACCGCTGTTGCTGTGTGTGTGACACCCCAGGGGTCTGGTTGCCACAGTAATAGAGATATTACGTCTGAGAGCAGGTGGGAGGTCTCTTGGTCAGGAATCCTATGCATGCCACACCTCCTGCCCAGTCGTGGGAGGGGAAGAACTTCCCCTATATAAAGCTGGGGCTGAGGCAGGGTTAGGGAGTAGAGTAGAAAGAAGAAGAGAAGCAGCTATAGGAAAGAGAGATCAGGAGCTCTGGGGAAGTCGTGCTAAAAGGAATCAGGGGCTGGCAGCTGTAGAGCTCGCCCTGATTGAAGAGTTACCACCGGACCCGGAGTCCGAGGCTGTGGGGATTAACCCAGACCCAGCAGTAGAAACCGCCCGGCAGGGGATTTCAGGTCCTCTGGCCAAGAAACCCGAAGGCACGGTCACACGCGTGGGACCAGCACCGCCGTCGTGGAGCGGAAGCCACTAGAAGGCCCCGAGTCACCGGCCATACGGGTGAGCACCACACGGTACACTCAGGGACGTGGGCTACTTTTACCCGCCTCTAGCAAGGTAGCCAGAAGAGTACAATTAGTTGGGGAGGCCTACAACTCCGCCTGGCCAGGGGAGATCCCATCTGCTCAAAGACTGACCAGGCCCCGATCGCTACCCCGATCGCTAGCCAGTACTCCGGGAGGGTCTATCTTTATCACCAGTAAAGACCCTGAACTACACCGCATCGTCTCTGAGTGGTTCCGGCTACCCCCATCATCCACGTCGGCTGCCCTGAGGCCATACCCCTCCCGTTGGGGGTTATACCATCTACGCTGCACAATCGTACCACCGGCCTCAGCGGTCTGCCCTGCAGCGGCAGCTCCATAGCTGCATTCAACGGGTGGCGTAGTCGTCCAACATCTACTGCTAATACTCAGCCACACAGTTTGACTCCCTGGGCACGGACCGGGTCACCGCCACGAAACTACTACCCCCAACAGGCCCGGCTCCGGGTAGTCCCCGCGTGCGCAACGCTACACTAAGTAGGCCCAGGGGCGCGTCATGTGCGCTATACTTTCAGTGTTAAATTCAAGCCAATTTTCGCACAAATCTACAGATAGCTTGGGAGTAGGGAATAGTTGTGATTGCAGTCCTTTTGAGGACTAGGTTACATCATTTCCTACGACTTTTATCAGGCAGGTCTGTGCTCTTAAATAGATAGGTTGGGAGTAAAGACTAATTGTAATTGCTGTCCTTTTGAGGGCTAGGTTACATCAGTTCCTATCACTTTTATCAGGCAGGTCTGTGCTCTTAAATAGATAGGTTGGGAGTAAAGGCTAATTGTAATTGCAGTCCTTTTGAGGGCTAGGTTACATCAGTTCCTATCACTTTTTGCCAGGCAGGTCTGTGCCAGTGCTGTGCAAGTTAGTCCTTCTATGCTAACCTCCACCAGATGCCTCTTGAGAAAGCCCATAATATCGGGGTGAAACATGCGTCGAGGCTCCTTTCTGGTCACTTGGTGCCTTGAGTTTACCGTGCTCCTGGTCTGCCTGTCACCTTTTTTCTGCTGGCCCTCCCCTATTTGTGACTGGTAAGCGGCACTTGAATGAATATTTTTTTCTTTTGACATTCTATGCATACCTGCACACTTGTGCGGATACTCTCTATTTATGGTATATCTTATATGCTCGCTGCTTACCACTCCCCTTCTTTTGGGGGGGTTTTTGCTACACATACTCTTTATATATGTTACCATGTACTGTACTTTGTAAACATGTTATTTACTCTGTGTCGCCGCTGTTGTGGCTTTTTTACTATTGTGTATCTAATAAAGTTATACTGGTTTTATGCCTATATAAACTCTGTTTCTCCTGATATATTCATATTTAATATTGAGTAGGCTTGTGGCCATTAGAAGCTATGTATTTTCTAGTTGTCTTCCCGCCACGACTCTAAAAGATGAACGCCGTTCTATGTATACTAACCTCCACCAGGTTGCAAATTCAAAATATTTTTTATCTGCATCTAGCTCTGAAAAAATATTTGGGCTTCGGCTTGTAGCAGTGTGTGGGACTTGTTCTATTAGTCCATCTATACTAACCTCCACCAGGCTGCAAATTCAAAATAATTTTTATCTGCATCTAGCTCTGAAAAAATATTTGGACTTGGGCTTGTAGCAGTGTGTGGGACTTGTTCTATTAGTCGATCTATACTAACCTCCACCAGGTTGCAAATTCAAAATAATTTTTATCTGCATCTAGCTCTGAAAAAAAAATTGGGCTTGGGCTTGTAGCAGTGTGTGGGACTTGTTCTATTAGTCCATCTATACTAACCTCCACGAGATTGCAAGTTCAAAATAATTTTTATCTGCATCTAGCTCTGAAAAAATACTTGGGCTTCGGTTTTTAGCAGTGTGTGGGACTTGTTCTATTAGTCCATCTATACTAACCTCCACCAGGTTGCAAAATCAAAATCATTTTTATCTGCATCTAGCTCTGAAAAAATATTTTGGCTTGGGCTTGTAGCAGTGTGTGGGACTTGTTCTATTAGTCCCTCTATACTAACCTCCACCAGGTTGCAAATTCAAAATAATTTTTATCTGCATCTAGCGCTGAAAAAATATTTGGGCTTTGGCTTGTAGCAGTGTGTGGGACTTGTTCTATTAGTCCATCTATACTAACCTCCACCAGGTTGCAAATTCAAAGTAATTTTTATCTGAATCTAGCTCTGAAAAAATATTTGGGCTTCGGCTTGTAGCAGTGTGTGGGACTTGTTCTACTAGTCCATCTATACTAACCTCCACCAGTTTGCAAATTCAAAATAATTTTTATCTGCATCTAACTCTTAAAAAATATTTGGGCTTAGACTTGTAGCAGTGTGTGGGACTTGTTCTATTAGTCCATCTATACTAACCTCCACCAGGTTGCAAATTCAAAATAATTTTTATCTGCATCTAGCTCTGAAAAAATATTTGGGCTTGGGCTTGTAGCAGTGTTGGGACTTGTTCTATTAGTCCATATATACTAACCTCCACCAGGTTGCAAATTCAAAATAATTTTTATCTGCATCTAGCGCTGAAAAAATATTTTGGCTTTGGCTTGTAGCAGTGTGTGGGACTTGTTCTATTAGTCCATCTATACTAACCTCCACCAGGTTGCAAATTCAAAGTAATTTTTATCTGAATCTAGCTCTGAAAAAATATTTGGGCTTCGGCTTGTAGCAGTGTGTGGGACTTGTTCTTTTAGTCCATCTATATTAACCTCCACCAGGATGCAAATTAATAATAAATTTTAGCTGCATCTTGCCTGTAAACTAATTTTGGGCATATTAGCAGTGTGTTGTACTCATTCTATTAGGCCATCTATACTAAGGTCCACCAGCTTTCAAATTACTAATATTTTTTAGCTGCATCTTGCCTGGAAAATAATTTTTGGCATAGTAGCAGTGTGTGGTACTCATTGTATTAGGCCATCTATACCAAGCTCCATCAGCTTTGAAATTAATTATAATTTTTAGCTGCATATAGTCCGCAACAAATTTTTCCTTCCCAATAGCGGTAGCAATAGGAATATGGGGCGCGCTTCTGGCTTACAAAAATATACGCTTCATAAAAAAAAACACCAGCCTAGCGCACTGCATTAGTAAGATGGCATCATCGTCTCACCCGTCTACGCCAGCTAGCTTTCCTGCGCCTAAAACACAATGCATAGGTCCGCGCTAGCCACGATGCTGAGGGGTCTAAAGTTGCTGCTAACGCTTTTTCACAATTCAATTGGCAGATTTTTACAGAGCTCCTCCCCAACGCCCACTCATCGGGCAACAGTTTCCCACCCTCCCTATGGGATCTAGTGGCGAATAGTTGATGTCATTAATCAGAGCGTCAGTTGTCCCGTCGACGTGGCAAGCATACGGTAAGGCATGGGAAGAGTGGACACGACTAGTAGCAGGCAGACGGGTTGACCAATGTGAACAAGCCAGATTACAAGTCACCATAGAATTTCTCCACCATCTAATGATGAGGGGCATATCAAGGGCTTCAGCGCAGCGGTGTCTGACCGGAGTAGCATTTCACTTCCAACTACTGAATTGGGGAGATGTCACAAAGAGATTCATCATCAGACAAACCATAAAAGGGTGGAAAAGGGGTCAGCCTAGTCAGGAGTGTAGACATCCCGTCCCGTGTCACTAAAACTGATTTCTCACATCATATCCCTAACACCATTAACATGACACTCACAATTTGAAGCAACACAACTGTCTACTGCAGTTGCGATCGCCTTCTTCGGGGCGCTATGCATAAACGAATTAGTCCCTCAATCGAAAATTACCACCAGTGGAGGCTTATTACACCAGGACATAGTCATAGCCAATAATGCAATTGGTCTACGCATACGCCAATCGAAAACAGTTCCAGCGGGCAGGGGCACTTGGGTACTTCTACAACCCACAAATGGTACACTGAGTCGGGTAACAATAGTAAAAACATATCTAACCATCAGATCACAAAGTAATTTCTTCCTATCACACATTGATGGAACGCCATTATCAAGATACCAGTTCCAAGCTATATTTAATAAATGCATAACATCGGCAGGGAAACACCCCAAAGATTACGGGACACACTCATTTCGCACAGGCACTGCCATGGAAGTAGCAAGAGCAGGACTGTCAGAAACGGAAGTTCAGAGGATAGGGAGATGGCGATCCACGTGTTTGGCGAGATACATAAGACCAGACTTGTTATCCTAACGTGGTTTGTTTCTTTTACAAGTGACGCTAACCCAACAGTGTGGGTTATAGGCCACTCGTATATATATTGGGCAGAAAAAAGGGCCAAAGTCCGCCCAGGTGGGAGGAAATTAAAGTTTCATAACACATATTTCAACTGGAGAGATATTAGAGGCCTGCTATGGCCACAGGTACTAATGGAGGTAATCAAGGTAGGGAGAAAGGCAAGAGGTCCGGTCATCTTAGTTATACAGGCACGGGGAAATGACCTAGGTCATCACAAGAGCGCATAACTAATGGCAATGATGAAACTAGACACTGAATGTTTCGGAGAATTTTTCACAAAACTAACTATAGTATGGTCAGAGATTGTGTCGATAACGGTATGGCAAGGTGCGCGAGACGTCACAGCCATCAAACGGACAAGGCGGGTAATAAATATTCGGATGGCAAAAATTAGAAGAGACAGAGGCAGTGATACAACACCGACAACTGGAAGGAGATAAAGCAGGACTCAAACTATTAGGTGTCCGTCTGGTGCTGGATTTGAAATAGGTCCAGTACCTTCTGTGGTCTCCCATTTTGATCCAGCCAGGGATGATGCTGCTCAGCATCATCATCAGCCCCAACGCCTAGCTGGTCCGCGAGCACTGTTTATCTCCCAGGTAGTTGTGCCTAACAATGTTAAGCCTGGGTTGCAGAGAGAGACAGTGCTTGCGGAGTCTAAGTCCAGAGTTTGCCGTTCTGAGCATGTCCGTGACCTGGCGGATCATGATTGGTTGTTTGGCACCCACCTGACCCGGTGACCTGGCACCGTCTGATTGGTCACGGGTGTCGTCACCTATGGTGCGACAGTGGGGCAGGGCTTAATCTTTAAAAGGCCCGCCCACAAACATGGCAGCGTGCTCAGATCATTTGAGCTGGTTGTTTGTGGTGTGCACGCTTAAACTCTTGGGTTCCTCTAAGAGCCATAGCTTTATGCAGGCAGGTAGCTTGAGCCATATAGAGTGGGTCTGCTCAGTCCGGTAACACGCCGGCTGAGTGCACGAATACCCGGCGGGTATCACACCCACATACTAGCGCCGTCTCCTATAGCGTAGCGCCTGTACCGAAGTCAGGGCTACTGCTTCTTCTCCGGTCACACGTCTCCCTGAAGTTCTTGGAGATTGTGTGAACCGCTTTAGCGCCATTCCCCATAGCGTAGCGCCTGTATCAAAGACAGGGCTACTGCTTCTCCCACGGTCGCACGTCTCCCTGCGGTTCTTGGAGATTGTGCGAACCGTCTTACCCTTCCGTGTGCATTAACACAAAGGGCTAAGATAGTTTATAGCTGCGTCGCCGGTTGCTCTTCCTCCGTGCAGTTAACGGAGATAGAGCGTATTGCCTTACCCGGTCCGGTGTGCTGTTAACACGGATGGGTTATCAGTTTAGTTGTCGCTTTCCTTTCCACCCGGAAAGTGTTCGGCAGCAGTCCATTAGGCTGCATTGCGGACCCCGGGGTCGGTTGCGTTCCATTAAAACAAAGTTGTCTGCAACCGCCCTCCTAACAGTATCTGAGCGCCAGGGTCTTGCCGAACATGGCCGACAACCAGCAATTGCAGCGGTATATTCAGCAACTGGAGGCCAGACTTAGAATTCTGGAACAAACTGCTCCGGTCGCTGATATCACTGCAGTATCTTCCCAGGCGGCTACTCTAGTAGCCAACATTATAAACTCGGCTGCGGTGAATACTGCAACCACTGCAAGTGCCCCATTACCCCGGTTTGCTCTCCCGGAGAAATTTTCTGGGGATAGTAAACTCTGTAGGGGGTTTATTAACGTATGCTCCATTCATTTGGAGATGATGGAGGCACGGTTCCCCTCCGAAAGAGCCAAAGTGGGATATATCATCTCATTGCTTTCCCACAGGGCTCTGGAGTGGGCTACTCCTCTCTGGGAGTTGAACGACCCGGTGGTAGTAAACGCGGGTCTTTTCCTTAAGACCCTAAAAAGTGTTTTCCTGGGTCCTCAGGTCACGCATGTTACGGCTCTTAAGCTTCTTGCGTTGGTCTAAGGTTCGGCCACCGCTAGTCACTTTTCCGTCCAGTTCAGAACACTAGCAGCTGAACTGGATTGGTCAGAGCGGTCGCTTATTCCGGTGTTCTGGAGGGGTCTGGCTGGGCATATTAAGTATGCCTTATCTACCAGAGAGATTCCAACCTCTCTGGAGGAGTTAATATCTCTCGCTGACCGTATTGACTTGCGTCATGCGGAACATAAGTTAGAGCTGGAGGTTGCCAGACCTCAACATCTGTTGGCACCAGGTGTTAGGGGGACAGTTGCAAACACTTTATTAAATAGGAACGCAACCGACCCCGGGGTCCGCGATGCAGCCTAGAGGACTGCTGCCAAACACTTTCCGGGTGGAAAGGCAAACGACAACTAAATGATAAACCCTTCTGAGTTAACTTCACACCGGATAGGGTATAGCGGTACCCTCTATCTCCGTTTACTGCACGGAGGAGAGCGCTACCGGCGACGCACCTAACAATTATCTTAGCCCTTTGTGTTAACGCACACGGAAGGGTAAGACGGTTCGCACAGTCTCCAAGAACCGCAGAGAGACGTGTGACTGTGGGAACAGCAGTAGCCCTGTCTTTGATACAGGTGCTACGCTATGGGGATTGGCGCTAAAGCGGTTCACACAATCTCCAAGAACCGCAGGGAGACGTGTGACCGGACTATGAGCAGTAGCCCTGTCTTTGGTACAGGCGCTACGCTATAGGAGACGGCGCTAGCGTTCGGGTGTGATTCCCGCCGGGTATTCGAGCACTGAGCCGGCGAGCTACCGGACTGAGCAAACCCACTCTATTTAGATCACAGATGGCTCGGGGTGTAAGGCGAACCCCCCTGGTTAGAGCCAGTCAGCGAGGCGAAGCTACCTGCCTACTTTTTCTACCTGCCTAGCTAAAGCTATGGCTCTTCGAGGAGCCCAGAGTAAGCGTGCACACCACAAACAGATAGCTCAAATGATCTGAGCGTGCCGCCATGTTTGTGGGCGGGCCATTTAAAGATTAAGCCCTGCCCCACTGTTGCACCATTGGTGACGACACCCGTGACCAATCAGGCGGTGCCAGGTCACCAGGTCAGGTGGGTGCCAACCCACCAATCATGACCCGCCAGGTCACGGACATGCTCAGGGTGGCAAATCCTGGACTTAGATTCTGCAAGCCCTGTCTCCCTCTGCAACCCAGGCTTAACATTGCTAAGCACAACTACCTGGGAGACAAACAGTGCTCGCAGACCAGCTAGGCATTGGGACTAATGGTGATGCTGAGCAGCCTCAGCCCTGGCTGGACTGAAATGGTAGACCACAGAAGGTCCTGGATAGTGTTGAGCCACCCCCGTAGTGTTCGAGTTCGGTTCGGTTCGTCGAACACCTTCGAACACCGTTAAAACCAATGGCAGGCAAACAAAAACACATAGAAACACATAGAAAACACCTTCAAAGGTGTCCAAAAGCTGACAAACTGCTCAGAAGACACAACTAACACATGGAAAAGTGACAAGTACATATAGTCATGCGAAAATAAAAGAGGTGGAGGAGTAAAAGGAGGGGGAGACACAGATATAGGCATGTCATGCCCTTCTAAAATCCAAAAAGTGAGAAGCCGAGACGGCCAGTCCGCTCCTGCCCGTGCCACCTCCGTGTCGCCGGGTTTGTGCCAGAGCCGTGGTGAACCCTGATGGCCAGCCCCCCTCTCCCAATACTGGTGCCTGTCCGCTGGTGGGTCGAGCGAGCCCCCCTGTGGTGGAGGCAGCTCTAAGCTTTTTAATTTAAATTGTCTCTCTAATTTGAATGAATACACTTTAAATCCATTTACAAGGATCTATTGGAGGGCAAGTCTCATGCCAGCAGCCGCGTAATTCCAGCTCCAGTAGCGTCCACTAAAGCTGCTGCAGTTAAAAAGCTTTTATAAGGATCGAGCTCAGCTGTCCACCGCAAGGCATCCTACTGCCAGTCCCAGCCCCTATGCCTTGGGGTGCCTCCTGATGCTCTTCACTGAGTATCCCATGGTCCCGAAGCATTTCCTTTGAAAAAATTAAGTGTCTAAACTACAGGTGGTGTAGCTTGCTTAACAGCCGGGATAATCCGCGGACTAGCAGACACTGCTACTAGGCACAAAGTATTTCCTGGGCTAGATGCAGTTAAAAATTTGTAATTAGATACTCTCGTTGGATGCTGAGAAAGCATTGCATAGAGTCTCCTGGCACGCCATATATGATTCTCTTAAAAAGCTTGGGGTAGGGGTCTAGCGGACCCTTTTATAGCCAAAATCACGGCCCTGTATCGCAATACGTCACCTAGGCTGAAGATAAATGGAACTGTAGCACCCTGAGGGCTCGGTTGCTACAGACGTATTGCACCTCACCCAGAGGTGTGATATCTCACTCTCAGGTAAGGATGGAGTGTGGATCAGGACCCGACACCTGCATGCATTACACCACATTGCCGTGGGGCAGGGCGACCAATATGCCCCTGAGATGGGCACGACAGTCCCTGTCCCTGGCTGGAGTGGGGGGAGGGAACACTGAGGAAGGGGAACCCTGTAGTGCAGGAGCAGGGAGGAAGCAGTTCCTGGGTGCATTGAGAAGGGAGTATAAAAGGTGGGCACCATCTTAGTTCAGTGCAGAGAAGTCTGAGCAGAAGTGGCAGGGAGCAGGGGCTCTGCATGAGCTCTGCTCCGGAGGCGGGCCTAGTAACAGAGGCCCAGGCCTGGAAGAGGGAGAAGGAAGGAAGAGGAGCGGAGAAGGCTCCAGGAACGAGGAATGAAGGGATCCCAGGGGTGCGGACGGGCGAGTCGCCACCGCACGCCCGAATCCACCTGCGTGGAGGGGTCAGGCCAAAGGGGGAGACCGGTCCCCGAACTAGTGGAGGCAGGAAACGACCCTCAGCTAGAAACCGGAGGCTCTGACATTTTATGTGGCGCAGCCCCTCGCTACACCCGCTAGGAAGGCACCACATACGGTCAGGGAAACTGGCGCCAAGTTTACCAAGAGGAGGCCCGAGGCAGCCGGACAGAAGTGTTGGTAAGAAAGGCCAGACAAAGGACACACAAAGGGGGTCCTGTGAAGTGCTCCAAAGTTATCTGGGAGTTGTCTGAGCCCCTCACCTGGTGAGCACAGTACGACGTGGGCAGCCGTTACCTGCAGACGTGGTCTGGATAATAAGAACTGTGAGTAAAGGCCCTGGACTGCATCACTGACTCCGTGTCGTTACTGCTGCTGCCCTGCACCATCACCCCCATCCTCCGCATACACTGCCCTGAGGCTATACTCCTCCCGTGGGGAGTTATGCTACGCTCTGCTGCACCCACAACACCAGCCTCAGCGGTCTGCCCTATAGCGGCGGTTCACTCTGACCGCAATCCACGTGTGGCGTAGTCGGACATTTAAACATCAAAACCACATAAATAGTTCCGCCACTGGTTTGACCGCCCTGAGCCACGGAACCGGGTCGCCGCCACGAAGACTACAACCACCAGCATCCACCAAAAAGGGTCCGGCTCCGGGTGTCCCAAGGCCCAGGGGGTGCGTCAGAACATTTTCATCACCTTTCACAATCACCAATGGGACAAGGCAGGGATGTCCTCTGTCCCCTCTCTTATACATCCTAGTGACGGAGCACCTGCTCTCATCAATTCGCCATAACCCCAATATTAGGTGGATTGAGGTGGGAGGCACCGAGTACAAGTGCTCTCTATTTGCTGATGATGTCCTAGTATATATCACTCAATCACATATATCCATCCATGCTGTTATGGCTGAAATAGATCACTTTGTTACATGGTAAAATTTTAAAATCAATGCAGCGAAGTCTGAGGCCCTCGATGTCTCCCTCCCCAAATCCATATAGGATTCCATCCAGTCCAACTTTCCCTTTGCCTGGCCCTCACAGGGTATCAAATACTTAGGAATTCCTATTCATAGAGACCTCTCTCATCTATGTTATCTTAATTTTGGGCCCTTTATTGAACAATTCCATACAGACCACGGTTGGCAAGTTAGAACTGTAAGATTCACTACGTGAACCGCTGGTGTTTTGTGGAAAAGCACATGTACACCGCGTTCCAAATTATTATGCAAAAAGTGTTTAGGAGTGATAAGGGAAGAATTTGTTTGTTTGTCAGTTAAACTCATTGATGGTGATGTGTGTCAGGGCTCTTTATATCACTGTAAGCAATTGCAGACACCTGTGCTAATTAGTTTGGCAGGTGTGTCCAATGAAAGGCAAGACTACTTAAGAAGGCTCTCTCACATTATTAAGCAGCCTACATTTTCTGCCAAAATGGGAAAGAAAAAGGATGTGTCGGCTGCTGAGAAGCAACAAATTGTGGAGTGTTTAGGTCAAGGCATGACTACAATCAACATTGTGCGATGATCAGGATGAAGTGTCTTGGCAATCAAGAAGTATGTAGCTGATTCACAGTACACACGTGTGCGTGCTGATAAGGGCAAATTGAGGACTCTTTCCTACAGGCAATTACATCAGGTTGAAAGAGCAGCGGCAAAAAAGCCTTGTCATAGCAGCAGACAAGTTTTTGAAGCTGCTTGTGCCTCCAACGTCCCCCGAACAACAAGATGCAGGGTCCTTCAGAGGTTTGCAGCTGTGCATACGCCATCCTGTCGACCTCCTCTATCCACTTCACACAAGCAGAAACGGCTCCAGTGGGCCAAACATTACATGAAGACTGATTTCAAAACTGTTTTGTTCACGGATGAGTGCCGTGCAGCGCTCGATGGTCCAGATGGATGGAGTGGAGGATGGCTGGTTGATGGACACCCCACGCAAACACGGCTACAGCGCCAACAAGGAGGAGGTGGAGTAATGTTTTGGGCTGGAATCATGGGGAGAGAGATTGTCGGCCCCTTTAGGATCCCTGAAGGGGCTAAAGATGAACTCCATAATGTATGTGGATTTTCTCAAACAGCACTTCCTGCCATGGTTCAAGAAGAAGAATCGTGTATTTCACAGCAAGATCATTTTTCTGCATGATAATGCACCATCTCATGCTGCACATAAAACATCTGCATCTCTGGCTGATATGGGCATAAAAGGGGACAAACTTATGGTGTGAGCCCCATGCTCCCCTGACCTCTACCCCATTCAGAACGTTTGGAGCATCATTAAAAGGAGTGTCTATGAGGCGGGAGGCAGTTCACATCTAAGCAACAGCTCTGGGAGGGTATTCTGTCCTCATGCAAAACAATTGAAGCAGAAACCATCCAAAACCTGACAAATTCAATGGACGAGAGAGTTCAGAAGCTCCTTTCGAACAAGGGGTCCTATGTGAAAATGTAACATCACCTAGAATAAAGTTTTGAGTTGAAAACTGTTTGATTTCAGTTTCTAACAACCTGCTAATGCTTATAATTTCAAAAATGACCATTTTTTTGGTCTTTATTAAAATGAAAAGGTTGATCGAAAAGTTTGGGGGATCTAAGAGTGTGGGAACCCAGTAGTCATGATTACTTCGAATTCTGACATTATGAGGGTCATGCTGCAGGTAGTGCAGCAAGAAGGCACTTATGTGTCTTGCGCATCTCGGAGCCCCAAAATTATTTTCCGGGCTAGATGCAGCTAAAAATTATTTTTAATTTTAAATCTGGTGGAGCTTATTATAGATGGCCTAATAGGATCAGTGCTGCACACTGCTACAAAGCCCAAATTATTTTCCAGTCAAGATACAGATAAACATGATTAGTAATTTGAAAGCTTAAAACGTTTGGTAGGGTGATTTTAACCAATCATCAAGCTTTTACTCTCCCCAGGATGACACAGGGGTAGAAAAGTCGTTTCGGATCCATGATTTGTTCATCTTTATGAACGTGAGTCTGTCTACATTATCAGTGGAGAGCCGCGTGCGCTTATCTGTCAGCACACCACCAGCAGCGCTGAACACACGTTCAGACAGAACGCTGGCTGCGGGGCATGACAAGATCTCCAAGGCGTAAGTGGCTAGCTCCGGCCATTTATCCAGATTGGAAGCCCAAAAAGAGCAAGGGTCCAGTGACACAGTCGTGGCTTCAATGTTTACTTGGAGATACTCCTGTACCATCGTCTCTAGGCGTTGACTATGTGTCAGACTTCTTGTCTCCTGTGGCCTTGCAAAGGATGGGCTAAAAAAGTGGTGAAATGATTCCGCAAAATTGACGTTACCAGCAGATATTGTGGTTCTGTTACGGTTTGAGTGCTGAACACTTGACGGTCCCACGGTTGGCAAGTTGGAACTGTGAGATTCACTACGTGCACCACTGGTATTTTGTGGAAAAGCACATGTAAGATTCTGCAACAGTCTCTGCTGATACTCCTGCTTGCGTGCATCCCTTTCTATGGCAGGAATAATTTCTGCAAATTTACTTTTGTACCGGGGATCTAACAGTGTGGCAACCCAGTAGTCAGGATTATTTCTAATTCTCACAATTCGAGGGTCATGTTGCAGGTAGTGCAGCAAGAAGGCACTCATGTGTGTTGCGCATCCAGGAGCACCAAGTCCCTGTTGTGTTGGTGGCGAGGTAACAATCATGCTTCCTTCCTCTGTCCTCTCCCCCCAACCTCGCACAACAGAAATGTGATCAAGGTCTCCCTCATCTGATGAGTCTTCCATCAGTTCGTCCTCCACTTCTTCCTGGGCTCCTGCACCTTCCTCACTAGTTTGGCTGCTACCATGCGCCCTGGTAAAACCATCTCCCCCACCCTCACATGCCTGCCGCCTTGGTGCTGCCGACCTTCTGGACCTTGCAGATGTTAGCCCTTCCGCATACAACTCCTCCTCCTCTACTTCCTCCACCTCCTCTTGTGCCACCACCTGACTCCGAATTCTGTTTAACATGTGCTCCAGCATGTAAATCACCGGAATAGTCATGCTGATAATGGCATCGTCAGCACTAAACATCTTCGTCGCCATTTCAAAACTGTGCAGAAGGGTGCATAGGTCCCTGATCTGAGACCACTCCTCCAGCGTGATTTGCCCCACCTCTGAATCTCGTTGGCCCAGGCTATACGTCAGAACGTATTGCACCAGGGCTTGTCGGTGCTGCCACAGTCGCTGCAACATGTGCAGAGTTGAATTCCACCGGGTAGGCACATTGCATTTTAGCCGGTGAAGTGGCAGGCCCAACGACTTCTGTAGAGATGTAAGTCGCTGAGCTGCGGGATGCGAACGGCGGAAGTGAGCACACAGCGACCGTGCCCTCTGCAGAAGGCCATCTAGTCTGGGATAGTGGGCTAAAAATTGCTGGACAACCAGGTTCAACACGTGAGCCATACAAGGCACGTGTGTGACATTGCCCCGGCGAAGGGCCGCACCCAGGTTTGCAGCATTGTCGCACACGGCCTTCCCTGGTTTCAGGTCCAGTGGAGACAACCATTCATGAAATTGGTTCTCCAGAGCTGACCACAACTCCTCAGCTGTGTGACTCACATTTCCCAGACATTTCAATGTAAAAACCGCCTGATGACGTTGAGCCCTACTGCCAGCATAGTAAGGAGGTGTGCAGGATCCCTTCTGCGCAGTTAGAAAGCTTGTGGCATGACCAGACAGGCTTTGGGTGCAGGTGGAAGACCGAGAGGAGGTTGAGGAGGCAGAAGCAGTGGAGGAACTTTGACATAAAGAGGATTGACGCACAACTCGTGGGGACGGCAAGACTTGGACAGCAGCCCCTTGTCCTGCTGTCACCATAGTTACCCAGTGCCCAGTCAGCGACATGTAACGCCCCTGTCCATGCCTACTCGTCCAAGTGTCTGTGGTGAAATGCACCCTGTCACACACAGAGTTTCTCAAAGAAGCGGTGATGTTGTGTGCGACATGCTGGTGGAGCGCAGGCACACCTTTCTTTGAGAAGTAGTGCCGACTGGGCATCTGGTACTGGGGCACTGCGACGGACATAAGGTCTCGAAAATCCTCTGTGTCCACCAGGCGGAAAGGCAGCATTTCTGTAGCCAAGAGCTTGCAGATGGTGAAATTCAACCTCTTAGCTTTCTCATGGCTAGGAGGAAATGGTCTTTTACTTGTCCACATCTGAGGGACCGAGGGCTGGCTATTGTGCTTAGACGGGGTTGATAAGGGTGTCCCCGGCAAACTGCCGGTCTGTGAGGAAGATGCAGGCGGACATGTTAGGTTGCCTTGATCCAAAGGTGGTGCTATCGATGTCGGACAGCGCTCAACACCAGCTGGTGTTACCACCTCCAAAGAAAATGATGACCTGCCAATCACGCTGGCTGTTGCGGGTAAAGAGGTGGCAGGTCTGCGCCCCAAAACAGGTGTGACTGCTGTCCCCCCAGTCACAGAGGATGAAGAGGCCGCGGATGCACAAGATATGGCAGACGGTGGTTGGCCCGGCCGGCTAGGCCGCATTGTAGCACACTGAGCTTCCCACTGCAACTTATGCTTCATTTCCATGTGCCGGTTCATGCATGAAGTACTCAAACTATGTATTTTTTGGCCTCTACTTAGCTTTTGCTGACAAATGTTACAGATAACACGAGTTGGGTCATCTTTATCGATCTGAAAAAATGCCCAGGCTATGCAAGGCTTAGCACCCATGCGACCTGAAGAGCCACCACGACTTGTGGTGAGAGGCAGAGTTGTGTTTGAGGATGCAGTTGTTGACGTGCTTCCAGTAATACGTCTCTGTCCAGGAAGGCGCAACCTGACTTCGTCGTCACTAGCATCTTCCTCCACCTCCTCTGCTGACCTCATCTCTTGGCTGACTGTGGGTTGACAGTAAGTGGGATCTCCGACCTCATCATCATCACCCTGTGCGTTATCACACCCGTCGTCCTCAGAGCCAACCTGTTCCTGCCCTGACAAAAAACTAAAGTTGTCGCTCCAATCAGGTATTTGAGTCTTATCATCGTCTTCCTCATTGTCTCCACCAACAGGAGTTACAGTTTGGGAATGAGGGTCTACATTATGGTCAGAACCTTCTGCGTCTGGTCCTGGATCCGACTCATAAAGATTCTGGGCATCAGTGCAGATCATTTCCTCGTCTGGATTCACAGAAGCGCTGGAGTCGACCTCTGATTCCCAGGCTATAGTATGAGTAAACAGCTCTGCAGACTCAACCATCTGTTCTACCTCATACTCAGACGGGCAGCTGGAGATTTGGGAGCTGTGAGGAAGCAAGTGCGATTTGGGTGACACCTTTGAGGACTGGAGTATTTGTGATGTTGAAGTTGATGTGGAGGAGAGCCCACTTAAAGGAGCACTTGATATCCGTTGAAGCACCTGCTGTTTTTGTGCCTCATCTGGAATTTGTAGCGATTGGCGTGGCCGTAAGAAAGGGATCTTATCACATTGTCCGCTAAAAGAAGTAGACATTTTAGTTTGGCTGGAAGATGGTCTTTCTTCTGCAGATGTTACTGTTGCTTTAACACCTACCCCACGGACACAACCTTTTTTCCCCTTCCCAACACGCCTATTCTCCTTTCCACCAGCAGCAGGCCTTTTTCCACTCATTTTGGTGGTTAACTAATTCACAACTCTGGAGTTGTTTGCACAAAAAAACAATGGATGGTAACCGAGCAGAGCTGAGTGGCCAAAATGTGGTATTAGGCCAAAACTATTGGCTGGGTTAGATGCAGAAAAAAATTATTTTGAATTTGCAACCTGATGGAGGTCAGTATAGATGGACTAATAGAGAAAGTCCGACACACTACTAGAAGGCCAAATATTTTTTCAGAGGTAGATGCAGAAAAAAATATATTCAGTTTGCAACCTGATTGAGGTCAGTATAGATGGATTAATAGAACAAGACCCACACACAGCTAGAAGCCCAATATTTTTTCAGAGGTAGATGCAGAAAAAAATATATTCAGTTTGCAACCTGATGGAGGTCAGTATAGATGGACTAATAGAACAAGTCCCACACACTGCTAGAAGCCCAAATATTTTTTCAGAGGTACTGTAGATGCAGATAAAAATTAGTTTTAATTTGCAACCTGATGGAGGTCAGTATAGATGGACTAATAGAGAAAGTCCGACACACTACTAGAAGGCCAAATATTTTTTCAGAGGTAGATGCAGAAAAAAATATATTCAGTTTGCAACCTGATGGAGGTCAGTATAGATGGATTAATAGAACAAGACCCACACACAGCTAGAAGCCCAATATTTTTTCAGAGGTAGATGCAGAAAAAAATATATTCAGTTTGCAACCTGATGGAGGTCAGTATAGATGGACTAATAGAACAAGTCCCACACACTGCTAGAAGCCCAAATATTTTTTCAGAGGTACTGTAGATGCAGATAAAAATTAGTTTTAATTTGCAACCTGATGGAGGTCAGTATAGATGGACTAATAGAATGATGCTATGCCCAAAAGATTTTACTTCACTAGGTGCAGTAAAAAAATTGGTATTCTATACACAGGTGGTATATCTTGCAACACAGATAGGCTACTCCACTGACTAACACACTCTGCAATAGGCCAAAAAGGATTAGCTTTGCTAGATTCAGCCAAATGCTGTGAAAAAAACTTGCACAGCACTGGCACAGACCTGCCTGGCAAAAACTGATAGGAACTCATGTAACCTAGTCCTGAAAAGG
Organism: Phyllobates terribilis; assembly: GCF_046119375.1. NCBI lineage: Eukaryota > Metazoa > Chordata > Amphibia > Anura > Dendrobatidae > Phyllobates > Phyllobates terribilis. The sequence continues at coordinate 343,031,905 of NW_027362769.1, read as the reverse complement.
ACTGTAATTACAATTAGTCTTTACTCCCACAACCGATCTATTTAAGAGCACAGACCTCCCTGATAAAAGTCGTAGGAAATGCTGTAACCTAGTCCTTAAAAGGACTGCAATCACAACTATTCCCTACTCCCAAGCTATCTGTATATTTGTGCGAAAATTGGCTTGAAATTAACAAGGTATAGCGCACACAGCAACAGCGGTGCCGTCTAACACGCAGCTGCAGCAGTGAGAAAATGGTGGCGACGGGGAAAATGGCTTGGTCTTATAGGGCAAGGACATGTGACATACACTGCCAATGACACATGCCCTTGCTTGTGTGAAAAAAAGCACTTCGCTCCGTGTGTGCGCTGCTGATAGGCTGACAGATTGCACCTCCCCACTGTAAATGCGGGAAAGAGAAAAAAAAATGGAGATCTTCATTGTTCCTGCAGAGATCCATCCCCTGCCCCTCCCCCCACCCCGCTGTACACTCAAACTGCGTATTAACATTAATTTTCATCATTACTGAGAAAAAATCCAGTTATGATTTTGGTGCACGAACAGTTATCGAACATAACCTCGAACAGCCGAATTTTTCTCAAATTGTTCGTGTTCGCCGAACGGCTCGAACACCGCCCAAAACAGCTCGAATTTGAGATTGGCGAACAGTTCGAGTAGAACAACGCTCATCTCTAGTCCTGGACCTATTTCGAATCCAGCACCAGACCGACGCCTAACATTATCCCCCCCTTTAACATCCCCCTCCACTTGACGCTCATTTTCCTCCAGGGGGCAAGGATGTGGTCCAACGGGTCACAGAGAGGATTCACGAGACAGTGACCCCTCCGGTGTACAGGGTGCCCTCTTTTAGGACAGGAAGCAGTGACAACTGGTTCTCTATGCGTAGGATCCTTCATGGTTGACAGGGAGGAAGGATCCGCCGGTCTCTGGCGAATAGATTTATCTCTCGCACAGACGGGACACGCGAGAACAAAGTCCTTGATGTCCTGGCGCCACCGGGGCCACCAATAGGACCGTAGGAGGGACTTAGTGGTACGTTTGACCCCCAGGTGAGCGCCGGTCTTAGGGGCATGAGCACAGGAGAGCACCATACTCCGTAGATTAGGGGAAACAAATGTCCTCCCCGATGGAACCGGGTTGGAGGACACTGCAGCCACCCTCCCTTTCTGAGAGTTCTTTGCGACATAATCAGACAAGGACTCTGTACTGGATGTCGCAATGATAGAAGGATCAGAGCCTACCCTCCGGGTGACTTTGCCCAAACACTGAGATGCACAATTCCCACTCCAGGAAGAAATTCTCCCCGACTTTCAGTCAATATGTGGAGAATGGCAACGTAACCATGGGAGACCCAATAACACCTCGTCTAACCCACCGGGAATAATAAGAAAAGAGATAACCTCCCGGTGGCCCTGAGGAAATGACATGGTGAGAGGGATCGACCGGTGGGTGATTTGCACATCCAGGAGTGAACCATAGGCAACACTAATGTTTATTGGACTAGAGAGTGGCTCAGTAGAGATGGCATGTCTCTGGGCAAATGTAGATGATAAAAAATTGCCCTCAGCACCAGAGTCCACCCACGCCTTGGCAGTAACTGCAGATTCACCGAAGGACAAGATCACCTTATATGATAGGTTGGAGGAAGAGGAGCCAGAATTTAATGTTCCCCCACCTACGGTGGTAAGACCTACTCGTTTTACCGGCTGCTTGGAACCCTTATTTACGGGGTGCTCCAAGGGATGTTCAGGACGTGAACGAGAGGGACTATACTCAGTCTGGGATACATCCATAGCTTCAGGCTCCGGGTTGGAGGTCTTGGATTTGGGTCTAAAGACGCCTGGTGCCAACAGGTACTGGGGACTGCCAACCTCTAACTCTAACGTGTGTTCTGCATGACGTAAGTCTATACGGTCAGCGAGAGATATTAACTCCTCCAGGGAGGTTGAAATCTCTCTGGTAGATAAAGCATCTTTAATATGCCCAGCCAGACCCTTCCAGAACACCGGGATAAGCGACCGCTCAGACCAATCCAGTTCAGCCGCCAAGGTTCTGAACTGGACGGCGTAGTGACTGGCGGTGGCCGAACCCTGGACCAACGCAAGGAACTTAAGAGCCGTATCATGCGTGACCTGAGGGCCCAGGAAAACACTTTTTAGAGTCTTAAGGAAGAGACCCGCATTTACTACCACCAGGTCGTTCCGCTCCCATAGAGGAGTAGCCCACTCCAGAGCCCTGTGAGACAGCAAAGAGATGATATATCCCACTTTGGCTCTTTCGGAGGGGAACCGTGCCTCCATCATCTCCAATTGAATGGAGCATACATTTATAAAACCCCTACAGAGTTTACTATCCCAAGAAAATTTTTCCGGGACAGCAAACCGGGGTAATGGGGCACTTGCAGTGGTGGAAGCCGAGTTTATCATGTTGGCTGCTAGAGAAGCCGCCTGGGTAGCTACTGCAGTGGTATCAGCAACCGGGACCGCCTGTTCCAGAGACCTGAGTCTGGTCTCCAGTTGCTGTATATAACGCTGCAGCTGCTGGTTGTCAGCCATGTTCGGCAAGACCCTGGGGCTCAGATACTGTTAGGGGGACAGTTGCAAACACTTTATTAAATAGGAATGCAACCGAACCCGGGGTCTGCGATTCAGCCTAGAGGACTGATGCCGAACACTTTCCAGGTGGAAAGGCAAACGACAACTAAATGATAAACCCTTTCGTGTTAACTTCTCACCGGACAGGGTATAGCTATCTCCATTTACTGCACGGAAGAGAGAGCGACCGGCGACGCACCTAACAATTATCTTAGCCCTTCGTGTTAACGCACATGGAAGGGTAAGACGGTTCGCACAATCTCCAAGAACCGCAGGGAGACGTGCGATCGTGGGAACAGCAGTAGCCCAGTCTTTGATACAGGCGCTACGCTATGGGGATTGGCGCTAAAGCGGTTCACACAATCTCCAAGAACCGCAGGGAGACGTGTGACCGGACTATGAGCAGTAGCCCTGTCTTTGGTACAGGCGCTACGCTATAGGAGACGGAGCTAGCGTGCGGGTGTGATTCCCGCCGGGTATTCGAGCACTCAGCCGGCGAGCTACGGGACTGACCAAACCCGCTCTATTTAGCTCACAGGCGGCTCGGGGTGTAAGGCGAACCCCTGGTTAGAGCCAGTCAGCGAGGCGAAGCTACTTGCCTACTTTTTCTACCTGCCTAGCAAAAGCTATGGCTCTTCGAGGAGCCCAGAGTAAGCGTGCACACCACAAACAGCTAGCTCAAATGATCTGAGCGCGCCGCCATGTTTGGGGGCGGGCATTTTAAAGATTAAGCCCTGCCCAACTGTCGCACCATTGGTGACGACACCCGTGACCAATCAGGCGGTGCCAGGTCACCAGGTCAGGTGGGTGCCAACCCACCAATCATGATCCGCCAGGTCACGGACATGCTCAGGGTGGCAAATCCTGGACTTAGATTCTGCAAGCCCTGTCTCCCTCTGCTACCCAGGCTTAATATTGCTAGGCACAACTACCTGGGAGACAGCCAGTGCTCGCAGACCAGCTAGGCATTGGGGCTAACGGCAATGCTGAGCAGCATCAGCCCCAGCTGGACTGAAATGGGAGACCACAGAAGGTCCTGGACCTATTTCAAAGCCAGCACCAGACCAACACCTAACACCAGGTGTCTTTAAACCCAAGACTCTCAACCCAGAGTGTGAGGCTATGGATATATCCCAGACTGAGTCTAGTTCCTCTCATTCCCAACCCACACATCTCTTGGAGCACCCTGTACATAAGGGTTCCTGGCAGTCAGTAAAACAAGTAGGTCTTACCACTGTTGGAGGAAGTGTATTAAAGTCTGGGACTTCTTCCTCCAAATTATCTTTTAATGTGACATTGTCCCTTGGTAAATCTACAACTGCTGCCAAGGCGTGGGTGGACTCTGGTGCTGAGGGCAACTTTTTATCATCTACATTTGCCCAGAGGCACGCCATCCCTATTGAGTTACTCTCCAGACCAATGAATATTAGTGTTGTCAATGGTTCACTCCTGGACGCGCAAATCACCCACCAGTCGATTCCCCTCACCATGTCATTCCCTCAGGGCCACCGGGAGGTCATCTCATTTCTTATTATTCCCGGTGGTTTAGACGAGGTGTTATTGGGTCTCCCCTGGCTATGTTGTCATACTCCACACATTGACTGGAATACGGGGAGAATTTCTTCCTGGAGTGAGAATTGTGCGTCACAGTGTATGGTCAAAGTCACCCGGAGGGTCGTCTCTGATCCCCCTACCATTGTGGCATCCGGTACAGATTCTTTGTCTGTCCCCAGGACCCGGGTCTTGTCAGATTATGTCGTAAAGAACACTCAGGAAGAGAGGGTGGCGGCAGTTTCCTCTAACCCGGTTCCGTTGGGGAGGACGTTTGTTTCACCTAATCTATAGAATATGGTGCTCTCCTGGGCTCATGCCCCTAAGATCGGAGCTCACCTGGGGATCAAACGTACCACTAAGTCCCTTCAACAGTCCTTTTGGTGGCCCCAGTGGCGCCAGGACGTCAAGGACTTTGTAAACGCGTGTCCCGTCTGTGCGAGAGATAAATCTTTCTGCCAGACACCGGCGGGTCCTGTCCCTCTGTCACCCATGATGGATCCCACACATAGAGAACCAGTTGTCATTTCTTGCCATCCTGCTTCCCGCCCCAAAAAAGGGTACCCTGTACACCGGAGGGGTTACAGTTCCATGAATCCTTTCTGTGACCCGGTGGACCACATTCTTGCCCCCTGGCTCATGGAGGAAAATGAGGGTCAAGTGAAGAGGGATGTAGTTAAGCATCAGTCTGGTGCTGGATTTGAAATGGGTCCAGGAGCTTCTGTGGTCTCCCATTTTGGTCCAGCCAGGGCTGATGCTGCTCAGCATCATCATCAGCCCCAACACCTAGCTGGTCTGCAAGCACTGTTTATCTCCCAGGTAGTTGTGCCTAACAATGTTAAGCCTGGGTTGCAGAGAGAGACAGTGCTTGCAGAGTCTAAGTCCAGAGTTTGCCGTTCTGAGCATGTCCATGACCTGGCGGATCATGATTGGTGGTTTGGCACCCACCTGACCCGGTGACCTGGCACTGCCTGATTGGTCACGGGTGTCGTCACCAATGGTGCGACAGTGGGGCAGGGCTTAATCTTTAAAAGGCCCGCCCACAAACATGGCGGCATGCTCAGATCATTTGAGCTGGTTGTTTGTGGTGTGCACGCTTAAACTCTTGGGCTCCTCTAAGAGCCATAGCTTTATGCAGGCAGGTAGCTTGAGCCATATAGAGTGGGTCTGCTCAGTCCGGTAGCACGCCGGCTGAGTGCACGAATACCCGGCGGGTATCACACCCACATACTAGCGCCGTCTCCTATAGCATAGCGCCTGTACCGAAGACAGGGCTACTGCTTCTTCTCCGGTCACACGTCTCCCTGAGGTTCTTGGAGATTGTGTGAACCGCTTTAGCGCCATTCCCCATAGCGTAGCGCCTGTATCAAAGACAGGGCTACTGCTTCTCCCACTGTCGCACGTCTCCCTGCGGTTCTTGGAGATTGTGCGAACTGTCTTACCCTTCCGTGTGCATTAACACAAAGGGCTAAGATAGTTTATAGGTGCGTCGCCGGTCGCTCTTCCTCCGTGCAGTTAACGGAGATAGAGCGTATCGCCTTACCCGGTCCGGTGTGCTGTTAACACTGACGGGTTATCAGTTTAGTTGTCGCTTTCCTTTCCACCCGGAAAGTGTTCGGCAGCAGTCCATTAGGCTGCATTGCGGACCCCGGGGTCGGTTGCGTTCCATTAAAATAAAGTTGTCTGCAACCGCCCTCCTAACACATACGGCCCGACGGTGTTCACTTAATGGATACTGGACTGGACATATTCCTGTCAGGACTCCATTACGGAGTGGAACAAGCGTTAAGAGTGATGGATAGGGGTCAGAGTCCTGCATACGATAACCAGGATCCTCCGTGGCCTGGAAATAGGAAGGACATGTTGGAGAGTTACACTTGTTGGCCAACTTGCCGGTGTAGAGACCCAGGGCATGCTGCAACAAGCTGAATTATTTTAGAAATAAAATGCCTTTCTAATGGAATGAGTATAAAGAGTTAATAAAGCTGTGACCGATCCTCACCCTTCCTGTTGTAAGAGTTACATTATTGTATTGTCAAGGAAAGGGGGGCGGTAGGGGGGCTGAGCATCTGGGTTTGGTTGGTGGTCCCCACAGTCTGCCTAGGCTAGATGCATTTAAAAATTCTTATTAGATACACAGGCGGTGCAGCTTGCTTCGCAGCTGGGCTACTACGCCCAAAGTATTGCCTAGGCTAGATGCAGTTAAAAATTCTACGCTGACTAGCAGACACTGAAGCTTTGGAGCAGACCTCTGAGTAAACAGCTCTTCAGACTCAACCATCTGTGTTACCCCAAGCCAGAGTGTATGTAGTTTGTTACAATTCAAAGGGGGGGGGGAGTGACCCAACTCACCTGGAATTGACGATGCCAACATCACGTAAAACACAGCAAGGGGACTCCAAAAAGAGTCTCCATTTTAGCCACAAATTGTGGCACAGACACCACTTAAGTGGCACCAATTGCCCCAGAGTTGCTTAAAATGGTTGGTGAGGTGATTTTACCAAATCCTCAAGCTTTTAGTCTCCCCGGGATGACACAGGGGTAGAAAAGTCCTTGCGGATCCATGATTTGTTCATCTTTATGAACGTGAGTCTGTCTACATTCTCCGTGGACAGCCGCGAGCGCTTATCTGTCAGCACACCACTAGCAGCACAGAACACATGTTCAGAGAGAACGCTGGCTGCAGGGCATGACAAGATCTCCAAGGCATGAGTGGCGAGCTCCGGCCATTTTTCCAGAATGGAAGCACAAAATGAGCAAGGGTCCAGTGACACAGTCATGGCTTCGATGTTCACTTGGAGATACTCCTGTACCATCCTCTCTAGGCGTTGACTATGTGTCAGACTTCTTGTCTCCTGTGGCCTTGCAAAGGATGGTCTAAAAAAGTGGTGAAACGATTCCACAAAATTGCTGTTACCAGCAGATACTGTGTTACTGTTACGGTTTGAGTGATAAAGACTTGACAGTCCCCCGGTTTGCAAGTTAGAACTTTGTGATTCACTACGTGCACCACTGGTGTTTTGTGGAAAAGCACATGTAAGATTCTGCAACAGCCTCTGCTGATACTCCTGCATGCGTGAATCCCTTTCTATGGCAGGAATTATTTCGGCAAATTTACTTTTGTACCGGGGATCTAAGAGTGTGGCAACCCAGTAGTCGGGATTACTTCGATTTCTCAAAATCTAGACTGCAACAACTGTGAGTAAAGAACTTGGGACTGCATCACACGGACTCTTTGTTCATTACTGACTCCCTGCACTACAACCACCATCATCCACCCACACTGCCCTGAATCGACACTCTTCCTGTGGGGAGTAATAATACCATTGCTGCTAAACCACCAGCTTCAGAGTACTGTTCCGCAGCGGCGGCCCCTTTGGCCGCACTCCACAGGTGGCGTAGTCGGACATTATAAAACCCATACATACAAATTACCCTTGGATAGACTGCCCTGGGTCACGGACCGGGTCGCCGCCACTGTGACTACAACCCCCAGCGTCTACCGGCCCGGCTCCGGGTACCCCATGGCCCAGGTGGCGCGTCAACTTCATAGGTCCCTGATCTGAGACAACTCCTGCAGCATGAATTGCCCCACCTCTGGATCTCTTTGGCCCAGGCTATACGTCAGAATGTATTGCACCAGGGCTTGTCGGTGCTGCCGCAGTTGCTGCAACATGTGCAGAGTTGAATTCCACCGTGTCGGCACATCGCATTTCAGCCGGTGAAATGGCAGGCCCAACGACTTCTGTAGAGATGTAAGTCGTTGAGCTGCGAGATGCTAACGGCGGAAGTGAGCACACAGCGACCGTGCCCTCTGCAGAAGGCCATCTTGTCTGGGATAGTGGGCTAAAAATTGCTGGACAACCAAGTTCAACACGTGAGCCATACAAGGCACACGTGTGACATTGCCCCGGCGAAGGGCCGCACCCAGGTTTGCAGCATTGTCGCACACGGCCTTCCCTGGTTGCAGGTCCAGTGGAGACAACCTTTCATGAAACTGGGTCTCCAGAGCTGACCACAACTCCTCAGCTGTGTGACTCACATATCCCAGACATTTCAAAGTAAACACCGCCTGATGCCGTTGAGCCTTGCTGCCAGCATAGGAAGGAGGTGTGCAGGATTCATTCTGCGCAGTTAGAAAGTGGGTGGCATTACCAGACAGGCTTTGGGTGCAGGTGGAGGACAGAGAGGAGGTTGAGGAGGCAGAAGCAGTGGAGGAACTTCTAGATAAAGAGGATTGACGTACAACTCATGGGGATGGCAAGACTTGGACAGCAGCCCCTTGTCCTGCTGTCACCATAGTTACCCAGTGCCCAGTCAGCGACATGTAACGCTCCTGTCCATGCCTACTCGCCCAAGAGTCTGTGGTGAAATGCACCCTGTCACACACAGAGTTTCTCAAAGAAGCGGTGATGTTGTGTGCGACATGCTGGTGGAGCGCATGCACACCTTTCTTTGAGAAGTAGTGCCGACTGGGCATCTGGTACTGGGGAACTGCGACGGACATAAGGTCTCAAAAATCCTCTGTGTCCACCAGGCGGAAAGGCAGCACTTCTGTAGCCAAGAGTTTGCAGATGGTGAAATTCAACCTCTTAGCTTTGTCATGGCTAGGAGGAAATGGTCTTTTACTTGTCCACATCTGAGGGACCGAGGGCTGGCTGTTGTGCTTAGACATGGCTGAGTAAAGTGTCCCCGGCAAACTTGCCAGTCTGTGAGGAAGATGCAGGCAGAAAAGTTAGGTTGCCTTGATCCAAAGGTGGTGCTCTCGATGTCGGAGAGCGCTCAACACCAGCTGGTGTTTCCACTTCCCAATGAAATGATGACCTGCCAATCACACTGGCTGTTGCGGGTAAAGAGGTGGCAGGTCTGCGTCCAAAAACATGTGTGACTGCTGTCCCCCCAGTCACAGAGGATGAAGGGGCCGCGGATGCATAAGATGGGGCAGATGGTGGTTGGCACGGCCGGCTAGGCCGCATTGTAGCACAGTGAGCTTCCCACTGCAACTTATGCTTCATATCCATGTGACGGTTCATGCATGAAGTACTCAAACTATGGATTTTTTGGCCTCTACTTAGCTTTTGGCGACAAATATTACAGATAACACGAGTTGGGTCATCCTCATCTATCTTAAAAAATACCCAGACTATGCAAGGCTTAGAGCCCATGCGACCTGAAGAGCCACCACGACTTGTGGTGAGAGGCAGAGTTGTGTTTGAGGATGCAGTTGTTGACGTGCTTCCAGTACTACGTCTCTGTCCAGGAAGGCGCAACCTAACCTCGTTGTCAATAGCATCTGTGACGCCCAACTGCGCTTGGTATCACAGATCCTAGAAGAGTGCATTGATGGAATCCTCCACAAGAGGCCCCCATAAACATTCACACATCTCCACCTTCCACCTCAGACCAGCAGAGGGAGCCCTTTAGGGATTTAAATAGGGAAGGTGGAGCTAGGCAGTGCAGTTCCTCTGAAGAGTTCCTGCAGTAGAGAAGCCTAAGAGAGGTCAGTCTGCAGTGGAGCTCAGTCTAGTCTAGAGAACTCAGTTAATAGTTCAGCAGAGGAGCACGAGGCTCCTGTTAGCTAGATTCAGGGAGCTCAGTTAGAGCTTAAGGTGTGCTGGCGCCATAAGATCGGTGAAGCGCGGCAAGCTGCCCTGAGTGTGTATAGCCTAGTGAGGGCCCGAGTAGGCCGAAGGCGAGTGGAGAGTTAGCACATAGGGGGCAGAGGAGCTTAACCAGCTCACCCCGAAGCATTTACCGGACACCGGATCCTAGCTTACCGGGATCTCTATGACCCAGTAAGGCATAACCGGAATCCCTGGAGAACTACAAGTCCCAGGATCGCTAAGGTGCTGATACGTAACAGAGCCAGGAGATGCTTAGGCCCCGCATACTGGGAGGGTGAACTCCAAGAAAAGGCCCTACCACAAGGTCAGCCAGTGCAGAACAGAGACAAAGTTAGGCTTAGTTCCAGGCAGGTCAGAAACTTTCTACGCAGAGGCAAGAAACAGGAGGCCCTACACCCGCTCATTGGGGAGGATCCTGATATGCACCCTTCACCCTACAGTGCTCCGGGATGTGCCTGAATTTCCACCAGTAAAAGGTACTGAAGTGACTACCGTGTCCATTCCCGTTCTTGCTCTGACCCAGCTGGGTCTCGCCTGTCCTGCATTCCCCCTGCATACGCTTTTCTGAGGCCTAGCTCCACCTGTGGGGAGATATACCATCGAGCTGCCTTATCACCGGCCTCAGTGGACTACTGCAGCACTGGTGCTTCTCACCAGATACCACACGTGGCGTTACAAACTCTTATAAAATTAACAATTATCCACCATTTTAAAGACTGAACCCAGGGTATGGGCCCGGGAGCCGACCACCGTGACATCCCAAAGGCCAGGCAAAGGCCCGGGTACCGATTCATCCCCATCCTCTGGGCTAGTCACATCCTCCTCCACCTCCTCTGCTGACCTCATCGACTGGCTGACTGTGGGTTGACAGTAAGTGGGATCTCCAACCTCGTCATCATCACCCTGTGTGTTCTCACACCCGTCGTCCTCAGAGCCAACTTCTTCCTGCCCTGACCGAAAAGTGAAGTTGTCACTCCAATCAGGTATTTGAGTCTCATCATCGTCTTCATTATTGTCTCCACCAACAGGAGTTACAGTTTGGGAACGAGGGTCTACATTATGCTCAGAACCTTCTTCATCTGGTCCTGGATCCGACTCATAAAGATTCTGGGCATCAGTGCAGATCATTTCCTCATCTGGATTAACAGAAGCTCTGGAGCAGACCTCTGTTTCCCAGGCTATAGTATGAGTAAACAGCTGTGCAGACTCAACCATCTGTGTTACCCCATACTCAGACGGGCAGCTGGAGACTTGGGAGCTGTGAGGAAGCAAGTGCGATTGGAATGACACCTCTGAGGAATGGAGTATTCGTGATGTTGAAGTTGAGGTGGAAGAGAGCCCATTTGAAGGAGCACTTGATATACGTTGAAGCACCTGCTGTTTTTGTGCCTCATCTGGAATTTGTAGCGATGGGCTTGTCCATAAGAAAGGGATCGTATCACATTGTCCATGAAAAGAAGTAGACATATTAGTTTGGCTGGAAGATGGTCTTTCTTCTGCAGATGTTAATTCTCCCCACCGCGGGAGGGGCTCGACCCACCAGCGGACAGGCACCAGTATTGAGAGAGTGGGGCTGTCCGTCAGGGTTCACCGCAGCTCTGGCACAAACCCGGCGACACGGAGGTCGCACGGGCAGGAACAGACTGGCCGTGTCGGCTTTGCACTTTTTTGGTTTTAGAAGGGCATGACATGCCTATATCTGTGTCTACCCCTCCTTTTACTCCTCCACCTCTTTTCTTTTCGCATGACTATATGTACTTGTCACTTTTCCATGTGTTAGTTGTGTGCAAGAGAATGCCAATAGTGTGCAAAGAAATCATCAAAGCAAAAGATGGCTACTTTGAAGAACCTAGAATATAAAACATATTTTCAGCTGTTTCACACTTTTTTGTTAAGTATATAATTCCACATGTGTTAATTCGTAGTTTTGATGCCTTCAGTGTGAATGTACAATTTCCATAGTTACGAAAATACAGAAAAATCTTTAAATGAGAAGGTGTGGCCAAACTTCTGATCTGTACTGTATATGTTTAAAAAAGTCTGGTATACACCAGTAAATTATAGCCGTGGTTTTGCTGTTCCACGGTAAAAAATCTCTATTATCCTGCTTTTGGCATTTTTGGCCGTAAAACAAAAACTATTAGTGTCTCCCTGATTTTTTCAGACACAAATATATCTGTTGAAAATAGTCTGGTTCAAACCTCTGTATTATCCACTTTTGGGTCATTTTTATCTAAAAAAAACAGTTTGAGTGTGTCGTGCACTGTTCAGCCACAAATATATATATTTAGAAAAGTCTGGTATACAACAGTAAATTATAACTGTGATTTTGCTGTTCCATAGTAAAAAATCTCTATTATCCTGCTTTTGGCATTTTTTGCCGTAAAGAAAAATCTAATAGTGTCTCCCTGATTTTTCAGACACAAATATATATCTGTTGAAAATAGTCTGGTGTAGGCCCGAGAAATAGAAGTGTGGTTTTGCAGTTCCACGGGTCAAATCTCTGTATTATCCTGCTTTTGGCATTTTTGACATAAATAAAAACAGTAATAGTGTCTCCTGATTGTTCAGACACAAATATATCTATTGAAAGTAGTCTGGTGTAGGCCAGAGAAACAAAAGTGTGGTTTTGCAGTTCCACGGTTCAAATCTCTGAATTATCCACTTTTGGGCCATTTGTATCTAAAAAAAAATAGTTTGAGTGTGTCGCTCACTGTTCAGCCGCAAATATATATATTTAAAAAAGTCTGGTATACACCAGTAAGCTATAACTGTGGTTTTGCTGTTCCACGGTAAAAAATCTCTATTATCCTGCTTTTAGAATTTTTTGCCGTAAAGAAAAACAGTAATAATGTCTCCTGATTGCTCAGACACAAATATATCTGTTGAAAATAGTCTGGTGTAGGCCCAAGAAATAGAAGTGTGGTTTTGCAGTTCCACGGGTAAAATCTCTGTATTATCCTGCTTTTGCCATTTTTTGCCGTAAAGAAAAACTGTAATAGTGTCTCCTGATTTTTCAGACACAAATATATCTGTTGAAAATAGTCTGGTGTCGGCCATAGAGACAGAAGTGTGGTTTTGCAGTTCCACGGTTCAAACCTCTGTATTATCCACTTTTGGGCCATTTGTATCTAAAAAAAAACAGTTTGAGTGTGTCGCTCACTGTTGAGCCGCAAATCTATATATTTAAAAAAGTCTGGTATACACCAGTAAATTATAAATGTGGTTTTGCTGTTCCACGGTAAAAAATCTCTCTTATTCAGCTTTTGGTATTTTTTCCATTATGAAAAACAGTAATAGTTTCTCCCTGATTGTTCAGATTGTTTAAAAGAGTCGGGTGTAGGCCAAAGAAATAGAACTGTGGTTTTCCTCTTCCACGGTTCTAATCTACTTTCGATAACCCTTTTTCCATTGATTGTGCGAGTGTAAGCTATTTTAGTTCCTTTACAATGGGCAAGGTACTTGGAACTGGACGTTTTGATGATGGTGCGTGCAGAGGTCGGGGCCGTGGCCAAGGAGAAAATGTGCCACAACCAACAGCCACATCTTCTCGCTCCCACTTCTTGACTGAATTACTAGGGAAGGACAGAAAAACACAAAAACACCAGTATTGCGAAGTGATCAGTGTGAATAGGTTATTAATTGGATAGTAGATAATGCTTCCAGTTACCTGGGCACTACCACCTCCGGTCTGTCTTCCACACTTAGTAGCCATGAGTCTCGACTGCATACTCCTCCTCACCCTGATGCTCCTTCCTACCACCATGCCGAGGGTCACAAACCAGCAACTGAACCCACATTTGGACACTCTGAAGAGCTGTTCACTGGTCCATTTCCAGATTTGTGCCCCTAGCCTGTTCCGCTTGAAGTGGTGGAAGAGGAGATCCCATGTAGTGATGCCCAAATATTTGAACAGCCACGGCCACAGGAAGTCGACACTGGCAATTTGTCACAAGAGGTCGAAGATGACGAGACACAATTGCCAGGAAGTGAGGAGGAGGACCGTGGTGCGCAAGTGGAAGAGGAGGAGATGGTGGATGATCTAGTAACTGACCCAACGTGGCAGGAGGACATGCAGAGCGAGGCCAGCAGCACACACGGTGAGGGAGGCAGAGTACTCCAACAGACAGGAAGAAGCAGTGTGGTGGCCACACACAGAACGCAGGCAACAGTTCCCCGTAACACCAACACAAGGGACGTTGCCAGTACAACCTGTAGGTCTTCCAGATTCTGGAATTTTTTTAAAGACTGCTGATTAGTGTTGAGCCACCCCCGTAGTGTTCGAGTCCAGTTCGGTTCGTCGAACACCCTTGTGTTCGCCGAACTGTTCGTCGACCATCTTCGAACACCGTTAAAACCTATGGCAGGCAAACAAAAACACATAGAAACACATAGAAAACACCTTCAAAGGTGTCCAAAAGCTGACAAACTGCTCAGAAGACATAACTAATGCATGGAAAAGTGACAAGTACATATAGTCATGTGAAAAGAAAAGAGGTGGAGGAGTAAAAGGAGGGGGAGACACAGATATAGGCATGTCATGCCCTTCTAAAATCCAAAAAGTGAGAAGCCGACACGGCCAGTCCGTTCCTGCCCGTGCCACCTGCGTGTCCCCGGGTTTGTGCCAGAGCTGCGGTGGACCCTGACAGCCAGCCCCCCTCTCCCAATACTGGTGCCTGTCCGCTGGTGGGTCGAGCGAGCCCCCCTGTGGTGGAGGCAGCTGTAAGCTTTTTAATTTAAATTGTCTCTCTAATTTGAATGAATACACTTTAAATCCTTTGACAAGGATCTATTAAAGGGCAAGTCTCATGCCAGCAGCCGCGTAATTCCAGCTCCAGTAGCGTCCACTAAAGCTGTTGCAGTTAAAAAGCTTTTATAAGGATCGAGCTCGGCTATCCAACGCAAGGCGTCCTACCGCAGTCCCAGCCCCTATGCCTTGGGGTGCCTCCTGATGCTCTTCACTGAGTATCCCGTGGTCCCGAAGCATTTCCTTTGAAAAAATTAAGTGTTCAAACTACGGGTGGTGTAGCTTGCTTAACAGCCGGGATAATCCGCTGACTAGCAGACACTGCTACTAGGCACAAAGTATTTCCTGGGCTAAATGCAGTTAAAAATTTGTAATTAGATACTCTCGTTGGATGCTGAGAAAGCATTCCATAGAGTCTCCTGGCACGCCATATATTATTCTCTTAAAAAGCTTGGGGTAGGGGTCTAAGGGACCCTTTTATAGCCCAAATCACGGCCCTGCATCGCAATACGTCACCTAGGCTGAAGATAAATGGAACTGTAGCACCCCGAGGGCTCGGTTGCTACAGAGGTATTGCACCTCACCCAGAGGTGTGATATCTCACTCTCAGGTAAGGATGGAGTATGCATCAGGACCCGACACCTGCATGCATTACACCACATTGCCGTGGGGCAGGGCAACCAATATACCCCTGAGATGGGCACGACAGTCCTTTTCCCTGGCTGGAGTGGGGGGAGGGAACACTGAGGAAGGGGAACTCTGTAGTGCAGAAGCAGGGAGGAAGCAGTTCCTGGGTGCATTGAGAAGGGAGTATAAAAGGTGGGCACCTTCTTAGTTCAGTGCAGAGAAGTCTGAGCAGATGTGACAGGGAGCAGGGGCTCTGCATGAGCTCTGCTCCGGAGGCGGGCCTAGTAACAGAGGCCCAGGCCTGGAAGAGGGAGAAGGAAGGAAGAGGAGCGGAGAAGGCTCCAGGAACAAGGAACGAAGGGATCCCAGGGGTGTGGACGGGCGAGTCGCCACCGCACGCCCGAATCCACCTGCGTGGAGGGGTCAGGCCAAAGGGGGAGACCGGTCCCCGAAACTAGTGGAGGCGGGAAACGACTCTCAGCTAGAAACCGGAGGCTGTTACATTTTATGTTGCGCATCCCCTCGCTACACCCGCTAGGAGGGCAGCACATAGGGTCAGGGAAACAGGCGCCAAGTTTACCAAGAGGAGGCCCGAGGCAGCCGGACAGAAGGGTTGGTAAGAAAGGCCAGACAAAGGACACACAAAGGGGGTCCTGTGAAGCGCTCCAAAGTTATCTGGGAGTTTTCTGAGCCCCTCACCTGGTGAGCACAGTACGACGTGGACAGCCATTACCTGCCGAAGTGGTCTGGATAATAAGAACTGTGAGTAAAGGCCCTGGATTGCATCACTGACTCCGTGTCGTTACTGCTGCTGCCCTGCACCATCACCCCCATCCTCCGCATACACTGCCCTGAGGCTATACTCCTCCCATGGGGAGTTATGCTACGCTCTGCTGCACCCACAACACCAGCCTCAGCGGTCTGCCCTGCAGTGGCGGTTCACTCTGACCGCAATCCACGGGTGGCGTAGTCGGACATTTAAATATCAAAACCACATAAATAGTTCCGCCACTGGTTTGACCGGCCTGAGCCACGGAAGCGGGATGCCGCCACGGAGACTACAACCACCAGCATCCACCAAAATGGGTCCGGCTCCGGATGTCCCAAGGCCCAGGGGGCGCGTCTGAACATTTTCATCACCTTTCATAATCACCAATGGGACAAGGCAGGGATGTCCTCTGTCCCCTCTCTTATACATCCTAGTGACGGAGCACCTGCTCTCATCAATTCGCCATAACCCCAATATTAGATGGATTGAGGTGGGAGGCACCGAGTACAAGTGCTCTCTATTTGCTGATGATGTCCTAGTATATATCACTCAATCACATATATTCATCCCTGCTGTTATGGCTGAAATAGATCACTTTGTTACATGGTCAAATTTTAAAATCAATACAGCGAAGTCTGAGGCCCTTGATGTCTCCCTCCCCAAATCCATACAGGATTCCATCCAGTCCAACTTTTCCTTTGCCTGGCCCTCACAGGGTATCAAATTCTTAGGAATTCCTATTCATAGAGACCTCTCCCGTCTATGTTATCTTAATTTTGGGCCCTTTATTGAACAACTCCATACAGACCACGTTTGGCAAGTTAGAACTGTAAGATTTACTATGTGAACCACTGGTGTTTTGTGGAAAAGCACATGTTCACTGTGTTCCAAATTATTATGCAAAAAGTGTTTAGGAGTAGTGTTGAGCCACCCCCGTAGTGTTCGGGTTCGGTTCAGTTCGTCGAACACCGGGATGTTCGAGGAACTGTTCGTCGAACTGTTCGTCGAACACCTTAGAACACCATCGAACACCGTTAAAACCAATGGCAGGCAAACAAAAACACATAGAATCACATAGAAAACACCTTCAAAGGTGTCCAAAAGCTGACAAACTGCTCAGAAGACATTCTTTTTAAAAAAGCCGGCCGGCAAATTCAGCAGCGGCATACACCGGTACCCGACAATTTAGAATAGAAGGAATAGAGCATCACACATAGATTAGATAGATAGAAACATGTCAGTCACACATATAAGAAGCACAGTGACAGTGTTGATTACTGTACTTGTCATTTAGTGTTAAAATAAAGGATTTATTTTAAAAAAAATTGGCGTGGGGTTCCCCCGTAATTTTAGTCTCTAGCGGAGGTTAAGCAGACGTCTGGGGCAGATGTTTGAAGCCTGAGAAGGGGTAATACCCACGGAGCTTCCCAGGCTACTAATATCAGCCCCCAGCTGAATACCTAGCCTTTATTAGCTATTAAAATGGGGGACCCCACCAAAAAAGTGACGTGGGGTCCCCCCTATTTTAATAACTAGCAAAGGCTAGACAGACAGCTGGGGACTGATATTAATAGCTCAGGAAGGGTGCCATGAATATTGGCCCCCTCCCAGGCTAGAAACACCAGCCGTCAGTCGCCCCAGAAATGGCGCATCCATAGGATGCCCCAATTCTGGCACTTAGCCTCGCTCTTCCCACTGCCCTGTAGCGGTGGCAGTGGGGTAATAGGGCTGGGGTTCATGTCAGCTTATAATGCCAGCTGACATCAAGCCCAGGATAGTAATTGAGAGGCGTCTATAAGACACCCCCATTACTAACCCCATAGTCAAAGATAAAAGAAAACACAAACACCCAGAATAAAGTCCTTTAATTGAAATAAACACACAATTCTTTATTGTTCTAAATTAAACCATACTTACCGTCACGCCCATTCCAGCTGAAGCCAACGATCTCCTGGAATAAAAGAAAAATAATAAAGCAACTTCATCCTTACCTTTCCATGGTTCCCAGGACAGCTCCAGCTCTGCTACATCGAGATGACAGGCTGGACCGCAGCAGAACGCTGCCATCCAGCCTGTCATCCCGCAGACACTGAGAAGCGCAGGCATGCTTGCGCTCCTCAGTGTCTCGCTGTTACGGCATCCAGATGAGCCGAGGTCATGTCCAATGAACTCAGCTCACCACATGTACGTCACTGACAGCGTGGGAGAAATCTCACGCTGAAGCGCTGAGTGCAGGAGAATTTTCCCACGCTGTCAGTGACGTGCATGAGGTGAGCCGAGTTCATTGGACATGACCTCGGCTCATCTGGATGCCGTCACAGCGAGACACTGAGGAGCGCAAGCAAGCCTGCGCTTCTCAGTGTCTGCGGGATGACAGGCTGGATGGCAGCGTTCTGCTGCGGTCCAGCCTGTCATCTCGATATAGCAGAGCTGAAGCTGTCGTGGGAACCATGGAAAGGTAAGAATGATGTTGGTGTATTATTTTTCTTTTATTGCAGGAGATCGTTGGCTTCAGCTGGAATGGGCGTGATGGTAAGTATGGTTTAGTTTAGAACAATAAAGAATTGTGTGTTTATTTCAATTAAAGGACTTTATTCTAGGTGTTGTGTTTTTTTTAAATACTTTACTAAAAATTCATGGCGGTCATGTCTAATATTGGCGTGACCCAATGAATTTCGGGCTTAGGGCCAGCTGATAATACCAAGCTGGCCCTAACCCCTTTATTACCCAGTGAGCCACCGCACCAGGGCCATGGATGAGTTGGGTACAGCGCCAGAAGATGACGCTTCTATGAACGCGCCATTTTCCGGGGTGGCTGCGGACTGCAATTTGCAGCGGGTGGGGCCCAGAAAGCTTGAGCCTCCCTGCGCTGCAGATTCCAGCCCCCAGCTGCCTAATTGTACCTGGCTGGATACAAAAATAGGGCGAAGCCCCATGTATTTTTTTTTTTAATTATTTCATGAAATTCATGAAATAATTAAGAAAAAAAGGCCTTCCCTATATTGTTGTGTCCGGCCAGGTACAAATAGGAAGCTGGTGGTTGGGGGCAGCCCTTTCCTGCCTGCTGTACCTGGCTGGACACAAATATAGTGCGAAGCCCCACTTCAATTTTTTAAAATTATTTCAGGAAATTCATGAAATAATTAAAAAAAAATTGACGTGGGGCTTCGCACTATATTTGTGTCCAGCCAGGTACAGCAGGCACGAACGGGCAGCCCCCAACCACCAGCTGCCTATTTGTACCTGGCCGGACACAACAATATAGGGAAGCCCTTTTTTTTTTAAATTATTTCATGAAATAATTTTAAAAAAATTGACGTGGAGCTTCGCACTATATTTGGGTCCAGCCAGGTACAGCAGGCAGGAACGGGCTGCCCCCAACCAACAGCTGCCTATTTGTACCTGGCCGGACACAACAATATAGGGAAGCCCTTTTTTTCTTAATTATTTTATGAAATAATTTAAAGAAAATTGACCTGGGGCTTCACCCTATTTTTGTGTCCAGCCAGGTACAACTAGGCAGCTGGGGGCTGGAATCTGCAGCGCAGGGAGGCTCAAGCTTTCTGGGCCACCCCCGCTGCAAATTGCAGTCCGCAGCCACCCCGGAAAATGGCGCATTCATAGAAGCGCCATCTTCTGGCGCTGTACCCAACTCATCCAGGGTCCTGGTGCGGTGGCTCACTGGGTAATAAAGGGATTAGGGCCAGCTTGGCATTATCAGCTGGCCCTAAGCCCGAAATTCATGGAGTAACGCCAATATTAGACATGACCACCATGAATTTCTAGTAAAGTATTTAAAAAAAACACAACACCCAGAAAAAGTCCTTTAATTGAAATAAACACACAATTCTTTATTGTTCTAAATTAAACAAAACTTACCATTACTCCCATTCCAGCTGAATCCAAAGATCTCCTGAAATAAAAGAAAAATAATAAAGCAACATCATCCTTACCTTTCCATGGTTCTCAGGACAGCTTCAGCTCTGCTATATCGAGATGACAGGCTGGACCGCAGCAGAACGCTGCCATCCAGCCTGTCATCCCGCAGACACTGAGAAGCGCAGGCATGCTTGCGCTCCACAGTGTCTCTCTGTGACGGCATCCAGATGAGTCGAGTTCATGTCCAATTAACTCGGCTCACCTCATGCACGTCACTGACAGCGTGGGAAAATTCTCCTGCACTCAGCGCTTCAGCGTGAGAATTCTCCCACGCTGTCAGTGACATGCATGAGGTGAGCTCATGTCCAATGAACTCGGCTCACCTTCCTGGGCTATTAATATCAGCCCCCAGGTGTCTGCCTAGCCTTTGCTAGCTATTAAAATAGAGGGGACCCCACGTAAATTTTTTGGGGGGTCCCCCATTTTAATAGCTAGTAAAGGCTAGGCATTCATCTGGGGGCTGATATTAGTAGCCTGGGAAGCTCCGTGGGTATTACCCTCTTCCCAGGCTTCAAACATCTGCCCCAGCTGTCTGCTTAACCTCCACTAGAGCCTAAAATTATGGGGAACCCCACGCCAATTTTTTTTTTAAATAAATCCATTATTTTAACACTAAATGACAAGTACAGTAATCAACACTGTCACTGTACTTTATATATATGTGACTGACATGTTTCTATCTATCTAATCTATGTGTGATGCTCTATTCCTTCTATTCTAAATTGTCGGGTACCGCTGCTGAATTGCCGGCCGGCTTTTTTAAAGAGACGGTGCATGAAAACACTAATATTTTTTTTAATAAATCCTTTACACTAAATGACAAGTACAGTAATCAACACTGTCACTGTACTTCTTATATATGTGACTGACATGTTTCTATCTATCTAATCTATGTGTGATTCTCTATTCCTTCTATTCTAAATTGTCGCGTACCGCTGCTGAATTGCCGGCCGGCTTTTTTAAAGAGACGGTGCATGAAAATAATAATATTTTTTTTAATAAATCCTTTACACTAAATGACAAGTACAGTAATCAACACTGTCACTGTACTTCATATATATGTGACTGACATGTTTCTATCTATCTAATCTATGTGTGATTCTCTATTCCTTCTATTCTAAATTGTCGGGTACCGCTGCTGAATTGCCGGCCGGCTTTTTTTAAGAGACGGTGCATGAAAACACTATTATTTTTTTTAATAAATCCTTTACACTAAATGACAAGTACAGTAAGCAACACTGCCACTGTACTTCTTATATATGTGACTGACATGTTTCTATCTATCTAATCTATGTGTGAAGCTCTATTCTTTCGGTTCTCAATTGTCGGGTACTGGTGTATGCCGCTGCTGAATTGCCGGCTTTTCATGTTTCACTGTGAGCACTGTTCCCATCGATTTGGGCAATTACTGTAATGCCACAACCACCATGGCTGTGGCATTACAGTGAGTGGCAGACAATCCCTGCATGATTGGTGCTCTAAATAGCGCCAGACATGCAGGACACACTTTTGGTGCACGAACAGTTATCGAACATAACCTCGAACAGCCGAATTTTTTGAAAATCGTTCGGGTTCGTCGAACAACTCGAACACCGCCCAAAACAGTTCGAATTTGAGATTGGCGAACAGTTCTAGTCGAACACCGCTCATCTCTATTTAGGAGTGATAAGGGAAGAATTTGTTTGTTTGTCAGTTAAACTCATTGATGGTGATGTGTGTCAGGGCTCTTTATATCACTGTAAGCAATTGCAGACACCTGTGCTAATTAGTTTGGCAGGTGTGTCCAATGAAAGGCAAGACTACTTAAGAAGGCTGTCCCACATTATTAAGCAGCCTACATTTTCTGCCAAAATGGGAAAGAAAAAGGATGTGTCGGCTGTTGAGAAGCAACAAATTGTGGAGTGTTTGGGTCAAGGCATGACTACAATCAACATTGTGCGATGATCAGGATGAAGTGTCTTGGCAATCAAGAAGTATGTAGCTGATTCACAGTACACACGTGTGCATGCTGATAAGGGCAAATTGAGGACTCTTTCCTACAGGCAATTACGTCAGGTTAAAAGAGCAGCGGCAAAAAAGCCTTGTCATACCAGCAGACAAGTTTTTGAAGCTGCTGGTGCCTCCAACGTCCCCCGAACAAAAAGATGCAGGGTCCTTCAGAGGTTTGCAGCTGTGCGTACGCCATCCTGTCGACCTCCTCTATCCACTGCACACAAGCAGAAACGGCTCCAGTGGGCCAAACAATACATGAAGACTGACTTCAAAACTGTTTTGTTCACGGATGAGTGCCGTGCAACGCTCGATGGTCCAGATGGATGAAGCGGAGGATGGCTGGTTGATAGACACCCCACGTAAACACGGCTAAAGCGCCAACAAGGAGGAGGTGGAGTAATGTTTTGGGCTGGAATCATGGGGAGAGAGATTGTCGGCCCCTTTAGGATCCCTGAAGGGGTAAAGATGAACTCCATAATGTATGTGGAGTTTCTCAAACAGCACTTCCTGCCATGGTTCAAGAAGAAGAACCGTGTATTCCACAGCAACATCATTTTCATGCATGATAATACACCGTCTCATGCTGCACATAAAACATCTGCATCTCTGGCTGATATGGGCATAAAAGGGGACAAACTTATGGTGTGACCCCCATGCTCCCCTGACCTCTACCCCATTCAGAACCTCTGGAGCATCATCAAAAGGAGTGTCTATGATGGCGGGAGGCAGTTCACATCTAAGCAACAGCTCTGGGAGGGTATTCTGTCCTCATGCAAAACAATTGAAGCAGAAACCATCCAAAACCTGACAAATTCAATGGATGAGAGAGTTCAGAAGCTCCTTTCGAACAAGGGGTCCTATGTGCAAATGTAACATAACCTAGAATAAAGTTTTGAGTTGAAAACTGTTTGATTTCAGTTTCTAATAACCTGCTAATGCTTATAATTTCAAAAATGACCATTTTTTTGTTCTTTATTAAAATGAAAAGGTTGATCAAAGAGTGTGGGGGATCTAAGAGTGTGGCAACCCAGTAGTCAGGATTACTTCGAATTCTGACAATCTGAGGGTCATGTTGCAGGTAGTGCAGCAAGAAGGCACTTATGTGTCTTGGGCATCTCGGAGCCCCAAAATTATTTTCCAGGCTAGATGCAGCTAAAAATTATTATTAATTTTAAATCTGGTGGAGCTTAGTATAGATGGCCTAATAGAATCACTACTGCACACTGCTACAAAGCCCAAATTATTTTCCTGCCAAGATACAGATAAACATGATTAGTAATTTTAAATCTGGTGGAGCTTAGTATAGATGGCCTGATAGAATCAGTACTGCACACTGCTACAAAGCCCAAATTATTTTCCAGCCAAGATACAGATAAACATGATTAGTAATTTTAAATCTGGTGGAGCTTAGTATACATGGCCTAATAGAATCAGTACTGCACACTGCTACAAAGCCCAAATTATTTTCCAGCCAAGATACAGATAAACATGATTAGTAATTTGAAAGCTTAAAACGGTTGGTGAGGTGATTTTAACCAATCATCAAGCTTTTACTCTCCCCAGGATGACACAGGGGTAGAAAAGTCGTTTCGGATCCATGATTTGTTCATCTTTATGAACGTGAGTCTGTCTACATTATCAGTGGAGAGCCGCGTGCGCTTATCTGTCAGCACACCACCAGCAGCGCTGAACACATGTTCAGACAGAACGCTGGCTGCGGGGCATGACAAGATCTCCAAGGCGTAAGTGGCGAGCTCCGGCCATTTATCCAGATTAGAAGCCCAAAAAGAGCAAGGGTCCAGTGACACAGTCATGGTTTCAATGTTTACTTGGAGATACTCCTGTACCATCGCCTCTAGGCGTTGACTATGTGTCAGACTTCTTGTTTCCTGTGGGCTTGCAAAGGATGGGCTAAAAAAGTGGTGAAATGATTACGGCAAAATTGATGTTACCAGCAGATACTGTGTTTATGTTACGGTTTGAGTGCTGAACACTCGACGGTCCCACGGTTGGCAAGTTGGAACTGTGAGATTCACTACAGGCACCACTGGTGTTTTGTGGAAAAGTACATTTAAGATTCTGCAACAGTCTCTGCTGATACTCCTGCATTCGTGCATCCCTTTCTATGGCAAAAATAATTTCTGCAAATTTACTTTTGTACCGGGGATCTAACAGTGTGGCATCCCAGTAGTCAGGATTATTTCTAATTCTCACAATTCGAGGGTCATGTTGCAGGTAGTGCAGCAAGAAGGCACTCATGTGTCTTGCGCATCCAGGAGCACCAAGTCCCTGTTGTGTTGGTGGCGAGGTAATAATCATGCTTCTTTTCTCTGTCCTCTCCCCCCAACCTCGCACAACAGAAATGTGATCAAGGTCTCCCTCATCTGATGAGTCTTCCATCAGTTCGTCCTCCACTTCTTCCTGTGCTCCTGCACCTTCCTCACTAGTTTGGCTGCTACCATGCGCCCTGGTAAAACCATCTCCCCCACCCTGCCGCCTTGGTGCTGCCGACCGTCTGGACCTTGCAGATGTTAGCCCTTCCGCATACAACTCCTCCTCCTCTTCTTCCTCCACCTCCTCTTGTGCCACCACCTGACTCCGAATTCTGTTTAACATGTGCTTCAGCATGTAAATCACCGGAATAGTCATGCTGATAATGGCATCGTCAGCACTAAACATCTTCGTCGCCATTTCAAAACTGTGCAGAAGGGTGCATAGGTCCCTGATCTGAGACCACTCCTCCAGCGTGATTTGCCCCACCTCTGGATCTCGTTGGCCCAGGCTATACGTCAGAACATTTTGCACCAGGGCTTGTCGGTGCTGCCACAGTCGCTGCAACATGTGCAGAGTTGAATTCTACCGGGTAGGCATATCGCATTTTAACCAGTGAAGTGGCAGGCCCAACGACTTCTGTAGAGATGTAAGTCGCTGAGCTGAGGGATGCGAACGGCGGAAGTGAGCACACAGCGACCGTGCCCTCTGCAGAAGGCCATCTAGTCCGGGATAGTGGACTAAAAATTGCTGGACAACCAGGTTCAACACATGAGCCATACAAGGCACGTGTGTGACATTGCTCCGGCAAAGGGCCGCACCCAGGTTTGCAGCATTGTCGCACACGGCCTTCCCTGGTTTCAGGTCCAGTGGAGACAGCCATACATGAAATTGGTTCTCCAGAGCTGATCACAACTCCTCAGCTGTGTGACTCACATTTCCCAGACATTTCAAAGTAAAAACCGCCTGATGACGTTGAGCCCTACTGCCAGCATAGTAAGGAGGTGTGCAGGATCCCTTCTGTGCAGTTAGAAACCTTGTGGCATGACCAGACAGGCTTTGGGTGCAGGTGGAGGACCGAGAGGAGGTTGAGGAGGCAGAAGCAGTGGAGGAACTTTGAGATAAAGAGGATTGACGCACAACTCGTGGGGACGGCAAGACTTGGACAGCAGCCCCTTGTCCTGCTGTCACCATAGTTACCCAGTGCCCAGTCAGCGACATGTAATGCCCCTGTCCATGCCTACTCATCCAAGTGCCTGTGGTGAAATGCACCCTGTCACACACAGAGTTTCTCAAAGAAGCGGTGATGTTGTGTGCGACATGCTGGTGTAGCGCAGGCACACCTTTCTTTGAGAAGTAGTGCCGACTGGGCATCTGGTACTGGGGCACTGCGACGGACATAAGGTCTCAAAAATCCTCTGTGTCCACCAGGCGGAAAGGCAGCATTTCTGTAGCCAAGAGCTTGCAGATGGTGAAATTTAACCTCTTAGCTTTCTCATGGCTAGGAGGATATGGTCTTTTACTTGTCCACATCTGGGGGACCGAGGGCTGGCTGTTGTGCTTAGACTGGGTTGATAAGAGTGTCCCGGGCAAACTGCCGGTCTGTGAGGAAGATGCAGGCGGACATGTTAGGTAGCCTTGATCCAAAGGTGGTGCTATCAATGTCGGACAGCGCTGAACATCAGCTGGTGTTACCACCTCCAAAGAAAATGATGACCTGTCAATCACGCTGGCTGTTGCGGTTAAAGAGTTGGCAGGTCTGCGTCCCAAAACAGGTGTGACTGCTGTCCCCCCAGTCACAGAGTATGAAGAGGCCGCAGATGCACAAGATGGGGCAGATGGTGGTTGGCCCGGCCGGCTAGGCCGCATTGTAGCACAGTGAGCTTCCCACTGCAACTTATGCTTCATGTCCATGTGCCGGTTCATGCATGAAGTACTCAAACTATGTATTATTTGGCCTCTACTTAGCTTTTGTTGACCAATGTTACAGACAACATGAGTTGGGTCATCTTTATCGATCTGAAAAAATGCCCTGGCTATGCAAGGCTTAGCACCCATGCGACGTGAAGAGCCACCACGACTTGTGGTCAGAGGCAGAGTTGTGTTTGAGGATGCAGTTGTTGACGTGCTTCCAGTACTACGTCTCTGTCCAGGAAGGCGCAACCTGACCTCGTCGTCACTAGCATCCTCCTCCACCTCCTCTGCTGACCTTATCTCATGGCTGACTGTGGGTTGACAGTAAGTGGGATCTCCAACCTCATCATCATCACCCTGTGTGTTATCACACCAGTCGTACTCAGAGCCAACCTGTTCCTGCCCTGACAAAAAACTAAAGTTGTCGCTCCAATCAGGTATTTGAGTCTCATCATCGTCTTCCTCATTGTCTCCACCAACAGGAGTTACAGTTTGGGAATGAGGGTCTACATTATGTTCAGAACCTTCTGCGTCTGGTCCTGGATCCGACTCATAAAGATTCTGAGCATCAGTGCAGATCATTTCCTCGTCTGGATTCACAGAAGCGCTGGAGCCGACCTCTGATTCCCAGGCTATAGTATGAGTAAACAGCTCTGCAGACTCAACCATCTGTTCTACCTCATACTCAGACGAGCAGCTGGAGATTTGGGAGCTGTGAGGAAGCAAGTGCGATTGGGGTGACACCTTTGAGGACTGGAGTATTTGTGATGTTGAAGTTGATGTGGATGAGAGCCCACTTAAAGGAGCACTTGATATCCGTTGAAGCACCTGCTGTTTTTGTGCCTCATCTGGAATTTGCAGCGATTGGCGTGGCCGTAAGAAAGGGATCTTAACACATTGTCCGCTAAAAGAAGTAGACATTTTAGTTTGGCTGGAAGATGGTCTTTCTTCTGCAGATGTTACTGTTGCTTTAACACCTACCCCACGGACACAACCTTTTTTCCCCTTCCCAACACGCCTATTCCCCTTTCCACCAGCAGCAGGCCTTTTTCCACTCATTTTGATGGTTAACTAATTCACAACTCTGGAGTTGTTTGCACAAAAAAACAATGGATGTGAACCGAGCAGAGTTGAGTGGCCAAACTGTGGTATTAGGCCAAAACTATCGTCTGGGTTAGATGCAGAAAAAAATTATATTCAATTTGCAACCTGATGGAGGTCAGTATAGATGGACTAATAGACCAAGTCCCACACACTGCTAGAAGCCCGAATATTTTTTCAGAGCTAGATGCAGAAAAAAATTATATTCAATTTGCAACCTGAAGGAGGTCAGTATAGATAGACTAATAGAACAAGTCCGACACATTGCTAGAGGCCCAAATATTTTTTCAGAGCTAGATGCAGAAAAAAATTATATTCAATTTGCAACCTGATGGAGGTCAGTATAGATGGACTAATAGACCAAGTCCCACACACTGCTAGAAGCCAAAATATTTTTTCAGAGCTAGATGCAGAAAAAAATTATATTCATTTTGCAACCTGATGGAGGTCAGTATAGATGGACTAATAGACCAAGTCCCACACACTGCTAGAAGGCCAAATATTTTTTCAGAGCTAGATGCAGATAAAAATTATTTTTAATTTGCAACCTGATGGAGGTCAGTATAGATGGACTAATAGAACAAGTCCCACACACTGCTAGAAGGGCAAATATTTTTTCAGAGCTAGATGCAGACAAAAAATTATTTTGAATTTGCAACCTGAGGAGGTCAGTATAGATGGACTAATAGAACAAGTCCCACACACTGCTAGAAGGCCAAATATTTTTTCAGAGCTAGATGCAGAAAAAAATTACTTTTAATTTGCAACCTCATGGAGGTCAGTATAGATGGACTAATAGAACAAGTCCCACACACTGCTAGAATGGCAAATATTTTTTCAGAGCTAGATGCAGATAAAAATTATTTTTAATTTGCAACCTGATGGAGGTCAGTATAGCTGGACTAATAAAACAAGTCCCACACACTGCAAGAAGGGCAAATATTTTTTCAGAGCTAGATGCAGATAAAAATTATTTTTAATTTGCAACCTGATGGAGGTCAGTATAGATGGACTAATAGAACAAGTCCCACACACTGCTAGAAGGGCAAATATTTTTTCAGAGCTAGATGCAGACAAAAAATTATTTTGAATTTGCAACCTGATGGAGGTCAGTATAGATGAACTAATAGACCAATTCCCACACACTGCTAGAAGGCCAAATATTTTTTCAGAGCTAGATGCAGATAAAAATTATTTTTAACTTGCAACCTGATGGAGGTCAGTATAGATGGACTAATAGAACAAGTCCCACACACTGCTAGAAGGCCAAATATGTTTTCAGGGCTAGATGCAGCTAAAAATTATTTTTAATTTGCAACCTGATGGAGGTCAGTATAGATGGACTAATAGAACAAGTCCCACACACTGCTAGAAGGGCAAATATTTTTTCAGAGCTAGATGCAGATAAAAAATATTTTTAATTTGCAACCTCATGGAGGTCAGTATAGATGGACTAATAGAACAAGTCCCACACACTGCTAGAATGGCAAATATTTTTTCAGAGCTAGATGCAGATAAAAATTATTTTTAATTTGCAACCTGATGGAGGTCAGTATAGATGGACTAATAGAACAAGTCCCACACACTGCTAGAAGGGCAAATATTTTTTCAGAGCTAGATGCAGATAAAAATTATTTTTAATTTGCAACCTGATGGAGGTCAGTATAGATGGACTAATAGAACAAGTCCCACACACTGCTAGAAGGCCAAATATTTTTTCAGAGCTAGATGCAGAAAAAAATTATTTTTAATTTGCAACCTGATGGAGGTCAGTATAGATGGACTAATAGAACAAGTCCCACACACTGCTACAAGGCCAAATATTTTTTCAGAGCTAGATGCAGAAAAAAATTATATTCAATTTGCAACCTGATGGAGGTCAGTATAGATGGACTAATAGACCAAGTCCCACACACTCCTAGAAGCCCAAATATTTTTTCAGAGCTAGATGCAGAAAAAAATTATATTCAATTTGCAAACTTATGGAGGTCAGTATTGATGGACTAATAGAATGATGCTATGCCCAAAAGGTTTTACTTCACTAGGTGCAGTAAAAAAATTGGTATTCTATACACAGGTGGTGTAGCTTGCAACTCAGATTGGCTACTCCACTGACTAACACACTCTGCAATAGGCCAAAAAGGATTAGCTTTGCTACTGTAGATTTAGCCAAATGCTGTGAAAAAAACTTGCACAGCACTGGCACAGACCTGCCTGGCAAAAACTGATAGGAACTGATGTAACTTAGTCCTGAAAAGGACTGCAATTACAATTAGTCTTTACTCCAAACCTATCTATTTAAGAGCACAGACCTGCCTGATAAAAGTCGTAGGAAATGCTGTAACCTAGTCCTTAAAAGGACTGCAATCACAACTATTCCCTACTCCCAAGCTATCTGTAGATTTGTGCGAAAATTGGCTTGAAATTAACAAGGTATAGCGCACACAGCAACAGCTGTGCCCTCTAACACATAGCTGCAGCAGTGAGACAATGGTGGCGATGGGGAAAATGGCTGGGTCTTATAGGGCAAGGACATGTGACATACACTGCCAATGACACATGCCCTTGCTTGTGTGAAAAAAAGCAGCTCGCTCCGTGTGTGCTCTGCTGATAGGCTGACAGATTGCACCTCCCCACTGTAAATGCGGGAAAGAGAAAAAAAAAATGGAGATCTTCATTATTCCTGCAGAGATCCATCCCCTGCCCCTCCCCCCGCCCCGCTGTAGACTCAAACTGCGTATTAACATTAATTTTCAGCATTACTGAGAAAAAATCCAGTAATGATTTTGGTGCATGAACAGTTATCGAACATAACCTCGAACAGCCAAATTTTTTTCAAATCGTTCGTGTTCGCCGAACGGCTCGAACACCGTCCAAAACAGCTCGTATTTGAGATTGGCGAACAGTTCGAGTCGAACAACGCTCATCTCTACTGCTGATAACCCCAAAAAGGCCATTTGTACCACCAGCCATGTCCGCATCAGCAGGGGTGACAAAACTACCAGCCTGACCAACCACCACCAGCATGATCAGGCACATGGCAGCAAAGTACCCGAATTTGCGGGTGTCACCACTGCTTCTTCCGCTGTTGTGCGTGCAATAGAACCCCCTGTTGTGTGTGCAAGGCAATGTCCTGTCCATACTGCATGCAAAGATACCCCCTCCTCTCAGTCTTCACTTGATCTGTCAGTTTCTCAAGAAACAGCATCAACGTCCACTTCCACGTCCCACCGCAGTGTTCAATTGTCCATATCCCAGACCTTTGAACGAAAGCGGAAATTCGCAGCCAATGCCCCACAGGCCACAGTCCTAAATTCGCATATTTCACGACTGCTTTTGTTGGAAATGCTGCTTTTAGGCTGGTGGAGAAGGAATCCTTCCGCAACCTAATGGCAGTGGCAGTCCCTCGGTACTCGGTCCCCAGCCGACACTATTTTGCCCGGTGTGCCATCCCCGCACTACACAAGCACGTGTCCCAAAACATCTGCCGTGCCTTCAACAATGCAGTTACTGGGAGAGTCCACCTGACAACGGACACGTGGACAAGTGCTTGTGGCCAGGGACGGTATTTCTCCCTGACGGCACACTGGGTAAACATAGTGGAAGCAGGGACCCAGTCAGACCTTGGGACGGAACACATCCTCCCCACACCGAGGATTGCGGGCCCTATGTCAATCAGAGTTGCCCCCACAGTATACAGCATCATCGTCCTCCTCCTCCTCATGTTCAGCCTCCATCTCAGATATCACCACATCAGTTACAAGCTGGAAGCACTGCAGTACTGCCTCCGCCAAGTGGCAACAGTCTGTGCTGAAACTCCTAAGCTTAGGTGAGAAACCTCACACTGTTTGTGAGTTGTGGACAGCTGTGAAAGAGCAGGCAGATCTGTGGCTGAGACCGCTGAACCTACATCCAGGCATGGTCGTGTGTGACAATGGCCATAACCTGGTGGCGGCTCTGAGGCGAGATCACACACGTACCATACCTGGCTCATGTGCTTAACCTCGTGGTTCAGCGGTTTCTTAAATCGTACCCCGAGTTGCCAGATCTGCTTGTCAAAGTACGCCGCCTATCAGCTCATTTTCGCATGTCGGCTACAGCTTCCGCCGCCCTTGCTGTGTTGCAGCAGCGTTTGCAGCTTCCGTCACACCGACTGGTGTGTGATGTCCCCACACGTTGGAACTCTACCCTCCACATGTTGCAAAGGATTTGTGAGCAGAAGAGAGCAGTTTTGGAGTACTACCTGCAACAAGGCTGTCGATATTCAGGTCAGACTCCACACATAAGACCATCTGGAGTGGACCCGGATGTCTGACATATGTACCATCTTGACAAACTTTGAGGAGTCCACTAAGATGGTGAGTGGCGATGACGCCATCATTATTGTCAGTATTCCACTTGTCTGTCTTTTGCAACGCTCTCTGCAGAGAATAAAGAGAAGGCATTGCAGCCAGAGTATGATGAGATGGATCAAGAAGCCGTAGCGCTCGATTACACACAGTCCAGCCTCATCTCATCCCAACATGCATTGGGGGACAATGAGGAAGAGGAGGAGGAGCAAGAACAGGAGCTTGTATCATGCGCTGTAGACGGTAGTACCTGTACAACTGTCATACCGTCGGTTCAACGTGGGTGGCCTGAGGACAGGGGGGAGGAGGAGGAGGACAGCATGGTCAGTCGTCATCTTGGTGAGGACATGGAAGTCTTGCCCGTTACCAGTCTGGCACGTATGGCTGACTTTATGTTACGCTGCCTTAACCATGACCCTTGCGTTGTCAAAATGTTGGGTGACAGTCATTACTGGTTGGTGACACTTTTATACCCACGCTACAAGGAGAACTTTCACTCTCTTATTCCTTAGGTGGAGAGGTCTACAAAATGGGGCAGTACCAGAATGCCCTTGCTGCAGAACTGTTAAAAAAATTCCCATCTGAACATGCTAGCGGCAGAGGTCACAGTTCGTTGCCCAACCAAGGCGTACATGCAAGAGAGACGCAACTCCATCCCAGCAGAGGCAGGGGAACACTCTCAACGTTCTGGGACAGTTTTCTCAGACCTTCCCTTCGGATAGACCCTGAGGTGCGGGGTACTCTCACAAGGAGTGGAAAGTTTCAAAAGATGGTGAGGGAGTACCTTGCCGACCATACCAGCATCCTCCCTGATTCCTCTGTGCCTTTTAATTCTTGGGTATCCAAGCTTGACACTTGGAATGATCTTGCTCTGTATGCCTTGGAGGTCATGGCCTGCCCTGCCACTAGCGTGTTATTGAAGAGTGTTTTTAGTGCAGCTGGGGGAATTATAACTGATAAGCACACTCGCCTGTCAACTGACAATGCTGACAAGTTGACCCTTATCAAAATTAACAAGGGCTGGATTGGGCCAGACTTCTTATTACCACCAAATGACAGCAGAGTAACATAAAGTCAAATCCACTGTGTTATTTCGGGAGGTGTATTCACATGCACCGCTTAACACCCACTCATGGGTATACGCGTCCTCATTTTGGCTGTTTTATGTTCTTCTCCTTATCCTCAGCCTCCACCACCACTATACCACCAGGGTGACCGTGGTCCATGTTGCCATTATTGAAAATTCTTCCTTCCTTATTTTTGTCAGCTTTTGCTTGGAAGGCATAAGCAAAGACTGTGGGAGACCTATTCCCCAATAATGGGAATCATATTTTTAAGATGCTGTACTGTATGGCTCTTGTAAGGGGCATTAAAACCATCTTGTTAAGCTACTGGGACCTCCACAACTTTTCCAAGGGGCATTAATACCATCTTGTTAAGCTACTGGGACCTCCACGTCTCTACCAAGGGGTATTCAAACCATCTTGTTAAGCTACTGGGACCTCAACGTCTCTTCTGAGGGGCATTAAAAGAGTCTTGTTAAGCTACTGTGACCTCCACCACTTTTCCGAAGGGCATTCAAACCATCTTGTTAAGCTACTGGGACCTCCACGTCTCTTCCAAGGGGCATTCAAACTGTCTTGTTAAGTTACTGGGACCTCCATGTCTCTTCTGAGGGGCATTAAAAGCGTCTTGTTAAACAACTCTGAACTCCACAGCTCTTCCAAGGGGCATTGAAATGTTGCTTTTAATTAACTCTAACCTCCACGACTCTTCGAACGGGCATTGCATTCCCTACTAATTTTTGGCAGCTTTTGCTTGGAAGGCATAAGCAAAGACTATTCCCATTATTGGGAAGTGGGTCTCCCATAATGTTTGTAATATGTTGTACTGCATGGCTCTTGTAAGGGGCATTGCAAGTTCCTCCATCCAAATTTTTGGCAGCTTTTGCTTGGAAGGCATAAGGAAAGACTGTGGGAGACCCACTCCCCAATAATGGGAATAATATTTTTAAGATGCTGTACTGTATGGCTCTTGTAAGGGGCACTGCAAGTCCCTCCGTCCTAATTTTTGGCAGCTTTGGCTTGGAAGGCATAAGCAAAGACTATGGGAAACCCACTTCGCAATAATGGGAATAATGTTTGTAATATGCTGCACTGCATGGCTCTTGTAAGGGGCACTGCAAGTTCCTCCATCCTAATTTTTGGTAGCTTTTGTTTGGAAGGCATAAGCAAAGACTATGGGAGACCCACTCCCCAATAATTGGAATAATGTTTCTAATATGCTGTACTGCATGGCTCTTGTAAGGGGCATTGCAAGTAGTGATGAGCCACCCCCGTAGTGTTCGAGTTCGGTTCAGTTCGTCGAACACCCGTATGTTCGCCGAACTGTTCGTCGAACTGTTCGTCGAACACCTTTCAACACCGTTAAAACCAATGGCAGGCAAACAAAAACGCATAGAAACACATAGAAAACACTTTCAAAGGAGTCTAAAAGCTGACAAACTGCTCAGAAGACACAACTAACACATGGAAAAGTGACAAGTACATATAGTCATACTAAAAGAAAAGAGGTGGAGGAGTAAAAGAAGGGGGAGACACAGATATAGGCATGTCATGCCCTTCTAAAACCAAAAAAGTGCGAAGCGGACACGGCCAGTCCGTTCCTGCCTGTGCGACCTCCATGTCGCCGGGTTTGTGCCAGAGCTGCGGTGGACCCTGACGGCCAGCCCCCCTCTCCCAATACTGGTGCCTGTCCGCTGGTGGGTCGAGAAAGCCCCCCTGTGGTGGAGGCAGGTCTAAGCTTTTTCATTTAAATTGTCTCTCTAATTTGAATGAATACACTTTAAATCCTTTTACAAGGATCTATTGGAGGGCAAGTCTCATGCCAGCAGCTGCGTAATTCCAGCTCCAGTAGCTTCCACTAAAGCTGCTGCAGTTAAAAAGCTTTTATAAGGATCGAGCTCGGCTGTCCACCGCAAGGCGTTCTACCGCCAGTCCCAGCCCCTATGCCTTGGGGTGCCTCCCCTATGCTCTTCACTGAGTGTCCCGGGGGACCGAACAATTTCCTTTGAAAAAATTAAGCGTCCAAACTACAGGTGGAGTAGCTTGCTTAACAGCTGGGATAATCCGCTGACTAGCAGACACTGCTACTAGGCACAAAGTATTTCCTGGGCTAGATTCAGTTAAAAATTTGTAATTAGATACTCTCGTTGGATGCTGAGAAAGCACTCCATGGAGTCTCCTGGCACGCCATATATTATTCCCTTAAAAAGCTTGGGGTAGGGGTCTAGGGGACCCTTTTATAGGCAAAATCACGGCCCTGTATCACAATATGTCACCTAGGCTGAAGATAAATGGAACATTTTCATCCTTTCATAATCACCAATGGGACAAGGCAGGGATGTCCTCTGTCCCCTCTCTTATACATCCTAGTGACGGAGCACCTGCTCTCATCAATTTGTCATAACCCCAATATTAGGTGGATTGAGGTGGGAGGCACCGAGTACAAGTGCTCTGCATTTGCTGATGATATCTTAGTATATATCACTCAATCACATATATCCATCCCTGCTGTTATGGCTGAAATAGATCACTTTGTTACATGGTCAAATTTTAAAATTAAAGCAGCGAAGTCTGAGGCCCTCGATGTCTCCCTCCCCAAATCCATACAGGATTCCATCCAGTCCAACTTTCCCTTTGCCTGGCCCTCACAGGGTATCAAATACTTAGGAATTCGTATTCATAGAGACCTATCTCGTCTATGTTATGTTAATTTTGGGCCCTTTATTGAACAACTCCATACAGACCACGCTTGGCAAGTTAGAACTGTAAGATTCACTGCGTAAACCACTGGTGTTTTGTCGAAAATCACATGTACACTGTGTTCCAAATTATTATGCAAAAAGTGTTTAGGAGTGATAAGAGAAGAATTTGTTTGTTTGTCAGTTAAACTCATTGATGGTGATGCGTGTCAGGTCTTTTTATATCACTGTAAGCAATTGCAGACACCTGTGCTAATTAGTTTGGCAGGTGTGTCCAATGAAAGGCAAGACTACTTAAGAAGGCTGTCCCACATTATTAAGCAGACTACATTTTCTGCCAAAATGGGAAAGAAAAAGGATGTGTCGGCTGCTGAGAAACAACAAATTGTGGAGTTTTTAGGTCGAGGCATGACTACAATGAACATTGCGAAGACACTTCATCCTGATCATCGCACAATTACGAAGTATGTAGCTGATTCACAGTACACACGTGTGCATGCTGATAAGGGAAATTGAGGACTCTTTCCTACAGGCAATTACGTCAGGTTAAAGGAGCAGCGGCAAAAAAGCATTGTCATAGCAGCAGACAAGTTTTTGAAGCTGCTGGTGCCTCCAACGTCCCCCGAACAACAAGATGCAGAGTCCTTCAGAGGTTTGCAGCTGTGCGTAAGCCATCCTGTCGACCTCCTCTTTCCACTGCACACAAGCAGAAACGGCTCCAGTGGGCCAAAGAATACATGAAGACTGACTTCAAAACTGTTTTGTTCACCGATGAGTGCCGTGCAATTCTCGATGGTCCAGATGGATGGAGTGGAGGATGGCTGGTTGATGGACACCCCACGCAAACCTACTACAGCGCCAACAAGGAGGAGGTGGAGTAATGTTTTGGGCTGTAATCATGGGGAGAGAGATTGTCGGCCCTATTAGGATCCCTGAAGGCGTAAAGATGAACTCCATAATGTATGTGGAGTATCTCAAAGAGCACTTCCTGCCATGGTTCAAGAAGAAGAACCGTGTATTCCGCAGCAAGATCATTTTCATGCATGATAATGCACCGTCTCATGCTGCACATAACACATCTGCATCTCTGGCTGATATGGGCATAAAAGGGGACAAACTTATGGTGTGACCCCCATGCTCCCCTGACCTCAACCCCATTCAAAACCTCTGGAGCATCATCAAAAGGAGTGTCTATGATGGCGGGACGCAGTTCACATCTAAGCAACAGCTCTGGGAGGGTATTTTGTCCTCATGCAAAACAATTGTAGCAGAAACCATCCAAAACCTGACAAATTCAATGGACGAGAGAGTTCAGAAGCTCCTTTCGAACAAGGGGTCCTATGTGCAAATGAAACATCACCTAGAATAAAGTTTTGAGTTGAAAACTGTTTGATTTCAGTTTCTAATAACCTGTTAATGCTTATAATTTCAAAAATGACCATTTTTTTGTTCTTTATTAAAATGAAAAGGTTGATCGAAGAGTGTGGGGGATCTAAGAGTGTGGCAACCCAGTAGTCAGGATTACTTAGAATTCTGACAATCTGAAGGTCATATTGCAGGTAGTGCAGCAAGAAGGCACTCATGTGTCTTGCGCATCTAGGAGCCCCAAAATTATTTACCGGGCTAGATGCAGCTAAAAATTATTATTAATTTGAAAGCTGGTGGAGCTTAGTATAGATGGCCTAATAGAATCAGTACTGCCAACTGCTACAAAGCCCAAATTATTTTCCAGCCAAGATACAGATAAACATGATTAGTAATTTTAAATCTCGTGGAGCTTAGTATAGATGGCCTAATAGAATCAGTGCTGCACACTGGTACAAGGCCAAATTATTTTCCAGCCAAGATACAGATAAACATGATTAGTAATTTTAAAGCTTAAAACGGTTGGTGAGGTGATTTTAACAAATCAGCAAGCTTTTACTCTCCCCAGGATGACACAGGGGTAGAAAAGTCGTTTCGGATCCATGATTTGTTCATCTTTATGAACATGAGTCTGTCTACATTATCAGTGGAGAGCCGCGTTTTCTTATCTGTTAGCACACCACCAGCCGCGCTGAACACACGTTCAGACAGAACGCTGGCTGCAGGGCATGACAAGATCTCCAAGGCGTAAGTCGCAAGCTCCCGCCATTTATCCAGATTGGAAGCCCAAAAAGAGCAAGGGTCCAGTGACACAGTCATGGCTTCAATGTTTACTTGGAGATACTCCTGTACCATCGTCTCTAGGCGTTGACTATGTGTCAGACTTCTTGTCTCCTGTGGCCTTGCAAAGGATGGGCTAAAAAAGTGGTGAAATGATTCCGCAAAATTGATGTTACCAGCAGATACTGTGTTTCTGTTATGGTTTGAGTGCTGAACACTCGACGGTCCCAGGGTTGGCAAGTTGGAACTGTGAGATTCACTGCAGGTAGTGCAGCAAGAAGGCACTCATGTGTCTTGCGCATCCAGAAGCACCAAGTCCTTGTTGTGTTGGTGGCGAGGTAACAATCATGCTTCCTTCCTCTGTCCTCTCCCCCCAACCTCGCACAACAGAAATGTGATCAAGGTCTCCCTCATCTGATGAGTCTTCCATCAGTTCGTCCTGCAGTTCTTCCTGGGCTCTGCACCTTCCTCACTAGTTTGGCTGCTACCAAAACCATCTCCCCCACACTCACATGCCTGCCGCCTTGGTGCTGCCAACCGTCTGGACCTTGCAGATGTTAGCCCTTCCGCATACAACTCCTCCTCCTCTACTTCCTCCACCTCCTCTTGTGCCACCACCTGACTCCGAATTCTGTTTAACATGTGCTCCAGCATGTAAATCACCGGAATAGTCACGCTGATAATGGCATCGTCAACACTAAACACCTTCATCGCCATTTCAAAACTGTGCAGAAGGGTGCATAGGTCCCTGATCTGAGACCACTCCTCCAGCGTGATTTACCCCACCTTTGGATCTCGTTGGCCCAGGCTATACGTCAGAACGTATTGCACCAGGGCTTGTTGGAGCTGCCACAGTCGCTGCAACATGTGCAGAGTTGAATTCCACCAGGTAGGCACATAGCATTTTAGCCGGTGAAGTGGCAGGCCCATGATTCATGAAACTGGTTCTCCAGAGTTGACCACAACTCCTCAGCTGTGTGACTCACATTTCTTAGACATTTCAAAGTAAAAACCACCTGATGACGTTGAGCCCTGCTGCCAGCATAGTAAGGAGGTGTGCAGGATCCCTTCTGCGCAGTTAGAAAGCTTGTTGCATGACCAGACAGGCTTTGAGTGCAGGTGGAGGACCGAGTGGAGTTTGAGGAGGCAGAAGCAGTGGAGGAACTTTGAGATAAAGAGGATTGACGCACAACTAGTGGGGACGGCAAGACTTGGACAGCAGCCCCTTGTCCTACTGTCACCATAGTTACCCAGTGCCCAGTCAGCGACATGTAATGCCCCTGTCCATGCCTACTCATCCAAGTGTCTGTGGTGAAATGCACCCTGTCACACACAGAGTTTGTCAAAGAAGCGGTGATGTTGTGTGCGACATGCTGGTTGAGCGCAGGCACACCTTTATTTGAGAAGTAGTGCCGACTGGGCATCTGGTACTGGGGCACTGCGACGGACATAATGTCTCGAAAATCCTCTGTGTCCACCAGGCAGAAAGGCAAAATTTCTGTAGCCAACAGCTTGCAGATGGTGAAATTCAACCTCTTAGCTTTCTCATGGCTAGGAGGAAATGGTCCTTTATTTGTCCACATCTGAGGGACCGAGGGCTGGCTGTTGTGCTTAGACGTGGTTGAGAAGGGTGTCCCCGGCAAACTGCCGGTCTGTGAGGGAGATGCAGGCTGACATGTTAGGTTGCCTTGATCCAAAGGTGGAGCTATCAATGTCGGACAGCGCTGAACACCAGCTGGTGTTTCCACTTCCAAAGACAATGATGACCTGCCAATCACTCTGGCTGTTGCGGTTAAAGAGGTGGCAGGTCTGCGCCCCAAAACAGGTGTGACTGCTGTCCCCCCAGTCACAGAGGATGAAGAGGCCGCGGATGCACAAGATGTGGCAGACGGCGGTTGGCCCGGCCGGCTAGGCCGCATTGTAGCACAGTGAGCTTCCCACTGCAACTTATGCTTCATGTCCATGTGCCGGTTCATGCATGAAGTACTCAAACTATGTATTTTTTGGCCTCTACTTAGCTTTTGCTGACAAATGTTACAGATAACATGAGCTGGGTCTTCTTTATCGATCTGAAAAAATGCCCAGGCTATGTAAGGCTTAGCACCCATGCGACCTGAAGAGCCACCACGACTTGTGGTCAGAGGCAGAGTTGTGTTTGAGGATGCAGTT
Organism: Phyllobates terribilis; assembly: GCF_046119375.1. Classification (NCBI taxonomy): domain Eukaryota; kingdom Metazoa; phylum Chordata; class Amphibia; order Anura; family Dendrobatidae; genus Phyllobates; species Phyllobates terribilis. The sequence continues at coordinate 342,992,350 of NW_027362769.1, read as the reverse complement.
GTTGATGTGCTTCCAGTACTATGTCTCTGTCCAGGAAGGCGCAACCTGACCTCGTCGTCACTAGCATCCTCCTCCACCTCCTCTGCTGACCTCATCTCTTGGCTGACTGTGGGTTGATATTAAGTGGGATCTCCAACCTCATCATCATCACCCTGTGTGTTATCACACCCGTCGTCCTCAGAGCCAACCTGTTCCTGCCCTGACAAAAAACTAAAGTTGTCGCTCCAATCATGTATTTGAGTCTCATCATCGTCTTCCTCATTGTCTCCACCAACAGGAGTTACAGTTTGGGAATGAAGGTCTACATTATGGTCAGAACCTTCTGCGTCTGGTCCTGGATCCGACTCATAAAGATTCTGGGCATCAGTGCAGATCAGTTCCTCATCTGGATTCACAGAAGCTCTGGAGCCGACCTCTGATTCCCAGGCTATAGTATGAGTAAACAGCTCTGCAGACTCAACCATCTGTTCTACCCCATACTCAGACGGGCAGCTGGAGACTTGGGAGCTGTGAGGAAGCAAGTGCGATTGGGGTGACACCTCTGAGGACGGGAGTATTTGTGATGTTGAAGTTGAGGTGGAGGAGAGCCCACTTAAAGGAGCACGTGATATCCGTTGAAGCACCTGCTGTTTTTGTGCCTCATCTGGAATTTGTAGCAATTGGCATGGCCGTAAGAAAGGGATCTTATCACATTGTCCGCTAAAAGAAGTAGACATTTTAGTTTGGCTGGAAGATGGTCTTTCTTCTGCAGATGTTACTGTTGCTTTAACACCTACCCCACGGACACAACCTTTTTTCCCCTTCCTAACACGCCTATTCCCCTTTCCACCAGCAGCTGGCCTTTTTCCACTCATTTTTGTGGTTAACTAATACAGAACTCTGGAGTTGTTTGCACAAAAAACAATGGATGGGAACCGAGAAGAGCCGAGTGGCCAAATTGTGGTATTAGGCCAAAAGTATTGGCTGGGTTAGATGCAGATAAAAATTATATTGAATTTGCAACCTGATGGAGGTCAGTATAGATGGACTAATAGAACAAGTCCCACACACTGCTAGAAGCCTAAATATTTTTTCAGAGCTAGATGCAGAAAAAAATTATATTGAATTTGCAACCTGATGGAGGTCAGTATAGATGGACTAATAGAACAATTCACACACACTGCTACAAGCTGAAATATTTTTTCAGAGCTAGATGCAGAATAAAATTATATTGAATTTGCAACCTGATGGAGGTCAGTATAGATGGACTAATAGAACAAGTCCCACACATTGCTACAGCTGAAATATTTTTTCAGAGCTATATGCTGAAAAAAATTATATTGAATTTGTAACTGTCATGGTTGTGTCGCCACGAAGATCGTCACGATTGCACAGCCTGACTTCTCGCAGCTGAGTTTTTGGTGTTTTGTGCTTTTCGGCAGTGAGGGAGTTAACTCTCTCTCTCTGTGCTAGACAAGGTCCAGCCTCACCCAGCTGCAATCAATTCTGCAGTAGTGAGATTCCTTCATATGTCTGCTGCTCTGTTAGGGAAGTTGTCGGTGAAAGCATTTCATGCAGACTAACAGAGCGGATCGTGGTATTTGGAGTATCAGAGCTAAGTGTATTTGGAGTGGTTTTTCCCTTCCTCGCTTTATCATTTATCTCCTTTCCCGTTGGTGTTCCCTCTGTTGTAGTTGTGTAGTTTTTGTATGCAAGGTGGTTTTGGTTTTACCCTTGTACTGTCTCGTTCGTCTAAGAACTGAGTGTTGGGATATTATTACTAGTGTAGAGCCACCCCCGTAGTGTTCGAGTTCGGTTCGGTTCGTCGAACACCCGTGTGTTCGCCGAACTGTTCGTCGAACTGTTCGTCGAACACCTTCGAACACCATTAAAACCAATGGCAGGCAAACAAAAACACATAGAAACACATAGAAAACACCTTCAAAGGTGTCCAAAAGCTGACAAACTGCTCAGAAGACATAACTAACACATGGAAAATTGACAAGTACATATAGTCATGCGAAAATAAAAGAGGTGGAGGAGTAAAAGGAGGGGGAGACACAGATATAGGCATGTCATGCCCTTCTAAAATCCAAAAAGTGAGAAGCCGACACGGCCAGTCCGCTCCTGCCCGTGCCACCTCCGTGTCGCCGGGTTTGTGCCAGAGCCGCGGTGAACCCTGACGGCCAGCCCCCCTCTCCCAATACTGGTGCCTGTCCGCTGGTGGGTCGAGCGAGCCCCCCTGTGGTGGAGGCAGCTCTAAGCTTTTTAATTTAAATTGTATCTCTAATTTGAATGAATACACTTTAAATCCATTTACAAGGATCTATTGGAGGGCAAGTCTCATGCCAGCAGCCGCGGTAATTCCAGCTCCAGTAGCGTCCACTAAAGCTGCTGCAGTTAAAAAGCTTTTATAAGTATCGAGCTCGGCTGTCCACCGCAAGGCATCCTACTGCCAGTCCCAGCCCCTATGCCTTGGGGTGCCTCCTGATGCTCTTCACTAAGTATCCCATGGTCCCGAAGCATTTCCTTTGAAAAAATTAAGTGCCTAAACTACAGGTGGTGTAGCTTGCTTAACAGCCGGGATAATCCGCTGACTAGCAGACACTGCTACTAGGCACAAAGTATTTCCTGGGCTAGATGCAGTTAAAAATTTGTAATTAGATACTCTCGTTGGATGCTGAGAAAGCATTCCATAGAGTCTCCTGGCACGCCATATATGATTCTCTTAAAAAGCTTGGGGTAGGGGTCTAGGGGACCCTTTTATAGCCAAAATCACGGCCCTGTATCGCAATACGTCACCTAGGCTGAAGATAAATGGAACTGTAGCACCCTGAGGGCTCGGTTGCTACAGACGTATTGCACCTCACCCAGAGGTGTGATATCTCACTCTCAGGTAAGGATGGAGTGTGGATCAGGACCCGACACCTGCATGCATTACACCACATTGCCGTGGGGCAGGGCGACCAATATGCCCCTGAGATGGGCACGACAGTCCCTGTCCCTGGCTGGAGTGGGGGGAGGGAACACTGAGGAAGGGGAACCCTGTAGTGCAGGAGCAGGGAGGAAGCAGTTCCTGGGTGCATTGAGAAGGGAGTATAAAAGGTGGGCACCATCTTAGTTCAGTGCAGAGAAGTCTGAGCAGAAGTGGTAGGGAGCAGGGGCTCTGCATGAGCTCTGCTCCGGAGGCGGGCCTAGTAACAAAGGCCCAGGCCTGGAAGAGGGAGAAGGAAGAAAGAGGAGCGGAGAAGGCTCCAGGAACGAGGAATGAAGGGATCCCAGGGGTGCGGACGGGCGAGTCGCCACCGCACGCCCGAATCCACCTGTGTGGAGGGGTCAGGCCAAAGGGGGAGACCGGTCCCCGAACTAGTGGAGGCAGGAAACGACCCTCAGCTAGAAACCGGAGGCTCTGACATTTTATGTGGCGCAGCCCCTCGCTACACCCGCTAGGAAGGCACCACATAGGGTCAGGGAAACTGGCGCCAAGTTTACCAAGAGGAGGCCCGAGGCAGCCGGACAGAAGTGTTGGTAAGAAAGGCCAGACAAAGGACACACAAAGGGGGTCCTGTGAAGTGCTCCAAAGTTATCTGGGAGTTGTCTGAGCCCCTCACCTGGTGAGCACAGTACGACGTGGGCAGCCGTTACCTGCAGACGTGGTCTGGATAATAAGAACTGTGAGTAAAGGCCCTGGACTGCATCACTGACTCCGTGTCGTTACTGCTGCTGCCCTGCACCATCACCCCCATCCTCCGCAAACACTGCCCTGAGGCTATACTCCTCCCGTGGGGAGTTATGCTACGCTCTGCTGCACCCACAACACCAGCCTCAGCGGTCTGCCCTGTAGCGGCGGTTCACTCTGACCGCAATCCACGGGTGGCGTAGTCGGACATTTAAACATCAAAACCACATAAATAGTTCCGCCACTGGTTTGACCGCCCTGAGCCACGGAACCGGGTCGCCGCCACGAATACTACAACCACCAGCATCCACCAAAAAGGGTCCGGCTCCGGGTGTCCCAAGGCCCAGGGGGTGCGTCAGAACATTTTCATCACCTTTCACAATCACCAATGGGACAAGGCAGGGATGTCCTCTGTCCCCTCTCTTATACATCCTAGTGACGGAGCACCTGCTCTCATCAATTCGCCATAACCCCAATATTAGGTGGATTGAGGTGGGAGGCACCGAGTACAAGTGCTCTCTATTTGCTGATGATGTCCTAGTATATATCACTCAATCACATATATCCATCCCTGCTGTTATGGCTGAAATAGATCACTTTGTTACATGGTAAAATTTTAAAATCAATGCAGCGAAGTCTGAGGCCCTCGATGTCTCCCTCCCCAAATCCATATAGGATTCCATCCAGTCCAACTTTCCCTTTGCCTGGCCCTCACAGGGTATCAAATACTTAGGAATTCCTATTCATAGAGACCTCTCCCATCTATGTTATCTTAATTTTGGGCCCTTTATTGAACAAATCCATACAGACCACGGTTGGCAAGTTAGAACTGTAAGATTCACTACGTGAACCACTGGTGTTTTGTGGAAAAGCACATGTACACTGCGTTCCAAATTATTATGCAAAAAGTGTTTAGGAGTGATAAGGGAAGAATTTGTTTGTTTGTCAGTTAAACTCATTGATGGTGATGTGTGTCAGGGCTCTTTATATCACTGTAAGCAATTGCAGACACCTGTGCTAATTAGTTTGGCAGGTGTGTCCAATGAAAGGCAAGACTACTTAAGAAGGCTCTCTCACATTATTAAGCAGCCTACATTTTCTGCCAAAATGGGAAAGAAAAAGGATGTGTCGGCTGCTGAGAAGCAACAAATTGTGGAGTGTTTAGGTCAAGGCATGACTACAATCAACATTGTGCGATGATCAGGATGAAGTGTCTTGGCAATCAAGAAGTATGTAGCTGATTCACAGTACACACGTGTGCGTGCTGATAAGGGCAAATTGAGGACTCTTTCCTACAGGCAATTACGTCAGGTTAAAAGAGCAGCGGCAAGAAAGCCTTGTCATAGCAGCAGACAAGTTTTTGAAGCTGCTGGTGCCTCCAACGTCCCCCGAACAACAAGATGCAGGGTCCTTCAGAGGTTTGCAGCTGTGCATACGCCATCCTGTCGACCTCCTCTATCCACTTCACACAAGCAGAAACGGCTCCAGTGGGCCAAACATTACATGAAGACTGATTTCAAAACTGTTTTGTTCACGGATGAGTGCCGTGCAGCGCTCGATGGTCCAGATGGATGGAGTGGAGGATGGCTGGTTGATGGACACCCCACGCAAACACGGCTACAGTGCCAACAAGGAGGAGGTGGAGTAATGTTTTGGGCTGGAATCATGGGGAGAGAGATTGTCGGTCCCTTTAGGATCCCTGAAGGCGCAAAAGATGAACTCCATAATGTATGTGGATTTTCTCAAACAGCACTTCCTGCCATGGTTCAAGAAGAAGAACCGTGTATTTCACAGCAAGATCATTTTTCTGCATGATAATGCACCATCTCATGCTGCACATAAAACATCTGCATCTCTGGCTGATATGGGCATAAAAGGGGACAAACTTATGGTGTGACCCCCATGCTCCCCTGACCTCTACCCCATTCAGAACCTTTGGAGCATCATTAAAAGGAGTGTCTATGATGGCGGGAGGCAGTTCACATCTAAGCAACAGCTCTGGGAGGGTATTCTGTCCTCATGCAAAACAATTGAAGCAGAAACCATCCAAAACCTGACAAATTCAATGGACGAGAGAGTTCAGAAGCTCCTTTCGAACAAGGGGTCCTATGTGAAAATGTAACATCACCTACAATAAAGTTTTGAGTTGAAAACTGTTTGATTTCAGTTTCTAACAACCTGCTAATGCTTATAATTTCAAAAATGACCATTTTTTTGGTCTTTATTAAAATGAAAAGGTTGATCGAAAAGTTTGGGGGATCTAAGAGTGTGGCAACCCAGTAGTCATGATTACTTTGAATTCTGACAATATGAGGGTCATGCTGCAGGTAGTGCAGCAAGAAGGCACTTATGTGTCTTGCGCATCTCGGAGCCCCAAAATTATTTTCCGGGCTAGATGCAGCTAAAAATTATTTTTAATTTTAAATCTGGTGGAGCTTATTATAGATGGCCTAATAGGATCAGTGCTACACACTGCTACAAAGCCCAAATTATTTTCCAGTCAAGATACAGTTAAACATGATTAGTAATTTGAAAGCTTAAAACGGTTGGTAGGGTGATTTTAACCAATCATCAAGCTTTTACTCTCCCCAGGATGACACAGGGGTAGAAAAGTCGTTTCGGATCCATGATTTGTTCATCTTTATGAACGTGAGTCTGTCTACATTATCAGTGGAGAGCCGCGTGCGCTTATCTGTCAGCACACCACCAGCAGCGCTGAACACATGTTCAGACAGAACGCTGGCTGCGGGGCATGACAAGATCTCCAAGGCGTAAGTGGCTAGCTCCGGCCATTTATCCAGATTGGAAGCCCAAAAAGAGCAAGGGTCCAGTGACACAGTCGTGGCTTCAATGTTTACTTGGAGATACTCCTGTACCATCGTCTCTAGGCGTTGACTATGTGTCAGACTTCTTGTCTCCTGTGGCCTTGCAAAGGATGGGCTAAAAAAGTGGTGAAATGATTCCGCAAAATTGATGTTACCAGCAGATACTGTGGTTCTGTTACGGTTTGAGTGCTGAACACTTGACGGTCCCACGGTTGGCAAGTTGGAACTGTGAGATTCACTACGTGCACCACTGGTATTTTGTGGAAAAGCACATGTAAGATTCTGCAACAGTCTCTGCTGATACTCCTGCATGCGTGCATCCCTTTCTATGGCAGGAATAATTTCTGCAAATTTACTTTTGTACCGGGGATCTAACAGTGTGGCAACCCAGTAGTCAGGATTATTTCTAATTCTCACAATTCGAGGGTCATGTTGCAGGTAGTGCAGCAAGAAGGCACTCATGTGTGTTGCGCATCCAGGAGCACCAAGTCCCTGTTGTGTTGTTGGCGAGGTAACAATCATGCTTCCTTCCTTTGTCCTCTCCCCCCAACCTCGCACAACAGAAATGTGATCAAGGTCTCCCTCATCTGATGAGTCTTTCATCAGTTCGTCCTCCACTTCTTCCTGGGCTCCTGCACCTTCCTCACTAGTTTGGCTGCTACCATGCGCCCTGGTAAAACCATCTCCCCCACCCTCACATGCCTGCCGCCTTGGTGCTGCCGACCGTCTGGACCTTGCAGATGTTAGCCCTTCCGCATACAACTCCTCCTCCTCTACTTCCTCCACCTCCTCTTGTGCCACCACCTGACTCCGAATTCTGTTTAACATGTGCTCCAGCATGTAAATCACCGGAATAGTCATGCTGATAATGGCATCGTCAGCACTAAACATCTTCGTCGCCATTTCAAAACTGTGCAGAAGGGTGCATAGGTCCCTGATCTGAGACCACTCCTCCAGCGTGATTTGCCCCACCTCTGAATCTCGTTGGCCCAGGCTATACGTCAGAACGTATTGCACCAGGGCTTGTCGGTACTGCCACATTCGCTGCAACATGTGCAGAGTTGAATTCCACCGGGTAGGCACATCGCATTTTAGCCGGTGAAGTGGCAGGCCCAACGACTTCTGTAGAGATGTAAGTCGCTGAGCTGCGGGATGCGAACGGCGGAAGTGAGCACACAGCGACCGTGCCCTCTGCAGAAGGCCATCTAGTCTGGGATAGTGGGCTAAAAATTGCTGGACAACCAGGTTCAACACGTGAGCCATACAAGGCACGTGTGTGACATTGCCCCGGCGAAGGGCCGCACCCAGGTTTGCAGGATTGTCGCACACGGCCTTCCCTGGTTTCAGGTCCAGTGGAGACAACCATTCATGAAATTGGTTCTCCAGAGCTGACCACAACTCCTCAGCTGTGTGAATCACATTTCCCAGACATTTCAAAGTAAAAACCGCCTGATGACGTTGAGCCCTACTGCCAGCATAGTAAGGAGATGTGCAGGATCCCTTCTGCGCAGTTAGAAAGCTTGTGGCATGACCAGACAGGCTTTGGGTGCAGGTGGAAGACCGAAAGGAGGTTGAGGAGGCAGAAGCAGTGGAGGAACTTTGACATAAAGAGGATTGACGCACAACTCGTGGGGACGGCAAGACTTGGACAGCAGCCCCTTGTCCTGCTGTCTCCATAGTTACCCAGTGCCCAGTCAGCGACATGTAACGCCCCTGTCCATGCCTACTCATCCAAGTGTCTGTGGTGAAATGCACCCTGTCACACACAGAGTTTCTCAAAGAAGCGGTGATGTTGTGTGCGACATGCTGGTGGAGCGCAGGCACACCTTTCTTTGAGAAGTAGTGCCGACTGGGCATCTGGTACTGGGGCACTGCGACGGACATAAGGTCTCGAAAATCCTCTGTGTCCACCAGGCGGAAAGGCAGCATTTCTGTAGCCAAGAGCTTGCAGATGGTGAAATTCAACCTCTTAGCTTTCTCATGGCTAGGAGGAAATGGTCTTTTACTTGTCCACATCTGAGGGACCGAGGGCTGGCTATTGTGCTTAGACGGGGTTGATAAGGGTGTCCCCGGCAAAGTGCCGGTCTGTGAGGAAGATGCAGGCGGACATGTTAAGTTGCCTTGATCCAAAGGTGGAGCTATCGATGTCGGACAGCGCTCAACACCAACTGGTGTTACCACCTCCAAAGAAAATGATGACCTGCCAATCACGCTGGCTGTTGCGGGTAAAGAGGTGGCAGGTCTGCGCCCCAAAACAGGTGTGACTGCTGTCCCCCCAGTCACAGAGGATGAAGAGGCCGCGGATGCAAAAGATATGGCAGACGGTGGTTGGCCCGGCCGGCTAGGCCGCATTGTAGCACACTGAGCTTCCCACTGCAACTTATGCTTCATGTCCATGTGCCGGTTCATGCATGAAGTACTCAAACTATGTATTTTTTGGCCTCTACTTAGCTTTTGCTGACAAATGTTACAGATAACACGAGTTGGGTCATCTTTATCGATCTGAAAAAATGCCCAGGCTATGCAAGGCTTAGCACCCATGCGACCTGAAGAGCCACCACGATTTGTGGTGAGAGGCAGAGTTGTGTTTGAGGATGCAGTTGTTGAAGTGCTTCCAGTACTACGTCTCTGTCCAGGAAGGCGCAACCTGACCTCGTTGTCACTAGCATCTTCCTCCACCTCCTCTTTTGACCTCATCTCTTGGCTGACTGTGGGTTGACAGTAAGTGGGATCTCCAACCTCATCATCATCACCCTGTGTGTTATCACACCCGTCGTCCTCAGAGCCATCCTGTTCCTGCCCTGACAAAAAACTAAAGTTGTCGCTCCAATCAGGTATTTGAGTCTTATCATCGTCTTCCTCATTGTCTCCACCAACAGGAGTTACAGTTTGGGAATGAGGGTCTACATTATGGTCAGAACCTTCTGCGTCTGGTCCTGGATCCGACTCATAAAGATTCTGGGCATCAGTGCAGATCATTTCCTCGTCTGGATTCACAGAAGCGCTGCAGTCGACCTCTGATTCCCAGGCTATAGTATGAGTAAACAGCTCTGTAGACTCAACCATCTGTTCTACCTCATACTCAGACGGGCAGCTGGAGATTTGGGAGCGTGAGGAAGCAAGTGCGATTTGGGTGACACCTTTGCGGACTGGAGTATTTGTGATGTTGAAGTTGATGTGGAGGAGAGCCCACTTAAAGGAGCACTTGATATCCGTTGAAGCACCTGCTGTTTTTGTGCCTCATCTGGAATTTGTAGCGATTGGCGTGGCCGTAAGAAAGGGATCTTATCACATTGTCCGCTAAAAGAAGTAGACATTTTAGTTTGGCTGGAAGATGGTCTTTCTTCTGCAGATGTTACTGTTGCTTTAACACCTACCCCACGGACACAACCTTTTTTCCCCTTCCCAACACGCCTATTCCCCTTTCCACCAGCAGCAGGCCTTTTTCCACTCATTTTGGTGGTTAACTAATTCACAACTCTGGAGTTGTTTGCACAAAAAAACAATGGATGGTAACCGAGCAGAGCTGAGTGGCCAAACTGTGGTATTAGGCCAAAACTATTGGCTGGGTTAGATGCAGAAAAAAATTATATTCAATTTGCAACCTGATGGAGGTCAGTATAGATGGACTAATACAACAAGTCCCACACACAGCTAGAAGCCCAATATTTTTTCAGAGGTAGATGCAGAAAAAAATATATTCAGTTTGCAACCTGATGGAGGTCAGTATAGATGGACTAATACAACAAGTCCCACACACAGCTAGAAGCCCAAATATTTTTTCAGAGGTACTGTAGATGCAGATAAAAATTATTTTGAATTTGCAACCTGATGGATGTTAGTATAGATGGACTAATAGAGAAAGTCCGACACACTGCTAGAAGGCCAAATATTTTTTCAGAGCTAGATGCAGAAAAAAATTAGATTCAGTTTGCAACCTGATGGAGGTCAGTATAGATGGACTAATAGAATGATGCTATGCCCAAAAGATTTTACTTCACTAGGTGCAGTAAAAAAATTGGTATTCTATACACAGGTGGTATATCTTGCAACACAGATAGGCTACTCCACTGACTAACACACTCTGCAATAGGCCAAAAAGGATTAGCTTTGCTAGATTCAGCCAAATGCTGTGAAAAAAACTTGCACAGCACTGGCACAGTCCTGCCTGGCAAAAACTGATAGGAACTGATGTAACCTAGTCCTGAAAAGGACTCCAATTACAATTAGTCTTTACTCCCACAACCTATCTATTTAAGAGCACAGACCTGCCTGATAAAAGTCGTAGGAAATGCTGTAACCTAGTCCTTAAAAGGACTGCAATCACAACTATTCCCTACTCCCAAGCTATCTGTATATTTGTGCGAAAATTGGCTTGAAATTAACATGGTATAGCGCACACAGCAACAGCGGTGCCGTCTAACACGCAGCTGCAGCAGTGAGAAAATGGTGGCGACGGGGAAAATGGCTTGGTCTTATAGGGCAAGGACATGTGACATACACTGCCAATGACACATGCCCTTGCTTGTGTGAAAAAAAGCACTTCGCTCCGTGTGTGCGCTGCTGATAGGCTGACAGATTGCACCTCCCCACTGTAAATGCGGGAAAGAGAAAAAAAAATGGAGATCTTCATTGTTCCTGCAGAGATCCATCCCCTGCCCCTCCCCCCACCCCGCTGTACACTCAAACTGCGTATTAACATTAATTTTCATCATTACTGAGAAAAAATCCAGTTATGATTTTGGTGCACGAACAGTTATCGAACATAACCTCGAACAGCCGAATTCTTCTCAAATTGTTCGTGTTCGCCGAACGGCTCGAACACCGCCCAAAACAGCTCGAATTTGAGATTGGCGAACAGTTCGAGTAGAACAACACTCATCTCTAATTATTACCTGTCCCCTTTTGTTGTGATCGGGGTCCTTCTCAGGACTAGATTACTTAGGTGCAGGGATCCTCAGGAGGTAGGGGTTACGCTGGCGGCCTGGACCTCTGTACCTTTAACAGTACATCCAGGTAGAGGGATTAGTCAGGGCCCCTGCTTAGGGTCAGCTTAGGCCCCCTACCTCCAGTACACAGAGACAGCGTGACATTTTCACCGACCACTTAGATTTTTTCCAGCTACCATGGATCCAGTAGCCGGTCTAGCTCGGCAGTTGCAGAGTTTGTCCATGGAGCTGGCGGACGTTAGGTCCAAGGTTTTGTATCCCCAGGAGCAAGCCGGACCAGAACCTAAAGTAGCTCTCCCTGACAGGTTCACTGGGGGGCGGGACAAGTTTTTTGTTTTCCGGGAGGCATGCTAGTTGTACTTTCGGCTGCGGCCTCGGTCATCAGGGAGTGAAGAACAAAGGGTGAGAATTGTCATCTCGCTCCTACAAGGGGACCAACAATCTTGGGCATTCTCTCTTCCCCCGGGCTCCCCGGCTCTCCAGTCAGTGGATAGGTTTTTTGATGCTCTGGGTCTTGTATATGATGACCCGGATCGGATCTCCCTTGCTGAATCTAAGTTACGTAGGATCCAGCAGGGAGATCATCCGGCGGAGGAATTCTGTTCGGAGTTCCGTAGGTGGGCCACTGACACCCAGTGGAATGACCCGGCTCTTAGGAGCCAGTTTTGTCAAGGTTTATCCGACAAATTAAAGGATGTGTTGGCACAGTATGACTCTCCCGCATCTCTGGAAGCCGCTATGGCCCTTGCTATTCGCATTGACAGACGGCTTCGAGAGAGGTGCGGGATAACTCCACCCCCTGTGATGACTCCACCTCCTACAAGGTCCCCTCATATGGTGGTTCCCTTGGTCAGTCCAGAGGAGCCTATGCAATTAGGAGGGACATCATTTCGGGGGAGGGGACCGGTGGCACACCACAAGACTGGAAGGTGTTTCTTCTGCGGGAGAAAGGGACATTTTATTGGGGGGTGTCCATCCCGTCCTTTGCAGAGTAAAGAGTCGTCGGAAAACTTTTAATCCCAGGTTGTGTGGTGGACGGCAATCTGGGAATAGGTATTTCGTCCCTAGGGTCATCTCAGTTTCTCATACCGGCGGAGGTGGTGGTGGGTACGAGAACTGAGAAGATATCTGTTCTTTTAGATAGTGGGGCCAGGGCTAATCTGGTGGACGCTCGGTTTGCCCGGGTTCAAGGTATGCATTTGAGTGAGTTGGCTAAACCCATCCCCATATTCTCGATCGATACCAGGCCCTTCGGTCAGGGAAGTTTTTTGCATGTTGTGCATAACGTAAAACTTCAAGTGGGGGCGATACATAAAGAACTGTTGTCTTGCTACGTGTTGGAGGGTCTTCCCACTCCTATAGTGTTGGGCCTTCCTTGGTTAACTAAGCATAACCCGGTCATTAATTGGCAATCCAGAGAGATAAGCCAATGGAGTAATTTCTGTAATAAAAACTGCATGAATACGGTCGTCGGTGCTGTCACTCCTAGGGTCTTGCCTCCATTTTTGGTGGACTTTGAGGATGTATTCTCAGAGAAGGGGTGTCGGGAACTACCTCCTCATCGCGAGTATGACTGTTCTGTAAAACTGCTCCCTGAGGCCAAGTTACCTAAATCTAGGTTGTATAACCTTTCTGGTCCTGAGAGGCAGGCCATGAAGGATTATATTTCTGAAAGTCTGGCTAAGGGGAATATTAGACCTTCATCTTCCCCGGTGGCCGCGGGGTTCTTCTTTGTGAAGAAGAAGGATGGAGGCCTACGCCCTTGCCTGGATTTCCGTGAATTTAATCGGATTACGGTACGACATCCGTACCCGCTCCCACTTATTCCCGATCTCTTTAATCAGATCGTGGGCGCCAAAGGGTTCTCTAAGTTGGATCTCAGGGGGGCGTACAATCTGATTAGAATGAAGGAGGGGGATGAGTGGAAGACGGCGTTTAACACTCCGGAGGGGCATTATGAGAACCTTGTCATGCCATTCGGTCTGACTAATGCCCCGGCGGTGTTCCAACACTTTGTTAATGACATTTTTCGCCGCCTGGTTGGACAGTTTGTTGTCATATATCTGGATGATATCTTAATTTACTCGCCTGATCTGGTGTCTCATCAGGAGCACGTTAGGCAGGTGTTACAGATCTTGCGGGATAATAAACTGTATGCTAAATGGGAAAAGTGTGTGTTCGCCGTACAGGAACTCCAGTTTTTAGGTTTCCTGGTTTCAGCGTCTGGTTTTCGTATGGACCCTGGGAAAGTGCGGGCAGTTCTTGAGTGGGATCTGCCTGAGAATCTTAAGGCACTACAACGTTTCCTGGGGTTTGCTAATTATTACCGGAAGTTCATTTGTAATTTCTCGTCCATGGTTAAACCTCTCACTGACATGACAAAAAAGGGGACAGATTTTTCTAGGTGGTCTGACAAGGCTTGTCAAGCTTTCTCCTCCTTGAAAAAATGTTTTGCCTCGGCACCCATACTCATTCAACCTGATGCGTCACAGCCATTCATTGTAGAGGTAGACGCTTCCGAGGTAGGGGTGGGAGCAGTGTTGTCACAAGGTTCATCCCCTGGTAAGTGGCATCCGTGGGCCTTTTTCTCTAAAAAATTGTCGTCCGCCGAGAGGAATTACGATGTCGGCAATAGTGAACTCTTGGCCATTAAGTTAGCTTTTGAGGAGTGGCGCCATTTTTTGGAGAGGGCAGTCCATCCAGTCACCGTCATCACCGATCACAAGAACCTGCTTTATCTGGAGTCTGCAAAACATCTGAATCCCAGACAAGCCAGGTGGTCGTTGTTTTTTACCAGGTTTAATTTTGTAGTTACGTTTCGTCCTGGGTCAAAAAATGTGAAGGCGGATGCCTTATCTCGTAGTTTCCCTGGGGCCGGGAATACGGATGACCCGGTTCCTATCCTTCAAGAGGGGGTGGTGGTGTCGGCAGTATGCTCTGAGCTTGAGGAGGAGGTATTGGAGGCTCAGGGGGACACCCCTGTTGGACCTCCAGGGAGACTGTTTGTTCCAGATCAGCTACGACAAAAGGTGATCGAGGCACACCATAACTCAGCTTTAGCAGGACACCCAGGGAGTAAAGCAACTGTGGATCTCCTCTCGCGTCGGTTTTGGTGGCCTAACTTACATAAGGAGGTGGTAACTTTTGTTGCATCCTGTGGGGTTTGTGCGCGCTCTAAGACCCCACATACCCGTCCGTCTGGGGCCCTCTTACCTTTGAAGATCCCGGAGCGTCCTTGGACTCATCTGTCTATGGACTTTATTACGGACCTCCCGCCGTCTTCGGGTAAAACTGTCATTCTCGTTGCAGTAGACAGGTTCAGCAAGATGGCACATTTTATCGCTCTTCCTGCTCTTCCTAATGTTAAAACTCTTGCGCAGTTGTTCATTGGGGAGATTGTGAGGCTTCACGGGGTACCCTCCGATGTGGTGTCGGATCGGGGGTCTCAGTTTGTGTCCAAGTTCTGGAAGGCATTTTGTACTCAGCGGGGGATGCATTTGTCGTTCTCATCGGCTTTTCATCCCCAGACCAATGGTCAGACGGAACGTCTGAACCAGAGTTTGGAGACATATCTCCGGTGTTTTGTGTCAGAGAACCAGGAGGACTGGGCTTCTTTCTTACCTCTGGCAGAGTTTGCTCTTAATAATAGGCAGAGCGAGTCCACTGGTAAGTCCCCGTTTTTTGGGGCATATGGTTTTCACCCCCAGTTTTGTACTTTCAGTAGAGGGGGCTCTTCGGGGGTTCCTGAGGAGGAACGATTTTCGTCATCACTCGCTTCTGTATGGAGAGGGGTAATGAATAATCTGAGTACTATGGGGAACCGCTACAAACGTATGGCTGACAGGAGGAGAGTGTCTGGTCCGGACCTAAGTGTGAACTATCTGGTATGGTTGTCTACTAAGAATATAAAACTTAAGGTTCCTTCCTGGAAACTGGGTCCCAGGTTCATCGGGCCATACAGGATCAGTTCTATAATTAATCCGGTGGCATTCCGTCTTGATCTCCCCCCTACGTTTAAAATTCACAACGTGTTCCACAGATCGTTGCCTAAGAGGTATGTGGCGCCGGTGATACCGTCACCTTTACCTCCGCCTCCAGTGGTGGTCAATGGTAACTTGGAGTTCCAGGTATCGAAGGTCATCGATTCACGCTTTAATCGTCGGTCCCTTCAGTACCTGGTTCATTGGAAGGGGTATGGTCCTGAGGAGAAGATGTGGGTTCCTGCGTCAGATATTAACGCAGACCGGTTAATTCGGGCGTTCCACACGACTCACCCAGATAAACCTGGCCCTGAGGGTCCGGAGGCACCTCGTAGAAGGGGGGGTACTGTCATGGTTGTGTCGCCATGAAGATCGTCACGATTGCACAGCCTGACTTCTCGCAGCTGAGTTTTTGGTGTTTTGTGCTTTTCGGCAGTGAGGGAGTTAACTCTCTCTCTCTGTGCTAGACAAGGTCCAGCCTCGCCCAGCTGCAATCAATTCTGTAGTAGTGAGATTCCTTCATATGTCTGCTGCTCTGTTAGGGAAGTTGTCGGTGAAAGCATTTCATGCAGACTAACAGAGCGGATTGTGGTATTTGGAGTTTCAGAGCTAAGTGTATTTGGAGTGGTTTTTCCCTTCCTCGCTTTATCATTTATCTCCTTTCCCATTGGTGTTCCCTCTGTTGTAGTTGTGTAGTTTTTGTATGCAAGGTGGTTTTGGTTTTACCCTTGTACTGTCTCGTTCGTCTAAGTACTGAGTGTTATTACCTGTCCCCTTTTGTTGTGATCGGGGTCCTTCTCAGGACTAGATTACTTAGGTGCAGGGATCCTCAGTAGGTAGGGGTTACGCTGGCGGCCTGGACCTATGTACCTTTAACAGTACCTCCAGGTAGAGGGATTAGTCAGCGCCCCAGCTTAGGGTAAGCTTAGGCCCCCTACCTCCAGTACAGAGAGACAGCATGACAGCAACCTGATAGAAGTCAGTATAGATGGACTAATAGAACAAGTCCCACACACTGCTACTAGCTGAAATATTTTTTCAGAGCAAGATGCAGAAAAAAATTATATTGAATTTGCAACCTGATGGAGGTCAGTATAGATGGACTAATAGAACAAGTCCCACACACTGCTACAAGCTGAAATATTTTTTCAGAGCTAAATGCAGAAAAAAATTATATTGAATTTGCAACCTGATGGAGGTCAGTATAGATTGACTAATAGAACAAGTCCCACACATTGCTACAGCTGAAATATTTTTTCAGAGCTAGATGCTGAAAAAAATTGTATTGAATTTGCAACCTGATGGAGGTCAGTATAGATGGACTAATAGAACAAGTCCCACACACTGCTAGAAGCCTAAATATTTTTTCAGAGCTAGATGCAGAAAAAAATTATACTGAATTTGCAACCTGATGGAGGTCAGTATAGATGGACTAATAGAACAAGTCCCACACACTGCTAGAAGTCTAAATATTTTTTCAGAGCTAGAGGCAGAAAAAAATTATATTGAATTTGCAACCTGATAGAGGTCAGTATAGATGGACTAATAGAACAAGTCCCACACAATGCTAGAAGCCTAAATATTTTTTCAGAGCTAGATGCAGAAAAAAATTATACTGAATTTGCAACCTGATGAAGGTCAGTATAGATGGACTAATGGAACAAGTCCCACACACTGCTAGAAGTCTAAATATTTTTTCAGAGCTAGATGCAGAAAAAAATTATATTCAATTTGCAACCTGATGGAGGTCAGTATAGATGGACTAATAGAACAAGTCCCACACACTGCTGCAAGCTGAAATATTTTTTCAGAGCTAGATGCAGAAAAAAATAATATTGAATTAGCAACCTGATGGAGGTCAGTATATATGGACTAATAGAACAAGTACCACACAATGCTACAAGCTAAAATATTTTTTCAGAGCTAGATGCAGAAAAAAATTATATTGAATTTGCAACCTGATGGAGGTCAATTAAGATGGACTAATAGAACAAGTCCCACACACTGCTGCAAGCTGAAATAATTTTTCAGAGCTAGATGCAGAAAAAATTATATTGAATTTGCAACCTGATGGAGGTCAGTATAGATTGACTAATAGAACAAGTCCCACACACTGCTAGAAGCCTAAATATTTTTTCAGAGCTAAATGCCGAAAAAAATTATACTGAATTTGCAACCTGATGGAGGTCAGTATAGATAGACTAATAGAACAAGTCCCACACACTTCTGGAAGCCTAAATATTTTTTCAGAGCTAGATGCAGAAGAAAATTATATTGAATTTGCAACCTGATGGAGGTCAGTATACATGGCCTAATAGAACAAGTCCCACACACTGCTACAAGCCTAAATATTTTTTCAGAGCTAGATGCAGAAAAAAATTATATTGAATTTGCAACCTGATGGAGTTCAGTATAGATGGACTAATAGAAAAAGTCCCACACACTGCTAGAAGCCTAAATATTTTTTCAGAGCTAGATGCAAAAAAAAATTATATTGAATTTGCAACCTGATGGAGTTCAGTATAGATGGACTAATAGAACAAGTCCCACACACTGCTAGAAGCCTAAATATTTTTTCAGAGCTAGATGCAAAAAAAAATTATATTGAATTTGCAACCTGGTGGAGGTTAGTATAGATGGACTAACAGAATGATGTTATGCCCAAAAGGTTTTACTTCACTAGGTGCAGTAAAAAAAATTGTATTCTATACACAGGTGGTGTAGCTTGCAAAAAAGATAAGCTACTCCACTGATTAACATTCTCTGCAATAGGCCAAAAAGGATTTGCTTTGCTAGATTTATCCAAATGCTGTGAAACAAACTTGCACAGCAGTGGCACAGACCTGCCTGACAAAGAGTGATAGGAACTGATGTAACCTAGCCCTGAAAAGGACTGCAGACTGCAATTACAATTAGTCTTTACTCCCAACCTATCTATTTAAGAGCACAGACCTGCCTGATAAAAGTCGTATGAAATGATGTAACCTAGTCCTTAAAAGGACTGCAATCACAACTATTCCCTACTCCCAAGCTATCTGTAGATTTGTGCGAAAATTGTCTTGAAATTAACAAAGTATAGCGCACACAGCAACAGCGGTGCCGTCTAACACGCAGCTGCAGCAGTGAGAAAATGGTGGCAACGGGGGAAATGGCTGGGTCTTATAGGGCAAGGACATGTGACATACACTGCCAATGACACATGCCCTTGCTTGTGTGAAAAAAAGCACTTTGCTCCGTGTGTGCGCTGCTGATAGGCGAACAGACTGCACCTCCCCACTGTTAATGCGGGAAAGAGAAAAAAAAATGGAGATCTTCATTATTCCTGAAGAGATCCATCCCCTGCCCCTCCCCCCGCCCCGCTGTACACTTAAACTGCGTATTAACATTAATTTTCAGGATTACTGAGAAAAAATCCAGTTATGATTTTGGTGCACGAACAGTTATCGAACATAACCTCGAACAGCCGAATTTTTTTCAAATCGTTCGTGTTCGCCGAACGGCTCGAACACCGCCCTAAACAGCTCGAATTTGAGATTGGCGAACAGTTCGATTCGAAAACCGCTCATCTCTAATTGCAAGTTCCTCCATCCTAATTTTTGGCAGCATTTGCTTGGAAGGCATAAGCAAAGACTATGGGAGACCCACTCCCCAATAATGGGAATAATGTTTGTAATATCCTGTACTGCATGGCTCTTGTAAGGGGCATTATAAACATCTTGTTAAGCTACTGTGACCTCCACCACTTTTCCAAGGGGCATTAAAACCATTTTGTTAAGCTACTGGGACCTCCACGTCTCTTCTGAGGGGCATTAAAAGCGTCTTGTTAAGCTACTGCGACATCCACCACTTTTCCGAGGGGCATTAAAACCGTCTTGTTAAGCTACTATGTCCTCCACCACTTTTCCAAGGGGCATTAAAACCGTCTTGTTAAGCTACTGGGACCTCCACGTCTCTTCTAAGGGCCATTAAAAGCGTCTTGTTAAGCTACTGCGACCTCCACCACTTTTCTGAGGAGCATTAAAACCATCGTGTTAAGCTACTGGGACCTCCACCACTTTTCCAAGGGGCATTAAAACCGTCGTCTTAAGCTACTGGGACCTCCATGTCTCTTCTGAAGGGCATTAAAAGCGTCTTGTTAAGCTACTGCGACCTCCACCACTTTTCCGAGGGGCATTAAAACCATTTTGTTAAGCTACTGGGACCTCCACGTCTCTTCCAAGTGGCATACAAACCATCTGTTTAAGCTACTGCGACCTCCACCACTTTTCCAAAGGGCATTCAAACCGTCTTGTTAAGCTACTGTAACCGCCACCACTTTTCCAAGGGGCATTAAAACTGTCTTGTTAAGCTACTGGGACCTCCACATCTCTTCCGAGGGGCATTAAAACCGTCTTGTTAAGCTACTGTGACCTCCACGTCTCTACAAAGGGGCATTAAAAGTGTCTTCTTAAGCCACCCTGACCTCCACAGCTCATCCAAGGGGCATTGAAATGTTGTTTTTAATTACCTCTAACCTCCACGACTCTTCCAACGGGCATTGCATATCCTCCTAATTTTAGTCAGCTTTTGCTTTTCAATGCAAAGGTGAAAACGAAGGGAGACCCACTACCCAATAATGGGTAGAAGGTTTTTAGTACGCTGTAATCCACGTCTGTTTCAAGGGGCATTGCAGTACCTCATAATTTTTGGAAAGCCTTCCATTCACTGCTTAGGCCAACAGTGTTCAGGAGACCCAGTTGCTATAAATGGAAAAAACGGTTTAGTTAAGGCCCTCTGACCTCCATGTCATTTCCAAGGGGCATTGGAGTGCCTCTAAATTTTTGGTAGGCATTGCACTCACTGTATGCCCTATAACTGTGTAGCCGAACCACTCCTTTTGTTACAGAAACATATCCTACAAGACATATGTGGTTGACTGGCCTGATATTGATGTGAATGGTCCCTGTTCCTCCTGCTCTTTCTCCTTTGCCACCACCTCATCCATCATTTATCACCTGAAGCTTTGTTTTAACGGGAGTCATAGAACTGGGATAGTAGCAGGGAAACATCCAGCAATCCTCGGAGGAGGTAGGATATGCGCCAGAACGCTGACCACCTCAGGCCTAGCCGCTACTACATACATGCGCTTGCATTCCAAGAAAACAAAGCAAATGCTAACTTCTATCATCATCATCATGCTCCTCACCTTGGCACTCTCAACTCCCCTGATGGAGAAGCCAGGGCCCACTGGAGGAGTCTGGTTCTCTGGTGGGCTCGTCTAAAGTAGTCCGGGCTAAGAAAAGTGTGTGGGTGGAAGTTGACAGGAGAAATAGGGGCTTCTGGGGACCTTTTATGGACACCTGGCCACCACCAGGCGGCTGGGGACCGTGTGTGGACACCCGGCCGCGGGGCGGCTAGGGACAGAGTATGGACACCCGGCCGCCCCCTGGCGGCTGGGGTCCGAGTGTGGACACCCGGCCGCAAGGCGGCAGGGGACCGAGTGTGGACACCCGGCCACCGGGTTGCTGGGGGACTCAGTATTGATACCAGGCTGCCAACGCAGCCATGACTTGGTGGCCAGATTCCGCCTCCACATGCCTAAAAGGCCCAATTTCAAGTGCAGGCAAGCAGTATGGTATTGCAGCCTGGGGTGGGTGGGTGGCAGGCTGCATACATGCGCTTGCTTTGCAAGGAATGGGAGAGGTACAATTGAACACTGTCCTGGGACAAGGACTTGAACGGGGATAGTTGCAAATCTGCAATGACAGGTGCAGGGTGGGAGGCATCTTCGCATGTACCATGAACAGTGGTTTGGCATGCACACACTACAGCGGATTAGGCTGTCCTTCCCACAAAATTCACTGGGGAGGGCACAGGTAATGTTTTGGTATGCGCGCTTAATCTTATGTATAAGGCACACCAGGACAAATAGGGGCTACTGGGGACTGAGTATGGATACCTCGCTGCCGAAGCAACCATGAGGTAGTGGCCAGCTTCGGCCTCCTCCAAACTAAAAGGCCCCATTTCAAGTGCAAGCTAGCAGTATGACATTGCAGCCTGAGGATGGGTGGCAGGCTGCACACTTACTCTTGCATTTCAAGAAAACAAAGCAGATGCTAACTTCTATCATTATCATCATGCTCCTCACCTTGGTACTCTCAACTCCCCTGATGGAGAAGCCAGGGCCTACCGGAGGAGTCTGGTTCTCTGGTGGGCTCGTCCAATGCTGCCCTAAAGCAGGCCAGGCTAAGAAAAGTGTGTGGGAAGGTGACCGGAGAAATAGGGGTGGCTGGGGAACGAGTATGGACACCCGGCCGCCCCCTGGCGGCTGGGGACCAAGCGTGGACACCCGGCCGCCGGGCGGGTGGGGACTGAGTATGGATACCTCGCTGCCGAAACAGCCATGAGGTAGTGGCCAGCTTCGGCCTCCTACAAACAAAAAGGCCCCATTTCAAGTGCAAGCTAGCAGTATGGTATTGCAGCCTGGGGGTGGGTGGGTGGCAGGTTGCACAGTTACGCTTGCATTCCAAGAAAACAAAGCAGATGCTAACTTCTATCATCATCATCATGCTCCTCACCTTGGCACTCTCAACTCCCCTGATGGAGAAGTCAGGGCCCACGGAAGGAGTCTGTTTCTCTGGTGAGCTCGTCCAATGCTGCCCTAAAACAGGCCGGGCTAAGAAAAGTGTGTGGGGGAAAGTTGACAGGAGAAATAGGGGCGGCTGGGGACCGTTTATGGACACCCGGCTGCCCCCAGGCGGCTGGGGACCGAATGTGGACACCCGGCCGCCGGGCGGCTGGGGACTGAGTGTGGACACCCGGCCGCCGGGTGGCTGGGAACTGAGTATTGATACCAGGCCACCAACGCAGCCATGACGTGGTGGCTAGATTCCGCCTCCACATGCCTAAAAGGCCCAATTTCAAGTGCAAGCAAGCAGTATGGTATTTCAGCCTGGGGGTGGGTGGGTGGCAGGCTGCATACTTGTGTTTGCATTGCAAGGAATGGGGGAGGTACAATTGAACACTGCTCTGGGAGAAGGACTTGCACAGGGATGGTTGCAAGTCTGCATCTTCTGATGCGGCAAGGATGACTTCTGATGGGCACACTTTTAGGCAGTGACCTGGGTGTCAGAGATGCTTCCAGTGGTCTTCCCCATGCTATTCCCATGTCTTTTCAGCACTGTATGCATGTGTCACACAGCACATGGCCAGATAAGGTTGTAAAATATTAAAATGACATTTCCCGGTGAATGCATTTGTCACAGTTGAAAGCAATACAAAAGTGCAAAAACACATTAAAAATGCTACTTGTGAACATAGCCCAAGGTATGGAGGAGTATTTTTTGGGGGGGTTATTTATTTTACCTTATACACAAGTCTTTACTTCCTTAACATATTTCACAGGAAAAAAGTTTGTTTCGTTTTTGAACGTTTTATTGTGAGCACTTAAAAGTGGCTTAATACCTCTGACCACGTTGTTGACAGCAATGACCTGGGGGTCAGAAATGCTTCCTGGGGCGATCCTCATGCTGTCCCCATGTAATTTGAGCACTGTCACTATCGTTTTGGGCACTTGTTAGGCTTTTAAAAGACTGCCGAAGGTGCCGCCGCAAAAATGCTCGGGTCTCCCATAGACTAACATTGGGCTCGTTGCTCGGGTCGAGCACCCGAGTTTCACGGTGAGCTCAGCCCGAGCTTCGAGCACCCGAGCATTTTAGTGCTTGCTCAACACTAATCATTATATATTGGGGCAGATTTCTTATTGTTTCTATCTCAAAGTTAACATGAAACTAAACGAGGCAGAATATGAGCAAAATATACCACAGTGGCTTACACTGAGTGATAAATTTGGAGCATCTTGCTAGATAAAGGGAACCTGTCGCCAATGTTACCCAGTCCAATCTGCAGACATCATGTTATACGTCAAGAGGAGCTGAGCAGATGGATTTTGTGAGAAAAGATTAACTATATTCATCATTTAATCTTCTGCTCTTTCTGGGATGTTCGGTCCAGTGGGCGGTCCTCTCTGTGACTGACAGCTGTCTCTGCATGCACATTTATGCAAGGAAAGCTGTCAGTCGCTAATAGAACCGCCTATTGGACTGAAAATCCCAAAAAGAGCAGAGAATTAAATGGTGAAAACACAGGTTAGGGCTCATACCCATATGCGAGAAAAACGGACACATTCAAAAAAGGTGTGGTGTCCCCAGTCATTTTATTCTCTAGCAGAGGTTAAGCAGACAGCTGGGGCAGATGTTTTTAGCTTGGGAAGGGGGTATTATCCATGGAGCTTCCCAGGCTCCTAATATCAGCCCCCAGCCTTTGCTGGTTGTTAAAATAGGGGGACCCCACATCAATTTTTTTGGGGGTCCCCCATTTTAATAGCCAGTAAAGGCTAAGTGTAAATCTGGGGGCTGATATTAGTAGCCTGGGAAGCTCCATGGGTATTAACCCCTCCCGAGGCTACAAACATCTGGTCCCAGATGTTTGCTTACCCTCTGCTTGAGTATAAAATTATGGGGGACCCCACGCCATTTAAAAAAATCTTTAAATGAACAATAAATTTCATGTACAGTAAGCAACACATGCAAAACACAGAATATATATCTCACTCACACATTTATATATATATATATATATATATATATATATATATATGAATTTGTGTATTGTGTATTGCATTGTATGTATTGTAAGATGGCTGACGGACAGGTCCTTTAGGAGAGATATGTATCACCGAGGATGGTAGCTTCGGTGATGCAGACCCGGGAAAGCATGCTCCAGCACACGTAGTACTGAGAGGGTTGAGAGGGCGTATCAGGGCTGTTTTTTACGAGCAGTCATAAGAGATAGGAGGGAATATTTGCTCGTACCACGCCCACCCCAGGACGAGGTTTTGGTAACACTCATAACCGAGTGTCTCATTCAGTGTCTGTGGCTGGAGATGTGGAGACCTCCAGCGTGTTTGTGCTAAAAGACACTGTCTGTGAGTGGGCGAATCTACACTACTGTTATGTTCTGCAACTTAGAACTAAGGAATAGGAGGGAAAAGCTGTTACTGCACTGAGATTCAGCTTTACCCTATGCTGGGGTGCCCTATTCCTTATGAATAGCCCCATGGAAACTCCTGCACTGAACTCAAACAAAGACCTGTAGGAAAGGGAAAGGGGTCCCTAAAAGATCTAAGGACTGGGAGCAAAAGCAGGAGACCTCCTAACAGAAAAGTTAGTTGCAGAAATGAAAATTAAAGGAAACAAAGCTGGTGGAACAAGAAGTCCCAGGATAACCATAGTCCAAAGCAAGAAGAACTAAACTAGACTACTTAGCCAGAGCACGAGCGTTACAACACTGATGTCCAGCGGAGAAAGGGAGCCAGGTGCTGAGTAATAAAGAGTGCAGTGATCACGTGACCAAGAAACTCAGCACCAGAGGAAAAGACTAGAAGCCAGCAAACCACAACAAGATGGCCAATATTAAAACAACATAGATTCTAACAGTACCTCCCCTTTTACAAGGATCCTCCGGATCCTCTAGGTCGAGCCTTACCAGGAAATCTCCTATGAAAAGCCTTAATTAGCCTTGAGGCCGAGACGTCATTGGCCTTCACCCAGGAATTATCCTTGGGGCCGAAACCTCTCCAGGACACAAGATACTGTAATCTTCCTCTATGCGACCTGGAATCCAAAATGCGAGAAATCTCAAATTCATTGTCCTCATCAACAGGAGGAACAGTAGGATTTGACTACTTATCAGGTGTCTGCGCCTTCTTAAGTAATGACACATGAAACACAGAATTAATCCTCCAGGACGAGGGAATGCCCAACCTCACAGCTGCTGAGTTGACCATCTGAACCACTTTGAAAGGACCCACAAATTTAGGCCCCAGTTTTTTTAGAAGGAATTTTCAAACGAAGATTCATAGAGGACAACCAAACCATATCCCCAACAGCAAACAAGGACTCCTTTCTTTTTTTGTCAAAATACCTTTTTGATCTCCTGTTAGCCTCTTTAAGGTTCAGACGTACACTGGTCCAAACCCTTTCCAAATCACCAGAAAAATTGTCCTCCTCTGGTACAGCAGCCCCACCTTTGGAAAATGGACCAAAAGTTGGATACCTGCCAATACAACAAAAAAAAGGAGAACAACCGGCCGAGGAAGAAGTATGATTATTAAAGGTAAACTTCGCAAGTGGTAGAAATCCTGACCACATTTCCTGATTGTCTGCCACAAAACATCTCAAAAACTGTTCGGCATCCTCATTCTTCCTTTCAGTCTGTCCATTGGACTCTGGATGATACCCCGACAAGAATGACAAATGAATTTTCAATCTGTCACAAAAAGCACGCCAAAAGCGAGCTACAAACTGTGGTCCTCTATTGGAAACAATGTCCGTGAGAACACCATGGAGCCTGACACTCTTCTTCACAAAAGCTTTAGCAAGAGTCTTGGCGCAAGGTAACTTGTTGAACGGAACCAGATGACACATTTTACTAAACTGGTTCACAACAACCCAGATGACAGAAAAACCCTCCGATAAAGGCATATCGGTGATAAATCCCATGGCAAGGTGCGTCCATGGCGAACTAGGAACTTCCAAGGGGCATAGCAACCCCGCAGCTGGAGCGTGACAGGCCTTCGACCTAGTGCACACAAAACGCTGACGCACCCACTTGATGACTTCCCTTTGCCACCATGGCCACCAGAAACTCTGACCAATAGACTTCCTATTTTCCGAAATCCCTGGGTGACCCACCAACTGAGACTCATGACATTCAACAAACAACGCTCTCCTCAAGGCTCTAGGCACAAACAATTTACCACACGGACTGTTATTTGGTGCCGCACTCTGAGCTCCAGTATGCTATTCTCCAACTCAGAATCCAATGCGGCCATCACCACCCCTCTCTGCAAAATACACTCCTCCCTCTCAGCATTCACCGCTGGAGAGAAACAACAGACAACGCGTCAGCCTTAACATTCTTTGTCCCCCGGACAAAGGTTACGGAAAAATTGAACCGGGGAAAAAACAGGGCCTACCTAGCCTGACGGGCATTCAAATGTTTAGCTGAGTCCAGATAAATCAAATTCTTATGATCAGTGAAAACCTGTATAGGATGTCGAGCCCCCTCCACAAAATGTTGCCAATGCTCGAACGCGACTTTAATAGCCAACAAATCAAGATTCCCAACATCATAGTTGAGCTCTGTCTCAGAAAATTTTTTTGAAAAGAAGGCACAGGGATGCACCCCATCCTCACCCTCCTGGGACAGAACTGCCCCTACGCCTATAGATGAGGCATCCACCTCAGCCAAAAATGGCTTGGTCTCATCCATCTGGATAAGAACAGGAGCAGAGCTGAACCTCTCCTTGAGATATTCAAAAGCTTCAATAGCCTCAGTGGACCATTGGACTGTATTAGCACTCTTCTTGGTGAGATCAGTAATGGGTGTAGCGATGACAGAGAAATTATTTATGAATTTCCTGTAATAATTGGCAAACCCCAAAAACCTCTGTACGGACTTCAAACCCTCCGGCCTCGGCCTCTCCATCACAAACTGAACTTTCATAGGGTCCATCTCAAAACCATCACAATAGACAAAGAAACCAAAAAAATGAATTTTCTGGACAGCAAACTGACACTTCTCCAATTTAGCAAAGAGTGTGTTATCTCTCAGTATCTGAAGAACTTCGCGGACTCTCTACCAATGAGACTCAAGATCCGATGAATAAATCAAAATGTCATCCAGATAAACAATACCACTCCTACCGATCAAGGGTCTCAGAATGTCATTGATGAAATTTTGAAAAAATGCTGGGGCGTTAGTAAGCCCAAAAGGCATCAGCAAACACTCAAAATGTCCTTCTGGGGTGTTCACAGCTGTCTTTCATTCATCTCCGTCCTTCACCTGCAGCAAATTATATGCCCCACGAAGGTCAATCTTAGAAAACCATTTAGCTCCGGTCAATTGGTTAAACAAATCCGGAATAAGTGGTAACGGGTAAGGATTGCGCACAGTGAGTTTATTAATCTCCCGAAAATCCAGACATGGCCTAAGACCCCCGTCCTTCTTTTTTACAAAAAAGAACCCAACCGCCACAGGAGACTTAGAGGGTCTTATGTGACCTGCAGCTAAACTAGTCTGAAGGTACTCCTTCAAAGCCTCCCTCTCGGGAATTGTCAGATTAAACAACCGGCTCTTAGGGAGCTTAGCATCAGGGACGAAGTCAATAGCTCAATCGTAATCTCTATGAGGTGGTAAAGCTTTTGACTCCACCGCCAAAAAAACCCTCCAAAAATCCTGAATGGGTTCAGGTAACTCCCCTTTCACAACAGCTGCAATGTGAACATTACAACACTTACCATAACACCCCTGACGCCAGGATCTTATGGAACCAGATGACCAGTCCAGCAAAGGATTATGCACTTTTAACCAGGGCAACCCCAGGACGACCGGGGAAGGCAACTTAGCAAGTACAAATAAGTCAATCTGCTCCTGATGTTTCATATTTATAGTAAGAAGAAACCCAGTGACCTTTCGAAGAATGCGCCCATGCTCCAGGGGAGTATTATCAATCGCCACCACAGGAAAATTAGATGACAAAGGTGCAGAATCAAACTTATACTTTTCAAGAAATTGTTGACCAATCAAATTAAGTGCAGAACCACAATCCACCATAACCTGAAACTCAATCAAAAGATCCTGACAGGTGGTATTACCAGGAAAAAATACCCCAGCAGAACGTAAAAATGCAATGCGAACGGGAGTCTTATTTCTACTGACTATTTTCTTTTCTTTCCTTAAGCGAACCTCACATTGCTTTAAAAAATGATCAGCAATACAAGCAAAGTTCCTCAGAGAACCTCCTGTCCCTCTCCCTGGAATGGGATGACATTGCCCCGACCTGCAAAGGTTCCCCAGTGTCGGCAGGAATATCGTGAGAAACAGAATCCAACAATACAGGAAACTTCTCCTCATTCTGTCTAGCCCTCAACCTTCTATCCACATAGATAGCTAACTGCATGGCAAATTGCAGAGTATCAGGTGCAGGGAATGCAATGAGCAAATCTTTAACCCTTTCACTCAAGCCTGCCAGAAACTGAAACTTGAGTGCACGGTCGTTCCACCTGACCTCAGAAGACCATCATCTGAACAGGGTGCAATAACTCTCAGCATCAAAAGAGATGTCTGAGCTCTTCCTCAGCTGATGTAACCCGATCAAGATCATCATATTGCAAACCCATGGCATCAAAAAATGCCTCCACAGACCTCAGAAAGTGATCATCAGGAGACAAGGAAAATGCACAGATTTGAGGATCCTTTCGCGATAGAGACATAATAATTCCTACACGCTGTAGTTCACTACCAGAAGATCTAGGTCTGAGCCGAAAATACAACAAACAAGCATTTTTAAATGAAAACAAATCCTCTCGTTTGCCTGAGAAACACTCAGGTAATCCTACCTTAGGTTTTACATAGCGTTCTGCAGGGTATTTACTCATGTACTGCTGAAAATCGCAAACCTCCAGAGTCAGCCCATGCAAGCGTTGAGCAAGCTCCTGGATGGTACACATACTGAAGAAAATCCAGGAAGAGGAGAGGAGAGGAGAAAAAAAACGACAAAAAAACAAAAAACAAAACCTTTTTTTTTTTTTTTGAACGCTTCTGGACCTACTGTTCTGCAACTTAGAACTAGGGAATAGGAGGGAAAAGCTGTCCATGCACTGAGACTCAGCTTTACCCTACGCTGAGGTGGGTGCCCTATTCCTTATGAATAGCCCAACCTAAACTCCTTCACTGAACTCAAACGAAGACCTGTAGGAAAGGGAAAGGGGTCCCTAAAAGATCTAAGGACTGGGAGAAAAGCAGGAGACCTCCTAACAGAATAGCTAGTTGCAGAAACGAAAATTAAAGGAAACATAGCTGGTGGAACAAGAAGTCCCAGGATAACAATAGTCCAAAGTAAGAAGAACTAAACCAGGCTACTTAGACAGAGCATGAACGTTACAACTAGAGATGAGCGGTGTTCGACTCGAACTGTTCGCCAATCTCAAATTCGAGCTGTTTTGGGTGGTGTTCGAGCCGTTCGGCGAACACGAACAATTTGAAAAAAATTTGGCTGTTCGAGGTTATGTTCGATAACTGTTAGAGCACCAAAATCATAACTGGATTTTTTCTCAGTAATGCTGAAAATGAATGTTAATACGCAGTTTCAGTGTACAGCAGGGTGGGGGGAGGAGCAGGGGATGGATTTCTGCATAAATAATGAAGATCTCCATTTTTTTTTCCCTTTCCCGTATTTACAGTGGGGAGGTGCAATCTGTCAGCCTATCAGCAGCGCACACACGGAGCGAAGTGCTTTTTTTCACACAAGCAAAGGCATGTGTCATTGGCAGTGTATGTCACATGTCCTTGCCCTATATGACCCAGCCTTTTTTCCCCGTCGCCACCATTTTCTCACTGCTGCAGCTGCGTGTTAGACGGCACCGCTGTTGCTGTGTGCGCTATACTTTCAGTGTTAATTTCAAGCCAATTTTCGCACAAATCTACACATAGCTTGGGAATAGGGAATAGTTGTGATTGCAGTCCTTTTGAGGACTAGGTTACATCAGTTCCTATCACTTTTATCAGGCAGGTCTGTGCTCTTAAATAGATAGGTTGGGAGTAAAGAATAATTGTAATTGCAGTCCTTTTGAGGGCTAGGTTACATCAGTTCCTATCACTTTTATCAGGCAGGCCTGTGCTCTTAAATAGATAGTTTGGGAGTAAAGACTAATTGTAATTGCAGTCCTTTTGAGGGCTAGGTTACATCAGTTCTTATCACTTTTTGCCAGGCAGGTCTGTGCCAGTGCTGTGCAAGTTTTTTTCACAGCATTTGGCTAAATCTAGCAAAGCAAATCCTTTTTGGCCTCTTGCAGTGTGTGTTAGTCAGTGGAGTAGCCTATCTGTGTTGCAAGCTACACCACCTGTGTATAGAATACAATTTTTTTACTGCAGCTAGTGAAGTAAAACCTTTTGGGCATAGCATCATTCTATTAGCCCATCTATACTAACCTCCACCATGTTGGAAATTCAAAATAATTTTTATCTGCGTCTAGCTCTGAAAAAATATTTGGGCTTTGGCTTGAAGCAGTGTGTGGGACTTGTTCTATTAGTCCATCTATACTAACCTCCACCAGGTTGCAAATTCAAAATAATTTTTATCTGCATCTAGCTCTGAAAAAATATTTTGGCTTCGGCTTGTAGCAGTGTGTGGGACTTGTTCTATTAGTCCATCTATACTAACCTCCACCAGGTTGCAAATTCAAAATAATTTTTATCTGCATCTAGCTCTGAAAAAATATTTTGTCTTCGGCTTGTAGCAGTGTGTGGGGCTTGTTCTATTAGTCCATCTATACTAACCTCCACCAGGTTGCAAATTCAAAATAATTTTTATCTGCATCTAGCTCTGAAAAAATGTTTGGGCTTCGGCTTGTAGCAGTGTGTGGGACTCGTTCTAATTAGTCCATCTATACTAACCTCCACCAGGTTGCAAATTCAAAATAATTTTTATCTGCATCTAGCTCTGAAAAAATATTTGGGTTTGGGCTTGTAGCAGTGTGTGGGACTTGTTCTATTAGTCAATCTATACTAACCTCCACCAGGTTGCAAATTGAAAATAATTTTTATCTGCATCTAGCCATCCAATACTTTTGGGCTTGTACCACAGTTTGGCCACTCAGGACTCGGTTCCCATCAAGTGTTTTTTGTGCAAACAACTCCAGAGTTGTCTATTAGTTAACCAACAAAATGAGTGGAAAAAGGCCTGCTGCTGGTGGAAAGGGAATAGGAATGTTGGGAAGGGAAAAAAAGGTTGTGTCCGTGGGGTAGGTGTTAAAGCAACAGTAACATCTGCAGAAGAAAGACCATCTTCCAGCCAAACTAAGATGTCTATGTAGCACCCTGAGGATTCGGCTGCTACAGGGGTATTGCACCTCAGCCAGAGGTGTGATATTCCACTCCCGGGTAAGGATGGAGTGTGGAGCTGAGCTCAGAAGGCTGCATGCACTACACACATCCCATTTCCGGAGGGCAGACCAACGGTACTCCCACTTAGAAATGTGCAGGTACGACCGAGTCTGTCCTTGGCTGGAGTGGGAGGGGGGTGGACCATCCCAGTAGTGTAGGGGCAGATAGGGGGAGCAGTCTGGGTAGTGCTAGGAGCTCATTGGGTGCTGGTCACCTGAGCTCACACATAGAGGGAGTATAAAAGGTGGGAACCATCTAAGATCAGGGTCAGTCTGTGAGAAGTCAGTAAGTCTTTGCAGAGGAGTGGAAGAGAGCAGAGGAGCAGAGCAGCCCCAGGCCCAGAGTGAGAGAGGAGAGAACGAAAGACCCAGAGGGGGAGAAAGAAGGAACTCTGAGAGCCCAAATACAACCACAGGGTGAAGAGTTGGCAACAGGGTACCGGATCCCAAACTGGTGGGGGCTACAGCATACCTCAGCCAGAGACCGGAGGCCGTGGGCAGAATCTGCCACGGCCACCCACTATATCCACCCGGAAGGCAGACCACGCATAGGGTCAGGGAACCCAGAGGCAAGGGTTCGCCAACAAGAGGCCCGAGGGAGCCGGACATAGGTGGATCCCTGGTGGGGAAGGCCAGAGACGAGGACAGGACAGAAAGGGAGCTCAGAACCACGCTCCAGAACTACTTGGGGGTTGACCGAGTCCAGGACCTGGTGGACGCAGCACGGCTCGGGTGGTCACTCAAGGCCGGAGTGACCGGTACAAGAACAGCAGTAAGTAAAGAACCCTGAACTGCACAACCCGACTCTGACTCTAATTACCATCTTCCCTGCACTTCCACAACCACCATCCTCTGCACCTGACCCCCTGAGGCTATACCCTTCCCGTTGGGGGTTATACCACCTAAGCTGCACAAACACCATCAGCCTCAGCGGACCCTGCTGCAGCGGCGGCCGTAGTGACCGCAATTCAACGGGTGGCGTAGTCGACATAAAGAACTTTAGTAACATCAGTAAGGACTGCCACACACTGAGTTTGACACCCTGGGCACGGATCGGGTCACAGCCACTCGGAGACTACAACCCCCATCTGATCCGGCTCCGGGTATCCCCCAACAACACTGGCCCAGGGGGCGCGTCAACTTTGGCGTAGTCGGCAGGATTACGTGCCCGCAACAACCGGGTACTGCGTGCCTGAAGAAAAGTACATCGTTACCTTAAAAAGAAGTCTCCTGCCGGTTCCGGAGGGTCCCCGCCATTGGGCCCCATCACAGGTCGTTTCCCGCCGGTTGTCCGCCATTTGCAGCTTTTTCCCGCCATCCATGGAGTTTCCCGCCACTGGGAGACGATTCCCGCCATTTCCGAAGATTTCCCGCCTTGGAAGAGCGGACGCCATTATGGGCGTGCCAGAGGGTGGCAAGAGGCCACCTCCCATCGTGGGCCAGGTCGAAGAATGGCGCCAAAAGCGGAAACCGCGCCCACCAACAGAGACTGTGATGCTGGAAGTGTCCATCAGCGTAAGAGAACTGCCCCTGGAACTGAAGTTGCCCCGGGACCACCCTCGATGTGGGCGGAGACAGAAGAAGAGAACAAAGATGGGTGCAGCCTGGAGCAGTCTGGAGAGAGCGCACCCGGAGACAAGACATCTGGAAGAGAGTCCAGAGAAAGCACACCCGGAGATGGAGGGAGAGCCAGGCAGCACCGACCCAGTGGTCAGGAGCCTGATGCGGGCCGCCACTCCAGGCAGCACCGACCCAGTGGTCAGGAGCCTGTTGCCGGTCGCCATTCCAGAAGGCCGGCTGGAGACAACGGGAGGAGAGCAGAGCAGCACCGACCCGTTGGTCAGGAGCCTGCTAGAAGCAACGACTCCACTAGGCTTAGTGGAGGTCTTGGCACAGCTCCCCCGAGATCGGGAGTGTGCACAGACTGCGCTGGAGGGCCTCGCACGGAGGATGGCCCGGGTGCAGCGAGAGACGTTAGCAGAATGGAGCCGTGAGATGGCCCAGCAGACAAGAACCCGTCAGCGGAGCACGCCACCCGAGACGAGGAGACAGACCGCCTCTGAGGATGGCGCAGGAGGACTGAAGGCCGGAGACGGCGCCGAGAAGGGAGCCGAACGAAAGGAGGCAGGTAAAGGGGACGTCTCTACCCCAAACCGGGAAACCGCGTACCTGCCCCAGCTCCCCGTCGCAGAGCCCGAAGTATCCCCTGCCGTGCCCGTCGCTGCAACGTCACCGCCGCAGACTAGGCCTCAAACGGGAGCCGCGACCCCTGTGACGTCACACGCCTCGACCCCGAGCGTGACCAAGCAGGAAGTACCATCGGCCTGGTCGCAAGGCCTAGTACCCCCGGGCGCCGCAATACCAACAGCGCCCCCTACCTCCGCGGAGCCACCGGCCTGGTCGCAGGGCCAAGTAACACAGGGCGCCGCCGTCCTTACGGTGCCCTTTACTTTCAAAGTGCCCCAAGCCTGGTCGCAAGGCTTGGGCAACCCGGGCGCCGCTACCACCACAGCGCCCGTAACATCAAGAGTGCCGCACCCGGGTGAAAACCTGTTCGCCCAACATACGTGCCCGGATGGGCAGCCCTTCATATGGCCACCGGAGTTTCACCATCCTCGACTCCGGAAAGAGAGACCCCTAGACGAACCCCTGATCCCGGCTCCAAAGCCCATGAAGAGGATCTCGCCCCCGCTAGAAGAGACCCAGTTTGAGTGGGATCCCACCGGAGAAGACCTCATGGGGTTCACTCAGGAGACTCGGGCAGCCGCAGCGGAGCGTGCAGAGTGCTGCCGGCAGCAGCTTGAGGTCTTTGAGAGGGAGCGGAGAGAGAGGCGGGTCCGGGAACAGCAAGCCCAAGTAAGGAGCGCGGAGCAGAAGAGCCGGACCAGGAGAAACCCCCGTGCAGCGCATGGTCCCCGTACCATCGGGACTGTGATAAAGTTCAATCTGCAACATGGGTGGGGTTTCATCAGGGATCACCGCACCCCAGGCGACGTCTTCGTGACCAGGAGAGACGTTGAGTCCCACCTACCGGAGGGACACAGAGGTCGTGACCTGTATTTAGGGGACGAGGTCACCTTCACCCGGCACAAGTGTGCCAAAGGACCCTACGCCCTCCATGTGCATCGCCTGACGGAGGAGGAGCTGCGGTGTGAGGAGGAGCAAGAGGACCCGGACGGGTCTGAACCAGAACCTGGAACCAATCACAAAGAAAGAGCAGGAGGACGCCGTCGTTGAGTACGGTAGTATAGAAACTGTATATAGTTGCCCGTCGGGGCACAGTGAACCGTTGCTGCTAATATAGTCCCCTTTGGGACCAGAGAACTGAACTGTTAACCCGTGTGTCCCTATTCCCACTGACCGAGGACTGAGAACGGTCAATCCTCCCTAATACCTGGCCGAGGACTGAGAGCGGCCATATCCCCTTGTATATAGTTGCGCTTCCTAAAGCGCCCCCTTCTGGTTTTATGGGAAAACCATTTTCTTCAAGAGACTGTCGCACTTTACCCGGTCACAAGTTGCACCGTGACCGGAGGTACCAGAGACAAGAATGTTTTTATGAAAAGTTTATATGAAAAGTTTATGCTGCTGATAATGTTTATATGTTTTATATGTATATGTTTATGAAAAAATTGTATGTTTTGGTGTTTTTTATATCTTACAGCCCGAGGACGTGCTGTGATTTACCAGGGGGGAATGTAGCACCCTGAGGATTCGGCTGCTACAGGGGTATTGCACCTCAGCCAGAGGTGTGATATTCCACTCCCGGGTAAGGATGGAGTGTGGAGCTGAGCTCAGAAGGCTGCATGCACTACACACATCCCATTTCCGGAGGGCAGACCAACGGTACTCCCACTTAGAAATGTGCAGGTACGACCGAGTCTGTCCTTGGCTGGAGTGGGAGGGGGGTGGACCATCCCAGTAGTGTAGGGGCAGATAGGGGGAGCAGTCTGGGTAGTGCTAGGAGCTCATTGGGTGCTGGTCACCTGAGCTCACACATAGAGGGAGTATAAAAGGTGGGAACCATCTAAGATCAGGGTCAGTCTGTGAGAAGTCAGTAAGTCTTTGCAGAGGAGTGGAAGAGAGCAGAGGAGCAGAGCAGCCCCAGGCCCAGAGTGAGAGAGGAGAGAACGAAAGACCCAGAGGGGGAGAAAGAAGGAACTCTGAGAGCCCAAATACAACCACAGGGTGAAGAGTTGGCAACAGGGTACCGGATCCCAAACTGGTGGGGGCTACAGCATACCTCAGCCAGAGACCGGAGGCCGTGGGCAGAATCTGCCACGGCCACCCACTATATCCACCCGGAAGGCAGACCACGCATAGGGTCAGGGAACCCAGAGGCAAGGGTTCGCCAACAAGAGGCCCGAGGGAGCCGGACATAGGTGGATCCCTGGTGGGGAAGGCCAGAGACGAGGACAGGACAGAAAGGGAGCTCAGAACCACGCTCCAGAACTACTTGGGGGTTGGCCGAGTCCAGGACCTGGTGGACGCAGCACGGCTCGGGTGGTCACTCAAGGCCGGAGTGACCGGTACAAGAACAGCAGTAAGTAAAGAACCCTGAACTGCACAACCCGACTCTGACTCTAATTACCATTTTCCCTGCACTTCCACAACCACCATCCTCTGCACCTGACCCCCTGAGGCTATACCCTTCCCGTTGGGGGATATACCACCTAAGCTGCACAAACACCATCAGCCTCAGCGGACCCTGCTGCAGCGGCGGCCGTAGTGACCGCAATTCAACGGGTGGCGTAGTCGACATAAAGAACTTTAGTAACATCAGTAAGGACTGCCACACACTGAGTTTGACACCCTGGGCACGGACCGGGTCACAGCCACTCGGAGACTACAACCCCCATCTGATCCGGCTCCGGGTATCCCCCAACAACACTGGCCCAGGGGGCGCGTCATCTACTTCTTTTAGCAGACAATGTGATAAGATCCCTTTCTTACTGCCATGCCAATCGCTACAAATTCCAGATGAGGCACAAAAACAGCAGGTGCTTCAACGGATATCAAGTGCTCCTTTAAGTGGGCTCTCCTCCACCTCAACTTCAACATCACAAATACTCCAGTCCTCAGAGGTGTCACCCCAATCGCACTTGCTTCCTCACAGCTCCCAAGTCTCCAGCTGCCCGTCTGAGTATGGGGTAGAACAGATGGTTGAGTCTGCAGAGCTGTTTACTCATACTATAGCCTGGGAATCAGAGGTCGGCTCCAGAGCTTCTGTGAATCCAGAAGAGGAAATGATGTGCACTGATGCTCAGAATCTTTATGAGTCAGATCCAGGACCAGGCGCAGAAGGTTCTGACCATAATGTAGACCCTCGTTCCCAAGCTGTAACTCCTGTTTGTGGAGATTATGAGGAAGACGATGATGAGACTCAAATACCTGATTGGAGCGACAGCTTTAGTTTTTTGTCAGGGCAGGAAGAGGTTGGCTCTGAGGACGACGGGTGTGATAACACACAGGGTGATGATGACGAGGTTGGAGATCCTACTTACTGTCAACCCACAGTCAGCCAAGAGATGAGGTCAGCAGAGTAGGTGGAGGAGGATGCTAGTGACGACGAGGTCAGGTTGCGCCTTCCTGGACAAAGATGTAGAACTGGAAGCACGTCAACAACTGCATCCTCAATCACAACTCTGCCACTGACCACAAGTCGTGGTGGCTCTTCAGGTCGCATGGGTGCTAAGCCTTGCATAGTCTGGGCATTTTATCAGATCGATAAAGATGACCCAACTCGTGTTATCTGAAACACTTGTCAGCAAAAGCTAAGTAGAGGCCAAAAAATACATAGTTTGAGTACTTCATGCATGAACCGGCACATGGATATGAAGCATAAGTTGCAGTGGGAAGCTCACTGTGCTACAATGCAGCCTAGCCGGCCGGGCCAACCACCGTTTGCCACATCTTGTGCATCCGTGGCCTCTTCATCCTCTGTGACTGGGGGGACAGCAGTCACACCTGTTTTGGGACGCACACCTGCTACCTCTTTACCCGCAACAGCCAGCGTGATTGGCAGGTCATCATTTTCTTTGGAGGTGGAAACACCAGCTGGTGTTCAGCGCTGTCCGACATCGATAGCACCACCTTTGGATCAAGGCAACCTAAAATGTCCGCCTGCATCTTCCTCTCAGACCGCCAGTTTGCCGGGGACACCCTTCTCAACCCCGTCTAACCACAACAGCCAGCCCTCGGTCCCTCTGATGTGGACAAGTAAAAGATCATTTCCTCCTAGCCATGAGAAAGCTAAGAGGTTGAATTTCACCAACTGCAAGCTTTTGGCTACAGAAATGCAGCCTTTCCGCCTGGTGGACACAGAGGATTTTCGAGACCTTATGTCCGTCGCAGTGCCCCAGTACCAGATGCCTAGTCGGCACTACTTCTCAAAGAAAGTTGTGCCTGCGCTATACCAGCATGTCGCACACAACATCACCGCTTCTTTGAGAAACTCTGTGTGTGACAGGGTGCATTTCACCACAGACACTT
The DNA here is from genome assembly GCF_046119375.1 of Phyllobates terribilis. Classification (NCBI taxonomy): domain Eukaryota; kingdom Metazoa; phylum Chordata; class Amphibia; order Anura; family Dendrobatidae; genus Phyllobates; species Phyllobates terribilis. Next base: position 342,954,460 of record NW_027362769.1, on the reverse strand, counting down.
GGACAAGTAGGCATGGACAGGGGCGTTACTTGTTGCTGACTGGGCACTGGGTAACTATGGTGACAGCAGGACAAGGGGCTGCTGTCCAAGTCTTGCCGTCCCCACGAGTTGTGCGTCAATCCTCTTTATATCGAAGTTCCTCCACTGCTTCTGCCTCCTCAACCTCCTATCGGTCCTCCACCTGCACCCAAAGCCTGTCTGGTCATGCCACAAGCTTTCAAACTGCACAGAAGAGATCCTGAACACCTCCTTACTGTGCTGGCAGCAGGGCTCAAGGTCATCAGGCGGTTTTTACTTTGAAATGTCTGGGAAATGTGAGTCACACAGCTGAGGAGTTGTGGTCAACTCTGGAGAACCAGTTTCATGAATAATTGTCTCCACTGGACCTGAAACCAGGGAAGGCCGTGTGCGACAATGCTGCAAACCTCGGTGCAGCCCTTCGCCGGGGCATTGTTACACATGTTCCTTGTATGGCTCACGTGTTGAACCTGGTTGTCCAGCAATTTTTAGCCCACTATCCCGGACTAGATGGCCTTGTGAAGAGGGCACGGTCATTGTGTGCTCAATTCCGCCGTTCGCATCCTGCAGTTCAGCGTCTTACATCTCTACAGAAGTCGCTGGGCCTGCCACTTCACTGGCTAAAATGCGATGTGCCTACACGGTGGAATTCAACTCTGCACATGTTGCAGCGACTGTGGCAGCACCGACAATCTGTATCTTGGCTGGAAAATAATTTGGGCCTTGTAGCAGTTTGCAGTACTGATTCTATTAGGCCATCTATACTAAGCTCCACCAGCTTTCAAATTAATAATAATTTTTAGCTGCATCTAGCCCGGTAAATAATTTTGGGGCTCCTAGATGCGCAAGACATATGAGTGCCTTCTTGCTGCACTACCTGCAACATGACCCTCAGATTTTCAGAATTCAAAATAATCCTGACTACTGGCTTGCCACACTCTTAGATCCCCCACACTCTTCGATCAACCTTTTCATTTTAATAAAGAACAAAAAATGGTCAGTTTTGAAATTATAAGCATTAGCAGGTTATTAGAAGCTGAAATCAAACAGTTTTCAACTCAAAACTTTATTCTAGGTGATGTTACATTTGCACATAGGACCCCTTGTTCGAAAGGAGCTTCTGAACTCTCTCATCCATTGAATTTGTCACGTTTTGGATGGTTTCTGCTTCAATTGTTTTGCATGAGCACAGAATACCCTCCCAGAGCTGCTGCTTAGATGTGAACTGCCTCCCGCCATCATAGACAATCCTTTTGATGATGCTCCAGAGGTTCTCAATGGGGTTGAGGTCAGGGGAGCATGGGGGTCACACCAAAAGTTTGTCCCCTTTTATGCCCATATCAGCCAGAGATGCAGATGTGTTATGTGCAGCATGAGATGGTGCATTATCGTGCATGAAAATTATCTTGCTGCGGAATACACGGTTCTTTTTCTTGAACCGTGGCATGGAGTTCATCTTTACCCTTTCAGGGATCCTAAAGGGGCCGACAATCTCCAATGATTCCAGCCGAAAACATTACTCCACCTCCTCCTTGCTGGCGCCGTAGCCGTGTTTGCATGGGGTGTCCATCAACCAGCCATCCTCCACTCCATCCATCTGGACCATCGAGCTTTGCACGGCACTCATCGGTTAACAAAACAGTTTTGAAGTCAGTCTTCATGTATTGTTTGGCCCACTGGAGCCGTTTCTGCTTGTGTACAGTGGATACAGGAGGTCGACAGGATGGCTTACGCACAGCTGCAAACCTGTGAAGGACCCTGCATCTTGTTGTTCGGGGGACGTTGGAGGCACCAGCAGCTTCAAAAACTTGTCTGCTGCTTTGACAATGCTTTTTTGCCGCTGCTCTTTTAACCTGACGTAATTGCCTGTAGGAAAGAGTCCTCAATTTTCCCTTATCAGCACGCACACGTGTGTACTGTGAATCAGCTACATACTTCTTGATTGGGCGATGATCAGGATGAAGTGTCTTGGCAATGTTGATTGTAGTCATGCATTGACCTAAACACTTCACAATTTGTTGCTTCTCAGCAGCCGACACATCCCTTTTCTTTCCCATTTTGGCAGAAAATGTAGGCTGCTTAATAATGTGGGACAGCCTTCTTAAGTAGTCTTGACTTTCATTGGACACACCTGCCAAACTAATTAGCACAAGTGTCTGCAATTGCTCACAGTGATATAAAGAGCCCTGACACACATCACCATCAATGAGTTTAACTGACAAACAAACAAATTCTTCCCTTATCACTCCTAAACAATTTTTGCATAATAATTTGGAACACAGTGTACATGTGCTTTTCCACAAAACACCAGTGGTTCACGTAGTGAATCTTACAGTTCTAACTTGCCAACCGTGGTCTGTATGGAGTTGTTCCATAAAGGGCCCAAAATCAAGATAACATAGACGGGAGAGGTCTCTATGAATATGAATTTCTAAGTATTTGATACCCTGTGAGGGCCAGGCAAAGGGAAAGTTGGACTGGATGGAATCCTGCATGGATTTGGGGAGGGAGACATCGAGGGCCTCAGACTTCGCTGCATTGATTTTAAAATTTGACCATGTAACAAAGTGATCTATTTCAGCCATAACAGCAGGGATGGATATATGTGATTGAGTGATATATACTAGGACATCATCAGCAAATGCAGAGCACTTGTACTCGGTGCCTCCCACCTCAGTCCACCTAATATTGGGGTTATGGCGAATTGATGAGAGCAGGTGCTCCATCACTAGGATGTATAAGAGAGGGGACAGAGGACATCCCTGCCTTGTCCCATTGGTGATTATGAAAGGTGATGAAAATGTTCCAATTATCTTCAGCCTAGGTGACGTATTGCGATACAGGGCCATGATTTTGCCTATAAAAGGATCCCCTAGACCCCTACCCCAAGCTTTTTAAGAGAATAATATATGGTGTGCCAGGAGACTCTATGGAATGCTTTCTCAGCATCCAATGAGAGTATCTAATTACAAATTTTTAACTGAATCTAGCCCAGGAAATACTTTGTGCCTAGTAGCAGTGTCTGCTAGTCAGTGGATTATCCCAGCTGTTAAGCAAGCTACACCACCTGTAGTTTGGATGCTTAATTTTTTCAAAGGAAATGGTTTGGGCCCCCAGGACACCCAGTGAATAGCATTGGGGAGTCACCCCAAGGCACTGGGCTGGGACTGGCAGTAGGACGCCTTGCGGTGGACCGCCAAACCTTTTTAACTGCAGCAGCTTTAGTGGATGCTACTGGAGCTAGAATTACCGCGGCTGCTGGTGCGGCACCCCAGGGGTCTGGTTGCCGCAGTAATAGAGATATTATGTCTGAGAGCAAGTGGGAGGTTTCTCTGGTCAGGATCCCTAAACATGCAACACGGCCCACCCAGACCTGGGAGGGGAGGAATCTGCCCTTATAAACTGGGTCTGGGGCGGGATTAGAGAGTGAAGTTCCAGACACAGGGAAAGGAAGAACTAGGAGCTCTGTAGGAGCAGTAGCAGAAGTCCAGGGGCTGGAGCTGAGCAGAGCTCGCCCTGGACGAGGACACTAAAACCGGACACAGGAGTCTGAGGCTGTGGGGCTGATCTACACCCAGCAGCAGAAACCAGCTGGCAGGGGATTCCAGGTCCTCTGGCCATAGAAGCCCGGAGGCTCGGTCACAGAGAAGGGACCAGCGCCGCCATCCAGGAGCGGAGGCTAACAGAAGGCCCCAGGTCACCAGCCATACGGGTGAGCACCACACGGTATACTCAGGGACGTGGGCTACTTGTAACCGCTGAGAGCAAGGTAGCCAGGAAGAGTGCAGATTAACGGGGAGGCCTACAACTCCATCTGGCCAGGGGAACTCCTGCTTGCTCGCAGACTGACCAGGCCCCTTATACTAGCCAGTACTCCCGGGAGGGTCTGCCTTGTACCATCAGTAAAGACCCTGAACTGCACCACACGTCTCTGTGATTCCTTGCCGCACCAGCACCATCAGCACTGGGACCCTCACACCATCACTCCCATCATCTCTCACATTAGCTGCCCTGAGGCAATACTCCTCCCGTGGGGAGTTATCCCATACTCGGCTGCGCAACCAACATCAGCCTCAGCGGTCGGCAGCGCAGCGGCGGTCCCCACTGACCGCAATCCACGGGTGGCGTAGTCGGACACTTATTACAACATTTAGACTGCCACTGGTTTGACCACCCTGGGCACGGACCGGGTCACCGCCACGGAGAACTACAACCCCCAGCGATCCGGCTCCGGGTATTCCCCCTGCACAGCAGCAGCGCACAGGCCCAGGGGGTGCGTCAACTTTGGCGCAGTCGGCAGGATTTCGTGCCCGCAACCACCGGGTACTGTGCCTGAAAAATACTTTTTGAACTTACCTGTGGTGAAGTTTCCCGCCGTCCGGAGCCGATTCCCGCCATCAGACGCCATCTTGGACCTTTTCCCGCCGTCTTCTGCCTTCTTCCCGCCATCAGACTCCATCTTGGACCATTTCCCGCCGTCTTCTGCCTTCTTCCCGCCATCCGCAGCTGCTTCCCGCCATCGGACGCCATCTTCGGGACGCCGAGCAGGAAGAAGAGGGGCGTGGACGCCGAAAGCGCGCGAGATCCGAAGCTCCGCCCCACGCTGACGCTGCGCAAGGTCCTGGAAGGAAGGAAGAGCGACGCTGACATCATCGGAGCGCGACGCCAGGTCCTCAACCCCGACGATCGACTGCGGAGCCGCGGCCTACGCAAGAAGAGCATCGCAAGGTAGGCCACGGTCCACTATGGGGGAGGAGGATGCCGGATACCGAGGAGAGCTCCACTGCCACAGCCACCGCCAGCGCAACCGCTGCTGCGGTCATGCCCTTCACCATGCCCTATATCCCGGGGGCAACCTGGCTACCCCAGTACTCAGGGGAGTCACATACCCTAAATGACTTTAGAGAAAGACTAGATAGCCTCTTCCAGGTGTACCCCATCACAGAAGAGCAAAAAGTGAGCATCCTGGTGGCCCAATTAATCGGGGCAGCCCAAAGGGAGGTAAAGTCCTGGCCACCTGGGAGGAAGAGGACTGTCAGAGAGATACTAACCCGGATGAAAGACACATTTGACACCCGCACCTCAGCCGAAATAAAGCTCAGATTTTACGGGTGCAAACAGCGAGCACATGAGAGTATAAGAGACTATGCGCTAAACCTACAAGAGGCCCTGAGAGCCATTAAGCAGGCAGACCCTGACAGCGTGGGAAATGAAGATAAGCTGTTGACTGAACAATTTATTGAGGGTCTACTGTGCAATGCCCACTGAACCCAGTTGCGGGCAATGGCCTTACAGGACCCTGACCTGGACTTTGCACAGTTCAAGGACAGAGTCATCCGGGTGCTCCGAGAACCAGCACCAGGTGGCGCTGTGACCCACAGGCGCCCTGCCATCACTTATCACCAGGAGACGGCGCCCTTGTCTGCAGGGCCTGTGGGGGCTGATGCGCAGGCTTTAAACAGTGACCCGGCTACAGACCTGCACCATCAGGTCCAAGAGCTGACTAAGAGCGTTGCCGCGCTAACCAGAACTGTGCAGTCTTTACAGGTCTCTTCTCCAGGAAAGATCCAGCTGGCATCCGGACCGGAGGACGTCCCGTGGCGCCGACTGAGGAGGACCCCACCGGCCAGAGGAAGACCCAGCGATAGATACGAGGACGGACGACCCATCTGCCGTCGCTGTAATCAACCCGGACATGTGGCAAGGTACTGTCATTTAAACGGGCACAACCTGGGGTAGAGGGCCAACCCCCAGGCACAAGACCATCAGGCCCATCAAACTGGCGTGATAAATACGTAGGGGGACGTCCAATCTTGCCTGTGGTACTGGATGGCATTCCTATGAGTGCCCTACTAGACACCGGGTCACAGGTCACCACCATCCCGTACGTGCTCTTCAAGCAGTACTGGAATGACTCGGACATAACCCGCTACCCAGATGACGACCTGAGTATCATCGCCAGCAATGGTCAGCCCGTGCCGCAGGTGCGATTCAAGGAGGTGACCATTAAGATCGGTAAAGTCGAACTGGCGGCACAGGGACTGATTATAGTGGACATAGACCGTCATGAGAGTCACCCTAGAATAACCTTGGGAACTAATGTGATTGAAAATTGTCTTGCAGAGGTGATTCTCATTTTACAGCAGGTTGCCAAGAACGCCGGTTCCGGCCAGCAGCGTGTGCTCCAAAAAGAGATCCGGGCACTGATGAAGCGGCAACAGGTGGAACTATCTGGTGGTGAGATAGGTAGCGTGAGAATGTGTGACCCGTTCCCTATTGCCATGCCCTCAAAAAGTGAGATGATGATTTGGTGTCGGGCAGCTATTGGTCTAAGAGGTAGAGACTACCAAGCAATGGTAGAACCCGTCTACTCAGACAGTAGGCCCACCATTTTGACAGCACGGGGGGTGGTCGATGTACGCCATGGGAGGGTGCCCGTTCGCATCATAAATATCGGGGAGAGAGAAGTACACCTGCACCGGTATGCCACGCTAGCCAAATTGTTCACCATAAACCAGAATTCTGTACAGGCCGTGGAACCCTTGCCTCCATCTCAACCAGAGGAAGGTAACGGCTCTAAGAAACCAATGGAGGACTGGTGTCAGCAACTGCATTTGGGTACTGACTCCACTCCCTCACACCAGAAACAGGGAGTCTATCGGGTGGTTCAATAGTACGAGAGAGTGTTTAGTAAACACCCGTTAGACTTCAGGCGAGTAAAGGGGGTAGAACACCACATCCCCACGGAAGACCATCCTCCCATAAAGGAGAGATACCGACCCGTACCCCCGGCACACTACCAACACGCCAAGGGGATGCTTAGAGACATGAAGGAGGCTGGGGTAATCAGGGACAGCTGTAGCCCCTGGGCAGCTCCACTAGTCTTAGTGAAAAAGAAAGACAACACCATGAGGATGTGTGTAGACTACAGGAAGGTCAACCGTATCACACACAAAGATGCGTACCCGTTACCAAGGATAGAAGAGTCCTTAGCTGCATTAAAATCTGCTAACTTCTTCTCCACTTTGGATCTCACTAGCGGGTACTGGCAGGTTCCTGTAGCAGAGGCGGACCGGGAGAAGACCGCATTCACCACCCCGATGGGTCTCAGTGAATTTAACTGTATGCCGTTCGGGCTCTGCAACGCACCAGGAACCTTCCAACGGTTGATGGAATGCTGTCTGGGACACCGGAACTTCGAGACGGTCCTGTTATACCTGGACGATGTCATCGTCTATTCCAAGACCTACGAGGACCACCTGAAACACCTGGCAGAAGTGTTTGAAGCTCTGGCAAACTACGGCCTAAAGGTGAAACCCTCCAAGTGTCACCTCCTGAAACCAAAGGTGCAGTACCTGGGACACGTGGTGAGTGCTGACGGAGTGGCTCCCGACCCTGATAAGATCACCGTGATTAAGGACTGGCCAAGACCCTCCAGCATAAAGGAAGTGCGGCAGTTCCTCGGGTTGGTAGGCTACTACCGAAGATTCATTCCCGGTTTCACCAAAATGGCAGCCCCTATGCAGGACCTCCTGATAGGTCAATCTCGGAAAGCCAAGAACCAGAAGCCGCCCTTCAGGTGGGAAAAGCTGGAAGAGGAGTCCTTCTGCCAGCTGAAGATGGCCCTCACGGGGGATGAAATCCTGGCATATCCAGACTACAGCCAGCCCTTTATCCTCCACACGGACGCGAGCAACATCGGGTAAGGAGCCGTACTGTCCCAGATCCAGCAAGGGAAAGAACGGGTAATCGCTTACGCCAGCCGAAAGCTACGGCCCACAGAGAGGAACCCTGAGAATTATAGCTCATTCAAGCTGGAGTTCCTGGCAGTAGTGTGGGCTGTGACCGAACGTTTCAAGCATTACCTTGCCTCCTCCAAATTCACCGTGTACACGGATAACAACCCGTTGACACACCTGGACACTGCAAGGCTCGGTGCCCTGGAACAGAGATGGATGGCTCGCCTGTCCAACTTTGAATTCACCATCAAATACCGGGCGGGACGCTCAAATGCCAACGCCGATGCCCTGTCTAGAATGCTGAACTTACCGGATGTAGGGGAAGATCCAGAAGATCTGGAAGAAGTCGAGCTCCCTGCATTCCACCGTCATGGGATTACCCTGTATTCCCACCGTGTGAAGGACAGGCGCTCTGTGACGTTCAATCCCTTGCCCCACTACAACTGGGCAGAAACGCAAGACAGTGATCCCGCAGTCTGTCTGGTGAAGGAAATGCTGACCCAAGCCGATGCCAGTCTTGACCCAGACGCTCCGGAGGAGACCAAGCAACTGTGGAAGGAGAAAAGTAAGCTGTTCCTCTACAGGGAGAAGCTGTGCCGGAGAATGGTTAACTCTCGAACACATGAGTTGACCTGGCAGGTAGTGGTCCCAAGACGAGACGCGGCTATGATTCTGGAGGCATACCACAATGGAGCAGGGCATTTCGGATGGAAGAAGCTGGAGTTCTTGTTGCGTGAACGGTTCTACTGGGTAGGCATGAGAGGAGCCATCGAGAGGTGGTGCAGAGACTGTGGCCCGTGCCACCTGAGAAGAAAAGACCGTGCCAGCCAGAAGACTCCCCTGCAGCCCATCATCACCAGACAGCCACTGGAACTGGTAGCCCTGGACCATGTGAAACTGGCTCCAAGCAGATCTGGGTATGTCTACGCCCTCACAATCGTAGATCATTACTCCCGGTTCCTAGTGGTGGTCCCGGTCAAGGACTTAACGGCTCAAACAGCAGCTAGAGCCTTCCAGCAGCACTTCTGCCGTCCACACGGGTACCCGGACCAAGTGTTGACAGACCAAGGACCAGCCTTTGAAGCGGAGGTCTTCCAGGAGTTCTGCAACCTGTATGGCTGCAAGAAGATAAGAACAACGCCCTATCACCCTCAAACCAATGGACTCTGCGAGAAGATGAACCAGGTGGTGATAGATCTGCTAAAAACATTGCTCCTGGAAGAACGCAGTCTGTGGCCTGAGAAACTGCCCGATCTGGTGGACCTGTATAACCACATCCCTGTAGGTTCCACCAACTGTACCCCGGCTTACCTAATGAGAGCAAGACCTGGTAAGCTGCCTATCGACCTGGATATGGGAGTCCTGGCTCCTGAGGACACCTCGCCAGAGGCAGACTGGGATACAGAACGGCAGCAGCAGTATCGGAAAGTGCAGGAGAGCGTCGAGCGAAGTCTGTCTCAAGCTAGAGAAAGGCAAGAGAGGGCTTATAACCAGTATGCTCCCGCTGTTCCCCTGGTACCTGGAGAGCAGGTCTTGAAGAGGAAGAGACGGCTCCACAAGTTGGACGACCAGTGGGAGAAGGACCCGTACACCGTACTGCCATCAAGCCATGAGAACCCAAAAATCTGCATAATCAGTAAGAATGTAGGAGAAACCACAGCCATTGTCTCCAGAGACCACCTGAAGAAGTGTCCCGAGCAGCTGCAAAGCCCTGATGAAGATCAAGAAAACCCTCAACCCGCAGAGGAAAGGGAAGAAATGATCAGTACCGTACTCGGAGACTTCCCCCGGTCTTGGACACAAGTGAATGGCGCTGTCGTGGTACCCGTCCTCACCTTTCTCCAGCCAGCCCCGCAAGTGCCTACAGAGGAATTGGTAGAGCTGGAAGAGCAGTCGGCCCAAGAGGCAGAAGAGTCCACACCAGCAGTCCAGGAGGATCAACCCTCTGCTAGTAGTGAGCCTGCCGTGCCCCTAGTGGGCCAAAGAGTGCGCAGACAGCTGCCTAGCTTACCCACAACATCTCCTACACCCTGTAGTTCAGAACCAGTTAGTGAGCTCCGTAGGTCCACTAGAGTCACTAGAGGTCAGATGCCCGCTCGCTGGAGAATCTAAACTAATGCACTGTAAATTTACTTGTTTCTTGAAAATGTTTTTGGTTTATGTTTGTTGCCTGTTACTAATTATGTTTCTCAGTTACCCTGCAGATTTATTTGGACTAACAGGTTATGGACACTGGATAACCGGAACAATGCTTGTAGATAGTTGCACCTTGGTGCCTCTTGCGAAGACGGCCGCGGAAGAGAAAACCTGTCTGGCGTGGCCTACTTACGGCCCAAAGTAGCTAGCTCCAGCCTTGCAGCCACGCCAAAGGACAACACAAGGGGTTTGCTTTGGACAGGTCCCCTACTTCGCTTAAAGTTCCACCTTGGGTGACATGGACACCCCCTTGTTTTACAAACTTCACCTTGGGTGATATGGACACCCGGTCACGGAAACGCCGTGACCTCTACAGACTAAAGCTTCTTGTAAATATGTTGTCTTGTTATTGTTATACCTTGTATTTATGTTTCTTTAAAAATGTGTTTAGTCCCAGAGTACTAAAATTTACTAGGGGGGAATGCGGCACCCCAGGGGTCTGGTTGCCGCAGTAATAGAGATATTATGTCTGAGAGCAAGTGGGAGTTTTCTCTGGTCAGGATCCCTAAACATGCAATACGGCCCACCCAGACCTGGGAGGGGAGGAATCTGCCCTTATAAACTGGGTCTGGTGCGGGATTAGAGAGTGAAGTTCCAGACACAGGGAAAGGAAGAACTAGGAGCTCTGTAGGAGCAGTAGCAGAAGTCCAGGGGCTGGAGCTGAGCAGAGCTCGCCCTGGACGAGGACACTAAAACCGGACACAGGAGTCCGAGGCTGTGGGGACTGATCTACACCCAGCAGCAGAAACCAGCCGGCAGGGGATTCCAGGTCCTCTGGTCATAGAAGCCCGGAGGCTCAGTCACAGAGAAGGGACCAGCGCCGCCATCCAGGAGCGGAGGCTAACAGAAGGCCCCAGGTCACCAGCCATACGGGTGAGCACCACACGGTATACTCAGGGACGTGGGCTACTTGTAACCGCTGAGAGCAAGGTAGCCAGGAAGAGTGCAGATTAACGGGGAGGCCTACAACTCCACCTGTCCAGGGGAACTCCTGCTTGCTCACAGACTGACCAGGCCCCTTATACTAGCCAGTACTCCCGGGAGGGTCTGCCTTGTACCATCAGTAAAGACCCTGAACTGCACCACACGTCTCTGTGATTCCTTGCCTCACCAGCACCATCAGCACTGGGACCCTCACACCATCACTCCCATCATCTCTCACATTAGCTGCCCTGAGGCAATACTCCTCCCGTGGGGAGTTATCCCATACTCGGCTGCGCAACCAACATCAGCCTCAGCGGTCGGCAGCGCAGCGGCGGTCCCCACTGACCGCAATCCACGGGTGGCGTAGTCGGACACTTATTACAACATTTAGACTGCCACTGGTTTGACCACCCTGGGCACGGACCGGGTCACCGCCACGGAGAACTACAACCCCCAGCGATCCGGCTCCGGGTATTCCCCCTGCACAGCAGCAGCGCACAGGCCCAGGGGGTGCGTCACTGGCATGAGACTTGCCCTCCAATAGATCCTTGTAAAAGGATTTAAAGTGTACTCATTCAAATTAGAGAGACAATTTAAATTAAAAAGATTAGACCTGCCTCCACCGCAGGGGGGCTCGCTCGACCCACCAGCGGACAGGCACCAGTATTGGGAGAGGGGGGCTGGCCGTCAGGGTCCACCGCAGCTCTGGCACAAACCCGGCGACACGGAGGTGGCTCGTGCAGGAACGGACTGGCCGTGTCGGCTTCGCTCTTTTTTGGTTTTAGAAGGGCATGACATGCCTATATCTGTGTCTCCCCCTCCTTTTACTCCTCCACTTCTTTTCTTTTCGCATGACTATATGTACTTGTCACTTTTCCATGTGTTAGTTGTGTCTTCTGAGCAGTTTGTCAGCTTGTGGACACCTTTGAAGGTGTTTTCTATGTGTTTCTATGTCTTTTTGTTTGCCTGCCATTGGTATTAATGGTGTTCGAAGGTGTTCGATGAACAGTTCGGCGAACATACGGGTGTTCGACGAACCGAACTGAACTCGAACACTACGGGGGTGGCTCAACACTACTTACAACACTGATGTCCAGCGGAGAATGGGAGCCATGTGTTGAGTAATAAAGAGTGCAGATTTCAAGTGACCAAGAAACCCAGCACCAGAGGTAAAGACTAGAAGCTAGCAAACCGCAACAAGATGGCCGATAGCAAAACAACATAGATTCTAACAACTACTGTATGGACTGTTTGTTTTCTATTTTGTTACTCTGTGCTGGACAAAGCTGTCTTTTGTTTGCTTATACGGAAAGGTTTATGAAGCTATAATAAACCTGCCTTGGACATTTTTAAAGAAACCACATCCCGTGCCTACCTCAAAAGCAGCGGAGTGAGTAAAACCCTACAATTGGTGCTGGAAGCATGGGCACGAATCCCAAGGGGCAGTATGACTGCTACAGGAAACCGTTTATGTCCTGTGTGAAGGCCGCCAGCCAGCAAGGGTGACGTCTGGCAGCATGAGGGAGCTGATAAACCAACTGGTGCAGGCTAATCTCCAGCAGCATCAAAAACAGCAGCAGCAGTGGCAGCAACAGGAGCTGCAGCATCAACAGCAGCAGCAGTGGCAATAGCAGCCGGAGATGCAGCAGCAGCACAAGCAGCAGATGGAGCTCCTAGCAGATGTGATCTGTGGCAAGGCAATCGCCCCACCCCCAAGTCCAGGTGATGACTCACATATCAGGAAGACGTTAAGAAGAGCATTACAAAAGATGACCCCGAGTGATAATGTTGAGGTGTTCCTGACTGTATTTTAAAGGGTAGCGGAACGGTAGAAATTGCCTCCGGAGCAGTAGGCGAATGTTCTTGCACCATATTTAACAGGGGAGCCGCAGAAGGCCTATTATGACCTGGCCCTGCAGGAGGCAAAAGAGTACGCCAAATTGAAAATGGAAATCTTGACGCGCTTGGGAGTGACTTTGACTGCCAGGGCACAACGGGTGCACCACTGGGCCTATTGCAATGACAAACCTCCCTGGTCCCAAATGTTCGACCTCCTACACCTGATACAAAAGTGTTTGCAACCTGAATCTTCCTCCCTAGAACAGTTGGTGGAGAAAGTTGTCATGGACAGGTTTATACAATCCCTTCCGAGGTCGATGCAATCCTCGGTTGCCCAGGGAGATACCCATAATGCTGATGACCTGGTGGGGTTGGTGGAAAGGTACCAGGGGGGTAAAGAGTTCCTTGGGGAAGCAAGGGGTCATATTATTTCCATACTGGGTTTCCCAAAGGGGGGACAGACACCCAAAAGAGGGTCTCTAGAGCCACATCTGGGGGCGTCCTAGAGCCTAGGAGGGGTCTGAGTTGCTGTCAAAGGCCCCATCTTATGTCGCAATTTGTTGGAGGTGTCACACCCCAGGTCACATAGCGGCCCATTGCACATGACCAACGAGCCAATGGACTGAAGCACAGGATGACGCTGCTTGTATTTTGCATATCCTGCCTACAGTGCTGTTCCTCAACCAGGCGAGGGTATGCAAGCATGCCCTGTGTCAGTGAATGCAGTGCAAATGACTGGTCTCTTGGACTCGGGGAGTTTGGTAGCCCTAGTGAGGGCCACCATTCCTCATTGGCTGATTCCGGGGAAAAAGGTCGTCATCCGTTGTATCCATGGGGTAGCTAAGGACTACCCTCTGGCCCGAGTGTTCATAGACACAAACTGTGGCCCCGAGTCCCATGAGCTGGGTGTAGTCAAGGACCTGTTGCACCCTGTTATAATAGGGCCCTGTTATATTAGGGCTTAGCCTTGTTTTGGGACTTGTGGAAGAAAGGAAGGATGCCGACTTGTTCAGACAACAACCAGGTCGCTCCTAAAGTGACCTCCTCTCAGGCCACAGCCGATGAGTTTCCTTTTTGTGTGCTGGTTAGGGATGAGGATGAGGTGGCATCCCTGGAGGCCAACATCACTGAGCTGGAGGTGTCCGGGGGAAACAACTCAGAGACTTAACTCTAAAAGGGGCATTTGATAATGTCACTGTTTTTAATCTTGTTGCTCAAGAGCTGGGGGCTGACACCCGATATCCGTACTTTGCCATAAATGGGGAGTTAATGTATTGAGTCACCAAGCTCAGAGGAGAGGTAATAGAGCTAGTGCCACGGCTGCACAGACACAGGGTGTTCTAAATGGCCCATGCACATGTCTTAGGTGGTCATCTTGGGGAAGAAAAACCCAGGAAAGGATCCTCCAGAGGTTCTAATGGCCTGAATCTCACTGAGAGATCGTGAATTATTGTAGTTCCTGTCTCACCTGTCAGCTGACCTGCCCATTGGCAGACTTCCGTAGCCCATTAGTGCCACTGCCTATCATTGAGGTCCCGTTCAATCGCATCGCCATGGATCTAGTGGGACCCCTGGTCAAGTCTGCCAGAGGAAATCAGTATATCCTGTTAGTACTGGACTATGCTACATGGTATCCGGAGGCCGTATCACTATGAAACTCCTCTTCCAAATATGTAGCCCGTGAGTTGGTCCATATCTTTTCCAGGATGGGGTTGCCTAAAGAGATTGTAACTGGTGATGAGCGAACATGCTTGCCACTGCTTGGTACTCGCCCGAGCATCACTGTGCTCGACAAGCTTGGTGAGTATTTCTGGGTTGCTCGGGCGGGAACTCGGGTCCCCTCCCTGTATGTTTGGCGCTCTTTAGAGAGCCAATGAACATGCAGGGTTTGACTGCCATGCACTGTAATGCCATCGCCATGTTGGTTGTGGGCATTACAGTGATTGGCTGGCTGCACAGCATCATCAGGTCTATATAAGACCTGGCGCCGCTATGCACGTCACAGTCTACACCGGAATCAGGCAGAGTAGGGAGAGCTGCTGCTGAGTCAGGGAGAGATTTGCATGTTTATAGTTAGTATAGGTATTCCACAACATATATCTATATCCATCTGAACTAACAGCTCTTCAGAGGACTAATCCAGCTGCATATCAGTGCTAGGCAGGCAGGCTGCAGTGTATGATACAGCACAAGAAGGTCCATGGAAAGTCTTGTCTGCTGCTTCTGTAATAATTACATATATTTGTAGACATAGCCCCTGATATCAGGGGCCGGGACAATTTTTTTTTTGTCTTAATCCTGGTTATTTGCTTAAAAAGCAATCCAGAGTACACCATTTTTCTGCTACATTTGCTTGTTCTCACTGAAGAATAAAGCTGGATCTGTTCCATATTTCAGCTATAAAAATCCAGAAATTTGAACTGAACGTGGAAAATATTGACCTCCTTTTTCATTCTGTTGCAGTGTGTCAGTGAAGCTATTCACACTAGGTGTCTGTGAAGAATAGTATTAGTAAATTACAGGCCTGCTATTTAAAACCATGGTTCTCTGTCAGACATATCACCTATAAGACTGTTC
Organism: Phyllobates terribilis; assembly: GCF_046119375.1. Lineage (NCBI taxonomy): Eukaryota > Metazoa > Chordata > Amphibia > Anura > Dendrobatidae > Phyllobates > Phyllobates terribilis. The sequence continues at coordinate 342,939,167 of NW_027362769.1, read as the reverse complement.
CAAAATCAGCCATTTCTTCCATTTCCATTCTGATGCAGTGTGTCGGTAAAGCTAATCACACTAGGTTTCTGTAGAATAATATTAGTAAATTACAGGCCTGCTATTTAAAATTGTGGTTCTCTGTCAAACGTATCACATATAACTGCGTTCCAAAATCAGTCATTTCTCGTGAACGCGGAAAATATTGTCCTCCATTAAAAATGGGCAAGGTACGTGGCAAGGGACGGAGAAGTGGACATGATGGTGATGGTGCATGCAGAGGCCAAGGACGGGGCCATGGGAAAGCCAAAATTGTGCCACAACAAACACTCACATCTTGTGGCACGACCTTCGTGTCCCAATTACTAAAGAACCGCAGTACACCAATATTGAACCTACAGCAGTGTCAAAAGGTTGTTGGTTGGATAGCAGATAATGCTTCCGGTCACTTTGCCACCACCACCACCACCATGTCTTCCATACAGTCAAGTCTCAGTAGCCGTGAGTCTGGACCGCATATTCCTCACCCTGATCCTCCTTCCTCCCACCATGCCGAGTGCCCGGAGACAACTGATCCCACACTTGGACACTAAGAAGAGCTGTTCCCTTTTCCATTTGTAGATTCAGGCATCTTGCCCAGCCAGCTTCAAGTGAGTCAAGAGGAGAACGCATGTAGTGATGCCCAAATATTGGAGCAGCCACGGTCACACAAAGGCGAAGGTGGGAAAGTGCAATTACTCTTGCAATAGGTGGATGATGATAATGATGAGACACAATTGCCAGAAAGTCAGGAGGAGGATGAGGGTGCGGAATTGGAAGACGAGGTGGTGGATGATATATTAACTTGCCCAACCTGGCAAGGGGACATACAGAGCGAGGACAGCAGCACCCAGGGGGAGGAAGGCGTAGCACCACAACAGGCAGGAAGAAGCAGTGTGGTGGCCGTAGACACAAGGAGGTAAAGCGTTCTTCATAACACCAACAAAACGGAAGTTGCCGGTACAACTGTTAGGTCTTCCCAAGTCTGGTTATTTTTTAAAGACTCTGCAGATAACCCCAAAAAGGCTGGAACCTGGTGGCGGCTCTGAGGCGAGCTCACACGTACCATGCCTGGCCCATGTGCTTTACCTCGTGGTTCAGCAGTTTCTCAAAACCTACCCGGATCTGCCGGATCAGCTTGTCAACGTATGCTGCCTGTGTGCCCATTTTAGAAAGTCAGCTACAGCTTCCGCCGCCCTTGTCGTGCTTCAGCAGCGTTAGCAGCTTCCAGCTCACCGACAAATTTGTTATGCCCTCACGCGTTGGAACTCTACATTGCAAATGTTGGGAAGGATTTGTGAGCAGAAGAGGGCAGTTGTTGATGACCAGCATCATCAAGGCCATGTGTATTCAGTTAAGACTCAACAAATAAGACCTCAGGAGTGGACATAAATGTCAGACATATGTACCATCCTCCAAAACTTTGAGGACTCCACCAAGATGATGAGCGGCGATGACGCCATAATTAGCATCACCATCCCGCTTCTCTGTCTTCTGAAATGCTCTCTGCTCACAATTAAAGAGGATACATTGCAGGCAGAGCATGATGAGATGGAGCAAAGAACCGTACAGGGTGATTCGACACAGCCCAGCCTCATCTCATCCGAACGTGGATTTGGTGACAATTAGGAAGAGGAGGAGGTGGAAGAACAGGAGCTAGTTTCCTGCGCTATAGATGGTACTACCTGCACAACTGTTATACCGTCTGTTCAGCGTGGTTGGCCTGATGACAGGGAGGAGGAGGAAGAGGAGAAGAATGAGGAGGAGAGCATGGTCAGTCGTCCTCTTGTTGAGGACACGGAAGTCTTGCCTCTTTGCAGTCTGGCACACATGGTCGTGTTTATGTTACGCTACCTTTCCAGTGTCCCTCGCGTTGTCCAAATTTGGGTGACAGTCATTACTGGTTGGTGACATTTCTAGACCCATGCTACAAGGAAAACTTTCTGTCTCTTATTCCCACGCTGGACAGGCCTAATAAAATGGGGCAGTACCATAATGCCCTTGTTGTGTAATTATTAAAAAAATTCCCATCTGAAAACGCTGGCGGCAGATGTTACAGTTCTTTGGACAATCAAGGAGTACAGGCCAGAGAGACACAGATGCAATCCAGCAGTGGCAGGGGAACACTGTGAAAGTGCCGGGACAGTTTTCTCAGACCCTCCCATCGCACAAGCCCTGATGCGCGAGGTTCTCTCGCAAGTAGGGATAAATTTCGGAAGATGGCGAGGAAGTACTTTACCGACCATAGCAACGTCCTCAAAGTTTTCTCTGTGCCTTATAATTATTGCATATCCAAGCTCGACATGTGGCATGAACTGGCTCTCTACGCCTTTTAGCTCCTGGCCTGCCCTGGCACTAGCGTTTTGTCAGAGCTGGTTTTTAGTGCCGCTGATGGAATTATAGCCAATAGGCGCATTCGCCTGACAACTGAAAATGCTGGCAGACTGACTCTTAGAAAAATGAACAAGGGCTGGATTGGGCCAGACTTCTCAACACCACTGAATGATAGCAGCGTAACATAAACTCAAATACAGTGTCTTTTTTTGGGAGGTCTAACATTATTCCCATGCACCTATGTCTTCACACCCATACATGGGTATACGCTTCCTGATTTTGTCTATTTGCTCTTGTCCTCCTCCTTCTCCGCATCCTCATCCTCCACCACCATATCACCACCATATGCATTATATCAACATATCTACTCATCTTGCAAGAGACATTGGAGTTCCTCCAAATTTTTTGCAGCCGTTACTTCACTGCATAGACAAACAGTATTTGAGACCCACTTCCTAATAATGGGAACATTGTTTTCAGGAGGCCCTCTGAACTCTACGTCTCTTACAAGGGGCATTTGAGTGAGTTCCTCCAAATTTTTGGCAGTCGTTGCTTCACTGCAAAGGCAAAAAGTATGGGAGACACACTACCTAATAATGGGAACATTGTTTTCAGGAGGTCCTCAGACTTCTCCATCTCTTACAAGGGGCATAGGAGTTCCTCCAAATTTTTGGCAGCTGTTGCTTCACTGCATAGGCAAACAGTATGGAAGACACACTTCCTAATAATGGGAACATCATTTTCACTAGGCCCTCTGACCTCTATGTCTCTTGCAAGGGGCATTGGAGTGCCTCCAAATTTTTGATAGCCATTGCAGTCACTTCAAACAGTATGGGAGACCCTCTCCTTTCTAAAGGGAATATGGCATTACTGAGGCCCACCTCTATGTGTCTTTAAATAGTTATTGGGGTTTTTCCTAAATTTTGGCAGCCGTTGGACTCACTGCATACCCTATAACTGTATACCAGACCCTTTCCATTCTAACATGAACATGTTGTACTGTGGCCCAGCTCTATGTGTCCAAATTTTGGCAGTCCTTGCAGTCGGCATGGGCATTACCACTATGGGAGACCCACTCCTTTATAATGGGATCACTTTTTTTACTGAGACCCTCCTCTATATCTCTTTAAAGGGATATTTGGTTGCGTCCAAATTTTTGGCAGCCCTTGCAGTCACTTCATACGCAATAACAGTATAGGAGACTCACTCGTTAATAATGGGAACAACAAAGCATAGCCAGCTGATGGTCTTAAGCAATAGCGAGGGCCAGCTGCTGGCCCTTTAAGAATAGTAAGGGCCGCCTGATGGCCCTATAAAAATAGACTTTGTGACTTTCACAATCCATCCTTCATAAAGGAAACAGGATGTGTCTGATGATGTGTCACACACCACATGGCCAGATAAGGCTGTAAAATGTTAAAATGACACTTCCTGGTGAATGCATTTGTCTTGGTCGAAAGTAATGCAAAAATGCATCAAAATGCTACGTGTGAACATAGCTCAAGGTGTGGAGGGGCATATTTGTTTTTGTATATTTATTTTGCCTTATATACAAGTCATTATCCTGGAAAGGATGTTCCTTAACATATTTCCCAGGAATCCATTTTGGTTTCATTTTTGTATGTTTCATTATGACTCTGTAAAAATGGCATAATACCTCTGACAACATTGTTGACACCAGTAACCTGGGAGTCATAAATGCTTCCAGGGGTCTTCCCTATGCTAAAATTCCTATGTCCCAAGTTGCCAAGGAGAAGACGGCCTATTCAGTGCCAGATGGGTGCTTCCAGTACACAAAGATGACATTTGGGTTGCAAGGAGCTACACCTACCTTCCAGAGAGCCATCCTAGCTCCCATAAGAAGCATGCAGTTGGCTACCTGGATGATATTGTGATCTATAGCCAGGATTGGGGAAGCCATCAGAGCAAAGTCCAGGCAATATTCGATGCTCTACAGCAGGTGGGGTTTCTCATCAACCCGAAGAAATGTGCCATGGGCATGGAGAAAGCCGAATATTTGGACTATGTCATAGGCAGAGGTGAGATAAAGCCCCAAATAAATAAAGTTGACGCGATCCAGGGTTGGCCACAACCTCTCTCAAAAAATCAGGTCAGAGAGTACCTGGGCATTGTGGACTACTACTGCAGGTTCATCCCTAATTTCGCCATCATAGCCGCCCCTTTGAAAGACCTCCCTAAATGGACAAAATCGGCTATGCTAAGTGGTCTTCAGTAGTGTTGAGCCACCCCCGTAGTGTTCGAGTTCGGTTCGGTTCGTCGAACACCCGTATGTTCGTCGAACTGTTCGTCGAACACCTTCGAGCACCGTTAAAACCAATGACAGGCAAACAAAAACACATATAAACACATAGAAAACACCTTCAAAGGTGTCCAAAAGCTGACAAACTGCTCAGAAGACACAACTAACACATGGAAAAGTGACAAGTACATATAGTCATGAGAAAAGAAAAGAGGTGGAGGAGTAAAAGGAGGGGGAGACACAGACATAGGCATGTCATGCCCTTCTAGAACCAAAAAAGTGCGAAGCCGACACGGCCAGTCCGTTCCTGTCCGTGCCACCTCCGTGTCGCCGGGTTTGTGTCAGAGCCGTGGTGGACCGTGACGGCCAGCCCCCCTCTCCCAATACTGCTGCCTTTCCGCTGGTGGGTCGAGCCTCCCCGCGGTGGGGGGGGAGTAACATCTGCAAAAGAAAGACCATCTTCCAGCCAAACTAAGATGTCGACTTCTTTTCGTGGACAATGTGATACGATCCCTTTCTTACGGACACACACCTCGCTACAAATTCCAGATGAGGCACAAAAACAGCAGGTGCTTCAATGGATATCAAGTGCTCCTTCAAGTGGGCTCTCCTCCACCTCAACTTCAACATCACAAAAACTCCAGTCCTCAGAGGTGTTACCCCAATCGCACTTGCTTCCTCACAGCTCCCAAGTCTCCAGCTACCCGTCTGAGTATGGGGCAACACAGATGGTTGAGTATGCACAGCTGTTTACTTATACTATAGCCTGGGAAATGGAGGTCTGCTCCAGAGCTTCTGTTAATCCAGATGAAGAAATGATCTGCACTGATGCCCAGAATATTTATGAGTCGGATCCAGGACCAGATGAAGGTTCTGAGTATAATGTAGACTCCATCAATGCACTCTTCTAAGATCTGTGATACCAAGCACAGCGGGGCGTCACAGATGCTATTGACGACGAGGTTAGGTTGCAACAGAGATGGAGTACTGGAAGCACGTCAACAACTGCATCCTCAACCACAACTCTGCCTCTGACCACAAGTCGTAGTGGCTCTTCAGGTCGCATGGGCTCTAAGTCTTGCATAGCCTGGGCATTTTTTCAGATCGATAACGATGACCCAACTCGTGTTATCTGTAATATTTGTCACAAAAGCTAAGTAGAGGCCAAAAAATCCTTAGTTTGAGTACTTCATGCAAGAACCGTCACATGGATATGAAGCATAAGTTGCAGTGGGAAGCTCACTGTGCTACAATGCGGCCTAGCGGGCCGGCCCAACCACCATCTGCCCCATCTTGTGCATCCATGGCCTCTTCATCCTCTGTGACTGGGGGGACAGCAGTCACATATGTTTTTGGACGCAGACCTGCCACCTCTTCACCCGCAACAGCCAGTTTGATTAGCAGGTCGTCTGTTCTTTTGGAAGTGGAAACACCAGCTGGTGTTGAGCATTCTCTGACATCGAGAGCACCACCTTTGGATCAAGGCAACCTAACATGTCCACCTGTATCTTCCTCACAGACTGGCAGTTTGCTGGGGACACCCTACTCAACCCCGTCTAAGCACAACAGCCAGCCCTCGGTCCCTCAGATGTGGACAAGTAAAAGACCATTTCCTCCTAGCCATGACAAAGCTAAGAGATTTAATTTCACCATCTGCAAGCTCTTGGCTACAGAAATGCTGCCTTTCCGCCTGGTGGACACAGAGGATTTTCGAGACCTTATGTCTGTCGCAGTGCCCCAGTACCAGATGCCCATTCGGCACTACTTCTCAAAGAAAGGTGTGCCTGCGCTCCACCAGCATGTTGCACACAACATCACCGCTTCTTTGAGAAACTCTGTGTGTGACAGGGTGCATTTCACCACAGACACTTGGATGAGTAGGCATGGACAGGGGCGTTACATGTCGCTGACTGGGCACTGGGTAACTATGGTGACAGCAGGACAAGGGGCTGCTGTCCAAGTCTTACCGTCCCCACGAGTTGTGCGTCAATGCTCTTTATCTCGAAGTTCCTCCACTGCTTCTGCCTCCTCAACCTCCTCTCGGTCCTCCACCTGCACCCAAAGCCTGTCTGGTAATGCCACCTGCTTTCTAACTGCACAGAAGGAATCCTGCACACCTTCTTACAATGCTGGCAGTAGGGCTCAACGGCATCAGTGTTTACTTTACAATGTCTGGGAAATGTGAGTCACACAGCTGAGGAGTTGTGGTCAGCTCTGGAGACACAGTTTCATGAATGGTTGTCTCCACTGGACCTGCAACCAGGGAAGGACATGTGCGACAATGCTGCAAACCTGGGTGCGGCCCTTCGCCGGGGCAATGTCACACATGTGCCTTGTATGGCTCACGTGTTGAACCTGGTTGTCCAGCAATTTTTAGCCCACTATCCCGGACTAGATGGCCTTCTGCAGAGGGCACGGTCGCTGTGTGCTCACTTCCACCGTTCGCATCCCGCAGCTTAACGACTTACATCTCTACAGAAGTCGTTTGGCCTGCCAGTTCACCAGCTGAAATACTATGTGAGACACGGTGGAATTCAACTCTGCACATGTTGCAGCGACTGTGGCAGCACCGACAAGCCCTGGTGCAATATGTTCTGACGTATAGCCTGGGCCAACGAGATCCAGAGGTGGGGCAAATCACGCTGCACGTGTGGTCTCAGATCAGGGACCTATGAAGTTGATGCGCACCCTGGGCCATGGGGTACCCAGAGCCGGGCCGGTAGACACTGGGGGTTGTAGTCACTGTGGCGGTGATCCGGTCCGTGACCCAGGGCGGTCAATCCAAGGGTAATTTTTATATATGGGTTTTATAATGTCCGACTACACCACCTGTGTAGTGCGGCCAAAGGGGCCGCCGCTGCAGAACAGTACTCTGAAGCTGGTGGTTTTGCAGCAATGGTATTATTACTCCCCACAGGAAGAGTGTAGCTTCAGGGCAGTGTGGGTGGATGATGGTGGTTGTAGTGCAGGGAATCAGTAATGAACACAGAGTCCGTGTGATGCAGTCCCAAGATCTTTACTCACAGTTGTTGCAGTCCAGATTACAGGTACCAGAGCAATCTCCCCCGTCATGCTGTGCGTACTCAGTGAGGGGCTCAGTCCACCCCCAGATAGCTCCGAAGTACTTAGCAGGACCCCCTTCTGTGTGTCCTTTCTCTGGCCTTCTCCCTGCACCTCACACCCAGTGACACTTCTATCCGGTATCCTCGGGCCTTGGCGGGCGATTTGTGTTCCGTCCCCTGGGTCCTATATGGCTACCTTCTTAGTGAGACTGGTGTGGACTTTGGCCTGCAGTACATGAAATGCTGCAGCCTCCGGTTTCTAGTTGAGCCTTGCTGTTTCTCCGCTAGTTGAGGGACCGGTTCCCCTTATCTGGCCTGACCCCTCTACCTCCTGGTAGCAGCGAGTGTACGGGTGGCCTTCTACAGGGCCCATACACCTAGGGTCCCTTCGGTTCCTGGAGCCTTCCTGCTCCCACTCCTCTCTTCTCTCCTTCAGTCCTGGGCCTCCCAGGCTAGGCCCGCCTCCGGAGAAGAGCTCATGCAGAGCCTCTGCTCGTGTCACTTCTCAATCTCGCCCTACCCCCCACTGCGGGTATGTGTTGGATGCAGGTGTTAGGGTCCCGAGCCATACTCCTTCCTTACCTGAGGGTGAGATACCACACCTCTGGGTGAGATGTAGTAACTCTGTGGCGACTGAACCCTCACGGGCGCCACACATCCTTCTGCACAGTTTTGAAATGGCGACGAAGATGTTTAGTGCTGACGACGATGCCATTATCAACATGACTATTCCGGTGATTTACATGCTGGAGCACACATTAAACAGAATTCAGAGTCAGGTGGTGGGACAAGAGGAGGTGGAGGAAGTAGAGGAGGAGTCGTATGCGGAAGGGATAACATCTCCAAGGTCCAGACGGTCGGCAGCACCAAGACGGCAGGCATGGGAGGGTGGGGGAGAGGGATTAACCAGGGCGCATGGTAGCAGCCAAACTGTTGAGGAAGGTGCAGGAGCCGAGGAAGAAGTGGAGGACGAACTGGCGATGGGCATGTAAGACTCATCAGATGAGGGAGACCTTGATCAAATTTCTGTTGTGCGAGGTTGGGGGGAGAGGGCAGAGGAAGGAAGCATGATTCTTACGTCGCTACCAACACAACAAAGACTTGGTCCTCCTGGATGCGCAAGACACATAAGTGCCTTCTTGCTGCACTGCCTGCAACATGACCATCGGATTGTGAGAATTCGAAGTAATCACGACTACTGGGTTGCCACACTCTTAGTACCCAGGAACAAAAGTAAATTTGCCGAAATAATTCCTGCCATAGAAAGGGATTCACGCATGCAGGAGTATCTGCAGATGCTGTTGCAGAATCTTACATGTGCTTTTCCACAAAACACCAGTGGTGCACGTAGTGAATCTCACAGTTCTAACTTGGAAACCGTGGGACTGTCGAGTCTTCATCAATCAAACCGTAATTTGCATATTCCCACTGCATTTTGGGGTAAGTGAAGAGTCTCCGCGAGCTCAAAGAACACTGGATTTTGGCTGTTGGAGCTGAAAAGAGGACATCGGTAAACCGCGCGCCTACCGGCGCGCGCATTTTGAAGCTTTTTTTTAAAGCTTTTTTCACTGTTTTCAGAACATTAACAATTAGAACATGGAAGAGTCCAGGAGCCATTTGGTGAGCTGCATATCCTGCTACATGTTCACAGACTTGCCAGTGGAAAAGCCAAACTTCACATGCCAGAAATGCAAGCTTGTGTCCCTGTTGGAGGAAAAGTTGCGAAATCTAGAAGAGAGGTTAACTACCTTGAAAATCATTAAGGAAGGTGAAGAGTTCTTAGACAGAGCAGAATTATCTCTTCATGATTCAGAAAGAGAAGAAATTCGAACTGCACCTGACGAAACAGAGGAATGGAAGCATGTGACCCACAGAAGCAGGAGGATCGAGAGGCAGTCAGCACCCATACTGCTCAGGAACCAGTACCAGGCTCTCACGCAGGAGAACCATGAAGAAATACAGCAAAATAAGACTTTGCCAGCAATGAATAACCTTGTAAGCCCTCAGAATCCTCCTGGATGGAGAAAGAAGAATGTTGTGAAGAAAAAACGGAGAGTGGTGGTCATGGGGGATTCCCTGTTAAGAGGAACAGAGGCCGCTATCTGCAGACCAGACATAACCTCAAGAGAAATGTGCTGTCTTCCAGGAGCAAAAATTAAAGATGTGTCTGACAGGATATCAAGACTCTTCAGACCTACAGATCACTACCCATTCCTGCTAATACATGTGGGGACAAATGACACCGCAAGAAAGGACCTGGAAACCATCTGCAGTGACTTTGAAGACTTAGGCAAGAAAGTGAAAGAATTGGGAGCGCAGGTGGTCTTCTCATCCATCCTCCCAGTGGATGGCCATGGAACAATGAGGTGGAATAAGATTCTACAGGTGAACAACTGGCTACGTCGATGGTGCCGTCAACAAGGATTTGGATTTCTGGATCACGGAATGAATTACCTATACGATGGACTACTTGCTAGAGATGGGGTGCACCTTACGAAGACTGGAAAACATGTATTTGGAAGTCGCCTTGCTACACTCATCAGAAGAGCTTTAAACTAGAACAATGTGGGAAGGGAAGCAAAAGGCCAGAAAAAGCCATACAGCTGACAAATACTATTGAGATCTCTGCTACTGGAAGTGGAAAGGAAGAACAAAGACAAAACAATTTAAACAATAAAAATATGGGAGGAAGAGAAACCAATCACAAACTAAAATGTTTTTATACAAATGCACAAAGCATGGGCAACAAACAAGGAGAATTGGAACTACTAATGCAGGAAAAGGAATATGATGTCATTGGAATCACTGAAACTTGGTGGGACGATACACATGATTGGAATAAAAGGCTAAAAGGATACAACTTATTTGCAAGAAACAGACTTGATAAACGAGGAGGAGGTGTTGCATTGTATGTTAGAAAAGCATATATCTGCACAGAGATTGAAGCTTCAGAGACTGGGAGTTCTGTGGAAACTGTTTGGGTAAGAATACAAGGAGAGAACAACGGAAAGGACACCATTGTAGGCAGTTACTACAGGCCACCTGGGCAAGCTGAAGATATGGATGAACTCTTTAAGTATCAAATGACCAAGTTCTCCAAAAAATATGACGTAGTGGTCATGGGAGATTTCAACTATCCAGACATTTGTTGGGAATCTCTCTCAAGTAAAACTAACAGGTCAAGCAAATTCTTATCCTCTCTTGCTGACAACTTTATCTTCCAAAAGGTAGGGGAGAAAACAAGGGGATCTGCTACTTTGGATCTAATCCTTATAAACAGGGAGGAAATGGTTGAGGAGGTAAAGGTGGCTGGGACCCTAGGAGGCAGCGATCATGCTATTATAGAATTTTGGATAACTAGAGGAGGAAGACATGTGAAGACTCAGACTTCAAGGTTAGATTTTAGAAAGGCAGATTTTAAGAGACTCAGAAAGAGAATAGGAGGGATCCAATGGCTGGATGTCCTTAAGGACAAAAATGTCCAGGAAGGTTGGGAAATTTTTAAAAATGAGATTCTCAAAGCACAATCGTTAACAATCCCGAAAAGTAGGAAGAATGGGAAGCATTTAAGGAAACCAGGATGGATGAACACAGAACTTAAACACATGCTAAAAAGAAAGAAAGAAATGTTTATTAAATGGAAAGAGGGAGGCATATCTAAAGAAGATTATAATGGAGTCTGCAGATCCTGTAGGGCACGTATCAGGTTAGCTAAAGCTGACAATGAATTAAGGCTTGCAAGAGATGTCAAAAGCAATAAAAAAGGATTTTGGGGGTATGTCAAAAGTAAAAGAAAAGTCAAAGATGCTATAGGATTTTTACAGGATGAAAATGGAGAAATGGTAAGAGAGGATGTTGAGAAGGCCGAACTTTTTAATTCCTATTTTGCATCTGTTTTCTCTCAGAAAGAAAATGTAACATCAACTGATCTTCACTGTCCTTTTAAAGGAATAGAGGAATCCAAGTTATCTGTAAACAGAAAGATTGTGAGGGAATATTTAGCTAACATAAATGAGTTCAAGTCTCCAGGTCCAGATGAATTACACCCCAGAGTACTGAAGGAGATCGTAGAAGAAATTTTAGAACCACTCTCCATAATCTTTGAAAATTCTTGGAGAACAGGAGAAGTCCCAGAAGACTGGAGAAGAGCAAATGTTGTTCCTATCTTCAAAAAGGGGAAGAAGGTGGACCCAGGGAACTATAGGCCGGTGAGTCTGACTTCTATACCAGGAAAGATCTTTGAACAAATTATTAAACAACATATATGTAAGTACATGGATAAGAATGAAGTGATTAACCAGAGTCAGCATGGGTTTGTAACTAACAAGTCATGTCAGACTAACTTAATTTCCTTCTATGACAGAATCACTGACTGGGTGGATCAGGGAAATGCTGTAGATATAGTATATCTTGACTTCAGCAAAGCATTTGACAAAGTATCTCACACCATCCTTATTGAAAAAATGACCAAGTATGCAATGGACCAGGCAACTGTTAGGTGGATTCATAACTGGCTTAGTGATCGGACTCAAAGGGTGGTTGTAAATGGCTTCACATCCAGCTGGATGAATGTCTCAAGTGGGGTACCACAGGGCTCCGTCCTGGGACCTGTATTGTTCAACATCTTTATCAATGATTTAGATGAAGGAATTGAGGGTAAACTGATTAAATTTGCTGATGACACAAAGCTAGGAGGGATAGCTAATACTAGAGAAGAGAGAGAGAGGATTCAAAAAGACCTAAATAAACTGGAGCAGTGGGCAGCAACCAACAGAATGGTTTTTAACAGGGAAAAATGCAAAGTACTACATCTGGGCAATAAAAATGAAAAAAGCATATACAGAATGGGAGGAATAGAGCTAAGCAACAGTACATGTGAAAAAGACTTAGGTATACTAATAGATCATAGACTGAACATGAGTCAACAGTGTGATGCAGCAGCAAAAAAGGCAAATACAATTCTGGGATGTATTAACAGAAGCATACAGTCTAGATCACGTGAAGTCATTATCGGTCTTTACTCCTCTTTGGTCAGACCTCATCTGGAATACTGTGTACAGTTTTGGGCACCACATTTTAAAAAAGACATAGACAAACTGGAGCAAGTTCAGAGAAGAGCGACCAGAATAGTGACTGGTCTGCAAACCATGTCCTATGAGGAACGGTTGCAGGATTTGGGAATGTTTAGCTTGCAAAAAAGAAGACTGAGAGGAGACTTAATAGCTGTCTACAAATATGTCAAGGGCTGTCACATTGTAGAAGGATCATCTTTATTCTCATTTGCACAAGGAAAGACTAGAAGCAATGGGATGAAACTAAATGGGAGGAGACACAGATTAGATATTAGAAAAAACTTTTTGACAGTTAGGGTGATTAATGAGTGGAACAGGCTGCCACGAGAGGTGGTGAGTTCCCCTTCAATGGACGTCTTCAAACAGAGGCTGGACAGATATCTGTCTGAGATGATCTAGTGAATCCTGCTTTGAGCAGGGGGTTGGACCAGATGACCCAGGAGGTCCCTTCCAACTCTACCATTCTATGATTCTATGATTCTATGAACAGAAACACAGTATCTGCTGGTAACAGCAATTTTGTGGAATTGTTTCACCACTTTTTTAGACCATCCTTTGCAAGGCCACAGGAGACAAGAAGTCTGACACATAGCCAACGCCTAGAGACGATGGTACAGGAGTATCTCCAAGTGAACATTGAAGCCATGACTGTGTCACTGGACCCTTGCTCATTTTGGGATTCCAATCTGGAAAAATGGCCGGAGCTCGCCACTCACGCCTTGGAGATCTTGTCATGCCCTGCAGCCAGCGTTCTCTCTGAACATGTGCTCAGCGCTGCTGGTGGTGTGCTGACAGATTAACGCACGCGGCTGTCTGCTGAGAATATAGACAGACTCACGTTCATAAAGATGAACAAATCATGGATTCGCAAGGACTTTTCTACCCCTGTGTCATCCTGGGGAGACTAAAAGCTTGAGGATTTGGTAAAATCACCTCACCAACCGTTTTAAGCAACTGTGGGACAATTGATGCCACTTAAGTGGTGTCTGTGCCACAATTTTGCAAAAAAATGGAGACTCTCTTTGGAGTCCCCTTGCTGTGTCTTATGTGACGTTGGCATCGTCAATTTCAGGTGGGTTGGGTTGCTCCCCCCTGTAAGAAACTACATACACTATGGTTTGGGTTAACACAGATGGTTGAGTCTGAAGAGCTGTTTACTCAGAGGTCTGCTCCAAAGCTTCAGTGTCTGCTAGTCAGCGTATAATTTTGCATCTAGCCTAGGTAATACTTTGGGCGTAGTAGCCCAGGTGCGAAGCAAGCTGCACCGCTTGTGTATCTTAAAAGAATTTTTAAATGCATCTAGCCTAGGCAGACTGTGGGGACTCCCAACCAAACCCAGACGCTCAGCCCCCCTACCGCCCCCCTTTCCTTGACAATACAATAATGTAACTCTTCCAACTGGATGGGTGAGGATCGGTCACAGCTTTATTAACTCTTTATACTCATTCCATTAGAAAGGCATTTTATTTCTAAAATAATTCAGCTTGTTGCAGCATGCCCTGGGTCTCCACTCCGGCAAGTGGGCCAACAAGTGTAACTCTCCAACTTGTCCTTTCTATTTCCAGGCCACGAAGGATCCTGCTAACTCGTATGCAGGACTCTGACCCCCACCCATCATTCTTAACGCTTGTTCCACTCCGTCCTGGAGTCCTGACAGGAACATGTCCAGTCCAATATCCATTAAGTGAACACCGTCGGGCCGTATGAGGCCTGCTTTATCTCCTTTCAGTTGTCGGTGTCGTATCACTACACCACCTCTGTCTCTTCTAAATTTTCCCATCCGAATATTTATTACCCGCCTTGTCCATTCGATGGCTGTGATGTCTCGCGCTCCTTGCCATACCGCTATCGGCACAATCACCATACTATAGTTAGTTTTGTGAAAAATTCTCTGAAGCGCTCAGTGTCTAGTTTCATTATTGCCATGAGTTATGCGCTCTTGTGATGACCTAGGTTGTTTCCCCTGGCCTGTATAACTAAAATGACCAGACCTCTTGCCTCTCTCCCTACCTTGATTACCTCAATTTGTACCTGTGGCCATAGCAGGCCTCCAATACCTCTCCAGTAGAAATGTGTTATGAAACTCTAATTTCCTCCCACCTGGGCGGACTTTCGCCCTTTTTTCTGCCCAATATATATACGAGTGGCCTATCACCCACACTGTTGGCTTAGCGTCACCTGTAAAAGAAACAAACCACGTTAGGATAACAAGTCCTGTCTTATGTATCTCGCCAAACACGTGGATCGCCATCTCCCTATCCTCTGAACTTCCGTTTCTGACAGTCCTGCTCTTGCTGCTTCCATGGCCGCGCCTATGCGGAATGAGTGTGTCCCGTAATCTTTGGGGTGGTTGCCTGCCAATGTTATGCATTTATTAAATATAGCTTGGAACTGGTATCTTGATAAAGGCGTTCCATCAATGTGTGATAGGAAGAAATTACTTTGTGATCTGATGGTTATATATGTTTTTACTATTGTTAACCGACTCAGCGTACCGTTTGTGGGTTGTAGAAGTACCCAAGTGCCCCTGCCCGCTGGAACCATTTTCGATTGGCGTATGCGTAGACGTATTGCATTATTGGCTATGACTACGTCCTGGTGTAATAAGCCTCCACTGGTGGTAATTTTGGATTGAGGGACTAATTCGCTTATGCATAGCTCCCCGAAGAAGGCGATCGCAAATGCAGTAGACAGTAGTGTTGCTTCAAATTGTGAGTGTCATGTTAATGGTGCTAGGGATATGATGTGAGAAATCAGTTTTAGTGACACGGGACGGGACGTCTACACTCCTGACTTGGCTGACCTCTTTTCCACCCTTTTATGGATTGTCTGATGATGAATCTTTGTCACATCTCCCCAATTCAGTAGTTGGAAGTGAAATGCTACTCCTGTCAGACACCGCTGCGCTGACGCCCCTGATATGCCCCTCATCATTAGCTGGTGGAGAAATTCTATGGTGACTTGTGATCAGGCTTGTTCACATTGGTCAACCCCTCTGCCTGCTACTAGTCGAGTCCACTCTCCCATGCCTTACCGTATGCTTGCCACATCGACGGGGCAACTGTCGCTCTGATTAATGGCATCAGCTATTCGCCACTAGATCCCATAGGGAGGGTGGGCAACTGTTGCCCGATGGGTGAGCGTTGGGGAAGAGCTCTGTGAAAATCTGCCAATAGAATTATGATAAAGCTTTAGCAGCCGCTTTAGACCCCTCAGCATTGTGGCTAGCACGGACCCATACATTGTGTTTTAGGTACAGGAATGCTAGCCGGCGTAGTAGGCCTAGCACTGGGAGAGATGATGATGCCATCTTATTAATGCAGTGCGCTAGGCTGGTGTTTTTTGTTATGAAGCGTATATTTTTGTTAGCCAGGCGAGCGCCCCATATTTCTATTGCTACCACTATTGGGAAGAAAATTTATTTTCAGGGCTAGATGCAGCTAAAAATTATTATTAATTTCAAAACTGGTGGAGCTTGGTATAGATGGCCTAATACAATGAGTACCACACACTGCTACAAGCCCAAATATTTTTTCAGAGCTAGATGCAGATAAAAATTATTTTGAATTTGCAACCTGGTGGAGGTTAGTATAGATGGACTAATAGAACAAGTCTCACACACTGCTACAAGCCCAAGCCCAAATATTTTTTCAGAGCTAGATGCAGATAAAAATTATTTTGAATTTGCAACCTGCTGGAGGTTAGTATAGATGGACTAATAGAACAAGTCCCACAGAATGCTACAAGCCGAAGCCCAAATATTTTTTCAGAGCTAAATGTAGATAAAAATTGTTTTGAATTTGCAACCTGCTGGAGGTTAGTATAGATGGACAAATAGAACAAGTCCCACACACTGCTACAAGCCGAAGCCCAAATATTTTTTCAGAGCTAGATGCAGATAAAAATTATTTTGCATTTGCAACCAGCTGGAGGTTAGTATAGATGGACTAATAGAACAAGTCCCACACACTGCTACAAGCCGAAGCCCAAATATTTTTCAGACCTAGATGCAGATAAAAATTATTTTGAATTTGCAACCTGCTGGAGGTTAGTATAGATGGACTAATAGAACAAGTCCCACACACTGCTACAAGCCGAAATATTTTTTCTGAGCTAGATGCAGATAAAAATTATATTGAATTTGCAACCTGGTGGAGGTTAGTATAGATGGACTAATAGAACAAGTCCCACACACTGCTACCAGCCGAAGCCCAAATATTTTTTAGAGCTAGATGCAGATAAAAATTATTTTGAAATTGCAACCTGCTGGAGGTTAGTATAGATGCACTAATAGAACAAGTCCCACACACTGCTACAAGCCGAAGCCCAAATAATTTTTCAGAGCTAGATCCAGATAAAAATTATTTTGAATTTGCAACCTGGTGGAGGTTAGTATAGATGGACTAATAGAACAAGTCCCACACACTGCTAGAAGCCGAAGCCCAAATATTTTTTCAGAGCTAGATGCAGATAAAAATTATTTTGAATTTGCAACCTGCTGGAGGTTAGTTTAGATGGACTAACAGAACAAGTCCCGCACACTGCTACAAGCCGAAGCCAAAATATTTTTTCAGAGCTAGATGCAGATACAAATTATTTTGAATTTGCAACCTGCTGGAGGTTAGTATAGATGGAATAATAGAATGATGCTGTGCCCAAAAGTTTTTACTTCACTAGGTGCAGTAAAAAAATATTGTTTTCTATACACAGGTGGTGTAGCTTGCAACACAGATAGGCTTCTCCACTGAATAACACACACTGCAAGAGGACAAAAAGGATTTGCTTTGCTAGATTTAGCCAAATGCTGTGAAAAAAACTTGCACAGCACTGGCACAGACCTGCCTGGCAAAAAGTGATAGGAACTGATGTAACCTAGTCCTGAAAAGGACTGCAATTACAATTAGTCTTTACTCCCAACCTATCTATTTAAGAGCACAGACCTGCCTGATAAAAGTGATAGGAACTGATGTAACCTAGCCTTGAAAATTACTGCAATTACATTTAGTCTTTACTCCCAACCTATCTATTTAAGAGCACAGACCTGCCTGATAAAAGTCATAGGAAATTATGTAACCTAGTCCTTAAAAGGACTGCAATCACAACTATTCCCTGCTCCCAAGCTATCTGTAGATTTGTGCGAAAATTGGCTTCAAATTAACAAAGTATAGCGCACACAGCAACAGCGGTGCCATCTAACACGCAGCTGCAGCAGTGAGAAAATGGTGGCGACGGGAAAAATGGCTGGGTCTTATAGGGCAAGTACATGTGACATACACTGCCAATGACACATGCCCTTGCTTGTGTGAAAAAAAGCACTTCGCTCCGTGTGTGCGCTGCTGATAGGCTGACAGACTGCCCCTCCCCACTGTAAATGCGGGAAAGAAAAAAAAAATGGAGATCTTCATTATTTATGCAGAGATCCATCCCCTGCCCCTCCCCCCGCCCCGCTGTACACTCAAACTGCGTATTAACATTAACTTTCAGCATTACTGAGAAAAAATCCAGTTATGATTTTGGTGCACAAACAGTTTTCGAATATAACGTTGAACAGCCGAATTTTTTTCAAATCGTTCAGGCTCGCCGAACGGCTTGAACACCGCCCAAAGCAGCTCGAATTTGAGATTGGCGAACAGTTCTAGTCGAACACCACTCATCTCTAGTCTCCAGAAGCTGAGATGGCCTTCCAGGAACTAAAGCAAGCCCTGTTTAAACAGCCAGTTTTGGTGGCACCAGATTTCTCTAAAGAATTTGTGGTCCAAATGCATGCGTCACATACTGGGCTGGGTGCTAACCTATCACAAGAGATGAATGGGTAAGAGCACCCCATAATGTATTTAAGTCGGAAGCTGACATCTTGTGAGAAGAATTACTCCATAGTGGAGAAAGAATGTTTGGCCATCAAGTGGGCGTTGGACACTCTAAGATACTATCTCTTAGGCAGGGAGTTCAGACTGGTGCCAGACCATTCCCCACTAAGATGAATGATCCAGAAGAAGGGGAACAATGCCCGAGTAGCCAGGTGGTTCCTAGCCCTTCAGGACTTCAGCTTCCATGTAGAGCATAGGCTCAAGAAACTGCATGGCAATGCTGATGCATTGTCGAGGGTCCACTGTTTGTTAGCGGAAGGTGCCAAGCCCCCCGGCTTTGAAAAGAGGGCGGGTACATAAGATGGCCGCCAGAAAATTCCTTGAGGGGAGATATGTATCGGTAGCATCGGTGATGTAAACCTGGTAAAGCATGCTCCAGCACACGTAGTGCTGAGAGTAACCCTCTCAGAGAGAGGGCATATCAGGGATGGTTTTTAAGAGCAGTCATAAGAGATAGGAGTGAATGGCTGCTCACATATCCCCAACCCAGGGCGTGGTTTTGGTAAATAAAATGGAGACCAAATGTCTTATTCAGTTTCTGTGACTGGAGGTGGGGAGACCTCCAGCGTGTTTGTGCTAAAGGACACTGTTCATGAGCGGGCGACCCTCCTCTATTGTATGGACTGTTTATTTTCTGTT
Organism: Phyllobates terribilis; assembly: GCF_046119375.1. Classification (NCBI taxonomy): domain Eukaryota; kingdom Metazoa; phylum Chordata; class Amphibia; order Anura; family Dendrobatidae; genus Phyllobates; species Phyllobates terribilis. Next base: position 342,919,915 of record NW_027362769.1, on the reverse strand, counting down.
TTGTTACTCTGTGCCGGTCAAGGCTGTGTTTTGTTTGCTTATACGGAGCGGTTTATCAAGTTATAATAAACCTGCCTTGGAATTTTTTAAAGAAACCACTTCCTATGCCTACCTCAAAAAAGCAGCGGAGTACCCTACAGTACCTCTGAATCTGTATTAGTGTTGAGCGAGCATGCTCGACACTGCTCGGTACTCGCCCGAGCATCACGCTACTCGGGATGTTCGGCGAGCACCAAGCATTTCCGGGTTACTCGGGCGGGAGCCCGGGTCTCCGCCCTGCATGTTTGGCGCTCTTTACAGAGCCAATGTGTAGCGCCCCGAGGGTTCGGCCGCTACAGGGGTATTGCACCTCAGACCAGAGGTGTGATATTCCACTCCCAGGTAAGGATGGAGTATGGACCAGGGCTCAGTTAGCTGCATACAGCACACACACCCCATTTCTGAGGGACAGCTCAACGGTGCTCCCACTAGACAGAAGTGCAGGCACGACCGACTAAGTCCCTGCCTGGAGAGGGGAGGGGGGTGGAACACCCAGTGCTGTAGGGGCAGATAGGGGTTGGTTCCTGAGCGTAGGAAGGAGCCCATTGGTTGCTGGTCACCTGGGCTCATGGTCGGAGGGAGGTATAAAAGGTGGGCACCATCTTAGATCTAGGTTCTGTCCAGAGAGGAGAAGACAGGGAGTAGAGGCTCTGTAGGAGCTCTACTCCAGAAGGGCCTAGTGAGAGGCCGAGGAGGAGGTGGAGGGGAGCTGAGATTTTGGCTCATCTCAGCTCCAAGAGAACGGAGCAGAAAGGAACAGGAAGGAACGGAAAGGGAGCAGAAGAGACAGAGAAACAGAAGGGCTCAGGAACAAGAAGGTGGAAGGGACCCTAAGAACCCACGAGAATCCAGGGTGAAGGGTCAGGCAGATTAAGGGTACCGGATCCCAAGTTGGTGGAGGAGAAACTACCCTCAGCCAAAGACCGGTCGTCGTGATCATCTATTGGTGCGACACCTCATCAAACCTGCTAGGAAGGCACCATATAGGACAGCGGAGGACGGGGTCCACGTTTAACCGCACAAGTCCGCGGCAGCTGAACAAAAGTGGGTCACTGGTGAGGCAGGCCAGAGAAAGGATTAAAGGGGGTCCTGTGCCATGCTCCTGAACTGCCTGGGAGTTGACCGAGCCCCTCACCTGGTGGACGCAGCACGGCTCGGGCGGTCACTGCCGACGGAAGTGACCCGGAACAAATGAACTGTGAGTAAAGACACTGGACTGTAACTTGTTGTCCGTGTGCTCCTTCGCGCCTCCAGCACTACCAGTACCGAGACTCTCACTACCATCACTCCCACCATCCACTACACTGCCCTGGGGCCGCACTCTTCCCGTGGGGAGTCACACCATCCCAGCTGCACACGTCATCAGCCTCAGCGGACTGCCTTGCAGCGGCGGTTCCTAATAGCCGCAATCCACGGGTGGCGTAGTCGGACATTATCTAAAACATCTGAAAGACTACCACTGGTCTGACCACCCTGAGCCGCGGGACCGGGCCGCCACTACTACTCCCAGCGTCTCCCTATCGCCCGGTTCCGCGTGCCCCACGGCCCAGGGGGCGAGTCAAATGAACATGCAGGGATTGCCAGCCAGTCACTGTAATGCTGCAGCCATGTTGTTTGTGGGCATTACAGTGATTGGCTGGCCGCACAGTATTTAAAACCGGGGGCCGCCATCTTGGACACAGTCGCTCCGGAATAGACAGTGTAGGGACTGCACTGCTGAGCTAGGGAGAGATTTTTCCTGCAAAATAGTTTGTGTAGGGTCTGTAAAGGCTGCCAGAACAAACAAACAGTCCTTCTCAGGACTAATATCCATCCCAGATATCAGGCAGGCAAGCAAGCAGGCAGGCTGTATAGGAGACGCAATGGTTATACCAGCAAATGCTGCATTACAGTCCTGTGTACTCCTGTTTCTGAAATTGCTGGACTTTTGGTGTCCCCCCCCCCCTCCCACCAGAAAAAAAGTGTGTCTTAGATTTTTCAGACACAAATATATCTGTTGAAAAGAGTCTGGTATAGGCCACAGAAACAGAAGTGTGGTTTTGCAGTTCCACGGCTCAAATCTCTGTATTATCTAGTTTTGGGCCTTTTGTATGTAAAAAAAAACTGTTTGAGTGTGTTGCTCACTGTTCAGCCGCAAATCTATCTATTTAAAAAATTCTGGTATACACCAGTAAATTATAACTGTGGGTTTGCTGTTCCACGGTAAAAAATCTCTATTAGCCTGCTTTTCGCATTTTTTGCAGTAAGAAAAAACCAGTAGTGTATCCTGACTGTTGTGACACAAAAATATATCTGTTGAAAATAGTCTGGTGTAGGCCCGACAAATCCCAGTGTGGTTTTGCTGTTCCATGGGTAAAATCTCTGTAGTATCCAGTTTTGGGCCTTTTGTATCTAAAAAAATACAGTTTGAGTTTGTCACTCACTGTTCAGCCGCAAATCTATATTTATTAAAAAGTCTGGTATACACCAGTAAACAATAACTGTGGTTTTGTCATTCCATGGTAAAAAGTCTCTATTATTCAGGTTTTGGTATTTTTTCCATAAAGAAAAACAGTAATAGTTTCACCCTGATTGTTCTGATTGTTTAAAAGAGTCGGGTGTAGGCCAGAGAAATAGAACTGTGGTTTTCCTCTTCCACGGTTCTAATCTACTTTATATTACCCTTTTTCCATTGATAGTGCGAGTGTAAGCTATATTACTTCCTTTACAATGGGCAAGGCACATGGCAAGGGACGTGGAAGTGGACGTTCAGGTGATGGTGCGTGCAGAGGACGGGGCCGTGGCCAAGGTAAAAAGGTGCCACAACCAAAAGCCACATCTTCTCGCTCCCACTTCTTGACCGAATTACTAGGGAAGCACAGAACAACACCAGTATTGCGAACTGATCAGTGTGAACACACGGTCAACTCTTAGTAGCCGTGAGTCTCGACCGTATACTCCTCCTCACCCTGATGCTCCTTCCTCCCACCATGCCGAGTGTCGTCAGACAGCAACTGATCCCACACTTGGACACTCTGAAGAGCTGTTCACTGGTCCATTTCCATATTTGTGCCCCTCGCCTTCTCTGCTTGAAGTGGTGGAAGAGGAGATCCCATGTAGCGATGCCCAAATATTTGAACAGCCACGGCCAAGGGAAGGCAACGCTGGCAATTTGTCACAAGAGGTGGACGATGATGAGACACAATTGCCACGAAGTGAGGAGGAGGACCGTGCGGAAGTGGAAGAGGAGGAGGTGGTGGATGATCTTGTAACTGACCCAACGCAGAGCAAGGCAATCAGCACACAAGGGGAGGGAGGCAGAGTACCCCAAAAGGCAGAAAGAAGCAGTGTGGTGGCCGCAGACAGAAGGTGAGCAACCGTTCCCCGTAACACCAACACGAGGGACGTTGCCAGTACAACCAGTAGGTCTTCCAGAGTCTGGAATTTTTGGAAAGACTCTGCTGATAACCCTAAAAAGGCCATTTGTACCACCTGCCAGGCCAGCATCAGCAGGGGTGACAAAAGTACCAGCCTGACCACCACCACCATGATCAGGCACATGTCAGCAAAGCACCCGACTTTGCAGGGCGAACCCCAGGGTCCACGACCAGTGTCAAGGGGTGTCACCATTGCTTCTTCCACTTTTGTGCATATAACAGAACCCCCTGTTGTGCGTGCAAGGCAATCCCCTGTCCATACTGCATGCAAAGATGCCCCCTCCTCTCAGTCTTCACTTGTTATGGCAGTTTCTCAAAAAACAGCATCAACGTCCACGTCCACGTCCCACCGCAGTGTTCAATTGTCCATATCCCAGACCTTTGAACGAAAACGCAAATTCGCAGCCAACGCCCCACAGGCCATAGTCCTAAATTCGCACATTTCACAACTGCTTGCATTGGAAATGCTGCCTTTTAGGCTGGTGGAGGCGGAATCCTTTCGCAACCTTATGGCGGTGGCCGTCCCTCGATACTCTTTCCCCAGCCAACACTATTTTGCCCGGTGTGCCATTCCCGCATTACACAAGCACGTGCCTCAAAACATCTGCCGAGCCGTCAACAATGCAGTTACTGGGAGAGTCCACCTGACAACGGACACGTGGACAAGTGCTTGTGGCCAGGGACGGTACATCTACCTGACGGCACACTGGGTAAACATAGTGAAGCCGGGACCCAGTCGGACCTTGGAACGGAACACCTCCGCCCCACACAGAGGATTGCGGGCCCTATGTCAGTCAGAGTTGCCCCCACAGTGTACAGCTCCTGCGCATCATCCTCCTCCTCATGTTGAGCCTCCATCTCTGGAAGCACTGCAGTACTGCCTCCGCCAAGCGGCAACAGGCTGTGCTGAAACTCATAAGCTTAGGTGATAAACCTCACACTGCTTGTGAGTTGTGGTCAGCTGTGAAAGAGCAGGCAGATCTGTGGCTGAGACCGCTGAACCTACATCCAGGCATGGTCATGTGTGACAATGGCCGTAACCTGGTGGCGGCTCTGAGGTGAGGCGAGATCACACACGTACCATGCCTGGCTCATGTGCTTAACCTCAAGGTTCAGCGGTTTCTTATATCATACCCCGAGTTGCCAGATCTGCTCGTCAAAGTAAGCCGCCTGTCAGCTCATTTTCGGAAGTCGGCTACAGCTTTCGCCGCCCTTGCTGTGTTGCTGCAGCGTTTGCAGCTTCCGGCACTCTGACTGGTGTGTGATGTTCCCAAACGTTGGAACTCTACCCTCCACATGTTGCTAAGGATTTGTGAGCAGAAGAGAGCAGTTGTGGAGTACCAGCTGCAACAAGGTATTCAGGTCAGACTCCACACATAACACCTCAGGAGTGGACCTGACATATGTACCATCCTGACAAACTTTGAGGAGGCCACCAAGATGGGGAGTGGCGATGACACCATCATTAGTGTCAGCATCCCACTTGTCTGTCTATTGCAATGCTCTCTGCAGAGAATTAAAGAGGAGGCATTGCAGCCAGAGTATGATGAGATGGATCAAGAAGCCATAGCGGGCGATTACACACAGCCCAGCCTCATCTCATCCCAATGTGCATTGGGGGACAATGAGGGAGAGGAGGATGAGGATGAAGAACAGGAGCTGGTATCATGCGCTGCAGACGGTAGTACCTCTACAACTGCCATACCGTCATTTCAGCGTGGGTGGCCTGAGGACAGGGGGGAGGAGGAGGAGGAGGAGGAGAGCATGGTCAGTCGTCATCTTGGTGAGGACACGGAAATCTTGCCCGTTACCAGTCTGGCACGCAGGGCTGACTTTATATTACGCTGCCTTAACCGCGACCCGCGCGTTGTCAAAATGTTGGGTGACAGTCATTACTGGTTGGTGACACTTGTAGACCCCCGCTACAAGGAGAACTTTCACTCTCTTATTCCTGAGGTGGAGAGGTCTGCACAAATGGGGCAGTACCAGAAGGCCCTTGCTGCAGAACTGTCAAAAATATTCCCATCTGAACACGCTAGCGGCAGAGGTCACAGTTCGTTGACCAACCAAAGCGTACAAGCGACAGAGCCACTCCAATCCAGCAGGGGAACACTGTCTGGGACAGTTTTCTCAGACCCTCCCTTTGGACAGACCCTGAGGCGCGGGGTACTCTCCCAAGGAGTGGAAAGTTTCAAAAGATGGTGAGGGAGAACCTTGACGACCGTACCAGCGTCCTCCGTGATTCCTCTGTGCCTTTTAATTATTGGGTATCCAAGCTGGACACTTGGAATGAACTCGCTCTGTACGCCTTGGAGGTCCTGGCCTGCCCTGCCGCAAGCGTGTTATCGGAGCGTGTTTTTAGTGCCGCTGGGGAAATTATAACTGATAAGTGCACTCGCCTGTCAACTGACATTGCTGACAAGCTGACCCTTATCAAAATGAATGAGGGCTGGATTGGGCGAGATTTCTCATCACCACCAAATGACAGCAGAGTAACATAAAGTCAAATCCACTGTGTTATTTCGGGAGGTGTATTCACATGCACCGCTTCACACCCACACATGGGTATATGCTTCCTCATTTCGGCTGTTTTATGTTCTCCTTATCCTCAGCCTCCACCACCACTATACCACCAGGGTGACCGTGGTCCGTGTTGCCATTATTTAGAGTTCCTCCATGCTGATTTTTGTCAGCTTTTGCTTGGAAGGCATAAGCAAAGACTATGGGAGACCTACTCCCCAATAATGGGAATAATATTTTTAAGATGCTGTACTGTATGGCTCTTCCAAGGGGCATTGAAAGCGTCTTCTTATACCACTCTGACCTCCACGTCTCTTGTAAGGGGCATTAAAACCGTCTTGTTATACCACTCTGACCTCCACGTCTTTTCTGAGGGGCATTAAAAGCGTCTTGTTATACCACTCTGACCTCCACGTCTCTTCTGAGGGGCATTAAAAGCATCTTGTTATACCACTCTGACCTCCACGTCTCTTGTAAGGGGCATTAAAACCATCTTGTTATACCACTCTGACCTCCACGTCTCTTCTGAGGGGCATTAAAAGCATCTTGTTATGCCACTCTGACCTCCACATCTCTTCTGAGGGGCATTAAAAGCGTCTTGTTATACCACTCTGACCTCCACGTCTCTTCTGAGGGGCATTAAAAGCGTCTTGTTATACCACTCTGACCTCCACGTCTCTTGTAAGGGGCATTAAAACCGTCTTGTTATGCAACTCTGACCTCCACGTCTCTTCTGAGGGGCATTAAAAGCATCTTGTTATACCACTCTGACATCCATGTCTCCTCTGAGGGGCATTAAAAACATCTTGTTAGGCTACTGGGACCTCCACGACTGTTCGAACAGGCATTGCAATTCCTCATAATTTTTGGAAGCTTTTGCTTGGAAGGCATAAGCAAATACTATGGGAGACCCACTCCCCAATAATGGGACTAATGTTTGTAATATGCTGTACTGCATGGCTCTTGTAAGAGGCATTGCAAGTTTTTCCCTTCTAATTTTTGGAAGCTATGGCTTGGAAGGCATAAGCAAATACTATGGGAGACCGACTCCCCAGTAATGGGATTTATGTTTGTAATATGCTGTACTGCATGGCTCTTGTAAGAGGCATTGCAAGTTGCTCGTCCTAATTTTTGGAAGCTTTTGCTTGGAAGGCATAAGCAAATACTATGGGAGACCCACTCCCCAATAATGGGACTAATGTTTGTAATATGCTGTACTGCATGGCTCTTGTAAGAGGCATTGCAAGTTGCTCCGTCCTAATTTTTGGAAGCTTTTGCTTGGAAGGCATAAGCAAATACTATGGGAGACCCACTCCCCAATAATTGGACTAATGTTTGTAATATGCTGTACTACATCGCTCTTGTAAGAGGCATTGCAAGTTGCTCCATCCTAATTTTTGAAAGCTTTTGCTTGGAAGGCATTAGCAAATCCTATGGGAGACCCACTCCCCAATAATGGGATTTATGTTTGTTATATGCTCTACTGCATGGCTCTTGTAAGGGGCATTGCAAGTTGCTCTGTCCTAATTTTAGGAAGCTTTTTGATTTGGAAGGCATAAGCAAATACTATGGGAGACCCACTCCCCAATAATGGGACTAATGTTTGTAATATGCTGTACTTCATGGCTATTGTAAGAGGCTTTGCAAGTTGCTCCATCCTAATTTTTGGAAGATTTTGCTTGGAAGGCATAAGCAAATACTATGGGAGACCCACTCCCCAATAATGGCACTAATGTTTGTAATATGGCTCTTGTAAGGGGCATTAAAACTGTCTTGTTCAGCTACTGTGACCTCCATGTCTCTTCCACGGGGCATTGATATTGTCTTTTTATTCCACTGCGACCTCCACCACTCTTCCAAGGGGCATTAAAACCATCTTGTTAAGCTACTGTGACCTCCATGTCTCTTCCAAGGGGCATTAAAACCATCTTGCTAAACCACTCTGAACTCCACAGCTCTTCTAAGGGGCATTAAAACCGTCTAGTTAAGCTACTGTGACCTCAACGTCTATTCCACGGGGCATTGATATTGTCTTTTTATTCCACTGCGACCTCCACCACTTTTCCAAGGGGCATTAAAACCATCTTGTTAAGCTACTGTGACCTCCACGTCTCTTCCAAGGGGCATTAAAACCGTCTTGTTAAACCACTCTGAAATCCGCTGCTCTTCCAAGGGGCATTAAAACCATCTTGTTAAGCTACTGTGACCTCCATGTCTCTTCCAAGGGGCATTAAAACCATCTTGTTAAGCTACTGTGACATCCACGCATCTTCTTAAGCCACCCTGAACTCCACAGTAGACATGAGCGTTGTTCGACTCGAATTGTTCGCCAATCTCAAATTCGAGCTGTTTTGGGCGGTGTTCGAGCCGTTCGGCGAACACGAACGATTTGAGAAAAATTCGGCTGTTCGAGGTTATGTTCGATAACTGTTCGTGCACCAAAATCATAACTGGATTTTTTCTCAGTAATGATGAAAATTAATGTTAATACGCAGTTTGAGTGTACAGCGGGGCGGGGGGAGGGGCAGGGGATGGATCTCTGCAGGAATAATGAAGATCTCCATTTTTTTTTCTCTTTCCCGCATTTACAGTGGGGAGGTGCAATCTGTCAGCCTATCAGCAGCGCACACACGGAGCGAAGTGCTTTTTTTCACACAAGCAAGGGCATGTGTCATTGGCAGTGTATGTCACATGTCCTTGCCCTATAAGACCCAGCGAGTTTCCCCGTCGCCACCATTTTCTCACTGCTGCAGCTGCGTGTTAGACGGCACCGCTGTTGCTGTGTGCGCTATACCTTGTTAATTTCAAGCCAATTTTCGCACAAATCTACAGATAGCTTGGGAGTAGGGAATAGTTGTGATTGCAGTCCTTTTAAGGACTAGGTTACAGCATTTCCTATGTCTTTTATCAGGCAGGTCTGTGCTCTTAAATAGATAGATTGTGGGAGTAAAGACTAATTGTAATTGCAGTCCTTTTCAGGACTAGGTTACATCAGTTCCTATCAGTTTTTGCCAGGCAGGTCTGTGCCAGTGCTGTGCAAGTTTTTTTCACAGCATTTGGCTGAATCTAGCAAAGCTAATACTTTTTGGCCTATTGCAGAGTGTGTTAGTCAGTGGAGTAGCCTATCTGTGTTGCAAGATATACCACCTGTGTATAGAATACCAATTTTTTTACTGCACCTAGTGAAGTAAAATCTTTTGGGCATAGCATCATTCTATTAGTCCATCTATACTGACCTCCATCAGGTTGCAAATTGAATATAATTTTTTTCTGCATCTAGCTCTGAAAAAATATTTGGCCTTCTAGCAGTGTGTGGGACTTGGTCTATTAGTCCATCTATACTGACCTCCATCAGGTTGCAAATTAAAAATAATTTTTTTCTGCATCTACCTCTGAAAAAATATTTGGGCTTCTAGCTGTGTGTGGGACTTGTTCTATTAATCCATCTATACTGACCTCCATCAGGTTGCAATCTGAATATATTTCTTTTCTGCATCTACCTCTGAAAAAATATTGGGCTTCTACCTGTGTGTGGGACTTGTTCTATTAATCCATCTATACAGACCTCCATCAGGTTGCAAACTGAATATATTTTTTTCTGCATCTAGCTCTGACAAAATATTTGGGCTTCTAGCAGTGTGTGGGACTTGTTCTATTAGTCCATCTATACTGACCTCCATCAGGTTGCAAACTGAATATAATTTTTTTCTGCATCTAGCTCTGAAAAAATATTTGGCCTTTTAGCAGTGTGTGGGACTTTCTCTATTAGTCCATCTATACTGACCTCCATCAGGTTGCAAATTAAAAATATTTTTTAGTCTGCATCTAGCTCTGAAAAACTATTTGGCCTTCTAGCAGTGTGTGGGACTTTCTCTATTAGTCCATCTATACTGACCTCCATCAGGTGGCAAACTGAATATAATTTTTTTCTGCATCTAGGTCTGAAAAAATATTTGGCCTTCTAGCAGTGTGTGGGACTTTCTCTATTAGTCCATCTATACTGACCTCCATCAGGTTGCAAATTAAAAATAATTTTTTGTCTGCATCTAGCTCTGAAAAACTATTTGGCCTTCTAGCAGTGTGTGGGACTTTCTCTATTAGTCCATCTATACTGACCTCCATCAGGTTGCAAACTGAATATATTTTTTTTCTGCATCTACCTCTGAAAAAATATTTGGGCTTCTAGCTGTGTGTGGGACTTGTTCTATTAGTCCATCTATACTGACCTCCATCAGGATGCAAATTGAATATAATTTTTTTTTGCATCTAACCCAGCCAACAGTTTTGGCCTAATACCACAATTTGGCCACTCAGCTCTGCTCGTTTCCCATCCATTGTTTTTTTGTGCAAACAACTCCAGAGTTGTGAATTAGTTAACCACCAAAATGAGTGGAAAAAGGCCTGCTGCTGGTGGATAGGGGAATAGGCGTGTTGGGAAGGGGAAAAAAGGTTGTGTCCGTGGGGTAGGTGTTAAAGCAACAGTAACATCTGCAGAAGAAAGACCATCTTCCAGCCAAACTAAAATGTCTACTTCTTTTAGCGGACAATGTGATAAGATCCCTTTCTTACGGCCACGCCAATCGCTACAAATTCCAGATGAGGCACAAAAACAGCAGGTGCTTCAACGGATATCAAGTGCTCCTTTAAGTGGGCTCTCCTCCACATCAACTTCAACATCACAAATACTCCAGTCCTCAAAGGTGTCACCCCAATCGCACTTGCTTCCTCACAGCTCCCAAATCTCCAGCTGCCCGTCTGAGTATGAGGTAGAACAGATGGTTGAGTCTGCAGAGCTGTTTACTCATACTATAGCCTAGGAATCAGAGGTCGACTCCAGTGCTTCTGTGAATCCAGACGAGGAAATGATCTGCACTGATGCCCAGAATCTTTATGAGTCGGATCCAGGACCAGACGCAGAAGGTTCTGACCATAATGTAGACCCTCATTCCCAAACTGTAACTCCTGTTGGTGGAGACAATGAGGAAGATGATGATGAGACTCAAATACCTGATTGGAGCGACAACTTTAGTTTTTTGTCAGGGCAGGAACAGGTTGGCTCTGAGGACGACGGGTGTGATAACGCACAGGGTGATGATGTTGAGGTTGGAGATCCCACTTACTGTCAACCCACAGTCAGCCAAGAGATGAGGTCAGCAGAGGAGGTGGAGGAAGATGCCAGTGACGACGAGGTCAGGTTGCGCCTTCCTGGACAGAGATGTAGTACTGGAAGCACGTCAACAACTGCATCCTCAAACACAACTCTGCCTCTCACCACAAGTCGTGGTGCCTCTTCAGGTCGCATGGGTGCTAAGCCTTGCATAGCCTGGGCATTTTTTCAGATCGATAAAGATGACCCAACTCGTGTTATCTGTAACATTTGTCAGCAAAAGCTAAGTAGAGGCCAAAAAATACATAGTTTGAGTACTTCATGCATGAACCGGCACATGGACATGAAGCATAAGTTGCAGTGGGAAGCTCAGTGTGCTACAATGCGGCCTAGCCGGCCGGGCCAACCACCGTCTGCCATATCTTGTGCATCCGCGGCCTCTTCATCCTCTGTGACTGGGGGGACAGCAGTCACACCTGTTTTGGGGCGCAGACCTGCCACCTCTTTACCCGCAACAGCCAGCATGATTGGCAGGTCATCATTTTCTTTGGAGGTGGTAACACCAGCTGGTGTTGAGCGCTGTCCGACATCGATAGCACCACCTTTGGATCAAGGCAACCTAACATGTCCGCCTGCATCTTCCTCACAGACCGGCAGTTTGCCGGGGACACCCTTATCAACCCCGTCTAAGCACAATAGCCAGCCCTCGGTCCCTCAGATGTGGACAAGTAAAAGACCATTTCCTCCTAGCCATGAGAAAGCTAAGAGGTTGAATTTCACCATCTGCAAGCTCTTGGCTACAGAAATGCTGCCTTTCCGCCTGGTGGACACAGAGGATTTTCGAGACCTTATGTCCGTCGCAGTGCCCCAGTACCAGATGCCCAGTCGGCACTACTTCTCAAAGAAAGGTGTGCCTGCGCTCCACCAGCATGTCGCACACAACATCACCGCTTCTTTGAGAAACTCTGTGTGAGACAGGGTGCATTTCTCCACAGACACTTGGACGAGTAGGCATGGACAGGGGCGTTACATGTCGCTGACTGGGCACTGGGTAACTATGGTGACAGCAGGACAAGGGTCTGCTGTCCAAGTCTTGCCGTCCCCACGAGTTGTGCGTCAATTCTCTTTATGTCAAAGTTCCTCCACTGCTTCTGCCTCCTCAACCTCCTCTCGGTCTTCCACCTGCACCCGAAGCCTGTCTGGTCATGCCACAAGCTTTCTAACTGCGCAGAAGGGATCTTGCACACCTCCCTACTATGCTGGCAGTAGGGCTCAACGTCATCAGGGGGTTTTTTCTTTGAAATGTCTGGGAAATGTGAGTCACACAGCTGAGGAGTTGTGGTCAGCTCTGGAGAACCAATTTCATGAATGGTTGTCTCCACTGGACCTGAAACCAGGGAAGGCCGTGTGCGACAATGCTGCAAATCTGGGTGCGGCCCTTCGCCGGGGCAATGTCACACACGTGCCTTGTATGGCTCACGTGTTGAACCTGGTTGTCCAGCAATTTTTAGCCCACTATCCCAGACTAGATGGCCTTCTGCAGAGGGCAGGGTCGCTGTGTGCTCACTTCCGCCGTTCGCATCCCGCAGCTCAGCGACTTACATCTCTACAGAAGTCGTTGGGCCTGCCACTTCACCGGCTAAAATGCGATGTGCCTACCCGGTGGAATTCAACTCTGCACATGTTGCAGCGACTGTGGCAGCACCGACAAGCCCTGGTGCAATACGTTCTGACGTATAGCCTGGGCCAACGAGATCCAGAGGTGGGGCAAATCACGCTGGAGGAGTGGTCTCAGATCAGGGACCTATGCACCCTTCTGCACAGTTTTGAAATGGCGACGAAGCTGTTTAGTGCTAACGATGCCATTATCAGCATGACTATTCCGGTGATTTACATGCTGGAGCACATGTTAAACAGAATTCGGAGTCAGGTGGTGGCACAAGAGGATGTGGAGGAAGAAGAGGAGGAGGAGTTGTATGCGGAAGGGCTAACATCTGCAAGGTCCAGACGGTCGGCAGCACCAAGGCAGCAGGGTGGGGGAGATGGTTTTACCAGGGCGCATGGTAGCAGCCAAACTAGTGAGGAAGGTGCAGGAGCCCAGGAAGAAGTGGAGGACGAACTGATGGAAGACTCATCAGATGAGGGAGACCTTGATCACATTTCTGTTGTGTGAGGTTGGGGGGAGAGGACAGAGGAAGGAAGCATGATTGTTACCTCGCCACCAACACAACAGGGACTTGGTGCTCCTGGATGCGCAACACACATGAGTGCCTTCTTGCTGCACTACCTGCAACATGACCCTCGAATTGTGAGAATTAGAAATAATCCTGACTACTGGGTTGCCACACTGTTAGATCCCCGGTACAAAAGTAAATTTGCCAAAATTATTCCTGCCATAGAAAGGCATGCACGCATGCAGGAGTATCAGCAGAGACTGTTGCAGAATCTTACATGTGCTTTTCCACAAAACACCAGTGGTGCACGTAGTGAATCTCACAGTTCCAACTTGCCAACCGTGGGACCGTCAAGTGTTCAGCACTCAAACTGTAACAGAACCACAGTATCTGCTGGTAACATCATTTTTGCGGAATCATTTCACCACTTTTTTAGCCCATCCTTTGCAAGGCCACAGGAGACAAGAAGTCTGACACATAGTCAATTCCTAGAGACGATGGTACAGGAGTATCTCCAAGTAAACATTGAAGCCATGACTGTGTCACTGGACCCTTGCTCTTTTTGGGCTTCCAATCTGGATAAATGGCCGGAGCTAGCCACTTACGCCTTGGAGATCTTGTCATGCCCCGCAGCCAGCGTTCTGTCTGAACGTGTGTTCAGAGCTGCTGGTGGTGTGCTGACAGATAAGCTCACGCGGCTCTCCACTGATAATGTAGACAGACTCACATTCATAAAGATGAACAAATCATGGATCCGAAACGATTTTCTACCCCTGTGTCATCCTGGGGAGAGTAAAAGCTTGATGATTGGTTAAAATCACCTTACCAACCGTTTTAAGCTTTCAAATTACTAAACATGTTTATCTGTATCTTGGCTGGAAAATAATTTGGGCTTTGTAGCAGTGTGCAGCACTGATTCTATTAGGCCATCTATAATAAGCTCCACCAGATTTAAAATTACTAATCATGTTTATCTGTATCTTGGCTGGAAAATAATTTGGGCTTTGTAGCAGTGTGCAGCACTGATCCTATTAGGCCATCTATACTAAGCTCCACCAGATTTAAAATTAATAATAATTTTTAGCTGCATCTAGCCCGGAAAATAATTTTGGGGCTCCGAGATGCGCAAGACACATAAGTGCCTTCTTGCTGCACTACCTGCAACATGACCCTCATATTGTCAGAATTCGAAGTAATCATGACTACTGGGTTGCCACACTCTTAGATCCCCCAAACTTTTCGATCAACTTTTTCATTTTAATAAAGACCAAAAAAATTGTCATTTTTGAAATTATAAGCATTAGCAGGTTATTAGAAACTGAAATCAAACAGTTTTCAACTCAAAACTTTATTCTAGGTGATGTTACATTTTCACATAGGACCCCTTGTTCGAAAGGAGCTTCTGAACTCTCTCGTCCATTGAATTTGTCAGGTTTTGGATGGTTTCTGCTTCAATTGTTTTGCATGAGGACAGAATACCCTCCCAGAGCTGTTGCTTAGATGTGAACTGCCTCCCGCCATCATAGACACTCCTTTTGATGATGCTCCAGAGGTTCTGAATGGGGTAGAGGTCAGGGGAGCATGGGGGTCACACCATAAGTTTGTCCCCTTTTATGCCCATATCAGCCAGAGATGCAGATGTTTTATGTGCAGCATGAGATGGTGCATTATCATGCAAAAAAATGATCTTGCTGTGAAATACACGGTTCTTCTTCTTGAACCATGGCAGGAAGTGCTGTTTGAGAAAATCCACATACATTATGGAGTTCATCTTTAGCGCCTTCAGGGATCCTAAAGGGGCCGACAATCTCTCTCCCCATGATTCCAGCCCAAAACATTACTCCACCTCCTCCTTGTTGGCGCTGTAGCCGTGTTTGCGTGGGGTGTCCATCAACCAGCCATCCTCCACTCCATTCATCTGGACCATCGAGCGCTGCACGGCACTCATCCGTGAACAAAACAGTTTTGAAATCAGTCTTCATGTAATGTTTGGCCCACTGGAGCCGTTTCTGCTTGTGTGAAGTGGATAGAGGAGGTCGACAGGATGGCGCATGCACAGCTGCAAACCTCTGAAGGACCCTGCATCTTGTTGTTCGGGGGACGTTGGAGGCACAAGCAGCTTCAAAAACTTGTCTGCTGCTATGACAAGGCTTTTTTGCCGCTGCTCTTTCAACCTGACGTAATTGCCTGTAGGAAAGAGTCCTCAATTTGCCCTTATCAGCACGCACACGTGTGTACTGTGAATCAGCTACATACTTCTTGATTGCCAAGACACTTCATCCTGATCATCGCACAATGTTGATTGTAGTCATGCCTTGACCTAAACACTCCACAATTTGTTGCTTCTCAGCAGCCGACACATCCTTTTTCTTTCCCATTTTGGCAGAAAATGTAGGCTGCTGAATAATGTGAGACAGCCTTCTTAAGTAGTCTTGCCTTTCATTGGACACACCTGCCAAACTAATTAGCACAGGTGTCTGCAATTGCTTACAGTGATATAAAGAGCCCTGACACACATCACCATCAATGAGTTTAACTGACAAACAAATTCTTCCCTTATCACTCCTAAACACTTTTTGCATAATAATTTGGAACACAGTGTACATGTGCTTTTCCACAAAACACCAGTGGTTCACGTAGTGAATCTTACAGTTCTAACTTGCCAACCGTGGTCTGTATGGAGTTGTTCAATAAAGGGCCCAAAATTAAGATAACATAGATGGGAGAGGTCTCTATGAATAGGAATTCCTAAGTATTTGATACCCTGTGAGGGCCAGGCAAAGGGAAAGTTGGACTGGATGGAATCCTATATGGATTTGGGGAGGGAGACATCGAGGGCCTCAGACTTCGCTGCATTGATTTTAAAATTTGACCATTTAACAAAGTGATCTATTTCAGCCATAACAGCAGGGATGGATATATGTGATTGAGTGATATATACTAGGACATCATCAGCAAATAGAGAGCACTTGTACTCGGTGCCTCCCACCTCAATCCACCTAATATTGGGGTTATGGCGAATTGATGAGATCAGGTGCTCCGTCACTAGGATGTATAAGAGAGGGGACAGAGGACATCCCTGCCTTGTCCCATTGGTGATTGTGAAAAGTGATGAAAATGTTCTGATGCACCCCCTGGGCCTTGGGACACCCGGAGCCGGACCCTTTTTGGTGGATGCTGGTGGTTGTAGTCTTCGTGGCGGCGACCCGGTTCCGTGGCTCAGGGTGGTCAAACCAGTGGCGGAACTATTTATGTGGTTTTGATCTTTAAATGTCCGACTACGCCACCCGTGGATTGCGGTCAGAGTGAACCGCCGCTGCAGGGCAGACCGCTGAGGCTGGTGTTGTGGGTGCAGCAGAGCGTAGCATAAGTATAGCCTCAGGGCAGTGTATGCGGAGGATGGGGGTGATGGTGATGAATTTTCCCACGCTGTCAGTGACGTGCATGAGGTGAGCTGAGTTCATTGGACATGACCTCACCTCATGTATGTCACTGACAGCGTGGGAGAATTCTCACGCTGAAGCGCTGAGTGCAGGAGAATTTTCCCACGCTGTCAGTGACGTGCATGAGGTGAGCTGAGTTCATTGGACATGAACTCGGCTCATCTGGATGACGTCACAGAGAGACACTGAGGAGCGCAAGCAAGCCTGCGCTTCTCAGCGTCTGCGGGATGACAGGCTGGATGGCAGCGTTCTGCTGCGGTCCAGCCTGTCATCTCGATGTAGCAGAGCTGAAGCTGTCGTGGGAACCATGGAAAGGTAAGGATGAGGTTGCTTTATTATTTTACTTTTATTGCAGGAGATCGTTGGCTTCAGCTGGAATGGGCGTGATGGTAAGTATGGTTTAATTTAGAACAATAAAGAATTGTGTGTTTATTTCAATTAAAGGACTTTATTCTGGGTGTTGTGTTTCTTTTAACTTTGACTATGGGGTTAGTAATGAGGGTGTCTTATAGACGCCTCTCCATTACTAACCTGGGCTTGATGTCAGCTGGCATTATAAGCTGACATCAACCCCAACCCTATTACCCCCTGCCACCGCACCAGGGCAGCGTGGAAGAGCGAGGCTAAGTGCCAGAATTGGCGCATCCTATGGATGCGCCATTTCTGGGGCGGCTGACGGCTGGTGTTTCTAGCCTGGGAGGGGGCCAATATTCATGGCTCCCTTCCTGGGCTATTAATATCAGCCCCCAGCTGTCTGCCTAGCCTTTGCTAGCTATTAAATTAGGGGGGACCCCACGTCATTTTTTTGGGGGGGTTCCCCCATTTTAATAGCTAGTAAAGGCTAGGTATTCAGCTGGGGGCTGATATTAGTAGCCTGGGAAGCTCCGTGGGTATTACCCCCTTCCCAGGCTTCAAACATTTGCCCCAGCTGTCTGCTTAACCTCCGCTAGAGCCTAAAATTAAGGGGAACCCCACGCCAATTTTTTTTTAAATAAATCCTTTATTTTAACACTAAATGACAAGTACAGTAAGCAACACTGTCACTGTACTTCATATATATGTGACTGACATGTTTCTATCTATCTAATCTATGTGTGATTCTCTATTCTTTCTATTCTAAATTGTCGGGTACAGATGCTGAATTGCCGGCCGGCTTTTTTAAAGAGACGGTGCATGAAAACACTATTATTTTTTTAAATAAATCCTTTACACTAAATGACAAGTACAGTAAGCAACACTGTCACTGTACTTCTTATATATGTGGCTGACATGTTTCTATCTATCTAATCTATGTGTGAAGCTCTATTCTGTCTGTTATAAATTGTCGGGTACCGCTGCTGAATTGCCGGCCGGCTTTTTTTAAGAGACGGTGCACGAAAACACTAATATTTTTTTTAATAAATCCTTTACACTAAATGACAAGTACAGTAAGCAACACTGTCACTGTACTTCATATATATGTGACTGACATGTTTCTATCTATCTAATCTATGTGTGAAGCTCTATTCTTTCTGTTGTAAATTGTCGGGTACCGGTGAATGCCGCTGATGAATTGCCGGCTTTTCATGTCATTCTACATTATTCTTAGTTGTTTTACTTCATGTAGAATTAACCTACAAGGAAAGAAAGGGTTTATTTTCATTCCGATATTTGTGTCCCATTGACTTGCATTGGTTTCCGGTATCGGAATCGGCGATATCCGATACTTTTTGGGTATCGGCCCGATCCAATCCGATACGATATTTCCTGATATCGGAAGGTATCGCTCAACACTAGTAATAATATTATCAGACATTTTCTCATTTTTGCCTGTCATAATCTCACCTTGGAGCTGTGCTGTATGCTCAGTATCCAGAGCCTCAACTATTAAACAGCGCGCTTGTGGTGTGTTGCTAGTGTCTGCCAAGATGGGTTTCCCCAAGTGCAGGGACATTTCCTGAGCTGGTAAGTAGCCCGACTTCTGAATGACAATGGCGCTGCCCGTTCTATCGCTGCCACGGCACTCCGTGTCATTAACCCCTTAAGCCCCGCGGGTGGTTTGCACGTTAATGACCGGGCCAATTTTTACAATTCTGACCACTGTCAATTTATGAGGTAATTACTCTGGAACTCTTCAACGGATCCTCCTGATTCTGAGAATGTTTTTTCGTGACATATTGTACTTCATGATTGTGGAAAAATTTCTTCGATATCACTTGCGTTTATTTGTGAAAAAAATGGAAATTTGGCGAAAATTTTGAAAATTTTTGCAATTTTCAAAATTTGAATTTTTAAGCCCTGAAATCAGAGCGATATGTCACACAAAAGAGTTAATAAATAACATTTCCCACATGTCTACTTTACATCAGCACAATTTTGGAACCAAAATTTTTTTTTGTTAGGGAGCTATAAGGGTTAAAAGTTGACCAGCGATTTCTCATTTTTCCAACAAAATTTACAAAACCATTTTTTTAGGGACCACATCACATTTGAAGTCACTTGGAGAGGTCTTTATGACAGAAAATACCCAAAAGTGACACCATTCTAAAAACTGCACCCCTCAAGGTGCTCAAAACCACATTCAAGAACTTTATTAACCCTTCAGGTGCTTCACAGGAATTTTTTGAATGTGGAAGAAAAAAATGAACATTTAACTTTTTTCACAAAAATGTTACTTTAGACCCAATTTTTTTTAATTTCACAGGGGTAACAAGAAAAAATGGACCCCAAAATTTGTTGTGCAATTTCCCCTGGGCACGCAGATACCTAATAATTGGGGAAGAAACACTGTTTGGGCGCATGGCAGGGCTCGGAAGGGAAGGAGCGCCATTTGACTTTTTGATTGTAAAATTTGCTTGAATAATTAGCGGACGCCATGTTGTGTTTGGAGAGCCCCTGTGTGCCCAAACATTGGAGCTCCCCCACAAGTGACCCCATTTTGGAAACTAGACCCCCCAAGGCACCTTTATAGATGCATAGTGAGCACTTGGAACCCCCAGGTGCTTCACAAATTGATTCGTAAAAATGAAAAAGTGAAAAAAAAAAACTTTTTCATTTTTACGAATCAATTTGTGAAGCACCTAGGGGTTCCAAGTGCTCACTATGCATCTAGAAAGGTGCCTTGGGGGGTCTAGTTTCCAAAATGGGGTCACTTGTGGGGGAGCTCCAATGTTTGGGCACACAGGGACTCTCTAAATGCAACATTGTATCCGCTAACAAATTGAATGGAAAATCGGCTCAAATTGTTAGCGGACACCACATTGCATTTGGAGAGCCCCTCTGTGCCCAAACTTTGGAGCTCCCCCACAAGTGACCCCATTTTGGAAACTAAACCCGCAAGGCACCTTTCTAGATGCATAGTGAGCACTTGGTACCCCCAGGTGCTTCACAAATTGATTCGTAAAAATGAAAAAGTGAAAAAAAAACACTTTTTCATTTTTACGAATCAATTTGTGAAGCACCTAGGGGTTCCAAGTGCTCACTATGCATCTAGATAGGTGCCTTGGGGGGTCTAGTTTCCAAAATGGGGTCACTTGTGGGGGAGCTCCAATGTTTGGGCACACAGGGACTCTCTAAATGCAACATGGTATCCGCTAACAAATTGAATGGAAAATCGGCTCAAATTGTTAGCGGACACCACATTGCGTTTGGAGAGCCCCTCTGTGCCCAATCTTTGGATCTCCCCCACAAGTGACCCCATTTTGGAAACTAGACCCCCCAAGGCACTTTTCTAGATGCATAGTGAGCACTTGGAACCCCCAGGTGCTTCACAAATTGATTTGTAATAATGAAAAAGTGATAAAAAAAAAACTTTTTCATTTTTATGAATTAATTTGTGAAGCACCTGGGGTTCCAAGTGCTCACTATGCATCTAGATAGGTGCCTTGGGGGGTCAAGTTTCCAAAATGGGGTCACTTGTGGGGGAGCTCCAAAGTTTGGGCACACAGGGGCTCTCCAAACGCAATGTGGTGTCCGCTAACAATTTGAGCCGATTTTCCATTCAATTTTTTAGCGGATACCATGTTGCATTTAGAGAGTCCCTGTGTGCCCAAACATTGGAGCTCCCCCACAAGTGACCCCATTTTGGAAACTAGACCCCCCAAGGCACCTTTCTAGATGCATAGTGAGCACTTGGAACCCCCAGGTGCTTCACAAATTGATTCGTAAAAATGAAAAAGTGAAAAAAAAAACACTTTTTCATTTTTATGAATCAATTTGTGAAGCACCTGGGGGTTCCAAGTGCTCACTATGAATCTAGATAGGTGCCTTGGGGGGTCTAGTTTCCAAAATGGGGTCACTTGTGGGGGAGCTCCAATGTTTGGGCACACAGGGACTCTCCAAATGCAACATGATATCCGCTAACAAATTGAGCCGACAATTTGTTAGCGGATATCATGTTGCATTTGGAGAGTCCCTGTGTGCCCAAACATTAGAGCTCCCCCACAAGTGACCCCATTTTGGAAACTAGACCCCCCAAGGCACCTATCTAGATTCATAGTGAGCACTTGGAACCCCAGGTGCTTCACAAATTGATTCATAAAAATGAAAAAGTGTTTTTTTTTTCACTTTTTCATTTTTACGAATCAATTTGTGAAGCACCTGGGGGTTCCAAGTGCTCACTATGCATCTAGATAGGTGCCTTGGGGGGTCTAGTTTCCAAAATGGGGTAACTTGTGGGGGAGCTCCAATGTTTGGGCACACAGGGGCTCTCCAAACGCAACATGGCGTCCGCTAACAATTTGAGCCGATTTTCCATTCAATTTGTTAGCGGACACCATGTCGCGTTTGGAGAGCCCGTGATGTGCCTAAACAGTGGAGCTCCCCCACAAGTGTCCCCATTTTGGAAACTATACCCCTCAAGGATTTTATTAAGGTGTATAGTGAACATTTTGAACCCAGAGGTACGGCACAGAATTTGTTTACATTAGGTCATCATATTGAATAAGTTGTCATTATTCTTGAGCGCAAGTGCTCGCTACTTGAGTTTGCATCGGGTACTCAGGTATGCACCATGTACAGCGTGTGCTTGAGTGACATGCTCGAGTCCCTGCTCCGCATGTTTCACGGTTATTAGACACCCAAAAAAAAACATGCGGGGATCGCTTGTGCATGGCAGGCAATCCCCGTAAAGTTTTTTGGCCGCGAAGCATATGGGGCAGAGACTCGAGCATGTCACTCAAATACCCACGATACTCAATGCATACCAGAGCACCCGATGCAAACTCAAGTAGCGAGCACTTGCTCTCAACACTAGTCGCCATATCGTCATCTTTTTTTCTTACTTTTGAAAAAAATCCCAACCCCAGCCCTAACCCTAGCACAACCCTAACCCTAGCACA
Source organism: Phyllobates terribilis (assembly GCF_046119375.1). Classification (NCBI taxonomy): domain Eukaryota; kingdom Metazoa; phylum Chordata; class Amphibia; order Anura; family Dendrobatidae; genus Phyllobates; species Phyllobates terribilis. Next base: position 342,897,898 of record NW_027362769.1, on the reverse strand, counting down.
ACCCTAACCCTAGCACAACCCTAACCCTAGCACAACCCTAGCCCCAGCACAACCCTAGCCCCAGCACAACCCTAGCCCCAGCACAACCCTAGCCCCAGCACAACCCTAGCCCCAAACCCAGCCCTAACCCTAGCCCAATCCTAACCCAAGAGTTTATTTTTGAAGCCGTTCCTTGTGCGGTATAAGTGATTAGACGACTTTATTCTTCGGGTCGGTGTGATTACAGCAATGCCAGAATCATATGGGGTTTTTATGACTGACAGCTGTCACACACTAAAAGACGCATTTTTTGTAAAATCTAGTTTTTGCATCGCCATATTTTGAGAGCTATAATTTTTCCAGATTTTGTCAGACAGTCATGTGACGGCTCATTTTTCGCGGGATGACTTGACGTTGTTATTGGTGCCATTTTCAGGCACGTGACATTTTTTAATCGCTTTCTATTCCGATTTTTGGGAGGCAGAATAAACAAAAAACAACAATTCAGGAATTGTTTTTTTTTTTTTTTATTCTGTTCCGCGTGTGGTAAAATTGATGAGGTAGCTTTATTCTTCGGGTCAGTACGTTTACAGCGGTACCACATTTGTATCATTTTTCTATGTTTTGGCGCTTATACACAATAAAAGCTATTTTATAGAAAAAAATATTTTTTAGCATCGCTTTATTCTGAGAGCTATAACTTTTTTATTTTTCGGCTGATGGAGCTGTATGGCAGCTTGTTTTTTGCGGGACGAGATGATGTTTTCAGCGGTATCATTTTTATTTATATGCGTCTTTTTGATCGCGTGTTATTCCACTTTTTGTTTGGCGGTATGGTGATAAAGCATTGTTTTTTGCTTCGTTTTTTTTTTTTTACCGTGTTCACTGAAGGGGTTAACTAGTGGGACAGTTTTATAGGTCAGGTTGTTCCGGACGCGGCGATACCAAATATGTGTACTTTTATTGTTTTTTTTTTATTTTTTTTATAATAATATTTATTGATGGGTACATTATATTTTTATTTTTGGTGTATTATTTTTTTTATTTTTTTATAATATTTTTGCACTTTTTTTTTTTTTTTTCACTTTCAGACAGTTTATACTCTTTATTACTTTGTCCCACTCTGGGACTTTCACTTTTTTTTTCTGATCGCCTGCATGGCACAGGAATGGAGCACCATCCCTATGCCATGAAGGCTGTTAGAAGTGCACAGTGTGAAGATTGCTTGGAGATGCACTGCGCATGTCCAAGCAATCTTCCTGCTCTCTGGTGACCCGGATGTTGTCATGACGACATCGGGTCGTCATGGCAACACCCGGGAAGCCTCTGCAAACTGCGCTGGAAGCCGGAAGAGGAGGTGAGTATCGGCGATCACCTCCCCTTGCCCCCGCAATGCCGCGATCGATTTCGATCGACTTCGATCGCAGCATAGCGGGGGTTAATGTGCTGGGAGCGGTGCAGGACCGCTCCCTGCACATAGTACCGGGTGTCAGCTGTGACAATCAGCTGACACCCGGCGGCGATCGCGCCCGCACAGCCTGTGTGCGCGCGCGATCGCGATGACGTACTAATACGGGTCTGGGTCTTAAGTCCCAGGGCACAGACGCGTATTGGTATGTCAGATGTTGTTAAGGGGTTAATGAAGCATGCGGTGCTGCGCTGAGGTAAAGGGAGTTTACTCGTTGCTGCTGCTTAAGTGATTCCTGTCAGCGATGGGCTTTTTCTTCCTACTGTAAGTTCCTTTCTTTTTACCTCAGGTAGAGGTGGAGGTACCATTGGACCTTGATGGAGGGGTACAGAGGTGGGTCCAGGAGTAGGTTGAAGGTCCATGGTACTTCTTTTGGAAGTTGCTATCTTATGAAGAGAGAAGGTACTCACTGAGGTAATTGATTTCAGCATGGAGGATGTCAGTGAAACAGGCTTGTTTTCATTCTTCCAGTTGAACGGCATATTTATGTCCAGGAATATCCAAATGAGTCTAGATTTTCCCAAAAGAATCCAGGGAGGGTATTGAAGGTCTTAGGTACAATATGGCAGGTCCAGGTCTTCTTTTGTCGCTTTATGAAGTCATTCCAGGCTTGGTACAAGCAGAGCTTTAGCAGAGTGTGACCATACTCCTGCACTCTCAGGCTACGCCCCCATAAGGACTTTTTTATACACTCACTTTCAGGATGAGGTAACCCTGCAAATACACATCAGTTAAAGTTGAATGTGACAGGTTCAGTGGAACAATATTGCCAAACCTTTGCATTTTATGTATTACTGCATCAGTATAAGGCATTTTCTTCTGATCTTTAACTGTTGGTAGCAGTCCTGGTTTAATATGTTTTAATTTTATCCTGTACCCTTTTTGTAAAGCAAAACAAAACACATTTTTTTACTTTTTCAACCAGTTCAACAATGCTAAAGCAATTTAATCAATAGATAATAGGCTTTTATTACAACTCCTACAAAAGACAAAAAATATATCACATACCCTACCATCATTATATATAAATGTAAAGCAAAGTTGCATATGAAATATAGGGTACTTAGTGAACTATTTTTGATCAAAAAAAGTATACAAGCCGTTCAACCAGCGACAAGGTGACCCTAATTGGGACGGTCCTACACTGTCTATATTAAAAACCTTACTGTATATCAGAGTTGCTAGTGTGAACATGCTCTAATTTCTTGCATGTGTACCATCTTAGACCTCAGTTCACATTGCTTGGTTTTTTGTCTTGTTTGCATTCTGTGCAAATTAGGGGCATGGCATCCCCCTTGTTGAGCTGGTCAGTATATATGTAGCTTACCACGGGCTTAGGTGGTCTGATATTGTGACCCGGTTCTATTTGTCTACCCTTTTATATGCATTACTTCAACTCTGATATACAGTAAGGTTTTTAATCTAGACAGTATAGGACCGTCCCAATTAGGGTCACCTTGTCGCTAGTGGGACGGCTTGTATACTTTTTTTGATCAAAAATAGTTCACTAAGTACCCTATATTTCATATGCAACTTTGCTTTACATTTATATATAATGATGGTAGGGTATGTGATATATTTTTTGTCTTTTGTAGGTTTTGCATCTTTTTGCTAGTGTGAACATGCTCTTATTTCTTGCATGTGTACCATCTTAGACCTCAGTTCACATTGCTTGGTTTTTTATTACAACTCTTACGTTCAGTACTAGGGGTAACTGAATCAAGTATAGGCTGCCAATTGATTTAGCATCACCATATACCTACCTTCTTGTTATTTCTTGCCTCTCCTGACCTTTTTTTTTTCTTTATTTTATCTGCTGTAACTATGTATGTTTACTTATTAAATATATACAATAAAATTATGATTATAGCAATCCATTATATATAATAGTTTAAATAGTAACAAAAATAGTCTACACAGTCTAAAATCATTTCAGTTTTAACTGAATGTACTCAATAACCACAAATGCCTAATTCTTAACTAGAACAAGCATCTATTGTCATCTGTCATCTGAATTCTTAATGGAGTGCACTTAAGTTTATTTTTTAGTGGTTTTATTATGCCAGAATTTGGAATGAACAACATTATATAAATCCATTTTAAGGCAAAAGGACACCACGAAGACAAAAGAGACCTTGCCCCAAAGTTATTAAAAAGTCCCAATCAGCTGATGGAGATAACAAAATATTCCAGTCACTGAATATTCTTTAGGGCAACATTATGTAAATCATCTGTTCAGAGTAAGAAATCTTCAAAAAGGAAAGCACCATTAACCCTTTCGCAACCCTGGGATTTTCCGTTTTTGTTTTTTCGTTTTTTGCTCCCCTTGTTCCCAGAGTCATAGCGTTTTTATTTTTTGGTCAATATGGCCGTGTGAGGGCTTATTTTTTGCGGGACGAGTTCTACTTTTCAATGCATTACTAGTTTTACCATATAGTTTACGGGAAAACGGGAGAAAATTCCAAGTGCGGTGAAATTGCAAAAAAAGTGCAATACCACAGTTGTTTTTTATTTTGTTTTCTTACCACGCTCACAGAATGTTAAAATTGACCTGACATTCTTATTCTTCAGGTCATTCTGAGTTCATAAACACCAAACATGTATAAGTTCTTTTTTGTTTAAGTGGTGAAAAAAAAATCCAAAATTTGGTAAAAAAAAAGAAAGCGCCATTTTCCGAGACCTGTAGCGTCTCCATTTTTCGGGATCTTGGGCTGGGTGAGGGCTTATTTTTTGCGCACCGTGCTGACATTTTTACTAATACCATTTTTGGGTAGATACGATGTTTTGATCGCCCGTTATTGCATTTTATTGCAATTTTGTGGCGACCAAAAAACGTATTTCTGGCGTTTAGAATTTTTTTCTCGTTACGCCGTTTACCAATCGGATTAATCCTTTTCTCATATTGATAGATCAGGCAATTCTGAATGCGGAGATACCAAATATGTGTATGTAGGTTTTTTTTTTATTATTTTATTTTGAATGGGGCGAAAGGGGGGTGATTTAAACTTTTATATTTTTTTAATTTTTTTAATATTTTTAAAAACTTTTTTTTCACTTTTTGCTTGCTTCTATAGTCTCCGTAGGAGACTAGTAGCAGCACTTGTCTAATCGCCTCTGCTACATAGAGGTGATGAGCAGATCACCTCTATGTAGTAGAAATGCTCCTGTGCTATGTGCGCCGACCACTAGGTGGTGCTCATAGCGACCAGCTCATGACAACCATAGGCATGGGGAGCACTGAATATTCATGCTCCTTAATAGCAGCACACAGCATATCAGCAGCGCGTCTCCTGCTACTGCTGGGCGATTGCGTGTGCACCCCCATGGGCGTGGGGAGGGGGTGAATATTCATGCTCTTTAACAGCGGGCACACGCGATCGCCCGGCAGCAGCAGGAGCAGTGCTGCGGCTACGCTGTGTGCCAGATATTAAGGAGCATGAAGTCACTGCTCCCTGCGCACACACCCGGCGTGGGGAGCAGTGACTACCGGCAGCTGATCTCTTCTAGTTAGCCGCGCATGGCAGTGACGTTATGCGCGGCTCACATGTAGGATGCAGCGTTGGAGGAAAGAGAAGAAAGGTGAGTAGGAGTGTTTATTTTTTTATGTGCAGCCTGATGGGGATTAGGGGGACCATGCATACTAGGATAAGAATGAGGGGGGCCATACATACCAGGGTATGGATGAGGGGGCCATACATACCAGGATAAAGATGAGGGGGCCATACATACCATGGTAAGGATGAGGGGGCCATACATACCAGGGTAAGGATGAGGGGTGCAATGCATACCAGGATAAGGATGAGGGAGCCATGCATAGCAGGGTAGAGATGAGGAATGCCATGCATACCAGGATAGGGATGAGGGGTGCCATGCATAGCAGGATAGGGATGAGGGGTGCCATGCATACCAGGATAAGGATGAGGGGGCCATGCATACCAGGATAAGGATGAGGGGTGCCATGCATACCAGGATAAGGTTAAGGGGTGCCATGCATACCAGGATAGGGATGAGGAGTGCCATGCATACTAGGATAAGAATGCGGGGTGCCATGCATATCAGGATGGAGGGGTGCCATGTGACGCGCCCCCTGGGCCATATTCTTTAGTGGGAATATCCGGAGCCGGATCAGATGGGGGTTGTAGTCTTCCGAGTGGCTGTGACCCGGTCCGTGCCCAGGGTGTCAAACTCAGTTGTATGTGGCAGTCCTACAGATGTTATAAGTTCTTTATTGTCGACTACGCCACCCGTTGTATTGCGGTCACTATGGCCGCCGCTGCAGCAGGGTCCGCTGAGGCTGATGGTGTAGGTGCAGCTTGTGATGGTATAACCCCCAACGGGTGGGGTATAGCCTCAGGGGGTCAGGTGCAGAGGATGGGGGTTGTGGTGGTGCAGCATAGGTGTTAAAGGAAGACAGAGTCGGGTTGTGCAGTTTTAGGGTATTTACTCACTGCTGATGTTCCGGTCACTCCAGCTTCAAGTGACCTCCCGAGCCGTGCTGCATCCACCAGGTCCTGGATCCAGCCAACCCCCAAGCGAGTCCGGAGCGTGACCCTGAGCTCTCCTTCTGTCATTTCTCTGGCCGTCCCCACTAGTGATCCACCCAGGTCCAGCTCCCTCGGGCCTTCTGTTGGGTGACCCTTGGCCTTGGGTTCCCTGACCCTCCGCGTGGTATGCCTTCGTGGTGGATGTGGTGGGTGGCCGTGGCAGACGCTGCCCACGGCCTCCGGTCTCTGGCTGGGGTGTGTTTTTGCCCCCACCAGCTTGGGTTCCGGTACCCTAATGCCGGCTCTTCACCCGTTGTTTGGATTTGGGGTCTTAGAGTCCTCTCTTCTGCTTCCCCCTCTGGGTCTCTCTTTCTTTCTCCTCTCTCTCTCTGGATCTGCTCTGCTCCTCTTCCTGTGACTCCTCTGCAAAGGCTGACAGACTGACCCTGTTCTCTGATGGTGCCCACCTTATATACACCCTCTATGTGTGAGCTCAGGTGACCAGCACCCAATGAGCTCCTATCTTTACCCAGGCTGCTCCCCCTATCTGCCCCTACACTACTTGGGATGTACCACCCCCCTCTCACTCCAGCCAGGAACAGACTCGGTCGTACCTGCACATTTCTAAGTGGGAGTACCGTCGGCCTGCTCCTCGGAAATGGGATGTATGTAGTGCATGCAGCCTACCGAGCTCAGTTCCACACTCCATCCTTACCCGGGAGTGGAATATCACACCTCTGGGTTGAGGTGCAATACCCCTGTAGCAGCCGAATCCTCAGGGTGCTACATTCCCCCCTGGTAAATCACAGCACGTCCTCGGGCTGTAAGACATAACACCAAAAACATACAAAATTTTCATATAAACATATAAAACATTATATAAATAACATATCTTAGCAGATAAAACTTTCTCGTCGTCTCAGGCTCCTCCTCCGGTCACTGTGCAACGTGTGACCGGGTAAAGTGCGACAGTCTTTCTAGAAAAATGGTTTTTCCTATAAAACCGGTAGGGGGCGCTTTAGGACGCGCAACTATTTACAAGGGTATGGCCGCTCTCAGTCCTCGGCCAGTTAAGGAGGGGAAGGGAATGGCTGCTCACAGTCCTCAGCCTGTGGGATTAAGGGTAAACGGGTAAACAGTTCACTCAGCTGGTCCCAACGGGGACTATATTAGCAGCAGCAACAGTTTCAGTTTATGGTGCCCCGACGGGCAACTATTTACAGCATCTACTCCGCTGTACTCAACAACGTCTTCCTCCTGCTCTTTCTTTGGGGATCTCAGCTTCAGACCCGTCCGGATCCTCTTGCTCTTCCTCCTCACATCGCAGCTCCTCCTCTGTCAGGCGATGCACATGGAGGGCGTAAGGTCCTTTGGCACACTTGTGCCGGGTAAAGGTGACCTCGTCCCCGATATAAAGGTCACGACCTCTGTGCCCCTCCGGCAGATGGGACTCCACATCTCTGCGCGTGACAAAGACGTCGCCGGGGGTGTTGTGGTCTCTGATGAAGCCCCACCCATGCTGCATATTGAACTTAATTACAGTCCCGGTGGTGCGGGGACTGTGCGCTGCACGGGGGTCCCTCCTGGTTCGGCTCTTCTGCTCGGCGCTCCTTATTTGGGCCTGTTGTTCCCGGACCCGCCTCTCTCTCCGCTCCCTCGCAAACTCCTCGAGCTGTTGGCGGCAGCACTCAGCACGCTCCGCTGCAGCTGCCCTGGTTTCCTGAGTGAACCCCATTAGATCTTCTCCGGTGGGGTCCCACTCAAACTGCGCTTCCGCTAGCGGGGGCGAGATCCTTATTACGGGCTTCGGAGCCGGAATCAGGGGTGCACACATGGCCCCAACCCTCCTCTGGTGCTCCAGTTCATAATACTTCTGGGGCCAGATGAAAGGCTGCCCGTCCGGCCACGTGTGCTGGGCAAACAAGTCCTCTCCCAGACGCGGCACCCTTGGTTTCACGGGTGCGGGCGCGGTGGTGGTGGCGCCCGGGTTGCCCAGGCCTTGCGGCCAGGCCTGGGGCACCTGGAAGGTGAAGGGCACCGTTAAGACGGCGGCACCCTGGGCTACCTGGCCTTGCGGCCAGGCCGGAGGCTCCGCGGAGGTAGGGGGCGCTGATGGTGATGCGACGCCCGGGAATTCTAGGCCCTGCGACCAGGCTGGTGGTACTTCCTGCTTGGTCACGCTCGGGGTCGAGGCGTGTGACGTCACAGGGGTCGCGGCGGCGGCTTCCGGTTGGGGCCTAGTCTGCGTCGGTGACATGGCGTTTTCGGGCACAGCAGGGGGACTTTCGGGCTCTGCGACGGGGAGCTGGGGCAGGTAAGCGGTGTCCTGGTTTGGGGTATAGACGTTTCCTTTACCTGCCTCCATGCGTTCGGCTCCCTTCTCGGCGCCGTCTCCGGCCTTGGGTCCTCCCGCGCCATCCTCAGAGGCGGTCTGTCTCCTCATCTTGGCTGGCGTGCTCCGGGTCTTGGTTTGCTGGGCCATCTCTCGGCTCCACTCCGCCAATGTCTCTCGCTGTACCCGGGCCATCCTCCTTGCGAGGCCCTCCAGGGCAGTTTGTGCACACTCCCGGTCTCGGGGGAGCTGTGCGAGGACCTCCACTAGGCCTAGTGGGGTCGTGGTTTCCAGCAGGCTCCTGACCAACGGGTCGGTGCTGCTCTGCTCTTCTTCCAGCAGGCTCCTGGCCAGCGGGCCGGTGCTGCTCTGCTCTCTGGCCATCTCCGGGTGAGCTTCTCTGCTACTCCTCTCCAGGCTTCCTGCCTCCGGGTGCGCTCGCTCTCGACTGCTCCAGGCGGCACCCATCTTTGTTCTTTTCTTTCGTCTCCTCCCCCTTCGAGGGCGGTCCCTGGGCCACTTGGTGACTGTCAGCTCCAGGGGCAGTTCTTTCACGCTGACAGACACCTCTAGCATCACAGTCTCTGTTGGTGGGGGCGGTTTCCACTTTTGGCGCCATTTTCGGTCCTGGCCCACGATGGGAGGTGGCCTCTCGCCACCCTCTGGCACGCCCATAATGGCGTCCGCTCTTCCAAGGCGGGAAACCTTTGGAAATGGCGGGAATCGCTTCCCAGTGGCGGGAAACTCTGCAGATGGCGGGAAAAAGTTGTTAATGGCGGACAACCGGCTGGAATCGACTGGTGATGGGGTCCGATGGCGGGGACCCTCCGGAACCGGCAGGAGACTTCTTTTTGAGGTAAACTTGCACTTTTCTTCAGGCACGCAGTACCCGGGTGTTGCGGGCACGTAATCCTGCCGACTACGCCAAAGTTGACGCGCCCCCTGGGCCATATTCTTTAGTGGGAATATCCGGAGCCGGATCAGATGGGGGTTGTAGTCTTCCGAGTGGCTGTGACCCGGTCCGTGCCCAGGGTGTCAAACTCAGTTGTATGTGGCAGTCCTACAGATGTTATAAGTTCTTTATTGTCGACTACGCCACCCGTTGTATTGCGGTCACTATGGCCGCCGCTGCAGCAGGGTCCGCTGAGGCTGATGGTGTAGGTGCAGCTTGTGATGGTATAACCCCCAACGGGTGGGGTATAGCCTCAGGGGGTCAGGTGCAGAGGATGGGGGTTGTGGTGGTGCAGCATAGGTGTTAAAGGAAGACAGAGTCGGGTTGTGCAGTTTTAGGGTATTTACTCACTGCTGATGTTCCGGTCACTCCAGCTTCAAGTGACCTCCCGAGCCGTGCTGCATCCACCAGGTCCTGGATCCAGCCAACCCCCAAGCGAGTCCGGAGCGTGACCCTGAGCTCTCCTTCTGTCCTTTCTCTGGCCGTCCCCACTAGTGATCCACCCAGGTCCAGCTCCCTCGGGCCTTCTGTTGGGTGACCCTTGGCCTTGGGTTCCCTGACCCTCCGCGTGGTATGCCTTCGTGGTGGATGTGGTGGGTGGCCGTGGCAGACGCTGCCCACGGCCTCCGGTCTCTGGCTGGGGTGTGTTTTTGCCCCCACCAGCTTGGGTTCCGGTACCCTAATGCCGGCTCTTCACCCGTTGTTTGGATTTGGGGTCTTAGAGTCCTCTCTTCTGCTTCCCCCTCTGGGTCTCTCTTTCTTTCTCCTCTCTCTCTCTGGATCTGCTCTGCTCCTCTTCCTGTGACTCCTCTGCAAAGGCTGACAGACTGACCCTGTTCTCTGATGGTGCCCACCTTATATACACCCTCTATGTGTGAGCTCAGGTGACCAGCACCCAATGAGCTCCTATCTTTACCCAGGCTGCTCCCCCTATCTGCCCCTACACTACTTGGGATGTACCACCCCCCTCCCACTCCAGCCAGGAACAGACTCGGTCGTACCTGCACATTTCTAAGTGGGAGTACCGTCGGCCTGCTCCTCGGAAATGGGATGTATGTAGTGCATGCAGCCTACCGAGCTCAGTTCCACACTCCATCCTTACCCGGGAGTGGAATATCACACCTCTGGGTTGAGGTGCAATACCCCTGTAGCAGCCGAATCCTCAGGGTGCTACACCATGCATATCAGGATGGTGATGGGAGCCACGTATTATAGGAAGGGGGGGCATATCTACCAGGATGGGGGATATTATCAGAATTGGGGGACATTACCCCTATTCCAGTGTCAGCAGCAGACCCGCTCCCCCTTAACAGTGCATCATGACCACATTTTTTGCTTACATTTTTTTTCTATTTTCCTCCTCTAAAACCTAGGTGCGTTTTATGGTGCGGTGCATCTTATAGTCCGAAAAATACAGTATGTTGTTTGATGCGAATCTACCTAGAACGTATTGGGGAGAAGCCATCACGACAGCTTGCTATCTTCAAAACAGACTGCCAGGTAAAGCCACAAGTAAAACTCCATATGAGCTATGGAACTGTGAGAAGCCTAACCTGAAGCCCCTAAGGATATTTGGAAGCAAAACGTTTGTGTATGTTCCCAAAGCAAAATGTTCCAAGTGGGAATCACATGCAAAACAAGGAGTCCTGGTGGGTTATAGCGAAACTCAAAAGGGATACAGAAACCCAGAGACCAATACAGTAACAATCAGCAGAGACATAGTGATTGATGAGAACTCAGTTTCTCTCAAATTTTTAAGGCCCATCATGAATCCACTTATACCTGTTTCATTCAGCAATCCAATTCCTTTGCTCCCAGTTAAATACTGTTGCACCCTCTTTGACTATATAGTAAATACAGTATCCTACCTACATAAGAGATTCGTAGAGTCTTTTCAGGTCCACCAGGTTGAGATTTCTGAAAGCCAGAGGGATAGGTCCAGGGGGCATCTTTTCGGTGTCCTTCTTAGTTCCATTTATCCAATATGTGAAAAGTGCAATGAAAATTGAAAAGTATACCAACACATCGGCTCTAGCCAATAAAAGTCATAGCAAAGTACTGTTAAGAGTCTGTTCTGATTGTGCTGCTGTCCTTATTTATCCACGTGGGTTTATTTTTCCTACATGTGTTAATCTGGGGCTCCTGTTTCTGACTTACTTGGCACTGCAGCACTTTATGGGTGAGTATTGACTTTATATGCCCCTAAGCTCTCCTGGAAACATGGCCACTTTGGCTAGTATTGGGGTTTATCTTGAGATCTGATTGTATCATGGAGTATTATCGAGTACTAGTCCCCCCCTATAGCAACATTCATTTATGTAGGGACCTTATAATTATTTATATACACACTCTGAGTATCCCGTATATATGGAAGATGCTATTATTTATTTCCCTAGGTGTCTAGATACCCTATGTGAAATACTATTTTATATAAGTGTGGCACCCCAGGGGTCTGGTTTCCACAGTAATGTAATGTTATGTCTGAGAGCAGGTGGGAGGTCCTTTGGTCAGGGATCCTGTGCATGCCACACCTCCTGCCCAGTCTTGGGAGGGGAAGAACTTCCCCTATATAAACCCGGGGCTGAAGCAGGGTTAGGAGTCAAGGAGAGTACAGACAAGAAACAGTCACAGGAAGAAACAGCAGAAGCTCAGTGGGAGCAATACTACTACAAGTCAGGGGCTGGCAGCTGCAGAGCTCGCCCTGACTGAGAAGCTATCACCGGACCCGGAGTCCGAGGCTGTGGGGACTAACTCTTACCCAGCAGCAGAAACCGCCCGGCAGGGGATTTCAGGTCCTCAGGCCCAGAAACCCGAAGGCACGGTCACACGCGTGGGACCAGCGCCGCCATCGTGGAGCGGAAGCCATGAGAAGGCCCCGAGTCACCGGCCATACGGGTGAGCACCACACGGTACACTCAGGGACGTGGGCTACTTATATCCGCTTCTAGCAAGGTAGCCAGAAGAGTACAGTCAGTTTGGGAGGCCTACAACTCCGCCTGGCCAGGGGAGATCCCATCTGCTCAAGGACTGACCAGGCCCCGTTTGCTAGCAAGTACTCCGGGAGGGTCTATCGTTGTTACCAGTAAAGACCCTGAATTACACCGCACCGTCTCTGAGTGGTTCCTGCTACCCTCATCTTCCACGTCGGCTGCCCTGAGGCCATACCCCTCCCGTTGGGGGTTATACTATCACGCTGCACAATTCTACACCGGCCTCAGCGGTCTGCCCTGCAGCGGCAGCTCCATAGCTGCAAATCAACGGGTGGCGTAGTCGACACTCAAATAACATCTATCAAGACTGCCACACACTGAGTTGACTCCCTGGGCACGGACCGGGTCCCTGCCACTCGGAGACTACAACCCTCATCTGATCCGGTTCCGGGTAAGCCCCCGTGCGCGAGACGCTGCGCGACACAGCAGGCCCAGGGGCGCGTCAACTTTGGCGTAGTCGGCAGGATCTCGTGCCCGCAACCACCGGGTACTGCGTGTCTGAAAAAGAGACTTTTCAAACTTACCTGTGGTGAAGATTCCCGCCATCCGGCGCCATCTTCAGCCTTCTTTCCGCCATCGGTGAAGTTTCCCGCCATCCGGCGCCATCTTCTGCCTTCTTCCCGCCATCCGTGGAGTTTTCCCGCCATTGGACGCCATCTTGAGGACGCCGCGCGGGAAGAAGAGGGGCGTGGACTCCGAAAGCGCGCGAGAACTGAAGCCCCGCCTCACGTCACAGGAGCGCGACGGAAGGTCCTCAACCATCCACTGCGGAGCCGCGGCCTACGGAAGAGGATCATCGCAAGGTAGGTCACGGTCCACTAGGGGGGAGGAAGATGTCGGATACGGAGGAGAGCTTCACTGCCTCAACCCCCGCCAGCGCTACCGCTGCTGCAGTTATGCCCTTCACCATGCCCTATATCCCGGGAGCAGCTTGGCTACCCCAGTACTCAGGGGAGTCACATACCCTGCATGACTTTAGAGAAAAGCTGGATAGCCTCTTCCAGGTGTACCCCCTCACAGAAGAGCAAAAAGTGAGCATCCTGGTGGCCCAACTAACCGGGGCAGCCAAAAGGGAAGTAAAATCCTGGCCACCTGGGAGGAAGACTGTCGCAGGGATACTAACCCGGCTGAAGGACACCTTTGATACCCGCACCTCAGCCGAGATTAAGCTTAGATTCTACGGGTGCAAGCAGCGAGCGCATGAGAGTATAAGGGACTATGCACTAAACCTACAAGAGGCCCTGAGGGCCATTAAGCAGACCGACCCTGATGGAGTGGGAAACGAGGACAGGCTGTTGACCGAACAGTTTATAGAGGGACTATATTGTAATACCCACCGAACCCAGTTGCGGGCAATGGCCTTACAGGATCCCCATCTGGGCTTTGCACAGTTCAAGGACAGAGCCATCCGGGTGCTCCGAGAACCGGCACCGGGTGGCGTTGTGACCCACAGGCGCCCTGCTATCACTTACCACCAGGAGGCGGCGCCTTTGTCGGCAGGGCCTGTGGGAGCTGATGCGCAGGCTTTGGACAATGACCCGGCTCCAGACCTACACCATCAGGTCCAAGAGCTAGCTAAGAGCGTTGCTGCGCTAACCCGAACTGTGCAGTCTTTACAGGCTTCCACCCCAGGGAAGATCCAGCTGGCATCCGGACCGGAGGACATCCCGTGGCGTCGACCAAGGAGGACCCAACCGGCCAGAGGAAGACCCAGTGACCGATACAGCGAGGACGGACGACCCATCTGCCGCCGCTGCAATCAACCCGGACATATGGCAAGGTACTGTTCTTTAAACGGGCACAACCTGGGGTAGAGGGCCAACCCCCAGGAAAAAGATCACCAGGCCCATCGAACTGGCGCGACAGATATGTGGGAGGACGTCCAGTCTTGCCTGTGGTACTGGATGGCATTCCCATGAGTGCCCTACTGGACACCGGGTCACAGGTCACCACCATCCCGTACGTGCTCTTTAAGCAGTACTGGAATGACTCGGATATTACCCGCTACCCTGACGACGACTTGAGTATCATCGCCAGCAATGGCCAGCCCGTGCCACAGATCGGATTTAAAGAGGTGACCATCAAAATCGGTAGAGTCGAACTGGCAGCACAGGGACTGATCATTGTAGATATTGACAAACATGAGAGTCACCCAAAAATAACTCTAGGAACTAATGTAATTGAAAATTGTCTTGCAGAGGTGATTTTCCTTTTACAGCAGGTTGCCAAGAACGCCAGCTCCGGTGAGCAGCGGGTGCTCCAGAAAGAGATCCGGGCACTGATGCGACGGCAACAGGTGGAACTCTCCGGCGGTGAGATTGGTAGCGTAAGAATGTGTGACCCTTTTCCTATTGCCATGCCCCCAAAAAGTGAAATGATGATTTGGTGCCGGGCAGCTATTGGTCTGAGAGGTAGGGATTACCAGGCAATGGTAGAACCAGTTTACTCGGACAGTAGGCCCACCATTTTGACAGCACGGGGGGTGGTTGATGTACGCCATGGGAGGGTGCCCGTTCGCATAATAAATATCGGGGAGAGGGAAGTGTACCTGCCCCGGTATGCCACGCTAGCCAAATTATATACCATTAACCAAAATTCTATACAATCTGTGGAACCCTTGCCTCCATCTCACCCGGAGGAAGGTAACGGCTCTAAGAAAAACATGGAGGACTGGTGTCAGCAACTACATCTGGGTACTGACTCCACTCCCGCACACCAGAAACAAGGAGTCTATCGGGTGGTTCAAGAGTACGAGAGAGTGTTCAATAAACACCCGTTAGACTTCGGGCGAGTCAAGGGGGTAGAACACCACATCCCCACGGGAGACCATCCTCCTATAAAAGAGAGGTATCGACCCGTACCCCCTGCCCACTACCAACACGCCAAGGGGATGCTTAGAGACATGAAGGAGGCTGGGGTGATTAGGGATAGCTGTAGCCCCTGGGCAGCTCCACTAGTCTTAGTCAGAAAAAAAGACAACACCATGAGGATGTGTGTAGATTACCGGAAAATCAACCGTATCACACACAAGGATGCGTACCCCTTACCAAGGATAGAGGAGTCATTGGCTGCTTTAAGATCTGCTAACTTCTTCTCTACCTTGGATCTCACTAGCGGGTACTGGCAGGTTCCTGTAGCAGAGGCGGACCGGGAGAAGACCGCATTCACCACCCCGATGGGACTTAGCGAGTTCACCTGCATGCCGTTCGGACTCTGCAACGCACCAGGAACCTTCCAACGACTAATGGAGTGTTGTCTGGGCCACAGAAACTTCGAGACGGTCCTGTTGTACCTGGACGATGTCATCGTATATTCCAAGACGTATGAGGACCACCTGAAACACCTGGCGGAAGTGTTCGAAGCTCTGGCGAGTTACGGCCTAAAGGTGAAACCCTCCAAGTGTCACCTTCTGAAACCAAAGGTGCAGTACCTGGGACACGTGGTGAGCGCTGACGGAGTGGCTCCCGACCCTGATAAGATCACCGCAATTAAGGAATGGCCAAGCCCCTCCAGCGTAAAAGAAGTGCGGCAGTTCCTCGGGTTGGTAGGCTACTACCGAAGGTTTATTCCCGGTTTCACCAAAAAGGCAGCACCTATGCAGCACCTCCTGATAGGCCAGTCCCGGAAGGCCAAGAACCAGAAGCCGCCCTTCAAATGGGAGGAGCTGGAAGAAGAGTCCTTCCGCCAGCTGAAGATGGCCCTCACGGGGGACGAAATCCTGGCGTACCCGGATTATAGCCAGCCCTTTATCCTCTACACCGAAGCCAGTAACATCGGGCTAGGAGCCGTACTGTCCCAGATCCAGCAGGGGAAGGAACGAGTAATCGCCTACGCCAGCCGAAAACTGCGACCCACCGAAAGGAACCCCGAGAATTACAGCTCATTTAAGCTGGAGTTCCTGGCCGTAGTATGGGCAGTCACCGAGCGCTTTAAGCATTACCTCGCTTCTTCCCGGTTCACCGTGTACACGGATAACAACCCGTTGACACACCTGGACACGGCAAGACTCGGTGCCCTGGAGCAGAGGTGGATGGCCCGTCTGTCCAACTACGAGTTCACAATCAAATACCGGGCAGGACGCTCCAATACCAACGCGGACGCCCTGTCCAGGATGCCCAACCTGCCGGACGGAGGAGAAGATCCGGAGGGACTGGAAGAAGTTGAACTCCCTGCGTTCCACCATCATGGGACTATCCAGTATTCCCACCGGGTAAGGAGTAAGCAGGCTGCTACGTTGAACCCCTTACCCCACTACAACTGGGCGGAAACGCAAGACAGCGACCCTGCCGTCCAACTGGTGAAGGAGATGCTGACTCGGCCGGAGGCTCGCCTTGAACCAGACGCTCCGGAGGAAGCCAAACAACTATGGGCAGAGAAGAGTCGACTGTTCCTTTACAAAGGGAAGTTGTGCCGCCGAATGGATAACTCCCGGACGCATGAATTACTCTGGCAAGTAGTGGTGCCACGAAGAGACGCAGCCATTGTGATGGAGGCATACCACGACGGAGCTGGACACTTCGGGTGGAAGAAGCTGGAGTTCCTGCTGCGCGAGCGGTTCCACTGGGTAGGCATGAGGGGAACCATCGAGAAGTGGTGCAGAGACTGTGGCCCGTGCAACCTGAGAAGGAAGGACCGTGCCAGCCAGAAGACTCCCCTGCAGTCCATCGTCACCCGGCAACCGTTGGAACTGGTAGCCTTGGATCATGTAAAACTGACCCCAAGCAGAAGTGGCTACGTCTACGCGTTAACCATCGTGGATCATTACTCCCGGTTCTTGGTTGTCGTCCCCGTCAAGGACTTAACGGCTCAAACAGCAGCTAGAGCCTTCCAGCAGCACTTCTGCCGTCCACACGGGTACCCGGACCAAGTGCTGACGGACCAGGGACCTGCCTTTGAAGCGGAGGTCTTCCAGGAATTCTGCAATCTGTATGGCTGCCGGAAGATAAGGACGACACCCTACCATCCGCAAACTAATGGACTTTGTGAGAAAATGAACCAGGTGGTAATGGATCTTCTAAAAACGTTGCCCCTGGAAGAACGCAGTCTGTGGCCTGAGAAGTTGCCCGATCTGGTGGACCTATACAACCACATCCCGGTAGGTTCCACCAACTGTACCCCGGCTTACCTAATGAGGGCAAGACCTGGTAAGTTACCTGTTGACCTGGAAATGGGAGTCCTGACACCCGAGGACACTTCACCAGAAACAGACTGGGACACAGAGAGGCAGCAGCAGTACCGGAGAGTACAGGAGAGCGTGGAACGAAGTCTCTGTCAGGCTAGGGAAAGACAAGAGAAAACTTACAACCAGTATGCTCCCGCTGTTCCCCTGGTACCCGGAGAGCAGGTCTTGAAGAGGAAGAGACGGCTCCACAAGTTGGACGACCAGTGGGAGAAGGACCCGTACACCGTACTGCCCTCAAGCCACGAAAACCCGAAGGTTTGTACCATCAGTAAAGATGGAGGGGAAACCACAGCCATTGTATCCCGGGACCACCTGAAGAAGTGTCCCGAACAACTGAGGAACCCTGAGGAGGAACAAGAAGACCATCGACCCGTAGAGGAAAGGGAAGATATGGTTAGTACTGTGCTCGGGGACTTCCCTCGGTCTTGGACTCAAGTCAATGGTGCAGTTGTGGTACCCGTACTCACCTTCCTCCAACCAGCATCCCAAGCACCTACGGAGCAACAGGTAGAGCTGGAAGAACAGCCGGTCCAGGAGGCAGAAGGCCCCACACCCGCAACCCAGGAGGATCAACCCTCTGCTTGCAGTGAGCCTGCCATATCCCTAGTGAGCCAAAGAGCCGGTAGACAGCTGCCCAGTTTGCCCTTGACAGCTCCTACACCCTGTAGTTCAGGGCTAGGCAGTCAGCTCCGTAGATCCACTAGGGCCACTAGAGGCCAGTTACCCGCACGCTGGAGGATTTAAAGTGTATAAATTGTTTTATTTATGTTTACCTGTGTATTGTTGCTTGTGTATAATTTTGTGTTTCTAGTTATTTTTAGGAATCCTTGGTGGATCTACCGGGAATCCTTGTACAATTAGTTGGAGCGTAACCCAGGATGGACTAGAGACTGTAAGGACTCGGGGTAGGACAGACCCCTACCTGGTTACGTCTCCCTGTTTTGGTGAAATGGACACCTTTGTTTCTTCAAAGACTGCACCCGGTTACGGACATGCCGTGACCACCTTTATGTGTTTCTTTATTGTATTGTTATTGTTATATCTTGTTATGTTTTTCTAAAATATGTTTAGTCCCGGAGTACTAAATTTCACTAGGGGGGAATGTGGCACCCCAGGGGTCTGGTTTCCACAGTAATGTAATGTTATGTCTGAGAGCAGGTGGGAGGTCCTTTGGTCAGGGATCCTGTGCATGCCACACCTCCTGCCCAGTCTTGGGAGGGGAAGAACTTCCCCTATATAAACCCGGGGCTGAAGCAGGGTTAGGAGTCAAGGAGAGTAGAGACAAGAAACAGTCACAGGAAGAAACAGCAGAAGCTCAGTGGGAGCAATACTACTACAAGTCAGGGGCTGGCAGCTGCAGAGCTCGCCCTGACTGAGAAGCTATCACCGGACCCGGAGTCCGAGGCTGTGGGGACTAACTCTTACCCAGCAGCAGAAACCGCCCGGCAGGGGATTTCAGGTCCTCAGGCCCAGAAACCCGAAGGCACGGTCACACGCGTGGGACCAGCGCCGCCATCGTGGAGCGGAAGCCATTAGAAGGCCCCGAGTCACCGGCCATACGGGTGAGCACCACACGGTACACTCAGGGACGTGGGTTACTTATATCCGCTTCTAGCAAGGTAGCCAGAAGAGTACAGTCAGTTTGGGAGGCCTACAACTCCGCCTGGCCAGGGGAGATCCCATCTGCTCAAGGACTGACCAGGCCCCGTTCGCTAGCAAGTACTCCGGGAGGGTCTATCGTTGTTACCAGTAAAGACCCTGAATTACACCGCACCGTCTCTGAGTGGTTCCTGCTACCTCATCTTCCACGTCGGCTGCCCTGAGGCCATACCCCTCCCGTTGGGGGTTATACTATCACGCTGCACAATTCTACACCGGCCTCAGCGGTCTGCCCTGCAGCGGCAGCTCCATAGCTGCAAATCAACGGGTGGCGTAGTCGACACTCAAATAACATCTATCAAGACTGCCACACACTGAGTTGACTCCCTGGGCACGGACCGGGTCCCCACCACTCGGAGACTACAACCCTCATCTGATCCGGTTCCGGGTAAGCCCCCGTGCGCGAGACGCTGCGCGACACAGCAGGCCCAGGGGCGCGTCATAAGTGCCAAATTAGTCACACATTTGCGTTTTTTAGCATTTGCTCTTCACCATTGCCATAACAATTAGCTTGATTTTTAATTGATCAAATAAATTTTATTATGTTTTGTATGTATTACTGTTGCATTGACTCATTATTGGGTTACAACTCCCTTTTGCCTCTTATTGTTGTTCATGTTCATATCTAGTTTGGGAGGACCCCCCTGGTTACTATGGTCCCTACTTATTTAGACATTTCCATCTTATCTACTATATAATTGTCTTATCCCGTCTGTCTGTCTGTCTGTCTGTCTGTCTGTCTGTCCAGGAAATCCCGCGTCGCTCATTGGTCCGGCAGCGGCCAATCAGCGCCGCGGGATTTCAGAAAACAGATGGCGGCCGTTAGCGGCTCATCTGCGGGACGGAGCTCAGCGGCGTTGCAGCCGGGAGATGAGCGCCGCGAAGCGCTCATCTCCCGGCCGGTACCAGCAGAAGGACCCCGACCGCAGGACCCATCTGCGGGACGGAGATGCAGCTGGGAGATGAGCGACGCGAGGCGCTCATCTCCCGGCCGGTAGCAGCGGAAGGACCGCCGGCGCCGCTGACCTCCATGCGGAAGGGAGGACCGGGGATCGGCGCTGCGGGTCGGGATACTTCTGCTGCCAGCGCCCGCTATGTCCCGGGATCTTGCAGCAGAAGTAGCCGCACATGCAGCGCCGCTCCCCGGTCCTCACCAAGACGATTCGATGATTGGTCGCGGTCTTCGGACCCGACCAATCACTGATCTTAGTGCAAAAGTTAAATACCGCTGTGCTGATTGGTCGCGGACGCTGCCCGCGACCAATGACCAATTTGGGCGCCAAATTTAAATATCGGCCGCGACCAATCAGCACAGTGGTGTTTAAATCTGGAGCCAAGATAGGTGATTGGTCGCGGACGATATTTTAATTTGGCGCCCAAATCGGTGATTGGTTGCGGGCAGCATCCGCGACCAATCAGCACAGTAGTGGTTAACTTTAGCCGCAAGATCAGTGATTGGTCGGGGGCTAAGACCGCGACCAATCACCGATTCGTGCGGCAGATTTAAATAGCGGCCGCGACCAATTGGATGTCAGCGCCGCACCCCGGTCCTCCCGTCACACCCTAGCCGCTGATGTCCCCACAGTATCCGCATGGTGTTTCAAAGGTCCGGACATTTGTGTTAAAAATCGGTGATTGGTCGCAGGCGCTGCCCGCGACAAATCACTGATTTGGGCCCCAAATTAAAATATCGGCCGCGACCAATCAGCACAGCGGTGTTTAAATCAGGAGCCAAGATCGGTGATTGGTCGCGTCCGATATTTAAATTTGGCGCCCAAATCGGTGATTGGTCGCGGCCAGCGTCGGCGACCAATCAGTAGAGATGAGCGTTGTTCGACTCGAACTGTTCGCCAATCTCAAATTCGAGCTGTTTTGGGCGGTGTTTGAGCCGTTCGGCGAACACGAACGATTTGAGAAAAATTCGGCTGTTCGAGGTTATGTTCGATAACTGTTCGTGCACCAAAATCATAACTGGATTTTTTCTCAGTAATGATGAAAATTAATGTTAATACGCAGTTTCAGTGTACAGCGGGGTGGGGGGAGGGGCAGGGGATGGATCTCTGCAGGAATAATGAAGATCTCCATTTTTTTTTCTCTTTCCCGCATTTACAGTGGGGAGGTGCAATCTGTCAGCCTATCAGCAGCGCACACACGGAGCGAAGTGCTTTTTTTCACACAAGCAAGGGCATGTGTCTTTGGCAGTGTATGTCACATGTCCTTGCCCTATAAGACCAAGCCATTTTCCCCGTCGCCACCATTTTCTCACTGCTGCAGCTGCGTGTTAGACGGCACCGCTGTTGCTGTGTGCGCTATACCTTGTTAATTTCAAGCCAATTTTCGCACAAATCTACAGATAGCTTGGGAGTAGGGAATAGTTGTGATTGCAGTCCCTTTAAGGACTAGGTTACAGAATTTCCTACGACTTTTATCAGGCAGGTCTGTGCTCTTAAATAGATAGATTGTGGGAGTAAAGACTAATTGTAATTGCAGTCCTTTTCAGGACTAGGTTACATCAGTTCCTATCAGTTTTTGCCAGGCAGGTCTGTGCCAGTGCTGTGCAAGTTTTCTTCACAGCATTTGGCTGAATCTAGCAAAGCTAATCCTTTTTGGCCTATTGCAGAGTGTGTTAGTCAGTGGAGTAGCCTATCTGTGTTGCAAGATATACCACCTGTTTATAGAATACCAATTTTTTTACTGCACCTAGTGAAGTAAAATCTTTTGGGCATAGCATCATTCTATTAGTCCATTTATACTGACCTCCATCAGGTTGCAAATTGAATATAATTTTTTTCTGCATCTAGGTCTGAAAAAGTATTTGGGCTTCTAGCAGTGTGTGGGACTTGTTCTATTAGTCCATCTATACTGATCTCCATCAGGTTGCAAACTGAATATAATTTTTTTCTGCATCTAGCTCTGAAAAAATATTTGGTCTTCTAGCAGTGTGTGGGACTTTCTCTATTAGTCCATCTATACTGACCTCCATCAGGTTGCAAATTAAAAATAATTTTTATCTGCATCTACCTCTGAAAAAATATTTGGGCTTCTAGCTGTGTGTGGGACTTGTTCTATTAGTCCATCTATACTGACCTCCATCACGCTGCAAATTCAAAATAATTTTTTGTCTGCATCTAGCTCTGAAAAAATATTTGGCCTTCTAGCAGTGTGTGGGACTTTCTCTATTAGTCCATCTATACTGACCTCCATCAGGTTGCAAATTAAAAATAATTTTTATCTGCATCTACCGCTGAAAAAATATTTGGGCTTCTAGCTGTGTGTGGGACTTGTTCTATTAGTCCATCTATACTGAACTCCATCACACTGCAAATTCAAAATAATTTTTTGTCTGCATCTAGCTCTGAAAAAATATTTGGCCTTCTAGCAGTGTGTGGGACTTTCTCTATTAGTCCATCTTTACTGACCTCCATCAGGTTGCAAATTAAAAATAATTTTTATCTGCATCTACCTCTGAAAAAATATTTGGGCTTCTAGCTGTGTGTGGGACTTGTTCTATTAGTCCATCTATACTGACCTCCATCAGGTTGCAAACTGAATATAATTTTTTTCTGCATCTAGCTCTGAAAAAATATTTGGCCTTCTAGTAGTGTGTGGGACTTTCTCTATTAGTCCATCTATACTGACCTCCATCAGGTTGCAAATTAAAAATAATTTTTATCTACATCTAGCTCTGAAAAAATATTTGGCCTTCTAGCAGTGTGTGGGACTTTCTCTATTAGTCCATCTATACTAACCTCCATCAGGTTGCAAATTAAAAATAATTTTTATCTGCATCTACCTCTGAAAAAATATTTGGGCTTCTAGCTGTGTGTGGGACTTGTTCTATTAGTCCATCTATACTGACCTCCATCACGCTGCAAATTCAAAATAATTTTTTGTCTGCATCTAGCTCTGAAAAAATATTTGGCCTTGTAGCAGTGTGTGGTACTTCTCTATTAGTCCATCTATACTGACCTCCATCAGGTTGCAAATTAAAAATAATTTTTATCTGCATCTACCTCTGAAAAAATATTTGGGCTTCTAGCTGTGTGTGGGACTTGTTCTATTAGTCCATCTATACTGACCTCCATCACGCTGCAAATTCAAAATAATTTTTTGTCTGCATCTCTCTCTGAAAAAATATTTGGCCTTCTAGCAGTGTGTGGGACTTTCTCTATTAGTCCATCTATACTGACCTCCATCAGGTTGCAAATTAAAAATAATTTTTATCTGCATCTACCTCTGAAAAAATATTTGGGCTTCTAGATGTGTGTGGGACATCTATACTGACCTCCATCAGGTTGCAAACTGAATATAATTTTTTTCTGCATCTAGCTCTGAAAAAATATTTGGCCTTCTAGCAGTGTGTGGGACTTTCTCTATTAGTCCATCTATACTGACCTTCATCAGGTTGCAAATTAAAAATAATTTTTATCTGCATCTAGCTCTGAAAAAATATTTGGCCTTCTAGCAGTGTGTGGGATTTTCTCTATTAGTCCATCTATACTGACCTCCATCAGGTTGCAAATTAAAAATAATTTTTTGTCTGCATTTAGCTCTGAAAAAATATTTGGCCTTCTAGCAGTGTGTGGGACTTTCTCTATTAGTCCATCTATACTGACCTCCATCAGGTTGCAAACTGAATATATTTTTTTCTGCATCTACCTCTGAAAAAATATTTGGCTTCTAGCTGTGTGTGGGACTTGTTCTATTAATCCATATATACAGACCTCCATCAGGTTGCAAACTGAATATAATTTTTTTCTGCATCTACCTCTGAAAAATTATTTGGGCTTCTAGTTGTGAGTGGGACTTGTTCTATTAGTCCATCTATACTGACCTCCATCAGGTTGCAAATTGAATATAATTTTTTCTGCATCTAGCTCTGAAAAAATATTGGGCTTCTAGCTGTGTGTGGGACTTGTTCTATTAGTCCATCTATACTGACCTCCATCAGGTTGCAAACTGAATATATATTTTTTCTGCAGCTACCTCTGAAAAAATATTGGGCTTGTAGCTGTGTGTGGGACTTGTTCTATTAATCCATCTATACAGACCTCCATCAGGTTGCAAACTGAATATAATTTTTTTCTGCATCTACCTCTGAAAAAATATTTGGGCTTCTAGCTGTGTGTGGGACTTGTTCTATTAGTCCATCTATGCTGACCTCCATCAGGTTGCAAACTGAATATAATTTTTTTCTGCATCTAGCTCTGAAAAAATATTTGGCCTTCTAGCAGTGTGTGGGACTTTCTCTATTAGTCCATCTATACTGACCTCCATCAGGTTGCAAATTAAAAATAATTTTTATCTGCATCTAGCTCTGAAAAAATATTTGGCCTTCTAGCAGTGTGTGGGACTTTCTCTATTAGTCCATCTATACTGACCTCCATCAGGTTGCAAATTAAAAATAATTTTTTGTCTGCATCTAGCTCTGAAAAAATATTTGGCCTTCTAGCAGTGTGTGGGACTTTCTCTATTAGTCCATCTATACTGACCTCCATCAGGTTGCAAACTGAATATATTTTTTTCTGTATCTACCTCTGAAAAAAATATTGGGCTTCTAGCTGTGTGTGGGACTTGTTCTATTAATCCATCTATACAGACCTCCATCAGGTTGCAAACTGAATATAATTTTTTTCTGCATCTACCTCTGAAAAATTATTTGGGCTTCTAGCTGTGTGTGGGACTTGTTCTATTAGTCCATCTATACTGACCTCCATCAGGTTGCAAATTGAATATAATTTTTTTATGCATCTAGCTCTGAAAAAATATTGGGCTTCTAGCTGTGTGTGGGACTTGTTCTATTAGTCCATCTATACAGACCTCCATCAGGTTGCAAACTGAATATATATTTTTTCTGCATCTACCTCTGAAAAAATATTGGGCTTCTAGCTGTGTGTGGGACTTGTTCTATTAATCCATCTATACAGACCTCCATCAGGTTGCAAACTGAATATAATTTTTTTCTGCATCTACCTCTGAAAAAATATTTGGGCTTCTAGCTGTGTGTGGGACTTGTTCTATTAGTCCATATATACTGACCTCCATCAGGTTGCAAACTGAATCTAATTTTTTTCTGCATCTAGCTCTGAAAAAATATTTGGCCTTCTAGCAGTGTGTGGGACTTTCTCTATTAGTCCATCTATACTGACCTCCATCAGGTTGCAAATTAAAAATAATTTTTATCTGCATCTAGCTCTGAAAAAATATTTGGCCTTCTAGCAGTGTGTGGGATTTTCTCTATTAGTCCATCTATACTGACCTCCATCAGGTTGCAAATGAAAAATAATTTTTTGTCTGCATCTAGCTCTGAAGAAATATTTGACCTTCTAGCAGTGTGTGAGAATTGTTCTATTAGTCCATCTATACTGACCTCCATCAGGCTGCAAATTAAAAATAATTTTTATCTGCATCTAGGTCTGAAAAAATATTTGGGCTTCTAGCAGTGTGTGGGACTCATTGTATTAGGCCATCTATACCAAGCTCCACCAGCTTTGAAATTAATAATAATTTTTAGCTGCATCTAGCCCTGAAAATAATTTTTCCCAATAGTGGTAGCAATAGAAATATGGGGCGCGCGCCTGGCTAACAAAAATATACGCTTCATAACACAAAACACCAGCCTAGCGTACTGCATTAATAAGATGGCATCATCGTCTCTCCCAGTGCTAGGCCTACTACGCAGGCTAGCATTCCTGTGCCTAAAACACAATGTATGGGTCCGCGCTAGCCACTATGCTGAGGGGTATAAAGCTGCTGCTAACACTTTATAACAATTCAATTGGCAGATTTTCACAGAGCTCTTCCACAACGCCCACCCATCGGGCAACAGTTGCCCACCCTCCCTATGGGATCTAGTGGCGAATAGTTGATGCCATTAATCAGAGCATCAGTTGCCCCGTCAACGTGGCAAGCATACGGTAAGGCATGGGAAGAGTGGACACGACTAGTAGCAGGCAGACGGGTTGACCAATGTGAACAAGCCAGATCACAAGTCACCATAGAATTTCTCCACCAGCTAATGATGAGGGGCATATCAGGGGCGTCAGCGCAGCGGTGTCTGACCGGAATAGCATTTCACTTCCAACTACTGAATTGGGGAGATGTGACAAAGATTCATCATCAGACAATCCATAAAAGGGTGGAAAAGGGGTCAGCCAAGTCAGGAATGTAGACGTCCCGTCCCGTGTCACTAAAACTGATTTCTCACATCTTATCCCTAACACCATTAACATGACACTCACAATTTGAAGCAACACTAATGTCTACTGCATTTGTGATCACCTTCTTCGGGGCGCTATGTATAAGCTAATTAGTCCCTCAATCCAAAATTACCACCAGTGGAGGCTTATTACACCAGGACGTAGTCATAGCCAATAATGCAATACCTCTACGCATACACCAATCGAAAACGGTTCCAGCGGGCAGGGGTACTTGAGTACTTCTACAACCCACAAACGGTACACTGAGTCGGGTAACAATAGTAAAAACATATCTAACCATCAGATCACAAAGTAATTTCTTCCTATCACACATTGATGGAACGCCATTATCAAGATTCCTGTTCCAAGCTATATTTAATAAATGCATAACATCGGCAGGGAACCACCCCAAAGATTACGGGACACACTCATTCCGCATAGGTGCGGCCACGGAAGCAGCAAGAGCAGGACTGTCAGAAATGGAAGTTCAGAGGATAGGGAGATGGCGATCCACGTGTTTGGCGAGATACATAAGACCGGACTTGTTATCCTAAAATGGTTTGTTTCTTTTACAGGTGACGCTAAGCCAACAGTGTGAGTGATAGGCCACTCGTATATATATTGGGCACAAAAAAGGGCGAAAGTCCGCCCAGGTGGGAGGAAATTAGAGTTTCATAACACATATTTCAACTGGAGAGGTATTAGAGGCCTGCTATGGCCACAGGTACTAATGGAGGTAATCAAGGTAGGGAGAGAGGCAAGAGGTCCGGTCATCTTAGTTATACAGGCCGGGGGAAACAACCTAGGTCATCACAAGAGCGCATAACTAATGGCAATAATGAAACTAGACCCTGAGCGCTTCAGAGAATTTTTCACAAAATTAGCTATAGTATGGTCAGAGATTGTGCCGATAGCGGTATGGCAAGGTGCGCGAGACATCACGGCCATCGAATGGACAAGGCGGGTAAAAAATATTCGGATGGCAAAATTTAGAAGAGACAGAGGCGGTGTAGTGATACGACACCGACAACTGGAAGGAGATAAAGCAGGCCTCATACGGCCCGATGGTGTTCACTTAATAGATATTGGACTGGACATATTCCTGTCAGGACTCCAGGACGGAGTGGAACAAGCGTTAAGAGTGATGGGTGGGGGTCAGAGTCCTGCATACGAGTTCGCTGGATCCTCCCTGGCCTGGAAATAGAAAGGACATGTTGGAGAGTTACACTTGTTGGCCAACTTGCCGGAGTGGGGACCCAGGGCATGCTGCAACAAGCTGAATTATTTTAGAAATAAAATGCCTTTCTAATGGAATGAGTATAAAGAGTTAATAAAGCTGTGACCGATCCTCACCCATCCAGTTGTAAGAGTTACATTATTGTATTGTCCATGAAAGGGGGGTGGTAGGGGGGCTGAGCGTCTGGGTTTGGTTCGGGGTCCCCACAGTCTGCCTAGGCTAGATTCATTTAAAAATTCTTATTAGATACACAGGCGGTGCAGCTTGCTTCGCAGCTGGGCTACTACGCCCAAAGTATTGCCTAGGCTAGATGCAGTTAAAAATTCTACGCTGACTAGCAGACACTGAAGATTTGGAGCAGACCTCTGAGTAAACAGCTCTTCAGACTCAACCATCTGTGTTACCCCAAGCCATAGTGTATGTAGTTTCTTACAGTTAAAAGGGGGGGAGCGACCCAACCCACCTGGAATTGACGATGCCAACGTCACGTAAGACACAGCAAGGGGACTCCCAAAATTGTGGCACAGACACCACTTAACCCTAGAACGCATACCTGTGGCCTTGCAGGCCCGCCCAGTTAATTGTTTTCTTTTTTCTGCAAGATTACTTTAGTTAGAATTTTGAAACTCTAGGTATTCTTCATGTATATAGTTGTTTGTCATTTGAGTTTGAGTTATTCCATGTTATTTGCACACGGGCCTAAAGGGCCCCAGGTATGTGAAAGTGTAGATTTTTATGGTCATGCATTCTAGGGTTAAGTGGCATCAATTGCCCCACTGTTGCTTAAAACGGTTGGTGAGGTGATTTTACCAAATCCCCAAGCCTTTAGTCTCCCAAGGATGACACAGGGGTAGAAATGTCCTTGCTAATCCATGATTTGTTCATCTTTATGAACGTGAGTCTGTCTACATTCTCAGTGGACAGCCGCGTGCGCTTATCTGTCAGCACACCACCAGCAGCGCTGAACACACGTTCAGAGAGAACGCTGGCTCCATGGCATGACAAGATCTCCAAGGCGTGAGTGGCGAGCTCCGGCGATTTTTCCAGATTGGAATACCAAAATGAGCAAGGGTCCAGTGACACAGTCATGGCTTCGATGTTCACTTGGAGATTCTCCTGTACCATCCTCTCTAGGCATTGACTATGTGTCAGACTTCTTGTCTCCTGTGGCCTTGCAAAGGATGGTCTAAAAAAGTGGTGAAACGATTCCACAAAATTGCTGTTACCAGCAGATACTGTGTTACTGTTACTGTTTGAGTGATGAAGACTCGACAGTCCCACCGTTGGCAAGTTAGAACTGTGAGATTCACTACGTGCACCACTGGTGTTTTGTGGTAAAGCACATGTAAGATTCTGCAACAGCGTCTGCAGATACTCCTGCATTCGTCAATACCTTTTTATGGCAGGAATTATTTCGGCAAATATAATTTTGTACCGGGGATCTAAGAGTGTGGCAACCCAGTAGTCGGGATTACTTCGAATTCTGACAATCCGGGGGTCATGTTGCAGGTAGTGCAGCAAGAAGGCACTCATGTGTCTTGCGCATCCAGAAGGACCAAGTCCTTGTTGTGTTGGTAGCGAGGTAAGAATCATGCTTCCTTCCTCTGCCCTCTCCCTCCAACCTCGCACAACAGAAATGTGATCAAGGTCTCCCTCATCTGATGAGTCTTCCATGCCCATCGCCAGTTCGTCCTCCACTTCTTCCTCGGCTCCTGCACCTTCCTCAACAGTTTGGCTGCTACCATGCGCCCTGGTTAATCCCTCTCCCCCACCCTCCCATGCCTGCCGCCTTGGTGCTGCCAACCGTCTGGACCTTGGAGATGTTATCCCTTCCGCATACGACTCCTCCTCTACTTCCTCCACCTCCTCTTGTCCCACCACCTGACTCTGAATTCTGTTTAATGTGTGCTCCAGCATGTAAATCACCGGAATAGTCATGCTGATAATGGCATCGTCGTCAGCACTAAACATCTTCGTCGCCATTTCAAAACTGTGCAGAAGGGTGTGTGGCGCCCCTGAGGGTTCAGTCGCCACAGAGTTACTGCATCTCACCCAGAGGTGTGGTATCTCACCCTCAGGTAAGGAAGGCGTATGGCTCGGGACCCTAACTCCTGCATCCAACACATACCCGCAGTGGGGGTAGGGCGAGATTGCTCCTAAGGGAGAGCACAGTCCCAGGTCCCTAGCTGGTTTGAGGGTCCTATGTGGTGGGTGCTTAGGGGAGCAGCTTAGGGGAGCACATGACAAGGAGAGTATAAATAGGAAGCCATCTTAGAAAGAGCAAGCCAGACAGAGGAGGAAAAGTGACAGGAGCAGAGACTAGGCATGAGCTCTGCTCCAGAGGCGGGCCTAGCCTGGGAGGCCCAGGACTGAAGGAGAGAAGAGAGGAGTGGGAGCTGGAAGGCTCCAGGAACCGAAGGAACCCTACGGCTACCCGTACTCCCGCTGCTACCAGGAGGTAGAGGGGTCAGGCCAGATAA
Source organism: Phyllobates terribilis (assembly GCF_046119375.1). Classification (NCBI taxonomy): domain Eukaryota; kingdom Metazoa; phylum Chordata; class Amphibia; order Anura; family Dendrobatidae; genus Phyllobates; species Phyllobates terribilis. The sequence goes on along the minus strand of NW_027362769.1, from coordinate 342,867,936 downwards.
GGGGAACCGGTCCCTCAACTAGCGGAGAAACAGCAAGGCTCAACTAGAAACCGGAGGCTGCTGCATTTCATGTACTGCAGGCCAAAGTCCAAACCAGTCTCACTAAGAAGGTAGCCACAGAAACCCAGGGGACGGAACACACGTCACCCGCCAAGGCCCGAGGATACCGGATAGAAGTGTCACTGGGTGTGAGGTGCAGGGAGAAGGCCAGAGAAAGGACACACAGAAGGGGGTCCTGCTAAGTACTCCGGAGCTATCTGGGGGTGGACTGAGCCCCTCACTGAGTATGCACAGCACGACGGGGGAGATTGCTCTGGTACCTGTAATCTGGACTACAACAACTGTGAGTAATATCTTGAGACGGCATCACACGGACTCTGTGTTCATTACTGACTCCCTGCACTACAACCACCATCATCCACCCACACTGCCCTGAAGCTACACTCTTCCTGTGGTGAGTAATAATACCGTTGCTGCAAAACCACCAGCTTCAGAGGACTGTTCCGCAGCGGCGGCCCCTTTGGCCACACTCCACAGGTGGCATAGTCAGACATTATAAAATCCATATATACAAATTACCCTTGGATTGACCGCCCTGGGTCACGGACTGGGTCACCGCCACAGTGACTACAACCCCCTGCGTCTACCGGCCCGGCTCAGGGTACCCCATGGCCCAGGGGGCGCGTCAACTTCATAGGTCCCTGATCTGAGACCACTCCTGCAGCGTGATTTGCCCCACCTCTGGATCTCGTTGGCCCAGGCTATACGTCAGAACGTATTGCACCAGGGCTTGTCGGTGCTGCCACAGTCGCTGCAACATGTGCAGAGTTGAATTCCACCGTGTCGGCACATCGCATTTCAGCCGGTGAACTGGCAGGCCCAACGACTTCTGTAGAGATGTAAGTCGTTGAACTACGGGATGCGAACGGCAGAAGTGAGCACACAGCGACCGTGCCCTCTGCAAAAGGCCATCTAGTCCAGGATAGTGGGCTAAAAATTGCTGGACAACCAGGTTCAACACGTGAGCCATACAAGGCACGTGTGTGACATTGCCCTGGCGAAGTGCCGCACCCAGGTTTGCAGCATTGTCGCACATGGCCTTCCCTGGTTGCAGGTCCAGTGGAGACAACCTTTCATGAAACTGGGTCTCCAGAGCTGACCACAACTCCTCAGCTGTGTGACTCACATTTCCCAGACATTTCAAAGTAAACACTGATGCCGTTGAGCCCTGCTGCCAGCATAGTAAGGAGGTGTGCAGGATTCCTTCTGCGCAGTTAGAAAGCAGGTGGCATTACCAGACAGGCTTTGGGTGCAGGTGGAGGACCGAGAGGAGGTTGAGGAGGCAGAAGCAGTGGAGGAAATTCGAGATAAAGAGGATTGACGCACAACTCGTGGGGATGGTAAGACTTGGACAGCAGCCCCTTGTCCTGCTGTCACCATAGTTACCCAGTGCCCAGTCAGCGACATGTAACGCCCCTGTCCATGCCTTCTAGTCCAAGTGTCTGTGGTGAAGTGCACCCTGTCACACACAGAGTTTCTCAAAGAAGCGGTGATGTTGTGTGCGACATGCTAGTGGAGCGCAGGCACACCTTTCTTTGAGAAGTAGTGCCGACTGGGCATCTGGTACTGGGGCACTGTGACGGACATAAGGTCTTGAAAATCCTCTGTGTACTCCAGGTGGAAAGGCAGCATTTCTGTAGCCAACAGCTTGCAGATGGTGAAATTCAACCTCTTAGCTTTCTCATGGCTAGGAGGAAATGGTCTTTTACTTTTCCACATCTGAGGGACCGAGGGCTGGCTGTTGTGCTTAGACGGTGTTGAGTAGGGTGTCCCCGGCAAACTGCCGGTCTGTGAGGAAGATGCAGGCGGACATGTTAGGTTGCCTTGATCCAAAGGTGGTGCTCTCGATGTCGGAGAGCGCTCAACACTAGCAGGTGTTTCCACTTCCCAATGAACTGACGACCTGCCAATCTTACTGGCTGTTGCGGGTAAAGAGGTGGCAGGACTGCATCCAAAAACATGTGTGACTGCTGTCCCCCCAGTCACAGAGGATGAAGAGGCTGCGGATGCACAAGATGGGGCAGACGGTGGTTGGCCCAGCCGGCTAGGCCGCATTGTAGCACAGTGAGCTTCCCACTGCAACTTATGCTTCATATCCATGTGACGGTACATGCATGAAGTACTCAAACTATGGATTTTTTGGCCTCTACTTAGCTTTTGCTGACAAATATTACAGATAACACGAGTTGGGTCATCCTTATCGATCTGAATAAATGCCCAGGCTATGCAAGGCTTAGAGCCCATGTGACCTGAAGAGCCACTACGACTTGTGGTCAGAGGCAGAGTTGTGGTTGAGGATGCAGTTGTTGACGTGCTTCCAGTACTCCGTCTCTGTTCAGGAAGGGCCAACCTAACCTCGTCGTCAATAGCATCTGTGATGCCCCGCTGCGCTTGGTATCACAGATCCTAGAAGAGTGCATTGATGGAATCCTCCACAAGAGGCCCCCATAAACATTCACACATCTCCACCTTCCACCTCAGACCAGCAGAGGGAGCCCGTTAGGGATATAAATAGGGAAGGTGGAGCTAGGCAGTTCAGTTCCTCTGAAGAGTTCCTGCAGTAGAGAAGCCTAAGAGAGGTCAGTCTGCAGTGGAGCTCAGTCTAGTCTAGAGAACGCAGTTAATAGTTCAGCAGTGGAGCACGAGGCTCCTGCTTGCTAGATTCAGGGAGCCCAGATAGAGCTTAAGGTGTGCCGGTGCCGTAAGATCAGTGAAGCGCGGCAAGCTGCCGTTAGTGTGTATAGCCTAGTGAGGGCCCGAGTAGGCCGAAGGCGAGTGGCGAGTTAGTACATAAGGGGCAGAGGAGCTTAACCAGCTCACCCCGAAGCATTTACTGGACACAGTATCCGAGCTTACCGGTATCTCTATGACCCAGTAAGGCATAACCGGAATCCCTGGAGAACTACAAGTCCCAGGATCGCTAAGGTGCTGATATGTAACAGAGCCAGGAGACGCTTAGGCCCCGCATACTGGGAGCGTGAACTCCAAGAGAAGGCCCTACCACAAGGTCAGCCAGCGCAGGACAGAGACAAAGTTAGGCCTAGCTCCAGGCAGGTCAGAAACTTACTACGCAGAGGCAAGAAACAGGATGCCCTACACCCGCTCATTGGGGAGGATCCTGATATGCACCCTTCACCCTACAGTGCTCCGGGATGTGCCTGAATTTCCACCAGTAAAAGGTACTGAAGTGACTACCGTGTCCGTTCCCGTTCTTGCTCTGACCCAGCTGGGTCTCGCCTGTCCTGCATTCCCCCTGCATACGCTGCCCTGAGACCTAGCTCCACCTGTGGGGAGCTATACCATCGAGCTGCCTTATCACCGGCCTCAGTGGACTGCTGCAGCGCTGGTGCTTGTCACCAGATACCACAGGTGGCATCATGAACTCTTATAAAATTAACAATTATCCACCCTTTTAAGAGAGACCCCAGGGTACGGGCCAGGGAGCCGACCACCGCGACATCCCCAAGGCCAGGCAAATGCCTGGGTACCGAGTCATCCCCATCCCCAGGGCTAGTCACATCCTCCTCCACCTCCTCTGCTGACCTCATTGACTGGCTGACTGTGGGTTGACAGTAAGTGGGATCTCCAACCTCGTCATCATCCCCCTGTGTGTTATCACACCCGTCGTCCTCAGAGCCAACCTCTTCCTGCCCTGACCGAAAAGTCAAGTTGTCGCTCCAATCAGGTATTTGAGTCTCATCATCGTCTTCATCATTGTCTCCACCAACAGGAGTTACAGTTTGGGAACAAGGGTCTACATTATGCTCAGAACCTTCTTCATCTGGTCCTGGATCCGACTTATAAAGATTCTGGGCATCAGATCAGATCATTTCCTCATCTGGATTAACAGAAGCTCTGGAGCAGACCTCCGTTTCCCAGGCTATAGTATGAGTAAACAGCTGTGCAGACTCAACCATCTGTGTTACCCCATACTCAGACGGGCAGCTGGAGCCTTGGGAGCTGTGAGGAAGCAAGTGCGATTGGGGTGACACCTCTGAGGACTGGACTATTTGTGATGTTGAAATTGAGGTGATGGAGAGCCCACTTGAAGGAGCACTTGATATCCGTAGACGCACCTGCTGTTTTTGTGCCTCATCTAGAATTTGTAGCGATGGGCGTGTCAGTAAGAATGGGATTGTATCACATTGTCCACGAAAAGAAGTCGACATCTTAGTTTGGCTGGAAGATGGTCTTTCTTCTGCAGATGTTACTCCCCCCCCACTGTGGGGGGCCTCGACCCACCGGCGGACAGGTACCAGTATTGGGATAGGGGGGCTGGCCTTCAGGGTCCACCGCGGCTCTGGCACAAACCCGGCGACACGGAGGTGGCACGGGCAGGAACGGACTGGCCGTGTCTGCTTCTCACTTTTTGGACTTTAGAAGGGCATGACATGCCTATATCTGTGTCTCCCCCTCCTTTTACTCCTCCACCTCTTTTCTTTTCGCATGACTATATGTACTTGTCACTTTTCCATGTGTTAGTTGTGTCTTCTGAGCAGTTTGTCAGCTTTTGGACACCTTTGAAGGTGTTTTCTATGTGTTTCTATGTGTTTTTGTTTGCCTGCCATTGGTTTTAACGGTGTTCGAAGGTGTTCGACGAACAGTTCGACGAACACACGGGTGTTCGACGAACCGAACCGAACTCGAACACTACGGGGGTGGCTCAACACTACCAATCAGCGATTTTTAACACAAATGTCCGGACCTTTGTAACACCATGCGGATACTGTGGGGACATCAGCGGCTAGGGTGTGAAGGGAGGACCGAGGAGCGGCGCTGCCTGTGCGGATACTTCTGCTGCGAGAACTAGGGACATGAGCGGGCGCTCGCAGCAGAAGTATCCCGACCCGCAGCGCCGCTCCCCGGTCTTCCCTTCACACCCTAGCCGCTGATGTCCCCACAGTATCCGCATGGTGTTACAAAGGCCTGGAGATTTGTGTTAAAAATCGCTGATTGGTCGCTGGCGCTGGCCGCGACCAATCACCGATTTGGGCGCCAAATTTAAATATCGGCCGAGACCAATCACCGATCTTGGCTCCACATTTAAACACCACTGTACTGATTGGTCGCGGACGCTATTTAAATGTGGCGCCAAAATCGGTGATTGGTCGCTCCCAGCGTCGGCGACCAATCAGCACAGCGGTGTTTAAATGTGGAGCCAAGATCGGTGATTGGTCGCGGACGATATTTAAATTTAGCGCCCAAATCGGTGATTGGTCGCGGTCAGCGTCCGCGACCAATCAGCACAATAGTGTTTAACTTTGGCGCCAAGATCAGTAATTGGTAGCGGGCCAAGACAGCGACCAATCATCGATTTATGCGGCAGATTTAAATAGCGGCCGTGACCAATTGGATGTCAGCGCCGCTCCCCGGTCCTCCCTTCACACCATAGCCGCATGGATGTCAGCGGCGCTGCCTGTGCGGACACTTCCGCTCCGAGAACCCGGAACATGAGCGTGCGCTCGGAGCAGAAGTATCCCGACCCGCAGCGCCGCTCCCTGGTCCTCCCTTCACACCCTAGCCGCTGAGGTCCCCACAGTATCCGCATGGTGTTACAAAGGTCCGGACATTTGTGTTAAAAATCGCTGATTGGTCGCCGACGCTGGCCGCGACTAATCACCGATTTGGGTGCCAAATTTAAATATCGGCCGCGACCAATCAGCACAGCGGTGTTTAAATGTGGAGCCAAGATCGGTAATTGGTCGCGGCCGATATTTAAATTTGGCGCCCAAATCGGTGATTGGTCGCGGGCAGCGCCAGCGACCAATCACCGATTTTTAACACAAATGTCCGGACCTTTGTAACACCATGCGGATACTGTGGGGACATCAGCGGCTAGGGTGTGAAGGGAGGACCGGGGAGTGGCGCTGCGGGTCGTGATACTTCTGCTCCGAGCACCCGCTCATGTCCCAGGTTCTCGCAGCGGAAGTACCCGCACAGGCAGCGGCGATCCCCGGTCCTCACTAATACGATTCCGCTCCCCGCTCCTCACCAATACGATTCGCTGATTGGTCGCGCTCTCCGCACGCGACCAATCAGTGATCTTGACGTTAAAGTTAAACACCGCTCTGCTGATTGGTCGCGGCCGCTGCCCGCGACCAATCACCGATTTGGCCGCCACATTTAAATAGCGGCCGCGACCAATCACCGATCTTGCCGCCACATTTAAACACTGCTGTGCTAATTGGTCGCGGACGCCAGCCGCAACCAATCACCGAGCTTGGCGCCAAATTTAAACAATGCTCTGCTGATTGGTCGCGGACGGCGGACGCGTCCAATGAGCGAGATTGGCGCCAAATTTAAACAATGCTCTGCTGATTGGTCGCGGACTCCAGCCGTGACCAATCAACGAGATTGGCGCCAAATTTAAGCAATGCTCTGCTGATTGATCGCGGTCGCTGGCCGAGATCAATCAGCAGTATTGGCGCAAAATTTAAACACCGCTCTGCTGATTGGTCGCGGTTGTCGGCCGTGACCAGTCAGCAGTATTGGCGCCAAATTTAAACCTCACTCTGCTGATTGGTCGCAACCACCGGCCGCAACCAATTTGCGTTTTTTGTGCCAAATTTAAACAATGCTCTGCTGATTGGTCACGGTCGCCGACTCTGCGACCAATCAGCAGTATTGGGGCTAAATTTAAACCCCTCTCTCCTGACTGGTCGCGGTCGCCGGCCGCGACCCAGCAGCATTATTGGTGCCAAATTTAAACCCCGCTCTGCTGATTGGTCGCGGCCGCCAGCCGCCAACAATTAGCGAGATGGGTGCCAAATTTAAACACCGCTCTGCTAATTGGTTGAGGCCGGCGGCCGCGACCAATCAGCGATTTTGGCGCCAAATTTAAACAACGCTCTGCTGATTGGTCGCGGTCACCGGCCTCGACCAATCAGCGATTTTGGCGCCAAATTTAAACCCCGCTCTGCATCACTCTGCTGATTGGTGGCTGTTGGGGGCTGCGACCAGTCAGCAGTATTGGCGCCAAATTTAAACCCCACTCTGCTGATTGGTCGCGGCCGCCAGACGCCAACAATTAGCGAGATTGGCACCAAATTTAAACACCGCTCTGCTGATTGGTCACGGCCGTCAGCCACGACTAATCAGCGATTTTGGCGCCAAATTTAAACAACACTCTGCTGATTGGTCGCGGTCGCCGGCCTCGACCAATCAGCGATTTTGGCGCCAAATGTAAACCCCGCTCTGCATCGTTCTGCTGATTGGTTGCGGTCGGGGGCTGCGACCAGTCAGCAGTATTGGCGCCAAATTTAAACACCGCTCTGCTGATTGGTCGCGGTCACGACTAATCAGCGATTTTGGTGCCAAATTTAAACACGCTCTACAGTCCTCACCAACACGGTTTGCTGGTTGGTTGCGGCCGCCGCCCGCGACCAATCACCGATATTGCCGCCAAATTTAAACACCGCTTTGCTGATTGGTCGCGTTTGCCGAACGCGACCAATCAGCGATTTTGGCGCAAAATTTAAACACAACTCTGCTGATTGTGCCCGGTCGACCGCATACCTATTCTAGAATACCCGATGCAATAGAATCGGGCCACCATCTAGTTCTTTATATGTATGAATCTTTACTAGGGCACAAATAATCTATAATAAACTGATTGGCCCATTGACATTTACCTTGGTCAGACAATCTTGGCTTAGATTGCACAATCTTTGAGGACACAAATGAACCGATTTTTAATTACAGTAGATTTGTGTTTTAATGGTTTTAGTAAGTTACCAATATAGTCAGCTAAACGGAATTTGAGAGCAAGATTTTAAAAATATTTTGTAGACATTTCTGACAATTACATACATGAGAGCTTAGATGCTCACATGCCCACTAGTGATATACACAGAAGAAAAGGGTCCCGTTAGCAAAAATTAAATGTCATGATTAAGAGTGTTTAGCAGAAATGCGTTGGTTGCCGTGTTAGATGTAGTTACAGTTCTTGAACATGCCCGCTATCTGAATTGTCATCTTTTTTATGTACATTTGGGCTTTGGATTTTACCTAAAATATCAATAAAATTATTCATTTTATTTCATGGAGCTGGATTTTTTCTTCTACAAAACTAGTCCAGTATTATTCGGGGGTTCCTCCTCTTTTACAGAATTTGCTGTATTGTCTTTCATTCAGGAGGACCAATCAATTTTATGCATTTTTGGGGTAAGCCACAAGTTGCACTGTTAGGTATAAGAGAATTTTCTCTAGCTATAGATCTTAATGGTATTCTTATTTTTTACAAGCATTAATATTCTGATATGTAGAGATACATCTTTATATACCAGTACATTATTTCCCTGCATGTGTGTGCAATAATAACAGCAGCAATTACAATCATTCACTGTAGCTGGAGACCCCTTAGAGTACTTTACTCTGTCTTATGCCTTTGGGTGTAATAATCTATTGTAGGACTTTGTTTTCCTGAATATTTACACTGTTATCAGTCAAGAGGATGGATAGTGTCCCAAAGGCCCTGATTAGTGATCTACACGTGCCGATAAAGCTAGAAAAAAGTCGGCCACCACTCAATCGACCAACAACTATCTCTCCTGACTTCTAAAAATATATGTACACTTGGTGTGTAAATTTTTAATGGCAAAAGTGGAAAAAAGCTTAGAGCCTTTAACTTGAAAATGAAAGAACTTCCTTACTCCTCCTCACATCATTAGTCGGTAGAAAGTCAGGAGGCCCCTATACAGATTAGATGTTTGTCCGGCTTTAACCTAATGTGTACGGGAGTCCTAAGTTCTATTTTCTGTCCCAGAAGTTAAAGGCACAAGAAGTCAGGAGAAAACAAAATATCTTACAAAAGATAAACTATGCACAGTTATAGCACATTAAAATTTTTATTTGTGCCAGAATAAACATCTAATCAAAGAAATCCTATCAGAATTTACTACAACTCAAAAAATATTACTTTAGTTTAAAGGTCGATTAATAGCTGGAGACCATTACAAGATTCACTCCATTAAGGTTTGTGTGTGAGCTGTGTATTGTTTATTGATAATTTAGTGTTATATATTTGATAATGAAATTTTAAAAAAAAGTACAAATTAAAATATCTTAAAATATAATCAACAAAAAACATCGGTCTCTGTGTTGTCTCGTTTTTTCACTCCAAGCTAATAGTTTGGCTTCGCACATGTCATGTATGGTGTGGGGACTAACGTAAATCCAACGCCAGGCTTGAGATTTAGATCTTCTCTGGAAACTCCTGGAGGCGGATAGAAAGTAAATGCTTGAAGAAGTCCAGTAAAAAACAGGAACAGTTCCATCTTGGCCAAGGCCTCCCCAGCACAAGCTCTTCTTCCTGTAGAAATGGGATTAGTGAGTTAACATTGTCATGTTGAAAATAGATTTTGACCCCAACACTTGTAGTAACGAAATAAAACGGATGTAATGCAAACTTTCCAACTCTATCTGACTGCGAGTCTCCTGGAAAAAAAGGAGACCTCCAGGAAGTAACCAAAGTTTCCTAGAACCTCCTGGAAATCTTGATCATGGCTCCAGGATGTTTTGTATCCGAGCAAGTCTCAGCGTACATAGAATATTACAATACTCCATCCTCTACAAGGATGCCAATTGAGGGACAATTTCTTGAAAAGGGTCGAAAGTTTGACTTTGCCCCAGATATGACTATACTTTTTAGAAATGAATGCTTGTCTTTCTGAGCTTAAGTACCTAAAAGCATGACCAAGCGGCATATGATGATGTTTTTAACAATTGGCAGAGGAGGAAATCTCCAGTGATGCAGGTAAGTTAAAATACAAATTCTTTATTGGAATTGTTAAAAGAGTAAGGCTATGTCTACACTATGCGGAAATTCCCGCCAAAATCCACATGCGTTTTTTCTTCTCCCTGGCAGAAAAAAACGCATGCGGAATGGACATGAGTTTTTTCTGCCAGGGAGAAGCGTTTTAACTTTTTTACATGCGTTTTAAGCATGCATATTTTCAAGCACTTTTCCAAGCGATTTTGAGTATCACTTGGAAAAGGGCTTGACAAGTTGGTCACACAATATAAATCCTTGCGACTGGCATAGATTTAGATTTTGTGACCATAAAATAGTTTAAAAAAATGAATTACAAAGTAAAAAATATTCATACTCACCTTCCGCCAGCCCCTGGTCTCTTCCCGGCGACGATGCGCTCTCCTTGCCTCCTAGCGCTGATCTGCAAGGACCTTCGGCGAGTCATTTAGTCAGTTGATGGTCGCAACCATCATCTGATCGCTGACATCAGCGGTCATGTGACCATCAGCTGACTAAATGACCTCAGCGAAGGTCATTGCAGATCACCGTTGGGAGCCGATCAGAGCGCATCATCGCCGGGAGAACACCGGAAGGATGTCGGGGGCGCCGGAGAGGTGAGTATGACTTTTTTTTTAACTTTATAATTCTTTTTTCACTTGTAGGTACGATGGTACCAGGGTCGAGTGATAGTCTCCTCTTCTCCAGACCCGGGAACCATCCGCGCATTAAATCGCATAAGATCCGCATGACTACATGTAGTCATGTGGATCTTATGCAGTCCAAATCAAGTCAATGACGGCGATTTCACCGTGGAATCGCACTAGAATTGGTTTTGCTGCGGTTTTTACCACAATGCGAATCCGCAGCGGAAATTTCCATATGATGTGCACAGTACATGCGGATTTGTATTGCTGTACATGTCAGACCTATTACAAGCGATTTTAATGCATTTTCACAGCGTTTTCGCTGCGAATATCTGCCACAAAAACGCATTAAATCCGCATCGTGTGCACATAGCCTATCTCCAAAATACCAGCAACCAGCATGTAAATCTGATTAGGATCGACACGTTTCGACTATAACAACCTTAGTCATGATCTAATGTGAAGCTTAGACAATGCTATTTTTATATAGCTGTGCGATTCCTCCCTGCTGAAACAGATGTATGGAACTATTAATTTATTATTTCAAATCCACTGCAAGTGGAACAGTCAGGGAAGTAACGCTGTAGAATGGAATTAGATGGTAAATCCCATAAAAACAGATACATATATATAAAAACAAAAGTGAAAAAAGAAAAAAAAGGAGAAAAAAGAATAAATTAAAAACATACAAGATGTGACATCATCATACTAAGTATATTGAAGAATAAGGTCCTGTCTTATATCTACACCATTGGGAATTCTAGTTTGTAGCTTGAAAATCCAAACGCTCTCCCTATTAAGAATTTTCCTCTTAAGATCACTTCCTCAAATGGGTCTAATAACCGTCTCTATTTGTAAAAATGTAATAAATTGAGTGTCTCTCTGATGTTTGTGTAAAAAATGTTTTGAGACCACTGATAGATTAACTGCATTGGAATTAGTTTCATCTGACAGGTGCCTATGGATACTTTATTAAGGGGCCCTGCAGTACATCCAACATTTTGGACTTTGCGCGCTCTACAATCTATTAAAGAAGTTGCTCACTACTTAATATTACTCCCCCAATGTATCCCCCCGGGGCCCCTAAGACTTTTTGTAAATACCTTACAGGCATCATGTGACCCCGCGCTGACGTCACAACAAGTGAGGCGTGACTCAGTGCTGGGGTCCCCGTGGAGGCTGATGGGTTGTGGGCGGGGTTACCCCAGCGTCACACCAGGCAATCACAGTGCACTTTTCCAATGAATGGGGAGAGGCAGAGTGTGCGGTGGATGCCGGGTGTGACGCAGGGGGGTAACCCCACCCACAGCCTGGCATCCACCTGGAACGCGGAAGACAAAGACCTCCGGCTGCTGCTAGCACTTGTCGTGACATCAGTGGATGTCAGAGCCGGCTGCAGCCGGGAGACATGTGATGCCTGTGATCGGCCAGTGATAGCGCCACTCACAGGCATTATCAGCAACATAGCAACATAAGGTATTTACAAAAAGTCTTAGGGGCCCCAGGGGGATACATTGGGGGGATAATATAAAGTAGTGTACAACCCCTTTAAATAAATAACTCCTGTAGTATTACAATTAGTGTTGACCGAGCATACTCGGGCGGGAGCTCGGGTCTCTGCCCTGCACATTTAGCGCTCTTTGTAGAGCCAATGAACATGCAGGGATTGCCAGCCAGTCACTGTAATGCCGCAGCCATGTTATTTGTGGGCATTACAGTGATTGGCTGACTGCACAGCATCACCTCGAGTAATTAAAACCGGGCGCTGCCATCTTGGACACAGTCGCTCCGGATCAGACAGTGTAGGGTCTGTGCTGTTGAACTAGGGAGAGATTTATCCTTCAAAATAGTTAGTGTAGGATCTCTAAAGCCTGCCAAATCAAACAAACAGTCCTTCTCAGGACTAATATCCATCCCAGATATCAGGCAGGCAGGCAGGCTGTATAGGAGACGCAGTGGTTATACCAGCAAACACTGCATTACAGTCCTGTGTGCTCCTGTTGGACAAATTGCTAGACTTATCCCCCGGCCTCAGGGGCCAGGAAAAATCTTTTTTTTTTTCATCTAAATCCTTTTTTTTTTCCCTCAGTCAGACTGTACAAATACTCGTCTTATTAACCTTTTGGTATTTCCCCACCCCCCCAAAAAATTGAGTGTACCTGTGACTGTTCAGACACCAATATATCTGTTTAAAAGAGTCTGGTATAGGCCAGAAAAATAGAAGTGTGGTTTTCCAGTTCCACGGGTCAAATCTCTGTATTATCCTGCTTTTGGCATTTTTTGCCGTAAAAAAAGCAGTAATAGTGTCTCCCTGACTGGTCAGACACTAATATATCTGTTTAAAAGATTCTGGGGTATGCCAGAGAAATAGAACTGTGGTTTTGCAGTTCCACGGGTCAAATCTCTGTATTATCCTGTTTTTGGCATTTTTTGCCGTAAAAAGAAACAGTAATAGTGTCTCCCTGACTGGTCAGACACCAATATATCTGTTTAAAAGATTCTTGGGTAGGCCAGAGAAATAGAACTGTGGTTTTGCAGTTCCACAGGTCAAATCTCTGTATTATCCTGCTTTTGGCATCTTTTGCCGTAAAAAAAAGCTGTAATAGTGTCTCCCTGACTGGTCAGACACCAATATATCTGTTTAAAAGAGTCTAGTGTAGGCCACATAACTATAACTGTGGTTTTGCAGTTCCACGGGTCAAATCTCTGTATTATCCTGCTTTTGGCATCTTTTGCTGTAAAAAAAAGCTGTAATAGTGTCTCCCTGACTGGTCAGACACCAATATATCTGTTTAAAAGAGTCTAGTGTAGGCCACATAACTATAACTGTGGTTTTGCAGCTCCACTGGTCAAATCTCTGTATTATCCTGCTTTTGGCATCTTTTGCCGTAAAAAAAAGCTGTAATAGTGTCTCCCTGACTGTTCAGACACCAATATATCTGTTTAAAAGATTCTGGTGTATGCCACATAACTATAACTGTGGTTTTGCAGTTCCACGGGTCAAATCTCTGTATTATCCTGCTTTTGGCATTTTTTGCCGTGCCCTCAACAACGCAGTTACTGGGAGAGTCCACCTGACAACGGACACGTGGACAAGTGCTTGTGGCCAGGGACGGTACATCTCCCTGACGGCACACTGGGTAAACATAGTGGAAGCAGGGACCCAGTCAGACCTTGGGACGGTACACATCCTTCCCACATTGAGGATTACGGGCCCTTTGTCAGTCAGAGTAGCCCCCACAGTGTACAGCTCCTGCGCATCATGCTCCTCCTCCTCCTCATGTTCAGCCTCCATCTCAGAAATCACCACATCAGTTACCAGCTGGAAGCACTGCAGTAATGGCTCAGCCAAGCGGCAACAGGCTGTGCTGAAACTCACAAGCTTAGGTGATAAACCTCACACTGCTTGTGAGTAATGGACAGCTGTGAAAGAGCAGGCAGATCTGTGGCTGAGACCGCTGATCCTACATCCAGGTATGGTCGTGTGTGACAATGGCCGTAACCTGGTGGCGGCTCTGAGGCGAGGCAAGATCACACACGTACCATGCCTGGCTCATGTGCTTAACCTCGTGATTCAGCGGCTTCTTAAATCGTACCCCGAGTTGCCAGATCTGCTTGTCAAAGTACGCCGCCTGTCAGCTCATTTTCGCAAGTCGGCTACCGCTTCCCACGCCCTAGCTGTGTTGCAGCAGCGTTTGCAGCTTCCGGCACACCGACTTGTGTGTGATGCCCCCACACGTTGGAACTCTACCCTCCACATGTTGCAAAGGATTTGAGAGCAGAAGAGAGCAGTTGTGGAGTACCAGCTGCAACAAGGCCATCGATATTCAGGTCAGACTCCACACATAAGACCTCAGGAGTGGACCTGGATGTCTAACATATGTACCATCCTGACAAACTTTGAGGAGTCCGCCAAGATGGTGAGTGGTGATGATGCCATCATTAGCGTTAGCATCCCACTTGTCTGTCTTTTGCAGCGCTCTCTGCAGAGAATTAAAGAGGAGGCATTGCAGCTAGAGTATGATGAGATGGATCAAGAACCCGAAATGGGCGATTACACACAGCCCAGCCTCATCTCATCCCAACGTGCATACGTACAACTGTCATACAGTCGGTTCAGCGTGTGGAGCCTGAGGACAGGGGGGAGGAGGACGAATAGAGCATGGTCAGTCATCATCTTGGTGAGGACACGGAAGTCTTGCCCGTTACCAGTCTGACACGCATGGCTGACTTTATGGCTGCCTTAACCGTGACCCTCGCGTTGTCAAAATGTTGGGTGACAGTCATTACTGTTTGGTGACACTTTTAGACCCACGCTACAAGGAGAATTTTCACTCTGTTATTCCTGAGGTGGAGAGGTATATAAAAATGGGGCAGTACCAGAAGGCCCTTGCTGCAGAACTGTTAAAAAAATTCCCATCTGAACATGCTAGCGGCATAGGTCACAGTTCATTGACCAACCAAGGCGTACAGGCGAGAGAGATGCAGCTCCAATCCAGCAGAGGTAGGGGAACACTGTCAACTAGAGTTGAGCCACCCCCGTAGTGTTCGAGCTCGGTTCGGTTCATCGAACACCCGTATGTTCGTTGAACTGTTCGTCGAACTGTTCATCGAACACCGTTGAACACCGTTAAAACCAATGGCAGGCAAACAAAAACACATCGAAACACATAGAAAACACCTTCAAAGGTGTCCAAAAGCTGACAAACTGCTCAGAAGACACAACTAACACATGGAAAAGTGACAAGTACATATAGTCATGCGAAAAGAAAAGAGGTGGAGGAGTAAAAGGAGGGGGAGACACAGATATAGGCATGTCATGCCCTTCTAAAACCAAAAAAGTGCGAAGCTGACACGGCCAGTCCGTTCCTGCCCGTGCGACCTCCGTGTCGCCGGGTTTGTGCCAGAGCTGCGGTGGACCCTGACGGCCACCCCCCCTCTCCCAATACTGTTGCCTGTCCGCTGGTGGGTCGAGCGAGACCCCCTGCAGAGGAGGCAGGTCTAAGCTTTTTAATTTAAATTGTCTCTGTAATTTGAATGAGTACACTTTAAATCCTTTTACAAGGATATATTGGAGGGCAAGTCTGATGCCAGCAGCCGCGGGAATTCCAGCTCCAGTAGTGTCCACTGAAGCTGCTGCAGTTAAAAAGCTTTTATAAGAATCAAGCTTGCCGGTCCACCGCAAGGCGTCCTACTGCCAGTCCCAGCCCCTGTGCCTTGGGGTGCCTCCCCGATGCTCTTCACTGAGTGTCCCGGGAGCCTGAAGCATTTCCTTTAAAATCAATGCAGCGAAGTCTGAGGCCCTCGATGTCTCCCTCCCCAAATCCATACAGGATTCCATCCAGTCCAACTTTCCCTTTGCCTGGCCCTCACAGGGTATCAAATACTTAGGAAGTTGTATTCATAGAGACCTCTTCCGTCTATTTTATCTTAATTTTGGGCCCATTATTGAACAACTCCATAAAGATCTTACTTCTTGGACGGTGAAGGATTTTTCCTGGTTCAGCAGAATAAGTATACTAAAAATGAACGTCCTACCTAAACTCTTATACCTCTTTCAAACCATTCCCGTGGTAATTCCCTCAAATTTTTGGAAAAGACTACGCAGTAGCTTTTAGTCTCCCCAGGATGACACAGGTGGGGCAGATGGTGGTTGTAGCACAGTGAGCTTCGCACTGCAACTTATGCTTCATATCCATGTGACGGTTCATGCATGAAGTGCTCAAACTATGGATTTTTTGGCCTCTACTTAGCTTTTGGCGACAAATGTTACAGATAACACGAGTTGGGTCATCCTTAGCGATCTGAAAAAATGCACAGGCTATGCAAGGTTTAGAGCCCATGCGACTCTGCTACCAGCAATACTATCAAATGATTGGCTGGGTTAGATGCAGAGCGTCTGGGTTTGGTTGGGGGTCCCCACAGTCTGCCTAGGCTAGATGCAATTAAAAATTCTCATTAGATACACAGGCGGTGCAGCTTGCTTCGCAGCTGGGCTAATACGCCCAAAGTATTGGTAGACTCTATACTAAATGAGGAAGGATTCACTGACTGTGGTGGACCCTCCGTGGTCCGTGGCGATTGGTGGAGATTTGGTGGATGATTATAGGAGAAAGCTCCTTAATAGAGAAAGTTGGTGGATTTATACTTTAAATACACGTGTACCAGCGGGTTTAAAAATCAGACATGATTTGATGTATCATTATGAGTGATCATTTATAGATTATTATTATATATGTTCCTTTTTTCTTCTTTTCTTTTTCTTTTTGATTATTTACATTTATATGCATTGTTTCTATGCTATACGATTTTAACATGGTATGTGTGTTTACATTTCTGATTAACTCAGCCTTGAACAGGTGCATAGCAGGACATGACATATAAATACCACTTCCTTGCGTTTTTTTTGCTATGCAATGATTAAGAACTAGTATATATATTGTGTAGAAAGAAGGGTGAAAGTCCGCCCAGGCGGGAGGAAATTGGAGTTTCATAACACATATTTGAACTTGAGAGGTATTAGAGGCCTGCAATGGCCACAGGTACTAATGGATGTAATCAAGGTAGGGAGAGAGGCAAGAGGTCCGGTCATCTTAGTTATACAGGCCGGGGGAAATGACATAGCTTATCACAAGAGTGCATAACTAATGGCAATAATGAAACTAGACACTGAGCGCTTCAGAGAATTTTTCACAAAACTAACTATAGTATGGTCAGAGATTGTGCCGAGAACGGTATGGCAAGGTGCGTGAGGCATCACGGCCATCGAACGGACAAGGCAGGTAATAAATATTCGGATGGCAAAATTTATAAGAGACAGAGGCTGTGTAGTGATACGACACCGACAACTGGAAGGAGATAAAGCAGGCCTCATACGGCCCGATGGTGTTCACTTAATGTATACTGGACTGGACATATTCCTGTCAGGACTCCAGGACGGAGTGGAAAAAGCGTTAAGAGTGATGGATGGGGGTCGGAGTCCTGCATATGAGTAAGCAGGATCCTCCGTGGCCTGGAAATAGAAAGGACATGTTGGAGAGTTACACTTGTTGGCCAACTTGCCATTCTGGAGACTGGAGACACAGGGCATGCTTCAACAAGCTGAATTATTTTTTAAATAAAAAGTATTTCTAATGGAATGAGTATAAACAGTTAATAAAGCTGTGACCGATCCTCACCCATCCAGTTGTAAGAGTTACATGATTGTATTGTCAATGAAAGGGGGGCGTTAGGGGGCTGAGCGTCTGGGTTTGGTTAGGGGTCCCCACAGTGTGCCTAGGCTAGATGCATTTAAAAATCATTATTAGATACATAGGCGATGCAGCTTGCTTCGCAGCTGGGTTACTACGCTGACTAGCAGACACTGAAGCTTTGGAGCAGACCTCTGAGAAAACAGCTCTTCAGACTCAACCATCTGTGTTACCCCAAGCCATAGTGTACAGTGCTGGCCAAAAGTTTTGGCACCACTGCAATTCTGTCAGATAATACTCAGTTTCTTCCTGAAAATGATTGCAATCACAAATTCTTTAGTAGTATTATCTTAATTTAATTTGATTGCAAGGAAAAAACACAAAAGAGAATGAAGCAAAAATCAAATCATTGATCATTTCACACAAAACTCCAAAAAAGGGCCGGACAAAACTATTGGCACCCTCAGCCTAATATTTGGTTGCACAACCTTTAGCCAAAATAACTGCGAACAACCGCTTCCGGTAACCATCAATGCTCTGCTGGAAGTGTAGACCATTCTTCTTTGGCAAACTGCTCCAGGTCCCTGATATTTGAAGGGTGCCTTCTCCAAACTGCCATTTGAGATCTCTCCACAGGTGTTCTATGGGATTCAGGTCTGGACTCATTGCTGGCCACCTTAGAAGTCTCCAGTGCTTTCTCTCTAACCATTTTATAGTGCTTTTGGAAGTGTGTTTTGGGTCATTGTCCTGCTGGAAGGCCCATGACCTCTGAGGGAGACCCAGCTTTCTCACACTGGGCCCTACGGGTTGACACTGTTGTACCCTCGGACTGCAGGGCAGCTTGAACTTGTTTGGATGTTAGTCGAGGTTCTTTATCCACCATCCGCACAATCTTGCGTTGAAATCTCTCGTCAATTTTTCTTTTCCGTCCACATCTAGGGAGGTTAGCCACAGTGCCATGGGCTGTAAACTTCTTTATGACACTGCACACGGAAGACACAGGAACATTCAGGTCTTTGGAGATGGACTCGTAGCCTTGAGATTGCTCATGCTTCCTCACAATTTGGTTTCTCAAGTCCTCAGACAGTTCTTTGGTCTTATTTCTTTTCTCCTTGCTCAATGTGGTACACACAAGGACACAGGACAGAGGTTGAGTCAACTTTAATCCATGTTAACTAGCTGCAAGTGTGATTTAGTTATTGCCAACACCTGTTAGGTGCCACAGGTAAGTTACAGGTGCTGTTAATTACACGAATTAGAGAAGCATCACATGATTTTTCAAAGGGTGCCAATACTTTTGTCCACCCTCTTTTTTAGGTTTGGTGTGGAATTATATCCAATTTGACTTTAGGACAATTCTTTTTGTGTTTTTTTCATTGAAAACAAATTAAATGAACAGAATAATACCAAAGAATTTGTGATTGCAATCATTTTCAGGAAGAAACTGAGTATTATCTGACAGAATTGCAGGGGTGCCACTTTTGGCCAGCACTGCATGTATTTTCTTACGGTTAAAAGGGGGGGGGGCAACCCACCTCTAATTGACGATGGCAACGTCACGTAAAACAAAGCAAGGGGACTCCAAACAGAGTCTCCATTTTTTCCAAAAATTTGTGGCACAGACACCACTTAAGTGGCATCAATTGCCCCAGAGTTGCTTAAAACGGTTGGTTAGAATGAGTACCACACACTGCTAGTACGACCAAAATTATTTTCCAGACAAGAGGCAGCTAAAAATTATTAGTAATTTGCAAGCTGGTGGAGCTTAGTATAGATGGCATAAAAGAATGAGTACCGCACACTGCTACAGGCCCAAAATTATTTTCCAGACAAGATGCAGCTAAAAATTATTAGTAATTTGAAAGCTTAAAACGGTTGGTGAGGAGATTTTACGAAATCCTCAAGCTTTTACTCTCCCCAGGATGACACAGGGGTAGAAAAGTCCTTGCGGATCCATGATTTGTTCATCTTTATGAACGTGCATCTGTCTACATTCTCAGTGGAGAGCCGCGTGCGCTAATCTGTCAGCACACCACCAGCAGCGCTGAACACACGTTCAGAGAGAACGCTGGCTGCGGGGCATAACAAGATCTCCAAGGCGTAAGTGGCGAGCTGCGGCCATTTATCCAGATTGGAAGCCCGAAAAGAGCAAGGGTCCAGTGACACAGTCATGGCTTTGATGTTTACTTGGAGATACTCCTGTACTATCGTCTCTAAGCGTTGACTATGTGTCAGACTTCTTGTCTCCTGTGACCTTGCAAAGGATGGGCTAAAAAAGCTTTGCAATGATTCTGCAAAATTGCTGTTACCAGCAGATACTGTGTTTCTGTTATGGTTTGAGTGCTGAACACTCGACAGTCCCACGGTTGGCAAGTTAGAACTCTGAGATTCACTACTTGCACCACTGGTGTTTTGTGGAAAAGCACATGTAAGATTCTGCAACAGTCTCTGCTAATACTCCTGCGTGCGTGAATCCCTTTCTATGGCAGGAATTATTTCTGCAAATTTACTTTTGTACCGGGGATCTAAGAGTGTGGCAACCCAGTAGTCAGGATTATTTCAAATTCTGACAATTCGAAGGTCATGTTGCAGGTAGTGCATCAAGAAGGCACTCATGTGTCTTGCGCATCCAGGAGCACCAAGTCCCTGTTGTGTTGGTGGCGAGGTAACAATCATGCTTGCTTCCTCTGCCCTCTACCCCCAACCTCGCACAACAAAAATGTGATCAAGGTCTCCCTCATCTGATGAGTCTTCCATCAGTTTGTCCTCCACTTCTTCCTGGTCTCCTGCACCTTCCTCACTAGTTTGGCTGCTACCATGCGCCCTGGTAAATCCATCTCCCCCACCCTCACATGCCTGCCGCCTTGGTGCTGCCGACCGTCTGGACCTTGCAGATGTTAACTCTTCCGCATACAACTCCTCCTCCTCTACTTCCTCTACCTCCTCTTGTCACACCACCTGACTCCGAATTCTGTTTAACATGTGCTCCAGCATGTAAATCACCGGAATAGTCATGCTGATAATGGCATCGTCAGCACTAAACATCTTCGTTGCCATTTCAAAACTGTGCAGAAGGGTGCATAGGTCCCTGATCTGAGACCACTCCTCCAGCGTGATTTGCCCCACCTCTGGATCTCGTTGGCCCAGGCTATACGTCAGAACGTAATGCACCAGGGCTTGTCGGTGCTGCCACAGTCGCTGCAACATGTGCAGAGTTGAATTCCACCGGGTAGGCACATCGCATTTTAGCCGGTGAAGTGGCAGGCCCAACGACTTCTGTAGAGATGTAAGTCGCTAAGCTGCGGGATGCGAACGGCGGAAGTGAGCACACAGCGACCGTGCCCTCTTCAGAATGCCATCTAGTCCGGGATAGTGGGCTAAAAATTGCTGGACAACCAGGTTCAACACGTGAGCCATACAAGGCACGTGTGTGACATTGCCCCGGCGAAGGGCCGCACCGAGGTTTGCCGCATTGTCGCACATGGCCTTCCCTGGTTTCAGTTCCAGTGGAGACAACCATTCATGAAACTGGTTCTCCAGTGACTCACATTTCCCAGACATTTCAAAGTAAAAACCGCCTGATGACGTTGAGACCTACTGCCAG
This sequence comes from Phyllobates terribilis, assembly GCF_046119375.1. Taxonomy (NCBI): domain Eukaryota; kingdom Metazoa; phylum Chordata; class Amphibia; order Anura; family Dendrobatidae; genus Phyllobates; species Phyllobates terribilis. Next base: position 342,846,687 of record NW_027362769.1, on the reverse strand, counting down.
CATAGTTCGGAGGTGTGGAGGATCCCTTATGCGCAGTTAGAAAGCGTGTGGCATGACCAGACTGCTACTATGCCCAAAATTATTTTACAGGCAAGATGCAGTTAAAAAGTATTAGTAATTTGAAAGCTGGTGGAGCTTAGTATAGATGGCCGAATAGAATGAGTACCACACACTGCTAATATGCCAAAAATTATTTTACAGGCAAGATGCAGCTAAAAATTATTATTAATTTCAAAGCTGGTGGAGCTTGGTATAGATGGCCTAATACAATGAATACCACACACTACTAGTATGCCCAAAATTATTTTCCATGCAAGATGCACCTAAAAATTATTATTAATTTCAAAACTGGTGGAGCTTGGTATAGAAGGCCTAATACAATGAGTACCACACTGCTAATATGCCCAAAATTATTTTCCAGGCAAGATGCAGCTAAAAATTATTATTAATTTCAAAGCTGGTGGAGCTTAGTATAGATGGCCTAATAGAATGAGTACCACACATTGCTGATATGCCCAAAATTATTTTACAGGCAAGATGTAGCTAAAAATTATTATTAATTTCAAAGCTGGTGGAGCTTGGTATAGATGGCTTAATACAATGAGTACCACACACTACTACTAGGCCCAAAATTATTTTCCGAGCTAGATGCAGATAAAAAATATTTGTAATTTGCAAGCTGGAGGAGCTTAGTATAGATGGACTAAGAATAAGTCCCACACACTGCTGCAAGCCCAAAATTATTTTCCGAGCAGGATGCAGATAAAAAATATTACTAATTTGCAAGCTGGTGGAGCTTATTATAGATGGCCTAATAGAATGATGCTATGCCCAAAAGGTTTTACTTGGCTAGGTGCAGTAAAAAAAATTGTATTCTATACACAGGTGGTGTAGCTTGCAACACAGATACGCTACTCCACTAACTAACATACACTGCAAGAGGCCAAAAAGGATTTGCTTTGCTAGATTTAGCCAAATGCTGTGAAAAACACTTGCACAGCACTGGCACATACCTGCCTGGCAAAAATTCCTAGGAAATGCTGTAAAATAGTCCTCAAAAGGACTGCAATTACAATTTGTCCCTACTCCCAACCTATCTATTTAAGAGCACAGACCTGCCTGCTAAAAGTCATAGGAAATGCTGCAACCTAGTCCTCAAAAGGACTGCAATCACAACTATTCCCTACTCCCAAGCTATCTGTATATTTTAGAGAAAATTGTCTTGAAATTAACACTGAAAGTATAGCGCACACAGCAACAGCGGTTCCGTCTAACACGCAGCTGCAGCAGTGAGAAAATGTTGGCGACGGGGAAAATGGCTTGGTCTTATAGGGCAAGGACATGTGACATACACAGCCAATGACACATGCCCTTGCTTGTATGAAAAAAAGCAGTTCGCTCCGTGTGTGCGCTGCTGATAGGCTGACAGATTGCACCTCCCCACTGTAAATGCGGGAAAGAGAAAAAAAATGGAAATCTTCATTATTTCTACAGAGATCCATCCCCTGCCCCTCCCCCCGCCCCGCTGTATATTCAAACTGCGTATTAACATTGATTATCAGCATTACTGTGAAAAAATCCAGTTATGATTTTGGTGCACGAACAGTTATCGAACATAAACTCGAACAGCCGGATTTTTTTCAAATCCTTCGTGTTCGCCGAACAGCTCGAACACCGCTCAAAACAGCTTGAATTTGAGATTGGCGAACAGTTCGAGTCGAACAACGCTCATCTCTACCGTCAACGTTCTGGGACAGTTTTCTGAGACCCACTCAGCTTACAGGCCCTGAGGCATGGGGTACTCTCACAAGGAGTGGAAAGTTTCAAAAGATGGTGAGGGAGTACCTTGCCGACCGTACCAGCATCCTCCGTGATTCCTCTGTGCCTTTTAATTATTGGGTATCCAAGCTAGACACTTGGAATGAACTCGCTCTGTATGCCTTGGAGGTCCTGGCCTGCCCTGCCTCTAGCGTGTTATCGGAGCGTGTTTTTAGTGCCGCTGGGGGAATTATAACTGAAAAGTGCACTCGCCTGTCAACTGACAATGCTGACAAGCTGACCCTTATCAAAATGAACAAGGGCTGGATTGGGCCAGACTTCTCATCACCACCAAATGACAGCAGAGTAAAATAAAGTCAAATCCACTGTGTTATTTCGGGAGGTGTATTCCAATTCACCGCTTCACACCCACACATGGGTATACGCTTCCTCATTTCGGCTGTATTTTTCTCTTCTCCTTATCCTCAGCCTCCACCACCACTATACCATCAGGGTGACCATGGTCCTTGTTGCCAGCATTGCAAGTTCCTCCGTCCTAATTTTTGGCAGCTTTTGCTTGGAAGGCATAGGCAAAGACTATGGGAGACCCACTCCCCTAAAATGGGAATAATGTTTTTAATATTCTGTACTGCATGGCTCTTGTAAGGGGCATGAAAACCGTCTTCTTAAGATACTGCGACCACCACCACTTTTCCCAGGGGCATTAAAACCATCTTGTAAAGCTATTGTGACCTCCACCGCTTTTTCCAGAGGCTTTGATATTGTCTTTTTATTCCAATGCGACCTCCACGTCTCTTCCAAGGGGCATTAAAACCATCTTGTTAAGCTACTGCGACCTCCACCACTTTTTCAAGGGGCATTGATATTGTCTTTTTTTCCACTGCGGCCTCCACCATTCTTCCAAGGGGCAGTAAAATCATCTTGTTAAGCTACTGCGACCTCCACCACTTTTCCCAGGGGCATTAATACCGTCTTGTTAAGCTACTGCGACCTCCACCACTTTTCCCAGGGGCATTGATATTGTCTTTTTATTCCACTGCGACCTCCACGTCTCTTCCAAGGGACATTAAAACCATCTTGTTAAGCTACTGCTACCTCCACGTCTCTTCCAAGGGGCATTAAAACCGTCTTAAGCTACTGCGACCTCCACGTCTCTTGCAAGGGGCATTAAAACCATCTTGTTATTCTACTGCGACCACCACCACTTTTCCCAGGGGCATTAAAACCGTATTGTTAAGCTACTGTGACCTCCACCACTTTTCTCAGGGGCATTAATTTTGTCTTTTTATTCCACTGCGACCTCCACGTCTCTTCCAAGGGACATTAAAACCATCTTGTTAAGCTACTGCGACCTCCACGTCTCTTCCAAGGGGCATTAAAACTGTCTTGCTAAGCTACTGCGAAATCCACGTCTCTACCAAGGGGCATTAAAACCATCTTGTTAAGATACTGCGACCTCCACTACTTTTTAAAGGGTCATTGATATTGTCTCTTTATTCCACTGCGACCTCCACTATTCTTCCAACTGGCATTGCATTTCCTCCTAATTTTAGTCAGCTCTTGCTTTTCAATGCATAGGCGAACACTAAGGGAGACCCACTCCCCAATAATGGGTAGAAGGTTTTTAGTATGCTTTAATCCACGTCTGTTTCAAGGTGCATTGCAGTTCCTCAAAATTTTTGGAAAGCCTTCCATTCACTGCTTAGGCCAACAGTGCACAGGAGACCCAGTTGCTATATATGGAAAAAACAGTTCATTTAAGTCCCTCTGACCTCCATGTCACTTCCAAGGGGCAATGGAATGCCTCGAAATTTTTGGTAGGCATTGCACTCACTGCATGCCCTATAACTGTGTAGCCGAACCGCTCCTTTTGGTACAGAAACATATCCTACAAGACATGTGTGGTTGACTGGCCTGATATTCATGTGAATGGTTCCTGTTCCTCCTGCTCTTTCTCTTTTGCCACCACCTCATCCATCATTCATCACCTGAAGCTTTGTTTTAACGGGAGTCATAGAACTGGGATAGTAGCAGGAAAACATCCAGCAATCCTCGGACGAGGTAGGATATGCGCCAAAACACTGACCACCTCAAGCCTAGCCGCTACTACATACATGCGCTTGTATTCCAAGAAAACAAAGCAGACGCTAACTTCTATCATTATCATCATGCTCCTCACCTTGGCACTCTCAACTCTCCTGATAGAGAAGCCAGGGCCCACCTGAGGAGTCTGGTTCTCTGGTGGGCTCTTCCAATGCTGCCCTAAAGCAGGCCGGGCTAAGAAAAGTGTGGGGGAACTTCCAAGAAGAAATAGAGGCGGCTGGGGACCGTTTATGGACACCCGGCCGCCCCCAGGCGGCTGGGGAGCGTGTGTGGACACCCAGCCGCGGGGAGGCTGGGGACAGAGTATGGACACCCGGCCGCTCCCTGGTGGCTGAGGACCGAGTGTGGACACCCGGCCGCCGGGCGGCTGGGGACTGATATGGATATCTCGCTGCAAAAGCAGTCATGAGGTAGTGGCCAGCTTCGGCCTCCTCCAAACTAAAAGGCCCCATTTCAAGTGCAAGCTAGCAGTATGGTACTGCAACCTGGGGGTGGGTGGGTGGCAGGTTGCACACTTACGCCTGCATTCCAAGAAAACAAAGCAGACGCTAACTTCTATCATTATCATCATGCTCCTCACCTTGGCACTCTCAACTCTCCTGATGGAGAAGCCAGGGCCCACCTGAGGAGTCTGGTTCTCTGGTAGGCTCATCCAATGCTGCCCTAAAGCAGGCCGGGCTAAGAAAAGTGTGGGGGAAATTCCAAAGAGAAATAGGGGCAGCTGAGGACCGTTTATGGACACCCGGCCACCCCCAGGTGGCTGAGGAGCTTGTGTGGACACCCGGCCGCGCGGCGGCTGGGGACCGAGTATGGACACCCGGCCGCCCCCTGGCGGCTGGGGACCGAACGTGGACACCCGGCCTCCGGGCCGCTGGGGACTGAGTATGGATACCTCTCTGCCAAAGCAGCCATGAGGTAGTGGCCAGCTTTGGCCTCCTCCAAACTAAAAGGCCCCATTTCAAGTGCAAGCTAGCAGTATGGTATTGCTGCCTGGGAGTGGGTGGGTGGCAGGCTGCATACTTGCGCTTGCATTGCAAGGAAAGGGGGAGGTACAATTGAACACTGCACTGGGACAAGGACTTGCACGGGGATAGTTGCAAGTCTGCATCTTCTGATGCGGCAAGGATCACTTCTGATGGGCTCACTTTTAGGCAGTGACCTGGGTGTCAGAGATGCTTCCAGGGGTCTTCCCCATGCTGTTCCCATGTCTTTTCAGCACTGTATGCATGTGTCACACAACACATGGCCAGATAAGATTGTAAAATGCTAAAATGATATTTCCCAGTGAATGCATTTGTCACAGTTGAAAGTAATACAAAAGTGTAAAAACGCATAAAAAATGCTACTTGTGAACATAGCCCAAGGTGTGGAGGAGTATTTTTGTTTTTGGTTATTTATTTTACCTTATACCCAAGTCTTTACCCTGGAAATGAAGTTCCTTAATATATTTCACAGGAAAACCGTTTCAGTTTCGTTTTTGAACGTTTTATTGTGAGCCCGTAAAAGTGGCTTAATACCTCTGAGCAGGATGTCAGAAATGCTTCTTGGGGCAATGCCCATGCTGTCCCCATGTCTTTTGAGCACTGTCACTATTGTTTTGGGCACTTTTTAGGCTTTCTACAGACTGCCAGGGGTGCTGCCGCAAAAATGCTCAGGTCTCCCATAGACTAACATTGTGCTCGTTGCTCGGGTTGAGCACCCGAGCATTTTAGTGCTCGCTCAACACTAATCTATATATATAATCGTCTTATCCCGTCTGTCTGTCTGTCTATCTGTCTATCTGTCTGTCCTGGAAATCCCGCGTCGCTCATTGGTCCGGCAGCGGCCAATCAGCGCCGCGGGATTTCTGAAAAAAGATGGTGGCCGTTAGCTGCTCATCTGCGGGACGGAGCTCAGCAGCGCCGCTCCCCGGTCCTCACCAAGACGATTGGATGATTGGTCGCGGTCTTCGGACCCGACCAATCACCGATTTGGGCGCCAAATTTAAATATCGGCCGCGACCAATCACCGATCTTGGCTCTACATTTAAACACCGCTGTGCTGATTGGTTGCCGACACCGGGCGCGACCAATCACCGATTTTGGCGCCACATTTAAATAGCATCCGCGACCAATCAGCACAGAGGTGTTAAAATGTGGAGCCAAGATCGGTGATTGGTCGCGGCCGATATTTAAAATTGGCGTCCAAATCAGTGATTGGTCGCGGGCAGCGTCCGTGACCAATCAGCACATTAGTGTTTAACTTTTGCGGCAAGATCAGTGATTGGTCGCGGGTCAAGACCGCGACCAATCACCGATTTGTTCAACACATTTAAACAGCGGCCGCGACCAATTGGATGTCAACGCCGCTCCCCGGTCCTCCCTTCACACCCTAGGCACATGGATGTCAGCGGCGCTGCCTGTGCGGATACTTCCGCTGCGAGAACCCGGGACATGAGCGGGCGCTTGCAGCAGAAGTGTCCCGACCCGCAGCGCCGCTCGCCGGTCCTCCCTCGACACCCTAGCCGCTGATGTCCCCACAGTATCCGCATGGTGTAACAAAGGTCCGGACATTTGTGTTAAAAATCGCTGATTGGTCGCTGGCGCTGCCCGCGACCAATCACCGATCTTGGCGCCACATTTAAACACCGCTGTGCTGATTGGTTGCGGATGCTATTTAAATGTTGCGCCCAAATCGGTGATTGGTCGCGGTCATGGCCCGCGACCAATCACTGATCTTGCCGCAAAAGTTAAACACTACTGTGCTGATTGGTCGCGGACGCTCCCCGCGACCAATCACCGATTTGGGCACCAAATTTAAATATCGACCGCGACCAATCACCGATATTGGCTCTACATTTAAACACCGCTGTACTGATTGGTCGCGGACGCTATTTAATTGTGGCGCCAAAATCGGTGATTGGTTGCGGCCGATATTTAAATTTGGTGCCCAAATCGGTGATTGGTCGCAGGCAGCGCCAGCGACCAATCAGCGATTTTTAACACAAATGTCCGGACCTTTGTAACACCATGCAGATACTGTGGGGACATCAGCGGCTAGCGTGTCAAGGACGAAATGGGGAGTGGTGGCGCTGCGGGTCGGGATACTTCTGATGCGAGCAGTCGCTCATGTCCCGGCTTCTCGCAGCGGAAGTATCCGCACAGGCAGCCGGGCTCCCCTTTCCTCACCAATACGATTCAGCTCCCCGGTCCTCACCAATACGATTCGCGGATTGGGCGTGCTCTCCGCCCGCGACCAATCAGTGATCTTGGTGCTAAAGTTAAACACTGCTTTGCTGATTGATCGCGGCCGCTGCCCGCAACCAATCACCGATCTTGCCGCCACATTTAAATAGCGGCCGCGACCAATCACCGATCTTGCCACCACATTTAAACACTGCTGTGCTGATTGGTCGCGGACGCCAGCCGCGACCAATCAGCGAGCTTGGTGCCAAATTTAAACAATGCTCTGCTGATTGGTCGCGGACGCCAGATGCGACCAATCAGCGAGATTGGCGCCAAATTTAAACAACGCTCTGCTGATTGGTCGTGGTTTCCAGCCGCGACCAATCAGCGAGATTGGCGCCAAATTTAAACAGCGCTCTGCTGATTGGTCGCGGTTGCCAGCCGACCGCGACCAATCAGCGAGATTAGCGCAAAATTTAAACAACGCCCTAATGATTGGTCGCGGCCGCCAGCCGACCGCGACCAATCAGCGAGATTGTCGCCTAATTTAAACAGCGCTATGATCTATCTCCCGACGGCAAGTGTGAACGGAGGACCGAGGAGTCGGGATGCTTCTGCTGCGAGCAGCCGCTCATCTCACAGCTGCTCGCAGCGGAAGTACCCACACAAGCAGCGCCGCTCCCCGGTCCTCACTAATACGACGCTGATTGGTTGCGGCCGCCGGCCCCGACCAATCATCGATATTGGCGGCAAATTTAAACCCCACTCTGCTGATTGGTCGCGGTGGCCGGCCCCGACCAATCAGCGATTTTGGTGGCAAATTGAAACACCGCTCTGCTGATTGGTCGCTACCGCCAGCCGCGACCAATCAGCGATTTTGGCGCAAAATTTAAACAATGCTCTGCTGATTGGTCGCGGACGCCAGATGCGACCAATCAGCGAGATTGGCGCCAAATTTAAACAACGCTCTGCTGATTGGTCGTGGTTTCCAGCCGCGACCAATCAGCGAGATTGGCGCCAAATTTAAACAGCGCTCTGCTGATTGGTCGCGGTTGCCAGCTGACCGCGACCAATCAGCGAGATTAGCGCAAAATTTAAACAACGCCCTAATGATTGGTCGCGGCCGCCAGCCGACCGCGACCAATCAGCGAGATTGTCGCCTAATTTAAACAGCGCTATGATCTATCTCCCGACGGCAAGTGTGAACGGAGGACCGAGGAGTCGGGACGCTTCTGCTGCGAGCAGCCGCTCATCTCACAGCTGCTCGCAGCGGAAGTACCCACACAAGCAGCGCCGCTCCCCGGTCCTCACTAATACGACGCTGATTGGTTGCGGCCGCCGGCCCCGACCAATCATCGATATTGGCGGCAAATTTAAACCCCACTCTGCTGATTGGTCGCGGTGGCCGGCCCCGACCAATCAGCGATTTTGGTGGCAAATTGAAACACCGCTCTGCTGATTGGTCGCTACCGCCAGCCGCGACCAATCAGCGATTTTGGCGCAAAATTTAATCAAGGCTCTGCTGATTGGTCACGGACGCCAGCCGCGACCAATCAGCGAGATTTTCGCCAAAATTAAACAACGCTTTGCTGATTGGTCGCGGACGGCAGACGCGACCAATCAGCGAGATTGGCGCCAAATTTAAACAATGCTCTGCTAATTGGTCGCGAACAATCAGCAGTATTGACGCAAAATTTAAACCCCGCTCTGCTGATTGCCGCGACCAATCAGCAGAGCGAGGTTTACATTTGGCGCCAAAATCGGCAGTCGCGACCAATCAGCGATTTTGGCGTCAAATGTAAACCCCGCTCTGCTCATTGGTCGCGGTGGCCGGCCGCGACCAATCAGCAATTTTGGAAACAAATTTAAACAACGCTCTGCTGATTGGTCGCGGTCGCCAACCGCGACCAATCAGCAGTATTGGCGCCAAATTTAATCCTCGCTCTGCTGATTAGTTGCAACCACCGGCCGTGACCAATCAGCGATATTGGCGCCATATTTAAACACCGCTCTGCTCATTGGTCGCGGTTACCGGTCACAAATAACCAGCATTATTGGCGACAAATTTAAACACCGCTCTGCTGATTAGTCGCGGCCGTGACCAATCACTATTATTGGCGCCAAATTTAAATACCGCTCTGCTGATTGGTCGCGACCACCGGCCGCAAACAATCAGCATTATTGCCGCCAAATTTAAACCCCGCTCTGCTGATGGGTCGCGTTCGCTGGCCGCGACCAATCAGCATTATTGGCGCCAAATTTAAAACCCGCTCTGCTGATTAGTCGCGGCTGCCGGCCGTGACCAATCTGCGATATAGGCGCCAAATTTTAACACCGCTTTGCTGATTGGTCGCTGTTGCCGGCCTCGACCAATCAGCGATTTTGGCGCCAAATGTAAACACTGCTCTGCTGCTTGCGCCCGGTCGGCCGCATGCCTATTCTAGAATAGCCGATGCGTTAGAATCGGGCCACCATCTAGTTACAATTCATGAAACTGTTAATAGAATATTGCTGACCATCAGTTATTGAATTAAATGTAGTAGATGTAAGGGCATGATCACAGGATTTGCAGACTGTGTGTCCATATTTAAAAAAGCCTTTAAATGAGAGCCACATCGATTCCTGATGTTTTTCTGTCGGAAAAAACTTGGTGATATCATATTGCCAAGTTTAGGAGCTTTCCTAGCTACAAATCTCAAGTTGGAATTGGATAGAATGTTAGCAAGCTTTGGTTTAACATTGGCAAGTATTTCTTTATGATTGTTACAATTTTCGGATATTCTGGGCTATATTGTTTGGAGAATGTAATGAAATTGCTTTTGTTGTTGGGAAAATTAGATTTATTTATTTTTTTCTTTCTGTTGTAAGATAACAATTCCTTCCTATCCATTTTTTCCACAATAGATTCAACCCTATGCAGAGTCCAATCAGCGTAGCCTCTTTGAGTCTTTTTTTAACTGTTTGCAGTTCTAAGTTATAACTATCATTAGAAGAACAATTTTTTTTCATTCTCAACAATTCACCTACTGGAGTGTTTTTTATTGTATGTGACAGGTGACATGATTGTGCTTGAAGAATTGAATTGCATTCTGTAGGCTTTGGCTGCGTGCCCACTATGCGTTTTTCAAACATTTTTGCAGTGAAATTTCCACAGCGAAAAAGCTTAAAAAATGCTTGGTAATACGTGCTCCATGGTCCCCAATGATAATCCGCATGTGCTGTGCACATGCTGCAGAAATTTCCGCTGCGGATTATCATTGCAGAAAAATACGCAGCATGTCCATTAAATTTGCGGACATGCAGCATAATTGCCGCCATTGACTTGCATTGAATTGCATGATGTCCGCATGAGTACATGTGCACATGCGGATGTAAAGCGATTCAATGTGCGGATGGTACTCTGGTCTGGAGAAGAGGAGACTCTCCTCCAGACTCGGGGACCATAGAACCTGTTAAAAAAAGAATTTAAAATAAAAAATAAAGATTATACTTACCTTCTGATGGCCCAAGGTGTTTTCTCCGCTCCGTCCAGTCTATTATACGGCTCACGATGGTCTAAAAGGACCTGCGGTGACGTCATTTGGCCATGTGACAGGTCACGCGATCGCTGACGTTGGCGCTCACGTGACCTGTCACATGACTAAATGACATAATCGCAGGCCCTTTCACACCACCGTGAGCCGTACAAGAAGAAACCGGACACACCGGAGAGAAGACCGGGGGCCATCGGAAGGTGAGTATAATGTTTATTTTTTATTTTTTACCATTTTTATTCTTTTTTTTAACTATTAACTTGGTCATACTGTAGCGCTGGCGTCCCTGCCCTCTGCTAGGCAGGGACGCTGCTCCCCTCACCGCTCTGCTCCGTGCCCGGCGTCCTCTCCCCGCTCTGCTGTCAGCGCGCGCTCCTTCCCGGCGTCCTCCTCCCGCTCTGCTCTCAGCGCGCGCTCCTTCCCGGCCCCTGTGCTTAGGGCGCGCGCGCGCGCGCGCTCCCCTCCTCTTAAAGGGGCCGCGCGCGCCGTCCTAAGGAGTCCCCGGCCAATGGCCGGAGGACTTCATCATATATAAGGCACCTCCTCCAAAATGGAGGTGCCCGAGCAATGTTGTTTGCACCTGTGTCTCACCTGTGCTTCAGCCCTCAGGTCCCGTTGCCAGTTACCTGCCAGTTTCCTGCCAGTTTCCTGCTAGTTACCTGCCAGTTACCTGCCTGATTCCTGCTTGAATACTTGTTACCTGTCTGCCAGTCTGAGGTCCGACGGTCTGCCTTACTACTCCTGTCAGTCTGTCTAAAGGACCAGCCTGCCCGCTCACCTGGGAGCGCATATCAGCTACCTGCCTGCTTGCCTGAGGTCCGACGGTCTGCCTTACTACTCCGGTCAGTCTGTCTATGGACCAGCTTGCCCGCTCACCTGGGAGCGCTTCTCCGTTATCTGCCTGCTTGCCAGCCCGGAGGCTCCGTTGTCACGTGCTGTGACCACCAGCTATCTCAGAGACTCTTGCCCGCTCACCTGGGAGCGCATCTCCGTTACCTGCCTGCTTGCCAGCCCGGAGGTCCCGTTGTCACGTACGGTGACCACCAGCTATTCCAGAGACTCTTGCCCGCTCACCTGGGAGCGCTTCTCCGTTACCTACCTGCCTGCCAGCCCGGAGGTTCCGCCGTCACGTGCCGTGACCACCTGCTATTCCAGAGACTCTCGCTTGCTCACCTGGGAGCACACATCTTCCATCTGCCTGCTAGCCTACCCGGAGGCTCTGCCATCACAGGTCGTACCTACGCCTTACCCAGAGACTGCCCTGATCACTTGCCGTAACTCCCTGTCCGTTCACCCAGAGACTGCCACCCGCTCCCTTACAAGGGCCGCCCCCTTGTATAGTAGCTCAGAGGTTCCGCCTCCCGGACCCGTTACACATACTATATAAATCCATGCCGGTTGCATGGATTTATATAGTGTGACCAAGTTGTCAAGCACTTTGTCAAGTGATGCTAAAATCGCTTGGAAAAGCGCTTGATAACCCACATGCAGAAATGCATGCAAAAACGCTTGACAAACGCTTCTACCTGGCAGGAAAAACGCATGTAAAATCCGCATGCTTTTTTCCTGCCAGGGAGATATGGAAAAAATCTGCAGCATTTCTGTATCGTGGGCACTTAGCCTTTCTGTACGTAGTAGTTGAAATTTGATTAGAATACGGATCTCCTGTCAAGGTTATATCCAAGAAATTAATGGTTAAAGGGGTAGAAAAAGATGTAAATTTCAGATTATAATTATTATTATTGATGTAACTGATGAATTTTGGGACATCTTCCGTCTTGCCCTTCCAAATGAATATCAAATCCTCCGCGGGGAGGCTGGGGACAGAGTATGGACACCCGGCCGCTCCCTGGTGGCTGGGGACCGAGTGTGGACACCCGGCCGCCGGGCGGCTGGGGACTGATATGGATATCTCGCTGCAAAAGCAGTCATGAGGTAGTGGCCAGCTTCGGCCTCCTCCAAACTAAAAGGCCCCATTTCAAGTGCAAGCTAGCAGTATGGTACTGCAGCCTGGGGGTGGGTGGGTGGCAGGTTGCACACTTACGCCTGCATTCCAAGAAAACAAAGCAGATGCTAACTTCTATCATCGTCATCATGCTCCTCACCTTGGCACTCTCAACTCCCCTGATGGAGAAGCCAGGGCCCACCGGAGGAGTCTGATTCTCTGGTAGGCTCATCCAATGCTGCCCTAAAGCAGGCCGGGCTAAGAAAAGTGTGGGGGAAATTCCAAAGAGAAATAGGGGCGGCTGAGGACCGTTTATGGACACCCGGCCACCCCCAGGTGGCTGAGGAGCTTGTGTGGACACCCGGCCGCGCGGCGGCTGGGGACCGAGTATGGACACCCGGCCGCCCCCTGGCGGCTGGGGACCGAACGTGGACACCCGGCCTCTGGGCCGCTGGGGACTGAGTATGGATACCTCTCTGCCAAAGCAGCCATGAGGTAGTGGCCAGCTTTGGCCTCCTCCAAACTAAAAGGCCCCATTTCAAGTGCAAGCTAGCAGTATGGTATTGCTGCCTGGGAGTGGGTGGGTGGCAGGCTGCATACTTGCGCTTGCATTGCAAGGAAAGGGGGAGGTACAATTGAACACTGCACTGGGACAAGGACTTGCACGGGGATAGTTGCAAGTCTGCATCTTCTGATGCGGCAAGGATCACTTCTGATGGGCTCACTTTTAGGCAGTGACCTGGGTGTCAGAGATGCTTCCAGGGGTCTTCCCCATGCTGTTCCCATGTCTTTTCAGCACTGTATGCATGTGTCACACAACACATGGCCAGATAAGATTGTAAAATGCTAAAATGATATTTCCCAGTGAATGCATTTGTCACAGTTGAAAGTAATACAAAAGTGTAAAAACGCATAAAAAATGCTACTTGTGAACATAGCCCAAGGTGTGGAGGAGTATTTTTGTTTTTGGTTATTTATTTTACCTTATACCCAAGTCTTTACCCTGGAAATGAAGTTCCTTAATATATTTCACAGGAAAACCGTTTCAGTTTCGTTTTTGAACGTTTTATTGTGAGCCCGTAAAAGTGGCTTAATACCTCTGACCAGGATGTCAGAAATGCTTCTTGGGGCAATGCCCATGCTGTCCCCATGTCTTTTGAGCACTGTCACTATTGTTTTGGGCACTTTTTAGGCTTTCTACAGACTGCCAGGGGTGCTGCCGCAAAAATGCTCAGGTCTCCCATAGACTAACATTGTGCTCGTTGCTCGGGTTGAGCACCCGAGCATTTTAGTGCTCGCTCAACACTAATCTATATATATAATCGTCTTATCCCGTCTGTCTGTCTGTCTATCTGTCTATCTGTCTGTCTGTCTGTCCTGGAAATCCCGCGTCGCTCATTGGTCCGGCAGCGGCCAATCAGCGCCGCGGGATTTCTGAAAAAAGATGGTGGCTGTTAGCTGCTCATCTGCGGGACGGAGCTCAGCAGCGATGCAGCCGGGAGATGACCCGCGCGAGGCGCTCATCTCACGGCCGGTACCAGCGGAAGGACCTCGACCGCCGGACCCATCTGCGGGACGGAGATGCAGCTGGGAGATGAGCGGCGTGAGGCGCTCATCTCCCGGCCGGTAGCAGCGGAAGGACCCAGACCGCCGGCGCCGCTGACCTCCATGCGGAAGGGAGGACCGGGGAGCGACGCTGCGGGTTGGGATACTTCGGCTGCGAGCGCCCGCTCATGTCCCGGGCTCTCGCTGCGGAAGTAGCCGCACAGGCAGCGCCGCTCCCCGGTCCTCACCAAGACGATTGGATGATTGGTCGCGGTCTTCAGACCCGACCAATCACCGATTTGGGCGCCAAATTTAAATATCGGCCGCGACCAATCACCGATCTTGGCTCCACATTTAAACACCGCTGTGCTGATTGGTCGCCGACACCGGGCGCGACCAATCACCGATTTTGGCGCCACATTTAAATAGCATCCGCGACCAATCAGCACAGAGGTGTTAAAATGTGGAGCCAAGATCGGTGATTGGTCGCGGCCGATATTTAAAATTGGCGTCCAAATCAGTGATTGGTCGCGGGCAGCGTCCGTGACCAATCAGCACATTAGTGTTTAACTTTTGCGGCAAGATCAGTGATTGGTCACGGGCCAAGACCGCGACCAATCACCGATTTGTTCAACACATTTAAACAGCGGCCGCGACCAATTGGATGTCAACGCCGCTCCCCGGTCCTCCCTTCACACCCTAGGCACATGGATGTCAGCGGCGCTGCCTGTGCGGATACTTCCGCTGCGAGAACCCGGGACATGAGCGGGCGCTTGCAGCAGAAGTGTCCCGACCCGCAGCGCCGCTCGCCGGTCCTCCCTCGACACCCTAGCCGCTGATGTCCCCACAGTATCCGCATGGTGTAACAAAGGTCCGGACATTTGTGTTAAAAATCGCTGATTGGTCGCTGGCGCTGCCCGCGACCAATCACCGATCTTGGCGCCACATTTAAACACCGCTGTGCTGATTGGTTGCGGATGCTATTTAAATGTTGCGCCCAAATCGGTGATTGGTCGCGGTCATGGCCCGCGACCAATCACTGATCTTGCCGCAAAAGTTAAACACTACTGTGCTGATTGGTCGCGGACGTTCACCGCGACCAATCACCGATTTGGGCACCAAATTTAAATATCGACCGCGACCAATCACCGATATTGGCTCTACATTTAAACACCGCTGTACTGATTGGTCGCGGACGCTATTTAATTGTGGCGCCAAAATCGGTGATTGGTTGCGGCCGATACTTAAATTTGGTGCCCAAATCGGTGATTGGTCGCAGGCAGCGCCAGCGACCAATCAGCGATTTTTAACACAAATGTCCGGACCTTTGTAACACCATGCAGATACTGTGGGGACATCAGCGGCTAGCGTGTCAAGGACGAAATGGGGAGTGGTGGCGCTGCGGGTCGGGATACTTCTGATGCGAGCAGTCGCTCATGTCCCGGCTTCTCGCAGCGGAAGTATCCGCACAGGCAGCCGGGCTCCCCTTTCCTCACCAATACGATTCAGCTCCCCGGTCCTCACCAATACGATTCGCGGATTGGGCGCGCTCTCCGCCCGCGACCAATCAGTGATCTTGGTGCTAAAGTTAAACACTGCTTTGCTGATTGATCGCGGCCGCTGCCCGCAACCAATCACCGATCTTGCCGCCACATTTAAATAGCGGCCGCGACCAATCACCGATCTTGCCACCACATTTAAACACTGCTGTGCTGATTGGTCGCGGACGCCAGCCGCGACCAATCAGCGAGCTTGGTGCCAAATTTAAACAATGCTCTGCTGATTGGTCGCGGACGCCAGATGCGACCAATCAGCGAGATTGGCGCCAAATTTAAACAGCGCTTTGCTGATTGGTCGCGGTTGCCAGCCGACCGCGACCAATCAGCGAGATTAGCGCAAAATTTAAACAACGCCCTAATGATTGGTCGCGGCCGCCAGCCGACCGCGACCAATCAGCGAGATTGTCGCCTAATTTAAACAGCGCTATGATCTATCTCCCGACGGCAAGTGTGAACGGAGGACCGAGGAGTCGGGATGCTTCTGCTGCGAGCAGCCGCTCATCTCACAGCTGCTCGCAGCGGAAGTACCCACACAAGCAGCGCCGCTCCCCGGTCCTCACTAATACGACGCTGATTGGTTGCGGCCGCCGGCCCCGACCAATCATCGATATTGGCGGCAAATTTAAACCCCACTCTGCTGATTGGTCGCGGTGGCCGGCCCCGACCAATCAGCGATTTTGGTGGCAAATTGAAACACCGCTCTGCTGATTGGTCGCTACCGCCAGCCGCGACCAATCAGCGATTTTGGCGCAAAATTTAATCAAGGCTCTGCTGATTGGTCACGGACGCCAGCCGCGACCAATCAGCGAGATTTTTGCCAAAATTAAACAACGCTTTGCTGATTGGTCGCGGACGGCAGACGCGACCAATCAGCGAGATTGGCGCCAAATTTAAACAATGCTCTGCTAATTGGTCGCGAACAATCAGCAGTATTGACGCAAAATTTAAACCCCGCTCTGCTGATTGCCGCGACCAATCAGCAGAGCGAGGTTTACATTTGGCGCCAAAATCGGCAGTCGCGACCAATCAGGGATTTTGGCGTCAAATGTAAACCCCGCTCTGCTCATTGGTCGCGGTGGCCGGCCGCGACCAATCAGCAATTTTGGAAACAAATTTAAACAACGCTCTGCTGATTGGTCGCGGTCGCCAACCGCGACCAATCAGCAGTATTGGCGCCAAATTTAATCCTCGCTCTGCTGATTAGTTGCAACCAACGGCCGTGACCAATCAGCGATATTGGCGCCATATTTAAACACCGCTCTGCTCATTGGTCGCGGTTACCGGTCACAAATAACCAGCATTATTGGCGACAAATTTAAACACCGCTCTGCTGATTAGTCGCGGCCGTGACCAATCACTATTATTGGCGCCAAATTTAAATACCGCTCTGCTGATTGGTCGCGACCACCGGCCGCAAACAATCAGCATTATTGCCGCCAAATTTAAACCCCGCTCAGCTGATGGGTCGCGTTCGCTGGCCGCGACCAATCAGCATTATTGGCGCCAAATTTAAACCCCGCTCTGCTGATTAGTCGCGACTGCCGGCCGTGACCAATCTGCGATATAGGCGCCAAATTTTAACACCGCTTTGCTGATTGGTCGCTGTTGCCGGCCTCGACCAATCAGCGATTTTGGCGCCAAATGTAAACACTGCTCTGCTGCTTGCGCCCGGTCGGCCGCATGCCTATTCTAGAATAGCCGATGCGTTAGAATCGGGCCACCATCTAGTTACAATTCATGAAACTGTTAATAGAATATTGCTGACCATCAGTTATTGAATTAAATGTAGTAGATGTAAGGGCATGATCACAGGATTTGCAGACTGTGTGTCCATATTTAAAAAAGCCTTTAAATGAGAGCCACATCGATTCCTGATGTTTTTCTGTCGGAAAAAACTTGGTGATATCATATTGCCAAGTTTAGGAGCTTTCCTAGCTACAAATCTCAAGTTGGAATTGGATAGAATGCTAGCAAGCTTTGGTTTAACATTGGCAAGTATTTCTTTATGATTGTTACAATTTTCGGATATTCTGGGCTATATTGTTTGGAGAATGTAATGAAATTGCTTTTGTTGTTGGGAAAATTAGATTTATTTATTTTTTTCTTTCTGTTGTAAGATAACAATTCCTTCCTATCCATTTTTTCCACAATAGATTCAACCCTATGCAGAGTCCAATCAGCGTAGCCTCTTTGAGTCTTTTTTTAACTGTTTGCAGTTCTAAGTTATAACTATCATTAGAAGAACAATTTTTTTTCATTCTCAACAATTCACCTACTGGAGTGTTTTTTATTGTATGTGACAGGTGACATGATTGTGCTTGAAGAATTGAATTGCATTCTGTAGGCTTTGGCTGCGTGCCCACTATGCGTTTTTCAAACATTTTTGCAGTGAAATTTCCACAGCGAAAAAGCTTAAAAAATGCTTGGTAATACGTGCTCCATGGTCCCCAATGATAATCCGCATGTGCTGTGCACATGCTGCAGAAATTTCCGCTGCGGATTATCATTGCAGAAAAATACGCAGCATGTCCATTAAATTTGCGGACATGCAGCGTAATTGCCGCCATTGACTTGCATTGAATTGCATGATGTCCGCATGAGTACATGTGCACATGCGGATGTAAAGCGATTCAATGTGCGGATGGTACTCTGGTCTGGAGAAGAGGAGACTCTCCTCCAGACTCGGGGACCATAGAGCCTGTTAAAAAAAGAATTTAAAATAAAAAATAAAGATTATACTTACCTTCTGATGGCCCAAGGTGTTTTCTCCGCTCCGTCCAGTCTATTATACGGCTCATGATGGTCTAAAAGGACCTGCGGTGACGTCATTTGGTCATGTGACAGGTCACGCGATCGCTGACGTTGGCGCTCACGTGACCTGTCACATGACTAAATGACATAATCGCAGGCCCTTTCACACCACCGTGAGCCGTACAAGAAGAAACCGGACACACCAGAGAGAAGACCGGGGGCCATCGGAAGGTGAGTATAATGTTTATTTTTTATTTTTTACCATTTTTATTCTTTTTTTTAACTATTAACTTGGTCATACTATATAAATCCATGCCGGTTGCATGGATTTATATAGTGTGACCAAGTTGTCAAGCACTTTGTCAAGTGATGCTAAAATCGCTTGGAAAAGCGCTTGATAACCCACATGCAGAAATGCATGCAAAAACGCTTGACAAACGCTTCTACCTGGCAGGAAAAACGCATGTAAAATCCGCATGCTTTTTTCCTGCCAGGGAGATATGGAAAAAATCTGCAGCATTTCTGTATCGTGGGCACTTAGCCTTTCTGTACGTAGTAGTTGAAATTTGATTAGAATACGGATCTCCTGTCAAGGTTATATCCAAGAAATTAATGGTTAAAGGGGTAGAAAAAGATGTAAATTTCAGATTATAATTATTATTATTGATGTAACTGATGAATTTTGGGACATCTTCCGTTTTGCCCTTCCAAATGAATATCAAATCATCAATATATCTGCCATAAAATTGTATCATGGCAGAAAAAGGATTTTTTTCTGTGAAAATAAATTCTTTCTGCCACATTGCTACTACAATGTTCGCTAATGAGGGGGAAAATTTCCCCCCCATATTTACTCCCTGTTTCTGGAGGTACAAAAGTTTATCAAAGGTGAAATAATTCCGATCTAATAAGGAAACTGCTGAAAAAATGAAATCTTGAATTGTTGGGGTATAAGTGCTGTATTTTTTTTAAAAAAAGTTCTCAAACAATGAATAACCATTTTGCGAGGAATCGAGGGGTAAAATTGATCACATCACAGCTTAACCAGTTGAAAGAGGAACACCATTTAAAATAAAACAATAAAAACTTAATATTTGATATTACTGCTTTCAGAAATTTATCAAAATATAATGTATATTAATCCAATTGGTAAACGGCATATGAAAAAAAATCAAAACACCAGAATTATGTTTTTTTTGTTGCCGCAAGATTGCAAGAAAATGCAATAACAGGTGATCAAAACATTGTATCTACCCCAAAATAGCGTCATTAAAAATTTCAGCTCGGTGCACAAAAAAACAAGCCCTCACTCAGCCCCAGATTATGAAAAATGGAGACGCTACGGGTTTTGGAAAATTGTGACTTTTTTTTTCTTACAAACTTTTGATTTTTTTTTTACCACTTAAATAAAAAATAACCTATACATGTTTGACATCTGCATTCTCATACTGACATGGAGAATTATATTGGCAGGTCAGTTTTAGCATTTAGTGAACATGGTAAATAAAAAAACAAAAAACAATTGTGGAATTGAATTTTTTTGCAATTTCACAGCTGTTGGATTATTTTTCCCTTTTTCCAGTACACTAAATGGTAAAATAAATTATTTCATTCAAAAGGACAACTCGTCCCACAAAAACTAAGTCCTCAAATGGCTATATTGACAGAAAAATAAAAAAGTTAC
The DNA here is from genome assembly GCF_046119375.1 of Phyllobates terribilis. Taxonomy (NCBI): domain Eukaryota; kingdom Metazoa; phylum Chordata; class Amphibia; order Anura; family Dendrobatidae; genus Phyllobates; species Phyllobates terribilis. The sequence continues at coordinate 342,826,624 of NW_027362769.1, read as the reverse complement.
GGCTCTGTGAAGAAGGGGAGCAAAAAAAAAAAAACAAAAGCGGAAAATCGCAAGGTGGTGAAGGGGTTAAATGCACGCATGCTTGGGGGATCTCAATCAAACAACTCTGCCTTGGTCAGGGTATTTTGTCAAAGGGCCAGAGAAGCAAACTTAATTCTTGTCCCAGGTGAGAGAAAACACAGTGAAGACTTTGGGAAATGTACTCGCTATCTTGGGGATATATTTGACACAGAACTTTCCTTTATTCCCTACATCCAATCACTCAGTAGCTCATGTTACCTGTGTCTTAAAAACAACTTCAGAATCCAAACTTTTCTCACCTTTGAAACTGCAAAAACGTTTACTGTCGCGCTTATTTATTCCCATCTACACTAGTGCAACTCTCTACTGATCGATCTCCCTCTAACAAAACTGTCTTCTTTCCAATTTGTCCTGAATGCAGCAGCCAGGGTCGTATTTCTGTCCAGCCACTACACCGATGCCTCCACCTTGTGCCAGTCATTGCACTGGTTGCCGATTTGCTACAGAATACAATACAAACTTATCTCTCTCACCCATCCCTCATTTCTGTATATCACCCTACCCATGCCCTCTGTTCTGTTACTGATCTAAGACTAACGTCCTCTATAATCCGAACCTCGCTCCTCCAACTCCAAGACTTCTCTCTTGCTGCGACAGTGTTCTGCAATGCACTAGTCCCAAAAGATTTGACTAATATCTAGCCCCCATATTTTTAAGTGTGCTTTAAACACACATCTCTTTAGACAGGCCTATCACCTCAACTCACTAACATAATGCTCCCCTGTTCCCTCCTTCTAAATGTTAATCATAATCTGTTCCCTCCTATTCATCTGTCTCCACATCCTCTATGCATTCAATAGCACATGGTAACTGCACCTAGACAGATACTGGCTAATGACAGGATCATACAGCTTTATATGAAAACTAGTGATGAGCGAGTGTATTCATTACTATTCACTATTCGCATGGATAGTACGGTATTCAGGTTACTCGTTATTCTGCGAATATTTTCATACTCGCCTTGCTATATTCGGATGTCCTGCCCTGCAGTTTTGGCGCCTTCTATTAAGCCACTAAACATGCTGGGCTTCTTAACTAATCACAATAATGCCGCAGACATCTTGGTTGTAGCATTACTGTGATTGACTGGCCGCCCAGCGTCACAGGGTCTATTTAAGCCCTGCCGCCGCCATTTTGTGCACATTGCATCTGGAGCCTGTGTTGTAATAACCTAGGGAGAGATCGCTGAGCTGCTAGAGAGAGTGTTTAGGCCTCTTGATAAAACAAAAGCCCTTTTAAGGGCTACCTGCAGTGTATATGTGTCACCCTGGCCTGGATGCCACAAATATAATAAAGCTGTGTCTGAGAGCAAGGGGGAGGTTCTCTAGTCAGGGGAACATTAGCATGCAATACCTCCTGTCTCAGGCCAGTAGGGGGAGCAGGCTGCCCCTATAAAAGCTGGAACTGGGGTCAGGGTTAGAGAGAACTGGACGACCTGTCTCAAGACTGAGATGTGTCCCAGAGCAGAGAGAAGCAGTTGTATTGCACCGTAAGAGGACGTGTGGCAGTAGGAGAGCAACAAGCCAGGGACAAGAGGTGAAGTGTGCCTGTCCTGGCAGACAAAGAACCAAATTTACCAGACTTTGGTGTCTGAGGCTGTGAGGACTCCACGTCCTGCAGCAGATAACCAGTCCGCAGGGGACTGTATGTTCCTTGGCCTAAGAAGCCCGGAGGCTCCGCCACAGCAGAAGGGACCAGCAAAGCCGTACCAGGCCGAGAGTAGAAAGGGACCCACGTTGCAAACCATACAGGCGAGGGGACACGGTGAGCTCGGGAACGTGGGCTGTTACCCTATAAGGAGGAGATAGCCAGAAGGAGCGCAGAGAGCACAGTAGGCCTACACCCTCACCCTGACCAGGGCCAATTTCCCAATTGCTCTTAGACATCCAGGTCCCCTCCTAGCCGGGACTGTTTGTGGGTCAGTTCACCTGTTCTAGTAAAGACCCTGGACTACAACCTATTTTCTGTGTGCTCCTTGCTCCTCCAGCACGTACTGGGACGCCCTACACCATCACCCCCATCTTCCATTATACTGCTCTGGGGCTGCACTCTACCCGTGGGGAGTCACACCATCCCAGCTGCATACATCATCAGCCCCAGCGGTCTGCCAGGCATCGGCGGTACGCACTGACCGCAATCCACGGGTGGCGTAGTCGGACATACCAACAGCACATCGCAGACTACCACTGGTCTGACCACCCTGAGCCACGGAGCCGGGTAGCCACTACTACCCCCATCGTTCCCCTATTGCCCGGATCCGAGTGCCCCACGGCCCAGGGGGCGAGTCATATACTAGTTCTGTGTTTAAAGGAGCCACTCATTAGCTCCATAATACCACCAAACATAGCTCTTTTCAGAGCTGTAGGCACACAACAAAGTCAGACTACAGAGAGGGAGAGATTGTATATTTGGTAGGGAGTGTATCAGGTAGTGCTCTTTCAGTATCCATCTTAAAACAGCTCGTCAGAGGCTAAGCAATATTTTTACAGCACACACAGAAGTAGCATTTTGTGCTGCCTTAGTGACTCGCCCAGGGGGGATACATGGGGGAAACTCGGTACCCGGGCCTTGATGTTCTGTGGGATGTCACGGCAGTCGGCTCCCGGGCCCGTCCTCTGGGGTCACTCTTTAAAAGGGGTTTTAATGTTTTTGGTTTGTTTTGTGACGCCACCTGTGGTGTCTGGTAATAGTTACCAGCGCTGCTGCAGACCTCCGGGGGTTGATGGGATGGCAGCTGGGATGATTCTGCTCCCCACAAGCGGAGTGGGCCCCCTGGGGCAGAGTTGATAGATGGGATGCAGGTGAGAGATGGTCGAGTCAGGAGGAATAACGGACACGCACACAGGGGATTCGCTTCAGTACCTTTACTGGTGTAACGGCAGGTATGGTCCAGGGTACTTGCTAGGAAGGGTGCACTTCAGGACTCTCCCCAGTGAGCGGGTATCCGTGTCTCCCTCTCTCTAAGCTTCTGGCCTGCCTGGAACTTGGCCTGGCTTCTGTGTTGCGTTGCTCTCTCACCTGCTGGTAGTAGGACTTTGTTCTGGCTACCACTATCCCTGGATGCTGAGGCCTTCGTGGTTCCTAGTCCTGTACTTGATGGTAGCTTCAGGATGACCAGGGGTCTGGAAGCCTCCTGGTATGCCGTTTGTCCCTACTGGGTGTAGAGAACCCTGTAGGCACGGACCCGGTGTCCGGACTGTGTCTTGGGGTGAGCCTGTGATGCTCCTCTGCCCCCTCAACTACTCTCTATTCTCCTCTTGCCTCGGCCACACTCAGGGCCCTCACACAGCAGCAGACGTACTGCGTCTTCACTGCTCTCAGTGCATGCACACTCTCTCTAAATACCTAACTCCACCCTCCATATATATATATCGCTAACAGGGCTCCCTCTGGTGGTATGAGGTGGAAGGGTAATAAGGGCCTCTTGTGGAGGAGTCCATCCATGCACCCTTTTGGGTCCTGTGGTACCTGTGGTAACAGGGTGCCACATTAGCACCGGTTTATTTTCCCTGCTGTTTTAGGGGTCAGAACCTGGCTTCTGCTGTCCACATTAGTCCACTTAAAAAGATGTTTTGGTGTCCTACACAAAGCAGTAGTCTAAACATTTCCTACTGCCTGCAACCAAGTACGCACCAGGCCATTTTAACCACTATTTTGGCTGTGACCTGGGAAGGAGGATAAGATGGAAGATGAGGTGGTCGATGATGAGTCCACTGATCCGACCTGGACTGTTGGCATGCATAGCCATGACAGCAACACAGAGGAAGATGGATATGTAGCACCAACACAGGCACCAATGGGGCGTGGTTTGCCCAGAGTGAGAACTGGGCCAAATGTACCCAAGAGCACCCCCGCTGTGCACCAAGTCAGGTCAAGGGAGCAAGGGGGCATTCAGCTGCTGTGTGGAATATTTTTTCTGAAAGCCCTTCAGAGAAAAACATTGTAGTCTGTAGCATCTGCCATACCAAGTTGAGCAGAGGCCAGTGCAAAGGGAGCCTAAGCACCACCAGTATGCGAAACCACATGGCAGCCAAGCACCCCAGTAGGTGGGTGGAACACCAGGGTACCAAATCTGCATCTGCGGGTCAAACCAATGCCATGTCGCCTGGGCTATGTCCTTCAGAATCTGCTGTTCAGGACGCTGGCGCTTATACCTTCTTCCCACAAGCTGCAGTTGCTCACAAAGAACAAACATCAACCACATCCACTTCCTTGTCCCGTCAAATTGTCCGTGCCTGAGAGCTTGGAAAGAAAGCGTAAATACCCAGCCAAGCACCCACAGGCACAAATACTAAACTTGCACATTGCCAAATTGCTAGCTGTGGAGAGTTTGCCATTTAGAAATGTGGGAACACAGTCTTTCCATGATCTCTTGGTTGTGGCTGCCCTACGATACAGTGTTCCTAGCCGCCACTATTTTGCACGGTGTGCCGTCCCTGTGTTACACAAACACAAACAATCTGAACCGTGCTCTCACCAACTCCGTAACTGGGAAGGTCCACCTAATAACAGACACCTGAACTAGTTGTTGTGGACAGGGACGATACATTTCTGTCATGGCACACTGGGTGAACCTGGTGGAGGGTGGGACAAAGGCGCAAATGGGAACATCACACCTCCTACCCATGCCAAGAATAGAGGGCCCAACTTCTGTCAGGGTTTCCGCCTCTTCAAATTCCACTTCCTCTCTCCCCTCCTCCTCCTCATCCTCAGCTGAATTACCCTCCCCATCACTGCCAAGCTGGGAGCTGTGCAGCAGTGCATCGGCAAAGCGGCAACACGTTCTGCTGAAGCTGATCTGTTTAGGTCAGAAACCACACACTGCAGCAGAGCTGTGGCAAGCTTTAAAACAACAGACCGATCAGTGGCTCTGCCCGCTGCACCCTCAACCCAGTCTGGTCGTCTGTGATAATGTGCTTAACCTGGTGGCAGATTTAAAGGTCGGCAAGCTGGTACACGTGCCATGCACGGCTCATGTGCTGAACCTAATTGTTCAGAAATCTCTGAAAACTTACTGTGACTTGCTGTATCTACTTGAGAAGGTGCGCCGTATTAGCACCCATTTCTACCATTCCTCTACCGCTTTTGAAGCTCTTAAATCACTTCAAAAGCGCTTGAATCTGCCTAAGTCACCAACTCATTTGCGACCTGCCCACGCTGTGGAACTCGAACTATCTTATGTTGGCGAGGATTAGTCAACAGCAGAGGGCAGGATCTGAATACCAGCTTCAGCATGCCCGTCAGACTGAGAGTCAGCCACCACACACAACAACTGTCGAGTGGGTGTGGATCGCTGACATTTGTGAGGTTCTTGAGAACTTTAAGTACTGCACCAACCTCGTAAGAGGTGATCAGGCTATTATCAGCGTAATCATACCGCTGCAGTGTCTCTTCAAACAATATTACTGCATAATGTCAAAGAGGAAGCTTTGAGTGCCCAGCATGTTAGTATTGAGCCAGATTTCTCAATGGGTGTTACTACCCAGCCCAGCCAATATTCTGAGGCAACAATGGGTGATGAGGAGGAAGATGAGAAGGATGAGGAGTCAGAGGACTTGTTTTTTGGTGCTACTGAGGGGACTCGTAATGCTACAGAGGGGACACCCAACCCAAGCTTCATGTCTGTCCAGGCTGGATGGGCTGGAGAGGAGGACGAGGAGGTGGAGGAGGAGGAGGAGGCGGCGAGTCAGCATGAGGAGAGGATGGGTACTTTTTCTACTGTTGGGGACACAGAACATTTGCCTTTTTGCAGCTTGGCCTACATGGCACAGTTCATGTGTAAGTGTCTGTGGCAAGACCCTCGCGTGATACATATTTTATCCAAGAACCTATACTGGTTGGCCACCTTTCTTGATCCATGGTACAAGGAGAAATTTCCTTCTATCCTTTTGAAGTCACCAAAGAGTTTTACAATTGAATCGTTCAAGAAACATCACCCTCAGACTATGTTGGTGGCAGAGGTACCGGCTCTTTTCAACACCAAGGGATAATGGGGAGAGACACGAACACCAGCTCCAACAGAGATGGGGGGAAAATGTGCAGAAATTGGGCAATTTTCAATAAACCAGCGCAACAGCAAGGGCTATCTGTGTCTGTAACAATGCCAAGGAGGGATAAGTTGCAGAACATGGTCAAGGGGTACTTAAGTGACCATACGTGTGTCCTTTCTGACACTTCAGTTCCCTTTAATTATTGGGTGTCTAAGCTGAACACTTGGCCCAACCTCTCCTTATATGCCTTGTAGGTGCTGGCCTGCCCGGATGCTAGTGTGGTGTTTGTGTCTGTTTTCAGTTCCACTGGGGAAATCATCACTGATAGGCGCACATGGCTCTCCATGGAAAATGCAGACAGACTTACTCTGATTAAATTCAACAAGGACTGGATATCTCCACAGTTTGTAATTCCTACAGATGACAGCAATCCAACCTAAATTCACCAAAAATGCAGATTCATGCTACTGCTGTTAACGTCACCCCCTTCCCATAAAAACCCGTATCCTTCCTTCGTCAACCATGACTCAGCCCATAGGGCTAATTTTTACAAACCCTATGCACATTATGCAGTGGACAAACCATGACCATATTTCTACTCCAGCCTAACTACTTTTTGTGATTGGAGGACCTTGGGATGGTGTCTACCTACGTCAACCATTACTCAGCCCATAGGGCTCATTTTTACAAACCCTATGCACATTGTGCAGTGGACAAATCTGGAATGTACAGAGGTCCTACCAAACTAATATTTGTCATTGGAGGCCCTTGTCACAGGCTGTGCCACATTGTGACTGGGATATGGGATACATATTCAATAGAAATGTACTGTCAGTCACCCTATTTGGCAAAAAACATGCCTGGCCTCTGCCACTTTGTGACTGAGATAGGGGTTACATATTCAATAGAAATTTACACTGACTGTTGATGACCGACTGATGGCCCTCTGAAAACTTGAACTGACGGCCACAACTACTACAGTACTCCATCATAGATAATGTTTGACAAGGGAGGCCCTTGTACTGGAATCTCCCTGCACCTATGACACAGCCCCCAGGAGAAATTTTTGGAAATACGATGCACATTCTGCACTGGACCAAGTAGTACAGTATCAAGAAGTCAAGTTGACGCGCCCCCTGGGCCGTGCGTGTGTGGGAATACCCGGAGCCGGGTCTCTGTGTAACGCTGGGGATTGTAGTCTCCGTGGCGGCGACCCAGTCCCGTGGCTCAGGGTGGTCAAACCAGTGGCGGATCTGTTTACTTGGTGTTTAATGTTGTAATGTCTGACTACACCACCCGTGGATTGCGGTCACTGATAACCGCCGCTGCGGGGCAGACCGCTGAGGCTGATGTTGTGTGCGCAGCAGAGGGTAGTATAACTCCCCACGGGAGGAGTATAGTCTCAGTGCAATGAGTGCAGATGGTGGGGGTGATGGTGCGCGGGATCGACAGTAATGACTCAGAGTCCAGTGATGCAGTCCAGGGTCTTTACTCACAGTTTTACACTCCAAGCCTCTTCTGCAGGTAATGGCTGCCCGCATCGTACTGTGCTCACCAGGTGAGGGGCTCGGCCAACTCCCAGGTACCTTTGGAATGCTTTTCAGGACCCCCTTCATGTGTCCTTTCTCTGGCCTGTTGTACCCCACAATTGACCACGTTTCTGTCCAGCTGCCTCGGGCCTTGGCGGGCAAACATATGTTCCGTTTCTCTGGGTCGTATATGGTGCCTTCCTAACGGGTGTAGTGAGGGGTCGTGCACGTGCAATGCCACGGCCTCCGGTTACTAGCTGAGGGTAGTTGCTCTCCTCCACTAGATGAGGGATCCGGTTCCCTTTCTTGGCCTGACCCCCCTACTCTGGTAGCGGCGGGCGTGCGGTGGCGGCGACTGGCCGGTCCGCACCCCTGGGGTCCCTTCACTCCACTCCTGGAGCCTCCTCCATTCCTCTCCTCTCCTTTCTTCCAGGACCAGGCCTTGAGACTTGAGCTGCCTGCAGAGCAGAGCCCATAGAGAGCTCCTGCTCCCTGCCTCCTTCTCTCTGCTCTCTTCTCCACCTTCTATCTCCCGACTCTAAGATGGTGCCCACCATATATACTCTCCTATACAGTGCACCCGGGATCTACTCTCCCCACCCACACACTACCGGGTTCCCCCTTTCTAGGTGTTCCCTCCCCCCACTCCAGCCAGGGACAGGGACAGTTGTGCTCACTCTGCCCCCCGGAAATGTGGTGTAGTGCATGTGGGTGTTAGGGTCCTGAGCCACACTCCATCCTTACCTGGAAGTGAGATATCACACCTCTGGGTGAGATGCAATACCTCTGTAGCAACCGAACCCTGGGGGGCACTCTATTCTCTTGCTATATAATCTTGGGACTATTGACAATCAAAATCTCTGAGCCATTTGGAGAAGCTTCTCCAACCTATCCTGGAGGGGGCACCATATATCTTTTGTCCTTTGACTTGCACAAGTGATATATTTGAGCTTGTCATCCAGTTGACTAGTGCAGCTTTATTTTTCCAGTTCACAGAATTAAGCCAAGCCTGAGGATCGCAGGTCGCACTCACTGCTACCTTCTAGTACTCCATGTCTCTTGGCCTTTTTCTCTGTAGTCTCTGCCCTTAAATGAGTTAAATAATAGTGTGAGGGACCTACAATATGAATAAGTGAGGGTACTCTCAAATGTGTTGTACACAAGAGGGACCTCCAAAATCTCTAGAGGAGGGCACTTAAAAATGTATGTTACAGGTCCACACGAGGGCTCTCACAAAACTCAGCTTTCCTGTCTACTGCAGGGCCTCTGAACATTTGAATTTAGGGCCTCAGTATCACATGGTGGTGGAGGAAGAGGAGGGCCAAGCCCAATGCTACAATGGGCACAACTGCTATTCAATATGTATTCCACTATCTGAGTGTCAATGATGGAGGGACTGCCCAAGTGTCTAAGTAACAGCTGTCCCTCCAAAACTCATGTTACAGAGCCACCTGAGGCCTCTCAGGTCAAAGATCAACATACCTTCTAGTACGTTCTAGCTGTGCTTGTAAAGTGCTGGGGAATGGCAAACTAAAAATGATGTATGACAGAGGGACCTACAAAATGTATAAGTCAGGGCCCTCCCAATTGTAAAAGGCGAAAAAAAGCCACAACAGTATGTGTGAACAAAGACTAAAAGGGATATTTTTTTGGTTTCTCTGGTTTATTTAGCCTTATATACAAGTGATTGTGCAGGAAAAACTGTTTCTTAACCTTTTTGGCCTGTTAAATGCAATTTAGGTTTGGTTTGGTAGTTGTTCTTGTGTGTCTATAAAAGTGGCGTAATACTGCGACAAACTTATTCCCAGAAACCATATGTGAGTCAGAAATGCATGCAGGCACATTCTCCAGGCTCTTCCCATTCTGTTTCATCACTTTCCCATCCATTTCAGCCTTTTCTTCCGGCCCCCAGACCCCTTTGTAGCGTCCAGCAGAAAATTAGTCGCATTTCCCATTAACTTACATTTTACTCACTATTCGGAATGAATACGTTATTATTACAAAGTACTCTTTACGAGTATAGCGATTATGAATATTATGGTACTCGCTCATCACTAATGAAAACCCCTATTTATTATAATGATGACTGGACCTTACATGACAAGCACATTCTATCTAATTGTGTCCCCCCTTTTTTCTTATAGATTGTAAGCATGCGAGCAGGGCCTTCACTCCTACTGTAACAGGGCCTTCACTCCTACTGTGTTACTTTGTATTGTTTTTATTGTCTATACGTGTCTCCGCTTAACCCCTTTAAAGGCCATGATGTACTAATATGCGTCTGTGCCCTGGGACTTAAGAGCCTGACCTGTATTAGTACGTCATATCTTTAATGTGGCACCGAAGTCGCGGTGATCGCATTAAATTTCAGGCGCCATGTTACCTCTGGGTAGATGGCGCCGTCACCCCGCCACCCCGCACCAGCGATCGCTGTGACTGGCTGTTCAAATCTGAACAGCCAATCACAGCATTTTTCACTGTTTCCGGCAATGTGATTGCCTGAAACAGTGATCTGCAGCCTAGGATCGGTGCTCCTAAGAGCACCGATCCTAGGCTGTTGCTAGGACACCCCAGCCCTGGCCCCAGACTGCTATGATCGGTGCGATTGCCGATCACATCGATCGCACCGATCGTAGCTCGACCGCGCGGTGACAGGGTGGTCATGTGGCGGTGACCGGCTTGTGACCTGCCTGTCACCACCCCATGACCCCCTGTAATGTGATCCAAGCTCCCAGACTACTGTGATTGGAGCGATCGATGATGACATCGATTGCTCTAATCAGAGCACCTGAATAGAGGTGACCGGGCGGTCACAGGGAGGTGTCACCTCCCTGTAACCCCCTGTGGTGCGTGCTCTGCTCCAGCCATGTCTGATTGGTGCAATCAATGTCACCAATCATATGGCTGGGGCACATCATGCACCACAGTGGGTCACAGAGAGGTGACACCTCCCTGTGACCGCCCTGTCACCTGTATTCAGGTACTCTGATTGGAGCAATCGATGTCATCAATGATTGCTCCAATCAGATTACCTGACCGGGAGGTGACTGGGTGGTGACCTCCACCTGTCACCACCCTATCACCCCCCTGTGACTGCCCTGCAGACCCTCACACTTGGTGAGGATTGCTACAGAGCGGTCACATCTGATGTGTCTGTGCTGGGCCTTGTAGTGCCACAGAATATTCTGTGACACCACAAGACCATCTACTCACCTGTTCCAGTCGCTGCTGCTGCTGCTGCTCCTTGATCTTCTGCTCCAGCGTCCTGGGTATCCTGCTCCTGACCTGCTGTGGTTACTGCTCCAGAGCCTGCTGCTGATCCTGCTGCTGATCCTGCAGAGAACACTTTGATAAGTCTGTTCTCCCCTCATCCACCCCAATCCCACCCCCCTCTTTTTACCCCCCACCCCATACCACCATTTTTTTTCTGTGTCCTGCAGCGGTCTCCAGCTCCGGTCCCGGTCTCCAGCTCTGGTCCGAGTCTCCAGCTCTGCTCCCAATCTCCTGCTCCGGGCTCCCGGTCACCAGCATCGGGCTCTCGCTCCGGGCTCCCTGTCACCAGCACCAGGCTCTCGCTCCAGGCTCCCAATCACCAGCACCAGGCTCTCGCTCCAGGCTCCCAGTCACCAGTGCCGGGCTCCTGCTTCGGGCTCCCAGTCACGCACCACATACATAACAAAAATTGGCCCGCTCATCCCAAACTCGCTATTCAGTGGAGGAGGCATACGCTTTTCTTGCCTCTGACACTGACAGCGAGGGCGAGGATCCCACATTTCTTTGTTTTTCCGACTCCTCGTCGTCTTCCTCCTCCTCTTCTTCCTCCTCTTCCTCTTCATCCTCAGGTGCTTCTGGACCACCCCGCAGTCGTCGAATGAGAGAAGATGATCCAGCATTCCCCACTACTGATCCCATATGGAGCCACTGATTCCTGATTTAGTGGTGGAATCAGGAATCAAGTTTGACACCACCGGCCTCACAGAACTAGACTTTTTCAAAATCTTTTTCTCTGAGGATTTTGTAAACCTCATGGTGGGCCAAACTAATTTATACGCTCATCAATTTTTGGAACAAAACCCCTCTTCATCATTTTCTAACTGGTCTCCTGTAGACGCAGTAGAAATGATGAAGTTTTGGGGCCTGGTCCTTCTTATGGGGATCCTGAAGAAGCCCGAGCTTTGGCAATACTGGAGTGTTGACGTTTTATATAACACTCCAGTGTTCCGAATGGTCATGATCCGGAGACGTTTTCAGGCCATCCACAAGCTCTTGCATTACCAAGATAATGCAAGGTGTCCTGCACGCGATGACCCGAACTTTGATCGTCTTTTCAAAGTTCGTCCGGTCATCGAACACTTCAACAACAAGTTTGCTGAAGTGTACGTGCCCCAAGGGACATCTGCGTGGATGAGTCCTTAATTGCTTTTAGGGGGCAGCTTGGATTCCGGCAGTACCTGCCCAGTAAGAGGGCAAGGTACGGGATCAAGCTGTATAAACTTTGTGAGAGTACCTCAGGGTACACTCACAAGTTTAGAGTTTATGAAGGGAAGGACTCCCGGATTGAACCCCTTGAATGCCCCCCTGTTCTGGGAGTGAGTGGGAAAATTGTGTGGGACTTGGTGCACCCACTGCTGGATAAAGGTTATCACCTCTACGTGGATAACATTTATACAAGTATCCCGCTCTTCAAGTCCCTCTCTGTGCGACGTACCACATCCTGTATTACTGTCCGCAAAAATCAGAAAGGCCTCCCAAAGATGCTAATTTGGCAGCTGCTAAGAAGGGGTGACAGCAGAGCCCAATGTAGCGACCACCTGCTGATGGTCAAGTACAAGGACAAAAGGGATGTCCTTTTATTGACCACCATACATGGTGATGGCAGCACCCTCAGCACTGTACGAGGTTCCACTACACCAATTCCAGTCACCAAACCAGACTGTGTAGTGGGGTACAACAAGTACATGGGGGGAGTTGATCTCTCTGATCAAGTCCTCCAGCCGTACAGTGCTTTGAGAAAGGCCAAGGTATGTTATGAGAAGCTGGCCATGCACATTGTACAGATGGCAATGCACAACGCTTTCCTTCTGTCACAATGTGCAGGCCAGACTTCTACATCGTATCTTCACTTCCGGGAAACAGTTATCAAGGCCCTGATATTTGGCAGCGGTGGCGGAGCGGGCCCCACTACTTCCGGAACCGAAGGTCCGAGAATTGTACCAGGCCAGCATTTCCCAGGGGAGATCCCTCACAGCTGAAAAAAAGGAAAGTCACAAAAGAGGTGCCGAGTGTGTTATAAAAGGGGAATACGCAAGGACACCATTTATCAATGTGACACCTGCCTTGACAAACCTGGCCTGTGTATGAAAGACTGCTTCAAAAGGTACCATACTTCCATGAACTATTAAATTAATTTCTGACGTATGACAACCTGACGAACACTACACAGCTGACGTAGTGTTCGTCAGGTTGTCACACGTCAGGTTGTCCTACACAACTGACGTATGACACCACATTATACATTTCAAAAATAAGCTACCACTACCAAAAAGAGGGCACTTGATGGGCATTTCCACTGTTTAGGCACATCAGGGGCTCTGAGAACATGACATGACGCCCGCAGACCATTCCATCAAAGTCTGCATTCCAAAGCGTCACTCCTTTCCTTCCGAGCCTTGACATGCGCCCAAACAGTAGTTTTCTCCAACACATGGGGTATCTGCATACTCAGGAGAAATTTCACATTAAATTATGGGGTGCAATTTCTCCTGGTACCCTTGTGGAAATATTTTTTTTTTGTATTTTTGTGGAAAAAATGTTTTTTTTTTATTTTCACAAGTCAACATTATAATTTTCTGTGAAGCACCTGGGGGTTCAATGGGCTCACCACACATCTAGATAAATTCATTTGGGGGTCTAGTTTCCTCAAAGGGGGCACTTGTTGGGCATTTCCACTGTTTAGGCACATCAGGGGTTCTGAGAACGTGACATGACGCCCGCAGACCATTCCATCAAAGTCTGCATTCAAAAGCGTCACTCCTTCCCTTCCGAGCCCTGACATGCGCTTAAACAGTAGTTTTCATCAACATATGGGGGCGTACTCAGGAGAAATTGCTCAACAACTTATAGGGTGCAATTTCTCCTGGTACCCTTGTGAAAATATTTTTTTTTTGCATTTTTGTGGAAAAATGTTTTTTTTTTTTTTTTCACAAGTCAACATTAGAATTTTCTGTGAAGCACCAGGGGGTTTAATGGGCTCACCACACATCTAGATAAATTCATTGGGGGTCTAGTTTCCAAAAAGGGGGCACTTGTTGGGCATTTCCACTGTTTAGGCACATCAGGGGTTCTGAGAACGTGACATGATGCCCGCAGACCATTCCATCAAAGTCTGCATTCAAAAGGGTCACTCCTTCCCTTCCAAGCCCTGACATGCGCCCAAACAGTAGTTTTCTCCAACACATGGGGTATCTGCATACTCAGGAGAAATTGCTCAACAACTTTTGGTGTCCAATTTCTCCTAGTACCCTCGTGAAAATGAAAATATTGCGGCTAAAAGATCGTTTTTGTGGAAAAAAAATGTTTGTTTTTATTTCATGGCTCTACGTCATAAACCTTTGCAAAACACTTGGGGGTTCAAAGTGCTCACCACACATCTAAATAAGTTCCCTGAGGGGTCTAGTTTCCAAAATGGGTCACTTGTGGGGGGTTTCCACTGTTTAGGCACATCAGGGGGTTTCCAAATGCAACACTGGGTCCGCTGTCAATTCCAGCGAGTTTTACATTAAAAACGTCAAATGGCGCTCCTTCCCTTCCGAGCCCTGCCGTGCGCCCGAACAATAGCTTTCCTGCGCATATGAGGTATCAGCAGACTCAGGAGAAATTGGAGAACAACTTTTGGTGTCCAATTTCTCCTAGTGCCCTTGTGAAAATAAAAATATTGCGGCTAAAAGATAGTATTTGTGGAAAAAAATTATTTTGGCTCTACGTCATAAGCTTTTGCAAAACACTTGGGGGTTCAAAGTGCTCACCACACATCTAAATAATTTCCTTAAGGGGTCTAGTTTCCAGAACGGGGTCACTTGTGGGGGGTTTCCACTGTTTAGGCACATCAGGGGCTCTCCAAACGCGACATGGGGTCCGCTGTCAATTCCAGCAAGTTTTACATTGAAAACGTCAAATGGCACTCCTTCCCTTCCGAGCTCTGCCATGCGCCCAAACAATGGTTTACCCCCACATATGAGGTATCGGCGTACTCAGTAGAAATTGCACAACAACTTTTGGAGTCCAATTTCTCCTAGTACCCTCGTTAAAATAAAAATATTGCGGCTAAAAGATTGTTTTTTTTGAAAAAAAATGTTTGTTTGTTTTTCACGGCTCTACGTCATAAACCTTTGCAAAACACTTGGGGGTTCAAAGTGCTCACCACACATCTAAATAAGTTCCTTAAGGGGTCTAGTTTCCAAAATGGGGTCACTTGTGGGGAGTTTCCACTGTTTAGGCACATCAGGGGCTCTCCAAACGCAACATGGGGTCCGCTGTCAATTCCAGCGAGTTTTACATTGAAAACGTCAATTGGCGCTCCTTCCCTTCCGAGCCCTGCCATGCACCCAAACAATAGCTTTCCCGCACATGAGGTATCATCAGACTCAGGAGAAATTGGAGAACAACTTTTGGTGTCCAATTTCTCCTAATGCCCTTGTGAAAATAAAAATATTACAGCTAAAAGATCGCTTTTGTGGAAAAAAAATGATTTGGGCTCTACGTCATAAACTTTTGCAAAACACTTGGGGGTTCAAAGTGCTCATCAGACATCTAAATAAGTTCCTTAAGGGGTCTAGTTTCCAAAATGGGGTCAATTTTGGGGGTTTCCACTGTTTAGGCACATCAGGGGCTTTCCAAACGCGACATGGGGTCCGCTGTCAATTCCAACGAGTTTTACATTGAAAACGTCAATTGGCGCTCCTTCCCTTCCGAGGCCTGCTGTGCGCTCAAACAATGGCTTTCCCCCACATATGAGATATCGGCGTACTCAATAGAAATTGCACAACAACCTTTGTGGTCCAATTTCTCCTGGTACCCTTGTGAAAATAAAAAAATTGGGGTCTAAAATAAAATGTTAGTGAAAAAAAGTTAAATGTTCATTTTTTCCTTTCACGTTCAATTAATTGGTGTGAAGCACCTGAAGGGTTAATAAAGTTCTTGAATGTGGTTTTGAGCACCTTGTGGGGTGCAGTTTTTAGAATGGTGTCACTTTTGGGTATTTTATGTCATATAGACCCCTCAAAGTGACTTCAAATGTGATATGGTCCCTAAAAAAATGGTTTTGCTAATTTTAATGTAAAAATGAGAAATCGCTGGTCAACTTTTAACCCTTATAGCTCCCTAATAAAAAAATGTTTGCTCCAAAATTGTGCTGATGTAAAGTAGACATGTGGGAAATGTTATTCATTAACTATTTTGTGTGACATATCTCTCTGTTTTAACGGCATAAAAATTCAAATTTTGAAAATTGCAAAATTTTCAAAATTTTCGCCAAATTTCCGTTTTTTTCACAAATATATGCAAGTGATATCGAAGAAATTTTACCACAATCATGAAGTACAGAATCAGGGGGATCCGTTGAAGCGTTCCAGAGTAATTACCTCATAAAATGACTGTGGTCAGAATTGTAAAAATTGGCCTGGTTATTAACTTGCAGACAACCTTGAGTTGTAAAGGGGTTAATTGTATAGAGCTGCGAAATATGTTGGCTCTATAGAAATAAAATTTTTATTTTCAATAATTATTATTACTCTAGGCTATATTGCAAAAATATATAAAGTGCTCAAGCATATGCTGAGCATCTTAATATGACCATAGAACATTTTTGAAGGAAAAAAAAAATGAGATTTAGAAAACATAAATATTATTCCTGATAAAATATAGTCATTCTGTTAGGCAGTGTTTTGTCAGTTGAGGTACATGTAAAATAATTAGATTTTTTATCTTAATGGTTCTCATTACTTACCTAATGAGAATGGGATAAATGCATCATGTCGGACAAATTTCCCATTTTCATCCAAGAAGTGATTGGGATTGAAAACATAGGGTGTTTTCCATTGAGTCTTGTCATAGAGTACTGATGTTAGTAATGGAATAACCTCTGTACCCTGAGGACAACAAATCACCAAATATCTTTTCTATTATATACATTTCATTTTAAAAAATGTGAGACTATTGGGATGGCTATGGACTCCATAGCAGTCCCTTTTACTACAACCCCTGGCAAAAATTATGGAATCACCAGGCTCGGAGGATGTTCATTCAGTTGTTTAATGTTGCTGAAAAAAGGCAGATCACAGACATGGCACAAAACTAAAGTCATTTCAAATGGTAACTTTAGGGCTTTAAGAAATACCAAAAGAAATCAAGATAAAAAATGTACTCAGTAAGGGTACTTTTTTTCAAACCAAGCAGAGGGAAAAAATATGGAATCACTCAATTCTGAGGAAAACATTATGGAATCATGAAAAACAAACACACAAAAGAACACTCCAATACATCACTAGTATTTTGTTGCACCACCTCTGGCTTTAATAACAGCTTGCAGTCTCTGAGGCATGGACCTATAGAGTGACAAACAGTACTCTTGATCAATCTGGCTCCAACTTTCTCTGATTGCTGTTGCCAGATCAGCTTTGCAGGTTGGAGCCTTGTCATGGACCATTTTCTTCAACTTCCACCAAAGATTTTCAATTGGATTGCGATCCGGACTATTTGCAAGCCATGACATTGACCTAATGTGTCTTCTTTTAAGGAATGTTTTCACAGTTTTTGCTCTATGGCAGGATGCATTATCATCTTGAAAAATGATGTCATCATCCCCAAACATCCTTTCAATTGATGGGATAAGAAACTGTCCAAAATATCAATGTAAACTTGGGCATTTATTGAAGATGTAATAACAGCCATCTCCCCAGTGCCTTTACCTGACATGCTGCCCCATATCATCGATGACTGTGGAAATTTTCATGTTCTCTTCATGCAGTCATCTTTATAAATCTCATTGGAACGGCATCAAACAAAAGTTCCAGCATCATCACCTTGCCCAATGCAGATTCGCTATTCATCACTGAATACGACTTTCATCCAGTCATCGACAGTCCACGATTGCTTTTCCTTAGCCCATTGTAACCTTGTTTTTTTCTGTTTAGGTGTTAATGATGGCTTTTGTTTAGCTTTTCTGTATGTAAATCCCATTTCCTTTAGGCGGTTTCTTACAGTTTGGTCACAGACATTGACTCCATTTTCCTTCCATTCGTTCCTCATTTGTTTTGTTGTGCATTTCCTGTTTTGGAGACATATTGCTTTAAGTTTCCGGTCTTGAAGCTTTGATGTCTTCCTTGGTCTACCAGTATGTTTGCCTTTAACAACCTTCTCATGTTGTTTGTATTTGGTCAAGATTTTAGACACAGCTGACTGAACAACCAACATCTTTTGCAACATTGCGTGATGATTTACCTTCTTTTAAGAGTTTGATAATCCTCTCCGTTGTTTCAATTGACATCTCTCATGTTGGAGACATGATTCATGTCAGTCCACTTATTGCAACAGCTCTCCAAGGTGTGATCACTCCTTTTTAGATGCAGACTAACGAGCAGATCTAATTTGATGCAGGTGTTAGTTTTGGAAATGAAAATTTACAGGGTGATTCCATAATTTTTTCCTCAGAATTGAGTGATTCCATAATTTTTCCCTCTGCTTGGTCTGAAAAAAATTACCCTTACTGAGTACCACATTTTTTATCTTGATTTCTTTTAGTGTTTCTTAAAGCCCTAAAGTTGCCATTTGAAATTACTTTAGTTTTGTGCCATGTCTGTGATCTGCTTTTTTTCAACAACATTAAACAACTGAATGAACATCCTCCGAACCCGGTGATTCCATAATTTTTACCAGGGGTTGTAATAGGTAAACACATACAGTACTTGAGAATATAGACTTTTTTTATAAACTCACTTTTGGGATCAGGTATCCCCGCAAGTACACATCAGTTGGAGTTGAGTGTGGCAGGTTCAATGGGATAATATTGCCAAACCTTTGTATTTCATGTATTACTGCATCAGTATAAGGCATTTTCTTCCGATCTTCAACTGTTGGCAGCTGTCCTGGTTTAATATGTGTTTTAATTTCCTCCTGTACCCTCTCTATAAGCAAAACAAAACATATTTTGTTACATTTTGTACAAGCTCAATGATACCAATGCATTTAATTAATAGATTATAGGCTTTTATTATGATTTTTGTACCGGCTGTCAGTCAGTGCTGGAGCATGGTTACTGCTGCAACTCACTATGTACTAAGCAGTGACTGAAGTCGGGTCAGCTACACCTCTATGACTGAAAGCCAGAGGCTGCCGAGAGGAATAAAGTTAATTTCCTCCCAGTATTCGTGCTTTCATTGCAGTGGCTGGACGTCTTTGGAATGCTATTAACCTGCAGATTAATCCTATCTCTGCATGTTAATAGCATTTGGGAACATGACAGATTCTCTTTAAATGGAGTAGAAATCAAGCATGGGCACTGCCTCTCCATTCATTCTCTATTGGACTGCTGGAGATTACATCAAGAATTCCCGCTATACTCCTTTGTGTAACAAAGTTCTAAAGCTTGATAAGACTAAAACTTGGACTTTCATTGGCTATGAAAAAAGCTATTTTAGGTGAAATATAAATGTCCAACTCTGCCAAAAAATCACATGTCCCCTCTGTCTAAGGTGTTTGTCAGCATCATCCAAGAACATTAGGAAATATAAAACATGAAATAAATGCAAAAAAATATATCCTAGAATTACCTCAACTTAATTGATGCATTGTACATACAATTAAAATAAAACCTACTTGAGAGAACCACCCAAAATTGCATTCAAAAATTGATTTCTGCAGGGGTGGTCGTCATAGAGATGGCCATTATACAGTATATGGAATATTATGCAAAAGTGAATAAATAACAGAAAATCTGAGTAAAGTGGTAGCCTCCAGGAAGAGGTGATCTGGTGGTCATTACTAGTGTTGAGCCACCCCCGTAGTGTTCGAGTTCGGTTTGGTTCGTCGAACACCCGTGTGTTCGCCGAACTGTTCGTCGAACTGTTCGTCGAACACCTTCGAACACCGTTAAAACCAATGGCAGGCAAACAAAAACACATAGAAACACATAGAAAACACCTTCAAAGGTGTCCAAAAGCTGACAAACTGCTCAGAAGACACAACTAACACATGGAAAAGTGACAAGTACATATAGTCATGCGAAAAGAAAAGAGGTGGAGGAGTAAAAGGAGGGGGAGACACAGATATAGGCATGTCATGCCCTTCTAAAATCCAAAAAGTGAGAAGCCGACACGTTCAGTCCGCTCCTGCCCGTGCCACCTCCGTGTCGCCGGGTTTGTGCCAGAGCCGCGGTGAACCCTGACGGCCAGCCCCCCTCTCCCAATACTGGTGCCTGTCCGCTGGTGGGTCGAGCGAGCCCCCATGTGGTGGAGGCAGCTCTAAGCTTTTTAATTTAAATTGTCTCTCTAATTTGAATAAATACACTTTAAATCCATTTACAAGGATCTATTGGAGGGCAAGTCTCATGCCAGCAGCCGCGTAATTCCAGCTCCAGTAGCGTCCACTAAAGCTGCTGCAGTTAAAAAGCTTTTATAAGGATCGAGCTCGGCTGTCCACCGCAAGGCATCCTACTGCCAGTCCGAGCCCCTATGCCTTGGGGTGACTCCTGATGCTCTTCACTGAGTATCCCGTGGTCCCGAAGCATTTCCTTTGAAAAAATGAAGTGTCCAAACTACAGGTGGTGTAGCTTGCTTAACAGCCGGGATAATCCGCTGACTAGCAGACACTGCTACTAGGCACAAAGTATTTCCTGGGCTAGATGCAGTTAAAAATTTGTAATTAGATACTCTCGTTGGATGCTGAGAAAGCATTCCATAGAGTCTCCTGGCAAGCCATATATGATTCTCTTAAAAAGCTTGGGGTAGGGGTCTAGGGGACCCTTTTATTGGCAAAATCACGGCCCTGTATCGCAATACGTCACCTAGGCTGAAGATAAATGGAACTGTAGCACCCTGAGGGCTCGGTTGCTACAGAGGTATTGCACCTCACCCAGAGGTGTGATATCTCACTCTCAGGTAAGGATATAGTGTGGATCAGGAACCGACACCTGCATGCATTACACCACATTGCCGTGGGGCAGGGCGACCAATATGCCCCTGAGATGGGCATGACAGTCCCTGTCCCTGGCTGGAGTGGGGGGAGGGAACACTGAGGAAGGGAAACCCTGTAGTGCAGGAGCAGGGAGGAAGCAGTTCCTGGGTGCATTGAGAAGGGAGTATAAAAGGTGGGCACCATCTTAGTTCAGTGCAGAGAAGTCTGAGCAGAAGTGGCAGGGAGCAGGGGCTCTGCATGAGCTCTGCTCCGGAGGCGGGCCTAGTAACAGAGGCCCAGGCCTGGAAGAGGGAGAAGGAAGGAAGAGGAGCGGAGAAGGCTCTAGGAACGAGGAGTGAAGGGATCTCAGGGGTGCGGACGGGCGAGTCGCCACCGCACGCCCGAATCCACCTGCGTGGAGGGGTCAGGCCAAAGGGGGAGAATGGTACCCGAAACTAGTGGAGGCAGGAAACGACCCTCAGCTAGAAACAGGAGGCTGTGACATTTTATGTGGCGCAGCCCCTCGCTACACCCGCTAGGAAGGCACCACATAGGGTCAGGGAAACTGGAGCCAAGTTTACCAAGAGGAGGCCCGAGGCAGCCGGACAGAATGGTTAGTAAGAAAGGCCAGACAAAGGACACACAAAGGGGGTACTGTGAAGCGCTCCAAAGTTATCTGGGAGTTGTCTGAGCCACTCACCTGGTGAGCACAGTACGACGTGGGCAGCCGTTACCTGCAGACGTGGTCTGGATAATAAGAACTGTGAGTAAAGGCCCTGGACTGCATCACTGACTCCGTGTCATTACTGCTGCTGCCCTGCACCATCACCCCCATCCTCCGCATACACTGCCCTGAGGCTATACTCCTCCCGTGGGGAGTTATGCTACGCTCTGCTGCACCCACAACACCAGCCTCAGCGGTCTGCCCTGGAGCGGCGGTTCACTCTGACCGCAATCCACGGGTGGCGTAGTCGGACATTTAAACATCAAAACCACATAAATAGTTCCGCCACTGGTTTGACCGCCCTGAGCCACGGAACCGGGTTGCCGCCACGGAGACAACAACCACCAGCATCCACCAAAAAGGGTCCGGCTCCGGGTGTCCCAAGGCCCAGGGGGCGCGTCAGAACATTTTCATCACCTTTCACAATCACCAATGGGACAAGGCAGGGATGTTCTCTGTCCCCTCTCTTATACATCCTAGTGACGGAGCACCTGCTCTCATCAATTCGCCATAACCCCAATATTAGGTGGATTGAGGTGGGAGGCACCGAGTACAAGTGCTCTCTATTTGCTGATGATGTCCTAGTATATATCACTCAATCACATATATCCATCCATGCTGTTATGGCTGAAATAGATCACTTTGTTACATGGTCAAATTTTAAAATCAATGCAGCGAAGTCTGAGGCCCTCGATGTCTCCCTCCCCAAATCCATATAGGATTCCATTCAGTCCAACTTTCCCTTTGCCTGGCCCTCACAGGGTATCAAATACTTAGGAATTCCTATTCATAGAGACCTCTCCCATCTATGTTATCTTAATTTTGGGCCCTTTATTGAACAACTGCATACAGACCATGGTTGGCAAGTTAGAACTGTAAGATTCACTACGTGAACCACTGGTGTTTTGTGAAAAAGCACATGTACACTGTGTTCCAAATTATTATGCAAAAAGTGTTTAGGAGTGATAAGGGAAGAATTTGTTTGTCAGTTAAACTCATTGATGGTGATGTGTGTCAGGGCTCTTTATATCACTGTAAGCAATTGCAGACACCTGTGCTAATTAGTTTGGCAGGTGTGTCCAATGAAAGGCAAGACTACTTAAGAAGGCTGTCTCACATTATTAAGCAGCCTACATTTTCTGCCAAAATGGGAAAGAAAAAGGATGTGTCGGCTGCTGAGAAGCAACAAATTGTGGAGTGTTTAGGTCAAGGCATGACTACAATCAACATTGTGCGATGATCAGGATGAAGTCTCTTGGCAATCAAGAAGTATGTAGCTGATTCACAGTACACACGTGTGCGTGCTGATAAGGGCAAATTGAGGACTCTTTCCTACAGGCAATTACGTCAGGTTGAAAGAGCAGCGGCAAAAAAGCCTTGTCATAGCAGCAGACAAGTTTTTGAAGCTGCTTCTGCCTCCATCGTCCCCCGAACAACAAGATGCAGGGTCCTTCAGAGCTTTGCAGCTGTGCATACGCCATCCTGTCGACTTCCTCTATCCACTTCACACAAGCAGAAACGGCTCCAGTGGGCCAAACATTACATGAAGACTGATTTCAAACCTGTTTTGTTCACGGATGAGTGCCGTGCAGCGCTCGATGGTCAAGATGGATGGAGTGGAGGATGGCTGGTTGATGGACACCCCACGCAAACACGGCTACAGCGCCAACAAGGAGGAGGTGGAGTAATGTTTTGGGCTGGAATCATGGGGAGAGAGATTGTCGGCCCCTTTAGGATCCCTGAAGGCGCTAAAGATGAACTCCATAATGTATGTGGATTTTCTCAAACAGCACTTCCTGCCATGGTTCAAGAAGAAGAACCGTGTATTTCACAGCAAGATCATTTTTATGCATGATAATGCACCATCTCATGCTGCACATAAAACATCTGCATCTCTGGCTGATATGGGCATAAAAGGGGACAAACTTATGGTGTGACCCCCATGCTCCCCTGACCTCTACCCCATTCAGAACCTTTGGAGCATCATTAAAAGGAGTGTCTATGATGGCGGGAGGCAGTTCACATCTAAGCAACAGCTCTGGGAGGGTACTCTGTCCTCATGCAAAACAATTGAAGCAGAAACCATCCAAAACCTGACAAATTCAATGGACGAGAGAGTTCAGAAGCTCCTTTCGAACAAGGGGTCCTATGTGAAAATGTAACATCACCTAGAATAAAGTTTTGAGTTGAAAACTGTTTGATTTCAGTTTCTAACAACCTGATAATGCTTATAATTTCAAAAATGACCATTTTTTTGGTCTTTATTAAAATGAAAAGGTTGATCGAAAAGTTTGGGGGATCTAAGAGTGTGGCAACCCAGTAGTCATGATTACTTCGAATTCTGACAATATGAGGGTCATGCTGCAGGTAGTGCAGCAAGAAGGCACTTATGTGTCTTGCGCATCTCGGAGCCCCAAAATTATTTTCCGGGCTAGATGCAGCTAAAAATTATTATTAATTTTAAATCTGGTGAAGCTTTAGTATAGATGGCCTAATAGGATCAGTGCTGCACACTGCTACAAAGCCCAAATTATTTTCCAGTCAAGATACAGATAAACATGATTAGTAATTTTAAATCTGGTGGAGCTTATTATAGATGGCCTAATAAAATCAGTGCTGCACACTGCTACAAAGCCCAAATTATTTTCCAGCCAAGATACAGATAAACATGATTAGTAATTTGAAAGCTTAAAACAGTTGGTAGGGTGATTTTAACCAATCATCAAGCTTTTACTCTCCCCAGGATGACACAGGGGTAGAAAAGTCGTTTCGGATCCATGATTTGTTCATCTTTATGAACGTGAGTCTGTCTACATTATCAGTGGAGAGCCGCGTGCGCTTATCTGTCAGCACACCACCAGCAGCGCTGAACACACGTTCAGACAGAACGCTGGCTGCGGGGCATGACAAGATCTCCAAGGCGTAAGTGGCTAGCTCCGGCCATTTATCCAGAATGGAAGCCCAAAAACAGCAAGGGTCCAGTGACACAGTCGTGGCTTCAATGTTTACTTGGAGATACTCCTGTACCATCGTCTCTAGGCGTTGACTATGTGTCAGACTTCTTGTCTCCTGTGGCCTTGCAAAGGATGGGCTAAAAAAGTGGTGAAATGATTCCGCAAAATTGATGTTACCAGCAGATACTGTGGTTCTGTTACGGTTTGAGTGCTGAACACTTGACGGTCCCACGGTTGGCAAGTTGGAACTGTGAGATTCACTACGTGCACCACTGGTATTTTGTGGAAAAGCACATGTAAGATTCTGCAACAGTCTCTGCTGATACTCCTGCATGCGTGCATCCCTTTCTATGGCAGGAATAATTTCTGCAAATTTACTTTTGTACCGGGGATCTAACAGTGTGGCAACCCAGTAGTCAGGATTATTTCTAATTCTCACAATTCGAGGGTCATGTTGCAGGTAGTGCAGCAAGAAGGCACTCATGTGTGTTGCGCATCCAGGAGCACCAAGTCCCTGTTGTGTTGGTGGCGAGGTAACAATCATGCTTCCTTCCTCTGTCCTCTCCCCCCAACCTCGCACAACAGAAATGTGGTCAAGGTCTCCCTCATCTGATGAGTCTTCCATCAGTTCGTCCTCCACTTCTTCCTGGGCTCCTGCACCTTCCTCACTAGTTTGGCTGCTACCATGCGCCCTGGTAAAACCATCTCCCCCACCCTCACATGCCTGCCGCCTTGGTGCTGCCGATCGTCTGGACCTTGCAGATGTTAGCCCTTCCGCATACAACTCCTCCTCCTCTACTTCCTCCACCTCCTCTTGTGCCACCACCTGACTCCGAATTCTGTTTAACATGTGCTCCAGCATGTAAATCACCGGAATAGTCATGCTGATAATGGCATCGTCAGCACTAAACATCTTCGTCGCCATTTCAAAACTGTGCAGAAGGGTGCATAGGTCCCTGATCTGAGACCACTCCTCCAGCGTGATTTGCCCCACCTCTGGATCTCGTTGGCCCAGGCTATACGTCAGAACGTATTGCACCAGGGCTTGTCGGTGCTGCCACAGTCGCTGCAACATGTGCAGAGTTGAATTCCACCGGGTAGGCACATCGCATTTTAGCCGGTGAAGTGGCAGGCCCAACGACTTCTGTAGAGATGTAAGTCGCTGAGCTGCGGGATGCGAACGGCGAAAGTGAGCACACAGCGACCGTGCCCTCTGCAGAAGGCCATCTAGTCTGGGATAGTGGGCTAAAAATTGCTGGACAACCAGGTTCAACACGTGAGCCATACAAGGCACGTGTGTGACATTGCCCTGGCGAAGGGCCGCACCCAGGTTTGCAGCATTGTCGCACACGGCCTTCCCTGGTTTCAGGTGAAGTGGAGACAACCATTCATGAAATTGGTTCTCCAGAGCTGACCACAACTCCTCAGCTGTGTGACTCACATTTCCCAGACATTTCAATGTAAAAACCGCCTGATGACGTTGAGCCCTACTGCCAGCATAGTAAGGAGGTGTGCAGGATCCTTTCTGCGCAGTTAGAAAGCTTGTGGCATGACCAGACAGGCTTTGGGTGCAGGTGGAAGACCGAGAGGAGGTTGAGGAGGCAGAAGCAGTGGAGGAACTTTGACATAAAGAGGATTGACGCACAACTCGTGGGGACGGCAAGACTTGGACAGCAGCCCCTTGTCCTGCTGTCACCATAGTTACCCAGTGCCCAGTCAGCGACATGTAACGCCCCTGTCCATGCCTACTCGTCCAAGTGTCTGTGGTGAAATGCACCCTGTCACACACAGAGTTTCTCAAAGAAGCGGTGATGTTGTGTGCGACATGCTGGTGGAGCGCAGGCACACCTTTCTTTGAGAAGTAGTGCCGACTGGGCATCTGGTACTGGGGCACTGCGATGGACATAAGGTCTCGAAAATCCTCT
Source organism: Phyllobates terribilis (assembly GCF_046119375.1). Taxonomy (NCBI): domain Eukaryota; kingdom Metazoa; phylum Chordata; class Amphibia; order Anura; family Dendrobatidae; genus Phyllobates; species Phyllobates terribilis. The sequence continues at coordinate 342,800,254 of NW_027362769.1, read as the reverse complement.
GTGTCCAGCAGGCGGAAAGGCAGCATTTCTGTAGCCAAGAACTTGCAGATGGTGAAATTCAACCTCTTAGCTTTCTCATGGCTAGGAGGAAATGGTCTTTTACTTGTCCACATCTCAGGGACCGAGGGCTGGCTATTGTGCTAAGACGGGGTTGATAAGGGTGTCCCCGGCAAACTGCCGGTCTGTGAGGAAGATGCAGGCGGACATGTTAGGTTGCCTTGATCCAAAGGTGGTGCTATCGATGTCGGACAGCGCTCAACACCAGCTGGTGTTACCACCTCCAAAGAAAATGATGACCTGCCAATCACGCTGGCAGTTGCGGGTAAAGAGGTGGCAGGTCTGCGCCCCAAAACAGGTGTGACTGCTGTCCCCCCAGTCACAGAGGATGAAGAGGCCGCGGATGCACAAGATATGGCAGACGGTGGTTGGCCCGGCCGGCTAGGCCGCATTGTAGCACAGTGAGCTTCCCACTGCAACTTATGCTTCATGTCCATGTGCCGGTTCATGCATGAAGTACTCAAACTATGTATTTTTTGGCCTCTACTTAGCTTTTGCTGACAAATGTTACAGATAACACGAGTTGGGTCATCTTTATCGATCTGAAAAAATGCCCAGGCTATGCAAGGCTTAGCACCCATGCGACCTGAAGAGCCACCACGACTTGTGGTGAGAGGCAGAGTTGTGTTTGAGGATGCAGTTGTTGACGTGCTTCCAGTACTACGTCTCTGTCCAGGAAGGCGCAACCTGACCTCGTCGTCACTAGCATCCTCCTCCACCTCCTCTGCTGACCTCATCTCTTGGCTGACTGTGGGTTGACAGTAAGTGGGATCTCCAACCTCATCATCATCACCCTGTGCGTTATCACACCCGTCGTCCTCAGAGCCAACCTGTTCCTGCCCTGACAAAAAACTAAAGTTGTCGCTCCAATCAGGTATTTGAGTCTTATCGTCTTCCTCATTGTCTCCACCAACAGGAGTTACAGTTTGGGAATGAGGGTCTACATTATGGTCAGAACCTTCTGCGTCTGGTCCTGGATCCGACTCATAAAGATTCTGGGCATCAGTGCAGATCATTTCCTCGTCTGGATTCACAGAAGCGCTGGAGTCGACCTCTGATTCCCAGGCTATAGTATGAGTAAACAGCTCTGCAGACTCAACCATCTGTTCTACCTCATACTCAGACGGGCAGCTGGAGATTTGGGAGCTGTGAGGAAGCAAGTGCGATTGGGGTGACACCTTTGAGGACTGGAGTATTTGTGATGTTGAAGTTGATGTGGAGGAGAGCCCACTTAAAGGAGCACTTGATATCCGTTGAAGCACCTGCTGTTTTTGTGCCTCATCTGGAATTTGTAGCGATTGGCGTGGCTGTAAGAAAGGGATCTTATCACATTGTCCGCTAAAAGAAGAAGACATTTTAGTTTGGCTGGAAGATGGTCTTTCTTCTGCAGATGTTACTGTTGCTTTAACACCTACCCCACGGACACAACCTTTTTTCCCCTTCCCAACACGCCTATTCCCCTTTCCACCAGCAGCAGGCCTTTTTCCACTCATTTTGGTGGTTAACTAATTAACAACTCTGGAGTTGTTTGCACAAAAAAACAATGGATGGGAACCGAGCAGAGCTGAGTGGCCAAACTGTGGTATTCAATTTGCAACCTGATGTAGGTCTGTATAGATGGATTAATAGAACAAGTCCCACACACAGCTAGAAGCCCAATATTTTTTCAGAGGTAGATGCAGAAAAAAATATATTCAGTTTGCAACCTGATGGAGGTCTGTATAGATGGATTAATAGAATAAGTCCCACACACAGCTAGAAGCCCAATATTTTTTCAGAGGTAGATGCAGAAAAAAATATATTCAGTTTGCAACCTGATGGAGGTCAGTATAGATGGACTAATACAACAAGTCCCACACACAGCTAGAAGCCCAATATTTTTTCAGAGGTAGATGCAGAAAAAAATATATTCAGTTTGCAACCTGATGGAGGTCTGTATAGATGGACTAATACAACAAGTCCCACACACAGCTAGAAGCCCAATATTTTTTCAGAGGTAGATGCAGAAAAAAATATATTCAGTTTGCAACCTGATGGAGGTCAGTATAGATGGACTAATACAACAAGTCCCACACACAGCTAGAAGCCCAATATTTTTTCAGAGCTAGATGCAGAAAAAAATTATATTCAATTTGCAACCTGATGGAGGTCAGTATAGATGGACTAATAGAATGATGCTATGCCCAAAAGATTTTACTTCACTAGGTGCAGTAAAAAAATTGGTATTCTATACACAGGTGGTATAACTTGCAACACAGATAGGCTACTCCACTGACTAACACACTCTGCAATAGGCCAAAAAGGATTAGCTTTGCTAGATTCAGCCAAATGCTGTGAAAAAACTTGCACAGCACTGGCACAGACCTGCCTGGCAAAAACTGATAGGAACTGATGTAACCTAGTCCTGAAAAGGACTCCAATTACAATTAGTCTTTACTCCCACAATCTATCTATTTAAGAGCACAGACCTGCCTGATAAAAGTCGTAGGAAATGCTGTAACCTAGTCCTTAAAAGGACTGCAATCACAACTATTCCCTACTCCCAAGCTATCTGTAGATTTGTGCGAAAATTGGCTTGAAATTAACAAGGTATAGCGCACACAGCAACAGCGGTGCCGTCTAACACGCAGCTGCAGCAGTGAGAAAATGGTGGCGACGGGGAAAATGGCTTGGTCTTATAGGGCAAGGACATGTGACATACACTGCCAATGACACATGCCCTTGCTTGTGTGAAAAAAAGCAGTTCGCTCCGTGTGTGCGCTGCTGATAGGCTGACAGATTGCACCTCCCCACTGTAAATGCGGGAAAGAGAAAAAAAAAATGGAGATCTTCATTGTTCCTGCAGAGATCCATCCCCTGCCCCTCCCCCCACCCCGCTGTACACTCAAACTGCGTATTAACATTAATTTTCATCATTACTGAGAAAAAATCCAGTTATGATTTTGGTGCACGAACAGTTATCGAACATAACCTCGAACAGCCGAATTTTTCTCAAATTGTTCGTGTTCGCCGAACGGCTCGAACACCGCCCAAAACAGCTCGAATTTGAGATTGGCGAACAGTTCGAGTAGAACAACTCTCATCTCTAGTTATTACAGACTGTAGCTGTTCACCTAAAGTCTTGTATAACTTTTAAAAATATAGCAAAAATTACTTTGAATCTCTGGATACTTCATCAGCAATAAAATTCCCCAGCGGATCGTTGTAGATGTAGTTTCAGTTCCAGCACCAAAGAGATCCAGAACGCAAGTAAGTAGATTTTCTTCATTAAAATGTGTCTGAGCTTTTGTTGATTCCTAAAAATACATAACATGAATATTCCCCATGTTACTATAATCAGCTGATTCCAAGGCAATTCTAACCTTCTTCTGTTTCTTATGTGGTAGGCACCTTCCCTTTTTGCTTAACTTTTTTTTTTTACCTGAAACAGTAAATGTTACACGCACACCGATAAGTTCAGATAGGGCGAGATGGGTTTCATGAATTCTTTGGAATCCTGGGGGAACCGTTACTCAGGGCGACCATAGACTGCAGTTTCTCTCAGGCACACGATAGATTCAATTGCTGACAGACACATTTGACAAGAGTCTTTTTCAACAGTTTAACAATGGAATTTAATCTGAAGCACGGCTAGTGCAATTCAGGGATATTACAGCAACAATCTTCATTACAGTACAGTCTGAGTTTCTTGAGCAACCAACTGCAGCAACAATACAGTAGTTTCTTCACAAGGCACAGTATTACAGTCTCTTCAGCAGCAAAATTCAGCATAGATTAAATCTCTTAGCAGCACACTTCTATGCTTCTATGCATACACAACCACAGGCTTTTCCTTCACAAGGACTCAATAGTAAACAGCATTCTTTATCCTGCATGTAGAGAGAGGGGGGTTGGGTTTGATGAGGGAAATGATCCCTATTACACAATTCATTCCAGTCCTTATCTTCCTGCCAGACAATACTCTGCACTGTTAGTTCAGGGAGTTTATCTGACCTGTGTTTAGTTTCTCTCCTGATCTGAATCCTGTTCAGTTGCCTTCTGTCAGATACAGATAACACACCACCTTATCTTCAGCTTCAGCCAGACTACAATAACAAGTTCCCCACAATCCCCCTGGGGCTCTGCTAAAACATTTCCTGTGACTGTGTTAACCCCTCCCCCTCTAGTTGCAGGATGCTTCTGAAGCACAACAGCACTACTTATGCATGTCACACTCTCCCCTTCTTTTTGAATGTCGTCCTCGACATTCGTCTTAATTGGTCAATCTGACCAATTCTGAGACAGTGGTAAAAGTTGAGTAACTTTATATACAAATTGGCATAACATTTACAAACATTTGCAACAACCTATTCTACGACCTTTTTCTTGTAGTACTCCTGTAAGAAATAAACAATTAACACAATTAACACAATCGACGTCTCTTCAGCTGGAGCTTTTCATACGTCTTCAACCATCTCTCTCTCTCACTAGGCCTTAACAGTTCTTTGTTTTTACAAAGTCTTTTAAGGAATATCAAAGTATGAAAACAAGTCTTTCCACCAGGCAACATCTTCCATACTGTGGTGAACACAACTCTAGTGGGCTTACCTGGTCCACAGGCTGAGATACCTGTTTCCAGTCGACAGTCCTTGGCACTTGACTCGGTTCACCAATTGTCTCGCACGTCAGCATCACAGGCCTCCACTTCTCGAGTTGACATTCTCCTGGTGGGTTGTTCCTCAGATACCACGGGTTCTTCGGTCACAGGAGTTTCTTCTGCCGCACTCATTTCCCATGCTTCCTCAGATGCTCTTGGAGCTGCCTCTGTAAGTTGCTGTACTTCTCATGATTTGCCTGTTTCTGCACAGTCTCGTAATTCCGCTTCTCCTGAGTGTCGATCGGTCTCTTCAGGGGCTGGTATTTGATCATCAGATCTGAATTGGACTTCATCTGTACTCTTTGGTACAAACTCTGGAGCCTCGGGACTAAGTTCACTCTCCTGTGGATGGTACATCCCTCTCTTTGCTGGTCCGAGAAATACAACGGTGTGCTCTTCTTCATCGGAACTTTCAAGTTCACTATCCACCTCCAGAGCTTCAGTCTGTGGTGGTCCCTTAGTCGATCTCAGATGATGTCGGTCTACTTCTGAGAAGTCTTGTTGTGGTGGGAGATAATCACAGGGTAGTAGTAAATTCCATTGGACTGTTCTCGTTTTCTTGTCTCCCGTTTCCAATTGGATTTCATACACTGGACTGTCATTGGCTTTCCTCCTTACGACTACATAAACCTTGTCTTCTCAGTATGAATGAAGTTTTCCTGGACCACCTTTCTCACATACTGTATATTCTTGACTAGCACCCGGCTTCCCGGTGCCAATTCTGTTCCATAACATTTTCAATCATAGTACTCCTTACTCTTGCTCGGTCCTTGCATAACCACTTTGTTATGTTGTATGCCTCTGTCATCCGTTCCTTCCATTTCTGAACATACTCTGGATATGTTCTGTAAGTCTCTGACAACGGAGTATTGAACATGATGTCGATTGGCAGTCTTGGCGATCGTCCATACAATAGGAAGAAGGGTGAGTAACCCGCTGCATCGCTCTTTGTACAGTTATAGGCATGTACCACTTTTGACAGAGAACTCATCAAGTCTTTCTTTTCGTCAGCTGTTAAAGTGCGCAACATCGACAATATTGTCCGGTTAAAACGTTCCACTTATTCATCATCCACTGGGAGATAGGGCGTTATGTGGGATCTCTGAATGCTACAGTACTTTCCTAGCTTGGCAAAGAGCTGGTTCTCAAATTCTCTTCCTTGGTCGTGGTGTAACTGATGCGCCCCCTGGGCCAAGTGCAGGGAAATGCTTGGATTCGGGTCTCTGTGTAATGTCAGGGGTTGTAGTTTCCGTGGCAGCGACCCGGTCCCGTGGCTCAGGGTGGTCAAACCAGTGGAAGATCTGTTTACTTGGTTTTTAATGTTTAAATGTCCGACTATGCCACCCAAGGATTGCGATCACTGATAACCGCCGCTGCGTGGCAGACCGCTAAGGATGATGTTGTGTGCGCAGCAGAGGGTAGTATAACTCCCCACGGGAGGAGTATAGCCTCAGGGCAGCATGTGTAGATGGTGAGGGTTGTGATGCATGGGCGCAGCAGAAATGACTCAGAGTCCATGCAGTGCAGTTCAGGGTCTTTACTGTTGGTAATGAAGAAGGCCCTGCAGGGAGTACTGGCTAACATTAGAGGCCTGGTCAGTCTGTGAGCGAACAAGAGACCCCTGGCCAGGTGGAGGTGTAGGCCTTCCCGTCTGACTGCACTCTTCCTGGCTACCTTACTGTAGTCGTGTAGTAGCGCACTTCCCTGAGTGTACCGTGCGGTGCTCACCCATATGGCTGGTGACTTGGGGCCTTTGGTGCCTTCCACTCCTCGATGGCGGTGCCGGTCCCTAGCGTGTGACTGAGCCTCCGGGCATTCTATGGCCAGAGGACCTGAAATCCCCTGCCAGGTGGTTTCTGCTGCTGGATATGGATATCCTCACAGCTTCGGACTCCGGTGTCCGGTTCTCTGCGTCTTCTGCCAGGATGAGCTCTATCAGCTCCAATCCCTGGCTTTCAGCTCCTGGCTCCTACAAAGCTCCTTGCTGCTCCTCTGTTCCTTCCTCTGGAACTAACTAACTAACACCACCCCAGATCCAGTTTATAAAGGGCAGGTTTCTCCCCTCCCAGGACTGGGGCAGGAGGCGTTGCATGTAATAGTGCTCTTGACCAGGAAAACCCATGCTCGCTCTCAGACATGGTATTTCTACCACTGTGGCAACCAGACCCCCTAGGGTGCCACATAACCTCGTAGGGAACCCAAACCTCAAAGCAAAATCATTGAAGATTTTCTCTGCCGCTGTTCGACCCGCTTTTTTGGTGGTGGTGATGGCATATGCTTGAGCAAATCGAGTAAAATGGTCAATCACCACCAATATGTATTCGGAACCACCCTTGCACATCTCGAGATGTAGAAAGTCTATTGAGATCATCTCAAATGGATATGTAGTTTGGATGTTGCCCATAGGTGCCCGGGTTGATGGGTTGGGACATTTATCTTTCACACATCCACACTCCCTGGTCACGTTCCTCTCAATATCTCTCTGCATGTACGGCAAGAAGAAATGTTCATGGATCAAGTTGGTTGCCCTTTCCACTCCCAGGTGTCCCATGTTTTCATGGAATTCTTTGAAGACCAACCTTTGGAATAATCTGGATAGTACCAAATGCCAGTTTTGTCCTCCTTTACGATACAGGATATCGTCTTCACTGAGGTAGAGCTTCATCCATTCTTTAACTAAAACAGATACTGCTGGTGGCTCATTATTAGAGATGAGCGGTGTTCGACTAGAACTGTTCGCCAATCTCAAATTCGAGCTGTTTTGGGCGGTGTTCGAGTTGTTCGACGAACCCGAACGATTTGCAAAAAATTCGGCTGTTCGAGGTTATGTTCGATAACTGTTCGTGCACCAAAAGCGTGTCCTGCATGTCTGGCGCTATTTAGAGCACCAATCATGCAGGGATTGTCTGCCACTCACTGTAATGCCACAGCCATGGTGGTTGTGGCATTACAGTGATTGCCCAAATCGATGGGAACAGTGCCAACAGTGAAACATGAAAAGCCGGCAATTCAGCAGCGGCATACACCTGTACCCGACAATTTAGAACCGAAAGAATAGAGCTTCACACATAGATTAGATAGATATAAACATGTCAGCCACATATATATGAAGTACAGTGACAGTGTTGCTTACTGTACTTGTCATTTAGCGTAAAGGATTTATCAAAAAAAATAATAGTGTTTTCATGCACCGTCTCTTTAAAAAAGCCGGCCGGCAATTCAGCATCTGTACCCGACAATTTATAACAGACAGAATAGAGCTTCACACATAGATTAGATAGATAGAAACATGTCAGTCACATATATATGAAGTACAGTGATAGTGTTGGTTACTGTACTTGTCATTTAGTATTAAAATAAAGGATTTATTATTAAAAAAATTGGCGTGGGGTTCCCCTTAATTTTAGGCTCCAGCGGAGGTTAAGCAGACGGCTGGGGCAGATGTTTGAAGCCTGGGAAGGGGGTAATACCCACGGAGCTTCCCAGGCTACTAATATCAGCCCCCAGCTGAATACATAGCCTTTACTAGCTATTAAAATGGGGGACACCCCCAAAAAAATGACGTGGGGTCCCCCCTAATTTAATAGCTAGCAAAGGCTAGGCAGACAGCTGGGGGCTGATATTAATAGCCCAGGAAGGGAGCCATGAATATTGGCCCCCTCCCAGGCTAGAAACACCAGCCGTCAGCTGCCCCAGAAATGGCGCATTCATAGGATGCGCCAATTCTGGCACTAAGCCTCGCTCTTCCACGCTGCCCTGGTGCGGTGGCAGGGGGTAATAGGGTTGGGGTTGATGTCAGCTTATAATGCCAGCTGACATCAAGCCCAGGTTAGTAATGGAGAGGCGTCTATAAGACACCCCCATTACTAACCCCATAGTCAAAGTTAAAAAAAACACAAACACCCAGAATAAAGTCCTTTAATTGAAATAAAGACACAATCCTTTATTGTTCTAAATTAAACCATACTTACCGTCACGCCCATTCCAGCTGAAGCCAACGATCTCCTGCAATAAAAGAAAAATAATAAAGCAACCTCATCCTTACCTTTCCATGGTTCCCACGACAGCTTCAGCTCTGCTACATCGAGATGACAGGCTGGACCGCAGCAAAACGCTGCCATCCAGCCTCTCATCCCGCAGACACTGAGAAGCGCAGGCTTGCTTGCGCTGCTCAGCGTCTCTCTGTGACGACATCCAGATGAGCCGAGTTCATGTCCAATGAACTCGGCTCACCTCATGCACGTCACTGACAGCGTGGGAAAATTCTCACGCTGAAGCGGTGAGTGCAGGAGAATTCTCCCACGCTGTCAGTGACGTGCATAAGGTGAGCTCATGTCCAATGAACTCAGCTCACCTCCTGCACATCACTGACAGCGTGGGAGAATTCTCCTGCACTCAGCGCTTCAGTGTGAGAATTCTCCCACGCTGAAGCGCTGAGTGCAGGAGAATTTTCCCACGCTGTCAGTGACGTGCATGAGGTGAGCCGAGTTCATTGGACATTAACTCGGCTCATCTGGATGCCCTCACAGAGAGACACTGTGGAGCGCAAGCAAGCCTGCGCTTCTCAGTGTCTGCGGGATGAGAGGCTGGATGGCAGCGTTCTGCTGCGGTCCAGCCTGTCATCTCGATGTAGCAGAGCTGAAGCTGTCATGGGAACCATGGAAAGGTAAGGATGATGTTGCTTTATTATTTTTCTTTTATTTCAGGAGATCGTTGGCTTCAGCTGGAATGGGCGTGATGGTAAGTATGGTTTAATTTAGAACAATAAAGAATTGTGTGTTTATTTCAATTAAAGGACTTTTTTCTGGGTGTTGTGTTTTTTTTAAATACTTTACTAGAAATTCATGGTGGTCATGTCTAATATTGGCGTGACCCCATGAATTTCGGGCTTATTGCCAGCTGATAATGCCAAGCTGGCCCTAACCCCTTTATTACCCAGTGAGCCACCGCATCAGGGCCCTGGATGAGTTGGGTACAGCGCCAGAAGATGGCGCTTCTATGAACGCGCCATTTTCCGGGGTGGCTGCGGACTGCAATTTGCAGCGGGGGTGGCCCAGAAAGGTTGGGCCTCCCTGCGCTGCGGATTTCAGCCCCCAGCTGCCTAGTTGTACCTGGCTGGACACAAAAACAGGGCGAAGCCCCACGTCAATTTTTTTTAAATTATTTCATGAAATAATTAAGAAAAAAAGGGCTTCCCTATATTGTTGTGTCCGGCCAGGTACAAATAGGCAGCTGGTGGTTGGGGGCAGCCCGTTCCTGCCTGCTGTACCTGGCTGGACACAAATATAGTGCGAAGCCCCACGTCAATTTTTTTTAAATTATTTCATGAATTTCCTGAAATAATTTAAAAAAATTGAAGTGGGGCTTCGCACTATATTTGTGTCCAGCCAGGTACAGCAGGCAGGAACGGGATGCCCCCATCCACCAGCTGCCTATTTGTACCTGGCCGGACACAACAATATAGGGAAGCCCTTTTTTTCTTAATTATTTCATGAATTTCATGAAATAATTAAAAAAAATTGAAGTGGGGCTTCGCACTATATTTGTGTCCAGCCAGGTACAGCAGGCAGGAACGGGCTGCCCCCAACCACCAGCTGCCTATTTGTACCTGGCCGGACACAACAATATAGGGAAGGCCTTTTTTTCTTAATTATTTCATGAATTTCATGAAATAATTAAAAAAAAAGTACGTGGGGCTTCGCCCTATTTTTGTGTCCAGCCAGGTACAACTAGGCAGCTGGGGGCTGGAATCTGCAGCGCAGGGAGGCCCAAGCTTTCTGGGCCCCCCCCCGCTACAAATTGCAGTCCGCAGCCACCCCGGAAAATGGCGCGTTCATAGAAGCGCCATCTTCTGGCGCTGTACCCAACTCATCCAGGGCCCTGGTGCGGTGGCTCACTGGGTAATAAAGGGGTTAGGGCCAGCTTGGTATTATCAGCTGGCCCCAAGCCCAAAATTCATGGGGTCACGCCAGTATTAGACATGACCACCATGAATTTCTAGTAAAGTATTTAAAAAAAACACAACACCCAGAATAAAGTCCTTTAATTGAAATAAAGACACAATTCTTTATTGTTCTAAATTAAACCATACTTACCATCACACCCATTCCAGCTGAAGCCAACGATCTCCTGCAATAAAAGAAAAATAATAAACCAACCTCATCCTTACCTTTCCATGGTTCCCACGACAGCTTCAGCTCTGCTACATCGAGATGACTGGCTGGACCGCAGCAGAACGCTGCCATCCAGTCTGTCATCCCGCAGACACTGAGAAGCGCAGGCTTGCTTGCGCTGCTCAGCGTCTCTCTGTGACGACATCCAGATGAGCCGAGTTCATGTCCAATGAACTCAGCTCACCTCCTGCACGTCACTGACAGCGTGGGAAAATTCTCCTGCAATCAGCGCTTCAGCGTGAGAATTTTCCCACGCTGTCAGTGACGTGCATGAGGTGAGCCGAGTTCATTGGACATGAACTCGGCTCATCTGGATGTCGTCACAGAGAGACGCTGAGCAGCGCAAGCAAGCCTGCGCTTCTCAGTGTCTGCGGGATGACAGGCTGGATGGCAGCGTTCTGCTGCGGTCCAGCCTGTCATCTCGATGTAGCAGAGCTGAAGCTGTCGTGGGAACCATGGAAAGGTAAGGATGAGGTTGCTTTATTATTTTTCTTTTATTGCAGCAGATCGTTGGCTTCAGCTGGAATGGGCGTGATGGTAAGTATGGTTTAATTTAGAACAATAAAGGATTGTGTCTTTATTTCAATTAAAGGACTTTATTCTGGGTGTTTGTGTTTTTTTTAACTTTGACTATGGGGTTAGTAATGGGGGTGTCTTATAGACGCCTCTCCATTACTAACCTGGGCTTGATGTCAGCTGGCATTATAAGCTGACATCAACCCCAACCCTATTACCCCCTGCCACCGCACCAGGGCAGCGTGGAAGAGCGAGGCTTAGTGCCAGAATTGGCGCATCCTATGAATGCGCCATTTCTGGGGCGGCTGACGGCTGGTGTTTCTAGCCTGGGAGGGGGCCAATATTCATGGCTCCCTTCCTGGGCTATTAATATCAGCCCCCAGCTGTCTGCCTAGCCTTTGCTAGCTATTAAATTAGGGGGGACCCCACGTCATTTTTTTGGGGGGGTCCCCCATTTTAATAGCTAGTAAAGGCTATGTATTCAGCTGGGGGCTGATATTAGTAGCCTGGGAAGCTCCGTGGGTATTACCCCCTTCCCAGGCTTCAAACATCTGCCCCAGCCGTCTGCTTAACCTCCGCTAGAGCCTAAAATTAAGGGGAACCCCACGCCAATTTTTTTAATAATAAATCCTTTATTTTAATACTAAATGACAAGTACAGTAACCAACACTATCGCTGTACTTCATATATATGTGACTGACATGTTTCTATCTATCTAATCTATGTGTGATGCTCTATCTTTCTGTTCTAAATTGTCGGGTACCGCTGCTGAATTGCCGGCCGGCTTTTTTAAAGAGACAGTGCATGAAAACACTATTATTTTTTTAAATAAATCCTTTACACTAAATGACAAGTACAGTAAGCAACACTATCACTGTACTTATTATATATGTGACTGACATGTTTCTATCTATCTAATCTATGTGTGAAGCTCTATTCTTTCTGTTCTAAATTGTCGGGTACAGATGCTGAATTGCCGGCCGGCTTTTTTAAAGAGACAGTGCATGAAAACACTAATATTTTTTTTAATAAATCCTTTACACTAAATGACAAGTGCAGTAACCAACACTGTCACTGTGCTTCTTATATGTGTGACTGACATGTTTCTATCTATCTAATCTATGTGTGATGCTCTATTCCTTCTTGTCTAAATTGTCGGGTACCGGTGTATGCCGCTGCTGAATTTGCCGGCCGGCTTTTTTAAAGAGAGTGTCTTCTGAGCAGTTTGTCAGCTTTTGGACACCTTTGCAGGTGTTTTCTATGTGTTTCTATGTGTTTTTGTTTGCCTGCCATTGGTTTTAACGGTGTTCGACGGTGTTCTAAGGTGTTCGACGAACAGTTCGACGAACAGTTCCTCGAACATCCCGGTGTTCGACGAACCGAACCGAACCCGAACACTACGGGGGTGGCTCAACACTACTCATTATCTCTCTTCCGTTTACTTGGAAACCGATTTTGGTCCACATAAAGTAGTATTCTACCAATTATCTGATCTTCCCATTGTGCTCTATGGATTTTTCCTTTTGGTAGTTGTTGAATGGACAGGGGGTGATCTTGGTCTCTCGCTTTTATGGTGATTTCCACTGTCAACAGACACCACAATGGTGTGTCTTCCTCTTAATAAGCTTGCACTGATTGGGTAGTGCTCTCAATTGCTTCCAGACTGATTTCCTCCAAGCATTCTTGATTGATCTCCTCAGGCTCTAGTGGAATTCTCGCACATCAGCATCCGCATTGCATTTTTCTGGCCTGTACTTGATGCTGAAATTGAAGTCAGCTAGTTCAGCGACCCATCTCTGACCCGTTGCATTCAGTATGGCTGTAGTGAGGACATAGGTCAAAGGGTTGTTGTCAGTGTATACCTCAAATTCTTTGCTGTAGTAGAGATAATCTCTAAATCGTTCACAAATAGCGCATTTCAATACCAGGAACTCCAATTTTCCGGAATGTAGATGGTAATTCTTCTCGGCATCTGTCAACGCTCTAGAACCATAACCGATGACTCTCAATTTTCTATCTTGATGCTGATCCAGGGCAGCTCCCAGTCCAACTTGAGAAGCGTCACAATGAAGAACAAATGGTAAGTTGAAATCAGGATATCCCAAGATGGGTGGTTTTACCAGGTAGACTACTAGTTCTTCCAATACCTCCTGGTGGTCTGCTGTCCAAAGAATGGGCTGCTGAGACGAAATGGTGTTGTTTCTTGTTGTGTAAGCCCTGTCCTACCCGCGTTCTGCTTTTTCTCTGTGGGTGTTGTTAACTCTGTCGTTCCACCCAAAAGGAGGTATAGCGTGACGGCAATCCTGGAGAAGTTCTGAACGCAAGTACGATAGTATGAGAGGAATCTTAAATCTGCCTCAACTCCCCGACAATAGAGGGATGCTTGTCTTTTGAGGCCAGTACCAGAGCGATTTCTGCTGGGTTCATGGTATATCATTCTCTAGACATAATTTTCCCTAGAAATTGGACTTGCCTTTTGAACAGTTCACACTTCTTTGGGGTCAACTTAACTCTGTGTTGTTGATACCGCTGTAATACAGTCCTCACCTGTTCAACATGCTCCCGGAAGGTTTTGCTGTGTACCACATTGTCATCCAAGTATGGCTGGCAGATATTGTCCCTCAATCCTTCCAAACAGGTCTCCATGCTCCTCTGAAATTCTGCTGGAGCTGAACTGAGCCCAAACGGTATGCGAATCCACTCATATAACCCCCATGGTGTGATGAATGCTGTCAAGGGTCTACTGGAGTCTTCAAAAAACCCTTGATGGTATGCTTTACCCTGATTGAGGACAGAGAACCAGGTACTTCCTGATAGGCTATCCAGCATATCTTGAATCTTTGGTATCGTGTGCCGATAAGGTACTGCCTTTCGGTTTAGTTCCCTGTTATCTCAGCAGAGCCTCAATGTACCGTCTTTCTTCCTAACACAAACAATAGGAGAGGAATAAGACGACTTTGACTTTTGGACCTTTCAGCTTAATCGGTGAAAGGTGCATTATACAGTGCCATCTAGATGTACTCCTGGTAAAAGCACTGTGGGACACAGGAACTCAAGCAAACCTTTTAAATGAAGAATGGAGAAGGCGCTACCTGCTACAGACCTGCCTACGGTCACTAAAATAACTCTTAGGACAAGTGCAACTACACGGCAAATCTGTCAACCAGACCAAAATACCTTTCATAGTGTTATGTTCTGCTACCAGAGCTAAGGAAAGAGAGGAGATCTGTCCCTACGATAGAACTCAGCTGAATCCCTACGATGTAACAGGGGACCTGATCCTGCGATCAGACCTGCTAAAGTCCTAAGCTAGTCTGTACGGAGACCTATAGATGTGGGGATGGAATCCCTACAAGTACTAAGGACTGGGAGGAAAATGGACACCTCCTAACAGAAATAGTAGCAGACAGACGAACAAACAAAATATATAGAACATAGAGGTCCGTAGACCAAGCAAACTAACAGAGTTGGATACAGAGCACAGGCTAGCTAGAAAGTAGTTATACAATGAAGTCCAGCAAAGCCAGAAGGGCGGAGCAGGATTAAATAGGCCAACAAGGTCATGTGACCAGCAAAGGAAAAAACCTAAGAGCAAGGTTCTAACAGTACCCCCCCTTCTAAGAGGATCCTCCGGATCCCCTAGGACCAGGCTTATCAGGAAATCTCCTGTGAAACGCTCTGATAAGTCTGGACGCGGAAACATCATCTGACCTCACCCAAGAGTTATCCTCGGGTCCGAAACCTTTCCAGGCCACAAGATACTGCAAACTACCTCTATACCGTCTAGAGTTAAGGATGCGAGAAATTTCATATTCCCCGTCCTCCACCACCGGAGGAACAGAGGCAGAGGCGTCACCATCCGACACAACAGCTTTTTTTAACAGAGAGACATGAAATACCGGATTAATTCTCCAGGAGGTAGGAACCTCCAACCTAACAGCAGATTGGTTGACAACCTGAAGCACCTTAAAGGGCCCTACAAACTTGGGACCCAATTTCTTAGAAGGAATCCTCAACCGCAGATTCCTAGAGGACAACCAAACCATGTCACCAACAGCGAACAAAACCTCCTGTCGTTTCCTATCAAAGTAGTCTTTAGATTTTCTGTTGGCCTCCTGAAGATTACCACGCACATCCGTCCAAACTCTCTCCAAATCACCGGAAAAATTCTCCTCCTCAGGCACGGCAGATCCCAACTTGGAGAACGACCCAAACGACGGATGTCTCCCAGAACAACAAAAAAAAGGCGAACAACCAGCAGAAGAAGATGTATGATTGTTCAGAGCAAATTCAGCAAGTGGCAGAAACTCAGACCACCCCTCTTGATTGTCTGCCACAAAACAACGCAAGAACTGCTCAAGATCCTGGTTTTTCCTTTCTGTCTGGCCATTAGATTCAGGATGATATCCGGACGAGAACGATAAATGAACTCCCAACCTGTCACAAAAGGCACGCCAAAAACGAGCCACGAACTGAGGACCCCTATCAGAAACAATGTCAGTAGGAACGCCATGAAGTCTGACAATTTCCTTGACAAAGGCCTTAGCGAGAGTTTTAGCGCAGGGCAGTTTGACGAAGGGAACCAAGTGACACATCTTGCTAAAACGGTCCACGACCACCCAGATGACAGTAAAACCCTCAGAGGGGGGAAGGTCAGTTATAAAGTCCATAGCCAAATGTGTCCAAGGAGCACTGGGAACCTCCAAAGGACAAAGTAACCCCGCAGCAGGAGTATGTGAGGACTTAGATCTAGCACATATAGTACATTGACGCACCCACTTAATGACTTCCTTCTGCCATCCAGGCCACCAAAAACTGCGACCCACCAGTCTCTTGGTCTCAGAGATTCCGGGATGACCTGCCAACCGAGATTCGTGACACTCAACAAACAAATCTCTCCTAAAGGTCCCAGGCACAAACAACCTCCCATGAGGAGTGTTAGATGGGGCATTCTCCTGTGCTTTAAGAATCTCATCTTCCAAAACGGAGTCCAAAGCAGCTATCACAACACCTTCTTGTAAAATGTTCTCCTCTTTCTCAGCACCGACAATGGGAGAAAAACTGCGAGACAAGGCATCCGCCTTAACATTCTTAGTACCAGGGATGTAAGTAACGGAGAAATTAAACCGCGAGAAAAACAGTGCCCACCTAGCCTGACGGGCATTCAGGCGCTTGGCAGCATCAAGATATATCAGATTTTTATGATCCGTAAGAACCTGAACGGGAAATTCCGCACCTTCCAAGAAGTGGCGCCAGTGTTCAAATGCGAGTTTAATAGCCAATAATTCGCGATTACCAATATCGTAATTCAGTTCAGTCTCCGAAAATTTTTTTGAAAAAAAGGCACAGGGATGTAATCCATCCCCATTATCCTGAGACAATACTGCGCCAACCCCCACAGAGGAAGCATCAACCTCAACCAAAAATGGCTTAGTCACTAGAGATGAGCGTTGTTCTACTCGAACTGTTCGCCAATCTCAAATTCGAGCTGTTTTGGGCGGTGTTCGAGCCGTTCGGCGAACACGAACAATTTGAGAAAAATTCGGCTGTTCGAGGTTATGTTCGATAACTGTTCGTGCACCAAAATCATAACTGGATTTTTTCTCAGTAATGATGAAAATTAATGTTAATACGCAGTTTGAGTGTACAGCGGGGTGGGGGGAGGGGCAGGGGATGGATCTCTGCAGGAACAATGAAGATCTCCATTTTTTTTTCTCTTTCCCGCATTTGCAGTGGGGAGGTGCAATCTGTCAGCCTATCAGCAGCGCACACACGGAGCGAAGTGCTTTTTTTCACACAAGCAAGGGCATGTGTCATTGGCAGTGTATGTCACATGTCCTTGCCCTATAAGACCAAGCCATTTTCCCCGTCGCCACCATTTTCTCACTGCTGCAGCTGCGTGTTAGACGGCACCGCTGTTGCTGTGTGCGCAATACCTTGTTAATTTCAAGCCAATTTTCGCACAAATATACAGATAGCTTGGGAGTAGGGAATAGTTGTGATTGCAGTCCTTTTAAGGACTAGGTTACAGCATTTCCTACGACTTTTATCAGGGAGGTCTGTGCTCTTAAATAGATAGGTTGTGGGAGTAAAGACTAATTGTAATTGGAGTCCTTTTCAGGACTAGGTTACATGAGTTCCTATCAGTTTTTGCGGGCAGGTCTGTGCCAGTGCTGTGCAAGTTTTTTTCACAGCATTTGGCTGAATCTAGCAAAGCTAATCCTTTTTGGCCTATTGCAGAGTGTGTTAGTCAGTGGAGTAGCCTATCTGTGTTGCAAGATATAATACCTGTGTATAGAATACCAATTTTTTTACTGCACCTAGTGAAGTAAAATCTTTTGGGCATAGCATCATTCTATTAGTCCATCTATACTGACCTCCATCAGGTTGCAAACTGAATATAATTTTTTTCTTCATCTAGCTCTGAAAAAATATTTGGGCTTCTAGCAGTGTGTGGGACTTGGTCTATTAGTCCATCTATACTGACCTCCATCAGGTTGCAAATTAAAAATAATTTTTTTCTTCATTTAGCTCTGAAAAAATATTTGGGCTTCTAGCAGTGTGTGGGACTTGTTCTATTAGTCCTTCTATACTGACCTCCAGCAGGTTGCAAATTGAATATAATTTTTTTCTGCATCTAGCTCTGAAAAAATAGTTGGGCTTCTAGCAGTGTGTGGGACTTGGTCTATTAGTCCATCTATACTGACCTCCATCAGGTTGCAAATTAAAAATAATTTTTTTCTGCATCTAGCTCTGAAAAAATATTTGGGCTTCTAGCAGTGTGTGGGACTTGGTATATTAGTCCATCTATACTGACCTCCATCAGGTTGCAAATTAAAAATATTTTTTTTCTGCATCTAGCTCTGAAAAAATATTTGGGCTTCTAGCAGTGTGTGGGACTTGGTCTATTAGTCCATCTATACTGACCTCCATCAGGTTGCAAATTAAAAATAATTTTTTTCTGCATCTAGCTCTGAAAAAATATTGGGGCTTCTAGCAGTGTGTGGGACTTGGTCTATTAGTCCATCTATACTGACCTCCATCAGGTTGCAAATTAAAAATAATTTTTTTCTTCATTTAGCTCTGAAAAAATATTTGGGCTTCTAGCAGTGTGTGGGACTTGTTCTATTAGTCCTTCTATACTGACCTCCAGCAGGTTGCAAATTGAATATAATTTTTTTCTGCATCTAGCTCTGAAAAAATAGTTGGGCTTCTAGTGTTGTGTGGGACTTGGTCTATTAGTCCATCTATACTGACCTCCATCAGGTTGCAAATTAAAAATATTTTTTTTCTGTATCTAGCTCTGAAAAAATATTTGGGCTTCTAGCAGTGTGTGGGACTTGGTCTATTAGTCCATCTATACTGACCTCCATCAGGTTGCAAATTAAAAATAATTTTTATCTGCATCTACAGTACCTCTGAAAAAATATTTGGGCTTCTAGCAGTGTGTGGGACTATTTGTATTAGTCCATCTATACTGACCTCCATCAAGTTGCAAATTCAAAATAATTTTTTTCTGCATCTAACCCAGCCAATAGTTTTGGCCTAATACCACAGTTTGGCCACTCAGCTCTGCTCGGTTACCATCCATTGTTTTTTTGTGCAAACAACTCCAGAGTTGTGAATTAGTTAACCACCAAAATGAGTGGAAAAAGGCCTGCTGCTGGTGGAAAGGGGAATAGGCGTGTTGGGAAGGGGAAAAAAGGTTGTGTCCGTGGGGTAGGTGTTAAAGCAACAGTAACATCTGCAGAAGAAAGACCATCTTCCAGCCAAACTAAAATGTCTACTTCTTTTAGCGGACAATGTGATAAGATCCCTTTCTTACGGCCACGCCAATCGCTACAAATTCCAGATGAGGCACAAAAACAGCAGGTGCTTCAACGGATATCAAGTGCTCCTTTAAGTGGGCTCTCCTCCACATCAACTTCAACATCACAAATACTCCAGTCCTCAAAGGTGTCACCCAAATCGCACTTGCTTCCTCACAGCTCCCAAATCTCCAGCTGCCCGTCTGAGTATGAGGTAGAACAGATGGTTGAGTCTGCAGAGCTGTTTACTCATACTATAGCCTGGGAATCAGAGGTCGACTCCAGCGCTTCTGTGAATCCAGACGAGGAAATGATCTGCACTGATGCCCAGAATCTTTATGAGTCGGATCCAGGACCAGACGCAGAAGGTTCTGACCATAATGTAGACCCTCATTCCCAAACTGTAACTCCTGTTGGTGGAGACAATGAGGAAGACGATGATAAGACTCAAATACCTGATTGGAGCGACAACTTTAGTTTTTTGTCAGGGCAGGAACAGGTTGGCTCTGAGGACGACGGGTGTGATAACGCACAGGGTGATGATGATGAGGTCGGAGATCCCACTTACTGTCAACCCACAGTCAGCCAAGAGATGAGGTCAGCAGAGGAGGTGGAGGAAGATGCTAGTGACGACGAGGTCAGGTTGCGCCTTCCTGGACAGAGACGTAGTACTGGAAGCACGTCAACAACTGCATCCTCAAACACAACTCTGCCTCTCACCACAAGTCGTGGTGGCTCTTCAGGTCGCATGGGTGCTAAGCCTTGCATAGCCTGGGCATTTTTTCAGATCGATAAAGATGACCCAACTCGTGTTATCTGTAACATTTGTCAGCAAAAGCTAAGTAGAGGCCAAAAAATACATAGTTTGAGTACTTCATGCATGAACCGGCACATGGACATGAAGCATAAGTTGCAGTGGGAAGCTCAGTGTGCTACAATGCGGCCTAGCCGGCCGGGCCAATCACCGTCTGCCATATCTTGTGCATCCGCGGCCTCTTCATCCTCTGTGACTGGGGGGACAGCAGTCACACCTGTTTTGGGGCGCAGACCTGCCACCTCTTTACCCGCAACAGCCAGCGTGATTGGCAGGTCATCATTTTCTTTGGAGGTGGTAACACCAGCTGGTGTTGAGCGCTGTCCGACATCGATAGCACCACCTTTGGATCAAGGCAACCTAACATGTCCGCCTGCATCTTCCTCACAGACCGGCAGTTTGCCGGGGACACCCTTATCAACCCCGTCTAAGCACAAAAGCCAGCCCTCGGTCCCTCAGATGTGGACAAGTAAAAGACCATTTCCTCCTAGCCATGAGAAAGCTAAGAGGTTGAATTTCACCATCTGCAAGCTCTTGGCTACAGAAATGCTGCCTTTCCGCCTGGTGGACACAGAGGATTTTCGAGACCTTATGTCCGTCGCAGTGCCCCAGTACCAGATGCCCAGTCGGCACTACTTCTCAAAGAAAGGTGTGCCTGCGCTCCACCAGCATGTCGCACACAACATCACCGCTTCTTTGAGAAACTCTGTGTGTGACAGGGTGCATTTCACCACAGACACTTGGACGAGTAGGCATGGACAGGGGCGTTACATGTCGCTGACTGGGCACTGGGTAACTATGGTGACAGCAGGACAAGGGGCTGCTGTCCAAGTCTTGCCGTCCCCACGAGTTGTGCGTCAATCCTCTTTATGTCAAAGTTCCTCCACTGCTTCTGCCTCCTCAACCTCCTCTCGGTCTTCCACCTGCACCCAAAGCCTGTCTGGTCATGCCACAAGCTTTCTAACTGCGCAGAAGGGATCCTGCACACCTCCTTACTATGCTGGCAGTAGGGCTCAACGTCATCAGGCGGTTTTTACATTGAAATGTCTGGGAAATGTGAGTCACACAGCTGAGGAGTTGTGGTCAGCTCTGGAGAACCAATTTCATGAATGGTTGTCTCCACTGGACCTGAAACCAGGGAAGGCCGTGTGCGACAATGCTGCAAACCTGGGTGCGGCCCTTCGCCGGGGCAATGTCACACACGTGCCTTGTATGGCTCACGTGTTGAACCTGGTTGTCCAGCAATTTTTAGCCCACTATCCCAGACTAGATGGCCTTCTGCAGAGGGCACGGTCGCTGTGTGCTCACTTCCGCCGTTCGCATCCCGCAGCTCAGCGACTTACATCTCTACAGAAGTCGTTGGGCCTGCCACTTCACCGGCTAAAATGCGATGTGCCTACCCGGTGGAATTCAACTCTGCACATGTTGCAGCGACTGTGGCAGCACCGACAAGCCCTGGTGCAATACGTTCTGACGTATAGCCTGGGCCAACGAGATTCAGAGGTGGGGCAAATCACGCTGGAGGAGTGGTCTCAGATCAGGGACCTTTGCACCCTTCTGCACAGTTTTGAAATGGCGACGAAGATGTTTAGTGCTGACGATGCCATTATCAGCATGACTATTCCGGTGATTTACATGCTGGAGCACATGTTAAACAGAATTCGGAGTCAGGTGGTGGCACAAGAGGAGGTGGAGGAAGTAGAGGAGGAGGAGTTGTATGCGGAAGGGCTAACATCTGCAAGGTCCAGACGGTCGGCAGCACCAAGGCGGCAGGCATGTGAGGGTGGGGGAGATGGTTTTACCAGGGCGCATGGTAGCAGCCAAACTAGTGAGGAAGGTGCAGGAGCCCAGGAAGAAGTGGAGGACGAACTGATGGAAGACTCATCAGATGAGGGAGACCTTGATCACATTTCTGTTGTGCGAGGTTGGGGGGAGAGAACAGAGGAAGGAAGCATGATTGTTACCTCGCCACCAACACAACAGGGACTTGGTGCTCCTGGATGCGCAACACACATGAGTGCCTTCTTGCTGCCCTACCTGCAACATGACCCTCGAATTGTGAGAATTAGAAATAATCCTGACTACTGGGTTGCCACAATGTTAGATCCCCGGTACAAAAGTAAATTTGCAGAAATTATTCCTGCCATAGAAAGGGATGCACGCATGCAGGAGTATCAGCAGAGACTGTTGCAGAATCTTACATGTGCTTTTCCACAAAATACCAGTGGTGCACGTAGTGAATCTCACAGTTCCAACTTGCCAACCGTGGGACCGTCAAGTGTTCAGCACTCAAACCGTAACAGAGCCACAGTATCTGCTGGTAACATCAATTTTGCGGAATCATTTCACCACTTTTTTAGCCCATCCTTTGCAAGGCCACAGGAGACAAGAAGTCTGACACATAGTCAACGCCTAGAGACGATGGTACAGGATTATCTCCAAGTAAACATTGAAGCCACGACTGTGTCACTGGACCCTTGCTCTTTTTGGGCTTCCAATCTGGATAAATGGCCGGAGCTAGCCACTTACGCCTTGGAGATCTTGTCATGCCCCGCAGCCAGCGTTCTGTCTGAACGTGTGTTCAGCGCTGCTGGTGGTGTGCTGACAGATAAGCGCACGCGGCTCTCCACTGATAATGTAGACAGACTCACGTTCATAAAGATGAACAAATCATGGATCCGAAACAACTTTTCTACCCCTGTGTCATCCTGGGGAGAGTAAAAGCTTGATGATTGGTTAAAATCACCCTACCAACCGTTTTAAGCTTTCAAATTACTAATCAAGTTTATCTGTATCTTGAGTGGAAAATAATTTGGGCTTTGTAGCAGTGTGCAGCACTGATCCTATTAGGCCATCTATACTAAAGCTTCACCAGATTTAAAATTAAAAATAATTTTTAGCTGCATCTAGCCCGGAAAATAATTTTGGGGCTCCGAGATGCGCAAGGCACATAAGTGCCTTCTTGCTGCACTACCTGCAGCATGACCCTCATATTGTCAGAATTCGAAGTAATCATGACTACTGGGTTGCCACACTCTTAGATCCCCCAAACTTTTCGATCAACCTTTTCATTTTAATAAAGACCAAAAAAATGGTCATTTTTGAAATTATAAGCATTAGCAGGTTGTTAGAAACTGAAATCAAACAGTTTTCAACTCAAAACTTTATTCTAGGTGATGTTACATTTTCACATAGGACCCCTTGTTCGAAAGGAGCTTCTGAACTCTCTCGTCCATTGAATTTGTCAGGTTTTGGATGGTTTCTGCTTCAATTGTTTTGCATGAGGACAGAATACCCTCCCAGAGCTGTTGCTTAGATGTGAACTGCCTCCCGCCATCATAGACACTCCTTTTAATGATGCTCCAAAGGTTCTGAATGGGGTAGAGGTCAGGGGAGCATGGGGGTCACACCATAAGTTTGTCCCCTTTTATGCCCATATCAGCCAGAGATGCAGATGTTTTATGTGCAGCATGAGATGGTGCATTATCATGCAGAAAAATGATCTTGCTGTGAAATACACGGTTCTTCTTCTTGAACCATGGCAGGAAGTGCTGTTTGAGAAAATCCACATACATTATGGAGTTCATCTTTAGCGCCTTCAGGGATCCTAAAGGGGCCGACAATCTCTCACCCCATGATTCCAGCCCAAAACATTACTCCACCTCCTCCTTGTTGGCGCTGTAGCCGTGTTTGCGTGGGGTGTCCATCAACCAGCCATCCTCCACTCCATCCATCTGGACCATCGAGCGCTGGACGGTACTCGTCCGTGAACAAAACAGTTTTGAAATCAGTCTTCATGTAATGTTTGGCCCACTGGAGCCGTTTCTGCTTGTGTGAAGTGGATAGAGGAGGTCGACAGGATGGCGCATGCACAGCTGAAAACCTCTGAAGGACCCTGCATCTTGTTGTTCGGGGGACGTTGGAGGCACAAGCAGCTTCAAAAACTTGTCTGCTGCTATGACAAGGCTTTTTTGCCGCTGCTCTTTCAACCTGACGTAATTGCCTGTAGGAAAGAGTCCTCAATTTGGCCTTATAAGCACGCACACGTGTGTACTGTGAATCAGCTACATACTTCTTGATTGCCAAGACACTTCATCCTGATCATCGCACAATGTTGATTGTAGTCATGCCTTGACCTAAACACTCCACAATTTGTTGCTTCTCAGCAGCCGACACATCCTTTTTCTTTCCCATTTTGGCAGAAAATGTAGGCTGCTTAATAATGTGAGAGAGCCTTCTTAAGTAGTATTGCCTTTCATTGGACACACCTGCCAAACTAATTAGCACAGGTGTCTGCAATTGCTTACAGTGATATAAAGAGCCCTGACACACATCACCATCAATGAGTTTAACTGACAAACAAACAAATTCTTCCCTTATCACTCCTAAACACTTTTTGTATAATAATTTGGAACGCAGTGTACATGTGCTTTTCCACAAAACACCAGTGGTTCACGTAGTGAATCTTACAGTTCTAACTTGCCAACCGTGGTCTGTATGGAGTTGTTCAATAAAGGGCCCAAAATTAAGATAACATAGATGGGAGAGGTCTCTATGAATAGGAATTCCTAAGTATTTGATACCCTGTGAGGGCCAGGCAAAGGGAAAGTTGGACTGGATGGAATCCTATATGGATTTGGGGAGGGAGACATCGAGGGCCTCAGACTTCGCTGCATTGATTTTAAAATTTTACCATGTAACAAAGTGATCTATTTCAGCCATAACAGCATGGATGGATATATGTGATTGAGTGATATATACTAGGACATCATCAGCAAATAGAGAGCACTTGTACTCGGTGCCTCCCACCTCAATCCACCTAATATTGGGGTTATGGCGAATTGATGAGAGCAGGTGCTCCGTCACTAGGATGTATAAGAGAGGGGACAGAGGACATCACTGCCTTGTCCCATTGGTGATTGTGAAAGGTGATGAAAATGTTCTGACGCACCCCCTGGGCCTTGGGACACCCGGAGCCGGACCCTTTTTGGTGGAAGCTGGTGGTTGTAGTCTTCGTGGCGGCGACCCAGTTCCGTGGCTCAGGGCGGTCAAACCAGTGGCGGAACTATTTATGTGGTTTTCATGTTTAAATGTCCGACTACGCCACCCGTGGATTGCGGTCAGAGTGAACCGCCGCTACAGGGCAGACCACTGAGGCTGGTGTTGTGGGTGCAGCAGAGCGTAGCATAACTCCCCACGGGAGGAGTATAGCCTCAGGGCAGTGTATGCGGAGGATGGGGGTGATGGTGCAGGGCAGCAGCAGTAACGACACGGAGTCAGTGATGCAGTTCAGGGCCTTTACTCACAGTTCTTATTATCCAGACCACGTCTGCAGGTAACGGCTGCCCACGTCGTACTGTGCTCACCAGGTGAGGGGCTCAGACAACTCCCAGATAACTTTGGAGCACTTCACAGGACCCCCTTTGTGTGTCCTTTGTCTGGCCTTTCTTACCAACACTTCTGTCCGGCTGCCTCGGGCCTCCTCTTGGTAAACTTGGCGCCAGTTTCCCTGACCCTATGTGGTGCCTTCCTAGCGGGTGTAGCGAGGGGCTGCGCCACATAAAATGTCAGAGCCTCCGGTTTCTAGCTGAGGGTCGTTTCCTGCCTCCAATAGTTCGGGGACCGGTCTCCCCCTTTGGCCTGACCCCTCCACGCAGGTGGATTCGGGCGTGCGGTGGCGACTCGCCCGTCCGCACCCCTGGGATCCCTTCATTCCTCGTTCCTGGAGCCTTCTCCGCTCCTCTTCCTTCCTTCTCCCTCTTCCAGGCCTGGGCCTCTGTTACTAGGCCCGCCTCCGGAGCAGAGCTCATGCAGAGCCCCTGCTCCCTGCCACTTCTGCTCAGACTTCTCTGCACTGAACTAAGATGGTGCCCACCTTTTATACTCCCTTCTCAATGCACCCAGGAACTGCTTCCTCCCTGCTCCTGCACTACAGGGTTCCCCTTCCTCAGTGTTCCCTCCCCCCACTCCAGCCATGGACAGGGACTGTCGTGCCCATCTCAGGGGCATATTGGTCGCCCTGCCCCACGGCAATGTGGTGTAATGCATGCAGGTGTCGGGTCCTGATCCACACTCCATCCTTACCTGAGAGTGAGATATCACACCTCTGGGTGAGGTGCAATACGTCTGTAGCAACCGAGCCCTCAGGGTGCTACAGTTCCATTTATCTTCAGCCTAGGTGACGTATTGCGATACAGGGCCGTGATTTTGGCTATAAAAGGGTCCCCTAGACCCCTACCCCAAGCTTTTTAAGAGAATCATATATGGCGTGCCAGGAGACTCTATGGAATGCTTTCTCAGCATCCAACGAGAGTGTCTAATTACAAATTTTTAACTGCATCTAGCCCAGGAAATACTTTGTGCCTAGTAGCAGTGTCTGCTAGTCAGCGGATTATCCCGGCTGTTAAGCAAGCTACACCACCTGTAGTTTAGACACTTAATTTTTTCAAAGGAAATGCTTCGGGACCATGGGATACTTAGTGAAGAGCATCAGGAGGCACCCCAAGGCATAGGGGCTGGGACTGGCAGTAGGATGCCTTGCGGTGGACAGCCGAGCTCGATCCTTATAAAAGCTTTTTAACTGCAGCAGCTTTAGTGGACGCTACTGGAGCTGGAATTACCGCGGCTGCTGGCATGAGACTTGCCCTCCAATAGATCCTTGTAAATGGATTTAAAGTGTATTCATTCAAATTAGAGAGACAATTTAAATGAAAAAGCTTAGAGCTGCCTCCACCACAGGGGGGCTCGCTCGACCCACCAGCGGACAGGCACCAGTATTGGGAGAGGGGGGCTGGCCGTCAGGGTTCACCGCGGCTCTGGCACAAACCCGGCGACACGGAGGTGGCACGGGCAGGAGCGGACTGGCCGTGTCGGCTTCTCACTTTTTGGATTTTAGAAGGGCATGACATGCCTATATCTGTGTCTCCCCCTCCTTTTACTCCTCCACCTCTTTTATTTTCGCATGACTATATGTACTTGTCACTTTTCCATGTGTTAGTTATTTCTTCTGAGCAGTTTGTCAGCTTTTGGACACCTTTGAAGGTGTTTTCTATGTGTTTCTATGTGTTTTTGTTTGCCTGCCATTGGTTTTAACGGTGTTCGAAGGTGTTCGACGAACAGTTCGACGAACAGTTCGGCGAACACACGGGTGTTCGACGAACCGAACCGAACTCGAACACTACGGGGGTGGCTCAACACTATTAGTCACATCAGGCTGCATAAGGATGGGAGCAGAGGTGAACCTCTCCTTGAGATACACAAAAGCTTCAATAGCCTCAGAAGACCACTGAACCGCATCAGCACCTTTCCTGGTGAGATCGGTCAGAGGTTTGACAATACTAGAAACATTTTTTATGAATTTTCTGTAATAATTGGCGAAACCTAAAAACCTCTGTATCGATTTCAAACCAATAGGCCTAGGCCATTCCTGTACAGCTTGAACTTTAACCGGGTCCATCTCAAAACCTTCGCTGGAGATAATGTAACCCAAAAAACTAATTCTCTGTACAGCGAACTCACATTTCTCCAGCTTAGCAAAAAGCGAATTGTCCATTAACAACTGTAATACCTCACGTACGCTCCGCCAATGAGACTCCAGATCCGGCGAATAAATCAAAATGTCATCCAAATACACAACCACATTTTTGCCGATCAAAGGTCTAAGGATGTCATTAATAAGATTCTGAAAAAATGCAGGAGCATTGGTAAGACCAAAAGGCATCACCAGATTCTCAAAATGACCCACAGGAGTGTTAAAAGCAGTCTTCCATTCGTCACCCTCCTTCATGCGCAACAGATTGTATGCCCCCTTAAGGTCAATTTTAGAGAACCACTTGGCCCCCATTAACTGGTTAAATAAATCAGGAATCAATTGCAGTGGGTAAGGATTGCGTACAGTAATTTTGTTAATCTCACGAAAATCCAGACAAGGACGTAAACCGCCGTCCTTTTTTTTTACAAAAAAAAATCCAACCGCCACAGGAGACTTAGAAGGCCTAATGTGACCGGCGGCCAAACTTGTCTGTATGTATTCCTCCAAAGCCTTCCTCTCAGGAATAGTAAGGTTAAATAAACGACTTTTAGGAAGAGTCGATCCAGGGACAAATTCAATAGAACAATCATAGTCTCTATGGGGAGGCAAAACCTGCGATTCCTTCTCAGAAAAAACTCTCCAAAAATCCTGAATAGGAACAGGCAATTCTCCCCTATCCAAAGCTGCAATACGCCCGTTACAACACTTGTCATAACATTTATGGCTCCAGGATTTAATTTCACTGGTAGACCAATCCAGTACAGGATTGTGAAATTTTAACCAGGGCAATCCCAATATTACTGGAGAAGGCAAGTTATTCAACACTACCAAATCCAATTTCTCATGGTGAACACCATTAATAGTGAGAGGAAATTCACAGACCTTGAGAGTAATATTCTTCAAAGGGGAGCCATCCACAGAAACCACAGCAATGGGGGATGATAAAGGTTCGGGTTTTAAATTGAGTCTTTCCAAGAATCCCCCATCAATTACATTCAGAGTAGACCCACAATCGACAAACACCCGAAATTCCATTAATTTTTCCTGAGCAATCGTGGAAGCAGCTAAAAATACACCCTTGGAATTTAAACAGGCAATACGGGCATGACTGACCATTTTTTTTCTTTCTTCATACGAAGCTCACAGCCTTTAATCAAATGACCAGATTTTCCGCAATAGAAACACAAGCCTTCAAAAAGTCTACGGTCTTTTTCTTGAGAGCGAGGTGCCACCGATCCAATCTCCATCGGTTTACCACTGTTAGTACACACATTTTCATAACGAGAAACTGACATAGCAGAGGATTTGCTCTCATTAACCCTTGCACGCAGTCTTCTATCCACCCGTATAGCTAATTGCATAGCCTGTTGCAAATCTTCAGGTGTAGGATAAGCAATTAGCAGGTCTTTAACCCTTTCATTGAGCCCAGCAAGAAATAGACTTTTCAGAGCAGAATCGTTCCACCCTGTTTGATTAGACCATCGACGGAAATGAGTACAATATTTTTCCACATTACCTGATCCCTGTCTCAAACGTCTTAACTCAGTCTCAGCTGATGCGACACGGTCAGGATCATCATATAATAGCCCCAAAGCAGAAAAAAAACTATCCACTGATCTGAAGCATGTATCACTGGTTTGCAAAGAAAAGGCCCACTCCTGAGGCTCTTTGCGCAAAAGTGACATTATGAACCCTATGCGCTGGGATTCATCCCCAGAGGACTTGGGTCTCAAACGAAAATACAATAAGCAAGCATTTTTAAATGAAAAAAATTCTCGGTGTTCACCAAAAAATAAATCCGGCAAACATACCTTAGGCTCCAAGAAATGTGCTCCAGTACAGCTACTCACGTGCTGACGGAGCTCAGCCACCTCCAGAGAGAGTCCCTGCAGGCGATGAGCCAAATCCTGAACCGACACCATGATGGAACAGAAAAATCTTTCCTTAGAGAATTTGCGGGCTGGACTTACTGTTATGTTCTGCTACCAGAGCTAAGGAAAGAGAGGAGATCTGTCCCTACGATAGAACTCAGCTGAATCCCTACGATGTAACAGGGGACCTGATCCTGCGATCAGACCTGCTAAAGTCCTAAGCTAGTCTGTACGGAGACCTATAGATGTGGGGATGGAATCCCTACAAGTACTAAGGACTGGGAGGAAAATGGACACCTCCTAACAGAAATAGTAGCAGACAGACGAACAAACAAAATATATAGAACATAGAGGTCCGTAGACCAAGCAAACTAACAGAGTTGGATACAGAGCACAGGCTAGCTAGAAAGTAGTTATACAATGACGTCCAGCAAAGCCAGAAGGGCGGAGCAGGATTAAATAGGCCAACAAGGTCATGTGACCAGCAAAGGAAAAAACCTAAGAGCAAGGTTCTAACACATAGGCTGGGTGGAAGTGACTTTCCAACTGAAGGCCACGAAGAACAACAACACAATTGAGCTTTCGGTACCTTTTCTCGTGACCAGTGATCAGAACGTAGCAGAGGATCCTATCCTGGGTTATAATGTAATCAGTGATGTCATCATGAAGCACAAGTCAGGGACGCTGGTGATGGATGCAATTGCCACATCACTTGCCATACCCAACGCCGTGGCGGAAAATGTGAGTCATAGAGTAAAGAATTTATTCCTCCTCTTTAATCCTTCTCCAGATCTGAATTCTGTTTAGTTGACTTCTGTCTAGTGTTGAGCCACCCCCGTAGTGTTCAGGTTCGGTTCGGTTCGTCGAACACCCGTGTGTTCGCCGAAGTGTTCATCGAACTGTTCGTCGAACACCTTCGAACACCGTTAAAACCAATGGCAGGCAAACAAAAACACATAGAAACACATAGAAAACACCTTCAAAGGTGTCCAAAAGCTGACAAACTGCTGACAAACTGCTCAGAAGACACAACTAACACATGGAAAAGTGACAAGTACATATAGTCATGCGAAAGGAAAAGAGGTGGAGAAGTAAAAGGAGGGGGAGACACAGATATAGGCATGTCATGCCCTTCTAAAATCCAAAAAATGAGAAGTCGACACGGCCAGTCCGCTCCTGCCCGTGCCACCTCCGTCTCGCCGGGTTTGTGCCAGAGCCGCGGTGAACCATGACGGCCAGCCCCCCTCTCCCAATACTGGTGCCTGTCCGCTGGTGGGTCGAGCGAGCCCCCCTGTGGTGGAGGCAGCTCTAAGCTTTTTAATTTAAATTGTCTCTCTAATTTGAATGAATACACTTTAAATCCATTTACAAGGATCTATTGGAGGGCAAGTCTCATGCCAGCAGCCGCGTAATTCCAGCTCCAGTAGCGTCCACTAAAGCTGCTGCAGTTAAAAAGCTTTTATAAGGATCGAGCTCGGCTGTCCACCGCAAGGCATCCTACTGCAAGTCCCAGCCCCTATGCCTTGGGGTGTCTCCTGATGCTCTTCACTGAATATCCCGTGGTCCCGAAGCATTTCCTTTGAAAAAATTAAGTGTCCAAACTACAGGTGGTGTAGCTTGCTTAACAGCCGGGATAATCCGCTGACTAGCAGACACTGCTACTAGGAACAAAGTATTTCCTGGGCTAGATGCAGTTAAAAATTTGTAATTAGACACTCTCGTTGGATGCTGAGAAAGCATTCCATAGAGTCTCCTGGCACGCCATATATGATTCTCTTAAAAAGCTTGGGGTAGGGGTCTAGGGGACCCTTTTATAGCCAAAATCACGGCCCTGTATCGCAATACGTCACCTAGGCTGAAGATAAATGGAACTGTAGCACCCTGAGGGCTCGGTTGCTACAGAGGTATTGCACCTCACCCAGAGGTGTGATATCTCACTCTCAGGTAAGGATGGAGTGTGGATCAGGACCCGACACCTGCATGCATTACACCACATTGCCGTGGGGCAGGGCGACCAATATGCCCCTGAGATGGGCACGACAGTCCCTGTCCCTGGCTGGAGTGGGGGGAGGGAACACTGAGGAATGAGGAAGGGGAACCCTGTAGTGCAGGAGCAGGGAGGAAGCAGTTCCTGGGTGCATTGAGAAGGGAGTATAAAAGGTGGGCACCATCTTCGTTCAGTGCAGAGAAGTCTGAGCAGAAGTGACAGGGAGCAGGGGCTCTGCATGAGCTCTGCTCCGGAGGCGGGCCTAGTAACAGAGGCCCAGGCCTGGAAGAGGGAGAAGGAAGGAAGAGGAGCGGAGAAGGCTCCAGGAACGAGGAACGAAGGGATCCCAGGGGTGCGGTCGGGCGAGTCCCCACCGCACGCCCGAATCCACCTGCGTGGAGGGGTCAGGCCAAAGGGAGAGACCGGTCCCCGAAACTAGTGGAGGCAGGAAGCGACCCTCAGCTAGAAACCGGAGGCTGTGACATTTTATGTGGCGCAGCCTCTCGCTACACCCGCTAGGAAGGCACCACATAGGGTCAGGGAAACTGGCGCCAAGTTTAACAAGAGGAGGCCCGAGGCAGCCGGACAGAATGGTTGGTAAGAAAGGCCAGACAAAGGACACACAAAGGGGGTCCTATGAAGCGCTCCAAAGTTATCTGGGAGTTGTCTGAGCCCCTCACCTGGTGAGCACAGTACGACGTGGGCAGCCGTTACCTGCAGACGTGGTCTGGATAATAAGAACTGTGAGTAAAGGCCCTGGACTGCATCACTGACTCCGTGTCGTTACTGCTGCTGCCCTGCACCATCACCCCCATCCTCCGCATACACTGCCCTGAGACTATACTCCTCCCATGGGGAGTTATGCTACGCTCTGCTGCACCCACAACACCAGCCTCAGCGGTCTGCCCTGCAGCGGCGGTTCACTCTGACCGCAATCCACGGGTGGCGTAGTCGGACATTTAAACATCAAAACCACATAAATAGTTCCGCCACTGGTTTGACCGCCCTGAGCCACGGAATCAGGTCGCCGCCACGGAGACTACAACCACCAGCATCCACCAAAAAGGGTCCGGCTCCGGGTGTCCCAAGGCCCAGGGGGTGCATCAGAACATTTTCAGCACCTTTCACAATCACCAATGGGACAAGGCAGGGATGTCCTCTGTCCCCTCTCTTATACATCATAGTGATGGAGCACCTGCTCTCATCAATTCGCCATAACCCCAATATTAGGTGGATTGAGGTGGGAGGCACCAAGTACAAGTGCTCTCTATTTGCTGATGATGTCCTAGTATATATCACTCAATCACATATATCCATCCATGCTGTTATGGCTGAAATAGATCACTTTGTTACATGGTCAAATTTTAAAATTAATGCAGTGAAGTCTGAGTCCCTCGATGTCTCCCTCCCCAAATCCATACAGGATTCCATCCAGTCCAACTTTCCCTTTGCCTGGCCCTCACAGGGTATCAAATACTTAGGAATTCCTATTCATAGAGACCTCTCCCATCTGTTATCTTAATTTTGGGCCCTTTATTGTACAACTTCATACAGACCACGGTTGGCAAGTTAGAACTGTAAGATTCACTACGTGAACCACTGGTGTTTTGTGGAAAAGCACATGTACACTGTGTTCCAAATTATTATGCAAAAAGTGTTTAGGAGTGATAAGGGAAGAATTTGTTTGTTTGTCAGTTAAACTCATTGATGGTGATGTGTGTCAGGGCTCTTTATATCACTGTAAGCAATTGCAGACACCTGTGCTAATTAGTTTGGCAGGTGTGTCCAATGAAAGGCAAGACTACTTAAGAAGGCTGTCCCACATTATTAAGCAGCCTACATTTTCTGCCAAAATGGGAAAGAAAAAGGATGTGTCGGCTGCTGAGAAGCAACAAATTGTGGAGTGTTTAGGTCAAGGCATGACTACAATCAACATTGTGCGATGATCAGGATGAAGTGTCTTGGCAATCAAGAAGTATGTAGCTGATTCACAGTACACATGTGTGCGTGCTGATAAGGGCAAATTGAGGACTCTTTCCTACAGGCAATTACGTCAGGTTAAAAGAGCAGCGGCAAAAAAGCCTTGTCATAGCAGCAGACAAGTTTTTGAAGATGCTGGTGCCTCCAACGTCCCCCGAACAACAAGATGCAGGGTCCTTCAGAGGTTTGCAGCTGTGCATACGCCATCCTGTCGACCTCCTCTATCCACTTCACACAAGCAGAAACGGCTCCAGTGGGCCAAACATTACATGAAGACTGATTTCAAAACTGTTTTGTTCACGGATGAGTGCCGTGAAACGCTTGATGGTCCAGATGGATGGAGTGGAGGATGGCTGGTTGATGGACACCCCACGCAAACACGGCTACAGCGCCAACAAGGAGGAGGTGGAGTAATGTTTTGGGCTGGAATCATGGGGAGAGAGATTGTCGGCCCCTTTAGGATCCCTGAAGGGGTAAAGATGAACTCCATAATGTATGTGGAGTTTCTCAAACAGCACTTCCTGCCTTGGTTCAAGAAGAAGAACCGTGTATTCCACAGCAAGATCATTTTTATGCATGATAATGCACCATCTCATGCTGCACATAAAACATCTGCATCTCTGGCTGATATGGGCATAAAAGGGGACAAACTTATGGTGTGACCCCCATGCTCCCCTGACCTCTACCCCATTCAGAACCTCTGGAGCATCATCAAAAGGAGTGTCTATGATGGCGGGAGGCAGTTCACATCTAAGCAACAGCTCTGGGAGGGTATTCTGTCCTCATGCAAAACAATTTTAAGCAGAAACCATCCAAAACCTGACAAATTCAATGGACGAGAGAGTTCAGATGCTCCTTTCGAACAAGGGGTCCTATGTGAAAATGTAACATCACCTAGAATAAAGTTTTGAGTTGAAAACTGTTTGATTTCAGTTTCTAATAACCTGCTAATGCTTATAATTTCAAAAATGACCATTTTTTTGGTCTTTATTAAAATGAAAAGGTTGATCGAAAAGTTTAAGGGATCTAAGAGTGTGGCAACCCAGTAGTCAGGATTACTTCGAATTCTGACAATATGAGGGTCATGTTGCAGCTAGTGCAGCAAGAAGGCACTTATGTGTCTTGCGCATCTCGGAGCCCCAAAATTATTTTCCGGGCTAGATGCAGCTAAAAATTATTATTAATTTTAAATCTGGTGGAGCTTAGTATAGATGGCCTAATAGAATCAGTGCTGCACACTGCTACAAAGCCCAAATTATTTTCCAGCCAAGGTACAGATAAACATGATTAGTAATTTTAAATCTGGTGGAGCTTAGTATAGATGGCCTAATAGAATCAGTACTGCACACTGCTACAAAGCCCAAATTATTTTCCAGCCAAGATACAGATAAACATGATTAGTAATTTTAAATCTGGTGGAGCTTATTATAGATGGCCTAATAGAATCAGTGCTGCACACTGCTACAAATCCCAAATTATTTTCCAGCCAAGATACAGATAAACATGATTAGTAATTTGAAAGCTTAAAACGGTTGGTGAGGTGATTTTAACCAATCATCAAGCTTTTACTCTCCCCAGGATGACACAGGGGTAGAAAAGTCATTTCGGATCCATGATTTGTTCATCTTTATGAACGTGAGTCTGTCTACATTATCAGTGGAGAGCCGCGAGCGCTTATCTGTCAGCACACCACCAGCAGCGCTGAACACACGTTCAGACAGAACGCTGGCTGCGGGGCAAGACAAGATCTCCAAGGCGTAAGTGGCTAGCTCCGGCCATTTATCCAGATTGGAAGCCCGAAAAGAGCAAGGGTCCAGTGACACAGTCATGGCTTCAATGTTTACTTGGAGATACTCCTGTACCATCGTCTCTAGGCGTTGACTATGTGTCAGACTTCTTGTCTCCTGTAGCCTTGCAAAGGATGGGCTAAAAAAGTGCTGTTATGTTACGGTTTGAGTGCTGAACACTCGACGGTCCCACGGTTGGCAAGTTGGAACTGTGAGATTCACTACGTGCACCACTGGTGTTTTGGGGAAAAGCACATGTAAGATTCTGCAACAGTCTCTGCTGATACTCCTGCATGCGTGCATCCCTTTCTATGGCAGGAATAATTTCTGCAAATTTACTTTTGTACCGGGGATCTAACAGTGTGGCAACACAGTAGTCAGGATTATTTCTAATTCGCACAATTCGAGGCTCATGTTGCAGGTAGTGCAGCAAGAAGGCACTCATGTGTGTTGCGCATCCAGGAGCACCAAGTCCCTGTTGTGTTGGTGGCGAGGTAACAATCATGCTTCCTTCCTCTGTCCTCTCCCCCCAACCTCGCACAACAGAAATGTGATCAAGGTCTCCCTCATCTGATGAGTCTTCCATCAGTTCATCCTCCACTTCTTCCTGGGCTCCTGCACCTTCCTCGCTAGTTTGGCTGCTACCATGCGCCCTGGTAAAGCCATCTCCCCCACCCTCACATGCCTGCCGACTTGGTGCTGCCGACCGTCTGGACCTTGCAGATGTTAGCCCTTCCGCATACAACTCCTCCTCCTCTACTTCCTCCACCTCCTCTTGTGCCACCACCTGACTCCGAATTCTGTTTAACATGTGCTCCAGCATGTAAATCACCGGAATAGTTATGCTGATAATGGCATCGTCAGCACTAAACATCTTCTTCGCCATTTCAAAACTGTGCAGAAGGGTGCATAGGTCCCTGATCTGAGACCACTCCTCCAGCGTGATTTGACCCAGCTCTGGATCTCGTTGGCCCAGGCTATACATCAGAACTTATTGCACCAGGGCTTGTCGGTGCTGCCACAGTCGCTGCAACATGTGCAGAGTTGAATTCCACCGGGTAGGCACATCGCATTTTAGCCGGTGAAGTGGCAGGCCCAACGACTTCTGTAGAGATGTAAATCGCTGAGCTGCGGAATGCGAACGGCGGAAGTGAGCACACAGTGACCGTGCCCTCTGCAGAAGGCATCTAGTCTGGGATAGTGGGCTAAAAATTGCTGGACAACCAGGTTCAACACGTGAGCCATACAAGGCACGTGTGTGACATTGCGCCGGCGAAGGGCCGCACCCAGGTTTGCAGCATTGTCGCACACGGCCTTCCCTGGTTTCAGGTCCAGTTGAGACAACCATTCATGAAATTGGTTCTCCAGAGCTGACCACAACTCCTCAGATGTGTGACTCACATTTCCCAGACATTTCAAAGTAAAAACCGCCTGATGACGTTGAGCCCTACTGCCAGCATAGTAAGGAGGTGTGCAGGATCCCTTCTGCGCAGTTAGAAAGCTTGTGGCATGACCAGACAGGCTTTGGGTGCAGGTGGAGGACCGAGAGGAGGTTGAGGAGGCAGAAGCAGTGGAGGAACTTTGAGATAAAGAGGATTGACGCACAACTCGTGGGGACGGCAAGACTTGGACAGCAGCCCCTTGTCCTGCTGTCACCATAGTTACCCAGTGCCCAGTCAGTGACATGTAACGCCCCTGTCCATGCCTACTCGTCCAAGTGTCTGTGGAGAAATGCACCCTGTCACACACAGAGTTTCTCAAAGAAGCGGTGATGTTGTGTGCGACATGCTGGTGAAGCGCAGGCACACCTTTCTTTGAGAAGTAGTGCCGACTGGGCATCTGGTACTGGGGCACTGCGACGGATATAAGGTCTCGAAAATCCTCTGTGTAAACCAGGCGGAAAGGCAGCATTTCTGTAGCCAAGAGCTTGCAGATGGTGAAATTCAACCTCTTAGCTTTCTCATGGCTAGGAGGAAATGGTCTTTTACTTGTCCACATCTCAGGGACCGAGGGCTGGCTATTGTGCTTAGACGGGGTTGATAAGGGTGTCCCCGGCAAACTGCCGGTCTGTGAGGAAGATGCAGGCAGACATGTTAGGTTGCCTTGATCCAAAGGTGGTGCTATCGATGTCGGACAGCGCTCAACACCAGCTGGTGTTACCACCTCCAAAGAAAATGATGACCTGCCAATCACGCTGGCGGGTAAAGAGGTGGCAGGTCTGCGCCCCAAAACAGGTGTGACTGCTGTCCCCCCAGTCACAGAGGATGAAGAGGCCGCGGGTGCACAAGATATGGCAGACGGTGGTTGGCCCGGCCGGCTAGGCCGCATTGTAGCACAGTGAGCTTCCCACTGCAACTTATGCTTCATGTCCATGTGCCGGTTCATGCATGAAGTACTCAAACTATGTATTTTTTGGCCTCTACTTAGCTTTTGCTGACAAATGTTACAGATAACACGAGTTGGGTCATCTTTATCGATCTGAAAAAATGCCCAGGCTATGCAAGGCTTAGCACCCATGCGACCTGAAGATCCACCACGACTTGTGGTGAGAGGCAGAGTTGTGTTTGAGGATGCAGTTGTTGACGTGCTTCCAGTACTACGTCTCTGTCCAGGAAGGCGCAACCTGACCTCGTCGTCACTAGCATCCTCCTCCACCTCCTCTGCTGACCTCATCTCTTGGCTGACTGTGGGTTGACAGTAAGTGGGATCTCCAACCTCATCATCATCACCCTGTGCGTTATCACACCCGTCGTCCTCAGAGCCAACCTGTTCCTGCCCTGACAAAAAACTAAAGTTGTCGCTCCAATCAGGTATTTGAGTCTCATCATCATCTTCCTCATTGTCTCCACCAACAGGAGTTACAGTTTGGGAATGAGGGTCTACATTATGGTCAGAACCTTCTGCGTCTGGTCCTGGATCCGACTCATAAAGATTCTGGGCATCAGTGCAGATCATTTCCTCGTCTGGATTCACAGAAGCGCTGGAGTTGAACTCTGATTCCCAGGCTATAGTATGAGTAAACAGTTCTGCAGACTCAACCATCTCTTCTACCTCATACTCAGACGGGCAGCTGGAGATTTGGGAGCTGTGAGGAAGCAAGTGCGATTGGGGTGACACCTTTGAGGACTGGAGTATTTGTGATGTTGAAGTTGATGTGGAGGAGAGCCCACTTAAAGGAACACTTGATATCCGTTGAAGCACCTGCTGTTTTTGTGCCTCATCTGGAATTTGTAGCGATTGGCGTGGCTGTAAGAAATGGATCTTATCACATTGTCCGCTAAAAGAAGTAGACATTTTAGTTTGGCTGGAAGATGGTCTTTCTTCTGCAGATGTTACTGTTGCTTTAACACCTACCCCACGGACACAACCTTTTTTCCCCTTCCCAACACGCCTATTCCCCTTTCCAGCAGCAGCAGGCCTTTTTCCACTCATTTTGGTGGTTAACTAATTCACAACTCTCGAGTTGTTTGCACAAAAAAACAATGGATGGGAACCGAGCAGAGCTGAGTGGCCAAACTGTGGTATTAGGCCAAAACTATTGGCTGGGTTAGATGCAGAAAAAAATTATATTCAATTTGCAACCTGATGGAGGTCAGTATAGATGGACTAATAGAACAAGTCCCACACACAGCTAGAAGCCCAAATATTTTTTCAGAGGTAGATGCAGAAAAAAATTATATTCAGTTTGCAACCTGATGGAGGTCAGTATAGATGGACTAATAGAACAAGTCCCACACACAGCTAGAAGCCCAAATATTTTTTCAGAGGTAGATGCAGAAAAAAAATATATTCAGTTTGCAACATGATGGAGGTCAGTAAAGATGGACTAATAGAACAAGTCCCACACACTGCTAGAAGGCCAAATATTTTTTCAGAGCTAGATGCAGACAAAAAATTATTTTTAATTTGCAACCTGATGGAGGTCAGGATAAATGGACTAATAGAACAAGTCCCACACACAGCTAGAATCCCAAATATTTTTTCAGAGGTAGATGCAGAAAAAAAATATATTCAGTTTGCAACCTGATGGAGGTCAGTATAGATGGACTAATAGAGAAAGTCGCACACACTGCTAGAAGGCCAAATAATTTTTCAGAGCTAGATGCAGACAAAAAATTATTTTGAATTTGCAACCTGATGGAGGTCAGTATAGATGGACTAATAGAACAAGTCCCACACACTGCTAGAAGGCCAAATATTTTTTCAGAGCTAGAAGCAGAAAAAAATTATATTCAGTTTGGAACCTGATGGAGGTCAGTATAGATGGACTAATAGAACAAGTCCCACACACAGCTAGAATCCCAAATATTTTTTCAGAGGTAGATGCAGACAAAAAATTATTCAGTTTGCAACCTGATGGAGGTCAGAATAGATGGACTAATAGAGAAAGTCCCACACACTGCTAGAAGGCCAAATATTTTTTCAGAGCTAGATGCAGACAAAAAATTATTTTGAATTTGCAACCTGATGGAGGTCAGTATAGATGGACTAATAGAACAAATCCCACACACTGCCAGAATGCCAAATATTTTTTCAGAGCTAGATGCAGAAAAAAATTATATTCAGCTTGCAACCTGATGGAGGTCAGTATAGATGGACTAATAGAACAAGTCCCACACACAGCTAGAAGCCCAAATATTTTTTCAGAGCTAGATGCAGACAAAAAATTATTTTTAATTTGCAACCTGATGGAGGTCAGTATAGATGGACTAATAGAGAAAGTCCCACACACTGCTAGAACGCCAAATATTTTTTCAGAGCTAGATGCAGACAAAAAATATTTTGAATTTGCAACCTGATGGAGGTCATTATAGATGGACTAATAGAACAAGTCCCACACACTGCTAGAAGGCCAAATATTTTTTCAGAGATAGATGCAGAAAAAAATTATATTCAGTTTGCAACCTGATGGAGGTCAGTATAGATGGACTAATAGAACAAGTCCCACACACAGCTAGAAGGCCAACTATTTTTTCAGAGGTAGATGCAGAAAAAAATTATATTCAGTTTGCAACCTGATGGAGGTCAGTATAGATGGACTAATAGAACAAGTCCCACACACAGCTAGAGGCCCAAATATTTTTTCAGAGGTAGATACAGAAAAAATATATATTCAGTTTACAACCTGATGGAGGTCAGTATAGATGGACTGATAGAGAAAGTCCCACACACTGCTAGAAGGCCAAATATTTTTTCAGAGCTAGATGCAGACAAAAAATTATTTTGAATTTGCAACCTGATGGAGGTCAGTATAGATGGACTAATAGAACAAGTCCCACACACTGCTAGAAGGCAAAATATTTTTTCAGAGCTAGATGCAGAAAAAAATTATATTCAGTTTGCAACCTGATGGAGGTCAGTATAGATGGACTAATAGAACAAGTCCCACACACAGCTAGAAGCCCAAATATTTTTTCAGAGGTAGATGCAGAAAAAAAATCTATTCAGTTTGCAACCTGATGGAGGTCAGTATAGATGGACTAATAGAACAAGTCCCACACACTGCTAGAAGCCCAAATATATTTTCAGAGCTAGATGCAGACAAAAAATTATTTTTAATTTGCAACCTGATGGAGGTCAGTATAGATGGACTAATAGAGAAAGTCCCACACACTGCTAGAAGGCCAAATATTTTTTCAGAGCTAGATGCAGACAAAAAATTATTTTGAATTTGCAACCTGATGGAGGTCAGTATAGATGGACTAATAGAACAAGTCCCACACACTGCTAGAAGGCCAAATATTTTTTCAGAGCTAGATGCAGAAAAAAATTATATTCAGTTTGCAACCTGATGGAGGTCAGTATAGATGGACTAATAGAACAAGTCCCACACACAGCTAGAGGCCCAAATATTTTTTCAGAGGTAGATACAGAAAAAATATATATTCAGTTTACAACCTGATGGAGGTCAGTATAGATGGACTGATAGAGAAAGTCCCACACACTGCTAGAAGGCCAAATATTTTTTCAGAGCTAGATGCAGACAAAAAATTATTTTGAATTTGCAACCTGATGGAGGTCAGTATAGATGGACTAATAGAACAAGTCCCACACACTGCTAGAAGGCAAAATATTTTTTCAGAGCTAGATGCAGAAAAAAATTATATTCAGTTTGCAACCTGATGGAGGTCAGTATAGATGGACTAATAGAACAAGTCCCACACACAGCTAGAAGCCCAAATATTTTTTCAGAGGTAGATGCAGAAAAAAAATCTATTCAGTTTGCAACCTGATGGAGGTCAGTATAGATGGACTAATAGAACAAGTCCCACACACTGCTAGAAGCCCAAATATATTTTCAGAGCTAGATGCAGACAAAAAATTATTTTTAATTTGCAACCTGATGGAGGTCAGTATAGATGGACTAATAGAGAAAGTCCCACACACTGCTAGAAGGCCAAATATTTTTTCAGAGCTAGATGCAGACAAAAAATTATTTTGAATTTGCAACCTGATGGAGGTCAGTATAGATGGACTAATAGAACAAGTCCCACACACTGCTAGAAGGCCAAATATTTTTTCAGAGCTAGATGCAGAAAAAAATTATATTCAGTTTGCAACCTGATGGAGGTCAGTATAGATGCACTAATAGAACAAGTCCCACACACAGCTAGAAGCCCAAATATTTTTTCAGAGGTAGATGC
This sequence comes from Phyllobates terribilis, assembly GCF_046119375.1. Lineage (NCBI taxonomy): Eukaryota > Metazoa > Chordata > Amphibia > Anura > Dendrobatidae > Phyllobates > Phyllobates terribilis. The sequence continues at coordinate 342,758,450 of NW_027362769.1, read as the reverse complement.
AGAAAAAAATTATATTCAGTTTTCAACCTGATGTAGTTCAGTATAGATGGACTAATAGAACAAGTCCCACACACAGCTAGAAGCCCAAATATTTGTTCAGAGGTAGATGCAGAAAAAAAATATATTCAGTTTGCAAGCTGATGGAGGTCAGTATAGATGGACTAATAGAGAAAGTCCCACACACTGCTAGAAGGCCAAATATTTTTTCAGAGCTAGATGCAGACAAAAAATTATTTTTAATTTGCAACCTGATGGAGGTCAGTATAGATGGACTAATAGAGAAAGTCACACACACTGCTATAAGGCCAAATATTTTTTCAGAGCTAGATGCAGATAAAAATAATTTTTAATTTGCAACCTGATGGAGGTCAGTATAGATGGACTAATAGAACAAGTCCCACACACTGCTACAAGCCCAAATATTTTTTCAGAGCTAGATGCAGACAAAAAATTATTTTGAATTTGCAACCTGATGGAGGTCAGTATAGATGGACTAATAGAGAAAGTCCCACACACTGCTAGAAGGCCAAATATTTTTTCAGAGCTAGATGCAGAAAAAAAATATATTCAGTTTGCAACCTGATGGAGGTCAGTATAGATGGACTAATAGAACAAGTCCCACACACAGCTAGAAGCCCAATATTTTTTCAGAGCTAGATGCAGAAAAAAACTATATTCAATTTGCAACCTGATGGAGGTCAGTATAGATGGACAAATAGAATGCTGCTATGCCCAAAAGATTTTACTTCACCAGGTGCAGTAAAAAAATTGGTATTCTATACACAGGTGGTATATCTTGCAATACAGATAGGCTACTCCACTGACTAACACACTCTGCAATAGGCCAAAAAGGATTAGCTTTGCTAGATTCAGCCAAATGCTGTGAAAAAAACTTGCACAGCACTGGCACAGACTTGCCTGGAAAAAACTGATAGGAACTGATGTAACCTAGTCCTGAAAAGGACTGCAATTACAATTAGTCTTTACTCCCACAACCTATCTATTTAAGAGCACAGACCTGCCTGATAAAAGTCGTAGGAAATGCTGTAACCTAGTCCTTAAAAGGACTGCAATCACAACTATTCCCTACTCCCAAGCTATCTGTAGATTTGTGCGAAAATTGGCTTGAAATTAAGAAGGTATGGCATAGTAACATAGTTTGTAAAGCCGAATAAAGACTTGCTTCCATCAAGTTCGACCTGTAAGTTCAGCGCACACAGCAACAGCGGTGCCGTCTAACACGCAGCTGCAACAGTGAGAAAATGGTGGCGACGGGGAAAATGGCTTGGTATTATAGGGCAAGGACATGTGACAAACACTGCCAATGACACATGCCCTTGCTTGTGTGAAAAACAGCAGTTCGCTCCGTGTGTGCGCTGCTGATAGGCTGACAGACTGCACCTCCCCACTGTAAATGCGGGAAAGAGAAAAAAAAATGGAGAACTTCATTATTCCTGCAGAGATCCATCCCCTGCCCTTCCCCCCGCCCCGCTGTACACTCAAACTGCGTATTAACATTAATTTTCATCATTACTGAGAAAAAATCCAGTTATGATTTTGGTGCACGAACAGTTATCGAACATAACCTCGAACAGCCGAATTTTTCTCAAATCGTTCGTGTTCGCCAAACGGCTCGAACACCTCCCAAAACAGCTCGAATTTGAGATTGGCGAACAGTTCAAGTCGAACAATGCTCATCTCTACTTCTGTCATATCCAGATAACACACCTCCTTTCTCTTTGGCTTCAGCCAGACTACAATAGCAGAGCCCTGGGGCTCTCCTAAAACACTCCCTGTCTCCTGTGACTGTGTTAATGACGCGCCCCCTGGGCCATATTCTTTAGGGGAATACCCGGAGCCGGATCAGATGGGGGTTGTAGTCTCCGAGTGGCTGTGACCCGGTCCGTGCCCAGGGTGTCAAGCTCAGAGTATGTGGCAGTCCTACAGATGTTACAAAGTTCGTTATGTCGACTACGCCACCCGTTGGATTGCGGTCACTACGGCCGCCGCTGCAGCAGGGTCCGCTGAGGCTGATGGTGTTGGTGCAGCTTTAGATAGTATAACCCCCAACGGGAGGGGTATGGCCTCAGGGGGTCAGGTGCAGAGGATGGGGGTTGTGGTGGTGCAGCGTAGATGATAATTAAAGACAGAGTCGGGTTGTGCAGTTCAGGGTGTTTACTTACTGCAGATATTCCGGTCACTCCGGCCTTGAGTGACCACCCGAGCCGTGCTGCGTCCACCAGGTCCTGGATTCAGCCAACCCCCAAGCAAGTCCGGAGCGTGTCCCTGAGCCCTCCTTCTTGTCCTTTCTTCTGGCCGTCCCCACCAGGGATCCACCTAGGTCCAGCTCCCTCGGGCCTTCTGTTGGGAGACCATTGGCCTTGGGTTCCCTGACCCTACACGTGGTTTGCCTTCAGGGTGGATGTGGTGGGTGGCCGTGGCAGATCCTGCCCACGGCCTCCGGTCTCTGGCTGAGGTATGCTTTAGCCCCCACCAGTTTGGGATCCGGTACCCTGTTGCCAACTCTTCACCCTAGGGTTGTACTTGGGTTCTCAGAGTTCCTTCTGTCTCCCCCTCTGGGTCTTTCTTGCTCTCCTCTCTCACTCTCTCTGGGCCTGGGGCTGCTCTTCTCCTCTGCTCTGCCCTTCAGGTTATACTCTGACAGACTGACTGGCCTCTCACAGACTGACTGACCTCTCACAGACTGACCCTGATCTTAGATGGTGCCCACCTTAAATACTCCCTCTATGTGTGAGCTCAGGTGACCAGCACCCAATGAGCTCCTAACTTTACCCAGGCTGCTCCCCCTATCTGCCCCTACACTACTGGGATGTACCACCCCCCTCCCACTCCAGCCAGGAACAGACTCGGTCGTACCTGCACATTTCTAAGTGGGAGTACCGTTGGTCTGCTCCTCGGAAATGGGATGTGTGTAGTGCATGCAGCTTTCTGAGCTCAGTCCCACACTCCATCCTTACCCGGGAGTGGAATACCACACCTCTGGGTTGAGGTGCAATACCCCTGTAGCAGCCGAATCCTCAGGGTGCTACATTCCCCCCTGGTAAATCACAGCACGTCCTCGGGCTGTAAGATATAAAAACACCAAAACATACAATTTTTGCATAAACAACATAATAAAAACATATAAAACATATATATCAGCAATAAAACTTTTTTTTTCATAAATAACATTCTCGTAGACTTCTCTTGCTTCTAGCTCCTCCTCCGGACACTGTGCAACGTGTGCCCGGGAAAAGTGCAACAGTTTCTCTAGAAAAATGGTTCTCCTATAAAACCGGTAGGGGGCGCTTTAGGAAGCGCAACTATATACAAGGGATATGGCCGCTCTCAGTCCTCGGCCAGGGGGATTAAGGGAAATACGGGTAACAGTTCAATTCTCTGGTCCCAACGGGGACTATAATAGCAGCAACGGTTCACTGTGCCCCGACGGGCAACTATATACAGCTTCTACTCCGCTGTACTCAACGACGACGTCCTCCTGCTCTTTCTTGTTGGTTGGTTTCAGTTTCAGACCCGTCCGGGCACGTATGCTGGGCGAACAGGTCTTCTCCCAGATGCGGCACTCTTGGTTTTATGGGCGCGGTGGTGGTGGCGGCGCCCGGGTTGCCCAGGCCTTGCGACCAGGCTTGGGGCACTTTGAAAGTAAAGGGCACCGTAAGGACGGCGGCGCCCTGTGTTACTTGGCCCTGCGACCAGGCCGGTGGCTCCGCGGAGGTAGGGGGCGCTGTTGGTATTGCGGCGCCCGGGGGTACTAGGCCTTGCGACCAGGCCGATGGTACTTCCTGCTTGGTCACGCTCGGGGTCGAGGCGTGTGACGTCACAGGGGTCGCGGCTGCGGCTTCCGGTTGAGGCCTAGTCTGTGGCGGTGATGTTGTGGTTACGGGCACGGCAGGGGGTACTTCGGGCTCTGCGACGGGGAGCTGGGGCAGGTGCGCGGTTTCCCGGTTTGGGGTAGAGACGTCCCCTTTACCTGCCTCCTTTCGTTCGGCTCCCTTCTCGGCGCCGTCTCCGGCCTTCAGTCCTCCTGCGCCATCCTCAGAGGCGGTCTGTCTCCTCGTCTCGGGTGGCGTGCTCCGCTGACGAGTTCTTGTCTGCTGGGCCATCTCACGGCTCCACTCTGCTAACGTCTCTCGCTGCACCCGGGCCATCCTCCGTGCGAGGCCCTCCAGCGCAGTCTGTGCACACTCCCGATCTCGGGGGAGCTGTGCCAGGACCTCCACTAAGCCTAGTGGGGTCGTTGCTTCTAGCAGGCTCCTGACCAACGGGTCGGTGCTGCTCTGCTCTCCTTCCGTTGTCTCCAGCAGGTCTTCTGGAGTGGCGACCGACAACAGGCTCCTGACCACTGGGTCGGTGCTGCCTGGAGTGGCGGCCCGCATCAGGCTCCTGACCACTGGGTCGGTGCTGCCTGGCTCTCCCTCCATCTCCGGGTAGGCTCTTTCTGGACTCAGCTCTAGGCTTCTTGTCTCCGGGTGCGCTCTCTCCAGACTGCTCCAGGCGACACCCATCTTTGCTCTCTTCTTCTCAGTCCTCCCACTTCGAGGGCGGTCCCGGGGCCACTTGGTGATTGTCAGCTCCAGGGGCAGTTCTTTCACGCTGACAGACACCTCTAGCATCACAGTCTCTGTTGGTGGGGGCGGTTTCCACTTTTGGCGCCATTTTCGGTCCTGGCCCACGATGGGAGGCGGCCTCTTGCCACCCTCTGGCACGCCCATAATGGCGTCCGCTCTTCCAAGGCGGGAAATCTTCGGAAATGGCGGGAATCGTCTCCCAGTGGCGGGAAACTCTGCAGATGGCGGGAAAAAGCTGTTAATGGCGGACAACCGGCGAGGATCGATCTGTGATGGAGTCCGATGGCGGGGACCCTCCGGGACCGGCGGGAGACTTCTTTTTGAGGTAAACTTGTTCTTTTCTTCAGGCACGCAGTACCCGGGTGTTGCGGGCACGTTATCCTGCCGACTACGCCAAAGTTGACGCGCCCCCTGGGCCATATTCTTTAGGGGAATACCCGGAGCCGGATCAGATGGGGGTTGTAGTCTCCGAGTGGCTGTGACCCGGTCCGTGCCCAGGGTGTCAAGCTCAGAGTATGTGGCAGTCCTACAGATGTTACAAAGTTCGTTATGTCGACTACGCCACCCGTTGGATTGCGGTCACTACGGCCGCCGCTGCAGCAGGGTCCGCTGAGGCTGATGGTGTTGGTGCAGCTTTAGATAGTATAACCCCCAACGGGAGGGGTATGGCCTCAGGGGGTCAGGTGCAGAGGATGGGGGTTGTGGTGGTGCAGCGTAGATGATAATTAAAGACAGAGTCGGGTTGTGCAGTTCAGGGTGTTTACTTACTGCAGATATTCCGGTCACTCCAGCCTTGAGTGACCACCCGAGCCGTGCTGCGTCCACCAGGTCCTGGATTCAGCCAACCCCCAAGCAAGTCCGGAGCGTGTCCCTGAGCCCTCCTTCTTGTCCTTTCTTCTGGCCGTCCCCACCAGGGATCCACCTAGGTCCAGCTCCCTCGGGCCTTCTGTTGGGAGACCCTTGGCCTTGGGTTCCCTGACCCTACACGTGGTTTGCCTTCAGGGTGGATGTGGTGGGTGGCCGTGGCAGATCCTGCCCACGGCCTCCGGTCTCTGGCTGAGGTATGCTTTAGCCCCCACCAGTTTGGGATCCGGTACCCTGTTGCCAACTCTTCACTCTAGGGTTGTACTTGGGTTCTCAGAGTTCCTTCTGTCTCCCCCTCTGGGTCTTTCTTGCTCTCCTCTCTCACTCTCTCTGGGCCTGGGGCTGCTCTTCTCCTCTGCTCTGCCCTTCAGGTTATACTCTGACAGACTGACTGGCCTCTCACAGACTGACTGACCTCTCACAGACTGACCCTGATCTTAGATGGTGCCCACCTTAAATACTCCCTCTATGTGTGAGCTCAGGTGACCAGCACCCAATGAGCTCCTAACTTTACCCAGGCTGCTCCCCCTATCTGCCCCTACACTACTGGGATGTACCACCCCCCTCCCACTCCAGCCAGGAACAGACTCGGTCGTACCTGCACATTTCTAAGTGGGAGTACCGTTGGTCTGCTCCTCGGAAATGGGATGTGTGTAGTGCATGCAGCTTTCTAAGCTCAGTCCCACACTCCATCCTTACCCGGGAGTGGAATACCACACCTCTGGGTTGAGGTGCAATACCCCTGTAGCAGCCGAATCCTCAGGGTGCTACATTAACCCCTCTAGTTGCTGGATGCTTCTGAAGTACAGCAGCACTACTTCTGCATGTCACCTAAAGTTGTCATAGTAATGTTCTCATCACCTGAATGGGAAATACTAAGCCAATTTGTGATGTCATTGAAGCTGGGTTATGTTTGACAACTAAGTGCATCAGTAGGTAAGAGACATCAACATGCTCCAGCGCAATCAATGGACACGGGATATGTAACCACCAAGCTCTGTGCCTAATATTGTGCGTAACTGCCAAGATTGTAGCCTCATTGAGAGACTGTAGCCATTATGCAAATTGGTTTCTATTCAGTGAACACCTGTTCTGACTACATCTTGCAGATCTTGTGCCTTACTCAATAAAATTGTCATAGTCAGCACAATTTTGGTAGCACAGGGGCAGCTAAAAGTAACAGCCACTGACCAGGCTGTAGTGACTTAGACCCCCTCAAAACTGGGAAAAGAGATGACAGAGCATAAAGTGGAGAAAGGTCAATCAGTTCTAGGTTCTTAGGGAGGAAGAGTCCGCGAGGTCCGCCCAAAACTGAAAGGCCAGGACTAGGTTATTTTATCTATGTATTTATAGAACAGAAGACCCATAGGGAGCTGTTAAAAGGGCTGTAAGCGAAGCAGTTCAGCAGCAGGGGACTATCACCTACAGTCGTTCTCATTGTTATTGGCACCAATGATGTTTAAGTATGACGCGCCCCTGGGCCTGTGTCGCGCTGCGTTGCGCACGCGGGAGCTTACCCGGAGCCGGATCTCTTGAGGGTTGTAGTCTCGTGGCGGTGACCCGGTCCGTGCCCAGGGAGTCAAACTGAGCGGCGATGTAACAGCGGTAGATGTAGGACGACTACGCCACCCGTTGAATGCAGCTATGGAGCTGCCGCTGCAGGACAGTCCGCTGAGGCCGGTGGATGGATGGTGCAGCGTAGATGGTATAACCCCCAACGGGAGGGGTATGGCCCCAGGGCAGCAGATGTGGATGATGGGGGTAGCAGGAACCACTCAGAGACGGTGCGGTGTAATTCAGGGTCTTTACTGGTAACAACGATAGACCCTCCCGGAGTACTTGCTAGTGAACGGGGCCTGGTCAGTCCTTGAGCAGATGGGATCTCCCCTGGCCAGGCGGAGTTGTAGGCCTCCCAAACTGACTGTACTCTTCTGGCTACCTTGCTAGAAGCGGATATAAGTAGCCCACGTCCCTGAGTGTACCATGTGGTGCTCACCCGTATGGCCGGTGACTCGGGGCCTTCTAATGGCTTCCGCTCCACGATGGCGGTGCTGGTCCCACGCGTGTGACCGTGCCTTCGGGTTTCTGGGCCTGAGGACCTGAAATCCCCTGCCGGTCGGCTTCTGCTGCTGGGTAAGAGTTAGTCCCCACAGCCTCGGACGCCGGGTCCGGTAAGAAAGCTTCTCAGTCAGGGCGAGCTCTGCAGCTGCCAGCCCCTGACTCGTAGTAGTATTGCTTCTGCTGTTTCTTGTCTCTACTCTCCTTGACTACTAACCCTGCTTCAGCCCCGGGTTTATATAGGGGAAGTTCTTTCCCTCCCAAGACTGGGCAGGAGGTGTGGCATGCACAGGATCCCTGACCAAAGGACCTCCCACCTGCTCTCAGACATAACATTACATTACTGTGTAAACCAGACCCCTGGGGTGCCACAAGTACCTAATGTGGAATATCTCCTGAAAAAATTGAATCAAGTGAAACAGCTTTTTTGTATAGAGCACTTGTGTTAAATGCAAAAGAGTAAATGATAAACAATAATTTAAAACAAAAACCAATGAGATGAAAAAATAGAAAAACCTATAGCTTGCTGTGACACTGGTATTGGCACCCTTTACATTAATTTAGTATGGAAACACATTTTGACTTGCCTGTGGAAAATCACAAAAGAGATTCACCTGTGATTAATAGTCAGTGCCTGTGTGACATGAATTTGCCAATGAATGATGACTTCAGTGTTTTAAAAAGCCACATGGTAGGCCCTGTTCCTTTGTCACAATGCTGAAGACAAAGGAGGTGTCTGAGTACATCAGAACTGCTATTATTAGTAAAACAAGACTTTCAAAGAGTATAAGGACATCTCTAAAGACCTTGGCATCCCAGATTCAACAGTGCGCAATATTAAGAAGTTAGCCAAGCATGAAATCATCAAAAACCTTCCTGGACATGGAGGAAAGAGGAAAATTGACAAGAGATGTCTTCGAAGGTTGTTGAGAATGGTGGAAAAAACACCACGTCAAACATCCAAAGACCTGAAGGCCAACCTGGAACAGTCTGGGATCATGGTTTCAACAAGTACCATATGCCACATATGAAACCAAGCAGAGCTTTATGGGCAAAGGCCAAGGAAGAAACCATTGCTGAAGAAAATACATAAAAAGGAACGACTAATCTTTGCCAAAGAGTATCTTGACAAACCACAATCCTTCTGGGAAAATGTTCTGTGGACCAATGAAACAAAACTAGAACTTTTTGGGAATGCAGAGCAACAGTTTGTTTACAGATGGTGCAATGAAGCTTATAAGTAGAGATGAGCAGTGTTCGACTAGAACTATTCGCCAATCTCAAATTTGAGCTGTTTTGGACGGTGTTCGAGTTGTTCGACGAACGCAAACGATTTGCAAAAAATTCGGCTGTTCGAGGTTATGTTCGATAACTGTTTGTGCACCAAAAGCATGTCCTGCATGTCTGGCGCTATTTAGAGCACCAATCATGCAGGGATTGTCTGCCACTCACTGTAATGCCACAGCCATGGTGGTTGTGGCATTACAGTGATTGCCCAAATCGATGGGAACAGTGCTCACAGTGAAACATGAAAAGCCGGCAATTCAGCAGCGGCATAAACCGCTACCCGACAATTTAGAACCGAAAGAATAGAGTATCACACATAGATTAGATAGATAGAAACATGTCAGTCACATATATAAAAATTCTGGCACTTAGCCTCGCTCTTCCCACTGCCCTGTAGCAATGGCAGTGGGGTAATAGGGCTGGGGTTGATGTCAGCTTATAATGCCAGCTGACATCAAGCCCAGGTTAGTAATGGAGAGGAGTCTATAAGACACCGCCATTACTAACCCCATGGTCAAAGTTAAAAAAAAAAATACAAGCACCCAGAATAAAGTCCTTTAATTGAAATAAAGACACTATTCTTTTTTGTTCTAAATTAAACCATACTTACCATCATTCCAGCTGCAATAAAAGTAAAATAATAAAGCAACATCATCCTTACCTTTCCATGGTTCCCACAACAGCTTCAGCTCTGCTACATTCACATGACAGGCTGGACCGCAGCAGAACGCTACCATCCAGCTTGCCATGCGGCAGACACTGAGAAGCGCAGGCATGCTTGCGCTCCTCAGTGTCTGGCTGTGACGGCATCCAGATGAGCCGAGTTCATGTCCAATGAACTCAGCTCACCTCATGCACGTCACTGACAGCATGGGAAAATTCTCAGCGCTTGAGCAGGAGAATTCTCCCACGTTGGGATGTCATTGAGATGACAGGCTGGATCACAGCTGAGCGCTGCCATCCAGCATGCCATCCTTCATAGACACTGCAGAGTGCAGGCAATGCCATCCCAGCGTGGGAGAATTCTCCTGCTCAAGCGCTGAGTGCTGAGAATTTTCCCACGCTGTGAGTGACGTGCATGAGGTGAGCTGAGTTCATTGGACATGAGCTCACCTCATGCACGTCACTGACAGCGTGGGAGAATTCTCACGCTGAAGCGCTGAGTGCAGGAGAATTTTCCCACGCTGTCAGTGACGTGCATGAGGTGAGCTCATGTCCAATGAACTCGGCTCACCTCATGCACGTCACTGACAGCGTGGGAAAATTCTCCTACACTCACCGCATGCGCAGAATAATTTTCCCACGCTGTCAGTGACGTGCATGAGGTGAGCTGAGTTCATTGGACATGAACTCGGCTCATCTTGATGCTGTCACAGCCAGACACTGAGGAGCACAAGCATGCCTACGCTTCTCAGTGTCTCTGGCATGGCAAGCTGGATGGCAGCGTTCTGCTGCGGTCCAGCCTGTCATGTGAATGTAGCAGAGCTGAAGCTGTCGTGGGAACCATGGAAAGGTAAGGATGATGTTGCTTTATTATTTTATTATTTTATTTTTATTGCAGGAGATCGTTGGCTTCAGCTGGAATGGGTGTGATGGTAAGTATGGTTTAATTTAGAACAATAAAGAATTGTGTCTTTATTTCAATTAAAGGACTTTTTTCTGGGTGTTTGTGTTTTTTTGTATCTTTGACTATGGGGTTAGTAATGGGGGTGTCTTATAGACGCCTCTCCATTACTAACCTGGGCTTGATCTCAGCTGGTATTATAAGCTGCCATCAACCCCAACCCTATTACCCCACTGCCACCGCTACAGGGCAGTGGGAAGAGCGAGGCTAAGTGCCAGAATTGGCGCATCCAATGGATGCGCCATTTCTGGGGCGGCTGACGGCTGGAGTTTCTAGCCTGGGAGGGGGCCAATATTCATGGCACCCTTCCTGGGCTATTAATATCAGCCCCCAGCTGTCTGCCTAGCCTTTGCTAGCTATTAAAATAGGGGGGACCCCACGTTATTTTTTTTTGGGTCCCCCATTTTAATAGCTAGTAAAGGCTAGGTATTCAGCTGGAGGCTGATATTAGTAGCCTGGGAAGCTCCGTGGGTATTACCCCCTTCCCAGGCATCTGCTTAACCTCCGCTAGAGACTAAAATTACAGGGAACCCCACGCCAATTTTTTTTTAAATAAATCCTTTATTTTAACACTAAATGACAAGTACAGTAGCCAACACTGTCACTGTACTTATATATGTGACTGACATGTTTCTATCTATCTAATCTATGTGTGATGCTCTATTCTTTGTGTTATGAATTGTCGGGTACCGATGTAAGCCACTGATGAATTGCCGGCCGGCTTTTTTAAAGAGACAGTGCATGAAAACACTAATATTTTTTTAAATAAATCCTTTAACACTAAATGACAAGTACAGTAACCAACACTGTCACTGTACTTCCTATATATGTGACTGACATGTTTCTATCTATCTAATCTATGTGTGATGCTCTATTCCTTCTTGTCTAAATTGTCGGGTACCGGTGTATGCCGCTGCTGAATTGCCGTCCGGCTTTTTTAAAGAGAGTGTCTTCTGAGCAGTTTGTCAGCTTTTGTACACATTTGAAGGTGTTTTCTATGTGTTTCTATGTGTTTTTGTTTGCCTGCCATTGGTTTTAACGGTGTTCGACAGTGTTCGACGGTGTTCTAAGGTGTTCGACGAACAGTTCCTCGAACATCCCGGTGTTCGACGAACCGAACCGAACCCGAACACTACAGGGGTGGCTCAACACTACTTATAAGGAAAATAACACCTTACCAACAGTTAAATATCCATAATGCTGTGGGCTTTCTTTGCTGCATTCGGTACTGGAGACCTTGACCGTATCACAGGAATCATGAAATCAGAAAATCATCAAGAGATTTTAGAGTAAAATGTCCTACCCAGTGTAAGAAAACTTGGTTTCAGTCGAAGCTCATGGGTCCTCCAGCAAGACAATGACCCAAAGCACACATACAAAAGTACACAGGAATGGTTGAAAAAGTAAAATGGACTGTTTTAAAATGGTCAGCAATGAGTTCTGTTCGAAATGCTCGGCGCTTGGCGAGTACTTCTGGGATGCTCGGGCGGGAGCTTGAGTCTCCGCCCCGCATGTTTGGCGCTGTTTAGACAGTGAGTGAACATGCGGGGATTGCCTGACACTCAGTGAAATGCCACAGACATATTAGTTGTGGCATTACAGTGATTGGCTGGCCGCATATGGTCATCGGGTCTGTATAAGACCTGGTGAGCCTATGCTTGTCACAGTCTACTCTTCAGACAGGCAGACTAGGGAGAGGTGCTGCTGAGCTATGGAGAGAATTGGCAGTTTATTTAGTTAGGTAATAGATATTCCAGAGCAATATATATACTGTACATCCCAACTAACAGTCCTTCTAAGGACTAATCCAGATGCATATCAATCCAGATGATAGCAGGAGTTAGGCAGGCAGAGTTTGTGGTAAGTGTATAGAGCAGAATAGGGTCCATTACATGTTCTGTCAGCTGCTATTACTGATATTCATAGCCCTAGATATAAGGGCTAATATTCTTTTTGCTCTTAATCCTGATTATTTGCTTGAAAAGCAATATAATACACAATTTTACTGCTTCATTTGCTTGTTAGCAGCATACAGCCAGATTTGTTTGTTTTCAATAGCATTGCTGTATTGTGGAAGCAGAGAAATTTGTCCATCATCTCAGATATGATATTTCTGTGGTAATAATTGTGACATTTTTTGGGAGCATGCCAAATATTATACTCCATTGAAAGTCTGCCAGTTATGTGTTGTCCAAACCTATTCACACTTATTCACTGACCAATACCATACTAATAGGCCACTGCCTAAAATTGTGGTCATCAGACGTGATCCAATATTACTGCGGTAATAATCGTGACATTTTTGGGAGCGTGCCAAATATTATACTCCATTTAAAGTCTGCCAGTTGTGTATTGTTCAAACTATTCACACTTGGTCGCTGACGAATACCATACTACAAGGCCATTGCCCAAAACCTTGGTCATGAGACGTGATCCGATATTATTGCCGCAATCATCGTGAAGTTTTTTGGGAGCGTGCCAAATATTCCACTCCATTTAAAGTCTGCCAGTTGTGTATTGTTCAAACTATTCACACTTGGTCGCTGACCAATACCATACTACAAGGCCACTGCCTAAAGCCGTGGTCATCAGATGTGATCTGATATTACTGCGGTAATAATCCTGAAATTTTTGGGGAACATGCCAAATATTATACTCCGTTGAAAGTCTGCCAGTTGTGTCTTGTTCAAACCCATTCAAACTTGGTCGCTGACCAATACTATACTACAAGGCCACTGCCCAAAGCCGTGGTAATCAGACGTGATCCGATATTACTGCGGTAATAATCCTGACATTTTTGGAACGTGACAAATATTATACTCCATTTAAAGTCTGCCAGTTGTGTGTTGTTCAAACTTATTCATACTTGGTCGCTGACTAATAACATATCTGTGAACAATGTTGTCAGAGTATTACGCCACTTTTACGGACTGACAATGAAACATGCAAAAACAAAGCTAAAATGGATTTTCCTGGAAGAAATGTTAAGAAATATTCTTTGCAGCGTCATAACTTGTATATAAGGCGAAATAAATAACAAAAACAAAAAAAAATTTTCGCATTGCTTTCAACGGTGAAAAATGCATTCACCAGTAAATGTAATTTTAACATTTAACTACCTTATCTGGCCATGTGGTGTGTGAGACATGATAAGACACGCCCTGTTTCATTTATGAAGGAGGGACTCTGAAAGTGACAAAGCCTATTTTTACAGGGCCATCAGGTGGCCCTTACTATTATTAAAAGACCAGCAGTCGGCCCTCACTATTGTTAGAGGTTCATCAACCAGCTGTGCTTTTCACAGCCGCACATTTTTACTTCAATATAACGTATCCACCTGAGGTGGTCACTTTTTCTTTTTTGTATATATTCTGTCAAGTTTGAAATTCTGATGTCAATTAGGCGGCCCTCACAATTTATGGATGTTCAGCATGCTGCCCTCACAATTTATATTTTTGTCAACCTTGATTAATTTCTGAGTACAGATCACTGTAAAAATTATGAATCGGTCAATGAGTGCATGGAAAAAAAAATTAAGTTATGGACTGTGGAAGAGATGTATGCAACCAGAATGAACACTCATCTTGAACTAATGATACCACCTAGCACCTGTCCCCATTGTAAATGCATCTAAGAGCGGTGTCAATAGGGAGTAGCATAGATTTGTATTTTTTTTTCTGCAGCACGCAGTATAAGGCAATAATATCTGGCTGGATCGGTGTAATACGCTATTCAAACTGCAATAGCTCACCTGTAAACAAATTTCAGATAAGAGAGGTAATATTTTAGAATATAGAATCTATTTGAAATGGCGTTTCCATTATTAAGGAGTTGGTCTCCTATACTGTTATTGCGTATGCAGCAAGTTCAAGGGCTGCCAAAGATTAGGACGCACTACAATACACATTTGAAGAAACGTAGTGGAGGGTCTCAGTTAAAAATGTATTTTCTATAATTAAGGAGTGGGTCTCCTAGACTGGTAATGCCCATGCACTAAGTGCATGGGCTGAAAAACAATGACCCCCGGGGGGTATACATATATACAGGGTGGGCTATTTATTTGGATACACCTAAATTAAATGGGAATGGTTGGTGATATCAACTTCCTATTTGTGGCACATTAGTATATGGGAGGGGGAAAACTTTTCCAGATGGGTGGTGACCCCATGGTGGCCATTTTGAAGTCAGACATTTTGGATCCAACTTTATTTTTTTCAATGGGAAGAGGGTCATGTGACAAATCAAACTTATTGAGAATTTCATAAGAAAAACAATGGTGTGCTTGATTTTAACGTATCTTTATTCTTTCATGAGTTTTTTACAAGTTTATGACCACTTATATAATGTGTTCAAAGTGCTGCCCATTGTGTTGGATTGTCAATGGAACCCTCTTCTCCCACTCTTGACACACTGATAGCAACACCGCAGAAGAAATGATAGCACAGGTTTCCAATATCCATTGTTACATTTTTTCCAGTGCTGCTCCAGGTGTGCTGAGCGTCTGTGGAGAAAATCACTTTAAGCAGAAGACTTCATCCACTAATAGGTTCATGCTCAAAAAAATATAAATCTGCTCTCCATCTGGCTAAACAAGTCTACTTTACCACCCTCATCGCATCTCTAGCCAACAATCCTAAATGACTCTTTGAAACCTTCCACTCCCACCTGAGCCTAAAGTACAAACCCCCGTCATCACCAACCTAAGCGCTGACAATCTGGTCACTTATTTCCTACAAAAAATCAATCATATCTGTCAAGACATTTTTGCACAATCCTTTCAGAGTCTGGATCCCCTTCCCTGCTGCACTCAATTGAGTGACCAGACTCCTCACTTCTTCTCGCCCTACAACCTGCAACAGTGGCACTATTCCCTTACATCTCCTTCAGTCCCTTTCCCCAGCTATCACTACCCACCTAACTAAAATATTTAATATTTCTCTTTCTTCTGGTATCTTTCCCTCGTTATTCAAACATGCAATCATAACCCCTTTTCTTAAAAAGCCATCCCTATACCAGAATTGCGCCGCTAACCACAGACCGGTCTCTAATCTTCCTTTCATCTGTGAACTCCTAGAAAGCTTGGTCCACTCCTATTTTATCCACTGTCTGTCAGATAACACTCTTCTCGATCCTTTACAATCTGGTGTCCGCTCTTCACACTCTAATGAAACTGCCCTCACTAACTGATCTGCTAACAGCTAAATACAATTGCCACTACTCCCTGCTGTCTTTCCTGGATCTCACTGCCACATTTGACACTGGATCACCAGCTCCTCCTCACTATTCTCTGCTCTATAGGCCTCAAGGACACCTTTCTCTCCTCGGTCTTTCTCTTCTCAGACCATCCATGATGAACAGACGGTATGAATGTGGTGTGGGTAGTACCATCTGTAGCTCAGGAAACCAGCTCCTTTTCCTCGTCCTCCTCATTATCACGGAATCTGCATTAAGAGGAGATGAGGCTGGGCTGTGTGGCATCACCCTGTATAGTTCCTTGCTCCAATTCATCGTGCTCTGCCTGCAATGCCTCCTCTTTAATTGTGAGCAGCGAGTATTTCAACACACAGAGAAGTAGGATGGTGACTAGTGTTGAGCAAGCACTAAAATGCTCGGGTGCTCAAAGCTCGGGCCGAGCTCACCGTGATACTCGGGTGCTCGATCCGAGCAACGAGCCCAATGTTAGTCTATGGGAGACCGGAGCATTTTTGCGGCGGCACCCCCGGCAGTCTGTAGAAAGCCTAAAAAGTGCCCAAAACTATAGTGACAGTGCTCAAAAGACATGGGGACAGCATGGGCATCGCCCCAGGAAGCAGTTCTGACCCCCAGGTCACTGCTGTCACAACGTTGTCAGAGGTATAAAGCCACTTTTACGGGCTCACAATAAAACGTTCAAAAATGAACCTGAAACGGTTTTCCTGTGAAATATATTAAGGAACTTCCTTTCCAGGGTAAAGACTTGTGTGGCGCCCCTGAGGGTTCGGTCGCAACAGAGGTACTACACCTCACCTAGAGGTGTGGTGTCTCCCTTCTCTAAGGTAAGGAGGGAGTGCTGCATGGAACCCCAAACACCTGCATCCAACACTACACTACTCCAGGCTGTTATGATCTGCTACAAGCACTAAGGAAAGACAGGAGATCTGTCCCTACAATAGAACTGAGCTGGATCCCTACGATGTAACGGGGAACCTGATCCTGCGATCAGACCCGCTAAAGTCCTCGGCTAGTCTGAACGAAGACCTGTAGATGTGAGGAAGGGATCCCTACAAGAACTAGGGACTGGGAGAAAGATGGACACCTCCTAGCAGAAATTGTAGCAGTAATAAGACAAACAAACAACATAGAACATGGAGGTCCGAAGACCTAGCAAAACTGAGTGAGAAAGGTAACAGAGCACCAAGCTAGCTCAAGAGTAGAAATTACAATGAAATCCAGCAAGGCCAGAAGGGTGGAGCAGGATTAAATAGTCAAAAAAGGTCATGTGACCAGCGAGATAGAAAAAACCTAACAGGAGAGTTCTAACAGTATCCCCTCTTCTGAGAGGATCCTCCGGATCCCCTAGGCCCGGGCTTATCAGGAAACCTCCTGTGAAATGCTCTGACAAGTCTGGAAGCAGAAACATCATCCGCCCTCACCCATGAGTTATCCTCAGGTCTGAAAACCTTCCAAGCGATGAGATACTGCAAACTCCCTCTATACCATCTAGAATTTAGGATGCGGGAAATTTCATATTCCCCGTCCTCCACCACCGGAGGAACAGTGGCAGAGGCATCACCATCCGACACATCAGCTCTTTTCAACAGAGAAACATGAAACACCGGATTAATCTTCCAGGAGGTAGGAACCTAACAGCAGATTGGTTAACTATCTGAAGCACCATAAAGGGCCTTACAAACTTGGGACCCAATTTCTTAGAAGGAATCCTCAATCACAGATTCTTAGAGGACAACCAAACCATGTCACCAATAGCAAAGTAAACCACTTGCCGTTTCCTATCAAATTACCTCTTAGATTTTTTGTTAGCCTCCTGAAGATTACCATGCACATCCGTCCAAACTCTCTCCAAATCACCGGAAAAACTTTCCTCCTCAGGCATAGCGATACCAATTTGGAGAATGACCCAAAAGACGGATGTCTCCCAGAACAACAAAAAAAGCGAACACCCAGCAGAGGAGGATGTATGGTTGTTAAGAGCAAATTCAGCAAGTGGCAGAAACTCAGACCACCCCTCTTGATTGTCTGCCACAAAACAACGCAAGAACTGCTCATCATCCTGGTTCTTCCTTTCTGTCTGGCCATTAGACTCAGGATGATATCCGGATGAAAACGACAAATGAACTCCCAACCTGTCACAAAAGGCACGCCAAAAACAAGCCACGAACTGAGGTCCCTTATCAGAAACAATGTCGGTGGGAACGCCATGTAGTCTGACAATTTCCTTGACAAAGGCCTTAGCGAGTATCTTAGCGCAGGGCAGTTTGATGAAGTGAACCAAGTGACACATCTTGCTAAAACGGTCCACGACCACCCAGATGATTGTGAAACCCTCAGAGGGGGGAAGGTCAGAAATAAAGTCCATAGCCAGATGTGTCCAAGGTGCACTAGGAACCTCCAGAGGGCAAAGCAACCCCGCAGCAGGAGCATGCGAAGACTTAGATCTAGCACACACAGTACATTGACGCACCCGCTTAATGACTTCCTTCTGCCATCCAAGCCACCAAAAACTGCGACCCACAAGTCTCTTGGTCTCAGAAATTCCTGGATGACCTGCCAACCGAGACTCATGACACTCAACAAACAAATCCCTCCTAAAGGTCCTAGGCACAAAACGGAGTCCAAAGCAGCAATCACAACACCTTCTTGTAAAATGCTCTCCTCCTCCTCAGCACCGGCCATGGGAGAAAAGCTGCGAGACAAAGCATCAGCTTTCACATTCTTGGTACCCGGGATGTAAGTAACGGAAAAATTAAATCGCGAGAAAAAAAGTGCCCACCTAGCCTGACAGGCATTCAAGCGCTTGGCAGCATCAAGATAGATCAGATTTTTATGATCAGTGAAAACCTGAATGGGAAATTCAGCACCTTCCAAGAGATGACGCCAGTGTTCAAATGCGAGTTTAATAGCCAGCAATTCCCGATTACCAATATCGTAATTAAGATCAGTCTCAGAAAAATTTTTTGAAAAAAAGGCACAGGGATGTACTCCATCCTTGTTTTCCTGAGACAACACCGCACCGACCCCCACAGAAGAAGCATCAACCTCAACCAAAAACGGTTTAGTCACATCAGGCTGCATAAGGATGAGAGCAGAGCTGAACCTCTCCTTTAGAAACACAAAAGCTTCAATGGCCTCAGAAGTCCTCTGAACCGTATTAACACCTTTCCTGGTGAGATCGGTCAGTGGTTTGACAATAATAGAAAATTTTTTAATGAATTTTCTGTAATAATTGGCGAAACCCAAAAACCTCTGTATCGATTTCAAACCAATAGGCCTAGGCCATTCCTGCACAGCTTGAACTTTCACCGGATCCATCTCAAAACCTTCGCTGGAGATAATGTAGCTCAAAAAACTAATCCTCTGTACAGCGAACTCACATTACTCTAGCTTAGCAAAAAGTGAATTGTCAATTAATAACTGTAAAACCTCACGTACGCCCCACCAATGAAACTCCAGATCCGGCGAATAAATCAAAATGTCATCCAAATACACAACCACATTTTTGCTGATCAAAGGTCTAAGGATGTCATTAATAAGATTCTGAAAAAATGCTGGAGCATTGGTAAGACCAAAAGGCATAACCAGATTCTCAAAATGACCCACAGGAGTGTTAAAAGCAGTCTTCCATTCATCACCCTCCTTCATGCGCAACAAACTGTATGCCCCCCGGAGATCAATTTTAGAGAACCACTTGGCCCCCACTAACTGGTTAAACAAATCAGGAATCAATGGCAGTGGGTAAGGATTGCGTACAGTAATTTTATTAATCTCACGAAAGTCCAGACAAGGACGTAAACCGCCGTCCTTTTTTTTTAACAAAAAAAAATCCAACAGCCACAGGAGACCTGGAAGGCCTAATGTGACCGGTGGCCAAGCTTGTTTGTATGTATTCCTCCAAAGCCTTTCTCTCAGGAATAGTAAGATTAAATAAACGACTTTTAGGAAGAGTCGCTCCAGGGACAAATTCAATGGTACAATCAGAGTCTCTATGGGGAGGCAAAATTTGCGATTCCTTCTCTGAAAAAACTTTCCAAAAATCCTGAATAGGTACAGGTGATTCCTCTTTATCCACAGCAGCAATGCGCCCGTTACAACACTTGTCATAACACTTAGGGCTCCAGGACTTAATTTCATTGGTAGACCAATCCAGTACAGGATTGTGCAATTTTAACCAGGGTAACCCCAACACTACTGGTGAAGGCAAATTATTTAATACTACCAAATCCAAATTCTCATGGTGAATACCATTAATAGTGAGGGGAAATTCACAGACCTTGTGAGTAACACTCTTTAAGGGAGAGCCATCGACAGAAACCACGGCAATAGGGGATGACAAAGGTTTGGGTTTTAATTTAAGTTTTTCCAAGAATCCCCCATCAATCACATTCAGAGTAGAACCACAATCCACAAATACCCGAAATTCAATTAATTCTTCCTGAGCAGCAGTAGTAGCAGAAAGAAATACACCCTTAGTATTTAAACAGGCTATACGGGCGTAACTGACCTTTTCTTTTCTTTGTTCATACGAAGCACACAGTTCTTAATGAAATGGTCAGATCCACCGCAATAAAAGCACAAACCTTCAGAAAATCTGCGGTCTTTTTCCTTAGAGCGGGGTGACATCGCCCCAATCTCCATCGGCTCTCCAATGTCAGTACAGACCCTCTCAAGACTCGGAGCTAACATGGCAGAGGATTTACTCTCATTAACCCTTGCACGCAGTCTCCTGTCCACCCGTATAGCTAATTGCATTGCCTCCTGCAAGTTTCCAGGTGTAGGATAAGCAATCAGCAGATTCTTAACCCTTTCACCTAGCCCCGCAAGAAACAAACTTTTCAAAGCTGAATCGTTCCACCCCACCTGAGCAGACCACCGACGGAAGTGAGTACAATAATTTTCCACATTACCTGATCCCTGCCTCAAACGTCTTAATTCAGACTCAGCAGATGAGACACGATCAGGATCATCAGTCAACAACCCCAAAGCAGAAAAAAAACTATCCACTGATCTAAAACACGGATCACTAGGTTGGAGAGAAAAGGCCCATCCCTGAGGTTCTTTGCGCAAAAGTGACATTATGAACCCTATGCGCTGTGATTCATCACCAGAGGATCTGGGTCTCAAACGAAAATACAGCAAACAAGCATTTTTAAAGGAAAAAAAATCTTGTTGTTCAGGAAAAAATAAATCAGGCAATCATTCCTTTGGCTCCACAAAATGCGATCCAGAATAGTTACTCACATGTTGTTGGAGCTCGGCCACCTACAGAGAGAGTCCCTGCAGGCGTTGAGCCAAATCCTGAACCGACACCATGATGGAAACTGGAAGTCTTTCCTTAGAGAAATTTTTGGGCTGGACATACTGTTATGATCTGCTGCAAGCACTAAGGAAAGACAGGAGATCTGTCCCTACAATAGAACTGAGCTGGATCCCTATGATGTAACGGGGAACCTGATCCTGCGATCAGACCCGCTAAAGTCCGCGGCTAGTCTGAACGAAGACCTATAGATGTGAGGAAGGGATCCCTACAAGAACTAGGGACTGGGAGAAAGATGGACACCTCCTAGCAGAAATTGTAGCAGTAATAAGACAAACAAACAACATAGAACATGGAGGTCCGAAGACCTAGTAAAACTGACTGAGAAAGGTAATGGAGCACCAAGCTAGCTCAAGAGTAGAAATTACAATGAAGTCCAGCAAGGCCAGAAGGGCGGAGCAGGATTAAATAGGCAAAAAAGGTCATGTGACCAGCAAGATAGAAAAAACCTAACAGGAGAGTTCTAACACAGGCCAGCTGGAGGGGCAAGACGCAATGTATGCTTCTCCTGAGCCCTGACCCTGGCTGGAGTGGGGGGAACCCAAACGCAGGGGGAACTAGTAGTGGGTATGGGTGCAGGAAGTAGTTTAGGGGAGCACTCATACAGTAGATATAAAAAAGGAAGACATCTTAGAAAGAGTAGGAGAGTGTGGTTGAGCAGGAACAGTTCGCAGGAACAGTCTGAAAGCAGAGTCTCTGTAGGAGCTCTGCTCCACAAGGGCCTAGGACAGAGGCCCAGGAGGGGAGCAGGAATTAAGCTCCGTTCTGCAGAAGGTATCCTAGGGGGTACGGCAAGGACAGGCGGCACCCATACACCCCGAACCTGCCAGGTGTCAGGAGGATCTAGGCCGCAAGAAGGGGACCGGCCCCTGGCCCAGTGGTGCAGCTTCAAGCCTCGGCTGGAAAAACCGGAGGCTTCTGGCTTCTATAGCCGAAAGCCAAACCCTCACTTCTACCCAAGTAAGGTCAAGCAGGTTTGTGCAACTCCGACGGACAGGGGGTACCTCCGAGCACTCGAACAGGATTCACAGTGGGAAGCGCAGGGCAGGAGGGAGTAAGACCCAGCATGAAGTCGGTCTAGAGAGGCACATAAGAAAGTGGGGTTCTGCCAGGTACACCCGACCTGCCTGAGGAAGGACTGGACCCCTGCCCAGTGAACACAGTGTGACGCGGGAGGCTTGCACCAGTACAGTGTACCTGTGGACTGTCTAAGAACTGTGAGTAAATCTTGGATGACTCCACTGTACTGCCTCCGTACCTTTCTTTTGCCGGTGCCATTTCCCTCCCAGCACTACAACGCCCAGCGCACCTACATTTATCTACACTGCCAAGAGGCCTGCTCCACCTGTGGGGAGCCGCTCCATGT
Organism: Phyllobates terribilis; assembly: GCF_046119375.1. Lineage (NCBI taxonomy): Eukaryota > Metazoa > Chordata > Amphibia > Anura > Dendrobatidae > Phyllobates > Phyllobates terribilis. Next base: position 342,736,131 of record NW_027362769.1, on the reverse strand, counting down.
CAAGCTGCCCTATTATCTGCCCCAGAGGACTGTTGCAGTGCTGGTGATCCTCACCAGACACCACAGGTGGCGTTACGACAAATCCCCTATAAATATCCCCTTTTTGCACTGACCGCCCTGGGTCATGGAAAGGGCCAGCCACCGTGATATCCCCTGCAAGCAGCCAGAGGCCCGGCTGCCGAGAACCCCACAAACCCTGGGGGCGACTCACTTGTGTATAAGGTAAAATAAATAACCAAAAACAAAAATACTACTCCACACCTTGGGCTATGTTCACAAGTAGCATTTTTTATGCATTTTAGCACTTTTGTATTGCTTTCAACCGTGACAAATGCATTCACCGGTAAATGTCATTTTAACATTTTACAATCTTATCTGGCCATGTGCTGTGTGACACATGCATACAGTGCTGAAAAGACATGGGAAAAGCATGGGGAAGACCCCTGGAAGCATCTCTGACACCCAGGTCACTGCCTAAAAGTGAGCCCATCAGAAGTGATCCTTGCAGAACTATCCCCGTGCAAGTCCTTGTACCAGGGCAGTGTTCAATTGTACCTCCCACATTCCATGCAATGTAAGTGCAAGTATTCAGCCTGCCACCCACCCACCCCCAGGCTGCAATACCATACTGCTAGCTTGCACTTGAAATGGGGCCTTTTAGTTTGGAGGAGGCCGAAGCTGGCCACTACCTCATGGCTGCTTTGGCATTGAGGTATCCATACTCAGTCACCAGCCGCTCAGCGGCCGGGTATCCACGCTCGGTCCCCAGCCACCAGGGGATGGCCGGGTGTCCATACTCGGCTCCCAGCCTCCCCATGGCCGGGTGTCCACACACGGTCCCCAGCCACCTGGGGTTGGCCGGGTGTCCATAAACGGTCCCCAGCCACCCCTATTTCTCCTTGGAAGTTCCCCCCACACTTTTCTTAGCTGGCCTGCTTTAGGGCAGCATTGGACGAGCCCACCAGAGAACCAGACTCCTCCGGTGGGCCCTGGCATCTCCATCAGGGGAGTTGAGAGTGCCAAGGTGAGGAGCATGATGATGATGATAGAAGTTAGCATCTGCTTTGTTTTCTTGGAATGCAAGTACATGTATGTAGTAGCGACTAGGCCTGAGGTGGTCAGCGTTTTGGCGCATATCCTAACTCCTCCTAGGATTGCTGGATGTTTTCCTGCTACTATCCCAGTTCTATGACTCCCGTTAAAACAAATCTACAGGTGATGAATGATGGATGAGGTGGTGGCAAAGGAGAAAGAGCAGGAGGAATAGGGACCATTCACATCAATATCAGGCCAGTCAACCACACATGTCTTGTAGGATATGTTTCTGTACCAAAAAGAGCTCTTCGGCTACATAGTTATAGGGCATGCAGTGAGTGAAATGCCTACCAAAAATTTCTAGCCACTCCAATGCCCCTTGGAAGTGACATGGAGGTCAGAGGGCCTTAACTAATGCTTTTTTCCATTTATAGCAACTGGGTCTCCTGTGCACTGTTGGCCTAAGCAGTGAGTGGAAGGTTTTCCAAAAATTATGAGGAACTGCAATGCCCCTTAAAACAGACGTGGATTACAGCATACTAAAAACCTTCTACCCATTATTGGGGAGTGGGTCTCCCTTAGCGTTCGCCTATGCATTGAAAAGCAAAAGCTGACTAAAATTAGGAGGAAATGCAATGCCCGTTGGAAGAATGGTGGAGGTCGCAGTGGAATAAAAAGAGAATAGCAATGCCCCTTGGAAAAGTGGTGGCGGTCGCAGTAGCTTAACAAGACGGTTTTAATGCCCCTTGGAAGAGACGTGGAGGTCGCAGTGGAATAAAAAGACAATGTCAATGCCCGTGGGAAAAGTGGTGGAGGTTGCAGTAGCTTAACAAGACGATATTAATGCCCTGGGAAAAGTGGTGTAGATCCAGTAGCTTAACAGGATGGTTTTAATGCCCCTTGGAAAAATGGTGGAGGTCATAGTTGAATAAAAAGACAATATCAATGCCCCTTGTAAAAGTGGTGGAGGTCGCAGTAGCTTAACAAGACGGTTTTAATGCCCCTGGTAAAAGTGGTGGAGGTCACAATAGCTTAACAAGATGGTTTTAATGCCCCTGGGAAAAGTGGTGGAGGTCGCATTAGCTTAACAAGACGGTTTTAATGCCCCTGGGAAAAGTGGTGGAGGTCGCAGTAGCTTAACAAGACGTTTTTAATTACCATTTGAAGAATGGTGGAGATCGCAGTAGCTTAACAAGATGGGTTTAATGACCCTGGGAGAAGTGGTGGAGGTCGCAGTAGCTTAACAAGATGGTTTTAATGCCCCTTGGAAGAATGGTGGAGGTCGCAGTAGCTTAACAAGACGATTTTAATGCCCCTTGGAAGAATGGTGGAGGTCGCAGTAGCTTAACAAGACGGTTTTAAAGCCCCTGGGAAAAGTAGTGGAGGTCGCAGTAGCTTAACAAGACGGTTTTAATGCCCCTTGGAAGAATGGTGGAGGTCGCAGTAGATTAACAAGATGGTTTTAATGCCCCTTGGAAGAATGGTGGCGGCCGCAGTAGCTTAACAAGACGGTTTTAATGCCCCTTGGTAGAGATATGGAGGTTGCAATGGAATAAAAAGACAATATCAATGCCCCTTGAAAAAGTGGTGGAGGTCGCAGTAGCTTAACAACACGATTTTAATGCCCCTGGGAATAGTAGTGGATGTTGCAGTAGCTTAAAAAGACGGTTTTAATGCCCCTTGGAAGAATGGTGGAGGTCGCAGTGGAATAAAAAGACAATATCAATGCCCCTTGAAAAAGTGGTGGAGGTGGCAGTAGCTTACCAACACAGTTTTAATGCCCCTTGGAAGAATGGTGGAGGTCGCAGTAGCTTAAAATGACGGTTTTAATGCCCCTGGGAAAAGTGGTGGAGGTCGCAGTAGCTTAACAAGATGGTTTGAATGCCCCTTGGAAGAGACGTGGAGATCGCAGTGGAATAAAAAGACGGTTTTAATGCCTCTTGAAAGAGACGTGGAGGTTGCAGTGGAATAAAAAGACAATATCAATGCCCCTTGAAAAAGTGGTGGAAGTCGCAGTAGCTTAACAAGACGGTTTTAATGCCCCTGGGAAAAGTAGTGGAGGTCGCAGTAGCTTAACAAAACAGTTTTAATGCCCCTTGGAAGAATGGTGGAGGTCGCAGTGGAATAAAAAGACAATATCAATGCCCCTTGAAAAAGTGGTGGAGGTCGCAGTAGCTTAACAAGACGGTTTTAATGCCCCTTGGAAGAGACGTGGAGGTCGCAGTGGAATAAAAAGATGGTTTTAATGCCCCTTGAAAGAGACGTGGAGGTCGCAGTGGAATAAAAAGAAAATATCAATGCCCCTGGGAAAAGTGGTGGAGGTAGCAGTAGCTTAACAAGACAGTTTTCATACCCCTTACAAGAGCCATGCAGTACAGCATATTAAAAACATTATTTCCATTATTGGGGAGTCGGTCTCCCATAGTCTTTGCCTATGACTTCGAAGCAAAAGCTGCCAATAATTAGGACGGAGGAACTTGCAATGCTGGCAATACGGACCACAGTCTCCCTGCTGGTATAGTGGTGGTGGAGACTGAGGATAAGGAGTAGAGCAAAATACAGCCAAAATGAGGAAGCGTATAACCATGTGTGGGTGTGAAGCGGTGCATGGAAATACACCTCCCAAAATAACACAGTGGATTTGACTTTATGTTACTCTGCTGTCATTTTTGTGGTGATGAGAAGTCTGGCCTATTCCAGCCCTTGTTCATTTTGATAAGGGTCAGCTTGTCAGCATTGTCAGTTGACAAGTAGTGTTGAGCCACCCCCGTAGTGTTCGAGATCGGTTCAGTTCGTCGAACACCCGTGTGTTCACCGAACTGTTCGTCGAACACCTTCGAACACCACTAAAACCAATGGCAGGCAAACAAAAACACATAGAAACACATAGAAAACACCTTCAAAGGTGTCCAAAAGCTGACAAACTGCTCAGAAGAGATAACTAACACATGTAAAAGTGGCAAGTACATATAGTCATGCGAAAAGAAAAGAGGTGGAGGAGTAAAAGGAGGGGGAGACACAGATATAGGCATGTCATGCCCTTCTAAAATCCAAAAAGTGAGAAGCCGACACGGCCAGTCCACTCCTGCCCTTGCCACCTTCGTGTCGCCGGGTTTGTGCCAGAGCCGCGGTGAACCCTGATGTCCAGCCCCCCTCTCCCAATACTGGTGCCTGTCCGCTGGTGGGTCGAGCGAGCCCCCCTGTGGTGGAGGCAGCTCTAAGCTTTTTAATTTAAATTGTCTCTCTAATTTGAATGAATACACTTTAAATCCATTTACAAGGATCTATTGGAGGGCAAGTCTCATGCCAGCAGCTGCGTAATTCCAGCTCCAGTAGCGTCCACTAAAGCTGCTGCAGTTAAAAAGCTTTTATAAGGATCGAGCTTGGCTGTCCACTGCAAGGCATCCTACTGCCAGTCCCAGCCCATATGCCTTGGGGTGCCTCCTGATGCTCTTCACTAAGTATCTCGTGGTCCCGAAGCATTTCCTTTGAAAAAATTAAGTGTCCAAACTACAGGTGGTGTAGCTTGCTTAACAGCCGCGATAATCTGCTGACTAGCAGACACTGCTACTAGGCACAAAGTATTTCCTGGGCTATATGCAGTTAAAAATTTGTAATTAGACACTATCCTTGGATGCTGAGAAAGCATTCCATAGAGTCTCCTGGCACGCCATATATTATTCTCTTAAAAAGCATGGGGTAGGGGTCTAGGGGACCCTTTTATAGCCAAAATCACGGCCCTGTATCGCAATATGTCACCTAGACTGAAGATAAATGGAACTGTAGCACCCTGAGGGCTCGGTTGCTACAGAGGTATTGCACCTCACCCAGAGGTGTGATATCTCACTCTCAGGTAAGGATGGAGTGTGGATCAGGACCCGACACCTGCATGCATTACACCACATTGCCGTGGGGCAGGGCGACCAATATGCCCCTGAGATGGGCACGACAGTCCCTGTCCCTGGCTGGAGTGGGGGGAGGGAACACTGAGGAAGGGGAACCCTGTAGTGCAGGAGCAGGGAGGAAGCAGTTCCTGGGTGCATTGAGAAGGGAGTATAAAAGGTGGGCACCATCTTAGTTCAGTGCAGAGAAGTCTGAGCAGAAGTGACAGGGAGCAGGGGCTCTGCATGAGCTCTGCTCCGGAGGCGGGCCTAGTAACAGAGGCCCAGGCCTGGAAGAGGGAGAAGGAAGGAAGATGAGCGGAGAAGGCTCCAGGAATGAGGAACGAAGGGATCCCAGGGGTGCGGACGGGCGAGTCGCCACCGCACACCCGAATCCACCTGCGTGGAGGGGGCAGGCCAAAGGGGGAGACCGGTCCCCGAAACTAGTGGAGGCAGGAAACGACCCTCAGCTAGAAACCAGAGGCTGTGACATTTTATGTGGCGCAGCCCCTCGCTACAACCGCTAGGAAGGCACCACATAGGGTCAGGGAAACTGGCGCCAAGTTTACCAAGAGGAGGCCCGAGGCAGCCGGACAGAAGGGTTGGTAAGAAAGGCCAGACAAAGGACACACAAAGGGGGTCCTGTGAAGCGCTCCAAAGTTATCTGGGAGTTGTCTGAGCCCCTCACCTGGTGAGCACAGTACGACGTGAGCAGCCGTTACCTGCAGACGTGGTCTGGATAATAAGAACTGTGAGTAAAGGCCCTGGACTGCATCACTGACTCCGTGTCGTTACTGCTGCTGCCCTGCACCATCACACCCATCCTCCGCATACACTGCCCTGAGGCTATACTCCTCCCATGGGGAGTTATGCTACGCTCTGCTGCACCCACAACACCAGCCTCAGCGGTCTGCCCTGTAGCGGCGGTTCACTCTGACCGCAATTCACGGGTGGTGTAGTCGGACATTTAAACATAAAAACCACATAATTAATTCCGCCACTGGTTTGACCGCCTTGAGCCATGGAACCGGGTCGCCGCCACGGAGACTACAACCACCAGCATCCACCAAAAAGGGTCCGGCTCCGGGTGTCCCAAGGCCCAGGGGGTGCATCAGAACACTTTCATCACCTTTCATAATCACCAATGGGACAAAGCAGGGATGTCCTCTGTCCCCTCTCTTATATATCCTAGTGACGGAGCACCTGCTCTCATCAATTCGCCATAACCCCAATATTAGGTGGATTGAGGTGGGAGGCACCGAGTACAAGTGCTCTCTATTTGCTGATGATGTCCTAGTATATATCACTCAATCACATATATCCATCCATGCTGTTATGGCTGAAATAGATCACTTTGTTACATGGTCAAATTTTAAAATCAATGCAGCGAAGTCTGAGGCCCTCGATGTCTCCCTCCCCAAATCCATACAGGATTCCATCCAGTCCAACTTTCCCTTTGCCTGGCCCTCACAGGGTATCAAATACTTAGGAATTCCTATTCATAGAGACCTCTCCCGTCTATGTTATCTTAATTTTGGGCCCTTTATTGAACAACTCCATACAGACCACGGTTGGCAAGTTAGAACTGTAAGATTCACTACGTGAACCACTGGTGTTTTGTGGAAAAGCACATGTACACTGTGTTCCAAATTATTATGCAAAAAGTGTTTAGGAGTGATAAGGGAAGAACTTGTTTGTCAGTTAAACTCATTGATGGTAATGTGTGTCAGGGCTCTTTATATCACTGTAAGCAATTGCAGACACCTGTGCTAATTAGTTTGGCAGGTGTGTCCAATGAAAGGCAAGACTACTTAAGAAGGCTGTCCCACATTATTAAGCAGCCTACATTTTCTGCCAAAATGGGAAAGAAAAAGGATGTGTCGGCTGCTGAGAAGCAACAAATTGTGGAGTGTTTAGGTCAAGGCATGACTACAATCAACATTGTGCGATGATCAGGATGAAGTGTCTTGGCAATCAAGAAGTATGTACAGTGCCTACAAGTAGTATTCAACCCCCTGCAGATTTAGCTGGTTTGATAAGATGCAAATAAGTTAGAGCCTTCAAACTGCAAACGAGAGTAGGATTTATGAACAGAAGCATAAATCTTACAAACCAAAATGTTATGTTGCTCAGTTGAATTTTATTAAATTTTAAACATAAAAGTGTGGGTCAATTATTATACAACCCCTATGTTTAATATTTAGTGGAATAACCCTTGTTTGCAATTACAGCTAATAATCGTCTTTTATAAGACCTGATCAGGCCGGCACAGGTCTGTGGAGTTATCTTGGCCCACTCCTCCATGCAGATCTTCTCCAAGTTATCTAGGTTCTTTGGGTGTCTCATGTGGACTTTATTCTTGAGCTCCTTCCACAAGTTTTCAATTGGGTTAAGGTCAGGAGACTGACTAGGCCACTCCAACACCTTGACTTTTTCCCTCTTGAGCCAGGCCTTGGTTTTCTTGGCTGTGTGCTTTGGGTCGTTGTCTTGTTGGAAGATGAAATTACGACCCATCTTAAGATCCTTGATGGAGGAGCGGAGGTTCTTGGCCAAAATCTCCAGGTAGGCCGTGCTATCCATCTTCCCATGGATGCAGACCAGATGGCCAGGCCCCTTGGCTGAGAAACAGCCCCACAGCATGATGCTGCCACCACCATGCTTGACTGTAGGGATGGTATTATTGGGGTCGTATGCAGTGCCATCCAGTCTCCAAACGTCACGTGTGTGGTTGGCACCAAAGATCTCGATCTTGGTCTCATCAGACCATAGAACCTTGAACCAGTCTGTCTCAGAGTCCTCCAAGTGATCATGAGCAAACTATAGACGAGCCTTGACATGACGCTTTGAAAGTAAAGGTACCTTACGGGCTCGTCTGGAACGGAGACCATTGCGGTGGAGTACGTTACTTATGGTATTGACTGAAACCAATGTCCCCACTGCCATGAGATCTTCCCGGAGCTCCTTCCTTGTTGTCCTTGGGTTAGCCTTGACTCTTCGGACAAGCCTGGCCTCGGCACGGGAGGACACTTTCAAAGGCTGTCCAGGCCGTGGAAGGCTAACAGTAGTTCCATAAGCCTTCCACTTACGGATGATGCTCCCAACAGTGGAGACAGGTAGGCCCAACTCCTTGGAAAGGGTTTTGTACCCCTTGCCAGCCTTGTGACCTTCCACGATCTTGTCTCTGATGGCCTTGGAATGCTCCTTTGTCTTTCCCATGTTGACCATGTCTGAGTGCTGTTCACAAGTTTGGGGAGGGTCTTAAATAGTCAGAAAAGGCTGGCAAAAGAGATCTTTAATCCACACATGTGAAGCTCATTAATCTTGGTGCCTGAACTACTTCTTAATACTTTAGGGGGACCAAACATAATTCTTGTGGTTTGAGGGGTTGAATAATAAATGACACTCTGAATTAACTTTTAACGTTTTAAAAAACAGAGAAAAAAAAAAACAAAAACAATATTTGCTGCAGTGCATTTCCCACTTCCAGGCTGATCTACAGTACAAATGTCACAATGCCAAGTTAATTCTGCATGTGTCAACCAGCTAAATCTGCAGGGGGTTGAATACTACTTGTAGGCACTGTAGCTGATTTACAGTACACATGTGTGCGTGCTGATAAGGCAAATTGAGGACTCTTTCCTACAGGCAATTACGTCAGGTTAAAAGAGCAGCGGCAAAAAAGCCTTGTCACAGCAGCAGACAAGTTTTTGAAGCTGCTGGTGCCTCCAACGTCCCCCGAACAACAAGATGCAGGGTCCTTCAGAGGTTTGCAGCTGTGCATACGCCATCCTGTCGACCTCCTCTATCCACTTCACACAAGCAGAAACGGCTCCAGTGGGCCAAACATTACATGAAGACTGATTTCAAAACTATTTTGTTCACGGATGAGTGCCGTGCAACACTCGATGGTCCAGATGGATGGAGTGGAGGATGGCTGGTTGATGAACACCCCACGCAAACATGGCTACAGCGCCAACAAGGAGGAGGTGGAGTAATGTTTTGGGCTGGAATCATGGGGAGAGAGATTGTCGGCCCCTTTAGGATCCCTGAAGGGGTAAAGATGAACTCCATAATGTATCTGGAGTTTCTCAAACAGCACTTCCTGCCTTGGTTCAAGAAGAAGAACCGTGTATTCCACAGCAAGATCATTTTTATGCATGATAATGCACCATCTCATGCTGCACATAAAACATCTGCATCTCTGGCTGATATGGGCATAAAAGGGGACAAACTTATGGTGTGACCCCCATGCTCCCCTGACCTCTACCCCATTCAGAACCTCTGGAGCATCATCAAAAGGAGTGTCTATGATGGCGGGAGGCAGATCACATCTAAGCAACAGCTCTGGGAGGGTATTCTGTCCTCATGCAAAACAATTAAAGCAGAAACCATCCAAAACCTGACAAATTCAATGGACGAGAGAGTTCAAATGCTCCTTTCGAACAAGGGGTCCTATGTGAAAATGTAACATCACCTAGAATAAAGTTTTGAGTTGAAAACTGTTTGATTTCAGTTTCTAATAACCTGCTAATGCTTATAATTTCAAAAATGACCATTTTTTTGGTCTTTATTAAAATGAAAAGGTTGATCGAAAAGTTTAAGGGATCTAAGAGTGTGGCAACCCAGTAGTCAGGATTACTTCGAATTCTGACAATATGAGGGTCATGTTGCAGCTAGTGCAGCAAGAAGGCACTTATGTGTCTTGCGCATCTCGGAGCCCCAAAATTATTTTCCGGGCTAGATGCAGCTAAAAATTATTATTAATTTTAAATCTGGTGGAGCTTAGTATAGATGGCCTAATAGAATCAGTACTGCACAGTGCTACAAAGCCCAATTTATTCTCCAGCAAAGATACAGATAAACATGATTAGTAATTTTAAATCTGGTGGAGCTTAGTATAGATGGCCTAATAGAATCAGTGCTGCACACTGCTACAAAGCCCAAATTATTTTCCAGCCAAGATACAGATAAACATGATTAGTAATTTTAAATCTGGTGGAGCTTAGTATAGATGGCCTAATAGAATCAGTACTGCACACTGCTACAAAGCCCAAATTATTTTCCAGCCAAGATACAAATAAACATGATTAGTAATTTTAAATCTGGTGGAGCTTAGTATAGATGGCCTAATAGAATCAGTGCTGCACACTGCTACAAAGCCCAAATTATTTTCCAGCCAATGTACAGATAAACATGATTAGTAATTTTAAATCTGGTGGAGCTTAGTATAGATGGCCTAATAGAATCAGTACTGCACACTGCTACAAAGCCCAAATTATTTTCCAGCCAAGATACAAATAAACATGATTAGTAATTTTAAATTTGGTGGAGCTTAGTATAGATGGCCTAATAGAATCAGTGCTGCACACTGCTACAAAGCCCAAATTATTTTCCAGCCAATGTACAGATAAACATGATTAGTAATTTTAAATCTGGTGGAGCTTAGTATAGATGGCCTAATAGAATCAGTGCTGCACACTGCTACAAAGCCCAAATTATTTTCCAGCCAAGGTACAGATAAACATGATTAGTAATTTTAAATCTGGTGGAGCTTAGTATAGATGGCCAAATAGAATCAGTACTGCACACTGCTACAAAGCCCAAATTATTTTCCAGCCAAGATACAGATAAACATGATTAGTAATTTTAAATCTGGTGGAGCTTAGTATAGATGGCCTAATAGAATCAGTGCTGTACACTGCTACAAAGCGCAAATTATTTTCCAGCCAAGGTACAGATAAACATGATTAGTAATTTTAAATCTGGTGGAGCTTAGTATAGATGGCCTAATAGAATCAGTACTGCACACTGCTACAAAGCCCAAATTATTTTCCAGCCAAGATACAGATAAACATGATTAGTAATTTTAAATCTGGTGGAGCTTAGTATAGATGGCCTAATAAAATCAGTACTGCACACTGCTACAAAGCCCAAATTATTTTCCAGCCAAGATACAGATAAACATGATTAGTAATTTTAAATCTGGAGGAGCTTAGTATAGATAGCCTAATAGAATCAGTACTGCACACTGCTACGAAGCCCAAATTATTTTCCAGCCAAGATACAGATAAACATGATTAGTAATTTTAAATCTGGTGGAGCTTAGTATAGATGGCCTAATAGAATCAGTGCTGCACACTGCTACAAAGCCCAAATAATTTTCCAGCCAAGATACAGATAAACATGATTAGTAATTTGAAAGCTTAAAATGGTTAGTGAGATGATTTTAACCAATCATCAGGCTTTAACTCTCCCCAAGATGACACAGGGGTAGAAAAGTCATTTTGGATCCATGATTTGTTCATCTTTATGAACGTGAGTCTGTCTACATTATCAGTGGAGAGCCGCGTGCCCTTATCTGTCAGCACACCACCAGCAGCGCTGAACACACTTTCAGATAGAACGCTGGCTGCGGGGCATGACAAGATCTCCAAAGCGTAAGTGGCTAACTCTGGCAATTTATCCAGATTGGAAGCCCAAAAAGAGCAAGGGTCCAGTGACACAGTCATGGCTTCAATGTTTACTTGGAGATACTCCTGTACCATCGTCTTTAGGGGTTGACTATGTGTCAGATTTCTTGTCTCCTGTGGCCTTGCAAAGGATGGGATAAAAAAGTGGTGATATGATTCCGCGAAATTGATGTTACCAGCAGATACTGTGTTTCTGTTACGGTTTGAGTGCTGAACACTCGACGGTCCCACGGTTGGCAAGTTGGAACTGTGAGATTCACTACGTGCACCACTGGTGTTTTGTGGAAAAGCACAAGTAAGATTCTGCAACAGCCTCTGCTGATACTCCTGCATGCGTGCAGGAATAATTTCTGCAAATTTACTTTTGTACCGGGGATCTAACAGTGTGGCAACCCAGTAGTCAGGATTATTTCTAATTCTCACAATTCGAGGGTCATGTTGCAGGTAGTGCAGCAAGAAGGCACTCATGTGTGTTGCGCATCCAGGAGCACAAAGACCCTGTTGTGTTGGTGGCGAGGTAACAATCATGCTTCCTTCCTCTGTCCTCTCCCCCCAACCTCGCACAACAGAAATGTGATCAAGGTCTCCCTCATCTGATGAGTCTTCCATCAGTTCGTCCTCCACTTATTTCTGGGCTCCTGCACCTTCCTCACTAGTTTGGCTGCTACCATGCGCCCTGGTAAAACCATATCCCCCACCCTCACATTCCTGCCGCCTTGGTGCTGCCGACCGTCTGGACCTTGCAGATGTTAGCCCTTCCGCATACAACTCCTCCTCTACTTCCTCCACCTCCTCTTGTGCCACCACCTGACTCCGAATTCTGTTTAACATGTGCTCCAGCATGTAAATCACCGGAATAGTCATGCTGATAATGGCATCGTCAGCACTAAACATCTTCGTCGCCATTTCAAAACTGTGCAGAAGGGTGCATAGGTGCCTGATCTGAGACCACTCCTCCAGCGTGATTTGCCCCACCTCTGTATCTCGTTGGCCCAGGCTATACATCAGAACGTATTGCACCAGGGCTTGTCGGTGCTGCCACAGTCGCTGCAACATGTGCAGAGTTGAATTCCACCGGGTAGGCACATCGCATTTTAGCCGGTGAAGTGGCAGGCCCAACGACTTCTGTAGAGATGTAAGTTGCTGAGCTGCGGGATGCGAATGGCGGAAGTGAGCACACAGCGACCGTGCCCTCTGCAGAAGGCCATCTAGTCCGGGATAGTGGGCTAAAAATTGCTGGACAACCAGGTTCAACACGTGAGCCATACAAGGCACGTGTGTGATATTGCCCCGGCGAAGGGCCGCACCCAGGTTTGCAACATTGTCGCACACGGTCTTCCCTGGTTTCAGGTCCAGTGGAGACAACCATTCATGAAATTGGTTCTCCAGAGCTGACCACAACTCCTCAGCTGTGTGACTCACATTTCCCAGACATTTCAAAGTAAAAACCGCCTGATGACGTTGAGCCCTACTGCCAGCATAGTAAGGAGGTGTGCAGGATCCCTTCTGCGCAGTTAGAAAGCTTGTGGCATGACCAGACAGGCTTTGGGTGCAGGTGGAGGACCGAGAGGAGGTTGAGGAGGCAGAAGCAGTGGAGGAACTTTGAGATAAAGAGGATTGACACACAACTCGTGGGGACGGCAAGACTTGGACAGCAGCCCCTTGTCCTGCTGTCACCATAGTTACCCAGTGCCCAGTAAGCGACATCTAACGTCCCTGTCCATGCCTACTCGTCCAAGTGTCTGTGGTGAAATGCACCCTGTCACACACAGAGTTTCTCAAAGAAGCGGTGATGTTGTGTGCGACATGCTGGTGGAGCGCAGGCACACCTTTCTTTGAGAAGTAGTGCCAACTGGGCATCTGGTACTGGGACACTGCGACGGACATAATGTCTCGAAAATCCTCTGTGTCCACCAGGCGGAAAGGCAGCATTTCTGTAGCCAAGAGCTTGCAGATGGTGAAATTCAACCTCTTAGCTTTCTCATGTCTAGGAGGAAATGGTCTTTTACTTGTCCACATCTGAGGGACCGAGGGCTGGCTATTGTGCTTAGACGGGGTTGATAAGGGTGTCCCCGGCAAACTGCCGGTCTGTGAGGAAGATGCAGGCGGACATGTTAGGTTGCCTTGATCCAAAGGTGGTGCTATCGATGTCGGACAGCGCTTAACACCAGCTGGTGTTACCACCTCCAAAGAAAATGATAACCTGCCAATCAAGCTGGCTGTTGCGGGTAAAGAGGTGGCAGGTCTGCGCCCCAAAACAGGTGTGACTGCTGCCCCCCCAGTCACAGAGGATGAAGAGGCCGCGGATGCACAAGATATGGCAGACAGTGGTTGGCCCGGCCGGCTAGGCCACATTGTAGTACACTGAGCTTCCCACTGCAACTTATGCTTCATGTCCATGTGCCGGTTCATGCATGAAGTACTCAAACTATGTATTTTTTGGCCTCTACTTAGCTTTTGCTGACAAATGTTACAGATAACACGAGTTGGGTCATCTTTATCGATCTGAAAAAATGCCCAGGCTATGCAAGGCTTAGCACCCATGCGACCTGAAGAGCCACCACGACTTGTGGTGAGAGGCAGAGTTGTGTTTGAGGATGCAGTTGTTGACGTGTTTCCAGTACTACGTCTCTGTCCAGGAAGGCGCAACCTGACCTCGTCGTCACTAGCAATCTCCTCCACCTCCTCTGCTGACCTCATCTCTTGTCTGACTGTGGGTTGACAGTAAGTGGTATCTCCAACCTCATCATCATCACCCTGTGCATTATCACACCCGTCGTCCTCAGAGCCAACCTGTTCCTGCCCTGACAAAAAACTAAAGTTGTCGCTCCAATCAGGTATTTGAGTCTCATCATTGTCTTCCTCATTGTCTCCACCAACAGGAGTTACAATTTGGGAATGAGGGTCTACATTATGGTCAGAACCTTCAGCGTCTGGTCCTGGATACGACTGATAAAAATTCTGGGCATCAGTGCAGGTCATTTCCTCGTCTGGATTCACAGAAGCTCTGGAGACGACCTCTGATTCCCAGGCTATAGTATGAGTAAACAGCTCTGCAGACTCAACCATCTGTTCTACCTCATACTCAGACGGGCAGCTGGAGATTTGGGAGCTGTGAGGAAGCAAGTGCGATTGGGGTGACACCTTTGAGGACTGGAGTATTTGTGATGTTGAAGTTGATGTGGAGGAGAGCCCACTTAAAGGAGCACTTGATATCCGTTGAAGCACCTGCTATTTTTGTGCCTCATCTGGAATTTGCAGCGATTGGCGTGGCCATAAGAAAGGGATGTTATCACATTGTCCGCTAAAAGAAGTAGACATTTTAGTTTGGCTGGAAGATGGTCTTTCTTCTGCAGATGTTACTGTTGCTTTAACACCTACCCCACGGACACAACCTTTTTTCCCCTTCCCAACACGCCTATTCCCCTTTCCACCAGCAGCAGGCCTTTTTCCACTAATTTTGGTGGTTAACTAATTCACAACTCTGCAGTTGTTTGCACAAAAAATCAATGGATGGGAACCGAGCAGAGCTGGGTGGCCAAACTGTGGTATTAGGCTAAAACTATTGGCTGGGTTAGATGCAGAAAAAAATTATATTCAATTTGCAACCTGATGGAGGTCAGTATAGATGGACTAATAGAACAAGTCCCACACACAGCTAGAAGCCCAAATATTTTTTCAGAGGTAGATGCAGAAAAAAGTTATATTCAGTTTGCAACCTGATGGACGTCAGTATAGATGGACTAATAGAACAAGTCCCACACACTGCTAGAAGGCCAAATATTTTTTCAGAGCTAGATGCAGAAAAATATTATATTCAATTTGCAACCTGATGGAGGTCAGTATAGATGGACTAATAGACCAAGTACCACACAATGCTAGAAGCCCAAATATTTTTTCAGAGCTAGATGCAGAAAAAAATTATTTTGAATTTGCAACCTGATGGAGGTCAGTATAGATGGACTAATAGACCAAGTCCCACACACTGCTAGAAGCCCAAATATTTTTTCAGAGCTAGATGCAGAAAAAAATTATATTCAATTTGCAACCTGATGGAGGTCAGTATATATGGACTAATAGAACAAGTCCCACACACTGCTAGAAGGCCAAATATTTTTTCAGAGCTAGATGCAGACAAAAAATTATTTTGAATTTGCAACCTGATGGAGGTCAGTATAGATGGACTAGTAGAACAAGTCCCACACACTGCTAGAAGGACAAATATTTTTTCAGAGCTAGATGTAGAAAAAAATTATATTCAATTTGCAACCTGATGGAGGTCAGTATAGATGGACTAATAGACCAAGTCCCACACACTGCTAGAAGCCCAAATATTTTTTCAGAGCTAGATGCAGACAAAAAATTATTTTGAATTTGCAACCTGATGGAGGTCAGTATAGATGGACTAATAGAACAAGTCCCACACACTGCTAGAAGGCCAAATATTTTTTCAGACCTAGATGCAGAAAAATATTATATTCAATTTGCAACCTGATGGAGGTCAGTATAGATGGACTAATAGACCAAGTCCCACACACTGCTAGAAGCCCAAATATTTTTTCAGAGCTAGATGCAGACATAAAATTATTTTGAATTTGCAACCTGATGGAGGTCAGTATAGATGGACTAATAGAACAAGTCCCACACACTGCTAGAAGCCCAAATATTTTTTCAGAGCTAGATGCAGATAAAAAATATTTTGAATTTGCAACCTGATGGAGGTCAGTATAGAAGGACTAATAGAACAAGTCCCACACACTTTTAGAAGCCCAAATATTTTTTCAGAGCTAGATGCAGATAAAAAATATTTTGAATTTGCAACCTGATGGAGGTCAGTATAGATGGACTAGTAGAACAAGTCCCACACACTGCTAGAAGGACAAATATTTTTTCAGAGCTAGATGCAGAAAAAAATTATATTCAATTTGCAACCTTATGGAGGTCAGTATAGATGGACTAATAGAATGATGCTATGCCCAAAAGGTTTTACTTCACTAGGTGCAGTAAAAAAATTGGTATTCTATACACAGGTGGTGTATCTTGCAACACAGATAGGCTACTCCACTGACTAACACACTCTGCAATAGGCCAAAAAGGATTAGCTTTGCTAGATTCAGCCAAATGCTGTGAAAAAAACTTGCACAGCACTGGCACAGACCTGCCTGGCAAAAACTGATAGGAACTGATGTAACTTAGTCCTGAAAAGGACTTCAATTACAATTAGTCTTTACTCCCACAACCTATCTATTTAAGAGCACAGACCAGCCTGATAAAAGTCGTAGGAAATGCTGTAACCTAGTCCTTAAAAGGACTGCAATCACAACTATTCCCTACTCCCAAGCTATCTGTAGATTTGTGTGAAAATTGGCTTGAAATTAACAAGGTATAGCGCACACAGCAACAGCGGTGCCGTCTAACACGCAGCTGCAGCAGTGAGAAAATGGTGGCGATGGGGAAAATGGCTGGGTCTTATAGGGCAAGGACATGTGACATACACTGCCAATGACACATGCCCTTGCTTGTGTGAAAAAAAGCACTTCGCTCCGTGTGTGCGCTGCTGATAGGCTGACAGATTGCACCTCCCCACTGTAAATGCGGGAAAGAGAAAAAAAAATGGAGATCTTCATTATTCCTGCAGAGATCCATCCCCTGCCCCTCCCCCCACCCCGCTGTACACTCAAACTGCATATTAACATTAATTTTCATCATTACTGAGAAAAAATCCAGTTATGATTTTGGTGCACGAACAGTTATCGAACATAACCTCGAACAGCCGAATTTTTCTCAAATCGTTCGTGTTCGCTGAACGGCTCGAACACCGCCCAAAACAGCTCGAATTTGAGATTGGCGAACAGTTCTAGTCAAACACGCTCATCTCTATTGACAAGCGAGTGCACTTATTATTATTATTATTATTATTAAATATTTATATAGCACCATTAGGTTCCATGGCGCTTTACAAGTGTAGGGGAAACAGGGACACGAACATGAAGCATCAGACGAGGCACACTGGTACAGTAGGGCAGGGGGTCCTGTCCACGAGGGCTCACAGTCTATAGGGAGTGGGTGGGGAGACAGGAGGAAGGGGGAGAGGAGAGGGGGAGATGGTGTCTCAGCGTGGGCTTTAGGCCTGAAGGAAGAGGTGGGTCTTTAAGTTTTTCTTGAAGGTTCCCAGGGTGGGGGAGTGTCGGATGTGATGGGAGAGACAGTTCCAGAGTATGGCGGATGCACGAGAGAAGTCTTGTAGATGGTTGTGGGAGGAGGAAATGAGAGGGGAGAAGAGTTGAAGTTTTTGAGAGGAGCGAAAATTGCGTGGGGGAACATATCTGGAAACCAGGTCGGAGATGTAGGGGGGGACAGGTTATGTATGGCCTTGTATGCTAGGGTTAGGGTTTTGAACCGTGATCTCAGGGCAATGGGGAGCCAGTGAAGGGCTTGGCAGAGGAAGGAGGTGGGGGTGAAATGCTTATCAGTGATAATTCCCCCAGCGGCACTAAAAACACGCTCCGATAACACGCTAGCGACAGGCCAGGCTAGGACCTCCAAACCGTACAGAGTGAGTTCATTCCAAGTGTCCAGCTTGGATACCCAATAATTAAAAGGCACAGAGGAATCACGGAGGTTGCTGGTACTGTCGGCAAGGTACTCCCTCACCATCTTTTGAAACTTTCCACTCCTTGTGAGAGTACCCCGCGCCTCAGGGCCTGTAAGCTGGGCGGCTCTCAGAAAACTGTCCAAGAATGTTGACAGTGTTCCCCTTCCTCTGCTGGATTGGAGTTGCGTCTCTCTCGCCTGTACGCCTTGGTTGGTCAACGAATTGTGACCTCTGCCGCTAGCGTGTTCAGATGGAATTTTTTTTAACAGTTCTGCAGCAAGGGCCTTCTGGTACTGCCCCATTTTTGTAGACCTCTCCACCTCAGGAATAAGAGAGTGAAAGTTCTCCTTGTAGGGGGGTCTAAAAGTGTCACCAACCAGTAATGACTGTCACCCAACATTTTGACAATGCGAGGGTAACGGTTAAGGCAGCGTAACATAAAGTCAGCCATGCGTGCCAGACTGGTAACGGGCAAGACTTCCATGTCCTCACCAAGATGACGACTGACCATGCTCTCCTCCTCCTCCTCCCCCCTGTCCTCAGGCCACCCACGCTGAACCGACTGTATGACAGTTGTACAGGTACTACCGTCTACAGCGCATGATACCAGCTCTTGTTCTTCCTCCTTCTCCTCCTCCTCTCCCTCATTGTCCCCCAATGCACATTGGAATGAGATGAGGCTGGGCTGTGTGTAATCGCCCATTACAGGTTCTTGATCCATCTCATCATTCTCTGGCTGCAATGCCTCCTCTTTAATTCTCTGCAGAGAGCTCTGCAAAAGACAGACAAGTGGGATGCTGATGCTGATGCTAATGATGGCGTCATCGCCACTCACCATCTTGGTGGACTCCTCATAGTTTGTCAAGATGGTACATATGTCAGACATCCAGGTCCACTCATGAGGTCTTATGTGTGGAGTCCGACCTGAATATCGACGGCCTTGTTGCAGCTGGTACTGCACAACTGCTCTCTTCTGCTCACAAATCCTTTGCAACATGTGGAGGGTAGAGTTCCAACGTGTAGGGACATCACACACCAGTCGGTGTGCTAGAAGCTGCAAACACTGCTGTAACACAGCAAGGGCGGCGGAAGGTGTAGCCGACTTGCGAAAAATAGCTGACTGGCGGCGTACTTTGACGAGCAGATCTGGCAACTTGGGGTAAGATTTAAGAAACTGCCTAACCACGAGGTTAAGCACATGAACCAGGCATGGTATGTGTGTGATTTCGCCTCGCCTCAGAGCCGCCACCAGGTTACGGCCATTGTTACACATGACCATGCCTGGATGTAGGTTCAGTGGTCTCAGCCACAGATCTGCCTGCTCTTTCACAGATGTCCACAACTCACAAGCAGTGTGAGGTTTATCACCTAAGCTTATGAGTTTCAGCACAGCCTGTTGCCGCTTGGCTGAGGCAGTACTGCAGTGCTTCCAGCTTGTAACTGATGTGGTGATATCTGAGATGGAGCCTGAACATGAGGAGGAGGAAGATCATGCGCAGGAGCTGTACACTGTGGGGGCAACTGGGACTGACATAGGGCCCGCAATCCTCGGTGTGGGGAGGATGTGTTCCATCCCAAGGTCCGACTGGGTCCCGGCTTCCAATATGTTTACCCAGTGTGCCGTCAGGGAGATGTACCGTTCCTGGCCACAAGCACTTGTCCACATGTTCGTTGTCAGGTGGACTCTCCCAGTAACTGCGTTGTTGAGGGCACGGCAGATGTTTTGGGACACGTGCTTGTGTAGTGCGGGGATGGCACACCGGGCAAAATAGTGTCGGCTGGGGACTGAGTACCGAGGGACGGCCACCGCCATAAGGTTGCGGAAGGATTCCGTCTCCACCAGTCTAAAAGGCAGTATTTGCAACGCAAGCAGTCGTGAAATGTGCGAATTTAGGACTGTGGCCTGTGGGGCGTTGGCTGCGAATTTGCGCTTTTGTTCAAAGCTCTGGGATATCGAAAATTGAACGCTGCGGTGGGACGTGGATGTGGACGTTTATACTTTTTCTTGAAAACTGGCATAACAAGTGAAGATTGAGAGGAGGGGGCATCTTTGCATGCAGTATGGACAGGGGATTGCCTTGCACGCACAATAGGGGGTTCTATTACACGCACAACAGTGGAAGAAGCAGTGGTGACACCCGCTGACACGGGTCGTGGACCCTGGGGTTCGCCCTACAAAGTCGGGTGCTTTGCTGACATGTGCCTGATCATGCTGGTGGTGGTCAGGCTGGTTTTGTCACCCCTGCTGATGCTGGCATGACAGGTGGTAAAAATGGCCTTTTTGGGGTAATCAGCAGAGTCTTCAAAAAAATTCCAGACTCTGGAAGACCTACCGGTTGTACTGGCAATGTCCCTCGTATTGGTGTTATGGGGAACTGTTGCCCGCCTTCTGTGTGCTGCCACCACACTGCTTCTTCCTGCTTGTTGGGGTACTCGACCTCCCTCCCCCTGTGTTCTGCTGGCCTCGCTCTGCATGTCCTCCTGCCACGTTGGGTCAGTTACTGGATCATCCACCACCTCCTCCTCTTCCACTTGCGCACCACAATCCTCCTCTTCACTTTGTGGCAATTGTGTCTCGTAATTATCCACCTCTTGTGACAAATTGACAGCGTCGACTTCCTGTGGCCGTGGCTGTTCAAATATTTGGGCATCGCTACATGGGATCTCCTCTTCCACCACTTCAAGTGGAGCAGGCGAGGGGCACAAATCTGGAAATGGACCAGTGAACAGCTCTTCAGAGTGTCCAAGTTTGGGATCAGTTGCTGTCTGACGACACTCGGCATTGTGGGAGGAAGGATCATCAGGGTGAGGAGGAGTGTGCGGTTGAGACTCACGGCTACTAAAACTTGACTGTGTGGTAGACAGACTGGAGGTGGTGGTGCCCAGGTAACTGGAAGTATTATCTGCTATCCAATTAATAACCTGTTCACACTGATCAGTTCGCAATAGTTGTGTTGTAGTGTTCTTCCCTAGTAATTTGGTCAAGAAGTGGGAGCGAGAAGATGTGGCGAGAAGATGTGGCTGTTGGTTGAGGCACATTTTCACCTTGGCCATGGCCCCGTCGTCTACACGCACCATCACCAGAATGTCCAGTTCCACGTCCCTTGCCACGCACGTTGCCCATTGTAAATGAAGTAAAATAGCTTACACTCGCACTATCAATGGAAAAAGGGTAATAAAAAGGAGATTAGGACCGTGGAAGAGGAAAACCACAGTTCTAGTTGTGTGGCCTACACTAGAGATGAGCGTGTTTGACTAGAACTGTTCGCCAATCTCAAATTCGAGCTGTTTTGGGAGGTGTTCGAGCCGTTCGGCGAACACGAACGATTTGAAAAAAATTTGGCTGTTCAAGGTTATATTTGATAACTGTTCGTGTCCCAAAATCATAACTGGATTTTTTCTCAGTAATGCTGAAAATTAATGTTAATACGCAGTTTGAGTGTACAGCGGGGCGGAGGGAGGGGCAGGGGATGGATCTCTGCAGGAATAATGAAGATCTCCATTTTTTTTCTCTTTCCCGCATTTACAGTGGGGAGGTGCAATCTGTCAGCCTATCAGCAGCGCACACACGGAGCGAAGTGCTTTTTTTCCCACAAGCAAGGGCATGTGTCATTGGCAGTGTATGTCACATGCCTTGCCCTATAAGACCCAGCCATTTTCCCCGTCGCCACCATTTTCTCACTGCTGTAGCTGCGTGTTAGACAGCACCGCTGTTGCTGTGTGCGCTATACCTTGTTAGTTTCAAGCTAATTTTCGCACAAATCTACAGATAGCTTGGGAGTAGGGAAGAGTTGTGATTGAAGTCCTTTTAAGGACTAGGTTACAGCATTTCCTATGACTTTTATCAGGCAGGTCTGTGCTCTTAAATAGATAGGTTGGGAGTAAAGACTAAATGTAGTTGCAATCCTTTTCAGGACTAAGTAACATCAGTTCCTATCAGTTTTTGCCAGGCAGGTCTGTGCCAGTGCTGTGCAATATTAAAAATAATTTTTCTCTGTATCTAGCTCTGAAAAAATATTTGGGCTTCTAGCAGTGTGTGGGACTAGGTCTATTAGTCCATCTATACTGACCTCCATCAGGTTGCAAATTGAATATAATTTTTTTATGCATCTTGCTCTGAACAAAAATTTAGGGCTTCTCGCAGTGTGTGGGACTTGGTCTATTAGTCCATCTATACTGACCTCCATCAGGTTGCAAATTAAAAATAATTTGTTTCTGCATCTAGCTCTGAAAAAATATTTGGGCTTCTAGCAGTGTGTGGGACTTGTTCTATTAGTCCATCTACACTGACCTCAATCAGGTTGCAAATTGAATATAATTTTTCTCTGCATCTAGCTCTGAAAAAATATTTGGGCTACGAGCAGTGTGTGGGACTTGTTCTATTACTCCATCTATACTGACCTCCATCAGGTTGCAAATTGAATATAATTTTTTTCTGCATCTAGCTCTGAAAAAATATTTGGACTTCTAGCAGTGTGTGGGACTTGTTCTATTAGTCCATATATACTGACCTCCATCAGGATACAAATTGAATATAATTTTTTTCTGCATCTAGCTCTGAAAAAATATTTGGGCTTCTAGCAGTGTGTGGGACTTGGTCTATTAGTCCATCTATACTGACCTCCATCAGGTTGCAAATTGAATATAATTTTCTGCAACTAGCTCTGAAAAAATATTTGGGCTTCTAGCAGTGTGTGGGACTTGTTCTATTAGTCCATCCACACTGACCTCCATCAGGTTGCAAATTGAATATAATTTTTCTCTGCATCTAGCTCTGAAAAAATATTTGGGCTACGAGCAGTGTGTGGGACTTGTTCTATTAGTCCATCTATATTGACCTCCATCAGGTTGCAAATTGAATATAATTTTTTTCTGCATCTAGCTCTGAAAAAATATTTGGGCTTCTAGCAGTGTGTGGGACTTGTTCTATTAGTCCATCTATACTGACCTCCATCAGGTTGCAAATTAAAAATAATTTTTTTCTGCATCTAGCTCTGAAAAAAAAATTGGGATTCTAGCAGTGTGTGGGACTTGGTATATTAGTCCATCTATACTGACCTCCATCAGGTTGCAAATTAAAAATATTTTTTTTCTGCATCTAGCTCTGAAAAAATATTTGGGCTTCCAGCAGTGTGTGGGACTTGTTCTATTAGTTCATCTATACTGACCTCCATCAGGCTGCAAAATGAATATAATTTTTTTCTGCATCTAGCTCTGAAAAAATATTTTGCTTCTAGCAGTGTGTGGGACTTGGTCTATTAGTCCATCTATACTGACCTCCATCAGGTTGCAAATGAAAAATAATTTTTTTCTGCATCTAGCTCTGAAAAAATATTTGGGCTTCTAGCAGTGTGTGGGACTTGTTCTATTAGTCCATCTATACTGACCTCCATCAGGTTGCAAATTAAAAATATTTTTTTTCAGCATCTAGCTCTGAACAAAAATTTGGGCTTCTAGCAGTGTGTGGGACTTGGTCTATTAGTTCAACTATACTGACCTCCAACAGGTTGCAAATTAAAAATATTTTTTCTCTGCATCTAGCTCTGAAAAAAAATTTGGGCTTCTAGCAGTGTGTGGGACTTGGTCAATTAGTCCATCTATACTGACCTCCATCAGGTTGCAAATTGAATATAATTTGTTTCTGCATCTAGCTCTGAAAAAAAATTTGGGCTTCTAGCAGTGTGTGGGACTTGGTCTATTAGTCCATCTATACTGACCTCCATCAGGTTGCAAATTAAAAATAATTTTTCTCTGTATCTAGCTCTGAAAAAATATTTGGGCTTCTAGCAGTGTGTGGGACTTGGTCTATTAGTCCATCTATACTGACCTCCATCAGGTTGCAAATTGAATATAATTTTGTTATGCATCTTGCTCTGAACATAAATTTGGGCTTCTCGCAGTGTGTGGGACTTGGTCTATTAGTCCATCTATACTGACCTCCATCAGGTTGCAAATTAAAAAAATTTGTTTCTGCATCTAGCTCTGAAAAAATATTTGGGCTTCTAGCAGTGTGTGGGACTTGTTCTATTAGTCCATCTACACTGACCTCCATCAGGTTGCAAATTGAATATAATTTTTCTCTGCATCTAGCTCTGAAAAAATATTTGGGCTACGAGCAGTGTGTGGGACTTGTTCTATTACTCCATCTATACTGACCTCCATCAGGTTGCAAATTGAATATAATTTTTTTCTGCATCTAGCTCTGAAAATATATTTGGACTTCTAGCAGTGTGTGGGACTTTTTCTATTAGTCCATATATACTGACCTCCATCAGGTTACAAATTGAATATAATTTTTTTCTGCATCTAGCTCTGAAAAAATATTTGGGCTTCTAGCAGTGTGTGGGACTTGGTCTATTAGTCCATCTATACTGACCTCCATCAGGTTGCAAATTGAATATAATTTTTCTCTGCATCTAGCTCTGAAAAAATATTTGGGCTACGAGCAGTGTGTGGGACTTGTTCTATTAGTCCATCTATATTGACCTCCATCAGGTTGCAAATTGAATATAATTTTTTTCTGCATCTACCTCTGAATAAATATTTGGGCTTCAAGCAGTGTGTGGGACTTTGTCTATTAGTCCATCTATACTGACCTCCATCAGGTTGCAAATTGAATATAATTTTTTTCTGCATCTAGCTCTGAAAAAATATTTGGACTTCTAGCAGTGTGTGGGACTTGTTCTAGTAGTCCATCTATACTGACCTCCATCAGGTTGCAAATTGAAAATATTTTTTTTCTGCATCTAGCTTTGAAAAAATATTTGGGCTTCTAGCAGTGTGTGGGACTTGGTCTATTAGTCCATCTATACTGACCTCCATCAGGTTGCAAATTGAATATAATTTTCTGCAACTATCTCTGAAAAAATATTTGGGCTTCTAACAGTGTGTGGGACTTGTTCTATTAGTCCATCTATACTGACCTCCATCAGGTTGCAAATTAAAAATAATTTTTTTCTGCATCTAGCTCTGAAAAAAAAATTGGGCTTCTAGCAGTGTGTAGGACTTGGTCTATTAGTCCATCTATACTGATCTCCATCAGTTTGCAAATTAAAAATAATTTTTCTCTGCATCTAGCTCTGAAAAAATATTTGGGCTTCTTGCAGTGTGTGGGACTTGGTCTATTAGTTCATCTATACTGACCTCCATCAGGTTGCAAATTAAAAATAATTTTTATCTGCATCTAGCTCTGAAAAAATATTTGAGCTTCTATCAGTGTGTGGGACTTGTTCTATTAGCCCATCTATACTGACCTCCATCAGGTTGCAAATTGAATATCATTTTTTTCTGCATCTACCTCTGAAAAAATATTTGGGCTTCTAGCAGTGTGTGGGACTTGGTCTATTAGTCCATCTAACCTCCATCAGGTTGCAAATTCAATATAATTTTTTTCTGCAACTAGCTCTGAAAAAATATTTGGGCTTCTAGCAGTGTGTGAGACTTGTTCTATTAATCCATCTATACTGACCTCCATCAGGTTGCAAATTAAAAAAATTTTTTTTCAGCATCTAGCTCTGAACAAAAATTTGGGCTTCTAGCAGTGTGTGGGACTTGGTCTATTAGTTCAACTATACTGACCTCCATCAGGTTGCAAATTAAAAATATTTTTTCTCTGCATCTAGCTCTGAAAAAAAATTTGGCCTTCTAGTAGTGTGTGGGACTTGGTCAATTAGTCCATCTATACTGACCTCCATCAGGTTGCAAATTCAATATAATTTTTTTCTGCATCTAGCTCTGAAAAAAAATTTGGGCTTCTAGCAGTGTGTGGGACTGGGTCTATTAGTCAATCTATACTGACCTCCATCAGGTTGCAAATTAAAAATAATTTTTCTCTGTATCTAGCTCTGAAAAAATATTTGGGCTTCTAGCAGTGTGTGGGACTTGGTCTATTAGTCCATCTATACTGACCTTCATCAGGTTGCAAATTGAATATAATTTTTTTATGCATCTTGCTCTGAACAAAAATTTGGGCTTCTCGCAGTTTGTGGGACTTGGTCTATTAGTCAATCTATACTGACCTCCATCAGGTTGCAAATTAAAAATAATTTTTTTCTGCATCTACCTCTGAAAAAATATTTGGGCTTCAAGCAGTGTGTGGGACTTGTCTATTAGTCCATCTATACTGACCTCCATCAGGTTGCAAATTGAATATAATTTTTTTCTGCATCTAGCTCTGAAAAAATATTTGGACTTCTAGCAGTGTGTGGGACTTGTTCTAGTAGTCCATCTATACTGACCTCCATCAGGTTGCAAGTTAAAAATAATTTTTCTCTGCATCTAGCTCTGAAAAAATATTTGGGCTTCTAGCAGTGTGTGGGACTTGGTCTATTAGTTCATCTATACTGACCTCCATCAGGTTGCAAATTAAAAATAATTTTTTTCTGCATCTAGCTCTGAAAAAATATTTGGGCTTCCAGCAGTGTGTGTGACTTGTTCTATTAGTTCATCTATACTGACCTCCATCAGGCTGCAAATTGAATATAATTTTTTTCTGCATCTAGCTCTGAAAAAATATTTGGGCTTCTAGCAGTGTGTGGGACTTGTTCTATTAGTCCATCTATACTGACATCCATCAGGTTGCAAATTAAATATATTTTTTTTCAGCATCTAGCTCTGAACAAAAATTTGGGCTTCTAGCAGTGTGTGGGAGTTGGTCTATTAGTTTAGCTATACTGACCTCCATCAGGTTGCAAATTAAAAATATTTTTTCTCTGCATCTAGCTCTGAAAAAAAATTTGGGCTTCTAGCAGTGTGTGGGACTTGGTCAATTAATCCATCTATACTGACCTCCATCAGGTTCCAAATTGAATATAATTTTTTTCTGCATCTAGCTCTGAAAAAAAATTTGGGCTTCTAGCAGTGTGTGGGACTTGGTCTATTAGTCCATCTATACTGACCTCCATCAGGTTGCAAATTAAAAATAATTTTTCTCTGTATCTAGCTCTGAAAAAATATCTGGACTTCTAGCAGTGTGTGGGACTTGTTCTAGTAGTCCATCTATACTGACCTCCATCAGGTTGCAAATTGAATATAATTTTTTTCTGCATCTAGCTTTGAAAAAATATTTGGGCTTCTAGCAGTGTGTGGGACTTGGTCTATTAGTCCATCTATACTGACCTCCATCAGGTTGCAAATTGAATATAATTTTCTGCAACTAGCTCTGAAAAAATATTTGGTCTTCTAGCAGTGTGTGGGACTTGTTCTATTAGTCCATCTATACTGACCTCCATCAGGTTGCAAATTAAAAATAATTTTTTTCTGCATCTAGCTCTGAAAAAAAAATTGGGCTTCTAGCAGTTTGTAGGACTTCGTCTATTAGTCCATCTATACTGATCTCCATCAGTTTGCAAATTAAAAATAATTTTTCTCTGCATCTAGCTCTGAAAAAATATTTGGGCTTCTTGCAGTGTGTGGGACTTGGTCTATTAGATCTTCTATAATGACCTCCATCAGGTTGCAAATTAAAAATAATTTTTATCTGCATCTAGCTCTGAAAAAATATTTGAGCTTCTATCAGTGTGTGGGACTTGTTCTATTAGCCCATCTATACTGACCTCTATAAGGTTGCAAATTGAATATAATTTTTTTCTGCATCTACCTCTGAAAAAATATTTGGGCTTCTAGCAGTGTGTGGGACTTGGTCTATTAGTCCATCTATACTGACCTTCATCAGGTTGCAAATTGAATATAATTTTTTTATGCATCTTGCTCTGAACAAAAATTTGGGCTTCTCGCAGTGTGTGGGACTTGGTCTATTAGTCCATCTATACTGACCTCCATCAGGTTGCAAATTAAAAATAATTTTTTTCTGCATCTACCTCTGAAAAAATATTTCGGCTTCAAGCAGTGTGTGGGACTTGTCTATTAGTCCATCTATACTGACCTCCATCAGGTTGCAAATTGAATATAATTTTTTTCTGCATCTAGCTCTGAAAAAATATTTGGACTTCTAGCAGTGTGTGGTACTTGTTCTAGTAGTCCATCTATACTGACCTCCATCAGGTTGCAAATTGAATATAATTTTTTTCTGCATCTAGCTTTGAAAAAATATTTGGGCTTCTAGCAGTGTGTAGGACTTGGTCGATTAGTCCATCTATACTGATCTCCATCAGTTTGCAAATTAAAAATAATTTTTCTCTGCATCTAGCTCTGAAAAAATATTTGGGCTTCTTGCAGTGTGTGGGACTTGGTCTATTAGTTCATCTATACTGACCTCCATCAGGTTGCAAATTAAAAATAATTTTTATCTGCATCTAGCTCTGAAAAAATATTTGAGCTTCTATCAGTGTGTGGGACTTGTTCTATTAGCCCATCTATACTGACCTCCATCAGGTTGCAAATTGAATATAATTTTTTTCTGCATCTACCTCTGAAAAAATAGTTGGGCTTCTAGCAGTGTGTGAGACTTGTTCTATTAGTCCATCTATACTGACCTCCATCAGGTTGCAAATTAAAAAAAAAAATTTTCTGCATCTAGATCTGAAAAAAAATTTGGGCTTCTAGCAGTGTGTGGGACTTGTTTTATTAGTCCATCTATACTGACCTCCATCAGGTTTCAAGTTAAAAATAATTTTTCTCTGCATCTAGCTCTGAAAAAATATTTGGGCTTCTAGCAGTGTGTGGGACTTGGTCTATTAGTTCATCTATACTGACCACCATCAGGTTGCAAATTAAAAATAATTTTTTTCTGCATCTAGCTCTGAAAAAATATTTGGGCTTCCAGCAGTGTGTGTGACTTGTTCTATTAGTTCATCTATACTGACCTCCATCAGGCTGCAAATTGAATATAATTTTTTTCTGCATCTAGCTCTGAAAAAATATTTGGGCTTCTAGCAGTGTGTGGGACTTGATCTATTAGTCCATCTATACTGACCTCCATCAGGTTGCAAATTAAAAGTATTTTTTTTCAGCATCTAGCTCTGAACAAAAATTTGGGCTTCTAGCAGTGTGTGGGACTTGGTCTATTAGTTCAGCTATACTGACCTCCATCAGGTTGCAAATTAAAAATATTTTTTCTCTGCATCTAGCTCTGAAAAAAAATTTGGGCTTCTAGCAGTGTGTGGGACTTGGTCAATTAATCCATCTATACTGACCTCCATCAGGTTCCAAATTGAATATAATTTTTTTCTGCATCTAGCTCTGAAAAAAAATTTGGGCTTCTAGCAGTGTGTGGGACTTGGTCTATTAGTCCATCTATACTGACCTCCATCAGGTTGCAAATTAAAAATAATTTTTCTCTGTATCTAGCTCTGAAAAAATATCTGGACTTCTAGCAGTGTGTGGGACTTGTTCTAGTAGTCCATCTATACTGACCTCCATCAGGTTGCAAATTGAATATCATTTTTTTCTGCATCTAGCTTTGAAAAAAAATTTGGGCTTCTAGCAGTGTGTGGGACTTGTTCTATTAGTCCATCTATACTGACCTCCATCAGGTTTCAAGTTAAAAATAATTTTTCTCTGCAACTAGCTCTGAAAAAATATTTGGGCTTCTAGCAGTGTGTGGGACTTGGTCTATTAGTTCATCTATACTGACCTCCATCAGATTGCAAATTAAAAATATTTTTTTTCTGCATCTAGCTCTGAAAAAATATTTGGGCTTCCAGCAGTGTGTGTGACTTGTTCTATTAGTTCATCTATACTGACCTCCATCAGGCTGCAAATTGAATATAATTTTTTTCTGCATCTAGCTCTGAAAAAATATTTGGGCTTCTAGCAGTGTGTGGGACTTGATCTATTAGTCCATCTATACTGACATCCATCAGGTTGCAAATTAAAAGTATTTTTTTTCAGCATCTAGCTCTAAATAAAAATTTGGGCTTCTAGCAGTGTGTGGGACTTGGTCTATTAGTTCAGCTATACTGACCTCCATCAGGTTGCAAATTAAAAATATTTTTTCTCTGCATCTAGCTCTGAAAAAAAATTTGGGCTTCTAGCAGTGTGTGGGACTTGGTCAATTAATCCATCTATACTGACCTCCATCAGGTTCCAAATTGAATATAATTTTTTTCTGCATCTAGCTCTGAAAAAAAATTTGGGCTTCTAGCAGTGTGTGGGACTTGGTCTATTAGTCCATCTATACTGACCTCCATCAGGTTGCAAATTAAAAATAATTTTTCTCTGTATCTAGCTCTGAAAAAATATCTGGACTTCTAGCAGTGTGTGGGACTTGTTCTAGTAGTCCATCTATACTGACCTCCATCAGGTTGCAAATTGTATATCATTTTTTTCTGCATCTAGCTTTGAAAAAATATTTGGGCTTCTAGCAGTGTGTGGGACTTGGTCTATTAGTCCATCTATACTGACCTCCATCAGGTTGCAAATTGAATATAATTTTCTGCAACTAGCTCTGAAAAAATATTTGGGCTTCTAGCAGTGTGTGGGACTTGGTCTATTAGTCCATCTATACTGACCTCCATCAGGTTGCAAATTAAAAATATTTTTTTTCTGCATCTAGCTCTGAAAAAAAAATTGGGCTTCTAGCAGTGTGTAGGACTTGGTCTATTAGTCCATCTATACTGATCTCCATCAGTTTGCAAATTAAAAATAATTTTTCTCTGCATCTAGCTCTGAAAAAATATTTGGGCTTCTTGCAGTGTGTGGGACTTGGTCTATTAGTTCATCTATACTGACCTCCATCAGGTTGCAAATTAAAAATAATTTTTATCTGCATCTAGCTCTGAAAAAATATTTGAGCTTCTGTAGTGCCGGCGTCCCTGCCCTCTGCTAGGCAGGGACGCTGTTCCCCTCACCGCTCTGCTCCGTGCCCGGCGTCCCTCTCCCGCTCTGCTGGCAGCGCGCGCTCCTTCCCGGCCACTGTGCTTAGGGCGTGCGCGCGCGCCCTCCCTCCCTCTTAA
This sequence comes from Phyllobates terribilis, assembly GCF_046119375.1. Classification (NCBI taxonomy): domain Eukaryota; kingdom Metazoa; phylum Chordata; class Amphibia; order Anura; family Dendrobatidae; genus Phyllobates; species Phyllobates terribilis. Next base: position 342,705,296 of record NW_027362769.1, on the reverse strand, counting down.
AGGGGCCGCGCGCGCCGTCCTAAGGAGTCCCCGGCCAATGGCCGGAGGACTTTACCATATATAAGGCACCTCCTCCAAAATGGAGGTGCCCGAGCAATGTTGTTGCACCGTTCTACTCTGCTTCAGCCCTCAGGTCCCGTTGCCAGTTACCTGCCAGATTCCTGCCAGCTTGCTGTCCTAATCCTGCCTGATTTCCTGTTACCTGCCTGCCTGCCTGAGGTCCGACGGTCTGCCTTACAACTCCGGTCAGTCTGTCTAAGGACCAACTTGCCCGCTCACCTGGGAGCGCACATCAGCTACCTGCCTGCTTGCCTGAGGTCCGACGGTCTGCCTTACAACTCCGGTCAGTCTGTCTATGGACCAGCTTGTCCGCTCACCTGGGAGCGCTTCTCCGCTACCTGCCTGCTTGCCTGCCCGGAGGCTCCGCTGTCACGTGCTGTGACCACCAGCTATTCCAGACTCTTGCCCGCTCACCTGGGAGCGCTTCTCCGCTACCTGCCTGCTTGCCTACCTGGAGGCTCCGCCGTCACGTTCTGTGACCACCTGCTATTCCAGAGACTCTCGCTTTCTCACCTGGGAGCACACATCCTCCATCTGCCTTGCTAGCCTACCTGGAGGTTCAGCCATCACAGGTCGTACCTACCCCTTACCTAGAGACTGCCCCGGTCACTTGCCGTGACCTCCAGCCCGTTCTTCCAGAGACTGCCCCGGTCACTTGCCGTGACCTCCAGCCCGTTCTTCCAGAGACTGCCCTGATCACTTGCCGTGACCTCCTGGCCGTACACCCAGAGACTGTCCCGGTCACCTGCTGTGACTGCCTGCCTGGTCGCCACCCGCTCCCTTACAAGGACCGCTCCGTTGTATAGTAGCCCAGAGGTTCCGCCTCCCAGACCCGTTACAGTTTGCTCGGGCCATGGAACCCGGTGGCACCCAAGCTCCCTCGCTCTCGGACCTGTGTCATGAACTGTCCCGTCAAAGGTCCCAACAGGAGTCCATCCTGGGTCACCTGCGGAATGTCAATACTCGCCTGGACACTCTGACTGTTCCACCAACAACCTCCGCCAGTGCCATGTCTCGCAATCCGGCAGCTCCGCTGTCCACTAACACCATGATATCCTACCCCGGACCTCGGCTTTCTGCACCTCCTCGCTTCGGAGGCGACTCAGCCCAGGCTCGGGGCTTCATAAATCAGTGCACCCTGCACTTTGAACTATTGTCCCACCAGTTTAACTCCGACCGAGCCAAAATTGCATTCATCATGTCCCATCTCACCGGGGAGGCCCTGGCCTGGCTAAATCCTCTATGGGAGAGAGGAGACCCCCTGGTGTCCAACTTGCCTGCTTTTCTCACGGCTTTCCGGAAAGTCTTCGACGAACCCGGACGGAAGACCTCATCCGCATCATCGTTGCTACGCCTCCGTCAGGAAAGTCTCACCGTGGGCCAATATGCCATACGGTTCCGTACCCTTGCCTCGGAGCTGGCCTGGGATAACGACGCTCTGGTTTCCGTCTTCTGGGAGGGTCTGTCCGGCCGTATTAAAGATGAACTTGCCGGTCGGGACATTCCTACCACTCTCGATGACTTAATAACTCTTGCCACCCGGATTGACCTACGGTTCCAGGAGCGTGCCAGAGAGGTCACCCGTGAGAGGAGGTTACCACGTCTAGCTCCTACTTTTCAGAAACCCGTCACTCCTTCTGTCTCTAACCAGGTACACCCTCCTGAGCCTATGCAGGTCGATCAGACCAAGATGGTCAAGACCCGTCAGGACTTACGCCGTGCCGAGGGGACCTGCTTCTACTGTGGCAGTAAGGAGCACCGGATCCGTGCCTGCCCGGAGAGGTCGGGAAACGCCTGTGTCTAGGTTCGCTCAGAGAGGTCCACCTAGACAAGAATAAATCCTCTCCATCCCTGCTGTTGTCAGTTTCAATCGTCTACGGGGAGAACCGTTATTTCGAACTAGCCCAACTGGACTCTGGAGCAGCCGGGAATCTTATTTCACAGTCCCTGGTAGAGAAATACCGCATCCCCACCAAACCTCTGGCTGTACCCTTGTCTGTTGCTGCCGTGGATGGGGGGCTCTTACCACGCCCCATCCAACTCATCACCGAATCCATTACTCTGCAGGTGGGAATGCTGCATTCTGAAAGTATCTCCTTCCATGTTCTGCCTGGACTCTCTCACGCCCTCTTGCTAGGCCTACCTTGGCTCCAGAAACATGCACCCGTTCTTGACTGGCAGACCGGAGAAGTCCTTCGCTGGGGACAGGGCTGCCATAAGACCTGTCTGGTTCCCGTTCATCCCGTCCGTCCTTCTCCTACCCCAGCTAATCTACCTGGACTTCCGATTCCTTATTGGTCTTATGCTGATGTCTTTAATAAAAAGGAGGCAGAGACACTACCCCCTCATAGACCATACGACTGCCCTATCGACCTGTTACCTGGTACTTCTCCTCCCCGTGGGCGTATTTATCCATTATCCGCTGCTGAGACCCGGTCGATGTCCGAATATATTGAGGAGAATCTGGCCAGGGGATTCATCCGGAAATCTACCTCCCCGGCGGGAGCAGGCTTCTTTTTCGTCAAAAAGAAGGACGGCTCTCTCCGTCCCTGTATAGACTATAGAGGCCTTAACCAGATCACGGTGAAGAATAAGTACCCCCTTCCGCTCATTCCGGAGTTATTTGATCGTCTGAGGGGGGCTAGAATCTTCACCAAACTGGACCTCCGTGGGGCGTACAACCTGGTTCGTATCCGTCAGGGGGATGAATGGAAGACGGCATTCAACACCAGGGACGGCCACTATGAATATCTGGTAATGCCCTTTGGCCTCTGTAACGCTCCTGCCGTCTTTCAAGAGTTGGTCAATGACATCTTCCGGGACCTTCTCTACTCCTGCGTAGTGGTGTACCTGGACGACATCTTGGTCTTCTCTCCGGATCTCCAGACTCACCGGAGGGATGTTCGTCAGGTCCTGCTCAGGCTCAGGCAGAACCATCTCTACGCTAAATATGAGAAGTGCCTCTTTGAGCAGACCTCGCTTCCGTTTCTGGGCTACATTATCTCTCAGACCGGCCTACAAATGGATCCTGAGAAACTGTCTGCCATCGAGAAATGGCCCCGACCAGAGGGGTTGAAGGCTATTCAACGGTTCCTGGGCTTCGCCAACTATTACCGCCTCTTCATCCCGCACTTCTCTTCCCGGACTGCCCCAATTTCCGCGCTCACCCGTAAGGGTACTAATCCCAAAGAGTGGCCGCCCGAAGCAGAGGAGGCCTTTCTTTCCCTAAAACAGGCCTTCTCTTCCGCCCCGGTGCTGCATCGCCCGGACGGCAACAAGCAGTTCTTCCTGGAAGTTGACGCCTCCTCCTCTGGAGCCGGAGCGGTACTTACTCAAAAATCATCTTCCGGGAGAATGGTAACTTGTGGCTTCTTCTCCAAACTCTTCTCCTCTTCTGAGCGCAACTATTCCATAGGAGACCGAGAGTTACTGGCCATCAAGCTGGCGTTGGAGGAGTGGCGTTACCTACTCGAGGGGGCTCTTCATCCGGTAATAATTTACACTGACCACAAGAACTTGGCTTACCTCCAGCATGCCCAGAGACTTAACCCGCGCCAAGCCCGGTGGTCCTTGTTTTTTGCTCGCTTTGATTTTGTTCTTCATTTTCGCCCGGCTGACAAAAACGTCAAAGCAGACGCCTTGTCCCGATCCTTTCTGGTGTCCGATCTTGAGGAAGAACCTAAACATATCATCGATCCCGCCAGAGTAATGCAGGTGGCTCCCGTGAGTCTAAATCGTCTCCCTCCCGGTAAGACGTTTGTTTCAGTACCTGATCGGGAGAAGATCCTACACTGGGGCCATTCGTCTAAACTAGCTGGCCACGCCGGTCAGAAAAAGACCCTCCAGCTTATTGCCCGGCACTATTGGTGGCCTACCCTGCACAAGGACATAATAGACTTTGTTTCTGCCTGTGTGTCCTGCGCCCGCAACAAAGTCCCGAGACATCTGCCAGCCGGACGCCTCCTTCCGCTTCCTGTACCTGCTGCCCCCTGGCAGAATATAGCAATGGACTTTATAACTGATCTCCCCGTCTCTGCCGGTTGTACGGTCATTTGGGTGGTCGCTGACCGCTTTTCCAAGATGGCTCACTTTATTCCCCTGCCAGGCCTTCCGTCTGCACCCGAGCTGGCTAAAGACTTTATCCGCCACATCTTCCGTCTTCATGGCCTGCCCCTCCACATCGTGTCGGATCGTGGGGTACAGTTCACCTCACGTTTCTGGAGAGCCACTTGTAAACTACTAGACGTCACCCTGGACTTCTCTTCCGCTTACCACCCACAGTCCAATGGTCAAGTGGAGCGGATCAATCAGAACCTGACCAGTTACCTCCGGCACTTCGTTAATGCCCACCATTCTGACTGGGTGGATCTCCTACCATGGGCCGAGTTCTCTTATAATAATCACGAGAGCGAATCCTCCTCCAAATCCCCGTTTTTTGTAGTCTTTGGTCAGCATCCTCGGATTCCTTTTCCTGTCTCCACCTCTGTGGACAACCCGGCTGCGGAATCTCTCGTTAGCAAATTTTCCTCCATATGGGAGAGTACCCGGTCCGCACTCCTTCTGTCATCCGAGCGTATGAAAAGACACGCTGACAAAAAACGCCTGGATCCTCCACAATTTCGTCCAGGAGATAAAGTCTGGCTCTCATCTAAATATGTTCGACTCAAGATACCTTCTTACAAGTTAGGGCCTCGGTTCATCGGTCCTCTGGAGGTCATCAGTCAGATCAACCCGGTGGCCTATAAATTGAAACTCCCGGCCAACTTACGGATCCCTAACTCCTTCCATGTATCTCTCCTCAAACCTGTGGTGCTTAACTCTTTTTCCAAGTCTACAGGTACGCCTCCTGCTCCGGTTTCTGCTGAGGACGAGTTTGAGGTAGAGAACATTCTTGCCACCAAAAGGGTAAGAGGAAAGACCTTTTTTCTGGTAGATTGGAAGGGGTTTGGTCCTGAGGAGAGAACGTGGGAGCCCCGGGAGAACATCCATGCCCCTCTCATCCTAGCTAAATTTCTATCTGGCCTAAAAAAGGGGAGGCCTAAAGGGGGGGTACTGTAGTGCCGGCGTCCCTGCCCTCTGCTAGGCAGGGACGCTGTTCCCCTCACCGCTCTGCTCCGTGCCCGGCGTCCCTCTCCCGCTCTGCTGGCAGCGCGCGCTCCTTCCAGGCCACTGTGCTTAGGGCGCGCGCGCGCGCCCTCCCTCCCTCTTAAAGGGGCCGCGCGCGCCGTCCTAAGGAGTCCCCGGCCAATGGCCGGAGGACTTTACCATATATAAGGCACCTCCTCCAAAATGGAGGTGCCCGAGCAATGTTGTTGCACCGTTCTACTCTGCTTCAGCCCTCAGGTCCCGTTGCCAGTTACCTGCCAGATTCCTGCCATCTTGCTGTCCTAATCCTGCCTGATTTCCTGTTACCTGCCTGCCTGCCTGAGGTCCGACGGTCTGCCTTACAACTCCGGTCAGTCTGTCTAAGGACCAACTTGCCCGCTCACCTGGGCGCGCACATCAGCTACCTGCCTGCTTGCCTGAGGTCCGACGGTCTGCCTTACAACTCCGGTCAGTCTGTCTATGGACCAGCTTGCCCGCTCACCTGGGAGCGCTTCTCCGCTACCTGCCTGCTTGCCTGCCCGGAGGCTCCGCTGTCACGTGCTGTGACCACCAGCTATTTCAGACTCTTGCCCGCTCACCTGGGAGCGCTTCTCCGCTACCTGCCTGCTTGCCTACCTGGAGGCTCCGCCGTCACGTGCTGTGACCACCTGCTATTCCAGACTCTCGCTTGCTCACCTGGGAGCACACATCCTCCATCTGCCTTGCTAGCCTACCTGGAGGTTCAGCCATCACAGGTCGTACCTACCCCTTACCTAGAGACTGCCCCGGTCACTTGCCGTGACCTCCAGCCCGTTCTTCCAGAGACTGCCCCGGTCACTTGCCGTGACCTCCAGCCCGTTCTTCCAGAGACTGCCCTGATCACTTGCCGTGACCTCCTGCCCGTACACCCAGAGACTGTCCCGGTCACCTGCTGTGACTGCCTGCCTGGTCGCCACCCGCTCCCTTACAAGGACCGCTCCCTTGTATAGTAGCCCAGAGGTTCTGCCTCCCAGACCCGTTACAGCTTCTATCAGTGTGTGGGACTTGTTCTATTAGCCCATCTATACTGACCTCCATTAGGTTGCAAATTGAATATAATTTTTTTCTGCATCTACCTCTGAAAAAATATTTGGGCTTCTAGCAGTGTGTGGGACTTGGTCTATTAGTCCATCTATACTGACCTCCATCAGGTTGCAAATTCAATATAATTTTTTTCTGCAACTAGCTCTGAAAAAATATTTGGGCTTCTAGCAGTGTGTGAGACTTGTTCTATTAGACCATCTATACTGACCTCCATCAGGTTGCAAATTAAAAAAAAAATTTTTCTGCATCTAGCTCTGAAAAAAAATTTGGGCTTCAAGCAGGGTGTGGGACTTGTTCTATTAGTCCATCTATACTGACCTCCATCAGGTTGCAAGTTAAAAATAATTTTTCTCTGCATCTAGCTCTGAAAAAATATTTGGGCTTCTAGCAGTGTGTGGGACTTGGTCTATTAGTTCATCTATACTGACCTCAATCAGGCTGCAAATTGAATATAATTTTTTTCTGCATCTAGCTCTGAAAAAGTATTTGGGCTTCTAGCAGTGTGTGGGACTTGTTCTATTAGTCCATCTATACTGACCTCCATCAGGTTGCAAATTAAAAATATTTTTTTTCAGCATCTAGCTCTGAAAAAAAATTTGGGCTTCTAGCAGTGTGTGGGACTTGGTCTATTAGTTCAACTATACTGACCTCCATCAGGTTGCAAATTAAAAATATTTTTTCTCTGCATCTAGCTCTGAAAAAAAAATTGGGCTTCTAGCAGTGTGTGGGACTTGGTCAATTAGTCCATCTATACTGACCTCCATCAGGTTCCAAATTGAATATAATTTTTTTCTGCATCTAGCTCTGAAAAAAAATTTGGGCTTCTAGCAGTGTGTGGGACTTGGTCTATTAGTCCATCTATACTGACCTCCATCAGGTTGCAAATTGAATATCATTTTTTTATGCATCTTGCTCTGAACAAAAATTTGGGCTTCTCGCAGTGTGTGGGACTTGGTCTATTAGTCCATCTACACTGACCTCCATCAGGTTGCAAATTAAAAATAATTTGTTTCTGCATCTAGCTCTGAAAAAATATTTGGGCTTCTAGCAGTGTGTGGGATTTGTTCTATTAGTCCATCTACACTGACCTCCATCAGGTTGCAAATTGAATATAATTTTTCACTGCATCTAGCTCTGAAAAAATATTTGGGCTACGAGCAGTGTGTGGGACTTGTTCTATTAGTCCATCTATACTGACCTCCATCAGGTTGCAAATTGAATATAATTTTTTTCTGCATCTAGCTCTGAAAAAATATTTGGACTTCTAGCAGTGTGTGGGACTTGTTCTACTAGTCCATCTATACTGACCTCCATCAGGTTGCAAATTGAATATAATTTTTTTCTGCATCTAGCTCTGAAAAAATATTTGGGCTTCTAGCAGTGTGTGGGACTTGGTCTATTAGTCCATCTATACTGACCTCCATCAGGTTGCAAATTGAATATAATTTTCTGCAACTAGCTCTGAAAAAATATTTGGGCTTCTAGCAGTGTGTGGGACTTGTTCTATTAGTCCATCTACACTGACCTCCATCAGGTTGCAAATTGAATATAATTTTTCTCTGCATCTAGCTCTGAAAAAATATTTGGGCTACGAGCAGTGTGTGGGACTTGTTCTATTAGTCCATCTATACTGACCTCCATCAGGTTGCAAATTGAATATAATTTTTTTCTGCATCTACCTCTGAAAAAATATTTGGGCTTCAAGCAGTGTGTGGGAATTTGTCTATTAGTCCATCTATACTGACCTCCATCAGGTTGCAAATTGAATATATTTTTTTTCTGCATCTAGCTCTGAAAAAATATTTGGACTTCTAGCAGTGTGTGGGACTTGTTCTAGTAGTCCATCTATACTGACCTCCATCAGGTTGCAAATTGAATATAATTTTTTTCTGCATCTAGCTTTGAAAAAATATTTGGGCTTCTAGCAGTGTGTGGGACTTGTTCTATTAGTCCATCTATACTGACCTCCATCAGGTTGCAAATTGAATATAATTTTCTGCAACTAGCTCTGAAAAAATATTTGGGCTTCTAGCAGTGTGTGGGACTTGGTCTATTAGTCCATCTATACTGACCTCCATCAGGTTGCAAATTAAAAATAATTTTTTTCTGCATCTAGCTCTGAAAAAAAAATTGGACTTCTAGCAGTGTGTAGGACTTGGTCTATTAGTCCATCTATACTGATCTCCATCAGTTTGCAAATTAAAAATAATTTTTCTCTGCATCTAGCTCTGAAAAAATATTTGGGCTTCTTGCAGTGTGTGGGACTTGGTCTATTAGTTCATCTATACTGACCTCCATCAGGTTGCAAATTAAAAATAATTTTTATCTGCATCTAGCTCTGAAAAAATATTTGAGCTTCTATCAGTGTGTGGGACTTGTTCTATTAGCCCATCTATACTGACCTCCATCAGGTTGCAAATTGAATATAATTTTTTTCTGCATCTACCTCTGAAAAAATATTTGGGCTTCTAGCAGTGTGTGGGACTTGGTCTATTAGTCCATCTATACTGACCTCCATCAGGTTGCAAATTCAATATAATTTTTTTCTGCAACTAGCTCTGAAAAAATATTTGGGCTTCTAGCAGTGTGTGAGACTTGTTCTATTAGTCCATCTATACTGACCTCCATCAGGTTGCAAATTAAAAAATTTTTTTTTCTGCATCTAGCTCTGAAAAAAAATTTGGGCTTCTAGCAGTGTGTGGGACTTGTTCTATTAGTCCATCTATACTGACCTCCATCAGGTTGCAAGTTAAAAATATTTTTTCTCTGCATCTAGCTCTGAAAAAATATTTGGGCTTCTAGCAGTGTGTGGGACTTGGTCTATTAGTTCATCTATACTGACCTCCATCAGGTTGCAAATTAAAAATAATTTTTATCTGCATCTAGCTCTGAAAAAATATTTGGGCTTCTAGCAGTGTGTGGGACTTGTTCTATTAGTCCATCTATACTGACCTCCATCAGGTTGCAAATTGAATATAATTTTTTTCAGCATCTACCGCCGAAAAAATATTTGGGCTTCTAGCAGTTTGTGGGACTCATTGTATTAGGCCATCTATACCAAGCTCCACCAACATTTAAATTAATAATAATTTTTAGCTGCATCTGGCCTTGAAATTAATAAGATGGCATCATCGTCTCTCCCAGTGCTAGGCCTACTACGCAGGCTAGCATTCCTGTGCCTAAGACACAATGTATGGTTCCGCACTAGCCACTATGCTGAGGGGTCTAAAGCTGCTGCTAACGCTTTATAACAATTCAATTGGCAGATTTTCACAGAGCTCTTCCACAACGCCCATCTATCGGACAACAGTTGCCCACCCTTCCTATGGGATCTAGTGGCGAATTGTTGATGCCTTTAATCAGAGCGTCAGTTGCCCCGTCGACGTGTCAAGCATACGGTAAGGCATGGGAAGAGTGGACACGACTAGTAGCAGGCAGACGGGTTGACCAATGTGAACATAGCCAGATCACAAGTCACCATAGAATTTCTCCACCAGCTAATGATGAGGGGCATATCAGGGGCGTCAGCGCAGCGGTGTCTGACCTGAGTAGCATTTCACTTCCAACTACTGAATTGGGGAGATGTGACAAAGATTCATCATCAGACAATCGATAAAAGGGTGGAAAAGGGGTCAGCCAAGTCAGGAGTGTAGACGTCCCGTCCCGTGTCACTAAAACTGATTTCTCACATCATATCCCTAACACCATTAACATGACACTCACAATTTGAAGCAACACTACTGTCTACTGCATTTGTGATCGCCTTCTTCGGGGCGCTATGCATAAGCGAATTAGTCCCTCAATCCAAAATTACCACCAGTGGAGGCTTATTACACCAGGACGTAGTCATAGCCAATAATGCAATACAACAACGCATACACCAATCGAAAACGGTTCCAGCGGGCAGGGGCACTTGGGTACTTCTACAACCCACAATCGGTACACTGAGTCGGGTAACAATAGTAAAAACATATCTAACCATCAGATCACAAAGTAATTTCTTCCTATCACACATTGATGGAACGCATTATCAAGATGCCAGTTCCAAGCTATATTTAATAAATGCATAACATCGGCAGGGAACCACCCCAAAGATTACGGGACACACTCATTCTGCATAGGCGCGGCCACGGAAGCAGCAAGAGCAGGACTGTCAGAAACGGAAGTTCAGAGGATAGGGAGATGGCGATCCACGTGTTTGGCAAGATACATAAGACCGAACTTGTTATCCTAACGTGGTTTGTTTCTTTTACAGGTGACGCTAAGCCAAAAGTGTGGGTGATAGGCCACTCGTGTAATGCACACGCCCGGGCTGAGCGGCGTGTGCGTGTGATTGTAGTGATTCCACTGGACCGTGCCGGAGAGTGAATGCCTGGAGGGGCGTAACTAGGTATTCACCCGATCCGACCAGGGTCGCACGACGGCATACGACGCCAGTGCACCAAGGAGGAACCGAGCAGAGGGACCAGGTGCTACTCCAGGACAGACCCCGGACACGGCTGTTGACCCACACAGGGGAATACAGGAACAGACTGGTAGGCTGGCACACAGACTGGTGGGTATAGGCAGGCTCGACTGGGATGCAGGCAGGCGGGTATGCAGGCAGGGGGGTACAGGCAAGCACAGCTAGAGTGCAGACAGGGAAGCACTAGCAGGTAGGAACACAGGCGGGATAGGACCCAGTACACACTGGGACTCAGGAACAATACACAGATGTGGCGAACAAACACAGCAGAGTGAGGCCGCCCAGAGAGGTGAGCGAGAACAGGGCAGGACAAGGCCGCCTGGAGCGGTGAGCAAGAGTAGAGCAGGACAAGGCCGCCAGGAGCGGTGAACAAAGGGTCAGAGCTGAGCGAGACTGCCGGAGCAGTGAGCAAGAGTAAAGCAGGTCGAGGCCGCCTGGAGCGGTGAGCAAGAGTAGAGCAGGACAAGGCCGCCAGGAGCGGTGAGCAAGAGTAGAGCAGGACAAGGCCGCCAGGAGCGGTGAGCAAAGGGTCAGAGCTGAGCGAGACTGCCGGAGCAGTGAGCAAGAGTAAAGCAGGACAAGGCCGCCAGGAGCAGTGAGCAAGAGTGGAGCAAGACTGCCGGAGCAGTGAGCAAAAGGATAAGAGCGAAGCGAGACTGCCGGAGCAGTGAGCAAAAGGATAAGAGCGGAGCGAGACTGCCGGAGCAGTGAGCAAAAAGGTCAGAGCGGAGCAAGGCTGCCGGAGCAGCGAGCAAAAGGGTCAGAGCGGAGCAAGGCTGCCGGAGCAGCGAGAAAAAGGGGCAGAGCGGAGCAAGGCTGCCGGAGCAGCGAGCAAAGGAGTCAGAGCAGGCTAGAACCGCCGGAGCGGTGAGCAAAGGAGTCAGAGCAGGCTAGAACCGCCGGAGCGGTGAGCAAAGCAGGGCAGGGGGGACAGGGCTCTGTTCACACGGAACAGACAGGAAGAGAAAGGCAGAGCCAGATACCCACAGGGTACTTGCAGTGAAGTAGCGAGTGGACCACAAACTCACAAACGGGAGTACAGAGACAACAAGCAGGAGTTAGGTACGAGTTCAGACTCTGCAGAAAAAGGAAGGGAACGGACATAGAGGCAAAACAGGTAAAGGATAGGAGAGAGTTCAGACTGGAACTGAGTGTACGGAGGAGACCGACACTGCAGCGGGATACAGGAGCGGGTCTGGGAATACGGCCCCCAGAGAGGCGGCACGAACAGGCAAGGAGCGTGTTCAGACAGGACAGACAAGATACAGGAGCGGGTCTAGGTAATCGGCCCCTAGAAGGCGGGAGGAACAGGCTAGGAGCGTGTTCAGACAGGACAGACAAGATACAGGAACGGGTCTAGGTAATCGGCCCCTAGAAGGCGGGAGGAACAGGCTAGGAGCGAGTTCAGACAGGCCTGGAAATACAGCCTCCAGGATAGGCAGATAAGAGAACACAGAACGGGACCTGGCACCTTCAGAGTGCAAGCACACACTGAATGAAACACTATGCTCAGGCAGGGATTGATTGGAGCAGCTGAGCTATATACCAGGTGACAGACAGCAATAGGCTGAGGACGCACAAGGGGTGTGACCCACAGCAGGTACAAAAAGCAAGAAGTGATCGGGCGCCGCCCTTAAGCAGCAGAAACAGACACAAACAGACAGCATGGAGGGAAGCCAGAGAGACATTCTGGATTGGAGATCAAGTGCGCGCTCTTGCACAGTGGGAGATGGACCACCATGCAAGGACGCCACCAGGTATGTTACAACTCGTATATATATTGGGCAGAAAAAAGGGCGATAGTCCGCCCAGGTGGGAGGAAATTGGAGTTTCATAACACATATGTCAACTGGACAGGTATTAGAGGCCTGCTATGGCCACAGGTACTAATGGAGGTAATCAAGGTAGGGAGAGAGGCAAGATGTCCGGTCATTTTAGTTATACAGGCCGGGGGAAACAACCTAGGTCATCACAAGAGCGCATAACTAATGGCAATAATGAAACTAGACACTGAGCGCTTCAGAGAATTTTTCACAAAACTAGCTACAGTATGGTCAGAGATTGTGCCGATAGCGGTATGGCAAGGTGCGCGAGACATCACGGCCATCGAACGGACAAGGCGGTTAATAAATATTTGGATGGCAAAATTTAGAAGAGACAGAGGTGGTGTAGTGATACGACACCGACAACTGGAAGGAGATAAAGCAGGCCTCATACGGCCCGACGGTGTTCATTTAATGGATATTGGACTGGACATATTCCTGTCAGGACTCCAGGACGGAGTGGAACAAGCGTTAAGAGTGATGGGTGGGGGTCAGAGTCCTGCATACGAGTACGCAGGATTCTCCATGGCCTGGAAATAGAAAGGACATGTTGGAGAGTTAAACTTGTTGGCCAACTTGCCGGAGTGGTGACCCAGGGCACGGTGCAACAAGCTGAATTATTTTAGAAATAAAATGCCTTTCTAATGGAATGAGTATAAAGAGTTAATAAAGCTGTGACCAATCCTCACCCATCCAGTTGTAAGAGTTACATTATTGTATTGTCAAGGAAAGGGGGGCTGAGCGTCTGGGTTTAGTTTGGGGTCCCCACAGTCTGCCTAGGCTAGATGCATTTAAAAATTCTTATTAGATACACAGGTGGTGCAGCTTGCTTCGCAGCTGGGCTACTACACCCAAAGTATTGCCTAGGCTAGATGCAGTTAAAAATTCTATGCTGACTAGCAGACACTGAAGATTTGGAGCAGACCTCTGAGTAGACAACTCTTCAGACTCAACCATCTGTGTTACCCCAAGCCATAGTGTATGTAGTTTCTTACAGTGAAAAGGGGGGGGGAGCGACCCAACCCACCTGGAATTGACGATGCCAACGTCACGTAAGACACAGCAAGGGGACTCCAAAAAGAGTCTCCATTTTTTCCCAAAATTCTGGCACAGACACCACTTAAGTGGCATCAATTGCCCCACAGTTGCTTAAAACGGTTTGTGAGGTGATTTTACCAAATATTCAAGCTTTTAGTCACCCAAGGATGACACAGGGGTAGAAAAGTCCTTGCGAATCCATGATTTGTTCATCTTTATGAACGTGAGTCTGTCTACATTCTCAGTGGACAGCCGCGTGCGCTTATCTGTCAGCACACCACCAGCAGCGCTGAACACACGTTTAGAGAGAACGCTGGCTGCTGGGCATGACAAGATCTCCAAGGCGTGAGTGGCGAGCTCCGGCCATTTTTCCAGATTGGAATACCAAAATGAGCAAGGGTCCAGTGACACAGTCATGGCTTCGATGTTCACTTGGAGATACTCCTGTACCATCCTCTCTAGGCATTGACTATGTGTCATACTTCTTTTCTCCTGTGGCCTTGCAAAGGAAGGTCTAAAAAAGTGGTGAAACGATTCCATAAAATTGCTGTTACCAGCAGATACTGTGTTACTGTTATGGTTTGAGTGATGAAGACTCAACAGTCTCACGGTTGGCAAGTTGGAACTGTGAGATTCACTACATGCACCACTGGTGTTTTGTGGAAAAGCACATGTAAGATTCTGCACCAGCGTCTGCAGATACTCCTGCATGCGTCAATCCCTTTTTATTGCAGGAATTATTTTATCAAATTTACTTTTGTACCGGGGATCTAAGAGTGTGGCAACCCAGTAGTCAGGATTACTTCGAATTCTGACAACCCGAGGGTTATGTTGCAGGTAGTGCAGCAAGAAGGCACTCATGTGTCTTGCGCATCCAGGAGAACCAAGTCCTTGTTGTGTTGGTAGCGAGGTAAGAATCATGCTTCCTTCCTCTGCCCTCTCCCCCCAACCTCGCACAACAGAAATGTGATCAAGGTCTCCATCATCTGATGAGTCTTCCATGCCCACCGCCAGTTCGTCCTCCACTTCTTCCTCGGCTCCTGCACCTTCCTCAACAGTTTGGCTGCTACCATGCGCCCTGGTTAATCCCTCTCCCCCACCCTCCCATGCCTGCCGCTTTGGTGCTGCCAACCGTCTGGACCTTGGAAATATAATCCCTTCCGCATACGACTCCTCCTCTACTTCCTCCACCTCCTCTTGTCCCACCACCTGACTCTGAATTCTGTTTAATGTGTGCTCCAGCATGTAAATCACCGGAATAGTCATGCTGATAATGGCATCGTCGTCAGCACTAAACATCTTTGTCGCCATTTCAAAACTGTGCAGAAGGGTGTGTGGCGCCCCTGAGGGTTCAGTCGCCACAGAGTTACTACATCTCACCCAGAGGTGTGGTGTCTCACCCTCAGGTAAGGAAGGCGTATGACTCGGGACCCTAACACCTGCATCCAACACATACCCGCAGTGGGGGTAAGGCGAGATTGCTCCTAAGGGAGAGCACAGTCCCAGGTCCCTAGCTGGTGGAAGGGTCTTATGTAGTGGGTGCTTAGGGGAGCAGCATAGGGGAGCACATGACAGGGAGAGTATAAATAGGAAGCCATCTTAGAAAGAGCAAGCCAGTCAGAGGAGGAAAAGTGACAGGAGCAGAGACTCGGCATGAGCTCTGCTTCGGAGGCGGGCCTAGCCTGGGAGGCCCAGGACTGAAGGAGAGAAGAGAGGAGTGGGAGCAGGAAGGCTTCAGGAACCGAAGGGACCTTAGGGCTACGGGACGTACAGAAGGCCACCCGTACTCCCGCTGCTACCAGTAGGTAGAGGGGTCAGGCCAGATAAGGGGAACCGGTCCCTCAACTAGCAGAGAAACAGCAAGGCTCAACTAGAAACCAGAGGCTGCAGCATTTCATGTACTGCAGGCCAAAGTCCACACCAGTCTCACTAAGAAGGTAGCCACATAAGACCCAGGGGACGGAACACACGTCGCCCGCCAAGGCCCGAGGATACCGGATATAAGTGTCACTGGGTGTGAGGTGCATGGAGAAGGCCAGAGAAAGGACACACAGAAGGGGTCCTGCTAAGTACTCCGGAGCTATCTTGGGGTGGACTGAGCCCCTCACTGAGTACGCACAGCACGACGGGGGAGATTGCTCTGGTACCTGTAATTTGGACTGCAACAACTGCGAGTAAAGATTTTGGGACTGCAGCACACGGACTCTGTGTTAATTACTGACTCCCTGCACTACAACCACCATCATCCACCCACACTGCCCTGAAGCTACACTCTTCCTGTGGTGAGTAATAATACCATTGCTGCAAAACCACCAGCTTCAGAGGATTGTTCCGCAGCGGCAGCCCCTTTGGCCGCACTCCACAGGTGGCATAGTCGGACATTATAAAATCCATATATACAAATTACCCTTGGATTGACTGCCCTGGGTCACGGACCGGGTCACCGCCACAATGACTACAACCCCCAGCGTCTACCGGCCCGGCTCAGGGTACCCCATGGCCCAGGGGGTGTGTTAACTTCATAGGTCCCTGATCTGAGACCACTCCTGCACCGTGATTTGCCCCACCTCTGGATCTCGTTGGCCCAGGCTATACGTCAGAACATATTGCACTAGGGCTTGTCGGTGCTGCCACAGTCGCTGCAACATGTGCAGAGTTGAATTCCACCGTGTCGGCACATTGCATTTCAGCCGGTGAACTGGCAGGCCCAACGACTTCTTTAGAGATTTAAGTCGTTGAGCTGCGGGATGCGAAAGGCGGAAGTGAGCACACAGCGACCGTGCCCTCTGCAGAAGGCCATCTAGTCCGGGATAGTGGGCTAAAAATTTATGGACAACCAGGTTCAACACGTGAGCCATACAAGGCACGTGTGTGACATTGCCCCGGCAAAGGGCCGCACCCAGGTTTGCAGCATTGTCGCACACGGCCTTCCCTGGTTGCAGGTCCAGTGGAGACAACCATTCATGAAACTGGGTCTCCAGAGCTGACCACAACTCCTCAGCTGTGTGACTCACATTTCCCAGACATTTCAAAGTAAACACTGATGCCGTTGAGCCCTGCTGCCAGCATAGTAAGGAGGTGTGCAGGATTCCTTCTGCGCAGTTAGAAAGCAGGTGGCATTACCTGACAGGCTTTGGGTGCAGGTCGAGGACCGAGATGAGGTTGAGGAGGCAGAAGCAGTGGAGGAACTTTGAGATAAAGAGGATTGACGCACAACTCGTGGGGACGGTAAGACTTGGACAGCAGCCCCTTGTCCTGCTGTCACCATAGTTACCCAGTGCCCAGTCAGCGACATATAACGCCCCTGTCCATGCCTACTCGTCCAAGTGTCTGTGGTGAAATGCACCCTGTCACACACAGAGTTTCTCAAAGAAGCGGTGATGTTGTGTGCGACATGCTGGTGGAGCACAGGCACACCTTTCTTTGAGAAGTAGTGCCGACTGGGCATCTGGTACTGGGGCACTGCGATGGACAAAAGGTCTCGAAAATCCACTGTGTCCTCCAGGCGGAAAGGCAGCATTTCTGTAGCCAACAGCTTGCAGATGGTGAAATTCAACCTCTTAGCTTTCTCATGACTAGGAGGAAATGGTCTTTTACTTTTCCACATCTGAGGGACCGAGGGCTGGCTGTTGTGCTTAGATGGGGTTGAGTAGGGTGTCCCCGGCAAACTACCGGTCTGTGAGGAAGATGCAGGCGGACATGTTAGGTTGCCTTGATCCAAAGGTGGTGCTCTCGATGTCGGAGAGCGCTCAACACCAGCAGGTGTTTCCACTTCCCAATGAACTGACGACCTGCCAATCACACTGGCTGTAGTGGGTAAAGAGGTAGCAGGTCTGCGTCCAAAAACATGTGTGACTGCTGCCCCCCCAGTCACAGAGGATTAAGAGGCTGCGGATGCACAAGATGGGGCAGACGGTGGTTGGCCCAGCCAGCTAGGCCGCACTGTAGCACAGTGAGCTTCCCACTGCAACTTATGCTTCATATCCATGTGTCGGTACATGCATGAAGTACCCAAACTGTGGATTTTTTGGCCTCTACTTAGCTTTTGGTGACAAATATTACAGATAACATGAGTTGGGTCATCCTTATCGACCTGAATAAATGCCCAGGCTATGCAAGGCTTAGAGCCCATGCGACCTGAAGAGCCACTACGACTTGTGGTCAGAGGCAGAGTTGTGGTTGAAGATGCAGTTGTTGATGTCCGTCTCTGTCCAGGAAGGTGCAACCTAACTTCGTCGTCAATAGCATCTGTGACGCCCCGCTGCGCTTGGTATCACAGATCCAAGAAGAGTGCATTGATGGAATCCTCCACAAGAGGCCCCCATAAAAATTCACACATCTCCACCTTCCACCTCAGACCAGCAGAGGGAGCCTGTTAGTGATATAAATAGGGAAGGTGGAGCTAGGCAGTTCAGTTCCTCTGAAGAGTTCCTGCAGTAGAGAAGCCTAAGAGAGGTCAGTCTGCAGTGGAGCTCAGTCTAGTCTAGAGAACTCAGTTAATAGTTCAGCAGTGGAGCACGATGCTCCTGCTAGCTAGATTCAAGGAGCCCAGATAGAGCTTAAAGTGTGCCGGCGTCATTAGATCGGTGAAGAGTGGCAAGCTTCCGTTAGTGTGTATAGCCTAGTGAGGGCCCGAGTAGGCCGAAAGCGAGTGGCGAGTTAGTACATGAGGGGCAGAGGAGCTTAACCAGCTCACACCGAAGCATATACCGGACACCGGATCCGAGCTTACCGGGATCTCTATTACCCAGTAAGGCATAACCGGAATCCCTGGAGAACTACAAGTCCCAGGATCGCTAAGGTGCTGATATGTAACAGAGCCAGGAGACGCTTAGGCCCAGCATACTGGGAGCGTGAACTCCAAGAGAAGGCCCTACCACAAGGTCAGCCAGCACAGGACAGAGACAAAGTTAGGCCTAGCTCCAGGCAGGTCAGAAACTTGCTACGCAGAGGCAAGAAACAGGAGGCCCTACACCCACTCATTGGGGAGGATCCTGATTTGCACCCTTCACCCTACAGTGCTCCGTGATGTGCCTGAATTTCCACCAGTAAAATGTAATGAAGTGACTACCGTGTCCGTTCCCGTTCTTGCTCTGACCCAGCTGGGTCTCACCTGTCCTGCATTCCCCCTGCATACGCTGCCCTGAGACCTAGCTCCACCTCTGGGGAGCTATACCATCGAGTTGCCTTATCACCGGCCTCAGTGGACTGCTGCAGCGCTGGTGCTTCCCAACAGATACCACTGGTGGTGTCACGAACTCTTATAAAATTAACAATTATCCACCCTTTTAAAGAGTGACACCAGGGTACGGGCCAGGGAGCCGACCACCGCGACATCCCCAAGGCCAGGCAAAGGCCCGGGTACCGAGTCATCTCCATCCCCTGGGCTAGTCACATCCTCCTCCACCTCCTCTGCTGACCTCATCGACTGGCTGACTATGGGTTGACAGTAAGTGGGATCTCCAACCTCGTCATCATCACCCTGTGTGTTCTCACACCCGTCGTCCTCAGAGCCAACCTCTTCCTGCCCTGACCGAAAAGTCAAGTTGTCGCTCCAATCAGGTATTTGAGTCTCATCATCGTCTTCATCATTGTCTCCACCAACAGGAGTTACAGTTTGGGAATGAGGGTCTACATTATGCTCAGAACCTTCTTCATCTGGTCCTAGATCCGACTTATAAAGATTCTGGGCATCAGTGCAGATCATTTCCTCGTCTGGATTAACAGAAGCTCTGGAGCAGACCTCCGTTTCCCAGGCTATAGTATGAGTAAACAGCTGTGCAGACTCAACCATATGTGTTACCCCATACTCAGACGGGCAGCTCGAGACTTGGGAGCTGTGAGGGAGCAAGTGCAATTGGGGTGACACCTCTGAGGACTGGAGTATTTGTGATGTTGAAATTGAGGTGGTGGAGAGCCCACTTGAAGGAGCACTTGATATCCGTTGAAGCACCTGCTGTTTTTGTGCCTCATCTGGAATTTGTAGCGATGGGCATGTCCGTAAGAAAGGGATCGTATCACATTGTCCACGAAAAGAAGTCGACATCTTAGCTTGGCTGGAAGATGGTCTTTCTTCTGCAGTTGTTACTCCCCCCCACCACGGGGGGGCTCGACCCACCAGCGGACAGGCACCAGTATTGGGAGAGGGGGGCTGGCAGTCAAGGTCCACCGCGGCTCTGGCACAAACCCGGCGACACGGAGGTGGCACGGGCAGGAATGGACTGGCCGTGTCGGCTTCTCACTTTTTGGATTTTAGAAGGGCATGACATGCCTATATCAGTGTCTCCCCCTCCTTTTACTCCCCCACCTCTTTTCTTTTCGCATGACTATATGTACTTGTCACTTTTCCATGTGTTAGTTATGTCTTCTGAGCAGTTTGTCAGCTTTTGGACACCTTTGAAGGTGTTTTCTATGTGTTTCTATGTGTTTTTGTTTGCCTGCCATTAGTTTTAACGGTGTTCGAAGGTGTTCAACGAACAGTTCGACGAACAGTTCGGCGAACACAAGGGTGTTCGACAAACTGAACTCGAACACTACGGGGGTGGCTCAACACTAGCCTACACCAGAATCTTTTAAACAGATGTATTTGTGACTGAACAGACAGGGAGACACTATTACTGTTTGTTTTACGTAAAACAGGCCAAAAGCAGAATAATGCAGAGATTTAACCCGTGGAACTGCAAAACCACAGTTATAGTTATGTGGCGTACAGTAGAATCTTTTAAACAGTATTATTGCTGTCTGTCCAGTCAGGGAGACACTGTCACTGTTTTTTTTTACAGCAAAAAAATGCCAAAAGCAGGATAATACATAGATTTGACCCGTGGAACTGCAAAACCACAGTTAGAGTTATGTGGCGTACACCAGAATCTTTTAGAGAGACATATTGGTGTCTGACCAGTCAGGGAGACACAATTGTTTGGGTTTTTTTACCGCAAAAAAGCCAAAAGCAGGATAATACAGTGATTTGACCCATAGAACTGCAAAACCACAGTTATAGTTACGTGGCGTACACCAGAATCTTTTAAACAGATAAATTGGTGTCTGACCAGTCAGGGAGACACTATTACTGTTTTTTTTATGGCAAAAAATGGCAAAAGCAGGATAATACAGAGATTTGACCCGTGGAACTGCAAAGTCACAGTTATATTTTTCTAGTCTACACTAGACTCTTTTAAACAGATATATTGGTGTCTGACCTGTTAGGGAGACACTATTACTGATTTTTTTTTATGGCAAAAAATGCCAAAAGCAGGATAATACAGAGATTTGACCCGTGGAACTGCAAAACCACAATTATAGTAATGTGGCGTACACCAGAATCTTTTAAACAGATATATTGGTGTCTGACCAGTCAGGGAGGCACTATTACTGATTTTTTTTACGGCAAAAAATGCCAAAAGCAGGATAATACAGAGATTTGACCCTTGGAACTGCAAAACCACAGTTCTATTTTTCTGGCCTACACTAGACTCTTTTAAACAGATATATTGGTGTCTGACCTGTCAGGGAGACACTATTACTGTTTTTTTATGGCAAAAAATGCCAAAAGCAGGATAATACAGAGATTTGACACGTGGAACAGCAAAACCACAGTTCTATTTCTCTGGTCTACACCAGACTCTTTGAAACAGATATATTGGTGTCTGTCCATTCAGGGAGACACTATTACAGTTTTTTTACGGCAAAAAATGCCAAAATCAGAATAATTCCGAGATTTGACCCGTGGAAATGCAAAACCACAGTTCTATTTCTCTGGCCTACACCAGACTCTTTTAAACAGATATATTGGTGTCTGGACAGTCAGGAAGACACTACTACTTTTTTTTACGGCAAAAAATGGAAAAGCAGGATAATACAGAGATTGACCGGTGGAACTGCAAAACCACAAATATAATTATGTGGGGTACACTAGAATCTTTTAAACAGATATATTGGTGTCTGACCAGTCAGGGAGACACTATTACAGTTTTTTTTTTACGGCACAAAATGCCAAAACAGGATAATACAGAGATGTGACACGTGGAACTGCAAAACCACAGTTCTATTTTTTTGGCCTACACTAGACTCTTTTAAACAGATATATGGGTGACTCACCAGTCAGGGAGACACTATTGTTGTTTTTTTTGCGGCAAAAAATGCCAAAAGCAGGATAATACAGAGATTTGACCCGTGTAACTGCAAAACAACAGTTATAGTTATGTGGCATACACCAGAATCATTTAAACAGATATATTGCTGTCTGACCAGTTAGGGAGCCACTATTACAGTTTTTTTTTTACAGAAAAAAATGCCAATAGCAGGATAATACAGAGATTTGACCCTTGGAACTGCAAAACCACAGTTTTATTTTTCTGGCCTACACTAGACTCTTTTAAACAGATATATAGGTGTCTGACCAGTCAGGGAGACACTATTACAGGTTTTTTTACGGCAAAAAATGCCAAAAGCAGGATAATTCCGAGATTTGATCCGTGGAAATGCAAAACCACAGTTCTATTTCTCTGGCCTACACCAGACTCTTTTAAACAGATATATTGGTGTCTGGACAGTCAGGGAGACACTATTACTATTTTTTACGGCAAAAATTGCCAAAAGCAGGATAATACAGAGATTTGATCCGTGGAACTCCAAAACCACAGTTATAGTTATGTGGCGTACACTAGAATCTTTTAAACAGATATATTGGTGTCTGACCAGTCAGGGAGGCACTATTACTGATTTTTTTTACGGCAAAAAATGCCAAAAGCAGGATAATACAGAAATTTGACCCTTGGAACTGCAAAACCACAGTTCTATTTTTCTGGCCTACACTAGACTCTTTTAAACAGATATATTGGTGTCTGACCTGTCAGGGAGACACTATTACTGTTTTTTTATGGCAAAAAATGCCAAAAGCAGGATAATACAGAGATTTGACACGTGGAACAGCAAAACCACAGTTCTATTTCTCTGGTCTACACCAGACTCTTTGAAACAGATATATTGGTGTCTGTCCAGTCAGGGAGACACTATTACAGTTTTTTTACGGCAAAAAATGCCAAAATCAGGATAATTCCGAGATTTGACCCGTGGAAATGCAAAACCACAGTTCTATTTCTCTGGCCTACACCAGACTCTTTTAAACAGATATATTGGTGTCTGGACAGTCAGGAAGACACTACTACTTTTTTTTACGGCAAAAAATGGAAAAGCAGGATAATACAGAGATTGACCGGTGGAACTGCAAAACCACAAATATAATTATGTGGGGTACACTAGAATCTTTTAAACAGATATATTGGTGTCTGACCAGTCAGGGAGACACTATTACAGTTTTTTTTTTACGGCACAAAATGCCAAAACAGGATAATACAGAGATGTGACACGTGGAACTGCAAAACCACAGTTCTATTTTTTTGGCCTACACTAGACTCTTTTAAACAGATATATGGGTGACTAACCAGTCAGGGAGACACTATTGTTGTTTTTTTTGCGGCAAAAAATGCCAAAAGCAGGATAATACAGAGATTTGACCCGTGTAACTGCAAAACAACAGTTATAGTTATGTGGCATACACCAGAATCATTTAAACAGATATATTGCTGTCTGACCAGTTAGGGAGCCACTATTACAGTTTTTTTTTTACAGAAAAAAATGCCAGTAGCAGGATAATACAGAGATTTGACCCTTGGAACTGCAAAACCACAGTTTTATATTTCTGGCCTACACTAGACTCTTTTAAACAGATATATTGGTGTCTGACCAGTCAGGGAGACACTATTACAGGTTTTTTTACGGCAAAAAATGCCAAAAGCAGGATAATTCCGAGATTTGATCCGTGGAAATGCAAAACCACAGTTCTATTTCTCTGGCCTACACCAGACTCTTTTAAACAGATATATTGGTGTCTGGACAGTCAGGGAGACACTATTACTATTTTTTACGGCAAAAATTGCCAAAAGCAGGATAATACAGAGATTTGATCCGTGGAACTCCAAAACCACAGTTATAGTTATGTGGCGTACACTAGAATCTTTTAAACAGATATATCGGTGTCTTACCAGTCAGGGAGACACTATTACAGTTTTTTTTTATGGCAAAAAATGCCAAAAGCAGGATAATACAGAGATTTGACACGTGGAACTGCAAAACCACAGTTCTATTTTTCTGGCCTACACTAGACTCTTTTAAGCAGATATATTGTTGTCTGACCTGTCAGGGAGACACTATTGTTGTTTTTTTTGCGGCAAAAAATGCCAAAAGCAGGATAATACAGAGATTTGACCCGTGTAACTGCAAAACAACAGTTATAGTTATGTGGCATACACCAGAATCATTTAAACAGATATATTGCTGTCTGACCAGTTAGGGAGCCACTATTACAGTTTTTTTTTTACAGAAAAAAATGCCAATAGCAGGATAATACAGAGATTTGACCCTTGGAACTGCAAAACCACAGTTTTATTTTTCTGGCCTACACTAGACTCTTTTAAACAGATATATAGGTGTCTGACCAGTCAGGGAGACACTATTACAGGTTTTTTTACGGCAAAAAATGCCAAAAGCAGGATAATTCCGAGATTTGATCCGTGGAAATGCAAAACCACAGTTCTATTTCTCTGGCCTACACCAGACTCTTTTAAACAGATATATTGGTGTCTGGACAGTCAGGGAGACACTATTACTATTTTTTACGGCAAAAATTGCCAAAAGCAGGATAATACAGAGATTTGATCCGTGGAACTCCAAAACCACAGTTATAGTTATGTGGCGTACACTAGAATCTTTTAAACAGATATATCGGTGTCTTACCAGTCAGGGAGACACTATTACAGTTTTTTTTTATGGCAAAAAATGCCAAAAGCAGGATAATACAGAGATTTGACCCGTGGAACTGCAAAACCACAATTATAGTAATGTGGCGTACACCAGAATCTTTTAAACAGATATATTGGTGTCTGACCAGTCAGGGAGGCACTACTACTGATTTTTTTTACGGCAAAAAATGCCAAAAGCAGGATAATACAGAAATTTGACCCTTGGAACTGCAAAACCACAGTTCTATTTTTCTGGCCTACACTAGACTCTTTTAAACAGATATATTGGTGTCTGACCTGTCAGGGAGACACTATTACTGTTTTTTTATGGCAAAAAATGCCAAAAGCAGGATAATACAGAGATTTGACACGTGGAACAGCAAAACCACAGTTCTATTTCTCTGGTCTACACCAGACTCTTTGAAACAGATATATTGGTGTCTGTCCAGTCAGGGAGACACTATTACAGTTTTTTTACGGCAAAAAATGCCAAAATCAGGATAATTCCGAGATTTGACCCGTGGAAATGCAAAACCACAGTTCTATTTCTCTGGCCTACACCAGACTCTTTTAAACAGATATATTGGTGTCTGGACAGTCAGGAAGACACTACTACTTTTTTTTACGGCAAAAAATGGAAAAGCAGGATAATACAGAGATTGACCGGTGGAACTGCAAAACCACAAATATAATTATGTGGGGTACACTAGAATCTTTTAAACAGATATATTGGTGTCTGACCAGTCAGGGAGACACTATTACAGTTTTTTTTTTACGGCACAAAATGCCAAAACAGGATAATACAGAGATGTGACACGTGGAACTGCAAAACCACAGTTCTATTTTTTTGGCCTACACTAGACTCTTTTAAACAGATATATGGGTGACTAACCAGTCAGGGAGACACTATTGTTGTTTTTTTTGCGGCAAAAAATGCCAAAAGCAGGATAATACAGAGATTTGACCCGTGTAACTGCAAAACAACAGTTATAGTTATGTGGCATACACCAGAATCATTTAAACAGATATATTGCTGTCTGTCCAGTTAGGGAGCCACTATTACAGTTTTTTTTTTACAGAAAAAAATGCCAGTAGCAGGATAATACAGAGATTTGACCCTTGGAACTGCAAAACCACAGTTTTATATTTCTGGCCTACACTAGACTCTTTTAAACAGATATATTGGTGTCTGACCAGTCAGGGAGACACTATTACAGGTTTTTTTACGGCAAAAAATGCCAAAAGCAGGATAATTCCGAGATTTGATCCGTGGAAATGCAAAACCACAGTTCTATTTCTCTGGCCTACACCAGACTCTTTTAAACAGATATATTGGTGTCTGGACAGTCAGGGAGACACTATTACTATTTTTTACGGCAAAAATTGCCAAAAGCAGGATAATACAGAGATTTGATCCGTGGAACTCCAAAACCACAGTTATAGTTATGTGGCGTACACTAGAATCTTTTAAACAGATATATCGGTGTCTTACCAGTCAGGGAGACACTATTACAGTTTTTTTTTATGGCAAAAAATGCCAAAAGCAGGATAATACAGAGATTTGACACGTGGAACTGCAAAACCACAGTTCTATTTTTCTGGCCTACACTAGACTCTTTTAAGCAGATATATTGTTGTCTGACCTGTCAGGGAGACACTATTACTGTTTTTTTTATGGCAAAAAATGCCAAAAGCAGGATAATACAGAGATTTGACCCGTGGAACTGCAAAACCACAGTTCTATTTCTCTGGCCTATACCAGAATCTTTTAAACAGATATATTGGTGTCTGAACAGTGAGGTAGACACTATTACAGTTTTTTTTACCGCAAAAATGCCAAAAGCAGGATAATACAGATTTATGACCCGTGGAACTGCAAAACCACAGTTATAGTTTTGTGGCGTACACCAGAATCTTTTAAACAGATATATTGGTGTCTGACCAGTCACGGAGACACTATTACAGTTTTTTTTTACGGCAAAAAATGCCAAAAGCAGGATAATACAGAGATTTGACCCGTGGAACAGCAAAACCGCAGTTCTATTTTTCTGGCCTACACTAGACTCTTTTAAACAGATATATTGGTGTCTGACCTGTCAGGGAGATACTATTACTGTTTTTTTTTACGGCAAAAAATACCAAAAGCAGGATAATACAGAGATTTGACCCTTGGAACTGCAAAACCACAGTTTTATTTTTCTGGCCTACACTAGATCTTTTAAACAGATATATTGGTGTCTGACCAGTCAGGGAGACAGTATTACAGGTTTTTTTACGGCAAAAAATGCCAAAAGCAGGATAATACAGAGATTTGACCCGTGGAAATGCAAAACCACAGTTCTATTTCTCTGGCCTACACCAGACTCTTTGAAACAGATATATTGGTGTCTGTCCAGTCAGTGAGACACTATTACAGTTTTTTTATGGCAAAAAATGGCAAAAGCAGGATAATTCCGAGATTTGACCCGTGGAAATTCAAAACCACAGTTCTATTTCTCTGGCCTACACCAGACTCTTTTAAACAGATATATTGGTGTCTGGACAGTCAAGGAGACACTATTACTATTTTTTACGGCAAAAAATGCCAAGAGCAGGATAATACAGAGATTTGACCCGCGGAACCGCAAAACCACAGTTATAGTTATGTGGCGTACACTAGAATCTTTTAAACAGATATATTGGTGTCTGACCAGTCAGGGAGACACTATTACAGTTTTTTTTTACGGCAAAAAATGCCAAAAGCAGGATAACACAGAGATTTGACCCGTGGAACTGCAAAACCACAGTTCTGTTTTTCTGGCCTACACTAGACTCTTTTAAACAGATATATTGGTGTCTGACCTGTCAGGGAGACACTATTACTGTTTTTTTTATGGCAAAAAATGCCAAAAGCAGGATAATACAGAGATTTGACCCGTGGAACTGCAAAACCACAGTTCTATTTTCTGGTCTACACCAGACTCTTTTAAACAGATATATTGGTGTCTGAACAGTGAGGTAGACACTATTTCTGTTTTTTTTACCGCAAAAATGCCAAAAGCAGGAAAATACAGAGATTTGACCAGTGGAACAGCAAAACCACAGTTCTATTTTTCTGGCCTACACCAGACTCTTTGAAACAGATATATTGGTGTCTGTCCAGTCAGGGAGACACTATTACAGTTTTTTTACGGCAAAAAATGCCAAAAGCAGGATAATTCCGATATTTGACCCGTGGAAATGCAAAACCACAGTTCTATTTCTCTGGCCTACACCAGACTCTTTTAAAAATAAATATTGGTGTCTGGACAGTCAGGGAGACACTATTACTTTTTTTTTACGGAAAAAAATGCCAAAGGCAGGATAATACAGAGATTTGACCCGTGGAACTGCAAAACCACAGTTATAGTTATGTGGCGTACACTAGAATGTTTTAAACAGATTTATTGGTGTCTGACCAGTCAGGGAGACACTATTATAGTTTTTTTTTACGGCAAAAAATGCCAAAAGCAGGATAATACAGAGATTTGACCCGTGGAACTGCAAAACCACAGTTCTGCTTTTCTGGCCTACACTAGACTCTTTTAAACAGATATATTGGTGTCTGACATGTCAGGGAGACACTATAACTGTTTTTTTTATGGCAAAAAATGCCAAAAGCAGGATAATACAGAGATTTGACCCGTGGAACTGCAAAACCACAGTTCTTTTTCTCTGGCCTACACCAGACTTTTTTAAACAGATATATTGGTGTCTGAACAGTGAGGTAGACACTATTTCTGTTTTTTTTACCGCAAAAATGCCAAAAGCAGGATAATACAGATATTTGACCGGTGGAACTGCAAAACCACAGTTATAGTTATGTGGCGTACACCAGAAAATTTTAAACAGATATATTGGTGTCTGAACAGTCAGGGAGACACGATTACTGTTTTTTTTACGGCAAAAAATGCCAAAAGCAAGATAATACAGAGATTTAACTCATGGAACTGCAAAACCACAGTTCTATTTTTCTGGCCTACACTAGACTCTTTTAAACAAATATATTGGTGCCTGACCAGTCAGGGAGTCACTATTACAGTTTTTTTATGGCAAAAAATGCCAAAAGCAGGATAATAGAGAGCTTTGACCCGTGGAACTGCAAAACCACAGTTCTATTTCTCTGGCCTACACCAGACTCTTTGAAACAGATATACTGGTGTCTGACCAGTCAGGGAGACACTATTACAGTTTTTTTACGGCAAAAGATGCCAAAAGCAGGATAATTCAGAGATTTGATGCGTGGAAATGCAAAACCAGAGTTCTATTTCTCTGGCCTACACTAGACTCTTTTAAACAGATATATTGGTGTCTGGACAGTCAGGGCGACACTATTACTGTTTTTTTTTATGGCAAAAAATGCAAAAAGCAGGATAATACAGATGTTTGACCCGTGTAACTGCAAAACCACAGTTATAGTTATGTGGCGTACACCAGAATCTTTTAAACAGATATATTGGTGTCTGACCAGTCAGGGAGACACTATTACAGTTTTTTTTACGGCAAAAAATGCCAAAAGCAGGATAATAAAGAGATTTGACACTTGGAACTGCAAAACCACAGTTCTATTTTTCTGGCCTACACTAGATTCTTTCAAACAGATATATTGGTGTCTGACCTGTCAGGGAGACACTATTACTGTTTTTTTTATGGCAAAAAATGCCAAAAGCAGGATAATACAGAGATTTGACCAGTGGAACAGCAAAACCACAGTTCTATTTTTCTGGCCTACACCAGACTCTTTGAAACAGATATATTGGTGTCTGTACAGTCAGGGAGACACTATTACAGTTTTTTTACGGCAAAAAATGCCAAAAGCAGGATAATTCCGAGATTTGACGCGTGGAAATGCAAAACCACAGTTCTATTTCTCTGGCCAACACCAGACTCTTTTAAAAAGATATATTGGTGTCTGGACAGTCAGGGAGACACTATTACTTTTTTTTACGGAAAAAAATGCCAAAAGCAGGATACTACAGAGATTTGACCCATGGAACTGCAAAACCACAGTTATAGTTATGTGGCGTACACCAGAATCTTTTAAACAGATATATTGGTGTCTGACCAGTCAGGGAGACACTATTACAGTTTTTTTTACGGCAAAAAATGCCAAAAGCAGGATAATAAAGAGATTTGACACTTGGAACTGCAAAACCACAGTTCTATTTTTCTGGCCTACACTAGATTCTTTCAAACAGATATATTGGTGTCTGACCTGTCAGGGAGACACTATTACTGTTTTTGTTATGGCAAAAAATGCCAAAAGCAGGATAATACAGAGATTTGACCAGTGGAACAGCAAAACCACAGTTCTATTTTTCTGGCCTACACCAGACTCTTTGAAACAGATATATTGGTGTCTGTACAGTCAGGGAGACACTATTACAGTTTTTTTACGGCAAAAAATGCCAAAAGCAGGATAATTCCGAGATTTGACGCGTGGAAATGCAAAACCACAGTTCTATTTCTCTGGCCAACACCAGACTCTTTTAAAAAGATATATTGGTGTCTGGACAGTCAGGGAGACACTATTACTTTTTTTTACGGAAAAAAATGCCAAAAGCAGGATAATACAGAGATTTGACCCATGGAACTGCAAAACCACAGTTATAGTTATGTGGCGTACACTAGAATCTTTTAAACAGATTTATTGGTGTCTGACCAGTCAGGGAGACACTATTATAGTTTTTTTTTTACGGCAAAAAATGCCAAAAGCAGGATAACACAGAGATTTGACCCGTGAAACTGCAAAACCACAGTTCTGCTTTTCTGGCCTACACTAGACTCTTTTAAACAGATATATTGGTGTCTGACCTGTCAGGGAGACACTATTACTGTTTTTTTTATGGCAAAAAATGCCAAAAGCAGGATAATACAGAGATTTGACCCGTGGAACTGCAAAACCACAGTTCTTTTTCTCTGGCCTACACCAGACTCTTTTAAACAGATATATTGGTGTCTGAACAGTGAGGTAGACAGTATTTCTGTTTTTTTTACCGCAAAAATGCAAAAAGCAGGATAATACAGATATTTGACCGGTGGAACTGCAAAACCACAGTTATAGTTATGTGGCGTACACCAGAAACTTTTAAACAGATATACTGGTGTCTGAACAGTCAGGGAGACACTATTACTGTTTTTTTTACGGCACAAAATGCCAAAAGCAAGATAATACAGAGATTTAACCCATGGAACTGCAATACCACAGTTCTATTTTTCTGGCCTACACTAGACTCTTTTAAACAGATATATTGGTGCCTGACCAGTCAGGGAGACACTATTACAGTTTTTTTACGGCAAAAAATGCCAAAAGCAGGATAATAGAGAGATTTGACCCGTGGAACTGTAAAACCACAGTTCTATTTCTCTGGCCTACACCAGACTCTTTGAAACAGATATACTGGTGTCTGACCAGTCAGGGAGACACTATTACAGTTTTTTTACGGCAAAAGATGCCAAAAGCAGGATAATTCAGAGATTTGATGCGTGGAAATGCAAAACCAGAGTTCTATTTCTCTGTCCTACACTAGACTCTTTTAAACAGATATATTGGTGTCTGGACAGTCAGGGCGACACTATTACTGTTTTTTTTTATGGCAAAAAATGCCAAAAGCAGGATAATACAGACGTTTGACCCGTGTAACTGCAAAACCACAGTTATAGTTATGTGGCGTACACCAGAATCTTTTAAACAGATATATTGGTGTCTGACCAGTCAGGGAGACACTATTACTGTTATTTTACGGCAAAAAATTCCAAAAGTAGGATAATACAGAGATTTGACCCATGAAACTGCAAAATCACAGTTTTATTTTTCTGGCCTACACTAGACTCTTCTAAACAGATATATTGGTGCCTGACCAGTCAGGGAGACACTGTTACAGTTTTTTTTATGGCAAAAAATGCCAAAACCAGAATTATACAAAGATTTGACCAGTGGAACTGCAAAACCACAGTTCTATTTCTCTGGCCTACACCAGACTCTTTTAAAAAGATATATTGGTGTCTGGACAGTCAGGGAGACACTATTACTTTTTTTTACGGAAAAAAATGCCAAAAGCAGGATAATACAGAGATTTGACCCGTGGAACTGCAAAACCACAGTTATAGTTATGTGGCGTACACTAGAATCTTTTAAACAGATTTATTGGTGTCTGACCAGTCAGGGAGACACTATTACAGTTTTTTTTTACGGCACAAAATGCCAAAAGCAGGATAATACAGAGATTTGACGCGTGGAACTGCAAAACCACAGTTCTATTTCTCTGGCCTACACCAGACTCTTTTAAACAGATATATTGGTGTCTGGACAGTCAGGGAGACACTATTACTTTTTTTTACGGAAAAAAATGCCAAAAGCAGGATAATACAGAGATTTGACCCGTGGAACTGCAAAACCACAGTTATAGTTATGTGGCGTACACTAGAATGTTTTAAACAGATTTATTGGTGTCTGACCAGTCAGGGAGACACTATTATAGTTTTTTTTTACGGCAAAAAATGCCAAAAGCAGGATAACACAGAGATTTGACCCGTGGAACTGCAAAACCACAGTTCTGCTTTTCTGGCCTACACTAGATTCTTTCAAACAGATATATTGGTGTCTGACCTGTCAGGGAGACATTATTACTGTTTTTTTATGGCAAAAAATGCCAAAAGCAGGATAATACAGAGATTTGACCAGTGGAACTGCAAAAGCACAGTTCTTTTTCTCTGGTCTACACCAGACTCTTTTAAACAGATATATTGGTGTCTGAACAGTGAGGTAGACAGTATTTCTGTTTTTTTTACCGCAAAAATGCCAAAAGCAGGATAATACAGATATTTGACCGGTGGAACTGCAAAACCACAGTTATAGTTATGTGGCGTACACCAGAAACTTTTAAACAGATATACTGGTGTCTGAACAGTCAGGGAGACACTATTACTGTTTTTTTTACGGCAAAAAATGCCAAAAGCAAGATAATACAGAGATTTAACCCATGGAACTGCAAAACCACAGTTCTATTTTTCTGGCCTACACTAGACTCTTTTAAACAGATATATTGGTGCCTGACCAGTCAGGGAGACACTATTACAGTTTTTTTACGGCAAAAAATGCCAAAAGCAGGATAATAGAGAGCTTTGACCCGTGGAACTGTAAAACCAAGGTTCTATTTCTCTGGCCTACACCAGACTCTTTGAAACAGATATACTGGTGTCTGACCAGTCAGGGAGACACTATTACAGTTTTTTTACGGCAAAAGATGCCAAAAGCAGGATAATTCAGAGATTTGATGCGTGGAAATGCAAAACCAGAGTTCTATTTCTCTGGCCTACACTAGACTCTTTTAAACAGATATATTGGTGTCTGGACAGGCAGGGCGACACTATTACTGTTTTTTTTTATGGCAAAAAATGCCAAAAGCAGGATAATACAGACGTTTGACCCGTGTAACTGCAAAACCACAGTTATAGTTAGGTGGCCTACACCAGAATCTTTTAAACAGATATATTGGTGTCTGACCAGTCAGGGAGACACTATTACTGTTATTTTACGGCAAAAAATTCCAAAAGTAGGATAATACAGAGATTTGACTCATGAAACTGCAAAATCACAGTTTTATTTTTCTGGCCTACACTAGACTCTTCTAAACAGATATATTGGTGCCTGACCAGTCAGGGAGACACTGTTACAGTTTTTTTTATGGCAGAAAATGCCAAAACCAGAATTATACAAAGATTTGACCAGTGGAACTGCAAAACCACAGTTCTATTTCTCTGGCCTACACCAGACTCTTTTAAAAAGATATATTGGTGTCTGGACAGTCAGGGAGACACTATTACTTTTTTTTACGGAAAAAAATGCCAAAAGCAGGATAATACAGAGATTTGACCCGTGGAACTGCAAAACCACAGTTATAGTTATGTGGCGTACACTAGAATCTATTAAACAGATTTATTGGTGTCTGACCAGTCAGGGAGACACTATTACAGTTTTTTTTTACGGCACAAAATGCCAAAAGCAGGATAATACAGAGATTTGACGCGTGGAACTGCAAAACCACAGTTCTATTTCTCTGGCCTACACCAGACTCTTTTAAACAGATATATTGGTGTCTGGACAGTCAGGGAGACACTATTACTTTTTTTTACGGAAAAAAATGCCAAAAGCAGGATAATACAGAGATTTGACCCGTGGAACTGCAAAACCACAGTTATAGTTATGTGGCGTACACTAGAATGTTTTAAACAGATTTATTGGTGTCTGACCAGTCAGGGAGACACTATTATAGTTTTATTTTACGGCAAAAAATGCCAAAAGCAGGATAACACA
Organism: Phyllobates terribilis; assembly: GCF_046119375.1. NCBI lineage: Eukaryota > Metazoa > Chordata > Amphibia > Anura > Dendrobatidae > Phyllobates > Phyllobates terribilis. The sequence goes on along the minus strand of NW_027362769.1, from coordinate 342,671,609 downwards.
TAGATTTGACCCTTGGAACTGCAAAACCACAGTTCTGCTTTTCTGGCCTACACTAGACTCTTTTAAACAGATATATTGGTGTCTGACCTGTCAGGGAGACACTATTACTGTTTTTTTTATGGCAAAAAATGCCAAAAGCAGGATAATACAGAGATTTGACCTGTGGAACTGCAAAACCACAGTTCTTTTTCTCTGGCCTACACCAGACTTTTTTAAACAGATATATTGGTGTCTGAACAGTGAGGTAGACACTATTTCTGTTTTTTTTACCGCAAAAATGCCAAAAGCAGGATAATACAGATATTTGACCGGTGGAACTGCAAAACCACAGTTATAGTTATGTGGCGTACACCAGAAAATTTTAAACAGATATATTGGTGTGTGAACAGTCAGGGAGACACGATTACTGTTTTTTTTACGGCAAAAAATGCCAAAAGCAAGATAATACAGAGATTTAACTCATGGAACTGCAAAACCACAGTTCTATTTTTCTGGCCTACACTAGACTGTTTTAAACAAATATATTGGTGCCTGACCAGTCAGGGAGTCACTATTACAGTTTTTTTACGGCAAAAAATGCCAAAAGCAGGATAATAGAGAGCTTTCACCCGTGGAACTGCAAAACCACAGTTCTATTTCTCTGGCCTACACCAGACTCTTTGAAACAGATATACTGGTGTCTGACCAGTCAGGGAGACACTATTACAGTTTTTTTACGGCAAAAGATGCCAAAAGCAGGATAATTCAGAGATTTGATGCGTGGAAATGCAAAACCAGAGTTCTATTTCTCTGGCCTACACTAGACTCTTTTAAACAGATATATTGGTGTCTGGACAGTCAGGGCGACACTATTACTGTTTATTTTATGGCAAAAAATGCAAAAAGCAGGATAATACAGATGTTTGACCCGTGTAACTGCAAAACCACAGTTATAGTTATGTGGCGTACACCAGAATCTTTTAAACAGATATATTGGTGTCTGACCAGTCAGGGAGACACTATTACAGTTTTTTTTACGGCAAAAAATGCCAAAAGCAGGATAATAAAGAGATTTAACACTTGGAACTGCAAAACCAGAGTTCTATTTTTCTGGCCTACACTAGATTCTTTCAAACAGATATATTGGTGTCTGACCTGTCAGGGAGACACTATTACTGTTTTTTTTATGGCAAAAAATGCCAAAAGCAGGATAATACAGAGATTTGACCAGTGGAACAGCAAAACCACAGTTCTATTTTTCTGGCCTACACCAGACTCTTTGAAACAGATATATTGGTGTCTGTACAGTCAGGGAGACACTATTACAGTTTTTTTACGGCAAAAAATGCCAAAAGCAGGATAATTCCGAGATTTGACGCGTGGAAATGCAAAACCACAGTTCTATTTCTCTGGCCTACACCAGACTCTTTTAAAAAGATATATTGGTGTCTGGACAGTCAGGGAGACACTTTTACTTTTTTTTATGGAAAAAAATGCCAAAAGCAGGATAATACAGAGATTTGACCCATGGAACTGCAAAACCACAGTTATAGTTATGTGGCGTACACTAGAATCTTTTAAACAGATTTATTGGTGTCTGACCAGTCAGGGAGACACTATTACAGTTTTTTTTTACGGCACAAAATGCCAAAAGCAGGATAATACAGAGATTTGACGCGTGGAACTGCAAAACCACAGTTCTATTTCTCTGGCCTACACCAGACTCTTTTAAACAGATATATTGGTGTCTGGACAGTCAGGGAGACACTATTACTTTTTTTTACGGAAAAAAATGCCAAAAGCAGGATAATACAGAGATTTGACCCGTGGAACTGCAAAACCACAGTTATAGTTATGTGGCGTACACTAGAATGTTTTAAACAGATTTATTGGTGTCTGACCAGTCAGGGAGACACTATTATAGTTTTTTTTTACGGCAAAAAATGCCAAAAGCAGGATAACACATAGATTTGACCCTTGGAACTGCAAAACCACAGTTCTGCTTTTCTGGCCTACACTAGACTCTTTTAAACAGATATATTGGTGTCTGACCTGTCAGGGAGACACTATTACTGTTTTTTTTATGGCAAAAAATGCCAAAAGCAGGATAATACAGAGATTTGACCCGTGGAACTGCAAAACCACAGTTCTTTTTCTCTGGCCTACACCAGACTTTTTTAAACAGATATATTGGTGTCTGAACAGTGAGGTAGACACTATTTCTGTTTTTTTTACCGCAAAAATGCCAAAAGCAGGATAATACAGATATTTGACCGGTGGAACTGCAAAACCACAGTTATAGTTATGTGGCGTACACCAGAAAATTTTAAACAGATATATTGGTGTCTGAACAGTCAGGGAGACACGATTACTGTTTTTTTTACGGCAAAAAATGCCAAAAGCAAGATAATACAGAGATTTAACTCATGGAACTGCAAAACCACAGTTCTATTTCTCTGGCCTATACCAGAATCTTTTAAACAGATATATTGGTGTCTGAACAGTGAGGTAGACACTATTACAGTTTTTTTTACCGCAAAAATGCCAAAAGCAGGATAATACAGATTTATGACCCGTGGAACTGCAAAACCACAGTTATAGTTTTGTGGCGTACACCAGAATCTTTTAAACAGATATATTGGTGTCTGACCAGTCACGGAGACACTATTACAGTTTTTTTTTACGGCAAAAAATGCCAAAAGCAGGATAATACAGAGATTTGACCCGTGGAACAGCAAAACCGCAGTTCTATTTTTCTGGCCTACACTAGACTCTTTTAAACAGATATATTGGTGTCTGACCTGTCAGGGAGATACTATTACTGTTTTTTTTTACGGCAAAAAATACCAAAAGCAGGATAATACAGAGATTTGACCCTTGGAACTGCAAAACCACAGTTTTATTTTTCTGGCCTACACTAGATCTTTTAAACAGATATATTGGTGTCTGACCAGTCAGGGAGACAGTATTACAGGTTATTTTACGGCAAAAAATGCCAAAAGCAGGATAATACAGAGATTTGACCCGTGGAAATGCAAAACCACAGTTCTATTTCTCTGGCCTACACCAGACTCTTTGAAACAGATATATTGGTGTCTGTCCAGTCAGTGAGACACTATTACAGTTTTTTTATGGCAAAAAATGGCAAAAGCAGGATAATTCCGAGATTTGACCCGTGGAAATTCAAAACCACAGTTCTATTTCTCTGGCCTACACCAGACTCTTTTAAACAGATATATTGGTGTCTGGACAGTCAAGGAGACACTATTACTATTTTTTACGGCAAAAAATGCCAAGAGCAGGATAATACAGAGATTTGACCCGCGGAACCGCAAAACCACAGTTATAGTTATGTGGCGTACACTAGAATCTTTTAAACAGATATATTGGTGTCTGACCAGTCAGGGAGACACTATTACAGTTTTTTTTTACGGCAAAAAATGCCAAAAGCAGGATAACACAGAGATTTGACCCGTGGAACTGCAAAACCACAGTTCTGTTTTTCTGGCCTACACTAGACTCTTTTAAACAGATATATTGGTGTCTGACCTGTCAGGGAGACACTATTACTGTTTTTTTTATGGCAAAAAATGCCAAAAGCAGGATAATACAGAGATTTGACCCGTGGAACTGCAAAACCACAGTTCTATTTTCTGGTCTACACCAGACTCTTTTAAACAGATATATTGGTGTCTGAACAGTGAGGTAGACACTATTTCTGTTTTTTTTACCGCAAAAATGCCAAAAGCAGGAAAATACAGAGATTTGACCAGTGGAACAGCAAAACCACAGTTCTATTTTTCTGGCCTACACCAGACTCTTTGAAACAGATATATTGGTGTCTGTCCAGTCAGGGAGACACTATTACAGTTTTTTTACGGCAAAAAATGCCAAAAGCAGGATAATTCCGATATTTGACCCGTGGAAATGCAAAACCACAGTTCTATTTCTCTGGCCTACACCAGACTCTTTTAAAAATAAATATTGGTGTCTGGACAGTCAGGGAGACACTATTACTTTTTTTTTACGGAAAAAAATGCCAAAGGCAGGATAATACAGAGATTTGACCCGTGGAACTGCAAAACCACAGTTATAGTTATGTGGCGTACACTAGAATGTTTTAAACAGATTTATTGGTGTCTGACCAGTCAGGGAGACACTATTATAGTTTTTTTTTACGGCAAAAAATGCCAAAAGCAGGATAATACAGAGATTTGACCCGTGGAACTGCAAAACCACAGTTCTGCTTTTCTGGCCTACACTAGACTCTTTTAAACAGATATATTGGTGTCTGACATGTCAGGGAGACACTATAACTGTTTTTTTTATGGCAAAAAATGCCAAAAGCAGGATAATACAGAGATTTGACCCGTGGAACTGCAAAACCACAGTTCTTTTTCTCTGGCCTACACCAGACTTTTTTAAACAGATATATTGGTGTCTGAACAGTGAGGTAGACACTATTTCTGTTTTTTTTACCGCAAAAATGCCAAAAGCAGGATAATACAGATATTTGACCGGTGGAACTGCAAAACCACAGTTATAGTTATGTGGCGTACACCAGAAAATTTTAAACAGATATATTGGTGTCTGAACAGTCAGGGAGACACGATTACTGTTTTTTTTACGGCAAAAAATGCCAAAAGCAAGATAATACAGAGATTTAACTCATGGAACTGCAAAACCACAGTTCTATTTTTCTGGCCTACACTAGACTCTTTTAAACAAATATATTGGTGCCTGACCAGTCAGGGAGTCACTATTACAGTTTTTTTATGGCAAAAAATGCCAAAAGCAGGATAATAGAGAGCTTTGACCCGTGGAACTGCAAAACCACAGTTCTATTTCTCTGGCCTACACCAGACTCTTTGAAACAGATATACTGGTGTCTGACCAGTCAGGGAGACACTATTACAGTTTTTTTACGGCAAAAGATGCCAAAAGCAGGATAATTCAGAGATTTGATGCGTGGAAATGCAAAACCAGAGTTCTATTTCTCTGGCCTACACTAGACTCTTTTAAACAGATATATTGGTGTCTGGACAGTCAGGGCGACACTATTACTGTTTTTTTTTATGGCAAAAAATGCAAAAAGCAGGATAATACAGATGTTTGACCCGTGTAACTGCAAAACCACAGTTATAGTTATGTGGCGTACACCAGAATCTTTTAAACAGATATATTGGTGTCTGACCAGTCAGGGAGACACTATTACAGTTTTTTTTACGGCAAAAAATGCCAAAAGCAGGATAATAAAGAGATTTGACACTTGGAACTGCAAAACCACAGTTCTATTTTTCTGGCCTACACTAGATTCTTTCAAACAGATATATTGGTGTCTGACCTGTCAGGGAGACACTATTACTGTTTTTTTTATGGCAAAAAATGCCAAAAGCAGGATAATACAGAGATTTGACCAGTGGAACAGCAAAACCACAGTTCTATTTTTCTGGCCTACACCAGACTCTTTGAAACAGATATATTGGTGTCTGTACAGTCAGGGAGACACTATTACAGTTTTTTTACGGCAAAAAATGCCAAAAGCAGGATAATTCCGAGATTTGACGCGTGGAAATGCAAAACCACAGTTCTATTTCTCTGGCCAACACCAGACTCTTTTAAAAAGATATATTGGTGTCTGGACAGTCAGGGAGACACTATTACTTTTTTTTACGGAAAAAAATGCCAAAAGCAGGATAATACAGAGATTTGACCCATGGAACTGCAAAACCACAGTTATAGTTATGTGGCGTACACCAGAATCTTTTAAACAGATATATTGGTGTCTGACCAGTCAGGGAGACACTATTACAGTTTTTTTTACGGCAAAAAATGCCAAAAGCAGGATAATAAAGAGATTTGACACTTGGAACTGCAAAACCACAGTTCTATTTTTCTGGCCTACACTAGATTCTTTCAAACAGATATATTGGTGTCTGACCTGTCAGGGAGACACTATTACTGTTTTTTTTATGGCAAAAAATGCCAAAAGCAGGATAATACAGAGATTTGACCAGTGGAACAGCAAAACCACAGTTCTATTTTTCTGGCCTACACCAGACTCTTTGAAACAGATATATTGGTGTCTGTACAGTCAGGGAGACACTATTACAGTTTTTTTACGGCAAAAAATGCCAAAAGCAGGATAATTCCGAGATTTGACGCGTGGAAATGCAAAACCACAGTTCTATTTCTCTGGCCAACACCAGACTCTTTTAAAAAGATATATTGGTGTCTGGACAGTCAGGGAGACACTATTACTTTTTTTTACGGAAAAAAATGCCAAAAGCAGGATAATACAGAGATTTGACCCATGGAACTGCAAAACCACAGTTATAGTTATGTGGCGTACACTAGAATCTTTTAAACAGATTTATTGGTGTCTGACCAGTCAGGGAGACACTATTATAGTTTTTTTTTTACGGCAAAAAATGCCAAAAGCAGGATAACACAGAGATTTGACCCGTGAAACTGCAAAACCACAGTTCTGCTTTTCTGGCCTACACTAGACTCTTTTAAACAGATATATTGGTGTCTGACCTGTCAGGGAGACACTATTACTGTTTTTTTTATGGCAAAAAATGCCAAAAGCAGGATAATACAGAGATTTGACCCGTGGAACTGCAAAACCACAGTTCTTTTTCTCTGGCCTACACCAGACTCTTTTAAACAGATATATTGGTGTCTGAACAGTGAGGTAGACAGTATTTCTGTTTTTTTTACCGCAAAAATGCAAAAAGCAGGATAATACAGATATTTGACCGGTGGAACTGCAAAACCACAGTTATAGTTATGTGGCGTACACCAGAAACTTTTAAACAGATATACTGGTGTCTGAACAGTCAGGGAGACACTATTACTGTTTTTTTTACGGCACAAAATGCCAAAAGCAAGATAATACAGAGATTTAACCCATGGAACTGCAATACCACAGTTCTATTTTTCTGGCCTACACTAGACTCTTTTAAACAGATATATTGGTGCCTGACCAGTCAGGGAGACACTATTACAGTTTTTTTACGGCAAAAAATGCCAAAAGCAGGATAATAGAGAGATTTGACCCGTGGAACTGTAAAACCACAGTTCTATTTCTCTGGCCTACACCAGACTCTTTGAAACAGATATACTGGTGTCTGACCAGTCAGGGAGACACTATTACAGTTTTTTTACGGCAAAAGATGCCAAAAGCAGGATAATTCAGAGATTTGATGCGTGGAAATGCAAAACCAGAGTTCTATTTCTCTGTCCTACACTAGACTCTTTTAAACAGATATATTGGTGTCTGGACAGTCAGGGCGACACTATTACTGTTTTTTTTTATGGCAAAAAATGCCAAAAGCAGGATAATACAGACGTTTGACCCGTGTAACTGCAAAACCACAGTTATAGTTATGTGGCGTACACCAGAATCTTTTAAACAGATATATTGGTGTCTGACCAGTCAGGGAGACACTATTACTGTTATTTTACGGCAAAAAATTCCAAAAGTAGGATAATACAGAGATTTGACCCATGAAACTGCAAAATCACAGTTTTATTTTTCTGGCCTACACTAGACTCTTCTAAACAGATATATTGGTGCCTGACCAGTCAGGGAGACACTGTTACAGTTTTTTTTATGGCAAAAAATGCCAAAACCAGAATTATACAAAGATTTGACCAGTGGAACTGCAAAACCACAGTTCTATTTCTCTGGCCTACACCAGACTCTTTTAAAAAGATATATTGGTGTCTGGACAGTCAGGGAGACACTATTACTTTTTTTTACGGAAAAAAATGCCAAAAGCAGGATAATACAGAGATTTGACCCGTGGAACTGCAAAACCACAGTTATAGTTATGTGGCGTACACTAGAATCTTTTAAACAGATTTATTGGTGTCTGACCAGTCAGGGAGACACTATTACAGTTTTTTTTTACGGCACAAAATGCCAAAAGCAGGATAATACAGAGATTTGACGCGTGGAACTGCAAAACCACAGTTCTATTTCTCTGGCCTACACCAGACTCTTTTAAACAGATATATTGGTGTCTGGACAGTCAGGGAGACACTATTACTTTTTTTTACGGAAAAAAATGCCAAAAGCAGGATAATACAGAGATTTGACCCGTGGAACTGCAAAACCACAGTTATAGTTATGTGGCGTACACTAGAATGTTTTAAACAGATTTATTGGTGTCTGACCAGTCAGGGAGACACTATTATAGTTTTTTTTTACGGCAAAAAATGCCAAAAGCAGGATAACACAGAGATTTGACCCGTGGAACTGCAAAACCACAGTTCTGCTTTTCTGGCCTACACTAGATTCTTTCAAACAGATATATTGGTGTCTGACCTGTCAGGGAGACATTATTACTGTTTTTTTATGGCAAAAAATGCCAAAAGCAGGATAATACAGAGATTTGACCAGTGGAACTGCAAAAGCACAGTTCTTTTTCTCTGGTCTACACCAGACTCTTTTAAACAGATATATTGGTGTCTGAACAGTGAGGTAGACAGTATTTCTGTTTTTTTTACCGCAAAAATGCCAAAAGCAGGATAATACAGATATTTGACCGGTGGAACTGCAAAACCACAGTTATAGTTATGTGGCGTACACCAGAAACTTTTAAACAGATATACTGGTGTCTGAACAGTCAGGGAGACACTATTACTGTTTTTTTTACGGCAAAAAATGCCAAAAGCAAGATAATACAGAGATTTAACCCATGGAACTGCAAAACCACAGTTCTATTTTTCTGGCCTACACTAGACTCTTTTAAACAGATATATTGGTGCCTGACCAGTCAGGGAGACACTATTACAGTTTTTTTACGGCAAAAAATGCCAAAAGCAGGATAATAGAGAGCTTTGACCCGTGGAACTGTAAAACCAAGGTTCTATTTCTCTGGCCTACACCAGACTCTTTGAAACAGATATACTGGTGTCTGACCAGTCAGGGAGACACTATTACAGTTTTTTTACGGCAAAAGATGCCAAAAGCAGGATAATTCAGAGATTTGATGCGTGGAAATGCAAAACCAGAGTTCTATTTCTCTGGCCTACACTAGACTCTTTTAAACAGATATATTGGTGTCTGGACAGGCAGGGCGACACTATTACTGTTTTTTTTTATGGCAAAAAATGCCAAAAGCAGGATAATACAGACGTTTGACCCGTGTAACTGCAAAACCACAGTTATAGTTAGGTGGCCTACACCAGAATCTTTTAAACAGATATATTGGTGTCTGACCAGTCAGGGAGACACTATTACTGTTATTTTACGGCAAAAAATTCCAAAAGTAGGATAATACAGAGATTTGACTCATGAAACTGCAAAATCACAGTTTTATTTTTCTGGCCTACACTAGACTCTTCTAAACAGATATATTGGTGCTTGACCAGTCAGGGAGACACTGTTACAGTTTTTTTTATGGCAGAAAATGCCAAAACCAGAATTATACAAAGATTTGACCAGTGGAACTGCAAAACCACAGTTCTATTTCTCTGGCCTACACCAGACTCTTTTAAAAAGATATATTGGTGTCTGGACAGTCAGGGAGACACTATTACTTTTTTTTACGGAAAAAAATGCCAAAAGCAGGATAATACAGAGATTTGACCCGTGGAACTGCAAAACCACAGTTATAGTTATGTGGCGTACACTAGAATCTATTAAACAGATTTATTGGTGTCTGACCAGTCAGGGAGACACTATTACAGTTTTCTTTTACGGCACAAAATGCCAAAAGCAGGATAATACAGAGATTTGACGCGTGGAACTGCAAAACCACAGTTCTATTTCTCTGGCCTACACCAGACTCTTTTAAACAGATATATTGGTGTCTGGACAGTCAGGGAGACACTATTACTTTTTTTTACGGAAAAAAATGCCAAAAGCAGGATAATACAGAGATTTGACCCGTGGAACTGCAAAACCACAGTTATAGTTATGTGGCGTACACTAGAATGTTTTAAACAGATTTATTGGTGTCTGACCAGTCAGGGAGACACTATTATAGTTTTATTTTACGGCAAAAAATGCCAAAAGCAGGATAACACATAGATTTGACCCTTGGAACTGCAAAACCACAGTTCTGCTTTTCTGGCCTACACTAGACTCTTTTAAACAGATATATTGGTGTCTGACCTGTCAGGGAGACACTATTACTGTTTTTTTTATGGCAAAAAATGCCAAAAGCAGGATAATACAGAGATTTGACCCGTGGAACTGCAAAACCACAGTTCTTTTTCTCTGGCCTACACCAGACTTTTTTAAACAGATATATTGGTGTCTGAACAGTGAGGTAGACACTATTTCTGTTTTTTTTACCGCAAAAATGCCAAAAGCAGGATAATACAGATATTTGACCGGTGGAACTGCAAAACCACAGTTATAGTTATGTGGCGTACACCAGAAAATTTTAAACAGATATATTGGTGTGTGAACAGTCAGGGAGACACGATTACTGTTTTTTTTACGGCAAAAAATGCCAAAAGCAAGATAATACAGAGATTTAACTCATGGAACTGCAAAACCACAGTTCTATTTTTCTGGCCTACACTAGACTGTTTTAAACAAATATATTGGTGCCTGACCAGTCAGGGAGTCACTATTACAGTTTTTTTACGGCAAAAAATGCCAAAAGCAGGATAATAGAGAGCTTTCACCCGTGGAACTGCAAAACCACAGTTCTATTTCTCTGGCCTACACCAGACTCTTTGAAACAGATATACTGGTGTCTGACCAGTCAGGAAGACACTATTACAGTTTTTTTACGGCAAAAGATGCCAAAAGCAGGATAATTCAGAGATTTGATGCGTGGAAATGCAAAACCAGAGTTCTATTTCTCTGGCCTACACTAGACTCTTTTAAACAGATATATTGGTGTCTGGACAGTCAGGGCGACACTATTACTGTTTATTTTATGGCAAAAAATGCAAAAAGCAGGATAATACAGATGTTTGACCCGTGTAACTGCAAAACCACAGTTATATTTATGTGGCGTACACCAGAATCTTTTAAACAGATATATTGGTGTCTGACCAGTCAGGGAGACACTATTACAGTTTTTTTTACGGCAAAAAATGCCAAAAGCAGGATAATAAAGAGATTTAACACTTGGAACTGCAAAACCAGAGTTCTATTTTTCTGGCCTACACTAGATTCTTTCAAACAGATATATTGGTGTCTGACCTGTCAGGGAGACACTATTACTGTTTTTTTTATGGCAAAAAATGCCAAAAGCAGGATAATACAGAGATTTGACCAGTGGAACAGCAAAACCACAGTTCTATTTTTCTGGCCTACACCAGACTCTTTGAAACAGATATATTGGTGTCTGTACAGTCAGGGAGACACTATTACAGTTTTTTTACGGCAAAAAATGCCAAAAGCAGGATAATTCCGAGATTTGACGCGTGGAAATGCAAAACCACAGTTCTATTTCTCTGGCCTACACCAGACTCTTTTAAAAAGATATATTGGTGTCTGGACAGTCAGGGAGACACTTTTACTTTTTTTTATGGAAAAAAATGCCAAAAGCAGGATAATACAGAGATTTGACCCATGGAACTGCAAAACCACAGTTATAGTTATGTGGCGTACACTAGAATCTTTTAAACAGATTTATTGGTGTCTGACCAGTCAGGGAGACACTATTACAGTTTTTTTTTACGGCACAAAATGCCAAAAGCAGGATAATACAGAGATTTGACGCGTGGAACTGCAAAACCACAGTTCTATTTCTCTGGCCTACACCAGACTCTTTTAAACAGATATATTGGTGTCTGGACAGTCAGGGAGACACTATTACTTTTTTTTACGGAAAAAAATGCCAAAAGCAGGATAATACAGAGATTTGACCCGTGGAACTGCAAAACCACAGTTATAGTTATGTGGCGTACACTAGAATGTTTTAAACAGATTTATTGGTGTCTGACCAGTCAGGGAGACACTATTATAGTTTTTTTTTACGGCAAAAAATGCCAAAAGCAGGATAACACATAGATTTGACCCTTGGAACTGCAAAACCACAGTTCTGCTTTTCTGGCCTACACTAGACTCTTTTAAACAGATATATTGGTGTCTGACCTGTCAGGGAGACACTATTACTGTTTTTTTTATGGCAAAAAATGCCAAAAGCAGGATAATACAGAGATTTGACCCGTGGAACTGCAAAACCACAGTTCTTTTTCTCTGGCCTACACCAGACTTTTTTAAACAGATATATTGGTGTCTGAACAGTGAGGTAGACACTATTTCTGTTTTTTTTACCGCAAAAATGCCAAAAGCAGGATAATACAGATATTTGACCGGTGGAACTGCAAAACCACAGTTATAGTTATGTGGCGTACACCAGAAAATTTTAAACAGATATATTGGTGTCTGAACAGTCAGGGAGACACGATTACTGTTTTTTTTACGGCAAAAAATGCCAAAAGCAAGATAATACAGAGATTTAACTCATGGAACTGCAAAACCACAGTTCTATTTCTCTGGCCTATACCAGAATCTTTTAAACAGATATATTGGTGTCTGAACAGTGAGGTAGACACTATTACAGTTTTTTTTACCGCAAAAATGCCAAAAGCAGGATAATACAGATTTATGACCCGTGGAACTGCAAAACCACAGTTATAGTTTTGTGGCGTACACCAGAATCTTTTAAACAGATATATTGGTGTCTGACCAGTCACGGAGACACTATTACAGTTTTTTTTTACGGCAAAAAATGCCAAAAGCAGGATAATACAGAGATTTGACCCGTGGAACAGCAAAACCGCAGTTCTATTTTTCTGGCCTACACTAGACTCTTTTAAACAGATATATTGGTGTCTGACCTGTCAGGGAGATACTATTACTGTTTTTTTTTACGGCAAAAAATACCAAAAGCAGGATAATACAGAGATTTGACCCTTGGAACTGCAAAACCACAGTTTTATTTTTCTGGCCTACACTAGATCTTTTAAACAGATATATTGGTGTCTGACCAGTCAGGGAGACAGTATTACAGGTTATTTTACGGCAAAAAATGCCAAAAGCAGGATAATACAGAGATTTGACCCGTGGAAATGCAAAACCACAGTTCTATTTCTCTGGCCTACACCAGACTCTTTGAAACAGATATATTGGTGTCTGTCCAGTCAGTGAGACACTATTACAGTTTTTTTATGGCAAAAAATGGCAAAAGCAGGATAATTCCGAGATTTGACCCGTGGAAATTCAAAACCACAGTTCTATTTCTCTGGCCTACACCAGACTCTTTTAAACAGATATATTGGTGTCTGGACAGTCAAGGAGACACTATTACTATTTTTTACGGCAAAAAATGCCAAGAGCAGGATAATACAGAGATTTGACCCGCGGAACCGCAAAACCACAGTTATAGTTATGTGGCGTACACTAGAATCTTTTAAACAGATATATTGGTGTCTGACCAGTCAGGGAGACACTATTACAGTTTTTTTTTACGGCAAAAAATGCCAAAAGCAGGATAACACAGAGATTTGACCCGTGGAACTGCAAAACCACAGTTCTGTTTTTCTGGCCTACACTAGACTCTTTTAAACAGATATATTGGTGTCTGACCTGTCAGGGAGACACTATTACTGTTTTTTTTATGGCAAAAAATGCCAAAAGCAGGATAATACAGAGATTTGACCCGTGGAACTGCAAAACCACAGTTCTATTTTCTGGTCTACACCAGACTCTTTTAAACAGATATATTGGTGTCTGAACAGTGAGGTAGACACTATTTCTGTTTTTTTTACCGCAAAAATGCCAAAAGCAGGAAAATACAGAGATTTGACCAGTGGAACAGCAAAACCACAGTTCTATTTTTCTGGCCTACACCAGACTCTTTGAAACAGATATATTGGTGTCTGTCCAGTCAGGGAGACACTATTACAGTTTTTTTACGGCAAAAAATGCCAAAAGCAGGATAATTCCGATATTTGACCCGTGGAAATGCAAAACCACAGTTCTATTTCTCTGGCCTACACCAGACTCTTTTAAAAATAAATATTGGTGTCTGGACAGTCAGGGAGACACTATTACTTTTTTTTTACGGAAAAAAATGCCAAAGGCAGGATAATACAGAGATTTGACCCGTGGAACTGCAAAACCACAGTTATAGTTATGTGGCGTACACTAGAATGTTTTAAACAGATTTATTGGTGTCTGACCAGTCAGGGAGACACTATTATAGTTTTTTTTTACGGCAAAAAATGCCAAAAGCAGGATAATACAGAGATTTGACCCGTGGAACTGCAAAACCACAGTTCTGCTTTTCTGGCCTACACTAGACTCTTTTAAACAGATATATTGGTGTCTGACATGTCAGGGAGACACTATAACTGTTTTTTTTATGGCAAAAAATGCCAAAAGCAGGATAATAGAGAGCTTTGACCCGTGGAACTGCAAAACCACAGTTCTATTTCTCTGGCCTACACCAGACTCTTTGAAACAGATATACTGGTGTCTGACCAGTCAGGGAGACACTATTACAGTTTTTTTACGGCAAAAGATGCCAAAAGCAGGATAATTCAGAGATTTGATGCGTGGAAATGCAAAACCAGAGTTCTATTTCTCTGGCCTACACTAGACTCTTTTAAACAGATATATTGGTGTCTGGACAGTCAGGGCGACACTATTACTGTTTTTTTTTATGGCAAAAAATGCAAAAAGCAGGATAATACAGATGTTTGACCCGTGTAACTGCAAAACCACAGTTATAGTTATGTGGCGTACACCAGAATCTTTTAAACAGATATATTGGTGTCTGACCAGTCAGGGAGACACTATTACAGTTTTTTTTACGGCAAAAAATGCCAAAAGCAGGATAATAAAGAGATTTGACACTTGGAACTGCAAAACCACAGTTCTATTTTTCTGGCCTACACTAGATTCTTTCAAACAGATATATTGGTGTCTGACCTGTCAGGGAGACACTATTACTGTTTTTTTTATGGCAAAAAATGCCAAAAGCAGGATAATACAGAGATTTGACCAGTGGAACAGCAAAACCACAGTTCTATTTTTCTGGCCTACACCAGACTCTTTGAAACAGATATATTGGTGTCTGTACAGTCAGGGAGACACTATTACAGTTTTTTTACGGCAAAAAATGCCAAAAGCAGGATAATTCCGAGATTTGACGCGTGGAAATGCAAAACCACAGTTCTATTTCTCTGGCCAACACCAGACTCTTTTAAAAAGATATATTGGTGTCTGGACAGTCAGGGAGACACTATTACTTTTTTTTACGGAAAAAAATGCCAAAAGCAGGATAATACAGAGATTTGACCCATGGAACTGCAAAACCACAGTTATAGTTATGTGGCGTACACCAGAATCTTTTAAACAGATATATTGGTGTCTGACCAGTCAGGGAGACACTATTACAGTTTTTTTTACGGCAAAAAATGCCAAAAGCAGGATAATAAAGAGATTTGACACTTGGAACTGCAAAACCACAGTTCTATTTTTCTGGCCTACACTAGATTCTTTCAAACAGATATATTGGTGTCTGACCTGTCAGGGAGACACTATTACTGTTTTTTTTATGGCAAAAAATGCCAAAAGCAGGATAATACAGAGATTTGACCAGTGGAACAGCAAAACCACAGTTCTATTTTTCTGGCCTACACCAGACTCTTTGAAACAGATATATTGGTGTCTGTACAGTCAGGGAGACACTATTACAGTTTTTTTACGGCAAAAAATGCCAAAAGCAGGATAATTCCGAGATTTGACGCGTGGAAATGCAAAACCACAGTTCTATTTCTCTGGCCAACACCAGACTCTTTTAAAAAGATATATTGGTGTCTGGACAGTCAGGGAGACACTATTACTTTTTTTTACGGAAAAAAATGCCAAAAGCAGGATAATACAGAGATTTGACCCATGGAACTGCAAAACCACAGTTATAGTTATGTGGCGTACACTAGAATCTTTTAAACAGATTTATTGGTGTCTGACCAGTCAGGGAGACACTATTATAGTTTTTTTTTTACGGCAAAAAATGCCAAAAGCAGGATAACACAGAGATTTGACCCGTGAAACTGCAAAACCACAGTTCTGCTTTTCTGGCCTACACTAGACTCTTTTAAACAGATATATTGGTGTCTGACCTGTCAGGGAGACACTATTACTGTTTTTTTTATGGCAAAAAATGCCAAAAGCAGGATAATACAGAGATTTGACCCGTGGAACTGCAAAACCACAGTTCTTTTTCTCTGGCCTACACCAGACTCTTTTAAACAGATATATTGGTGTCTGAACAGTGAGGTAGACAGTATTTCTGTTTTTTTTACCGCAAAAATGCAAAAAGCAGGATAATACAGATATTTGACCGGTGGAACTGCAAAACCACAGTTATAGTTATGTGGCGTACACCAGAAACTTTTAAACAGATATACTGGTGTCTGAACAGTCAGGGAGACACTATTACTGTTTTTTTTACGGCACAAAATGCCAAAAGCAAGATAATACAGAGATTTAACCCATGGAACTGCAATACCACAGTTCTATTTTTCTGGCCTACACTAGACTCTTTTAAACAGATATATTGGTGCCTGACCAGTCAGGGAGACACTATTACAGTTTTTTTACGGCAAAAAATGCCAAAAGCAGGATAATAGAGAGATTTGACCCGTGGAACTGTAAAACCACAGTTCTATTTCTCTGGCCTACACCAGACTCTTTGAAACAGATATACTGGTGTCTGACCAGTCAGGGAGACACTATTACAGTTTTTTTACGGCAAAAGATGCCAAAAGCAGGATAATTCAGAGATTTGATGCGTGGAAATGCAAAACCAGAGTTCTATTTCTCTGTCCTACACTAGACTCTTTTAAACAGATATATTGGTGTCTGGACAGTCAGGGCGACACTATTACTGTTTTTTTTTATGGCAAAAAATGCCAAAAGCAGGATAATACAGACGTTTGACCCGTGTAACTGCAAAACCACAGTTATAGTTATGTGGCGTACACCAGAATCTTTTAAACAGATATATTGGTGTCTGACCAGTCAGGGAGACACTATTACTGTTATTTTACGGCAAAAAATTCCAAAAGTAGGATAATACAGAGATTTGACCCATGAAACTGCAAAATCACAGTTTTATTTTTCTGGCCTACACTAGACTCTTCTAAACAGATATATTGGTGCCTGACCAGTCAGGGAGACACTGTTACAGTTTTTTTTATGGCAAAAAATGCCAAAACCAGAATTATACAAAGATTTGACCAGTGGAACTGCAAAACCACAGTTCTATTTCTCTGGCCTACACCAGACTCTTTTAAAAAGATATATTGGTGTCTGGACAGTCAGGGAGACACTATTACTTTTTTTTACGGAAAAAAATGCCAAAAGCAGGATAATACAGAGATTTGACCCGTGGAACTGCAAAACCACAGTTATAGTTATGTGGCGTACACTAGAATCTTTTAAACAGATTTATTGGTGTCTGACCAGTCAGGGAGACACTATTACAGTTTTTTTTTACGGCACAAAATGCCAAAAGCAGGATAATACAGAGATTTGACGCGTGGAACTGCAAAACCACAGTTCTATTTCTCTGGCCTACACCAGACTCTTTTAAACAGATATATTGGTGTCTGGACAGTCAGGGAGACACTATTACTTTTTTTTACGGAAAAAAATGCCAAAAGCAGGATAATACAGAGATTTGACCCGTGGAACTGCAAAACCACAGTTATAGTTATGTGGCGTACACTAGAATGTTTTAAACAGATTTATTGGTGTCTGACCAGTCAGGGAGACACTATTATAGTTTTTTTTTACGGCAAAAAATGCCAAAAGCAGGATAACACAGAGATTTGACCCGTGGAACTGCAAAACCACAGTTCTGCTTTTCTGGCCTACACTAGATTCTTTCAAACAGATATATTGGTGTCTGACCTGTCAGGGAGACATTATTACTGTTTTTTTATGGCAAAAAATGCCAAAAGCAGGATAATACAGAGATTTGACCAGTGGAACTGCAAAAGCACAGTTCTTTTTCTCTGGTCTACACCAGACTCTTTTAAACAGATATATTGGTGTCTGAACAGTGAGGTAGACAGTATTTCTGTTTTTTTTACCGCAAAAATGCCAAAAGCAGGATAATACAGATATTTGACCGGTGGAACTGCAAAACCACAGTTATAGTTATGTGGCGTACACCAGAAACTTTTAAACAGATATACTGGTGTCTGAACAGTCAGGGAGACACTATTACTGTTTTTTTTACGGCAAAAAATGCCAAAAGCAAGATAATACAGAGATTTAACCCATGGAACTGCAAAACCACAGTTCTATTTTTCTGGCCTACACTAGACTCTTTTAAACAGATATATTGGTGCCTGACCAGTCAGGGAGACACTATTACAGTTTTTTTACGGCAAAAAATGCCAAAAGCAGGATAATAGAGAGCTTTGACCCGTGGAACTGTAAAACCAAGGTTCTATTTCTCTGGCCTACACCAGACTCTTTGAAACAGATATACTGGTGTCTGACCAGTCAGGGAGACACTATTACAGTTTTTTTACGGCAAAAGATGCCAAAAGCAGGATAATTCAGAGATTTGATGCGTGGAAATGCAAAACCAGAGTTCTATTTCTCTGGCCTACACTAGACTCTTTTAAACAGATATATTGGTGTCTGGACAGGCAGGGCGACACTATTACTGTTTTTTTTTATGGCAAAAAATGCCAAAAGCAGGATAATACAGACGTTTGACCCGTGTAACTGCAAAACCACAGTTATAGTTAGGTGGCCTACACCAGAATCTTTTAAACAGATATATTGGTGTCTGACCAGTCAGGGAGACACTATTACTGTTATTTTACGGCAAAAAATTCCAAAAGTAGGATAATACAGAGATTTGACTCATGAAACTGCAAAATCACAGTTTTATTTTTCTGGCCTACACTAGACTCTTCTAAACAGATATATTGGTGCTTGACCAGTCAGGGAGACACTGTTACAGTTTTTTTTATGGCAGAAAATGCCAAAACCAGAATTATACAAAGATTTGACCAGTGGAACTGCAAAACCACAGTTCTATTTCTCTGGCCTACACCAGACTCTTTTAAAAAGATATATTGGTGTCTGGACAGTCAGGGAGACACTATTACTTTTTTTTACGGAAAAAAATGCCAAAAGCAGGATAATACAGAGATTTGACCCGTGGAACTGCAAAACCACAGTTATAGTTATGTGGCGTACACTAGAATCTATTAAACAGATTTATTGGTGTCTGACCAGTCAGGGAGACACTATTACAGTTTTCTTTTACGGCACAAAATGCCAAAAGCAGGATAATACAGAGATTTGACGCGTGGAACTGCAAAACCACAGTTCTATTTCTCTGGCCTACACCAGACTCTTTTAAACAGATATATTGGTGTCTGGACAGTCAGGGAGACACTATTACTTTTTTTTACGGAAAAAAATGCCAAAAGCAGGATAATACAGAGATTTGACCCGTGGAACTGCAAAACCACAGTTATAGTTATGTGGCGTACACTAGAATGTTTTAAACAGATTTATTGGTGTCTGACCAGTCAGGGAGACACTATTATAGTTTTATTTTACGGCAAAAAATGCCAAAAGCAGGATAACACATAGATTTGACCCTTGGAACTGCAAAACCACAGTTCTGCTTTTCTGGCCTACACTAGACTCTTTTAAACAGATATATTGGTGTCTGACCTGTCAGGGAGACACTATTACTGTTTTTTTTATGGCAAAAAATGCCAAAAGCAGGATAATACAGAGATTTGACCCGTGGAACTGCAAAACCACAGTTCTTTTTCTCTGGCCTACACCAGACTTTTTTAAACAGATATATTGGTGTCTGAACAGTGAGGTAGACACTATTTCTGTTTTTTTTACCGCAAAAATGCCAAAAGCAGGATAATACAGATATTTGACCGGTGGAACTGCAAAACCACAGTTATAGTTATGTGGCGTACACCAGAAAATTTTAAACAGATATATTGGTGTGTGAACAGTCAGGGAGACACGATTACTGTTTTTTTTACGGCAAAAAATGCCAAAAGCAAGATAATACAGAGATTTAACTCATGGAACTGCAAAACCACAGTTCTATTTTTCTGGCCTACACTAGACTGTTTTAAACAAATATATTGGTGCCTGACCAGTCAGGGAGTCACTATTACAGTTTTTTTACGGCAAAAAATGCCAAAAGCAGGATAATAGAGAGCTTTCACCCGTGGAACTGCAAAACCACAGTTCTATTTCTCTGGCCTACACCAGACTCTTTGAAACAGATATACTGGTGTCTGACCAGTCAGGAAGACACTATTACAGTTTTTTTACGGCAAAAGATGCCAAAAGCAGGATAATTCAGAGATTTGATGCGTGGAAATGCAAAACCAGAGTTCTATTTCTCTGGCCTACACTAGACTCTTTTAAACAGATATATTGGTGTCTGGACAGTCAGGGCGACACTATTACTGTTTATTTTATGGCAAAAAATGCAAAAAGCAGGATAATACAGATGTTTGACCCGTGTAACTGCAAAACCACAGTTATATTTATGTGGCGTACACCAGAATCTTTTAAACAGATATATTGGTGTCTGACCAGTCAGGGAGACACTATTACAGTTTTTTTTACGGCAAAAAATGCCAAAAGCAGGATAATAAAGAGATTTAACACTTGGAACTGCAAAACCAGAGTTCTATTTTTCTGGCCTACACTAGATTCTTTCAAACAGATATATTGGTGTCTGACCTGTCAGGGAGACACTATTACTGTTTTTTTTATGGCAAAAAATGCCAAAAGCAGGATAATACAGAGATTTGACCAGTGGAACAGCAAAACCACAGTTCTATTTTTCTGGCCTACACCAGACTCTTTGAAACAGATATATTGGTGTCTGTACAGTCAGGGAGACACTATTACAGTTTTTTTACGGCAAAAAATGCCAAAAGCAGGATAATTCCGAGATTTGACGCGTGGAAATGCAAAACCACAGTTCTATTTCTCTGGCCTACACCAGACTCTTTTAAAAAGATATATTGGTGTCTGGACAGTCAGGGAGACACTTTTACTTTTTTTTATGGAAAAAAATGCCAAAAGCAGGATAATACAGAGATTTGACCCATGGAACTGCAAAACCACAGTTATAGTTATGTGGCGTACACTAGAATCTTTTAAACAGATTTATTGGTGTCTGACCAGTCAGGGAGACACTATTACAGTTTTTTTTTACGGCACAAAATGCCAAAAGCAGGATAATACAGAGATTTGACGCGTGGAACTGCAAAACCACAGTTCTATTTCTCTGGCCTACACCAGACTCTTTTAAACAGATATATTGGTGTCTGGACAGTCAGGGAGACACTATTACTTTTTTTTACGGAAAAAAATGCCAAAAGCAGGATAATACAGAGATTTGACCCGTGGAACTGCAAAACCACAGTTATAGTTATGTGGCATACACTAGAATGTTTTAAACAGATTTATTGGTGTCTGACCAGTCAGGGAGACACTATTATAGTTTTTTTTTACGGCAAAAAATGCCAAAAGCAGGATAACACATAGATTTGACCCTTGGAACTGCAAAACCACAGTTCTGCTTTTCTGGCCTACACTAGACTCTTTTAAACAGATATATTGGTGTCTGACCTGTCAGGGAGACACTATTACTGTTTTTTTTATGGCAAAAAATGCCAAAAGCAGGATAATACAGAGATTTGACCCGTGGAACTGCAAAACCACAGTTCTTTTTCTCTGGCCTACACCAGACTTTTTTAAACAGATATATTGGTGTCTGAACAGTGAGGTAGACACTATTTCTGTTTTTTTTACCGCAAAAATGCCAAAAGCAGGATAATACAGATATTTGACCGGTGGAACTGCAAAACCACAGTTATAGTTATGTGGCGTACACCAGAAAATTTTAAACAGATATATTGGTGTCTGAACAGTCAGGGAGACACGATTACTGTTTTTTTTACGGCAAAAAATGCCAAAAGCAAGATAATACAGAGATTTAACTCATGGAACTGCAAAACCACAGTTCTATTTCTCTGGCCTATACCAGAATCTTTTAAACAGATATATTGGTGTCTGAACAGTGAGGTAGACACTATTACAGTTTTTTTTACCGCAAAAATGCCAAAAGCAGGATAATACAGATTTATGACCCGTGGAACTGCAAAACCACAGTTATAGTTTTGTGGCGTACACCAGAATCTTTTAAACAGATATATTGGTGTCTGACCAGTCACGGAGACACTATTACAGTTTTTTTTTACGGCAAAAAATGCCAAAAGCAGGATAATACAGAGATTTGACCCGTGGAACAGCAAAACCGCAGTTCTATTTTTCTGGCCTACACTAGACTCTTTTAAACAGATATATTGGTGTCTGACCTGTCAGGGAGATACTATTACTGTTTTTTTTTACGGCAAAAAATACCAAAAGCAGGATAATACAGAGATTTGACCCTTGGAACTGCAAAACCACAGTTTTATTTTTCTGGCCTACACTAGATCTTTTAAACAGATATATTGGTGTCTGACCAGTCAGGGAGACAGTATTACAGGTTATTTTACGGCAAAAAATGCCAAAAGCAGGATAATACAGAGATTTGACCCGTGGAAATGCAAAACCACAGTTCTATTTCTCTGGCCTACACCAGACTCTTTGAAACAGATATATTGGTGTCTGTCCAGTCAGTGAGACACTATTACAGTTTTTTTATGGCAAAAAATGGCAAAAGCAGGATAATTCCGAGATTTGACCCGTGGAAATTCAAAACCACAGTTCTATTTCTCTGGCCTACACCAGACTCTTTTAAACAGATATATTGGTGTCTGGACAGTCAAGGAGACACTATTACTATTTTTTACGGCAAAAAATGCCAAGAGCAGGATAATACAGAGATTTGACCCGCGGAACCGCAAAACCACAGTTATAGTTATGTGGCGTACACTAGAATCTTTTAAACAGATATATTGGTGTCTGACCAGTCAGGGAGACACTATTACAGTTTTTTTTTACGGCAAAAAATGCCAAAAGCAGGATAACACAGAGATTTGACCCGTGGAACTGCAAAACCACAGTTCTGTTTTTCTGGCCTACACTAGACTCTTTTAAACAGATATATTGGTGTCTGACCTGTCAGGGAGACACTATTACTGTTTTTTTTATGGCAAAAAATGCCAAAAGCAGGATAATACAGAGATTTGACCCGTGGAACTGCAAAACCACAGTTCTATTTTCTGGTCTACACCAGACTCTTTTAAACAGATATATTGGTGTCTGAACAGTGAGGTAGACACTATTTCTGTTTTTTTTACCGCAAAAATGCCAAAAGCAGGAAAATACAGAGATTTGACCAGTGGAACAGCAAAACCACAGTTCTATTTTTCTGGCCTACACCAGACTCTTTGAAACAGATATATTGGTGTCTGTCCAGTCAGGGAGACACTATTACAGTTTTTTTACGGCAAAAAATGCCAAAAGCAGGATAATTCCGATATTTGACCCGTGGAAATGCAAAACCACAGTTCTATTTCTCTGGCCTACACCAGACTCTTTTAAAAATAAATATTGGTGTCTGGACAGTCAGGGAGACACTATTACTTTTTTTTTACGGAAAAAAATGCCAAAGGCAGGATAATACAGAGATTTGACCCGTGGAACTGCAAAACCACAGTTATAGTTATGTGGCGTACACTAGAATGTTTTAAACAGATTTATTGGTGTCTGACCAGTCAGGGAGACACTATTATAGTTTTTTTTTACGGCAAAAAATGCCAAAAGCAGGATAATACAGAGATTTGACCCGTGGAACTGCAAAACCACAGTTCTGCTTTTCTGGCCTACACTAGACTCTTTTAAACAGATATATTGGTGTCTGACATGTCAGGGAGACACTATAACTGTTTTTTTTATGGCAAAAAATGCCAAAAGCAGGATAATACAGAGATTTGACCCGTGGAACTGCAAAACCACAGTTCTTTTTCTCTGGCCTACACCAGACTTTTTTAAACAGATATATTGGTGTCTGAACAGTGAGGTAGACACTATTTCTGTTTTTTTTACCGCAAAAATGCCAAAAGCAGGATAATACAGATATTTGACCGGTGGAACTGCAAAACCACAGTTATAGTTATGTGGCGTACACCAGAAAATTTTAAACAGATATATTGGTGTCTGAACAGTCAGGGAGACACGATTACTGTTTTTTTTACGGCAAAAAATGCCAAAAGCAAGATAATACAGAGATTTAACTCATGGAACTGCAAAACCACAGTTCTATTTTTCTGGCCTACACTAGACTCTTTTAAACAAATATATTGGTGCCTGACCAGTCAGGGAGTCACTATTACAGTTTTTTTATGGCAAAAAATGCCAAAAGCAGGATAATAGAGAGCTTTGACCCGTGGAACTGCAAAACCACAGTTCTATTTCTCTGGCCTACACCAGACTCTTTGAAACAGATATACTGGTGTCTGACCAGTCAGGGAGACACTATTACAGTTTTTTTACGGCAAAAGATGCCAAAAGCAGGATAATTCAGAGATTTGATGCGTGGAAATGCAAAACCAGAGTTCTATTTCTCTGGCCTACACTAGACTCTTTTAAACAGATATATTGGTGTCTGGACAGTCAGGGCGACACTATTACTGTTTTTTTTTATGGCAAAAAATGCAAAAAGCAGGATAATACAGATGTTTGACCCGTGTAACTGCAAAACCACAGTTATAGTTATGTGGCGTACACCAGAATCTTTTAAACAGATATATTGGTGTCTGACCAGTCAGGGAGACACTATTACAGTTTTTTTTACGGCAAAAAATGCCAAAAGCAGGATAATAAAGAGATTTGACACTTGGAACTGCAAAACCACAGTTCTATTTTTCTGGCCTACACTAGATTCTTTCAAACAGATATATTGGTGTCTGACCTGTCAGGGAGACACTATTACTGTTTTTTTTATGGCAAAAAATGCCAAATGCAGGATAATACAGAGATTTGACCAGTGGAACAGCAAAACCACAGTTCTATTTTTCTGGCCTACACCAGACTCTTTGAAACAGATATATTGGTGTCTGTACAGTCAGGGAGACACTATTACAGTTTTTTTACGGCAAAAAATGCCAAAAGCAGGATAATTCCGAGATTTGACGCGTGGAAATGCAAAACCACAGTTCTATTTCTCTGGCCAACACCAGACTCTTTTAAAAAGATATATTGGTGTCTGGACAGTCAGGGAGACACTATTACTTTTTTTTACGGAAAAAAATGCCAAAAGCAGGATAATACAGAGATTTGACCCATGGAACTGCAAAACCACAGTTATAGTTATGTGGCGTACACCAGAATCTTTTAAACAGATATATTGGTGTCTGACCAGTCAGGGAGACACTATTACAGTTTTTTTTACGGCAAAAAATGCCAAAAGCAGGATAATAAAGAGATTTGACACTTGGAACTGCAAAACCACAGTTCTATTTTTCTGGCCTACACTAGATTCTTTCAAACAGATATATTGGTGTCTGACCTGTCAGGGAGACACTATTACTGTTTTTTTTATGGCAAAAAATGCCAAAAGCAGGATAATACAGAGATTTGACCAGTGGAACAGCAAAACCACAGTTCTATTTTTCTGGCCTACACCAGACTCTTTGAAACAGATATATTGGTGTCTGTACAGTCAGGGAGACACTATTACAGTTTTTTTACGGCAAAAAATGCCAAAAGCAGGATAATTCCGAGATTTGACGCGTGGAAATGCAAAACCACAGTTCTATTTCTCTGGCCAACACCAGACTCTTTTAAAAAGATATATTGGTGTCTGGACAGTCAGGGAGACACTATTACTTTTTTTTACGGAAAAAAATGCCAAAAGCAGGATAATACAGAGATTTGACCCATGGAACTGCAAAACCACAGTTATAGTTATTTGGCGTACACTAGAATCTTTTAAACAGATTTATTGGTGTCTGACCAGTCAGGGAGACACTATTATAGTTTTTTTTTTACGGCAAAAAATGCCAAAAGCAGGATAACACAGAGATTTGACCCGTGAAACTGCAAAACCACAGTTCTGCTTTTCTGGCCTACACTAGACTCTTTTAAACAGATATATTGGTGTCTGACCTGTCAGGGAGACACTATTACTGTTTTTTTTATGGCAAAAAATGCCAAAAGCAGGATAATACAGAGATTTGACCCGTGGAACTGCAAAACCACAGTTCTTTTTCTCTGGCCTACACCAGACTCTTTTAAACAGATATATTGGTGTCTGAACAGTGAGGTAGACAGTATTTCTGTTTTTTTTACCGCAAAAATGCAAAAAGCAGGATAATACAGATATTTGACCGGTGGAACTGCAAAACCACAGTTATAGTTATGTGGCGTACACCAGAAACTTTTAAACAGATATACTGGTGTCTGAACAGTCAGGGAGACACTATTACTGTTTTTTTTACGGCACAAAATGCCAAAAGCAAGATAATACAGAGATTTAACCCATGGAACTGCAATACCACAGTTCTATTTTTCTGGCCTACACTAGACTCTTTTAAACAGATATATTGGTGCCTGACCAGTCAGGGAGACACTATTACAGTTTTTTTACGGCAAAAAATGCCAAAAGCAGGATAATAGAGAGATTTGACCCGTGGAACTGTAAAACCACAGTTCTATTTCTCTGGCCTACACCAGACTCTTTGAAACAGATATACTGGTGTCTGACCAGTCAGGGAGACACTATTACAGTTTTTTTACGGCAAAAGATGCCAAAAGCAGGATAATTCAGAGATTTGATGCGTGGAAATGCAAAACCAGAGTTCTATTTCTCTGTCCTACACTAGACTCTTTTAAACAGATATATTGGTGTCTGGACAGTCAGGGCGACACTATTACTGTTTTTTTTTATGGCAAAAAATGCCAAAAGCAGGATAATACAGACGTTTGACCCGTGTAACTGCAAAACCACAGTTATAGTTATGTGGCGTACACCAGAATCTTTTAAACAGATATATTGGTGTCTGACCAGTCAGGGAGACACTATTACTGTTATTTTACGGCAAAAAATTCCAAAAGTAGGATAATACAGAGATTTGACCCATGAAACTGCAAAATCACAGTTTTATTTTTCTGGCCTACACTAGACTCTTCTAAACAGATATATTGGTGCCTGACCAGTCAGGGAGACACTGTTACAGTTTTTTTTATGGCAAAAAATGCCAAAACCAGAATTATACAAAGATTTGACCAGTGGAACTGCAAAACCACAGTTCTATTTCTCTGGCCTACACCAGACTCTTTTAAACATATATATTGGTGTCTGGACAGTCAGGGAGACACTATTACTTTTTTTTATGGAAAAAAATGCCAAAAGCAGGATAATACAGAGATTTGACCCGTGGAACTGCAAAACCACAGTTATAGTTATGTGGCGTACACTAGAATGTTTTAAACAGATTTATTGGTGTCTGACCAGTCAGGGAGACACTATTATAGTTTTTTTTTACGGCAAAAAATGCCAAAAGCAGGATAACACAGAGATTTGACCCGTGGAACTGCAAAACCACAGTTCTGCTTTTCTGGCCTACACTAGATTCTTTCAAACAGATATATTGGTGTCTGACCTGTCAGGGAGACATTATTACTGTTTTTTTATGGCAAAAAATGCCAAAAGCAGGATAATACAGAGATTTGACCAGTGGAACTGCAAAAGCACAGTTCTTTTTCTCTGGTCTACACCAGACTCTTTTAAACAGATATATTGGTGTCTGAACAGTGAGGTAGACAGTATTTCTGTTTTTTTTACCGCAAAAATGCCAAAAGCAGGATAATACAGATATTTGACCGGTGGAACTGCAAAACCACAGTTATAGTTATGTGGCGTACACCAGAAACTTTTAAACAGATATACTGGTGTCTGAACAGTCAGGGAGACACTATTACTGTTTTTTTTACGGCAAAAAATGCCAAAAGCAAGATAATACAGAGATTTAACCCATGGAACTGCAAAACCACAGTTCTATTTTTCTGGCCTACACTAGACTCTTTTAAACAGATATATTGGTGCCTGACCAGTCAGGGAGACACTATTACAGTTTTTTTACGGCAAAAAATGCCAAAAGCAGGATAATAGAGAGCTTTGACCCGTGGAACTGTAAAACCAAGGTTCTATTTCTCTGGCCTACACCAGACTCTTTGAAACAGATATACTGGTGTCTGACCAGTCAGGGAGACACTATTACAGTTTTTTTACGGCAAAAGATGCCAAAAGCAGGATAATTCAGAGATTTGATGCGTGGAAATGCAAAACCAGAGTTCTATTTCTCTGGCCTACACTAGACTCTTTTAAACAGATATATTGGTGTCTGGACAGGCAGGGCGACACTATTACTGTTTTTTTTTATGGCAAAAAATGCCAAAAGCAGGATAATACAGACGTTTGACCCGTGTAACTGCAAAACCACAGTTATAGTTAGGTGGCCTACACCAGAATCTTTTAAACAGATATATTGGTGTCTGACCAGTCAGGGAGACACTATTACTGTTATTTTACGGCAAAAAATTCCAAAAGTAGGATAATACAGAGATTTGACTCATGAAACTGCAAAATCACAGTTTTATTTTTCTGGCCTACACTAGACTCTTCTAAACAGATATATTGGTGCCTGACCAGTCAGGGAGACACTGTTACAGTTTTTTTTATGGCAGAAAATGCCAAAACCAGAATTATACAAAGATTTGACCAGTGGAACTGCAAAACCACAGTTCTATTTCTCTGGCCTACACCAGACTCTTTTAAAAAGATATATTGGTGTCTGGACAGTCAGGGAGACACTATTACTTTTTTTTACGGAAAAAAATGCCAAAAGCAGGATAATACAGAGATTTGACCCGTGGAACTGCAAAACCACAGTTATAGTTATGTGGCGTACACTAGAATCTATTAAACAGATTTATTGGTGTCTGACCAGTCAGGGAGACACTATTACAGTTTTTTTTTACGGCACAAAATGCCAAAAGCAGGATAATACAGAGATTTGACGCGTGGAACTGCAAAACCACAGTTCTATTTCTCTGGCCTACACCAGACTCTTTTAAACAGATATATTGGTGTCTGGACAGTCAGGGAGACACTATTACTTTTTTTTACGGAAAAAAATGCCAAAAGCAGGATAATACAGAGATTTGACCCGTGGAACTGCAAAACCACAGTTATAGTTATGTGGCGTACACTAGAATGTTTTAAACAGATTTATTGGTGTCTGACCAGTCAGGGAGACACTATTATAGTTTTATTTTACGGCAAAAAATGCCAAAAGCAGGATAACACATAGATTTGACCCTTGGAACTGCAAAACCACAGTTCTGCTTTTCTGGCCTACACTAGACTCTTTTAAACAGATATATTGGTGTCTGACCTGTCAGGGAGACACTATTACTGTTTTTTTTATGGCAAAAAATGCCAAAAGCAGGATAATACAGAGATTTGACCCGTGGAACTGCAAAACCACAGTTCTTTTTCTCTGGCCTACACCAGACTTTTTTAAACAGATATATTGGTGTCTGAACAGTGAGGTAGACACTATTTCTGTTTTTTTTACCGCAAAAATGCCAAAAGCAGGATAATACAGATATTTGACCGGTGGAACTGCAAAACCACAGTTATAGTTATGTGGCGTACACCAGAAAATTTTAAACAGATATATTGGTGTGTGAACAGTCAGGGAGACACGATTACTGTTTTTTTTACGGCAAAAAATGCCAAAAGCAAGATAATACAGAGATTTAACTCATGGAACTGCAAAACCACAGTTCTATTTTTCTGGCCTACACTAGACTGTTTTAAACAAATATATTGGTGCCTGACCAGTCAGGGAGTCACCATTACAGTTTTTTTACGGCAAAAAATGCCAAAAGCAGGATAATAGAGAGCTTTCACCCGTGGAACTGCAAAACCACAGTTCTATTTCTCTGGCCTACACCAGACTCTTTGAAACAGATATACTGGTGTCTGACCAGTCAGGAAGACACTATTACAGTTTTTTTACGGCAAAAGATGCCAAAAGCAGGATAATTCAGAGATTTGATGCGTGGAAATGCAAAACCAGAGTTCTATTTCTCTGGCCTACACTAGACTCTTTTAAACAGATATATTGGTGTCTGGACAGTCAGGGCGACACTATTACTGTTTATTTTATGGCAAAAAATGCAAAAAGCAGGATAATACAGATGTTTGACCCGTGTAACTGCAAAACCACAGTTATATTTATGTGGCGTACACCAGAATCTTTTAAACAGATATATTGGTGTCTGACCAGTCAGGGAGACACTATTACAGTTTTTTTTACGGCAAAAAATGCCAAAAGCAGGATAATAAAGAGATTTAACACTTGGAACTGCAAAACCAGAGTTCTATTTTTCTGGCCTACACTAGATTCTTTCAAACAGATATATTGGTGTCTGACCTGTCAGGGAGACACTATTACTGTTTTTTTTATGGCAAAAAATGCCAAAAGCAGGATAATACAGAGATTTGACCAGTGGAACAGCAAAACCACAGTTCTATTTTTCTGGCCTACACCAGACTCTTTGAAACAGATATATTGGTGTCTGTACAGTCAGGGAGACACTATTACAGTTTTTTTACGGCAAAAAATGCCAAAAGCAGGATAATTCCGAGATTTGACGCGTGGAAATGCAAAACCACAGTTCTATTTCTCTGGCCTACACCAGACTCTTTTAAAAAGATATATTGGTGTCTGGACAGTCAGGGAGACACTTTTACTTTTTTTTATGGAAAAAAATGCCAAAAGCAGGATAATACAGAGATTTGACCCATGGAACTGCAAAACCACAGTTATAGTTATGTGGCGTACACTAGAATCTTTTAAACAGATTTATTGGTGTCTGACCAGTCAGGGAGACACTATTACAGTTTTTTTTTACGGCACAAAATGCCAAAAGCAGGATAATACAGAGATTTGACGCGTGGAACTGCAAAACCACAGTTCTATTTCTCTGGCCTACACCAGACTCTTTTAAACAGATATATTGGTGTCTGGACAGTCAGGGAGACACTATTACTTTTTTTTACGGAAAAAAATGCCAAAAGCAGGATAATACAGAGATTTGACCCGTGGAACTGCAAAACCACAGTTATAGTTATGTGGCGTACACTAGAATGTTTTAAACAGATTTATTGGTGTCTGACCAGTCAGGGAGACACTATTATAGTTTTTTTTTACGGCAAAAAATGCCAAAAGCAGGATAACACATAGATTTGACCCTTGGAACTGCAAAACCACAGTTCTGCTTTTCTGGCCTACACTAGACTCTTTTAAACAGATATATTGGTGTCTGACCTGTCAGGGAGACACTATTACTGTTTTTTTTATGGCAAAAAATGCCAAAAGCAGGATAATACAGAGATTTGACCCGTGGAACTGCAAAACCACAGTTCTTTTTCTCTGGCCTACACCAGACTTTTTTAAACAGATATATTGGTGTCTGAACAGTGAGGTAGACACTATTTCTGTTTTTTTTACCGCAAAAATGCCAAAAGCAGGATAATACAGATATTTGACCGGTGGAACTGCAAAACCACAGTTATAGTTATGTGGCGTACACCAGAAAATTTTAAACAGATATATTGGTGTCTGAACAGTCAGGGAGACACGATTACTGTTTTTTTTACGGCAAAAAATGCCAAAAGCAAGATAATACAGAGATTTAACTCATGGAACTGCAAAACCACAGTTCTATTTTTCTGGCCTACACTAGACTCTTTTAAACAAATATATTGGTGCCTGACCAGTTAGGGAGTCACTATTACAGTTTTTTTACGGCAAAAAATGCCAAAAGCAGGATAATAGAGAGCTTTGACCCGTGGAACTGCAAAACCACAGTTCTATTTCTCTGGCCTACACCAGACTCTTTGAAACAGATATACTGGTGTCTGACCAGTCAGGGAGACACTATTACAGTTTTTTTACGGCAAAAGATGCCAAAAGCAGGATAATTCAGAGATTTGATGCGTGGAAATGCAAAACCAGAGTTCTATTTCTCTGGCCTACACTAGACTCTTTTAAACAGATATATTGGTGTCTGGACAGTCAGGGCGACACTATTACTGTTTTTTTTATGGCAAAAAATGCAAAAAGCAGGATAATACAGATGTTTGACCCGTGTAACTGCAAAACCACAGTTATAGTTATGTGGCGTACACTAGAATCTTTTAAACAGACATATTGGTGTCTGACCAGTCAGGGAGACACTATTACAGTTTTTTTTACGGCAAAAAATGCCAAAAGCAGGATAATAAAGAGATTTGACACTTGGAACTGCAAAACCACAGTTCTATTTTTCTGGCCTACACTAGATTCTTCAAACAGATATATTGGTGTCTGACCTGTCAGGGAGACACTATTGCTGTTTTTTTTATGGCAAAAAATGCCAAAAGCAGGATAATACAGAGATTTGACCAGTGGAACAGCAAAACCACAGTTCTATTTTTCTGGCCTACACCAGACTCTTTGAAACAGATATATTGGTGTCTGTACAGTCAGGGAGACACTATTACAGTTTTTTTACGGCAAAAAATGCCAAAAGCAGGATAATTCCGAGAGTTGACGCGTGGAAATGCAAAACCACAATTCTATTTCTCTGGCCTACACCAGACTCTTTTAAAAAGATATATTGGTGTCTGGACAGTCAGGGAGACACTATTACTTTTTTTTACGGAAAAAAATGCCAAAAGCAGGATAATACAGAGATTTGACCCATGGAACTGCAAAACCACAGTTATAGTTATGTGGCGTACACTAGAATCTTTTAAACAGATTTATTGGTGTCTGACCAGTCAGGGAGACACTATTATAGTTTTTTTTTTACGGCAAAAAATGCCAAAAGCAGGATAACACAGAGATTTGACCCGTGAAACTGCAAAACCACAGTTCTGCTTTTCTGGCCTACACTAGACTCTTTTAAACAGATATATTGGTGTCTGACCTGTCAGGGAGACACTATTACTGTTTTTTTTATGGCAAAAAATGCCAAAAGCAGGATAATACAGAGATTTGACCCGTGGAACTGTAAAACCACAGTTCTATTTGTCTGGCCTACACCAGACTCTTTGAAACAGATATACTGGTGTCTGACCAGTCAGGGAGACACTATTACAGTTTTTTTACGGCAAAAGATGCCAAAAGCAGGATAATTCAGAGATTTGATGCGTGGAAATGCAAAACCAGAGTTCTATTTCTCTGGCCTACACTAGACTCTTTTAAACAGATATATTGGTGTCTGGACAGTCAGGGCGACACTATTACTGTTTTTTTTTATGGCAAAAAATGCCAAAAGCAGGATAATACAGACGTTTGACCCGTGTAACTGCAAAACCACAGTTATAGTTAGGTGGCGTACACTAGAATCCTTTAAACAGATATATTGGTGTCTGACCAGTCAGGGAGACACTATTACAGTTATTTTACGGCAAAAAATTCCAAAAGTAGGATAATACAGAGATTTGACCCATGAAACTGCAAAATCACAGTTTTATTTTTATGGCCTACACTAGACTCTTCTGTACAGATATTTTGGTGCCTGACCAGTCAGGTAGACACTGTTACAGTTTTTTTTATGGCAAAAAATGCCAAAACCAGAATTATACAAAGATTTGACCAGTGGAACTGCAAAACCACAGTTCTATTTCTCTGGCCTACACCAGACTCTTTTAAAAAGATATATTGGTGTCTGGACAGTCAGGGAGACACTATTACTTTTTTTTACGGAAAAAAATGCCAAAAGCAGGATAATACAGAGATTTGACCCGTGGAACTGCAAAACCACAGTTATAGTTATGTGGCGTACACTAGAATCTTTTAAACAGATTGATTGGTGTCTGACCAGTCAGGGAGACACTATTACAGTTTTTTTTTACGGCACAAAATGCCAAAAGCAGGATAATACAGAGATTTGACGCGTGGAACTGCAAAACCACAGTTCTATTTCTCTGGCCTACACCAGACTCTTTTAAACAGATATATTGGTGTCTGGACAGTCAGGGAGACACTATTACTTTTTTTTACGGAAAAAAATGCCAAAAGCAGGATAATACAGAGATTTGACCCGTGGAACTGCAAAACCACAGTTCTATTTCTCTGGCCTACACCAGACTCTTTTAAACAGATATATTGGTGTCTGGACAGTCAGGGAGACACTATTACTTTTTTTTACGGAAAAAGATGCCAAAAGCAGGATAATACAGAGATTTGACCCGTGGAACTGCAAAACCACAGTTATAGTTATGTGGCGTACACTAGAATCTTTTAAACAGATTTATTGGTGTCTGACCAGTCAGGGAGACACTATTACAGTTTTTTTTTACGGCACAAAATGCCAAAAGCAGGATAATACAGAGATTTGACGCGTGGAACTGCAAAACCACAGTTCTATTTTTCTGGCCCACACTAGACTCTTTTAAACAGATATATTGGTGTCTGACCACTCAGGGAGACACTATTACAGTTTTTTTTAAGGCAAAAAATGCCAAAAGCAGGATAACACAGAGATTTGACCCGTGGAACTGCAAAACCACAGTTATATTTATGTGGCATACACTAAAATCTTTTAAACAGATATATTGGTGTCTGACCAGTCAGGGAGACACTATTACTGTTTTTTTTACTGCAAAAAAATGCCAAAAGCAGGATCATTCAGAGATTTGACCCATGGAACTGCAAAACCACAATTCTATTTCTTTGACCTACACCAGACTCTTTAAAACAGATATATTGGTGTCTGGACAATCAGGGAGACACTATTTCTGTTTTTTTACGGCAAAAAATGCCAAAAGTAGGATAATACAGAGATTTGACCCGTGGAACTGCAAAACCACAGTTATATTTATGTGGCATACACCAGAATCTTTTAAACAGATATATTGGTGTCTGACCAGTCAGGGAGACACTATTACAGTTTTTTTTACGGCAAAAAATGCCAAAAGCAGGGTAAAACAGAGATTTGACCCTTGGAACTGCAAAACTACAGTTCTATTTTTCTCGCCTACACTAGACTCTTTTAAACAGATATATTGGTGTCTGACCTGTCAGGGAGACTCTATTACTGGTTTTTTTACGGCAAAAAATGCCAAAAGCAGGATAATACAGAGATTTGACCCTTGGAACTGCAAAACCACAGTTTTATTTTTCTGGCCTACACTAGACTCTTTTAAACAGATATATTGGTGTCTGACCAGTCAGGGAGACACTATTACAGGTTTTTTTTACGGAAAAAAATGCCAAAAGCAGGATAATACAGAGATTTGACCCGTGGAACTGCAAAACCACAGTTCTATTTTTCTGGCTTACACCAGACTCTTTTAACCAGATGTATTGGTGTCTGAAGTCATAGACACACTCAATTTTATTTTTTTTGGGGGGGGGATACACAAAGGTTAATAAGATGATTTTTTGTATAGTCTGACTGAGGGGAAAAAAAAGGATTTAGAAGAAAAAAAAATGGATTTTTCCTGGCCCCTGAGACCGGGGGATAAGTCTACCAATTTGACCATCAATAGCACACAGGACTGTAATGCAGCGTTTGCTGGTATAACCACTGCGTCTCCTATACAGCCTGCTTGCCTGATATCTGGGATGGATATTAGTCCGGAGAAGGACTGTTTGTTTGATTTTGCAGGCTTTAGAGACCCTACGCTAACTATTTCGGAGTATTAATCTCTCCCTACCTTAGCAGCACTGACCCTACACTGGATGATCCTGAGCGACTTTGTCCAAGATAGCGGCGCCCGGTTTAAAATACTTGAGGTGACGCTGTGAGGCCAGCCAATTACTGTAATGCCCACATACAACATGGCTGCGGCATTACAGTGACTTTCTGGCAATCCCTGCATGTTCATTGGCTCTGTAAAGAGCGCCAAACGTGCAGGACGGAGACCCGAGCTCCCGCCCGAGTAACCCAGAAATGTTCAGTGCTCGCCGAACATCCCGAGTAGTGAGATGCTCGGGCGAGTAACGAGTAGTGTCGAGCATGCTCGCTCAGCACTAATGGTGACGCTAATTATGGCGTAAACGCAACTCACCATCTTAGTGGAGTCCTCAAAGCTTAAGAGGCCAGCACAGATGTCAGACATCTATTCCCACTCATCAGTTCTTATGTGCAGAGGCTCACCTGAATTCCGAGAGGCTTGTTGAAACTGGTACTCAATAACTGACCTCTGCTGCTCACAAATCCTTCCCAGCATCTGCAATGTTGATTTCCAACGCATGCTCACATCACACACCAGTTGGTGAGCTGAAAGCTGCAAATGCTACTGAAGCACTGCCAGGGCAGCAGAAGCATGAGCCGCAAAAAGGAAAATTTCTAGTACAAGCAGTCGAGAAATGTGGCTGTTTAACAATGGGGCCTGTGAGTGGATGGCTGCGTATTTGCACTTGTGTTCAAAGGACTGGGGTAGGGACAACTGAACGCTGCGCTGGGACAAAAAATGGACGTGGTTGCTGATGGTGATGGCTGCAAGTGGGCAACGACCGGTGCAGGGTGGAATGCATCTTTGCCTGCATCATTGACATAGGCTTGGTGTGCACATACAACAGGGGAAGAGGCATTGGTGTCACCTGCAGACACTGTTTCTGGTCCCTGGCGTTCGGCCCTACTATTCGTGTGCTTTGCTGTCATAAGCCTGAGCATGCTGGTGGTGGTCAGGCTGGTAGTTTTGCTACCCCTGCTGATGCTGACATGGCAGATGTTGCAAATGGTCTTTTTTGGGTTAACTGGACAGTCTATAAAAAAGAGCCAGAATCAGGAAGACCTTGCAGTTGGATTGGCAACTTCCTGGGAATTCATGTTTTGGGGAAAAGCTGCCCACCTTGTGTCTGTGGCCACCCCACTGCTTCGTCCTGCCAGTTGTGATGCTAAGCCTCCCTTGGGTCAGTGACTTCATTGTCCACCACTTCGTCTTACACTTCCGCATCCTGGTCCTCCTCCTAACTTTCTGTCAATTGTGTCTCATCATCATCCACCTCTTGCGACAGTAATTGCACTTTCCCACCATTTCCTTCGTGTGTCCATGGTTGCTCAAATATTTGGGCATCGCTACATGCGATCTCCTGTTGCCCCGGTTGAAGAGGACCGAGCGAGGGACCAAAATATATAAATGGAAAGATAAACAAAACAACTCTTCAGAGTGTCCAAGTGTGGGAACAGTTGTCTCCGGGCACTTGGCATGGTGGGAAGTAGTAGGATCAGCGTGAGGAATATGCTGACTCCAAGTAAAAAAAACTCCCGGATCCGCACGTTCCTCAAACAAGAATGTGCAAGAACAATTGTGCATGCCCTCATCATCTTCCGCCTCTACTACTGCAACCTCCTGCTCTGTGGCCTTCCATCTAACACTCTCGCACCCCTCCAATCTATCCTAAACTCTGCTTCCCAACTAATCCACCTGTCCCCCCGCTATTCCCCGGCCTATCCTCTCTGTCAATCTCTTCCTTCTAACACTCTCACACCCCTCCAATCTATCCTAAACTCTGCTGCCCGACTAATCCACCTGTCCCCCCGCTATTCCCCGGCCTCTCCTCTCTGTAAATCCCTTCACTGTCTTCCCATTGCTGAGAGACTTCTGTTCAAAGCCCTAACCTTGGTATGCAAATCCATCCACAACCTGTCTCCTCCATACAACCCTGGACTCTGATATCTCCTTCAAACCACATATCCAAGCCCTTTCTACTTCCTGCCGACTCCAACTCAAAAATATCTCCCGGATCCGCACATTCCTCAACCACGAATCTGCAAAAACAATAGTGCACGCCCTCATCATCTCCCGCCTCAACTACTGCAACTGTAACCTCCTGCTTTGTGGCCTCCCCTCTAACACTCTCGCACCCCTCCAATCTATCCTAAACTCTGCTGTCGACTAATCCACCTGTCCCCACGCTATTCCCCGGCCTCTCCTTTCTGTCAATCCCTTCACTGGCTTCCCATTGCCCGGAGACTCCAGTTCAAAACCCTAACCATGGCATAAAAAGCCACCCACAACCTGTCTCCTCCTTATATCTGTGATCTAGTCTCCCAGT
Organism: Phyllobates terribilis; assembly: GCF_046119375.1. Taxonomy (NCBI): domain Eukaryota; kingdom Metazoa; phylum Chordata; class Amphibia; order Anura; family Dendrobatidae; genus Phyllobates; species Phyllobates terribilis. The sequence goes on along the minus strand of NW_027362769.1, from coordinate 342,633,533 downwards.
ACTTACCTGCTTTCAATCTCCGATCCTCATAAGATTTCCTTCTCTATTCCCCTCTTATCTCCTCTTCCCACAATTGTTTGTTGTGCTCCCTGAATAGGCACAGTTTCATCTTGCACTGGGCGTCTGCGTGCACCTCACCATCACCATTACGTCCACTTCCCCATCCCTTGCCACACGCCTTGCCCGTTTTAAATGGAGTTTAACCCCTTAATAACATCTGACGTACTAATACGCGTCTGTGCCCTGGGACTTAAGACCCAGACCCGTATTAGTACGTCATGGCGATCGCGCGCGCACACAGGCTGTGCGGGCGCGATCGCCGCCGGGTGTTAGCTGATTGTCACAGCTGACACCCGGAACTATGTGCAGGGAGCGGTCCTGCACCGCTCCCAGCACATTAACCCCCGCTATGCTGCGATCGAAGTCGATTGAAATCGATCGCGGCATTGCGGGGGCAAGGGGAGGTGATCTGCGATACTCACCTCCTCTTCCGGCTTCCAGCGCAGTCTGCAAAGGCTTCCCGGGTGTTGCCATGACGACCTGATGTCGTCATGACAACATCCGAGTCACCAGAGAGCAGGAAGATTGCTTGGACATGCGCAGTGCATCTCCAAGCAATCTTCACACTGTGCACTTCTGACAGCCTTCATGGCATAGGGATGGTGCTCCATTCCTGTGCCATGCAGGCGATCAGAAAAAAAAAGTGAAAGTCCCAGAGTGGGACAAAGTAATAAAGTGTATAAACTGTGTGAAAGTGGGAAAAAAAAAAATGTGCAAAAATATTATAAAAAAATAAAAAAAATAATACACCAAAAATAAAAATATAATGTACCCATCAATAAATATTATTATAAAAAAAATATAAAAAAAACAATAAAAGTACACATATTTGGTATCGCCGCGTCCGGAACAACCTGACCTATAAAACTGTCTCACTAGTTAACCCCTACAGTGAACACAGTAAAAAAAAAAAAAAAAAAAAACGAAGCAAAAAACAATGCTTTATCACCATACTGCCAAACAAAAAGTGGAATAACACGCGATCAAAAAGACGCATATAAATAGAAATGATACCGCTGAAAACGTCATCTCGTCCCGCAAAAAACAAGCCACGATACAGCTCCATCAGCTGAAAAATAAAAAAGTTATAGCTCTCAGAATAAAGCGATGCTAAAAAATATTTTTTTCTATAAAATAGCTTTTATTGTGTATAAGCGCCAAAACATAGAAAAATGATACAAATGTGGTACCGCTGTAAACGTACTGACCCGAAGAATAAAGCTACCTCATCAATTTTACCACACGCAGAACAGAATAAAAAAAAAAAAAAAACAATTCCTGAATTGTTGGTTTTTGTTTATTCTGCCTCCCAAAAATCGGAATAGAAAGCGATCAAAAAATGTCACGTGCCTGAAAATGGCATCAATAACAACGTCAAGTCATCCCGCAAAAAACGAGCTATCACATGACTGTCTGCCAAAATCTGGAAAAATTATAGCTCTCAAAATATGGCGATGCAAAAACTAGATTTTACAAAAAATGCGTCTTTTAGTGTGTGACAGCTGTCAGTCATAAAAACCCCATATGATTCTGGCATTGCTGTAATCACACCGACCCGAAGAATAAAGTCGTCTAATCACTTATACCGCACAAGGAACGGCGTCAAAAATAAACTCTTGGGTTAGGATTGGGCTAGGGTTAGGGCTGGGTTTGGGGCTAGGGTTGTGCTGGGGCTAGGGTTGTGCTGGGGCTAGGGTTGTGCTGGGGCTAGGGTTGTGCTAGGGCTAGGGTTGTGCTAGGGTTAGAGCTGGGGTTGGGATTTTTTTCAAAAGTAAGAAAAAAAGATGACGATATGGCGACTAGTGTTGAGAGCAAGTGCTCGCTACTTGAGTTTGCATCGGGTGCTCTGGTATGCATTGAGTATCGTGGGTATTTGAGTGACATGCTCGAGTCTCTGCCCAATATGCTTCGTGGCCAAAAAACTTTACGGGGATTGCCTGCCATGCACGAGCGATCCCCGCATGTTTTTTTTTGGGTTTCTAATAACCGTGAAACATGAGGAGCAGGAACTCGAGCATGTCACTCAAGCACTCGCTGTACATGGTGCATACCTGAGTACCCGATGCAAACTCAAGTAGCGAGCACTTGCGCTCAAGAATAATGACAACTTATTCAATATGATGACCTAATGTAAACAAATTCTGTGCCGTACCTCTGGGTTCAAAATGTTCACTATACACATTAATAAAATCCTTGAGGGGTATAGTTTCCAAAATTGGGACACTTGTGGGGGAGCTCCACTGTTTAGGCACATCACGGGCTCTCCAAACACGACATGGTGTCCGCTAACAAATTGAATGGAAAATCGGCTCAAATTGTTAGCGGACGCCATGTTGCGTTTGGAGAGCCCCTGTGTGCCCAAACATTGGAGCTCCCCCACAAGTGACACCATTTTGGAAACTAGACCCCCCAAGGCACCTATCTAGATGCATAGTGAGCACTTGGAACCCCCAGGTGCTTCACAAATTGATTCATAAAAATGAAAAAGTGAAAAAAAAAACACTTTTTCATTTTTATGAATCAATTTGTGAAGCACCTGGGGTTCCAAGTGCTCACTATGAATCTAGATAGGTGCCTTGGGGGGTCTAGTTTCCAAAATGGGGTCACTTGTGGGGGAGCTTTAATGTTTGGGCACACAGGGACTCTCCAAATGCAACATGATATCCGCTAACAAATTGTCGGCTCAATTTGTTAGCGGATATCATGTTGCATTTGGAGAGTCCCTGTGTGCCCAAACATTGGAGCTCCCCCACAAGTGACCCCATTTTGGAAACTAGACCCCCCCAAGGCACCTATCTAGATTCATAGTGAGCACTTGGAACCCCAGGTGCTTCACAAATTGATTCATAAAAATGAAAAAGTGTTTTTTTTTTCACTTTTTCATTTTTACGAATCAATTTGTGAAGCACCTGGGGGTTCCAAGTGCTCACTATGCATCTAGAAAGGTGCCTTGGGGGGTCCAGTTTCCAAAATGGGGTCACTTGTGGGGGAGCTCCAATGTTTGGGCACACAGGGACTCTCTAAATGCAACATGGTATCCGCTAACAAATTGAATGGAAAATCGGCTCAAATTGTTAGCGGACACCACATTGCGTTTGGAGAGCCACTCTGTGCCCAAACTTTGGAGCTCCCCCACAAGTGACCCCATTTTGGAAACTAGACCCCCCAAGGCACCTTTCTAGATGCATAGTGAGCACTTGGAACCCCCAGGTGCTTCACAAATTGATTCGTAAAAATGAAAAAGTGAAAAAAAAAACACTTTTTCATTTTTATGAATCAATTTGTGAAGCACCTGGGGTTCCAAGTGCTCACTATGAATCTAAATAGGTGCCTTAGGGGGTCTAGTTTCCAAAATGGGGTCACTTGTGGGGGAGCTCCAATGTTTGGGCACACAGGGACTCTCCAAATGCAACATGATATCCGCTAACAAATTGTCGGCTCAAATTGTTAGCGGATATCATGTTGCATTTAGAGAGTCCCTGTGTGCCCAAACATTGGAGCTCCCCCACAAGTGACCCCATTTTGGGAACTAGACCCCCCAAGGCACCTATCTAAATGCATAGTGAGCACTTGGAACCCCAAGTGCTTCACAAATTGATTCATAAAAATGAAAAAGTGTTTTTTTTTTCACTTTTTCATTAATACGAATCAATTTGTGAAGCACCTGGGGGTTCCACGTGCTCACTATGCATCTAGAAAGGTGCCTTGGGGGGTCTAGTTTCCAAAATGGGGTCACTTGTGGGGGAGCTCCAAAGTTTGGGCACAGAGGGGCTCTCCAAACGCAATGTGGTGTCCGCTAACAATTTGAGCCGATTTTCCATTCAATTTGTTAGCGGATACCATGTTGCATTTAGAGAGTCCCTGTGTGCCCAAACATTGGAGCTACCCCACAAGTGACCCCATTTTGGAAACTAGACCCCCCAAGGCACCTATCTAGATACATATTGAGCACTTGGAACCCCTAGGTGCTTCAGAAATTGATTCGTAAAAATAAAAAAGTGTTTTTTTTTTCACTTTTTCATTTTTACGAATCAATTTGTGAAGCACCTGGGGGTTCCAAGTGCTCACTATGCATCTAGAAAGGTGCCTTGGGGGGTCTAGTTTCCAAAATGGGGTCACTTGTGGGGGAGCTCAAAAGTTTGGGCACAGAGGGGCTCTCCAAACGCAATGTGGTGTCCGCTAACAATTTGAGCCGATTTTCCATTCAATTTGTTAGCGGATACCATGTTGTATTTAGAGAGTCCCTGTGTGCCCAAACATTGGAGCTCCCCAACAAGTGACCCCATTTTGGAAACTAGACCCCCCAAGGCACCTATCTAGATGCATAGTGAGCATTTGGAACCCCTAGGTGCTTCACAAATTGATTCGTAAAAATGAAAAAGTGTTGTTTTTTTTCACTTTTTCATTTTTACGAATCAATTTGTGAAGCACCTGGGGGTTCCAAGTGCTCACTATGCATCTAGAAAGGTGCCTTGGGGGGTCTAGTTTCCAAAATGGGGTCACTTGTGGGGGAGCTACAAAGTTTGGGCACAGAGGGGCTCTCCAAACGCAATGTGGTGTCCGCTAACAATTTGAGCCGATTTTCCATTCAATTTGTTAGCGGATACCATGTTGTATTTAGAGAGTCCCTGTGTGCCCAAACATTGGAGCTCCCCCACAAGTGACACCATTTTGGAAACTAGACCCCCCAAGGCACCTATCTAGATGCATAGTGAGCACTTGGAACCCCTAGGTGCTTCACAAATTGATTCATAAAAATGAAAAAGTGTTTTTTTTTTCACTTTTTCATTTTTACGAATCAATTTGTGAAGCACCTGGGGGTTCCAAGTGCTCACTATGCATCTATAAAGGTGCCTTGGGGGGTCTAGTTTCCAAAATGGGGTCACTTGTGGGGGAGCTCCAAAGTTTGGGCACACAGGGGCTCTCCAAACACAACATGGCGTCCGCTAATTATTCAAGCAAATTTTACAATCAAAAAGTCAAATGGCGCTCCTTCCCTTCCGAGCTCTGCCGTGCGCCCAAACAGTGTTTCTTCCCAAAATATTGGGTATCTGCGTGCCCAGGGGAAATTGCACAACAAATTTTGGGGTCCATTTTTTCTTGTTACCCCTGTGAAAATAAAAAAAATTGGGTCTAAAATATCATTTTTGTGGAAAAAGTTAAATGTTCATTTTTTTCTTCCACATTCAAAAAATTCCTGTGAAGCACCTGAAGGGTTAATAAAGTTCTTGAATGTGGTTTTGAGCACCTTGAGGGGTGCAGTTTTTAGAATGGTGTCACTTTTGGGTATTTTCTGTCATAAAGACCTCTCCAAGTGACTTCAAATGTGATGTGGTCCCTAAAAAAATGGTTTTATAAATTTTGTTGGAAAAATGAGAAATCGCTGGTCAACTTTTAACCCTTATAGCTCCCTAACAAAAAAAAATTTGGTTCCAAAATTGTGCTGATGTAAAGTAGACATGTGGAAATGTTATTTATTAACTCTTTTGTGTGACATATCGCTCTGATTTCAGGGCTTAAAAATTCAAATTTTAAAAATTGCAAAATTTTAAAAATTTTCACAAAATTTCCATTTTTTTCACAAATAAACGCAAGTGATATCGAAGAAATTTTTCCACAATCATGAAGTACAATATGTCACGAAAAAACAATCTCAGAATCAGGGGGATCCGTTGAAGCGTTCCAGAGTAATTACCTCATAAAGTGACAGTGGTCAGAATTGTAAAAATTGGCCCGGTCATTAACGTGCAAACCACCTGTGGGGCTTAAGGGGTTAATATTGTACGAGTAAGGAGGCGCTGGCAGGCTAGTCAAATGGCAGCAGCGAATTTGGGAGACACAAACCACTATGTGTCAATGAGTGAAGATATCAATATGACAAGTAGTAATTTGCGCTTAGGGAGAGGGATACAGACACAGAGAGAGGTGTTGGAAGTTTAAAAAGTGGGTCTTTATTAGAATATCAAGACATAAAATATAAAATAAAAAAATATATAGAATTTATAAGGAGGGGGGGTGTAGCGAGTGAGGGCTTAAAAATAGATAAAAATGGATAAAAATAGGGGGTCTGGAATCTAAAAAGCACACACTAGGGTGTGTATAGCGGAGCAGTGGTCCTGAGGAAACAGTATTTCTGGGTTCAAATAGATCCTCTGTGTAGCTCAGAGTAGGAGGACCTGTAAGGAGAAGGAGTGGGTGGTTAGGATATTTTAAGAAGTGGTCATGGGGGGATTTTTGAGGTGGTATGAATGCAAGTTTAATATTGGTCACATTGCCAAACATGTCTGTATTATTACCGCAGTAATATAGGATCACATCTGATGACCACAGTTTTAGGCAGTGACCTGGGATGCAGAGATGCTTCCAAGGGTCTTCCCCATACTTCTCATGTCATTTCAGCACTGTATGGATGTGTCTGATCATGTCTCACATACCACATGGCCAGATAAGGTATTAAAATGTTAAAATTACATTTACTGGTGAACATATTTTTCACCGTTGAAAGCAATGCGAAAGTGCAAAAATGTTGTTATTAATATGCCGTTAAATATAATTCATTACCCTGGAAAGGATGTTCCTTAACATTTTTCTCCAGGTAAATCCATTTTGGCTTCGTTTTTGTATGTTTTATTGTCAGTCCGTAAAAGTCATGTAATACTATGACAACATTGCTCACAGCAGTGACCTGAGAGTCAGAAATGCTTCCAGGAGTCTTCCCCATGCTGTTCACATATCATTTGAGCACTGTTTCCATCAATTTGGCCAATTTTTAGGCCCCCTCCAGACCTCCACGGGGGCCGTCGGAAAAATGCTTGAGTTTCCCATTGACTTACTTTGGGCTTATTGGTCGAGTCGAGCACCAGAGCATTACAATTAGCTCGACCCAAGCAATGAGCACCCGAGCATTTTAGTGCTCACTCATCACTAGTCCTGACCTCAATCCTATTGACATTCTTTGGAGTGAGCTGAAATCTGCCACTGGGAAAAAGAACCCTGCAAACATTCAAGAGCTTGAACAAACTGCAAAGGAAGAGTGGGAGAAAATTCCAGCTGAGAAATGCAAGAAGCTGATAGATGGCTACAAGAAACGTTTGGAGGCTGTCAACGATGTCAAAGGGTGTGCAACCAAGTATAAATTGGGGGTGCCTTTATTGCTGCACATGCTGTTTATTCCATTTCTTCTTTGAAATTGCAACATGGAAGTTGAAAAACAATGCTTTGTTGTATTACTTTGGATAACTAATTAAAAAATCCTGAGGATATAACTGGTATATTTCCATTTATTCCTGAAGATATTGCACAGTCTATGAAACAAATGAAGGGGTGCCAATAATGGTGAGCAGCACTCTACTTTCACCACAATATGGACTCTGTTCGACCTCTGAGGTCAATCAAGGCCAGAGAGCTACCAGAGCCAAGAAAAGGGAAGGACAAAGTAGCGATATGTGCATGCCAAGGTTGGCACTGAGTTTCAGACTCTCCTTGGCAGTAGTCACTGATCATGGCTATCCCATAATAGCTCATAGATAAAAAATAAATTGAAAATAAAGCATAAACAGCATAAACTCAGTAACTGAAGTTACTGATTTACACATAATTTTTAAGCATACAATCTAACATCCAGGTTAACTGTTTTCTGGATGTTTCTAGTATTGTGTATTGTCTAACCACAGGTATTCAGTCATTTATGAAATTTAAGTTTTCTTTCACAAAGAATGTGCCTTGAATACTTGAAGCATTGGAGGACAGGGCAGGGAAACACATTTCCAACTTTACCTACTGTAATGCAGCGACTTGCTTGGCATTACTGTAATGGTCCAGGATGTGTTTTGGGCTGACCATGTACCTTCCCCCTCAGGTAACTGGTCACATGACTGTGACATAGTGCAGGACCTGTGCACACAGAATATCTGATCACATGACTGTGACATCAGCACAGGTCCTGTGGGTGTGTACTACAGGATATATAAACCCTGGTAGTCTTGACACAGGTGTGTGTGTAATGTGTGAGGCCTGTTCCAGTGTGGGACCCCACTAGAGTGTGAGGCCTAGTGAGGCCTATTGAAGCCTGGTGAAGCCTGAAAGGCGGAGGCTGGATCCTTAGCTGTGTAAGCGTTCCCAGTAGCCTTGGATGGCCAGAGAATTGGAAGGCAAGAGCTTGAAAGGCAGAGACTGGATGTTGGCTGTGTAAGCATACCAGTAGCCTTGGATGGTACGAGGGCTGGAGACCCCCATCTTGGAAGCCATAAAGCCACAGGAGTGGCAGAATAAACCTGAAGCAGCTAAAAACCCGCCAAAGGTAAAAACACTGCGTTATATGGACATTTATGTTTTTGCCTAACTGAGGGCTGTAACTGGAGCCAAGTGGATGTGTCTGTCGCTGGAAAGGCTCCCGAATGTTATGTCTGTAATATGCTACTAAGATGGACTGTGTGATAAGCAGTTATGAAGTGCAATAAACTGCTGAAGTGTGAAAACTGAAAAACGTGGCTGGTGTGCTTAATTGACCCGGTGCAGCGAGCATCCCCCAGTATGATGACTAGCGCTGCCTTACATGTGGTTCGAGAATGCGGGCAATTGCAGCCCGGTTGATAGGGGCAACCGCACCGCTTTGTTGCTAGAAGTAACGGCATTGAACGACGAGTGTGGATAAAGCATCTTGCTGTGACTCGGACTCGGCGGGGTCACGAAGATTAAAGCATCTTGTGGTAACTCGGCAGGGGTTATGAAAATTGTCGTCACACTCAAACCTGGTTTGCTGTGGCTCGGTGGGCCCACGAAAATTTTCTGGGGAGAGCGGTGTGTGTGAATAGTGTACCGCGATGGCTGTGAATGGAGCAGCAAAAGAAAATGAAGCTTTTGAGCGATTAGAATGCCGGTAAAAACCGCAGCAGGAATTTGAGAAACATCTGCGGGACATGGCACAGGAAAGGCAGGAGCTGTGGGCACCATATGGAATGGCGGCAATAGACCATTCCGTGAACTCTCCGGGGGTGTCATTGTTGTCCCAGAATGGGAAGGTGGTAAGAGCTGTTGTGAACTGAGTCCTAAGACTATTGTTGATTTTTATTGTAAAAATTCCCCTACCGGTGAGGTTGTTAAAAAGGGGGTGGAGTCTAAAAAAGGGGCGGTTGTTCAAAACAGCGTGGAGTATAGAAAATCAAAAAAATGTACTGGTGGTGGGTTGGTACCGCCTAAAAATAACAATGTGACCGTTGATAATGGAGTAGCTCCAGCAGAAGGGGGTGACGTCAAGGTGGGAGGTGACTTGTTGGTCCACGACACCATAGGAAGTGACGCAGACCCCGCAACTGACCGTGACACTACAAAAGTAGAAAGAGAGTTAAGTCAGGAGGGGCTAGACGAGGGGAGAGAGTCCCCCTCTCGTCGTCGACGGCGCAAGGGCCACAAAAAGGTTGGTCCTGTAGTCTTTGCTGCAAGTGAAAATAAAGAAAATGTAGTTCTGTGTGCCTTTGTTTCAAGTGTGGATCCTCCTTTAGAAGCAAAAGAGGAGGCGGCCAGTCCTGACCAAGAGCTGGAGCCTATCAGGCAGCAGTATCAGAGTGACATGCAGAAACTAAGGGAAAACCTGGGGAACGTGTCCTCAGACCAGCTGCACCTGGAGTCTGAACAGCAGAAAATATACCAGATTGTGAGGAACTGGCAGCGAGACCTGGAGGGAAGCGATGAGGAGGTTAACCAATGGAAGGAAGCGTTCTACGAAATAGAGGAGGACCGCCGCAAAATCAAGGAGGAGGTTTTTCAATTAGAGATTGACAAAGCGGAGTGTGAAGATGAGTTATGCGAGGTGAAAGATCGCTTTTCCCTGGTACAGTTAGAGCTGTCTGCCCTCAAAGAGGCGCTGCAGGATGAAGTTTCTGGGCGTGAACAAAACCTAGAACGACTGCGCAAACAGTACAACCGGGAGCTGTGTGACTCCAAGAAGGAATATGGTGAACTCATGAGGGAGCTGGAGAAATTCCAGGACCAAGTAAAACCTCTAATGCAGGAGAAGGAGCGGCTGGTGGACTCTCTGTACCAGCGAGACCGGGAGCTATCCGCCCTGAAAGAGGCAATAAAAGATGAAGTGTCTGGTCACGATCATGAGGCAGAAAAGAGGCATGAAAAGTTCAATAGGGAACTGCAACAAATCAAGAGAGACTATGAGGATCTCCTCAAGGTAAAAGAAAAACTAGAGGATGATAAGGCGGATGCAGAGCACATGCGCCAAGTGGTTGAGACCACTCTGCAGGACACCCGTGATGAAAATGGTGATCTCCGCAGAAAGACCCTAGGTCTGGAAGCTCAGGTGAAGGAGCTGCAGACGTTCTGTGATAATCTCCAGAGGGCAGACACGTGCCTTAAGGAAAGAATCAGCAAGATGGAAGCTGAGCGGAAACAGATGGAGGAGTCTATCGGAGAAGCCACAGACCAGGGCCAGGAGTCGGCCACTGGAGATGGGAGGTATGAAACCGATACCTCCTTGAATAATACGAACTCGGATGATTCGGTGAATGTAAGAGCCAAGATCAAGGAGCTCAAGGAGTCGCTACAAGCCCATTGGAAGCAAAAGAAGCTTCAGGGACTGGCTGTTGAGAGCCGAGTGGGCACATTGGAGACAGAGAGGTCTGAGAGAATTCTATTGTTAAAGGAGCAGCTGAAGCAGGAAGAGCTTCAGAGATGGGCTGCTGAGAGGCGAGTAGCCGACCTAGAGGAAGAAGTTTTCAAGCTCAAAAGTCACCTGGCAAGGTATCATTCAGTGAACAAGGCCTCCTTGAAGAAGGAAAAGGAAAAACAAGTTGCACTCACTCCCTTATACCATGAGAAGGTGGACCTGAGGAGAGCTAAGAGAGTGTTAACAGAAGATAAACATGAAATGGAAGTGGTCAAGACAGAAATTCTTGAGTTTGTAGCTGTGAGTCAGCTCAGGGGAAGCATACAGGGTGAAGAAGCTGAAAGTCAGTTGCCCCTGAAACCTGAGCTAGATGATCTATTGGGGACCACTGGTGAGACAGAAACGTCCCGGTACAAATGCCTCATCGATGTACCTGAGGATTTGAGGGAAGAATGTACCAGTGAGTCTGTGTATGAAGAGTTTAAAAAGGCCGAGGGAGCCTGTAAGGTGTACCCGACCTCAGGAGCTAAACAGCTGGTAGTCCTGTCCACGACCGAAGTCACAGTGAAGAGGGTGGTGATCCTAAGTGACATGCACTGGTGGTTTCTCCGGTTGAAGACGGAACAAGCCGTTAGACAACTGGAGCTTATGAGAAAAGCTCACAGTCTGCGGGAAGAGGTCATCCGGGTGCTTCATGTTCTGGTGAGAAAGCTCATTGGGAGGAATGGCCGAGCCATGCAGATGATGGTAAATAAGTCTGGTGTGGTGAAAGTAAGCAGTCCACGTGATCGTCAGGACTGGATACCAGATGAAGATGGCATGGTGTCATTCTCCGCTGTAGGAACGGAAGAAAGTCTTGCATATGTGCGCATGCTGATGGAGTACCGAGTGACCTACCTGCAGGAGGTAGAACAGTTGAATCTCGCTAGACTGCGAGTGGATAGACAGCATCATCTGAGCAGCAGAAGATGGCAGCCGCCTAGAAATTGTGAGACCAGACAGAGCAAGGGCCCCCTAAGTAACAGAACAGCTACAGCTGAAGTTAGGGACCTTTCAAGACGTCCTGAGAGTAGTGGGCATGGGTTTAGAGGTAGTGAGACCTCCAGCAACTCAGGTTTGAGTGGCCCATACAAACGACCCAATAGAGGACAGGACAGTACGGAGTCGAACCGGACCTTTGATACCAGGGCATGTGAGTCACACTGCTGTATTGACCGCTGGGAGCGGGGGAGGTCTGACAAGGTTACGACTGACTGCTGGGAGCGCGGGAGGTCTGACAAGGTTACGACTGACCGCTGGGAGTGGGGGAGGTCTGACAAAGTTACGACCTGGAAATGTGACTTGACGAGGTCAGTGACAATGACGAATGGTAGGTCCCTAAGGAATGGGCTAATGTTGATGACTAATGTTCCAGGCGCTGAACAGCGCAATTGTCAAATACATGGTCTCAGTGTGAACTGTGGGTTATGAGGTAATGGTGTATACTATGTGTTCAACCCCACAAGTTTAAACAGAGGGGGGGGGGATATGTAATGCAGCAACTTGCTTGGCATTACTGTAATGGTCCAGGATGTGTTTTGGGCTGACCATGTACATTCCCACTCAGGTGACTGGTCACTTGACTGTGACATAGTGCAGGTCCTGTGCACACAGAATGTCTGATCACAAGACTGTGACATCAGCACAGGTCCTGTGGGTGTGTACTACAGGATATATAAACCCTGGTAGTCTTGACACAGGTGTGTGTGTGTAAGGCGTGAGGCCTGTTCCAGTGTGGGACCCCACTAGAGTGTGAGGCCTAGTGAGGCCTCTTGAAGCCTGGTGAAGCCTGAAAGGCGGAGGCTGGATCCTTAGCTGTGTAAGCGATCCCAGTAGCCTTGGAGGGCCAGAGACTTGGAAGGCAAGAGCCTGAAGGGCAGAGACTGGATGTTGGCTGTGTAAGCATACCAGTAGCCTTGGATGGTACGAAGGCTGGAGACCCCCATCTGGGAAGCCATAAAGCCACAAGAGTGGCAGAATAAACCTGAAGCAGATAAAAACCCGCCAAAGGTAAAAACACTGCGTTATATGGACATTTATGTTGCTGCCTAGCTGAGGGCTGTAACTGGAGCCAAGTGGATGTGTCTGTCGCTGGAAAGGCTCCAGAATGTTATGTGTGTAATATGCCACTAAGATGGACTGTGTGATAAGCAGTTATGAAGTGCAATAAAGTGCTGAAGTGTGAAAACTGAAAAACGTGGCTGGTGTGCTTAATTGACCCAGTGCAGCGAGTATCACCCAATATGATGACTAGCGCTGCCTTACACTACTCTGTCATTATTAGAGATGAGCGGTGTTCGACTAGAACTGTTCGCCAATCTCAAATTCGAGCTGTTTTGGGCGGTGTTCGAGTTGTTCGACGAACCCGAACGATTTGCAAAAAATTCGGCTGTTCGAGGTTATGTTCGATAACTGTTCGTGCACCAAAAGCGTGTCCTGCATGTCTGGCGCTATTTAGAGCACCAATCATGCAGGGATTGTCTGCCACTCACTGTAATGCCACAGCCATGGTGGTTGTGGCATTACAGTGATTGCCCAAAGCGATGGGAACAGTGCCAACAGTGAAACATGAAAAGCCGGCAATTCAGCAGCGGCATACACCTGTACCCGACAATTTAGAACCGAAAGAATAGAGCTTCACACATAGATTAGATAGATATAAACATGTCAGCCACATATATACGAAGTACAGTGAAAGTGCTGCTTACTGTACTTGTCATTTAGCGTAAAGGATTTATCAAAAAAAATAATAGTGTTTTCGTGCACCGTCTCTTTAAAAAAGCCGGCCGGCAATTCAGCAGCGGTACCCGACAATTTAGAATAGAAAGAATAGAGAATCACACATAGATTAGATAGATAGAAACATGTCAGTCACATATATATGAAGTACAGTGACAGTGCTGCTTACTGTACTTGTCATTTAGCGTAAAGTATTTATCAAAAAAAATAATAGTGTTTTCATGCACCGTCTCTTTAAAAAAGCCGGCCGGCAATTCAGCAGCGGTACCCGACAATTTATAACAGACAGAATAGAGCTTCACACATAGATTAGATAGATAGAAACATGTCAGTCACATATATATGAAGTACAGTGATAGTGTTGGTTACTGTACTTGTCATTTAGTATTAAAATAAAGGATTTATTATTAAAAAAATTGGCGTGGGGTTCCCCTTAATTTTAGGCTCTAGCGGAGGTTAAGCAGACGGCTGGGGCAGATGTTTGAAGCCTGGGAAGGGGGTAATACCCACGGAGCTTCCCAGGCTACTAATATCAGCCCCCAGCTGAATACATAGCCTTTACTAGCTATTAAAATGGGGGACCCCCCAAAAAAAATGACGTGGGGTCCCCCCTAATTTAATAGCTAGCAAAGGCTAGGCAGACAGCTGGGGGCTGATATTAATAGCCCAGGAAGGGAGCCATGAATATTGGCCCCCTCCCAGGCTAGAAACACCAGCCGTCAGCCGCCCCAGAAATGGCGCATTCATAGGATGCGCCAATTCTGGCACTTAGCCTCGCTCTTCCACGCTGCCCTGGTGCGGTGGCAGGGGGTAATAGGGTTGGGGTTGATGTCAGCTTATAATGCCAGCTGACATCAAGCCCAGGTTAGTAATGGAGAGGCGTCTATAAGACACCCCCATTACTAACCCCATAGTCAAAGTTAAAAAAAACACAAACACCCAGAATAAAGTCCTTTAATTGAAATAAAGACACAATCCTTTATTGTTCTAAATTAAACCATACTTACCGTCACGCCCATTCCAGCTGAAGCCAACGATCTCCTGCAATAAAAGAAAAATAATAAAGCAACCTCATCCTTACCTTTCCATGGTTCCCACGACAGCTTCAGCTCTGCTACATCGAGATGACAGGCTGGACCGCAGCAGAACGCTGCCATCCAGCCTCTCATCCCGCAGACACTGAGAAGCGCAGGCTTGCTTGCGCTGCTCAGCGTCTCTCTGTGACGACATCCAGATGAGCCGAGTTCATGTCCAATGAACTCGGCTCACCTCATGCACGTCACTGACAGCGTGGGAAAATTCTCACGCTGAAGCGGTGAGTGCAGGAGAATTCTCCCACGCTGTCAGTGACGTGCATAAGGTGAGCTCATGTCCAATGAACTCAGCTCACCTCCTGCACGTCACTGACAGCGTGGGAGAATTCTCCGGCACTCAGCGCTTCAGTGTGAGAATTCTCCCACGCTGAAGCGCTGAGTGCAAGAGAATTTTCCCACGCTGTCAGTGACGTGCATGAGGTGAGCCGAGTTCATTGGACAATAACTCGGCTCATCTGGATGCCCTCACAGAGAGACACTGTGGAGCGCAAGCAAGCCTGCGCTTCTCAGTGTCTGCGGGATGACAGGCTGGATGGCAGCGTTCTGCTGCGGTCCAGCCTGTCATCTCGATGTAGCAGAGCTGAAGCTGTCATGGGAACCATGGAAAGGTAAGGATGATGTTGCTTTATTATTTTTCTTTTATTTCAGGAGATCGTTGGCTTCAGCTGGAATGGGCGTGATGGTAAGTATGGTTTAATTTAGAACAATAAAGAATTGTGTGTTTATTTCAATTAAAGGACTTTTTTCTGGGTGTTGTGTTTTTTTTAAATACTTTACTAGAAATTCATGGTGGTCATGTCTAATATTGGCGTGACCCCATGAATTTCGGGCTTAGGGCCAGCTGATAATGCCAAGCTGGCCCTAACCCCTTTATTACCCAGTGAGCCACCGCATCAGGGCCCTGGATGAGTTGGGTACAGCGCCAGAAGATGGCGCTTCTATGAACGCGCCATTTTCCGGGGTGGCTGCGGACTGCAATTTGCAGCGGGGGTGGCCCAGAAAGCTTGGGCCTCCCTGCGCTGCGGATTCCAGCCCCCAGCTGCCTAGTTGTACCTGGCTGGACACAAAAACAGGGCGAAGCCCCATGTCAATTTTCTTTAAATTATTTCATGAAATAATTAAGAAAAAAAGGGCTTCCCTATATTGTTGTGTCCGGCCAGGTACAAATAGGCAGCTGGTGGTTGGGGGCAGCCCGTTCCTGCCTGCTGTACCTGGCTGGACACAAATATAGTGCGAAGCCCCACGTCAATTTTTTTTAAATTATTTCATGAATTTCCTGAAATAATTTAAAAAAATTGAAGTGGGGCTTCGCACTATATTAGTGTCCAGCCAGGTACAGCAGGCAGGAACGGGCTGCCCCCATCCACCAGCTGCCTATTTGTACCTGGCCGGACACAACAATATAGGGAAGCCCTTTTTTTCTTAATTATTTCATGAATTTCATGAAATAATTAAAAAAAATTGAAGTGGGGCTTCGCACTATATTTGTGTCCAGCCAGGTACAGCAGGCAGGAACGGGCTGCCCCCAACCACCAGCTGCCTATTTGTACCTGGCCGGACACAACAATATAGGGAAGGCCTTTTTTTCTTAATTATTTCATGAATTTCATGAAATAATTAAAAAAAAAGTACGTGGGGCTTCGCCCTATTTTTGTGTCCAGCCAGGTACAACTAGGCAGCTGGGGGCTGGAATCTGCAGCGCAGGGAGGCCCAAGCTTTCTGGCCCCCCCCCGCTACAAATTGCAGTCCGCAGCCACCCCGGAAAATGGCGCGTTCATAGAAGCGCCATCTTCTGGCGCTGTACCCAACTCATCCAGGGCCCTGGTGCGGTGGCTCACTGGGTAATAAAGGGGTTAGGGCCAGCTTGGTATTATCAGCTGGCCCCAAGCCCAAAATTCATGGGGTCACGCCAGTATTAGACATGACCGCCATGAATTTCTAGTAAAGTATTTAAAAAAAACACAACACCCAGAATAAAGTCCTTTAATTGAAATAAAGACACAATTCTTTATTGTTCTAAATTAAACCATACTTACCATCACACCCATTCCAGCTGAAGCCAACGATCTCCTGCAATAAAAGAAAAATAATAAACCAACCTCATCCTTACCTTTCCATGGTTCCCACGACAGCTTCAGCTCTGCTACATCGAGATGACAGGCTGGACCGCAGCAGAACGCTGCCATCCAGCCTGTCATCCCGCAGACACTGAGAAGCGCAGGCATGCTTGCGCTCCTCACTGTCTCGCTGTGACGGCATCCAGATGAGCCGAGGTCATGTCCAATGAACTCGGCTCACCTCATGCACGTCACTGACAGCGTGGGAAAATTCTCACGCTGAAGCGCTGAGTGCAGGAGAATTCTCCCACGCTGTCAGTGACGTGCAGGAGGTGAGCTGAGTTCATTGGACATGAGCTCATGTGGCACCCCAGGGGTCTGGTTTTCCACAGTAATGTAATGTTATGTCTGAGAGCAGGTGGGAGGTCCTTTGGTCAGGGATCCTGTGCATGCCACACCTCCTGCCCAGTCTTGGGAGGGGAAGAACTTCCCCTGTATAAACCCGGGGCTGAGGCAGGGTGAGTCAGACAAGTGGAGTAGAGACAAGAAGCAGCATAGGAAACAGCAGAGTTACAAGGAGTCAGGGGCTGGCAGCTGCAGAGCTCGCCCTGACTAAGAAGACTTCTTTCCGGACCCGGAGTCCGAGGCTGTGGGGACTAACTCCTACCCAGCAGCAGAATCCGTCAGGCAGGGGATTTCAGGTCCTCTGGCCCAGAAGCCCGAAGGCACGGTCACACGCGTGGGACCAGCACCGCCATCGTGGAGCGGAAGCCATTAGAAGGCCCCGAGTCACCGGCCATACGGGTGAGCACCACACGGTACACTCAGGGACGTGGGCTACTTACATCAGCTTCTAGCAAGGTAGCCAGAAGAGTACAGTCAGTTTGGGAGGCCTACAACTACGCCTGGCCAGGGGAGATCCCATCTGCTCAAGGACTGACCAGGCCCCGTTCGCTAGCAAGTACTCCGGGAGGGTCTATCGTTGTTACCAGTAAAGACCCTGAACTACACCGTACCGTCTCTGAGTGGTTCCTGCTACCCCCATCATCCACGTCGGCTGCCCTGAGACCATACCCCTCCCGTTGGGGGTTATACTATCACGCTGCATAATCCTACCATCGGCCTCAGCGGTCTGCCCCGCAGCAGCAGCTCCCTGGCTGCACTCAACGGGTGGCGTAGTCATCAACTATTTACTACTAGTAGACTGCCGTCCAGTTTGACTCCCTGGGCACGGACCGGGTCACCGCCACGAGACTACAACCCTCCACGGATCCGGCTCCGGGTAAGCTCCCGCGTGCGCACCGCAGCGCGACACAGGCCCAGGGGCGCGTCAACTTTGGCGTAGTCGGCAGGATTTCGTGCCCGCAACCACCGGGTACTGCGTGCCTGAAAAGCAAAGACTGTTCAAACTTACCAGTGGTGAAGATTCCCGCTATCCGTGGAGGTTTCCCGCCATCCGGCGCCATCTTCTACCTTCTTCCCGCCGTCCGCGAAGTTTTCCCGCCATCCGGCGCCATCTTCGACCTTCTTCCCGCCATTGGACGCCATCTTGAGGACGCCGCGCGGGAAGAAGAGGGGCGTGGACTCCGAAAGCGCGCGAGAACTGAAGCCCCGCCTCACGTCCGGACGTTGCGTAAGGTCCTGGAAGGAGCCCAGCAGACGCCGACGTCACAGGAGCGCGACGGAAGGTCCTCAACCCTGACGATCCACTGCGGAGCCGCGGCCTACGGAACAGGATCATCGCAAGGTAGGCCACGGTCCACTAGGGGGGAGGAAGATGTCGGATACGGAGGAGAGCTTCACTGCCTCAACCCCCGCCAGCGCCACCGCTGCTGCAGTTATGCCCTTCACCATGCCCTATATCCCGGGAGCAGCTTGGCTACCCCAGTACTCAGGGGAGTCACATACCCTGCATGACTTTAGAGAAAAGCTGGATAGCCTCTTCCAGGTGTACCCCCTCACAGAAGAGCAAAAAGTGAGCATCCTGGTGGCCCAACTAACCGGGGCAGCCAAAAGGGAAGTAAAATCCTGGCCACCTGGGAGGAAGACTGTCGCAGGGATACTAACCCGGCTGAAGGACACCTTTGATACCCGCACCTCAGCCGAGATTAAGCTTAGATTCTACGGGTGCAAGCAGCGAGCGCATGAGAGTATAAGGGACTATGCACTAAACCTACAAGAGGCCCTGAGGGCCATAAAGCAGACCGACCCTGATGGGGTGGGAAACGAGGACAGGCTGTTGACTGAACAATTTATAGAGGGTTTATATTGCAATGCCCACCGAACCCAGTTGCGGGCAATGGCCTTACAGGATCCCCATCTGGACTTTGCACAGTTCAAGGACAGAGCCATCCGGGTGCTCCGAGAACCGGCACCAGGTGGCGTTGTGACCCACAGACGCCCCACTACCACTTACTACCAGGAGGCGGCGCCCTTGTCAGCAGGGCCTGTGGGAGCCGATGCGCAGGCTTTGGACAATGACCCGGCTCCAGACCTACACCATCAGGTCCAAGAGCTAGCTAAGAGCGTTGCTGCGCTAACCCGAACTGTGCAGTCTTTACAGGTTTCCACCCCAGGGAAGATCCAGCTGGCATCCGGACCGGAGGACATCCCATGGCGTCGACCAAGGAGGACCCCACCGGCCAGAGGAAGACCCAGTGACCGATACAGTGAGGACGGACGACCCATCTGCCGCCGCTGCAATCAACCCGGACATATGGCAAGGTACTGTTCTTTAAACGGGCACAACCTGGGATAGAGGGCCAACCCCCAGGAAAAAGATCACCAGGCCCATCGAACTGGCGCGACAGATATGTGGGAGGACGTCCAGTCTTGCCTGTGGTACTGGATGGCATTCCCATGAGTGCCCTACTGGACACCGGGTCACAGGTCACCACCATCCCGTACGTGCTCTTCAAGCAGTACTGGAATGACTCGGATATTACCCGCTACCCCGACGACGACTTGAGTATCATCGCCAGCAATGGTCAGCCCGTGCCACAGATCGGATTTAAAGAGGTGACCATCAAAATTGGTAGAGTCGAACTGGCCGCACAGGGACTGATCATTGTAGATATTGATAAACATGAGAGTCACCCAAAAATAACTCTAGGAACTAATGTAATTGAAAATTGTCTTGCAGAGGTGATTTTCCTTTTACAGCAGGTTGCCAAGAATGCCAGCTCCGGCGAGCAGCGGGTGCTCCAGAAAGAGATCCGGGCACTGATGCAACGGCAACAAGTGGAACTCTCCGGCGGTGAGATTGGTAGCGTAAGAATGTGTGACCCTTTTCCTATTGCCATGCCCCCAAAAAGTGAAATGATGATTTGGTGCCGGGCAGCTATTGGTCTGAGAGGTAGAGATTACCAGGCAATGGTAGAACCAGTTTACTCAGACAGTAGGCCCACCATTTTGACAGCACGGGGGGTCGTCAATGTACGCCATGGGAGGGTGCCCATTCGCATAATAAATATCGGGGAGAGGGAAGTGTACCTGCCCCGGTATGCCACGCTAGCCAAATTATATATCACTAATCAAAATTCTATACAATCTGTGGAACCCTTGCCTCCATCTTCCCCGGAGGAAGGTAACGGCTCTAAGAAAGACATGGAGGACTGGTGTCAGCAACTACATCTGGGTACTGACTCCACTCCCTCACATCAGAAACAAGGAGTCTATCGGGTGGTTCAAGAGTATGAGAGAGTGTTTAGTAAACACCCGTTAGACTTCGGGCGAGTCAAGGGGGTAGAACATCGCATCCCCACGGGAGATCATCCTCCCATAAAAGAGAGGTATCGACCCGTACCCCCTGCACATTACCAACACGCCAAGGGGATGCTTAGAGACATGAAGGAGGCTGGGGTAATCCGGGATAGTTGTAGCCCCTGGGCAGCCCCATTAGTTTTAGTCAAAAAGAAAGACAACACCATGAGGATGTGTGTAGATTACCGGAAAATCAACCGTATCACACACAAGGATGCGTACCCCTTACCAAGGATAGAGGAGTCATTGGCTGCTTTAAGATCTGCTAACTTCTTCTCTACCTTGGATCTCACTAGCGGGTACTGGCAGGTTCCTGTAGCAGAGGCGGACCGGGAGAAGACCGCATTCACCACCCCGATGGGACTTAGCGAGTTCACCTGCATGCCGTTCGGACTCTGCAACGCACCAGGAACCTTCCAACGCCTAATGGAGTGTTGTCTGGGCCACAGAAACTTCGAGACGGTCCTGTTGTACCTGGACGATGTCATCGTATATTCCAAGACGTATGAGGACCACCTGAAACACCTGGCGGAAGTGTTCGAGGCTCTGGCGAGTTACGGCCTAAAGGTGAAACCCTCCAAGTGTCACCTCCTGAAACCAAAGGTGCAGTACCTGGGACACGTAGTGAGCGCTGACGGAGTGGCTCCCGACCCTGATAAAATCACCGCAATTAAGGAATGGCCAAGCCCCTCCAGCGTAAAAGAAGTGCGGCAGTTCCTCGGGTTGGTAGGCTACTACCGAAGGTTTATTCCCGGTTTCACCAAAAAGGCAGCACCTATGCAGGACCTCCTGATAGGCCAGTCCCGGAAGGCCAAGAACCAGAAGCCGCCCTTCAAATGGGAAGAGCTGGAAGAAGAGTCCTTCCGCCAGCTGAAGATGGCCCTCACGGGGGACGAAATCCTGGCGTACCCGGATTATAGCCAGCCCTTTATCCTCTACACCGACGCCAGTAACATCGGGCTAGGAGCCGTACTGTCCCAGATCCAGCAGGGGAAGGAACGAGTAATCGCCTACGCCAGCCGAAAACTGCGACCCACCGAAAGGAACCCCGAGAATTACAGCTCATTTAAGTTAGAGTTCCTGGCCGTAGTATGGGCAATCACTGAGCGCTTTAAGCATTACCTCGCTTCTTCCCGGTTCACCGTGTACACGGATAACAACCCGCTGACACACCTGGACACGGCAAGACTCGGTGCCCTGGAGCAGAGGTGGATGGCCCGTCTGTCCAACTACGAGTTCACAATTAAATACCGGGCAGGACGCTCCAATACCAACGCGGACGCCCTGTCCAGGATGCCCAACCTGCCGGACGGAGGAGAAGATCCGGAGGGACTGGAAGAAGTTGAACTCCCTGCGTTCCACCGTCATGGGACTATTCAGTATTCCCACCGGGTAAGGAGTAAGCAGGCTGCTACGTTGAACCCCTTACCCCACTACAACTGGGCGGAAACGCAAGACAGCGACCCTGCCGTCCGACTGGTGAAGGAGATGCTGACTCGGCCGGAGGCTCGCCTTGAACCAGACGCTCCGGAGGAAGCCAAACAACTATGGGCAGAGAAGAGTCGACTGTTCCTTTACAAAGGGAAGTTGTGCCGCAGAATGGTTAACTCCCGGACGCATGAATTACTCTGGCAAGTAGTGGTGCCACGAAGAGACGCAGCCATGGTGATGGAGGCATACCACGACGGAGCTGGACACTTTGGGTGGAAAAAGCTGGAGTTCCTGCTGCGCGAGCGGTTCCACTGGGTAGGCATGAGGGGAACCATCGAGAAGTGGTGCAGAGATTGTGGCCCGTGCAACCTGAGAAGGAAGGACCGAGCCAGCCAGAAGACTCCCCTGCAGTCCATCGTCACCCGGCAACCGTTGGAACTGGTAGCCTTGGATCATGTAAAACTGACCCCAAGCAGAAGTGGCTACGTCTACGCGTTAACCATCGTGGATCATTACTCCCGGTTCTTGGTTGTCGTCCCCGTCAAGGACTTAACGGCTCAAACAGCAGCTAGAGCCTTCCAGCAGCACTTCTGCCGTCCACACGGGTACCCGGACCAAGTGCTGACGGACCAGGGACCTGCCTTTGAAGCGGAGGTCTTTCAGGAATTCTGCAATCTGTATGGCTGCCGGAAGATAAGGACGACACCCTACCATCCGCAGACTAATGGACTTTGTGAAAAAATGAACCAGGTGGTAATGGATCTTCTAAAAACGTTGCCCCTGGAAGAACGCAGTCTGTGGCCTGAAAAGTTGCCCGATCTGGTGGACCTATACAACCACATCCCGGTAGGTTCCACCAACTGTACCCCGGCTTACCTAATGAGGGCAAGACCTGGTAAGTTACCTGTTGACCTGGAAATGGGAGTCCTGACCCCCGAGGACACTTCACCAGAAACAGACTGGGACACAGAGAGGCAGCAGCAGTACCGGAGAGTACAGGA
The DNA here is from genome assembly GCF_046119375.1 of Phyllobates terribilis. Taxonomy (NCBI): domain Eukaryota; kingdom Metazoa; phylum Chordata; class Amphibia; order Anura; family Dendrobatidae; genus Phyllobates; species Phyllobates terribilis. The sequence goes on along the minus strand of NW_027362769.1, from coordinate 342,610,735 downwards.
GAGCGTGGAGCGAAGTCTCTGTCAGGCTAGGGAAAGACAAGAGAAAACTTACAACCAGTATGCTCCCGCTGTTCCCCTGGTACCCGGAGAGCAGGTCTTGAAGAGGAAGAGACGGCTCCACAAGTTGGACGACCAGTGGGAGAAGGACCCGTACACCGTACTGCCCTCAAGCCACGAGAACCCGAAGGTCTGTACCATCAGTAAAGACGGAGGGGAAACCACAGCCATTGTATCCCGGGACCACCTGAAGAAGTGTCCCGAACAACTGAGGAACCCTGAAGAGGAACAAGAAGACCATCGACCCGTGGAAGAAAGGGAAGATATGGTTAGTACCGTGCTCGGGGACTTCCCTCAGTCTTGGACTCAAGTCAATGGTGCAGTTGTGGTACCCGTACTCACCTTCCTCCAACCATCATCCCAAGAACCTACGGAGCAACGGGTAGAGCTGGAAGAACAGCCGGTCCAGGAGGCAGAAGACTCCACACAAGCAGAACAGGAGAATCAACCCTCTGCTTATAGTGAGCCTGCCGTACCCCTAGTGAGACAAAGAGCCGGTAGACAGCTGCCCAGTTTACCCTTGACAGCTCCTACACCCTGTAGTTCAGGGCCAGACAGTCAGCTCCGTAGGTCCACTCGGGCCACTAGAGGCCAGTTACCCGCACGCTGGAGAATTTAAAGTGTATAAATTGTTTTATTTATGTTTTTCTGTGTCTTGTTGCTTGTGTATAATTTTGTGTTTCTAGTTATTTTTAGGAATCCTTGGTGGATTTACCGGGAATCCTTGTACATAGTTGGAGCGTAACCCAGGATGGACTAGAGACTGTTAAGGACTCGGGGTAGGACAGACCCCTACCTGGTTACGTCTCCCTGTGTTGGTGAAATGGACACCTTGCTCTCTTCAGAGACTGCACCCGGTTGCGGACACGCCGTAACCATCTTTATATGTTTTCTTATTGTATTATTAATGTTTTTGCCTTGTTATGTTTTTCTAAATGTGTTTAGTCCCGGAGTACTAAATTTCACTAGGGGGGAATGTGGCACCCCAGGGGTCTGGTTTTCCACAGTAATGTAATGTTATGTCTGAGAGCAGGTGGGAGGTCCTTTGGTCAGGGATCCTGTGCATGCCACACCTCCTGCCCAGTCTTGGGAGGGGAAGAACTTCCCCTGTATAAACCCGGGGCTGAGGCAGGGTGAGTCAGACAAGTGGAGTAGAGACAAGAAGCAGCATAGGAAACAGCAGAGTTACAAGGAGTCAGGGGCTGGCAGCTGCAGAGCTCGCCCTGACTAAGAAGACTTCTTTCCGGACCCGGAGTCCGAGGCTGTGGGGACTAACTCCTACCCAGCAGCAGAATCCGTCAGGCAGGGGATTTCAGGTCCTCTGGCCCAGAAGCCCGAAGGCACGGTCACACGCGTGGGACCAGCACCGCCATCGTGGAGCGGAAGCCATTAGAAGGCCCCGAGTCACCGGCCATACGGGTGAGCACCACACGGTACACTCAGGGACGTGGGCTACTTACATCAGCTTCTAGCAAGGTAGCCAGAAGAGTACAGTCAGTTTGGGAGGCCTACAACTACGCCTGGCCAGGGGAGATCCCATCTGCTCAAGGACTGACCAGGCCCCGTTCGCTAGCAAGTACTCCGGGAGGGTCTATCGTTGTTACCAGTAAAGACCCTGAACTACACCGTACCGTCTCTGAGTGGTTCCTGCTACCCCCATCATCCACGTCGGCTGCCCTGAGACCATACCCCTCCCGTTGGGGGTTATACTATCACGCTGCATAATCCTACCATCGGCCTCAGCGGTCTGCCCCGCAGCAGCAGCTCCCTGGCTGCACTCAACGGGTGGCGTAGTCATCAACTATTTACTACTAGTAGACTGCCGTCCAGTTTGACTCCCTGGGCACGGACCGGGTCACCGCCACGAGACTACAACCCTCCACGGATCCGGCTCCGGGTAAGCTCCCGCGTGCTCACCGCAGCGCGACACAGGCCCAGGGGCGCGTCACTCACCTTATGCACGTCACTGACAGCGTGGGAGAATTCTCCTGCACTCACCGCTTCAGCGTGAGAATTTTCCCACGCTGTCAGTGACGTGCATGAGGTGAGCCGAGTTCATTGGACATGAACTCGGCTCATCTGGATGTCGTCACAGAGAGACGCTGAGCAGCGCAAGCAAGCCTGCGCTTCTCAGTGTCTGCGGGATGAGAGGCTGGATGGCAGCGTTCTGCTGCGGTCCAGCCTGTCATCTCGATGTAGCAGAGCTGAAGCTGTCGTGGGAACCATGGAAAGGTAAGGATGAGGTTGCTTTATTATTTTTCTTTTATTGCAGGAGATCGTTGGCTTCAGCTGGAATGGGCGTGATGGTAAGTATGGTTTAATTTAGAACAATAAAGGATTGTGTCTTTATTTCAATTAAAGGACTTTATTCTGGGTGTTTGTGTTTTTTTTAACTTTGACTATGGGGTTAGTAATGGGGGTGTCTTATAGACGCCTCTCCATTACTAACCTGGGCTTGATGTCAGCTGGCATTATAAGCTGACATCAACCCCAACCCTATTACCCCCTGCCACCGCACCAGGGCAGCGTGGAAGAGCGAGGCTAAGTGCCAGAATTGGCGCATCCTATGAATGCGCCATTTCTGGGGCGGCTGACGGCTGGTGTTTCTAGCCTGGGAGGGGGCCAATATTCATGGCTCCCTTCCTGGGCTATTAATATCAGCCAACAGCTGTCTGCCTAGCCTTTGCTAGCTATTAAATTAGGGGGGACCCCACGTCATTTTTTTTGGGGGGTCCCCCATTTTAATAGCTAGTAAAGGCTATGTATTCAGCTGGGGGCTGATATTAGTAGCCTGGGAAGCTCCGTGGGTATTACCCCCTTCCCAGGCTTCAAACATCTGCCCCAGCCGTCTGCTTAACCTCCGCTAGAGCCTAAAATTAAGGGGAACCCCACGCCAATTTTTTTAATAATAAATCCTTTATTTTAATACTAAATGACAAGTACAGTAACCAACACTATCACTGTACTTCATATATATGTGACTGACATGTTTCTATCTATCTAATCTATGTGTGATGCTCTATCTTTCTGTTCTAAATTGTCGGGTACCGCTGCTGAATTGCCGGCCGGCTTTTTTAAAGAGACAGTGCATGAAAACACTATTATTTTTTTAAATAAATCCTTTACACTAAATGACAAGTACAGTAAGCAACACTATCACTGTACTTCATATATATGTGACTGACATGTTTCTATCTATCTAATCTATGTGTGAAGCTCTATTCTGTCTGTTATAAATTGTCGGGTACAGATGCTGAATTGCCGGCCGGCTTTTTTAAAGAGACGGTGCATGAAAACACTAATATTTTTTTTAATAAATCCTTTACACTAAATGACAAGTGCAGTAACCAACACTGTCACTGTGCTTCTTATATGTGTGACTGACATGTTTCTATCTATCTAATCTATGTGTGATGCTCTATTCCTTCTTGTCTAAATTGTCGGGTACCGGTGTATGCCGCTGCTGAATTTGCCGGCCGGCTTTTTTAAAGAGAGTGTCTTCTGAGCAGTTTGTCAGCTTTTGGACACCTTTGCAGGTGTTTTCTATGTGTTTCTATGTGTTTTTGTTTGCCTGCCATTGGTTTTAACGGTGTTCGACGGTGTTCTAAGGTGTTCGACGAACAGTTCGACGAACAGTTCCTCGAACATCCCGGTGTTCGACGAACCGAACCGAACCCGAACACTACGGGGGTGGCTCAACACTAGTCATTATCTGATGTCCTGTTTTGCCAATATTCATGTTTTATTCATATGCAAATTGGTCTTGCAAGTGCACCAGTGGGGGTATCAGTGTACTTGCAGTCCTCAGTTCCTCTTTGATTCTTTATGCTGGTGCCACTCCCGAGTGGAGAGCAGAGGTGACATTGGGCAGCAGAGCCTGTCTCTATTTTAATCAATCAAGAAGCAGCACCCCTCCTTGGTGCCCCTGTGTTTCCCTTCTAGTATTGTTTTTCTATCAGCTGGAGTTACATTATCGCCATCTGGATATTTTTTAAAAATTCTAAATAAAAGACATTTGCTTTTACTATTGGAGTCTGTGGAGCTGGATCATCGTCTTTCCTATTACTTATTCTGCAGTACCTCAGGTTTCTTAAGTACATTCTTACAGACAAGCACCTTTAAGTAAGAAAAACTATGAAAAAGCACAAAATAATCTTTTACTTCTTTAACTGTAGAGTTGTGTCTCTTAAGTGTTTTCAAGTGTTGAATGGATGTAAAAACCTAATTTCAATTAGATGACTGGCATGACTCCTGTAATATATTGTAATATAAAAATACAGTTATATGAAAAAGTTTGGTCACCCCTATTAATCTTAAGCTTATTGTTTTAAAAAAATTGGTGTTTTTGCAACAGCTATTTCAGTTTGATATATGTAATAACTGTTGGACACAGTAATGTTTCTGCCTTGAAATGAGGTTTATTGTACTAACAGAAAATGTGCAATCTGCATTCAAACAAAATTTGACAGGTGCATTAGTATGGGCACCCTAATCATTTTCTTGTTTTAAATACTCCTACCTACTTTTTACTGATGTACTAAAGCACTTTTTTTGGTTTTGTAACCTCATTGATCTTTGAACTTCATAGCCAGGTGTATGCAATCATGATAAAAGCTACTTAAAGTGGCCACTTGCAAGTTGTTCTCCTGTTTGAATCTCCTCTGAAGAGTGGCATCATGGGCTCCTCAACACAACTGTCAAAGGATCTGAAAACAAAGATTATTCAACATAGTTGTTCAGGGGAAGGATACAAAAAGCTGTCTCAGAGATTTAACCTGTCAGTTTCCACTGTGAGGAACATAGTAAGGAAATGGAAGAACACAGGGACAGTTCTTGTTAAGGCCAGAAGTGGCAGGCCATCAGAAAGGCCGAGAAGAAAAATGGTGAGATCAGTCAAGGACAATCCTCAGACCACCTCCAGAGAGCTGCAGCATAAACTTGCTGCAGATGGTGTCACTGTGCATCGGTCAACTATACAACGCACTTTGCACAAGGAGAAGCTGTATGGGAGAGTGATGCGAAAGAAGCCGTTTCTGCAAGCACGCCACAAACAGAGTCGGTTGAGGTATGCAAAAGCACATTTGGAGAAGCCAATTTCTTTTTGGAAGAAGGTCCTGTGGACTGATGAAACCAAGATTGAGTTGTTTGGTCATACAAAAGGCGTTATGCATGGCGGCAAAAAAACACAGCATTCCAAGAAAAACACTTGCTACCCACAGTAAAATTTGGTGGAGGTTCCATCATGCTTTGGTGCTGTTTGGCCAATGCCGGCACCGGGAATCTTGTTAAAGTTGAGGGACGCATGGATTCCACTCAGTATCAGCAGACTCTTGACAATAATGTTCAAGAATCAGTGATAAAGTTGAAGTTACGCAGGGGATGGATCTTTCAGCAAGACAATGATCCAAAACACCGCTCCAAATCTACTCAGGCATTCATGCAGAGGAACAATTACAATGTTCTGGAATGGCCATCCCAGTCCCCAGACCTGAATATCATTGAACATCTGTGGAATCATTTGAAGAGGGCTGTCCATGCTCGGTGACCATCAAACTTAACTGAACTGGAATTGTTTTGTAAAGAGGAATGATCAAAAATACCTTCATCCAGGATCCAGGAACTCATTAAAAGCTACAGGTAGCGACTAGAGGCTGTTATTTTTGCAAAAGGAGGATCTACTAAATATTAATGTCACTTTTCTGGTGAGGTGCCCATACTTATGCACCTGTTGTTTGAATGCAGATTGCACATTTTCTGTTAGTACAATAAACCTCATTTCAAGGCAGAAACATTACTGTGTCCAACAGTTATTACATATATCAAACTGAAATAGCTGTTGAAAAAACACCAATTTTTATAAAACATTAATCTTAAGATTAATAGGGGAGCCCAAACTTTTTCATATAACTGTACAAACCAGAGATATACCAAGCGGAAGCTGTGTGGTCATTTCATTAGAAGGTCCCAGCCCCAGTTAAACCCATCACATTTGATATTGGTAGGTTAGTACCTGTGCAAGAAAGCCATCTCTAGAAGAACTGCACTATAAAGGGAGAACCATTAGATTTCCTGTGTCACCACTTGTCTAATTGTATAACAGGCAAAGGCAGTGATATGAGTAGAATTACTGACTGCAGGGCTGGCATGCGGAAGGGCGGTAGTGGGCAAATCCCTTTTCAAAAGTTGCCTTCTAGTTACACAGGGTAACAGACTTTTGGCCCTAAGGGCATGGATACAGATCAAGGATGCTAAATATTCAGTGAACATAACCCTGCAGTCACAATTGTGTCTGGAAGAAGTCTTCATAGCGGTCTGGGCTAGATGAAAAAGATGGGAAAAGTGAACAAGTCCAATAAGAGAAAACATTGATATTGGATTGGATTTATAACACACACTGTAGAAAAACACTGACAATAGATCTATTACCTCACTATTTTACCCTGTAGTGCATCAAACATTGTGACATTGATTCCACACACACTTTTTTATACTGCCAGAAAAGTTTTGATTGGTAGAAAATATGTTGCAGTGCATCTTAAAAAAAAAAAAATACTGTAGTTTAATATTGTGCTCTTCATCCTGAACAACCCAAGCAGCGGCCCAGAAATCAGTGCTTCTGCTCTCAGATCAAGACCTTCTGTGCTGACTGAATATGATTGCTATGTTGGTATAATAGTAGAGCATTTACATTCTCACTTTTGCTTTCGGCCAGCCCTGACCAACTAGATAGTAAAATCCTTAGATGTACCCAGAATAATTGATATCACACCCCTTTTGATCACATAAAAGAAAATGAAGGTAACATATGCACTATTAACTCACCTGTTTCTGCTTCATAAGATATGCATCGATATATCCTGTGATGTCATTTGCATCTAAATCCAATCGGCGATTCATCGAACATTGGGAAATAAAACCCCTCAGATCTTTTACGTTCTGCTGTAGTTTCTTATGTAGGCCAAGGAGTGATCCAAGGAAGGGATAATAATCATACAGCTGTGGAAATCAACAGTTCTTCTTCAGATATTCTTGCAACAAAAAGTACAGACCAGTTCAGTAACGGTGTATACTGGGAATAGCTCGGCCAGTCGGTGGTTAGCGCTCCACCCTCCATCACTAAGAGCCTAGGTTAGAATCCCGCCAAGTGTAATCTCTGAATTGGCCCCATTCAGGTTTTTTTTCTACATGATTTTTATCAGTGTAGTGGTTCTAATTTTTATCCATTTTTCGTCAGTGTAGATTATTTTTTTTTTACTATTCTTGCATGTCATCCATTTTTCTCATTTGAGAAAAAAACAGATTGAGGTTTCCTAAGCTTCTACTAGCACTAGTCAGTCAAAATGGGACACTGCACAAATTCACTGAAATCGATAAGTTTTGTCCACAAAATGAATCCAAATCGGACATGAGTTTGGGTATGTGAAAAAGACCATAGACTATAATAGGTATGCGTTCTATCTGCAAAAAAAACAAGCAAATAAAAAAAAAACACCAAACATATACGCAAAACTTGAGTAAATGTGACCTAAGTTGATATGTTCTCCTTGTTGGTTTGCATGGGTTTTCTCGTGGTTCTCCACTTTCTTGCCATACTCTATAAAATATACGGGTAGGCTCATTGGTCCTAGTGTGTATGTGAGCGAGAGACAGATTAAGATTGTGGCGCTCATTGGGGACAAGAACAGATAAGAGTAATGGCAATCTCTGTAGAGCGCAGTAGAATATTGTGGTACAAACCTCTTTATCCAAGAGAGGACACATCAGATCAATCAATTAATTATAGGCATTATATAGGATTAGTAAATAGGGTCTCCTTTTTCATGAAAGAGTAATGCTTCAACTGTGTCTAGTTTTTCACCTAAAATAATTCACTTATAGGGAAGCTATCATCAGTAAATGAACAACTGTTTAAACCAGGTTTTTATGTTACATGTATTTTTTTTCTTTTTACTATTAAAATCTTTATTTTAAAAAAATTGTAATCTTGCAATTTTCACATTGGCCACTGGGGCTTTTTTAGACTCATACTTCCTGTGCTTTCAGGAAGAGTTTGCAGTAGGCTCCATAACATCAGAGGCAGGATTACAATAAGAAATACACAGCTGATTACACAGGATCCACCAATCACAATAAGCGGTCACAGCTGACCTGCTTTCCCTCGTTTCACAATGACCTTTGCATACGCTCATTCTATCCAAATTACAAAAACACATTTAACACAAAAACCTGATGTAATCAATGTCATTTAATTCTCTTTAATTGATTAAAAACTCTACATTCCTGTCTAGCAACTTATCTGTGTATTATAACTTGCTCTGTACCATATATCAGTAAGAATACTAAAAAGGTCCTTATTCAGTTACATAAAATATGAAGAATAGGTATGAGAGCTACTAACAGCTAAATCTAATGGTCAGTGCTCCCTGCTGATTCTCCTGGATCTCTCTGCAGCATCCAACACAGTTGATCACCAGTTCCTCCTCACTATGCTTCGTTCTATCAGCCTCTAGGACACCATTCTATCCTGGTTCTCCTCTTACCTCTCTGACAGCTCCCTCACTGTATCTTTTGCTGGCTCCTCTTCCTCTCCTCTTCCTCTTACTTTCGGGGTTCCCCAAGGATCAGTCCCCAGCCCCCCTCTTCTCATTATACACTGCTCCTACTGGACAAACAATCAGTAGATTCAGTTTTCAGTACCATCTCTATACTGATGACACTCAATTATACACCTCATCTCCTGACATCACCCCTGCATTATTACAAAATACCAGTGACTGTCTTTGAACTGCCTCTAACATCATGTCCTTCCGCTATCTAAAACCGAACCTGTCAAAAACTAAGCTCCTTGTGTTTCCTCCCTCCACTAACCTACCTATTTCAGATATTGCCATTTCCATGTGTGGTTCTACCATTACTCCCCAGCAACATGCCCACATATTTGTATCAGATCTTTCCTTCATTCCCCAAATGTAAGGGTGTGACAGGGACGGTCATACGCCTCTCCTACTGAAGATAACATATGAATTGTATTGTATGAGTAATAGGGTTTTATTGTGCATAGATTCTTATAGGCACTAAGGAGTGAATTTAATGTATTGTAATGTGATGAATGTATAATATTCCTTATGGTTAACATATAGGGAAAGTCTAGGTTTAAGTATAAGACATAGGTATAGCCAGAGCATCAGGTGTAAGTTAGGAATGGGAAAGGTGCCTGTCTACAATCGACAGTCCTTGGCACTTGGTTCACCAAGTGTCTCATACGTCAGCATCACAGGCCTCCTCACTTTTCGAGTCGACATCCTCCTGGTGGGTTGTTCCTCAGATAGCACGGGTTCTTTGGTCACAGGAGCTTCTTCCGCCACACTCTTTTCCCATGCTTCCTCAGATGCTCTGTTACAGGTCCAGGTGGTGGAACCTCTGTGCCGAGGTGCAAGGAGGGACCCAGAGGGGCGTGACTAAGTATCAACCCGAACCGACCCTGGTTGTACGGCGGCAACGACACCGTGACCAGGGAGGATCCGGGCTGAGGGACCAGGTGCTACTCTGGGGACGACCTTGTAAGAGAGAAGGTGGCTCCCACGGGTCAGATTGCTGGGACTGACCGGTATGGCGGATGGACACGGCAAGCAGGCGGAAGTCTCTGGTAGCTGACAGGTGGTCACAGTTCGTGAAAGCAGGGCAAGTAGCAGTCTTTAGTTTTACCAGGAAGGTGGTCACAGCAAGTGACGGCAGGGTCTCCAGGCAGGCTGGCAGGAAACAGGCGGGTGCTCCCAGGTGAGCGGTCTGACGGACACACCAGATAACAGGCGGGTGCTCCCAGGTGAGCGGGCAGACAGACGAGGCAGGTAACTGGCAGGTAACTGGTGGGCGCTCCCAGGTGAGCGGTCTGACGGACACACCAGATAACAGGCGGGTGCTCCCAGGTGAGCGGGCAGACAGACGAGGCAGGTAACTGGCAGGTAACTGGTGGGCGCTCCCAGGTGAGCGGGCTGACGGACACAGCAGGTAACAGGCGCGTGCTCCCAGGTGAGCGGTCTGACAGACAGGGCAGGCGGTTGCTCCCAGGTAAGCGGACTGACAGCCAAGGCAGGTAACAGGCAGGTAACAGGTGAGCACTCCAGGTGAGCAGGCTGGCAGGCTTGGCAGGTAACGGGCAGATAACAGGCTGGCAGGCAGGACGAGGAGTCAGGCTAGCAGCGGGACCTGAGGGTTGAAGAAAAGATCAGACACAGAGCAACAACTTTGCTCGGGCACCTCCATTTTGGAGGAGGTGCCTTATATATGGGAGGTCCTCCGACAATTGGCCGGGGACTCCTTAGGACGGCGCGCGCGGTCCCTTTAAGAGAGGGGGAGCGCGCCGTGCCCTAAGCACACTGCCGGGGAAGGAGTGCGCACCGGCAGCAGGGGGGAGAGAAGCGCTGGAGGACGCCGCGCCAGGAGCGGGGAGGTGAGAGGGATGGCATCTCTGCCTAGCAAGGGGCAGAGACGCCAATGCTACATGCTCTAGGAACTGCTTCTGTAAGTTGCTGTACTTCTCAGGAATCGTCTGGTTCTGCACGGTCTGGTAATTCAGTTTCTCCTGAGTGTCGATCGGTCTTTCCAGTGACTGGTGTTCGATCATCAGATCTGAATTGGACTTCATCTGTACTCCTTGGTACAAACTCTGGAGCCTCGGGATGTAGTTCACTCTCCTGAGGATGGTACATCCCTCTCCTTGCCGGTCCGAGAAATAGAACGGTGTGCTCTTCTTCATCGGAACTTTCAAGGTAACTATCCACCACTGGAGCTTCAATCTGTAGTGGTCTCTTAGTAGATCTCGGTCGATGTCAGTCTGCTTCTGGGAAGTCTTGTTGTGGTGGGAGATAATCACAGGGTAGTAATAAATTCCGATGGACTATTCTGGTTTTCTTGTCCCCTCTTTCCAATCGGATTTCATATACTGGACTGTCATCGGCTTTCTGCTTTACGACCACATACACCTTGTCTTCCCAGTATGAATGAAGTTTTCCTGAACCACCTTTCTCACGTACATTCTAGACTAGCACCCGGCTTCCCGGTGCCAATTCTGCTCCATAACATTTTTCGATCATAGTACTCCTTACTCTTGCTCTGTCCTTGTGTAACCACTTTGGACGCTATGTTGTATGCCTCTGCTATCCGTTCCTTCCATTTCTGAACGTACTCAGGATACGTTCTGTAAGTCTCTGACACCGGAGTATAGAACATGATGTCGATTGTCAGCCTTGGCTGACAATAGGAAGAAGGGTGAGTTATAGGCATGTACCACTTTTGACAAAGAGCTCCTCCAGTCTTTCTTCTTATCAGCTTTTAAAGTGCGCAACATTGACAATAATGTCCAGTTAAAACGTTTCACTTGTTCATTACTGTGTGGGATCTCTGAATTCTACAGTACTTTCCTAGCTTGGCAAAGAGCTGGTTCTCAAATTCTCTTCCATGGTCATGGTGTAACCTGGTAGGGAACCCAAACCTCAAAGCAAAATCATTGAAGATCTTCTCTGCCGCTGTTCGACCCGCTTTTTTGATGGTGGCATATGCTTGGGCAAACCGAATAAAATGGTCCATCACCACCAATATGTATTCGTAACCACCCTTGCACGTCTTGAGATGTAAAAAGTCTATTGAGACCATCTCAAACGGATACATAGTTTGGATGTTGCCCATAGGTGTCTGGGTTGATGTGTTGGGACGTTTATCTTTCAGACACCCACACTCCCTGGTCACATACCTCTCAATATTTCTCTGCATGTATGGCCAGAAGAAACTATCATGGATCAAGTTGGTTGTCCTTTCCACTCCCAGGTGTCCCATGTTTTCATGGAGTTCTTTGAAGACCAACCTACGGAATACTCTGAGTAGTACCAACTGCCGGTTTTGTCCTCTTTAACGATACAGGATACCGTCTTCACTGAGGTAGAGCTTTGTTCATTCTTTACCTAAAACAGATACTGCTGGTGGCTCATTATCTCTCTCCCGTTTGCTTGGAAACTGATATTGGTCCACATAAAGTAGTATTCTACCAATTATCTGATCTTCCCGTTGAGCTCTACGGATTTTTCCTTTTGGTAGTTGTTGAATGGACAGGGGGTGATCTTGTTCTCTCGCTTTTATGGTGGTTTCCACCATCAACGGACACCACAATGATGTGTCTTCTTCTTGATAAGCTTGCACTGCTTGGGTAGTGCTCTCAATTGCTTCCAGACTGGCTTCCTCCGAGCATTCTTGCATGAACTCCTCAGGCTCTAGTGGCATTTTCGACAATCCATCAGCATATATAGTTAGTAAAGCCGAATAAAGACTTGCGTCCATCAAGTTCAACCTGTAAGTTCTGTAATTGCTAAAGTTGATCCAGAGGAGGGCAAAAACCCCAAATGATTTAGCCAATCTTCACCTGAGGAAAAATTCCCTCCCGACTCTGAAACCAGCAGTCAGAATAAATCCCTGTATCAACCTACTATTTTATTTTATTTTTAAGTATATGCAGAAATCTGCCTGGTATCTAGAAATGCATCCAGTCCCCGCTTGAACTGGTTTAGTGAATCCGACATTACCGTCTCCTCACTCAGTGAATTCCATATTTTCACTGCTCTTACCGTAAAGAACCCCTTCCTATGCTGGTGCTGGAACCTTTTCTCTTCTAGTCTTAGTGAATGCCCTCTTGTTACCGTAATATCCCTCCTTTTGAACAAATCCCTGGCAAGGTCTCTATACTGTCCCCTAACATATTTGTACACATTTATTATATCCCCCCTCAACCTTCTTTTTTCCAGGCTGAATAGTCCTAGTTTTGCCAACCTTTCTGGGTTTTGCAGTCCCTCCATTCCCCTTATTAATTTTGTTGCCCTCCTTTGTACCTTTTCAAGCTCGTTTATATCCTTTCTATATATTGGGGCCCATAACTGAGCACAGTATTCTAAGTGTGGTCTGACCAGTGCTTTGTACAGTGGAAGAACAATGTTCTCATCCTTTGCAGCTATACCTCTTCTGATACATCTGCATTGCATTTTCCTGGCCTGTACTTGATGCTGAAAATGAAGTCAGCTAGTTCAGCGACCCATGTCTAACCCATTGCTTTCAGTTTGGCTGTAGTGAGAACATAGATCAAAGGGTTGTTGTCAGGGTATACCTCAAACTCTTTGCTGTAGTAGAGGTAATCTCTAAATCATTCACAGATAGCCTATTTCAATGCCAGGAACTCCAATTTTTCAGAATGTAGTCTCTTAATGACTCTTAATTTTCTATCTTGATGCTGATACAGGGCAGCTCCCAGTCCAACTTGAAAAGCATCACAATGAAAGACAAATGGTAAGTTGAAATCAGGATATCCCAAGATGGGTGGTTTTACCAGGTAGTCTACTAGCTCTTCCAACACCTCATGATGGTCTGCTATCCAGAGAATTGGCTGTCGGGACGAAACAACGTTGTTTCATTTAATATTATGATTTTTAACTGGTGCAAATGCATAGTATTTAATTAGTGGCACAAAATGAGTGGCACCTATGGATACTGTGATAATACAGGCATAATCGCAAAAAATGCATATTCAAACAAAACAACCACGATCTAAAGCCCAAATTTTATACAATATAAAAACATGCTTTTATTAGACATAAATATAAAAACACATGGCCCGTCTGTGAGCCCTGATATCCGATGTCCCTGTACTTTGGTATGCAGCTTCTCATTTATTGATATATAAACACAATGAATGTACTGTTATTTAATGACTACTAGCATATCTCTTGCATAATCATTACCTGTCATACTACTTGACATTCTACTTTTGAACTCTACATCAGTGACTGCAGGGTGCACCTGGTGTGTACTCAGTGTTTAGTACATATGGCTAATTAGCCGTATATGGTTCTGACAGAATGGGTCTTGCATGTCCCATATCATGATTTATTTTTATATATTGTATGTGGTTTGGATCACCTGTGGACTAAATATCTGCATGTGAATTTTTTATATTTATGTCTAATAAAAACATATTTTTATATTGTAAAAAATTTGGGCTTTGGTTCGTCTTTATTTTGTTTGAATATGTTTCTTTCTTTTAAGCCCGGTCCTACCCCCGTTCTTTTTTTCTCCGTGGGTGTCCACCCCCCAAGTGGAGGTATAGCAGGGCGGCAATCTTGGAGAAGTTCCGAACATAAGTACGATAGTAGGAGAGAAATCCTAAGATCTGCTTCAACTCCTCGACAGTAGAGGGCAGGTTGTCTTTTAAGGCCAGTACCGGTGCGATTTCTGCTGGGTCCATGGTATATCCTTCTCCAAACACAATTTTCCCTAGAAATCGGACTTGCCTTTTGAACTGTTCACACTTCTTTGGGGTCAACTTAACTCCATGTTGTTGATAACGCTGTAATACGGTCCTCACGTGTTCAGCATGCTCCTGGAAGGTTTTGCTGTGTACCACATTGTCATCCAAGTATGGCTGGCAGATACCATCCCTCAGTCCTTTCAAACAGGTCTCCATGCTCCTCTGAAATTCAGCTGGAGCTGAACTGAGCTCAAACGGTACGCAGATCCACTCTTAACCCCCACGGTGTTATGAATGCTGTGAAGGGTCTACTGGCCTCTTCAGCAAACCCTTGAAGGAATGCTTTACCCTGATCGAGGACAGAGAATCAGTTATTTCTTGATATGCTATCCAGCATATCTTGAATCTTTGGTATTGGGTGCTGATTAGGTACTGACTTTTGGTTTAGTTCCTGGTAATCACAGCAGAATCTCAACGTACCGTCCTTCTTGATAACACAAACAATAGGAGAGGAATAAGACAACTTCAACTTTTGGACCCAACCTCTGTTGATTAGATCTTGTAAATACTCTTTCACTTCATGGTTTAATGGCACAGACATGTAACTTCTTGCTACTGGAGTCATGTCTTTCAAATTGATTTTCAATTGCAATGACGGGATACAGCCTATATCAGAGTCATCTTTAGAGAATGCATGACACTCGTCTCTCAGCATCTGTTTTGCTATCGCTATATCTTCAGCACACAAGTGTTCCAGGAATACTGGGGGATCCCAGGACCCTGAGGTGGGTCGTGCAATTTCCTCCCCTGGACAACTCCTGTTCCTTGGTGGGGAGACTGAATTCAAGGTGGGTCTCACACTGGCTGTATATACCATTTTAATGGTTTCAATGTGACCTAACACAGCCTTTGGATCCAGTCTAATTTCGTGTTTTGTAGTATTCATCACCGTACTGTCAGTCGTTCGGAGGTTTTGGTCGATTCCTGCAGAGCTGATGTTAGGGCTTTGAATTATTCTTTAAATTCCTGTAGTTCTGTCTGCGGATGGAGATTACCGCTTTTGGTAATTGTTGCCGCACCGGCATCCTCCAACTTCAAACTGGTTAGAAACTGTATTAGCTTCTGGAGAAACGTCCCCATGACATCTTCATCTTCTTTCTCCTCCAGTTCATCCATTTTTGCATTAATGGCAGCTAACAGTTGCCTGCGGTTGTGTGCTTTAGAAATCTGTTCTTCTCACATGTTTATATGTTCTGCTATTGCTCTCAATTCTTCACAAGTTAACTGAAGAAGCAGCTCACTAATTCTGTCCATTTGTATTTCCACATCCATTACTGCCAGTGAGTTTTTCTTTAGGGCTGGTCCCCTTTAACTGGTGTAGCAGAGTTGAATTGAGATGCTGTGCTGCTGTGTTTTTCCAGACACTTTTCTTCTTCTCCCTCTACACACTAATTCCCGCTCAGGATTCCCCGTACGGGCCACCAATGTTACACACATGCCACTAGGTTCAGATAGGGTGAGACTGGTTTCATGAATTCTTTGGAATCCTGGGGGAGCCGTTACTCAGGGCGACCATAGGATGCAGCTTCTCTCAGGTACACAATAGATTCAATTGCTGACCAGACACATTTGACAAGAGTCTTTTTCAACAGTTTAACAGTGGAATTTAATCTGAAGCACAGCCAGTGCAATTCTGGGATATTACAGCAACAATCTTCATTACAGTACAGTTTGAGTTTCTTGAGCAACTGTCTCCAGTAACAATACAGTAGTTTCTTCACAAGGCACAGTATTACAGTGTCTTCAGTAGCATAATTCTGCATAGATTAGATCTCTTAGCAGCACACTTCTATGCATACACAACCACAGGCTTTTCCTTGACAAGGACACAATAGTACACAGCATTTTTTATCCTGCATGGAGATGGAGGGGGGAGGGTTTGATGAGGGAAATGATTCCTGTGACACAATTCCTTCCAGTCCTAGTCCTCCTGCCCGATAATACTCTGCACTGTTAGTTCAGGGAGTTTATCTGACCTGTGTTTAGTTTCTCTCCTGATCTGAATCCAGTTCAGTTGCCTTCTGTCAGATCCATATAACACACCACCTTGCTCTTCGGCTTTAGTCAGACTACAATAACAATTTCCCCACAATCCCCCTGCATGCTTCTGAACCACGACACTTCCTGTCTCCTGTGCTTGTGTTTTTTGTAACAGTTGCTGGATGCTTTTGAAGCAACAGCACTACTTTTGCATGTCAGAAATATATTATAAATCTATAGAGGACCGCAATCAGTAATATCTGGACCCCATAGGTAAAAGCAGTCTGCTTCCCTACACTCTGAGATTGTACATCATCATCTATTATACAGTGCACTTTTATTTTATAAATTAAGCAACTGGAGGGTAGTGGGTGACAACCAAGAGATGTGTTTGGGTTCATTTGTCTGAGCTCATGATAGTACTACCATTAGCCCTAAAGGTGACCCTTAAACTATTCTTCTGAGAATGCACTATAAAGGTTAGATATAAGATCTGAAGGTTTTCTTACCATTACTTTGGGAGTACCGACCAGTTTGGGAATTTCATCTAACATTTTGATTAATTTTTGAAATGTTGGGTCATCATATTCAAACCTTTTCCCAAAGATAATAGAGCAGATTACATTGGAAACTGCACTGTTTATCAGCAGGTGAATATTGAATGGTTTGCCTAAAATAATAAAAATATATATACAATAAAATAAAATATGAATAAAAAAGCCTAACACATATATAAAAAATTGCTCCATATATTGTAGCCCCAGGTCAAATCTACTTTCATTAATGAAAGTAGATCCAAGAAACAAGAAACAACCAAGTCATAATTGCAGAAACAATTGAAATCCTAATGATATGTTTAGATGCTGCAGATGTTTCCCACGTGTAGCAAAATGTGATGCAAATATAGAGCAAAAACTTCACACTTTGTGGCATGCCCTCTTCTATATGTGAATGGGGGTTTGCAAAAACCCTTTGAATAATGTAGTTTAACCGTGTTGTGGATTCTGGAGATCGGGTTGTAGAAAGAGACAGAAAAGAAGTTGGAGTATCTAAAAACTATGAGATAAAAGTGAATGATGTATCTTACCATTGTGAGATTTAATACTATCTATAAGGGGCATTAATTCATCTTGAATTCTGGATTCCACACTTTTCTTCCCCATTCCAAAGTCTCGAAGTGTTGATATTGTGAACCTCCTCATGGATTTCCATATTTCTCCATTAGAAAGTATTATACCTAAAATATAGTTAAATATGGAAAACATTGGCAAGTATTAATTAATCATACTTAATAGAAAATAGCCTTCTAATCTAAACAATCCAACAAGTGGTTTCTTTAATAAGTTAAAGAAGTTGAATTTTTTTATTTAAAAATTGCATTTATAAAAACACTAATAAATGAGAAAATGCATGTAAATTGACAACCGAGGTTGTCATAAACAATAATAATTTTATTAATAATGTAAAAGAAGAAAATGAGAAAGAAGAAAATGATGCAAAAGTAAGAGGAAAGAAGAAGAGAAGAAGAAAAGAAAAAGATGTTGGCTACAGAAAAGATGGAGAAAATGAGGACAAAAAAAGAAAGAAAAAAGATAAGAAAAAAACAGGAAAAGTAAGAAAGAAAATGAAAAAATTATGGTACAACTAAAGAAGAAAGTTGGAGAAGGAGATGATGCAAGAGGAAGAAGAAAAGAGAAAGAAAAGTAGAATGTAGATGATAATAATAAAGATGGAGAAGAAAATGGTAAAGGAAGAGTAATCAAGATTTTGTTATGATAATGATGATGAAGGAGATTGAAAAGAAGTCAGGACAGAGATAAGGTGAAGATAAGAAAAAAATGAAGAAAATGATGAAGTAGATGAATAATTAGATAAAGAAAAACAAACAGAAGGAAGATGAAATAAAAAAAAAGAGGAAAATGAAAAAGGAAGAATAATGAACATGATGATGATGATGAGGAAGATGAATGAGAAGAAGGAAACAGAAGAAGAATGATGTATAGAAGTAGAAGGAGATGAAGAAGAAGGTTAAAAAAAAAGGACTGCTGGCTACTTTCTAGGAATAACTTGAGCGCCTCCCTCCCCTCCCCTTTTCTTTTCTGTCTTTCTTGTTCTTGTTCACACTTGACTGATAAATAATGTTTGGATGTTTGTTCCCCTGGACTTGTTCAATAAATATAGCAGCTTCATTTTAATGTATATTAATTTGTGTAAAATTCACAAAAAAAGTTTAAAAAAATATATGAAAAGGAGAAAAAGGAAGTAGAATGATGATGGTGATAAAGGAGGAATAAGAAGAATGCGAAATTATAATAATAGTAATTTTTACTTTTATAGCGCCAACATATTCTGCATCCCTTTACAATTTTATAGATACTAGCCACTATAACTTTCTGCAGCCATTACACATCCTCTAAGAGTTGGCGTAGATGTTTAAAGTCTTCTTCAATTCATAACATTTACTCGTAAATGACCTTAGTTGATGTTTTTAGTGAATCTTCGATTAGCAAAATCAGCTATAGTTATTGGACTTTAAAGTATTCTGCTCCCCTAACAGGTTACCATTGTGGATTTTACAAGTCATAGAGGGCATAATATTATAGTTCTATAAATACCATGTCCATTAGAGACAATTTCGAAGACTGGAGTAATTGGCCGATCTCCAAAATCCTCAGCTTGAGTTACAAGTGCTTCTTTTATAATCTTATATCCAGCAAGTATCACCATTTTCTTCGGTCCAAAATTCAAAGTAAATATTTCGCCATACTTCTTAGAAAGCTGAAAAATATCATATTTTATAGTTATATAAGACATTCATTTGAATCATGCTTCTGTAAATACAAAAAATGTATTTTCAAACCACAATGTCACTTAATCAGAGCTAATAAAGATAAACTTCCAACAAGCCACAGTTGCTATTGATACCATGAAGCTGGGGAAATATGCAAAAATCTTAACATAATCATGGTATTTCGCCTTAGTACTAAATTTAGGGAAAAGGAGGCCTAGTAAAGACCCATTCGGAACAGCTGAAAAATTAAGCCTGAGAGGAAATAGCTAGTGTTTGAAGGCTCTATGCTAACTGGAGTGATGCCCTGACCTAAAGATAGAACCTGGACTTAGAAGCTCCTGTGGTGACCCTGGGAAATTGAATACGTCAGTCTACCTGCCTTGAAACAGCTGCGGCTCCAGAGATAGTAAGAGAGGAGCCATGGCCTGGACGCGCTTCAGTACTATAGTTAGAGAATGTTTGAGAGACTGTGACTGGAGGTGAGCTGTGGCCTGAACTAGAAGTCTTCTAACACCTGACCCAGCAGTGAGAAACTCTAGCCTGTACCAGGAGACCAGAGCAAAGAGTCAGTGTGTGTCTATTGTGCCTTGCATATGTAAGATAGTGCAAGACATGCTCTGAGAGCTGCTTGGTAATTAACTATTTAAAGAGTATCAAACTGTTATGCATTTTTTTATATTTTGAAGACACTAGAGTGGGATTCCGGTTTATGAGACCCTCACCGATCTCTCAGAACATGGCAGAGAAATGTCAGCGCTGGAGGCAGGAGTGCACAGCTCTTGTTCATGAGAGTACACAAAATGGAATATGGAAATAATAGAGAGCCTATTACTTTCTAATTTATCTGTACTCTGTTCTGTGTGCTCACTCGGGAAGGAACTTTGCGTTCCAGCCTCCCGTTCTGCGCACTTATCTGCCAACTTTTCAGTGATTTGTGAGGATCTCATTTCCGTAACCACCATCTACAAGCATGAAAAGTGCCTGCAAGATATAAAAAATGCATAAAGGTTTAGTTATTCTTCAATAATTTCATATGTCCACGTATTTTGCACTTTCTCAGATGTTAACCATTAAAATGTACTTGCATAGCCTCTAATAACATAGACAATGTTCAGAAAGTTGAACATTAAAAGCCTTGCCATTAGCAGAAGACTTTACACCTGTGCAGAAGACAGGAGCGTTGCAACCAATGTAGACCTCCGCCATCTATACAAATGATATTTCCCACAACTACTAGGAACTGATAAAAATGTTTTCTTGCATTGTAAAAGGTCGCTCTGCCACGCTGAATATCAGAAAAGTACTATTGGTACCGGATAAAATCCACTCCTCATCTAACTCAAAAGGCTCCCCAGCGATTGTTTCCTTGGACGCGGAAAAGGCCTTTGATAACATAAATTGGGAGTGGCTATACAAGTGTAGCACCCCGAGGGCTCGGCTGCTACAGGGGTATTGCACCTCGAACCAGAGGTGTGATATTCCACTCCCGGGTAAGGATAGAGTGTGGACTAGGACTCGGTAGGCTGCATGCACCACACACACCCCATTTCCGAGGGACAGCTCAACGGTGCTCCCACAGAAGTGCAGGCACGACAGCATCTGTTCCTGGCTGGAGTGGGGAGGGGGAGGAAAACCCAGTGGTGTAGGAGCAGATAGGGGTGGTTCTCTGGGCATAGGTAGGAGCCCATTGGTTGCTAGTCACCTGGGCTCGGGTGTTAGAAGGAGGTATAAAAGGTGGGCACCATCTTAGAACAGTGTTCAGTCTGGGAGAGGAAGTGACAGAGCAGGGCCTCTGTGGAGCTCTGCTCCGGAGGCGAGCCTAGCCTGTGAGGCCCAGCCAGCACTGAAAGAGAAAGAAGAAGTTCAGCCAGTTCAGTTCAGTGGAGACAGTCTGAGGAGAAGACAGGAAGCAGAGCCCCTGCATGGGCTCTGCTCCGCAGGCAGGCCTTGTCAGGAGGCTGGAGCCTGAGAGAGAGAGAGAGAAGAAGGAACAGAAAGGACAGTAAGAAAGGACGCAAGGAACAGGAACACAGAGAAAGGCCCAGAGACACGAAGGCAGAAGGAACCCTAAAGACCCAAGAGATTGCGGGTGACGGGTTGGCAGAACAGGGTACCGGAACCCAAATTGGTGGAGGCAACAGATTCCTCAGCCAAAGACCGGAGGTTGTTACCACATCTTGGTGCGACCCCTCACTACATCCACCAGAAAGGCATACCGTATAGGGTCAGGGAAACCGGGAGAGGTTTCGCCAACAGAAGGCCCGAGGAAGCTGGACAAAGGTGGGTCACTGGTGGGGACGGCTAGAGAAAGGGAAAAGAAGGGAGCTCTGAACCACACTCTGGAATTGCCTGGGAGTTGACCGAGTCCCTCACCTGGTGGACGCAGCACGGCTTGGGCAGTCATCGCCTGCAGCATTGACCTGAACAACAACTGTGAGTAAAGCATTGAAAACTGCAACTGCTCGTCTCTGTGGTTCCTCGCCGCACCAGCACCATTAGTACTGGGACGCTCACACCATCACCACCATCATCCACATTAGCTGCCCTGAGGCAATACTTCTCCCGTGGGGAGTCATCCCAAACTTAGCTGCGCAAACAACATCAGCCTCAGCGGTCTGCAGCGCAGCGGCGGTCCCCACTGACCGCAATCCACGGGTGGCGTAGTCGGACAATTATAACACCAATAGACTGCCACTGGTTTGACCACCCTGGGCACGGACCAGGTCACCGCCACACGGAAACTACAACCCCCAGCATCCTACAACAGGCCCGGTTCCGGGTATCCCCTGCACAGCACAGGCCCAGGGGGCGCGTCAACTTTGGCGTAGTCGGCAGGATCGTGACCAACCCGCCACAAACGGGTATTGCGTGCCTGAAGAAGATTGTACATGTACCTTGAAAAGAAGTCTCCCGCCATTTCCAGAAGTTTCCCGCCATCCGGAGTCGTTTCCCGCCATCCGGAGCCGATTCCTGCCCTCAGACGCCATCTTGGACCGTTTCCCGCCATCCGCAGCCGCTTCCCGCAATCGGACGCCATCTTCGGGACGCCGTGCAGGAAGAAGAGGGGCGTGGACGCCGAAAGCGCGCGAGATCCGAAGCTCCGCCCCATGCTCTGATGCTGCGCAAGGTCCTGGAAGGGAGAGGGAGCGACGCTGACGTCACAGGAGCGCGAAGCAAGGTCCTCAACCATGACGATCGACTGCGGAGCCGCGGCCTACAGAAGAGGATTGCCGGAAGGTAGGCCACGGTCCACCAGGGGGGAGGAGGACACCAGGAACGGAGAGCGAGATGGCGGACCGGCAGCAGACCAAACTGCCCAGCATCGGCAGTGCCCCAGCCGTCGCGGGCCCCAACCAGCGCCAGGAGAAGACGCGTGATGCAGGAGCGGTCGCGGGAGCAGGTAACAGGAGTCTCCCTGTCCCGGACGCTGCCAGCGTCAGCCTGCTCCCGGGCCCCCTGGTGGAGCCGCCAATCCCGGGCGCTGCAGACACCGACCTGCTCCAGACCCCGCTACAAGCCCTGCAGCCGAGCCCTCCAGCCCTGGGCACCGCCACCAGCAGCCCGCACCCAGGCCCAAAGTCGCACCCTCTGACCCCGGGCGTCATAAACGGCGGCCCTCTCCAGGCCCGGTCGCAAGGCCTGAACTCCCCAGGTGAAAAAGGACTGTACACCCTCCACGTCAACCGGCTAACCGAAGAAGAGCTGCAGTACCACCAGTACGAGGAAAGCCAAGAGGACCCGGACGGGTCTGAGGATTATGAGGAAGGTGCGCAAGGAGGACACCGTTACTAATGAACGGTAAAGTGTAACTGTATATAGTTACCCGTAAGGGTATAGAAACTGTTGCTAAGTGGAGTGTGGTCCCCGTTGGGACTGTTACCGGTTTGAAAAGTTGCCCTATTCCCTAAGTTATCTGGCTGAGGACTGAGAGCAGCCATCCCTCTTCCCTACCTGGCTGAGGACTGAGAGCAGCCATCTCCCTAATAGAAAAATGGACACCTGGTCGCAAGTTGCACAGTGGCCAGTGAAGAAAAGAATTTACTAAAATGTTTTACCAGAAAAAGTTTGATATGCTGAATAGTTTTATATGCGGCTAGAAAATGTTATATGACAAAAGAGTTCCAGTAATATTAAAAGTGCAGTATAATGTCTAGAAAAGAGAAAGTGTTTCCCATAAAGGGAAGTTGAATAATGTCGGCCGGTTTCTAATGTGAAAGGTTTTGAAAAAGTATTGCATGTTTTTGAATTGTCTTTGCTCTTTCCCAGCCCGAGGACGTGCTGTGATTTACCACGGGGGAATGTAGCACCCCGAGGGCTTGGATGCTACAGGGGTATTGCACCTCGAACCAGAGGTGTGATATTCCACTCCCGGGTAAGGATGGAGTGTGGACTAGGACTCGGTAGGCTGCATGCACCACACACACCCCATTTCCGAGGGACAGCTCAACGGTGCTCCCACAGAAGTGCAGGCACGACAGCATCTGTTCCTGGCTGGAGTGGGGAGGGGGAGGAAAACCCAGTGGTGTAGGAGCAGATAGGGGTGGGTCTCTTGGCATAGGTAGGAGCCCTTTGGTTGCTAGTCACCTGGGCTCGGGTGTTAGAAGGAGGTATAAAAGGTGGGCACCATCTTAGAACAGTGTTCAGTCTGGGAGAGGAAGTGACAGAGCAGGGCCTCTGTGGAGCTCTGCTCCGGAGGCGGGCCTAGCCTGTGAGGCCCAGCCAGCACTGAAAGAGAAAGAAGAAGTTCAGCCAGTTCAGTTCAGTGGAGACAGTCTGAGGAGAAGACAGGAAGCAGAGCCCTTGCATGGGCTCTGCTCCACAGGCAGGCCTTGTCAGGAGGCTGGAGCCTGAGAGAGAGAGAGAGAAGAAGGAACAGAAAGGACAGTAAGAAAGGAAGCAAGGAACAGGAACACATAGAAAGGCCCAGAAACACGAAGGCAGAAGTAACCCTAAGGACACAAGAGATTGCGGGTGACGGGTTGGCAGAACAGGGTACCGGAACCCAAATTGGTGGAGGCAACAGATTCCTCAGCCAAAGACCGGAGGTTGTTACCACATCTTGGTGCGACCCCTCACTACATCCACCAGAAAGGCATACCGTATAGGGTCAGGGAAACCGGGAGAGGTTTCGCCAACAGAAGGCCCGAGGAAGCTGGACAAAGGTGGGTCACTGGTGGGGACGGCCAGAGAAAGGGAAAAGAAGGGAGCTCTGAACAAGTGTTGAGCCACCCCCGTAGTGTTCGAGTTCGGTTCGGTTCGTCGAACACCCGTGTGTTCGCCGAACTGTTCGTCGAACTGTTCGTCGAACACCTTCGAACACCGTTAAAACCAATGGCAGGCAAACAAAAACACATAGAAACACATAGAAAACACCTTCAAAGGTGTCCAAAAGCTGACAAACTGCTCAGAAGACACAACTAACACATGGAAAAGTGACAAGTACATATAGTCATGCGAAAAGAAAAGAGGTGGAGGAGTAAAAGGAGGGGGAGACACAGATATAGGCATGTCATGCCCTTCTAAAATCCAAAAAGTGAGAAGCCGACACGTTCAGTCCGCTCCTGCCCGTGCCACCTCCGTGTCGCCGGGTTTGTGCCAGAGCCGTGGTGAACCCTGACGGCCAGCCCCCCTCTCCCAATACTGGTGCCTGTCCGCTGGTGGGTCGAGCGAGCCCCCCTGTGGTGGAGGCAGCTCTAAGCTTTTTAATTTAAATTGTCTCTCTAATTTGAATAAATACACTTTAAATCCATTTACAAGGATCTATTGGAGGGCAAGTCTCATGCCAGCAGCCGCGTAATTCCAGCTCCAGTAGCATCCACTAAAGCTGCTGCAGTTAAAAAGCTTTTATAAGGATCGAGCTCGGCTGTCCACCGCAAGGCATCCTACTGCCAGTCCGAGCCCCTATGCCTTGGGGTGCCTCCTGATGCTCTTCACTGAGTATCCCGTGGTCCCGAAGCATTTCCTTTGAAAAAATGAAGTGTCCAAACTACAGGTGGTGTAGCTTGCTTAACAGCCGGGATAATCCGCTGACTAGCAGACCCTGCTACTAGGCACAAAGTATTTCCTGGGCTAGATGCAGTTAAAAATTTGTAATTAGATACTCTCGTTGGATGCTGAGAAAGCATTCCATAGAGTCTCCTGGCACGCCATATATGATTCTCTTAAAAAGCTTGGGGTAGGGGTCTAGGGGACCCTTTTATAGCCAAAATCACGGCCCTGTATCGCAATACGTCACCTAGGCTGAAGATAAATGGAACTGTAGCACCCTGAGGGCTCGGTTGCTACAGAGGTATTGCACCTCACCCAGAGGTGTGATATCTCACTCTCAGGTAAGGATGTAGTGTGGATCAGGACCCGACACCTGCATGCATTACACCACATTGCCGTGGGGCAGGGCGACCAATATGCCCCTGAGATGGGCACGACAGTCCCTGTCCCTGGCTGGAGTGGGGGGAGGGAACACTGAGGAAGGGGAACCCTGTAGTGCAGGAGCAGGGAGGAAGCAGTTCCTGGGTGCATTGAGAAGGGAGTATAAAAGGTGGGCACCATCTTAGTTCAGTGCAGAGAAGTCTGAGCAGAAGTGGCAGGGAGCAGGGGCTCTGCATGAGCTCTGCTCCGGAGGCGGGCCTAGTAACAGAGGCCCAGGCCTGGAAGAGGGAGAAGGAAGGAAGAGGAGCGGAGAAGGCTCCAGGAACGAGGAACGAAGGGATCTCAGGGGTGCGGACGGGCGAGTCGCCACCGCACGCCCGAATCCACCTGCGTGGAGGGGTCAGGCCAAAGGGGGAGACCGGTCCCCGAAACTAGTGGAGGCAGGAAACGACCCTCAGCTAGAAACAGGAGGCTGTGACATTTTATGTGGCGCAGCCCCTCGCTACACCCGCTAGGAAGGCACCACATAGGGTCAGGGAAACTGGCGCCAAGTTTACCAAGAGGAGGCCCGAGGCAGCCGGACAGAAGGGTTGGTAAGAAAGGCCAGACAAAGGACACACAAAGGGGGTCCTGTGAAGCACTCCAAAGTTATCTGGGAGTTGTCTGAGCCCCTCACCTGGTGAGCACAGTACGACGTGGGCAGCCGTTACCTGCAGACGTGGTCTGGATAATAAGAACTGTGAGTAAAGGCCCTGGACTGCATCACTGACGCCGTGTCATTACTGCTGCTGCCCTGCACCCTCACCCCCATCCTCCGCATACACTGCCCTGAGGCTATACTCCTCCCGTGGGGAGTTATGCTACGCTCTGCTGCACCCACAACACCAGCCTCAGCGGTCTGCCCTGGAGCGGCGGTTCACTCTGACCGCAATCCACGGGTGGCGTAGTCGGACATTTAAACATCAAAACCACATAAATAGTTCCGCCACTGGTTTGACCGCCCTGAGCCACGGAATCGGGTTGCCGCCACGGAGACTACAACCACCAGCATCCACCAAAAAGGGTCCGGCTCCCGGTGTCCCAAGGCCCAGGGGGCGCGTCAGAACATTTTCATCACCTTTCACAATCACCAATGGGACAAGGCAGCGATGTTCTCTGTCCCCTCTCTTATACATCCTAGTGACGGAGCACCTGCTCTCATCAATTCGCCATAACCCCAATATTAGGTGGATTGAGGTGGGAGACACCGAGTACAAGTGCTCTCTATTTGCTGATGATGTCCTAGTATATATCACTCAATCACATATATCCATCCATGCTGTTATGGCTGAAATAGATCACTTTGTTACATGGTCAAATTTTAAAATCAATGCAGCGAAGTCTGAGGCCCTCGATGTCTCCCTCCCCAAATCCATATAGGATTCCATCCAGTCCAACTTTCCCTTTGCCTGGCCCTCACAGGGTATCAAATACTTAGGAATTCCTATTCATAGAGACCTCTCCCATCTATGTTATCTTAATTTTGGGCCCTTTATTGAACAACTCCATACAGACCACGGTTGGCAAGTTAGAACTGTAAGATTCACTACGTGAACCACTGGTGTTTTGTGGAAAAGCACATGTACACTGTGTTCCAAATTATTATGCAAAAAGTGTTTAGGAGTGATAAGGGAAGAATTTGTTTGTTTGTCAGTTAAACTCATTGATGGTGATGTGTGTCAGGGCTCTTTATATCACTGTAAGCAATTGCAGACACCTGTGCTAATTAGTTTGGCAGGTGTGTCCAATGAAAGGCAAGACTACTTAAGAAGGCTGTCTCACATTATTAAGCAGCCTACATTTTCTGCCAAAATGGGAAAGAAAAAGGATGTGTCGGCTGCTGAGAAGCAACAAATTGTGGAGTGTTTAGGTCAAGGCATGACTACAATCAACATTGTGCGATGATCAGGATGAAGTGTCTTGGCAATCAAGAAGTATGTAGCTGATTCACAGTACACACGTGTGCGTGCTGATAAGGGCAAATTGAGGACTCTTTCCTACAGGCAATTACGTCAGGTTGAAAGAGCAGCGGCAAAAAAGCCTCGTCATAGCAGCAGACAAGTTTTTGAAGCTGCTTGTGCCTCCAACGTCCCCCGAACAACAAGATGCAGGGTCCTTCAGAGGTTTGCAGCTGTGCATACGCCATCCTGTCGACCTCCTCTATCCACTTCACACAAGCAGAAACGGCTCCAGTGGGCCAAACATTACATGAAGACTGATTTCAAAACTGTTTTGTTCACGGATGAGTGCCGTGCAGCGCTCGATGGTCCAGATGGATGGAGTGGAGGATAGCTGGTTGATGGACACCCCACGCAAACACGGCTACAGCGCCAACAAGGAGGAGGTGGAGTAATGTTTTGGGCTGGAATCATGGGGAGAGAGATTGTCGGCCCCTTTAGGATCCCTGAAGGCGCTAAAGATGAACTCCATAATGTATGTGGATTTTCTCAAACAGCACTTCCTGCCATGGTTCAAGAAGAAGAAGCGTGTATTTCACAGCAAGATCATTTTTCTGCATGATAATGCACCATCTCATGCTTCACATAAAACATCTGCATCTCTGGCTGATATGGGCATAAAAGGGGACAAACTTATGGTGTGACCCCCATGCTCCCCTGACCTCTACCCAATTCAGAACCTTTGGAGCATCATTAAAAGGAGTGTCTATGATGACGGGAGGCAGTTCACATCTAAGCAACAGCTCTGGGAGGGTATTCTGTCCTCATGCAAAACAATTGAAGCAGAAACCATCCAAAACCTGACAAATTCAATGGACGAGAGAGTTCAGAAGCTCCTTTCGAACAAGGGGTCCTATGTGAAAATGTAACATCACCTAGAATAAAGTTTTGAGTTGAAAACTGTTTGATTTCAGTTTCTAACAACCTGATAATGCTTATAATTTCAAAAATGACCATTTTTTTGGTCTTTATTAAAATGAAAAGGTTGATCGAAAAGTTTGGGGGATCTAAGAGTGTGGCAACCCAGTAGTCATGATTACTTCGAATTCTGACAATATGAGGGTCATGCTGCAGGTAGTGCAGCAAGAAGGCACTTATGTGTCTTGCGCATCTCGGAGCCCCAAAATTATTTTCCGGGCTAGATGCAGCTAAAAATTATTATTAATTTTAAATCTGGTGAAGCTTTAGTATAGATGGCCTAATAGGATCAGTGCTGCACACTGCTACAAAGCCCAAATTATTTTCCAGTCAAGATACAGATAAACATGATTAGTAATTTTAAATCTGGTGGAGCTTATTATAGATGGCCTAATAGAATCAGTGCTGCACACTGCTACAAAGCCCAAATTATTTTCCAGCCAAGATACAGATAAACATGATTAGTAATTTGAAAGCTTAAAACGGTTGGTAGGGTGATTTTAACCAATCATCAAGGTTTTACTCTCCCCAGGATGACACAGGGGTAGAAAAGTCGTTTCGGATCCATGATTTGTTCATCTTTATGAACGTGAGTCTGTCTACATTATCAGTGGAGAGCCGCGTGCGCTTATCTGTCAGCACACCACCAGCAGCGCTGAACACACGTTCAGACAGAACGCTGGCAGCGGGGCATGACAAGATCTCCAAGGCGTAAGTGGCTAGCTCCGGCCATTTATCCAGATTGGAAGCCCAAAAAGAGCAAGGGTCCAGTGACACAGTCGTGGCTTCAATGTTTACTTGGAGATACTCCTGTACCATCGTCTCTAGGCGTTGACTATGTGTCAGACTTCTTGTCTCCTGTGGCCTTGCAAAGGATGGGCTAAAAAAGTGGTGAAATGATTCCGCAAAATTGATGTTACCAGCAGATACTGTGGTTCTGTTACGGTTTGAGTGCTGAACACTTGACGGTCCCACGGTTGGCAAGTTGGAACTGTGAGATTCACTACGTGCACCACTGGTATTTTGTGGAAAAGCACATGTAAGATTCTGCAACAGTCTCTGCTGATACTCCTGCATGCGTGCATCCCTTTCTATGGCAGGAATAATTTCTGCAAATTTACTTTTGTACTGGGGATCTAACAGTGTGGCAACCCAGTAGTCAGGATTATTTCTAATTCTCACAATTCGAGGGTCATGTTGCAGGTAGTGGAGCAAGAAGGCACTCATGTGTGTTGCGCATCCAGGAGCACCAAGTCCCTGTTGTGTTGGTGGCGAGGTAACAATCATGCTTCCTTCCTCTGTCCTCTCCCCCCAACCTCGCACAACAGAAATGTGGTCAAGGTCTCCCTCATCTGATGAGTCTTCCATCAGTTCGTCCTCCACTTCTTCCTGGGCTCCTGCACCTTCCTCACTAGTTTGGCTGCTACCATGCGCCCTGGTAAAACCATCTCCCGACCCTCACATGCCTGCCGCCTTGGTGCTGCCGACCGTCTGGACCTTGCAGATGTTAGCCCTTCCGCATACAACTCCTCCTCCTCTACTTCCTCCACCTCCTCTTGTGCCACCACCTGACTCCGAATTCTGTTTAACATGTGCTCCAGCATGTAAATCACTGGAATAGTCATGCTGATAATGGCATCGTCAGCACTAAACATCATCGCCATTTCAAAACTGTGCAGAAGGTTGCATAGGTCCCTGATCTGAGACCACTCCTCCAGCGTGATTTGCCCCACCTCTGGATCTCGTTGGCCCAGGCTATACGTCAGAACGTATTGCACCAGGGCTTGTCGGTGCTGCCACAGTCGCTGCAACATGTGCAGAGTTGAATTCCACCGGGTAGGCACATCGCATTTTAGCCGGTGAAGTGGCAGGCCCAACGACTTCTGTAGAGATGTAAGTCGCTGAGCTGCGGGATGCGAACGGCGAAAGTGAGCACACAGCGACCGTGCCCTCTGCAGAAGGCCATCTAGTCTGGGATAGTGGGCTAAAAATTGCTGGACAACCAGGTTCAACACGTGAGCCATACAAGGCACGTGTGTGACATTGCCCTGGCGAAGGGCCGCACCCAGGTTTGCAGCATTGTCGCACACGGCCTTCCCTGGTTTCAGGTCCAGTGGAGACAACCATTCATGAAATTGGTTCTCCAGAGCTGACCACAACTCCTCAGCTGTGTGACTCACATTTCCCAGACATTTCAATGTAAAAACCGCCTGATGACGTTGAGCCCTACTGCCAGCATAGGAGGTGTGCAGGATCCCTTCTGCGCAGTTAGAAAGCTTGTGGCATGACCAGACAGGCTTTGGGTGCAGGTGGAAGACCGAGAGGAGGTTGAGGAGGCAGAAGCAGTGGAGGAACTTTGACATAAAGAGGATTGACGCACAACTCGTGGGGACGGCAAGACTTGGACAGCAGCCCCTTGTCCTGCTGTCACCATAGTTACCCAGTGCCCAGTCAGCGACATGTAACGCCCCTGTCCATGCCTACTCATCCAAGTGACTGTGGTGAAATGCACCCTGTCACACACAGAGTTTCTCAAAGAAGCGGTGATGTTGTGTGCGACATGCTGGTGGAGCGCAGGCACACCTTTCTTTGAGAAGTAGTGCCGACTGGGCATCTGGTACTGGGGCACTGCGACGGACATAAGGTCTCGAAAATCCTCTGTGTCCACCAGGCGGAAAGGCAGCATTTCTGTAGCCAAGAACTTGCAGATGGTGAAATTCAACCTCTTAGCTTTCTCATGGCTAGGAGGAAATGGTCTTTTACTTGTCCACATCTGAGGGACCGAGGGCTGGCTATTGTGCTTAGACGGGGTTGATAAGGGTGTCCCCGGCAAACTGCCGGTCTGTGAGGAAGATGCAGGCGGACATGTTAGGTTGCCTTGATCCAAAGGTGGTGCTATCGATGTCGGACAGCGCTCAAGACCAGCTGGTGTTACCACCTCCAAAGAAAATGATGACCTGCCAATCACGCTGGCTGTTGCGGGTAAAGAGGTGGCAGGTCTGCGCCCCAAAACAGGTGTGACTGCTGTCCCCCCAGTCACAGAGGATGAAGAGGCCGCGGATGCACAAGATATGGCAGACGGTGGTTGGCCCGGCCGGCTAGGCCGCATTGTAGCACACTGAGCTTCCCACTGCAACTTATGCTTCATGTCCATGTGCCGGTTCATGCATGAAGTACTCAAACTATGTATTTTTTGGCCTCTACTTAGCTTTTGCTGACAAATGTTACAGATAACACGAGTTGGGTCATCTTTATCGATCTGAAAAAATGCCCAGGCTATGCAAGGCTTAGCACCCATGCGACCTGAAGAGCCACCACGACTTGTGGTGAGAGGCAGAGTTGTGTTTGATGATGCAGTTGTTGACGTGCTTCCAGTACTACATCTCTGTCCAGGAAGGCGCAACCTGACCTCGTCGTCACTAGCATCTTCCTCCACCTCCTCTGCTGACCTCATCTCTTGGCTGACTGTGGGTTGACAGTAAGTGGGATCTCCAACCTCATCATCATCACCCTGTGCGTTATCACACCCGTCGTCCTCAGAGCCAACCTGTTCCTGCCCTGACAAAAAACTAAAGTTGTCGCTCCAATCAGGTATTTGAGTCTTATCATCGTCTTCCTCATTGTCTCCACCCACAGGAGTTACAGTTTGGGAATGAGGGTCTACATTATGGTCAGAACCTTCTGCGTCTGGTCCTGGATCCGACTCATAAAGATTCTGGGCATCAGTGCAGATCATTTCCTCGTCTGGATTCACAGAAGCGCTGGAGTCGACCTCTGATTCCCAGGCTATAGTATGAGTAAACAGCTCTGCAGACTCAACCATCTGTTCTACCTCATACTCAGACGGGCAGCTGGAGATTTGGGAGCTGTGAGGAAGCAAGTGCGATTGGGGTGACACCTTTGAGGACTGGAGTATTTGTGATGTTGAAGTTGATGTGGAGGAGAGCCCACTTAAAGGAGCACTTG
This sequence comes from Phyllobates terribilis, assembly GCF_046119375.1. Classification (NCBI taxonomy): domain Eukaryota; kingdom Metazoa; phylum Chordata; class Amphibia; order Anura; family Dendrobatidae; genus Phyllobates; species Phyllobates terribilis. The sequence continues at coordinate 342,578,313 of NW_027362769.1, read as the reverse complement.
ATATCCGTTGAAGCACCTGCTGTTTTTGTGCCTCATCTGGAATTTGTAGCGATTGGCGTGGCCGTAAGAAAGGGATCTTATCACATTGTCCGCTAAAAGAAGTAGACATTTTAGTTTGGCTGGAAGATTGTCTTTCTTCTGCAGATATTACTGTTGCTTTAACACCTACCCCACGGACACAACCTTTTTTCCCCTTCCCAACACGCCTATTCCCCTTTCCACCAGCAGCAGGCCTTTTTCCACTCATTTTGGTGGTTAACTAATTAACAACTCTGGAGTTGTTTGCACAAAAAAACAATGGATGGGAACCGAGCAGAGCTGAGTGGCCAAACTGTGGTATTAGGCCAAAACTATTGGCTGGGTTAGATGCAGAAAAACTTATATTCAATTTGCAACCTGATGGAGGTCAGTATAGATGGACTAATAGAGAAAGTCCCACACACTGCTAGAAGGCCAAATATTTTTTCAGAGCTAGATGCAGAAAAAAATATATTCAGTTTGCAACCTGATGGAGGTCTGTATAGATGGATTAATAGAACAAGTCCCACACACAGCTAGAAGCCCAATATTTTTTCAGAGGTAGATGCAGAAAAAAATATATTCAGTTTGCAACCTGATGGAGGTCAGTATAGATGGACTAATACAACAAGTCCCACACACAGCTAGAAGCCCAATATTTTTTCAGAGGTAGATGTAGAAAAAAATATATTCAGTTTGCAACCTGATGGAGGTCTGTATAGATGGATTAATAGAACAAGTCCCACACACAGCTAGAAGCCCAATATTTTTTCAGAGGTAGATGCAGAAAAAAATATATTCAGTTTGCAACCTGATGGAGGTCAGTATAGATGGACTAATACAACAAGTCCCACACACAGCTAGAAGCCCAATATTTTTTCAGAGGTAGATGCAGAAAAAAATATATTCAGTTTGCAACCTGATGGAGGTCCGTATAGATGGATTAATAGAACAAGTCCCACACACAGCTAGAAGCCCAATATATTTTCAGAGGTAGATGCAGAAAAAAATATATTCAATTTGCAACCTGATGGAGGTCAGTATAGATGGACTAATACAACAAGTCCCACACACAGCTAGAAGCCCAATATTTTTTCAGAGGTAGATGCAGAAAAAAATATATTCAGTTTGCAACCTGATGGAGGTCTGTATAGATGGATTAATAGAACAAGTCCCACACACAGCTAAAAGCCCAATATTTTTTCAGAGGTAGATGCAGAAAAAAATATATTCAGTTTGCAACCTGATGGAGGTCAGTATAGATGGACTAATACAACAAGTCCCACACACAGCTAGAAGCCCAATATTTTTTCAGAGGTAGATGCAGAAAAAAATATATTCAGTTTGCAACCTGATGGAGGTCTGTATAGATGGACTAATACAACAAGTCCCACACACAGCTAGAAGCCCAATATTTTTTCAGAGGTAGATGCAGAAAAAAATATATTCAGTTTGCAACCTGATGGAGGTCAGTATAGATGGTCTAATACAACAAGTCCCACACACAGCTAGAAGCCCAATATTTTTTCAGAGCTAGATGCAGAAAAAAATTATATTCAATTTGCAACCTGATGGAGGTCAGTATAGATGGACTAATAGAATGATGCTATGCCCAAAAGATTTTACTTCACTAGGTGCAGTAAAAAAATTGGTATTCTATACACAGGTGGTATATCTTGCAACACAGATAGGCTACTCCACTGACTAACACACTCTGCAATAGGCCAAAAAGGATTAGCTTTGCTAGATTCAGCCAAATGCTGTGAAAAAAAACTTGCACAGCACTGGCACAGACCTGCCTGGCAAAAACTGATAGGAACTGATGTAACCTAGTCCTGAAAAGGACTCCAATTACAATTAGTCTTTACTCCCACAACCTATCTATTTAAGAGCACAGACCTGCCTGATAAAAGTCGTAGGAAATGCTGTAACCTAGTCCTTAAAAGGACTGCAATCACAACTATTCCCTACTCCCAAGCTATCTGTAGATTTGTGCGAAAATTGGCTTGAAATTAACAAGGTATAGCGCACACAGCAACAGCGGTGCCGTCTAACACGCAGCTGCAGCAGTGAGAAAATGGTGGCGACGGGGAAAATGGCTTGGTCTTATAGGGCAAGGACATGTGACATACACTGCCAATGACACATGCCCTTGCTTGTGTGAAAAAAAGCACTTCGCTCCGTGTGTGCGCTGCTGATAGGCTGACAGATTGCACCTCCCCACTGCAAATGCGGGAAAGAGAAAAAAAATGGAGATCTTCATTGTTCATGCAGAGATCCATCCCCTGCCCCTCCCCCCACCCCGCTGTACACTCAAACTGCGTATTAACATTAATTTTCATCTTTACTGAGAAAAAATCCAGTTATGATTTTGGTGCACGAACAGTTATCGAACATAACCTCGAACAGCCGAATTTTTCTCAAATTGTTCGTGTTCGCCGAACGGCTCGAACACCGCCCAAAACAGCTCGAATTTGAGATTGGCGAACAGTTCGAGTAGAACAACGCTCATCTCTACTCTGAACCACACTCTGGAATTACCTGGGAGTTGACCGAGTCCCTCACCTGGTGGACGCAGCACGGCTTGGGCAGTCATCGCCTGCAGCATTGACCTGAACAACAACTGTGAGTAAAGCATTGAAAACTGCAACTGCTCGTCTCTGTGGTTCCTCGCCGCACCAGCACCATTAGTACTGGGACGCTCACACCATCACCACCATCATCCACATTAGCTGCCCTGAGGCAATACTTCTCCCGTGGGGAGTCATCCCAAACTTAGCTGCGCAAACAACATCAGCCTCAGCGGTCTGCAGCGCAGCGGCGGTCCCCACTGACCGCAATCCACGGGTGGTGTAGTCGGACAATTATAACACCAATAGACTGCCACTGGTTTGACCACCCTGGGCACGGACCAGGTCACCGCCACAACGGAGACTACAACCCCCAGCATCCTATAACAGGCCCGGTTCCGGGTATCCCCTGCACAGCACAGGCCCAGGGGGCGCGTCACAAGGTCTTAGCAAAAATGTCATTAACAGGCCCCTTCTTTAATTACATATGCAATTTATATTCGTCCCCAAGGGCTCAGGTGTACATCCCAGGTTTCTTGTCCACTCCCTTTCCCCTTGAGAAGGGAACGAGACAGGGTTGTCTGTTGTCCTCCCTCCTCTTCAACTTTGCTCTGGAACCCTTAGTTTGCATTCTGTCAGATCCAAACACTTTCTCAGGTATCAAGTTTACTAGGAGATCAATTCAGGCGGCTTTTTTTGCAGATAACGTCATTCTGTTTATGTCTGATCCCATTCAACATTTGCCAGTAGTGTTGGACTTGCTTAAAAATTTTGGTTCTTATTCCAGGTTTAAAATCAATATTAAAAAGTGTGAAATTCTCCCATTAACCGAGAAGGGAATAAAACTCTGCCCAAATGGGTCTTTAAACGGTATATCCTTAGCACCCTCATATATCACCTATTTGGGAATTAAAATATGTTGCTCGCATTCATCTATATACACCTTAAACCAGTGTTTCCCAAACCCCATCCTCACGGCCCCCACAGGTCATGTTTTCAGGATCTCCTTAGTATTACACAGGTGACTGAAGTATCATCAAGGCATCAGGAATTCTCTCACCTGTGCAATGCTAAGGAGATCCTGAAAACATGACCTGTGGGGGGCCGTGAGGATGGGGTTTGGGAAACACTGCCTTAAACTATCCCCCTCTTATAAGAAAATCATTAGCCTATTAAAGTCATGGCAAGATTTGCCCTTATCTTTTATGGGTAGGGCACATTTTGTAAAAATGATTAGTACAGACAGGATTATGCATCAATTACAAACCTTACCATTACTCCTCAAACACTCTGACGTAACTATACTCAATAGGGCCTTCAGTTATTTTATCTGGATGGGAAAACGTCCTAGGAATAGTCTGAACATACTTATGGCTTCCAAAGACGATGGAGGCATTAATTTTCCAAGCATCAGAAATTACAATATCCCTGAAGAAGCCCCTGTGAATCGCGCATTGGAGTGGGGGGCGACATGGACACATCTCCAGCATGGCTCATGGTTGGTAACCCTTTCTTATACACTTGGATTATTATGGGCATTGTCTTTTATGTAGAATTACTCTTATGAGCCCTGTCTCTTATATATGATATATTTGTCTAAATTAGAGGCATTGTATGCACAGATGTGTAATTTATTCTTTGGAATTTAAGCACTTTGTACTTTATATCAGCAGTTCAGCACACATTGATTATTCAAATCTACTCTCAGTCCATGCACCTGGCACTTTTTTCATGCATGCTGCTGATGTTTCCCTGGCTCCCCCTTATTTTATTTTAGATTTTTTAATCTGTCCTATATGTTTTTTTATTTTCATGGTTGTCGTGTGATGTCTTTATACACAATAAAATTATTATTGTTAAACTTTATATGTGATAGTTATTATTTATTCCCGGATAGTTTTTTCTAGAAATTACAATCTTGCCTGCCTCTTTCATTACATAATAGACTGGTTCCACAAGAGACATACGAATTCTGACTACATGTTAGAGTCCGACTATGCATACCCCTTTAACTTAACTGCCCTCCTTCATTCTCGATTTACATCTTTACCTCTGGCAGATAAAAAGTGGTCAATCCTTAGGGACACTATTTCCGCATGGAAGGCAGTCAGGAAAAAATATGGCCTTTCCTTCAGAATCTCAAAGTACCTTCCGATATGGCAGAACCCAGAATTCCCCCAGGGTAGTGAAAATAAACTATTTTTGAAATTGCAGCAGGCAGGTGTAGACAACGTATCTCATCTTCTTCATCTAACTGAGCAGAGATGGTTGACTTATGTTTGGAAAGATATAACCTACCTCTCCAACATTATTGCCAATGTGAACAAATCAAACTCTCCATTATGGCCAATTTAAAAGACAATACCTTTGAACCTTACCAAAACGAGTTGGATGTCATTTTGTTATCTCCAATGGGTACCCCTTCAATATCTGTTCTTTATTCTGTAATGAGGTCTAATCTAATGGGGGTGCACCCAGACATTTTTTTTTAATATTGGAGGCAACAGTTGGAGGATGTGGAGATTCCCGATAAGGTCAGGACAGATTGGAATTTATTAAGAAATCACATTATAAATGAAGAGTGGAGAGAAACTCAAGATAAAATTATACGGGCCATTTATGCCTTTAAAATACCTAAAGAAAGATCCACTATCAAATATGCTAACTGCATGTCCTAAATGCCACCTTCCATGTTCAGACCTTATACATGGCCTTTGGTCATGCCCTGCATCAGTATCATGTTGGGGACAGGTATCAGATATGATTAACACCAATTGGGGTCCAGGATACATCCTCTCTCCTTATCTAGCCTTGTTGCATTTCTGGAGTAACACAGAGAACCCTGGTGGGAAGATAGGAGACCCACCCAAATAGATCCACACCCTGCTCATACTGGCAAAAAAATAGTTGCATAAATATTGGCTAGACCCCAACACTCCCCTCATTGCAGAATTGACAGCTCAAATGAAACATTTTATGGGAGTGGAGCAACAAGACGAGTCGTCCTTCCTCCGTCTCGACTAATTAAGCAGGTCTTCTAATTATCAAATCTTGACTGTAACACAGTGTAGGGTTCTCTCTCCCACTGGTCATCAAGTTTGTGAGTTCGTCTTTTCCTTTTCAATACTACTTCACCAGGTGAGAAGAGGAGGCGCGTTTTTGTTGTAGTGCGCCTCCTGCTTTTCTCTCACCCGAGTGAGACTGTCCTCTACACAGGCCTGTACTCTCCTGTACTGCTTCTGTCTAGTCGTGTCCCAGTCCTCAGTGGTCATATCAGCTTCAGGCTCAACAACACCAAGCTCCAGATCCATGGGAAGCTTTCCTGGCCTTGCTCGCATGAGATATGCCGGAGTGCAATTGGTGGAACTTACTGGTATATGATTATACAGATCTACTAGGTCAGGTAGTAGATCTGGCCACTGATTTCTCTCCTCAAGTGGTATGGTCTTTAGCAGGTCGATGATGATGTTATTCATCTTCTCACAGAGACCATGGGTTTGCGGGTGGTACGGTGTAGTTCTTATCTTCTTACACCCGTATAGATGGCAGAACTCCTTGAACAACTCAGCCTCAAAGGCCAGGCCTTGGTCCATCAGCACCTGCTCAGGATAACCATGGGGTCTACAGAAATATGCTTGGAATGTCTTTGCTGCTGTCTCTGCCATCAGGTCTTTGACGGGGGCAACCACTAGGAAACGTGAGTAGTGAACCACCATGGTCAGAGCATAGGAGTACCCTGACCTGCTGGGTGACAACTTGACATGGTCCAGGGCCACGATCTCCAGGGGTCGAGTCATCTTGATGGGTTGCAGGGGTGTGTTCTGGCTGCTGTAGTCCTTTCTTCTGAGGCTACAGGGTCCACAGTCCCGGCACCACCGCTCAATGGAGCTGCGCATTCCTACCCAGTTGAATCGACACTTCAGCATGGTCTCTAGATTTTCCAGCCAAAGTGCCCCGCCTGATCGTGGTAGGCCTCCAACACCATTTGGATGTCTGCCTTGGGGACCACTATCTGCCATACCGTGGGTTTTTGGATTGACGTACCTCCGGCACAGCTTCTCACGGTATATAAACAGCTGGCTTCTCTCGTTCCACAGCTGCTTTGCTTGCAGAGACGCTTCTTTTTCCAGGGAGGAACCTTCTTGAGTAATCTGTTCCTTGATGCGGCTGACAACCGGGTCACTGTACTGGGTCTCTTTCCAGCTGTGGTGAGGCAGGGGGTTTAACGTCTTTCCACGCTGCCTCCTGGAGGCTCATTGCTCGTGGATCATCCCATTCCAGTGAAATGCAGGCAGCTCAATCTCTTCCAGGTCATCCACTTCTTCTTCTGTGTCTGACTGGTGAGGCATCTTGGACAGGGCATCGGCATTGGTGTTCTTGCAGCCCACCCGGTATTTAATTGTGAATTGATAGTTTGACAGCCGAGCCATCTATCGTTGTTCCAGTGCTCCTAGCTTAGCTGTTTCAAGATGGGTCAAGGGGTTGTTATCAGTGAGGGCAGTGAACTTACTGGAGGCTAGGTAGTGCTTGAACCTTTCAGTGATGGCCCAGACCAAGGCCAGGAATGCTAACTTGAAGCTGCTATAGTTCTCTGGGTTCCTCTCGGTCGGGCGGAGCTTCCTGCTTGCGTATGCGATCACTTTTTCTTGGCCATTCTGCTTCTGACTTAAGACAGCTCCCAGTCCTTCGTTGCTGGCATCAGTATACAGCAGGAATGGTTGGCTGTAATCAGGGTAGGCTAGGATCTCATCACCTGTCAGGATCTCCTTCATCTCCTGAAATGACTCAGCTTGCTCCTTACCCCAGTGGAATGGGGGATTTCTGCCTTTGGGGGATTGCCCTACCAGGAGGTCTTGCAGAGACGCTGCTTTCTTGGTGTAGTCTTTTACAAACCTCCGGTAGTATCCTACTAGTCCCAAGAACTGTTGCACCTCTATGAGGTTCTTCGGCTCCGGCCACTTCTGGATGGCAGTGACTTTCTCCAGGTCTGGTGCTACTCCCTCTGGACTAACGATGTGCCCCAGGTACTGTACCTTTCTCTTGAGCAGGTGGCAATTTGAGGGCTTCAGCTGTATCCCGTACCGGACAGTGACTCAAATACATCTGCCAGATGCTTCAAGTGGTCCTCATACGTTTTGGAGTACACTATCACATCATCCAGGTATAGTAACACAGTCTCGAAGCTGCGGTGTCCCAGGCAGCACTCCATCAATCTCTGGAACGTTCCAGGGGCATTGCAGAGTCCAAACGGCATACTGTTGAACTCGCAGAGTCCCATCGGGGTGGTGAAGGCCGTCTTCTCCCGATCCTCCTCTGCCACAGCTACTTGCCAGTACTCACTAGTGAGGTCAAAGGTGGAAAAGTAATTTGCAGACTTTAAGGCAGCTAGGGACTCCTCTATGCGTGGTAAAGGGTATGCATCTTTATGTGTAATGCGATTCACTTGTTGGTAATCTACACACATTCTCACGCTCCCGTTCTTTTTCCTAACTAGCACTAGGGGATCTGCCCAGGGACTACAACTATCCCTTACTACCCCCACCTTTCTCATGTTGTGCAACATTTCCTTAGCCTTCTGGTAGTGTGCTGGTGGTATAGGCCTGTAACGTTCTTTGATGGGTGGATGGTCACCTGTGGGGATATGGTGTTGAACCCCCTTAATCCTCCCGAAGTCAAGTGGATGTTTACTGAACACTAGTGTTGAGCCACCCCCGTAGTGTTCGAGTTCGGTTCGGTTCGTCGAACACCCGTGTGTTCGCCGAACTGTTCGTCGAACTGTTCGTCGAACACCTTCGAACACCGTTAAAACCAATGGCAGGCAAACAAAAACACATAGAAACACATAGAAAACACCTTCAAAGGTGTCCAAAAGCTGACAAACTGCTCAGAAGACACAACTAACACATGGAAAAGTGACAAGTACATATAGTCATGCGAAAAGAAAAGAGGTGGAGGAGTAAAAGGAGGGGGAGGCACAGATATAGGCATGTCATGCCCTTCTAAAATCCAAAAAATGAGAAGCCGAGACGGCCAGTCCGCTCCTGCCCGTGCCACCTCCGTGTCGCCGGGTTTGTGCCAGAGCCGCGGTGAACCCTGACGGCCAGCCCCCCTCTCCCAATACTGGTGCCTGTCCGCTGGTGGGTCGAGAGAGCCCCCCTGTGGTGGAGGCAGCTCTAAGCTTTTTAATTTAAATTGTCCCTCTAATTTGAATGAATACACTTAAAATCCATTTACAAGGATCTATTGGAGGGCAAGTCTCATGCCAGCAGCCGCGTAATTCCAGCTCCAGTAGCGTCCACTAAAGCTGCTGCAGTTAAAAAGCTTTTATAAGGATCGAGCTCGGCTGTCCACCGCAAGGCATCCTAGTGCCAGTCCCAGCCCCTATGCCTTGGGGTGCCTCCTGATGCTCTTCACTAAGTATCCCGTGGTCCCGAAGCATTTCCTTTGAAAAAATTAAGTGTCCAAACTACAGGTGGTGTAGCTTGCTTAACAGCCGGGATAATCCGCTGACTAGCAGACACTGCTACTAGGCACAAAGTATTTCCTGGGCTAGATGCAGTTAAAAATTTGTAAGTAGATACTCTCGTTGGATGCTGAGAAAGCATTCCATAGAGTCTCCTGGCACGCCATATATGATTCTCTTAAAAAGCTTGGGGTAGGGGTCTAGGGGACCCTTTTATAGCCAAAATCACGGCCCTGTATCACAATACGTCACCTAGGCTGAAGATAAATGGAACTGTAGCACCGAGGGCTCGGTTGCTACAGACGTATTGCACCTCACCCAGAGGTGTGATATCTCACTCTCAGATAAGGATGGAGTGTGGATCAGGACCCGACACCTGCATGCATTACACCACATTGCCGTGGGGCAGGGCGACCAATATGCCCCTGAGATGGGCACGACAGTCCCTGTCCCTGGCTGGAGTGGGGGGAGGGAACACTGAGGAAGGGGAACCCTGCAGTGCAGGAGCAGGGAGGAAGCAGTTCCTGGGTGCATTGAGAAGGGAGTATAAAAGGTGGGCACCATCTTAGTTCAGTGCAGAGAAGTCTGAGCAGAAGTGGCAGGGAGCAGGGGCTCTGCATGAGCTCTGCTCCAGAGGCGGGCCTAGTAACAGAGGCCCAGGCCTGCAAGAGGGAGAAGGAAGGAAGAGGAGCGGAGAAGGCTCCAGGAACGAGGAATGAAGGGATCCCAGGGGTGCGGACGGGCGAGTCGCCACCGCACGCCCGAATCCACCTGCGTGGAGGGGTCAGGCCAAAGGGGGAGACCGGTCCCCGAACTAGTGGAGGCAGGAAACGACCCTCAGCTAGAAACCGGAGGCTCTGACATTTTATGTGGCGCAGCCCCTTGCTCCACCCGCTAGGAAGGCACCACATAGGGTCAGGGAAACTGGCGCCAAGTTTACCAAGAGGAGGCCCGAGGCAGCCGGACAGAAGTGTTGGTAAGAAAGGCCAGACAAAGGACACACAAAGGGGGTCCTGTGAAGCGCTCCAAAGTTATCTGGGAGTTGTCTGAGCCCCTCACCTGGTGAGCACAGTACGACGTGGGCAGCCGTTACCTGCAGACGTGGTCTGGATAATAAGAACTGTGAGTAAAGGCCCTGAACTGCATCACTGACTCCGTGTCGTTACTGCTGCTGCCCTGCACCATCACCCCCATCCTCCGCATACACTGCCCTGAGGCTATACTCCTCCCGTGGGGAGTTATACTACGCTCTGCTGCACCCACAACACCAGCCTTAGCGGTCTGCCCTGTAGCGGCGGTTCACTCTGACCGCAATCCACGGGTGGCGTAGTCGGACATTTAAACATCAAAACCACATATATAGTTCCGCCACTGGTTTGACCGCCCTGAGCCACGGAACCGGATCGCCGCCACGAAGACTACAACCACCAGCATCCACCAAAAAGGGTCCGGCTCCGGGTGTCCCAAGGCCCAGGGGGTGCGTCAGAACATTTTCATCACCTTTCACAATCACCAATGGGACAAGGCAGGGATGTCCTCTGTCCCCTCTCTTATACATCCTAGTGACGGAGCACCTGCTCTCATCAATTCGCCATAACCCCAATATTAGGTGGATTGAGGTGGGAGGCACCGAGTACAAGTGCTCTCTATTTGCTGATGATGTCCTAGTATATATCACTCAATCACATATATCCATCCCTGCTGTTATGGCTGAAATAGATCACTTTGTTACATGGTAAAATTTTAAAATCAATGCAGCGAAGTCTGAGGCCCTCGATGTCTCCCTCCCTAAATCCATATAGGATTCCATCCAGTCCAACTTTCCCTTTGCCTGGCCCTCACAGGGTATCAAATACTTAGGAATTCCTATTCATAGAGACCTCTCCCATCTATGTTATCTTAATTTTGGGCCCTTTATTGAACAATTCCATACAGACCACGGTTGGCAAGTTAGAACTGTAAGATTCACTACGTGAACCACTGGTGTTTTGTGGAAAAGCACATGTACACCGCGTTCCAAATTATTATGCAAAAAGTGTTTAGGAGTGATAAGGGAAGAATTTGTTTGTTTGTCAGTTAAACTCATTGATGGTGATGTGTGTCAGGGCTCTTTATATCACTGTAAGCAATTGCAGACACCTGTGCTAATTAGTTTGGCAGGTGTGTCCAATGAAAGGCAAGACTACTTAAGAAGGCTCTCTCACATTATTAAGCAGCCTACATTTTCTGCCAAAATGGGAAAGAAAAAGGATGTGTCGGCTGCTGAGAAGCAACAAATTGTGGAGTGTTTAGGTCAAGGCATGACTACAATCAACATTGTGCGATGATCAGGATGAAGTGTCTTGGCAATCAAGAAGTATGTAGCTGATTCACAGTACACACGTGTGCGTGCTGATAAGGGCAAATTGAGGACTCTTTCCTACAGGCAATTACGTCAGGTTGAAACAGCAGCGGCAAAAAAGCCTTGTCATAGCAGCAGACAAGTTTTTGAAGCTGCTTGTGCCTCCAACGTCCCACGAACAACAAGATGCAGGGTCCTTCAGAGGTTTGCAGCTGTGCATATGCCATCCTGTCGACCTCCTCTATCCACTTCACACAAGCAGAAACGGCTCCAGTGGGCCAAACATTACATGAAGACTGATTTCAAAACTGTTTTGTTCACGGATGAGTGCCGTGCAGCGCTCGATGGTCCAGATGAATGGAGTGGAGGATGGCTGGTTGATGGACACCCCACGCAAACACGGCTACAGCGCCAACAAGGAGGCGGTGGAGTAATGTTTTGGGCTGGAATCATGGGGAGAGAGATTGTCGGCCCCTTTAGGATCCCTGAAGGCGCTAAAGATGAACTCCATAATGTATGTGGATTTTCTCAAACAGCACTTCCTGCCATGGTTCAAGAAGAAGAACCGTGTATTTCACAGCAAGATCATTTTTCTGCATGATAATGCACCATCTCATACTGCACATAAAACATCTGCATCTCTGGCTGATATGGGCATAAAAGGGGACAAACTTATGGTGTGACCCCCATGCTCCCCTGACCTCTACCCCATTCAGAACCTTTGGAGCATCATTAAAAGGAGTGTCTATGATGGCGGGAGGCAGTTCACATCTAAGCAACAGCTCTGGGAGGGTATTCTGTCCTCATGCAAAACAATTGAAGCAGAAACCATCCAAAACCTGACAAATTCAATGGACGAGAGAGTTCAGAAGCTCCTTTCGAACAAGGGGTCCTATGTGAAAATGTAACATCACCTAGAATAAAGTTTTGAGTTGAAAACTGTTTGATTTCAGTTTCTAACAACCTGCTAATGCTTATAATTTCAAAAATGACCATTTTTTTGGTCTTTATTAAAATGAAAAGGTTGATCGAAAAGTTTGGGGGATCTAAGAGTGTGGCAACCCAGTAGTCATGATTACTTCGAATTCTGACAATATGAGGGTCATGCTGCAGGTAGTGCAGCAAGAAGGCACTTATGTGTCTTGCGCATCTCGGAGCCCCAAAATTATTTTCCGGGCTAGATGCAGCTAAAAATTATTTTTAATTTTAAATCTGGTGAAGCTTATTATAGATGGCCTAATAGGATCAGTGCTGCACACTGCTACAAAGCCCAAATTATTTTCCAGTCAAGATACAGATAAACATGATTAGTAATTTGAAAGCTTAAAACGGTTGGTAGGGTGATTTTAACCAATCATCAAGCTTTTACTCTCCCCAGGATGACACAGGGGTAGAAAAGTCGTTTCGGATCCATGATTTGTTCATCTTTATTAACGTGAGTCTGTCTACATTATCAGTGGAGAGCCGCGTGCGCTTATCTGTCAGCACACCACCAGCAGCGCTGAACACACGTTCAGACAGAACGCTGGCTGCGGGGCATGACAAGATCTCCAAGGCGTAAGTGGCTAGCTCCGGCCATTTATCCAGATTGGAAGCCCAAAAAGAGCAAGGGTCCAGTGACACAGTCGTGGCTTCAATGTTTACTTGGAGATACTCCTGTACCATCGTCTCTAGGCGTTGACTATGTGTCAGACTTCTTGTCTCCTGTGGCCTTGCAAAGGATGGGCTAAAAAAGTGGTGAAATGATTCCGCAAAATTGATGTTACCAGCAGATACTGTGGTTCTGTTACGGTTTGAGTGCTCAACACTTGACGGTCCCACGGTTGGCAAGTTGGAACTGTGAGATTCACTACGTGCACCACTGGTATTTTGTGGAAAAGCACATGTAAGATTCTGCAACAGTCTCTGCTGATACTCCTGCATGCGTGCATCCCTTTCTATGGCAGGAATAATTTCTGCAAATTTACTTTTGTACCGGGGATCTAACAGTGTGGCAACCCAGTAGTCAGGATTATTTCTAATTCTCACAATTCGAGGGTCATGTTGCAGGTAGTGCAGCAAGAAGGCACTCATGTGTGTTGCGCATCCAGGAGCACCAAGTCCCTGTTGTGTTGGTGGCGAGGTAGCAATCATGCTTCCTTCCTCTGTCCTCTCCCCCCAACCTCGCACAACAGAAATGTGATCAAGGTCTCCCTCATCTGATGAGTCTTCCATCAGTTCGTCCTCCACTTCTTCCTGGGCTCCTGCACCTTCCTCACTAGTTTGGCTGCTACCATGCGCCCTGGTAAAATCATCTCCCCCACCCTCACATGCCTGCCGCCTTGGTGCTGCCGACCGTCTGGACCTTGCAGATGTTAGCCCTTCCGCATACAACTCCTCCTCCTCTACTTCCTCCACCTCCTCTTGTGCCACCACCTGACTCCGAATTCTGTTTAACATGTGCTCCAGCATGTAAATCACCGGAATAGTCATGCTGATAATGGCATCGTCAGCACTAAACATCTTCGTCGCCATTTCAAAACTGTGCAGAAGGGTGCATAGGTCCCTGATCTGAGACCACTCCTCCAGCGTGATTTGCCCCACCTCTGAATCTCGTTGGCCCAGGCTATACGTCAGAACGTATTGCACCAGGGCTTGTCGGTGCTGCCACAGTCGCTGCAACATGTGCAGAGTTGAATTCCACCGGGTAGGCACATCGCATTTTAGCCGGTGAAGTGGCAGGCCCAACGACTTCTGTAGATATGTAAGTCGCTGAGCTGCGGGATGCGAACGGCGGAAGTGAGCACACAGCGACCGTGCCCTCTGCAGAAGGCCATCTAGTCTGGGATAGTGGGCTAAAAATTGCTGGACAACCAGGTTCAACACGTGAGCCATACAAGGCACGTGTGTGACATTGCCCCGGCGAAGGGCCGCACCCAGGTTTGCAGCATTGTCGCACACGGCCTTACCTGGTTTCAGGTCCAGTGGAGACAACCATTCATGAAATTGGTTCTCCAGAGCTGACCACAACTCCTCAGCTGTGTGACTCACATTTCCCAGACATTTCAATGTAAAAACCGCCTGATGACGTTGAGCGCTACTGCCAGCATAGTAAGGAGGTGTGCAGGATCCCTTCTGCGCAGTTAGAAAGCTTGTGGCATGACCAGACAGCCTTTGGGTGCAGGTGGAAGACCGAGAGGAGGTTGAGGAGGCAGAAGCAGTGGAGGAAAAATGACATAAAGAGGATTGACGCACAACTCGTGGGGACGGCAAGACTTGGACAGCAGCCCCTTGTCCTGCTGTCACCATAGTTACCCAGTGCCCAGTCAGCGACATGTAACGCCCCTGTCCATGCCTACTCGTCCAAGTGTCTGTGGTGAAATGCACCCTGTCACACACAGAGTTTCTCAAAGAAGCGGTGATGTTGTGTGCGACATGCTGGTGGAGCGCAGGCACACCTTTCTTTGAGAAGTAGTGCCGACTGGGCATCTGGTACTGGGGCACTGCGACGGACATAAGGTCTCGAAAATCCTCTGTGTCCTCCAGGCGGAAAGGCAGCATTTCTGTAGCCAAGAGCTTGCAGATGGTGAAATTCAACCTCTTAGCTTTCTCATGGCTAGGAGGAAATGGTCTTTTACTTGTCCACATCTGAGGGACCGAGGGCTGGCTATTGTGCTTAGACGGGGTTGATAAGGGTGTCCCCGGCAAACTGCCGGTCTGTGAGGAAGATGCAGGCGGACATGTTAGGTTGCCTTGATCCAAAGGTGGTGCTATCGATGTCGGACAGCGCTCAAGACCAGCTGGTGTTACCACCTCCAAAGAAAATGATGACCTGCCAATCACGCTGGCTGTTGCGGGTAAAGAGGTGGCAGGTCTGCGCCCCAAAACAGGTGTGACTGCTGTCCCCCCAGTCACAGAGGATGAAGAGGCCACGGATGCACAAGATATGGCAGACGGTGGTTGGCCCGGCCGGCTAGACCGCATTGTAGCACACTGAGCTTCCCACTGCAACTTATGCTTCATGTCCATGTGCCGGTTCATGCATGAAGTACTCAAACTATGTATTTTTTGGCCTCTACTTAGCTTTTGCTGACAAATGTTACAGATAACACAAGTTGGGTCATCTTTATCGATCTGAAAAAATGCCCAGGCTATGCAAGGCTTAGCACCCATGCGACCTGAAGAGCCACCACGACTTGTGGTGAGAGGCAGAGTTGTGTTTGAGGATGCAGTTGTTGACGTGCTTCCAGTACTACGTCTCTGTCCAGGAAGGCGCAACCTGACCTCGTCGTCACTAGCATCTTCCTCCACCTCCTCTGCTGACCTCATCTCTTGGCTGACTGTGGGTTGACAGTAAGTGGGATCTCCGACCTCATCATCATCACCCTGTGCGTTATCACACCCGTCGTCCTCAGAGCCAACCTGTTCCTGCCCTGACAAAAAACTAAAGTTGTCGCTCCAATCAGGTATTTGAGTCTTATCATCGTCTTCCTCATTGTCTCCACCAACAGGAGTTACAGTTTGGGAATGAGGGTCTACATTATGGTCAGAACCTTCTGCGTCTGGTCCTGGATCCGACTCATAAAGATTCTGGGCATCAGTGCAGATCATTTCCTCGTCTGGATTCACAGAAGCGCTGGAGTCGACCTCTGATTCCCAGGCTATAGTATGAGTAAACAGCTCTGCAGACTCAACCATCTGTTCTACCTCATACTCAGACGGGCAGCTGGAGATTTGGGAGCTGTGAGGAAGCAAGTGCGATTTGGGTGACACCTTTGAGGACTGGAGTATTTGTGATGTTGAAGTTGATGTGGAGGAGAGCCCACTTAAAGGAGCACTTGATATCCGTTGAAGCACCTGCTGTTTTTGTGCCTCATCTGGAATTTGTAGCGATTGGCGTGGCCGTAAGAAAGGGATCTTATCACATTGTCCGCTAAAAGAAGTAGACATTTTAGTTTGGCTGGAAGATGGTCTTTCTTCTGCACCTACCCCACGGACACAACCTTTTTTCCCCTTCCCAACACGCCTATTCCCCTTTCCACCAGCAGCAGGCCTTTTTCCACTCATTTTGGTGGTTAACTAATTCACAACTCTGGAGTTGTTTGCACAAAAAAACAATGGATGGTAACCGAGCAGAGCTGAGTGGCCAAACTGTGGTATTAGGCCAAAACTATTGGCTGGGTTAGATGCAGAAAAAAATTATTTTTAATTTGCAACCTGATGGAGGTCAGTATAGATGGACTAATAGACCAAGTCCCACACACCGCTAGAAGCCCAAATATTTTTTCAGAGCTAGATGCAGAAAATTTTTTTATTCAATTTGCAACCTGATGGAGGTCAGTATAGATGGACTAATAGACCAAGTCCCACACACTGCTAGAAGCCCAAATATTTTTTCAGAGCTAGATGCAGAAAAAAATTATTTTTAATTTGCAACCTGATGGAGGTCAGTATAGATGGACTAATAGACCAAGTCCCACACACTGCTAGAAGCCCAAATATTTTTTCAGAGCTAGATGCAGAAAAAAATTATTTTTAATTTGCAACCTGATGGAGGTCAGTATAGATGGACTAATAGAACAAGTCCCACACGCTGCTAGAAGCCCAAATATTTTTTCAGAGATAAATGAAGAAAAAAATTATTTTTAATTTGCAACCTGATGGAGGTCAGTATAGATGGACTAATAGACCAAGTCCCACACACTGCTAGAAGCCCAAATATTTTTTCAGAGCTAGATGCAGAAAAAAATTATTTTTAATTTGCAACCTGATGGAGGTCAGTATAGATGGACTAATAGACCAAGTCCCACACACTGCTAGAAGCCCAAATATTTTTTCAGAGCTAGATGCAGAAAAAAATTATATTCAGTTTGCAACCTGATGGAGGTCAGTATAGATGGACTAATAGAATGATGCTATGCCCAAAAGATTTTACTTCACTAGGTGCAGTAAAAAAATTGGTATTCTATACACAGGTGGTATATCTTGCAACACAGATAGGCTACTCCACTGACTAACACACTCTGCAATAGGCCAAAAAGGATTAGCTTTGCTAGATTCAGCCAAATGCTGTGAAAAAAACTTGCACAGCACTGGCACAGACCTGCCTGGCAAAAACTGATAGGAACTGATGTAACCTAGTCCTGAAAAGGACTCCAATTACAATTAGTCTTTACTCCCACAATCTATCTATTTAAGAGCACAGACCTGCCTGATAAAAGTCGTAGGAAATGCTGTAACCTAGTCCTTAAAAGGACTGCAATCACAACTATTCCCTACTCCCAAGCTATCTGTATATTTGTGCGAAAATTGGCTTGAAATTAACAAGGTATAGCGCACACAGCAACAGCGGTGCCGTCTAACACGCAGCTGCAGCAGTGAGAAAATGGTGGCGACGGGGAAAATGGCTTGGTCTTATAGGGCAAGGACATGTGACATACACTGCCAATCACACATGCCCTTGCTTGTGTGAAAAAAAGCACTTCGCTCCGTGTGTGCGCTGCTGATAGGCTGACAGATTGCACCTCCCCACTGCAAATGCGGGAAAGAGAAAAAAAAATGGAGATCTTCATTGTTCCTGCAGAGATCCATCCCCTGCCCCTCCCCCCACCCCGCTGTACACTCAAACTGCGTATTAACATTAATTTTCATCATTACTGAGAAAAAATCCAGTTATGATTTTGGTGCACGAACAGTTATCGAACATAACCTCGAACAGCCGAATTTTTCTCAAATTGTTCGTGTTCGCCGACCGGCTCGAACACCGCCCAAAACAGCTCGAATTTGAGATTGGCGAACAGTTCGAGTAGAACAACGCTCATCTCTACTGAACACCTCCACATATTCTTGAACCACCCGGTGTGCACCCTGTTTCTGATGGGCAGGAGTGGTGTCTGTCCCAACATGGAGCTGTTGACACCAATCCTCCACCTGGGTTGCAGGGTCGTTATCCTCCACTTCGTCTGGTGAAGTTAAGAACTCCGCCTTGTGAATGCAGTTGTTATTTACAGCATGTAATTTGGCAACAGTGGCATAACGTGGAAATCTGACCTCACCTTTCCCACAGTTGAGAAGATAGACGGACACCCTCCCATCTACCACTCCTCTGGCGGTTAACAGCGTGGGTCTGTGCTCGGAGCAAAGGGGTTCTACTACCGCCTGGTAGCTCTGTCCTCTAAGACCTATGGCAGCGCTACACCAGATAAGCATTTCACTCATTGGGGGGATCACAATGGGTATGGGGTCCGTCACCCGCACATTACCAATTTCACCATCTGTTAACCTTACTTGCTGTTGGTACATGAGGACTCGGATCTCCTTCTGCAGCGCCCTCCTCTGTCCTGGTCTGGCAGTGTCAGCTATCTGTTGGAGCAAGAGCACAACTTCTCCCAAACAGTTACCAACAATGTTAATGCCTAGTACCATATACGGATTGGTATCATCAGGATTAGTCTCTACTACAATTAGTCCCTGGTCCTTCAGCTCCACTCTTCCCACTTTTACTGTCACATTCTTAACCCCGATTAGATTAAGGGGGAGTCCGTTTGAGGCATAAACAGAAAGGTTTGGAGCTGGTGGACGTAGGTCTTCCATGGACCAAAACCTCTTGTAGAGGACGTCAGGCATTATGGTTACCTGAGATCCTGTGTCCAGCAGAGCGTGCGTCGGCATGCCGTTCAGCACAATGGACAGGAAAGGTCTTCCTCCGACTAACCTGTTTTACCAGTCTGATGGGCCTGGGAAGTTTACTCCAGGGTGTCGGCCCTCGGCCCCAGGGTTTTGTCGTTTAAAGGACAATTCTGGGCTGTGTGTCCGGTCTTGCGGCAGCGGTAGCAGGTAGTGTCCTTCTGTGGACGGCGCTGGTCACTGATCCTCGTAGAAGGTGGTGTTGTCCTCCTCCTCCTTCGCATCCAGGGGAGATCCTCAGGGCTATCGGCTAACAGGATTTTCCTTCCTTCCTCAGCCTCCTTCCGCAGCTGCAGAGCATTCAGCACAGTGGTCAGGGTTTTGCTCAACTGACGCACTTCAGAGCGCAGACTGTCCAGCTCTCTAGGGGACGTTGCTGGAACCTTGGCTTTAGCAGCCACTGGGGAAAAAGTGGGTGTAGCAGGCACTGGGTAGCCCCACCCTGGTAACATTGGATGGCATTTGTTTCCAGGGGCTGCAGTCCTTTTTATAGCCATGTCCTTAAGATTGTCAAAGGTGGCATCTGGATGATCCAAGGACCACCAACGCACAGTCCTGCTCTCCTCTGGAGACCTCAGTCCCCAGACAAACTGTTCCTTCAGCATTTTGTTTTCATTTTCGATGCTGGTCAGACTAACCTGTTTCAGAGCCCGCAGGGCCCCTTGTAGACGCCATGCATAGTCCCGAATATTGTCCTCCGGCTGTTGAGAACAGTTGTAGAACCTCATCTGGAGGTCGGCCTCCGTATGATCCTCAAAAACAGTCTGCGGACACTGACTCCTGGTCTGTGGCTGACCAGGTTTCCACTTCCCGTTCCGCAGCACCAGTCAGTTGTCCTAATACAACAGCGGCTCATGCCTTGCCTGTCATAGAGTACATGTCCAAGATACTGCATATCTTCCGTTTGAATCCAGACAGGGTATCTGGTTTGCCTTTGTACTGGGGGAGCCACTTTGCGCCAGGAATGTACGGTAAAGTTATGGGAATGACAGGAGTTACAGGCGCTGCTGGTGAAGCGTCCGCCTCGGCCTGCCCGGAGTCGGGCGCGGGTTGAACATCATGGCATTCTGGCATTATGCTGTTCGTCAGACATTCTGGTGCCCCCCTAGCAAACCTACCTTCTTTTGTTTTCTTCCGGTAGGCCGCAGCTCCACAGGTGACGGTCTCCTTCAGGACCTTGCGTCGCTTGCATCCTACATCAGAGCATTCAGCGACACTCCTTCCAGGACCTGGCGCTTCTCGGTTTGACGTTGAAGTGTGGGGCGTGTCCGGGGCTTCGCGCGCTTTTGCAGGTACGCCCCTCAGTTTCCCGCGGTTACGCCCTTCTTCATAACACTCCGTCGTTGCAGCGGGCACGCGATCCTGTTTGTGACGCCAGGAAAGATGACCAGCCCAGGGGATGGGGATGACTCGGTACCCGGGCCTTTGACTGGCCTTGGGGATGTCGCGGTGGTCGGCTCCCGGGCCTGTACCCTGTGGTCAGCTTTTAAAAGGGGATTGTTTGTTAAGTTTATGAAAGTTCGTGACGCCACCTGTGGTTTCTGGTGAGAATCACCAGCGCTGCGGCAGTCCACTGAGGCCGGTGATAAGGCAGCTTGATGGTATAGCTCCCCACAGGTGTAGCTAGGCCTGAGGGCAGCATACGGAGAAGGGGATGCAGGACAAGCGAGACCCAGCCGGGTCAGAGCAAGAACAGGGTCAGACACGATAGTCACTTCAGTACCTTTTACTGATGGAAATTCAGGCACGTCCCGGAGCACTGTAGGGTGAAGGGTGCATATCAGGATCCTCCCCAATGAGCGGGTGTAGGGCCTCCTGTTTCTTGCCTCTGCGTAGTAAGTTTCTGACCTGCCTGAAGCTAGGCCTAACTTTATCTCTGTCCTGCACTGCCTGACGTTGTGGTAGGGCCTTCTCTTGGAGTGCACGCTCCCAGCTTACGGGGCCTATGTGTCTCCTGGCTCTGCTACGTATCAGCTCTCTGGTGAACCTGGGACTTGTAGTTCTCCAGGTATTCCAGTTATGCCTTACTGAGTCGTAGAGATCCCGGTAAGCTCAGGCAAGGTGTCCGGTATATGCTTCGGGGTGAGCTGGGTAAGCTCCTCTGCCCCCACTGCAACTCACTTTCCACTCGCCTTTGGCCACGCTCGGGCCCTCACCAGGCTACTCACACTAACGGTAGCTTGCCGCACTTCACCGATCTTATGGCGCCGGCACACCTAAAGCTCACTATTCTGAGATAGAACTGAGTCTTAGTCTGGATGAGCTCCACTGCAGGCTAGCAACTGCAGAAGCTGGAGCTACTCTGTCCTCTGAGGTAACTCTTCTCAGTTGTACTGGACTAGACTGAACTGCTTAGCTCCACCTTCCCTATTTATATCCCTAACGGGCTCCCTCTGCTGGTCTGAGGTGGAAGGTGGAGATGTGTGAATGTTTATGGGGGCCTCTTGTGGAGGATTCCATCAATGCACTCTTCTAGGATCTGTGGTACCAAGCGCAGCTAGGCGTCACACTGTGATCAGTTGACCAGAGCAGATTTAGCTTTTCTGATCCATGGTGATTAACTGGTAATCCCAAGGAACGTCCAACAGCAATGCCCAGCTTTACTAATGCTCATGTGCTTCAATGGACATAAATCTCTAAAGCCATTTGTAGTATTTGGTATCAATGCTCCCCAGGATACTGGAAACTGTTATAGCACCAGGAGAGACAATCGACCCCATAATATATTATTGGCCAAAGTTTTCGAATAAAATGATCAACGCTTTTAGAAATGGTATTGGATTTACATTTGGCCATACATTAAATTCTATGGTATTTTCATTAATCCATTTTTTCTTCTCCTATTGCTTCATTAAATGAACGAGGAACTAACTCAGTAAATTAGCACAGTTAAAACCTTGATAGCAGAACATGGTTGCATACATCTCCAGCAACATGACAAGTCTACAGCTCTTCAAGAGGTTCTTGACTTTGAACAATCCCTATTTTATTAGATGGTTCCTGATCAGCTGTTATTACATTGAAATCTGCCAGTAGGTATTCAATCTCTCTGCCTCACCACCACAGGTTAAATGAAGCATTACACAGTGCCCATTCACATCAATAGTTTTTGTATAATGCAGCAAAGGACGAGAACTCCAGAGCTTTAATACCCACCATGAATCCATTCATATCTGTCTCATTCGGCAACCACCCCAATTCCTTTGCTCCCAGCTAAATACTGTTGCACCCTCCTTGACTATACAGTAAGTACAGTATCCTACCTGCATCAGAGATTCGTGGGGCCTTTCCAGGTCCACCAGGTGGAGATTTCCAATGACAGGCAGAGGCATAGGTCCAGGGGGCATTTTTGCTGTGCGCTTCCTAATTCCATTTATCCAATAGATGAATAATGAAATGAAAATTGAAAAGTATACCAACACATCAGCTCTAGCTAAAAAGTAGGTAATAAAAGCCATAGCGAAGTCTGTTCTAATTGTGCTGCTGTCCTTATATTTATACACATGGGCTTTTTTTTCCTACATGCGTTAATCTTTACAAATAACCCATAATAAACTGATTGGCCAATTGCTATTTACCTTGGCCAGACAATCTTGGTTTAGATTGCACAATTTTGTTGTTACATTCATAGTATTATGCATTCCTTCCAAATAAATGTTGGCCAAGGTGTATTATAACGTGATATCATACAATAGTATAAAGGAATATGATTTGCAATTTTATATCTTATCTGTTCTGCAGCTGTATCACTGCTATGGTGTAAAGTTCACACTGTAAGGCAGCGCTAGTCATCATGCTGGGGGCCACTCGCTGCAGCAGGTCAATTAAAGCACACCAGACACGTTTTCCAGTATTTCACAATCCAGCAGTTTATTACACTTTACTACTGCTTATCACCGAGTCCAACTCAGTGGCTCGCTGACATACACATATAATGTCTAGGAGCCTTTCAAGTGGCAGACAGGCCCACTTGGCTCCAGTTACAGCCTCCAGCAAAGTCACTTATAGCAACGTCCATATAATGCAGTGTTTTACCTTTGCCGGGTTTTAGCTGCTTCAGTCAGTTTTGTTCTGCCACCACTGTGGCTTTACGGCTTCCCAGATGGGGGACTCCAGCCCTTGTTCCTTCAAAGGCTACTGGCATGTTGTCTCACCTAACATCCAGCCTCTGCCTTCCAGGACTCTTGCCTTCCAAGCCTCTGGCCCTCCAAGGTTACTGGTATCGCTTACACATTAGGATCCAGCCTCTGCCTTTCAGGCTTTGCTAGGCCTCACTAGGCCTCTCCAGGCCTCTCCAGGCTAATGGTGTCCCACACGGGAACAGGCCTCATGCCTTACACACCCTGTCTCAAAACTACCAGGGTTTATATATCCTGTAGTGTACACCCAGGACCTGTGCTGATGTCACAGTCATGTGATCAGACCTATTGTGTGTACAGGACCTGTGCGATGTCACAGTCATGTGACTAGTCACCTGGGAGAGGTACATGGTCGGCCAAAACGCACCCTGGACCATAACAGTAATGCTGCAAGCCGCTGCATTACAACACACACTAATGTTTGGGGACACAAATGAATCTATTTGCAGTTATATCAGGAAGACCTTTATGTCCATTATGCTCTTTTGCATTAGATTTTATATATTAAAGGTTTTAATAAATTACAAATATAATCAGATGAACAGAATTTGGTGGGCAAGAGTTTGAAAAGATTTCTCATTTTTGGACATGTCTGACAATAAAATGCTCAGGTACTCATTGCCCGGGTCGAGCAAATTTTTTCGGCGGCTCCCTCTGGTGGTCTGCAGAGGGCCTAAAAATTGCCCAAATTGATGGGAACAGTGCTAAAATGACATGGGAACAGCATGGGGAAGACCACTGGAAGCATTTCTGACTCCCAGGTCACTGTTGTCAACAATGTTGTCAGTAGTATCACGCCACCTTTACGGACTCACAATAAAACATACAAAAACGAAACCAAATGCATTTTCCTGGGAAACATGTTAAGGAACATCCTTTCCAGGGTAATGACTTGTGTGGCACACCAGGGGTCCGGTTGCCACAGTGGCATTGCCTCCCTCACCCAAGGTGATGCTGACGCGCCCCCTGGGCCATATTCTTTAGGGGAATACCCGGAGCCGGATCAGATGGGGGTTGTAGTCTCCGAGTGGCTGTGACCCGGTCCGTGCCCAGGGTGTCAAGCTCAGTGTGCGGCAGTCCTTACTGATGTTACTAAAGTTCTTTATGTCGACTACGCCACCCGTTGAATTGCGGTCACTACGGCCGCCGCTGCAGCAGGGTCCGCTGAGGCTGATGGTGTTTGTGCAGCTTAGGTAGTATAACCCCCAACGGGAGGGGTATAGCCTCAGGGGGTCAGGTGCAGAGGATGGTGGTTGTGGAAGTGCAGGGATGATGGTAATGAGAGTCAGAGTCGGGTTGTGCAGTTCAGGGTTCTTTACTTACTGCAGATGTTCCGGTCACTCCGGCCTTGAGTGACCACCCGAGCCGTGCTGTGTCCACCAGGTCCTGGACTCGGCCAACCCCCAAGTAGTTCTGGAGCGTGGTTCTGAGCTCCCTTTCTGTCCTGTCCTCGTCTCTGGCCTTCCCCACCAGGGATCCACCTATGTCCGGCTCCCTCGGGCCTCTTGTTGGCGAACCCTTGCCTCTGGGTTCCCTGACCCTATGCGTGGTCTGCCTTCCGGGTGGATATGGTGGGTGGCCGTGGCAGATGCTGCCCACGGCCTCCGGTCTCTGGCTGAGGTATGCTGTAGCCCCCACCAGTTTGGGATCCGGTACCCTGTTGCCAACTCTTCACCCTGTGGTTGTATTTGTGGTCTCAGAGTTCCTTCTTTCTCCCCCTCTGGGTCTTTCTTGCTCTCCTCTCTCACTCTTGGGCTGGGGCTGCTCTGCTCTTCTGCTCTCTTCCACTGCTCTGCAAAGACTTACTTCTCACAGACTGACTGACTGACTGTGGCTGACTGACCCTGATCTTAGATGGTGCCCACCTTATATACTCCCTCTATGTGTGAGCTCAGGTGACCAGCACCCAATGAGCTCCTAGCTTTACCCAGGCTGCTCCCCCTATCTGCCCCTACACTACTGGGATGTACCACCCCCCTCCCACTCCAGCCAAGGACAGACTCGGTCGTACCTGCACATTTCTAAGTGGGAGTACCTTTGGTCTGCCCTCCGGAAATGGGATGTATGTAGTGCATGCAGCTGACTGAGCTCAGTTCCACACTCCATCCTTACCCGGGAGTGGAATACCACACCTCTGGCTTGAGGTGCAATACCCCTGTAGCAGCCGAATCCTCAGGGTGCTACATTCCCCCCTGGTAAATCACAGCACGTCCTCGGGCTGTAAGATATAAAAAACACCAAAACATACAATTTTTTTGCATAAACATAAACATATAAAACATCATATAAAACTTTTCATAAAAACTTTCTTGTCTTCTGGTACCTCCGGTCACGGTGCAACTTGTGACCGGGTAAAGTGCTACAGTCTCTTAAAGAAAATGGTTTCCTATAAAACCGATAGGGGGCGCTTTAGGAAGCGCAACTATATACAAAGGGAAGGTATGGCCGCTCTCAGTCCTCGGCCAGGTATTAGGAAAGGGATGACCGCTCTCAGTCCTCGGTCAGTGGGGTTAAGGGACACACGGGTTAACAGTTCAGTTCTCTGGTCCCAACGGGG
Organism: Phyllobates terribilis; assembly: GCF_046119375.1. Taxonomy (NCBI): domain Eukaryota; kingdom Metazoa; phylum Chordata; class Amphibia; order Anura; family Dendrobatidae; genus Phyllobates; species Phyllobates terribilis. The sequence continues at coordinate 342,552,560 of NW_027362769.1, read as the reverse complement.
ACTATATTAGCAGCAACAGTTCACTGTGCCCCGACGGGCAACTATATACAGCTTCTACTCTGCTGTACTCAACGACGACGTCCTCCTGCTCTTTCTTTGTGATTAACTTTAGCTTCAGACCCGTCCGGGTCCTCTTGCTCCTCCTCACACCGCAGCTCCTCCTCCGTCAGGCGATGCACATGGAGGGCGTAGGGTCCTTTGGCACACTTGTGCCGGGTGAAGGTGACCTCGTCCCCTATATAAAGGTCACGTCCTCTGTGTCCCTCCGGTAGGTGGGACTCAACGTCTCTTCTTGTCACGAAGACGTCGCCTGGGGTGCGGTGATCTCGGATGAAGCCCCACCCGTGCTGCATATTAAACTTGATCACAGTCCCGGTGGAAGGGGGACCATGAGCTGCACGGGGACTCCTCCTGGCCCGGCTCTTCTGCTCCGCGCTCCTTATTTGGGCTTGTTGTTCCCGGACCCGCCTCTCTCTCCGCTCCCTCTCAAAGACCTCGAGCTGCTGGCGGCAGCACTCTGCACGCTCCGCTGCGGCTGCCCGAGTCTCCTGAGTGAACCCCATGAGATCTTCTCCGGTGGGGTCCCACTCAAACTGTGCCTCCTCTAGCGGGGGCGAGGTCCTTTTTACGGGCTTTGGAACCGGAATCAGGGGTTCGTCTAGGGGTCTCTCTTTCCGGAGTCGGGGATGGTGAAACTCCGGTGGCCATATGAAGGGCTGCCCTTCCGGGCACGTATGTTGGGCGAACAGATCTTCTCCCAGATGCGGCACTCTTGGTTTTATGGGCGCGGTGGTGGTGGCGCCCGGGTTGCCCAGGCCTTGCGGCCAGGCCTGGGGCACCTGGAAAGTGAAGGGCACCGTAAGGACGGCGGCGCCCTGGGCTACTTGGCCCTGCGACCAGGCCGGTGGCTCCGCGGAGGTAGGGGGCGCTGTTGGTATTGCGGCGCCCGGGGGTACTAGGCCTTGCGACCAGGCTGGTGGTACTTCCTGCTTGGTCACGCTCGGGGTCGAGGCGTGTGACGTCACAGGGGTCGCGGCTGCGGCTTCCGGTTGAGGCCTAGTCTGTGGCGGTGACGTTGCGGTTACGGGCACGGCAGGGGGTACTTCGGGCTCTGCGACGGGGAGCTGGGGCAGGTACGTGGTTTCCCGGTTTGGGGTAGAGACGTCCCCTTTACCTGCCTCCACCAGTTTGGCTCCCTTCTCGGCGCCGTCTCCGGCCTTCAGTCCTCCTGCGCCATCCTCAGAGGCGGTCTGTCTCCTCGTCTCGGGTGGCGTGCTCCGCTGACGGGTTCTTGTCTGCTGGGCCATCTCTCGGCTCCACTCCGCTAACGTCTCTCGCTGCACCCGGGCCATCCTCCGTGCGAGGCCCTCCAGCGAAGTCTGTGCACACTCCCGATTTCGGGGGAGCTGTGCCAGGACCTCCACTAAGCCTAGTGGGGTCGTTGCTTCTAGCAGGCTCCTGACCAACGGGTCGGTGCTGCTCTGCTCTCCTCCCGCTGTCTCCAGCCGGCCTTCTGGAATGGCGACCGGCAACAGGCTCCTGACCACTGGGTCGGTGCTGCCTGGAGTGGCGGCCCGCATCAGGCTCCTGACCACTGGGTCGGTGCTGCCTGGCTCTCCCTCCATCTCCGGGTGTGTTCTCTCTGGACTCTCTTCCAGACGTCTTGTCTCCGGGTGCGCTCTCTCCAGACTGCTCCAGTCGACACCCATCTTTGCTCTCTTGTTCTCAGTCCTCCCACTCCGAGGGCGGTCCCGGGGCCACTTGGTGATTGTCAGCTTCAGGGGCAGTTCTTTCACGCTGACAGACACCTCTAGCATCACAGTCTCTGTTGGTGGGGGCGGTTTCCACTTTTGGCGCCATGTTCGGTCCTGGCCCACGATGGGAGGCGGCCTCTTGCCACCCTCTGGCACGCCCATAATGGCGTCCGCTCTTCCAAGGCGGGAAACCTTTGGAAATGGCGGGAATCGTCTCCCAGTGGCGGGAAACTCTGCAGATGGCGGGAGAAAGCTGTTAATGGCGGACAACCGGCGGGAATCGATCTGTGATGGAGTCCGATGGCGGGGACCCTCCGGAACCGGCAGGAGACTTCTTTTTGAGGTAAACTTGTTCTTTTCTTCAGGCACGCAGTACCCGGGTGTTGCGGTCACGTTATCCTGCCGACTACGCCAAAGTTGACGCGCCCCCTGGGCCATATTCTTTAGGGGAATACCCGGAGCCGGATCAGATGGGGGTTGTAGTCTCCGAGTGGCTGTGACCCGGTCCGTGCCCAGGGTGTCAAGCTCAGTGTGCGGCAGTCCTTACTGATGTTACTAAAGTTCTTTATGTCGACTACGCCACCCGTTGAATTGCGGTCACTACGGCCGCCGCTGCAGCAGGGTCCGCTGAGGCTGATGGTGTTTGTGCAGCTTAGGTAGTATAACCCCCAACGGGAGGGGTATAGCCTCAGGGGGTCAGGTGCAGAGGATGGTGGTTGTGGAAGTGCAGGGATGATGGTAATGAGAGTCAGAGTCGGGTTGTGCAGTTCAGGGTTCTTTACTTACTGCAGATGTTCCGGTCACTCCGGCCTTGAGTGACCACCCGAGCCGTGCTGCGTCCACCAGGTCCTGGACTCGGCCAACCCCCAAGTAGTTCTGGAGCGTGGTTCTGAGCTCCCTTTCTGTTCTGTCCTCGTCTCTGGCCTTCCCCACCAGGGATCCACCTATGTCCGGCTCCCTCGGGCCTCTTGTTGGCGAACCCTTGCCTCTGGGTTCCCTGACCCTATGCGTGGTCTGCCTTCCGGGTGGATATGGTGGGTGGCCGTGGCAGATGCTGCCCACGGCCTCCGGTCTCTGGCTGAGGTATGCTGTAGCCCCCACCAGTTTGGGATCCGGTACCCTGTTGCCAACTCTTCACCCTGTGGTTGTATTTGGGGTCTCAGAGTTCCTTCTTTCTCCCCCTCTGGGTCTTTCTTGCTCTCCTCTCTCACTCTTGGGCTGGGGCTGCTCTGCTCTTCTGCTCTCTTCCACTGCTCTGCAAAGACTTACTTCTCACAGACTGACTGACTGACTGTGGCTGACTGACCCTGATCTTAGATGGTGCCCACCTTATATACTCCCTCTATGTGTGAGCTCAGGTGACCAGCACCCAATGAGCTCCTAGCTTTACCCAGGCTGCTCCCCCTATCTGCCCCTACACTACTGGGATGTACCACCCCCCTCCCACTCCAGCCAAGGACAGACTCGGTCGTACCTGCACATTTCTAAGTGGAAGTACCGTTGGTCTGCCCTCCGGAAATGGGATGTATGTAGTGCATGCAGCTGACTGAGCTCAGTTCCACACTCCATCCTTACCCGGGAGTGGAATACCACACCTCTGGCTTGAGGTGCAATACCCCTGTAGCAGCCGAATCCTCAGGGTGCTACAATGCCATGCCTAGAAGCAAGCAGGGGTCCCCTAATCAGGTTTTACTAAGCATGCAACACTTTCCTGGCTCCAGACCAGCAAGGGGAGTTCCTCCCCTTGGCAACTGGGATCTGGGGGTGGGGTTAGTTAGTCTTAGTGTCAGGAGTTGAGTTTAGGACGTCGAGGAGACAAGAGCTAGGGACTAGAGCTGAGGTAGCTCGTCCTAGCTAGAGAAACACAGAGGACCGGACACCGGAGTCCGAGGCTGTGGGGCACGGAAGGCCCAGCAGCGGATACCATAGGGCTGGAGATTGAAAGTCTCCTGGCCCCATCAGACGCCCGGAGACTCAGCAGCACAGAGGGACCAGCACGGCTAAGTGGGAGCAATGCATGAGTAAGGCCCGAGCTGCTAGCCATACGGGTGAGCACAGAACGTTACACTCAGGGACATGGGCTATAGAACAGCTACAGGCAGCAAAGCCAAAGAGTATAGTGAGAAGGGGAGGCCTATAACTTCACCTGGCAAGGAGGACTCTATGGTTGCTTCCAGGCTGACCCGACTCTTACCTCTAGCCAGTACCCCATTCCAGGCTTGCCTAATTGTCATCAGTAAAGACCCTGGGACTGCACTATACTGACTCTGTGGTTAATACTGCACTATGACACCCTGCACAACCACCAACATCCACACCCTGCCCTGAAGCTAACTCTTCCTGTGGGGAGTCATAACGTCCTTGCTGCAATACCACCAGCTTCATAGGACTGTTCCGCAGCGGTGGCCCTCCCCCCTTAGCCGCATTCCACAGGTGGCGTAGTCGGACTCTTTAATAAAACCTATACATATAATTTCCCTTTGATTGACCGCCCTGGGTCACGGACCGGGTCACCGCCACTGTCACTACAACCCCCAGCATCTACCGGCCCGGTACCGGGTACCCCACGGCCCAAGGGGTGCGTCACTTGTATATAAGGCAAAATAAATAACCAAAAATAAAAATGCTCCTCCACACCTTGGGCTATGTTCACACGTACTGTCTTTGAAGCATTTTTGCACTTTTGCATTGCTTTCAACTAAGACAAATGCATTCACTGGGAAATGTCATTTTAACATTTTACAACCTTATCTGGCAATGTGGTGTGTGAAACATCATCAGACACATCCTGTTTAATTTATGAAGGAGGGATTGTGAAAGTCACAAACACTATTTTTATAGCCTTACTATTCTTAAAGGGCCAGCAGTCGGCTATGCTTTGTTGTTCCCATTATTAAAGAGTGGGTCTCCTATACTGTTATTGCAGTTATTGCAAAAACCCCATTAACAATTTAAAGACACATAGAGATGGGCCACAGTAACGACATGTTCCCATTAGAAAGGAGACTGTCTGCTATACAGTTATCGGGTATGCAGTGAGTCCAACGGCTGCCAAAATGTAGGAAAAACCCCACTAACAATTTAAACACAAATAGAGATGGGCCACAGTAAGGAAATATTCCTATTAGAAAGGAAAGGGTCTGCTATACAGTTACAGAGTATGCAGTGAGTCCAACAGCTGCCAAAATTTAGGAAAAATTCCACTAACAATTTAAACAGACATAGAGCTGGGCCACAGTAACGAGTACGACATGGTCCCATTAAAAAGGAGTCTCCCATACTGTTTGCCTATGGAGTGAATGCAACAGCTGCTAAAAATTTGGAGGAACTCCAATGTCCCTTGCAAAAGACATAGAGGTCAGAGACTTGGAGGGCCTCCTGAAAACAATGTTCTCATTATTAGGAAGTTGGTCTCCCATACTGTTTGCCTATGCAGTGAATGCAACGGCTGCCCAAAATTTGGAGGAACTCCAATGCCCCTTGCAAGAGACATAGAGGTCGGAGACTCGGAGGGCCTGCTGAAAACAATGTTCCCATTATTAGGAAATGTGCCTCCCATACTGTTTGCCTATGCAGGGAATGCAATGGCTGCCAAAAATTTGGAGGAATTACAATGTCCCTTGCAAGAGACATAGATGTGGAAGATATGGTGGTGATTTGGAGGAGGATGTGGAGGATGAGGAGAAGGAGGAGGACAAGAGCAAATAGACAAAATCAGGAAGCATATACCCATGGTGGGTGTAAAAACAGAGGTGCATGGGAATAGAGTTAGACCTCCCAAAAAAAACACTGTATTTGAGTTTATGTTACGCTGCTATTATTTGATGGTGTTGAGAAGTCTGGTCCAATCCAGCCCTTATTCATTTTTATAAGAGTCAGCCTGTCAGCATTCTCAGTTGACAGGCGGATGTACCTATCGGTTATAATTCCATCGGCGGCAGTAAAAACCCGCTCTGACAAAATGCTAGCAGTAGGGCAGGCCAGGACCTCAAAGGCGTAGAGAGCCAGTTCATGCCACGTGTCCAGCTTGGATACCAAATAATTATAAGGCACAAAGGAATCATGGAGAATGTTGGTATGGTCGACAAGGTACTCCCTCATCATCTTCTGAAACTTTTCCCTCCTTGGAAGAGTACCCCACTCCTCAGGGCCTGTGCGATGGGAGGGTCTGAGAAAACTGTCCCAGAACTTTGACAGTGTTCCCCTGCCTCTGCTAGATTGCATTTGTGTCTCTCTCGCCTGTACTCCTTGGTATTCCAATGAACTGTGACCTGTGCCGCCAGCTTTTTCATATGGGAATTTTTTTAATAATTCCGCAACAAGGACCTTCTCATACTGAACCATTTTGTTAGGCCTGTCCTGCAAGGGAATAATAGACAGAAAGTTCTACTTGTAGCGCTGGTCTAGAAATGTCACCAACCAGTAATAACTGTCACCCAAAATTTGGACAACGCAAGGGTCACGGGAAAGGCAGCGTAACATAAACTCAGCCATGTGCGCCAGACTGCTAACAGGCAAGACTTCCGTGTCCTCGCCTAGAGGATGACTGACCATGCTCTTCTCCTCATCCTCCACCTCCTACTCCCTGTCCTCAGGCCATGCTGAACAGACGGTATGACAGTTGTGCAGGTAGTGCCGTCTATAGCGCAGGAGACTAGCTCCTGTTCTTCCTCCACCTCCTCCTCATTGTCACCCAATCCACATTGGGATGAGATGAGGCTGGGCTGTGTGGAATCACCCAGTATGGTTCCTTGCTCCATCTCATCATGCTCCGCCTGCAATGCTTCCTCTTTAAGCGCTTTCCGACCAGGTCATTAATAGTACTCACCAGGTCGGAAAGGCAGGTTCAGCGGGGGCTCCGGCGCTGAGCCCGCACTGAACTGGGCACATGTCAGCTGAATATTACAGCTGATATGTGCCTGCAACAGCCGCAGGTGGAATCACGATCCACCCACCGCTGTTCACATGTTAAATGCCGCTGTCAATCTCTGACAGCGGCACTTAACTCGCGCTTCCGGGAAGCGCGTCCTAAGCCCCGCCCATCGGTGACCCCGTCACGTGATCGCGGGTCATCGATGGGTGGGCATGACAACCCAGGGTCTGCAGCAGGTTGTCATGTCTCAATTGCTATGAGCGCCACCTAGTGGTTGGCGCTCATAGCAAGTGAGCATTTCTGCTGCATACAAGAAATCTGCTCATTGCCTGTATGCAGTAGAAGCAATCAGACAACTGCTGCTTCTAGTCTCCTATGGAGACTATTGAAGCATGCAGTAAGTGTAAAAAAATGTTTTTAAAAATATTTAAAAAATATTGTTATCATGAACAAAACCGATTATGTCAGTGAGATAAAACGCCAGTTGGGTGACACCACTACTTACCGTCCGCTGCCATGTGACCCTACATCACATTTAACCACATTAATTCAAACAACCGTGGAGAATTATCAGAAGGCGGGAGTTATTGACTCCAAGACTAGCACATTTTTGATAAAAAAATTTCCCATTACTCCAGTTTTCTATATCCTGCCCAAAATACACAAGAATCTTCAACATCCCCCGGGCAGGCCTATAGTAGCTTCAACGGACTCATTACTCTCCCCCCTCTCAATTTTCTTAGAGAAAGTCCTCACACCGTTAACCCAACACAGTCCGTCTTACCTTCTTGACAAAGGGGCTTTCCTACAGAGCCTACGCGACACAGGACAGGTTCCATCCAACGCAATACTGGTATCTCTGGACGTTAAAGACCTTTACACCTCAATACCACATGAACATGGAATCACTGCGGTCCAACGGTTACTAGAATCCTCTCACACCGATTGCAGGGTTTCCAGTCTTTGCCTTGACCTTCTACGCATAGTTCTCACGGAGAACTTCTTTTTATTTCAAGATACCTATTACCTCCAAGTTAGGGGGACCACAATGGGGTCCAATGTGGCCCCCCATATGCAAATTGCTAAATGGCTGCTTTCGAACAAGATGTCATCTATCCCCATGCTTTATTTCAACAATTTTCTATCATCTGGAAAAGGTATATAGATGACATCTTTTGCATATGGGTGGGCCCACAAGACTCCCTCATGACATTTTTTTCGGACATCAATACAGCCTGGCCCAATCTCAACTTCACATTGACCCATGATCCGGACCATATGAGCTTCCTGGACACTAAAGTCATGAAAGACCAATATGGCAACCTCACTACTGATTTGTTCTCTAAATCCACTGATCGCAACAGCTTATTGCACTTCACTAGCAATCATCCCATGGCTATGAAACGCTCTATCCCCCAGTCTCAATTCAAAAGGGTTGAAAGAATTGTCACTGATGAAAATCTCAGACAGACAAGACTACAGGAGATGCAGGATAAATTTATCCAAAGGGGATATCCTACATCCATTTGGGACTCTAAACATCAAAAACCTAGGCGTCCCAATCCGCCTATGAGAGATCGTATCCCCTTTGTACATACTTATCACCCATATGCATACATGATCCATAAAGCTATCAGAAGACACTGGGGTATTTTGAGCACAGGCTATCCAGACATCCCCTCTTTTCAGACACCATTTTTACCGTGTTTCAAACGATCCTCAAATCTGAGAGATAGCCTGATACGGGCAGACATAGGGAGCCAATGCTCAGGTCCAAGACAGAGGTTTCTCCAAAACCCCAGAAATGGTACTTTTCCCTGTCTACAATGTAGACAATGTAACAACGTATTACGCGGCGATACTGTTCACCACCCATTATCTGGGAAGCGGTATAAGGTCAAGGACTACTTCACATGTGACACGTCATTCGTGGTCTATCTAATTAAATGTCCTTGCGGCCTCGTTTACATTGGGGAGACCACGCAACCCATTAGAGATCGTATCTCTAAACATAAATCTACGATTCGCTGTAAGAACCTGTTATTGCCCATTCCATTTCACTTCCATTCAGCAGGTCATCAAATTTCACAACTTAAATTCCAAATATTAGAACAGGTTTTAACACCACGCAGGGGTGGGGTTCGTATACGCCATCTCAAACAAAGGGAGGCTTTTTGGATACACGAGTTACAGTCCCTTGCTCCCAGGGGTCTCAATAGGGACTACGACCTATTGTCCTTTATTTGAAACATTGTGATGAGATATAACATTCATTCTATGTGATATTTTAATGACATATCATTGATATCCTTCTAATAACTGTGTATTGATATTTCAGATAAGCAATTTTCACTGTATCTCTACTGATGTCACCTCCATATGACTCATCTTGCCACCTGGACATAGAACTGCTCAAGCACGATGCACCCTGATGTCACCTCTGATGCACTACTGATGTCTTCTCCATATGACTCATCTTGCCACCTGGACATAGGTCTGCTCAAGCACGATGCACCCTGTTTAGTGATCTGCCTTCCTTTTCATAATCTGTTCCCCAAGCTCCCCTTTGCGTTCTTTCCCCTGGTGGAACGCAAGCTCTCATGTGTGGAACGCACTTGACTTCCGGTTCGCGCGTATCCGGTGACGTCACTTCCGGAATTGTCACTTCCGGTTCTCCGTGGAACGCACGCACATACAGCAGCATTGCTGGGTGCGTTCCACCTACACTCACCACCTCATTAGCGACGTCTAGCACGCTCCCCCCCGCCCCCCCACCTCAGGCTTATAAATAGCGGCAATTATAAACCCACAAGGTCTCTCCTCCCACAACTAGCGGTGGACTCCGCGTTGGAATCACAGGATCACTTCCAGGACACACAGGTACTCCCTAATAGGACTGTATGCGGCACCCCTAACTATTACTGTGAGCCCTGTAACTGACTCCCTGACTCACATCCTCTTACAGGACTGACCTCTACTTCTAGAGACTCTTTTTGCCTATTTCCCTCTGGACTTACTCCAATCCATATCTGGTATGTGTCGTTTTTGAGGCTTCCCCATTGTTATTATGCTATGTTATAGATGTTCTCAATGCCGGCGTATGATCAATATGTAACTCCACTTTTTGCTATATTTCGCATTTTCATATTATAATCTATGGTGTCCATTTGTACTTATAGATTGTATTGATGAAGGCCACTGATTGGCCGAAACGTCTGCTGCTCTTTTGGTTTGGACTATGATTATAATAAATTTTCACATTTATTCATCTATTTTGAGTGCTGAGGTTATTTACTACGAACTTGTAATGACCTGGAGAATAATTATGACAGGTCAGTTTTAGCAATCAGTGAATGTGGTAAAAAAAGGACCCAAAAAACAACTGTGGAAGTGCATTTTTTTTGCAATTTCACCGCACTTGGAATTTTTTTCCTGTTTTCCAGCACACGATATGGTAAAACCAGTGATGGCATTTAAAAGTACAACTCGTCCCTCAAAAAATAAGGCCTCACACGGCTATATTGAATGAAAATTAAAAAAGTTCTGGCATTGGCAAGAAGGGGAGCAAAAAATGAAAACACAAAAACAGAAAGACCCATTGTCGTTAAGGGGTTAATTGTGAGCAGAGAGTGTTTCACAAGACAGAGAAGCGGGATGGTCACGCTAATTATGGCGTCATCGCCACTCACCATCTTGGTGGAGTCCTCAAAGTTTTTGAGGGTGGTACATACAGTACAGACCAAAAGTTTGGAAACACCTTCTCATTTAAAGATTTTTCTGTATTTTCATGACTATGAAAATTGTACATTCACACTGAAGGCATCAAAACTATGAATTAACACATGTGGAATTATATACTTAACAAAAAAAGTGTGAAACAACTGAAAATATGTCTTATATACTAGGTTCTTCAAAGTAGCCACCTTTTGCTTTGATGACTGCTTTGCTCACTCTTGGCATTCTCTTGATGAGCTTCAAGAGGTAGTCACCGGAAATGGTTTTCACTTCACAGGTGTGCCCTGTCAGGTTTAATAAGTGGGATTTCTTGCCTTAGAAATGGGGTTGGGACCATCAGTTGTGTTGTGCAGAAGTCTGGTGGATACACAGCTGATAGTCCTACTGAATAGACTGTTAGAATTTGTTTTATGGCAAGAAAAAAGCAGCTAAGTAAAGAAACATAAGTGGCCATCATTACTTTAAGAAATAAAGTATGAAAAATTGGGAAAACTTTGAAAGTGTCCCCAAGTGCAGTTGCAAAAACCATCAAGCGCTATAAAGAAACTGGCTCACATGAGGACCGCCCAAGGAAAGGAAGACCAAGAGTCACCTCTGCTTCTGAGGATAAGTTTATCCAAGTCACCAGCCTCAGAAATCGCAGGTTAACATTGGCTCAGATTAGAGACCAGGTCAATGCCACACAGAGTTCTAGCAGCAGACACATCTCTACAACAACTGTTAAGAGGAGACTTTGTGCAGCAGGCCTTCATGGTAAAAAAAGCTGCTAGGAGACCACTGCTAAGGACAGGCAACAAGCAGAAGAGACATGTTTGGGCTAAAGAACACAAGGAATGGACATTAGACCAGTGGAAATCTGTGCTTTGGTCTGAGTCCAAATTTGAGATCTTTGGTTCCAACCACCTTGTCTTTGTGCGACGCAGAAAAGGTGAACAGATGGACTCTACATGCCTGGTTCCCACCGTGAAGCATGGAGGAGGAGGTCTGATGGTGTGGGGGTGCTTTGCTGGTGACACTGTTGGGGATTTATTGAAAATTGAAGGCATACTGAACCAGCATGGGTACCACAGCCTCTTGCAGCGGCATGCTATTCCATCCGGTTTGCGTTTAGTTGGACCATCATTTATTTTTCAACAGGACAATGACCCCAAACACACCTCCTGGCTGTGTAAGGGCTATTTTACCAAGAAGGAGGGTGATGGGGTGCTACGCCAGATGACCTGGCCTCCACAGTCACCAGACCTGAACCCAATCGAGATGGTTTGGGGTGAGCTGGACTGCAGAGTGAAGGCAAAAGGGCCAACAAGTGCTAAGCATCTCTGGGAACTCCTTCAAGATTGTTGGAAGACCATTTTCGGTGACTACCACTTGAAGCTCATTAAGAGAATGCCAAGAGTGTGCAAAGCAGTCATCAAAGCAAAAGGTGGCTACTTTGAAGAACCTAGAATATCCTACTAATATTATAAATGCGAAAGTTTGTGAGTATGTATGTTTGTTACTCTTTCACGAAAAAACTACTGGACGGATTTGCATGAAACTTTACAGTAATATAGATTATACATCAGAATAACATATAGGCTACAATTTGTAATGATTTTATGTAATTTTGGTCGTAATATAACGATACATGTCAATTAAGTCGGAAAAAAATCTGGCCTCTGAGAACTATCTTGGCGTACGCTGCCTAAACCGTTGGAGTTACACAAAGATGATGTACCGTAGAATTGTTTGTCTTGAATAGTTCTAAATAAAAGTCTACGACAGCATATATCTGCCTTTTATGTGGAAGCCACTATGACCAAAATTGTGAACCATAAATTTAATTAAATTAGATACTATTTTACAATGCACATTTTAGTATATTTAGCAAACTTTTTAGTATATTTATTAAACTCTTATATACACACATACACAGGTGATATTTAAATGGCTGATTTACAGCAGTCAGAAGACATTGATAATACAATAATTTGCCCATAGTGGATCATTGTATAGTGAGGTCACAGTTGCCGCCTATCCACAGTCAGAATACAGGGGTGATCATATACCGTGGCCAGGTACAAGTGTGGCACAGGGGGTTCACCCACGACCCCCAGGGACTGACATTTCCTAGAAACTTTGGCAGCTGTCAGTCATGAGCTCACCCTGATACATTACACTCTGGAAACAGCTGAAGGGAGAAGGATAATTTATGACATTTTCTCAGACTTAAAAAAAAAAATAGCCCAGAAAACAGCCCATATGTCAGGAACAGGTTACTAGGGATCTACACGTCCCAGCATGGCCTGCCCGCACCCACAGCCCGGGGGTATTGTGAGGCTTCCTCCTGCAGGTTGCCCGGGGGCACCGGGCCATCAATGTCCTCACACAGGGCGTCCCTGCCGCCATTGTCCCTCCACATAACACCGTATAATAAAACATGCGCTCACCTGCGCTAGCTGCTGCAGCCGGGAAAGTTCCAAGCACCTCACCTGGGCGGAGGGGAAGTGACTCACACACGGGGAGGGGCAGTTACCTGAGCGCGGCTCCATGGAGGATGCACACACTGCAGCCTGACAGCACCGGCAGCAGCGCTACACAAATGGCGTCCTCCCCTCCTGTGTGCAGCACAGCCCTGTGTGTGTGCAGCACAGCGTGTCACCCACAGCACCAGCAGGCTGCTCTCAGCTCCCACAGAGCACTGGGAATGGTTGCTATGGGTAACCGCGCCACAGCTGCTTCTCATAGACCAGTCATATACAACTGATATCGTCTGTACAGCGATCGTAATATAACTAATTAGATTGTTTTAGTATTTTGTTTGTACTTTACTAAGTGCCTATTTTGTAATTAGTACTTATAAAAATGCCACGAAAGCGTAAGTCTAACATTTCGCAAAGCTCTAATAAAGCCCGAGCTATGAAAATAATTTGACGTGATGAGATGTCTCAACAAGCCGAGCAACGAAGGCTTGAGCAGGCGGTGCGTTGTGCGGCACATAGAGCTGCGGAGACTCCAGAACAATCCCAAGCCCGACGTGAACGGAATGCGGAGTTTTTGGCATCTCAACGGGCTGCTGAAACTCAAGAACAGTCCCAAGCCTGATGTGAACAGCATGTGGAGTATCTGGCATCTCAACGGGCTGCTGAAACTCCAGAACAGTCCCAAGCTCGACGTCAGCAGCAAGCGACTTACATGGCGTCCCAAAGAGCCACTGAAACTTATGAAATGGCCGAATCTCGCAGATGCACTGTTGCTGAAAGGGCAGCACAGCGACGTCAAACATTTACAAGAAATACATGGATATTGTTTAATAAAGCTGCATTTGAGTATGACGAGACTCTTGATTATGAAACTCACAAGCTTATAAAAATAGAAGCAATGACCATAGATTGCAAATATTGCGGAGCTCTTAAGTGGAAGGAGGAAGCAGCAGGTATGTGTTGTTTGGGCGGGAAAGTAGCTCTTCCTTATATAGACGAGCCAGTTCAACCTTTAAAAGAGCTTTTCTCTACTGAAACTGATGAATCTCGCCTTTTTCTAAATAATATAAAAAAATACATGTGCTTTCATATGACGTCTTTTGGAGCAGATCAAATTGTCTCAATGCCAGGGTTTTGCCCGACCTTTACAACACAAGGACAAGTATACCACCGTATCGGTTCTTTAATTCCTACGTCCATTTCGCAACCACAATTTTTACAAGTTTATTTCATAGGTGACGAAGAAGAACAAATCAACAGGCGTACTGAGTGCGTGTAAAGCGTAGATAGAAACATAGTTAAAAAATTAAAATGAGTACTTCACGACCACAACATTTTGGTGCATGAATTTAAAACGGCTAGAGACAGAATGATCAATGACGATGATTTCAAAGTAGTGATTCACCCAGACCATGTACCACGTGGTCAACATGAGAGACGATTCAATGCCCCTACTACAAATGAAATAGCTGCTGTAATAGTTAGTAGCGAACAAACTATGTCTCGAGACATCGTTGTGCAGGCGCGCGATGGCATGCTCACTAGGGTTCCCGATACACATAGATTCTATGACGCTCTAGAGTACCCAATAATTTTTTGGAAAGGACAAGAGGGGTACAGCATTGATATTCCTCAGATAAATCCAATTACCAAACAAGCAATGCCAAGCAAAAAGGTGTCCTGCAAAGATTTTTATGCCTTTCACTTGATGGTCGGTCGCAGCAATTTTAATTTGATGCTTAAGTGTAGGCTCCTACTTCATCAGTTTCTGGTCGACATGTATGTAAAGATGGAAAGTGAGCGCTTAAGGTTCATTTCTTAAAATCAAAAAAAACTGCGCGCAGAAAATTATATTCAATTGCAAGATGCAATAAGAAATTATGCGGATTTGGATCCAAATAACTTAGGTCAGATGGTGATTCTCCCGTCATCATTTGTAAATAGCCCGAGATACCTACACTAATACACACAAGATGCGTTCACATACGTACGTAATTATGGGAGGCCTGATTTATTTATTACAATGACTTGCAACCCCGCTTGGCCAGAAATCACCAAAGAGCTTATGGCTGGTCAAAATTCAACGGACAGACATGACTTAACAGCCCGAGTATTTAGAATAAAAGTACAGAAGTTGGTAGCTCTACTTACAAAAGGTAACATATTTGGTGATATGCAATGCTTCATGTACTCGATCGAGTGGCAAAAGCGAGGTTTGCCTCATGTGCACTTACTGCTGTGGTTAAACGAAAAATTGCATCCGAACCAAATTGACGAAATCATATGTGCTGAGACACCAAACCCAGAAACCGATCAAAAGCTCTATGATACAGTGACAAAGAATATGATTCACGGGCCATGTGGTACATTCAATTCTTCATCGCCATGCATGAAGGAAGGAAAATGTACCAAAAAATATCCGAGGAAGCTTTTTAAAGATACTCAAACCAATGACAAAGGTTATCCTTTGTACAGGCGCAGAGCACCAGAGAATGGTGGACGCACGACGATTATAAAAACCCGTAGAGGAACACAGGAAATATTGGTGGACAATAGCTGGGTGGTCCCATATTCTCCACTCTTATCAAAAAATTTTAATTCTCATTTAAATGTAGATTTCTGTAATACGGTACAGGCGATAAAATATATTTGTAAATATATTAATAAGGGTAGCGACCAGGCTATTTTTAACATCCGCCAGCAAGGGAATGTTAACATTGACCCAAGAGATGAGGTGCAGACCTTTAGAACCGGCCGATATGTTAGTAGTAACGAAGCAGCGTGGCGGATCTTAGGTCTGCCTCTGCACGAGAGACACCCAACCGTCACTCATCTCACGATTCATTTACCCAATGGCGAGAGGGTTTACTTTACGGAAAATAATTTTAGAGAGAGATTAGAAGCACCACCTAAAACTACACTAACTGCATTTTTCCTGTTGTGCCAAAGTGATACGTTTGCAAAAACATTACTTTACATTGACGTGCCTCACTACTATACTTGGAATGTGGCACGGAAGCAATGGAAACGTCGTTTACAAGGAACACTTGTCGATGGCTGGCCAGGTGTGAAGGCAGGAGACGCTCTAGGTCTCATTTACACGGTGCACGTTAGCAATTTTGAATGTTATTGCTTGCGTATGCTGCTGAATGTAATAAGGGGTCCAACCAACTTCTCGGATTTAAAAACATTTGAAGGTCAAGAACTTGCAACTTTTCGGCAGGTGTGTGAGAAGATGGGGTTGTTGGAAGATGATAACCACTGGGATACCACCTTAGAAGAGGCCGTGCTATGTCGCTCCCGGCGCAAATAAGAGAGCTGTTTGCCATACTTATATGCACTTGCGGTTTATCCAATCCTCTACAACTCTGGCACAAGTATAAAACTGCGTTATCAGAGGATATCATGCACAGATTTGAAAGAATTGATCAGGTTAACAATGATCTCTGTTTCAATGAACCATTGGGGCTTATCGAGGAAAAAATATTAATAATTTCTGGAAAGAAATTGTCCGATTTTGGTCTACCCTCACCGTGGCGTAGAGGAGAGCTGTCGAACGAGTTGATAAAAGAGCTAAGCTATGATACCAACTAGTTAGACGCTCACGTTTGCGAAACTGAGCCACGTTTGCTACCTGATCAAAGAGAGATTCATCACAAAACAGTAGGACGAGTTGAGAATGGTGAAGGCGGACTTTTTTTCCTTGATGCCCCGGGTGGTAAAGGAAAAACTTTCTTGCTTAATTTACTTTTAGCAAAAATTCATAGCGGTCATAATGTTGCATTAGCTGTGGCTTCTTCTGGAATTGCTGCAACATTGCTAAGCGGTGGACGGATGGCACATTCAGTCTTTAAATTACCTCTTAATCTGGTGAACGAAGAAACCCCATCGTGTAATATCAGCAAGAGCAAGTGTGGTTGTTTTATTGGCTGGGGACTTTAGGCAAACTTTGCCTGTCATCGAGCGAGGCACTGCAGCAGATGAAATTAACGCATGTCTGAAATCCTCATATTTATGGACCAAAGTTGAAAAGCTGCACCTCACCACCAACATGCGTGTCCAGTTATTCAGTGATCTAGAGTCGGGCGCGTACGCTGAGAAACTGCTCGAGATCGGTGAAGGTCGAATCGAAACTGATGAAGAAGGTATGGTTCTATTCACTAACCAATTTTGTCATGTTGTGGATTCGGAAGATGCACTTATTGCTCAAGTTTTTCCAAATTTGCAACAAAACATCCACGATGAAAATTGGCTATGTGAAAGAACTATACTAGCACCAAGAAATGAAACAGTTGCGAAAATCAATAAAATTATCTTGGACCAAATAACCAGCGATGCAACAACCTACAACTCCATCGACACAGTCATGTCATCTGAAGACTGTACGAGCTACCCCGTGGAGTTTCTTAACTCTTTGGAGCTATCCGGGGTCCCATCTCATAAGCTCGAATTAAAGGTCGGTATACCCGTTTTGTTAATGCGCAACTTGGACGCCCCGAGATTATGTAATGGCACTAGATTGCTAGTCACTGAACTAGGCAGGCACATTGTAAAGGCCACAATTTTAACTGGAGAAGCTAAGGGTGAAAATATTCTTATACCACGCATCCCAATAATACCCAATAACTTACCCTTTAATTTCAAACGTTTGCAGTTCCCACTTAAAGTTGCATTTTCAATGACAATCAATAAATCGCAAGGGCAAACTTTGAAGGTAGCGGGGATACATTTAGGCACGCCCTGTTTTTCCCACGGTCAGCTATACGTAGCTTGCTCACGTGTTTCTAAATCGCAAAATCTATATTTTTTCGCTGAATGAAAGAAATCAAATAACATAGTTTACAGGAGTATATTGCAGTAAAAACACATAGATAAATTACCTGCAGATGTCCATTATTCCAATTACATACTAATTCTTTACTAACACGAACAATATTAAACGCAAGTAACTTCAGTCCGTCCTGTTTATTAATCAGTGTTTAGTAATCCGTTTGTGATGAAATTTGATATGGATAATTTCAAGCCTGGGGAAGGACATAGGGCTACTTTTTATAAACACAACATACAGGCGAAGATTATATAAAACTGTAAACCTGATTGACTGACACACCTAGCGGTCAAAGCACAGCCGAAACCACTGAACTTAGCATCTTGAAATTTGCAGATAGGTTCTATTATAGCTTAAATGAGCACTAAGAAAGGAATTTTGATAATTCCACCCTCAAGAGTTTCCCTCTTAATATTATAGGGGTTCAAAGATTGTATGGAACCCGTCAGTTTTGAAGTTAGACATCTGAAATTTTGAATGTACGAGTAACTAAATAAGATTATTTTTTTTTACTATTAAGATTATTTTTTTTTACTATTAAAATGATCTGTCACGAAACTTAATGTGGCAGACCAAATTCCACGCGAGTGAAGCCACGGGTAAAAGCTAGTAAACAATATGTGGGTAGAACGACTCAGCTGCTCCACAACAGAATTAATTCACATAGATACAATATTGTAGGGGTTTCCTTAAAGATGATTTATCTCGACACTGAACAATAGAACACAATAATGTGTATAAAAAATGAAAATGAGTCCAATTGAATATATTCCTGCTAATAGGCCGAACCGCATTCAGAAACTGAACAGGAAGGAGATTTACTGGATATAGAGACTGAACAGTATGAAACCCCATGGATTAAATGAAATGTCTGAAATGTTCCTTTAGATGTTAAGAAATCTACTTGTATGGTCATTTTGGAGATAGAAAGCCTGATGTGGAAGCTCCCTTAAAATTAGTATTAATTGTAATAATTTAGATGATCTTTAATAAGATATTTTATTGTAATATCTATTTACAACAATATTATCCATGATCTGTGACATGGTTTTATTAACCAATTGATTAATTATTTTAGATAAAACCCTCGACCTTTCAGGTTTTAATATTTAGTTCTTTTATATACATTTCCTATGATTTATTAAGACATATAACTATGGTCCAATGATGATCTTTTAATATCCTATGTATATTTTTTAGATGTCACAATTTTATCAAACTCCCGGAACATCAAGCATTTAGATCTCCATTAAGTGATTGTCTTTTTTTCTCAGAGTATAAAACTCCACTCATTGTAATTCGAGTCACTAATGTTTTACGTTCCAAGAGAATCCATGTAGCAAGCACGGGATTCCTCTGATGTTCCCCGTCCTCTATTACCTACAGTCCCTGATAAAGAAGGCTTGTAGTAAAAAGAAACCGCTCCCTGACCGGATTCCCACGTGACGTCACTGCTGACCCCCCAGCAGATGAAATCCTTCCAAGTTAAGCACATAGCCATATATTTACTCAAGCGGCCGTATTCATGGACAGAGGTAAACCACGCTCTCTCCCCATATTTTACCATCACAGTGTATGGGAAACAAATTAATTAAAAAAGGAAGCATGGAATTAATTTATAATGATATTTATTTTCCCTCTAATAAAATTATACAGGAATTGATAAAACACACTCATATCAGTATAATGACACAAAATAATATTCTGACATATGAAACACGACAAATGGACTGTAACAAATATAAACAAACTAAAATAACATTAAGAGAAATTTGGATAAGAGCATTTGAGCTCATCTAAAGACATTAAATAAAATAAAACAAGAATTTTTTGACATACAATGAATTACAAGTTTTTTTACAAACTTTTCTCCTACCCTTGGATTTGCTTTATGTTTTAATCATCTGTTAATTCCTAAATACACATAGCAGCTTACCGAGTAAAGAACACAGGACACAGTGGTTTTCCCTATAGAGACATAGGTTCTAGCCCAACTCCTGCTTTTAGAATAAGTGAATAAATACATTTATTTTATTTGAACATTTGAATTTATATATATGCAATTTTTAAATAATATCAAATAGGTTTATAGTATATGAATTATGATAAATTTTTAGGAGGAATTTCTTTGTATAATTGAAATGCACGCAATTTTGTTATTTTCCGATGTAATCGTGTGCCAATCCAGTGAAATTTGACACAAGTCAGACAGTCATGTGTTGATTTGGTGTTTTAATTCAAAACTCAAGCCTTTACACTGTCTTGCACAATTTTGTCTATATGTGGTTGTTTCCTGAAGAAGTGCTTGTCACTTTACAGCGCATCGAATAAAAACAGCAATTTAATAAACCTTTCTGAATTGACGTCTTCAATAAACCAGCAGCGTGAGAAGCATCCATAAATTTCTCCAGATCCTGATATTCAATGATAAACCCTGCCAAGTTAAGGATGGTAGCCCGAGGTACTGTGCACTTTATTCAAGATTCATAAGCCCTTCACTGGCTGGATATGAATGAGAGGATAAAATATGAAATAAACCAGGATCACATTTGGGATGTTACAAGTTGAAGATCCTGTGGTACAAACCCTAATTCTTCAAAAACATGGTGATCCATGGGTGTATGGGAAGGTGTGTATCCCTGCTTGTTTTTAATAAATGCTAGAATAATGAGGGAGAGAATGTTATGAGTACTGATGCGCGAGCACTAAAATGCTCGGGTACTCGTTGCTCGGGTCGTGCTAATTGGAATACTCGGGTGCTCGACCCAATCAACGAGCCCAATGTAAGTCGATGGGAAACTCGAGCATTTTTCAGGCGGCTCCCCCCCGGTGGTCTGCAGAGGTCCTAAATATTGCCCAAATCGATGGGAACAGTGCTGAAATGACATGGGAGCATGGGGTAGACCCCTGGAAGCATTTCTAACTCCCTGATCATTGCTTTCAACAATGTTGTCAGAATATTACGCCACTTTTATGGACTCACAATAAAACATACAAAAATGAAACCAAAATGGATTTTCCTGGGAAATATGTTAAGGAACAGCAAAATAAATAACTAAAAATAAAAATACTCCTTGACACCTTGGGCTATGTTCACACGTAGCGTTTTTGATGCGTTTTTGCACTTTTGCATTGCTTTCAATCAAGACAAAAGCATTCACGAGGAAATGTGATTTTAACCCCTTTACCCCCGAGGGTGGTTTGCACTTTAATGACCATGAGGTAATTACTCTGGAACGCTTCAACGGATCCCCCTGATTCTGAGATTGTTTTTTCTTCGATATCACTTGCGTTTATTTGTGAAAAAATCAGAAATTTGGCGAAAATTTTGAAAATTTTGCAATTTTCAAAATTTGAATTTTTATGCCCTTAAATCAGAGAGATATATCACACAAAATACTTAATAGATAACATTTCCCACATGTGTACTTTACATCAGCACAATTTTGGAACCAAAATTTTTTTTTTGTTAGGGAACTATAAGGGTTAAAAGTTGACCAGCGATTTCTCATTTTTCCAACAAAATTTACAAAACCATTCTTTTAGGGACCACATCACATTTGAAGTCGCTTTGAAAGTTCTTTATGACAGAAAATACCCAAAAGTGACACCATTCTAAAAACTGCACCCATAGGGGCTCAAAACCACATTCAAGAACTTTATTAACCCTTCAGGTGCTTCACAGGAATTTTTGGAATGTGGAAGAAAAAAATGAACATTTAATTTTTTTTACAAAAATGTTACTTTAGACCCAATTTTTTTTTATTTTCACAAGGGTAACAAGAAAAAATGGACCCCAAAATTTGTTGTGCAATTTCCCATGGGCACACATATACTCCATATGCAGGGAAAAAACGCTGTTTTGGCGCACGGCAGGGTTCGGAAGGGAAGGAGCGCCATTTGACTAATTGATTGTAAAATTTGCTTGAATAATTAGCGGAAACCATGTTGCGTTTGGAGAGCCTCTGATGTGTCTAAACAGTGGAAACCCCCCACAAGTGACCCCATTTTGGAAACTAGACCCCCCATGGCACCTATCTAGATGCATAGTGAGCACTTGGAACCCCTAGGTGCTTCACAAATTGATTCGTAAAAATGAAAAAGTATTTTTTTTCCACTTTTTAATTTTTACAAATCAATTTGTGAAGCACCTCAGGGTTCAAAGTGCTCACTATGCATCTACATGGGTGACTTGGGGGGTCTAGTTTCCAAAATGGGGTCACTTGCGGGGGAGCTCCAATGTTTAGTCACACAGGGGCTCTCCAAACGCAACATGGTGTCCGCTAACAAATTGAATGGAAAGCCCCTGTGTGCCTAAACATTGGAGCGCCTCCACAAGTAACCCCATTTTGGAAACTAGACCACCCAAGGCACCTATCTAGATGCATAGTGAGCACTTGGAACCCCGAGGTGCTTCACAAATTGATTCGTAAAATGAAAAAGTGTTTTTTTTCCACTTTTTCATTTTTATGAATTAATTTGTGAAGCACCTGGGGGTTCCAAGTGCTCACTATGCATCTAGATAGGTGCCTTGGGGGGTCTAGTTTCCAAAATGGGGTCACTTGTGGGGGAGCTCCAATGTTTAGGCACATGCGTCAGGTCGTTACGGACGCGGCGATACCAAATATGTGACTTTTATTGTTTTTTTTATAATAATATTTATTGATGTATACATTATATTTTTATTTTTGGTGGATTATTTTTTTATTTTCTTTTTTATATTTTTACAATTTTTTTTTTTTTCACTTTATGACACTTTTTTTATTTTTTTACTTTGTCCCACTATGGGACTTTCACTTTTTTTTCTCTGATCGCCTGCATGGCACAGGAATGGAGCACCATTCCTGTGCTATGCAGGCTGTCAGCGCTGGATAGGGAGAAGATAGTTTGGAGATACACTGCGCATGTCCAAAAAATTTTCCTGCTGTCTGATGACCCGGATGTTGTCATGACGACATTGGGTCGTCATGGCAACATCCTGGAAGCCACGGCAGACAGCGCTGGAGGCCAGAAGAGGAGGTGAGTATTCCGATACCCTCCTCTTAGCCCCCGCAATGCTGTGATCGACTTCGATCGCAGCACTGCGGGTGTTAATGTGCCTGGAGCGGTGCGGGACCGCTCCCTGCACATAGCACCGGGTGTCAGCTGTGATAATTAGCTGACACCCGGTGGCGATCGCGCCCGCACAGCCTGTGTGCGGGCGAAATCGCCAGGGCGTATGAATACGTATATGGTCCATAAATCCCAGGGCACAGATACGTACTAATGCGCCCTATGTCGTAAAGGGGTTAACATTTTACAAACTTATCTGGCCATGTGGTATGTGACACATCATCCGACACATGCATACAGTGCTGAAAAGACATGGGAACAGCATGGGGAAGACTTCTGAAAGCATCTCTGACTCCCAGGTACTGCCTAAAAGTGTGTCCATCATAAGTGATCCTTGGCGCATGCGAAGATGCCTTCCGCCATGCACCTGTCGTTGCAAACTTGCAACAATTGTTGGCGTATGCAACAGATTAGAACTTATTATAAGTGAAAGGAGGACTTTATACTAACCAGACAGCAGATGGCGATAGTGTGTAAAGTTATATGCTTTCTGTAATGTGGGGGAGGAAAGCTCTCAATTGTTGGTTGTTTTTACTTCCTGTTTTCTTTCTTTCCTGAATGTGTTATGTCAGCAGCACACAGACTGTGTAACACTGAATTGTATCTTATGTTTAACCAGTATGAAGTAAATACTAGAGATGAGCGTTGTTCGACTCGAACTGTTCGCCAATCTCAAATTCGAGCTGTTTTGGGCGGTGTTCGAGCCGTTCGGCGAACACGAACGATTTGAAAAAAATTCGGCTGTTCGAGGTTATGTTCGATAACCGTTCGTGCACCAAAATCATAACTGGATTTTTTCTCAGTAATGCTGAAAATTAATGTTAATACCCAGTTTGAGTGTACAGTGGGGCGGGGGGAGGGGCGGGGGAGGGGCAGGGGATGGATCTCTGCAGGAATAATGAAGATCTCCATTTTTTTTTCTCTTTCCCACATTTACAGTGGGGAGGTGCAGTCTGTCAGCCTATCAGCAGCGCACACACGGAGCGAAGTGTTTTTTTTCACACAAGCAAGGGCATGTGTCATTGGCAGTGTATGTCACATGTCCTTGCCCTATAAGACCCAGCCATTTTCCCCGTCGTCACCATTTTCTCACTGCTGCAGCTGCGTGTTAGACGGCACCACTGTTGCTGTGTGTGCTATACCTTGTTAATTTAAAGCCAATTTTCGCACAAATCTACAGATAGATTGGGAGTAGGGAATAGTTGTGATTGCAGTCCTTTTAAGGACTAGGTTACAGCATTTCCTACGACTTTTATCAGGCAGGTCTGTGCTCTTAAATAGATAGGTTGGGAGTAAAGACTAATTGTAATTGCAGTCCTTTTCAGGACTAAGTTAGATCAGTTCCTATCAGTTTTTTCCAGACAGGTCTGTGCCAGTGCTGTGCAAGTTTTTTTCACAGCATTTGGCTAAATCTAACAAAGCTAATCCTTTTTGGCCTATTGCAGAGTGTGTTAGTCAGTGGAGTAGCCTATTTGTGTTGCAAGCTACACCACCTGTGTATAGAATACCAATTTTTTAACTGCACCTAGTGAAGTAAAACCTTTTGGGCATAGCATCATTCTATTAGTCCATCTATACTGACCTCCATCAGGTTGCAAATTAAAAATAATTTTTGTCTGCATCTAGCTCTGAAAAAATATTTGGCCTTCTAGCAGTGTGTGGGACTTGTTCTATTAGTCCATCTATACTGACCTCCATCAGGTTGCAAATTGAATATATTTTTTTTCTGCATTTAGCTCTGAAAAAATATTTGGGCTTCTAGCAGTGTGTGGGACTTTCTCTATTAGTCCATCTATACTGACCTCCATCAGGTTGCAAATTGAATATAATTTTTTTCTGCATCTAACCCAGACAATAGTTTTGGCCTAATACCACAGTTTCGCCACTCAGCTCTGATCGGTTCCCATCCATTGTTTTTTTGTGCAAACAACTCCAGAGTAGTGTTGAGCCACCCCCGCAGTGTTCGAGTTCGGTTCGGTTCGTCGAAAACCCGTGTGCTCGCCGAACTGTTCGTCGAACTGTTCGTCGAACACCTTCGAACAACATAAAAACCAATGGCAGGCAAACAAAAACACATAGAAACACATAGAAAACACTTTCAAAGGTGTCCAAAAGCTGACAAACTGCTCAGAAGACATAACTAACACATGGAAAAGTGACAAGTACATATAGTCATGCGAAAACAAAAGCGGTGGAGGAGTAAAAGGAGGGGGAGACACAGATATAGGCATGTCATGTCCTTCTAAAATCCAAAAAATGAGAAGCCGACACGGCCAGTCCGCTCCTGCCCGTGCCACCTCCGTGTCGCCGGGTTTGTGCCAGAGCCGCGGTGAACCCTGACGGCCAGCCCCCCTCTCCCAATACTGGTGCCTGTCCGCTGGTGGGTCGAGTGAGCCCCCCTGTGGTGGAGGCAGCTCTAAGCTTTTTAATTTAAATTGTCTCTCTAATATGAATGAATACACTTTAAATCCATTTACAAGGATCTATTGGAGGGCAAGTCTCATGCCAGCAGCCGCGTAATTCCAGCTCCAGTAGCGTCCACTAAAGCTGCTGCAGTTAAAAAGCTTTTATAAGGATCGAGCTTGGCTGTCCACCGCAAGGCATCCTACTGCCAGTCCCAGCCCCTATGCCTTGGGGTGCCTCCTGATGCTCTTCACTGAGTATCCCGTGGTCCCGAAGCATTTCCTTTGAAAAAAATAAGTGTCCAAACTACAGGTGGTGTAGCTTGCTATAAAACAAAGAAAAAAAAAACAAATACAATATTTGCTGCAGTGCATTTCCCACTTCCAGGCTGATCTACAGTACAAATGTCACAATGCCAAGTTAATTCTGCATGTGTCAACCAGCTAAATCTGCAGGGGGTTGAATACTACTTGTAGGCACTGTAGCTGATTCACAGTACACATGTGTGCGTGCTGATAAGGGCAAATTGAGGACTCTTTCCTACAGGCAATTACATCAGGTTAAAAGAGCAGCGGGAAAAAAGCCTTGTCTTAGCAGCAGACAAGTTTTTGAAGCTGCTGGTGCCTCCAACGTCCCCCGAACAACAAGATGCAGGGTCCTTCAGAGGTTTGCAGCTGTGCATACGCCATCCTGTCGACCTCCTCTATCCACTTCACACAAGCAGAAACGGCTCCAGTGGGCCAAACATTACATGAAGACTGATTTCAAAACTGTTTTGTTCACGGATGAGTGCCGTGCAACGCTCGATGGTCCAGATGGATGGAGTGGAGGATGGCTGGTTGATGGACACTCCACGCAAACATGGCTACAGCGCCAACAAGGAGGAGGTGGAGTAATGTTTTGGGCTGGAATCATGGGGAGAGAGATTGTCGGCCCCTTTAGGATCCCTGAAGGGGTAAAGATGAACTCCATAATGTATGTGGAGTTTCTCAAACAGCACTTCCTGCCTTGGTTCAAGAAGAAGAACCGTGTATTCCACAGCAAGATCATTTTTATGCATGATAATGCACCATCTCATGCTGCACATAAAACATCTGCATCTCTGGCTGATATGGGCATAAAAGGGGACAAACTTATGGTGTGACCCCCATTCTCCCCTGACCTCTACCCCATTCAGAACTTCTGGAGCATCATCAAAAGGAGTGTCTATGATGGCGGGAGGCAGTTCACATCTAAGCAACAGCTCTGGGAGGGTATTCTGTCCTCATGCAAAACAATTGAAGCAGAAACCATCCAAAACCTGACAAATTCAATGGACGAGAGAGTTCAGAAGCTCCTTTCGAACAAGGGGTCCTATGTGCAAATGTAACATAACCTAGAATAAAGTTTTGAGTTGAAAACTGTTTGATTTCAGTTTCTAATAACCTGCTAATGCTTATAATTTCAAAAATGACCATTTTTTTGGTCTTTATTAAAATGAAAAGGTTGATCGAAAAGTGTGGGGGATCTAAGAGTGTGGCAACCCAGTAGTCAGGATTACTTCGAATTCTGACAATCTGAGGGTCATGTTGCAGGTAGTGCAGCAAGAAGGCACTTATGTGTCTTGCGCATCTCGGAGCCCCAAAATTATTTTCCTGGCTAGATGCAGCTAAAAATTATTATTAATTTTAAATCTGGTGGAGCTTAGTATAGATGGCCTAATAGAATCAGTACTGCACACTGCTACAAAGCCCAAATTATTTTCCAGCCAAGATACAGATAAACATGATTAGTAATTTTAAATCTGGTGGAGCTTAGTATAGATGACCTAATAGAATCAGTGCTGCACACTGCTACAAAGCCCAAATTATTTTCCAGCCAAGGTACAGATAAACATGATTAGTAATTTTAAATCTGGTGGAGCTTAGTATAGATGGCCTAATAGAATCAGTACTGCACACTGCTACAAAGCCCAAATTATTTTCCAGCCAAGATACAGATAAACATGATTAGTAATTTTAAATCTGGTGGAGCTTAGTATAGATGGCCTAATAGAATCAGTACTGCACACTGCTACAAAGCCCAAATAATTTTCCAGCCAAGATACAGATAAACATGATTAGTAATTTGAAAGCTTAAAATGGTTGGTGAGGTGATTTTTACCAATCATCAAGCTTTTACTCTCCCCAGGATGACACAGGGGTAGAAAAGTCATTTGGGATCCATGATTTGTTCATCTTTATAAACGTGAGTCTGTCTACATTATCAGTGGAGAGCCGTGTGCGCTTATCTGTCAGCACACCACCAGCAGCGCTGAACACACGTTCAGAGAGAACGCTGGCTGCGGGGCATGACAAGATCTCCAAGGCGTAAGTGGCTAGCTCCGGCCATTTATCCATATTGGAAGCCCAAAAAGAGCATGGGTCCAGTGACACAGTCATGGCTTCAATGTTTACTTGGAGATACTCCTGTACCATCGTCTCTAGGCGTTGACTATGTGCCAGACTTCTTGTCTCCTGTGGCCTTGCAAAGGATGGGCTAAAAAAGTGGTGAAATGATTCCGCAAAATTGATGTTACCAGCAGATACTGTGTTTCTGTTACGGTTTGAGTGCTGAACACTCGACGGTCCCACGGTTGGCAAGTTGGAACTGTGAGATTCACTACGTGCACCACTGGTGTTTTGTGGAAAAGCACATGTAAGATTCTGCAACAGTCTCTGCTGATACTCCTGCATGCGTGCATCCCTTTCTATGGCAGGAATAATTTCTGCAAATTTACTTTTGTACTGGGGATCTAACAGTGTGGCAACCCAGTAGTCAGGATTATTTCTAATTCTCACAATTCGAGGGCCATGTTGCAGGTAGTGCAGCAAGAAGGCACTCATGTGTGTTGCGCATCCAGGAGCACCAAGTCCCTGTTGTGTTGGTGGCGAGGTAACAATCATGCTTCCTTCCTCTGTCCTCTCCTCCCAACCTCGCACAACAGAAATGTGATCAAGGTCTCCCTCATCTGATGAGTCTTCCATCAGTTTGTCCTCCACTTCTTCCTGGGATCCTGCACCTTCCTCACTAGTTTGGCTGCTACCATGCGCCCTGGTAAAACCATCTCCCCCACCCTCACATGCCTGCCGCCTTGGTGCTGCCGACCGTCTGGAACTTGCAGATGTTAGCCCTTCCGCATACAACTCCTCCTCCTCTACTTCCTCCACCTCCTCTTGTGCCACCACCTGACTCCGAATTCTGTTTAACATGTGCTCCAGCATGTAAATCACTGGAATAGTCATGCTGATAATGGCATCGTCAGCACTAAACATCTTTGTTGCCATTTAAAAACTGTGCAGAAGGGTGCATAGGTCCCTGATCTGAGACCACTCCTCCAGCGTGATTTGCCCCACCTCTGGATCTCGTTGGCCCAGGCTATACGTCAGAACGTATTGCACCAGGGCTTGTCGGTGCTGCCACAGTCGCTGCAACATGTGCAGAGTTGAATTCCACCGGGTAGGCACATCGCATTTTAGCCGGTGAAGTGGCAGGCCCAATGACTTCTGTAGAGATGTAAGACGCTGAGCTGCGGGATGCCAATGGTGGAAGTGAGCACACAGAGACCGTGCCCTCTGGAGTGGAAGAACTTTGACATAAAGATGATTGACGCACAACTCGTGGGGACGGCAAAACTTGGACAGCAGCCCCTTGTCCTGCTGTCACCATAGTTACCCAGTGCCCAGTGAGCGACATGTAACGCCCCTGTCCATGCCTACTCGTCCAAGTGTCTGTGGTGAAATGCACCCTGTCACACACAGAGTTTCTCAAAGAAGCGGTGATGTTGTGTGCGACATGCTGGTGGAGCGCAGGCACACCTTTCTTTGAGAAGTAGTGCCGACTGGGCATCTGGTACTGGGCACTGCGACGGACATAAGGTCTCGAAAATCCTCTGTGTCCACCAGGCGGAAAGGCAGCATTTCTGTAGCCAAGAGCTTGCAGATGGTGAAATTCAACCTCTTAGCTTTCTCATGGCTAGGAGGAAATGGTCTTTTACTTGTCCACATCTGAGGGACCCAGGGCTGGCTATTGTGCTTAGACGGGGTTGATAAGGGTGTCCCCGGCAAACTGCCGGTCTGTGAGGAAGATGCAGGCAGACATGTTAGGTTGCCTTGATCCAAAGGTGGTGCTATCGATGTCGGACAGCGCTCAACACCAGCTGGTGTTGAGTGCTGTTCGACATCGATAGCACCACCTGGTGTTCCCACCTCCAAAGAAAATGATGACCTGCCAATCACGCTGGCTGTTGTGGGTAAAGAGGTGGCAGGTCTGCGCCCCAAAACAGGTGTGACTGCTGTCCCCCCAGTCACAGAGGATGAAGAGGCCGTGGATGCACAAGATATGGCAGACGGTGGTTGGCCCGGCCGGCTAGGCCGCATTGTAGCACAGTGAGCTTCCCACTGCAACTTATGCTTCATGTCCATGTGCCGGTTCATGCATGAAGTACTCTACTTAGCTTTTGTTGACAAATGTTACAGATAACAGGAGTTGGGTCATCTTTATGAAAAAATGCCCAGGCTATGCAAGGCTTAGCACCCATGCGACCTGAAGAGCCACCACGACTTGTGGTGAGAGGCAGAGTTGTGTTTGAGGATGCAGTTGTTGACGTGCTTCCAGTACTACGTCTCTGTCCAGGAAGGCGCAACCTGACCTCATCGTCACTAGCATTCTCCTCCACCTCCTCTGCTGACCTCATCTATTGGCTGACTGTGGGTTGACAGTAAGTGGGATCTCCAATCTCATCATCATCACCCTGTGCGTTATCACACCCGTCGTCCTCAGAGCCAACCTGTTCCTGCCCTGACAAAAAACTAAAGTTGTCGCTCCAATCAGGTGTTTGAATCACATCATCATCTTCCTTATTGTCTCCACCAACAGGAGTTACAGTTTGGGAATGAGGGTCTACATTATGATCAGAACCTTCAGCATCTGGTCCTGGATTCGAATCATAAAGATTCTGGGCATCAGTGCAGATCATTTCCTCGTCTGGATTCACAGAAGCGCTGGAGCCGACCTCTGATTCCCAGGCTATAGTATGAGTAAACAGCTCTGCAGACTCAACCATCTGTTCTACCTCATACTCAGACGGGCAGCTGGAGATTTGGGAGCTTGGGGTGACACATTTGAGGACTGGAGTATTTGTGATGTTGAAGTTGATGTGGAGGAGAGCCCACTTAAAGGAACACTTGATATCCATTGAAGCACCTGCTGTTTTTGTGCCTCATCAGGAATTTGTAGCGATTGGTGTGGCTGTAAGAAAGGGATGTTATCACATTGTCCGCTAAAAGAAGTAGACATTTTAGTTTAGCTGGAAGATGGTCTTTCTTCTGCAGATGTTACTGTTGCTTTAACACCTACCCCATGTACACAGCCTTTTTTCCCCTTCCCAACACGCCTATTCCCCTTTCCACCAGCAGCAGGCCTTTTTCCACTCATTTTGGTGGTTAACTAATTCACAACTCTGGAGTTGTTTGCACAAAAAAACAATGGATGGGAACCGAGCAGAGCTGAGTGGCCAAACTGTGGTATTAGGCCAAAACTATTGTCTGGGTTAGATGCAGAAAAAAATTATATTCAATTTGCAACCTGATGGAGGTCAGTATAGATGGACTAATAGAACAAGTCCCACACACAGCTAGAAGCCCAAATATTTTTTCAGAGGTAGAAGCAGAAAAAAATTATATTCAGTTTGCAACCTGATGGAGGTCAGTATAGATGGACTAATAGAACAAGTCCCACACACTGCTAGAAGGCCAAATATTTTTTCAGAGCTAGATGCAGAAAAATATTATATTCAATTTGCAACCTCATGGAGGTCAGTATAGATGGACTAATAGACCAAGTCCCACACACTGCTAGAAGGCCAAATATTTTTTCAGAGCTAGATGCAGATAAAAATTATTTTCAATTTGCAACCTGATAGAGGTCAGTATAGATGGACTAATAGAGAAAGTCCCACACACTGCTAGAAGGCCAAATATTTTTTCAGAGCTAGATGCAGATAAAAATTATTTTTAATTTGCAACCTGATGGAGGTCAGTATAGATGGACTAATAGAGAAAGTCCCACACACTGCTAGAAGGCCAAATATTTTTTCAGAGCTAGATGCAGACAAAAAATTATTTTGAATTTGCAACCTGATGGAGGTCAGTATAGATGGACTAATATAACAAGTCCCACACACTGCTAGAAGGCCAAATGTTTTTTCAGAGCTAGATGCAGAAAAAAATTATATTCAATTTGCAACCTGATGGAGGTCAGTATAGATGGACTAATAGAATGATGCTATGCCCAAAAGGTTTTACTTCACTAGGTGCAGTAAAAAAATTGGTATTCTATACACAGGTGGTGTATCTTGCAACACAGATAGGCTACTCCACTGACTAACACACTCTGCAATAGGCCAAAAAGGATTAGCTTTGCTAGATTCAGCCAAATGCTGTGAAAAAAACTTGCACAGCACTGGCACAGACCTGCCTGGCAAAAACTGATAGGAACTGATGTAACCTAGTCCTGAAAAGGACTGCAATTACAATTAGTCTTTACTCCCACAACCTATCTATTTAAGAGCACAGACCAGCCTGATAAAAGTCATAGGAAATGCTGTAACCTAGTCCTTAAAAGGACTGCAATCACAACTATTCCCTACTCCCAAGCTATCTGTAGATTTGTGCGAAAATTGGCTTGAAATTAACAAGGTATAGCGCACACAGCAACAGCGGTGCCGTTTAACACGCAGCTGCAGCAGTGAGAAAATGGTGGCGACGGGGAAAATGGCTGGGTCTTATAGGGCAAGGACATGTGACATACACTGCCAATGACACATGCCCTTGCTTGTGTGAAAAAAAGCACTTCGCTCCGTGTGTGCGCTGCTGATAGGCTGACAGATTGCACCTCCCCACTGTTAATGGGGGAAAGAGAAAAAAAATGGAGATCTTCATTATTCCTGCAGAGATCCATACCCTGCCCCTCCCCCCGCCTCGCTGTACACTCAAACTGCGTATTAACATTAATTTTCATCATTACTGAGAAAAAATCCAGTTATGATTTTGGTGCACGAACGGTTATCGAACATAACCTCGAACAGCCAAATTTTTCTCAAATCGTTCGTGTTCGCCGAACGGCTTGAACACCGCCCAAAACAGCTCGAATTTGAGATTGGCGAACAGTTCGAGTCGAACAACGCTCATCTCTACTCCAGAGTTGTGAATTAGTTAACCACCAAAATGAATGGAAAAAGGCCTGCTGCTGGAGGAAAGGGGAATAGGCGTGTTGCGATGGGGAAAAAACGTTGTGTCCGTGGAGTAGGTGTTAAAGCAACAGTAACATCTGCAGAAGAAAGACCATCTTCCAATGTGATAAGATCCCTTTCTTACGTCCACGCCAATCGCTACAAATTCCAGATGAGGCACAAAAACAGCAGGTGCTTCAACGGATATCAAGTGCTCTATTAAGTGGGCTCTCCTCCACCTCAACTTCAACATCACAAATACTCCAGTCCTCAGAGGTGTCACCCCAATCGCACTTGCTTCCTCACAGCTCCCAAATCTCCAGCTGCCCGTCTGAGTATGAGGCTCCAGCGCTACTGTGAATCCAGACGAGGAAATGATCTGCAATGATGCCCAGAATCTTTATCAGTCGGATCCAGGACCAGACGCAGAAGGTTCTGACCATAATGTAGACCCTCATTCCCAAACTGTAACTCCTGTTGGTGGAGACAATGAGGAAGACGATGATGAGACTCAAATACCTGATTGGAGCGACAACTTTAGTTTTTTGCCAGGGCAGGAACAGGTTGGCTCTGAGGACGACGGGTGTGATAACACACAGGGTGATGATGATGAGGTTGGAGATCCCACTTAATGTCAACCCACAGTCAAATAAGAGATGAGGTCAGCAGAGGAGGTGGAGGAGGATGCTAGTGACGACGATGTCAGGTTGCGCCTTCCTGGACATGGACGTAGTACTGGAAGCACGTCAACAACTGCATCCTCAAACACAACTAGAGATGAGCGGTGTTCGACTAGAACTGTTCGCCAATCTCAAATTCGAGCTGTTTTGGGCGGTGTTCGAGTTGTTCGACGAACCCGAACGATTTGCAAAAAATTCGGCTGTTCGAGGTTATGTTCGATAACTGTTCGTGCACCAAAAGCGTGTCCTGCATGTCTGGCGCTATTTTGAGCACCAATCATGCAGGGATTGTCTGCCACTCACTGTAATGTCACAGCCATGGTGGTTGTGGCATTACAGTGATTGCCCAAATCGATGGGAACAGTGGCAACAGTGAAACATGAAAAGCCGGCAATTCAGCAGCGGCATACACTGGTACCCGACAATTTAGAACCGAAAGAATAGAGCTTCACACATAGATTAGATAGATAGAAACATGTCAGTCACATATATATGAAGTACAGTGACAGTGTTGCTTACTGTACTTGTCATTTAGTGTAAAGGATTTATCAAAAAAAAATAATAGTGTTTTCATGCACCGTCTCTTTAAAAAAGCCGGCCGGCAATTCAGCAGCGGTACCCGACAATTTAGAATAGAAAGAATAAAGAATCACACATAGATTAGATAGATAGAAACATGTCAGTCACATATATATTAAGTAAAGTGACAGTGTTGCTTACTGTACTTGTCATTTAGTGTAAAGGATTTATTAAAAAAAAAATAATAGTGTTTTCATGCACTGTCTCTTTAAAAAAGCCGGCTGGCAATTCAGCATCTGTACCAGACAATTTAGAATAGAAGGAATAGAGAATCACACATAGATTAGATAGATAGAAACATGTCAGCCACATATATACGAAGTACAGTGACAGTGTTGCTTACTGTAATTGTCATTTAGTGTAAAGGATTTATCAAAAAAAATAATAGTGTTTTCATGCACCGTCTCTTTAAAAAAGTCGGCTGGCAATTCAGCAGCGGTACCCGACAATTTAGAATAGAAAGAATAAAGAATCGCACATAGATTAGATAGATAGAAACATGTCAGTCACATATATATGAAGTACAGTGACAGTGCTGCTTACTGTACTTGTCATTTAGTGTAAAGGATTTATTAAAAAAAATAATGGTGTTTTCATGCACTGTCTCTTTAAAAAAGCCGGCCGGCAATTCAGCATCTGTACCCGACAATTTAGAATAGAAGGAATAGAGCATCACACATAGATTAGATAGATATAAACATGTCAGTCACATATATATGAAGTACAGTGACAGTGTTGATTACTGTACATGTCATTTAGTGTTAAAATAAAGGATTTATTTAAAAAAAAATTGGCGTGGGGTTCCCCTTAATTTTAGGCTCTAGCGGAGGTTAAGCAGACGGCTGGGGCAGATGTTTGAAGCCTGGGAAGGGGGTAATACCCATGGCGCTTCCCAGGCTACTAATATCAGCCCCCAGCGGAATACCTAGCCTTTACTAGCTATTAAAATGGGGGACCCCCCAAAAAAAATGACGTGGGGTCCCCCCTATTTTAATAGCTAGGAAAGGCTAGGCAGACAGCTGGGGGCTGATATTAATAGCCCAGGAAGGGTGCCATGAATATTGGCCCCCTCCCAGGCTAGAAACACCAGCCGTCAGCCGCTCCAGAAATGGTGCATCCTTAGGATGCGCCAATTCTGGCACTTAGCCTCGCTCTTCCCACTGCCCTGTAGCGGTGGCAGTGGGGTAATAGGGTTGGGGTTGATGTCAGCTTATAATGCCAGCTGACATCAAGCCCAGGTTAGTAATGGAGAGGCGTCCATAAGACATCCCCATTACTAACCCCATAGTCAAAGATAAAAGAAAACACAAACACCCAGAATAAAGTCCTTTAATTGAAATAAAGACACAATTCTTTATTGTTCTAAATTAAACCATACTTACCGTCAAGCCCATTCCAGCTGAAGCCAACAATCTCCTGAAATAAAAGAAAAATAATAAACCAACCTCATCCTTACCTTTCCATGGTTCCCACGACAGCTTCAGCTCTGCTACATCGAGATGACAGGCTGGACCGCAGCAGAACGCTGCCATCCAGCCTGTCATCCCGCGGACACAGAGAAGCGCAGGCTTGCTTGCGCTCCTCAGTGTCTCTCTGTGACAACATAAAGATGAGACGAGTTCATGTCCAATGAACTCGGCGCACCTCATGCACGTCACTGACAGCGTGGGAAAATTCTCCTGCACTCAGCGCTACAGCGTGAGAATTCTCCCACGCTGTCAGTGACGTGCATGAGGTGAGCTCATTCATGTCCAATGAACTCAGCTGACCTCATGTACGTCACTGACAGCATGGGAGAATTCTCACTCTGAAGTGCTGAGTGCAGGAGAATTCTCCCACGCTGTCAGTGACGTGCATGAGGTGCGCCGAGTTCATTGGACATGAACTCGTCTCATCTTTATGCCGTCACTGCGAGACACTGAGGAGCGCAAGCATGCCTGCGCTTCTCAGTGTCCGCGGGATGACAGGCTGGATGGCAGCGTTCTGCTGCGGTCCAGCCTGTCATCTCGATGTAGCAGAGCTGAAGCTGTCGTGGGAACCATGGAAAGGTAAGGATGAGGTTGGTTTATTATTTTACTTTTATTGCAGAAGACATTGGCTTCAGCTGGAATGGGCATGACGGTAAGTATGGTTTAATTTAGAACAATAAAGAATTGTGTGTTTATTTCAATTAAAGGACTTTTTTCTGGGAGTTGTGTCTTTTTTAAATACTTTACTAGAAATTCATGGTGGTCATGTCTAATATTGGCGTAACCCCATGAATTTCGGGCTTAGGGCCAGCTGATAATGCCAAGCTGGCCCTAACCCCTTTATTACCCAGTGAGCCACCGCACCAGGGCCCTGGATGAGTTGGGTACAGCGCCAGAAGATGGCGCTTCTATGAATGCGCCATTTTCCGGGGTGGCTGCGGACTGCATTTTGCAGCGGGGGGGACCCAGAAAGCTTGGGCCTCCCTGCGCTGCAGATTCCAGCCCCCAGCTGCCTAGTTGTACCTGGCTGGACACAAAAATAGGGCGAAGCCCCACGCATTTTTTTTTTTAATTATTTCATGAAATTCATGAAATAATTAAGAAAAAAAGGGCTTCCCTATATTGTTGTGTCTGGCCAGGTACAAAAAAGCAGCTGGTGGTTGGGGGCAGCCCGTTCCTGCCTGCTGTACCTGGCTGGACACAAATATAGTGCGAAGCCCCACGTCAATTTTTTTTTAAATTATTTCATGAAACTAGATGGTGGCCCGATTCTAACGCATCGGGTATTCTAGAATATGTATGCGGCAGACCCGGCGCAATCAGCAGAGCTGTGATTAAATTTGGCGCCAAAATCGCTGACTGGTCGCGGCCAGCAACCGCGACCAATCAGCAAAGCGTTGTTGAAATTTGGCGACTATATCGCTGATTGGTCACGGCCGGCGGTCGCGACTAATCAGCAGAGCGGGGTTTAAATTTTGCGCCAATAATGCTGATTGGTCGCGGTCGCGACCAATCAGCAAAGCGGTGCTTAAATTTGGCGCCAATAATGGTGATTGGTCACGACCGCGACCATTCAGCAGAGCAGTGTTTAAATTTGGCGCCAAAATCGCTGATTGGTCGCGGCTGGCAACTGTGACCAATCAGCCGAGCAGGGTTTAAATTTGGCGCCAATACTGCTGATTGGTCGCGGACGGCGACCGCGATCAATCAGCAGAGTGGTGTTTAAATTTGGCGCCAATACTGCTGATTGGTCGCGGCCGGCAACCCTGACCAATCAGCCGAGCAGGGTTTAAATTTGGCGCCAATACTGCTGATTGGTCGCGGACGGCGACCGCGATCATTCAGCAGAGCGGTGTTTAAATTTGGCGCCAATAATGCTGATTAGTCGCGGCCGGCATCCGCGACCAATTAGCAGAGCGGGGTTTAGATTTGGTGCCAATCTCGCTGATTGGTCGCGACTGGAGTCCGCGACCAATCAGCAGAGTGTTGTTTAAATTTGGCGCCAATCTCACTGATTTGACGCATCTGGCGTCCGCGACCAATCAGCAGAGCGTTGTTTAAATTTGGCGCCAAGCTCGCTGATTGGTCACGGTCGCTATTTAAATGTGGCGCCCAAATCGGTGATTGGTCGCAGGCAGCGTCCGCGACCAATCAGCAGAGCGGTGTTTAACTTTAGCGCCAAGATCACTGATTGGTCGCGTGCGGAAAGCGCGACCAATCAGCGAATCGTATTGGTGAGGACCGGGGAGCGCCGCTGCCTGGTCGGTGCTTCCCCTGCGAGAAGCCGAGAAATGAGCGACTGCTCGCAGCAGAAGTATCCCGACCCGCAGCGCCGCTCCCCGGTCCTCCCTTCACACCCTAGCCGCTGATGTCCCCACAGTATCCGCATGGTGTTACAAAGATTCGGACATTTGTGTTAAAAATCGCTGATTGGTCGCTGGCGCTGCCCGCGACCAATCACCGATTTGGGCGCCAAATTTAAATATCGGCCGCAACCAATCACCGATCTTGGCTCCACATTTAAACACCGCTGTGCTGATTGGTCGCCGACGCTGGGCGCGACCAATCACCGATTTTGGCGCCACATTTAAATGGCGTCCGCGACCAATCAGTACAGCGGTGTTTAAATGTGGAGCCAAGATGGGTGATTGGTCGCGGCCGATATTTAAATTTGGCGCCCAAATCGGTGATTGGTCGCGGGCAGCGCCAGCGACCAATCAGCGATTTTTAACACAAATGTCCGGACCTTTGTAACACCATGCGGATACTGTGGGGACATCAGCGGCTAGGGTGTGAAGGGAGGACCGGGGAGCGGCGCTGCGGGTTGGGATACTTCTGCTGCGAGCGCCCGCTCATGTCCCGGGTTCTCGCAGCGGAAGTATCCGCACAGGCAGCGCTGCTGACATCTATGCGGCTAGGGTGTAAAGGGAGGACCGGGGAGCGGTGCTGACATCCAATTGGTCGCGGCCGCTATTTAAATGTGCCGCACAAATCGGTGATTGGTCGCCGTCTTGACCGCGACCAATCACTGATCTTGCCGCCAAAGTTAAACACTACTTTGCTGATTGGTCGCGGACGCTGCCCGCGACCAATCACAGATTTGTGCGCCAAATTTAAATATCGGCCGCGACCAATCACCGATCTTGGATCCACATTTAAACAATGCTGTGCTGATTGGTCGTGGCCGATATTTAAATGTGGCGCCCAAATCGGTGATTGGTCGCGGTCTTGGCGCGCGACCAATCACTGATCTTGCCGCCAAAGTTAAACACTACTGTGCTGATTGGTCGCGGACCCTGCCCGCGACCAATCACCGATTTGTGCGACAAATTTAAATATCAGCCTCATGCACGTCACTGACAGCGTGGGAAAATTCTCCTGCACTCAGCGCTTCAGCGTGAGAATTCTCCCACGCTGTCAGTGACGTACATGAGGTGAGCCGAGTTCATTGGACATGACCTCGGCTCATCTTTATGCCGTCACAGAGAGACACTGAGGAGCGCAAGCATGCCTGCGCTTCTCAGTGTCTGCGGGATGACAGGCTGGATGGCAGCGTTCTGCTGCGGTCCAGCCTGTCATCTCGATGTAGCAGAGCTGAAGCTGTCGTGGGAACCATGGAAAGGTAAGGATGAGGTTGCTTTATTATTTTTCTTTTATTGCAGGAGATCGTTGGCTTCAGCTGGAATGGGCGTGATCGTAAGTATGGTTTAATTTAGAACAATAAAGAATTGTGTCTTTATTTCAATTAAAGGACTTTATTCTGGGTGTTTGTGTTTTTTTTTTAACTTTGACTATGGGGTTAGTAATGGGGGTGTCTTATAGACGCCTCTCCATTACTAACCTGGGCTTGATGTCAGCTGGCATTATAAGCTGACATCAACCCCAGCCCTATTACCCCACTGCCACCGCTACAGGGCAGTGGGAAGAGCGAGGCTAAGTGCCAGAATTGGCGCATCCTAAGGATGCGCCATTTCTGGGGCGGCTGACGGCTGGTGTTTCTAGCCTGGGAGGGGGCCAATATTCATGGCACCCTTTCTGGGCTATTAATATCAGCCCCCAGCTGTCTGCCTAGCCTTTGCTAGCTATTAAAATAGGGGGGACCCCACGTCATTTTTTGGGGGGGGGTCCCCCATTTTAATAGCTAGTAAAGGCTAGGTATTCAGCTGGGGGCTGATATTAGTAGCCTGGGAAGCTCCATGGGTATTACCCCCTTCCCAGGCTTCAAACATCTGCCCCAGCCGTCTGCTTAACCTCCGCTAGAGCCTAAAATAACGGGGAACCCCACGCCAATTTTTTTAATAATAAATCCTTTATTTTAACACTAAATGACAAGTACAGTAATCAACACTATCACTGTACTTCATATATATGTGACTGACATGTTTATATCTATCTAATCTATGTGTGATGCTCTATCTTTCTGTTCTAAATTGTCGGGTACAGATGCTCAATTGCCGGCCGGCTTTTTTAAAGAGACGGTGCATGAAAACACTATTATT
Source organism: Phyllobates terribilis (assembly GCF_046119375.1). Classification (NCBI taxonomy): domain Eukaryota; kingdom Metazoa; phylum Chordata; class Amphibia; order Anura; family Dendrobatidae; genus Phyllobates; species Phyllobates terribilis. The sequence continues at coordinate 342,512,917 of NW_027362769.1, read as the reverse complement.
TTTTTTAATAAATCCTTTACACTAAATGACAAGTACAGTAAGCAACACTGTCAGTGTACTTCTTATATGTGTGACTGACATGTTTCTATCTATCTAATCTATGTGTGAGGCTCTATTCCTTCTTGTCTAAATTGTCGGGTACCGGTGTATGCCGCTGCTGAATTACCGACCGGCTTTTTTAAAGAAAGCGTCTTCTGAGCAGTTTGTCAGCTTTTGGACACCTTTGAAGGTGTTTTCTATGTGTTTCTATGTGTTTTTGTTTGCCTGCCATTGGTTTTAACGGTGTTCGACGGTGTTCTAAGGTGTTCGACGAACAGTTCGATGAACAGTTCCTCGAACATCCCGGTGTTCGACGAACCGAACCGAACCCGAACACTACGGGGGTGGCTCAACACTAAACACAACTCTGCCTCTGACCACAAGTCGTGGTGGCTCTTCAGGTCGCATGGGTGCTAAGCCTTGCATAGCCTGGGCATTTTTTCAGATAGATAAAGATGAGCCAACTCGTGTTATCTGTAACATTTGTCAACAAAAGCTAAGTAGAGGCCAAAAAATGCATAGTTTGAGTACTTCATGCATGAACCGGCACATGAACATGAAGCATAAGTTGCAGTGGGAAGCTCACTGTGCTACAATGCTGCCTATCCGGCCGGGCCAACCACCGTCTGCCCCATCTTGTGCATCTGCGGCCTCTTCATCCTCTGTGACTGGGGGGACAGCAGTCACACCTGTTTTGGGATGCAGACCTGCCACCTCTTTACCCGCAACAGCCAGCTTGATTGGCAGGTCATCATTTTCTTTGGAGGTGGAAACACCAGCTGGTGTTGAGCGCTGTCCGACATCGATAGCACCACCTTTGGATCAAGGCAACCTAACAAGTCCGCCTGCATCTTCCTCACAGACCAGCAGTTTGCCGGGGACACCCTTATCAACCCCCGTCTAAGCACAACAGCCAGCCCTGGGTCCCTCAGATGTGGACAAGTAAAAGACCATTTCCTCCTAGCCATGAGAAAGCTAAGTGGTTGAATTTCACCATCTGCAAGCTCTTGGCTATAGAAATGCTGCCTTTCCGCCTGGTGGACACAGAGGATTTTCGAGACCTTATGTCCGTCGCAGGGGCCCAGTCGGCACTACTTCTCAAAGAAAGGTGTGCCTGCGCTCCACCAGCATGTCGCACACAACATCACCGCTTCTTTGAGAAACTCTGTGTGTGACAGGGTGCATTTCACCACAGACACTTGGACGAGTAGGCATGGACAGGGGCGTTACATGTCGCTGACTGGGCACTGGGTAACTATGGTGACAGCAGGACAAGGGGCTGCTGTTCAAGTCTTGCCTTCCCCACGAGTTGTGCGTCAATCTTCTTTATCTCAAAGTTCCTCCACTGCTTCTGCCTCCTCAACTCCTCTCGGTCCTCCACCTGCACCCAAAGCCTGTCTGGTCATGCCACAAGCTTTCTAACTGCGCAGAAGGGATCCTGCACACCTCCTTACTATGCTGGCAGTAGGGCTCAACGTCATCAGGCGGTTTTTACTTTGAAATGTCTGGGAAATGTGAGTCATACAGCTGAGGAGTTGTGGTCAGCTCTGGAGAACCAATTTCATGAATGGTTGTCTCCACTGGACCTGAAACCAGGGAAGGCCGTGTGCGACAATGCTGCAAACCTGGGTGCGGCCCTTCGCCGGGGCAATGTCACACACGTGCCTTGTATAGCTCAAGTGTTGAACCTGGTTGTCCAGCAATTTTTAGCCCACTATCCTGGACTAGATAGCCTTCTGCAGAGGGCACGGTCGCTGTGTGCTCACTTCCCCCGTTCGCATCCCGCAGCTCAGCGATTTACATCTCTACAGAAGTCGTTGGGCCTGCCACTTCACCGGCTAAAATGTGATGTGCCTACCCGGTGGAATTCAACTCTGCACATGTTGCAGCGACTGTGGCAGCACCGACAATCCCTGGTTCAATACGTTCTGACGTATAGCCTGGGCCAATGAGATCCAGAGGTGGGGCAAATCACGCTGGAGGAGTGATCTCAGATCAGGGACCTTTCTACCCTTCTGCACAGTTTTGAAATAGCGACGAAGATGTTTAGTGCTGACGATGCCATTATCAGCATGACTATTCCGGTGATTTACATGCTGGAGCACATGTTAAACAGAATTCGGAGTCAGGTGGTGGCCCAAGAGGAGGTGGAGGAAGTAGAGGAGGAGGAGTTGTATGTGGAAGGGTTAACATCTGCAAGGTCCAGACGGTCGGCAGCACCAAGGCAGCAGGCATGTGAGGGTGGGGGAGATGGTTTTACCAGGGCGCATGGTAGCAGCCAAACTAGTGAGGAAGGTGCAGGGGCCCAGGAAGAAGTGGAGGACGAACTGATGGAAGACTCATCAGATGAGGGAGACCTTGATCACATTTCTGTTGTGCGAGGTTGGGGGGAGAGGACAGAGGAAGGAAGCATCATTGTTACCTTGCCACCAACACAATAGGGACTTGGTGCTCCTCGATGCGCAAGACACATGAGTGCCTTTTTGCTGCACTACCTGCAACATGACCCTCGAATTGGGAGAATTAGAAATAATCCTGACTACTGGGTTGCCACACTGTTAGATCCCCGGTACAAAAGTAAGTTTGCAGAAATTATTCCTGCCATAGAAAGGGATGCACGCACGCAGGAGTATCAGCAGAGACTGTTGCAGAATCTTACATGTGCTTTTCCACAAAACACCAGTGGTGCACGTAGTGAATCTCACAGTTCCAACTTGCCAACCGTGGGACCGTCAAGTGTTCAGCACTCAAACCGTAACAAAAACACAGTATCTGCTGGTAACATCAATTTTGCGGAATCATTTCATCACTTTTTTAGCCCATCCTTTGCTAGGCCACAGGAGACAAGAAGTCTGACACATAGTCAAAGCCTAGAGACGATGGTACAGGAGTATCTCCAAGTAAACATTGAAGCCATGACTGTGTCACTGGACCCTTGCTCTTTTTGGGCTTCCAATCTGGATAAATGGCCGAAGCTCGCCACTTACGCCTTGTAGATCTTGTCATGCCCCGCAGCCAGCATTCTGTCTGAACGTGTGTTCAGCGCTGCTGGTGGTGTGCTGACAGATAAGCGCACGTGGCTCTCCACTGATAATGTAGCCAGACTCACGTTCATAAAGATGAACAAATCATGGATCCGAAAGGACTTTTCTACCCCTGTGTCATCCTGGGGAGAGTAAAAGCTTGATGATTGGTTAAAATCACCGCACCAACCGTTTTAAGCTTTCAAATTACTAATCATGTTTATCTGTATCTTGGCTGGAAAATAATTTGGCTTTGTAGCAGTGTGCAGTACTGATTCTATTAGGCCATCTATACTAAGCTCTACCAGATTTAAAATTACTAATCATGTTTATCTGTATCTTGGCTGGAAAATAATTTTGGCTTTGTAGCAGTGTGCAGTACTGATTCTATTAGGCCATCTATACTAAGCTCCAACAGATTTAAAATTACTAAACATGTTTATCTGTATCTTGGCTGGAAAATAATTTGGGCTTTGTAGCAGTGTGCAGTACTGATTCTATTAGGCCATCTATACTAAGCTCCACCAGATTTAAAATAACTAATCATGTTTATATGTATCTTGGCTGGAAAATAATTTGGGCTTTGTAGCAGTGTGCAGTACTGATTCTATTAGGCCATCTATACTAAGCTCCACCAGATTTAAAATTAATAATAATTTTTAGCTGCATCTAGCCAGGAAAATAATTTTGGGGCTCCGAGATGCGCAAGACACATAAGTGCCTTCTTGCTGCACTACCTGCAACATGACCCTCAGATTGTCAGAATTCGAAGTAATCCTGACTACTGGGTTGCCACACTTAGATCCCCCACACTCTTCGATCAACCTTTTCATTTTAATAAAGACCAAAAAAATGGTCATTTTTGAAATTATAAGCATTAGCAGGTTATTAGAAACTGAAATCAAACAGTTTTCAACTCAAAACTTTATTCTAGGTTATGTTACATTTGCACATAGGACCCCTTGTTCGAAAGGAGCTTCTGAACTCTCTCGTCCATTGAATTTGTCAGGTTTTGGATGGTTTCTGCTTCAATTGTTTTGCATAAGAACAGAATACCCTCCCAGAGCTGTTGCTTAGATGTGAACTGCCTCCCGCCATCATAGACACTCCTTTTGATGATGCTCTAGAGGTTCTGAATGGGGTAGAGGTCAGGGGAGCATGGGGGTCACACCATAAGTTTGTCCCCTTTTATGCCCATATCAGCCAGAGATGCAGATGTGTTATGTGCAGCATGAGATGGTGCATTATCATGCATGAAAATGATGTTGCTGTGGAATACACGGTTCTTCTTCTTGAACCATGGCAGGAAGTGCTGTTTGAGAAACTCCACATACATTATGGAGTTCATCTTTACCCCTTCAGGGATCCTAAAGGGGCCGACAATCTCTCTCCCCATGATTCCAGCCCAAAACATTACTCCACCTCCTCCTTGTTGGCGCTGTAGCCGTGTTTGCGTGGGGTGTCCATCAACCAGCCATCCTCCACTCCATCCATCTGGACCATCGAGCGTTGCACGGCACTCATCCGTGAACAAAATAGTTTTAAAGTCAGTCTTCATGTATTGTTTGGCCCACTGGAGCCTTTTCTGCTTGTGTGCAGTGGATAGAGGAGGTCGACAAGATGGCGTACGCACAGCTGCAAACCTCTGAAGGACCCTGCATCTTGTTGTTCGGGGGACATTGGGGGCACCAGCAGCTTCAAAAACTTGTCTGCTGCTATGACAAGGCTTTTTTGCTGCTGCTCTTTTAACCTGACGTAATTGCCTGTAGGAAAGAGTCCTCAATTTGCCGTTATCAGCACGCCCACGTGTGTACTGTGAATCAGCTACATACTTCTTGATTGCCAAAACACTTCATCCTGATCATTGCACAATGTTGATTGTAGGTATGCCTTGACCTAAACACTCCACAATTTGTTGCTTCTCAGCAGCCGACACATCCTTTTTCTTTCCCATTTTGGCAGAAAATGTAGGCTGCTTAATAATGTGGGACAGCCTTCTTAAGTAGTCTTGCCTTTCATTGGACACACTGTAAGCACAGTTGTCTGCAATTGCTTACAGTGATATAAAGAGCCCTGACACACATCACCATCAATGAGTTTAACTGACAAACAAACAAATTCTTCCCTTATCACTCCTAAACACTTTTTGCATAATAATTTGGAACACAGTGTACATGTGCTTTTCCACAAAACACCAGTGGTTCACGTAGTGAATCTTACAGTTCTAACTTGCCAACCGTGGTCTGTATGGAGTTGATCAATAAAGGGCCCAAAATTAAGATAACATAGACGGGAGAGGTCTCTATGAATAGGAATTCCTAAGTATTTGATACCCTGTGAGGGCCAGGCAAAGGGAAAGTTGGACTGGATGGAATCCTGTATGGATTTGGGGAGGGAGACATCGAGGGCCTCAGACTTCGCTGCATTGATTTTAAAATTTGACCATGTAACAAAGTGATCTATTTCAGCCATTACAGCAGGGATGGATATATGTGATTGATTTATATATACTAGAACATCATCAGCAAATAGAGAGCACTTGTACTCGGTGCCACCCACCTCAATCCACCTAATATTGGGGTTATGGCGAATTGATGAGAGCAGGTGCTTCGTCACTAGGATGTATAAGAGAGGGGACAGAGGACATCCCTGCCTTGTCCCATTGGTGATTGTGAAAGGTGATGAAAATGTTCTGACGCGCCCCCTGGGCCTTGGGACACCCGGAGCCGGACCCTTTTTGGTGGATGCTGGTGGTTGTATTCTCCGTGGCGGCTACCCGGTTCCGTGGCTCAGGGCGGTCAAACCAGTGGCGGAACTATTTATGTGGTTTTGATGTTTAAATGTCCGACTATGCCACCCATGGATTGCGGTCAGAGTGAACCCCCGCGCAGGGCAGACCGCTGAGGCTGGTGTTGTGGGTGCAGCAGAGCGTAGCATAACTCCCCACGGGAGGAGTATAGCCTCAGGGCACTGTATGCGGAGGATGGGGATGATGGTGCAGGGCAGCAGCAGTAACGACACGGAGTCAGTGATGTAGTCCAGGGCCTTTACTCACAGTTCTTATTATCCAGACCACTTCTGCAATTAACGGCTGCCCACGTCGTACTGTGCTCACCAGGTGAGGGGCTCAGACAACTCCCAGATAACTTTGGAGCGCTTCACAGGACCCCCTTTGTGTGTCCTTTGTCTGGCCTTTCTTACCAACCCTTCTGTCCGGCTGCCTCGGGCCTCCTCTTGGTAAACTTGGCGCCAGTTTCCCTGACCCTATGTGGTGCCTTCCTAGCGGGTGTAGCAAGGGGCTGCGCCACATAAAATGTCACAGCCTCCGGTTTCTAGCTGAGGGTCGTTTCCCACCTCCACTAGTTTCGGTGACCAGTCTCCCCCTTTGGCCTGACCCCTCCACGCAGGTGGATTCGGGTGTGCGGTGGCGACTCGCTCGTCCGCACCCCTGGGATCCCTTCATTTCTCATTCCTGGAGCCTTCTCCGCTCCTCTTCCTTCCTTCTCCCTCTTCCAGGCCTGGGCCATTGTTACTCGGCCCGCCTCCGGAGCAAAGCTCATGCAGAGCCCATGCTCCCTGTCACTTCTGCTCAGACTTCTCTGCACTGAACTAAGATGGTGCCCACCTTTTATACTCCCGTCTCAATGCACCCAGGAACTGCTTCCTCCCTGCTCCTGCACTACAGGGTTCCCCTTCCTCAGTGTTCCCTCCCCGCTCTCCAGCCAGGGAAAAGGACTGTCGTGCCCATCTCAGGGGCATATTGGTCGCCCTGCCCCATGGCAATGCGGTGTAATGCATGCAGGTTTCGGGTCCTGATCCACACTCCATCATTACCTGAGAGTGAGATATCACACCTCTGGGTGAGGTGCAATACGTCTGTAGCAACCGAGCCCTCAGGGTGCTACAGTTCCATTTATCTTCAGCCTAGGTGACGTATTACGATACTGGGCTGTGATTTTGGCTATAAAAGGGTCCCCTAGACCCCTACCCCAAGCTTCTGAAGAGAATAATATATGGCATGCCAGGAGACTCTATGGAATGCTTTCTCAGCATCCAACGAGAGTATCTAATTACAAATTTTTAACTGCATCTAGCCCAGGAAATACTTTGTGCCTAGTAGCAGTGTCTGCTAGTCAGCGAATTATCCCGGCTGTGAAGCAAGCTACACCACCTGTAGTTTGGACACTTAATTTTTTCAAAGGAAATGCTTCGGGACCACGGGATACTCAGTGAAGAGCATCAGGAGGCACCCCAAGGCATAGGGGCTGGGACTGGCGGTAGGACGCCTTGCGGTGGACAGCTGAGCTTGATCCTTATAAAAGCTTTTTAACTGCAGCAGCTTTAGTGGACGCTACTGGAGCTGGAATTACGCGGCTGCTGGCATGAGACTTGCCCTCCAATAGATCCTTGTAAAAGTATTTAAAGTGTATTCATTCAAATTAGAGAGACAATTTAAATTAAAAAGCTTAGAGCTGCCTCCACCACAGGGGGGCTCGCTTGACCCACCAGCGGACAGGCACCAGTATTGGGAGATGGGGGCTGGCCGTCTGGGTCCACCGCGGCTCTGGCACAAACCCGGCGACACGGAGGTGGCACGGGCAGGAACGAACTGGCCGTGTCGGCTTCTCACTTTTTGGATTTTAGAAGGACATGACATGCCTATATCTGTGTCTCCCCCTCCTTTTACTCCTCCACCTCATTTCTTTTCGCATGACTATATGTTCTTGTCACTTTTCCGTGTGTTAGTTATGTCTTCTGAGCAGTTTGTCAGCTTTTGGACACCTTTGAAAGTGTTTTCTATGTGTTTCTATGTGTTTTTGTTTGCCTGCCATTGGTTTTAATGGTGTTCAAAGGTGTTCGACGAACAGTTCGACGAACAGTTCGGCGAACACACGGGTGTTTGACGAACCGAACCGAACTCGAACACTATGGGGGTGGCTCAACACTAGTAAATACTGCTTACTCAAGATATCTTGCTGATTGAAGCTCTCGTAAGTATAGTGGTGACTTTAAGAAGATGCACTCTGCGACAGGTTATGGGCCCAGGCCGCAACCCAGACACTAAAGCCCAGACACTACAGGCCCGCACTACAAGAGGATCATGGTTTATAACCCCAGATAACGGATCACATAGATTAGCTCTGTAAACAGAAGGAAATAAATCCAGATACAGAGTGACAGAGGAATTCATGATCCCAGGAGCTGGATATGATTACGGAGAATTCAACACAGGCAGGACATACAGGAACTCTCAGCAAGAAAAAACAGGAGAATATCTTCAGTACAACTCTCTAAACAAGTAAGACTATATAAAGATGATGAGTAACACAGAACTGAAATTCACAGTAGCTAAACTGAATAGTGAAAATTATCAGTTATGAAAATTCAAAGTAGAGATGTTGTTATCTAAGGATGATTTACGGGAAGTAATTGTTACAGAAAGACCAGATCAAGATAATCAGACATGGGATATGAAGAATAGACAAGAGAGAGCCACCATTAGCTTATTAGTGGATGATGCTCAATTAATACATATAAGAAATGAAGAAACAGCTAAAGGAATGTGGCAAGAATTAAGAAAACTGTTTGAAAGACCTAGCTTGAATCACAAGTTATTTTTATTAAGAAAGCTTTACAGTATGAGATTGAGTGCAAATGATGACATGCAGAAGCACATATTCTCAATAATGGAAGTGATATCACAGCTAAGATCTATTGGTGAAGACATTAAAGAAAGTCATGTAGCAGCTATATTATTGTGTAGTTTACCAGATTTGTGTACAGCCTTGATAAATGCCCTTGAGACGAGACCAGAAACTGACATTACATTAGATTTTGTGAAAAGAAGACTAATAGATGAATATCAGAGTAGAAAAGAACAAAGAAATGATTCTTCTACTGAAAAGAACTGTGAAAATGCTCTTAAAGCTACAAAATTTAAAAAACCCTATAATAAAGAGACAACAGAATGCTTCAGATGTAAGAAAAAAGGTAATTTAAAGAAAGATTGTACCATATGGAAAGCAGAACTACAAAAATTACAACATAAAAAGCATACACAGAAAGTAAAAAACACAATTTCTGATTCATGTGAGAATAATTGGAATGGCACATTTAAAGTAACAGACAAGAAATCATCATTTGGTTGGTTTATTGATTCAGGAGCAACGAGTCATATGACAAGTGACAAGAATTTCTTTACTTATCTTGATTTAGATAAGAAAGAAGCCATTCATCTTGCAGATGGAAGCAAAATAACAGCAGAAGGTATCGGACAAGGTATGCTAAATTGTTCAAACAAGTTCGGACAAGATTCAAAGATACTTGTACAGGATGTGTTGTATGTTCCGAAATTGGAAGGCGGATTATTATCTGTGAAACGTTTAACAGCAAAAGGACTTACTGTAAAATTCAAAGACAATGAGTGTGCAATTATTGCAGGAAACAAGGTGATCACCAAAGTCAAGGCAGATGAACAATTATATCATTTTGACACACCAAAGGAACAGATGAAGGTATGTACATATGATCACAAAAACTGTATTCACATGTGGCATAGACGTGTAGGACATAGACACCCTGACAATATAAGGGAACTACAGAGAAAAGAATTGACAAAAGATTTAAAGATATCAGATTGCTCAATTACCATAAGATGTGAATGTTGTATAAAATCCAAAGCCACAAGGATATCTATTCCAAAAGAAAGTGAGATGAAAAGTGAAAGACCACTTGATTTGGTGCATACTGACGTATGTGGACCCATGAAAGTGACTACATCAGGAGGCAAAAGATACATGTTGACTAGTGTTGAGCCACCCCCGTAGTGTTCGGGTTCAGTTCGGTTCGTGAAACACCGGGATGTTCGAGGAACTGTTCGTCGAACTGTTCGTCAAACACCTTAGAACACCGTCGAACACCGTTAAAACCAATGGCAGGCAAACAAAAACAAATAGAAACACATAGAAAACACCTTCAAAGGTGTCAAAAAGCTGACAAACTGCACAGAAGACGCTCTCTTTTAAAAAGCCGGCCGGCAATTCAGCAGCGGCATACAATGGTACCCGACAATTTAGACAAGAAGGAATAGAGCATCACACATAGATTAGATGGATAGAAACATGTCAGTCACATATATAAGAAGTACAGTGACAGTGTTGCTTACTGTACTTGTCATTTAGTGTAAAGGATTTATTTAAAAAAATAATAGTGTTTTCGTGCACTGTCTCTTTAAAAAAGCCGGCCGGCAATTCAGCAGTGGTACCCGACAATTTAGAACTGAAAGACTAGAGCTTCACACATAGATAGATAGATATAAATATGTCAGTCACATATATAATAAGTACAGTGACAGTGTTGCTTACTGTACTTGTCATTTAGTGTAAAGGATTTATTTAAAAAAATAATAGTGTTTTCATGCACTGTCTCTTTAAAAAAGCCGGCCGGCAATCCAGCAGCGGTACCCGACAATTTAGAACAGAAAGATAGAGCATCACACATAGATTAGATAGATAGAAACATGTCAGTCACATATATATGAAGTACAGTGATAGTGCTGATTACTGTACTTGTCATTTAGTGTTAAAATAAAGGATTTATTAAAAAAAAAATTGGCGTGGGGTTCCCCTTAATTTTAGTCTCTAGCGGAGGTTAAGCAGATGGCTGGGGCAGATGTTTGAAGCCTGGGAAGGGGGTAATACCCATGTAGCTTCCCAGGCTACTAATATCAGCCCCCAGCTGAATACCTAGCCTTTACTAGCTATTAAAATGGGGGACCCCCAAAAAAATGACGTGGGGTCCCCCCTATTTTAATAGCTAGCAAAGGCTAGGCAGACAGCTGGAGGCTAATATTAATAGCCCAGGAAGGGTACCATGAATATGGGCCCCCTCCCAGGCTAGAAACACCAGCCGTCAGCTGTCCCAGAAATGGCGCATCCATAGGATGCGCCAATTTTGGCACTTGGTCTCGCTCTTCCCACTGCCCTGTAGCGGTGGCAGTGGGGTAATAGGGTTGGGGTTGATGTCAGCTTATAATGCCAGCTGACATCAAGCCCAGGTTAGTAATGGAGAGGCGTCTATAAGACACCCCCATTACTAACCCCATAGTGAAAGTTAAAAGAAAACACAAACACCCAGAATAAAGTCCTTTAATTGAAATAAAGACTGTCAGTGACGTGCATGAGGTGAGCTCATGTCCAATGAACTCACCTCACCTCATGTACGTCACTGACAGCGTGGGAGAATTCTCACGCTGAATCGCTGAGTGCAGGAGAATTTTCCCACGCTGTCAGTGACGTGCATGAGGTGCGGCGAGTTCATTGGACATGACCTCGGCTCATCTGGATGCCGTCACAGCGAGACACTGAGGAGCGCAAGCATGCCTGCGCTTCTCAGTGTCTGTGGGATGACAGGCTGGATGGCAGCTTTCTGCAGCGATCCAGCCTGTCATGTGAATGTAGCAGAGCTGAAGCTGTCGTGGGAACCATGGAAAGGTAAGGATGAGGTTGCTTTATTATTTTACTTTTATTGCAGGAGATCGTTGGCTTCAGCTGGAATGGGCGTGACGGTAAGTATGGTTTAATTTAGAACAATAAAGATTTGAGTCTTTATTTCAATTAAAGGACTTTATTCTGGGTGTTGTGTTTTTTTAAATACTTTACTAGAAATTCATGGCGGTCATGTCTAATATTGACGTGACGACATGAATTTCGGGCTTAGGGTCAGCTGATAATGCCAAGCTGGCCCTAACCCCTTTATTACCCAGTGAGCCACCGCACCAGGGCCCTGGATGAGTTGGGTACAGCGCCAGAAGATGACGCTTCTATGAACGCGCCATTTTCCGGGGTGGCTGCGGACTGCAATTTGCAGCAGGGGGGCCCAGAAAGCTTGGGCCTCCCTGCGCTGCGGATTCCAGCCCCCAGCTGCCTAGTTGTACCTGGCTGGACCCAAAAATACGGCGAAGCCCCACGCATTTTTTTTTTTAATTATTTCATGAAATTCATGAAATAATTAAGAAAAAAAGGGCTTCTCTTTATTGTTGTGTCCGGCCAGGTACAAATAGGCAGCTGGTGGTTGGGGGCAGCCCGTTCCTGCCTGCTGTACCTGGCTGGACACAAATATAGTGTGAAGCCCCACGTCAATTTATTTTAAATTATTTAATGAATTTCCTGAAATAATTTTCAAAAATTGACGTGGGGCTTCGCACTATATTTGTGTCCAGCCAGGTACAGCAAGTAGGAACGGGCTGCCCCCAACCACCAGCTGCCTATTTGTACCTGGCCGGACACAACAATATAGGGAAGCCCTTTTTTTAAAAAATTATCTACTATATAATTGTCTTATCCCATCTGTCTGTCTGTCCAGGAAATCCCGCGTCGCTCATTGGTCCGTCAGCGACCAATCAGCGCCGCGGGATTTCTGAAAAAAGATGGCGGCCGTTAGTGGCTCATCTGCGGGACGGAGCTGAGCGGCGATGCAGCCAGGAGATGACCGGCGCGAGGCGCTCATCTCCCGGCCGGTAACAGCAGAAGGACCCCGACCGCTGGACCCATCTGCGGGACGGAGATGCAGCCGGGAGATGAGCGACGCGAGGCGCTCATCTCCCGGCCGGTAGCAGCGGAAGGACCGCCGGCGTCGCTGACCTCCATGCGGAAGGGAGGACCGGGGAGCGGTGCTGCGGGTCGGGATACTTCAGCTGCGAGCGCCCCTCAAGTCCCGGGTTCTCGCAGCGGAAGTAGCCGCACAGGCAGCGCCGCTCCCTGATCCTCACCAAGACGATTCGATGATTAGTCGCGGTCTTCGGACCCGACCAATCACTGATCTTACCGCAAAAGTTAAACACCGCTGTGCTGATTGGTCGCGGACGCTGCCCGCGACCAATCACCGATTTGGGCGCCACATTTAAATATCAGCCGCGACCAATCAGCACAGCGTTGTTTAAATATGGAGCCAAGATCGGTGATTGGTCGCGGCCGATATTTAAATTTGGCGCACAAATCGGTGATTGGTCGCGGGTGTATAGCGCACCTGCTCCATAAGGCATTTCTGACCGTTACACTGGGCGCTTCTTTCTTTATATAGCCCCATTCACCAGCAATCCGGTAAGTTTGTTGCTCACATTCTGTATACTCAATTTTCCCTTTTTGGAACCATTCTCGTATGGTCACTTCACTATTGTTTTATACGTATCTTGCTTTTTTGTATTCACTTTTTTGTATATTCCTTTTGTTTGTACTATTTCCCTTAGTCCTAGATACTTATTTTTTACTTTCACTTTATCATGCTCATTACAATCTCTTTCTTACCTTTCCCCTTTTTCAGATGTACTCTTTGGCTCTTCCTTTTTTACTCATGTCATTTTTTGTCCTATTTTCCGGCCATTAGCCGCTCCAAATTTCTTTTGTTGCTCTCTTTTTTGAGACTTGTTCATTTCTGTCGGATTATTTGTTATATGCATTACAGTATGCCACTATGATGGAATTTATTTATTAATTTATCTTATGTCTTTATATGTCTTTTTCTGTAAAAATTATAATATTTGATTTATATTTATGAGTATGCTAAAATATTAATACTTTTTTTATTGTTCTGTTTTCTATCTATACATTAGTGTCTGATGAAGGTCGTAGTTTGACGACCGAAACGTTACATTGTATGGATTGCAATTTTTGAAAATTACTCTAAGAACAGTGAATATTTCATTAAAGAATTTATTTCATATCACTATATGAGTGCCGGATTATATTCTTACATTTAAATATCGGCCGCGACCAATCAGCACAGCGTTGTTTAAATGTGGAGCCAAGATCGGTGATTGGTCGCGGCCGATATTTAAATTTGGCGCACAAATCGGTGATTGGTCGCGGGCAGCGTCCGCGACCAATCAGCACAGTAGTGTTTAACTTTGGCGGCAAGATCAGTGATTGGTCGCGCGCCAAGACCGCGACCAATCACCGATTTGGGCGCCACATTTAAATATCGTCCGCGACCAATCAGCACAGCGTTGTTTAAATGTGGAGCCAAGATCGGTGATTGGTCGCGGCCGATATTTAAATTTGGCGCACAAATCGATGATTGGTCGCGGGTCCAGACCGCGACCAATCAACGATTTGTGCGGCACATTTAAATAGCGGCCGCGACCAATTGGATGTCAGCGCCGCTCCCCGGTCCTCCCTTTACACCCTAGCCGCATGGATGTCAGCGGCGCTGCCTGTGCGGATACTTCCGCTGCAAGAACCCGTGACAGGAGCGGGCGCTCGCAGCAGAAGTATCCCGACCCGCAGCGCCGCTCCCCGGTCCTCCCTTCACACCCTAGCCGCTGATGTCCCCACAGTATCCGCATGGTGTAACAAAGGTCCGGACATTTGTGTTAAAAATCACCGATTTGGGCGCCAAATTTAAATATCGGCCGCGACCAATCACCGATCTTGGCTCCACATTTAAACACCACTGTAATAATTGGTCGTGGACGCTATTTAAATGTGGCGCCAAAATCGGTGATTGGTGACGCCCAGCGTCGGCGACCAATCAGCACAGCGTTGTTTAAATGTGGAGCCAAGATCGGTGATTGGTCGCGGGCGATATTTAAATTTGGCGCCCAAATCGGTGACCAATCAGCGATTTTTAACACAAATGTCCGGATCTTTGTAACACCATGCGGATACTGTGTCAAGGGAGGACCGGGGAGCGGCGCTGTGGGTCGGGATACTTCTACTGCGAGCAGTCGCTCATCTCCCGGCTTCTCGCAGCGGAAGTATCCGAAGAGGCAGCGGCGCTCCCTGGTCCTCACCAATATGATTCGCTGATTGGTCGCGCTCTCCGGACGCGACCAATCAGTGATCTTGGCGCTAAAGTTAAACACCGCTCTGCTGATTGGTCGCGGACGCTGCCCGCGACCAATCACCGATTTGGGCGCCACATTTAAATAGCGGCCGCGACCAATCAGCGAGCTAGGCGCGAAATTTAAACAACGCTCTGCTGATTGGTCACGGACTCCAGCCACGATCAATCAGCGAGATTGGCGCCAAATTTAAACCCCGCTCTGCTAATTGGTCGCGGATGCCGGCCGCGACTAATCAGCATTATTGGAGACAAATTTAAACACCGCTCTGCTGATTGATCGCGGTCGCTGGCCGAGATCAATCAGCAGTATTGATGCAAAATTTAAACACCGCTCTGCTGATTAGTCGCGGTCGCCGTCCGCGACCAATCAGCAGTATTGGCACCAAATTTAAACCCTGCTCGGCTGATTGGTCGCGGTTGCCGGCCGCGACCAATCAGCAGTATTGGCGCCAAATTTAAGCACCGCTCTGCTGATTGGTCACGGTTGCCGGCCGCGACCAATCAGCGATTTTAGCGCCAAATTTAAACACCGCTCTGCTGATTGGTCGCGGCCAGCAATTGCGACCAATCAGCATTATTGGCACCAAATTTAAACCCCACTCTGCTGATTGGTCGCGACCGCCGGCCGCGACTAATCAACATTATTGCTGCCAAATTTAAACACCGCTCTGCTGAATGGTCGCGGTCGTGACCAATCACCATTATTGGCGCCAAATTTAAACACCGTTTTGCTGATTGGTCGCGACCGCAACCAATCAGCATTATTGGCGCAAAATTTAAACCCCGCTCTGCAGATTGGTCACGTTCGCTGGCCGTGACCAATCAGCATTATTGGCGCAAAATTTAAACCCCGCTCTGCTGATTAGTCGCGACCGCCGGCCGTGACCAATCAGCGATATAGTCGCCAAATTTCAACACCGCTTTGCTGATTGTTCGCGGTTGCTGGCCGTGACCAGTCAGCGATTTTGGCGCCAAATTTAAACACCGCTCTGCTGATTGCGCCGGGTCTGCCGCATGCATATTCTAGAATACCCAATGCATTAGAATCGGGCCACCATCTAGTTTCATGAAATAATTTAAAAAAAAATTGACGTGGGGCTTCGCACTATATTTGTGTCCAGCCAGGTACAGCTGGCAGGAACGGGCTGCCCCCAACCACCAGCTGCCTATTTGTACCTGGCCGGACACAACAATATAGGGAAGCCCTTTTTTTCTTAATTATTTCATGAATTTCATGAAATAATTAAAAAAAAAAATATGTGGGGCTTCGCCCTATTTTTGGGTCCAGCCAGGTACAACTAGGCAGCTGGGGGCTGGAATCTGCAGCGCAAGGAGACCCAAGCTTTCTGGGCCCCCCCCCCGCTGCAAATTGCAGTCCGCAGCCACCCCGGAAAATGGCGCGTTCATAGAAGCGCCATCTTCTGGCGCTGTACCCAACTCATCCAGGGCCCTGGTGCGGTGGCTCACTGGGTAATAAAGGGGTTAGGGCCAGCTTGGCATTATCAGCTGGCCCAAGCCCGAAATTCATGGGGTCACGCCAATATTAGACATGACCGCCATGAATTTCTAGTAAAGTATTTAAAAAAAAACACAACACCCAGAAAAAAGTCCTTTAATTGAAATAAACACACAATTCTTTATTGTTCTAAATTAAACCATACTTACCGTCACGCCCATTTCAGCTGAAGCCAATGTTTTCTGCAATAAAAGTAAAATAATAAAGCAACCTCATCCTTACCTTTCCATGGTTCCCACGACAGCTCCAGCTCTGCTACATCGAGATGACAGGCTGGACCGCTGCAGAACGCTGCCATCCAGCTTGCCATGCTGCACAGACTGAGAAGCGCAGGTATGCTTGCGCTCCTCAGTGTCAGGCTGTGACGGCATAAAGATGAGACGAGTTCATGTCCAATGAACTCGGCGCACCTCATGCACGTCACTGACAGCGTGGGAAAATTCTCCTGCACTCAGCGCTTCAGCGTGAGAATTCTCCCACCAAAAACCAAAAACCAAATAAAGCTGATTGGAATGTCGTGAAGAGAGTAATGCATTATTTGAAAGAACTAGCAATGTTAAGCTGAAATTACCCACAAGTGATAATTGCATTTTAACA
Source organism: Phyllobates terribilis (assembly GCF_046119375.1). Lineage (NCBI taxonomy): Eukaryota > Metazoa > Chordata > Amphibia > Anura > Dendrobatidae > Phyllobates > Phyllobates terribilis. Next base: position 342,495,901 of record NW_027362769.1, on the reverse strand, counting down.
GGATATGTTGATGCAGATTGGGCTGGAGATCCAACTGACAGAAGATCTACCAGTGGACATATTTTTTTTCTCTCAGGTGGACCAATAAGTTGGACAAGTAAGAAACATTCAATTGTGACACTGTCTTCAACAGAAGCAGAATATGTTGCCGCAGCACATGCGAGTCAAGAAGTACTGTGGTTAAGACAATTGTTGACAGAATTAGGACAACCACAGTTGGAACCAACAAAACTGAAAGAGGATAATCAAGGATGTCTTGTTCTTGCTCAGATGGAAAGAGTCAATCCAAGAACCAAGCATATTCATGTGAAATATAATTTCTTGAGAGATCATCAGGAACAAGGAGTCTTGAAGTTAGAGTATTGTCCTACTGCAGAAATGACAGCAGACATCTTCACGAAGGTGTTGAATGCTGATAAACACCAGAGACTAATAAAAAAGTTGGGTTTGATTGAATAAGTCCTTACTGTTGAGAAAGGGTGTTGGCATATGCAACAGATTAGAAATTATTATAAGTGAAAGGAGGACTTTATACTAACCAGACAGCAGATGGCGATAGTGTGTAAAGTTATATGCTTGCTGTTATGTGGGGGAGGAAAGCTCTCAATTGTTGGTTGCTTTTACTTCCTGTTTTCTTTCTTTCCTGAATGTGTTATGCCAGCAGCACATGGACTGTGTGACACTGAATTGTATCTCATGTTTAACCAGTATGAAGTAAATACTGTTTACTCAAGTTATCTTGCTGATTGAAGCTCTCGTAAGTATAGTGGTGACTGTAGGAAGATGCACTCTACGACAAAAATCACCGTCCACGTCCTTGTCCCAGTGCAGCGTTCAGTTGTCCCTACCCCACCAACTCACAGGCTGCAATACTATACTGCCAAATTTTTGACAGCTGCTTGCACTTGAAATGTGGCCTTTTAGGCTCGTGGAGGCGAAAGCTTTTCATAACTTCATGCCGGCGGCGGCCGGGTGTCCATACTCGGTCCCCAGCCGCCACTATATTTCCCGGTATTGCCTCTGCCTTCCACAAGCATGGGTCCCACAACATTACCCGTGCCCTCCCCAGTTAACTTACTGGGAAGGACCGCCTAACCACAAACACGTGGACAGGTGAATGTGGCCAGGGACGGTACGGAGCCAGTCCACAACTTTTTTTTGTTAAGAGTTGTATTTAGCTTAGTGAAAGGACTGGCATAGAGGGAAACGGTATCTACCCTGTGTGTCACTTCTCCCAGGAAGTCCGGTAATGCAGTTTGTTTCAGAAGCAATGGCAGCCCATCCAACATCAACTCGCACTTGTTGGTGGTGCTTTGACACACACGCATCTTTCTTCGTGCATTTAATTTCTTGAATACAGAGTTGGGCAATGGCCTGATCTGTAATGCATTTTGAGAAATAACATGCATAAGCATGGCCAATCCACATTAAAAAAGCAGCCATAGAGTGACGTGAACCTTTCCCCACACTTTTCTTAGCCTGGGCTGCTTTTCGGCAGGGTTGGACGGGCCCACCAGAGAACCGGAGACTCCTGCGGCGGGCCCTGGCTTCTCCTTCAGGAGAGTTCATAGTGCCGAGGTGAGGCCATGATGATAATAGAGGCCACCATCTGCTTAGTTTTCTGTTACTTGGAATGCAAGTGCAAGTATGCAGCCAGCCACTCACCCATCCACAGGCCGCAACACTAAACTGCCCGATTTCTGGGCAGCTCTTTGCACTTGAAATATGACCTTTTAAGCTCGTGGAGGAGGAAGCAATTCACAACCTCATGCCGGCAGCGGCCGGGTGTCCATACTTGGTCCCCAGCCGCCACTATATTTCCCGGTATTGCCTCCACCTTCCACAAGCATGGGTCCCACAACATTACCGGTGCCCTCCCCAGTGCATTTACTGGGAAGGACCGCCTAACCACAAACACGTGAACAGGTGAATGTGGCCAGGGACGGTGCGGAGCCAGTCCACAACTTTTTTTTGCTAAGCGTTCTATTTAGCTCGGTGAAAAGACTGGCATAGAGGGAAACCGTGTCTACTCTGCGTGTCATTTCTCCCAGGAAGCCCTCTAAAGCTGCTTGCACTAGAAATGTGGCCTGAACATTACTGCTGGTACTTTTTTGTGGGAATTTGCTTGCCTCCTACTAGCCTGGAATATTTCTAGCAAACTATGGTACAAAGCCATGGTATTAGCACTGCCCCCAGTACCAGTAGCGAAGCCATCCCCAATTTCCTTCTCAGGAATTTTATTTGGTAGACTGAGTGGCTGCCCAAATACATTTTCTCAAAAAGGAGCTGAAGATAGAGTGGCAGTAGCTGCAAGTTTCTCCAGCCTGTTAGATATTAGAGGGTGAACCACAGCACATTGGATCAGTGGTTAGCACTGTAGCCTTGAAGCCTTGCAGCGCTGGGATCCTGGGTTCAAATCCCAGCAAGGACAACATCTGCAAGGACTTTGTATGTTCTCCCCGTGTTTGCGTGTGTTGCCTCCTCAATAAAAAAGCAGCCATAGAGTGTCCGGGAACCTTTACACACACTTTTCTTAGCCAGGACTGCTTCTCGTCAGGGTTGGACGGTCTCACCAGAGAATTCTCTGGTGTGCCTTGGCTACTACCTCAGGAGAGTTTATGATAGCGCTAACTTTGCAGATGCTAAGGGGCTCTTGAGTAGGTGAGAAAGGTTAGCCCTCAGAATCAAATCCTCTGGTGGGCACAATGTTTTTCAATCTAATACAGGTTCTGGGAGTTGTATTTTACCACAGCCATATTCTTTATCTTGGTGAATGGACTGGCATAGAGGGAAACCGTATCTACCCCGGCTGTCATTTCTCCATCACCAAGTTCCAACCATTGTCACACACGACCATGCCTGGCTGTATGTTCAGTGGTGAGAGCCACAGATCAAGCTGCTGTGTTTCAGCTTTCAACAACTCCGCAGCGCTGCGCGGTTTGTCAATTAAGCATGTTATCTTCAGCACAGCCTGTTGTGGCTTGGCCAAGGCAGTGCTGCAGTGCTCTCAGCTTGTGACTGATGTGGTAATTTCAGAGATGGAGGAGGATGTGCATGAGCTGAGCAATGTGATTACCTTGAGGTTAAATTGGTGATGCTGTTTTTTATACTAAAGAAAGATCCTATTGTTTTGTTTTTTTTAAGCTATTTTTAAGACAAATGCATTCACCGGGAAATGTCATTTTAACATTTTACAACCTTATCTGGCAATGTGGTGTGTGACACATCATCAGACACATCCTTTTTTATTTATGATGGAGGGACTCTGAAAGTCATAAAGCCTATTTTTAAAGGGACATCAGACTGCCTTTACTATTCTTAAAAGGCCAGCAGTCGGCCCTAGCTATTGTTAGAGAGCCATCAGCTGGCTATGCTTTGTTGTTCCCATTATTAACAAGTGGGTCTCCTATACTGTTATTGCGTATCCAGTGACTGCAAGGGATGCCAAAAATTTGGACGCAACCCAATACCCCGTTAAAGAGACATAGAGAAGGGTCTCAGTAAAAAGAAATGTTCCCATTCTAAAGGAGCGGGTCTCCTATAGTGGTAATGCCCATGCTGTGACTGCAAGGGCTGCCAAAATTTGGGAAAAACCCCACTAAGAATTCAAAGACACATAGAGCAGGGCCACAGTAGCTAGGTACGACATGTTCCCATTAGAAAGGAGAGCGTCTGATATACAGTTATAGGGTATGCAGTGAGTCCAACGGCTGACCAATTTTAGGAAAAACCTCAATAGGAAATTTAAAGACACATAGAGCAGGGCCACAGTAACGACAAATTCCTATTAGAAAGGAGAGAGTCTCCCATAGTGTTGGCCTATGCAGTGAATGCAAGTGCTGCCAAAAAATTTGAGGCATTTTAATGCCCCTTAGAAGATACGTGGACGAGGGCCTCACTAAAAAATATTCCCATTAGAAAGGAGCGGGTCTCCTATACTTGTAATGCCCATGCACTAAGTGTATAGGCTGACAAACTTTTACCCCTGGGGGGTATACATGAACATACTGTATGAAAAAAAATTTACGGGCATCATTAACACCCTTTAAAAAAATGATGTGGGTGTTGCATCACGGACCACGGTCACCCTGGTGATATGATGGTGGAGGATGAGGAGAAGGAGGATGACAAGAGCAAATAGACAAAATCAGGAAGCGTATACCCATGTGTGGGTGTGAAAAGGTGCATGGGAATACACCTCCCAAGAAAAGACACTGGATTTGAGTTTATGTTACGCTGCTATCATTCGGTGGTGTTGAAAAGTCTGGCCCAATCCAGTCCTTCATCATTTTTATAAGAGTCAGCCTGTCAGCATTTTCAGTTGACAGGCGGATGCGCTTATCAGTTATAATTCCACCAATGGCACTAAAAAGCCGCTCTGATAAAAGGCTGGCGGCAGGGCAGGCCAGGACCTCCAAGGCATAGAGAGCCAGTTCATTCCACGTATCCAGCTTGGATACCCAATAATTATAAGGCACAGAGGAATCATGGAGGACGTTGGTACGGTCGGCAAGGTACTCCCTCAGCATCTTCTCAAACTTTTCACTCCTTGTGAGAGTGCCCTGCACCTCAGGGCCTGTGCGATGGGAGGGTCTGAGAAAACTCTCCCTGAACTTTGACAGTGTTCCCCTGCCTCTGGATTGAAGTTGTGTCTCTCTCGCCTGTACTCCTTGGTTGTCCAAAGAAGTGTGTCCTCTGCCGCCAGCGTTTTCAGATGGGAATTTTTTTAAGAGTTCCGCAACAAGGGCCTTCTGGTACTGCCCCATTTTTGTACAACTGTCCGCCTCAGGAATAAGAGATACAAAGTTCTCCTTGTAGCATGGGTCTAGAAGTGTCACCAACCAGTAATGACTGTCACCCAAAATTTTGAGAACGCGAGGGTTATGGGAAAGGCAGTGTAACATAAACTCAGCCATGAGTGCCAGACTACTAACAGGCAAGACTTCCGTGTCCTCACCAAGAGGATGACTGACCATGCTCTCCTCCTCCTCCTTTCTGTCCTCTGGCCATCCACACTGAACAGACGGTATGACAGCTGTGCAGGTAGTACCGTCTATAGTGCATGAAACTAGCTCCTGTCCTTTCTCCTCCTCCTCCTCTTCCTCATTGTCACCCAATTCACGTTGGGATGAGATGAGGCTTGGCTTTGTGTAATCACCCTGTATGGTTCCTTGCTCCATCTCATCGTGCTCCACCTGCAATGCATCCTCTTTGATTGTGAGCAGAGAGCATTTCAGAAGACAGAGATGCGGGATGGTGATGCTAATTATGGCATCATCGCCGCTCACCATCTTGGTGGAGTCCTCAAAGTTTTGGAGGATGGTACATATGTCTGACATCCATGTCCACTCCTGAGGTCTTATGTGTGGAGTCTGAACTGAATACTGATGGCCTTGTTGATGCTGGTACTCAACAACTGCCCTCTTCTGCTCACAAATCCTTCCCTACATCTTCAGTGTAGAGTTACAACGCGTGGGGACATCGCACACCAGCCTGTGAGCCGGAAGTTGCAAACGCTGCTGAAACGCTGCAAGGGCGGCGGAAGCTGTAGCTGACTTTCTAAAATGGGCACACAGGTGGCATACTTTAACAAGCAGATCTGGCAGCTCCGGGTAGGATTTGAGAAACCGCTGACCCACGAGGTTAAGCACATGGGCCAGGCATTGTACTTGTTTGAGCTCGCCTCGCCTCAGAGCCGCCACCAGATTCCGGCCATTGTCACACACGACCATAACTGGCTGTAGGTTCAGCGGTGTAAGCCACAGATCTGCCTGCTCTTTCAGAGCTGTCCAAAACTCTTCAGCATTGTGCGTTTTTTTTCCTAAGCATATTAGCTTCAGCACAGCCTGTTGCCGCTTGGCTGAGGCAATGCTGCAGTGCTTCCATCTTGTGACTGATGTGGTCATTTCGGAGATGGAGGCTGAAGAGGAGCAGGAGGCTGAGGAGGATGAGGTGCAGGAGCTGTAGACCGTGAGGGCAACCTTGATTGACCTAGGGCCCGCAATCCTCGGCGTCGGGAGGACGTGTTCTGTTCCAAGGTCCGACTGGGTCCCGGCTTCCACTATGTTAACCCAGTGTGCCGTCAGCGAGATGTATAGTCCCTGCCCACAATCACTTGTCCATGTGTCCGTGGTTAGGTGGACTTTACCGGTAACTGCTTTGTTGAGAGCATGGCTATTGTTTTGGGACACGTGCTTGTGTAATGCGGGGACGTCACACCTGGAGAAGTAGTGGAGGCTGGGGACCGAGTACGGAGGGAAGACCGCCGCCATCTGATTGCGGAATGTTTCCGTCTCCACGAGCCTAAAAGGCAACATTTCGAGCACAAGCAGTCATGAAATGTGAGAATTTAGTAGTGTGGCATGTGGGGCATTGGCTGCATATTTGCGTTTGTGTTCCAAGGACTGGGGTATAGACAACTGAACGCTGCGCTTAGAAAAGGGCATGGATGTGATTCCTTTCTGATTAGTGTTGAGCCACCCCCGTAGTGTTCGAGTTCGGTTCGGTTCGTCGAACACCTGTATGTTCGCCGAACTGTTCGTCGAACTGTTCATCGAACACCTTCGAACACCATTAAAACCAATGGCAGCAAACAAAAACACATAGAAACCACATAGAAAACACTTCAAAGGTGTCCAAAAGCTGACAAACTGCTCAGAAGACACAACTAACACATGGAAAAGTGACAAGTACATATAGTCATGCGAAAAGAAAAGAGGTGGAGGAGTAAAAGGAGGGGGAGACACAGATATAGGCATGTCATGCCCTTCTAAAACCAACAAAGTGCGAAGCCGACACGGCCAGTTCGTTCCTGCCCGTGCGACCTCCGTGTCGCCGGGTTTGTGCCAGAGCCGCGGTGGACCCTGACGGCCAGCCCCCCTCTCCCAATACTGATGCCTGTCCACTGGTGGGTCGAGCGAGTCCCCCTGCGGTGGAGGCAGGTCTAATCTTTTTAATTTAAATTTTCTCTCTAATTTGAATGAGTACACTTTAAATCCTTTCACAAGGATCTATTGGAGGGCAAGTCTCATGTCAGCAGCCATGGTAATTACAGGTCCAGTAGCGTCCACTAAATCTGCTGCAGTTAAAAAGCTTTTATAAGGATCGAGCTTGGCGGTCCACCGCAAGGCGTCCTACCGCCAGTCCCAGCCCCTGTGCCTTGGGGTGCCTCCCCGATGCTCTTCACTGAGTGTCCCAGAGGCCCGAACCATTTCCTTTGAAAAAATTAAGTGTCCAAACTACAGGTGGTGTAGCTTGCATAACAGCTGGGATAATCCGCTGACTAGCAGACACTGCTACTAGGCCCAAAGTATTTCTCGGGCTAGATGCAGTTAAAAATTTGTAATTAGATACTCTCGTTGGATGCTGAGAAAGCATTCCATAGAGTCTCCTGGAACGCCATATATTATTCTCTTAAAAAGCTTGGGGTAGGGGACCCTTTTATAGCCAAAATCATGGCCCTGTATCGCAATCGGTCAGCTAGGCTGAAGATAAATGGAACATTATCATCACCTTTCATAATCACCAATGGGACAAGGCAGGGATGTCCTCTGTCCCCTCTCTTATACATCCTAGTGATGGAGCACCTGCTCTCATCAATTCACGATAACCCAATATTAGGGGGATTGAGGTGGGAGGCACCGAGTACAAGTGCTCTGCTTTTGCTGATGATGTCCTAGTATATATCACTAAACCACATATATTCATCACTGCTGTTATGGATGAAATAGATCACTTTGGTACATGCTCAAATTTTAAAATCAATGCAGCAGTCTGAGGCCCTCGATGTCTCCCTCCCCAAATCCATACAGGATTCCATACAGTCCAACTTTCCCTTTGCCTGGCCCTCACAGGGTATCAAATACTTAGGAATTCGTATTCATAGAGACCTCTCCCATCTATTTTATCTTAATTTTGGGCCCTTTATTGAACAACTCCATAGAGATCTTACTTCTTGGCCGGTGAAGGATTTTTCCTGGTTCGGCAGAATAAATATACTAAAAATGAACGTCCTACCTAAACTCTTATACCTCTTCCAAACCATTCCCGTGGTAATTCCCTCAAATTTTTGGAAAAGACTACGTAGTAGCTTTTGCAGATTTATCTGGGCAAGTGGGCGTCCACGCATTCGGGGGGACGTTCTAATCAGACACAAACGAAAGGGGGGCCTTAGCCTTCCGGATTGTAGACGGTATTATGTGGCAGCAGTACACGCTAGAATCCTAGACTTCTTCCATCATTCGGAGGGGAAATTGTGGGTCAAAATAGCTCAATCCATTTGTCCTAAAGCTCTTACCACTCTCCCATGGTGCGCCCAGGTAATTGTCCCCTCTCTTGGCCTCATGTCATATAGTACTTATGCCACTGCTTTAGCTTTGAGATCCCAAAAAAAAGCTTATCCTCAATCGACCCCCAGGGCCCCTTGCTACTGATTTCAGATAATCCAGATTTCCCACCAGGACTATCTGCAAATAGATTTCTCGGTTCAAATAAATCCCATCCGATATCATTTTCTCATGTCATCTCCAATACTTCGCTGCTCCCCCTCAATGACTTGTTACAGGGAATATTTTGAATATAGCCAGTTACAACACTTCTATTCAACTGTGAAGAAGCGCACACATCTTCATAGAGATCTCACAAACTTTGAAAAATTGAGCCTATCATTGTCACCCCTACACACTCCATCTCCCTACTGTACAATCTCTTCATTGCCCAGGTAACTGACAATAGGCCAGGATTCTGCGGTGCATGGGAAAGGGAACTGGTGAAGTCCTTCTCTGACTCACAATGGGATAAATGTTTCTTCCTAACACATAAAACCTCAATAGGGTCCAAAGCTCAGGAAACCTCCTTCAAAATTATCTCTAGAAGGTACCGGGTACCAGCAGTCCTTCATAGATGGTATCCAGTGGTCTCAGATAGATGTTGGAGATGTGGGGAGGGGGAAGGGACAATGTCACACATATGGTGGGCATGCCCTATAATAAATGCATTTTGGACAAAGGTGGTTCCCATGATTGAGAAAATAACTGGTTTGACTATCCCTAATATGCCAGAAGCCCTCCTTTTATCAATGTTACCAATAAGTAAACGCAGTTATAAAAGGTCATCAATAGGCTACCTAATACAGGCGGCTAAAAATGTCATTCCACGACACTGGAAAAGCAGAGACCCACCCACTGTGGAGGAATGGTTTGTGGAGATCTCCCTCCTTAATAGGATGGAGCGTCTGATTGCCATCTCACCGGCTGATGTTGATAGATACTGTGTGATTTGGAGGGATTGGATTGATTTGCAAAACTCTGACGCCTACCATCTAGCCACCATGATCATAATCGCACTATATTGATTGGTGGTCTGCCGTGGTCCGCTCCCTCTCTATCTTTCATAAGGAAAAATACATGCTTGATCTGGATATTGATGGAAAACCCTCCCTGTACCCCCCAATGTACTGTCGTTATGCATAGATTTATAGTTATACTACCCCTTTTACTATGTATATTGTATTTTCTTGTACTTTTTCAACACAAAAATAAAAAAAAACTTGAATTTGAAAAAAAAAATTGTAATTAGATCTACAGGCTGTGGCTACTCCGCTGACTAGCAGACACTGAAGCTTTGGAGCAGACCTCTGATTCCCAGGCTATAGTATGAGTAAACAGCTCTTCAGACTCAACCATCTGTGTTACCCCAAGCCATAGTGTATGTAGTTTCTTACGGTTAAAAGGGGGGGAGAGACCTGACCCACCTGGAATTGACGATGGCAACGTCATGTAAAACACATGAGTCTCCATTTTTTCAAAAAATTGTGACACATACACCACTTAAGTGGCATCAATTGTCCCAGAGTTGCTTAAAATGGTTGTTGAGGTGATTTTCCAAAATCCTCAAGCTTTCAGTCTCCCCAGAATGACACAGGTGGGGCAGATGGTGGTTGTCCCGGCCCGCTAGGCCGCATTGTAGCTTCGCACGGCAACTTATGCTTCATATCCGTGTGACAGTTCATGCATGAAGTACTCAAACTATGGATTTTTTGGCCTCTACTTAGCTTTTGGTGACAAATGTTACAGATAACATGAGTTGGGTCATCCTTATCGATCTGAAAAAATGCACAGGCTATGCAAGGTTTAGAGCCCATGCGACTCTGCTACTAGCAATACTAGCAATACTATCAAATGATTGGCTGGGTTAGATGCAGAGTGTCTGGGTTGGGTTGGGGGTCTCCACAGTCTGCCTAGGCTAGATGCAGTTAAAAATTATTATTAGATACACAGGCAGTGCAGCTTGCTTCGCAGCTGGGCTAATACACCCAAAGTATTGGTAGACTCTATACTAAATAAGGAAGGATTCACTGACTGTGGTGTCCCCTCCGTGGGCCGTGGCAATTGGTGGAGATTTCGTGGATGATTATAGGAGAAAGCTCCTTAATAGAAAAAGTTGGTAGATTTATACTTTAAATACACGTGTACCAGCGGGTTTAAACATCAGACATGATTTGATGTATCATTATGAATGATCATTTATAGATAATTATTTTATATAAGTTCCTTTTTTCTTCTTTTCTTTTTCTTTTGGATTATTTACATTTATATGCATTGTTTCTATGCTATACGATTTTAACATGGTATGTGTGTTTAAATTTCTGATTAACTCAGCCTTGAACAGGTGCATAGCAAGACATGACAAATAAATATGACTTCCTTGCTGTTTTTTTGCTATGCAATGATTAAGAGACTTTAGTTCGAAAAGCGTTTGCTGTTCTTCTCAAAGGTGGACTTTTAAAATATTTTTTGTATGACCCAATAAAAAGTGGATTTTAGAAGATTTGATCAGGTGGATCTTCCTGATTCCTCATGTTCGTCTGGTAGCACTCCTGGCTCTGTGCTGTTGATCTTCTAGGTGGGTGAGCTGATTTTTTCCTTTCTTTTTCTGCCATGTGGCGATTGGTCATTCACTTTCGCTGCCCCTTACTCAATGAATTCAAAAACATCTCCCGTCGGTTTGGAGTCCCATTATGCCCAACCAAAAACATAGGCCCCACAACTAAAAAAAATCGTTCTTAGGCATCGAAATCACCACCACAGCAAGGTTGTTCCGCCTCCCATGGGAAAAAATACCAAAACATTACACCTGATTAGAGATGAGCGTTGTTCGACTCGAACTGTTCGCCAATCTCAAATTCGAGCTGTTTCACACAAGCAAGGGCATGTGTCATTGGCAGTGTATGTCACATGTCCTTGCCCTATAAGACCCAGCCATTTTCCCCGTCGACACCATTTTCTCACTGCTGCAGCTGCGTGTTAGACGGCACCGCTGTTGCTGTGTGCGCTATACCTTGTTAATTTCAAGCCAATTTTCGCACAAATCTACAGATAGCTTGGGAGTAGGGAATAGTTGTGATTGCAGTCCTTTTAAGGACTAGGTTACAGCATTTCCTACGACTTTTATAAGGCTGGTCTGTGCTCTTAAATAGATAGGTTATGGGAGTAAAGACTAATTGTAATTGCAGTCCTTTTCAGGACTAGGTTACATCAGTTCCTATCAGTTTTTGCCAGGCAGGTCTGTGCCAGTGCTGTGCAAGTTTTTTTCACAGCATTTGGCTGAATCTAGCAAAGCTAATCCTTTTTGGCCTATTGCAGAGTGTTAGTCAGTGGAGTAGCATATCTGTGTTGAAAGCTACACCACCTGTGTATAGAATACCAATTTTTTTACTGCACCTAGTGAAGTAAAACCTTTTGGGCATAGCATCATTCTATTAGTCCATCTATACTGACCTCCATCAGGTTGCAAATTGAATATAATTTTTTTCTGCATCTAGCTCTGAAAAAATATTTGTCCTTCTAGCAGTGTGTGGGACTTGTTCTACTAGTCATACTGACCTCCATCAGGTTGCAAATTCAAAATAATTTTTTGTCTGCATCTAGCTCTGAAAAAATATTGGGCCTTCTAGCAGTGTGTGGGACTTGTTCTATTAGTCCATCTATACTGACCTCCATCAGGTTGCAAATTCAAAATATTTTTTTGTCTGCATCTAGCTCTGAAAAAATATTTGGCCTTCTAGCAGTGTGTGGGACTTTCTCTATTACTCCATCTATACTGACCTCCATCAGGTTGCAAATTAAAAATAATTTTTATCTGCATCTAGCTCTGAAAAAATATTTGGCCTTCTAGCAGTGTGTGGGACTTTCTCTATTACTCAATCTATACTGACCACCATCAGGTTGCAAATTAAAACTAATTTTTATCTGCATCTAGCTCTGAAAAAATATTTGGCCTTCTAGCAGTGTGTGGGACCTTCTTTATTACTCCATCTATACTGACCTCCATCAGGTTGCAAATTAAAAATAATTTTTATCTGCATCTAGCTCTGAAAAAATATTTGGCCTTCTAGCAGTGTGTGGGACCTTCTCTATTAGTCCATCTATACTGACCTCCATCAGGTTGCAAATTAAAAATAATTTTTATCTGCATCTACCTCTGAAAAAATATTTGGCCTTCTAGCAGTGTGTGGGACTTTCTCTATTACTCCATCTATACTGACCTCCATCAGGTTGCAAATTAAAAATAATTTTTATCTGCATCTAGCTCTGAAAAAATATTTGGCCTTCTAGCAGTGTGTGGGACTTTCTCTATTACTCCATCTATACTGACCTCCATCAGGTTGCAAATTAAAAATAATTTTTATCTGCATCTAGCTCTGAAAAAATATTTGGCCTTCTAGCAGTGTGTGGGACTTTCTCTATTACTCCATCTATACTGACCTCCATCAGGTTGCAAATTAAAAATAATTTTTTGTCTGCATCTAGCTCTGAAAAAATATTTGGCCTTTTAGCAGTGTGTGGGACTTGTTCTATTAGTCGATCTATACTGACCTCCATCAGGTTGCAAATTCAAAATAATTTTTTGTCTGCATGTAGCTCTGAAAAAATATTTGGCATTCTAGCAGTGTGTGGGACCTTCTCTATTAGTCCATCTATACTGACCTCCATCAGGTTGCAAATTAAAAATAATTTTTATCTGCATCTACCTCTGAAAAAATATTTGGCCTTCTAGCAGTGTGTGGGACTTGTTCTACTAGTCCATCTATACTGACCTCAATCAGGTTGCAAATTCAAAATATTTTTTTGTCTGTATCTAGCTCTGAAAAAATATTTGGCCTTCTAGCAGTGTGTGGGACTTTCTCTATTACTCCATCTATACTGACCTCCATCAGGTTGCAAATTAAAAATAATTTTTATCTGCATCTAGCTCTGAAAAAATATTTGGCCTTCTAGCAGTGTGTGGGACTTTCTCTATTACTCCATCTATACTGATCTCCATCAGGTTGCAAATTAAAAATAATTTTTATCTGCATCTAGCTCTGAAAAAATATTTGGCCTTCTAGCAGTGTGTGGGACCTTCTCTATTACTGCATCTATACTGACCTCCATCAGGTTGCAAATTAAAAATAATTTTTATCTGTATATAGCTCTGAAAAAATATTTGGCCTTCTAGCAGTGTGTGGGACCTTCTCTATTAGTCCATCTATACTGACCTCCATCAGGTTGCAAATTAAAAATAATTTTTATCTGCATCTAGCTCTGAAAAAATATTTGGCCTTCTAGCAGTGTGTGGGACTTTCTCTATTACTCCATCTATACTGACCTCCATCAGGTTGCAAATTAAAAATAATTTGAAAAAATATTTGGCCTTCTAGCAGTGTGTGGGACTTTCTCTATTACTCCATCTATACTGACCTCCATCAGGTTGCAAATTAAAAATAATTTTTTGTCTGCATCTAGCTCTGAAAAAATATTTGGCCTTTAAGCAGTGTGTGGGACTTGTTCTATTAGTCCATCTATACTGACCTCCATCAGGTTGCAAATTCAAATTAATTTTTTGTCTGCATCTAGCTCTGAAAAAATATTTGGCCTTCTAGCAGTGTGTGGGACTTGTTCTATTAGTCCATCTATACTGACCTCCATCAGCTTGCAAATTAAAAATATTTTTTTGTCTGCATCTAGCTCTGAAAAAATATTTGGCCTTCTAGCAGTGTGTGGGACTTTCTCTATTACTCCATCTATACTGACCTCCATCAGGTTGCAAATTAAAAATAATTTGAAAAAATATTTGGCCTTCTAGCAGTGTGTGGGACTTTCTCTATTACTCCATCTATACTGACCTCCATCAGGTTGCAAATTAAAAATAATTTTTTGTCTGCATCTAGCTCTGAAAAAATATTTGGCCTTTAAGCAGTGTGTGGGACTTGTTCTATTAGTCCATCTATACTGACCTCCATCAGGTTGCAAATTCAAAATAATTTTTTGTCTGCATCTAGCTCTGAAAAAATATTTGGCCTTCTAGCAGTGTGTGGGACTTTCTCTATTACTCCATCTATACTGTCCTCCATCAGGATGCAAATTAAAAATAATTTTTATCTGCATCTAGCTCTGAAAAAATATTTGGGCTTCTAGCAGTGTGTGGGACTTGTTCTACTAGTCCATCTATACTGACCTCCATCAGGTTGCAAATTCAAATTAATTTTTTGTCTGCATCTAGCTCTGAAAAAATATTTGGCCTTCTAGCAGTGTGTGGGACTTTCTCTATTACTCCATCTATACTGTCCTCCATCAGGTTGCAAATTAAAAATAATTTTTATCTGCATCTAGCTCTGAAAAAATATTTGGCCTTCTAGCAGTGTGTGGGACTTTCTCTATTACTCCATCTATACTGACCTCCATCAGGTTGCAAATTAAAACTAATTTTTATCTGCATCTAGCTCTGAAAAAATATTTGGCCTTCTAGCAGTGTGTGGGACCTTCTCTATTACTCCATCTATACTGACCTCCATCAGGTTGCAAATTAAAAATAATTTTTATCTGCATCTAGCTCTGAAAAAATATTTGGCCTTCTAGCAGTGTGTGGGACCTTCTCTATTAGTCCATCTATACTGACCTCCATCAGGTTGCAAATTAAAAATAATTTTTATCTGCATCTAGCTCTGAAAAAATATTTGGCCTTCTAGCAGTGTGTGGGACCTTCTCTATTAGTCCATCTATACTGACCTCCATCAGGTTGCAAATTCAAAATAATTTTTTGTCTGCATGTAGCTCTGAAAAAATATTTGGCATTCTAGCAGTGTGTGGGACTTTCTCTATTAGTCCATCTATACTGACCTCCATCAGGTTGCAAATTAAAAATAATTTTTATCTGCATCTACCTCTGAAAAAATATTTGGCCTTCTAGCAGTGTGTGGGACTTGTTCTACTAGGTCATCTATACTGACCTCCATCAGGTTGAAAATTCAAAATATTTTTTTGTCTGCATCTAGCTCTGAAAAAATATTTGGCCTTCCAGCAGTGTGTGGGACTTTCTCTATTACTCCATCTATACTGACCTCCATCAGGTTGCAAATTAAAAATAATTTTTATCTGCATCTAGCTCTGAAAAAATATTTGGCCTTCTAGCAGTGTGTGGGACTTTCTCTATTACTCCATCTATACTGTCCTCCATCAGGTTGCAAATTAAAAATAATTTTTATCTGCATCTAGCTCTGAAAAAATATTTGGCCTTCTAGCAGTGTGTGGGACTTTCTCTATTACTCCATCTATACTGACCTCCATCAGGTTGCAAATTAAAAATAATTTTTATCTGCATCTAGCTCTGAAAAAATATTTGGCCTTCTTGCAGTGTGTGGGACCTTCTCTATTACTCCATCTATACTGACCTCCATCAGGTTGCAAATTAAAAATAATTTTTATCTGCATCTAGCTCTGAAAAAATATTTGGCCTTCTAGCAGTGTGTGGGACCTTCTCTATTAGTCCATCTATACTGACCTCCATCAGGTTGCAAATTAAAAATAATTTTTATCTGCATCTAGCTCTGAAAAAATATTTGGCCTTCTAGCAGTGTGTGGGACCTTCTCTATTAGTCCATCTATACTGACCTCCATCAGGTTGCAAATTCAAAATAATTTTTTGTCTGCATGTAGCTCTGAAAAAATATTTGGCATTCTAGCACTGTGTGGGACTTTCTCTATTAGTCCATCTATACTGACGTCCATCAGGTTGCAAATTAAAAATAATTTTTATCTGCATCTACCTCTGAAAAAATATTTGGCCTTCTAGCAGTGTGTGGGACTTGTTCTACTAGGTCATCTATACTGACCTACATCAGGTTGAAAATTCAAAATATTTTTTTGTCTGCATCTAGCTCTGAAAAAATATTTGGCCTTCTAGCAGTGTGTGGGACTTTCTCTATTACTCCACCTATACTGACCTCCATCAGGTTGCAAATTAAAAATAATTTTTATCTGCATCTAGCTCTGAAAAAATATTTGGCCTTCTAGCAGTGTGTGGGACCTTCTCTATTACTGCATCTATACTGACCTCCATCAGGTTGCAAATTAAAAATAATTTTTATCTGCATCTAGCTCTGAAAAAATATTTGGCCTTCTAGCAGTGTGTGGGACCTTCTCTATTTGTCCATCTATACTGACCTCCATCAGGTTGCAAATTAAAAATAATTTTTATCTGCATCTAGCTCTGAAAAAATATTTGGCCTTCTAGCAGTGTGTGGGACTTTCTCTATTACTCCATCTATACTGTCCTCCATCAGGATGCAAATTAAAAATAATTTTTATCTGCATCTAGCTCTGAAAAAATATTTGGGCTTCTAGCAGTGTGTGGGACTTGTTCTACTAGTCCATCTATACTGACCTCCATCAGGTTGCAAATTCAAATTAATTTTTTGTCTGCATCTAGCTCTGAAAAAATATTTGGCCTTCTAGCAGTGTGTGGGACTTGTTCTATAAGTCCATCTATACTGACCTCCATCAGCTTGCAAATTAAAAATATTTTTTTGTCTGCATCTAGCTCTGAAAAAATATTTGGCCTTCTAGCAGTGTGTGGGACTTTCTCTATTACTCCATCTATACTGACCTCCATCAGGTTGCAAATTAAAAATAATTTTTATCTGCATCTAGCTCTGAAAAAATATTTGGCCTTCTAGCAGTGTGTGGGACTTTCTCTATTACTCCATCTATACTGTCCTCCATCAGGTTGCAAATTAAAAATAATTTTTATCTGCATCTAGCTCTGAAAAAATATTTGGCCTTCTAGCAGTGTGTGGGACCTTCTCTATTAGTCCATCTATACTGACCTCCATCAGGTTGCAAATTAAAAATAATTTTTATCTGCATCTAGCTCTGAAAAAATATTTGGCCTTCTAGCAGTGTGTGGGACCTTCTCTATTAGTCCATCTATACTGACCTCCATCAGGTTGCAAATTCAAAATAATTTTTTGTCTGCATGTAGCTCTGAAAAAATATTTGGCATTCTAGCAGTGTGTGGGACTTTCTCTATTAGTCCATCTATACTGACCTCCATCAGGTTGCAAATTAAAAATAATTTTTATCTGCATCTACCTCTGAAAAAATATTTGGCCTTCTAGCAGTGTGTGGGACTTGTTCTACTAGGTCATCTATACTGACCTCCATCAGGTTGAAAATTCAAAATATTTTTTTGTCTGCATCTAGCTCTGAAAAAATATTTGGCCTTCTAGCAGTGTGTGGGACCTTCTCTATTAGTCCATCTATACTGACCTCCATCAGGTTGCAAATTCAAAATAATTTTTTGTCTGCATGTAGCTCTGAAAAAATATTTGGCATTCTAGCAGTGTGTGGGACTTTCTCTATTAGTCCATCTATACTGACCTCCATCAGGTTGCAAATTAAAAATAATTTTTATCTGCATCTACCTCTGAAAAAATATTTGGCCTTCTAGCAGTGTGTGGGACTTGTTCTACTAGGTCATCTATACTGACCTCCATCAGGTTGAAAATTCAAAATATTTTTTTGTCTGCATCTAGCTCTGAAAAAATATTTGGCCTTCTAGCAGTGTGTGGGACTTTCTCTATTACTCCATCTATACTGACCTCCATCAGGTTGCAAATTAAAAATAATTTTTATCTGCATCTAGCTCTGAAAAAATATTTGGCCTTCTAGCAGTGTGTGGGACCTTCTCTATTAGTCCATCTATACTGACCTCCATCAGGTTGCAAATTAAAAATAATTTTTATCTGCATCTAGCTCTGAAAAAATATTTGGCCTTCTAGCAGTGTGTGGGACCTTCTCTATTAGTCCATCTATACTGACCTCCATCAGGTTGCAAATTCAAAATAATTTTTTGTCTGCATGTAGCTCTGAAAAAATATTTGGCATTCTAGCACTGTGTGGGACTTTCTCTATTAGTCCATCTATACTGACGTCCATCAGGTTGCAAATTAAAAATAATTTTTATCTGCATCTACCTCTGAAAAAATATTTGGCCTTCTAGCAGTGTGTGGGACTTGTTCTACTAGGTCATCTATACTGACCTACATCAGGTTGAAAATTCAAAATATTTTTTTGTCTGCATCTAGCTCTGAAAAAATATTTGGCCTTCTAGCAGTGTGTGGGACTTTCTCTATTACTCCATCTATACTGACCTCCATCAGGTTGCAAATTAAAAATAATTTTTATCTGCATCTAGCTCTGAAAAAATATTTGGCCTTCTAGCAGTGTGTGGGACCTTCTCTATTACTGCATCTATACTGACCTCCATCAGGTTGCAAATTAAAAATAATTTTTATCTGCATCTAGCTCTGAAAAAATATTTGGCCTTCTAGCAGTGTGTGGGACCTTCTCTATTTGTCCATCTATACTGACCTCCATCAGGTTGCAAATTAAAAATAATTTTTATCTGAATCTAGCTCTGAAAAAATATTTGGCCTTCTAGCAGTGCGTGGGACTTTCTCTATTACTCCATCTATACTGTCCTCCATCAGGATGCAAATTAAAAATAATTTTTATCTGCATCTAGCTCTGAAAAAATATTTGGGCTTCTAGCAGTGTGTGGGACTTGTTCTACTAGTCCATCTATACTGACCTCCATCAGGTTGCAAATTCAAATTAATTTTTTGTCTGCATCTAGCTCTGAAAAAATATTTGGCCTTCTAGCAGTGTGTGGGACTTGTTCTATAAGTCCATCTATACTGACCTCCATCAGCTTGCAAATTAAAAATATTTTTTTGTCTGCATCTAGCTCTGAAAAAATATTTGGCCTTCTAGCAGTGTGTGGGACTTTCTCTATTACTCCATCTATACTGACCTCCATCAGGTTGCAAATTAAAAATAATTTTTATCTGCATCTAGCTCTGAAAAAATATTTGGCCTTCTAGCAGTGTGTGGGACTTTCTCTATTACTCCATCTATACTGTCCTCCATCAGGTTGCAAATTAAAAATAATTTTTATCTGCATCTAGCTCTGAAAAAATATTTGGCCTTCTAGCAGTGTGTGGGACCTTCTCTATTAGTCCATCTATACTGACCTCCATCAGGTTGCAAATTAAAAATAATTTTTATCTGCATCTAGCTCTGAAAAAATATTTGGCCTTCTAGCAGTGTGTGGGACCTTCTCTATTAGTCCATCTATACTGACCTCCATCAGGTTGCAAATTCAAAATAATTTTTTGTCTGCATGTAGCTCTGAAAAAATATTTGGCATTCTAGCAGTGTGTGGGACTTTCTCTATTAGTCCATCTATACTGACCTCCATCAGGTTGCAAATTAAAAATAATTTTTATCTGCATCTACCTCTGAAAAAATATTTGGCCTTCTAGCAGTGTGTGGGACTTGTTCTACTAGGTCATCTATACTGACCTCCATCAGGTTGAAAATTCAAAATATTTTTTTGTCTGCATCTAGCTCTGAAAAAATATTTGGCCTTCTAGCAGTGTGTGGGACCTTCTCTATTAGTCCATCTATACTGACCTCCATCAGGTTGCAAATTCAAAATAATTTTTTGTCTGCATGTAGCTCTGAAAAAATATTTGGCATTCTAGCAGTGTGTGGGACTTTCTCTATTAGTCCATCTATACTGACCTCCATCAGGTTGCAAATTAAAAATAATTTTTATCTGCATCTACCTCTGAAAAAATATTTGGCCTTCTAGCAGTGTGTGGGACTTGTTCTACTAGGTCATCTATACTGACCTCCATCAGGTTGAAAATTCAAAATATTTTTTTGTCTGCATCTAGCTCTGAAAAAATATTTGGCCTTCTAGCAGTGTGTGGGACTTTCTCTATTACTCCATCTATACTGACCTCCATCAGGTTGCAAATTAAAAATAATTTTTATCTGCATCTAGCTCTGAAAAAATATTTGGCCTTCTAGCAGTGTGTGGGACTTTCTCTATTACTCCATCTATACTGTCCTCCATCAGGTTGCAAATTAAAAATAATTTTTATCTGCATCTAGCTCTGAAAAAATATTTGGCCTTCTAACAGTGTGTGGGACTTTCTCTATTACTCCATCTATACTGACCTCCATCAGGTTGCAAATTAAAAATAATTTTTATCTGCATCTAGCTCTGAAAAAATATTTGGCCTTCTTGCAGTGTGTGGGACCTTCTCTATTACTCCATCTATACTGACCTCCATCAGGTTGCAAATTAAAAATAATTTTTATCTGCATCTAGCTCTGAAAAAATATTTGGCCTTCTAGCAGTGTGTGGGACCTTCTCTATTAGTCCATCTATACTGACCTCCATCAGGTTGCAAATTAAAAATAATTTTTATCTGCATCTAGCTCTGAAAAAATATTTGGCCTTCTAGCAGTGTGTGGGACCTTCTCTATTAGTCCATCTATACTGACCTCCATCAGGTTGCAAATTCAAAATAATTTTTTGTCTGCATGTAGCTCTGAAAAAATATTTGGCATTCTAGCAGTGTGTGGGACTTTCTCTATTAGTCCATCTATACTGACCTCCATCAGGTTGCAAATTAAAAATAATTTTTATCTGCATCTACCTCTGAAAAAATATTTGGCCTTCTAGCAGTGTGTGGGACTTGTTCTACAAGGTCATCTATACTGACCTCCATCAGGTTGAAAATTCAAAATATTTTTTTGTCTGCATCTAGCTCTGAAAAAATATTTGGCCTTCTAGCAGTGTGTGGGACTTTCTCTATTACTCCATCTATACTGACCTCCATCAGGTTGCAAATTAAAAATAATTTTTATCTGCATCTAGCTCTGAAAAAATATTTGGCCTTCTAGCAGTGTGTGGGACTTTCTCTATTACTCCATCTATACTGACCTCCATCAGGTTGCAAATTAAAAATAATTTTTATCTGCATCTAGCTCTGAAAAAATATTTGGCCTTCTAGCAGTGTGTGGGACCTTTTCTATTACTGCATCTATACTGACCTCCATCAGGTTGCAAATTAAAAATAATTTTTATCTGCATCTAGCTCTGAAAAAATATTTGGCCTTCTAGCAGTGTGTGGGACCTTCTCTATTTGTCCATCTATACTGACCTCCATCAGGTTGCAAATTAAAAATAATTTTTATCTGCATCTACCTCTGAAAAAATATTTGGCCTTCTAGCAGTGTGTGGGACTTTCTCTATTAGTCCATCTATACTGACCTCCATCAGGTTGCAAATTAAAAATAATTTTTATCTGCATCTAGCTCTGAAAAAATATTTGGCCTTCTAGCAGTGTGTGGGACCTTCTCTATTAGTCCATCTATACTGACCTCCATCAGGTTGCAAATTCAAAATAATTTTTTGTCTGCATGTAGCTCTGAAAAAATATTTGGCATTCTAGCAGTGTGTGGGACTTTCTCTATTAGTCCATCTATACTGACCTCCATCAGGTTGCAAATTAAAAATAATTTTTATCTGCATCTACCTCTGAAAAAATATTTGGCCTTCTAGCAGTGTGTGGGACTTGTTCTACTAGGTCATCTATACTGACCTCCATCAGGTTGAAAATTCAAAATATTTTTTTGTCTGCATCTAGCTCTGAAAAAATATTTGGCCTTCTAGCAGTGTGTGGGACCTTCTCTATTAGTCCATCTATACTGACCTCCATCAGGTTGCAAATTCAAAATAATTTTTTGTCTGCATGTAGCTCTGAAAAAATATTTGGCATTCTAGCAGTGTGTGGGACTTTCTCTATTAGTCCATCTATACTGACCTCCATCAGGTTGCAAATTAAAAATAATTTTTATCTGCATCTACCTCTGAAAAAATATTTGGCCTTCTAGCAGTGTGTGGGACTTGTTCTACTAGGTCATCTATACTGACCTCCATCAGGTTGAAAATTCAAAATATTTTTTTGTCTGCATCTAGCTCTGAAAAAATATTTGGCCTTCTAGCAGTGTGTGGGACTTTCTCTATTACTCCATCTATACTGACCTCCATCAGGTTGCAAATTAAAAATAATTTTTATCTGCATCTAGCTCTGAAAAAATATTTGGCCTTCTAGCAGTGTGTGGGACCTTCTCTATTACTGCATCTATACTGACCTCCATCAGGTTGCAAATTAAAAATAATTTTTATCTGCATCTAGCTCTGAAAAAATATTTGGCCTTCTAGCAGTGTGTGGGACCTTCTCTATTTGTCCATCTATACTGACCTCCATCAGGTTGCAAATTAAAAATAATTTTTATCTGAATCTAGCTCTGAAAAAATATTTGGCCTTCTAGCAGTGCGTGGGACTTTCTCTATTACTCCATCTATACTGTCCTCCATCAGGATGCAAATTAAAAATAATTTTTATCTGCATCTAGCTCTGAAAAAATATTTGGGCTTCTAGCAGTGTGTGGGACTTGTTCTACTAGTCCATCTATACTGACCTCCATCAGGTTGCAAATTCAAATTAATTTTTTGTCTGCATCTAGCTCTGAAAAAATATTTGGCCTTCTAGCAGTGTGTGGGACTTGTTCTATAAGTCCATCTATACTGACCTCCATCAGCTTGCAAATTAAAAATATTTTTTTGTCTGCATCTAGCTCTGAAAAAATATTTGGCCTTCTAGCAGTGTGTGGGACTTTCTCTATTACTCCATCTATACTGACCTCCATCAGGTTGCAAATTAAAAATAATTTTTATCTGCATCTAGCTCTGAAAAAATATTTGGCCTTCTAGCAGTGTGTGGGACTTTCTCTATTACTCCATCTATACTGTCCTCCATCAGGTTGCAAATTAAAAATAATTTTTATCTGCATCTAGCTCTGAAAAAATATTTGGCCTTCTAGCAGTGTGTGGGACCTTCTCTATTAGTCCATCTATACTGACCTCCATCAGGTTGCAAATTAAAAATAATTTTTATCTGCATCTAGCTCTGAAAAAATATTTGGCCTTCTAGCAGTGTGTGGGACCTTCTCTATTAGTCCATCTATACTGACCTCCATCAGGTTGCAAATTCAAAATAATTTTTTGTCTGCATGTAGCTCTGAAAAAATATTTGGCATTCTAGCAGTGTGTGGGACTTTCTCTATTAGTCCATCTATACTGACCTCCATCAGGTTGCAAATTAAAAATAATTTTTATCTGCATCTACCTCTGAAAAAATATTTGGCCTTCTAGCAGTGTGTGGGACTTGTTCTACTAGGTCATCTATACTGACCTCCATCAGGTTGAAAATTCAAAATATTTTTTTGTCTGCATCTAGCTCTGAAAAAATATTTGGCCTTCTAGCAGTGTGTGGGACCTTCTCTATTAGTCCATCTATACTGACCTCCATCAGGTTGCAAATTCAAAATAATTTTTTGTCTGCATGTAGCTCTGAAAAAATATTTGGCATTCTAGCAGTGTGTGGGACTTTCTCTATTAGTCCATCTATACTGACCTCCATCAGGTTGCAAATTAAAAATAATTTTTATCTGCATCTACCTCTGAAAAAATATTTGGCCTTCTAGCAGTGTGTGGGACTTGTTCTACTAGGTCATCTATACTGACCTCCATCAGGTTGAAAATTCAAAATATTTTTTTGTCTGCATCTAGCTCTGAAAAAATATTTGGCCTTCTAGCAGTGTGTGGGACTTTCTCTATTACTCCATCTATACTGACCTCCATCAGGTTGCAAATTAAAAATAATTTTTATCTGCATCTAGCTCTGAAAAAATATTTGGCCTTCTAGCAGTGTGTGGGACTTTCTCTATTACTCCATCTATACTGTCCTCCATCAGGTTGCAAATTAAAAATAATTTTTATCTGCATCTAGCTCTGAAAAAATATTTGGCCTTCTAACAGTGTGTGGGACTTTCTCTATTACTCCATCTATACTGACCTCCATCAGGTTGCAAATTAAAAATAATTTTTATCTGCATCTAGCTCTGAAAAAATATTTGGCCTTCTTGCAGTGTGTGGGACCTTCTCTATTACTCCATCTATACTGACCTCCATCAGGTTGCAAATTAAAAATAATTTTTATCTGCATCTAGCTCTGAAAAAATATTTGGCCTTCTAGCAGTGTGTGGGACCTTCTCTATTAGTCCATCTATACTGACCTCCATCAGGTTGCAAATTAAAAATAATTTTTATCTGCATCTAGCTCTGAAAAAATATTTGGCCTTCTAGCAGTGTGTGGGACCTTCTCTATTAGTCCATCTATACTGACCTCCATCAGGTTGCAAATTCAAAATAATTTTTTGTCTGCATGTAGCTCTGAAAAAATATTTGGCATTCTAGCAGTGTGTGGGACTTTCTCTATTAGTCCATCTATACTGACCTCCATCAGGTTGCAAATTAAAAATAATTTTTATCTGCATCTACCTCTGAAAAAATATTTGGCCTTCTAGCAGTGTGTGGGACTTGTTCTACAAGGTCATCTATACTGACCTCCATCAGGTTGAAAATTCAAAATATTTTTTTGTCTGCATCTAGCTCTGAAAAAATATTTGGCCTTCTAGCAGTGTGTGGGACTTTCTCTATTACTCCATCTATACTGACCTCCATCAGGTTGCAAATTAAAAATAATTTTTATCTGCATCTAGCTCTGAAAAAATATTTGGCCTTCTAGCAGTGTGTGGGACTTTCTCTATTACTCCATCTATACTGACCTCCATCAGGTTGCAAATTAAAAATAATTTTTATCTGCATCTAGCTCTGAAAAAATATTTGGCCTTCTAGCAGTGTGTGGGACCTTTTCTATTACTGCATCTATACTGACCTCCATCAGGTTGCAAATTAAAAATAATTTTTATCTGCATCTAGCTCTGAAAAAATATTTGGCCTTCTAGCAGTGTGTGGGACCTTCTCTATTTGTCCATCTATACTGACCTCCATCAGGTTGCAAATTAAAAATAATTTTTATCTGCATCTACCTCTGAAAAAATATTTGGCCTTCTAGCAGTGTGTGGGACTTTCTCTATTAGTCCATCTATACTGACCTCCATCAGGTTGCAAATTAAAAATAATTTTTATCTGCATCTAGCTCTGAAAAAATATTTGGCCTTCTAGCAGTGTGTGGGACCTTCTCTATTAGTCCATCTATACTGACCTCCATCAGGTTGCAAATTCAAAATAATTTTTTGTCTGCATGTAGCTCTGAAAAAATATTTGGCATTCTAGCAGTGTGTGGGACTTTCTCTATTAGTCCATCTATACTGACCTCCATCAGGTTGCAAATTAAAAATAATTTTTATCTGCATCTACCTCTGAAAAAATATTTGGCCTTCTAGCAGTGTGTGGGACTTGTTCTACTAGGTCATCTATACTGACCTCCATCAGGTTGAAAATTCAAAATATTTTTTTGTCTGCATCTAGCTCTGAAAAAATATTTGGCCTTCTAGCAGTGTGTGGGACCTTCTCTATTAGTCCATCTATACTGACCTCCATCAGGTTGCAAATTCAAAATAATTTTTTGTCTGCATGTAGCTCTGAAAAAATATTTGGCATTCTAGCAGTGTGTGGGACTTTCTCTATTAGTCCATCTATACTGACCTCCATCAGGTTGCAAATTAAAAATAATTTTTATCTGCATCTACCTCTGAAAAAATATTTGGCCTTCTAGCAGTGTGTGGGACTTGTTCTACTAGGTCATCTATACTGACCTCCATCAGGTTGAAAATTCAAAATATTTTTTTGTCTGCATCTAGCTCTGAAAAAATATTTGGCCTTCTAGCAGTGTGTGGGACTTTCTCTATTACTCCATCTATACTGACCTCCATCAGGTTGCAAATTAAAAATAATTTTTATCTGCATCTAGCTCTGAAAAAATATTTGGCCTTCTAGCAGTGTGTGGGACTTTCTCTATTACTCCATCTATACTGTCCTCCATCAGGTTGCAAATTAAAAATAATTTTTATCTGCATCTAGCTCTGAAAAAATATTTGGCCTTCTAACAGTGTGTGGGACTTTCTCTATTACTCCATCTATACTGACCTCCATCAGGTTGCAAATTAAAAATAATTTTTATCTGCATCTAGCTCTGAAAAAATATTTGGCCTTCTTGCAGTGTGTGGGACCTTCTCTATTACTCCATCTATACTGACCTCCATCAGGTTGCAAATTAAAAATAATTTTTATCTGCATCTAGCTCTGAAAAAATATTTGGCCTTCTAGCAGTGTGTGGGACCTTCTCTATTAGTCCATCTATACTGACCTCCATCAGGTTGCAAATTAAAAATAATTTTTATCTGCATCTAGCTCTGAAAAAATATTTGGCCTTCTAGCAGTGTGTGGGACCTTCTCTATTAGTCCATCTATACTGACCTCCATCAGGTTGCAAATTCAAAATAATTTTTTGTCTGCATGTAGCTCTGAAAAAATATTTGGCATTCTAGCAGTGTGTGGGACTTTCTCTATTAGTCCATCTATACTGACCTCCATCAGGTTGCAAATTAAAAATAATTTTTATCTGCATCTACCTCTGAAAAAATATTTGGCCTTCTAGCAGTGTGTGGGACTTGTTCTACAAGGTCATCTATACTGACCTCCATCAGGTTGAAAATTCAAAATATTTTTTTGTCTGCATCTAGCTCTGAAAAAATATTTGGCCTTCTAGCAGTGTGTGGGACTTTCTCTATTACTCCATCTATACTGACCTCCATCAGGTTGCAAATTAAAAATAATTTTTATCTGCATCTAGCTCTGAAAAAATATTTGGCCTTCTAGCAGTGTGTGGGACTTTCTCTATTACTCCATCTATACTGACCTCCATCAGGTTGCAAATTAAAAATAATTTTTATCTGCATCTAGCTCTGAAAAAATATTTGGCCTTCTAGCAGTGTGTGGGACCTTTTCTATTACTGCATCTATACTGACCTCCATCAGGTTGCAAATTAAAAATAATTTTTATCTGCATCTAGCTCTGAAAAAATATTTGGCCTTCTAGCAGTGTGTGGGACCTTCTCTATTTGTCCATCTATACTGACCTCCATCAGGTTGCAAATTAAAAATAATTTTTATCTGCATCTACCTCTGAAAAAATATTTGGCCTTCTAGCAGTGTGTGGGACTTTCTCTATTACTCCATATATACTGACCTCCATCAGGTTGCAAATTAAAAATAATTTTTATCTGCATCTAGCTCTGAAAAAATATTTGGCCTTCTAGCAGTGTGTGGGACTTTCTCTATTACTCCATCTATACTGACCTCCATCAGGTTGCAAATTAAAAATAATTTTTATCTGCATCTAGCTCTGAAAAAATATTTGGCCTTCTAGCAGTGTGTGGGACTTTCTCTATTACTCCATCTATACTGACCTCCATCAGGTTGCAAATTAAAAATAATTTTTTCTCTGCATCTAGCTCTGAAAAAATATTTGGCCTTTTAGCAGTGTGTGGGACTTGTTCTATTAGTCCATCTATACTGACCTCCATCAGGTTGCAAATTCAAAATAATTTTTTGTCTGCATCTAGCTCTGAAAAAATATTTGGCACTCTAGCAGTGTGTGGGACTTTCTCTATTAGTCCATCTATACTGACCTCCATTAGGTTGCAAATTAAAAATAATTTTTATCTGCATCTACCTCTGAAAAAATATTTGGCCTTCTAGCAGTGTGTGGGACTTTCTCTATTAGTCCATCTATACTGACCTCCATCAGGTTGCAAATTAAAAATAATTTTTATCTGCATCTAGCTCTCAAAAAATATTTGGCCTTCTAGCAGTGTATGGGACTTTCTCTATTACTCCATCTATACTGACCTCCATCAGGTTGCAAATTAAAAATAATTTTTATCTGCATCTAGCTCTGAAAAAATATTTGGGCTTCTAGCAGTGTGTGGGACTTGTTCTACTAGTCCATCTATACTGACCTCCATCAGGTTGCAAATTCAAAATAATTTTTTGTCTGCATCTAGCTCTGAAAAAATATTTGGCCTTCTAGCAGTGTGTGGGACTTGTTCTATTAGTCCATCTATACTGACCTCCATCAGCTTGCAAATTAAAAATATTTTTTTGTCTGCATCTAGCTCTGAAAAAATATTTGGCCTTCTAGCAGTGTGTGGGACTTACTCTATTACTCCATCTATACTGACCTCCATCAGGTTGCAAATTAAAAATAATTTTTATCTGCATCTAGCTCTGAAAAAATATTTGGCCTTCTAGCAGTGTGTGGGACCTTCTCTATTAGTCCATCTATACTGACCTCCATCAGGTTGCAAATTAAAAATAATTTTTATCTGCATCTAGCTCTGAAAAAATATTTGGCCTTCTAGCAGTGTGTGGGACCTTCTCTATTAGTCCATCTATACTAACCTCCATCAGGTTGCAAATTAAAAATAATTTTTATCTGCATCTAGCTCTGAAAAAATATTTGGCCTTCTAGCAGTGTGTGGGACCTTCTCTATTAGTCCATCTATACTGACCTCCATCAGGTTGCAAATTCAAAATAATTTTTTGTCTGCATGTAGCTCTGAAAAAATATTTGGCATTCTAGCAGTGTGTGGGACTTTCTCTATTAGTCCATCTATACTGACCTCCATCAGGTTGCAAATTAAAAATAATTTTTATCTGCATCTACCTCTGAAAAAATATTTGGCCTTCTAGCAGTGTGTGGGACTTGTTCTACTAGGTCATCTATACTGACCTCCATCAGGTTGAAAATTCAAAATATTTTTTTGTCTGCATCTAGCTCTGAAAAAATATTTGGCCTTCTAGCAGTGTGTGGGACTTTCTCTATTACTTCATCTATACTGACCTCCATCAGGTTGCAAATTAAAAATAATTTTTATCTGCATCTAGCTCTGAAAAAATATTTGGCCTTCTAGCAGTGTGTGGGACTTTCTCTATTACTCCATCTATACTGACCTCCATCAGGTTGCAAATTAAAAATAATTTTTATCTGCATCTAGCTCTGAAAAAATATTTGGCCTTCTAGCAGTGTGTGGGACCTTCTCTATTGCTGCATCTATACTGACCTCCATCAGGTTGCAAATTAAAAATAATTTTTATCTGCATCTAGCTCTGAAAAAATATTTGGCCTTCTAGCAATGTGTGGGACCTTCTCTATTTGTCCATCTATACTGACCTCCATCAGGTTGCAAATTAAAAATAATTTTTATCTGCATCTACCTCTGAAAAAATATTTGGCCTTCTAGCAGTGTGTGGGACTTTCTCTATTACTCCATATATACTGACCTCCATCAGGTTGCAAATTAAAAATAATTTTTATCTGCATCTAGCTCTGAAAAAATATTTGGCCTTCTAGCAGTGTGTGGGACTTTCTCTATTACTCCATCTATACTGACCTCCATCAGGTTGCAAATTAAAAATAATTTTTATCTGCATCTAGCTCTGAAAAAATATTTGGCCTTCTAGCAGTGTGTGGGACTTTCTCTATTACTCCATCTATACTGACCTCCATCAGGTTGCAAATTAAAAATAATTTTTTCTCTGCATCTAGCTCTGAAAAAATATTTGGCCTTTTAGCAGTGTGTGGGACTTGTTCTATTAGTCCATCTATACTGACCTCCATCAGGTTGCAAATTCAAAATAATTTTTTGTCTGCATCTAGCTCTGAAAAAATATTTGGCCTTCTAGCAGTGTGTGGGACTTTCTCTATTACTCCATCTATACTGACCTCCATCAGGTTGCAAATTCAAAATAATTTTTATCTGCATCTAGCTCTGAAAAAATATTTGGCCTTCTAGCAGTGTGTGGGACTTTCTCTATTACTCCATCTATACTGTCCTCCATCAGGTTGCAAATTAAAAATAATTTTTATCTGCATCTAGCTCTGAAAAAATATTTGGCCTTCTAGCAGTGTGTGGGACTTTCTCTATTACTCCATCTATACTGACCTCCATCAGGTTGCAAATTAAAACTAATTTTTATCTGCATCTAGCTCTGAAAAAATATTTGGCCTTCTAGCAGTGTGTGGGACCTTCTCTATTACTCCATCTATACTGACCTCCATCAGGTTGCAAATTAAAAATAATTTTTATCTGCATCTAGCTCTGAAAAAATATTTGGCCTTCTAGCAGTGTGTGGGACCTTCTCTATTATTCCATCTATACTGACCTCCATCAGGTTGCAAATTAAAAATAATTTTTATCTGCATCTAGCTCTGAAAAAATATTTGGCATTCTAGCAGTGTGTGGGACCTTCTCTATTAGTCCATCTATACTGACCTCCATCAGGTTGCAAATTCAAAATAATTTTTTGTCTGCATGTAGTTCTGAAAAAATATTTGGCATTCTAGCAGTGTTTGGGACTTTCTCTATTAGTCCATCTATACTGACCTCCATCAGGTTGCAAATTAAAAATTATTTTTATCTGCATCTACCTCTGAAAAAATATTTGGCCTTCTAGCAGTGTGTGGGACTTGTTCTATTAGTCCATCTATACTGACCTCCATCAGCTTGCAAATTAAAAATATTTTTTTGTCTGCACCTAGCTCTGAAAAAATATTTGGCCTTCTAGCAGTGTGTGGGACTTTCTCTATTACTCCATCTATACTGACCTCCATCAGGTTGCAAATTAAAAATAATTTTTATCTGCATCTAGCTCTGAAAAAATATTTGGCCTTCTAGCAGTGTGTGGGACTTTCTCTATTACTCCATCTATACTGTCCTCCATCAGGTTGCAAATTAAAACTAATTTTTATCTGCATCTAGCTCTGAAAAAATATTTGGCCTTCTAGCAGTGTGTGGGACCTTCTCTATTACTCCATCTATACTGACCTCCATCAGGTTGCAAATTAAAAATAATTTTTATCTGCATCTAGCTCTGAAAAAATATTTGGCCTTCTAGCAGTGTGTGGGACCTTCTCTATTAGTCCATCTATACTGACCTCCATCAGGTTGCAAATTAAAAATAATTTTTATCTGCATCTAGCTCTGAAAAAATATTTGGCCTTCTAGCAGTGTGTGGGACCTTCTCTATTAGTCCATCTATACTGACCTCCATCAGGTTGCAAATTCAAAATAATTTTTTGTCTGCATGTAGCTCTGAAAAAATATTTGGCATTCTAGCAGTGTGTGGGACTTTCTCTATTAGTCCATCTATACTGACCTCCATCAGGTTGCAAATTAAAAATAATTTTTATCTGCATCTACCTCTGAAAAAATATTTGGCCTTCTAGCAGTGTGTGGGACTTGTTCTACTAGGTCATCTATACTGACCTCCATCAGGTTGAAAATTCAAAATATTTTTTTGTCTGCATCTAGCTCTGAAAAAATATTTGGCCTTCTAGCAGTGTGTGGGACTTTCTCTATTACTCCATCTATACTGACCTCCATCAGGTTGCAAATTAAAAATAATTTTTATCTGCATCTAGCTCTGAAAAAATATTTGGCCTTCTAGCAGTGTGTGGGACTTTCTCTATTACTCCATCTATACTGACCTCCATCAGGTTGCAAATTAAAAATAATTTTTATCTGCATCTAGCTCTGAAAAAATATTTGGCCTTCTAGCAGTGTGTGGGACCTTGTCTATTACTGCATCTATACTGACCTCCATCAGGTTGCAAATTAAAAATAATTTTTATCTGCATCTAGCTCTGAAAAAATATTTGGCCTTCTAGCAGTGTGTGGGACCTTCTCTATTTGTCCATCTATACTGACCTCCATCAGGTTGCAAATTAAAAATAATTTTTATCTGCATCTACCTCTGAAAAAATATTTGGCCTTCTAGCAGTGTGTGGGACTTTCTCTATTACTCCATATATACTGACCTCCATCAGGTTGCAAATTAAAAATAATTTTTATCTGCATCTAGCTCTGAAAAAATATTTGGCCTTCTAGCAGTGTGTGGGACTTTCTCTATTACTCCATCTATACTGACCTCCATCAGGTTGCAAATTAAAAATAATTTTTATCTGCATCTAGCTCTGAAAAAATATTTGGCCTTCTAGCAGTGTGTGGGACTTTCTCTATTACTCCATCTATACTGACCTCCATCAGGTTGCAAATTAAAAATAATTTTTTCTCTGCATCTAGCTCTGAAAAAATATTTGGCCTTTTAGCAGTGTGTGGGACTTGTTCTATTAGTCCATCTATACTGACCTCCATCAGGTTGGAAATTCAAAATAATTTTTTGTCTGCATCTAGCTCTGAAAAAATATTTGGCCTTCTAGCAGTGTGTGGGACTTTCTCTATTACTCCATCTATACTGACCTCCATCAGGTTGCAAATTAAAAATAATTTTTATCTGCATCTAGCTCTGAAAAAATATTTGGCCTTCTAGCAGTGTGTGGGACTTTCTCTATTACTCCATCTATACTGACCTCCATCAGGTTGCAAATTAAAACTAATTTTTATCTGCATCTAGCTCTGAAAAAATATTTGGCCTTCTAGCAGTGTGTGGGACCTTCTCTATTACTCCATCTATACTGACCTCCATCAGGTTGCAAATTAAAAATAATTTTTATCTGCATCTAGCTCTGAAAAAATATTTGGCCTTCTAGCAGTGTGTGGGACCTTCTCTATTACTGCATCTATACTGACCTCCATCAGGTTGCAAATTAAAAATAATTTTTATCTGCATCTAGCTCTGAAAAAATATTTGGCCTTCTAGCAGTGTGTGGGACCTTCTCTATTTGTCCATCTATACTGACCTCCATCAGGTTGCAAATTAAAAATAATTTTTATCTGCATCTACCTCTGAAAAAATATTTGGCCTTCTAGCAGTGTGTGGGACTTTCTCTATTACTCCATATATACTGACCTCCATCAGGTTGCAAATTAAAAATAATTTTTATCTGCATCTAGCTCTGAAAAAATATTTGGCCTTCTAGCAGTGTGTGGGACTTTCTCTATTACTCCATCTATACTGACCTCCATCAGGTTGCAAATTAAAACTAATTTTTATCTGCATCTAGCTCTGAAAAAATATTTGGCCTTCTAGCAGTGTGTGGGACCTTCTCTATTACTCCATCTATACTGACCTCCATCAGGTTGCAAATTAAAAATAATTTTTATCTGCATCTAGCTCTGAAAAAATATTTGGCCTTCTAGCAGTGTGTGGGACCTTCTCTATTAGTCCATCTATACTGACCTCCATCAGGTTGCAAAATAAAAATAATTTTTATCTGCACCTAGCTCTGAAAAAATATTTGGCATTCTAGCAGTGTGTGGGACCTTCTCTATTAGTCCATCTATACTGACCTCCATCAGGTTGCAAATTCAAAATAATTTTTTGTCTGCATGTAGTTCTGAAAAAATATTTGGCATTCTAGCAGTGTTTGGGACTTTCTCTATTAGTCCATCTATACTGACCTCCATCAGGTTGCAAATTAAAAATTATTTTTATCTGCATCTACCTCTGAAAAAATATTTGGCCTTCAAGCAGTGTGTGGGACTTGTTCTACTAGGTCATCTATACTGACCTCCATCAGGTTGAAAATTCAAAATATTTTTTTGTCTGCATCTAGCTCTGAAAAAATATTTGGCCTTCTAGCAGTGTGTGGGACTTTCTCTATTACTCCATCTATACTGACCTCCATCAGGTTGCAAATTAAAAATAATTTTTATCTGCATCTAGCTCTGAAAAAATATTTGGCCTTCTAGCAGTGTGTGGGACTTTCTCTATTACTCCATCTATACTGACCTCCATCAGGTTGCAAATTAAAAATAATTTTTATCTGCATCTAGCTCTGAAAAAATATTTGGCCTTCTAGCAGTGTGTGGGACCTTCTCTATTACTGCATCTATACTGACCTCCATCAGGTTGCAAATTAAAAATAATTTTTATCTGCATCTAGCTCTGAAAAAATATTTGGCCTTCTAGCAGTGTGTGGGACCTTCTCTATTTGTCCATCTATACTGACCTCCATCAGGTTGCAAATTAAAAATAATTTTTATCTGCATCTACCTCTGAAAAAATATTTGGCCTTCTAGCAGTGTGTGGGACTTTCTCTATTACTCCATATATACTGACCTCCATCAGGTTGCAAATTAAAAATAATTTTTATCTGCATCTAGCTCTGAAAAAATATTTGGCCTTCTAGCAGTGTGTGGGACTTTCTCTATTACTCCATCTATACTGACCTCCATCAGGTTGCAAATTAAAAATAATTTTTATCTGCATCTAGCTCTGAAAAAATATTTGGCCTTCTAGCAGTGTGTGGGACTTTCTCTATTACTCCATCTATACTGACCTCCATCAGGTTGCAAATTAAAAATAATTTTTTCTCTGCATCTAGCTCTGAAAAAATATTTGGCCTTTTAGCAGTGTGTGGGACTTGTTCTATTAGTCCATCTATACTGACCTCCATCAGGTTGCAAATTCAAAATAATTTTTTGTCTGCATCTAGCTCTGAAAAAATATTTGGCCTTCTAGCAGTGTGTGGGACTTTCTCTATTACTCCATCTATACTGACCTCCATCAGGTTGCAAATTAAAAATAATTTTTATCTGCATCTAGCTCTGAAAAAATATTTGGCCTTCTAGCAGTGTGTGGGACTTTCTCTATTACTCCATCTATACTGTCCTCCATCAGGTTGCAAATTAAAAATAATTTTTATCTGCATCTAGCTCTGAAAAAATATTTGGCCTTCTAGCAGTGTGTGGGACTTTCTCTATTACTCCATCTATACTGACCTCCATCAGGTTGCAAATTAAAACTAATTTTTATCTGCATCTAGCTCTGAAAAAATATTTGGCCTTCTAGCAGTGTGTGGGACCTTCTCTATTACTCCATCTATACTGACCTCCATCAGGTTGCAAATTAAAAATAATTTTTATCTGCATCTAGCTCTGAAAAAATATTTGGCCTTCTAGCAGTGTGTGGGACCTTCTCTATTAGTCCATCTATACTGACCTCCATCAGGTTGCAAATTAAAAATAATTTTTATCTGCATCTAGCTCTGAAAAAATATTTGGCATTCTAGCAGTGTGTGGGACCTTCTCTATTAGTCCATCTATACTGACCTCCATCAGGTTGCAAATTCAAAATAATTTTTTGTCTGCATGTAGTTCTGAAAAAATATTTGGCATTCTAGCAGTGTTTGGGACTTTCTCTATTAGTCCATCTATACTGACCTCCATCAGGTTGCAAATTAAAAATTATTTTTATCTGCATCTACCTCTGAAAAAATATTTGGCCTTCTAGCAGTGTGTGGGACTTGTTCTACTAGGTCATCTATACTGACCTCCATCAGGTTGAAAATTCAAAATATTTTTTTGTCTGCATCTAGCTCTGAAAAAATATTTGGCCTTCTAGCAGTGTGTGGGACTTTCTCTATTACTCCATCTATACTGACCTCCATCAGGTTGCAAATTAAAAATAATTTTTATCTGCATCTAGCTCTGAAAAAATATTTGGCCTTCTAGCAGTGTGTGGGACTTTCTCTATTACTCCATCTATACTGACCTCCATCAGGTTGCAAATTAAAAATAATTTTTATCTGCATCTAGCTCTGAAAAAATATTTGGCCTTCTAGCAGTGTGTGGGACCTTCTCTATTACTGCATCTATACTGACCTCCATCAGGTTGCAAATTAAAAATAATTTTTATCTGCATCTAGCTCTGAAAAAATATTTGGCCTTCTAGCAGTGTGTGGGACCTTCTCTATTTGTCCATCTATACTGACCTCCATCAGGTTGCAAATTAAAAATAATTTTTATCTGCATCTACCTCTGAAAAAATATTTGGCCTTCTAGCAGTGTGTGGGACTTTCTCTATTACTCCATATATACTGACCTCCATCAGGTTGCAAATTAAAAATAATTTTTATCTGCATCTAGCTCTGAAAAAATATTTGGCCTTCTAGCAGTGTGTGGGACTTTCTCTATTACTCCATCTATACTGACCTCCATCAGGTTGCAAATTAAAAATATTTTTTATCTGCATCTAGCTCTGAAAAAATATTTGGCCTTCTAGCAGTGTGTGGGACTTTCTCTATTACTCCATCTATACTGACCTCCATCAGGTTGCAAATTAAAAATAATTTTTTCTCTGCATCTAGCTCTGAAAAAATATTTGGCCTTTTAGCAGTGTGTGGGACTTGTTCTATTAGTCTATCTATACTGACCTCCATCAGGTTGCAAATTCAAAATAATTTTTTGTCTGCATCTAGCTCTGAAAAAATATTTGGCATTCTAGCAGTGTGTGGGACTTTCTCTATTAGTCCATCTATACTGACCTCCATCAGGTTGCAAATTAAAAATAATTTTTATCTGCATCTACCTCTGAAAAAATATTTGGCCTTCTAGCAGTGTGTGGGACTTTCTCTATTAGTCCATCTATACTGACCTCCATCAGGTTGCAAATTAAAAATAATTTTTATCTGCATCTAGCTCTCAAAAAATATTTGGCCTTCTAGCAGTGTATGGGACTTTCTCTATTACTCCATCTATACTGTCCTCCATCAGGTTGCAAATTAAAAATA
This sequence comes from Phyllobates terribilis, assembly GCF_046119375.1. NCBI lineage: Eukaryota > Metazoa > Chordata > Amphibia > Anura > Dendrobatidae > Phyllobates > Phyllobates terribilis. The sequence continues at coordinate 342,459,318 of NW_027362769.1, read as the reverse complement.
ATTTTTATCTGCATCTAGCTCTGAAAAAATATTTGGGCTTCTAGCAGTGTGTGGGACTTGTTCTACTAGTCCATCTATACTGACCTCCATCAGGTTGCAAATTCAAAATAATTTTTTGTCTGCATCTAGCTCTGAAAAAATATTTGGCCTTCTAGCAGTGTGTGGGACTTGTTCTATTAGTCCATCTATACTGACCTCCATCAGCTTGCAAATTAAAAATATTTTTTTGTCTGCATCTAGCTCTGAAAAAATATTTGGCCTTCTAGCAGTGTGTGGGACTTTCTCTATTACTCCATCTATACTGACCTCCATCAGGTTGCAAATTAAAAATAATTTTTATCTGCATCTAGCTCTGAAAAAATATTTGGCCTTCTAGCAGTGTGTGGGACTTTCTCTATTACTCCATCTATACTGTCCTCCATCAGGTTGCAAATTAAAAATAATTTTTATCTGCATCTAGCTCTGAAAAAATATTTGGCCTTCTAGCAGTGTGTGGGACTTTCTCTATTACTCCATCTATACTGACCTCCATCAGGTTGCAAATTGAATATAATTTTTTTCTGCATCTAACCCAGCCAATAGTTTTGGCCTAATACCACAGTTTGGCCACTCAGCTCTGCTCCGTTCCCATCCATTGTTTTTTTGTGCAAACAACTCCAGAGTTGTGAATTAGTTAACCACCAAAATGAGTGGAAAAAGGCCTGCTGCTGGTGGAAAGGGGAAAAGGCGTGTTGGGAAGGGGAAAAAAGGTTGTGTCCGCGGGGTAGGTGTTGAAGCAACAGTAACATCTGCAGAAGAAAGACCATCTTCCAGCCAAACTAAAATGTCTACTTCTTTTAGCGGACAATGTGATAACATCCCTTTCTTACGGCCACACCAATCGCCACAAATTCCAGATGAGGCACAAAAACAGCAGGTGCTTCAACGGATATCAAGTGTTCCTTTAAGTGGGCTCTCCTCCACACCAACTTCAACACATACTTCAGTCCTCAAAGGTGTCACCCCAATCGCACTTGCTTCCTCACAGCTCCCAAATCTCCAGCTGCCCGTCTGAGTTTGAGGTAGAACATATGGTTGAGTCTGCAGAGCTGTTTACTCATACTATAGCCTGGGAATCAGAGGTCGGCTCCAGCGCTTCTGTGATTCCAGACGAGGAAATGATCTGCACTGATGCCCAGAATCTTTATGAGTCGGATCCAGGACCAGACGCTGAAGGTTCTGACCATAATGTAGACCCTCATTCCCAAACTGTAACTCCTGTTGGTGGAGACAATGAGGAAGACGACGATGAGACTCAAATACCTGATTGGAGCGACAACTTTAGTTTTTTGTCAGGGCAGGAACAGGTTGGCTCTGAGGATGACGGGTGTGATAACGCACAGGGTGATGATGATGAGGTTGGAGATCCCACTTACTGTCAACCCACAGTCAGCCAAGAGATGAGGTCAGCAGAGGAGGTGGAGGAGAATGCTAGTGACGACGAGGTCAGATTGCGCCTTCCTGGACAGAGACGTAGTACTGGAAGCACGTCAACAACTGCATCCTCAAACACAACCTGCCTCTCACCACAAGTCGTGGTGGCTCTTCAGGTCGCATGGGTGCTAAGCCTTGCATAGCCTGGCCATTTTTTCAGATCGATAAAGATGACCCAATTCGTGTTATCTGTAACATTTGTCAGCAAAAGCTAAGTAGAGGCCAAAAAATACATAGTTTGAGTACTTCATGCATGAACCGGCACATGGACATGAAGCATAAGTTGCAGTGGGAAGCTCACTGTGCTACAATGCGGCCAAGCCGGCCGGGCCAACCACCGTCTGCCATATCTTGTGCATCCGCAGCCTCTTCATCCTCTGTGACTGGGGGGACAGCAGTCACTCCTGTTTTGGGACGCAGACCTGCCACCTCTTTACCCGCAACAACCAGCGTGATTATCAGGTCATCATTTTCTTTGGAGGTGGAAACACCAGCTGGTGTTGAGCGCTGTCCGACATCGATAGCACCACCTTTGGATCAAGGCAACCTAACATGTCCGCCTGCATCTTCCTCACAGACCGGCAGTTTGCCGGGGACACCCTTATCAAACCCGTGTAAGCACAATAGCCAGCCTTCGGTCCCTCAGATGTGGACAAGTAAAAGACCATTTCCTCCTAGCCATGAGAAAGCTAAGAGGTTGAATTTCACCATCTGCAAGCTCTTGGCTACAGAAATGCTGCCTTTCCGCCTGGTGGACACAGAGGATTTTCGAGACCTTATGTCCTTCGCAGTGCTCCAGTACCAGTTGCCCAGTCGGCACTACTTCTCAAAGAAAGGTGTGCCTGCGCTCCACCAGCATGTCGCACACAACATCACTGCTTCTTTGAGAAACTCTGTGTGTGACAGGGTGCATTTCACCACAGACACTTGGACGAGTAGGCATGGACAGGGGCGTTACATGTCGCTGACTGGGCACTGGGTAACTATGGTGACAGCAGGACAAGGGGCTGCTGTCCAAGTCTTGCCGTCCCCACGAGTTGTGCGTCAATCCTCTTTATCTCAAAGTTCCTCCACTGCTTCTGCCTCCTCAACCTCCTCTCGGTCCTCCACCTGCACCCAAAGCCTGTCTGATTATGCCACAAGCTTTCTAACTGCGCAGAAGGGATCATGCACACCTCCTTATTATGCTGGCAGTAGGGCTCAACGTCATCAGGCGGTTTTTACTTTGAAATGTCTGGGAAATGTGAGTCACACAGCTGAGGAGTTGTGGTCAGCTCTGGAGAACCAATTTCATGAATGGTTGCCTCCACTGGACTTGAAACCAGGGAAGGCCGTGTGCGACAATGCTGCAAACCTGGGTGCGGCCCTTCGCCGGGGCAATGTCACACACGTGCCTTGTATGGCTCACGTGTTGAACGTGGTTGTCCAGCAATTTTTAGCCCACTATCCTGGACTAGATGGCCTTCTGCAGAGGGCACGGTCGCTGTGTGCTCACTTCCGCCGTTCGCATCCCGCAGCTCAGCGACTTACATCTCTACAGAAGTCGTTGGGCCTGCCACTTCACCGGCTAAAATGCGATGTGCCTACCCAGTGGAATTCAACTCTGCACATGTTGCAGTGACTGTGGCAGCACCGACAAGCCCTGGTGCAATACGTTCTGACGTATAGCCTGGGCCAACGAGATCCAGAGGTGGGGCAAATTACGCTGGAGGAGTGGTCTCAGATCAGGGACCTATGCACCCTTCTGCACTGTTTTGAAATGGCGACGAAGATGTTTAGTGCTGACGATGCCATTATCAGCATGACTATTCCGGTGATTTACATGCTGGAGCACATGTTAAACAGAATTCGGAGTCAGGTGGTGGCACAAGAGGAGGTGGAGGAAGTAGAGGAGGAGGAGTTGTATGTGGAAGGGCTAACATCTGCAAGGTCCAGAAGGTCGGCAGCACCAAGGCGGCAGGCATGTGAGGGTGGGGGAGATGGTATTACCAGGGCGCATGGTAGCAGCCAAACTAGTGAGGAAGGTGCAGGAGCCCAGGAAGAAGTGGAGGACGAACTGATGGAAGACTCATCAGATGAGGGAGACCTTGATCACATTTCTGTCGTGCGAGGTTGGGGGGAGAGGACAGAGGAAGGAAGCATGATTGTTACCTCGCCACCAACACAACAGGGACTTGGTGCTCCTGGATGCGCAAGACACATGAGTGCCTTCTTGCTGCACTACCTGCAACATGACCCTCGAATTGTCAGAATTTGAAATAATCCTGACTACTGGGTTGCCACACTGTTAGATCCCCGGTACAAAAGTAAATTTGCAGAAATTATTCCTGCCATAGAAAGGGATGCACGCATGCAGGAGTATCAGCAGAGACTGTTGCAGAATCTTACATGTGCTTTTCCACAAAACACCAGTGGTGCACGTAGTGAATCTCACAGTTCCAACTTGTCAACCGTGGGACCGTCGAGTGTTCAGCACTCAAACCGTAACAGAAACACAGTATCTGCTGGTAACATCAATTTTGCGGAATCATTTCACCACTTTTTAGCCCATCCTTTGCAAGGCCACAGGAGACAAGAAGTCTGACACATAGTCAACGATGGTACAGGAGTATCTCCAATTAAACATTGAAGCCATGACTGTGTCACTGGACCCTTGCTCTTTTTGGGCTTCCAATCTGGATAAATGGCTGGAGCTAGCCACTTACGCCTTGGAGATCTTGTCATGCTCCGCAGCCAGCGTTCTGTCTGAACGTGTGTTCAGCGCTGCTGGTGGTGTGCTGACAGATAAGCGCACACGGCTCTCCACTGATAATGTAGACAGACTCACGTTTATAAAGATGAACAAATCATGGATCCGAAACGACTTTTCTACCCCTGTGTCATCCTGGGGAGAGTAAAAGCTTGATGATTGGTTAAAATCACCTCACCAACCATTTTAAGCTTTCAAATTACTAATCATGTTTATCTGCATCTTGGCTGGAAAATTATTTGGGCTTTGTAGCAGTGTGCAGTACTGATTCTATTAGGCCATCTATACTAAGCTCCACCAGATTTAAAATTACTAATCATGTTTATCTGTATCTTGGCTGGAAAATAATTTGGGCTTTGTAGCAGTGTGCAGTACTGATTCTATTAGGCCATCTATACTAAGCTCCACCAGATTTAAAATTAATAATAATTTTTAGCTGCATCTAGCCCGGAAAATAATTTTGGGGCTCCGAGATGCGCAGGACACATAAGTGCCTTCTTGCTGCACTACCTGAAACATGACCCTCAGATTGTCAGAATTCGAAGTAATCCTGACTACTGGGTTGCCACACTCTTAGATCCCCCAAACTTTTCGATCAACCTTTTCATTTTAATAAAGACAAAAAAAATGGTCATTTTTGAAATTATAAGCATTAGCAGGTTATTAGAAACTGAAATCAAACAGTTTTCAACTCAAAACTTTATTCTAGGTGATGTTATATTTGCACATAGGACCCCTTGTTCAAAAGGAGCTTCTGAACTCTCTCGTCCATTGAATTTGTCAGGTTTTGGATGGTTTCTGCTTCAATTGATTTGCATGAGGACAGAATACCCTCCCAGAGCTGTTGCTTAGATGTGAACTGCCTCCCGCCATCATAGACACTCCTTTTGATGATGCTCCAGAGGTTGTGAATGCGGTAGAGGTCAGGGGAGCCTTGGGGTCACACCATAAGTTTGTCCCCTTTTGTGCCCATATCAGCCAGAGATGCAGATGTGTTATGTGCAGCATGAGATGGTGCATTAACATGCATAAAAATGATCTTGCTGTGGAATACACGGTTCTTCTTCTTGAACCATGGCAGGAAGTGCTGTTTGAGAAACTCCACATACATTATGGAGTTCATCTTTACCCCTTCAGGGATCCTAAAGGGGCCGACAATCTCTCCCCATGATTCCAGCCCAAAACATTACTCCACCTCCTCCTTGTTGGCGCTGTAGCCATGCTTGCGTGGGGTGTCCATCAACCAGCCATCCTCCATTCCATCCATCTGGACCATTGAGCGTTGCACAGCACTCATCCGTGAACAAAACAGTTTTGAAATCAGTCTTCATGTAATGTTTGGCCCACTGGAGCCGTTTCTACTTGTGTGAAGTGGATAGAGGAGGTCGACAGGATGGCGTGTGCACAGCTGCAAACCTATGAAGGACCCTGCATCTTGTTGTTCGGGGGACGTTGGAGGCACCAGCAGCTTCAAAAACTTGTCTGCTGCTATGACAAGGCTTTTTTTGCCGCTGCTCTTTTAACCTGACGTAATTGCCTGTAGGAAAGAGTCCTCAATTTGCCCTTATCAGCACGCACACGTGTGTACTGTGAATCAGCTACATACTTCTTGATTGCCAAGACACTTCATCCTGATCATCGCACAATGTTGATTGTAGTCATGCCTTGACCTAAACACTCCACAATTTGTTGCTTCTCAGCAGCCGACACATCCTTTTTCTTTCCCATTTTGGCAGAAAATGTAGGCTGCTTAATAATGTGGGACAGCCTTCTTAAGTAGTCTTGCCTTTCATTGGACACAAGTGCCAAACTAATTAGCACAGGTGTCTGCAATTGCTTACAGTGATATAAAGAGCCCTGACACACATCACCATCAATGAGTTTAACTGACAAGCAAACAAATTCTTCCCTTATCACTCCTAAACACTTTTTGCATAATAATTTGGAACACAGTGTACGTGTGTTTTTCCACAAAACACTAGTGGTTCACGTAGTGAATCTTACAGTTCTAACTTGCCAACTGTGGTCTGTATGGAGTTGTTCAATAAAAGGCCCAAAATTAAGATAACATAGATGGGGGAGGTCTCTATGAATAGGAATTCCTAAGTATTTGATACCCTGTGAGGGCCAGGCAAAGGGAAAGTTGGACTGGATGGAATCCTGTATGGATTTGGGGAGGGAGACATCGAGGGCCTCAGACTTCGCTGCAATGATTTTAAAATTTTACCATGTAACAAAGTGATCTATTTCAGCCATAACAGCAGGGATGGATATATGTGATTGAGTGATATATACTAGGACATCATCAGCAAATAGAGAGCACTTGTACTCGGTGCCTCACACCTCAATCCACCTAATATTGGGGTTATGGCGAATTGATGAGAGCAGGTGCTCCGTCACTAGGATGTATAAGAGAGGGGACAGAGGACATCCCTGCCTTGTCCCATTGGTGATTATGAAAGGTGATGAAAATGTTCTGACGCACCCCCTGGGCCTTGGGACACCCGGAGCCGGACCCTTTTTGGTGGATGCTGGTGGTTGTAGTCTCCGTGGCGGTGACCTGGTTCCGTGGCTCAGGGCGGTCAAACCAGTGGCGGAACTATTTATGTGGTTTTGATGTTTAAATGTACGACTACGCCACCCGTGGATTGCGGTCAGAGTGAACCGCCGCTGCAGGGCAGACCGCTGAGGCTGGTGTTGTGGGTGCAGCAGAGCGTAGCATAACTCCCCACGGGAGGAGTATAGCCTCAGGGCAGTGTATGCGGAGGATGGGGTTGATGGTGCAGGGCAGCAGCAGTAACGACAGTCAGTGATGCAGTCCATGGCCTTTACTCACAGTTCTTATTATCCAGACCACGTCTGCAGGTAACGGCTGCCCACATCGTACTGTGCTCACCAGGTGAGGGGCTCAGACAACTCCCAGATAACTTTGGAGCGCTTCACAGGACCCCCTTTGTGTGTCCTTTGTCTGGCCTTTCTTACCAACCCTTCTGTCCGGCTGCCTCGGGCTTCCTCTTGGTAAACTTGGCGCCAGTTTCCCTGACCCTATGTGGTGACTTCCTAGCAGGTGTAGCGAGAGGCTGCGCCACATAAAATGTCACAGCCTCCGGCTTCTAGCTGAGGGTCGTTTCCTGCCTCCACTAGTTTCGGGGACCAGTCTCCCCCTTTGGCCTGACCCCTCCACGCAGGTGGATTCGGGCGTGCGGTGGCGACTCGCCCGTCCGCACCCCGGGGATCCCTTCGCTCCTCATTCCTGGAGTCTTCTCCGCTCCTCTTCCTTCCTTCTCCCTCTTCCAGGCCTGGGCCTCTGTTACTAGGCCCGCCTCCGGAGCAGAGCTCATGCACAGCCCCTGCTCCCTGTCTCTTCTGCTCAGACTTCTCTGCACTGAACTAAGATAGTGCCCACCTTTTATACTCCCTTCTCAATGCACCCAGGAACTGCTTCCTCCCTGCTCCTGCACTACAGGGTTCCCCTTCCTCAGTGTTCCCTCTCCCCACTCCAGCCAGGGACAGGGACTGTCGTGCCCATCTCAGGGGCATATTGGTCGCCCTGCCCCACGGCAATGTGGTGTAATGCAAGCAGGTGTCGGGTCCTGATCCACACTCCATCCTTACCTGAGAGAGAGATATCACACCTCTGGGTGAGGTGCAATACGTCTGTAGCAACCGAGCCCTCAGGGTGCTACAGTTCCATTTATCTTCAGCCTACGTGACGTATTGCGATACAGGGCCGTGATTTTGGCTATAAAAGGGTCCCCTAGACCCCTACCCCAAGCTTTTTAAGAGAATCATATATGGTGTGCCAGGAGACTCTATGGAATGCTTTCTCAGCATCCATCTAATTACAAATTTTTAACTGCATCTAGCCCAGGAAATACTTTGTGCCTAGTAGCAGTGTCTGCTAGTCAGCGGATTATCCCGGCTGTTAAGCAAGCTACACCACCTGTAGTTTAGAATATACACCATTCATGAATAGGTAGAATGTATCACCAAAAAAGATTTTTTCAATACATATTCAATTTATTACTACCCTATTATGGACATCATACGACTCCATCGCCAAAAATATACATAGACAACCAGAGAAAAAGAAGACGAAAAAGGAGTCCACAGTATTATAGAAAAGTGTTTCACTATTTATTGGTAATAAAAGATCAGACATATAGCAAAATTCAGTGCAGCAACACTAATGGGCATTAAAATCCACAAACCCTCTCCGCATGTAAAACCAATACAAGACCTAAATATATGAATAATACCGCACTATAACATGTCCATTCTGTCACCACACATCAACCAAGGTATGTAGTTTTAAAATAGGACATGTGTATCTATACTCATGCGAAATACCCTCACTGACCCGTTAGATATATATATATATGTTTCGTGTCACCTGTATCACATTGAATACCATAATGGCTATCCAGGTTTTTTGACATCACCACTACACATATATACAAAACGGATTTCAGCACACGGTATACTAAAGACAGTCGGAATCATAGAGGTCCATATCAACCTATCACCATACATTGGTATCTAATCAATATTTTCAGAGTGTAACATGTATACAACCCCATATGGATAGATATATACCTCTCATCATCCAGCTCATACTGGGCATATGTATCCTATCACATATGGCTAATAGGAATTATACAGAGCCATTTAGTATCATTATCAGATACATACCGGTATCCCCAGTTTGTGCACACCGTATGCCGAGGGCAGGCAGATTTGTCAGGGTCCTTGTAGCAGCAGCACACACAGAGTAGGGGCGCCCCGACGCGCGTTTCGGTGGTTCCCTTCGTCAGGGGGCCTGTTTGTACCACCTCCATTCCTTGCTTATATCCGCACCAAATGTGCCGTAAGACCGGAAGTGACGTGTGCGTCGTCATGGGGACCAAGACGCCGGCCGGCGTCAGCATCACGTGACACCGCGCGAGGAGGAACAAAGTTCCGACGCTGCATGTCACTGAGACGCAGAAAGCCGGCAAGCGCCCCGGTCCCCACAAACAAGGGCACACTCCATCATCCATCCTCCCATATACACTCACCAGACACCATGCACAGAACTAAATACACATATAGAGATGGGGGAAGGGGAGGGGGAAGTGCCAAAAGTGAGGATCACAGACAGGAGGGATAGAGCACACATACCAGAGAAATGCACACCTGGGTTACATGGGCACTCCACACATTGTATAGGGGAAGGACAATCAAGAAGGGTGTATGCCCTCCATGTGTGCATAAAGGAAGGAGGGGGGGGGGAGGAGAGACACCACCGGGAGACCGAGCACAGGGACGCACCCCATACTCCAGATCCCACAGGATGCCACCCACGCCACCCATGAACACATATGACGTCCATCATTATAGTATGTACACACCATCTACCCACCAATCTATCAATTTGCATGTTACCCACCCTGAGAACAACCTATAAGGGATCTATCATCTGGGTATTTGTATTGGCAGAATCATACTTCAAAAAATGAAAAAAATTAAAAAAATGAAACAATAAATGACATAAAAATAATAATAATGAAAATAAATATGAAAACAAATATAAACGACATCCTCATGATTTGGCAGGGTTCTTCTATTTGGCTTAAAAAATTTATGGAACAATTAAATGGTAACACATTTAATATACATCTTACATATCAGTCTAATGAACAACAGGTGGAGTTTCTGGATGTGTCACTAATGAGAGATGACACAAATTGTGTACAAACCACGTTGTTCCGGAAACCCACATCTACCAATGTGTTGCTACATGCAACATCATCACATCCAACACATATGATAAGATCGGTGCCTGTGGGGCAGTTCCTCCGTATTCGTAGGATCTGCTCCACGGACACCGATTTTGAAAGGCAGGCCTCCGAACTTAAGGAGAGATTCCTTGAACGAGGATACAGCCGTCGCACAATTAAGAGGGCGTATAATAGAGCGAGATTCTCGTCTAGGCATGATCTCATCTATGGCAATAGAGATAATAAAAATGGAGGGAGAGAGAAAGAAAAAGTGAGGTTCATTACCAACTATCACTCCCAATTTTCTCGGATGAGACAGATATTGTCTAGATCTTGGCATATTCTGAGAGCTGATAAAATCATCTCTAAGTTCATTCCAGAGAGACCATCGATCACCATCAGACGGTCAAGGAATCTACGAGATCACTTGGTCCACTCACATTATGAGGGATCGGAGGTGGTTTCATTTTTGGATACCCAGAGGAAGAGGAGTGGATGTGTCCCTTGTGGACGGTGTGTCGCGTGCCCGAACGTGGATCGCTGTGACTCGTTCTTTAAAGCTGACGGGTCTAAAGTGTATAAGATCAATAAATTCATTACCTGCACTACGAAATATGTTATATATTTTGCCACATGTCCATGTGGACTTATATATGTGGGGATGACTACACGTCAGCTTAAGGTGCGTGTCCGTGAGCACGTGCTGGGCATCACTGCGGCAGCCGGCCACACGGACACATCCACTCTGAAAACTCTGCCCCGCCATTTTAAGATCTATCACAATTGTGATTCATCTGTACTCCGTGTAAGGGGTATTGATTGTTTAGTGCCCAATATACGGGGAGGCAAGGTGGGCCAAAGATTGGCTCAAATGGAGTCTCGCTGGATTTGGACCTTGGGTATACTACAGCCGAAGGGCCTGAATGAGAGCATTAGTTATTCCCCCTTCCTTTAAATCCCAGGTCATCTACCATAATATGAATATTTTAGCACTAGCGGCCTTATGCAACAAGGGCTTTTTAAGTATGTGTATATTGATTTTTATCTCTTTCCTTGTATTGATTAGGTTTTTTTCGCCTTATTGCTGGTCGTCTCTCTCTTTGTCTTCTGGGTGATTCGGCTAGTGATTGTTGTTTTTCGGAGGTGGTATGTTGTTGGATCCTGACAAGACGGCGAGGGAGTTTGGACTTTAAGCTCTATGATGGACTGTGAAACACTAGAGCCAAGATGATTACGCGTACATGGATGTGCCACCATTATGTTGTATGTGAATATATCGGAGAATAGCCTTCATGATGTGACCCATGAATTTTCTGTTCATGGTATATATGGGGATCTAGGAAAGTTGCACATCTGATATGGCGAAGATTTACTACATATTATACTTTATTGATTGTTTTTTATAGTTTCTAGTTTTTATTATTTATTTTATTACTATGTATTATTACTTTGTATTTCTTTTTCATTATTTCTGATTTTTTCAATATTTATATTGATTTTCTTATTTTTATTTTTATTTTTTCAATTTATATTTGTTTTCATATTTATTTTCATTATTATTATTTTTATGTCATTTATTGTTTCATTTTTTTCATTTTTTTCATTTTTTGAAGTATGATTCTGCCAATACAAATACCCAGATGATAGATCCCTTATAGGTTGTTCTCAGGGTGGGGAACATGCAAATTGATAGATTGGTGGGTAGATGGTGTGTACATACTATAATGATGGACGTCATATGTATTCATGGGTGGCGTGGGTGGCATCCTGTGGGATCTGGAGTATGGGGTGCGTCCCTGTGCTCGGTCTCCCGGTGGTGTCTCTCCTTTCCCCCCCCTCCTTCCTTTATGCACACATGGAGGGCATACACCCTTCTTGATTGTCCTTCCCCTATACAATGTGTGGAGGGCCCATGTAACCCAGGTGTGCATTTCTCTGGTATGTGTGCTCTATCCCTCCTGTCTGTGATCCTCACTTTTGGCACTTCCCCCTCCCCTTCCCCCATCTCTATATGTGTATTTAGCTCTGTGCATGGTGTCTGGTGAGTGTATATGGGAGGATGGATGATGGAGTGTGCCCTTGTTTGTGGGGACCGGGGCGCTTGCCGGCTTTCTGCGTCTCAGTGACATGCAGCGTCGGAACTTTGTTCCTCCTCGCGCGGTGTCACGTGATGCTGACGCTGGCGTCTTGGTCCCCATGACGACACACACGTCACTTCCGGTCTTACGGCACATTTGGTGCGGATATAAGCAAGGAATGGAGGTGGTACAAACAGGCCCCCTGACGAAGGGAACCACCGAAACGCGCGTCGGGGCGCCCCTACTCTGTGTGTGCTGCTGCTACAAGGACCCTGACAAATCTGCCTGCCCTCGGCATACGGTGTGCACAAACTGGGGATACCGGTATGTATCTGATAATGATACTAAATGGCTCTGTATAATTCCTATTAGCCTTATGTGATAGGATACATATGCCCAGTATGAGCTGGATGATGAGAGGTATATATCTATCCATATGGGGTTGTATACATGTTACACTCTGAAAATATTGATTAGATACCAATGTATGGTGATAGGTTGATATGGACCTCTATGATTCCGACTGTCTTTAGTATACCGTGTGCTGAAATCCGTTTTGTATATATGTGTAGTGGTGATGTCAAAAAACCTGGATAGCCATTATGGTATTCAATGTGATACAGGTGACACGAAACATATATATATATCTAACGGGGCAGTGAGGGTATTTCGCATGAGTATAGATACACATGTCCTATTTTGAAACTACATACCTTGGTTGATGTGTGGTGACAGAATGGACATGTTATAGTGCGGTATTATTTATATATTTAGGTCTTGTATTGGTTTTACATGCGGAGAGGGTTTGTGGATTTTAATGCCCATTAGTGTTGCTGCACTGAATTTTGCTATATGTCTGATCTTGTATTACCAATAAATAGTGAAACACTTTTCTGTAATACTGTGGACTCCTTTTTCGTCTTCTTTTTCTCTGGTTGTCTATGTATAGTTTTGGCGATGGAGTCGTATGATGTCCATAATAGGTTAGTAATAAATTGAATATGTATTGAAAAAATCTTTTTTGGTGATACATTCTACATATTCATGAATGGTGTATATTATAGTCTTGTTACTGTGTTTTGCACAGTTTTTTTCCTTTCTGACAATATGGACTACAAGGCCAAAGAAAAGTCATGGCTTTCTCAAATTGATCAGACATTTGGGGGTTCAGTGACTGATGGCCCAGTGGTAGCTGAGCAGGGATGGGATGAGAAATCTATTTATATACAGAAATTACTTATTAAAAGAACGAAACTGTGGTGGAATAAGGCCTTTCTGGGAAAATACATCACTCGGCAAATGATTCCACGAGGATTACGAATACGTATTACCCCTACATTTCCAGTAGAAGATGATATGTTTATGTCTAGATGGGAAGAATCGTGCACTAATTGCTCGTTAACGCTGATGCAACTATTGGTGGACTTGAATTCACAATTCATTGTGGATTTGGACAATCAAATAGATGCTGCACAGACGGAGTTGAGATCTAACTGCCCAGCGGAGAAACTTTCTAATTATAATATACAAATTGATAAAATTTTGGACTCCACAGTTAAAAAGATTCAGGATGTACAGGTATCCAAGTTCAACAGAGACATGAGAGACTACCATCAGAAGAGAGTATATGTGTGGCGTAGACCAGGAGGTCAGGGCCCTAGTCACATACGCAAATTGTCTAATTCATCAGCCACATCACTGAGTGATCATTCGGAGGCGTCCTCTTCAACAATGGTCACAAGATCTGGTACTTCCAACAAAAGAATGAGGGAAACTAATTTCCACCCATATAAACGGCAGGAATATGTATCACCGGACCATAAGAGGAATGATTTTAAGGTAATCAATCTTAGCAAATATATTTTAACTAAGTCAGATGTGGCTCTTCTAAGCAGGGGTTTATCCTTTGCTCCGAGTGCTCAATTTGATACATTTACAGCGATTAAGGACTTACATATATTTGCACGGGCCCTGATCTTCAAAAGGCACTTTTTTGATGGTGGTCTCCATGATCTCTTTCCTACAGAGGAGGAACAGGCTGCGGTGAGAACACTGGAAGATCTGGCCACGGAGCATAACACCCCGTTAGGAGGTAAGATTCCTGAATGCATTAGACCTAAGTCTAGGAAGTTCCCACCACTTGCAGCATGCCCCAATGTGGATCTCTTTGTGAGGATTGTCGCGGATGAGTTGATGGCGGTCCCGCGCCATGTCTCGCGCGACAATCTTTCCAAGTAAGAACGGGATAGGCTAATTATATTGCAGAACTTACCTGATGTTCTTATTAAACCTGCAGATAAAGGTGGAAATATTGTTATATGGCCTAAGCCAATGTATGAGAGAGAAGCATATCGTCAATTAAATAATAAAACCTACTATAAAAAACTGATGTATAATCCTCTCAGTTCATACATGGCAGAATTGAAAACTGTTATCAGTAGAGCTGTTGCTGAGGAAATCATCACGAAAGAATTGGCTTCTGCTCTACTGGTAGCAGAACCAACTGTTCCCACCTTCTACCTCTTACCCAAGATTCACAAAAATGCTGAAGTCCCCCCCGGACGTCCCATTGTTTCGGGTAGGGGGAACTTTTTGGAACATGTCAATAGGTGGATTGACTCCCATCTGCAGCCACTGGTGGAATGTCTACCCTCCTTCCTTAAAGACACCGGGGAACTTCTCAAAAAGGTAGATGGATTATATATCGAGGATGACACCACCTTAGTGACTGCGGATGTGGAGTCACTCTACACCAATATTAGACACTCAGATGGCCTCTCTGCGGTTAAATTTTTCTTGGATACCTCAGATATACCTTATGCACTAAGATCTTTGATCTTGGAGCTGTTGGAGTTTTCTCTTAATCATAATTTTTTTACATTTAAGGGGTCCTTTTTTCTGCAGACCCAGGGGACAGCTATGGGCGCGGCCTTTGCGCTGGCCTATGCCAACCTGTTCCTGGGTCTGTGGGAAAGGGACCTCTGCCTGTCAGATCGTGAGGAGTCGATGGGTCGTGTCATCTTTTGGACGCTTTACATAGACGACATCCTCATGATTTGGCAGGGTTCTTCTATTTGGCTTAAAAAATTTATGGAACAATTAAATGGTAACACATTTAATATACATCTTACATATCAGTCTAATGAACAACAGGTGGAGTTTCTGGATGTGTCACTAATGAGAGATGACACAAATTGTGTACAAACCACGTTGTTCCGGAAACCCACATCTACCAATGTGTTGCTACATGCAACATCATCACATCCAACACATATGATAAGATCGGTGCCGGTGGGGCAGTTCCTCCGTATTCGTAGGATCTGCTCCACGGACACCGATTTTGAAAGGCAGGCCTCCGAACTTAAGGAGAGATTCCTTGAACGAGGATACAGCCGTCGCACAATTAAGAGGGCGTATAATAGAGCGAGATTCTCGTCTAGGCATGATCTCATCTATGGCAATAGAGATAATAAAAATGGAGGGAGAGAGAAAGAAAAAGTGAGGTTCATTACCAACTATCACTCCCAATTTTCTCGGATGAGACAGATATTGTCTAGATCTTGGCATATTCTGAGAGCTGATAAAATCATCTCTAGGTTCATTCCAGAGAGACCATCGATCACCATCAGACGGTCAAGGAATCTACGAGATCACTTGGTCCACTCACATTATGAGGGATCGGAGGTGGTTTCATTTTTGGATACCCAGAGGAAGAGGAGTGGATGTGTCCCTTGTGGACGGTGTGTCGCGTGCCCGAACGTGGATCGCTGTGACTCGTTCTTTAAAGCTGACGGGTCTAAAGTGTATAAGATCAATAAATTCATTACCTGCACTACGAAATATGTTATATATTTTGCCACATGTCCATGTGGACTTATATATGTGGGGATGACTACACGTCAGCTTAAGGTGCGTGTCCGTGAGCACGTGCTGGGCATCACTGCGGCAGCCGGCCACACGGACACATCCACTCTGAAAACTCTGCCCCGCCATTTTAAGATCTATCACAATTGTGATTCATCTGTACTCCGTGTAAGGGGTATTGATTGTTTAGTGCCCAATATACGGGGAGGCAAGGTGGGCCAAAGATTGGCTCAAATGGAGTCTCGCTGGATTTGGACCTTGGGTACACTACAGCCGAAGGGTCTGAATGAGAGCATTAGTTATTCCCCCTTCCTTTAAATCCCAGGTCATCTACCATAATATGAATATTTTAGCACTAGCGGCCTTATGCAACAAGGGCTTTTTAAGTATGTGTATATTGATTTTTATCTCTTTCCTTGTATTGATTAGGTTTTTTTCGCCTTATTGCTGGTCGTCTCTCTCTTTGTCTTCTGGGTGATTCGGCTAGTGATTGTTGTTTTTCGGAGGTGGTATGTTGTTGGATCCTGACAAGACGGCGAGGGAGTTTGGACTTTAAGCTCTATGATGGGCTGTGAAACACTAGAGCCAAGATGATTACGCGTACATGGATGTGCCACCATTATGTTGTATGTGAATAAATCGGAGAATACCCTTCATGATGTGACCCATGAATTTTCTGTTCATGGTATATATGGGGATCTAGGAAAGTTGCACATCTGATATGGCGAAGATTTACTACAAATTATACTTTATTGATTGTTTTTTTATAGTTTCTAGTTTTTATTATTTATTTTATTACTATGTATTATTACTTTGTATTTCTTTTTCATTATTTCTGATTTTTTCAATATTTATATTGATTTTCTTATTTTTATTTTTTCAATTTATATTTGTTTTCATATTTATTTTCATTATTATTATTTTTATGTCATTTATTGTTTCATTTTTTTCATTTTTTTCATTTTTTGAAGTATGATTCTGCCAATACAAATACCCAGATGATAGATCCCTTATAGGTTGTTCTCAGGGTGGGGAACATGCAAATTGATAGATTGGTGGGTAGATGGTGTGTACATACTATAATGATGGACGTCATATGTGTTCATGGGTGGCGTGGGTGGCATCCTGTGGGATCTGGAGTATGGGGTGCGTCCCTGTGCTCGGTCTCCCGGTGGTGTCTCTCCTCCCCCCCCCTCCTTCCTTTATGCACACATGGAGGGCATACACCCTTCTTGATTGTCCTTCCCCTATACAATGTGTGGAGGGCCCATGTAACCCAGGTGTGCATTTCTCTGGTATGTGTGCTCTATCCCTCCTGTCTGTGATCCTCACTTTTGGCACTTCGCCCTCCCCTTCCCCCATCTCTATATGTGTATTTAGTTCTGTGCATGGTGTCTGGTGAGTGTATATGGGAGGATGGATGATGGAGTGTGCCCTTGTTTGTGGGGACCGGGGCGCTTGCCGGCTTTCTGCGTCTCAGTGACATGCAGCGTCGGAACTTTGTTCCTCCTCGCGCGGTGTCACGTGATGCTGACGCCAGCCGGCGTCTTGGTCCCCATGACGACGCACACGTCACTTCCGGTCTTACGGCACATTTGGTGCGGATATAAGCAAGGAATGGAGGTGGTACAAACAGGCCCCCTGACGAAGGGAACCACCGAAACGCGCGTCGGGGCGCCCCTACTCTGTGTGTGCTGCTGCTACAAGGACCCTGACAAATCTGCCTGCCCTCGGCATACGGTGTGCACAAACTGGGGATACCGGTATGTATCTGATAATGATACTAAATGGCTCTGTATAATTCCTATTAGCCATATGTGATAGGATACATATGCCCAGTATGAGCTGGATGATGAGAGGTATATATCTATCCATATGGGGTTGTATACATGTTACACTCTGAAAATATTGATTAGATACCAATGTATGGTGATAGGTTGATATGGACCTCTATGATTCCGACTGTCTTTAGTATACCGTGTGCTGAAATCCGTTTTGTATATATGTGTAGTGGTGATGTCAAAAAACCTGGATAGCCATTATGGTATTCAATGTGATACAGGTGACACGAAACATATATATATATATATATCTAACGGGTCAGTGAGGGTATTTCGCATGAGTATAGATACACATGTCCTATTTTGAAACTACATACCTTGGTTGATGTGTGGTGACAGAATGGACATGTTATAGTGCGGTATTATTTATATATTTAGGTCTTGTATTGGTTTTACATGCGGAGAGGGTTTGTGGATTTTAATGCCCATTAGTGTTGCTGCACTGAATTTTGCTATATGTCTGATCTTTTATTACCAATAAATAGTGAAACACTTTTCTATAATACTGTGGACTCCTTTTTCGTCTTCTTTTTCTCTGGTTGACCACCTGTAGTTTGGACACTTAATTTTTTCAAAGGAAATGCTTAAGGACCACGGGATACTCGGTGAAGAGCATCAGGAGGCACCCCAAGGCATAGGGGCTGGGACTGGCAGTAGGATGCCTTGCGGTGGACAGCCGAGCTCGATCCTTATAAAAGCTTTTTAACTGCAGCAGCTTTAGTGGACGCTACTGGAGCTGGAATTACGCGGCTGCTGGCATGAGACTTGCCCTCCAATAGATCCTTGTAAATGGATTTAAAGTGTATTCAATCAAATTAGAGAGACAATTTAAATTAAAAAGCTTAGAGCTGCCTCCACCACAGGGGGGCTCGCTCGACCCACCAGCGGACAGGCACCGGTATTGGGAGAGGGGGGCTGGCCGTCAGGGTTCACCGCGGCTCTGGCACAAACCCGGCGACACGGAGGTGGCACGGGCAGGAGCAGACTGGCCGTGTCGGCTTCTCACTTTTTGGATTTTAGAAGGGCATGACATGCCTATATCTGTGTCTCCCCCTCCTTTTACTCCTCCACCTCTTTTCTTTTCGCATGACTATATGTACTTGTCACTTTTCCATGTGTTAGTTATGTCTTCTGAGCAGTTTCTCAGCTTTTGGACACCTTTGAAGGTGTTTTCTATGTGTTTCTATGTGTTTTGGTTTGCCTGCCATTGGTTTTAACGGTGTTCGAAGGTGTTCGACGAACAGTTCGACGAACAGTTCGGCGAACCCACGGGTGTTCAATGAACCGAACCGAACTCGAACACTGCGGGGGTGGCTCAACACTAATCCCTAACACCATTAACATGATACTCACAATTCGAAGCAACACTACTGTCTACTGTATTTGCGATCGCCTTCTTCGGGGTGCTATGCATAAGCGAATTAGTCTCTCAATCCAAAATTAACACCAGTGGAGGCTTATTACACCAGGACGTAGTCATAGCCAATAATGCAATACGTCTACGCATACGGAAATCGAAAACGGTTCCAGTGGGCAGGGGCACTTGGGTACTTCTACAACCCACAAATGGTACGCTGAGTCGGGTAACAATAGTAAAAACATATATAACTATCAGATCACAAAGTAATTTCTTCCTATCACACATTGATGGAACGCCATTATCAAGATACCAGTTCCAAGCTATATTTAATAAATGCATAACATCAGCAGGGAACCACCCCAAAGATTCTGGGACACACTCATTCCGCATAGGCGCGCCACGGAAGCAGCAAGAGCAGGACTGTCACAAACGGAAGTTCAGAGGATAGGGAGATGGCGATCCACGTGTTTGGCGAGATACATAAGACCGGACTTGTTATCCTAACTTGGTTTGCTACTTTTACAGGTGACGCTAAGCCAACAGTGTGGGTGATAGGCCACTCGTATATATATTGGGCAGAAAAAAGGGCGAAAGTCCACCCAGGCGGGAGGAAATTAGAGTTTCATAACAAATATTTGAACTGGAGAGGTATTAGAGGCCTGCAATGGCCTCAGGTACTAATGGAGGAAATCAAGGTAGGGAGAGAGGCAAGAGGTCCGGTCATCTTAGTTAACCTAGGTCGTTTCCCCCGGCCTGTATATCACAAGAGCGCATTACTAATGGCAATACTGAAACTAGACACTGACAGCTTGAGAGAATTTTTCACAAAAGTAGTCAGAGATTGTGCCGAGCGCGGTATGGCAAGGTGCCCGAGACATCACGGCCATCAAATGGACATGGCGGCTAATAAATATTTGGATGCCAAAATTTAGAAGAGACAGAGGCGGACAACTGGAAGGAGATAAAGCAGGCCTCATACAGCCTGACTGTGTTCAATTAATGGATATTGGACTGGACATATTCCTGTCAGGACTCCAGGACGGAGTGGAACAAGCGTTAAGAGTGATGGATGGGGGTCAGAGTCCTGCATACGAGTACGCAGGATCCTCCGTGGCCTGGAAATAGAAAGGACATGTTGGAGAGTTACACTTGTTGGCCAACTTGCCGTTGTGGAGACTGGAGACACAGGGCATGCTGCAACAAGCTGAATTATTTTAGAAATAAAAATGCCTTTCTAATGTAATGAGTATTAACAGTTAATAAATCTGTGACCGATCCTCACCCATCCAGTTGTAAGAGTTACATTATTGTATTGTCAATGAAAGGGGGGCGGTAGGGGGCTGAGCGTCTGGTTTGGTTGGGGGTCACCACAGTCTGCCTAGGCTAGATGCAGTTAAAAATCATTATTAGATACATAGGTGGTGCAGCTTGCTTCGCAGCTTGGTTACTACGCTGACTAGCAGACACTGAAGCTTTGGAGCAGACCTCTGAGTAAACAGCTCTTCAGACTCAACCATCTGTGTTACCCCAAGCCATAGTGAATGTAGTTTCTTACGGTTAAAAGGGGGGGGGGACCCAACCCACCTGTAATTGACAATGCCAACGTCACGTAAAACACAGCAAGGGGACTCCAAAAAGAGTCTCCATTTTTTCCAAAAATTTGGGACACAGACACCACTTAAGAGGCAATGTGTCACCCCAGGCTTGGATGCCACAAACTTGTAAGGCTGTGTCTGAGAGCAGGAGGGAGGTTCTCTGGTCATGGACCATTTGCATGCAGCACCTCCTGTCCCAGGCCAGTAGGGGGAGCAGGCTGTCCCTATAAAAGATGGTACTGAGGGCAGGGTTAGGGAGACCAGGATCCACTTCTGAACGATCCAGAAGGGTTCCCAGAGGAGAGGGACAGGTCAGCCGCAGCTGAGGAGTCCAGGAGGCAAAGGAGGAACAGAAACCCAGGGACAGAAGCGACGAGAGCCGGTCCTGGCAGAGAGGAAACTACACAACCGGACACTGGGGTCGGAGGCTGTCAGGATTGCAAGTCCTGCAGCAGATCACCAACCCACAAGGGATTTCAGGTCCCTTGGCCTAAGAAACCTGGAGGCTCCGCCACACAGAGGCACCAGTACAGCACAGAGAAGCTACAGGTACCTAAGGCACGAGTCGCAAGCCATACAGGCGTAGTACACGGCAAGCTCAGGGACGTGGGCTATCATAACACTAAAGGGGGAGATAATCAGCAAGGGCAGAGAGAGAACGGTAGGCTTACCCACTCACCCTGGCCAGTGGAGCTCGCCCGAATGCCCTCCGACACCCAGGCCCATTCCTACCCTGTACTCCTGGTGGGTCTGTGATAAGGGAAGAATAGGGGCGTGGACGTCCAAAGCGCGCGAGATTTGAAGCCCCGTCCTACGCACCGACGCTGCGCAAGGTCCTGGAAGGGAGAGAGAGCGACACTGACGTCACCAGGACGCGACGCAAGGTCCTCGCACGGAGCAGCACCAGCAGAGCCGTGGCCTACAGAAGATGATCGTCGGAAGGTAGGCCACGCTTAACTAGGGGGGAGGATGATAACGGACGCGGAGGGGCCTTCTACAACCAGCGGGGCTGCAGCAGCGGTGATGCCGTTCTCTATTCCCTACATCCCCGGAGCAGCCTGGCTGCCCCAATACTCAGGGGAATCCCATACCTTAACTGACTTTAGGGAAATACTGCACAGTTTATTTAAAGTTTATCCCCTGACAGAAGAACAGAAAGTGAGCATTCTAACGGGGCAGCTAACCGGTGCAGCCCAGCGGGAAGTGAAATCATGGTCAGATGAGGAGAAAAGGACTGTAAAGGACATTCTGACCCGGCTGCAGAGTACCTTTGATACCCGTACCTCAGCAGAAATCAAAATGCGGTTCTATGGCTGTAAGCAGCGGGCCCAGGATAGTATCAGAGACTATGCCTTGAACCTGCAAGAAGCTCTGAGAGCTATCAAACAAGCTGACCCTGGCAGCGTGCAGGACACTGATAAACTGTTGACTGACCAGTTCATAGAAGGTCTGCTGTCCAGCGCCCACAGGACCTAGCTGCGCCTCATGGCCCTACAGAACCCCGATTTGACTTTTGCGCAGTTCAAGGATAGGGCCATCCGGGTGCTCAGAGAACCCGCACCAGGTGGCGCTGTAGCTTCCCGGCGCCCTGCCATCACCTACCACCAGGGGGCAGCGCCCTACCCCGCAGACCTTGTGGGGGCTGATGCACAGGCCCTAAACCCATCCCAGCCTGCAGACCTGCACCATCAGGTCCAGGAGCTAACAAAGAGTGTGGCTGCATTAACCAGGACCGTACAGTCATTGCAGGTGGAACCGTCAAGACCAATCGAGCTGGCTTCCAGTCCGGAGGATGTCCCGTGGCGTCGACAGAGGAGGATCCCGCCATTCAGAGGGAGGCCCTCCGACCGCTACACTGAGGATGGACAGCCGATTTGCAGCTGTTGCAGTCAGCCAGGACACATAGCAAGGTACTGTACTTTAAATGGGTCCGACCTGGGGCAGAGGGCCAACCCCCAGGCATAAGGTCATCAGGCCCATCTACTTGGCGTGATAAGTACGTGGGGGGACGCCCGGTCTTACCCGTAGTGCTGGACGGTATCCCCATGAGTGCACTGCTGGAAACCGGGTCTCAAGTGACTACCATCCCCTACGTACTTTTCCAGCGGTACTGGAGTGACGCTGACATAACCCGCTACCCAGACGATGACTTAAGCATCATTGCCAGCAATGGCCAACCCGTGCCGCAGGTGGGGTTCAGAGAGATGACCATCAAGATTGGTAAGGTGGAACTGCCGGCACAGAGAGTGATCATTGTGGACATTGACCGTCGTGAAAGTCACCCTAAGATAACCTTGGGTACTAATGTAATTGAAAACTGTCTTTCCGAAGTAATTGTGATTTTGCAGCAGGTGGCGATGAATGCTAGCTCCAGCCAGCAGAGGGTCCTCCAGAAAGAGATAAGAGCCCTGATGAGACGGCAACAGGTAGAACTGTCTGGTGGTGAGATCGTTAGCGTAAGAATGAGTGACCCATTCCCCATTTCCATGCCTCCCAAAAGTGAAATGATGATCTGGTGTCGGACTGCAATCGAGTTGAGAGGCAGAGACTACCAAGCCATGGTAGAACCCGTGTACTCAGACAGCAGGCCCACCATTTTGACAGCCCGGGGGGTGGTTGATGTCCGTCATGGGAGGGTGCCCGTTTGCATTCTCAACATTGGGGAGAGGGAGGTACACTTACCCAGGAACGCTACACTTGCCAAACTGTTTGCTATTGAGCACAGAGCTATCAGGGCCGTGGAACCGTTGCCTCCATCTCCTCAGGAGAAGGGTAATGGCTCCCAGAAACAAAAGGAGGACTGGTGCCAGAAACTCCATGTGGGTGCTGACTCCACTCCCCTGCACCAAAAACAAGGAGTCTACTGGGTGGTACAGGAGTACGAGAGAATCTTTAGTAAGCACCCGCTGGACTTCGGCAGAGTAAAAGGGATAGAACACCATATCCCCACAGGGAGCCACCCACCAATAAAAGAGAGACACAGGACTGTACCCCCTGCACATTATCAGAACGCCAAGGGTACGCTGAGAGAAATGAAAGAAGCCGGGGTTATTAAAGATAGCTGTAGCCCCTGGGCAGCTCCCTTAGTTTTGGTAAAAAAGAAAGACGGTACCATGAGAATGTGCGTGGACTATAGACAAATCAATCGTATCACCCATAAAGATGTGTACCCATTACCTAGGATAGAGGAGTCTTTAGCAGCCCTAAAATCAGCTAAGTTCTTCTCTACTTTGGACCTTACTAGCGGGTACTAGCAGGTTCCTGTGGCAGAGGCTGACAAGGAGAAGACCGCCTTCACCACCCCGATGGGACTGAGTGAGTTCAACTGTATGCCCTTCGGGCTCTGCAATGCACCAGGGACCTTCCAGAGGCTGATGGAATGCTGTCTAGGGCACCGAAACTTCGAGACTGTCCTCCTTTACCTGGATGACGTGATCGTCTATTCGAAGACTTACGAGGACCATCTAAAGCACCTGGCCGAGGTGTTCGAAGCCCTGGCAGGCTACGACCTGAAAGTGAAGCCTTCAAAGTGCCACCTGTTAAAACTGAAGGTCCAGTACCTAGGACACGTGGTGAGTGCAGAGGGAGTAGCCCCCGACCCCGACAAAGTTACAGCCATCAAGAACTGGCCAAGCCACTCTAACATCAAGGAAGTGAGGCAATTCCTCGGGTTGGTAGGCTACTACCGAAGGTTCATCCCCGGGTTCACTAAGATGGCAGCCCCTATGCAGGACCTCCTGATAGGGCAATCTAAATCCAGATGTCACAAGCCACCCTTCAAGTGGGACAAGCAGGAAGAGGAGTCCTTCCGCCAGTTGAAGATGGCCCTCACGGGGGATGAGATCCTGGCCTACCCCAATTATGGCCAGCCTTTTATCCTCCACACAGATGCCAGTAATTTGGGGCTGGGAGCCGTTCTGTCACAGAACCAGCAGGGCAGAGAAAAGGTGATCACGTATGCCAGCCGGAAGCTGAGGCCCACTGAAAGAAACCCGGAGAACTACAGCTCCTTCAAGCTAGAATTCTTGGCAGTGGTGTGGGCTGTCACAGAGTGGTTTAAGCATTACCTGGCCTCCGCAAAGTTCACCGTGTACACGGACAACAACCCGTTGACACATCTGGACAATGCAAGACTAGGTGCCCTAGAACATCGGTGGATGAACCGGTTGTCCAATTATGACTTCACAATCAAATACCGGGCAGGCAGAACCAACGCCCCACCTACCTGAAGGAGAAGACAACTTGGGTGCGTTCCACCGGTATGGGGCCACTCAGTATTCTACCGAGTAAGAGACAAAGACTTAACCACCATCATGTTCAATCCCTTACCCCACCACGGCTGGGCTGAAACGCAAGATAGCGACCCTGCAATACGCCTGGTGAAAGACATGTTAACCCAGGAAGACGCTAGCCCTGGCCCGGACGCTCCAGAGGAAGCCGAGCAGATATGGAAGGAGAAAAGCAGGCTATTCCTTTACGAAGGTAAGCTGTGCAGAAGGCTTGTCAACCACTGGACGCACGAGCTGACCTGGCAGATAGTGGTCCCAAGGCGCGATGCAGCAATGGTCCTGGAGGCCTATCATGACAGAGCGGGACACTTCGGGTGGAAGAAACTGGAGTTCCTACTGAGAGAGTGGTTCTACTGGGTCGGCATGAGAAGGGCCATCGAGAAGTGGAGCAGGGACTGCGGCCCATGTCACCTCAGAAGGAAGGACCATACCAGCCAGCAGACACCCTTGAGGCCCATCGTCACCAGGCAGCCTCTTGAGCTGGTAGCTCTGGACCATGTGAAATTGGCTCCAAGCCGGTCGGGCTACGTCTATGCCTTGACAATTGTGGGCCATTACTCCCTGTTCCTGGTAGTGGTTCCTGTTAAAGACCTGACAGCCCAAACAGCGGCCAGAGCCTTCCAGCAACACTTCTGACGTCCACATGGGTATCCAGAACAGGTCTTGACAGATCAAGGTCCAGCATTTGAGGCTGAAGTGTTCCAGGAGTTCTGCAACCTCTACGGCTGTAGGAAAATTCGGACAACGCCTTACCACCCGCAAACAAATGGGCTGTGTGAGAAGATGAACAATATCGTCATTGATCTTCTCAAGACGTTACCCCTGGAAGAACGCAGCCTGTGGCCGGAGAAGCTGCCAGACCTGATTGACTTGTACAACCATATCCCGGTGAATGCTACAAATTGCACCCCGGCTTACCTGATGCGAGCAAGACCTGGTAAGCTGCCGATTGACCTGGAAATGGGAGTCCTAACACCTGAGGACACCTCCCCAGATGCAGACTGGGATACGGAACGGCGGCTGCAGTACAAGAAGGTACAGGAGAGTGTGGAGAGGAGTCTGGCTCAAGCGAGAGAAAAGCAAGAGAGGCTCTTCAACCAACATGCCCCTGCTGGTCCCCTGTAACCTGGTGAGCAGGTCCTGAAGCAGAAGAGAAGGCTTCACAAGCTGGATGACCAGTGGGAGAGAGACCCGTACACAGTACTGCAGTCCGACCTCGACAACCCGAAGGTATGTGTCATCACCAAGGATGGAGGAGAAACCACTAGTACTGTTGCCAGAGACCACCTAAAACGGTGCCCCGAGCAACTACAGAGTCCAAATGAAGATCAAGATGACCTTGAACCCGCAGAGGACAAGGAAGAGATGATCAGCACAGTTCTCGGAGAGTTCCCCCGGACCTGGACTCAGATAAATGGCGCAATAGTGGTGCCCGTCCTACACTTCCTTCAGCCTACCCAGCAGGAGCCTACAGAAGACCAAGAAGAACAAGCAGCCCCAGAGGCAGAACAACCCAAGCCAGCAGCCCAGGAGAGTCAACCCTCTGCTGACAGTGAGCCTGCCATGCCTGCGGTAAGCCAAAGGACCCGCAGACAGCTGCCTGCCCTGCCTGTACACCCAGCTAGTAGCTGTACCCTCAATGATAGTGGGGAAAGCCAGGTTGGTCCACCACCAGACAGTGGGTTAAAGAGGTCAACCAGGAGCACTAGGGGTCAAATACCAGCTCGCTGGAGGATATAGGTGCAAGATCTAAATGTACCATGTATATATATAATATGTTTGTTACCTGTAACTAATAGTGTTTTCTCCAGTTTTTCTAGATATATGCACTAACAGGTAATGAATAGAGATGAGCGGTGTTCGACTAGAACTGTTAGCCAATCTCAAATTCGAGCTGTTTTGGGCGGTGTTCGAGTTGTTCGACGAACCCGAACGATTTGCAAAAAATTCGGCTGTTCGAGGTTATGTTCGATAACTGTTCGTGCACCAAAAGCGTGTCCTGCATGTCTGGCGCTATTTAGAGCACCAAACATGCAGGGATTGTCTGCCACTCACTGTAATGCCACAGCCATGGTGGTTGTGGCATTACAGTGATTGCCCAAATCGATGGGAACAGTGCCAACAGTGAAACATGAAAAGCCGGCAATTCAGCAGCGGCATACACCGGTACCCGACAATTTAGAACCGAAAGAATAGAGCTTCACACATAGATTAGATAGATATAAACATGTCAGCCACATATATACGAAGTACAGTGATAGTGTTGATTACTGTAGTTGTCATTTAGTGTAAAGGATTTATTAAAAAAAATAATAGTGTTTTCATGCACTGTCTCTTTAAAAAAGCCGGCCGGCAATTCAGCAGGGTACCCGACAATTTATAACAGACAGAATAGAGCTTCACACATAGATTAGATAGATAGAAACATGTCAGTCACATATATATGAAGTACAGTGATAGTGTTGATTACTGTAGTTGTCATTTAGTGTAAAGGATTTATAAAAAAAAATAATAGTGTTTTCATGCACCGTCTCTTTAAAAAAGCAGGCCGGCAATTCAGCATCTGTACCCAACAATTTAGAATAGAAGGAATAGAGAATCACACATAGATTAGATAGATAGAAACATGTCAGTCACATATATATGAAGTACAGTGACAGTGTTGCTTACTGTACTTGTCATTTAGTGTAAAGGATTTATTAATAAAAATAATAGTGTTTTCATGCACCGTCTCTTTAAGAAAGCCGGCCGGCAATTCAGCATCTGTACCCGACAATTTATAACAGACAGAATAGAGCTTCACACATAGATTAGATAGATAGAAACATGTCAGTCACATATATATGAAGTACAGTGATAGTGTTGGTTACTGTACTTGTCATTTAGTATTAAAATAAAGGATTTATTATTAAAAAAATTGGCGTGGGGTTCCCCTTAATTTTAGGCTCTAGCGGAGGTTAAGCAGACGGCTGGGGCAGATGTTTGAAGCCTGGGAAGGGGGTAATACCCACGGAGCTTCCCAGGCTACTAATATCAGCCCCCAGCTGAATACATAGCCTTTACTAGCTATTAAAATGGGGGACCCCCCCAAAAAAATGACGTGGGGTCCCCCCTAATTTAATAGCTAGCAAAGGCTAGGCAGACAGCTGGGGGCTGATATTAATAGCCCAGGAAGGGAGCCATGAATATTGGCCCCCTCCCAGGCTAGAAACACCAGCCGTCAGCCGCCCCAGAAATGGCGCATTCATAGGATGCGCCAATTCTGGCACTTAGCCTCGCTCTTCCACGCTGCCCTGGTGCGGTGGCAGGGGGTAATAGGGTTGGGGTTGATGTCAGCTTATAATGCCAGCTGACATCAAGCCCAGGTTAGTAATGGAGAGGCGTCTATAAGACACCCCCATTACTAACCCCATAGTCAAAGTTAAAAAAAACACAAACACCCAGAATAAAGTGCTTTAATTGAAATAAAGACACAATCCTTTATTGTTCTAAATTAAACCATACTTACCGTCACGCCCATTCCAGCTGAAGCCAACGATCTCCTGCAATAAAAGAAAAATAATAAAGCAACCTAATCCTTACCTTTCCATGGTTCCCACGACAGCTTCAGCTCTGCTACATCGAGATGACAGGCTGGACCGCAGCAGAACGCTGCCATCCAGCCTGTCATCCCGCAGACACTGAGAAGCGCAGGCATGCTTGCGCTCTGCAGTGTCTGGCTGTGACGGCATCCAGATGAGCCGAGTTCATGTCCAATGAACTCGGCGCACCTCATGCACGTCACTGACAGCGTGGGAGAATTCTCCTGCACTCAGCACTTCAGCGTGAGAATTCTCCCATGCTGTCAGTGACGTACATGAGGTCAGCTGAGTTCATTGGACATGAATGAGCTCACCTCATGCAGTTCACTGACAGCGTGGGAGAATTCTCACGCTGAAGTGCTGAGTGCAGGAGAATTCTCCCACGCTGTCAGTGACGTGCATGAGGTGCGCCGAGTTCATTGGACATGAACTCGTCTCATCTTTATGCCGTCACAGCCAGACACTGCAGAGCGCAAGCATGCCTGCGCTTCTCAGTGTCTGCGGGATGACAGGCTGGATGGCAGCGTTCTGCTGCGGTCCAGCCTGTCATCTCGATGTAGCAGAGCTGAAGCTGTCGTGGGAACCATGGAAAGGTAAGGATGATGTTGCTTTATTATTTTTCTTTTATTGCAGGAGATCGTTGGCTTCAGCTGGAATGGGCGTGATGGTAAGTATGGTTTAATTTAGAACAATAAAGGATTGTGTCTTTATTTCAATTAAAGGACTTTATTCTGGGTGTTTGTGTTTTCTTTTAACTTTGACTATGGGGTTAGTAATGGGGGTGTCTTATAGACGCCTCTCCATTACTAACCTGGGCTTGATGTCAGCTGGCATTATAAGCTGACATCAACCCCAGCCCTATTACCCCACTGCCACCGCACCAGGGCAGCGTGGAAGAGCGAGGCTAAGTGCCAGAATTGGCGCATCCTATGAATGCGCCATTTCTGGGGCGGCTGACGGCTGGTGTTTCTAGCCTGGGAGGGGGCCAATATTCATGGCTCCCTTCCTGGGCTATTAATATCAGCCCCCAGCTGTCTGCCTAGCCTTTGCTAGCTATTAAATTAGGGGGGACCCCACGTAATTTTTTTTTTGGGGGGTCCCCCATTTTAATAGCTAGTAAAGGCTATGTATTCAGCTGGGGGCTGATATTAGTAGCCTGGGAAGCTCCGTGGGTATTACCCCCTTCCCAGGCTTCAAACATCTGCCCCAGCTGTCTGCTTAACCTCCGCTAGAGACTAAAATTAAGGGGAACCCCACGCCAATTTTTTTTAATAATAAATCCTTTATTTTAATACTAAATGACAAGTACAGTAAGCAACACTGTCACTGTACTTCATATATATGTGACTGACATGTTTCTATCTATCTAATCTATGTGTGAAGCTCTATTCTGTCTGTTATAAATTGTCGGGTACAGATGCTGAATTGCCGGCCGGCTTTTTTAAAGAGACAGTGCATGAAAACACTATTATATTTTTTAATAAATCCTTTACACTAAATGACAAGTACAGTAAGCAACACTGTCACTGTACTTCATATATATGTGACTGACATGCTTCTATCTATCTAATCTATGTGTGAGGCTCTATTACTTCTTGTCTAAATTGTCGGGTACCGGTGTATGTATGCCGCTGCTGAATTGCAGGCCGGCTTTTTTAAAGAAAGCTTCTTCTGAGCAGTTTGTCAGCTTTTGGACACCTTTGAAGGTGTTTTCCATGTGTTTCTATGTGTTTTTGTTTGTCTGCCATTGGTTTTAACGGTGTTCGACGGTGTTCTAAGGTGTTCGACGAACAGTTCGACGAACAGTTCCTCGAACATCCCGGTGTTCGACGAACCGAACCGAACCCGAACACTACGGGGGTGGCTCAACACTAGTAATGAACTTTGGATAACCGGAACTACATTGTAAATAGTTGCACTTGGTGCCTTTTGCGAAGACGGCCACGGAAGAAAAACCTGTCTGGCGTGGCCCCGAGTGGTCTAAAGTGGATAGCTTCGCATTGCAGCCACGCCCAGGGCCAACGCTTGGGGTTTGTTTTGGACAGGTCCCCGCACCGGTTGAGACTTCGCCTTACTGGGTGAAAAGGACACCCGGTCACAGACCACACTGTGACCTAAAGAACTCAATATGTGGTGTTGTTTGTTGTTTTCTTCTCTGTTGTGTTTATGTCATAATTTATACTCTGTATTCATGTTTCTTATTTAGTCCCGGAGTACTAAGCTTTACTAGAAGGGAATGTGTCACCCCAGGCCTGGATGCCACAAACTTGTAAGGCTGTGTCTGAGAGCAGGAGGGAGGTTCTCTGGTCATGGATCATTTGCATGCAGCACCTCCTGTCCCAGGCCAGTAGGGGGAGCAGGCTGCCCCTATAAAAGCTGGTACTGAGGGCAGGGTAAGGGAGACCAGGACCCACTTCTGAATGATCCAGAAGGGTTCCCAGAGGAGAGGGACAGGTCAGCCGCAGCTGAGGAGTCAGGGAGGCAAAGGAGGAACAGAAACCCAGGGACAGACACGACGAGAGCCGGTCCTGGCAGAGAGGAAGCTACACAACCGGACACTGGGGTCCGAGGCTGTCAGGATTGCAAGTCCTGCAGCAGATCACCAACCCACAAGGGATTTCAGGTCCCTTGGCCTAAGAAACCTGGAGGCTTCGCCACACAGAGGGACTGGTACAGCACAGAGAAGCTACAGGTACCTAAGGCACGAGTCGCAAGCCATACAGGCGTAGTACACGGCAAGCTCAGGGACGTGGGCTATCATACCACTAAAGAGGGAGATAGTCAGCAAGGGCAGAGAGAGAACGGTAGGCTTACCCACTCACCATGGCCAGTGGAGCTCGCCCGAATGCCCTCAGACAACCAGGCCCATTCCTACCCTGTACTCCTGGTGGGTCTGTGATAAGATCTGCAGTAAAAGACCCTGAACTGCATTATTGGACTCTGTGTGAATACTTCTGCGCCTGCACCATCATCCCCAACATCCTATTACACTGCCCTGAGGCTACACTCCTCCCGTGGGGAGTTGTACTATTCCTTGACGGATCCCCAACACCAGCCTCAGCCGTCTGCCTTGCGGGGGCGGTCTTCCTTGACCGAAATCCACAGGTGGCGTAGTCGAACTTTCAAAACCTATAAATACACTGCCACAGCATTTGGTCTGTCCACCCTGAGCCACGGGACCGGGTCCCCACTACTACTCCCAGCTTTGCCCTGAAGCCCGGTTCCAAGTGCCCCACGGCCCAGGGGGCGAGTCAGCATCAATTGCCCCAGAGTTGCTTAAAACGATTGGTGAGGTGATTTTAACAAATCCTCAAGCTTTTACTCTCCCCAGGATGACACAGGGGTAGAAAAGTCCTTGCAGATCCATGATTTCTTCATCTTTATGAACGTGAGTCTGTCTACATTGTCAGTGGAGAGCCGCGTGCGCTTATCTGTCAGCACACCACCAGCAGCGCTGAACACACGTTCAGAGAGAACGCTGGCTGCGGGGCATGACAAGATCTCCAAGGTGTAAGTGGCGAGCTCCAGACATTTATCCAGATTGGAAGCCCAAAATGAGCAAGGGTCCAGTGACACAGTCATGGCTTCGATGTTCACTTGGAGATACTCCTGTACCATTGTCTCTAGGCGTTGACTATGTGTCTGACTTCTTGTCTTCTGTGGCCTTGCAAAGGATGGGCTAAAAAAGAGGTGAAAGGATTCCACAAAATTGCTGTTACCCACAGATATTGTGTTTCTGTTACGGTTTGAGTGCTGAAGACTCAACAGTCCCACGGTTGGCAAGTTAGAACTGTGAGATTCACAACGTGCACCACTGGTGTTTTGGAGAAAAGCACATTTAAGATTCTGCAACAGTCTCTGCTGATACTCCTGCATGCGTGAATCCCTTTCTATGGCAGGAATTATTTCGGCAAATTTACTTTTGTACCGGGGATCTAAGAGTGTGGCTATCCAGTAGTCCGGATTATTTCGAATTCTGACAATTCGAGGGTCATG
Source organism: Phyllobates terribilis (assembly GCF_046119375.1). Classification (NCBI taxonomy): domain Eukaryota; kingdom Metazoa; phylum Chordata; class Amphibia; order Anura; family Dendrobatidae; genus Phyllobates; species Phyllobates terribilis. The sequence goes on along the minus strand of NW_027362769.1, from coordinate 342,426,733 downwards.
TTGCAGGTAGTGCAGCAAGAAAGCACTCATGTGTCTTGCGCATCTGTGGCGCCCCTGAGGGTTCGGCCGCCACAGGAATGCTGCACTTCTTTAATGGAGTGTGGTGTTCCTCCTCTGAGGTAAGTTCGGTGCAATGATAGTGACCTAACCTTTTGCATCCAACACCACATTTCCACCACAGGGAGCTAATATGCACTAGTGCTGCTCCCCTGGTTACAGGGAGACTGAGGAACACAAAGTGGTAGGAACCAGTTAGTGGGTGTGGGTGGAGGAACAGTTAGTCAGTGACACTTCTAATTTCATATTTAATAGAATGCCATCTTTGATCTAGGTCCTTGTTGGTCTTTTTTGGTTCTGTCTGCCTAATGCAGTGTCCAGTTCTTTAGACCTGTGTGGTCTCTAGCAGTCTTGCTGTCAAGTGGTCATACTGTGCTGTCAAATACTGTGTGTAAAGTGACTTCCCTCTGGAAGCGCAGATCCTGTGTGGGCCTGCACCAGCATGGGACACAGCCCTCGTACCCCAATCTATGGGACGAGAGGAAGATTGCAGACAAGGAATGTCTCAACCCGACCAAGGACCAGGATAAAGAAGGCCCGGGAGCTTTAGAGTTTGGCTCCCTAACAAATGGGTCCCAGGGAGGATGCAGACGGAGCGGAGCACGCCCCCTGTCCTCTTCTACCTGATCTATTCAGAGGGATTCCGGCTGCAAGAGGGGTACTGGCCCCCGACACCCGACCTCGTACTCTATCTCCAGGACGGGAAAGCCCGGTTAGGCCCTGAGGATCCCAGCGGGCCTCGGCTGGAAGGGAGTTGCCACCCTTGCCCTACACCTGAGAGGAGCTCAGAGGGAGACCCGGCCTATCTACACACGCACAGACGGGAGATTGTAAAGTCTGTAGTGCAGGAACACTCTGGTGTAGGGACGCTACCAAACACTGGACTTCTTCGGAGGTAGTCGGACCCCCGTCCTTGGTGGCCGCAGGACTCCGCGAGGAGCAGGGAGCAACCTTGCGCTGCTTATGAGAACTGTGAGTAAAGCCTTGGAAATTCATCCCTATGGCCTCCGGACTGTTCATTACGCGCCATACCACGCGACACGGTGCTTGCGTCTCTACTCCTGCACTATTACCCCCTTTGTCCCAGTCTTGTGTGACGCCTCTCAAGCCCTTCCCAGGGAAGATGGGTTACTCGGAGCCGGGTCAGATGTTGAAGGGGGATGCAGTCGTGGCCTCGACCCGTTCCGTGCCTAGGGCCGTCACATTAAAAATGATGTTAGGGCTATTCCGGGTGGAGTGGTAATTGTCGACTACGCCACCTGTGGTGTCTGGTGATGCGCCACCAGCGTCGCTACAGTCTGCTGAGGCCCGATGTCATGGCGGCTAAAGTTCTCACTGCTCCCCACAGGCGGAGCGTGGCCTCAGTGCAGACAGGCCGGGATGAAGGGGGTGCAGTGTTGAGGGAGTAGGGACGCGGGCACAGCGTCGCGTGGTATGGCGCGTAATGAACAGTCCGTAGGCCAAAGGGATGAATTTCCAAGGCTTTACTCACAGTTCTCATAAGCAGCGCAAGGCTTCTCCCTGCTCCTCGCGGAGTCCTGCGGCCACCAGGGACGGGGGTTTGACTACCTCCAAGAAGTCCAGTGTTTGGCAGCGTCCCTACTGTAGAGTGTTCCTGCACTACAGACTTTACCCTTTCCCGTCTGTGCGTGTGTGGATAGGCCGGGTCTCCCTCTGAGCTCCTCTCAGATCTAGGGCTCGGGTGGCAATTCCTCTCCAGCCGAGGCCTGCCGGGATCCTCAGGGCCTAACCGGGCTTTACCATCCTAGACATAGAGTACGAGGTCGGATGTCGGGGGCCGGTACCCCTCTTGCAGCCGGAATCCCTCTGAATAGATCAGGTAGGAGATGACAGGTGGCGAACTCCGCTCCGTCTGCATCCTCCCCGGGACCCATTTGCTAGGGAGCCACACTCTAAAGCTCCCGGGCCTTCTTGATCCTGGTCCTTGGTCGGGTTGAGACATTCCTTGTCTGCAACCTCCCTCTCGTCCAATAGATTGGGGTACGAGGGCTGTGTCGCATGCCGGTGCAGGCCCACACAGGATCTGTGCTCCCGGAGGGAAGTCACTTTAACACACAGTAGATGATAGCACAGTACGACCACTTGACAGCAAGACTGCTTGAGACCACACAGGTCTGCAGGGCTGGACAGGTCCACACAGGACCAGCAAAAGACCAGTGAAGAAGAACCATGATCAAAGATGGCATTCTAATATATATGAAATTAGAAGTGTCACTAATTAACTGTTCCTCCACCCACACCCACTAACTGGTTCCTACTACCATGTGTTCCCCAGTCTCCTTGTAACCAGGGGAGCAGCACTAGTGCATACTAGCTCCCTCTGGTGGAAATGTGTGGTGTTGGATGCAAAAGTAGGTAACTACCATCACACAGGACTTACCTCAGAGGAGGAACACCACACTCCATTAAAGAAGTGCAGCATTCCTGTGGCGGCCGAACCCTCAGGGGCGCCACATTCCCCCGTGGTAAAACACAGCACGTCCGCGGGCTGCAAAGGAATATCACCCAGAAAAATTATTTTTATGTAAACAAGTAAACTATCATCCCTTTATGGGAGGCACATCTTCTTAAAACGTTACATAACAATATATAAAAATATAAAAGTGCAAAGGTATAAAATTATAAAAAGACAGAGATATAAAATCGCAAAATTATAAATTAAGGCATGAGACTTCCTGATTTAGGCAGCGGACTGATTTAAAGTGACAAATACGCCAGTGATGTAACGCGGCAGTTCAGTAGCAAGAGGGACCTGCCCTAAACCCTCTACGTGGGCCCTGGGGTGGCTGCAGGGCATGAAGATCCGGACTTGGACCCCCACACGTGCCACCCAGACAGGTTTTGCTTCTGAGGTCAGAGGCAGTAAAAGGCACGGTTTTATATAAAACCAATAGGGAGCACCTAAATAGGTGCATAACTATATACACGGAAGTCCGCCGCCTTCCATAGTCCGCAGGGACGGAAGTCTCTAGAAAATGAAAATCACAAAGCAATACAACATAGCAGCAACAGTCAAACTTTAAACAGTAACAGCAGCCGGGGCTACCTTAGACTGGGGGCTCCCGTGGAGGGAAAGGCTCATTCCTCCCAACAGAGGGCAGCCGATCACCCGAGGCTGAGGAGGTGGTGGCCTCGCTCCCGCACACTTTGTGTAGGTCCAGGGCGTACCACCCACGCTCCCCCTGGTGGCGAGCGAAAGTCACTATATCGCCCGGGGTGAGGTTCCGGCCGGGGTGTCCCTTTTTAAGGCGTGGCTCGACGTCCCGCCGACTGAAGAACACATCTTCACGGAAGAGGGGACACCAAATAAACCCCCACCCCATGGTGGAATCTCACGACCTTTCCCTCATACCGGGGACCGGGATGCATAGCCTCCTCCTGTCGCACCCGATCCTTGGAAGCCTTGGTCCGGACCTCAAGGCGCTCACAGCGTTGCTCCCGCCGACTTTCCTCCCGCCGACGTTGCTCCCTGGCAAGTTGGGAGACCTGCTCATTACACCAGCGGCTCCTCCTCTGTGCTTCTGCGGTGGTCTCCCAGGGGAAACCCATCAGGTCGCCCCCCTGGTTTTCCCAGGCCCACTCTTTGGCCTCGGGCCAGTTCACCGCCGGTGCAGGTAGCGGTGTGAGCACGGGCTGCGGCAATTCCTCCATGATCGCGGACCAGTCCGGGTTGGTGTCGGTGGTCACCTCCGCTGTTCCAGGCACCTCCTTTGGAACACTTTCGGGGCAGTGTAGATCCCCGCCGATAGCCGCCGCTTGCAGCTCAGGAGCCAGTGCTTGCTCCCAGGTGACGGCTCGGGGATGGATGTACTCCGTTATCAGGTCCAGAATAAGCTCAGAGGGCTCCACAGCCGGGGCAGGGGTTGCTTCCTCACCTGCCGTCAGGTCGGTTTCCACCTCGACCTCCGGGCCGACTGCTTCAGGAACCTCTTCTCCTCGGCGGCGGTCTCGGACACGCTGCAGCATCTCTGCCATCCACACAGCCGTCGCCGCCTCTAGGGCCTTCTCTTGCTGCCTCGCCAACTCTGGAGCCTCCCTGTGTAAGAACTCGAAGTCCTCCGGTGTGAGTACACTGCCTCCTGTCTCTCCTCCGGGTGAAGGGCCTGGACCGGGTGCTTCTGTCGCATGGCATGCTTCTGTGGGGTCATCCATGACCTTCTCCATTCGCTGCCAAACTCCAACTGCAATGGCCGCACCTTGCTGCTTTGCTTATTCTTCCTCCTCTTTCGGGGCAGTTCCTGGGCGGCATGTTGACAGGCCCGCCTTCGTTCAGCCCATCCTGTTTGACGGGCATTACCCCGCGGACAGTCTCTGATGGAAGGGGCAGTCCACATTTTTGTCACCAAGCGGGAGCCCAGCCCACGATGGGAGGGGCGCAAAGACAGTCTTTTCACTGCGTGATGGCACCTGTTCTTCTTGGGCGGGCGCCATTTTAAGTGTAAAACAACAGTCCAAGGTGTAAGGCACACAGACCCCGATAGCAATGGGCACTTTTCTCCGTTGCTGCGGGCACGATATCCTGCCGACTACTCCAGTGATGTGACGCCTCTCAAGCCCTGCCCTGGGAAGATGGGTACTCGGAGCCGGGTCAGATGTTAAAGGAGGATGCAGTCGTGGCCTCGACCCGTTCCGTGCCCAGGGCCGTCACATTAAAAATGATGTTAGGGCTATTCCGGGTGGAGTGGTAATTGTCGACTACGCCACCTGTGGTGTCTGGTGATGGGCCACCAGCGCCGCTAGCAGTCCGCTGAGGCCCGATGTCGTGGCGGCTATAGTTCTCGCTTCTCCCCACAGGCGGAGCAGGGCCTCAGGGCAGGCAGGCCGGGATGAAGAGGGTGCAGTGTTGAGGGAGAAGGGACGCAGGCACCGCGTCGCGTGGTATGACGCGTAATGAACAGTCCGGAGGCAAAAGGGATGAATTTCCAAGACTTTACTCACAGTTCTCATAAGCAGCGCAAGGCTTCTCCCTGCTCCTCGCGGAGTCCTGCGGCCACCAGGGACGGGGGTTCGACTACCTCCGAGGAAGTCCAGTGTTTGGCAGCGTCCCTACTGTAGAGTGTTCCTGCACTACAGACTTTACCCTTTCCAGTCTGTGCGTGTGTGGATAGGCCGGGTCTCCCTCTGAGCTCCTCTCAGATCTAGGGCTCGGGTGGCAATACCTCTCAAGCCGAGACCCGCCGGGATCCTCAGGGCCTAACCGGGATTTCCCGTCCCGGACATAGAGTACAAGGTCGGGTGTCGGCGTCCGGTACCCCTCTTGCAGCCGGAATCCCTCTGAATAAATCAGGTAGGAGATGACAGGTGGCGAACTCCGCTCCGTCTGCATCCTCCCCGGGACCCATTTGCTAGGGAGCCACACTCTAAAGCTCCCGGGCATTCTTGATCCTGGTCCTTGGTCGGGTTGAGACATTCCTTGTCTGCAACCTCCCTCTCGTCCCATAGATTGGGGTACGAGGGCGGTGTCCCATGCCGGTGCAGGCCCACACAGGATCTGCGCTCCCGGAGGGAAGTCACTTTAACACACAGTAGATGACAGCACAGTACGACCACTTGACAGCAAGTCTGCTTGAGACCACACAGGTCTGCAGGGCTGGACAGGTCCACACAGGACCAGCAAAAGACCAGAGAAGAAGAAGCAAGATCAAAGATGGCATTCTAATATATATGAAATTAGAAGTGTCACTAATTAACTGTTCCTCCACCCACACCCACTAACTGGTTCCTACTACCATGTGTTCCCCAGTCTCCCTGGAACCAGGGGAGCAGCACTAGTGCATATAAGCTCCCTCTGGTGGAAATGTGTGGTGTTGGATGCAAAAGTAGGTAGCTACCATCACACAGGACTTACCTCAGAGGAGGAACACCACACTCCATTAAAGAAGTGCAGCATTCCTGTGGCGGCCGAACCCTCAGGGGCGCCACACTTGCCTGCCCTGAGGCCACGCTCCGCCTGTGGGGAGCAGCGAGAACTTTAGCCGCCACGACATCGGGCCTCAGCGGACTGCTAGCCGGGCTGGTGGCGCATCACCAGGCAACACAGGTGGCGTAGTCGACAAATACCACTCAACCCGAATAGCCCTAACATCATTTTCAATGTGATGGCCCTGGGCACAGAACGGGTCAAGGCCACGGCTGCATCCCTTCAACATCTGACCCAGATCCGAGTACCCCATCTTCCCAGGGCAGGGCTTGAGAGGTGTCACACATCCGCGAGGTAAGAATCATGCTAACTTCTTCTGCCCTCTCCCCCAACCTCGCACAACAGAAATGTGATCAAGGTCTCCATCATCTGATGAGTCTTCCATGCCCATCGCCAGTGCGTTCTACAATTCTTCCTGGGCTCCTGCACCTTCCTCACTAGTTTGGCTGCTACCATGCGCCCTGGTTAATCCCTCTCCCCCACCCTCCCATGCCTGCTGCCTTGGTGCTGCCGACCGTCTGGACCTTGCAGATGTTAGCCCTTCCGCATACAACTCCTCCTCCTCTACTTCCTCCACCTCCTCTTGTCCCACTACCTGACTCCGAATTCTGTTTAACATGTGCTCCAGCATGTAAATCACCGGAATAGTCAAGCTGATAATGGCATCGTCAGCACTAAACATCTTCGTCGCCATTTCAAAACTGTGCAGAGGGGGGCATAGGTCCCTGATCTGAGACCACTCCTCCAGCGTGATTTGCCCCACCTCAGGATCTCGTTGGCCCAGGCTATAAATCAGAACGTATTGCACCAGGGCTTGTCGATGCTGCCACAGTCGCTGCAACATGTGCAGAGTTGAATTCCACCATGTTGGCACATCGCATTTTAGACGGTGAAGTGGCAAGCCCAACGACTTCTGTAGAGATATAAGTCGCTGAGCTGTGGGATGCGAATGGTGGAAGTGAGCCCACAGTGACCGTGCCCTCTGCAGAAGGCTATCTAGTCTGGGATAGTGAGCTAAAAATTGCTGGACAACCAAGTTCAACACGTGAGCCATACAAGGCACGTGTGTGACATTGCCCCGGTGAAGGGCCGCACCCATATTTGCAGCATTGTCGCACATGGCCTTCCTTGGTTGCAGGTCCAGTGGAGACAACCATTCATGAAACTGGTTCTCCAGAGCTGACCACAACTCCTCAGCTGTGTGACACATTTCCCAAACATTTCAAAGTAAAAACTGCCTGATGATGTTGAGCCCTGCTGCCAGCATAGTAAGGAGGTGTGCAGAATCCCTTCTCCGCAGTTAGAAAGTGGGTGGCATGACCAGAGAGGATTTGGGTGCAGGTTGAGGACCGAGAGGAGGTTGAGGAGGCCGAAGCAGTGGAGGAACTTCAAGATAAAAAGGATTGACGCACAACTCGTGGGGACGGCAAGACTTGGAAAGCAGCCCCTTGTCCTGCTGTCACCATAGTTACCCAGTTGTGTGCGACATGCTGGTGGAGCACAGGCACCCCTTTCTTTGAGAAGTAGTGCCGACTGGGCACCTGGTACTGGGGCACTGCGACAGACATAAGGTCTCGAAAATCCTCTGTGTCCACCAGGCGAAAAGGCACCATTTCTGTAGCCAAGAGCTTGCAGATGGTGAAATTCAACCTCTTAGCTTTCTCATGGCTAGGAGGAAATGGTCTTTTACTTGTCCACATCTGAGAGACCGAGGGCTGGCTGTTGTGCTTAGACGGGGTTGAGTAGGGTGTCCCCGGCAAACTGCCGGCCTGTGTGGAAGATGCAGACGGAAAAGTTAAGTTGCCCTGATCCAAACGTGGTGCTCTCGATGTCGGAGAGCGCTCAATACCAGCTGGTGTTTCCACTTCCAAATGAAATGATGACCTGCCAATCACACTGGCTGTTGCGGGTAAAGAGGTGGCAGGTCTGCGTCCAAAAACATGTGTGACTGCTGTCCCTCCAGTCACAGAGGATGAAGAGGCCGCGGATGCACACGATGGGGCAGACTTAGGTGGCATCAATTGTCCCAGAGTTGCTTAAAATGGTTGGTGAGGTGATTTTCCAAAATCCTCAAGCTTTTAGTCTCCCCAGAATGACACAGGTGGGGCAGATTGTGGTGGTCCCGGCCCGCTAGACCGCATTGTAGCACAGTGAGCTTCCCACTGCAACTTATGCTTCATATCCATGTGACGGTTCATGCATGAAGTACTTAAACTATGGATTTTTTGGCCTCTACTTAGCTTTTGGTGACAAATGTTACAGATAACATGAGTTGGGTCATCCTTATCGATCTGAAAAAATGCCCTGGCTATGCAAGGCTTAGAACCCATCCGACTTGAAGAGCCACCACGACTTGTGGTCAGAGGCAGAGTATTGTTTGAGGATGCAGTTGTTGACGTGCTTCCAGTACTACGTCTCTGTCCAGAAAGACGCAACCTGACCTCGTCGTCACTAGCATCTTCCTCCACCTCCTCTGCTGACCTCATCGACTGGCTGACTGTGGGTTGACAGTAAGTGGGATCTGCAACCTCGTCATCATCACCCTGTGTGTTCTCACACCCGTCGTCCTCAGAGCCAACCTCTTCCTGCCCTGACAAAAAACTCAAGTTGTCGCTCCAATCAGGTATTTGAGTCTCATCATCATCTTCCTCATTGTCTCCACCAATAGGAGTTACAGTTTGGGAACGATGGTCTACATTATGGTCAGAACCTTCTTCATCTGGTCCTGGATCTGACTCCTAAAGATTCTGGGCATCAGTGCAGATCATTTCCTCGTCTGGATTCACAGAAGCTCTGGAGCCGATCTCTGATTCCCAGGCTATAGTATGAGTAAACAGCTCTGCAGACTCAACCATCTGTTCAACCCCATACTCAGATGGGCAGCTGGAGACTTGGGAGCTGTGAGGAAGCAAATGCGATTGGGGTGACACCTCTGAGGACTGGAGTATTTGTGATGTTGAAGTTGAGGTGGAGGAGAGCCCACTTAAAGAAGCACTTGATATCCGTTGAAGCACCTGCTGTTTTTGTGCCTCATCTGGAATTTGTAGCGATGGGCGTGGCCGTAAGAAAGGGATCGTATCACATTGTCCACTAAAAGAAATAGACATCTTAGTTTGGCTGGAAGATGGTCTTTCTTCTGCAGATGTTACTGGTGCTTTAACACCTACCCCATGGACACAACCTTTTTTTCCCTTCCCAACACGCCTATTCCCCTTTCCACCAGCAGCAGGCCTTTTGCCACTCATTTTCCTGATTAACTAATTGACAACTCTGGAGTTGTTTGCACAAAAAACGATGGATGGAAACCGAGCAGAGCTGATTGGCCAAATTGTGGTACTAGCCCAAAAGGATTGGCTGGGTTAGAAGCAGTAGAACAATTTTATTAGATATGCAGGTGGTGCAGCTTGGTATAGATGGCCTAATAGAATGAGTACCACACACTGCTAATATGCCCAAAATTATTTTACAGGCAAGATGCAGCTAAAAATTATTAGTAATTTGAAAGTTGGTGGAGCTTAGTATAGATGGCCTAATAGAATGAGTACCACACACTGCTAATATGCCCAAAATTATTTTACAGGCAAGATGCAGCTAAAAATTATTATTAGTGTCAAAGCTGGTGGAGCTTGGTATAGATGACCTAATACAATGAGTACCACACACTGCTACTAAGCCCAAAATTATTTTCCGGGCTAGATGCAGCTAAAAATTATTATTAATTTCAAAGCTGGTGGAGCTTTGTATAGATGGCCTAATACAATGAGTACCACACACTGCTACTAAGCCCAAAATTATTTTCCGGGCTAGATGCAGCTAAAAATTATTATTAATTTCAAAGCTGGTGGAGCTTGGTATAGATGACCTAATAAAATGAGTACCACACACTGTTACTAAGCCCAAAATTATTTTCCAGGCAAGATGCAGCTAAAAATTATTATTAATTTCAAAGCTGGTGGAACTTGGTATACATGGCCTAATACAATGAGTACCACACACTGCTACTAAGCCCAAAATTATTTTCCGGGCTAGATGCAGCTAAAAATTATTATTAATTTCAAAGCTGGTGGAGCTTGGTATAGATGGCCTAATACAATGAGTACCACACACTGCTACTAAGCCCAAAATTATTTTCCGGGCTAGATGCAGGTAATTATTATTATTAATTTCAAAGCTGGTGGAGCTTGGTATAGATGGCCTAATACAATGAGTACCACACACTGCTACTAAGCCCAAAATTATTTTCCGAGCTAGATGCAGCTAAAAATTATTATTAATTTCAAAGCTGGTGGAGCTTGGTATAGATGGACTAATACAATGAGTACCACACACTGCTACTAAGCCCAAAATTATTTTCCGGGCTAGATGCAGCTAAAAATTATTATTAATTTCAATGCTGGTGGAGCTTGGTATAGATGGCCTAATACAATGAGTACCACACACTGCTACTATGCCCAAAATTATTTTTCAGGCTAGATGCAGCTAAAAATTATTATTAATTTCAAAGCTGGTGGAGCTTAGTATAGATGGCCTAGTACAATGAGTACCACACACTGCTACTATGCCCAAAATTATTTTCCAAGCTAGATGCAGCTAAAAATTATTATTAATTTCAAAGCTGGTGGAGCTTGGTATAGATGGCCTAATACAATGAGTACCACACACTGCTACTATGTCCAAAATTATTTTCCGGGCTAGATGCAGCTAAAAATTATTATTAATTTCAAAGCTGGTGGAGCTTGGTATAGATGACCTAATAAAATGAGTGCCACACACTGCTACTATGCCCAAAAGGTTTTACTTGGCTAGGTGCAGTAAAAAATTTGTATTACATACACAGGTGGTGTAGCTTGCAACACAGATACGCTACTCCACTGACTAACACACACTGCAAGAGGCTGAAAAGGATTTGCTTAGCTAGATTTAGCCAAATGCTGTGAAAAACTTTTGCACAGCACTAAAACAGACCTGTCTGGCAAAAAGTAATAGGAACTGATGTAGCCTAGCCCTCAAAAGGGCTGGAATTACAACTAGTCACTACTCCCAACACATCTGTCTATTTAAGAGCACAGACCTGCCTGCTAAAAGTGCTAGGAACTGCTGTAACCTAGCCCTCAAAATGGCTGTAATTGCAAACTAGCCCATACTCCCTAAACCTTTCTGTCTATTTAAGAGAAAATTCGCTTGCAATTCAGTTATACAATATAGCGCTAACAGCAGCAGCAGTGCCATCTAACACTCAGCTGCAGCAGTGAGAAAATGGTGGCGACAGGGAAAATGGCTGGGCAAGGACATGTGACATACACAGCCAATGACACATGCCCTTGCTTGTGTGAAAAAAGTACTTCGCTCCGTGTGTGCGCTGCTGATAGGCTGACAGTTTGCAACTCCCCACTGTAAATGCGGGAAAGAGAAAAAAAAATGGAGATCTTCATTATTTCTGCAGAGATCCATCCCCTGCCCCTCCCCCCACCCCGCTGTACACTCAAACTGTGTATTAACATTGATTATCAGCATTACTGTGAAAAAATCCAGTTACCATTTTGGTGCACGAACAGTTATCGAACATAACCTCGAACAGCCGGATTTTTTTCAAATCGTTCAGGTTCGTCGAACGGCTCAAACACCGCCCAAAACAGCTCGAATTTGAAATTGGCGAACAGTTCGATTCGAACACCACTCATCTCTATTCCTGATGCTGCTAATTGAGAGTGTGCAGCGAAAGGTGCAGGGCAGGAGGCATCTTCGCATGCTGCATGAACAGGGTATTGGCTTGCATGCACAACAGTGGAAGAAGCAATGGTGCCACCCGCGGATATTGTTCCTGGACCCTGGGGTTCGGCCCACAAAGTCGGGTGCTTTGCTGCCATGTGCCTGATCATGCTGGTGGTGGTCAGGCTGGTAGTTTTGCCACCCCTGCTGATGCTGGCCTGGCAGGTGGTGCAAATGGCCTTTTTGGGGTTATCTGCAGAGTCTTTGAAAAACAACCAGACTCGGGAAGACCTAACAGTTGTACTGGCAACTTCCTTTGTGTTGGTGTTATGGGGAACGGTTGCCTGCCTTCTGTCTGCGGCCACCACACTGCTTATTCCTGTCTGTTGGGGTGCTCTGCCTCCCTCCACATGTGTGCTGCTGTCCTCGCTCTGCATGACCTCCTGCCAGGTTGGGTCAGTTACTATATCATCCACCACCTCGTCTTCCTTTTCTGCACCCTGGTCCTCCTCCTGACTTTCTGGCAATTGTGTCTCATCATCGTCCACCTCTTGTGACACTTTCCCACCGTCGCCTTTGTGTGACCGTGGCTGCTCAAATATTTGGGCATCGCTACACGCGATCTCCTCTTGCTCTGCCTCAAGTGGACCGGGCGAGAGGCCCGAATCTATAAATGGAAAAATAAATAGCTCTTCAGAGTGTCCAAGTGTGGAATCAGTTGTCTCTGGGTACTCGGCATGGTGGGAGCAAGGAGGATCAGGGTGAGGAATATGCAGTTCAGACTCACGGCTACTGAGGCTTGACCATGTGGAAGACAGGGTGGTGGTGGTGGTGGCTAAGTGACTGGAAGCATTATCCACTATCCAACCAACAACCTTATGACACTGCTCTAGGTTCAATAGTGGTGTGCTGCGGTCCCCTAGAAATTGGGACAGGTAGGTCAGGTGAGAAGATGTGGGTGTTTGTTGTGGCACAATTTCGTCTTGCCCACAGCCTCGTACTCGGCCTCTGCATGCACCATTAGCATCACGTCCAGTTCCCCGTCCCTTGCCACGTGCCTTGCCAATTTTAAATGGAGGACAGTATTTTACACGCTCACTACAAATGACTGAGTTTGGAGCAAACTTATATGTGATCCGTGTGATGGAGAAAACAGAGTTTTAATTACCTGGCCTGTAGGTAAGTAGTTTGACCAGCAAACTGCTGTGAATTGCTTCACTGACACACTGAAAGAAATTTTTAATGGAGGCCAGAAATGGCAGTATTTTCTGACAACATATATGTGATCCATGTGATGGAGAAAACAGAGTTTTAAATACCTGGCCTTTAGGTAAGTAGTTTGAACAGAAAACTGTTATGAATTGCTTCACTGACACACTAAAGGAAATTTTTCATGGAGGCCAGAAATGGCAGTATTTTCTGACAACGTATATGTGATCCGTTTGACGGAGAAAACACTGTTTTAAATAGCTGGATTTCATGTGCTCTAATATGGAAAGGACCTGGCTGTATTCTGCAGTGCCAACAAGCATTGGCGCAGAAAAAACGGTGTTCTCTGGATTGCTTTTTAAGCAAATATCGAGGATTAAGATCCAAAGAAAAGTATTCCTGGCCCCTGAGACCTGGGCCTTTGTATAGAAATATCTAACAGCAGCAGACAGGCAGAATTGAATGGTGCCTCTCGTGCTATTTACACTGCAGTCTGCTATATACACTGCCTGCCTATACACCCTGCCTGCCTGATATCTCTGTAGATGGTTTAGTCCTCAGAAGGATTGTTTGTTAAGATGGCTATGTACGGTAATGTACTGTTTTTCTCCCTACACTACCTAATACACGATCAAATCTCCCCCTGACACAGCAGCAGCTCTCCCTACACTGTCTGATCCGGAGTGACTGTGACGAGCATGGCGGCGCCGGGTCTGATATAGACCTGATGATGCTGTGCGGCCAGCCAATCACTGTAATGCCCACAACCAACATGGCTACGGCAATACAGTGCATGGCAGGCAATCCTTGCATGTTCATTGGATCTCTAAAGAGTGCCAAACATGCAGAGAGGGGACCCGAGTTCCCCCCTGAGAAACCCTGAAATACTCAGCGAGCGCCGAGCATCTCGAGTAGTGAGATGCTCGGGCGAGCACCAAGCAGTAGCGAGCATGCTCGCTCATCATTGCTTATAAGGCATTTTTATTACTTACTGCAAAGTCAAAAGTTTACATACACTAAGATTACTATGCCTTTAAACAATTCTGGACTGCCTGTATGATAATGTCATGTGTTTGGAAGCTTCTTTGGAAGGTTTTTTGGCAACATCTGAGTTAATTAGAGACACATCTGTGGATGTATTTTAATGCACACCTGAAACACTCTGCTTCTCTGTGTAGCATCCTGGGAAAGTTTAAAGAAATCAGCCAAGATATCAAGAAGAGAATTGTGGACTCTCACAAGTCTGGCTCATCCTTGGGTACAATTTCAATATACCTGAAGTTGCCTTGTTCATCTGTACAAACCATTATACGCAAGTGAAAACAAGATGTGAATGTCCAGCCTTCATACCGAAGGAGACGGGTTCTGTGTCCTAGATATGAACATGGTTTGGTCCGATCTGTGCATATCAACACAAGGACAAAAGCAAAAGACCTTGTGAAGATGATGGCGGAAGCTGGTAAGATTTTGTCAATAACCACAGTGAAATGAGTACTGTATCAACATGGGCTGAAAGGCCACTGTCACGCCAGGTGTGGAAAAGACTGAGTGCAACACAGAGGGAAGAGAGAAAGGGAGGCCGGACACTAGGGAAAGGAAGAAGTGGAGACCTCCTAGTCTGATCTAGTGTCACCCTGTCTCAACTACCGTCCCTATATTGCCTCTTCAGCAATCGCCACACTCGTGCCTCGCCCCTGGCATATGGCTAAGGATAGGGAAGGAAGGAGATGAGCACTAGTCGATCTTCACTAAACTCTATAGACAACAAGGGTAGAAAAACAGGAAGAATGCTTAGCTTTAGACGACTCCAGACAAATGCGAACTCAGCCTCAAGCTCCATAGAGGACGAAGTACTGCTCTTGCTAATCCTTCACAAGTAGAAATGAATATAGCTGGCACCTCCCTCTCAGACATACCAGGTATATATATACACCCAGGCTTGGGAGCTAATTACCAGAGGGAGGTAGCCGCTAGGTCCTAGAGACAGCCTTTCATCTAAGAAGATGTCTGTAATGCCAAGTGTAGAGATCTCCTGCAACCAACTGCAGGGTGACTGTCTGTCACTTCTGATACACCCGTAACAATACCCCCCCCCCCTCTACGAGTGGCCTCTGGACACTCAAGACCAGGTTTCTCAGGAAAAGAGGTGTGGAATGAGCGAACCAATCTGGGAGCATTCTCCTCTGATGCAGAAACCCACATCCTCTCCTCTGGACCATAGCCTTTCCAGTGCACTATTGTAGAGAACTACATTGGAGACGAGAATCTACAATCCTCAAAATCTGGAACTCCAGATTACCATCAATCATTACTGGGGGTGGTGGTAGAGGTGAGGGCTCAACAGGTTCCACATGCATTTTGAGTAAGGACCTGTGGAACACATTGTGGACCTTAAGAGCCTGAGGAAGTTCAAGACGAAGCACTGCAGGGTTAATGACGGCGATTATTTTAAAAGGACCAATAAACGTAGGTCCCAGCTTCCAAGAAGGAACTTTCAATCTTATATTCCTGGTAGACAACCACACAAAGTCATTTACATTCAGGTCCGGACCTGGTAAGAGTTTTCTGTCAGCCATATGTTTATACCTTTCTCCCATGATCTTTAAATTACTCAGAACACCCTGCCATACTGTGGAGAGCGACGAAGCAAACCGTTACTCCTCAGGAACTCCTGAAGCTCCTCCCCCACTAAAGGTACCAAACTGAGGGTGATAACCGAAGAACGATGACCTGCCAGTGGATTCTTGCTGATGATTATTAATGGCAAATTCTGCCAGAGGTAAGTAGGATGCCCAATCCTCCTGATTTTCAGAGACGAAACACCTGAGGTAAGTCTCCAAGTTCTGATTGACATGCTTGGTCTGACCATTCGACTGAGGGTGGTAGGCAGAGGAAAAGGACAGCTGCACCCACTGTCGAGAACAGAATGCCTTCCAGAATTTGGAAACAAACTGGGTCCCCCGATCTGACACAACATCGGAGGGAACCCCGTGAAGCTTCACAATCTCATTTATGAACACCTGAGGAAGATGCAGGCAATGCAACAAAGTGAACCATTTTACTGAACCTATCTACTGCCACCAAAACCACCATTTTGCCTGCAGAAACCGGGAGGTCATTAATAAAATCCATGGACTATTGTGTCCATGGCCTACTAGGGATAGGTAGTGGAAGAAGAGTACCAGATGGACGGGTATGAAAAACCTTAGAAAGTATGCAAATACTATAAGTAGCTATGTGTTCAATCACATCCCGATGCACACCCCGGCCCCCAAAAATGACGATAGAGGAGGTCTGCGGTTGCCTTACCACCTGGATGCCCAGCAAGCACAGAGTTATGATGTTCTTTAATTACTTTGTGGCGCAGATCAAATGGTACAAATAACCTTCCTGAAGGGCAGGAGGCAGGGGCGTCCCCCTGTGCTTCCAACACCTCACCCTCCAGTTCAGGATAAAGTGCCGAAATGACTACCCCTTTCTGCAATATCGGTGCAGGGTTCTCATGGTCATCACCACCAGGGAAGCTCCGGGACAAAGCATCAGACTTGACATTTCTGATCCATGGACGAAAAGTGACAATAAAATTTAACCTAGTAAAAAACATTGACCATCTGGCTAGGCTAGGGTTGAGACATTTAACTGACTGTAGATATGACATATTCTTATGGTCAGTAATAACAGTAATAGGATGGACAGCCCCCTCCAACAAATGTCACTATTCATTGAACGCCAACTTGATCACCAAAAGTTCCCTATTACCCACGTCATACAGTTATATGAAAAAGTTTGGGCACCCCTATTAATCTTAAGCTTATTGTTTTATAAAAATTAGTGTTTTTGCAACAGCTATTTCAGTTTGATATATGTAATAACTGTTGGACACAGTAATGTTTCTGCCTTGAAATGAGGTTTATTGTACTAACAGAAAATGTGCAATCTGCATTCAAACAAAATTTGACAGGTGCATAAGTATGGGCACCTCACCAGAAAAGTGACATTAATATTTAGTAGATCCTCCTTTTGCAAAAATAACAGCCTCTAGTCGCTTCCAGAAGCTTTTAATGAGTTCCTGGATCCTGGATGAAGGTATTTTTGACCATTCCTCTTTACAAAACAATTCCAGTTCAGTTAAGTTTGATGGTCGCCGAGCATGGACAGCCCTCTTCAAATGATCCCACAGATGTTCAATGATATTCAGGTCTGGGGACTGGGATGGCCATTCCAGAACATTGTAATTGTTCATCTGCATGAATGCCTGAGTAGATTTGGAGCGGTGTTTTGGATCATTGTCTTGCTGAAAGATCCATCCCCTGCGTAACTTCAACTTAATCACTGATTCTTGAACATTATTGTCAAGAATCTGCTGATACTGAGTGGAATCCATGCGTCCCTCAACTTTAACAAGATTCCCGGTGCCGGCATTGGCCACACAGCCCCAAAGCATGATGGAACCTCCACCAAATTTTACTGTGGGTAGCAAGTGTTTTTCTTGGAATGCTGTGTTTTTTTGCCGCCATGCATAACGCCTTTTTGTATGACCAAACAACTCAATCTTGGTTTCATCAGTCCACAGGACCTTCTTCCAAAAAGAAATTGGCTTCTCCAAATGTGCTTTTGCATACCTCAGCCGACTCTGTTTGTGGCGTGCTTGCAGAAACGGCTTCTTTCGCATCACTCTCCCATACAGCTTCTCCTTGTGCAAAGTGCGTTGTATAGTTGACCGATGCACAGTGACACCATCTGCAGCAAGTTGATGCTGCAGCTTTCTGGAGGTGGTCTGAGGATTGTCCTTGACTGATCTCACCATTCTTCTTCTCTGCCTTTCTGATGTTTTTCTTGGCCTGCCACTTCTGGCCTTAACAAGAACTGCTCCTGTGTTCTTTCATTTCCTTACTATGTTCCTCACAGTGGAAACTGACAGGTTAAATCTCTGAGACAGCTTTTTGTATCCTTCCCCTGAACAACTATGTTGAATAATCTTTGCTTTCAGATCATTTGACAGTTGTTTTGAGGAGCCCATGATGCCACTCTTCAGATGAGATTCAAACAGGAGAACAACTTGCAAGAGGCCACTTTAAGTAGCTTTTCTCATGATTGCATACACCTGGCTATGAAGTTCAAAGCTCAATGAGGTTACAAAACCAAAAAAAGTGCTTTAGTAAGTTAGTAAAAAGTAGGTAGGAGTATTTAAAACAAGAAAATGATAAGGGTGCCCATACTTATGCACCTGTCAAATTTTGTTTGAATGCAGATTGCACATTTTCTGTTAGTACAATAAACCTAATTTCAAGGCAGAAACATTACTGTGTCCAACAGTTATTACATATATATGAAACTGAAATAGCTGTTGCAAAAACACCAATTTTTATAAAACATTAAGCTTAAGATTAATAGGGGTGCCCAAACTTTTTCATATAACTGTAAGTTCTCTCAGCCGAAGACAATTTTTAGAAAACAAGGTGCATTCACGCCATTTACCAGGGGAAAACCGTGAGACAACAAAGCCCCAACCCCGACATCCGACACATCAACCTCCAAAATAAAGGGCTGTATAGTATAGGTACAGTGGCATAATGATTCTTTAAGAAAGAAAAAGCCTGGAGGGAAGCATCTGACCATTTGGAAAAATAAGACCCCTTCTTAGTCATGTCAGTAAGGGGTTTTACAATAACAGAGTACAGAGTAATTTTGGATGAATTTCTGGTAAAAATTAGTAAAGCCCAGAAAACGTTGTAGAGCCTTTAGGTTCTCAGGATGTTCCCAGTCAAGGACTGCACGGATCTTCTCTGGATCCATCTGAAAACCCGAAGATAACAACAAGTACCCCAAAAACTGCACCTCCTGAACAGCGAAAACACATTTTTCTAGTTTGGCATAAAGTTTATTAAGCCTTAATATCTGGAGCACCTGCTTAACATGCCCCCGATGAGTCTCAAAATCAGGTGAGTAAACCAAAATATCGTCCAGATAGACCACCACAAACCTCCCCACCAAATGAGGAAAATATAATTTATGAAATGCTGGAATACCGCAGGTGCATTGGTCAAACCAAAAGGCATAACCAGACTCTCAAAATGTCCTTCCGGGGTATTGAATGCTGTTTTCCATTCGTCCCCTTCTCTGATTCTCACCAGGCTGTAGGCTCCCCTTAAATCCAACTTGGAGAATACCTTAGAGGAGGCAAATCCTGACACCTCTTCTCAGAAAAAAACTCCTGAAAACCAGACAGAAAAGCAGGTAAAATTTCCGTAGAGACAGTAGCAAGGGAAATTTCTATACAGTTCTCATGGCAGTACTCTCCCCATTCAATAATCTCCCCGGCTTGCCAATCCACCAGGGGATTATGTTTAACAAGCAAAGGTATACCCAAGACAATCGGTGTTGGAAGATTGTCCAGAACATAGCAAGGAATTATTTCACAATGAACTGGCCCCACCTTCAGTTTTTCATTATGTACAATCTGAGTAAATACTTTCTGTGCAAGTAGCGC
Organism: Phyllobates terribilis; assembly: GCF_046119375.1. Taxonomy (NCBI): domain Eukaryota; kingdom Metazoa; phylum Chordata; class Amphibia; order Anura; family Dendrobatidae; genus Phyllobates; species Phyllobates terribilis. The sequence goes on along the minus strand of NW_027362769.1, from coordinate 342,407,327 downwards.
CGAGTCAATGGCAAAGATGGAAACAGGTTCAGCTAAAGCACAGAAAGCAAGACCATGAGTTTTCACAAACTCAGCATCAACCATGCTGATTCCGAGTCCACTGTCAACAAACACAGAAATTTTCTCGGTTTTGCTCTCTAGCACCACTTCAGTTGTCAGGACAATGGGGGAACTGCAGTTTGGCCACAAATGCACCCCTTGTTTATCCAACTCCAGACTACCAAGAGTTAATCGAGTCTTCTTTTGTTTAGGAATTGGAGGACAGGTCCCAACAAAATGTCCCATTTTCCCACAAAAAACATACGCCTTTTTTCTTGCGAATCTCTGGGTAGATGTATCATGTAGACACACCCCTTAACTACATAGGTTCCTCCACCTCCCCCACTACTGGTTCACCCCCAGACCGCTCCCTTGGCAGAGGTACACAACCCCGACAAGAAGGCCCCGGAGAAGGTGGTCTCACCCGTCTGTCCCGAAGGCATCTATCAAGACGTATGGCCAAAGACATGGCAGCCTCCAAGGACTGAGGGGGTTTCATATACTGCCAAGGCATCTTTCAACCTTTCAGTAAGCCCCTCACAGAATTGACTTGCAAGGGTTGAGTCATTCCATTTGGAATCTGTCGCCCATCAACGGAATTCCAAACTGTACGTTTCCACTGACCGATTCGCCTGCTAAAGACAACGTAGCCTAGACTCAGCCAAGGAAACTCGGTCAGGGTCATCATAGATGAGGGCAAGAACTCCGAAAAACCCCTCCACTGGAGACAAACCGAGTTCTGCGGTAACGAAAACGCCCATGACTGAGGATCTTCCTGCAAAAGAGAGATCACACTACCAACCTTTTGCTCCTCATTACCGGAGGAGTAAGGAGTAGTGTTGAGCCACCCCCGTAGTGTTCGAGTTCGGTTCGGTTCGTCGAACACCCGTGTGTTCGCCGAACTGTTCGTCGAACTGTTCGTCGAACACCTTCGAACACCGTTAAAACCAATGGCAGGCAAACAAAAACACATAGAAACACATAGAAAACACCTTCAAAGGTGTCCAAAAGCTGACAAACTGCTCAGAAGACACAACTAACACATGGAAAAGTGACAAGTACATATAGTCATGCGAAAAGAAAAGAGGTGGAGGAGTAAAAGGAGGGGGAGACACAGATATAGGCATGTCATGCCCTTCTAAAATCCAAAAAGTGAGAAGCCGAGACGGCCAGTCCGCTCCTGCCCGTGCCACCTCCGTGTCGCCGGGTTTGTGCCAGAGCCGCGGTGAATCCTGACGGCCAGCCCCCCTCTCCCAATACTGGTGCCTGTCCGCTGGTGGGTCGAGAGAGCCCCCCTGTGGTGGAGGCAGCTTTAAGCTTTTTAATTTAAATTGTCCCTCTAATTTGAATGAATACACTTTAAATCCATTTACAAGGATCTATTGGAGGGCAAGTCTCATGCCAGCAGCCGCGTAATTCCAGCTCCAGTAGCGTCCACTAAAGCTGCTGCAGTTAAAAAGCTTTTATAAGGATCGAGCTCGGCTGTCCACCGCAAGGCATCCTAGTGCCAGTCCCAGCCCCTATGCCTTGGGGTGCCTCCTGATGCTCTTCACTAAGTATCCCGTGGTCCCGAAGCATTTCCTTTGAAAAAATTAAGTGTCCAAACTAGAGGTGGTGTAGCTTGCTTAACAGCCGGGATAATCCGCTGACTAGCAGACACTGCTACTAGGCACAAAGTATTTCCTGGGCTAGATGCAGTTAAAAATTTGTAAGTAGATACTCTCGTTGGATGCTGAGAAAGCATTCCATAGAGTCTCCTGGCACGCCATATATGATTCTCTTAAAAAGCTTGGGGTAGGGGTCTAGGGGACCCTTTTATAGCCAAAATCACGGCCCTGTATCACAATACGTCACCTAGGCTGAAGATAAATGGAACTGTAGCACCGAGGGCTCGGTTGCTACAGACGTATTGCACCTCACCCAGAGGTGTGATATCTCACTCTCAGATAAGGATGGAGTGTGGATCAGGACCCGACACCTACATGCATTACACCACATTGCCGTGGGGCAGGGCGACCAATATGCCCCTGAGATGGGCACGACAGTCCCTGTCCCTGGCTGGAGTGGGGGGAGGGAACACTGAGGAAGGGGAACCCTGCAGTGCAGGAGCAGGGAGGAAGCAGTTCCTGGGTGCATTGAGAAGGGAGTATAAAAGGTGGGCACCATCTTAGTTCAGTGCAGAGAAGTCTGAGCAGAAGTGGCAGGGAGCAGGGGCTCTGCATGAGCTCTGCTCCGGAGGCGGGCCTAGTAACAGAGGCCCAGGCCTGCAAGAGGGAGAAGGAAGGAAGAGGAGCGGAGAAGGCTCCAGGAACGAGGAATGAAGGGATCCCAGGGGTGCGGACGGGCGAGTCGCCACCGCACGCCCGAATCCACCTGCGTGGAGGGGTCAGGCCAAAGGGGGAGACCGGTCCCCGAACTAGTGGAGGCAGGAAACGACCCTCAGCTAGAAACCGGAGGCTCTGACATTTTATGTGGCGCAGCCCCTTGCTCCACCCGCTAGGAAGGCACCACATAGGGTCAGGGAAACTGGCGCCAAGTTTACCAAGAGGAGGCCCGAGGCAGCCGGACAGAAGTGTTGGTAAGAAAGGCCAGACAAAGGACACACAAAGGGGGTCCTGTGAAGCGCTCCAAAGTTATCTGGGAGTTGTCTGAGCCCCTCACCTGGTGAGCACAGTACGACGTGGGCAGCCGTTACCTGCAGACGTGGTCTGGATAATAAGAACTGTGAGTAAAGGCCCTGAACTGCATCACTGACTCCGTGTCGTTACTGCTGCTGCCCTGCACCATCACCCCCATCCTCCGCATACACTGCCCTGAGGCTATACTCCTCCCGTGGGGAGTTATGCTACGCTCTGCTGCACCCACAACACCAGCCTTAGCGGTCTGCCCTGTAGCGGTGGTTCACTCTGACCGCAATCCACGGGTGGCGTAGTCGGACATTTAAACATCAAAACCACATAAATAGTTCCGCCACTGGTTTGACCGCCCTGAGCCACGGAACCAGATCGCCGCCACGAAGACTACAACCACCAGCATCCACCAAAAAGGGTCCGGCTCCGGGTGTCCCAAGGCCCAGGGGGTGCGTCAGAACATTTTCATCACCTTTCACAATCACCAATGGGACAAGGCAGGGATGTCCTCTGTCCCCTCTCTTATACATCCTAGTGACGGAGCACCTGCTCTCATCAATTCGCCATAACCCCAATATTAGGTGGATTGAGGTGGGAGGCACCGAGTACAAGTGCTCTCTATTTGCTGATGATGTCCTAGTATATATCACTCAATCACATATATCCATCCCTGCTGTTATGGCTGAAATAGATCACTTTGTTACATGGTAAAATTTTAAAATCAATGCAGCGAAGTCTGAGGCCCTCGATGTCTCCCTCCCTAAATCCATATAGGATTCCATCCAGTCCAACTTTCCCTTTGCCTGGCCCTCACAGGGTATCAAATACTTAGGAATTCCTATTCATAGAGACCTCTCCCATCTATGTTATCTTAATTTTGGGCCCTTTATTGAACAATTCCATACAGACCACGGTTGGCAAGTTGGAACTGTGAGATTCACTATGTGCACCACTGGTATTTTGTGGAAAAGCACATGTAAGATTCTGCAACAGTCTCTGCTGATACTCCTGCATGCGTGCATCCCTTTCTATGGCAGGAATAATTTCTGCAAATTTACTTTTGTACCGGGGATCTAACAGTGTGGCAACCCAGTAGTCAGGATTATTTCTAATTCTCACAATTCGAGGGTCATGTTGCAGGTAGTGCAGCAAGAAGGCACTCATGTGTGTTGCGCATCCAGGAGCACCAAGTCCCTGTTGTGCTGGTGGCGAGGTAACAATCATGCTTCCTTCCTCTGTCCTCTCCCCCCAACCTCGCACAACAGAAATGTGATCAAGGTCTCCCTCATCTGATGAGTCTTCCATCAGTTCGTCCTCCACTTCTTCCTGGGCTCCTGCACCTTCCTCACTAGTTTGGCTGCTACCATGCGCCCTGGTAAAATCATCTCCCCCACCCTCACATGCCTGCCGCCCTGGTGCTGCCGACCGTCTGGACCTTGCAGATGTTAGCCCTTCCGCATACAACTCCTCCTCCTCTACTTCCTCCACCTCCTCTTGTGCCACCACCTGACTCCGAATTCTGTTTAACATGTGCTCCAGCATGTAAATCACCGGAATAGTCATGCTGATAATGGCATCGTCAGCACTAAACATCTTCGTCACCATTTCAAAACTGTGCAGAAGGGTGCATAGGTCCCTGATCTGAGACCACTCCTCCAGCGTGAATCCTCTGTGTCCACCAGGCGGAAAGGCAGCATTTCTGTAGCCAAGAGCTTGCAGATGGTGAAATTCAACCTCTTAGCTTTCTCATGGCTAGGAGGAAATGGTCTTTTACTTGTCCACATCTGAGGGACCGAGGGCTGGCTATTGTGCTTAGACGGGGTTGATAAGGGTGTCCCCGGCAAACTGCCGGTCTGTGAGGAAGATGCAGGCGGACATGTTAGGTTGCCTTGATCCAAAGGTGGTGCTATCGATGTCGGACAGCGCTCAAGACCAGCTGGTGTTACCACCTCCAAAGAAAATGATGACCTGCCAATCACGCTGGCTGTTGCGGGTAAAGAGGTGGCAGGTCTGCGCCCCAAAACAGGTGTGACTGCTGTCCCCCCAGTCACAGAGGATGAAGAGGCCGCGGATGCACAAGATATGGCAGACGGTGGTTGGCCCGGCCGGCTAGACCGCATTGTAGCACACTGAGCTTCCCACTGCAACTTATGCTTCATGTCCATGTGCCGGTTCATGCATGAAGTACTCAAACTATGTATTTTTTGGCCTCTACTTAGCTTTTGCTGACAAATGTTACAGATAACACGAGTTGGGTCATCTTTATCGATCTGAAAAAATGCCCAGGCTATGCAAGGCTTAGCACCCATGCGACCTGAAGAGCCACCACGACTTGTGGTGAGAGGCAGAGTTGTGTTTGAGGATGCAGTTGTTGACGTGCTTCCAGTACTACGTCTCTGTCCAGGAAGGCGCAACCTGACCTCGTCGTCACTAGCATCTTCCTCCACCTCCTCTGCTGACCTCATCTCTTGGCTGACTGTGGGTTGACAGTAAGTGGGATCTCCGACCTCATCATCATCACCCTGTGCGTTATCACACCCGTCGTCCTCAGAGCCAACCTGTTCCTGCCCTGACAAAAAACTAAAGTTGTCGCTCCAATCAGGTATTTGAGTCTTATCATCGTCTTCCTCATTGTCTCCACCAACAGGAGTTACAGTTTGGGAATGAGGGTCTACATTATGGTCAGAACCTTCTGCGTCTGGTCCTGGATCCGACTCATAAAGATTCTGGGCATCAGTGCAGATCATTTCCTCGTCTGGATTCACAGAAGCGCTGGAGTCGACCTCTGATTCCCAGGCTATAGTATGAGTAAACAGCTCTGCAGACTCAACCATCTGTTCTACCTCATACTCAGACGGGCAGCTGGAGATTTGGGAGCTGTGAGGAAGCAAGTGCGATTTGGGTGACACCTTTGAGGACTGGAGTATTTGTGATGTTGAAGTTGATGTGGAGGAGAGCCCACTTAAAGGAGCACTTGATATCCGTTGAAGCACCTGCTGTTTTTGTGCCTCATCTGGAATTTGTAGCGATTGGCGTGGCCGTAAGAAAGGGATCTTATCACATTGTCCGCTAAAAGAAGTAGACATTTTAGTTTGGCTGGAAGATGGTCTTTCTTCTGCAGATGTTACTGTTGCTTTAACACCTACCCCACGGACACAACCTTTTTTCCCCTTCCCAACACGCCTATTCCCCTTTCCACCAGCAGCAGGCCTTTTTCCACTCATTTTGGTGGTTAACTAATTCACAACTCTGGAGTTGTTTGAACAAAAAAACAATGGATGGTAACCGAGCAGAGCTGAGTGGCCAAACTGTGGTATTAGGCCAAAACTATTGGCTGGGCAGAAAAAAATTATTTTGAATTTGCAACCTGATGGAGGTCAGTATAGATGGACTAATAGAGAAAGTCCGACACACTACTAGAAGGCCAAATATTTTTTCAGAGGTAGATGCAGAAAAAAATATATTCAGTTTGCAACCTGATGGAGGTCAGTATAGATGGACTAATACAACAAGTCCCGCACACAGCTAGAAGCCCAAATATTTTTTCAGAGGTACTGTAGATGCAGATAAAAATTAGTTTTAATTTGCAACCTGATGGAGGTCAGTATAGATGGACTAATAGAGAAAGTCCGACACACTACTAGAAGGCCAAATATTTTTTCAGAGCTAGATGCAGAAAAAAATTATATTCAGTTTGCAACCTGATGGAGGTCAGTATAGATGGATTAATAGAACAAGACCCACACACAGCTAGAAGCCCAATATTTTTTCAGAGGTAGATGCAGAAAAAAATATATTCAGTTTGCAACCTGATGGAGGTCAGTATAGATGGACTAATAGAACAAGTCCCACAGACTGCTAGAAGCCCAAATATTTTTTCAGAGGTACTGTAGATGCAGATAAAAATTAGTTTTAATTTGCAACCTGATGGAGGTCAGTATAGATGGACTAATAGAATGATGCTATGCCCAAAAGATTTTACTTCACTAGGTGCAGTAAAAAAATTGGTATTCTATACACAGGTGGTATATCTTGCAACACAACCTATCTATTTAAGAGCACAGACCTCCCTGATAAAAGTCGTAGGAAATGCTGTAACCTAGTCCTTAAAAGGACTGCAATCACAACTATTCCCTACTCCCAAGCTATCTGTATATTTGTGCGAAAATTGGCTTGAAATTAACAAGGTATAGCGCACACAGCAACAGCGGTGCCGTCTAACACGCAGCTGCAGCAGTGAGAAAATGGTGGCGACGGGGAAAATGGCTTGGTCTTATAGGGCAAGGACATGTGACATACACTGCCAATGACACATGCCCTTGCTTGTGTGAAAAAAAGCACTTCGCTCCGTGTGTGCGCTGCTGATAGGCTGACAGATTGCACCTCCCCACTGCAAATGCGGGAAAGAGAAAAAAAAATGGAGATCTTCATTGTTCCTGCAGAGATCCCTCCCCCCACCCCGCTGTACACTCAAACTGCGTATTAACATTAATTTTCATCATTACTGAGAAAAAATCCAGTTATGATTTTGGTGCACGAACAGTTATCGAACATAACCTCGAACAGCTGAATTTTTCTCAAATTGTTCGTGTTCGCCGAACGGCTCGAACACCGCCCAAAACAGCTCGAATTTGAGATTGGCGAACAGTTCGAGTAGAACAACGCTCATCTCTACTCATAAGTCTTGGAATATACGATGACATCGTCCAGGTACAACAAAACCGTCTCAAAGTTTCGGTGTCCCAGACAGCATTCCATCAATCGTTGGAAGGTTCCTGGTGCGTTACAGAGCCCGAACGGCAAGCAGGTAAACTCACTAAGTCCCATCGGGGTGGTGAATGCAGTTTTCTCCCGGTCCGCCTCTGCTACAGGAACCTGCCAGTACCCGCTAGTGAGATCCAAGGTAGAGAAGAAGTTAGCAGATTTTAAAGCAGCCAAAGACTCCTCTATCCTTGGTAAGGGGTACGCATCCTTGTGTGTGATACGGTTGATTTTCCGGTAATCTACACACATTCTCATGGTGTTGTCTTTCTTTTTGACCAAGACTAGTGGAGCTGCCCAGGGGCTACAGCTATCTCTGATTACCCCAGCCTCCTTCATGTCTCTAAGCATCCCCTTGGCGTGTTGGTAGTGTGCACGGGGTACGGGTCGATACCTCTCTTTTATGGGAGGATGGTCTCCCGTGGGGATGTGGTGTTCTACCCCCTTGACTCGCCCGAAGTCTAACGGGTGTTTACTAAACACTCTCTCATACTCTTGAACCACCCGATAGACTCCCTGTTTCTGGTGTGAGGGAGTGGAGTCAGTACCCAAATGTAGTTGCTGACACCAATCCTCCATTTGTTGTTTAGAGCCGTTACCTTCCTCCGGAGAAGATGGAGGCAAGGGTTCTACGGACTGTATGGAATTCTGATTGATAGTATACAATTTGGCTAGCGTGGCATACCGGGGCAGGTACACTTCCCTCTTCCCGATATTTATTATGCGAACGGGCACCCTCCCATGGCGTACATCAACTACCCCCCGTGCTGTCAAAATGGTGGGCCTACTGTCTGAGTAAACTGGTTCTACCATTGCCTGGTAATCTCTACCCCTCAGACCAATAGCCGCCCGGCACCAAATCATCATTTCACTTTTTGGGGGCATGGCAATAGGAAAAGGGTCACACATTCTCACGCTACCAATCTCACCGCCGGAGAGTTCCACCTGTTGCCGTCGCATCAGTGCCCGGATCTCTTTTTGGAGCACTCGCTGCTGGCCGGAGCTGGCGTTCTTGGCAACCTGCTGTAAAATAAAAATCACCTCTGCAAGACAATTTTCAATTACATTAGTTCCGAGAGTTATCTTAGGGTGACTCTCGCGCTTGTCAATGTCCACAATGATCAGTCCCTGGGCTGCCAGGTCGACTCTACCGATTTTAATGGTCACCTCTTTAAATCCGATCTGTGGCACGGGCTGACCATTGCTGGCGATGATACTCAAGTCGTCGTCAGGGTAGCGGGTTATATCCGAGTCATTCCAGTACTGCTTGAAGAGCACGTACGGGATGGTGGTGACCTGTGACCCAGTGTCCAGTAGGGCACTCATAGGAATGCCATCCAGTACCACAGGCAAGACTGGACGTCCTCCCACATATTTGTCACGCCAGTTCGATGGGCCTGGTGATCTTTTTCCTGGGGGTTGGCCCTCTACCCCAGGTTGTGCCAGTTTAAAGGACAGTACCTTGCCATATGTCCGGGTTGATTGCAGCGGCGGCAGATAGGTTGTTCGTCCTCGTTGTACCGGTCGCTGGGTCTTCCTCTGGCCGGTGGGGTCCTCCTTGGTCGACGCCACGGGATGTTCTCCGGTCCGGATGCCAGCTGGATCTTCCCTGGAGTGGAAACCTGTAAAGACTGCACAGTTCGGGTTAGCACAGCAACGCTTTTAGCTAGCTCTTGGACCTGATGGTGCAGGTCCGGAGCCGGGTCATTGTTCAAAGCCTGCGCGTCAGCTCCCACAGGCCCTGTCGACAAGGGCGCCGCCTCCTGGTGGTAAGCGGTAGTAGGGCGCCTGTGGGTCACCACGCCACCCGGTGCCGGTTCTCGGAGCACCCGGATGGCTCTGTCCTTGAACTGTGCAAAGTCCAGATGAGGATCCTGTAAGGCCATTGCCCGCAACTGGGTTCGGTGGGCATTGCAATATAGTCCCTCTATAAATTGTTCGGTCAACAGCCTGTCCTCGTTTCCCACGCCGTCAGGGTCGGTCTGCTTAATGGCTCTCAGGGCCTCTTGTAGGTTTAGTGCATAGTCCCTTATACTCTCATGTGCTCGCTGCTTGCACCCATAGAATCTAAGCTTAATCTCGGCTGAGGTGCGGGTATCAAAGGTGTCCCTCAGCCGGGTTAGTATCCCTGCGACAGTCCTCCCCCCAGGTGGCCAGGACTTTACCTCCCTTTGGGCTGCCCCAGTTAATTGGGCCACCAGGATGCTCACTTTTTGCTCTTCTGTGAGGGGGTACACCTGGAAGAGGCTATCCAGCTTTTCTCTAAAGTCATGCAGAGTATGTGACTCCCCTGAGTACTGGGGTAGCCAGGCCGCTCCCGGGATATAGGGCATGGTGAAAGGCATGACTGCAGCAGCGGTGGCGCTGGCGGGGGTTGAGGCAGTGAAGCTCTCCTCCGTATCCGACATCTTCCTCCCCCCTAGTGGACCGTGGCCTACCTTGCGATGATCCTCTTCCGTAGGCCGCGGCTCCGCAGTGGATCGTCAGGGTTGAGGACCTTCCGTCGCGCTCCTGTGACGTCAGCGTCTGCTGGGCTCCTTCCAGGACCTTACGCGACGTCTGGACGTGAGGCGGAGCTTCAGTTCTCGCGCGCTTTCGGAGTCCACGCCCCTCTTCTTCCCGCGTGGCGTCTTCAAGATGGCGTCCAACGGCGGGAAAACTCCACGGATGGCGGGAAGAAGGCAAAAGATGGTGCCGGATGGCGGGAATCTTCACGGATGGCGGGAAAAAGGCTGAAGATGGCGCCGGATGGCGGGAATCTTCACCACTGGTAAGTTTGAACAGTCTTTTTCAGGCACGCAGTACCCGGTGGTTGCGGGCACGAAATCCTGCCGACTACGCCAAAAGTTGACGCGCCCTGGGCCTATGTGATGTAGCGTTGCGCACGCAGGGACTACCCGGAGCGGATCTGATAGGGGTAGTAGTCTCGTGGCGGTGACCCGGTCCGTGCCCAGGGAGTCAGACTAAGTGGCGGTATATTAGCAGTAGATGTAGGACGACTACGCCACCCGTTGAATGCAGCTATGGAGCTGCCGCTGCAGGGCAGACCGCTGAGGCCGGTGGAAGGATGGTGCAGCGTGGATGGTATAACCCCCAACGGGAGGGGTATGGCCTCAGGGCAGCCGACGTGGATGATGGGGGTAGCAGGAATCACTCAGAGACGATGCGGTGTAGTTCAGGGTCTTTACTGGTGACAAAGATAGACCCTCCCGGAGTACTGGCTAGCGGTCGGGGCCTGGTCAGTCCTTGAGCTGATGGGATCCCCCTTGGCCAGGCGGAGTTGTAGGCCTCCCCAACTAATTGTACTCTTCTGGCTACCTTGCTAGAGGCGGGTAAAGGTAGCCCACGTCCCTGAGTGTACCGTGTGGTGCTCACCCGTATGGCCGGTGACTCGGGGCCTTCTAGTGGCTTCCGCTCCACGACGGCGGTGCTGGTCCCACGCGTGTGACCGTGCCTTCGGGTTTCTTGGCCAGAGGACCTGAAATCCCCTGCCAGGCGGTTTCTGCTGCTGGGTCTGGGTTAATCCCCACAGCCTCGGACTCCGGGTCCGGTGGTAACTCTTCAATCAGGGCGAGCTCTACAGCTGCCAGCCCCTGACTCCTTTTAGCACGACTTCCCCAGAGCTCCTGATCTCTCTTTCCTATAGCTGCTTCTCTTCTTCTCAGCTCTACTCTTCTCACTAACCCTGCCTCAGCCCCAGCTTTATATAGGGGAAGTTCTTCCCCTCCCAGGACTGGGCAGGAGGTGTGGCATGCATAGGATTCCTGACCAAGAGACCTCCCACCTGCTCTCAGACATAATATTGCTATTACTGTGGAGACCAGACCCCTGGGGTGCCACATTAGTCAAAGGAAGGTTGGGAGTCCCGCAAAAACAACAGGTATTGGGACTCTAAAAATTATATTTTTACTATCTCAGAAACTAAAGGCACAAAAAGTCTTGTGGCGGTCAATAACAGAGGGGAATAAAGTTTTAGGGATAAAGTTTTGTGATTCCACCTGTGGTATGCGGATATAGGTGGCCGCCGCTGCTGTTCAGATCCACTGCGGCCGTTGGTAAGGCAGCAGAGATAGTTCATCTCTCCATGGGTAGAGCTAGGCCCCAGGGCAGTTAAAGAGGTTGCTTTGTTGTTGGTGTAGTGCAAGGCAGGTGATGCAGCAAATAAGTCAAGGACACAGAGGGGTGCAGTCTTCAAGTTTTTACTCACAGTTCTTGTGATGTTCCAGGTTACAACTGCCAGCAGGTTATAACTGCCCACTGAGTCCTGTGTCCTCTGGGGAAGTGATCCAGCCAACTCTCAGATAACTTGGGTGCACTTGATCGGGACCCCCTTCTTGTGTACCTTTCCCGGGTCGTCTCTCTCTGCGCTGGCTCTCGCCCTCCAGCCCTGCGCCTCACACACAGTCTCCTGAGCCAGTGGCTACTGGCCATGTCGGGCGACGTCCTCTCTGTCCCCTTGGTCCTATAGGGCCACCTTTTAAGCGAATGTGTGTGGTTTTGGCTACGGCACTTAGAGATACTGTAGCCTCTGGTTTTCTAGCTGAGTCTTGCAGTCCTCCGCTAGTCTGGGGCCGGTCCCCTACTGTGACCTGATCCCTTCTCCCGACTATGGTCGGCTTGAGTTCGGGCGCACGGGTGGACTCCTCATTTCCTGTGCCCCTATGATCCCTTCTCTGTCTCTGGAACCCTTCTCTGACTCCCTCGCTCCTCTCGTTCTCTCTCATACTGGGCCCCTCTGACTGGGCCCTCACTCTGTCTGGACCCTACTCCTCAACGGTCCTCACTCACTGGGCAGATCTAGATGTTTCTACCTGTCTTTTTATACTGTCTGTCATGTGACCCACGTTACTAACTGTCACTCTACGTGGTCCCCTCTACCTTCAGTCCTTCCTTGTGTGCTCCCCTAAACTACTTCCTCCACCCACCTCATCTACCTAGTTCCCTCCTCCAGACAGGGACAGGGACTGTGCTCTTCCTCAGGAGCAATCTCGCCCTTCCCTACTGGAGTGATGTGGTTTTGGATGTAGATGTGTGGGTCCCGGGTAGTGCTCCCTCCTTACCCAAGAGTGGGGTACCACACCTCTGGCTGAGATGCAGTACCTCTGTGGCGACTGGACCCGCAGGGGCGCCACATAAACTACACACAGTTACAGCATATTCAAATATTTATTTGTACCAAAAGATGCATTTAATAAAAAAATCAGTGTTACTAAAACTAAGACACATCTTGTTTTATTTATGAAGGAGGGACTCTGAAAGTCACAAAGCCTATTTTTACAGGGCCATCAGGTGGCCCTTACTATTGTCAAAGGGCCAGCAGTCGGCCCTCATTATTGTTAGAGGGTCATCAACCATCTATGCTTTTCATAGACACACATTGCTATTGCAATATAATGTATCCATCTGAGGTGATCACATTTTCTTTTTCATATATATTCTGTCAAATTTGAAATTTTGATGTCAATCAGGCGGCCATCACAATTTATGGATGTCCAGCAGGCCGTCCTCACAATTTATAGAGTGACAGCAGGCCGCCGCCACTTTTTTACAGGGCCAGCAGGCGTCTTGGGGTCAGATGAGACCAAGATAGAGCTTTTTGGTAAAGCAGCACAGCATTCAACTATTTACTGTAATTGGAATGAGGCCTATAAATAAAAGAACACTGTAATTACAGTCAAATATGGTGGTTCAAAGATATTTAGTGGTTGTTTTGCTGCCTCTGGCACAGGGTGCCTTGACTGTGTGCAAGGTATCATGAAATGTGAAGATTCCCATCGGATTTTGGGTCGTAATGTAGTGCCCAGTGTCATAAAGCTGGGTTTGCATCCTAGGTCATGGGTCTTCCAGCAAGACAATTACCCAAAACATACTTCAAGAAGCACCCAGAAATGGATGGAAACAAAGCACTTGAGAGCTTTGAAGTGGTAATTCCAACTCCAATAGCGACAAGTCTGCCACCATTGCCTATCACATTCAGAAGCTGTAAAGAAACTGGCAATGACACATTAAATCATTACATTTTGCTACCTTTGATCAATTTCTGTCAAATATGAAAAATGTCTGCCAACTTCAATGAAGTTATGTCAATTATGATAAAATTCTGTCAACCTTGATTCATTTCTGAGTACAGATCACTGTAAAAATTATGTATCGGTGCATTCAATTCAATTATAAATGAGTGCAAGGAAAAAAAAATAAAGTTATGGACTGTGGAAGAGATTTATACGACCAGAATGAACACTCATCTCAAGCTAATGATACCACCTAGCACCTGTCACTATTATAAATGCATCTAACAGCAGTATCAATAGGGAATAGAATAGATTTGTATTTTTATTTCTGCAGCACGCAGTGTAACGCAAAAATACCTGGCTGGATCGGTGTAATACGCTATCCATACTGCGATAGCTCACCCGTAAATGAATTTCAGATAAGAGCGGTAATATTGTAGAATATAGAATCTATTTGAATTGTCCTTCTGATTATTAAGTAGTGGATCTCCTATACTGTTATTGTGTATGCAGCAAGTTCAAGAGCTGCCAAAAATTACGACACACTCCAATACTCATTTGAAGAGATGTGGTGGAGGGCCTCAGTTAAATTTTTTTTCTATAATTAAGGAGGGGGTCTACAAGACTGGTAATGCCCATGGGGGTATATATATACATTATATATTATATATGAAGTTAGAAGTAGCCCTCTAAAAATAGTTTGTGCGCACATCATAAACCCAATCCAGCCCTTGTTCATTTTGATAAGAGTCAGCCTGTCAGCATTTTCAGTTGACAGGCAGATGCGCCTATCAGTTATATTATAATACCCCGGGCAGCACTAAAAACCATCTCTGAATAAACGCTAGTGGCCCAGGACCTTCAAGGCATAAAAAGACAGTTCATGTCACGTGTGCAGCTTGGATACCCAATAGTTGTAAGATACTGAGTAATCATGGAGGAGGCTGGTATGGTCACCAAGGTAGTCCTTCAGCATCTTCCAAAACTTTTCCCTCCTTGTCAGAGTACCCCACGTATCAGGGCCTGGGCGCTGGGAGGGTCTGAGAAAACTGTCCCAGGACTTTGACAGTGTTCCCCTGCCTCTGTCACAACTGGTTAGTGTCTCCCTCGCCTGCACTTCTTGGTTGTCCAAGGAACTGTGACCTCTGCCACCAGCATTGTCAGATGGAAATTTTTTTAATAATTCTTCAACAAGGGCCTTCTGGTACTGTAACATTTTATTAGACCTCTTCGCTATGGGAAGGAAAGATAGAAAATTCTTCTTGTGGCATGGGTCCAGAAGTTCTCCTTGTAGTGTCAGTCTAGAACCATACACACAGAAATGTACTGTACGTGCCATCAATACCCAGTAGCTTATGAAGAATCTAAAGTCATCTTTAGCTCCCATCCTCTCCCTCTGCTGTCCAGACTCAGCATTGTCACACTATAACAACACATTGCAGAGTGCCCTGGATAAAACAGGACCTGCTACACGCAGAATGACCAGGCATAGATGGCAGCCCTGGCACATGATGCAAACACGTTTTCTCCAGATCAAGGTGCGCTGAGTATCTTTGGAGAAAATCACTTTCAGCAGAAGACTTCATCCACTATGTTCATGCTCAAAATGTATAACTCTGCTCTCCATCTGGATAAACTAGTCTACTTTACCACCCACTTCACATCTCTAGTCAACAATCCTAAGTGACTCTTTGAAACCCTCCACTCCCTTCTGATCCCTAAAGTACAGACCCCCGTCTTCACCAACCTAAGCATTGACGATCTGGCCACTTATTTCGTACAAAAAATCAATAATATCTGTCAAGACATTTTTGTACAATCCCCTCAGAGTCTGGATCCCCTTCCCTCCCGTATCTCAAGGTCACTTTCCATCTTCGAGCCTGTCACAGAAAAAGAAGTGACCAGACTCCTTACTTCTTCTCGCCCTACAGCCTGCAACAGTGGCCCTGTTCCTTCACATCTCCTTCAGTTCCTTTCCCCAGCTGTCACTACCCACCTAACTAAAATATTTAACCTCTCTCTTTCTTTGGGTATCTTTCCCTCTTCATTCAAATATGCAATCATAACCCATTTTCTTAAAAAGCCATCCCTGGACCAGAACTGCGCCGCTAACTACATACCTGTCTCTAATCTTCCTTTCATCTGTGAACTCCTGGAATGCTTGGTCCACTCCTGTCTCATCAACTATCTCTCAGTTAACACTCTTCTGGACCCTTAACAATCTGGTTTCCACTCTTCACACTCTACTGAAACCCTCACTAAGTTCTCTAATTGGCACTACTCCCTGCTGTTTCTCCTGGATCTCTCTGCTGCATTTGACACTGTGGAGCACCAGATTTTCCCCACTATGCTCCGCTCTATAGGTCTCATGGACACAAATCTCTCCTTGTACACCTGTTCCTCTTCCTCATTAACACCAAATCCACGTTGAGATGAAATGAGGCTGGACTGTGTAGCATCACCCTGTATAGTTCCTTACTCCATCTCATTGTGCTCCGCCTGCAATGCTTCCTCTTTAATTATGAGCAGCGAGTGTTTCAGTAGACAGAGAAGCGGGATGGTGATGCTAATTATGGTGTTATCAGTGGTCACATCTTGGTGGAGTCCTCAAAGTTTTGTAGGATGGCACAGATGTCAGACATCCATGCCCACTCATCAGCTCTTATGTGTGGAGGTTCACCTGAATTCATTCGAAAGGGCGTGTTGAAGCTGGTACTCAAAAACTGCCCTCTGCTGTTCACAAATCCTTCCCAACATCTGCAATGTTGATTTCCATCGTGTGCTCACTTCGCACACCAATCAGTGAGCTGGAAGCTGCAAATTCTGCTGAAACACTGCCAGGACAACGGAAGCTGTAGCTGGCTTTCTGAAATGTGCACACATGCTGCATCCTTTCACAAGCAGCTCAGCCAGATCAGGGTAGGTTTTGAGAAACCGCTGAATCACTAAGTTGAGCACATGGACCAGGCACGTACTTGTGAAAGGTTGCCAATCCTCAGAGCCACCACCAGGTTCTGGCCATGGTCACACATGACCATGCCTGGATATAGGTTTAGCGGTGAGAGCCACAGATCTTCCTCCTTTGTTACAGCTTTCAACAACTTTGCAAATGTGTGCAGTTTGTCACCTAAGCAGATAAGCTTCAGCAGACCCTGTTGACGCTTGGCCGAGGCAGTGCTGCAGTGCTTCCAGCTTCTGACTGATGTGACATTTCAGAGGTGGAGGCTGAAGAAGATGAGGAGGAGCACGAGGTGCAGGACCTGTAGAATGTGGGGGCAACCCTAATTGACCCAGGGTCCGCAATCCTCTGCGTTCTGTCCTAGGGTCCTACTGGGTCCCGGCTTCCACAATATTAAAGTTCCATCTTGGCCAAGCTTTCCACAGCACAAGCTCTTCTTCCTGTAGAAGTGTGATTACTGATTTAACTATGTCATGTTAAAATAAGATCTTGGCCCTAACACGTTAAATATAATGTATACTTTCCAACTCTCTCCATGAATGTTTGTGATGCTCCTGCAAAAAAAAACCTCCTGGAAGTGAAGTTTTTCTGTACATGATTGTGGGATGCTTTGTATTCAGACTAAGCCCTAGCATTCATAGAATATTACAACAATGCTCTATTCTCCACAATGATGCCAATTCCAGAAGTAGTTCTTGAAAGGGAATGAAAAGTTTGACATTTCTCCCTGTCTTTGCCCCAGATATGGCTAACACCATTTAGAAATGAATTCTGATCTTCATGAGCTTAAGTACCTGAGAGCTTGACCAAGCAGCATATGAGGACATTTTGAACTAGTGGTTCCTACTCTTCTAAATGCACACATGCTTGCAACTGGAATTTAAAGAGAATCTATCAGCACAATTTTGTAATGTAAAGTAAACAAATGGCTGTAATGGCGCTGTAATACTAATTAAATTGATATCTTTCGTGAAGAAATCCACTTTGCGGTTCTTCTTTTATCAGGATTTGAATTTTTTTGCTAATTGGATTTTGGTGTACAGAAGCTGGACTGTGCACAGGGTCTTCTCCTCCCTGTCTGTGATCCCCTGCACCTCTGCTTGGGTCCGATCCCGTATTTTCTTGCTTTCAGGAGGACCAACCAATTTAACACATATTTGGGGTAAGCCAATTTATTTTTTTAATTTAAACTATGTAAAGTTTTATTCCCAGCTGTGTCGTTATAGGAAAATTGAACATTTGTTATTGACCAGCACAGATTTCAGCTGATCTTTGGAAGCTAAGTAGTGACAAAGACTGTGATCAGATCATCATTGGTGAATTTTTCGCCCTAAAACATGGTTGACTCCTTAAATTAGAAATTAATATTTATATGTTGTTTATTTTTTAATCATTATATATTGGGAAATATTTATTATTCCTTCTGACTTAAACTTAGTATGAAACTAAACAAAGCAGAATATGAGCAAAATATACCACAGTGGTCTACGCTAAGTGATAAACATGGAGAATCTTGCTAGACATGTTAAACACCTTCCCCTTCCTAATTCTTCCCCTTAGTTGATATATTTGGTGGAGCCAAAATTTTGATGCAATCATGGCCACTTTTGCAGCTTTTTTTGAATCCTTGCATTTAAACACTTTTTAAAACTGTTGAGTGAGGTGCAAAAACACATATAAGGAGGATGTCATAATGCTGTTGTCTGAGAACTCCGGACCAGGGGCTCCTACCCTGTCCCTAACACTAGGGATGCCCTATGTAGCCCTGTTCCTCAGGTTACTTCAGATGGCGAAGATGCTGGGGCCACGTACCTTGGTGTTGACGCGCCTCCTGGGCCGTGGGGTACTCGGCAGCCGGGCCTCTGGTTGCTGGGGTATATCACGGTAGCTGGCCCGGTCCGTGACCCAGGGCAGTCAGTAAAAGGGGGTACAGTTTATAGGGGATTTGGGAAAGTGTTCATGATGCCACCTGTGGATTGCGGCTAGAGGGTGCCTCCACTGCAGAGCAGTCCTCTGAAGCTGGTGTTACGGCAGCAGGGATGGTGTGGCTCTCCACAGGTAGAGCTAGCTCCAGGGCAGTATAGGGGTGAATGGTGGATAAGGTGAGAGACGGCAGGACGGTCCCGGAGGAAAGAAGGACACTCACACGGGGGTAAGCTTCAGTACCTTTACTGGTGATGTTGTAGGCACAGTCCAGGGTACTCCAGGCGAAGGGCACACTTTTGGACTCTCCCCAGTGAGCAGGTATAGGGCCTCCTGATCCATTGCTTTATTCTCTAAGCTTCTGACCTGCCTGGAGCTAGGCTTAGCTTGGTTACTGTCTCTCTTTGTACCTGCTGACCTGGTGGTAGGGCCTTCTCTTTGGAGATCACTCTCCCTGGATGCTGGGACCTCCGTGACTCCTAGCCCTGGTACTGTGGTCAGCATTTGGTGAACCTGGGACCTGTAGTCCTCCAGGGGTTCGGTGGTTCCTACTGGGTATGAAGGGTCCCTGTAGGCGCGGACCCGATGTCAGGTATATACAGTTAGGTCCATATACAGTACAGACCAAAAGTTTGGACACACCTTCTCATTTAAAGATTTTTCTGTATTTTCATGACTTTGAATATTGTACATTCACACTGAAGGCATCAAAACTATGAATTAACACATGTGGAATTATATACTTAACAAAAAAGTGTGAAACAACTGAAAATATGTCTTATATTCTAGGTTCTTCAAAGTAGCCACCTTTTGCTTTGATGACTGCTTTGCGCACTCTTGGCATTCACTTGATGAGCTTCAAGAGGTAGTCACCGGAAATGGTTTTCACTTCACCGGTGTGCCCTGTCAGGTTTAATAAGTGGGATTTCTTGCCTTATAAATGGGGTTGGGACCATCAGTTGTGTTGAGCAGAAGTCTGGTGGATACACAGCTGATAGTCCTACTGAATAGACTGTTAGAATTTGTATTATGGCAAGAAAAAAGCAGCTAAGTAAAGAAAAACGAGTGGCCATCATTACTTTAAGAAATTAAAGTCAGTCAGGATGAAAAATTGGGCAAACTTTGAATGTGTCCCCAAGTGCAGTTGCAAAAACCATCAAGCGCTACAAAGAAACTGGCTCACATGAGGACCACCCCAGGAAAGGAAGACCAAGAGTCACCTCTGCTTCTGAGGATAAGTTTATCTGAGTCACCAGCCTCAGAAATCACAGGTTAACAGCATCTCAGATTAGAGACCAGGTCAATGCCACACAGAGTTCTAGCAGCAGACACATCTCTACAACAACTATTAAGAGGATTCTTTGTGCAGCAGGCCTTCATGGTAAAATAGCAGCTAGGAAACCACTGCTAAGAACAGGCAAAAAGCAGAAGAGACTTGTTTGGGCTAAAGAACACAAGGAATGGACATTAGACCAGTGGAAATCTGTGCTTTGGTCTGATGAGTCCAAATTTGACATCTTTGGTTCCAACCACCGTGTCTGTGCGACATGGAAAAGGTGAACGGATGGACTCTACATTCCTGGTTCCCACCGTGAAGCATGGAGGAGGAGGTGTGATGGTGTGGGAGTGCTTTGCTGGTGACACTGTTGGGGATTTATTCAAAGTTGAAGGCATACTGAACCAGCATGGCTACCACAGCATCTTGCAGAGACATGCTATTCCATCCGGTTTGCGTTTAGTTGGACCATCATTTATTTTTCAACAGGAGAATGACCCCAAACACACCTCCAGGCTGTATAAGGGCTATTTGACCAAGAAAGAGAGTGATGGGGTGCTACGCCAGATGACCTGGCCTCCACAGTCACCAGACCTGAACCCAATCGAGATGGTTTGGGGTGAGCTGGACCGCAGAGTGAAGGCAAAAGGGCCAACAAGTGCTAAGCATCTCTGGGAACTCCTTCAAGATTGTTGGAAGACCATTTCTGCTGATTACCTCTTGAAGCTCATCAAGAGAATGCCAAGAGTGTGCAAAGCAGTCATCAAAGCAAAAGGTGGCTACTTTGCAGAACCTAGAATATAAGACATATTTTCAGATGTTTTAAACTTTTTTGTTAAGTATATAATTCCACACGTGTTAATTCATAGTTTTGATGCCTTCAGTGTGAATGTACAATTTTCAAAGTCATGAAAATACAGAAAAATCTTTAAATGAGAAGGTGGGTCCAAACTTTTGGTCTGTACTGTATATTTGGACGGAGACAACATTTTTCTAATTTTGGTTCTAGACATTACCACAAAGAATTTTAAACAAAACAATTCAGATGCAGTTGAAGTTCAGACTTTCAGCTTTCATTTGAGGGTATCCACACTAAAATTGGATAAAGGGTTTAGGAGTTTCAGCTCCTTAACATGTGCCACCCTGTTTTTAAAGGGACCAAAAGTAATTGGACAATTGACTCCAAGGCTATTTCATGGACAGATGTGGGCAATCCCTTCGTTATTTCATTCTCAATTAAGCAGATAAAAGGCCTGGAGTTGATTTGAGGTGTGGTGCTTGCATTTGGAAGGTTTTGCTGTGAAGTAAACATGCGGTCAAAGGAGCTCTCCATGCAGGTGAAACAAGCCATCCTTAAGCTGCAAAAACAGAAAAAACCCATCCGAGAAATTGCTGCAATATTAGGAGTGGCAAAATCTACAGTTTGGTACATCCTGAGAAAGAAAGAAAGCACTGGTGAACTCATCAATGCAAAAAGACCTGGGCACCCACGGAAGACAACAGTGATGGATGATCGCAGAATAATCTCCATGGTGAAGAGAAACCCCTTCACAACAGCCAACCAAGTGAACAACACTCTCCAGGAGGTAGGCGTATCAATATTCAAATCTACCATAAAGAGAAGACTGCATGAAAGTAAATACAGAGGGTTCACTGCACGGTGCAAGTCACTCATAAGCATCAAGAATAAAAAGGCTAGACTGGACTTTGCTAAAAAACATCTAAAAAAGCAAGCACAGTTCTGGAAGAACATTCTTTGGACAGATGAAACCAAGATCAACCTCTAACAGAATGATGGAAAGAGAAAAGTATGGCGAAGGCGTGGTACAGCTCATGTTCTAAAGCATACCACATCATCTGTAAAACACGGCAGAGGCAATGTGATGGCTTGGGCATGCATGGCTGCCAGTGGCACTGGGTCACTAGTGTTTATTGATGATGTGACACAGGACAGAAGCAGCCAAATGAATTCTGATGTATTCAGAGCCATACTGTGTGCTCAGATCCAGCCAAATGCAGCCAAACTGATTGGTCGTCGTTTCATGCTACAGATGGACAATGACCCAAAACATAAAGCCAAAGCAACCCAGGAGTTTATTAAAGCAAAGAAGTGGAATATTCTTGAATGGCCAAGTCAGTCACCTGATCTCAACCCAATTGAGCATGCATTTCTCTTGTTAAAAACTAAACTTCAGACAGAAAGGCCCACAAACAAACAGAAACTGAAAACCACCGCAGTGAAGGCCTGGCAGAGCATCAAAAAGGAGGAAACACAGCGTCTGGTGATGTCCATGAGTTCAAGACTTCAGGCAGTCATTGCCAACAAAGGGTTTTCAACAAAGTACCAGAAATGAACATTTTATTTACAATTATTTAATCAGTCCAGTTACTTTTGGTCCCTTTAAAAACAGGGTGGCACATGTTAAGGAGCTGAAACTCCTAAACCCTTCATCCAATTTTAATGTGGATACCCTCAAATGAAAGCTGAAAGTCTGAACTTCAACTGCATCTGAATTGTTTTGTTTAAAATTCATTGTGGTAATGTCTAGAACCAAAATTAAAAAATGTTGTCTCTGTCCAAATATATATGGACCTAACTGTATATCAGGGTGAGCCTGGTATGCTCCTCTGCCCCCTTTCTACTTCTTCCTTCTCCTCTCGCCTTCGGCCCTCTCAGGGCCCTCACTAGGCCTTCACACGTGCTGTAGGCCTTGGCTCGCCAAAGCACAGCAGCCAGCGTGCTGCCTCTTCGCTGCTCTCTGAGCATCAGCACGCTCTCTCAGACTAAACACTGCACTCTGACTCTGTCTGAACAACAACTGAAACTAGAACTGGGCTGCCTGGCTCCACCCTCCCTATATATATCACTAACCTCTGCTGGTCTGAGGTGGTAGGATGGAGGTGTGTGAATGTGTGAGGGCCTCTTGTAGAAAAGTCCATCCATGCACCCTTCTGGGTTCTGTGGCACCAATGCGCAGCAGGGCGCCACAGTGTTTTCCTGAATCAACCCTTATATGTCCCCTCCCCCAACTAGGGAAGTGAGGATGAATAGTGTATGTAAATACACCAACCAGAAAAACAAGAAAGGAAGTACAGGGACACATGAAAATACCAAACGTACAATATATGCACTCACAGACAACAGAGGGATACACTGAAGGAATTAGGAAGGTATACAAAAATAGAAGAGGATGGGACTATGCACACAAGCAAAACTCCAAGCAACAGTCACAAAACAACTCTCCTTAAATGCCTCAAAGGAACACCGACACCTCCACTCCTTACCAGGCTGAACAAGACTTAACACTGGCAATTCAGATTGCCAGAGTAGAGACTATATAGGACAGGGGAGTGGCTGATGCTTGCACAGCAGAGAACTTCCAGAAGATAGAGTCAGAGTCTCAAAGCTGAGCAGTTTAACTCCTTCACTGCTGAAAGAAACTAGTACCATTTAATAAGAGGAAGAAGAGCTCAGGCACTGCGGTCTTCTGGAGCTTTTCTGTTGCTGCAAGCCTGTGACAGAGAAGGTGACGAATAATCCACTTGAGGTGTTAGACGTTAGTGCTGAAGGTCTGTGCAGTGTTTAGGCTGAGAAGGACCTGGTCACCTGTGAGGGGCGATCTTGACCCTATCCAGAGAGTCAGGTGATACTAGAGGCTTAGACTGTGAAGTCAGAGGATGGAAGTCATGACAGAGAGTGTAGGTGAAGCTGAAAATATGGACTCATCCACACATCATTATTTTTGGCTCTATCAAATTTATAAGGTTAAACCTGTGAATGTCCTTTGTAGGCTACCGCAGGAGTACTGTTGGCTGACTGCATTATTACGACAGTTGGTTAGCTCTGGAGAGCATGCTGGAACTGTAGGAACATTCAACCCAGAGAGGTAACAAGTGTTGGAATAGAGTGGTGAAGTTCAATCACATACGTTAATTAGACTAATCGGTGCACCAGTGGCTTGGTCAGAAGGCTCAGTGCACCATTCCAGCCACTGGTTTTCTATGCTCCCGCCTCTATCACTGGTGAATGACAGCACTGGCTTACTTGAGCTTTCACTGCAGACAATGCAGCCAGGGCTGTTGATCGCCAGAAACAGGAGCATGCAAAACCCGTAGTTGGAATCGCTCACTCAGCACCCCAATTGCTTATGCTTTATTTAAACATTAAATGTTTGATTTAAAAATATAGGGGCTAGATCCCCTACAAAGCTATGTGCTTAGTTTATAATGTCAGTTTGGGCTTATAGACTTACTTTAAATAAGCAATTTTTAGTGAATGTCTTTCCCAGGATTTGAATTCAGGACCCGTAACTTTTAAGGCAGAAACTCCACAAGTTGTACTGTTATGTATAAGAGAATTTTCTATAGCTATAGATCTTAATGGTATTTATATTTTTTACAGGCATTAATATTTTGATATGTATAGATTCATCTCTGTACAGCAGTACATTATTTCCCTGCATGTTTGTGCAATAAAAACAGCAGAAATTACAATCATTCACTATAGCTGGAGGCCCCATAGAATACTTTTCTCTGTCTCATGTCTTAGCCATTGGGAGTAATGGCCCTTTTCAGGACTTTACTCGCCAGAATATTTGCACTGTTACCTGTCAAGGGAATGGGGAATGCCGCGGGCCCTGATTAGTGATGTACACATGCCGATAAACCTAGACAAAAGTCAGCGAACACTGAATCGACCAACAACTATCTCTCCTGACCTCCCAAAATATATGTTTGTATGCTTGTTTTGTACATTTTTAATGGCAAAGTGGAGAAAGTCTTACAGTCTTTATCTTGAAAATGATGGAACTTTCTTTCTCCTGACATCATTAGTCGGTAGAAAGTAAGGAGGCCCCTATACAAATTACATCTTTGTCCCATTTTAACCTAATGTGTACGGGGGTCCTAAAAGTTCTATTTTCTGTCTCATAAACTAAAGGCACAAGGAGTGAGGAGAAAACAAAAATATATATCTTACAAAATATAAACTATGCACATTTACAGCACATTACATTTTTTATTTGGGCCAGAAGATACACCTATGCAAAAAAATCCTATCAGCATTTACTAAAACTAAAAAAGATTCCTTTAGTTTAAAGGTTGATTAAGATAACTGGAGACCATTGCAAGGTTTACTCTAGTAAGGTTTGGGAGCTGTGCATTGTTTAATTCAATAATACAACTTTCAGCTGAAGATATTTCATAATGAGATTTTTTTTAAAAAAGCACAAAATTAAATATATTAAAATGTAATCAACAAAAAACATCGGTCTCTGTGTTGTCTCGGTTTTTCACCACAAACTAATAGTTTGGTTTTGCACATGTCATGTATGGTGTGGGGACTAGCGTAAATCCAACGCTAGGCTTGAGATTGAGGTCTTCTCTGGAAACTCCTGGAGGCGGATAGAAAGTAAATGCTTGAAGAATTCCAGTAAAAACCAGGAAAAGTTCCATCTTGGCCAAGGCCTCCCCAGCACAAGCTCTTCTTCCTGTAGAAATGGGATTAGTGAGTTAACAATGTCATGTTGAAAGTAGATTTTGACCCCAACACTTGTAGTAATAAAATAAATTGGATATAATGTATACTTTCCAAACCTTTCTGAATGACTGCGAGTCTCCTGGAAAAAGGAGACCTCCAGAAAGTCTCAAAAGTTTCCTAGAACCCCCTGGAAAGCATCATTCACTGAATGTTTCTTGTTTATGGCTCCGGGATGTTTTGTATCCAGACCAAGCCCCAGGCTACATAGAATATTACAACAATACTCCATCACCCGCGAGGATGCCAATTGAGGGGCCATTCTTTGCCCCATATATGGCTATGCTATTTAGAAATGAATGCTGCATGAGCTTATGTACATGAGAGTATGACCAAGCAGCATATGAGGACATTTTTTACTATTGGTTTCAACTCTTAAATACTCACACGCTTGGGGGATCTCATTCAAACAACTCTGCCTTGGTCAGGGTATTTTGTCAAAGGGCCAGAGAAGCAAACTGAATTCTTGCCCCAGGTGAAGGAACACACAGTGAAGACTTTGGGAAATCTACACGCTGTCTTGGGGTCATATTTAACACAGAACTTTCATTTATTTGCTATTTCCAATCATTCACTAGCTCATGTTACTTGCATCTTAAAAACATCTCCAGAATCTGACCTTTTCTCACCTTTGAAACTGCAAAAACACGTACTGTCTCTCTTATTTATTCTTGTCTGTTCTACTGCAACTCTTTACTGATCGGTCTCCCTCTAACCAAACGTTCTCTCCAATCCGTCCTGAATGCAGCAGCCAGGATCATATTTCTGTCCTGCCACTTCACCGATGCCTCCACCTTGTGCCAGCCATTGCACTTGTTGCAAATTCGCTACAGAATACAATACAAACTTATCTCTCTCACCCACAAAGCTCTCCACAGTTCTGCACCACCCTATATCTCATCCCTGATTTCTGTTTATCACCTTACCTGTGCCCTCTGTTCTGAAACTGATCTAAGACTAACATCCTCCATAAGGGACAGTGTCGGACTGGGGTGTCTGGAGCCCACAGGAGTAATTGATCCTTGGGGCCCACCCTACAGCTGTATGCAAATACTTGTTAGCAGTTATCCCTGTTATAGTGGAGCGTCGACTGTAAATCACAGGCACATCTACATCTACTGTGCACATACATTGGATGTACAATTACAGTAGTTTGCATTAAAGGAGTTCTTTGGTTAAAACAAGTTATCACCGATCCATGGTCTCTACAAAATAGGTGATAACTTATTGATCCTTTGGGTCCGAACATTGGAAAACACACCTATCAGAAGAATGGGGAAGTTTTATCCCTGTAAGGACACTTATCCCCTTTTTAAAATTCAGCAGCAGGTGGGACGTCTGACTGCAGCCTCATTCATTCTCTTTGGGGCTTCCAGAAAAAAACAAGAACAGCCACTGAGGGAATGAATGGATCAGTGGTCAAGTCGCACATGAGCTCCAGGCTAATGGGGATAAAAGCTCCACATTCTACCAATCGCAAGTTCCAGCATTCAGATACTCACTTAACAAAATCATTAATTCATCACTTATCCTGTGTTGAGGTGATTACTTGTTATTCCCGGAGAACCCCTGTAAGTGCATCTTGTTCCAAGTATTTAATCAGTAATGGAAATAAAGAATCTTCTCCTAATTAGTATCAGAGAGAACAAATGACCGCCATACACAATACAATCCACTATACCAACACCAATAGTACCACATACAGGGAGAAATACTGCCACATCATGATCAGACCACATATTACCACCACATAGGGACCGAATAATACTACATAGAAGGCATACAAGGGAGAAATACAGTGACACCTGTGACCAGACCACATATTACCACCACATAGTGAGTGAATAATACCACATACAAGGGAGAAATACCACCACACCATGACCAGACCACATGTTACCACCACACAGTGACCGAATAATACCACATACAAGGGAAAAATACCACCACACCATTACCAGACCAGATATTAACAGCATATAGCGTCCAAATAATTCCCCATCATTGTTCTCCCCCACCTCCATGATTGCTCTCCCCATCCCCATCATCATTGCTTTTCTCCATCCCCATCATTGCTCTCCCCACCTTCTCCATCATTGTCATATCTCCTCCATCATTGCCATATCTCCCCCACCTCTACCTTCATCATTGCCACATCTCCCCCACCTCCTTCATAATCATTGCCATATCTCCCCCACATCCTCCATCATCATTGCCATATCTCCCCCACCTCCCCCATCATCATTGCCATATCTCCCCCACCTCCTCCATCATTGTCATACCCCCCCTCCTCCATCATCATTGCCATATCTCCTCCCACCTCCTCCATCATTATTGCCATATCTTCCCCCACCTCCTCTATCATTGCCATATCTCCCCCACCTCCTCCATCATCATTGCTATATCTCCCCCCACCTCCTCCCTCATCCCTAGTGTATTAGTTAAAAAAAACACTTACCTCTCTGCTCATTCCCCCGCAGCATCCTTGTTGCTGGCAACTTTCTCCCTGACACAGGCCCACACTGCGTGATGATGTCATCAAGCTGCACGAGACTGTGTTAGGGAGAAAGTGGGGGGCAGGAAGCAGAGGATGAATCCCTCAGCTCCGATGCCATTTTCCTCCTCTCAGCAGCGGAGCTGGACAGATCGCTCCCTGCCTGCCATACAAGATGAGGGCAATCTGGCCATAGGCCTCCCGGAGTCTGGGGGTCCGAGAAGCAGGCCAGATTGCAAGCAGTATCAGCCGCACTGCAAGGGCCCCCCTCCACTTCCGGGCCCAGGTGCGAGTACACCGGCCATGTTAACCAGCGGGCCCCCATGTGTCCTGCTCGGGGGCTCGCCGAGGACCTGGGCCCACTGGAGAATTCTCTGGTGTCCAGGTGCTCCAGTCAGACACTGATAAGGGTTATCCCTTCCCACTTCTCAATTAGACACCCACATACAGGTGACTATTTTCTTTGTGCCAACAATAGGGGGTCATTTGCTGCTATATATTTAGATATTCTATTGCTGTTTTTATTATTATTGCATTTGTTTTCTCTGAAGACAGTTTTTGATAGTCATTCCATGTCTTTTCATTCAGGTATTAGTATCCTTTAATTGTGTGTGGTGCTTTTTGTACCCTTTTTAATATATAATGGATTTGCCTGTTATTTATCTTCATGAGAGTGTCTAACAACATTTGATAGGAATCTATGTTATTTATAACAGTAGAGATCTTGTCTATTGTCACCTGATCATGTTTTTCATAGGCAATTGTGTTTTTTAAATCATTTTAATTCTCAATGTTTTTGGCTTGTCTGTTTTTCAACAAAGATCGGTTATTTATTACTATTTGGTGATCCATGTATTCACAAACTTCTTTTCTTTACTACTATTGCCCTTTGGTATGTGATAGGCTGATCCCAATATCTTATTATGAGTGGTGCCCTCTGTCATTTTTACTCTATTTCTATAAGCTTACTTGTGCGCTCTGTTCTGCAACTTGTCTAAGACTAACATCCTCTATAATCAGAACCTCGCACTCCATCTCCATGGATTTCTCTCGTGCTGCGCCAGTGTTCTGGGATGCACGTCCCCAAATGATTCAACTGACATCTAGCCCCCATGTTTTTAAGTGTGCTTTAAAAAACATCTCTTTCGACAGACCTATCAGCTCAACTCACTAACATAAGTCTCCAGTTTCCTGTCCTTCTAAATGTTAATCATATCTGCTCCCTCCTATTCATCTGTCTCCACATCCTCCATACACCCAATAGTACACAGTAACAGCACTTAGACAGATACTGGCTGATGACCAGATCATTCAGCTTTATATGAAAACCCTTATTTATTATAATGATAGATGGACCGTACATAACAAACACATTCTACCTATTGTGTCCCCCCTATTTCCTTATAGATTGTAAGCTTGCAAGCAGGGCCCTAACTCTTCCTGTAACTGTTGAACCATGTGTTACTTTGTATTGTTTTTATTGTCTGTACATGTCCCCGCCTAATTGTAAACTGCTACGGAATATGTTGGCGCTATATAAATAAAACTATTATTATTACTCTAGGCTTTATTGCAAAAAAAATATTAAGTGTTCATGCATATGCTGAGCATCTTAATAAGACCATAGAACATGTTTCTACTTTTTGGAGGACAAAATATGAGATTTAGAAAACATATATGTTACTTCTGGTAAAATATAGCCATTCTGTTAGGCAGTGTTTTGTCAGTTGAGTGACATGCAAAATTATTTAAT
Source organism: Phyllobates terribilis (assembly GCF_046119375.1). Lineage (NCBI taxonomy): Eukaryota > Metazoa > Chordata > Amphibia > Anura > Dendrobatidae > Phyllobates > Phyllobates terribilis. The sequence continues at coordinate 342,377,945 of NW_027362769.1, read as the reverse complement.
TATTCATCTTAATGGTCATCATTACTTACCTACTGAGAATGGCATAAATGCATCATGTCGGACAAATTTACCATTTTCATTCAAGAAGTGATTGGGATTGAAATCATAGGGTGTTTTCCATTGAGTCTTGTCGTACAGAACAGATGTCAGGAATGGAATAACCTCTGTACCCTGTGAACAAGAAATCACCAAATATTTTTTTTTATTGTATACATTTCATTTTAAAGCATGTGAGATTAATGGGGTGACTGTGGACCCCATAACAGTCCCTTTTAATAATAGCTAAATGCATACAGTACTTGAGCATAAGGACATTTTTTTTTAAAAACTCACTTTTGGGATCAGGTAACCCCGCAAGTACACATCAGTTGGAGTTGAGTGTGACAGATTCAATGGAACAATATTGCCAAATCTTTGTATTTCATGTATTACTGCATCAGTATAAGGCATTTTCTTCCTATCTTCAACTGTCGGAAGCTGTCCTGGTTTAATATGTGTTTTAATTTCCTCCTGTACCCTCTCTATAAGCAAAACAAAACATATTTTGTTCAATTTTGTATTAGCACAGCGATACCAATGCCTTTAATTCATAGATTATAGGTTTTTATTATGATTTTTGTACCAGCTGTCAGTCACGGCGGAGGCATGGTTACAGCTGTCACTCACTATGTGCTAAGCGGTGACTGAAGCCATGCCAGCTGCGCCTCTAGGACTGAAAGCCAGAGGCTGCCGAGAGGAAAAAAGTCCATATACTCCCAGTAGCTGAGTTTTCAGTGCAGCAACCGGGCAGCTTTGGAATTCTTTTTAAATGGAGTGGAGATCAAGCATAGGCACTGCTGCTCCATTCATTCTCTATTGGACTGCTGGAAATTACATCAAGAATTCCCAGTATACTCTTTTGTGTAACAAAGTTCTGTGGCTTGATGAAACTAATATTTGTTCTTTTATTGGCTATGAATAAAGCTATTTTAGGTGAAATCTAAATGTCACACTCCGCCAAAAATCACATGTCCCCTCTGTCTTTGGTGGAAGCATCATCCTACAACATTAGAAAATATAAAAGATGCAATAAATGCTAAAAAAGTATATACTAGAATTACTTCTACTTAATTGATAATTTGTATATACAATTATAGTAAAACATTCTAGAGAGAATCACCCAAAATGCATTTAAAAATTGACTTCTACAGGGGTGGTCACCAAAAAGATGGCCATTATATATATATATATATATATATATATATATATATATATATACAGTACAGACCAAAAGTTTGGACACACCTTCTCATTTAAAGATTTTTCTGTATTTTCATGACTGTGAAAAGTGTACATTCACACTGAAGGCATCAAAACTATGAATTAACACATGTGGAATTATATACTTAACAAAAAAGTGTGAAACAGCTGAAAATATGTCTTATATTCTAGGTTCTTCAAAGTAGCCACCTTTCGCTTTGATGACTGCTTTGCACACTCTTGGCAATCTCTTGATGAGCTTCAAGAGGTAGTCACCAGAAATGGTCTTCCAACAATCTTGAAGGAGTTCCCAGAGATGTTTAGCACTTGTTGGCCCTTTTGCCTTCACTCTGCGGTCCAGCTCACCCCAAACCATCTCGATTGGGTTCAGGTCTGGTGACTGGAGGCCAGGTCATCTGGCGTAGCACCCCATCACTCTCCTTCTTTGTCAAATAGCCCTTACACAGCCTGAAGGTGTGTTTGGGGTCATTGTCCTGTTGAAAAATAAATGATGGTCCAACTAAACGCAAACCGGATGGAATAGCATGCCGCTGCAAGATGCTGTGGTAGCCATGCGTGATCAGTATGCCTTCAATTTTGAATAAATCCCCAACGGTGTCACCAGCAAAGCACCTTCACACCATCACACCTCCTCCTCCATGCTTCACGGTGGGAACCAGGCATGTAGAGTCCATCAGTTCACCTTTTCTGCGTCGCACAAAGACACGGTGGTTGGAACCAAAGATCTCAAATTTGAACTCTTCAGACCAAAGCACAGATTTCCACTGGTCTAATGTCCATTCCTTGTGTTCTTTAGCCCAAACAAGTCTCTCCTGCTTGTTGCCTGTCCTTAGCAGTGGTTTTCTAGCAGCTATTTTACCATGAAGGCCTGCTGCACAAAGTCTCCTCTTAACAGTTGTTGTAGAGATGTGTCTGCTGCTAGAACTCTGTGTGGCATTGACCTGGTCTCTAATCTGAGCTGCTGTTAACCTGCGATTTCTGAGGCTGGTGACTCGAATAAACTTATCCTCAGAAGCAGTGGTGATTCTTGGTCTTGCTTTCCTGGGGCGGTCCTCATGTGAGCCAGTTTCTTTGTAGCGCTTGATGGTTTTTGCAACTGCACTTAGGGACACTTTCAAAGTTTGCCCAATTTTTCGGACTGACTGACCTTCATTACTTAAAGTAATGATGGCCACTCGTTTTTCTTTACTTAGCTGCTTTTTTCTTGCCATAATACAAATTCTAACAGTCTATTCAATAGGACTATCAGCTGTGTTTCCACCAGGCTTCTGCACAACACAACTGATGGTCCCAACTCGATTTATAAGGCAAGAAATCCCACTTATTAAACCTGACAGGGCACACCTGTGATGTGAAAACCATTTCCGGTGACTACCTCTTGAAGCTCATCAAGAGAATGCCAAGAGTGTGCAAAGCAGTCATCAAAGCAAAAGGTGGCTACTTTGAAGAACCTAGAATATAAGACATATTTTCAGTTGTTTCACACTTTTTTGTTAAGTATATAATTCCACATGTGTTAATTCACAGTTGTGATGCCTTCAGTGTGAATGTACAATTTTCAAAGTAATGAAAATTCAGAAAAATCTTTAAATGAGAAGGTGTGTCCAAACTTTTGGTCTGTATTGTATATATATATATATTGTACAGAATGTGGAATATTATGCAAAAGTGAATAAATAACAGAAAATCTGGGTAAAGTGGTAACCCTCAAGAAGAGATGATCTGGTGTTCTTTAGAAACTGTAGCTGTTCACTTTCAGTCTTATACAACTTTTAAAAATACAGCAAGAATTACTTTGAATCTCCGGATACTTCATCAACAGTAAAATTCCCCAGCGAATCGTTGTAGATGTAGTTTCAGTTCCAGCACTGAAGAGATCCAGGACAGAAATAAGTAGATTTTCTTCATTAAAAAGTGTCTCAACTTTTGTTGATTCCTAAAAATACAAAACATGAATATTCCCCATGTTACTATAATCAGCTGGTTCCAAGGCAATTATAATCTTCTTCTGTTTCTTATATGGTAGGCACCATCTCCTTTTGCTTAACATTTTTTTTCACCTGTAAGTGAACAGTAAGGTTGTCACAGTAGTGTTCTCATGAATATAACTGCCTGTACATGAATTACTAAGATAATTTGTGAGGTCATTGAAGCAGGTCATATTTGACAACTAAGTGCATCAGTATGGAAGAGGCATCAACATGCTCCAGAGTAAATACTGGACAGGGGATATGTAACCACCAACCCACTGGCGGACACAGACAGAAAAAGGCCCCTGTGCAAGAACAATATTCGAGCCCTTGGCAGCCAAAGAGCTCTTAAAAATGCAAAATTTCACCAGCTTTGGGGTAGAAATGGGCCCCCTTACCCCTTGGGCCCTTGTGCGCACAGGTTGCACCAATGATATGTAAGCCCCTGCACCAACATCTGTGCCTCAATACTGTGTATAACTACCAAGATTGCAGCCTCATTGGGAGGCTGTAACCATTATGCGAATTGCTTTATATTCAGTGAACACCTGTTCTGATTACCATATATGTTGCAATTCCTGTGCCCTTCTCAACAAAAATGGCATAGTCAGCACAATTTGGTAGCACAGTGGCAGCTAAAAGTAGCAGCCACTGACCAGCTGGTAGTGACGTAGTCCCCCTTGAAACAGGGGCAAGAGGTTACACAGCATAAAGTGAAGAAAAGTCAGTCAGTTTTAGGACCCTACAAAGGAAGAGTCCGCGAGGTCCGCCCAAAAGTGAAGAGTGAAGACTAGCTTATTTTATCTGTGTATTTAAAGAACAGAAGACCCATTGGGAGCATAGGATGTGGGAGCTTTTAGCGGGCTGTCAGCAAAGCAGTTCAGCAGGAGGGAACTGTGACCTGCTTTCACCACAACATGGACTCTGTTCATTCTCTGAGGTCAATCAAGGCCAGAAAGCTACCAGAGCCAAGAAATGGGAAGGAAAAAGTAGTGCCATGTTCCTGTCAAGGTTGGCGCTGGGTTTCAAACTCTCCTTGACAGTAGTCACTGATCATGGCTATCCCATAATAGATCAGAGATAAACAATAAAAACAGCAAATACGATGTAAACAGCACATACTCAGAAACTAAACTTAATGATTTACACATAATTTTTAAGCGTCCTGGGTCAGATGGAGTGACCAGCAACATGAGGTTAAGGCTGGATGCACTGGAAAACCATCCAGCCCTCTAAAGTCTCCCCTGATGAATCTTTAATGGGAGGAAACGCGTAGGAAGCAACACACCTCTACCATGCTTAGATGGGTGATGGATTATATGAGTTGAGACACCATAACTATATGAATTGATATGAGACTTCACTGCAGGATCTGGTGAGACTGTTCCAATGTGTATATTACAGTCAGATACCTGCAAGTTAAAGTGAATTTAGTTGTCTTGACCCTATCTCTACTTTGGGGTTTTAAATTTCTATAAGTTGGTCATCTTGTATGTGAGCCTTCTGGCATTTCTACATCTTTACCTGGGTGCTGTCGGGGTCACTGATTGTGTATCTACTTGCCTTACGACTATTATTATTATTACGACGATTCTAATGTATCGGGTATTCTAGAATATGTATGCGGCCGACCGGGCACAATGAGCAGAGCGGTGTTTAAATTCGGCACCAATATCGCTGATTGGTCGGCCGCGACCAATCAGCAAAGCGGTGTTTAAATTTGGCGCAAATATCACTGATTGGTCGCGACCAATCAGCAGAGTGGTGTTTAAATTTGGCGCCAATATCGCTGATTGGTCGCGGCCGGCGGTCAGTCAAGCTATTCACACTAGGTGTCTGAGAAAAATAATATTAGTAAATTACAGGCTTGCTATTTAAAACTGTGGTTCTCTGTCAGACGTATCACATATATACGTGATACGTCTGCGTTCAAAAATCAGCCATGTCTTGTGAACGTGGAAAAAATTGCCGTCCATTTAAAATGGGCAAGGTGCATGGCAAGGGACGGGGAAGTGGACGTGATGATGATGGTGCATGCAGAGGCCGAGGACGTGGCCGTGGGCAAGCTGAAATTGTGCCACAACAAACACCCACATCTTGTCGCTCGACCTTCCTGTCCCAATTTCTAGGAGACCATAGTAAACCACTATTGAGCTCAGAGCAGTGTCTAAAGGTTATTGGTTGGATAGCAGATAATGCTTCCCATCACTTTACTCACCCCCACACTTGGACACTCTGAAGAGCTGTTCCCTTTTCCATTTGTAGATTCGGGCCTCTCACCCTGCCAGCTTCAAGCGAATCTAGAGAAGAACGCGAGTAGCGATGCCCAAATATTGGAGCAGCCATGGTCACACGAAGGCAAAGGTGGGAAAGTGCAATTACTGTCGCAAGAGGTGGATGATGATGATCAGACACAATTGCCAGAAAGTCAGGAGGACGACTAGGGTGCGGAAGTGGACGATGAGGTGGTGGATGATATAGTAACTGACCCAAACTGGCAGGGGGACATACAGAGCGAGGACAGCAGCACACAGGGGGAGGGAGGCATAGCACCACAACAGGCAGGAAGAATCAGTGTGGTGGCCGCAGACACAAGGCAGGAAAGCATTCCTCGTAACGCCAACACAACGGGAGTTGCCAGTACAACTGCTAGATCTTCCCGAGTCTGGTTGTTTTTTAAAGACTCTGCAGATAACCCAAAAAAGGCAATTTGCACCTCCTGCCAGGCCAGCATCAGCAGGGGAAGCAAAACTAGCAGCCTGACCACCACCAGCATGATCAGGCACATGGCAGCAAAGCACCCGACTAAGTGGGCTGAACCCTAGAGTCCAGAAACAGTGTCTCCAGGTGACACCACTGCTTCTTCCGCTGTTGTGCGTGCACGCCAATACCCTGTCCATGGCGCATGCAAAGATGCCTCCCGCCCTGCACGTGTCATTGCACACTCTCAGCATCAGCATGCAAATACACATACTTGTCCCAGCGCAGCTTTCAGATGTCCCTACCCTAGTCCTTGGAACGCAAGCGCAAATTCGCAGCCAATGCCCCACAGGCCACAATACTAAATTCACACATTTCGCGAATGCTTGCGCTCAAAATGTTGCCCTTTAGGCTCGTGGAGATGGAAACTTCCTGCAACCAGATAACGGCTGCTGTGCCTTGGTATTCGGTCCCCAGCCGCCACTATTTCTCCCAGTGTGCTGTTCCTGCATTACACGAGCACGTGTCCCACAACATTAGACGTGCCCTCAACAAAGCAGTTACTGGGAAAGTCCACCTAACCACGGACAGGTGGAAAAATGCTTGTGGGCAGGGATGGTACACTGGGTTAATATAGTGGAAGCCGGGACCCATTTGGACCTTGGGACGGAACACGTCATCCGGATGCCGAGGATTGTGGGCCCTGGGTCAGTCAGAGTTGCACCCACATTCTACAGCTCCTGCACCTCCTCCTCCTCTTCAGCCTCCATTTCCGAAATGACCACATCAGTTGTGAGCTGGAAGCACTGCAGCAATGCCTCGGCCAACGTGCAACAGGCTGTGCTGAAACTAATATGCTTAGATGACAAACCGCACAATGCTGAAGAGTTGTGGACAGCTTTGAAAGAGCAGGCAAATCTGTGGCTGACACCGCTGATCCTACACCTAGGCATGGTCGTGTGTGACAATGGCCAGAACCTGGTGGCGGCTCTGAGACGAGGCGAGCTCACATATGTACCATGAATGGCCCATGTGCTTAACCTCGTGGTTCAGCGGTTTCTCAAAACCTACCCGCATCTGCTGGATCTGCTTGTCAAGTACGCTGTGTATGTGCCCATCTTAAGAAGTCAGCTCAGCTACAGCTTCTGCCATGCTTGCCATACTTCAGCAGCGTTTGCAGCTTCCAGCTCAGTGACTTATGTGCGATATCCTCAAGTGTTGGAACTCTACATTGCAGATGTTGGGAAGGATTTGTGAGCAAAAGAGGGCAGTTGTTGACTACCAGCATCAACATGCCCGTCGGTATTCAGGTCAGACTTCACACATAAGACCTAAGGAGTGGACATGGATGTCAGACATATGTAACATCCTCCAAAACTTTTATGACTAAACTAAGATGGTGAACGGTGATGATGCCATAATTAGCGTCATCATCCCTCGGAGCACGATGAGATGGAGCAAGGAACCTGTTATGTTCTGCTACCAAAGCTAAGGAAAGAGAGGAGATCTGTCCCTACTATAGGACTCAGCTGAATCCCTACGATGTAACAGGGAACCTGATCCTGCGATCAGACCTGCTAAAGTCCTAATCTAGTCTGTACGGAGACCTATAGATGTGGGGAGGGAATCCCTACAAGTACTAAGGACTGGGAGGAATATGGGACACCTCCTAACAGAAATAGTAGCAGACAGACGAACAAACAAAATAGATAGAACATAGAGGTCCGTAGACCAAGCAAACTAACAGAGCTAAATACAGAGCACAGGCTAGCTAGAAAGTAGATATACAAATAAGTCCAGCCTGCAAATTCTTTAAGGAAAGATTTTTTTTTTTTTTTTTTGTTCCATCATGGTGTCGGTTCAGGATTTGGCTAAACACCTGCAGGGACTCTCTCTGGAAGTGGCCGAGCTCCGTCAGCACGTGAGTAACTGTCCTGGAGCATATTTCTTGGAGCCTAAGGTATGTTTGCTGGATTTATTTTTTGGTGAACATCGAGAATTTTTTTCATTTAAAAATGCTTGCTTATTGTATTTTCGTTTGAGACCCAAGTCCTCTGGGGATGAATCCCAGCGCGTAGGGTTCATAATGTCACTTTTGCGCAAAGAGCCTCAGGAGTGGGCCTTTTCTTTGCAACCTAGTGATACATGCTTCAGATCAGTGGATAGTTTTTTTTCTGCTTTAGGATTATTATATGATGATCCTGACCGTGTGGCATCAGCTGAGACTGAGTTGAGACGTTTAAAACAAGGATCAGGTAATGTGGAAAAATATTGTACTCATTTTCGTCGTTGGTCCACTCAAACAGGGTGGAACGATTCTGCTCTGAAAAGTCTATTTCTTGCTGGGCTCAGTGAAAGGGTTAAAGACCTGCTAATTGCTTATCCTACACCTGAGGATTTGCAACAGGCTATGCAATTAGCTATACGGGTGGATAGAAGACTGCGTGCTAGGGTTAATGAGAGCAAATCCTCTGCTATGTCAGTTTCTGGTTATGATAATGTGTGTACTAACAGTGGTGAACCGATGGAGATTGGATCGGTGGCACCTCGCTCTCAAGAAAAAGACCGTCGTTTTTCGGAAGGCTTGTGTTTCTATTGCGGAAAATCTGGTCATTTGATTAAAGGCTGGACTTACTGTTATGTTCTGCTACCAAAGCTAAGGAAAGAGAGGAGATCTGTCCCTACTATAGGACTCAGCTGAATCCCTACGATGTAACAGGGAACCTGATCCTGCGATCAGACCTGCTAAAGTCCTAATCTAGTCTGTACGGAGACCTATAGATGTGGGGAGGGAATCCCTACAAGTACTAAGGACTGGGAGGAATATGGGACACCTCCTAACAGAAATAGTAGCAGACAGACGAACAAACAAAATAGATAGAACATAGAGGTCCGTAGACCAAGCAAACTAACAGAGCTAGATACAGAGCACAGGCTAGCTAGAAAGTAGATATACAATGAAGTCCAGCAAAGCCAGAAGGGCGGAGCAGGATTAAATAGGCCAACAAGGTCATGTGACCAGCAAAGGAAAAAAAACCTAACAGCAAGGTTCTAACAGAACCATATAGGGTGATTCCACACAGCCCTGCCTCATCTCATCCCAAAGTGGATTGGGTGACAATGAGGAAGAGGAGGAAGAGCAGGAGCTAGTTTCCTGCGCTATAGACAGTACTACCTGCGCAGCTGTCATACCATCTGTTCAGCGTGGATGACCTGAAAGCAGGGAGGAGCAGCAGGAGGATGAGAAGGAGAGCATGGTCAGTCATCCTCTTAGTGAGGACACGGAAGTTTTGCCTGTTAGCAGTCTGGCACACATGGCTAAGTTTGCTACTCTGCCTTTCCCGTGACCCTCGCGTTGTCCAAATTTTGGGTGACAGTCATTATCTAGACCCATGCTACAAGGAGAACTTTCTGTCTCTTATTCCCACGCTGCACAGGCCTAATAAAAAGGGGAAGTACCAGAATGCCCTTTTTGTGGAATTAATAAAAAAATTCCCATCTGAAAACACTTGTGGCAGAGGTCACAGTTCGTTGGACAACCAAGGAGTACAGGTGAGAGAGACACAAATGCAATCCAGCAGAGGAGGGGAAAACTGTCAAAGTTCTGGGATAGTTTTCTCAGACCCTCCCATTGCACAAGTCCTGATGCATGGGGTGCTCTCACAAAGAGTGAAAACTTTCAGAAGATGGTGAGGGAGTACCTTGCCGACCGTACCAATGTCCTCAGTAATTCCTCTGTGCCTTATAATTATTGGGTATCCAAGCTGGACATGTGGCATGAACTGGCTCTCTACGGCTTGGAGGTCCTGGCCCTGCCACTAGGATTTTTTCAGAGCGGGTTTTTAGTGCCACTGGTGGAATTATAACCGATAGGCGCATCGACCTGTCAGCTGAAAATGCTGACAGGCTGACTCCTATGAAAATGAACAAGTGCTAGATTGGGCCAGACTTCTCAACACCACCATATGAGACAGCGTAACATAAACTCAAATACAGTGTATTTTTTGGGGGTGGTCTAACTCTATTCCCATGCACCTCTGTCTTCACACCCAGACATGGGTATATGCTTCCTGATTTTGTCTATTTGCTCTTGTTCTCCTCCTTCTCCTCATCTTCATCCTCCACCATCATATCACCACCATATCTAACATATCACCATTAGTGTTGAGCACTAAAATGCTTGTGACTCGCCCCCTGGGCCTAACGTACACGTGTAGTGGGTTACCCGGAACCAGGTCTCTGGGGGGGTTGTAGTCTCCGTGGCGGCGACCCAGTCCCGTGGCTTAGGGTGGTCAAACCAGTGGCAGTCTATTTATGGGGTTTTTATGGTTAATTGTCCGACTACGCCACCCGTGGATTGCGGTCAGTGCGGACCGCCGCTGCAAGGCAGACCGCTGGGGCTGATGGTGTATGCAGCTGAGGTAGTGTGACTCCCCACGGGAAGAGTGCAGCCCCAGGGCAGTGTAGTGAATGGTGGGGGATGGTGCGAGCGTCCCAGCACTAGTAGTGCTGGCGCGGCGATGAAGCACAGAGACGTGGAATTGCAGTTCAAATTCTTTACTCACAGTTCTTTATATTCCAAGTCACTCCGCCGACAGTGACTGCCCAAGCCGTGCTGTGTCCACCAGGCAGGGGGCTCGGTCAACCCCCAGGCAATTCCAGAGTGTGGCACAGGACTCCCTTCTATTCCTTTCTCTGGCCGTGCCCCACCAGTGACACTACGTCTGTCCAGCTCCCGCGGGCCTTCTCTTGGGAGGGCTTCGTGCTCACCTCCCTGACCCTATGTGGTGTGCCTTTCTAGTAGGTGTAGTGAGGGGTCGCACCTAGATATGATCATGAAAGCCGGTCCTTGGCTGAGGATTAGTCGCCTCCACCAACTTGGGATCCGGTACCCTGTTCTGCCAACCCGTCACCCGCAATCTCCTGGGTCTTTGGGGTTCCTTCTGCCTTCGTGTCTCTGGGCCTCTCTTGGTGTTCTGTTCCTTTCTTCCTTTCCTTTCTGTTCCTTGCTGTTTCTGTTCCTCCTGGCCCTGGCCTTCACTCTAGGCCTGCCTCGTGGAGCTGGGCCCAGACTGAGCCACAGCTCCCTGTCAGCCCTCTTGGCTGAACTCCTCTTCTCTTCTCCTCCTGACTGAACTCAAGTCTCTTCTCTTTCAGTGCTGGCTGGGCCTCACAGGCTAGGCCCGCCTCCGGAGCAGAGCCCCACAGAGGCCCTGCTCTGTCACTTCCTCTCTCAGACTGAACACTGATCTAAGATGGTGCCCACCTTATATACCTCCCTCTCTGTGTATGAGCCCAGGTGACTTGCAACCAATGGGCTCCTACCTATGCCCAGAGACCCAACCCCTATCTGCTCCTACATCACTGGGTTTTCCTCCCCCCTCCCCACTCCAGCCAGTGACAGATGCTGTCGTGCCTGCACTTCTGTCTAGTTAGAGCACCTTTGAGCTGTCCCTCGGAAATGGGGTGCGTGTGATGCATGCAGCTTACTGAGTCTTGGTCCACACTCCATCCTTACCCGGGAGTGGAAAATCACACCTCTGGTTTGAGGTGCAATACCCCTGTAGCGGCCGAACCCTCGGGGCGCTACATTTGGGTGTTCGAAGCTCGGGCCGAGCTCACCGTGATACTTGGGTGCTCGACCCGAGCAATGAGCCCAATGTTAGTCTATGGGAGACCCGAGCATTTTTGCGGCGGCACCCCCGGCAGTCTGTAGAAAGCCTAAAAAGTGCCCAAAACGATAGTAACAGTGCAAAAATGACATGGGAACAGCATGGGGATAGCCCCAGAAAGCATTTCTGACCCCCAGGTCACTGCTGTAAACAATGTGGTCAGAGATATTAAGCCACTTTTACGGGCTCACAATAAAACGTTCAAAAACGAAACTGAAACTATTTTCCGGTGAAATATGTAAGAAACATCCTTTCCAGGGTAAAGACTTGTGTATAAGGTAAAATAAATAACCAAAAACAAAAATATTCCTCCACACCTTGGGTTATGTTCACAAGTATCATTTTTGATGCGTTTTTGCACTTTTGTATTGCTTTCAACCGTGACAAATGCATTCACCGGGAAATGTCATTTTAACATTTTACAACCTTATCTGGTCATGTGCTGTGTGACACATGCATACAGTGCTGAAAAGACATGGGAACAGCATGGGGAAGACCCCTGGAAGCATCTCTGACACCCAGGTCACTGCCTAAAAGTGTGCCTATCAGAAGTGATCTTTGTCGCATCAGAAGATGCAGACTTGCATCTATCCCTGTGCTAGTCCTTGTCCCAGGGCAGTGTTCAATTGTACCTCCCCCATTCCTTGCAATGCAAGCGCAAATATGCAGCCAACCACCCACCCACCTGCAGGCTGCAATACTATACTGCTAGCTTGCACTTGAAATGGGGCCTTTTAGTTTGGAGGAGGCCAAAGCTGGCCACTACCTCATGGCTGCTTCAGCAGCGAGGTCTCCATACTCAGTTCCCATCCGCCACTATTTGTCCCGGTAACCTTCCCCACACTTTTCTTAACCTGGCCTACTTTAGGGCAGCATTGGACGAGCCCACCAGACAACCAGACTCCTCCGGTGGGCCCTGGCTTCTCCATCAGGGGAGTTGAGAGTGCCTAGGTGAGGAGCATGATGATGATGAGATGATGATAGAAGTTAGCATCTGCTTTGTTTTCTTGGAATGCAAGCGTACGTGTGCAGCCTGCCACCCACCCACCCCCAGGCTGCAATACCATACTGCTAGCTTGCTTGCACTTGAAATGAGGCCTTTTAGGCTTGTGGAGGCAGACGCCGGCCACCATGTCTTGGCTGCGTCGGCGGCCTGGTATCCATACTCAGTCCCCAACCGCCCGGCGGCCGGGTATCCACACTCGGTCCCCAGCCGCGAGGGGGCGGCCGGGTGTCCATACTCAGTCTCCAGCCACCCCTATTTGTCCCAGTGCGCCTTATACACAAGCACACATACCAAAACATTACCTGTGCCCTCCCCAGTGCATTTAGTTGGAAGGATCGCCTATTCCGCTGTAGTGTGTGCACGCCAACCCCCTGTTCAAGGCACATGCGAAGATGCCTTCCGCCCAGAACCTGTCATTGCAGACTTGCAACTATCCACCGTTCAAGTCCTTGTCCAAGGGCAGTGTTCAATTGTACCTCCCCCATTCCTTGCAATGCAAGCGCAAGTATGCAGCCTGCCACCCACCCACCCCCAGGCTGAAATACCATATTGCTTGCTTGCTTGCACTTGAAATTGGGTCTTTTAGGCATGTGGAGGTGGAATATGCCCACCACGTCATGGCTGTGTCGGCGGCATGGTATCCATACTCAGTCCCCAGCCACCCGGTGGCCGGGTCCCCACACACGGTCCCCAGCCACCTAGGGGTGTCCGGGTGTCCATAAATGGTCCCCAGCCACCCCTATTTGTCCCGGTGCGCCTTATACACAAGCGCGCATACCAAAACATTACCTGTGCCCTCCCCAGTGCATTTAGTGGGAAGGACAGCCTAACCACAAACATGTGGACAAGTGAATGTGGCCAGGGATGGTCCATCTCACTGACGCCTTCACACTGGGTTAACATTGTGAAAGCCGGGACACAGTTGGACACTGGGATGCAACACGTCCTCCAGACATAGAGGATTGCGGGTCCTGGGTCAATCAGGCTTCAACACAAAGTTCAGAAGGTAGACAGCAGCAGTGGTCGGCCTCCTACACAACGAGTAAATTATTCATGATCATGAGGCCATACATCTCCTTAGCTTTCTCTTCCTTGGAATGCAAGTGCATGTATGTAGTAGAGGCTAGGCCTGAGGTGGTCAGCGTTTTGGCGCATATCCTACCTCCTCTGAGGATTTCTGGATGTTTTCCTGCTACTATCCCAGTTCTATGACTCTCTTTAAAACAAAGCTTCAGGTGTTGAATGATGGATGAGGTGGTAGCAAAGGAGAAAGAGCAGGAGGAACAGGGACCATTCACATCAATATCAGGCCAGTCAACCACACATGTCTTGTAGGATATGTTTCTGTACCAAAAGGAGAGGTTCGGCTACACAGTTATAGGGCATGCAGTGAGTGCAATGCCTACCAAAAATTTTGAGGCACTCCAATGCCCCTTGGAAGTGACATGGAGGTCAGAGGGCCTTAACTAAACCATTTTTACCTTTTATAGCAACTGGATCTCCTGTACACTGTTGGCCTTAGCAGTGAATGGAAGGCTTTCCAAAAATTATGAGGAACTGCAATGCCCCTTTAACCAGACATGGATTACAGCGTACTAAAAACCTTCTACCCATTATTGGGGAGTGGGTCTCCCTTAGTGTTCGCCTATGCATTGAAAAACAAAAGCTGACTAAAATTAGGAGGAAATGCAATGCCCGTTGGAAGAGTCGTGGAGGTTAGAGGTAATTAAAAACAACATTTCAATGCCCCTTGGAAGAGCTGTGGAGTTCAGAGTGGTTTAACAAGACGGTTTTAATGCCCCTTGGAAGAGACGTGGAGGTCACAGTAGCTTAACAAGATAGTTTTAATGCCCCTTGGAAGATTGGTGGAGGTTACAGTGGAATAAAAAGGCAATATCAATGCCCCGTGGAAGAGACGTGGAGGTCACAGTAGCTTAACAAGATGGTTTTAATGCCCCTTGGAAGAGTGGTGGAGGTCGCAGTGGAATAAAAAGACAATATCAATGCCCCTTGGAAGAGATGTGGAGGTCCCAGTGGAATAAAAAGACAATATCAATTACCCTTGGAAGAGACGCGGAGGTCACAGTAGCTTAACAAGATGATTTTAATGCCCCTTACAAGAGCCATGCAGTACAGCATATTAAAAACATTATTTCCATAATTGGGGAGTGGGTCTCCCATAGTCTTTTCCTATGCCTTCCAAGCAAAAGCTGCCAAAATTAGGATGGAGGAACTTGCAATACTGGCAACACGGACCATGGTCACCCTGGTGGTATAGTGGTGGTGGAGGCTGAGGATAAGGAGAAGAGCAAAAAACAGCCGAAATGAGGAAGCGTATACCCATGTGTGGGTGTGAAGTGGTGCATGGGAATACACCTCCCGAAGCAACACAGTGGATTTGACTTTATGTTACTCTGCTGTCATTTGGTGGTGATGAGAAGTCTGGCCCAATCCAGCCCTTGCTCATTTTGATAACGGTAGGCTTATCAGCATTGTCAGTTGACAGACGAGTGCGCTTATCAGTTATAATTCCCCCAGTGGCACTAAAAACACGCTCCGATAACACGCTAGCGGCAGGGCATGCCAGGACCTCCAAGGCATACAGAGCGAGTTCATTCCAACTGTCCAGCTTGGATAACCAATAATTAAAAGGCACAGAGGAATCACGGAGGACGCTGGTACGGTCGGCAAGGTACTCCCTCGCCATCTTTTGAAACTTTCCACTCCTTGTGAGAGAACACCGCGCCTCAGGGCCTGTAAGCTGGGCGGGTCTCAGAAAACTGTCCCAGAACGTTGACAGTGATAACCTGCCTCTGCTGGATTGGAGTTGCATCTCTCTCGCCTGTATGCCTTGGCTGGGCAACGAACTGTGACCTCTGCCGCTAGCGTGTTCAGATGGGAATTTTTTTAACAGTTCTGCAGCAAGGGCCTTCTGGTACTGCCCCATTTTTCTAGACCTCTCCACCTCAGGAATAAGAGAGTGAAAGTTCTCCTTGTAGTGGGGGTCTAGAAGTGTCACCAACCAGTAATTACTGTCACCCAACATTTTGACAACGCGAGGGTCACGGTTAAGGCAGCGTAACATAAAGTCAGCCATGCGTCCCAGACTGGTAACGGGCAAGACTTCCGTGTCCTCACCAAGATGACGACTGATCATGCTCTCCTCCTCCTCCTTCTCCTCCCCTTTGTCCTCAGGCCACCCATGCTGAACCGACGGTATGACTGTTGTACAGGTACTACCGTCTGCAGCGCATGATACCAGCCCCTGTTCTTCCTCCTCCTCCTTCTCTCCCTCATTGTCCCCCATTGCACGTTGGGATGGGATGAGATGAGGCTGGGCTGTGTGTAATCGCCCGCTATGGCTTCTTGATCCATCTCATCATACTCTGGCTGCAATGCCTCCTCTTTAATTCTCTGCAGAGAGCGTTGCAAAAGACAGACAAGTGGGATGCTGACGCTAATGATGGCATCATCGCCACTCTCCATCTTGGTGGACTCCTCAAAGTTTGTCAGGATGGTACATATGTCAGATATCCAGGTGCACTCCTGAGTTCTTATATGTGGAGTATGACTTGAATATCGACGGCCTTGTTGCAGTTGGTACTCCACAACTGCTCTCTTTCTGCTCAGAAATCTTTTGCAACATGTGGAGGGTAGAGTTCCAACGTGTGGGGACATCACACACCAGTCTGTGTTCCGGAAGCTGCAAATGCTGCTGCAACACAGCAAGGGTGGCGGAAGCTGTAGCCAACTTGCGAAAATGAGCTGACAGGCGGCGAACTTTGACGAGCAGATCTGGCAACTCGGGGTACGATTTAAGAAACCGCTGAACCACGAGGTTAAGTACATGAGCCAGGCATGGTACGTGTGTGATCTTGCCTCACCTCAGAGCCACCACCAGGTTACGGCCATTGTCACACACGACCATGCCTGGATGTAGGTTCAGCGGTCTCAGACACAGATCTGCCTGCTCTTTCACAGCTGTCCACAGATCACAAGCAGTGTGAGGTTTATCACCTAAGCTTATGAGTTTTAGCTCAGCCTGTTGCCGCTTGGCTGAGGCAGTACTGCAGTGCTTCCAGCTTGTAACTGATGTGGTGATATCTGAGTTGGAGGCTGAACATGAGGAGGAGGAGGAGGATGATGATGCGCAGGAGCTGTACACTGTGGGGGCAACTCTGACTGACATAGGGCCCAGAATCCTCGGTGTGGGGAGGATGTGTTGCGTCCCAAGGTCCGACTGGGTCCCAGCTTCCACTATGTTTACCCCACAAGCACTAGTCCACGTGTCAGTTGCCAGGAGGACTCTCCCAGTAACTGTGTTGTTGAGGGCACAGCAGATGTTTTGGGACACGGGCAAAATAGTATCGGCTGGGGACCGAGTACCGAGGGACGGCCACCGCCATAAGGTTGCGGAAGGATTCCGTTTCCACCAGCCTAAAAGGCAGCATTTCCAACGCAGGCAGTCGTGAAATGTGCAAATTTAGGACTGTGGCCTGTCGGGCGTTGGCTGCGAATTTGTGCTTTCGTTCAAAGGTCTGGGATATGGACAATTGAACACTGCAATGGGACGTGGACGTGGACGTTGATGCTGTTTCTTAAGAATCTGCATAACAAGTGAAGACTGAGAGGAGAGGGCATCTTTAAATGCAGTATGGACAGAGGATTACCTTGCACACACAACAGGGGGTTCTTTTACATGCACAACAGCGGAAGAAGCAGTGGAGACACCCGCTGACACTGGTCGTGGACCCTGGGTTCGCCCCACAAAGTCGGGTGCTTTGCTGACATGTGCCTGATCATGCTGGTGGTGGTCAGGCTGGTAGTTTTGTCACCCCTGCTGATGCTGGCCTGGCAGGTGGTACAAATGGCCTTTTTGGGGTTATCAGCAGAGTCTTTAAAAAAATTCCAGACTCTAATAGACCTACCAGTTGTACTGGCAACATCC
The DNA here is from genome assembly GCF_046119375.1 of Phyllobates terribilis. NCBI lineage: Eukaryota > Metazoa > Chordata > Amphibia > Anura > Dendrobatidae > Phyllobates > Phyllobates terribilis. Next base: position 342,360,389 of record NW_027362769.1, on the reverse strand, counting down.
CTCGTGTTGGTGATACGGGGAACAGTTGCCCGCCTTCTGTCTGCAGCCACCACACTGCTTCTTCCTGCCTGTTGGGGTACTCTGCCTCCCTCCCCCTGTGTGCTGCTGGCCTCACGCTGCATGTCCTCCTGCCACGTTGGGTCAGTTACTAGATTATCAACCACCTCCTCATCTTCCACTTCCGCACCACGGTCCTCCTCCTCACTTCGTGGCAATTGTGTCTCGTCATCATCCACCTCTGGCGACAAATTGCCAGCATCACCTTCCTGTGGCCGTGGCTGTTCAAATTTTTTGCCATCGCTACATGGGATCTCCTCTTCCACCACTTCAAGTGGAGCAGGCGAGGGCCCTCAATATGGAAATGGACCAGTGAACAGCTCTTCAGAGTGTCCAACTGTGGGATCAGTTGCTGTCTGACGACACTCGGCATTGTGGGAGGAAGGAGCATCAGCGTGAGGAGGAGTATGCGGTTGAGACTCATGGCTACTAAGACTTGACCATGTGGAAGACAGACCGGAGGTGGTGGTGCCCAGGTGACTGGAAGTATTATCTGCTATCCAATTAATAACCTGTTCACACTGATCAGTTTGCAATAGTGGTGTTGTGTGCTTCCCTAGTAATTCGGTCAAGAAGTGGGAGCGAGAAGATGTGGCTGTTGGTTGTGGCACATTTTCACCTTGGCCACGGCCCCGTCCTCTGCACGCACCATTACCAGAATGTCCAGTTCCACGTCCCTTGCCACGCGTCTTGCCCATTGTAAATGAAGTAAAATTGCTTACATTCGCACTTTAAAAGGCAAAAAGGTGGATAACACCCAGATTTGAACCATGGAAGAGGAAAACCACAGTTCTATTTCTCTGGCCTACACCAGAATATTTTATACAGATATATTTGCGTCTGAACAGTCAGCGAGACACTCAAACTGTTTTTTTTTTATGGAAAAAAGTCAAGAGGTAGATAACACCCAGATTTGAACCGTGGAAGAGGAAAACGACAGTTCTAGTTCTCTGGCCTATACCAGAATCTTTTAAACAGATATATTTGTGTCTGAACAGTCAGCGAGACACTCAAACTGTATTTTTTTATGGAAAAAAGGTGGATAACACCCAGTTTTGAACAGTGGAAAAGGAAAACCACAGTTCTAATTTCCTGGCGTATACCAGACTTTTTAAAATAGATATATTTGTGTCTGAACAGTCAGCGAGACACTCAAACTCTTTTTCTTTATGTAAAAAAGGCAAAAAGGTGGATTACACCCAGATTTGAACCGTGGAAGAGGAAAACCACAGTTCTATTTCTCTGGCCTACACCAGAATCTTTTAAACAGATATACACTGTGTTCCAAATTATTATGCAAATATTATTTTCTCAGATTTTCCCAAATTACCTATATGAATTGCAGTCATTGTAATTTTCCAATCAAATAACTATTAGAGTACAATTGAAAGGTTTTTTTACAAACTGCCTATTATAACAGTATATTTTTAAAAAAATAAAACACTCAAACTGCACTCAAAATGCATGTTCCAAATTATTATGCACAGCAGAGTTTTCAAACTTTTCATTTTAATAAAGAACCAAAAAATGGTCATTTTTGAAATTATAAGCATTAGCAGGTTATTACAAACTGAAATCAAACAGTTTTCAACTCAAAACTTTATTCTAGGTGATGTTACATTTGCACATAGGACCGCTTGTTCGAAAGGAGCTTCTGAACTCTCTCTTCCATTTAATTTGTCAGGTTTTGGATGGTTTCTGCTTCAATTGTTTTGCATGAGGACAGAATACCCTCCCAGAGCTGTTGCTTAGATGTGAACTGCCTCCCGCCATCATAGACACTCCTTTTGATGATGCCCCAGAGGTTCTCAATGGGGTTGAGGTCAGGGGAGCATGGGTGCCACACCATAAGTTTGTCCCAAGTTTGTACAAAAACCTTTCAATTGTACTCTAATAGTTATTTGACTGGAAAATTACAATGACTGCAATTCATATAGGTAATTTGGGAAAATCTGAGAAAGTATTATTTGCATAATAATTTGGAACACAGTGTATTTGTGTCTGAACAGTCAGCGAGACACTCAAACTTTCATTTTATGTAAAAATGGCAAAAAGGTGGATAACACACAGGTTTTAACCGTGGAAGAGGAAAACCACAGTTCTAATTTCCTGGCGTATATCAGACTTTTTTAAATAGATATATTTGTGTCTGAACAGTCAGCGAGACACTCAAACTGTTTTTTTTTTATGTAAAAAAGGCAAAAAGGTGGATTACACCCAGATTTGAACCGTGGAAGAGGAAAACCACAGTTCTATTTCTCTGGCCTACACCAGAATCTTTTAAACAGATATATTTGTGTCTGAACAGTCAGCGAGACACTCAAACTTTTTTTTTATGGAAAAAAGGCAAAAAGGTGGATTACACCCAGATTTGAACTGTGGAAGAGGAAAACCACAGTTGTAATTTCCTAGCATATACCAGACTTTTTTAAATAGATATACTTGTGTCCGAACAGTCATCGAGACACTCAAACTGTTTTTTTTTATGGAAAAAAGGCAAAAAGATGGATAACACCCAGATTTGAACCGTGGAAGAGGAAAACCACAGTTATAATTTCCTGGCATATACCAGACTTTTTAAATAGATTTATTTGTGTCTGAAAAGTCAGCGAGAAACTCAAACTGTTTTTTTAATGGAAAAAATGCAAAAAAGTGGATAATACAGAGATTTGAACCGTGGAACTGCAAAACCACAGTTCTAGTTATCTGGCCAAAAACAGACTCTTTTAAACAGATATATTTGTGTCTGAACACTCACAGACACACTCAATTTTTTTTTAGGGCGGGGGGAATACCAAAAGGTTAATAAGACGGGTATTTGTACAGACAAACTGAGGGAAAAAAAAAAAAAAGAGGATTTAGATGAAAAAAAAGGATTTTTCCTGGCCCCTGAGACCTGGGGCTAAGTCTAGCAATTTGAGCAGCAGCAGCACACAGGACTGTAATGCAGTGTTTGTTGGTATAACCACTGCGTCTCCTATACAGCTTGCCTGCCTGCCTGATATCTGCGATGGATATTAGTCCTCAGAAGGACTGTTTGTTTGATTTTGCAGGCTTTAGAGACCCTACACTACCTATTTCGCAGTATAAATTTCTGCCTAGCTCAGCAGCACTCTCCCTACACTGTCTGATCCGGAGCAACTGTGTCCAAGATGGCGGCGCCCAGTTTTAAATACTCGAGGTGACGCTGTGCGGCCAGCCAATCACTGTAATGCCCACAACCAACATGGCTGCGGCATTACAGTGACTGGCTGGAAATCCCTGCATGTTCATTGGCTCTGTAAAGAGCGCCAAACATGCTGGGCGGAGACCCGAGCTCCAGCCCGAGTAACCCGAAAATGCTCGGTGCTCGCCTAGTATCCCGAGTAGTGAGATGCTCAGGTGAGTACCGAGCAATATCAAGCATGCTTGCTCAACACTAATCACCATATCTAGATCTCTTACAAGGGGCATTGGAGTTCTTCGAAATTTGAGGCAGCCTTTGCATTCACTGAATAGGGAAACAGTATGGGAGACCCACTTCCTAAAAATAGGAACATTGTTTTCAGGAGGCCTTCCGACCTCTACATCTCTTGCCAGAGGCATTGGAGTTCCTGCACATTTTTGGCAGCCGTTGCATTCACTCCATAGGCAAACAGCATGGGAGACCCACTTCCTAATAAAGGGAACATTGTTTTTAGGAGGCCCTGAAACCTCTAAGTCTCTTGCAAGGGGCATTGGAGTTCCCCCAAATTTTTGGCAACAGATGCATTCACTGCATGAGCAAACAGTATGGTAGACCCACTTCCTAATAATGGGAACTTTTTTTCAGGAGGCCCTCCGACCTCTACATCTTTTGCAAGGGGCATTGAACTGCCTTCAAATTTTTGGCAGCCATTGCATTCACTGCATAGGCAAACAGTATGGGAGACTCACTTCCTAATAATGGGAATATTGTTTTTAGGAGGCCCTCTGACCTCTACGTCTCTTGCAAGGGGCATTGGAGTGCCTCCAAATTTTTAGCAGCCGTTGCATTCACTGCATAGGCAACAGTATGGGAGACCCAATTTCTAATAATGGTAACCTTGTTTTCAGGAGGCCCTCCAACCTCTACGTCTCTTGCAAAGGGCATTGGAGTGCCTCTAAATTTTTGGCAGCCGTTTCATTCACTGCATAGGCAAACAGTATGGGAGACTCACTTCCTATTAATGGGAACATTGTTTTCAGGAGGCCCTCCGACCTCTACTTCTCTTGCATGGGGAATTGGAGTTCCTCCAAATTTGTGGCAGTCATTGTAAGCACTGCATGGGCAAATAGTATGGGAGACCCACTTCCTAATAATGGGAACATTGTTTTCAGGAGGCCCTCCAACCTATACGTCTCTTGCAAGGGGCATTGGAGTGCCTCCAAATTTTTGGAAGCCATTTTATTCACTGCATAGACAAACAGTTGGGAGACTCACTTCCTAATAATGGTAACATTGTTTTCAGGAGGCCCTCCGACCTCTACGTCTCTTGCAACGGACACTGCAGTTCCTCCACATTTTTGTCAGCTGTTGCATTCACTGCATAGGCAAACAGTATGGGAGACCCACTTCCTGTTAATGGGAAAATTGTTTTCAGGAGGCCATTCGACCTCTTCGTTTCTTTCAAGGGGAATTGGAGTTCCTCCAAATTTTTGGCAGCCATTGCATTCACTGTATAGGCAAACAGTATGGGAGACCCACTTACTAATAATGGGAACATTGTTTTCAGGAGGAACTCCGACCTCTATGTCTCTTGCAAGGGGCATTGGTGTTCCTCCAAATTTTTCCCAGCCGTTGCATTCACTGTATAGGCAAGACTCCATTCACTGTATGGGAGACTCCATTCCTAATAATAGGAACATTGTTTTCAGGACTTAAAAAAGATAATTAGCTCATATCAACTGATACTCACAGGAATACCTGGCTCACGGATTAGTGTCCAGCATACACTTGCAAAGATATATAAGGAAGGTAAAATCCGGTGCCACATGCGATAAAACCTTTTATTCCAAAAATAAAAATCACAACATGTCCCTAGGAGTCAACTCCGTTTTTGGATGTCGTATTAACTGGTTGTGTGAGTACAGGGAAAATTACCTCTAAACTTTACCGCAAGCCCCTCAGCGGTAATTCTCTCTTGAGAGCTGAAAGTAGTCACCCAAAACATGTTATAAAAAATTTACCAATGGGTGAGTTCATTAGAGCTTGACACAATTGTAGTGAACAAGAGGGTTTTGAGGAGGAAACTAAAACCATGTCAGCGAGACTAAAATCTAGGGGATATGAAAAATGGATGATCGATAGGGCTGTATCTATAGCTACATCTAAAGATAGAGAGGGTTTGTTCACACAATCAGAAAAACATAGTTCCAATAAGGCGAAATCTTCATTAACTTTCTCTAAGCCATATAGTGATCATTTTTACAACATTAAAAAAAATTTTCTCAAGAATTTACCCATATTATATCAGGATGACAAATTGTCTAATATATTGGAAGCCGGTTGTAGGGTGGTTTCAAGGAAAGGTCAGGATCAACGCAATATGTTGTCACCCAGCGTATTTTTGGATAATAAAGCACAAAGTCCCACCTGGCTGAAATATGTCGGTATGTATAAGTGTGGTGAAAATAGATGCTGTATGTGCAAGTATGTCGCTATGGGTTCAAGCTTTTCTGATTTACATACGGGTAGAAAATATGACATAGAGTCTTATGTAAATTGCAACACCTCCCATGTTGTCTATATGGCAACTTGTGTCAGCTGTTCAAAATATTATATAGGCTGTACTACCAGAGCCCTTAAAGCAAGAATATCAGAACATATTACAGGAGCAAATCCTGCTTCAAAATCCATCAGGTTATCAGGTCTTTCCAAACATTTCAGGGAGGTACATGCGGGCAATATAAACACATTAAATAATAGAGGAATAGAGAGAGTACCACGTCCCCATCGTGGCGGTAATTGGGAAAAAATGCTCCATAACAAAGAAAAATTATGGATATTGAAATTAAATGCACGGATACCGCAAGGTATGAATTATAGATCAGATCTAATGTTTTTCTATTAAATTATACATATATGCTTGCATTTATAATATTATATGCATGTTCTGTTTCTGTGCATTTATATGGCAAATCTATTACATTTATAATTTTTATTTTTTTTTCCCTAAGTTTATATCTGAATATTCTATGTGAATTTGTTGCACGCAAATCTTGTCTAATTAGGAGTTAATACCCTAATTTGTATACTAATCTATCACACATGTTTAGAGGTGGTCACAGTTTTTATTATAAACTAGATGGTGGCCCGATTCGAACGCATCGGGTATTCTAGAATAGGTATGCGGCCGACGGGGCGCAATTAGCAGAGCGGCGCTTAAATTTGGCGCCCAAATCGCTGATTGGTCGCGTTACGCAACCGCGACCAATCAGCAAAGCGGTGTTTAAATTTGGCGGCAATATCGGTGATTGGTCGCGGGCGGCGTCCGCGACCAATCTGCGAACAGTGTTAGTGAGGACTGGAGAGCGTGTTTAAATTTGGCACCAAAATCGCTGATTAGTCGCGACCAATCAGCAGAGCGGTGTTTAAATTTGGCGCCAATACTGCTGATTGGTCGCGGCCGCCGACCGCGACCAATCAGCAGAGCGATACAGAGCGGGGTTTAAATTTGGCACCAAAATCGCTGATTGGTCGCCGACCGTGACCGATCAGCAGAGCGGTGTTTAAATTTGGCGCCAAAATCGCTGATTGGTCGAGGCCGCCGGCCGTGACCAATCAGCAAACCGTGTTAGTGAGGAATGGAGAGCGTGTTTAAATTTGGCACCAAAATCGCTGATTAGTCGCGACCGCGACCAATCAGCAAAGAGGTGTTTAAATTTGGCTACAATACTGCTGATTGGTCGCGGCCGACGACCGTGATCAATCAGCAGAGCAATGCAGAGCGGGGTTTCAATTTGGCGCCAAAATCGCTGATTAGTCGCGGCTGACAGCCGCGACCAATCAGCAGAGCGTTGTTTAAATTTTGCGCCAATACTGCTGATTGGTCGCGGCCGCCGACCGCGACCAATCAGCAGAGCGATACAGAGCGGGGTTTAAATTTGGCACCAAAATCGCTGATTGGTCGCCGACCGTGACCGATCAGCAGAGCGGTGTTTAAATTTGGCGCCAAAATCGCTGATTGGTCGAGGCCGCCGGCCGCGACCAATCAGCAAACCGTGTTAGTGAGGAATGGAGAGCGTGTTTAAATTTGGCACCAAAATCGCTGATTAGTCGCGACCGCGACCAATCAGCAAAGAGGTGTTTAAATTTGGCTACAATACTGCTGATTGGTCGCGGCCGACGACCGTGACCAATCAGCAGAGCAATGCAGAGCGGGGTTTCAATTTGGCGCCAAAATCGCTGATTAGTCGCGGCTAACAGCCGCGACCAATCAGCAGAGCGTTGTTTAAATTTTGCGCCAATACTGCTGATTGATCTCGGCCAGCGACCGCGATCAATCAGCAGAGCGTTGTTTAAATTTGGCGCCAATCTCGCCGATTGGACGCGGCTGGCGTCCGCGACCAATTAGCACAGCAGTGTTTAAATGTGGCGGCAAGATCGGTGATTGGTCGCGGCCGCTATTTAAATGTGGCGCCCAAATCGGTGATTGGTCGCGGGCAGCGGCCGCGACCAATCAGCAGAGCGGTGTTTAACTTTAGCGCCAAGATCACTGATTGGTCGCGTGCGGAGAGCGCGACCAATCAGCGAATCGTATTGGTGAGGAGCAGGGAGCGGAATCGTATTAGTGAGGACCGAGGAGCGCCGCTGCCTGTGCGGCTACTTCCGCTGCGAGAACCCGGGACATGAGCGACTGCTCGCAGCAGAAGTATCCCGACTAGAGATGAGCGTTGTTCTACTCGAACTGTTCGCCAATCTCAAATTCGAGCTGTTTTGGGCGGTGTTCGAGCCGTTCGGCGAACACGAACAATTTGAGAAAAATTCGGCTGTTCGAGGTTATGTTCGATAACTGTTCGTGCACCAAAATCATAACTGGATTTTTTCTCAGTAATGATGAAAATTAATGTTAATACGCAGTTTGAGTGTACAGCGGGGTGGGGGGAGGGGCAGGGGATGGATCTCTGCAGGAACAATGAAGATCTCCATTTTTTTTTCTCTTTCCCGCATTTACAGTGGGGAGGTGCAATCTGTCAGCCTATCAGCAGCGCACACACGGAGCGAAGTGCTTTTTTTCACACAAGCAAGGGCATGTGTCATTGGCAGTGTATGTCACATGTCCTTGCCCTATAAGACCAAGCAATTTTCCCCGTCGCCACCATTTTCTCACTGCTGCAGCTGCGTGTTAGACGGCACCGCTGTTGCTGTGTGCGCTATACCTTGTTAATTTCAAGCCAATTTTCGCACAAATATACAGATAGCTTGGGAGTAGGGAATAGTTGTGATTGCAGTCCTTTTAAGGACTAGGTTACAGCATTTCCTACGACTTTTATCAGGCAGGTCTGTGCTCTTAAATAGATAGGTTGTGGGAGTAAAGACTAATTGTAATTGGAGTCCTTTTCAGGACTAGGTTACATCAGTTCCTATCAGTTTTTGCCAGGCAGGTCTGTGCCAGTGCTGTGCAAGTTTTTTTCACAGCATTTGGCTGAATCTAGCAAAGCTAATCCTTTTTGGCCTATTGCAGAGTGTGTTAGTCAGTGGAGTAGCCTATCTGTGTTGCAAGATATACCACCTGTGTATAGAATACCAATTTTTTTACTGCACCTAGTGAAGTAAAATCTTTTGGGCATAGCATCATTCTATTAGTCCATCTATACTGACCTCCATCAGGTTGCAAACTGAATCTAATTTTTTTCTGCATCTAGCTCTGAAAAAATATTTGGCCTTCTAGCAGTGTGTCGGACTTTCTCTATTAGTCCATCTATACTGACCTCCATCAGGTTGCAAATTCAAAATAATTTTTATCTGCATCTACAGTACCTCTGAAAAAATATTTGGGCTTCTAGCTGTGTGTGGGACTTGTTGTATTAGTCCATCTATACTGACCTCCATCAGGTTGCAAACTGAATATATTTTTTTCTGCATCTACCTCTGAAAAAATATTGGGCTTCTAGCTGTGTGTGGGACTTGTTGTATTAGTCCATCTATACTGACCTCCATCAGGTTGCAAACTGAATATATTTTTTTCTGCATCTACCTCTGAAAAAATATTGGGCTTCTAGCTGTGTGTGGGACTTGTTGTATTAGTCCATCTATACTGACCTCCATCAGGTTGCAAACTGAATATAATTTTTTTCTGCATCTAGCTCTGAAAAAATATTGGGCTTCTAGCTGTGTGTGGGTCTTGTTCTATTAATCCATCTATACAGACCTCCATCAGGTTGCAAACTGAATATAATTTTTTTCTGCATCTAGCTCTGAAAAAATATTTGGCCTTCTAGCAGTGTGTCGGACTTTCTCTATTAGTCCATCTATACTGACCTCCATCAGGTTGCAAATTCAAAATAATTTTTATCTGCATCTACAGTACCTCTGAAAAAATATTTGGGCTTCTAGCTGTGTGTGGGACTTGTTGTATTAGTCCATCTATACTGACCTCCATCAGGTTGCAAACTGAATATATTTTTTTCTGCATCTACCTCTGAAAAAATATTGGGCTTCTAGCTGTGTGTGGGACTTGTTGTATTAGTCCATCTATACTGACCTCCATCAGGTTGCAAACTGAATATAATTTTTTTCTGCATCTAGCTCTGAAAAAATATTTGGCCTTCTAGTAGTGTGTCGGACTTTCTCTATTAGTCCATCTATACTGACCTCCATCAGGTTGCAAATTAAAAATAATTTTTATCTGCATCTACAGTACCTCTGAAAAAATATTTGGCCTTCTAGCAGTGTGTCGGACTTTCTCTATTAGTCCATCTATACTGACCTCCATCAGGTTGCAAATTCAAAATAATTTTTATCTGCATCTACAGTACCTCTGAAAAAATATTTGGGCTTCTAGCTGTGTGTGGGACTTGTTGTATTAGTCCATCTATACTGACCTCCATCAGGTTGCAAACTGAATATATTTTTTTCTGCATTGACCTCTGAAAAAATATTGGGCTTCTAGCTGTGTGTGGGTCTTGTTCTATTAATCCATCTATACAGACCTCCATCAGGTTGCAAACTGAATATAATTTTTTTCTGCATCTAGCTCTGAAAAAATATTTGGCCTTCTAGCAGTGTGTCGGACTTTCTCTATTAGTCCATCTATACTGACCTCCATCAGGTTGCAAATTCAAAATAATTTTTATCTGCATCTACAGTACCTCTGAAAAAATATTTGGGCTTCTAGCTGTGTGTGGGACTTGTTGTATTAGTCCATCTATACTGACCTCCATCAGGTTGCAAACTGAATATATTTTTTTCTGCATCTACCTCTGAAAAAATATTGGGCTTCTAGCTGTGTGTGGGACTTGTTGTATTACTCCATCTATACTGACCTCCATCAGGTTGCAAACTGAATATATTTTTTTCTGCATCTACCTCTGAAAAAATATTGGGCTTCTAGCTGTGTGTGGGACTTGTTGTATTAGTCCATCTATACTGACCTCCATCAGGTTGCAAACTGAATATAATTTTTTTCTGCATCTAGCTCTGAAAAAATATTTGGCCTTCTAGCAGTGTGTCGGACTTTCTCTATTAGTCCATCTATACTGACCTCCATCAGGTTGCAAATTCAAAATAATTTTTATCTGCATCTACAGTACCTCTGAAAAAATATTTGGGCTTCTAGCTGTGTGTGGGACTTGTTGTATTAGTCCATCTATACTGACCTCCATCAGGTTGCAAACTGAATATATTTTTTTCTGCATCTACCTCTGAAAAAATATTGGGCTTCTAGCTGTGTGTGGGACTTGTTGTATTAGTCCATCTATACTGACCTCCATCAGGTTGCAAACTGAATATAATTTTTTTCTGCATCTAGCTCTGAAAAAATATTTGGCCTTCTAGTAGTGTGTCGGACTTTCTCTATTAGTCCATCTATACTGACCTCCATCAGGTTGCAAATTCAAAATAATTTTTATCTGCATCTACAGTACCTCTGAAAAAATATTTGGGCTTCTAGCTGTGTGTGGGACTTGTTGTATTAGTCCATCTATACTGACCTCCATCAGGTTGCAAACTGAATATATTTTTTTCTGCATCTACCTCTGAAAAAATATTGGGCTTCTAGCTGTGTGTGGGTCTTGTTCTATTAATCCATCTATACAGACCTCCATCAGGTTGCAAACTGAATATAATTTTTTTCTGCATCTAGCTCTGAAAAAATATTTGGCCTTCTAGCAGTGTGTCGGACTTTCTCTATTAGTCCATCTATACTGACCTCCATCAGGTTGCAAATTCAAAATAATTTTTATCTGCATCTACAGTACCTCTGAAAAAATATTTGGGCTTCTAGCTGTGTGTGGGACTTGTTGTATTAGTCCATCTATACTGACCTCCATCAGGTTGCAAACTGAATATATTTTTTTCTGCATCTACCTCTGAAAAAATATTGGGCTTCTAGCTGTGTGTGGGACTTGTTGTATTAGTCCATCTATACTGACCTCCATCAGGTTGCAAACTGAATATATTTTTTTCTGCATCTACCTCTGAAAAAATATTGGGCTTCTAGCTGTGTGTGGGACTTGTTGTATTAGTCCATCTATACTGACCTCCATCAGGTTGCAAACTGAATATAATTTTTTTCTGCATCTAGCTCTGAAAAAATATTTGGCCTTCTAGCAGTGTGTCGGACTTTCTCTATTAGTCCATCTATACTGACCTCCATCAGGTTGCAAATTCAAAATAATTTTTATCTGCATCTACAGTACCTCTGAAAAAATATTTGGGCTTCTAGCTGTGTGTGGGACTTGTTGTATTAGTCCATCTATACTGACCTCCATCAGGTTGCAAACTGAATATATTTTTTTCTGCATCTACCTCTGAAAAAATATTGGGCTTCTAGCTGTGTGTGGGACTTGTTGTATTAGTCCATCTATACTGACCTCCATCAGGTTGCAAACTGAATATATTTTTTTCTGCATCTACCTCTGAAAAAATATTGGGCTTCTAGCTGTGTGTGGGACTTGTTGTATTAGTCCATCTATACTGACCTCCATCAGGTTGCAAACTGAATATATTTTTTTCTGCATCTACCTCTGAAAAAATATTGGGCTTCTAGCTGTGTGTGGGACTTGTTGTATTAGTCCATCTATACTGACCTCCATCAGGTTGCAAACTGAATATATTTTTTTCTGCATCTACCTCTGAAAAAATATTGGGCTTCTAGCTGTGTGTGGGACTTGTTGTATTAGTCCATCTATACTGACCTCCATCAGGTTGCAAATTGAATATAATTTTTTTCTGCATCTAACCCAGCCAATAGTTTTGGCCTAATACCACAGTTTGCCCACTCAGCTCTGCTCGGTTACCATCCATTGTTTTTTTGTGCAAACAACTCCAGAGTTGTGAATTAGTTAACCACCAAAATGAGTGGAAAAAGGCCTGCTGCTGGTGGAAAGGGGAATAGGCGTGTTGGGAAGGGGAAAAAAGGTTGTGTCCGTGGGGTAGGTGTTAAAGCAACAGTAACATCTGCAGAAGAAAGACCATCTTCCAGCCAAACTAAAATGTCTACTTCTTTTAGCGGACAATGTGATAAGATCCCTTTCTTACGGCCACGCCAATCGCTACAAATTCCAGATGAGGCACAAAAACAGCAGGTGCTTCAACGGATATCAAGTGCTCCTTTAAGTGGGCTCTCCTCCACATCAACTTCAACATCACAAATACTCCAGTCCTCAAATGTGTCACCCAAATCGCACTTGCTTCCTCACAGCTCCCAAATCTCCAGCTGCCCGTCTGAGTATGAGGTAGAACAGATGGTTAAGTCTGCAGAGCTGTTTGCTCATACTATAGCCTGGGAATCAGAGGTCGACTCCAGCGCTTCTGTGAATCCAGACGAGGAAATGATCTGCACTGATGCCCAGAATCTTTATGAGTCGGATCCAGGACCAGACGCAGAAGGTTCTGACCATAATGTAGACCCTCATTCCCAAACTGTAACTCCTGTTGGTGGAGACAATGAGGAAGACGATGATAAGACTCAAATACCTGATTGGAGCTGACGCGCCCCTGGGCCTGTGCTGAGTAGCGTTGCGCACGCGGGAGCCTACCCGGAGCCGGATCTGATAGGGGTAGTAGTCTCGTGGCGGTGACCCGGTCCGTGCCCAGGGAGTCAAGCTGAGTGGCGGTATATTAGCAGTAGATGTAGGACGACTACGCCACCCGTTGAATGCAGCTATGGAGCTGCCGCTGCAGGGCAGACCGCTGAGGCCGGTGGAAGGATGGTGCAGCGTGGATGGTATAACCCCCAACGGGAGGGGTATGGCCTCAGGGCAGCCGACGTGGATGATGGGGGTAGTAGGAACCACTCAGAGACGATGCGGTGTAGTTCAGGGTCTTTACTGGTGACAAAGATAGACCCTCCCAGAGTACTGGCTAGCGGTCGGGGCCTGGTCAGTCCTTGAGCAGATGGGATCCCCCTTGGCCAGGCGGAGTTGTAGGCCTCCCCAACTAATTGTACTCTTCTGGCTTCCTTGCTAGAGGCGGGTAAAGGTAGCCCACGTCCCTGAGTGTACCGTGTGGTGCTCACCCGTATGGCCGGTGACTCGGGGCCTTCTAGTGGCTTCCGCTCCACGACGGCGGTGCTGGTCCCACGCGTGTGACCGTGCCTTCGGGTTTCTTGGCCAGAGGACCTGAAATCCCCTGCCGGGCGGTTTCTGCTGCTGGGTCTGGGTTAATCCCCACAGCCTCGGACTCCGGGTCCGGTGGTAACTCTTCAATCAGGGCGAGCTCTTCAGCTGCCAGCCCCTGATTCCTTTTAACACTGCTCCCACAGAGCTCCTGATCTTTCTTTCCTATGCTGCTCCTCTTCTTCTCTCTACTCTTCTCACTAACCCTGCCTCAGCCCCAGCTTTATATAGGGGAAGTTCTTCCCCTCCCAGGACTGGGCAGGAGGTGTGGCATGCATAGGATTCCTGACCAAGAGACCTCCCACCTGCTCTCAGACGTAATATCTCTATTACTGTGGCAACCAGACCCCTGGGGTGTCACATTCCCCCCTAGTAAAATTTAGTACTCCGGGACTAAACATATTTTTGTAACATAACAAATTACAAACAGAAACAACGCAATAAAGAAAAACATTAGGATGGTCACGGCGTGTCCGCAACCGGGTGCAGTTTTTCAAGAAAACAAGGGTGTCCATTTCACCAACACAGGGAGACGTAACCAGCTAGGGGTCTGTCCTGCCCCGAGTCCTTAACAGTCTTTCAGTCCGTCCTGGGTTACGCTCCAACTATATACACAAAGGATTCCCGGTAAATCCACCAAAGACTCCTATAAATAACTAGAAACACATAATTATACACAAGCAACAATAAACAGGTAAACATTAATAAAATAGCTTGAACATTTTAGATCCTCCACCGTATGGGCAGCTGGCCTCTAGTGACCCTAGTGGACCTACGGAGCTGGTTGATTGGTCCTGAGCTACAGGGTATAGGAGCTGTCAAGGGTAAACTGGGCAGCCGTCTACGGACTCTTTGGCTCACTAGGGTTATGGCAGGCTCACTATAAGCAGAGGGTTGATTCTCCTGGTCTGCTTGTGTGGGGTCTTCTGCCTCCTGGACCGGCTGTTCTTCCAGTTCTACCTGTGTCTCCATAGGCACTTGGGATGCTGGTTGGAGGAACGTGAGGACGGGTACCACAACAGCACGATTGACTTGAGTCCAAGACCGAGGGAAGTCTCCGAGCACAGTACTAACCATATCTTCCCTTTCCTCAACGGGTCGAGGGTCCTCTTGTTCCTCTTCAGGGTTCCGTAGCTGTTCAGGACACTTCTTCAGGTGATCCCGGGATACAATGGCTGTGGTTTCCCCTCCGTCTTTACTGATTGTACAGATCTTTGGGTTGTCGTGGCTTGAGGGCAGTACGGTGTACGGGTCCTTCTCCCACTGGTCGTCCAACTTGTGGAGCCGTCTTTTCCTCTTCAAGACCTGCTCTCCAGGCACCAGGGGAACAGCGGGAGCATACTGGTTGTAAGTTTTCTCTTGTCGTTCCCTAGCTTGACAGAGACTTCGCTCCACGCTCTCCTGTACTTTCCGGTACTGCTGCTGCCTCTCTGTGTCCCAGTCTGCTTCTGGTGAAGTGTCCTCGGGTGTCAGGACTCCCATCTCCAGATCAACAGGAAGCTTACCAGGTCTTGCCCTCATTAGGTAAGCCGGGGTACAGTTGGTGGAACCTACAGGGATGTGGTTGTATAGGTCCACCAGGTCGGGCAGCTTTTCAGGCCACAGACTGCGTTCCTCCAGGGGCAATGTTTTCAGGAGATCTATCACCACCTGGTTCATTTTCTCACAAAGTCCATTAGTTTGCGGGTGATAGGGTGTTGTTCTTATCTTCCGGCATCCATACAGGGTGCAGAACTCCTGGAAGACCTCCGCTTCAAAGGCAGGCCCCTGGTCCGTCAGCACCTGCTCCGGGTATCCATGCGGATGGCAGAAGTGCTGCTGGAAGGCTCTAGCTGCTGTTTGAGCCGTTAAGTCCTTGACGGGGACGACAACCAAGAACCGGGAGTAGTGATCCACGATGGTTAACGCGTAGACGTAGCCACTTCTGCTTGGGGTCAGTTTTACATGATCCAAGGCTACCAGTTCCAACGGCTATCTGGTGATGATGGACCGCAGGGGAGTCTTCTGGCTGGCACGGTCCCTCCTTCTTAAGTTGCATGGGCCACAGTCTCTGCACCACCTCTCGATGGTTCCTCTCATGCCTACCCAATGGAACCGCCCGCGCAGCAGGAACTCCAGCTTCTTCCATCCGAAATGCCCAGCTCCGTCGTGGTATGCCTCCATCACCATAGCTGCGTCTCTTCTTGGCACCACGACTTGCCAGATTAGTTCATGCGTCCGGGAGTTAACCATTCTGCGGCACAACTTTCCCTTATAAAGGAACAGTCGACTCTTCTCAGCCCACAGTTGCTTGGCTTCCTCCGGAGCGTCTGGGTCAAGGTGTGCATCTGGCCGAGTCAGCATCTCCTTTACCAGACGGACGGCAGGGTCACTGTCTTGTGTCTCCACCCAGTTGTAATGAGGTAAGGGATTGAACGTAGCGGTTTGCTTACTTCTTACACGGTGGGAATACTGGATAGTCCCATGACGGTGGAACGCGGGGAGTTCAACTTCTTCCAGTTCCTCTGAATCTTCCCCTACGTCCGGTAGGTTCGGCATCCTGGACAGGGCGTCCGCGTTGGTATTGGAGCGTCCTGCCC
This sequence comes from Phyllobates terribilis, assembly GCF_046119375.1. Lineage (NCBI taxonomy): Eukaryota > Metazoa > Chordata > Amphibia > Anura > Dendrobatidae > Phyllobates > Phyllobates terribilis. Next base: position 342,343,974 of record NW_027362769.1, on the reverse strand, counting down.
GGTATTTGATTGTAAACTCATAGTTGGACAGGCGGGCCATCCATCTCTGCTCTAGGGCACCGAGTCTTGCAGTGTCCAGGTGTGTCAACGGGTTGTTATCCGTGTACACGGTGAACCGGGAAGAAGCGAGGTAGTGCTTAAAGCGTTCGGTGACTGCCCACACCACTGCCAGGAACTCTAGCTTAAATGAGCTGTAATTCTCAGGGTTTCTTTCTGTGGGTCGCAGTTTTCGGCTGGCGTAAGCAATTACCCGTTCTTTCCCCTGCTGGATCTGGGATAGTACGGCTCCTAGCCCGATGTTACTGGCGTCGGTGTAGAGGATAAAGGGCTGGCTATAATCAGGGTACGCCAGGATTTCATCCCCCGTGAGGGCCATCTTCAGCTGGCAGAAGGACTCTTCTTCCAGCTTCTCCCATCTGAAGGGTGGCTTCTGGTTCTTGGCCTTCCTGGACTGGCCTATCAGGAGGTCCTGCATAGGAGCTGCCTTTTTGGTGAAACCGGGAATGAACCTTCGGTAGTAGCCTACCAACCCGAGGAACTGCCTCACTTCCTTTACGCTGGAGGGGCTTGGCCATTCCTTAATTGCGGTGATCTTATCAGGGTCGGGAGCCACTCCGTCAGCACTCACCACGTGTCCCAGGTACTGCACCTTTGGCTTCAGGAGGTGACACTTGGAGGGTTTCACCTTTAGGCCGTAACTTGCCAGAGCTTCGAACACTTCCGCCAGGTGTTTCAGGTGGTCCTCGTAGGTCCTGGAATAGACGATGACATCGTCCAGGTATAACAGGACCGTCTCAAAGTTTCGGTGTCCCAGACAGCATTCCATCAATCGCTGGAAGGTTCCTGGTGCGTTGCAGAGTCCGAACGGCATGCAGGTAAACTCGCTAAGTCCCATCGGGGTGGTGAATGCGGTCTTCTCCCGGTCCGCCTCTGCTACAGGAACCTGCCAGTACCCGCTAGTGAGATCCAAGGTGGAGAAGAAGTTAGCAGATTTTAAAGCAGCCAAAGACTCCTCTATTCTTGGTAAGGGGTACGCATCTTTGTGTGTGATACGGTTAATTTTCCGGTAATCTACACACATTCTCATGGTGTTGTCTTTCTTTTTGACCAAGACTAGTGGAGCTGCCCAGGGGCTACAGCTATCCCTGATTACCCCAGCCTCCTTCATGTCTCTAAGCATCCCCTTGGCGTGTTGGTAGTGTGCAGGGGGTACGGGCCGATACCTCTCTTTTATGGGAGGATGGTCTCCCGTGGGGATGTGGTGTTCTACCCCCTTGACTCGCCCGAAGTCTAACGGGTGTTTACTAAACACTCTCTCGTACTCTTGAACCACCCGGTAGACTCCCTGTTTCTGGTGGGAGGGAGTGGAGTCAGTACCCAAATGTAGTTGCTGACACCAATCCTCCATTATTTTCGTAGAGCCGTTACCTTCCTCCGGGTGAGATGGAGGCAAGGGTTCCACAGACTGTATAGAATTTTGGTTGATAGTATATAATTTGGCTAGCGTAGCATACCGGGGCAGGTATACTTCCCTTTTCCCAATATTTATTATGCGAACGGGCACCCTCCCATGGCGTACATCAACTACCCCCCGTGCTGTCAAAATGGTGGGCCTACTGTCTGAGTAGACTGGTTCTACCATGGCCTGGTAATCTCTACCTCTCAGACCAATAGCTGCCCGGCACCAAATCATCATTTCACTTTTCGGGGGTATGGCAATAGGGAAAGGGTCACACATTCTTACGCTACCAATCTCACCGTCGGAGAGTTCCACTTGTTGCCGTCGCATCAGTGCCCGGATCTCTTTCTGGAGCACTCGCTGCTGGCCAGAGCTGGCGTTCTTGGCAACCTGCTGTAAAATGAAAATCACCTCTGCAAGACAATTTTCAATCACATTAGTTCCTAGAGTTATCTTTGGGTGACTCTCGTGTTTGTCAATGTCCACAATGATCAGTCCCTGTGCTGCCAGTTCGACTCTACCGATTTTAATGGTCATTTCTTTAAATCCGATCTGTGGCACGGGCTGACCATTACTGGCGATGATACTCAAGTCGTCGTCTGGATAGCGGGTTATATCCGAGTCATTCCAGTACTGCTTGAAGAGCACGTACGGGATGGTGGTGACCTGTGACCCGGTGTCCAGTAGGGCACTCATAGGGATGCCATCCAGTACCACAGGCAAGACTGGACGTCCTCCCACATATTTGTCGCACCAGTTCGATGGGCCTGGTGATCTTTTTCCTGGGGGTTGGCCCTCTACCCCAGGTTGTGCCAGTTTAAAGGACAGTACCTTGCCATATGTCCGGGTTGATTGCAGCGGCGGCAGATAGGTTTTCCGTCCTCGTTGTACCGGTCGCTGGGTCTTCCTCTGGCCGGTGGGGTCCTCCTTGGTCGACGCCACGGGATGTCCTCCGGTCCGGATGCCAGCTGGATCTTCCCTGGAGTGGAAACCTGTAAAGACTGCACAGTTCGGGTTAGCGCAGCAACGCTTTTAGCTAGCTCTTGGACCTGATGGTGCAGGTCCGGAGCCGGGTCATTGTTCAAAGCCTGCGCGTCAGCTCCCACAGGCCCTGTCCACAAGGGCGCCGCCTCCTGGTGGTAAGCGGTAGTAGGGCGCCTGTGGGTCACCAACCCACCCGGTGCCGGTTCTCGGAGCACCCGGATGGCTCTGTCCTTGAACTGTGCAAAGTCCAGATGAGGATCCTGTAAGGCCATTGCCCGCAACTGGGTTCGGTGGGCATTGCAATATAGTCCCTCTATAAACTGTTCGGTCAACAGCCTGTCCTCGTTTCCCACGCCGTCAGGGTCGGTCTGCTTAATGGCTCTCAGGGCCTCTTGTAGGTTTAGTGCATAGTCCCTTATACTCTCATGTGCTCGCTGCTTGCACCCATAGAATCTAAGCTTAATCTCGGCTGAGGTGCGGGTATCAAAGGTGTCCCTCAGCCGGGTTAGTATCCCTGCGACAGTCCTCCTCCCAGGTGGCCAGGACTTTACCTCCCTTTGGGCTGCCCCGGTTAGTTGGGCCACCAGGATGCTCACTTTTTGCTCCTCTGTGAGGGGGTACACCTGGAAGAGGCTATCCAGCTTTTCTTTAAAGTCATTCAGGGTATGTGACTCCCCTGAGTACTGGGGTAGCCAGGCTGCTCCCGGGATATAGGGCATGGTAAAAGGCATGACTGCAGCAGCGCTGGCGCTGGCGGGGGTTGAGGCAGTGAAGCTCTCCTCCGTATCCGACATCTTTCTCCCCCCCTAGTGGACCGTGGCCTACCTTGCGATGATCCTCTTCCGTAGGCCGCGGCTCCGCAGTGGATCGTCAGGGTTGAGGACCTTCCGTCGCGCTCCTGTGACGTTGGCGTCTGCTGGGCTCCTTCCAGGACCTTACGCAACGTCCAGACGTGAGGCGGGGCTTCAGTTCTCGCGCACTTTCGGAGTCCACGCCCCTCTTCTTCCCGCGCGGCGTCTTCAAGATGGCGTCCAACGGCGGGAAAACTCCACGGAAGGCGGGAAGAAGGCAGAAGATGGTGCCGGATGGCGGGAAAACTTCACGGATGGCGGGAAGAAGGCTGAAGATGGCGCCGGATGGCGGGAATCTTCGCGGATGGCGGGAAGAAGGCTGAAGATGGCGCCGGATGGCGGGAATCTTCACCACAGGTTAGTTTAAAAGTCTCTTTTTTCAGGCACGCAGTACCCGGTGGTTGCGGGCACGGTATCCTGCCGACTACGCCAAAAGCTGACGCGCCCCTGGGCCTGTGCTGAGTAGCGTTGCGCACGCGGCAGCCTACCCGGAGCCGGATCTGATAGGGGTAGTAGTCTCGTGGCGGTGACCCGGTCCGTGCCCAGGGAGTCAAGCTGAGTGGCGGTATATTAGCAGTAGATGTAGGACAACTACGCCACCCGTTGAATGCAGCTATGGAGCTGCCGCTGCAGGGCAGACCGCTGAGGCCGGTGGAAGGATGGTGCAGCGTGGATGGTATAACCCCCAACGGGAGGGGTATGGCCTCAGGGCAGCCGACGTGGATGATGGGGGTAGTAGGAACCACTCAGAGACGATGCGGTGTAGTTCAGGGTCTTTACTGGTGACAAAGATAGACCCTCCCGGAGTACTGGCTAGCGGTCGGGGCCTGGTCAGTCCTTGAGCAGATGGGATCCCCCTTGGCCAGGCGGAGTTGTAGGCCTCCCCAACTAATTGTACTCTTCTGGCTTCCTTACTAGAGGCGGGTAAAGGTAGCCCACGTCCCTGAGTGTACCGTGTGGTGCTCACCCATATGGCCGGTGACTCGGGGCCTTCTAGTGTCTTCCGCTCCACGACGGCGGTGCTCTTCCCATGCGTGTGACCGTGCCTTCGGGTTTCTTGGCCAGAGGACCTGAAATCCCCTGCCGGGCGGTTTCTGCTGCTGGGTCTGGGTTAATCCCCACAGCCTCGGACTCCGGGTCCGGTGGTAACTCTTCAATCAGGGCGAGCTCTTCAGCTGCCAGCCCCTGATTCCTTTTAGCACTGCTCCCACAGAGCTCCTGATCTTTCTTTCCTATGCTGCTCCTCTTCTTCTCTCTACTCTTCTCACTAACCCTGCCTCAGCCCCAGCTTTATATAGGGGAAGTTCTTCCCCTCCCAGGACTGGGCAGGAGGTGTGGCATGCATAGGATTCCTGACCAAGAGACCTCCCACCTGCTCTCAGACGTAATATCTCTATTACTGTGGCAACCAGACCCCTGGGGTGTCACAGAGCGACAACTTTAGTTTTTTGTCAGGGCAGGAACAGGTTGGCTCTGAGGACGACGGGTGTGATAACACACAGGGTGATGATGATGAGGTTGGAGATCCCACTTACTGTCAACCCACAGTCAGCCAAGAGATGAGGTCAGCAGAGGAGGTGGAGGAAGATGCTAGTGACGACGAGGTCAGGTTGCGCCTTCCTGGACAGAGATGTAGTACTGGAAGCACGTCAACAACTGCATCCTCAAACACAACTCTGCCTCTCACCACAAGTCGTGGTGGCTCTTCAGGTCGCATGGGTGCTAAGCCTTGCATAGCCTGGGCATTTTTTCAGATCGATAAAGATGACCCAACTCGTGTTATCTGTAACATTTGTCAGCAAAAGCTAAGTAGAGGCCAAAAAATACATAGTTTGAGTACTTCATGCATGAACCGGCACATGGACATGAAGCATAAGTTGCAGTGGGAAGCTCAGTGTGCTACAATGCGGCCTAGCCGGCCGGGCCAACCACCGTCTGCCATATCTTGTGCATCCGCGGCCTCTTCATCCTCTGTGACTGGGGGGACAGCAGTCACACCTGTTTTGGGGCGCAGACCTGCCACCTCTTTACCCGCAACAGCCAGCGTGATTGGCAGGTCATCATTTTCTTTGGAGGTGGTAACACCAGCTGGTGTTGAGCGCTGTCCGACATCGATAGCACCACCTTTGGATCAAGGCAACCTAACATGTCCGCCTGCATCTTCCTCACAGACCGGCAGTTTGCCGGGGACACCCTTATCAACCCCGTCTAAGCATGATAGCCAGCCCTCGGTCCCTCAGATGTGGACAAGTAAAAGACCATTTCCTCCTAGCCATGAGAAAGCTAAGAGGTTGAATTTCACCATCTGCAAGCTCTTGGCTACAGAAATGCTGCCTTTCCGCGTGGTGGACACAGAGGATTTTCGAGACCTTATGTCCGTCGCAGTGCCCCAGTACCAGATGCCCAGTCGGCACTACTTCTCAAAGAAAGGTGTGCCTGCGCTCCACCAGCATGTCGCACACAACATCACCGCTTCTTTGAGAAACTCTGTGTGTGACAGGGTGCATTTCACCACAGACACTTGGACGAGTAGGCATGGACAGGGGCGTTACATGTCGCTGACTGGGCACTGGGTAACTATGGTGACAGCAGGACAAGGGGCTGCTGTCCAAGTCTTGCCGTCCCCACGAGTTGTGCGTCAATCCTCTTTATGTCAAAGTTCCTCCACTGCTTCTGCCTCCTCAACCTCCTCTCGGTCTTCCACCTGCACCCAAAGCCTGTCTGGTCATGCCACAAGCTTTCTAACTGCGCAGAAGGGATCCTGCACACCTCCTCACTATGCTGGCAGTAGGGCTCAACGTCATCATGCGGTTTTTACTTTGAAATGTCTGGGAAATGTGAGTCACACAGCTGAGGAGTTGTGGTCAGCTCTGGAGAACCAATTTCATGAACGGTTGTCTCCACTGGACCTGAAACCAGGGAAGGCCGTGTGCGACAATGCTGCAGACCTGGGTGCGGCCCTTCGCCGGGGCAATGTCACACACGTGCCTTGTATGGCTCACGTGTTGAACCTGGTTGTCCAGCAATTTTTAGCCCACTATCCCAGACTAGATGGCCTTCTGCAGAGGGCACGGTCGCTGTGTGCTCACTTCCGCCGTTCGCATCCCGCAGCTCAGCGACTTACATCTCTACAGAAGTCGTTGGGCCTGCCACTTCACCGGCTAAAATGCGATGTGCCTACCCGGTGGAATTCAACTCTGCACATGTTGCAGCGACTGTGGCAGCACCGACAAGCCCTGGTGCAATACGTTCTGACGTATAGCCTGGGCCAACGAGATTCAGAGGTGGGGCAAATCACGCTGGAGGAGTGGTCTCAGATCAGGGACCTATGCACGCTTCTGCACAGTTTTGAAATGGCGACGAAGATGTTTAGTGCTGACGATGCCATTATCAGCATGACTATTCCGGTGATTTACATGCTGGAGCACATGTTAAACAGAATTCGGAGTCAGGTGGTGGCACAAGAGGAGGTGGAGGAAGTAGAGGAGGAGGAGTTGTATGCGGAAGGGCTAACATCTGCAAGGTCCAGACGGTCGGCAGCACCAAGGCGGCAGGCATGTGAGGGTGGGGGAGATGGTTTTACCAGGGCGCATGGTAGCAGCCAAACTAGTGAGGAAGGTGCAGGAGCCCAGGAAGAAGTGGACGACGAACTGATGGAAGACTCATCAGATGAGGGAGACCTTGATCACATTTCTGTTGTGCGAGGTTGGGGGGAGAGGACAGAGGAAGGAAGCATGATTGTTACCTCGCCACCAACACAACAGGGACTTGGTGCTCCTGGATGCGCAACACACATGAGTGCCTTCTTGCTGCACTACCTGCAACATGACCCTCGAATTGTGAGAATTAGAAATAATCCTGACTACTGGGTTGCCACACTGTTAGATCCCCGGTACAAAAGTAAATTTGCAGAAATTATTCCTGCCATAGAAAGGGATGCACGCATGCAGGAGTATCAGCAGAGACTGTTGCAGAATCTTACATGTGCTTTTCCACAAAATACCAGTGGTGCACGTAGTGAATCTCACAGTTCCAACTTGCCAACCGTGGGACCGTCAAGTGTTCAGCACTCAAACCGTAACAGAACCACAGTATCTGCTGGTAACATCAATTTTGCGGAATCATTTCACCACTTTTTTAGCCCATCCTTTGCAAGGCCACAGGAGACAAGAAGTCTGACACATAGCCAACGCCTAGAGACGATGGTACAGGAGTATCTCCAAGTAAACATTGAAGCCACGAGTGTGTCACTGGACCCTTGCTCTTTTTGGGCTTCCAATCTGGATAAATGGCCGGAGCTAGCCACTTACGCCTTGGAGATCTTGTCATGCCCCGCAGCCAGCGTTCTGTCTGAACGTGTGTTCAGCGCTGCTGGTGGTGTGCTGACAGATAAACGCACACGCGGCTCTCCACTGATAATGTAGACAGACTCACGTTCATAAAGATGAACAAATCATGGATCCGAAACGACTTTTCTACCCCTGTGTCATCCTGGGGAGAGTAAAATCTTGATGATTGGTTAAAATCACCCTACCAACCGTTTTAAGCTTTCAAATTACTAATCATGTTTATCTGTATCTTGACTGGAAAATAATTTGGGCTTTGTAGCAGTGTGCAGCACTGATCCTATTAGGCCATCTATAATAAGCTCCACCAGATTTAAAATTAAAAATAATTTTTAGCTGCATCTAGCCCGGAAAATAATTTTGGGGCTCCAAGATGCGCAAGACACATAAGTGCCTTCTTGCTGCACTACCTGCAGCATGACCCTCATATTGTCAGAATTCGAAGTAATCATGACTACTGGGTTGCCACACTCTTAGATCCCCCAAACTTTTCGATCAACCTTTTCATTTTAATAAAGACCAAAAAAATGGTCATTTTTGAAATTATAAGCATTAGCAGGTTGTTAGAAACTGAAATCAAACAGTTTTCAACTCAAAACTTTATTGTAGGTGATGTTATATTTTCACATAGGACCCCTTGTTCGAAAGGAGCTTCTGAACTCTCTCGTCCATTGAATTTGTCAGGTTTTGGATGGTTTCTGCTTCAATTGTTTTGCATGAGGACAGAATACCCTCCCAGAGCTGTTGCTTAGATGTGAACTGCCTCCCGCCATCATAGACACTCCTTTTAATGATGCTCCAAAGGTTCTGAATGGGGTAGAGGTCAGGGGAGCATGGGGGTCACACCATAAGTTTGTCCCCTTTTATGCCCATATCAGCCAGAGATGCAGATGTTTTATGTGCAGCATGAGATGGTGCATTATCATGCAGAAAAATGATCTTGCTGTGAAATACACGGTTCTTCTTCTTGAACCATGGCAGGAAGTGCTGTTTGAGAAAATCCACATACATTATGGAGTTCATCTTTAGCGCCTTCAGAGATCCTAAAGGGGCCGACAATCTCTCTCCCCATGATTCCAGCCCAAAACATTACTCCACCTCCTCCTTGTTGGCGCTGTAGCCGTGTTTGCGTGGGGTGTCCATCAACCAGCCATCCTCCACTCCATCCATCTGGACCATCGAGCGCTGCACGGCACTCATCCGTGAACAAAACAGTTTTGAAATCAGTCTTCATGTAATGTTTGGCCCACTGGAGCCGTTTCTGCTTGTGTGAAGTGGATAGAGGAGGTCGACAGGATGGCGTATGCACAGCTGCAAACCTCTGAAGGACCCTGCATCTTGTTGTTCGGGGGACGTTGGAGGCACCAGCAGCTTCAAAAACTTGTCTGCTGCTATGACAAGGCTTTCTTGCCGCTGCTCTTTTAACCTGACGTAATTGCCTGTAGGAAAGAGTCCTCAATTTGCCCTTATCAGCACGCACACGTGTGTACTGTGAATCAGCTACATTCTTCTTGATTGCCAAGACACTTCATCCTGATCATCGCACAATGTTGATTGTAGTCATGCCTTGACCTAAACACTCCACAATTTGTTGCTTCTCAGCAGCCGACACATCCTTTTTCTTTCCCATTTTGGCAGAAAATGTAGGCTGCTTAATAATGTGAGAGAGCCTTCTTAAGTAGTCTTGCCTTTCATTGGACACACCTGCCAAACTAATTAGCACAGGTGTCTGCAATTGCTTACAGTGATATAAAGAGCCCTGACACACATCACCATCAATGAGTTTAACTGACAAACAAACAAATTCTTCCCTTATCACTCCTAAACACTTTTTGCATAATAATTTGGAACGCAGTGTACATGTGCTTTTCCACAAAACACCAGTGGTTCACGTAGTGAATCTTACAGTTCTAACTTGCCAACCGTGGTCTGTATGGAATTGTTCAATAAAGGGCCCAAAATTAAGATAACATAGATGGGAGAGGTCTCTATGAATAGGAATTCCTAAGTATTTGATACCCTGTGAGGGCCAGGCAAAGGGAAAGTTGGACTGGATGGAATCCTATATGGATTTGGGGAGGGAGACATCGAGGGCCTCAGACTTCGCTGCATTGATTTTAAAATTTTACCATGTAACAAAGTGATCTATTTCAGCCATAACAGCAGGGATGGATATATGTGATTGAGTGATATATACTAGGACATCATCAGCAAATAGAGAGCACTTGTACTCGGTGCCTCCCACCTCAATCCACCTAATATTGGGGTTATGGCGAATTGATGAGAGCAGGTGCTCCGTCACTAGGATGTATAAGAGAGGGGACAGAGGACATCCCTGCCTTGTCCCATTGGTGATTGTGAAAGGTGATGAAAATGTTCTGACGCACCCCCTGGGCCTTGGGACACCCGGAGCCGGACCCTTTTTGGTGGATGCTGGTGGTTGTAGTCTTCGTGGCGGCGACCCGGTTCCGTGGCTCAGGGCGGTCAAACCAGTGGCGGAACTATTTATGTGGTTTTGATGTTTAAATGTCCGACTACGCCACCCGTGGATTGCGGTCAGAGTGAACCGCCGCTACAGGGCAGACCGCTGAGGCTGGTGTTGTGGGTGCAGCAGAGCGTAGCATAACTCCCCACGGGAGGAGTATAGCCTCAGGGCAGTGTATGCGGAGGATGGGGGTGATGGTGCAGGGCAGCAGCAGTAACGACACGGAGTCAGTGATGCAGTCCAGGGCCTTTACTCACAGTTCTTATTATCCAGACCACGTCTGCAGGTAACGGCTGCCCACGTCATACTGTGCTCACCAGGTGAGGTGCTCAGACAACTCCCAGATAACTTTGGAGCACTTCACAGGACCCCCTTTGTGTGTCCTTTGTCTGGCCTTTCTTACCAACACTTCTGTCCGGCTGCCTCGGGCCTCCTCTTGGTAAACTTGGCGCCAGTTTCCCTGACCCTATGTGGTGCCTTCCTAGCGGGTGTAGCGAGGGGCTGCGCCACATAAAATGTCAGAGCCTCCGGTTTCTAGCTGAGGGTCGTTTCCTGCCTCCACTAGTTCGGGGACCAGTCTCCCCCTTTGGCCTGACCCCTCCACGCAGGTGGATTCGGGCGTGTTGTGGCGACTCGCCCGTCCGCACCCCTGGAATCCCTTCATTCCTCGTTCCTGGAGCCTTCTCCGCTCCTCTTCCTTCCTTCTCCCTCTTCCAGGCCTGGGCCTCTGTTACTAGGCCCGCCTCCGGAGCAGAGCTCATGCAGAGCCCCTGCTCCCTGCCACTTCTGCTCAGACTTCTCTGCACTGAACTAAGATGGTGCCCACCTTTTATACTCCCTTCTCAATGCACCCAGGAACTGCTTCCTCCCTGCTCCTGCACTACAGGGTTCCCCTTCCTCAGTGTTCCCTCCCCCCACTCCAGCCAGGGACAGGGACTGTCGTGCCCATCTCAGGGGCATATTGGTCGCCCTGCCCCACGGCAATGTGGTGTAATGCATGCAGGTGTCGGGTGCTGATCCACACTCCATCCTTACCTGAGAGTGAGATATCACACCTCTGGGTGAGGTGCAATACGTCTGTAGCAACCGAGCCCTCAGGGTGCTACAGTTCCATTTATCTTCAGCCTAGGTGACGTATTGCGATACAGGGCCGGGATTTTGGCTATAAAAGGGTCCCCTAGACCCCTACCCCAAGCTTTTTAAGAGAATCATATATGGCGTGCCAGGAGACTCTATGGAATGCTTTCTCAGCATCCAACGAGAGTATCTAATTACAAATTTTTAACTGCATCTAGCCCAGGAAATACTTTGTGCCTAGTAGCAGTGTCTGCTAGTCAGCGGATTATCCCGGCTGTTAAGCAAGCTACACCACCTGTAGTTTAGACACTTAATTTTTTCAAAGGAAATGCTTCGGGACCATGGGATACTTAGTGAAGAGCATCAGGAGGCACCCCAAGGCATAGGGGCTGGGACTGGCAGTAGGATGCCTTGCGGTGGACAGCCGAGCTCGATCCTTATAAAAGCTTTTTAACTGCAGCAGCTTTAGTGGACGCTACTGGAGCTGGAATTACCGCGGCTGCTGGCATGAGACTTGCCCTCCAATAGATCCTTGTAAATGGATTTAAAGTGTATTCATTCAAATTAGAGAGACAATTTAAATTAAAAAGCTTAGAGCTGCCTCCACCACAGGGGGGCTCGCTCGACCCACCAGCGGACAGGCACCAGTATTGGGAGAGGGGGGCTGGCCGTCAGGGCTCACCGCGGCTCTGGCACAAACCCGGCGACACGGAGGTGGCACGGGCAGGAGCGGACTGGCCGTGTCGGCTTCTCACTTTTTGGATTTTAGAAGGGCATGACATGCCTATATCTGTGTCTCCCCCTCCTTTTACTCCTCCACCTCTTTTATTTTCGCATGACTATATGTACTTGTCACTTTTCCATGTGTTAGTTATGTCTTCTGAGCAGTTTGTCAGCTTTTGGACACCTTTGAAGGTGTTTTCTATGTGTTTCTATGTGTTTTTGTTTGCCTGCCATTGGTTTTAACGGTGTTCGAAGGTGTTCGACGAACAGTTCGACGAACAGTTCGGCGAACACACGGGTCTTCGACGAACCGAACCGAACTCGAACACTACGGGGGTGGCTCAACACTAATCCCGACTAGAGATGAGCGGTGTTCGACTAGAACTGTTCGCCAATCTCAAATTCGAGCTGTTTTGGGCGGTGTTCGAGTTGTTCGACGAACCCGAACGATTTGCAAAAAATTCGGCTGTTCGAGGTTATGTTCGATAACTGTTCGTGCACCAAAAGCGTGTCCTGCATGTCTGGCGCTATTTAGAGCACCAATCATGCAGGGATTGTCTGCCACTCACTGTAATGCCACAGCCATGGTGGTTGTGGCATTACAGTGATTGCCCAAATCGATGGGAACAGTGCCAACAGTGAAACATGAAAAGCCGGCAATTCATCAGCGGCATACACCGGTACCGACAATTTAGTACCGAAAGAATAGAGCTTCACACATAGATTAGATAGATAGAAACATGTCAGTCACACATATAAGAAGCACAGTGACAGTGTTGCTTACTGTACTTGTCATTTAGTATAAAGGATTTATCAAAAAAAATAATAGTGTTTTCATGCACCGTCTCTTTAAAAAAGCCAGCCGGCAATTCAGCATCTGTACCCGACAATTTATAACAGACAGAATAGAGCTTCACACATAGATTAGATAGATAGAAACATGTCAGTCACATATATATGAAGTACAGTGACAGGGTTGCTTACTGTACTTGTCATTTAGTGTAAAGGATTTATTAAAAAAAATAATAGTGTTTTCATGCACCGTCTCTTTAAAAAAGCCGGCCGGCAATTCAGCAGCGGTACCCGACAATTTATAACAGACAGAATAGAGCTTCACACATAGATTAGATAGATAGAAACATGTCAGTCACATATATATGAAGTACAGTGACAGTGTTGCTTACTGTACTTGTCATTTAGTGTAAAGGATTTATTAAAAAAAATAATAGTGTTTTCATGCACCGTCTCTTTAAAAAAGCCGGCCGGCAATTCAGCAGCGGTACCCGACAATTTATAACAGACAGAATAGAGCTTCACACATAGATTAGATAGATAGAAACATGTCAGTCACATATATATGAAGTACAGTGACAGTGTTGCTTACTGTACTTGTCATTTAGTATAAAGGATTTATTAAAAAAAATAATAGTGTTTTCATGCACTGTCTCTTTAAAAAAGCCGGCCAGCAATTCAGCATCTGTACCCGACAATTTAGAATAGAAGGAATAGAGAATCACACATAGATTAGATAGATAGAAACAGGTCAGTCACATATATATGAAGTACAGTGACAGTGTTGCTTACTGTACTTGTCATTTAGTGTAAAGGATTTATTAAAAAAAAATAATAGTGTTTTCATGCACCGTCTCTTTAAGAAAGCCGGCCGGCAATTCAGCAGCGGTACCCGACAATTTATAACAGACAGAATAGAGCTTCACACATAGATTAGATAGATAGAAACATGCCAGTCACATATATATGAAGTACAGTGGCAGTGTTGATTACTGTACTTGTCATTTAGTGTTAAAATAAAGGATTTATTTAAAAAAAAAATGGCTTGTGGATCTCCATAATTTTAGGCTCTAGCAGAGGTTAACCAGACAGCTGGGGCAGATGTTTGAAGCCTGGGAAGGGGGTAATACCCACGGAGCTTCCCAGGCTACTAATATCAGCCCCCAGCGGAATACCTAGCCTTTACTAGCTATTAAAATGGGGGACCCCCCAAAAAAATGACGTGGGGTCCCCCCTATTTTAATAGTTAGCAAAGGCTAGGCAGACAGCTGGGGGCTGATATTAATAGCCCAGGAAGGGTTCCATGAATATTGGCCCCCTCCCAGGCTAGAAACACCAGCCGTCAGCCGCCCCAGAAATGGCGCATCCTTTGGATGCGCCAATTCTGGCACTTAGCCTCGCTCTTCCCACTGCCCTGTAGCGGTGGCAGTGGGGTAATAGGGCTGGGGTTGATGTCAGCTTATAATGCCAGCTGACATCAAGCCCAGGTTAGTAATGGAGAGGCGTCTATAAGACACCCCCATTACTAACCCCATAGTCAAAGTTAAAAGAAAACACAAACACCCAGAATAAAGTCCTTTAATTGAAATAAAGACACATTCCTTTATTGTTCTAAATTAAACCATACTTACCGTCACGCCCATTCCAGCTGAAGCCAACAATCTCCTGCAATAAAAGAAAAATAATAAAGCAACCTCATCCTTACCTTTCCATGGTTCCCAGGACGGCTCCAGCTCTGCTACATCGAGATGACAGGCTGGACCGCAGCAGAACGCTGCCATCCAGCCTGTCATCCCACAGACACTGAGAAGCGCAGGCTTGCTTGCGCTCTGCAGTGTCTGGCTGTGACGGCATCCAGATGAGCCGAGGTCATGTCCAATGAACTCGGCGCACCTCATGCACGTCACTGACAGCGTGGGAGAATTCTCCTGCACTCAGCACTTCAGCGTGAGAATTCTCCCATGCTGTCAGTGACGTACATGAGGTCAGCTGAGTTCATTGCACATGAATGAGCTCACCTCATGCACGTCACTGACAGCGTGGGAGAATTCTCACGCTGTAGCGCTGAGTGCAGGAGAATTTTCCCACGCTGTCAGTGACGTGCATGAGGTGCGCCGAGTTCATTGGACATGAACTTGTCTCATCTTTATGCCGTCACAGCGAGACACTGAGGAGCGCAAGCAAGCCTGCGCTTTTCAGTGTCTGTGGGATGACAGGCTGGATGGCAGCGTTCTGCTGCGGTCCAGCCTGTCATCTCGATGTAGCAGAGCTGAAGCTGTCCTGGGAACCATGGAAAGGTAAGGATGAGGTTGCTTTATTATTTTTCTTTTATTGCAGGAGATCGTTGGCTTCAGCTGGAATGGGCGTGATGGTAAGTATGGTTTAATTTAGAACAATAAAGAATTGTGTCTTTATTTCAATTAAAGGACTTTATTCTGGGTGTTTGTGTTTTTTTTTTAACTTTGACTATGGGGTTAGTAATGGGGGTGTCTTATAGACGCCTCTCCATTACTAACCTGGGCTTGATGTCAGCTGGCATTATAAGCTGACATCAACCCCAACCCTATTACCCCCTGCCACCGCACCAGGGCAGCGTGGAAGAGCGAGGCTAAGTGCCAGAATTGGCGCATCCTATGGATGCGCCATTTCTGGGGCGGCTGACGGCTGGTGTTTCTAGCCTGGGAGGGGGCCAATATTCATGGCTCCCTTCCTGGGCTATTAATATCAGCCCCCAGCTGTCTGCCTAGCCTTTGCTAGCTATTAAATTAGGGGGGACCCCACGTCATTTTTTTTGGGGGGGTCCTCCATTTTAATAGCTAGTAAAGGCTAGGTATTCAGCTGGGGGCTGATATTAGTAGCCTGGGAAGCTCCGTTGTTATTACCCCTTTCCAGGCTTCAAACATCTGCCCCAGCTGTCTGCTTAACCTCCGCTAGAGACTAAAATTACGGGGAACCCCACGCCAATTTTTTTTAATAATAAATCCTTTATTTTAATACTAAATGACAAGTACAGTAACCAACACTATCACTGTACTTATTATATATGTGACTGACATGTTTCTATCTATCTAATCTATGTGTGAAGCTCTATTCTGTCTGTTATAAATTGTCGGGTACAGATGCTGATTTGCCGGCCGGCTTTTTTAAAGAGACAGTGCATGAAAACACTATTATTTTTTTTAATAAATCCTTTACACTAAATGACAAGTACAGTAAGCAACACTGTCACTGTACTTCATATATATGTGGCTGACATGTTTCTATCTATCTAATCTATGTGTGATTCTCTATTCCTTCTATTCTAAATTGTCGGGTACAGATGCTGAATTGCCAGCCGGCTTTTTTAAAGAGACAGTGCATGAAAACACTATTATTTTTTTTAATAAATCCTTTACACTAAATGACAAGTACAGTAAGCAACACTGTCACTGTACTTCATATATATGTGACTGACATGTTTCTATCTATCTAATCTATGTGTGAAGCTCTATTCTGTCTGTTATAAATTGTCGGGTACAGATGCTGAATTGCCGGCCGGCTTTTTTAAAGAGACGGTGCACGAAAACACTATTATATTTTTTAATAAATCCTTTACACTAAATGACAAGTACAGTAAGCAACACTGTCACTGTACTTCATATATATGTGACTGACATGTTTCTATCTATCTAATCTATGTGTGAAGCTCTATTCTGTCTGTTATAAATTGTCGGGTACCGCTGCTGAATTGCCGGCCGGCTTTTTTAAA
The DNA here is from genome assembly GCF_046119375.1 of Phyllobates terribilis. Lineage (NCBI taxonomy): Eukaryota > Metazoa > Chordata > Amphibia > Anura > Dendrobatidae > Phyllobates > Phyllobates terribilis. The sequence goes on along the minus strand of NW_027362769.1, from coordinate 342,327,509 downwards.
GAAAGCGTCTTCTGAGCAGTTTGTGAGCTTTTGGACACCTTTGAAGGTGTTTTCTATGTGTTCCTATGTGTTTTTGTTTGCCTGCCATTGGTTTTAACGGTGTTCGACGGTGTTCTAAGGTGTTCGACGAACAGTTCGACGAACAGTTCCTCGAACATCCCGGTGTTCGACGAACCGAACCCGAACACTACGGGGGTGGCTCAACACTAATCCCGACCCGCAGCGCCGCTCCCCGGTCTTCCCTTCACACCCTAGCCGCTGATCTCCCCACAGTATCCGCATGGTGTTACAAAGGTCCGGACATTTGTGTTAAAAATCGCTGATTGGTCGTTGGCGCTGCCCGCGACCAATCACCGATTTGGGCGCCAAATTTAAACTTCTCGCAGCAGAAGTATCCGCACAGGCAGCGCCGCTAACATCCATGCGGCTAGGGTGTGAAGGGAGGACCGGGGAGCAGCGCTGACATCCAATTGGTCGCGGCCGCTATTTAAATGTGCCGCACAAATCGGTGATTGGTCGCGTTCTTGGCCCGCGACCAATCACCGATTTGTGCGCCAAATTTAAATATCGGCCGCGACCAATCACCGATCTTGATTCCACATTTAAACACCGCTGTGCTGATTGGTCGCGGCCGATATTTAAATGTGGCGCCCAAATCGGTGATTGGTCGCGGGCAGCGTCCGCGACCAATCAGCACAGCAGTATTTCACTTTTGCGCTAAGATCAGTGATTGGTCAGGTCCGAAGACCGCGACTAATCATCGAATCGTCTTGGTGAGGACCTCCCCGGTCCTCCCTTCCGCATGGAGGTCAGCGACGCCGGTGGTCCTTCCGCTGCTACCGGCCGGGAGATGAGCGCCTCGCGCCGCTTATCTCCCGGCTGCATCTCCGTCCCGCAGATGGGTCCGGCGGTCAGGGTCCTTTTGCTGTTACCGGCCGGGAGATGAGCGCCTCGCGGCGCTCATCTCCTGGCTGCATCGCCGCTGAGCTCCGTCCCGCAGATGAGCCGCTAACGGCCGCCATCTTTTTTCAGAAATCCCGCTGCGCTGATTGGCGGCTGCCGGACCAATGAGCGACGCGGGATTTCCTGGACAGACAGACAGACAGACAGATGGGATAAGACAATTATATATATATAGATGTGTTGCTTTTTAATTCATTTGTATACTGACGATTAAGGGGCTGTGTCCTCGAAACGCGTCCAGTTGTTCTGCTCCTAGGGAAGTGGTGTGATTTTTATTTTTGGAATAAAAGGATTTATCGCATGTGGCACTGGATTTTTCCTTCCTTATATATTGTTTTCAGGAGGCACTCCGACCTCTACATCTCTTGCAAAGGGCATTGGAGTGCTTCATAATTTTTGGCACTTGTATTAACTGCATAGGCAAACAGTATCGGAGATTCACTTCCTAATAATGGGAACATTATTTTCAGGAGGCCCTCTGACCTCTATGTCTCTTGCAAGGGATACTGGAGTTCCTCCACATTTTTGTCAGCTGTTGCATTCACTGAATAGGCAAACGGTATGGGAGACCCACTTCCTAATAATGGGAACATTGTTTTCAGGAGGCCCTCCGACAATTACGTTTTTAGTAATGGACACTGGAGTTCCTCCACATTTTTGGCAGCCTTTGCATTCACTGCATAGGCAAACAGTATGGGAGACCCACTTCCTAATAATTGGGAACATTGTTTTCAGGAGGCCCTCCGACATTTAGGTTTCTTGCAAGGGACACTGGAATTCCTCCACATTTTTGGCAGTCATTGCATTCACTCTATAGACAAACAGTAAGGGAGACCCACTTCCTAATAATGGAAACATTGTTTTCAGGAGGCCCTCTGACCTCCACGTCATTTGCAAGGGTCATTGGTGTTCCTCTAAATTTTCAGCAGCCCTTGCATTCACTGCATAGGCAAACAGTATGGGAGACCCACTTCCTAATAGAGGGAACATTGTTTTCAGGAGACCCTCCAACCTCTACGTCTTTTGTAAAGGACATTGGAGTTTCTCCAAATTTTGGCAGCCGTTGCATTCAGTGCATAGGCAAGCAGTTTGGCAGACGCACTTCCTAACAATGGGAACATTGTTTTCAGGAAGCCCTCCGACCTCTACGTCTCTTGCAAGGGGCATTGGAGTTTTACAAATTTGTGGCAGCCATTGCATCCACTGCATAGGCAAACAGTATGGGACACCCACTTCCTAATAATGGGAACATTGTTTTCAGAAGGTCTTTCGACGTCTAAGTCTCTAGCAAAGGGCACTGGAGTGCCTAAAAACATTTGGCAGCCGTTGCATTCACTGCATGGGCAAACATAATTGGAGAACTACTTCCTAATAATGGGAACATTAGATTCAAGACACCCTCTGTCCTCTACATCTCTTTCAAGAGACATTGAAGTTCCTTCACATTTTTGGCAGGTGTTGCATTTACTTCATAGGAAAACAGTATTGGAGAACTACTTTCTAATAATGGGAATAATTTTCAGGAGGCCCTCCGACCTGTAAGTTTCTTGCAAAGGTCATTGGAGTCCCTCCAAATTTTTGGCAGCCGTTTCATTCACTGGATAGGCAAACAGTAATGGAGATCCACTTCCTAATAATGGGAACATTGTTTTCAGGAGGCCCTCTGACCTCTACGCCTCTTGCAAAGGGCATTGTAGTGCCTCCAAATTTTTGGCAGTCATTGCATTAACTGCATAAGCAAAAAGCATGGGAAACCCACTTCCTAATAATGGGAACAATGTTTTCAGGAGGCACACAGACCTCTACGTCTCTTGCAAGGGACACTGGAGTTCCTCCACATTTTTGGTAGCAGTAGACTCTCCAACCACTTCGTCTTTTGCAAAGGGCATTGGTGTTCCTCGAAATTTTTGGCAGCCCTTCTATTCACTGCATTGGCAAACAGTATGGGAGACCCACTTCCTAATAACAGGAACATTGCTTTCAGGAGACCTTCCGACTTCTATGTCTCTTATAAGGGGCATTGGAGTTCATCTAATTTTGTGGCAGCCTTTGCATTCACTGCGTAGGCAAACAGTATGTGAGAACTCAGTTCCTAATATTGTGAACATTGCTTTCAATAGGCCTTCCAACCTCTACATCTCTTACAAGGTGCATTGTAGTGCCTCAAAATTTTTTGTAGCCATTTCATTCACAGCATAGGCAAACAGTATGGGAGACGCACTTCCTAATAATGGGAACATTGTTTTTAATATGCCCTTCGACCTCTACGTCACTTGCAAGGGACACTGCAGTTCGTCCACATTTTTGGCAGCGTTTGCATTCACTACATAGACAAACAGTAAGGGAGACCCACTTCCTAATAATGGAAACATTGATTTTAGTAAGCCCTTCGACCTCTATGTCTCTTGCAAAAGACACTGGAGTTCCTACAAATTTTTAGCAGCCGTTGTATTCACTGCATAGGTAAATAGTATGGGAGAACCATTTCCCAATAATGGGAACATTGTTTTCAGGAGGCCCTCTGACTTCTATGTCTTTTGCAAAGGGTATTGGAGTTCCTCCAAATTTTGACTGCCGTTTCGTTCACTGGATAGGAAAACAGTATGGGAGACCCACTTCCTAATAATGGGAACATTGATTTCAGGAGGCCCTCCAATGTCTACATCTCTTGCAAAGGGCATTGGAGTGCCTCTACATTTTTGGCAACCGATCCATTCACTGCATAGGAAAACAACATGGGAAACCCACTTCCTAATAATGGGAACATTGTTTTCAGGAGGCCATCCGACCTCTACATCGTTTGTAAGTGGCTTTGTTGTTCCTCTAAATTTTTGACAGCCCTTGCATTCACTGCATAGGCAAACAGTATGGGAGACCCATTTCCTAATAATGGGAACATTGTTTTCAGGAGGCCCTCCGACCTCTATGTCTCTTGCAAGGGACACGGGAGTTCCTCCACATTTTTGACAGACATTGCATTCACTGCATAGGCAAATGGTATGGGAGACCCACTTGTTTTCAGAAGGCCCGCCGACTACTACGTCTCTTGTAATGGGCATTGGTGTTCCTACAAATTTTCGGCAGCCCTTGCATTCACTGCATAGGCAAACAGTATGGGAGACCCACTTCCTAATAATGGGAACATTGTTTTCAGGAGGCTCTTCGACTCCTGAGTCTCTTGCAAAGGGCATTGGAGTGCCTAAAAACATTTGGCAGCCGTTGCATTCACTGCATGGGCAAACAGTATGGGAGATCCACTTCCTAATAATGGGAATATTGTTTTCAGGAGGACTTCCGACCTATACGTCGTTTGCAAGGGGCATTGGTGTTCCTCTATATTTTCAGCAGCCCTTACATTCACTGCATAGGCAAACAGTATGGGAGACCAACTTCCTGATAATGGGAACATTGTTTTCAGGAGGCTCTTTGACCTCTACGTCTCTTGCAAGGGACACTAGAGTTCCTCCACATTTTTGGCAGGTGTTGCATTTACTTCATAGGAAAACAGTATTGGAGAACCACTTTCTAATAATGGGAACATAGTTTTCAGGAGGCCTTCCGACCTGTAAGTTTCTTGCAAAGGTCATTGGAGTCCCTCAAAATTTTTGGCAGCCATTTTGTTCACTGGATAGGAAATCAGTAATAGAGACCCACTTCCTAATAATGGGAAAATTGTTTTCAGGAGGCCCTCTGACCTCTACATCTGTTGCAAAGGGAAATTGGAGTGCCTCTTAATTTTTGGCAGACGTTGCATTAACTGCATAGGCAAAAAGTATGGAAAACCCACTTCCTAATAATGGGAACATTGTTTTCAGGAGGCCCTCCGACCTCTACGTCTCTTGCAAGGGACACTGGAGTTCCTCCACATTTTTGGCAGCCATTGCATTCACTGCATAGGCAAACAGTATGGGAGACCCACTTCCGAATAGAGGGAACATTGTTTTCAGGAGGCCCTCCAACCTCTACATCTTTTGCAAAGGGCACTGGAGTTTCTCCAAATTTTGGCAGCCATTGCATTCACTGCATAGGCAAGCAGTATGGCAGACGCACTTCCTAATAATGGAAACATTGTTCTCAGGAAACCCTCCGACACATACAGTACAAACCAAAAGTTTGGACACAACTTCTCATTTAAAGATTTCTCTGTATTTTCATGACTATGAAAATTGTACATTCACACTGAAGGCATCAAAACTATAAATTAACACATGTGGAATTATATACTTAACAAAAAAGTGTGAAACAACTGAAAATATGTCTTATATTCTAGGTTCTTCAAAGTAGCCACCTTTTGCTTTGATGACTGCTTTGCACACTCTTGGCATTCTCTTGATGAGCTTCAAGAGGTAGTCCACATGTGTTAATTCATAGTTTTGATGCCTTCAGTGTGAATGTACAATTTTCATAGTCAGGAAAATACAGAAAAATCTTTAAATGAGAAGGTGTGTCCAAACTTTTGGTCTGTACTGTACATCTCTTGCAAGGGGCATTGGAGTTTTTCCAAATTTGTGGTAGCCATTGCATTCACTGCATAGCCAAACAGTATGTGAGAACTCGGTTCCTAATATTGTGAACATTGTTTTCAGGAGGCCTTCCAACCTCTACATCTCTTGCAAGGGGCATTGGAGTGCCTCCAAATTTTTGGGAGCCATTTCATTCACTGCATAGGCAAATAGTATGGAAGACCCACTTCCTAATAATGGGAACATTGTTTTCAAGATGCCCTTCGACCTCTACGTCACTTGCAAGGGACACTGCACTTCCTCCACATGTTTGCCAGCGGTTGCATTCACTCCATAGACAAACAGTAAGGGAGACCCACTTCCTAATAATGGGAACATTGATTTTAGTAAGCCCTTCGACCTCTACGTGTTATAGTCTGCAACATAAACTAAGGGAAGATAGGGGAAAGATGTCCCTACAGTAAGACTAAGCTGAATCCCTATGATGTAGCGGGCTGCCTGTTCCTTGTGAACATCCCCACCTTAGTCCTTGGCTAGTCTGAACGAAGACCTATAGAATTAAGGGAGGGGTCCCTAAATGAACTAAGGACTGGGACAAAAATGGGACACCTCCTAAACAGAAGTTGTTGCAGAGCACAAAAGACAAACTGACAAAAAGTACTAGAGGTCCCAGAGGACCAAGAGAACTAGACAGAGATAGGTACCGAAGCACCTGGCTAGAGAGACAGTCAAATAACACTGAGGTCCAGCAAAGCCAGAAGGGCAGAGCTGGAATAAATAGGCATATGGTCACATGACCGCAAAACACAAGATAGAAAAAACTAACAGGAGGGTTCTAACAGTACCCCCTCTTTTATGAGGATCCTCCAGATCCTCCAGGCCCAGGCCTATCCGGAAACCTCCTGTGGAAAGCTTTAACAAGCCTAGGAGCAGAGACATCATCCGTCCTTACCCAGGAGTTGTCTTTGGGACTGAAATCCTTCCAGGAGACAAGATAATGTAATTTCCCTCTATGCCATCTAGAATTCAAAATACGAGAAATTTCATATTCGCCATCTTCCACCACAGGAGGAACTGTGACAGTGGCGTCCCTATTAGATATGTCAGCCTTTTTTAACAAGGAAACATGAAACACAGGATTAATCTTCCAGGAAGTAGGGACAACCAACCTAACAGCAGACAGGTTAACAACCTGAAGCACTTTAAATGGACCCACAAACTTAGGACCCAGTTTTTTAGAGGGAATCCTCAACCCCAGGTTCTTCGAGGACAGCCAAACCATGTCACCCACAGTAAACAAAACCTCTTTACGTTTCCTGTCAAAATACTTTTTGGACTTTTTGTTAGCCTTTTGCAGGTTACAATGTACATTAGTCCAAACTCTCTCCAAATCACCGGAAAAATTCTCCTCCTCCGGCACCGCTGACCCAATTTGGAGAACGAACCAAAAGACAGATGTCTCCCAGTACAACAAAAAAAAGGAGAACACCCAGCAGAGGAGGATGTATGATTGTTAAGAGCGAATTCTGCGAGAGGCAGAAACTCAGACCACACCTCTTCATTGTCTGCCACAAAACAACGCAAAAACTGTTCAACATTCTGGTTCTTTCTTTCAGTCTGTCTATTCGATTCCAGACGAAAATGGACAAATGGACTCCCAACCTGTCACAAAAAGCATGCCAAAAGCGAGCCACAAACTGAGGTCCTCTATCAGAAACAATATCCGTGGGAACGCCATGGAGCTTGACAATCTCCTTAACAAACGCCTTAGCGAGTGTTTTGGCGCAGGGCAACTTAATGAATGGAACCAAATGACACATCTTACTAAAACGGTCCACGACCACCCAGATGACAGTAAAACCCTCGGACACAGGAAGATCAGTAATAAAATCCATAGTGAGATGCGTCCAAGGCACACTAGGAACCTCCAGAGGGCAAAGCAACCCCGCAGCAGGAGTATGTGAAGCCTTGGACGTAGCACACACAGTACACTGACGCACCCACTTGATGACTTCCTTCTGCCATCCAGGCCACCAAAAACTGCGACTGATAAGTCTCTTAGTCTCTGAAACTCCTGGATGACCTGCCAACCGAGACTCATGACACTGCACAAACAAATCTCTCCTAAAGGCTCTAGGCACGAACAACCTCCCTTGGGGAGTGTTAGATGGAGCATCATCTTGAGCATTCAGAATCCCATTCTCCAAATCGGAGTCCAAAGCCGCCACCACAACTCCTTTCTGCAAAATGCTCTCCTCCTCGGCACCGACCGTAGGAGAGAAGCTGCAAGATAAAGCATCGGCTTTAACATTCTTAGCACCAGGGATATAGGTAACCGAAAAATGAAACTGAGAAAAAAAAAGTGCCCACCTAGCTTGATGGGCATTCAAGCACTTGGCAGCATCCAGATAGATCAATTCTTATGATCTGTGAAAACCTGAATAGGAAATCTAGCGCCTTCCAAAAAATGATGCCAGCGTTCAAACGCAAGTTTAATAGCCAGCAACTCCCGATTTCCAACATCATAATTCAGCTCGGTTTCCGAAAAAAATTTCGAAAAGAAGGCACAAGGATGTACTCCACCCCTGTTCTCCTGAGACAAAACTGCTCCGACCCCCACCGATGAAACATCGACCTCGACCAAAAGAGGCTTGGTCTCATCAGGCTGCATAAGGATAGGGGCAGAACTGAACCTCTCTTTGAGATACTCAAACGCTTCAATGGCCTCAGTAGTCCACTGGGCCGTATTCGCACCTTTCCTGGTGAGATCAGTTAGAGGTTTAACAATTACAGAAAAATTCTTAATGAATTTCCTGTAATAATTGGCAAAACCCAAAAATCTCTGTATAGATTTCAAACCAATAGACCTAGACCATTCCTGCACAGCCTGAACCTTCACAGGGTCCATCTCAAAGCCCTCTCTGGAGACAATGTAGCCCAAAAAACTAATTTTCTGCACAGCAAACTCACATTTCTCCAGTTTAGCAAAGAGTGAATTATCACTCAATAACTGCAAAACTGCACGTACACTCTGCCAATGGGACTCTAGATCTGGTGAATAAATCAAAATGTCATCCAAATACACAACAACATTCTTACCAATCAAAGGTCTCAGGATGTCATTAATAAGGTTTTGAAAAAATGCAGGTGCATTGGTAAGACCAAAAGGCATCACCAGATTCTCAAAATGACCTACCGGAGTGTTAAAGGCAGTTTTCCATTCATCACCCTCCTTCACACGTAATAAATTGTATGCCCCCCGGAGATCAATTTTGGAGAACCACTTGGCTCCCACTAACTGGTTAAACAAGTCAGGAATTAACGGCAATGGGTAGGAATTGCGTACGGTAATCTGATTAATTTCACGAAAATCCAGACATGGACGTAAACCGCCGTCCTATTTTTTAACAAAGAAGAATCCAACAGCCACAGGTGACTTTGAAGGTCTAATGTGACCAGCAGCCAGGCTAGTCTCTATGTACTCCTCCATGACCTTTCTTTCAGGGAAAGTCTGATTAAACAAGCGACTTTTGGGAAGAGTAGCACCGGGAACAAACTCAATGGCGCAATCATAATCCATATGAGGAGGTAAAACTTGCGACTCCTCCTCCGAAAAAAACCTCCAAAAATCTTGAATAGGTATAGGTAATTCCCCTTTTTCCACAGCCGCAATGCGACCATTACAACATTTATCATAGCACTTCGGACTCCAAGACTTAATCACATTAGTAGACCAGTCCAATAAAGGATTGTGTAGTCTTAAACAAGGCAATCCTCAAACAACTGGAGAGGGCAAATTATCCAAAATAACTAAGTCCAAAATTTCTTGGTGACCTTCATTGATAGTGAGAGGAAATGCAGCAGTCTTGGGAGTAATACATTTCAAAGGAGTGTTATCAATTGCAACCACAGAAATAGGTGATGACAAAGGTTTGGATTTCAATTTAAGGTTTTCCAAAAACCCTTTATCAATCACATTAATAGTTGAACCAAAATCCACAAATACCTGAAATTCAATCAAATCTCCCTGCAGAGTAGTACTCCCAGAAAGAAACACTCCTGCAGAGCGTAAACAAGCTATACGGGCGTAACTGACCTTTTTTATTTCTTTACTTAAACAACGCTCACAATACTTAATCAAATGGTCAGCTTTACCACAATAAAGACACAAACCTTCAGCGAATCTCCGATCTCTTTCCTGAGAGCGGAGTGACATCGCCTCAACCTCCATTGGTTCTCCGCTGTCAGAGCAGATTTTCTGGGAACTAGGACCTGACGTTACAGGAGTTTTTACATCATTAACCCTGGACATCAGTCTCCTGTCCACACGAACAGCTAACTGCATAGCTTCCTGCAGAGTCTCAGGTGCAGGGAATGCAATTAGCAAATCCTTAACCCTTTCACTCAGACCAGCAAGAAATAAACATCTCAGCGCAGAATCATTCCATTTAACTTCTGAGGCCCATCTCCTAAAGTGTGTGCAATAATTTTCAACATCATCTGACCCCTGATTCAAATTTCTAAGTTCTGATTCAGCAAATGAGATTCGATCAGGATCGTCATATAATAGCCCCATAGTAGAAAAAAATTCTTCAACAGAACTTAAACATGGATCATTAGGTTGGAGAGAAAAGGCCCAACCCTGTGGTTCTTTGCACAAAAGTGACATAATAAAACCAATGCGCTGTGATTCATTCCCAGAGGACCTTGGTCTCAAACGAAAATATAACAAACAAGCATTTTTAAAGTAAAAAAAATCTTGCTGTTTACCATAAAAAACATCAGGCAGTCCTTCCTTCGGTTCGACAAAGTGCGCTCCCAGACAGCTACTCAAGTGTTGCTGAAGCTCGGCCACCTCCAGAGACAATCCCTGCAGGCGTTGATCCAACTCCTGGACGGAAACCATACTGATCCCCAAAATTCTTTCCTTTTAGGTTTTTTTTTGGGCTGGACTTACTGTTATGATCTGAAACATAAACTAAGGAAAGATAGGGGAAAGCTGTCCCTACAGTAAGACTAAGCTGAATCCCTACGATGTAGCGGGCTGCCTGTTCCTTGTGAACATCCCCGCCTTAGTCCTCGGCTAGTCTGCACGAAGACCTATAGAATTAAGGGATCGGTCCCTAAATGAACTAAGGACTGGGACAAAAATGGGACACCTCCTAAACAGAAGTTGTTGCAGAGCACAAAAGACAAACTGACAAAAAGTACTTGAGGTCCCAGAGGACAAAGCGAGCTAGACAGAGATAGGCACCGAAGAACCTGGCTAGAGAGACAGTCAAACAACACTGAAGTCCAGCAAAGCCAGAAGGGCGGAGCAGGAATAAATAGGTAGATGGTCACGTGACCGCAAAACTCAAGATAGAAAAAACTAACAGGAGGGTTCTAACACTACATCTCTTGCAAGAGACACTGGAGTTCCTACAATTTTTTTAGGTAAACAGTATGGGAGAACCACTTCCCAATAATGGAAAGATTGTTTTCAGGAGGCCCTCCGACTTCTATGTCTTTTGCAAAGGGCATTGGAGTTCCTCCAAATTTTGGCAGCCATTTCATTCACTGGATAGGAAAACAGAATGGGAGACCCACTTCCTAATAATGGGAACATTGATTTCAGGAGGCCATCCGACTTCTATGTCTTTTGCAAAGGGCATTGGAGTTCCTCCAAATTTTGGCAGCTGTTTCGTTCACTCGATAGGAAAACAGTATGGGAGACCCACTTCCTAATAATGGGAACATTGATTTCAGGAGGCCCTCCGACCTCTACGTCTCTTGCAAAGGGCATTGGAGTGCCTCCAAATTTTTAGCATTCGGTTCATTAACTGCATAGGGAAGCAGTATGGAAACCCAATTCCTAATAATGGGAAAATTGTTTTCAGGAGACCCTCCGACTTCTACATCTCTTTCAAAGGGCATTGGAGTGCCTCTACATTTTTGGCAGCCGTTCCATTCACTGCATAGGAAAACAGTATGGGAGACCCACTTCCTAATAATGGGAACATTGTTTTCAGGAGGCCATCCAACCTCTACGTCGTTTGCAAGGGGCATTGGTGTTTCTCTAAATTTTCAGCAGCCCTTGAATTCACTGCATAGGCAAACAGTATGGGAGAGCCACTTCCTAATAATGGGAACATTGTTTTCAGGAGGCCCTCTGACCTCTACGTCTCTTGCAAGGGACACTGGAGTTCCTCCACATTTTTGGCAGCCGTTGCACTCACTGCATAGGCAAACAGTAAGGGAGACCCACTTCCTAATAATGGGAACATTGTTTTCAGGAGGCCGTCCAACCTCTATGTCGTTTGCAAGGGACACTGGAGTTCCTCCACATTTTTGGCAGCCATTGCATTCACTGCATAGGCAAACGATATGGGAGACCCAGTTTCTAAAATTGGGAACATTTTTGGCAGGTGTTGCATTTACTTCATAGGAAAACAGTATTAGAGACCCACTTTCTAATAATGGGAACATAGTTTTCAGGAGGCCCTCCAACCTGTAAGTTTCTTGCAAAGGTCATTAGAGTCCCTCAAAATTTTTGGCAGCCGTACCTTTCACTGGATAGGAAAACAGTAAAAGAGACCCACTTCCTAATAATGGGAACATTGTTTTCAGGAGGCCCTCTGACCTCTACGTCTCTTGCAAAGGGCATTGGAGTGCCTCTAAAATTTTGGCAGTCGTTGCATTAGCTGCATAGGCAAAAAGTATGGGAAACCCACTTCCTAAAAATGGGAACATTGTTTTCAGCAGGCCCTCCGACCTCTACGTCTCTTGCAAGGGACTCTGGAGTTCCTCCACATTTTTGGCAGCCGTTGCACTCACTGCATAGGCAAACAGTAAGGGAGACCCACTTCCTAATAATGGGAACATTGTTTTCAGGAGGCCGTCCAACCTCTATGTCGTTTGCAAGGGACACTGGAGTTCCTCCACATTTTTGGCAGCCATTGCATTCACTGCATAGGCAAACGATATGGTAGACCCACTTTCTAATATTGGGAACATTGTTTTCTGGAGGCTCTTCGACCTCTGCGTCTCTTGGAAGGGGCATTGGAGTTAATCCAAATTTATATTTACCTTTGCATTCACTGCATAGGCAAACAGTATGGGAGACCTACTTCCTAATAGAGGGAAAATTGTTTTCAGGAGACCCTCCAACCTCTACATCTCTTGCAAAGGGCATTGGAGTGCCTCTACATTTTTGGCAGCCGTTCTATTCACTGCATAGAAAAACAGTATGGGAGACCCACTTCCTAATAATGGGAACATTGTTTTCAGGAGGTCATCCGACCTCTACGTCGTTTGCAAGAGGCATTGGTGTTTCTCTAAATTTTCGGCAGCCCTTGCATTCACTGCATAGACAAACAGTATGGGATACCCAATTCCTAATAATGGGAGCATTGTTTTCAGAAGGACTTCCGACGTCTACGTCTCTTGCAAAGGACATTGGAGTGTCTAAAAACATTTGGCAACCATTGCATTCACTGCACAGGAAACAGTATGGGAGACCCACTTCCTAATAATGGAAACATTGTTTGCAGGAGGCCCTACGACCTCTGCGTCATTTGCAAGGGGCATTGGTGTTCCTCTAAATTTTTGGCAGCACTTGCATTCACTGCACAGGCAAACAGTATGGAAGACCCACTTCCTAATAATGGGAACATTATATTCAGGACGCCCTCTGACCTCTACATCTCTTGGAAGAGACACTGGAGTTCCTTCACATTTTTGGCAGGTGTTGCATTTACTTCATAGGAAAACAGTATTAGAGACCCACTTTCTAATAATGGGAACATAGTTTTCAGGAGGCCCTCCAACCTGTAAGTTTCTTGCAAAGGTCATTAGAGTCCCTCAAAATTTTTGGCAGCCGTACCTTTCACTGGATAGGAAAACAGTAAAAGAGACCCACTTCCTAATAATGGGAACATTGTTTTCAGGAGGCCCTCTGACCTCTACGTCTCTTGCAAAGGGCATTGGAGTGCCTCTAAAATTTTGGCAGTCGTTGCATTAGCTGCATAGGCAAAAAGTATGGGAAACCCACTTCCTAAAAATGGGAACATTGTTTTCAGCAGGCCCTCCGACCTCTACGTCTCTTGCAAGGGACTCTGGAGTTCCTCCACATTTTTGGCAACCGTTGCACTCACTGCATAGGCAAACAGTAAGGGAGACCCACTTCCTAATAATGGGAACATTGTTTTCAGAAGGCCGTCCAACCTCTATGTCGTTTGCAAGGGACACTGGAGTTCCTCCACATTTTTGGCAGCCATTGCATTCACTGCATAGGCAAACGATATGGGAGACCCACTTTCTAATAATGGGAACATTGTTTTCTGGAGGCTCTTCGACCTCTGCGTCTCTTGGAAGGGGCATTGGAGTTAATCCAAATTTATATTTGCCTTTGCATTCACTGCATAGGCAAACAGTATTGGAGACCCACTTCCTAATAGAGGGAGCATTGTTTTCCGGAGGCCCTCCAATCTCTGCGTCTTTTGCAAAGGGCATTAGAGTTTCTCCAAATTTTGGCAGCCATTCCATTCACTGCAAAAGCAAGTAGTATGGGAGACACACTTCCTAATAGTGGGAACATTGTTTTCAGGAAGCCCTCCGACCTCTACGTCTTTTGCAAGGGTCATTGGAGTTCTTCCAAATTTGTGGCAGCCATTGCATTCACTGCATGGGCAAACACTATGGGAGACCCACTTCCTAATAATGAGAACATTGTTTTCAGAAGGCCTTCCAACGTCTACGTCTCTTGCAAAGGGCATTGAAGTGCCTAAAAACATTTGGCAGCCGTTGCATTCACTGCATGGGCAAACAGTATGGGAGATCCACTTCCTAATAATGGGAACATTGTTTGCAGGAGGCCCTCCGACCTCTTCGTCTTTTGGAAAGGGCATTGAGGTGCCTCCAAATTTTTGTCAGCCGTTGCATTCACTGCATAGGCAAACATTATGGGAGAACCACTTCCTAATAATGGGAACATTGTATTCAGGAGGCCCTCTGACCTCTACGTCTCTTGCAAGAGACACTGAAGCTCCTTCACATTTTTGGCAGGTGTTGCATTTACAGGAAAACAGTATTGGAGACCCACTTTCTAATAATGGGAACATAGTTTTCAGGAGGCCCTCCGACCTGTAAGTTACTTGCAAAGGTATTTGGAGTCCCTCCAAATTTTTGGCAGCCGTTTCGTTCACTGGATAGGAAAACAGTATTGGAGACCCACTTCCTAATAATGGGAACATTGTTTTCAGGAGGCCCTCCGACCACTACATCTCTTGCAAGGGACACTGGAGTTCCTCAACATTTTTGGCAGCCATTGCATTCACTGCATAGGCAAAAAGTAAGGGAGACCAACTTCCTAATAAAGGGAATATTGTTTTCAGGAGACTCTCCAACCACTATGTCTTTTGCAGGGGGCATTGGTGTTCCTCCAAATTTTTGGCAACCCTTGCATTCACTGCATAGGTAAACAGTATGGGAGACCCACTTCCTAATAATAGGAACATTGTTTTCAGGAGACCTTCCGACCTCTACGTCTCTTGCAAGGGGCATTAGCGTTCATCTAAATTTATGGCAGCCTTTGCATTCACTGCATAGGCAAACAGCATGGGAGACTCACTTCCTAATAATGGTAGCAATGTGGTCAGGAGAACCTCCGTCCTCTACGTCTCTTGCAAAGCGCATTGGAGTAACTCTAAATTTTTCGCAGCCCTTGCATTCACTGCATAGGCAAACACTGTGGGAGACCCACTTCCTAATAATGGGAACATTGTTTTCAGGAGGCCCTCCGACCTCTATGTCTCTTGCACAGGGCATTGGAGTGCCTCCAAATTTTTGTCAGCCGTTGCATTTACTGCATAGGCAAACAGTATGGGAGACTCAATTTCTAATAATGGGAACATTGTTTTCAGGAGTTCCTCCGACCTTGACCTCTCTTGCAAGGGACACTGAAGCTCCTCCACATTCTTGGCAGCCATTGCATTCATTGCATAGGCAAACAGTATGGGAGACCCCTTCCTAATAATGGGAACATTGTTTTCAGGAGGTCCTCCGACCTCTACGTATTTTGCAAGGGGCATTGGTTTTCCTCCAAATTTTTTGCATCCATTGCATTAACTGCATAGGCAAACAGTATGGGAGACCCATTTCCTAATAAAAGGATTATAGTTTTCAGGAGGCCCTCTGATCTCTACTTCTTTTGCAAAGGGGATTGGAGTTCCTCCAAATTTGTGTCAGACTTTGCATTCACTGCATAGGCAAATAGTATGAGAGACCTACTTCATAATAATGGGAACATTGTGTTCAGAAGACTCTCCAAGCTCTACGTCTCTCGAAAAACGCATTGGAGTGCCTCCAAATTTTTGGCAACTGTTGCACTCACTGAATATGCAATCAGTATGGGAGACTCACTTCCTAATAATGGTAACATTGTTTTCAGGAGGCCCTTTCACCTCTACGTCTCTTGCATGGGGCATTGGAGTTCCTCCAAAATTTTAGCAGCCGTTGAATTCTCTGTATAGGCAAACAGTATGGGAGACCCACTTCCTAATAATGGAAACTTTGTTTTCAGGAGGCTCTCCGACCTCTACGTCTTTTGCAAACGGCATTGGTGTTCCTCCAAATTTTGGCAGCAGTTGCATTCACTGCAATGGCTAACAGTATGGGAGACCCACTTCCTAATAATGGGAACATTGTTTTCAGGAGTCTCTCTGACCTCCAAGCCCCTTGCAAGGGGCATTGGAGTTCTTCCAAATGAGTGGCAGCTGTTGCATTCACTGCATAGGCAAACAGTAAGGGAGACGCACTTCCTAATAATGGTAACATTTTTTTCAGTAGGCCCTCCAACCTCTATGTCTCTTGCAAGGGGCATTGGAGTTCCTCCAAATTTTTGGCAGCCGTTGCATTCACTTCATAGGCAAATAGTATGGGAAACCCACTTCCTAATAATGAGAACAATTTTTTCAGGAGGTCCTCCGACTAGTGTTGAGCGAGCACTAAAATGCTCGGGTATGCGTTGCTGAGGTCGAGCACATTGGAATACTCGGGTGCTCGACCCAAGCAACGAGCCCAATGTAAGTCTATGGGAAGCTCGAGCATTTTTCAGCTGGCTCCCCCCGGTGGTCTGCAGAGGGCCTAAAATTTGCCCAAATCAAT
Source organism: Phyllobates terribilis (assembly GCF_046119375.1). Classification (NCBI taxonomy): domain Eukaryota; kingdom Metazoa; phylum Chordata; class Amphibia; order Anura; family Dendrobatidae; genus Phyllobates; species Phyllobates terribilis. Next base: position 342,310,938 of record NW_027362769.1, on the reverse strand, counting down.
GGGAACAGTGCTCAAATGACATGGAAACAGCATAGGGAAGACCCCTGGAAGCATTTCTGACTCCCAGGTCACTGCTGTCAACAACGTTATCAGAGTATTACGCCGCTTTTACGGACTCACAATAAAACATACAAAAACAGAACCAAAATGGATTTTCCTGGGAAATATATTAAGGAACATCCTTTCCAGGGTAATGATTTGTATATAAGGAAAAATAAATAACCAAAACCAAAAATACTCCTCCACACCTTGGGCTATGTTCACACATAGCGTTTTGATGCATTTTTGCACTTTTGCATTGCTTTCAACAAAGACAAATGCATTCACTGGGAAATGTCATTTTAACATTTTACAACCTTATCTGGCCATGTGGTGTGTGACACATCATCAGACACATGCAGACAGTGCTGAAAAGACATGGGAACAGCACGGGGAAGACCTCTGGAAGCATTTCTGACTAAAAGTGTGCCCATCATAAGTGATCCTTGGCGCATGCGAAGATGCCTCCCGCCATGCACCTCTCGTTGCAGACTTGCAACAATTACTGTCCACTTCCTTCTCCCAGTGCAGCGTTCAGTTGTCCCTACCCCATTCCTTGGAATGCAAGCGCAAGTATGCAGCCAGCCACCCACCCACAGGCAGCGATACTATACTGCCAAATTTTTGACAGATGCTTACACTTGAAATGTGGCCTTTTAGGCTCGTGGAGGCGGAAGCTTTTCATAACCTCATGCTGGCGGCGGCCGGGTGTCCATACTCGGTCCCCAGCCGCCACTGTTTCTCCCGGTGTCATCTCCGCCTTCCACAAGCACGGGTCCCACAATATTACCCGTGCCCTCCCCAGTGCACTTACTGGGAAGGACCGCTTAACCACAAACACATGGACAGGTGAATGTGGCCAGGGACGGTACTGAGCCAGTCCACAACTTTTTTTGCTGACAGTTGTATTTAGCTCAGTGAAAGGACTGGCATAGAGGGAAACCATATCTACCCTGGTGTCATTTCTCCCAGGAAGTCCTCTAATGCAGCTTGTTGCAGAAGCAATGGCAGCCCATTCAACATCAACTCGCACTTGTCTGTGGAGCTTTGACACACACACAACTTTCTTTGCGCGTTTAATTTCATGAATACAGAGTTGGACAATGGCTTGATCTGTAATGCGGTTTAAGAAATAACATGCATAAGCATGGCCGATCCACATTAAAAAAGCAGCCATAGAGTGTCCGAGAACCTTCCCCCACACTTTTCTTAGCCAGGGCTGCTTCTAGGTAGGGTTGGAAGGGCCCACCAGAGAACAGGAGACTCCTTCGGTGGGCCTTGGCTTCTCCTTAAGGAGAGTTCATAGTGATGAGGTGAGGCCATGATGATGATAGAGGCCACCATCTGCTTAGTTTTCTGTTACTTGGAATTCAAGTGCAAGTATGCAGCAAGCCACCCACCTACCCACAGGCTGCAACAACACTAAGCTGCTAGATTTCTGGGCAGATGCTTGCACTTGAAATATGGCCTTTTAAGCTCGTGGAGGCAGAAGCATTTCACAACTTCATGCCGGCGGCAGCCGGGTGTCCATACTTGGTCCCCAGCCGCCACTATTTCTCCCGGTATCATCTCAGCCTTCCACAAGCATGGTTCCCACAGCATTACATGTGCCCTCCCCAATGCACTTACTGGGAAGGATCACCTAATCACAAACACGTGGACAGGTGAATGTGGCCAGGGACGGTACGGAGCCAGTCCACAACTTTTTCTGCTGACAGTTGTATTTAGCTCGGTGAAAGGACTGGCATAGAGGGAAACCGTATCTACTCTGGTTGTCATTTGTCCGTCACCAGGTTCCGCCCATTGTCACACACCACCATGCCTGGCTGTATGTTCAGCGGTAAGAGCCACAGTTCAAGCTGCTGTGTTACAGCTTTCAACAACTGTGCAGCGCTGGGCGGTTTGTCAATTAAGCATTAAACATATTATCTTCAGCACAGCATGTTGCCACTTGGCCAAGGTAGTGCTGCAGTGCTGTCAGCTTGTGACTGATGTGGTCATTTCAGAGATGGAGGAGGAGGTGCAGAAGTTGAACAATGTGATTACATTGAGGTTAAATTGGTGACGCTGTTTTTTATACTAAAGAAAGATGCTATTGTTTTGTTTTTTTACGTTATTTTTTAAGAGAAATGCATTCACCGGGAAATGTCATTTTAACATTTTACAACCTTATCTGGCAATGTGGTGTGTGACACATCTTCAGACACATCCTGTTTTATTTATGATGGAGGGACTCTGAAAGTTATAAAGCCTATTTTTATAGGGACATCAGATGGCCCTTACTATTCTTAAAAGGCCAGCAGTCGGCCCTCGCTATTGTTAGAGAGCCATCGGCCGGCTATGCTTTGTTGTTCCCATTATTAACAAGTGGGTCTCCTATACTGTTATGGCGTATCCAGTGACTGCAAGGGCTGCCAAAAATTTGGACACAACACAATACCCCTTTGAAGAGACATAGAGGAGGGTCTCAGTAAATAAATGTTCCCATTATAAAGGAGCGGGTCTCCTATAGTGGTAATGCCCATGCTGTGACTGCAAGGGCTTCCAAAATTTGGGAAAAGCCCCACTAAGAATTTAAAGACACATAGAGCAGGGCCACAGTAACAAGGTACGACATGTTCCCATTAGAAAGGAGAGGGTCTGCTATACAGTTATAGGGTATGCAGTGAGTCCAACGGCTGACCAATTTTAGTAAAAACCCCACTAAGAATTTAAAGATACACAGAGCAGGGCCATAGTAACAAGTACGACATGTTTCCATTAGAAAGGAGAGAGTCTGCTATATAGTTTTAAGGTATGCAGTGAGTCGAATGGCTGACCAATTTTAGTAATAACCCAACTAAGAATTTAAAGACACATAGAGCAGGGCCACAGTAACAAGGTATGACATGTTCCCATTAGAAAGGAAAGGTTCTGCTATACAGTTATAGGGTATGCAGTGAGTCCAATGGCTAACCAATTTTAGGAAAAACACAACTAAGAATTTAAAGACACATAGAGCAGGGCCGCAGTAATGACAAATTCCCATTAGAAAGGAGAGAGTCTGCTATGCAGTTATAGGGTATGCAGTGAGTCCAACGGCTCACCAATTTTAGGAAAAATCCCACTAAGAATTTAAAGACACATAGAGCAGGGCCACAGTAATGACAAATTCCCATTAGAGAGAGTTTGCTATACAGTTATAGGGTATGCAGTGAGTCCAAAGGCTGACCAATTTTAGGAAAAACCCCACTAAGAATTTAAAGACACATAGAGCAGGGCCACAGTAACAAGGTACGACATGTTCCCATTAGAAAGGAGAGGGTCCACTGAGGTGGAGTCCTCAAAGTTTTGGAGGATGGTACATATGTCTGACATCCATGTCCACTCCTGAGGTCTTATGTGTGGAGTCTGAACTGAATACTGACGACCTTGCTGATGCTGGTACTCAACAACTCCCCTCTTCTGCTCACAAATCCTTCCCAACATCTGCAGTGTAGAGCTCCAACACGTGGGGACATCACACACCAGTCTGTGAGCCGGAAGCTGCAAACGCTGCTGAAACATGGCAAGGGCGGCGGAAGCTGTAGCTGACTTTCTAAAATGGGCACACAGGCAGCGTACTTTAAAAAGCAGATCAGGCAGCTCCGGGTAGGATTTGAGAAACCGCTGAACCACGAGGTTAAGCACATGGGCCAGGCATGGTAGTGTGTTAGCTCGCCTCGCCTCAGAGCCACCACCAGGTTCCGGCCATTGTCACACACAACCATGCCTGGCTGTAGGTTCAGTGGTGTGAGCCACAGATCTGCCTGCTCTTTCAGAGCTGTCCACAACTCTTCAGCATTGTGCGGTTTGTCACCTAAGCATATTAGCTTCAGCACAGCCTGTTGTCGCTTGGCTGAGGCAGTGCTTCAGTGCTTCCAGCTTGTGACTGATGTGGTCATTTCAGAGATGGAAGGTGAAGAGGAGGAGGCTGAGGAGGATGAAGCGCAGGAGCTGAAGACCGTGGGGGAAACCCTGATTGACCTAGGGCCCGCAATCCTTGTCGTCGGGAGGACGTGTTCCATCCCATGGTCCGACTGGCTCCCGGCTTCCACTATGCTAACCCAGTGTGCCGTCAGCGAGATGTACCATCCCTGCCCACAAGCACTTGTCCACTTTCCCGGTAACTGCGCTGTTGAGGGCACCGCTAATGTTTTGGGACACGTGCTTGTGTAATGCGGGGACGGCACACTGGGAGAAATAGGGGGGGCTCGGGACCGAGTACCGAGGGATGGCCACTGTCATCATGTTGCAGAATGCTTCCGTCTCCATGAGCCTAAAAGGCAACATTTCGAGCGCAAGCAGTCATGAAATGTGAGAATTTAGTAGTGGGGCCTGTGGGGCGTTGGCTGCATATTTGCGCTTGCGTTCCAAGGACTGGGGTATGGACAACTGAATGCTGCGCTGGGACAAGGACATGGACGTGCTTCCTGATGCTGCTACTTGAGAGTGTGCAACGACAGGTGTAGGGCAGGAGGCATCTTCGCATGCACCATGGACAGGGGATTGGCTGCATGCACAACAGCGGAAGAAGCAATGGTGCCACCTGCACACACTGTTCCTGGACCCTGGAGTTTGGCCCACAAAGTCGGGTGCTTGGCTGCCATGTGCCTGATCATGCTGGTGGTGGTCAGGCTGGTCATTTTGCCACCCTGCTATTGCTGGCCTGGCAGGTGGTGCAAATGGCCTTTTTGGGGTTATCGGCAGAGTCTTTACAAAACAACCAGACTCGAGAAGACCTAACAGGTGTACTGGAAACTTCCTTCGTGTTGGTGTTGCCTGCCTTCTGTCTGCGGCCACCACACTGCTTCTTCCTGCCTGTTGAGGTGATCTTCCTCCCTCCCTCTGTGTGTTGCTGTCCTCGCTCTGCATGTCCTTCTGCTAGGTTGGGTCAGTTACCATATCATCCACCACCTCGTCTTCCACTTCCGCACCCTGGTCCTCCTCCTGAATTTGTGGCAATTGCGTCTCATCATCGTCCACCTCTTGTGACACTTTCCCACCGTCGCCTTCGTGTGACTGTCGCTGCTCAAATATTTGAAATATTTGGGCATCGCTACATGCGATCTCCTCTTGCCATGCTTCAAGTGGACCTGGCGAGAGGCCCGAATCTATAAATGGAGAAGGGAACAGCTCTTCAGAGTGTCCATGTGTGGGATCAGTTGTCTCTGGGTACTCAGCATGGTGGGAGGAAGGAGGATCAGGGTGAGGAATATGCGTTCCAGACTCACGGCTACTGAGACTTGACCATGTGGAAGACAGGGTGAGGGTGGTGGTGGTGGCGGCTAAGTGACTGGAAGCATTATCCGCTATCCAACCACCAACCTTTTGACACTGCTCTGGGTTTAATAGTGGGGTGCAGCGGTCCCCTAGAAATTGGGACAGGAAGGTCAAGCGAGAAGATGTGGGTGTGGCACAATTTCAGCTTGCTCACGGCCTTGTCCTCGGCCTCTGCATCCACCATTACCGTCACGTCCAGTTCCCCGTCCATTGCCATGTGCCTTGTCCATTTTAAATGGAAGACAGTATCTTCCACGCTCACTACAAATTACTGAGTTTGGAGCGAACTTATATGTGATCCGTGTGACGGAGAAAACAGAGTTTCAAATAACTGGCCTGTACGTAAGTAGTTTCAACAGCAAACTGCTGTGAATTGCTTCACTGACACACTAAAGGAAATTTTTAATGGAGGCCAGAAATGGCAGTATTTTCTGACAACGTATATGTGATCCGTATGACGGAGAAAACAGAGTTTTAAATACCAGGCATTCCTCACATGTATTAAATCTGTCAAACAGTCGCAAATCATGTTCACGGAGCGATGAAAACTTAAAGCCCGAGCACGCTATATACTCGGCGAAAGGGTTAACAAAACATACTCGCTCATCACTACTTGTCTTGCAAGGGACACTGGAGTTCCTCCACATTTTTGGCAGGCGTTGCATTCACTCCATAGGCAAACAATATGGGAGACCCAGTCCTTTTTTAATGGGAACATGTCGTACTCGTTACTGCAGCCCAGCTCCATGTGTCTTTAAATTGTTAGTTTGGTTTTTACTAAATTTTGTTAGCCGTTGCATTCACTGCATGGGCAAAGAGTATGGGAAACTCACTTCCTAATAATGGGAACATTGTTTTCAGGAGGCCCTCCGACCTCTACATCTCTTGCAAGGGGCATTGGAGTTCCTCCAAGTTTTTGGCAGCCGTTGCATTCACTCCATAGGCAAAAATTATGGGAGCCACACTTCCTAATATTGGGAACATTGCTTTCATGAGGCCCTCTGACCTCTACGTCTCTTGCAAGGGACACTGGAGTTCCTCCACATTTTTCACAGGCATTTCATTCACTCCATAGGCAAACAATATGGGAGAACCACTTCCTAATAATGGTAACATTGTTTTCAGGAGGCCCTCCAACCTCTACTTCTCTTGCAAGGGACATAGTAGTGCCTCCAAATTTTTGGCCGTTGTATTCACTGCATAGGCCAACAGTGTGGGAGACCCACTTCCTAATAATGGGAACATTGATTTCAGGAGACCCTCTGACCTCTAAGTCTCTTGCAAGGAACACTGGAACTCCTCCACACTTTTGGCAGCCATTTCATTCACTCCATAGGCAAACAGTATGGGAGACCAACTCCTTTTTTAATGGGAACATGTCGTACTTGTTACTGCAGCCCAGCTCCATGTGTCTTTAAATTGTTAGTAGAGTTTTTACTAAATTTTGGCAGCTGTTGGACTCACTGCATACCCTATAACTGGATAGCAGACCCTCTCCTCTTTAATGGGAACATGTCATTACTGTGGCCCAGCTCTATGTGTCTTTAAATTGTTAGTGGGGTTTTTACTAAATTTTGCCAGCCCTTGCAGTCATAGCATGGGCATTACCACTATAGGTGACCCACTCCTTTATAATGGGAACAACAAAGCATAGCCGACTGCTGGCCCTTTAAGTATAGTAAGGCTGTAAAAATAGTGTTTGTGACTTTCACAATCCCTCCTTCGTAAATGAAACAGGATGTGTCTGATGATGTTTCACACACCACATGGCCAGATCAGGTTGTAAAATGTTAAAATTACATTTCCCAGTGAATGCATTTGTCACGGTTGAAAGCAATGCAAAAGGGCAAAAACGCATCAAAATGCTATGTGTGAAGATAGCCCAAGGTGAGGAGGAGCATTTTTGTTTTTGGTTATTTATTTTGCTTTATATACAAGTCATTACCCTGGAAGGGACGTTACTTAACATATTTCCCAGGAAATTCCATTTTTGTTTCGTTTTTGTATGTTTTATAAAAAAAAAGTGGCGTAACACCTCTGACAACATTGTTGACAGCAGTGACCAGGGAGTCAGAAATGCCTCCAGCTGTCTTCCCCATGCTGTTCCCATGTCATTTGATCACTGTTTTCGTCGATTTTGGCAATTTTTAAGTCCTCTGCAGACCGTCGGGGGAAGCTGCCGGAAAAATGCTCGAGATTCCCATAGACTTACATTGGGCTCGTTGCTCTGACCGAGTACTCGAGCATTCTAATTTGCTCGACTCGAGCAATGAGTACCCAAGCATTTTAGTGCTCGTTCATCACTATTAATACTGTAAATAGCATTTGCCACATGTCTAATTTACAATAGCTCAATTTTTTAAACATAATTTTTTAGTTAGGAAGTTATAGGGGTTAAAAGTTCACTACAACTTCTCATTTTTACAACAAAATCTACAAAACCATTTTATTTAGGGACTACATCATATTTGAAGTGACTTTGAGGGGTCTATATGACAAAAAATACCCAAAAGTGACACCAATCTAAAAACTACTCCCCTCAAGGTGCTCAAAGCCACATTCAAGAAGTTTACTAACTCTTTAGGTGCTTCACAGGAATTAATGGAATGTGGAAGGAAAAAATAAACATTTAACTTTTTTCACAAAAATTTTACTTTAGACCCATTTTTTATTTACTTTCACAAAGGTAACAGGAGAAAATGGACCCCAAAATTTGTTGTGCAATTTCTCCTGAGCACAGCGATACCCAATATGTGGGGAATAACCACTGTTTGGGCACAAGGCAGGGCTCAGAAGGGAAAGAGCGACATTTGACTTTTTGAATGTAAAATTTGTTGGCATAATTAGGCAATGCCATGTCGCGTTTGGAGAGCCCCCGATGTGCCTAAACAGTGGAAACCCCCCACAAGTGACAACATTCTGGAAACTAGACCCTTTAGGGAACTTGTGTAGATGTGTAGTGAGCACCTTGAACCCCTGAGTGCTTCAGAGAAGTTTATAATGTTGAGACATGAAAATAAAAAAATCACATTTTTCCCAAACAAATGCTTTTTAGCTCCATATTTTGCATTTTCACAAGGGTAGTAGGGAAAATTGCACCATGCAAATTGTTGTGCAATTTCTCCTGAGTACACTGATACCCCATATGTTGGGGAAAACCACTGCTTGAGCTCACAGCAGGGCATGGAAAGGAAGGAGCGCCATTTGATTTTTTGAATTTAAAATTTGCTGGAATAATTAGAGAATGCCATGTCGCGTTTGGAGAGCCCATGATGTGCCTAAAATGAGGAACTCCCCCACAAATGACACCATTTGGTAAACATGACCCCTTAGGGAACTTATCTAGATGTGTCATGAGCATCTTGAAACCCCAGGTGCATCACAGCTTTTACACGATAAAAACCATTTTATAGAAAAAATAATTATTTTTGCATCGCTTTATTCTGTGAGCTGTAAATTTTATATTTGTTCTGCTGATGGAGCTGTATGTCAGCTTGTTTTTTGTGAGACAATATGACATTTTCAGCGGTACCATTTTAATTTACAGGCGTCTTTTTGATTGCGTTTTATTCCACTTTTTGTTCGACGGTATGTTGATAAAGCATCATTTTTAGCCTTGCTTTTCATTTATTTTTTTTAGGGTGTTCACTGAAAGAGTTAACCAATGGAACAGTTTTATAGGTCAGGTCGTTATGGATGCGGCAATACCAAATATGTGTACTTTTTTGGTTTATTTTTTTTGCACAGAGAAATGTATTTATTGGATTTATATTTTTTTATTCTTTATTTTGTGATTTATTTTTTAATATTTTTATAATTTTTATTAACTTTTTGCTAAACTTTTTTACATTGTCCCACTATGGGACATCAACTTTCTATGCCCTGACTGCTGACCTAATACTCTGCAGTGCTTCTGCACTGCAGAGCATCAGGTCAGTGTCTGACAGGCAGGGAGAAGGACTGAGCAGCGCTGAGGAGCCACCTTCCTGCAGAACCCTAAAGGACCCCATGGCCATCTTGGCACCGTGGATCACCATGGAGACCATGGAGTGCATCACGTTGTGCTAATGGAAGCAGAGAGGGAGCTCACTCCCACTGCAATGCCCCGCGATGTCGCTGTCAGTATTGACAGAGGCGGGTACAGGGGTTAAACACCCACGATCGGCGCTAGCACTGATCGTGTGCATTGCTGTGGGTTGCCAGATCTCAAATAGAGCTGACACCCACATGTGATTGCGGTGCCACTCAGAATGAGCCCGCGCGAACACTGTGCCGTACATCTTTGTGGAAATGCAGCTCTGTACTGTAGTTTTGTATTGTGCTCGGCATCCTGAACAACCCTGGCAGTGGCCCAGAGATCAGTGCTTCTGCTCTCAGCACAAGACCTTCTGTGTTGACTGAATATGATGGTGTCATTGGTATAATAGTTCAGCATTTACAATCTAACTTTTACTTTCGGCCACAGGGTCACACGTCACCTAAAACCAGCCCTGGACCAACTAGATAGTAAAATGCTCAGATGTTGCCAGAATAACTGATATCACACCGCTTTTGATTTCATAAAGGAAAATTAAGGCACCATTAATGCACCTGACATAGAAGGGTTAATGTTTTTCCGCTCTGTTGTGTTTTTTATTACCCAACCTTATAGTCTCATAGTCAAGGAGACTTTGTTTGCAAATGGTATAAGAGGAAGTATTCTCAGTATGAATAAAGAGAATTGATTCGCTCACAAGTGTGCATTCTTTTCTCCAAGTGCTCTTTATTTGGAGGGCCTAATCTCTTAATTCGGCCTCACTGGTGATCCGGCATATTTGGGTTTGGGTCAGAACAAAAAAAGCTACAACAGTTTGGCGCCTAACGTGGGGCCATGTAACCAGCCTATTCGGAAGCTGTGTATGGCAGTTTTCTGAAAGATTGAAAATTCTAATTCCAGCTGCAGCAAGGTAAGAAGCTTTTATTCTTACACCTTATTTTTGCTCTTTCAGTCTCTCTCTAAATATCTCTGAGTAAAGGCTGTAAAAACCACAGTTCAACAACCAACATCGTCAGTGAGGTTTGTGATTTTATGTCTGTATGAGAGTTGAATAACAGAGTAATAAGATAATAAGTAATATCTGTATTATCTGTCTATCTACTAACTGGTTGCTTAGTGCAGAGCTGGGGCCGTCTCTGTACGTTTCTATTGCTGTCAGTGAGGAGACTCCAGCGATGTGGTGTAATTAAAATTTCCATTTATTTGAAGGATGATATTTCCATAAAAAATGCACTTACAAAGAGAGCCAATACACACCATATGGGCAAACAGAGTAAAAAAAAACGCTACGCGTTTCGGCTTAAAAAAGCCTTAATCATGGTACATACATTGGAATACAAGCAGGGTATAAATACAAAAGAGCACTGTTTGCCCATATGGTGTGAATTGGTTCTCTTTGTAAGTGCATTTTTTATGGAAATTTCATCCTTCAAATAAATGGAAATTTTAATTACACCACATCGCTGGAGTCTCCTCACTCGCTGGATTTTGGTCTGAAGCTGTGTTCAATGCAGCAGCCTGCTGCTATCTGAGCAGAAAGGAGGAAACACCGGGATGGAGTTTATAGTTGAGCAGACTTTATCATTTTCATTCTATTGCTGTGGTCATTCTGGATTGGCAGGTATGTATGGTCCACTGTATGTGACAGACAGAGGACATTCAACTCGTCCACTGTTTGTGGCAGAGGACATTCAACTCACTTTGAACTGAATCAGGCGGAGTGATTGAGATAACGGACTCTATGTAAAGCGGTCAGATGATTTCAGATCGCTGGGAAATAGATTCTTGAATGAGCTCGCCTGAATGAATAGTTTAAGACAATTCTGTGAAAGGTGCATAGGTTTCCTGGGAATAGTTTGCCAAAGGGCCGAGCCCTATAGGATTTTCATGTGGATTCCTGATAACTGGAATTTCCCAATTTTCTCACTTGGTCCAGGACGGATAGATATTTTAATCTACACCTGAGATTATCGGATAATGAAGCCCATCTAGTAAATGGTATGATAGTGGACAGGTTCCTGTATTTGTTGGGCCAGAGGTAGTCAGATTATTCAGATTATTCAGTGATCTGCCATTATAGTGAACTACCTTGGTTTCATTACCCTGAGAATCAGGATGAAGGTTTTGAAGAAGTAGTTTAAGTCTGTTAAGAAACCGCTAGAGCTGCTATATTCTTTCTGCTTCTCTGTTCTTATCTCTGCTGATGCTATTGGGACAGGGTGAAGCTGCGTGCAAGTTTTCTGTGCTGAAGAAAATTTAGAATTGTTTGCTTTTAAAGAGACAGTGTTGCACTACCGCTGAAGGAAATATCAAAATATTGTGCCTATTTTAGACTTGGAAATGATTGTTTGGACATCAGTGTGTGTTTTTACCTGCTTCTACTTGTGTAGTTGTTGTCAAGCTAGTTAAGGATCAGCAGAGGGGAGTAGCCAACTGCACAACTGGTCTAGTAGGTGAGAGGTCTATCACACCTGGGCCTTCCTACTTTAGTCACCAGGTTTTATTGGGTCAGAGAGTCGCATGAGCATTCCCACTGTCCATGGAGCTGGTCTAGTAGGGGAGAAGACTTAATTGTGGTGCATAAACATGTGTTTTCATCCACTCCAGATCCTAATGCAAGTGCAGGCGTGCCTCAACTGAATCCAGGTGACTGGGTCGTCATAAGCAGACACGTGAGAATGAGCCTAGATCCACGGTTTGATGGCCCGTTCCATGTCCAGCTGACCACATCCACCTCAGTAAAACTTAAGGGAAAGCCCACCTGGATACAGGCCAGTCAATGCAAAAAGGTCACTTCACCTGCAGAATGACTGCTCTACTAATCACCTTACTGGGAGTAGCAGGATTATTGTACCCTACAGAGACACTGGATAAACTTTTAAATATGGACTTGGACAACAAACTTATTTGACATCATGCTTTTCTTATAAAGTACATGGAAGGAGAAAAGCCAAAGCACTGTTGGATCTGCACACAGAGCCCAGTATCTGCAAGGACTATGCCGTACTTACCTCTGGAGTAATGGGAGGTATTAATACCACACTGCATACACAATGAGGCCTGGACTCAATCTAACTTTTGGGGAAAAGATGTGCCTCGTGACGTATCTGCCACATTAACTATAGGCAGATGGGTCACTAATCCCTGTATTCAGTTAAATATGAAATGGCCTAAGAGACTCCTGGTGGGTGGCATTGTACAGACTTGCATATAGATTTTATTGTTTTGTTTATTGCTCTATGTAACCATAAAAATGCTGTATATGTATTACCCAAGCTATTAAATAAGGTACAGTACAGACCAAAAGTTTGGACACACCTTCTCATTTAAAGATTTTTCTGTATTTTCATGACTATGAAAATTGTACATTCACACTGAAGGCATCAAAACTATGAATTAACACATGTGGAATTATATACTTAACAAAAAAGTGTGAAACAACTGAAAATATGTCTTATATTCTAGGTTCTTCAAAGTAGCCACCTTTTGCTTTGATGACTGCTTTGCACACTCTTGGCATTCTCTTGATGAGCTTCAAGAGGTAGTCACGGGAAATGATCTTCCAACAATCTTGAAGGAGTTCCCAGAGATGCTTAGCACTTGTTGGCCCTTTTGCCTTCACTCTGCGGTCCAGCTCACCCCAAACCATCTCGATTGGGTTCAGGTCTGGTGTCTGTGGAGGCCAGGTCATCTGGCGTAGCACCCCATCACTCTCCTTCTTGTTCAAATGGCCTTTACACAGCCTGGAGGTGTGTTTGGGGTCATTGTCCTGTTGAAAAATAAATGATGGTCCAACTAAACGCAAACCAGATGGAATAGCATGCCGCTGCAAGATGCTGTGGTAGCCATGCTGGTTCAGTATGCCTACAATTTTGAATAAATCCCCAAGAGTGTCACCAGCAAAGCACCCCCACACCATCACACCTCCTCCTTCATGCTTCACTGTGGGAACCAGGCATGTAGAGTCCATCCGTTCACCTTTTCTGCGTCGCACAAAGACACGGTGGTTGGAACCAAAGATCTCAAATTTGGACTCATCAGACCAAAGCACTGATTTCCACTGGTCTAATGTCCATTCCTTGTGTTCTTTAGCCCAAACAAGTCTCTTCTGCTTGTTGCCTGTCCTTAGCAGTGGTTTCCTAGCAGCTATTTTACCATGAAGGCCTGCTGCACAAAGTCTCCTCTTAACAGTTGTTGAAGAGATGTGTCTGCTGCTAGAACTCTGTGTGGCATTGACCTGGTCTCCAATCTGAGCTGCTGTTAACCTGTGATTTCTGAGGCTTGTGACTCGGATAAACGTATCCTCAGGAGCAGGAGCAGAGGTGACTCTTGGTCTTCCTTTCCTGGGGCGGTCCTCATGTGAGCCAGTTTCTTTGTAGCGCTTGATGGTTTATGCAACTGCACTTGGGGACACTTTCAAAGTTTTCCCAATTTTTCGCACTGACTGACCTTCATTTCTTAAAGTAATGATGGCCACTCGTTTTTCTTTACTTAGCAGCTTTTTTCTTGCCATAATACAAATTCTAACAGTCTATTCAGTAGGACTATCAGCTGTGTATCCACCAGACTTCTGCACAACACAACTGATGGTCCCAATCCCATTTATAAGGCCAGAAATCCCACTTATTAAACCTGACAGGGCACACCTGTGAAGTGAAAACCATTTCTGGTGACTATCTCTTGAAGCTCATTAAGAGAATGCCAAGAGTGTGCAAAGCAGTCATCAAAGCAAAAGGTGGCTACTTTGAAGAACCTAGAATATAAGACATATTTTCAGTTGTTTCACACTTTTTTGTTAAGTATATAATTCCACATGTGTTAATTCATAGTTTTGATGCCTTCAGTGTGAATGTACAATTTTCATAGTCATGAAAATACAGAAAAATCTTTAAATGAGAAGGTATGTCCAAACTTTTGGTCTGTACTGTATGTGTCAAGAAATCTAATGCTGAACCATCCATAGTGTATTATAGACCCCAGATAATCAATGCTGATGGGGTAAGTGGGTGTCCACACTAAAGGTGGATGGGTACAGCAGGTAGGAAGCCCCCTTATGGGTACTAGACCCATAAGGCAGTAGCTCCTTTGTGGTCACCAGTTAACCTTGTAGCAACAGGTTATACCATTTACAAAAGGGGGGAAATTGATATAGAAGGGTTAATGTTTTTACTCTCTGTTCTAGATTTTTTATGTTACCTAGCCTTATAGTCTTATAGTCAAGGATTTTACACTTCTTACCTCATACGCAATGTTTTTAACATTCAGCAAAAACATGTTATGGGTACATGATAAATAAAGTCATCATGACCTGGGTAAAAGGGTTGGGGGGCTCCATGTGTTACATTGTTTATAAATGATATAAGAGATAGTGTATTCTCAGTGTGAATAAACAGAAATTAATCTGCTCCCAACAAGTGTGCATTCTTTTCTCCAAGTACTCATTATTTTGAGGGCCTAATCTCTTAATTTGGTCTCACTGGTGATCCGGCATATCTGACTTTGGATCAGAACAAAAACAGCTACAACGCACCTGTTCCTGCTTCAGAAGATATGCATCGATATATCCCGTGATGTCATTTGCATCAAAATCCAGTCACCGATTCTTTGAACATTGGGAAATAAAACTCGTCAGATCTTGTATGTTCTGCTTTACTTTCTTATGCAGGCCAAGGAGTGATCCGAGGAAGGGATAATAATTATACAGCTGTGGAAATCAACAATTCCTCTTTAGATATTCTTGCAACAAAAAGTACAGATCATCTCAATAACGGTGTATACTGGGAGCAGCTCGGCCTGTCGGTGGTTAGCGCTACACCCTACATCACTAGGAGCCTAGGTTAGAATCCAGCCAAGTGAAATCTCTGAACTGGGCCCCGTTCAGTTTTTTTTTACATGACTTTTATCAGTGTAGTGGATCCAATTTTTATTCATTTTTGGTCAGTGTGGATGGATTTTTTTTGACATTCATGTGTGTCATCCATTTTTCTCATATGAAAAAAAACAGATTGAGGTTTCCTAAGCTTCTACTAGCATTAGTCAGTGAAAAAGGGACATTGCACAAATACACTGAAATCGGTAAATTTTATCCCAAAATGGATCTAAATCAGACATGACTTTGTGTATATGAAAAAGGTCATAGCCTATAATAGGTATGCATTCTATATGCAAAAAAAACAAGCAAATAATAAAACACAAAACATATACGCAAAACTTGTGTTAATGGAACCTAAGTTCATATGTTCTCCCTGTATGTTTGCATGGGTTTCCTCGAGGTTCTCCACTTTCTTCCCATACTCCATACAACATATGGGTAGGCTCATTGGTCCTAGTGTGTATGTGAACAAAAGACAGATTTAGATTGTGACTCTCGTTGAGGACAAGAACTGATAAGAGTAATGGCAATCTCTGTACAGCACTGTAGAATATTATGAATCTAATCCCTGGGTCCAGTATTCAGGCTGTGCGTTTTTTGTGAATTTTTGTATGTACAGTATGTTTATGAGAACCTCTGAATGACAGGAGTGATGATGAGTAACTGAGTATAAGCGCCAAATAAGTAAGTCCTTGATTGATGAGAGGTTCTGTTAGGTATGGCCCACTGTATGTGACAGAGAACATTCAACTCACTTTGAACTGAATCAAGCGGAATAATTGAGATAACGGACTCTATGTAAAGCGGTCTTGAACTGAATTACCTAAAAATAATTCACTTATAGGGAATCTATAATCAGTAAATGACTTACTGTTTAAACCAGGTTTTTGTGTTACGTTTTTTTTCTTTTTACTATTAAAATCTTTATTTAAAAAAAATAGTATTCTTGCAATTTTCACATTGGCCACTGGGGCTTTTTTAGATTCATATTTCATGTGTGTTCAGGTAGAGTTTGCAGCAGACTCCATATCATCAGAGGCAGGATTACAATGACAGGTAACACCTCTATACACAGCTGATTACACAGGATCCACCAATAACAATGACCTCTGCATATGCTCATTAGATGCTTCTATACAAAACACAAAAACACATTTAATACAAAAACCTGATTTAATCAACAGGTTATTTAGTTCCCTTTAATTGTTCAAGAACTCTACATTTCTGACTAGCAACATATCTATGTACTATAATATACTCTGCACCATATATCAGTAAGAGAATTAAAAAGCTCCTTATTCAGTTACATGAAATACGAAGAACAGCTATGGGATGATACCTTATATTCATTATTGAAAGCAGAGTGCACATTTTGCAATATACACTACTCACAAAAAGTTAGGGATATTTGGCTTTCAAGTGAAATTTATGGAAAACGTAAAAAGTTCACGATAGTGATATTTTATCATGAAACTAGGGCATTTAAGTAGAAGCATGCAGTAGTGATTTCCTCATCTCAAACAATTTATTGAAGCCAAAGTCAACAAAAGCTCCCCTAACATCTGCGTGACAGCGTGGCAAATCGGGGATGTTTCTGGGCGGAGTCGATTTTTTGGTGCGAACAAGCCGGAACCCCGAACACGAATTTGGAATGCCGAACAAATTCACTGAACACTACTCATGATTGCACTGCCATTAATCCTAAAGGTGACCCTGAAACTACAACTTCTGAGCAGTCACTAAAAGGGTTAGGTATAAGATCTGAGAGTTTTCTCACCATCACTGTAGGTGTACCAGCCAGTCTGGCATTTTCATGTAACATTTTAATTAAACTTTCAAACATTGGATCATCATATTCAAACCTTTTCCCAAAGATAATAGAGCAGATTACATTGGAAACTGCACTGCTTATCAGCAAGTGAATATTGAATGGTTTACCTAAAATAATAATAAAAAAGTTATATAAACAATAAAATAAAATATCAATAAAAAACTAAAGATATATAAACAATTACTTAATATAAAAGGTCATTTGTAACCCCAAGTTAAACTACCCTCAGTAATGACAGTAGATCACTGAAACTACCAAGTCATAATTGGAGCAAACCTACAGCCTGAATAACAATTGAAATCCTAATGATATGTTTAGATGCTGCAGATGTATCCCACATGGATTCTGAAGAACGGGTTGTAGAAAGAGACAGACAAAAAGTTAGAGTACATAAAAGCTATGAGATAATTGTGAATGATGTAACTTACCATTGTGAGATTTAATACTTTCTATAAGGGGCATTAATTCATTTTGAATTCTGGCTTCCACACTTTTCTTCCCCATTCCAAAGTCTCGAAGTGTTGATATGGTGAACCTCCTCATGGATTTCCATGTTTCTCCATTAGAAAATATAATACCTAAAATATAGTTAAATATGAAAAACTTGGGAAGTATCAATTAATCATACTGAACAGAAAATAGCCTTGTAATCTAAACAATCCAACAAGTGGTTTCTTTAAAAGTTGAAGAAGTTAATTTCTGTGAATTAACAATTGGATTTATAAATAAAACCCGTAAAACCCACAAATTTTGAAAATGATTGTAAATTGACAAAATTGAGGTTTTCATACACAATAATTATTAAAGTAATAATGAGAAAGAAGAAAATAACGCAAAAGTATGAGGAAAGAGAAGAAGAAGAAAAGAAAAAGATGATGGTTACAGAAAAGATGGAGAAAGTGAGGACAAAAAAATAAAAAGTAAAGGATTAAAAAAACAGGAAAAGTAAGAGAGAGAATGAAGAAAATTATGATAAAGCTGAAGAAGAAAGCTGGAGAACATGATGGATGAGGAAGAAGAAATGAAGGAAGAAAAGTAGAAAGAAGATGATAATTATTATGGAGAAGAAAAAGGTGAAGGAAGAATAATAAAGATGATGATTATTATAACGATGATGATGAATGAGATGGAAAAGAAGAAATGAATAAGATAAGGTGAAAATAAGATAAAAAAAAGTTAAGAGAATGATGAAGTAGATGAATAATTAGATACGAAAGATAAAATCAAAGAAAAGAGGAAAACAAAAACTAAGAAGAATGAACATGATGATGATGAGGAAAATGAATGAGAAGCAGGAAATGGAAGAAGAATGATGTAAAGAAGTAAAAGGAGGTGAAATAGAAAGAGATGCAGGAAACAGTAGATTACTATTAAAAACAGGACTGTTGGCTACTTTCTAGGAACATCCTGACTGCCTCCATCCCCTCCCTTATTCTTTTGTGTCTTTCTTATTCATGTTCACCCTTGACTGATAAATAATTTTCGGGTGTTTGTTCCCCTGGATTTGTTCAATAAATATCAGCAGCTTCATTTTAATGTCAATTTTTTAGTGTAAAATTCACAAAAAAATGTTTAAAAAAAGTAAATGAAAAGGAGAAAAAGGAAGTAAATTGATGATGATGATGATGATGACAATAATGTAGGAAAAGCAGAATGCAGAATTATAGACACTAGCCATTACGCCTTTCTGAAGTGATTACACATCCTCTAAGAATTGGCATCGATGTTTAGAGTGTCCTTCAATTCATAATATTTGCTCAGAAATGACGTTTATTGATGTTTTTAGTGAATCTTCTATTACAATAATCATCTATAGTTACTGGACTTTAAAGTATTCTGCTCCCCTAACAGGTCACCTTTGTGAATTTTACAATTAATAAAATGCACAGTATTATAGTTCTTTAAATACCATGTCCATTAGAGAAAACATCGAAGATTGGAGAAATCGCCCGTTCTCCAAAATCCTCAGCTCGCGTAACAAGTGCTTCTTTTATAATCTTATATCCAGCAAGTATCACCATTTTCTTGGGTCCAAAATGCAAAGTAAATATTTCGCCATACTTCTCAGAAAGCTGTAAAATATATTTTTTTAGTTATATAAAACATTAATTTGAATGGTACTTTGTAAAGACAAAAATTGTATGTTCAAACCACAATGTCACTTTAACAGAGCTAATAAAGGTAAACTTCCAACAAGCCACAGTTGCTGTTCGGACCATAAAACTGGGGAAATATGCAAAAATCTTGACATGATCAAGGTATGTTGCCTTAGCACTAAAGTCAGGGAACAAAAGGCCTAAAGACTAGGCATGAGCGACCATTTCAATGTTTGGTTTGGAAAAGTTCGCCGAACAAATTGATATTCACCGAATTTATTCGCCGAATGATCATCGAACATTTCCAAATTCAATAGGAGTCAATGGGGGGACCAAAAAAATGCATAGACAACACCTAGAAACGGGACCAAAAGTTGCCAAAACGCATCAAATTAGGTGTAGACACCAGGGAAGTGCCATAAATTGACAGAAGGCAGAGTCTGTATCAGAGTGCAGCAAGCAGAGTATGTATAAGAGTGCAGCAGGCAGAGTCTGTATCAGAGTGCAGCAGGCAGAGCCTGTATCAGGAGTGCAGCAGGCTGAGTCTGTATCAGAGTGCAGCAGGCAGAGTCTGTATCAGAGTGCAGCAGGCAGAGTCTGTATCAGGAGTGCAGTAGGCAGAGCCTGTATCAGGAGTGCAGCAGGCAGAGTCTGTATCAGAGTGCAGCAGGCAAAGTCTGTATCAGAGTGCAGCAGGCAGAGTCTGTATCAGAGTGCAGCAGGCAGAGTCTGTATCAGGAGTGCAGCAGGCAGAGTCTATATCAGGAGTGCAGCAGGCTGAGTCTGTATCAGAGTGCAGCAGGCAGAGTCTGTATCAGAGTGCAGCAGGCAGAGCCTGTATCAGGAGTGCAGCAGGCTGAGTCTGTATCAGAGTGCAGCAGGCAAAGTCTGTATCAGAGTGCAGCAGGCAGAGTCTGTATTAGAGTGCAGCAGGCAGAGTCTGCATCAGAGTGCAGCAGGCAGAGTTTGTATCAGAGTTCAGCAGGCAGAGTCTGTATAAGAGTTCAGCAGGCAGAGTCTGTATCTGGAGTGCAGAAGGCAGAGTCTGTATCAGAGTGCAGCAGGCAGAGTCTGTATCAGGACTGCCACAGGCTGAGTCTGTATCAGAGTGCAGCAGGTAGAGTCTGTATTAGGTGTGCAGAAGGCAGAGTCTGTATAAGAGTTCAGCAGGCAGAGTCTGTATCTGGAGTGCAGCAGGCAGAGTCTGTATCAGGAGTGCAGCAGGCAGAGTCTGTATCAGAGTGCAGCAGGCAGAGTCTGTATCAGGAGTGCAGCAGGCAGAGTCTGTAGCAGGAGTGCAGCAGGCAGATTCTGTATCAGGAGTGCAGCAGGCAGAGTCTGTATCAGAGTGCAGCAGGCAGAGTCTGTAGTAGGAGTGCAGCAAGCAGAGTCTGTATCAGACTGCAGCAGGCAGAGTCTGCAGCAGGAGTGCAGCAGGCAGAGTCTGTATCAGGAGTTCAGCAGGCAGAGTCTGTATCAGGAGTGCAGCAGGTAGAGTCTGTATCAGAGTGCAGCAGGCAGAGTCTGTATCAGGAGTGCAGCAGGCAGAGTCTGTATCAGGAGTTCAGCAGGCAGAGTCTGTAGCAGGAGTGCAGCAAGGACTGGTACGCAACCTTACACAACATAGACTGCAGAATAGGAAGGTTCCACTACAGCCAACCCAATAGATGGAGACCCAATCAGGATTCCCCACATTTCAAAAAATTAGTGGCAGACACTAGCAATGTCTAATCAATTTCACTACAGTAGAAATAAGGTAAATAAGACCCACACCTCTTCCAGTACAGCCAACCAAGGAGATGGAGACCTAGCCATGAGTGTTCACATTGCCCTAAATGAGGGCCTAACAACACTGAAGTGGCATAAATGTCATGAGAGTACAAGTAGTTTAACGCAGACCCATACCTGTCCCACTACAGCCAACCCAGGAGATGCAGACTCAATCAGAAGTGTTTACATTAAAAAAAATAGGGCCTAAGACCACCATTTCCATGGCCAACAGATTGGAGATGGTGGAGTTCAACCTCTTAGCTTTGTCAAGTGTAGGATGAAACAATCTTTTACGTGACTACAACAGTGGGATTGAGGGCTGGCTGTAGTGCTGAGAGAGGGCAGAGTATGGTGAAATGGACAAACCGATAGACCATGAGTGAGGTGCAGGCAGAGATGTTATGGTGGATTGAGAAATGTGTGGTGTGCTCAGAGAAACAATCACAACAGGCATGTCCGCTTCACTTAAAGATGTCACTCAGCCTAACTGTCAGGGGTATACAGCTGGTTCTATCGGATACCTGCGTGACATATCTTAGCACAGTAACAGAGGAGGAGGAAGCAGCAGCAGAGGTGTTTGATGGGGCGGCTGATGGTTGTTTATTGAAAATCAATTTAGAGTTTATCACGTTTGTGTACCCGTTTGGGAAGAACAATATCTGCAACAAATGCTCAATTTCACTACAATATTACTATAGAAATGCATGGAGACCAAAACCTCTTCCACTACAGTCAACCCAATGGATGGAGACCCATTCAGGATTCCCCACATTGGAGACTTAACCAGGAGTGTTCACATTGCCCTAAATAAGGGACTAACACCACCGAAGTGGCATAAATTTCACTAGAGTATAAGTATTACAAAGGAGGCCAAAACCAGTTCCTCTACAGCCAACCCATTAGATGGAGACCCAATCAGGATTCTCCACATTTAAA
This sequence comes from Phyllobates terribilis, assembly GCF_046119375.1. NCBI lineage: Eukaryota > Metazoa > Chordata > Amphibia > Anura > Dendrobatidae > Phyllobates > Phyllobates terribilis. Next base: position 342,289,057 of record NW_027362769.1, on the reverse strand, counting down.
AAAAAATAGTGGCAGACACTAGCAATGTCTAATCAATTTCACTACAGTAGAAATAGAGTAAATAAGACCCACACCTCTTCCAGTTCAGCCAACCCAGGAGATGGAGACCTAATTAAAAGTGTTCACATTGCCCTAAATGAGGGCCTAATACCACCAAAGTGGCATCAATGTCATCAGACTACAAGTAGTTTAAAGCAGACCCAAACCTGTCCCATTACAGCCAACCCAATGGATGGAGACACAATCAGAATTCTCCACATTTCCCAAAATTAGGGTCTAAAATCTGCAGCAGCAGCAGCAAGAGCATGCACAGAAGCCATATCACAGACTTCAATTTCAAGAGATCAATGCAGCAAACTCAAAATAGCAACATCAACTACTCTGTACAGTCTGCAATTGGGGTGCCAAAGTCCTTGGATATCCATGACTTGTTCGTCTTGATGAAAGTTAGGCAGTCTACACTTTCAGGAGACAGCCAGGTGCGCTTATCCATCAAGACACTACCAGCAGCGCTGAAGACACGTTCAGAGTGAACGCTGGCTGCCGGGCATGATAAAACCTCAATGGCGTGAGAGGCGAGCTCAGGCCATTCATCCATTTTTGAAGACCAAAATGTAAAAGGATCAAAATCATCCCTAATGGTATTCATATTAAGCTCTAGAAACTCCTCCACCATAATCTCCAGTCGTTCACCACGTGTCAGACTTGTACTCTGTTGTGCTGGTGCACGAGATGGTGCAAAAAATGTGTGAAAGGACTGCCAGAAATTGCTTCCGCCACTTACTCTGCTGCTGCTAATGTTTTGGCATCGACGAACTGACGTGCCGGAGGTTGAAAGACTACAGCTACACATTGTGTGCCTCACTGTTATCTTGGGGAAAATCTCTATTAAGGTTGCTTAAAAGCTTGTTTCGATGCTCCAACATAAGCGGGTCCCTTTCCAGGGTGGGAAGCATCTGGCAAAATTGACTCTTATAACGTGGATCTAACAGAGTGGCAACCCAGTAGTCAGCATTATTTTGAATCCTAACTATATGGGGATCATGTTGCAGATAGTGCATCAAGAAGGCACTCATATGTCGGGCTCTTCCAGTAGGTCCAAAGCCAGGCTATATTGTGGGCTGCATAACACTGATGCTTGTTTCCTCCGTCCCCTCCTGCCAACCACGTTCAAACGAGAGGGGATGATTATCTTGTTCATCCTCTGACAGCTGCTCGCGCATCACCTCTTCCTCCTCCATTAGTTCCTTGGCTCTTGCACCTTCACTAACAGTTTGCCTGGTATCACCAAACCCCGTCGATCACTGTAATCCATCGTCACTTGGCATCCGCCTGTGTGACGACAGTCTGAAAATTTGAGACATTGGTATCCCTTCCGCATCCTCCTCTTCTTCTGGGGTCACCACCTCCTGCCGCAGGTTATTCAAAGTTTGCTCCAGCATGTATATGACCGGAATAGTGATGCTGAAGATGGCATCGTCAGTGCTAACAAGTTTAGTAGCCATTTCAAAACCGTGCAGAAGGGTGCAGAGGTCCTTAATCTGTTCCAACTCCGCAAACGTGATATGCCCCAAGTTCGTACTGCGTTGCCCCAAGCTATACATCATGACATACTGCGTCAGAGCTTGTTTCTGCTGGCATAGTTGCTGCCCCTTCCCCGCCTGCCCCTACAGCAACCAGAGGGCGGAGTATGGTGAACCGGAAAAACTGGTGGAGTGTGAATGAGGTGCAGATGTTACGGTGGATTGAGAAACATGCGGTGTGCTCGGTAAAACGAACACAGCAGGCATGTCCTCTTCCGTTATATCTGACGGGCTGTCACTCAGCCTGACTGGAGCGGGTAAAGAATCGGGCGTTTCTGCGATGGGAGACCTGCATGACAATACTTGGCACGGTAACTAAGGAGGAGGAAGAAGCAGCGGATGCGTTTGATGGGGCAGCTGATGGTTGTTGGGGTGCGCTGGTCCGCCTTTCAGCGCAGTAAGATTCCCAGCATAAAGAATGTTGTTTGAGCATGTGAACGTTCATGCATGTAGTATTCAAATTATTGCAGTTTTTCCCTCTACTGTGTTTTTTATCGCAAAGTTTGCAGATAATTTTAGTTGGCTCATCCTTTGCAGTGACAAAAAAGGCCCATGCTAGGCAACCCTTGCTGCCCCTGCGAGCTGCAGACCCATGACCGCTGCTGGCCACAGCCACGGTTGTGGCTAAGGATTAGTGTTGAGCCACCCCCGTAGTGTTCGAGTTCGGTTCGGTTCGTCGAACACCTTCGAACACCGTTAAAACCAATGGCAGGCAAACAAAAACACATAGAAACACATAGAAAACACCTTCAAAGGTGTCCAAAAGCTGACAAACTGCTCAGAAGACACAACTAACACATGGAAAAGTGACAAGTACATATAGTCATGCAAAAAGAAAAGAGGTGGAGGAGTAAAAGGAGGGGGAGACACAGATATAGGCATGTCATGCCCTTCTAAAATCCAAAAAGTGAGAAGCCGACACGTTCAGTCCGCTCCTGCCCGTGCCACCTCCGTGTCGCCGGGTTTGTGCCAGAGCCGCGGTGAACCCTGACGGCCAGCCCCCCTCTCCCAATACTGGTGCCTGTCCGCTGGTGGGTCGAGCGAGCCCCCCTGTGGTGGAGGCAGCTCTAAGCTTTTTAATTTAAATTGTTTCTCTAATTTGAATAAATACACTTTAAATCCATTTACAAGGATCTATTGGAGGGCAAGTCTCATGCCAGCAGCCGCGTAATTCCAGCTCCAGTAGAGTCCACTAAAGCTGCTGCAGTTAAAATCTTTTATAAGGATCGAGCTCGGCTGTCCACCGCAAGGCATCCTACTGCCAGTCCGAGCCCCTATGCCTTGGGGTGCCTCCTGATGCTCTTCACTGAGTATCCCGTGGTCCCGAAGCATTTCCTTTGAAAAAATGAAGTGTCCAAACTACAGGTGGTGTAGCTTGCTTAACAGCCGGGATAATCCGCTGACTAGCAGACCCTGCTACTAGGCACAAAGTATTTCCTGGGATAGATGCAGTTAAAAATTTGTAATTAGATACTCTCGTTGGATGCTGAGAAAGCATTCCATAGAGTCTCCTGGCACGCCATATATGATTCTCTTAAAAAGCTTGGGGTAGGGGTCTAGGGGACCCTTTTATAGCCAAAATCACGGCCCTGTATCGCAATACGTCACCTAGGCTGAAGATAAAAGGAACTGTAGCACCCTGAGGGCTCGGTTGCTACAGAGGTATTGCACCTCACCCAGAGGTGTGATATCTCACTCTCAGGTAAGGATGTAGTGTGGATCAGGACCCGACACCTGCATGCATTACACCACATTGCCGTGGGGCAGGGTGACCAATATGCCCCTGAGATGGGCACGACAGTCCCTGTCCCTGGCTGGAGTGGGGGGAGGGAACACTGAGGAAGGGGAACCCTGTAGTGCAGGAGCAGGGAGGAAGCAGTTCCTGGGTGCATTGAGAAGGGAGTATAAAAGGTGGGCACCATCTTAGTTCAGTGCAGAGAAGTCTGAGCAGAAGTGGCAGGGAGCAGGGGCTCTGCATGAGCTCTGCTCCGGAGGCGGGCCTAGTAACAGAGGCCCAGGCCTGGAAGAGGGAGAAGGAAGGAAGAGGAGCGGAGAAGGCTCCAGGAACGAGGAACGAAGGGATCTCAGGGGTGCGGACGGGCGAGTCGCCACCGCACGCCCGAATCCACCTGAGTGGAGGGGTCAGGCCAAAGGGGGAGACCGGTCCCCGAAACTAGTGGAGGCAGGAAACGACCCTCAGCTAGAAACAGGAGGCTGTGACATTTTATGTGGCGCAGCCCCTCGCTACACCCGCTAGGAAGGCACCACATAGGGTCAGGGAAACTGGCGCCAAGTTTACCAAGAGGAGGCCCGAGGCAGCCGGACAGAAGGGTTGGTAAGAAAGGCCAGACAAAGGACACAAAAAGGGGGTCCTGTGAAGCACTCCAAAGTTATCTGGGAGTTGTCTGAGCCCCTCACCTGGTGAGCACAGTACGACGTGGGCAGCCGTTACCTGCAGACGTGGTCTGGATAATAAGAACTGTGAGTAAAGGCCCTGGACTGCATCACTGACTCCGTGTCATTACTGCTGCTGCCCTGCACCATCACCCCCATCCTCCGCATACACTGCCCTGAGGCTATACTCCTCCCGTGGGGAGTTATGCTACGCTCTGCTGCACCCACAACACCAGCCTCAGCGGTCTGCCCTGGAGCGGCGGTTCACTCTGACCGCAATCCACGGGTGGCGTAGTCGGACATTTAAACATCAAAACCACATAAATAGTTCCGCCACTGGTTTGACCGCCCTGAGCCACGGAACCGGGTTGCCGCCACGGAGACTACAGCCACCAGCATCCACCAAAAAGGGTCCGGCTCCGGGTGTCCCAAGGCCCAGGGGGCGCGTCAGAACATTTTCATCACCTTTCACAATCACCAATGGGACAAGGCAGGGATGTTCTCTGTCCCCTCTCTTATACATCCTACTGACGGAGCACCTGCTCTCATCAATTCGCCATAACCCCAATATTAGGTGGATTGAGGTGGGAGGCACCGAGTACAAGTGCTCTCTATTTGCTGATGATGTCCTAGTATATATCACTCAATCACATGTATCCATCCATGCTGTTATGGCTGAAATAGATCACTTTGTTACATGGTCAAATTTTAAAATCAATGCAGCGAAGTCTGAGGCCCTCGATGTCTCCCTCCCCAAATCCATATAGGATTCCATCCAGTCCAACTTTCCCTTTGCCTGGCCCTCACAGGGTATGAAATACTTAGGAATTCCTATTCATAGAGACCTCTCCCATCTATGTTATCTTAATTTTGGGCCCTTTATTGAACAACTCCATACAGACCACGGTTGGCAAGTTAGAACTGTAAGATTCACTACGTGAACCACTGGTGTTTTGTGGAAAAGCACATGTACACTGTGTTCCAAATTATTATGCAAAAAGTGTTTAGGAGTGATAAGGGAAGAATTTGTTTGTTTGTCAGTTAAACTCATTGATGGTGATGTGTGTCAGGGCTCTTTATATCACTGTAAGCAATTGCAGACACCTGTGCTAATTAGTTTGGCAGGTGTGTCCAATGAAAGGCAAGACTACTTAAGAAGGCTGTCTCACATTATTAAGCAGCCTACATTTTCTGCCAAAATGGGAAAGAAAAAGGATGTGTCGGCTGCTGAGAAGCAGCAAATTGTGGAGTGTTTAGGTCAAGGCATGACTACAATCAACATTGTGCGATGATCAGGATGAAGTGTCTTGGCAATCAAGAAGTATGTAGCTGATTCACAGTACACACGTGTGCGTGCTGATAAGGGCAAATTGAGGACTCTTTCCTACAGGCAATTACGTCAGGTTGAAAGAGCAGCGGCAAAAAAGCCTTGTCATAGCAGCAGACAAGTTTTTGAAGCTGCTTGTGCCTCCAACGTCCCCCGAACAACAAGATGCAGGGTCCTTCAGAGGTTTGCAGCTGTGCATACGCCATCCTGTCGACCTCCTCTATCCACTTCACACAAGCAGAAACGGCTCCAGTGGGCCAAACATTACATGAAGACTGATTTCAAAACTGTTTTGTTCACGGATGAGTGCCGTGCAGCGCTCGATGGTCCAGATGGATGGAGTGGAGGATGGCTGGTTGATGGACACCCCACGCAAACACGGCTACAGCGCCAACAAGGAGGAGGTGGAGTAATGTTTTGGGCTGGAATCATGGGGAGAGAGATTGTCGGCCCCTTTAGGATCCCTGAAGGCGCTAAAGATGAACTCCATAATGTATGTGGATTTTCTCAAACAGCACTTCCTGCCATGGTTCAAGAAGAAGAACCGTGTATTTCCCAGCAAGATCATTTTTCTGCATGATAATGCACCATCTCATGCTGCACATAAAACATCTACATCTCTGGCTGATATGGGCATAAAAGGGGACAAACTTATGGTGTGACCCCCATGCTCCCCTGACCTCTACCCCATTCAGAACCTTTGGAGCATCATTAAAAGGAGTGTCTATGATGGCGGGAGGCAGTTCACATCTAAGCAACAGCTCTGGGAGGGTATTCTGTCCTCATGCAAAACAATTGAAGCAGAAACCATCCAAAACCTGACAAATTCAATGGACGAGAGAGTTCAGAAGCTCCTTTCGAACAAGGGGTCCTATGTGAAAATGTAACATCACCTAGAATAAAGTTTTGAGTTGAAAACTGTTTGATTTCAGTTTCTAACAACCTACTAATGCTTATAATTTCAAAAATGACCATTTTTTTGGTCTTTATTAAAATGAAAAGGTTGATCGAAAAGTTTGGGGGATCTAAGAGTGTGGCAACCCAGTAGTCATGATTACTTCGAATTCTGACAATATGAGGGTCATGCTGCAGGTAGTGCAGCAAGAAGGCACTTATGTGTCTTGCGCATCTCGGAGCCCCAAAATTATTTTCCGGGCTAGATGCAGCTAAAAATTATTATTAATTTTAAATCTGGTGAAGCTTTAGTATAGATGGCCTAATAGGATCAGTGCTGCACACTGCTACTGTGACACCCCAGGGGTCTGGTTGCCACAGTGATAGAGATGTTATGTCTGAGAGCAGGTGGGAGGTCCTTTGGTCAGGGATCCTGTGCATGCCACACCTCCTGCCCAGTCTTGGGAGGGCAAGAACTTCCCCTATATAAAACCCGGGGCTGAAGCAGGGTTAGGAGTCAAGGAGAGTAGAGACAGAGAAGCAGCATAGGAAGAAACAGCAGAAGCTCAGTGGGAGCAATACTACTACAGGTCAGGGGCTGGCAGCTGCAGAGCTCGCCCTGACTGAGAAGATTTCTTACCGGACCCGGCGTCCGAGGCTGTGGGGACTAACTCTTACCCAGCAGCAGAAGCCGACCGGCAGGGGAGTTCAGGTCCTCAGGCCCAGAAACCCGAAGGCACGGTCACACGCGTGGGACCAGCACCGCCATCGTGGAGCGGAAGCCATTAGAAGGCCCCGAGTCACCGGCCATACGGGTGAGCACCACACGGTACACTCAGGGACGTGGGCTACTTATATCCGCTTCTAGCAAGGTAGCCAGAAGAGTACAGTCAGTTTGGGAGGCCTACAACTCCGCCTGGCCAGGGGAGATCCCATCTGCTCAAGGACTGACCAGGCCCCGTTCACTAGCAAGTACTCCGGGAGGGTCTATCGTTGTTACCAGTAAAGACCCTGAATTACACCGCACCGTCTCTGAGTGGTTCCTGCTACCCCCATCATCCACATCTGCTGCCCTGAGGCCATACCCCTCCCGTTGGGGGTTATACCATCTACGCTGCACCATCCATCCACCGGCCTCAGCGGACTGTCCTGCAGCGGCAGCTCCATAGCTGCATTCAACGGGTGGCGTAGTCGTCCTGCATCTACCGCTGTTACATCGCCGCTCAGTTTGACTCCCTGGGCACGGACCGGGTCACCGCCACGAGACTACAACCCTCAAGAGATCCGGCTCCGGGTAAGCTCCCGCGTGCGCAACGCAGCGCGACACAGGCCCAGGGGCGCGTCACTACAAAGCCCAAATTATTTTCCAGTCAAGATACAGATAAACATGATTAGTAATTTTAAATCTGGTGGAGCTTATTATAGATGGCCTAATAGAATCAGTGCTGCACACTGCTACAAAGCCCAAATTATTTTCCAGCCAAGATACAGATAAACATGATTAGTAATTTGAAAGCTTAAAACGGTTGGTAGGGTGATTTTAACCAATCATCAAGCTTTTACTCTCCCCAGGATGACATAGGGGTAGAAAAGTCGTTTCGGATCCATGATTTGTTCATCTTTATGAACGTGAGTCTGTCTACATTATCAGTGGAGAGCCGCGTGCGCTTATCTGTCAGCACACCACCAGCAGCGCTGAACACACGTTCAGACAGAACGCTGGCTGCGGGGCATGACAAGATCTCCAAGGCGTAAGTGGCTAGCTCCGGCCATTTATCCAGATTGGAAGCCCAAAAAGAGCAAGGGTCCAGTGACACAGTCGTGGCTTCAATGTTTACTTGGAGATACTCCTGTACCATCGTCTCTAGGCGTTGACTATGTGTCAGACTTCTTGTCTCCTGTGGCCTTGCAAAGGATGGGCTAAAAAAGTGGTGAAATGATTCCGCAAAATTGATGTTACCAGCAGATACTGTGGTTCTGTTACGGTTTGAGTGCTGAACACTTGACGGTCCCACGGTTGGCAAGTTGGAACTGTGAGATTCACTACGTGCACCACTGGTATTTTGTGGAAAAGCACATGTAAGATTCTGCAACAGTCTCTGCTGATACTCATGCATGCGTGCATCCCTTTCTATGGCAGGAATAATTTCTGCAAATTTACTTTTGTACCGGGGATCTAACAGTGTGGCAACCCAGTAGTCAGGATTATTTCTAATTCTCACAATTCGAGGGTCATGTTGCAGGTAGTGCAGCAAGAAGGCACTCATGTGTGTTGCGCATCCAGGAGCACCAAGTCCCTGTTGGGTTGGTGGCGAGGTAACAATCATGCTTCCTTCCTCTGTCCTCTCCCCCCAACCTCGCACAACAGAAATGTGATCAAGGTCTCCCTCATCTGATGAGTCTTCCATCAGTTCGTCCTCCACTTCTTCCTGGGCTCCTGCACCTTCCTCACTAGTTTGGCTGCTACCATGCGCCCTGGTAAAACCATCTCCCCCACCCTCACATGCCTGCCGCCTTGGTGCTGCCGACCGTCTGTACCTTGCAGATGTTAGCCCTTCCGCATACAACTCCTCCTCCTCTACTTCCTCCACCTCCTCTTGTGCCACCACCTGACTCCGAATTCTGTTTAACATGTGCTCCAGCATGTAAATCACCGGAATAGTCATGCTGATAATGGCATCGTCAGCACTAAACATCTTCGTCGCCATTTCAAAACTGTGCAGAAGGGTGCATAGGTCCCTGATCTGAGACCACTCCTCCAGCGTGATTTGCCCCACCTCTGAATCTCGTTGGCCCAGGCTATACGTCAGAACGTATTGCACCAGGGCTTGTCGGTGCTGCCACAGTCGCTGCAACATGTGCAGAGTTGAATTCCACCGGGTAGGCACATCGCATTTTAGCCGGTGAAGTGGCAGGCCCAACGACTTCTGTAGAGATGTAAGTCGCTGAGCTGCGGGATGCGAACGGCGGAAGTGAGCACACAGCGACCGTGCCCTCTGCAGAAGGCCATCTAGTCTGGGATAGTGGGCTAAAAATTGCTGGACAACCAGGTTCAACACGTGAGCCATACAAGGCACGTGTGTGACATTGCCCCGGCGAAGGGCCGCACCCAGGTTTGCAGCATTGTCGCACACGGCCTTCCCTGGTTTCAGGTCCAGTGGAGACAACCATTCATGAAATTGGTTCTCCAGAGCTGACCACAACTCCTCAGCTGTGTGACTCACATTTCCCAGACATTTCAATGTAAAAACCGCCTGATGACGTTGAGCCCTACTGCCAGCATAGTAAGGAGGTGTGCAGGATCCCTTCTGCGCAGTTAGAAAGCTTGTGGCATGACCAGACAGGCTTTGGGTGCATGTGGAAGACCGAGAGGAGGTTGAGGAGGCAGAAGCAGTGGAGGAACTTTGACATAAAGAAGATTGACGCACAACTCGTGGGGACGGCAAGACTTGGACAGCAGCCCCTTGTCCTGCTGTCACCATAGTTACCCAGTGCCCAGTCAGCGACATGTAACGCCCCTGTCCATGCCTACTCGTCCAAGTGTCTGTGGTGAAATGCACCCTGTCACACACAGAGTTTCTCAAAGAAGCGGTGATGTTGTGTGCGACATGCTGGTGGAGCGCAGGCACACCTTTCTTTGAGAAGTAGTGCCGACTGGGCATCTGGTACTGGGGCACTGCGACGGACATAAGGTCTCGAAAATCCTCTGTGTCCACCAGGCGGAAAGGCAGCATTTCTGTAGCCAAGAGCTTGCAGATGGTGAAATTCAACCTCTTAGCTTTCTCATGGCTAGGAGGAAATGGTCTTTTACTTGTCCACATGTGAGGGACCGAGGGCTGGCTATTCTGCTTAGACGGGGTTGATAAGGGTGTCCCCGGCAAACTGCCGGTCTGTGAGGAAGATGCAGGCGGACATGTTAGGTTGCCTTGATCCAAAGGTGGTGCTATCGATGTCGGACAGCGCTCAACACCAGCTGGTGTTACCACCTCCAAAGAAAATGATGACCTGCCAATCACGCTGGCTGTTGCGGGTAAAGAGGTGGCAGGTCTGCGCCCCAAAACAGGTGTGACTGCTGTCCCCCCAGTCACAGAGGATGAAGAGGCCACGGATGCACAAGATATGGCAGACGGTGATTGGCCCGGCCGGCTAGGCCGCATTGTAGCACACTGAGCTTCCCACTGCAACTTATGCTTCATGTCCATGTGCCGGTTCATGCATGAAGTACTCAAACTATGTATTTTTTGGCCTCTACTTAGCTTTTGCTGACAAATGTTACAGATAACACGAGTTGGGTCATCTTTATCGATCTGAAAAAATGCCCAGGCTATGCAAGGCTTAGCACCCATGCGACCTGAAGAGCCACCACGACTTGTGGTGAGAGGCAGAGTTGTGTTTGAGGATGCAGTTGTTGACGTGCTTCCAGTACTACGTCTCTGTCCAGGAAGGCGCAACCTGACCTCGTCGTCACTAGCATCTTCCTCCACCTCCTCTGCTGACCTCATCTCTTGGCTGACTGTGGGTTGACAGTAAGTGGGATCTCCGACCTCATCATCATCACCCTGTGCGTTATCACACCCGTCGTCCTCAGAGCCAACCTGTTCCTGCCCTGACAAAAAACTAAAGTTGTCGCTCCAATCAGGTATTTGAGTCTTATCATCGTCTTCCTCATTGTCTCCACCAACAGGAGTTACAGTTTGGGAATGAGGGTCTACATTATGGTCAGAACCTTCTGCGTCTGGTCCTGGATCCGACTCATAAAGATTCTGGGCATCAGTGCAGATCATTTCCTCGTCTGGATTCACAGAAGCGCTGGAGTCGACCTCTGATTCCCAGGCTATAGTATGAGTAAACAGTTCTGCAGACTCAACCATCTGTTCTACCTCATACTCAGACGGGCAGCTGGAGATTTGGGAGCTGTGAGGAAGCAAGTGCGATTTGGGTGACACCTTTGAGGACTGGAGTATTTGTGATGTTGAAGTTGATGTGGAGGAGAGCCCACTTAAAGGAGCACTTGATATACGTTGAAGCACCTGCTGTTTTTGTGCCTCATCTGGAATTTGTAGCGATTGGCGTGGCCGTAAGAAAGGGATCTTATCACATTGTCCGCTAAAAGAAGTAGACATTTTAGTTTGGCTGGAAGATGGTCTTTCTTCTGCAGATGTTACTGTTGCTTTAACACCTACCCCACGGACACAACCTTTTTTCCCCTTCCCAACATGCCTATTCCCCTTTCCACCAGCAGCAGGCCTTTTTCCACTCATTTTGGTGGTTAACTAATTCACAACTCTGGAGTTGTTTGCACAAAAAAACAATGGATGGTAACCGAGCAGAGCTGAGTGGCCAAACTGTGGTATTAGGCCAAAACTATTGGCTGGGTTAGATGCAGAAAAAAATTATTTTGAATTTGCAACCTGATGGAGGTCAGTATAGATGGACTAATACAAATAGTCCCACACACTGCTAGAAGCCCAAATATTTTTTCAGAGGTACTGTAGATGCAGATAAAAATTATTTTTAATTTGCAACCTGATGGAGGTCAGTATAGATGGACTAATAGACCAAGTCCCACACACTGCTAGAAGCCCAAATATTTTTTCAGAGCTAGATGCAGAAAAAAATTATTTTTAATTTGCAACCTGATGGAGGTCAGTATAGATGGACTAATAGACCAAGTCCCACACACCGCTAGAAGCCCAAATATTTTTTCAGAGCTAGATGCAGAAAAAAATTATTTTTAATTTGCAACCTGATGGAGGTCAGTATAGATGGACTAATAGACCAAGTCCCACACACCGCTAGAAGCCCAACTATTTTTTCAGAGCTAGATGCAGAAAAAAATTATATTCAATTTGCAACCTGCTGGAGGTCAGTATAGAAGGACTAATAGAACAAGTCCCACACACTGCTAGAAGCCCAAATATTTTTTCAGAGCTAGATGCAGAAAAAAATTATTTTTAATTTGCAACCTGATGGAGGTCAGTATAGATGGACTAATAGACCAAGTCCCACACACTGCTAGAAGCCCAAATATTTTTTCAGAGCTAGATGCAGAAAAAAATTATTTTTAATTTGCAACCTGATGGAGGTCAGTATAGATGGACTAATAGACCAAATCCCACACACTGCTAGAAGCCCAAATATTTTTTCAGAGCTAGATGCAGAAAAAAATTATTTTTAATTTGCAACCTGATGGAGGTCAGTATAGATGGACTAATAGACCAAGTCCCACACACCGCTAGAAGCCCAACTATTTTTTCAGAGCTAGATGCAGAAAAAAATTGTATTCAATTTGCAACCTGCTGGAGGTCAGTATAGAAGGACTAATAGACCAAGTCCCACACACTGCTAGAAGCCCAAATATTTTTTCAGAGCTAGATGCAGAAAAAAATTATTTTTAATTTGCAACCTGATGGAGGTCAGTATAGATGGACTAATAGACCAAGTCCCACACACCGCTAGAAGCCCAACTATTTTTTCAGAGCTAGATGCAGAAAAAAATTATATTCAATTTGCAACCTGCTGGAGGTCAGTATAGAAGGACTAATAGAACAAGTCCCACACACTGCTAAAAGCCCAAATATTTTTTCAGAGCTAAATGAAGAAAAAAATTATTTTTAATTTGCAACCTGATGGAGGTCAGAATAGATGGACTAATAGACCAAGTCCCACACACTGCTAGAAGCCCAAATATTTTTTCAGAGCTAGATGCAGAAAAAAATTATTTTTAATTTGCAACCTGATGGAGGTCAGTATAGATGGACTAATAGACCAAGTCCCACACACTGCTAGAAGCCCAAATATTTTTTCAGAGCTAGATGTAGAAAAAAATTATTTTTAATTTGCAACCTGATGGAGGTCAGTATAGATGGACTAATAGACCAAGTCCCACACACCGCTAGAAGCCCAACTATTTTTTCAGAGCTAGATGCAGAAAAAAATTATATTCAATTTGCAACCTGCTGGAGGTCAGTATAGAAGGACTAGTAGAACAAGTCCCACACACTGTTAGAAGCCCAAATATTTTTTCAGAGCTAAATGAAGAAAAAAATTATTTTTAATTTGCAACCTGATGGAGGTCAGTATAGATGGACTAATAGACCAAGTCCCACACACTGCTAGAAGCCCAAATATTTTTTCAGAGGTACTGTAGATGCAGATAAAAATTATTTTTAATTTGCAACCTGATGGAGGTCAGTATAGATGGACTAATAGACCAAGTCCCACACACTGCTAGAAGCCCAAATATTTTTTCAGAGCTAGATGCAGAAAAAAATTATTTTTAATTTGCAACCTGATGGAGGTCAGTATAGATGGACTAATAGACCAAGTCCCACACACCGCTAGAAGCCCAAATATTTTTTCAGAGCTAGATGCAGAAAAAAATTATTTTTAATTTGCAACCTGATGGAGGTCAGTATAGATGGACTAATAGACCAAATCCCACACACTGCTAGAAGCCCAAATATTTTTTCAGAGCTAGATGCAGAAAAAAATTATTTTTAATTTGCAACCTGATGGAGGTCAGTATAGATGGACTAATAGACCAAGTCCCACACACCGCTAGAAGCCCAACTATTTTTTCAGAGCTAGATGCAGAAAAAAATTATATTCAATTTGCAACCTGCTGGAGGTCAGTATAGAAGGACTAATAGAACAAGTCCCACACACTGCTAGAAGCCCAAATATTTTTTCAGAGCTAAATGAAGAAAAAAATTATTTTTAATTTGCAACCTGATGGAGGTCAGTATAGATGGACTAATAGACCAAGTCCCACACACTGCTAGAAGCCCAAATATTTTTTCAGAGCTAGATGCAGAAAAAAATTATTTTTAATTTGCAACCTGATGGAGGTCAGTATAGATGGACTAATAGACCAAGTCCCACACACTGCTAGAAGCCCAAATATTTTTTCAGAGCTAGATGCAGAAAAAAATTATTTTTAATTTGCAACCTGATGGAGGTCAGTATAGATGGACTAATAGACCAAGTCCCACACACTGCTAGAAGCCCAAATATTTTTTCAGAGCTAGATGCAGAAAAAAATTATTTTTAATTTGCAACCTGATGGAGGTCAGTATAGATGGACTAATAGACCAAGTCCCACACACCGCTAGAAGCCCAACTATTTTTTCAGAGCTAGATGCAGAAAAAAATTATATTCAATTTGCAACCTGCTGGAGGTCAGTATAGAAGGACTAATAGACCAAGTCCCACACACTGCTAGAAGCCCAAATATTTTTTCAGAGCTAGATGCAGAAAAAAATTATTTTTAATTTGCAACCTGATGGAGGTCAGTATAGATGGACTAATAGACCAAGTCCCACACACCGCTAGAAGCCCAACTATTTTTTCAGAGCTAGATGCAGAAAAAAATTATATTCAATTTGCAACCTGCTGGAGGTCAGTATAGAAGGACTAATAGAACAAGTCCCACACACTGCTAGAAGCCCAAATATTTTTTCAGAGCTAAATGAAGAAAAAAATTATTTTTAATTTGCAACCTGATGGAGGTCAGTATAGATGGACTAATAGACCAAGTCCCACACACTGCTAGAAGCCCAAATATTTTTTCAGAGCTAGATGCAGAAAAAAATTATTTTTAATTTGCAACCTGATGGAGGTCAGTATAGATGGACTAATAGACCAAGTCCCACACACTGCTAGAAGCCCAAATATTTTTTCAGAGCTAGATGCAGAAAAAAATTATTTTTAATTTGCAACCTGATGGAGGTCAGTATAGATGGACTAATAGACCAAGTCCCACACACTGCTAGAAGCCCAAATATTTTTTCAGAGCTAGATGTAGAAAAAAATTATTTTTAATTTGCAACCTGATGGAGGTCAGTATAGATGGACTAATAGACCAAGTCCCACACACCGCTAGAAGCCCAACTATTTTTTCAGAGCTAGATGCAGAAAAAAATTATATTCAATTTGCAACCTGCTGGAGGTCAGTATAGAAGGACTAATAGAACAAGTCCCACACACTGTTAGAAGCCCAAATATTTTTTCAGAGCTAAATGAAGAAAAAAATTATTTTTAATTTGCAACCTGATGGAGGTCAGTATAGATGGACTAATAGACCAAGTCCCACACACTGCTAGAAGCCCAAATATTTTTTCAGAGCTAGATGCAGAAAAAAATTATATTCAGTTTGCAACCTGATGGAGGTCAGTATAGATGGACTAATAGAATGATGCTATGCCCAAAAGATTTTACTTCACTAGGTGCAGTAAAAAAATTGGTATTCTATACACAGGTGTTATATCTTGCAACACAGATAGGCTACTCCACTGACTAACACACTCTGCAATAGGCCAAAAAGGATTAGCTTTGCTAGATTCAGCCAAATGCTGTGAAAAAAACTTGCACAGCACTGGCACAGACCTGCCTGGCAAAAACTGATAGGAACTCATGTAACCTAGTCCTGAAAAGGACTCCAATTACAATTAGTCTTTACTCCCACAACCTATCTATTTAAGAGCACAGACCTCCCTGATAAAAGTCGTAGGAAATGCTGTAACCTAGTCCTTAAAAGGACTGCAATCACAACTATTCCCTACTCCCAAGCTATCTGTATATTTGTGCGAAAATTGGCTTGAAATTAACAAGGTATAGCGCACACAGCAACAGCGGTGCCGTCTAACACGCAGCTGCAGCAGTGAGAAAATGGTGGCGACGGGGAAAATGGCTTGGTCTTATAGGGCAAGGACATGTGACATACACTGCCAATGACACATGCCCTTGCTTGTGTGAAAAAAAGCACTTCGCTCCGTGTGTGCGCTGCTGATAGGCTGACAGATTGCACCTCCCCACTGCAAATGCGGGAAAGAGAAAAAAAAATGGAGATCTTCATTGTTCCTGCAGAGATCCATCCCCTGCCCCTCCCCCCACCCCGCTGTACACTCAAACTGCGTATTAACATTAATTTTCATCATTACTGAGAAAAAATCCAGTTATGATTTTGGTGCACGAACAGTTATCGAACATAACCTCGAACAGCCGAATTTTTCTCAAATTGTTCGTGTTCGCCGAACGGCTCGAACACCGCCCAAAACAGCTCGAATTTGAGATTGGCGAACAGTTCGAGTAGAACAACGCTCATCTCTACTAAGGATGCAGTGCTCCTCATGCTTGCATCACTCTGTGTCTGCGCAGTAGGGTGAAATGTAACCTCCTCATCTTCCTCCTCCACCTCCTCAGATGAGCTACTCAGCTGCGTGACTCTGGGTTCACACCAAGTAGGATCTTCAACCTCATGATCATCCAATGTGTTATCCCATTCCTCGCCCTCAGAGTGACCCCTTTCCTCTTGTTGCCCTGACAGCACCGTACAGTCCGCATGAGCCTCAGGTATCTGAGTCTCATTGGGATCACTTCTCTCCCCAGCGGTTAACGTCTAGTGACGAGGGTCAGGAACCTGCTCGAACCCTACTTCATCCTGCCCCGAATCCAAGCTAAATAAATTTTGGGCATCGGTGCAGATGCTTTCCTCCCCTTGACTCTGTGACTGTTTGGAGTACACTTCTGATGCCCATGGTGTAGAATGGGTGAAGAGTTCTACAGACTCGCCCATCTGTGGTTCGCTACAGTCAGTTGGGCAGTTGGGCAGTTGTGACGCGGCTGGAAGCATGGGTAGTTGGGGTGCCACCTCTGTGGACTGTACTGCGTGTGATGTTGAGGTGGAGGAAGAAGAGGAGAGGGCACTGGAAGCAGAGCTTGCCATCCACTGGAGCATCTGCTCTTTCTGGGCCTTATCAACAAGGCGTAACGCTGTGCGGCTGCCAAAGGAAGGGAGTGCAGTCCACTAACATAAGTTGTCAGTCGTCTTTGGATAGGATCTGTTTGTGGTGGTTCACTAGTGCTTTCACTAACATTACCACGTACCCCACGTACACCATGAACACCAAGCCTATTCCCCCTTCCACCACACCCTCTCTTTTTCCCACTCAATTTGGTCAGATACAGTGGTAGGAGCACGCAATTAACTAAAGAAAAATATGTTTTTTTCCTGTGCAATAGCTCAGCACACACCTGAATTTCAGTGACACTAAATTACAAGGTAAGATATGGCCTGCCATATAACGTTACTAACAGATAAAATAAATTTATTAGTGTGCATGAGGCCGATAAAACCTACAAGATATTCTCCAAACAATTTCAAACTGAGATGTCCCCTGCTGTATTACTTTAGGAACAGAAGAAATTTTTTTTTTGAATGTGGATGAGGCCAGTATGACATAGAATATATGCTCCAAAATATTTCAAACTCAGATCTAGCCAGCTATATCACTTTACTCAGAGCAAAAAATATTTTTGGGTTACTCTGCATAAGCTCTGCGTCCAGTTGACTTTGACCGCCACTGACGTAGTAGCTGGCTTATAGCACTATATGACTTTTGGCACAGGAAAAAATATTTTTTGGACTGGGCCTAGTAAGAGAAGTTTGTTTTTTTTACTATGAAACCAGGACAAATTCAACGCCTCTAAAATAGGATCTGCCTTTTAGCAGACTGGATCAACTTTGCCACAGTAAAAAACCTTTGGTGGACTCTGCCTGCCAATCAAAAATATATATAGGTTTGACTGTGCGAACTAGCTGAATTTGACCGCCACTGATGTAGTAGCATGCTTATAGCACTGTTTGCCTTTTGACATAGGAAAAAATATTTTTTGTACTGGGCGTAGCAAGAGAAAAAATTTATTTTTTTTACTCTGAAACCACCTGAAGTTCAACTCTACTAAAATAGTATCTGACACTAAAAAAAACTTTCAATATCACAATAACAACAGAAAAAAAACTGATTTTGTGATCTGCAATAAGAAGCTTTGCAGACTGTGCAGAGCACAATTTCAGCCCCACTAAATGAAAAGGTGCACTGCGCTTGCTTGATCACATTAGCAAGTGCAAAAAAAGATTCAAGGTATACTGAGACATGGAACTCTATACCACCGATGCACAGCACTATGTATGGCATGGGCCCTCTGTTTCTGTCAGAATCTCAGTACTTGCACAAGAACACCAAAAATGTGCTGCCCCAGCGTTTGCAGAGGTACAGAGGCCAGGAATTATCTACACTATCTGACTACCACACAAGTGCCCATCTATATATAGCTAATATCTCATTACACAGGAGAACACTGAGCTGCGTCTGTCTCCAGCAGTGACATGGATATAATGGCGCTGAGGGAACATGGCTGCTTTTTATATTGAGAGGACATGTGATTTTTGCAGCCAATTGCAGAAGCCCTTATGTCTGGACAGTGTAGATGCTTCCTGAGCTATGACTGGCTGGCCGCGCTTTCTTCAGTTAAAGTTACCACCCACAGGAAAAAAAAAACAGTGCGTCGCTGATCTGGCTAAAATGCTAAAATGCTCGGGTGCTCGTTGTTCGGGTCAAGCACATTGGAATACTCCGGTGCTCGGCCCGAGCAACGAGCCCAATGTTAGTCTATGGGAAACTCAAGCATTTTTCCGGTGGCTCCCCCTGGTGGTCTGCAGAGGGCCTAAAAATTGCCCAAATCGATGGGAACAGTGCTCAAATGACATGGGGACAGCATGGGGAAGACCCCTGGAAGCATTTCTGACTCCCAGGTCACTGCTGTCAACAATGTTGTCAGAGGTATTACGCCACTTTTGCGGACTCAATAAATACACAATAAAACATACAAAAACGAAAACAAAATAGATTTTCCTGGGAAATATGTTAAGGAACATCCTTTCCAGGGTAATGATGTATATATAAGGCAAAATAAAAAAACAAAAACAAAAATACTCCTCCATAACTTGGGCTATGTTCACACGTAGCGTTTTTGATTTGTTTTTGCACTTTTTCATTGCTTTCAACCGTGACAAATGCATTCACTGGGAAATGTCATTTTAACATTTTACAACCTTATCTGGCCATGTGGTGTGTGAGACATCATCAGACACATCCTGTTTCATTTATGAAGGAGGGACTCTGAAAGTCACAAAGCCTATTTTTATAGGGCCAACAGGCGGCCTTTACTATTCTTAGAGAGCTAGCAACCGGATAGGCTTTGTTGTTCCCATTACTAAAGGGTGGGTCTCCTATACTGTTATCGCGTATGCAGTGAGTGGCAGGGCTGTCCAAAATTTGGACGCACCCCAATACCCCTTTGAAAATTTGGATGCACCCCAATACCCCTTTGAAAATTTGGACACACCCCAATACCACTTTGAAGAGACTTAGATGAGGGCGTCCTGAAAACAAAGTTCCCATTATTAGGAAGTGGGTCTCCCATTGTGTTTGCGCCTTGGAAGACACATGGAGGTCAGAGGGCCTCCTGAAAACAATGTTCCTATTATTAGGAAGTGGGTTTCCCATAGTGTTGGCCTATGCAGTGAATTCAAGGGCTGCCAAAAATTGGGAGGCATTCCAATGCCCCTTGGAAGAGACGTGGAGGAGGGCCTCATAGAAAAATGTCACCATTAGAAAGGAGCGGGTCTCCTATACTTGTAATGCCCATGCACTAACTGTATGAGCTGACAAACATTTACCCATGGGGGGTATACATGAACATACTGTATAAAAAAAAAATTACGGGCATCATAAACACCCTTTAAAAAAATGATGTGGGTTTTGCATCACGGACCATGGTCAGCCTGGTGATATGGTGGTGGAGGATGAGGATGAGGAGAAGGAGGAGAAGAAGAGCAAATAGCCAAAATCAGGAAGCGTATACCCATGTGTGGGTGTGTAAAGGTGCATGGGAATACACGTCCCAAAAAAAGACACTGGATTTGAGTTTATGTTACTCTACTATTATTCAGTTGTGTTGAGAAGTCTGACCCAATCCAGCCTGTGCTAATTTTTATAAGAGTCAGCCTGTCAGCATTTTCAGTTGACAGGCGGATGCGCTTATCAGTTATAATTCTACCAGCGGCATTAAAAACCCACTCTGATTAAATGCTAGCGTCAAGGCAGGCCAGGACCTCTAAGGCGTAGAGAGCCAGTTCATTCCACGTATCCAGCTTGGATACCCAATAATTATATGGCACAGAGGAATCACGGAGGACGTTGGTACGGTCAGCAAGGTACTCCCTCAGCATCTTCCCAAACTTTGCATTCCTTGTGAGAGTACCCAGCGCCTCAGGGCCTGTGTAATGGGAGGGGCTGAGAAAATTTTCCCAGAACTTTGACAGTGTTCCCCTGCCTTTGCTGGATTGGAGTTGTGTCTCTCTTGCATGTAGTCCTTGGTTGTCCACCGAACTGTGACCTCTGCCACCAGCGTTTTCAGATGGGATTTTTTTTAATAGTTCCGCAACAAGGGCCTTCTGGTACTGCCCCATTTTTGTAGACCTGTCCGCCTCAGGAAAAAGAGATAGAAAGTTCTCCTAGTAGCATGGGTCTAGAGGTCTCACCAACCAGTAATGACTGTCACCCAAAATTTTGAGAACGCGAGGGTCATGGGAAAGGCAGCATAACATAAACTCAGCCATGCATGCCAGACTACTAACAGGCAAGACTTCTGTGTCCTCACCAAGAGGACGACAGACCATGCTCTCCTCTTCCTCCTCCTCCTCTCTGTCCTCAAGTCATCCACGCTGAACAGACTGTATGATAGTTGTACAGGTAGTACCATCTATAGCGCACCTAACTAGTGGAGAACTACAAGGCTCAGCTAGAAACCGGAGGCTTCTGTACTTTCAGGGTGCAGATGCTCACAACCGCAACTACATCGCTAAAAAGGTAGCCACACAGGATTCAGGGGACTGCAGGTTGCCCGCCAAAATCCGAGGATACTGGCTTGGGACACAGGTTGCGAACCGCAGGGCAGGAGGGTGAGAGCCAGCGCAGTAAGACGACCGAGGAAGGCACACAGACTGGGGTCCCGTTATGTACTCCTGAAACACGTGGGAGTTTGCTGAACCCCTGCCTTGGTAAACACAGGACGGAGTGGGAGGTTACCCTGGTCCTGGTAACCTGGAGTGCAACAACTGTGAGTAAACCTTGGAGACTGCACCCCACTGTGTCCTAGAATCATTATCTGCGCCATCACCTGCATTACACTGCACAGTAACATCTACCTCATTAACCATCACTGCACCGCCCTGGAGCTTAGCTCTACCTGTGGAGAGCTGAACCAACTCTGCTGCGTCACCAACAGCTCCAGAGGATCTGCACCACAGCGGCGGCTCCATATAGCTGTATACCACAGGTGGCGTCACCAATATTATATAAAAACTATATTCCCTCTTCTTTATTCCCTTTTATTGACCGCCCTGGGTCACGGAGCGGGTCACTGCCACTGTGACATTCCCCAGCACCAACCGGCCCAGCTACTGAGTACCCCACGGCCCAGGGGGCGCGTCATTAACCCAGTGTGCCATCAGTGAGATGCCCACAAGCACTTGTCCACGTGTCCGTGGTAAGGTAGACTTTCCCAGTAACTGCATTATTGAGGGCACGGCTAATGTTTTGGGACACGTGCTTGTGTAATGCGGGGACGGCACACAGGGAGAAATAGTGGCGGCTGGGGACTGAGTACTGAGGGACAGCCGCCACCATCAGGTTGCAGAATGCTTCCGTCTCCATGACCCTAAAAGGCAACATTTCGAGCGCAAGCAGTCGCGAAATGTGCGAATTTAGTAGTGTGGATTGTGGGGCGTTGGCTGTGTATTTGCATTTGCATTCCAAGGACTGGGGTATGGACAACTGAACGCTGTGCTGGGACAAGGACATGGACGTGCTTCCTGATGCTGCTACTTGAGAGTGTGCAACGACAGGTGCAGGGCAGGAGACATCTTCGCATGCACCATGGACAAGGGATTGGCTTGCATGCACAACAGCGGAAGAAGCATTGGTGCCACCTGTAGACACTGCTCCTGGACCTTGGGGTTTGGCCCACAAAGTCGGGTGCTTTGCTGCCATGTGCCTGATCATGATGGTGGTCAGGCTGGTAGTTTTGCCACCCCTGCTAATACTGGCCTGGCAGGTGGTGCAAATGGCCTTTTTGGGGTTATCGGCAGAGTCTTTAAAAAACAACCAGACTTGGGAAGACATAACAGTTGTACTGGCAACTTCTTTCATGTTCGTGGTACGGGGAATGGTTGCCTGCCTTCTGTCTGTGGCCACCACACTGCTTCTTCCTGCCTGCTGGTGTGCTCTGCCTCCCTCCCCCTGTGTGCGGCTCTCATTGCTCTGCATGTCCTCCTGCCAGGTTGGGTCAGTTACTATATCATCCACCACCTCGTCTTCCACTTCCGCACTGGAAGCATTATCTGCTATCTAACCAATAACCTTTTCACACTGCTCTGTGTTCAATAGTGGTGTTCTGCGGTCCCCTATTACTTGGGACAGGAAGGTCGAGCGAGAAGATGTGGGTGTTTGTTGTGGCACAATTTCAGCTTGCCCACGGCCTCAGCCTCTGCATGCACCATCACCATCACCATCACGTCCAGTTCGCTGTCCCTTGCCACGTGCCTTGCCCATTTTAAATGGAGGACAATATCTTTCACACTCACTACAAATGGCTGAATTTGGGGCGAACTTATATGTGATCCATGTGACAGACAAACCACAGTTTTAAATAGCTGGCCTGTAGGTAACTATTTTGAACAGCAATCTGGTGTCAAAAACTTCGCTGATACACTGAAACAAATTTTTAATGGAGGCCAGAAATGGCAGTATTTTCTTAAAACGTACATGTGATCCATGTGACAGGCAAACTACAGTTTTAAATACCTGGCCTGTAGGTAGCTATTTTGAACAACAAACTGGTGTCAATTGCTTCACTGACACACTGAAACAAATTTTAATGGAGGCCAGAAATGGCAGTATTTTCTGAAAACGTATATGAGGTCCATGTGACGGAGAAAACACAGCTTTAAGTACCTGGCCTGTAGGTAACTATTTTGAACAGCAAACTGGTGTTAATAGCTTCACTGACACTCTGAAAAAAAATTTCAATGGAGGCCAGAAATGTCAATATTTTTCAGCACAATTATATGTGATCCGTGTGACGGAAAAATCACAGCTTTAAATAGCTGGATTTTTAGCACTGTAATATGGAAAGGACCTGGCTGTATTCTGCAGTGCCAAAAAGCAAATGGCACAGAAAAACGGTGTTCTGTGGATTGCTTTTTAAGCAAATAATGAGGATTAAGATCCAAAAAAAAATTATTCCTTGCCCCTGAGACCTGGGCCTATGTCTAGAAATGTTTAATAGCAGCAGCAGAAGACACAACTGGAATGGAGCATCTTGTGCTATTTACACTGCCTGCCTGCCTTTATACACTGCCTGTCTGATATCTCTGCAGATGGATTAGTCCTCAGAAGGACTGTTTGTTGAGATGGATATGTGTAATTTACTTCTATTCTACCTATACTACCTAATAAACAAGCAAATCTCTCTCTAGCTCAGCAGCAGCTCTCTGTACACTGTCTGATTCCGGAGTGTCTGTGATGAACACGGCGGCGCCAGGTCTGATACAGACCTGATGACGCTGTGCAGCCAGCCAATCACTGTAATGCCACAACCAACATAGCTGCGGCATTACAGCGAGTGGCACGCAATCCCTGCATGTTCATTGGCTCTGTAAAGAGCGCCAAACATGCAGGGAGGGAACCCGAGCTCCCGCCGAGCAACCCCAGAAATACTCGGCAAGCGCCAAGAATCTCGAGCAGTGAGGTCCTCAGGCGAGCAAGAAGCAGTAGCGAGCATGCTCGCTCATCACTACTCGGGACCCTATGCTCTTCACTAGTGTTGAGCCACCCCCGTAGTGTTCGAGTTCGGTTCGGTTCGTCGAACACCCGTGTGTTCGCCGAACTGTTCGTCGAACTGTTCGTCGAACACCTTCGAACACCATTAAAACCAATGGCAGGCAAACAAAAACACATAGAAACACATAGAAAACACCTTCAAAGGTGTCCAAAAGCTGACAAACTGCTCAGAAGACACAACTAACACATGGAAAAGTGACAAGTACATATAGTCATGCGAAAAGAAAAGAGGTGGAGGCGTAAAAGGAGGGGGAGACACAGATATAGGCATGTCATGCCCTTCTAAAATCCAAAAAGTGAGAAGCCGACACGTTCAGTCCGCTCCTGCCCGTGCCACCTCCGTGTCGCCGGGTTTGTGCCAGAGCCGCGGTGAACCCTGACGGCCAGCCCCCCTCTCCCAATACTGGTGCCTGTCCGCTGGTGGGTCGAGCGAGCCCCCCTGTGGTGGAGGCAGCTCTAAGCTTTTTAATTTAAATTGTCTCTCTAATTTGAATGAATACACTTTAAATCCATTTACAAGGATCTATTGGAGGGCAAGTCTCATGCCAGCAGCCGCGTAATTCCAGCTCCAGTAGCGTCCACTAAAGCTGCTGCAGTTAAAAAGCTTTTATAAGGATCGAGCTCGGCTGTCCACCGCAAGGCATCCTACTGCCAGTCCCAGCCCCTATGCCTTGGGGTGCCTCCTGATGCTCTTCACTGAGTATCCCGTGGTCCCGAAGCATTTCCTTTGAAAAAATTAAGTGTCCAAACTACAGGTGGTGTAGCTTGCTTAACAGCCGGGATAATCCGCTGACTAGCAGACACTGCTACTAGGCACAAAGTATTTCCTGGGCTAGATGCAGTTAAAAATTTGTAACTAGATACTCTCGTTGGATGCTGAGAAAGCATTCCATAGAGTCTCCTGGCACGCCATATATGATTCTCTTAAAATGCTTGGGGTAGGGGTCTAGGGGACCCTTTTATAGCCAAAATCATGGCCCTGTATCACAATACGTCACCTAGGCTGAAGATAAATGGAACTGTAGCACCCTGAGGGCTCGGTTGCTACAGAGGTATTGCACCTCACCCAGAGGTGTGATATCTCACTCTCATGTAAGGATGGAGTGTGGATCAGGACCCGACACCTGCATGCATTACACCACATTGCCGTGGGGCAGGGCGACCAATATGCCCCTGAGATGGGCACGACAGTCCCTGTCCCTGGCTGGAGTGGGGGGAGGGAACACTGAGAAAGGGGAACCCTGTAGTGCAGGAGCAGGGAGGAAGCAGTTCCTGGGTGCATTGAGAAGGGAGTATAAAAGGTGGGCACCATCTTAGTTCAGTGCAGAGAAGTCTGAGCAGAAGTGGCAGGGAGCAGGGGCTCTGCATGAGCTCTGCTCCGGAGGCGGGCCTAGTAACAGAGGCCCAGGCCTGGAAGAGGGAGAAGGAAGGAAGAGGAGCGGAGAAGGCTCCAGGAACGAGGAATGAAGGGATCCCAGGGGTGCGGACGGGCGAGTCGCCACCGCATGCCCGAATCCACCTGCGTGGAGGGGTCAGGCCAAAGGGGGAGACCGGTCCCCGAAACTAGTGGAGGCAGGAAACGACCCTCAGCTAGAAACAGGAGGCTGTGACATTTTATGTGGCGCAGCCCCTCGCTACACCCGCTAGGAAGGCACCACATAGGGTCAGGGAAACTGGCGCCAAGTTTACCAAGAGGAGGCCCGAGGCAGCCGGACAGAAGGGTTGGTAAGAAAGGCCAGACAAAGGACACACAAAGGGGGTCCTGTGAAGCGCTCCAAAGTTATCTGGGAGTTGTCTGAGCCCCTCACCTGGTGAGCACAGTACGACGTGGGCAGCCGTTACCTGCAGACGTGGTCTGGATAATAAGAACTGTGAGTAAAGGCCCTGGACTGCATCACTGACTCCGTGTCGTTACTGCTGCCCTGCACCATCACCCCCATCCTCCGCATACACTGCCCTGAGGCTATCCTCCTCCCGTGGGGAGTTATGCTACGCTCTGCTGCACCCACAACACCAGCCTCAGCGGTCTGCCCTGCAGCGGCGGTTCACTCTGACCGCAATCCACGGGTGGCGTAGTCGAACATTTAAACATCAAAACCACATAAATAGTTCCGCCACTGGTTTGACCACCCTGAGCCACAGAACCGGGTCGCCGCCACGAAGACTACAACCACCAGCATCCACCAAAAAGGGTCCGGCTCCGGGTGTCCCAAGGCCCAGGGGGTGCATCAGAACATTTTCATCACCTTTCACAATCACCAATGGGACAAGGCAGGGATGTCCTCTGTCCCCTCTCTTATACATCCTAGTGACGGAGCACCTGCTCTCATCAATTCGCCATAACCCCAATATTAGGTGGATTGAGGTGGGAGCCACCGAGTACAAGTGCTCTCTATTTGCTGATGATGTCCTAGTATATATCACTCAATCACATATATCCATCCCTGCTGTTATGGCTGAAATAGATCACTTTGTTACATGGTCAAATTTTAAAATCAATGCAGCGAAGTCTGAGGCCCTCGATGTCTCCCTCCCCAAATCCATATAGGATTCCATCCAGTCCAACTTTCCCTTTGCCTGGCCCTCACAGGGTATCAAATACTTAGGAATTCCTATTCATAGAGACCTCTCCCATCTATGTTATCTTAATTTTGGGCCCTTTATTGAACAACTCCATACAGACCACGGCTGGCAAGTTAGAACTGTAAGATTCACTACGTGAACCACTGGTGTTTTGTGGAAAAGCACATGTACACTGTGTTCCAAATTATTATGCAAAAAGTGTTTAGGAGTGATAAGGGAAGAATTTGTTTGTTTGTCAGTTAAACTCATTGATGGTGATGTGTGTCAGGGCTCTTTATATCACTGTAAGCAATTGCAGACACCTGTGCTAATTAGTTTGGCAGGTGTGTCCAATGAAAGGCAAGACTACTTAAGAAGGCTGTCTCACATTATTAAGCAGCCTACATTTTCTGCCAAAATGGGAAAGAAAAAGGATGTGTCGGCTGCTGAGAAGCAACAAATTGTGGAGTGTTTAGGTCAAGGCATGACTACAATCAACATTGTGCGATGATCAGGATGAAGTGTCTTGGCAATCAAGAAGTATGTAGCTGATTCACAGTACACACGTGTGCGTGCTGATAAGGGCAAATTGAGGACTCTTTCCTACAGGCAATTACGTCAGGTTAAAAGAGCAGCGGCAAAAAAGCCTTGTCATAGCAGCAGACAAGTTTTTGAAGCTGCTGGTGCCTCCAACGTCCCCCGAACAACAAGATGCAGGGTCCTTCAGAGGTTTGCAGCTGTGCATACGCCATCCTGTCGACCTCCTCTATCCACTTCACACAAGCAGAAACGGCTCCAGTGGGCTAAACATTACATGAAGACTGATTTCAAAACTGTTTTGTTCACGGATGAGTGCCGTGCAGCGCTCGATGGTCCAGATGGATGGAGTGGAGGATGGCTGGTTGATGGACACCCCACGCAAACACGGCTACAGCGCCAACAAGGAGGAGGTGGAGTAATGTTTTGGGCTGGAATCACGGGGAGAGAGATTGTCGGCCCCTTTAGGATCCCTGAAGGCGCTAAAGATGAACTCCATAATGTATGTGGATTTTCTCAAACAGCACTTCCTGCCATGGTTCAAGAAGAAGAACCGTGTATTCCACAGCAAGATCATTTTTTTGCATGATAATGCACCATCTCATGCTGCACATAAAACATCTGCATCTCTGGCTGATATGGGCATAAAATGGGACAAACTTATGGTGTGACCCCCATGCTCCCCTGACCTCTACCCTATTCAGAACCTCTGGAGCATCATCAAAAGCAGTGTCTATGATGGCGGGAGGCAGTTCACATCTAAGCAACAGCTCTGGGAGGGTATTCTGTCCTCATGCAAAACAATTGAAGCAGAAACCATCCAAAACCTGACAAATTCAATGGACGAGAGAGTTCAGAAGCTCCTTTCGAACAAGGGGTCCTATGTGAAAATGTAACATCACCTAGAATAAAGTTTTGAGTTGAAAACTGTTTGATTTCAGTTTCTATTAACCTGCTAATGCTTATAATTTCAAAAATGACAATTTTTTTGGTCTTTATTAAAATGAAAAGGTTGATCAAAAAGTTTAGGGGATCCAAGAGTGTGGCAAACCAGTAGTCATGATTACTTCGAATTCTGACAATATGAGGGTCATGTTGCAGGTAGTGCAGCAAGAAGGCAATTATGTATCTTGCGCATCTCGGAGCCCCAAAATTATTTTCCGGGCTAGATGCAGCTAAAAATTATTATTAATTTTAAATCTGGTGGAGCTTAGTATAGATGGCCTAATAGGATCAGTGCTGCACACTGCTACAAAGCCCAAATTATTTTCCAGCCAAGATACAGATAAACATGATTAGTAATTTTAAATCTGGTGGAGCTTATTATAGATGGCCTAATAGAATCAGTGCTGCACACTGCTACAAAGCCCAAATTATTTTCCAGCCAAGATACAGATAAACATGATTAGTAATTTGAAAGCTTAAAACGGTTGGTAGGGTGATTTTAACCAATCATCAAGCTTTTACTCTCCCCAGGATGACACAGGGGTAGAAAAGTCGTTTCGGATCCATGATTTGTTCATCTTTATGAACGTGAGTCTGTCTACATTATCAGTGGAGAGCCGCGTGCGCTTATCTGTCAGCACACCACCAGCAGCGCTGAACACACGTTCAGACAGAACGCTGGCTGCGGGGCATGACAAGATCTCCAAGGCGTAAGTGGCTAGCTCCGGCCATTTATCCAGATTGGAAGCCCAAAAAGAGCAAGGGTCCAGTGACACAGTCATGGCTTCAATGTTTACTTGGAGATACTCCTGTACCATCGTCTCTAGGCGTTGACTATGTGTCAGACTTCTTGTCTCCTGTGGCCTTGCAAAGGATGGGCTAAAAAAGTGGTGAAATGATTCCGCAAAATTGATGTTACCAGCAGATACTGTGGTTCTGTTACGGTTTGAGTGCTGAACACTTGACGGTCCCACGGTTGGCAAGTTGGAACTGTGAGATTCACTACGTGCACCACTGGTGTTTTGTGGAAAAGCACATGTAAGATTCTGCAACAGTCTCTGCTGATACTCCTGCATGCGTGCATCCCTTTCTATGGCAGGAATAATTTCGGCAAATTTACTTTTGTACCGGGGATCTAACACTGTGGCAACCCAGTAGTCAGGATTATTTCTAATTCTCACAATTCGAGGGTCATGTTGCAGGTAGTGCAGCAAGAAGGCACTCATGTGTGTTGCGCATCCAGGAGCACCAAGTCCCTGTTGTGTTGGTGGCGAGGTAACAATCATGCTTCCTTCCTCTGTCCTGTCCCCCCAACCTCGCACAACAGAAATGTGATCAAGGTCTCCCTCATCTGATGAGTCTTCCATCAGTTCGTCCTCCACTCCTTCCTGGGCTCCTGCACCTTCCTCACTAGTTTGGCTGCTACCATGCGCCCTGGTAAAACCATCTCCCCCACCCTCACATGCCTGCCGCCTTGGTGCTGCCGACCGTCTGGACCTTGCAGATGTTAGCCCTTCCGCATACAACTCCTCCTCCTCTACTTCCTCCACCTCCTCTTGTGCCACCACCTGACTCCGAATTCTGTTTAACATGTGCTTCAGCATGTAAATCACCGGAATAGTCATGCTGATAATGGCATCGTCAGCACTAAACATCTTCGTCGCCATTTCAAAACTGTGCAGAAGGGTGCATAGGTCCCTGATCTTAGACCACTCCTGCAGCGTGATTTGCCCCACCTCTGGATCTCGTTGGCCCAGGCTATACGTCAGAACGTATTGCACCAGGGCTTGTCGGTGCTGCCACAGTCGCTGCAACATGTGCAGAGTTGAATTCCACTGGGTAGGCACATCGCATTTTAGCCGGTGAAGTGGCAGGCCCAACGACTTCTGTAGAGATGTAAGTCGCTGAGCTGCGGGATGCGAACGGCGGAAGTGAGCACACAGCGACCGTGCCCTCTGCAGAAAGCCATCTAGTCTGGGATAGTGGGCTAAAAATTGCTGGACAACCAGGTTCAACACGTGAGCCATACAAGGCACGTGTGTGACATTGCCACGGCGAAGGGCCTCACCCAGGTTTGCAGCATTGTCGCACACGGCCTTCCCTGGTTTCAGGTCCAGTGGAGACAACCATTCATGAAATTGGTTCTCCAGAGCTGACCACAACTCCTCAGCTGTGTGACTCACATTTCCCAGACATTTCAAAGTAAAAACCGCCTGATGACGTTGAGCCCTACTGCCAGCATAGTAAGGAGGTGTGCAGGATCCCTTCTGCGCAGTTAGAAAGCTTGTGGCATGACCAGACAGGCTTTGGGTGCAGGTGGAAGAGCGAGAGGAGGTTGAGGAGGCAGAAGCAGTGGAGGAACGTTGACATAAAGAGGATTGACGCACAACTCGTGGGGACGGCAAGACTTGGACAGCAGCCCCTTGTCCTGCTGTCACCATAGTTACCCAGTGCCCAGTCAGCGACATGTAACGCCCCTGTCCATGCCTACTCGTCCAAGTGTCTGTGGTGAAATGCACCCTGTCACACACAGAGTTTCTCAAAGAAGCGGTGATGTTGAGTGCGACATGCTGGTGGAGCGCAGGCACACCTTTCTTTGAGAAATAGTGCCGACTGGGCATCTGGTACTGGGGCACTGCGACGGACATAAGGTCTCGAAAATCCTCTGTGTCCACCAGGCGGAAAGGCAGCATTTCTGTAGCCAAGAGCTTGCAGATGGTGAAATTCAACCTCTTAGCTTTCTCATGGCTAGGAGGAAATGGTCTTTTACTTGTCCACATCTGAGGGACCGAGGGCTGGCTATTGTGCTTAGACGGGGTTGATAAGGGTGTCCCGGCAAACTGCCGGTCTGTGAGGAAGATGCAGACGGACATGTTAGGTTGCCTTGATCCAAAGGTGGTGCTATCGATGTCGGACAGCGCTCAACACCAGCTGGTGTTACCACCTCCAAAGAAAATGATGACCTGCCAATCACGCTGGCTGTTGCGGGTAAAGAGGTGGCAGGTCTGCTCCCCAAAACAGGTGTGACTGCTGTCCCCCCAGTCACAGAGGATGAAGAGGCCGCGGATGCACAAGATATGGCAGACGGTGGTTGGCCCGGCCGGCTAGGCCGCATTGTAGCACACTGAGCTTCCCACTGCAACTTATGCTTCATGTCCATGTGCCAGTTCATGCATGAAGTACTCAAACTGTGTATTTTTTGGCCTCTACTTAGCTTTTGCTGACAAATGTTACAGATAACACGAGTTGGGTCATCTTTATCGATCTGAAAAAATGCCCAGGCTATGCAAGGCTTAGCACCCATGCGACCTGAAGAGCCACCACGACTTGTGGTGAGAGGCAGAGTTGTGTTTGAGGATGCAGTTGTTGACGTGCTTCCAGTACTACGTCTCTGTCCAGGAAGACGCAACCTGACCTCGTCGTCACTAACATCTTCCTCCACCTCCTCTGCTGACCTCATCTCTTGGCTGACTGTGGGTTGACAGTAAGTGGGATCTCCAACCTCATCATCATCACCCTGTGTGTTATCACACCCGTCGTCCTCAGAGCCAACCTGTTCCTGCCCTGACAAAAAACTAAAGTTGTCGCTCCAATCAGGTATTTGAGTCTCATCATCGTCTTCCTCATTGTCTCCACCAACAGGAGTTACAGTTTGGGAGCGAGGGTCTACATTATGGTCAGAACCTTCTGCGTCTGGTCCTGGATCCGACTCATAAAGATTCTGGGCATCAGTGCAGATCATTTCCTCGTCTGGATTCACAGAAGTGCTGGAGTCGACCTCTGATTCCCAGGCTATAGTATGAGTAAACAGTTCTGCAGACTCAACCATCTGTTCTAAATCATACTCAGACGGGCAGCTGGAGATTTGGGAGCTGTGAGGAAGCAAGTGCGATTGGGGTGACACCTTTGAGGACTGGAGTATTTGTGATGTTGAAGTTGATGTGGAGGAGAGCCCACTTAAAGGAGCACTTGATATCCGTTGAAGCACCTGCTGTTTTTGTGCCTCATCTGGAATTTGTAGCGATTGGTGTGGCCGTAAGAAAGGGATCTTATCACATTGTCCGCTAAAAGAAGTAGACATTTTAGTTTGGCTGGAAGATGGTCTTTCTTCTGCAGATGTTACTGTTGCTTTAACACCTACCCCACGGACACAACCTTTTTTCCCCTTCCCAACACGCCTATTCCCCTTTCCACCAGCAGCAGGCCTTTTTCCACTCAATTTGGTGGTTAACTAATTCACAACTCTGGAGTTGTTTGCACAAAAAAACAATGGATGGGAACCGAGCAGAGCTGAGTGGCCAAACTGTGGTATTAGGCCAAACCTATTGGCTGGGTTAGATGCAGAAAAAAATTATATTCGATTTGCAACCTGATGGAGGTCAGTATAGATGGACTAATAGAACAAGTCCCACACACAGCTAGAAGCCCAAATATTTTTTCAGAGGTAGATGCAGAAAAAAAATATATTCATTTTGCAACCTGATGGAGGTCAGTATAGATGGACTAATAGAGAAAGTCCCACACACTGCTAGAAGGCCAAATATTTTTTCAGAGCTAGATGCAGACAAAAAATTATTTTGAATTTGCAACCTGATGGAGGTCAGTATAAGTGGACTAATAGAACAAGTCCCACACACTGCTAGAAGGCCAAATATTTTTTCAGAGCTAGATGCAGAAAAAAATTATATTCAGTTTGCAACCTGATGGAGGTCTGTATAGATGGATTAATAGAACAAGTCCCACACACAGCTAGAAGCCCAATATTTTTTCAGAGGTAGATGCAGAAAAAAAATATTTTTAATTTTCAACCTGATGAAGGTCAGTATAGATGGACTAATAGAGAAAGTCCCACACACTGCTAGAAGGCAAAATATTTTTTCAGAGCTAGATGCAGAAAAAAATTATATTCAGTTTGCAACCTAATGGAGGTCAGTATAGATGGACTAATAGAACAAGTCCCACACACAGCTAGAAGCCCAAATATTTTTTCAGAGGTAGATGCAGATAAAAATTATTTTTAATTTGCAACCTGATGGAGGTCAGTATAGATGGACTAATAGAGAAAGTCCCACACACTGCTAGAAGGCCAAATATTTTTTCAGAGCTAGATGCAGAAAAAAATTATATTCAGTTTGCAACCTGATGGAGGTCTGTATAGATGGATTAATAGAACAAGTCCCACACACAGCTAGAAGCCCAATATTTTTTCAGAGGTAGATGCAGAAAAAAAATTATTTTTAATTTGCAACCTGATGGAGGTCAGTATAGATGGACTAATAGAGAAAGTCCCACACACTGCTAGAAGGCCAAATATTTTTTCAGAGCTAGATGCAGAAAAAAATTATATTCAGTTTGCAACCTGATGGAGGTCAGTATAGATGGACTAATAGAACAAGTCCCACACACA
Source organism: Phyllobates terribilis (assembly GCF_046119375.1). Classification (NCBI taxonomy): domain Eukaryota; kingdom Metazoa; phylum Chordata; class Amphibia; order Anura; family Dendrobatidae; genus Phyllobates; species Phyllobates terribilis. The sequence continues at coordinate 342,255,661 of NW_027362769.1, read as the reverse complement.
GCTAGAAGCCCAAATATTTTTTCAGAGGTAGATGCAGATAAAAATTATTTTTAATTTGCAACCTGATGGAGGTCAGTATAGATGGACTAATAGAGAAAGTCCCACACACTGCTAGAAGGCCAAATAATTTTTCAGAGCTAGATGCAGAAAAAAATTATATTCAGTTTGCAACCTGATGGAGGTCAGTATAGATGGACTAATAGAACAAGTCCCACACACAGCTAGAAGCCCAAATATTTTTTCAGAGGTAGATGCAGATAAAAATTATTTTTAATTTGCAACCTGATGGAGGTCAGTATAGATGGTCTAATAGAGAAAGTCCCACACACTGCTAGAAGGCCAAATATTTTTTCAGAGCTAGATGCAGATAAAAATTAATTTTAATTTGCAACCTGATGGAGGTCAGTATAGATGGACTAATAGAGAAAGTCCCACACACTGCTAGAAGGCCAAATATTTTTTCAGAGCTAGATGCAGAAAAAAATTATATTCAGTTTGCAACCTGATGGAGGTCAGTATAGATGGACTAATAGAACAAGTCCCACACACAGCTAGAAGCCCAAATATTTTTTCAGAGGTAGATGCAGATAAAAATTATTTTTAATTTGCAACCTGATGGAGGTCAGTATAGATGGACTAATAGAGAAAGTCCCACACACTGCTAGAAGGCCAAATATTTTTTCAGAGCTAGATGCAGATAAAAATTATTTTTAATTTGCAACCTGATGGAGGTCAGTATAGATGGACTAATAGAGAAAGTCCCACACACTGCTAGAAGGCCAAATATTTTTTCAGAGCTAGATGCAGAAAAAAATTATATTCAGTTTGCAACCTGATGGAGGTCAGTATAGATGGACTAATAGAACAAGTCCCACACACAGCTAGAAGCCCAAATATTTTTTCAGAGGTAGATGTGACGCGCCCCTGGGCCTGTGTCGCGCTGCGTTGCGCACGCGGGAGCTTACCCGGAGCCGGATCTCTTGAGGGTTGTAGTCTCGTGGCGGTGATCCGGTCCGTGCCCAGGGAGTCAGACTAAGTGGCGCTGTATCAGCGGTAGATGTTGTACGACTACGCCACCCGTTGAATGCAGCTATGGAGCTGCCGCTGCAGGACAGTCCGCTGAGGCCGGTGGATGGATGGTGCAGCGTAGATGGTATAACCCCCAACGGGAGGGGTATGGCCTCAGGGCAGCAGATGTGGATGATGGGGGTAGCAGGAACCACTCGGAGATGGTACGGTGTAGTTCAGGGTCTTTACTGGTGACAACGATAGACCCTCCCGGAGTACTGGCTAGCGATTGGGGCCTGGTCAGTCCTTGAGCAGATGGGATCTCCCCTGGCCAGGCGGAGTTGTAGGCCTCCCAAACTGACTGTACTCTTCTGGCTACCTTGCTAGAAGCGGGTATAAGTAGCCCACGTCCCTGAGTGTACCGTGTGGTGCTCACCCGTATGGCCGGTGACTCGGGGCCTTCTAATGGCTTCCGCTCCACGATGGCGGTGCTGGTCCCACGCGTGTGACCGTGCCTTCGGGCTTCTTGGCCAGAGGACCTGAAATCCCCTGCCTGACGGATTCTGCTGCTGGGTAGGAGTTAGTCCCCACAGCCTCGGACTCCGGGTCCGGTAAGAAATCTTCTCAGTCAGGGCGAGCTCTGCAGCTGCCAGCCCCCCACTCCTTGTAACACTGCTCCCACAGAGCTCCTGATGTTTCTTCCTATGCTGCTCTCTTCTCTACTCCTGGCATGGCCCAGGAGCTGGGCCCAGCCGGAGCCACAGCTCCCTGTCAGCCCTCCTGGCTCAACTCTCCCTCAGAACTCTCTAACCCTGCCTCAGCCCCAGGTTTATATAGGGGAAGTCCTTCCCCTCCCAGGACTGGGCAGGAGGTGTGGCATGCACAGGATCCCTGACCAAAGGACCTCCCACCTGCTCTCAGACATAACATTACATTACTGTGGAAACCAGACCCCTGGGGTGCCACATTCCCCCCTAGTAAAATTTAGTACTCCGGGACTAAACATATTTTAGAAAAACATAACAAGATATAACAATTACAATACAATAAAGAAACACATAAAGGTGGTCACGGCGTGTCCGCAACCGGGTGCAGTCTTTGAAGGAAACAAAGGTGTCCATTTCACCAAAACAGGGAGACGTAACCAGGTAGGGGTCTGTCCTGCCCCGAGTCCTTAACAGTCTTTCAGTCCATCCTGGGTTACGCTCCACTAACTGTACAAAGGATTCCCGGCAAATCCACCCAGGACTCCTATAAATTACTAGAAACACATAATTATTTACAGGATATGGCCGCTCTCAGTCCTCGGCCAGTGGGGATAAGGATTGGCTGCTCACAGTCCTCAGCCTGGTAAGGGATAGGGGATGGCTGCTCACAGTCCTCAGCCTGGTAAGGGATAGGGACACACAGGGAACAATTCACTAATCCCAACGGGGACCATATTTTAATTAGCAGCAGTCCTTGTACCCTAACGGGTAACTATGTACAGCTTTTTATTCACGCTACTTCCCTTCAGTAGCTATGTCCTCTTTGTGCTCCCTCCTGAGGGTAGTCCTCAGACCCGTCCGGGTCCTCTTGGCTTTCCTCGTATTGGTAGTACTGCAGCTCCTCCTCGGTTAGCTGGGTTAGTATCTCTGCGACAGTCCTCCTCCCAGGTGGCCAGAACTTTACCCCCCTTTGGGCTGCCCCGGTTAATTGGGCCACCAGAATGCTCACTTTTTGCTCCTCTGTGAGGGGGTACACCTGGAAGAGGCTATCCAGCTTTTCTCTAAAGTCATGCAGGGTATGTGACTCTCCTGAGTACTGGGGTAGCCAGGCTGCCCCCGGGATATAGGACATGGTGAAAGGCATGACCGCAACAGCGGTGGCGCTGGTGGGGGTTGAAGCGGTGAAGCTCTCCTCTGTATCCGACATCCTTCTCCCCCCTAGTGGACCGTGGCCTACCTTGCGATGATCCTCTTCCGTAGGCCGCGGCTCCGCAGTGGATGGTTGAGGACCTTCCGTCGCGCTCCTGTGACGTCGGCGTCTGCTGTGCTCCTTCCAGGACCTTACGCAACGTCCGGACGTGAGGCGGGGCTTCAGTTCTCGTGCGCTTTCGGAGTCCACGCCCCTCTTCTTCCCGCGCGGCGTCCTCAAGATGGCGTCCAATGGCGGGAAAACTCCACGGAAGGCGGGAAGAAGGCTGAAGATGGCGCCGGATGGCGGGAAAACTCCACCGATGGCGGGAAGGAAGCGGAAGATGGCGCCGGATGGCGGGAATCTTCACCACAGGTAAGTTTGAACAGTCTTTTTCAGGCACGCAGTACCCGGTGGTTGCGGGCACGAAATCCTGCCGACTACGCCAAAAGTTGACGCGCCCCTGGGCCTGTGTCGCGCTGCGTTGCGCACGCGGGAGCTTACCCGGAGCCGGATCTCTTGAGGGTTGTAGTCTCGTGGCGGTGATCCGGTCCGTGCCCAGGGAGTCAGACTAAGTGGCGCTGTATCAGCGGTAGATGTTGTACGACTACGCCACCTGTTGAATGCAGCTATGGAGCTGCCGCTGCAGGACAGTCCGCTGAGGCCGGTGGATGGATGGTGCAGCGTAGATGGTATAACCCCCAACGGGAGGGGTATGGCCTCAGGGCAGCAGATGTGGATGATGGGGGTAGCAGGAACCACTCGGAGACGGTACGGTGTAGTTCAGGGTCTTTACTGGTGACAACGATAGACCCTCCCGGAGTACTGGCTAGCGATTGGGGCCTGGTCAGTCCTTGAGCAGATGGGATCTCCCCTGGCCAGGTGGAGTTGTAGGCCTCCCAAACTGACTGTACTCTTCTGGCTACCTTGCTAGAAGCGGGTATAAGTAGCCCACGTCCCTGAGTGTACCGTGTGGTGCTCACCCGTATGGCCGGTGACTCGGGGCCTTCTAATGGCTTCCGCTCCACGATGGTGGTGCTGGTCCCACGCGTGTGACCATGCCTTCGGGCTTCTTGGCCAGAGGACCTGAAATCCCCTGCCTGACGGATTCTGCTGCTGGGTAGGAGTTAGTCCCCACAGCCTCGGACTCCGGGTCCGGTAAGAAATCTTCTCAGTCAGGGCGAGCTCTGCAGCTGCCAGCCCCCCACTCCTTGTAACACTGCTCCCACAGAGCTCCTGATGTTTCTTCCTATGCTGCTCTCTTCTCTACTCCTGGCATGGCCCAGGAGCTGGGCCCAGCCGGAGCCACAGCTCCCTGTCAGCCCTCCTGGCTCAACTCTCCCTCAGAACTCTCTAACCCTGCCTCAGCCCCAGGTTTATATAGGGGAAGTCCTTCCCCTCCCAGGACTGGGCAGGAGGTGTGGCATGCACAGGATCCCTGACCAAAGGACCTCCCACCTGCTCTCAGACATAACATTACATTACTGTGGAAACCAGACCCCTGGGGTGCCACAGATGCAGAAAAAAATTATATTCAGTTTGCAACCTGATGGAGGTCAGTATAGATGGACTAATAGAACAAGTCCCACACACAGCTAGAAGCCCAAATATTTTTTCAGAGGTAGATGCTGATAAAAATTATTTTTAATTTGCAACCTGATGGAGGTCAGTATAGATGGACTAATAGAGAAAGTCCCACACACTGCTAGAAGGCCAAATATTTTTTCAGAGCTAGATGCAGAAAAAAATTATATTCAGTTTGCAACCTGATGGAGGTCAGTATAGATGGGCTAATAGAACAAGTCCCACACACAGCTAGAAGCCCAAATATTTTTTCAGAGGTAGATGCAGATAAAAATTATTTTTAATTTGCAACCTGATGGAGGTCAGTATAGATGGACTAATAGAGAAAGTCCCACACACTGCTAGAAGGCCAAATATTTTTTCAGAGCTAGATGCAGATAAAAATTATTTTTAATTTGCAACCTGATGGAGGCCAGTATAGATGGACGAATAGAGAAGGTCCCACACACTGCTAGAAGGCCAAATATTTTTTCAGAGCTAGATGCAGAAAAAAATTATATTCAGTTTGCAACCTGATGGAGGTCAGTATAGATGGACTAATAGAACAAGTCCCACACACAGCTAGAAGCCCAAATATTTTTTCAGAGGTAGATGCAGATAAAAATTATTTTTAATTTGCAACCTGATGGAGGTCAGTATAGATGGACTAATAGAGAAAGTCCCACACACTGCTAGAAGGCCAAATATTTTTTCAGAGCTAGATGCAGAAAAAAATTATATTCAGTTTGCAACCTGATGGAGGTCTGTATAGATGGATTAATAGAACAAGTCCCACACACAGCTAGAAGCCCAATATTTTTTCAGAGGTAGATGCAGAAAAAAAATTATTTTTAATTTGCAACCTGATGGAGGTCAGTATAGATGGACTAATAGAGAAAGTCCCACACACTGCTAGAAGGCCAAATATTTTTTCAGAGCTAGATGCAGAAAAAAATTATATTCAGTTTGCAACCTGATGGAGGTCAGTATAGATGGACTAATAGAACAAGTCCCACACACAGCTAGAAGCCCAAATATTTTTTCAGAGGTAGATGCAGATAAAAATTATTTTTAATTTGCAACCTGATGGAGGTCAGTATAGATGGACTAATAGAGAAAGTCCCACACACTGCTAGAAGGCCAAATAATTTTTCAGAGCTAGATGCAGAAAAAAATTATATTCAGTTTGCAACCTGATGGAGGTCAGTATAGATGGACTAATAGAACAAGTCCCACACACAGCTAGAAGCCCAAATATTTTTTCAGAGGTAGATGCAGATAAAAATTATTTTTAATTTGCAACCTGATGGAGGTCAGTATAGATGGTCTAATAGAGAAAGTCCCACACACTGCTAGAAGGCCAAATATTTTTTCAGAGCTAGATGCAGATAAAAATTATTTTTAATTTGCAACCTGATGGAGGTCAGTATAGATGGACTAATAGAGAAAGTCCCACACACTGCTAGAAGGCCAAATATTTTTTCAGAGCTAGATGCAGAAAAAAATTATATTCAGTTTGCAACCTGATGGAGGTCAGTATAGATGGACTAATAGAACAAGTCCCACACACAGCTAGAAGCCCAAATATTTTTTCAGAGGTAGATGCAGATAAAAATTATTTTTAATTTGCAACCTGATGGAGGTCAGTATAGATGGACTAATAGAGAAAGTCCCACACACTGCTAGAAGGCCAAATATTTTTTCAGAGCTAGATGCAGATAAAAATTATTTTTAATTTGCAACCTGATGGAGGTCAGTATAGATGGACTAATAGAGAAAGTCCCACACACTGCTAGAAGGCCAAATATTTTTTCAGAGCTAGATGCAGAAAAAAATTATATTCAGTTTGCAACCTGATGGAGGTCAGTATAGATGGACTAATAGAGAAAGTCCCACACACTGCTAGAAGGCCAAATATTTTTTCAGAGCTAGATGCAGATAAAAATTATTTTTAATTTGCAACCTGATGGAGGCCAGTATAGATGGACGAATAGAGAAAGTCCCACACACTGCTAGAAGGCCAAATATTTTTTCAGAGCTAGATGCAGAAAAAAATTATATTCAGTTTGCAACCTGATGGAGGTCAGTATAGATGGACTAATAGAACAAGTCCCACACACAGCTAGAAGCCCAAATATTTTTTCAGAGGTAGATGCTGATAAAAATTATTTTTAATTTGCAACCTGATGGAGGTCAGTATAGATGGACTAATAGAGAAAGTCCCACACACTGCTAGAAGGCCAAATATTTTTTCAGAGCTAGATGCAGAAAAAAATTATATTCAGTTTGCAACCTGATGGAGGTCAGTATAGATGGGCTAATAGAACAAGTCCCACACACAGCTAGAAGCCCAAATATTTTTTCAGAGGTAGATGCAGATAAAAATTATTTTTAATTTGCAACCTGATGGAGGTCAGTATAGATGGACTAATAGAGAAAGTCCCACACACTGCTAGAAGGCCAAATATTTTTTCAGAGCTAGATGCAGATAAAAATTATTTTTAATTTGCAACCTGATGGAGGCCAGTATAGATGGACGAATAGAGAAAGTCCCACACACTGCTAGAAGGCCAAATATTTTTTCAGAGCTAGATGCAGAAAAAAATTATATTCAGTTTGCAACCTGATGGAGGTCAGTATAGATGGACTAATAGAACAAGTCCCACACACAGCTAGAAGCCCAAATATTTTTTCAGAGGTAGATGCAGATAAAAATTATTTTTAATTTGCAACCTGATGGAGGTCAGTATAGATGGACTAATAGAGAAAGTCCCACACACTGCTAGAAGGCCAAATATTTTTTCAGAGCTAGATGCAGAAAAAAATTATATTCAGTTTGCAACCTGATGGAGGTCTGTATAGATGGATTAATAGAACAAGTCCCACACACAGCTAGAAGCCCAATATTTTTTCAGAGGTAGATGCAGAAAAAAAATTATTTTGATTTGCAACCTGATGGAGGTCAGTATAGATGGACTAATAGAGAAAGTCCCACACACTGCTAGAAGGCCAAATATTTTTTCAGAGCTAGATGCAGAAAAAAATTATATTCAGTTTGCAACCTGATGGAGGTCAGTATAGATGGACTAATAGAACAAGTCCCACACACAGCTAGAAGCCCAAATATTTTTTCAGAGGTAGATGCAGATAAAAATTATTTTTAATTTGCAACCTGATGGAGGTCAGTATAGATGGACTAATAGAGAAAGTCCCACACACTGCTAGAAGGCCAAATAATTTTTCAGAGCTAGATGCAGAAAAAAATTATATTCAGTTTGCAACCTGATGGAGGTCAGTATAGATGGACTAATAGAACAAGTCCCACACACAGCTAGAAGCCCAAATATTTTTTCAGAGGTAGATGCAGATAAAAATTATTTTTAATTTGCAACCTGATGGAGGTCAGTATAGATGGTCTAATAGAGAAAGTCCCACACACTGCTAGAAGGCCAAATATTTTTTCAGAGCTAGATGCAGATAAAAATTATTTTTAATTTGCAACCTGATGGAGGTCAGTATAGATGGACTAATAGAGAAAGTCCCACACACTGCTAGAAGGCCAAATATTTTTTCAGAGCTAGATGCAGAAAAAAATTATATTCAGTTTGCAACCTGATGGAGGTCAGTATAGATGGACTAATAGAACAAGTCCCACACACAGCTAGAAGCCCAAATATTTTTTCAGAGGTAGATGCAGATAAAAATTATTTTTAATTTGCAACCTGATGGAGGTCAGTATAGATGGACTAATAGAGAAAGTCCCACACACTGCTAGAAGGCCAAATATTTTTTCAGAGCTAGATGCAGATAAAAATTATTTTTAATTTGCAACCTGATGGAGGTCAGTATAGATGGACTAATAGAGCAAGTCCCACACACTGCTAGAAGGCCAAATATTTTTTCAGAGCTAGATGCAGAAAAAAATTATATTCAGTTTGCAACCTGATGGAGGTCAGTATAGATGGACTAATAGAGAAAGTCCCACACACTGCTAGAAGGCCAAATATTTTTTCAGAGCTAGATGCAGATAAAAATTATTTTTAATTTGCAACCTGATGGAGGCCAGTATAGATGGACGAATAGAGAAAGTCCCACACACTGCTAGAAGGCCAAATATTTTTTCAGAGCTAGATGCAGAAAAAAATTATATTCAGTTTGCAACCTGATGGAGGTCAGTATAGATGGACTAATAGAACAAGTCCCACACACAGCTAGAAGCCCAAATATTTTTTCAGAGGTAGATGCAGATAAAAATTATTTTTAATTTGCAACCTGATGGAGGTCAGTATAGATGGACTAATAGAGAAAGTCCCACACACTGCTAGAAGGCCAAATATTTTTTCAGAGCTAGATGCAGAAAAAAATTATATTCAGTTTGCAACCTGATGGAGGTCTGTATAGATGGATTAATAGAACAAGTCCCACACACAGCTAGAAGCCCAATATTTTTTCAGAGGTAGATGCAGAAAAAAAATTATTTTTAATTTGCAACCTGATGGAGGTCAGTATAGATGGACTAATAGAGAAAGTCCCACACACTGCTAGAAGGCCAAATATTTTTTCAGAGCTAGATGCAGAAAAAAATTATATTCAGTTTGCAACCTGATGGAGGTCAGTATAGATGGACTAATAGAACAAGTCCCACACACAGCTAGAAGCCCAAATATTTTTTCAGAGGTAGATGCAGATAAAAATTATTTTTAATTTGCAACCTGATGGAGGTCAGTATAGATGGACTAATAGAGAAAGTCCCACACACTGCTAGAAGGCCAAATAATTTTTCAGAGCTAGATGCAGAAAAAAATTATATTCAGTTTGCAACCTGATGGAGGTCAGTATAGATGTACTAATAGAACAAGTCCCACACACAGCTAGAAGCCCAAATATTTTTTCAGAGGTAGATGCAGATAAAAATTATTTTTAATTTGCAACCTGATGGAGGTCAGTATAGATGGTCTAATAGAGAAAGTCCCACACACTGCTAGAAGGCCAAATATTTTTTAAGAGCTAGATGCAGATAAAAATTATTTTTAATTTGCAACCTGATGGAGGTCAGTATAGATGGACTAATAGAGAAAGTCCCACACACTGCTAGAAGGCCAAATATTTTTTCAGAGCTAGATGCAGAAAAAAATTATATTCAGTTTGCAACCTGATGGAGGTCAGTATAGATGGACTAATAGAACAAGTCCCACACACAGCTAGAAGCCCAAATATTTTTTCAGAGGTAGATGCAGATAAAAATTATTTTTAATTTGCAACCTGATGGAGGTCAGTATAGATGGACTAATAGAGAAAGTCCCACACACTGCTAGAAGGCCAAATATTTTTTCAGAGCTAGATGCAGATAAAAATTATTTTTAATTTGCAACCTGATGGAGGTCAGTATAGATGGACTAATAGAGAAAGTCCCACACACTGCTAGAAGGCCAAATATTTTTTCAGAGCTAGATGCAGAAAAAAATTATATTCAGTTTGCAACCTGATGGAGGTCAGTATAGATGGACTAATAGAACAAGTCCCACACACAGCTAGAAGCCCAAATATTTTTTCAGAGGTAGATGTGACGCGCCCCTGGGCCTGTGTCGCGCTGCGTTGCGCACGCGGGAGCTTACCCGGAGCCGGATCTCTTGAGGGTTGTAGTCTCGTGGCGGTGATCCGGTCCGTGCCCAGGGAGTCAGACTAAGTGGCGCTGTATCAGCGGTAGATGTTGTACGACTACGCCACCCGTTGAATGCAGCTATGGAGCTGCCACTGCAGGACAGTCCGCTGAGGCCGGTGGATGGATGGTGCAGCGTAGATGGTATAACCCCCAACGGGAGGGGTATGGCCTCAGGGCAGCAGATGTGGATGATGGGGGTAGCAGGAACCACTCGGAGATGGTACGGTGTAGTTCAGGGTCTTTACTGGTGACAACGATAGACCCTCCCGGAGTACTGGCTAGCGATTGGGGCCTGGTCAGTCCTTGAGCAGATGGGATCTCCCCTGGCCAGGCGGAGTTGTAGGCCTCCCAAACTGACTGTACTCTTCTGGCTACCTTGCTAGAAGCGGGTATAAGTAGCCCACGTCCCTGCGTGTACCGTGTGGTGCTCACCCGTATGGCCGGTGACTCGGGGCCTTCTAATGGCTTCCGCTCCACGATGGCGGTGCTGGTCCCACGCGTGTGACCGTGCCTTCGGGCTTCTTGGCCAGAGGACCTGAAATCCCCTGCCTGACGGATTCTGCTGCTGGGTAGGAGTTAGTCCCCACAGCCTCGGACTCCGGGTCCGGTAAGAAATCTTCTCAGTCAGGGCGAGCTCTGCAGCTGCCAGCCCCCCACTCCTTGTAACACTGCTCCCACAGAGCTCCTGATGTTTCTTCCTATGCTGCTCTCTTCTCTACTCCTGGCATGGCCCAGGAGCTGGGCCCAGCCGGAGCCACAGCTCCCTGTCAGCCCTCCTGGCTCAACTCTCCCTCAGAACTCTCTAACCCTGCCTCAGCCCCAGGTTTATATAGGGGAAGTCCTTCCCCTCCCAGGACTGGGCAGGAGGTGTGGCATGCACAGGATCCCTGACCAAAGGACCTCCCACCTGCTCTCAGACATAACATTACATTACTGTGGAAACCAGACCCCTGGGGTGCCACATTCCCCCCTAGTAAAATTTAGTACTCCGGGACTAAACATATTTTAGAAAAACATAACAAGATATAACAATTACAATACAATAAAGAAACACATAAAGGTGGTCACGGCGTGTCCGCAACCGGGTGCAGTCTTTGAAGGAAACAAAGGTGTCCATTTCACCAAAACAGGGAGACGTAACCAGGTAGGGGTCTGTCCTGCCCCGAGTCCTTAACAGTCTTTCAGTCCATCCTGGGTTACGCTCCACTAACTGTACAAAGGATTCCCGGCAAATCCACCCAGGACTCCTATAAATTACTAGAAACACATAATTATTTACAGGATATGGCCGCTCTCAGTCCTCGGCCAGTGGGGATAAGGATTGGCTGCTCACAGTCCTCAGCCTGGTAAGGGATAGGGGATGGCTGCTCACAGTCCTCAGCCTGGTAAGGGATAGGGACACACAGGGAACAATTCACTAATCCCAACGGGGACCATATTTTAATTAGCAGCAGTCCTTGTACCCTAACGGGTAACTATGTACAGCTTTTTATTCACGCTACTTCCCTTCAGTAGCTATGTCCTCTTTGTGCTCCCTCCTGAGGGTAGTCCTCAGACCCGTCCGGGTCCTCTTGGCTTTCCTCGTATTGGTAGTACTGCAGCTCCTCCTCGGTTAGCTGGGTTAGTATCTCTGCGACAGTCCTCCTCCCAGGTGGCCAGAACTTTACCCCCCTTTGGGCTGCCCCGGTTAATTGGGCCACCAGAATGCTCACTTTTTGCTCCTCTGTGAGGGGGTACACCTGGAAGAGGCTATCCAGCTTTTCTCTAAAGTCATGCAGGGTATGTGACTCTCCTGAGTACTGGGGTAGCCAGGCTGCCCCCGGGATATAGGACATGGTGAAAGGCATGACCGCAACAGCGGTGGCGCTGGTGGGGGTTGAAGCGGTGAAGCTCTCCTCTGTATCCGACATCCTTCTCCCCCCTAGTGGACCGTGGCCTACCTTGCGATGATCCTCTTCCGTAGGCCGCGGCTCCGCAGTGGATGGTTGAGGACCTTCCGTCGCGCTCCTGTGACGTCGGCGTCTGCTGTGCTCCTTCCAGGACCTTACGCAACGTCCGGACGTGAGGCGGGGCTTCAGTTCTCGTGCGCTTTCGGAGTCCACGCCCCTCTTCTTCCGGCGCGGCGTCCTCAAGATGGCGTCCAATGGCGGGAAAACTCCACGGAAGGCGGGAAGAAGGCTGAAGATGGCGCCGGATGGCGGGAAAACTCCACCGATGGCGGGAAGGAAGCGGAAGATGGCGCCGGATGGCGGGAATCTTCACCACAGGTAAGTTTGAACAGTCTTTTTCAGGCACGCAGTACCCGGTGGTTGCGGGCACGAAATCCTGCCGACTACGCCAAAAGTTGACGCGCCCCTGGGCCTGTGTCGCGCTGCGTTGCGCACGCGGGAGCTTACCCGGAGCCGGATCTCTTGAGGGTTGTAGTCTCGTGGCGGTGATCCGGTCCGTGCCCAGGGAGTCAGACTAAGTGGCGCTGTATCAGCGGTAGATGTTGTACGACTACGCCACCTGTTGAATGCAGCTATGGAGCTGCCGCTGCAGGACAGTCCGCTGAGGCCGGTGGATGGATGGTGCAGCGTAGATGGTATAACCCCCAACGAGAGGGGTATGGCCTCAGGGCAGCAGATGTGGATGATGGGGGTAGCAGGAACCACTCGGAGACGGTACGGTGTAGTTCAGGGTCTTTACTGGTGACAACGATAGACCCTCCCGGAGTACTGGCTAGCGATTGGGGCCTGGTCAGTCCTTGAGCAGATGGGATCTCCCCTGGCCAGGTGGAGTTGTAGGCCTCCCAAACTGACTGTACTCTTCTGGCTACCTTGCTAGAAGCGGGTATAAGTAGCCCACGTCCCTGAGTGTACCGTGTGGTGCTCACCCGTATGGCCGGTGACTCGGGGCCTTCTAATGGCTTCCGCTCCACGATGGCGGTGCTGGTCCCACGCGTGTGACCATGCCTTCGGGCTTCTTGGCCAGAGGACCTGAAATCCCCTGCCTGACGGATTCTGCTGCTGGGTAGGAGTTAGTCCCCACAGCCTCGGACTCCGGGTCCGGTAAGAAATCTTCTCAGTCAGGGCGAGCTCTGCAGCTGCCAGCCCCCCACTCCTTGTAACACTGCTCCCACAGAGCTCCTGATGTTTCTTCCTATGCTGCTCTCTTCTCTACTCCTGGCATGGCCCAGGAGCTGGGCCCAGCCGGAGCCACAGCTCCCTGTCAGCCCTCCTGGCTCAACTCTCCCTCAGAACTCTCTAACCCTGCCTCAGCCCCAGGTTTATATAGGGGAAGTCCTTCCCCTCCCAGGACTGGGCAGAAGGTGTGGCATGCACAGGATCCCTGACCAAAGGACCTCCCACCTGCTCTCAGACATAACATTACATTACTGTGGAAACCAGACCCCTGGGGTGCCACAGATGCAGAAAAAAATTATATTCAGTTTGCAACCTGATGGAGGTCAGTATAGATGGACTAATAGAACAAGTCCCACACACAGCTAGAAGCCCAAATATTTTTTCAGAGGTAGATGCTGATAAAAATTATTTTTAATTTGCAACCTGATGGAGGTCAGTATAGATGGACTAATAGAGAAAGTCCCACACACTGCTAGAAGGCCAAATATTTTTTCAGAGCTAGATGCAGAAAAAAATTATATTCAGTTTGCAACCTGATGGAGGTCAGTATAGATGGGCTAAGAGAACAAGTCCCACACACAGCTAGAAGCCCAAATATTTTTTCAGAGGTAGATGCAGATAAAAATTATTTTTAATTTGCAACCTGATGGAGGTCAGTATAGATGGACTAATAGAGAAAGTCCCACACACTGCTAGAAGGCCAAATATTTTTTCAGAGCTAGATGCAGATAAAAATTATTTTTAATTTGCAACCTGATGGAGGCCAGTATAGATGGACGAATAGAGAAAGTCCCACACACTGCTAGAAGGCCAAATATTTTTTCAGAGCTAGATGCAGAAAAAAATTATATTCAGTTTGCAACCTGATGGAGGTCAGTATAGATGGACTAATAGAACAAGTCCCACACACAGCTAGAAGCCCAAATATTTTTTCAGAGGTAGATGCAGATAAAAATTATTTTTAATTTGCAACCTGATGGAGGTCAGTATAGATGGACTAATAGAGAAAGTCCCACACACTGCTAGAAGGCCAAATATTTTTTCAGAGCTAGATGCAGATAAAAATTATTTTTAATTTGCAACCTGATGGAGGTCAGTATAGATGGACTAATAGAGAAAGTCCCACACACTGCTAGATGGCCAAATATTTTTTCAGAGCTAGATGCAGAAAAAAATTATATTCAGTTTGCAACCTGATGGAGGTCAGTATAGATGGACTAATAGAACAAGTCCCACACACAGCTAGAAGCCCAAATATTTTTTCAGAGGTAGATGCAGAAAAAAATTATATTCAGTTTGCAACCTGATGGAGGTCTGTATAGATGGATTAATAGAACAAGTCCCACACACAGCTAGAAGCCCAATATTTTTTCAGAGGTAGATGCAGAAAAAAAATTATTTTTAATTTGCAACCTGATGGAGGTCAGTATAGATAGACTAATAGAGAAAGTCCCACACACTGCTAGAAGGCCAAATATCTTTTCAGAGCTAGATGCAGAAAAAAATTATATTCAGTTTGCAACCTGATGGAGGTCAGTATAGATGGACTAATAGAACAAGTCCCACACACAGCTAGAAGCCCAAATATTTTTTCAGAGGTAGATGCAGATAAAAATTATTTTTAATTTGCAACCTGATGGAGGTCAGTATAGAATAGATGGACTAATAGAGAAAGTCCCACACACTGCTAGAAGCCCAAATATTTTTTCAGAGGTAGATGCAGATAAAAATTATTTTTAATTTGCAACCTGATGGAGGTCAGTATAGATGGACTAATAGAGATAGTCCCACACACTGCTAGAAGGCCAAATATTTTTTCAGAGCTAGATGCAGATAAAAATTATTTTTAATTTGCAACCTGATGGAGGTCAGTATAGATGGACTAATAGAGAAAGTCCCACACACTGCTAGAAGGCCAAATATTTTTTCAGAGCTAGATGCAGAAAAAATTTTTATTCAGTTTGCAACCTGATGGAGGTCAGTATAGATGGACTAATAGAACAAGTCCCACACACAGCTAGAAGCCCAAATATTTTTTCAGAGGTAGATGCAGATAAAAATTATTTTTAATTTGCAAGCTGATGGAGGTCAGTATAGATGGACTAATAGAGAAAGTCCCACACACTGCTAGAAGGCCAAATATTTTTTCAGAGCTAGATGCAGAAAAAAATTATATTCAGTTTGCAACCTGATGGAAGTCAGTATAGATGGACTAATAGATCAAGTCCCACACACTGCTAGAAGCCCAAATATTTTTTCAGAGCTAGATGCAGAAAAAAATTATATTCAATTTGCAACCTGATGGAGGTCAGTATAGATGGACTAATAGTATGATGCTATGCCCAAAAGATTTTACTTCACTAGGTGCAGTAAAAAAATTGGTATTCTATACACAGGTGGTATATCTTGCAACACAGATAGGCTACTCCACTGACTAACACACTCTGCAATAGGCCAAAAAGGATTAGCTTTGATAGATTCAGCCAAATGCTGTGAAAAAACTTGCACAGCACTGGCACAGACCTGCCTGGCAAAAACTGATAGGAACTGATGTAACCTAGTCCTGAAAAGGACTGCAATTACAATTAGTCTTTACTCCCACAATCTATCTATTTAAGAGCACAGACCTGCCTGATAAAAGTCGTAGGAAATGCTGTAACCTAGTCCTTAAAAGGACTGCAATCACAACTATTCCCTACTCCCAAGCTATCTGTAGATTTGTGCGAAAATTGGCTTGAAATTAACAAGGTATAGCGCACACAGCAACAGCGGTGCCGTCTAACACGCAGCTGCAGCAGTGAGAAAATGGTGGCGACGGGGAAAATGGCTTGGTCTTATAGGGCAAGGACATGTGACATACACTGCCAATGACACATGCCCTTGCTTGTGTGAAAAACAGCAGTTCGCTCCGTGTGTGCGCTGCTGATAGGCTGACAGACTGCACCTCCCCACTGCAAATGCGGGAAAGAGAAAAAAAAATGGAGATCTTCATTATTCCTGCAGAGATCCATCCCCTGCCCCTCCCCCCACCCCGCTGTACACTCAAACTGCGTATTAACATTAATTTTCATCATTACTGAGAAAAAATCCAGTTATGATTTTGGTGCACGAACAGTTATCGAACATAATCTCGAACAGCCGAATTTTTCTCAAATCGTTCGTGTTCGCCGAATGGCTCGAACACCGCCAAAAACAGCTCGAATTTGAGATTGGCGAACAGTTAGAGTAAAACAACGCTCATCTCTACTCTTCACAGTCTAGATGTAGAGTAGGGAGATCTGCAGCTGAGCGAGGGAGAGAATTGGTAGTTATTTCAAACAGAGATTCCAAATCACTATTAGAAATCTACTCTAACAGTGCTTCTAAGGACTAATTCTGATGCATATCAATCCTGGTAATAGCAGGAGTTAGTCCGGCCGGTTTGTGGACACTGTATGCAGAATAGAGTCCATTGCAGGTTCTTTTTGCTGCTATTACTCATATCTATAGCCCTAAATATCAGAACTAATAATCTTTTTTGCATTTAATCCTTATTATTTTGGTGAAAAGCAATATAATACACCATTTTTACTGCTCCATTTGCTTGTTAGCAGCATACAGCCAGATATAGTTGATTTTAATAGTATTCCTGCATTGCGGAAGCAGAGAAACTTGTTCATCATCAGAAGTGATACTATATTACTGGTAATAATTCTGACATTTTTGGGAATGTGACAAATATTCTACTCCATTTAAAGTCTGCCAGTTGTGTATTTAAACCTATTCACACTTGGTCACTGACCAATTCCATATTTATTACACTACTACCAAAAACCGTGGTCATCAGAAGTGATACTATATTACTTGGTAATAATCCTGACATTTTTGGAACGTAACAAAAATTCTACTCCATTTAAAATGGGCAAGGCGCATGGCAAGGGACAGGGAAGTGGACGTGATGGTGATGGTGCATGCAGAGGCCTAGGCCATTGGCAAGCTAAAATTTTGCCTGCTAAGGGAGCACAACAAGCACCCACATCATATCGCCCTACCTTCCTGTCCCACTTTCTAGGGGGCCGCAGAACACCACTCTTGAAGCCAGAGCAGTGTGAAAAGGCTGTTGGTTGGATAGCCGTGAGTCTGGACCACATATTCCGCACCCTGATCCTCCTTCCTCCCACCATGCCGAGTGCCCAGAGACAACTGATCCCACACTGGGACACTCCGAAGAGCTGTTCACATTTCCATTTATAGATTCTGGCCTCTTGCTCGGTCGGCTTCAAGTGGGGCAAGAGGAGATCGTATGTAGCGATGCCCAAATATTTTAGCAGCCACGATCACATGAAGGCGATAGTTGAAAAGTGCAATTACTATCACAAGAGGTGGATGATGATAATGAGACACAGTTGCCAGCAAGTCAGGAGGAGGTCCAGAGTGCATACATGGAAGACGAGGTAATGGACAATGAAGTCACTGACCCAACTTGGCAAGGTGATATGCATAACAAGGACAGCAGCATAGAGGGGGAGGGAGGCATAGCACAACAGGCAGGAAGAAGCAGTGGGGTGTCCACAGACACAAGGCGGGCAACTGTTCCCCATAAAACCAACACAAGGAAAGTTGCCAGTCCAAATGTTAGGTCTTCCAGAGTCTGGCTCTTTTTTAAAGACTATCCAGGTAACCCCAAAAAGGCCATTTGCAATGTCTGCCATGCCAGCATCAGCAGGGACAGCAAAACTACCAGCCTGACCACCACCAGCATGCTCAGGTACATGACAGCAATGCACCCGACTAGTTGGGCCAAACGCTAAGATCCAGAAACAGTGTCTGTGGATAACACCACTGTCTGTTCTGCTGTTGTGTGTGCATGCCAATCCCCTGTCCATGGCACAGGCGAAGGTGCCTTCCACCCTGCACCTGTCATTGCACACTTGCAACCACCACCATCAGGAACCACGTCCATGTCCTGGTCCCAGGGCAGCGTTGAGTTCTCCCTACCCCGTCCTTTGAATGCAAGTGCAAATATGCAGCCAACCACCCAAAGTCCACAATACTAAATTGCCACATTTCTCGACTGCTTGCACTGTAAATGTTGCCTTTTAGGCTCGTGGAGACGGAAGCTTTCTGAAACCTCATGTTGGCAGCTGTCCCTCGGTTTTTGATTCTCAGCCACCAATATTTCTCCCGGTGTGCCATCCCCGCCTTACACAAGCACATGTCCCAGAACATTAGCCGTGCCCTCAGCAACGCAGTTACTGGGAAGGTCCACCTAACTACGGACACATGGTCAAGTACTTGTGGCCAGTGATGGTGCATCTCACTGCCGGAACACTGGGTTAATATTGTGGAAGCCGAGACCCAGTCGAACCCTGGGATGGAACACGTCCTCCCGACACAGAGGATTGTAGGCCCTGGGTCAATCAGGTTTGCCTCCACATTCTACAGCTCCTGCACTACTCTTCCTCCTCCTTCTCAGCCTCCATCTCTGAAATGACCACATCAGTCAAAAGCTGGAAGCACTGCAGCACTGCCTCGGCCATGTGGCAACAGGCTGTGCTGAAGCTAATATGCTTAGGTGACAAACAGCACCCCGCTGTAGAGTTGTTGAGAGCTGTAACAGAGCATGCAGATCTGTGGCTGTCACTAATGAACCTACAGCCAGGCATGGTCATGTGTGACAATGGCTGGAACCTGGTGGTGGCTCTAAAGCTTGGCAACCTCGCACACGTATCATGCCTGGCCCATGTGCTCAACCTAGTGGTTCAGCAGTTTCTCAAAACCTACCCGGATCTGCCTGAGCTGATTATGAAAGTATGCCACGTGTGTGCCCATTTCAGAAAGTCACCTACAGCTTCTGCCACCCTCGCCGTGCTTCAGCAGCATTTGCAAC
Organism: Phyllobates terribilis; assembly: GCF_046119375.1. NCBI lineage: Eukaryota > Metazoa > Chordata > Amphibia > Anura > Dendrobatidae > Phyllobates > Phyllobates terribilis. Next base: position 342,236,538 of record NW_027362769.1, on the reverse strand, counting down.
TTCCAGCTTACCGACTGGTGTGCAATGTCAACACGTGTTGGAACTCAACCTTGCATATTTTGGGAAGGATTTGTGAGCAGCAGAGGGCAGTTGTTGAGTACCAGCTTCAACACACCCGTCGGTATTCAGGTCAGCCTCCACACATAAGAGTTGATGAGTGGCCGTGAATGTCTGACATCTTTGCCGTCCACCAAAACTTTGCGGACTCCAACAAGATGATGAGCGGCGATGACGCCATAATTAGTGTTAGAACTCTCCTGTTAGGTTTTTTTTAGTTTGCTGGTCACATGACCATTTTTGCCTATTTTATCCGGCTCCGCCCTCCTGGCCTTGCTGGACTTCATTGTATTTACTACTCTTGAGCTAGCTTGGTGCTCTGTTACCATTCTCTGTTAGTTTTGCTAGGTCTTCTGACCTCTATGCTTTTTGTTGTGTGTTTGTCTTTGACTGCTACTATTTCTGCTAGGAGGTGTCCAACTTATCCCAGTCCCTAGTTCTTGTAGGGATCCCTTCCTCACATCTATAGGTCTTCGTACAGACTAGCCGAGGACTTTAGCGGGTCTGATCGCAGGATCAGGTTCCCCGTTACATCGTAGGGATCTAGTTTAGTTTTATTGTAGGGACAGATATCCTGTCTTTCCTTAGTTCCTGTAGCAGATCATAACAGTAAGTCCAGCCAAAAGAAAAAAAAAAAAAAAATTTTCTCTAGGGAAAGACCTCCAGTTTTCCATCATTGTCTCGGTTCAAGATTTGGCTCAACGCTTGCAGGGACTCTCTCTGGAGGTGGCCAAGCTCCAACAACACGTGAGTAGCTGTTCTGGAGCACATTTGGTGGAACCAAAGGTACGTCTGCCTGATCTATTTTTTGGCGAACAACAAGATTTTTTTTCTTTTAAAAATGCTTGTTTATTGTATTTTCGTTTGAGACCCGGATCCTCTGGTGATGAATCACAGCGCATAGGGTTCATAATGTCACTTTTGCGCAAAGATCCTCAGGGATGGGCCTTCTCTCTCCAACCTAGTGATCCGTGCTTTAGATCAGTGGATAGTTTTTTTTCTGCTTTGGGTTTGTTGTACGATGATCCTGATCGTGTCTCATCTGCTGAGTCTGAATTGAGACTTCTGAGGCAGGGATCAGGTAATGTGGAAAAATATTGTTCTCACTTCCGTCGGTGGTCTTCCCAGGTGGGGTGGAACGATTCAGCTTTGAAAAGCTTGCTTCTTGCAGGGCTAGGTGAAAGGGTTAAGGATTTACTGATTGCTTATCCCACACCTGGAAACTTGCAGGAAGCAATGCAATTAGCTATACGGGTGGACAGGAGACTGCGTGCAAAGGTTAATGAGTGCAAATCCTCTGCTATGTCAGCTCCGAGTCCTGAGACGGTCTGTGCTGACAAAGGAGAGCCGATGGAGATTGGGGGGATGGCACCCCGCTCTCAGGAAAAAGACCACAGGTTTTCTGAAGGTTTGTGCTTCTATTGCGGAAATTCTGGTCATTTTATTAAGAACTGTGTGCTTCGTATGAAGAAAGAAAAAAAATGGTCAGTCATGCACGAATAGCCTGTTTGAATTCTAAGGGTGTATTCCTATCTGCTACTACTGCTGCTCAGGATGAATTCATTGAATTTCGGGTTTTTGTGGATTGTGGTTCTACTCTGAATGTGATTGATGGGGGATTCTTGGAAAAACTTAAATTAAAACCTAAAACTTTGTCATCCCCTATTACTGTGGTTTCTGTTGATGGCTCTCCCTTGAAGAGTGTTACTCATAAGGTCTGTGAATTTCCCCTCACTATTAATGGTATTCATCAAGAGAATTTGGATTTGGTAGTATTAAATAATTTGCCTTCTCCAGTAATATTGGGGTTGCCCTGGTTAAAATTGCACAATCCTGTACTGGATTGGTCTACCAATGAAATTAAGTCCGGGAGCCCTAAGTGTTATGACAAGTGTTGTAACGGGCGCATTGCTGCTGTGGATAAAGGGGAATTACCTGTACCTATTCAGGATTTTTGGAGAGTTTTTTCTGAGGAGGAGTCACAAATTTTGCCTCCCCATAGAGACTATGATTGTACCATTGAATTTGTCCCTGGAGCGACTATTCCTAAAAGTCGTTTATTTAATCTTACTATTCCTGAGAGAAAGGCTTTGGAGGAATACATACAGACAAGCTTGGCCGCCGGTCACATTAGGCCTTCCAAGTCTCCTATGGCTGTTGGATTTTTTTTGTAAAAATAAAAGATGGCGGGTTACGTCCTTGTCTGGACTTTCGTGAGATTAATAAAATTACTGTACGCAATCCTTACCCACTGCCATTGATTCCTGATTTATTTAACCAGTTAGTGGGGGCCAAGTGATTCCCTAAAATTGATCTCCGGGGGGCATACAATTTGTTGCGCATGAAGGAGGGTGATGAATGGAAGACTGCTTTTAACACTCCTGTGGGTCATTTTGAGAATCTGGTTATGCCTTTTGGTCTTACCAATGCTCCAGCATTTTTTCAGAATCTTATTAATGACATCCTTAGACCTTTAATCGGCAAAAATGTGGTTGTGTATTTGGATGACATTTTGATTTAATCGCCGGATCTGGAGTCTCATTGGCAGAGCGTACGTGAGGTTTTACAGTTATTAATGGACAATTCGCTTTTTGCTAAGCTAGAGAAATGTGAGTTCGCTGTACAGAGAATTAGTTTTTTGGGCTACATTATCTCCAGTGAAGGTTTTGAGATGGACCCGGTTAAAGTTCAAGCTGTGCAGGAATGGCCTAGGCCTATTGGTTTGAAATCGATACAGAGGTTTTTGGGTTTCGCCAATTATTACAGATAATTCATAAAAAAAATTTCTATTATTGTCAAACCGCTGACCGATCTCACCAGGAAAGGTGCTAATGCGGTTCAGTGGACTTCTGAGGCCATTGAGGCTTTTGTGCTTCTTAAGGAGAGGTTCACCTCTGCTCCCATCCTTATGCAGCCTGATGTGACTAAGCCGTTTTTGGTTGAGGTTGACGCTTCCTCTGTGGGGGTCGGTGCGGTGTTGTCTCAGGAAAATAAGGATGGAATACATCCCTGTGCCTTTTTTTCAAAAAAATTTTCTGAGACTGAACTTAATTACGATATTGGTAATCGGGAATTGCTGGCGATGAAACTCGCATTTAAACACTGGTGTCACCTCTTGGAAGGTGCTGAATTTCCCATTCAGGTTTTCACTGATCATAAAAATCTGATCTATCTTGATGCTGCCAAGCGCTTGAATGCCCGTCAGGCTAGGTGGGCACTTTTTTTCTCGCGGTTTAATTTTTCCGTTACTTACATCCCGGGTACCAAGAATGTTAAAGCGGATGCTTTATCTCGCAGCTTTTCTCCTATGGTCAGTGCTGAGGAACAAGAGGAGAGCATTTTACAAGAAGGTGTTGTGATTGCTGCTTTGGACTCCGTTTTGGAGGATGAGATTCTTAAAGCTCAGGAGAATGCCCCATCTAGCACTCCCCATGGGAGGTTGTTTGTGCCTAGGACCTTTAGGAGAGATTTGTTTGTTGAGTGTCATGAGTCTCGGTTGGCAGGTCATCCATGAATTTCTGAGACCAAGAGACTTGTGGGTCGCAGTTTTTGGTGGCCTGGATGGCAGAAGGAAGTCATTAAGTGGGTGCGTCAATGTACTGTGTGTGCTAGATCCAAGTCTGCTGCGGGGTTGCTTTGCCCTCTGGAGGTTCCTAGTGCACCTTGGACACATCTGGCTATGGACTTTATTACTGACCTTCCCCTCTCTGAAGGTTTCACGGTCATCTGGGTGGTCGTGGACCGTTTTAGCAAGATGTGTCACTTGGTTCCCTTCATCAAACTGCCTTGCGCTAAGACACTCGCTAAGGCCTTTGTCAAGGAAATTGTCAGACTACATGGTGTTCCTACTGACATTGTTTCTGATAGGGGACCTCAGTTCGTGGCTCGTTTTTGGCGTGCCTTTCGTGACAGGTTGGGAGTTCATTTGTCGTTTTCATCCGGATATCATCCTGAGTCTAATGGCCAGACAGAAAGGAAGAACCAGGATGTTGAGCAGTTCTTGCGTTGTTTTGTGGCAGACAATCAAGAGGGGTGGTCTGAGTTTCTGCCACTTGCTGAATTTGCTCTTAACAACCATACATCCTCTTCTGCTGGGTGTTCGCCTTTTTTTGTTGTTCTGGGAGACATCCGTCTTTTGGGTCATTCTCCAAATTGGTATCGGCTGTGCCTGAGGAGGAGAGTTTTTCCGGTGATTTGGAAAGAGTTTGGATGGATGTACGTGGTAATCTTCAGGAGGCTAACAAAAAGTCTAAGAGGTACTTTGATAGGAAACGGCAAGAGGTTTTGTTTGCTGTTGGTGACATGGTTTGGTTGTCCTCTAAGAATCTGCGATTGAGGATTCCTTCTAAAAAATTGGGTCCCAAGTTCGTAGGGCCCTTTAAGGTGCTTCAGATAGTTAACCAATCTGCTGTTAGGTTGGAGGTTCCTACATCCTGGAAGATTAACCCGGTGTTTCATGTTTCTCTGTTGAAAAGAGCTGACGTGTCGGATGATGACGCCTCTGCCACTGTTCCTCCGGTGGTGGAGGACGGGGAATATGAAATTTCCCGCATCCTAAATTCTAGACGGTATAGAGGGAGTTTGCAGTATCTCGTCGCTTGGAAGGGTTTCGGACCTGAGGATAACTCATGGGTGAGGGCGGATGATGTTTCTGCTTCCAGACTTGTCAGAGCGTTTCACAGGAGGTTTCCTGATAAGCCTGGGCCTAGGGGATCCGGAGGATCCTCTTAGAAGAGGGGGCACTGTTAGAACTCTTCTGTTAGGTTTTTTTTAGTTTGCTGGTCACATGACCATTTTTGCCTATTTTTCCGGCTCCGCCCTCCTGGCCTTGCTGGACTTCATTGTATTTACTACTCTTGAGCTAGCTTGGTGCTCTGTTACCATTCTCTGTTAGTTTTGCTAGGTCTTCTGACCTCTATGCTTTTTGTTGTGTGTTTGTCTTTGACTGCTACTATTTCTGTTAGGAGGTGTCCAACTTATCCCAGTCCCTAGTTCTTGTAGGGATCCCTTCCTCACATCTATAGGTCTTCGTACAGACTAGCCGAGGACTTTAGCGGGTCTGATCGCAGGATCAGGTTCCCCGTTACATCGTAGGGATCTAGTTTAGTTTTATTGTAGGGACAGATATCCTGTCTTTCCTTAGTTCCTGTAGCAGATCATAACAATTAGCATCACCATCCCGCTTCTTTGTCTACTGAAATGCTCGCTGCTAACAATTAAAGAGGAGGCATTGCAGGCGGAGCACGATGAGATGGATCAAGGAACTATACAGGTTGATGCCACACAGCCCAGCCTCATCTCATAGGGTGATAATGAGGAGGAAGAGGAGGAACAGGAGCTGTTTAACTGTGCTACAGATGGTAATACCCACACAACATTCATACCGTCTGTTCATCGTAGTGGCCTGAGAGGAGGGAGAAACAAGGAGGACCAGGAGAAGAAGGAGGAGAATGCACAGTTGTCCTCTTGGTCAGGAGAGAGAAGTCTTGGCTTTTGGCAGTCTGGTACACATGGCTCACTTTATGTTCCACTGCCTTTCCCGTGACCCTCACGTTGTATGCATTTTGGCCAACACTAATTACTGGTTGGTCACACTTCTAGACCCACAGTACAAGGAGAACTTTCTATCTTTCCTTCCCGTGGTGGAGAGGTCCAATAAAATGTTGCAGTACCAGAAGGCCCTTGTTGAAGAATTATTTAAAAAATTCCCATCTGAAAACGCTGGCAGTAGAGGTCACAGTTTGTTGGACAACCAAGGAGTACAGGCGGGGAAAACACAAATACAATGGAGCATAGGGGGGGGAACACTGTCAAAGGTCTGGGACAGTTTTCTCAGACCCTCCAAGTGCCCAGGCCCTGATGCACGGGGTACTCTGACAAGGAGGGAAAAGTTTTGGAAGATGCTGAAGGAGTATCTTGCCGACCATACCAGTGTCCTCTGTGCATTATAACTATTGGGTATCTAAGCTGGACACGTGGCATGAGCTGTCTCTCTATGCCTTGGAGGTCCTGGCCACTAGTGTTTTGTCAGAGATGGTTTTTAGTGCCACCGGGGGTATTATACTCAATAACAGTATAGGAGACCCACTCCTTAATAATGGGAAGGCTAATTCAAATCGATTCTATATTCTACAATATTACCTCTTTTATCTGATATTCATTTAAGGGTGAGCTATCGCAGTTTGGATAGCATATTACACCAATCCAGTCAGGTATTATTGCCATATACTGTGTACTGCTGCTGCTGCTGCAAAAAAAAATCTATTATACTCTCTATTGATACCACTGTTAGCTGCATTTATAAAAGGGTCAGGTGCAAGGTATCATCACCTGGAGATGAATGTTGTTGATTGTCATCAAATACATCTCTTCCACAGTGCATTATTTGATATGTTCCATGCACTCGTTGACCGATTCATATTTTTTAACCCCTTAACAACATCTGACGTACTAATACGCGTCTGTGCCCTGGGACTTAAGAGCCAGACCCGTATTAGTACGTCATGGCGATCGCGCGCGCACACAGGCTGTGCGGGCGCGATCGCCGCCGGGTGTCAGCTGATTGTCACAGCTGACACCCGGTACTATGTGCAGGGAGCGGTCCTGCACCGCTCCCAGCACATTAACCCCCGCGATGCTGCGATCGAAGTCGATCGCGGCATTGCGGGGGCAAGGGGAGGTGATCGGCGATACTCACCTCCTCTTCCGGCTTCCAGCGCAGTCTGCAAAGGCTTCCCGGGTGTTGCCATGACGACCCGATGTCGTCATGACAACATCCGGGTCACCAGAGAGCAGGAAGATTGCTTGGACATGCGCAGTGCATCTACAAGCAATCTTCACTTCACACTGTGCACTTCTGACAGCCTGCATGGCATAGGGATGGTGCTGCATTCTTGTGCCATGCAGGCGATCAGAAAAAAAAAAGTGAAAGTCCCAGAGTGGGACAAAGTAATAAAGTGTATAAACTGTGTGAAAGTGGAAAAAAAAAACATTTGCAAAAATATTAAAAAAAAATAATACACCAAAAATAAAAATATAATGTACCCATCAATAAATATTATTATAAAAAAAAAAAAACAATAAAAGTACACATATTTGGTATCGCCACGTCCGGAACAACCTGACCTATAAAACTGTCCCACTAGTTAACCCCTTCAGTGAACACGGTAAAAAAAAAAAAAAAAAAAGAAGCAAAAAACAATGCTTTATCACCATACTGCCAAACAAAAAGTGGAATAACACGCGATCAAAAAGACGCATATAAATAAAAATGGTACCGCTGAAAACATCATCTCGTCCCGCAAAAAACAAGCCATGACACAGCTCCATCAGCCGAAAAATGAAAAAGTTATAGTTCTCAGAATAAAGCGATGCTAAAAAATATTTTTTTCTATATAATAGCTTTTATTGTGTATAAGCGCCAAAACATAGAAAAATGATACAAAAGTGGTACCGCTGTAAACGTACTGACCCAAAGAATAAAGCTACCTCATCAATTTTACCACATGCGGAACAGAATAAAAAAAAAAAAAAAATCAATTCCTGAATTGTTGGTTTTTGTTTATTCTGCCTCCCAAAAATCGGAATAGAAAGCGATCAAAAAATGTCACGTGCCTGAAAATGGCACCAATAACAACGTCAAGTCATCCCGCAAAAAACGAGCCGTCACATGACTGTCTGCCAAAATCTGGAAAAATTATAGCTCTCAAAATATGTCGATGCAAGAACTAGATTTTACAAAAAATGCGTCTTTTAGTGTGTGACAGCTGTCAGTCATAAAAACCCCATATGATACTGGCATTGCTGTAATCACACCAACCCGAAGAATAAAGTCGTCTAATCACTTATACCGCACAAGGAACGGCGCCAAAAATAAACTCTTGGGTTAGGATTGGGCTAGGGTTAGGGCTGGGTTTGGGGCTAGAGTTGTGCTGGGGTTAGGGCTGGGTTTGGGGCTAGGGTTGTGCTGGGGCTAGAGTTGTGCTAGGGCAAGGGTTGTGCTAGGACTAGGGTTGTGCTAGGGTTGGGATTTTTTTCAAAAGTAAGAAAAAAAGATGGCGATATGGCGACTAGTGTTGAGAGCAAGTGCTCGCTACTTGAGTTTGCATCGGGTGCTCTGGTATGCATTGAGTATCGTGGGTATTTGAGTGACATGCTCGAGTCTCTGCCCCATATGCTTTGCGGCCAAAAAACTTTACGGGGAATGCCTGCCATGCACGAGCGATCCCCGCATGTTTTTTTTTGGGTGTCTAATAACCGTAAAACATGCGGAGCAGGGACTCGAGCATGTCACTCGAGCACACGCTGTACATGGTGCATACCTGAGTACCCAATGCAAACTCAAGTAGCGAGCACTTGCGCTCAAGAATAATGACAACTTATTCAATATGATGACCTAATGTAAACAAATTCTGTGCTGTACCTCTGGGTTCAAAATGTTCACTATACACCTTAATAAAATCCTTGAGGGGTATAGTTTCCAAAATGGGGACACTTGTGGGGGAGCTCCACTGTTTAGGCACATCACGGGCTCTCCAAACGCGACATGGTGTCCGCTAACAAATTGAATGGAAAATCGGCTCAAATTGTTAGCGGATGCCATGTTGCGTTTGGAGAGCCCCTGTGTGCCCAAACATTGGAGCTCCCTCACAAGTGACCCCATTTTGGAAACTAGACCCCCCAAGGCACCTATCTAGATGCATAGTGAGCACTTGGAACCCCCAGGTGCTTCACAAATTGATTCGTAAAAATGAAAAAGTGAAAAAAAAAACACTTTTTCATTTTTATGAATCAATTTGTGAAGCACCTGGGGTTCCAAGTGCTCACTATGAATGTAGATAGGTGCCTTGGGGGGTCTAGTTTCCAAAATGGGGTCAATTGTGGGGGAGCTGCAATGTTTGGGCACACAGGGACTCTCCAAATACAACATGATATCCGCTAACAAATTGAGCCGACAATTTGTTAGAGGATATCATGTTGCATTTGGAGAGTCCCTGTGTGCCCAAACATTAGAGTTCCCCCACAAGTGACCCCATTTTGGAAACTAGACCCCCCAAGGCACCTATCTAGATGCATAGTGAGCACTTGGAACCCCCATGTGCTTCACAAATTGATTCGTAAAAATGAAAAAGTGAAAAAAAAAACCACTTTTTCATTTTTATGAATCAATTTGTGAAGCACCTGGGGTTCCAAGTGCTCACTATGAATCTAGATAGGTGCCTTGGGGGTCTAGTTTCCAAAATGGGGTCACTTGTGGGGGAGCTCCAATGTTTGGGCACACAGGGACTCTCCAAATGCAACATGATATCCTCTAACAAATTGTCGGCTCAATTTGTTAGCGGATATCATGTTGCATTTGGAGAGTCCCTGTGTGTCCAAACATTGGAGCTCCCCCACAAGTGACCCCATTTTGGAAACTAGACCCCCCAAGGCACCTATCTAGATGCATAGTGAGCACTTGGAACCCCAGGTGCTTCACAAATTGATTCATAAAAATGAAAAAGTGTTTTTTTTTTCACTTTTTCATTTTTACGAATCAATTTGTGAAGCACCTGGGGGTTCCAAGTGCTCACTATGCACCTGGAAAGGTGCCTTGGGGGGTCTAGTTTCCAAAATGGGGTCAGTTGTGGTGGAGCTCCGAAGTTTGGGCACAGAGGGGCTCTCCAAACGCAACGTGGTGTCCGCTAACAATTTGAGCCAATTTTTCATTCAATTTGTTAGCGGATTCCATGTTGCATTTGGAGAGTCCCTGTGTGCCCAAACATTGGAGCTCCCCCACAAGTGACCCCATTTTGGAAACTAGATCCTCCAAGGCACCTATCTAGATGCATAGTGAGCACTTGGAACCCCTAGGTGCTTCACAAATTGATTCGTAAAAATGAAAAAGTGTTTTTTTTTTCACTTTTTCATTTTTACGAATCAATTTGTGAAGCACCTGGGGGTTCCAAGTGCTTACTATGCATCCAGAAAGGTGCCTTGGGGGGTCTAGTTTCCAAAATGGGGTCACTTGTGGGGGAGCTCCAAAGTTTGGGCACAGAGGGGCTCTCCAAACGCAACGTGGTGTCCGCTAACAATTTGAGCCGATTTTCCATTCAATTTGTTAGCGGATACCATGTTGCATTTGGAGAGTCCCTGTGTGCCCAAACATTGGAGCTCCCCCACAAGAGACCCCATTTTTGAAACTAGACCCCCCAAGGCACCTATCTAGATGCATAGTGAGCACTTGGAACCCCTAGGTGCTTCACAAATTGATTCGTAAAAATGAAAAAGTGTTTTTTTTTTCACTTTTTCATTTTTACGAATCAATTTTTGAAGCACCTGGGGGTTCCAAGTGCTCACTATGCATCTAGAAAGGTGCCTTGGGGGGTCTACTTTCCAAAATGGGGTCACTTGTGGGGGAGCTCCAAAGTTTGGGCACACAGGGGCTCTCCAAACACAACATGGCGTCCGCTAATTATTCAAGCAAATTTTACAATCAAAAAGTCAAATGGCGCTCCTTCCCTTCCGAGCCCTGCCGTGAGCCCAAACAGTGTTTTTTCCCCAAATATTGGGTATCTGCGTGCCCAGGGGAAATTGCACAACAAGTTTTGGGGTCCATTTTTTCTTGTTACCCCTGTGAAAATAAAAAAAATTGGGTCTAAAGTAACATTTTTGTGAAAAAAGTTAAATGTTCATTTTTTTCTTCCACATTCAAAAAATTTCTGTGAAGCACCTGAAGGGTTAATAAAGTTATTGCATGTGGTTTTGAGCACCTTGAGGGGTGCAGTTTTTAGAATGGTGTCACTTTTGGGTATTTTCTGTCATAAAGACCTCTCAAAGTGACTTCAAATGTGATGTGGTCCCTAAAAAAATGGTTTTGTAAATTTTGTTGGAAAAATGAGAAATCGCTGGTCAACTTTTAACCCTTATAGCTTCCTAAAAAAAAAAAATTTGGGTTCCAAAATTGTGCTGATGTAAAGTAGACATGTGGGAAATGTTATTTATTAACTCTTTTGTCTGACATATCGCTCTGATTTCAGGGCTTAAAAATTCAAATTTTGAAAATTGCAAAATTTTCAAAATTTTCGCCAAATTTCCATTTTTTTCACAAATAAACACAAGTGATATCGAAGAAATTTTTCCACAATCATGAAGTACAATATGTCACGAAAAAACATTCTCAGAATCAGGAGGATCCGTTGAAGCATTCCAGAGTAATTACCTCATAAAGTGACAGTGGTCAGAATTGTAAAAATTGGCCCTGTCATTAAAGTGCAAACCACCCGCGGGGCTTAAGGGGTTAACGGTGATCTTTAATCACAAATTCATGAAAGCAGGCAGGGTTGCTTGCGTACCTTTACAGTTTGGTGGTCCAACGTACAAAAAAAACCTCTCGGAGCTGGTTAAATTCTATTTTCTATTCTACTATATTACCTCTCATATCTGAGATTTGCGTACGGGTGACCTATAGCAGTTGGGATAGCATCTTACAGGTATCTAGTCAGGCATTATTGTATTATACTCTGTGCTGAAAAATATCTATTCCCTATTGATAATGCTGGATTGATGGTATTATCAGCTAGAAATGAGTGTTCATTCTGGTCGCATACATCCCTACAACAATGCATAACTTGATAGACTTTTTCCATGCATTTGTTGACTGATTTATAATTTTGAATGGTGATCTATAATTAGAAATTGATGAAAGCAGACATGGTTTCTTGCGTTAGTTCATTCACAGTTTGGTAGTATAACGTACTAGAAAAACCTCTTCGAAGCCGGTTAAATTTTATTTTTTATTGTACTATATTACCTCTCTTATCTGAGATTCGTATACAGGTGATCTATAGCAGTTGGGATAGCGTCTTACAGGCATCTAGTCAGGGATTATTGTATTATACTCTGTGCTGAAAAAAAATTGATTCCCTATTGATAAAGCTATTAGCTGCTTTTAAAATAGGGACAGGTGCTAACTGGTATTATCAGCTGGAAATGAGTGTTTATTCTGAATGTGCCTGATCATGTCTCACACACCACATGGCCAAATAAAGTAGTAAAATGTTAACATTATATTTACAGGTGAATGTATTTTTTACCGTTGAAAGAAATGCAAAAGTGCAAAATCGCATCAAAAACTCTACATGTGACCATAGCCCAGGGTGTGGAGGAGCATTTTTGTTTTGGGGTATTTATTTTGCCTTATATATAAGTCATTACCCTGGAAAGAATGTTTCTTATCATTTTTTCTAGGAAAATCCATTTTTGCTTCGTTTTTGTATGTTTTATTGTCAGTCCGTAAAAGTGGCGTAATACTCTGAATAAATTGTTCACAGCAGTGACCTGGGAGTCAGATGCTTCCAAGGGTCATCCTCATGCTGTTCCCATGTCATTTGAGCACTGTTTCCATCAATTTGACCAATTTTTAGGCCCCCTCCAGACCTCCGGGGGGGAGCCTCCGGAAAAATGCTTGAGTTTCCCACTGACTTACATTGGGCTCGTTACTCGGGTTGAGCACCTGAGCATTACGATTTGCTTGACACGAGCAAGGAGCACCCAAGCATTTTAATGCTCTCTCATCACTACTACATACTAAGTGAAAATCCTGCCAAAAATTACAAGCAGGGTCATCCATACACCCAAGAAGGCACCAGCTGTAGTACCTCATTCAAATATTGTGAGCAAAGTGTAGTTGTGGTACTCCTACACTCAAAGTGCAAAGCCAGGAAAAGATTATAAGTAGGGTCGTCATTAAACCCTAGGAGGCAACAACTGGTGGGCCTCATTCAAATATAGAACATTAAAAACACTTTATATGCTGCTGTCATCTGGTGCAGTGTAAAAGTAGGGTCTAAGTCATGCTTAGTTCATTGTTATCAAAGTGAGCCAGTCAACACTTTCTGTTGACAGGCAAAGGTGCCTGTCTGTTATGAATCCCCCTCATCTGCACTAAAAACCCACTCAGACAAAACTCTAGCGGCAGGGCAGCTGTAGCTGACTTGCGGAACTGGGAGCTGACATGGTGTACCTTGATCAGAAGCTATAGCAAATCTGGGTATGTTTTCAGAAACTGCTGAACTACCAAGTTCAGCACATGTACAAAGCATGGTATGTGTGTGAGCTTGTCAAGCTTAATATCCGCCACCTGGCTACCCCCATTATCACACACGACCATGTCTGGCTGGAGGTTCAGTGACAAAAACCACAGATCTGTCTGGTCTGTTATTCCTTTAAGTAACTCTGCTGCAGTGTGCGGTGTGTCTCCTAGAAAAATTAGTTTCAGCAGAGCATGGTGCCACTTCGCCAGCAATCCTCGGCGCCAGGAGCATATGTGCGGCTCCAGGGTATGATTCGGCCCCAGCCTCCACAATGTTAAGCCAGAGTGCCGTCAGGGTAATGTAGCGTCCATGGCCACAAGTGCTTGTCCACATGTCGGTCATTAAGTGGACAATGCGAGTAAGTGCGTTGATAACGGCACGGGTGATGTCCCTGGACACGTGCTGGTACAAGGCTGGGACGCCACACTGGGAGAAAAAGTGCCTCAGAATGTGCAAGAAAATATGCAGGGCGAGAGGCATCTGCGCCAGAGTCATGGACAGGGGATTGGGAAGCACCTAGCACAGGGGAAGAGGCAGTGGAGTCACCTGCTGGCACCGATCATTGACCCAGACGTTCGGCTCACTGAATCGGGTGCTTAGATGACATGTGTCTGATCATGTACACTACCGTTCAAAAGTTTTGGGTCATTTAGAAATTTCGTTATTTTTGAAGGAAAAGCAAATTTTTTTTCAATGAAGCTAACATTAAATGAATCATTGATAATGTGGTAAATGACTATTCTAGCTGCAAACGCCTTGTTTTTATTGCTATATCTACATAGGTGTATAGAGGCCCATTTCCAACAACCACTACTCCAGTGTTTTAATGGTACATTGTGTTTGCTAACTGTGTAAGAAGGCTAATGGATGTTTAGAAAACCCTAGAAAACCCTTGCACAAGTATGTTAGCCCAGCTGAAAACGGTTTGGCTGATTTGAGAAGCTATAAAATTGATCTTCCTTTGAGCTAGCTGAGAATCTGGAGCATTACATTTGTTTGTTATCTGAAACTTGCAAAATGCCCAGAAAAAGGGAACTTTCATGTGAAACTTGACAGTCTATTCTTGTTCTTAGAAATGAAGGCTATTCCATGCGAGAAGATTTCCTACAACGGTGTGTACTGCTCCCTTCAGAGGGGAGCACAAACAGGCTCTCACCAGAGTAGAAAGAGAAGTGGGAGGCCCCGCTGCACAACTGAGCAACGAGACAAGTACATTAGAGTCTCTAGTTTGAGAAATCGATGCTTCACAGCTCCTCAACTGGCAGCTTCATTAAATAGTACACGCAAAACGCCAGTGTCAAATTCTACAGTGAAGAGGCGACTCCGGGATGCTGGCCTTCAGGGCAAAGTGGCAAAGAAAAAAACATATCTGACACTGGTTAATAAAAGGAAAAGATTAATATGGGCAAAGAACACAGACATTGGACAGAGGATGATGGGAAAAAAGTTTTATGGACAGACCAATCAAAGTTTAAGGTGTTTGGATCACACAGAAGAATATTTGTGAGACGCAGAAATAACTGAAAAGATGCTGGAAGAGTGCCTGACGCCATCTGTCAAGCATGGTGGAGGTAATGTGATGGTCTGGGGTTGCTTTGGTGCTGGTAAAGTGGGAGATTTGTACAAGGTAAATGGGATTTTGAATAAGGAAGGCTATCACTCCATTTTGCAATGCCATGCCATACCCTGTGGACAGCGTCTTCATTGGAGCCAATTTCATCCTACAACAGGACAATGACCCAAAGCACACCTCCAAATTGTGCATGAACTATTTAGGGAAGAAGCAGGCAGCTGGTATTCTATCTGTAATGGAGTTGCCAGCGCAGTCACCAGATCTCAACCCCATTGAGCTGTTGTGGGAGCAGTTTGACCGTATAGTACGCAAAAAGTGTCCATCAAGCCAATCCAACTTGTGGGAGGGGCTTCAGGAAGCATGGGGCAAATTTCTCAAGATTACCTCAGCAAATTAACAGCTAGAATGCCAAAGGTCTGCAATGCTGTAATTGCCGCAAAGGGAGCATTCTTTGACATTCTTTGACAAAAGCAAAGTTTGAAGGAGAAAATTATTCTTTCTAATAAAAATCATTATTTCTAACCTTGTCAATGTCTGGACTATATTTTCTATTCATTTTGCAACTCATTTGATAAATAAAAGTATGAGTTTTCATGGAAAATATAAAATTGTCTGGGTGACCCCAAACGTTTGAACGGTAGTGTATGTGGTGGTTAGTCTCTTAGTGGTCAGGTCCCTGCTGATCTTGGCATGGCACAGGTTACAAATGACCATTTTGTTAGTCTAAAAACTTCTTTAAAAAAGTCCCAGACTGGGGAACACCTAACTCTTTGATGGAGAAATTCACGAGTGTCTGTGCTCTGTGTAAAATTTTCCTGCCTTCTCCCTCTGGTCACCCCACTGCCTCTTTCTGTCTGTTTCAGTGCTGCTGATTTCTCCCCCTCAGCTCTGCTGGCCTCGCTCTCCATGTCAGCTTCCCTGGTCGGGTCGGTGACTTTGTCATTAACCACCTCATCTTCCATCAACTTCATCATCCACCACTTCGTCTTCCACCCCAGCACCCTGGTACTCCTGACTTTGTGACTTAACAACAGCAAGGCTTAAAGAAACCAAAAAAGTTGAACAACAAAAATAAATATTCCATCAATAAATTTTAATTCACAAATACAAAACAAGCAATAAAAAAAAATGTAATCAAGGGACAAAGTTGTACAGAATACATAGTGAAACCAATTACATAAAAAATAAATATGAAATATAACCCTGATTTATATACTCTTCATTAGTGTTGAGCGAGTATGTTTTGTTAACCCATTCGGCGAGTATGCTCAGGCCGAGCGCCGAGTAGTTACAGCTGCTCAGTGTTATGTTTGAATCGCTCGCGTGTGCATGATTTGCGACTGTTTGACAGCTTTATTACATGTGAGGAATGTGTAAGAAATAGACATTCCTTACATGTACTAAAGCTGTCAAACAGTCGCAAATCATGCACATGGGAGTGATTCAAACATAACACCGAGCAGCTGTAACTACTCGGCGCTCGGCCCGAGCATACTCGCCGAAAGGGTTAACAGAACATACTCGCTCAACACTACTCTTCATCCATATATACAGAGAGGAAAAATCAGTATCAAATCTGCACTAAAATCACAAATATATTACACTAGTTCTCTCTAGTGGTTAAAAGATGTTAATAACATATAATTATTGTGCAAAGTTGCAATTTTAGTCCACAAGGCATATAAAGTGCTATGTATTGTGCAGAAATGTATACCTAGTAGATAGAGCATATATAAAGTGCTGTTCAATATTTGTGCAAGATTATATAGGTTTATAAAGCATACAAAATGCTATTTATTGTGCAGGAGCATATTCCTACTGAACAAGGCACACCTAAATGTTATCCATAAGATTGCCGCCTCCCATATAAGCATATATAAATAATTACTTTCCAAATGAAAAAGGTGAACTTTAGAAGCTACTAAAGGTTATAGATAGATGGACACATAACATACAGGGCATATACAATGAAAAAGGTTTACCACTATTCCCTCATTTTTAACAATAAGACTTAGCGGCAACTGTGTATTGTTATGCTCACGCCTGGACTGACTGGCGTGAGCGTGGTTAGTGGTCCCACTGGGCCACAAACCGAGGAGTGCCTGGAGGGGCGTGACTAGGGGCCTCGCCAGATCTGAGCACGAACACATGGCGGCTTAATCGACTCCGTCATCTGAGGAGGGATGTGGGAGGTGGCCCACGTGCTACTCCAGGTCAGACCCTGGTCACAGCTGTTGACCCACACCAGGGAATGAAGGAACGGGCAGGTATGACTGGTATGCAGACAGGTGGGTACTGGCTGGCACGGCTGGTATGCAGACAGGAAGGAAAGAAGGCTAGATAGGGACCAGTACAGACTGGGATACAAAAACAAACCGCAGGTGTGGAGGGCAAGCAGAGCAGAGCGAAACCGCAGGTGTGGAGAACAAGCAGAGCAGAGTGAAACCGCAGGTGCGGAGGACAAGCAGAGCAGAGCGAAACTGCAGGTGCGGAGGACAAACAGAGCAGAGCGAAACTGCAGGTGCGGAGGACAAGCAGAGCGAAACCACAGGTGCAGAGGACAAGCAGAGCAGAGCGAAACCACAGGTGCGGAGGACAAGCAGAGCAGAGCGAAACCGCAGGTGAGGAGGACAAGCAGGGCAGAACAGAGCAGAGTGAAACCGCAGGTGCAGAGGACAAGCAGGGCAGAACAGAGCAGAGCGAAACCACAGGTGCGGAGGACGAGCAGGGCAGAACAGAGCAGAGCGAAACCGCAGGTGCGGAGGACAAGTGAGGCAGAACAAGGCAGAGCGAAACCGCAGGTGCGGAGGACAAGTGAGGCAGAGTGAAACCGCAGGTGCAGAGGACAAGCACGGCAGAACAGAGCAGAGCAGAACCACAGAGCAGAAGGTGCAGGCAGACAAGACAGGGCTCTGTTCACATGGAACAGACTGGGAAACACAGGAAGATAGTTAGAACACAGGAGGTAGATACGGAGGCAGGGAAAAGAGACAAGCAGAACCAGATACACACAAGGTACTTACAATGAAGTAGCGAGTTGACACAAAACTCAAACAGAAATACAGAGACAACAAGTTTGAGTTAGGTGCAGGTTCAGACACTGCAGGAAAAGGGAAAGTACGGACATAGAGAAAAACAGGTAACGGGCTAGGACACAGCTCAGACAGGAACTGAACCTAGAACAAGATACAGGAACGAGCCAGGGAACTCAGCCCCCAGGGTGGCGGCAACAGAGTAGAAGACACAAATACAGGTAACGGGCCTGGGTATACAGCCCCCAGGGTGGCAGAAACAAACAAGATACAGGACAAGACCTGGCAACTCAGTTGCGCAGAACACATTGAAAGAAAGTGTTGCTCAGGCACCGCCTACTGGGTGGAGGGGATTTAAGTATCAGGTGACTCACAGCAATAGGCTGGGGACGCATTAGGAGTGCGCACACTGTAACTTTAAGAATCAGGCAGTAACCGCGCCGCCGCTCTAAGCAATCAGACAAGAGACATGCACACAGCAAGTACTGGAGCAAAGTGTGCAGCCTGGACTTATAGGTAAGTTGGCGGTCTTGCATGGTGGGAGATGGTAAGCCATGCCAACACGCCGCCAGGGATGTTACATGTATCATCATCTTTCTCCTAAAACAAAAATGTACCATTCCCCACAGTCATGTTCTTGTGGCCGTGGCTGCTCTAAGTTTTGTGCATCACTAAACAGCATGTCCTCCTGTCCCTCTTGGAGCATGCTGGTTGAGAGGCCACAATCATAAAATAATGTTTTAAAGAGCTCCTCGGAGTGTCCTATTGCGGGATCAGGGATCCTGTGACTCAACATGGTAAGGAAGGACGATCAGAGTGAGGATTAAGTGATCCAGACTTGAGGCTGGTGAGATTGGGTCGTGCAGAAGACTGGGTGGTGCTGCCAACCCTGTTGGAACCATTATCTGCTATCCAGCCGACCACCTGTTTGCACTGCTCTGGCTTCAGAAGTGGTGTACTGTGTCTCCCTGCAAAGTGGGACAGGAACCTATGTGTCATGGATGGCCATGTTTCTTGTGCTCCAGCAACAGGTGTAGTCGCACCTGCCTCACGTCTTCAGCATCTGCATGTACTATCATCAGCACTTCCACTTCCCTGTCCCTTAATGCACACTTTACGCAAGAGCAAGGTCTCTTGAAACCAAGTTTATTTTTAATAAAAGAAAAAATTGGTCACCTCCAGCAATCAAAGCGGTTTTCGAAGTTTAATATCACCTTAATGTAACAAAGCACGCAAAAGTGTACGGATGACAATCAAATTCAATCCAGAAAAATGTTTCAATGCATTTTTTGGAGTGTTACAACCCCAGGCAAAAATTATGGAATCACCGGGCTTGGAGGATGTTCATTCAGTTGTTTAATGTTGCTGAAAAAAAGCAGATCACAGACATGGCACAAAACTAAAGTCATTTCAAATGGCAACTTTAGGGCTTTAAGAAACACTAAAAGAAATCAAGATTAAAAATGTGGTACTCAGTAACAGTAATTTTTTTCAGACTAAGCAGAGGGAAAAAATTATGGAATCACTAAATTCTGAGGAAAAAATTATGGAATCATGAAAAACAAACACACAGAAGAACACTCCAATACATCACTAGACTTTTGTTGCACCACCTCTGGCTTTAATAACAGCTTGCAGTCTCTGAGTCATGGACTTAACAGTACTCTTCATCAATCTGGCTCCAACTTTCTCTGATTGCTGTTGCCAGATCAGCTTTGCAGGTTGCATGGACCATTTTCTTCAACTTCCACCAAAGGTTTTCAATTGGATTGTGATCCGGACTATTTGCAAGCCATGACATTGACATTATGTGTCTTCTTTCAAGGAATGTTTTCACAGTTTTTGCTCTATGGCAGGATGCATTATCATATTGAAAAATGATGTCTTCATCCCCAAACATCCTTTCAATTGATGGGATAAGAAAACTGAAGAAAAATGACAGCCATCTCCCCAGTACCATTACCTGACATGTAGCCCCATATCATCAATGACTGTGGAAATTTACATGTTCTCTTCATTCAGTCATCTTTATAAATCTCATTGGAACGGCACCAAACAAAAGTTCCAGCATCATCACCTTGCCCAATGCAGATTTACGATTCATCACTGAATATGACTGTTATGATCTGCTACCGGGACTAAGGAAAGACAGGAGATCTGTCCCTACAATATAACTAAACTCGATCCCTACGATGTAACGGGGAACTTGATCCTGCGATCAGACCTGCTAAAGTCCTCGGCTAGTCTGAACGAAGACCTATAGATGTGAGGAAAGGATCCCTACAAGAACTAAGGACTGGGAAAAGTTGGACACCTCCTAGCAGAAATAGTAGCAGTCACAGACAAACACACAACAAAAAGCATGGAGGTCAGAAGACCTAGCAAAACTAACAGAGAACGGTAACAGAGCACCAAGCTAGCTCAAGAGTAGAAAATGCAATGAAGTCCAGCAAGGCCAGGAGGGCGGAGCCGGATTAAATAGGCAAAAATGGTCATGTGACCAGCAAACTAAAAAAAAACTAACAGGAGAGCTCTAACAGTACCCCCTCTTCTAAGAGGATCCTCCGGATCCCCTAGGCCCAGGCTTATCAGGAAACCTCCTGTGAAACGCTCTGACAAGTCTGGAAGCAGAAACATCATCCGCCCTCACCCATGAGTTATCCTCAGGTCCGAAACCCTTCCAAGCGACGAGATACTGCAAACTCCCTCTATACCATCTAGAATTTAGGATGCGGGAAATTTCATATTCCCCGTCCTCCACCACCGGAGGAACAGTGGCAAAGGCGTCACCATCCGAGACGTCAGCTCTTTTCAACAGAGAAACATGAAACACCGGGTTAATCTTCCAGGAGGTAGGAACCTCCAACCTAACAGCAGATTTGTTAACTATCTGAAGGACTTTAAAGGGCCCTACGAACTTGGGACCCAATATTTTAGAAGGAATCCTCAATCGCAGATTCTTAGAGGACAACCAAACCATGTCACCAACAGCAAACAAAACCTCTTGCCGTTTCCTATCAAAGTACCTCTTAGATTTTTTGTTAGCCTCCTGAAGATTACCACGTACATCCATCCATACTCTCTCCAAATCACCGGAAAAACTCTCCTCCTCAGGCACAGCCGATACCAATTTGGAGAATGACCCAAAAGACGGATGTCTCCCAGAACAACAAAAAAAAGGCGAACACCCAACAGAAGAGGATGTATGGTTGTTAAGAGCAAATTCAGCAAGTGGCAGAAACTCAGACCACCCCTCTTGATTGTCTGCCACAAAACAATGCAAGAACTGCTCAACATCCTGGTTCTTCCTTTCTGTCTGGCCATTAGACTCAGGATGATATCCGGATGAAAACGACAAATGAACTCCCAACCTGTCACAAAAGGCACGCTAAAAACGAGCCACGAACTGAGGTCCCCTATCAGAAACAATGTCAGTAGGAACACCATGTAGTCTGACAATTTCCTTGACAAAGGCCTTAGCGAGTGTCTTAGCGCAAGGCAGTTTGATGAAGGGAACCAAGTGACACATCTTGCTAAAACGGTCCACGACCACCCAGATGACCGTGAAACCTTCAGAGGGGGGAAG
This sequence comes from Phyllobates terribilis, assembly GCF_046119375.1. NCBI lineage: Eukaryota > Metazoa > Chordata > Amphibia > Anura > Dendrobatidae > Phyllobates > Phyllobates terribilis. The sequence continues at coordinate 342,215,217 of NW_027362769.1, read as the reverse complement.
GTCAGTAATAAAGTCCATAGCCAGATGTGTCCAAGGTGCACTAGGAACCTCCAGAGGGCAAAGCAACCCCGCAGCAGGAGCATGCGAAGACTTGGATCTAGCACACACAGTACATTGACGCACCCACTTAATGACTTCCATCTGCCATCCAGGCCACCAAAAACTGCGACCCACAAGTCTCTTAGTCTCAGAAATTCCTGGATGACCTGCCAACCGAGACTCATGACACTCAACAAACAAATCTCTCCTAAAGGTCCTAGGCACAAACAACCTCCCATGGGGAGTGTTAGATGGGGCATTCTCCTGAGCTTTAAGAATCTCATCCTCCAAAACGGAGTCCAAAGCAGCAATCACAACACCTTCTTGTAAAATGCTCTCCTCTTCCTCCTCAGCACCGACCATGGGAGAAAAGATGCGAGACAAAGCATCCGCTTTAACATTCTTGGTACCCGGGATGTAAGAAACGGAAAAATTAAACCGCGAGAAAAAAAGTGCCCACCTAGCCTGACGGGCATTCAAGCGCTTGGCAGCATCAAGATAGATCAGATTTTTATGATCAGTGAAAACCTGAATGGGAAATTCAGCACCTTCCAAGAGGTGACACCAGTGTTCAAATGCGAGTTTAATAGCCAGCAATTCCCGATTACCAATATGGTAATTAAGTTCAGTCTCAGAAAATTTTTTTGAAAAAAAGGCACAGGGATGTATTCCATCCTTATTTTCCTGAGACAACACCGCACCGACCCCCACAGAGGAAGCATCAACCTCAACCAAAAACGGCTTAGTCACATCAGGCTGCATAAGGATGGGAGCAGAGGTGAACCTCTCCTTAAGAAGCACAAAAGCCTCAATGGTCTCAGAAGTCCACTGAACCGCATTAGCACCTTTCCTGGTGAGATCGGTCAGCGGTTTGACAATAATAGAAAACATTTTTATGAATTTTCTGTAATAATTGGCGAAACCCAAAAACCTCTGTATCGATTTCAAACCAATAGGCCTAGGCCATTCCTGCACAGCTTGAACTTTAACCGGGTCCATCTCAAAACCTTCACTGGAGATAATGTAACCCAAAAAACTAATTCTCTGTACAGCGAACTCACATTTCTCTAGCTTAGCAAAAAGCGAATTGTCCATTAATAACTGTAAAACCTCACGTACGCTCTGCCAATGAGACTCCAGATCAGGCGAATAAATCAAAATGTGATCCAAATACACAACCACATTTTTGCCGATTAAAGGTCTAAGGATGTCATTAATAAGATTCTGAAAAAATGCTGGAGCATTGGTAAGACCAAAAGGCATAACCAGATTCTCAAAATGACCCACAGGAGTGTTAAAAGCAGTCTTCCATTCATCACCCTCCTTCATGCGCAACAAATTGTATGCCCCCCGGAGATCAATTTTAGAGAACCACTTGGCCCCCACTAACTGGTTATATAAATCAGGAATCAATGGCAGTGGGTAAGGATTGCGTACAGTAATTTTATTAATCTCACGAAAGTCCAGACAAGGACGTAACCCGCCAACTTTTTTTTTTACAAAAAAAAATCCAACAGCCACAGGAGACTTGGAAGGACTAATGTGACCAGCGGCCAAGCTTGTCTGTATGTATTCCTCCAAAGCCTTTCTCTCAGGAATAGTAAGATTAAATAAACGACTTTTAGGAAGAGTCACTCCAGGGACAAATTCAATGGTACAATCATAGTCTCTATGGGGAGGCAAAATTTGTGACTCCTCCTCAGAAAAAACTCTCCAAAAATCCTGAATAGGTACAGGTAATTCCCCTTTATCCACAGCAGCAATGCGCCCGTTACAACACTTGTCATAACACTTAGGGCTTAATTTCATTGGTAGACCAATCCAGTACAGGATTGTGCAATTTTAACCAGGGCAACCCCAATATTACTGGAGAAGGCAAATTATTTAATACCACCAAATCCAAATTCTCTTGATGAATACCATTAATAGTGAGGGGAAATTCACAGACCTTATGAGTAACACTCTTCAAGGGAGAGCCATCAACAGAAACCACAGTAATAGGGGATGACAAAGTTTTAGGTTTTAATTTAAGTTTTTCCAAGAATCCCCCATCAATCTCATTCAGAGTAGAACCGCAATCCACAAAAACCTGAAATTCAATTAATTCATCCTGAGCAGCAGTAGTTGCAGATAGGAATACACCCTTAGAATTTAAACAGGCTATTCGAGCATGACTGACCATTTTTTTTTTCTTTCTTCATACGAAGCACACAGTTCTTAATAAAATGACCAGAATTTCCGCAATAGAAACACAAACCTTCAGAAAGACTGCGGTCTTTTTCCTGAGAGCAGGGTGCCATCGCCCCAATCTCCATCGGCACTCCTTTGTCAGCACAGACTCTCTCAGAAGTCGCTGCTGACATATCAGAGGATTTGCTCTCATTAACCCTTGCATGCAGTCTCCTGTCCACCCGTATAGCTAATTGCATTGCCTCTTGCAAGTTTCCAGGTGTGGGATAAGCAATCAGTAAATCCTTAACCCTTTCACCTAGCCCTGCAAGAAACAAGCTTTTCAAAGCTGAATCGTTCCACCCCACCTGGGCAGACCACCGACGGAAGTGAGAACAATATTTTTCCACATTACCTGATCCCTGCCTCAGATGTCTCAATTCAGACTCAGCAGATGAGACACGATCATGATCATCATACAACAGACCCAAAGCAGAAAAAAAACTATCCACTGATCTAAAGCACGGATCACTAGGTTGGAGAGAGAAGACCCATCCCTGAGGATCTTTGCGCAAAAGTGACATTATGAACCCTATGCGCTGTGATTCATCACCAGAGGATCCGGGTCTCAAACGAAAATACAATAAACAAGCATTTTTAAAAGAAAAAAATCTTGTTGTTCGCCAATAAATAGATCAGGCAGACGTACCTTTGGTTCCACAAAATGTGCTCCAGAACAGCTACTCACGTGTTGTTGGAGCTTGGCCACCTCCAGAGAGAGTCCCTGCAAGTGTTGAGCCAAATCTTGAACCGAGACCATGATGGAAAACTGGAGGTTTTTCCTTAGAGAAAATTATTTTTTTTTTTTTCTTTAGGCTGGACTTACTGTTATGATCTGCTACCGGGACTAAGGAAAGATAGGAGATCTGTCCCTACAATATAACTAAACTCGATCCCTACGATGTAACGGGGAACCTGATCCTGCGATCAGACCCTCTAAAGTCCTCGGCTAGTCTGAACGAAGACCTATAGATGTGAGGAAGGGATCCCTACAAGAACTAGGGACTGGGAAAAGTTAGACACCTCCTAGCAGAAATAGTAGCAGTCACAGACAAACACACAACAAAAAGCATGGAGGTCAGAAGACCTAGCAAAACTAACAGAGAACGGTAACAGAGCACCAAGCTAGCTCAAGAGTAGAAAATACAATGAAGTCCAGCAAGGCCAGGAGGGCGGAGCCGGATTAAATAGGCAAAAATGGTCATGTGACCAGCAAACTAAAAAAAAACTAACAGGAGAGTTCTAACAATGACTTTCATCCAGTCAGCCACAGTCCACGATTGCTTTTCCTTAGCCCATTGTAACCTTGTTTTTTTCTGTTTAGGTGTTAATGATGGCTTTTGTTTAGCTTTTCTATATGTAAATCCCATTTCCTTTAGGCGGTTTCTTACAGTTCGGTCACAGACATTGACTCCAGTTTCCTCCCATTCGTTCCTCATTTGTTTTGTCGTGCATTTCCTGTTTTGGAGACATATTGCTTTAAGTTTACGGTCTTGACGCTTTGATATCTTTCTTGGTCTACCAGTATGTTTGCCTTTAACAACCTTCCCATGTTGTTTGTATTTGGTCCTGATTTTAGACACAGGTGGCTGTGAACAACCATCATCTTTTGCAACATTGCGTGATGATTTACTTTCTTTTGAGAGTTTGATAATCCTCTCCTTTATTTCAATTGACATCTCTCATGTTGGAGACATGATTTATGTCAGTCCACTTGGTGCAACAGCTCTCCAAGGTGTGATCACTCCTTTTTAGATGCAGACTAACGAGCAGATATAAGTTAATGCAGGTGTTAGTTTTGGAAATGAAAATTTACAGGGTAATTCTATAATTTTTTCCTCAGAATTGAGTGATTCCATAATTTTTTTCCCTCTGCTTGGTCTGAAAAAAATTACCCTTACTGAGTACCACATTTTTAATCTTGATTTCTTTTAGTGTTTCTTAAAGCCATAAAGTTGCCATTTGAAATGACTTTAGTTTTGTGCCATGTCTGTCATCTGCTTTTTTTCAACAACATTAAACAACTGAATGAACATCCTCCGAGCCCGGTGATTCCATAATTTTTGCCAGGGGTTGTATATGAAACTGAAATGTACCACAAACCATGTAGTACTGTATGGGTGATAAATTTATCCCAGCAAAATTTTTAAACACTTTTTTGGAGTGTTAGATATCACAGAAATGTACCCCAGACCACGTAATACTGTATGGCCGAGAAATGTAACCCTACAAAATTTTTAAATGCTTTTTTTCAGTTTTAGAGATCACAAAAATGTACCCAGACCACATAATACTGTATGGCTGAGAAAAGCTACCCTGCAGAATTTTTAAACGCTTTTTCTTAGTTTTATATATCACAAAAATGTACCCAGACCACTTAATACTGTATGGCTGAGAAATGTAACCCTACAAAATTTTTAAACGCCTTTTTTCAGTTTTATAGATCACAGAAATATACACAAACCATGTAATACTGTATGGCTGAGAAATGTAACTCTAAAAATTTTTCACTTTTTTTCAGTTTTAGAGATCACAAAAATGTACCCAGAGCACATAATACCATTTATCTGAGAAATGTAACCCTACAAAATTTTTAAACACTTTTTTTTTCAGTTTTATAGATCACAGAAATGTACCCAGATCACGCACAGATCACATAATACTACATGGCTGAGAAATGTAACCCTACAAAATTTTTAAACGTTTTTTTTCAGTTTCAGAGATCACAAAAATGTACCCCAGACCACGTAATACTGTATATCTGAGAAATTTAACCCTATAAAATTTTTAAATGCTTTTAATCAGTTTTATGGATCACAGAAATGTACCCCACACTATGGAATAGTGTATGGGTAAGAAATTTAACCCAGGACCAATTTTTCAATGATTTTTAGGAGTGTTGTATACCGTATTTTTCGGACTATAAGACGTACCTGACCATAAGACGCACCAAGGTTTTAGAGGAGGAAATCAGAAAAAGAAAATTTAAGCAAAAAATGTGGTCACGATGCACTGTTAAGGGGGAGGGAGTCTGCTGCTGACACTGGTATAGGGGTAATGTCCCCCTATTATATATGGCCCCCATCTCCATCCTGGAATGCATGGTACCCCTCCATTCTAATATGCTTGGCATCCCTCCATCCTGGTATGCATGACACCCCTCCATCCTGGTGTGCATGGCACCCCTCATCCTTATCCTGGTATGCATAGCACCCCTCATCCCTATCCTGGTATGCATGGCACAGCAATCCCCATTCCCCATCCTGGTATGCACGGCACCCCGCATCCCTTTGTTATGAATCCCCCTCAGCGGCACTAAAAACCCACTCAGACAAAATGCTAGCGGCAGGGCAGCTGTAGCTGACTTGCGGAACTGGGCGCTGACATGGTGTACCTTGATCAGAAGCTATAGCAAATCTGGGTATGTTTTCAGAAACCGCTGAACTACCAAGTTAAGCACATTTGCAAAGCATGGTATGTGTGTGAGCTTGTCAAGCTTAATACCCGCCACCTGGCAACCCCCATTATCACACACGACCATGTCTGGCTGGAGGTTCAGTGACAAAAACCACAGATCTGTCTGGTCTGTTATTCCTTTAAGTAACTCTGCTGCAGTGTGCGGTGTGTCTCCTAGACAAATTAGTTTCAGCAGAGCATGGTGCCACTTCGCAGAGGCAGTGCTGCAGAGCTTCCAGATTCTGGCTGATGTGGACAACTGTAGCACCCTGAGGATTCGGCTGCTACAGGGGTATTGCACCTCAACCCAGAGGTGTGATATTCCACTCCCGGGTAAGGATGGAGTGTGGAACTAAGCTCAGATAGACTGCATGCACTACATACATCCCATTCCAGAGGAGCAGGCCGACGGTACTCCCACTTAGAAATGTGCAGGTACAACCGAGCCTGTTCCTGGCTGGAGTGGGAGGGGGGTGGTACATCCCATGTAGTGTAGGGGCAGATAGGGGGAGCAGTCTGGGTAGTGATAGGAGCTCATTGGGTGCTGGTCACCTGAGCTCACACATAGAGGGATATATAAGGAGGGCACCAACTTAGATCAGGGTCAGACGCTGAGAACAAGTCAGTTGGAGAGAGAGAAGGAAACAGCAGCCCTGGAGAGAGAGAGAGGAGAAAGAAAGAGAAAGACCCAGAGGGGGAAGACTGAAGGGACCCAAGAACCCAAATTAGAGCACCGGGTGAGGAGTCAGCAAGAGGGTACCGGAACCCAAGCTGGTGGGGGCAAAAACAATCCCCAGCCAGAGACCGGAGACCGTGGGCAGTGTCTGTCACGGTCACCTACCACATTCACCCCGAAGGCACACCACGTGAAGGGTCAGGGAACCCAGGGCCAAGGGTGTCCCAAAAGAAGGCCCGAGGGAGCTGGACCTAGGTGAATCACTGGTGGGGACGGCTGAAGAAAGGACAGAGGGAGAGCTCAGGGCCACGCTCTGGACTTGTTTGGGGGTTGACCGGATCCAGGACCTGGTGGACGCAGCACGGCTCGGGTGGTCACTAGCAGCTGGAGTGACCAGTACAACATCAGCAGTAAGTAAACACCCTTAACTGCACAACCCGAGTCTGTCTTCATTGCCGGCTGCACTGCACCACCACAACCCCCATCCTCTGCGCCTGTCCCCTCTGAGGCTATACCCCTCCCGTTGGGGGTTATCCCACCAAGCTGCACATCCACCATCAGCCTCAGCGGACCCTGCTGCAGCGGCGGCCACAGTGACCGCATCACAACGGGTGGCGTAGTCGACACAAAAGAACTTTAGTAACATCTGTAAAGCTGCCACATAACACTTAGCTTGACGCCCTGGGCACGGGACCGGGTCACAGCCGCTCGGAGACTACAACCCCCCCATCTGATCCGGTGCCGGGTATTCCCCTCAAAAAGGAATATGTCCCAGGGGGCGCGTCAACTTTGGCGTAGTCGGCAGGATTACGTGCCCGCAACACCCGGGTACTGCGTGCCTGAAGAAAAGTGCAAGTTTACCTCAGAAAGAAGTCTCCCGCCGGTTCCGGAGGGTCCACGCCATCGGACTCCATCACCAGTCGTTTCCCGCCGATTGTCCGCCATTTCCAGCTTGTTCCCGCCATCTGCAGAGTTTCCCGCCACTGGGAAGCGATTCCCGCCAAAACCGCAGATTTCCCGCCTTGGAAGAGCAGCGGACGCCATTATGGGCGTGCCAAAGGAGGGCAGGAGGCCACCTCCCATCGTGGGCCAGGACAGAAAATGGCGCCAAAAGTGGAAACCGCCCCCACCAACAGAGACTGTGATGCTGGAGGTGTCTGTCAGCGTGAAAGAACTCCCCCTGGAGCTGACAGTCACCGAGTTGCCCCGGGACCGCCCTCGAAGTGGGAGGAGACGAAAGAGAAGAGAAAAGATGGGTGTCGCTTGGAGCAGTCTGGAGCGAGCGCACCCGGAGGCAGGAAGCCTGGAAAGGAGCAGCAGAAAAGCTCACCCGGAGATGGAAAGAGAGCAGAACAGCACCGGCCCGCTGGCCAGGAGTCTGCTAGAGACCGAGGAAGGAGGGCAGAGCAGCACCGGCCCGCTGGCCAGGAGCCTGCCGGAAGCCGAGCAGAGCAGCACCGACCCGATGGTCAGGAGCCTGCTGGAGTCCACAACCCCGCTAGGTCTAGCGGAGATCCTAGCGCAGCTCCCCCGAGACCGGGAGTGTGCACAAACAGCCCTGGAGGGCCTCGCACGGAGGATGGCCCGGGTACAGCGGGAGATACTGGCGGAGTGGAGCCGGGAGATGGCTCAGCACGCAGAGACCAGTCAGCGGTGCACGCTACCCTGGAAGAGGAAGCAGACCGCCTCTGAGGATGGCGCAGGAGGACCCAAGGCCGGAGACGGCGCCGAGGAGGGAGCCGAACGCATGGAGGCAGGTAAAGGGGACGCCTATACCCCAAGCCGTGACACCGCTCACCTGCCCCAGCTCCCCGTCGCAGAGCCCGAAAGTCCCCCTGCTGTGCCCGTAGCCGCCAGGTCACCGCCATGGACTAGGCCCCGACCGGAAGCCGCCGCAGCGACCCCTGTGACGTCACGCGCCCCGACCCGGAGCGTGACAAAGCAGGAAGTACCACCAGCCTGGTCGCAAGGCCTAGTACCTCCGGGCGCCGCACCACCAACAGCGCCCCCTACCTCCGCGGAGCCTCCGGCCTGGCCGCAAGGCCAGGTAGCCCAGGGCGCCGCCGTCCTAACGGTGCCCTTCACCTTCCAGGTGCCCCAGGCCTGGCCGCAAGGCCTGGGCAACCCGGGCGCCACCACCACCGCGCCCGCGCCCGCAATACCTAGGGTGCCACACCTGGGGGAGGACCTCTTCGGCCAGCTCACATGGCCGGACGGGCGGCCCTTCATCTGGCCCGAAGGATACCATGAGCTGGAACGGCAGCAAAGACTAGGGCCCTTGTGTGAGCCCCTAATCCCGGCTCCGAAGCCCGTGGCTCGGGTCTCGCCTCCTCTAGCAGAAGCCCAATTCGTGTGGGACCCCACGGGAGAAGATTTGATGGGGTTCACCGGAGAAACTCGGGCAGCCGCAGCTGAACGTACAGAGTGTTGCCGTCAGCAGCTAGCAGAGTTTAAGAGAGAACGGGAGGAGAGGCGGGTCAGAGAACAACAGGCCCAAATCCGGAGCGCGGAGCAGAAGAGCCGGACTAGGAGGAACCCCCGTGCAGCGCATTGTCCCCGCACCATCGGGACAGTGATAAAGTTCAACCCGCAGCATGGGTGGGGCTTTATTCGGGACCGTAACAACCGCGGTGACGTTTTTGTGACTCGCAGAGACGTCGAGTCCCACCTGCCGGAAGGTCACAAAGGCCGTGACCTCTACGTCGGAGACGAGGTCACTTTCACCCGGCACAAGTGTGCCAAAGGACCTTACGCCCTCCACGTACACCGCCTGACGGAGGAGGAGTTGCGGTGCGAGGAGGAGGAGCAAGAGGACCCGGACGGGTCTGAAGTAACAACCAGCTATAAGCAAAGAGCAGGAGGAAGACGCCGTTGAGTGCGGCAGAGCAGGTGTTGTAAATAGTTACCCAATCGGGGTATAAAGAAACTGGAACTGTTGTTGCTGCTAAAATAGTCCCCGTTGGGACCAGTGAACTGTTTTACCCGTTAACCCCTTCATCCTACAGGCTGAGGACTGTGAGCAGCCATTCCCTTCCCTCTACCTGGCCGAGGACTGAGAGCGGCCAACTTCCCCTGTAAATAGTTGCGCGTCCTAAAGCGCCCCCTACCGGTTTTATAGGAAAACCAGTTTTTCTGAGAGACTGTCGTACTTTTCCCGGACACACGTTGCACAGTGTCCGGAGGAGGAACCTGAAACCAGAGACCAGAGAAGTCTACGAGAATGTTTTATATGAAAAGTTTTATATGATGTTTTATATGTTTATGTTTATAAAAATATGTATGTTTTTGGTGTTTTATGTCTTACAGCCCGAGGACGTGCTGTGATTTACCAGGGGGGAATGTAGCACCCTGAGGATTCGGCTGCTACAGGGGTATTGCACCTCAACCCAGAGGTGTGATATTCCACTCCCGGGTAAGGATGGAGTGTGGAACTGAGCTCAGATAGACTGCATGCACTACATACATCCCATTCCAGAGGAGCAGGCCGACGGTACTCCCACTTAGAAATGTGCAGGTACAACCGAGCCTGTTCCTGGCTGGAGTGGGAGGGGGGTGGTACATCCCATGTAGTGTAGGGGCAGATAGGGGGAGCAGTCTGGGTAGTGATAGGAGCTCATTGGGTGCTGGTCACCTGAGCTCACACATAGAGGGATATATAAGGAGGGCACCAACTTAGATCAGGGTCAGACGCTGAGAACAAGTCAGTTGGAGAGAGAGAAGGAAACAGCAGCCCTGGAGAGAGAGAGAGGAGAAAGAAAGAGAAAGACCCAGAGGGGGAAGACTGAAGGGACCCAAGAACCCAAATTAGAGCACCGGGTGAGGAGTCAGCAAGAGGGTACCGGAACCCAAGCTGGTGGGGGCAAAAACAATCCCCAGCCAGAGACCAGAGACCGTGGGCAGTGTCTGTCACGGTCACCTACCACATTCACCCCGAAGGCACACCACATGCAGGGTCAGGGAACCCAGGGCCAAGGGTGTCCCAAAAGAAGGCCCGAGGGAGCTGGACCTAGGTGAATCACTGGTGGGGACGGCTGAAGAAAGGACAGAGGGAGAGCTCAGGGCCACGCTCTGGACTTGTTTGGGGGTTGGCCGGATCCAGGACCTGGTGGACGCAGCACGGCTCGGGTGGTCACTAGCAGCTGGAGTGACCAGTACAACATCAGCAGTAAGTAAACACCCTTAACTGCACAACCCGAGTCTGTCTTCATTGCCTGCTGCATCGCACCATCACAACCCCCATCCTCTGCGCCTGTCCCCTCTGAGGCTATACCCCTCCCGTTGGGGGTTATCCCACCAAGCTGCGCATCCACCATCAGCCTCAGCGGACCCTGCTGCAGCGGCGGCCACAGTGACCGCATCACAACGGGTGGCGTAGTCGACATAAAAGAACTTTAGTAACATCTGTAAAGCTGCCACATAACACTGAGCTTGACGCCCTGGGCACGGGACCGGGTCACAGCCGCTCGGAGACTACAACCCCCCATCTGATCCGGTGCCGGGTATTCCCCTCAAAAAGGAATATGTCCCAGGGGGCGCGTCACAACGTTCTCTGAGATAGCACATCGGAGATGGAGGATGAGAAGGAGGTGGTGCGGGAACTGGTGTAGGAGGTGGAGGAAACCCTAATAGAAGTAGGGCCCTAGAAAACCCTAGAAAACCCTTGCACAAGTATGTAAGCCCAGCTGAAAACGGTTTGGCTGATTTGAGAAGCTATAAAATTGATCTTCCTTTGAGCTAGCTGAGAATCTGGAGCATTACATTTGTTTGTTATCTGAAACTCTCAAAATGCCCAGAAAAAGGGAACTTTCATGTGAAACTTGACAGTCTATTCTTGTTCTTAGAAATGAAGGCTATTCCATGTGAGAAGTTGCCAAGAAACTGAAGATTTCCTACAACGGTGTGTACTTCTCCCTTCAGAGGAGAGCACAAACAGGTTCTAACAAGAGTAGAAAGAGAAGTGGGAGGCCCCGCTGCACAACTGAGCAACGAGACAAGTACATTAGAGTCTCTAGTTTGAGAAATCGATGCTTCACAGCTCCTCAACTGGCAGCTTCATTAAAAAGTACACGCAAAACGCCAGTGTCAAATTCTACAGTGAAGAGGCAACTCCGGGATGCTGGCCTTCAGGGCAAAAGTGGCAAAGAAAAAGCCATATCTGAGACTGGTTACTAAAAGGAAAAGATTAATATGGGCAAAGAACACAGACATTGGACAGAGGAAGATGGTAAAAAAGTTTTATGGACAGACCAATCAAAGTTTAAGGTGTTTGGATCACACAGAAGAACATTTGTGAGACGCAGAAAAACTGAAAAGATGCTGGAAGAGTGCCTGACGCCATCTGTCAAGCATGGTGGAGGAAATGTGATGGTCTGGGGTTGCTTTGGTGCTGGTAAAGTGGGAGATTTGTACAAGGTAAATGGGATTTTGAATAAGGAAGGCTATCACTCCATTTTGCAATGCCATGCCATACCCTGTGGACAGCGCCTTCATTGGAGCCAATTTCATCCTACAACAGGACAATGACCCAAAGCACACCTCCAAATTGTGCATTAACTATTTAGGGAAGAAGCAGGCAGCTGGTATTCTATCTGTAATGGAGTGGCCAGCGCAGTCACCAGATCTCAACCCCATTGAGCTGTTGTGGGAGCAGCTTGACCGTATAGTACGCAAAAAGTGTCCATCAAGCCAATCCAACTTGTGGGAGGGGCTTCAGGAAGCATGGGGGGAAATTTCTCAAGATTACCTCAGCAAATTAACAGCTAGAATGCCAAAGGTCTGCAATGCTGTAATTATTATTCTTTCTAATAAAAATCATTATTTCTAATCTTGTCAATGTCTGGACTACATTTTCTATTCATTTTGCAACTCATTTGATAAATAAAAGTATGAGTTTTCATGGAAAATATAAAATTGTCTGGGTGACCACAAACTTTTGAACGATAGTGTATGTGGTGGTTAGGCTCTTAGTGGTCAGGTCCCTGCTGATCTTGGCATGGCACAGGTTACAAATGACCATTTTGTTAGTCTCAAAACTTCTTTAAAAAAGTCCCAGACTGGGGAACACCTAACTCTTTGACGGAGAAATTCACGAGTGTCTGTGCTCTGTGGAGCATTTTCCTGCCTTCTCCCTCTGGTCACCCAACTGCCTCTTTCTGTCTGTTTCAGTGCTGCTGATTTCTCCCCCTCAGCTCTGCTGGCCTCGCTCTCCATGTCAGCTTCCCTGGTCGGGTCGGTGACTTCGTCATTAACCACCTCATCTTCCATTAACTTCATCATCCACCACTTCGTCTTCCACCCCAGCACCCTGGTACTCCTGACTTTGTGACTTAACAACAGCTAGGCTTAAAGAAACCAAAAAAGTTGAACAACAAATTCACAAATACAAAACAAGCAATAAAAAAAAATTTAATCAAGGGAAAAAGTTGTACAGAATACATAGTGAAACCAATTCCATAAAAAATAAATATGAAATATAACCCTGATTTATATACTCTTCATTAGTGTTGAGCGAGTATGTTCTGTTAACCCTTTCGGCGAGTATGCTCGGGCCGAGCGCCGAGTAGTTACAGCTGCTCGGTGTTATGTTTGAATCGCTCCCGTGTGCATGATTTGCGACTGTTTGACAGCTTTAGTACATGTGAGGAATGTGTAAGAAAAAGACATTCCTTACATGTACTAAAGCTGTCAAACAGTCGCAAATCATGCACATGGGAGCGATTCAAACATAACACCGAGCAGCTGTAACTACTCGGCCCGAGTATACTCGCCGAAAGGGTTAACAGAACATACTCGCTCAACACTACTCTTCATCCATATATACAGAGAGGAAAAATCAGTATCAAATCTGCACTAAAATCACAAATATATTACACTAGTTCTCTCTAGTGGTTAAAAGATGTTAATAACATATAATTATTGTGCAAAGTTGCAATTTTAGTCCACAAGGCATATAAAGTGCTATGTATTGTGCAGAAATGTATACCTAGTAGATAGAGCATATATAAAGTGCTGTTCAATATTTGTGCAAGATTATATAGGTTTATAAAGCATACAAAATGCTATTTATTGTGCAGGAGTATATTCCTACTGAACAAGGCACACCTAAATGTTATCCATAAGATTGCTGCCTCCCATATAAGCATATATAAATAATTACTTTCTAAATGAATAAGGTGAACCTTAGAAGCTTCTAAAGGTTATAGATAGATGGACACATAACATACAGGGCATATACAATGAAAAAGGTTTACCACTATTCCCTCATTTTTAACATTAAGACTTAGCGGCAACTGTGTATTGTTATGCTCATGCCTGGACTGACTGGCGTGAGCGTGGTTAGTGATCCCACTGGGCCATGAACCGAGGAGTGCCTGGAGGGGTGTGACTAGGGGCCTCGCCAGATCTGAGCACGAACACATGGCTGCTTAATCGACTCCGTCATCTGAGAAGGGATGTGGGAGGTGGCCCACGTGCTACTCCAGGTCAGACCCTGGTCACAGCTGTTGACCCACACCGGAAATGAAGGAACAGGCAGGTATGGCTGGTATGCAGACAGGTGTGTACTGGCAGGCAAGGCTGGTATGCAGACAGGTGGGTACTGGCTGGCACCGCTGGTATGCAGACAGGCGGGTACTGGCAGGTAGGAAAGAAACTAGATAGGGACCAATACAGACTGGGATACAAAAACAAACCGCAGGTGCATAGGACAAGCAAAGCAGAGCAAAACCACAGGTGCGGAGGGCAAGCAGAGCAGAGCGAAACTGCAGGTGTGGAGAACAAGCAGAGCAGAGTGAAACCGCAGGTGTAGAGGACAAGCAGAGCGAAACCGCAGGTGCGGAGGACAAGCAGAGCAGAGTGAAACTGCAGGTGCGGGGGACAAGCAGAGCAGAGTGAAACCGCAGGTGAGGAGGACAAGCAGGGCAGAACAGAGCAGAGTGAAACCGCAGGTGCGGAGGACAAGCAGGGCAGAACAGAGCAGAGCAAAACCGCAGGTGCGGAGGACAAGTGAGGCAGAACAAAGAAGAGCGAAACCACAGGTGCGGAGGACAAGTGAGCCAGAGGGAAACCGCAGGTGCAGAGGACAAGCGAGGCAGAACAGAGCAGAGCGAAACCGCAGGTGCGGAGGACAAGCATGGCAGAACAGAGCAGAGCAGATCCACAGAGCAGAAGGTGCAGGTAGACAAGACAGGGCTCTGTTCACATGGAACAGACTGGGAAACACAGGAAGATAGTTAGAACACAGGAGGTAGATACGGAGACAGGGAAAAGGGACAGGCAGAACCAGATACTCACAAGGTACTTACAATGAAGTAGCGTGTGGACACAAAACTCAAACAGAAGTACAGAGACAACGAGTTTGAGTTAGGTGCAGGTTCAGACACTGCAGGAAAAGGGAAAGTACGGACATAGAGACAAACAGGTAACGGGCTAGGACATAGTTCAGACAGGAACTGAACCTAGAACAAGATACAGGAATGAGCCTTGGAACTCAGCCCCCAAGGTGGCGGAAACAGAGTAGAAGACACAAATACAGGTAACGGGCCTGGGTATACAGCCCCCAGGGTGGCAGGAACAGACTAGAAGTCACAGATACAGTTAACAGGCCTGGGTATACAGCCCCCAGGGTGGCAGAAACAAACAAGATACAGGACAAGACCTGGCAACTCAGTTGCACAGAACACACTGAAAGAAAGTGTTGCTTAGGCACCGCCTACTGGGTGGAGGGGGTTGAAGTATCAGGTGACTCACAGCAATAGGCTGGGGACGCATTAGGAGTGCGCACACTGTAACTTTAAGAATCAGGCAGTAACCGTGCCGCCGCTCTAATCAATCAGACAAGTGACATGCACACAGCAAGTACTGGAGCAAAGTGTGCAGCCTGGACGGATAGGTAAGTTGGCGGTCTTGCATGGTGGGAGATGGTAAGCCATGCCAACACGCCGCCAGGGATGTTACATGTATCATCATCTTTCTCCTAAAACAAAAATGTACCATTCCCCACAGTCATGTTCTTGTGGCCGTGGCTGCTCTAAGTTTTGTGCATCACTAAACAGCATATCCTCCTGTCCCTCTTGGAGCATGCTGGTTGAGAGGCCACAACCATAAAATAATGTTTTAAAGAGCTCCTCGGAGTGTCCTAGTGTGGGATCAGGGATCCATGGTAAGGAAGAAGGATCAGAGTGAGGATAAAGTGATCCAGACTCGTGCGGAAGACTGGGTTGGTGCTGCTAACCCTGCTGGAACCATTATCTGCTATCCAGCCAACCACCTGTTTGCACTGCTCTGGCTTCAGAAGTGGTGTACTGTGCCTCCCTGAAAAGTGGGACAGGAACCTATGTGTCATGGATGGGCATGTTTCTTGTGCTCCAGCAACAGGTGTAGTCGCACCTGCCTCACGTCTTCAGCATCTGCATGTACTATCATCAGCACTTCCACTTCCCTGTCTCTAAATGCACACTTTACGCAAGAGCAAGGTCTCTTGAAACCAAGTTTATTTTTAATAAAAGAAAAAATTGGTCACCTCCAGCAATCAAAGCAGTTTTCGGGAGTTTAATATCACCGTAATGTAACAAAGCACGCAAAAGTGTACGGATGACAATCAAATTCAATCCAGAAAAATGTTTCAATGCATTTAGTCCGGATCTCAATCCAATTGAAAATCTTTGGTGGAAGTTGAAGAAAATGGTCCATG
Source organism: Phyllobates terribilis (assembly GCF_046119375.1). Classification (NCBI taxonomy): domain Eukaryota; kingdom Metazoa; phylum Chordata; class Amphibia; order Anura; family Dendrobatidae; genus Phyllobates; species Phyllobates terribilis. The sequence goes on along the minus strand of NW_027362769.1, from coordinate 342,199,126 downwards.
ACAAGGCTCCATCCTTCAAAGCTGATCTGGCAACAGCAATCAGAGAAAGTTAGAGCCAGATTTATGAAGAGTACTGTTAAGTCCATGCCTCAGAGACTGCAAGCTGTTATTAAAGCCAGAGGTGGTGCAACAAAATTCTAGTGGTGTATTGGAGTGTTCTTCTGTGTGTTTGTTTTTCATGATTCCATAATTTTTTCCTCAGAATTGAGTGATTCCATAATTTTTTTCCCTCTGCTTGGTCTGAAGAAAATTACTGATACTGAGTACCACATTTTTAATCTTGATTTCTTTTAGTGTTTATTAAAGCCATAAAGTTGCCATTTGAAATGACTTTAGTTTTGTGCCATGTCTGTGATCTGCTTTTTTTCATCAACATTAAACAACTGAATGAACATCCTCCGAGCCCGGTGATTCCATAATTTTTGCCAGGGGTTATATATGAAACTGAAATGTACCACAAACCATGTAATACTGTATGGGTGATAAATTTATCCCAGCAAAATTTTTAAACACTTTTTTGGAGTGTTAGATATTACAGAAATGTACCCCAGACCACGTAATACTGTATGGCCGAGAAATGTAACCCTACAAAATTTTTAAATGCTTTTTTTCAGTTTTAGAGATCACAAAAATGTACCTAGACCACATAATACTGTATGGCTGAGAAATGTTACCCTACAGAATTTTTAAACGCTTTTTCTTAGTTTTATATATCACAGAAATGTACTCAGACCACTTAATACTGTATGGCTGAAAAATGTAACCCTACAAAATTTTTAAACGCCTTTTTTCAGTTTTATAGATCACAGAAATGTACACAAACCATGCAATAATGTATGGCTGAGAAATGTAACTCTAAAAATGTTTCACTTTTTTTCAGTTTTAGAGATCACAAAAATGTACCCAGAGCACATAATACCATTTATCTGAGAAATGTAACCCTACAAAATATTTAAACACTTTCTTTTTCAGTTTTATAGATCACAGAAATGTACCCAGATCACGTACAGATCACGTAATACTACATGGCTGAGAAATGTAACCCTACAAAATTTTTAAACGCTTTTTTTCAGTTTCAGAGATCACAAAAATGTACCCCTGACCACGTAATACTGTATATCTGAGAAATGTAACCCTACAAAATTTTTAAATGCTTTTAATCAGTTTTATGGATCACAGAAATGTACCCCACACTATGGAATAGTGTATGGGTAAGAAATTTAACCCAGGACCAATTTTTCAATGATTTTTAGGAGTGTTGTATACCGTATTTTTCGGACTATAGGACGTACCTGACCATAAGACGCACCAAGGTTTTAGAGGAGGAAAATAGAAAAAGAAAATTTAAGCAAAAAATGTGGTCACGATGCACTGTTAAGGGGGAGGGAGTCTGCTGCTGACACTGGTATAGGGGTAATGTCCCCCTATTATACATGGCCCCCATCTCCATCCTGGTATGCATGGTACCCCTCCATTCTGATATGCTTGGCATCCCTCCATCCTGGTATGCATGACACCCCTCCATCCTGGTGTGCATGGCACCCCTCATCCTTATCCTGGTATGCATAGCACCCCTCATCCCTATCCTGGTATGCATAGCACAGCAATCCCCATTCCCCATCCTGATATGCACAGCACCCCTCATCCCTTTCCTGGTATGCATGGCACCCCTGATCACTATCCTGGTATGTATGGCACCCCTAATCCCTATCGTATTAGGCATGGCACCCCTAATCCTTATCCTAGTATGCATGGCTCCCCTCATCCCTTTCCTGGTATGCATGGCACCCCTCATCCCTTTCTTGGTATCCATGGCACCCCCGATCCCTTTCCTGGTATGTATGGCACCCCTAATCCCCATCCTGTTATGCATGGCACCCCAGTCCCTTTCCTGGTATGCATGGCACTTCTCATCCTCAATCCTGGTATGCATGACACCCCTCATCCCTGTCCTGGTATGCATGGCACCCCCAATCCCTATCCTGGTATGCATGGCACCCCTCATACCTATCCTGGTATGCATGGCACCCCTCATCCCTATCCTGGTATGCATGGCACCCCTCATCCCTATCCTGGTATGTATGGCACCCCTAATCCCTATACTGGTATGCATAGCACCCTTAATCCCTATCCTGGTATGCATGGCACCACTAATACCCTATCCTGGTATGCATGACATCCCTCATCCTTATCCTGGTATACATGGCCCCCTGATCATTATCCTGGTACGTATGCCCCCCTCATCCATATACTGGTATGTATGATCCCCCTCATCCTTATCCTCATATGCATGGCACCCATCATCCTTATCCTGGTGTGCATGACCCTCTCATCCGTATACTGGTATGTATGATCCCCCTCATCCGTATTCTGGTGTGTATTGCCCCTTCATCCTTATCCTGATATGTATGGCCCCCTCATCCATATACTGGTATGTATGATCCCTCTCATCCTTATCCTGATATGCATGGCACCCCTCATCCTTATCCTGGTGTGCATGGCCCCCTCATCCGTATACTGGTATGTATGATCCCCCTCATCCGTATACTGGTATGTATGGCCCCCTCATCCTTATACTGGTATGTATGACCCCCTCATCCTTATCCTGGTATGTATGCCCCCTCATCCTTATCCTGGTATGTATGACCCCTTCATCCGTATATTGGTATGTACGATCCCCTCATCTATATACTAGTATGTATGGCCCCCTCATCCTGGTATGTATGGCTCCCTCATCCTTATCCTGGTATATATGCTCCCCTCTTCCTTATCCTGGTATGCATGGTCCCACTAATCCCCATCACACTGCACATAAAAAAATAAACACTCCTACTCACCCTCCTTCTCTCTCCTCCAGCACTGCGTCCTGTCTGCCCACACTGATCTCTCCATGTGAGCCGCACATGGCATCACTTCCATGCGTGGCTCACAAGGAGAGATCAGCTTCCAGAAGTCAAAGCTCCCCTGTGTGCGCGGGGAGCAGTGACTTCATGTTCCTTAACAGCCGACATACAGTGTATCCGCAGCACGGCTCCTGCTGCGGCTAGGCGATCGCGTGTGCCTGCTATTAAATGGCATGAATATTCACCCACTCCCCATGCCCATGTGCATGGAGAGTGGTTGAATATTCATGCTCTTTAACAGCGGGCACACGCAATTGCCCGGCAGTGGGGAGCAGTGAATGTTCATTTTCTTTAGCAGCGGGGACAGTGTAGGCTGCAGCAGGCGGCTGGACACAGGCCTGGACAAGCACTCTCTCCCTCCAATACGAACTGTCACATAGCTGTGCAATGGCGTCAGTATGCCGAGCCGGGCGGTACCTGTTCTTTTATAATCCCTGATGATGTCAGACGGCCAGCCAATCACAGTAATGACACTACCAAGCTGGCTACGACATTACAGTGACTCACAGGCAATCCCTGCAAGCTTATTGGCTGCTGACAGGTGCCAAACATGCGGGGCAGGGAATTCAAGTTTGAAATCGAGCACTGCCCAATGCTCGCCAAGTAACGAGCACATCCAAGCACCCAGATACTCAAGTGATATCCGAGTATCACCGATCACGTTCGCTCATCCCTAGGCACTTTGTAAAGATAAAATCATGATAAAAAATATGAAGGCAATGTTTACCAACTGTGACCCTCAGCAGCAAAAATATCATGAATTTAGGGAATCTCATAATTTTCTGAAACTGAAGATGCATACCATAACCAGCCCTGTTAGGAGTCATCAAGGGGAGGTGTGTGGGTATAATTTAGGAGATAATAAAAGGGAAATGCCAAATTTTGAACCTGCTCGGTTCCTGGAGTTGCAGTTAACTGCAGTTCTGTCCCTTTTCTTTCTGAAGTACAACCCTCCATAAATATGAAGCAGTGATGTCAGGTTTGGTAAGTCTTTTGTTCATCCTTTTATTTTTATGTAATTGCATATGCTGTATTGTTTTGTCCCCTTTGTAAAATCTTTGGTATATTTATCTTTCGGGATTAAGTATACATTTTAATAGTTCTGTTCCTTTTGTTCAGGAAACCACACTCCTGAAAGCCATATGCTACCTCTCATGTGTCCAATTGGCCTATAAACGATTGGTGGTGGCAGCGAGTAGTTAGTTTTGTTATTGTGGAGCTAGCAATGATTGTACCAGAGGTATATACACATATTCCATGAATTGGAATCAGAGGTCTATATGCATTACACTCACTGTTAGTTCTCCAATAACAAGCTGAGTCTGAAGGTCACTGATGCATTAAAGTGCCTGTATTTGCCTGTCTGAGTTTGGCACCAAACTATGTGCGCGTGCATTCTCCCACCATAATCCTTGTGGTGGGCCTGAGCTCAGGACTTATCGACCTGTGTCTGGTAGCTATGTCGTTGCAGAGATAAGACCGCCTGGACGACTGCTGTTTGCCCAAGGGATGACAAGTTTCTAACCGGTGTGTGATACTACATCTGACTTGCTGGAGGGTCCTCTGGGTGCGTCACGGATATGGGATCCTGGGGATTTCGTCTCTGCAGATAGTGCTTGACAGAGATGTCACACATCCTCCTTCTTCCAACTCTCACCTCGCTCTCTTAAGATGGCCACCGAATCAACATCTTCCTGTCAGACATTTCCTCCCAATTGCACTTCACAACAGCAGAACAGAGTCCATTTAACAAAACACAAGTCTCTGCCAACAGAATAGCCATTTGTATTTCTCCTCACAGAACTGGGGTAACTCCCTCTGAATATAAATCCTGTACAAACCAGTTTAAGGCAGAATCATCGAGCAGTTACGGGGAAACAGTAACCTCCTTTGGCCGGTGATTAGTACTGCAGGCAGCATATTGTCAAATGTGCGTTACTAATGAAATAGAACAGCAGCTGCAAATTACATGCAAACAGTTAATGGTAGGTGACGGTCAGCGGCATATTCCCTATCACCTCACAAGTACACAAAAAGGAGTATGGATATAATAGAGAGTCTATTACTTTCTAATGTATCAGCACTCCGTTCTGTGTGCTCACTTGGGCAGGAGCTTTGCGTTCCAGCCTCCCGCTCTGCACATTTCTTTGCCAACTTTTCAATGATTTGTGAGGATCTCAGGACCGTAACCATCCACCAATCTACAGGCATGAAAAGTACCTGCAAAATGTAAAAAGATCATAAAAGTTTAGTTACTTGACGATTTGTTGTCCACGAATTTTTCACTTTCTCAGATGTTAACCATTAGAATGTACTTGTGTAGCCTCTAACAGAAAAAGTTCAGAAAACTGCCATTAGCAGTAGACATTCCACCTATGCAGAAGGCGGGGACCCTGCAACCAATGAAGACCTCCGCCATCTATACAAATGATACTTCCCACAGCTACTAAGAACTGCTAAAAATGTTTTTTGCAAAGTGTCGTGAGATAGAACCCAAAAATACCCTGATCCCAACAATGAACATTATAAAAGAGGATGCTGACCCCAAATAATCTGTTGCAGTGATCAGTTGACCAGAGCAGATTTGGCTTTTCTGATCCATGGTGAAAGTCGAACAACAATGCCCAACTTTACTAATGCTCATGTGCCTCAACAGACATAAATCTCTACAGCCATTGTAATAATTGGTAGAAATCCTCCCCAGGACACTGGAAACTGTTATAGCACAAGGAGAGACAATCGATTCCATCATATAATATTGGGAAAAGCTAATGCATTAAATGATCAACGCTCTTGGAAATGGTATTGGAGATACTTTTGGCCATACATTAAATGCTATGGTATTTTAATGAATCCATTTTTCTTTTCCTATCATTTCATTAAAATAAAGAGGCACTGACTTAGGAAATTAACACAGTGAAAACCATGATAGCAGTACATCTCCTGCAACATGACAAGTCTACAGCTCTTCAAGAGGTTCTTGACTAGTGTTGAGCCACCCCCGTAGTGTTCGAGTTCGGTTCGTCGAACACCCGTGTGTTCGCCGAACTGTTCGTCGAACTGTTCGTCGAACACCTTCGAACACCGTTAAAACCAATGGCAGGCAAACGAAAACACATAGAAACACATAGAAAACACCTTCAAAGGTGTCCAAAAGCTGACAAACTGCTCAGAAGACACAACTAACACATGGAAAAGTGACAAGTACATATAGTCATGCGAAAAGAAAAGAGGTGGAGGAGTAAAAGGAGGGGGAGACACAGATATAGGCATGTCATGCCCTTCTAAAATCCAAAAAGTGAGAAGCCGACACATTCAGTCCGCTCCTGCCCGTGCCACCTCCGTGTCGCCGGGTTTGTGCCAGAGCCGCTGTGAACCCTGACGGCCAGCCCCCCTCTCCCAATACTGGTGCCTGTCCGCTGGTGGGTCGAGAGAGCCCCCCTGTGGTGGATGCAGCTCTAAGCTTTTTAATTTAAATTGTCCCTCTAATTTGAATGAATACACTTTAAATCCATTTACAAGGATCTATTGGAGGGCAAGTCTCATGCCAGCAGCCGCGTAATTCCAGCTCCAGTAGCGTCCACTAAAGCTGCTGCAGTTAAAAAGCTTTTATAAGGATCGAGCTCGGCTGTCCACCGCAAGGCATCCTAGTGCCAGTCCCAGCCCCTATGCCTTGGGGTGCCTCCTGATGCTCTTCACTGAGTATCCCGTGGTCCCGAAGCATTTCCTTTGAAAAAATTAAGTGTCCAAACTACAGGTGGTGTAGCTTGCTTAACAGCCGGGATAATCCGCTGACTAGCAGACACTGCTACTAGGCACAAAGTATTTCCTGGGCTAGATGCAGTTAAAAATTTGTAAGTAGATACTCTCGTTGGATGCTGAGAAAGCATTCCATAGAGTCTCCTGGCACGCCATATATGATTCTCTTAAAAAGCTTGGGGTAGGGGTCTAGGGGACCCTTTTATAGCCAAAATCACGGCCCTGTATCACAATACGTCACCTAGGCTGAAGATAAATGGAACTGTAGCACCGAGGGCTCGGTTGCTACAGACGTATTGCACCTCACCCAGAGGTGTGATATCTTACTCTCAGATAAGGATGGAGTGTGGATCAGGACCCGACACCTGCATGCATTACACCACATTGCCGTGGGGCAGGGCGACCAATATGCCCCTGAGATGGGCACGACAGTCCCTGTCCTTGGCTGGAGTGGGGGGAGGGAACACTGAGGAAGGAGAACCCTGCAGTGCAGGAGCAGGGAGGAAGCAGTTCCTGGGTGCATTGAGAAGGGAGTATAAAAGGTGGGCACCATCTTAGTTCAGTGCAGAGAAGTCTGAGCAGAAGTGGCAGGGAGCAGGGGCTCTGCATGAGCTCTGCTCCGGAGGCGGGCCTAGTAACAGAGGCCCAGGCCTGCAAGAGGGAGAAGGAAGGAAGAGGAGCGGAGAAGGCTCCAGGAACGAGGAATGAAGGGATCCCAGGGGTGCGGACGGGCGAGTCGCCACCGCACGCCCGAATCCACCTGCGTGGAGGGGTCAGGCCAAAGGGGGAGACCGGTCCCCGAACTAGTGGAGGCAGGAAACGACCGTCAGCTAGAAACCGGAGGCTCTGACATTTTATGTGGCGCAGCCCCTTGCTCCACCCGCTAGGAAGGCACCACATATGGTCAGGGAAACTGGCGCCAAGTTTACCAAGAGGAGGCCCGAGGCAGCCGGACAGAAGTGTTGGTAAGAAAGGCCAGACAAAGGACACACAAAGGGGGTCCTGTGAAGCGCTCCAAAGTTATCTGGGAGTTGTCTGAGCCCCTCACCTGGTGAGCACAGTACGACGTGGGCAGCCGTTACCTGCAGACGTGGTCTGGATAATAAGAACTGTGAGTAAAGGCCCTGAACTGCATCACTGACTCCGTGTCGTTACTGCTGCTGCCCTGCACCATCACCCTCATCCTCCGCATACACTGCCCTGAGGCTATACTCCTCCCGTGGGGAGTTATGCTACGCTCTGCTGCACCCACAACACCAGCCTTAGCGGTCTGCCCTGTAGCGGCGGTTCACTCTGACCGCAATCCACGGGTGGCGTAGTCGGACATTTAAACATCAAAACCACATAAATAGTTCCGCCACTGGTTTGACCGCCCTGAGCCACGGAACCGGATCGCCGCCACGAAGACTACAACCACCAGCATCCACCAAAAAGGGTCCGGCTCCGGGTGTCCCAAGGCCCAGGGGGTGCGTCAGAACATTTTCATCACCTTTCACAATCACCAATGGGACAAGGCAGGGATGTGCTCTGTCCCCTCTCTTATACATCCTAGTGACGGAGCACCTGCTCTCATCAATTCGCCATAACCCCAATATTAGGTGGATTGAGGTGGGAGGCACCGAGTACAAGTGCTCTCTATTTGCTGATGATGTCCTAGTATATATCACTCAATCACATATATCCATCCCTGCTGTTATGGCTGAAATAGATCACTTTGTTACATGGTAAAATTTTAAAATCAATGCAGCGAAGTCTGAGGCCCTCGATGTCTCCCTCCCTAAATCCATATAGGATTCCATCCAGTCCAACTTTCCCTTTGCCTGGCCCTCACAGGGTATCAAATACTTAGGAATTCCTATTCATAGAGACCTCTCCCATCTATGTTATCTTAATTTTGGGCCCTTTATTGAACAATTCCATACAGACCACGGTTGGCAAGTTAGAACTGTAAGATTCACTACGTGAACCACTGGTGTTTTGTGGAAAAGCACATGTACACCGCGTTCCAAATTATTATGCAAAAAGTGTTTAGGAGTGATAAGGGAAGAATTTGTTTGTTTGTCAGTTAAACTCATTGATGGTGATGTGTGTCAGGGCTCTTTATATCACTGTAAGCAATTGCAGACACCTGTGCTAATTAGTTTGGCAGGTGTGTCCAATGAAAGGCAAGACTACTTAAGAAGGCTCTCTCACATTATTAAGCAGCCTACATTTTCTGCCAAAATGGGAAAGAAAAAGGATGTGTCGGCTGCTGAGAAGCAACAAATTGTGGAGTGTTTAGGTCAAGGCATGACTACAATCAACATTGTGCGATGATCAGGATGAAGTGTCTTGGCAATCAAGAAGTATGTAGCTGATTCACAGTACACACGTGTGCGTGCTGATAAGGGCAAATTGAGGACTCTTTCCTACAGGCAATTACGTCAGGTTGAAAGAGCAGCGGCAAAAAAGCCTTGTCATAGCAGCAGACAAGTTTTTGAAGCTGCTTGTGCCTCCAACGTCCCCCGAACAACAAGATGCAGGGTCCTTCAGAGGTTTGCAGCTGTGCATACGCCATCCTGTCGACCTCCTCTATCCACTTCACACAAGCAGAAACGGCTCCAGTGGGCCAAACATTACATGAAGACTGATTTCAAAACTGTTTTGTTCACGGATGAGTGCCGTGCAGCGCTCGATGGTCCAGATGAATGGAGTGGAGGATGGCTGGTTGATGGACACCCCACGCAAACACGGCTACAGCGCCAACAAGGAGGAGGTGGAGTAATGTTTTGGGCTGGAATCATGGGGAGAGAGATTGTCGGCCCCTTTAGGATCCCTGAAGGCGCTAAAGATGAACTCCATAATGTATGTGGATTTTCTCAAACAGCACTTCCTGCCATGGTTCAAGAAGAAGAACCGTGTATTTCACAGCAAGATCATTTTTCTGCATGATAATGCACCATCTCATGCTGCACATAAAACATCTGCATCTCTGGCTGATATGGGCATAAAAGGGGACAAACTTATGGTGTGACCCCCATGCTCCCCTGACCTGTACCCCATTCAGAACCTTTGGAGCATCATTAAAAGGAGTGTCTATGATGGCGGGAGGCAGTTCACATCTAAGCAACAGCTCTGGGAGGGTATTCTGTCCTCATGCAAAACAATTGAAGCAGAAACCATCCAAAACCTGACAAATTCAATGGACGAGAGAGTTCAGAAGCTCCTTTCGAACAAGGGGTCCTATGTGAAAATGTAACATCACCTAGAATAAAGTTTTGAGTTGAAAACTGTTTGATTTCAGTTTCTAACAACCTGCTAATGCTTATAATTTCAAAAATGACCATTTTTTTGGTCTTTATTAAAATGAAAAGGTTGATCGAAAAGTTTGGGGGATCTAAGAGTGTGGCAACCCAGTAGTCATGATTACTTCGAATTCTGACAATATGAGGGTCATGCTGCAGGTAGTGCAGCAAGAAGGCACTTATGTGTCTTGCGCATCTCGGAGCCCCAAAATTATTTTCCGGGCTAGATGCAGCTAAAAATTATTTTTAATTTTAAATCTGGTGAAGCTTATTATAGATGGCCTAATAGGATCAGTGCTGCACACTGCTACAAAGCCCAAATTATTTTCCAGTCAAGATACAGATAAACATGATTAGTAATTTGAAAGCTTAAAACGGTTGGTAGGGTGATTTTAACCAATCATCAAGCTTTTACTCTCCCCAGGATGACACAGGGGTAGAAAAGTCGTTTCGGATCCATGATTTGTTCATCTTTATGAACGTGAGTCTGTCTACATTATCAGTGGAGAGCCGCGTGCGCTTATCTGTCAGCACACCACCAGCAGCGCTGAACACACGTTCAGACAGAACGCTGGCTGCGGGGCATGACAAGATCTCCAAGGCGTAAGTGGCTAGCTCCGGCCATTTATCCAGATTGGAAGCCCAAAAAGAGCAAGGGTCCAGTGACACAGTCGTGGCTTCAATGTTTACTTGGAGATACTCCTGTACCATCGTCTCTAGGCGTTGACTATGTGTCAGACTTCTTGTCTCCTGTGGCCTTGCAAAGGATGGGCTAAAAAAGTGGTGAAATGATTCTGCAAAATTGATGTTACCAGCAGATACTGTGGTTCTGTTACGGTTTGAGTGCTGAACACTTGACGGTCCCACGGTTGGCAAGTTGGAACTGTGAGATTCACTACGTGCACCACTGGTGTTTTGTGGAAAAGCACATGTAAGATTCTGCAACAGTCTCTGCTGATACTCCTGCATGCGTGCATCCCTTTCTATGGCAGGAATAATTTCTGCAAATTTACTTTTGTACCGGGGATCTAACAGTGTGGCAACCCAGTAGTCAGGATTATTTCTAATTCTCACAATTCGAGGGTCATGTTGCAGGTAGTGCAGCAAGAAGGTACTCATGTGTGTTGCGCATCCAGGAGCACCAAGTCCCTGTTGTGTTGGTGGCGAGGTAGCAATCATGCTTCCTTCCTCTGTCCTCTCCCCCCAACCTCGCACAACAGAAATGTGATCAAGGTCTCCCTCATCTGATGAGTCTTCCATCAGTTCGTCCTCCACTTCTTCCTGGGCTCCTGCACCTTCCTCACTAGTTTGGCTGCTACCATGCGCCCTGGTAAAATCATCTCCCCCACCCTCACATGCCTGCCGCCTTGGTGCTGCCGACCGTCTGGACCTTGCAGATGTTAGCCCTTCCGCATACAACTCCTCCTCCTCTACTTCCTCCACCTCCTCTTGTGCCACCACCTGACTCCGAATTCTGTTTAACATGTGCTCCAGCATGTAAATCACCGGAATAGTCATGCTGATAATGGCATCGTCAGCACTAAACATCTTCGTCGCCATTTCAAAACTGTGCAGAAGGGTGCATAGGTCCCTGATCTGAGACCACTCCTCCAGCGTGATTTGCCCCACCTCTGAATCTCGTTGGCCCAGGCTATACGTCAGAACGTATTGCACCAGGGCTTGTCGGTGCTGCCACAGTCGCTGCAACATGTGCAGAGTTGAATTCCACCGGGTAGGCACATCGCATTTTAGCCGGTGAAGTGGCAGGCCCAACGACTTCTGTAGAGATGTAAGTCGCTGAGCTGCGGGATGCGAACGGCGGAAGTGAGCACACAGCGACCGTGCCCTCTGCAGAAGGCCATCTAGTCTGGGATAGTGGGCTAAAAATTGCTGGACAACCAGGTTCAACACGTGAGCCATACAAGGCACGTGTGTGACATTGCCCCGGCAAAGGGCCGCACCCAGGTTTGCAGCATTGTCGCACACGGCCTTCCCTGGTTTCAGGTCCAGTGGAGACAACCATTCATGAAATTGGTTCTCCAGAGCTGACCACAACTCCTCAGCTGTGTGACTCACATTTCCCAGACATTTCAATGTAAAAACCGCCTGATGACGTTGAGCCCTACTGCCAGCATAGTAAGGAGGTGTGCAGGATCCCTTCTGCGCAGTTAGAAAGCTTGTGGCATGACCAGACAGCCTTTGGGTGCAGGTGGAAGACCGAGAGGAGGTTGAGGCAGAAGCAGTGGAGGAAAAATGACATAAAGAGGATTGACGCACAACTCGTGGGGACGGCAAGACTTGGACAGCAGCCCCTTGTCCTGCTGTCACCATAGTTACCCAGTGCCCAGTCAGCGACATGTAACGCCCCTGTCCATGCCTACTCGTCCAAGTGTCTGTGGTGAAATGCACCCTGTCACACACAGAGTTTCTCAAAGAAGCGGTGATGTTGTGTGCGACATGCTGGTGGAGCGCAGGCACACCTTTCTTTGAGAAGTAGTGCCGACTGGGCATCTGGTACTGGGGCACTGCGACGGACATAAGGTCTCGAAAATCCTCTGTGTCCACCAGGCGGAAAGGCAGCATTTCTGTAGCCAAGAGCTTGCAGATGGTGAAATTCAACCTCTTAGCTTTCTCATGGCTAGGAGGAAATGGTCTTTTACTTGTCCACATCTGAGGGACCGAGGGCTGGCTATTGTGCTTAGACGGGGTTGATAAGGGTGTCCCCGGCAAACTGCCGGTCTGTGAGGAAGATGCAGGCGGACATGTTAGGTTGCCTTGATCCAAAGGTGGTGCTATCGATGTCGGACAGCGCTCAAGACCAGCTGGTGTTACCACCTCCAAAGAAAATGATGACCTGCCAATCACGCTGGCTGTTGCGGGTAAAGAGGTGGCAGGTCTGCGCCCCAAAACAGGTGTGACTGCTGTCCCCCCAGTCACAGAGGATGAAGAGGCCGCGGATGCACAAGATATGGCAGACGGTGGTTGGCCCGGCCGGCTAGACCGCATTGTAGCACACTGAGCTTCCCACTGCAACTTATGCTTCATGTCCATGTGCCGGTTCATGCATGAAGTACTCAAACTATGTATTTTTTGGCCTCTACTTAGCTTTTGCTGACAAATGTTACAGATAACACGAGTTGGGTCATCTTTATCGATCTGAAAAAATGCCCAGGCTATGCAAGGCTTAGCACCCATGCGACCTGAAGAGCCACCACGACTTGTGGTGAGAGGCAGAGTTGTGTTTGAGGATGCAGTTGTTGACGTGCTTCCAGGAAGGCGCAACCTGACCTCGTCGTCACTAGCATCTTCCTCCACCTCCTCTGCTGACCTCATCTCTTGGCTGACTGTGGGTTGACAGTAAGTGGGATCTCCGACCTCATCATCATCACCCTGTGCGTTATCACACCCGTCGTCCTCAGAGCCAACCTGTTCCTGCCCTGACAAAAAACTAAAGTTGTCGCTCCAATCAGGTATTTGAGTCTTATCATTGTCTTCCTCATTGTCTCCACCAACAGGAGTTACAGTTTGGAATGAGGGTCTACATTATGGTCAGAACCTTCTGCGTCTGGTCCTGGATCTGACTCATAAAGATTCTGGGCATCAGTGCAGATCATTTCCTCGTCTGGATTCACAGAAGCGCTGGAGTCGACCTCTGATTCCCAGGCTATAGTATGAGTAAACAGCTCTGCAGACTCAACCATCTGTTCTACCTCATACTCAGACGGGCAGCTGGAGATTTGGGAGCTGTGAGGAAGCAAGTGCGATTTGGGTGACACCTTTGAGGACTGGAGTATTTGTGATGTTGAAGTTGATGTGGAGGAGAGCCCACTTAAAGGAGCGCTTGATATCCGTTGAAGCACCTGCTGTTTTTGTGCCTCATCTGAAATTTGTAGCGATTGGCGTGGCCGTAAGAAAGGGATCTTATCACATTGTCCGCTAAAAAAAGTAGACATTTTAGTTTGGCTGGAAGATGGTCTTTCTTCTGCACCTACCCCACGGACACAACCTTTTTTCCCGTTCCCAACACGCCTATTCCCCTTTCCACCAGCAGCAGGCCTTTTTCCACTCATTTTGGTGGTTAACTAATTCACAACTCTGGAGTTGTTTGCACAAAAAAACAATGGATGGTAACCGAGCAGAGCTGAGTGGCCAAACTGTGGTATTAGGCCAAAACTATTGGCTGGGTTAGATGCAGAAAAAAATTATTTTTAATTTGCAACCTGATGGAGGTCAGTATAGATGGACTAATAGACCAAGTCCCACACACCGCTAGAAGCCCAAATATTTTTTCAGAGCTAGATGCAGAAAAAAATTATTTTTAATTTGCAACCTGATGGAGGTCAGTATAGATGGACTAATAGACCAAGTCCCACACACCGCTAGAAGCCCAAATATTTTTTCAGAGCTAGATGCAGAAAAAAATTATTTTTAATTTGCAACCTGATGGAGGTCAGTATAGATGGACTAATAGACCAAGTCCCACACACCGCTAGAAGCCCAAATATTTTTTCAGAGCTAGATGCAGAAAAAAATTATATTCAATTTGCAACCTGATGGAGGTCAGTATAGATGGACTAATAGACCAAGTCCCACACACTGCTAGAAGCCCAAATATTTTTTCAGAGCTAGATGCAGAAAAAAATTATTTTTAATTTGCAACCTGATGGAGGTCAGTATAGATGGACTAATAGACCAAGTCCCACACACCGCTAGAAGCCCAAATATTTTTTCAGAGCTAGATGCAGAAATTTTTTTTATTCAATTTGCAACCTGATGGAGGTCAGTATAGATGGACTAATAGACCAAGTCCCACACACTGCTAGAAGCCCAAATATTTTTTCAGAGCTAGATGCAGAAAAAAATTATTTTTAATTTGCAACCTGATGGAGGTCAGTATAGATGGACTAATAGACCAAGTCCCACACACTGCTAGAAGCCCAAATATTTTTTCAGAGCTAGATGCAGAAAAAAATTATTTTTAATTTGCAACCTGATGGAGGGCAGTATAGATGGACTAATAGACCAAGTCCCACACACTGCTAGAAGCCCAAATATTTTTTCAGAGCTAGATGCAGAAAAAAATTATTTTTAATTTGCAACCTGATGGAGGTCAGTATAGATGGACTAATAGACCAAGTCCCACACACCGCTAGAAGCCCAAATATTTTTTCAGAGCTAGATGCAGAAAATTTTTTTATTCAATTTGCAACCTGATGGAGGTCAGTATAGATGGACTAATAGACCAAGTCCCACACACTGCTAGAAGCCCAAATATTTTTTCAGAGCTAGATGCAGAAAAAAATTATTTTTAATTTGCAACCTGATGGAGGTCAGTATAGATGGACTAATAGACCAAGTCCCACACACTGCTAGAAGCCCAAATATTTTTTCAGAGCTAGATGCAGAAAAAAATTATTTTTAATTTGCAACCTGATGGAGGTCAGTATAGATGGACTAATAGACCAAGTCCCACACACTGCTAGAAGCCCAAATATTTTTTCAGAGCTAGATGTAGAAAAAAATTATTTTTAATTTGCAACCTGATGGAGGTCAGTATAGATGGACTAATAGACCAAGTCCCACACACCGCTAGAAGCCCAAATATTTTTTCAGAGCTAGATGCAGAAAATTTTTTTATTCAATTTGCAACCTGATGGAGGTCAGTATAGATGGACTAATAGAATGATGCTATGCCCAAAAGATTTTACTTCACTAGGTGCAGTAAAAAAATTGGTATTCTATACACAGGTGGTATATCTTGCAACACAGATAGGCTACTCCACTGACTAACACACTCTGCAATAGGCCAAAAAAGATTAGCTTTGCTAGATTCAGCCAAATGCTGTGAAAAAAACTTGCACAGCACTGGCACAGACCTGCCTGGCAAAAACTGATAGGAACTGATGTAACCTAGTCCTGAAAAGGACTCCAATTACAATTAGTCTTTACTCCCACAATCTATCTATTTAAGAGCACAGACCTGCCTGATAAAAGTCGTAGGAAATGCTGTAACCTAGTCCTTAAAAGGACTGCAATCACAACTATTCCCTACTCCCAAGCTATCTGTATATTTGTGCGAAAATTGGCTTGAAATTAACAAGGTATAGCGCACACAGCAGCAGCGGTGCCGTCTAACACGCAGCTGCAGCAGTGAGAAAATGGTGGCGACGGGGAAAATGGCTTGGTCTTATAGGGCAAGGACATGTGACATACACTGCCAATCACACATGCCCTTGCTTGTGTGAAAAAAAGCACTTCGCTCCGTGTGTGCGCTGCTGATAGGCTGACAGATTGCACCTCCCCACTGCAAATGCGGGAAAGAGAAAAAAAAATGGAGATCTTCATTGTTCCTGCAGAGATCCATCCCCTGCCCCTCCCCCCGCCCCGCTGTACACTCAAACTGCGTATTAACATTAATTTTCATCATTACTGAGAAAAAATCCAGTTATGATTTTGGTGCACGAACAGTTATCGAACATAACCTCGAACAGCCGAATTTTTCTCAAATTGTTCGTGTTCGCCGACCGGCTCGAACACCGCCCAAAACAGCTCGAATTTGAGATTGGCGAACAGTTCGAGTAGAACAACGCTCATCTCTATTCTTGACTTTGCACAATTCCTATTTTATTAGATGGTCCATTAACAATAGGATGATCACAAAGTGTCCACCTGCGGACAGCTCCAGGGATCAGATATTATTCCAGGGAAATCTGACAGTAGGTATTCAATCTCTCTTGCCACTGCAGGGGAAATGAAGCATTACACAGTGCTCATTTATATCAAGGGTTTCTATATAATACAGTAAAAGACAAGACCTGCAGACATTTAATGCCCACCATGAATCTATTAATACCTGTCTCATTCAGCAACCACCCCCAATTCATTTGCACCCAGCTAAATACTGTTGAACCCTCCTTGACTATACAAATAGTACATTATTCTACCTGCATCAGAGATTCGTGGGGCCTTTCCAGGTCCACCAGGTGGAGATTTCCAATGACAGGCAGAGGGATAGGTCCAGTGGGCATCTTTGCTGTGCGCTTCTTAATTCCATTTATCCAATAGATGAAAAGTGCAATGAAAATTGAAAAGTATACCAACACATCGGCTCTAGACAAAAAGTAGGCAATAAAAGCCATAGCGAAGTACTGCTAAGAGTCCGTTCTGATTGTGTTGCTGTCCTTATATTTATACACATGGGCTTATTTTTTCCTACATGTGATAATATTTACAAGGGCACAAATAACCTATAATAAACTGATTGGCCCATTGCCAATTACCTTGGTCAGACAATCTTGACTTAGATTGCACAATCTTGTTATTACATACATAGCATTATGCATTTCATCCAAATAAATGTTGGCCAATGTGTATTATAATGTGATGGTGCGCAGTAGAATAAAGGAATATAATTTGCAATCTTTTATCTTATCTGTTCTGCAGTTGTACCAGTGCCATGGGGTAAAGTTCACATACTAATGTTTGGGGACACAAATGAATCTATTTGAAGTTATACAGTATAAGGATGAATTTTACATCCATTATGATCTTTTGCATTTTGTGTATTAAAGATTTTAATAAATTACCAATGTAATAAGATAAATAGAATTTCGTGGGGAAGAAGTTGAAAAGATTATCCATTTTTGGACATGTCTGACAATTATATCTATGGGAGCCTAGAAGTTACAACTAGAGATGAGTGAATGTTTCAATATTCGGTTCATATTACAATTGTCGAATTTGCAATATTCGCCGATTTATTCGTCGAACATTGGCCGAACATTGCCGAATGCCATTGAATTCAATGGGGGGCAAAAACAAAAGTATACTGTAAGATGGCTGCCAGACATGTCCTTGAGGGGAGATATATGTCGCTGAGGTTGGCAGCTTCAGTGATGTGAAACTGGGAAAGCATGCTCCAGCACACATAGTGCTGAGAGAGTTAATAGGGCGTATCAGGGCCGTTTTTTTCGTGCAGTCATAAGAGACGAGTGGGATTGGCTGCTCACATATCCCCACCCCAGGGCGTGTGTATAAAAATGAGACCGAGTATCTCATTCAGTGTCTGTGGCCGGAGGTGTGAAGACCTCCAGGGTGTTTGTGCAAAAAAGACACTTACCGTGAGCGGGCGAAGCCACCATATTCTACAGACTGTTTATTTTCTGTTTTGTTACACTGTGCCGGACAAGGTTTTCTTTTGTTTTCTTTTGGAAGTGCGGTTTATGCAGCATAATAAACCTGTCTTGGACATTTTAAAGAGACAGTGTCCTGTGCCTACCTCTAACGCGGCTGAAGTGAGTAGAAAACTCTACAATACACAACACCTTCAAACGGGCCCAATAGTTGCCAAAACACATCAGATTAGGGGCAGACACCAGGAAAGTGCCATCAATTGACCCAGAGTACAAGTACTACAATTATTATTTATTATTATAGCGACATTTGTTCTGTGGCGCTTTACACGTGAAAAGGGGTCACCGACTGGTACAAGAAGAGAGAGGACCCCACAAGGGCGCACAAACAATCTACAAGGGATGGGTGAGGATACAGTAGGTGAGGGTAGAGCTGGTCGTGCAGCGGTATGGTGGAGCGAGGGTTACTGCAGGTTGTAGGCTTGTCAGAAGAAGTGGGTCTTCAACTTCCTTTTCAAGGTTTCCACGGTAGGCGACAATCTGATGTGTTGGGGTACAGTGTTATCATAGTAGGGAAGATGCACGGGACGAATATGCTGAGAGCCTAAATGAAGGTAAGGTTCCAGGAGCTCAGAACTGAGCAGATTAACCCCTGAATTGCTAAAAGAGACCTGCACCAATTAATATGACGGCAAAAGGCTTCTAATGAGTGCAGAAGTGGGAGGAATCAGATGCTGCAGTCTTCTGGCTCCTCACTGACACAGTAAACCCTGTGTTGGGTGAAGAGAAGGGGGCATCAAAATGCGTTGCTCGCCTGTCAGAATAATGTACCAGAGGAATTCAAGTTGATGTAATAATGAAATAGACTTTATTTCTACGCGTTTCCTGGTGATCACACCACTTCCTCAGGACAGTCTATATACATACACATACAGGGTCTGTAATTTATAGAGAAAGAATGCACATGGAGACGCCACTTTTCAAGAAAAACACCACACCCAGCGGGCGGGGAATCAGACTAAATGCATGTATACACCATAACGCACACACAAAACAATCATAAAGCATAATGGAGTATATCACTTATAGACATTACTGATAAATTAAAAAATATAAATGCAGACTTTTTTTTTTAAATATATAAAAAAATATAATAAAAAAGTAGTTAAATGAATAAATACATTTTACAAGCTAGGAGAGTGCCTATGACGTTGACCCATTTGTTCTTTGTCAGGACCCTGCTGCTGCTGTTTTAACCATTGAGCCACAGGTGAACTTGATGTGATCTTTTTGCTTGGTGATAGTTTCAGTTACAATAATTTTTATTAACAATTTTAAGAACAATACAAGAGGAGTGGGAAGGGAAGGAGAAGGAAGGACTTGGGGATGGGTAGGAATAGTATGAAAGGGAAGGGAAATAGGCAGGAGGTTCCATTTAAAAGTATTCATGCAATTTATGAACATAAAGTACAACATTTTAATAATATGATACGTAGATTAAGAGTAAATTACAGACTAAATAGATGTCTATAATATTCCACAAGAGAGAAAAAAATATATAAATGAGTATAGTTGAGAATCAATTGGAATTTTCATTAGGCCAAAGGAACCATTTTTTGGAATATTTATCAAAGTTGTTGTTTAGAGTTGCAAATCTATATTCATTTATTTTATGTTGGGCCATTTTTCCTAAAATGTCAGAAAAAGTAGGAACATCTGCTTTTTTCCAGAAAGCCGCTATTGAGTTATTAACAACCAGGGTGAAATGGATAATAATTAGTGTTGAGCGAACATGCTCGACACTGCTCGGTACTCGCCCAAGCATCACGCTACTCGGGATGTTCGGCGAGCACCGAGCATTTCCGGCTTACTCGGGTGGGAGCTCGGGTCTCCGCCCTGCATGTTTGGCGCTCTTTACAGAGCCAATGAACATGCAGGGATTGCCAGCCAGTCACTGTAATGCCGCAGCCATGTTGTTTGTGGGTATTACAGTGATTGGCTGGCCGCACAGCGTCACCTCGAGTATTTAAAACCGGGCGCCGCCATATTGGACACAGTCGCTCCGGATCAGACAGTGTAGGGACAGCGCTGCTGATTTAGGGAGAGATATATCCTGCAAAATAGTTAATGTAGGGTCTGTAAAGGCTGCCAGATCTAACAAACAGTCCTTCTCAGGACTAATATCCATCCCAGGTATATCAGGCAGGCAGGCAGGCTGTATAGGAGACGCAGTGGTTATACCAGCAAACGCTGCATTACTGTCCTGTGTGCTGCTCCTGTTGCTGAAATTGCTGGACTTAGCTCCAGGTCCCGGGGGCCAGGAAAAATCCTTTTTTTTATCTAAATCCTCTGTTTTTTTTCCTCCTTCACAATGTACAAATACCCATCTTATTAACCTTTTGGTGTCCCCCCCCCCCCCCCAAAAAAAAAAAGTGTGCCTCTGATTTTTCAGACACAAATATATCTGTTGAAAATAGTCTGGTGTAGACCAGAGAAATAGAAGTGTGGTTTTGCAGTTCCACGGTACAAACCTCTGTATTATCCACTTTTGGGCCATTTGTATCTAAAAAAAACAGTTTGAGTGTGTCGCTCACTGTTCAGCCGCAAATATATATATATTTTAAAAAGCCTGGTATACACCAGTAAATTATTACTGTGGTTTTGATGTTCCACAGTAAAACATCTCTATTATCCTGTTTTTGGCATTTTTTGCTGTATAAAAATAATAATAGTGTCTCCCTGATTTTTCAGACACAAATATATCTGTTGAAAATAGTCTGGTGTAGGCCAGAGAGACAGAATTGTGCTTTTGCTGTTCCACGCTAAAAAATCTCTATTATCCTGCTTTTCACATTTTTTGCTGTAAAAAAAAAAATAAATAGTGTCTCCCTGATTTTTCAGACACAAATATATCTGTTGAAATTAGTCTGGTGTAGGCCAGAGAGACAGAAGTGTGCTTTTGCTGTTCCACCGTGAAAAATCTCTATTATCCTGCTTTTTGCATTTTTTGCTGTAAAAAAAAAAAATATAGTGTCTCCCTGATTTTTCAGACACAAATATATCTGTTGAAAATAGTCTAGTGTAGGCCCGAGAAATACAAGTGTGGTTTTGCAGTTCCACGGTACAAACCTCTGTATTATCCACTTTTGGGCCATTTGTATCTAAAAAAAACAGTTTGAGTGTGTCACTCACTGTTCAGCCGCAAATATATATATATATTTTAAAAAGCCTGGTATACACCAGTAAATTATAACTGTGGTTTTGCTGTTCCACGGTAAAAAATCTCTATTATTCAGGTTTTGGTAGTTTTTTCCATAAAGAAAAACAGTAGTGTCTCCTGACTGTTGTGACACAAAAATATATCTGTTGAAAATAGTCTTGTGTAGGCCCGACATCCCAGTGTGGTTTCGCAGTTCCACGGGTCAAATCGCTGTACTATCCAGTTTTGGGCCTTTGGTATCTAAAAAAAAAGCAGTTTGAGTGTGTCGCTCACTGTTCAGCCACAAATATCTCTATTTAAAAAAGTGTGGTATACCCCAGTAAACAATAACTGTGGTTTTCCTCTTCCACGGTTCTAATCTACTCTTTATTACCCTTTTTCCATTGATAGTGCAAGTGTAAGCTATTTTACTTCATTTACAATGGGCAAGGCACGTGGCAAGGGACGTGGAAGTGGACGTTCTGGTGATGGTTCGTGCAGAGGACGGGGCCGTGGCCAAGGTGAAAATGTGCCACAACCAACAGCCACATCTTCTCGCTCCCACTTCTTGACCGAATTACTAGGGAAGCACAGAACAACACCAGTATTGAGAACTGATCAGTGTGAACAGGTTATTAATTGGATAGCAGACAATACTTCCAGCTACCTGGGCACCACCACCTCCGGTCTGTCTTCCACACGGTCAACTCTTAGTAGCCTTGAGTCTCGACCGCATACTCCTCCTCACCCTGATGCTCCTTCCTCCCACCATGCCGAGTGTCGTCAGACAGCAAGTGATCCCACACTTGGACTCTCTGAAGAGCTGTTCTCTGGTCCATTTCCATATTTATAGGTCCCTCGCCTGATACGCTTGAAGTGGTGGAAGAGGAGATCCCATGTTGCGATGCCCAAATATTTGAACAGCCACGGCCACAGGAAGTCGACATTGGCAATCTGTCACAAGAGGTGGACGATGACGAGACACAATTGCCAGGAAGTGAGGAGGAGGATCGTGGTGCGCAAGTGGAAGAGGAGGAGGTGGTGGATGATCTAGTAACTGACCCAACGTGGAAGGAGGACATGCAGAGTGAGGCCAGCAGCACACAGGGGGAGGGAGGCAGAGTACCCCAACAGGCAGGAAGAAGCAGTGTGGTGGCCACAGACAGAAGGCAGGCAACCGTTCCCTGTAACACCAACACGAGGGACGTTGCCAGTACAAGCGGTAGGTCTTCCAGAGTCTGGAATTTTTTTAAAGACTCTGCTGATAACCCCAAAAAGGTCATATGTTCCACCTGGCGTGCCAGCATCAGCAGGGGTGACAAAACTACCAGCCTGACCACCACCAGCATGATCAGGCACATGGCAGCAAAGCACCCGACTTTGTGGGGCGAAACCCAGGGTCCACGACCAGTGTCAGCAGGTGTCACCACTGCTTCTTCCTCTGTTGTGCGTGCAATAGAACCCCCTGTTGTGTGTGCAAGGCAATCCCCTGTCCATACTGCATGTAAAGATGCCACCTCCTCTCAGTCTTCACTTGTTATGGCAGTTTCTCAAGAAACAGCATCAACGTCCACGTCCACGTCCCACCGCAGCGTTCAATTGTCCATATCCCAGAGCTTTGAACGAAAGCGGAAATTCGCAGCTAACGCCCCACAGGCCACAGTCCTAAATTCGCACATTTCACGACTGCTTGCATTGGAAATGCTGCCTTTTAGGCTGGTGGAGACGGAATCCTTCCGCAACCATATGGCGGTGGCCGTCCCTCGGTATTCGGTCCCCAGCCGACACTATTTTGCCCGGTGTGCCATCCCCGCACTACACAAGCACGTGTCCCAAAGCATCTGCCGTGCCCCCAACAACGCAGTTACTGGGAGAGTCCACCTGACAACGGACACGTGGACAAGTGCTTGTGGCCAGGGACGGTACATCTCTCTGACGGCACACTGGGTAAACATAGTGGAAGCCGGGACCCAGTCGGACCTTGGGACGGAACACATCCTCCCCACACCGAGGATTGCAGGCCCTATGTCAGTCAGAGTTGCCCCCACAGTGTACAGCTCCTGCGCATCCTCCTCCTCCTCCTCCTCCTCATGTTCAGCCTCCATCTCAGATATCACCACATCAGTTACAAGCTGGAAGCATTGCAGTACTGCCTCCACCAAGCGGCAACAGGCTGTGCTGAAACTCATAAGCTTAGGTGATAAACCTCACACTTGTGAGTTGTGGACAGCGGTGAAAGAGCAGGCAGATCTGTGGCTGAGACCGCTGAACCTACATCCCGGCATGGTCGTGTGTGACAATGGCCGTAACCTGGTGGCGGCTCTGAGGCGAGGTGAGATCACACACGTACCATGCCTGGCTCATGTGCTTAACCTCGTGGTTCAGCAGTTTCTTAAATCGTACCCCGAGTTGCCAGATCTGCTCGTGAAAGTTCGCCGCCTGTCAGCTCATTTTCACAAGTCGGCTACAGCTTCCGCCGCCCTTGCTGTGTTGCAGCAGCATTTGCAACTTCCGGCACACCGACTGGTGTGTGATGTCCCCACACGTTGTAACTCTACCCTCCACATGTTGCAAAGGATTTGTGAGCAGAAGAGAGCAGTTGTGGAGTACCAGCTGCAACAAGGCCGTCGATATTCAGGTCAGACTCCACACATAAGACCTCAGGAGTGGACCTGGATGTCTGACATATGTATCATCCTGACAAACTTTGAGGAGGCCACCAAGATGGTGAGTGGCGATGACGCCATCATTAGTGTCAGCATCCCACTTGTCTGTCTTTTGCAACGCTCTCTGCAGAGAATTAAAGAGGAGGCATTGCAGCCAGAGTATGATGAGATGGATCAAGAAGCCATAGCGGGCGATTACACACAGCCCAGCCTCATCTCATCCCAACTTGCATTGGGGGACAATGAGGGAGAGGAGGAGGAGGAGGAGGAAGAACAGGAGCTGCTATCATGCGTTGTAGACTGTAGTACCTGTACAAGTGTCATACCGTCGGTTCAGCGTGGGTGGCCTGAGGACAGGGGGGAGGAGGATGAGGAGGAGGAGGAGAGCATGGTCAGTCATCATCTTGGTGAGGACACGGAAATCTTGCCCATTACCAGTCGGGCACGCATGGCTGACTTTATGTTACGCTGCCTTAACTGTGACCCTCGCGTTGTCAAAATGTTGGGTGACAGTCATTACTGGTTGGTGACACTTGTAGACCCCCGCTACAAGGAGAACTTTCACTCTCTTATTCCTGAGGTGGAGAGGTCTACAAAAATGGGACAATACCAGAAGGCCCTTGCTGCAGAACTCTTAAAAAAATTCCCATATGAACATGCTAGCGTTAGAGGTCACAGTTCGTTGCCCAACCAAGGCGTACAGGCGAGAGAGATGCAACTCCAATCCAGCAGAGGCAGGGGAACACTGTCAACTTTCTGGGACAGTTTTCTGACACACGCCCAGCTTACAGGCCCTGAGGCGCGGGGTACTCTCACAAGGAGTGGAAAGTTTCAAAAGATGGTGAGGGAGTACCTTGCCGATAGTACCAGCGTCCTCCGTGATTCCTCTGTGCCTTTTAATTATTGGGTATCCAAGCTGGACACTTGGAATGAACTCGCTCTGTACGCCTTGGAGGTCTTGGCCTGCCCTGCCGCTAGCGTGTTATAGGAGCGTGTTTTTAGTGCCGCTGGGGGAATTATAACTGATAAGCGCACTCGCCTGTCAACTGACAATGCTGACAAGCTGACCCTTATCAAAATGAACAAGAGCTGGATTGGGCCAGACTTCTCATCACCACCAAATGACAGCAGAGTAACATAAAGTCAAATCCACTGTGTTATTTCGGGAGGTGTATTCACATGCACCGCTTCACACCCACACATGGGTATATGCTTCCTCGTTTCGGCTGTTTAATCTTCTTCTCCTTATCCTCAGCCTCCACCACCACTATACCACCAGGGTGCCAGCATTGCAAGTTCCTCCGTCCTAATTTTTGGCAGCTTTTGCTGGGAAAGCATAAGCAAATACCATGGGACACCCACTCCCCAATAATGGGACTTATGTTTGTAATATGCTGTACTGCATGGCTCTTGCAAGGGGCATTGCAAGTTGCTCCGTCCGAATTTTTGGCAGCTTTTGCTGGGAAAGCATAAGCAAATACTATGGGAGACCCACTCCCCAATAATGGGACTTATGTTTGTAATATGCTGTACTGCATGGCTCTTGTAAGGGTCATTGTAAGTTGCTCCATCCTAATTTTTGACAGCTTTTGCTTGCAAGGCATAAGCAAATACTATTGGAGACCCACTCCCCAATAATGGGACTTATGTTTGTAATATGCTGTACTGCATGGCTCTTGTAAGGGGCATTGCAAGTTGCTCCATCCTAATTTTTGGCAGCTTTTGCTTGCAAGGCATAAGCAAATACTATGGGAGACCCACTCCCCAATAATGGGATTTATGTTTGTAATATGCTGTACTGCAGAATCGTGCATTCCGCAGCAAGATCATTTTCATGCATGATAATGCCCCGTCTCATGCTGCACATAACACATCTGCATCTCTGGCTGCTGTGGGCATAAAAGGGGACAAACTTATGGTGTGGCCCCCATGCTCCCCTGACCTCAACCCAATTGAGAACCTCTGGAGCTTCATCAAAAGGAGTGTCTATGATGGCGGGAGGCAGTTCACATCTAAGCAACAGCTCTGGGAGGGTATTCTGTCCTCATGCAAAACAATTGAAGCAGAAACCATCCAAAACCTGACAAATTCAATGAATGAGAGAGTTCAGAAGCTCCTTTCGAACAAGGGGTCCTATGTGCAAATGTTACATCACCTAGAATAAAGTTTTGAGTTGAAAACTGTTTGATTTCAGTTTGTAATAACCTGCTAATGCTTATAATTTCAAAAATGACCATTTTTTTGTTCTTTATTAAAATGAAAAGGTTGAAAACTCTGCTGTGCATAATAATTTGGAACATGCATTTTCAGTGCAGTTTGAGTGTTTTATTTTTAAAAAAATATACTGTTATCATAGGCAGTTTGTACAAAAACCTTTCAATTGTACTCTAATAGTTATTTGACTGGAAAATTACAATGACTGCAATTCATATAGGTAATTTGGGAAAATCTGAGAAAATATTATTTGCATAATAATTTGGAACACAGTGGACATACATGCGCTTGCATTACAACAAAACAAAGCAGATGCTAACTTCTATCACCCTCATCATGCTCCTCACCTTGGCACTCTCAACTCCCCTGATGGAGAAGCCAGGGCCCACCGGAGGAGTCTGATAGTCCGGTGGGCTCGGCCAATGCTGCCCTAAAGCAGGCCAGGCTAAGAAAAGTGTGAGAAAGGTTACTGGTACAAATAGGGGTGGCTGGGGACCGAGTATGGACACCCGACCACCCCCTGGAGGCTGGGGAGCAAGCGGGGACACCCGGCCACCAGGCGGCTGGGGACTGAGTATGGATACCAGGCCGCCGACACAGCCATGGCGTGGTGGCCAGATTCCGCCTTCACATGCCTAAAATGCCCAATTTAAAGTGCAAGCAAGCAGTATGGTATTGCAGCCTGGGGGTGGGTGGGTGGCAGGCTGCATACTTGCGCTTGCATTGCAAGGAATGGGAGAGGTACAATTGAACACTGCCCTGGGACAAGGACTTGAATGGGGATAGTTGCAAGTCTGCAATGACAGGTGCAAGGTGGGAGGCATCTTCGCATGTACCATGAACAGGGGTTTGGCATGCACACACTACAGCGGAATAGGCTCTCCTTCCCACTAAATGCACTGGGGAGGGCACAGGTAATGTTTTGGTATACGCGCTTAATCTTATGTATAAGGCACACCAGGACAAATAGGGGCGGCTGGGGACTGAGTATGGATACCTCGCTGCCGAAGCAGCCATGAGGTAGTGGCCAGCTTCGGCCTCCTCTAAACTAAAAGGCCCCATTTCAAGTGCAAGCTAGCAGTATGGAATTGCAGTCTGGGGGTGGGTGGGTGGCAGGCTGCACACTTACACTTGCATTAAAAGAAAACATAGCAGATGCTAACTTCTGTCATCATCATCATGCTCCTCACCTTGGCACTTTCAACTCCACCGATGGAGAAGTCAGGGCCCACCGGAGGAGTCTGGTTCTCTGGTGGGCTTGTCCAATGCTGCCTAAAGCAGGCCGGGCTAAGAAAAGTGTGTGGGGGGGATGTTCCAAGGAGAAATGGGGGCGGCTGGGGACTGTTTATGGACACCCGACTGCCCCCAGCTGGCTGGGGACCATGTGGACACCCGGCCGCGGGGCGGCTGGGGACTGAGTATGGATTCCAGGCCGCCAACACAGCCATGACGTGGTGGCCAGATTCCGCCTCCACATACCTAAAAGGCCCAATTTCAAGTTCAAGCAAGCAAGCAGTATGGTATTGCAGCCTGGGGGTGGGTGGGTGGCAGGCTGCATACTTGCGCTTGTATTGCAAGGAATGGGGGAGGTACAATTGAACACTGCCCTGGGACTAGAACTTGCATGGGGATAGTTGCAAGTCTGCATCTTCTGATGCGGCAAGGATCACTTATGATGGGCACACTTTTAGACAGTGACCTGGGAGTCAGAGATGCTTCCAGGGGTCTTCCCCATGCTGTTCCCATGTCTTTTCAGCACTTTATGCATGTGTCACACAGCACATGGCCAGATAAGGTTGTAAAATGTTAAAATGACATTTCCCGGTGAATGCATTTGTCATAGTTGAAAGCAACACAAAAGTGCAAAAACGCATAAAAAATGCTACTTGTGAACATAGTCGAAGGTGTGGAGGAGTATTTTTGTTTTTGGTCATTTATTTTAACTTATACACAAGTCTTTTCCCTGGAAAGTGGCTTAATACCTCTGACCACTTTGTTGACAGCAGTGACCTGGGGGTCAGAAATGCTTCCTGGGGCGATCCCCATGCTGTCCCCATGTCATTTGAGCACTGTCACTATCGCTTTGGGCACTTGTTAGGCTTTTAAAAGACTGCCGGGGGTGCCACCGAAAAAATGCTCGAGTCTCCCATAGACTAACATTGGGCTCGTTGCTCGGGTCGAGCACCCGAGTATCACGGTGCGCTCGGCCCGAGATTCGAGCACCCGAGCATTTTAGTGCTCGCTCAACACTAATAATAATAGATCTAAGTGGGGGTGAAACATTTTCTAAACCTATAGATAAGAGGGCTAAATGGGGAGTATTTAAAATTTTATCATTTGGATTTTTTTTTATAAATTCAGAGGTTAGAGCCCATAGGGGTTGGATTTTAGGGCAGCTCCAGAAAATATGTATAAGGTTGCCACGAAGCCCACAATTTCTCCAGCAAAATGGGGAGGATTAATATAGGAAAATTTGGAAGGGGTAAAATACTATCTAGTAATTAATTTAAAGTAGGATTTGTGGAGATTCATGGAGATGTTGGAGTTGTAAGTGTATAACATTGCGTTTTCCCATGATTCCAGATGGAAACTCATTCCTAAGTCGGATTCCCATCTGGACGTTAGAGTTTTTGATTAAAATGGCGTCATTATTGAACCATTTGTATATAAACCCACAACTCCAAAAAATGTTATGGTTTATGTTGCATAGAAGTTTAGCTCATGCTTCGGAGATATGGGGATTGCTGCATAAGAAATTTTGAATTTTTTTTTTTATGATTATATACTAAAAGAAATCTTTAGTTGGGAGGTTAAATTTATTTTTAAGAAATGAAAAAGGGTAAATATTTTTTCCATCAAGAATGTCATTGAATTTATTTATTCCACATGCTGACCAGGAAGGAGGAATTTGGTTGCTATAAAGTGATACTGTAAAGGGAAGAGGAAGATTTTTGAGGGTATTGAATTTATTAGTACCTTTTTAATTATAGTTAATTATAGATTGAAAGTTGGTTAAGTAGGAAGTGGAAATTTTTAAGGGAAGGGATCTAAAGATGTATAAAATTTTGGGGAGAATAAAAAATTTTAGTGTAAGAGACCTACCTAACCAGGAGAGTTCTTTATCTTTAAAATTGTGGCGAATGTTACTAATAGTTTTAGACAAGGAATTTAAATTTGATGTGAGAAGGGAGTTAATGTTTCTGGTGATATTGATGCCAATGTATGTGAATTCTTTGTCTGCCCAACCTAAGGGGGAAAAATCTTTGATTTTATTAATTGTTTCGTTGAAGTGAAGTATTTTTGATTTTTCTTCATTTATTTTGAAATAGGATATAGAAGAAAAGGAATTAAGTAGTTTTTGAAATTCTTTTATGGAATTTATTGGGTCTGTAAGGGTAAGTAATAAATCATCTGATTTTGAAGTGACTGGAAGGGGTTTAGATACCTAAAATGTTTTGATTGTCTCTAATTTTTTGGGCTATAGGTTCCATTGCAAGTATGAATAGGAGGGGAGAAAGAGGGCATCCTTGTCTAGTACCATTGGAAATTGGGAAGGGGTTGGATAAATAATTATTAGAATATATTTTGGCGCTGGGATTGGAATATAGGGCCATGATGGAGGATAAAAAGGATTCATTGAACCCAAATTTTAATAATGCGGATTTTAGGAAGTCCCAATTTAATCTATTGAAAGCTTTTTCAGCATCTAGGGTTATTACAGTGGATTGTAGTTTTGATAAATTAATAGATTTGATGATATTGATAATTCTACTGGTGCCATCGGTAGATTGTTTTCCTTTAATAAAGCCAATTTGGTCATTACTTATTATTTTGGGGAAAATGTAATTTAATCTATTGGCCAATATTTTTTAATACATTTTAATATCTGTGTTGATTAGGGAAATGGGATTTGGTGATAGTTTCACAAGAATCTAAGAGATCAAAAAAAATAATAATGGATAAGAGAAGCTCTAAAACTCTTAGACTAGTTTAAAAGAAGGAATGTTCAATATTATGAGAAATTGCAGTAAGGTGATCCCTATAAAAAAATCACACAGCAATTGATGGGTCAAAACTAATGGAAAAAACAGGGGTTAGAAAAAAGGAAGCAAAGACAAACCACAATGAAGGGATGAAACCACATATTTTTTAATGTCTGGGCCCTTCGGAAGGTTATCAAGGGATTGTTGGGAAGAAGCTTCCCCAATATAGGATCATTGAGAAGTATACCACAATGTTTTTTCAGAACCAAACGAATTGTCTTGTTCTGGGCTGAAAAAGTGGTACTAAAATTAGTATTGGATGCTGATTTTTTAGTTTTTTTTATTATTAGAGATTAAGTCTGTCCGTTCTATTTTTTGGGTCAACATCATAGGTTCCAGCACTCCCCTAGCTTGGAAAATGTATTTATTCATTTAACTACTTTTTTATTATATTTTTTGTATATTTAAAAAAAAATGTCTGCATTTATATTTTTAAATGTATGAGTAATGTTTTTAAGTGATATACTCCATTATGCTTTATGATTGTTTTGTATGTATTTTACGGTGTTTACATGCATTTAGTCAAATTCCCCACCCACTGAGTGTGGCGTTTTTTTTGAAGGGACGCACCTCCATGTGCATTCTTTTGCTATAAATAACAGACCCTCTATGTGTATAGACTCAGGGTCGGAGTGGGGCACCGGGACACCGCAGAATTCTCCGGTGGGCCCTGGTCCTCAGCAGGCCCCCGAGCAGGATGCATGGGAGCCCCTGGATAACATGGCCGCCGGTGCTCCACACTGCAAGGGCTGGGAGGGTCAGGAGGGCTCTTGCAGTGCAGCTGATGAGGGCAATCTGGCCTGCTTCTAGGACCCCCAGGCTCCGGGGGGCCCATGGCCAGATTGCCCTCATCCTGTGCGGTGGGCAGGGAGCGATCCCTCCAGCTCCGCTGTCGACAGGAGGTAAATGGCAGTGGAGCTGAAGGGATCCGTCGTCACCTCTGCTTCCTGCCCGGCGCTTCCTCCCTAACACAGGCTTGTGCTGCTTGATGATGTCAGAATGCAGCACGGGCCTGTGTCAGGGAGAAAGATGCCGGGCAGGAAGCAGAGGACGGTGCTGTGGGGGAGCGCGCTGAGAGGTAACTTTTTTTGTTTTTTTTTGAGGGAGAGCAATGATGATTGAGGAGGTGGGGGAGATATGGCATGGTGGGGCAAGATATGGCATGGCAATGGGGGAGGTAGGGGGAGATATGCATGCATGGTGATGGAGGAGGTGGAGGGAGATATGGCATGGCAATGGAGGAGGTGGGGGAGATATTGCATGGCAATGGAGGAGGTGGGGGGAGATATCACATGGTGGGGGAAGATATGGCATTGCAATGGGGGAGATGGGAGGAGATATGACATGGTTGGGGATATATGGCATGGCAATGGGGGAGGTGGGGGGAGATATACATGGCATGCTGATGGAGGAGGTAGGGGGAGATATGACATGGCATTAGTGAAAGAGGAGGTGGAGGAGATATGGCAATGATGATGGAGCAGGTGGGGGAAATATGGCAATGGTGATGGAGTATGTGGGGGTAGATATGGCAATCATGACGGAGCAGGTGGGGGAGATATGGCAATGATGGAGGTGGTGGGAGGAGATATGGCAATGATGGAGAAGGTGGGGGAGATATGAAAATGTTGGAGAACGTGGGGCAGAGCAATGATTGAGATGGGAGGGAGCAATGATGGAGGAGGTGGGGGAGAGCAATGATGGGGATGGGAGAGCAATTATGGAGGTGGGGGAGAGAAATGATGGGGAATTATTTGAACGCTATATGCTGTTAATATCTGGTCTGGTCATGGTGTAGTGGTATTTCTCCCTTGTATGTGGTATTATTCGGTCACTATGTGGTGGTAATATATCGTCTGTTCATGGTGTGGTGGTATTTCTCCCTTGTATGTAGTATTATTCAGTCACTATGTGGTGGTGATTAGAGATGAGCGGTGTTCGACTAGAACTGTTCGCCAATCTCAAATTCGAGCTGTTTTGGGCGGTGTTCGAGTTGGTCGACGAACCCGAACGATTTGCAAAAAATTCGGCTGTTCGAGGTTATGTTCGATAACTGTTCGTGCACCAAAAGCGTGTCCTGCATGTCTGGCGCTATTTAGAGCACCAATCATGCAGGGATTGTCTGCCACTCACTGTAATGCCACAGCCATGGTGGTTGTGGCATTACAGTGATTGCCCAAATCGATGGGAACAGTGCCAACAGTGAAACATGAAAAGCCGGCAATTCAGCAGCGGCATACACCTGTACCCGACAATTTAGAACCGAAAGAATAGAGCTTCACACATAGATTAGATAGATATAAACATGTCAGCCACATATATACGAAGTACAGTGAAAGTGCTGCTTACTGTACTTGTCATTTAGCGTAAAGGATTTATCAAAAAAAATAATAGTGTTTTCATGCACCGTCTCTTTAAAAAAGCCGGCCGGCAATTCAGCAGCGGTACCCGACAATTTAGAATAGAAAGAATAGAGAATCACACATAGATTAGATAGATAGAAACATGTCAGTCACATATATATGAAGTACAGTGACAGTGCTGCTTACTGTACTTGTCATTTAGCGTAAAGGATTTATCAAAAAAAATAATAGTGTTTTCATGCACCGTCTCTTTAAAAAAGCCGGCCGGCAATTCAGCATCTGTACCCGACAATTTATAACAGACAGAATAGAGCTTCACACATAGATTAGATAGATAGAAACATGTCAGTCACATATATATGAAGTACAGTGATAGTGTTGGTTACTGTACTTGTCATTTAGTATTAAAATAAAGGATTTATTATTAAAAAAATTGGCGTGGGGTTCCCCTTAATTTTAGGCTCTAGCGGAGGTTAAGCAGACGGCTGGGGCAGATGTTTGAAGCCTGGGAAGGGGGTAATACCCACGGAGCTTCCCAGGCTACTAATATCAGCCCCCAGCTGAATACATAGCCTTTACTAGCTATTAAAATGGGGGACCCCCCAAAAAAAATGACGTGGGGTCCCCCCTAATTTAATAGCTAGCAAAGGCTAGGCAGACAGCTGGGGGCTGATATTAATAGCCCAGGAAGGGAGCCATGAATATTGGCCCCCTCCCAGGCTAGAAACACCAGCCGTCAGCCGCCCCAGAAATGGCGCATTCATAGGATGCGCCAATTCTGGCACTTAGCCTCGCTCTTCCACGCTGCCCTGGTGCGGTGGCAGGGGGTAATAGGGTTGGGGTTGATGTCAGCTTATAATGCCAGCTGACATCAAGCCCAGGTTAGTAATGGAGAGACGTCTATAAGACACCCCCATTACTAACCCCATAGTCAAAGTTAAAAAAAACGCAAACACCCAGAATAAAGTCCTTTAATTGAAATAAAGACACAATCCTTTATTGTTCTAAATTAAACCATACTTACCGTCACGCCCATTCCAGCTGAAGCCAACGATCTCCTGCAATAAAAGAAAAATAATAAAGCAACCTCATCCTTTCCTTTCCATGGTTCCCACGACAGCTTCAGCTCTGCTACATCGAGATGACAGGCTGGACCGCAGCAGAACGCTGCCATCCAGCCTCTCATCCCGCAGACACTGAGAAGCGCAGGCTTGCTTGCGCTGCTCAGCGTCTCTCTGTGACGACATCCAGATGAGCCGAGTTCATGTCCAATGAACTCGGCTCACCTCATGCACGTCACTGACAGCGTGGGAAAATTCTCACGCTGAAGCGGTGAGTGCAGGAGAATTCTCCCACGCTGTCAGTGACGTGCATAAGGTGAGCTCATGTCCAATGAACTCAGCTCACCTCCTGCACGTCACTGACAGCGTGGGAGAATTCTCCTGCACTCAGCGCTTCAGTGTGAGAATTCTCCCACGCTGAAGCGCTGAGTGCAGGAGAATTTTCCCACGCTGTCAGTGACGTGCATGAGGTGAGCCGA
This sequence comes from Phyllobates terribilis, assembly GCF_046119375.1. NCBI lineage: Eukaryota > Metazoa > Chordata > Amphibia > Anura > Dendrobatidae > Phyllobates > Phyllobates terribilis. The sequence continues at coordinate 342,165,023 of NW_027362769.1, read as the reverse complement.
GTTCATTGGACATTAACTCGGCTCATCTGGATGCCCTCACAGAGAGACACTGTGGAGCGCAAGCAAGCCTGCGCTTCTCAGTGTCTGCGGGATGACAGGCTGGATGGCAGCGTTCTGCTGCGGTCCAGCCTGTCATCTCAATGTAGCAGAGCTGAAGCTGTCATGGGAACCATGGAAAGGTAAGGATGATGTTGCTTTATTATTTTTCTTTTATTTCAGGAGATCGTTGGCTTCAGCTGGAATGGGCGTGATGGTAAGTATGGTTTAATTTAGAACAATAAAGAATTGTGTGTTTATTTCAATTAAAGGACTTTTTTCTGGGTGTTGTGTTTTTTTTAAATACTTTACTAGAAATTCATGGTGGTCATGTCTAATATTGGCGTGACCCCATGAATTTCGGGCTTAAGGCCAGCTGATAATGCCAAGCTGGCCCTAACCCCTTTATTACCCAGTGAGCCACCGCATCAGGGCCCTGGATGAGTTGGGTACAGCGCCAGAAGATGGCGCTTCTATGAACGCACCATTTTCCGGGGTGGCTGCGGACTGCAATTTGCAGCGGGGGTGGCCCAGAAAGCTTGGGCCTCCCTGCGCTGCGGATTCCAGCCCCCAGCTGCCTAGTTGTACCTGGCTGGACACAAAAACAGGGCGAAGCCCCACGTCAATTTTCTTTAAATTATTTCATGAAATAATTAAGAAAAAAAGGGCTTCCCTATATTGTTGTGTCCGGCCAGGTACAAATAGGCAGCTGGTGGTTGGGGGCAGCCCGTTCCTGCCTGCTGTACCTGGCTGGACACAAATATAGTGCGAAGCCCCACGTCAATTTTTTTAAAATTATTTCATGAATTTCCTGAAATAATTTAAAAAAATTGAAGTGGGGCTTCGCACTATATTTGTGTCCAGCCAGGTACAGCAGGCAGGAACGGGCTGCCCCCATCCACCAGCTGCCTATTTGTACCTGGCCGGACACAACAATATAGGGAAGCCCTTTTTTTCTTAATTATTTCATGAATTTCATGAAATAATTAAAAAAAATTGAAGTGGGGCTTCGCACTATATTTGTGTCCAGCCAGGTACAGCAGGCAGGAACGGGCAGCCCCCAACCACCAGCTGCCTATTTGTACCTGGCCGGACACAACAATATAGGGAAGGCCTTTTTTTCTTAATTATTTCATGAATTTCATGAAATAATTAAAAAAAAAGTACGTGGGGCTTCGCCCTATTTTTGTGTCCAGCCAGGTACAACTAGGCAGCTGGGGGCTGGAATCTGCAGCGCAGGGAGGCCCAAGCTTTCTGGGCCCCCCCCCCCGCTACAAATTGCAGTCCGCAGCCACCCCGGAAAATGGCGCGTTCATAGAAGCGCCATCTTCTGGCGCTGTACCCAACTCATCCAGGGCCCTGGTGCGGTGGCTCACTGGGTAATAAAGGGGTTAGGGCCAGCTTGGTATTATCAGCTGGCCCCAAGCCCAAAATTCATGGGGTCACGCCAGTATTAGACATGACCGCCATGAATTTCTAGTAAAGTATTTAAAAAAAACACAACACCCAGAATAAAGTCCTTTAATTGAAATAAAGACACAATTCTTTATTGTTCTAAATTAAACCATACTTACCATCACACCCATTCCAGCTGAAGCCAACGATCTCCTGCAATAAAAGAAAAATAATAAAGCAACCTCATCCTTACCTTTCCATGGTTCCCACGACAGCTTCAGCTCTGCTACATCGAGATGACTGGCTGGACCGCAGCAGAACGCTGCCATCCAGTCTGTCATCCCGCAGACACTGAGAAGCGCAGGCATGCTTGCGCTCCTCACTGTCTCGCTGTGACGGCATCCAGATGAGCCGAGGTCATGTCCAATGAACTCGGCTCACCTCATGCACGTCACTGACAGCGTGGGAAAATTCTCACGCTGAAGTGCTGAGTGCAGGAGAATTCTCCCACGCTGTCAGTGATGTGCATGAGGTGAGCTCATGTCCAATGAACTCAGCTCACCTCCTGCACGTCACTGACAGCGTGGGAAAATTCTCCTGCAATCAGCGCTTCAGCGTGAGAATTTTCCCACGCTGTCAGTGACGTGCATGAGGTGAGCCGAGTTCATTGGACATGAACTCGGCTCCTCTGGATGTCGTCACAGAGAGACGCTGAGCAGCGCAAGCAAGCCTGCGCTTCTCAGTGTCTGCGGGATGACAGGCTGGATGGCAGCGTTCTGCTGCGGTCCAGCCTGTCATCTCGATGTAGCAGAGCTGAAGCTGTCGTGGGAACCATGGAAAGGTAAGGATGAGGTTGCTTTATTATTTTTCTTTTATTGCAGGAGATCGTTGGCTTCAGCTGGAATGGGCGTGATGGTAAGTATGGTTTAATTTAGAACAATAAAGGATTGTGTCTTTATTTCAATTAAAGGACTTTATTCTGGGTGTTTGTGTTTTTTTTAACTTTGACTATGGGGTTAGTAATGGGGGTGTCTTATAGACGCCTCTCCATTACTAACCTGGGCTTGATGTCAGCTGGCATTATAAGCTGTCATCAACCCCAACCCTATTACCCCCTGCCACCGCACCAGGGCAGCGTGGAAAAGCGAGGCTAAGTGCCAGAATTGGCGCATCCTATGAATGCGCCATTTCTGGGGCAGCTGACAGCTGGTGTTTCTAGCCTGGGAGGGGGCCAATATTCATGGCTCCCTTCCTGGGCTATTAATATCAGCCCCCAGCTGTCTGCCTAGCCTTTGCTAGCTATTAAATTAGGGGGGACCCCACGTCATTTTTTTTGGGGGGTCCCCCATTTTAATAGCTAGTAAAGGCTATGTATTCAGCTGGGGGCTGATATTAGTAGCCTGGGAAGCTCCGTGGGTATTACCCCCTTCCCAGGCTTCAAACATCTGCCCCAGCCGTCTGCTTAACCTCCGCTAGAGCCTAAAATTAAGGGGAACCCCACGCCAATTTTTTTTAATAATAAATCCTTTATTTTAATACTAAATGACAAGTACAGTAACCAACACTATCACTGTACTTCATATATATGTGACTGACATGTTTCTATCTATCTAATCTATGTGTGATGCTCTATCTTTCTGTTCTAAATTGTCGGGTACCGCTGCTGAATTGCCGGCCGGCTTTTTTTAAAGAGACAGTGCATGAAAACACTATTATTTTTTTAAATAAATCCTTTACACTAAATGACAAGTACAGTAAGCAACACTATCACTGTACTTATTATATATGTGACTGACATGTTTCTATCTATCTAATCTATGTGTGAAGCTCTATTCTTTCTGTTCTAAATTGTCGGGTACAGATGCTGAATTGCCGGCCGGCTTTTTTAAAGAGACGGTGCATGAAAACACTAATATTTTTTTTAATAAATCCTTTACACTAAATGACAAGTGCAGTAACCAACACTGTCACTGTGCTTCTTATATGTGTGACTGACATGTTTCTATCTATCTAATCTATGTGTGATGCTCTATTCCTTCTTGTCTAAATTGTCGGGTACCGGTGTATGCCGCTGCTGAATTTGCCGGCCGGCTTTTTTAAAGAGAGTGTCTTCTGAGCAGTTTGTCAGCTTTTGGACACCTTTGTAGGTGTTTTCTATGTGTTTCTATGTGTTTTTGTTTGCCTGCCATTGGTTTTAACGGTGTTCGACGGTGTTCTAAGGTGTTCGACGAACAGTTCGACGAACAGTTCCTCGAACATCCCGGTGTTCGACGAACCGAACCGAACCCGAACACTACGGGGGTGGCTCAACACTAGTGGTGATATGTAATCCAGTCATGGTGTGGCAGTATTTCTCCCTTGTATGTGGTACTATTTGTGTTGGTACAGTGGATTGTGTTGTGTATGGCGGTCATTTGTTCTCTCTGATATTAATTAGGAGAAGATTCTTTATTTCCTTTAGTGACTAAATACTTGGAACAAGATGCACTTACAGGGGTTCTTTGATGAAAACAAGTAATCACCTCTCCACAGGATAAGTGATAAGTTATTGATTAGTGGGGGTCCGACTGCTGGGACCCGCACCGATTTGTAGAATGTGGAGCTTTTATCCCCATTGGACTTCAGCTCAAGTGCAACTTGACCACTGATCCATCCATTCCCTCAGTGGCTGTTCTTGTATTTTTTCTGGAAACCCCAAAGAGAATGAATGGAGCTGCGGTCAGACGTCCCACCTGCCACTGCATTTTAAAATGGGGATAAGTGTCCTGACAGGGATAAAACTTTCCCATTCTTCCGATCGGTGCGGTTTCCAATGTTCGGACCCAAACGATCAGTAAGTTATCACCTATCCTGTGGAGCCCTTGGATCGGTGATAACTTGTTTTAACCAAAGAACCTCTTTACTGCAAACTACCGTAATTGTACATACCAGTAATAGTGGCGCACAGTAGATGTGCAGGAGCCACCTGTGATTTACAGCAGACGCTCCACTATAACGGGGATAACGGCTATTAGGTATTTGCATATAGCTGTAGGGTGGGTCTTGAGCATGAATTACTCCTGTAGGCCCAAGACACCCCAGTCCGACACTGTATAGACTGTCCTGAGGAAGTGGTGTGATCACCAAGAAATGAGTAGAAATAAAGTCTATTTCATCATTACATCGACTTGGATTCCTCTGGTACATTATTCTGACAGGCGAGCAACGCATTTTGATGCCCCAGTCTCTTCACCCAACAAAGGATCATTGCTTCTGGGTTTGCAGCAGCCGCCAATGCTAAGTACAGTGGTTGAATTATCTTTCACGAATATTCCTTTTATCTCGGATAAGACCCTATGTGCGCTCTATATTCCTTCTAGTTACACAGTAAAACCGTGACACCTTGCAAGCTTCAACCCAATGTTCACAAGGTAGACAGCAGCAGTGGTCAGTCTCCTAGACATTAAGCTAACTCCTATGATGATAGAGGCCACCATCTCCTTAGCTTGCTGCTGGTACTTTTCTGTGAGAATGATTTTGTCTCCAACAGCCAGTAATATTTCCAGTGAATTATGGCACGCCATGTTATTAGCAGTGCACCCAGTACCAGAAGCAAAGCCATCCACAATTTCCTTCTCAGGAATTTTATTTGATAGACTTAGTGGCTGCCCAAACATTAGTTTTTCACAAAGGAGCTGAAGACACTGAGTGGCAGTAGGTTCAAGTTTCTCCAGCATGTTAGATATCAGAGGAATAACAGAGAAGACAGCACGGTGGCTCAGTGGTTAGCAGTGAAGCCTTGCAGCGCTGGGGTCCTGGGTTCAAATCCCACCAAGGACAACATCTGTCTGTATGTTCTCCTTGTGTCTGCGTGGGGTTCTCCAGTCTCTTCCTCAGTAAAAAAGCAGCAATAGAGTGTCTGGCAACCTTCACACAGATTTTTCTTAGCCAGGGCTACTTCTCGGCAGGATAGGGGTTAAAAATAAACTTTATTTAAAATATTACAATGATAAAAATAGAGAAAACAAAAGTGCTATCTGATTACCAGATACTATGCATAAAAAGTACATAGATAAGTGTACTAGATAGTGATTAACAGGAATTTTACTGTGAAAGAACAGGTTTGCCTCTAAACAAAGGTTATAGACAGGGCAAAACTGCACTATAAATGGTATAAACTTATATCCAATAGCATGAAAAAGTACCCTGATGTGTATAAATATTGGGATCTCATGCGAGGAAAGGGGTAGAGTGGAAAACAGACAAATAGGTATAGGTCCAATACATCAATGAGGATCCTTATACTTGTATGCCCCCTAAGTCATACCAAGATAAGCCAATAGTAGCCATGAAAACGCCCTATCAGTCAAAGAATGACACAACTAGTATGGGGTGTCAGATCCATAAACACGGCCATGTAGACATAAAAAAATAGACTTAGTACACACCAAAGACCAACCCGGTCATTTGTCATAGGCACACCATGTGTAACAGTGGATAATGGTCAATTCATACCATATACCATAAGTCCACAAAGTCACAGGTAGTGCAAATATACATGGCACACGCATTTCTCTGATGGGAGATAGTCTTGCAACTTATCTGTCCCTGCATTGATGGCAGTGTTCCAATATCATAGGCGGACTGCCGATATGTTTCCCTTTTACTTATGAGGAGAGTTCACGGCCCAGAGATCTCTGTCTCTCTTCTCCAAGACACATTCGAGGTTCATGTGGTCACTGTGGCTACTGTACCATTTATACATGTGTCATATGCTCTGCACCGGCGTGCAGAACACTTCCGGGTGTGATATATAGTGTTGAGTGAGCATGCTCGACACTGCTCGTTACTTGCCCGAGCAACTCACTACTTAGGATGTTCGGCGAGCACCGAGCATTTCCGGGTTACTCGGGCGGGAGCTTGGGTCTCCGCCCTGCATGTTTGGCGCTCTTTACGGAGCCAATGAACATGCAGGAATTGCCAGCCAGTTACTGTAATGCCGCAGCCATGTTGGTTGTGGGAATTACAGTGATTGGCTGGCCGCACAGCGTCACCTCGAGTATTTAAAACCGGGCGCCGCCACCTTGGACACAGTCACCCGGGATCAGACAGTGTAGGGTCAGTGCTGCTGAGTTAGGGAGAGATATATAGTGCGAAATAGGTAGTGTATGGTCTCTAAAGCCTGCCAAATCAAACAAATAGTCCTTCTCAGGACTAATATCCATCCCACATATCAGGCAGGCAGGCTGTATAGGAGACGCAGTGGTTATACCAACAAACACTGCATTACAGTCCTGTGTGCTCAAATTGCTAGACTAAGCCCCAGTTCTCAGGGGCCAGGAAAAATCCTTTTTTTTTCATCTAAATCCACTTTTTTTTTTTTCCCTCAGTCAGACTGTACAAATACCCGTCTTATTAACCTTTTGGTATCCCGCCCCCCCCCGCAAAAAAAAAAAAAATTGAGTGTGTCTGTGCGTGTTCAGACACAAATATATCTGTTTAAAAGAGTCTGGTGTAGGCCAGATAACTAGAACTGTGGTTTTGCAGTTCCACGGTTCAAATCTCTGTATTATCCACTTTCTTGCCTTTTTTGCATAAAAAATACATTTTGAGTGTCTCATTGACTGTTAGGACACAGATTTATCTGTTTAAAAGAGTCTGGTGTAGGCAAGATAACTAGAACTGTGGTTTTGCAGTTCCATGGTTTAAATCTCTGTATTATCCACTTTTTTGCATAAAAAATACATTTTGAGTGTCTTGCTGACTGTTCAGACACAAATATAGCTGTATAAAAGAGTCTGGTGTAGGCCAGATAACTAGAACTGTGGTTTTGCAGTTCCACAGTTCAAATCTCTGTTTTATCCACTTTTTTGCCTTTTTTGCATAAAAAAAACATTTTGAGTGTCTTGCTGACTGTTCAGACACAAATATATCTGTTTAAAAGAGTCTGGTGTAGGCCAGATAACTAGATCTGTGGTTTTCCTCTCCCACGGTTCAAATGTGGGTGTAATCCACCTTTTTGCATAAAAAAAAAAACATTTTAAGTGTTTCTCTGACTGTTCAGACACAAATATATCTGTATAAAAGAGTCTGGTGAAGGCCAGAGAAATAGAACTGTGGTTTTGCAGTTCCATGGTTCAAATCTGCTTTTTAGTACCCTTTTGCCATTGATAGTGTGAGTGTAAGCTATTTTACTTCATTTACAATGGGCAAGGCGCGTGGCAAGGGATGTGGAACTGGACGTTCTGGTGATGGTGCGTGCAGAGGTCGGGGCCGTGGCCAAGGTGAAAATGTGCCACAACCAACAGCCACATCTTCTCGCTTCCAGTTCTTGACCGAATTAATAGGAAAGCACACAACAGCACCACTATTGCGAACTGATCAGTGTGAACAGGTTATTAATTGGATAGCAGATAATACTTCCAGTCACCTGGGCACCACCACCTCCGGTCTGTCTTCCACCTGGTCAAGTGTTAGTAGCCATGAGTCTCGACCGCACACTCCTCCTCACCCTGATGCTCCTTCCTCCCACCATGCCAAGTGTCGTCAGACAGCAACTAATCCCACAGTTGGACACTCTGAAGAGCTGTTCACTGGTTCATTTCCATATTTGTGCCCCTCGCTTGCTTCGCTTGAAGAGGTGGAAGAGGAGATCCCACATAGCGATGGCCAAATATTTGAACAGCCATGGCCACAGGAAGGCGATGCTGGCAATTTGTCACAAGAGGTGGACGATGACGAGACACAATTGCCACGAAGTGAGGAGGAGGACCGTGGTGCGGAAGTGGAGGAGGTGGTGGATGATCTAGTAACTGACCCAATGTGGCAGGAGGACACGCAGAGCGAGGCCAGCAGCACACAGGGGGAGGGAGGCAGAGTACCCCAACAGGCAGGAGGAAGCAGTGTGGTGGCCGCAGACAGAAGGCGGGCAACTGTTCCCTGTAACACCAACACGAGGGACGTTGCCAGTACAACCTGTAGGTCAGGGGCGGACACAGACTGTAGTGGGCCCCTGTGCAAGAAATTTTGGGGGGCCCCCCCTGCCCTTCATAAGGCAACAAAGTTATGTAAACATAACCCCCCATGTGCATCTCTCACCCCCCCATGTGCAGCTCTCATCCCACCCATGTGCAGCTCTCACCCCCCGTGCATCTCTTATCCCCCCATGTGCATCTCTCATCCCCCCCATGTGCATCTCTCATCCCCCCCATGTGCATCTCTCATCCCCCTCCGTGCATCTCTCATCCCCCCCATGTGCATCTCTCATCCCCCCCATGTGCATCTCTCATCCCCCCCATGTGCATCTCTCATCCCCCCCCATGTGCATCTCTCATCCCCCCCCATGTGCATCTCTCATCCCCCCCCCATGTGCATCTCTCACCCCCCCCCATGTGCATCTCTCATCCCCCCCCATGTGCATCTCTGATTCCCCCCACTCCTAGTTAATTAATTGTATTTAAAAAAAATAAAACTTGTTATACTTACCCCCATGCAATCCCTGCAGAATCCTGGCGCTCGTCCACGTCGCTGCCACCAGGTTCTCCTGACGTTCGGCCATGTGACGGCGCCACATACATAGCCATCAGCTTTTGTTTTGGCCAAAAGATTTTTAAAGCCGCCACCACGATAAGGTAGACTCTTCTGGGCGGGCCCTACTCTAACCTATTAAAATTTTCTTAAAATATCCAATACTCTTTTTAGATATATTTTTATTTAGTTTTCTTTAAGGGAATGTGTCATATACATTTTTTTTTTAAATGACCAATAATACCACATACAGGGAATACCGCCACACCATGACCAGACCACATATTACCACAACATAGTGACCGAATAATACCACACAGAAGGGAGAAAAACTGCCACACCATGACCAGACCACATATTACCACTACATTACTAATATTACCACCACATTACTAATATTACCATAAGTGTCATTATACACGGGAGCTCTATACATGGTATGTATAACGTAAGTGTCCAGGTAATCTAGTGATCACCAGTGAAATTATACACAGGAGCTCTGTATATAGTGTCAGTGTACAGGTAATACAGTGACATTATACACAGGAGCTCTGTATATAGTGTACAGGTAATACAGTGATCATCAGTGACATTATACACAGGAGCTCTGTATATAGTGTCAGTGTACAGGTAATACAGGGATCACCAGTGACATTATACACAGGAGCTCTGTATATAGTGTCAGTGTACAGGTAATACAGTGATCACCAGTGAAATTATACACAGGAGCTCTGTATATAGTGTCAGTGTACAGGTAATACAGTGATCACCAGTGACATTATACACAGGAGCTCTGTATATAGTGTCAGTGTACAGGTAATACAGTGATCACCAGTGACATTATACACAGTGTACATGTAATAGACTGACTCACCGGTGACGTCTCTAGGTGAAGTCCTTCATCTTCGCTTTTCTCCTTCATCCAGCACAGACCGCCATCACTCGTCTCTGCATAAAATAACACAGTTATCTAGAGCACATTCCCCAACTTCTACATTACGCAGCTGAATACAGACGTGCATCCACCATCAATATATGGTTAGTTATTAGGCAACCTACCATTCCAAATATAAATTGTAATCCACCACTGTGCCCCCATTAACTGTAAATAGGCACTTAATATATAATTTAATTAGAACCTCTACTCTTTCCGCCAATTTGTTACCAGTCACACTCCTGCATCCGCAACGCCCCCTACTCTATACTTCCTGCTCCCCGCATTCAATATTTACATGCACCCCCTGCCCCAATTCATTATATCATGTCCGTGCTCTCCCCACCCCATCATCATTTATCATTTACTCTCCCCCACCCCACATTCGTTATGTGCCCCTCTCTCATCCCCCTCCCCCACATGTGCCCCTCTCTCATCCCCCTCCCCCACATGTGCCCCTCTCTCATCCCCCTCCCCCACATGTGCCCCTCTCTCATCCCCCTCCCCCACATGTGCCCCTCTCTCATCCCCCTCCCCCACATGTGCCCCTCTCTCATCCCCCTCCCCCACATGTGCCCCTCTCTCATCCCCCTCCCCCACATGTGCCCCTCTCTCATCCCCCTCCACCACATGTGCATCTCCCATCTCATCCCCCTCCACCACATGTGCATCTCCCATCTCCCCCCCCACACACATGTGCATCTCCCATCTCCCCCCCACCACACACATGTGCATCTCCCATCTCCCCCCCACACACACATGTGCATCTCCCATCTCCCCCCCCACACACACACATGTGCATCTCCCATCTCCCCCCCCACACACACACATGTGCATCTCCCATCTCCCCCCCCCACACACACACACATGTGCATCTCCCATCTCCCCCCCCCCACACACACACACACATGTGCATCTCCCATCTCCCCCCCCACACACACATACACACACACATGTGCTTCTCCCATCTCTCCACTCCTAGTTAATTGTATTTTAAAAAAAATAAAACTTGTTATACTTACCCCCATGCGATCCCTGCAGAATCCTGGCGCTCGTCCAAATCGCTGACAGCAGGTTCTCCTGACTTCCGGCCATGTGACGGCACCGTCACATGACCGGAAGTCAGGGGAATCATCAAGGCGCTGCTGCAACAGCGCAGCTCAGCGCTGAAATGTCCCGGACCCGGCGCATAGCATGGGGCCCCGGAGAGAGACGCACAAGAGGGGGGCCCCCGAGGGGGCCCCTACCGGCCGGGCCCCATACTGGAGTCAGGGCAGTCATGCCCTGATGGCGGCCCTGCTGGAGGCTGGAGGGGCCCCCTCTCCCTCGGGGCCCCCGTTCAATGAACCGGCTGCACGGGCGGTAGTTCCGCCCCTGCTGTAGGTCTTCCAGAGTCTGGAATTTTTTTAAAGACTCTGCTGATAACCCCAAAAAGGCCATTTGTACCACCTGCCAGGCCAGCATCAGCAGGGGTAACAAAACTACTAGCCTGACCACCACCAGCATGATCAGGCACTTGTCAGCAAAGCACCCGACTTTGTGGGGCGAACCTCAGGGTCCACGACCAGTGTCAGCGGGTGTCACCACTGCTTCTTCCTCTGTTGTGTGTGTAAGAAAACCCCCTGTTGTGCGTGCAAGGCAATCCCCTGTCCATACTGCATGCAAAGATGCCCCCTCTCTTAGTCTTCACTTGTTATGGCAGTTTCTCAAGAAACAGCATCAACATCCACGTCCCACCGTAGCATTCAATTGTCCATATCCCAGAGCTTTGAACGAAAGCGCAAATTCGCAGCCAATGGCCCACAGGCCACAGTCCTAAATTCACACATTTCACGACTGCTTGCGTTGGAAATGCTGCCTTTTAGGCTGATGGAGACGGAATCCTTCCGCAACCTTATGGCGGTGGCCATCCCTCGGTACTCGGTCCCCAGCAGACACTATTTTCCCCGGTGTGACATCCCCGCACTACACAAGCACGTGTCCCAAAACATCTGCCGTGCCCTCAACAACGCAGTTACTGGGAGAGTCCACCTGACAGCGGACACGTGGACAAGTGCTTGTAGCCAGGGACGGTACATCTCCCTGACGGCACACTGGGTAAACATAGTGGAAGCTGGGACCCAGTCGGACCTTGGGACGGAACACATCCTCCCCACACTAAGGATTGCGGGCCCTATGTCAGTCAGAATTGCCCCCACAGTGTACAGATCCTGCGCATCATCCTCCTCCTCATGTTCAGCCTGCATCTCAGATATCACCACATCAGTTACAAGCTGGAAGCACTGCAGTACTGCCTCAGCCAAGCGGCAACAGGCTATGCTGAAACTCATAAGCTTAGGTGATAAACCTCACACTGCTTGTGAGTTGTGGACAGCTGTGAAAGAGCAGGCAGATCTGTGGTTGAGACCGCTTAACCTACATCCAGGCATGATCGTGTGTGGCAATGATGATGGAGTAGGTGGGGGGAAATATGGCAATGATGACGGAGCAGGTGGGGGAGATATGGCAATGATGACGGAGCAGGCGTGGGGGGAGATATGGCAATGATGACGGAGCAGGCGGGGGGGAGATATGGCAATGATGGAGGTGGTGGGGGGAGATATGGCAATGATGGAGAAGGTGGGGGAGATATGACAATGTTGGAGAAGGAGGGGCAGAGCAATGATTGAGATGGGAGGGAGCAATGATGGAGGAGGTGGGGGGAGAGCAATGAAGGGGATGGGAGAGCAATTATGGAGGTTGGGGAGAGAAATGATGGGGAATTATTTGGACGCTATATGCTGTTAATATCTGGTCTGGTCATGGCGTGGTGGTATTTCTCCCTTGTATGTAGTATTATTCGGTCACTATGGGGTGATAATATTTGGTCTGGTCAAGGTGTGGTGGTATTTCTCCCTTGTATGTAGTATTATTCGGTCACTATGTGGTGATAATATGTCCAGTCATGATGTGGCAGTATTTCTCCCTTGTATGTGGTACTATTTGTGTTGGTACAGTGGATTGTTTTGTGTATGGCGGTCATTTGTTCTCTCTGATCTTAATTAGGAGAAGATTCTTTATTTCCTTTAGTGATTAAATACTTGGAACAAGATGCACTTACAGGGGTTCTCCGATGAAAACAAGTAATCATCTCTCCACAGGATAAGTGATAAGTTATTGATTAGTGGAGGTCTGACTGCTGGGACCCGCACCGGTTGGTAGAATGTGGAGCTTTTATCCCCATTGGACTGGAGTTTATGTGCGACTTGACCACTGATCCATGCATTCCCTCAGTGGCTGTTCTTAATTTTTTTCTGGAAAACCCAAAGAGAATGAATGGAGCTGCGGTCAGGCGTCCCACCTACCACTGCATTTTAAAATGGGGATAAGTGTCCTGACAGGGATAAAACTTCCCCATTCTTCTGATCCAAACGATCAGTAAGTTATCACCTATCCTGTGGAGCCCTTGGATCGGTGATAACTTGTTTTAACCAAAGAACCTCTTTACTGCAAACTACCGTAATTGTACATACCAGTAATAGTGGCGCACAGTAGATGTGCAGGAGCCGCCTGTGATTTACAGCAGAAGCTCCACTATAACGGGGATATCGGCTATTAGGTATTTGCATATAGCTGTAAAGTGGACCCAGAGGATGAATTCCTCCTGTAGGCCCAAGACACCCCAGTCCGACACTGTATAGACTGTCCTGAGGAAGTGGTGTGATCACCAAGAAACGCGTAGAAATAAAGTCTATTTCATCATTACATCGACTTGGATTCCTCTGGTACATTATTCTGACAGGCGAGCAACGCATTTTGATGCCCCAGTCTCTTCACCCAACAAAGGATCATTACTTCGGGGTTTGCAGCAGCCGCCAATGCTAAGTACAGTGGTTGTTTCTTACACAACCTTAATATGTGAGTAAATTTGAATTATTTTCCACGAATATTCCTTTTATCTCGGATAAGACCCTATGTGCGCTCTATATTCCTTCTAGTTACACAGTAAACCCTTGACACCTTGCAAACTTCAACACAATGTTCACAAGGTAGACAGCAGCAGTGGTCAGTCTCCTAGACAATAAGCTAACTCCTATGATGATAGAGGCCACCATCTCCTTAGCTTGCTGCTGGTACTTTTCTGTGAGAATGATTTTGTCTCCAACCAGCCAGGAATATTTCCAGCGAATTATGGCACGCCATGTTATTAGCAGTGCACCCAGTACCAGAAGCAAAGCCATCCACAATTTCCTTCTCAGGAATTTTATTTCATAGACTGAGTGCCGGCCCAAACATTAGTTTTTCACAAAGCAGCTGAAGAAACTGAGTGGCAGTAGGTGCAAGTTTCTCCAGCATGTTAGATATCAGAGGAATAATAGAGAAGACAGCACAGTGGTTAGCAGTGAAGCCTTGCAGTGCTGGGGTCCTGGGTTCAAATCCCACCAAGGAAAACATCTGTCTGTATGTTCTCCTTGTGTTTGTGTGGGGTTCTCCAGTCTCCTCCTCAGTAAAAAAAAAAGCAGCCATAGATGTCTGGGAACCTTCAATCAGATTTTTCTTAGCCAGGGCTACTTCTCGGCAGGATAGGGGTTAAAAATAAACTTTATTTAAAATATTACAATGATAAAAATAGAGAAAACAAAAGTGCTATCTGATTACCAGATACTATGCATAAAAAGTACATAGATAAGTGTACTAGGTAGTGATTAACAGGAATTTTACTGTGAAAGAACAGGTTTGTCTCTAAACAAAGGTTATAGACAGGGCAAAACTGCACTATAAATGGTATAAACTTATATCCAATAGCATGAAAAAGTACCCCGATGTGTATAAATATTGGGATCTCATGCAAGGAAAGGGGTAGAGGGGAAAACAGACAAATAGGGGGGATACAAGTATAAGGATCCTCATTGATGTATTGGACCTATACCTAAGTCATACCAAGATAAGCCAATAGTAGCCATGAAAACGCCCTATCAGTCAAAGAATGACACAGCTAGTATGGGGTGTCAGATCCATAAACACGGCCATGTAGACATAAAAAAATAGACTTAGTACACACCAAAGACCAACCCGGTCATTTGTCATAGGCACACCATGTGTAACAGTGGATAATGGTCAATTCATACCATACACCATAAGCCCACACAGCCACAGGTAGTGCAAATATACATGGCACACGTATTTCTCTGATGGGAGATAGTCTTGCAACTTATCTGTCCCTGCATTGATGGCAGTGTTCCAATATCATAGGCGGACTGCCGACATGTTTCCCTTTTACTTATGAGGAGAGTTCACGGTCCAGAGATCTCTGTCTCTCTTCTCCAAGACACATTCGAGGTTCATGTGGTCACTGTGGCTACTGTACCATTTATACATGTGCTATATGCTCTGCACCGGCGTGCAGAACACTTCCGGGTGTGATATATAGTGTTGAGCGAGCATGCTCGACACTGCTCGTTACTCGCCCGAGCAACTCACTACTCGGGATGTTCGGCGAGCACCGAGCATTTCCGGGTTACTCTGGCGAGAGCTCGGGTCTCCGCCCTGCATGTTTGGCGCTCTTTACAGAGCCAATGAACATGCAGGGATTGCCAGCCAGTCACTGTAATGCCGCAGCCATGTTGGTTGTGGGCATTACAGTGAGTGGCTGGCCGCACAGCGTCACCTCAAGTATTTAAAACCGGGCGCCGCCACCTTGGACACAGTCGCCCGGGATCAGACAGTGTAGGGTCAGTGCTGCTGAGTTAGGGAGAGATATATAGTGCGAAATAGGTAGTATAGGGTCTCTAAAGCCTGCCAAATCAAACAAATAGTCCTTCTCAGGACTAATATCCATCCCAGATATCAGGCAGGCAGGCAGGCTGTATAGGAGACGCAGTGGTTATACCAACAAACACTGCATTACAGTCCTGTGTGCTACCGCTGCTCAAATTGTTAGACTCAGCCCCAGGTCTCAGGGGCCAGGAAAAATCCTTTTTTTTCTCATCTAAATCCTCTTTTTTTTTTTTTTTTTCCCTCAGTCAGACTGTACAAATACCTGTCTAATTAACCTTTTGGTATCCCCCCCCCCCCAAAAAAAAAAAAAAAAATTGAGTGTGTCTGTGCGTGTTCAGAGACAAATATATCTGTTTAAAAGAGTAGGCCAGATAACTAGAACTGTTGTTTTCCTCTCCCATGGTTCAAATCTGGGTGTAATCCACCTTTTTGTATAAAAAAAAACATTTTGAGTGTCTCGCTAACTGTTCAGACGCAAATATATCTGTTTAAAAGAGTCTGGAGTAAGCAAGATAGCTAGAACTGTGGTTTTGCAGTTCCACGGTTCAAATCTCTGTAATATCCACTTTTTTGCATAAAAAAATACATTTTGAGTGTCTCGCTGACTGTTCAGACACAAATAAATCTGTTTAAAAGAGTCTGAGATACAAACAACACTGTATGTAGCAGCACAAGCCACTGACCATGCTTAGACCCGCAATTCACCAGGCCTATCAATAATCGTGTGCTTACTATATGGACCAATTGAGAATGGCAGACCATTCGGTAAAACACATGAGGAAAGAGAACCACTGAATGATAGGTCCAATCAAACAAAGGGATTTAAATAAATAGACTTTATTGGTGTAATGGTTAAAGTGGCACTACATGCACAAGAAAAGCCGCACAGCAATGACCAAACATAATGTATAAAGAATCATTAGTATACTTTAATTCTGTGCTGGACTAAAGAACATACTGGTAGGCAGAAGGGCAGGTACATAGAAAATTATGATCAGAATTATTGATCATGAACAATTGCACCAAAACCAATATAGGGACACCCACTCCCCAATAATGGGTAGAAGGTTTTTAGCATGCTGTAATCCATGTCTGTTTCAAGGGGCATTGCAGTTCCTCATAATTTTTGGAAAGCCTTCCATTCACTGCTTAGGCCAACAGTGTACAGGAGACCCAGTTGCTATAAATGGAAAAAACGGTTTAGTTATGGCCCTCTGACCTCCATGTCACTTCCAAGGGGCATTGGAGTGCCTCAATTTTTGGTAGGCATTGCACTCACTGTATGCCCTATAACTGTGTAGCCGAACCGCTCCTTTTGGTACAGAAACATATCCTACAAGACATGTGTGGTTGACTGGCCTGATATTGATGTGAATGGTCCCTGTTCCTCCTGCTCTTTCTCCTTTGCCACCACCTCATCCATCATTCATCACCTGAACTTTTGTTTTAATGGGAGTCATAGAATTGGGATAGTAGCATGAAAACATCCAGCAATCCTCGGAGGAGGTAGAATATGCGCCACAACGCTGACCACCTCAGGCCTAGCCGCTACTACATGCATGCGCTTGCATTCCAAGGAACAGAAAGCTAAGGAGATGGATGGCCTCATGATCATGAATAATTTACTCGTTGTGTAGGAGGCTGACCACTGCTGCTGTCTACCTTCTGAACTTTGTGTTGAAGCCTGATTGACCCAGGACCCGCAATCCTCTATGTCTGGAGGACGTGTTGCATCCCAGCAAAAATGCTCGGGTCTCCCATAGATTAACATTGGGCTCGTTGCTCAGGTCGAGCACCCGAGTATCACTGTGAGCTCGGCCCGAGCTTCGAGCACCCGAGCATTTTAGTGCTCGCTCAACACTAGTCTATCTATATAATTGTCTTATCCCGTCTGTCTGTCTTTCTGTCTGTCTGTCTGTCTGTCCTGGAAATCCCGGGTCGCTGATTGGTCCGGCCGCGACCAATCATCGACGCGGCATTTCAGAAAAACATGGCGGCCATTAGCGGCTCATGTATTGCACGGAGGTCAGCGGCGATGCAGCCGGTAGATGCAGCCGGCTGCTCGCAGCATAAGTCCCCCGACCGCAGGCGCCGCTGACCTACATGCGGCTATCGTCGGAAGATCAGCGGCTACGGCCGCATATCTCCCGAGGACAAGTGTGACGCCCCTCCCCTCCTCTCTCTCCCCTCCCGTCCCTCCCCCCACTCGATCAGCACCACGGCACCCGGCGTCATACTTACCCCTCCCCTCCTCTCCCCTCCCCTCTCCTCCGGTCCCTCCCCCGCTCGATCAGGACCCCGGCACCCGGCGTCATACTTACCCCTCCTCTCCCCTCCCCTCCCCTCCCATCCCTCCCCCCGCTCTATCAGGACCCTGGCACCTGGCGTCATACTTACCCCTCCCCGTGCCTGCGCAGCAGCTCCTGTGTCTTGCGCTGCAGCTCTGTGACATCTCAGGTCAGAGGGTGCGGTGACGTCTTTACACCGCGCTCTCTCCTGACCGATCACAGTGCACAGCGTGAAGATGCCGGCTACGCTGGAGTCCGGAGCAGCAGCTGAGAAGTGAGGTGAGTATTGGATTTTTTTTTTTTTTATGGGGCCATAGGGGACCTGCATGGGGCACTATGGGGGGATGGGACATCCTGCATGGGGTATTATATAGGGGGATGTGACAGCCTGCATGGGGCATTATATGGGGGGAGAGGTGATATCCTGCATGGGCCATTATATGGGGGGAGAGGTGACATCCTACATGGGGCATTATATGGGGGAGAGGTGACATCCTACATGGGGCATTATATGGGGGAGAGGTGACATCCTGCATGGGGTATTATATAGGCGGGGATGTGACATCCTGCATGGGCACTATAGTGGGATGTGACTTCCTGCATGGGGCATTATATAGGAGGATGTGACATCCTGCATGGGGTATTATATACGGGGGATGTGACATCCTGCATGGGGCATTATAAGGGAGTGGGGGGGGGATGTGACATCCTGCATGGGGCATTATAAAGGAGGGTCGGGAGACATATGCTAGAATACCCGATGCTTTAGAATCGGGCAACCATCTAGTGATATATAATCAGCTGCGTGGTACATATTTGGCCGGGTGTATGACGATATCCAGCCCTTGCTCTTCAAATGGAACATATGGCCATTGTTCATGCGCGGGTTCCGGAATGTGCATAGCACTATTCCTCCCAGCGCTGGCCGGAGGCTTCAGTATCCATCCTCTACTGCGCTGCTCAGGATACAGGTCCTAAACATGATTACTAGTGATGAGCGAACCTGCTCTTCACTACTCGGTACTCACCCAAGCATCACTGTGCTCGGCACTCGGCGAGTATTTCTGGGTTGCTCGGGCAGAAGCTTTGGTCCCCGCCCTGCATGCTTGGAGCTCTTTAGAGAGCCAATGAACATGCAGGGATTGCTTGCCACGCACTCTAATGTCATAGCCATGTTAGTTGTGGCATTACAGTGATTGGCTGGCCGCACAGCATCATCGGGTCTATATAAGACCAGGCGCCGCTATGCTTGTCACAGTCTAACCCGGAAATAGGCAGAGTAGGAAGAGATGATGCTGGCTGAGCTAGGGACAGAATTGGTGGTGTAATAGTTAGATATAGGTGTTCTACAGCAAGATACAGTGTATGCATCCATCTGAAATAACAGTCCTTCTGAGGACTAATACAGCTGCATATATTCTGTGGTGAAGGTGATAGCAGGAGTTAGGCAGGCAGGAAGGCTGGGTTTGTGGCAGTGTATACAACACAAGAGGGTCCATTGCATGTTCTGTCTGCTGCTGTTACAGATATCCATAGACATAGCCCCGGATATCAGGGGCCAGGGTTAATTTTTTTTATCTTAACCATGATTATTTGTTTAAAAAAACAATCCAGAGTACACCATTTTAGTGATCCATTTGCTTGTTAGCCCTACAGAATACATCCAGGACTTTTTCATGATCCCATATTGCAGTGATAAAAATCCACAAATTTGTAGTGAACGTGGAAAATATTGCCCTCCATTTAGAGTTTAGCATCAGTGTGTCAATGAAGCTATTCACACAAGATCACTGCCAAAAATAGTACTGTAAACTACAGGGCCGCTATTTAAAACCGTGGGTGTCCGTCAGACGTATCACATATAGCTGCGGTTCAAATTCAGCCATTTGTAGTGAACGAGGAAAATATTGTCCTCCATTTATCGTTTGTAGCTGTGTATCAGTGAAGCTATCCACACAAGGTCGTTGCCAAGAATAGTAAACTACAGGACCACTATTTAAAACCGTGGGTGTCCGTCAGACGTATCTCATATAACTACAGTAGAAATCTAGCCATTTCTGTCCTTCATTTAGAGTTTGTAGCAGTGTGTCAGTGAAGCTATTCACACCTGGTCGCTGTGACAAATAGTAAACTACAGGGCCACTATTTAAAGCCGTGGGTGTCCATCAGACGTATCACATATTGCTACGGTGTTACGAATCCGGGCGATGGAACCTCTGTGCTGCGGTGCAAGGAGAGACCAGAGAGACGTGACTAAGTATCTACTCGGCCTGACCAAGGTCGCACGGTGGCTCAGTCGATTCCATGAACCAGGGAGGGACCGAGCAGAGGGACCAGGTGCCACTCTGGGACCGACCTTGTATGAGAGCAGGTGACTCCCACGGGTCAGAAGGCAGGAACTAACCGGTACAGTGGATGACCACGGCAGGCAGGCTGACGGGTGGTCCGGGTAGACAGACAGGTTGATTCGGCTGATAGCCAGACGGGTGCTCTGGGTAGGCAAGCTGGCGGACACAACAGGTAACAGGCAGGTGCATCCAGGTAAGCAGGCAAGTGGGCAGGGCAGGTAACAGGTGTAGCATTGCCTAGTACGGGGCAGAGACGCCGTCCCTCTCACCTCCCCGCTCCTGGCGCGGCGTCCTCCAGCGCTTCTCTCCCCGCTGCTTCCGGCACGCGCTCCTTCCCCGGCAGTGTGCTTGGGGCGAGCGCACGCGTGCTCCCCCTCTCTTAAAGGCACCGCGCGCGCCGTCCTAAGGAGTCCCCGGCCAATTGCCGGAGGACCTCCCATATATAAAGCACCTCCTCCATAATGGAGGTGCCCGAGCAATGTTGTTGCAAAGCCTTCACTCTGCTTCAGCCCTCAGGTCCTGTTACCAGTTACCTGCCAGATTCCTGCTTGATACCTGCCTGATATCCGTCTACCTGCTTGCAAGCCTGCGGTCCGACGGTCTGCCTTCCGACACCTGTCAGCCTGTCTATGGACCAGCCTGCCCGCTCACCTGGAAGCGCTCACCTGCTACCTGCCTGCTAGCCTACCTGGAGGCTCTGCCGTCACTTGCCGTGACCACCTGCCTGCCCAGAGACTCTTGCCTGCTCACCTGGGAGCGCTCACCTGCTACTTGTCTGCTAGCCTACCTGGAGGCTCTGCCGTCACTTGCCGTGACCACCTGTCCGTCCAGAGACTCTTGCCTGCTCACCTGGGAGCGCTCACCTGCTACCTGTCTGCTAGCCTACCTGGAGGCTCTGCCGTCACTTGCCGTGACCACCTGCCCGTCCAGAGACTCTCGCCCGCTCACCTGGGAGCTCTCACCAGCCACCTGTCTGCTGTCCTTCTACCCAGAGACTGTCCCTGTCACTTGCCGTGAGTACCCGTCCTTCTACTCAGAGACTGTCCCTGTCACTTGCCGTGACTACCTGCCCTTCTACCCAGAGACTGTCCCTGTCACTTGCCGTGACTACCTGCCCGTCTTCCCCGGGAGCCACCCGCTTCCTTACAAGGACCGCCCCCTTGTATAGTTGCTCAGAGGTTCCGCCTCCCAGACCCGTTACAGTTTGCTCGGGCCATGGAACCCGGTGGCCCCCAGATCTCCGATCTGCACCAGGAAGCCTTATGTCAGAAAACTCTGCAGGAGGTGGTACTGTCCTATCTACTGTTCGTTAACTCTCATCTAGGCGCATTGTGTGACTTGTCTATGTCTACCTCTGGTCCAGCCGTGCCCATTCCTGCGGTACCGCAATCCAGTCCCTTCATGGTACCCGACTATGGACCTCGGCTTCTGGCACCTCCACGCTTTGCCGGCGAACCTACTTTAGCTCGGGGTTTCATAAACCAGTGCACCCTGCACTTTGAGCTATTGGCATACCAGTTCATCTCCGACCGGGCCAAGGTGGCCTTCATCATGTCCCATCTCACTGGGGAGGCACAGGCATGGCTAAATCCCCTGTGGGAGAGAGGGGATCCCCTGGTGTCCGACCTGCCATCTTTCCTCGCTGCTTTCCGGAAAGTCTTCGATGAACCTGGACGGAAAGCCTCTTCTGCCTCCTCTCTGCTACGTCTCCGCCAAGGGAGTCTCACCGTGGGCCAATATGCCATACGGTTCCGCACCCTCGCTTCTGAGCTTGCCTGGGAAAATGAGGCTCTGGTGTCCGTCTTCTGGGAGGGTCTTTCCGGTCGGATTAAGGACGAGTTAGCTGGTCGGGACATTCCTACCACTCTGGATGACCTGGTGTCACTAGCTACCCGGAATGGCATCCAGTTCCAAGAACGTGCCAAACAGACTACCTGGGAGAAAGACTTTTCTTGCTCTACTCCTACTTCCCTGAGACCTGCCTCTCAATCAGTCACTCCGCGGGCGCTCTCGCCTGAACCTATGCAGATCGACCAGACCAAGATGGTCAGATCTCGCCAAGAATCTCGCCGAACCGAGGGAAGCTGTTTCTATTGTGGCAGTATGGAGCACTTCATCAGTTCCTGCCCGGAGAAGCCGGGAAACGCCAGTGTCTAGGACCGCTCGGAGAGGTCGTCCTAGACAAAAGTAAGCCCTCTCCTTCTCTGACTTTACCGGTCTCTATTGCTTGGGGAGAAAACCGTCACTTTGAACTCGCCCACCTGGATTCTGGAGCTGCTGGAAACCTCATCTCCCAGTCTCTGGTAGAGAGATACCGTATTCCCACCAAGTCCCTGGCTGAACCATTATCAGTCGCCTCCGTGGATGGAAGACTTCTCTCGGAGACCATCCTGCTCGTCACTGAACCCATAACCCTGCAGGTGGGAATGCTGCACTCTGAGGAAATCTCATTCCATGTGTTGTCCGGACTTTCTCACTCCCTGTTGCTAGGTCTACCTTGGCTCCAGACACACGAACCCGTATTGAACTGGCGATCCGGTGAAGTACTCCGATGGGGTTCAGACTGCCATAGGACCTGCCTGGTTCCGGTCCGCCCAGCTCGCCCTCCGCCAACTCCAGCTAATTTACCAGGTCTCCCGGCTCCTTACTGGCCCTATGCGGACGTCTTCGGTAAGAAGGAAGCAGAGACGTTGCCACCCCATAGGCCATATGACTGCCCGATCGACCTGGTACCTGGCACCACTCCTCCCCGTGGGCGTATCTACCCGTTGTCTGCAGCCGAGACCCGGGCCATGTCTGAGTACATTGAAGAGAATCTCGCTAGGGGGATTTATCCGGAAATCTACCTCCCCGGCTGGAGCCAGATTCTTCTTTGTCAAAAAGAAAGACGGCTCGCTACGTCCCTGTATTGACTATAGAGGACTCAATCAGATCACGGTTAAAAATAAATACCCCCTTCCGCTCATCTCTGAGTTATTTGATCGTCATAGAGGCGCCAGGATCTTCTCCAAGCTGGATCTACGTGGAGCGTATAACCTGGTCCGTATCTGTCAGGGAGACGAGTGGAAAACAGCATTTAATACCCGGGACTGACACTATGAGTACCGTGTGATGCCCTTCGGTCTCTGCAATGCTCCCGCCGTCTTCCAGGAACTGGTCAACGACATCTTCCGTGACCTTCTTTATTCCTGCGTGGTGGTATACCTGGACGACATCTTGGTCTTCTCTCCGGATCTTCCCACACACCAGAGGGATGTTCGTCAGGTCCTGCTTAGGCTCAGGCAGAACCACCTCTATGCTAAATACGAGAAGTGCCTTTTTGAGCAGACCTCTCTTCCTTTCCTGGGCTATGTTATCTCCCAGACAGGCTTGCGAATGGATCCCGAGAAGCTCTCTGCTGTCCTAAAGTGGCCCCGTCCGTAGGGCTTGAAGGCGATACAGTGATTCCTGGGCTTCGCTAATTACTATCGTCTCTTCATTCCTCACTTCTCGTCACGGACTGCGCCCATATCTGCACTCACCCGTAAGGGAGCAAATCCCAAGGTATGGTCATCCGAAGCTGAGGAGGCCTTCCTTTCCCTGAAACAAGCCTTCTCCTCTGCCCGTGTGCTGCACCGTCCGGACTGCAACAAACAGTTCTACCTGGAGGTTGATGCCTCCTCCTCTGGAGCCGGAGCGGTGCTCACCCAGAAGTCTTCCTCCGGGAGAATGGTAACCTGCGGCTTTTTCTCTAAAATCTTCTCCTCCTCTGAGCGCAATTACTCCATAGGAGACCGAGAACTGCTTGCCGTTAAATTGGCGCTGAAGGAGTGGCGTTACCTGCTTGAAGGGGCTCTATACCCGGTGATCATCTATACGGATCACAAGAACCTGGCATATCTCCAAAATGCCCAGAGACTTAATCCACGTCAGGCCCGGTGGTCTTTGTTCTTTGCCCGCTTCGATTTCATCCTTCATTTCCGCCCAGCGGACAAAAATGTCAAAGCTGATGCCTTGTCCCATTCCTTCCTGTCCTCCGACCAAGAGGAGGAGCCTATGCACATTATCGACCCCTCCAAGGTGATGAGTGTGGCCCCCTTGGATTTGACTCGTCTTCCACCCGGCAAGACGTTCGTGGTGCCTCCAGACCGTGAGAGGGTTCTTCGCTGGGGTCATTCTTCTAAACTAGCTGGCCATGCCGGCCAAAAGAAGACCTTCCTACTCATTTCCCGGCATTACTGGTGGTCTACCCTGCGTAAGGATGTGGTAGACTTCGTCTCTGCCTGTTCATCTTGTGGCCGCAACAAAATTCCCAGACACTTACCAGCTGGTCATCTCCTGCCGCTTCCCATACCTGTTGCCCCGTGGCAACACATCGCTATGGACTTCATTACCGATCTTCCTGTCTCTGCCGGGTGTACTGTCATTTGGGTGGTCGCGGACGGCTTCTCTAAAATTGCCCACTTCATTCCCCTGCCTGGTCTTCCATCTGCACCTGAGCTTTCTAAGGACTTTATTCACCATATCTTCCGTCTCCATGGCCTACCCCTCCACATCGTGTCGGATCGAGGGGTTCAGTTTACCTCACGCTTCTGGAGAGCCACATGTAAACTGCTGGACGTCACCCTGGACTTCTCCTCAGCTTACCACCCTCAGTCCAATGGTCAAGTGGAGCGGATCAATCAGATCCTTACAAGCTATCTCCGGCACTTTGTTAATGCCCACCATTCTGATTGGGTGGACCTCCGTCCTTGGGCCGAGTTCTCTTATAATAACCATGAGAGCGAATCCTCTTCCAAGTCCCCGTTCTTTATTGTCTATGGCCAGCACCCCCGGATTCCGCTTCCTGTCTCCATTTCTGTGGACAACCCTGCTGCGGAGTCTCTTGTCAGCGAATTTTCTACTATTTGGGAGAGTACCAGGTCCGCTCTTCTTATGTCCTCTGAGCGGATGAAGAGATATGCTGATAAGAGACGTCTGGATCCGCCTCAATTCCGTCCGGGAGACAAGGTTTGGCTCTCGTCCAAACATGTGCGGCTCAAAGTACCCTCCTTCAAGTTGGGCCCTCGATTCATCGGTCCCTTCGAAGTCCTCAGGCAAATTAACCCTGTGGCCTACAAATTAAAACTCCCGGCCACCCTATGGATTCCCAACTCCTTCCATGTATCTCTCCTCAAACCCGTTGTCTTTAACTCTTTTTCCAATAATCCAGGTGCCCCTCCTGCTCCGGTTTCCGCTGATGACGTCTTTGAGGTAGAGAGTATTCTGGCCTCCAAGAGGGTAAGAGGAAAGACCTTTTTTCTGGTAGATTGGAAGGGGTTTGGTCCTGAGGAGAGAACTTGGGAACCCAGGGAGAACATCAACGCCCCGCTTCTCCTTGAAAAATTTCTTTCTGGCCAAAAAAAGAGGGGGCCTAAAGGGGGGCGGTACTGTAGCATCGGTGTCTCTGCCCCGTACTAGGCAGAGACGCCGTCCCTCTCACCTCCCCGCTCCTGGTGCGGCGTCCTCCAGCGCTTCTCTCCCCGCTGCTTCCGGCACGCGCTCCTTCCCCGGCAGTGTGCTTAGGGTGCGCGCGCGCTCCCCCTCTCTTAAAGGGACCGCGCGCGCCATCCTAAGGAGTCCCCGGCCAATTGCCGGAGGACCTCCCATATATAAGGCACCTCCTCCATAATGGAGGTGCCTGAGCAATGTTGTTGCAAAGCCTTCACTCTGCTTCAGCCCTCAGGTCCCGTTACCTGTTACCTGCCAGTCACCTGCCAGATTCCTGCTTGATACCTGCCTGATATCCGTCTACCTGCTTGCAAGCCTGCAGTCCGACGGTCTGCCTTCCGACACCTGTCAGTCTGTCTATGGACCAGCCTGCCCGCTCACCTGGGAGAGTTCACCTGCTACCTGCCTGCTAGCCTACCTGGAGGCTCTGCCGTCACTTGCCGTGACCACCTGCCTGTCCAGAGACTCTTGCCTGCTCACCTGGGAGCGCTCATCTGCTACCTGTCTGCTAGCCTACCTGGAGGTTCTGCCGTCACTTGCCGTGACCACCTGCCCGTCCAGAGACTCTCGCCCGCTCACCTGGGAGCGCTCACCAGCCACCTGTCTGCTGTCCTTCTACCCAGAGACTGTCCCTGTCACTTGCCGTGACTACCTGCCCTTCTACCCAGAGACTGTCCCTGTCACTTGCCGTGACTACCTGCCCGTCTTCCCCGGGAGCCACCCGCTTCCTTACAAGGACCGCCCCCTTGTATAGTTGCTCAGAGGTTCCGCCTCCCAGACCCGTTACAACAGGCTGGTGCTTCCAGGTAAGCAGGCTGGCGGGCACAGCAGGTAACAGGCGGGTGCTTCCAGGTAAGCAGGCGGGCTGAGCCCATAGACAGACTGGTGGACTGGACTGTAGGTAGACTGTCGGACTGGAAAGTAGTCAGACTGGTGGACTGGACTGAGGATCAGATTGGCGGACAGAACTGACTTGCAGAGGACCTGAGGGCTGAATTAAAGTAAGTATCACAGAGCAACCACCTTGAAGGGCACCTCCATATTGGAGGAGGTGCCTTTTATAGAGAAAGTCCTCCTGCCATTGGCCGGGGACTTTTTGGATGGCGTGCGCGGCCCCTTTAAGAGGGAGGGAGCGCGAGCACCCTAAGCACAGCGCCAGGGAAGCTGCGTGCATCAACATCAACAGGGAGCCCGGAAGACGCCGGAGCAGGGCCGCGGCGGTAAGGGGGACGGCGTCTCTGTCTGGCAGAGGGCAGAGACGCCAATGCTACAGTACCCCTCCCTTTATGCTCCCTCTTTTTTAGGTCTGCAAGAAATTCTTTAAGAAGAAGAGGGGCATGGATGTTCTCCCTGGGTTCCTAAGACCTCTCCTCCGGGCCAAACCCCTTCCAATCCACTAGAAAAAAGTTTTTTCCTCTTACCCTTTTGGTGGCCAATATGTTCTCTACCTCATAGACGTCCTCAGTGGAGACTGGGCCTGGAGTGGTACCTGGATCGTCAGAAAAATAATTAAGAAGAATTGGTATGAGGAGAGATACGTGGAAGGAGTTGGGAATCCATAAGGTGGCCGGGAGTTTTAGCTTGTAAGCCACAGGATTGATTTGATTGAGAACCTCAAATGGGCCGATGAACCGCGGACCCAACTTATATGATGGTATTTTGAGCCGAACATGTTTGGAGGAGAGCCAGACCCTGTCTCCCTGATGGAATTGAGGCGGATCCAGACGTCTCTTATCGGCATGTCTCTTCATCCGCTCAGAGGACTGAAGAAGTGCGGATTTAGTGTCTTCCCAAATAGTAGAAAATTCGCTGACCAGAGACTTTGCGGCAGGATTGTCCACAGAAGCGGAGATGGGAAACGTAATCAGGGGGTGTTGACCGTAGACCACAAAGAACGGAGATTTGGAAGAAGACTCACTCTCATGGTTGTTATAGAAGAACTCGGCCCATAGTAGGAGCTCAACCCCATCGTTATGGTGAGCATTGACGAAATGCCAGAGAAAACTGATAAGGACCTGGTTGATACGTTCCACTTGACCATTGGACTGAGGATGATAAGCAGAGGAGAAATCCAGGGTAACATCCAACAGCTTACATATAGCGCTCCAGAAGCGTGAAGTGAACTGCACCCAGCGATCAGACACAATGTGGAGGGGTAGGCCGTGGAGACGAAAGATGTGATAGATGAAGTCCTTAGCCAGCACGGATGTGGACGGGAGACCAAGCAGAGCGATAAAGTGGGCCATTTTAGAAAAGCGGTCAGCGACCACCCAAATGACAGTACAACCGGCAGAAACAGGGAGATCCGTAATAAAGTCCATAGCAATGTGGTGCCTTGGGGCGGAAAGTACAGGTAGAGGCAGGAGTCGGCCGGCGGGAAGATGCCTGGGAACCTTGTTACGGGCACAGGAGGAACAAGCCGTGACAAAATCCGCAACATCCTTACGTAGAGAAGGTCACCAGTAATTGCCGCGCAATGAGCAGGAAGGTCTTCTTCTGGCCAACATGGCCTGCTAGTTTTGACAAATGACCCCAGAGAAGAACCTTCTTACCATCTGGAATTGCTACAAAAGTCTTACCGGGTGGAAGACAAGACAGGTCAAACGGGGCCACAGTCATTACTCTGGAGGTGTCGATGATATGCAGAGGCTCCTCCTCTTGGTCGGAGGACAGGAATGAGCGGGATAGAGCGTTGACTTTAATGTTCTTGTCCGCAGGGCGGTAATGTAGAGTAAAGCAGAATCTGGCAAAGAACAGAGATCACCGGGCCTGACACGGATTGAGTCTTTGGGCATTTTGTAAATAGGCCAGGTTTTTGTGGTCTGTGTAGATGATCACCGGGTGCAGAGCCCCTTCCAGCAGATAGCGCCACTCCTCCAGCGCCAATTTGATGGCAAGCAGCTCACGATTTCCTATGGAGTAGTTGCGCTTGGACAAGGGGAAGAGCTTGGAGAAGAAGCCGCAGGTTACCATTCTCCCGGTTGGGGATTTCTGGGTGAGCACCGCTCGGGTTCCGGAGGAGGAAGCATCAACCTCCAGGAAGAACTGCTTGTTGCAATCCAGACCATGCAGCACAGAGGCGGAGGAGAAAGCTTGTTTTAGGGAGACGAAGGCCTCCTCCACTTCGGAAGTCCATTCCTTGTGATTTGCTCCCTTACAGGTGAGCGCGGAGATGGGAGCGGTCCGGGAGGAGAAATGAGGGATGAAGAAGCGTTAATAATTTGCGAAGCCCAGGAATCACTGAATCACCTTCAACCCCTCCGGTCGGGGCCATTTTAAGATGGCAGAAACCTTCTCAGGGTCCATCCGAAGACCAGTCTCGGAGATAATATATCCCAGGAATGGAAGGTAAGTCTGCTCAAAGAGACATTTCTCAAATTTTGAGTAGAGACGATTCTGACGGTCCTTAGCAGAACCTGACGAACTGTTAGAACCCTCCTGTTAGTATTTTCTATCTTGTGTTTTGCGGCCACGTGACCATCTGCCTATATATTCCAGCTCCACGCTTCTGGCCTTGCTGGACTTCAGTGTTGTTTGACTGTCTCTCTAGCCAGGTGCTTTGGTGCCTTGTTATGTCTTCAGACAGACCCATTTCTTGTTTGCAGCTCACTGACTCCCTCTAGTGGCTGAATGCTGAGTTTGTTTGTCTGCACTTGTTTCCTTTTTGATCTACTTAGCACACCATAGTTTGTCTGTAGTGATGCACTCTGGGAGAAGGAAGGTACTTTTCCACACAGACTGATTGTAGAGAAGACGTCCACCATTTTATCTCTCTTGTGATACCATCATTGGTAAGATAGACTATGTTTTTTCCTGGTTGCAGACACCTGATATGTAGGACTCTAATCCCTGCATCTTCCAGTTATATTTATGAGACTGGCAAGCTGCTTCATTACATTTTATATGCTGTTCTGCCATTGACTTCATGTAATTCTGTGTTGTGTATACACATATTGATTGTTTGTTTTTCCATTGCTCCTAGTTTTACCAAAATTCATCTACTAATCGTTCAATAAACTGCATAGACTACAAGACACAGTCTTCTTATTGGATTCCAAGTAGATAAGGTTTAGCTGCCTGTCGGAGTACACATACATCCCAGGATAACGTGTAGCGAGGACAGAACAGTAAAACAACGGCTACCGGCTAGTGAGATTCAGGACACCGGCTACACAGAGACTTAATACAGCTACAGCAATCTCTGCACAGCCAAGCATTCCCTTAAAGGCACCATGTCCCAAAAATCATACAGTACGAAATCCGTAGCTTCTGCCTCCTCAAAGGCATCATCTGTCAGCAACGCTGCCGCCATTGCCCGCACAAAAGCTGAAGCCGCCAAAATACGAGCAACATTTGCTAACCAGGAAATGCATCTCAAGCTAGAAAAAGCAGAGCAAGAATCAAGAATGCAGATAGAGAAAGCGCACTTAGAAGCAACATTAGCTGACAGAGAACTTGATAAGGCACGTCTGGATGCCGCCTTAGAAAAACTAACAGCAGAAAAGGAAGCTGCAGCCGCTGTGGCTAAGGCTATGTGCGGATGGTACCCAAGTCTGGAGGAGAGGAGACTCTCCTCCAGACCTGGGTACCAAAGAACCTGTAAAAAAAAGAATAAAATAAAGTTTATACTTATCTTATGATGTTTTCCCTCCGTCGCGCTGTTGTCTGAAGGACCTGCCACGTCATTGAGTCATGTGACCCACCACATGACTCAATGACGTCACCGCAGGTCCTGCACACAACAGCGTGAGCCGCTCAAGCCTCCGGACGGGGCAGAGAATGCATCAGAAGGTGAGTATAAAGTTTATTTTTTTATTTTTTACCATTCTGAACAAGTTGTCAAGCACTTTTCCAAGTGATGCTTGGAGAAGTGCTTGATAACCCGCATGCGGAAATGCATGCAAAGACGCCTCACAAACGCTTCTACCTGGCGGGAAAACCGCATGTAATATCCGCATGCGATTTTCCCGCCAGGGAGAAGCGTAAAAAATATGCTTCAGGTCCGCAACGTGGGCACATAGCCTAAAGCAGAGTTCTTAGAGGCTGCACAACTCCCTGATTTGCAAAGACAAAGCAGTATGCCGAGTCTGAAGCTTATCTCACAGGATTCATTACAGCGCACAACTCAGTATGTCAATGAGCTCCCTGATTCAAATTACAATCCTGAGCCAATACTAAAGCAAGAATGCGATATCTCCAGTGAGACAAACAGAATTCAACATGGCAGGCATACCCAGATCAGTTATAAACATGAATACAATTCTGCTGGTGACAACCCTGCCACTCAACAGGTTACCAAAGCAAAGCACCTTCCTGGCACGCCTTTCATCACGCCAAAACAAGACAACACCGGCTGGCGCCACCTAGAGGACACTAGCAGGTATGAACGCACCTCACATCGTTACAAGGGCGATCCACCACCAGTATACCCTACTGATAACCAGTTCACAACAGACTTCTTTACACGAAGTGAACTAGTGGCCAAAGGGCTCTTAAAATTCAACGACCATGCTGGAGGCTATAGGGCCTGGAGAGCTTCTTTCCAAAATGTTACTAGAGACTTGGAGTTGTCAGAGAGAGAAGAGGTAGACCTCTTAGTCAAATATCTTGGAGAAGAGTCAAGTAGACACGCATCAAGGATCAGAGACATTAATATAAACCACCCCGAGATTGGTCTCAAAATGATTTGGGACAGACTGGATGAGTGTTACGGCTCAGCAGAGGCAATAGAAAGTGCCTTATTTAAAAGAATAGATGATTTTCCCAAAATATCTAACAAAGGTCTTCAGAAACTCAGAGAGTTAAGTGACCTGCTAATGGAAGTCCAGGTTGCAAAATGCGAAGAGGACTTACCAGTAGAGATGAGCGTTGTTCTACTCGAACTGTTCGCCAATCTCAAATTCGAGCTGTTTTGGGCGGTGTTCGAGCCGGTCGGCGAACACGAACAATTTGAGAAAAATTCGTCTGTTCGAGGTTATGTTTGATAACTGTTCGTGCACCAAAATCATAACTGGATTTTTTCTCAGTAATGATGAAAATTAATGTTAATACGCAGTTTGAGTGTACAGCGGGGCGGGGGGAGGGGCAGGGGATGGATCTCTGCAGGAACAATGAAGATCTCCATTTTTTTTTCTCTTTCCCGCATTTGCAGTGGGGAGGTGCAATCTGTCAGCCTATCAGCAGCGCACACACGGAGCGAAGTGCTTTTTTTCACACAAGCAAGGGCATGTGTGATTGGCAGTGTATGTCACATGTCCTTGCCCTATAAGACCAAGCCATTTTCCCCGTCGCCACCATTTTCTCACTGCTGCAGCTGCGTGTTAGACGGCACCGCTGTTGCTGTGTGCGCTATACCTTGTTAATTTCAAGCCAATTTTCGCACAAATATACAGATAGCTTGGGAGTAGGGAATAGTTGTGATTGCAGTCCTTTTAAGGACTAGGTTACAGCATTTCCTACGACTTTTATCAGGCAGGTCTGTGCTCTTAAATAGATAGATTGTGGGAGTAAAGACTAATTGTAATTGGAGTCCTTTTCAGGACTAGGTTACATCAGTTCCTATCAGTTTTTGCCAGGCAGGTCTGTGCCAGTGCTGTGCAAGTTTTTTTCACAGCATTTGGCTGAATCTAGCAAAGCTAATCCTTTTTGGCCTATTGCAGAGTGTGTTAGTCAGTGGAGTAGCCTATCTGTGTTGCAAGATATACCACCTGTGTATAGAATACCAATTTTTTTACTGCACCTAGTGAAGTAAAATCTTTTGGGCATAGCATCATTCTATTAGTCCATCTATACTGACCTCCATCAGGTTGCAAACTGAATATAATTTTTTTCTGCATCTAGCTCTGAAAAAATATTTGGGCTTCTAGCAGTGTGTGGGACTTGTTCTATTAGTCCATCTATACTGACGTCCAGCAGGTTGCAAACTGAATATAATTTTTTTCTGCATCTAGCTCTGAAAAAATATTTGGGCTTCTAGCGGTGTGTGGGACTTGGTCTATTAGTCCATCTATACTGACCTCCATCAGGTTGCAAATAAAAAATAATTTTTTTCTGCATCTAGCTCTGAAAAAATATTTGGGCTTCTAGCAGTGTGTGGGACTTGGTCTATTAGTCCATCTATACTGACCTCCATCAGGTTGCAAATTAAAAATAATTTTTTTCTGCATCTAGCTCTGAAAAAATATTTGGGCTTCTAGCAGTGTGTGGGACTTGGTCTATTAGTCCATCTATGCTGACCTCCATCAGGTTGCAAATTAAAAATAATTTTTTTCTTCATTTAGCTCTGAAAAAATATTTGGGCTTCTAGCAGTGTGTGGGACTTGTTCTATTAGTCCTTCTATACTGACCTCCAGCAGGTTGCAAATTGAATATAATTTTTTTCTGCATCTAGCTCTGAAAAAATATTTGGGCTTCTAGCGGTGTGTGGGACTTGGTCTATTAGTCCATCTATACTGACCTCCATCAGGTTGCAAATTAAAAATTATTTTTTTCTGCATCTAGCTCTGAAAAAATATTTGGGCTTCTAGCGGTGTGTGGGACTTGGTCTATTAGTCCATCTATACTGACCTCCATCAGGTTGCAAATTAAAAATAATTTTTTTCTGCATCTAGCTCTGAAAAAATATTTGGGCTTCTAGCAGTGTGTGGGACTTGGTCTATTAGTCCATCTATACTGACCTCCATCAGGTTGCAAATTGAATAAAAAAATTTTCTGCATCTAGCTCTGAAAAAATATTTGGGCTTCTAGCGGTGTGTGGGACTTGGTCTATTAGTCCATCTATACTGACCTCCATCAGGTTGCAAATTAAAAATAATTTTTTTCTGCATCTAGCTCTGAAAAAATATTTGGGCTTCTAGCGGTGTGTGGGACTTGGTCTATTAGTCCATCTATACTGACCTCCATCAGGTTGCAAATTAAAAATAATTTTTTTCTGCATCTAGCTCTGAAAAAATATTTGGGCTTCTAGCAGTGTGTGGGACTTGGTCTATTAGTCCATCTATACTGACCTCCATCAGGTTGCAAATTGAATAAAAAAATTTTCTGCATCTAGCTCTGAAAAAATATTTGGGCTTCTAGCGGTGTGTGGGACTTGGTCTATTAGTCCATCTATACTGACCTCCATCAGGTTGCAAATTAAAAATAATTTTTTTCTGCATCTAACCCAGCCAATAGTTTTGGCCTAATATCACAGTTTGGCCACTCAGCTCTGCTCGGTTACCATCCATTGTTTTTTTGTGCAAACAACTCCAGAGTTGTGAATTAGTTAACCACCAAAATGAGTGGAAAAAGGCCTGCTGCTGGTGGAAAGGGGAATAGGCGTGTTGGGAAGGGGAAAAAAGGTTGTGTCCGTGGGGTAGGTGCAGAAGAAAGACCATCTTCCAGCCAAACTAAAATGTCTACTTCTTTTAGCGGACAATGTGATAAGATCCCTTTCTTACGGCCACGCCAATCGCTACAAATTCCAGATGAGGCACAAAAACAGCAGGTGCTTCAACGGATATCAAGTGCTCCTTTAAGTGGGCTCTCCTCCACATCAACTTCAACATCACAAATACTCCAGTCCTCAAAGGTGTCACCCAAATCGCACTTGCTTCCTCACAGCTCCCAAATCTCCAGCTGCCCGTCTGAGTATGAGGTAGAACAGATGGTTGAGTCTGCAGAGCTGTTTACTCATACTATAGCCTGGGAATCAGAGGTCGACTCCAGCGCTTCTGTGAATCCAGACGAGGAAATGATCTGCACTGATGCCCAGAATCTTTATGAGTCGGATCCAGGACCAGACGCAGAAGGTTCTGACCATAATGTAGACCCTCATTCCCAAACTGTAACTCCTGTTGGTGGAGACAATGAGGAAGACGATGATAAGACTCAAATACCTGATTGGAGCGACAACTTTAGTTTTTTGTCAGGGCAGGAACAGGTTGGCTCTGAGGACGACGGGTGTGATAACGCACAGGGTGATGATGATGAGGTCGGAGATCCCACTTACTGTCAACCCACAGTCAGCCAAGAGATGAGGTCAGCAGAGGAGGTGGAGGAAGATGCTAGTGACGACGAGGTCAGGTTGCGCCTTCCTGGACAGAGACGTAGTACTGGAAGCACGTCAACAACTGCATCCTCAAACACAACTCTGCCTCTCACCACAAGTCGTGGTGGCTCTTCAGGTCGCATGGGTGCTAAGCCTTGCATAGCCTGGGCATTTTTTCAGATCGATAAAGATGACCCAACTCGTGTTATCTGTAATATTTGTCAGCAAAAGCTAAGTAGAGGCCAAAAAATACATAGTTTGAGTACTTCATGCATGAACCGGCACATGGACATGAAGCATAAGTTGCAGTGGGAAGCTCAGTGTGCTACAATGCGGTCTAGCCGGCCGGGCCAACCACCGTCTGCCATATCTTGTGCATCCGCGGCCTCTTCATCCTCTGTGACTGGGGGGACAGCAGTCACACCTGTTTTGGGGCGCAGACCTGCCACCTCTTTACCCGCAACAGCCAGCGTGATTGGCAGGTCATCATTTTCTTTGGAGGTGGTAACACCAGCTGGTCTTGAGCGCTGTCCGACATCGATAGCACCACCTTTGGATCAAGGCAACCTAACATGTCCGCCTGCATCTTCCTCACAGACCGGCAGTTTGCCGGGGACACCCTTATCAACCCCGTCTAAGCACAATAGCCAGCCCTCGGTCCCTCAGATGTGGACAAGTAAAAGACCATTTCCTCCTAGCCATGAGAAAGCTAAGAGGTTGAATTTCACCATCTGCAAGCTCTTGGCTACAGAAATGCTGCCTTTCCGCCTGGTGGACACAGAGGATTTTCGAGACCTTATGTCCGTCGCAGTGCCCCAGTACCAGATGCCCAGTCGGCACTACTTCTCAAAGAAAGGTGTGCCTGCGCTCCACCAGCATGTCGCACACAACATCACCGCTTCTTTGAGAAACTCTGTGTGTGACAGGGTGCATTTCACCACAGACACTTGGACGAGTAGGCATGGACAGGGGCGTTACATGTCGCTGACTGGGCACTGGGTAACTATGGTGACAGCAGGACAAGGGGCTGCTGTCCAAGTCTTGCCGTCCCCACGAGTTGTGCGTCAATCCTCTTTATGTCAAAGTTCCTCCACTGCTTCTGCCTCCTCAACCTCCTCTCGGTCTTCCACCTGCACCCAAAGGCTGTCTGGTCATGCCACAAGCTTTCTAACTGCGCAGAAGGGATCCTGCACACCTCCTTACTATGCTGGCAGTAGGGCTCAACGTCATCAGGCGGTTTTTACATTGAAATGTCTGGGAAATGTGAGTCACACAGCTGAGGAGTTGTGGTCAGCTCTGGAGAACCAATTTCATGAATGGTTGTCTCCACTGGACCTGAAACCAGGGAAGGCCGTGTGCGACAATGCTGCAAACCTGGGTGCGGCCCTTCGCCGGGGCAATGTCACACACGTGCCTTGTATGGCTCACGTGTTGAACCTGGTTGTCCAGCAATTTTTAGCCCACTATCCCAGACTAGATGGCCTTCTGCAGAGGGCACGGTCGCTGTGTGCTCACTTCCGCCGTTCGCATCCCGCAGCTCAGCGACTTACATCTCTACAGAAGTCGTTGGGCCTGCCACTTCACCGGCTAAAATGCGATGTGCCTACCCGGTGGAATTCAACTCTGCACATGTTGCAGCGACTGTGGCAGCACCGACAAGCCCTGGTGCAATACGTTCTGACGTATAGCCTGGGCCAACGAGATTCAGAGGTGGGGCAAATCACGCTGGAGGAGTGGTCTCAGATCAGGGACCTATGCACCCTTCTGCACAGTTTTGAAATGGCGACGAAGATGTTTAGTGCTGACGATGCCATTATCAGCATGACTATTCCGGTGATTTACATGCTGGAGCACATGTTAAACAGAATTCGGAGTCAGGTGGTGGCACAAGAGGAGGTGGAGGAAGTAGAGGAGGAGGAGTTGTATGCGGAAGGGCTAACATCTGCAAGGTCCAGACGGTCGGCAGCACCAAGGCGGCAGGCATGTGAGGGTGGGGGAGATGATTTTACCAGGGCGCATGGTAGCAGCCAAACTAGTGAGGAAGGTGCAGGAGCCCAGGAAGAAGTGGAGGACGAACTGATGGAAGACTCATCAGATGAGGGAGACCTTGATCACATTTCTGTTGTGCGAGGTTGGGGGGAGAGGACAGAGGAAGGAAGCATGATTGCTAACTCGCCACCAACACAACAGGGACTTGGTGCTCCTGGATGCGCAACACACATGAGTGCCTTCTTGCTGCACTACCTGCAACATGACCCTCGAATTGTGAGAATTAGAAATAATCCTGACTACTGGGTTGCCACACTGTTAGATCCCCGGTACAAAAGTAAATTTGCAGAAATTATTCCTGCCATAGAAAGGGATGCACGCATGCAGGAGTATCAGCAGAGACTGTTGCAGAATCTTACATGTGCTTTTCCACAAAATACCAGTGGTGCACGTAGTGAATCTCACAGTTC
Source organism: Phyllobates terribilis (assembly GCF_046119375.1). Taxonomy (NCBI): domain Eukaryota; kingdom Metazoa; phylum Chordata; class Amphibia; order Anura; family Dendrobatidae; genus Phyllobates; species Phyllobates terribilis. The sequence continues at coordinate 342,127,803 of NW_027362769.1, read as the reverse complement.
CAACTTGCCAACCGTGGGACCGTCAAGTGTTCAGCACTCAAACCGTAACAGAACCACAGTATCTGCTGGTAACATCAATTTTGCGGAATCATTTCACCACTTTTTTAGCCCATCCTTTGCAAGGCCACAGGAGACAAGAAGTCTGACACATAGTCAACGCCTAGAGACGATGGTACAGGAGTATCTCCAAGTAAACATTGAAGCCACGACTGTGTCACTGGACCCTTGCTCTTTTTGGGCTTCCAATCTGGATAAATGGCCAGAGCTAGCCACTTACGCCTTGGAGATCTTGTCATGCCCCGCAGCCAGCGTTCTGTCTGAACGTGTGTTCAGCGCTGCTGGTGGTGTGCTGACAGATAAGCGCACGCGGCTCTCCACTGATAATGTAGACAGACTCACGTTCATAAAGATGAACAAATCATGGATCCGAAACGACTTTTCTACCCCTGTGTCATCCTGGGGAGAGTAAAAGCTTGATGATTGGTTAAAATCACCCTACCAACCGTTTTAAGCTTTCAAATTACTAATCATGTTTATCTGTATCTTGACTGGAAAATAATTTGGGCTTTGTAGCAGTGTGCAGCACTGATCCTATTAGGCCATCTATAATAAGCTTCACCAGATTTAAAATTAAAAATAATTTTTAGCTGCATCTAGCCCGGAAAATAATTTTGGGGCTCCGAGATGCGCAAGACACATAAGTGCCTTCTTGCTGCACTACCTGCAGCATGACCCTCATATTGTCAGAATTCGAAGTAATGATGACTACTGGGTTGCCACACTCTTAGATCCCCCAAACTTTTCGATCAACCTTTTCATTTTAATAAAGACCAAAAAAATGGTCATTTTTGAAATTATAAGCATTAGCAGGTTGTTAGAAACTGAAATCAAACAGTTTTCAACTCAAAACTTTATTCTAGGTGATGTTACATTTTCACATAGGACCCCTTGTTCGAAAGGAGCTTCTGAACTCTCTCGTCCATTGAATTTGTCAGGTTTTGGATGGTTTCTGCTTCAATTGTTTTGCATGAGGACAGAATACCCTCCCAGAGCTGTTGCTTAGATGTGAACTGCCTCCCGCCATCATAGACACTCCTTTTAATGATGCTCCAAAGGTTCTGAATGGGGTAGAGGTCAGGGGAGCATGGGGGTCACACCATAAGTTTGTCCCCTTTTATGCCCATATCAGCCAGAGATGCAGATGTTTTATGTGCAGCATGAGATGGTGCATTATCATGCAGAAAAATGATCTTGCTGTGAAATACACGGTTCTTCTTCTTGAACCATGGCAGGAAGTGCTGTTTGAGAAAATCCACATACATTATGGAGTTCATCTTTAGCGCCTTCAGGGATCCTAAAGGGGCCGACAATCTCTCTCCCCATGATTCCAGCCCAAAACATTACTCCACCTCCTCCTTGTTGGCGCTGTAGCCGTGTTTGCGTGGGGTGTCCATCAACCAGCCATCCTCCACTCCATTCATCTGGACCATCGAGCGCTGCACGGCACTCATCCGTGAACAAAACAGTTTTGAAATCAGTCTTCATGTAATGTTTGGCCCACTGGAGCCGTTTCTGCTTGTGTGAAGTGGATAGAGGAGGTCGACAGGATGGCATATGCACAGCTGCAAACCTCTGAAGGACCCTGCATCTTGTTGTTCGGGGGACGTTGGAGGCACAAGCAGCTTCAAAAACTTGTCTGCTGCTATGACAAGGCTTTTTTGCCGCTGCTGTTTCAACCTGACGTAATTGCCTGTAGGAAAGAGTCCTCAATTTGCCCTTATCAGCACGCACACGTGTGTACTGTGAATCAGCTACATACTTCTTGATTGCCAAGACACTTCATCCTGATCATCGCACAATGTTGATTGTAGTCATGCCTTGACCTAAACACTCCACAATTTGTTGCTTCTCAGCAGCCGACACATCCTTTTTCTTTCCCATTTTGGCAGAAAATGTAGGCTGCTTAATAATGTGAGAGAGCCTTCTTAAGTAGTCTTGCCTTTCATTGGACACACCTGCCAAACTAATTAGCACAGGTGTCTACAATTGCTTACAGTGATATAAAGAGCCCTGACACACATCACCATCAATGAGTTTAACTGACAAACAAACAAATTCTTCCCTTATCACTCCTAAACACTTTTTGCATAATAATTTGGAACGCGGTGTACATGTGCTTTTCCACAAAACACCAGTGGTTCACGTAGTGAATCTTACAGTTCTAACTTGCCAACCGTGGTCTGTATGGAATTGTTCAATAAAGGGCCCAAAATTAAGATAACAGATGGGAGAGGTCTCTATGAATAGGAATTCCTAAGTATTTGATACCCTGTGAGGGCCAGGCAAAGGGAAAGTTGGACTGGATGGAATCCTATATGGATTTAGGGAGGGAGACATCGAGGGCCTCAGACTTCGCTGCATTGATTTTAAAATTTTACCATGTAACAAAGTGATCTATTTCAGCCATAACAGCAGGGATGGATATATGTGATTGAGTGATATATACTAGGACATCATCAGCAAATAGAGAGCACTTGTACTCGGTGCCTCCCACCTCAATCCACCTAATATTGGGGTTATGGCGAATTGATGAGAGCAGGTGCTCCGTCACTAGGATGTATAAGAGAGGGGACAGAGGACATCCCTGCCTTGTCCCATTGGTGATTGTGAAAGGTGATGAAAATGTTCTGACGCACCCCCTGGGCCTTGGGACACCCGGAGCCGGACCCTTTTTGGTGGATGCTGGTGGTTGTAGTCTTCGTGGCGGCGATCCGGTTCCGTGGCTCAGGGCGGTCAAACCAGTGGCGGAACTATTTATGTGGTTTTGATGTTTAAATGTCCGACTACGCCACCCGTGGATTGCGGTCAGAGTGAACCGCCGCTACAGGGCAGACCGCTAAGGCTGGTGTTGTGGGTGCAGCAGAGCGTAGCATAACTCCCCACGGGAGGAGTATAGCCTCAGGGCAGTGTATGCGGAGGATGGGGGTGATGGTGCAGGGCAGCAGCAGTAACGACACGGAGTCAGTGATGCAGTTCAGGGCCTTTACTCACAGTTCTTATTATCCAGACCACGTCTGCAGGTAACGGCTGCCCACGTCGTACTGTGCTCACCAGGTGAGGGGCTCAGACAACTCCCAGATAACTTTGGAGCGCTTCACAGGACCCCCTTTGTGTGTCCTTTGTCTGGCCTTTCTTACCAACACTTCTGTCCGGCTGCCTCGGGCCTCCTCTTGGTAAACTTGGCGCCAGTTTCCCTGACCCTATGTGGTGCCTTCCTAGCGGGTGGAGCAAGGGGCTGCGCCACATAAAATGTCAGAGCCTCCGGTTTCTAGCTGAGGGTCGTTTCCTGCCTCCACTAGTTCGGGGACCGGTCTCCCCCTTTGGCCTGACCCCTCCACGCAGGTGGATTCGGGCGTGCGGTGGCGACTCGCCCGTCCGCACCCCTGGGATCCCTTCATTCCTCGTTCCTGGAGCCTTCTCCGCTCCTCTTCCTTCCTTCTCCCTCTTGCAGGCCTGGGCCTCTGTTACTAGGCCCGCCTCCGGAGCAGAGCTCATGCAGAGCCCCTGCTCCCTGCCACTTCTGCTCAGACTTCTCTGCACTGAACTAAGATGGTGCCCACCTTTTATACTCCCTTCTCAATGCACCCAGGAACTGCTTCCTCCCTGCTCCTGCACTGCAGGGTTCCCCTTCCTCAGTGTTCCCTCCCCCCACTCCAGCCAGGGACAGGGACTGTCGTGCCCATCTCAGGGGCATATTGGTCGCCCTGCCCCACGGCAATGTGGTGTAATGCATGCAGGTGTCGGGTCCTGATCCACACTCCATCCTTATCTGAGAGTGAGATATCACACCTCTGGGTGAGGTGCAATACGTCTGTAGCAACCGAGCCCTCGGTGCTACAGTTCCATTTATCTTCAGCCTAGGTGACGTATTGTGATACAGGGCCGTGATTTTGGCTATAAAAGGGTCCCCTAGACCCCTACCCCAAGCTTTTTAAGAGAATCATATATGGCGTGCCAGGAGACTCTATGGAATGCTTTCTCAGCATCCAACGAGAGTATCTACTTACAAATTTTTAACTGCATCTAGCCCAGGAAATACTTTGTGCCTAGTAGCAGTGTCTGCTAGTCAGCGGATTATCCCGGCTGTTAAGCAAGCTACACCACCTGTAGTTTGGACACTTAATTTTTTCAAAGGAAATGCTTCGGGACCACGGGATACTTAGTGAAGAGCATCAGGAGGCACCCCAAGGCATAGGGGCTGGGACTGGCAGTAGGATGCCTTGCGGTGGACAGCCGAGCTCGATCCTTATAAAAGCTTTTTAACTGCAGCAGCTTTAGTGGACGCTACTGGAGCTGGAATTACGCGGCTGCTGGCATGAGACTTGCCCTCCAATAGATCCTTGTAAATGGATTTAAAGTGTATTCATTCAAATTAGAGGGACAATTTAAATTAAAAAGCTTAGAGCTGCCTCCACCACAGGGGGGCTCTCTCGACCCACCAGCGGACAGGCACCAGTATTGGGAGAGGGGGGCTGGCCGTCAGGGTTCACCGCGGCTCTGGCACAAACCCGGCGACACGGAGGTGGCACGGGCAGGAGCGGACTGGCCGTCTCGGCTTCTCACTTTTTGGATTTTAGAAGGGCATGACATGCCTATATCTGTGTCTCCCCCTCCTTTTACTCCTCCACCTCTTTTCTTTTCGCATGACTATATGTACTTGTCACTTTTCCATGTGTTAGTTGTGTCTTCTGAGCAGTTTGTCAGCTTTTGGACACCTTTGAAGGTGTTTTCTATGTGTTTCTATGTGTTTTTGTTTGCCTGCCATTGGTTTTAACGGTGTTCGAAGGTGTTCGACGAACAGTTCGACGAACAGTTCGGCGAACACACGGGTGTTCGACGAACCGAACCGAACTCGAACACTACGGGGGTGGCTCAACACTACTTACCAGGACTCACATTCCTCGACACAGCAAGAGGTGTTAACCCTATAGTTCAAAAGTTGCCCGACAATCTAAGGGAAAAGTGGCTCACACATGGATCAACGTACAAATATAAACACCATGTTCCATTTCCTCCCTTCTCCGTTTTCGTAGAATTTGTGCATCAACAGGCAAGGATCAGGAATGACCCTAGCTTCGATTTTATGCTGTCGTATGCCACACCGACACCAGCTCCCAATCCACGCAAGACGTCTGTAGCAGAACACAAGACTAATGTTTCTTCTTCAGGTTCTGTTCACAGGTCTGGCAACTACTCTCAAGTAGAGACAAAGGAACAGGACCCCAGCAAGCAGTGCCCCCTTCATCAAAAGCCTCATCCTCTCCTGAAATGCAGAGCCTTCAGAGAGAAACCTATGCAGGATCGTAAGAGCTTCTTGAAAGAAAACGGCATATGCTACAAGTGCTGTTCATCTACATCACATCTTGCTAAGGACTGTAAGGTCAGTGTGAAATGCTCAGAATGTGGCACTGCAGACCACAACACAGCACTGCACCCTGGCTCAGCCACTTGGAGTGCCAAAAACACTTCAACGGATAGTGAGCATGGCGGGGAGGAAAGGAACACGACTACAACTACACCAGAGATCACTTCACAATGTACTGAAATTTGCAAAGGGTCAATAGACAGTAGGTCCTGCTCCAAAATCTGCCTTGTCAGAGTTTACCCAAAGGGCCACAGAGACAAAGCTGTAAAACTATATGCCATCTTGGATGATCAAAGTAACAGATCCTTGGCTAGATCAGCGTTCTTCGATCTATTCAACGTCAAAGGGCCAAATACTCCCTATTCACTAAAAACATGTGCTGGTACTGTGATGACAGCGGGAAGGAAAGTTGCTGATTACCAAATTGAATCCATAGATGGACAGTTCAGCCAGCCATTACCTACAATCCTTGAATGTAACCAAATTCCTGACAACAGATCTGAAATTCCAACACCAGATGTAGCAATCCACCATGCTCACTTAAAACATATAGCACATCGTATACCACAGCTCGATCATCAAGCCCAAATAGTCCTGCTCTTGGGAAGAGATATCCTGCAAGTCCATAAAGTGAGACGCCACATCAATGGACCCCGCAACGCTCCTTATGCTCAAAGGTTAGACTTGGGATGGGTCATAGTAGGAGACGTGTGCCTAGGGCGCATGCACACTCCCGCCTCTGCTACAAGTATGCTTACTAACATGCTGGAGAATGGTCGTCCATCTTTGTTCCAACCCTGTAACAATGACGTTCATATCAAGGAACTGCCATACAGCATCCAATTACCCAACAGCTATGAGGATCAGTTAGGGTGCGCAGTTTTCCAGAGAACCAAACAAGACAATCAGCTGGCAATGTCTATAGAAGACAAGCTGTTCTTAGAGATAATGGACAAGGGACTTGTTAAAGATGAGACTAACAGCTGGGTCGCACCTCTTCCCTTCAGAACCCACAGACCACGTTTGCCAAATAACAGAGATCAAGTCTTAAAACGTTTCTCCTCTCTCAAGCACAATTTTCAAAGGAAACCAGAAATGAAAGATCACTTTTTCTCCTTCATGGAAAAGATTTTCGAAAACAATCACGCAGAGATAGCTCCCACTCTCAAAGACTCTGATGAATGCTGGTTCCTACCCATGTTCGGAGTATACCACCCAAAGAAACCAGGCCAGATTAGAGTGGTGTTTGATTCTAGCGCCAAGTTCGGAAATGTCTCTTTGAATGATATCCTCCTAACAGGTCCAGACCTCAACAACAAACTTCTGGGAGTACTGATACGTTTCCATAAGGATTCCATTGCCTTTGTCGCCGACCTTCAGCAGATGTTCCACTGCTTCCTCGTGAAAGAAAAAGACAGGAATTTCTTAAGGTTCCTCTGGTACAGAGACAATAATCCTTCTAATGAAGTCACAGAGTATCGCATGAGGGTACACATTTTCGGCAACAGTCCTTCACCCGCAGTTGCCATTTATGAACTCAAAATATCTGCTCAAGAAGGAGAAGCAGAATATGGATCCGATGTCAAACAATTCATAGACAAGGACTTCTATGTCAATGACTGTTTGAAAGCCATGCCTTCAAATGAGACTGCCATCAGTCTCCTCAGGAGAGCTCAGGAGATGCTTGCCTGCTCTAACCTCAGGCTTCACAAAATAGCCTCAAACAGCCAAGAACTGATGGAAGCGTTTCCTTCTCAGGACTTATGCAACGGTCTTAGAGACTTGGACTTAGGAACTGACCCCGTACCAATGCAACGCAGCCTCGGTCTTCTTTGGAATTTAAAGTCAGACACTTTCACCTTCCAAACCAGCCAGGAAGAAAAACCCTTCACACGTAGAGGCGTTCTATCCACCGTCAACAGCCTATATGATCCCTTAGGATTTGCAGCTCCAGTTACGCTAAAGGGTAACGCCTTATTAAGAGACTTAACTCGTAAAACATCCTACTGGGATACACCTCTACCACCTGACAAGATGATCCTCTGGGAGGAATGGAGGAACTCCCTTGCAGCCCTGACAAAACTGAACGTGCTGAGACCATACGCCTCCGTGCCTTCTACAGAGATGCAGAGCCAGAACCTCTACGTATTCTCAGATGCTTCTGTCCAGGCAATTGCTGCCGTTGCCTACATTAAGACCGTGGACTCTAAAGGTCAGATTCATATCGGATTTTGTCATGGGGAAAGCCAAACTTGCACCACTCCCAGAGCACACTATACCCAGGTTAGAGCTTTGTGCTGCTATATTAGCTGTCGAGTTAGCTGAACTCATTACATCTGAGATGGACATGGATCTAGAGGAAACTAAGTTCTATACGGACAGCAAAGTAGGTCTATGTGAACAACAGAGTGCTACGAATCAGAAGATCCGTACATCCAAAGCAGTAGCATTACATAGCTACAGATCATAATCCCGCAGATCACGCTACTAGATCAGTAGATGCTAATCGGCTAGAGAGTACAACATGGCTCTCAGGACCAAAACTGTTATACAGCAAAGAACTATGCTCCGAAACCTTCGAGTTGGTAGAGGAGGACTCAGACGTCGAAATCCGTTCTCAGGTGTCTACACTTCATACGACAACCTCGGATATTCAACTCGGATCCCACAGATTCGACAAGTTCTCAAGCTGGAAGTCACTCATCCGAGCTATCACCTGTTTGTCTCACATAGCTCGCTCATTCAAAGACCTTTACAAGCGGCAGTGGAGACAGGTACAAAGTCTTGCAAATACATTCTGGGACAGGTGACGCAAGAAATACCTATCTAGACTGCAACCACGGACAAAGTGGCAATCTACAAGACCCAATCTGAACATTGGTGACCTCGTACTTGTGAAAGACGTTCAAATCCACAGAAACCAGTGGCCACTTGGCATAGTAACTGCAACGTTCCCTAGCAAAGATGGAAATGTCCGGAAAGTGGAAGTGAGGATGACCAGAGGAGACGAACCAAAGACGTTCCTCAGACCAATATCCGAACTAGTTCCACTTTTACCCTACAAGGTCCAGGATGGTGACACCCATTGATGCCAGACGGGGAGTGTTATATCTTCAGACAGACCCATTTCTTGTTTGCAGCTCACTGACTCCCTCTAGCGGCTGAATGCCGAGTTTGTTTGTCTGCACTTGTTTCCTTTTTGATCTACTTAGCACACCATAGTTTGTCTGTAGTGATGCACTCTGGGAGAAGGAAGGTCCTTTTCCACACAGACTGATTGCAGAGAAGACGTCCACCATTTTATCTCTCTTGTGATAGCATCGTTGGTAAGATAGACTGTTTTTTTCCTGATTGCAGACACCTGATATGTAGGACTCTAATCCCTGCATCTTCCAGCTATATTTATGAGACTGGCAAGCTGCTTCATTACATGTTATATGCTGTTCTGCCATTGACTTCATGTAATTCTGTGTTGTGTATACACATATTGATTGTTTGTTTTTCCATTGCTCCTAGTTTTACCAAATTCATCTACTAATCGTTCAATAAACTGCATAGACTACAAGACACAGTCTTCTTATTGGATTCTAAGTAGATAAGGTTTAGCTGCCTGTCGGAGTACACATACATCCCAGGATAACGTGTAGCGAGGACAGAACATGCCTATCTCTGTCTAGTTCGCTTGGTCCTCTGGGACCTCAAGTACTTTTTGTCAGTTTGTCTTTTGTGCTCTGCAACAACTTCTGTTTAGGAGGTGTCCCATTTTTGTCCCAGTTCTTAGTTCATTTAGGGACCCCTCCCTTAATTCTATAGGTCTTCGTTCAGACTAGCTGAGGACTAAGGCGGGTCTGTTCACAAGGAACAGGCAGCCCGCTACATCGTAGGGATTCAGCTTAGTCTTACTGTAGGGACAGCTTTCCCCTATCTTTCCTTAGTTTATGTTGCAGATCATAACACGAACATTCCTCCGGTGCTTGGGCAAATTCGGAGAGAAGACCAAGATATCGTCCAGGTACACCACCACCCAAGAATATAGGAGATCACGGAAGATGTCATTAACCAGCTCCTGGAAGACGGCTGGGGCATTACAGAGACCAAAGGGCATCACGCGGTATTCATAGTGACTGTCCTGTGTGTTGAATGCCGTCTTCCACTCGTCTCCCTGGCGGATCCGGACCAAATTGTACGCCCCACGAAGATCGAGCTTGGTGAAGATCCTCACGCCTTTAAGATGGTCGAACATCTCCGAGATGGGAGGCAGGGGTACTTATTCTTGATGGTAATCTGGTTAAGACCCTGTAGTCGATACACGGCCGTAGTGAGCCGTCTTTCTTTTTAAGGAAAAAGAATCCTGCTCCAGCAGGGGAAGTAGACTTCTGAATGAATCCCCTAGCAAGATTCTCCTCAATGTACTCAGACATGGCCCGGGTCTCAGCCAGCGACAAGGGGTAGATACGCCCGCGGCGAGGAGAAGAACAGAGTACCAGGTCGATTGGGCAATCATACGGCCTATGAGGTGGTAGTGTTTCAGCCTCCTTCTTGTCGAAGACATCCGCATAGGACCAGTAGGATGCCAGCAGACCAGGTAGATTAGCCAGAGTAGACGGGGGTTGAGCTGGACGAACCGGAACCAGGCAGGTCTCTTGGCAATCCTGCCCCCAACGGAGCACCTCACCAGATTGCCAATTCAGGATGGGTTCAAGTCTTTGTAGCCAGGGTAGACCTAGCAAAAGGGAGTGAGAGAGACTGGATAGCACATGAAAGGAGATCCTCTCCGAGTGCAGCATTCCCACCGGTAGGGTAACAGGCTCTGTGACAAGCAAGATGGTCTCCGGAAGAAGTCTCCCATCCACGGAAGCGACTGCCAATGGTTCAGCCAGACATTTGGTAGGAATCTGATACCGCTTCACATGGGCCTGAGAAATGAGATTCCCAGCAGCTCCCGAATCCAGGTGGGCGGTCTCAAAGAAGCGGGTCTCACCACTGGAAATAGAAACGGAGAGGATTTACACTTGCCTAGGACGACCTCTCCGAGCGGTCCTAGACACTGGAGTTTCCCGACTTCACCGGACAGGAACAGATCAGCTGCTCCTTACTGCCACAATAGAAGCAACTCCCTTCGGCTCAGCGAGTCTCCTGGCGAGACTTGACCACCTTGGCTTGGTCAATTTGCATGGGTTCAGGCGAGAGTGCCCGGGGAATTGCTGGTTAGGAGGCAGACTTTTGGAATACAGGAGCGAGACGTGGAAATTTTCTCTCCCGGGAAGTCTCCTTAGCTCGTTCCAAAAAACGGATATCAATCCGGTTAGCTAGTGACACCAGGTCATCCAGGGTGGAAGGGATGTCACGACCGGCTAGCTCATCCTTGATCCATCTGGAAAGACCCTCCCAGAAGGTGGACACCAGGGCCTCGTTGTTCCAGGCAAGCTCAGATGCGAGGGTATGGAACTGTATGGCATACTGGCCCACTGTGAGACTCCCTTGGCGGAGATGGAGCAGTGAGGAGGCAGTAGAAGTCTTTCGTCCAGGCTCATCGAAGACCTTCTGGAAGGCATTGAGGAAAGCTGGAAGATCGGACACCAGGGGATCTCCTCTCTCCCATAGAGAGTTTAGCCATGCCAATGCTTCCCCAGTGAGGTGAGACATGATGAACGCCACCTTGGCCCAATTGGAGGGAAACTGATGTGCCAGGAGTTCAAAGTGCAGCGTGCACTGGTTTAGAAAACCCCGACATAAGACGGGGTCACCACCAAAACGTGGAGGCGCAGAGAGCCGGGGTCCAGAGCTGGATGCCATGGCACTAGTAGGCTGAGGCGCCGCCGAAGTGGGTGCGGCTCGGCTCGAGACGGACACAGATGGGGTGGGCAACATGTCCAGGCGGGAGTTGACAGACCTCAGGTAGGTCAGGATAGTTTCCTGTTGGGATCTCGGAAGAGAAATCTCCTGGTACAGGTCAGATAGCGAAGGAGCAAACTGTTACGGATCCGGGTGGTGGAACCTCTGTGTTGCAGTGCAAGGAGGGACCAGCGGGGCGTGACTAAGTATATACTTGGCTTGACCAAGGTAGCACGGCGGCTCAGTCGACTCCATGAACCAGGGAGGGACTGAGCAGAGGGACCAGGTGCCACTCTGGGACTAAGCTTGTATGAGAGCAGGTGACTACCATGGGTCAGAAGACAGGAACTGACCGGTACAGTGGATGAGCACGGCAGGCAGGCTGACGGGTGATCCAGGTAGACAGACAGGCTGATTCAGCTGATAGCCAGATGGGTGCTCTGGGTAGGCAAGCTGGCGGACACAGCAGGTAACAAGCAGGTGCATTCAGGTAAGCAGGCAAGCAGGCAGGGCAGGTAACAGGCAAGTGCTTCCAGGCAAGCAGGCTGGCGGGCACGGTAGGTAACAGGCAGGTGCTTCCAGGTAAGCAGGCTGGCGGGAACGGCAGGTAAAAGGCGGGTGCTTCCAGGTAAGCAGGCTGGCGGGCACGGCAGGTAACAGGCAGGTGCTTCCAGATAAGCAGAGGGCAGAGATGCCGATACTACATACGGTACAAATCCAGACATTTCTGTCCTCCGTTTAGAGTTTTGCATCAGTGTGTCTGTGAAGCTATTCACACGTTCACACGTGGTCACTGTGAAATATAGTAAACTACAAGGCTCCTATTTAAAACCGTGGGTGTCCGTCAGACATATCACATGTAACTGCAGTTTAAATCCAGCCATTTGTAGTGAAAGTGGAAACTATTGTCCTCCATTTAGAGTTTGTAGCAGTGTGTCAGTGAAGCTGTTCACTTGAGGTCACTGCCAAAAATAGTAAACTACAGGGCCGCTATTTAAAACCATGGGTGTCCGTCAGACATATCACATATAACTGCAGTTCAAATTCAGCCATTTGTAGTGAACGAGGAAAATATTGTCCTCCATTTAGAGTTTGTAGCAGTGTGTCAGTGAAGCTATTCACACAAGGTAGTTACCAAGAATAGTAAACTACAGGGCCACTGTTTAAAACCGTTGGTGTCCGTCAGACGTATCACATATAACTGCGGTACAAATCCAGCCATTTGTAGTGAACATGGAAAATATTGTCCTCAATTTAGAGCTTTGCATCAGTGTGTCAGTGAAGCTATTCACACGTGGTCGCTGTGAAGAATAGTAAACTACAGGGCCGCTATTTAAAACCGTGGGTGTCCGTCAGACGTATCTCATATAACTTCAGTAGGAATCCAGCCATTTCTGTCCTTCATTTAGAGTTTGCAGAAGTGTGTCAGTGAAGCTATTCACAACTGGTTGCTGTGACAAATAGGAAACTACTGGGCCGCTATTCAAAACCTTGGGTGTCCGTCAGACGTATCACATATAACTGTGGTACAAATCCAGCCATTTGTAGTGAATGTGGAAAATATTGTCCTCCATTTACAGTTTGTATCAGCTTGTCAGTATACACCATTTTACTGCTCTATTTGCTTGTTCGCAGAATACAGCCAGATTTTTTTAATTTTATTCAAATTACTGTATTGTGGAAGCAGAGAAACTTTTCTCAAAGATCAGACTTGATCCATATGACTGCCATAATAATACAGAAATTTTGTAGAGTGTGTCAACTATTCCACTCCATTTAAAGTCATCCGCCTGTGTTTTATTGGACCAATTGACACTTGGTCACTGACAAATACCATACTATTAGGTGACTGCCTGAAACCGTGGCCATCAGACATTATCCCATATGACTGCCCTAATAATTCAGTAATTTTTGTGATCGTGTCAAATATTACACACCATTTAAAGTATTGCAGATGTGAATTCAAACCTATTCACAGTTGGTTGCTGACAAATAGCATATTTGTGAACAATGTTGTCAGAGTATTATGCCACTTTTACGGACTGACAAAAAAAAAAACATACAGAAAGCAAGCTAAAATGGAAAAAATGACTTGTATATAAGGTCAAATAAATCCCCCCAAAAAAGTTATGGACAGTGGAAGACATTTATGCAACTAGAAAGAGCACTCATCTGGAGCTGATGATACTACCTAGCAGCACCTGTCCCTATGGTAAATGCATCTAACAGCGTTATTGATAGGGAATAGAATAGATTTTTTTGGGCAGCACCAGCAGCACACAGTATAAGGCAATAATACCTGGCTGGATCGGTGTAATACGCTATCCATACTACGCTACTTCACCCGTAAACGAATTTCAGATAAGACAGTTAATATTCTATAATATAGAATCTATTTGAATTGTCCTTCCCATTATTAAGGAGTGTGTCTCCTATACTTTTATTGCATATGCAGCAATTTCAAGGGCTGCCAAAAATTAGGACGCACTCCAATACACATTTGAAGAGACGTAAAAAACAAAAATAAATCAATAAAACACAGTAGGATCTTTCTTTAGTGTAAAAACCAGACTCGCCAATGTAACCTCAATGTAATCACATTGATCAGCTCCTGCACCTCCTCCTCCTCCTGTTCAGCCTCCATCTCTGAAATAACCAAATCAGTCACAAGCTGGATCCACTACAGCACTGCCTAGGCCAAGTGGCAACAGGCTGTGCTGAAGATAATATGCTTAATGCTTAGGTGACAAACCGCACACCACCTGCAGAGTTGTTGAAAGCTGTAACACAGCAGTCTGATCTGTGGCTCTCACCGCTGAACATACACCCAGGAATGGTCGTGTGTGACAATGGCCGGAAACTAGTGGCGGAGAAATGACAGCCAGGGTAGATATGGTTTCCTTCTATGCCAGTCCTTTCACCAAGCTAAAGAATATGGCTGCCGTGAAATACAACTCTAACCAAGAAGCAGTGTCAGACTGTAGAACATTGGGCCCACCAGAGGATTTTATTCTGAGGGCCCACTTTTCTCCCCCGCTCAAGAGCCCCATAGCAGCTGCAAAGTTTGCGCTATGAACTCTCCTGATGGAGAAGTCAGTGCCCACCAGAGGATTCACTGGTGGGCCCATCCAACCCTGACGAGAAGCAGCCCTGGCAAAGAAAAGTCTGTGTGAAGGTTCCCGGACTCTCTATGGCTGCTTTTTTTGCTGTGGACTGCCTCCACCAATCTATAAGATTGCAATCTATAAAATCCCTTCACTGGCTCCCCATTGCCCAGAGACTCCTGTTGAAAACCCTAACTACGACATGCAAAGCCATCCACAACCTCTCTCCTCCATACTGTATATCCGTGACCTAGTCACCCAATACTTACCTGCACGCAACCTCCGATCCTCACAAGATCTCCTTCTCTACTCCCGTTTTATCCCCTCTTCCCACAATCGCACACAAGATTTCTCCTGTGCATCCCTCCTACTCTTGAACTCTGAACCCCAACATATCAGACTCTCGCCTACTGTTGAAACCTTTAAAAGGAAGCTGAAGACCCACCTCTTGTGACAAGCCTACAACCTGCAGTAATCCTCACTTCACTATACCGCTGCATGACCAGCTGTACCCTCACCTACTGTATGCTCACCCATCCCTTATAGACTGTTTGTGCACCCTCACGGGCAGGGTCCTATCTTCTCTTGTACCAGTCAGTGACCTGTTTTCACATGTAAAGCGAAATGGAATAAATGGCACTATAATAATAATTATACTACTTGTACTCTGGGTCAATTGATGGCACTTTCCTAGTGTCTGCCCCTAAATTGATGTGTTTTGACAGCTTTTGGTCCCGTTTGAAGGTGTTGTGTATGCATTTGGTTTTGGCTCCCATTGAATGCAATAGCATTCGGCAATGTTCGGCGAATATTCGACAATTACTTTGATGAATATTGCAAAAACATTGAATGTAATCTGAAACAAATATTGAAATATTCTCTCATCTCTAATCAGAAACACACTTAAAAAATGATGTGGGCATGGCATGATTGTTAATATTGTTAAGGAGTGGGTCTCCTGTACTGGTAATGCCCATGCACTAAGTGTATGGGCTGAAAAACATTTACATTTACCCAAGAGGGGTATGCATGAACATACTGTATAACATACAGAATGTTAGAGGGTATGCCTCTAAAGAAATTTCCTAATGGCATTCTAAACACCCATACAAAAAAATTATGTGGATGTTGCATCATGGTCACCTTGGTGATATGGTGGTGGAGGATGAGGAGAAGGACATAAAATAGAACAATTCCTGAAGTGTATACCCATGTTTGGGTCTGAAGGGGAGCATAGGAATAAACCCCGCAAAAAATAACCACTGGATTTGAGTTTATGTTCGATGCTATCATCTGGTGGTGTTGAGAAGTCTGGCCCTATCCAGCCTTTGTTCATTTTGATAAGTCAGCCTGTCAGCATTTTCAGACAGGCGTATGTGCCTATCAGTTATATCAGTTATAATGCCCCCGGCGGCACTAAAAAACATCTCTGACAAAACGCTAGTGGCCAGGACCTCCAAGACGTAGAAAGATAGTTCATGCCACGTGTCCAGCTTGGATACCCAAAAGTTGTAAGGCACAGAGAGGAATCATGGAGGACGTTGGTATGGTCGCCAAGGTAGTCCTTTAGCATCTTTCAAAACTTTTCCCTCCTTGTCAGAGTATCCCATGTATCAGGACTTGGGTGCTGGGAGGGTCTGAGAAAACTGTCCCAAACCTTTGAGAGCGTTCCCCTGCCTCTGCCGCATCTGGCTTGTGTCTCCCTCACTTGTACTCCTTGGTTGTCCAATAAACTGTCTGTGACCTCTGCCGCCAGCGTTGTCCGATGAGAATTTTTTTTTTGTTATAATTCTATCTTCAACAAGAGCCTGAACTCAATATCTCCAAAAATGAACTCCTTCAGTTTCCTCCATCTACTAACCTACAGGTGTATCTCACTAAATTAGAATATCATCAAAAAGTTAATTTATTTCAGTTCTTCAATACAAAAAGTGAAAGTCATATATTATATAGAGGCATTGCAAACAGAGTGATCTATTTCAATTATTTATTTCTGTTAATGTTGATGATTATGGCTTACAGCCAATGAAAACACAAAAGTCATTATCTCAGCAAATTAAAATCATTAACAAAAAACACTTGCAAAGGCTCCCTAAGTGTTTAAAAAGGTCCCTTAGTCTGTTTCAGTAGGTTCCACAATCATGGGAAAGACTGCTAACTTGACAGATGTCTAGATGGTAGTCATTGACACACCCCACAAGGTCCCAGAGTTCCAATTTTCATTCAGAAATCAAGGTCCCAGAGTCTGGAAGCAGAGTGGAGAGGCACACAAGCCAAGCTGTTTGAGGTCTAGTGTGAAGGTTCCACAATCAGTGATGGTTTGGGGAGCCATCTCATCTGCTGGTGAAGGTCCACTTAGTTTTATGAAGACCAAAGTCAGCACAGCCGTCTACCAGAAAATTTTAGAGAACTTAATGCTTCCCTCTGCCGACAAGCTCTTTGTAGATGGAAATTTCATTCTCCTGCAGGACTTGGCCCCTGTCCACACTGCCAAAAGTACCAATACCTGGTTTAAAAACAACAGTGTCACTGTGCTTGATTTGCCAGCAAACTTGCCTGACCTTAACCCCATAGTGAATCTATGGGGTATTGTCAAGAGGAAGATGAGAGACACCAGACTAGAGATGAGCGTTGTTCGACTCGAACTGTTCGCCAATCTCAAATTCGAGCTGTTTTGGGCGGTGTTCGAGCCGTTCGGCGAACACGAACGATTTGAGAAAAATTTGGCTGTTCGAGGTTATGTTCGATAACTGTTCGTGCACCAAAATCATAACTGGATTTTTTCTCAGTAATGATGAAAATTAATGTTAATACACAGTTTGAGTGTACAGCGGGGAAGGGGGAGGGGCAGGGGATGGATCTCTGCAGGAATAATGAAGATCTCCATTTTTTTTTCTCTTTCCCGCATTTACAGTGGGGAGGTGCAATCTGTCAGCCTATCAGCAGCGCACACACGGAGCGAAGTGCTTTTTTTCACACAAGCAAGGGCATGTGTCATTGGCAGTGTATGTCACATGTCCTTGCCCTATAAGACCAAGCCATTTTCCCCGTCGTCACCATTTTCTCACTGCTGCAGGTGCGTGTTAGACGGCACCGCTGTTGCTGTGTGCGCTATACCTTGTTAATTTCAAGCCAATTTTCGCACAAATCTACAGATAGCTTGGGAGTAGGGAATAGTTGTGATTGCAGTCCTTTTAAGGACTAGGTTACAGCATTTCCTACGACTTTTATCAGGCAGGTCTGTGCTCTTAAATAGATAGATTGTGGGAGTAAAGACTAATTGTAATTGCAGTCCTTTTCAGGACTAGGTTACATCAGTTCCTATCAGTTTTTGCCAGGCAGGTCTGTGCCAGTGCTGTGCAAGTTTTTTTCACAGCATTTGGCTGAATCTAGCAAAGCTAATAGTTTTTGGCCTATTGCAGAGTGTGTTAGTCAGTGGAGTAGCCTATCTGTGTTGCAAGATATACCACCTGTGTATAGAATACCAATTTTTTTACTGCACCTAGTGAAGTAAAATCTTTTGGGCATATAGCATCATTCTATTAGTCCATCTATACTGACCTCCATCAGGTTGCAAATTGAATATAATTTTTTTCTGCATCTAGCTCTAAAAAAATATTTGGCCTTCTAGCAGTGTGTGGGACTTGTTCTATTAGTCCATCTATACTGACCTCCACCACGCTGCAAATTCAAAATAATTTTTATCTGCATCTAGCTCTGAAAAAATATTTGGCCTTCTAGCAGTGTGTGGGACTTTCTCTATTAGTCCATCTATACTGACCTCCATCAGGTTGCAAATTCAAAATAATTTTTTGTCTGCATCTAGATCTGAAAAAATATTTGGCCTTCTAGCAGTGTGTGGGACTTTCTCTATTAGTCCATCTATACTGACCTCCATCAGGTTGCAAATTCAAAATAATTTTTTGTCTGCATCTAGCTCGGAAAAAATATTTGGCCTTCTAGCAGTGTGTGGGACTTTCTCTATTAGTCCATCTATACTGACCTCCATCAGGTTGCAAATTCAAAAATCATTTTTATCTGCATCTACCTCTGAAAAAATATTTGGCCTTCTAGCTGTGTGTGGGACTTGTCCTATTAGTCCATCTATACTGACCTCCATCAGGTTGCAAACTGAATATATTTTTTTTCTGCATCTACCTCTGAAAAAATATTGGGCTTCTAGCTGTGTGTGGGACTTGTTCTATTAATCCATCTATACTGACCTCCATCAGGTTGCAAACTGAATATAATTTTTTTCTGCATCTAGCTCTGAAAAAATATTTGGCCTTCTAGCAGTGTGTGGTACTTGTTCT
This sequence comes from Phyllobates terribilis, assembly GCF_046119375.1. Lineage (NCBI taxonomy): Eukaryota > Metazoa > Chordata > Amphibia > Anura > Dendrobatidae > Phyllobates > Phyllobates terribilis. The sequence continues at coordinate 342,109,126 of NW_027362769.1, read as the reverse complement.
ATTAGTCCACCTATACTGACCTCCATCAGGTTGCAAATTCAAAATAATTTTTTGTCTGCATCTAGCTCTGAAAAAATATTTGGCCTTCTAGCAGTGTGTGGGACTTTCTCTATTAGTCCATCTATACTGACCTCCATCAGGTTGCAAATTAAAAATAATTTTTATCTGCATCTAGCTCTGAAAAAATATTTGGCCTTCTAGCAGTGTGTGGGACTTTCTCTATTAGTCCATCTATACTGACCTCCATCAGGTTGCAAATTAAAAATAATTTTTATCTGCATCTAGCTCTGAAAAAATATTTGGCCTTCTAGCAGTGTGTGGGACTTTCTCTATTACTCCATCTATACTGACCTCCATCAGGTTGCAAATTAAAAATATTTTTTTTTCTGCATCTACCTCTGAAAAAATATTTGGGCTTCTAGCTGTGTGTGGGACTTGTTCTATTAGTCCATCTATACTGACCTCCATCAGGTTGCAAATCGAATAGAATTTTTTTCTGCATCTAACCCAGCCAATAGTTTTGGCCTAATACCATAGTTTGGCCACTCAGCTCTGCTCGGTTCCCATCCATTGTTTTTTTGCGCAAACAACTCCAGAGTTGTGAATTAGTTAACCACCAAATTGAGTGGAAAAAGGCCTGCTGCTGGTGGAAAGGGGAATAGGCGTGTTGGGAAGGGGAAAAAAGGTTGTGTCCGTGGGGTAGGTGTTAAAGCAACAGTAACATCTGCAGAAGAAAGACCATTTTCCAGCCAAACTAAAATGTCTACTTCTTTTAGCGGACAATGTGATAAGATCCCTTTCTTACGGCCACGCCAATAGCTACAAATTCCAGATGAGGCACAAAAATAGCAGGTGCTTCAACGGATATCAAGTGCTCCTTTAAGTGGGCTCTCCTCCACATCAACTTCAACATCACAAATACTCCAGTCCTAAAGGTGTCACCCCAATCGCACTTGCTTCCTCACAGCTCCCAAATCTCCAGCTGCCCGTCTGAGTATGAGGTAGAACAGATGGTTGAGTCTGCAGAGCTGTTTACTCATACTATAGCCTGGGAATCAGAGGTCGACTCCAGCGCTTCTGTGAATCCAGACGAGGAAATGATCTGCACTGATGCCCAGAATCTTTATGAGTCGGATCCAGGAACAGACGCAGAAGGTTCTGACCATAATGTAGACCCTCATTCCCAAACTGTAACTCCTGTTGGTGGAGACAATGAGGAAGACGATGATGAGACTCAAATACCTGATTGGAGCGACAACTTTAGTTTTTTGTCAGGGCAGGAACAGGTTGGCTCTGAGGACGACGGGTGTGATAACGCACAGGGTGATGATGATGAGGTTGGAGATCCCACTTACTGTCAACCCACAGTCAGCCAAGAGATGAGGTCAGCAGAGGAGGTGGAGGAAGATGCTAGTGACGACGAGGTCAGGTTGCGCCTTCCTGGACAGAGACGTAGTACTGGAAGCACGTCAACAACTGCATCCTCAAACACAACTCTGCCTCTCACCACAAGTCGTGGTGGCTCTTCAGGTCGCATGGGTGCTAAGCCTTGCATAGCCTGGGCATTTTTTCAGATCGATAAAGATGACCCAACTCGTGTTATCTGTAACATTTGTCAGCAAAAGCTAAGTAGAGGCCAAAAAATACATAGTTTGAGTACTTCATGCATGAACCGGCACATGGACATGAAGCATAAGTTGCAGTGGGAAGCTCAGTGTGCTACAATGCGGCCTAGCCGGCCGGGCCAACCACCGTCTGCCATATCTTGTGCATCCGCGGCCTCTTCATCCTCTGTGACTGGGGGGACAGCAGTCACACCTGTTTTGGGGCGCAGACCTGCCACCTCTTTACCCGCAACAGCCAGCGTGATTGGCAGGTCATCATTTTCTTTGGAGGTGGTAACACCAGCTGGTGTTGAGCGCTGTCTGACATCGATAGCACCACCTTTGGATCAAGGAAACCTAACATGTCCGCCTGCATCTTCCTCACAGACCGGGGACACCCTTATCAACCCCGTCTAAGCACAATAGCCAGCCCTCGGTCCCTCAGATGTGGACAAGTAAAAGACAATTTCCTCCTAGCCATGAGAAAGCTAAGAGGTTGAATTTCACCATCTGCAAGCTCTTGGCTACAGAAATGCTGCCTTTCCGCCTGGTGGACACAGAGGATTTTCGAGACCTTATGTCCGTCGCAGTGCCCCAGTACCAGATGCCCAGTCGGCACTACTTCTCAAAGAAAGGTGTGCCTGCGCTCCACCAGCATGTCGCACACAACATCACCGCTTCTTTGAGAAACTCTGTGTGTGACAGGGTGCATTTCACCACAGACACTTGGACGAGTAGGCATGGACAGGGGCGTTACATGTCGCTGACTGGGCACTGGGTAACTATGGTGACAGCAGGACAAGGGGCTGCTGTCCAAGTCTTGCCGTCCCCACGAGTTGTGCGTCAATCCTCTTTATGTCAAAGTTCCTCCACTGCTTCTGCCTCCTCAACCTCCTCTCGGTCTTCCACCTGCACCCAAAGCCTGTCTGGTCATGCCACAAGCTTTATAACTGCGCAGAAGGGATTCTGCACACCTCCTTACTATGCTGGCAGTAGGGCTCAACGTCATCAGGCGGTTTTTACTTTGAAATGTCTGGGAAATGTGAGTCACACAGCTGAGGAGTTGTGGTCAGCTCTGGAGAACCAATTTCATGAATGGTTGTCTCCACTGGACCTGAAACCAGGGAAGGCTGTGTGCGACAATGCTGCAAACCTGGGTGCGGCCCTTTGCCGGGGCAATGTCACACACGTGCCTTGTATGGCTCACGTGTTGAACCTGGTTGTCCAGCAATTTTTAGCCCACTATCCCAGACTAGATGGCCTTCTGCAGAGGACACGGTCGCTGTGTGCTCACTTCCGCCGTTCGCATCCCGCAGCTCAGCGACTTACATCTCTACAGAAGTCGTTGGGCCTGCCACTTCACCGGCTAAAATGCGATGTGCCTACCCGGTGGAATTCAACTCTGCACATGTTGCAGCGACTGTGGCAGCACCGACAAGCCCTGGTGCAATACGTTCTGACGTATAGCCTGGGCCAACGAGATCCAGAGGTGGGGCAAATCACGCTGGAGGAGTGGTCTAAGATCAGGGACCTATGCACCCTTCTGCACAGTTTTGAAATGGCGACGAAGATGTTTAGTGCTGACGATGCCATTATCAGCATGACTATTCCGGTGATTTACATGCTCGAGCACATGTTAAACAGAATTCGGAGTCAGGTGGTGGCACAAGAGGAGGTGGAGGAAGTAGAGGAGGAGGAGTTGTATGCGGAAGGGCTAACATCTGCAAGGTCCAGACGGTCGGCAGCACCAAGGCGGCAGGCATGTGAGGGTGGGGGAGATGGTTTTACCAGGACGCATGGTAGCAGCCAAACTAGTGAGGAAGGTGCAGGAGCCCAGGAAGAAGTGGAGGACGAACTGATGGAAGACTCATCAGATGAGGGAGACCTTGATCACATTTCTGTTGTGCGAGGTTGGGGGGAGAGGACAGAGGAAGGAAGCATGATTGTTACCTCGCCACCAACACAACAGGGACTTGGTGCTCCTGGTGTTATGATCTGCTACAGAGACTAAGGAAAGGCAGGAGATCTGTCCCTAGAATAGAACTAAACTAGATCCCTACGATGTAACGGGGAACCTGATCCTGAGATCAGACCCACTAAAGTCCTCGGCTAGTCTGAACGCAGACCTATAGATGTGGGGGAGGGATCCCTACAAGAACTAGGGACTGGGATAAGTTGGACACCTCCTAGCAGAAATAGTAGCAGTCAAAGACAAACACACAACTAAAAGCGTAGAGGTCAGAAGACCTAGCAAAACTAACAGAGAACGGCAATAGAGTAACAAGCTAGCTCAACAGTAGTAAATACAAATGAAGTCCAGCAAAGCCAGGAGGGCGGAGCCGGATTAAATAGGCAAAATGGTCATGTGACCAGCAAACTAAAAAAAACCTAACAGGAGAGTTGTAACAGTACCCCCTCTTCTAAGAGGATCCTCCGGATCCCCTAGGCCCAGGCTTACCAGGAAACCTCCTGTGAAACGCTCGGACAAGTCTGGGAGCAGAAACATCATCCGCCCTCACCCATGAGTTATCCTCAGGTCCGAAACCCTTCCAAGCGACGAGATACTGCAAACTCCCTCTATACCGTCTAGAATTTAGGATGCGGGAAATTTCATATTCCCCGTCCTCCACCACCGGAGGAACAGTGGCAGAGGCGTCACCATCCGACACATCAGCTTTTTTCAACAGAGAAACATGAAACACCGGATTAATCCTCCAGGACGTAGGAACCTCCAGCCTAAAAGCAGATTGGTTAACTATCTGAAGCACCATAAAGGGCCCTACGAACTTGGGACCCAATTTTTTAGAAGGAATCCTCAATCGCAGATTCTTAGAGGACAACCAAACCATGTCACCAACAGCAAACAAAACCTCTTGCCTTTTCCTATCAAAGTACCTCTTAGATATTTTGTTAGCCTCCTGAAGATTACCACGTACATCCATCCAAACTCTTTCCAAATCACCGGAAAAACTCTCCTCCTCAGGCACAGCCGATACCAATTTGGAGAATGACCCAAAAGACGGATGTCTCCCAGAACAACAAAAAAAAGGCGAACACCCAGCAGAAGAGGATGTATGGTTGTTAAGAGCAAATTCAGCAAGTGGCAGAAACTCAGACCACCCCTCTTGATTGTCTGCCACAAAACAACGCAAGAACTGCTCAACATCCTGGTTCTTCCTTTCTGTCTGGCCATTAGACTCAGGATGATATCCGGATGAAAACGACAAATGAACTCCCAACCTGTCACAAAAGGCACGCCAAAAATGAGCCACGAACTGAGGTCCCCTATCAGAAACAATGTCAGTAGGAACACCATGTAGTCTGACAATCTCCGTGACAAAGGCCTTAGCGAGTGTCTTAGCGCAAGGCAGTTTGATGAAGGGAACCAAGTGACACATCTTGCTAAAACGGTCCACGACCACCCAGATGACCGTGAAACCTTCAGAGGGAGGAAGGTCAGTAATAAAGTCCATAGCCAGATGTGTCCAAGGTGCACTAGAAACCTCCAGAGGGCAAAGCAACCCCGCAGCAGGAGCATGCGAAGACTTGGATCTTGCACACACAGTACATTGGCGCACCCACTTAATAACTTCCTTCTGCCATCCAGGCCACCAAAAACTGCGACCCACAAGTCTCTTGGTCTCAGAAATTCCTGGATGACCTGCCAACCGAGACTCATGACATTCAACAAACAAATCTCTCCTAAAGGTCCTAGGCACAAACAACCTCCCATGGGGAGTGTTAGATGGGGCATTCTCCTGTGCTTTAAGAATCTCATCCTCCAAAACGGAGTCCAAGGCAGCAATCACAACACCTTCTTGTAAAATGGTCTCCTCCTCCTCCTCAACACCAACCATTGGAGAAAAGCTGCGAGACAAAGCATCCGCTTTAACATTCTTGGTACCCGGGATGTAAGTAACGGAAAAATTAAACCGCGAGAAAAAAAGTGCCCACCTAGCCTGACGGGCATTCAAGCGCTTGGCAGCATCAAGATAGATCAGATTCTTATGATCAGTGAAAACCTGAAAGGGAAATTCAGCACCTTCCAAGAGGTGACGCCAGTGTTCAAATGCGAGTTTAATCGCCAGCAATTCCCGATTACCAATATCGTAATTAAGTTCAGTCTCGGAAAATTTTTTTGAAAAAAAGGCACAGGGATGTACTCCATCCTTGTTTTCCTGAGACAACACCGCACCAACCCCCACCGAAGAAGCATCAACTTCAACCAAAAACGGCTTAGTCACATCAGGCTGCATAAGGATGGGAGCAGAGGTGAACCTCTCCTTTAAAAACACAAAAGCTTCAATGGCCTCAGAAGTCCACTGAACCGCATTAGCACCTTTCCTGGTGAGATCGGTCAGCGGTTTGACAATAATAGAAAATTTTATTATGAATTTTCTGTAATAATTGGCGAAACCCAAAAACCTCTATCGATTTCAAACCAATAGGCCTAGGCCATTCCTGTACAGCCTGAACTTTAACCGGGTCCATCTCAAAACCTTCACTGGAGACAATGTAGCCCAAAAAACTAATTCTCTGTACAGCGAACTCACATTTCTCCAGCTTAGCAAAAAGCGAATTGTCCATTAATAACTGTAATACCTCACGTACGCTCCGCCAATGAGACTCCAGATCCGGCTAATAAATCAAAATGTCATCCAAATAGACAACCACATCTTTGCCGATTAAAGGTCTAAGGATGTCACTAATAAGATTCTGAAAAAATGCTGGAGCATTGGTGAGACCAAAAGGCATAACCAGATTCTCAAAATGACCCACAGGAGTGTTAAAAGCAGTCTTCCATTCATCACCCTCCTTCATGCGCAACAAATTGTATGCCCCCCGGAGATCAATTTTAGAGAACCACTTGGCCGCCACTAACTGGTTAAATAAATCGGGAATCAATGGCAGTGGGTAAGGATTGCGTACAGTAATTTTATTAATCTCACGAAAGTCCAGACAAGGACGTAAACCGCCATCTTTTTTTTTTTCACAAAAAAAAAACCAACAGCCACAGGAGACGTGGAAGGCCTAATGTGACCAGCGGCCAAGCTTGTCTGTATGTATTCCTCCAAAGCCTTTCTCTCAGGAATAGTAAGATTAAATAAACGACTCTTAGGAAGAGTCGCTCCAGGGACAAATTCAATGGTACAATCATAGTCTCTATGAGGAGGCAAAACCTGCGACTCCTCCTCAGAAAAAACTCTCCAAAAATCCTGAATAGGTACAGGCAATTCCCCTCTATCCACAGCAGCAATGCGCCCGTTACAACACTTGTCATAACACTTAGGGCTCCAGGACTTAATTTCATTGGTAGACCAATCAAGTACAGGATTGTGCAATTTTAACCAGGGTAACCCCAATATTACTGGAGAAGGCAAATTATCCAATACCACCAAATCCAAATTCTCTTGATGAATACCATTAATAGTGAGGGGAAATTCACAGACCTTGTGAGTAACACTCTTCAAGGGAGAGCCATCGACAGAAACCACAGCAATAGGGGATGACAAAGTTTTAGGTTCTAATCTAAGTTTTTCCAAGAATCCCCCATCAATCACATTCAGAGTAGATCCACAATCCACAAATACCCGAAATTCAATTAATTCATCCTGAGCAGCAGTAGTGGCAGATAGGAATACTCCCTTAGAATTTAAACAGGCAATAAGAGCATGACTGACCATTTTTTTTTCTTTCTTCTTACGAAGCACACAGCTCTTAATAAGATGACCAGAATTTCCGCAATAGAAGCACAAGCCTTCAGAAAGTCGGCGGTCTTTTTCCTGAGAGCGGGGTGCCTTCGCCCCAATTTCAATCGGCTCTCCATTGTCAGCACAGAACCTCTCAGGACTCGAAGCTGACATAGCAGAGGATTTGCTCTCATTAACCCTTGCACGCAGTCTCCTGTCCACCCGTATAGCTAATTGCATTGCCTCCTGCAAGTTTCCAGGTGTGGGATAAGCAATCAGTAAATCCTTAACCCTTTCACCTAGGCCTGCAAGAAACAAGCTTTTCAAAGCTGAATCGTTCCACCCCACCTGGGCAGACCACCGACGGAAGTGAGAACAATATTTTTCCACATTACCTGATCCCTGCCTCAAACGTCTTAATTCAGACTCAGCAGATGAGACACGATCAGGATCATCGTACAACAAACCCAAAGCAGAAAAAAAACTATCCACTGAACTAAAGCACGGATCACTAGGATGGAGAGAGAAAACCCATCCCTGAGGATCTTTGCGCAAAAGTGACATTATGAACCCTATGCGCTGTGATTCATCACCAGAGGATCCGGGTCTCAAACGAAAATATAATAGACAAGCATTTTTAAAAGAAAAAAAATCTTGTTGTTCGCCAAAAAATAAATCAGGCAGACGTACCTTTGGTTCCACAACATGCGCTCCAGAACAGCTACTCACGTGTTGTTGGAGCTTGGTCACCTCCAGAGAGTCCCTGCAAGCGTTGAGCCAAATCTTGCACCGAGATCATGATGGAAAACTGGAGGTCTTTCCCCAGAGAAAATCCTTTCCCTTTATTTTTTTTTTTTTTTATTTATTTATTTTTTTTTTATGGCTGGACTTACTGTTATGATCTGCTACAGAGACTAAGGAAAGGCAGGAGATCTGTCCCTACAATAGAACTAAACTAGATCCCTACGATGTAACGGGGAACCTGATCCTGCGATCAGACCCGCTAAAGTCCACGGCTAGTCTGAACGCAGACCTATAGATGTGGGGGAGGGATCCCTACAAGATCTAGGGACTGGAATTAGTTGGACACCTCCTAGCAGAAATAGTAGCAGTCAAAGACAAACACACAACTAAAAGCGTAGAGGTCAGAAGATCTTGCAAAACTAACAGAGAACGGCAATAGAGTAACAAGCTAGCTCAACAGTAGTAAATACAAATGAAGTCCAGCAAAGCCAGGAGGGCGGAGCCGGATTAAATAGGCAAAATGGTCATGTGACCAGCAAACTAAAAAAAAACTAACAGGAGAGTTGTAACACCTGGATGCGCAACACACATGAGTGCCTTCTTGCTGCACTACCTGCAACATGACCCTCGAATTGTGAGAATTAGAAATAATCCTGACTACTGGGTTGCCACACTGTTAGATCCCCGGTACAAAAGTAAATTTGCAGAAATTATTCCTGCCATAGAAAGGGATGCACGCATGCAGGAGTATCAGCAGAGACTGTTGCAGAATCTTGCATGTGCTTTTCCACAAAACACCAGTGGTGCACGTAGTGAATCTCACAGTTCCAACTTGCCAACCGTGGGACCGTCAAGTGTTCAGCACTCAAACCGTAACAGAACCACAGTATCTGCTGGTAACATCAATTTTGCGGAATCATTTCACCACTTTTTTAGCCCATCCTTTGCAAGGCCACAGGAGACAAGAAGTCTGACACATAGTCAACGCCTAGAGACGATGGTACAGGAGTATCTCCAAGTAAACATTGAAGCCATGACTGTGTCACTGGACCCTTGCTCTTTTTGGGCTTCCAATCTGGATAAATGGCCGGAGCTAGCCACTTACGCCTTGGAGATCTTGTCATGCCCCGCAGCCAGCGTTCTGTCTGAACGTGTGTTCAGCGCTGCTGGTGGTGTGCTGACAGATAAGCGCACGCGGCTCTCCACTAATAATGTAGACAGACTCACGTTCATAAAGATGAACAAATCATGGATCCGAAACGACTTTTCAACCCCTGTGTCATCCTGGGGAGAGTAAAAGCTTGATGATTGGTTAAAATCACCCTACCAACCGTTTTAAGCTTTCAAATTACTAATAATGTTTATCTGTATCTTGGCTGGAAAATAATTTGGGCTTTGTAGCAGTGTGCAGCACTGATTCTATTAGGCCATCTATAATAAGCTCCACCAGATTTAAAATTACTAATCATGTTTATCTGTATCTTGACTGGAAACTAATTTGGGCTTTGTAGCAATGTGCAGCACTGATCCTTTTAGGCCATCTATACTAAGCTCCACCAGATTTAAAATTAATAATAATTTTTAGCTGCATCTAGCCCGGAAAATAATTTTGGGGCACCGAGATGCGCAAGACACATAAGTGCCTTCTTGCTGCACTACCTGCAACATGACCCTCATATTGTCAGAATTCGAAGTAATCATGACTACTGGGTTGCCACACTCTTAGATCCCCCAAACTTTTCGATCAACCTTTTCATTTTAATAAAGACCAAAAAAATGGTCATTTTTGAAATTATAAGCATTAGCAGGTTATTAGAAATTGAAATCAAACAGTTTTCAACTCAAAACTTTATTCTAGGTGATGTTACATTTTCACATAGGACCCCTTGTTCGAAAGGAGCTTCTGAACTCTCTCGTCCATTGAATTTGTCAGGTTTTGGATGGTTTCTGCTTCAATTGTTTTGCATGAGGACAGAATACCCTCCCAGAGCTGTTGCTTAGATGTGAACTGCCTCCCGCCATCATAGACACTCCTTTTGATGATGCTCCAGAGGTTCTGAATGGGGTAGAGGTCAGGGGAGCATGGGGGTCACACCATAAGTTTGTCCCCTTTTATGCCCATAACAGCCAGAGATGCAGATGTTTTATGTGCAGCATGAGATGGTGCATTATCATGCAAAAAAATGATCTTGCTGTGAAATACACGGTTCTTCTTCTTGAACCATGGCAGGAAGTGCTGTTTGAGAAAATCCACATACATTATGGAGTTCATCTTTAGCGCCTTCAGGGATCCTAAAGGGGCCGACAATCTCTCTCCCCATGATTCCAGCCCAAAACATTACTCCACCTCCTCCTTGTTGGCGCTGTAGCCGTGTTTGCTTGGGGTGTCCATCAACCAGCCATCCTCCACTCCATCCATCTGGACCATCGAGCGCTGCACGGCACTCATCCGTGAACAAAACAGTTTTGAAATCAGTCTTCATGTAATGTTTGGCCCACTGGAGCCGTTTCTGCTTGTGTGAAGTGGATAGAGGAGGTCGACAGGATGGCGTATGCACAGCTGCAAACCTCTGAAGGACCCTGCATCTTGTTGTTCGGGGGACGTTGGAGGCACCAGCAGCTTCAAAAACTTGTCTGCTGCTATGACAAGGCTTTTTTGCCGCTGCTCTTTTAACCTGACGTAATTGCCTGTAGGAAAGAGTCCTCAATTTGCCCTTATCAGCACGCACACGTGTGTACTGTGAATCAGCTACATACTTCTTGATTGCCAAGACACTTCATCCTGATCATCGCACAATGTTGATTGTAGTCATGCCTTGACCTAAACACTCCACAATTTGTTGCTTCTCAGCAGCCGACACATCCTTTTTCTTTCCCATTTTGGCAGAAAATGTAGGCTGCTTAATAATGTGAGACAGCCTTCTTAAGTAGTCTTGCCTTTCATTGGACACACCTGCCAAACTAATTAGCACAGGTGTCTGCAATTGCTTACAGTGATATAAAGAGCCCTGACACACATCACCATCAATGAGTTTAACTGACAAACAAACAAATTCTTCCCTTATCACTCCTAAACACTTTTTGCATAATAATTTGGAACACAGTGTACATGTGCTTTTCCACAAAACACCAGTGGTTCACGTAGTGAATCTTACAGTTCTAACTTGCCAACCGTGGTCTGTATGGAGTTGTTCAATAAAGGGCCCAAAATTAAGATAACATAGATGGGAGAGGTCTCTATGAATAGGAATTCCTAAGTATTTGATACCCTGTGAGGGCCAGGCAAAGGGAAAGTTGCACTGGATGGAATCCTATATGGATTTGGGGAGGGAGACATCGAGGGCCTCAGACTTCGCTGCATTGATTTTAAAATTTGACCATGTAACAAAGTGATCTATTTCAGCCATAACAGCATGGATGGATATATGTGATTGAGTGATATATACTAGGACATCATCAGCAAATAGAGAGCACTTGTACTCGGTGCCTCCCACCTCAATCCACCTAATATTGGGGTTATGGCAAATTGATGAGAGCAGGTGCTCCGTAACTAGGATGTATAAGAGAGGGGACAGAGGACATCCCTGCCTTGTCCCATTGGTGATTGTGAAAGGTGATGAAAATGTTCTGATGCACCCCCTGGGCCTTGGGACACCCGGAGCCGGACACTTTTTGGTGGATGCTGGTGGTTGTAGTCTTCGTGGCGGCGACCCGTTTCCGTGGCTCAGGGTGGTCAAACCAGTGGCGGAACTATTTATGTGGTTTTGATGTTTAAATGTCCGACTACGCCACCCGTGGATTGCGGTCAGAGTGAACCGCCGCTGCAGGGCAGACCGCTGAGGCTGGTGTTGTGGGTGCAGCAGAGCATAGCATAACTCCCCACAGGAGGAGTATAGCCTCAGGGCAGTGTATGCGGAGGATGGGGGTGATGGTGCAGGGCAGCAGCAGTAATGACACGGAGTCAGTGATGCAGTCCAGGGCCTTTACTCACAGTTCTTATTATCCAGACCACGTCTGCAGGTAACGGCTGCCCACGTCGTACTGTGCTCACCAGGTGAGGGGCTCAGACAACTCCCAGATAACTTTGGAGCGCTTCACAGGACCCCCTTTGTGTGTCCTTTGTCTGGCCTTTCTTACCAACCCTTCTGTCCGGCTGACTCGGGCCTCCTCTTGGTAAACTTGGCGCCAGTTTCCCTGACCCTATGTGGTGCCTTCCTAGCGGGTGTAGTGAGGGACTGCGCCACATAAAATGTCACAGCCTCCGGTTTCTAGCTGAGGGTCGTTTCCTGCCTCCACTAGTTTCGGGGACCGGTCTCCCCCTTTGGCCTGACCCCTCCACGCAGGTGGATTCGGGCGTGCGGTGGCGACTCGCCCGTCCGCACCCCTGGGATCCCTTCATTCCTCATTCCTGGAGCCTTCTCCGCTCCTCTTCCTTCCTTCTCCCTCTTGCAGGCCTGGGCCTCTGTTACTAGGCCCGCCTCCGGAGCAGAGCTCATGCAGAGCCCCTGCTCCCTGCCACTTCTGCTCAGACTTCTCTGCACTGAACTAAGATGGTGCCCACCTTTTATACTCCCTTCTCAATGCACCCAGGAACTGCTTCCTCCCTGCTCCTGCACTACAGGGTTCCCCTTCCTCAGTGTTCCCTCCCCCCACTCCAGCCAGGGACAGGGACTGTCGTGCCCATCTCAGAGGCATATTGGTCGCCCTGCCCCACGACAATGTGGTGTAATGCATGCAGGTGTCGGGTCCTGATCCACACTCCATCCTTACCTGAGAGTGAGATATCACACCTCTTGGTGAGGTGCAATACCTCTGTAGCAACCGAGCCCTCACGGTGCTACAGTTCCATTTATCTTCAGCCTAGGTGACGTATTGTGATACAGGGCCGTGATTTTGGCTATAAAAGGGTCCCCTAGACCCCTACCCCAAGCTTTTTAAGAGAATCATATATGGCGTGCCAGGAGACTCTATGGAATGCTTTCTCAGCATCCAACGAGAGTATCTAATTACAAATTTTTAACTGCATCTAGCCCAGGAAATACTTTGTGCCTAGTAGCAGTGTCTGCTAGTCAGCGGATTATCCCGGCTGTTAAGCAAGCTACACCACCTGTAGTTTGGACACTTAATTTTTTCAAAGGAAATGCTTCGGGACCACGGGATACTCAGTGAAGAGCATCAGGAGGCACCCCAAGGCATAGGGGCTGGGACTGGCAGTAGGATGCCTTGCGGTGGACAGCCGAGCTCGATCCTTATAAAAGCTTTTTAACTGCAGCAGCTTTAGTGGACGCTACTGGAGCTGGAATTACGCGGCTGCTTGCATGAGATTTGCCCTCCAATAGATCCTTGTAAATGGATTTAAAGTGTATTCATTCAAATTAGAGAGACAATTTAAATTAAAAAGCTTAGAGCTGCCTCCACCACAGGGGGGCTCGCTCGACCCACCAGCGGACAGGCACCAGTATTGGGAGAGGGGGGCTGGCCGTCAGGGTTCACCGCGGCTCTGGCACAAACCCGGCGACACGGAGGTGGCACGGGCAGGAGCGGACTGAACGTGTCGGCTTCTCACTTTTTGGATTTTAGAAGGGCATGACATGCCTATATCTGTGTCTCCCCCTCCTTTTACTCCTCCACCTCTTTTCTTTTCGCATGACTATATGTACTTGTCACTTTTCCATGTGTTAGTTGTGTCTTCTGAGCAGTTTGTCAGCTTTTGGACACCTTTGAAGGTGTTTTCTATGTGTTTCTATGTGTTTTTGTTTGCCTGCCATTGGTTTTAACGGTGTTCGAAGGTGTTCGACGAACAGTTCGACGAACAGTTCGGCGAACACACGGGTGTTCGACGAACCGAACCGAACTCGAACACTACGGGGGTGGCTCAACACTACACCAGACCCAACAATGCAGACAAGCTGAAGGCTGCTATCAAAGCAACCTGGGCTTCCATAACACCTCAGCAGTGCCACAGGCTGATCACCTCCATGTCATGCCACATTGATGCAGTAATTGATGCAAAAGGAGCTCCGACCAAGTATTGAGTGCATTTATTGAACACACATTTCAATTAGCCAATGTTTGGATTTTAAAATAATTTTTCAAGCTGTTGTTAAAAAGTATTCTAATTTACTGAGATAATGACTTTTGTGGTTTCATTGGCTGTAAGCCATAATCATCAACATTAACAGAAATAAACACTTGAAATAGATCACTCTGTAATGACTCTATATAATATATACATTTCACTTTTTGTATTGAAGAACTAAAATTAATGAACTTTTTGATGATATTCTAATTTTGTGAGATGCACCTGTATCTCTACCTGACTTTTACTAACCTACCTATACCTGACTTTGCAATTTCCTTTAGATGGTTTCACCATAACTCGCCTGCTGTCTTGGAGTAATATTTGACACACAACTTTCCTTTATTCAACGTGGAAAATCACTCACTCGCTCATGTCACCTGCACCTTAAAAACATCTCCAGAAATTGACCTATTCTCACCTTTGATACTGCAAAAACTCTTACTGTCGCTCTTATTCACTACTGCAAGTCTCTTCTAATCGGTCTCCCTCTAAACAAACTGTCTTCTCTCCAAACCCTTCTGAATGCAGCAGCCAGGGTCATATTTCTATCTAGCCGCTTCACTGATGCCTCTACCCTGTACCAGTCATTGCACTGGTTAAGTTAAACAATCACTACAGAATACAATACAAACTCATCTCTCTCACTCACCAAGCTGTCCACAATTCTGCACAGCCCTATATCTCATCCCTCTGCGTATCAGAGTAAAAGCAGCGGAACATAAAGTCAGCCATGTGCGCCAGACTGCCAACAGCCCAGCCATGACTTCTCTGTTCTCACCAAGAGGACGACTGTCCATGTTCTCTTCCTGCTCCTCCTCATTCTCACCCAATTTGCATTGAGATGAGATGAGGCTGGGCTGAGTAGCATCACCCTGTATTGTTCCTTGCTTTGCCTGCAATGCCTCCTTTTTTATTATGAGCAGTGAGCATTACAGTAGACAGAGAAACGGAATGGTGACGCTAATTATTGTGTCATCGCCGCTCACGATCTTGGTGGAGTCCTCAAAGATTTGGAGGAGGGCACAGATGTCAGACATCCATGCCCACTCATCAGCTCTTATGTGTGGAGCCTGACCTGAATGCCGACGGACGTGTTGAAGCTGGTACTCAACAACTGCTCTCTGGTGCGCAAAATCATTCCAAACATCTGCAACATTGATTTGCAACGCGTGGTCACATGGCACACCAGTCAGTGAGCTGGAAGTTGCAAACGCTGCTGAAACCATGCCAGTAGCTGACCTTCTGAAATGGGCACACACGAGGCGTACTTTCATAAGCCGTTCTGGCAGATCCGGGTAGGTTTTCAGAAACCGCTGAACCACTAAGTTGAGCACATGAGCCAGACATGATACGTGTGTGAGCTTGCCTAGCTTTAGAGACACTACCAGGTTCTCTGATACAGCTTTCAACAACTCTGCAACGGTGTGCGGTTTGTCACCTAAGCATACAGTCCTGCTTATTGTTAATGGCACCCACAAAGTTTAAGTACATAATCTGGAATATCTCCTGAAAAAAAATAATCAAGTGATGGAGATGCAGGCTGAAGAGGAGGAGGAGGTGGTGGTGCAGGAGCTGTAAAATGTGGGGTCAACCCTGATTGACCCAGAACCCACAATTCTCTTCGTCGGGAGGACGTGTTCCATCCCAGGGTCCCACTGTGTCCTGGCTTCCACAATATTAACCCAATGGAATGAGTCAGTGAGATGTACCATCCCTCGTCACATTCACTTGTCCAGGTGATAGACAGTCCTTCCCACTAGCTGCACGACAGTCCACCGCTAACTGGGAGAAATAGTGGTGTCTGGGGACCGAATACAGAGCCCTGACCGCTGCCGCTATAAGGTTGTGGAAAGCTTCTGCCTCCATGAGCCTAAAAGGCAACATTTCAAGTGCAAGCAGTCCAGAAATGTGGCAGTTTAGTATTGCGGCCTGTGGGTGGGTGATTGGCTGCATACTTGTGCTTGTATTTCAAGGACTGGGATAGAGACAACTGAATGCTGCACTGGGACAAGGATGTGGACGGTGATGGTTGCAAGGGCGGGAGGCATCTTCGCATGTGCCATGGACTTGGGATTGGCGTGCACGCACAGCAGCGGAAGAGGCAGTGGTGTTACCTGCAGACACTGTTTCTGCACCTTAGCGTTCGGCCCACCTAGTCTACACAGTTATAGGGCATACAGTGAGTGCAATGCCAACCAAAAATGTTGAGGCATTCCAATGCCCCTTGGAAATGACATGGAGGTCAGAGGGCCTTAACTAAACCGTTTTTTCCATTTATAGCAACTGGGTCTGCTGTACACTGTTGGCCTAAGCAGTGAATGGAAGGCTTTCCAAAAATTATGAGGAACTGCAATGCCACTTGAAATAGACGTGGATTACAGCATACTAAAAACCTTCTACCCATTATTGGGGAGTGGGTCTCCCTTAGTTTTCGCCTTTGCATTGAAAAGCAAAAGCTGACTAAAATTAGGCGGAAATGCAATGCCCGTTGGAAGAGTCATAGAGGTTAGAGGTAATTTAAAACAACATTTCAATGCCCCTTGGAAGAGCTGTGGAGTTCAGAGTGGTTTAAGAAGACGCTTTTAATGCCCCTTTGAAGAGACGTGGAGGGCACAGTAGCTTAACAAGACGGTTTTAATGCCCCTGGGAAAGTGGTGGAGTTCGCAGTAGCTTAACAAGACGGTTTTAATGCCCCTTGGAGAAGTGGTGGAGGTCACAGTAGCTTAACAAGATGGTTTTAATGCCCCTTGGAAAAGTGGTGGAGGTCACAGTAGCTTAACAAGACTGTTTTAATGCCCCTTGAAAGAGACGTGGAGGTCACAGTAGCTTAGCAAGACTGTTTTAATGCCCCTCGGAAGAGACGTGGAGGTCACAGTAGCTTAACAATACGGTTTTAATGCCCCTCACAAGAGACGTGGAGGTCACAGTAGGTCAACAAGACGGTTTTAATGCCCCTCGGAAGAGACGTGGAGGTCACAGTAGCTTAAGAAGATGGTTTTAATGCCCCTCGGAAGAGATGTGGAGGTCACAGTAGCTTAACAAGACGGTTTTAATGCCCCTTGGAAAAGTGGTGGAGGTCACAGTAGCTTAACAAGATGGTTTTAATGCCCCTCAAAAGAGACGTGGAGATCACAGTAGCTTAACAAGACGTTTTAATGCCCCTTAGAAGAGACGTGGAGGTCACAGTAGCTTAACAAGATGGTTGTAATACCCCTTGGAAAAATGGTGGAGGTCACAGTAGCTTAACAAGATGGTTTTAATGCCCCTCGTAAGAGATGTGGAGGTCCCAGAAGCTTAACAAGATGGTTTTAATGCCCCTTGGAAAAGTGGTGGTGATCACAGTAGCTTAACAAGACGGTTTTAATGCCCCTCGAAAGAGACGTGGAAGTCACAGTAGCTTAACAAGACGGTTTTAATGCCCCTCGAAAGAGACGTGGAGGTCACAGTAGCTTAACAAGACGGTTTTAATGCCCCTTGGTAAAGTGGTGGAGGTCGCAGTAGCTTAACAAGATGGTTTTAATGCTCCTCGAAAGAGTCATGGAGGTCACAGTAGCTTAACAAGACGGTTTTAATGCCCCTCTGAAGAGACGTGGAGGTCACAGTAACTTAACAAGACATTTTTAATGACCCTCGGAAGAGACATGGAGGTTCCAGTAGTTTAACAAGACGGTTTTAATTCCCCTTACAAAAGCCATACAGTACAGTATCTTAAAAACATTATTCCCATTATTGGGGAGTGGGTCTCCCATAGTCTTTGCTTATGCTTTCCAAGCGAAAGCTGACAAAAATTAGGACGGAGGAACCTGCAATGCCCTTTACAAGAGCCATGCAGTACAGCATATTACAAACATTATTCCCATTATTGGGGAGTGGGTCTCCCATAGTCTTTGCTTATGCCTTCCAAGCAAAAGCTGCCAAAAATTAGGAGGAAATGCACTGCCCGTTCGAAGAGTCATGGAGGTTAGAGTTAATTAAAAACAACATTTCAATGCCCCTTGGAAGAGCTGTGGAGTTCAGAGTGGTTTAACAAGACGCTTTTAATGCCCCTCGGAAGAGACGTGGAAAAATGGTGGAGGTCACAGTAGCTTAACAAGGCGGTTTTAATGCCCCTTACAAGAGCCATGCAGTACAGCATCTTAAAAATATTATTCCCATTATTGGGGAGTGGGTCTCCCGCAGTCTTTGCTTATGCCTTCCAAGCAAAAGCTGACAAAAATAAGGACGGAGGAACTTTCAATAATGGCAACACGGACCACGGTCACCCTGGTGGTATAGCGGTGGTGGAGGCTGAGGATAAGGAGAAGAACATAAAACAACCAAAATGAGGAAGCGTATACCCATATGTGGGTGTGAAGCGGTGCATGTGAATACACCTCCCGAAATAACACAGTGGATTTGATTTTATGTTACTCTGCTGTCATATGGTGGTGATGAGAAGTATGGCCGAATCCACCCCATGTTCATTTTGATAAGGGTCAGCTTCTCAGCATTGTCAGTTGACAGGCGAGTGCGCTTATCAGTTATAATTCCCCCAGCGGCACTAAAACCACGCTCCGATAACACGCTAGCGGCAGGGCAGGCCAGGACCTCCAAGGCATACAGAGCGAGTTTATTCCAAGTGTCCAGCTTGGATACACAATAATTAAAAGGCACAGAGGAATCATGGAGGACACTGGTACGGTCGGCAAGGTACTCGCTCACCATCTTTTGAAACTTTCCACTCCTTGTGAGAGTAACCCGCGCCTCAAGGTCTGTCCGAAGGGAGGGTCTGAGAAAACTGTCCAGAACATTGACAGTGTTCCCCTGTATCTGCTGGATTGGAGTTGCGTCTCTCTCGCATGTACGCCTTGGTTGGGCAACGAACTAGCGTGTTCAGATGGGAATTTTTTTAACAGTTCTGCAGCAAGGGCCTTCTGGTACTGCCCCTTTTTTGCAGACCTCTCCAACTCAGGAATAAGAGATTGAAAGTTCTCCTTGTAGCGGGGGTCTAAAAGTGTCACCAACCAGTAATGACTGTCACCCAACATTTTGACAACGTGATGGTCACGGTTAAGGCAGCGTAACATAAAATCAGCCATGCATGCCAGACTGGTAACGGGCAAGACTTCCGTGTCCTCACCAAGATGACGACTGACCATGATCTCCTCCTCCTCCTCCCCCCTGTCCTGAGGCCACCCATGCTGAACCGATGGTATGACAGTTGTACAGGTACTACCGTCTACAGCGCATGATGCAAGCTCCTGTTCTTCCTCCTCCTCCTCCTCTCCCTCATTGTCCCCCAATGCACGTTGGGATGAGATGAGGCTGGGCTGTGTGTAATCGACCGCTACTGCTTCTTGATCCATCTCATCATACTCTGGCTGCAATGCCTCCTCTTTAATTCTCTGCAGAGAGCGTTGCAAAAGACAAACAAGTGGAAAGCTGACGCTAATTATGCCTCAAAGTTTGTCAAGATGGTACATATGTCAGACATCCAGGTCCACTCCTGAGGTCTTATGTGTGGAGTCTGACCTGAATATCGACGGCCTTTTTGCAGCTGGTACTCCACAGCTGCTCTGTTCTGCTCACAAATCCTTTGCAACATGTGCAGGGTAGAGTTCCAACGTGTGGGGACATCACACACCAGTTGGTGTGATGGTAGCTGCAAACGCTGCTGCAACACAGCAAGGGCGGCGGAAGCTGTAGCCGACTTGCAAAAATGAGCTGACAAGCGGCGTACTTTGACGAGCAGATCTGGCAACTCGGGGTACGATTTAAGAAACTGCTGAACCACGAGGTTAAGCACATGAGCCAGGCATGGTACGTGTGTGATCTCGCCTCGCCTCAGAGCCGCCACCAGGTTACAGCCATTGTCCCGGCTTCCACTATGTTTACCCAGTTTGCCGTCAGGAAGATATACCATCCCTAGCCACAAGCACTTGTCCACGTGTCCGTTGTCAGGTGGACTCTCCCAGTAACTGCGTTGTTGAGGGCACGGCAGATGTTTTGGGACACGTGCTTGTGTAGTGCGGGGATGGCACACCGGGCAAAATAGTGTCTGCAGGGGACCGAGTACCGAGAGATGGCCACCGCCATAAGGTTGAGGAAGGAGTCCGTCTCCAGCAGCCTAAAAGGCAGCATTTCCAACGCAAGCAGTCATGAAATGTGCGAATTTAGTACTGTGGCCTGTGGGGCGCTAGCTCCGAATTTCCGCTTTCTTTCAAAGGTCTGGGATATGGACAATTGAACGCTGCGGTGGGACGTGGACATGGACGTTGATGCTGTTTCTTGAGAAACTGTCAACAAGTGAAGACTGAGAGGAGGTGGCATCTTTGCATGCAGTATGGACAGGAGATTGCCTTGCAAACACAACAGGGGGTTCTATTGCATGCACAACAGCGGAAGAATCAGTGGGGACACCCGATGACACTGGTCGTGGACCCTGGGGTTCACCCCACAAAGTCGGGTGCTTTGCTGCCATGTGCCTGATTATATGCTGGTGGTGGCCAGGCTGGTAGTTTTTTCACCCTTGCTGATGCTGGCATGGCAGGTGGTACAAATGGCCTCATTGGGATTATCAGCAGAGTCTTTAAAAAAATTCCAGACTCTGGAAGACCTACAGGTTGCACTGGCAATGTCCCTCGTGTTGGTGTTACCGGGAACTGTTGCCTGCCTTCTGTATGCAGCCACAACACTGCTTCTTCCTGCCTGTTGGGGTACTCTGCCTTCCTCACCCTGTATGCTGCTGGCTCGCTCTGCATGTCCTCCTGCAATGTTGGGTCAGTTACTAGATCATCCACCACCTCTTCCTCTTCCACTTGGGCTCCACGATCCTCCTCCTCATTTCCTATCAATTGTGTCTCGTCATCGTCCACCTCTTGTGACAAATTGCCAGCGTCGACTTTCTGTGGCCATGGCTGTTCAAATATTTGGGCATCGCTACATGGGATCTCCTCTTCCACCACTTCAAGCGGAGCAGGCGAGGGGCACAAATCTGGAAATGGACCAGTGAACAGCTCTTCAGAGTGTCCAAGTGTGGGATCAGTTGCTGTCTGACGACACTCGGCATGGTGGGAGGAAGGAGCATCAGGGTGAGGAGGAGTATGCGGTCGAGGCTCACGGTTACTAAGATTTGACCGTGTGGAAGACAGACCGGAGGTGGTGGTGTCCAGGTAAGTGGAAGTATTATCTGCTATCCAATTAATAACCTGTTCAGACTGATCAGTTCGCAATACTGGTGTTGTTCTGTGCTTCCCTAGTAATTCGGTCAAGAAGTGGGAGCGAGAAGATGTGGCTGCTGGTTGTGGCACATTTTCACCTTGGCCACGGCCCCGTCCTCTGCACGCACCATCACCAGAACGTTCAGTTCCACGTCCCTTGCCACACACCTTGCCCATTGTAAAGGAAGTAAAATAGCTTACACTCGCACTATCAATGGAAAAAGAGTAATAAAAAGTAGATTAGAACCGTGGAATAGGATAACAACAGTTCTATTTCTCTGGCCTACACCCGACTCTTTTAAACAATCTGAACAATCAGGGAAAAACTATTACTGTTTTTCTTTACGGAAAAAATAACAAAAGCTGGATAATAGAGATTTTTTACAGTGAAACGCAAAGCCACAGTTATAATTTACTGGTGTATACCAGACATTTTTAAATATATATATTTGCGGCTGAACAGTGAGCGACACACTCAAACAGTTTTTTTTTAGATACAAATGGCCAAAAAGTGGATAATACAGAGGTTTGAACTGTGGAACTGCAAAGCCACACTTCTCTTTCTCTGGCCTACACCAGACTATTTTTAACAGATATATTTGTGTCTGAAAAATCAGGGAGACACTATTAGTTTTTCTTTACGGCAAAAAATGCCAAAAGCAGGATAATAGAGATTCTTTACCGTGGAAAAGCAAAGCCACAGTTATAATTTACTGGTGTATACCAGACTTTTTTAAATATATACAGTACAGACCAAAAGTTTGGACACACCTTCTCATTTAAAGATTTTTCTGTATTTTCATGACTATGAAAATTGTACATTCACACTGAAGGCATCAAAACTATGAATTAACACATGTGGAATTATATACTTAACAAAAAAGTGTGAAACAACTGAAAATATGTCTTATATTCTAGGTTCTTCAAAGTAGCCACCTTTTGCTTTGATGACTGCTTTGCACACTCTTGGCATTCTCTTGATGAGCTTAAAGAGGTAGTCACTGGAAATGTTTTTCACTTCACAAGTGTGCCCTGTCAGGTTTAATAAGTTGGATTTCTTGCCTTATAAATGGGGTTGGGACCATCAGTTGTGTTGTGCAGAAGTCAGGTGGATACACAGCTGATAGTCCTACTGAATAGACTGTTAGAATTTGCTTCATGGCAAGAAAAAAGCAGCTAAGTAAAGGAAAACGAGTGGCCATCATTACTTTAAGAAATGAAGGTCAGTCAGTGTGAAAAATTGGGAAAACTTTGAAAGTGTCCCCAAGTGCAGTTGCAAAAACCATCAAGCGCTACAAAGAAACTGGCTCACATGAGGACCGCTCCAGGAAAGGAAGACAAAGGGTCACCTCTGCTTCTGAGAATAAGTTTATCCGAGTCACCAGCCTCAGAAATCGCAGGTTAACAGCAGTTCAGATTAGAGACCAGGTCAATGACTCACAGAGTACTAGTAGCAGGCACATCTCTTCAACAGCTGTTAAGAGGAGACTTTGTGCAGCAGGCCTTCATGGTAAAATAGCTGCTAGGAAACCACTGCTAAGGACAGGCAACAAGCAGAAGAGACTTGTTTGGGCTAAAGAACACAAGGAATGGACATTAGACCAGTGGAAATCTGTGCTTTGGTCTGATGAGTCCAAATTTGAGATCTTTGGTTCCAACCACCGTGTCTTTGTGCGACGCAGAAAAGGTGAACGGATGGACTCTACAAGCCTGGTTCCCACCGTGAAGCATCTAGGAGGAGGTGTGATGGTGTGGGGGTGCTTTGCTGGTGACACTGTTGGGGATTTATTCAAAATTGAAGTCTTACTGAACCAGCATGGCTACCACGCATCTTGCAGCGGCATGCTATTCCCTCCGGTTTGCGTTTAGTTGGACCATCATTTATTTTTCAACAGGACAATGACCCCAAACACACCTCCAGGCTGTGTAAGGGATATTTGACCAAGAGGGAGAGTGGTGGGGTGCTACGCCAGATGACCTGGCCTCCACAGTCACCAGACCTGAACCCAATCGAGATGGTTTGGGGTGAGCTGGACCGCAGAGTGAATGCAAAAGGGCCAACAAGTGCTAAGCATCTCTGGGAACTCCTTCAACATTGTTGGAAGACCATTTCCGGTGACTACCTCTTAAAGCTCATCAAGAGAATGCCAAGAGTGTGCAAAGCAGTCATCAAAGCAAAAGGTGGCTACTTTGAAGAACCTAGAATATAAGACATATTTTCAGATGTTTCACACTTTTTTGTTAAGCATATAATTCCACATGTGTTAATTCATAGTTTTGATGCCTTCAGTGTGAATGTACAATTTTCATAGTCAAGAAAATACAGAAAAATCTTTAAATGAGAAGGTATGTCCAAACTTTTGGTCTGTACTGTATATTTGCGGCTGAACAGTGAGCGACACACTCAAACTGTTTTTTTTAGATACAAATGGCCCAAAAGTGGATAATACAGAAGTTTGAACCGTGGAACTGAAAAAACCACGCTTCTGTTTCTCTGGCCTACACCAGACTATTTTCAACAGATATATTTGTGTCTGAACTGTCACAGACACACTTTTTTTTTTTTTTTTTTTGGGGTGGGCACCAAAAGGTTAATAAGACGGGTATTTGTACAGTGTGAAGGAGGAAAATAAAAAGAGGATTTAGATGAAAAAAGGATTTTTCCTGGCCCTGCTGTAATGCAGCGTTTGCTGGTATAACCACTGCGTCTCCTATACAGCCTGCCTGCCTGCCTGATATCTGGGATGGATATTAGTCCTGAGAAGCACTGTTTGTTTTATCTGGCAGCCTTTACAGACCCTACACTAACTATTTCGCAGTATATATCTCTCCCTAAATCAGCAGCTCTGTCCCTACACTGTCTGATCCCAGCCGTCTGTGTCCAACATGGCGGCGCCCAGTTTTAAATACTCGAGGTGACGCTGTGCGGCCAGCCAATCAATGTAATGCCTGAAACCGACATGGCTTCGGCATTACAGTGACTGGCTGGCAATCCCTGCATGTTCATTGGCTCTGTAAAGAGCGCCAAACATGCAGGGCGGAGACCCGAGCTCCCGCCAAAGTAACCTGGAAATGCTCGGTGCTCGCTGAACATCCCGAGTAGCGTGATGCTCGGGCGAGTACCGAACAGTGTCGAGCATGTTCGCTCAACACTATTGAAGATGGGTCATGGCTGGGTCTTCCAGCATGGCAATGACCTGAAACAAACAGCCAGGTCAACTAAGGCGTGGCTCTGCAAGAAGAATTTCAAGGTCCTGCAGTGGCCTAGCCATTCTCCAGACCTGAACCAAACATAAAATCTTTGAAAGGAGCTGAAACTCAATGTTTCCCAGCAACAGCTCCGAAACCTGAAATATCTGGAGAAAATTTGCATGGAGGAGTGGGCCAAAATCCCTTCTGCTGTGTGTGCAAACTTGGTCAAGAACTACAGGAAACGTCTGACCTACTTGAAAACTAAAGTTTCTGGACCAAATATTGAGTTATGTTTTTCTATTGTATCAAATACTTATTTAAAGCAATAAAAAACAAATTAATCTGTAACAATCGTACAATGTGATTTTCTGGATTTTTTTTAAGATTCTGTTTCTCACAGTTGAAGTGTACAAACGAGAAAAATTACAGATCTCTCTATTCTTTGTAGGTGGGAAAACTTGCAAAATTGACAGTGTATCAAATACTTATTTCCCCCACTGTATATGTAGAGATACATCTCTATATACCATTTTGTTATTTCCCTGCATGTGTGTGCAATAATAACAGCAATTACATTCATTCACTATGTAATGCACACGCCCGGGCTGAGCGGCGTGTGCGTGTGATTCCACTGGACCGTGCCGGAGAGTGAATGCCTGGGGGGGCGTAACTAGGTATTCACCCGATCCGACCAGGGTCGCACGACGGCATGCGACGCCAGTGCACCAAGGAGGAACCGAGCAGAGGGACCAGGTGCTACTCCAGGACAGACCCCGGACACGGCTGTTGACCCACACAGGGGAATACAGGAACAGGCTGGTTAGGCTGGCGCACAGACTAGTGGGTATAGGCAGGCACGACTGGTATGCAGGCAGGCGGGTATGCAGGCAGGGGGGTACAGGCAAGCACAGCTAGAGTGCAGACAGGGAGGCACTAGCAGGTAGGAACACAGGCGGGATAGGACCCAGTACACACTGGGACTCAGGAACAATACAGGCAGAGGGGTACAGGCAAGCACAGCTAGAGTGCAGACAGGGAGGCACTAGCAGGTAGGGACACTGGCGGGATAGGACCCAGTACACACTGGGACTCAGGAACAGAACCACAGATGTGGCGGACAAACACAGCAGAGTGAGGCCGCCCAGAGATGTGAGCGAGAACAGGGCAGGACAAGGCCGCCTGGAGCGGTGAGCAAGAGTAGAGCAGGACAAGGCCGCCAGGAGCGGTGAGCAAAGGGTCAGAGCTGAGCGAGACTGCCGGAGCAGTGAGCAAGAGTAAAGCAGGATGAGACCGCCTGGAGCGGTGAGCAAGAGCGGAGCGAGACTGCCGGAGCAGTGAGCAAAAGGGTCAGAGCGGAGCAAGGCTGCCGGAGCAGCGAGCAAAGGAGTCAGAGCAGGCTAGAACCGCCGGAGCGGTAAGCAAAGGAGTCAGGGCAGGCTAGAACCGCTGGAGCAGTGAGCAAAGGAGTCAGAGCAGGCTAGAACCACCGGAGCGGTGAGCAAAGGAGTCAGAGCAGGCTAGAACCGCCAGAGCGGTGAGCAAAGGAGTCAGAGTAGGCTAGAACCGCCGGAGCGGTGAGCAAAGGAGTTAGAGCAGGCTAGAACCGCCGGAGCGGTGAGCAAAGGAGTCAGAGCAGGCTAGAACCGCCGGAGCGGTGAGCAAAGGAGTCAGAGCAGGCAAGGCTGAGCAGGGGGGACAGGGCTCTGTTCACACGGAACAGACAGGAAGGGAAAGGCAGAGCCAGATACCCACAGGGTACTTGCAGTGAAGTAGCGAGTGGACCACAAACTCACAAACGGGAGTACAGAGACAACAAGCAGGAGTTAGGTACGAGTTCAGACTCTGCAGAAAAAGGAAGGGAACGGACATAGAGGCAAAACAGGTAAAGGATAGGAGAGAGTTCAGACTGGAACTGAGTGTACGGAGGAGACCGACACTGCAGCGGAATACAGGAGCGGGTCTGGGAATACGGCCCCCAGAGAGGCAGGACGAACAGGCAAGGAGCGTGTTCAGACAGGACAGACAAGATACAGGAGCGGGTCTAGGTAATCGGCCCCTAGAAGGCGGGAGGAACAGGCTAGGAGCGTGTTCAGACAGGACAGACAAGATACAGGAGCGGGTCTAGGTAATCAGCCCCTAGAAGGCAGGAGGAACAGGCTAGGAGCGTGTTCAGACAGGCCTGGAAATACAGCCTCCAGGATAGGCAGACAAGAGAACACAGAACGGGACCTGGCACCTTCAGAGTGCAAGCACACACTGAATGAAACACTATGCTCAGGCAGGGATTGATTGGAGCAGCTGAGCTATATACCAGGTGACAGACAGCAATAGGCTGAGGACGCACAAGGGGTGTGACCCACAGCAGGTACAAAAAGCAGGAAGTGATCGGGCGCCACCCTTAAGCAGCAGAAACAGACACAAAGAGACAGCATGGAGGGAAGCCAGAGAGACATTCTGGACAGGAGATCAAGTGCGCGCTCTTGCACAGTGGGAGATGGACCACTATGCAAGGACGCCGCCAGGTATGTTACAGTACCCCCCCCTTACGCCCCCTCTTCTTCAGGCCTGCCAGAATCTTCTGCAGGGAATTCGAGGGCCAATTCTTCACTTCGAAGAGATCACTTCCACTGTCCACCGGAAAAACTGGTCTCCTCTGGGTAGCTAGGATGCTACCTCCCATCCAGCCACCCTTAGCAACAGACGAAACGGGTGGAGTACCAGGAACAGCACACAAGGAAGTCTCTCTCCACATATTTTCAGGTGGCACCCCAGAGGGTACAGGAGACAACTGGAAGTCCTCCACCGGGTTGGAGGGGGACAGAGACTTGGGGGTAATCTCTGCTTCGAGGTACATCTTGTCAAGCTCACAGGAAGAAATAGACGGGTTATCAAGTACATAATGAGGAAAAGTCACTGTCTCTTTGTTATCTGGTGGTACCCCGGAGGATTCAGGAAGCAACTGGAGGTCCTCCGCCGGGTCAGAAGAGTGCAGAGGCTCAGAGAAAACATCTGCTTCAGAGTACACTAGGTCGGACTCACTGGACGATGCAGGCGAGGTATCGGGTACCGAGTATAGGAAAGTCTCTGTCCATTCACCACCAGGTGGCACCCCGAAGGGTTCTGGAGACAACTGGCTGTCCTCCACCTGGTCAGAGGGGTGTAGAGACTCACGGGTAACCTCTGCTTCAGAGTACACTAGGTCGGACTCACTGGACGAAGCAAGCGAGGTATCAGATCCAGGATATAGGAAAGTCTCTGTCCATTCACCACCAGGTGGCACCCCGAAGGGTTCTGGAGACAACTGGAGGTCCTCCGCCTGGTCAGAGGGGTGTAGAGACTCGGGAGTAACCACTGCTTCGGAGTACACTAGGTTGGACTCAGTGGACGAAGCGAGCGGGGTATCAGGTACAGAGTATAGGAGAGTCTCTGTCTTTTCGCTACCAGGTAGCACCCCGAAGGGTTCTGGAGACAACTGGAGGTCCTCCGCCTGGTCGGAGGGGTGTACAGACTCGGGAGTAACCTCTGCTTCGGAGTACACTAGGTTGGACTCACTGGACGAAGCGAGCGAGGTATCAGGTACAGAGTATAGGAGAGTCTCTGTCCTTTCGCTACCAGGTAGCACCCCGAAGGGTTCAGGAGACAACTGGAGGTTCTCCGCCTGGTCGGAGGGGTGTAGAGACTCGGGGGTAACTACCACTTTGGGGTACCCATTGTCAGGCTCACAGGACGAAGCGGACAAAGTATCGAGTACCGGGTGTAGAGAAGTCTCTCTCCATTTGTCATCGAGTGGTATCCCGGAGGATTCAGGAAGCAACAGGGGGTCCTCCGCCAGGTAGTAGGGGTGCACAGACTCTGAGGTAACCACAGCTTTGGAGCATCCTTGGACATGCACACCGGTTAAAGTGGGTGAAGCATCTGATGCCGGGTGCAGGAAGTTCTCCTGTGTGGAGTCTGGATGGGCAGAAGTCTCTTCGGGCAGGAGAACTGGTGCACTACCCACGCACATTACCCGTTGGGGCTTCTCCGGGATACAGGGAGATGAAGCTTCAGTAGGGACTTCAAGGTTGGGGTCAGGAGGTCTCAGGGAGGACAAACCCTGGCGTGACGGCTTGCCTCTACGTCTAGCACGTCTGGACTGCCTCTTGAGGTTGAGAGAAGTATTCCGGAAAGCGTAGTCACCCTGTGAGGATTCTGGGTGGGCAGTAGTCTCATTGGGCTGGAGGACTATTGCACTACCCACACACATTACCCATTGGGGCTGCTCCGGGATATTGGGAAGTGAAGCTTCAGCAGGAGCCTCCGGGTTAGGATCATCGAAGACCATTAGAAAGGCCACCAGGAAGGCCATTAGGTCCAGGAGGATCGGATCCTGTGTTTCATATAGGGGGTTGATCCATTCCAAGGCATCACCCGCCAGGTAAGACATAATGAATGCCACCTTAACCCGATCGGTGGGAAAACATAGAGGGTAGAACTTGAAGTGTAGCATGCATTGCTCCACAAATGCACGACTTTGTCTTGGATTCCCATAATAACGTAGCGGATCCGCAGGAACGAGAGCAGATAGATCCATCTGGACGGGTGCGTAATTCGCCTGGAACTCAGCTAAAGGGAAAAAAAAAATTATTTATTTATTTTAATGCATGTATTCGCTGGAAAACTTCTCAGAGAGCGAAGGCCGTGGGGCTCAACGGGAACCATGGCCTGAGCATGCTGTAATGCACACGCCCGGGCTGAGCGGCGTGTGCGTGTGATTCCACTGGACCGTGCCGGAGAGTGAATGCCTGGGGGGGCGTAACTAGGTATTCACCCGATCCGACCAGGGTCGCACGATGGCATACGACGTCAGTGCACCAAGGAGGAACCGAGCAGAGGGACCAGGTGCTACTCCAGGACAGACCCCGGACACGGCTGTTGACCCACACAGGGGAATACAGGAACAGGCTGGTTAGGCTGGCGCACAGACTGGTGGGTATAGGCAGGCACGACTGGTATGCAGGCAGGCGGGTATGCAGGCCGGGGGGTACAGGCAAGCACAGCTAGAGTGCAGACAGGGAGGCACTAGCAGGTAGGAACACAGGCGGGATAGGACCCAGTACACACTGGGACTCAGGAACAATACAGGCAGAGGAGTACAGGCAAGCACAGCTAGAGTGCAGACAGGGAGGCACTAGCAGGTAGGGACACTGGCGGGATAGGACCCAGTACACACTGGGACTCAGGAACAGAACCACAGATGTGGCGGACAAACACAGCAGAGTGAGGCCGCCCAGAGAGGTGAGCGAGAACAGGGCAGGACAAGGCCGCCTGGAGCGGTGAGCAAGAGTAGAGCAGGACAAGGCCGCCAGGAGCGGTGAGCAAAGGGTCAGAGCTGAGCGAGACTGCCGGAGCAGTGAGCAAGAGTAAAGCAGGACGAGACCGCCTGGAGCGGTGAGCAAGAGTGGAGCAAGACTGCCGGAGCAGTGAGCAAAAGGATAAGAGCGGAGCGAGACTGCCGGAGCAGTGAGCAAAAGGGTCAGAGCGGAGCAAGGCTGCCGGAGCAGCGAGCAAAGGAGTCAGAGCAGGCTAGAACCGCCGGAGCGGTAAGCAAAGGAGTCAGAGCAGGCTAGAACCGCCGGAGCGGTGAGCAAAGGAGTCAGAGCAGGCTAGAACCACCGGAGCGGTGAGCAAAGGAGTCAGAGCAGGCTAGAACCGCCGAAGCGGTGAGCAAAGGAGTCAGAGCAGGCTAGAACCGCCGGAGCGGTGAGCAAAGGAGTTAGAGCAGGCTAGAACCGCCGGAGCGGTGAGCAAAGGAGTCAGAGCAGGCTAGAACCGCCGGAGCGGTGAGCAAAGGAGTCAGAGCAGGCAAGGCTGAGAAGGGGGGTCAGGGCTCTGTTCACACGGAACAGACAGGAAGGGAAAGGCAGAGCCAGATACCCACAGGGTACTTGCAGTGAAGTAGCGAGTGGACCACAAACTCACAAACGGGAGTACAGAGACAACAAGCAGGAGTTAGGTACGAGTTCAGGCTCTGCAGAAAAAGGAAGGGAATGGACATAGAGGCAAAACAGGTAAAGGATAGGAGAGAGTTCAGACTGGAACTGAGTGTACGGAGGGGACCGACACTGCAGCGGAATACAGGAGCGGGTCTGGGAATACGGCCCCCAGAGAGGCAGGACAAACAGGCAAGGAGCGTGTTCAGACAGGACAGACAAGATACAGGAGCGGGTCTAGGTAATCGGCCCCTAGAAGGCGGGAGGAACAGGCTAGGAGCGTGTTCAGACAGGACAGACAAGATACAGGAGCGGGTCTAGGTAATCGGCCCCTAGAAGGCAGGAGGAACAGGCTAGGAGCGTGTTCAGACAGGCCTGGAAATACAGCCTCCAGGATAGACAGACAAGAGAACACAGAACGGGACCTGGCACCTTCAGAGTGCAAGCACACACTGAATGAAACACTATGCTCAGGCAGGGATTGATTGGAGCAGCTGAGCTATATACCAGGTGACAGACAGCAATAGGCTGAGGACGCACAAGGGGTGTGACCCACAGCAGGTACAAAAAGCAGGAAGTGATCGGGCGCCGCCCTTAAGCAGCAGAAACAGACACAAACAGACAGCATGGAGGGAAGCCAGAGAGACATTCTGGACAGGAGATCAAGTGCGCGCTCTTGCACAGTGGGAGATGGACCACTATGCAAGGACGCCGCCAGGTATGTTACACACTATAGCTGGAGGCCCCTTAGAGTACTTTCCTCTGTCTTATGTCTTGTGCCATTGGGTATAATGATCCTTTGTAGGACTTCCCTCTCCTGAATATTTGCATTGTTATCAGTCCAGGGGATGGGGAATGATATCGGGCCCTGATTAATGATCTACACATGCCAATTAACCTAGAAAAAGGTCAGTCAACACTTAACTGGCCAACATCTATCTCTCCGGCTTTCCCAAAATATATGTATGCTTGGTTTTTAAAGTTTTTTTAAGTTCGTTTATTAAACAGCAATAATAATAATAAAAAAAGTACACATTTTGCATATAACCAATATAACGTATACATTCTCATCATAATAATTGTAAGAAAACAGCAAGTTTGTATAATGAGTTATTTGTATAAACTTCAATTCCACACGTCCGTATTCTTTTGCGAGGCTTATGAAACAATTGAGGAGTAATTAAAAGACTCATTATTCAGATTTATATATGTTTGGTTAAACATAACTCAGAATGATACAATACATCCAACATAACTATCATATTCTTAAAGAACGAAAAAGTTAAGACTACCCTGCTGCCAAGAGCGATTTCGACATTGTTAATAAAATTATGATACTATCAAGTGTGAGCCAATGTATTCTTTACTACAGCTATTATAATGGTACATTATCAACGTGTTGATTTAGTAAGGTGAGATGAGTTCCACACATCCCAAATCTTATTGAATTTCCCCAAGCAGCCTCTATTCTGATACATTGTCCGCTCGTAAGGTATAATTGAGTTTACCAGCTCAATCCAAGCTCCAAGAGATGGATGTAAATTACCCATCCAGCATAGGGCCAATATTTTTCTAGCTAAGAAAAGCGTCTCCCGCAGGAAAATTTTAACATGATATCCCCATATCTCTTCATCCAGAACACCAAAAAAGCATAGTAATAGATTAAGAGGAACAGGAGTAGATA
Source organism: Phyllobates terribilis (assembly GCF_046119375.1). Classification (NCBI taxonomy): domain Eukaryota; kingdom Metazoa; phylum Chordata; class Amphibia; order Anura; family Dendrobatidae; genus Phyllobates; species Phyllobates terribilis. Next base: position 342,076,959 of record NW_027362769.1, on the reverse strand, counting down.
TAAGGGAGGTTAACAACAAGGTTACCTCGTTCCAAAAGGATAGGATAACTGGACATCTCCACACCATATGTATAAAATCCGCATCCATTGTATGGCATCTTAAGCATTCTGAAGTTTGAGACCGTCCCATTCTGAATAACCGTAACGGGGTCAGGTATGATTGGTGTACTATATATAATTGGGTCATTTTGTTATTAGCCGATGGGAACACCTTGTTTGGAGATTCAAGAATCTCCTCCCAATCTTCATCTTGGATATCAGGAATGAGGAGTTTCCATTTTTCTCTTACTGTCAATAAAGTAGAATCAGTACTGACGGACAACATGTATGTATATAAAGTGGAAATAAGACCTTGGGGACCTTGTGATTTAAGGATCCCTATTAAAGGGAAAGACGATATTGTTTGAGTTGTATTTATGTTACGGAAGTGTGATTGAATTGCTGATCTGAGCTGTAGGTAGCGAAAAAATTGGGGCCTAGGGATTCTGTATTTAGTTTGTACTTTTTCAAAGGACATTAGGACACCGTGATCATATAAATCTTTAACCAAGGAAACATTATGTGAGATCCAGAATTGAGTGGACGGGTGGTTTAGTAGCACTAGGAAGTAAGTATTATTCCATAATGGCATTTCAGCTATAATGTCATCAAAGCGAATCGCTTTTTTAATTTGTCTCAAGATTGATCATGCCAATCGGAGTAAGGGTAATAATCTAGGGGTATTAGGTTTATCTGTTTCTAAAAAACCCAACAGGCAATCGACTTTTGCAGCATGGGCCAAATGGCTGTCCGAATTAGGTAGGTAATTATTCCACTTACTCAAAGCTTTGATTTTCCCAGCCAAATAATACAAAAATAAATCCGGCAGTGCCGCTCCTCCCATTTGTTTAGATCTATGTAAGGTGGGCAATTTAAGTTTGGGTCTAGTCTTGTCCCATATAAAGGATGAGATTAATGAATTTAGGTTTGAGAAGAAAGATTTAGGAATAGAGATGAGCGTTGTTCGACTCGAACTGTTCGCCAATCTCAAATTCGAGCTGTTTTGGGCAGTGTTCGAGCCGTTCGGCGAAAACGAACGATTTGAGAAAAATTCGGCTGTTCGAGGTTATGTTCGATAACTGTTCGTGCACCAAAATCATAACTGGATTTTTTCTCAGTAATGATGAAAATTAATGTTAATACGCAGTTTGAGTGTACAGCGGGGTGGGGGGAGGGGCAGGCGATGGATCTCTGCAGGAATAATGAAGATCTCCATTTTTTTTTCTCTTTCCCGCATTTACACTGGGGAGGTGCAATCTGTCAGCCTATCAGCAGCGCACACACGGAGCGAAGTGCTTTTTTTCACACAAGCAAGGGCATGTGTCATTGGCAGTGTATGTCACATGTCCTTGCCCTATAAGAACAAGCCATTTTCCCCGTCGCCACCATTTTCTCACTGCTGCAGCTGCGTGTTAGACGGCACCGCTGTTGCTGTATGCGCTATACCTTGTTAATTTCAAGCCAATTTTCGCACAAATCTACAGATAGCTTGGGAGTAGGGAATAGTTGTGATTGCAGTCCTTTTAAGGACTAGGTTACAGCATTTCCTACGACTTTTATCAGGCAGGTCTGTGCTCTTAAATAGATAGATTGTGGGAGTAAAGACTAATTGTAATTGCAGTCCTTTTCAGGACTAGGTTACATCAGTTCCTATCAGTTTTTGCCAGGCAGGTCTGTGCCAGTGCTGTGCAAGTTTTTTTCACAGCATTTGGCTGAATCTAGCAAAGCTAATCCTTTTTGGCCTATTGCAGAGTGTGTTAGTCAGTGGAGTAGCCTATCTGTGTTGCAAGATATACCACCTGTGTATAGAATACCAATTTTTTTACTGCACCTAGTGAAGTAAAATCTTTTGGGCATAGCATCATTCTATTAGTCCATCTATACTGACCTCCATCAGGTTGCAAACTGAATATAATTTTTTTCTGCATGTAGCTCTGAAAAAATATTTGGCCTTCTAGCAGTGTGTGGGACTTTCTCTATTAGTCCATCTATACTGACCTCCATCACGTTGCAAATTCAAAATATTTTTTTGTCTGCATCTAGTCTGAAAAAATATTTGGCCTTCTAGCAGTGTGTGGGACTTTCTCTATTAGTCCATCTATACTGACCTCCATCAGGTTGCAAATTAAAAATAATTTTTATCTGCATCTTGAGGGTAAACTGATTAAATTTGCTGATGACACAAAGCTAGGAGGGATAGCTAATACTAGAGAAGAGAGAGAGAGGATTCAAAAAGACCTAAATAAACTGGAGCAGTGGGCAGCAACCAACAGAATGGTTTTTAACAGGGAAAAATGCAAAGTACTACATCTGGGCAATAAAAATGAAAAAAGCATATACAGAATGGGAGGAATAGAGCTAAGCAACAGTACATGTGAAAAAGACTTAGGTATACTAATAGATCATAGACTGAACATGAGTCAACAGTGTGATGCAGCAGCAAAAAAGGCAAATACAATTCTGGGATGTATTAACAGAAGCATACAGTCTAGATCACGTGAAGTCATTATCGGTCTTTACTCCTCTTTGGTCAGACCTCATCTGGAATACTGTGTACAGTTTTGGGCACCACATTTTAAAAAAGACATAGACAAACTGGAGCAAGTTCAGAGAAGAGCGACCAGAATGGTGACTGGTCTGCAAACCATGTCCTATGAGGAACGGTTGCAGGATTTGGGAATGTTTAGCTTGCAAAAAAGAAGACTGAGAGGAGACTTAATAGCTGTCTACAAATATGTCAAGGGCTGTCACATTGTAGAAGGATCATCTTTATTCTCATTTGCACAAGGAAAGACTAGAAGCAATGGGATGAAACTAAATGGGAGGAGACACAGATTAGATATTAGAAAAAACTTTTTGACAGTTAGGGTGATTAATGAGTGGAACAGGCTGCCACGAGAGGTGGTGAGTTCCCCTTCAATGGACGTCTTCAAACAGAGGCTGGACAGACATCTGTCTGAGATGATTTAGTGAATCCTGCTTTGAGCAGGGGGTTGGACCAGATGACCCAGGAGGTCCCTTCCAACTCTACCATTCTATGATTCTATGACCTCTGAAAAAATATTTGGGCTTCTAGCTGTGTGTGGGACTTGTTCTATTAGTCCATCTATACTGACCTCCATCAGGTTGCAAACTGAATATAATTTTTTTCTGCATCTAGCTCTGAAAAAATATTTGGGCTTCTAGCAGTGTGTGGGACTTTCTCTATTAGTCCATCTATACTGACCTCCATCAGGTTGCAAATTAAAAATAATTTTTATCTGCATCTAGCTCTGAAAAAATATTTGGCCTTCTAGCAGTGTGTGGGACTTTCTCTATTAGTCCATCTATACTGACCTCCATCAGGTTGCAAATTAAAAATAATTTTTATCTGCATCTAGCTCTGAAAAAATATTTGGCCTTCTAGCAGTGTGTGGGACTTTCTCTATAAGTCCATCTATACTGACCTCCATCAGGTTGCAAACTGAATATATTTTTTTTCTGCATCTACCTCTGAAAAAATATTTGGGCTTCTAGCTGTGTGTGGGACTTGTTCTATTAGTCCATCTATACTGACCTCCATCAGGTTGCAAACTAAATATAATATTTTTCTGCATCTACCTCTGAAAAAATATTTGGCCTTCTAGCAGTGTGTGGGACTTGTTCTCAATTAGTCCATCTATACTGACCTCCATCACGTTGCAAATTAAAAATAATTTTTATCTGCATCTAGCTCTGAAAAAATATTTGGCCTTCTAGCAGTGTGTGGAACTTGTTCTATTAGTCCATCTATACTGACCTCCATCAGGTTGCAAACTGAATATAATTTTTTTCTGCATCTAGCTCTGAAAAAATATTTGGCCTTCTAGCAGTGTGTGGGACTTTCTCTATTAGTCCATCTATACTGACCTCCATCAGGTTGCAAATTAAAAATAATTTATATCTGCATCTAGCTCTGAAAAGATATTTTGCCTTCTAGCAGTGTGTGGGACTTTCTCTATTAGTCCATCTATACTGACCTCCATCAGGTTGCAAATTAAAAATAATTTTTTGTCTGCATCTAGCTCTGAAAAAATATTTGGCCTTCTAGCAGTGTGTGGGACTTTCTCTATTAGTCCATCTATACTGACCTCCATCAGGTTGCAAATTAAAAATATTTTTTTTTCTACATCTACCTCTGAAAAAATATTGGGCTTCTAGCTGTGTGTGGGACTTGTTCTATTAATCCATCTATACAGACCTCCATCAGGTTGCAAACTGAATATAATTTTTTTATGCATCTAGCTCTGAAAAAATATTTGGCCTTCTAGCAGTGTGTGGGATTTTCTCTATTAGTCCATCTATACTGACCTCCATCAGGTTGCAAATTAAAAATAATTTATATCTGCATCTAGCTCTGAAAAAATATTTGGCCTTCTAGCAGTGTGTGGAACTTTCTCTATTAGTCCATCCATACTGACCTCCATCAGGTTGCAAATTAAAAATAATTTTTTTCTGCATCTAGCTCTGAAAAAATATTTGGCCTTCTAGCAGTGTGTGGGACTTTCTCTATTAGTCCATCTATACTGACCTCCATCAGGTTGCAAACTGAATATATTTTTTTTCTGCAACTACCTCTGAAAAAATATTGGGCTTCTAGCTGTGTGTGGGACTTGTTCTATTAATCCATCTATACAGACCTCCATCAGGTTGAAAACTGAATATAATTTTTTTCTGCATCTACCTCTGAAAAAATATTTGGGCTTCTAGCTGTGTGTGGGACTTGTTCTATTAGTCCATCTATACTGACCTCCATCAGGTTGCAAACTAAATATAATATTTTTCTGCATCTACCTCTGAAAAAATATTTGGCCTTCTAGCAGTGTGTGGGACTTGTTCTCAATTAGTCCATCTATACTGACCTCCATCACGTTGCAAATTAAAAATAATTTTTATCTGCATCTAGCTCTGAAAAAATATTTGGCCTTCTAGCAGTGTGTGGAACTTGTTCTATTAGTCCATCTATACTGACCTCCATCAGGTTGCAAACTGAATATAATTTTTTTCTGCATCTAGCTCTGAAAAAATATTTGGCCTTCTAGCAGTGTGTGGGACTTTCTCTATTAGTCCATCTATACTGACCTCCATCAGGTTGCAAATTAAAAATAATTTATATCTGCATCTAGCTCTGAAAAGATATTTTGCCTTCTAGCAGTGTGTGGGACTTTCTCTATTAGTCCATCTATACTGACCTCCATCAGGTTGCAAATTAAAAATAATTTTTTGTCTGCATCTAGCTCTGAAAAAATATTTGGCCTTCTAGCAGTGTGTGGGACTTTCTCTATTAGTCCATCTATACTGACCTCCATCAGGTTGCAAATTAAAAATAATTTTTTTTCTACATCTACCTCTGAAAAAATATTGGGCTTCTAGCTGTGTGTGGGACTTGTTCTATTAATCCATCTATACAGACCTCCATCAGGTTGCAAACTGAATATAATTTTTTTATGCATCTAGCTCTGAAAAAATATTTGGCCTTCTAGCAGTGTGTGGGATTTTCTCTATTAGTCCATCTATACTGACCTCCATCAGGTTGCAAATTAAAAATAATTTATATCTGCATCTAGCTCTGAAAAAATATTTGGCCTTCTAGCAGTGTGTGGAACTTTCTCTATTAGTCCATCCATACTGACCTCCATCAGGTTGCAAATTAAAAATAATTTTTTTCTGCATCTAGCTCTGAAAAAATATTTGGCCTTCTAGCAGTGTGTGGAACTTTCTCTATTAGTCCATCTATACTGACCTCCATCAGGTTGCAAACTGAATATATTTTTTTTCTGCAACTACCTCTGAAAAAATATTGGGCTTCTAGCTGTGTGTGGGACTTGTTCTATTAATCCATCTATACAGACCTCCATCAGGTTGAAAACTGAATATAATTTTTTTCTGCATCTACCTCTGAAAAAATATTTGGGCTTCTAGCTGTGTGTGGGACTTGTTCTATTAGTCCATCTATACTGACCTCCATCAGGTTGCAAACTGAATATATTTTTTTTCTGCATCCAGCTCTGAAAAAATATTTGGCCTTCTAGCAGTGTGTGGGACTTTCTCTATTAGTCCATCTATACTGACCTCCATCAGGTTGCAAGCTGAATATAATTTTTTCTGCATCTACCTCTGAAAAAATATTTGGGCTTCTAGCTGTGTGTGGGACTTGTTCTATTAGTCCTTCTATACTGACCTCCATCAGGTTGCAAACTGAATATATTTTTTTTCTGCATCTACCTCTGAAAAAATATTTGGCCTTCTAGTTGTGTGTGGGACTTGTTCTATTAGTCCATCTATACTGACCTCCATCAGGTTGCAAATTGAATATAATTTTTTTCTGCATCTAACCCAGCCAATAGTTTTGGCCTAATACCACAGTTTGGCCACTCAGCTCTGCTCGGTTCCCATCCATTGTTTTTTTGTGCAAACAACTCCAGAGTTGTGAATTAGTTAACCACCAAAATGAGTGGAAAAAGGCCTGCTACTGGTGGAAAGAGGAATAGGCGTGTTGGGAAGGGGAAAAAAGGTTGTGTCCGTGGGGTAGGTGTTAAAGCAACAGTAACATCTGCAGAAGAAAGACCATCTTCCAGCCAAACTAAAATGTCTACTTCTTTTAGCGGACAATGTGATAAGATCCCTTTCTTACGGCCATGCCAATCGCTACAAATTCCAGATGAGGCACAAAAACAGCAGGTGCTTCAACGGATATCAAGTGCTCCTTTAAGTGGGCTCTCCTCCACATCAACTTCAACATCACAAATACTCCAGTCCTCAAAGGTGTCACCCCAATCGCACTTGCTTCCTCACAGCTCCCAAATCTCCAGCTGCCCGTCTGAGTATGAGGTAGAACAGATGGTTGAGTCTGCAGAGCTGTTTTCTCATACTATAGCCTGGGAATTAGAGGTTGACTCCAGCACTTCTGTGAATCCAGACGAGGAAATGATCTGCACTGATGCACAGAATCTTTATGAGTCGGATCCAGGACCAGACGCAGAAGGTTCTGACCATAATGTAGACCCTCATTCCCAAACTGTAACTCCTGTTGGTGGAGACAATGAGGAAGACGATGATGAGACTCAAATACCTGATTGGAGCGACAACTTTAGTTTTTTGTGAGGGCAGGAACAGGTTGGCTCTGAGGACGGCGGGTGTGATAACGTACAGGGTGATGATGATGAGGTTGGAGATCCCACTTACTGTCAACCCACAGTCAGCCAAGAGATGAGGTCAGCAGAGGAGGTGGAGGAGGATGCTAGTGACGATGAGGTCAGGTTGCGCCTTCCTGGACAGAGACGTAGTACTGGAAGCACGTCAACAACTGCATCCTCAAACACAACTCTGCCTCTCACCACAAGTCGTGGTGTCTCTTCAGGTCGCATGGGTGCTAAGCCTTGCATAGCCTGGGCATTTTTTCAGATCGATAAAGATGACCCAACTCGTGTTATCTGTAACATTTGTCAGCAAAAGCTAAGTAGAGGCCAAAAAATACATAGTTTGAGTACTTCATACATGAACCGGCACATGGACATGAAGCATAAGTTGCAGTGGGAAGCTCACTGTGCTACAATGCGGCCTAGCCGGCCGGGCCAACCACCGTCTGCCATATCTTGTGCATCCGCGGCCTCTTCATCCTCTGTGACTGGGGGGACAGCAGTCACACCTGTTTTGGGGCGCAGACCTGCCACCTCTTTACCCGCAACAGCCAGCGTGATTGGCAGGTCATCATTTTCTTTGGAGGTGGTAATACCAGCTGGTGTTGAGCGCTGTCCGACATCGATAGCACCACCTTTGGGTCAAGGCAACCTAACATGTCCGCCTGCATCTTCCTCACAGACTGGCAGTTTGCCGGGGACACACTTATCAACCCCGTCTAAGCACAATAGCCAGCCCTCGGTCCCTCAGACGTGGACAAGTAAAAGACCATTTCCTCCTAGCCATGAGAAAGCTAAGAGGTTGAATTTCTCCATCTGCAAGCTCTTGGCTACAGAAATGCTGCCTTTCCTGGTGGACACAGAGGATTTTCGAGACCTTATGTCCGTCGCAGTGCCCCAGTACCAGATGCCCAGTCGGCACTACTTCTCAAAGAAAGGTGTGCCTGCGCTCCACCAGCATGTCGCATACAACATCACCGCTTCTTTGAGAAACTCTGTGTGTGACAGGGTGCATTTCACCACAGACACTTGGACGAGTAGGCATGGACAGGGGCGTTACATGTCGCTGACTGGGCACTGGGTAACTATGGTGACAGCAGGACAAGGGGCTGCTGTCCAAGTCTTGCCGTCCCCACGAGTTGTGCGTCAATCCTCTTTATCTCAAAGTTCCTCCACTGCTTCTGCCTCCTCAACCTCCTCTCGGTCCTCCACCTGCACCCAAAGCCTGTCTGGTCATGCCACAAGCTTTATAACTGCGCAGAAGGGATCCTGCACACCTCCTTACTATGCTGGCAGTAGGGCTCAACGTCATCAGGCGGTTTTTACTTTGAAATGTCTGGGAAATGTGAGTCACACAGCTGAGGAGTTGTGGTCAGCTCTGGAGAACCAATTTCATGAATGGTTGTCTCCACTGGACCTGAAACCAGGGAAGGCCGTGTGCGACAATGCTGCAAACCTGGGTGCGGCCCTTCGCCGGGGCAATGTCACACACGTGCCTTGTATGGCTCACGTGTTGAACCTGGTTGTCCAGCAATTTTTAGCCCACTATCCCGGACTAGATGGCCTTCTGCAGAGGGCACGGTCGCTGTGTGCTCACTTCCGCCGTTCGCATTCCGCAGCTCAGCGACTTACATCTCTACAGAAGTCGTTGGGCCTGCCACTTCACCGGCTAAAATGCGATGTGACTACCCGGTGGAATTCAACTCTGCACATGTTGGAGCGACTGTGGCAGCACCGACAAGCCCTGGTGCAATACGTTCTGATGTATGGCCTGGGCCAACGAGATCCAGAGGTGGGGCAAATCACGCTGGAGGAGTGGTCTCAGATCAGGGACCTATGCACCCTTCTGCACAGTTTTGAAATGGCGACGAAGATGTTTAGTGCTGACGATGCCATTATCAGCATGACTATTCCGGTGATTTACATGCTGGAGCACATGTTAAACAGAATTCGGAGTCAGGTGGTGGCACAAGAGGAGGTGGAGGAAGTAGAGGAGGAGGAGTTGTATGCGGAAGGGCTAACATCTGCAAGGTCCAGACGGTCGCCAGCACCAAGGCGGCAGGCATGTGAGGGTGGGGGAGATGGTTTTACCAGGGCGCATGGTAGCAGCCAAACTAGTGAGGAAGGTGCAGGAGCCCAGGAAGAAGTGGAGGACGAACTGATGGAAGACTCATCAGATGAGGGAGACCTTGATCACATTTCTGTTGTGCGAGGTTGGGGGGAGAGGACAGAGGACGGAAGCATGATTGTTACCTCGCCACCAACACAACAGGGACTTGGTGCTCCTGGATGCGCAACACACATGAGTGCCTTCTTGCTGCACTACCTGCAACATGACCCTCGAATTGTGAGAATTAGAAATAATCCTGACTACTGGGTTGCCACACTGTTAGATCCCCGGTACAAAAGTAAATTTGCAGAAATTATTCCTGCCATAGAAAGGGATGCACGCATGCAGGAGTATCAGCAGAGACTGTTGCAGAATCTTACATGTGCTTTTCCACAAAACACCAGTGTTGCACGTAGTGAATCTCACAGTTCCAACTTGCCAACCGTGGGACCGTCAAGTGTTCAGCACTCAAACCGTAACAGAACCACAGTATCTGCTGGTAACATCAATTTTGCGGAATCATTTCACCACTTTTTTAGCCCATCCTTTGCAAGGCCACAGGAGACAAGAAGTCTGACACATAGTCAACGCCTAGAGACGATGGTACAGGAGTATCTCCAAGTAAACATTGAAGCCATGACTGTGTCACTGGACCCTTGCTCTTTATGGGCTTCTAATCTGGATAAATGGCTGGAGCTAGCCACTTACGCCTTGGAGATCTTGTCATGCCCCGCAGCCAGCGTTCTGTCTGAACGTGTGTTCAGCGCTGCTGGTGGTGTGCTGACGGATAAGCGCATGCGGCTCTAGTCTCCACTGATAATGTAGACAGACTCACGTTCATAAAGATGAACAAATCATGGATCCGAAACGACTTTTCTACCCCTGTGTCATCCTGGGGAGAGTAAAAGCTTGATGATTGGTTAAAATCACCTCACCAACCGTTTTAAGCTTTCAAATTACTAATCATGTTTATCTGTATCTTGGCTGGAAAATAATTTGGGCTTTGTAGCAGTGTGCAGCACTGATTCTATTAGGCCATCTATAATAAGCTCCACAAGATTTAAAATTACTAATCATGTTTATCTGTATCTTGGCTGGAAAATAATTTGGGCTTTGTAGCAGTGTGCAGCACTGATCCTATTAGGCCATCTATGCTAAGCTCCACCAGATTTAAAATTAATAATAATTTTTAGCTGCTTCTAACCCGGAAAATAATTTTGGGGCACCGAGATGCGCAAGACACATAAGTGCCTTCTTGCTGCACTACCTGCAACATGACCCTCATATTGTCATAATTCGAAGTAATCATGACTACTGGGTTGCCACACTCTTAGATCCCCCAAACTTTTCGATCAACCTTTTCATTTTAATAAAGACCAAAAAAATGGTCATTTTTGAAATTATAAGCATTAGCAGGTTATTAGAAACTGAAATCAAACAGTTTTCAACTCAAAACTTTATTCTAGGTGATGTTACATTTTCACATAGGACCCCTTGTTCGAAAGGAGCTTCTGAACTCTCTCGTCCATTGAATTTGTCAGGTTTTGGATGGTTTCTGCTTCAATTGTTTTGCATGAGGACAGAATACCCTCCCAGAGCTGTTGCTTAGATGTGAACTGCCTCCCGCCATCATAGACACTGCTTTTGATGATGCTCCAGAGGTTCTGAATAGGGTAGAGGTCAGGGGAGCATGGGGGTCACACCATAAGTTTGTCCCATTTTATGCCCATATCAGCCAGAGATGCAGATGTTTTATGTGCAGCATGAGATGGTGCATTATCATGCAAAAAAATGATCTTGCTGTGGAATACACGGTTCTTCTTCTTGAACCATGGCAGGAAGTGCTGTTTGAGAAAATCCACATACATTATGGAGTTCATCTTTACCCCTTCAGGGATCCTAAAGGGGCCGACAATCTCTCTCCCCATGATTCCAGCCCAAAACATTACTCCACCTCCTCCTTGTTGGCGCTGTAGCCGTGTTTGCATGGGGTGTCCATCAACCAGCCATCCTCCACTCCATCCATCTTCACCATCAAGCGCTGCACGGCACTCATCCGTGAACAAAACAGTTTTGAAATTAGTCTTCATGTAATGTTTGGCCCACTGGAGCCGTTTCTGCTTGTGTGAAGTGGATAGAGGAGGTCGACAGGATGGCGTATGCACAGCTGCAAACCTCTGAAGGACCCTGCATCTTGTTGTTCGGGGGACGTTGGAGGCACCAGCAGCTTCAAAAACTTGTCTGCTGCTATGACAAGGCTTTTTTGCCGCTGCTCTTTTAACCTGATGAAATTGCCTGTAGGAAAGAGTCCTCAATTTGCCCTTATCAGCACGCACACGTGTGTACTGTGAATCAGCTACATACTTCTTGATTGCCAAGACACTTCATCCTGATCATCGCACAATGTTGATTGTAGTCATGCCTTGACCTAAACACTCCACAATTTGTTGCTTCTCAGCAGCCAACACATCCTTTTTCTTTCCCATTTTGGCAGAAAATGTAGGCTGCTTAATAATGTGAGACAGCCTTCTTAAGTAGTCTTGCCTTTCATTGGACACACCTGCCAAACTAATTAGCACAGGTGTCTGCAATTGCTTACAGTGATATAAAGAGCCCTGACACACATCACCATCAATGAGTTTAACTGACAAACAAACAAATTCTTCCCTTATCACTCCTAAACACTTTTTGCATAATAGTTTGGAACACAGTGTACATGTGCTTTTCCACAAAACACCAGTGGTTCACGTAGTGAATCTTACAGTTCTAACTTGCCAACCGTGGTCTGTATGGAGTTGTTCAATAAAGGGCCCAAAATTAAGATAACATAGATGGGAGAGGTCTCTATGAATAGGAATTCCTAAGTATTTGATACCCTGTGAGGGCCAGGCAAAGGGAAAGTTGGACTGGATGGAATCCTGTATGGATTTGGGGAGGGAGACATCGAGGGCCTCAGACTTCGCTGCATTGATTTTAAAATTTGACCATGTAACAAAGTGATCTATTTCAGCCATAACAGCATGGATGGATATATGTGATTGAGTGATATATACTAGGACATCATCAGCAAATAGAGAGCACTTGTACTCGGTGCCTCCCACCTCAATCCACCTAATATTGGGGTTATGGCGAATTTATGAGAGCAGGTGCTCCGTCACTAGGATGTATAAGAGAGGGGACAGAGGACATCCCTGCCTTGTCCCATTGGTGATTGTGAAAGGTGATGAAAATGTTCTGATGCACCCCCTGGGCCTTGGGACACCCGGAGCCGGACCCTTTTTGGTGGATGCTGGTGGTTGTAGTCTCCGTGGCGGCGACCCGGTTCCGTGGCTCAGGGCGGACAAACCAGTGGTGGAACTATTTATGTGGTTTTGATGTTTAAATGTCCGACTACGCCACCCGTGGATTGCGGTCAGAGTGAACCGCCGCTGCAGGGCAGACCGCTGAGGCTGGTGTTGTGGGTGCAGCAGAGCGTAGCATAACTCCCCACGGGAGGAGTATAGCCTCAGGGCAGTGTATGCGGAGGATGGGGGTGATGGTGCAGGGCAGCAGCAGTAACGACACGGAGTCAGTGATGCAGTCCAGGGCCTTTACTCACAGTTCTTATTATCCAGACCACGTCTGCAGGTAACGGCTGCCCACGTCGTACTGTGCTCACCAGGTGAGGGGCTCAGACAACTCCCAGATAACTTTGGAGCGCTTCACAGGACCCCCTTTGTGTGTCCTTTGTCTGGCCTTTCTTACCAACCCTTCTGTCCGGCTGCCTCGGGCCTCCTGTTGGTAAACTTGGCGCCAGTTTCCCTGACCCTATGTGGTGCCTTCCTAGCGGGTGTAGCGAGGGGCGGCGCCACATAAAATGTCACAGCCTCCGGTTTCTAGCTGAGGGTCGTTTCCTGCCTCCACTAGTTTCGGGGACCGGTCTCCCCCTTTGGCCTGACCCCTCCACGCAGGTGGATTCTGGCGTGCGGTGGCGACTCGCCCGTCCACACCCCTGGGATCCCTTCGTTCCTCGTTCCTGGAGCCTTCTCCGCTCCTCTTCCTTCCTTCTCCCTCTTCCAGGCCTGGGCCTCTGTTACTAGGCCCGCCTCCGGAGCAGAGCTCATGCAGAGCCCCTGCTCCCTGCCACTTCTGTTCAGACTTCTCTGCACTGAACTAAGATGGTGCCCACCTTTTATACTCCCTTCTCAATGCACCCAGGAACTGCTTCCTCCCTGCTCCTGCACTACAGGGTTCCCCTTCCTCAGTGTTCCCTCCCCCCACTCCAGCCGGGGACAGGGACTGTCGTGCCCATCTCAGGGGCATATTGGTCGCCCTGCCCCACGGCAATGTGGTGTAATGCATGCAGGTGTTGGGTCCTGATCCACACTCCATCCTTACCTGAGAGTGAGATATCACACCTCTGGGTGAGGTGCAATACCTCTGTAGCAACCGAGCCCTCAGGGTGCTACAGTTCCATTTATCTTCAGCCTAGGTGACGTATTGCGATACAGGGCCGTGATTTTGACTATAAAAGGGTCCCCTAGACCCCTACCCCAAGCTTTTTAAGAGAATCATATATGGCGTGCCAGGAGACTCTATGGAATGCTTTCTCAGCATCCAATGAGAGTATCTAATTACAAATTTTTAACTGCATCTAGCCCAGGAAATACTTTGTGCCTAGTAGCAGTGTCTGCTAGTCAGCGGATTATCCCGGCTGTTAAGCAAGCTACACCACCTGTAGTTTGGACACTTAATTTTTTCAAAGGAAATGCTTCGGGACCACGGGATACTCAGTGAAGAGCATCAGGAGGCACCCCAAGGCATAGGGGCTGGGACTGGCAGTAGGATGCCTTGCGGTGGACAGCCGAGCTCGATCCTTATAAAAGCTTTTTAACTGCAGCAGCTTTAGTGGACGCTACTGTAGCTGGAATTACGCGGCTGCTGGCATGAGACTTGCCCTCCAATAGATCCTTGTAAATGGATTTAAAGTGTATTCATTCAAATTAGAGAGACAATTTAAATTAAAAATCTTAGAGCTGCCTCCACCACAGGGGGGCTCGCTCGACCCACCAGCGGACAGGCACCAGTATTGGGAGAGGGGGGCTGGCCGTCAGGGTTCACCGCGGCTCTGGCACAAACCCGGCGACACGGAGGTGGCACGGGCAGGAGCGGACTGAACGTGTCGGCTTCTCACTTTTTGGATTTTAGAAGGGCATGACATGCCTATATCTGTGTCTCCCCCTCCTTTTACTCCTCCACCTCTTTTCTTTTCGCATGACTATATGTACTTGTCACTTTTCCATGTGTTAGTTGTCTCTTCTGAGCAGTTTGTCAGCTTTTGGACACCTTTGAAGGTGTTTTCTATGTGTTTCTATGTGTTTTTGTTTGCCTGCCATTGGTTTTAACGGTGTTCGAAGGTGTTCGACGAACAGTTCGACGAACAGTTCGACGAACACACGGGTGTTCGACGAACCGAACCGAACTCGAACACTACGGGGGTGGCTCAACACTATTTAGGAATCAATACTGCACTATGCTGAAGGGAATAACTGAGCTTTGGAAGTAGAATCATTTTAATCAGGCTTATACGCCCTGAGACAGATAACGGTAATTTACTCCAAATGGCAAATTTAAGCTTGGCGAGTTCTAACAACGAGAGAATATTAAATTGTAAATCGAGTCTGCTGTGTTTTGGTATATTTATTCCTAGATATTTAAAATTACATACAATAGTCAGTGGGGATAACATTTCAAGGTGATCCATTGGATCCTGGGAATGAGGCATTAAAGCGGATTTATCCCAACTTATGTACAGTATAATCCCGAATATTTACTAAATTTGTCTATAGTGGTAATCACATGTGGTAATGTTTCTTCTACTTTATCCATAAATATTACCATGTTGTCAGCATATAAGCCAATAGTGTCTAAACGGTCTGCTATAGTTATACCCATAATAGCTGGAGTGGATCTTATACGTATCGCTAGTGCTTTGACTGCAAGAGCAAAGAGGGCAGGGGAGAGGGGACATCCTTGACGTGTTCCTCTTGCCAAAAAGAACGACACCGATATAGAATTGTTTATAATTATTCGGGCTTTTGGTTTCATATATATTGCGCAAATCCACTTCCGAAATTTAGGACAGAATTCATATTTTTGTAAACATGCAGATAAAAAGGACTACTCAATGGAATCGAAGGCCTTAGTTGCATCCAGCGAGGCCAGGGCCCATTTATTATCTGGCACCAGAGAACTGTACTGAACTACTGATTGAACTCTCCTGATGTTAATAGATGTATTCTTCCCGGGCATAAAATCGGTCTGGTCTGGGTGTATTATTTCAAGTATCACCGAGTTTAGTCTAGTGGCCAGGATTTTAGTGAAAATTTGGTAATCCACATTTACCAACGATATGGGGCGGTTTGACCCACATTCGAGGGGATAGTTCCCTTCTTTCTTAAGTATTATTATATCTGCTTAATAAAAGGAGTCTGGTAAAGAACCTTCTTCCCAGTTCCTCTGAAACACTTTTAGAAGGAGTGGTGCCAAAATATCCCAATATTTTCTATACATTTCTATAGGAAATCCATCTGGCCCAGGTGCCTTCCCTGAAGCCATTTCCACTATAGCTCTATTTATCTCCTCTATAGTAAAATCAGCATCCAGAAAGGCTAGTTGAGTGGGGCTTAATGTTGGAAATTTTATGTCTGATAAATATTCCAGACATTCTAAGGTGTTGAAACTACCTTTGGAGCTATTTAGTGTTTTATAGTAATCATGAAAACATTGGAGTATGTCATCTGTTGAGGTTACTATTGAGTTATCTGGTTTTCGAATTTGAAGTATGGTATTAGATGTGTTATGCTAGCGTACTATAAATGCCAGTAGTTTACTGGACTGGTTCCCTAATTCAAAATATGACTGGCGAGTAAAGAATAATTTACGCTTAGATTTGGTGTCCATATATTGGGTATATAAC
Source organism: Phyllobates terribilis (assembly GCF_046119375.1). Lineage (NCBI taxonomy): Eukaryota > Metazoa > Chordata > Amphibia > Anura > Dendrobatidae > Phyllobates > Phyllobates terribilis. The sequence continues at coordinate 342,060,695 of NW_027362769.1, read as the reverse complement.
CTCTAGGAGTTCAACCACTCAATTCTATTTTCATTTGTTTGATTAGTTACATAAGTTGTTTCCAAATCCCTCAGTCGTTTTTCGACTTCATCATCCTCCTTTGATGTCACCCATTTAATATAAAATATTGTTGAAGATAAACATCCTCTTAAATACGCTTTAAGGGCATCCCACAACAAGTTAATATTTTGGGATTCAGGGTGAGATGAAATGAAACAATCCCACTGATCTAGAGTTCTATCATTGGAGCCTATCAATTTCAGCCAGAATGGGTTTAGCTTCCAAAATAAATTATAATTTGTTTGGCCAAACCTGAGTTTAAGTATTACCGGACTATGATCTGAAATACCCCTGTTACCATGTCCAAATCCCCCACCCACATTGTCAAGTTACTGGATCCAAATATATAGTCTATACAGGATAAAGTGTGTCTAGTGGATGAGTGGCAAGTATATTCTCTCACATCAGGATGATGTACCCTCCACAGATCCAACCAGCCATTGCCTTCCATGAACATTGATCACTGGGATGGAGAAGAGGTCACCCCAGAGGCTCCGTCATCCAATTTGAGTCTATCAAGACCGTTGTCAAGGACAAGGTTAAAATCTCCCATGCACATAACATGTGCATCCAGATAATTTAGGGCAAAGCTTACCGCCTTCTTAAGAACTGTCATATTAGCTGGGGGCGAGTTATAGATACACATTATGACATAATCTTTCAGATTTACGGATGCATGCACAAAAATAAAGGGTCCCTCAGGGTCTCTCCGAGCCTCTTTGACCTCCCATCTAACGTCTTTGAGCATTAACAAGGACAACCCTCTAGAGTAACTGGCGTGAAATGCATGTATGGACCATTGCACCCATGGTTTCTGCACATAGCGAGCCGAATCTCTGGTCAGGTGTGTTTCAACCAAAGCTACAATGTGAGGATGATGATGCTTAATCTTGGAAAAAACCTTAATTCTCTTTCGAGGAGATTTGAGACCCCTCATATTACAGGTCACACATATAATTTCAAATCCCATGTTCCCCTATCCAGATATGATGTACATTGTCACACAGGTTAAATTTTGCAGGCAACTTAATTGGTGTCTTGTCAGCAGTATCTATATAAACATTAACTATCAAAACTAAAACAAGAAAGAACAAAATAAAGTTCAAAAAGGAGCACAATCTCATGCTCCTGTCGTATTCCAAAAAGAGGGTACCTTCACTGAACACAGTGTCCGGTATTGTTGTTATATTGTTATATTGGATGCTGGCGGAAAGAGCTCCTATCATTAAAAAAATATGGAGGAACCCTCATAAACAATTCGGAGTCGAGCTGGGTAGGTCATTGAATACAGAATATTCCTTTCTCTGAGTTGTTTCTTGCCCACCATGAATTGAGCCCGTTGTTTCTGAAGCTCCATAGAGAAATCCGAGAATATTGATATTGTGGCATTGTTGAATTTAATGGGACTTTTTTGCTGTGCCATACGGAGAATAGTGTCCCTGTCCCTGCAATTTAGGAGGCGTGCCAGAAAAGGTCGCAGTGGAGTGCCCGGGGGGAGAGGTCTTGTGGGGACCCTATGAGCCTTTCCACAGCAAATGTTGGAGAGAACTCATCCCGTAAAGTGTCCTTGAGCCAGCTTTCCAAGAATTGCTCATGTCTCTGACCTTCCGAGAGTTCTGGTAATCCAATTATATTATTCCGGCGCATTCTATTCTCCAAGTCGTCCACCTTCTGCCTCCAGGCATTTATGGAACAAGCCACCTTCGTCAATTTAGTCTCCATAGGTGCAAGTTTATCCTCCAGGTTGGACACTCTTGATTCCACTTCCATGATGCGCCCGCCCCCCCCCACCATGGCTTGCATATCCTGTCGGAGATGTCCCACTTCAGAATGCACCTCCTCTATTTTCCCAGTCAGGGATGTCCTAGTTAAAGATATGGCTTGCATTAATTGTTCAGATGCCTGTCTTACAGTTAAATCTTCTTGATCTCCACCTTCTTCACTGTCAGAAGTGTGATTTTTACGTTGGTCTGCAGCTTTAATATTTAATGGTTTATTTCTAAGAGATCATGAGTTGTCTGGGGGGTCAGTTCTTGCAAACTCTTTTAGCTTTTCAGCCACCCCCGAACTCTTTAAGGGGCTCATAGTTAAAGGTTTATGGGAAACAGCAAGATGGTTAGGTATATTCTCTTCTTCCCTTGCTCCAAACTGAAGTAGTACTTTTATGATATGTAAGTACAGTTTCCCTGGTTTACTAATAATGTGAAGCAGTAGAGACAGTCTTAAGCAGAGTAATAGAGCAACTTGAAAAACCTGGCATGGATTTCAGCAATGTAGAGAGAGTCAATATGGTCTGGTAAGTGGGCTTTATGACTAGCCCAGTCTGCTGTGCACGTCTTTTTGCAGATATGATATGTTGCACTGTCAGCAGGCTGCTGCATCATCTATGGCTCCTGCCTCAGGGGACTGGGGAGATGAAAGTGAACGTGAAAGTACAGATATAGACTCCAGCAAGTAGTCTAATATACTGCCCCGCCAGCAAATTGTCATACCAATTATGACCCCAGCCTCCTAGCGGTGAATGCAAAGTATGAGTCCTGTAGCAGACCTCAGCATGCGGTCTGGTGTACTGCGCTGTCAGCAGGCTGCCGTAGCAACCGCGGCCCCAGTTCTGAGCAACGGAGGTGATAGTGAAAGCACTAGTACAAGTACAATGGCAAGCGCTAACACACGGTCTATGTCATTAATGAGGGAGCACGGGGCTCATTTTTCAGAGCTCACACCGTGTTTTCCTCCCTGTATACCTCTGTGAGTTCGGTGCTCCATCCAGCTAGGCACTCATGAGGTGGATTCTCCCTTGCTATGCCTCCAACAGCTGAAGCACGAAGCAGCAAATGGCCGCCGTCCTCTGCTGGCTCTGTCTCCCGCTTGGGTTCTTCTGGATCTGATCCGACCGGAGCCGCACACCACACCTCCTCAGGAGCCGGAGGTCCCCAGGAGCCCAGGAGTCCACAGTATCACCTGGGTGAGTCCTTTTTGGGTAATATAAATTCAGGAATTGGGTCAGGATTATGGGATCTCTGCCTACACGTCCTCTCAGCTCCACTACATCGCCACGCCCCTTGGTTTTTAAATTTTAATGGCAAAAGTGGAGAAAGGCTTACATAATTTACTTTGAAAATGACTGAACTTTCTTTCTCCTGACATCATTAGACTGTGAATAGTCAGGAGGCCCCTATACAGATTAGATGTTTGTCTGTCTTTAACCTAATGTTTATGGGGGTCCTAAAAGTTCTATTTTCTGTCCCAGAATGTAAAGACACAAGAAGCAATAAAAATATCTTACAAAATATAAACTATGCACAGTTACAGCACATTAACATTTTTATTTGTGCCACAAGATACACCTATTCAAAAAAATCCTATAAGTATTTGCTAAAACTAAAAAAGTTTATTTTAGTTTAAAGGTCGATTAAGATAATTGGAGACCATTGTAAGATTTACTATACTTAGGTTTGGGAGCTGTGCATTGTTTAATTCAATAATACAGCTTTCAGCTAAAGATATTTGATAGTGAGATTTACAAAATGAAATATATTAAAATATAATCAAGCAAAAAACATCAGTCTCTGTGTTGTCTCTGTTTTTCACCCCAAACTAATAGTTTGGCTTTGCACATGTCATGTATGGTGTGGGGACTAATGTGAATCCAATGCCAGGCTTGAGATTGAGGTCTTCTCTGGAAACTCCTGGAGGCGGATAGAAAGTAAATGCTTGAAGAAGTCCAGTAAAAAACAGGAAAAGTTCCATCTTGGCCAAGGCCTCCCCAGCACAAGCTCTTCTTCCTGTAGAAATGGAATTAGTGAGTTAACAATGTCATGTTGAAAGTATTTTTTGACGCTAATATTATGCATACTTCCCAACTCTCTCTGAATGACTGAGAGTCTCCTGGAAAATAATGAGACCTCCAGAAAGTCACAAAAGTTTCCTAGAACCCTCTGGAAAGCATCGTTGACTGAAGGTTTCTTCTTCATGGCAACAGGATGTTTCATATCCATACCAAGCCCCGAGCACAAAGAATATTACAATATTACTGTTAGAACCCTCCTGTTTGTTTTTATTTCTCTCTTGTGTTTTGCGGTCACGTGACCATCTTTCTATATATTCCAGCTCCGCCCTTCTGGCCTTGCTGGACTTCAGTGTTGTTTAGACTGTCTTTCTAGCCAGGTGCTTTTGTGCCTATTTATCTCTAGTTTGCTTGGTCCTCTGGACCTCTAGTACTTTTGTCAGTTTATCTTTTGCTCTGCAACAACTTCTGTTAGGAGGTGTCCAATTTTTTGTCCCAGTCCTTAGTTCTTTTAGGGACCCCTCCCTTTCTCTATAGGTCTCTGTTCAGACTTGCCGAGGACAAAGGCAGGTCTGTTCACAAGGAACAGGTCACCCGCTACAACGTAGGGACTCAGCTTAGTCTTACTGTAGGGACAGCTCTCCCCTTCTTTCCCTAGTTTATGTTGCTGATCATAACAATTACTCTATCCTCCACAAGGATGCCAATTGAAGGGACAGATCTTGAATAGCAGTGAATACTTCGACTTTGCTCCTTTTCTTTGTCCCAGATGTGACATGCAGAAGTAGTGCTGTTGCTTCAAAAGCATGTTTCTTCAAAGAGTTAAATGGTACTAGTCATACTTGAATAACTGTTGAAAAGGACTCTTGTCAGATGTGTCTTGTCAGCAATTGAATCTATCATGTGCCTGAGAGAATCTGCAGCCTATGGTCGCCCAGAGTAATTGTTCCTCCAGGATTCCAAAGAATTCATAAAACCCGTCTCGCCCTATCTGAACCTAGCGGCATACGTGTAACATTGGTGGCCCGTACGGGGAATCCTAAATGGGAATTAGCGTGTAGATGGAGAAGAGGAAAAGTGTCTGAAAAAAAAACACAGCACTTCAATTCAACTCTGCAACACCAGTTAAAGAGGACCTGCCCTAAAGAAAAACTCAATAGCAGCAATGTATGTGGAAATACAAATGGACAGAATTAGTGAGTTGCTTCTTTAGTTAACCTGGGAAGAATTGAGAACAGTAGCAGAACATATAAAGATGTCAGTAGAAAAGATTTCCAAAGCACACAACTGCAGGCCACTGTTATCTGCCATTAATGCAAAAATGGATGAGCTGGAGGAGAAAGAAGCTGAAGATGTCATGGGGATGTTTCTACAGGAGCTAACACAGTTTCTAACCAGGTTGAAGTTGGAGGATGGAGGGGCGGTGCCAATTACCGAAAGCGGAAATCTCCGTCCGCAGACAGAACTACAGGAATTGAAAGAACAATTCAAAGCCTTAGCAACAGCCCTGCAGGAATCAACCAAAACCTCTGAACGGGTGATAAACTCAGACAGAACCTTCAACCTTCTTGGGTTAGATAAATCAGGGAGACAGTCCTCTGTAACACCACAAATCACCATAAGGAAAGAATTCATGATTCTGGGACAGATTGGTGAGTGTGAACAGAAAGAGAAACTATCTTATATGAACTTGCTGCACCAGATGGGTGCAGGCTTACAGATAGGCTACCAGCCAGATGAGATCGTTGAGGGGTGGTGAAAGTGATCAGCCCAGGGCTGAACCTCCATAGTATGCTAGAAATGAAAAGTCAATTGACCTTGCAACAGCTGAAGATGATTTTAAAAGGCCACTATAAAGAAGAGAGTACTTCAGAATTGTTCCGCTGAATCATTAACCTCTCACAGAAAAATAATGAATCACCAAAGTCTCTTGTTCAGAGCAACTGAACTGAAGGATAGACTGTTGTTTGCAGCAAAGTCATCAAGTTGCACCTGAAATAGTACCTTGAAGATCCTGGCATTCTGGACGAAGTCTTATTTGAAAAACTGAATGAGGCAGCTAGTTTGGAGTCAGAGAGTGAACAGAAGTTAAAGAAAGGCTCTGCTCCTAAAATCACCAAAATGAGTCAGCTGAAGTTGGAGACCCCCGGTGGCCAGTCTGAAGATCATCATGGAGACCCTCCAGTGCCACCTCCGAGAGGGAACCTTAAATCACCAACAAAAGAGAGGACCACCAGCGCTGACTGGGAGGAAGTAATTGGAGAACTGCAAGCCGAGTTGATTGAGGAGAAAAAGTTGATTCATTCCAGGCCAGAACTTGTATCCCTGAGACCCAGGAGTGGGTTCCAAAACAGAAGATACCCAGCTTGTGAAGCATGCTGTTCATCAAATCAGAGTACAGTGTGAGTCCACTGTCTAAGATATGGTGAAAAAGGACATTATGCCAAGGAATGCCAACGGTCATGGTCATTTGGGTTAAAAGACAGGAGGTTACCAGTGCGGGGCGACTGGTAACCACGACACGGTGGAGGCCCCAGAAGTAAATCCAAATCTCACCAAACCCCAGAACGGCGCATGAGGTAAAATGGCTGCATCCCTACTATCCCCAAGTGTGTTCCCATCTACAACAGCTGCAAGGGACACAGGGGCATGAGTTATTTAATGCCCAGTGCGGAGGTCAAACAATGTACTCCTGGGAGGAGGATTCCTCGGTCAGTAAAGATAGCCTCATCAGCCTATTCAGTCAAAGGTGCTTTATACAGTGGCAGCTATATGGACTCCTAGTAAAATCACTGTGGGACACAGGAGCCCAAGCGAGCCTTTTAAATGAAGAATGGAGAAGGCGCTACCTGCCACACACTTGCCTTCGGTCACTAAATGAACTCTTGGTACCTTTTCTCATGACCAGTGATCAGAACATGCCAGAGGATCCTATCCTGGGTTTTAATGTAATCAGTGAGATCATCACGAAACACAAGGCAGGAGCGCTGGTGGTGGATGCAATTGCCACATCGCTCGCCATACCCAACGCCGTGGCGGAAAAGTGATTCATAGAGTAAAGGAAGCACAGAATACAATAGACCTAAAAGAAGTCAAGGTAGGCTTGCGCCCAATCATCATCCCTGCAAACCAAACAATGGGGGTGAGGTGTGGAGTCTGGGAAGAAAAGTCCAGAAAAGATTGTTCTTGCCAAAAGACTCCTCAGAACTTCCGGAAGGCCTAGTTCAAGGTAAGACTGTGCTTATGATGCCTACTGGTGGGCTTGCTCAAGTGACAGTACCGGTGATGAATACTACGAAACACAAAATTCGACTGGATCCAAAGACTGTGTTAGGTCACATCAAAACCGGTAAAACGGTATATCCAGCCAGTGTGAGACCAGCCCAGGGGTTTACAGTTAATTCAGTCTCCCCATCAAGGAACAGGAGTTGCCCAGGGGAGGAAATTGCGCAACCCACCTCAGGGTCCTGGGATCCCCCAGTACCCCTGGAACACTTGTGTGCTGAAGATCTAGTGGTAGCAAAACAGATGCTGAGAGAAAAGTGTCATGCCTTCTCCAAAAATGACTGATATAGGCTGTATCCCGTCATTGCGTTTGAAAATCAATTTGAAAGACATTAACCAGAAGTTACATGTCTGTGCCAAAACTATTACATTGTGACGTGAAAGAATATTTACAAGATCTCATCAACAGAGGTTGGGTCCAAAAGTCGAAGTCATCTTATTCCTCTCCTATTGTCTGTGTTTGGAAAAATGATGGTACTTTGAGACTCTGTTGTGATTGCCGGGAACTAAGTCGAAATGCAGTACCTGATCGACACCCTATGCCAAAGATCCAAGATATGCTGGAAAGCCTATCAGGAAGCACCTGGTTCTCAGTCCTCGATCAGGGTCAGGCATACATCAAGGGTTTGTCAAAGAGTCCAATAGACCCTTGACAGCATTCATTACACCATAGGGATTATATGAGTGGATCCACATACTGTTTGGGCTCAGTTCAGCTTCAGCAGAATTCCAGAGGAGCATAGAGACATGTTTAGAAGGATTGAGGGACGATATCTGCTAGCCGTACTTGGATGACAATGTGGTACACAGCAAAACCTCCCGGGAGCATGTTGAACACGTGAGGACCGTATTACAAAGGTATCAGCAACACTGAGTTAAGTTGACCCCAAAGAAGTGTGAACTGTTCGAAAGACAAGTCTGATTTCTAGGAAAAATTGTGTCCAGAGAAGGATATACCATGGACTCAGCAGAAATCTCTCCGTTACTCGTCTTAAAAGACAAGTGGCCCTCTACCGTCGGGGAGTTGAGGCAGATATTAGGATTCCTCTCCTACTATCGTACTTATGTTCGGAACTTATCCAGGATTGCCGCCCCACTATACCTCCTCTTGGGGGGACGACAGAGACAACAACACCCACAGAGAAAAAGAAGAAGGTGGGTAGGACTGGGCTTAAAAGAAACAACGCCATTTCGTCCCAACAGCGCATTCTCTGGACAGCAGACCACCAGTAAGTATTGGGAGAACTAGTAGACTATCTGGTAAAACCACCCATCTTGGAATATCCTGATTGCACTTTACATTTGTTCTTCATTGTGACGCTTCTCAAGTTGGACTGGAAACTGCCCTGTATCAGCATCAAGATGGAAAAATGAGAGTCATCAGTTACGGTTCTAGATCATTGACAGACGCCGAGAAAAATTACCATCTACAGTACATTCCGGAAAATTGGAGTTACTGGCATTGAAATGGGCTATCTGTGAATGATTTGGAGATTATCTCTACTACAGCAAAGAGGTTGAGGTATACACTGACAACAGCCCTTTGACCTATGTCCTTACTAAAGCCAAACTGAATGCATCGGGTCAGAGATGGGTCGCTGAACTAGCTGACTTCAATTTCAGCATCAAGTACAGGCCAGGAAAATGCAATGCGGATGCTGACGTATTGTCAAGAATGCCACTAGAGCCTGAGAAGTTCATGCAAGAATGCTCGGAGGAATTCAGTCTAGAAGCAATTGACAGCACTACTCAAGTAGTACAAGCTTATCAAGAGGAAGACACACCATTGTGGTGTCCGTTGACAGTGGAAACCACCATAAAAGCAAGAGAACAAGATCAACCCTGGTCTATTCAACAACTACCAAAAGGGAAAATCCATAGAGCACAACGGGAAAATCAGATAATTGTTAGAATACTACTTTATGTGGACCAAAATCGGTTTCCAAGTAAACAGGAGAGAGACAATGAGTCACCAGCAGTCTCTGTTTTAAATAAAGAATGGACAAAGCTCTACCTCAGTGAAGACGGTATCCTGTATCATAAAGGAGGACAAAACGGGCAGTTGGTATTACCCAGAGTATTCCGTAGGTTCATCTTCAAAGAACTCCATGAAAACATTGGACACCTGAGAGTTGAAAGGACAACAAATTTGATTTGTGAACGTTTCTTCTGGCCATACATGCAGAGAGATATTGAGAGGTACGTGACCAGGGAGTGTGAGTGTCTAAAAGATAAACGTCCCAAAACATCAACCTGGGCACCTATGGGCAACATCCAAACTATGTATCCATTTTAGATGGTCTGAATAGACTTTCCACATCTCGAGACGTGCAAGGGTGTTTACGAATACATCTTGGTGGTGATGGACCATTTCACTCGATTTACTCAAGCATATGCCACCACCAATAAATCGTGTCGAACAGCGGCAGAGAAGACCTTCAATGATTTTGCTTTGAGGTTTGGGTTACCTACTAGGTTACATCACGACCAAGGAAGAGAATTTGAGAACCAGCTCTTTGCCAAGCTAGGTAAGAAAATACTGTAGAATTCAGAGATCCCACACAACGCCCTGTCACCCAGAGAGTAATGAACAAGTGGAACGTTTTAACCGGACATTATTGTCGATGTTGCGCACTTTAACAGCTGATGAGAAGAAAGACTGGAAGAGTTCTCTGTCAAAAGTGGTACATGCCTATAACTGTACAAAAAGTGATGCAACGGGTTACTCACCCTTTTCCTATTGTATGGAGGATCGCCAAGACTGCCAATCGACATCGTGTTTGATACTCCGGTGTCAGAGACTTACAGAATGTATCCGGAGTACATTCGGAAATGGAAGGAACGGATGGCAGAGGCATACAACAGAGCATCCAAAGTGGTTATGCAAGGACAGAGCAAGAGTAAGGAGTACTATGATCGAAAATCTTATGGCACAGAATTGGCACTGGGAACCCGGGTGCTAGTCAAGAACGTACGTGAGAAAGGCGGTCTAGGAAAACTTTGTTCATACTGGGAAGACAAGGTGTATGTGGTCGTAAGGAGGAAAGCTGATGACAGCCCAGTATATGAAATCCGATGGGAAACTGGAGACAAGAAAACCAGAATAGTCCATCTGAATTTACTACTACCCTGTGATTATCTCCCACCACAACAAGGCTTCCCAGAAGTAGACCAACATCATCAAAGATCAACTAAGGGACCACCACAGCCTGAGGCTCCGGAGGTGGATAGTGACCTTGAAAGTTCCGATGGAGAAGAAAACACTGTTGCATTTCTTGGACCGGAAAGGAGAGGGATGTACCATCCTCAGGAGAGTGAACTGAGTCCTGAGGCTCCAGGGTTCGTACCAAGAAGTCAAATTCAGATTTGATGATCGAACACTGGCCCCTGAAGAGACCGATCGACACTCAGAAGGAGCGGAATTACCAGACCGTGCGGAAACAAGCAACTCAGGAGAAGTACAGGAATTTACAGAGGCAGCTCCAATAGCATCTGAGGAAGCACGGCAAATGAGTACGGCAGAAGAAACTTCAGTGACTGAAGAACCCATGGTCTCGGAGGAACAACCCACCAGGAGGATGTCGACTCGAGAAGTGAGGAGGCCCAGGATGCTGACATATGAGACACTTGTTGAACCGAGTAAAGTGCCAAGGACTGTCTATTGGAAACAGATATCTCTGCCTGCGGATCAGGAAAACCCACTTGAGTGGTATTCACCACCCAGAGGCAGTATGGAAGATGTTGCTTGATGAAAAGACTTGTCTTCATGCTTTGATTTTCCTTAAAAGACTTTGTAGAAAGAAAGAACTGTTAAGGCTAGTGAGAGAGAGAGCTGGTTGAAGACGTACGAAAAGCTCTAGCTGAAGAGACACTGATTGTGTTAATTGTATTAATTATTTATTTCTTACAGGAGTACTACAATAAAAAGGTCGTAGAATAGGTTGTTATAAATGTTTATAAATGTTATTCCAATTTGACAATGCCAATTTGTATATAAAGTTACTCAACTGTCACCACTGTCTCAGAATTGGTCAGTTTGACCAATTAAGATGAATGTCGAGGACGACATTCAAAAAGGAAGGAAGAGTGTGACATGCAGAAGTAGTGCTGTTGCTTCAAAAGCATCCAACAACTATTAGAAATAAAACAAGCACAGTAGACAGGAAGTGTTGTGCTTCAGAAGTATGCAGCAACTAGAGGGGTTAACACAGTCACAGGAGACAGGGAGTGTTTTAGCGGACCACCAGGGGGATTGTGGGGAACTTGTTATTGCAGTCTGGTTGAAGCCAAAGATAAGGTGGTGTGTTATCTGTATGTGACAGAAGGCAACTGAACAGGATTCATATCGGGAGAGAAACTAAACACAGGTCAGATAAACTCCCTGAACTAACAGTGCAGAGTATTATCGGGCAGGAAGATAAGGACTGGAAGGAATTGTGTCACAGGGATCATCTCCCTCATCAAACCCTTCCCCCATCTATCTCCATGCAGGATGAAGAATGCTGTGTACTTTTGTTTCCTTGTGAAGGAAAAGCCTGTGGTTGTGTATGCATAGAAGTGTGCTGCTAAGAGATCTAATCTGTGCTACTGAAGAGACTGCCGTTACTGTACCTGCTTTAATAGACTGTACTGTGGTGAAGCCTGTTTCTTCAAAGAGTTAAATGGTACTGGTCGTACTTGAATATGTTGCATTCAGTTTGGCTTTAGTAAGGACATAGGTCAAAGGGCTGTTGTCAGTGTATACCTCAACCTCTTTGCTGTAGTAGAGATAATCTCCAAATCGTTCACAGATAGCCCATTTCAATGCCAGTAACTCCAATTTTCCGGAATGTAGATGGCGTCTTCTCGGCGTCTGTCAACGATCTAAAACCGTAACTGATGACTCTCATTTTTCCATCTTGATGCTGATACAGGGCAATTTCCAGTCCAACTTGAGAAGCGTCACAATGAAGAACAAATGTAAATTGAATTCAGGATATCCCAAGATGGGTGGTTTTACCAGATAGTCTACTAGTTCTCCTAATACTTCCTGGTGGTCTGCTGTACAGAGAATGGGCGGTTTGAACGAAACGGCATTGTTTCTTTTAAGCCCAGTCCTACCCGCATTCTTCTTTTTCTCTGTGGGTGTTGTTGTTAAACTGTTAAACTGTTGAAAAAGACTTGTGTCAGATGTGTCTGGTCAGCAATTTAATCTATCATGTGTCTGAGAGAATCTGCAGCCCATGGTCGCCTTGAATAACGGTTCCTCCAGGATTCCAATGAATTCATGAAGCCCGTGTCGCCCTATCTGAACCGAGCGGCGTACATGTAACATATGCTATTTAGAAATGAATGCTGATCATCATGAGCTTAAGTACCTGAAAGCATGACCAAGCAGCATATGATGATATTTTTAACTATTGGTTCCAACTCTTTTAACCGCTTTATGACCTTGGACATATAGGTACTTCCAAGGTCGTCTCCCTGCATTTGATACAGGATCCTGCGCTGAGCCCTCATCTTTCCCTACACATGACAGCTGATCTGATCAGCTATCATATGCCCTTAACAGTCGCGGGGTGGATTTGCGATACACTCACACCTGTTAACACTTTAAATGCCACTGTCAATCTCTAAAAGCTGCATTTAACTCACGGAAGCTGGAAGCATGCCATAAGACTCGCCCATCAGCGCCCCTGTTGTGTGGTCGCGGGGCATTCAAAGCAAATCATGATTTATGCTACATATAGCAGGGCTGAAGCCCTGCAATGCGTAGCACAAGCAATCTGACAATCGCAACTTCAAGTCTCTAAAGGGGCTATTTATGCAAGTAAAAAGTAAAAAAAATGTTTTAAAAAATATAAAAAAATGAAAAAAAACATAAAAGTTCAAATAACTCCTCTTTTGCCCCATTCAAAGTAAAATAATAATAAAATACACATATTTGGTATTGAGTTCAGAAATGTTCGATCTATCAAAATGCAAAGTGAATTAATCTGATCAGTAAACGGCATAATGAAATAAAATAAAAACGCCAGAATACATTTTTTTTTGTCACTGAAAAATTGCAGTAACAGGCGATCAAAATATTGTATGTTCCCAAAAATAATATCAATAAAAATATCAGATCGGCATACAAAAAGTAAGCCTTTATCAAGCCACCGATCACGAAAAATGAAGACGCTATGGGTCACGGGAAATATGACTTTTTTTTTCTTACAAACTTTGGATTTTATTTTTTTACCACATAAATAAAAAAGAACCTATATATGTTTGGTATCTGCATACTCAAATTGACCTGGAGAATCATATTGGTAAATCAGTTTTAGCATATAGTGAACTTGGTAAATAAAAAGACAAAAAAAATATTGCGGAAATGTACTTTTTTTTGCAATTTCACCGCAGTTGGAATTTTTTTCCCATTTTCCAGTAGACTATATGGTAAAATCAATGGTTTCATTCAAAAGTACAACTCGTTCCACAAAAAACAAGCCCTCATATGGCTATATTGATGGAAAAATAAAAAGTTATGGCTTTGGGAAGAAGGGGAGTAAAAAGCGAAAGCGCAAAAGCAGAAAATCGCAAGGTGATGAATGGGTTAAATGCACACATGCTTGGGAGATCTCAATCAAACAACTCTGTCTTGTTCAAGGTATTTTGTCAAAGGGCCAGAGAGGCAAACTGAATTCTTGTCCCAGGTGAAGGAAAACACAGTGAAGACTTTGGAAAATGTACACGCTGTCTTGGGGTCATATTTGACACAGAACTTTCCTTTATTCCCTCTTTCCAATCAATCACTAGCGCCTTTTACCTGCATCTCCCTCTAACTAAATTTCTCCTTTCCAATTTGTCCTGAATGCGGCAGCCAGGGTCGTATTTCTGTCAAGCCACTTCAATAATGCCTCCACCTTGTGTCATTGCACTGGTTGCCCATTCGCTACAGAACACAATACAAACTTATCTCTCTCAACCACAAAACTGTCCACAGTTCTGCACAACCCTATATCTCATCCCTGATTTTTGTCTATCACTCTCCCCGTTCTGCAATTGATCTAAGACTAACATCCTCCATAATCCGAACCCTGCACCTTCATCTCCAAGACTTCTCTCATGCTGCGACAGTGTTCTGGAATGGAATGCTTTAAAAACACATCTCTTTAGACAGGCTTATCACCTAAACTCACTGGTCCCTCCTATTCATCTGTCTCCACATCCTCCATGCACCCAATAGCACAAGGTAACTGCACTTAAACAGATACTGGCTGATGACCGGATCATGCAGCTTCATATGAAAATGCTTATTTGTTATAATGATGGCTGGACCATACATGACAAGCACGTTCTACCTAGTTGTCCCCCCTTTTTCCTTATAGATTGTAAGCATGCATACAGGGTCCTCTCACCTCCTGTAACTGTTGAACTCTGTGTTAATTTATATTATTTTTATTGTTTGCACATGTCCCCACTTAATTGTAAAGTGCTGTGAAATATGTTGGCGCTATATAAATAAAATTATTATATTTAATAATGTTATTACTTTAGGCTATATAGAAAAAAAATGTAAAGTGCTTATGCATATGCTGAGGATCTTAATAAGACCATGGAACATTTTTGAACTTCTTGGAGGACAAAATTTGACATTTAGAAAACATATACATTATTTCTTGTAAAATATAGTCATTCTGTTAAGCAGTGTTTTGTCAGTTAAGTAACATGTAAAATGATTTGATTTTTCATCTTAATGGTCCTCATAACTTACCTGCTGAGAATGGCATAAATGCATCATGTCGGACAAATTTCCCATTTTCATCCAAGAAGTGATTGGGATTGAAATCATTGGGAGTTTTCCATTGAGTCTTGTCGTAAAGAACTGATGTCAGGAATGGAATAACCTCTATACCCTGTTAACAATAAATCATCAAATATCTTTTTTTATTATATACCTTTCATTTTTAAAAATGTGAGATTACTGGGGAGGCTGTGGACCCCATAGCAGTCCCTTTTAATGATAATCAAACACATTCAGTACTTAAGCATAAGGAATTTTTTTTTATAAACTTACTTTTGGGATGAGATAACCCCGCAAATACACATCAGTTGGAGTTGAGTGTGACAGGTTCAATGGGACAATATTGCCAAACCTTTGTATTTCATGTATTACTGCATCAGTATATGGCATTTTCCTCCTATCATCAACTGTTGGCAGCTGTCCTGGTTTAATATGTTTTTTAATTTCCTCCTGTACCCTCTCTATAAAGTAAAATAATACATATCTTGTTATATTTTGTACTAGCAAAACAATACCAATGCATTTAATTGATAGGTTATAGACTGTTATTATAACTTGTATCGGCTGTCAGTCAGTGCTGGGGCATGGTTACTGTTGCTCACTATGCACTGAGCAGTGACTGAAGCCACGCCTCTATGATTGAAAGGCAGTGACTGCTGAGAGTGAATAAAGTAAAATTGCTCCCAGTAGCCAAGTTTTCAGTGCAGCAGCTGGGCAGCTTTGGAATGCTCTTTAAATGAAGTGGAGAGCATAGGCACTGCTGCTCCTTTCATTCTCTATTTGACGGCTGGAGATTACCTTAAGAATTATAGTATACTCTTTCGTGTAGAAAAAGTCTAAAGCTTGATGAGACTAAAATTTGTTTGTTTTATTCGCTATGAAAAAAAGCTATTTTAGGTGAAATCTAATGTCACACACCGCCAAAAATCACATGTCCCCTCTGTTTAGAGTGGGTGGCAGCATCACCCCAGGAAATTAGAAAACATAAAATATGCAATAAATGTAAAAAACATATACTAGAATTATCTCAACTTAATTAATAATTTGTATATACAATTACAATAAAACCTTCCTGAGAGAATCACCCAAAAGAGCATTTAAAATTTGACTTTTACAGGGGTGGTCATAAAAATGATGGCTAGTAAACAGTATGTGGAATATGATGCAAAAGTGAATAAATAACAGAAAATCTGGGTAAAGTGGAAGCCTCCATGAAGAGGTGATTTGGTGGTCTTTACAGACTGTAGCTGTTCACCTACAGTCTTATATAACTTTTAAAAATACAGCAAGAATTACTTTGAATCTCCGGATACTTCATCATCAATAAAATTCCCCAGCGGATCGTTGTAGATGTAGTTTCAGTTCCAGCAGCGAAGAGATCCAGAACAGAATTAAGTAGATTTTCTTCATTAAAATATGTCTGAGCCTTTGTTGATTCCTAAAAATACATAACACAAAATTTCCCCATGTTATTATAATCAGCTGGTTCCAAGACAATTATAACCGTCTTCTGTTTCTTATAAGGTAGGCACCATCCCCTTTTGCATAACATTTTTTTTTACCTGAAACAGGTTGTCACAGAAATGTTCTCACTAATGACTATAGCTGCCTGAATGGGAAGTACTAAGGCAATTTGTGATATCACTGAAGCAAGTCATATCTGACAACTAAGTACATCAGTATGGAAGAGACATCAACATGCTCCAGCGTAAACATTGGACAGGGAATATGTAACCATCAAGCTCTGTGCCTCAATACTGTGTGTAACTACCAAGATTGTTGCCTCATTGGGAG
Organism: Phyllobates terribilis; assembly: GCF_046119375.1. Taxonomy (NCBI): domain Eukaryota; kingdom Metazoa; phylum Chordata; class Amphibia; order Anura; family Dendrobatidae; genus Phyllobates; species Phyllobates terribilis. The sequence continues at coordinate 342,044,001 of NW_027362769.1, read as the reverse complement.
GCTGTAACCATTATGCAATTGCTTTATATTCAGTGAACACCTGTTCTGATTACATATTGCAGATGCTGTGCCTTACTAAAAAAGTGGCATAGTCAGCACAATTTTGGTAGCACAGTGGCAGCTAAAAGTAGCAGCCACTGACCAGTCTGTAGTGAGCTAGTCCCCATTGAAACAGAGGAAAGAGGTGACAGAGCATAAAGTGGAGAAAAGTCAGTTAGTTCTAAGTAGAGATGAGCGGTGTACGACTCGAACTGTTTGACGATCTCAAATTCGAGCTGTTTTGGGCGGTGTTCGAGCCGTTCGGCGAACACGAACGATTTGAAAAAAATCCGGCTGTTCGAGGTTATGTTCGATAACTGTTCGTGCACCAAAATCATAACTGGATTTTTTCTCAGTAATGATGAAAATTAATGTTAATGCGCAGTTTGAGTGTACAGCGCGGCGGGGAGAGGGGCAGGGGATGGATCTCTGCATAAATAATGAAGATCTCCATTTTTTTTCACTTTCCCGCATTTACAGTGGGGAGGTGCAATCTGTCAGCCTATCAGCAGCGCACACATGGAGCGAACTGCTTTTTATCACACAAGCAAGGGCATGTGTTATTGGCAGTGTATGTCACATGTCCTTGCCCTTTATGACCCAGCCATTTTCCATGTAGCCACCATTTTCTCACTGCTGAAACTGCGTGTTAGACGGCACCGCTGTTGCTGTGTGCGCTATACTTTGAGTGTTCATTTCAAGCCAATTTTCTCTGAAATATACACATAGCTTGGGAGTAGGGAATAGTTGTGATTGCAGTCCTTTTGAGGACTAGGTTACATCATTTCCTGCGACTTTTATCAAGCAGGTCTGTGCTCTTAAATAGATAGGTTGGGAGCAGGGACTAATTGTAAATGCAGTCCTTTTGAGGGCTAGGTTACATCAGTTCCTATCACTTTTTGCCAGGCAGGTCTGTGCCAGTGCTGTGCAAGTTTTTTTTCACAGCATTTGGCTAAATCTAGCTAAGCAAATCCTTTTTGGCCTCTTGCAGTGTGTGTTAGTCAGTGGAGTAGCCTATCTGTGTTGCAAGATACACCATCTGTGTATAGAATACAATTTTTTTTACTGCACCTAGCCAAGAAAAACCTTTTGGACATAGCATCATTCTATTAGTCCATCTATATTAACCTTCACCAGGTTGCAAATTAAAAATAATTTTTATCTGCATCTAGCTCTGAAAAATAATTTGGGCTTTTAGCAGTGTGTGGGACTTGTTCTATTAGTCCATCTATACTAACCTCCACCAGGTTGCAAATTAAAAATAATTTTTATCTGCATCTAGCTCTGAAAAAAAATTTGGGCTTGTAGCAGTGTGTGGGACTTGTTCTATTAGTCCATCTATACTAACCTCCACCAGGTTGCAAATTAAAAATAATTTTTATCTGCATCTAGCTCTGAAAAAAAAATTGGGCTTCTAGCAGTGTGTGGGACTTGTTCTATTAGTCAATCTATACTAACCTCCACCAGGTTGCAAATTAAAAATAATTTTTATCTGCATCTAGCTCTGAAAAAAAAATTTGGGCTTGTAGCAGTGTGTGGGACTTGTTCTATTAGTCCATCTATACAAACCTCCACCAGGTTGCAAATTAAAAATAATTTTTATCTGCATCTAGCTCTGAAAAAAATATTTGAGCTTGTAGCAGTGTGTGGGACTTGTTCTATTAGTCCATCTATACTAACCTCCACCAGGTTGCAAATTAAAAAATATTTTTTATCTGCATCTAGATCTGAAAAAAAAATTGGGTTTGTAGCAGTGTGTGGGACTTGTTCTATTAGTCCATCTATACTAACTTCCACCAGGTTGCAAATTAAAAATAACTGTTATCTGCATCTAGCTCTGAAAAAAAATTTGGGCTTGTAGCAGTGTGTGGGACTTGTTCTATTAGTCCATCTATACTAACCTCCACCAGGTTGCAAATTTAAAAAAAAAAATTATCTGCATCTAGCTCTGAAAAAAAATTTGAGCTTGTAGCAGTGTGTGGGACTTGTTCTATTAGTCCATCTATACTAACCTTCACCAGGTTGCAAATTAAAAATAATTTTTATCTGCATCTAGCTCTGAAAAAAAATTTGGGCTATTACAAGTGTGTGGGACTTGTTCTATAAGTCCATCTACACTAACCTCCACCAGGTTGCAAATTAAAAATAATTTGTATCTGCATCTAGCTCTGAAAAAAAAATTGGGCTTGTTGCAGTGTGTTGGACTTATTCTATTAGTCCATCTATACTAACCTCCACCAGGTTGCAAATTAAAAATAATTTTTATCTGCATCTAGCTCTGAAAAATAATTTGGGCTTTTAGCAGTGTGTGGGACTTGTTCTATTAGTCCATCTGTACTAACCTCCACCAGGTTGCAAATTAAAAATAATTTTTATCTGCATCTAGCTGTGAAAAAAAATTTGGGCTTGTAGCAGTGTGTGGGACTTGTTCTATTAGTCCATCTATACTAACCTCCACCAGGTTGCAAGTTAAAAATAATTTTTATCTGCATCTAGCTCTGAAAAAAAAAATTGGGCTTCTAGCAGTGTGTGGGACTTGTTCTATTAGTCAATCTATACTAACCTCCACCAGGTTGCAAACTAAAACTAATTTTTATCTGCATCTACCTCTGAAAAAAAAATTTGGGCTTGTAGCAGTGTGTGGGACTTGTTCTATTAGTCCATCTATACAAATCTCCACCAGGTTGCGAATTAAAAATAATTTTTATCTGCATCTAGCTCTGAAAAAAATATTTGGGCTTGTAGCAGTGTGTGGGACTTGTTCTATTAGTCCATCGATACTAACCTCCACCAGGTTGCGAATTAAAAATAATTTGTATCTGCATCTAGCTCTGAAAAAAAAATTGGGCTTGTAGCAGTATGTGGGACTTGTTAAGTAAGCCCATCTATACTAATCTCCACCAGGTTGCAAATTAAAAATAATTTTTATCTGCATCTAGCTCTGAAAAATAATTTGAGCTTGTAGCAGTGTGTGGAACTTGTTCTATTAGTCCATCTATATTAACCTCCACCAGGTTGCAAATTAAAAATAATTTTTATCTGCATCTAGCTCTGAAAAAAAATTTAGGCTGTTAGCAGTGTGTGGGACTTGTTCTATTAGTCCATCTACACTAACCTCCACCAGGTTGCAAATTAAAAATAATTTGTATCTGCATCTAGCGCTGAAAAAAAAATTGGGCTTGTAGCAGTGTGTGGGACTTGTTCTATTAGTCCATCTATACTAACCTCCACCAGGTTGCAAATTAAAAAATATTTTTTATCTGCATCTAGCTCTGAAAAAAAATTTGGGTTTGTAGCAGTGTGTGGGACTTTTTCTATTAGTCCATCTACACTAACCTCCACCAGGTTGCAAATTAAAAATAACTTTTATCTGCATCTAGCTCTGAAAAAAAATTTGGGCTTGTATCAGTGTGTGGGACTTGTTCTATTAGTCCATCTATACTAACCTCCACCAGGTTGCAAATTTAAAAAAAAAATTATCTGCATGTAGCTCTGAAAAAAAATTTGAGCTTGTAGCAGTGTGTGGGACTTGTTCTATTAGTCCATCTATACTAACCTTCACCAGGTTGCAAATGAAAAATAATTTTTATCTGCATCTAGCTCTGAAAAAAAATTTGGGCTTTTACAAGTGTGTGGGAATTGTTCTGTAAGTCCATCTATACTAACCTCCACCAGGTTGCAAATTAAAAATAATTTTTATCTGCATCTAGCTCTGAAAAAAAATTTTGAGATTGTAGCAGTGTGTGGGACTTGTTCTATTAGTCCATCTATATTAACCTCCACCAGGTTGCAAATTAAAAATTAAAAATATTTTGTATCTGCATCTAGCTCTGAAAAAAAAATTGGGCTTGTAGCAGTGTGTGGGACTTATTCTATTAGTCCATCTATACTAACCTCCACCAGGTTGCAAATTAAAAAATATTTTTTATCTGCATCTAGCTCTGAAAAAAAAAATGGCTTTGTAGCAGTGTGTGGGAATTGTTCTGTAAGTCCATCTATACTAACCTCCACCAGGTTGCAAATTAAAAATAATTTTTATCTGCATATAGCTCTGAAAAAAAATTTAGCCTGTTAGCAATGTGTGGGACTTGTTCTATTAGTACATCTACACTAACCTCCACCAGGTTGCAAATTAAAAATTAAAAATATTTTGTATCTGCATCTAGCTCTGAAAAAAAAATTGGGCTTGTAGCAGTGTGTGGGACTTATTCTATTAGTCCATCTATACTAACCTCCACCAGGTTGCAAATTAAAAATTATTTTTTATCTGCATCTAGCTCTGAAAAAAAAAATGGCTTTGTAGCAGTGTGTGGGACTTGTTCTATTAGTCCATCTATACTAACCTCTACCAGGTTGCAAATTAAAAATAATTTTTATCTGCATCTAGCTCTGAAAAAAAAATTGGGCTTTTAGCAGTGTGTGGAACTTGTTCTATTAGTCCAGCTATACAAACCTCCACCAGGTTGCAAATTAAAAATATTTTTTATCTCCATCTAGCTCTGAAAAAAATTGGGGGTTTCTAGCAGTGTGGGACTTGTTCTATTAGTCCATCTATACTAACCTCCACCAGGTTGCAAATTAAAAATAATTTTAATCTGCATCTAGCTCTGAAAAAAAAATTGGGCTTGTAGCAGTGTGTGGGACTTGTTCTATTAGTCCATCTATACTAACCTTCACCAGGTTGCAAATGAAAAATAATTTTTATCTGCATCTAGCTCTGAAAAAAAATTTGGGCTTTTACAAGTGTGTGGGACTTGTTCTATAAGTCCATCTATACTAACCTCTACCAGGTTGCAAATTAAAAATAATTTTTATCTGCATCTAGCTCTGAAAAAAAAATTGGGCTTTTAGCAGTGTGTGGGACTTGTTCTGTTAATCCATCTATACTAACCTCCACCAGGTTGCAAATTAAAAATAATTTGAATCTGCATCTAGCTCTGAAAAAAAATTTGGGCTTGTAGCAGTGTGTGGGACTTGTTCTATTAGTCCATCTATACTAACCTCCACCAGGTTGCAAATTAAAAATAATTTTTATCTGCATCTAGCTCTGAAAAAAAAATTGGGCTTGTAGCACTGTGTGGGACATGTTCTATTAGTCCATCTATACTAACCTCCACCAGGTTGCAAATTAAAAATAATTTGTATCTGTATCTAGCTCTGAAAAAAAAATTGGGGCTTGTAACAGTGTGTGAGACTTGTTCTGTAAGTCCATCTATACTAACCTCCACCAGGTTGCAAATTAAAAATAATTTTTATCTGCATCTAGCTCTGAAAAAAAAATTTGAGATTGTAGCAGTGTGTGGGACTTGTTCTATTAGTCCATCTATATTAACCTCCACCAGGTTGCAAATTAAAAATAATTTTTATCTGCATCTAGCTCTGAAAAAAAATTTAGGCTGTTAGCAGTGTGTGGGACTTGTTATATTAGTCCATCTACACTAACCTCCACCAGGTTGCAAATTAAAAATAATTTGTATCTGCATCTAGCTCTGAAAAAAAAATTGGGCTTGTAGCAGTGTGTGGGACTTATTCTATTAGTCCATCTATACTAACCTCCACCAGGTTGCAAATTAAAAATATTTTTTATCTGCATCTAGCTCTGAAAAATGTTGGCTTTGTAGCAGTGTGTGGGACTTGTTCTATTAGTCCATCTATACTAACCTCCACCAGGTTGCAAATTAAAAATAATTTTTATCTGCATCTAGCTCTGAAAAAAAAATTGGGCTTTTACCAGTGTGTGGGACTTGTTCTATTAGTCCATCTATACTAACATCTACCAGGTTGCAAATTAAAAATAATTTTTATCTGCATCTAGCTCCGAAAACAAAATTGGGCTTTTAGCAGTGTGTGGGACTTGTTCTATTAGTCCATCTATACTAACCTCCACCAGGTTGCAAATTTAAAAAAAAAAATTATCTGCATCTAGCTCTGAAAAAATATTTGAGCTTGTAGCAGTGTGTGGGACTTGTTCTATTAGTCCATCGATACTAACCTTCACCAGGTTGCAAATTAAAAATAATTTTTATCTGCATCTATCTCTGAAAAAAAAATTGGGCTTTTACCAGTGTGTGGGACTTGTTCTATTAGTCCATCTATACTAACATCTACCAGGTTGCAAATTAAAAATAATTTTTATCTGCATCTAGCTCCGAAAACAAAATTGGACTTTTAGCAGTGTGTGGGACTTGTTCTATTAGTTCATCTATACTAACCTCCACCAGGTTGCAAATTAAAAAATACTTTTTATCTGCATCTAGCTCTGAAAAAAAATTTGGGTTTCTAGCAGTGTTTGGGACTTGTTCTATTAGTCCATCTATACTAACCTCCACCAGGTTGCAAATTAAAAATAATTTTAATCTGCATCTAGCTCTGAAAAAAAATTTGGGCTTATAGCAGTGTGTGGGACTTGTTCTATTAGTCCATCTATACTAACCTCGAACAGGTTGCAAATTAAAAATAATTTTTATCTGCATCTAGCTCAGAAAAAAAATTTGGGCTTGTAGCAGTGTGTGGGACTTGTTCTATTAGTCCATCTATACTAACCTCCACCAGGTTGCAAATTAAAAATAATTTTTATCTGCATCTAGCTCTGAAAAAAAAATTTGAGCTTGTAGCAGTGTGTGGGACTTGTTCTATTAGTCTATCAATATTAACCTCCACCAGGTTGCAAATTAAAAATAATTTTTATCTACATCTAGCTCTGAAAAAAAATTTAGGCTGTTAGCAGTGTGTGGGACTTGTTCTATTAGTCCATCTACACTAACCTCCATCAGGTTGCAAATTAAAAATAATTTGTATCTGCATCTAGCTCTGAAAAAAAAATTGGGCTTGTAGCAGTGTGTGGGACTTGTTCTATTAGTCCATCTATAATAATCTCCACCAGGTTGCAAATTAAAAATAATTTTTATCTGCATCTAGCTCTGAAAAAAAATTTGGGCTTGTAGCAGTGTGTGGGACGTGTTCTATTAGTCCATCTAAACTAACCTCCACCAGGCTGCAAATTAAAAATAATTTTTATCTGCATCTAGCTCTGCAAAAAAAAATTGGGCTTCTAGCAGTGTGTGGGACTTGTTCTATTAGTCAATCTATACTAACCTCCACCAGGTTGCAAATTAAAAATAATTTTTATCTGCATCTAGCTCTGAAAAAAAAATTTGGGCTTGATGCAGTGTGTGGCACTTGTTCTATTAGTCCATCTGTACAAACCTCCACCAGGTTGCAAATTAAAAATAATTTTTATCTGCATCTAGCTCTGAAAAAAATATTTGGGCTTGTAGCAGTGTGTGGGACTTGTTCTATTAGTCCATCGATACTAACCTCCACCAGGTTGCGAATTAAAAATAATTTGTATCTGCATCTAGCTCTGAAAAAAAAATTGGGCTTGTAGCAGTGTGTGGGACTTGTTCTGTAAGCCGATGTATACTAACCTCCACCAGGTTGCAAATTAAAAATAATTTTAATCTGCATCTAGCTCTGAAAAAAAAATTTGAGCTTGTAGCAGTGTGTGGAACTTGTTCTATTAGTCCATCTATATTAACCTCCACCAGGTTGCAAATTAAAAATAATTTTTATCTGCATCTAGCTCTGAAAAAAAATTTAGGCTGTTAGCAGTGTGTGGGACTTGTTCTATTAGTCCATCTACACTAACCTCCTCCAGGTTGCAAATTAAAAATAATTTGTATCTGCATCTAGCTCTGAAAAAAAAATTGGGCTTGTAGCAGTGTGTGGGACTTGTTCTGTAAGCCGATGTATACTAACCTCCACCAGGTTGCAAATTAAAAAATATTTTTTATCTGCATCTAGCACTGAAAAAAAATTTGGCTTTCTTGCAGTGTGTGGGACTTTTTCTATTAGTCCATCTATACTAACCTCCACCAGGTTGCAAATTAAAAATATTTTTTATCTGCATCTAGCTCTGAAAAATGTTGGCTTTGTAGCAGTGTGTGGGACTTGTTCTATTAGTCCATCTATACTAACCTCCACCAGGTTGCAAATTAAAAATAATTTTTATCTGCATCTAGCTCTGAAAAAAAAATTGGGCTTTTACCAGTGTGTGGGACTTGTTCTATTAGTCCATCTATACTAACATCTACCAGGTTGCAAATTAAAAATAATTTTTATCTGCATCTAGCTCCGAAAACAAATTTGGGCTTTTAGCAGTGTGTGGGACTTCTTCTATTAGTCCATCTATACTAACCTCCACCAGGTTGCAAATTTAAAAAAAAAAATTATCTGCATCTAGCTCTGAAAAAATATTTGAGCTTGTAGCAGTGTGTGGGACTTGTTCTATTACTCCATCGATACTAACCTTCACCAGGTTGCAAATTAAAAATAATTTTTATCTGCATCTATCTCTGAAAAAAAAATTGGGCTTTTACCAGTGTGTGGGACTTGTTCTATTAGTCCATCTATACTAACATCTACCAGGTTGCAAATTAAAAATAATTTTTATCTGCATCTAGCTCCGAAAACAAAATTGGGCTTTTAGCAGTGTGTGGGACTTGTTCTATTAGTTCATCTATACTAACCTCCACCAGGTTGCAAATTAAAAAATACTTTTTATCTGCATCTAGCTCTGAAAAAAAATTTGGGTTTCTAGCAGTGTTTGGGACTTGTTCTATTAGTCCATCTATACTAACCTCCACCAGGTTGCAAATTAAAAATAATTTTAATCTGCATCTAGCTCTGAAAAAAAATTTGGGCTTATAGCAGTGTGTGGGACTTGTTCTATTAGTCCATCTATACTAACCTCGAACAGGTTGCAAATTAAAAATAATTTTTATCTGCATCTAGCTCAGAAAAAAAATTTGGGCTTGTAGCAGTGTGTGGGACTTGTTCTATTAGTCCATCTATACTAACCTCCACCAGGTTGCAAATTAAAAATAATTTTTATCTGCATCTAGCTCTGAAAAAAAAATTTGAGCTTGTAGCAGTGTGTGGGACTTGTTCTATTAGTCTATCAATATTAACCTCCACCAGGTTGCAAATTAAAAATAATTTTTATCTACATCTAGCTCTGAAAAAAAATTTAGGCTGTTAGCAGTGTGTGGGACTTGTTCTATTAGTCCATCTACACTAACCTCCATCAGGTTGCAAATTAAAAATAATTTGTATCTGCATCTAGCTCTGAAAAAAAAATTGGGCTTGTAGCAGTGTGTGGGACTTGTTCTATTAGTCCATCTATAATAATCTCCACCAGGTTGCAAATTAAAAATAATTTTTATCTGCATCTAGCTCTGAAAAAAAATTTGGGCTTGTAGCAGTGTGTGGGACGTGTTCTATTAGTCCATCTAAACTAACCTCCACCAGGCTGCAAATTAAAAATAATTTTTATCTGCATCTAGCTCTGCAAAAAAAAATTGGGCTTCTAGCAGTGTGTGGGACTTGTTCTATTAGTCAATCTATACTAACCTCCACCAGGTTGCAAATTAAAAATAATTTTTATCTGCATCTAGCTCTGAAAAAAAAATTTGGGCTTGATGCAGTGTGTGGCACTTGTTCTATTAGTCCATCTGTACAAACCTCCACCAGGTTGCAAATTAAAAATAATTTTTATCTGCATCTAGCTCTGAAAAAAATATTTGGGCTTGTAGCAGTGTGTGGGACTTGTTCTATTAGTCCATCGATACTAACCTCCACCAGGTTGCGAATTAAAAATAATTTGTATCTGCATCTAGCTCTGAAAAAAAAATTGGGCTTGTAGCAGTGTGTGGGACTTGTTCTGTAAGCCGATGTATACTAACCTCCACCAGGTTGCAAATTAAAAATAATTTTAATCTGCATCTAGCTCTGAAAAAAAAATTTGAGCTTGTAGCAGTGTGTGGAACTTGTTCTATTAGTCCATCTATATTAACCTCCACCAGGTTGCAAATTAAAAATAATTTTTATCTGCATCTAGCTCTGAAAAAAAATTTAGGCTGTTAGCAGTGTGTGGGACTTGTTCTATTAGTCCATCTACACTAACCTCCTCCAGGTTGCAAATTAAAAATAATTTGTATCTGCATCTAGCTCTGAAAAAAAAATTGGGCTTGTAGCAGTGTGTGGGACTTGTTCTGTAAGCCGATGTATACTAACCTCCACCAGGTTGCAAATTAAAAAATATTTTTTATCTGCATCTAGCACTGAAAAAAAATTTGGCTTTCTTCCAGTGTGTGGGACTTTTTCTATTAGTCCATCTATACTAACCTCCACCAGGTTGCAAATTAAAAATAACTTTTATCTGCATCTGGCTCTGAAAAAAAATTTGGGCTTGTAGCAGTGTGTGGGACTTGTTCTATTAGTCCATCTAAACTAACCTCCACCAGGTTGCAAATTAAAAAAAAAAAATTATCTGCATCTAGCTCTGAAAAAATATTTGAGCTTGTAGCAGTGTGTGAGACTTGATCTATTAGTCCATCTATACAAACCTCCACCAGGTTGCAAATTAAAAATAATTTTTATCTGCATCTAGCTCTGAAAAAAATATTTGGGCTTGTAGCAGTGTGTGGGACTTGTTCTATTAGTCCACCTATACTAACCTCCACCAGGTTGCAAATTAAAAATAATTTGTATCTTCATGTAGCTCTGAAAAAAAATTTGGGCTTGTAGCAGTGTGTGGGAATTGTTCTGTAAGTCCATCTATACTAACCTCCACCAGGTTGCAAATTAAAAATAATTTTTATCTGCATCTAGCTCTGAAAAAAAATTTTGAGATTGTAGCAGTGTGTGGGACTTGTTCTATTAGTCCATCTATATTAACCTCCACCAGGTTGCAAATTAAAAATTAAAAATATTTTGTATCTGCATCTAGCTCTGAAAAAAAAATTGGGCTTGTAGCAGTGTGTGGGACTTATTCTATTAGTCCATCTATACTAACCTCCACCAGGTTGCAAATTAAAAAATATTTTTTATCTGCATCTAGCTCTGAAAAAAGAAATGGCTTTGTAGCAGTGTGTGGGAATTGTTCTGTAAGTCCATCTATACTAACCTCCACCAGGTTGCAAATTAAAAATAATTTTTATCTGCATATAGCTCTGAAAAAAAATTTAGCCTGTTAGCAATGTGTGGGACTTGTTCTATTAGTCCATCTACACTAACCTCCACCAGGTTGCAAATTAAAAATTAAAAATATTTTGTATCTGCATCTAGCTCTGAAAAAAAAATTGGGCTTGTAGCAGTGTGTGGGACTTATTCTATTAGTCCATCTATACTAACCTCCACCAGGTTGCAAATTAAAAAATATTTTTTATCTGCATCTAGCTCTGAAAAAAAAAATGGCTTTGTAGCAGTGTGTGGGACTTGTTCTATTAGTCCATCTATACTAACCTCTACCAGGTTGCAAATTAAAAATAATTTTTATCTGCATCTAGCTCTGAAAAAAAAATTGGGCTTTTAGCAGTGTGTGGGACTTGTTCTATTAGTCCAGCTATACAAACCTCCACCAGGTTGCAAATTAAAAATATTTTTTATCTCCATCTAGCTCTGAAAAAAATTGGGGGTTTCTAGCAGTGTGGGACTTGTTCTATTAGTCCATCTATACTAACCTCCACCAGGTTGCAAATTAAAAATAATTTTAATCTGCATCTAGCTCTGAAAAAAAAATTGGGCTTGTAGCAGTGTGTGGGACTTGTTCTATTAGTCCATCTATACTAACCTCTACCAGGTTGCAAATTAAAAATAATTTTTATCTGCATCTAGCTCTGAAAAAAAAATTGGGCTTTTAGCAGTGTGTGGGACTTGTTCTATTAGTCCAGCTATACAAACCTCCACCAGGTTGCAAATTAAAAATATTTTTTATCTCCATCTAGCTCTGAAAAAAATTGGGGGTTTCTAGCAGTGTGGAACTTGTTCTATTAGTCCATCTATACTAACCTCCACCAGGTTGCAATTTAAAAATAATTTTAATCTGCATCTAGCTCTGAAAAAAAAATTGGGCTTGTAGCAGTGTGTGGGACTTGTTCTATTAGTCCATCTATACTAACCTCCACCAGGTTGCAAATTAAAAATATTTTTTATCTGCATCTAGCTCTGAAAAAAAATTTGGGCTTGTAGCAGTGTGTGGGGCTTGTTCTATTAGTCCATCTATACTAACCTCCACCATCTTGCAAATTAAAAATCATTTTTATCTGCATCTAGCTCTGAAAAAAAAAATTGAGCTTATAGCAGTGTGTGGGACTTGTTCTATTAGTCCATCTATATTAACCTCCACCAGGTTGCAAATAAAAAATAATTTTTATCTGCATCTAGCTCTGAAAAAAAATTTAGGCTGTTAGCAGTGTGTGGGACTTGTTCTCTTAGTCCATCTACACTAACCTCCACCAGGTTGCAAATTAAAAATAATTTGTATCTGCATCTAGCTCTGAAAAAAAAATTGGGCTTGTAGCAGTGTGTGGGACTTGTTCTATTAGTCCATATATACTAACCTCCACCAGGTTGCAAATTAAAAAATATTTTTTATCTGCATCTAGCTCTGAAAAAAAAATTGAACTTGTAGCAGTGTGTGGGACTTGTTCTATTAGTCCATATATACTAACCTCCACCAGGTTGCAAATTAAAAATAACTTTTATCTGCATCTAGCTCTGAAAAAAAATTTGGGCTTGTAGCAGTGTGTGGGTCTTGTTATATTAGTCCATCTATACTAACCTCCACCAGGATGCAAACTAAAAATAATTTTTATCTGCATCTAGCTCTGAAAAAAATGTGGGCTTGTAGAAGTGTGTGGGACTTGTTCTATTAGTCCATCTATACTAAACTCCACCAGGTTGCAAATTAAAAATAAGTTTTATCTGCATCTAGCTCTGAAAAAAAATTTGGGCTTGTAGCAGTGTGTGGGACTTGTTCTATTAGCCCATCTTTACTAACCTCCACCAGGTTGCAAATTTAAAAAAAAAATTATCTGTATCTGGCTCTGAAAAAATATTTGAGCTTGTAGCAGTGTGTGGGACTTGTTCTATTAGTCCATCTATACTAACCTCTACCAGGTTGCAAATTAAAAATAATTTTTATCTGCATCTAGCTCTGAAAAAAAATTTGGGCTTCTAGCAGTGTGTGGGACTTGTTATATTAGTCCATCTATACTAACCTCCACCAGGTTGCAAATTAAAAATATATTTTATCTGCATCTAGCTCTGAAAAAAATTTGTGCTTGTAGCAGTGTGTGGGACTGGTTCTATAAGTCCATCTATACTAACCTCCACAAGGATGCAAACTAAAATTAATTTTTATCTGCATCTAGCTCTGAAAAAAAAATGTGGGCTTGTAGCAGTGTGTGGGACTTGTTCTATTAGTCCATCTATACTAACCTCCACCAGGTTGCAAATTAAAAATAAGTTTTATCTGCATCTAGCTCTGAAAAAAAATTTGGGCTGGTAGCAGTGTGTGGGACTTGTTCTATTAGTCCATCTATACTAACCTCCACCAGGTTGCAAATTTAAAAAAAAAAAATTATCTGTATCTAGCTCTGAAAAAATATTTGAGCTTGTAGCAGTGTGTGGGACTTGTTCTATTAGTCCATCTATACTAACCTCTACCAGGTTGCAAATTAAAAATAATTTTTATCTGCATCTAGCTTTGAATAAGAAATAGGGCTTTTAGCAGTGTGTGGGACTTGTTCTATTAGTCCATCTATACTAACCTCCACCAGGTTGCAAATTAAAAAATATTTTTTATTTCCATCTAGCTCTGAAAAAAATTTGGGGTTTCTAGCAGTGTGTGGGACTTGTTCTATTAGTCCATCTATACTAACCTCCACCAGGTTGCAAATTAAAAATAATTTTAATCTGCATCTAGCTCTGAAAAAAAAATTGGGCTTGTAGCAGTGTGTGGGACTTGTTCTATTAGTCCATCTATACCAACCTTCACCAGGTTGCAAATTAAAAATCATTTTTATCTGCATCTAGCTCTGAAAATAAAATTTGAGCTTATAGCAGTGTGTGGGACTTGTTCTATTAGTCCATCTATATTAACCTCCACCAGGTTGCAAATTAAAAAATATTTTTTATCTGCATCTAGCTCTGAAAAAAAATTTAGGCTGTTAGCAGTGTGTGGGACTTGTTCTATTAGTCCATCTACACTAACCTCCACCAGGTTGCAAATTAAAAATAATTTGTATCTGCATCTAGCTCTGAAAAAAAAAATTGGGCTTGTAGCAGTGTGTGGGACTTGTTCTATTAGTCCATCTATACTAACCTCCACCAGGTTGCAAATTAAAAATAATTTTAATCTGCATCTAGCTCTGAAAAAAATTTTGGGCTTGTAGCAGTGTGTGGGACTTGTTATATTAGTCCATCTATACTAACCTCCACCAGGTTGCAAATTAAAAATTATTTTTATCTGCATCTAGCGCTGAAAAAAAATTCAGATTGTAGCAGTGTGTGGGACTTCTTCTATAAGTCCATCTATACTAACCTCCACCAGGTTGCAAATTAAAAATAATATTAATCTGCATCTAGCTCTGAAAAAAAAATTGGGCTTGTAGCAGTGTGTGGGACTTGTTCTATTAGTCCATCTATACTAACCTCCACCAGGATGCAAACTAAAAATAATTTTTATCTGCATCTAGCTCTGAAAAAAAATTGGGCTTGTAGCAGTGTGTGGGACTTGTTCTATTAGTCCATCTATACTAACCTCCACCAGGTTGCAAATTAAAATTAATTTTTATTTGCGTCTAGCTCTGAAAAAACATTGGGCTTTTAGCAGTGTGTGGGACTTGTTCTATTAGTTCATCTTTACTAACCTCCACCAGGTTGCAAATTAAAAATTATTTTATCTGCATCTAGCGCTGAAAAAAAATTCAGATTGTAGCAGTGTGTGGGACTTCTTCTATAAGTCCATCTATACTAACCTCCACCAGGTTGCAAATTAAAAATAATATTAATCTGCATCTAGCTCTGAAAAAAAAATTGGGCTTGTAGCAGTGTGTGGGACTTGTTCTATTAGTCCATCTATACTAACCTCCACCAGGATGCAAACTAAAAATAATTTTTATCTGCATCTAGCTCTGAAAAAAAATTGGGCTTGTAGCAGTGTGTGGAACTTGTTCTATTAGTCCATCTATACTAACCTCCACCAGGTTGCAAATTAAAAATAATTTTTATCTGCGTCTAGCTCTGAAAAAAACATTGGGCTTGTAGGAGTGTGTGGGACTTGTTCTAATAGTTCATCTATACTAACCTCCACCAGGTTGCAAATTAAAAATTATTTTTATCTGCATCTAGCTCTGAAAAAAAATTGGGCTTGTAGCAGTGTGTGGGACTTCTTCTATAAGTCCATCTATACTAACCTCCACCAGGTTGCAAATTAAAAATAATTTTAATCTGCATCTAGCTCTGAAAAAAAATTTGGGCTTGTAGCAGTGTGTGGGACTTGTTCTATTAGTCCATCTATACTAACCTCCACCAGGTTGCAAATTAAAAATAATTTTTATTTGCATCTAGCTGTGAGAAAAAAATTGGGCTTGTAGCAGTGTGTGGGACATTTTCTATTAGTCCATCTATACTAACCTCCACCAGGTTGCAAAGTAAAAATAATTTTTATCTGCATCTAGCTCTGAAAAAAAATTGGGCTTGTAGCAGTGTGTGGGACTTGTTCTATTAGTCCATCTATACTATCCTCCACCAGGTTGCAAATTAAAAATAATTTTTATCTGCATCTAGCTCTGAAAAAAATATTTGGGCTTGTAGCAGTGTGTGGGACTTGTTCTATTAGTCCATCTATATTAACATCCACCAGGTTGAAAATTAAAAATAATTTGTATCTGCATCTAGCTCTGAAAAAAAAATTGGGCTTGTAGCAGTGTGTGGGACTTCTTCTATAAGTCCATCTATACTAACCTCCACCAGGTTGCAAATTAAAAATAATTTTTATCTGCATCTAGCTTTGAAAAAAAAAATGGCTTGTAGCAGTGTGTGGGACTTGTTCTATTAGTCCATCCATACTAACCTCCACCAGGTTGCAAATTAAAAATAATTTTTATCTGCATCTAGCTCTGAAAAAAAAATTGGGCTTGTAGCAGTGTGTGGGACTTTTTCTATTAGTCCATCTATACTAACCTCCACCAGGTTGCAAATTAAAAATAATTTTTATCTGCATCTAGCTCTGAAAAAAATATTTGGGCTTGTAGCAGTGTGTGGGACTTGTTCTATTAGTCCATCTATATTAACATCCACCAGGTTGCAAATTAAAAATAATTTTTCTCTGCATCTAGCTCTGAAAAAAAATTTGGGCTTGTAGCAGTGTGTGGGACTTCTTCTATAAGTCCATCTATACTAACCTCCACCAGGTTGCAAATTAAAAATAATTTTTATCTGCATCTAGCTTTGAAAAAAAAAATGGCTTGTAGCAGTGTGTGGGACTTGTTCTATTAGTCCATCTATACTAACCTCCACCAGGTTGCAAATAAAAATAATTTTTATCTGTATCTAGCTCTGAAAAAAAATTTGGGCTGTTAGCAGTGTGTGGGACATGTTCTATTAGTCCATCTATACTAACCTCCACCAGGATGCAAACTAAAAATATTTTTTATCTGCATCTAGCGCTGAAAAAAAATTGGGCTTGTAGCACTGTGTGGGACTTGTTCTTTTAGTCCATCTATACTAACCTCCACCAGGTTGCAAATTAAAAATAATTTTTATCTGCGTCTAGCTCTGAAAAAAACATTGGGCTTGTAGCAGTATGTGGGACTTGTTCTATTAGTTCATCTGTACAAACCTCCACCAGGTTGCAAATTAAAAATTATTTTTATCTGCATCTAGCTCTGAAAAAGAATTGAGATTGTAGCAGTGTGTGGGACTTCTTCTATAAGTCCATCTATACTAACCTCCACCAGGTTGCAAATAAAAAATAATTTTTATCTGCATCTAGCTTTGAAAAAAAAATTGGGCTTGTAGCAGTGTGTGGGACTTGTTCTATTAGTCCATCTATACTAACCTCCACCAGGTTGCAAATTAAAAATAATTTTTATCTGCATCTAGCTCTGAAAAAAAAATGGGGCTTGTAGCAGTGTGTGGGACTTCTTCTATTAGTCCATCTATACTAAACTCCACCAGGTTGCAAATTAAAAATAATTTTTATCTGCATCTAGCTCTGAAAATAAATTTGGGCTTGTAGCAGTGTGTGGGACTTGTTCTATTAGTCCATCTATACTAACCTCCACCAGGTTGCAAATTAAAATTAATTTTTATCTGCATCTAGCTCTGAAAAAAATATTTGGGCTTGTAGCAGTGTGTGGGACTTGTTCTATTAGTCCATCTATATTAACATCCACCAGGTTGCAAATTAAAAATAATTTTTATCTGCATTTAGCTCTGAAAAAAAATTTGGGCTTGTAGCAGTGTGTGGGACTTATTCTATAAGTCCATCTATACTAACCTCCACGAGGTTGCAAATTAAAAATAATTTTTATCTGCATCTAGCTTTGAAAAAAAAAATGGCTTGTAGCAGTGTGTGGGACTTGTTCTATTAGTCCATCTATACTAACCTCCACCAGGTTGCAAATTAAAAATAATTTTTATCTGTATCTAGCTCTGAAAAAAAAATTGGGCTGTTAGCAGTGTGTGGGACTTATTCTATAAGTCCATCTATACTAACCTCCACCAGGTTGCAAATTAAAAAATATTTTTTATTTCCATCTAGCTCTGAAAAAAATTTGGGGTTTCTAGCAGTGTGTGGGACTTGTTCTATTAGTCCATCTATACTAACCTCCACCAGGTTGCAAATTAAAAATAATTTTAATCTGCATCTAGCTCTGAAAAAAAAATTGGGCTTGCAGCAGTGTGTGGGACTTGTTCTATTAGTCCATCTATACCAACCTCCACCAGGTTGCAAATTAAAAGTCATTTTTATCTGCATCTAGCTCTGAAAATAAAATTTGAGCTTATAGCAGTGTGTGGGACTTGTTCTATTAGTCCATCTATATTAACCTCCACCAGGTTGCAAATTAAAAAATATTTTTTATCTGCATCTAGCTCTGAAAAAAAATTTAGGCTGTTAGCAGTGTGTGGGACTTGTTCTATTAGTCCATCTACACTAACCTCCACCAGGTTGCAAATTAAAAATAATTTGTATCTGCATCTAGCTCTGAAAAAAAAAATTGGGCTTGTAGCAGTGTGTGGGACTTGTTCTATTAGTCCATCTATACTAACCTCCACCAGGTTGCAAATTAAAAATAATTTTAATCTGCATCTAGCTCTGAAAAAAAATTTGGGCTTGTAGCAGTGTGTGGGACTTGTTATTTTAGTCCATCTATACTAACCTCCACCAGGTTGCAAATTAAAAATATTTGTTATCTGCATCTAGCTCTGAAAAAAATTTGGGCTTGTAGCAGTGTGTGGGACTTGTTCTATTAGTCCATCTATACTAACCTCAACCAGGATGCAAACTAAAAATAATTTTTATCTGCATCTAGCTCTGAAAAAAAAATTGGGCTTGTAGCAGTGTGTGGGACTTGTTCTATTAGTCCATCTATACTAACCTCCACCAGGTTGCAAATTAAAATTAATTTTTATTTGCGTCTAGCTCTGAAAAAACATTGGGCTTTTAGCAGTGTGTGGGACTTGTTCTATTAGCTCATCTTTACTAACCTCCACCAGGTTGCAAATTAAAAATTATTTTTATCTGCATCTAGCTCTGAAAAAAAATTCAGATTGTAGCAGTGTGTGGGACTTCTTCTATAAGTCCATCTATACTAACCTCCACCAGGTTGCAAATTAAAAATAATATTAATCTGCATCTAGCTCTGAAAAAAAAATTGGGCTTGTAGCAGTGTGTGGGACTTTTTCTATTAGTCCATCTATACTAACCTCCACCAGGATGCAAAGTAAAAATAATTTTTATCTGCATCTAGCTCTGAAAAAAAATTGGGCTTGTAGCAGTGTGTGGAACTTGTTCTATTAGTCCATCTATACTAACCTCCACCAGGTTGCAAATTAAAAATAATTTTTATCTGCGTCTAGCTCTGAAAAAAACATTGGGCTTGTAGGAGTGTGTGGGACTTGTTCTATTAGTTCATCTATACTAACCTCCACCAGGTTGCAAATTAAAAATTATTTTTATCTGCATCTAGCTCTGAAAAAAAATTGGGCTTGTAGCAGTGTGTGGGACTTCTTCTATAAGTCCATCTATACTAACCTCCACCAGGTTGCAAATTAAAAATAATTTTTATCTGCATCTAGCTTTGAAAAAAAAAATGACTTGTTCTATTAGTCCATCTATACTAACCTCCACCAGGTTGCAAATTAAAAATAATTTTTATCTGTATCTAGCTCTGAAAAAAAAATTGGGCTGTTAGCAGTGTGTGGGACTTGTTCTATTAGTCCATCTATACTAACCTCCACCAGGTTGCAAATTAAAAATAATTTTAATCTGCATCTAGCTCTGAAAAAAAAATTGGGCTTGTAGCAGTGTGTGGGACTTGTTCTATTAGTCCATCTATACCAACCTCCACCAGGTTGCAAATTAAAAATCATTTTTATCTGCATCTAGCTCTGAAAATAAAATTTGAGCTTATAGCAGTGTGTGGGACTTGTTCTATTAGTCCATCTATATTAACCTCCACCAGGTTGCAAATTAAAAAATATTTTTTATCTGCATCTAGCTCTGAAAAAAAATTTAGGCTGTTAGCAGTGTGTGGGACTTGTTCTATTAGTCCATCTACACTAACCTCCACCAGGTTGCAAATTAAAAATAATTTGTATCTGCATCTAGCTCGGAAAAAAAAATTGGGCTTGTAGCAGTGTGTGGGACTTGTTCTATTAGTCCATCTATACTAACCTCCACCAGGTTGCAAATTAAAAATAATTTTAATCTGCATCTAGCTCTGAAAAAAAATTTGGGCTTGTAGCAGTGTGTGGGACTTGTTATATTAGTCCATCTATACTAACCTCCACCAGGTTGCAAATTAAAAATATTTGTTATCTGCATCTAGCTCTGAAAAAAATTTGGGCTTGTAGCAGTGTGTGGGACTTGTTCTATTAGTCCATCTATACTAACCTCAACCAGGATGCAAACTAAAAATAATTTTTATCTGCATCTATCTCTGAAAAAAAAATTGGGCTTGTAGCAGTGTGTGGGACTTGTTCTATTAGTCCATCTATACTAACCTCCACCAGGTTGCAAATTAAAATTAATTTTTATTTGCGTCTAGCTCTGAAAAAACATTGGGCTTTTAGCAGTGTGTGGGACTTGTTCTATTAGTTCATCTTTACTAACCTCCACCAGGTTGCAAATTAAAAATTATTTTTATCTGCATCTAGCTCTGAAAAAAAATTCAGATTGTAGCAGTGTGTGGGACTTGTTCTATAAGTCCATCTATACTAACCTCCACCAGGTTGAAAATTAAAAATAATATTAATCTGCATCTAGCTCTGAAAAAAAAATTGGGCTTGTAGCAGTGTGTGGGACTTGTTCTATTAGTCCATCTATACTAACCTCCACCAGGATGCAAACTAAAAATAATTTTTATCTGCATCTAGCTCTGAAAAAAAATTGGGCTTGTAGCAGTGTGTGGAACTTGTTCTATTAGTCCATCTATACTAACCTCCACCAGGTTGCAAATTAAAAATAATTTTTATTTGCATCTAGCTGTGAGAAAAAAATTGGGCTTGTAGCAGTGTTTGGGACATTTTCTATTAGTCCATCTATACTAACCTCCACCAGGTTGCAAAGTAAAAATAATTTTTATCTGCATCTAGCTCTGAAAAAAAATTGGGCTTGTAGCAGTGTGTGGGACTTGTTCTATTAGTCCATCTATACTATCCTCCACCAGGTTGCAAATTAAAAATAATTTTTATCTGCATCTAGCTCTGAAAAAAATATTTGGGCTTGTAGCAGTGTGTGGGACTTGTTCTATTAGTCCATCTATATTAACATCCACCAGGTTGCAAATTAAAAATAATTTGTATCTGCATCTAGCTCTGAAAAAAAAATTGGGCTTGTAGCAGTGTGTGGGACTTCTTCTATAAGTCCATCTATACTAACCTCCACCAGGTTGCAAATTAAAAAGAATTTTTATCAGCATCTAGCTTTGAAAAAAAAAATGGCTTGTAGCAGTGTGTGGGACTTGTTCTATTAGTCCATCCATACTAACCTCCACCAGGTTGCAAATTAAAAATAATTTTTATCTGCATCTAGCTCTGAAAAAAAAATTGGGCTTGTAGCAGTGTGTGGGACTTTTTCTATTAGTCCATCTATACTAACCTCCACCAGGTTGCAAATTAAAAATAATTTTTATCTGCATCTAGCTCTGAAAAAGAATTGAGATTGTAGCAGTGTGTGGGACTTCTTCTATAAGTCCATCTATACTAACCTCCACCAGGTTGCAAATAAAAAATAATTTTTATCTGCATCTAGCTTTGAAAAAAAAATTGGGCTTGTAGCAGTGTGTGGGACTTGTTCTATTAGTCCATCTATACTAACCTCCACCAGGTTGCAAATTAAAAATAATTTTTATCTGCATCTAGCTCTGAAAAAAAAATGGGGCTTGTAGCAGTGTGTGGGACTTCTTCTATTAGTCCATCTATACTAAACTCCACCAGGTTGCAAATTAAAAATAATTTTTATCTGCATCTAGCTCTGAAAATAAATTTGGGCTTGTAGCAGTGTGTGGGACTTGTTCTATTAGTCCATCTATATTAACCTCCACCAGGTTGCAAATTAAAAATAATTTTTATCTGCATCTAGCTCTGAAAAAAATATTTGGGCTTGTAGCAGTGTGTGGGACTTGTTCTATTAGTCCATCTATATTAACATCCACCAGGTTGCAAATTAAAAATAATTTTTATCTGCATTTAGCTCTGAAAAAAAAATTGGGCTGTTAGCAGTGTGTGGGACTTCTTCTATAAGTCCATCTATACTAACCTCCACCAGGTTGCAAATTAAAAATAATTTTTATCTGCATCTAGCTTTGAAAAAAAAAATGGCTTGTAGCAGTGTGTGGGACTTGTTCTATTAGTCCATCTATACTAACCTCCACCAGGTTGCATATTAAAAATAATTTTTATCTGTATCTAGCTCTGAAAAAAAATTTGGGCTGTTAGCAGTGTGTGGGACTTGTTCTAATAGTCCATCTATACTAACCTCTACCAGGTTGCAAATTAAAAATAATTTTTATTTGCATCTAGCTCTGAAAAAAAAACTGGGCTTGTAGCAGTGTGTGGCACTTGTTCTATTAGTCCATCTATACTAACCTCCACCAGGTTGCAAATTAAAAATATTTTTTATCTGCATCTAGCTCTGAAAAGAATGTTGGCCTTGTAGCAGTGTGTGGGACTTCTTCTAATAGTCCATCTATACTAACCTCCATCAGGTTGCAAATTAAAAATAATTTTTATCTGCATCTAGCTCTGGAAAAAATTGGGCTTGTAGCAGTTTGTGGGACTTGTTCTATTAGTCCATCTATACTAACCTCCACCAGGTTGCAAATTAAAAATAATTTTTATCTGCATCTAGCTCTGAAAAAAAAATTGAGCTTGTAGCAGTGTGAGGGATTTGTTCTATTAATCCATCTATACTAACCTCCACCAGGTTGCAAATTAAAAAATATTTTTTATCTGCATGTCCAGTTATAGGAAAAAGTTTGGGCACCCCTGTTAATCTTAAGCTTAATGTTTTATAAAAATTGGTGTTTTTGCAACAGCTATTTCAGTTTGATATATGTAATAACTGTTGGACACAGTAATGTTTCTGCCTTGAAATGAGGTTTATTGTACTAACAGAAAATGTGCAATCTGCATTTAAACAAAATTTGACAGGTGCATAAGTATGGGCACCTAACCAGAAAAGTGACATTAATATTTAGTAGATCCTCCTTTTGCAAAAATAACAGCCTCTAGTCGCTTCCTGTAGCTTTTAATGATTTCCTGGATCCTGGATGAAGGTATTTTTGACCATTCCTCTTTACAAAACAATTCCAGTTCAGTTAAGTTTGATGGTCGCCGAGCATGGACAGCCCTCTTCAAATGATCCCACAGATGTTCAATGATATTCAGGTCTGGGGACTGGGATGGCCATTCCAGAACATTGTAATTGTTCCTCTGCATGAATGCCTGAGTAGATTTGGAGCGGTGTTTTGGATCATTGTCTTGCTGAAAGATCCTTCCCCTGCGTAACTTCAACTTTATCACTGATTCTTGAACATTATTGTCAAGAATCTGCTGATACTGAGTGGAATCCATGCGTCCCTCAACTTTAACAAGATTCCCGGTGGCGGCATTGGCCATACAGCCCCAAAACATGATGGAACCTCCACCAAATTTTACTGTGGGTAGCAAGTGTTTTTCTTGGAATGCTGTGTTTTTTTGCCGCCTTGCATAACGCCTTTTTGTATGACCAAACAACTCAATCTTGGTTTCATCAGTCCACAGGACCTTCTTCCAAAAAGAAATTGGCTTCTCCAAATGTGCTTTTGCATACCTCAGCCGACTCTGTTTGTGGCGTGCTTGCAGAAACTGCTTCTTTCGCATCACTCTCCCATACAGCTTCTCCTTGTGCAAAGTGTGTTGTATAGTTGACCGATGCACCGTGACACCATCTGCAGCAAGTTGATGCTGCAGCTCTCTGGAGGTGGTCTGAGGATTGTCCTTGACTGATCTCACCATTCTTCTTCTCTGCCTTTCTGATGTTTTTCTTGGCCTGCCACTTCTGGCCTTAACAAGAACTGTCCCTGTGTTCTTCCATTTCCTTACTATGTTCCTCACAGTGGAAACTGACAGGTTAAATCTCTAAGACAGCTTTTTGTATCCTTCCCCTGAACAACTATGTTGAATAATCTTTGTTTTCAGATCATTTGACAGTTGTTTTGAGGAGCCCATGATGCCACTCTTCAGAGGAGATTCAAACAGAAGAACAACTTGCAAGTGGCCACTTTAAGGAGCTTTTCTCATGATTGCATACACCTGGCTATGAAGTTCAAAGCTCAATGAGGTTACAAAACCAAAAAAAGTGCTTTAGTATGTCAGTAAAAAGTAGGTAGGAGTATTTAAAACAAGAAAATGATAAGGGTGCCCATACTTATGCACCTGTCAAATTTTGTTTGAATGCAGATTGCACATTTTCTGTTAGTACAATAAACTTCATTTCAAGCAGGAAACATTACTGTGTCCAACAGTTATTACATATATCAAACTGAAATAGCTATTGCAAAAACACCAATTTTTATAAAACATTAAGCTTAAGATTAATAGGGGTGCCCAAACTTTTTCATATAACTGTAGCTCTGAAAAAAAATTTGGGATTGTAGAAATGTGTGAGACTTGTTCTATTATTCAATCTATACTAACCTCCACCAGGTTGCAAATTAAAAATAATTTTAATCTGCATCTAGCCCTGAAAAAAAATTGGGCTTGTAGCAGTGTGTGGTACTTGTTCTATTAGTCAATCTATTAGTTGCAAATTAAAAATAATTTTTATCTGCATCTAGCCCTGAAAAAAAATTGGGCTTGTAGCAGTGTGTGGTACTGGTTCTATAAGTCCAACTATACTAACCTGCACCAGTTTGCAAATTAAAAATATTTTTTATCTGCATCTAGCTCTGAAAAAAATTATGGCTTGTATCAGTGTGTGGGACTTCTTCTATAAGTCCATCTATACAAACCTCCACCAGGTTGCAAATTAAAAATAATTTTTATCTGCATCTAGCTCTGAAAATAAAATTGGGCTTGTAGCAGAGAGTGGGACTTGTTCTATTAGTCCCTCTATACTAATCTCCACCAGGTTGCAAATTAAAAAATATTTTTTATCTGCATCTAGCTCTGAAAAAAAATTTGGGCTTGTAGCAGTGTGTGGAACTTGTTCTATAAGTCCATCTATACTAACCTTGACCAGGTTGCAAATTAAAAATAATTTTTTTCTGCATCTAGCTCTGAAAAAAAAATTGGGCTTGTAGCAGTGTGTGGGACTTTTTCTATTAGTCCATCTATACTAACCTCCACCAGGTTGCAAATTAAAAATAATTTTTATCTGCATCTAGCTCTGAAAAAAAATTTGGGCTTGTAGCAGTGTGTGGGACTTGTTCTATTAGTCCATCTATACTAACCTCCACCAGGTTGCAAATTAAAACTAATTTTTATCTGCATCTAGCTCTGAAAAAAAATTTGGGCTTGTAGCAGTGTGTGGGACTTGTTCTATTAGTCCATCTATACTAACCTCCACCAGGTTGCAAATTAAAAAAAAAATTATCTGCATCTAGCTCTGAAAAAATATTTGGGCTTCTAGCAGTGTGTGAGACACGTTCTATTAGTCCATCTATACTAACCTTCACCAGGTTGCAAATTAAAAATAATTTTTATCTGTATCTAGCTCTGAAAAAAAATTTGGGCTTTTAGCAGTGTGTGGGACTTGTTCTATTAGTCCATCTATACTAACCTCCACCAGGTTGCAAATTAAAAATAATTTTTACCTGCATCTAGCTCTGAAAAAAAAATTTGGGCTTTTAGCAGTGTGTGGGACTTGCACTATTAGTCCATCTATACTAACCTCCACCAGGTTGCAAATTAAAAATAATTTTTATCTGCATCTAGCTCTGAAAAAAAAATTGGGCTTGTAGCAGTGTGTGGGACTTGTTCTATTAGTTCATCTATACTAACCTCCACCAGGTTGCAAATTAAAAATTATTTTTATCTGCATCTAGCTCTGAAAAAAAATTCGGATTGTAGCAGTGTGTGGGACTTCTTCTATAACTCCATGTATACTAACCTCCACCAGGTTGCAAATTAAAAATAATTTTTATCTGCATCTAGCTCTGAAAAAAAAAATTGGGCTTGTAGCATTGTGTGGGACTTGTTCTATTAGTCCATCTATACTAACCTCCACCAGGTTGCAAATTAAAAATAATTTGTATCTGCATCTAGCTCTGAAAAAAAATTGGGCTTGTAGCAGTGTGTGGGACTTGTTCTATTAGTCCATCTATACTAACCTCCACCAGGTTGCAAATTAAAAAATATTTTTTATCTGCATCTAGCTCTGAAAAAAAAATTGGGTTTCTAGCAGTGTGTGGGACTTGTTCTATTAGTCCATCTATACTAACCTCCACCAGGTTGCAAATTAAAAATAATTTTAATCTGCATCTAGCTCTGAAAAAAAATTTGGGGTTGTAGCAGTGTGTGGGACTTGTTCTATTAGTCCATCTATACTAACCTCCACCAGGATGCAAACTAAAAATAATTTTTATCTGCATCTAGCTCTGAAAAAAAATTGGGCTTGTAGCAGTGTGTGGGACTTGTTCTATTAGTCCATCTATACTAACCTCCACCAGGTTGCAAATTAAAAATAATTTTTATCTGCGTCTAGCTCAGAAAAAAACATTGGGCTTGTAGCAGTGTGTGGGACTTCTTCTATAAGTCCATCTATACTAACCTCCACCAGGTTGCAAATAAAAAATAATTTTTATCTGCATCTAGCTCTGAAAAAAAAATTGGGCTTGTAGCAGTGTGTGGGACTTCTTCTATTAGTCGATCTATACTAACCTCCACCAGGTTGTAGATTAAAAATATTTTTTATCTGCATCTAGCTCTGAAAAAATTTTTGGCCTTGTAGAAGAGTGTGGGACTTGTATTAGTCGATCTATACTAACCTCCACCAGGTTGCAAATTAAAAATAATTTTTTTCTGCAACTAGCTCTGAAAAAATATTTGGGCTTGTAGCAGTGTGTGGGACTTGTTCTATAAGTCCATATATGCTAACCTCCAACAGGTTGCAAACTAAAAATAATTTTTATTTGCATCTAGCTCTGAGAAAAAAATTTGGCTTGTAGCAGTGTGTGGGACTTGTTCTATTAGTCCATCTATACTAACCTCCACCAGGTTGCAAATTAAAAATAATTTTTATCTACATCTAGCTCTGAAAAAAAATTGGGCTTGTAGCAGTGTGTGGGACTTGTTCTATTAGTCCATCTATACTATCCTCCACCAGGTTGCAAATTAAAAATAATTTTTATCTGCATCTAGCTCTGAAAAAAATATTTGGGCTTGTAGCAGTGTGTGGGACTTGTTCTATTATTCCATGTATATTAACATCCACCAGGTTGCAAATTAAAAATAATTTTTATCTGCATCTAGCTCTGAAAAAAAAATTGGGCTTGTAGCAGTGTGTGGGACTTCTTCTATAAGTCCATCCATACTAACCTCCACCAGGTTGCAAATTAAAACTAATTTTTATCTGCATCTAGCTTTGAAAAAAAAATGGCTTGTAGCAGTGTGTGGGACTTGTTCTATTAGTCCATCCATACTAACCTCCACCAGGATGCAAATTAAAAATAATTTTTATCTGCATCTAGCTCTGAAAAAAAATTGGGCTTGTAGCAGTGTGTGGGACTTGTTCTATTAGTCAATCTATACTAAACTCCACAGGTTGCAAATTAAAAATAATTTTATCTGCATCTAGCTCTGAAAATAAATTTGGGCTTGTAGCAGTGTGTGGGACTTGTTCTATTAGTCCATCTATACTAACGTCCACCAGGTTGCAAATTAAAAATAATTTTTATCTGCATCTAGCTCTGAAAAAAATATTTGGGCTTGTAGCAGTGTGTGGGACTTGTTCTATTAGTTCATCTATATTAACCTCCACCAGGTTGCAAATTAAAAATAATTTTTATCTGCATCTAGCTCTGAAAAAAAAATTGGGCTTGTAGCAGTGTGTGGGACTTGTTCTATTAGTCCATCTATACTAACCTCCACCAGGTTGCAAATTAAAAATAATTTTTAACTGCGTCTAGCTCTGAAAAAAATATTGGGCTTGTAGCAGTGTGTGGGACTTGTTCTATTAGTTCATCTATACTAACCTCCACCAGGTTGCAAATTAAAAATTATTTTTATATCCATCTAGCTCTGAAAAAGAATTGGGATTGTAGCAGTGTGTGGGACTTCTTCTATAAGTCCATCTATATTAACCTCCACCAGGTTGCAAATTAAAAATAATTTTTATCTGCATCTAGCTCTGAAAATAAAAAATTGGGCTTGTAGCAGTGTGTGAGACTTGTTCTATTAGTCGATCTATACTAACCTCCACCAGGTTGCAAATTAAAAATATTTTTTATCCGCATCTAGCTCTGAAAATTTTTTTGGCCTTGTAGCAGTGTGTGAGACTTGTTCTATTAGTTGATCTATGCTAACCTCCACCAGGTTGCAAATTAAAAATAATTTTTTTCTGCAACTAGCTCTGAAAAAATATTTGGGCTTGTAGCAGTGTGTGGGACTTGTTCTATTAGTCCATCTATACTAACCTCCACCAGGTTGCAAACTAAAAATAATTTTTATTTGCATCTAGCTCTGAGAAAAAAATTGGGCTTGTAGCAGTGTGTGGGACTTGTTCTATTAGTCCATCTGTACTAACCTCCACCATGTTGCCAATTAAAAATAATTTTTATCTGCATCTAGCTCTGAAAAAAAAATTGTGCTTATAGCAGTGTGTGGGACTTGTTCTATTAGTCCATCTATACTAACCTCCACCAGGTTTCAAATTAAAAATAATTTTTATCTGCATCTAGCTCTGAAAAAAATATTTGGGCTTGTAGCAGTCTGTGGGACTTGTTCTATTAGTCCATCTATTTTAACATCCACCAGGTTGCAAATTAAAAATAATTTTTATCTGCATCTAGCTCTGAAAAAAAATTTGGGCTTGTAGCAGTGTGTGGGACTTTTTCTATAAGTCCATCTATACTAACCTCCACCAGGTTGCAAATTAAAAATAATTTTTATCTGCATCTAGCTTTGAAAAAAAAATGGCTTGTAGCAGTGTGTGGGACTTGTTCTATTAGTCCATCTATACTAACCTCCACCAGGTTGCAAATTAAAAATAATTTATATCTGCATCTAGCTCTGAAAAAAAAATTGGGCTTTTAGCAGTGTGTGGGACTTGTTCTATTAGTCCATCTATACTAAACTCCACCAGGTTACAAATTAAAAATAATTTTTATCTGCATCTAGCTCTGAAAATAAATTTGGGCTTGTAGCAGGGTGTGGGACTTGTTCTATTAGTCCATCTATACTAACCTCCACCAGGTTGCAATTTAAAAATAATTTTTATCTGCATCTAGCTCTGAAAAAAATAATTGGGCTTGTAGCAGTGTGTGGGACTTGTTCTATTAGTCCATCTATATTAACATCCACCAGGTTGCAAATTAAAAATAATTTTTATCTGCATCTAGCTCTGAAAAAAAATTTGGGCTTGTAGCAGTGTGTGGGACTTCTTCTATAAGTCCATCTATACTAAACTCCACCAGGTTGCAAATTAAAAATAATTTTTATCTGCATCTAGCTTTGAAAAAAAATGGCTTGTAGCAGTGTGTGGGACTTGTTCTATTAGTCCATCTATACTAACCTCCACCAGGTTGCAAATTAAAAATAATTTTTATCTGTATCTAGCTCTGAAAAAAAAATTGGGCTGTTAGCAGTGTGTGGGACTTCTTCTATAAGTCCATCTATACTAACCTCAACCAGGTTGCAAATTAAAAATAATTTTTATCTCTATCTAGCTTTGAAAAAAAAATGGCTTGTAGCAGTGTGTGGGACTTGTTCTATTAGTCCATCTATACTAACCTCCAACAGGTTGCAAATTAAAAATAATTTTTATCTGTATCTAGCTCTGAAAAAGGATTTGGGCTGATAGCAGTGTGTGGGACTTGTTCTAATAGTCCATCTATACTAACCTCTACCAGGTTGCAAATTAAAAATTATTTTTATTTGCATCTAGCTCTGAAAAAAAAACTGGCTTGTAGCAGTGTGTGGCACTTGTTCTATTAGTCCATCTATACTAACCTCCACCAGGTTGCAAATTAAAAATATTTTTTATCTGCATCTAGCTCTGAAAAGAATGTTGGCCTTGTAGCAGTGTGTGGGCCTTCTTCTAATAGTCCATCTACACTAACCTCCACCAGGTTGCAAATTAAAAATATTTTTTATCTGCATCTAACTCTGAAAAAAAATTTGGACTTGTAGCAGTGTGTGGGACTTGTTCTATTAGTCCATCTATACTAACCTCCACCAGGTTTCAAATTAAAAATAATTTTAATCTGCATCTAGCTCTGAAAAAAAATTTGGGCTGTTAGCAGTGTGTGGGACTTGATCTATTAGTCCATCTATCCTAACATCCACCAGGTTGCAAGTAAAAATAATTTTTATTTGCATCTAGCTCTGAAAAAAAAATGGGCTTGTAGCAGTGTGTGGGACTTGTTCTATTAGTCCATCTATACTAACCTCCACCAGGTTGCAAATTTAAAAATATTTTTTATCTGCATCTAGCTCTGAAAAAAAATTTGGGATTGTAGAAATGTGTGAGACTTGTTCTATTATTCAATCTATACTAACCTCCACCAGGTTGCAAATTAAAAATAATTTTAATCTGCATCTAGCTCTGAAAAAAATTTGGGCTTGTAGCAGTGTGTGGAACTTGTTCTATTAGTCAATTTATACTAACCTCCACCAGGTTGCAAATTAAAAATAATTTTTATCTGCATCTAGCTCTGAAAAAAAAATTGGGCTTGTAGCAGTGTGTGGGACTTGTTCTATAAGTCCATCTATACTAACCTGCACCAGTTTGCAAATTAAAAATATTTTTTATCTGCATCTAGCTCTGAAAAAAATTTTGGGCTTGTATCAGTGTGTGGGACTTCTTCTATAAGTCCATCTATACAAACCTCCACCAGGTTGCAAATTAAAAATATTTTTTATCTGCATCTAGCTCTGAAAAAAATTTGGGCTTGTAGCAGTGTGTGGAACTTGTTCTATTAGTCCATCTATACTAACCTCCACCAGGTTGCAAATTAAAAATAATTTTTATCTGCAGCTAGCTCTGAAAAAAAAATTGGGCTTGTAGCAGTGTGTGGGACTTGTTCTATAAGTCCATCTATACTAACCTGCACCAGTTTGCATATTAAAAATATTTTTTATCTGCATCTAGCTCTGAAAAAAATTTTGGGCTTGTATCAGTGTGTGGGACTTCTTCTATAAGTCCATCTATAGAAACCTCCACCAGGTTGCAAATTAAAAATATTTTTTATCTGCATCTAGCTCTGAAAAAAAAATTGGGCTTGTAGCAGTGTGTGGGACTTGTTCTTTTAGTCCCTCTATACTAACCTCCACCAGGTTGCAAATTAAAAAATATTTTTTATCTGCATCTAGCGCTGAAAAAAAAATTGGGCTTGTAGCAGTGTGTGGGACTTGTTCTATAAGTCCATCTATAATAACCTTGACCAGGTTGCAAATTAAAAATAATTTTTTTCTGCATCTAGCTCTGAGAAAAAAATTGGGCTTGTAGCAGTGTGTGGGACTTTTTCTATTAGTCCATCTATACTATCCTCCACCAGGTTGCAAATTAAAAATAATTTTTAACTGCCTCTAGCTCTGGAAAAAAATTTGGGCTTGTAGCAGTGTGTGGGACTTGTTCTATTAGTCCATCTATACTAACCTCCACCAGGTTGCAAATTAAAAATACTTTTTATCTGCATCTAGCTCTGAAAAAAAATTGGGCTTGTAGCAGTGTATGGGACTTGTTCTATTAGTCCATCTATACTAACCTCCATCAGGTTGCAAATTAAAACTATTTTTTATCTGTATCTAGCTCTGAAAAAAAATTGGGGCTTGTAGCAGTGTGTGGGACTTGTTCTTTTAGTCCATCTATACTAACCTCCACCAGGTTGCAAATTAAAAAAAAAAATTATCTGCATCTAGCTCTGAAAAAATATTTGGGCTTCTAGCAGTGTGTGAGACTCGTTCTATTAGTCCATCTATACTAACCTTCACCAGGTTGCAAATTAAAAATAATTTTTATCTGCATCTAGCTCTGAAAAAAAAATTGGGCTTTTAGCAGTGTGTGGGACTTGTTCTATTAGTCCATCTATACTAACCTCCACCAGGTTGCAAATT
The DNA here is from genome assembly GCF_046119375.1 of Phyllobates terribilis. Lineage (NCBI taxonomy): Eukaryota > Metazoa > Chordata > Amphibia > Anura > Dendrobatidae > Phyllobates > Phyllobates terribilis. The sequence goes on along the minus strand of NW_027362769.1, from coordinate 342,012,132 downwards.
AAAAATAATTTTTATCTGCATCTAGCTCTGAAAAAAAAATTTGGGCTTTTAGCAGTGTGTGGGACTTGCACTATTAGTCCATCAATACTAACCTCCACCAGGTTGCAAATTAAAAATAATTTTTATCTACATCTAGCTCTGAAAAAAAAATTGGGCTTGTAGCAGTGTGTGGGACTTGTTCTATTAGTCCATCTATACTAACCTCCACCAGGTTGCAAATTAAAAATAATTTTAATCTGCATCTAGCTCTGAAAAAAATTTGGGCTTGTAGCAGTGTGTGGAACTTGTTCTATTAGTCAATCTATACTAACCTCCACCAGGTTGCAAATTAAAAATAATTTTTATCTGCATCTAGCTCTGAAAAAAAAATTGGGCTTGTAGCAGTGTGTGGGACTTGTTCTATAAGTCCATCTATACTAACCTGCACCAGTTTGCAAATAAAAAATATTTTTTATATGCATCTAGCACTGAAAAAAAATTTGGGCTTGTAGCAGTGTGTGGGACTTGTTCTATTAGTCCATCTATACTAACCTCCACCAGCTTGCAAATTAAAAATAATTTTTATCTGCATCTAGCTGTGAAAAAAGATTGGGCTTGTAGCAATGTGTGGGACTTTTTCTATTAGTCCATCTATACTAACCTCCACCAGGTTGGAAATTAAAAATAATTTTTATCTGCATCTAGCTCTGAAAAGAAAATTGGGCTTGAAGCAGTGTGTGGGACTTTTTCTATTTGTGCATCTATACTAACCTCCACCAGGTTGCAAATTAAAAATAGTTTTTAGCTGCATCTAGCTCTGAAACAAAAATTGGGCTTGTAGCAGTGTGTGGAACTTGTTCTATTAGTCCATCTATACTAACCTCCACCAGTTTGAAAATTAAAAATAATTTTTATCTGCATCTAGCGCTGAAAAAAAAATTGGGCATTTAGCAGTGTGTGGGACTTGCTCTATTAGTCCATCTATACTAACCTCCATCAGGTTGCAAATAAAAAATAATTTTTATTTGCATCTAGCTCTGAGAAAAATTTCGGGCTTGTAGCAGTGTGTGGGAATTGTTATATTAGTCCATCTATAGTAACGTCCACCAGGTTGCAAATTAAAAATAATTTTTCTCTGCATCTAGCTCTGAAAAAAAATTTGGGCTTATAGCAGTATGTGGGACTTGTTCTATTAGTCCATCTATACTAACCTCCACCAGGTTGCGAATGAAAAATAATTTTTATCTGCATCTAGCTCTGAAAAAAAATTTGGGCTTGTAGCAGCAGTGTGTGGGACTTGTTCTATTAGTACAGCTATACTAACCTCCACCAGGTTTCAAATTAAAAATAATTTTTATCTGCATCTAGCTCTGAAAAAAATGTGGGCTTGTAGCAGTGTGTGGGACTTGTTCTATCAGTCCATCTATATTAACTTCCACCAGGTTGCAAATTAAAAATAATTTTTATCTGCATCTAGCTCTGAATAAAAAAATTGGGCTTGTAGCAGTGTGTGAGACTTGTTCTATTAGTCCATCTATAATAACCTCCACCAGGTTGCAAATGAAAAATAATTTTTATCTGCATCTAGCTCTGAAAAAAAATTTGGGCTTGTAGCAGCAGTGTGTGGGACTTGCTCTATTAGTACAGCTATACTAACCTCCACCAGGTTGCAAATTAAAAATAATTTTTATCTGCATCTTCCTCTGAAAAAAATTTGGGCTTGTAGCAGTGTGTGTGACTTGTTCTATTAGTCCATCTATACTAACCTCCACCAGGTTGCAAATTAAAAATAATTTTTATCTGCATCTAGCTCTGGAAAAAAAAATGGGCTTGTAGCAGTGTGTGGGACTTGTACTATTAGTCCATCTATACTAACCTCCACCAGGTTGGAAATAAAAAATAATTTTTATCTGCATCTAGCTCTGAAAAGAAAATTGGGCTTGTAGCAGTGTGTGGGACTTGTTCTATTAGTCCATCTATACTAACCTCCACCAGGTTGGAAATTAAAAATAATTTTTATCTGCATCTAGCTCTGAAAAGAAAATTGGGCTTGAAGCAGTGTGTGGGACTTGTTCTATTACTCCGTCTATACTAACCTGCACCAGGTTGCAAATTAAAAATAGTTTTTATCTGCATCTAGCTCTGAAAAAAAAAATGGGCTTGTAGCAGTGTGTGTAACTTGTTCTATTAGTCCATCTATATTAGCCTCCACCAGGTTGCAAATTAAAAATAATTTTTATCTGCATCTAGCGCTGAAAAAAAATTTGGGCTTTTAGCAGTGTGTGGGACTTGCTCTATTAGTCCATCTATACTAACCTCCATCAGGTTGCAAATTAAAAATAATTTTTATTTGCATCTAGCTCTGAAAAAAAATTGGGGTTTGTAGCAGTGTGTGGGACTTGTTCTATTAGTCCATCTATAATAACGTCCACCAGGTTGCAAATTAAAAATAATTTTTCTCTGCATCTAGCTCTGAAAAAAAATTTGGGCTTGTAGCACTATGTGGGACTTGTTCTATTAGTCCATCTATACTAACCTCCACCAGGTTGCAAATTAAAAATAATTTTTATCTGCATCTAGCTCTGAAAAAAAATTTGGGCTTGTAGCAGCAGTGTGTGGGACTTTTTCTATTAGTACAGCTATACTAACCTCCACCAGGTTTCAAATTAAAAATAATTTTTATCTGCATCTAGCTCTGAAAAAAATTTGGGCTTGTAGCAGTGTGTGGGACTTGTTCTATTAGTCGATCTGTACTAACTTCCACCAGGTTGCAAATTAAAAATTTTTTTATCTGCATCTAGCTCTGGAAAAAAAATTGGGCTTGTAGCAGTGTGTGGGACTTGTTCTATTAGTCCATCTATAATAACCTCCACCAGGTTGCAAATGAAAAATAATTTTTATCTGCATCTAGCTCTGAAAAAAAATTTGGGCTTGTAGCAGCAGTGTGTGGGACTTGCTCTATTAGTACAGCTATACAAACCTCCACCAGGTTGCAAATTAAAAATAATTTTCATCTGCATCTAGCTCTGAAAAAAATTTGGGCTTGTAGCAGTGTGTGGGACTTGTTCTATTAGTCCATCTATACTAACCTCCACCAGGTTGCAAATTAAAAATAATTTTTATCTGCATCTAGCTCTGGAAAAAAAATTGGGCTTGTAGCAGTGTGTGGAACTTGTTCTGTTAGTCCAGCTATACTAACCTCCACCAGGTTGCAAATTAAAAATAATTTTTATCTGCATCTAGCTCTGAAAAAAAATTTGGGCTTGTAGCAGTGTGTGGGACTTGTTCTATTAGTCCATCTATACTAACCTCCACCAGGTTGCAAATTAAAAATAATTTTTATCTGCATCTAGCTCTGAAAAAAAAATTGGGCTTCTAGCAGTGTGTGGGACTTGTTCTATTAGTCCATCTATACTAACCTCCACCAGGTTGCAAATTAAAAAAATATTTTTTATATGCATCTAGCTCTGAAAAAAAATTTGGGCTTGTAGCAGTGTGTGGGACTTGTTCTATTAGTCCATCTATACTAACCTCCACCAGCTTCCAAATTAAAAATAATTTTTATCTGCATCTAGCTCTGAAAAGAAAATTGGGCTTGAAGCAGTGTGTGGGACTTGTTCTATTAGTCCATCTATACTAACCTGCACCAGGTTGCAAATTAAAAATAATTTTTATCTGCATCTAGCTCTGAAAAAAAAATTGGGCTTGTAGCAGTGTGTGTAACTTGTTCTATTAGTCCATCTATACTAACCTCCACCAGGTTGCAAATTAAAAATAATTTTTATCTGCATCTAGCGCTGAAAAAAATTTTTGGCTTTTAGCAGTGTGTGGGACTTGCTCTATTAGTCCATCTATACTAACCTCCATCAGGTTGCAAATTAAAAATAATGTTTATTTGCATCTAGCTCTGAAAAAAATTTGGGACTTGTAGCAGTGTGTGGGACTTGTTCTATTAGTCCATCTATAATAACGTCCACCAGGTTGCAAATTAAAAATTTTTTTTATCTGCATCTAGCTCTGGAAAAAAAAATTGGGCTTGTAGCAGTGTGTGGGACTTGTTCTATTAGTCCAAGTATAATAACCACCACCAGGTTGCAAATGAAAAATAATTTTTATCTGCATCTAGCTCTGAAAAAAATTTGGGCTTGTAGCAGCAGTGTGTGGGACTTGCTCTATTAGTACAGCTATACTAACCTCCACCAGGTTGCAAATTAAAAACTAATTTTTTATGCATCTAGCTCTTAAAAAAAATTTGAGCTTGTAGCAGTGTGGGACTTGTTCTATTAGTCCATCTATACTAACCTCCACCAGGTTGCAAATTAAAAATAATTTTTATCTGCATCTAGCTCTGAAAAGAAAATTGGGCTTGAACAAGTGTGTGGGACTTGTTCTATTAGTCCATCTATACTAACCTCCACCAGGTTGGAAATTAAAAATAATTTTTATCTGCATCTAGCTCTGAAAAGAAAATTGGGCTTGAAGCAGTGTGTGGGACTTGTTCTATTAGTCCATCTATACTAACCTCCACCAGGTTGCAAATTAAAAATAATTTTATCTGCATCTAGCTCTGAAAAAAAAATTGGGCTTGTAGCAGTTTGTGGAACTTGTTCTATTAGTCCATCTATACTAACCTCCGCCAGGTTGCAAATTAAAAATAATTTTTAACTGCATCTAGCTCTGAAAAAAAATTTGGGCTTGTAGCAGTGTGTGGGACTTGTTCTATTAGTCCATCTATACTAACCTCCACCAGGTTGCAAATTAAAAAATATTTTTTATATGCATCTAGCTCTGAAAAAAAATATGGGCTTGTAGCAGTGTGTGGGACTTGTTCTATTAGTCCATCTATACTAACCTCCACCAGGTTGCAAATTAAAAATTATTTTTATCTGCATCTAGCTCTGAAAAAAAATTGGGCTTGTAGCAGTGTGTGGGACTTGTTCTATTAGTCCATCTATACTAACCTCCACCAGGTTGCAAATTAAAAAATATTTTTTATATGCATCTAGCTCTGAAAAAAAATTTGGGCTTGTAGCAGTCTGAGGGACTTGTTCTATTAGTCCATCTATACTAACCTCCACCAGGTTGGAAATTAAAAATAATTTTTATCTGCATCTAGCTCTGAAAAGAAAATTGGGCTTGAAGCAGTGTGTGGGACTTGTTCTATTAGTCCATCTATACTAACCTGCACCAGGTTGCAAATTAAAAATAGTTTTTATCTGCATTTAGCTCTGAAAAAAAAATTGGGCTTGTAGCAGTGTGTGTAACTTGTTCTATTAGTCCATCTATACTAACCTCCACCAGGTTGCAAATTAAAAATATTTTTTATCTGCATCTAGCGCTGAAAAAAAATTTGGGCTTTTAGCAGTGTGTGGGACTTGCTCTATTAGTCCATCTATACTAACCTCCATCAGGTTGCAAATTAAAAATAATTTTTATTTGCATCAAGCTCTGAAAAAAATTTGGGGCTTGTAGCAGTGTGTGGGACTTGTTCTATTAGTCCATCTATAATAACGTCCACCAGGTTGCACATTAAAAATAATTTTTCTCTGCATCTAGCTCTGAAAAAAAATTTGGGCTTGTAGCAGTGTGTGGGACTTGTTCTATTAGAACAGCTATACTAACCTCCACCAAGTTTCAAATTAAAAATAATTTTTATCTGCATCTAGCTCTGAAAAAAATTTGTGTTAGAACTGTCCTGTTAGGTTTTTTTTAGTTTGCTGGTCACATGACCATTTTTACCTATTTAATCCGGCTCCGACCTCCTGGCCTTGCTGGACTTCATTGTATTTACTACTGTTGAGCCAGCTTGGTGCTCTGTTGCCGTTCTCTGTTAGTTTTGCTAGGTCTTCTGACCTCTATGCTTTTTGTGGTGTGTTTGTCTTTGACTGCTACTATTTCTGCTAGGAGGTGTCCAACTTATCCCAGTCCCTAGTTCTTGTAGGGATCCCTCCCTCACATCTATAGGTCTTCGTACAGACTAGCCGAGGACTATAGCGGGTCTGATCGCAGGATCAGGTTCCCCGTTACATCGTAGGGATCTAGTTTAGTTCTATTGTAGGGACAGATCTCCTGTCTTTCCTTAGTCCCTGTAGCAGATCATAACAGTAAGTCCAGCCTTAAAAGAAAAAAAAAAAAATTTTCTCTAAGGAAAGACCTCCAGTTTTCCATCATGGTCTCGGTTCAAGATTTGGCTCAACGCTTGCAGGGACTCTCTCTGGAGGTGGCCAAGCTCCAACAACACGTGAGTAGCTGTTCTGGAGCACATTTTGTGGAATCAAAGGTACGTCTGCCTGATTTATTTTTAGGCGAACAACAAGATTTTTTTTCTTTTAAAAATGCTTGTTTATTGTATTTTCGTTTGAGACCCGGATCCTCTGGTGATGAATCACAGCGCATAGGGTTCATAATGTCACTTTTGCGCAAAGATCCTCAGGGATGGGCCTTCTCTCTCCAACCTAGTGATCCGTGCTTTAGATCAGTGGATAGTTTTTTTTTCTGCTTTGGGTTTGTTGTACGATGATCCTGATCGTGTCTCATCTGCTGAGTCTGAATTGAGACATCTGAGGCAGGGATCAGGTAATGTGGAAAAATATTGTTCTCACTTCCGTCGGTGGTCTGCCCAGATGGGGTGGAACGATTCAGCTTTGAAAAGCTTGTTTCTTGCAGGGCTAGGTGAAAGGGTTAAGGATTTACTGATTGCTTATCCCACACCGGGAAACTTGCAGGAGGCAATGCAATTAGCTATACGGTGCAAGGGTTAGCAATTAGCTATACTGCGTGCAAGGGTTAATGAGTGCAAATCCTCTGCTATGTCTGCTCCGAGTCCTGAGAGGGTCTGTGCTGACAATGGAGAGCCGATGGAGATTGGGGCGATGGCACCCCGCTCTCAGGAAAAAGACCGCAGGCTTTCTGAAGGCTTGTGCTTCTATTGCGGAAATTCTGGTCATTTTATTAAGAACTGTGTGCTTCGAATGAAGAAAAAAAAAAAATGGTCAGTCATGCACGTATTGCCTGTTTAAATTCTAAGGGAGTATTCCTATCTGCTACTACTGCTGCTCAGGATGAATTAATTGAATTTCGGGTATTTGTGGATTGTGGTTCTACTCTGAATGTGATTGATGGGGGATTCTTGGAAAAACTTAGATTAGAACCTAAAACTTTGTCATCCCCTATTGCTGTGGTTTCTGTCGATGGCTCTCCCTTGAAGAGTGTTACTCATAAGGTCTGTGGTTTTCCCCTCACTATTAATGGTATTCATCAAGAGAATTTGGATTTGGTGGTATTGGATAATTTGCCTTCTCCAGTAATATTGGGGTTAACCTGGTTAAAATTGCACAATCCTGTACTGGATTGGTCTACCAATGAAATTAAGTCCTGGAGCCCTAAGTGTTATGACAAGTGTTGTAACGGACGTATTGCTGCGGTGGAAAAAGGGGAATTACCTGTACCTATTCAGGATTTTTGGAGAGTTTTTTCTGAGGAGGAGTCACAAATTTTGCCTCCCCATAGAGACTATGATTGTACCATTGAATTTGTCCCTGGAGCGACTCTTCCTAAAAGTCATTTATTTAATCTTACTATTCCTGAGAGAAAGGCTTAGGAGGAATACATACAGACAAGCTTGGCCGCCGGTCACATTAGGCCTTCCAAGTCTCCTGTGGCTGTTGGATTTTTTTTTGTAAAAAAAAAAGATGGCGGTTTACGTCCTTGTCTGGACTTTCATGAGATTAATAAAATTACTGTACGCAATCCTTACCCACTGCCATTGATTCCTGATTTATTTAACCAGTTAGTGGGGGCCAAGTGGTTCTCTAAAATTGATCTCTGGGGGGCATACAATTTGTTGCGCATGAAGGAGGGTGATGAATGGAAGACTGCTTTTAACACTCCTGTGGGTCATTTTGAGAATCTGGTTATGCCTTTTGGTCTCACCAATGCTCCAGCATTTTTTCAGAATCTTATTAATGATATCCTTAGGCCTTTAATCGGCAAAAATGTGGTTGTGTATTTGGATGACATTCTGATTTATTCGCCTGATCTGGAGTCTCATTGGCGGAGCGTACGTGAGGTATTACAGTTATTAAAGGACAATTCCCTTTTTGCTAAGCTGGAGAAATGTGAGTTCGCTGTACAGAGAATTAGTTTTTTGGGCTACATTATCTCCAGTGAAGGTTTTGAGATGGACCCGGTTAAAGTTCAAGCTGTGCAGGAATGGCCTAGGCCTATTGGTTTGAAATCGATACAGAGGTTTTTGGGTTTCGCCAATTATTACAGAAAATTCATAAAAAATGTTTCTATTATTGTCAAACCGCTGACCGATCTCACCAGGAAAGGTGCTAATGCGGTTCAGTGGACTTCTGAGGCCATTGAAGCTTTTGTGTTTCTAAAGGAGAGGTTCACCTCTGCTCCCATCCTTATGCAGCCTGATGTGACTAAGCCGTTTTTGGTTGAGGTTGATGCTTCTTCGGTGGGGGTCGGTGCGGTGTTGTCTCAGGAAAACAAGGATGGAGTACATCCCTGTGCATTTTTTTCAAAAAAATTTTCTGAGACTGAACTTAATTACGATATTGGTAATCGGGAATTGCTGGTGATTAAACTCGCATTTGAACACTGGCGTCACCTCTTGGAAGGTGCTGAATTTCCCATTCAGGTTTTCACTGATCATAAAAATCTGATCTATCTTGATGCTGCCAAGCGTTTGAATGCCCGTCAGGCTAGGTGGGCACTTTTTTTCTCGCGGTTTAATTTTTCCGTTACTTACATCCCGCGTACCAAGAATGTTAAAGCGGATGCTTTGTCTCGCAGCTTTTCTCCCATGGTCGGTGTTGAGGAGGAAGAGGAGAGCATTTTACAAGAAGGTGTTGTGATTGCTGCTTTGGACTCCGTTTTGGAGGATGAGATTCTTAAAGCTCAGGAGAATGCCCCATCTAACACTCCCCATGGGAGGTTGTTTGTGCCTAGGACCTTTAGGAGAGATTTGTTTGTTGAGTGTCATGAGTCTCGGTTGGCAGGTCATCCAGGAATTTCTGAGACCAAGAGACTTGTGGGTCGCAGTTTTTGGTGGCCTGGATGGCAGAAGGAAGTCATTAAGTGGGTGCGCCAATGTACTGTGTGTGCTAGATCCAAGTCTTCGCATGCTCCTGCTGCGGGGTTGCTTTGCCCTCTGGAGGTTCCTAGTGCACCTTGGACACATCTGGCTGTGGACTTTATTACTGACCTTCCCCCCTCTGAAGGTTTCACGGTCATCTGGGTGGTCGTGGACCGTTTTAGCAAGATGTGTCACTTGGTTCCCTTCATCAAACTGCCTTGCGCTAAGACACTCGCTAAGGCCTTTGTCAAGGCAATTGTCAGACTACATGGTGTTCCTACTGACATTGTTTCTGATAGGGGACCTCAGTTCGTGGCTCGTTTTTGGCGTGCCTTTTGTGACAGGTTGGGAGTTCATTTGTCGTTTTCATCCGGATATCATCCTGAGTCTAATGGCCAGACAGAAAGGAAGAACCAGGATGTTGAGCAGCTCTTGCGTTGTTTTGTGGCAGACAATCAAGAGGGGTGGTCTGAGTTTCTGCCACTTGCTGAATTTGCTCTTAACAACCATACATCCTCTTCTGCTGGGTGTTCGCCTTTTTTTTGTTGTTCTGGGAGACATCCGTCTTTTGGGTCATTCTCCAAATTAGTTTCGGCTGTGCCTGAGGAGGAGAGTTTTTCCGGTGATTTGGAGAGAGTTTGGACGGATGTGCGTGGTAATCTTCAGGAGGCTAACAAAAAATCTAAGAGGTACTTTGATAGGAAACGGCAAGAGGTTTTGTTTGCTGTTGGTGACATAGTTTGGTTGTCCTCTAAGAATCTGCGATTGAGGATTCCTTCTAAAAAATTGGGTCCCAAGTTCGTAGGGCCCTTTAAGGTGCTTCAGATAGTTAACCAATCTGCTGTTAGGTTGGAGGTTCCTACATCCTGGTGTTTCATGTTTCTCTGTTGAAAAAAGCTGATGTGTCGGATGGTGACGCCTCTGCCACTGTTCCTCCGGTGGTGGAGGATGGGGAATATGAAATTTCCCGCATCCTAAATTCTAGACGGTATAGAGGGAGTTTGCAGTATCTCGTCGCTTGGAAGGGTTTCGGACCTGAGGATAACTCATGGGTGAGGGCGGATGATGTTTCTGCTTCCAGACTTGTCAGAGCGTTTCACAGGAGGTTTCCTGGTAAGCCTGGGCCTAGGGGATCCGGAGGATCCTCTTAGAAGAGGGGGTACTGTTAGAACTCTCCTGTTAGTTTTTTTTTAGTTTGCTGGTCACATGACCATTTTTGCCTATTTAATCCGGCTCCGCCTTCCTGGCCTTGCTGGACTTCATTGTATTTACTACTGTTAAGCTAGCTTGGTGCTCTGTTGCCGTTCTCTGTTAGTTTTGCTAGGTCTTCTGACCTCTATGCTTTTTTTGGTGTGTTTGTCTTTGACTGCTACTATTTCTGCTAGGAGGTGTCCAACTTATCCCAGTCCCTAGTTCTTGTAGGGATCCCTCCCTCACATCTATAGGTCTTCGTACTGACTAGCCGAGGACTTTAGCGGGTCTGATCGCAGGATCAGGTTCCCCGTTACATCGTAGGAATCTAGTTTAGTTCTATTGAAGGGACAGATCTCCTGTCTTTCCTTAGTCCCTGTAGCAGATCATAACAATTTGGGCTTGTAGCAGTGTGTGGGACTGGATCTATTAGTCCATCTATACTAACTTCCACCAGGTTTCAAATTAAAAAAAAAATGTATCTGCATCTAGCTCTGGAAAAAAAAATTGGGCTTGTAGCAGTGTGTGGGACTTGTTCTATTAGTCCATCTATAATAACCTCCACCAGGTTGCAAATGAAAAATAATTTTTATCTGCATCAAGCTCTGAAAAAAAATTTGGGCTTGTAGCAGCAGTGTGTGGGACTTGCTCTATTAGTACAGCTATACTAACCTCCACCAGGTTGCAAATTAAAAATAATTTTTATCTGCATCTAGCTCTGAAAAAAAATTGGGCTTGTAGCAGTGTGTGGGACTTGTTCTATTAGTCCATCTATACTAACCTCCACCAGGTTGCAAATTAAAAATAATTTTTATCTGCATCTAGCTCTGAAAAAAAAATTGGGCTTGTAGCAGTGTGTGAAACTTGTTCTATTAGTCCATCTATACTAACCTCCGCCAGGTTGCAAATTAAAAATAATTTTTAACTGCATCTAGCTCTGAAAAAAAATTTGGGCTTGTAGCAGTGTGTGGGACTTGTTCTATTAGTCCATCTATACTAACCTCCACCAGGTTGCAAATTAAAAATACTTTTTATCTGCATCTAGCTCTGAAAAAAAATTGGGCTTGTAGCAGTGTGTGGGACTTGTTCTATAAGTCCATCTATACTAACCTCCACCAGGTTGCAAATTAAAACTTATTTTTATCTGCATCTAGCTCTGAAAAAAAATTTGGGCTTGTAGCAGTGTGTGGGACTCGTTCTATTAGTCCATCTATACTAACCTCCACCAGGTTGCAAATTAAAAAAAAAATTATCTGCATCTAGCTCTGAAAAAATATTTGGGCTTGTAGCAGTGTGTGAGACTCGTTCTATTAGTCCATCTATACTTACCTTCACCAGATTGCAAATTAAAAATAATTTTTATCTGCATCTAGCTCTGAAAAAAAAATTGGGCTTTTAGCAGTGTGTGGGACTTGTTCTATTAGTCCATCTATACTAACCTCCACCAGGTTGCAAATTAAAAATAATTTTTATCTGCATCTAGCTCTGAAAAAAAATTGGGCTTGTAGCAGTGTGTGGGACTTGTTCTATTAGTCCATCTATACTAACCTCCACCAGGTTGCAAATTAAAAAATATTTTTATATGCATCTAGCTCTGAAAAAAAATTTGAGCTTGTAGCCGTGTGTGGGACTTGTTCTATTAGTCCATCTATACTAACCTCCACCAGCTTGCAAATTAAAAATAATTTTTATCTGCATCTAGCTCTGAAAAGAAAATTGGGCTTGAACCAGTGTGTGGGACTTGTTCTATTAGTACATCTATACTAACCTCCACCAGGTTGCAAATTAAAAATAATTTTTATCTGCATCTAGCTCTGAAAAAAAATTGGGCTTGTAGCAGTGTGTGGGACTTGTTCTATTAGTCCATCTATACTAACCTCCACCAGGTTGCAAATTAAAAAATATTTTTATATGCATCTAGCTCTGAAAAAAAATTTGAGCTTGTAGCCGTGTGTGGGACTTGTTCTATTAGTCCATCTATACTAACCTCCACCAGCTTGCAAATTAAAAATAATTTTTATCTGCATCTAGCTCTGAAAAGAAAATTGGGCTTGAACCAGTGTGTGGGACTTGTTCTATTAGTACATCTATACTAACCTCCACCAGGTTGCAAATTAAAAATAATTTTTATCTGCATCTAGCTCTGAAAAAAAATTGGGCTTGTAGCATTGTGTGGACCTTGTTCTATTAGTCCATCTATACTAACCTCCACCAGGTTGCAAATTAAAAATAATTTTTATCTGCATCTAGCTCTGAAAAAAAAATTGGGCTTGTAGCAGTGTGTGGGACTTGTTCTACTTGTCCATCTATACTAACCTCCACCAGGTTGCAAATTAAAAATATTTTTAATCTGCATCTAGCTCTGAAAAAAAATTTGGGCTTTTAGCAGTGTGTGGGACTTGTTCTATTAGTCCATCTATACTTACCTCCACCAGGTTGCAAGTTAAAAATAATTTTTATCTGCATCTAGCTCTGAAAAAAAATTTGGGCTTGTAGCAGTGTGTGGGACTTGTTATATTAGTCCATCTATACTAACCTCCACCAGGTTGCAAATGAAAAATATTTTTTATCTGCATCTAGCTCTGAAAAAAATTTGGGCTTGTAGCAGTGTGTGGGACTTGTTCTAATAGTCCATCTATACTAACCTCCACCAGGTTGCAAATTAAAAATAATTTTTACCTGCATCTAGCTCAGAAAAAAAATTTGGGCTTGTAGCAGTGTGTGGGACTTGTTCTATTAGTCCATCTATATCAACGTCCACCAGGTTCCAAATTAAAAATAATTTTTATCTGCATCTAGCTCTGAAAAGAAAATTGGGCTTGAACCAGTGTGTGGGACTTGTTCTATTAGTACATCTATACTAACCTCCACCAGGTTGCAAATTAAAAATAATTTTTATCTGCATCTAGCTCTGAAAAAAAATTGGGCTTGTAGCATTGTGTGGACCTTGTTCTATTAGTCCATCTATACTAACCTCCACCAGGTTGCAAATTAAAAATAATTTTTATCTGCATCTAGCTCTGAAAAAAAAATTGGGCTTGTAGCAGTGTGTGGGACTTGTTCTACTTGTCCATCTATACTAACCTCCACCAGGTTGCAAATTAAAAATATTTTTAATCTGCATCTAGCTCTGAAAAAAAATTTGGGCTTTTAGCAGTGTGTGGGACTTGTTCTATTAGTCCATCTATACTTACCTCCACCAGGTTGCAAGTTAAAAATAATTTTTATCTGCATCTAGCTCTGAAAAAAAATTTGGGCTTGTAGCAGTGTGTGGGACTTGTTATATTAGTCCATCTATACTAACCTCCACCAGGTTGCAAATGAAAAATATTTTTTATCTGCATCTAGCTCTGAAAAAAATTTGGGCTTGTAGCAGTGTGTGGGACTTGTTCTAATAGTCCATCTATACTAACCTCCACCAGGTTGCAAATTAAAAATAATTTTTACCTGCATCTAGCTCAGAAAAAAAATTTGGGCTTGTAGCAGTGTGTGGGACTTGTTCTATTAGTCCATCTATATCAACGTCCACCAGGTTCCAAATTAAAAATAATTTTTATCTGTATCTAGCTCTGAAAAAAAAATTGGGCTTGTAGCAGTGTGTGGGACTTGTTCTATTAGTCCATCTATACTAACCTCCACCAGTTTGCAAATTAAAATTAATTTTTATCTGCATCTAGCTCTGAAAAAATATTTGGGCTTGTAGCAGTGTGTGGGACTTGTTCTATTATTCCTTCTATACTATCCTCCACCAAGTTGCAAATTAATTTTTTTTTTATCTGCATCAAGCTCTGAAAAAAAATTGGGCTTGTAGCAGTGTGTGGGACTTGTTCTATTAGTCTAGCTATACTATCCTCCACCAGGTTGCAAATTAAAAATAATTTTTATCTGCATCTATCTCTGAAAAAATATTTGGGCTTGTAGCAGTGTGTGGTACTCATTGTATTAGGCCATCTATACCAAGCTCCACCAGCTTTGAAATTAATAAGAATTTTTAGCTGCATCTTGCCTGTAAAATAATTTTGGGCATATTAGCAGTGTGTGGTACTCATACTATTAGGCCATCTATACCAAGCTTCACCAGCTTTGAAATTAATAATAATTTTTAGCTGCATCTAGCCCAGAAAATAATTTTTCTTCCCAATAGTGGTAGCATTAGAAATATGGGGCGCGCGGCTGACTAACAAAAATATACGCTTCATAACCAACATACACCAGCCTAGCGCACTGCATTAATAAGATGGCATCATCGTCTCTCCCAGTGCTTGGCCTACTACGTCGGCTAGCATTCCTGTGCCTAAAACACAATGTATGGGTCCGCGCTAGCCACGATGCCAAGGGGTCTAAAGCTGCTGCTAACGCTTTATCACAATTCAATTGGCAGATTTTCACAGAGCTCCTCCCCAACGCCCACCCATCAGGCAACAGTTGCCCTCGCTCCCTATGGGATCTTGTGGCGAATAGTTGATGCCATTAATCAGAGCGTCAGTTGCCCCATCGACGTGGCAAGCATACGGTAAGGCATGGGAAGAGTGGACACGACTAGTAGCAGGCAGACGGGTTGACCAATGTGAACAAGCCAGATTACAAGTCACCATAGAATTTCTCCACCAGCTAATGATGAGGGGCATATCAGGGGTGTCAGCGCAGTGGTGTCTGACCGGAGTAGCATTTCACTTCCAACTACTGAATTGGGGAGATGTGACAAAGAGATTCATCATTAGAGATGAGCGTTGTTCTACTCGAACTGTTCGCCAATCTCAAATTCGTGCTGTTTTGGGCGGTGTTCGAGCCGTTCGGCGAACACGGACAATTTGAGAAAAATTCGGCTGTTCGAGGTTATGTTCGATAACTGTTCGTGCACCAAAATCATAACTGGATTTTTTCTCAGTAATGATGAAAATTAATGTTAATACGCAGTTTGAGTGTACAGCGGGGTGGGGGGAGGGGCAGGGGATGGATCTCTGCAGGAACAATGAAGATCTCCATTTTTTTTTTCTCTTTCCCGCATTTACACTGGGGAGGTGCAATCTGTCAGCCTATCAGCAGCGCACACACGGAGCGAAGTGCTTTTTTTCACACAAGCAAGGGCATGTGTCATTGGCAGTGTATGTCACATGTCCTTGCCCTATAAGACCAAGCCATTTTCCCCGTCGCCACCATTTTCTCACTGCTGCAGCTGCGTGTTAGACGGCACCGCTGTTGCTGTGTGCGCTATACCTTGTTAATTTCAAGCCAATTTTCGCACAAATCTACAGATAGCTTGGGAGTAGGGAATAGTTGTGATTGCAGTCCTTTTAAGGACTAGGTTACAGCATTTCCTACGACTTTTATCAGGCAGGTCTGTGCTCTTAAATAGATAGATTGTGGGAGTAAAGACTAATTGTAATTGGAGTCCTTTTTAGGACTAGGTTACATCAGTTCCTATCAGTTTTTGCCAGGCAGGTCTGTGCCAGTGCTGTGCAAGTTTTTTTTCACAGCATTTGGCTGAATCTAGCAAAGCTAATACTTTTTGGCCTATTGCAGAGTGTGTTAGTCAGTGGAGTAGCCAATCTGTGTTGCAAGATATACCACCTGTGTATAGAATACCAATTTTTTACTGCACCTAGTGAAGTAAAATCTTTTGGGCATAGCATCATTCCATTAGTCCATCTATACTGACCTCCATCAGGTTGCAAATTGAATATAATTTTTTTCTGCATCTAGCTCTGAAAAAATATTGGGCTTCTAGCTGTGTGTGGGACTTGTTGTATTAGTCCATCTATACTGACCTCCATCAGGTTGCAAACTGCATATATTTTATTCTTCATCTACCTCTGAAAAAATATTGGGCTTCTAGCTGTGTGTGGGACTTGTTCTATTAATCCATCTATACAGACCTCCATCAGGTTGCAAACTGAATATATTTTTTTCTGCATCTACCTCTGAAAAAATATTGGGCTTCTAGCTGTGTGTGGGACTTGTTGTATTAGTCCATCTATACTGACCTCCATCAGGTTGCAAACTGAATATATTTTTTTCTGCATCTACCTCTGAAAAAATATTGGGCTTCTAGCTGTGTGTGGGACTTGTTCTATTAATCCATCTATACAGACCTCCATCAGGTTGCAAACTGAATATATTTTTTTCTGCATCTACCTCTGAAAAAATATTTGGCCTTCTAGCAGTGTGTGGGACTTTCTCTATTAGTCCATCTATACTGACCTCCATCAGGTTGCAAATTAAAAATAATTTTTATCTGCATCTAGCTCTGAAAAAATATTTGGCCTTCTAGCAGTGTGTGGGACTTTCTCTATTAGTCCATCTATACTGACCTCCATCAGGTTGCAAATTGAATATAATTTTTTTCTGCATCTAACCCAGCCAATAGTTTTGGCCTAATACCACAGTTTGGCCACTCAGCTCTGCTCGGTTCCCATCCATTGTTTTTTTGTGCAAACAACTCCAGAGTTGTTAATTAGTTAACCACCAAAATGAGTGGAAAAAGGCCTGCTGCTGGTGGAAAGGGGAATAGGCGTGTTGGGAAGGGGAAAAAAAGGTTGTGTCCGTGGGGTAGGTGTTAAAGGAACAGTAACATCTGCAGAAGAAAGACCATCTTCCAGCCAAACTAAAATGTCTACTTCTTTTAGCGGACAATGTGATAAGATCCCTTTCTTACGGCCACGCCAATCGCTACAAATTCCAGATGAGGCACAAAAACAGCAGGTGCTTCAACGGATATCAAGTGCTCCTTTAAGTGGGCTCTCCTCCACATCAACTTCAACATCACAAATACTCCAGTCCTCAAAGGTGTCACCCCAATCGCACTTGCTTCCTCACAGCTCCCAAATCTCCAGCTGCCCGTCTGAGTATGAGGTAGAACAGATGGTTGAGTCTGCAGAGCTGTTTACTCATACTATAGCCTGGGAATCAGAGGTCGACTCCAGCGCTTCTGTGAATCCAGACGAGGAAATGATCTGCACTGATGCCCAGAATCTTTATGAGTCGGATCCAGGACCAGACGCAGAAGGTTCTGACCATAATGTAGACCCTCATTCCCAAACTGTAACTCCTGTTGGTGGAGACAATGAGGAAGACGATGATAAGACTCAAATACCTGATTGGAGCGACAACTTTAGTTTTTTGTCAGGGCAGGAACAGGTTGGCTCTGAGGACGACGGGTGTGATAACGCACAGGGTGATGATGATGAGGTTGGAGATCCCACTTACTGTCAACCCACAGTCAGCCAAGAGATGAGGTCAGCAGAGGAGGTGGAGGAAGATGCTAGTGACGACGAGGTCAGGTTGCGCCTTCCTGGACAGAGACGTAGTACTGGAAGCACGTCAACAACTGCATCCTCAAACACAACTCTGCCTCTCACCACAAGTCGTGGTGGCTCTTCAGGTCGCATGGGTGCTAAGCCTTGCATAGCCTGGGCATTTTTTCAGATCGATAAAGATGACCCAACTCGTGTTATCTGTAACATTTGTCAGCAAAAGCTAAGTAGAGGCCAAAAAATACATAGTTTGAGTACTTCATGCATGAACCGGCACATGGACATGAAGCATAAGTTGCAGTGGGAAGCTCAGTGTGCTACAATGCGGCCTAGCCGGCCGGGCCACCCACCGTCTGCCATATCTTGTGCATCCGCGGCCTCTTCATCCTCTGTGACTGGGGGGACAGCAGTCACACCTGTTTTGGGGCGCAGACCTGCCACCTCTTTACCCGCAACAGCCAGCGTGATTGGCAGGTCATCATTTTCTTTGGAGGTGGTAACACCAGCTGGTGTTGAGCGCTGTCCGACATCGATAGCACCACCTTTGGATCAAGGCAACCTAACATGTCCGCCTGCATCTTCCTCACAGACCGGAAGTTTGCCGGGGACACCCTTATCAACCCCGTCTAAGCACAATAGCCAGCCCTCGGTCCCTCAGATGTGGACAAGTAAAAGACCATTTCCTCCTAGCCATGAGAAAGCTAAGAGGTTGAATTTCACCATCTGCAAGCTCTTGGCTACAGAAATGCTGCCTTTCCGCCTGGTGGACACAGAGGATTTTCGAGACCTTATGTCCGTCGCAGTGCCCCAGTACCAGATGCCCAGTCGGCACTACTTCTCAAAGAAAGGTGTGCCTGCGCTCCACCAGCATGTCGCACATAACATCACCGCTTCTTTGAGAAACTCTGTGTGTGACAGGGTGCATTTCACCACAGACACTTGGGCGAGTAGGCATGGACAGGGGCGTTACATGTCGCTGACTGGGCACTGGGTAACTATGGTGACAGCAGGACAAGGGGCTGCTGTCCAAGTCTTGCCGCCCCCACGAGTTGTGCGTCAATCCTCTTTATCTCAAAGTTACTCCACTGCTTCTGCCTCCTCAACCTCCTCTCGGTCTTCCACCTGCACCCAAAGCCTGTCTGGTCATGCCACAAGCTTTCTAACTGCGCAGAAGGGATCCTGCACACCTCCTTACTATGCTGGCAGTAGGGCTCAACGTCATCAGGCGGTTTTTACATTGAAATGTCTGGGAAATGTGAGTCACACAGCTGAGGAGTTGTGGTCAGCTCTGGAGAACCAATTTCATGAATGGTTGTCTCCACTGGACCTGAAACCAGGGAAGGCCGTGTGCGACAATGCTGCTAACCTGGGTGCGGCCCTTCGCCGGGGCAATGTCACACACGTGCCTTGTATGGCTCACGTGTTGAACCTGGTTGTCCAGCAATTTTTAGCCCACTATCCCAGACTAGATGGCCTTCTGCAGAGGGCACGGTCGCTGTGTGCTCACTTCCGCCGTTCGCATCCCGCAGCTCAGCGACTTACATCTCTACAGAAGTCGTTGGGCCTGCCACTTCACCGGCTAAAATGCGATGTGCCTACCCGGTGGAATTCAACTCTGCACATGTTGCAGCGACTGTGGCAGCACCGACAAGCCCTGGTGCAATACGTTCTGACGTATAGCCTGGGCCAACGAGATCCAGAGGTGGGGCAAATCACGCTGGAGGAGTGGTCTCAGATCAGGGACCTATGCACCCTTCTGCACAGTTTTGAAATGGCGACGATTATGTTTAGTGCTGACGATGCCATTATCAGCATGACTATTCCGGTGATTTACATGCTGGAGCACATGTTAAACAGAATTCGGAGTCAGGTGGTGGCACAAGAGGAGGTGGAGGAAGTAGAGGAGGAGGAGTTGTATGCGGAAGGGCTAACATCTGCAAGGTCCAGACGGTCGGCAGCACCAAGGCGGCAGGCATGTGAGGGTGGGGGAGATGGTTTTACCAGGGCGCATGGTAGCAGCCAAACTAGTGAGGAAGGTGCAGGAGCCCAGGAAGAAGTGGAGGACGAACTGATGGAAGACTCATCAGATGAGGGAGACCTTGATCACATTTCTGTTGTGCGAGGTTGGGGGGAGAGGACAGAGGAAGGAAGTATGATTGTTACCTCGCCACCAACACAACAGGGACTTGGTGCTCCTGGATGCGCAACACACATGAGTGCCTTCTTGCTGCACTACCTGCAACATGACCCTCGAATTGTGAGAATTAGAAATAATCCTGACTACTGGGTTGCCACACTGTTAGATCCCCGGTACAAAAGTAAATTTGCAGAAATTATTCCTGCCATAGAAAGGGATGCACGCATGCAGGAGTATCAGCAGAGACTGTTGCAGAATCTTACATGTGCTTTTCCACAAAATACCAGTGGTGCACGTAGTGAATCTCACAGTTCCAACTTGCCAACCGTGGGACCGTCAAGTGTTCAGCACTCAAACCGTAACAGAACCACAGTATCTGCTGGTAACATCAATTTTGCGGAATCATTTCACCACTTTTTTAGCCCATCCTTTGCAAGGCCACAGGAGACAAGAAGTCTGACACATAGTCAACGCCTAGAGACGATGGTACAGGAGTATCTCCAAGTAAACATTGAAGCCATGACTGTGTCACTGGACCCTTGCTCTTTTTGGGCTTCCAATCTGGATAAATGGCCGGAGCTAGCCACTTACGCCTTGGAGATCTTGTCATGCCCCGCAGCCAGCGTTCTGTCTGAACGTGTGTTCAGCGCTGCTGGTGGTGTGCTGACAGATAAGCGCACGCGGCTCTCCACTGATAATGTAGACAGACTCACGTTCATAAAGATGAACAAATCATGGATCCGAAACGACTTTTCTACCCCTGTGTCATCCTGGGGAGAGTAAAAGCTTGATGATTGGTTAAAATCACCCTACCAACCGTTTTAAGCTTTCAAATTACTAATCATGTTTATCTGTATCTTGGCTGGAAAATAATTTGGGCTTTGTAGCAGTGTGCAGCACTGATCCTATTAGGCCATCTATACTAAAGCTTCACCAGATTTAAAATTAATAATAATTTTTAGCTGCATCTAGCCCGGAAAATAATTTTGGGGCTCCGAGATGCGCAAGACACATAAGTGCCTTCTTGCTGCACTACCTGCAGCATGACCCTCATATTGTCAGAATTCGAAGTAATCATGACTACTGGGTTGCCACACTCTTAGATCCCCCAAACTTTTTGATCAACCTTTTCATTTTAATAAAGACCAAAAAAATGGTCATTTTTGAAATTATAAGCATTAGCAGGTTGTTAGAAACTGAAATCAAACAGTTTTCAACTCAAAACTTTATTCTAGGTGATGTTACATTTTCACATAGGACCCCTTGTTCGAAAGGAGCTTCTGAACTCTCTCGTCCATTGAATTTGTCAGGTTTTGGATGGTTTCTGCTTCAATTGTTTTGCATGAGGACAGAATACCCTCCCAGAGCTGTTGCTTAGATGTGAACTGCCTCCCGCCATCATAGACACTCCTTTTAATGATGCTCCAAAGGTTCTGAATGGGGTAGAGGTCAGGGGAGCATGGGGGTCACACCATAAGTTTGTCCCCTTTTATGCCCATATCAGCCAGAGATGCAGATGTTTTATGTGCAGCATGAGATGGTGCATTATCATGCAGAAAAATGATCTTGCTGTGAAATACACGGTTCTTCTTCTTGAACCATGGCAGGAAGTGCTGTTTGAGAAAATCCACATACATTATGGAGTTCATCTTTAGCGCCTTCAGGGATCCTAAAGGGGCCGACAATCTCTCTCCCCATGATTCCAGCCCAAAACATTACTCCACCTCCTCCTTGTTGGCGCTGTAGCCGTGTTTGCGTGGGGTGTCCATCAACCAGCCATCCTCCACTCCATCCATCTGGACCATCGAGCGCTGCACGGCACTCATCCGTGAACAAAACCGTTTTGAAATCAGTCTTCATGTAATGTTTGGCCCACTGGAGCCGTTTCTGCTTGTGTGAAGTGGATAGAGGAGGTCGACAGGATGGCGTATGCACAGCTGCAAACCTCTGAAGGACCCTGCATCTTGTTGTTCGGGGGACGTTGGAGGCACAAGCAGCTTCAAAAACTTGTCTGCTGCTATGACAAGACTTTTTTGCCGCTGCTCTTTCAACCTGACGTAATTGCCTGTAGGAAAGAGTCCTCAATTTGCCCTTATCAGCACGCACACGTGTGTACTGTGAATCAGCTACATACTTCTTGATTGCCAAGACACTTCATCCTGATCATCGCACAATGTTGATTGTAGTCATGCCTTGACCTAAACACTCCACAATTTGTTGCTTCTCAGCAGCCGACACATCCTTTTTCTTTCCCATTTTGGCAGAAAATGTAGGCTGCTTAATAATGTGAGACAGCCTTCTTAAGTAGTCTTGCCTTTCATTGGACACACCTGCCAAACTAATTAGCACAGGTGTCTGCAATTGCTTACAGTGATATAAAGAGCCCTGACACACATCACCATCAATGAGTTTAACTGACAAACAAACAAATTCTTCCCTTATCACTCCTAAACACTTTTTGCATAATAATTTGGAACACAGTGTACATGTGCTTTTCCACAAAACACCAGTGGTTCACGTAGTGAATCTTACAGTTCTAACTTGCCAACCGTGGTCTGTATGGAGTTGTTCAATAAAGGGCCCAAAATTAAGTTAACATAGATGGGAGAGGTCTCTATGAATAGGAATTCCTAAGTATTTGATACCCTGTGAGGGCCAGGCAAAGGGAAAGTTGGACTGGATGGAATCCTATATGGATTTGGGGAGGGAGACATCGAGGGCCTCAGACTTCGCTGCATTGATTTTAAAATTTGACCATGTAACAAAGTGATCTATTTCAGCCATAACAGCATGGATGGATATATGTGATTGAGTGATATATACTAGGACATCATCAGCAAATAGAGAGCACTTGTACTCGGTGCCTCCCACCTCAATCCACCTAATATTGGGGTTATGGCGAATTGATGAGAGCAGGTGCTCCGTCACTAGGATGTATAAGAGAGGGGACAGAGAACATCCCTGCCTTGTCCCATTGGTGATTGTGAAAGGTGATGAAAATGTTCTGACGCGCCCCCTGGGCCTTGGGACACCCGGAGCCGGACCCTTTTTGGTGGATGCTGGTGGTTGTAGTCTCCGTGGCGGTAACCCGGTTCCGTGGCTCAGGGCGGTCAAACCAGTGGCGGAACTATTTATGTGGTTTTGATGTTTAAATGTCCGACTACGCCACCCGTGGATTGCGGTCAGAGTGAACCGCCGCTCCAGGGCAGACCGCTGAGGCTGGTGTTGTGGGTGCAGCAGAGCGTAGCATAACTCCCCACGGGAGGAGTATAGCCTCAGGGCAGTGTATGCGGAGGATGGGGGTGATGGTGCAGGGCAGCAGCAGTAATGACACGGAGTCAGTGATGCAGTCCAGGGCCTTTACTCACAGTTCTTATTATCCAGACCACGTCTGCAGGTAACGGCTGCCCACGTCGTACTGTGCTCACCAGGTGAGGGGCTCAGACAACTCCCAGATAACTTTGGAGTGCTTCACAGGACCCCCTTTGTGTGTTCTTTGTCTGGCCTTTCTTACCAACCCTTCTGTCCGGCTGCCTCGGGCCTCCTCTTGGTAAACTTGGCGCCAGTTTCCCTGACCCTATGTGGTGCCTTCCTAGCGGGTGTAGCGAGGGGCTGCGCCACATAAAATGTCACAGCCTCCTGTTTCTAGCTGAGGGTCGTTTCCTGCCTCCACTAGTTTCAGGGACCGGTCTCCCCCTTTGGCCTGACCCCTCCACGCAGGTGGATTCGGGCGTGCGGTGGCGACTCGCCTGTCCGCACCCCTGAGATCCCTTCGTTCCTCGTTCCTGGAGCCTTCTCCACTCCTCTTCCTTCCTTCTTCCTCTTCCAGGCCTGGGCCTCTGTTACTAGGCCCGCCTCCGGAGCTGAGCTCATGCAGAGCCCCTGCTCCCTGCCACTTCTGCTCAGACTTCTCTGCACTGAACTAAGATGGTGCCCACCTTTTATACTCCCTTCTCAATGCACCCAGGAACTGCTTCCTCCCTGCTCCTGCACTACAGGGTTCCCCTTCCTCAGTGTTCCCTCCCCCCACTCCAGCCAGGGACAGGGACTGTCGTGCCCATCTCAGGGGCATATTGGTCGCCCTGCCCCACGGCAATGTGGTGTAATGCATGCAGGTGTCGGGTCCTGATCCACACTACATCCTTACCTGAGAGTGAGATATCACACCTCTGGGTGAGGTGCAATACCTCTGTAGCAACCGAGCCCTCAGGGTGCTACAGTTCCATTTATCTTCAGCCTAGGTGACGTATTGCGATACAGGGCCGTGATTTTGGCTATAAAAGGGTCCCCTAGACCCCTACCCCAAGCTTTTTAAGAGAATCATATATGGCGTGCCAGGAGACTCTATGGAATGCTTTCTCAGCATCCAACGAGAGTATCTAATTACAAATTTTAAACTGCATCTAGCCCAGGAAATACTTTGTGCCTAGTAGCAGGGTCTGCTAGTCAGCGGATTATCCCGGCTGTTAAGCAAGCTACACCACCTGTAGTTTGGACACTTCATTTTTTCAAAGGAAATGCTTCGGGACCACGGGATACTCAGTGAAGAGCATCAGGAGGCACCCCAAGGCATAGGGGCTGGGACTGGCAGTAGGATGCCTTGCGGTGGACAGCCGAGCTCGATCCTTATAAAAGCTTTTTAACTGCAGCAGCTTTAGTGGACGCTACTGGAGCTGGAATTACGCGGCTGCTGGCATGAGACTTGCCCTCCAATAGATCCTTGTAAATGGATTTAAAGTGTATTTATTCAAATTAGAGAGACAATTTAAATTAAAAAGCTTAGAGCTGCCTCCACCACAGGGGGGCTCGCTCGACCCACCAGCGGACAGGCACCAGTATTGGGAGAGGGGGGCTGGCCGTCAGGGTTCACCGCGGCTCTGGCACAAACCCGGCGACACGGAGGTGGCACGGGCAGGAGCGGACTGAACGTGTCGGCTTCTCACTTTTTGGATTTTAGAAGGGCATGACATGCCTATATCTGTGTCTCCCCCTCCTTTTACTCCTCCACCTCTTTTCTTTTCGCATGACTATATGTACTTGTCACTTTTCCATGTGTTAGTTGTGTCTTCTGAGCAGTTTGTCAGCTTTTGGACACCTTTGAAGGTGTTTTCTATGTGTTTCTATGTGTTTTTGTTTGCCTGCCATTGGTTTTAACGGTGTTCGAAGGTGTTCGACGAACAGTTCGACGAACAGTTCGGCGAACACACGGGTGTTCGACGAACCGAACCGAACTCGAACACTACGGGGGTGGCTCAACACTATTCATCATCAGACAATCCATAAAAGGGTGGAAAAGGGGTCAGCCAAGTCAGGAGTGTAGACGTCCCGTCCTGTGTCACTAAAACTGATTTCTCACATCATATCCCTAACACCATTAACATGACACTCACAATTTGAAGCAACACCACTGTCTACTGCATTTGCGATCGCCTTCTTCGAGGCGCTATGCATAAGCGAATTAGTCCCTCAATCCAAAATTACCACCAGTGGAGGCATATTGCACCAGGACGTAGTCATAGCCAATAATGCAATACGTCTACGCATACGGCAATCGAAAATGGTTCCAGCGGGCAGGGGCACTTGGGTACTTCTACAACCCAAAAACGGTACACTGAGTTGGGTAACAATAGTAAAAACATATATAACCATCAGATCATAAAGTAATTTCTTCCTATCAAACCTTGATGGAATGCCATTATCAAGATACCAGTTCCAAGCTATATTTAATAAATGCATAACATCGGCAGGGAACCACCCCAAAGATTATGGGACACACTCATTCCGCATAGGCGCGGCCACGGAAGCAGCAAGAGCAGGACTGTCAGAAACGGAAGTTCATAGGATAGGGAGATGGCGATCCACGTATTTGGTGAGATACATAAGACCGGACTTGTTATCCTAGCGTGGTTTGTTGCTTTTACAGGTGACGCTAAGCCAACAGTGTGGGTGATAGGCCATTCGTATATATATTGGGCAGAAAAAAGGGCGAAAGTCCACCCAGGCGGGAGGAAATTAGAGTTTCATAACACATATTTCAACTGGAGAGGTATTAGAGGCCTGCTATGGCCACAGGTACTAATGGAGGTAATCAAGGTAGGGAGAGAGGCAAGAGGTCCGGTCATCTTAGTTATACAGGCCGGGGGAAACGACCTAGGTCATCACAAGAGCGCATAACTAATGGCAATAATGAAACTAGACACTGAGCGCTTCAGAGAATTTTTCACAAAACTAACTATAGTATGGTCAGAGATTGTGCCGATATCGGTATGGCAAGGTGTGCGAGACATCACGGCCATCGAACGGACAAGGCGGGTAATAAATATTCGGATGGCAAAATTTAGAAGAGACAGAGGCGGTGTAGTGATACAAAACCGACAACTGGAAGGAGATAAAGCAGGCCTCATACGGCCCGATGGTGTTCACTTAATGGATATTGGACTGGACATATTCCTGTCAGGACTTCAGGACGGAGTGGAAGAAGCGTTAAGAGTGATGGATGGGGGTCAGAGTCCTGCATACGAGTACGCAGGATCCTCCGTGGCCTGGAAATAGAAAGGACATGTTGGAGAGTTACACTTGTTGGCCAACTTGCCGGTGTGGAGACCCAGGGCATGCTGCAACAAGCTGAATTATTTTAGAAATAAAATGCCTTTCTAATGGAATGAGTATAAAGAGTTAATAAAGCTGTGACCGATCCTCACCCATCCAGTTGTAAGAGTTACATTTTTGTATTGTCAAGGAAAGGGGGGCGGTAGGGGGGTTGAGCGTCTGGGTTTGGTTGGGGGTCCCCACAGTCTGCCTAGGCTAGATGCATTTAAAAATTCTTATTAGATACACATGCGGTGCAGCTTGCTTCGCAGCTGGACTACTACGCCCAAAGTATTGCCTAGGCTAGATGCAGTTAAAAATTCTACGCTGACTAGCAGACACTGAAGATTTGGAGCAGACCTCTGAGTAAACAGCTCTTCAGACTCAACCATCTGTGTTACCCCAAGCCATAGTGTATGTAGTTTCTTACAGTTAAAAGGGGGGGGGGGCCCAACCCACCTGGAATTGACGATGCCAACGTCACGTAAAACACAGCAAGAGGACTCCAAAAAGAGTCTCCATTTTTTCCAAAAATTGTGGCACAGACACCACTTAAGTGGCAACAATTGCCCCAGAGTTGCTTAAAACGGTTGGTGAGGTGATTTTACCAAATCCTCAAGCTTTTAGTCTCCCCAGGATGACACAGGGGTAGAAAAGTCCTTGCGGATCAATGATTTGTTCATTTTTATGAACTTGAGTCTGTCTACATTCTCAGTGGACAGCCGCGTGCGCTTATCTGTCAGCACACCACCAGCAGCGCTGAACACACATTCAGAGAGAACGCTGGCTGCAGGGCATGACAAGATCTCCAAGGCATGAGTGGCGAGCTCCGGACATTTTTCCAGATTGGAATCCCAAAATGAGCAAGGGTCCAGTGACACAGTCATGGCTTCAGTGTTCACTTGGAGATACTCCTGTACCATCCTCTCTAGGCGTTGACTATGTGTCAAACTTCTTGTCTCCTGAGGCCTTGCAAAGGATGGTTTAAAAAAGTGGTGAAACGATTCCACAAAATTGCTGTTACCAGCAGATATTGTGTTACTGTTACGGTTTGAGTGATGAAGACTCGACAGTCCCATGGTTTGCAAGTTAGAACTGTGAGATTCACTACGTGCACCACTGGTGTTTTGTGGAAAAGCACATGTAAGATTCTGCAACAGCCTCTGCTGATACTCCTGCATGCATGAATCCCTTTCTATGGCAGGAATTATTTCGGCAAATTTACTTTTGTACCGGGGATCTAAGAGTGTGGCAACCCAGTAGTCGGGATTACTTCGAATTCTGACAATTCAAGGGTCATGTTGCAGGTAGTGCAGCAAGAAGGCACTCATGTGTCTTGCGCATCCAGGAGGACCAAGTCCTTGTTGTGTTGGTAGCGAGGTAAGAATCGTGATTCCTTCCTCTGCCCTCTCCCCCCAACCTCACACAACAGAAATGTGATCAAGGTCTCCCTCATCTGATGAGTCTTACATGCCCACCGCCAGTTCGTCCTCCACTTCTTCCATGGCTCCTGCACCTTCCTCAACAGTTTGGCTGCTACCATGCGCCCTGGTTAATCCCTCTCCCCCACCCTCCCATGCCTGCTGCCTTGGTGCTGCCGAACGTCTGGACCTTGGAGATGTTATCCTTTCCGCATACGACTCCTCCTCTACTTCCTCCACCTCTTCTTGTCCCACCACCTGACTCTGAATTCTGTTTAACATGTGCTCCAGCATGTAAATCACCGGAATAATCATGCTGATAATGGCATCGTCAGCACTAAACATCTTCATCGCCATTTCAAAACTGTGCAGAACGGTGTGTGGCGCCCCTGAGGGTTCAGTCTCCACAGAGGTACTGCATGTCACCCAGAGGTGTGCTATCTCACCCTCAGGTAAGGAAGGAGTATGGCTCGGGACCCTAACACCTGCATCCAACACATACCCTCAGTGGAGGTAGGGCGAGATTGCTCCTAAGGTAGAGCACAGCCTTAGGTCCCTAGCTGGCGGGAGGGTCCTATGTAGTGGGTGTGGGTGTAGAAAGCAGCTTAGGGGAGCACATGACAGGGAGAGTATAAATAGGAAGCCATCTTAGAAAGAGCAAGCCAGGCAGAGGAGGAGAAGTGACAGGAGCAGAGGCTCTGCATGAGCTCTGCTCCGGAGGCGGGCCTAGCCTGGGAGGCCCAGGACTGAAGGAGAGAAGAGAGGAGTGGGAGCAGGAAGGCTCCAGGAACCGAAGGGACCCTAGGGGTACAAGCCGTGCAGAAGGCCACCCGTACACCCGCTGCTACCAGGAGGTAGAGGGGTCAGGCCAGATAAGGGGAACCGGTCCCTCAGCTAGCGGAGAAACAGCAAGGCTCAACTAGAAACCGGAGGCTGCAGCATTTCATATACTGCAGGCCAAAGTCCACACCAGTCTCACTAAGAAGGTAGCCACATAGGACCCAGGGGACGGAACACACGTCGCCCGCCAAGGCCCGAGGATACCGGATAGAAGTGTCACTGTGTGTGAGGTGCAGGGAGAAGGCCAGAGAAAGGACACACAGAAGGGGGTCCTGCTAAGTACTCCGGAGCTATCTGGGGGTGGACTGAGCCCCTCACTGAGTACGCACAGCACGACGGGGGAGATTGCTCTGGTACCTGTAATCTGGACTGCAACAACTGTGAGTAAAGATCTTGGGACTGCATCACACGGACTCTGTGTTCATTACTGACTCCCTGCACTACAACCACCATCATCCACCCACACTGCCCTGAAGCTACACTCTTCCTGTGGGGAGTAATAATACCATTGCTGCAAAACCACCAGCTTCAGAGGACTGTTCCGACTGTACCATTTGGCCGCACTCCACAGGTGGCATAGTCGGACATTATAAAACCCATATATACAAATTACCCTTGGATTGACCGCCCTGGGTCATGGACCAGGTCACCACCACAGTGACTACAACTCCCAGCGTCTACCGGCCCGGCTCGGGGTACTCCACGGCCCAGGGGGCGCGTCAACTTCATAGGTTCCTTATCTGAGACCACTCCTGCAGCGTGATTTGCCCCACCTCTGGATCTCGTTGGCCCAGGCTATACGTCAGAACGTATTGCACCAGGGCTTGTCGGTGCTGCCACAGTCGCTGCAACATGTGCAGAGTTGAATTCCACCGTGTCGGCACATCGCATTTCAGCCGGTGAACTGGCAGGCCCAACGACTTCTGTAGAGATGTAAGTCGTTGAGCTGCGGAATGCGAATGGTGGAAGTGAGCACACAGCGACCGTGCCCTCTGCAGAAGGCCATCTATTCCGGGATAGTGGGCTAAAAATTGCTGGACAACCAGGTTCAACACGTGAGCAATACAAGGCATGTGTGTGACATTGCCCCGGCGAAGGGCCGCACCCAGGTTTGCAGCATTGTCGCACACGGCCTTCCCTGGTTGTAGGTCCAGTGGAGACAACCATTCATGAAACTGGGTCTCCAGAGCTGACCACAACTCCTCAGCTGTGTGACTCACATTTCTCAGACATTTCAAAGTAAACACCGCCTGATGTCGTTGAGCCCTGCTGCCAGCATAGTAAGGAGGTGTGCAGGATTCCTTCTGCGCAGCTAGAAAGCAGGTGGCATTACCAGACAGGCTTTGGGTGCAGGTGGAGGACCGAGAGGAGGTTGAGGAGGCTGAAGCAGTGAAGGAACTTCTAGATAAAGAGGATTGATGTACAATTTGTGGGGACGGCAAGACTTGGACAGCAGCCCCTTGTCCTGCTGTCACCATATTTACCCAGTGCCCAGTCAGCGACATGTAGCGCCCCTGTCCATGCCTACTCGCCCAAGTGTCTGTGGTGAAATGCGCCCTGTCACACACAGAGTTTCTCAAAGAAGCGGTGATGTTGTGTGCGACATGCTGGTGGAGCTCAGGCACACCTTTCTTTGAGAAGTAGTGCCGACTGGGCATCTGGTACTGGGGCACTGCGACGGACATAAGGTCTCGAAAATCCTCTGTGTTCACCAGGCAGAAAGGCAGCATTTCTGTAGCCAACAGCTTGCAGATGGTGAAATTCAACCTCTTAGCTTTGTCATGGCTAGGAGGAAATGGTCTTTTACTTGTCCACATCTGAGGGACCGAGGGCTGGCTATTGTGCTTAGACGGGGTTGAATAGGGTGTCCCCGGCAAACTGCCGGTCTGTGAGGAAGATGCAGGCGGAAAAGTTAGGTTGCCTTGATCCAAAGGTGGTGCTCTCGATGTCGGAGAGCGCTCAACACCAGCTGGTGTTTCCACTTCCAAATGAAATGATAACCTGCCAATCACACTGGCTGTTGCGGGTAAAGAGGTGGCAGGTCTGCGTCCAAAAACATGTGTGACTGCTGTCCCCCCAGTCACAGAGGATGAAGAGGCCGCGGATGCACAAGATGGGGCAGACGGTGGTTGGCCCGGCCCGCTAGGCCGCATTGTAGCACAGTGAACTTCCCACTGCAACTTATGCTTCATATCCATGTGACGGTTCATGCATGAAGTACTCAAACTATGGATTTTTTTGCCTCTACTTAGCTTTTGGTGATAAATATTACAGATAACACGAGTTGGGTCATCCTTATCGATCTGAAAAATTGCCCAGGCTATGCAAGGCTTAGAGCCCATGCGACCTGAAGAGCCACTACGACTTGTAGTCAGAGGCAGAGTTGTGGTTGAGGATGCAGTTGTTGACGTGCCTCCAGTACTCCGTCTCTGTCCAGGAAGGCGTAACCTAACCTCGTCGTCAATAGCATTTGTGACGCCCAGCTGCGCTTGATACCACAGATCCTAGAAGAGTGCATTGATGGAATCCTCCACAAGAGGCCCCCATAAACATTCACACATCTCCACCTTCCACCTCAGACCAGCAGAGGGAGCCCGTTAGGGATATAAATAGGGAAGGTGGAGCTAGGCAGTTCAGTTCCTCTGAAGATTTCCTGCAGTAGAGAAGCCTAAGAGAGGTCAGTCTGCAGTGGAGCTCAGTCTAGTCTAGAGAACTCAGTTAATAGTTCAGCAGTGGAGCACGAGGCTCCTGTTAGCTAGATTCAGGGAGCCCAGTTAGAGCTTAAGGTGTGCCGGCGCCATAAGATCGGTGAAGCGCGGCAAGCTGCCGTTAGTGTGTATAGCCTAGTGAGGGCCTGAGTAGGCCGAAGGCGAGTGGAGAGTTAGTACATAGGGGGCAGAGGAGCTTAACCAGCTCACCCGAAAGCATTTACCGGACGCCGAATCCGAGCTTACCGGGATCTCTATGACCCAGTAAGGCATAACCAGAATCCCTGGAGAACTACAAGTCCCAGGATCGCTAAGGTGCTGATACATAACAGAGCCAGGAGACGCTTAGGCCCAGCATACTGGGAGTGTGAACTCCAAGACAAGGCCCTACCACAAGGTCAGCCAGCGCAGGACAGAGACAAAGTTAGGCCTAGCTCCAGGCAGGTCAGAAACTTACTACGCAGAGGCAAGAAACAGGAGGCCCTACACCCGCTCATTGGGGAGGATCCTGATATGCACCCTTCACACTACAGTGCTCCGGGATGTGCCTGAATTTCCACCAGTAAAAGGTACTGAAGTGACTACCGTGTCCGTTCCCGTTCTTGCTTTGACCCAGCTTGGTCTTGCCTGTCCTGCATTCCCCCTGAATACTCTTTTCTGAGCCCTAGCTCCACCTGTGGGGAGCTATACCATCGAGCTGCCTTATCACCTGCCTCAGTGGACTGCTGCAGCGCTGGTGCTTCTCACCAGATACCACAGTGGCATCATGAACTCTTATAAAATTTACAATTACCACCCTTTTAAAGAGTGACCCCAGGGTACGGGCCCGGGAGCCGACCACCGTGACATCCCCAAGGCCAGGCAAAGGCCCGGGTACCGAGTCATCCCCATCCCCTGGGCTAGTCACATCCTCCTCCACCTCCTCTGCTGACCTCATCGACTGGCTGACTGTGGGTTGACAGTAAGTGGGATCTCCTACCTCATCATCATCACCCTGTGTGTTCTCACACCCGTCGTCCTCAGAGCCAACCTCTTCCTGTCCTGACCGAAATGTCAAGTTGTCTCTCCAATCAGGTATTTGAGTCTCATCATCATCTTCATCATTGTCTCCATCAACAGGAGTTACAGTTTGAGAACGAGGGTCTACATTATGCTCAGAACCTTCTTCATCTGGTCCTGGATCCGACTCATAAAGATTCTGGGCATCAGTGCAGATCATTTCCTCATCTGGATTAACAGAAGCTCTGGAGCAGACCTCCGTTTCCCAGGCTATAGTATGAGTAAACAGCTGTGCAGACTCAACCATCTGTGTTACCCCATACTCAGACGGGCAGCTGGAGACTTGGGAGCTGTGAGGAAGCAAGTGCGATTGGGGTGACACCTCTGAGGACTGGAGTATTTGTGATGTTGAAGTTGAGGTGGAGGAGAGCCCACTTGAAGGAGCACTTGATATCTGTTGAAGCACCTGCTGTTTTTGTGCCTCATCTGGAATTTGTAGCGATGGGCGTGTCCGTAAGGAAGGGATCGTATCACATTGTCCACGAAAAGAAGTAGACATCTTAGTTTGGCTGGAAGATGGTCTTTCTTCTGCAGATGTTACTCCCCCCCACCGTGGGGGGGCTCGACCCACCAGCAGACAGGCACCAGTATTGGGAGAGGGGGGCTGGCCGTCAGGGTCCACCGCGGCTCTGGCACAAACCCGGTGACACGGAGGTCGCACGGGCAGGAACGGACTGGCCGTGTCGGCTTCGCACTCCAGCGTAGTCCCTCTGCCCGCTCGTGCCCGTAACCTCAAAGGGATGCGCAAGCGGCTTTTCTTCCCAGGGCTGTTCCCCGCCCAGCAGGAACATGGGGGAGCTCAGGTCGGCCTTCCACTGTACTCCCTTACCTCCCTCACCCTCTTTCCTTCTTCCGTTCTCCATCAAACCCCTCGGCTCTGTGGTGTCCACTCTCCCTCCAGCTCTCTCCTTCTCACAGGTGGACTACCGCGTGTATTCACACTGTGGTGAATCTTTTGGGCCCAGGCATAAGAAGTTGTCGAGGTCATGGATAATATGTGCCCCCTTAGAAACGTCCATTACAACCCATTTGAGGAAGCAACTAAACGCCTCAAATAGTGAGCAGGATCTGGACCACCACATGGGCAAACAGCAATCTATATAGTATGCTCCTTCCCAGAAGCAGCCCAATAGGTGGACACTATTCGGAGGCACATGTAGTAAGTAACCGGAACGCCGCATCAATGTCTGTTTTGGCCATTAGGGTGACCCTTCCCAACTTCTTGATCAGCCTGATTGCCTTGTCAAAGAATGTACAGTATATAGTACTGTACTTGGTTCCGCCTCGATGTTGTCGTTTACTGACCTGCCCCTTGGATATGACAAATGGTGGATTAGTCAGAATATATTGGGTTCCGTTTTTGGCACAACTTACAACGGGGATACCACTATGTCTTGTAAGGAAAGTGTTCTGAATGGAACCGCCATTCTACCTAAAGATATATTTTTTTTAATTTTCTTGTCACGACGTCTGGGTGTTGGTAGGCTGATTTTAGATTTTTACTCCAGCCTTTCTTGATTTTAGAAGGGCATGACATGCCTATATCTGTGTCTCCCCCTCCTTTTACTCCTCCACCTCTTTTCTTTTCGCATGACTATATGTACTTGTCACTTTTCCATGTCTTAGTTGTGTCTTCTGAGCAGTTTGTCAGCTTTTTGACACCTTTGAAGTGTTTTCTATGTGTTTTCTATGTGTTTCTATGTGTTTTTGTTTGCCTGCCATTGGTTTTAATGGTGTTCGAATGTGTTCGACGAACAGTTCGACGAACAGTTCGGCGAACATACGGATGTTCGACGAACCGAACTCGAACACTACGGGGGTGGCTCAACACTAGTTCTAAGACCTGTAGGGCGGCGGTGTTCACACCGTGCAGTAACTGAGGCAGTGACCCAAGCAAGTCCAACATAAACAGCTTTTATTCAGCAACTCATGGGTAAAACAGAAAGTCCTCCGGTTCGCAGAAAGGTTAACATGAGTCCATAAAGAACGGTTGCTGGGGACAACGGCCACGCCGGGCCGCTCAGAGCCTGAC
The DNA here is from genome assembly GCF_046119375.1 of Phyllobates terribilis. Lineage (NCBI taxonomy): Eukaryota > Metazoa > Chordata > Amphibia > Anura > Dendrobatidae > Phyllobates > Phyllobates terribilis. The sequence goes on along the minus strand of NW_027362769.1, from coordinate 341,977,836 downwards.
AGGTGCAGAACCTTCCCAGGCGGTGGTTCAGCCACACTCAATCCTGCTGAGCTTTCCTGCTGTGCTCCTAGCAGGTTGCAACATAGAACACCACTAATCCTTAGTGCAGGGATTTTAAAGGACCTGTGGCAAGAGTCACTGGAAAACCCGGGTTGGAGGGAGGAGGCCGCCTCACTGCCTCCTGTGACCTCCTCCAAGAAATGAAGGCCCTGCCAGGTTTTACTTAATCTGCCTTAGCCAGGTAGTCTGACCAGGTCATTGCTCACCTTCATTCCTGCATTGCAGCCACAGCTGTGTATGTGACTGCAATGCACTCCAATGGATTTAATAGGTCTCTGTACACATTCTGGGGGATATATAACGTCCCTCGTATACGATCCCGGTCACTGCCTCACATATCCCCCCCCTCTGTTCAAACTTGTGGGGTTGAACATTTGCCACCATACAGGGTGCCCAGGACAGGGCATCCGCGTTTGCTTGCAACTTCCCAGGGCAATGTTCTACAGAGAAACTGAAATTTTGCAGTGACAGGAACCACCTGTTGACTCTCGCATTCCTCTCCTTGGCATTCCTCATCCATACCAAGGGCGAGTGGTCCGTCACCAAGCGGAACTGATGCCCGAGTAAATAATAACGTAGTGATTCCAAGGCCCACTTAATAGCCAAACACTCCTTCTCTACCACGCTATAGTTTTTCTCTGCCGGGACTAGTTTTCTACTCAAGTAGGTGACCGGGTGCTCTTCACCATTCACTTTTTGTGACAATACCGCCCCTAGGCCTACCTCCAAGGCATCTGCCTGTACAATGAAGGTTTCCTTGAAGTTGGGGCTGATGAGGACCGGCTGTCCACACAGAGCCAACTTCATGGACTGAAAAGCTTCTTCTGCCTGAGGGTTCCACCGAACAATTACCGATTTTTTCCCTTTCAAGAGATCAGTCAGGGCCGCCGTTTGCCCAGCAAAATTAGGTATAAACCGGTGGTAATACCCAAGGATGCCAAGGAACGCCCTCACCTGTTTTGTACTTGATGGTTTAGGCCAGTTTTTCATGGCCTCAACTTTATTGATTTGGGGCTTGATAGCTCCTCGGCCTATCACATACCCCAAATATTGGGCTTCCTCTAGCCCTATCGCACATTTTTTGGGGTTTGAAGTTAACCCCGCGGCTCTGAGAGAATCCAGCACTGCTTGTACCTGTCATAGGTGCGTATGCCAGTCGGTGCTAAAGATGATAATATCATCTAGATATGCGGACTCGTACTCCTGATGAGGCTTGAGCACTATGACCATCAACCTCTGGAATGTAGCCAGGGCCCCATGTAACCCAAAAGGTAAGACCACATAGTGGTATAGACCATCCAGAGTTACGAAGGCGGTCTTTTCCTTCGCCGAATCTGTAAGAGGTACCTGCCAGTAACCCTTGGTGAGATCGAGCGTGGTAAAGTACTGGGCCTGCCCCAGTCTCTCAATCAGCTCGTCCACCCTGGGCATTGGATAAAGGTCAAACTTTGACACTTCATTCAATTTCCGGAAATCGTTACAGAAGCGTAACGATCCATCTGGTTTCGGAATCAGTACGATGGGGCTAGCCCACTCACTCCGTGATTCCTCTATGATGCCTAACTGAAGCATTTGTTTTACCTCAGCCGTGATGGCTTGCCTCCGGGCTTCGGGTACCCGGTACGGTCTTATTCGCACCCTTACCCCCGGTTTGGTGACAATGTCATGTTGGATAACCGTAGTCCTACCTGGTAGTTCTGAGAACACGTCGGTATTGTGCTGCACCAGCGAGCGAGCCTCCCGTCGCTGCTGTTAGTGAGGGCATCACTTATCCTGACCTCCCCCTCGGACGCTTCCCTGGCTGAAGGTAGAGAACTCTCTGGTGATATGCCCGGGGTGACGTCTGTAACTAAACACTCTCGATCTTTCCAAGGCTTTAGCAGGTTTACATGGTAAAGCTGCTCAGGTTTCCTCCATCCGGGCTGATACACCCGGTAATTTACCTTCCCCACTTTTTCTCGAATCTCATATGGCTCTTGCCACTTGGCCATGAGCTTACTCTCGGCTGTGGGTACCAGTACTAACACCCGATTGCCCTTGTTAAAAGACCTGACTCTGGCTCTTTTATTATATGTGCGCCTCTGGGCTGCCTGGGCATCTAACAGATGTTCTTTCACGATGGGCATGACCGCCGCGATCCGGTCCTGCATACTAGACACGTGTTCAATTATACTCCTATGTGGAGTCGGCTCTTGTTCCCATGTCTCTTTGGCTACGTTCAACAGACCCCTAGGGTGTCTGCCGTACAATAACTCAAAGGGAGAGAACCCTGTGGAAGCCTGGGGTACCTCACGGACGGCGAACATCAAATAGGGTAGCAACATGTCCCAATCCCTTCCATCCTTAGAAACCACCTTTTTTAACATGGACTTGAGGGTTTTATTGAACCGTTCTACTAGCCCGTTGGTTTGAGGGTGGTACACCGAGGTGCGCAATTGTTTAATTTTTAACAATTTGCACAGTTCCCTTGTCACTTTGGACATAAAAGGGGTCCCCTGGTCCGTTAAGATCTCCTTAGGTAGTCCAAGGCGACAGAACATGGCAAACAGCTCCCGTGCAATCAGTTTTGCCGAGGTGTGGCGTAGTGGTATAGCCTCCGGGTACCGGGTGGCATAGTCGACGACCACCAGTATATGTTGGTGGCCACGGGTGGATTTTACAATGGGCCCTACCAAATCCATTGCAATCCGTTCAAAAGGTACCTCTATCACTGGTAGGGGTACCAATGGGCTACGGAAACTTGCGATGGGTGAGGTCAACTGACATTCGGGGCAGGATTCGCAGTACCTTTTGACCTCCGTGTAAACCCCAGGCCAAAAGAACCGCTGCAAGTTACGTTCTTGCGTTTTTTTTACCCCTAAGTGTCCACCCAGCAAGTGGGTGTGTGCCAAATCTAGAACCACCCGACGGTACGACTGAGGTACTACCAACTGTTCCACGACCTCGTCCCTGATCTTATCTATCCTATAGAGCAACTCACCGTTGACTACCATGCGTGGAAATACAGTATCTGCATTGGGCTGTTGGGCTATGCCGTTTACCTCTACCACCCTTTCCCGCGCCTGAGTCAGGGTGGGATCCTGTAGCTGAGCCGTCCCAAACGTGTCCCGGGACACTTCCAGCTCGGGGATCGATGGGGTCTCCTCGACCTCTCCTGCCAGCACCCCTAAGCGAAACCTATCGGGGTCACACTCTGTCCCTAGGTTGGACACCCCTACGGCAGGTTCGTCGAGTACAGCATCTGTAATACATTTTACCGGGGGATAGTGGATTTTGTTTTTCCGCAGAGTCCAGAACAGGGGCAAGTCTCTTTCCAACACAGTCCCATAGGGAAGAGTTTTTACCACTCCCACCACATGTTTTATGTCTCCACATGGCGTGCACAAAACTACCTCCGCAGTTGGGTACTCTCGGAGGTCCCTATGGATACACACAACCCCAACTGGCCGTCCACTGGGGTTGTTTCCTGCCACCAGCGACCCATGTACCAGAGTCACGAGGCTCCCTGAGTCCAGGAGGGCCTCCGTGGGTACCCATTAACCAGTACCTGGCATAGTTGGAGTTCACTATCCCGGGGTCGGCGCTTGCTGTGCAGACGGTTTGGGCATACATTGAGACCCGGCGGCTATATCCGCAGTCCATGGGTTCCGTAGTCAGGGGACAGTTAGCAACCACATGTCCCGGCCCCTGACACCGCCAGCACCTAAGGGTGGAGGTACTGTTAGGTCTTATGACAGTTTGGGAGGGAATCGGTCTCCTGCCACTCTCACTTCGAGGTTCCCCTTCAGCACGGGTATGGTGCTGAATGTCCCCAGCAGAGGGACGCGACCCCTTTCCCGACTCCTGGGTTGGCAGGGATCGGCGTGACAGCCGCGAGGGGGCAGAGTCCCGGATAAAGTCCTGAGTGGCCGAGAAGCGCTCGATCAGGCTGACCACCTGGTCGAGTGTGCCGGGGTCCCCTTGCCCCACCCAACGTTGGATAGTGGCTGGCAGAGTCCTCACTAGCCAGTCAACCACCACCCTCTCCACCATCTGGGCTGGAGACAAAGTGTCAGGCTGGAGCCACCTCTTTAGCAGCTGCAGGAGGTCATAAGCCTGAGACCGGGCAGGTCGGGTCTCCACATAGGCCCACGAAAACTCACACTGAGCCCTCACGTATGTATTAACCCCCAGCCGGGCAAGGATCTCACCTTTGAACCTCTGGTAATCCTGGGCGTCCTCCCGACTGAGGTTGAAGTAGGCCTTCTGGGCATCGCCAACCGAAAACGGAGCCACCACTTCCGCCCACTGGCTGGCTGGTAGCTTTTCCCGCTCTGCTGTGCGTTCATAGACGGTCAGGAAGGCTTCCACATCGTCCTCCGGACCCATCTTCCTCAACGCTGAGCGAACCTCGGGCCTTTCGACGTTCCGGAATCGTAATTTTGGCCGTTTCCCGCAGGGCAGCAATCTGTTGCAGCATCAGTTCATTTGTTTTTTGCTGCTGCTGGTACAGTAGCTGCTGCTGCTGATTGTACTGCTGTTCCCACTCCTTCTGTTGCCGTTGGAGATCCTGGTGCTGCTCCTGCTGTTGCCGTTAGAGACTCAGGTGCTGCTGATTGTGCTGCTGTTCCCACTCCTGATGTTGACGTTGGAGACTCAGGTATTTCTCCTGCTGTTGCCATTGGAGACTCTGGTAATGCTCCTGCTGTTGCCGCTGAGACTGTATCTGCTGCTGCTGGGTGAGTACCAGCTGCTTTAACAGCTCCTCCATTTTGTCCATGGGGTGGAACTGAAAGGTGGCAGGCCGAATTGTGGTCATGCAGCTGCTGGTGGGGTATGCCTCAGTCACAATGCCCGCATTCTCCACCAAGCTGTAGGGCAGCGGTGTTCACACAGTGCAGTAACTGAGGCAGTGACCCAAGCAAGTCCAACATAAACAGCTTTTATTCAGCAACTCACGGGTAAAACAGAAAGTCCTCCGGTTCGCAGCCGGGTTAACATGAGTCCATAAACAACGGTTGCTGGGGACAATGGCCACGCCGGGCCGCTCAGAGCCTGACAGGTGCAGAGCCTTCCCAGGCGGTGGTTCAGCCACACACAGTCCTGCTGAGCTCCCCTGCTGTGCTCCTAGCAGGTTGCAACATAGAACACCACTAATCCTTAGTGCAGGGATTTTAAAGGACCTGTGGCAAGAGCCACTGGAAAACCCGGGTTGGAGGGAGGAGGCCACCCCACTGCCTCCTGTGACCTCCTCCAAGAAATAAAGGCCCTGCCAGGTTTTACTTAATCAGCCTTAGCCAGGTAGTCTGACCAGGTCATTGCTCGCCTTCATTCCTGCATTGCAGCCACAGCTGTGTCTGTGACTGCAATGCACTCCAATGGATTTAATAGGTCTCTGTACACATTCTGGGGGATATATAATGTCCCTCGTATACGATCCCGGTAACTGCCTCACAGACCCTACAGAGGAAGAGTCCATGAGGTCTGCCCAAAAGTGAAGGGCCAAGACTAGGTTATTTTATCTATGTATTTAAAGAACAGAAGACCCATTGGGAGTGTTAGAACGTGGGAGCTGTTAAAAAGGCTGTCAGCAAAGTAGTTCAGCAGGAGGGGACTGTGACCTTCTTTCACCACAACATGAACTCTGTTCTTCCTCTGAGGTCAATCAAGGCCAGAGAGCTATCAAAGCCAAGAAATGGGAAGGTCAAAGTAGCGCCATGTTCCTGTCAAGGTTGGCGCTGGGTTTCAGACTCTCCTTGGCAGTAGTCACTGATCATGGCTGTGCCATAGTAGATCAAAGCTAAAAAATAAAAACAGCAAATATGGCGTAAACAGCACATACTCAATAACTAAAGTTACTGATTTACACAGTTTTTAAGCATACAGCCTAACATTCAGATTGTTTTCTGGATGTTTCTAGTATTGAGTATTGTCTAACCACAGGTATCCAGTCATTCATGAAATTAAAGTGAACCTGTCAATAAAAATGTGCTTTGAATACCTGAAGCATTTGAGGAATTGCAGGGAAACAAATTTCCAACTTTATTTTAATGTTTTATATGCAGATTAGGCTTGCAAGTGCACCAGTGGGCATATCAGTGCACTTGCAGCCCTCAGTTCCTCTTTGATTCTTTCTGCCGGTGCCACCCCCGAGTCGAGAGCAGAGGTGACATCAGGCAGCAGGGCATGTATCTGCTGTTAATCAATGAAGAAGCAGGGGCAATGCTGGCAGAGAGCAAAGAAGAGACGAGCACTGCAAGTGCAGGATACGCCTACCACTGGACGTGTAATCCTAATTTGCATATGAATAAAATATGAATTTTATTGCATCTGAGCACTGTATAATGACAGAAAAGGTACCGCTGAATAATTGTTTTCCTGCCCTATTCAGCAGTACCTTAAGTTTCTTAAGTACATTCTAGCTGAAAGGTACCCTTTAAGTAAAAAAAAACTATGAAAAAGCTTAAAAGAATCTCTAACCTGTTTAACTGTAGAGTTACTTTAAAGTTGTGTCTCAAGTGTTTTCAAGTGTTGAATGGATGTAAAAACCCAATTTCAATTACATGACTGGCATGATTCCAGTTGTAATAATATAAAAATACATACCAAAGAGATATACCATGCAGCGGCTGTAGGGTCGTTTAGATAGCAGTGCCCCAGAGATCAGTGCTTCTGCTCTCAGCACAAGACCCTCTGTGCTGACTGAATATGATGGTGTTGTTAGTATATTAGTTCAGCATTTACGGTCTCACTTTTACTTTTCGGCCACAGGTTCATACATCGCCTAAAACCAACCGTGACCAACTAGATAGTAAAATGCTCTGATGTTCTCAGAATAATTGATATCACATCCCTTTTGATTTCATAAAGGAAAATTAAGGTAACATATGCATCATTAACGCACCTGTTCCTGCTTCATAAGATATGCATCGATATATCCCGTGATGTCATTTGCATCTAAATCCAATCGCCGATTTATTGAACATTTAGAAATAAAACTCTTCAGATCTTGTATGTTCTGCTGTACTTTCTTATGTAGGCCAAGGAGTGATCCGAGGAAGGGATAATAATTATACAGCTGTGGAAATCAACAATTCCTCTTTAGATATTCTTGAACGAAAAGTACAGATTATCTCAATAACGGTGTATACTGGGAGCAGCTCGGCCTGTCGGTGGTTAGCGCTACACCCTACATCACTAGGAGCCTAGGTTAGAATCCAGCCAAGTGTATGTAATCTCTGAATTGGGCCCCATTCAGTTTTTTTCCTACATGACTTTTATCAGTGTAGTGGATCAAATTTTTATCCATTTTTGGTCAGTGTGGATGCTTTTTTTTCCCATGCATGTGTGTCATCCATTTTTCTCATATGAGAAAAAAAACAGATTTAGGTTTCCTAAGCTTTTACTAGTATTAGTCAGTGAAAAATGAACAATGCACAAATTCGCTGAAATGGATGAGGTTTATTTGTAAAATGGATCCAAATCGGAAATTACTTTGGGTATGTGAAAAAGACCATAGACTATAATAGGTATGCGTTCTACCTGCAAAAAACAACAAGCAATTAAAAAAACACCAAACATATATGCAAAACTTGACTAAATGGGACCTAAGTTGGTATGTTCTCCCTGTAGGTTTTCAAGGTTTTCCACTTTCTTCCTTTACTCTAAAACACATACGGGTAGGCTCATTGGTCCTAGTGTGAATGTGAGTGAGAGATAGATTTAGATTGTGGCGCTCATTGGGGACAAGAACTGATAAGAGTAATGGCAATCTCTGTAGAGCGCTGTAGAATATTTTGGTACAAACCTCTTTATCAAAGAGAGTCACATCAATCAATTAATTAATTATAGGCATTATTTAGGATTAGAACAAAGGGTCTCCTTTTTCATGAAAGATTAATGCTTCAACTGTGTCTAGTTTTTTACCTAAAAATAATTCACTTACATGGAACCTATCATCATACTGTTTAAATCAGGTTTTTGTGTTATATGTATTTTTTTTTCTTTTTACTATTAAGACTTTATTTAAAAAAATAGTAATCTTGCAATTTTCACATTGGCCACTGGGGCTTTTTTAGACTCATACTTCCTGTGCTTTCAGTGAGAGTTTGCAGCAGACTCCATATCATCAGAGGCAGGATTACGATTGCTAGTAACTCTTCTATAGACAGCTGATTACACAGGATCCACCAATCACAATAGGCGATGTCACAGCTGACCAACTATATACCGTATCCTTTCACAATGACCTCTGCATACGCTCATTAGATGCTTCTATACTAAACACAAAAACACATTTAACACAAAAAACCTGATGTAATCAATAGGTCATTTTCTTCCTTTTAATTGATTAAAAACTCTACATTTCTGCCTAGCAACTTATCTGTGTACTATAAGATACTCTTTACCACATATCAGGAAGAATACTAAAAAGCTCCTTATACTGTTACATGAAATATGAAGAACAGCTATGAGACGATACCTTATATTCATTATATAAAGCAGAGTGCACATTTTGCAATATACATTATTTACAAAAGGAAAATGTAAAAAGTTCACACTACAGTGATATTTTATCATGAAAGTAGGGCATTTAAAGGGGTTTTCCAAAGAACAAAGTTAATTGTAATCAACATTTTAATCAATAGATCTTAAAGATTGATGGAGATTGAATCATCAACACACAGAGAAGTGAGTCGCCCCCTGGGCCGTGGGGCACGCGGAACCGGGCAATAGGGAGACGCTGGGAGTAGTAGTGGCGGCCCGGTCCCGCGGCTCAGGGTGGTCAGACCAATGGTAGTCTGCTACGTGCTTTAGATAATGTCCGACTACGCCACCCGTGGATTGCGGCTATTAGGAACCGCCGCTGCATGCAGACCGCTGGGGCTGATGATGGGTGCAGCTGAGGTGGTGTGACTCCCCACGGGAAGAGTGCGGCCCCAGGGCAGTGTAGTGGATGGTGGGAGTGATGGTGGTGAGAGTCCCAGTACCGGCAGTGCCGGAGGAGCGAAAAAGCACACAGACAACGTACTACAGTCCAGGGTCTTTACTCACAGTTAATATCCAAGTCACTTCTGCAGGGAATGACTGCCCGAGCCGTGCTGCGTCCACCAGGTGTGGGGCTCGGTCAGCTCCCAGGCAGTTCACGAGTATGGCTCAGGACCCCCTTTTGTCCTTTCTCTGGCCTGCCTCACCAGTGACCCACTTTTGTCCAGCTGCCGCGGACCTGTGCGGTTAAACGTGGGCCCCGTTCCCCGCTGTCCTATATGGTGCCTTCCTAGCAGGTTTGATGAGGTGTCGCACCAATAAATGATCACGACGACCGGTCTTTGGCTGAGGGTAGTTTCTCCTCCACCAACTTGGGATCCGGTACCCTTAATCTGACTGACCCTTCACCCTGGATTCTCGTGGGTTCTTAGGGTCCCTTCCACCTTCTTGTTCCTGAGCCCTTCTGTTTCTCTGTCTCTTCTTCTCCCTTTCCGTTCCTTCCTGTTCCTTTCTGTTCCTTTCTCTTGGAGCTGGGATGAGACACAATCTCAGCTCCCCTTCACATCCACCTTGGCCTCTCACTAGGCCCTTCTGGAGTAGAGCTCCTACAGAGCCTCTACTCCCTGTCTTCTCCTCTCTGGACAGAACGAACCTAGATCTAAGATGGTGCCCACCTTTTATACCTCCCTCTGACCATGAGCCCAGGTGACCAGCAACCAATGAGCTCCTACCTACGCTCAGGAACCAACCCCTATCTGCCCCTACAACACTGGGTGTTCCACCCCCCTCCCCACTCCAGGCAGGGACATAGTCGGTCGTGCCTGCACTTCTGTCTAGTGGGAGCACCGTTGAGCTGTCCCTCGGAAATGGGGTGTGTGTGCTGTATGCAGCTAACTGAGCCCTGGTCCATACTCCATCCTTACCTGGGAGTGGAATATCACACCTCTGGTCTGAGGTGCAATACCCCTGTAGCGGCCGAACCCTCGGGGCGCTACAGAAGCACCACAGTAACCAGCCAGCAGGTGAGAGAATCCTTTCCCCTGTTCCACCGGGTTGTATTGGAGCAGCTAACTCAAACGGGTTTTTGTTATGTTCTGCTACCAGAGCTAAGGAAAGAGAGATCTGTCCCTACGATAGAACTCAGCTAGATCCCTACGATGTAACAGGGGACCTGATCCTGCGATCAGACCTGCTAAAGTCCTAAGCTAGTCTGTACGGAGACCTATAGATGTGGGGAAGGAATCCCTACAAGTACTAAGGACTGGGAGGAAAATGGGACACCTCCTAACAGAAATAGTAGCAGACAGATGAACAAACAAAATATAAAGAACACAGAGGTCCGTAGACCAAGCAAACTAACAGAGCAGCTACAGAGCACAGGCTAGCTAGAAAGTAGTTATACAATGAAGTCCAGCAAAGCCAGAAGGGCGGAGCAGGATTAAATAGGCCAACAAGGTCATGTGACCAGCAAAGGAAAAAACCTAAGAGCAAGGTTCTAACAGTACCCCCCCTTCTAAGAGGATCCTCCGGATCCCCTAAGACCAGGCTTATCAGGAAATCTCCTGTGAAACGCTCTGATAAATCTGGACGCGGAAACATCATCCGACCTCACCCAAGAGTTATCCTCGGGTCCGAAACCTTTCCAGGCCACAAGATACTGCAAACTACCTCTATACCGTCTAGAGTTAAGGATGCGAGAAATTTCATATTCCCCGTCCTCCACCACCGGAGGAACAGAGGCAGAGGCGTCACAATCCGATACAACCGCTTTTTTCAACAGAGAGACATGAAATACCGGATTAATTCTCCAGGAGGTAGGAACCTCCAACCTAACAGCAGATTGGTTGACAACCTGAAGCACCTTAAAGGGCCCTACAAACTTGGGACCCAATTTCTTAGAAGGAATCCTCAACCGCAGATTCCTAGAGGACAACCAAACCATGTCACCAACAGCGAACAAAACCTCCTGTCATTTCCTATCAAAGTAGTCTTTAGATTTTCTGTTGGCCTCCTGAAGATTACCACGCACATCCGTCCAAACTCTCTCTAAATCACCGGAAAAATTCTCCTCCTCAGGCACGACAGATCCCAACTTGGAGAACGACCCAAACGACGGATGTCTCCCAGAACAACAAAAAAAAGGTGAACAACCAGCAGAAGAAGATGTATGGTTGTTAAGAGCAAATTCAGCAAGTGGCAGAAACTCAGACCACCCCTCTTGATTGTCTGCCACAAAACAACGCAAGAACTGCTCAACATCCTGGTTTTTCCTTTCTGTCTGGCCATTAGATTCAGGATGATATCCGGACGAGAACGACAAATGAACTCCCAACCTGTCACAAAAGGCACGCCAAAAACGAGCCACGAACTGAGGACCCCTATCAGAAACAATGTCAGTAGGAACGCCATGAAGTCTGACAATTTCCTTGACAAAGGCCTTAGCGAGAGTTTTAGCGCAGGGCAGTTTGACGAAGGGAACCAAGTGACACATCTTGCTAAAACGGTCCACGACCACGCAGATGACAGTAAAACCCTCAGAGGGGGGAAGGTCAGTTATAAAGTCCATAGCCAAATGTGTCCAAGGAGCACTGGGAACCTCCAAAGGACAAAGCAACCCCGCAGCAGGAGTATGTGAGGACTTAGATCTAGCACATATAGTACATTGACGCACCCACTTAATAACTTCCTTCTGCCATCCAGGCCACCAAAAACTGCGACCCACCAGTCTCTTGGTCTCAGAGATTCCGGGATGACCTGCCAACCGAGATTCGTGACACTCAACAAACAAATCTCTCCTAAAGGTCCCAGGCACAAACAACCTCCCATGAGGAGTGTTAGATGGGGCATTCTCCTGTGCTTTAAGAATCTCATCTTCCAAAACGGAGTCCAAAGCAGCTATCACAACACCTTGGATGCGCCTGATCTCGTCTTATCTCGGAAGCAAAGCAGGGCTGGGCTCGGACAGTACTTGGATTTACTGTTATGTTCTGCTACCAGAGCTAAGGAAAGAGAGGAGATCTGTCCCTACGATAGAACTCAGCTAGATCCCTACGATGTAACAGGGGACCTGATCCTGCGATCAGACCTGCTAAAGTCCTAAGCTAGTCTGTACGGAGACCTATAGATGTGGGGAAGGAATCCCTACAAGTACTAAGGACTGGGAGGAAAATGGGACACCTCCTAACAGAAATAGTAGCAGACAGACGAACAAACAAAATATAAAGAACACAGAGGTCCGTAGACCAAGCAAACTAACAGAGCAGCTACAGAGCACAGGCTAGCTAGAAAGTAGTTATACAATGAAGTCCAGCAAAGCCAGAAGGGCGGAGCAGGATTAAATAGGCCAACAAGGTCATGTGACCAGCAAAGGAAAAAACCTAAGAGCAAGGTTCTAACAGTTTTCCCACGAACAAAAGTTCATTTTAATCAATGGCTGCATCTGACTGTGATCCCCTGCTGTAATGTCTGTATACTCTTTTCCTTCCTCTCCTGCCCAGGAGCTGTGGTATGATCAGACCATGTTCCTGTACGGTCAGACACAGCCATTACACAGGGGCACATTTATAAGATTATCTCAGCACACAAACATTTTATTTAAACACGTCCAATTGTGGAACTTATTATTATTCCAAGATCTATTGATTAAAATCAACTTTCGTTCATGGGAACACCCCTTTAAGGAAAAGTGTGAGGAAAAGCACATCTTCTGCTGGGTGAGTGATGCCTGGTTGTGCAGATCGCATTGGTCTATTGCTGTTGCAGTGAGCTCAGAACCTAGGAAGAACATTCGGCCAGGAGTAGTCACTCTTAGAGACTATGGGAAGAAAGTTACGCTACCTTACCTCACACAATATGAAGGTTAGTGGGACAGGGGCATGGAGGCCATCGATGGATTGTGGCCCTGAACTGGTGGAAGAGAACTTCCATAGCGTCAGTACTGGACACCAGCTTTAGACACTGGAGGGACTTACTGATATGTTTTTAGCCCTCTGTCTCTGCCACCAAATGTTGTCTGTGATATTGGAACCTGTTACCATCTACACGCGTTTTCCACTGTACCATCTATGGCTGTCACCATCAGGCTATGTGAAGTAAAAATTAACCTGCTCATCATTAATATGGCTCTGTGTAACATACCTGGCGGCGTCCTTGCATGGTGGTCCATCTCCCACTGTGCAAGAGCGCGCACTTGATCTCCAGTCCAGAATGTCTCTCTGGCTTCCCTCCATGCTGTCTGTTTGTGTCTGTTTCTGCTGCTTAAGGGCGGCGCCCGATCACTTCCTGCTTTTTGTACCTGCTGTGGGTCACACCCCTTGTGCGTCCTCAGCCTATTGCTGTCTGTCACCTGGTATATAGCTCAGCTGCTCCCATCTATCCCTGCCTGAGCATAGTGTTTCATTCAGTGTGTGCTTGCACTCTGAAGGTGCCAGGTCCCGTTCTTTGTCTCCTGTCTTGCGGTATCAGTTCCCGTGTCTGAACTGAGTCCTGTCTATGTCTCCTGCCTTGCGGTATCAGTTCCCGTGTCTGAACTGTGTCCTGTCTATGTCTCCTGCCTTGCGGTATCAGTTCCCATGTCTGAGCTGAGTCCTGTCTTTGTCTCCTGCCTTGCGGTATCAGTTCCCGTGTCTGAACTGAGTCCTGTCTGTGTACTCTTGCCTGCTGCCTTTCCTGGAGGCTGTATTTCCAGGCCTGTCTGAACACGCTCCTAGCCTGTTCCTCCCGCCTTCTAGGGGCCGATTACCTAGATCCGTTCCTGTATCTTGTCTGTCCTGTCTGAACACGCTCCTTGCCTGTTCGTCCCGCCTCTCTGGGGGCCGATTACCCAGACCTGCTCCTGTATCTTGTCTGAACACGCTCCTTGCCTGTTCGTCCCGCCTCTCTGGGGGCTGTATTCCCAGACCCGCTCCTGTGTCCCGCTGCAGTGTCGGTCTCGTCCGTACACTCAGTTCCAGTCTGTACTCTCTCCTATCTTTCATCTGTCTTTTCTCTATGTCCGTTCCTTTCCTTTTTCTGCAGAGTCTGAACTCGTACCTAACTCCTGCCTGTTGTCTCTGTACTCCCGTTTGTGAGTTTGTGGTCCACTCGCTACTTCACTGCAAGTACCCTGTGGGTGTCTGGCTCTGCCTTTCCCTTCCTGTCTGTTCCGTGTGAACAGAGCCCTGTCCCCCCTACTCAGCCTTGCCTGCTCTGACTCCTTTGCTCACTGCTCCGGCGGTTCTAGCCTGCTCTGACTCCTTTGCTCACTGCTCCGGCGGTTCTAGCCTGCTCTGACTCCTTTGCTTACCGCTCTGGCGGTTCTAGTCTGCTCTGACTCCTTTGCTTACCGCTCCGGCGGTTCTAGTCTGCTGACTCCTTTGCTTACCGCTCCGGCGGTTCTAGCCTGCTCTGACTCCTTTGCTTACCGCTCCGGCGGTTCTAGTCTGCTCTGACTTCTTTGCTTACCGCTCCGGCGGTTCTAGCCTGCTCTGACTCCTTTGCTTACCGCTCCGGCGGTTCTAGTCTGCTCTGACTTCTTTGCTTACCGCTCCGGCGGTTCTAGCCTGCTCTGACTCCTTTGCTCGCTGCTCTGGCAGCCTTGCTCCGCTCTGACCCTTTTGCTCGCTGCTCCGGCAGTCTTGCTCCACTCTTGCTCACCGCTCCAGGCGGCCTCGTCCTGCTTTACTCTTGCTCACTGCTGCGGCAGTCTCGCTCAGCTCTGATACTTTGTTCACCGCTCCTGGCGGCCTTGTCCTGCTCTACTCATGCTCACCGCTCCAGGCGGCCTTGTCCTGCCCTGTTCTCGCTCACCTCTCTGGGCGGCCTCACTCTGCTGTGTTTGTCCGCCACATCTGTGGTTCTGTTCCTGAGTCCCAGTGTGTACTGGGTCCTATCCCGCCAGTGTCCCTACCTGCTAGTGCCTCCCTGTCTGCACTCTAGCTGTGCTTGCCTGTACCCCTCTGCCTGTATTGTTCCTGAGTCCCAGTGTGTACTGGGTCCTATCCCGCCTGTGTTCCTACCTGCTAGTGCCTCCCTGTCTGCACTCTAGCTGTGCTTGCCTGTACCCCCCTGCCTGCATACCCGCCTGCCTGCATACCAGTCGTGCCTGCCTATACCCACCAGTCTGTGTGCCAGCCTACCAGTCTGTTCCTGTATTCCCCTGTGTGGGTCAACCCCCGTGTCCGGAGTTTGACCTGGAGTAGCACCTGGTCCCTCTGCCCGGTTTCTCCCTGGTGCACTGGCGTCGTATGCCGTCGTGCCACCTTGGTCGGATCGGCCAGATACTTAGTCACGCCCCTCCAGGCACTCTTCGGTCCATGGTCCAGTGGAACCACAACACCCGCACACGCCAGTCAGTCCGGGCGTGTGCATTACACTCTGTGACTCTCTCTATCATCTCATCTCCTGTTTTCCCTCTGCAACAACATCATGGGGAATGCCAGGAAAATCGCATAACTCAGAGGGAACAGTAAAAGCAGAGTTTAACCCCCGCACACCCGCAGCCATTTGTCTTTATCACTGTGACCTCCGAAGCGCCAGGCGTTGGGCACGGACACCACCGACCGTGTTACCAGGGACCCAGAGGATCTGACCCATGCCCGTTGTACTGGAGGGCTCCCATCGCCCTGCGCTCAGTGTATCAAAATTACAGCAGAGGATTACAGCTGATTCTTTCTTTGAAATAAAACATTGCTTAAAAACAGGCAATTAAATGTTTTTCCTCACAAACAAAATTATCTGTGATCCCCTGCTATAAAGTCTGCATACTCTTTTGCAACCTCACCTGCTCAGGAGATGTGGTATGATCAGACCATGTTCCTGCACGGTAAGACACAGCCATCACACAGTAGTAATAATAATAATAATCTTTATTTTTACATAGCGCTAACATGTTCCGCATCGCTTTACATACATAATACACAGCAGGGGCACACTTATAAGATTATCTCAGCACAGGAACATTTTTGTTTAACACATCCAATTGTGGAACTTATTTTTATTCCAAGATCTATTGATTAAAATGTACTTTGTTTGTGGGAAAACCACTTTAAGTAGAATGGTGATTTCCTCATCTCAAACAATTTATTGAAACAAAAGCCAACAACATTGCTGGGTAAACCCCCAAAAATGTCACTGTCTCAATAACTAGTCATGTGGCCTTGAGCATCAGTTACAGCTTGACAACGATGTCTCATGCTGTTCACAAGTTGAGTGAGTGATTGTCTGCTGTGGCATGACATCCTACTCTTCTTGAGGGACGGCTCTCAGGTCATTGATATTCTGGAGTAGAGTTACGAGCCTCTATACTGTGACACATCTGATCCCATACGTTTTCTATGGGATTCAGGTCTGGAGAAAGTGAAGACCACTCAATTTGAGGTTCCCTAGTCTCCAGCAGCTGTTCCCTAATGATGCGACCTCGATAAGCTGGAGCATTGTCGTCCATGAAGATGAAATTAGGCCTGTGTCATTCATGCAGAGGAACAATGACTAGATTAATCATGTTATTCAAGTAAAAGGGGCTTGTCACTGTACCATTCACAAAATGTAGGGCAGTTCTGTATTGATTAGACACACTTGCACTGCCCACACTGTAACACCACCACCTCCACCAAAGACTCACTGGTGACAACAGTGGCTGATGCATAGCGCTCTCCTTGACATCTCCAACATTGTTGGTGGCCATCATTTCTGCTTAGCATGTGACGCGCCCCCTGGGCCGTGGGGTACTCGGTGCCGGGCCGGTCATTGCTAGGGGAGATGTCACAGTGGCAGTGACCCGGTCCGTGACCCAGGGCGGTCAATCAAAAATGGGAATATTATTTACAGGGGATTTATAGTTCTTGTATAGAGTTCGTGACGCAAACTGTGGTATGCGGCTAAATGGAGCTGCTCCTGCGAGCAGGTTCTCTGGAGCTGTTGTTAATGCAGCAGAGTTGATTTACCTCTCCACAGGCAGAGCTTAGCTCCAGGGCTGTGCTGAGATGTTATGGATGTAACTGAAGCGGTTGTAGTGCAGGGGGTAATGGTGCGGCCAGAATAATTCACAGAGACAGTGGGGTGCAGTCTTCAGGGTTTACTCACAGTTGTTAAGTTCCTCAGGTTACACTTTCCGGACTACGACCTCCCACGTCGTGCTGCGTTCACCAGGCAGGGGTTCAGCAAACTCCCAGGTGTTTCAAGAGTACCTGACAGGACCCTGTTCTATATGACCTTCTCAGCCATCTTTCTGCGCTGGCCCTCACCCTTCTTGCCCTGCGCCTCACCAAACAATGTCCCAAGCCGGTATCCTCGGATCTTTCTGGGCAACCTGGAGTTCCCTGGATCCTATGTGGTTACCTTTTTGGCGACTTGAGTGCGAATGTGGCAACTGCACCCTGAAAGTACAGAAGCCTCCGGTTTCTAGTTGAATTTTGTAATTCTCACTAGTTAGGGGCAGGTCCCCTCTGCGACTCAATCCCTCCACCGCCTGGCAGATTCAGGTGTACGGGTGGCCTCCAGCACTGCCCGTACCCCTGGGATCCCTTCTTCATTCCTGGAGCTTTCTCTCTGCTCCCATTCCTTCCTCCTCTCCTTCTCAGTTTGTCCTGGGCCTCTCTCTAGTCCCTCCTCCTGAGCAGAGCTCCTACAGAGCTCCTGCTCCTCTCACTTTCCTCCTCTGACTGAACTCACTGAACTGACTGGAACTCCCAAGATGGCTTCCTTCTTTATACTACACTGTGTTCCAAATTATTATGCAAAAAGTGTTTAGGAGCGATAAGGTAATAATTTTTTTGTTTGTCAGTTACACTCATTGATGGTGATGTGTGTCAGGGCTCTTTATATCACTGTAAGCAATTGCAGACACCTGTGCTAATTAGTTTGGAAGGGGTGTCCAATGAAAGGCAAGACTACTTAAGAAGGCTGTCCCACATTATTAAGCAGCCTACATTTTCTGCCAAAATGGGAAAGAAAAAGGATGTGTCGGCTGCTGAGAAGAAACAAATTGTGGAGTGTTTAGGTCAAGGCATGACTACAATCAACATTGCCAAGACACTTCATCGTAATCATCGCACAATCAAGAAGTATGTAGCTGATTCACAGTACACACGTGTGCATGCTGATAAGGGAAAATTGAGGACTCTTTCCTACAGGCAATTACGTCAGGTTAAAAGAGCAGCGGCAAAAAAGCCTTGTCATAGCAGCAGACAAGTTTTTGAAGCTGCTGGTGCCTCCAACGTCCCCCGAAAAACAAGATGCAGGGTCCTTCAGAGGTTTGCAGCTGTGCAAAAGCCATCCTGTCGCCATCCTCCATCCACTGCACACAAGCAGAAACGGCTCCAGTGGGCCAAACAATACGTGAAGACTGACTTCAAAACTGTTTTGTTCACCGATGAGTGCCGTGCAACGCTAGATGGTCCAGATGGATGGAGTGGAGGATGGCTGGTTGATGGACACCCCATGTAAACACGGCTACGGCGCCAACAAGGAGGAGGTGGAGTAATGCTTTGGGCTGGAATCATGGGGAGAGAGATTGTCGGCCCCTTTAGGATCCCTGAAGGGGTAAAGATGAACTCCATAATGTATGTTGAGTTTCTCAAACAGCACTTCCTGCCATGGTTCAAGAAGAAGAACCGTGCATTCCGCAGCAAGATCATTTTCATGCATGATAATGCCCCGTCTCATGCTGCACATAACACATCTGCATCTCTGGCTGCTATGGGCATAAAATGGGACAAACTTATGGTGTGGCCCCCATGCTCCCCTGACCTCAACCCCATTGAGAACCTCTGGAGCATCATCAAAAGGAGTGTCTATGATGGCGGGAGGCAGTTCACATCTAAGCAACAGCTCTGGGAGGGTATTCTGTCCTCATGCAAAACAACTGAAGCAGAAACCATCCAAAACCTGACAAATTCAATGGACGAGAGAGTTCAGAAGCTCCTTTCGAACAAGGGGTCCTATGAGCAAATGTAACATCACCTAGAATACAATTTTGAGTTGAAAACTGTTTGATTTCAGTTTGTAATAACCTGCTAATGCTTATAATTTCAAAAATGACCATTTTTTTTGTTCTTTATTAAAATGAAAAGGTTGAAAACTCTGCTGTGCATAATAATTTGGAACATGCATTTTGAGTGCAGTTTGAGGGTTTTATCTTTATAAAAATATACTGTTATCATAGGCAGTTTGTACAAAAACCTTTCAATTGTACTCTAATAGTTATTTGACTGGAAAATTACAATGACTGCAATTCATATAGGTAATTTGAGAAAATCTGAGAAAATATTATTTGCATAATAATTTGGAACACAGTGTATTCCTAACAAGTGCTCCCCTGATTTACTTCCTCTATCCACACCCACTACATGGTTCCCCCTACTTTGGTTCCCCCCACTCCAGCCAGGGACAGGGCTCAGCAGGAAAGTGACGCATCTTGCCCCTCCTGCTGGTCTGGAGTAGTGTAGTGTTGGAAGCAGGTGTTAGGGTCCCGGGCAGTACTCCTTCCTTACCTGAGAGTGAGTTACCACACCTCTGGGTGAGATGCAGTACTTCTGTGGCGACTGAACCCTCAGGGGCGCCACACATGAATCGACTTTCATGAGTGAACAGCACTGAGGCTCACTGGTCCCTCATCCAGCGTGCATGTTCACTGGTTTATGCATGACGATGGCGCCTGTGTATGGTGGTGAAGTCAGGTACCCTTGCAGGCCATCTAGCATGCAGATCATGCTGATGTAAACGGCTTTGAATGGTCTGACATGACACTTGGGTCCCTCTCACCTCCCTTAAATGTGCCTGGAGTTGTGTGGCATTCATCATTCGGTTCCGAAAGGCATTGTTCACAATGAAGCCACCATCAGTGTGGGATATGGCCACAGGACATCCGGTTTTACGTATGTCTTTTATGCCTTTCTGTGACTCTTCCAGTTTCTCTGTATCTCTTTTGCAACCTGCTGATGACACTCTGTGACACTCTAAGCTTAGTGGCCACTTTTGTCCGAGAACATCCTTCTTGAAGCCTCGCAATGGCGAGGTATTGTTGATCAATTGTTAGGTGTCAGCTTGGTCTGATGATGTCAAAATGTGAGCAGCATGATGAGGAGGTCTGTTTAAATACTAATTCTAACTGAACCCTGAAATTTAATGGGCGATTCATGGATCAAACACCTGTTGCAAATTTTGCCCTTAAACTCCTTGTTAGAGAACAGCAAGTTGTGCAAAAAGTACTGGGACATTGAACAGTTGGATATATGGTGCATTCAAAAGTTTAGAGACAGTCACATTAAGTTCACCTGAAAAAGTTAGAGTGCATTTTAGGATCATCCTAAAATTTCACCTTAAAGCCAAATATTCCAAAATTTTTGGGAGTAGTATATAATAAATCTGTAGAAGAGCACAATCGGTATTATCTGGACCCCATAGGGCGAAGCGGTCAGTTTCCCTAAGCTCCCTATTATGTTCATCTTGTTCCACTGTATTTGGTGAATGTCTGAGAAGGACGGTTCTACTCTAGTACAGTAAACCTTTGCATTTTAGAGAGGGGAAACAGAATACTAATTGGATATTCTCCATGAATTGCAAGGAACCATTTAAGGAATAAAGTTTGTACATCATCATCTATTATACAGGGCACTTTTATTTTTATAAATGAAGCAACTGGAGGGTAGTGGGTGAGAACCAAGAGATGTGATTTATTTTTATAAATTAAGCAACTGGAGGGTAGTGGGTGAGAACCAAGAGATGTGCTTGGGTCCATTTGTCTAAGCTCATCATTGCACTATCATTAGTTCTAAAGGTGATCATGAAACTATTCTTCTGAGAATTCACTAAAAAGGTTAGATATAAAATGTGAAGGCTTTCTTACCAACACTTTGGGTGTACCGACGAGTTTGGCATTTTCATCCAACATCTTAATTAGCTTTGCAAACGTTGGGTCATCATATTCAAATCTTTTCCCAAAGATAATAGAGCAGATTACATTGGAAACTGCACTGTTTATCAGTAAGTGAGTATTGAATGGTTTGCCTAAAATAATAAAGAAAAGATATATAATAAAATAAAATATGACTAAAAAACTAAACAATATAAAAAATTACTAGTGATGAGCGAGCATTAAAATGCTCGGGTGCTCGTTGCTCGGGTCGAGCAAATTGGAATGCTCGGGTGCTCAACCCGAGCAACGAGCCGAATGTAAGTGTCACACAAGGTGCAGGAAAGACTAAGTGCTACACGAAAGGATGAGGGGAAGGGAGCCCAGACACTAGGGAAAGGGGAACTGGAGACATCCTAGGCTGATCTGATATTAGCCTGACTCCCCTATCGTTCCTACATTGGCTCCTCACCAATCGCTACACAGGAACCTATAACCCTGTATTTCCCTAGAGCTAGACCCTGGCTAGGGAAGGGAGGGATGAGCACAAGTTAGTCCCCTCTAACAACTAAAGACAACAAGGTAGACAGACACGGGGGAAAGTAACTTAGCTTGAGCCGACTTCAGAGATAGCACACACATCCTCTTAGCACCAGAGAGGAAGTAAGAACTGCACGTGCTCCAATCCTTCACAAGGAAACATGTAAATATCTCCGGTGCTGCCCTAAATCAGACTGAAAGTATTTAAAAATCCAGGCCAGCGTGTTAATTAGAGCAGGAGGGAGGTGGCCGCTAGGCCCTAGAGTGAGACAGCTTCTAAGAAGGTGTATGTAATGCCAAATGAAGAGATCTCCTGCAATCAACTGCAGGGCGACTAGCTGTTACATCTGAGACACCTATAACAGTACCCCCTCCTCTACGAGTGGCCTCCGGATATTCAGGACTGGGTTTCTCAGAATAAGAGGTGTGAAATGAATGAACCAACCTGAGTGCGGTCACCTCTGATGCTGAAACCCACATCCTCTCTTCTGGACCATAACCCTTCCAGTGCAAAAAGTATTGTAGGGAACGACGTTGGAGACAAGAATCTATAAACCTTGAAATCTGAAACTCCAGATTACCATTAACCATTACTGGGGGCAGTGGTAGGGGTGAGGACTCAAGAGGTTCCACATATTTCTTGAGTAACCTGTGGAAAACATTGCCGACTTTAAGGGACTGAGGAAGCTCAAGACGAAACACTGCTGGGTTAATGATGGCAATTGTTTTATTTGGACCAATAAACCTTGGTCCCAGCTTCCAAAAAGGGACCTTAAACTTGATATTCCTTGTATACAACCACACAAAGTCATTCACATTCAGGTCTGGACATGGCAAGCGTTTTCTGCCAGCCATAAATTTCTCCCATGATCTTTAAATTATTTAAGACCCCACGCCACACCGAGGAGAGTGACAAAGCAAAACGTTCCTCCTCAGGAACTCTCGAACCTCCCCCACTAAAGGTACCTATCTTTGGATGGTAACAGTATGCACCAAAGAACGGTGAGCTGCCAGTGGACTCTTGACGATGATTATTAATGGCAAATTCTGCCAGCAGTAAGTAGGATGCCCAATCCTCCTGATTTTCGGAGACAAAACACCTGAGGTAGGTTTCCAAATTCTGGTTGATGCGCTCGGTCTGTCCATTCAACTGAGGGTGGAAGGCAGAGGAAAAGGACAGCTGCACCCCCAGTCAAGAACAGAACGCCTTCCAGAACTTGGAAACAAACTGGGTCCCCCGATCTGACACCACATCAGAGGAAAACCCGTGAAGCTTCACAATCTCATTTATGAACACCTGAGCAATTGTCTTGGTATTTGGAAGTGCAAGTAATGCGACGAAGTGAACCATTTTACTGACCCTATCTACAACCACCAAAACCACCGTTTTGCCTGCAGAAACCGGTAGGTCAGTAATAAAATTCATGAACAAATGCCTACTAGGTATAGGTAGCGTAAGAAGAGTACCAGACGGACGGATGTGCGAAATCTTAGAACGCGCTCAAATACACTGCTCAAAAAATTAAAGGGAACACTCAAATAACACATCCTAGATCTGAATGAATAAAATATTCTCATTGAATACTTTGTTCTGTACAAAGTTAAATGTGCTGACAACAAAAAATCACACAAAAATCATCAATGGAAATCAAATTTATTAACCAATGGAGGCCTGCTCAGTATTGTGTGTGGCCTCCAGGTGCCTATATGACCTCCCTACAACGCCTGGGCATGCTCCTGATGAGGTTGCAGATGGTCTCCTGTGGGATCTCCTCCCAGACCTGGGCTAAAGTAGCCGTCAACTCCTGGACAGATTGTGGTGCAACATGACGTTGGTGGATGGAGCGAGACATGATGTCTCAGATGTGCTCAATCGGATTCAGGTCTGGGGAACGGGCGGGCCAGTCCATAGCTTCAATGCCTTCACCTTAAAGGAACTGCTGACACACTCCAGCCACATGAGGCCTGGCATTGTCCTGCATTAGGAGGAACACACGGCCAACTACACCAGCGTATGGTCTCACAGGGGGTCTGAGGATCTCATCTCGGTACCTAATGGCAGTCAGGCTACCTCTGTGGGCTGTGCGGCCCTCCAAAGAAATGCCACCCCAGATCATTACTGACCCACTGCCAAACCGGTCATGCTGAAGGATGTTGCAGGCAGCAGATCGCTCTCCACAGCATCTCCAGACTCAGTCACATCTGTCACATGTCCTCAGTGTGAACCTGCTTTCATCTGTAAAGAGCACAGGGTGCCAGTGGCGACTTTTCCAATTCTGGTGTTATGTGGCAAATGCCAAGCGTCCTGCACAGTGTTGGGCTGTGAGCACAACCCCCATCTGTGGACATCGGACCCTCATACCACCCTCATGGAGTCTGTTTCTAACCGTTTGTGCAGACACATACACATTTGTGGCCTGCTGGAGGTCATTTTGCAGGGCTCTGGCAGTGCTCCTCCTGTTCCTCCTTGCACAAAGGCGGAGGTAGCGGTACTGCTGCTGGGTTGTTGCCCTCCTACGGCCCCCTCCACGTCTCCTGGTGTACTGGCTGTCTCTTGGTAGCGCCTCCAGCCTCTGGACACTACGCTGACTGACACAGCAAGCCTTCTTGCCACAGCTCGCATTGATGTGCCATCCTGGATGAGCTGCACTACCTGAGCAACTTCTGTGGGTTGTAGAGTCCGTCTCATGCTACCTCGAGTGTGAAAGCACAACCAACATTCAAAAGTGACCAAAACATCAGCCAGAAAGCATTGGTACTGAGATGTGGTTTGTGGTCCCCACCTGCTGAACCACTCCTTTATTGAGTGTGTCTTGATAATTGCCAATAATTTCCATCTATTGTCTATTCCATTTGCACAACAGCATGTGAAATTGATTGTCAATCAGTGTTGCTTCCTAAGTGGGCAGTTTGATTTCACAGAAGTTTGATTCACTTGGAGTTATATTCTGTTGTTTAAGTGTTCCCTTTATTTTTTTGAGCAATGTACTACAAGTAGATACGTGGTCAATCACATCCTGATGCAACCCTGGCTCTAAAAAACGATGAGAGAGGAGGTCCGCAGTTGCCTTACCACCTGGATTACCAGCAAGCACAGAGTTATGATGTTCCTTAATTACTTTGCGGCACAGATTAGATGGTACAAATAACCTTCCCGAAAGACAGGAGGCAGACATCGGGTTGAGTGAGTATAGGTGCAGTGGCAAAATAATTCTTTAAGGAAGAAAAAGCCTGCATAGCAGCATCTGACCATTTAGAAATATCAGACCCCTTTTTAGTCATGTTAGTAAGGGGTTTCACAATTACTGAGTAATTTTGGATGAATTTCCGGTAAAAATTAGTAAAGCCCAGAAAACGTTATAGAGCCTTCAGGTTCTCGGGTCGGTCCCAATCAAGGACTGCACACATCTTCTCCGGATCCATCTGAAAACCTGAAGATGACAACAAGTACCCCAAAAACTGCATCTCCTCAACAGCGAAAACACATTTTTCCAGTTTGGCAATTAGTTGGTTATCCCTTAGTATCTGGAGTACCTGTTTAACATCCCCCGATGTGTCTCAAAATCATGTGAGAAATCCAAAATATCATCCAGATAGATCACCACAAACCTCCCCACCAAATGATGGAAAATATCATTTATGAAATCCTGGAATACCACAGGTGCATAGGTCAAACCAAAAGGCATAACCAAACTCTCGAAATGCCCTTCAGGGGTATTGAATGCTGTTTTCCATTCGCCCCCTTCTCTGATTCTAACCAGATTGTAGGCTCCCCTTAAATCAAACTTGGAGAATACCTTAGCTCCCACAACCTGGCTGAACAAATCTGGAATCAGAGGAAGAGGGTATGGATCTCGGATAGTAATTTGATTTAATTCGCGGAAATCTAAACATGGACGTAGACAGCCATCCTTTCTCTTCACGAAGAAGATCCCTGCCACCACAGGTGAAGATGAGGGCCTAATGTGTCCCTTCTCCAGACTTTCCGCAATGAAATCCTTCATGGCTTGTCTCTCAGGGCCAGAAAGGTTATACAGTCTGGACTTTGGTAGCTTAGCTCCAGGTGTCAAGTAAATAGGACAGTCATATGCACGATGAGGAGACAAATCCTGACACCCCCTCTTAGAAAAAACGTCCTCAAAACCGGACAGAAAGGCAGGTAATATTTCTGTAGAGACTGTAGCAAGCAAAATATCTAAACAGTTCTCATGGTAGTAATCTCCCCATTCAATAATCTCCCTGGTTTGCCAATCCACCAAAGGAATATATTTCACCAGCCAGGGAAGACTGTCCAGGACATAGCAAGGGATTATTTCACAATGAACTGACCCCACCCTCAGTTTTACATTATGTACAATCTGAGTAAATGATTTCTGTTCAATTGGCGCCGAATCGATGATGAAGATGGGAATAGGCTTAGCTATAGTACAGCAAGCAAGAACATGAGTTTTCACAAACTCAGCATCAACCTTGCTGACTCCGGCTCCACTGTCAACAAACACAGAAATTCTCTTGGTTTTGCTCTCTAGCACCATCTCTGCTGTCAGGACAAACCAGGAAATGCAGGTTGACAACAAATGCACTCTTATCCAACTCCAGACTACCAAGAGTTAATCGAGTCTCCTTTTGTTTAAGAATTTAAGGACAGGTCCCAATAAAATATCCCTTTTTCCCACAAAAAAACATACGCATTTTTTCTTGCGAATCTCTGGGAAAATGTATGCTTTAAAGGCAACCCGTAACTGCATGGGTTTCTCCATCTCCCCCAGTACTGGTTCACCACCAGGCCGTTCCCCCGACTGACATACATAACCCAGACAAGAAGACTCCGGAAAAGGTGGTCTCACCCGTCTATCCCAAAGGCGTCTATCAAGATGTATGGCCATCTACATGGCAGCTTCCAAGGACTGAGTGGTTTCAAATACTGTCAAAGCATCTTTCAACCTTTCAGTAAGGCCCTTACAAAATTGGCTTCTAAGAGCTGAGTCATTCCATTCAGAATCCATTGCCAATCTACGGAATTCAAAACTGTACGTTTTCACTGACCGATTCCTCTGCTGAAGGTGACATAGCCTAGACTCAGCCAAGGCGACTCAGTCAGAGTCATCATAGATAAGGGCCAGAGACCCGATGAAACCCTTCTCCAGACTAAAGACAAACTGAATCCTGCGGTAAAGAAAATGCCCAGGATTGAGGATCTCTATGCAAAAGTGAGATCACAATTCCGACTCGTTGCTCCTCACTTCCAGAGGAGTAAAGACAAAGTTTAAAATACAGTTTGTAGACTTCCTTGAATACAAAAAAAATGTCCCTACCTCCTGAAAACCCATCCAGGAGGGCAACCTTGGGTTCATACTGGACAGGTCTACCTGCAGAGACCCCCACATTAGCGACCCATAGCCACTGATGCTGTTGCTAAACCTCACAGCAGAGGTCATTCACCTCCAGAGACAGACCGCACAGCTGCTCTGGGAGCTCTGCAACTGAACCCATACCAAGAAGAAGGGAAAAAAAACACACACAAAAAAAACCCCACACAATTAAAGCAAAGTGTCGTTTTTTTTTGTTTTTTTTATATGTGCACGGTCAGTGATAATGTCTTAAGGTGTGGGAAAGACTAAGTTCAACACGAAGGGATGAGGGGAAGGGAGACCATACACTAGGGAAAGGGGAAGTGGAAACTTCCTAGGCTGATCTGAGATCATCCTGTCTCCCCTATCGTCCCGATATTGGTTCCTCACTAGTGTTGAGCGAGCATTCTCGACACTGCTCGGTACTCGCCCGAGCATCACGCTACTCGGGATGTTCGGCGAGCACCGAGCATTTCCGGGTTACTCGGGCGGTAGCTCGGGTCTCCGCTCTGCATGTTTGGCGCTCTTTGCAGAGCCAATGAACATGCAGGGATTGCCAGCCAGTCACTCTAATGCTGCAGCCATGTTGGTTGTGGGCATTACATTGATTGGCTGGCTGCACAGCGTCACCTCGAGTATTTAAAACTGGGCGCCGCCATCTTGGACACAGACGGCCGGGATCAGACAGTGTAGGGACAGCGCTGCTGATTTAGGGAGAGATATATACTGCGAAATAGTTAGTGTAGGATCTGTAAAGGCTGCAAATCAAACAAACAGTCCTTCTCAGGACTAATATCCATCCCAGATATCAGGCAGGCAGGCAGGCTGTATAGGAGATGCAGTGGTTATACCAGCAAACGCTACATTACAGTCCTGTGTGCTCCTGTTGCTGAAATTTCTGGACATAGCTCCAGGTCCTGGGGGGCCAGGAAAAATCCTTTTTTTTGCATCTAAATCCTCTTTTTTTTTTTCCTCCTTCACAATATACAAATACCCATCTTATTAACCTTTTGGTGTCCCCCCCCCAAAAAAAAGTGTGTCTGTGACAGTTCAGACACAAATATATCTGTTTAAAAGAGTCTGGTGTAGGCCCGAGAAATAGAAGTGTCGTTTTGCAGTTCCACGGGTCAAATCTCTGTAATATCCACTTTTGGGCCATTTTTACCTAAAAAAAAACAGTTTGTGTGTGTCGCTCACTGTTCAACCGCAAATATATCGTTTTAAAAAAGTCTGGTATACCCCAGTATATTATAACTGTGATTTTGCCGTTCCACGGTAAAAAATCTCTATTATCCTGCTTTTGGCATTTTTTGCCGTAAAAAAAAAATGTATTAGTGTCTCCCTGATTGTTCAGACACAAATATATCTGTTTAAAATAGTCTGCTGTAGGCCAGAGAAATAGAAGTGTGGTTTTGCAGTTCCACGGTTCAAACCTCTGTATTATCCACTTTTGGGCCATTTTTACCTAAAAAAAAAACAGTTTGAGTGTGTTGCTCACTGTTCAGCCGCAAATATATCTATTTAAAAAAGTCTGGTATACACCAATAAATTATAACTGTGGTTTTGCCATTCCACGGTAAAAAATCTCTATTATCCTGCTTTTGGCATTTTTTGCGGTAAAAAAAAACCTGTAATAGTGTCTCCCTGATTGTTCAGACACAAATACATCTGTTTAAAATAGTCTGGTGTAGGCCAGAGAAATAGAAGTGTGGTTTTGCAGTTCCATGGTTCAAACCTCTGTATTATCCACTTTTGGGCCATTTTTACCTAAAAAAAAAACAGTTTGAGTGTGTCGCTCACTGGTCAGCCGCAAATATATCTATTTTAAAAAGTCTGGTGTACACCAGTAAATTATAACTGTTGTAAGGCAGCGCTTGTCATCATCCTGGGGGATACTCGCTTTGCTGCGTCAATCAATGCACATGTGCAATGTCTTTCTGTTTTTTCCACAATACTGCAGTTTATTACTTCATAAACCGCATATGACCGGGTCCAACTCAGTGGCACGCCGACACACATATATACAATATTCATGAGCCAAGTGGCACACAGGCTCACTTGCTCCAGGTACAGCCATCAGCAAGGTAATTGACTCGCCCCCTGGGCCGTGGGGCACGCGGAACCGGGCAGTAGGGAGACGCTGGGAGTAGTAGTGGCGGCCCGGTCCCGCGGCTCAGGGGGGTCAGACCAATGGTAGTCTGCTACGTGCTTTAGATAATGTCCGACTACGCCACCCATGGATTTGCGGTCATTAGGAACCGCCGCTGCAGGGCAGACCGCTGGGGCTGATGGTGGGTGCAGCTGAGGTGGTGTGACTCCCCACGGGAAGAGTGCGGCCCCAGGGCAGTGTAGTGGATGGTGGGAGTGATGGTGGTGAGAGTCCCAGTACCGGTAGTGCTGGAGGCGCAAAGGAGCACACAGACAACAAGTTACAGTCCAGGGGCTTTACTCACAGTTCATGTGCTCCGGGTCACTTCGGCACCAGTAGTGACCGCCCGAGCCGTGCTGCGTCCACCAGGTGTGGGGCTCGGTCAACTCCCAGGCAGTTCAGAAGTATGGCTCAGGACCCCCTTTTATCCTTCCTCTGGCCTGCCTCACCAGTGACCCATTTTGTCCAGCTGCCGCGGACTTGTGCGGTTAAACGTGGGCCCCGTCCTCCGCTGTCCTATATGGTGCCTTCCTAGCAGGTTTGATGAGGTGTCGCACCAATAAATGATCACGACGACCGGTCTTTGGCTGAGGGTAGTTTCTCCTCCACCAACTTGGGATCCGGTACCCTTAATCTGCCTGTCCCTTCACCCTAGATTCTCGTGGGTTCTTAGGGTCCCTTCCACCTTCTTGTTCCTGAGCCCTTCTGTTTCTCTCTCTCTCTTCTCCTTCTTTCCTGTTCTGTCTTCTCCTCCTTCCCTTGGCCTCTTCTCCAGGCCCACTTCTCCTTCTCCTCTCAGGCTCTGGCCTCTTCTCTAGGCCTGCCTCTGGAGCAGCACTCAGCCTGAGCAGCTGCCCCCTGTCAGCTCTCCTCACAGACTGAACTTCTTCTCCCAGAACTAAGATGGTGCCAACCTTTTATACCTCCCTCTGACCATGAGCCCAGGTGACCAGCAACCAATGAGCTCCTTCCTACGCTCAGGAACCAACCCCTATCTGCCCCTACAGCACTGGGTGTTCCAACCCCCTCCCCATTCCAGACAGGGACATAGTCGGTCGTGCCTGCACTTCTGTCTAGTGGGAGCACCGTTGAGCTGTCCCTCGGAAATGGGGTGTGTGTGTGCTGTATGCAGCTAACTGAGCCCTGGTCCATACTCCATCCTTACCTGGGAGTGGAATATCACACCTCTGGTCTGAGGTGCAATACCCCTGTAGCGGCCGAACCCTCGGGGCGCTACATAATTATATAGCAATGTCCATAGCAATGTCCATATAACGTAGTGTATTACTTTTGCCGGGTTTAGCTGTCTCAGTCCATTAGGTTTTCCACCACTGTGGCTTTAATGCTTACCACACGTGGTCTCCAGACCTTATCCCGTCCAAGACCACTGGCATCTCTCACACACAGATCCAGGCTCTGTCCTCCAGGACGTTTACATTCCAGCCTCTGGCACTCCAAGGCTTACTGGCATCACGTTAACACTCTCAGCGATCCAGGCTTCACCCTCCAGGAGTCCACCAGGCTTTCCCAGGCCTCACCAGGCCTCACACGAGCGGTGTTCCCCCCTCACACAGGGAACAGCCTCATGCCTCTCACACAGTGTCCACACGGGAACACCTAACACAGGAACTCCCAACACCCAGGAACTCCCAACACAGGAACACACCTGTCTCAAATCACCCAGGGTTTATATATCCTGTAGCACACACACACACACACACACAGACAGGACCTTGCTGATGTCACAGTCATGTGGCCAAACAGACATTCTGTGTGCAGAGGACCTGAGCTACGTCAGAGTCATGTAACCAGTCACCTGAGGGGGAAGAAAATAGCATAAACAGACACACTAGATCACTATAGCAATGCCGCTGCATCACATATTCCCCCCCCTCTGTTCAAACTTGTGGGGTTGAACACACAATATACACAAACAGTCTATAACCCACAGTTCACACAGAGACCATGAACTTGACAGTTGCGCTGCTCAGCCCCTAGAACATTAGTCAATGACATTAGTCCATTCCTCAGGGATCTACTATCTGCCATTGTCACGGACTTCGTCAAGTCACATTTCCGGGTCGTAAACTTGTCAGACTTCCCCCACTCCCAGCGGCTCCCCCGCTTCCAATGGTCAATCATAACCTTGTCAGGTCTCCCCCGCTCCCAGCGGTCAGTCAAAACCCTACCAGGTCTCCCCTGCTCTCAGCGGTCAATACAGCAGTGTGACTCCACATGGTTCCGTCCGATTGTATGGGCCACTCAACCCTGAGTCACTGGAGGTCTCACTACCTCCAAACCCACACCCGCTCCCAGGACATCTTGAAAGGTCCCTAACCTCAGCTGTTCTGATATTTAGGGGGCCCTTTCTCTGTCTGGTCTCACACTTTCTAGACGGCTGCCATCTTCTGTTGCTCAGATGATGCTGTCTATCCACTCGCAGTCTAGCGAGATTCAACT
Organism: Phyllobates terribilis; assembly: GCF_046119375.1. Classification (NCBI taxonomy): domain Eukaryota; kingdom Metazoa; phylum Chordata; class Amphibia; order Anura; family Dendrobatidae; genus Phyllobates; species Phyllobates terribilis. The sequence continues at coordinate 341,946,479 of NW_027362769.1, read as the reverse complement.
TTTCCACTTCTCGCAGGTAGGTCACTCGGTACTCCACCAGCATGCTCATATCTGCAAGACTTTCTAACGTTCCTACAGCGTAGAACGATACCATGCCGTCTTCATCCGGTATCCAGTCCTGACGATCACGCGGACTGCTTACTTTCACCACACCAGACTTCTTTACCATCATCTGCATGGCTCAGCCATTTCGCCCAATGAGCTCTCTCACCAGAACATGAGGCACCCAGATGACCTCTTCACGCAGACTGTGAGCCTTCCTCATCAGCTCCAGTTGTCTAGCGGCTTGCTCCGTCTTCAACCGGAGAAACCGCTTCGTGCGAATACATCGCCAATGTATGTCCCTCAGGATTGCCACCCTCTTCACCGTGACTTCGGTTGTGGACAGGACCACGAGCTGTTTGGCCTCTGAGGTCAAGTACACCTTCCAGACTCCCACGGCCTTCTTAAACTCCTCATGCACGAACTCACGGGTGCATTCTTCCCTCAAATCCTCGGGTACATCTACGAGGCACTTGTACCCAGACGTTTCGGTCTCACCAGTGGTTTCCAGACGATCAACCAGCTCAGGTTTCAGGGACAACTGACTTCCAGCATCTTCACCCTGTATGCTTCCCCTGAGCTGACTCACAGCTACAACTTCACCAATTTTCGTCCTGACCACTTCCATTTCCCTTTTATCTTCCGTTACCATACTCTTAGCTCTCCTCAGGTCCACCTTCTCATGGTCTACGGGATTGAGTGTCACTTGTTTGCCTTCTCCCTTCTCCCAGAAGACCTCGTTCACTGCGTGACACTTTGCTAGGCGACCTTTGAGCTCTAAAACTTCTTCTTCTAGCTCAGCTACTCGCCTCTCAGCAGCCCATCTCTGAAGCTCTTCCTGCTTCAACTGCTCCCTTAACAGTAGGGTTCACTCAGACATCTCTGTCTCCAACGCGCCCACTCGGCTCTCAACAGCCAGTCTCTCAAGCTACTCTTGCTTCCACTGGGCTTGTAGCAACTCATTGAGCTCCTTGATCTTGGCTCCGACATCCACCGAATCATCCGAGCTCACATCACTCGAGGAGGTATCCGCTTCATACCTCCCATCACCAGCGACCCACTCCTGGCCCTGGTCTGTGGCTTCTCCGATGGACTCCTCCATCTTGTCCCGCTCAGCTTCCATCTTGCTGAGCCTTTCCTTAAGGTACGTCTCCGCCTTCTGGAGAGTATCACAGGACATCTGTAGCTCCTTCACCTGAGCTTCCAGACCTAGGGTCTTTCCCCGGAGATTATCATTCTCCTCACGGGTGTCTTGCAGAGTGGTCTCAACCACTTGGTGCACTTGCTCTGCATCCGCCTTATCCTCCTCTAGTTTTTCTTTCACCTTGAGAAGATCCTAATAATCTCTCTTAATCAGTTGCAGTTCCCTACTGCGCTCACCACACTCCTTCTTGAAGTCAGACAGTTCCCGGTTGAACTGTTGGCGCAGTCGTGCCAGGCCTGGATCTCTTCCAAAAACTCCATCCTGCCGCGCCTCCTTCTCAAGCTTCAACTGCAAAACCTCCTCCTTGATTTTGCGGCGGTCCTCCTTAATTGTGTGCAACATCTCCTTCCACTGGACAACTTCCTCATTGCTTCCCTTTAGATCTCGCTGTAAGTTCTTCACAACCTGGTATACCCTCTGCCGTTCAGACTCCAGGCTCCACTGGTCTGAGGACATGTTCTGCAGGTACGTCACCTCCTCTTCTGCCTCTGAAGGAGGATCCACACTTGAAACAATGGCACACACCATTACATTTTCTTTACTTTCACTTTCAGCAAAGACTACAGGAGCAACCTTTTTGTGGCCCTTGCGCCGTCAACGCGAGGTTGACTTTCTCACCTCATCTATCCCCTCCTGACTGACCTCTCCTTCTACTTCCGTAGTGTCACCATCAGCTATGGGGTCTGTGTCACTCCCCCTGGCGTTGTAGACTAACAGGTCACCTCCCATCTTGACGTCAACCCCCTCCACTGGAGTCACCCCGTTCTCAATGGTCAAATTGTCATTTTTAGGGGGTACCAACCTACCACCGGTAACAATTTCCAGTTTTCTACACTCCATACTCTTGTGAAAATCTGCCCCCTTTTGAGACTCCGCCCCCATTTGGACAACCACACCTGTAACGGAATTTTTACAAAAAACATCAGCGACAGTCTTAGGACTCAGTTCACAACATGTCTTACCACCTCCCTGGGCACTCTGGGACAACACTGGCGCCCCCGGAGAGTTCATAGAATGGTCCACTGCCGCCATTCTATACGGTGCCCACAGCTCCTGTGGTTCCCGCACCCTGTCCTGTAAGAGTTTCTCAAATGCCTGCTCCGGACCCAACCGGCCCCTCAATCGCTCAATAGCTCCAGACACATCTGCTGCTTTGCTCACAGCCATCACACTTGAACTTCACCGCTCTCCCTGAAAAATTTTTCGTGGCCCCGCCGAGCCACCACAAAACAGGATTTGAGTGCGACGACAATCTTTTCAACCCCGCCGAGTTGCAGCAAACAACCGGATTTGAGTGCGACGACAATCTTCGCAACCCCGCCGAGTTGCAGCAAGATGCTTTATCCACACTCGTCGTCCTGTGCCGTTGCCCCTAGCAACCGGACTTCAGTTGCCCCTAGAAACCGGGCTGCAGTTGCCCCTAGCAACCAGACTGAAGTTGCCCTAGCAACCAGACTGCAGCTGCCCCTAGCAACCAGACTGCAGCTGCCCCTAGCAACCAGACTGCAGTTGCCCGCATCCTAGAACCACATGTAAGGCAGCGCTTGTCATCATCCTGGGGGACACTCGCTTCGCTGCGTCAATCAATGCACACGTGCAATGTCTTTATGTTTTTTCCACAATGCTGCAGTTTATTACTTCATAAACCGCATATGACCGGGTCCAACTCAGTGGCACGCCGACACACATATATACAATATTCATGAGCCAAGTGGCACACAGGCCCACTTGCTCCAGGTACAGCCTTCAGCAAGGTTATCATGTAGCAATGTCCATAGCAATGTCCATATAACGTAGTGTATTACCTTTGCCGGGTTTAGCTGTCTCAGTCCATTAGGTTTTCCACCACTGTGGCTTTAAGGCTTACCACACGTGGTCTCCAGACCTTATCCCGTCCAAGACCACTGGCATCTCTCACACACAGATCCAGGCTCTGTCCTCCAGGACGTTTACATTCCAGCCTCTGGCACTCCAAGGCTTACTGGCATCACGTTCACACTCTCAGCGATCCAGACTTCACCCTCCAGGAGTCCACCAGGCTTTCCCAGGCCTCACCAGGCCTCACACGAGCGGTGTTCCCCCCACACACAGGGAACAGCCTCAAAACTCTCACACGGTGTCCACACGGGAACACCTAACACAGGAACTCCCAACACCCAGGAACTCCCAACACAGGAACACACCTGTCTCAAATCACCCAGGGTTTATATATCCTGTAGCACACACACACAGACAGGACCTTGCTTATGTCACAGTCAAGTGACCAAACAGACATTCTGTGCGCACAGGACCTGAGCTATGTCACAGTCATGTGGCTAGTCACCTGAGGGGGAAGAAAATAGCATAAACAGACACACTAGATCACTATAGCAATGCCGCTGCACCACACTGTGGTTTTGCCGTTCCTCGGAAAAAAACTCTATTATCCTGCTTTTGGCATTTTTTCCGTAAAGAAAAACAGTAATAGTGTCTCCTGATTGTTCAGACACAAATATATCTGTTTAAAATAGTCTGGTATACACCAGTAAATTATAACTGTGGTTTTGCAGTTCTACGGTAAAAAATCTCTATTATCCTGCTTTTGGCATTTTTTGCCGTAAAGAAAAACAGTAATAGTGTCTCCTGATTGTTCAGACACAAATATATCTGTTTAAAAGAGTCTGGTGCAGGCCAGAGAAATAGAAGTGTGGTTTTGCAGTTCCACGGTTCAAACCTCTGTATTATCCACTTTTGGGCCATTTTTACCTAAAAGAAACAGTTTGAGTGTGTCGCTCACTGTTCAGCCGCAAATATATCTATTTAAAAAAGTCTGGTATACACCAGTAAATTATAACTGTGGTTTTGCCGTTCCACGGTAAAAAAAATCTATTATCCAGCTTTTGGTATTTTTTCCGTAAAGAAAAACAGTAATAGTGTCTCCTGATTATTCAAACACAAATATATCTGTTTAAAAGAGTCTGGTATACACCAGTAAATTATAACTGTGGTTTTGCCGTTCCACGTTAAAAAATCTCTATTATCCAGCTTTTGGTATTTTTTCCATAAAGAAAAACAGTAATAGTTTCTCCCTGATTGTTCAGAATGTTTAAAAGAGTTGGGTGTAGGCCAGGGAAATAGAACTGTGATTTTCCTCTTCCACGGTTCTAATCTCCTTTTTATTACGCTTTTTCCATTGATAGTGCGAGTGTAAGCTATTTTACTTGATTTACAATGGGCAAGGCGCGTGGCAAGGGACATGGAACTGGACGTTCTGGTGATGGTGCGTGCAGAGGACGGGGCCGTGGCCAAGGTGAAAATGTGCCACAACCAACAGCCACATCTCACTCCCAGTTCTTGACCGAATTACTAGGGAAGCACAGAACAACACCAGTATTGCAACCTGATCAATCTGAACAGGTTATTAATTGAATAGCAGATAATACTTCCAGTTACCTGGGCAACACCTCCTCCGGTTTGTCTTCCACACGGTCAAATCTTAGTAGCCGTGAGTCTCGACCGCATACTTCTCCTCACCCTGATGGTCCTTCCTCCCACCATGCCGAGTGTCGTCAGACAGCAACAGATCCCACACTTGGACACTCTGAAGAGCTGGTCACTGGTCCATTTCCAGATTTGTGCCCCTCGCCTGTTCCGCTTGAAGTGGTGGAAGAGGAGATCCCATGTAGCGATGCCCAAATATTTGAACAGCCACGGCCACAGGAAGTTGACGATGGCAATTTGTCACAAGAGGTGGACGATGACGAGACACAATTGCCAGGAAGTGAGGAGGAGGATCGTGGTGCGCAAGTGGAAGCGGAGGAGGTGGTGGATGATCTAGTAACTGACCCAACGTGGCAGGAGGACATGCAGAGCGAGGCCAGCAGTACAGAGGGTGAGGGAGGCAGAGTACCCCAACAGGCAGGAAGAAGCAGTGTGGTAGCCGCACACAGAAGGCAGGCAACAGTTCCCTGTAACACCAACACGAGGGACGTTGCCAGTACAACCTGTAGGTCTTCCAGAGTCTGGAATTTTTTTAAAGACTCAGCTGATAACCCCAAAAAGGCCATTTGTACCACCTGCCATGCCAGCATCAGCAGGGGTGACAAAACTACCAGCCTGACCACCACCAGCATGATCAGGCACATGGCAGCAAAGCACCCGACTTTGTGGGGTGAACACCAGGGTCCACGACCAGTGTCAGCGGGTGTCACCACTGCTTCTTCCGCTGTTGCACGTGCAGTAGAAACCCCTGTTGTGTGTGCAGGGCAATCCCCTGTCCATACTGCATGCAAAGATGCCCCCTCCTCTCAGTCTTCACTTGTTATGGCAGTTTCTCAAGAAACAGCATCAACGTTCACGTCCACGTCCCACCGCAGCGTTCATTTGTCCATATCCCAGACCTTTGAACGAAAGCGGAAATTCGCAGCCAACGCCCCACAGGCCACAGTCCTTAATTCACACATTTCATGACTGCTTGCGTTGAAAATGCTGCCTTTTAGACTTGTGGAGACGGAATCCTTCCACAACCTTATGGCAGTGGCCGTCCCTCGGTACTCAGTCCCCAGTCGACACTATTTTGCCCGGTGTGCCATCCCCGCACTACACAAGCACGTGTCCCAAAACATCTGCCGTGCCCTCAACAACGCAGTTACTGGGAGAGTCCACCTGACAACGGACACGTGGACAAGTGCTTGTGGCCTGGGACGGTACATATCCCTGATGGCACACTGGGTAAACATAGTGGAAGCCGGGACCCAGTCGGACGTTTTGACAGAACACATCCTCCCCACACCGAGGATTGCGGGCCCTATGTCAGTCAGAGTTGCCCCCACAGTGTACAGCTCCTGCGCATAATCCTCCTCCTCCTCCTAATGTTCAGCCTCCATCTCAGATATCACCACATCAGTTACAAGCTGTAAGCACTGCAGTACTGCCTCCGCCAAGTGGCAACAGACTGTGCTGAAACTCATAAGCTTAGGTGAGAAACCTCACACTGCTTGTGAGTTGTGGACAGCTGTGAAAGAGCAGGCAGATCTGTGGCTGAGACCGCTGAACCTACATCCAGGCATGGTCGTGTGTGACAATGGCTGTAACCTGGTGGCGGCTCTGAGGCGAGGCGAGATCACGCACGTACCATGCCTGGCTCATGTGCTTAACCTCGTGGTTCAGTGGTTTCTTAAATCGTACCCCGAGTTGCCAGATCTGCTCGTCAAATTACGCCGCCTATCAGCTCATTTTCGCAAGTCGGCTACAGCTTCCGCCGACCTTGCTGTGTTGCAGCAACGTTTGCAGCTTCCGTCACACCGACTGGTGTGTGATGTCCCTACACGTTGGAACTTTACCTTACACATGTTGAAAAGGATTTGTGAGCAGAAGAGAGCAGTTGTGGAGTACCAGCTATATTCAGGTCATACTCCACACATAAGACCTCAGGAGTGGACCTGGATGTCTGACATATGTACCATCTTGACAAACTTAGAAGAGTCCACCAAGATGGTGAGTGGCGATGACACCATCATTAGCGTCAGCATTCCACTTGTCTGTCTTTTGCAACGCTCTCTGCAGAGAATTAAAGAGGAGGCATTGCAGCCAGAGTATGGTGAGATGGATCAAGAAGCCGTAGCGGTCGATTACACACAGCCCAGCCTTATCTCATCCCTACGTGCATTGGGTGACAATGAGGGAGAGGAGGAGGAGGATGCACAGGAGCAGATAACATGTGCTGTAGAGAGTAGTACCTGTACAACTGTCATACTGTCGGTTCAGCGTGGGTGGCCTGAGGACAGGGGGGAGGAGGAGGAGAGCATGGTCAGTCGTCATCTTGGTGAGGACACGGAAGTCTTGCCCGTTACCAGTCTGGCACGCATGGCTGAATTTATGTTATGCTGCCTTAACCGTGACCCTCGCGTTGTCAAAATGTTGGGTGACAGTCATTACTGGTTGGTGACACTTTTAGACCCCCGCTACAAGGAGAACTTTCACTCTCTTATTCCTGAGGTGGAGAGGTCTACAAAAATGGGGCAGTACCAGAAGGCCCTTGCTTCAGAACTGTTAAAAAAATTCCCATCTGAACACGCTAGCGGCAGAGGTCACAGTTCGTTGACCAACCAAGGCGTACAAGCGAGAGAGAGGCAACTCCAATCCAGCAGAGGCAGGGGAACACTGTCAACGTTCTCGGGCAGTTTTCTCAGACCCTCCCTTCGGACAGACCCTGAGGCGTGGGGTACTCTCACAAGGAGTGGAAAGTTTCAAAAGATGGTGATGGAGTACCTTGCCAACCGTATCAGCGTCCTCCATGATTCCTCTGTGCCTTTTAATTATTGGGTATCCAAACTGGACACTTGGAATGAACTAGCTCTGTACGACTTGGAGGTCCTGGCCTGCCCTGCCACTAGCGTGTTATCGGAGCATGTTTTTAATGCCGCTGGGGGAATTATAACTGATAAGCACACTCGCCTGTCAACTGACAATGCTGACAAGCTGACCCTTATCAAAATGAGCAAGGGCTGGATTGGGACATACTTCTCATCACCACCAAATGACAGCAGAGTAACATAAAGTCAAAACCACTGTGTTATTTCGGGAGGTGCATTCACATGCACCTCTTCACACCCACACATGGGTATACGCTTCCTCATTTCGGCTGTTTTATGTTATTCTCCTTATCCTCAGCCTCCACCACCACTATACCACCAGGGTGACCGTGGTCCGTGTTGCCATTATTGAAAGTTCCTCCGTCCTTATTTTTGGCAGCTTTTGCTTGGAAGGTATAAGCAAAGACTGCGGTAGACCCACTCCCCAATAATGGGAATAATATTTTTAAGATGCTGTACTGTATGGCTCTTGTAAGGGGCATTAAAACAGTCTTGTTAAGCTACTGTGACTTCCACCACTTTTCCAAGGGCATTAAAACCGTCTTGTTTAGCTACTGCGACCTCCACGTCTCTTCCGAGGGGCATTAAAATCGTCTTGTTAAGCTACTGCGATCTCCACCACTTTTTCAAGGTGCATTAAAACCATCTTGTTAAGCTACGGAGACCTCCACGTCACTTCCGAGGGGCATTAAAAGCGTCTTGTTAAACCACTCTGAACTCCACAGCTCTTCCTAGGGGCATTGAAATGTTGTTTTTAACCCCTTAACAACGCATGACGTCTTAGTACGCACATTTGGCCTCCCCCCTGTTCAGTGAGGGCTGCTGCGCTGAGCCCTCACCGAACTGAGCACATGTCAGCTGATTCTTACAGCTGAGATGTGCCCGCAACAGCCGCGGGTGGAATCGCGATCCACCCGCGGCTGTTAACATGTTAAATGCCGCTGTCAATCTCCGACACCGGCATTTAACCCGCGCTTCCTGGATTCGCGTCCTAAGCCCCACCCATCGGTGACCCCGTCACGTGATTGCAGCAGACGCTGTGGTTGTCATGATCTGGTCGCTATGAGCGCCACCTAGTGGTCGGCGCTCATAGCACAGGACCATTTCTGCTGCATGCAGGGGACCTGCTGGTCCCCTGTATGTAGCAGAGGTGATCAGTTAATTGCTGCTTCTAGTATCCTATGGAGACTTTTGAAGTATGCAAAAAGTGAAAAAAAAAAGTTTTTAAGAATATAAAAAAAATAAAAAAAATATAAAAGTTTAAATCACCCCCCTTTCTCTCCATTCAAAATAAAATAATTAAAAAAAAAAAAACACATAGGCATATTTGGTATCTCCGCGTTCAGAATCGCCCGATCTATCAATATAAAAAAAGAATTAATCTGATCGGTAAAAGGCGTAACGAGAGAAAAATTCTAAACGCCAGAATTATGTTTTTTGATCCCTGCAACATTGCAATAAAATGCAATAACTGGCAATCAAAACATCGTATCTACCCCAAAATGTTATCAATAAAAACTTCAGCTCAGTGTGCAAAAAATAAGCCCTCAACCAGCCCCAGATCACAAAAAATGGAGACGCTATGGGTCTTAGAAAATGGCGCTATATTTTTTTTTTTTTAACCAAATTTTGGAATTGTTTTTCACCACTTAAATAAAAAATAACCTATACATGTTTGGTGTCTACGAACTCGTAATGACCTGGAGAATCAGAATGGCTGGTCAGTTTTAGCATTCAGTGAACGTGGTAAAAAAAATGAATAAAAAACAACTGTGGTATTGCACCGCACTTGGAATTTTTTTCCCGTTTTCCCGTACATGATATGGTAAAACTAGTAATGGCTTTGAAAAGTACAACTCGTCCTGCAAAAAATAAGCCCTCACATGGCCATATTGACCAAGAAATAAAGACGCTATGGCTCTGGGAACAAGGGGAACAAAAAATGAAAATGCAAAAACGGGGCTTAAGGGGTTAATTAACTCTAACCTCCGCGACTCTTCGAATGGGCATTGCATTTCCTGCTAATTTTTGGCAGCTTTTGCTTGGAAGGCATAAGCAAAGACTATGGGAGACCCACTCCCCAATAATGGGAATAATGTTTTTAAGATGCTGTACTGTATGGCTCTTGTAAGGGGCATTAACCACTTCGCGCCAGAGCCTGTTTTTGCCTTCGTGACCGGGCCAATTTTTTCAATTCTGACCACTGTCACTTTATGAGGTAATTACTCTGGAACGCTTCAACGGATCCCCCTGATTCTGAGACTGTTATTTGTGACATATTGTACTTCATGATAGTGGTAAAATTTCTTCGATATCACTTGCGTTTATTTGTGAAAAAATCGGAAATTTGGGGAAAATTTTGAAAATTTTGCAATTTTCAAACTTTGAATTTTCATGCCCTTTAATCAGAGAGATATATCACACAAAATAGTTAATGAATAACATTTCCCACATGTCTACTTCACATCAGCACAATTTTGGAACCAAAATTTTTTTCTGTTAGGAAGCTATAAGGGTTAAAAGTTGACCAGCGATTTCTCATTTTTACAACAAAATTTACAAAAACATTTTTTTAGGGACCACATCTTATTTGAAGTGACTTTGAGGAGCCTTTATGACAGAAAATACCCAAAAGTGATACCATTCTAAAAACTGCACCCCTCAAGGTGCTCAAAACCACATTCAAGAAGTTTATTAACCCTTCAGGTGCTTCACAGGAATTTTTGGAATGTGGAAGAAAACAATGAACATTTAACTTTTTTTCACAAAACTGCTACTTTAGCCTTAAATTTTTAATTTTCACAAGGGCAGCCAGAAAAAATGGACCCCAAAATGTGTTGTGCAATTTCTCCTGAGCACGCTGATACCCCATATGTGGTGCAAAGCCACTGTTTGGGCGCACGGCATGGCTCGGAAGGTAAGGAGCGCCATTTGACTTTTGGAATGGAAATTTGACTGGAATCGATAGCGGACGCCATGTTGCATTTGGAGAGCCCCTGAGGTGCCTAAACAGAGGAAACCCCCAACAAGTCACCCCATTTTGGAAACTAGACCCCTCAAGGAACTTATCTAGATGTGTGGTGAGCACCTTGAACCCCCAGGGGCTTCACACAATTTTATAATGTTGAAGGGTGAAAATAAAAAAACACATTTTTAACACAAAACTGCTACTTTAGCCTCAAATTTTTAATTTTCACAAGAGCAGCCAGAAAAAATGGACCCCAAAATGTATTGTGCAATTTCTCCTGAGCACGCTGATACCCCATATGTGGTGCAAAGCCACTGTTTGGGCGCACGGCATGGCTCGGAAGGTAAGGAGCGCCATTTGACTTTTGGAATGGAAATTTGACTGGAATGGATAGCGGACGCCATGTTGCATTTGGAGAGCCCCTGAGGTGCCTAAACAGAGGAAACCCACAATAAGTGACCGAATTTTACAATCTACTCCTCTGTATAAATTAATCTAGTGGTGGTGACGCACCCCCTGGGCCATATTCTTTAGGGGAATACCCGGAGCCGGATCAGATGGGGGTTGTAGTCTCCGAGTGGCTGTGACCCGGTCCGTGCCCAGGGTGTCAAGCTCAGTGTGTGGCAGTCCTTACTGATGTTACTAAAGTTCTTTATGTCGACTACGCCACCCGTTGAATTGCGGTCACTACGGCCGCCGCTGCAGCAGGGTCCGCTGAGGCTGATGGTGTTTGTGCAGCTTAGGTAGTATAACCCCCAACGGGAGGGGTATAGCCTCAGGGGGTCAGGTGCAGAGGATGGTGGTTGTGGAAGTGCAGGGATGATGGTAATGAGAGTCAGAGTCGGGTTGTGCAGTTCAGGGTTCTTTACTTACTGCAGATGTTCCGGTCACTCCGGCCTTGAGTGACCACCCGAGCCGTGCTGCGTCCACCAGGTCCTGGACTCGACCAACCCCCAAGTAGTTCTGGAGCGTGGTTCTGAGCTCCCGTTCTGTCCTGTCCTCGTCTCTGGCCTTCCCCACCAGGGATCCACCTATGTCCGGCTCCCTCGGGCCTCTTGTTGGCGAACCCTTGCCTCTGGGTTCCCTGACCCTATGCGTGGTCTGCCTTCTGGGTGGATATGGTGGGTGGCCGTGGCAGATGCTGCCCACGGCCTCCGGTCTCTGTCTGAGGTATGTTGTAGCCCCCACCAGTTTGGGATCCGGTACCCTGTTGCCAACTCTTCACCCTGTGATTATATTTGGGCTCTCAGAGTTCCTTCTTTCTCCCCCTCTGGGTCTTTCTTGCTCTCCTCTCTCACTCTTGGGCCTGGGGCTGCTCTGCTCTTCTGCTCTCTTCCTCTGACTTCTCTGCAAAGACTGGCTGACTGACTGACTTCTCACAGACTGACTGTGGCTGACTGACTTCTCACAGACTGACCCTGATCTTAGATGGTGCCCACCTTATATACTCCCTCTATGTGTGAGCTCAGGTGACCAGCACCCAATGAGCTCCTACCTTTACCCAGGCTGCTCCCCCTATCTGCCCCTACACTACTGGGATGTACCACCCCCCTCCCACTCCAGCCAGGAACAGACTCGGTCGTACCTGCACATTTCTAAGTGGGAGTACCGTTGGTCTGTTCCTCGGAAATGGGATGTGTGTAGTGCATGCAGCTTTCTGAGCTCAGTTCCACACTCCATCCTTACCCGGGAGTGGAATATCACACCTCTGGGTTGAGGTGCAATACCCCTGTAGCAGCCGAATCCTCAGGGTGCTACATTCCCCCCTGGTAAATCACAGCACGTCCTCGGGCTGTAAGATATAAACAACATCCAAAACATACAATTTTTTTTTCATAAACATCATAATAAAACATCATATAAAACTTTTCATAAAAACTTTCTTGTTTCTGGTACCTCCGGTCACGGTGCAACTTGTGACCGGGTAAAGTGCGACAGTCTCTTGAAGAAAAATCAGTTCTTCTATAAAACCGGTAGGGGGCGCTTTAGGAAGCGCAACTATATACAAGGGATATGGCCGCTCTCAGTCCTCGGCCAGGTATTAGGAAAGGGATGACCGCTCTCAGTCCTCGGTCAGTGGGAATAGGGACACACGGGGTTCAGTTCAATTGGCTGGTCCCAACGGGGACTATATTTTAACTAGAACAGTTCTTATACCCTGACAGGTAACTATGTACAGTTTCTCTCTACCGTACTTCAACGACGGCGTCCTCCTGCTCTTTCTTGTTGGTTGGTTTCAGTTTCAGACCCGTTCGGGCACGTATGCTGGGCAAATAGATCTTCTCCCAGATGCGGCACTCTTGGTTTTATGGGCGCGGTGGTGGAAGCGGCGCCCGGGTTGCCCAGGCCTTGCGGCCAGGCCTGGGGCACCTGGAAAGTGAAGGGCACCGTAAGGACGGCGGCGCCCTGGGCTACCTGGCCCTGCGACCAGGCCGGTGGCTCCGCGGAGGTAGGGGGCGCTGTTGGTATTGCGGCGCCCGGGGGTACTAGGCCTTGCGACCAGGCTGGTGGTACTTCCTGCTTGGTCACGCTCGGGGTCGAGGCGTGTGACGTCACAGGGGTCGCGGCTGCGGCTTCCGGTTGTGGCCTAGTCTGTGGCGGTGACGTTGCGGTTACGGGCACGGCAGGGGGTACTTCGGGCTCTGCGACGGGGAGCTGGGGCAGGTACGCGGTTTCCCGGTTTGGGGTAGAGACGTCCCCTTTACCTGCCTCCTTTCGTTCGGCTCCCTTCTCGGCGCCGTCTCCGGCCTTCAGTCCTCCTGCGCCATCCTCAGAGGCAGTCTGTCTCCTCGTCTCGGGTGGCGTGCTCCGCTGACGAGTTCTTGTCTGCTGGGCCATCTCACGGCTCCACTCCGCCAACGTCTCTCGCTGCACCCGGGCCATCCTCCGTGCGAGGCCCTCCAGTGCGGTCTGTGCACACTCCCGATCTCGGGGGAGCTGTGCCAAGACCTCCACTAAGCCTAGTGGGGTCGTTGCTTCTAGCAGGCTCCTGACCAACGGGTCGGTGCTGCTCTGCTCTTCTCCCGTTATCTCCAGCAGGCCTTCTGGAGTGGCGACCGGCAACAGGCTCCTGACCACTGGGTCGGTGCTGCCTGGAGTGGCGGCCCGCATCAGGCTCCTGACCACTGCGTCGGTGCTGCCTGGCTCTCCCTCCATCTCCGGGTAGGCTCTTTCTGGACTCTGCTCCAGGCTTCTTGTCTCCGGGTGCGCTCTCTCCAGACTGCTCCAAGCGACACCCATCTTTGTTCTCTTGTTCTCAGTCCTCCCACTTCGAGGGCGGTCCCGGGGCCACTTGGTGATTGTCAGCTCCAGGGGCAGTTCTTTCACGCTGACAGACACCTCTAGCATCACAGTCTCTGTTGGTGGGGGCGGTTTCCACTTTTGGCGCCATTTTCGGTCCTGGCCCACGATGGGAGGCGGCCTCTTGCCACCCTCTGGCACGCCCATAATGGCGTCCGCTCTTCCAAGGCGGGAAATCTTCGGAAATGGCGGGAATCGTCTCCCAGTGGCGGGAAACTCTGCAGATGGCGGGAAAAAGCTGTTAATGGCGGACAACCGGCGGGAATCGATCTGTGATGGAGTCCGATGGCGGGGACCCTCCGGGACCGGCGGGAGACTTCTTTTTGAGGTAAACTTGTTCTTTTCTTCAGGCACGCAGTACCCGGGTGTTGCGGGCACGAGATCCTGCCGACTACGCCAAAGTTGACGCACCCCCTGGGCCATATTCTTTAGGGGAATACCCGGAGCCGGATCAGATGGGGGTTGTAGTCTCCGAGTGGCTGTGACCCGGTCCGTGCCCAGGGTGTCAAGCTCAGTGTGTGGCAGTCCTTACTGATGTTACTAAAGTTCTTTATGTCGACTACGCCACCCGTTGAATTGCGGTCACTACGGCCGCCGCTGCAGCAGGGTCCGCTGAGGCTGATGGTGTTTGTGCAGCTTAGGTAGTATAACCCCCAACGGGAGGGGTATAGCCTCAGGGGGTCAGGTGCAGAGGATGGTGGTTGTGGAAGTGCAGGGATGATGGTAATGAGAGTCAGAGTCGGGTTGTGCAGTTCAGGGTTCTTTACTTACTGCAGATGTTCCGGTCACTCCGGCCTTGAGTGACCACCCGAGCCGTGCTGCGTCCACCAGGTCCTGGACTCGGCCAACCCCCAAGTAGTTCTGGAGCGTGGTTCTGAGCTCCCGTTCTGTCCTGTCCTCGTCTCTGGCCTTCCCCACCAGGGATCCACCTATGTCCAGCTCCCTCGGGCCTCTTGTTGGCGAACCCTTGCCTCTGGGTTCCCTGACCCTATGCGTGGTCTGCCTTCTGGGTGGATATGGTGGGTGGCCGTGGCAGATGCTGCCCACGGCCTCCGGTCTCTGTCTGAGGTATGTTGTAGCCCCCACCAGTTTGGGATCCGGTACCCTGTTGCCAACTCTTCACCCTGTGATTATATTTGGGCTCTCAGAGTTCCTTCTTTCTCCCCCTCTGGGTCTTTCTTGCTCTCCTCTCTCACTCTTGGGCCTGGGGCTGCTCTGCTCTTCTGCTCTCTTCCTCTGACTTCTCTGCAAAGACTGGCTGACTGACTGACTTCTCACAGACTGACTGTGGCTGACTGACTTCTCACAGACTGACCCTGATCTTAGATGGTGCCCACCTTATATACTCCCTCTATGTGTGAGCTCAGGTGACCAGCACCCAATGAGCTCCTACCTTTACCCAGGCTGCTTCCCCTATCTGCCCCTACACTACTGGGATGTACCACCCCCCTCCCACTCCAGCCAGGAACAGACTCGGTCGTACCTGCACATTTCTAAGTGGGAGTACCGTTGGTCTGTTCCTCGGAAATGGGATGTGTGTAGTGCATGCAGCTTTCTGAGCTCAGTTCCACACTCCATCCTTACCCGGGAGTGGAATATCACACCTCTGGGTTGAGGTGCAATACCCCTGTAGCAGCCGAATCCTCAGGGTGCTACAGTGGGAAAATAAGTAGGTAAATGGTCACTAAACCCATAGATGAATTCCCACAGAGGTGTCATTTCCATAATGGGGTCACTTCAGGGGGGATTATGCTGTTCTGGCACTTTTCAGAGTACCAGAGCTAAAGAATCCCCCCTGAAGTGACCCCATTTTGGAAATGACACCCCTCTGGGAATTCATCTATGGGTTTAGTGACCATTTTAACTCGATGGATGATTTCCAGAAACAAGCACGCAATGGAAGGTTTAGATTCTGGAGAACCCCCCTGGAAATTAAGTGAGCTCTACTCGAATATGTCATTCACTAAATGAACCAAATGTTTGAATGACAAATTGGGATACATTTTTACAGTTTAAAAACGTGGTTCTGTGTGGTAGATTTTAAAGCAGTCAGTGACGCATAAGGCTGGCAATGATGGGCATTGTGGGCAATAGTAGCGGGTATCACGCCTCATTCCTCTCTTAGTACATACACGACATCTTTTCTGGGGGTTCCTTCTTGTTTCCGTTGCTGGAATAAGTGCAATAAAATGTCGCTCAGGGAGTCTTTTCACATCCTCAGATTCTAATGGATGAGCGGGGCTAACACTTTGAAAGACAAGATTTTCAATTACCTTTTCTTGATAATCAAGAAAAGGATCTGAATTTCCTGCTTTTTTGTACAACACAAAAGAATTGTATGTGGCCACCTGAAACAAATAGATAACCAACTTTTTATACCAGGTATAGGACTTTCTTGATACCTGGTATGGCTGTAGAACCTGGTCTGCAAGGTCCACACCCCCCATGTGTTTGTTGTAGTCAATGACTGACACAGGTTTTTGCTTCGGAGTGGTGGATCCTAGTTCTACAGTGGCCCTTGTGGCATCTGTGTGGATCGAGCTGAGGACAAAAATATCCCTCTTATCCCTATATTTCAGGTCAAGCAGCTCTCCGTTGCGTACAGCCCCTGACTGCCCCTTTTGGAACTTTTGGTTGACCAATGGTTGTGGAAACCCCTGACGGTTTTTACGGATGGTCCCACAAGCCCCGATGTTGTGTTCAACCAGACTTTTAAATAGGGGTATGCTGGTGTAATAATTGTCCACATATAGATTGTAGCCTTTTTGAAAAAATGGACTTATCAGCTCCCAAACAATTTTTGCAGATGTCCCCAGATAAGTAGGGCATCCTGGTGGGTTTAGTTGGCTATCTTTCCCCTCATATATGCGGAAAGCGGATGTGTATCCGGTTGAACTTTCGCACATTTTATAGATCTTTATTCCAAACCTTGCCCTTTTAGATGGGATAAATTGCTTGAGGTGCAGTCTTCCTTTGAATTTTACAAGGGACTCATCTATAGAAATATTTTGTGTTGGAGTGTAGAGGCTTAAGAATTTTTCTGACAAATTTTCAATGATGGGTCTAATTTTATATAACCTGTCATGTTCTGGGGCATTTCTGGGCAGGCATTGACTATTGTCGTAAAAATGCCAAAACCGCATGAGCATTTCATAACGGGTCCTAGGCAGAATGACTGAAAACATAGGGGTGGCTTGAACAGGGTGGTTGGACCAGTAGGATCGAATGCTCGGTTTTTTAACAAGCCCCATGGCAAATGTAAGTCCTAAAAATTTTTTTATTTCCGGGACATTAGTTGGTGTCCATAAATTTGCCCTAGCATAGTAAGATCGGGGATTCTGGCTTATGAATTGGGATGCATATAAATTTGTTTGCACGACAATATGCTCTAGCAAGCTGTCTGTAAAAAACAAATTAAAAAAATGAATTGGTCCAAAATCTTCCACCTCCACATTTATACCAGGAGTGGCGTTGAAATCAGGGCTGAATGGAGCAGCCGAATCCAAAGCCTCCCATCTGGGAAATGCTAGATCATGTGGCAAAGCCCCTTGTACACTGGCGTGCGCCAATTCACTAGTAGCAGGGACAGCGCTTGTACTGGGCAGTGTTCCCTGATTTGGAGACGTTTCTCCAGTAGCGCTATTTGCCCCTATTGTTGTACTGGTCCTTGGGCTTGAGGATGGACCAGAATCACTGCTCATTTCTGAGCTCTCAGTGTCGCCGCTACTAAAGCCCTCAAAATCCACATCTCCATCTGAGATTGCGCTGTCATCAGTGTCAGAACACAGCAGGGCATACACCTCCTCTGCGGTATAAGTCTGACGGGCCATTTTATTTTTAGATTTTTTGACTGGACTGAACGGACCGGACTGAACGGACGGGACTGATCTGACAGGACTGACTGACCTGACAGGACTGACTGATCTGACAGGACTGACTGACTGACAGATCTGACAGGACTGACTGACTGACAGATCTGACAGGACTGACTGACTGGACTGATCTGACAGGACTGACTGACTGGACTGATCTGACAGGACTGACTGACAGGACTGACTGACTGACAGATCTGACAGGACTGACTGACTGACAGATCTGACAGGACTGACTGATTGACAGATCTGACAGGACTGACTGACTGACAGATCTGACAGGACTGACTGACTGACAGATCTGACAGGACTGACTGATCTGACAGGACTGACTGACTGATCTGACAGGACTGACTGACTGATAGATCTGACAGGACTGACTGACTGATCTGACAGGATTGACTGACTGATCTGACAGGACTGACTGACTGATAGATCTGACAGGATTGACTGACTGATAGATCTGACAGGACTGACTGACTGACAGATCTGACAGGACTGATCTGACAGGACTGACTGATCTGACAGACTCACTAACCCTAACTCTTACTTTCTTTTTTATTTTATTTTTTTTACTTTCACAGTGGCAAGGCTGACACAGCTCTTGTCACACTGTTTCTCCTCTGCTCTCTCACTGAGATCGGAGGAGAAACAGTGTATTTATCAGGCAGATCGCCCGGGAAAGTTTGTTGCTAAAACAAACTTCCCTGGTGATCTCTCTGATTGGCTGGTGTGACGCTGACATCATCGAGACCTGAGCCAATCAGGTCTCAATGATGTCAGAGGTCACAGCACCAGGATCCCCGCCGCTCCTGAGGTATGTGGGGGGTCCCGATCGCCGACCACCAGCTGTTACTATCTTTTAAATGCCGCGATCGCTATGGATCGCGGCATCTAGAAGATAGGAACAGGTTAACATCATGGGGACCTGATCCATTCAGGTCCCCATGATGCCACATGTCAGAGCTATCGCTCTGAACCGGTACCGCAGCGCTAGCAAGACCCTGGGGGTCCTGAGCGCTGCGGGACCACCCACCGTTTTTAAACATCGGCGCTGCACAGAGCCCGGGCAGCGCCGACGTTTATGTACAGTGGGCGGTCCTGAACCGGTTAAAACTGTCTTGTTAAGCTACTGTGTCCTCCACCACTTTTCCAAGGGGCATTAAAACCGTCTTGTTAAGCTACTGTGACCTCCTCCACTTTTCCAAGGGGCAATAAAACTGTCTTGTTAAGCTACTGTGACCTCCACGTCTCTTCAAAGGGGCATTAAAAGCGTCTTCTTAAACCACTCTGAACTCCACAGCTCTTCCAAGGGGCATTGAAATGTTCTTTTTAATTACCTCTAACCTCCACGACTCTTCTAACGGGCATTGCATTTCCTCTTAATTTTAGTCAGCTTTTACTTTTCAATGCAAAGGCGAAAACTAAGGTAGAACCACTCCCCAATAATGAGTAGAAGGTTTTTAGTATGCTGTAATCCACGTCTGTTTCAAGGGGCATTGCAGTTCCTCATAATTTTTGGAAACTCTTCCATTCACTGTTAGGCCAACAGTGTACAGGAGACCCAGTTGCTATAAATGGAAAAAACAGTTTAGCTAAGGCCCTCTGACCTCCATGTCACTTCCAAGGGGCATTGGAGTGCCTCGAAATTTTTGGTAGGCATTGCACTCACTGTATGCTCTATAACTGTGTAGCCGAACCGCTCCTTTTGTTACAGAAACATATCCTACAAGACATGTGTGGTTGACTGGCCTGATATTGATGTGAATGGTCCCTGTTTCTCCTGCTCTTTCTCCTTTGCCACCACCTCATCCATCATTTATCACCTGAAGCTTTGTTTTAACGGGAGTCATAGAACTGGGATAGTAGCAGGAAAACATCCAGCAATCCTCGGAGGAGGTAGGATATGCGCCAAAACGCTGACCACCTCAGGCCTAGTCGCTACTACATACATGCGCTTGCATTCCAAGAAAACAAAGCAGATGCTAACTTCTATCATCATCATCATGCTCCTCACCTTGGCACTCTCAACTCCCCTGATGGAGAAGCCAGGGCCCACCAGAGGAGTCTGGTTCTCTGGTGGGCTCATCCAATGCTGCCCTAAAGCAGACCAGGCTAAGAAAAGTGTGTGGGAAGGTGACAGGAGAAATAGGGGCGGCTGGCGACCGTTTATGGACATCCAGCCGCCCCCCTGACGGCTGGGGACCGAGCGTGGACACCCGGCCACCGGGCAGCTGGGGACTGAGTATGGATACCAGTCCGCCGAAGCAGCCATGAGGTAGTCGCCAGCTTCGGCCTCCTCCAAACTAAAAGGCCCCATTTCAAGTGCAAACTAGCAGTATGGCATTGCAGCCTGGGGGTGGGTGGGTGGCAGGCTGCACACTTACGCTTGCATTAAAAGAAAACAAAGCAGATGCTAACTTCTATCATCATCATCTTGCACCTCACTTTGGCACTCTCAACTCCCCTGATGGAGAAGCCAGGGCCCATCGGAGGAGTCTGGTTCTCTGGTGGGCTTGTACAATGCTGCCCTAAAGCAGGCCAGGCTAAGTAAAGTGTGTGGGAAGGTGACAGGAGAAATAGGGGCGGCTGGGGACCGTTTATGGACACCCGGACGCCCCCAGGCGGCTGGGGACCGTGTGTGGACACCCGGCAGCGGAGCGGCTGGGGACTGAGTATAGACACCCGGCCGCCCCCTTGGGACTGAGTATGGATACCAGGCCGCCAACGCAGCTATGACGTGGTGGCCAGATTCCGCCTCCACATGCCTAAAAGGCCCAATTTAAAGTGCAAGCAAGCAGTATGGTATTGCAGCCTGGGGGTGGGTGGGTGACAGGCTGCATACTTGCACTTGCATTGCAAGGAATGGGAGAGGTACAATTGAACACTGCCCTGGGACAAGGACTTGAACGGGGATAGTTGCAAGTCTGCAACGACAGGTGCAGGGTGGGAGGCATCTTCGCATGTGCCATGAACAGGGGGTTGGCATGCACACACTACAGCGGAATAGGCTGTCCTTCCCACTAAATGCACTGGGGAGGGCACAGGTAATGTTTTGGTATGTGCGCTTAATCTTATGTATAAGGCACACCGGGACAAATAGGGGCGGCTGGGGACCGAGTATGGATACCTCGCTGCCGAAGCAGCCATGAGTTAGTGGCCAGCTTCGGCCTCCTCCAAACTAAAAGGCCCCATTTCAAGTGCAAGCTAGCAGTATGGCATTGTAGCCTGGGGGTGGGTGGGTGGCAGGCTGCACACTTATGCTTGCATTCCAAGAAAACAAAGTAGATGCTAACATAAATGAGTTCAAGTCTCCAGGTCCAGATGAATTACACCCCAGAGTACTGAAGGAGATCGTAGAAGAAATTTTAGAACCACTCTCCATAATCTTTGAAAATTCTTGGAGAACAGGAGAAGTCCCAGAAGACTGGAAAAGAGCAAATGTTGTTCCTATCTTCAAAAAGGGGAAGAAGGTGGACCCAGGGAACTATAGGCCGGTGAGTCTGACTTCTATACCAGGAAAGATCTTTGAACAAATTATTAAACAACATGTATGTAAGTACCTGGATAAGAATGAAGTGATTAACCAGAGTCAGTATGGGTTTGTAGCTAACAAGTTATGTCAGACTAACTTAATTTCCTTCTATGACAGAATCACTGACTGAGTGGATCAGGGAAATGCTGTAGATATCGTATACCTTGACTTCAGCAAAGCATTTGACAAAGTATCTCACACCATCCTTATTGAAAAAATTACCAAGTATGGAATGGACAAGGCAACTATTAGGTGGATTCATAACTGGCTTAGTGATCGGACTCAAAGAGTGGTCGTAAATGGCTTCACGTCCAGTTGGATGAATGTCTCAAGTGGGGTACCAAAGGGCTCTGTCCTGGGACCTGTATTGTTCAACATCTTTATCAATGATTTAGATGAAGGAATTGAGGGTAAACTGATTAAATTTGCTGATGACACAAGCTAGGAGGGATAGCTAATACTAGAGAAGAGAGAGAGGATTCAAAAAGACCTAAATAAACTGGAGCAGTGGGCAGTAACTAACAGAATGGTTTTTAACAGGGAAAAATGCAAAGTACTGCATCTGGGCAATAAAAATGAAAAAAGCATATACAGAATGGGAGGAATAGAGCTAAGCAACAGTACATGTGAAAAAGACTTATGTTCAGTCTATGATCTATTAGTATACCTGAGTCAACAGTGTGATGTAGCAGAAAAAAAGGCAAACACAATTCTGGGATGTATTAACAGAAGCATACAGTGTTAGAACCTTGCTCTTAGGTTTTTTCCTTTGCTGGTCACATGACCTTGTTGGCCTATTTAATCCTGCTCCGCCCTTCTGGCTTTGCTGGACTTCATTGTATAACTACTTTCTAGCTAGCCTGTGCTCTGTATCTAACTCTGTTAGTTTGCTTGGTCTACGGACCTCTATGTTCTATATATTTTGTTTGTTCGTCTGTCTGCTACTATTTCTGTTAGGAGGTGTCCCATATTCCTCCCAGTCCTTAGTACTTGTAGGGATTCCTTCCCCACATCTATAGGTCTCCGTACAGACTAGCTTAGGACTTTAGCAGGTCTGATCGCAGGATCAGGTCCCCTGTTACATCGTAGGGATTACGCTGAGTTCTATCGTAGGGACAGATCTCCTCTCTTTCCTTAGCTCTGGTAGCAGAACATAACATACAGTCTAGATCACGTGAAGTCATTATCGGACTTTACTCCTCTTTGGTCAGACCTCATCTGGAATAATGTGTCCAGTTTTGGGCACCACATTTTAAAAAAGACATCGACAAACTGGAGCAAGTTCAGAGAAGAGCGACCAGAATGGTGACCGGTCTGCAAACCATGTCGTATGAGGAACGGTTACAGGATTTGGGAAAGTTTAGCTTGCAAAAAAGAAGACTGAGAGGAGACTTAATAACTGTCTACAAATATCTCAAGGGCTGTCACATTGTAGAAGGATCATCTTTATTCTAATTTGCACAAGGAAAGACTAGAAGCAATGGGGTGAAAATGAATGGGAGGAGACACAGATTACATATTAGAAAAAACTTTTTGACAGCTAGGGTGATCAATGAGTGGAACAGGCTGCCACGAGAAGTGGTGAGTTACCCTTCAATGGACATCTTCAAACAGAGAATGGACAGATATCTTTCTGAGATGATTTAGTGAATCCTGCTTTGAGCAGGGGGTTGGACCAGATGACCCAGGAGGTCCCCTCCAACTCTACCATTCTATGATTCTATGATTCTATCATCATCATCATGCTCCTCACCTTGGCACTCTCAACTCCCCTGATGGAGAAGCCAGGACCCACCGGAGGAGTCTGGTTCTCTGGTGGGCTCGTCCAATGCTGCCCTAAAGCAGGCCAGGCTAAGAAAAGTGTGGGGGAAGGTGACAGGAGAAATAGGGGCGGCTGGGGACCGTTTATGGACACCCGGCCGCGGGGCGGCTGGGGACCGAGTATGGACACCTGGCTGCCCCCTGGCGGCTGGGGACCGAGCGTGGACACCCGGCCGCCGGGCGGCTGGGGACTGAGTATGGATACCTCGCTGCCGAAGCAGCCATGCGTTAGTGACCAGCTTTGGCCTCCTCCAAACTAAAAGGCCCCATTTCAAGTGCAAGCTAGCAGTATGGCATTGCAGCCTGGGGGTGGGTGGGTGGCAGGCTGCACACTTACGCTTGCATTAAAAGAAAACAAAGCAGATGCTAACTTCTATCATCATCATCATGCTCCTCACCTTGGCACTCTCAACTCCCCTAATGGAGAAGCCAGGGCCCACCGGAGGAGTCTGGTTCTCTGGTGGGCTCATCCAATGCTGCCCTAAAGCAGGCCAGGCTAAGAAAAGTGTGTGGGAAGGTGACAGGAGAAAAAAGGGAGCTGGGGACCGAGTATGGACACCTGGCTGTCCCCTGGCGGCTGGGGACCGAGCCTGGACACCTGGCCGCCGGGCGGCTGGGGTCTGAGTATGGATACCTCTCTGCCGAAGCAGCCATGAGGTAGTGGCCAGCTTCGGCCACCTCAAAACTAAAAGTCCCAATTTCAAGTGAAAGCTATCAGTATGGTATTGCAGCCTGCGGGTGGGTGGGTGGTTGGCTGCATATTAGTGCTTGCATTGCAAGGCATGGGGGAGGTACAATTGAACACTGCCCTGGGACAAGGACTTGCATGGGGATAGTTGCAAGTCTGCATCTTCTGATGTGGCAAGGATCACTTCTGATGGGCACACTTTTAGGCAGTGACCTGGGAGTCAGAGATGCTTCCAGGGGTCTTTCCCATGTTGTTCCCATGTCTTTTCAGCACTGTATGCATGTGTCACACAGCAACCAAATAAGGTTGTAAAATGTTAAAATGAATTTTCCCGGTGAATGCATTTGTCACGGTTGAAAGTAATACAAAAGTGCAAAAATGCATGAAAAATGCTACTTGTGAACATAGCCCAAGATGTGGAGGAGTATTTTTGTTTTTGATTATTTATTTTACCTTATACACAAGTCTTTACCCTGGAAAGGAAATTCTTTAACATATTTCACAGGAAAACCGTTTCAGTTTCGTTTTTGAACGTTTTATTGTGAGCCCGTAAAAGTGGCTTAATACCTCTGACCACGTTGACAGCAGTGACCTGGGGGTCAGAAATGCTTCCTGGGGCGATCCCCATGCTGCCTCCATGTCTTTTGAGCACTGTCACAATCGTTTTGGGCACTTTTTAGTCTTTCTACAGACTGCCGGGGGTGCCGCCGCAAAAATGCTCGGGTCTACCATAGACTAACATTGGGCTCGTTGCTCGGGTCGAGCACCCGAGTATCACGGTGAGCTCAGCCCGAGCTTCGAGCACCCGAGCATTTTAGTGCTTGCTCAACACTATTCCTCACCAATCACCACACAGGAACCTAAAACCCTGTATTTCCCTAGAGGTAGGCCCTGGCTAGGGAAGGGGGATGGTTGAGCGCTAGTCAGTCCCCTTTAATGACTAAAGACAACAAGGTAGACTGATACGGGGTAAATTAACTTAGCTTAAGCCGACTTCAGAGATAGCACACACGTCCTCTTAGCAACAGAGAGGAAGTAAGAATGGCACTTGCTCCAATCCTTCACAAGGAAACATGTAAATATCACCGGCGCCGCCCTAAAGCAGACTGAAAGTATTTAAACACCCAGGCTCACGTGTTAATTAGAGCAGGAGGGAGGTGGCCGCTGGGTCCTAGAGTGAGACAGCTTCTTAGAAGTTGTCTGTAATGCCAAACGAAGAGATCTCCTGCAACAAACTGCAGGGTGACTATCTGTCACATCTAACACACCTGTGACAGTAAGTCTATAGGAAACTCAAACATTTTTTTGGCGGCCTCCACAGAGGTCTGCAGGGGGCCTGAAAATTGCCCAAATCAATGGGAACAATCCTCAAATTACATGGGAACAACGTGTGGAAGACCCCTGGAAGCATATCTGACTCCCAGGTCACTGCTGTGAATAATGTTGTCAGAGTATTACGCCACTTTAACGGACTCTCAATAAAACATATAAAAACAAAACCAAAATGGATTTTTCTGGAAAAAATGTTAAGGAACACCCTTTCCAAGGTAATGACTTGTATATAAGGCAAAATATATAACCAAAAACAAAAATGATCCTCAACACCTTGGGCTATGTTCTCACGTATCATTTTCATGCATTTTTGCACTTTTGCATTGCTTTTAACAGTGAAAATACATTTACCAATTAATGTAATTGTAACATTTTACTACCTTATCTGGCCATGTGGTGTGTGAGACATGATCAGTCACATCCTGTTTCATTTATGAAGGAGGGACACAAGTCAAAAAGCCTATTTTTATAGGGCCATCAGGTGGCCCTTACTATTCTTAAAGGGCTAGCAGTCATCCCTCACTATTGTTAGAGGGCCATCAGCCGGCTATGCTTTGTTGTTCCCATTATTAAGGAGCGGGTCTCCTATAATGTTATAGCGTATGCTGTGACTGCAAGGGCTGCCCAAAATCTGGAAAAACCCCAATATCCCTTTTAAGAGACATAGAGGGCCTAATTTAAAAAAAGAATTTACCATTATTAAGGAGTGGGTCTCCTATACTGTTATTGCGTATGCAATGACTGAAAGGGCTGCCCATATTTTGGAAAAACCCCAATACCAATTTGAACAGACATAGAGGAGGGCCTCTGTAACAAAATGTTCCATTTTACATTTTGCTAAATAAAAATTTACATGTTTTTGAATTGGGACGTGTTTCAGAGTTTCTCTTCTGTTGTCTAGTTTTTGGTATAACTATACTTCGGTAGTCCCTTATTATATTGATAAATAAGTCATAGTATGGGGGTTTATTTATTTTCACTACTGAATTACCCCAAATGTTCCATATTGTTAACAATTAATGCATATGCAGTACTGCAACGGCTGCCTAAATTTAGGAAAAACCCCAATACCAATTTAAAGACACATAGAGGAGGGCCTCCATAACAAAATGTTCCCATTTTAAAGGAGCGGTTCTGCAATACAGTTAATGCACATGCAGTGACTGCAACGACTGCCTAAATTTAGGAAAAACCCCAATAACAATTTAAAGACACATAGAGGAGGGCCTCAGTAACAAAATGTTCCCATTACAAAGGAGCGGTTCTGCTATACAGTTATTGCGTATGCAGTGACTTCAACGGCTGCCTAAATTTTCAACGCATCCCAATACCCCTTTGAAGAAACGTAGAGGAGGTCCTCAGTAACAAAATGTTCCCATTTTAAAGGAGCCATTCTGCTATACAGTTATTGCATATGCAGTGACTGCAACAGCTGCCTAAATTTAGGAAAAACCCCAACACCAATTTAAAGACATATAGAGGAGGGCCTTTAAAATGTTCCCATTATAAAGGAGTGCTATACAGATTCTGAGTATGCAGTGACTGCAATGGCTGCCTAAATTTAGGAAAAACCCTAATGTCAATTTAAAGTCACATAAAAGAGGGCCTGTCAGGGTTTCACAGCGACAGGGGCGACACTGGGGATATCACACAATATCTCACCGTTGCCATTACTCTGTTAGGATTTCGGCAGGGATTCGCGAGCCCATTTTCCCGACAACTCACTACAGAGCTATCGGCAAGCGCGCAGTGTGTCGTATGGCGTACACATCTCTGGATTCTAACACATGAAATATGTGTATACAGTACAGACCAAAAGTTTAGACACACCTTCTCATTTAAAGATTTTTATGTATTTTCACGACTATGAAAATTCTAGATTTTTCAAAGTAGCCACCTTTTGCTTTGATGACTGCTTTGCACACTCTTGGCATTCTCTTGATAAGCTTCAAGAGGTAGTCACCGGAAATGGTCTTCCAACAATCTTGAAGGAGTTCCCAGAGATGCTTAGCACTTGTTGGCCCTTTTGCCTTCACTCTGCGGTCCAGCTCACCCCAAACCATCTCGATTGGTTTCAGGTCTGGTGACTGTGGAGGCTAGGTCATCTGGCGTAGCACCCCATCACTCTCCTTCTTGGTCAAATAGCCCTTACACAGCCTGGAGGTGTGTTTGGGGTCATTGTCCTGTTGAAAAATAAATGATAGTCCAACTAAACGTGAACCGGATGGAATAGCATGCCGCTGCAAGATGCTGTGGTAGCCATGCTGGTTCAGTATGCCTTCAATTTTGAATAAATCCCCAACAGTGTCACCAGCAAAGCACCCCCACACCATCACACCTCCTCCTCCATGCTTCTTGGTGGGAACCAGGCATGTGGAGTCCATCCGTTCACCTTTTCTGCGTCGCACAAAGACACGGTGGTTGGAACCAAAGATCTCAAATTTGGACTCATCAGACCAAAGCACAGATTTCCACTGGTCTAATGTCCATTCCTTGTGTTCTTTAGCCCAAACAAGTCTCTTCTGCTTGTTGCCTATCCTTAGCAGTGGTTTCCTAGCAGCTATTTTACCATGAAGGCCTGCTGCACAAAGTCTCCTCTTAACAGTTGTTGTAGAGATGTGTCTGCTGCTAGAACTCTGTGTGGCATTGACCTGGTCTCTAATCTGAGCTGCTGTTAAAATGCGATTTCTGAGGCTGGTGACTCGGATAAACTTATCCTTAGAAGCAGAGGTGACTCTTGGTCTTCCTTTCCTCATGTGAGCCAGTTTCTTTGTAGCGCTTCATGGTTTTGGCAACTGCACTTGGGGACACTTTCAAAGTTTGCCCAATTTTTCGGACTGACTGACCTTCATTTCTTAAAGTAATGATGACCACTCGTTTTTCTTTACTTAGCTGCTTTTTTCTTGCCATAATACAAATTGTAACAGTCTATTCAGTAGGACTATCAGCTGTGTATCCACCTGACTTCTGTCCAACACAACTGATGGTCCCAACCCCATTTATAAGGCAAGAAATCTCACTTATTAAACCTGACAGGGCACACCTGTGAAGTGAAAACCATTTCCGGTGACTACCTCTTGAAGCTCATCAAGAGAATGCCAAGAGTGCGCAAAGCAGTCATCAAAGCTAAGGTTGGCTACTTTGAAGAACCTAGAATATAAGACATATTTTCAGTTGTTTCACACTTTTTTTGTTAAGTATATAATTTCACATGTGTTAATTCATAGTTTTGATGCCTTCAGTGTCAATGTACAATTTTCAAAATCATGAAAATACAGAAAAATCTTTAAATGAGAAGGTGTGTCCAAACATTTGGTCTGTACTGTACGCCCCATATGGTTACTGCCAGCTTCACGATAGCCCAATTATTATTAGTTGCTGCCACCACCGGCCGAGTTTGAAATATAATACAGGCCTGGCCGGACGCCTGCATTCTGGTAGCATATGGCTTCGGGGGAGGGAACAATTACAGAGCAAAAGAAACAGCACTATTAATTTTTTTTTATTCCTTCCAAAAGGGAGGCAGTGTTTACAGTGTTTAGTTAAAATATACAAAGATTTTACAAAAGGGGACAATACAATACATATGCAGTTGCACAAAATAATAAGGATTGAAGCAGAAACTTACTGTAAGATCGCTGAGACGATTCAATATAGGTGGAGTGAAGCACTCCACTTCTGGCCAATATCTAACGGGACCCGTGCTACATATAAATATGTACTACCAACAAGAGTACTCATCCATCCTCCGTGGATTCTTTTATGCCTAAGGAGAGACCTGCATCAACCTTCCTGGGCTCTGGCTTCAAAGTTCCGCCACCCACTTGGTGTCCGAGGTACTGCACCTCTGTCACGCCTACCTGACACTTTGCAGGCTTTATGGTCAACCCAGCCCCGTGGACCCGCCTGAGCACCTGCTCTAGGTGCACCAGGTGTTCCTCCCAGGTGGGACTGAAGACGTCAATGTCATCCAGGTACGCAACCGCGAACCCATCCAGTCCCTCAAGCAGCTGATTGACTAATCGATGGAAAGTGGCAGGTACATTCTTCATGCCAAAGGGCATGACGAGGGATTCATACAGCCTGAATGGTGTAATAAATGCAGGCCTCTCCTGGGCCTCCTGAGACAGAGGAATCTGCCAGTATCCTCGACTCAGGTCTATAATCATGAAGTACCAGGCCTCGGCTAAGCACTCCAGCAGCTCATCGATGCGTGACATTGGGTATGCATCGGGAGCTGTGATGGCATTTAGCCTCCTGTAATCCACACAAAACTGGGTGGTCCAGTCCTTTTTTGGGACCAGGACTACAGGCGAGGCCCACGCACTTTTTGACCTTTGGATCACCCCCAGGCACAACATCTCATCTATCTCCAGCTTCATGTCTTTCTGCACCTCTAAAAAGACACAGTAAGCGGATTGACGGACCAGAGGGTGACTCCCTGTGTCCATCACGTGGACAGCTAGCTGTGTCCTCCATAGTAAACCTGTGAAGAGGGTCAAGTAAGGCCAAAACACCTCCCGCAGCCGGGACTTCTGGTCCGTGGATAGCTGCGGGTTCAATTCTACGTCCTCAATAGACCCTCCGTCCCGGGCGGCTACCAGTGAGTCCACCAGGACTTCTGTCTCGCCTTCTTCGGGGATGCTACACACAGGAAGGGCACAGGTCTCCCAGTCATGATGGGCTTTCATCATGTTGACGTGGAAGACCTTCTACCTCTTTCTGTCATGGTCAATGGTGATCACGTAGTTCACATCATTGAGGCGCTGGCATATGGGGCATGGGCTTACCAGACCGCCTGAAGCTTGTTCTGGGTCATGCAGACTAGGACCCACAGACCTTCTTACTCACTTTTTACACCCACTCCCGGGTGTTCCGGTCATACTGCAGCTTCTGGTTGGCCTGGGCCTGCACCATATTCTCATGCACCAGCTGCATCATTGCCTGCATTTTGTCACGGAGCCGCATGACATACTCTATGACGGACACTTCGGGTGAGTTCAGTTCCCCTTCCCAGGATTCTCTTACCAGACCCCGGACTCGTCTGCCATATAGGAGCTCGAAGGGGGAGAACCCCGTTGAGGCCTGTGGTACCTATCTGTAAGCAAAGAGCAGGTATGGGAGGTTCTGCTCCCAGTCGCGCCCATGGGACTTGACCAGCATCTTAAGTATTTGCTTAAGGGTACCATTGAATCATTCACACAAGCCATTGGTCTGTGGATGAAACGAACTTGACACCAGGTGCTGCACCTGCATTTTCTTACAGAGAGCTTCCATTAACCGATACATGAACTGAGTGCCCTAGTCCATAAGCATTTCCCTGAGAAATCCTACTCGTGAAAAAATGGCCAGCAGGGCATC
This sequence comes from Phyllobates terribilis, assembly GCF_046119375.1. Taxonomy (NCBI): domain Eukaryota; kingdom Metazoa; phylum Chordata; class Amphibia; order Anura; family Dendrobatidae; genus Phyllobates; species Phyllobates terribilis. Next base: position 341,916,003 of record NW_027362769.1, on the reverse strand, counting down.
TGCCACCTTATCAGCCTGAATGAAGGGCAGAGCTACTGCCTCCAGGTACCGGGTAGCATAGTTTACCACAGTAAGGATGAACTGTTTTCCAGAGCTGCTGGGGATAGCCAGCGGGCCAGTGATGTTCACAGAAATCCTCTGGAATGGCTCCTCTATCACTGGCAAATTGATCAGGGGAGCCTTGGGGGCACGCCCCGACTTCCCCACTATTTGACACTTGATACAGGAGCGGCAGTAGTTGGCAACATCTGTCAATATCAATATAAGTGATGCGACAGCCAAGTGTCCAGCTAGTGAAATATCATGAGCAACCCGCAACAACTCCTCCCTAAACTGATAGGGCACAACCAGCTGTCTTTCCCTCATCCACTCCTGTTGGGGGTTACATGAGACCGTTTCCCGGTACAACCTCCCCTAATCCCAGAAAACCGTCTCCTTATCGTATTCGGAGATGGGCTTCTCTGCGAGGTCCCTTAACATCTCTAGACTGGCATCTGTGCTCAGAGCCACCTGGAATTCTTGTCTGGAAGTATCCAGAAGCGACGCTAGGGCCCCAACCTCATTGGAACCTTCTGGGACCGTCTCTGGGTCCACAGCCAGTTCTGTTGTCCCGTCAGGGGATGAGGACCCAGAAGGCAGTGCATTGCGTGCATTCTGGGTACTCAGACTCCGGGTGACAGCGGCTATGTAGGCCGTCTCCCTGGAGGTCAACAACCCTTTACCATCAGCCTTTGGGGGTCCTCAGCAACATCACCCCGCAGGGCGACATGGCTGAGCAATCCTTTACCACAATACATGTTATCATTATGCATCATATTAGTGTTCATATAATCAGCATTTTCATCACAGACATTATCAGATCTGGGCGGGTTGCCAGGAACATATTGGGCAATCAACCATCCCAGATCACTCCCCGATAGCACATTTGTTGAGGTTCTCAGATACCCCCACTTCCCGCAACCCCCTCCCATCACCCCGGTCTAGGAAAACCTGGGCCATGGGCAAAGGATGGTGAACACCCCCAATCCCGGTGACAGTCAGGGTTTTCCCAGGGATAAGGTCTTCAGGGGACACCAACTAAGGGCAGATGAGGGTCCGTTCGGCTCCGCTGTCCTTGAGCCCTATAGTGACTTTATCACCCAGGGTGACTGATTGCAAGTTGTCACAGACCCCCCCCCAACCGCCCCACCCACAAAAATAACTGCTGCAGTAGGCCCCTAGGCCTTGGGTGAGGGACTCTTCTTCTGCCTCTGCGGGCAGGTGAGCGTGATGTGACCAGTCTTGTCACAGGTATAGCACTTACGGGAGTCAGATGAAGGCCGGGTGCTGGAAGATGAGGCAGGACCCACTGAGGGCCGGCTGGCTGGAACACTGGGGTTGGTTGTAGGCTTACCCCCCTTCCAGCTGGTGGTGGCTGACTTCTGCACCTCTGGCGTGCGGTTGGCCTCATCTGCGATCTGAGCTGCCTTGGCGGCCTCCTTTGGCTCCCTGTGCAGCACAAACTGTCTCACCTCCACAGGGCAAAGATGAAGAAACTGGTCCTTCACCATCAGATCCTTCAGGTCCCCGAAAGTGGTGACCGACAGGCCTTGGACCCACTGCTCAAAGTTGGTCCTGAGCCCATCTACCACATAACTGTAGCTATCATGTGGTCCACGTTGGAGGGCTCCGAACCTTTTCCAGTAAACCTCCAGAGTCAGCTTGTACTTTTTATTAGGGCCTGCTTGATGGCCTCATAGTATCCATCTTGTTCTTGAGGGAGAGAAGTAAACACCTCCAGAGCTTTTCTTCTGAGTGCTGGGGTTAAATACCTGGCCCACTGGGCTTCAGGCAGCTGATACTGCCTGTAGGCTTTTTCAAATCCTCGCAGAAATGTGTCCAAGTCTCTGTCTTTTTCCATTACAGGGAAATGCTCAGGACAGGGTTTAAAACAGTTGGCGTGAGTTGGACTCACGGGTCTGTGTGCAGGATGGCTCCTTCAGAATCCGGGCTAGCTCCAGCTGGTGCTGACGCTCCTCTTGGGCCTGGCACTCAGCTCTCTCAGCCTGGGCCTCTCGCTCAGCTTTCTCAGCCTGGGCCTGTCGCTCAGCAGCCTCTCGGTCAGCTTGGGCCTGTCTCTCAGCTCTCTCAGCCTGGGCCTCCCGCTCGACAGCCTCTCGGTCCGCTTGGACCCATTGCTCAGCAGCCTGCCGGTCAGCCTGGGCATGTTGCTCTGCTCACTCCTGGAATTTCACAATCGTCTGCGGTGAGCAGCTCCAAAGCCATCTGCAGGTGGGAGTCCACACTACCCTGGCTGCGAGTCTGGCTGGCAATCACAGGTGGGACCCCTGCAGCAGCGCCATCCGGGCCTTGGCTGGCCGCCCCATCATCCGGGCTCTGCTGTTGGACAGGCTCTGCGGCACATTGCAACAGTTCAGCAATCATTTGGGCCTTGTTTTTGCCCATGGGGTAAATATGTCTCAGCTAACAGAGGGCAGTGAGAGTGACCTTCGACTTCTGGGTATATCAGGGCTCTCCACGTGTGGCCAGTATTGACAAAAAAAAGATAGGACAGAAAAGCAAGAGAAGGGGAGGGGATGCAACTGCTACACGTACAGTAATGTCCCAGATAAAAAAATATTAAAACACTGAGTCTGATTTCTTAAAACTCTGCATAGAATTCTCACAAGAACCGTACAAGTTTTCATTGACAGGAATGATTGCTCAATCCAGCCTGTGCGATTGAAGGGTCTGAGAAATCTCTCCTAGACCTTTGACAGTGTTCCCCTGCTTATGTTGGATCGTATTTGTGTCTCTCTCACCTGTACTCCTTGGTTGTCCAACGAACTGTGACCTCTTCCGCCAGCGTTTTCAGATGGAAATCTTTTTTAATAATTCTGCAAGAAGGGCCTTCTGGCACTGCACCATTTTAGTAGATCTGTCCACCGCGGGAATAAGAGATAGAAAGTTCTCCTTGTAGTGTGGTTCTTGAAGTGTCACCAACCAGTAATGACTGTCATCCAAAATTTGGAGAACGCGAGGGTCACAGGAAAGGCAGTGGAACATAAACTCAGCCATGTCTGCCAGACTGCCAACCGGCAAGACTTCCGTGTCCTCACCAAGAGGACGACTGACCATTCTCTCCTCCTCCTACCTCCCCTCAGGCCATCTACGCTGAACAGACAGTATGACAGTTGTGTGGGTAGTACCGTCTATAGCGCAGGAAACTAGCTCCTGTTCCTCCTCCTCCTCCTCCTCTTCCTCTTCCTCTTCCTCATTGTCACCCAATCCAAGTTGGGATGAGATGAGGCTGGGCTGTGTGGAATCATCCTGTATGCTCCATTTCATCATGTTCTACCTGCAATGCCTCCTCTTTAATTGTGAGCAGCGATTGTTTCAGAAGACAGAGAAGTGGGATGGTGACGTTAATTATGGCACCATCACCGTTCACCATCTTGGTAGAGTCCTCAAAGTTTTGGAGGATGGCACAGATGTCTGATATTCATGTCCACTCCTGAGCTCTTATTTGCGGAGGCTGACCTGAATACCGAAGCTGGTACGCAACAACTGCTCTGTGCTGTTCACAAATCCTTCCTAACATATAGAACGTTGAGTTCCAATGCATGGGGATATCGCACACCAGTCAGTGAGCTGGAAGCTGTAAACTCTTCTGAAGCATGACAAGGGCGGCGGAAGCTGTAGCAGACTTTCTAACATGGGCACACATGCAGCGTTCTTTGACAAGCATATCTGGGTAGATTTTGAGAAACCGCTGAACCACTAGGTTGACACATGGGCTAGGCATGGAACATGTGTGAGCTCACCTCACTTCAGAGCCGCCACCAGGTTCCGGCCTGCGTTAGCTGCATATTTGTGCTTGCTTTTCAAGGACTGGAGTAGGGACAACTGAACGCTGCGCTGGGACCAGGACATGGACATGGTTGCTGATGATGATAGTTGCGAGTGTGCAATGACAGGTGCAGGGTGGGTGGCATCTTTGCATGTGCCATGGACAGGAGATTTGCGCACACACACAACAGTGGAACAAGCAGTGGTGTCACCCGCAGACACTGTTTCTAGACCCTGGCATTCGGCCCACCTAGACGGGTGCTTTGCTGTCATGTGCCTGATCATGCTGGTGGTGGTCAGGTTGCTAGTTTTGCTACGCCTGCTGATATTGGCCTGGAAGATTTTGCAAATGGCCTTTTTGGGGTTATCTGCAGATTCTATAAAAAACAACCAGACTTGGGAAGACGTAACAGTTGTACTGGCAACTTCCGTCTTGTTGGTGCTCCGGGGAACAGTTGCCCATCTTACTGTATGTCTGTGGCCACCACACAGCTTGTTCTAGCCTGTTGTGGTGCTACACCTCCCTCCTCTTGTGTGCTGCTGTCCTCGCTCTGCATGTCACCTTGCCAGGTTGGGTCAGTGACTTCATCGTCCACCACCTCGTCTTCCACTTCTGCACCCTAGTCCTCCTCCTGACTTTCTGGCAATTGTGTATCATCATCATCCACCTCTTGTGACAGTAACTGCACTTTCCCACTGTCACCTTCTTGTGACCATGGCTGCTCAAATATTTTTGCATTGCTACATGTGATCTCCTCTTGCCCCGCTTGAAGCTGGCCTGGCGAGAGGCCAGAATCTATGGAATAGTGAACAGGACTTTGGAGTGTTCAATTATGGGATCAGTTGTCTCAGGGCACTCGGCATGGTGGAAGAAAAGAAGATCAGGGTGAGTAATATGCGGTCCAGACTCACGGCTACTGAGACTTGACCGTGTGGAATACAGGGTGGTGGTGGTGGTGGCAAAGTGACTGGAAGCATTATCTGCTATCCAACCTACAACCTTTTCACACTGCTCTGGATTCAATAGTGATGTGCTGCGGTCTCCTAGTAATCAGAACAGGAAGGTCAGGCGACAAGATGTGATTGCTTGTTGGGGCACAATTTCATCATCACATCCACTTCCCCATCCCTTGCCACGCTCCTTGCCCATTTTAAATGGAGGATAAGAATTTGCATGGTCCCTACAAATGGCTGGATTTTTACCCCAGTTATATGGGATACATCTGACGGACACCCACGGTTTTAAATACCGGCCTTGTAGTTTACAATTATTGGCAGTGACCACGTGTGAATAGCTTCACCGACGCACTGCTGCCTAACTGTAAAAGAAGGATAATATTTTGCACAATCCCTACAAATGGCTGGATTTGTACTGCAGTTATATGGGATACGTCTGACAGACGCCCATGGTTTTAAATACCGGCCTTGTAGTTTACAATTATTGTCAGTGACCACATGTGAATAGCTTCACCGATGCACTGCTGCCTAACTGTAAAAGAAGGATAATATTTTGCACGATCCCTACAAATGGCTGGATTTGTACCACAGCTATATGGGATACGTCTGACAGACGCCCATGGTTTTAAATACCAGCCTTGTAGTTTACAATTATTGGCAGCGACCACATGTGAATAGCTTCACCGACACACTTCTGCCTAACTGTAAAAGGAGGATAATATTTTGCGCGGTCCCTACAAATGGCTGGATTTGTACCGCAGTAATATGGGATCACGTCTGATGATGGAAAGATCTGGCTGTATTCTGCAGTGCTAACAAGCAAATAAAGCAGTAAAATGTTGGACACTATTACTTTTTTAGAAAATAATCAGGATTAAGAGCAATAAAAAAAAGCCCTGATATCTTGTCCAATGGCTATCTGTAACAGGCAGCAGCAGACAAAACGTGCAGTGGACACTATTGTGTTGTATAGTGTTCACAAATCTCTCTTCTTGACTAACTCCTGCTATCACCACTGAATATATGTACCTGGATTAGCCCTTATATAGACCCAAAGGCGCTATGCAGCCAGCCAATCACTGTAATGCCCCAACCAAGATGGCTATCGTATTACAGTGAGTGGCAGACAATCCTTACATGTTAATTTGCTCTCTAAAGAGCACCAAACATGCAGGGTGAGGACCCGAGATCTCTGAAATACTCGCCGAGCATCGTGAGCAGTGAGATGCTTGGGCGAGTACCGAGCAGTGACGAGCACACTCGCTCATCACTAAAAATTACTCCACATAAAAGTTCACTTGTAACCCCAGGTTAAAACTACTTTCAGTAATTACAGTAGATCACTGAAACAACCAAGTCATAGTTGAAGCAAACCTACAGTCTGAATAACAATTGAAATCCTAATGATATGTTTAGATGCTGCTGATGCTTTATACGTGCAGCAAAATGTGATGCAAATATAGAACAAAATCTTCACACTTTGTGGAGTACCCTATACTATATGTGAATGAAGGTTTGCAAAACCCCTCTGAATAACATTGTAGTTTAACTGTGTTGTAGATTGACAATGTGGATTCTATAGACAGGGTTGTAATAAGAGACAGACAAGAAGTTAGAGTACATAAAAGCTATGAGATAAATGTGAATGATGTGTCTTACCATGGTGAGATTTAAAACTTTCTATAAGGGGCATTAATTCATCTTGAATTCTGGCTTCCACACTTTTTTTCCCCATTCCAAAGTCTCGAAGTGTTGATAGTGTGAACCTCCTCATGGATTTCCATGTTTCTCCATTAGAGAATATTATACCTAAAATATAGTTAAATATGAAAAATTTGGCAAGTATCAATTAATCATACTGAATAGAAAATAGCCTTGTAATCTAAACAATCCAACAAGTAGTTTATTTAAAAAGTTGAAGAAGTTGAATTCTGTGACTTAAAAATTGGATTTATAAATAACTCACACAAATAAGAAAATGCTAGTAAATTGACAACTGAGGTTGTCATACACAATAACAAATACACTAATAATGAGAAACAAGAAAATGAGACAAGAAAATGATGCAAGAGTAAGAGAAAAGAAGAAAAGTATAAAGAAAGAAAAAGATGACAGTTGCGGAAAAAATGGAGAGAGTGAGGACAAAAACTGGAAAAGTAAAAAACAGGAAAAGTAAGAAAGAAAGAATTAAGAAAATTATGATAAAACTGAAGAAGAAAGTTGGAGAAGAAGATGATCGCAGAGGAAGAAGAAGCACAGGAAGAAAAGTATAATGAAGATAATAATAATAATGATAGATGGAGAAGAAAAAGGTGAAGGAAGAATAATGAATATGATGATTATTATTATGATAATGATGATGAAGCAGATAGAAAAGAAGCCAGGAAGGAGATAATGTGAAGAAGATAAGATAAAAAAAATGAAGAGAATGATGAAGAAGATGAATAATTAGATAAAGAAAAAAACAGAAGAAAGATGAAATCAAAGAAAAGAGGAAAATGAAAAAGTAAGAAGACTGAACATGATGATGAATGAGAAGAAGGAAACGGAAGAAGAATGATGTATAGAAGTAAAAGGAGACGAAATAGAAGGAGATGAAAGAGACTGTATAAAAAAATTAAAAACAGGACTGCTGGCTGCTTTCTAGGAATAACCTGAGCACCTCCATCCTCTCCTTTTTCTTTTCTGTCTTTCTTGTTCATGTTCACCATTGACTTATAAAAAAAAATGTTCGGGTGTTTGTTCTCTTGGGTTTGTTTAATAAATATGAGCAGCTTCATTTTAATGTATATTATTTTGTGTAAACTAATATTCACAAAAAAATGTTTAAAAAAATAAATGAAAAGGAGAAAATGGAAGTAGAATGATGATGATGATGACGATAAAGTAGGAAAAGAAGAACGGAGAAGTACAGCCACTAGCCACTACACTTTTCTGCAGTCATTACACAACCTCTTAAGAGTTGGCTTAGATGTTTAAAATGTTCTTCAGTTCATAAAATATGCTCATAAATTATGTTTTTTTATATTTTTAGTGAATCTTCAATTAGCAGAATCAGCTATAGTTACTGGACTTTAAAGTATATTGCTCCCCTAACAGGTCACTGTGAGGACACAGCTTCTAATCTTAATTAGCCAGATTTTAGGCCAGGAGGAATACACTGTCATGTTTATGATGACTTTTGAACCTGTGTTCTTCTTTGGATGCCCAACACAGACTATTGTTCGTATAGACTTGAATGCTGATCACTTGAGGTGACATTGGTAATTGATGAATGGCTGCTATTCACATCTTATATCAGCTCTTACAACGTATCGTCTGCCAGTTTTTCAATACAGGGACTCTGAATAATGAATGTTTGCTAAATATGTTGATTAACCATTGTGTTGACCCTGTGGCTTGGTGACTCCAAGAGCAAAGGAGTATAAGTTATGCAAATTGATTAAATGCTCAAACAATAAGACATGAGCACTGCACCTTTCCCCCTGACCTGTGAATGATGACCTTTGCCACAGATGTAGATATAAACAAGAATTTCTATCATGCAGAATCAAAGATCAGAGAGACTCTTCAGAACAGTAGTTTGGCTGGATGGCTCCATCCAGCGAGACACAGATTTGAATTGTACAGGATTCCAGTCTAAGGGTACATGGCCCTGACGGGAAGGATACAGATCTGCTCCATTGACCATCACAGAACCCATGGATACATTTGGGGAAACCAGGTTGGGACAATGAGGTCCCCTGGTGCCATGGATATGTTTTTTGGGGTTGCCAGTTTGGGACCATCTCATTACCTGGAACCCATGGAAACACTCGGAGAAAGCCAGGTTGAGACAATGAGGTCACCTGGAACCTATGGAGTTGTTCAGAGAGGCCAGGGTGGGACCCTCGGGTCACTTGGCCTTGTACCTTGATGGACTGTCAGCTTCCTAAGCTTGCTGCTACCTCCTCTCTATGGGGGCCCGCCAAAAGCAGGGGGACACTGGTTGAGGTAGTTGGCCCTGGAAGTCCCAAAGTTGTAGTTGTTCTATCCCTGGCGGGCCAGCAGAAGGGTGAGACAGTGTAATTTTGCACCATCTTGGGTATTTGCTGGGACTATTCTATGTGTTTATTGTCCGTTTGGTGGTTCAATAAAGTATTGCTACACTGTTTTACCCTCACCCTGTGTGGTCTGAGTAGTATTATGCCCACGGAAGACCCTGCATCTTCACAGTTACCATTGTGGATTTTACGATTCATAGAATGCACAATATTATCGTTCTATAAAATACCATGTCCATTAGTGGTAATTTCGAAGATTGGAGCAATCGCCCGTTCTCCAAAATCCTCAGCTCGCGTAACAAGTGCTTCTTTTATAATCTTATATCCAGAAAGTATCACCATTTTCTTGGGTCCAAATTGCAAAGTAAATATTTCACCATACTTCTCAGAAAGCTGCAAAATATCATATTTTTTTAGTTATATAAAACATTAATTTGAATAGTAGTTCTGTAAAGACAAAAAATGTATTTTCAAACCACAATGTCACTTAAACAGAGCTAATAAAGATGAACTTCAATCAAGCCACAGTTGCTGTTGATACCATGAAGCTGGGGAAATATGCAAAAATCTTGACATGATCAAGGTATGTTGCCCTAGCACTAACGTTTGGGAACAAGGGGCCTAAAGACCTGATCGGAACAGTTGAAAAATTAACCTTGGGAGATTGAATGCATCAGTCTGCCTGCCTTGAAACATCTTTGGCTCCTGAGACAGTAAAAGAGGAGCAGTGGCCTGGATGCTAAGCGATACTATAATTAGAGTCAGTTTGAGGAACTGTGGCTGGAGGTGAACTGTGGCTTGAACTGAAAGTCTTCTGATCCTGCAGTAAAAAACTGTAGCCTGTACCAGGAGACCTGAGCAAAGAAACAGCATGTGTCTCTAGAAGCAGTTGTGCCCTGCATAGGTAAGATAGTGCAATGCATGCTGTAACAGTTGCCTGGAACCCCTGAGTAGACTAGCTGTGATTGTACGTGATCTGATGTTAGAGTAAAAAAGAGTGTTCCTATTACTCTGCAACCACTAAGCTATCTGTCTCAGTTTCAAAGTGTAACCACCAAGCTTAGCTCCTCAATTCCTGTCCTGAAATCTAAATGGTACTATAGTCTAAGACAGTTGGAGCAACTGTGGCTAGAGGTGAGTTGTGGTCTTTACTGTGAGCCTCTATGAATTGAGACAGTGGTGACAAATTGTGGCCTTCACCAGAAGAACAGAGAAAAGAGACAGGATGTGTCTCTAGAAGCAGTTGATCCTTGCATAGGGAAGACAGTGCAAGACATCCTCTGAGAGCTTCTTGGAACTCCTGAGTAGTTGGGCTGTGATTGTTAGTGGTCTGATGTTAATATTAAAATCTTAATAAGCCACATGATTAGATTTGTTAATCCAAGAGAAATACCTTATTGTGTTTTATTAGAGATTGCTGGCTGTGTTTTATTAATGTTCTGCTTGCTCTTCAGTTTATGTACACTAATTTAACTTGTAAAGTGTCCAGCATTCCACTAATCTCATTAGTATCTCAGGAGCCTCTAACCTTTGTTCAAAAATTGTCTAGGCCCATTGTGTAAGTGTTAAAATAAGATCCAGCGGAGCCTTCACCACAGGGAGTCTCAAATATAGACCAAGATGATGTGGTCAACCTGAGAAAGATACCTCCACTAATGCACACTTAGCTTTGGATGGTGACAGTGAGAGAAGCTCTGCCATTCAGGGGCCCATAGAAGCAGAAGGGACATGTGTTTTTGTAGCAGCTAGACTTGGGACAGAGAGTCAAGGAACATCAGAAAGACTTTACAAGGAAAATGAGAGACATCCTTCAGGACAACAGATGGATTGCATGGCATTACCCAAAGAGACAAAGATTTGCATTCTACATGATTCTAGTAAAAGGGTATCGGCCCTGACTTAAAATATATGGATTTGCTCCATTTGACTATCAGAGACACCATGGATATGTTGTTTGCGGTTGCCAGGAGGGACCCACCGGTCGTCTGCAACCCACTGAGACATTTGGAGAAGCCAGATTGGGACCCGCCAGTCATCTGACCCCATGGAAACTCTAGGAGAGGCTAGGGTGGGACCCTCGAGTCTTCTGGCCTTGTACCTTGATGGACTGCTAGCTTCCTAAGCTTGCCCCTACCTCCTCTCTGTGGGGGCCCGCAAGAAATAGGAGTCCACTGGTTGAGGTAGTCGGCCCTGGAAGTCTCCAAAGTCGCAGCTGTTATATCCCAGGCAGGTGGGGAAGGAAGGGTGAGACTGCGTAATGTTGTATCATCTTGGGTATTTGCTGGGACTGTTCTATGTGTATATTGTCTGCTTTGAGGTTCAATAAAGTATTGCTACGCTGTTTTACCCTCACCCTGTCTTGTCTGAGTAGTGTTACACCCACAGAAGACCCCGGGTCCCCACACTGACTAATCAAAATACCCCACCTCCCCAAATAAAAGATAACCTTTATTTTTCACAATTAAAAGTAAAAAATACCATTGAGTTTCTTAAATTATACAAATATATAATGGCCCAAGTGGTTTGAATATCCACTATTGTGCCAGATGAACTACAGAACAAGATAGGTCAGACAATACCCTCTCAATAGCCCTAATTGTCCATGGAGGTTGGAACCCTAGATACACGATGCAAAATAGGCACCCCCGCTAGCCCTAGGGGGCCCTGTGTTATTACTCTCTAACCACCAAGCTTTCTGCCTCAGTTTTTAAACTATAACCACCAAGATTAGTTCCTCAATTGTGACATGTAGTTATTACAAGTTGTGACTAGATAATGTGTTGTATCCATACAGCTTGTGCTGTCAGAGACAATAAGTGCTACACTGGCAGGCCTCATACTGAATAAGCTGTAAGTTTACCCTGCTATGTCCTTAATTGCACCATCCTGGGAGTCATGTTTAAAGGGAACTTTTTGATTTAATAACATGGGCATACAGGTTGTATACAGCTGAAATTTTTCATACCTGTATGCCTCCTTGATGATGCCTTGTTTAGTAAAAATCATCTTTTATAACTTTGATCTTCCCGGCTATGGGGCATAGAGTGCCTGGAAGATAAGACTGCCTCCTGTCTTCATTATACAAGATTTTTCCTCCCCTTCTCTCCAGACGTCCCTTTGTTGTCATGCTCATGGCTGGAAATCCTGCGTTTGCGCATTCTGCCTGCCATCTCTCCTCTCCAATTTCTTTGGAGTTCATTTGGGGTCATAACTATAAACAGGGATCCTGGTAAAGAGTATCATAACTTTTATGCATTTTTTTATATTTTGAAGACACTTTACCATGGGAGCCCGGGTCCTGAGACCCTCAAAACACAGCAGAGAAGTGTGCAGTGTGGAAGGCAGGAGTGCCCAGCTCTTACTCATGAGAAAACACAATGAGTATGGATATAATAGAGAGCCTATTATTTTCTAATGTATCCGTACTCCGTTCTGTGTGCTCACTCGGGCAGGAGCTTTGCCTTCTGCACACTTCTCTGCCAACTTTTCAGTGATTTGTCAGGATCTCGTTTCCGTAACCACCCACCAATCTACAGGAATGAAAATTGTCTGCAAAATATAAAAAATGCATAAAGGTTTAGTTATTCTTTGATAATTTCATATGTCCAAGTACTTTGCACTTTCTAAGATTTTAACTATTAAAATGTACTTACATAGCCTCTAATAACATAGAAAAAGTGCAGAAAGCTGAACTTTAAAGCCCTGCCATTAGCAGAAGACCTTCCACCTTTGCAAAAGGCAGGAGCCCTGCAACCAATGAAGACCTCCACCATCTATTCAAATGATATTTCCCACAACTACTAGGAACTAATAAAAATGTTTTTTGCAAAGTGTCGTGAGAAAAAGAACAACAAAACCCTGATCCCAACAACAAACATTAATGAAGAGGATGCTGACCCAAAATAATCTGGTGCAGTGATCAGTTGACCACAGCAGATTTGGCTTTTCTGATTCATGGTGATCAACTGTTAATTCCAAGGAAAGTCCAATAGCAATACCCAACTTTACTAATGCTCATGTGCTTCAATGGGCATAAATATCTACAGCCATTGTAATATTTAGTAGAAATGTTATAGCACCAGGAGAGACAATCAACCCCATAATATAATATTAGCCAAAGTTTACAAATGAAATGATCAATGCACTTGGAAATGGTATTGGAGTTACTTTTGGCCATACATTACTATGGTATTTTCGTTAATCCATTTTTTCTTCTCCAATTATTTCGTTAAAAGAACGAGGCACTAACTTAGTAAATTAACACAGTGAAAATCATGATAGCAGTACATGGTTGCATGCATCTCCAGCAACATGACAAGTCTACAGCTCTTTAGCAGGTTCTTGATTTTGAACAATCCCTATTTTATTAGATGGTCCCTTAACAATAGGTTGATCACAAATTGTCCATCTGTAGGTAACTCCCCTGATCAGCTATTATTCCAGGAAAAATCTGACAGTAAGTATTTGATCTCTCTCCCTTGCCACCTTAGAGGAGATGAAGCGTTACAAAGTGCTCATTCACATCAAGGGTTTATGTATAATGCCGTAAATGACAAGACTTGCAGACATATATTGGACACCAGGAATTCATTTATACCTGTCTCATTCAGCAACCATCCACAATTCCTTTGCTTCCAACTACATACTGTTGCACCCTCCTTGACTATACAGTAATTACAGTATCCTACCTGCATCAGAGATTCGTGGGGCCTTTCCAGGTCCACCAGGTGGAGATTTCCAATGACAGGTAGAGGGATAGGTCCAGGGGGCATCTTTGCTGTGCTCTTTTTAATTCCATTTATCCAATAGATGAATAGTGCAATGAAAATTGAAAAGTATACCAACACATCAGCTCTAGCTAAAAAGTAGGCAATAAAAGCCATAGCGAAGTACTGTTAAGAGTCTGTTCTGATTGTGCTGCTGTCCTTATATTTATACACATGGGCTTATATTTCCTCCATGTGTTAATCTTTACTAGGGCACAAATAACCTATAATAAACTGATTGGCCCATTGCCATTTACCTTGGTAAGACAATCTTTGCTTAGATTGCACAATCTTGTTTTTACATACATAGCATTATGCATTTCATCTAAATAAATGTTGGCCAAAGTGTAATGTATAATGTGATGGAGTACAGTAGGCTAAAGGAATATGATTTGCTATCTTATCTTATCTGTTCTACAGCTGTACCAGTGCCATGGTATAAAGTTCACATACTAATGTTTGAGGACACAAATGAATCTATTTGCAGTTATACAACCCCTGCAAAAATTATGGAATCACCGGGCTCGGAGGATGTTCATTCAGTAGTTTAATGTTGTTGAAAAAAAGCAGATCACAGACATGGCACAAAACTAAAGTCATTTCAAATGGCAACTTTAGGGCTTTAAGAAACACTAAATTAAATCAAGATAAAAAATGTGGTACTCAGTAAGGGTAATTTTTTTCAGACCAAGCAGAGGGAAAAAATTATGGAATCACTCAATTCTGAGGAAAAAATTATGGAATCATGAAAAACAAACACACAAAAGAACACTCCAATACATCACTAGTATTTTGCACCACCTCTGGCTTTAATAAAAGCTTGCAGTCTCTGAGGCATGGACTTAATGAGTGACAAACAGTACTCTCCGTCAATCTGGCTCCAACTTTCTCTGTTTGCTTTTGCCAGATCAGCTTTGCAGCTTGGAGCCTTGTCATGAACAATTTTTTCAACTTCCACAAAAGATTTTCAATTGGATTGAGATCCGGACTATTTGCAGGCCATGACATTGACCTTATGTATCTTCTTTCAAGGGATGTTTAAACAGTTTTTGCTCTATGGCAGGATGCATTATCATCTTGAAAAATGATGTCATCATCCCCAAACATCCTTTCAATTGATGGGATAAGAAAACTGTCCAAAATATCAATGTAAACTTGTGCATTTATTGAAGATGTAATGACAGCCATCTCCCCAGTGCCTTTACCTGACATGCAGCCCCATATCATCAATGACTGTGGAAATTTGCATGCTCTCTTCATGCAGTCATCTTTATAAATCTCATTGGAATAGCACCAAACACAAGTTCCAGCATCATCACCTTGCCCAATGCAGATTTACGATTCATCACTGAATATGACTTTCATCCAGTCATCCACAGTCCACGATTACTTTTCCTTAGCCCATTGTAGCCTTGCTTTTTTCTGTTTAGGTGTTAACCCCTTTACGACATAGGGCGTATTAGTACGTATCTGTGCCCTGGGACTTATGGACCAGATACGTATTTATACGCCCTGGCGATTTCGCCCGCACACAGGCTGTGCGGGCACGATCACCACCGGGTGTCAGCTGATTGTCACAGCTGATACCCGGTGCTACGTGCAGGGAGCACCACTCCCGGTGCTATGTGCAGGCACATTAACCCCCGCGATGCTGCGATCGCAGTCGATCGCAGCATTGCGGTGGCAAGGGGAGGTGATCAGAATGCTCACTTCCTCTTCCGGCCTCCAGCGCTGTCTGCCGTGGCTTCCAGGATGTTGCCATGATGACCTGATGTCGTCATGACAACATCCGGGTCACCAGACAGCAGGAAGATTTTTGGACATGCGCAGTGCATCTCCAAACTATCTTCTCCCTGTACAGCGCTGACAGCCTGTATGGCACAGGGATAGTGCTCCATCCCTATGCTGTGCAGGCGATCAGAGAAAAAAAAGTGAAAGTCCCATAGTGGGACGAAGTAAAAAAGTAAAAAAAGTGTCATAAAGTGAAAAAAAAAAAAAATTGTAAAAATATAAAAAAAAAATAAAAAAAATAATCCACCAAAAATAAAAATATAATGTACCCATCAATAAATATTATTATAAAAAAAAAAACAATAAAAGTACACATATTTGGTATCACCGCGTCCGGAACGACCTGACCTATAAAACTGTCCCACTAGTTAACCCCTTCAGTGAACAGGGTAAAAAATAAAAATAAAAAACGAAGCAAAAAACAATGCTTTATGACCATACCCCCAAACTAAAAATGGAATAACAAGCGATCAAAAAGACGAATATAAATAAAAATGGTACCGCTGAAAATGTCATCTCGTCTCGCAAAAAACAAGCCACCACACAGCCCCATCAGCCAAAAAATAAAAAAGTTATAGCTCTCAGAATAAAGCTATGCTAAAAAATAATTTTTTCTATAAAATTGCTTTTATTATGAAAAAGTGCAAAACATAGAAAAACGATATAAATGTGGTACCGCTGTAAACGTACTGACCAGAAGAATAAAGCTGCCTTATAAATTTTACCACACGCGGAACAGAATAAAAAAAACAAAAAAAAACAATTCCTGAATTGTTGTTTTTTGTTTATTCTGTGTGCCTAAACATTGGAGCTCCCCCACAAGTGACCCCATTTTGGAAACTAGATCCCCCAAGGCACCTATCTAGATGCATAGTGAGCACTTGGAACCCCCAGGTGCTTCACAAATTGATTCGTAAAAATGAAAAAGTAAAAAAAAAAAACTTTTTCATTTTTACGAATCAATTTGTGAAGCACCTGTGGGTTCCAAGTGCTCACTATGCATCTAGATAGTTGCCTTGTGGGGTCTAGTTTCCAAAATGGGGTCACTTGTGGGGGAGCTCCAATGTTTAGGCACATCAGAGGCTCTCCAAACGCAAAATGGCGTCCGCTAATTATTCAAGCAAATTTTACAATCAAAAAGTCAAATGGCGCTCCTTCCCTTCCGAGCCCTGCCGTGCACCCAAACAGTGGCTTTTCCCCACATATGGGGTATATGCATGCCAAGGGGAAATTGCACAACAAATTTTGGGGTCCATTTTTTCTTGTTACCCCTGTGAAAATAAAAAAAATTGGGTCTAAAGTAACATTTTTGTGAAAAAAGTTAAATGTTCATTTTTTTCTTCCACATTCCAAAAATTCCTGTGAAGCACCTGAAGGGTTAATAAAGTTCTTGAATGTGGTTTCGAGCACCTTGAGGGGTACAGTTTTTAGAATGGTGTCACTTTTGGGTATTTTCTGTCATAAAGACCTCTCAAAGTGACTTCAAATGTGATGTGGTCCCTAAAAAAATGGTTTTGTAAATTTTGTTGGAAAAATTAGAAATCGCTGGTCAACTTTTAACCCCTATAGCTCCCTAACAACAAAAAATTTTGGTCCAAAATTGTGCTGATGTAAAGTACACATGTGGGAAATGTTATTTATTAAGTATTTTGTATGACATATCTCTCTGATTTAAGGGAATAAAAATTAAAATTTTGAAAATTGCAAAATTTTCAAAATTTTTGCCAAATTTACATTTTTTTCACAAATAAACGCAAGTGATATTGAAGAAATTTTACCAAAATCATGAAGTACAATATGTCACGAAAAAACATTCTCAGAATCAGGGGGATCCATTGAAGCGTTCCAGAGTAATTACCTCATAAAGTGTCAGTGGTCAGAATTGTAAAAATTGGCCTGGTCATTAACGTGCAAACCACCCTCGGGGGTAAAGGGGTTAATGATGGCTTATGTTTAGCTTTTCTGTATGTAAATCCAATTTCCTTTTGGGTGGTTTCTTACAGTTCGGTCACAGACATTAACTCCAGTTTCCTCCCATTCGTTCCTCATTTGTTTTGTTGTGCCTTTCCTGTTTTGGAGACATATTGCTTTAAGTTTCCGGTCTTGACGCTGTGATGTCTTCCTTGGTCTACCAGTATGTTTGCCTTTAACAACCTTCCCATGTTGTTTGTATTTGGTCCGGATTTTAGACACAGTTGACTGTGAACAACCAACATCTTTTGCAACATTGCGTGATAATTTACCTTCTTTTAAGAGTTTGATAATCCTCTCCTTTGTTTCAATTGACATTTCTCATGTTGGAGCCATGATTCATGTCAGTCCACTTGGTGCAACAGCTCTCCAAGGTGTGATCACTCCTTTTTAGATGCAGACTAACGAGCAGATCTAATTTGATGCAGATGTTAGTTTTGGAAATCAAAATTTACAGGGTGATTCCATAATTTTTTCCTCAGAATTGAGTGATTACATTTTTTTTCCCTCTACTTGGTCTGAAAAAATTACCCTTACTGAGTACCACATTTTTTATCTTGATTTCTTTTAGCGTTTCTTAAGGCCCTAAAGTTGCCATTTGAAATGACTTTAGCTTTGTGCCATGTCTGTGATCTGCTTTTTTTCAACAACATTAAACAACTGAATAAACATCCTCCGAGCCCGGTGATTCCATAATTTTTGCCAGAGGTTGTAGCAGGGTGAACTTTACATGCATTATGCTCTTTTGCATTAGAGTTTATGTATTAAAGGCTTTAATAAATTCAGAACAGAAGACAGAGGCTGCGGTGCCAGAAATCAGGATGAGCTGAGTATAAACGTCATTATTTTTTATATGAACGGGCCGTGAGGCCATCATAATTAGAGATGAGCAAATTTTTAATTGTTCGGTTCGTCATAGCTCAGCGAACTACCCGAATAGTTCGCTGAGCATTCCGGACTCCATTTGATTCAATGGGAGGCAAAACCAAACGCATGCACAACAACTTCAAAAGGGCCCAAAAGCTGCCAAAACACATCAATTTAGGGGCAAACACCAGGAAAAGTGGCAAAAATTGACCCACAGTACAAATTTTATAATGGCACAGCAGTAGTCAGGCAAAGGCCATGCATGAGGTATCAGGTTCTGGGCCAGCATTTACAGCTTTGAATTTAACTTCAAATTAAGACGAGGTGGGTGAGGGATCGGTGTGGGCTTGCTGTGTTGGGAGCCTTGATACCACATGCAGCAGCTCAACCTGCTTTTCTACTCCACACTCAGGTGGCAGAAAAATCAGTTTTATAAAGTACTATTGTTACAAAAATTTAAGGATAGTAACACAGGTAGTTGACCGAAAGTAAGTGGAGGCCTGATGATCTAAAAATTAGGGGCAGACACCACCAAAGTGGCATCAATTTCACAAGAGTAGAAATAGTATAATGAGAACCGACACCTCTTCCACTACAGCCAACCCTCCAGATGGAGACCCAATCAGGAGTCTCTACATTTCCAAACATTAGAGGCAGACACCACCAAAGTGGCATCAATTT
The DNA here is from genome assembly GCF_046119375.1 of Phyllobates terribilis. Classification (NCBI taxonomy): domain Eukaryota; kingdom Metazoa; phylum Chordata; class Amphibia; order Anura; family Dendrobatidae; genus Phyllobates; species Phyllobates terribilis. The sequence goes on along the minus strand of NW_027362769.1, from coordinate 341,897,099 downwards.
CACCAGAGTTTAAAAAGTATAATGGAGACCGACACCTCTTCCACTACAGCCAACCCAGCAGATGGAGATCCAACCAGGAGTTTCCACATTTAGAAAAATGATTGTTAACATCTGCAGGAATAGCAGACGCAACAGCAGGCACAGAAGCCACTAAAAAGATATCACTGCCTGCAATTTTGTGGGATCAATGCAGCACACTAAAAACTACACCATCACCTAGTCTGCACAGTCTGCAATTAGGGTGCAAAAGTCCTTGGAGATCCATGACTTGTTCATATTGATGAAAGATAGGCTGTCTACACTTTCAGGGGACAGCTGGCTGCGCTCATCCGTCAGGAGACCACCAGCAGTGCTGAAGACACGTTCTGAGAGAACACTGGCTTCCGAGCATGATAAAACCTCCAAGGCGTGACAGTCGAGCTCATGCCATTCTTCCATTTTTAAAGACCAAAGTGTAAAAGGGTCCAAACCTTCCCTGATGGTATTGATATTGAGCTCAAGATACTCTTGCACCATCCTCTCCAGTAGCTCACCACGCGTCAGACTTGTACTGGTGCACAAGCTGGTCTAAAAAAACTGTGAAACGACTCACAGATATTGCTTCTGCCACTTTCTCTGCTGCTGCTAATGTTTTTGCATTGACAAATTTACATTCCAGAGGTTGGAAGTCTACAGCTGTGATGCACACTGTGTGCCTCACTGCTGTCATGGGGAAAACTCTTTTAATGTTGTCTAAAAGTGTGTTTCGATACTACACCATGCGCGGGTTCCTTTCCAGGGTGGGAAGCAAAATTTACTCTTATTACAAGGATGTAACAGAGTGGAAACCCAGTAGTCAGCACTACTGTGAATCCTAACTATACGGGAATCATGTTGCAGAAGGCGCTCATATGTCGGGCTCTTCCATGAGGTCCAGTCCCATAGTGTGTTGGTTACTGGGTAACACTGATGCTTGTTTCCTCCGTCCCCTCCCGCCAACCACAAACAACAGAGAGGGGATGATTATCCTCTTCATCTCCTGACTGTTGCTTACCCATCACCTCTTCCTCCTCCATTTGTTCCTTGGCTACTGCATCTTCACTAACAGTTTGTCTGATATCACCAATCCCCCTAGATCGCTGTAATCCACCCTCCCTTGGCACCTGCCTGAGTGACGACAGTCTGGAACTTAGAGACATTGTTATCCCTTCCGCATCCTCCTCTGCTTCCTCCTCTTCTTCTGGCACCAGCATCTCCTCCTGCAGGCTATTCAAATTCTGCTCCAGCATGTAGATGACTAGAGTATTGATGCTGATGATGGCATAATCAGCGCTAACCATCTTAGTAGCCATTTCAAAACTGTGCAGAATGGTGCAGAGGTCCTTAATCTGTACCCACTCCAAAAACATGATTTGTATCACGTCCATAATATGTTGGCCCAGGCCATACTACATGAGTGTGTGAGCTTGCCCCGGCGTACGGCCACCACCAGGTTCACACCGTTATCACACACAACCTTCCCTGGCTCCAGGTTCAGCGGAAACAGCCATTGCTCAAACTCGGCCTGGATTGCTGTCCACAACTCTTCAGTAGAGATGAGCGTTGTTCTACTCGAACTGTTCGCCAATCTCAAATTCGAGCTGTTTTGGGCGGTGTTCGAGCCGTTCGGCGAACACGAACAATTTGAGAAAAATTCGGCTGTTCGAGGTTATGTTCGATAACTGTTCGTGCACCAAAATCATAACTGGATTTTTTCTCAGTAATGATGAAAATTAATGTTAATACGCAGTTTGAGTGTACAGCGGGGTGGGGGGAGGGGCACGGGATGGATCTCTGCAGGAACAATGAAGATCTCCATTTTTTTTTCTCTTTCCCGCATTTACAGTGGGGAGGTGCAATCTGTCAGCCTATCAGCAGCGCACACACGGAGCGAAGTGCTTTTTTTCACACAAGCAAGGGCATGTGTCATTGGCAGTGTATGTCACATGTCCTTGCCCTATAAGACCAAGCCATTTTCCCCGTCGCCACCATTTTCTCACTGCTGCAGCTGCGTGTTAGACGGCACCGCTGTTGCTGTGTGCGCTATACCTTGTTAATTTCAAGCCAATTTTCGCACAAATATACAGATAGCTTGGGAGTAGGGAATAGTTGTGATTGCAGTCCTTTTAAGGACTAGGTTACAGCATTTCCTACGACTTTTATCAGGGAGGTCTGTGCTCTTAAATAGATAGGTTGTGGGAGTAAAGACTAATTGTAATTGGAGTCCTTTTCAGGGCTAGGTTACATGAGTTCCTATCAGTTTTTGCCAGGCAGGTCTGTGCCAGTGCTGTGCAAGTTTTTTTCACAGCATTTGGCTGAATCTAGCAAAGCTAATCCTTTTTGGCCTATTGCAGAGTGTGTTAGTCAGTGGAGTAGCCTATCTGTGTTGCAAGATATACCACCTGTGTATAGAATACCAATTTTTTTACTGCACCTAGTGAAGTAAAATCTTTTGGGCATAGCATCATTCTATTAGTCCATCTATACTGACCTCCATCAGGTTGCAAATTAAAACTAATTTTTATCTGCATCTACAGTACCTCTGAAAAAATATTTGGGCTTCTAGCAGTGTGTGGGACTTGTTCTATTAGTCCATCTATACTGACCTCCATCAGGTTGCAAACTGAATATATTTTTTTCTGCATCTACCTCTGAAAAAATATTGGGCTTCTAGCTGTGTGTGGGTCTTGTTCTATTAATCCATCTATACTGACCTCCATCAGGTTGCAAACTGAATATAATTTTTTTCTGCATCTAGCTCTGAAAAAATATTTGGCCTTCTAGTAGTGTGTCGGACTTTCTCTATTAGTAAATCTATACTGACCTCCATCAGGTTGCAAATTAAAACTAATTTTTATCTGCATCTACAGTACCTCTGAAAAAATATTTGGGCTTCTAGCTGTGTGTAGGACTTGTTGTATTAGTCCATCTATACTGACCTCCATCAGGTTGAAAACTGAATATATTTTTTTCTGCATCTACCTCTGAAAAAATATTTGGCCTTCTAGTAGTGTGTCGGACTTTCTCTATTAGTCCATCTATACTGACCTCCATCAGGTTGCAAATTAAAACTAATTTTTATCTGCATCTACAGTACCTCTGAAAAAATATTTGGGCTTCTAGCAGTGTGTGGGACTTGTTCTATTAGTCCATCTATACTGACCTCCATCAGGTTGCAAACTGAATATATTTTTTTCTGCATCTACCTCTGAAAAAATATTTGGCCTTCTAGTAGTGTGTCGGACTTTCTCTATTAGTCCATCTATACTGACCTCCATCAGGTTGCAAATTAAAACTAATTTTTATCTGCATCTACAGTACCTCTGAAAAAATATTTGGGCTTCTAGCAGTGTGTGGGACTTGTTCTATTAGTCCATCTATACTGACCTCCATCAGGTTGCAAACTGAATATATTTTTTTCTGCATCTACCTCTGAAAAAATATTGGGCTTCTAGCTGTGTGTGGGTCTTGTTCTATTAATCCATCTATACTGACCTCCATCAGGTTGCAAACTGAATATATTTTTATCTGCATCTACCTCTGAAAAAATATTTGGCCTTCTAGTAGTGTGTCGGACTTTCTCTATTAGTCCATCTATACTGACCTCCATCAGGTTGCAAATTAAAACTAATTTTTATCTGCATCTACAGTACCTCTGAAAAAATATTTGGGCTTCTAGCAGTGTGTGGGACTTGTTCTATTAGTCCATCTATATTGACCTCCATCAGGTTGCAAACTGAATATATTTTTTTCTGCATCTACCTCTGAAAAAATATTGGGCTTCTAGCTGTGTGTGGGTCTTGTTCTATTAATCCATCTATACTGACCTCCATCAGGTTGCAAACTGAATATATTTTTTTCTGCATCTACCTCTGAAAAAATATTTGGCCTTCTAATAGTGTGTCGGACTTTCTCTATTAGTCCATCTATACTGACCTCCATCAGGTTGCAAATTAAAACTAATTTTTATCTGCATCTACAGTACCTCTGAAAAAATATTTGGGCTTCTAGCAGTGTGTGGGACTTGTTCTATTAGTCCATCTATACTGACCTCCATCAGGTTGCAAACTGAATATATTTTTTTCTGCATCTACCTCTGAAAAAATATTTGGCCTTCTAGTAGTGTGTCGGACTTTCTCTATTAGTCCATCTATACTGACCTCCATCAGGTTGCAAATTAAAACTAATTTTTATCTGCATCTACAGTACCTCTGAAAAGATATTTGGGCTTCTAGCAGTGTGTGGGACTTGTTCTATTAGTCCATCTATACTGACCTCCATCAGGTTGCAAACTGAATATATTTTTTTCTGCATCTACCTCTGAAAAAATATTTGGGCTTCTAGCAGTGTGTGGGACTTGTTCTATTAGTCCATCTATACTGACCTCCATCAGGTTGCAAACTGAATATATTTTTTTCTGCATCTACCTCTGAAAAAATATTTGGCCTTCTAGTAGTGTGTCGGACTTTCTCTATTAGTCCATCTATACTGACCTCCATCAGGTTGCAAATTAAAACTAATTTTTATCTGCATCTACAGTACCTCTGAAAAAATATTTGGGCTTCTAGCAGTGTGTGGGACTTGTTCTATTAGTCCATCTATACTGACCTCCATCAGGTTGCAAACTGAATATATTTTTTTCTGCATCTACCTCTGAAAAAATATTGGGCTTCTAGCTGTGTGTGGGTCTTGTTCTATTAATCCATCTATACTGACCTCCATCAGGTTGCAAACTGAATATATTTTTATCTGCATCTACCTCTGAAAAAATATTTGGCCTTCTAGTAGTGTGTCGGACTTTCTCTATTAGTCCATCTATACTGACCTCCATCAGGTTGCAAATTAAAACTAATTTTTATCTGCATCTACAGTACCTCTGAAAAAATATTTGGGCTTCTAGCAGTGTGTGGGACTTGTTCTATTAGTCCATCTATATTGACCTCCATCAGGTTGCAAACTGAATATATTTTTTTCTGCATCTACCTCTGAAAAAATATTGGGCTTCTAGCTGTGTGTGGGTCTTGTTCTATTAATCCATCTATACTGACCTCCATCAGGTTGCAAACTGAATATATTTTTTTCTGCATCTACCTCTGAAAAAATATTTGGCCTTCTAATAGTGTGTCGGACTTTCTCTATTAGTCCATCTATACTGACCTCCATCAGGTTGCAAATTAAAACTAATTTTTATCTGCATCTACAGTACCTCTGAAAAAATATTTGGGCTTCTAGCAGTGTGTGGGACTTGTTCTATTAGTCCATCTATACTGACCTCCATCAGGTTGCAAACTGAATATATTTTTTTCTGCATCTACCTCTGAAAAAATATTTGGCCTTCTAGTAGTGTGTCGGACTTTCTCTATTAGTCCATCTATACTGACCTCCATCAGGTTGCAAATTAAAACTAATTTTTATCTGCATCTACAGTACCTCTGAAAAGATATTTGGGCTTCTAGCAGTGTGTGGGACTTGTTCTATTAGTCCATCTATACTGACCTCCATCAGGTTGCAAACTGAATATATTTTTTTCTGCATCTACCTCTGAAAAAATATTTGGGCTTCTAGCAGTGTGTGGGACTTGTTCTATTAGTCCATCTATACTGACCTCCATCAGGTTGCAAACTGAATATATTTTTTTCTGCATCTACCTCTGAAAAAATATTTGGCCTTCTAGTAGTGTGTCGGACTTTCTCTATTAGTCCATCTATACTGACCTCCATCAGGTTGCAAATTAAAACTAATTTTTATCTGCATCTACAGTACCTCTGAAAAGATATTTGGGCTTCTAGCAGTTTGTGGGACTTGTTCTATTAGTCCATCTATACTGACCTCCATCAGGTTGCAAACTGAATATATTTTTTTCTGCATCTACCTCTGAAAAAATATTGGGCTTCTAGCTGTGTGTGGGTCTTGTTCTATTAATCCATCTATACTGACCTCCATCAGGTTGCAAACTGAATATATTTTTTTCTGCATCTACCTCTGAAAAAATATTTGGCCTTCTAGTAGTGTGTCGGACTTTCTCTATTAGTCCATCTATACTGACCTCCATCAGGTTGCAAATTAAAACTAATTTTTATCTGCATCTACAGTACCTCTGAAAAAATATTTGGGCTTCTAGCAGTGTGTGGGACTTGTTCTATTAGTCCATCTATACTGACCTCCATCAGGTTGCAAACTGAATATATTTTTTTCTGCATCTACCTCTGAAAAAATATTGGGCTTCTAGCTGTGTGTGGGTCTTGTTCTATTAATCCATCTATACTGACCTCCATCAGGTTGCAAACTGAATATAATTTTTTTCTGCATCTAGCTCTGAAAAAATATTTGGCCTTCTAGTAGTGTGTCGGACTTTCTCTATTAGTCCATCTATACTGACCTCCATCAGGTTGCAAATTAAAACTAATTTTTATCTGCATCTACAGTACCTCTGAAAAAATATTTGGGCTTCTAGCAGTGTGTGGGACTTGTTCTATTAGACCATCTATACTGACCTCCATCAGGTTGCAAACTGAATATATTTTTTTCTGCATCTACCTCTGAAAAAATATTTGGCCTTCTAGTAGTGTGTCAGACTTTCTCTATTAGTCCATCTATACTGACCTCCATCAGGTTGCAAATTAAAACTAATTTTTATCTGCATCTACAGTACCTCTGAAAAAATATTTGGGCTTCTAGCAGTGTGTGGGACTTGTTCTATTAGTCCACCTATACTGACCTCCATCAGGTTGCAAACTGAATATATTTTTTTCTGCATCTACCTCTGAAAAAATATTGGGCTTCTAGCTGTGTGTGGGTCTTGTTCTATTAATCCATCTATACTGACCTCCATCAGGTTGCAAACTGAATATATTTTTTTCTGCATCTACCTCTGAAAAAATATTTGGCCTTCTAGTAGTGTGTCGGACTTTCTCTATTAGTCCATCTATACTGACCTCCATCAGGTTGCAAATTAAAACTAATTTTTATCTGCATCTACAGTACCTCTGAAAAAATATTTGGGCTTCTAGCAGTGTGTGGGACTTGTTCTATTAGTCCATCTATACTGACCTCCATCAGGTTGCAAACTGAATATATTTTTTTCTGCATCTACCTCTGAAAAAATATTTGGCCTTCTAGTAGTGTGTCGGACTTTCTCTATTAGTCCATCTATACTGACCTCCATCAGGTTGCAAATTAAAACAAATTTTTATCTGCATCTACAGTACCTCTGAAAAAAATATTTGGGCTTCTAGCAGTGTGTGGGACTTGTTCTATTAGTCCATCTATACTGACCTCCATCAGGTTGCAAACTGAATATATTTTTTTCTGCATCTGCCTCTGAAAAAATATTTGGCCTTCTAGTAGTGTGTCGGACTTTCTCTATTAGTCCATCTATACTGACCTCCATCAGGTTGCAAATTAAAACTAATTTTTATCTGCATCTACAGTACCTCTGAAAAAATATTTGGGCTTCTAGCAGTGTGTGGGACTTGTTCTATTAGTCCATCTATACTGACCTCCATCAGGTTGCCAACTGAATATATTTTTTTCTGCATCTACCTCTGAAAAAATATTGGGCTTCTAGCTGTGTGTGGGTCTTGTTCTATTAATCCATCTATACTGACCTCCATCAGGTTGCAAACTGAATATCATTTTTTTCTGCATCTAGCTCTGAAAAAATATTTGGCCTTCTAGTAGTGTGTCGGACTTTCTCTATTAGTCCATCTATACTGACCTCCATCAGGTTGCAAATTAAAACTAATTTTTATCTGCATCTACAGTACCTCTGAAAACATATTTGGGCTTCTAGCGGTGTGTGGGACTTGTTCTATTAGTCCATCTATACTGACCTCCATCAGGTTGCAAACTGAATATATTTTTTTCTGCATCTACCTCTGAAAAAATATTTGGCCTTCTAGTAGTGTGTCGGACTTTCTCTATTAGTCCATCTATACTGACCTCCATCAGGTTGCAAATTAAAACTAATTTTTATCTGCATCTACAGTACCTCTGAAAAAATATTTGGGCTTCTAGCAGTGTGTGGGACTTGTTCTATTAGTCCATCTATACTGACCTCCATCAGGTTGCAAACTGAATATATTTTTTTCTGCATCTACCTCTGAAAAAATATTGGGCTTCTAGCTGTGTGTGGGTCTTGTTCTATTAATCCATCTATACTGACCTCCATCAGGTTGCAAACTGAATATATTTTTTTCTGCATCTACCTCTGAAAAAATATTTGGCCTTCTAGTAGTGTGTCGGACTTTCTCTATTAGTCCATCTATACTGACCTCCATCAGGTTGCAAATTAAAACTAATTTTTATCTGCATCTACAGTACCTCTGAAAAAATATTTGGGCTTCTAGCAGTGTGTGGGACTTGTTCTATTAGTCCATCTATACTGACCTCCATCAGGTTGCAAACTGAATATATTTTTTTCTGCATCTACCTCTGAAAAAATATTGGGCTTCTAGCTGTGTGTGGGTCTTGTTCTATTAATCCATCTATACTGACCTCCATCAGGTTGCAAACTGAATATAATTTTTTTCTGCATCTAGCTCTGAAAAAATATTTGGCCTTCTAGTAGTGTGTCGGACTTTCTCTATTAGTCCATCTATACTGACCTCCATCAGGTTGCAAATTAAAATTAATTTTTATCTGCATCTACAGTACCTCTGAAAAAATATTTGGGCTTCTAGCTGTGTGTGGGACTTGTTGTATTAGTCCATCTATACTGACCTCCATCAGGTTGCAAACTGAATATATTTTTTTCTGCATCTACCTCTGAAAAAATATTTGGCCTTCTAGTAGTGTGTCGGACTTTCTCTATTAGTCCATCTATACTGACCTCCATCAGGTTGCAAATTCAAAATAATTTTTTTCTGCATCTAACACAGCCAATTATTTTGGCCTAATACCACAGTTTGGCCACTCAGCTCTGCTCGGTTACCATCCATTGTTTTTTTGTGCAAACAACTCCAGAGTTGTGAATTAGTTAACCACCAAAATGAGTGGAAAAAGGCCTGCTGCTGGTGGAAAGGGGAATAGGCGTGTTGGGAAGGGGAAAAAAGGTTGTGTCCGTGGGGTAGGTGTTAAAGCAACAGTAACATCTGCAGAAGAAAGACCATCTTCCAGCCAAACTAAAATGTCTACTTCTTTTAGCGGACAATGTGATAAGATCCCTTTCTTACGGCCACGCCAATCGCTACAAATTCCAGATGAGGCACAAAAACAGCAGGTGCTTCAACGGATATCAAGTGCTCCTTTAAGTGGGCTCTCCTCCACATCAACTTCAACATCACAAATACTCCAGTCCTCAAAGGTGTCACCCAAATCGCACTTGCTTCCTCACAGCTCCCAAATCTCCAGCTGCCCGTCTGAGTATGAGGTAGAACAGATGGTTGAGTCTGCAGAGCTGTTTACTCATACTATAGCCTGGGAATCAGAGGTCGACTCCAGCGCTTCTGTGAATCCAGACGAGGAAATGATCTGCACTGATGCCCAGAATCTTTATGAGTCGGATCCAGGACCAGACGCAGAAGGTTCTGACCATAATGTAGACCCTCATTCCCAAACTGTAACTCCTGTTGGTGGAGACAATGAGGAAGACGATGATAAGACTCAAATACCTGATTGGAGCGACAACTTTAGTTTTTTGTCAGGGCAGGAACAGGTTGGCTCTGAGGACGACGGGTGTGATAACGCACAGGGTGATGATGATGAGGTTGGAGATCCCACTTACTGTCAACCCACAGTCAGCCAAGACATGAGGTCAGCAGAGGAGGTGGAGGAAGATGCTAGTGACGATGAGGTCAGGTTGCGCCTTCCTGGACAGAGACGTAGTACTGGAAGAACGTCAACAACTGCATCCTCAAACACAACTCTGCCTCTCACCACAAGTCGTGGTGGCTCTTCAGGTCGCATGGGTGCTAAGCCTTGCATAGCCTGGGCATTTTTTCAGATCGATAAAGATGACCCAACTCGTGTTATCTGTAACATTTGTCAGCAAAAGCTAAGTAGAGGCCAAAAAATACATAGTTTGAGTACTTCATGCATGAACCGGCACATGGACATGAAGCATAAGTTGCAGTGGGAAGCTCAGTGTGCTACAATGCGGCCTAGCCGGCCGGGCCAACCACCGTCTGCCATATCTTGTGCATCCGCGGCCTCTTCATCCTCTGTGACTGGGGGGACAGCAGTCACACCTGTTTTGGGGCGCAGACCTGCCACCTCTTTACCCGCAACAGCCAGCGTGATTGGCAGGTCATCATTTTCTTTGGAGGTGGTAACACCAGCTGGTGTTGAGCGCTGTCCGACATCGATAGCACCACCTTTGGATGAAGGCAACCTAACATGTCCGCCTGCATCTTCCTCACAGACCGGCAGTTTGCCGGGGACACCCTTATCAACCCCGTCTAAGCACAATAGCCAGCCCTCGGTCCCTCAGATGTGGACAAGTAAAAGACCATTTCCTCCTAGCCATGAGAAAGCTAAGAGGTTGAATTTCACCATCTGCAAGCTCTTGGCTACAGAAATGCTGCCTTTCCGCCTGGTGGACACAGAGGATTTTCGAGACCTTATGTCCGTCGCAGTGCCCCAGTACCAGATGCCCAGTCGGCACTACTTCTCAAAGAAAGGTGTGCCTGCGCTCCACCAGCATGTCGCACACAACATCACCGCTTCTTTGAGAAACTCTGTGTGTGACAGGGTGCATTTCACCACAGACACTTGGACGAGTAGGCATGGACAGGGGCGTTACATGTCGCTGACTGGGCACTGGGTAACTATGGTGACAGCAGGACAAGGGGCTGCTGTCCAAGTCTTGCCGTCCCCACGAGTTGTGCGTCAATCCTCTTTATGTCAAAGTTCCTCCACTGCTTCTGCCTCCTCAACCTCCTCTCGGTCTTCCACCTGCACCCAAAGCCTGTCTGGTCATGCCACAAGCTTTCTAACTGCGCAGAAGGGATCCTGCACACCTCCTTACTATGCTGGCAGTAGGGCTCAACGTCATCACGCGGTTTTTACATTGAAATGTCTGGGAAATGTGAGTCACACAGCTGAGGAGTTGTGGTCAGCTCTGGAGAACCAATTTCATGAATGGTTGTCTCCACTGGACCTGAAACCAGGGAAGGCCGTGTGCGACAATGCTGCAAACCTGGGTGCGGCCCTTCGCCGGGGCAATGTCACACACGTGCCTTGTATGGCTCATGTGTTGAACCTGGTTGTCCAGCAATTTTTAGCCCACTATCCCAGACTAGATGGCCTTCTGCAGAGGGCACGGTCGCTGTGTGCTCACTTCCGCCGTTCGCATCCCGCAGCTCAGCGACTTACATCTCTACAGAAGTCGTTGGGCCTGCCACTTCACCGGCTAAAATGCGATGTGCCTACCTGGTGGAATTCAACTCTGCACATGTTGCAGCGACTGTGGCAGCACCGACAAGCCCTGGTGCAATACGTTCTGACGTATAGCCTGGGCCAACGAAATTCAGAGGTGGGGCAAATCACGCTGGAGGAGTGGTCTCAGATCAGGGACCTATGCACCCTTCTGCACAGTTTTGAAATGGCGACGAAGATGTTTAGTGCTGACGATGCCATTATCAGCATGACTATTCCGGTGATTTACATGCTGGAGCACATGTTAAACAGAATTCGGAGTCAGGTGGTGGCACAAGAGGAGGTGGAGGAAGTAGAGGAGGAGGAGTTGTATGCGGAAGGGCTAACATCTGCAAGGTCCAGAAGGTCGGCAGCACCAAGGCGGCAGGCATGTGAGGGTAGGGGAGATGGTTTTACCAGGGCGCATGGTAGCAGCCAAACTAGTGAGGAAGGTGCAGGAGCCCAGGAAGAAGTGGAGGACGAACTGATGGAAGACTCATCAGATGAGGGAGACCTTGATCACATTTCTGTTGTGCGAGGTTGGGGGGAGAGGACAGAGGAAGGAAGCATGATTGTTACCTCGCCACCAACACAACAGGGACTTGGTGCTCCTGGATGCGCAACACACATGAGTGCCTTCTTGCTGCACTACCTGCAACATGACCCTCGAATTGTGAGAATTAGAAATAATCCTGACTACTGGGTTGCCACACTGTTAGATCCCCGGTACAAAAGTAAATTTGCAGAAATTATTCCTGCCATAGAAAGGGATGCACGCATGCAGGAGTATCAGCAGAGACTGTTGCAGAATCTTACATGTGCTTTTCCACAAAATACCAGTGGTGCACGTAGTGAATCTCACAGTTCCAACTTGCCAACCGTGGGACCGTCAAGTGTTCAGCACTCAAACCGTAACAGAACCACAGTATCTGCTGGTAACATCAATTTTGCGGAATCATTTCACCACTTTATTAGCCCATCCTTTGCAAGGCCACAGGAGACAAGAAGTCTGACACATAGTCAACGCCTAGAGACCATGGTACAGGAGTATCTCCAAGTAAACATTGAAGCCACGACTGTGTCACTGGACCCTTGCTCTTTTTGGGCTTCCAATCTGGATAAATGGCCGGAGCTAGCCACTTACGCCTTGGAGATCTTGTCATGCCCCGCAGCCAGCGCTCTGTCTGAACGTGTGTTCAGCGCTGCTGGTGGTGTGCTGACAGATAAGCGCACGCGGCTCTCCACTGATAATGTAGACAGACTCACGTTCATAAAGATGAACAAATCATGGATCCGAAACGACTTTTCTACCCCTGTGTCATCCTGGGGAGAGTAAAAGCTTGATGATTGGTTAAAATCACCCTACCAAACGTTTTAAGCTTTCAAATTACTAATCATGTTTATCTGTATCTTGACTGGAAAATAATTTGGGCTTTGTAGCAGTGTGCAGCACTGATCCTATTAGGCCATCTATAATAAGCTCCACCAGATTTAAAATTAAAAATAATTTTTAGCTGCATCTAGCCCGGAAAATAATTTTGGGGCTCCGAGATGCGCAAGACACATAAGTGCCTTCTTGCTGCACTACCTGCAGCATGACCCTCATATTGTCAGAATTCGAAGTAATCATGACTACTGGGTTGCCATACTCTTAGATCCCCCAAACTTTTCGATCAACCTTTTCATTTTAATAAAGACCAAAAAAATTGTCATTTTTGAAATTATAAGCATTAGCAGGTTGTTAGAAACTGAAATCAAACAGTTTTCAACTCAAAACTTTATTCTAGGTGATGTTACATTTTCACATAGGACCCCTTGTTCGAAAGGAGCTTCTGAACTCTCTCGTCCATTGAATTTGTCAGGTTTTGGATGGTTTCTGCTTCAATTGTTTTGCATGAGGACAGAATACCCTCCCTGAGCTGTTGCTTAGATGTGAACTGCCTCCCGCCATCCTAGACACTCCTTTTAATGATGCTCCAAAGGTTCTGAATGGGGTAGAGGTCAGGGGAGCATGGGGGTCACACCATAAGTTTGTCCCCTTTTATGCCCATTTCAGCCAGAGATGCAGATGTTTTATGTGCAGCATGAGATGGTGCATTATCATGCAGAAAAATGATCTTGCTGTGAAATACACGGTTCTTCTTCTTGAACCATGGCAGGAAGTGCTGTTTGAGAAAATCCACATACATTATGGAGTTCATCTTTAGCGCCTTCAGGGATCCTAAAGGGGCCGACAATCTCTCTCCCCATGATTCCAGCCCAAAACATTACTCCACCTCCTCCTTGTTGGCGCTGTAGCCGTGTTTGCGTGGGGTGTCCATCAACCAGCCATCCTCCACTCCATCCATCTGGACCATCGAGCGCTGCACGGCACTCATCCGTGAACAAAACAGTTTTGAAATCAGTCTTCATGTAATGTTTGGCCCACTGGAGCCGTTTCTGCTTGTGTGAAGTGGATAGAGGAGGTCGACAGGATGGCGTATGCACAGCTGCAAACCTCTGAAGGACCCTGCATCTTGTTGTTCGGGGGACGTTGGAGGCACAAGCAGCTTCAAAAACTTGTCTGCTGCTATGACAAGGCTTTTTTGCCGCTGCTCTTTCAACCTGACGTAATTGCCTGTAGGAAAGAGTCCTCAATTTGCCCTTATCAGCACGCACACGTGTGTACTGTGAATCAGCTACATACTTCTTGATTGCCAAGACACTTCATCCTGATCATCGCACAATGTTGATTGTAGTCATGCCTTGACCTAAACACTCCACAATTTGTTGCTTCTCAGCAGCCGACACATCCTTTTTCTTTCCCATTTTGGCAGAAAATGTAGGCTGCTTAATAATGTGAGAGAGCCTTCTTAAGTAGTCTTGCCTTTCATTGGACACACCTGCCAAACTAATTAGCACAGGTGTCTGCAATTGCTTACAGTGATATAAAGAGCCCTGACACACATCACCATCAATGAGTTTAACTGACAAACAAACAAATTCTTCCCTTATCACTCCTAAACACTTTTTGCATAATAATTTGGAACGCGGTGTACATGTGCTTTTCCACAAAACACCAGCGGTTCACGTAGTGAATCTTACAGTTCTAACTTGCCAACCGTGGTCTGTATGGAATTGTTCAATAAAGGGCCCAAAATTAAGATAACATAGATGGGAGAGGTCTCTATGAATAGGAATTCCTAAGTATTTGATACCCTGTGAGGGCCAGGCAAAGGGAAAGTTGGACTGGATGGAATCCTATATGGATTTGGGGAGGGAGACATCGAGGGCCTCAGACTTCGCTGCATTGATTTTAAAATTTTACCATGTAACAAAGTGATCTATTTCAGCCATAACAGCATGGATGGATATATGTGATTGAGTGATATATACTAGGACATCATCAGCAAATAGAGAGCACTTGTACTCGGTGCCTCCCACCTCAATCCACCTAATATTGGGGTTATGGCGAATTGATGAGAGCAGGTGCTCCGTCACTAGGATGTATAAGAGAGGGGACAGAGGAAATCCCTGCCTTGTCCCATTGGTGATTGTGAAAGGTGATGAAAATGTTCTGACGCACCCCCTGGGCCTTGGGACACCCTTAGCCGGACCCTTTTTGGTGGATGCTGGTGGTTGTAGTCTTCGTGGCGGCGACCCGGTTCCGTGGCTCAGGGCGGTCAAACCAGTGGCGGAACTATTTATGTGGTTTTGATGTTTAAATGTCCGACTACGCCACCCGTGGATTGCGGTCAGAGTGAACCGCTGCTACAGGGCAGACCGCTGAGGCTGGTGTTGTGGGTGCAGCAGAGCGTAGCATAACTCCCCACGGGAGGAGTATAGCCTCAGGGCAGTGTATGCGGAGGATGGGGGTGATGGTGGAGGGCAGCAGCAGTAACGACACGGAGTCAGTGATGCAGTCCAGGGCCTTTACTCACAGTTCTTATTATCCAGACCACGTCTGCAGGTAACGGCTGCCCACGTCGTACTGTGCTCACCAGGTGAGGGGCTCAGACAACTCCCAGATAACTTTGGAGCACTTCACAGGACCCCCTTTGTGTGTCCTTTGTCTGGCCTTTCTTACCAACACTTCTGTCCGGCTGCCTCGGGCCTCCTCTTGGTAAACTTGGCGCCAGTTTCCCTGACCCTATGTGGTGCCTTCCTAGCGGGTGTAGCGAGGGGCTGCGCCACATTAAATGTCAGAGCCTCCGGTTTCTAGCTGAGGGTCGTTTCCTGCCTCCACTAGTTCGGGGAGCGGTCTCCCCCTTTGGCCTGACCCCTCCACGCAGGTGGATTCGGGCGTGCAGTGGCGACTCGCCCGTCCGCACCCCTGGGATCCCTTCATTCCTCGTTCCTGGAGCCTTCTCCGCTCCTCTTCCTTCCTTCTCCCTCTTCCAGGCCTGGGCCTCTGTTACTAGGCCCGCCTCCGGAGCAGAGCTCATGCAGAGCCCCTGCTCCCTGCCACTTCTGCTCAGACTTCTCTGCACTGAACTAAGATGGTGCCCACCTTTTATACTCCCTTCTCAATGCACCCAGGAACTGCTTCCTCCCTGCTCCTGCACTACAGGGTTTCCCTTCCTCAGTGTTCCCTCCCCCCACTCCAGCCAGGGACAGGGACTGTCGTGCCCATCTCAGGGGCATATTGGTCGCCCTGCCCCACGGCAATGTGGTGTAATGCATGCAGGTGTCGGGTCCTGATCCACACTCCATCCTTACCTGAGAGTGAGATATCACACCTCTGGGTGAGGTGCAATACGTCTGTAGCAACCGAGCCCTCAGGGTGCTACAGTTCCATTTATCTTCAGCCTAGGTGACGTATTGCGATACAGGGCCGTGATTTTGGCTATAAAAGGGTCCCCTAGACCCCTACCCCAAGCTTTTTAAGAGAATCATATATGGCGTGCCAGGAGACTCTATGGAATGCTTTCTCAGCATCCAACGAGAGTATCTAATTACAAATTTTTAACTGCATCTAGCCCAGGAAATACTTTGTGCCTAGTAGCAGTGTCTGCTAGTCAGCGGATTATCCCGGCTGTTAAGCAAGCTACACCACCTGTAGTTTAGACACTTAATTTTTTCAAAGGAAATGCTTCGGGACCATGGGATACTCAGTGAAGAGCATCAGGAGGCACCCCAAGGCATAGGGGCTGGGACTGGCAGTAGGATGCCTTGCGGTGGACAGCCGAGCTCGATCCTTATAAAAGCTTTTTAACTGCAGCAGCTTTAGTGGACGCTACTGGAGCTGGAATTACGCGGCTGCTGGCATGAGACTTGCCCTCCAATAGATCCTTGTAAATGGATTTAAAGTGTATTCATTCAAATTAGAGAGACAATTTAAATTAAAAATCTTAGAGCTGCCTCCACCACAGGGGGGCTCGCTCGACCCACCAGCGGACAGGCACCAGTATTGGGAGAGGGGGGCTGGCCATCAGGGTTCACCGCGGCTCTAGCACAAACCCGGCGACACGGAGGTGGCACGGGCAGGAGCGGACTGGCCGTGTCGGCTTCTCACTTTTTGGATTTTAGAAGGGCATGACATGCCTATATCTGTGTCTCCCCCTCCTTTTACTCCTCCACCTCTTTTATTTTCACATGACTATATGTACTTGTCACTTTTCCATGTGTTAGTTGTGTCTTCTGAGCAGTTTGTCAGCTTTTGGACACCTTTGAAGGTGT
The DNA here is from genome assembly GCF_046119375.1 of Phyllobates terribilis. Lineage (NCBI taxonomy): Eukaryota > Metazoa > Chordata > Amphibia > Anura > Dendrobatidae > Phyllobates > Phyllobates terribilis. The sequence goes on along the minus strand of NW_027362769.1, from coordinate 341,880,068 downwards.
TTTCTATGTGTTTCTATGTGTTTTTGTTTGCCTGCCATTGGTTTTAACGGTGTTCGAAGGTGTTCGACGAACAGTTCGACGAACAGTTCGGCGAACACACGGGTGTTCGACGAACCGAACCGAACTCGAACACTACGGGGGTGGCTCAACACTACTCTTCAGCTGTATGACTACGATCTCCAAGGCATATTAATTTTAACACTGCCTGATTGCTGTGAGCCCTGACTGCGCAGTATGGAGGTGGTGGGGATTCGCTCTGCACTGTTGAAACGTGCCTCTCATTAAGGCAGAGGTTGAGGGCGCAGGTGGCGGCCCTAGAGGAGGTGAAGGAGGAGGAAGCAGTGGAGGAAGTGTTAAATACACAGGTTTGTCCCACAAGCCTTGGGGATTCCAAGACTTGTGGAGCAGCCCCTTCCCCGCCTGCCCTCACAGCCTCCAGAGTCACCCAGTGCTCAGTCAGTGAGATGTAACGCCCCTGGCCATGTTTACTTGTCCAGGTGTCTTTGGTGTAATGTACCCTGGCAGATATAGAGTTAGTCAAGGAATGGGTGATGCTGTGTGCATCATGCTGATGTAGCGCAGGTACAGCTTTCTTAGAGAAGTAATGGCGACTGGGCAACTGGTACTGGGAGATGGCCATCAGCTTTCAGAAATCGTCTGTATCCACCAGGCAGAAAGGCAGAATTTTCATGGACAATAGATTGGAGATGGTGGAGTTTAACCTCTTAGCTTTGTTATTTGTAGGAGGATACGATCTTTTACATGACCACAACTGCAGGACCGAGGTCTGTCTGGACCGTGAATGAGGTGCAAGCGGAGATGTTATGGTGGATTGAGAAAGATGTGGTGTGCTTGGTGAAGCAAAAACAGCAGGCATGTCCACTTCGGTTACGGCTGACGGGCTCTCATTCAGCCTGACAGGAGTGGGTAAACAAGTAGAGGTTCTACGGTTGAAGAACTGAGTGACAACACTTGGCATGGTGACAGAAGAGGAGGAAGGAGCAGCAGATGCGGTTGATGGGGCGCATGGTTGGTGAGGCCCACTGGTCCGCATTTTATCGCAGTAAGATTGCCAGAGTAACGCATGTTAGTCATGCAAGTGATTCTTCATGCATGTAGTAATCAAATTATTGCACTTTTTCCCTCTACTGAGTTTTCTTTTGCAAAGTTGGCAGATAACGTGAGTTGGCTCATTCTTTGCGGTTTCAAAAAAGGACCAGGCTAGGCAACCCTTGCCGCCTCTGTGAGCTGCAGACCCACGACCGATGCTGACCAAAGCCACAGTTGTGGCTAAAGATGCAGTGCTCACCGTGGTTGCATAACTCTGTGTCTGTGTCTCTGTGTCTCATGCCTCTGGGTTCACACCAAGTGGGATCTACAACCTCATCATCATCCAATGTGTTATCCCATTCCTCGACCTGAGAGTCACCCTCCTCCTCTTCTTGCCCTGCACAGCACAGTACAGTCCGCATGCACCTCAGGTATCTGAGTGTCATCCTCATCACCTCCCCCCACAATGATTAACGTCTGGTAACGAGGATCAGGATTCTGTTCGGACCCTACTTCGTCCTCTCCCGGATCCAACCTTAAAAAAAATTTGGACATCGGTGCAGATGCTTTCCTCCTATTCCGTTTGTGAATCTTTGGAGCAGACCTCTGATGCCCATGGCTGTGGTTCCCTACAGCCAGTTGGGAGGTTGGAGAGTTGTGACGGGGGGGGGAAACAAGGATAGTTGGGGTGCCAACTCTGAGGACTACACTGTGCGTGATGTTGAGGTGGAGGAAGAGGAGGAGATACCACTTGAAGCAGCGCTTGCCATCCACTGGAGCACATGCTCTTTCTGACCCTCATCTACAAGGCGTACTGCTGTGCGGCTGCCAAATAAAGGGAGTGAAATAGATCGTCTAGTAACAGAAGTTGTCAGTTGTCTTTGATTAGGACGTGACGGTGTTGGTTCATTAGAGTTTTCACTAACATTACCACCTACCCCACGTACACCTTGAACACCAAGCTTATTCTCACTTCCACCACAACCTCATTCTTTCCCACTCATGTTGCTCAGATAGTGTGGTTGGATCAGGCTATTAGCAACAAAAAATTACATTTTTTTCTGTGGATGAGGCCTGTATACAATAGAATATATGCTCCAAAAATGTCAAGTTCAGATCTGGCCTGCTGTATCACCTTATTAACAGAAGAAATTATTATTCTTTACTGTGTATGAGGCCTGTATAAAATAGAATATATGCTCCAAACAATTTCAAACTGAGATCTGGCCTGTTGTATCATGTTAGTGTGGCGCCCCTGAGGGTTCAGTAGCCACAGAGGTACTGCACCTCACCAAGAGGTGTGGCATCTCCTTCTCTCAGGTAAGAATGGAGTGCTGCCCGGGACCCTAACACCTGCACTCTACACTACACTACTCCAGGCCGGCTGGAAGGGCAATATGCACTGCTTTCTGCTGCCCAATCCCTGGCTGGAGTGGGGGGAACCAAAGTGAGGGTGAACTGACGCGCCCCATGGGCCATGGGGTACCCGGAGCCGGGCCGGTAGATGCTGGGGGTTGTAGTCACTGTGGCGGTGACCCGGTCCATGACCCAGGGCAGTCAATCCAAGGGGAATGATATGTATAGGTTTTTATAATGTCCGACTACGCCACCTGTGGAGTGCGGTTAATAGAGACCGCCGCTGCGGAACAGTCCTCTGAAGCTGGTGGCTTTTGCAGCAAGGGTGGTATAACTCCCCACAGGAAGAGTTAGCTTCAGGGCAGTGTGTGTGGATGATGGTGGTTGTGCAGGGTGTCAGTAATGACCACAGAGTCAATATAGAGCAGTCCCAGGGTCTTAACTGATGACAATTTAGACAGGCCTGGACTGGAGTACTGGCTAGAAGTAAGAGTCCGGTTAGCCTGGAAGCAAACATAGAGTCCTCCTTGCCAGGTAAAGTTGTAGGCCTCCCCTTCTCACTATACTCTTTGGCTTTACTGCTTGTAGCTGTGTTGTAGCCCACGTCCCTGAGTGTAACGTGCTGTGCTCACCCGTAAGGCTGGCAGCTCGGGCCTTGTGGATGCTTCGCTCCCTCGTGGTGGTGCTGGTCCCTCTGTGCTGCTGAGCCTTCGGGCGTCTGATGGGGGCCAGGAGACCTGCAATCTCCTGCCCTACGGTATCTGCTGCTGGGCCTACAGTGCCCCCACATCCTCGGACTCCGGTGTCCGGTTCTTTGTGTACTCCAGCTAGGACGAGCTATCTCCAGCTCCAGTCCCTAGCTCCTCTCTCTTCGATGTCCTAAACCCAACTCCCTGCACTAAGCTAAACTAACCCCGCCTCCAGATCCAGTTGCCAAGGACCCTCCCCTTGCTGGTCTAGAGTCAGGAAGTGTTGCATGTATTGTGTACCTGGCTAAAAGAACTCCTGCTTGCTTCCAGGTATGGCATTACCTCTTTTGAGGGAGGCAATGCCACTGTGGCAACCAGACCCTCGGGGTGCCACATTCCCCCCTAGTTAATTTCAGTACTCCGGGACTGAACATATTTTTCAAAAGTAACAATAGCATTAACAATAACAGGCACATTAGAATATTTACAAACATTACAGTCCTTGATAGGTTACAGTATAATCTGCAACCAGGTGTCCATTCCACTGTGCAAGGTGTAATTTGAGGGACCCGTCCAAAACCCTCCACGGAGGCCCTGGGGTGGCTGCAGGGCATAGATGATCCAGTGTTGGACCACGTCTTCAGCAACCTCCAACGAGTTTTTGTTCAGTGGTCTTTCAATATGGGGCACTTTAACAAGTGCAACTATTTACAAGGGAAAGTTCTTTGGTTATTCACCGCCAATAACCTACAAGTCTTTATACCCTTTTCGGGTAACTGGATAAACACATATAAAATTTTTCAAATCAGCAATGTCTCTGACATACCCTTACGGGTAACTATATACAGCATACATTTCAAATTTTTCTATACTTTAAACTTTGCATTTTAAATTCTCCAACGGGTAGGGGGCTGACCTTTTGTACTTCTGGTGGATCTACGGAGTACACTATCTGTCACTACTCTACCCTGGTCCCTTGTGTCTACCCCTGGTGTGGTGGGTTCAGTGTGGACTACACTACGGGAAGTTTGAGGTAGCACTGGTAGGTTGGGCAATTTCCTACGTATTCTTTGGCTCACCATGGGTACGACAGGTTCACTGCTAGCAGAGGGTTTATTCTCCTGGTCTGCTGATGATGAGGCTTCTGTCTCTGGGGCCAACTGTTCTTCCAACTCTTCTGGGACTTCTGCAGCTTCCGGTGAGGCCGCTTGGAGAAAGGTAATGACCGGTACTACAATTGCATAGTTTACCTGTGTCCACGACGGGGAAATTCTCTGAGTACTGTTTGGACCACTTCCTCCACTTCTTCTGTGGGCTGAGGGTTGTCTTGATTTTCCTTAGTGTGTTTTAACTGCTCAGGACATATCTTCAAGTGGTCTCTTGAGACTGCCGCTGAAGTTTCTCCTCCATCTTTGCTGATGAGGCACACTTTGGTGTTATCGTAACTCGAGGGTAGGATGGTGTACGGCTATACCTCCCACTGATCATCTAGTTTGTGGAGTCGTCTCTTTCTCTTAAGGACTTGTTCTCTAGGTGATAAGGAAACAACAGGTGTGTGTTGATTATAAGTTTTCTCTTGCTTTTGTCTTGCCTGGGACAAACTTCTTTCAACACTCTCTTGCACTTTGCGGTATTGTTGCTGCCCCTCGGTATCTCAATATGCATCTGGTGAGGCCGTCTCTGGTGATAGGACTCCCATGTCTAAGTCAATGGGCAGCTTACCAGGTCTTGTTCTCATCAGGTAAGCAAATGTGCAGTTGGTGGAGTTCACTGGGATATGGTTATAGAGGTCCACCAGATCTGGTAACTTTTCTGGCCACAGGCTGCGTTCTTCAAGGGGCAACGTCTTCAACAGGTCTATCACCACCTGGTTCATCTTCTCACACAACCCGTTGGTTTGGGGGTGATACAGCGTTGTCCTGATTTTCTTGCAGCCGTACAGGTTGCAGAATTCTTGGAACACCTCCGCTTCGAAAGCTGGGCCTTGGTGAGTAAGCACACGGTCAGGGAAACTGTGCGGGCGACAGAAGTGCTGTTGGAAAGCTTTGGCTGCTGTCTGAGCCATCTGGTCTTTCACTAGCACTACTACCAGGAACCGGCAGTAGTGGACTACGATGGTGAGAGCGTAGACATAGCCTGACCTGCTTGGGGCTAGCTTCATGTGGTCCAAGGCTACCAGTTCAGGTGGCTGATGGTGATGATGGGCTGCAGGGGAGCCCTCTGGCTGTCACAGTCTATTCGCCTCAGCTTGCATGGTCCGCATTCTCGACACCATCTCTCGATTGCTTTCCTCATGCCAGCCCAGTAGAATCGCTCACGTAGCAGGGCTTCCAACTTCTTCCATCCGAAGTGTCCTGCTCCATCGTGGTACGCTTCTAAGACCATTGACGCATACCGCCTAGGGACTACCACCTGCCAGACTAGTTCATGTGTCCGGAATTGATAGTTCTTCGACACAGCTTCCCTTCATAGATGAACAGCTTGCCCTTTTCCTTCCACAACTGTTTGGTCTCCTCTGGAGCATCTGGATCAGGGTGCGAGTCAGCTTGTGTCAGCAACTCATTGACTAGGTGGACAGCCGCGTCACTATCCTGTGTCTCTGCCCATCTATGGTGGGGCAATGGATTGAACGTGGCCTCCCTGTTGGCGGAGCACCTGTTCTTCACACAATGGGAGCACTGGGTCACCCCATGATGATGGAAAGTGGGGATCTCAATCTCCTCCAGCTCTTCCGGGTCTTCTCCCCCATCTGGCAAGTTGGGCATCCTGGACAGCGCATCAGCATTTGCATTCTTGTGCCCCGCCAGATACTTGATGGTGAACTCATAGTTAGACAGTCGGGCCATCCATCGCTGTTCCAGGGCACCAAGCTTCGCAGTCTCCAGGTGTGTCAGCGGGTTGTTGTCTGTGAAGACTGTAAATTTGGAGGAGGCGAGATAGTGCTTGAAGAGCTCTGTCCCAGCCTAGACTACAGCAAGGAACTCCAAGTTGAAGGAACTGTAGTTATCGGGGTTCCTTTCCGTGGGCCGGAGCTTCCTGCTGGCATAGGCAATCACTCTTTCTCTGCCTTGCTGTATCTGGGACAGCACCGCTCCTAGTCCCACGTTGCTCGCGTCTGTATGGAGTATGAAGGGTTGGCCATAGTCGGGGTAGGCCATGACTTCGTGTCCCGTGAGACCCAGCTTCAGCCTGCTGAAGGATTCGTCTTCTGGCTTGTCCCATTTGAACGGAGGCTTCAGGTTTTTGGCCTTCCTGGACTGGCCTACTAGGAGGTCCTGCATGGGTGCCGCTATCTTGGTGAAGCCTTTAATAAACCTTCTGTAGTAGCCTACCAACCCGAGGAACTGCCGCACTTCCTTGATAGTGGAGGGTCTTGACCAGTCCTTGATTACTGTGACCTTTTCAGGGTCTGCTGCTACACCTTCGGCGCTTACCACATGACCTAGGTACTGTACCTTGGGCTTCAACAGGTGGCATTTGGACAGCTTCACCTTCAGGCGAAACCCAGCTAGGGCTTCAAACACCTCTGCCAGGTGCTTCAGGTGGTCTTCATAGGACTTGGAGTAGACAATGACGTCATCCAGGTACAGCAGGACTGTCTCGAAGTTCTTGTGTCCTAGACAGCATTCCATTAACCGCTGGAATGTACCTGGGGCATTGCAGAGCCCGAATGGCATGCAGTTGAACTTGCTGAGGCCCATAGGCATTGTAAATGCGGTCTTTTCTTTATCCGCCTGTGCTACAGGATCCTGCCAATACCCACTGGTGAGATCCAAAGTAGAGAAATAATTAGCAGATCTTAATGCAGCTAGGGACTCTTCAATTCTGGGTAACGGGTAGGCATCCTTATGTGTAATGCGATTAATTTGCCTGTAGTCAACACACATTCTCATTGTACCATCCTTTTTCCTGATGAGAACTAATGGAGCTGCCCAGGGGCTACAACTATCTCTTATTACCCCAGCCTCCTTCATCTCCCGTAACATCCCTTTGGCACATTGATAGTGAGCTGGGGGTACAGGCCGGTACCGCTCTTTAATGGGTGGATGATCTCCTGTGGGGATATGGTGTTGTACCCCTTTTACTTGCCCGAAGTCTAGTGGGTGTTTGCTGAAGACCCGCTCATACTCCTGGACCACCCGGTATACTCCATGTTTTTGGTGCTGAGGGGTGGAGTCAGTGCCCACGTGTAGCTTCTGACACCAGTCCTCCATCTGTCCCTTGGAGCCATTATCCTCCGCCGGTTTGGATGGAGGTAAGGGTTCCACTGTCTTTATAGAATTGTTACTGACGGTGAATAATTTGGCAAGGGTAGCATATCGGGGCAAATTAACCTCTTTCTCCCCACAATTCAGGATGCGGACTGGCACTCTCCCATGGCGAACATCAACTACCCCCCGGGCTGTCAAGATGGTGGGCCTACTGTCAGAGTATACGGGCTCTACCAGGGCCTGGTAATCTTGGCCCCTGAGACCGATTGCTGCCCGACACCATATGAACATTTCGCTTCTAGGGGGCATGGCAATGGGGAATGGGTCACTCATCCTGACACTGCCAATTTCATCATCAGTCAGTTCTACCTGTTGTCTTCTCATCAGGGCTCTGATCTCTCTCTGCAGAGCCCGCTGCTGACTGGAACTGGTGGTCTCCGCAACCTGCTGCAACAAGACAATAATTTCTGAAAGACAATTTTCAATGACATTAGTGCCTAAGGGTATCATAGGATGACTTTCTCGGCGATCAATGTCAACAATTATCATTCCTTGTGATGGCAACTCTACTCTGTCAATCTTTATGGTCACTTCTTTATACCCGACCTGAGGCAAGGGCTGACCATTGCTGGCATAGATGCTAAGATGGTCATCTGGACGGCGTGTAATGTCTGAATCAGCCCAGTATCGTTTATAAAGAACATATGGCATAGTGGTCACCTGGGATCCAGTGTCCAGCACCGTGCTCATCGGAAAGCCGCCAACCACGATAGGTAGGACCGGTCGTCCTCCCACGTACTTATCTTGCCAGCTTTGTGGGCCTGGTGGTCTTAATCCTGGGGGTTGGCCCTCTGCCACAGGTTTTGCTCATTTAAATTATTGCAGTATCTTGCATAGTGTTCTTCCTTGTGACAGCGGCGGCAGATGGGTTGTCCGTCCTGGTCGTAGCGGTCGCTGTTTCTCCCTCTGATCGGTGGAATTCTTTTCTGTCATCGCCACGGAATGTCATCTGGACTGGAAGCCAGTTCGATCTTTTCCTGGGGGACACTTGCATGGACTGCACCATTTTGGCTAGTGCAGCTACACTTTTAGTCAGCTCTTGGACCTGAAGGTGCTGGTCTGTAGACGGGGCATTATCCAGAGTCTCTGCATCAGCCCCTACAGGTTCTGAGGAAAAGGGTGCCACCTCCTGGTGGTATGTGATAGCTGGGCGCCGGTGGGATGTAGCGCCACCTGGTGTTGACTCTCGCAGCACCCGGATGGCTCTGTCTTTAAATTGTGCAAAGTCCAGATCAGGGTTTTCCAGAGCCATTATGAGCAGCTGTGTCCGGTGAGCACTGGACAGGAGCCCCTCAATAAACTGTTCAGTTAGCAATCTGTTCTCATCTCGCACACTGTCAGGGTCTACTTGTTTGATGGCCCGCAGCGCCTCCTGCAAGTTTAAAGCATAGTCCCGTACACTGTCCTGCACCCTTTGCTTGCACCCGTAAAACTTCATTTTTATTTCAGCTGCAGTGCGGGTGTCAAAGGTGTCCTTTAGTCGGGCCAGTATTTCCTTCACAGTTCCTTTGTCTCTGCCCGGCCAGGACTTCACTTCTCTCTGGGCTGCACCGATTAACTGACCTATGAGGATGTTTACTTTCTGCTCCTCAGACAGGGGGTACACTTTAAACAAAGCAGTCATCAAAGCAAAAGGTGGCTACTTTGAAGAACCCAGAATATAAGACATATTTTCAGTTGTTTAACACTTTTTTGTTAAGTATATAATTCCACATGTGTTAATTCATAGTTTTGATGCCTTCAGTGTGAATGTACAATTTTCAAAGTCATGAAAATACAGAAAAAATTTTTCAATGAGAATGTGTGTCCAAACTTTTGGTCTGTACCGTATATAGGGAAGCCATCTTTTTAGTGAGTCGTACGGAGGGAGAGAGAGTGTGAGGACGAAGGGAGCAGAGGCTCTTCAGGAGCTCTGCTCGGGAGGCAGGCTCGGCCTGTCATGCCCAAGACTGAGAGAGGAGTGGGAGCAAGGGAGGAAGGCTCCAGTAACAGAAGGGATACCAGGGGGTACGGTGAGTTCAAGAAGGCACCCGTACACCCGAATCTGCCAGGCGGTAGAGGGATCAGGCTGCAAGAAGGGAACCGGTCCCTGGACTAGTTGAGTTACTTTAAGTCTCAGCTAGAAAACCGGAGGCTTCTGAACTTTCAAGATGCAGTTGCCACATCCGCACCTAAGCCGCCGAAAAGGGCACCAAGCAAGGTCCGGGAACTCCAAGTTGCCCAGAGGGATCTCAAGGTACCTGATTGGGACTTTGTGTGGCGGGGCGCAGGGCAGGAGGGAGAGACCCAGCATGGGAAGTCGGCTAAGAAAGGAATATACAGAAAGGGGTCCCGTTAAGTGCTCTTGAAATACTTGGGGGAGTGCTGAACCCCTGCCTGGTAAACGCAGCGCGACGTGGGAGACGGTCACCTGTATAGTGCCACCTGAGGAACCTAAATAACTGTGAGTAAACTCGGATGACTGCACCCCACTGTTTCTGTCAGTTATTTCTACCACGTTATCGCTCCTGCACTACAACGCCCAGCATCACCATCTGCTCCTACACTGCCCTGGAGCTGAGCTCTGCCTGTGGAGAGCCGCACCAACCCAGCTGCCCTAACATCTGCTCCAGAGGTCTGCTGCAGTGCTGGTACTCATTACCAGAAACCAAAGGTGGCATCACGAGACAAAACTGTTATTCATCCCTTCAAGTAACAAACCCCTTTTTAAAGAGTGACCCCAGGGTACAGGCCCGGGAGCCGACCGCCGTGACATCCCAAGAAGGTAAAGGCCCGGGTAACGAGTCCCCTATATCCCCCCTGGGCGAGTCATCTCTTCCTGACGTCACGAACAGGATTCGAACAGACCCGTTATCACCGGATATTGTGCACCTAGAGACTGTTTTTCTTCACTGAATGTGGCGCCCAACCCAGATGAACGGCGCTATTATGTGCGTACTCAAAGGCAACAAGGAATCACCTCCCATCGTGGGCCGGGTCCCAGAGTGGCGCCAAAACCGAGCCCCACCCCGAGCAACAGTGACCATGTATGTAGATGTGTCTATCAAAGTAGGGGGGCCGCCCCTAGAAGTGACCGACAACAGGCTGCCATGGAACCGCCCCCAAAATGGGAGAGGGGGAGGAGAGAAGCAGTGGAGACAGAGTGTGGTCTTAACCAGTCTAGACAGACCGCACACAGCAGCCAGCATGGATGGAAGCCAGGACCAAGCCTCCACCCCTGTCCTGCAGCGACACGAGACCCCCCTCACCCTGGAGGGAGAGATATCCAAGCTGTCCCCGGAGGATACCAAGTACCTCCAAGCAGAGGGGCAGGAGCCGCAAAGTGGAGGAGGCCCAGAAGGCAGCGGTTGCGAGGTGGAAGGAGGAGCTGCTGTTAGAACCCTCCTGTTAGTTTTTTCTATTTTGCTGGTCACATAACTTTTTGCCTATATAACCCAGCTCCGCCCTCCTGGCCTTGCTGGACTTCAGTGTTACATTTACTCTTAAGCTAGCCAGGTGCTTTGTACCTTTCTCTGTAGTTTGCTTGGTCTTTTGACCACTAGTACTTCTGTTTGTTTGTTTGTCTTTGCTCTGCTACAATTTCTACTAGGAGGTGTCCAACTATATCTCAGTCCTTAGTTCTTGTAGGGACTCCTCCCTTATATCTATAGGTCTGCGTTTAGACTAGCCGAGGACTTAGGCGGGTCTGTTCACAAGGAACAGGTCCCCCGCTGCATCGTAGGGAATCAGCTTAGTCCTATTGTAGGGACAGTTTTCCTATCTTTCCTTAGTGTTTGCAGCAGTTCATAACAGTAAGTCCAGCCCAAAAATAAAACACTCTAAGGAAAAAAAAATAAAAATCCTGATTTCAGCATTGTGTCGGTTCAGGAGTTGGCTCAACGTCTGCAGGGACTGTCTTTGGAGGTGGCCGAGCTCCAGCAACATGTGAGTAGCTGTCCTGGAGCGCATTTTGTCGAACCGAAGGTAGGACTTCCAGATTTTTTTTATGGTAAACGGCAAGATTTTTTTTCCTTTAAAAACGCTTGTTTATTATACAGTTATATGAAAAAGTTTGGGCACCCCTATTAATCTTAAGCTTAATGTTTTATAAAAATTGGTGTTTTTGCAACAGCTATTTCAGTTTGATATATGTAATAACTGGTGGACACAGTAATGTTTCTGCCTTGAAATGAGGTTTATTGTACTAACAGAAAATGTGCAATCTGCATTCAAACAAAATTTGACAGGTGCATAAGTATGGGCACCCTTATCATTTTCTTGTTTTAAATACTCCTACCTACTTTTTACTGACTTACTAAAGCACTTTTTTGGTTTTGTAACCTCATTGAGCTTTGAACTTCATAGCCAGGTGTATGCAATCATGAGAAAAGCTACTTAAAGTGGCCACTTGCAAGTTGTTCTCCTGTTTGAATCTCCTCTGAAGAGTGGCATCATGGGCTCCTCAAAACAACTGTCAAATGATCTGAAAGCAAAGATTATTCAACATAGTTGTTCAGGGGAAGGATACAAAAAGCTGTCTCAGAGATTTAACCTGTCAGTTTCCACTGTGAGGAACATAGTAAGGAAATGGAAGAACACAGGGACAGTTCTTGTTAAGGCCAGAAGTGGCAGGCCAAGAAATACATCAGAAAGGCAGAGAAGAAGAATGGTGAGATCAGTCAAGGACAATCCTCAGACCACCTCCAGAGAGCTGCAGCATCAACTTGCTGCAGATGTTGTCACTGTGCATCGGTCAACTATACAACGCACTTTGCACAAGGAGAAGCTGTATGGGAGAGTGATGCGAAAGAAGCCGTTTCTGCAAGCACGCCACAAACAGAGTCGGCTGAGGTATGCAAAAGCACATTTGGAGAAGCCAATTTCTTTTTGGAAGAAGGTCCTGTGGACTGATGAAACCAAGATTGAGTTGTTTGGTCATACAAAAAGGCGTTATGCATGGCGGCAAAAAAACACAGCATTCCAAGAAAAACACTTGCTACCCACAGTAAAATTTGGTGGAGGTTCCGTCATGCTTTGGGGCTGTGTGGCCAATGTCGGCACCTGGAATCTTGTTAAAGTTGAGGGACACATGGATTCCACTCAGTATCAGCAGATTCTTGACAATAATGTCCAAGAATCAGTGATAAAGCTGAAGTTACGCAGGGGATGGATCTATCAGCAAGACAATGATCCAAAACACCGCTCCAAATCTACTCAGGCATTCATGCAGAGGAACAATTACAATGTTCTGGAATGGCCATCCCAGTCCCCAGTCCTGAATATCATTGAACATCTGTGGGATCATTTGAAGAGGGCTGTCCATGCTCGGCGACCATCAAACTTAACTGAACTGGAATTGTTTTGTAAAGAGGAATGGTCAAAAATACCTTCATCCAGGATCCAGGAACTCATTAAAAGCTGCAGGAAGCGACTAGAGGCTGTTATTTTTGCAAAAGGAGGATCTACTAAATATTAATGTCACTTTTCTGGTGAGGTGCCCATACTTATGCACCTGTCAAATTTTGTTTGAATGCAGATTGCACATTTTCTATTAGTACAATAAACCTCATTTCAAGGCAGAAACTTTACTGTGTCCAACAGTTATTACATATATCAAACTGAAATAGCTGTTGCAAAAACACCAATTTTTATAAAACATTAAGCTTAAGATTAATAGGGGTGCCCAAACTTTTTCATATAACTGTATTTTCGTTTAAGACCCAGATCCTCGGGGAATGAATCACAGCGCATTGGGTTTATAATGTCACTTTTGCGCAAAGAACCACAGGGATGGGCCTTTTCTCTACAACCTAATGATCCGTGTTTTAGATCTGTGGAAGATTTTTTTCTGCTATGTGGTTGTTGTATGATGATCCTGATCGAGTCTCATCTGCTGAAACTGAATTAAGACGTTTGAAGCGGGGATCAGGTGATGTGGAAAATTATTGTACATACTTCAGAAGATGGTCGGCTGAAGTGGATTGCAATGACTCAGCATTAAAATGTTTGTTTCTTGATGGTCTAGGTGAAACGGTTAAGGATCTGCTGGTTGCCTTCCCAAAACCTGGAACCTTGCAGGAGGCAATGCAATTAGCCATACGTGTGGACAGGAGACTGCGTGCTAGGAGTAATGAAGAGAAATCTACTGCTATGGCAGCTTCTAGTTTTCAGAGGGTCTGTTCGGAGGGTGGAGAACCGATGGAGATTGGGGCTATGTCTCCCCACTCACAGGAAAAAGACCGCAGGTTTGCTAAAGGATTGTGTTTTTATTGCGGTAAATCTGACCACTTTATTAAGAACTGTGTGCTTCGTTTGAACCAAGAATAAAAAAAAGAGGTCAGTTACGCCCGCATAGCGTGTTTAAACTCAAAAGGAGTATTTCTTTCTGGAAGCACCTCATTCCAGGAGGAGTTGATTGAATTTCTGGTATTTGTGGATTGTGGTTCTACACTCAATGTGATTGATGAGGGTTTTTTGGAAAAATTTAAATTAGAATCCAAACTTTTGTCATCTCCTATTTCCGTCGTTGCTGTTGATGGCTCTCCCTTGAAAGGTATTGCTCACAAGGTTTTTGAATTTCCCCTCACCATTAATGGTATCCACCAAGAGAATTTGGATTTGGCGGTATTAAATAATTTGCCTGCTCCAGTGGTTTTGGGGTTACCTTGGTTAAAATTGCACAATCCTGTACTGGACTGGTCTACCAATGAAATTAAGTCTTGGGAGTCCTAAGTGTTATGATAGATGTTGTAACGGTCGCATTGCTGCTGTGGAAAGAGGGGAATTACAGTGCCTACAAGTAGTATTCAACCCCCTGCAGATTTAGCTGGTTTGATAAGATGCAAATAAGTTAGAGCCTTTAAACTGCAAACGAGAGTAGGATTTATGAACAGAAGCATAAATCTTACAAACCAAAAAGTTATGTTGCTCAGTTGAATTTTATTAAATTTTAAACATAAAAGTGTGGGTCAATTATTATACAACCCCTATGTTTAATATTTTGTGGAATAACCCTTGTTTGCAATTACAGCTAATAATCGTCTTTTATAAGACCTGATCAGGCTGGCACAGGTCTGTGGAGTTATCTTGGCCCACTCCTCCATGCAGATCTTCTCCAAGTTATCTAGGTTCTTTGGGTGTCTCATGTGGACTTTATTCTTGAGCTCCTTCCACAAGTTTTCAATTGGGTTAAGGTCAGGAGACTGACTAGGCCACTCCAACACCTTGACTTTTTCCCTCTTGAACCAGGCCTTGGTTTTCTTGGCTGTGTGCTTTGGGTCGTTGTCTTGTTGGAAGATGAAATTACGACCCATCTTAAGATCCTTGATGGAGGAGCGGAGGTTCTTGGCCAAAATCTCCAGGTAGGCCGTGCTATCCATCTTCCCATGGATGCGGACCAGATGGCCAGGCCCCTTGGCTGAGAAACAGCCCCACAGCATGATGCTGCTACCACCATGCTTGACTGTAGGGATGGTATTCTTGGGGTCGTATGCAGTGCCATCCAGTCTCCAAACGTCACGTGTGTGGTTGGCACCAAAGATCTCGATCTTGGTCTCATCAGACAATAGAACCTTGAACCAGTCTGTCTCAGAGTCCTCCAAGTGATCATGAGCAAACTGTAGACGAGCCTTGACATGACGCTTTGAAAGTAAAGGTACCTTACGGGCTCGTCTGGAACGGAGACCATTGCGGTGGAGTACATTACTTATGATATTGACTGAAACCAATGTCCCCACTGCCATGAGATCTTCCCGGAGCTCCTTCCTTGTTGTCCTTGGGTTAGCCTTGACTCGTCGGACAAGCCTGGCCTCGGCACGGGAGGACACTTTCAAAGGCTGTCCAGGCCGTGGAAGGCTAACAGTAGTTCCATAAGCCTTCCACTTACGGATGATGCTCCCAACAGTGGAGACAGGTAGGCCCAACTCCTTGGAAAGGGTTTTGTACCCCTTGCCAGCCTTGTGACCCCCCACGATCTTGTCTCTGATGGCCTTGGAATGCTCCTTTGTCTTTCCCATGTTGACCATGTCTGAGTGCTGTTCACAAGTTTGGGGAGGGTCTTAAATAGTCAGAAAAGGCTGGCAAAAGAGATCTTTAATCCACACATGTGAAGCTCATTATTCTTGGTGCCTGAACTACTTCTTAATACTTTAGGGGGACCAAACAGAATTCTTGTGGTTTGAGGGGTTGAATAATAAATGACACTCTGAATTAACTTTTAACGTTTTAAAAAAAAACAAAAAAAAAAAAACAATATTTGCTGCAGTGCATTTCCCACTTCCAGGCTGATCTACAGTACAAATGTCACAATGCCAAGTTAATTCCGCATGTGTCAACCAGCTAAATCTGCAGGGGGTTGAATACTACTTGTAGGCACTGTACCTGTACCTATTCAGGATTTTTGGAAGGTTTTTTCTGAGGAGGAGTCGCAAGTTTTGCCTCCTCATAGGGACTATGATTGTACTATTGAGTTTTTCCCTGGAGCAACTCTTCCCAAGAGTCGCTTATTTAATCTTACTATCCCTGAGAGAAAGGCCTTGGAGGAATACATACAGACAAGCTTGGCCACCGGTCACATTCTAAGTCACCTGTGGCTGTTGGATTTTTTTTTGTAAAAAAAAAGGACGGCAGTTTACGTCCTTGTCTGGACTTTCGCGAAATTAATAAAATTACAGTACGCAATTCCTACCCACTGCCATTAATTCCTGACTTGTTCAACCAGTTAGTGGGGGCCACGTGGTTCTCTAAGATTGATCTCCGGGGGGCATACAATTTGTTACGTATGAAGGAAGGTGATGAGTGGAAAACTGCTTTTAACACTCCAGTGGGTCATTTTGAGAATCTGGTTATGCCCTTTGGTCTTACCAACGCACCAGCGTTTTTTCAGAACCTTATTAATGACATCCTAAGACCGTTGATCGGTAAGAATGTGGTGGTGTATTTGGATGACATTTTGATTTTTGTGCCGGATCTGGAGTCTCATTGGCAGAGCGTACATGAGGTATTGCAGTTGTTAAGCGACAATTCACTTTTTGCTAAGCTGGAGAAATGTGAGTTCGCTGTGTAGAGAATTAGTTTTTTGGGCTACATTATCTCCAGCAAGGGCTTTGAGATGGACCCGGTGAAGGTTCAGGCGGAGCAGGAATGGCCTAGGCCTATTGGTTTAAAATCGATACAGAGATTTTTGGGTTTCGCCAATTATTACAGAAAATTCATTAAGAATTTTTCTATAATTGTTAAGCCGCTGACCGATCTCACCAGGAAAGGTGCGAATACGGTTCAGTGGACTACTGAGGCCATTGAAGCTTTTGTGTATCTCAAGGAGAGGTTCAGTTCAGCCCCCATCCTTATGCAGCCTGATGAGACCAAGCCTTTTTTGGTCGAGGTTGATGCTTCTTCGGTGGGGGTCGGTGCTGTTTTGTCTCAGGAAAACAAGGATGGAGTACATCCCTGAGATTTTTTTTCAAAAAAATTTTCTGAGACCGAACTTAATTACGATGTCGGTAATCGGGAATTGCTGGCGATTAAACTCGCATTTAAACATTGGCGTCATCTCTTGGAAGGTGCTAAATTTCCCATTCAGGTTTTTACTGATCATAAGAATCTGATCTATCTTGATGCTGCCAAGCGTTTGAATGCCCGTCAAGCTATGTGGGCACTTTTTTTTTCTCGGTTTAATTTTTATGTTACTTACATCCCGGGTACCAAGAATGTAAAAGCTGATGCTTTATCTCGTAGTTTTTCTCCCATGGTTGGTACCGAGGAGGAGGAGAGCATTTACAGGAAGGAGTTGTGATAGCAGCATTGGACTCCGTTTTGGAAGATGGGATTCTGAAAGCCCAGGAGGATGCCCCATCTAACACTCCCCATGGGAGGTTGTTTGTGTCTAGGAACTTTAGGAGAGATTTGTTTGTGGAGTGTCATGAGTCTCGGTTGGCAGGTCATCCAGGAATTTCGGAGACTAAGAGACTTGTAGGTCGCAGTTTTTGGTGGCCTGGGTGGCAGAAGGAAGTCATTAAGTGGGTGCGTCAATGTACTGTGTGTGCTAGATCTAAGTCTTCACATGCTCCTGCTGCGGGGTTGCTTTGCCCTCTGGAGGTTCCTAGTGCTACTTGGACGCGTCTTGCTATGGATTTTATTACTGACCTTCCTGCCTCTGAGGGTTTCACTGTTATCTGGGTGGTCGTGGACCGTTTTAGCAAGATGTGTCACTTGATTCCCTTCATCAAACTGCCCTGCGCCAGGACACTCGCTAAGGCTTTTGTTAAAGAAATTGTCAGGCTCCATGGCGTTCCTACCAACATTGTTTCCGATAGGGGACCTCAGTTCGTGGCTCGTTTTTGGCGTGCCTTTTGTGAGAGGTTGGGAGTCCATTTGTCATTTTCGTCTGGTTATCATCCTGAGTCTAATGGTCAGACAGAAAGAAAGAACCAGGATGTTGAACAGTTTTTGCGTTGTTTTGTGGCTGACAATCAAGATGGGTGGTCTGAGTTTCTGCCACTGGATGAATTTGCTCTTAACAACCATACATCCTCTTCTGCTGGGTGTTCTCCTTTTTTTTATTGTACTGGGAGACATCCGTCGTTTGGGTCATTCTCCAAATTGGTATCGGCTGTGCCGGAGGAGGAGAATTTTTCCGGTGATTTGGAGAGAGTTTGGACTGATGTACATCGTAACCTTCAAGAGGCTAACAAAAAATCCAAGAGGTACTTTGACAGGAAACGTCAAGAGGTTTTGTTTACTGTTGGTGACATGGTTTGGTTGTCCTCTAGGAATCTGCGGTTGAGTATTCCTTCTAAGAAAATTTGTAGGTTCGTTTAAGGTGCTTCAGGTAGTTAACCAATCTGCTGTTAGGTTGGAGGTTCCTACCTCCTGGAAGATTAATCCGGTGTTTCATGTTTCTTTATTGAAAAAAGCTGATGTTTCTGATAGGGACGCCACTGTCTCTGTTCCTCCGGTGGAGGAAGACGGTGAATATGAAATTTCTCGCATTCTTAATTCTAGATGGCATAGAGGGAGATTGCAGTATCTCGTCGCTTGGAAAGGTTTCGGTCCCGAGGATAACTCCTGGGTAAGGGAGGATGATGTCTCTGCTCCTAGACTTGTCAGAGCATTTCACAGGAGGTTTCCTGATAGACCTGGGCCTGGAGGATCCAGAGGATCCTCATAGTAGAGGGGGTACTGCTAGAACCCTCCTGTTAGTTTTTTCTATTTTGCTGGTCACATGACTTTTTGCCTATATAACCCAGCTCCGCCCTCCTGGCCTTGCTGGACTTCAGTGTTACATTTACTCTTAAGCTAGCCACGTGCCTTGTACCTTACTCTGCAGTTTGCTTGGTCTTTTGACCACTAGTACTTCTGTTTGTTTGTTTGTCTTTGCTCTGCTACAATTTCTGCTAGGAGGTGTCCAACTATATCCCAGTCCTTAGTTCTTGTAGTGACCCCTCCCTTATATCTATAGGTCTGCGTTCAGACTAGCCGAGGACTTAGGCGGGTCTGTTCACAAGGAACAGGTCCCCCGCTGCATCGTAGGGAATCAGCTTAGTCCTATTGTAGGGACAGTTTTCCAATCTTTCCTTAGTGTTTGTAGCAGTTCATAACAGCTGCTAAAGAAAATCTTAGCCCGGCGACAACAAGCGCTACGTGTCGCCAGCAGCGTCCTGGCCCCGGCGGAGTCTGATGAGCGGCATGAGGCAGCGTGCAGCACAGGAGCAGGTAGGAGAAGTTCCCCTATCAGGGGCGCTTAAAGCGCTGACCCGCTCCTGGAACTCCTGCAACATCCTCTGTCCCCGGGCACGCACGCCCTAGAGCAGCTTCTGAGCCCGGAACCTCTAACCCCGGGCGCCTACACCGCGGACCTGCTTCTCGGCCCCATTCCGGAACCGTCGGCCCCCGCACCCGAGTGGGTGTATGGAATCCCCACCTATGACTGGTCCGCCAGATTTAAGGACCAGCAGGGACCCCCTCTAGCACCTACATCAGCATCCCCAGTTGCCTGCCAGAAAGGAGAAGAATTTAGGTGGGACAACCAGGGGGGGACCTCATGGGGTTCCCACAGGAGACCCTGGCCCAAGCTCTCCAGAGGGAGGAATACTGCAGGAAAGAACTGCAGTTGGAGAAAGAACGGCGCACCCGGCGGGTGCACTGGGAACAAATGGAGTCCCGGACTAAGTCCGCAAAGGCTAAAGTTCGCCAGGCCGAGTCCACCAAGCCCAGTCCCCGGGTGGAAGGGCTCATCGTTAAATTCGACCTGGAAGCCGGATGGGGCTTTATACGGGACCCACAATTTGCATGGGACATCTTTGTTAATCGGCGGGATGTCGAGCCCCACCTTGAACAGGGCCATCCCGACCGAAACCAGTATCCCGGTGACCGTGTCATTTACACCAGACACCACAGGGAACGCGGGTGGTATGCCCTCCAAGTACATTGTGTGGTTGAGGAGGAAGAGGAGATACCCCTGCAGCCTGAGGCTGACGACCTGGCTGGGTCGGTCGGGAAAAAACAGGAATACCCCCCTCCCCCCGACGGGGACACCACAACTAAGCAAAAAGTGAGTGGAACTGAACTGTGTAAAATAGTTACCCATAAGGGTACAGAAGGAAAATTTGTTTTTGTGTGAACTGGAAAATAATGTGTGCCTTTAGTTACCCGTGAGGATATAGAGACTTGCAGGCTGAGGACTGTGAGCAGCCGAGAACTGTCCATTGTAACTAGTTGCACTTATTAAAGTGCCCCCTATTGGTTTTATATTTAAAGACCACTGAACAAAAACCATTTTGGCGTGGCCGAAGATGTGGTCCAACAACTGGATCACTTATGCCCTGCAGCCACGCCCAGGGCCTACGTTGAGGGTTTTCAAACGGGTCCCTCATGCTACTCATGTTGCACCTTCACTAGTGAGATGGACACCTGGTTATGGGACTCACTGTAACTTTAAGAAGAATGTCTTATATGAAAAATGTTTTATATATTTGAAGAAAGTTTTATAATGTTTTGATACAAGTAACCAGTAACATTTAAGAAAAAGTGCCTCCCATAAAGGGAAGAAAGCGTTTGTTTATAATCTTATATGTGATGCATCTAAAAATTGCATGTCTGTAATATACCGTGTTTACTCTGTTCCAGCCCGCGGACGTGCTGTGTTTTACCAAGGGGGCATGTGGCGCCCCTGAAGGTTCAGTAGCCACAGAAGTACTGCACCTCACCCAGAGGTGTGGCATCTCCTTCTCTCAGGTAAGGATGGAGTGCTGCCCGGGACCCTAACACCTGCACTCAACACTACACTACTCCAGGCCGACTGGAAGGGCAATATGAACTGCTTTCTGCTGCCCTGTCCCTGGCTGGAGTGGGGGGAACCAAAGTGAGGGGGAACCATGTAGTGGGCGCGGGTGGAGGACACAGACCAAGGGAGCACTTGAAGAAGATACATATATATAAAGGGAAGCCATCTTTTTAGTGAGTTGTACGGAGGGAGAGAGAGTGTGAGGACGAAGGGAGCAGAGGCTCTTCAGGAGCTCTGCTCGGGAGACAGGCTCGGCCTGTTATACCCAAGACTGAGAGAGGAGTGGGAGCAAGGGAGGAAGGCTCCAGTAACAGAAGGGATACCAGGGGGTACGGTGAGTGCAAGACGGCACCCGTACGCCCGAATCTGCCTGGCGGTAGAGGGATCAGGCTGCAAGAAGGGAACCGGTTCCTGGACTAGTCGAGTTACTTTAAGTCTCAGCTAGAAAACCGGAGGCTTCTGCACTTTCAAGATGCAGTTGCCACATCCGCACCTAAGCCGCCAAAAAGGGCACCAAGCAAGGTCCGGGAACTCCAAGTTGCCCAGAGGGATCTCAAGGTACCTGATCGGGACTTTGTGTGGCGGGGCGCAGGGCAGGAGGGAGAGACCCAGCGCGGGAAGTTGGCTAAGAAAGGAACATACAGAAAGGGGTCCCGTTAAGTGCTCTTGAAATACTTGGGGGAGTGCTGAACCCTTGCCTGGTAAACGCAGCGCGACGTGGGAGACGGTCACCTGTATAGTGCCACCTGAGGAACCTAAATAACTGTGAGTAAACTCGGATGACTGCACCCCACTGTTTCTGTCAGTTATTTCTACCACGTTATCGCTCCTGCACTACAACGCCCAGCATCACCATCTGCTCCTACACTGCCCTGGAGCTGAGCTCTGCCTGTGGAGAGCCGCACCAACCCAGCTGCCCTAACATCTGCTCCAGAGGTCTGCAGCAGCGCTGGTACTCATTACCAGGAACCACAGGTGGCGTCACGAGACAAAACTGTTATTCATCCCTTCAAGTAACAAACCCCTTTTTAAAGAGTGACCCCAGGGTACGAGCCCGGGAGCAGACCTCCGTGACATCCCAAGAAGGTAAAGGCCCGGGTACCGAGTCCCCTATATCCCCCCTGGGCGAGTCATTAGCAACAGAAGAAATTATTTTTTTTACTGTGGATGAGGCCTGTATACAATAGAATATATGCTCAAAGTCATTTCAAACTCAGATATTCCCTGCTGTATAACGTTAGCAACAGAAGAAATTATTTTTTTTACTGTGAGTGAGGCCTGTATAAAATAGAATATATGCTCCAAACAATTTCAAACTGAGATCTGCCCTGCTGTATCACGCTAGTAAAAGAAGAAATTTGTTTTTTTTACTGTGAACGAGCTCTGCATACAGCTGAATTACACCCCTAGAAAATTACAAGCTGAGATGTGGCGTGCGGTATCACATTAGTAACAGAATTTGTTTTTTTTTTCTGTGAATGAGCTCTGCATACAGCTGAATTTCAACGTCAGAAAATTGCAAACTGAGATATGGTATGATGTATCAGGTTAGTAACAGAAAAAATTAGATTTTTTTTACTGTCAATGAGCTCTGCATACAGCTGAATTTCACCCCTAGAAAATTACAAGCTGAGATGTGGCATGCTGTATAACGTTACTTACAGAAAAAAATAGATTTTCAAAGGTGTACTCGTGCATGGAGCACAATAGAAGCAGTGCACAACAGAGTTCTATGTTGAAATGTGCCCTGCTGCCTCTATCTGGACTTTACTAATAGCACGAAAAAAAAAATCTGGTGGAAGGTCGATTTCACAGCCACACAGGACCCTACTTATCTAAACTGTCTGACTTAGAAGCAACTGCCCAGCTAACTTTCTAAAATGTTTCAGTATCTAGGACCAGCTTCAGGAGCCTCCTCTATGAGCTATTATACAAACAAAATGGAACTAAAACAACATGTCCGCTCTTTAAATAGATAGGGACATGTGATTTCAGCAGCCAACGGCATAAGCCTTTGTGTCTAGACATTGTGGATGGTTCCTGCGCCCTGATTGGCTTGCCGCAATCTGCACACATTAAGTTAAGAAAAAAAATTGGATTACCAGCACGCCGCTCCTCTGATCTCACCCCACCCCCTCCCCTCATCAAACACGTCCCCCCACCCATCATACAGTACCACTATCCTAGCTGAAAATACTGTAGTGAAACAGTAATCATTTGCTGGACTTTTACAGAATTTTGCAGATTTTAAGTAAAAACGCTCGGGTGTCCAATCACGAATGCGAATGTGCAACGTTCGTGCCGAATTTGAAATTGGTGAACGTTTTTCGAACATGTTCGCTCATCTCTAATCATAATATATATATATGTGTGGGGCAGTGGGAACATCATATTACACTGCTCAAAAAAATAAAGGGAACACAAACAACAGAATATAACTCCAAGTAAATCAAACTTCTGTGAAATCAAACTGTCCACTTAGGAAACCACACTGATTGACAATCAATTTCACATGCTGTTGTGCAAATGGAATACACAGTAGATGGAAATTATTGGCAATTATCAAGACACCCTCAATAAAGGAGTGGTTCTGCAGGTGGGGACCACAGACCACATCTCAGTACTAATGCTTTCTGGCTGATGTTTTGGCCACTTTTGAATGTTGGTTGTGCTTTTACACTCGTGGTAGAAGGCGACGGACTCTACAGCCCACAGAAGTTGCTCAGGCAGTGCCGCTCATCCAGGATGGCACATCAATGCAAGCTGTGGCAAGAAGGTTTGCTGTGTCTGTCAGCATAGTGTCCAGAGGCTGGAGGCGCTACCAGGAGACAGGCCAGTACACCAGGAGACGTGGAGGAGCCCTAGGAGGGCAACAACCCAGCAGCAGGACCGCTACCTCCGCCTTTGTGCAAGGAGGAACAGGAGGAGCACTGCCAGAGCCCTGCAAAATGACCTCCAGCAGGCCACAAATGTGCATGTGTCTGCAAAAACGGTTAGAAACCGACTCCATGAGGGTGGTATGAGGGCCCGACGTCCACAGATGGGGGTTGTGCTCACAGCCCAACACCGTGCAGGACGCTTGGCATTTGCCACAGAACACCAGGATTGGCAAAGTCGCCACTGACGCCCTGTCCTCTTCACAGATGAAGGCAGGTTCACACTGAGCACATGTGACAGACGTGACTGGAGACGCTATGGAGAGCAATCTGCTTCTGTCAAGGTAAAATATATATATTTTAGAAAATCAATTAATTTATTTTAATAAATTACCTAATCAGCATGAATCAATATAGAGATGATGGAATAATCTATGTGTATGTGTTAGGCATCAGTCTGGTGCTGGATTCAAAATGGGTCCAGGACCTTCTGTGGTCTCCCATTTCAGTCCAGCCAGGGCAGATGCTGTTCAGCATTGCCATCAGCCCCAACACCTAGTTGGTCCACAAGCACTGTTTGTCTCCCAGGTAGTTGTGCCTAGCAATGCTAAGCCTGGGTTGCAGAAGGAGACAGGGCTTGTGGAATCTAAGTCTAGCATTTGCTGCACTGAGCATGTCCGTGACCTGGCGGATCATGATTGGTGGATTGGCACCCACCTGACCCGGTGACCTGGCACCGCCTGATTGGTCCACGGATATCGTCACCAATGGCGCGTCAGTGGGCAGGGCTTAATCTTTAAAAGGCCCGCTTACTCTGGGCTCCTCAAAGAGCCATAGCTTTAGCTAGGCAGGTAGAAAAAGTAGGCAGGTAGCTTCGCCTCGCTGACTGGCTCTAACTAGGGAGTTTGCCTTACACCCCAAGCTGCCTGTGAGCTAAATAGAGTGGGTTTGCTCAGTCCGGTAGCACGCCGGCTAAGTGCTCGAATACCCGGCGGGAATCACACCCGCACGCTAGCGCCGTCTCCTATAGCGTAGCGCCTGTACCGAAGACAGGGCTACTGCTCATAGTCCGGTCACACGTCTCCCTGCGGTTCTTGGAGATTGTGTGAACCGCTTTAGCGCCAATCCCCATAGTATAGCGCCTGTATCAAAAACAGGGCTACTGCTGTTCCCACGGTCTTACCCTTCCGTGTGCGTTAACACAAAGGGCTAAGATAATTGTTAGGTGCGTCGCCCGTCGCTCTCTCCTCCGTGCTGTAAACGGAGATAGAGCGTACCGCTAAACCCTGTCCGGTGTGAAGTTAACACGGAAGGGTTTATCTTTTAGTTGTCGTTTGCCTTTCCACCCGGAAAGTGTTCGGCAGCAGTCCTCTAGGCTGCATCGCGGACTCCGGGGTCGGTTGCGTTCCATTAAATAAAGTTGTCTGCAACCGCTCCCCTTAACAGTATGTATGCAAATGTGTATATGCACATGGATTATGTTAATAGTTAATGAATATATAACTAACAACTTCTGTTTTAATTTGCAGACACAAACAACTAAATGATTTCCTGGGAATGACGTATGCACGTGCACGGCTGATAACAGAGATTCATGTCGAGTTAGCAAAGATGGTGCTGAGAAACGAACTCACCCCTCCCATTGGAATTCCTAAGGCGTTACTGAGTACAAGAGATACATAGATGAACAAATTACAGCGTGCCGAGTTATCAGAAAAGAACAATAAATTTTACTAATCCCACCTAGAAGGAGAATGCTATTTAACCCCATGTCTACGTAATAAAGTATGCCATTTGCGTGGTTCAGTCTCTGAGTGAAGTCTATCAACCAGATTAGCAGATTTGGTGAATTAGCTTCTCTGCATGCACTCAGACATCTTTAATTTGGAGGAGAGCAGTTACCTAGTGTATCTTAAATTGGTGAAACCTTCACAAATGGTGCCGTGACTCGGATATAAGGTAAACAGACATTATTGCTTTAGTTATGGCACATTCCCCAGTCTATTTGCCCTCCAATCTAATCCTAATATTCATGTCACCACATTCAAGGAATTGTTGTACCAGAAAACATTCTCTTTAATAATAATTGCTTGGAATGCACATGTTACTGTAACAAAGGCTTCCCCCAGCTACTGTCATCAGACAAAGGAACATCAAGGTTGTGGGTTCTTTATCCAGACAAAATCTCCAGGCTGGATGCTGTGAGTACCTGGTTCTAGATCTGAGTCTGGAATAGAAGAGTACACTGTAGCATGTGTTAGTTTTAACTCTTTAGCAAGTCCGACAACAAAATTCACAAGCTTATCATTCCCTGAACTAAGATGCTGTGGGTAATATCGACCCATTCTAGGTGGCCCCCCAAACAAGATCTCATATAATGTGAGCCCTGTGGGTTGTCTCGGGGTATTTCAACTGAGTATAGGGCAATAGACAGCACCTCCGGCCATGGAAGTGACAATTCTTTACTGGCTTTAAGAATTTTGTTTTTTTAAAGTGCCTTTCATCCTTTCAACTTTGCCGTTACTTTGAGGATGATAAAGAGTATGCAGGGCCAAATCCGCCCCAATCATCTCCCAGATTGATTTGGTAACTTCTGCAGTGAAGGCAGGTCCTTGATCACTTTCAATCACTTATGGAATCCCGAATCTGCAGATAAGTTCTGCCAGAAGCCTTTTCACTGTAGTTCTAGCAGTTATGTTGGTTACTGGCTATGCATCGGTCCAGCCGGAAAACATATCCACCACCACCAGAACATATTCATATCTTCCACTCTTCCACTGATCAATTTGGATTCTCTGGAAAGGATACTGTGACTTTGCCAGTTTCTTCTTTGACACATGTTCTGTTCTTCCGGGATTACAATTGTTACAAATCTCACAACTCCTAGTATAGTTTGTAGCAAGAGCTGAGATCTCAGGTGCAATATAGAGTTTATTGATAGCTGAAATCATTTGATTCTTTCCTTTATGTACCTTTCCATGTGCCCACTGAACCAATGCAGGATACAGTGGTCTTGGCAGACATATTCTTCTTCCCACTCTCCAGATTCTGTCCTTACAAAACGTTCCTCCCCGTCCGATCCATCCTTGTTTTCCTTCTTCCGTTACCGCCCTCTGTCGGTCCACTTAAGTCCTGCGTGTCGAATTCTCTTCCAGTCTTTGCTCCTCTTCATCTTCCAAACCCTTCTTCTTCCAACCCCAAATTTCTCATTCCCGTTTCTTCCTCATCTCCTCGTTGTCTCTGACTTCTAGTGAGCACAAACACCTCCGTACTCCCCGACACCTCTGCTTCCTCTGGAAATATTGGTTCCATAGCTGCTGCTTTTGCTGAAATGTGAGCCCTTGGCTTCCTCTGAATTCAGTTTCCCATGAGCCTTAATTTTGATCACAGCCACTTGCCTAGGTAACTTCAGAGTTTCTAACAGACTTCTCACTGCCTCTGCATTCCAGATTGGAGCTCCATTGGCTGCCTTGTAGCCCCTCAGGGCCCATATCAGGCCAAAGTCGTGGGCAATCCCGAATCCGTACCTCGAGTCCATGTAGATATTGGCTACTCGACTCTCTGCGCACTTGCAGGCTTCGGTCAGAACATAAAGTTCGGCCTCTTGAGCTGACATATAAGATGTCAGTGGTCGAGCATAAACAACCGTTGGTGGGGACACCACCGCATATCCAGTATGGTAAGTTCCATATTCATCTGCGTATCTGGACCCATCAGTATACAGTATCAGATCTGCTTCAGGCAGTGGCTGCTCAGAGACAGTAGGTAGGTGAGAGATTTCTGCCTTCATGACCTCAAGGCAATCATGGTCACTCGAATCCGGGTATTCATGGTCTTCTGAGGACCCCCCTAAGTCTTCAGGGCAGTGCTCCCTTGACAGAGGAAGCAGAGTGGAGGGGTTCAAGACAGTACTAGAGATAAGCGTTGTTCGACTCGAACTGTTCGCCAATCTCAAATTCGAGCTGTTTTGGGCGGTGTTCGAGCCGTTCGGCGAACATGAACGATTTGAGAAAAATTCGGCTGTTCGAGGTTATGTTCGATAACTGTTCGTGCACCAAAATCATAACTGGATTTTTTCTCAGTAATGATGAAAATTAATGTTAATACGCAGTTTGAGTGTACAGCGTGGTGGGGGGAGGGGCAGGGGATGGATCTCTGCAGGAATAATGAAGATCTCCATTTTTTTTTCTCTTTCCCGCATTTACAGTGGGGAGGTGCAATCTGTCAGCCTATCAGCAGCACACACACGGAGCGAAGTGCTTTTTTTCACACAAGCAAGGGCATGTGTCATTGGCAGTGTATGTCACATGTCCTTGCCCTATAAGACCAAGCCATTTTCCCCATTGCCACCATTTTCTCACTGCTGCAGCTGCGTGTTAGACGGCACCGCTGTTGCTGTGTGCGCTATACCTTGTTAATTTCAAGCCAATTTTCGCACAAATCTACAGATAGCTTGGGAGTAGGGAATAGTTGTGATTGCAGTCCTTTTAAGGACTAGGTTACAGCATTTCCTACGACTTTTATCAGGCAGGTCTGTGCTCTTAAATAGATAGATTGTGGGAGTAAAGACTAATTGTAATTGCAGTCCTTTTCAGGACTAGGTTACATCAGTTCCTATCAGTTTTTGCCAGGCAGGTCTGTGCCAGTGCTGTGCAAGTTTTTTTCACAGCATTTGGCTGAATCTAGCAAGGCTAATCCTTTTTGGCCTATTGCAGAGTGTGTTAGTCAGTGGAGTAGCCTATCTGTGTTGCAAGATATACCACCTGTTTATAGAATACCAATTTTTTTACTGCACCTAGTGAAGTAAAATCTTTTGGGCATAGCATCATTCTATTAGTCCATCTATACTGACCTCCATCAGGTTGCAAATTGAATATAATTTTTTTCTGCATCTAGCTCTGAAAAAATATTTGGCCTTCTAGCAGTGTGTAGGACTTGTTCTATTAGTCCATCTATACTGACCTGCATCAGGTTGCAAATTAAAAATAATTTATATCTATATCTAGCTCTGAAAAAATATTTGGCCTTCTAGCAGTGTGTGGGACGTTCTCTATTAGTCCATCTATACTGACCTCCATCAGGTTGCAAATTCAAAATAATTTTTTGTCTGCATCTAGCTCTGAAAAAATATTTGGCCTTCTAGCAGTGTGTGGGACTTTCTCTATTAGTCCATCTATACTGACCTCCATCAGGTTGCAAACTGAATATATTTTTTTTCTGCATCTACCTCTGAAAAAATATTGGGCTTCTAGCTGTGTGTGGGACTTGTTCTATTAATCCATCTATACAGACCTCCATCAGGTTGCAAACTGAATATAATTTTTTTCTGCATCTACCTCTGAAAAAATATTTGGGCTTCTAGCTGTGTGTGGGACTTGTTCTATTAGTCCATCTATACTGACCTCCATCAGGTTGCAAACTGAATATAATTTTTTTCTGCATCTAGCTCTGAAAAAATATTTGGCCTTCTAGCAGTGTGTGGGACTTTCTCTATTAATCCATCTATACTGACCTCCATCAGGTTGCAAATTAAAAATAATTTTTATCTGCATCTACCTCTGAAAAAATATTTGGGCTTCTAGCTGTGTGTGGGACTTGTTCTATTAGTCCATCTATACTGACCTCCATCAGGTTGCAAATTGAATATAATTTTTTTCTGCATCTAACCCAGCCAATAGTTTTGGCCTAATACCACAGTTTGGACACTCAGCTCTGCTCGGTTCCCATCCATTGTTTTTTTGTGCAAACAACTCCAGAGTTGTGAATTAGTTAACCACCAAAATGAGTGGAAAAAGGCCTGCTGCTGGTGGAAAGGGGAATAGGCGTGTTGGGAAGGGGAAAAAAGGTTGTGTCTGTGGGGTAGGTGTTAAAGCAACAGTAACATCTGCAGAAGAAAGACCATCTTCCAGCCAAACTAAAATGTCTACTTCTTTTAGCGGACAATGTGATAAGATCCCTTTCTTACGGCCACGCCAATCGCTACAAATTCCAGATGAGGCACAAAAACAGCAGGTGTTTCAACGGATATCAATTGCTCCTTTAAGTGGGCTCTCTTCCACATCAACTTCAACATCACAAATACTCCAGTCCTCAAAGGTGTCACCCCAATCGCACTTGCTTCCTCACAGCTCCCAAATCTCCAGCTGCCCGTCTGAGTATGAGGTAGAACAGATGGTTGAGTCTGCAGAGCTGTTTACTCATACTATAGCCTGGGAATCAGAGGTCGACTCCAGCGCTTCTGTGAATCCAGACGAGGAAATGATCTGCACTGATGCCCAGAATCTTTATGAGTCGGATCCAGGACCAGACGCAGAAGGTTCTGACCATAATGTAGACCCTCATTCCGAAACTGTAACTCCTGTTGGTGGAGACAATGAGGAAGACGATGATGAGACTCAAATACCTGATTGGAGCGACAACTTTAGTTTTTTGTCAGGGCAGGAACAGGTTGGCTCTGAGGACGACGGGTGTGATAACGCACAGGGTGATGATGATGAGGTTGGAGATCCCACTTACTGTCAACCCACAGTCAGCCAAGAGATGAGGTCAGCAGAGGAGGTGGAGGAGGATGCTAGTGACGATGAGGTCAGGTTGCGCCTTCCTGGACAGAGACGTAGTACTGGAAGCACGTCAACAACTGCATCCTCAAACACAACTCTGCCTCTCACCACAAGTCGTGGTGGCTCTTCAGGTCGCATGGGTGCTAAGCCTTGCATAGCCTGGGCATTTTTTCAGATCGATAAAGATGACCCAACTCGTGTTATCTGTAACATTTGTCAGCAAAAGCTAAGTAGAGGCCAAAAAATACATAGTTTGAGTACTTCATGCATGAACCGGCACATGGACATGAAGCATAAGTTGCAGTGGGAAGCTCACTGTGGTACAATGCGGCCTAGCCGGCCGGGCCGACCACCGTCTGCCATATCTTGTGCATCTGCGGCCTCTTCATCCTCTGTGACTGGGGGGACAGCAGTCACACCTGTTTTGGGGCGCAGACCTGCCACCTCTTTACCCGCAACAGCCAGCGTGATTGGCAGGTCATCATTTTCTTTGGAGGTGGTAACACCAGCTGGTGTTGAGCGCTGTCCGACATCGATAGCACCACCTTTGGATCAAGGCAACCTAACATGTCCGCCTGCATCTTCCTCACAGACCGGCAGTTTGCCGGGGACACCCTTATCAAACCCGTCTAAGCACAATAGCCAGCCCTCGGTCCCTCAGATGTGGACAAGTAAAAGACCATTTCCTCCTAGCCATGAGAAAGCTAAGAGGTTGAATTTCACCATCTGCAAGCTCTTGGCTACAGAAATGCTGCCTTTCCGCCTGGTGGACACAGAGGATTTTCGAGACCTTATGTCCGTCGCAGTGCCCCAGTACCAGATGCCCAGTCGGCACTACTTCTCAAAGAAAGGTGTGCCTGCGCTCCACCAGCATGTCGCACACAACATCACCGCTTCTTTGAGAAACTCTGTGTGTGACAGGGTGCATTTCACCACAGACACTTGGATGAGTAGGCATGGACAGGGGCGTTACATGTCGCTGACTGGGCACTGGGTAACTATGGTGACAGCAGGACAAGGGGCTGCTGTCCAAGTCTTGCCGTCCCCACGAGTTGTGCGTCAATCCTCTTTATGTCAAAGTTCCTCCACTGCTTCTGCATCCTCAACCTCCTCTCGGTCCTCCACCTGCACCCAAAGCCTGTCTGGTCATGCCACAAGCTTTCTAACTGCGCAGAAGGGATCCTGCACACCTCCTTACTATGCTGGCAGTAGGGCTCAACGTCATCAGGCGGTTTTTACTTTGAAATGTCTGGGAAATGTGAGTCACACAGCTGAGGAGTTGTGGTCAGCTCTGGAGAACCAATTTCATGAATGGTTGTCTCCACTGGACCTGAAACCAGGGAAGGCCGTGTGCGACAATGCTGCAAACCTAGGTGCGGCCCTTCGCTGGGGCAATGTCACACACGTGCCTTGTATGGCTCACGTGTTGAACCTGGTTGTCCAGCAATTTTTAGCCCACTATCCCAGACTAGATGGCCTTCTGCAGAGGGCACGGTCGCTGTGTGCTCACTTCCGCCGTTCGCATCCCGCAGCTCAGCGACTTACATCTCTATAGAAGTCGTTGGGCCTGCCACTTCATCGGCTAAAATGCGATGTGCCTACCCGGTGGAATTCAACTCTGCACATGTTGCAGCGACTGTGGCAGCACCGACAAGCCCTGGTGCAATACGTTCTGACATATAGCCTGGGCCAACGAGATCCAGAGGTGGGGCAAATCACGCTGGAGGAGTGGTCTCAGATCAGGGACCTATGCACCCTTCTGCACAGTTTTGAAATGGCGACAAAGATGTTTAGTGCTGACGATGCCATTATCAGCATGACTATTCCGGTGATTTACATGCTGGAGCACATGTTAAACAGAATTCGGAGTCAGGTGGTGGCACAAGAGGAGGTGGAGGAAGTAGAGGAGGAGAAGTTGTATGCGGAAGGGCTAACATCTGCAAGGTCCAGACGGTCGGCAGCACCAAGGCGGCAGGCATGTGAGGGTGGGGGAGATGGTTGTACCAGGGCGCATGGTAGCAGCCAAACTAGTGAGGAAGGTGCAGGAGCCCAGGAAGAAGTGGAGGACGAACTGATGGAAGACTCATCAGATGATGGAGACCTTGATCACATTTCTGTTGTGCGAGGTTGGGGGGAGAGGACAGAGGAAGGAAGCATGATTGTTACCTCGCCACCAACACAACAGGGACTTGGTGCTCCTGGATGCGCAACACACATGAGTGCCTTCTTGCTGCACTACCTGCAACATGACCCTCGAATTGTGAGAATTAGAAATAATCCTGACTACTGGGTTGCCACACTGTTAGATCCCCGGTACAAAAGTAAATTTGCAGAAATTATTCCTGCCATAGAAAGGGATGCACGCATGCAGGAGTATCAGCAGAGACTGTTGCAGAATCTTACATGTGCTTTTCCACAAAACACCAGTGGTGCACGTAGTGAATCTCACGGTTCCAACATGCCAACCGTGGGACCGTCGAGTGTTCAGCACTCAAACCGTAACAGAACCACAGTATCTGCTGGTAACATCAATTTTGCGGAATCATTTCACCACTTTTTTAGCCCATCCTTTGCAAGGCCACAGTAGACAAGAAGTCTGACACATAGTCAACGCCTAGAGACGATGGTACAAGAGTATCTCCAAGTAAACATTGAAGCCATGACTGTGTCACTGGACCCTTGCTCTTTTTGAGCTTCCAATCTGGATAAATGGCCGGAGCTAGCCACTTACGCCTTGGAGATCTTGTCATGCCCCGCAGCCAGCGTTCTGTCTGAACGTGTGTTCAGCGCTGCTGGTGGTGTGCTGACAGATAAGCGCACGCGGCTCTCCACTGATAATGTAGACAGACTCACGTTCATAAAGATGAACAAATCATGGATCCGAAACGACTTTTCTACCCCTGTGTCATCCTGGGGAGAGTAAAAGCTTGATGATTGGTTAAAATCACCTCACCAACCGTTTTAAGCTTTCAAATTACTAATCATGTTTATCTGTATCTTGGCTGGAAAATAATTTGGGCTTTGTAGCAGTGTGCAGCACTGATCCTATTAGGCCATCTATACTAAGCCCCACCAGATTTAAAATTAAAAATAATTTTTAGCTGCATCTAGCCCGGAAAATAATTTTGGGGCTCCGAGATGCGCAAGACACATAAGTGCCTTCTTGCTGCACTACCTGCAACAAGACCCTCATATTGTCAGAATTCGAAGTAATCATGACTACTGGGTTGCCATACTCTTAGATCCCCCAAACTTTTCGATCAATCTTTTCACTTTAATAAAGACCAAAAAAATGGTCATTTTTGAAATTATAAGCATTAGCAGGTTATTAGAAACTGAAATCAAACAGTTTTCAACTTTATTCTAGGTGATGTTACATTTTCACATAGGACCCCTTGTTCGAAAGGAGCTTCTGAACTCTCTCGTCCATTGAATTTGTCAGGTTTTGGATGGTTTCTGCTTCAATTGTTTTGCATGAGGACAGAATACCCTCCCAGAGCTGTTGCTTAGATGTGAACTGCCTCCCGCCATCATAGACACTCCTTTTGATGATGCTCCAGAGGTTCTGAATGGGGTAGAGGTCAGGGGTAGAGATGAGCGTTGTTCTACTCGAACTGTTCGCCAATCTCAAATTCGAGCTGTTTTGGGCGGTGTTCGAGCCGGTCGGCGAACACGAACAATTTGAGAAAAATTCGGCTGTTCGAGGTTATGTTCGATAACTGTTCGTGCACCAAAATCATAACTGGATTTTTTCTCAGTAATGATGAAAATTAATGTTAATACGCAGTTTGAGTGTACAGCGGGGTGGGGGGAGGGGCAGGGGATGGATCTCTGCAGGAACAATGAAGATCTCCATTTTTTTTTCTCTTTCCCGCATTTGCAGTGGGGAGGTGCAATCTGTCAGCCTATCAGCAGCGCACACACGGAGCGAAGTGCTTTTTTTCACACAAGCAAGGGCATGTGTGATTGGCAGTGTATGTCACATGTCCTTGCCCTATAAGACCAAGCCATTTTCCCCGTCGCCACCATTTTCTCACTGCTGCAGCTGCGTGTTACACGGCACCGCTGTTGCTGTGTGCGCTATACCTTGTTAATTTCAAGCCAATTTTCGCACAAATATACAGATAGCTTGGGAGTAGGGAATAGTTGTGATTGCAGTCCTTTTAAGGACTAGGTTACAGCATTTCCTACGACTTTTATCAAGCAGGTCTGTGCTCTTAAATAGATAGATTGTGGGAGTAAAGACTAATTGTAATTGGAGTCCTTTTCAGGACTAGGTTACATCAGTTCCTATCAGTTTTTGCCAGGCAGGTCTGTGCCAGTGCTGTGCAAGTTTTTTTCACAGCATTTGGCTGAATCTAGCAAAGCTAATCCTTTTTGGCCTATTGCAGAGTGTGTTAGTCAGTGGAGTAGCCTATCTGTGTTGCAAGATATACCACCAGTGTATAGAATACCAATTTTTTTACTGCACCTAGTGAAGTAAAATCTTTTGGGCATAGCATCATTCTATTAGTCCATCTATACTGACCTCCATCAGGTTGCAAATTAAAAATAATTTTTTTCTGCATCTAGCTCTGAAAAAATATTTGGGCTTCTAGCAGTGTGTGGAACTTGGTCTATTAGTCCATCTATACTGACCTCCATCAGGTTGCAAATTAAAAATAATTTTTTTCTTCATTTATCTCTGAAAAAATATTTGGGCTTCTAGCAGCGTGTGGGACTTGTTCTATTAGTCCATCTATACTGACCTCCATCAGGTTGCAAATTAAAAATAATTTTTTTCTGCATCTAGCTCTGAAAAAATATTTGGGCTTCTAGCAGTGTGTGGGACTTGGTCTATTAGTCCATCTATACTGACCTCCATCAGGTTGCAAATTGAATAAAAAAATTTTCTGCATCTAGCTCTGAAAAAATATTTGGGCTTCTAGCGGTGTGTGGGACTTGGTCTATTAGTCCATCTATACTGACCTCCATCAGGTTGCAAATTAAAAATAATTTTTTTCTGCATCTAGCTCTGAAAAAATATTTGGGCTTCTAGCAGTGTGTGGGACTTGGTCTATTAGTCCATCTATACTGACCTCCATCAGGTTGCAAATTAAAAATAATTTTTTTCTTCATTTATCTCTGAAAAAATATTTGGGCTTCTAGCAGCGTGTGGGACTTGTTCTATTAGTCCATCTATACTGACCTCCATCAGGTTGCAAATTAAAAATAATTTTTTTCTGCATCTAGCTCTGAAAAAATATTTGGGCTTCTAGCGGTGTGTGGGACTTGGTCTATTAGTCCATCTATACTGACCTCCATCAGGTTGCAAATTAAAAATAATTTTTTTCTGCATCTAGCTCTGAAAAAATATTTGGGCTTCTAGCAGTGTGTGGGACTTGGTCTATTAGTCCATCTATACTGACCTCCATCAGGTTGCAAATTGAATAAAAAAATTTTCTGCATCTAGCTCTGAAAAAATATTTGGGCTTCTAGCGGTGTGTGGGACTTGGTCTATTAGTCCATCTATACTGACCTCCATCAGGTTGCAAATTAAAAATATTTTTTTTCTGCATCTAACCCAGCCAATAGTTTTGGCCTAATACCACAGTTTGGCCACTCAGCTCTGCTCGGTTAC
Source organism: Phyllobates terribilis (assembly GCF_046119375.1). Classification (NCBI taxonomy): domain Eukaryota; kingdom Metazoa; phylum Chordata; class Amphibia; order Anura; family Dendrobatidae; genus Phyllobates; species Phyllobates terribilis. The sequence continues at coordinate 341,844,385 of NW_027362769.1, read as the reverse complement.
CATCCATTGTTTTTTTGTGCAAACAACTCCAGAGTTGTGAATTAGTTAACCACCAAAATGAGTGGAAAAAGGCCTGCTGCTGGTGGAAAGGGGAATAGGCGTGTTGGGAAGGGGAAAAAAGGTTGTGTCCGTGAGGTAGGTGCAGAAGAAAGACCATCTTCCAGCCAAACTAAAATGTCTACTTCTTTTAGCGGACAATGTGATAAGATCCCTTTCTTACGGCCACGCCAATCGCTACAAATTCCAGATGAGGCACAAAAACAGCAGGTGCTTCAACGGATATCAAGTGCTCCTTTAAGTGGGCTCTCCTCCACATCAACTTCAACATCACAAATACTCCAGTCCTCAAAGGTGTCACCCAAATCGCACTTGCTTCCTCACAGCTCCCAAATCTCCAGCTGCCCGTCTGAGTATGAGGTAGAACAGATGGTTGAGTCTGCAGAGCTGTTTACTCATACTATAGCCTGGGAATCAGAGGTCGACTCCAGCGCTTCTGTGAATCCAGACGAGGAAATGATCTGCACTGATGCCCAGAATCTTTATGAGTCAGATCCAGGACCAGACGCAGAAGGTTCTGACCATAATGTAGACCCTCATTCCCAAACTGTAACTCCTGTTGGTGGAGACAATGAGGAAGACGATGATAAGACTCAAATACCTGATTGGAGCGACAACTTTAGTTTTTTGTCAGGGCAGGAACAGGTTGGCTCTGAGGACGACGGGTGTGATAACGCACAGGGTGATGATGATGAGGTCGGAGATCCCACTTACTGTCAACCCACAGTCAGCCAAGAGATGAGGTCAGCAGAGGAGGTGGAGGAAGATGCTAGTGACGACGAGGTCAGGTTGCGCCTTCCTGGACAGAGACGTAGTACTGGAAGCACGTCAACAACTGCATCCTCAAACACAACTCTGCCTCTCACCACAAGTCGTGGTGGCTCTTCAGGTCGCATGGGTGCTAAGCCTTGCATAGCCTGGGCATTTTTTCAGATCGATAAAGATGACCCAACTCGTGTTATCTGTAACATTTGTCAGCAAAAGCTAAGTAGAGGCCAAAAAATACATAGTTTGAGTACTTCATGCATGAACCGGCACATGGACATGAAGCATAAGTTGCAGTGGGAAGCTCAGTGTGCTACAATGCGGCCTAGCCGGCCGGGCCAACCACCGTCTGCCATATCTTGTGCATCCGCGGCCTCTTCATCCTCTGTGACTGGGGGGACAGCAGTCACACCTGTTTTGGGGCGCAGACCTGCCACCTCTTTACCCGCAACAGCCAGCGTGATTGGCAGGTCATCATTTTCTTTGGAGGTGGTAACACCAGCTGGTCTTGAGCGCTGTCCGACATCGATAGCACCACCTTTGGATCAAGGCAACCTAACATGTCCGCCTGCATCTTCCTCACAGACCGGCAGTTTGCCGGGGACACCCTTATCAACCCCGTCTAAGCACAATAGCCAGCCCTCGGTCCCTCAGATGTGGACAAGTAAAAGACCATTTCCTCCTAGCCATGAGAAAGCTAAGAGGTTGAATTTCACCATCTGCAAGCTCTTGGCTACAGAAATGCTGCCTTTCCGCCTGGTGGACACAGAGGATTTTCGAGACCTTATGTCCGTCGCAGTGCCCCAGTACCAGATGCCCAGTCGGCACTACTTCTCAAAGAAAGGTGTGCCTGCGCTCCACCAGCATGTCGCACACAACATCACCGCTTCTTTGAGAAACTCTGTGTGTGACAGGGTGCATTTCACCACAGACACTTGGACGAGTAGGCATGGACAGGGGCGTTACATGTCGCTGACTGGGCACTGGGTAACTATGGTGACAGCAGGACAAGGGGCTGCTGTCCAAGTCTTGCCGTCCCCACGAGTTGTGCGTCAATCCTCTTTATGTCAAAGTTCCTCCACTGCTTCTGCCTCCTCAACCTCCTCTCGGTCTTCCACCTGCACCCAAAGCCTGTCTGGTCATGCCACAAGCTTTCTAACTGCGCAGAAGGGATCCTGCACACCTCCTTACTATGCTGGCAGTAGGGCTCAACGTCATCAGGTGGTTTTTACATTGAAATGTCTGGGAAATGTGAGTCACACAGCTGAGGAGTTGTGGTCAGCTCTGGAGAAACAATTTCATGAATGGTTGTCTCCACTGGACCTGAAACCAGGGAAGGCCGTGTGCGACAATGCTGCAAACCTGGGTGCGGCCCTTCGCCGGGGCAATGTCACACACGTGCCTTGTATGGCTCACGTGTTGAACCTGGTTGTCCAGCAATTTTTAGCCCACTATCCCAGACTAGATGGCCTTCTGCAGAGGGCACGGTCGCTGTGTGCTCACTTCCGCCGTTCGCATCCCGCAGCTCAGCGACTTACATCTCTACAGAAGTCGTTGGGCCTGCCACTTCACCGGCTAAAATGCGATGTGCCTACCCGGTGGAATTCAACTCTGCACATGTTGCAGCGACTGTGGCAGCACCGACAAGCCCTGGTGCAATACGTTCTGACGTATAGCCTGGGCCAACGAGATTCAGAGGTGGGGCAAATCACGCTGGAGGAGTGGTCTCAGATCAGGGACCTATGCACCCTTCTGCACAGTTTTGAAATGGCGACGAAGATGTTTAGTGCTGACGATGCCATTATCAGCATGACTATTCCGGTGATTTACATGCTGGAGCACATGTTAAACAGAATTCGGAGTCAGGTGGTGGCACAAGAGGAGGTGGAGGAAGTAGAGGAGGAGGAGTTGTATGCGGAAGGGCTAACATCTGCAAGGTCCAGACGGTCGGCAGCACCAAGGCGGCAGGCATGTGAGGGTGGGGGAGATGATTTTACCAGGGCGCATGGTAGCAGCCAAACTAGTGAGGAAGGTGCAGGAGCCCAGGAAGAAGTGGAGGACGAACTGATGGAAGACTCATCAGATGAGGGAGACCTTGATCACATTTCTGTTGTGCGAGGTTGGGGGGAGAGGACAGAGGAAGGAAGCATGATTGTTACCTCGCCACCAACACAACAGGGACTTGGTGCTCCTGGATGCGCAACACACATGAGTGCCTTCTTGCTGCACTACCTGCAACATGGCCCTCGAATTGTGAGAATTAGAAATAATCCTGACTACTGGGTTGCCACACTGTTAGATCCCCGGTACAAAAGTAAATTTGCAGAAATTATTCCTGCCATAGAAAGGGATGCACGCATGCAGGAGTATCAGCAGAGACTGTTGCAGAATCTTACATGTGCTTTTCCACAAAATACCAGTGGTGCACGTAGTGAATCTCACAGTTCCAACTTGCCAACCGTGGGACCGTCAAGTGTTCAGCACTCAAACCGTAACAGAACCACAGTATCTGCTGGTAACATCAATTTTGCGGAATCATTTCACCACTTTTTTAGCCCATCCTTTGCAAGGCCACAGGAGACAAGAAGTCTGACACACAGTCAACGCCTAGAGACGATGGTACAGGGGTATCTCCAAGTAAACATTGAAGCCGGGACTGTGTCACTGGACCCTTGCTCTTTTTGGGCTTCCAATCTGGATAAATGGCCGGAGCTAGCCACTTACGCCTTGGAGATCTTGTCATGCCCCGCAGCCAGCGTTCTGTCTGAACGTGTGTTCAGCGCTGCTGGTGGTGTGCTGACAGATAAGCGCACGCGGCTCTCCACTGATAATGTAGACAGACTCACGTTCATAAAGATGAACAAATCATGGATCCGAAACGACTTTTCTACCCCTGTGTCATCCTGGGGAGAGTAAAAGCTTGATGATTGGTTAAAATCACCCTACCAACCGTTTTAAGCTTTCAAATTACTAATCATGTTTATCTGTATCTTGACTGGAAAATAATTTGGGCTTTGTAGCAGTGTGCAGCACTGATCCTATTAGGCCATCTATAATAAGCTTCACCAGATTTAAAATTAAAAATAATTTTTAGCTGCATCTAGCCCGGAAAATAATTTTGGGGCTCCGAGATGCGCAAGACACATAAGTGCCTTCTTGCTGCACTACCTGCAGCATGACCCTCATATTGTCAGAATTCGAAGTAATCATGACTACTGGGTTGCCACACTCTTAGATCCCCCAAACTTTTCGATCAACCTTTTCATTTTAATAAAGACCAAAAAAATGGTCATTTTTGAAATTATAAGCATTAGCAGGTTGTTAGAAACTGAAATCAAACAGTTTTCAACTCAAAACTTTATTCTAGGTGATGTTACATTTTCACATAGGACCCCTTGTTCGAAAGGAGCTTCTGAACTCTCTCATCCATTGAATTTGTCAGGTTTTGGATGGTTTCTGCTTCAATTGTTTTGCATGAGGACAGAATACCCTCCCAGAGCTGTTGCTTAGATGTGAACTGCCTCCCGCCATCATAGACACTCCTTTTAATGATGCTCCAAAGGTTCTGAATGGGGTAGAGGTCAGGGGAGCATGGGGGTCACACCATAAGTTTGTCCCCTTTTATGCCCATATCAGCCTGAGATGCAGATGTTTTATGTGCAGCATGAGATGGTGCATTATCATGCAGAAAAATGATCTTGCTGTGAAATACACGGTTCTTCTTCTTGAACCATGGCAGGAAGTGCTGTTTGAGAAAATCCACATACATTATGGAGTTCATCTTTAGCGCCTTCAGGGATCCTAAAGGGGCCGACAATCTCTCTCCCCATGATTCCAGCCCAAAACATTACTCCACCTCCTCCTTGTTGGCGCTGTAGCCGTGTTTGCGTGGGGTGTCCATCAACCAGCCATCCTCCACTCCATTCATCTGGACCATCGAGCGCTGCACGGCACTCATCCGTGAACAAAACAGTTTTGAAATCAGTCTTCATGTAATGTTTGGCCCACTGGAGCCGTTTCTGCTTGTGTGAAGTGGATAGAGGAGGTCGACAGGATGGCGTATGCACAGCTGCAAACCTCTGAAGGACCCTGCATCTTGTTGTTCGGGGGACGTTGGAGGCACAAGCAGCTTCAAAAACTTGTCTGCTGCTATGACAAGGCTTTTTTGCCGCTGCTCTTTCAACCTGACGTAATTGCCTGTAGGAAAGAGTCCTCAATTTGCCCTTATCAGCACGCACACGTGTGTACTGTGAATCAGCTACATACTTCTTGATTGCCAAGACACTTCATCCTGATCATCGCACAATGTTGATTGTAGTCATGCCTTGACCTAAACACTCCACAATTTGTTGCTTCTCAGCAGCCGACACATCCTTTTTCTTTCCCATTTTGGCAGAAAATGTAGGCTGCTTAATAATGTGAGAGAGCCTTCTTAAGTAGTCATGCCTTTCATTGGACACACCTGCCAAACTAATTAGCACAGGTGTCTGCAATTGCTTACAGTGATATAAAGAGCCCTGACACACATCACCATCAATGAGTTTAACTGACAAACAAACAAATTATTCCCTTATCACTTCTAAACACTTTTTGCATAATAATTTGGAACGCGGTGTACATGTGCTTTTCCACAAAACACCAGTGGTTCACGTAGTGAATCTTACAGTTCTAACTTGCCAACCGTGGTCTGTATGGAATTGTTCAATAAAGGGCCCAAAATTAAGATAACATAGATGGGAGAGGTCTCTATGAATAGGAATTCCTAAGTATTTGATACCCTGTGAGGGCCAGGCAAAGGGAAAGTTGGACTGGATGGAATCCTATATGGATTTAGGGAGGGAGACATCGAGGGCCTCAGACTTCGCTGCATTGATTTTAAAATTTTACCATGTAACAAAGTGATCTATTTCAGCCATAACAGCAGGGATGGATATATGTGATTGAGTGATATATACTAGGACATCATCAGCAAATAGAGAGCACTTGTACTCGGTGCCTCCCACCTCAATCCACCTAATATTGGGGTTATGGCGAATTGATGAGAGCAGGTGCTCCGTCACTAGGATGTATAAGAGAGGGGACAGAGGACATCCCTGCCTTGTCCCATTGGTGATTGTGAAAGGTGATGAAAATGTTCTGACGCACCCCCTGGGCCTTGGGACACCCGGAGCCGGACCCTTTTTGGTGGATGCTGGTGGTTGTAGTCTTCGTGGCGGCGATCCGGTTCCGTGGCTCAGGGCGGTCAAACCAGTGGCGGAACTATTTATGTGGTTTTGATGTTTAAATGTCCGACTACGCCACCCGTGGATTGCGGTCAGAGTGAACCGCCGCTACAGGGCAGACCGCTAAGGCTGGTGTTGTGGGTGCAGCAGAGCGTAGCATAACTCCCCACGGGAGGAGTATAGCCTCAGGGCAGTGTATGCGGAGGATGGGGGTGATGGTGCAGGGCAGCAGCAGTAACGACACGGAGTCAGTGATGCAGTTCAGGGCCTTTACTCACAGTTCTTATTATCCAGACCACGTCTGCAGGTAACGGCTGCCCACGTCGTACTGTGCTCACCAGGTGAGGGGCTCAGACAACTCCCAGATAACTTTGGAGCGCTTCACAGGACCCCCTTTGTGTGTCCTTTGTCTGGCCTTTCTTACCAACACTTCTGTCCGGCTGCCTCGGGCCTCCTCTTGGTAAACTTGGCGCCAGTTTCCCTGACCCTATGTGGTGCCTTCCTAGCGGGTGGAGCAAGGGGCTGCGCCACATAAAATGTCAGAGCCTCCGGTTGCTAGCTGAGGGTCGTTTCCTGCCTCCACTAGTTCGGGGACCGGTCTCCCCCTTTGGCCTGACCCCTCCACGCAGGTGGATTCGGGCGTGCGGTGGCGACTCGCCCGTCCGCACCCCTGGGATCCCTTCATTCCTCGTTCCTGGAGCCTTCTCCGCTCCTCTTCCTTCCTTCTCCCTCTTGCAGGCCTGGGCCTCTGTTACTAGGCTCGCCTCCGGAGCAGAGCTCATGCAGAGCCCCTGCTCCCTGCCACTTCTGCTCAGACTTCTCTGCACTGAACTAAGATGGTGCCCACCTTTTATACTCCCTTCTCAATGCACCCAGGAACTGCTTCCTCCCTGCTCCTGCACTGCAGGGTTCCCCTTCCTCAGTGTTCCCTCCCCCCACTCCAGCCATGGACAGGGACTGTCGTGCCCATCTCAGGGGCATATTGGTCGCCCTGCCCCACGGCAATGTGGTGTAATGCATGCAGGTGTCGGGTCCTGATCCACACTCCATCCTTATCTGAGAGTGAGATATCACACCTCTGGGTGAGGTGCAATACGTCTGTAGCAACCGAGCCCTCGGTGCTACAGTTCCATTTATCTTCAGCCTAGGTGACGTATTGTGATACAGGGCCGTGATTTTGGCTATAAAAGGGTCCCCTAGACCCCTACCCCAAGCTTTTTAAGAGAATCATATATGGCGTGCCAGGAGACTCTATGGAATGCTTTCTCAGCATCCAACGAGAGTATCTACTTACAAATTTTTAACTGCATCTAGCCCAGGAAATACTTTGTGCCTAGTAGCAGTGTCTGCTAGTCAGCGGATTATCCCGGCTGTTAAGCAAGCTACACCACCTGTAGTTTGGACACTTAATTTTTTCAAAGGAAATGCTTCGGGACCACGGGATACTCAGTGAAGAGCATCAGGAGGCACCCCAAGGCATAGGGGCTGGGACTGGCAGTAGGATGCCTTGCGGTGGACAGCCGAGCTCGTTCCTTATAAAAGCTTTTTAACTGCAGCAGCTTTAGTGGACGCTACTGGAGCTGGAATTACGCGGCTGCTGGCATGAGACTTGCCCTCCAATAGATCCTTGTAAATGGATTTAAAGTGTATTCATTCAAATTAGAGGGACAATTTAAATTAAAAAGCTTAGAGCTGCCTCCACCACAGGGGGGCTCTCTCGACCCACCAGCGGACAGGCACCAGTATTGGGAGAGGGGGGCTGGCCGTCAGGGTTCACCGCGGCTCTGGCACAAACCCGGCGACACGGAGGTGGCACGGGCAGGAGCGGACTGGCCGTCTCGGCTTCTCACTTTTTGGATTTTAGAAGGGCATGACATGCCTATATCTGTGTCTCCCCCTCCTTTTACTCCTCCACCTCTTTTCTTTTCGCATGACTATATGTACTTGTCACTTTTCCATGTGTTAGTTGTGTCTTCTGAGCAGTTTGTCAGCTTTTGGACACCTTTGAAGGTGTTTTCTATGTGTTTCTATGTGTTTTTGTTTGCCTGCCATTGGTTTTAACGGTGTTCGAAGGTGTTCGACGAACAGTTCGACGAACAGTTCGGCGAACACACGGGTGTTCGACGAACCGAACCGAACTCGAACACTACGGGGGTGGCTCAACACTAGTCAGGGGAGCATGGGGGTCACACCATAAGTTTGTCCCATTTTATGCCCATATCAGCCAGAGATGCAGATGTTTTATGTGCAGCATGAGATCTTGCTGTGGAATACACGGTTCTTCTTCTTGAACCATAGCAGGAAGTGCTGTTTGAGAAAATCCACATACATTATGTAGTTCATCTTTACCCCTTCAGGGATCCTAAAGGGGCCGACAATCTCTCTCCCCATGATTCCAGCCCAAAACATTACTCCACCTCCTCCTTGTTGGCGCTGTAGCCGTGTTTGCGTGGGGTGTCCATCAACCAGCCATCCTCCACTCCATCCATCTGGACCATCGAGCGCTGCACGGCACTCATCCGTGAACAAAACAGTTTTGAAATCAGTCTTCATGTAATGTTTGGCCCACTGGAGCCGTTTCTGCTTGTGTGAAGTGGATAGAGGAGGTCGACAGGATGGCGTATGCACAGCTGCAAACCTTTGAAGGACCCTGCATCTTGTTGTTCGGGGGACGTTGGAGGCACCAGCAGCTTCAAAAACTTGTCTGCTGCTATGACAAGGCTTTTTTGCCGCTGCTCTTTTAACCTGACGTAATTGCCTGTAGGAAAGAGTCCTCAATTTGCCCTTATCAGCACGCACAAGTGTGTACTGTGAATCAGCTACATACTTCTTGATTGCCAAGGCACTTCATCCTGATCATCGCACAATGTTGATTGTATTCATGCCTTGACCTAAACACTCCACAATTTGTTGCTTCTCAGCAGCCGACACATCCTTTTTCTTTCCCATTTTGGCAGAAAATGTAGGCTGCTTAATAATGTGAGACAGCCTTCTTAAGTAATCTTGCCTTTCATTGGACACACCTGCCAAACTAATTAGCACAGGTGTCTGCAATTGCTTACAGTGATATAAAGAGCCCTGACACACATCACCATCAATGAGTTTAACTGACAAACAAACAAATTATTCCCTTATCACTCCTAAACACTTTTTGCATAATAATTTGGAACACAGTGTACATGTGCTTTTCCACAAAACACCAGTGGTTCACGTAGTGAATCTTACAGTTCTAGCTTGCCAACCGTGGTCTGTATGGAGTTGTTCAATAAAGGGCCCAAAATTAAGATAACATAGATGGGAGAGGTCTCTATGAATAGGAATTCCTAAGTATTTGATACCCTGTGAGGGCCAGGCAAAGGGAAAGTTGGACTGGATGGAATCCTGTATGGATTTGGGGAGGGAGACATCGAGGGCCTCAGACTTCGCTGCATTGATTTTAAAATTTGACCATGTAACAAAGTGATCTATTTCAGCCATAACAGCAGGGATGGATATATGTGATTGAGTGATATATACTAGGACATCATCAGCAAATAGAGAGCACTTGTACTCGGTGCCTCCCACCTCAATCCACCTAATATTGGGGTTATGGCGAATTGATGAGAGCAGGTGCTCCGTCACTAGGATGTATAAGAGAGGGGACAGAGGACATCCCTGCCTTGTCACATTGGTGATTGTGAAAGGTGATGAAAATGTTCTGATGCACCCCCTGGGCCTTGGGACACCCGGAGCCGGACCCTTTTTGGTGTATGCTGGTGGTTGTAGTCTCCGTGGCGGCGACCCGGTTCCGTGGCTCAGGGCGGTCAAACCAGTGGCGGAACTATTTATGTGGTTTTGATGTTTAAATGTCCGACTACGCCACCCGTGGATTGCGGTCAGAGTGAACCGCCGCTGCAGGGCAGACCGCTAAGGCTGGTGTTGTGGGTGCAGCAGAGCGTAGCATAACTCCCCATGGGAGGAGTATAGCCTCAGGGCAGTGTATGCGGAGGATGGGGGTGATGGTGCAGGGCAGCAGCAGTAACGACACGGAGTCAGTGATGCAGTCCAGGGCCTTTACTCACAGTTCTTATTATCCAGACCACGTCTGCAGGTAACGGCTGCCCACGTCGTACTGTGCTCACCAGGTGAGGGGCTCAGACAACTCCCAGATAACTTTGGAGCGCTTCACAGGACCCCCTTTGTGTGTCCTTTGTCTGGCCTTTCTTACCAACCCTTCTGTCCGGCTGCCTCGGGCCTCCTCTTGGTAAACTTGGCGCCAGTTTCCCTGACCCTATGTGATGCCTTCCTAGCGGGTGTAGTGAGGGGCTGCGCCACATAAAATGTCACAGCCTCCGGTTTCTAGCTGAGGGTCGTTTCCTGCCTCCACTAGTTTTGGGGACCGGTCTCCCCCTTTGGCCTGACCCCTCCACGCAGGTGGATTCGGGCGTGCGGTGGCGACTCGCCCGTCCGCACCCCTGGGATCCCTTCGTTCCTCGTTCCTGGAGCCTTCTCCGCTCCTCTTCCTTCCTTCTCCCTCTTCCAGGCCTGGGCCTCTGTTACTAGGCCTGCCTCCGGAGCAGAGCTCATGCAGAGCCCCTGCTCCCTGCCACTTCTGCTCAGACTTCTCTGCACTGAACTAAGATGGTGCCCACCTTTTATACTCCCTTCTCAATGCACCCAGGAACTGCTTCCTCCCTGCTCCTGCACTACAGGGTTCCCCTTCCTCAGTGTTCCCTCCCCCCACTCCAGCCAGGGACAGGGACTGTCGTGCCCATCTCAGGGTCATATTGGTCGCCCTGCCCCACGGCAATGTGGTGTAATGCATGCAGGTGTCGGGTCCTGATCCACACTCCTTCCTTACCTGAGAGTGAGATATCACACCTCTGGGTGAGGTGCAATACCTCTGTAGCAACCGAGCCCTCAGGGTGCTACAGTTCCATTTATCTTCAGCCTAGGTGACGTATTGCGATACAGGGCCATGATTTTGGCTATAAAAGGGTCCCCTAGACCCCTACCCCAAGCTTTTTAAGAGAATCATATATGGCGTGCCAGGAGACTCTATGGAATGCTTTCTCAGCATCCAACGAGAGTATCTAATTACAAATTTTTAACTGCATCTAGCCCAGGAAATACTTTGTGCCTAGTAGCAGTGTCTGCTAGTCAGCGGATTATCCCGGCTGTTAAGCAAGCTACACCACCTGTAGTTTGGACACTTAATTTTTTCAAAGGAAATGCTTCGGGACCACGGGATACTCAGTGAAGAGCATCAGGAGGCACCCCAAGGCATAGGGGCTGGGACTGGCAGTAGGATGCCTTGCGGTGGACAGCCGAGCTCGATCCTTATAAAAGCTTTTTAACTGCAGCAGCTTTAGTGGACGCTACTGGAGCTCGAATTACGCGGCTGCTGGCATGAGACTTGCCCTCCAATAGATCCTTGTAAATGGATTTAAAGTGTATTCATTCAAATTAGAGAGATAATTTAAATTAAAAAGCTTAGAGCTGCCTCCACCACAAGGGGGCTCGCTCGACCCACCAGCGGACAGGCACCAGTATTGGGAGAGGGGGGCTGGCCGTCAGGGTTCACCGCGGCTCTGGCACAAACCCGGCGACACGGAGGTGGCACGGGCAGGAGCGGACTGGCCGTCTCGGCTTCTCACTTTTTGGATTTTAGAAGGGCATGACATGCCTATATCTGTGTCTCCCCCTCCTTTTACTCCTCCACCTCTTTTCTTTTCGCATGACTATATGTACTTGTCACTTTTCCATGTGTTAGTTGTGTCTTCTGAGCAGTTTGTCAGCTTTTGGACACCTTTGAAGGTGTTTTCTATGTGTTTCTATGTGTTTTTGTTTGCCTGCCATTGGTTTTAACGGTGTTCGACGAACAGTTCGACGAACAGTTCGGCAAACACACGGGTGTTCGACGAACCGAACCGAACTCGAACACTAAGGGGGTGGCTCAACACTAGACAGTACATCGGCGAAGGGCTATATTTTGTGGTAAAAGGAGCTCACATTGGATTCTGACATGACGTTGCATAGACGTTGCTTTCAACCCCCATAGTTGTAGGATGGCCAAGTACAACATCTGCTGTTCTGTGGAGGAGTTCTGTAGCTGTAGCTGTAGTAACTATGCATCCGATGGTGGTCAGAAATTGGAGCAAAGAATAGCTGAACCTGTGGCAAGTTTGGTCGTCTGGACAGCAGAGGAATAGATCATCCACATATTGTATCAATGTGACTTCAGGGTTCTCACTCTTCCAGGGTTGGAGACCGGTAGTTTAGGCCAGTGTGAAGTGATGAGGAGAGTTCTGAGCTCCTTGAGGCATAATGGTCCAGGTGTACTGTGCTCCTCTGTGCGTAAAAGCAAAAAGATACTGACAGTCTGGATGCAGATGCACACTGAAGAAGGCATTTGCCAAGTCGATTACTGTAAAATGCGTTGCCTCAGGGGGAATTTCACTGAGTAATGTATGTGGATTTGGCATCACTGGGGTCTCACAGCTCTCAGATCTTGCACCATTCTGAATTTATCCGATTCTCCTCTGCAATTTTCTTTATCACTGGAAACAATGGAGTATTAGCAAGAGAAACACAGGGAATTAATGCTCCTTTCTCATAGCAGGAGATGGGCTTGTTTGTCTAGGAAATAGTTAATTCAGGTTATCTTGTGAGGTCATCTGGCGACTGAGTGAGTAGGATCTAGCTGTGGCACTTTCCACAGCTCGGGTGAGAATTTGAGATTTGTGATTTTTTTTTTCTCTTGTGTGTCCCATTGTGTATAAATATGTGACTCTTCAGATTTTGTGTTATACTAGCCTGATGAAGAGACCTGAGTAGTCTCGAAAGCTTACAATTTGTTACCATCTTTTCAGTTAGCAATTAAAAGGTATCAACCACTGAGGACTCTCAAATCTAAAGATTTGGGATAGTTATTGCTGATTAGTCTTATCTCCTCCAACGTAGTTAGTCCTCTATACTCCCCTATAGCTTGGACTATCGCTTGGGCACAGGCTTATATAGGAAATCCATCCATTCCAGAACTTATAGCAGGAAAAGCAATAGAAATAAGGTTCCTTGTTCCAACATAGTTCAGAATATTGTTGATTGTAGCTCTAAGTTGTGTCACACACTGATCATGATGATCTTCATCATACACATTCCGGGTGTAGTGTGTATTGCTGCCTATATTCCGGGTGTGCCAAGATGGCCGTCACTGGAAGGCATCACACTACAGGAAGGGTGCGTCAAGATGGCCGCCACCAAAGGGACATCTGGTCAGAGGCCAGAGGTGATGCAATGGGTGTAGCAACATGGCCGCTGCAGGAAGGGTTGGAACTTTGGGCGGACATAGGTATAACAGATGAGGATGGGGCACTAGGAGTGGCTTGGGTAGTAGCAAGGGGTGGGACTCCTGGATGGGGCACGTGACATGCAACACAATAATCTGCTGACTGCAATTTGTACAGGTCCATCCCCCCCCCATCCGCCATTATCGGGCGGTGGCTGGAGAGCAGTATCTTGGTAATACACATAACATGGCATCTTTCCCTTATTGTCTGTATTTTCTTCCTTCATCCACCCTTCTTTAACAAATTCTCTGCTGTTCTATATCAAGCCAAGGCTGTTTGTAACAATCCTTTATCTTTTAGCTTGCCCTTTTCCTTCTTCATAATTCCTTGCTATTCTAGCAACTGTAACCGGCCCTTATCTGGTAGCTCGCATATTTTAGTTTACTGTTTAAGTCTCCGCTCTTGCTTTTTCACTTCTTTCCACAAACTCAGCGCAGCCTTTTTCCACATATATCCACTTTCCAACAACCCATTATCTTCCTTGCTGCATTCAACATCTCGTACTGTAATCTACCCGCCCGGGTATGACCCACACAATGACATTACTCTTTTGGTTTTCTCTACATATTTCCTTCCTTCTGTTCTATTTCAACATTTCCTTCATCACAAATCTCATGTGCAACTTTCCTAAACTTTTCTAAACTTAAACACTTTCGGTGCATTCTTAAATGATCTTTTCCCCTCTCGACCGACCATGATAGTCATCACATCCTCTCCCTCCTGAGGGGGAAACACTCTCTTTCTGCTCCGCGGAAACATTGATTAATCACTACTGCCTTCCAACTGACAAAGATCCTTGTTTTGTGCACAGTACGGCCGGCCTCAGCTGCTGTTCCACTGACTCACCCCTACTGTCGGGGGAGTCACGTACGGCACTAGGTGAAAGAAGGAGAGCTCTCGTCCGCAGCTCTCTGGACACTCGATATACTTATATCTGTGTGCGTGTCCTACCCAATCTTCGATCACCTGCCGCGACTGACACTAATAGTGTTCAGTCTCCTAAGAATCTTAGTCAGAAGTTAAAGGAGATTCATAAACAGAGCAGCAGTTAGCCAGGAGCGACTACACACCAGAGTTCTTGGAATCACAAAGTGGGGACCCGCCCAGTCGCACGGGCTGTCCCTAAGGGCCAATATAGACACCACAAACTCACCAGAGACCGCTCAAAATACGAGTAAGTACTACAGATTCATTAAATCTGCAGATTTACCGTATTCAGTGATGAGAGTTGATCAGGCTCTCGCTTTGAGCAGTCCCGGCTCGTCCGTAGGTGGTCCGGTGATGGGCACCCCGAGACCTAGAGTTCCCCTCGAGTGTGATCCGAGTCACGGCACCATGCAAAATGATAGGTGAGCATTATTGTATGTATATCCCAGACAATACCAGCCTCACAGGGAAAGTTACTAAGGCTCTCAAAATCTATAAACAAACAGTTCCCCTTAGAACAAAAGTGTTGTACCAGAAAGATTACCGGAAGTAAATGAGTTTGTAAAGTTAATATCCATATTTCTGTGTTAGGGGTGGCCCTCGATTACCCAGTCACTAGATCTTTTAGGGTCTCCACCCCTTTCCTGTAGGTCTTCATACGAGTTAGATTTAGGAACATTGGTGGGTCCGTCTAAAAGGGACAAGGCGCCCGTCACATCGTAGGGTTCCAGAATAGCCTTAACATAGGGTCAATTTCTTCTCCCCCTCTGATTTTTAGCATATGGATATTAAAAGCAAATAATTGATTTTAGGGGGGTCTGTCAAGGTAAAATATATATATATATTATATAAAATCAATTAATTTATTTTAATAGATTACCTAATCAGTGTGAATCAATATAGAGATGATGGAATAATCTATGTGTATGTATGTATGCAAATGTGTATATGCACATGGATTATTTTAATAGTTAATGAATATATAACTAACAGCTTCTGTTCTAATTTGTAGACACGAACAACTAAATGATTTCCTGGGAATGACGTATGCATGTGCACGGCTGATAACAGAGAGATTCATGCCAAGTTGGTAAAGATGGCGCTGAGAAACGAACTCACCCCTCCCATCGGAATTCCTAAGGCGTTACTGAGTGCAAGAGATACATAGATGAACAAATTACAGCGTGCCGAGTTATCAGAAAAGAGCAATAAATTTTACTAATCCCACCTAGAAGGAGAATGCTATTTAACCCCATGTCTACGTAATAAAGAATGCCATTTGCATGGTTAAGTCTCTGAGTGAAGTTTATCAGCCAGATTAGCAGATTTGGTTAATTAGCTTCTCTGCGTGCACTCGGACATCTTTAATTTGGAGGAGAGCAGTTACCTAGTGTATCTTAAATTGGTGAAACCTTCACACTGCCTGCAACATCCTTCATCATGACCGGTTTGGCAGTGGGTCAGTAATGGTGTGGGGTGGCATTTCTTTGGAGGGCCGCACAGCCCTCCATGTGCTCGCCAGAGGTAGCCTGACTGCCATTAGGTACCAAGATGAGATCCTCAGACCCCTTGTGAGACCATATGCTGGTGGGTTTGGCCCTGGGTTTCTCCTAATGCAGGACAATGCCAGACCTCATGTGGCTGGAGTGTGTCAGCAGTTCCTGCATGATGAATGCATTGAAGCTATGGACTGGCCCGCCTGTTCCCCAGACCTGAATCCGATTGAGCACATCTGGGACATCATGTCTCGCTCCATCCACCAATGTCACGTTGCACCACAGACTGTCCAGGAGTTGGCGGATGCTTTAGTCCTGGTCTGGGAGGAGATCCCACAGGAGACCATCCGCAACCTCATCAGGAGCATGCCCAGACATTGTAGGGAGGTCATACAGGCACGTGGAGGCCACACACAATACTGAGCCTCATTTTGACTTGTTTTAAGGACATTACATCAAAGTTAGATCAGCCTGTAGTGTGTTTTTCCACTTTAATTTTGGGGGTGACTCCAAATCCAGGCCTCCATTGGTTAATAAATTTGATTTCCATTGATGATTTTTGTGTGATTTTGTTGTACAGAACAAAGTATTCAATGAGAATGTTTCATTCATTCAGTTCTAGGATGTGTTATTTGAGTGTTCCCTTTATTTTTTTGAGCAGTGTATATATATGGGGAAGTTGGGAACATCATACTATATTTATGGAGGAGGTGGGTGTAGCATCGGCGTCCCTGCCTCCTGCCGGGCAGAGACGCCATTCCCCTCACCGCCGTGGTTCCAGTCTGGTGTCTTCCTGCTCCCCTGCTGCTGCTGTGGCACGCACTGCGCGCAGCTTTCCGGGCACTGTGCTTAGGGCGCGCGTGCTCCCTCCTAAAGGGGCCGCGCGCCATCCTAAAGAGTCCCCGGCCAATGGCCGGAGGACTTCCCCTTCATAAGGCACCTCCTCCAAAATGGAGGTGCCTGTGCAAGGTTGTTGTTTGTGTGCTAACACTTTCCTCAGCCCTCAGGTCCTGCTGCCTGTCAGTCCTGCCCGCCAGTCTGTCTAACAGTTCTGCCTACCAGTCTGTCTCAAAGCCGTGTCCGCCAGCCTGCTTACCTGGAGCACCTGCCAGTTACCTGCCATGTCCATCAGCCTGCCTACCCGAAACACCTGCCAGCTACCTGCCGTACCCTCTAGCCTGCTTACCTGGAGCACCTGCCAGTTACCTGCTGTGTCCTTCAGCCAGCCTATCTGGAACACCTGCCAGTTACCTGCCGTGCCCGCCAGCCTGCCTAGCCGAAGGACCTGCCAAGTAACTAGCTGTGTCCGCCAGCCTGCCTACCTGGAGCACCTGCAAGTTACCTGCCATGCCCGCCAGCCTTCCCACCCGGTGCACCTGCCAAGTAACCTGCCATGCCCGCCAGCTTGCCTACCCGGAGCACATGTCTGGCTATCCACTGTACCCGCCTGCTTGCCTACCCGGAGCCCCTGTCTGGCTATCAGCCGTACCTGCCTGCTTATCTACCCAGACCACCCGCCAGCCTTCCTGCCATGCTCATCCGCTGTACCGGTCAGCACTTGTCATCTGACTCGTGGGAGTCGCCTCCTCTCACACAAGGTCGGTCCCAGAGTGGCACCTGGTTCACCTGCCCGGTCCCTCCCTAGTTCAAGGAGTCGACTACACCACTGTGTGACCTGGGTCGGTCCGAGTAGGCTCTTAGTCATGCCCCTCTGGTCCTTCCTTGCACCGAAGCACAGGGGTTCCACCACCCGGACCCGTAACAGTGGGGACCATCATAGTATATATATATGGGGGAAGTGTAGCCATCATACTATATATATGGGGGAAGTGGGGCCATTATAATATATATGGGCGATGTAGGGACCATCATACTATATACAGGTGCATCTCACAAAATTAGAATATCATCAGAATGTTATTTCAGTTCTTCAATAGAAAAAGTGATACTCACTCACGGCACCAAACAAAAGTTCCAGCATCATCACCTTGCCCAATGCAGATTCGCAATTCATCACTGAATATGATTTTCATCCAGTCATCCACAGTCCACGAATGCTTTTCCTTAACCCATTATAACCTTGTTTTTTACTGTTTAGGTGTTAATGATGGCTTTTGTTTAGCTTTTCTGTATGTAAATCCCATTTCCTTTAGGCGGTTTCTTACAGTTCGGTCACAGACATTGACTCCAGTTTCCTCCCATTCGTTCCTCATTTGTTTTGTTGTGCATTTCCTGTTTTAAAGACATATTGCTTTAAGTTTCTGGTCTTGATGCTTTGATGTCTTCCTTGGTCTACCAGTATGTTTGCCTTTAACATCCTTCCCATGTTGTTTATATTTGGTCCAGATTTTAGACAGAGCTGACTGTGAACAGCCAACATCTTTTGCAACATTGTGTGATGATTTACCTTCTTTTAAGAGTTTGATAATCCTCTCTCATTTGTTTCAATTGACATCTCTCGTGTTGGAGCCATGATTCATGTCAGTCCACTTGGTGCAACAGCTCTCCAAGGTATGATCACTCCTTTTTAGATGCAGACTAACGAGCAGATCTAATTAGTTTTGGAAATGAAAATTTGCAGGGTGATTCCATAATTTTTTCCTCAGAATTGAGTGATTCCATAATTTTTTCCCTCTGCTTGGTCTGAAAAAAATTGCCCTTACATTTTTTTTCTTGATTTCTTTTAGTGTTTCTTAAAGCTCTAAAGTTGCCATTTGAAATGACTTTAGTTTTGTGCCATGTCTGTGATCTGCTTTTTTTCAACAACATTAAACAACTTAATGAACATCTTCCGAGCCCGGTGATTCCATAATTTTTGCCAGGGGTTGTATTATATAGCGTCATTACAAGCAGAGTGATCTATTTCAAGTGTTTATATCTGTTAATGTTGATGATTATGGCTTACAGCCAATGAAAACACAAAAGTCATTATCTCAGCAAATTAAAATAATTAACAAAAAACACCTGCAAAGGCTTCCTAAGCATTTAAAAAGGTCCCTTAGTCTGTTTCAGTAGGCTCCACAATCATGGGAAAGACTGTAGACTTGACAGATGTCCAGAAGGAAGTCATTGACACACTCCACAAGGTCCCTGAGTTCTAATTTTCATTTGGAAATCAAGGTCCCAGAGTCTGGAGGAAGAGTGGAGAGGCACACCATCCAAGCTGCTTGAGGTCTAGTGTGAAGGTTCCACAGTCAGTGATGGTTTGGGGAGCCAAGTCATCTGCTGTTGTAGGTCCGCTGTGTTTTATCAAGACCAAAGTCAGTGCATCGGTCTACCAGGAAATTTTAGAGCACTTCATGCTTCCCTCTGCCGACAAGCTTTTTGGAGATGGAAATTTCATTCTCCAGCAAGACTTAGCACCTGTCCACACTGCCAAAAGTACCAATACCTGGTTTAAAAACAACATTATCACTGTGCTTGAATGGCCAGCAAACTCGCATGACCTTAACTCCATAGAGAATCTATGGGGTATTGTCAAGAGGAAGATGAGAGACACCAGACCCAACAATGCAGACGAGCTGAAGGCTGCTATCAAAGCAACCTGAGCTTCCATAACACCTCAGCAGTGCCACAGGCTGATCGCCTCCATGCCACGCAGCATTCATGAAGTAATTGATGCAAAAGGAGCCACGACCAAGTATTGAGTGCATTTACTGAACATACATTTCAGTAGGCCAATATTTCGGATTTTAAAATAATTTTTTAAGTTGTTGTTATAAAGTATTCTAATTTACTGAAATATTGACTTTAGTGTTTTCATTGGCTGTAAGCCGTAATCATCAACATTAACAGATATAAACACTTGAAATAGATCACACTCTTTGTAATGACTCTATATAATATCTGAGTTTCACTTTTTTTGTATTGAAGAACTGAAATAAATTTACTTTTTGATGATATTCTAATTTTGTGAGAAGCATCTGTATACGGGGGATGTGGGGACCATCATACTGTATATACGGGGGATGTGGTGACCATCATACTGTATATATGGGGGAAGTGGGAACCATCATACTATATATATGGGGCAGTGGGGACCATCGAACTATACAGTATATATGGGGCTGTGGGGCCATCATACTATATATATATGAGGCAGTGGGGCCATCATGATATATATATATACATATATGGGGGAAGTGGAGACCATCATACTATATATACAGAGGGGAGTGAGGCAATCATACTATGTATATGGGGAAGTGGGACCATCATACTATATATGGGGAAGTGGGACCCATCATACTATCTATATGGGGCAGTGGGGCATCATACTATATATAGGGGAAGTGGAGAGCATCATACTATATATGGGGGAAGTGGAAAGCATCATACTATATATATGGGGGAAGTGGGACCATCAAACCCTACCCTGATCTACTGTACCCTCACCCATCCCTTGTAGACTGTGTTCTCTCGTGGGCAGAGTCATCTCTGCTCCTGTATCAGTCGGTGTCGTTTATTGTTCAAGAATATTGTACTTGCTTTTTATTATGTATTCCAATTTTTCACATGTAAAGCGCCATGAAATAAATGGCGCTATGATAATAAATAATAATATATATGGGGAAGTGGCGACAATCATACTGCATATGTCGGGGAAGTGGGGACCATCATACCATGTATATGGGGAAAGTGGGGCCCTCATACTATATATATGGGAGAAGTGGGGCCATCATACTATACAGTTGTGCTCAAAACTTTACATACCCCGGCAGAAGTTTTGCTTTCTTGGCCTTGTTTCAGAGAATATGAATGATAACAAAAAGACTTTTTCTCCACTCATGGTTATTGGTTGAGTGAAGCCATTTATTGTCAAACTACTGTGTTTTCTCTTTTTAAATTTTAATGACAACCAAAACCTCCAAATGACCCTGATGAAAAGTTCACATACCCCAGTTCTTAATACTGTGTATTGCCGCCTCTAACATCAATGACAGCTTGAAGTCTTTTGTGGTAGTTGTGGATGAGATTCTTTATTCCAAGTACATCCCATGTGCAACATCTGGGCTGATGAGTGTAAATTTACCTCCAGTATTTGCTGATAACGTGCTACATTCATCTTTCCTTCAACTTTTACCAAGTTTCCTGTGCCTTTGTAGCTCACACATCCCCAAAACATTAGCGATCCACCTCCATGGTTTACAGTAGGAATGGTGTTCCTTTCATCATAGGCCTTGTTGACCTCCCTCCAAATGTAATGTTTTTGGTTGTGGCCAAAAAGTTCAATTTTGGTCTCATCACTCCAAATTGTCTTGCTCCAGAAGTTTTGATGCTTGTCTCTGTGCTGTTTGGCGTATTGTAGGTGAGATACTTTGTGGCATTTGTGCAGTAATGGCTTTCTTCTGGCGACTCGACCATGCAGCCCATTTTTCTTCAAGTGCCTCCTTATTGTGCATCTTGAAACAGCCACACTGCTAGTTTTCAGAGAGTCCTGAATTTCAGCTGATGTTATTTGTGGGTTTTTCTTTGTATCCCGAACAATTTTCCTGGCAGTCGTGGCCGAAATTTTTGTTGGTCTACCTGACCGTGGTTTGGTTTTTACAGAGCCCCTGATTTTCCATTTGTTAATCATGGTGGGAATGCTGCTGACTGGCATTATCAATTCCTTGGATATTTTTTTGTAACCCTTTCCTGTGTTATACAGTTCAACTACCTTTTCCCATAGATCCGTTGACAATTCTTTTGCTTTCCCCATGACTCACAATCCAGAAATGTCAGTGGCTGGATGAAAGATGCAAGAGACTGTCTGGGTCCCAGAAACTCACTTAGCTTTTATGCACACACACTGATTACAAGCAAACAGGTCACAGGTGAGGATGTTACCTTTAGTAGCCATTCAAACCCATTCAAATTCTGTGCATGTTATCAGGCCAAATTCACAAGGTTATGTAAACTTTTGATCAGGGTAATTTGGATGTTTTTGGTTGTCATTAAGATTTAAAAAGAGGAAACACAGTATTTTGAGAATAAATGGCTTCACCCAACCAATAACCATGAGTGGAGAAAAAGTTTTTTTTGTTATCATTCATATTTTTTGAAACAAGGCCAAGAAGGCAAAAATTCTGCCAGGGTATGTAAACTTTTGAGCACAACTGTATATATGAGGAGAATTCAGGCCATCATACTATATATATGGGGAGAAGTGTGGCCATCATACTATATATATGGGGAGAAGTGAGGCCATCATACTATATATATGGGAGAAGTGGGGACAACCATACTATATATATGGCGAAATGGAAACCATCATACTATATATGGGGGAAATGGGGACGCTCATACTATATACATAGGGGAAGTGGGAACCATATTACTATATATATGGGTAAAGTGGGGCCATCATACTATACAGTGGTGGCCAAAAGTATTGGCACCCCTGCAATTCTGTCAGATAATACTCAGTTTCTTCCTGAAAATTATTGCAATCACAAATTCTTTGGTATTATCTTCATTTAATTTGTCTTCAATGAAAAGACACAAAAAGAATTGTTCTAAAGCCAAATTGGATACAATTCCACACCAAACCTAAAAAAGGGGGTGGACAAAAGTATTGGCACTGTTTGAAAAATCATGTGATGCTTCTCTAATTCGTGTAATTAACAGCACCTGTAACTTACCTGTGGCACCCAACAGGTGTTGGAAATAACTAAATCACACTTGCAGCCAGTTAACATGGATTAAAGTTGACTCAACCTCTGTCCTGTGTCCTTGTGTGTACCACATTGAGCATGGAGAAAAGAAAGAAGATCAAAGAACTGTCTGAGGACTTGAGAAACCAAATTGTGAGGAAGCATGAGCAATCTCAAGGCTACAAGTCCATCTCCAAAGACCTGAATGTTCCTGTGTCTTCCGCGCGCAGCATCATCAAGAAGTTTAAAGCCCATGGCACTGTGGCTAACCTCCCTAGATGTGGACGGAAAAGAAAAATTGACGAGAGATTTCAACGCAAGATTGTGCGGATGGTGGATAAAGAACCTCGACTAACATCCAAACAAGTTCAAGCTGCCCTGCAGTCCGAGGGTACAACAGTGTCAACCCATACTATCCGTCGGCGTCTGAATGAAAAGGGACTGTATGGTAGGATACCCAGGAAGACCCCACTTCTTACCCTGAGACATAAAAAAGCCAGGTTGGAGTTTGCCAAAACTTACCTGAGAAAGCCTAAAACGTTTTGGAAGAATGTTCTCTGGTCAGATGAGACAAAAGTAGAGCTTTTTGGGAAAAATCATCAACATAGAGTGTACAGGGGAAAAAAAGGCATTCAAAGAAAAGAACACGGTCCCTACAGTCAAACATGGCGGAGGTTCCCTGATGTTTTGGGGTTGCTTTGCTGCCTCTGGCACTGGACTGCTTGACCGTGTGCATGGTATTATGAAGTCTGAAGACTACAAACAAATTTTGCAGCATAATGTTGGGCCCAGTGTGAGAAAGCTGGGTCTCCCTCAGAGGTTATGGGTCTTCCAGCAGGACAATGACCCAAAACACACTTCCAAAAGCACTATAAAATGGTTTGAGAGAAAGCACTGGAGACTTCTAAGGGGGCCAGCAATGAGTTCAGACCTGAATCTCATAGAACACCTGTGGAGAGATCTCAAAGTGGCAGTTTGGAGAAGGCACCCTTCAAATATCAGGGACCTGGAGCAGTTTGCCAAAGAAGAATGGTCTACAATTCCAGCAGAGCATTGTAAGAAATTCATTGATGGTTACTGGAAGCGGTTGTTCGCAGTTATTTTGGCTAAAGTTTGTGCAACCAAGTATTAGGCTGAGGGTGCCAATACTTTTGTCTGGCCCATTTTTGTAGTTTTGTGTGAAATGATCAATGATTTGATTTTTGCTTCATTCTCTTTTGTGTTTTTTCCATGCAAGCAAATTAAATGAAGATAATAATACCAAAGAATTTTTGATTGCAATCATTTTCAGGAAGAAACAGGGGTGCCTCATACTTTTGGCCACCACTGTATATATGGAGGAAGTGGAGCAGTCATACTATACAGTACAGACCAAAAGTTAAGACGCACCTTCTCATTTAAAGATTTTTCTGTATTTTCATGACTATGAAAATTGTACATTCACACTGAAGGCATCAAAACTATGAATTAACACATGTGGAATTATATACTTAACAAAAAAGTGTGAAACAACTGAAAATATGTCTTATATTCTAGGTTCTTCAAAGTAGCCACCTTTTGCTTTGATGACTACTTTGCACACTCTTGGCATTCTCTTGATGAGCTTCAAGAGGTAGTCACCGGAAATGGTTTTCACTTCACAGGTGTGCCCTGTCAGGTTTAATAAGTGGGATTTCTTGCCTTATAAATGGGGTTGGGACATTCAGTTGTGTTGTGCAGAAGTCTGGTGGAAACACAGCTGATAGTCCTACTGAATAGACTGTTAGAATTTGTATTATGGCAAGAAAAAAGCAGCTAAGTAAAGAAAAACGAGTGGCCATCATTACTTTAAGAAATGAAGGTCAGTCAGTCCGAAAAATTGGGCAAACTTTGAAAGTGTCCCCAAGTGCTGTTGCAAAAACCATCAAGCGCTACAAAGAATCTGGCTCACATGAGGACCGCCCCTGGAAAGGAAGACCAAGAGTCACCTCTGCTTCTGAGGATAAGTTTATCCAAGTCACCAGCCTCAGAAATCGCAGGTTAACAACAGCTCAGATTAGAGACCAGGTCAATGCCACACAGAGTTCTAGCAGCAGACACATCTCTACAACAACTGTTAAGAGGAGAATGTACAGTTTTCATAGTTATGAAAATACAGAAAAATCTTTAAATGAGAAGGTGTGTCCAAACTTTTGGTCTGTACTATATGTGGGGAGAAGTGTGGCCATCATACTATATATGGGGGAAGTGGGGACCCTCATACTATTTATATAAGGGAAGAAGGTACTATCATACTATATACAGTACAGACCAAAAGTTTGGACACACCTTCTCATTTAAAGATTTTTCTGTATTTTCTTGACTTTGAAAATTGTACATTCACACTGAAGGCATCAAAACTATGAATTAACACATGTGGAATTATATACTTAACAAAAAAAGTGTGAAGCAACTGAAAATATGTCTTATATTCTAGATTCTTCAAAGTAGCCACCTTTTGCTTTGATGACTGCTTTGCACACTCATCACTCTCCTCCTTTGTCAAATAGCCCTTACACAGCCTGGAGGTGTGTTTGGGGTCATTCTCCTGTTGAAAAATAAATGATGGTCCAACTAAACGCAAACCGGATGGAATAGTATGCCGCTGCAAGATGCTTTGGTAGCCATGCTGGTTCAGTATGCCTTCAATTTTGAATAAATCCCCAACAGTGTCGCCAGCAAAGCACCCCCACACCATCACACCTCCTCCTCTATGCTTCACGGTGGGAACCAGGCATGTAGAGTCCATCCGTTCACCTTTTCTGCGTCGCACAAAGACACGGTGGTTGGAATCAAAGATCTCAAATTTGGACTCATCAGACCAAAGCACAGATTTCCATTGGTCTAATGTTCATTCCTTGTGTTCTTTAGCCCAAACAAGTCTCTTCGGCTTGTTGCCTGTCCTTAGCAGTGGTTTCCTAGTAGCTATTTTACCGTGAAGGCCCGCTGCACAAACTCTCCTCTTAGCAGTTGTTGTAGAGATGTGTCTGCTGCTAGAACTCTATGTGGCATTGACCTGGTCTCTAATCTGAGCTGCTGTTAACCTGCGATTTCTGAGGCTGGTGACTCAAATAAACTTTTCCTCAGAAGCAGAGGTGACTAGTGTTGAGAGAGCACTAAAATGCTCGGGAGCTCGAAGCTCGGGCCAAGCTCACCGTGATACTCCGGTGCTCGACCCGAGCAACGAGCCCAATGTTAGTCTATGGGAGACCCGAGCATTTTTGCGGCGGCACCCCCGGCAGTCTGTAGAAAGCCTGAAAAGTGCCCAAAACGATAGTGACTGTGCTCAAAAGACAAGGGCAGCATGGGGATCACCCCTGGAAGCATTTCTGACCCCCAGGTCACTGCTGTCAACAACGTGGTCAGAGGTATTAAGCCACTTTTACAGGCTCACAATAAAACGTTTAAAAACTAAACTGAAACTGTTTTCCTGTGAAATAAGTTGAGGAATTTCGTTTCCAGGGTAAAGACTTGTGTATAAGGTAAAATAAATAACCAAAAACAAAAATACTTCTCCACACCTTGGGCTATGTTCACAAGTAGGATTTTTCATGCGTTTTTGCACTTTTGTATTGCTTTCAACCGTGTCAAATGCATTCACCGGGAAATGTCATTTTAACATTTTACAACCTTATCTGGCCATGTGCTGTGTGACACATGCATACAGTGCTGAAAAGACATGGGAACAGCATGGAGAAGACCCCTGGAATCATCTCTGACTCCCAGGTCACTGCCTAAAAGTGTGCCCATCAGAAGTGATCCTTGCCGCATCAGAAGATGCAGACTTGCAACTATCCCCGTGCAAGTCCTTGTCTCAGGGCAGTGTTCAATTGTACCCCCCCCATTCCTTGCAATGCAAGCGCAAATATGCAGCCAACCAGCCACCCACCCAGGCTGCAATACCATACTGCTTGATTTCCCTTGAAATGGGGCCTTTTAGTTTGGAGGAGGCCGAAGCTGGCCACTACCTCATGGCTGCTTCGGCAGCGAAGTATCCATACTCATTCCCTAGCCGCCCGGCGGCCGGGTGTCCACGCTCGGTCCCCAGCCGCCAGGGTGTGGCCGGGTGTCCATACTGGGTCCCCAGCCGCCCCTCGGCCGGGTGTCCACACACGGTCCCCAGCTTCTTGGGGGTAGCCAGGTGTCCATAAACGGTACTCAGCCACCCCTATTTCTCCTGTCACCTTCCCCCACACTTTTATCAGCCTGGCCTGCTTTAGGGCAGCATTGGACGAGCCCACCAGAGAACCAGACTCCTCTGGTGGGCCCTGGCTTCTCCATCAGAGGAGTTGAGAGTGCCAAGGTGAGAAGCATGATGATGATTATAGAAGTTAGCATCTGCTTTGTTTTCTTTTAATGCAAGCGTAAGTGTGCAGCCTGCCTCCCATCCACCCCCAGGCTGCAATGCCATACTGCTAGCTTGCACTTGAAATGGGGCCTTTTAGTTTGGAGTAGGCCAAAGCTGGCCACTACCTCATGGCTGCTTCGGCGGCCTGGTATCCACACTCAGTCCCCAGCCGCCCGGCGGCCGGGTGTCCATAAACGGTCCCCAGCCGCCCCTATTTCTCCTGTCACCTTCCCACACACTTTTCTTAGCCTGGCCTGCTTTAGGGTAGCAATGGACGAGCTCACCAGAGAACCAGACTCCTCCGGTGGGCCCTGGCTTCTCCATCAGGGGAGTTGAGAGTGCCATGGTGAGGAGCATAATGATGATGATAGAAGTTAGCATCTGCTTTATTTTCTTGGAATGCAAGCGCATGTATGTAGTAGCGGCTAGGCCTGAGGTGGTCAGCGTTTTGGTGCATATCCTACCTCCTCTGAGGATTGCTGGATGTTTTCCTGCTACTACCACAGTTCTATGACTCCCATTAAAACAAAGCTTCAGGTGATAAATGATGGATGAGGTGGTGGCAAAGGAGAAAGAGTAGGAGGAACAGAGACCATTTACATCAATATCAGGCCAGTCAACCACACATGTCTTGTAGGATATGTTTCTGTACCAAAAGGAGCAGTTTGGCTACACAGTTATAGGGCATACAGTGAGTGCAATGCCTACCAAAAATTTAGAGGCACTCCAATGCCCCCTGGAAGTGACATGGAGGTCAGAGGGCCTTAACTAAACCATTTTTTTCATTTATAGCAACTGGGTCTCCTGTGCACTGTTGGCCTAAGCAGTGAATGGAAGGCTTTCCAAAAATTATGAGGAACTGCAATGCCCCTTGAAACAGACGTGGATTACAGCGTACTAAAAACCTTCTATCCATTATTGGGGAGTGGGTCCTCCTTAGTGTTCGCCTATGCATTGAAAAGCAAAAGTTGACTAAAATTAAGAGGAAATGCAATGACCGTTGGAAGAGTCGTGGAGGTCGCAGTAGCTTAACAAGACGGTTTTAATTCCCCTTGGAAAAGCGGTGGAGGTCACAGTAGCTTAACAAGATGGTTTTAATGTCCCTCGGAAGAGACGTGGAGGTCGCAGTAGCTTAACAAGATGGTTTTAATGCCCCTTGGAAAAGTGGTGGAGGTCACAGTAGCATAACAAGATTGTTTGAATGCCCCTTGGAAAAGTGGTGGAGGTCGCAGTAGCTTGACAAGACGGTTTTAATGCACCTTCCAAGAGCCATACAGTACAGCATCTTAAAAACATTATTCCCATTATTGGGGAGTGGGTCTCCCATAGTCTTTGCTTATGCTTTCCAAGCAAAAGCTGCCAAAAATTAGGACGGAGAAACTTGCAATGCCCCTTACAAGAGCCATGCAGTACAGCATATTACAAACATTATTCCCATTATTGGGGAGTGGGTCTCCCATAGTCTTTGCTTATGCCTTCCAAGCAAAAGCTGCCAAAAGTTAGGAGGAAATGCAATGCCCGTTCGAAGAGGCGTGGAGGTTAGAGTTAATTAAAAACAACATTTCAATGCCCCTCGGAAGAGCTGTGGAGTTCAGAGTGGGTTAACAAGATGCTTTTAATGCCCCTCGGAAGAGACGTGGAGGTCCCAGTAGCTTAACAAGATGGTTTTAATGCCCCTCGGAAGAGACGTGGAGGTCGCAGTAGCTTAACAAGATGGTTTTAATGCCCCTTGGAATAGTGGTGGAGGTCACAGAAGCTTGACAAGACGGTTTTAATGCGCCTTGGAAGAGAGGTGGAGGTCCCATTAGCTTAACAAGACGCTTTTAATGCCCCTCGGAAGAGACGTGGAGGTCACAGTAGCTTAACAAGACAGTTTTAATGCCCCTTGGAAAAGTGGTGGAGGTCGCAGTAGCTTAACAAGAGTTTTTAATGCCCCTTACAAGAGCCGTACAGTACAGCATCTTAAAAATATTATTCCCATTATTGGGGAGTGGGTCTCCCACAGTCTTTGCTTATGCCTTCCAAGCAAAAGCTGACAAAAATAAGGATGGAGGAAGTTTCAATAATGGCAACACGGACCATGGTCACCCTGGTGGTATAGTGGTGGTGGAGGCTGAGGATAAGGAGAAGAACATAAAACAGCCGAAATGAGGAAGCGTATACCCATGTGTGGGTGTGAATACACCTCCCGAAATAACACAGTGGATTTGACTTTATGTTACTCTGCTGTCATTTGGTGGTGATGAGAAGACTGGCCCAATCCAGCCCTTGTTCATTTTGATAATGGTCAGCTTGTCAGCATTGTCAGTTGACAGGCGAGTGCGCTTATCAGTTATAATTCCCCCAGCGGCACTAAAAACACGCTCAGATAACACGCTAGCGGCAGGGCAGGCCAGGACCTCCAAGGCGTACAGAGCGAGTTCATTCCAAGTGTCCAGCTTGGATACCCAATAATTAAAAGGCACAGAGGAATCACGGAGGACGCTGGTACGGTCAGCAAGGTACTCCCTCACCATCTTTTGAAACTTTCCACTCCTTGTGAGAGTACCCCGCGCCTCAGAGTCTGTCCAAAGGGAGGGTCTGAGAAAACTGTCCCAGAACGTTGACAGTGTTCCCCTGCCTCCGCTGGATTGGAGTTGCATCTCTCTCGCATGTACGCCTTGGTTGGGCAACGAACTGTGACCTCTGCCGCTAGCATGTTCAGATGGGAATTTTTTTAACATTTCTGCAGCAAGTGCCTTCTGGTACTGCCCCATTTTTGTAGACCTCTCCACCTCAGGAATAAGAGAGTGTAAGTTCCCCTTGTAGCGGGGGTCTAAAAGTGTCACCAACCAGTAATGACTGTCACCCAACATTTTGACAACGCGAGGGTCACGGTTAAGGCAGCGTAGCATAAAGTCAGCAATGCGTGCCAGACTAGTAACAGGCAAGACTTCCGTGTCCTCACCA
Source organism: Phyllobates terribilis (assembly GCF_046119375.1). NCBI lineage: Eukaryota > Metazoa > Chordata > Amphibia > Anura > Dendrobatidae > Phyllobates > Phyllobates terribilis. The sequence goes on along the minus strand of NW_027362769.1, from coordinate 341,814,640 downwards.
AGATGATGACTGACCATGCTCTCCTCCTCCTCCTTCTCCTCCTCCTCCTCCCTGTCCTCAGGCCACCCACGCTGAACCGACGGTATGACAGTTGTACAGGTACTACCGTCTACAGCGCATGATACAAGCTCCTGTTCTTCCTCCTCCTCCTCCTCTCCCTCATTGTCCCCCAATGCACATTGGGATGAGATGAGGCTCGGCTGTGTGTAATCGGCCGCTATGGCTTCTTGATCCATCTCAGCATACTCTGGCTGCAATGCCTCCTATTTAATTCTCTGCAGAGAGCGTTGCAAAAGACAGACAAGTGGAATGGTGATGCTAATGATGGCGTCATCGGCACTTACCCTCTTGGTGGACTCCTCAAAGTTTGTCAAGATGGTACATATGTCAGACATGCAGTTCCACTCCTGAGGTCTTATGTGTGGAGTCTGACCTGAATATCGACGGCCTTGTTGCAGCTGGTACTCCACTATTGCTCTCTTCTGCTTGCAAATCCTTTGCAACATGTGGAGGGTAGAGTTCCAACGTGTGGGGACATCACACACCAGTCAGTGTGACGGAAGCTGCAAACGCTTCTGCAACACAGCAAGGACGGCGGAAGCTGTAGCCGACTTGCGAAACTGAGCTGACAGGCGGTGTACTTTGACGAGCAAATCTGGCAACTTGGGGTACGATTTAAGAAACCGCTGAACCACGAGGTTAAGCACATGAGCCAGGCATGGTACGTGTGTGATCTCGCCTCGCCTCAGAGCCGCCATTACGGCCATTGTCACACACGACCATGCCTGGATGTAGGTTCAGCGATCTCAGCCACAGATCTGCCTGCTCTTTCACAGCTGTCCATAGCTCAGAAGCAGTGTGAGGTTTCTCACCTAAGCTTATGAGTTTCATCACAGCCTGTTGCCGCTTGGTGGAGGCAGTACTGCAGTGCTTCCAGCTTGTAACTGATGTGGTGATATCTGAGATGGAGGCTGAACATGAGGAGGAGGATGATATGCAGGAGCTGTACACTGTGGGGGCAACTCTGACTGACATAGGGCCCGCAATCCTCGGTGTGGGGGGGATGTCTTTCGTCCCAAGATCCGACTGGGTCCCGGCTTCCACTATGTTTACCCAGTGTGCCGTCAGGGAGATGTACTGTCCCTGGCCACAAGCACTTGTCCACGTGTCCGTTGTTGTTGAGGGCACGGCAGATGTTTTGAGACACGTGCTTGTGTAGTGCGGGGATGGCACACTGGGCAAAATAGTGTTGGCTGGGGACCGAGTACTGAGGGACGGCCACCGCCATAAGGTTGCGGAAGGATTCCGTCTCCACCAGCCTAAAAGGAAGCATTTCCAATGCAAGCAGTCGTGAAATGTGCGAATTTAGGACTGTGGCCTGTGGGGCTTTGGCTGCAAATTTCCACTTTCGTTCAAAGATCTGGGATATGGACAATTGAACGCTGTAGTGGGACGTGGAAGTGGACGTTGATGCTGTTTCTTGAGAAACTGCCATAACAAGTGAAGACTGAGAGGAGGGGGCATCTTTGCATGCAGCATGAACAGGGGATTGCCTTGCACACACAACAGGGGGTTCTATTGCATGAACAACAGCGGAAGAAGCAGTGGTGACACCCGCTGACACTGGTCGTGGACTCTGGGGTTCACCCCACAAAGTCGGGTGCTTTGCTGCCATGTGCCTGATCATGCTGGTGGTGGTCAGGCTGGTAGTTTTGTCACCCCTGCTGATGCTGGCATGGCAGGTGGAACAAATGGCCTTTTTGGGCTTATCAGCAGAGTCTTTAAAAAAATTCCAGACTCTGGAAGACTTACAGATTGTACTGGCAACGTCCCTCGTGTTGGTGTTACAGGGAACTGTTGCCTGCCTTCTGTGTGCGGCCACCACACTGCTTCTTCCTGCCTGTTGGGGTACTCTGCCTCCCTCACCCTGTGTGCTGCTGGCCTCGCTCTGCATGTCCTCCTGCCATGTTGGGTCAGTTACTAGATCATCCACCACCTCCTCCTCTTCCACTTGCGCTGCACGATCCTCCTCACTTCCTGGCAATTGTGTCTCGTCATCGTCCACCTCTTGTGACAAATTGCCAGCGTCGACTTCCTGTGGCCATGGCTGTTCAAATATTTGGGCATCGCTGCATGGGATCTCCTCTTCCACCACTTCAAGCGGAGCAGGCAAGGGGCACAAATCTGGAAATGGACCAGTGAACAGCTCTTCAGAGTGTCCAAGTGTGGGATCAGTTGCTGTCTGACGACATTCGGCATGGTGGGAGGAAGGAGCATCAGGATGAGGAGGAGTATGCGGTCTTGACTCACGACTACTAAGATTTGACTGTGTGGAAGACAGACTGGAGGTGGTGGTGCCCAGATAACTGGAAGTATTATCTGCTATCCAATTAATAACCTGTTCAGACTGATCAGTTCGCAATACTGGTGTTGTTCTGTGCTTCCCTAGTTATTCGGTCAAGAAGTGGGAGCGAGAAGATGTGGCTGTTGGTTGTGGCACATTTCCACGTCCCTTGCCACGTGCCTTGCCCATTGTAAAGGAAGTAAAATAGCTTACACTCGCACTATCAATGGAAAAAGGGTAATAAAAAGTAGATTAGAACCGTGGAAGAGGAAAACCACAGTTCTATTTCTCTGGCCTACACCCGACTCTTTTAAACAATCTGAACAATCAGGGAGAAACTATTACTGTTTTTCTTTATGGAAAAAATACCAAAAGCTGAATAATAGAGATTTTTTACCATGGAATGTCAAAACCACAGTTATTGTTTTAAATATATATATTTGCAGCTGAACAGTGAGCGACACACTCAAACTGTTTTTTTTTTAGGTAAAAATGGCCCAAAAGTGGATAATACAGAGGTTTGAACCGTAGAGCTGCAAAACCACTCTTCTATTTCTCTGGCCTACACCAGACTATTTTCAACAAATATGTTTGTGTCTGAACAATCAGGGAGACACTATTACATTTTTTTATGGCAAAAAATGCCAAAAGCAGGATAATAGAGATTTTTTACCGTGGAACGGCAAAACCACAGTTATAATTTACTGGTGTATACCAGACTTTTTTAAATAGATATATTTGCCGCTGAACAGTGAGTGACACACTCAAACTGTATTTTTTTTAGGTAAAAATGGCCCAAAAGTGGATAATACAGAGGTTTGAACCGTGAAACTGCAAAACCACACTTCTATTTCTGTGGCCTACACCAGACTCTTTTAACAAAATATATTTGTGTCTGAACTGTCACAGACACACTTTTTTACTTTTTTTTTCTTTTTTTGGGGGGGGGGGGACACCAAAAGGTTAGTAAGATGGGTATTTGTACAGTGTGAAGGAGGGAAAAAAAAAAAAGAGGATTTAGATGAAAAAAAAAGGATTTTTCCTGGCCCCCGAGACCTGGAGCTAAGTCCAGCAATTTCAGCAACAGGAGCACACAGGACTGTAATGCAGCGTTTGCTAGTATAACCACTAACCACTCCGTCTCCTATACAGCCTGCCTGCCTGATATCTGGGATGGATATTAGTCCTGAGAAGGACAGTTTGTTTGATCTGGCAGCCTTTACAGACCCTACACTAACTATTTCGCAGTATATATATCTCCCTAAATCAGCAGCGCTGTCCCTACACTGTCTGATCCCAGCCGTCTGTGTCCAAGATGGCGGCACCCGGTTTTAAATACTTGAGGTGACGCTGTGCGGCGAGCCAATCAATGTAATGCCCACAACCAACATGGCTGCGGCATTACAGTGATTGGCTGGCAATCCCTGCATGTTCATTGGCTCTGTAAAGAGCACCAAACATGCAGGGAGGAGACACGAGCTCCCGCCTGAGTAACCCGGAAATGCTCGGTGCTCGCCGAACATCCCGAGTAGCGTGATGCTCGGGCGAGTACCGAGCAGTGTCGAGCATGTTCGCTTAACACTAGAGGTGACTCTTGGTCTTCCTTTCCTGGGCGGTCCGCATGTGAACCAGTTTCTTTGTAGGGCCTGATGGTTTTTGCAACTGCACTTGGGGACACTTTCAAAGTTTTCCCAATTTTTCGCACGGACTGAACTTCATTTCTTAAAGTAATGATGGCCACTCGTTTTTCTTTACTTAGCTGCTTATTTCTTGCCATAATACAAATTCTAAAAGTCTATTCAGTAGGACTATCAGCTGTGTATCCACCAGACTTCTGCACAACCCAACTGATGGTCCCAACCCCATTTATAAGACAAGAAATCCCACTTATTAAACCTGACAGGGCACACCTGTGAAGTGAAAACCATTTCCGGTGACTACCTCTTGAAGCTCATCAAGAGAATGCCAAGAGTGTGCAAAGCAGTCATCAAAGCAAAAGGTGGCTACTTTGAAGAACCTAGAATATAAGACATATTTTCAGTTTTTTCACACTTTTTTGTTAAGTATATAATTCCACATGTGTTAATTCATAGTTTTGATGCCTTCAATGTGAATGTACAATATTCATAGTCATGAAAATACATAAAAATCTTTAAATGAGAAGGTGTGTCCAAACTTTTGGCCTTACTGTATATATATATATAGATATACAAATACATATATATATATATATACATATTTACAGTGGTGGCCAAAAGTATCGGTACCCCTGCAATTCTGTCAGATAATACTCAGTTTCTTCCTGAAAATGATTGCAATCACAAATTCTTTGGTATTATTCTCTTCATTTAATTTGCTTGCAAGGAAAAAACACAAAAGAGAATGAAGCAAAAATGAAATCATTGATCATTTCACACAAAACTCCAAAAAAGGGCCGGACAAAAGTATTGGCACCCTCAGCCTAATACTTGGTTGCACAACCTTTAGCCAAAATAACTGTGAACAACCGCTTCCGGTAACCATCAATGAGTTTCTTACAATGCTCTGCTGGAATTGTAGACCATTCTTCTCTGGCAAACTGCTCCAGGTCCCTGATATTTTAAGGGTGCCTTCTCCAAACTGCCATTTTGAGATCTCTCCACAGGTGTTCTATGGGATTCAGGTCTGGACTCATTGCTGGCCACCTTAGAAGTCTCCAGTGCTTTCTCTCAAACCATTTTATAGTGCTTTTGGAAGCGTGTTTTGGGTCATTGTCCTGCTGGAAGACCCATAACCTCTGAGGGAGACCCAGCTTTCTCACACTGGGCCCAACATTATGCTGCAAAATTTGTTGGTAGTCTTCAGACTTCATAATGCCATGCACACGGTCAAGCAGTCCAGTGCCAGAGGCAGCAAAGCAACCCCAAAACATCAGGGAACCTCCGCCATGTTTGACTGTAGGGACCGTGTTCTTTTCTTTGAATGCCTCTTTATTTTTCCTGTACACTCTATGTTGATGCTTTTTCCCAAAAAGCTCTACTTTTGTCTCATCTGACCAGAGAACATTCTTCCAAAACGTGTTAGGCTTTCTCAGGTAAGTTTTGGCAAACTCCAGCCTGGCTTTTTTATGTCTCGGGTAAGAAGTGGGGTCTTCCTGGGTATCCTACCATACAGTCCCTTTTCATTCAGACGCCGATGGATAGTACGGGTTGACACTGTTGTACCCTCGGACTGCAGGGCAGCTTGAACTTGTTTGGATGTTAGTCGAGGTTCTCTATCCACCATCCGCACAATCTTGCGTTGAAATCTCTCGTCAATTTTTCTTTTCCGTCCACATCTAGGTAGGTTAGCCACAGTGCTATGGGCTTTAAACTTCTTGATGACACTGCGCACGGAAGACACAGGAACATTCAGGTCTTTGGAGATGGACTTGTAGCCTTGAAATTGCTCATGCTTCCTCACAATTTGGTTTCTCAAGTCCTCAGACAGTTCTTTGGTCTTCTTTCTTTTCTCCATGCTCAATGTGGTACACACAAGGACACAGGACAGAGGTTGAGTCAACTTTAATCCATGTTAACTGGCTGCAAGTGTGATTTAATTATTGCCAACACCTGTTAGGTGCCACAGGTAAGTTACAGGTGCTGTTAATTACACGAATTAGAGAAGCATCACATGATTTTTCAAAGGGTGCCAATACTTTTGTCCACCCCCTTTTTTTAGGTTTGGTGTGGAATTATATCCAATTTGGCTTTAGGACAATTCTTTTTGTGTTTTTTTTCATTGAAGACAAATTAAATGAAGATAATAATACCAAAGAATTTGTGATTGCAATCATTTTCAGGAAGAAACTGAGTATTATCTGACAGAATTGCAGGGGTGCCAATACTTTTGGCCAACACTGTATATGGAAAGAAGTGGGGCCATAATACAATATATATGAGGGAAGTGGGGACCATCATACAATATATATGGGGGAAGTGGGGACCATCATACTATATATGGGGGAAGAGGGGGCCATCATACTATATATGTGGGGGAAGTGGAGACTATCATACTATATATATATATGGGAGAAGTGGGGACAATCATACTATATATATGAGGGAAGTGGAGACAATAATACTATATATATGGGGAAATGGGAGCCATCATACTATATATATGGGGGAAGTGGGGACGTTCATACTATATATATGGGGGAAGTGGTAGCCATAATGCTACAGTGGGAAAGTATTCAGACCCCTTTAAATTTTTCACTCTTTGTTTCATTGCAGCCATTTGATAAATTCTAAAAAGTTCATTTTTTTTCCTCATTAAAGTACACTCTGCACCCCATCTTGCCTGAAAAAAATTGAAATGTAGACATGTTTGCAAATTTATTAAAAAAGAAAAACTGAAATATCACATGGTCATAAGTATTCAGACCCTTTGCTCAGACACTCATATTTAAGTCACATGCTGTCTATTTCCTTGTGATCCTCCTTGAGATGGTTCTACTCTTTCATTGGAGTCCAGCTGTGTTTAATTAAACTGATAGGACTTGATTTGGAAAGGCGCACACCTGTCTATATAAGACCTCACAGCTCACAGTGCATGTCAGACCAAATGAGAATCATGAGCTCAAAGGAACTGCCCAATGAGCTCAGTGACAGAATTGTGGCAAGGCACAGATCTGGCCAAGGTTGTAAAAGAATTTTTGCATTACTCAAGGTTCCTAAGAGCACAGTGGCCTCCGTAATCCTTAAATGGAAGAAGTTTGGAACCACCAGAAGTATTCCTAGACCTGGCCGTCCAGCCAAACTGATCAATCACGGGAGAAAAGCCTCGGTGAGAGAGGTAAAGAAGAACCCCAAGATCACTGTGGCTGAGCTCCAGACATGCAGTAAGGAGATGGGAGAAAGTTCCACAAAGTTAACTATCACTGCAGCCCTCCACCAGTTGGGACTTTATGGCAGAGTGGCCCGACAGAAGCCTCTCCTCAGTGCAAGACATATGAAAGCTCGCATAGAGTTTGCCCAAAAACACATGAAGGACTCCCAGACTATGAGAAATAAGATTCTCTGGTCTGATGAGACGAATCTAGAACTTTTTGGTGATAATTCTAAGCGGTATGTGTGGAGAAAACCAGGTACTGCTCATCTCCTGCCCAATACAGTCCCAACAGTGAAACATGGTGGTGGCAGAATCATGCTATGGGGGTGTTTTTCAGCTGCAGGGACAGGACAACTGGTTGCAATTGAAGGAAACATGAATGCGGCCAAGTTCATAGATATCCTGGATGAAAACCTCTTCCAGAGTGCTCTGGACCTTAAACTTGGCTGAAGGTTCACCTTCCAACAAGACAATGACCCTAAGCACACAGCTAAAATAACAAAGTAGCGGCTTCAGAACAACTCTGTGACCATTCTTGACTGGCCCAGCCATAGCCCTGACCTAAACCCAATTGAGCATCTCTGGTGAAAGCTGAAAATGGCTGTCCACCAATGTTCACCATCCAACCTGACGGAACTGGACAGGATCTGCAAGGAAGAATGGCAGAGGATCCCCAAATTCAGGTGTCAAAAACTTGTTGCATCATTCCCAAGAAGACTCATGGCTGTACTAGCTCAAAAGGGTGTTTCTACTCAATACAGAGCAAAGGGTCTGAATACTTATGACCATGTGATATTTCAGTTTTTCTTTTTTTTATAAATTTGCAAAAATTTCTACATTTCTGTTTTTTTCAGTCAAGATGGGGTGCAGAGTGTACTTTAATGGAAGAAAAAATGAAGTTTTTAGAATTTACCAAATGGCTGCAATGAAACAAAGAGTGAAAAATGTAAAGGGGTCTGAATACTTTCCGTACCCACTGTATTTATGGGGAAAGTGGGGCCATCATACTATGTATATGGAGAAAGTGGGGCCATCAAACTATATATATGGGGAGAATTCGGGCCATCGTACTGTATCTATGGGGAGAAATGTGGCCATCATACTATATATGGGGGAAGTGGGGACCATCATAATATATATATGGGGGAAGCGAGGACCATCATACTATATATATGGGGGAAGTGGGGACCATCATACTATATGTATGGGGGAAGTGGGGACCATTATACTATATATATGGAAAGAAGTGGGGCCATTATACTATATATATGGGGGAAGTGGGGACCCTCATACTGTAAATATGGGGATAAGTGGGCCATCATACTACATATATGGGAAGAAGGGGAGCCATTATACTATATATATGAGGGTAGTGGGGACAATCATACTATATATATATGGCGAAGTAGGGACCATCATTCTATATACAGTATATGGGGGAAGAGGGGACCATCATACTATACATATGGAAGAAGTGGGGACCATCATACTATATATATGGGGGAAGAGGGGACCATCAAACTATATATATGGGGGATGCTGGGACATCATACTATATATATTCGGGAAGTGGGGACCTTCATACTATACATATGGGGGAAGTGGGGGCCATATCATACTCTATATATGGGGGAAGTGGGGTCATCATTCTATATATATGGGGGAAAGCGGGGACCATCATTTTATATATATGGGGCAGTGGGGACCATCAAACTATATATATTGGGCAGTGGGGACCATCGTACTATATATAGGGGGTTGTGGAGACTACATATTATTTGTGGGAGCTGTGGCCACCATCATAGTATACAGCATATAGGAAACTGTAGAGCCTCATAATATATATAGAGGGGCGGTTTTACATCATATTGTTTATATGGGGCTATGTAGCCATTTTTCTATATATAGGGAGTTCAGGGGTCCTCAGTGTATAATAGAGGGCTTTGGGGATCATCATATAGTGTATTGGGGGCTGTAGGACCATAATAGGGCCATGATACTGTATACACAGAGCTGTGTGAGCACTCACAGGGCATTATTGGTAACCCTGGACTGTAATAGCTCCTTCAAACCACAAATCCAAGCCCTTTTCACTTCCTGCCGGCTCCAACTCAAAAATATCTCCCGGATCCGCATATTCCTCAACCACGAATCTGCAAAACACTAGTGCAAGCCCTCATCATCTCCCACTGCGACTACTGCAACCTCCTGCTCTGTGGCCTCCCCTCTAACACTCTTGCACCCCTCCAATCTATCCTAAACTCTTGTGGCATACAGAAGTAGTGCTGTTGCAGAGTGTGACATGCAGAAGTAGTGCTGTTGCTTTAAAAGCATTCAGCAACTATTAGAAATAACACAAGCACAGGAGACAGGAAGTGTTGTGCTCCAGAAGCATCCAGCAACTAGAGGGGTTAGCACAGTCACAGGAGAAGGGGAATGTTTTAGCAGAGCCCCAGGGGAATTGTGGGGAAGTTGTTTGCTGTCTGGCCGGAGCCGAATTGAAAGGTGACTTATGATCTGTATCTCACAGAAGGCAAGGGAACAGAATGCAGGTCAGGAGGGAAGCTAATCAAAGGTCAATTAGACTCCCTGAGCTAACAGTGTGGAGTATTATCGGCCAGGAAGATAAGGACTGGAAGGAAGCCTGTCATAGAGATCATCTCTGTCATCACACCCTTACCCCCTCCATCTCCATGCAGGATAAAGAATGCTGTGTACTTTTGAGTCCTTGTGAAGGAAAAGCCTGTGGTTGTGTATGCATTAAAACTGTGCTGCACTGTGCTACCGGATAACAGACTGTGTACTGCTGTGCTGCAAAGGAGACTGTGCTGTTATACTGGAGCCTGTTGCTCAAAGAGACATTTGCATTGCACTGGCCGTGCCTCATTAAGTGTTACTGTTCTACCATTTATGAAGACTTGTGAGATGTGTCTGGTCAGCAACTGAATCTATTGTGTGCCTGAGAGAAGCTGCAGACTATGGTCGCCCTGAGTAACAGTTCCCCCAGGATTCCAACGAATTCATGTAACCGGTCTCTTAGGTGGCGTGCCTGTAACACTCTGCTGCCTGACTAATCCACCTGTCCCCCCACTATTCCCCAGCCTCTCCTCTCTGTCAATCATTTCACTGGCTCCACATTATCCAGAGACTTCAGTTCAAAATCGTAACCATGGCATACAAAACCATCCACAACTTGTCTCCTCCATACATCTGTGACATATTTTCCAATGATTTTATTAATTTTAAATAATTTTATGCAGAGGAAGGAAAGGTAGAACTAGGGAATATTGAGGGAAACAGGGGAAGGAAAGAAAAGGAATAAGGGGAAGGAGAATAGAGGTACTCAATAATATCATACAATGCAACCAAATGTAATGTATGAACAAAAAGATTACATAACTAGGTAACCAACAAAAAAAAAATATTACAGTAAAATTACATTGAGAAAAATTATTATGTTAAATCAATTGGAACTTGAATTGAACTAATAACCAGAAATATAATTCACCTGTGTTGTGGTTGAGTAATGAACTAATTTATCAGTGAAACAATTCAGTCCATCTTAGTCATTTTTTGGAAAATTTATGAAATTGATTATTTGATATGGCAAATTTATGTTCATAGATTTTATGGAGTTTGATTCTTTCTATTATGTCTGGAAAGGTAGGAGGATCTGTTTTCTTCCAATGAAACGCAATGACATTTTTTATAACAAGGAATATATGTAAAGTAATAGGTCTAACTGAATCATTGATATTTTCCATGCCAATAGACAATAATGCCATTTGAAGGGTTATAATCATTTTACTTTTAGAAATTTTATAAATGAGTTCAAAAGTTTGTGACCATAAAGATTTAATCTTTGGACAATTCCAAAAAATATGAAACAAATCCCCCCTGGAACCACAATTCCTCCAACATAGCGGTTGGTTATTAGGATCTATATATGATAATTTTGTAGGAGTATACTACCACCTAGTAAGTAACTTATAATGTGCCTCATGGAGGGGCATTGAAATATTTGACGAATAAGAAAAGCTTAGAGCATTTTCCCAATTTTCTGGAGGGATGGAAAAATTTAGAATTGATTCCCACTTAAACATATAGGAATTCTTAACTAGTGTTGAGCCACCCCCGTAGTGTTCGAGTTCGGTTCGGTTCGTCGAACACCTTCGAACACCGTTAAAACCAATGGCAGGCAAACAAAAACACATAGAAACACATAGAAAACACATAGAAAACACTTCAAAGGTGTCCAAAAGCTGACAAACTGCTCAGAAGACACAACTAACACATGGAAAAGTGACAAGTACATATAGTCATGCGAAAAGAAAAGAGGTGGAGGAGTAAAAGGAGGGGGAGACACAGATATAGGCATGTCATGCCCTTCTAAAACCAAAAAAGTGCGAAGCCGACACGGCCAGTCCGTTCCTGCCCGTGCGACCTCCGTGTCGCCGGGTTTGTGCCAGTGCTGCGGTGGACCCTGACGGCCAGCCCCCCTCTCCCAATACTGGTGCCTGTCCACTGGTGGGTCGAGCGAGCCCCCCTGCAATGGAGGCAGGTCTAATCTTTTTAATTTAAATTGTCTCTCTAATTTGAATGAGTACACTTTAAATCCTTTTACAAGGATCTATTGGAGGGCAAGTCTCATGCCACACCCGCGGTAATTCCGGGGCGTGGTCTGTGCTGTCGGCGTGAGGAGTGGTGGTGCGGAGCTCTGGTGTGTTTCCAGTTCCAGAGGACGCTTGTTTCCTGCCCCTCTTTCCCCAGAGAGGGGTAGGTTTCCCGGGGGGGACCCGGGCCTGGCCCCCCCCGGTTGATACTGGTGGAGGTCAGTCCGCACCATGGAGCCACCAGAGGGGACTGTCCGGAGATCAGGAAGGCTAGCAGTGGCCTCGACCCCAGGGGAGAAAGTGCCATCTCACCCCTACAGTGAAGGGAGCACCCTGGGTGAGTCACAGGAGAGGAGAGAGGAGGTGTCGTGGGCTTCCCAGTCCCCAGGGGAGTCAGCGGCTACCTTCACTACCCGAGTGACGGACACGCTGCGGAAGCGTGAGGAAGTAAAGGCATCCTTGGTGAAGCTGAAGGAACAACTTCACCAGGCCCAGACCAGCCATAACAGTGCCTCTAAAGGCAATCGCCATGTAACGTTAGGGAAGCTAAACTTTGTAAAGGCCAAAATTTTAGAGGCAGAGGCCCTCTTGGTGGACATAGAGAAAAACGCGGGCCCTTTCCAGGAAACATTCCGGAATGGCAGACGTTTTTCTAAGCAAAGAGAGGAAGATCGTTTCATGGGTAGGAGAGGGTTAACCCTGGAGGAAGAGGATGAGGATGGTGAGGGGAGTGTCCAGTGCAGTGCCCCACAGGCCAGTGCCCAATCCCAGCCCAGTGACCAGTCTGGAGCCCCGCCCAGTGCCTCGCATGGGGGGGAAGTGGGTGGAGCCTCACCTCCGGCGAGTCCTCCGGCAGTCCAGGAAGCGTGGTGCACAGCAGCATGGAAGTCCCAGTGAACCAACCAAGAAAACAATCAGGGAGAAGCAAGACGGGATCTGATTCCTCAGGAGAAGAATCATCTGGTGAATCTGGCGGCCTCCTGACGGCGATCAAGTCGGGGAAAAGTGCAAGAAGAAGGCGCAGGAGGTGGTGAGTTTCAAATTTGTAGGCATTCCTGGTTTACCTTGTATGCCGGTGGTGGCTCCCACCTCCTGCGTAGCCCCCGTTGGTCAGGATTGCCCGAGCCCGACAGTGGCTCCGGTGCATATGACAGGCGGGGAGAGTAAAGGAGGGAGTAGAAGGTGCAGGACTAGGGCCCCTGCGGACGACAGCAGGGGTCAGAGTGCTGCGGTACTGGCAGGCGTGCCGGACATCTCAAGTAAAGAGGAGTACCCCTCTCTGCCCTGTACCCCGAAGGCGCCGGCTAAAACCGGAGCGGCGGGGGGCGAGGTGGGTGGGCGGAGTCTCCCGCGGAAGTCGCAGCCTGTGGTGTTTACTGGTCATGCTGCTGCGGTGGAGGGGCAGTGTGTTCACGTGAATGCAGCTTCGGCGGGGCCGGTGGAGGTGTACCCGTCACTGTCTGAGTCCCATGTGGGGTTGAATGAGGTCGGGTCTGTGGAAAGAGCGGAGGGGGTGGGGCTTAGCGGGATGCCACTGAAGGGGCGGGGCTTATGCTCCTCTCAGCTCAAAAGTGGTGTTATAATAACAGAAAATTGCAGGGAACTGTATGGTGATGGGCTAAAGAATGTGTCACGGGATAAACAGGCTTCAGTGCCGGCCAGTGAAGCTGAGGGGCGGGCAAAGGGGGAGGGGGCGGGCACTTTGGCGGGCTGGTGCCTGTATTGCTCATATCCCCAATCCTCCCAAGGCGGAACCCCAGTGAAGCTAAGGCGGCAGTGCTTGTGCAGTCTGACATGGCGGAGGGAGGAGCGGGTAAAGGTGCTGCTGTGAAGGGTGGAAGCCCGGGGTCAGCCCAGAAAGCTCCTCCCAAGTGATGCTGGTGGGAAAATATATGTGGACAGAAATGCGGGGGATGGGAAAAATTCAAATAATGGGAATAATATTACGGAAATGGAATGTGCTCCACCTGTCCTGACAGGAGTGAGTGTGGTGAATGAGGAGGATGGGTCTATGGAGGTTGTAAACTCCGGGCCGGGTTCTGGACCAGGGGATGGTAGGGAGACCACTGTTGCAGTTAGTGGTAATGCAAGTGTTAGTGCAAATGGTGCAGGAGTGAAGGAGGCTGGGGCGAATAGTGTTGGAATGAAAGGGGTGAATGGTGCTGGCTCCACTGCACCCCCGGAAGTGGCAGGGTCCCGTACTCGGGGTCTGAGTTATGCGGGGGCTGCTGGGGGTGGTGTTTCGTCCCTGTGGGGTGGCCCTGGGGGAGTGGTTTTACAGCGGCATCTCCTGGAGGCTTTGGCAAGGGGCGATAAAACCATCACCATAGGGGATAAGGTAGTGGATGTGTCGGGTATGGCAGCCTTCCAAAAGAAAGGGGCAAAGAAAATGACATGGTCTCTGTCAACAGCGGGGCGAGGTGGTGGCCGTAGGAATGTAGCCCGGCTCAGGTGGTCGAGCAGTGAAGCGTGTCCTTCCAGAGAGAAGGTAGCGGAGATCCTGCTTGGGGAGGGCTTTCAGGCAAACGAAATCTATGCCCTGATTCATCCCTACGGCACCACCTATTTTGATGTCAGCTTTGTGAGACCGGAGGGCCTGGAGCTCTTCTGGTCTTACTATGAGCAGACTCAGGATCGCCCCGAGTGGCGGGGGTTTGTGGCAGAGGCAATCACCCGTCAGAATGGTGTGAAGAAGGTGACCGTACTTACAGGAAACGAGTCACTTTCTGTGGTGGACATAATGACGTGGATTAGTCGTTATGGTGAAGTGGTCCAGCCCCCCAAAAAGAATATGGACAAATACGGCATCTGGTCTGGCGCCTGGACCTTCATGGTCAAATTGAAGGTTTCAGGCCATGTTGTTTCTCACATCCCCACCTCGGCATACCTGGGAAGAGACCGAATCCTGATTTTCCACCAGGGGCAGCCGAAGGTTTGTCACAGGTGTGGCAGTGCCACAAACTTTAGCGCAGGGTGTAAGGAGGTTAAGTGCGCGATGTGTGGAGGGTTGGGACATCTTGCAGCATCCTGTGACAAGGTTCGGTGTAACCTGTGTGATGGTTTAGGCCATCCTTTCAGTCGTTGCCCGCTGACCTATGCCAATACAGCCTTGATCCCGGTGGAGTCAGATAAGGAGGAGGAGGGGGTGACTGCCTCTGCCGGGGAAGGGACTAGTGGAGGTATGGGTGGTAAGGGACCGGTGAAGAGCAGGGTTTGGGCACCATCAAAACAGAGGAGGCAAGAACAGCGCCAGAAGAACAGGGAGGTGTGATGTCCTTCCCCCTGGACCCTGGCCCGATGGCACCTGCAGCTGAGGTCCCGGCGGGCACACTGAAAGAGGAAGTCAGGAGGCTGGTAAGGGAGGGAAAGAAGGAGGAAGCCACAGGTCCTCAATCTTCATCCAGTGACAGTGTGGGTGAGGAAGAGGAAGGGTGACAAAAGAAAAAGACCGGTGGCAGGGGACGGAGGAGAGCAAGAGGGTTTCCCCAAGGCCGGCCCCTGGAGTGGGACCCTTTGGAGATGCCCATGCTAGGCCAGGAGTCCAAGGAATGTCCATCTACCTTACCCCTGATGGATCTCGCCAATCGATACGGTGCTTTAGGTGGCCTTCCCTCCTCTTCGGTGGATGAGGGGGAAGGGGCAGGAGTGGTACCGGGTGCCGAAGGCGGGAAGACCGGGGTTTCGGGGGATGCCCGGCCGCCTGCATCAGGGGCAATGGAGAAGCCCTCGGTGGGGGGGGTCACTTCGGGGCCCCTTGATAAGAAACGAAGGAGGGATGTCTGGAAGTGTGTCTGAGAGTGTGGTTGTAAATAGGAAAGATGTACCTGGGGAAAAAGGAGTACCTGGGGAAAAAAGTGGTGAAGAGGAGGGAAAAAATGAGAAAGGTAAAGAGGAGATGGACCAGACGGTGAGCCTGAAGCGACTAAATTCGTCATCAGAGGGCGAACACACTGGAAGGCAAGGGGGTGGGAAAAAATTTGCTGTCGAACCCAATCACCCATGATGGCGGCACTCACCCCATTGACGCTGGCTACCATTAATGTGGCCAGCATAAAGTCTGATGCTGCTAGATTCACGGCCTTTTATTTTTTCGGCCATCTTGATGCTGATATTTTGTTTTTGCAGGAGACCAGGCTAGCAGACCTGGCGTCGTTGCAGAAGGCAAAGAGGGAGTGGACTTATGGGCCGTCCCACTGGTCTCTTGCGGCCGAGCTGTATAGCGGGGTGGCGGTCCTTTTTAAGACCGCAGAGGTAACATGCCGACGGGTTATTGAGTTAGAAATGGGGAGGTGCTTGATGCTGGATGTGCTCATGAAGGAACAAGAGCTCCGGCTAATTAATATCTATGGTCCCCAGTCCATGTGGGACCGGAAAAGTCTCTTTATGAGGATTAAACCTCTTCTGTTTTCTAGCCGACAGGTGGTTTTTGGAGGGGATTTCAACAATGTCTCGAGACCCCAGGACAGAGGAGGTTCCAGAGACCGGGTGGCTTATGACAACGTCGCCTTAAATAGTACAGTGAGTGAAGCGCGCCGGGTGGATGCCCACATCCGGAATTCCCAGGGCCACGTGGGATTCACCTATTTTAGGGGTAGTCAGTGTAGGTCTAGGATAGATAGGTTTTATTTAAAGGAGGAGGCCATCTCCTCACCGATGTCGGAGGTAGAGGTGGAATTCTCCAACCACTGTCTGATTATGTTTTCTTTGAATGTCACAGAGACCCCCCAGATGGGAAGAGGCTTATGGAAGTTGAATTCGTCACTCCTTAAGGAAGCAGCTGTGAGACGGTCTTTTGAGGACTTTTTTCAAGGCCAGGTACCGTTACTGGGCTTATGTAACACTAAGTCAGAGTGGTGGGAGATATTCAAGCATCGGGTAGGGAGGTTCTTCCGCCGGCTTTCCAACCTCAGAAGCCTAAACAGGGAATGCCTGTACCAGAGTCTGAGGAGGAAACTCGAGCAGCTTGTCTCGACTGGAGGTGACTGTGAGGAAATCTCCAGGGTGAAAACCTTGCTTAAGAGATGTCAGTATGATAGGCACACGTCCTTAGTTTTTATGAGGGATTTCGGGAAGTACCGCTCACCCGACCCCTACAGGAACTGTAGGATGTCAGTGAACAGTAAGGTGGTGGAAGGTCTGAAGGACAGTACGGGTTCCCTGATAAGGTCCAGATCGGGGATCCTGGAGGTCGTCAGATCTTTCTACTCGCATCTCTTGGGAAGGAAGGAACTAGATCAGGATAGGATGTTGGCTTTCCTGGCCGAAACGATTCCTGAGCCAGGGGTAGACCCTTGACATTTTGGTGGTATCGATCAAAGAAGAGGAAGTGAGACTGGTCATTGATGGGCTCCGGCTCAAAAAATCGCCAGGTCCTGATGGCTTAACATCCGAGTTTTACAAGACTTTTAAGAACCTCTTGGTCCCCTTGTTGACTCAGGTTTTCAATA
The DNA here is from genome assembly GCF_046119375.1 of Phyllobates terribilis. NCBI lineage: Eukaryota > Metazoa > Chordata > Amphibia > Anura > Dendrobatidae > Phyllobates > Phyllobates terribilis. Next base: position 341,797,385 of record NW_027362769.1, on the reverse strand, counting down.
AGTGCCTTTCCTTGGGTGCTCTCCCGAGATCAATGAGGAAGTCGGCTTTGATCATTCTATCAAAGGGTAAGGATCCGTCTTGCATTGAGAACTGGAGGCCCATATCGCTTCTCAATGTGGACAGAAAGATTCTGGCTAAGGTGCTTTTCAACAGGTTGGTGGTATGTGCGCCAGGGCTCCTTTCGGGGTCCCAGCACTGCAGTGTTCCTAGTCGAAGAACCTTTAGTGCTGTTCTTGGTGTCCTAGAGGCCGTGGAGCAGGGTAGGGCAGGACTCTGGAAGGGGTTTTTGCTGTCTTTGGATCAGGCTAAAGCTTTTGACCGGGTTGATCATGTCTACCTCTGGTCCACTCTTCTGAGATACGGCCTACCGGGGGGGTTTGTGGACTGGCTGAAAACTTTGTATAGTGGGGCAGAAAGTTTCCCACTTGTGAATGGTTGGGTTGGAGAGGCCTTCAGAGTTGGCTCCGGTGTCCGCCAGGGATGTCCTCTTAGCCCCCTGCTTTATGTGTTTGCGATTGATCCCTTCGTAAGGAGGGTGGATTGTGGACCATTGGTGGGGGTGGGGATGAACTGGGTGGGCGAGCAGGAAGCCACTCTGAAGGTGGTGGCCTACACTGATGACGTCTCCATTTTTATCTCCACGAAAGAGGAGGTGGAGTGGGTGATGGCTGAAGTGGAAGGTTTCTCTGAGGCATCAGGGTCCAAAGTCAACCAAGACAAGTGTGTGAGTCTCTGGCTGGGGGGAGGAGACCCGGATTTTAGTCTCCCGGACACTCTCCCAGAACCTCAAGAGTATGCTAAAGTCCTAGGCATTGATTTTGGCCAGGGTGATTACCTGGAAAAAAATTGGGAAAGTAGGCTGAAAGGTGCCGCTCAAAGAGTGGACCAATGGAAGGGTTGGAATTTAACCCTGAGGGAGAGGGTGAGCCTGTGCAAAGGTTTCCTGCTTCCTTTCTTGATCTACCTGGGCAGCGTATGTATCTTACCAGAGTGCCTCTGGACACGGGTTTACAGCCTGTTCTTCCAACTATTATGGGGGAATAGACTGAACCTAGTCAAGCGAGAGGTTACTTACCGTACGAGGAGACTAAGGAGGTTAAATATGGTCAACCCCGTGGTGTTTCTTGTAAACACCTTCTTGAAGGTAAACATGGCAAACCTCTGGAAAGAGAGGGCTCCTCCGTGGGTATCTTCCAGTAGGGGGTGGTTTCGGCCTTTTTTCCAGGAATGGGAGACAGGGGGGCGTGTGAAGGACCTTCGTACGCCACACGGGTATCTCCCGGCTTATGTTACCCCGGTCTTGAAAGTGATACGGCGGTGGGGCCTGGGGATGTGAGAGATAAGGACTCTCACGAGGAGGCTCCTTGATGAGAGGATTCTGTCAACTCATTTCCGGAAACCATTGGCCCTCAAAGATTGCCCAAGTCGGGATCTGGAGGTTGGGTTACGTTTATTGAATTCCAAACGGATCCCCGAGAAGTTTTGGGACTTGACTTGGCGTTGCTTTCAGGGTAAGCTGTACGTGAGGGGCAACCTGAAGTACAGGAACTCTGATGACAGGGACTGTCCTCATGAGAGTTGTGCTAGCACGCTGGAAAGCATGGAGCACTTCCTGATTCATTGCCCCTTTAATACAGAGGTGTACAACCGGGTGGGCGCTTCCAGGAGTTGGCCTAGGCTGCGGGTTTCTCCTATGCGGAGTGGGCCTTTGGGGCATTCAGAGACCTTGGTGGACGGGACCAGACTACACTTTTTTTAGTTAGTATAGTGGTGAGGTATTTCACTTGGAATTTACAATGTTTAGTTTTGACGGGCAGTAAAATCCTCCCAGTAGACGAAGTCTGTAGTAACATCTTGGGTGACCTGGTAAAGGTACGCTCCCTGGAGTATGAACGGTTGGGTGCACTGAGGGCCTCTCGTCTTTGGAGAGGTTTCTCCTTTAGGGTGCCCTAGTCCTGTAGCACTCCAGCCTCCCCTGGTGGTGGGCTAACTTTTCTCACCCTAGATTTTTTGTTTTGAGAAATGGAATAGACGATAAGGTTTACAAACACTGATCTTGAGCATTATGGCTATGTGCCTATATATGTGTTATTTTCAGGTGGGGAAACTAGGGGATCCAGTTAGGTGGGGAGGGATGGGATGGGGGGGGTTATTTTTGGTTTTCTTTTTCTTTTGGTGTCATAAGTACTGGTCGGACTAAGCCCGGGCCCCATCTGGGGAAAACGTTGGGGTCTGATCCAAGCTGAGAAAACTTTCTTGAACTTGGTGGCTTGTTGTATCAGGGGTGGTGGGTGTAGAGTTTTAGTTAGGTTAGTGGGGAAAAAAAAACTATAATAATATGTATATACAGTATTAATGGTATTATATACTATGAAAAGTAAATTTTGGTGTATATAATAATAAGGTTTCTTTAGAAGTATCAGTGGGTATGGTTGTGGTATGGAAGTGGCAGTGGAGCCGGTTGTTTGGGCTAGTATTGTATCTGTGAATGTAGCGCCGGGCAGGTGGGCTTGAGTTTCTGGTCCTTGTAAGACTCATGAATTGTGTATTCTTGTATTGTTTTATAATCTTATAATAAAATTAGAGTTCCAGCTCCAGTACCGTCCACTAAAGCTGCTGCAGTTAAAAAGGTTTTATAAGGATCGAGCTTGGCGTCCTACTGCCAGTCCCAGCCCCTGTGCCTTGGGGTGCCTCCCCGATGCTCTTCACTGAGTGTCCCGGGGGCCCGAAGCATTTCCTTTGAAAAAATTAAGTGTCCAAACTACAGGTGGTGTAGCTTACTTAACAGCTGGGTTAATTCGCTGACTAGCAGACACTGTTACTAGGCCCAAAGTATTGCTTGGGCTAGATGCAGTTAAAAATTTGTAATTAGATACTCTCGGATGCTGAGAAAGCATTCCATAGAGTCTCCTGGCACGTCATATATTATTCTCTTAAAAAGCTTGGGGTAGGGGACCCTTTTATAGCCAAAATCATGGCCCTGTATCGCAATCCGTCAGCTAGGCTGAAGATAAATGGAACATTATCATCACCTTTCATAATCACCAATGGGACAAGGCAGGGATGTCCTCTGTCCCCTCTCTTATACATCCTAGTGATGGAGCACCTGCTCTCATCAATTCACGATAACCCCAATATTAGGGGGATTGAGGTGGGAGGCACCGAGTACAAGTGCTCTGCATTTGCTGATGATGTCCTAGTATATATCACTCAACCACATATATCCATCACTGCTGTTATGGCTGAAATAGATCACTTTGGTACATGGTCAAATTTTAAAATCAATGCAGCGAAGTCTGAGGCCCTCAATCTCTCCCTCCCCAAATCCATACAGGATTCCATCCAGTCCAACTTTCCCTTTGCCTGGCTCTCACAGGGTATCAAATACTTAGGAATTCGTATTCATAGAGACCTCTCCAGTCTATTTTATCTTAATTTTGGGCCCTTTATTGAACAACTCCATAGAAATCTTACTTCTTGGCCGGTGAAGGATTTTTCCTGGTTAGGCAGAATAAATATACTAAAAATGAACGTCCTACCTAAACTCTTATACCTCTTCCAAACCATTCCCGTGGTAATAACCTCAAATTTTTGGAAAAGACTACGCAGTAGCTTTTGCAGATTTATCTGGGCAAGTGGGCGTCCACGCATTCGGGGGGACGTTCTGATCAGACACAAACAAAAGGGGGGCCTTAGCCTTCCGGATTGTAGAAGGTATTACATGGCAGCAGTACACGCTAGAATCCTGGACTTCTTCCATCATTCGGAGTGGAAATTGTGGGTCAAAATAGCTCAATCCATTTGTCCTAAAGCTCTTACCACTCTCCCATGGTGCGCCCATTTAATTGTCCCCTCTCTTGGCCTCATGTCATATAGTACTTATGCCACTGCTTTGGCTTTGAGATCCCAAAAAAAAAGCTTATCCTCATTCGACCCCCAGGGCCCCTTGCTCCCGATTTCCCGATTTCAGATAATCCAGATTTCCCACCAGGACTATCTGCAAATAGATTTCTCGGTTCAAATAAATCCCATCCGATATTATTTTCTCATGTCATCTCCAATACTTCGCTGCTCCCCCTCAATGACTTGTTACAGGGAAGAGCCACTTCCCCGAAGGCCAATTTTGAATATAGCCAGTTACAACACTTGTATTCAACTGTGAAGAAGAGCACACATCTTCATAGAGCTCTCACAAACTTTGAAAAATTGAGCCTATCATTGTCACCCCCTACACACTCCTTCTCCCTACTGTATAATCTCCTCATTGCCCAGGTAACTGACAATAGGCCAGGATTCTGCGGTGCATGGGAAAGGGAACTGGGGAAGTCCTTCTCTGAATCACAATGGGATAAATGTTTCTTCCTAACACATAAAACCTCAATAGGGTCCAAAGCTCAGGAAACCTCCTTCAAAATTATCTCTAGATGGTACCGGGTACCAGCAGTCCTTCATAGATGGTATCCAGTGGTCTCAGATAGATGTTGGAGATGTGGGGAGGGGGAAGGGACAATGTCACACATATGGTGGGCATGCCCTATAATAAATGCATTTTGGGCAAAGGTGGTTCCCATGATTGAGAAAATAACTGGTTTGACTATCCCTAATATGCCAGAAGCCCTCTTTTTATCAACGTTACCAATAAGTAAACATAGTTATAAAAGGTCATCAATAGGCTACCTAATACAGGCGGCTAAGAATGTCATTCCACGACACTGGAAAAGCAGAGACCCACCCACTGTGGAGGAATGGTTTGCGGAGATCTCCCTCCTTAATAGGATGGAGCATCTGATTGCCATCTCACCGGCTGATGTTGATAGATGCTGTGTGATTTTCAGGGATTGGATTGATTTGCAAAACTCTGACGCCTACCATTTAGCCCCCAACTAAAGTTATCCGTGATGTCGGCACAACAATGATCATAATCGCACTCTATTGATTAATGGTTTGCCGTGGTCCGCTCCCTCTCTCTCTATCTTTCATATGGAAAAATAAATGCTTGATCTGGATATTGATGGAAAACCCTCCCTGTACCCCCCAATGTACTGTAGTTATGCATAGATTTATAGTTATACTACCCCTTTTACTATGTATATTGTATTTTCTTGTACTTTTTCAACACAAAAATAAAAAAAAACTTGAATTTGAAAAAAAAAATTGTAATTAGATCTACAGGCGGTGGCTACTCCGCTGACTAGCAGACACTGAAGCTTTGGAGCAGACCTCTGATTCCCAGGCTATAGTATGAGTAAACAGCTCTTCAGACTCAACCATCTGTGTTACCCCAAGCCATAGTATATGTAGTTTCTTACGGTTAAAAGGGGGGGGGAGACCCGACCCACCTGGAATTGACGATGGCAGCATCATGTAAAACACAGCAAGGGGACTCCAAAAAGAGTCTCCATTTTTTCCCAAAATTGTGGCACAGACACCACTTAAGTGGCATCAATTGTCCCAGAGTTGCTTAAAATGGTTGGTGAGGTGATTTTCCAAAATCCTCAAGCTTTTAGTCTCCCCAGAATGACACAGGTGGGGCAGATGGTGGTTGTCCCGGCCCGCTAGGCCGCATTGTAGCACAGTGAGCTTCGCACTGCAACTTATGCTTCATATCAGTGTGACGGTTCATGCATAAAGTACTCAAACTATGGATTTTTTGGCCTCTACTTAGCTTTTGGTGACAAATGTTACAGATAACACGAGTTGGGTCATCCTTATCGATCTGAAAAAATGCACAGGCTATGCAAGGTTTAGAGCCCATGCGACTCTGCTACTAGCAATACTATCAAATGATTGGCTGGGTTAGATGCAGAGCGTCTGGGTTTTGTTGGGGGTCCCCACAGTCTGCATAGGCTAGATGCAGTTAAAAATTATTATTATATACACAGGCGGTGCAGCTTGCTTCACAGCTGGGCTAATACGCCCAAAGTATTGGTAGACTCTATACTAAATAAGGAAGGATTCACTGACTGTGGTGGCCCCTCCGTGGGCCGTGGCAATTGGTGGAGATTTGGTGGATGATTATAGGAGAAAGCTCCTTAATAGAGAGTGTGGTGGTGGTTTTATACGTTAAATACACGTGTACCAGCGGGTTTAAACATCAGACATGATTTGATGTATCATTATGAATGATCATTTATAGATTATTATTATATATATGTTCCTTTTTTCTTCTTTTCTTTTTCTTTTGGATTATTTACATTTATATGCATTGTTTCTATGCTATATGAATTTAACATGGTATGTGTGTTTAAATTTCTGATTAACTCAGCCTTGAACAGGTGCATAGCAGGACATGACATATAAATATCACTTCATTGCTGTTTTTTTGCTATGCAATGATTAAGAACCTTTAGTTTGAAACGTATTTGCTGTTCTTCTCCAAAGTGGACTTTTAAAATATTTTTTGTATGACCCAATAAAAAGTGGATTTTAGAAGATTTGTTCAACTGGATCTTCCTGGCTCCTCATGTTCGTCTGGTAGCACTCCTGGCTCCGTGCTGTTGATCTTCTAGGTAGGTGAGCTGATTTTTTCCTTTCTTTTTCTGCCATATGGCGATTGGTCATCCACTTTCGCTGCCCCTTACTCAACGAATTCACAAACATCTCCCGTCGGTTTGGAGTCCCATTATGCCCAACCAAAAACATAGGCCCCACAACTAAAAAAAATCGTTCTTAGGCATCGAAATCGACACCACAGCAAGGTTGTTCCGCCTCCCCTGGGAAAAAATACCAAAACATTACACCTGATCTAGGTTTTTTGCGCAGTATGGAAAGTAACACTACAGCAGATGCAAGTATTACTAGGTCTCCTGGTGTTTGCGAGCCAGGTGATGCCAGTCGGAAGGGTTTTTTCTCTTCATTTATCGCCCGCAACAAAAGGGGCATCAAAACCGAGTCATAGAATCAGAATCAGCAGGCAGCTACGGGCGGACTTAGAGGTGTGGAAAACCTTCTTATAATCATTCAAAGGTCACACGTTATTTATGTCAGCAGAACAGTCCCAACATTCAACTAAGATTATTCACCGGGGCGGCAGAATCAGGCAGATATGCAGCGATACTAATTAACCAATGGTGCATAAGCTTATGGCCTCCATTTTGGGCAGAACAAGTGCTGACAAAAAAACAGACAGTCCTGGAACTGTTTCCAATAGTTGTAGCAATAGAAATATGGGGCACGCGCCTGGCTAACAAAAATATACTCTTCATAACAAAAAACACCAGCCTAGCGCACTTCATTAATAATATGGCATCATCGTCTCTCCCAGTGCTAGGCCTACTATGCTGGCTAGCATTCCTGTGCCTAAAACACAATGTATGGGTCCGCGCTAGCCACAATGCTGAGGGGTCTAACGCTGCTGTTAACGCTTTATCACAATTCAATTCGCAGATTTTCACAGAGCTCCTCCCCAACGCCCACCCATCGAGCAACAGTTGCCCAGCCTCCCTATGGGATCTAGTGGCGAATAGTTGATGCCATTAATCAGAGCGTCAGTTGCCCCGTCGATGTGGCAAGCATACAGTAAGGCATGGGAACAGTGGACACGACTAGTAGCAGGCAGACGGGTTGACCAATGTGAACAAGCCAGATTACAAGTCACCATAGAATTTCTCCACCAGCTAATGATGAGGGGCATATCAGGGGCGTCAGCACAGCGGTGGCTGACCGGGGTAGCATTTCACTTCCAACTACTGAATTGGGGACATGTGACAAAGAGATTCATCATCAGACAATCCATAAAAGGGTGGAAAAGGGGTCAGCCAAGTCAGGAGTGTAGACGTCCCGTCCCGTGTCACTAAAACTGATTTCTCACATCATATCCCTAACACCATTAACATGATACTCACAATTCGAAGCAACACTACTGTCTACTGTATTTGCGATCGCCTTCTTCGGGGCGCTATGCATAAGCGAATTAGTCCCTCAATCCAAAATTAACACCAGTGGAGGCTTATTACACCAGGACTTAGTCATAGCCAATAATGCAATACGTCTACGCATACGCAAATCGAAAACGGTTCCAGCGGGCAGGGGCACTTGGGTACTTCTACAACCCACAAATGGTACGCTGAGTCGGGTAACAATAGTAAAAACATATATAACCATCAGATCACAAAGTAATTTCTTCCTATCAAACATTGATGGAACGCCATTATCAAGATACCAGTTCCAAGCTATATTTAATAAATGCATAACATCGGCAGGGAACCACCCCAAAGATTATGGGACACACGCATTCCGCATAGGCGCGGCCACGGAAGCAGCAAGAGCAGGACTGTCACAAACGGAAGTTCAGAGGATAGGGAGATGGTGATCCACGTGTTTGGCGAGATACATAAGACCAGACTTGTTATCCTAACGTGGTTTGTTTCTTTTACAGGTGACGCTAAGCCAACAGTGTGGGTGATAGGCCACTCGTATATATATTGTGCAGAAAAAAGGGTGAAAGTCCGCCCAGGTGGGAGGAAATTTGAGTTTCATAACACAGATTTCAACTGGAGAGGTATTAGAGGCCTACAATGGCCCAGGTACTAATGGAGGTAATCAAGGTAGGGAGAAAGGCAAGAAGTCCGGTCATCTTAGTTATACAGGCCGGGGGAAACGACCTGAGTTATCACAAGAGCACATATCTAATGGCAATAATGAAACTAGACACTGAGCGCTTCAGAGAATTTTTCACAAAAATAGTCAGAGATTGTGCCGAGCGCGGTATGGCAAGGTGCCTGAGACATCACTGCCATCGAACGGACAAGGCGGCTAATAAATATTTGGATGCCAAAATTTATAAGAGACAGAGGCGGACAACTGGAAGGAGATAAAGCAGGCCTCATATGGCCCGACTGTGTTCATTTAATGGATATTGCACTGGACATATTCCTGTCAGGACTCCAGGACGGAGTGGAACAAGCATTAAGAGTGATGGATGGGGGTCAGAGTCCTGTATACGAGTACGCAGGATCCTCCGTGGCCTGGAAATAGAAAGGACATGTTGGAGAGTTACACTTGTTGGCCAACTTGCTGTTGTGGAGACTGGAGACACAGGGCATGCTGCAACAAGCTGAATTATTTTAGAAATAAAATGCCTTTCTAATGTAATGAGTATAAACAGTTAATAAAGCTGTGACCGATTCTCAGCCATCCAGTTACATGATTGTATTGTCAACGAAAGGGGGGCGGTAGGGGGCTGAGCGTCTGGGTTTGGTTGGGGGTCACCACAGTCTGCCTAGGCTAGATGCAGTTAAAAATCATTATTAGATACACAGGCGGTGCAGCTTGCTTCACAGCTGGGTTACTACACTGACTAGCAGACACTGAAGCTTTGGAGCAGACCTCTGAGTAAAGAGCTCTTCAGACTCAACCATCTGTGTTACCCCAAGCCATAGTGTATGTAGTTTATTACGGTTAAAAGGGGGGGGACCCAACCCACCTGTAATTGACGATGCCAACGTCACATAAAACACAGCAAGGGGACTCCAAAAAGAGTCTCCATTTTTTCCAAAAATTTGGGGCACAGACACCACTTAAGTGGCATCAATTGCCGAGAGTTGCTTAAAATGGTTGGTGAGGTGATTTTAAAAAATCCTCAAGCTTTTACTCTCCCCAGGATGACACAGGAGTAGAAAAGTCCTTGCGGATCCATGATTTGTTCATCTTTATGAACATGAGTCTGTCTACATTGTCAGTGGACAGCCGCGTGCGCTCATCTGTCAGCACACCACTAGCAGCGCTGAACACATGTTCAGAGAGAACAAAAATTATTATTAATTTGAAAGCTGGTGGAGCTTAGTATAGATGGCCTAATAGAATGAGTACCACACACTGCTACTATGCCCAAAATTATTTTCCGGGCTAGATGCAGCTAAAAATTATTGGTAATTTGAAAGCTGGTGGAGCTTAATATAGATGGCCTAATGGAATGAGTACCACACACTGCTACTATGCGCAATATTATTTTCCAGACAATATGCAGCTAAAAATTATTAGTAATTTGAAAGCTGGTGGAGCTTAGTATGGATGGCCTAATAGAATGAGTACCACACACTGCTAATATTCCCAAAATTATTTTTCAGACAAGATGCAGCTAAAAATTATTAGTAATTTGAAAGCTGGTGGAGCTTGGTATAGATGGCCTAATACAATGAGTACCACACACTGCTACAGACCCAAAATTGTTTTCCGGGCTAGATGCAGCTAAAAATTATTATTAATTTGAAAGCTTAACATGGTTGGTGAGGTGATTTTAACAAATCCTCAAGCTTTTACTCTCCACAGGATGACACAGGGGTAGAAAAGTCCTTGTGGATCCATGATTTGTTCATCTTTATGAACGTGAGTCTGTCTACATTATCAGTGGAGACTAGAGCCGCATGCGCTTATCCGTCAGCACACCACCAGCAGCGCTGAACACACGTTCAGAGAGAACGCTGGCTGCGGGGCATGACAAGATCTCCAAGGCGTGAGTGGCGAGCTCCGGCCATTTATCCAGATTGGAAGCCCAAAAAGAGCTAGGGTCCAGTGACACAGTCATGGCTTCAATGTTCACTTGGAGATACTCCTGTACCATCGTCTCTAGGCGTTGACTATGTGTCTTACTTCTTGTCTCCTGTGGCCTTGCAAAGGATGGGCTAAAAAAGTGGTGAAAGGATTCCGAAAAATTGCTGTTACCAGCAGATACTGTGTTTCTGTTACGGTTTGAGTGCTGAAGACTCGACAGTCCCACAGTTGGCAAGTTAGAACTGTGAGATTCACTACGTGCACCACTGGTGTTTTGTGGAAAAGCACATGTAAGATTCTGCAACAGTCTCTGCTGATACTCCTGCATGCGTGAATCCCTTTCAATGGCAGGAATTATTTCGGCAAATTTACTTTTGTACCGGGGATCTAAGAGTGTGGCAACCCAGTAGTCAGGATTATTTCGAATTGTGACAATTCTAGGGTCATGTTGCAGGTAGTGCAGCAAGAAGGCACTCATGTATCTTGCGCAACCAGGAGCACCAAGTCCCTGTTGTGTTGGTGGCGAGGTAAGAATCATGCTTCCTTCCTCTGCCCTCTCCCCCCAACCTTGCACAACAGAAATGTGATCAAGGTCTTCCTCATTTGATGAGTCTTCCATGCCCATCGCCAGTTCGTCCTCCACTTCTTCCTGGGGTCCTGCACCTTCCTCACTAGTTTGGCTGCTACCATGCACCAGGGCCGGCGTCAGCACCCGGCACACCCGGGCAAGTGCCGGGGCCCTGAGCAGGCAGAGGGGCCCACTGGCGGTCGCGCACCCCGCTGGGCTATGGGTGGAGGAGAGCGGTGTCAGCGCCCGCCCTTCCCCCCGCTTGCTCAATGCCCCGGCAGCCGGATACTTACCTCTCCCCGTGCCTCCGCAGATCAGCTGTCTTCCTGGTGCGCGCTCCCTGTGACGTCTCAGGTCAGAGGGTGCGGTGACGTCTTTACACCGCGCCCTCCCCTGAGCCGTCACAGGGAGCGCAGAGCGGGAAGAAGCCGACAGCGCTGGAGTCCGGACCCGAGCAGCGGGCAGCAGGTAGCAGGTGAGGAGGAGGGAGGTGAGTATTTGATTTTTTTTTTTTTTAATGTATGGAGGCACGGGGCATTATAAAGAGGGGGGGTGGCATCCTGCATGGGGCATTATAAAGAGGGGGGGGGAGTGTGACATCCTGCATGGGGCATTATAAAGAGGGGGGGTGGCATCCTGCATGGGGCATTATAAAGAGGAGGGGTGACATCCTGCATGGGGCATTATAAAGAGGGGGGGTGGCATCCTGCATGGGGCATTATAAGGGGGGGTGGCATCCTGCATGGGGCATTATAAAGAGGGGGGGGTGGCATCCTGCATGGGGCAGTATAAAGAGAGGGGGTGACATCCTGCATGGGGCATTATAAGGTGGGGAACAGCCTGCATGGGGCATTATAAAGGGGGGTGGACAGCCTGCATAGTGCATTATGTGGGGGGAACAGCCTGCATGGAGCATTATAAAGAGAGGGGGTGACATCCTGCATGGGGCATTATAAAGGGGGTGGTGACATCCTGCACGGGGCATTATAAAGAGAGGGGGTGACATCCTGCATGGGGCAGTATAAAGAGAGGGGGTGACATCCTGCATGGGGCATTATAGAGAGAGGGGGTGACATCCTGCATGGGGCATTATAGAGAGAGGGGGTGACAGCCTGCATGGGGCATTATAAGGGGGGAGGGAACAGCCTGCATAGTGCATTATGTGGGGGGGACAGCCTGCATGGAGCATTATAAGGGGGCAGCCTGTATGGGGCATTATGTGGGGGGTAACAGCCTGCATGGAGCATTAAAAGGGGTGGACAGCCTGTATGGGGCATTATGTGGGGGGTAACAGCCTGCATGGAGCATTATAAGGGGGGGGCAGCCTGTATGGGGCATTATGTGGGGGGTAACAGCCTGCATGCAGCATTATATGGGGGCCAGTATCCTGTATGGAGCGTTATATGGGGGCCAGTATCCTGTATGGAGTTTTATAAGGGGACCAGTATCCTGTATGGAACGTTATATGGGGGCCAGTATTCCGTATAGAGCCTTATATGGAGGCCAGTATTCCGTATGGAGCCTTATATGGAGGCCAGTATTCCTTATGGAGCCTTATATGGGGGCCAGTATTCTGTATGCAGCCTTATATGGGGACCAGTATTCCGTATGGAGCCTTATATGGGGGCCAGTATTCCGTACGGGGCATTATATGGGGGCCAGTATTCCGTATGGGGCCTTATATGGGGGCCAGTATTCCGTATGGAGCCTTATATGGGAGCCAGTATTCCGTATGGAGCCTTATATGGGGGCCAGTATTCCTTATGGAGCCTTATATGGGGGCCAGTATTCCGTATGGAGCCTTATATGGGGGCCAGTATTCCGTATGGAGCCTTATATGGGGGCCAGTATTCCATATGGGGCCTTATATGGGGGCCAGTATTCCTTATGGGGCCTTATATGGGGGCCAGTATTCCGTATGGGGCCTTATATGGGGGCCAGTATTCTGTATGAAGCGTTATATGGGGGCCAGTATTCCGTATGGAGCCTTATATGGGGGCCAGTATTCCGTGTGGAGCGATTCACCGGTTTCTGAGCTATTGTGGAATTTACAATAGATATCACTCATGTAATGTAAGAAGTGAAATCTTTGCATTGTACTATATATATATATATATATATATATATATATATATATATATATATATATATATATATAATTTCTCCGCCGTATCTCTGCATCATGAATCGTGGTATGTGTTAAAGGGGCCCACTGAGACTCTTTCGCCCGGGGCCCAGAAAAACCTGAAGCCGACCCTGCCATGCGCCCTGGTTATTCCCTCTCCCCCACCCTCCCATGCCTGCCGCCTTGGTGCTGCTGACCGTCTGGACCTTGCAGATGTTAGCCCTTCCACATACAACTCCTCCTCCTCTACTTCCTCCACCTCCTCTTGTCCCACCACCTGACTCCGAATTCTGTTTAACATGTGCTCCAGCATGTAAATCACCGGAATAGTCATGCTGATAATGGCATCGTCAGCACTAAACATCTTCGTCGCCATTTCAAAACTGTGCAGAAGGGTGCATAGGTCCCTGATCTGAGACCACTCCTCTAGCGTGATTTCCCCCCCTCTGGATCTCGTTGGCCCAGGCTATAAGTCAGAACGTATTGCACCAAGGCTTGTTGGTGCTGCCACAGCCGCTGCAACATGTGCAGAGTTGAATTCCACCGTGTTGGCACATCGCATTTTAGCCGGTGAAGTGGCAGGCCCAGCGACTTCTGTAGAGATGTAAGTGGCTGAGCTGCGGGATGCGAACGGTGGAAGTGAGCACACAGTGACCGTGCCCTCTGCAGAAGGCCATCTAGTCCGGGATAGTGGGCTAAAAATTGCTGGACAACCAGGTTCAACACGTGAGCCATACAAGCATACTTAGACTGGGTTGAGTAGGGTGTCTCCGGCAAACTGACGGTCTGTGAGGAAGATGCAGGCGGAAAAGTTAGGTTGCCTTGATCCAAAGATGGTGCGCTCGATGTCGGAGAGCGCTCAACACCAGCTGGCGTTTCCACTTCCAAATGAAATGATGACCTGCCAATCACACTGGCTGTTGCGGGTAAAGAGGTGGCAGGTCTGCGTCTCAAAACAGGTGTGACTGCTGTCCCCCCAGTCACAGAGGATGAAGAGGTCGCAGATGCACAAGATGGGGCAGACGGTGGTTGGCCCAGCCCGCTAGGCCGCATTGTAGCACAGTGAGCTTCCCACTGCAACTTATGCTTTATATCCAGGTGAAGGTTCATGCATGAAGTACTCAAACTATGGATTTTTTGGCCTCTACTTAGCTTTTGGTGACAAATGTTACAGATAACATGAGTTGGGTCATCCTTATCGATCTGAAAAAATGCCCAGGCTATGCAAGGCTTAGAACCCATGTGACCTGAAGAGCCACCACGACTTGTGGTCAGAGGCAGAGTTGTGTTTGAGGATGCAGTTGTTGACGTGCTTCCAGTACTACGTCTCTGTCCAGGAAGGCGCAACCTGACCTCGTCGTCACTAGCATCCTCCTCCACCTCCTCTGCTGACCTCATCGACTGGCTGACTGTGGGTTGACAGTAAGTGGGATCTGCAACCTCGTCATCATCACCTTGTGTGTTCTCATACCCGTCGTCCTCAGAGCCAACCTCATCCTGCCCTGACAAAAAACTCAAGTTGTCGCTCCAATCAGGTATTTGAGTCTTATCATCGTCTTCCTCATTGTCTCCACCAACAGGAGTTACAGTTTGGGAACGAGGGTCTACATTATGCTCAGAACCTTCTTCATCTGGTCCTGGATCCGACTCATAAAGATTCTGGGCATCAGCGCAAATCATTTCCTCGTCTTTATTCACAGAAGCTCTGGAGCCAACCTCTGATTCCCAGGCTATAGTATGAGTAAACAGCTCTGCAGACTCAACCATCTGTTCTACCTCATACTCAGACGGGCAGCTGGAGACTTTGGAGCTGTGAGCAAGCAAGTGCGATTGGTCTGACACCTCTGAGGACTGGAGTATTTGTGATGTTGAAGTTGAGGTAGAGGAGAGCCCACTTAAAGTTACACTTGATATCCGTTGAAGCACTTGCTGTTTTTGTGCCTCATCTGGAATTTGTAGCGATGGGCGTGGCCGTAAGAAAGGGATCGTATCACATTGTCCACTAAAAGAAGTAGACATCTTAGTTTGGCTGGAAAATGGTCTTTCTTCTGCAGATGTTACTGTTGCTTTAACACCTACCCCACGGACACAACCTTTTTTTCCCTTCCCAACACGCATATTCCCCTTTCCAACAGCAGCAGGCCTTTTGGCACTCATTTTGGTGGTTAACTAATTGACAACTCTGGAGTTGTTTGCACAAAAAAAGATGGATGGAAACAGAGCAGAGCTGAGTGGCCAAATTGTGGTACTAGCCCAAAAGGATTGGCTGGGTTTGAAGCAGTAAAACAATTTTATTAGATACACAGGTGGTGGAGCTTAGTATAGATGGCCTAATAGAATGAGTACCAAACACTGCTACTATGCCCAAAATTATTTTCCGGGCTAGATGCAGCTAAAAATTATTAGTAATTTGAAAGCTGGCGGATCTTAGTATAGATGGCCAAATACAATGAGTACCACACACTGCTACTATGCCCAAAATTATTTTCCGGGCTAGATGCAGCTAAAAATTATTAGTAATTTGAAAGCTGGTGGAGCTTAGTATAGATGGCCTAATAGAATGAGTACCACACACTGCTAATATGCCCAAAATTATTTTACAGGCCAGATGCAGCTAAAAATTATTGTTAATTTCAAAGCTGGTGGAGCTTGGTATAGATGGCCTAATACAATGAGTACCACACACTGCTACTATGCCCAAAATTATTTTCCGAGCTAGATGCAGCTAAAAATTATTATTAATTTCAAAGCTGGTGGAGCTTGGTATAGATGGCCTAATACAATGAGTACCACACTCTGCTGCTAAGCCCAAAATTATTTCCCGGGCCACATGCAGCTAAAAATTATTATTAATTTCAAAGCTGGTGGAGCTTGGTATAGATGGCCTAATACAATGAGTACCACACACTGCTACTATGCCCAAAATTATTTTCCGGGCTAGATGCAGCTAAAAATTATTAGTAATTTGAAAGCTGGTGGAGCTTAGTATAGATGGCCAAATAGAATGAGTACCACACACTGCTAATATGCCCAAAATAATTTTACAGGCAAGATGCAGCTAAATATTATTATTAATTTCAAAGCTGGTGGAGCTTGGTATGGATGGCCTAATACAATGAGCACAACACACTGCTACTATGCCCAAAATTATTTATTGGGCAAGATGCAGCTAAAAATTATTATTAATTTCAAAGCTGGTGGAGCTTGTTATAGATGGCCTAATACAATGAGTACCACACACTGCTACTATGCCCAAAATTGTTTTCCGGGCTAGATGCAGCTAAAAATTATTATTAATTTCAAAGCTGGTGGAGCTTGGTATAGATGGCCTAATACAATGAGTACCAGACACTGCTACTATGCCCAAAACTATTTTCCAGGCTAGATGTGTTGCGCCCCGAGGATTCGGTCGCTACAGAGGTGTTGCATCTCACCCAGAGGTGTGATATCTCACTTCCAGGTAAGGATGGAGTGTGGCCCAGGACCCTAACACCCACATGCACTACACCACATTTCCGGGGGGCAGGGCAACGATGCTCCCAAGAGAGAGCACAACTGTCCCTGTCCCTGGCTGGAGTGGGGGGGAAGTGAACACCTAGGAAGGGGGATCCCGGTACTGTGTGGGTGGGGAGAGTAGATCCCGGGTGCACTGTATAGGGGAGTATATATGGTGGGCACCATCTTAGAGTCAGAGAGTAGTAGAGAAGAAGAGAGCAGAGAGAGAAGGAGGCTGGGAGCAAGGGCTCTGCATGGGCTCTGCTCCGCAGGCAGGCCAAGTCTTAAGGCCTGAGCCTGGAGGAGAAGGAAGGAAAGGAGAGGAACGGAGGAGGCTCCAGGAGTGGAGTGAAGGGACCCCCGGAGTGCGGACCGGCCAGCCGCCACCGCACGCCCGCCGCTACCAGAGTAGGGGGGTCAGGCCAAGAAAGGGAACCGGATCCCTCATCTAGTGGAGGAGAGCAACTACCTTCAGCTAGTAACCGGAGGCCGTGACATTGTACGTGCATGGCCCCTCACTAAACCCGTTAGAAAGTCACCACATAGGACCCAGGGAAACGGAACATACGCTTGCCCGCCAAGGCCCGAGGCAGCTGGACAGAAACGTGGTCAATTGTGGGGCACAACAGGCCAGAGAAAGGACACACGAAGGGGGTCCTGAAAAGCATTCCAAAGGTACCTGGGAGTTGGCCGAGCCCCTCACCTGGCGAGCACAGCACGACGTGGGCAGCCATTACATGCAGAAGTGGCTTGGAGTGTAAAACTGTGAGTAAAGACCCTGGACTGCATCACTGGACTCTGAGTCATTACTGTTGCTCCCGCGCACCATCACCCCCACCATCTGCACTCACTGCTCTAAGGCTATACTCCTCCCGTGGGGAGTTATACTACCCCCTGATGCGCACACAACATCGGCCTCAGCGGTCTGCCCCGCAGCGGCGGTTCCCAGTGACCGCAATCCACAGGCGGCATAGTCGGACACTTAAACATTAAAGACCAAGTAAACATATCCGCCACTGGTTTGACCACCCTGAGCCACGGGACCGGGTCGCCGCCACGGAGACTATAACCCCCAGCATTACACAGAGACCCGGCTCCGGGTGTTCCCTCACACACGGCCCAAGGGGCGCATCAGATGCAGCTAAAAATTATTATTAATTTCAAAACTAGTGGAGCTTGGTATAGATGGCCTAATACAATGAGTACCACACACTGCTACTATGCCCAAAATTATTTTTCAGGCAAGATGCAGCTAAAAATTATTAGTAATTTGAAAGCTGGTGGAGTTTAGTATAGATGGCCTAATAGAATGAGTACCACACACTGCTACTATGCCCAAAATTATTTTACAGGCAAGATGCAGCTAAAAATTATTATTAATTTCAAAGCTGGTGGAGCTTGGTATAGATGGCCTAATACAATGAGTACCACACACTGCTACTATGCCCAAAATTATTTTCCGGGCTAGATGCAGCTAAAAATTATTATTAATTTCAAAGCTGGTGGATCTTGGTATAGATGGCCTAATACAATGAGTACCACACACTGCTACTAAGCCCAGAATTATTTTCCGGGCTAGATGCAGCTAAAAATTATTATTAATTTCAAAGCTGGTGGAGCTTGTTATAGATGGCCTAATACAATGAGTACCACACACTGCTACTAAGCCCAAAATTATTTTCCGGGCTAGATGAAGCTAAAAATTATTAATAATTTCAAAGCTGGTGGAGCTTTGTATAGATGGCCTAATACAATGAGTACCACACACTGTTACTAAGCCCAAAATTATTTTCCAGGCTAGATGCAGCTAAAAATTATTATTAATTTCAAAGCTGGTGGAGCTTGGTATAGATGGCCTAATACAATGAGTACCACACACTGCTACTATGCCCAAAAGGTTTTACTTGGCTAAGTGCAGTAAAAAATTTGTATTACATACACAGGTGGTGTAGCTTGCAACACAGCTACGCTACTTCACTGACTAACACACACTGCAAGAGGCCCAAAAGGATTTGCTTAGATAGATTTAGCCAAATGCTGTGAAAACCACTTGCACAGCACTAAAACAGACCTGCTGGCAAAAAGTGATAGGAACTGATGTAACCTAGCCCTCAAAAGGGCTGAAATTGCAACTAGTCACTACTCCCAACCTATCTGTCTGTTTAAGAGCACAGACCTGCCTGCTAAAAGTGCTAGGAACTGCTGTAACCTAGCCCTCAAAAGGGCTGCAATTACAAACTAGTCCCTACTCCCTAAACCTTTCTGTCTATTTAAGAGAAAATTCACTTGCAATTCAGTTACACAATATAGCGCTAACAGCAGCAGCAGTGCCGTCTAACACTCAGCTGCAGCAGTGAGAAAATGGTGGCGACGGGGAAAATGGCTGGGTCTTATAGGGCAAGGACATGTGACATACACAGCCAATGACACATACCCTTGCTTGTGTGAAAAAAAGCAGATCGCTCCGTGTGTGCGCTGCTGATAGGCTGACAGACTGCACCACCCCACTGTAAATGCGGGAAAAAGAAAAAAAAATGGAGATCTTCATTATTTCTGCAGAGATCCATCCCATGCCCCTCCCCCCGCCCCGCTGTACACTCAAACTGTGTATTAACCTTGATTATCAGCATTACTGTGAAAAAATCCAGTTACGATTTTGATGCACGAACAGTTACCGAACATAACCTCGAACAGCCGGATTTTTTTCAAATCGTTCGGGTTCGTCGAACCGCTCGAACACCGCCCAAAACAGCTTGAATTTGAGATTGGCGAACAGTTCGATTCGAACACCGCTCATCTCTTTTCTTAACCAATTCGGTGTCTTTATTGAACCAACTATAAATGTTTTTAAGTTTCAAAAAAATGTTATGATTAAAATTATTAAACAAGGTTGAAGTGGCTTCAGAACATAAAGGTTTGTTACTAATAAATTTTTGGATAAGATACTTTGCTATTAAATAGTGAAAGAAATCTTTTGAGGGTAGATTACATTTATTTTTTAAGTCAAATAAATGAAAGAAAATTTTCTCCCTCATAAAAATCTTTTAATTTCTTTATTCCATAGTTTGCCCAACAAGAGGGAATATTAGAGTCTTCCAAAGAAGAAATGAATGTTAGTGGAAGAAGTTTTACATATTGAAGCTTATCAGAACTTATTATTGGTTTAGATAATTTTTGCCAAGCATATATGATAGCTTGAAAAATAGGATGGGAGAAGGTTTTGTAAATAAGTGTTTAAAAAGTAAAACACGAGGATGTGTGTTGTTCTTTAGAGTGATTTCCAAGTCCAGCCAAGCCGGGGCAAATAAATTTTGTAGCCAACATGAGCTATGCTTGACTAGACATGCTAGATAATATGCCGTAACATTTGGAAGACCAAGTCCCCCGTGTAGTTTTGTCTTATAAAGGATATCTTTAGCAATTCTGGCTTTTTTGTTTCTCCAAATTAATGAGTTAAGAAGGGATTGGAGGATAGTTAAATATGTTGTTGATATTTTCAATGGAAGTGATCTAAAAATATAGAGTATATTTGGGAGCATAAAGGTTTTTATTGTTAAATTCTTACCTATCCAGGACAAAGCTTGGTTACGATATATTGCTAAGTCTTTTGATATTGTATTAATTAGTTGGTCGATATTAGAAGATATTGTAGATATGACATCTTTTGTTATTATAATGCCTAAATAAATAAGTTTCTTTTCTGCCCAACCAAAAGAAGAGAGCTTTTTGATGTTATTAATTAAATCATTTTTTAAATTAAAGGAGAGTATTTTTGATTTGTCATTATTTATTTTAAAATAGGATATCTCTGAAAATATTTTAAGGAGATCAATTAACTCCTTTATTGAATTTAAAGGATTTGAAAATGGTTAAAAGAATGTCATCTGCATATAAACTAATCTTAAAGTGGCGTGAAGGAGTATGTATGCCAACTATATTTTGGCTTTCTCTAATCTTTTGAGCCAGTGGCTCCATGGCAATTGCGAACAACAAAGGGGAGAGGGGACATCCTTGCCTGGAGCCATTAGAAATTAAAAAGGAATTAGAAAGGTGATTATTTACATACATTTTTGCACTTGGATTTGAATATAATGCCATGACATTGGTCAAGAATTGGTTGTTAAAGCCGAATTTCAGTAGGGTATGTTTTAAAAATTTCCAATTCAGTCTGTCAAACGCTTTTTCAGCGTCTAAAGCTATTAAAACAGATGGAATTTTAGAGGAATTAATTAATTTGATGGTATTAATTAGTCTTCTAGTGCCATCTATAGATTGCCTACCTTTAATAAATCCTATTTGGTCATTATTGATTAATTTGGGCAAAATCTCGTTCAATCAATTTGCAAACATTTTTGAATATATCTTTATATCTACATTTATTGAAGAAATAGGCCTATAATTTTTGACTTCCTCTAAATCACTATTTGGTTTGGGGATTAAAGCGATCGTTTCTTCCAACATCTCAGTTGGAAAGGAACCTTGAGAAGATGCTACGTTAAACATTTGGGTTAGGTGTGGAGTTAGAATTTCGCTAAAATATTTGAAATATTCACCACAAAAACCATCTGGACCGGGGGATTTTGCATTTTTAAGATTTTGAATTATTTCAGCTGTTTCTTTAAGTGTGAAAGGGGCATTTAATATGGTTAATTCTTTACTATTAAGTTTAGGTATTTCAATAGAAGAAAGGAATGTTTCAATGCTACTCTCCCTTGGTTGTAGGGTATGAGACTGGAGGTTAATATTATATAATTTTTGATAAAAGTTAGCAAATAATTCTGCAATATCTTTGGGATGTGATCTAAAGGAGCCATCGGCCGATTTAATTCTGTCAGTTCTATTATGAATTCTTCTTTGTTTAATGCGGTTCATCATGAATTTATTTGGCTTATTAAGAGACGAGTAAGATTTGAATTTTAATGTTTTTATCATGGATTCTTATGAAGAAAAAATTTCTGCCTTTAACTCCTGTCTAAGTTTAAGAATTTTGCTTTGCAATACGGATGAGGGAGATGAAAGGTTAATTTGTTGATATTCTTTATCCCTAATTAGGAATTGGAGTTTCGAAATTTTGGCTCTATTGATTTTTTTATGTCTCGAAGAAATTTGCATTAAAATTCCCCTTATGAAAGCTTTATGGGCATTCCATCGTACAATAGGATTTATAGAGTCTGAATTATTGTCAATAAAAATTTTTTAAGGGCTAGTTCTATTTCAGATTTATAATTAGGATGTGAGATAAGATATGAATTGCACTTCCATAAAAAATCATTTTTTATTGGAGTACCTAAATTAATTGTTCCAATAACAGGGGAATGATCTGATATAGACTTTGCATTAATAGTGACTTTTATAAACTTGGAAAGAGCAAAGATCTCAGTGACGATTAAATTTATACGTGAGGCAGACTGATGGACATCTGAAAAATGTGTATATTCTTTGGAAGAAGTATTTATACATCTAAAAACGTCGAATAATTTGTTCTTGAACAACCAACTATTGAGAGAAGAGGAAAGGTGACGTGTTGATGATGAAGAATCCATAACACCATCTGGTACGATATTAAAATCACCTAACATGAGCAAATTTCCTTTAATTATCAGTGATATTTTTTCCAATAACTTTGAGGAAATCAATTTGACCTCTGTAGGAGGCATATAAGTTGACAATGGTGCAAGGTTGGTCATTTAGGCAACATACTAGAATATGAAATCTACCTTTGCTATCTTTAAATTCTTCAATAAATTTGAAAGGGGCAGAATTTTTAATTATAGTAACTACGCCTGCTTTTTTCTTAATATTTGGAGATTCGAAAATATGTGTGAAATTTTTGTGGTAAAAACTTGGATGACTGTTTATTGAGAATTTTGCTTCTTGGATACAAATTATATCCGCTTGAAGTTTAGTAATTTCTTTCCAGAAAGAAAACCTTTTATTAGGACTATTCAATCCCCTAACATTATATGTCAGGAGATTGAAACTCATCCCAGGGAATCACAAGATACAACAAAGGGTGGTTATGTATCTATTGACCCAAAGACAAGACTCCAAAGACACACAGGTGAAAAATGTATGTAACAATTCAAGTTCAAATTATAACAGTAGTATAACTAAATTAATATAAAGTAATAGAATAAATAAAAAGTAGAGAAAATAAGAAAACAAAAACACTTGAAACTTCAAAACAGAGTCCTCTTGAAGGAATCCAACTTTTGATGGATTCTGCTTCTTCTTTTGGGGACAGTTCGTGAAGAGTCCGTAGAAACCATTCCAAGTTGAAAGAGGATATCAAAAAAATTCAATAGATCATCTAAGAATATTTGAAAAAGTAAATTCAGAATGTAAAATTTACTACTATACCCCTCAATGGGTATCTTTTAGTGGAGACCTAGACTTAGCCGGAGAATTATTTTTAATTTTGTCAATAAAGTTCCTACCTTCTAGCGGGGAATAAATACAGTGCTGGCCAAAAGTATTGGCACCCCTGCAATTCTGTCAGATAATACTCAGTTTCTTCCTGAAAATGATTGCAATCACAAATTCTTTGGTATTATTATCTTCATTTAATTTGTCTTCAATGAAAAAAACACAAAAAGAATTGTCCTAAAGCCAAATTGGATATAATTCCACACCAAACCTAAAAAGGGGGTGGACAAAAGTATTGGCACCCTTTGAAAAATCATGTGATGCTTCTCTAATTCGTGTAATTAACAGAACCTGTAACTTACCTGTGGCACCTAACAGGTGTTGGCAATAACTAAATCACACTTGCAGCCAGTTAACATGGATTAAAGTTGACTCAACCTCTGTCCTGTGTCCTTGTGTGTACCACATTGAGCATGGAGAAAAGAAAGAAGACCAAAGAACTGTCTGAGGACTTGAGAAACCAAATTGCGAGGAAGCATGAGCAATCTGAAGGCTACAAGTCCATCTCCAAAGACCTGAATATTCCTGTGTCTTCCGTGCGCAGTGGCATCAAGAAGTTTAAAGCCCATGGCACTGTGGCTAACCTCCCTAGATGTGGACGGAAAAGAAAAATTGACAAGAGATTTCAACGCAAGATTGTGCGGATGGTGGATAAAGAACCTCGACTAACATCCAAACAAGTTCAAGCTGCCCTGCATTCCGAGGGTACAACAGTGTCAACCCGTACTATCCATCGGCGTCTGAATGAAAAGGGACTGTATGGTAGGATACCCAGGAAGACCCCAATTCTTACCCCGAGACATAAAAAAGCCAGGCTGGAGTTTGCCAAAACTTACCTGAGAAAGCCTAAAACGTTTTGGAAGAATGTTCTCTGGTCAGATGAGACAAAAGTAGAGCTTTTGGGGAAAAAGCATCAACATAGAGTGTACAGGAAAAAAAAGAGGCATTCAAAGAAAAGAACATGGTCCCTACAGTCAAACATGGTGGAGGTTCCCTGAAGTTTTGGGGTTGCTTTGCTGCCTCTGGCACTGTACTGCTTGACCGTGTGCATGGCATTATGAAGTCTGAAGACTACCAACAAATTTTGCAGCATAATGTAGGGCCCAGTGTGAGAAAGCTGGGTCTCCCTCAGAGGTCATGGGTCTTCCAGCAGGACAATGACCCAAAACACACTTCCAAAAGCACTATAAAAAGGTTTTAGAGAAAGCAATGGAGACTTCTAATGTGGCCAGCAATGAGTCCAGACCTGAATCCCATAGAACACCTGTGGAGAGATCTCAAAATGGCAGTTTGGAGAAGGCACTCTTAAAATATCAGGGACCTGGAGCAGTTTGCCAAAGAAGAATGGTCTACAATTCCAGCAGAGTATTGTAAGAAACTCATTGATTGTTACCGGAAGCAGTTGTTCGCAGTTATTTTGGCTAAAGGTTGTGCAACCAAGTATTAGGCTGAGGGTGCCAATACTTTTGTCCGGCCCTTTTTTGGAGTTTTGTGTGAAATGATCAATGATTTGATTTTTGCTTCATTCTCTTTTGTGTTTTTTCCTTGCAAGCAAATTAAATGAAGAGAATAATACCAAAGAATTTGTGATAGCAATCATTTTCAGGAAGAAACTGAGTATTATCTGACAGAATTGCAGGGGTGCCAATACTTTTGGCCAGCACTGTAGGTACAGATTTCCCTTTGTAAAAAACGATTAGTTTTAAAGTAAAACCCCATTTATAGGGAATTCCTTTATCCTGAAGATAAGTTGTTATATCGTTGAAATTTTTCCTGCCATCCATTGTGACTTTTGATAGATCTGAAAAAAATTTAAGCTGATTAAATGGGGCTGGATAGTACTTTTTTTCTTTGACAAAACCAAAAATTCTCTCTTTTGTATTATAATAATGAATACGGAGCAATACATCTCTGGGTATGTCTGATGAGATGAAGCTAGGACGAGGAAGCCTATGGATTCTGTCAATGGTTAAGTCCATATTGGACAATGAGGGGATAGCCTTTCTGAAAATTGATTTAACAAATTCGGGTAACTCTCCTGAAGGAACGTCTTCCGAGATCCCTCTTATTTTAATATTATTCCTTCTATTCCTGTGTTCAATATCTGCAACTTTTATTTTAAGTTTTCCGATTTCTTGAACTAGATTTTGGTTGGTTTTTGTAAGTTGAATGTTTTTTTTCTTCCATCTTTTTATTGAAAAGATCAAATGTCGATTGGAAAATCCCCGCTTGCTTTTCAAAGGCAGTCTTCATATTAAGATTACATTTTTCGGCCAGGTTTGTCATAAATAATTCTAATTCCTTCCTCATAGGTAAGGAAAGATCATCTTTATTAACGGGAATTTTACCCATAATGTTTGAGGAAGGAGAATCCGGATGTTTCTTAAAACGGATTCTTTCTTGACTTAAGCTAGGGGAAGTATTGTCAAGATCATTTTCTAGATCCTCATGTGAGGATCTATAACCCCAACTACCGGGACCTTTCCTTTTTGATGATATCGAAAGATCCATATTATCTACTAGATGGTGGCCCGATTCTAACGCATTGGGTATTCTAGAATATGTATGCGGGGGACCGGGCGCAATTAGCAGAGCGGTGTTTAAATTTGGCGCCAAAATCGCTGATTGGTCGCGGCCGGCAACCGCGACCAATCAGCAAAGCGTTGTTTAAATTTGGCGGCAATACCAGTGATTGGTCGCGGGCGGCGGCCGCGACCAAACAGCGAACCGTGTTAGTGAGGACTGGAGAGTGTGTTTAAATTTGGCGCCAAAATCGCTGATTAGTCGCGACCGCAACCAATCAGCAAAGCGGTGTTTAAATTTGGCGCCAATAATGCTGATTGGTCGCAGCCTGCAAACGCGACCAATCAGCAGAGCGGTGTTTAAAATTGGCGCCAATAATGCTGATTGGTCGCGGCCAGCCACTGCGACCAATCAGCAGAGCAGGGTTTAAATGTGGCACCAATAATGCTGATTGGTCGCAGCCTGCAAACGCGACCAATCAGCAGAGCGGCGTTTACATTTGCCGCCCATATCGCTGATTGGTCGCGGCCAGCCACTGCGACCAATCAGCAGAGCAGGGTTTAAATGTGGCACCAATAATGCTGATTGGTCGCGGCCGGCAACTGCGACCAATCAGCATAGCGGCGTTTAACTTTTCCGCCCATATCGCTGATTGGTCGCGGGCTTCGACTGCGACCAATCAGCGTCGTATTAGTGAGGACCGGGGAGCGGCGCTGCTTGTGCGGCTACTTCCGCTGTGAGAAGCCGGGAGATGAGCGGCTGCTCACAGCAGAAGCATCCCGACCGGCGGCGCCGCTCCCCGGTCCTCCGTTCACACTTGCCGTCGGCGCTGCTCATCTCCCCGCTGCATCGCCGCTGACGTCCGTGCGGCAGATGAGCTGCTAACGGCCGCCATCTTTTTTCTGAAATCCCGCGTCGCTGATTGGCCGCGGCCGGACCAATGAGCGACGCGGGATTTCCTGGACAGACAGACAGAAAGACAGACAGACAGACAGAAAGACAGACAGACGGGATAAGACAATTATATATATAGACTAGATGGTGGTCCGATTCAAACACATCGGGTATTCTAGAATATGTATGCGGTACATCGGGAGCAATCAGCAGAGCGTTGTTTAAATTTGGTGCCAATATTGCTGATTGGTCGCGGCCGGCGGGCGCGACCAATCAGCACAGCGGTTTTTAAATTTAGCGCCAATATCAGATTGGTCGTGGCCGGCGGCCGCGACCAATCAGCACAGCGGTTTTTAAATTTGGCGCCAATATCGCTGATTGGTCGCGTCTGGCTATTGAAAAGATCAAATGTCGATTGGAAAATCCCCGCTTGCTTTTCAAAGGCAGTCTTCATATTAAGATTACATTTTTCGGCCAGGTTTGTCATAAATAATTCTAATTCCTTCCTCATAGGTAAGGAAAGATCATCTTTATTAACGGGAATTTTACCCATAATGTTTGAGGAAGGAGAATCCGGATGTTTCTTAAAACGGATTCTTTCTTGACTTAAGCTAGGGGAAGTATTGTCAAGATCATTTTCTAGATCCTCATGTGAGGATCTATAACCCCAACTACCGGGACCTTTCCTTTTTGATGATATCGAAAGATCCATATTATCTACTAGATGGTGGCCCGATTCTAACGCATTGGGTATTCTAGAATATGTATGCGGCCGACCGGGCGCAATTAGCAGAGCGGTGTTTAAATTTGGCGCCAAAATCGCTGATTGGTCGCGGCCGGCAACCGCGACCAATCAGCAAAGCGTTGTTTAAATTTGGCGGCAATCTCGCTGATTGGTCGCGGTCGGCCGGAGTCCGGGACCAATCAGCAGAGTGTTGTTTAAATTTGACGCCAATCTCGCTGATTGGTCGCGGTCGGCCCGCGGTCGCGACCAATCAGCAGAGCTGGGATTTAATTTTGCGCCAATACTGCTGATTGGTCGCGGCTGGCAACCGCGACCAATCAGCAGAGCGGTGTTTAAATTTGGCACCAAAATCGTTGATTGCTTGCGGCCGGCCACCGCGACCAATCAGCAGAGTGGGGTTTAAATTTGGCGCCAATAATGCTGATTGGTCGCGGCTGACGACCGCGACCAATCAGCAGAGCGGCGTTTACATTTGCCGCCCATATCGCTGATTGGTCGCGGCCAGCCACCGCGACCAATCAGCAGAGCAGGGTTTAAATGTGGCACCAATAATGCTGATTGGTCGCGGCCGGCGACCGCGACCAATCAGCATAGCGGCGTTTATCTTTTCCGCCCATATCGCTGATTGGTCGCGGGCATCGACTGTGACCAATCAGCGTCGTATTAGTGAGGACCGGGGAGCGGCGCTGCTTGTGCGGCTACTTCCGCCGTGAGAAGCCGGGAGATGAGCGGCTGCTCGCAGCAGAAGCATCCCGACCGGCGGCGCCGCTCCCCGGTCCTCTGCTCACACTTGCAGTCGGCGCTGCTCATCTCCCCGCTGCATCGCCGCTGACCTCCGTGCGGAAGTATTGTCAAGATCATTTTCTAGATCCTCATGTGAGGATCTATAACCCCAACTACTGGGACCTTTCCTTTTTGATGATATCGAAAGATCCATATTATCTACTAGATGGTGGCCCGATTCTAACGCATTGGGTATTCTAGAATATGTATGCGGCCGACCGGGCGCAATTAGCAGAGCGGTGTTTAAATTTGGCGCCAAAATCGCTGATTGGTCGCGGCCGGCAACCGCGACCAATCAGCAAAGCGTTGTTTAAATTTGGCGGCAATATCGGTGATTGGTCGCGGGCGGCGGCCGCGACCAATCAGCGAACCGTGTTAGTGAGGACTGGAGAGTGTGTTTAAATTTGGCGCCAAAATCGCTGATTAGTCGCGACCGCAACCAATCAGCAAAGCGGTGTTTAAATTTGGCGCCAATAATGCTGATTGGTCGCAGCCTGCAAACGCGACCAATCAGCAGAGCGGTGTTTAAAATTGGCGCCAAAATCGCTGATTCGTCACGGCCGTCAATCAGCAGAGTAGTGTGTAAATTTGGCGCCAAAATCGCTGATTCGTCACGGCCGTCAATCAGCAGAATGTTGTTTAAATTTGGCGCCAATCTCACTGATTGGTCGCGGTCGGCCGGCGGCTGCGACCAATCAGCAGAGTGTTGTTTAAATTTGTCGCCAATCTCGCTGATTGGTCACGGTCGGCCGGAGTCCGGGACCAATCAGCAGAGTGTTGTTTAAATTTGTCGCCAATCTCGCTGATTGGTCGCGGTCGGCCGGCGGCCGCGACCAATCAGCAGAGTGTTGTTTAAATTTGGCGCCAAAATCGCTGATTGGTCACGGCCGGCGGTCGCGACCAATCAGCAGAGCTGGGATTTAATTTTGCGCCAATACTGCTGATTGGTCGCGGCTGGCAACCGCGACCAATCAGCAGAGCGGTGTTTAAATTTGGCACCAAAATCGTTGATTGCTTGCGGCCGGCCACCGCGACCAATCAGCAGAGTGGGGTTTAAATGTGGCACCAATAATGCTGATTGGTCGCGGCCGGCGACCGCGACCAATCAGCATAGCGGCGTTTAACTTTTCCGCCCATATCGCTGATTGGTCGCGGGCATCGACTGCGACCAATCAGCGTCGTATTAGTGAGTACCAGGGAGCGGCGCTGCTTGTGCGGCTACTTCCGCTGTGAGAAGCCGGGAGATGAGTGGCTGCTCGCAGCAGAAGCATCCCGACCGGCGGCGCCGCTCCCCGGTCCTCCGTTCACACTTGCCGTCGGCGCTGCTCATCTCCCCGCTGCATCGCCGCTGACCTCCGTGCGGCAGATGAGCTGCTAACGGCCGCCTTCTTTTTTCTGAAATCCCGCGCCGCTGATTGGCCGCAGCCGGACGCGGGATTTCCTGGACAGACAGACAGACAGAAAGACAGACAGACGTGATAAGACAATTATATATATAGACTAGATGGTGGTCCGATTCAAACACATCGGGTATTCTAGAATATGTATGCGGTACATCGGGCGCAATCAGCAGAGCGTTGTTTAAATTTGGCGCCAATATTGCTGATTGGTCGCGGCCGGCGGACGCGACCAATCAGCACAGCGGTTTTTAAATTTGGCGCCAATATCGCTGCTTGGTTGTGGCCGGCGGCTGCGACCAATCAGCACAGCGGTTTTTAAATTTGGCGCCAATATCGCTGATTGGTCGCGGCTGGCGGCCGCGACCAATCAGCGAACCGTGTTAGTGAGGGATGGAAAGCCTGTTTAAATTTGGCGCCAATATCGCTGATTGGTCGTGGCCGGCGGCCGCGACCAATCAGCACAGGGGTTTTTAAATTTGGCGCCAATCAGCGAACCGTGTTAGTGAGGGATGGAGAGCCTGTTTAAATTTGCCACCAATCAGCACAGCGGTGTTTAAATTTGGCGCCAATATCGCTGATTGGTCGTGGCCGGCAGCCGCGACCAATCAGCACAGCGGTTTTTAAATTTGGCGCCAATATTGCTGACTGGTCGCTGCCGGCGGCGAATTGTATTAGTGAGGACCGGGGAGCGGCGCTGTGGGAGATGACGGGTGGGAGATAACCGGTCCACCCTTCACACTTGCCGTTGGCAGCGACCAATCAGCGTCGTATTAGTGTGGGCCCGGGAGCGGCGCTGCTTGTGCGGGTACTTCCGCTGCGAGCAGCTGGGAGATGACCGGCTGCTCGCAGCAGAAGCATCCCGACCGGCGGCGGCGCTTCCCAGTCCTCCCTTCACACTTACCGTCGGAAGATCAGTGGTCCTAGCCGCTGATCTCCCGACAGTAGCCGCATGGAAGTCAGCGGCGCCGCCGGTCGGGGTAGTTCTGCTGCGATCAGACGGGAGATGACCGGCAGGCGCCGGTCATCTCCCGACTGCATCGCTGCTGACCTCCGTGCGACAGATGAGCCGCTAACGGCCGCCATCTTTTTTCTGAAATCCCGCGTCGCTGATTGGTCGCGGCCGGACCAATCAGCGACGCGGGATTTCCTGGACAGACAGACAGACAGACGGGATAAGACAATTATATATATTAGAATGGTGTTAGATCAGGATTCAGAAGTATAGGATCGTCTTTTCCCAATGTTTTCCCTGACGTATCTTTGGATTTTTACAGATTTTTATTATCCCCCTCATGTCTAACAGCGTTAGTGTATGATAAAGATGTATTAGATTTGTTTGATTCAAATTTATCCGTAACCCTTTTTAATGGGGACCTGAATTTAGTGGGGCTTAGAAGATTAGGAGTAGCAACTGCAGGGTCAACATAAGAATGGAGCTGTTTGGGTAAACCTTTTTTGGGGGACTTCATAGAAGTCGGGACATTAGATTTGGGGATAGCCTCTAATTTACTCATTTTCTATAAAGGGATCGGACTAATTAGTTTATTTTATAAGAAATCCAATAAGTCACTACTTATAATTTAAATAAGTGTAATAAC
This sequence comes from Phyllobates terribilis, assembly GCF_046119375.1. Lineage (NCBI taxonomy): Eukaryota > Metazoa > Chordata > Amphibia > Anura > Dendrobatidae > Phyllobates > Phyllobates terribilis. The sequence continues at coordinate 341,766,336 of NW_027362769.1, read as the reverse complement.
TATATAGAATAATCCTATATTGGAGCTAGAGAAAATAATAGAATTTCAAAGAAAACAATGGGGTTTAAAAAATGAGAAAATCAGTGTTTTACAAGACAATATTCATCAGTGTAAACTGTTTTCTTTTGTCATCAGTGTTTCAATGGGTTAAATAACAAATCCTTACAGATATAAGTTATATCATATCCAGAATTAAACCATAAAGCAAAATCTTGCTTAATAGGGTTCTAGTATATAGAAATAGAATGATTTCGTTATCACTATAAATTCAATCAATAACTGAACCCAGAGTTGTATATATAGAAACAATATCTATAACTATAGAAGGGAGGATCTTCTTGTAAGAACTAACTGTGACCTAAAATAGGCAAGAATCAATAGGACCCAACTTTGTAATGTACATAAATTCCTTTTTAGAGATGAGCAGTACTGGGAATTCCTCCCAGATCGCAAATGCGGGTATTCTGCGGTAATGCCGGCTTTCTTCTTTCATATATCGGCTGTGCCACTTATAAAATTGAAGATTAGGAAATCCAAGAGTTCAGGAGGGTCCACTGGATCTATTCCTCAATGAAACTTGACTGACCATAGCTTTATATTGTAAAGGACAGTAAATTAACGATGTCCAGCGCCAGATTAAACAGAGAATCACTTTCACTTATGAAGAATGACACCGCTGGCTTTCTTCTTTAATATGCCTGTTGTGCCACTTTTAACATTGAAACTTAGTGTGCCCAAGTGTACAGGAGGGTCCATTGGATCTTAATTTCAGTATAACTTGACTGACCACAGCTTTAAATTGCTAATAACAGTAAATTAATGATATCCAGCGCTAGATTGAATAAAGAGACACTTTGTGAAAAATGACACCGCCAGCTTTCTTCTTCTGTTTCTCCTTTGTGTCCCTTTTGAGATTAAATTTGGAGGTGGTCAGATAGTCAGGAGGGACCACTGAGTTTAATGAAAGATGAATTGAGCAGGATCACTATTAGGGTTATTAATAAGCACCAGCTGATCAAAATGTATCTTTTAGATCGCAAAAAGCCGGTATTTACGGTACCACCAGCTTTTTCCTTTTATATACCTGTTGTGCCACTTCTAAAATTGAAACTTAGGTTGCCCAATTAATCAGAATGGTTCACTGGATCTACTCTTTAGTGAAATTTGATTGACCACAGCTTTATATTATCAAGGACAGTAAAATAATGATGTCTAGAGCTAGATTGCCCTTTCACCTATGAAGAAAGACACCGCTGATTCTCTTCTTCTGTTTTTCCTTTGTGTCTTTTTTAGGATTATATTTAAGGATGAATAGATAGTCAGGAGGGACCACTAAGTTTAATAAAAGATTGTTTAACCAGGACCAGTGTCAGGAACTCCAATAAGCGGCTTTTGATCGCAAAAAGCCGGTATTTGCGGTACCGCTAGCCTTCTCTTCATATATCACTGTTGTGCCACTTCAAAAACTAGAGTTCAAGGTGTATAATCGATCAATAGGGTCCGCTCAACCTCTATTCTAATTAATTATGACAGACCCAGGACCAGAAGATGTATAAATTGCTATAAATCAACGATACTATAAAAATGGAAAAGCGCTGTCACTGAACAGCTGATTATGTGAGGCTCGCAGCCCTGCCCTGGAAAGATGGGGGTTTTACTCGGAGCCGGGTCAGATGTTTGGTGGGTTGCAGCCCTGGCCTGGACCCATTCCGTGCCCAGGGCCGTCACATTAAAAAAATATGTAATGGGCTATCAGGGTTGAGTGGTTGCTATCGACTACGCCACCTGTGGTACCTGGTGAAGACCACCAGCGCTGCTGCAGTCCTCTGAGGCGGGGTGTTGTGGCAGCTGACGTTGATACTACTCCCCACAGGTGGAGCAGGGCCTCAGGGCAGAGACAAGGATGAAGGGAGTCGTAGTGAAGGAGGTCTGGTGCTGCGCGGTGTGGTGTAGTGCAGAAATAAAGAGTCCAGAGGCCATAGGGGTAGACTTCCAGAGTTTTTTTTACTCACGGTAAAGCGTGCAGCTGCAAGGCTTCGCCCTGCTCCTCACAGAGTTCTGCGGTCACCAGGAACGGGGGTCCGATAACCTCCGGGTAATTCCAGTGCTTTGATCAGGGCCCCGCACCAGAGTGTTCCTAGACTTCAGACTGATTCCACTCCTGTCTGTGTGTGTGTAGATAGGCTGGGTCTCCCTCTGGACTACGCTCAGAATAAGGGTACGGGTGGCGACTCCACTCCTTCCGTTACTCGGTGGGGTCCTCTGGGCCTGCCGGGCTTCCCTTACTAGGACGTAGAGTAGCAAAGTCAGGTGATGGGGGCCAGTACCCCTCTTGCAGCCGGAATCCCTCTGACTAGGCCAGAAAACGAGGACAGGTGGCGTATACCGCTCCGTCTGCATCCCCCTGGGATCCTTTTGCGATGGAGCTACACTCTTAAGCTCCAGGCCTTCTTGGGTATGGACCTTGACCGGGTTGAGACATCAGTTAACTCCAACCCGCCCCTCGTCTCAAGGCCAGAGTACGAGGACCGCTTCTCCATCCACTGCAGATTCACCCAGAAGCCACGGTCAGGGATGAAGATCACAATCAAAAGACCATGAGCCCAAGATGGCTGTTTATTAAATATTAAATATTAAGTGTAAACTAAATGTGTGTCCTCCACCCTCACCCTCTACATGGTTCCCCCTATCTTTTGGTTCCCCAGTCTCCCATTTTCCTGGGGGGGGCAGCACACTGGTGCCTATTAGCCCCCTCTGGTGGGAGAAGTGTGGTGTTGGATGTGAAGGTGGGGTCCTGACCATTGCACCGTTCTTACCTCAAAGGAGGGATACCACACCCCATTGAAGAGGTGCAGCATCCCTGTGGCGATCGAACCCTCAGGGGCGCCACAATTATAAGCTCACCTGTCAGCTGCGGGGATGAGTGACATCAGCTGTGCTGACAATCACACTGACAGCTAAGTCTTTATCTTTATCTTAGGATATCTTCTTTTTACTGACCTCAATAGTCCAACAAATTCAACCCTCCACCTTATCCAGAGCGCAACCTATAAACTCTGACTTGGGACCAGAGTCAGGAGAATATGAGATGCCGGCACCATTTGCTATTAATGACAGACTTCTCCTGTGAATCAGCTGTGAGTCTCTGAGGTCACCACACCGGAGGACAGCTGATCGCTCCTCTAATGAATACACTGAAGGGATGACGAGCACTTGAACTGAGGAGGCTCGAGCGCGTCGATCAGCGCTATTCAGCTCTAAGTACCAATGTGAAGAAGAACAATGGCATTGAAGTAGATGTAAAAAATAAAATATGTTATATAGTCCCTTTATCCAATATTCTTCAATATCTTTTGTATGTGGGGTATTTAATAAGGATATCTCTGATAAACCATTTTCCTCAGACTGAGAAGATGCGCTGAGGTAAATTCACCTGCGCACTGACCAGGCAGATGAAGTCTTGTGTTGGTAACCGTTACCCCGCCGATTATAGGGGCATATATCTCCAGGGATATAACTTAGAAAAACCTGGTTAATGTCTTAAATTGATCCCATATATAATCCAATGATGATCAATAGGGTTATAAAAGCGGTGATCTTCTTGATCCACCTGCACATTGAAAAAGGCAGATGGAGTCACGTGCCCGCAGCTGTTAACCCCGCCAAGTATAGGGGAAAATAACTCCGGGAATATAGTACATAAAAATCTGGTTGATGTCTTAAAATGATCCCATATAAGTCCAGAAGATGATCTTTATGATTAAAAGATAGTTAGTCATCTAATTGTCGCTGTCATGTTGATTTAATTGGTAGTTATCACGGAGCTCCAGACTCCAGCTACCTACATCGCCGACGTCCAAGCCATGCCCCCCCATACATCTGTGACCTAGTGTCCCAGTACATACCTGCACGCAACCGCCGATCCTCACAATATTTCCTTCTGTACTCCCCTCTTATCTCCTCTTCCCACAATCGCATACAAGATTTCTCCCGTGCATCCCCCCTACTCTGGAACTCTCTATCCCAACACATCAGACTCTCGCCTACCGTGGATACCGTCAAAAGGAACCTGAAGACCTACCTCTTCCAACAAGCCTACAATCTGCAGTAACCACCGCTCCACCATACCGCTGCACGACCAGCTCTACCCTCACCTACTGTATCCTCACCCATTCCTTATAGTTTGTGAGCCCTTGCAGGCAGGGTCCTCTCTCCTCCTGTACCAGTTGCTGACTTGTATTGTTCAAAAATATTGTAATTGTTTGTGATATGTATACCCCTTTCACATGTAAAGTGACATGGAATAAATGGCACCATAATAATAAGTGATAATAATAATAATAAATGGGGACACTATTAGTTTTGATAGGGGCACTCAGGTTCCATTACTATTTTTTTGGGATGGGGGGCGCATTGTTAACTTTAAGTGGACACTTGAAAGAAGGGTACAGGGCTGATTTGCTGTGGACGGAACTGAGATCTCTTTGCCCTGAAACCTCTCTTCTAAACAGGAATTTGAGTGGTGTGTGTTGTACTGAGGAATTTGTTCTGTTCCCACTTTCAGTAAGGGAGTCCTCATTACCTCCCCGTCCATGGGACCGGATTCAGCTACATACAAGACAGGAGACTTTGGGGCCGGGTTAACAGGTTTGACTTTACTGTGCAATTCATTTACACACAGCTGCAGCATACAGATTAAGACATAATCTCTTTTAGGGATGTTCCCCTTAGTTCTGTATCCTAACAGTCCTTGCTCCCATCCTGTCCTGAGACCCACCATCTTCCCCTCTCTCTGTGACCTGGCTAACATCTTCCTCATCAGGGAGACAGAGGTCTACTTCTCAGTACCTCTTCCAGACCTTAGGCCCAAGACTGTCCTGGCATCCAGATGGACCTTTTGATGTGTCCTCATTCTATTAGGAAACTTGCACTGGAAGAACACTTTCCTCTCTGCTGAATCTACTTTCCAGGACCAGTTTTCCTGTGATGTTTAGCCTTCCTTCTCTCCACTCTAATCTCCTTCACTGAACTTGTACTGTCTGAGTCTTGAAAACCTCTCCCTAACCCCTCTCTTCTAACCCCTCCTAAACTGTGTGAAAATCCTAACTGTTAACTATTAGTGATGAGCGAGCATACTCACAAGTATTCGGTACTCGCCTGAGCATCTCAGTACTCGAGGTGCTCAGAGCTCGCCGAGTACTTGCGAGATGCTCGGACGGATGCTAAGATCCCCTCCCTGCATGTTTAGCGCTCTTAACAGAGCCAAAGAACATGCAGGGATTGCCTGCCACTCACTATGATGCCGCAGCCATGTTGGTTGTGGCATTACAGTGATTGGCTGGCCACACAGCATCATCAGGTCTATATCACACCTGGCGCTGCCATGCTCATCAGTCTACTCTATAATCAGACAGTGCAGGGAGAGCTGCTGGTGAGCTAGGGAGAGATTTACTTGTTTATTAGGTAGTGTAGGTAGAACAGAAGTATATTACACATATCCATCTTAACAAACAGTCCTTTTGAGGACTAATCCATCTGCAGAGATATCAGGCATGCAGTGTATAAAGGCAGGCAGTGTATAAAGGCAGGCAGGCAGTCTATATAGCAGACTGCAGTGCCTATAGCACAAGAGGCTTAATTCCAGTTCTGTCTGCTGCTGCTGCAGTTAGACATTTCTAGACATAGGCCCAGGTTTCAGGGGCCAGGAATAATTTTTTTTGGGGGATCTTAATCCTCATTATTTGCTTAAAAAGCAATCCAGAGAACACTGTTTTTCTGCACCATTTGCTTGTTGGAAGTGCAGAATACAGCCAGGTCCTTTCCATATTACAGCGCTAAAAATCCAGCTATTTAAAACTGTGATTTCTCCATCACACGGATCACACATACGTTTTCAGAAAATACTGCCATTTCTGGCCTTCATTAAAAATTTGTTTCAGTGTGTCAGCGTAGTTTTTGACACCGGTTTGCTGTTCAAAAGAGTTACCTACAGGCCAGGTATTTAAAACTGTCGTTTCTCCATCACACGGATCACATATAAGTTCGCTCCAAATTCAGCCATTTGTAGTGAGCATGGAAGATATTGTCCTCCATTTAAAATGGGCAAGGCGCGTAGCAGGTGATGGGGAACTGGACGTGATGGCGATGGTGCATGCAGAGGCCGAGGCCGTGGGCAAAATGAAATTGTGCCACAACAAACACCCACATCTTCTCGCCCGACCTTCCTGTCCCAATTCCTAGGGGACCGCAGCAAACCACTATTGAACCAGAGCAGTGTCAAAAGGTTGTTGGTTGGATAGCGGATAATGCTTCCAGTCACTTTGCCACCACCACCACCACCCTGTCTTTCACACGGTCAAGTCTCAGTAGCCGTGAGTCTTGACTGCATATTCTTCACCCTGATCCTCCTTCCTCCCACTATGCCGAGTGCCTGGAGACAACTGATCCCACACTTTGACACTCCAAAGAGCTGTTCACTTTTCCATTTATAGATTCCATTTACAGACTGGTGTGTGATGTCCCCACGTGTTGGAACTCTACATTGCAGATGTTGGGAAGTATTTGTGAGCAGAGGAGGGCAGTTGTTGAGTAGCAGCATCAACAAGGCCGTCGGTATTCAGTTCAGACTCCACGCATAAAACCTCAGGAGAGGACATGGATGTCAGACATATGTAACATCCTCCAAAAACTTTGAGGACTCCACCAAGATGGTGAGCGGCAATGACGCCATAATTAGCATCACCATCCCGCTTCTCTGTCTTCTGAAACGCACTCTGCTCACAATCAAAGAGGATGCATCGCAGGTGGAGAATGAGATGGAACCATACAGGGTGATTACACACAGCCCAGCCTCACCTTATCCCAACGTGGATTGGGTGACAATGAGGAAGAGGAGGAGGAGGAAGAACAGAAGCTAGCTTCCTGTGCTATAGACGGTACTACCGGCACAACTGTCATACCGTCTGTTCAGCGTGGATGGCCTGAGGACAGAGAGGAGGAGGAGGAGAGCATGGTCAGTTGTCCTCTTGGTGAGGACACGGAAGTCTTGCCTGTTAGTAGTCTGGCACGCATGGCTGAGTTTATGTTACGCTGCCTTTCCCATGACCCTCGCGTTCTCAAAATTTTGGGTGACAGTCATTACGCTACAAGAAGAACTTTATATATCTTATTCCTGAGGCGGACAGGTCTACAAAAATGGTGCAGTACCAGAAGGCCCTTGTTGCGGAACTATTAAAAAAATTCCCATTTGAAAATGATGGCGGCAGAGGTCACAGTTCATTGGAACACCAAGGACTACAGGCGAGAGATACACAAATCCAATCCAGCAGAGGCAGGGGAAAACTGTCAAAGTTCTGGGAGAATTTTCTCAACCCCTCCCATTGCACAGGCCCTAAGGCGCGGGGTACTCTCACAAGTAGTGCAAAGTTTGGGAAGATGCGGAGGGAGTACCTTGCTGACCGTACCAATGTCCTCCGTGATTCCTCTGTGCCTTATAATTATTGGGTATCCAAGCTGGATATGTGGAATGAACTGGCTCTCTACTAGAGATGAGCGTTGTTCTACTCGAACTGTTCGCCAATCTCAAATTCGAGCTGTTTTGGGCGGTGTTCGAGCCGGTCGGCGAACACGAACAACTTGAGAAAAATTTGGCTGTTCGAGGTTATGTTCGATAACTGTTCGTGCACCAAAATCATAACTGGATTTTTTCTCAGTAATGATGAAAATTAATGTTAATACGCAGTTTGAGTGTACAGCGGGGCGGGGGGAGGGGCAGGGGATGGATCTCTGCAGGAACAATGAAGATCTCTATTTTTTTTTCTCTTTCCCGCATTTGCAGTGGGGAGGTGCAATCTGTCAGCCTATCAGCAGCGCACACACGGAGCGAAGTGCTTTTTTTCACACAAGCAAGGGCATGTGTCATTGGCAGTGTATGTCACATGTCCTTGCCCTATAAGACCAAGCCATTTTCCCCGTCGCCACCATTTTCTCACTGCTGCAGCTGCGTGTTAGACGGCACCGCTGTTGCTGTGTGCGCTATACCTTGTTAATTTCAAGCCAATTTTCGCACAAATATACAGATAGCTTGGGAGTAGGGAATAGTTGTGATTGCAGTCCTTTTAAGGACTAGGTTACAGCATTTCCTACGACTTTTATCAGGCAGGTCTGTGCTCTTAAATAGATAGATTGTGGGAGTAAAGACTAATTGTAATTGGAGTCCTTTTCAGGACTAGGTTACATCAGTTCCTATCAGTTTTTGCCAGGCAGGTCTGTGCCAGTGCTGTGCAAGTTTTTTTCACAGCATTTGGCTGAATCTAGCAAAGCTAATCCTTTTTGGCCTATTGCAGAGTGTGTTAGTCAGTGGAATAGCCTATCTGTGTTGCAAGATATACCACCTGTGTATAGAATACCAATTTTTTTACTGCACCTAGTGAAGTAAAATCTTTTGGGCATAGCATCATTCTATTAGTCCATCTATACTGACCTCCATCAGGTTGCAAATTAAAAATAATTTTTTTCTGCATCTAGCTCTGAAAAAATATTTGGGCTTCTAGCAGTGTGTGGGACTTGGTCTATTAGTCCATCTATACTGACCTCCATCAGGTTGCAAATTGAATAAAAAAAATTTCTGCATCTAGCTCTGAAAAAATATTTGGGCTTCTAGCGGTGTGTGGGACTTGGTCTATTAGTCCATCTATACTGACCTCCATCAGGTTGCAAATTAAAAATAATTTTTTTCTGCATCTAGCTCTGAAAAAATATTTGGGCTTCTAGCAGTGTGTGGGACTTGGTCTATTAGTCCATCTATACTGACCTCCATCAGGTTGCAAATTAAAAATAATTTTTTTCTGCATCTAGCTCTGAAAAAATATTTGGGCTTCTAGCAGTGTGTGGGACTTGGTCTATTAGTCCATCTATACTGACCTCCATCAGGTTGCAAATTAAAAATAATTTTTTTCTTCATTTATCTCTGAAAAAATATTTGGGCTTCTAGCAGCGTGTGGGACTTGTTCTATTAGTCCATCTATACTGACCTCCATCAGGTTGCAAATTAAAAATAATTTTTTTCTGCATCTAGCTCTGAAAAAATATTTGGGCTTCTAGCAGTGTGTGGGACTTGGTCTATTAGTCCATCTATACTGACCTCCATCAGGTTGCAAATTAAAAATAATTTTTTTCTGCATCTAGCTCTGAAAAAATATTTGGGCTTCTAGCGGTGTGTGGGACTTGGTCTATTAGTCCATCTATACTGACCTCCATCAGGTTGCAAATTAAAAATAATTTTTTTCTGCATCTAGCTCTGAAAAAATATTTGGGCTTCTAGCAGTGTGTGGGACTTGGTCTATTAGTCCATCTATACTGACCTCCATCAGGATGCAAATTGAAAATAATTTTTTTCTGCATCTAGCTCTGAAAAAATATTTGGGCTTCTAGCAGTGTGTGGGACTTGGTCTATTAGTCCATCTATACTGACCTCCATCAGGTTGCAAATTAAAAATAATTTTTTTCTTCATTTATCTCTGAAAAAATATTTGGGCTTCTAGCAGCGTGTGGGACTTGTTCTATTAGTCCATCTATACTGACCTCCATCAGGTTGCAAATTAAAAATAATTTTTTTCTGCATCTAGCCCAGCCAATAGTTTTGGCCTAATACCACAGTTTGGCCACTCAGCTCTGCTCGGTTACCATCCATTGTTTTTTTGTGCAAACAACTCCAGAGTTGTGAATTAGTTAACCACCAAAATGAGTGGAAAAAGGCCTGCTGCTGGTGGAAAGGGGAATAGGCGTGTTGGGAAGGGGAAAAAAGGTTGTGTCCGTGGGGTAGGTGCAGAAGAAAGACCATCTTCCAGCCAAACTAAAATGTCTACTTCTTTTAGCGGACAATGTGATAAGATCCCTTTCTTACGGCCACACCAATCGCTACAAATTCCAGATGAGGCACAAAAACAGCAGGTGCTTCAACGGATATCAAGTGCTCCTTTAAGTGGGCTCTCCTCCACATCAACTTCAACATCACAAATACTCCAGTCCTCAAAGGTGTCACCCAAATCGCACTTGCTTCCTCACAGCTCCCAAATCTCCAGCTGCCCGTCTGAGTATGAGGTAGAACAGATGGTTGAGTCTGCAGAGCTGTTTACTCATACTATAGCCAGGGAATCAGAGGTCGACTCCAGCGCTTCTGTGAATCCAGACGAGGAAATGATCTGCACTGATGCCCAGAATCTTTATGAGTCGGATCCAGGACCAGACGCAGAAGGTTCTGACCATAATGTAGACCCTCATTCCCAAACTGTAACTCCTGTTGGTGGAGACAATGAGGAAGACAATGATAAGACTCAAATACCTGATTGGAGCGACAACTTTAGTTTTTTGTCAGGGCAGGAACAGGTTGGCTCTGAGGACGACGGGTGTGATAACGCACAGGGTGATGATGATGAGGTCGGAGATCCCACTTACTGTCAACCCACAGTCAGCCAAGAGATGAGGTCAGCAGAGGAGGTGGAGGAAGATGCTAGTGATGACGAGGTCAGGTTGCGCCTTCCTGGACAGAGACGTAGTACTGGAAGCACGTCAACAACTGCATCCTCAAACACAACTCTGCCTCTCACCACAAGTCGTGGTGGCTCTTCAGGTCGCATGGGTGCTAAGCCTTGCATAGCCTGGGCATTTTTTCAGATCGATAAAGATGACCCAACTCGTGTTATCTGTAACATTTGTCAGCAAAAGCTAAGTAGAGGCCAAAAAATACATAGTTTGAGTACTTCATGCATGAACCGGCACATGGACATGAAGCATAAGTTGCAGTGGGAAGCTCAGTGTGCTACAATGAGGCCTAGCCGGCCGGGCCAATCACCGTCTGCAATATCTTGTGCATCCGCGGCCTCTTCATCCTCTGTGACTGGGGGGACAGCAGTCACACCTGTTTTGGGGCGCAGACCTGCCACCTCTTTACCTGCAACAGCCAGCGTGATTGGCAGGTCATCATTTTCTTTGGAGGTGGTAACACCAGCTGGTGTTGAGCGCTGTCCGACATCGATAGCACCACCTTTGGATCAAGGCAACCTAACATGTCCGCCTGCATCTTCCTCACAGACCGGCAGTTTGCCGGGGACACCCTTATCAACCCCGTCTAAGCACAATAGCCAGCCCTCGGTCCCTCAGATGTGGACAAGTAAAAGACCATTTCCTCCTAGCCATGAGAAAGCTAAGAGGTTGAATTTCACCATCTGCAAGCTCTTGGCTACAGAAATGCTGCCTTTCCGCCTGGTGGACACAGAGGATTTTCGAGACCTTATGTCCGTCGCAGTGCCCCAGTACCAGATGCCCAGTCGGCACTACTTCTCAAAGAAAGGTGTGCCTGCGCTCCACCAGCATGTCGCACACAACATCACCGCTTCTTTGAGAAACTCTGTGTGTGACAGGGTGCATTTCACCACAGACACTTGGACGAGTAGGCATGGACAGGGGCGTTACATGTCGCTGACTGGGCACTGGGTAACTATGGTGACAGCAGGACAAGGGGCTGCTGTCCAAGTCTTGCCGTCCCCACGAGTTGTGCGTCAATCCTCTTTATGTCAAAGTTCCTCCACTGCTTCTGCCTCCTCAACCTCCTCTCGGTCTTCCACCTGCACCCAAAGCCTGTCTGGTCATGCCACAAGCTTTCTAACTGCGCAGAAGGGATCCTGCACACCTCCTTACTATGCTGGCAGTAGGGCTCAACGTCATCAGGCGGTTTTTACATTGAAATGTCTGGGAAATGTGAGTCACACAGCTGAGGAGTTGTGGTCAGCTCTGGAGAACCAATTTCATGAATGGTTGTCTCCACTGGACCTGAAACCAGGGAAGGCCGTGTGCGACAATGCTGCAAACCTGGGTGCGGCCCTTCGCCGGGGCAATGTCACACACGTGCCTTGTATGGCTCACGTGTTGAACCTGGTTGTCCACCAATTTTTAGCCCACTATCCCAGACTAGATGGCCTTCTGCAGAGGGCACGGTCGCTGTGTGCTCACTTCCGCCGTTCGCATCCCGCAGCTCAGCGACTTACATCTCTACAGAAGTCGTTGGGCCTGCCACTTCACCGGCTAAAATGCGATGTGCCTACCCGGTGGAATTCAACTCTGCACATGTTGCAGCGACTGTGGCAGCACCGACAAGCCCTGGTGCAATACGTTCTGACGTATAGCCTGGGCCAACGAGATTCAGAGGTGGGGCAAATCACGCTGGAGGAGTGGTCTCAGATCAGGAACCTATGCACCCTTCTGCACAGTTTTGAAATGGCGACGAAGATGTTTAGTGCTGACGATGCCATTATCAGCATGACTATTCCGGTGATTTACATGCTGGAGCACATGTTAAACAGAATTCGGAGTCAGGTGGTGGCACAAGAGGAGGTGGAGGAAGTAGAGGAGGAGGAGTTGTATGCGGAAGGGCTAACATCTGCAAGGTCCAGACGGTCGGCAGCACCAAGGCGGCAGGCATGTGAGGGTGGGGGAGATGGTTTTACCAGGGCGCATGGTAGCAGCCAAACTAGTGAGGAAGGTGCAGGAGCCCAGGAAGAAGTGGAGGATGAACTGATGGAAAACTCATCAGATGAGGGAGACCTTGATCACATTTCTGTTGTGCGAGGTTGGGGGGAGAGGACAGAGGAAGGAAGCATGATTGTTACCTCGCCACCAACACAACAGGGACTTGGTGCTCCTGGATGCGCAACACACATGAGTGCCTTCTTGCTGCACTACCTGCAACATGACTCTCGAATTGTGAGAATTAGAAATAATCCTGACTACTGGGTTGCCACACTGTTAGATCCCCGGTACAAAAGTAAATTTGCAGAAATTATTCCTGCCATAGAAAGGGATGCACGCATGCAGGAGTATCAGCAGAGACTGTTGCAGAATCTTACATGTGCTTTTCCACAAAATACCAGTGGTGCACGTAGTGAATCTCACAGTTCCAACTTGCCAACCGTGGGACCGTCAAGTGTTCAGCACTCAAACCGTAACAGAACCACAGTATCTGCTGGTAACATCAATTTTGCGGAATCATTTCACCACTTTTTTAGCCCATCCTTTGCAAGGCCACAGGAGACAAGAAGTCTGACACATAGTCAACGCCTAGAGACGATGGTACAGGAGTATCTCCAAGTAAACATTGAAGCCACGACTGTGTCACTGGACCCTTGCTCTTTTTGGGCTTCCAATCTGGATAAATGGCCGGAGCTAGCCACTTACGCCTTGGAGATCTTGTCATGCCCCGCAGCCAGCGTTCTGTCTGAACGTGTGTTCAGCGCTGCTGGTGGTGTGCTGACAGATAAGCGCACGCGGCTCTCCACTGATAATGTAGACAGACTCACGTTCATAAAGATGAACAAATCATGGATCCGAAACGACTTTTCTACCCCTGTGTCATCCTGGGGAGAGTAAAAGCTTGATGATTGGTTAAAATCACCCTACCAACCGTTTTAAGCTTTCAAATTACTAATCATGTTTATCTGTATCTTGACTGGAAAATAATTTGGGCTTTGTAGCAGTGTGCAGCACTGATCCTATTAGGCCATCTATAATAAGCTTCACCAGATTTAAAATTAAAAATAATTTTTAGCTGCATCTAGCCCGGAAAATAATTTTGGGGCTCCGAGATGCGCAAGACACATAAGTGCCTTCTTGCTGCACTACCTGCAGCATGACCCTCATATTGTCAGAATTCGAAGTAATCATGACTACTGGGTTGCCACACTCTTAGATCCCCCAAACTTTTCGATCAACCTTTTCATTTTAATAAAGACCAAAAAAATGGTCATTTTTGAAATTATAAGCATTAGCAGGTTGTTAGAAACTGAAATCAAACAGTTTTCAACTCAAAACTTTATTCTAGGTGATGTTACATTTTCACATAGGACCCCTTGTTCGAAAGGAGCTTCTGAACTCTCTCGTCCATTGAATTTGTCAGGTTTTGGATGGTTTCTGCTTCAATTGTTTTGCATGAGGACAGAATACCCTCCCAGAGCTGTTGCTTAGATGTGAACTGCCTCCCGCCATCATAGACACTCCTTTTAATGATGCTCCAAAGGTTCTGAATGGGGTAGAGGTCAGGGGAGCATGGGGGTCACACCATAAGTTTGTCCCCTTTTATGCCCATATCAGCCAGAGATGCAGATGTTTTATGTGCAGCATGAGATGGTGCATTATCATGCAGAAAAATGATCTTGCTGTGAAATACACGGTTCTTCTTCTTGAACCATGGCAGGAAGTGCTGTTTGAGAAAATCCACATACATTATGGAGTTCATCTTTAGCGCCTTCAGGGATCCTAAAGGGGCCGACAATCTCTCTCCCCATGATTCCAGCCCAAAACATTACTCCACCTCCTCCTTGTTGGCGCTGTAGCCGTGTTTGCGTGGGGTGTCCATCAACCAGCCATCCTCCACTCCATCCATCTGGACCATCGAGCGCTGCACGGCACTCATCCGTGAACAAAACAGTTTTGAAATCAGTCTTCATGTAATGTTTGGCCCACTGGAGCCGTTTCTGCTTGTGTGAAGTGGATAGAGGAGGTCGACAGGATGGCATATGCACAGCTGCAAACCTCTGAAGGACCCTGCATCTTGTTGTTCGGGGGACGTTGGAGGCACAAGCAGCTTCAAAAACTTGTCTGCTGCTATGACAAGGCTTTTTTGCCGCTGCTGTTTCAACCTGACGTAATTGCCTGTAGGAAAGAGTCCTCAATTTGCCCTTATCAGCACGCACACGTGTGTACTGTGAATCAGCTACATACTTCTTGATTGCCAAGACACTTCATCCTGATCATCGCACAATGTTGATTGTAGTCATGCCTTGACCTAAACACTCCACAATTTGTTGCTTCTCAGCAGCCGACACATCTTTTTTCTTTCCCATTTTGGCAACAAATGTAGGCTGCTTAATAATGTGAGAGAGCCTTCTTAAGTAGTCTTGCCTTTCATTGGACACACCTGCCAAACTAATTAGCACAGGTGTCTGCAATTGCTTACAGTGATATAAAGAGCCCTGACACACATCACCATCAATGAGTTTAACTGACAAACAAACAAATTCTTCCCTTATCACTCCTAAACACTTTTTGCATAATAATTTGGAACGCGGTGTACATGTGCTTTTCCACAAAACACCAGTGGTTCACGTAGTGAATCTTACAGTTCTAACTTGCCAACCGTGGTCTGTATGGAATTGTTCAATAAAGGGCCCAAAATTAAGATAACATAGATGGGAGAGGTCTCTATGAATAGGAATTCCTAAGTATTTGATACCCTGTGAGGGCCAGGCAAAGGGAAAGTTGGACTGGATGGAATCCTATATGGATTTAGGGAGGGAGACATCGAGGGCCTCAGACTTCGCTGCATTGATTTTAAAATTTTACCATGTAACAAAGTGATCTATTTCAGCCATAACAGCAGGGATGGATATATGTGATTGAGTGATATATACTAGGACATCATCAGCAAATAGAGAGCACTTGTACTCGGTGCCTCCCACCTCAATCCACCTAATATTGGGGTTATGACGAATTGATGAGAGCAGGTGCTCCGTCACTAGGATGTATAAGAGAGGGGACAGAGGACATCCCTGCCTTGTCCCATTGGTGATTGTGAAAGGTGATGAAAATGTTCTGACGCACCCCCTGGGCCTTGGGACACCCGGAGCCGGACACTTTTTGGTGGATGCTGGTGGTTGTAGTCTTCGTGGCGGCGATCCGGTTCCGTGGCTCAGGGCGGTCAAACCAGTGGCGGAACTATTTATGTGGTTTTGATGTTTAAATGTCCGACTACGCCACCCGTGGATTGCGGTCAGAGTGAACCGCCGCTACAGGGCAGACCGCTAAGGCTGGTGTTGTGGGTGCAGCAGAGCGTAGCATAACTCCCCACGGGAGGAGTATAGCCTCAGGGCAGTGTATGCGGAGGATGGGGGTGATGGTGCAGGGCAGCAGCAGTAACGACACGGAGTCAGTGATGCAGTTCAGGGCCTTTACTCACAGTTCTTATTATCCAGACCACGTCTGCAGGTAACGGCTGCCCACGTCGTACTGTGCTCACCAGGTGAGGGGCTCAGACAACTCCCAGATAACTTTGGAGCGCTTCACAGGACCCCCTTTGTGTGTCCTTTGTCTGGCCTTTCTTACCAACACTTCTGTCCGGCTGCCTCGGGCCTCCTCTTGGTAAACTTGGTGCCAGTTTCCCTGACCCTATGTGGTGCCTTCCTAGCGGGTGGAGCAAGGGGCTGCGCCACATAAAATGTCAGAGCCTCCGGTTTCTAGCTGAGGGTCGTTTCCTGCCTCCACTAGTTCGGGGACCGGTCTCCCCCTTTGGCCTGACCCCTCCACGCAGGTGGATTCGGGCGTGCGGTGGCGACTCGCCCGTCCGCACCCCTGGGATCCCTTCATTCCTCGTTCCTGGAGCCTTCTCCGCTCCTCTTCCTTCCTTCTCCCTCTTGCAGGCCTGGGCCTCTGTTACTAGGCCCGCCTCCGGAGCAGAGCTCATGCAGAGACCCTGCTCCCTGCCACTTCTGCTCAGACTTCTCTGCACTGAACTAAGATGGTGCCCACCTTTTATACTCCCTTCTCAATGCACCCAGGAACTGCTTCCTCCCTGCTCCTGCACTGCAGGGTTCCCCTTCCTCAGTGTTCCCTCCCCCCACTCCAGCCAGGGACAGGGACTGTCGTGCCCATCTCAGGGGCATATTGGTCGCCCTGCCCCACGGCAATGTGGTGTAATGCATGCAGGTGTCGGGTCCTGATCCACACTCCATCCTTATCTGAGAGTGAGATATCACACCTCTGGGTGAGGTGCAAAACGTCTGTAGCAACCGAGCCCTCGGTGCTACAGTTCCATTTATCTTCAGCCTAGGTGACGTATTGTGATACAGGGCCGTGATTTTGGCTATAAAAGGGTCCCCTAGACCCCTACCCCAAGCTTTTTAAGAGAATCATATATGGCGTGCCAGGAGACTCTATGGAATGCTTTCTCAGCATCCAACGAGAGTATCTACTTACAAATTTTTAACTGCATCTAGCCCAGGAAATACTTTGTGCCTAGTAGCAGTGTCTGCTAGTCAGCGGATTATCCCGGCTGTTAAGCAAGCTACACCACCTGTAGTTTGGACACTTAATTTTTTCAAAGGAAATGCTTCGGGACCACGGGATACTTAGTGAAGAGCATCAGGAGGCACCCCAAGGCATAGGGGCTGGGACTGGCACTAGGATGCCTTGCGGTGGACAGCCGAGCTCGATCCTTATAAAAGCTTTTTAACTGCAGCAGCTTTAGTGGACGCTACTGGAGCTGGAATTACGCGGCTGCTGGCATGAGACTTGCCCTCCAATAGATCCTTGTAAATGGATTTAAAGTGTATTCATTCAAATTAGAGGGACAATTTAAATTAAAAAGCTTAGAGCTGCCTCCACCACAGGGGGGCTCTCTCGACCCACCAGCGGACAGGCACCAGTATTGGGAGAGGGGGGCTGGCCGTCAGGGTTCACCGCGGCTCTGGCACAAACCCGGCGACACGGAGGTGGCACGGGCAGGAGCGGACTGGCCGTCTCGGCTTCTCACTTTTTGGATTTTAGAAGGGCATGACATGCCTATATCTGTGTCTCCCCCTCCTTTTACTCCTCCACCTCTTTTCTTTTCGCATGACTATATGTACTTGTCACTTTTCCATGTGTTAGTTGTGTCTTCTGAGCAGTTTGTCAGCTTTTGGACACCTTTGAAGGTGTTTTCTATGTGTTTCTATGTGTTTTTGTTTGCCTGCCATTGGTTTTAACGGTGTTCGAAGGTGTTCGACGAACAGTTCGACGAACAGTTCGGCGAACACACGGGTGTTCGACGAACCGAACCGAACTCGAACACTACGGGGGTGGCTCAACACTACTCTCTACGCCTTGGAGATCCTGGCCTGCCCTGCCGCTAGCGTTTTATCAGAGCGGGTTTTTAGTGCCACTGGTGGAATTATAACTGATAAGTGCATCCGCCTGTCAACTGAAGATGCTGACCACCTGACTCTTATAAAAATGAACAAGACCTGTATTGGGCCACACTTCTCAACACCACCGAATGATAGCAGCGTAACATAAACTCAAATCCAGTGACTTGGTGCATGGGAGGTGTATTCCCATGCACCTTTTCACATCCACACATGGGTATACGCTTCCTGATTTTGTCTATTTGCTCTTGTCCTCCTCTTTCTCCTCATCCTCCACCACCATATCACCAGGGTGACCGTGGTCCGTGATGCAACACCCACATAATTTTTTTAAAGGGTGTTTATGATGCCAATAAAAAAAAAATTTGATACAATATGTTCATGTATACCCTCCAGGGGTAAATGTTTGTCAGCCCATACACTTAGTGCTTGGGCATTGCAAGTATAGGAGACCCACTCGTTTCTAATGGGAACATTTTTTTATGAGGCCCTCCTCCATGTCTCTTCCAAGGGGCCTTGGAGTGCCTCCAAATTTTTGGCAACCCTTGCATTCACTGCATAGGCAAATACAATGGGAGACCCACTTCCTAATAATGGGAACATTGTTGTCATTAGGCCCTCTGACCTCCATGTCTCTTCCAAGGGGCATTGGAGTGCCTCCAAATTTTTGGCAACCCTTTCATTCACTGTATAGGCAAACACAATGGCAGACCCACTTCCTAATATTGGGATCATTGTTTTCAGGAGGCCCTCTGACCTCCACATCTCTTCCAAGAGGCATTGGAGTGCCTCCAAATATTTGGCAACCGTCGCATTCACTGCATAGGCAAGCACAATGGGAGACGCACTTCCTAATAATGGGAAGATTTTTTCTCAGGAGGCCCTCCTCTACCTCTCTTCCAAGGGACATTAGAGTAGGTATAAATTTTTGGCAGCCCTTACATTCACTGCATTGACAAACAGTATTGGAGACCCACTTCCTAATAATGAGAACATTGTTTTCAGGAGGCCCTCCTCTAAGTTTCTTCAAAGGGGTTTTGGGGGCGCCCAAATTTTCAAAGGGGTATTGGAGTGCGTCCAAATTTTGGGCAGCCCTGCCTCTCACTGCAATAACAGTATAGGAGACCCACCCTTTAGTAATGGGAACAACAAAGCATAGCCGGCTGATGGCTCTCTAAGAATAGTAAAGGCCGCCTGATGGCCCTATAAAAATAGGCTTTGTGACTTTCAGAGTCCGACTTTCATAAATGAAACAGGATGTATCTGATCATGTCTCACACACCACATGGCCAGATAAGGTTGTAAAATGTTAAAATTACATTTCCAGGTGAATGCATTTGTCTCGGTTGAAAACAATGCAAAAGTGCAAAAACGCATCAAAAACGCTACATGGGAACATAGCCTATGGTGTGGAGGAGTATTTTTGTTTTTGGTTATTTATTTTGCCTTATATACAAGTCATTACCCTGGAAAGGATGTTCCTTAACATATTTCCCAGAAAAATCCATTTTGGTTTAGTTTTTGTATGTTTTATTGTGAGTTCGTAAAAGTGGCGTAATACCTCTGACAACATTGTTGACAGCAGTGACATGGGAGTCAGAGATGCTTCCAGGGTTCTTCCCCATGCTGTTTCCATGCCATTTGAGCACTGTTCCCATCGATTTGGGCAATTTTTAGGCCCTCTGCAGGGGGGAGCCGCCTGAAAAATGCTCAAGTTTCCCATAGACTTACATTGGGCTCGTTGCGCGGGTCGAGCACCCGAGTATTCCAATGTGCTCGACCCAAGCATTGAGCACCCGAGCATTTTAGTGCTCACCCATCACTAATAACTATCTATTCCCTGTGTAATGCAAACTGTATTCCTATCTTTGCATTGTTCCCCTAGTGGACAAACCCCTACACATTTCCAGGGACTGCCTTAATGCAAAGCCTAGAAGAGAACCAAAACACACCACCGCTCATAGGGATAAAATATAACATTCACTTTTATCACACATACAGTACTGACCAACAGTTTGGACACACCTTCTCATTTAAAGATTTTTCTGTATTTTCATGACTTTGTAAATTGCACATTCACACTGAAGGCATCAAAACTATGAATTAACACATGTGGAATTATATACTTAACAAAAAAGTGTGAAACAACTAAAAATATGTCTTATATTCTAGGTTCTTCAAAGTAGCCACCTTTTGCTTTGATGACTGCTTTGCACACTCTTGGCATTCTCTTGATGAGCTTCAAGAGGTAGTCACCAGAAATGTTTTTCACTTCACAGGTGTGCCATGTCAGGTTTAATAAGTGGGATTTCTTGCCTTATAAATGGGGTTGGAACCATCAGTTATGTTGTGCAGAACTCTGGTGGATACACAGCTGATAGTCCTATTGAATAGACTGTTAGAATTTGTATTATGGCAAGAAAAAAGCAGCTTAGTAAAGAAAAACGAGTGACCATCATTACTTTAAGAAATGAAGGTCAGTCAGTCCGAAAAATTGGACAAACTTTGAAAGTGTCCCCAAGTGCATTTGCAAAAACCATCAAGTGCTACAAAGAAACTGGCTCACATGAGGACCGCCCCAGGAAAGGAAGACCAAGAGTCACCTCTGCTTCTGAGGATAAGTTTATCCGAGTCACCAGCCTCAGAAATCACAGGTTAACAGCAGCTCAGATTAGAGACCAGATCAATGCCACACAGAGTTCTAGCAGCAGACACATCTCTACAACCACTGTTAAGAGGAGACTTTGTGCAGCAGGCCTTAATGGTAAAATAGCTGCTAGGAAACCACTGCTAAGGACAGGCAACAAGCAGAAGAGACTTGTTTGGGCTAAAGAACACAAGGAATGGACATTAGACCAGTGGAAATCTGTGCTTTGGTCTGATGAGTCCAAATTTGAGATCTTTGGTTCCAACCACATTGTCTTTGTGTGACGCAGAAAAGGTGAACAGATGGACTCTACATGCCTGGTTCCCACCACGAAGCATGGAGGAGGAGGTGTGATGGTGTGGGGGTGCTTTGCTGGTGACACTGTTGGGGATTTATTCAAAATTGAAGGCATACTGAACCAGCATGGCTACCACAGCATCTTGCAGAGGCATGCTATTCCATCCGGTTTGCGTTTAGTTGGACCATCATTTATTTTTCAACAGGACAATGTCCCCAAACACACCTCCAGGCTGTGTAAGGGGTATTTGACCAAGAGGGAAAGTGATGGGGTGCTATGCCAGATGACCTGGCCTCCACAGTCACCAGTATTTTAATCATGTATTTTAATCATGTTTTATTTAATTTTTTAAATTGGTGTTTTGTTGTCTGTTTTTTATTTATTGTTGTTGTATTTAATAAAATGTATGAATTAAATTTGTCAATATTGTAGTTTCTTTATACCTTTTTGTTTGGTTTGCATTGTGAGTTTTGAGATATTTAGATTTATCTTTTTGAAACTTGTGGTATTTTATTCTTTTATAGGATTTACTCCACAGTCACCAGACCTGAACCCAATCGAGATGGTTTGGTGTGAGCTGGACCGTAGAGTGAAGGCAAAAGGGCCAACAAGTGCTTAGCATCTCTGGGAACTCCTTCAAGATTGTTGGAAGACCATTTCCGGTGACTACCTCTTGAAGCTCATCAAGAGAATGCCAAGAGTGTGCAAAGCAGTCATCAAACCAAAAGGTGGCTACTTTGAAGAACCTAGAATATAAGACATATTTTCAGTTGTTTCACACTTGTTTGTTAAGTATATAATTCCACATGTGTTAATTCATAGTTTTGATGCCTTCAGTGTGAATGTACAATTTCCAAAGTCATGAAAATACAGAAAAATCTTTAAATGAGAAGGTGTGTCCAAACTTTTGGTCTGTACTGTATAAATAAAACATATTATCAAATCACATTATATATAACAACTCACAAACTAAATCACAGAACCCTCCTGTTGCCACAGCATCTTCATCTTCTACGCCACTCCCCTACACACTCAAGGATATTTGTTGCTTGAAGGGGGCACTTGGGATATTATATCCTGCAAAGGAGCATACAGGGCCTTTCTATATAGCACAGTAGGGACATTAATACTATCTATGGGAAACTTTAATTTTTGAGAAGAGGGGGTAATCATAGTAATGTCACAATTTTTTAAATATTGGGGTCACTGTTCCATGACACAGGTGCAAGCTGAATGGGGAGTTTTGTAGGTTGGGAATAGATGGAGAAATGGAAATGTGATAAGTCAAATTTGTTTTTGTTGTAATCTGTGCAGACGAGTCCTGGCTGGAAGAAGTGGTCATGGAGGTCTGGACCAGATGGAAAAGACGGGGAAAGTGAACGGTCCCAATCAGAACGTCAGCTATAAATCACCATCCATAACTGTACTGTAATCAAGTGTATGTTACTGTAAGGTGGTAATAGTGCTCTTTTAGTAGCGTTTTTTTTTTGTTTTTTTATTTAGTAACAGCTTAATGTATTTCAGTCATTATGTAGTAGAATGTGTATTGTGGTATCATTGGTCTTTGTATAGAGTGTTTTGTTATATAGAGGTAATGGTCATATTATGTATTCGCTTTGTAGTGGTGATAGTAGTGGACAATTTTTAGCTGCATTATTTTGGCATTTTGTAGTAGTAATTTTGATAATATTGGTCTTTGCATAGTGTACTTTTCATTAGCAACAGTGGTACACTGTAATTATATATGTATAGCTGCTATTTTAAATTGCTGTAGGGGTGTTGTATGGGGAGACATGCACTTTGGGGCTTGGGCCCCTGATCTTTTAGGACCCTAGCAATGTCCCTGAGCCCAGTATTACTTGAGGTTCCTCCTCACCTACCGTATTAGCTGTATTGTCTCTCATTCACGAGGACCAATCATGTTAATGCATGTTTTGGGTATTGCATATTTTTTTCAGTTGAATCTGCGTAAAATTGTATTCCCAGCCGTGGTGCCATAAAGAAATTGAACACCTTTTGCCATCTTCCATCACAGATTGCAGATGATCTTTAGTAGCTCAGATGAGGATAAATTATCATTGGGGAACTTTTCGACCAAAAAAGTGGTTAACCACTTTAATTAGAAATTTTCTGACATAAACTTAGCATGAAACTAAACAAGGTAGAATATGAGCAAAATATACCAAATTGGCTTACGCTAAATGATAGATTTGGAACATCTTTCTAGACATGTTAAAGGGAACCTGTCGCCATAATAACCCAGTCCAATCTGCAGACACCATGTTATACAGCAGGAGGAGCTGAGCAGATTGATTTTGTGAGAAATGATACAGCATAATTTGTGTTTTCATCATTTAATCTTCTGCACTTTTTGGGATGTTTGGTCCAGCGGGCGGTTCTATCAGTGACTGACAGCTGTCTCTGCATGCACACTTATATAAAGAAAGCTGTCAGTCACTGATAGAACAGCCCAGTGGACAGAAGATCCCAAAAAGAGCAGAGGATGAAATGATGAAAACTCAGGTTATACTGAGACTTTACTTACGTGACACTGTTATGCATAGTTTATATTGACAGTTGTGAGGTTCAGACTTTCCACTGCGCTCCCCTTGCCTCTGTAGTGGCCATTTTGGAGCTGAGGATGGGGCACTGATCTTAGAGAAAAAAGCAGCAATAGCTAAATGGATCTTGTAAGGTATAGTGACTATACATTAGAAATGTACAGTTTCATTTAATATGAGAGGTGGAGGATTTCTTTAAGGCTTATTTATGACCACATTTAAACCCCTATCCCTAATGTAGTTGAGGATTGCATCTCAAGCCCGAAAAAACGGTTCCAAAACATTTAATGTTCTACTGTGATCAGCCAGCATGGCTAGAAAAATAACTGAGAAAAAATATTATATCTGCACTCTGAAATGCTAAGAATGATAAATTTAGAAAATTGGAACTGCATTGCTGCCATAGAAAATAGGAAAACTATATTGTGTACATATGGAAAATTGGAAAACGAAACCTCAATATTGTTATAGAATAATTGCAGTAAAAAGAAGGTACTTAGCACATAGATTGACCAATATATGAGCCCAACAGCCATCGTCAAGGTGTCTTATCAGGACAGGGACCCAACAATGAAGGACGCCTTGACGTTGGCTGTTCGGCTCATATATATATAGGCCAATAAATGCGCTAAGTACCTTCTTTTTACTGTAATTAAATGAGGGGCAGGGGAATCACAGAGAGGGAAGAGAAGAGCCAATGTACTGCCAGTCCCTGTGCTCCAAAATCCAATTAGCAGAAAACTTCAAATTCTGATAAAAAAAGAACCACAAGGTGGATTTCTTCACCAAAGGTATCAATTTAATCAGTTTTCAAGTCAAATTACAGCCATATGTTTACTTCACCCTACAAAATTGTGCTGACAAGTTCTGTTTAAAAGAATCATAATGTCAGTGGCATAGCTTGGGTTTGGAGCACATGTCCTATTGCTGACTATAAGTGGGGCTCAATCAAACAACTATGCCTCGGTCATGGTACTTAGACAAAGTGTCACATTAGCAAACTGAATTCTTGCCCCAGGTGAAACTAAACATATTGAAGAATTTGTTAAATGTACTCTAGCGATATTGCTGAAAAATTATAAAGTGCCAAATGACGTGCTGAGCAACTTAATAAGACCATAGAGTAGTTTTGACATTTTTTGTGGACAAAATATGGGATTGAGAAAAAATACATTATATCTGGATAAACTATGGTCATTCTGTTAGGGAGTGTTTTGTCATTTGAGTGACATGTATTTGATTTGATTTTGTATCTTAAAGAAGTTGTCCACTACTTATACATTGATGCCCTATCCGTAAGATAGGGCATCAATGTCTAATCAGCCGGGGTCCGACACACACACCGATCGGCTGTTATCGATGGTGGCGGCGCCCGCTAGACGGAAGTGCTTACTTGCTGAGCTTGGCTGTCTAGTTGTGGTGGCCGCCGCGGGTTACTGAAAATCTGCCTCCCATTGAATTGAATAGAAGGCGCATGTGTAGTACCCAGCCCTGACCACTTCAACTAGCCAGCCAAACTTAGCAAGTAAGTACTTCCAGCCAGCGGCTACCGTCACCGACACCAATAACAGCTGATCGGCGGCGGTGCTGGGTGCCAGACTCCGGCCGATCAGACATTGATGCTCTATCCTGTCTATTGGGAATCAAGGTATAAGTAGTGGACAACCTTTTTAAGGACCTTCTTACTTATTGTTGTTATTGATGTTGCTGGCTGGAAGTACTTATGACGCGCCCCCTGGGCCGTGTGTACACGTGTAGTGGGTTACCCGGAGCCGGGTCTCTGGCGATTGAGTCTCCGTGGCGGTGACCCGGTCCCGTGGCTCAGGGTGGTCAAACCAGTGGCGATCTTGTATAAGTTTTAAGTTAATTGTCTGACTACGCCACCCGTGGATCGCGGTCAAGGTGTACCGCCGCTGTGAGGCAGACCGCTGAGGCTGGTGTTGTGTACACAGCAGAGAATGGGATAACTCCCCACGGGAGGAGTATAGCCTCAGGGCAGTAAGTGTGGATGATGGGAGTGATGGTGCACGGGCGTCGCAGCACTAGTAGTGCTGTATGCGGTGAGAAAGCACAGAGACAAGGTGTTGCAGTTCAGGTTCTTTACTCACAGTTCTCATCCAGGTCACTTGTGCGCAGGTAGGACCGCCCGAGCCGTGCTGCGTCCACCAGGCAGGGGGCTCGACCAACCCCCAGGTGATTCCAGAGTGTGGCCCAGGACTCCCTTCTGTCCTTTCGCCAGCCGTGCCCCACCAGTGACACTACTTCTGTCCAGCTGCCTCGGATCTTCTCCTGGGAGGGCTGAGTGCCCACTTCCCTGACCCTATGTGGTGTGCCTTTCTAGTAGGTGTAGTGAGGGGTCGCATCAGTAAATGGTCACGACCGCCGGTTCTTGGTTAAGGATTAGTCGCCTCCACCAACTTGGGATCCGGTACCCTGTTCTGCCAACCCGTCACCCGCAATCTCCTGGGTCCTTAGGGTTCCTTCTGCCTTCGTGTCTCTGGGCCTCTCTTGGTGTTCTGTTCCTTCTCACTTTCCTTTCTGTTCCTTTCTGGTTCTGTCCTTTCTTCTGGCTCTGGCCTTCACGCTCGTGGAGCTGGGCCCAGACTGAGCTACAGCTCCCTGTCAGCCCTCCTGGCTGAACTCCTTCTCTCCCCCAACTGTCTGTCTGTCTTAAGATGGTGCCCACCTTTTATACCTCCCTCTCTGTGTATGAGCCCAGGTGACTTGCAACCAATGGGCTCCTTCCTATGCCCAGAAGCCTTCCCCTCCTGCTCCTACATCACTGGGTTTTCCTCCCCCCTCCCCACTCTAGCCAGGGACATGGTCTGTCGTGCCTGCATTACTGTACTAATGGGAGCACCGTTGAGCTGTCCCCCGGAAATGGGGTGTGTGTGATGCATGCAGCTAACCGAGCCCTTGTCCACACTCCATCCTCACCCGGGAGTGGGATATCACACCTCTGTCAGAGGTGCAATACCCCTGTAGCAGCCGAACCCTCGGGGTGCTACACTTACTTGCTGAGTTTGGCTGTCTAGTTGTAGTGGCCAGGGCTGGGTACTACACATCTGCTATTGAATTAAATGGGAGGCGGATATGCAGTACCCCGCGGCATCCGTTAAACTTATACAGTCAAAATCAGCAAGTAAGTACCTCCGGCCGGCGGGGGCCACCAACACCGATAACAGCTGATCGGCAGGGGGTGTTGGACCTCGGCCGATCAGACATTGATGTCCTATCCTACGGATAGGGAATCAATGTATAATTAGTGGACAACCTCTTTAAGGACCTACTTACCTATTGAGAACGGTATAAATGCATCATACAGGACAAATTTCCCATTTTCATCCAAGAAGTGTTTTTGCTGTGCTCTTCTTAATTCCATTTATCAAATAATGAAAAGTATACCAACACATCAACTCTAGCCAAAAAGTATCCATAGAGAAGTACTGTTGAGTCCGTTCTGATTGTGCTGCTGTCCTTATATTTATACACAAGGACTTATTTTTCCTACATATGGTAATCTTTACTAGGACACAAATAACCTATAATAAACTGATTGGCTCATTGTATTTACCTTGGTCAGACAATCTTGACTTAGATTGCACAGTCTTTGAGGACACAAATTAATCGATTTTTAATTACAGTAGATTTTATGTATTAAAAGTTTTAGTAAATTACCAATGTAGTCAGCTAAACTGAATTTGAGGGCAAGATTCGGAAAAGATTTTCCATTTGTAGACATTTCTGACAATTACATACATGGGAGCTTAGATGCTGCCACCCTCACCAGTGATCTACACAGAAGAAAGGGGTCCCTTTTGCAAAAATTGTGCCAGGTTTTGCCACAGAGGACATGACCTACAGAATTAGCCTAGTATTATTTGAGGTTCCCCCTCTTTTAAATAATTAGCTGTATTGTCTTTCATTCAGAAGGACCAATCAATTTAATGCATTTATTTTTATTTATAGTGCTGAGGTTCTGTTGAGTGTTTTGTCTGGGACAGACCTGGTCACCTGTGGGGAGCAATCTTGACCCTATCCAGAGAGTCAGGGGATACTAGAAGTTGAGACTGTGAAGGTGGTAAGCCAGAAGACGGAAGTCATAACTGAGGGTCTAGATATTTTTGGCTCTCAATATTTATAAGGCAAAAACTGTGAATGTCCTGTGTAGGCTACCACAAGAGTACTATTGGCTGACTGCATTATCAGGCCAGTTCATTAGTTCTGGAGAGCATGCTGGAACTGTAGGAATAGTCAACCCAGAGAGGTAAAAAGTGTTGGGATAGGATAGTGAAGTATACATTAATTAGACTAATCGGTGCACCAATGCCTTGGTCAAGAGGCTCAGTGCACCATTCCACCCACTGGTTTTCAATGCTCCCGCCTCTATCACTGGTGAATGACAGCACTGGCTTACTTGAGCTTTGACTGCAGACAATGCAGCCAGTGCTGTTGATCACCGGGAGTATGCAAAACCAGTGGGTTCATTCAGCACCTCATTTACTTATGCTTCTTTTCTACAAAACAGAGGCAGCTATTAGAACATTAAATGTTTGATTTTTTAAGAGGGGCTCTATCCCCTACAAACCTATGTGCTTAGTTTATAATATCAGTTTGGACTGATAGACTCCCTTTAAATAATTAATTTTTAGTCACAAAATATATGTATGCACTTGGCTTTTAACTTGTGGCAAAAGTGGAGAAAGTCTTACAGCATTTACCTTGAAAATGACTGAACTTACTTTCTCCTGACATCATTAGTCGGTAGAAAGTCAGGAAACCCCTATACAGATTAGATGTTTGTCTGACTTTAACTTAATGTGTACGGGGGTTCTAAAAGTTCTATTTTCTCTCCCAGAAACAAAAGGTACAAGAATTCAGAAAAAAAAAATATCTTACAAAATATAAACTATGCACAGTTACAGCACATTCATTTTTTTTATTTGTGCCAGAAGATACATCTAATCAAAAAAATCCTATCAGCATTTACTACAACTAAAAAAGATTCCTTTAGTTTAAAGGTCAATTAAGATAATGGGAGACCAATGCAAGACACTACTAAAGTTTGGAAGCTGTGCATTGTATAATTCAATACCACAGCTTTCAGCTAAAGATATTTGATAATGAGATTAAAAAAAAAGTACAAAATTAAATATATTACAAAATAATCAAAGAAAAAACATCAGTCTCTGTGTTGTCTCTATTTTTCACTCCAAACTAATAGTTTGGCTTCGCACATGTCATGTATGGTGTGGGGACTAACGTAAATCCAACACCAGGCTTGAGATTGAGGTCTTCTCTGGAAACTCCTGGAGGCGGATAGAAAGTAAATGCTTGAAGAAGTCCAGTAAAAAATAGGAATAGTTCCATCTTGGCCAAGGCCTCCCCAGCACAAGCTCTTCTTCCTGTAGAAATGGGATTAGTGAGTTAACAATTTCATGTCTAAAGCAGATTTTGACACTAACACTTGTAGTAATTAAATAAATTGGATCTAATGCATACTTTCCAACTCTCTCTAAATTACTACAAGTCTGGAAAAAAAGGAGAACTCCAGAAAGTCACGAAAGTTTCCTGGAACCCCCTGGAAAGCATTGTTGACTGAATTCTTGTTCATGGCTCCAGGATATTTCATATCCAGACCAAGCCCCAGTGTACTTAGAATATTACAACAATACTCCATTCTCTATAAGGATGCCAATTGAAGGGCAAGTTCTTGAAAAGGGATAAAAAGTTCAACCTTGCTCCCTTTCTTTGCCCTAGATATGGCTAACGCTATTAAGAAATGAATGCTGATCTTCATGAGCTTAAGTACCTGAGAGCATGACCAAGCAGCATAAGAGGACATTTTTAACTATTGGTTCCAACTCTTTTAAATGTACACATGCTTGGGGGATCTCAATCAAATAACTCTGCTTTGGTCAGGGTATGTTGTCATAGGGCCAAAGAAGCAAACTGAATTCTTGTACCTGGTGAAGAAAAAAACAGACTTTGAAGACTTTGGCAAATGTACTGGCTGTCTTGGGGTCATATTTGACACAGAACTTTCATTTATTCCCTACATCCAATCAGTCATTAGGTCATGTTACCTGTATCTTAAAAACATTTCAAGAATCCAACTTTTTCTCACTTTTTAAACAGCAGAAACACTTACTATCGCTCTTATTCATTCTTGTCTGGACTACTGAAACTCTTCACTGATTGGTCTTCCACTAACCAAACTTTCTCCTCTCCAATCCTTCCTGAATGCGGCAGCCAGGGTCATATTTCTGTCCAGCCACTTCACTGATGCCCTCACCTTGTGCCAGTCATTGCACTGGTTACCCATTCGCTTGAGAATACAATACAAACTTATGTTTCTCACCCACAAAGCTCTCCACTGTTCTGCACTATCCTATATCTCATCACTCATTTCAGTCTAGCACCCTACCAATGCCCATTGTTCTACAACTGACCTAAGGTTAACATCCTCCATAATCCAAACCTTGCAACTCTGTTTCCAAGACTTCTCTAATGCTGGGCCAGTATTCTGGAATGCACTACCCCAAATGATCTGACTAATATGTAGCCCCCAAGTTTTCAAACCTGCTTTAAAAACATAACTCTTTAGACAGGCCTATCACTTCAACTCACCAACCTATCTCTCCCCTGTTCCCTCCTTTAAAATGTTAATCATAATCTGCTCCCTTCTATTCATGTGTTTCCACATCCTCCATCCACCCAATAGCACACGGTAACTGCACTTAAACAGATACTGGTTGATGACCGGATCAGGCAGCTTTATATGAAAACCCTTATTTATTATAATGATGGCTGGACCGTACATAGCAAACATATTCTACCTATTTTGTCCCCGCTATTTCTTTATAGATTGTAAACTTGCAAGCAGGGTCCTCACTCTTCCTGTAACTGTTGAACTATATGTTAATTTGTATTGTTTTTATTGTCTGTACATGTCCCCGACTAATTGTAAAGTGCTGCGGAATATGTTGGCGCTATATAAACGCAACTATTATTATTACCATAGGCTATATTGCAAAAAAAAATAAAAAGTGCTCATGCATATTCTGACCATCTTAATAAGACCATAGAACATTATTTACTTTTTGGAATACAAAATATGAGATTTAGAAAACATATATTATTCCTGGTGAAATATAGTCATTCTGTTAGGCAGTGTTTTGTCATTTGAGTAATATGTAAAATCATTTGATTTTTCATGGTTCTCATTACTTACCTGCTGAGAATGGCATAAATGCATCATGTCGGACAAATTTCCCATTTTCATCCAAGAAATTATTGGGATTGAAATCATAGGGAGTTTTCCATTGAGTCTTGTCGAAGAGAACTGATGTCAGGAATGGAATAACCTCTACACCCTGTGAACAATAAATCAACAGATATCTTTTTTATTATATACATTTCATTTTCAAAAATGTGAGATTATTGGGGTGGCTGTGGACCCCATAACAGTCCTTTCACTAATAGGTAAATGCATACAATACTTGAGCATAAGAACATTTTTATATGTAAACTTACTTTAGGGATCAGGTAACCACGCAAGTACACATCAGTTGGAGTTGAGTGTGACAGATTCAATGGGACAATATTGCCAAACCTTTGTATTCCATGTATTACTGCATCAGTATAAGGCATTTTCTTCCGATCTTCAACTGTCGGCAGCTGTCCTGGTTTAATATGTGTTTTAATTTCTTCCTGTACCCTCTCTATGAAGCAAAAGAAAATATATTTTGTTACATTTTTTTACTAGCACAGCAATGACAATGCATTTAAAGGGGTTGTCTAGTACTTTATCCCCCCCCCCCCAATGTATCCCCCCGGGCCCCCTAAGACTTATTGTAAATTCTTTCTTTTGCTGATAATGCCTGTGACCCCCGGCTGCTGCCAGCACTTGTTGTGACATCAGCGGATGTCAGCGCCAGCTGCAGCCGGGGGTCACATGTTGCCTGTGAGCGGCCAATGATAGCTCCATTCATTCTCTATTGGACTGCCGCTTCTTATATCAAGTATATGAATAAATTCTGGTATATTCCTTCATGTAACAAAGTTCTAAAGCATGGTGAGACAAAAAGTTGGATTTTTATTAGCTATGAAAAAAAGCTATTTTAGGTGAAATCTAAATGTCACACTCCGCCAAAAATCACATGTCCCTGTCTAGGTTGGGTGGCAGTATCATCCTAGAAAATTGAAAAAAACAAAACATGCAATAAATGCAAAATTTATATACTAGAATTACCTCAGCTTAATTGTTAATTTGTATATAAAATTATAGTAAAACCTGCTTGAGAGAACCACCCAAAATTGCATTTAAAAATTTACTTCTTTAGGGGTGGTCATCAAAATGATGGCCATTATACAGTATATGGAATATTATGCAAAGTGAATAAATAACAGAAAATCTGAGCAAAGTGGTAGCCTTCAGGAAGAGGTGATCTGGTGGTCTTTAGAGACTGTACAGTCTTATATAACTTTTAAAAATATAGCAAGAATTACTTTGAATCTCTGGATACTTCATCATCAATAAAATTCCCCAGCGGATCGTTGTAGATGTAGTTTCAGTTCCAGCAGCAAAGAGATCTTGGACGGAAGAAAGTAGATTTTCTTCATTAAAAAGTGTCTGAGCTTTTGTTGATTCCTAAAAATACATAACACAAATTTCCCCCATGTTACTGTAATCAGCTGGTTCCAAGGCAATTATAACCTTCGTCTGTTTCTTATATGGTAGGCACCATGCCCTCTTGCTTAACACTTTTTTTTTACCTGAAACAGTAAGTTTGTTATAGTAATGTTCTTATCACTATAGCTGCCTGAATGGGAAGTATTAAGTCAACTTGTGATGTCATTGAAGCAGGTCATATTTGACAACTAAGTGCATCAGTATGGAGGAAACATCAACATGCTCCAGCGTAAACTTTGGACAGGAAATATGTAACCACCAAGCTCTGTGCCTCAATACTGTGTGTAACTACCAAGATTGTTGCCTCATTGGGAGGCTGTAACCATTATGCGAATTGCTTTATATTCAGTCAACACTTGTTCTGATTACATCTTGCAGATCCTTTGCCTTACTCAGCAAAAATAGTCAAGACAATGTTTGTAGCACAGTGGCAGCTAAAGTGGCAGTCACTGACCAGTCTGTAGTGACTCAGTCCTCCTCGAAACAGGAGAAAGGATAAAGAGCATAAAGCGGAGAAAAGTCAGACACTTCTAGAAGCTTGCAGAGGAGGAGTCTATGAGGTCCGCCCAAAAGAAAAGGGCCAATACTAGCTTATTTTATCTGTGTATTTAAGGAACAGAAGACCCATTGGGAGCGTAGAATATAGGAGCTGTTAAAAGGGCTGTGAGTGAAGCAGCTCAGCAGCAGGGGACTGTGACCTACTTTCACCACTGACTTTGTTCTTCCTCTGAGGTCAACTGAGGCCAGAGAGCTACCAGAGCCAAGAAAGGGGAAGGACAAAGCAGCGCTATGTTTTTGTCAAGGTTGGCGCTGGGTTCCAGACTCTCCTTGGCAGTAGTCACTGATTATGGCTGAGCCATAATAGATCAGAGCTAAAAAATAAAAACAGCAAATACGACGTAAACAGCACATATTCAGCAACTAAAGTTACTGATTTACACATAATTTTTAAGCATACAACCTATCGTCCAGACAAACTTTTCTCTGGATGTTTCTAGTATGGTATATTGTATAACAACAGGTATTCAGTCATTCATGAAATTAAAGCGAACCTTTCACTAAGAATCTGACTTTAATACCTGAAGAATTGGAGGACAGGGCAGGGAAACACATTTCCAACTGTACCTATTCTGTCATTATCTAGTGCCCTGTTTTGACAAAATTCAGGTTTCATTTATATGCAAATTAGGCTTGCAAGTGCACCAGTGGGTATATCAGTGCACTTGCAGTCCTCGGTTCCTCTTTGATTCTACAGCCAGTACCTCCCCACCCGGAGTGGAGAGCAGAGATGACATCTCTACTAAGGAGCCTGGCTCCTATGTTAAGCAATCAAGAAGCAAGGGCGGTGCTGGCAGAGAGAAGCAAAGAGAATACAAGGACTATAAGAGCACTAATACATCTAACACTGAACGTTTAAGCCTATAATATAATAATATTGATATTAATTTGCATATGAATAAAACATGAATTTTGTTGCAATTGAGCATCGGATAATGACAGAAAATTTGTTTCCCTGCCCTATTCTGAAGTACCTCGGGTTTCTTAAGTACATTCTTACTGACAGGTACCCTTTAAGTAAGAAAATGTATAAAAAAGCACAAAAGAATCTCTGACTTGTTTAACCGTAGAGTTACTTTAAGGCCCATGTCATCAAAGTTGTGTCTTTTAAAAAGGTTGTCACATGAACAAAAGTATATTTTAATCAACATATGTTGGAAGGTTAAAGCTCCACAACTGAATGTGTTTATGTGGTATGTGGTATGATCAGACCATGTCCTTGTACGATCAGACACAGCCATTACACAGTACACAGCAGGGACACATTTATAAGATTATCTCAGCACAAGAACATTATTTTTTAACACATCGAAATGTGGAAATGATTATTCCAAGATCTATTGATTAAAATATACTTTTGTTTGTGGGAAATCCCCGTTAAGTGTTTTCAATTGATGAATGGATGTAAAAACCCAATTTCAATTACATAACTTCCATGATTCCAATAATAACTTGTAATAATATGCAGCACCTGCAGTGAGACCTATGTGTACAGAGGCTGCTGCTTAAATTACAAAGACATTCACAGCAGCCATCATTAATGATTCTTTTGTTGCACTCCCCTCCACTACAACTCCCAGCAGACATTGCTCTTCTCTGCATCATTGGGGAGGAGGAACAGAAGAGGAAGCTGGAAGGAAGGATTAGCTGAGCAGGTTGGAGGAGAGAGAGCAATGTATCCTCCATTACATACATGTGAGAATCTGATCATAGAGAGCAGTGGTCAAAAACACTGTGTGGGTGTTAATAGTCCGGCTGCCCAGTGTGTGAGGGAATAAGGTAATCCTGCAGTCGAACCACATCTGCAGACCAGCCAGGATAACAGGAGTTGTCCCCAAGGGAAAGGCATCCGGACCCTGCCACCTCAAGCTGGATCTCTGTGTGACCCCCAAACTTGCTACATGAAGGAGTGAGTAGCTATTGCTGGGACTTGTGGTTCCGCTGTTGAGGAATTAATAAGAGAACTGTTGCTGAGCGGAATTTGTTTCTATTGTTTTATGTGCACCAATGGCTTCTACAAGCGTGCCAACAACCGCGGCAAGTGAGCTTCATCGTTGGACTGTATTACTGGCATTGCTGTAGCAATTATTGGGTTATGTGATATTAGTTAGGAGAGTGTCTGCAGTCATTTAAAGGGGAAGTGTCATCATTAACGTTCAGACCTACTGCAAAGCACATTTTGAACCTGTATCATAGATAGTGTTGAGCCACCCCCGTAGTGTTCGAGTTCGGTTCGGTTCGTCGAACACCCGTGTGTTCGCCGAACTGTTCGTCGAACTGTTCGTCGAACACCTTCGAACACCGTTAAAACCAATGGCAGGCAAACAAAAACACATAGAAACACATAGAAAACACCTTCAAAGGTGTCCAAAAGCTGACAAACTGCTCAGAAGACATAACTAACACATGGAAAAGTGACAAGTACATATAGTCATGCGAAAATAAAAGAGGTGGAGGAGTAAAAGGAGGGGGAGACACAGATATAGGCATGTCATGCCCTTCTAAAATCCAAAAAGTGAGAAGCCGACACGGCCAGTCCACTCCTGCCCATGCCACCTCCGTGTCGCCG
Organism: Phyllobates terribilis; assembly: GCF_046119375.1. Classification (NCBI taxonomy): domain Eukaryota; kingdom Metazoa; phylum Chordata; class Amphibia; order Anura; family Dendrobatidae; genus Phyllobates; species Phyllobates terribilis. The sequence goes on along the minus strand of NW_027362769.1, from coordinate 341,731,060 downwards.
GGTTTGTGCCAGAGCCGCGGTGAACCCTGATGGCCAGCCCCCCTCTCCCAATACTGGTGCCTGTCCGCTGGTGGGTCGAGCGAGCCCCCCTGTGGTGGAGGCAGCTCTAAGCTTTTTAATTTAAATTGTCTCTCTAATTTGAATGAATACACTTTAAATCCATTTACAAGGATCTATTGGAGGGCAAGTCTCATGCCAGCAGCCGCGTAATTCCAGCTCCAGTAGCGTCCACTAAAGCTGCTGCAGTTAAAAAGCTTTTATAAGGATCGAGCTCGGCTGTCCACCGCAAGGCATCCTACTGCCAGTCCCAGCCCCTATGCCTTGGGGTGCCTCCTGATGCTCTTCACTGAGTATCCCGTGGTCCCGAAGCATTTCCTTTGAAAAAATGAAGTGTCCAAACTACAGGTGGTGTAGCTTGCTTAACAGCCGGGATAATCCGCTGACTAGCAGACCCTGCTACTAGGCACAAAGTATTTCCTGGGCTAGATGCAGTTAAAAATTTGTAATTAGATACTCTCGTTGGATGCTGAGAAAGCATTCCATAGAGTCTCCTGGCACGCCATATATGATTCTCTTAAAAAGCTTGGGGTAGGGGTCTAGGGGACCCTTTTATAGCCAAAATCACGGCCCTGTATCGCAATACGTCACCTAGGCTGAAGATAAATGGAACTGTAGCACCCTGAGGGCTCGGTTGCTACAGAGGTATTGCACCTAACCCAGAGGTGTGATATCTCACTCTCAGGTAAGGATGTAGTGTGGATCAGGACCCGACACCTGCATGCATTACACCACATTGCCGTGGGGCAGGGCGACCAATATGCCCCTGAGATGGGCACGACAGTCCCTGTCCCTGGCTGGAGTGGGGGGAGGGAACACTGAGGAAGGGGAACCCTGTAGTGCAGGAGCAGGGAGGAAGCAGTTCCTGGGTGCTTTGAGAAGGGAGTATAAAAGGTGGGCACCATCTTAGTTCAGTGCAGAGAAGTCTGAGCAGAAGTGGCAGGGAGCAGGGGCTCTGCATGAGCTCTGCTCCGGAGGCGGGCCTAGTAACAGAGGCCCAGGCCTGGAAGAGGGAGAAGGAAGGAAGAGGAGCGGAGAAGGCTCCAGGAACGAGGAACGAAGGGATCTCAGGGGTGCGGACGGGCGAGTCGCCACCGCACGCCAGAATCCACCTGTGTGGAGGGGTCAGGCCAAAGGGGGAGACCGGTCCCCGAAACTAGTGGAGGCAGGAAACGACCCTCAGCTAGAAACAGGAGGCTGTGACATTTTATGTGGCGCAGCCCCTCGCTACACCCGCTAGGAAGGCACCACATAGGGTCAGGGAAACTGGCGCCAAGTTTACCAAGAGGAGGCCCGAGGCAGCCGGACAGAAGGGTTGGTAAGAGAGGCCAGACAAAGGACACACAAAGGGGGTCCTGTGAAGCGCTCCAAAGTTATCTGGGAGTTGTCTGAGCCCCTCACCTGGTGAGCACAGTACGACGTGGGCAGCCGTTACCTGCAGACGTGGTCTGGATAATAAGAACTGTGAGTAAAGGCCCTGGACTGCATCACTGACTCCGTGTCATTACTGCTGCTGCCCTGCACCATCACCCCCTTCCTCCGCATACACTGCCCTGAGGCTATACTCCTCCCGTGGGGAGTTATGCTACGCTCTGCTGCACCCACAACACCAGCCTCAGCGGTCTGCCCTGGAGCGGCGGTTCACTCTGACCGCAATCCACGGGTGGCGTAGTCGGACATTTAAACATCAAAACCACATAAATAGTTCCGCCACTGGTTTGACCGCCCTGAGCCACGGAACCGGGTTGCCGCCACGGAGACTACAACCACCAGCATCCACCAAAAAGGGTCCGGCTCCGGGTGTCCCAAGGCCCAGGGGGCGCGTCAGAACATTTTCATCACCTTTCACAATCACCAATGGGACAAGGCAGGGATGTTCTCTGTCCCCTCTCTTATACATCCTAGTGACGGAGCACCTGCTCTCATCAATTCGCCATAACCCCAATATTAGGTGGATTGAGGTGGGAGGCACCGAGTACAAGTGCTCTCTATTTGCTGATGATGTCCTAGTATATATCACTCAATCACATATATCCATCCATGCTGTTATGGCTGAAATCACTTTGTTACATGGTCAAATTTTAAAATCAATGCAGCGAAGTCTGAGGCCTTCGATGTCTCCCTCCCCAAATCCATATAGGATTCCATCCAGTCCAACTTTCCCTTTGCCTGGCCCTCACAGGGTATCAAATACTTAGGAATTCCTATTCATAGAGACCTCTCCCATCTATGTTATCTTAATTTTGGGCCCTTTATTGAACAACTCCATACAGACCACGGTTGGCAAGTTAGAACTGTAAGATTCACTACGTGAACCACTGGTGTTTTGTGGAAAAGCACATGTACACTGTGTTCCAAATTATTATGCAAAAAGTGTTTAGGAGTGATAAGGGAAGAATTTGTTTGTTTGTCAGTTAAACTCATTGATGGTGATGTGTGTCAGGGCTCTTTATATCACTGTAAGCAATTGCAGACACCAGTGCTAATTAGTTTGGCAGGTGTGTCCAATGAAAGGCAAGACTACTTAAGAAGGCTCTCTCATATTATTAAGCAGCCTACATTTTCTGCCAAAATGGGAAAGAAAAAGGATGTGTCGGCTGCTGAGAAGCAACAAATTGTGGAGTGTTTAGGTCAAGGCATGACTACAATCAACATTGTGCGATGATCAGGATGAAGTGTCTTGGCAATCAAGAAGTATGTAGCTGATTCACAGTACACACGTGTGCGTGCTGATAAGAGCAAATTGAGGACTCTTTCCTACAGGCAATTACATCAGGTTGAAAGAGCAGCGGCAAAAAAGCCTTGTCATAGCAGCAGACAAGTTTTTGAAGCTGCTTGTGCCTCCAACGTCCCCCGAACAACAAGATGCAGGGTCCTTCAGAGGTTTGCAGCTGTGCATACGCCATCCTGTCAACCTCCTCTATCCACTTCACACAAGCAGAAACGGCTCCAGTGGGCCAAACATTACATGAAGACTGATTTCAAAACTGTTTTGTTCACGGATGAGTGCCGTGCAGCGCTCGATGGTCCAGATGGATGGAGTGGAGGATGGCTGGTTGATGGACACCCCACGCAAACACGGCTACAGCGCCAACAAGGAGGAGGTGGAGTAATGTTTTGGGCTGGAATCATGGGGAGAGAGATTGTCGGCCCCTTTAGGATCCCTGAAGGCGCTAAAGATGAACTCCATAATGTATGTGGATTTTCTCAAACAGCACTTCCTGCCATGGTTCAAGAAGAAGAACCGTGTATTTCACAGCAAGATCATTTTTCTGCATGATAATGCACCATCTCATGCTGCACATAAAACATCTGCATCTCTGGCTGATATGGGCATAAAAGGGGACAAACTTATGGTGTGACCCCCATGCTCCCCTGACCTCTACCCCATTCAGAACCTTTGGAGCATCATTAAAAGGAGTGTCTATGATGGCGGGAGGCAGTTCACATCTAAGCAACAGCTCTGGGAGGGTATTCTGTCCTCATGCAAAACAATTGAAGCAGAAACCATCCAAAACCTGACAAATTCAATGGACGAGAGAGTTCAGAAGCTCCTTTCGAACAAGGGGTCCTATGTGAAAATGTAACATCACCTAGAATAAAGTTTTGAGTTGAAAACTGTTTGATTTCAGTTTCTAACAACCTGCTAATGCTTATAATTTCAAAAATGACCATTTTTTTGGTCTTTATTAAAATTAAAAGGTTGATCGAAAAGTTTGGGGGATCTAAGAGTGTGGCAACCCAGTAGTCATGATTACTTCGAATTCTGACAATATGAGGGTCATGCTGCAGGTAGTGCAGCAAGAAGGCACTTATGTGTCTTGCGCATCTCGGAGCCCCAAAATTATTTTCCGGGCTAGATGCAGCTAAAAATTATTTTTAATTTTAAATCTGGTGGAGCTTATTATAGATGGCCTAATAGGATCAGTGCTGCACACTGCTACAAAGCCCAAATTATTTTCCAGTCAAGATACAGATAAACATGATTAGTAATTTGAAAGCTTAAAACGGTTGGTAGGGTGATTTTAAACAATCATCAAGCTTTTACTCTCCCCAGGATGACACAGGGGTAGAAAAGTCGTTTCGGATCCATGATTTGTTCATCTTTATGAACGTGAGTCTGTCTACATTATCAGTGGAGAGCCGCGTGCGCTTATCTGTCAGCACACCACCAGCAGCGCTGAACACACGTTCAGACAGAACGCTGGCTGCGGGGCATGACAAGATCTCCAAGGCGTAAGTGGCTAGCTCCGGCCATTTATCCAGATTGGAAGCCCAAAAAGAGCAAGGGTCCAGTGACACAGTCGTGGCTTCAATGTTTACTTGGAGATACTCCTGTACCATCGTCTCTAGGCGTTGACTATGTGTCAGACTTCTTGTCTCCTGTGGCCTTGCAAAGGATGGGCTAAAAAAGTGGTGAAATGATTCCGCAAAATTGATGTTACCACCAGATACTGTGGTTCTGTTACGGTTTGAGTGCTGAACACTTGACGGTCCCACGGTTGGCAAGTTGGAACTGTGAGATTCACTACGTGCACCACTGGTATTTTGTGGAAAAGCACATGTAAGATTCTGCAACAGTCTCTGCTGATACTCCTGCATGCGTGCATCCCTTTCTATGGCAGGAATAATTTCTGCAAATTTACTTTTGTACCGGGGATCTAACAGTGTGGCAACCCAGTAGTCAGGATTATTTCTAATTCTCACAATTCGAGGGTCATGTTGCAGGTAGTGCAGCAAGAAGGCACTCATGTGTGTTGCGCATCCAGGGGCACCAAGTCCCTGTTGTGTTGGTGGCGAGGTAACAATCATGCTTCCTTCCTCTGTCCTCTCCCCCCAACCTCGCACAACAGAAATGTGATCAAGGTCTCCCTCATCTGATGAGTCTTCCATCAGTTCGTCCTCCACTTCTTCCTGGGCTCCTGCACCTTCCTCACTAGTTTGGCTGCTACCATGCGCCCTGGTAAAACCATCTCCCCCACCCTCACATGCCTGCCGCCTTGGTGCTGCCGACCGTCTGGACCTTGCAGATGTTAGCCCTTCCGCATACAACTCCTCCTCCTCTACTTCCTCCACCTCCTCTTGTGCCACCACCTGACTCCGAATTCTGTTTAACATGTGCTCCAGCATGTAAATCACCGGAATAGTCATGCTGATAATGGCATCGTCAGCACTAAACATCTTCGTCGCCATTTCAAAACTGTGCAGAAGGGTGCATAGGTCCCTGATCTGAGACCACTCCTCCAGCGTGATTTGCCCCACCTCTGAATCTCGTTGGCCCAGGCTATACGTCAGAACGTATTGCACCAGGGCTTGTCGGTGCTGCCACAGTCGCTGCAACATGTGCAGAGTTGAATTCCACCGGGTAGGCACATCGCATTTTAGCCGGTGAAGTGGCAGGCCCAACGACTTCTGTAGAGATGTAAGTCGCTGAGCTGCGGGATGCGAACGGCGGAAGTGAGCACACAGCGACCGTGCCCTCTGCAGAAGGCCATCTAGTCTGGGATAGTGGGCTAAAAATTGCTGGACAACCAGGTTCAACACGTGAGCCATACAAGGCACGTGTGTGACATTGCCCCGGCGAAGGGCCGCACCCAGGTTTGCAGCATTGTCGCACACGGCCTTCCCTGGTTTCAGGTCCAGTGGAGACAACCATTCATGAAATTGGTTCTCCAGAGCTGACCACAACTCCTCAGCTGTGTGACTCACATTTCCCAGACATTTCAATGTAAAAACCGCCTGATGACGTTGAGCCCTACTGCCAGCATAGTAAAGAGATGTGCAGGATCCCTTCTGCGCAGTTAGAAAGCTTGTGGCATGACCAGACAGGCTTTGGGTGCAGGTGGAAGACCGAGAGGAGGTTGAGGAGGCAGAAGCAGTGGAGGAACTTTGACATAAAGAGGATTGACGCACAACTCGTGGGGACGGCAAGACTTGGACAGCAGCCCCTTGTCCTGCTGTCACCATAGTTACCCAGTGCCCAGTCAGCGACATGTAACGCCCCTGTCCATGCCTACTCGTCCAAGTGTCTGTGGTGAAATGCACCCTGTCACACACAGAGTTTCTCAAAGAAGCGGTGATGTTGTGTGCGACATGCTGGTGGAGCGCAGGCACACCTTTCTTTGAGAAGTAGTGCCGACTGGGCATCTGGTACTGGGGCACTGCGACGGACATAAGGTCTCGAAAATCCTCTGTGTCCACCAGGCGGAAAGGCAGCATTTCTGTAGCCAAGAGCTTGCAGATGGTGAAATTCAACCTCTTAGCTTTCTCATGGCTAGGAGGAAATGGTCTTTTACTTGTCCACATCTGAGGGACCGAGGGCTGGCTATTGTGCTTAGACGGGGTTGATAAGGGTGTCCCCGGCAAACTGCCGGTCTGTGAGGAAGATGCAGGCGGACATGTTAGGTTGCCTTGATCCAAAGGTGGTGCTATCGATGTCGGACAGCGCTCAACACCAGCTGCTGTTACCACCTCCAAAGAAAATGATGACCTGCCAATCACGCTGGCTGTTGCGGGTAAAGAGGTGGCAGGTCTGCGCCCCAAAACAGGTGTGACTGCTGTCCCCCCAGTCACAGAGGATGAAGAGGCCGCGGATGCACAAGATATGGCAGACGGTGGTTGGCCCGGCCGGCTAGGCCGCATTGTAGCACACTGAGCTTCCCACTGCAACTTATGCTTCATGTCCATGTGCCGGTTCATGCATGAAGTACTCAAACTATGTATTTTTTTGCCTCTACTTAGCTTTTGCTGACAAATGTTACAGATAACACGAGTTGGGTCATCTTTATCGATCTGAAAAAATGCCCAGGCTATGCAAGGCTTAGCACCCATGCGACCTGAAGAGCCACCACGACTTGTGGTGAGAGGCAGAGTTGTGTTTGAGGATGCAGTTGTTGACGTGCTTCCAGTACTACGTCTCTGTCCAGGAAGGCGCAACCTGACCTCGTCGTCACTAGCATCTTCCTCCACCTCCTCTGCTGACCTCATCTCTTGGCTGACTGTGGGTTGACAGTAAGTGGGATCTCCAACCTCATCATCATCACCCTGTGTGTTATCACACCCGTCGTCCTCAGAGCCAACCTGTTCCTGCCCTGACAAAAAACTAAAGTTGTCGCTCCAATCAGGTATTTGAGTCTTATCATCGTCTTCCTCATTGTCTCCACCAACAGGAGTTACAGTTTGGGAATGAGGGTCTACATTATGGTCAGAACCTTCTGCGTCTGGTCCTGGATCCGACTCATAAAGATTCTGGGCATCAGTGCAGATCATTTCCTCGTCTGGATTCACAGAAGCGCTGGAGTCGACCTCTGATTCCCAGGCTATAGTATGAGTAAACAGCTCTGCAGACTCAACCATCTGTTCTACCTCATACTCAGACGGGCAGCTGGAGATTTGGGAGCTGTGAGGAAGCAAGTGCGATTTGGGTGACACCTTTGAGGACTGGAGTATTTGTGATGTTGAAGTTGATGTGGAGGAGAGCCCACTTAAAGGAGCACTTGATATCCGTTGAAGCACCTGCTGTTTTTGTGCCTCATCTGGAATTTGTAGCGATTGGCGTGGCCGTAAGAAAGGGATCTTATCACATTGTCCGCTAAAAGAAGTAGACATTTTAGTTTGGCTGGAAGATGGTCTTTCTTCTGCAGATGTTACTGTTGCTTTAACACCTACCCCACGGACACAACCTTTTTTCCCCTTCCCAACACGCCTATTCCCCTTTCCACCAGCAGCAGGCCTTTTTCCACTCATTTTGGTGGTTAACTAATTCACAACTCTGGAGTTGTTTGCACAAAAAAACAATGGATGGTAACCGAGCAGAGCTGAGTGGCCAAACTGTGGTATTAGGCCAAAACTATTGGCTGGGTTAGATGCAGAAAAAAATATATTCAGTTTGCAACCTGATGGAGGTCAGTATAGATGGACTAATAGAGAAAGTCCGACACACTGCTACAAGGCCAAATATTTTTTCAGAGGTAGATGCAGAAAAAAATTATATTCAGTTTGCAACCTGATGGAGGTCTGTATAGATGGATTAATAGAACAAGACCCACACACAGCTAGAAGCCCAATATTTTTTCAGAGGTAGATGCAGAAAAAAATATATTCAGTTTGCAACCTGATGGAGGTCAGTATAGATGGACTAATACAACAAGTCCCACACACAGCTAGAAGCCCAATATTTTTTCAGAGGTAGATGCAGAAAAAAATATATTCAGTTTGCAACCTGATGGAGGTCAGTATAGATGGACTAATACAACAAGTCCCACACACAGCTAGAAGCCTAAATATTTTTTCAGAGGTACTGTAGATGCAGATAAAAATAATTTTTAATTTGCAACCTGATGGAGGTCAGTATAGATGGACTAATACAACAAGTCCCACACACAGCTAGAAGCCCAAATATTTTTTCAGAGGTACTGTAGATGCAGATAAAAATTATTTTTAATTTGCAACCTGATGGAGGTCAGTATAGATGGACTAATAAAGAAAGTCCGACACACTGCTAGAAGGCCAAATATTTTTTCAGAGCTAGATGCAGAAAAAAATTATATTCAGTTTGCAACCTGATGGAGGTCAGTATAGATGGATTAATAGAACAAGACCCACACACAGCTAGAAGCCCAATATTTTTTCAGAGGTAGATGCAGAAAAAAATATATTCAGTTTGCAACCTGATGGAGGTCAGTATAGATGGACTAATACAACAAGTCCCACACACAGCTAGAAGCCCAAATATTTTTTCAGAGGTACTGTAGATGCAGATAAAAATTAGTTTTAATTTGCAACCTGATGGAGGTCAGTATAGATGGACTAATACAACAAGTCCCACACACAGCTAGAAGCCCAAATATTTTTTCAGAGGTACTGTAGATGCAGATACAAATTATTTTTAATTTGCAACCTGATGGAGGTCAGTATAGATGGACTAATAGAGAAAGTCCGACACACTACTAGAAGGCCAAATATTTTTTCAGAGGTAGATGCAGAAAAAAATATATTCAGTTTGCAACCTGATGGAGGTCAGTATAGATGGACTAATAGAGAAAGTCCGACACACTGCTAGAAGGCCAAATATTTTTTCAGAGCTAGATGCAGAAAAAAATTATATTCAGTTTGCAACCTGATGGAGGTCAGTATAGATAGATTAATAGAACAAGACCCACACACAGCTAGAAGCCCAATATTTTTTCAGAGGTAGATGCAGAAAAAAATATATTCAGTTTGCAACCTGATGGAGGTCAGTATAGATGGACTAATACAACAAGTCCCACACACAGCTAGAAGCCCAAATATTTTTTCAGAGGTACTGTAGATGCAGATAAAAATTATTTTTAATTTGCAACCTGATGGAGGTCAGTATAGATGGACTAATACAACAAGTCCCACACACAGCTAGAAGCCCAAATATTTTTTCAGAGGTACTGTAGATGCAGATACAAATTATTTTTAATTTGCAACCTGATGGAGGTCAGTATAGATGGACTAATAGAGAAAGTCCGACACACTGCTAGAAGGCCAAATATTTTTTCAGAGCTAGATGCAGAAAAAAATTATATTCAGTTTGCAACCTGATGGAGGTCAGTATAGATGGATTAATAGAACAAGACCCACACACAGCTAGAAGCCCAAATATTTTTTCAGAGGTAGATGCAGAAAAAAATATATTCAGTTTGCAACCTGATGGAGTTCAGTATAGATGGACTAATACAACAAGTCCCACACACAGCTAGAAGCCCAAATATTTTTTCAGAGGTACTGTAGATGCAGATAAAAATTAGTTTTAATTTGCAACCTGATGGAGGTCAGTATAGATGGACTAATAGAATGATGCTATGCCCAAAAGATTTTACTTCACTAGGTGCAGTAAAAAAATTGGTATTCTATACACAGGTGGTATATCTTGCAGCACAGATAGGCTACTCCACTGACTAACACACTCTGCAATAGGCCAAAAAGGATTAGCTTTGCTAGATTCAGCCAAATGCTGTGAAAAAAACTTGCACAGCACTGGCACAGACCTGCCTGGCAAAAACTGATAGGAACTAATGTAACCTAGTCCTGAAAAGGACTCCAATTGTTAGAACCTTGCTGTTAGGTTTTTTTTCCTTTGCTGGTCACATGACCTTGTTGGCCTATTTAGTCCTGCTCCGCCCTTCTGGCTTTGCTGGACTTCATTGTATATCTACTTTCTAGCTAGCCTGTGCTCTGTATCTAACTCTGTTAGTTTGCTTGGTCTACGGACCTCTATGTTCTATCTATTTTGTTTGTTCGTCTGTCTGCTACTATTTCTGTTAGGAGGTGTCCCATATTCCTCCCAGTCCTTAGTACTTGTAGGGATTCCCTCCCCACATCTATTGGTCTCCGTACAGACTAGATTAGGACTTTAGCAGGTCTGATCGCAGGATCAGGTTCCCTGTTACATCGTAGGGATTCAGCTGAGTCCTATAGTAGGGACAGATCTCCTCTCTTTCCTTAGCTTTGGTAGCAGATCATAACAGTAAGTCCAGCCAGCAAATTCTCTAAGGAAAGATTTTTCTGTTCCATCATGGTGTCGGTTCAGGATTTGGCTCATCGCCTGCAGGGACTCTCTCTGGAGGTGGCCGAGCTCCGTCAGCACGTGAGTAACTGTCCTGGAGCACATTTCTTGGAGCCTAAGGTATGTTTGCCGGATTTATTTTTTGGTGAACACCGAGAATTTTTTTCATTTAAAAATGCTTGCTTATTGTATTTTCGTTTGAGACCTAAGTCCTCTGGGGATGAATCCCAGCGCGTAGGGTTCATAATGTCACTTTTGCGCAAAGAGCCTCAGGAGTGGGCCTTTTCTTTGCAACCTAGTGATTCATGCTTCAGATCAGTGGATAGTTTTTTTTCTGCTTTGGGACTATTATATGATGATCCTGACCGTGTCGCATCAGCTGAGACTGAGTTGAGACGTTTAAAACAAGGATCGGGTAATGTGGAAAAATATTGTACACATTTTCGTCGTTGGTCCACTCAAACAGGGTGGAACGATTCTGCTCTGAAAAGTCTATTTCTTGCTGGGCTCAGTGAAAGGGTTAAAGACCTGCTAATTGCTTATCCTACACCTGAGGATTTGCAACAGGCTATGCAATTAGCTATACGGGTGGATAGAAGACTGCGTGCTAGGGTTAATGAGAGCAAATCCTCTGCTATGTCAGTTTCTGGTTATGATAATGTGTGTATTAACAGTGGTGAACCGATGGAGATTGGATCGGTGGCACCTCGCTCTCAAGAAAAAGACCGTCGTTTTTCGAAAGGCTTGTGTTTCTATTGCGGAAAATCTGGTCATTTGATTAAAGGCTGTGAGCTTCGTATGAAGAAAGAAAAAAAAATGGTCAGTCACGCCCGTATTGCCTGTTTAAATTCCAAGGGTGTATTTTTAGCTGCTTCCACGATTGCTCAGAAAAAATTGATGGAATTTCGGGTGTTTGTTGATTGCGGGTCTACACTGAATGTAATTGATGGGGGATTCGTGGAAAAACTCAATTTAAAACCTGAACCTTTATCATCCCCCATTGCTGTGGTTTCTGTGGATGGCTCCCCTTTGAAGAATATTACTCTCAAGGTCAGTGAATTTCCTCTCACTATTAATGGTGTTCACCATGAGAAATTGGATTTGGTAGTGTTGAATAACTTGCCTTCTCCAGTAATATTGGGTTTGCCCTGGTTAAAATTTCACAATCCTGTACTGGATTGGTCTACCAGTGAAATTAAATCCTGGAGCCATAAATGTTATGACAAGTGTTGTAACGGGCGTATTGCAGCTTTGGATAGGGGAGAATTGCCTGTTCCTATTCAGGATTTTTGGAGAGTTTTTTCTGAGAAAGAATCGCAGGTTTTGCCTCCCCATAGAGACTATGATTGTTCTATTGAATTTGTCCCTGGAGCGACTCTTCCTAAGAGTCGTTTATTTAACCTTACTATTCCTGAGAGGAAGGCTTTGGAGGAATACATACAGACAAGCTTGGCCGCCGGTCACATTAGGCCCTCTAAGTCTCCTGTGGCGGTTGGATTTTTTTTTGTAAAAAAAAAGGACGGCGGTTTACGTCCTTGTCTGGATTTTCGTGAGATTAACAAAATTACGGTACGCAATCCTTACCCACTGCCATTGATTCCTGATCTGTTTAACCAGTTATTGGGGGCCAAGTGGTTCTCTAAAATTGACCTTAAGGGGGCATACAATCTGTTGCGCATGAAGGAGGGTGATGAATGGAAGACTGCTTTTAACACTCCTGTGGGTCATTTTGAGAATCTGGTTATGCCTTTTGGTCTTACTAATGCTCCTGCATTTTTTCAGAATCTGATTAATGACATCCTTAGACCTTTGATCGGTAAAAATGTGGTTGTGTATTTGGATGACATTTTGATTTATTCGCCAGATCTGGAGTCTCATTGGCGGAGCGTGCGTGAGGTATTACAGTTATTAATGGACAATTCGCTTTTTGCTAAGCTGGAGAAATGTGAGTTCGCTGTACAGAGAATTAGTTTTTTGGGCTACATTATCTCCAGCAAAGGTTTTGAGATGGATCCGGTTAAGGTTCAGGCTGTGCAGGAATGGCCTAGGCCTATTGGTTTGAAATCGATACAGAGGTTTTTGGGTTTCGCCAATTACTATAGAAAGTTCATAAAAAATTTTTCTAGTATTGTCAAACCTCTGACTGATCTCACCAGGAAAGGTGCTGATGCGGTTCAGTGGTCTTCTGAGGCCATTGAAGCTTTTGTGTATCTCAAGGAGAGGTTCACCTCTGCTCCCATCCTTATGCAGCCTGATGTTACTAGGCCGTTTTTGGTTGAGGTTGATGCTTCCTCTGTGGGGGTTGGCGCAGTGTTGTCTCAGGATAACGGGGATGGATTACATCCCTGTGCCTTTTTTTCAAAAAAATTTTCAGAGACTGAATTGAATTACGATATTGGTAATCGGGAATTATTGGCTATTAAACTCGCATTTGAACACTGGCGCCACTTCTTGGAAGGTGCGGAATTTCCCGTTCAGGTTCTTACGGATCATAAAAATCTGATATATCTTGATGCTGCCAAGCGCCTGAATGCCCGTCAGGCTAGGTGGGCACTGTTTTTCTCGCGGTTTAATTTCTCCGTTACTTACATCCCTGGTACTAAGAATGTTAAGGCAGATGCCTTGTCTCGCAGTTTTTCTCCCATAGTCGGTGCTGAGAAAGAGGAAAACATTTTACAAGAAGGTGTTGTGATAGCTGCTTTAGACTCCGTTTTGGAAGATGAGATTCTTAAAGCTCAGGAGAATGCCCCATCTAACACTCCTCATGGGAGGTTGTTTGTGCCTGGGACCTTTAGGAGAGATTTGTTTGTTGAGTGTCACGAATCTCGGTTGGCAGGTCATCCCGGAATCTCTGAGACCAAGAGACTGGTGGGTCGCAGTTTTTGGTGGCCTGGATGGCAGAAGGAAGTCATTAAGTGGGTGCGCCAATGTACTATATGTGCTAGATCTAAGTCCTCACATACTCCTGCTGCGGGGTTGCTTTGTCCTTTGGAGGTCCCCAGTGCTCCTTGGACACATTTGGCTATGGACTTTATAACTGACCTTCCCCCCTCTGAGGGTTTTACTGTCATCTGGGTGGTCGTGGACCGTTTTAGCAAGATGTGTCACTTGGTTCCCTTCGTCAAACTGCCCTGCGCTAAAACTCTCGCTAAGGCCTTTGTCAAGGAAATTGTCAGACTTCATGGCGTTCCTACTGACATTGTTTCTGATAGGGGTCCTCAGTTCGTGGCTCGTTTTTGGCGTGCCTTTTGTGACAGGTTGGGAATTCATTTGTCGTTTTCGTCCGGATATCATCCTGAATCTAATGGCCAGACAGAAAGGAAAAACCAGGATGTTGAGCAGTTCTTGCGTTGTTTTGTGGCAGACAATCAAGAGGGGTGGTCTGAGTTTCTGCCACTTGCCGAATTTGCTCTGAACAATCATACATCTTCTTCTGCTGGTTGTTCGCCTTTTTTTTGTTGTTCTGGGAGACATCCGTCGTTTGGGTCGTTCTCCAAGTTGGGATCTGCCGTGCCTGAGGAGGAGAATTTTTCCGGTGATTTGGAAAGAGTTTGGACGGATGTGCGTGGTAATCTTCAGGAGGCCAACAGAAAATCTAAAGACTACTTTGATAGGAAACGACAGGAGGTTTTGTTCGCTGTTGGTGACATGGTTTGGTTGTCCTCTAGGAATCTGCGGTTGAGGATTCCTTCTAAGAAATTGGGTCCCAAGTTTGTAGGGCCCTTTAAGGTGCTTCAGGTTGTCAACCAATCTGCTGTTAGGTTAGAGGTTCCTACCTCCTGGAGAATTAATCCGGTCTTTCATGTCTCTCTGTTAAAAAAAGCTGTTGTGTCGGATGGTGACGCCTCTGCCTCTGTTCCTCCGGTGGTGGAGGACGGGGAATATGAAATTTCTCGCATCCTTGACTCTAGACGGTATAGAGGTAGTTTGCAGTATCTTGTGGCCTGGAAAGGTTTCGGACCCGAGGATAACTCTTGGGTGAGGTCAGATGATGTTTCCGCGTCCAGACTTATCAGAGCGTTTCACAGGAGATTTCCTGATAAGCCTGGTCCTAGGGGATCCGGAGGATCCTCTTAGAAGGGGGGGTACTGTTAGAACCTTGCTGTTAGGTTTTTTTTCCTTTGCTGGTCACATGACCTTGTTGGCCTATTTAGTCCTGCTCCGCCCTTCTGGCTTTGCTGGACTTCATTGTATATCTACTTTCTAGCTAGCCTGTGCTCTGTATCTAACTCTGTTAGTTTGCTTGGTCTACGGACCTCTATGTTCTATCTATTTTGTTTGTTCGTCTGTCTGCTACTATTTCTGTTAGGAGGTGTCCCATATTCCTCCCAGTCCTTAGTACTTGTAGGGATTCCCTCCCCACATCTATAGGTCTCCGTACAGACTAGATTAGGACTTTAGCAGGTCTGATCGCAGGATCAGGTTCCCTGTTACATCGTAGGGATTCAGCTGAGTCCTATAGTAGGGACAGATCTCCTCTCTTTCCTTAGCTTTGGTAGCAGATCATAACACCAATTACAATTAGTCTTTACTCCCACAACCTATCTATTTAAGAGCACAGACCTCCCTGATAAAAGTCGTAGGAAATGCTGTAACCTAGTCCTTAAAAGGACTGCAATCACAACTATTCCCTACTCCCAAGCTATCTGTATATTTGTGCGAAAATTGGCTTGAAATTAACAAGGTATAGCGCACACAGCAACAGCGGTGCCGTCTAACACGCAGCTGCAGCAGTGAGAAAATGGTGGCGACGGGGAAAATGGCTTGGTCTTATAGGGCAAGGACATGTGACATACACTGCCAATGACACATGCCCTTGCTTGTGTGAAAAAAAAGCACTTCGCTCCGTGTATGCGCTGCTGATAGGCTGACAGATTGCACCTCCCCACTGCAAATGCGGGAAAGAGAAAAAAAAATGGAGATCTTCATTGTTCCTGCAGATATCCATCCCCTGCCCCTCCCCCCACCCCGCTGTACACTCAAACTGCGTATTAACATTAATTTTCATCATTACTGAGAAAAAATCCAGTTATGATTTTGGTGCACGAACAGTTATCGAACATAACCTCGAACAGCCGAATTTTTATCAAATTGTTCGTGTTCGCCGAACGGCTCGAACACCGCCCAAAACAGCTCGAATTTGAGATTGGCGAACAGTTCGAGTAGAACAACGCTCATCTCTAATCATAGAATGTGTTTTACTGTTCCTTGTTATGCCCTCTGAATTTACCAGTTTTTATTCGTCTGTAAATAAACCTGTTAATTGTTTCAATCTCATCTCTTGTGAGTGTGTACGGAGCGTGGACATGGGTTTACCGAGTTGACCCCTGGTAGAAGAGTAAGACCCTCCTTCATCCCACTACAACTCGCAGCAAGATTCGGTGGAGGCACAGTGCCATATTGAGGTGAAAACTACCATACCCCCCACCCACGTTGGCGGATTAAAGGTGTGTTACAGTGGAGGCACTGCTGAGATAGATCAAGTAAGGTACCACTATAATGGAGGCTCTAACTGAGTGTGCATGTGGTGTGATGAGATAAGCATTACAGAGGAACACAGTTGTGGTGAAATCACTAATGCATCAGATAAAGAGGTACTATGGATTGTGAACCAACTTCAAGAAGTTGTTCATTCCAGAGTGGTTGACAGGCGGAGTGATGAAGGAAGACAATTATCAGCAACCCTGATCACTACTGAAAGGACCCTGAAGAAGTACTTCCCATCAGTAATGGCTGTCCCATTAAAACATGGGAGACAGTGGAAGTTCGCCTGGCCTGAGAGGAATGCAGCAGATCCGTCATCTCCAGAGTCAAGCACACAGCCCGGGTGGCATAGTGAATGTCCACCTCCCAGCCCTGCTTGCGACAAGCCTGAGGTAATTGCCACTACTGTTCATATGGTTGTGACTACCCTGGATAAGTTAGTCACCAGGTTTGCAAAGATGGAGCCTGAAGGGGCCTACCGTTGTCTGAGAACATTTTCGGGTGTCACTTCCATCTCAGCTAGTGAAGAAGGGTATGGCACCTGGAGGGATGTTGCTCTGAAGTATCTAGAAGAATGGCAGTGCACCCTAGCGGTGAGAAATGGACTACTAGATTGGGAGGTCAAGCGTCAAAATGGAGGAGTTCGCAGACAGTTGGTGCTTCCCACTCTGTTTCAGAAGATGGTCATAAGAGTACTGCATGATGACCATGGGCAGCTGAGTGTTAAAAAGTCCATTGATTGCATAGCCGATCGATTCTACTGGCCAAGAATGAGAGCTGACATTAAGGACTATTGATATAAAAAAAGGAGTCCAATGTAAGAACTATGGCACTTCAAACGATATCATAATCAACAAACTCTGCATATACATTTAAATTCAGAGTAAAGAAGAGATCCATAACTGTTAAAACTGTAATTTTTATTAATCAATATATTAAAAACTCAATGAATAAAAATAAAAAATAAAAAGTAGAAACAGAGTGCCCAGTAAGGGGATACTGTCCTATCCCTGAATCAATGCCTATATAAAAAATGCTCAAGTGTATCATGAAAGTATTTTTTTTTCCTTTTATAACATTAATAGAGAACACCAGCAACCCTATGTCAAACATCTACTGAATAAACAGAATAGGCAAATTGTAATCTACAAATAGGATATATCACATGTGTGACCTAAAATGAGCTGGGTACTTGCCCTACATAAACATTATATATATAATGTGTATAACAACCCATATTGCAATAACATATGAAGGTGTTTGGGAGATAGTTTATACCTCCCAAACAGCGGAAGAAGCTAGTGGGCGAAATGTGCTTCGGGATGAGGCGGACAGTGTCCTGATCCTGGATCACCAGTTTACCCGGCGCACCATTTCCTATAACGTATCAGCTATCTGGGTGTGCCCCAGGAAAACTCACCATGGCAGAAGACTTTGAAAACAAGTTGTGAAGCCCAAGAATGAAAGGGGGACCACCAAAACCTATCCTAATCGAATTCTACTGCCTGTAAGGCCGAACATCTGTTTGCATCAGCCACAAATCCCATGCTGTCCCAGTTGGGGACAAGTTAAAGGGACACAGAATTACCAAGTGAAGAGATGACTGCCATGGGACCTGAACTTGAAAGTCAAGAGTTGTGGGTCGATGATGGGGTGTCATGAGTTTGCCGCACCCTGCTGGGACCTGTGGAGCACCTGGAATCAGAAGATCATAAAGATTAGCTGATCACAGGTCCTCTTTGGAATCTACGTGCCCATTCACTGAGTAGTACAAGTTTATTGTTTATTTTGGTACTGAAGGGGTTAAGAGTTCTTGGTTTAAGTCTGCTGAGTAGGGATGAGCAAATGTTTCAATGTTCGGTTCTGACTACGATCGTCGAATTTGCAATATTCGCCGATTTATTCATCGAATATTCGTCAAACATTACTGGACGCCATTGGATTCAATGGGGGGCAAAAACAAACGCATACACAACACCTCCAAACAGGCCCAAAAGCTGTCAAAACACATTAAATTAGGGTCAGACACCAGGAAAGTGCCATCAATTGACCCAGAGTACAAGTAATATAATTATTACTATTATTTATTATTATAGCGACATTTATTGCATGTTGATTTACATGTGAAAAGGGGTCACCAACTGCTACAAGAGGAGAGAGGACCCTTCCCACGAGGGCGCACAAACAATCTACAAGGGATGGGTAAGGATACATTAGGTAAGGGTACAGCTGGCCATGCAGTGGTATGATGGAGCGAGGGTTATCGCAGATTATACACTTGTCAGAAGAAGTGGTTCTTCAGCTTCGTTTTCAAGGTTTCCACTGTAGGCGAACGTCTGATGTGTTGGGCTAAAGAGTTACACAGTAGGGGAGATGAACGGGACAAATCTTTATGCGATTGTGGCAAGAAGAGATAAGAGGGAAGTAGAGAAGGAGATCTTGGAAGGATGGGAGGTTGCATGTAGGTAAGTATAGAGAGACTAGGTCACACATGTATGGAGGAAACAGGTTTTGGATGGCTTGATATGCCAAAGTTAGGCTTTTCAACTGGAGTCTCTGGGCAACAGGAAGCCAGTGCAGAGGTTGACAGAGAGAGGGGAAAAGCCGGGGAATAGTGGGGTGACAGGTGGATTAGTCGGCCAGCACAGTTTAGGATAGATTGGAGGGGTGCAAGAGTGGTAGAATGAAGGCCACAAAACAGGAGCTTGCAGTAGTCGAGCAGGAGAGGATAAGGGCATGCACTGTTGTTTTTGTAGATTCATGGTTGAGGAATGTGCGGATCCCAGAGATATTTTGGAGTTGGAGTCAGTAGCAAGTGGAAAGGGCTTAGATCTGACGATTGAAGGACAGATCAGTGTGGGCAGCCATTGACTTTGATGGATAGGTCAGTTCGGGGGGTGAATGAGATGGTGGAAAGATGATGAATTCAGTTTTATCCATGTTAATTTTTACAAATCTAGCAGAGAACAAAGCTGAAATAGTGGACACACATTGTGGGATTTTGGTTAGTAAGTAGGTGATATCAGGTCCAGAGAGGTAAAGCTGTGTGTCATCAGCATAGAGGTGATACTGAAAGATCTGAGACTCTACAAGCTGTCCCAGGCCGAAGGTGTAGATGGAGAAGAGTCTGGGTCTTACAACTGAATCTTGAGGGACACCGACACATAGGAGGCGAGATGAGAAGGTGGTGTGTGAGTGGGAGACACTGAATGTCCGGTTGGTTAGGTATGAAGTTGGTTAGGTGTAAGTTTCTCCAGTATGACCTGTTTGTTATTGTTAGATATCAGAGGGAGAACAGAATTGGGCTTTGCCAAGGTGCCAGATTGCATCTTAATCTTATAGACCTTGTCCTTGCGGGCTTACATTCTACATGATGGTGGGGAAAGAGACAGTAGGTTGTGGGGTTGCAGTAGCTCCAGTGGTATTGAGGTGGCAACGAGGTAATGGCATCTGTAGGCTGTTTTGAAGAGATGGGTTTTCAGGTTCCGTCTGAAGGATCTAAATGTGGTGGCTAATTGGATGTGCTGAGGCACAGAATTCCAGAGGATGGTGGTAAGGAACGAATAAGTGTGGAGGAGAGAAGGAGGTCTTGGGAGGACCGGAGATTACGTAAGGAAATATATCGGGAGATTAGTTCAGAGATGTATGGAGGAGAACGGTTATGGATGGCTTTGTAGGTCAATGTTAGTAGTTTGATTTGGATACGCTGGGCAATTGGGAGCAAGTAAAGGGATCTTATAGATTGCAATTTTATAGACGGCTGGAGCCAGTCTACAGAAAAACGCAGCCATAGAGTGTCCGGGGACCTTCACACAGACTTTTTTTTAGCCAGGGCTGCTTCTCGGCAGAGTTGGATGAGTCCACCAGAGAACCGGAGACTCCTCCAGTGGGCCCTAGCTTCTCCTTCAGGAGAGTTCATAGTTCAAACCTTGCAGCTGCTATGCGGCTCTTGAGTGAGGGAGAAAGGTGGGCCCTCAGAATCAAATCCTCTGGTGGGCCCAATGTTCTTCAGTCTGACATTGATTCTCGATAACAGTTGTATTTCACCACAGTCATATTCTTTAGCTCGGTGAAAGGACTTGCAAAGAGGGAAACCATATGTACTCCGGCTGTCATTTCTCCCAGGAAAGTCCTCTAATGCAGCTTGTTCCATAAGCAATGACAGCCCGTCCAACATCAGCTCACACTTCTCGGTGTTGCTTCGACACACAATGATCTTTCTTTGCGCCTTGAATTTCATGACTACAGAGTTCGGCAATGGCCTGATCTGCAATAAGTTTTGAGAAATAATGTGCATAAGCAAAGCCATGGTTTAGGCCACTGAAGATCATCATTAAGCAAAATTCATACAGCTTTCCCACAGACTGAAAGAGGGGTATCAAGTCTTCCAAGACAGCCAAGACTTCCCTGTCCTCACCAAGAGGACGACTGTCCATGTTCTCCTCCTCACCCTCCTCTTTCTCCTCATTATCACCCAATCCGTGTTGAGATGAGATGAGGCTGGGCTGTGTAGCATCACCGTATATAGTTCCTTGTTCCGCCTGCAATGCTTCCTCTTTAATTGTAAGCAGCGAGCGTTCAAGTAGACAGAGAAGTGAGATGGTGATGCTAATTATGGTGTCATTGCTGCACAACATCTTGGTGGAGTCCTCAAAGTTTTGCAGGAGAGCACAGATTTCAGACATCCATGCTCACTCATCAGCTGTTATGGGCAGAGGCTGACCTGAATTCCAATGGGGGTGTTGAAGCTGGTACTCAACAATTGCCCTCTGCTGCTCACAAATCCTTCCCAACATTGGCAGCGTTGATTTCCAATGTGTGGTGACGTTGACATCGCACAGCAGTCGGTGAGCTGGAAGCTGCAAACGCTGCTGAAGCACTGCCAGAGTGGCAGACATTGTAGCTGACTTTCTGAATTGGGCACACACGCATTGGACTTTCTCAAGCACCTCTGGCAGATCTGGGTAGGTATTGAGAATCTGCTGAATCACTAAGAATTAAAAGGTGAACAATAGCCTGCTTTAAATGTCACGGTAGCAAAAAAAACAATTTCTATTTTATTATGTGTACCCCTGTGAGAACAATATCTGCACCAAAGAATTAAAATATGAGATGTAGCCTGCTTTATATATGACAGTAGAAAGAAAACCAATTTTGATTTATTCATATGTACCCTTCTGTGGAGAACACTATCAGCACCCAAAAATTTTAAACTGACATCTGGCCTGCTGTATGACGTTAGTAACAAAAGAAATATTTTTTTAGTGTGGATGAGGTCTGTATAATATAGCAGATATGCTCCAAACTATTTCAAACTGAGATGTTGCTGCTGCTGTATAACGTTAGTAACAGACAAAATATGTTTTACCCCTGAATGGAGAACAATATTTGCACCAAAGAATTAAAAGATTAAATATAGCCTGCTTTATATACCACGGTAGTAAGAAAACCAATTTCTATTATATCATGCGTACCTCTATGACAACAATATCTGCACCAATGAATTAATTTCACTAGAGTAGAGCTAGTATAATGGGTACCAACAACTCTTTCACTACAGTCAACCCAGTAGATAGAGACCCAATCAGGATTCTCTTCATTTTCAAAAAATAGTGGCAGACACTAGCAAAGAGGCATCAGTTTCAGTACAGTAGAAATAGTAGAATTAGGACCGCCACCAATTCCACTACAGCCAACCAAGCAGATGGAGACCTAATCAGGATTCTCCACATTTCCAAAAATTTGTGGCAGACACCAGCGAAATGGCATCAATTTCAGTACAGTAGAAATAGTAGAATTAGGACAGACACCTCTTCCACTACAGCCAACCCAGTAGCTGGAGACCCAATCTTTATTCTCCACATTTCCAAAAATTAGTGGCAGACACCAGCGAAGAGGCATCAGTTTCAGTATAGTAGAAATAGTAGAATTGGCACCGACACCTCTTTCACTACAGTCAATCCAGTAGATGAAGACTCAATCAGGAGTGTTCACATTTTAAAAAATTAGGGCCTAAAATCACCAAAATGGCAGCATCAATTTCACTAGAGTAGAAGTAGTATAATGGGGACCAACACCTCTTCCACTACAGCCAATTCAGCAGATGGAGACACAATCAGGTCTGTTCACATTTAAAAAAATGAGGGCCTAAGACCACCATTTCTGTGGCCAACATATTGGAGATAGTGGAGTTTCAACCTCTTAGCTTTGTCATGTGTAGGAGGAAACAATCTTTTTTCATGACCACAACTGTGGGACCGAGGGCTGGCTGCAGTGCTGAGAGAGGGCATAGCATGGTGAACAGGACAAACTGCTGGAACATGAGGTGCAGGCGGACATGTTATGATGGATTGAGAAAGATGTGGGGTGCTCAGTGAAACAAACACAGCAAGCATGTCTGCTTCCATTACAGCTGACTGGCTCTCACTTAGCCTGACTGGAGCGGGTATACAGCCATAGGTTATGCGGTCGGAGACCTGCGTGACAATACTTGGCACAGTAACAGAGGAGGAGGAAGAAGCAGCAGATGCGGTTGATGGAGCGGCGGATGGTCGTTGAGGTCCGCTGGTCCGCATTTTATCGCAGTCAGATTGCCAAAGTAACACATGTTGATTGCGCATGTGAAGGTTCATGCATGTAGTAGTCAAATTATTGTACTTTTTCGCTCTACTGAGTTTTTTCTTGCAAAGCTTCCAGATAACGTGAGCTGGCTCATCCTTTGCAGTGTCAAAAAAGGAAGGCCCAGGCCAGACAACTCTTGCCACCCCTGCGAGCTGCAGACCCGCGACCGATGCTGGTCACTGCTATGGTTGTGGCTAAGGATGCAGTGCTCATTGCGGTTACATCACTCCGTGTTTGCGCCACAGGAGGACGCAACATAACCTCATCTTCCTTCTCCTCCTCAGATGATCTATTCAGCTGCGTGCCTCTGGGTTCACACCAAGTGGGATGATCTACAACCTCATCATCATCCAATGTGTTATCCCATTCCTTGACCTGAGAGTCACCCTCCTCCTCTTCTTTCCCTGACAGCACTGTACAGTCCATGTTACCCTCAGGTATCTGAGTCTCATCAGGATCATCTCCCTTCCCCCGGGGGTTAACATCTGGTGATGAAGGGCCTAACACCACCAAAGTGGCATCAATTTCATCATAGTAGAAGTAGTATAATGGAGACCAAAACCTCTTCCACTACTGCCAACCCAGCAGATGGAGACCTAAACAGGAGTGTTCACATTTCCCTAAATTAGGGCCTAATACCAACGAAGTGGCATCAATTTCAGTACAGTAGAAATAGTAGAATTAGGACCGACACCTCTTCCATTACAGCCAACCCTGTAGATGGAGACCCAATTAGGATTCTCCACATTTCCAAAAATTAGTGGCAGACACTAGCAAAGTGGCATCAATTTCAGTAAAGTAGAAATAGTAGAATTAGGACCGACACCAATTTCACTACAGCCAACCCAGCATATGGAGACTCAATCAGGAGTGCACCATCCTCTCCAGTAGTTCACCACGCATTAGACTTGTATTCTGTTGTGCTGGTGGGTGCACAAGCTGGTCTAAAAAATATGTGAAAGGACTCACAGAAATTGCTTCTGCCACTTACACTACTGCTGCTATTAATATTTTGATGCTGATGAATTGACGAGCTGGAGGTTGGAAGTGCAGAGCTGCGATTCACACTGTGTGCCTCACTGCTGTCTTGGGGAAAACCTATCTTAATGTTGTGTAAAAGTATGTTTCAATACTCCAACATTTGCGGGTCCCTTTCCAGGATGGGAAGCATCTGGAAAAATTTACTCTTATAACGTGGATCTAACAGAGTGGCAACCCAGTAGTCAGCACTATTTTGAATCATAACTATATGGGGATCATGTTGCAGATAGTGCAGCAAGAAGGCACTCTTCCTTGAAGTTCAAGTCCATGCTGTGTTGGTGGCTAGGTAACTTTGTTTGTTTCCTCCATCCCCTCCAGCCAAACACGAACAGAGAGGGGATGATTATCCTCTTCATCTTCTGACTGTTGCCCATCACGTCTTCCTCCTCGCCTCTTGCACCTTCACTAACAGTTTGTCTGGTATCACCAACCCCCCTCGAACAGCTTAATTTCTCTGCCACAAAAGGACTAGGTGGCTTATAGCAGACTGTATCACGTTTGTGACAGAAAAAAATATTTTTTGTACTCTGGCTAGCAACAGAAAAAATATATTTTTTTACTCGGAAAAGAGCCGAATTTAAATGACTCAGCAGCTGAACGCCGCCTTGCCCTGACTTGGCACACAGCGGGGTGGTCTTGGGAACAGTTGTCCCAGTTCACACTCTGGGCAAACCATGACCCCTTGGTGCCTGTGTTGGTGCTACATAGTCATCTTCCTCTGTGTTGCTGTCATGGCTATGCATGCCAACGGTCCAGGTCGGATCAGTGGACTCATCATCGACCACCTCGTCTTCCATCTCATCCTCCTTCCCAGTTGACATTGTAGGCTGACCTGATGGCAACTGTGTCTCATCATCATCAGCTGCCACCACTGGAGACAGTAAATGACATTCCTCCAAGTGGCTTTCTTCTGGCCATAGGTCCTCAAATACTTGAGCATCAATGCACGCCACCTCCTCTTGTCCCTCTTCAATACTGCACTGTGATAGGCCAGAACCTACCAAAGGATCTGTTTGATCCTCTGAGTGGCCAAGCTTGGGTTTATATGTCTCCTGTGACTGATAATGGCGGGAGGAAGCAGAACCAGCTTCAGGATTGTGTAAGGCACTAAATGCCTTTTTAAGTGGAATAATGTGGACTGAAGGCAGGCTGTCACCCCAAAATTAGCTGGGAAAATGAGCTGGTGCGTGCTTTTTAGCAGACAGTAGGAAATTTTTGGACTACTGCTTTGCGTAGGGCACTAAACGCCTTTATAAGTGGACTAATGTGGCAGAAGGCAGGCTGTCACCCCAAAAACAGAGGGGAAAATGGCCTGGTGCGTGCTTGATAGCAGGCAGTAGGAAATGTTTGGACTACTGCTTTGTGTAGGGCACTTAACGCCTTTTTATGTGGACTAATGTGGACAGAAGGCAAGCTGTCACCCCAAAAACAGTGGGGAAAAAGGGCTTGTGCGTGCTTTGTAGCAGGCAGTAGGAAATGTTTGGACTACTGCTTTGCATTGGGCACTAACCACCTTTTTAAGTGGACTAATGTGGACAGCAGAAGCCAGGCTCTGACCCCTAAAACAGCAGGGAAAATAGACCGGTGTTTTTTAAAAAAAAAAAGGCAGCACAAAATGCTACTACTCTGTGTGCTGGAAAAAGTATTGCTTTGCCTCTGACAAGAGCTGTTTTAAGATGGATACTGGAAGAACACTTTAACCTCTCCCTACCTAATACACAATCTCTCCCTCCCTGTACTCTGACTTTGTTGTGTGTCTTCAGCTCTGAAAAGAGCTATTTTTTGGTGGTATTATGGAGCTAGTGAGCGGCTCCTTTAAACTGTCCCAGCTCGAGTATCTCTCCCTCCCTACTCTACACTGAACTAATATACACTGAAGGTAGGCAGTAAAATTGCTTTTGTTTTATCAAGAGGCCTAAACACTCTCCCTTGCAGCTCAGCGATCTCTCCCTATGCTTGTAGAACCCAGGCTCTGGACGCAATGTGAACAAAATGGCGGCCGCAGGCCTTAAATAGACCCTATTACGCTGAGCGGCCAGCCATTCACAGTAATGCCACAACCAAGATGTTTGCAGCATTACTGTGATTGGTTAAGAAGCCCAGCATATTTAGCGGCTGCAAAAGAGGCACCAAAACTGCAGGGCGGGACATCCGAATATAGAGAGGCAAGTACACAAATACTTGCAATATAACGAGTAACCCGACTACCATACTATCTGTGCGAATAGTAATGAATAATGAATATAATAAATGGATAACGAATACACTCACTCATCACTAGTTATAATTCCACCGGCGGCACTAAAAACCCGCTCTGACAAAACACTAGTGGCAAGTCAGGCCAGGATCTCCAAGGCATAGAGAGCCAGTTCATGCCACGTGTTCAGCTTGGATACCCAATAATTATAAGGCACAGAGGAATCACGGAGGACATTGGTACGGTCGGCAAGGTACTCCCTCACCATCTTCCAAAACTTTGCACTCCTTGTTAGAGTACCCCCAGCCTCAGGACCTGTGCAATGGGAGGGTATGAAAAAACTGTCTCAGAACTTTGACAGTGTTCCTCTGTCTCTGCTGGATTGTATTTGTGGCTCTCTCGCCTGTACTCCTTGGTTGTCCAACGAACTGTGACCTCTGTCGCCAGATGGGAATTTTTTCACTAATTCCACAACAAAGGCCTCCTCATACTGCCCCATTTTATTAGGCCTGTCCTGCAAAGGAATAAGAGACATAAAGTTCTCCTTGTAGCGTGGGTCTAGAAGCGTCACCAACCAGTAATGACTGTCACCAAAAATTTGGACGAGAGGTTCATGGGAAAGGCAGCGTAACATAAACTCAGCAATGTGTGCCAGACTGCAAAGAGGCAAGACTTCCGTGTCCTCACCAAGAGGACGACTGACCATGCTCTTCTGCTCCTCCTCTTCCTTCTTCTTCCTGTCCTCAGGCCATCCACGCTGAACAGACGGTATGACAGTTGTGCAGATAGTACTGTCTATAGCGCAGGAAACTAGCTCCTGTTCTTCCTCCTACTCTTCCTCATTGTCACCCAATCCACGTTGGGATGAGATGAGGCTGGGGTGTGTGTAATCACCCTGTATGGTTACTTGCTCCATCTCATCGTGCTCCGCCTGCAATGCATCCTCTTTAATTGAGAGCAGAGAGCATTCCAGAAGACAGAGAAGCGGGATGGTGATGCTAATTATGGCATCATCGCCGCTCACCATCTTGGTGGAGTTCCCAAAGTTTTGGAGGAAGGTACATATGTCAAACATCCATGTCCACTCCTGAGATTTTATGTGGCAGTCTGACCTGAATACCGACGGCCTTGTTGATGCTGGTACTCAACAACTGCCCTCTTCTGCTCACAAATCCTTCCCAACATCTGCAATGTAGAGTTCCAACGCGTGGGGACATCACAGATCAGTCGGTGAGCTGGAAGCTACAAACGCTGCTGAAGCACGGCAAGAGTGGCGGAAGCTGTAGCTGACTATCTAAAATGGGCACACAGGCGGCGTACTTTAATGAGCAGATCCGACAGATTCGGGTAGGTTTTGAGAAACCGCTGAACCACGAGGTTAAGCACATGGACCAGGCTTGGTACGTGTGTGAGCTCGCCTCAGAGCCGGCACCAGGTTCCGGCCATTGTCACACACGACCATGCTGGCTGTAGGTTCAGCAGTGTCAGCCACAGATCTGCTAGCTTTTTCAGAGCTGTCCACAACTCTTCAGCATTGTGTGGTTTGTCACCTAAGCATATTAGCTTCAGCACAGCCTGTTGCCGCTTGGCTGAGGCAGTGCTGCAGTGCTTCCAGCTTGTGACTGATGTAGTCATTTTGGAGATGGAGGCTGAAGTGGAGGAGGAGGAGGAGGATGAGGGGCAGGAGCTGTAGAATGTGGGGGCAACCCTGATTGACACAGGGCCCACAATCCTCGGCATCAGGAGGACCTGTTCCGTCCTAAGGTCCAACTGGGTCCTGGCTTCCACTATGTTAACCCAGTGTGCCATCAGTGAGATGTACCATCCATGCCCACAAGCACTTGTCCACGTGTCCGTGGTTAGGTGGACTTTCCCAGTAATGGCATTGATGAGGGCACGACTAATGCTGTGGGACAAGTGCTTGTGTAATGTTGGGTACCGAGTATCGAGTGACGGCCATCGCCATCAGGTTGCGGAATGCTTCTGTCTCCATGAGCCTAAAATGCAACATTTTAGGCGCAAGGATTCGTGAAATGTGTGAATTTAGTAGTGTGGTCTGTGGGGCGTTAGCTGTGTATTTGAGCATGCGTTCCAAGGACTGGGGTAGGGACAACTGAACACTGCGCTGGGACAAAGACGTGCTTGCTGATGGTGCTAGTTGAGAGTGTTCAACGACAGCTGCAGGGCGGGAGGCATTTTGGCAAGCGCCATGAACAGGGGATTGGCATGTACGCACAACAGCGGAACAAGCAAGTGGTGTCACCCGCAGACACTGTTGCTGGACCCTGGGGTTCGGCCCACTTAGTCTGGTGCTTTGCTGTCATGTGCCTAATCATACTGGTGGTGGCCAGGCTGTTAGTTTTGCTACCCCTGCTAATGCTGGCCTGGCACCACCTCGTCTTCCACTTCAGCACCCTGGTCCTCCTCCTGACTTTCTGGCAATTGTGACTCATCATCATCCATCTCTTGTGACAGTTTCCCACCATTGCCTTCATGTGACCATGGCTGCTCAAATATTTGGGCATCACTACATGCGATCTCCTGTTGCCCCACTTCAAGTGGACAGGGCTAGAGGCCCGAATCTATAAATGGAAATATGAACAGATCTTCAGAGTGTCCAGGTGTGGGATCAGTTGTCTCCAGGCACTCGGCATGGAGGGAGGAAGGAGGATCAGGGTGAGGAATTTGCAGTCCAGACTCACGGCTAGATGGTGGTGGTGGTGGCTAAGTGACTGGAAGCATTAGCTGCTATCCATCCAATAACCTTTTCACACTGCTCTGTGTTCAATAGTGATGTTCTGCGGTCCCCTATTAATTGGGACAGGAAGGTCGAGCTACAAGATGTGGGTGTTTGTTGTGGAACAATTTCAGCTTGCTCACGGCCTCAGCCTCATCCTCTGTATGCACCTGTGGCGCCCCTGTGGGTTCAGTCGCCACAGAGGTACTGCATCTCATCCAGAGGTGTGGTATCTCACTCTCAGGTGAGGAAGGAGTACGGCCCGGGACCCTAACACCTGCATCCAACACTACACTACTCCAGACCAGCAGGAGGGGCAAGATGCGTTGCTTCCTGCTGAGCCCTGTCCCTGGCTGGAGTGGGGGGAACCATGTAGTGGGTGTGGGTGGAGGAAGAAGTTCAGAGGAGCATTGAAATAAGAGATATAAAGAGGGAAGCCGTCTTGAGTTGAGTGCAGTTCAGTGGAGTTCAGTCAGAGGAGGACAGTGAGAGGAGTAGGAGCTCTGTAGGAGCTCTGCTCAGGAGGAGGGCCTAGCCAGAGAGGCCCAAGACTGAAGAGAGAGAGGAGCAGGAGAAAGGCTCCAGGAACGTGGAAGGGACCCCAGGGGTACGGGTAGTGCTGGAGGCCACCTGTACGGCCGAATCTGCCAGCAGGTGGACAACCAAATCTCTCCCTAGCTCAGCAGCAACTATCCCTACACTGCCTGTTTCCGGGGTAGACTGTGAATGCCATGGCAGCGCCAGGTCTTCTATAGACCTGATGACGCTGTGCGGCCAGCCAATCACTATAATGCCACAACCAACATGGCGACGGCATTACAGTATGTGGCAGACAATCCCTACATGTTCATTGGCTCTCTAAAGAGCGCCCGAGCAACCAGGAAATGCTCGCAGAGTGCAGAGCATCTCGAGCAGTGAGATGCTCGGGTGAGTACCGAGCAGTGGCGAGCACACTCACTCATCACTAGGGATGAGCACTAGTCAGTCCCCACTAACAATTAAAGACAACAAGGAAGACAAACATGATGAAAAGTAACTTAGCTTGAGCCGACTTGAGAGAGATTACACAACACGTCCTCTTAGCACCTGAGAGGAAGTAAGCAGACTGCAATAGCTTGAAGCCTTCACAAGGGAGCACATGAATATCACCGGCATCTCCCTGTAGCAAACAAAAAGTATTTAAACACCCAGGCCTTGGTGTGTCAATTAGGAGAAGAGAGGTAGCCACTAGGTCCTAGAGTGAGACAGATCTCAGAAAGTGTCTGCAATGCCAAACGAAGAGATCATATGCAACCAACTGCAGGGTGACTGTCTGTCACATCTGACACACTTATGACACAAAGGCTGTGATGAGTACAATTATTGACTGCAGGGCTTGCATTAAGAAGGGGGGAACTGGGCAATTCCCTCTACTAAGTTGCCTACTAGTTAGGCCCCCTTCATACATCCTGGTTATCCCTGTACTGGAAAAACGAGTACAGGTGAAATCCGTGGTCCGTGTCTGTGTGCCATCCATGTGTACGTACAGTGGTGGCCAAAAGTATTGGCACCCCTGCAATTCTGCTAGATAATACTCAGTTTCTTCCTGAAAATGATTGCAATCACAAATACTTTGGTATTATTATCTTCATTTAATTTGCTTGCAAGGAAAAAACACAAAAGAGAATGAAGTAAAAATCAAATCATTGATCATTTCACACAAAACTCCAAAAATGGGCCAGACAAAAGTATTGGCACCCACAGCCTAATACTTGGTTGCACAACCTTTAGCCAAAATAACTGCGAACAACCACTTCCGGTAACCATCAATGAGTTTCTTACAATGCTCTGCTGGAATTGTAGACCATTCTTCTTTGGCAAACTGCTCCAGGTCCCTGATATTTGAAGGGTGCCTTCTCCAAACTGCCATTTTGAGATCTCTCCACAGGTGTTCTCTGGGATTCAGGTCTGGACTCCTTGCTGGCCACCTTATAAGTCTCCAGTGCTTTCTCTCAAACCATTTTATAGTGCTTTATAGTGCTTTTGGAAGTGTGTTTTGGGTCATTGTCCTGCTGGAAGACCCATGGCCTCTGAGGGAGACCCAGCTTTCTCACACTGGGCCCTACATTATGCTGCAAAATTTGTTGGTAGTCTTCAGACTTCATAATGCCATGCACACGGACAAGCAGTCCAGTGCCAGAGGCAGCAAAGCAACCCCAAAACATCAGGGAACCTCCACCATGTTTGACTGTAGGGACCGTGTTCTTTTCTTTGCATGTCTCTTTTTTTTTCTGTACACTATGTTGATGCTTTTTTGCCAAAAAGCTCTACTTTTGTCTCATCTGACGAGAACTTCTTCCAAAACGTTTTAGGCTTTCTCAGGTAAGTTTTGGCAAACTCCAGCCTGTTGACACTGTTGTACCCTCGGACTGCAGGGCAGCTTGAACTTGTTTGGATGTTAGTCGAGGTTCTTTATCGACCATCCGCACAATCTTGCGTTGAAATCTCTCGTCAATTTTTCTTTTCCGAAAACATCTAGGGAGGTTAGCCACAGTGCCATGGGCTTTAAACTTCTTGATGACACTGTGCACGGAAGACACAGGAACATTCAGGTCTTTGGAGATGGACTTGTAGCCTTGAGATTGCTCATGCTTCCTCACAATTTGATTTCTCAAGTCCTCAGACAGTTATTTGGTCTTATTTCTTTTCTCCATGCTCAATGTGGTACACACAAGGACACAGGACAGAGGTTGAGTCAACTTTAATCCATGTTAACTGTGATTTAGTTATTGCCAACACCTGTTAGGTGCCACAGGTAAGTTACAGGTGCTGTTAATTACACGAATTAGAGAAGCATCACATGATTTTTCAAACAGTGCCAATACTTTTGTCCACCCCCTTTTTTAGGTTTGGTGTGGAATTGTATCCAATTTGTCTTTAGGGCAATTCTTTTTGTGTTTTTTCATTGAAGACAAATTAAATGAAGATAATAATACCAAAAATTTGTGATTGCAATCATTTTCAGGAAGAAACTGAATATTATCTGACAGAATTGCAGGGGTGCCAATACTTTTGGCCACCACTGTATGTGACATCCGTGTGTCCGTGTGCTGTCCGTGTCAGTGTGTTGTCAGTGTACTGTCCTTGTGCTGTCAGTGTGACATGTATGGAATAAAATGCAGTATAGAAATGAAAGAGTTTATGTTATTAAAGATGTCCAAAGATAGATAGCGATGAGGAACATAGATAGACAGATAGATAGTGACAAAGTCACTGGCAAAGTACTGGTGGGGAGATATGTAGCAATGAGCTAGTTAGTAGAGATGAGCGAATACTTCAATATTTGGTTCAGATTACGATCGCTAATTTTGCAATATTTGCCAATTTATTCGTCGAATATTCGCCGAACATTACCGAACATCACTGGATTCAATGGGCGGCAAAACCAAACACATACACAACACCTTCAAAGTGTCCCAAAAGCTGCCAAAACACATCAAATTAGGGGCAGACACCAGGAAAGTGCCATCAATTGACCCAGAGTGCAAGTAGTATAATTATTATTATTATTTATTATTTTAGCGCCATTTATTCCATGCCGCTTTAAATGTGAAAAGGGGTCACCGACTGGTACAAAAGGAAAGAGGACCCTGCACGTGAAGGTACACAAACAATTTACAAGGGATGGGTGAGGATACAGTAGGTGAGGGTACAGCTGGTTGTGCAGCAGTATGGTGGAGCGAGGGTTACTGAATATTGTACACTTGTCAGAAGAAATGGGTCTTCAGCTTCCTTTGGAACGTTTCCACGGTAGGCAAGAGCCTGATGTGTTGGGGTACAAAATTCCACAGTAGGGGAGATGCACGGGACAAATCTTGTATGCAATTGTGGCAAGAAGAGATAAGAGGAAGTAGAGAAGGAGATCTTGGAAGGATGAGAGGTTACGTGCAGGAAAGTACAGGGAGATTAGGTCACAGACATATGGAGGAGACAGGTTTTGGATGGCTTGGTATGCCAAAGTTAGGCTTTTCAACTGGAGTCTCTGGGCAACAGGGAGCCGGTGCAGGGATTGACAAAGGGGAGAAGTCGGGAATAGTGGGATGACAGGTGGATTAGTCGGCCAGCACACTTTAGGATAGATTGGAGGGGTGAAAGAGTGGTAGAATGGAGGCCACAGAGCAGGAGCTTGCAGTAGTCGAAGCAGGAGATGATGAAGGCATGCACTGATGTTTTGGTAGATTCATGGTTGAGGAATGTGCGGATCCCTGAGATATTTTGGAATTGGAGTCTGCAGCAAGTGGAAACGGCTTGGATCTGATCTTTGAAGGACAGATCAGAGTCAAGCTTGCGGGACTGGGGAAAGAGGGCAGCCATTGACTTTGATGGATAGGTCAGTTGGGGCAGATGAATGAGATGGTGGAAAGTTGATGAATTCAGTTTTATCCATGTTAAGTTCTACAAATCTAGCAGAGAAGAAAGATGAAATAGCAGGCACACATTGTGGGATTCTGGTAAGTAAGGAGGTGATATCAGGTCCAGAGAGGTAGAGCTGTGTGTCATCAGCATAGAGGTTATACTGAAAGACGTAAGACTCTATGAGTTGTCCCAGTCTGAAGGTGTATATGGAGATGAGCAAGGGTCCTAGAACTGAAACTTGGGGGACACCGACACATAGGAAGCGAGATGAGGTGGTGTGTTAGTAGGAGACGCAGTTAGGTATGAAGAGATCCAAGATAGGGCCAAGTCTGCTATGCAAAGACAATGGTACGCTTTGTAGATGAGGGCCAGAAAGAACATGTGCTCCAGTAGATGACTAGCGCTGCATCAAGTGGCCTCTGCTCTTCTTCCTCCACCTTAACATCACTCACTGTACAGTCCTCAGAGGTGGCACCCCAATTACACTCGTTTCCCCACGCGTCACAACTCTCCAACTGCCCAACTGACTGTGGAGAACCACAGATGGGCGAGTCACACATTCTATTCCGGGGCATCAGAGGTCTGATCCAAAGCTTCACAGACTCAATAGGGGGAAAGAATGTGCAGTGATCCCAAAAATTTTTTCAGTTGATCCGGGCCTGGACAAAGTAGCGCCGAGCAGAATCCAAACCTTCATCACCAGACATTAACCCCTGGGGGTGGAGGTGATCCTGATGAGACTCAGATACTTTAGGTGCACACGCACTGTACTGTGCTGTCAGGGCAGGTAGAGTAGGAGGGTGTATCTCAGGGAAAGGAGTGGTAGAATAGAGAGGATGATGATGAGGTTGTAGATCCCACTTGGTGTGAACCCAGAGGCATGCAGCTGAGTAGCTCAGCAGAGGAGGTGAAGGTGGAGGAGGAGGTTATGTTGCGGCTTCCTGCACAGGCACAGAGTTATGCAACCACAACAAGCACTGCATTCTCAGCCCCAACTCTGGCAGTGGCTAGCAGCGTTCACGGATCTGCAGTTGCCTAGCCTGGGTCTTTTTTGAAACCTCAAAAAATGACACAATTCATGTTATCTGCCAACTTTGTTAAAAACGACAGAGTAGAGTAAAAAAAATGCAATAATTTGACTACTACATGCATGATCTGGCACATGCGTGATCAACAAGCGTTAATCTGGGGATCTCACTGTGTTAAAATGCAAACTAGTGGGCCTCACCAACCACCTGCCGCCCCATCAGCCGCAGCTTCTGCTTCTTCCTCCTCCTTCACAGTGGCAAATGTTCTCACACAGGTTTCCAGCCGCAGAACCTCCACTTGTTTACCCGCTAAAGTCAGGGGGAATGAGTGCCCATCAGATGTTACCGAAGTGGACATGCCTGCTGTTTTTGACTGACCTCAGACACCGAGCGTACCCTTTCTCAATCCACCGTAACATCTCCGTCTGCAGCTCTTTCACAGTCCACCAGCTTGTCGTGTTCACCCTACTCAACTCTCTCTCAGCACAGTAGTCAGCCCTCAATGCCACAGCTGTGGTCACATATAAGATCACTTCCTCCTACACATGCCAAAGCAAAGAGCTTGAACTTCACCATCTCCAATCTGTTGGCCACAGAAATGCTGCCTTTCCGCCTTGTGGATACAGACGATTTCTGAAAGCTGATGGCCGTCGCAGTCCCCCAGTACCAGTTGTCCAGTCGCCATTACTTTCTAAGAAAGTTGTACCTGCGCTACACCAGCATGTAGCAGACAACATCACCCGTTCCTTGAAAAAATCTAGGTCTGACAGGGTGCATTTCACCACTGACACCTGGAAAAGGAAGCGTGGCCAGGGGCGTTACATCTCGCTGGCTGGGCACTGGGTGACTCTGGTGGCTGTGGGGGCAGGTGAGGAATGGGCTGCTCCACAAGTCTTGAAACCCCCAAGGCTTGCAGGGTTCTTGAGGATGGAAAACTAAACCACTACCCTGCAGAAGATGGAGAACTAAACTACTGGACAACAGGGGTTGGAGAACTAAACTGCTAAACAGCCAGGGTTGGAGAACGAAACAAAAACACACCAGAACGTGGAGAACTAAACTAATAGAGAACACGGGTTGGAAAACTAAACAGCTAGGGTTGTAGAACTAAATTACTACACACCAGGGGATGGAGAACTAAACTACTACACAGCAGGGGATGGAGAACTAAACCACTAGACTCCAAGTTATCACTAGACAAAGTGTTGGAATCCCCAAGGCTTGCGGGACAAACCTCTGAATCTAACACTTCCTCCAGTGTTTCTGCCTCCCCTACCTCCTCTAGGGCCTCAACCTCTGTCTTAAATTAATGAGACACACGTTCCAACAGTTCAGACAGAACCACCCACCTCCATGTTGCACAGCCAGGGCTCACTGCAATCAGGTAGTGTTTCAATTAATATGCCTTGGATATCGCAGTCAAACTGATCAAGAGTTGTGGACAGTGTAGTGTGGCGGTGTTTACATTTCAGTAGACAAAGAAGCGGAATGGTAACGCTAATTATGGCGTCATCACCGGTCACCATTTTGGTGGAGTCCTCAAAGTTTTGGAGGACAGCACAGATGTCAGACATTCATGTCCACTCATCAGCTCTTATGTGTGAAGGCTGACCTGAATTCCAATGGACATGTTGGTACTCAACAACTGCCCTCTGCTACTCACAAATCCTTCACAACATCTGCAACATTGATTTCCAATGTGTGGTGACATTGCACACCAGTCGGTGAGCTAGAAGCTGCAAATGCTGTTGAAGCACGGCCAGGGTGGCGGAAGTTTTAGCTGACTTTCTGAAATGGTCACACATGTGGCGTACTTTCACAAGCAGCTCTGGCAGATCTGGGTAGGTTTTGAGAAACCGTTGAACCACTAAGTTGAGCACATGTAGTGCTTGCTCATCACTAATGTGTACCCCTGTGTGGAGAGCAATATCACCAAAGAATTAAAAGATGAAATGTAGCCTGCTTTATATACCACGATAGTAAGAAAACCAATTTTGATTTTATCATATGTACCCTTGTGTGAAGAAAAATATCAGCACCAAAGAATTAAACAGTGAAATATAGCCTGCTTTATATACCATGGTGGTAAGAAAACCAATTTTGATTTTATCATGTGTACCCCTGTGTGGAGAACAATATCTGCACCAAAGAATTAAAAGATGAAATATAGCCTGCTTTATGTACCATGGTAGTAAGAAAACCAATTTTGATTTAATCATATGTATTTCTGTGTGGAGAACAATATCAGCACCCAAAAATTTTAAACTGACATCTGGCCTGCTGTATGATGTTAGAAACAGCAGAAAGTATTTTTTTAGTGTGGATGAGGCCTGTATAACAGGAGATATGTTCCAAACAATTTCAATTTGAGATATAACCTACTGTATCATGTTAGTAACAGAAGAAAGTATTTTTCCCCTGTATGGAGAACAATATCATCAACAAAGAATTAAAAGATTAAATGTAGCCTGCTTTATACACCACGGGTGTAGGAAAACCAATTTCAATTTTATTATGTGTACCCTTGTGTAGAGAAAAATATCAGTTCCAAAGAATTAAACAATGAAATATAGCCTGCTTTATATACCATGGTAGTAAGAAAACCAATTTTGATTTTATCATATGTACCCATGTGTGGAGAACAATATCTTCACCAAAGAATTAAAAGATGAAATATAGCCTGCTTCATATTCCATGGTAGTAAGAAAACCAATTTCGATTTTATCATGTGTACCCCTGTGTGAATATCAATATCTGCACCAAAGAATTAAAAGATGAAATGTAGCCTGCTTTATGTACCACGGTAGTAAGAAAACCAATTTCAATTTCATCACGTGTACCCCTTTGTGGAGAACAATATCTGCACTAAAGAATTAAAAGATGAAATGTAGCCTGCTTTATATACCACAGTAGTAAGAAAACCAATTTTGATTAAATCATATGTATTCCTGGGTGGAGAACAATATCAGCATCCAAAAATTTGAAACTGACATCTGGCCTGCTCTATGACGTTAGAAACAGAAGAAAGTATTTTTTTAGTGTGGATGAGGCCTGTATAACATAGAAGATATGTTCCAAACAATTTCAATCTGAGATCTCCCCTACTGTATCATGTTAGTAACAGAAGAAAGTATTTTTCCCCTGTATGGAGAACAATATTTGCACCAAATAATTAAAAGATGAATATAACCTTCTTTATATACCACGGTAGTAAAAAAACAATTTTGATTTTATCGTGTGTACCCCATGTGAGACCAGATGGAGACCCAACCAGAAGCCACACTAAATATATCAGACTGCAATTATGCAAGATCAGTGCAGCACATTAAAAACTACAGCATGGCCTAGTCTGTACAGTCTGCGATTAGGGTGTAAAAGTCCTTGGAATCCATGACTTGTTCATCTTGATGAAAGTTAGGCAGTCTACACTTTCAGGGGACAGCTGGCTGTGATTATCCATCAGGACACCACCAGCAGCTCTGAAGACATGTTCTGAGAAAACGCTGGCTGCCGGGCATGATAAAACCTCCAGGTGAAGTCATGCCACTCATCCATTTTTGAAGAACAAAATGACAGAGTCCAAACCCTTGCTGATGGTATTGATATTGAGTTCTAGATTCTCCTGCACCATCCTCTCCAGTAGTTCACCATGTGTCAGACTTGTACTCTGTTGTGCTGGTGCATGAACTGGTCTAAAAAATGTGTAAAAGGACTCACAGAAATTGTTTCTGCCACTTACACTACTGCTGCTGCTAATATTTTGGCGTTGACGAATTGATGTGCCGTTTGAAGTGCAGAGCTGCGATGCACACTGTGTGCCTCACTGCTGTCTTGGGGAAAACCTATCTTAAGGTTGTGTAAAAGCGTGTTTCGATACTCCAGCATTCGTGAATCCCTTTCCAGGGTACGAAGCAAAATTTACTCTTATAACATGGGTCTAACACAGTGGCATCCCAGTAGTCAGCACTATTTTGAATCATAACTATACGGGGATCATGTTGCAGATAGTGCAGCAAGAAGGCACTCATTTGTCTGGCTCTTCCATGAGGTCCAAGCCCATGCTGTGTTAGTGGCTGGGTAACTCTGGTGCTTGTTTCCTCCGTCCTTTCCCGCCAACCATGAACAACAGAGAGGGGATGATTATCCTCTTCATATCCTGACAGTTGCTCGCCCATCACCTCTTTCTCCTCCATTTGTTCCTCGGCTCTTGCACCTTCACTAACAATTTGTCTGGTATCACCAGCCCCCCTCGTTCACAGTAATCCACCCTCCCTTGGCACCCTGAGATGTCCCCTACTTTATCACGTTAGTAAGAGAAGAAAGTATTTTTTACTGTGGATGAGGCATGTATAACATAGAAGATATGCTCCAAACAATTTCAAACTGAAATCTCCCCTACTATATCACGTG
The DNA here is from genome assembly GCF_046119375.1 of Phyllobates terribilis. NCBI lineage: Eukaryota > Metazoa > Chordata > Amphibia > Anura > Dendrobatidae > Phyllobates > Phyllobates terribilis. The sequence continues at coordinate 341,692,556 of NW_027362769.1, read as the reverse complement.
ACGTTAGTAACAGAAGAAAGAATTTTTTTACTGTGGATGAGGCCTGTATAACATGCAAAATATGTTCTACACAATTTCAAACTGAGATCTCCCCTACTGTATCACGTTAGTAACAGAAGAAATATTTTTTTGGTGTGGATGAGGCCTGTATAAAAGAGAAGATATGCTCCAAACAATTACAAACTCAGATCAAGCCTGCTCTATCACATTTGTCACAGAAAAAAAATAGTTTTACTCTGCATTAGCAGTGCATACAGCTGAATTTCACCACCACAAAATGACAAGGTGAGATATGGCTTGCTGCATCACGTTAGAAACTGAACAAAAATGTTTATTTTACTCTGCAACAGCTCTGCACACAGCTGAATTTCAGCATCACTATATGAAAAGGTTAGATATGGCTTGGTGTATCACATTAGCAACTGAAAAAAATGGATTTTTTTACACTGCATATAGCTGAATTTCAATGCCATAAAATGACAAGGTGGCCTATGGCGTGCTACGTCACATTACTCACAGAATTTTTTTTTTTTTACTCTGCATACAGCTAAATTTCATTGCCACAAAATGACTAGGTGGCTTATGGCATGCTGCATCACATTACTCACAGAAAAAAATTTACTCTACATACAGCTGAATTTCACTCCCATAAAATGACAAGGTGGGCTACTATGGCTTGCTGTAACATGTTAGTGACGCGCCCCCTGGGCCAGTGCTGTTAGGGATACCCGGAGCCGGATCAGATGGGGGTTGTAGTCTCCGAGTGGCTGTGACCCGGTCCGTGCCCAGGGTGTCAAGCTCAGTGTGTGGCAGTCCTACAGATGTTATTAGAGTTCTTTGTGTCGACTACGCCACCCGTTGATTTGCGGTCAAAAGGCCGCCGCTGCAGCAGGGTCCACTGAGGCTGATGATGTGAGTGCAGCTTAGGTAGTATAACCCCCAACGGGAGGGGTATAGCCTCAGGGGGTCAGCCGTGGAGGATGGTGGTTGTGAAGGTGCAGCAAGGAGACTCAGAGGCATAAAATGCAGTTCCAGGGTTTTACTTACTGGTGTTGCTCGGGTCACTGTGTACAGCAGTGACCACCCAAGCCGTGCTGCGTCCACCAGGTCCTGGACTCGGTCAACTCCCAGGCAACTCCGGAGTGTGGTCCTGAGCTCCTTTCTGTCTCTCCCTTCTTCTGGCCGTTCCCACCAGGGATCCACCTAAGTCCGGCTCCCTCGGGCCTCTTGTTGGTCAAGCCTCCTCTGGGCTCCCTGACCCTATTCTTGGTCTGCCTTCCGGGTGGATTTAGTGGGTGATCGTGGCAGATCCTGCCCACGACCTCCGGTCCCTGGCTAAGGTGTGCTGTAGCCTCTGCCAGCTTGGGATCCGGTACCCTATTGCCGACCCTTCACCCTATTAGCTCTCTTATGGGCTCTTGGGGTCCCCTCTGCGCCTCTGGGTCTCTCTCTCTTCTCCTCTGCTCTGCTTCTCAGGCTCTCAGACAGACTGTCTGACTGACTGACTGTGGCTGACTGACTGACGTCTCACAGACTGACCCTGATCTAAGATGGTTCCCACCTTATATACTCCCTCTATGTGTGAGCTCAGGTGACCAGCACCCAATGAGCTCCTAGCTTTACCCAGGCTGCTCCCCCTATCTGCCCCTACACTACTGGGATGTTCCACCCCCCTCCCACTCCAGCCAGGAACAGACACTGTCGTACCTGCACATTTCTCTAGTGGGAGTACCATCGGTCTGTTCCCCGGAAATGGGATGTGTGTAGTGCATGCAGCCTACTAGCTCAGTTCCACACTCCATCCTTACCCGGGAGTGGAATATCACACCTCTGGGTTGAGGTGCAATACCCCTGTAGCAGCCGAATCCTCAGGGTGCTACATTCCCCCCTGGTAAATCACAGCACGTCCTCGGGCTGTAAAATATAAACATCCAAAACATACAATTTTTTTTTTTTCATAAACATAAACATATAAAACATCATATACATCATCAGCAGCAATAAACTTTTCATATATAACATTCTTATTTCTGGTTCCTCCGGTCACTGTGCAACTTGTGACCGGGTAAAGTGCGACAGTCTCTCTTGGAATAAAACAGTTCCCTATAAAACCGGTAGGGGGCGCTTTAGGAAGCGCAACTATATACAAGGGGATATGGCCGCTCTCAGTCCTCGGCCAGGTATTAGGAACTAGGGACACACGGACATCAGTTCAATTGGCTGGTCCCAACGGGGACTATATTTTAACTAGAACAGTTCTTATACCCTGACGGGCAACTTTATACAGTCTCTCTCTACCGTACTTCAACGACGGCGTCCTCCTGCTCCTTCTTTAGATTCTTCAGACCCGTCCGGGTCCTCTTGCTCCTCCTCACACCGCAGCTCCTCCTCCGTCAGGCGATGCACATGGAGGGCGTAGGGTCCTTTGGCACACTTGTGCCGGGTGAAGGTGACCTCGTCCCCTACGTACAGGTCACGACCTCTGTGTCCCTCCGGCAGATTGCTTTCTACGTCTCTGCGGGTTACAAAGACGTCGCCGGGGGTACGATGGTCTCTAATAAAGCCCCATCCGTGCTGCATATTGAATTTTATCACAGTCCCGGTGGCACGGGGACCATGAGCTGCACGGGGTTTCCTCCTGGTCTGGCTCTTCTGCTCCGCGCTCCTTATCTGCATTTGCTGTTCCCGGACCCGCCTCTCTCTCCGCTCCCTCTCGAAGACCTCGAGCTGCTGCTGGCAGCACTCTGCACGCTCTGCTGCGGCCGCCCGAGTCTCCTGAGTGAACCCCATGAGGTCTTCTCCAGTGGGGTCCCACTCGAACTGTGCCTCCTCCAGCGGGGGCGAGGTCCTCCTTGCGGGCTTCGGAGCCGGAATCAGGGGCTCGTCTAGGGGTCTCTCTTTCCGGAGTCGGGGATGGTGAAACTCCGGTGGCCATATAAAGGGCTGCCCATCCGGGCACGTATGCTGGGCGAACAGGTCTTCACCCAGGTGCGGCACTCTAGATGTTGAGGGCGCGTTGATGGTAGCGGCGCCCGGGTCGACCAGGCCTTGCGACCAGGCTTGGGGCACGCTAAAGGAAAAGGGCACCGTAAGAACGGCGGCGCCCGTGGTTACTCGGCCCTGCGACCAGGCTGGTGGCTCCGCGGAGGTAGGGGGCGCTGTTGTAATTGCGGCGCCCGGGGGTACTAGGCCTTGCGACCAGGCCGGTGGTATTTCCTGCTTGGCCACGCTCGAGGTCGAGGCGTGTGACGTCACAGGGGTCGCGGCCGCGGTTTCCGGTTGAGGCCTAGTCGGCGGCGGTGACGATGCAGCGACGGGCACGGCAGGGGGAATTTCGGGCTCTGCGACGGGGAGCTGGGGCAGGCGCGCGGTTTCCCGGCTCGGGGTAGAGACGTCCCCTTTACCTGCCTCCGTCCGTTCAGCTCCCTTCTCGGCGCCGTCTCCTGCCTTCATTCCTCCTGCGCCATCCTCAGAGGCGGTCTGTCTCCTCGTCTCAGGTGGCGTGCTCCGCTGACGGGTTTCGGTCTGCTGGGCCATCTTTCGGCTCCACTCCGCCAACGTCTCCCGCTGCACCCGGGCCATCCTCCGTGCGAGGCCCTCCAGCGCAGTCTGTGCACACTCCCGGTCTCAGGGGAGCTGTGCCAGGACCTCCACTAGGCCTAGTGGGGTCGTTGCTTGCAGCAGGCTCCTGACCACAGGGTCGGTGCTGCCTGACTCTCCCTCCATCTCCGGGTAGGCTTTCTCTGGACTCTCTTCCAGACGTCTTGTCTCCGGGTGCGGTCTCTCCAGACTCCTCCAGGCTGCACCCATCTTCGTTCTCTTGTTCTGTCTCCGCCCCCATTGAGGGTGGTCCCGGGGCAACTTCAGTTCCAGGGGCAGTTCTCTTACGCTGATGGACACTTCCAGCATCACAGTCTCTGTTGGTGGGCGCGGTTTCCGCTTTTGGCGCCATTCTTCGACCTGGCCCACGATGGGACGTGGTCTCTTGCCACCCTCTGGCACGCCCATAATGGCGTCCGCTCTTCCAAGGCGGGAAATCTTCGGAAATGGCGGGAATCGTCTCCCAGTGGCGGGAAACTCCATGGATGGCGGGAAAAAGCTGCAAATGGCGGACAACCGGCGGGAAACGACCTGTGATGGGGTCCGTTGGCGGGGACCCTCCGGAACCAGCAGGAGACTTCTTTTTGAGGTAACGGTGAACTTTTCTTCAGGCACGCAGTACCCGGTTGTTGTGGGCACGTTATCCTGCCGACTACGCCAAAGTTGACGCGCCCCCTGGGCCAGTGCTGTTAGGGATACCCGGAGCCGGATCAGATGGGGGTTGTAGTCTCCGAGTGGCTGTGACCCGGTCCGTGCCCAGGGTGTCAAGCTCAGTGTGTGGCAGTCCTACAGATGTTATTAGAGTTCTTTGTGTCGACTACGCCACCCGTTGATTTGCGGTCAAAAGGCCGCCGCTGCAGCAGGGTCCACTGAGGCTGATGATGTGAGTGCAGCTTAGGTAGTATAACCCCCAACGGGAGGGGTATAGCCTCAGGGGGTCAGCCGTGGAGGATGGTGGTTGTGAAGGTGCAGCAAGGAGACTCAGAGGCATAAAATGCAGTTCCAGGGTTTTACTTACTGGTGTTGCTCGGGTCACTGTGTACAGCAGTGACCACCCAAGCCGTGCTGCGTCCACCAGGTCCTGGACTCGGTCAACTCCCAGGCAACTCCGGAGTGTGGTCCTGAGCTCCTTTCTGTCTCTCCCTTCTTCTGGCCGTTCCCACCAGGGATCCACCTAAGTCCGGCTCCCTCGGGCCTCTTGTTGGTCAAGCCTCCTCTGGGCTCCCTGACCCTATTCTTGGTCTGCCTTCCGGGTGGATTTAGTGGGTGATCGTGGCAGATCCTGCCCACGACCTCCGGTTCCTGGCTAAGGTGTGCTGTAGCCTCTGCCAGCTTGGGATCCGGTACCCTATTGCCGACCCTTCACCCTATTAGCTCTCTTATGGGCTCTTGGGGTCCCCTCTGCGCCTCTGGGTCTCTCTCTCTTCTCCTCTGCTCTGCTTCTCAGGCTCTCAGACAGACTGTCTGACTGACTGACTGTGGCTGACTGACTGACGTCTCACAGACTGACCCTGATCTAAGATGGTTCCCACCTTATATACTCCCTCTATGTGTGAGCTCAGGTGACCAGCACCCAATGAGCTCCTAGCTTTACCCAGGCTGCTCCCCCTATCTGCCCCTACACTACTGGGATGTTCCACCCCCCTCCCACTCCAGCCAGGAACAGACACTGTCGTACCTGCACATTTCTCTAGTGGGAGTACCATTGGTCTGTTCCCCGGAAATGGGATGTGTGTAGTGCATGCAGCCTACTAGCTCAGTTCCACACTCCATCCTTACCCGGGAGTGGAATATCACACCTCTGGGTTGAGGTGCAATACCCCTGTAGCAGCCGAATCCTCAGGGTGCTACATTAGCAACTGAAAAAAATTGATTTTTAAAGGTGTACTCGTGCATGGAGCACAATAGAAGCAGTGCACAACATACTTCTATGACATGTGACCTGCTGTCTTTGTGTGGACCTCAGTAATGGCACAAGAAAAAATAAATTTGCTGCAAGGTCAATTTCACAGCCACACAGAACACTAGCTACTTAAACTAGCTGACTTAGAAGCAACGCCTAGCTTACTAACTAAAATTTCTAATGAATACAGGAGCAGCGTCAGCACGCAGCAGCTTCTGTGACCTCTTATAATGACAAAATGGCGCTAAAACAAGATGTCCGTTGTTTATGTAGAGAGGACATGTGATTTCAGCAGCAAATGGCACAATCCCTTGTGTCAGGACATTGTGGATGCCTTCTGCGCCCTGATAGCCTAGCTGCATAAAGTTAAGGGAAAAAAAAAGATTACAAGCACGCAGCTCCTCTAAGCTCCTCTGAGCTCTCCACAGCCCCTTTCCTCATGAATCACGTTCCCCCGATCGTCATACACCACCACTCTCCTAGCCAAAGTGCTAAAAATAATTTAATTGCAACGCAATAATTTCCCCCTCTTTTACAGAATTTTCCAGATTTTAGCCGATTTTGAGAAAAAATGCTCAAGTTTCCGATCACGAATCTGAATGTACCATATTCGTGCCAAATTTGAAATTTGCGATTGTTTTTCAAACATATTCGCTCATCACTAGTTGTTAGCTCCAGTAATATAAATATAGAAAAATTCTCCAGCACACAAATTGCTGAGAAGGGTTAATCAGCCATGTTTAGTGCTAGGGTGATTAAACACCTGTAGAGAGGGAGGAGTCCAGAGGATGAATACTCAACCTTCTAGAGCATTTGGTGCAGAGTGGGCCTGGAGGTGAAAGCTCTGCAGTTGTATTGTCAGATGAAGGAGAGCTAGGCCTTGTGTTGTTTGTTCCTGAAGTGGGCAGTTTCCCATAGCACCAAGGACTGTGCCATAAGTTATGTTTTGTTCTTCCTGTTAGGCCAGGAAGGCCAAGTTTGTTTTGCTAACATTGCCATAGTTTATGCAGTACTCTTAATAAACCAGCGGAAGATTTAAAGAGACAGTGTTCCTGTGTCTACCTCTATGTGCAGCTGAGTGAGACTATCTACCACAAGATAGACAGAAATGCTTCAGTGTGATTTATAATCAGTCCTGTGCGTGTTTATTTTTCTGTACTTATATTTATTGTTTAAACTCATAAATAAAAGTAAAAAGCTTGTGGTCCCCCTTAATTTTCCTAACCATCTGAGGGAAAGCGGACAGCTGGGGGCTGATGTTAATATTCTAGGAATATAATAGCCATGAAGGTCCCGAGGCTATTAATAACAGCTCACAGCTGGTTGCTTAGCATATACTGGTTAGTAAAAGGGGTACCCCCCCCAAAAAAAATGACATGGGGACCCCTATTATTATTTACAAGCAAAGGCTAAACAGACAGCTGTGGTCTGATATTAATAGCCTGGGAAGGGGCCATGGATATTGTCCCCCTACAAGTATAAAAACATCAGCCCTCAGCCATCTCAGAAATGGTGCATCCATAAAATGCACGAAATCTGGTGCTTAGTCTCGGCTCTTCCCACTTGCCTTGGTGCGGCGGCAATTGGAATAATATTTGTGGGGTTGATGTCAGCTTTATAATGTCAGCTGTGTCAGCTAACATCAAGCCCAGGGGTCAGTAATGGAGTGGTGTCTATCAGACACTCCCATTACTAGCCCCATAGTCAAATTTAATAAAGTCACAGAGTAAAGTCCTTTAATTGAAATAAAAACAGTCATTTAACCCCTTTCCCACCCTGTACGTATGAGTGTGTCCAAGGTGGGATCCCTGCACTCCATGCAGACTCCGGCGATGAGTCAGCATGTTATCGAGCACATGACAGCTGATCTGTACAGCTGTCATGTGCTCCTAACAGCAGTGGGTGGAATCGCGATCTACCAACAGCTGTTAACTAGTTAAATGCTGCAGGAGGCCCTTGCGGTTGTCATTGCCAGGATGCAATGAGTGCCGCCCAGCGGCCCGTGCTCATAGCGAATTAGCACTTTTGCTACACACAGCAAAGCTCAAGCCCTGCCTTGTGTAGCACAGGCGATCAGATGATCGCAGCTTCTAGTCTCCTATGGAGACTACTGAAGGAAGTAAAAAGTTTAAAAAAATGTTTTTAAAAATATTTAAAAAAAATAAAAATATAAAAGTTCAAATTACCCCCCTTTTGCTCCATTCAAAATAAAACAATAAAAAAAATCAAATATAAACAGATTTAATATCGCCGCATTCAGAATCGCCCAATCTATCAATATATAAAAAGAATTAATCGAATTGGTAAACGGCGTGACGATAAAAAAAATCTAAATGTCAGAATTACGTTTTTTTGGTCACCGCAACATTGCAATAAAATGCAATAACAAGTGATCAAAAGATCATATCTACCCCCAAATTGTATCAAAAACATTAGCTCAGCACACAAAAAAATAGCCCTCACATGGCTCCAGATCCTAAAAAATGGAGATTCTACAGGTTTTGGAAAATGGTGCCAATTTTTTCTTTTACAAATGTTTGAATTTTTTTTCTACATTTAAATAAAAAAAACTACATGTTTGGTATCTACGAACTCATAATGACCTGGGGAATCATAATGTCAGGTCAGTTTTAGCATTTAGTGAACACAGTGAAGAAAAAAAAAAAACTATTGGGGAATTGCACTTTATTTGCAATTTCACTGCACTTTGAATTTTTTTCCCATTTTCCAGTACAGAATATGGTAAAATCAATGGTGTCATTCAAAAGTACAACCCATCCTGCAAAAAACAAGCCCTCACATGGCCATATTGATAGAAAAATAAAAAAGTTATGGCTCTGGGAAGACAGGGAGCAAAAAATGAAAAGGTAAAGAAGAAAAAACCCAAGGTAGCGAAGGGGTTAATTGAAATAAACACTTCCCAACCCTCTTTTACCCATTTATTCAACAAAATATAAAAATAAAAAAGCAAAGTTATACTCACCTTTCTGCTGAAAATCCATTAATGCCCATGTTCCATGACAATCCAGATGGTGTGGTGAGTGGTCACATCACTGATGAGACCTCTCGCCTCACCAACCAGAACACACCGAGCTTAACGTGAGTATGCAGCTGCATGTGACTGATGATGACTTTATTAAGGTTATCGCCAGTCACAGGCAGCGGTTCTCACGCACAGCCCAGTGTCTCTTGAATGCACGGCTAAGTGGTTGCATCATGCCACCACTCAACAATGCATCCAGATGTTGCAGAGTTGGGCTCTTTGTGGGACAAATGGATTACTGGCGGACAGGTGAGGAATATTGTGTCTTTTTATTTTTATTTTAAAAATAATAAATGGGTAAAAGAGGGTGAGGGGGGTTAATTTCAATTAAAGGGCTTGTTTGTCTGTGTCTTTAATATATTTGATTATAGGGGTAGTAATGGGGGTGCCTTATAACTATAACACAGCTGACATCAACCCCATAACTATTACCCCACATGCCACCACACCAGGGTAAGAGAAAAGAGCTGAGGCTTAGCGCCAGAATCTGATATACTGTATGTGACATTTCTGGGTTAGCTGAGGGCTGATGGGGCCATTATCTATGGCTCCTTCCCAGGCTATTAATATCAGTCCGCAGCTGTCTGTTTAGCCTTTGCTGGTTAGAAAATATAGGGGGATCCCACATCATTTTTTGGGGGGGTCTCCTTTATAATAACCAGTAAAAGCTAAGCAAACAGCTGTGAGCTGATATTAATAGCCTGGGAACCTTTATGGCTATTGGCTCCTTTTCAGAATATTGACATCAGCCCCCAGCTGTCGGCTTTGTCTCAGCTGGTTAGGGAAATTACTGGGGACTCCACAACGATTTTCTTTTAATGAATGTTATCCATGTATCATCAGTGTGCACGTGTGCAGAACGCATTTGGACCTTGGTACGTTAACAAAAGGGACATTTCTGCGGGTTTTTCACATGGACACATGGTTCATGTGAAAAACCTGACATGTGCGCACCACCATTGAATACAATGAGTGTGTGTCAGTATTTGCAGTCCTTAAAAAATGGATCACATTTGGATATAAAAAACGGACTTGTGAAAAAGGCCTTACACAGGGTAACAGACTTTAGGACTTCAGGCCATGGATACAGAACAAGGATGCAAAATGTCAGTGAACATAACTCTGCAGAAACAAATTGTGGCAGGAAGGGGTCATCATTGCGGTCTGGGCCAGAAGAAAAAGATGGGAAAAGTGAAAAATCCAAAAAGAGAAGACATTGGCTTTGGATTGGAGTTATAACACACAGTGCAGAGAAACACTAAAATGGATCTATTACCTCTCTATTCTAACCTGTAGTGCATTAAAAATTGTGATATTGACCCCACACGCACTTTTTTATACTGCCAGGACAGTTTTGACACTGTGGTGCATCTTAAAGTCCAAAAAATGCTGTGTTTTGGATTCTGCTCTATATCCAGTGCCCCAGAGATCAGTGCTTCTGCTCTCAGCACAAGACCTTCTGTGCTGACTGAATATGTTTGTGTTGTTAGTATATTAGTTCAGCATTTACGGTCTCACTTTTACTTTCGGCCACAGGTTCATACATCACCTAAAACCAACCGTGACCAACTAGATAGTAAAATGCTCTGATGTTCTCAGAATAATTGATATCACACCCCTTTTGATCACATAAATGAAAATTAATGTAACATATGCACCATTACCGCACCTGTTTCTGCTTCATAAGATATGCATCGATATATCCCGTGATGTCATTTGCATCTAAATCCGATCATCGATTCATCGAACATTGGGAAATAAAACCCCTCAGATCTTGTGTGTTCTGCTGTACTTTCTTATGTAGGCCAAGGAGTGATCCGAGGAAGGGATAATAATTATACAGCTGTGGAAATCAACAATTTTTCTTTAGATATTCAATATAATAAAATGCAATAACGGGCAATCAAAACATCGTATCTACCCCAAAATGGTATCAATAAAAACATCACCTTAGTGCACAAAAAATAAGCCCTCACCCAGCCCCAGATCCTGAAAAATGGAGACACTATGGGACTTAGAATATGGCGACTTTTGTTTTTTAACCAACTTTTACATTTTTTTCACCACTTAAATAAAAATGAACCTACACATGTTTGGCATCTACGAACTTGTAATGACCTGGGGAATCATAATGACAGGTCAGTTTTAGCATCTAGTGAACACGGTAAAAGAACAAAAAACAACTGTGGAATTGCACTTTTTTCTGCAATTTCACGGCACTTGGAATTTTTTTCACATTTTCCAGTACATGATATGGTAAAACCTATGGTGTTGTTCAAAAGTACAACTTATCCCGCAAAAAATGAGCCCTCACATGGCCATATTGACAAAAAAATAAAAAAAAGTTATGGCTCTGGGAAGAATGAGGGCAAAAACAAAAACCCAAAAACGGAAAATGGCCCGGGGGTAAAGGGTTAAAAAGCTTCTTATTCAGTTACATGAAATATGAAGAACAGCTATGAAACAATACCTTATATTCATTATATGAAGCAAAGTGTACATTTTGCAAAATATAATAAATCTATAGAGGACCGCCATCAATATTTTCTGGGCCCCATAAGACAAAGTGGTCCATTCCCCTAATCTCTCTATTATGTTCATCTTGTACCCACTGTATTTGGTGAGCGTCTCAGAAGGACTGTTCTCCTCCAGTACAGGACCCCATTGAATTTAAGAGAGGGGGAACAGAATACTAGTTGGATATTGCGCATGAATTGTAAGGAACTATTTAAGGAACCAAGTTTACACATTATGATTAGTGATGCTTGAATGTGTTTGGATAAGGTGTTATCCGATCACGCTCAAGTCCTAACCAAGTATGATTGGTGTGCTCGGCAAATAGGTTCGCAATGTCATAGCTGTATGTTTTGCATCTGTTAGGCAATCCCTGCATATGCTGTGGCTGTCAAATAGTCACAAGACATACAGCCGTTACAATGCAAACCTATTTGATGAGCATGCCAAAGATACTCGGTTAGGACTTGAGCTTGCTCGGATAACACTTTATCCGAGCACGTTCACGCATCATTAATCATCATCTATAATACAGGGCACTTTTATTTCATAAATAAAGCAATTAGAGGACAGTTGCTGAGAACCAAGAGATGTGTTTGGGTCCATTTGTCTGAGCTCGTGATAGCACTACCATTAGTCATAAAGGTGACCCTGAAACTATTCTTCTGAGAATTCACTATAAAGGTTGGATATAAGATCTGAAGGTTTTCTTACCATCACTTTGGGTGAACCGACCAGTTTGGAATTTTCATCTAACATTTTGATTAATTTTTCAAACGTTGGGTCATCATATTCAAACCTTTTCCCAAAGATAATAGAGCAGATTACATTGGAAACTGCACTGTTTATCAGCATGTGAGTATTGAATGGTTTGCCTAAAATAATCCAATATATATATATATATATAAACAATAAAATATGAATAAAAAACTCAAACAATATTTAAAAAAATACTCCTTATAAAAGGTCATTTGTAACCCCAGGTTAAAACTACCTTCAGTAATGACAGTAGATCACTGAAACAACCAAGTCATAGTTGGAGCAAACCTACAGCCTGAATAACAATTGAAATCCTAATGATATGTTTAGATGCTGCTGATGCTTTATACGTGCAGCAAAATGTGATGCAAATATGGAGCAAAAACTTCACACTTTGTGGAGTACCCTGTACTATATGTTAATAAAGGTTTGCAAAACCCCTCTGAATAACATTGTAATTTAACTGTGTTGCAGATTGACAATGTGGATTCTGTAGATCGGGTTGTAGAAAGAGACAGACAAGAAGTTAGAGTACATAAAAGCTATGAGATAATTGTGAATGATGTAACTTACTATTGTGAGATTTAATACTTTCTATAAGGGGCATTAATTCATCTTGAATTCTGGCTTCCACACTTTTCTTCCCCATTCCAAAGTCTCGAAGTGTTGATATCGTGAACCGCCTCATGGATTTCCATGTTTCTCCATTAGAAAGTATTATACCTAAAATATAGTTAAATATGAAAAACTTTGGCGAGCATTAATTAATCATACTGAAAAGAAAATAGCCTTATAATCTAAACAATCGTACAAGTGGTTTCTATAAAAAGTTGAAGAAGTTGAATTCTGTGACTTAAAAATTGCATTCATAAAAAACACACACAAATAAAAAATGCAAGTAAATTGACCAGCGAGGTTGTCATACACAATAATAATTATACTAATAATGAAAAAGAAGAAAATTACACAAAAGTAAGAGGAAAGAAGATGAGTAGAAGAAAAGAAAAGGAAAAAGATGATGGTTACAGAAAAGATTGAGAAAGTGAGGAAAAAGAAAAAGTAAAAGATAAGTAAAAAACAGGAAAGGTAAGAAAGAATGAAGAAAATTATGATAACAGTAAAGAAGAGCGTTGGAGAAGAAGATGATGGATGAGGAAGAAGAAACGAAGGAAGAAAATCAAAATGAAGATGATAATGATAAAGATTTAGAAGAAAAGGTGAAGGAAAAACAATGAAGATGATGATTATTATAATGATAATGATGATGAAGGAAATGGAAAAGAAGCCAGGAAGGAGATATGCTAAAAAATTAAGAGAATAATGAAGTAATAATATAATAATAATAATAATAATAGTTTATTTTTATAGCGCCAACATATTCCGCAGCACTTTACAAATTTTAGGGGGGACTTATACAGACAATACAGAATAAGCATATCTCATATCGAACGGAGTGAGGGCCCTGCTCGCGAGCTTACAGTCTATGAGGAAGTGGGGGAGACACAAAAGGTAAAAAGTACATATATTGTATAATGCAGCCTTGATATACTGAATAGGATGAATAATAATACATGGACTGGTCGCCAGCCAGTATGTGTGCAGTCCTGACAGAGGCTTTTATGTGCATGGTTGGTTTGAACCCGAAGTTGAAGAAGATTTTAATATGGGGGAAAGCTGGGATGGACAGAGTGTGTTTAGGTGATACGCCAGTCTAAAGAAATGTGTTTTTAGGGTTCGCTTGAAACTGTGGGTATTGGGAATTAATCGAACTGTCCTGGGTAGTGCATTCCAGAGAATTGGCGCAGCACGCGAGAAATCTTGGAGACGGGAGTGGGAAGTTCGGATTATGGAGGATTTTAGTTTCAAGTCATTTGCAGAACGGAGGGCACGTGTAGGGTGGTAGACTGAGACAAGGGAGGAGATGTAGGGGGGTACTGAAGCATGGAGCGCTTTGTGGGTAAGCGTGATAAGTTTAAAACGAACTCTATATTGGATGGGCAACCAATGCAATGACTGGCACAGGGAAGAGGCATCTGAGTAGCGGTTGGCGAGGAATATGATCCTGGCTGCTGCGTTCAGGACGGATTGGAGAGGGGAGAGTTTAGTAAGAGGGAGACCGATTAGTAGAGCGTTGCAATAGTCAAGACGAGAATGAATAAGAGCGACAGTAAGAGTTTTTGCCGAGTCAAAGGTGAGAAAAGTCCTGATTCTTGAGATTAATAATTAAAGAAAAAAAACAAAAGAAAGATAAAATCAAAGAAAAGAGGAAAATGAAGAAGTAAGAAGAATGAACATGAGGAAGATGAATGAGAAGATGGAAATGGAAGAAGGAGATGAAGGAGAAGGTAGATAAAAGTTAAAAACAGGACTGCTGGCTACTTTCTAGGAATAGCCCGAGTGCCTCCATCCCATCCCTTTTTGTTTTGTGTCTTTCTTGTTCATGTTCACCCTTGACTGATAAATGTTTGGGTGTTTGTTTATCTGGATTTGTTAAAAAAATATCAGCAGCTTCATTTTAATGAATATTATTTTGTGTGAAATTTACAAAAAAATGTTTAAAAAAATAAATGAAAAGTAGAAAAAGGAAGTAAAATGATGATGATGATGGTGATAAAGTAGGAATAGAAGAATGGAGAAGTATAGACACTAGCCACTACACTTTTCTGCAGTCACACACAACCTCTTAAGTGTTGGCTTAGATGTTTAAAGTGTACTTCAATTTATAATATTTGCTCTTACATGACGTTTGTTGATGTTTTTGGTGAATCTTCAATTAGCAGAATCAGCTATAGTTACTAGTAGTGATTAGTGTTGAGCCACCCCCGTAGTGTTAGAGTTCGGTTCGGTTCGTCGAACACCCGTGTGTTCGCCGAACTGTTCGTCGAACTGTTCGTCGAACACCTTCGAACACCGTTAAAACCAATGGCAGGCAAACAAAAACACATAGAAACACATAGAAAACACCTTCAAAGGTGTCCAAAAGCTGACAAACTGCTCAGAAGACATAACTAACACATGGAAAAGTGACAAGTACATATAGTCATGCGAAAATAAAAGAGGTGGAGGAGTAAAAGGAGGGGGAGACACAGATATAAGCATGTCATGCCCTTCTAAAATCCAAAAAGTGAGAAGCCGACACGGCCAGTCCGCTCCTGCCCGTGCCACCTCCGTGTCGCCGGGTTTGTGCCAGAGCCGCGGTGAACCCTGACGGCCAGCCCCCCTCTCCCAATACTGGTGCCTGTCCGCTGGTGGGTCGAGCGAGCCCCCCTGTGGTGGAGGCAGCTCTAAGCTTTTTAATTTAAATTGTCTCTCTAATTTGAATGAATACACTTTAAATCCATTTACAAGGATCTATTGGAGGGCAAGTCTCATGCCAGCAGCCGCGGTAATTCCAGCTCCAGTAGCGTCCACTAAAGCTGCTGCAGTTAAAAAGCTTTTATAAGGATCGAGCTCGGCTGTCCACCGCAAGGCATCCTACTGCCAGTCCCAGCCCCTATGCCTTGGGGTGCCTCCTGATGCTCTTCACTAAGTATCCCATGGTCCCGAAGCATTTCCTTTGAAAAAATTAAGTGTCTAAACTACAGGTGGTGCAGCTTGCTTAACAGCCGGGATAATCCGCTCACTAGCAGACACTGCTACTAGGCACAAAGTATTTCCTGGGCTAGATGCAGTTAAAAATTTGTAATTAGATACTCTCGTTGGACGCTGAGAAAGCATTCCATAGAGTCTCCTGGCACGCCATATATGATTCTCTTAAAAAGCTTGGGGTAGGGGTCTAGGGGACCCTTTTATAGCCAAAATCACGGCCCTGTATCGCAATACGTCACCTAGGCTGAAGATAAATGGAACTGTAGCACCCTGAGGGCTCGGTTGCTACAGACGTATTGCACCTCACCCAGAGGTGTGATATCTCACTCTCAGGTAAGGATGGAGTGTGGATCAGGACCCGACACCTGCATGTATTACACCACATTGCCGTGGGGCAGGGCGACCAATATGCCCCTGAGATGGGCACGACAGTCCCTGTCCCTGGCTGGAGTGGGGGGAGGGAACACTGAGGAAGGGGAACCCTGCAGTGCAGGAGCAGGGAGGAAGCAGTTCCTGGGTGCATTGAGAAGGGAGTATAAAAGGTGGGCACCATCTTAGTTCAGTGCAGAGAAGTCTGAGCAGAAGTGGCAGGGAGCAGGGGCTCTGCATGAGCTCTGCTCCGGAGGCGGGCCTAGTAACAGAGGCCCAGGCCTGGAAGAGGGAGAAGGAAGGAAGAAGAGCGGAGAAGGCTCCAGGAACGAGGAATGAAGGGATCCCAGGGGTGCGGACGGGCGAGTCGCCACCGCACGCCCGAATCCACCTGCGTGGAGGGGTCAGGCCAAAGGGGGAGACTGGTCCCCGAACTAGTGGAGGCAGGAAACGACCCTCAGCTAGAAACCGGAGGCTCTGACATTTTATGTGGCGCAGCCCCTCGCTACACCCGCTAGGAAGGCACCACATAGGGTCAGGGAAACTGGCGCCAAGTTTACCAAGAGGAGGCCCGAGGCAGCCGGACAGAAGTGTTGGTAAGAAAGGCCAGACAAAGGACACACAAAGGGGGTCCTGTGAAGTGCTCCAAAGTTATCTGGGAGTTGTCTGAGCCCCTCACCTGGTGAGCACAGTACGACGTGGGCAGCCGTTACCTGCAGACGTGGTCTGGATAATAAGAACTGTGAGTAAAGGCCCTGAACTGCATCACTGACTCCGTGTCGTTACTGCTGCTGCCCTGCACCATCACCCCCATCCTCCGCATACACTGCCCTGAGGCTATACTCCTCCCGTGGGGAGTTATGCTACGCTCTGCTGCACCCACAACACCAGCCTCAGCGGTCTGCCCTGTAGCGGCGGTTCACTCTGACCGCAATCCACGGGTGGCGTAGTCGGACATTTAAACATCAAAACCACATAAATAGTTCCGCCACTGGTTTGACCGCCCTGAGCCACGGAACTGGGTCGCCGCCACGAAGACTACAACCACCAGCATCCACCAAAAAGGGTCCGGCTCCGGGTGTCCCAAGGCCCAGGGGGTGCGTCAGAACATTTTCATCACCTTTCACAATCACCAATGGGACAAGGCAGTGATGTCCTCTGTCCCCTCTCTTATACATCCTAGTGACGGAGCACCTGCTCTCATCAATTCGCCATAACCCC
Source organism: Phyllobates terribilis (assembly GCF_046119375.1). Classification (NCBI taxonomy): domain Eukaryota; kingdom Metazoa; phylum Chordata; class Amphibia; order Anura; family Dendrobatidae; genus Phyllobates; species Phyllobates terribilis. The sequence continues at coordinate 341,675,559 of NW_027362769.1, read as the reverse complement.
AATATTAGGTGGATTGAGGTGGGAGGCACCGAGTACAAGTGCTCTCTATTTGCTGATGATGTCCTAGTATATATCACTCAATCACATATATCCATCCATGCTGTTATGGCTGAAATAGATCACTTTGTTACATGGTCAAATTTTAAAATCAATGCAGCGAAGTCTGAGGCCCTCGATGTCTCCCTCCCCAAATCCATATAGGATTCCATCCAGTCCAACTTTCCCTTTGCCTGGCCCTCACAGGGTATCAAATACTTAGGAATTCCTATTCATAGAGACCTCTCCCATCTATGTTATCTTAATTTTGGGCCCTTTATTGAACAACTCCATACAGACCACGGTTGGCAAGTTAGAACTGTAAGATTCACTACGTGAACCACTGGTGTTTTGTGGAAAAGCACATGTACACTGCGTTCCAAATTATTATACAAAAAGTGTTTAGGAGTGATAAGGGAAGAATTTGTTTGCTTGTCAGTTAAACTCATTGATGGTGATGTGTGTCAGGGCTCTTTATATCACTGTAAGCAATTGCAGACACCTGTGCTAATTAGTTTGGCAGGTGTGTCCAATGAAAGGCAAGACTACTTAAGAAGGCTCTCTCACATTATTAAGCAGCCTACATTTTCTGCCAAAATGGGAAAGAAAAAGGATGTGTCGGCTGCTGAGAAGCAACAAATTGTGGAGTGTTTAGGTCAAGGCATGACTACAATCAACATTGTGCGATGATCAGGATGAAGTGTCTTGGCAATCAAGAAGTATGTAGCTGATTCACAGTACACACGTGTGCGTGCTGATAAGGGCAAATTGAGGACTCTTTCCTACAGGCAATTACGTCAGGTTGAAAGAGCAGCGGCAAAAAAGCCTTGTCATAGCAGCAGACAAGTTTTTGAAGCTGCTTGTGCCTCCAACGTCCCCCGAACAACAAGATGCAGGGTCCTTCAGAGGTTTGCAGCTGTGCATGCGCCATCCTGTCGACCTCCTCTATCCACTTCACACAAGCAGAAACGGCTCCAGTGGGCCAAACATTACATGAAGACTGATTTCAAAACTGTTTTGTTCACGGATGAGTGCAGTGCAGCGCTCGATGGTCCAGATGGATGGAGTGGAGGATGGCTGGTTGATGGACACCCCACGCAAACACGGCTACAGCGCCAACAAGGAGGAGGTGGAGTAATGTTTTGGGCTGGAATCATGGGGAGAGAGATTGTCGGCCCCTTTAGGATCCCTGAAGGCGCTAAAGATGAACTCCATAATGTATGTGGATTTTCTCAAACAGCACTTCCTGCCATGGTTCAAGAAGAAGAACCGTGTATTTCACAGCAAGATCATTTTTCTGCATGATAATGCACCATCTCATGCTGCACATAAAACATCTGCATCTCTGGCTGATATGGGCATAAAAGGGGACAAACTTATGGTGTGACCCCCATGCTCCCCTGACCTCTACCCCATTCAGAACCTTTGGAGCATCATTAAAAGGAGTGTCTATGATGGCGGGAGGCAGTTCACATCTAAGCAACAGCTCTGGGAGGGTATTCTGTCCTCATGCAAAACAATTGAAGCAGAAACCATCCAAAACCTGACAAATTCAATGGACGAGAGAGTTCAGAAGCTCCTTTCGAACAAGGGGTCCTATGTGAAAATGTAACATCACCTAGAATAAAGTTTTGAGTTGAAAACTGTTTGATTTCAGTTTCTAACAACCTGCTAATGCTTATAATTTCAAAAATGACCATTTTTTTGGTCTTTATTAAAATGAAAAGGTTGATCGAAAAGTTTGGGGGATCTAAGAGTGTGGCAACCCAGTAGTCATGATTACTTCGAATTCTGACAATATGAGGGTCATGCTGCAGGTAGTGCAGCAAGAAGGCACTTATGTGCCTTGCGCATCTCGGAGCCCCAAAATTATTTTCCGGGCTAGATGCAGCTAAAAATTATTTTTAATTTTAAATCTGGTGAAGCTTTAGTATAGATGGCCTAATAGGATCAGTGCTGCACACTGCTACAAAGCCCAAATTATTTTCCAGTCAAGATACAGATAAACATGATTAGTAATTTGAAAGCTTAAAACGGTTGGTAGGGTGATTTTAACCAATCATCAAGCTTTTACTCTCCCCAGGATGACACAGGGGTAGAAAAGTCGTTTCGGATCCATGATTTGTTCATCTTTATGAACGCGAGTCTGTCTACATTATCAGTGGAGAGCCGCGTGCGCTTATCTGTCAGCACACCACCAGCAGCGCTGAACACACGTTCAGACAGAACGCTGGCTGCGGGGCATGACAAGATCTCCAAGGCGTAAGTGGCTAGCTCCGGCCATTTATCCAGATTGGAAGCCCAAAAAGAGCAAGGGTCCAGTGACACAGTCGTGGCTTCAATGTTTACTTGGAGATACTCCTGTACCATCGTCTCTAGGCGTTGACTATGTGTCAGACTTCTTGTCTCCTGTGGCCTTGCAAAGGATGGGCTAAAAAAGTGGTGAAATGATTCCGCAAAATTGATGTTACCAGCAGATACTGTGGTTCTGTTACGGTTTGAGTGCTGAACACTTGACGGTCCCACGGTTGGCAAGTTGGAACTGTGAGATTCACTACGTGCACCACTGGTATTTTGTGGAAAAGCACATGTAAGATTCTGCAACAGTCTCTGCTGATACTCCTGCATGCGTGCAACCCTTTCTATGGCAGGAATAATTTCTGCAAATTTACTTTTGTACCGGGGATCTAACAGTGTGGCAACCCAGTAGTCAGGATTATTTCTAATTCTCACAATTCGAGGGTCATGTTGCAGGTAGTGCAGCAAGAAGGCACTCATGTGTGTTGCGCATCCAGGAGCACCAAGTCCCTGTTGTGTTGGTGGCGAGGTAACAATCATGCTTCCTTCCTCTGTCCTCTCCCCCCAACCTCGCACAACAGAAATGTGATCAAGGTCTCCCTCATCTGATGAGTCTTCCATCAGTTCATCCTCCACTTCTTCCTGGGCTCCTGCACCTTCCTCACTAGTTTGGCTGCTACCATGCGCCCTGGTAAAACCATCTCCCCCACCCTCACATGCCTGCCGCCTTGGTGCTGCCGACCGTCTGGACCTTGCAGATGTTAGCCCTTCCGCATACAACTCCTCCTCCTCTACTTCCTCCACCTCCTCTTGTGCCACCACCTGACTCCGAATTCTGTTTAACATGTGCTCCAGCATGTAAATCACCGGAATAGTCATGCTGATAATGGCATCGTCAGCACTAAACATCTTCGTCGCCATTTCAAAACTGTGCAGAAGGGTGCATAGGTCCCTGATCTGAGACCACTCCTCCAGCGTGATTTGCCCCACCTCTGAATCTCGTTGGCCCAGGCTATACGTCAGAACGTATTGCACCAGGGCTTGTCGGTGCTGCCACAGTCGCTGCAACATGTGCAGAGTTGAATTCCACCGGGTAGGCACATCGCATTTTAGCCGGTGAAGTGGCAGGCCCAACGACTTCTGTAGAGATGTAAGTCGCTGAGCTGCGGGATGCGAACGGCGGAAGTGAGCACACAGCGACCGTGCCCTCTGCAGAAGGCCATCTAGTCTGGGATAGTGGGCTAAAAATTGCTGGACAACCAGGTTCAACACGTGAGCCATACAAGGCACGTGTGTGACATTGCCCCGGCGAAGGGCCGCACCCAGGTTTGCAGCATTGTCGCACACGGCCTTCCCTGGTTTCAGGTCCAGTGGAGACAACCATTCATGAAATTGGTTCTCCAGAGCTGACCACAACTCCTCAGCTGTGTGACTCACATTTCCCAGACATTTCAATGTAAAAACCGCCTGATGACGTTGAGCCCTACTGCCAGCATAGTAAGGAGGTGTGCAGGATCCCTTCTGCGCAGTTAGAAAGCTTGTGGCATGACCAGACAGGCTTTGGGTGCAGGTGGAAGACCGAGAGGAGGTTGAGGAGGCAGAAGCAGTGGAGGAACTTTGACATAAAGAGGATTGACGCACAACTCGTGGGGACGGCAAGACTTGGACAGCAGCCCCTTGTCCTGCTGTCACCATAGTTACCCAGTGCCCAGTCAGCGACATGTAACGCCCCTGTCCATGCCTACTCGTCCAAGTGTCTGTGGTGAAATGCACCCAGTCACACACAGAGTTTCTCAAAGAAGCGGTGATGTTGTGTGCGACATGCTGGTGGAGCGCAGGCACACCTTTCTTTGAGAAGTAGTGCCGACTGGGCATCTGGTACTGGGGCACTGCGACGGACATAAGGTCTCGAAAATCCTCTGTGTCCACCAGGCGGAAAGGCAGCATTTCTGTAGCCAAGAGCTTGCAGATGGTGAAATTCAACCTCTTAGCTTTCTCATGGCTAGGAGGAAATGGTCTTTTACTTGTCCACATCTGAGGGACCGAGGGCTGGCTATTGTGCTTAGACGGGGTTGATAAGGGTGTCCCCGGCAAACTGCCGGTCTGTGAGGAAGATGCAGGCGGACATGTTAGGTTGCCTTGATCCAAAGGTGGTGCTATCGATGTCGGACAGCGCTCAACACCAGCTGGTGTTACCACCTCCAAAGAAAATGATGACCTGCCAATCACGCTGGCTGTTGCGGGTAAAGAGGTGGCAGGTCTGCTCCCCAAAACAGGTGTGACTGCTGTCCCCCCAGTCACAGAGGATGAAGAGGCCGCGGATGCACAAGATATGGCAGACGGTGATTGGCCCGGCCGGCTAGGCCGCATTGTAGCACACTGAGCTTCCCACTGCAACTTATGCTTCATGTCCATGTGCCGGTTCATGCATGAAGTACTCAAACTATGTATTTTTTGGCCTCTACTTAGCTTTTGCTGACAAATGTTACAGATAACACGAGTTGGGTCATCTTTATCGATCTGAAAAAATGCCCAGGCTATGCAAGGCTTAGCACCCATGCGACCTGAAGAGCCACCACGACTTGTGGTGAGAGGCAGAGTTGTGTTTGAGGATGCAGTTGTTGACGTGCTTCCAGTACTACGTCTCTGTCCAGGAAGGCGCAACCTGACCTCGTCGTCACTAGCATCTTCCTCCACCTCCTCTGCTGACCTCATCTCTTGGCTGACTGTGGGTTGACAGTAAGTGGGATCTCCGACCTCATCATCATCACCCTGTGCGTTATCACACCCGTCGTCCTCAGAGCCAACCTGTTCCTGCCCTGACAAAAAACTAAAGTTGTCGCTCCAATCAGGTATTTGAGTCTTATCATCGTCTTCCTCATTGTCTCCACCAACAGGAGTTACAGTTTGGGAATGAGGGTCTACATTATGGTCAGAACCTTCTGCGTCTGGTCCTGGATCCGACTCATAAAGATTCTGGGCATCAGTGCAGATCATTTCCTCGTCTGGATTCACAGAAGCGCTGGAGTCGACCTCTGATTCCCAGGCTATAGTATGAGTAAACAGCTCTGCAGACTCAACCATCTGTTCTACCTCATACTCAGACGGGCAGCTGGAGATTTGGGAGCTGTGAGGAAGCAAGTGCGATTTGGGTGACACCTTTGAGGACTGGAGTATTTGTGATGTTGAAGTTGATGTGGAGGAGAGCCCACTTAAAGGAGCACTTGATATCCGTTGAAGCACCTGCTGTTTTTGTGCCTCATCTGGAATTTGTAGCGATTGGCGTGGCCGTAAGAAAGGGATCTTATCACATTGTCCGCTAAAAGAAGTAGACATTTTAGTTTGGCTGGAAGATGGTCTTTCTTCTGCAGATGTTACTGTTGCTTTAACACCTACCCCACGGACACAACCTTTTTTCCCCTTCCCAACACGACTATTCCCCTTTCCACCAGCAGCAGGCCTTTTTCCACTCATTTTGGTGGTTAACTAATTCACAACTCTGGAGTTGTTTGCACAAAAAAACAATGGATGGTAACCGAGCAGAGCTGAGTGGCCAAACTGTGGTATTAGGCCAAAACTAATGGCTGGGTTAGATGCAGAAAAAAATTATTTTGAATTTGCAACCTGATGGAGGTCAGTATAGATGGACTAATACAAATAGTCCCACACACTGCTAGAAGCCCAAATATTTTTTCAGAGGTACTGTAGATGCAGATAAAAATTATTTTTAATTTGCAACCTGATGGAGGTCAGTATAGATGGACTAATAGACCAAGTCCCACACACTGCTAGAAGCCCAAATATTTTTTCAGAGCTAGATGCAGAAAAAAATTATTTTTAATTTGCAACCTGATGGAGGTCAGTATAGATGGACTAATAGACCAAGTCCCACACACCGCTAGAAGCCCAACTATTTTTTCAGAGCTAGATGCAGAAAAAAATTATATTCAATTTGCAACCTGCTGGAGGTCAGTATAGAAGGACTAATAGAACAAGTCCCACACACTGCTAGAAGCCCAAATATTTTTTCAGAGCTAAATGAAGAAAAAAATTATTTTTAATTTGCAACCTGATGGAGGTCAGTATAGATGGACTAATAGACCAAGTCCCACACACTGCTAGAAGCCCAAATATTTTTTCAGAGCTAGATGCAGAAAAAAATTATTTTTAATTTGCAACCTGATGGAGGTCAGTATAGATGGACTAATAGACCAAGTCCCACACACCGCTAGAAGCCCAAATATTTTTTCAGAGCTAGATGCAGAAAAAAATTATTTTTAATTTGCAACCTGATGGAGGTCAGTATAGATGGACTAATAGACCAAGTCCCACACACTGCTAGAAGCCCAAATATTTTTTCAGAGTTAGATGCAGAAAAAAATTATTTTTAATTTGCAACCTGATGGAGGTCAGTATAGATGGACTAATAGACCAAGTCCCACACACCGCTAGAAGCCCAAATATTTTTTCAGAGCTAGATGCAGAAAAAAATTATTTTTAATTTGCAACCTGATGGAGGTCAGTATAGATGGACTAATAGACCAAGTCCCACACACTGCTAGAAGCCCAAATATTTTTTCAGAGCTAGATGCAGAAAAAAATTATTTTTAATTTGCAACCTGATGGAGGTCAGTATAGATGGACTAATAGACCAAGTCCCACACACCGCTAGAAGCCCAACTATTTTTTCAGAGCTAGATGCAGAAAAAAATTATATTCAATTTGCAACCTGCTGGAGGTCAGTATAGAAGGACTAATAGAACAAGTCCCACACACTGCTAGAAGCCCAAATATTTTTTCAGAGCTAAATGAAGAAAAAAAATATTTTTAATTTGCAACCTGATGGAGGTCAGTATAGATGGACTAATAGACCAAGTCCCACACACTGCTAGAAGCCCAAATATTTTTTCAGAGCTAGATGCAGAAAAAAATTATTTTTAATTTGCAACCTGATGGAGGTCAGTATAGATGGACTAATAGACCAAGTCCCACACACTGCTAGAAGCCCAAATATTTTTTCAGAGCTAGATGCAGAAAAAAATTATTTTTAATTTGCAACCTGATGGAGGTCAGTATAGATGGACTAATAGACCAAGTCCCACACACTGCTAGAAGCCCAAATATTTTTTCAGAGCTAGATGCAGAAAAAAATTATTTTTAATTTGCAACCTGATGGAGGTCAGTATAGATGGACTAATAGACCAAGTCCCACACACTGCTAGAAGCCCAAATATTTTTTCAGAGCTAGATGCAGAAAAAAATTATTTTTAATTTGCAACCTGATGGAGGTCAGTATAGATGGACTAATAGACCAAGTCCCACACACTGCTAGAAGCCCAAATATTTTTTCAGAGCTAGATGCAGAAAAAAATTATTTTTAATTTGCAACCTGATGGAGGTCAGTATAGATGGACTAATAGACCAAGTCCCACACACTGCTAGAAGCCCAAATATTTTTTCAGAGCTAGATGCAGAAAAAAATTATTTTTAATTTGCAACCTGATGGAGGTCAGTATAGATGGACTAATAGACCAAGTCCCACACACCGCTAGAAGCCCAACTATTTTTTCAGAGCTAGATGCAGAAAAAAATTATATTCAATTTGCAACCTGCTGGAGGTCAGTATAGAAGGACTAATAGAACAAGTCCCACACACTGCTAGAAGCCCAAATATTTTTTCAGAGCTAAATGAATAAAAAAATTATTTTTAATTTGCAACCTGATGGAGGTCAGTATAGATGGACTAATAGACCAAGTCCCACACACTGCTAGAAGCCCAAATATTTTTTCAGAGCTAGATGCAGAAAAAAATTATATTCAGTTTGCAACCTGATGGAGGTCAGTATAGATGGACTAATAGAATGATGCTATGCCCAAAAGATTTTACTTCACTAGGTGCAGTAAAAAAAATTGGTATTCTATACACAGGTGTTATATCTTGCAACACAGATAGGCTACTCCACTGACTAACACACTCTGCAATAGGCCAAAAAGGATTAGCTTTGCTAGATTCAGCCAAATGCTGTGAAAAAAACTTGCACAGCACTGGCACAGACCTGCCTGGCAAAAACTGATAGGAACTCATGTAACCTAGTCCTGAAAAGGACTCCAATTACAATTAGTCTTTACTCCCACAACCTATCTATTTAAGAGCACAGACCTCCCTGATAAAAGTCGTAGGAAATGCTGTAACCTAGTCCTTAAAAGGACTGCAATCACAACTATTCCCTACTCCCAAGCTATCTGTATATTTGTGCGAAAATTGGCTTGAAATTAACAAGGTATAGCGCACACAGCAACAGCGGTGCCGTCTAACACGCAGCTGCAGCAGTGAGAAAATGGTGGCGACGGGGAAAATGGCTTGGTCTTATAGGGCAAGGACATGTGACATACACTGCCAATGACACATGCCCTTGCTTGTGTGAAAAAAAGCACTTCGCTCCGTGTGTGCGCTGCTGATAGGCTGACAGATTGCACCTCCCCACTGCAAATGCGGGAAAGAGAAAAAAAAATGGAGATCTTCATTGTTCCTGCAGAGATCCATCCCCTGCCCCTCCCCCCACCCCGCTGTACACTCAAACTGCGTATTAACATTAATTTTCATCATTACTGAGAAAAAATCCAGTTATGATTTTGGTGCACGAACAGTTATCGAACATAACCTCGAACAGCCGAATTTTTCTCAAATTGTTCGTGTTCGCCGAACGGCTCGAACACCGCCCAAAACAGCTCGAATTTGAGATTGGCGAACAGTTCGAGTAGAACAACGCTCATCTCTAGTAGTGATGAGCGAGCACTAAAATGCTCGGGTGCTCGAAGCTGGGGTCGAGCACATTGGAATACTCGGGTTCTCGACCCGAGCAACGAGCCCAATGTAAGTCTATGGGAAACTCGAGCATTTTTCTGGCGGCTCCCCCCGGGCGGTCTGCAGATGGTCAAAAATTGCCCAAATCGATGGGAACAGTGCTCAATTAAACATCAGGCAGGCAGAATATATAGGCATGAAAAAATGAGAGAAAAAGAAAAGCGACAACAAGGCCCCAAATGAGAATAGAAAAAATATATAATTTTATTAAATACACAAGTCAAAAAAGTAATACATGAAAGAGCTTAAAGGCACAAAGTGCCACATATGTGATTAAAAAACCAAGGACACCAAGAGACACCCCCTCCCTCTCTCCCCCTCCCTCCCCCCCGGGGGGGGGACACAATAACCCAATATTAACAGCAATCAGAGGTATGTATTAGTAGCACCACAAAGGCATATATAGATAATAGCATCAATAAGGGACAATTCCCAGATACCTAAGAGTATGCAAAAAGAAGGAGAGAGCAAGTAGAGCATATGGGAAGTAAAAGGCAAAATATCAAAAATGAATAGCCAATAATTACCCAAATTTGCAAATACCAGTGGTGCAACAGATGGCCTGCCGAAACGCGCGTAGGGGTGACACCACTAGGCCCCCCTTCCCCCTTCTTTTTTCCTCCATCTGTTGCACCATGGCTGTGTCATTACAGTGAGTGGCAGACAATCCCTGCATGATTGGTGGTCTAAATTGCGCCAGACATGCAGGATGGGGACCCGAGCTCCCGCCCGAGCATCGCGCAAGCACTCGGCGAGCTCCGAGCATCTCGAGTACTGAGATGCTCGGGAGAGTACGAGCAGTGGCGAGCATGCTCGCTCATCACTAGTTACTAGACTTTAAAGTATTCTGCTCCCCTAACAGGAGGTCACCATTGTGGATTTTACAATTCATAGAATGCACAATATTATAGTTTTATGAATACCATGTTCATTAGAGAGAACACTCAAGATTGGAGTAATCGCCCGTTCTCCAAAATCCTCCGCTCGCGTAACAAGTGCCTCTTTTATAATCTTATATCCAGCAAGTATCACCATTTTCTTTGGTCCAAAATGCAAAGTAAATATTTCGCCATACTTCTCAGAGAGCTGCAAAATATAATAATTTTTTAGTTATATAAAACATGAATTTGAATAGTACTTCTGTAAGGACAAAAATCGTATTTTCAAACCACAATGTAACTCAAACAGAGCTAATAAAGATAAACTTCCAACAAGCCACAGTTGCTGCTGAGACCATAAAGCTGGGGAAATATGCAAAAATCTTGACATGATCAAGGTATCATAGAATCAGAATCATAGGTCATCGTGTCCAACCCCCTGCTCAATGCAGTATTCACTAAACCATCTCAGACAGATGTCTGTCCAGCCTCTGTTTGAAGACTTCCATTGATGGAAAACTCACCACCTCTCGTGGACGCCTGTTCCACTCACTGATCACCCTCACTGTCAAAAAGTTTTTTCCAATATCTAATCTGTATTTTCTTCCTGTCAGTTTCATTCCACTGCTTTTCGTGTTTCCATGTGCAAATGAGAATAAGGATAATACCTCTTCACTGTGACATCCCTTCAGATATTTGTAGACAGCTATTAAGTCTCCACTTAGCCTTCTTTTTGAAAGATAAACATTCCTAAATCCTTTAAATGTTTCTCATAGGACATACTTTGCAGTCTGCTCCAACCATTTATTACTCTACTCTTTGAATACAATCACCGAGCCAGTTATGAATTCACCTAACTGTAGCCTTGTCAATCTCAGACTTGGTCTGTTTTTCAATGAGGATAGCATTGGATACTTTATCAAATGCCTTGCTGAAGTCGAGATATACTACATCTACCGCATTTCCCTGATCCACCCAGTCAGTGATTCCATTATAAAAGAAATTAGATTAGTCTGTCATGAATTGTTTGCTACAAACCCATGCTGGCTGGTTAATTATTGTATGCTTATCCAAGTACGTAAGTTTAATACATGATGATTAATAATTTGTTCAAAGATCTTTCCATGGGATAGAAGTAAGGCTAACAGGCCTGTAATTTCCTGGCTCCATCTTCTTTCCTTATTTGAAGATAGGGACAATATTTGCCCTTCTCCAAATTACTAGGATATCTCCTGTTCTCCAGGAATTTTTAAAGATTCTGGCTAATGGTTCTGCAATTTCATCTGCTATCTCTTTCAGTACCCTAGAATGTAATTCATCTGGACCAGGGGATTTACATGAATTTAAATTAGCTAAGTGTTCCCTCACCATCTCTCTGTTTACAGATAGTGTGGTTTATTTTATTCCTTCGATAGCACAGTGATAGCACAGTGAGGATCACTTGATGTTACATTTATTTTCTTAGAAAACACAGATGCAAAATAGGAATTTAAAAGTTCAGCCTTTTCAACATCATTTTTGACCACTTCAACCTTTTTATTCTGTAAAAGTCCTAAAACATCTTTGACTTTTCATTTGGTTTTGACATACCCCCAAAATACTTTTTTATTACTTTTGGTCTCCCTTGCAAGCCTCACTTCATTATTAGCTTTAGCTTTTCTAACACTTTCCCTGCATTCCTTGCAGACAGCATAATTATTATTATTATCATTATTATTATTATTATTATTATTATTATTTAAGTTAAAGTTAATTATATAAGAATTTGATCCCCTATAAACCATTATGAGTTCTGGCTCCTACACACCAGTTAGACGCTCCTAATCAACTCGTTACCTGCATTAAAGACAGCTGTCTTACATAGTCACCTGTATAAAAGACTCCTGTCCACAGACTCAATTAATCAGTCAGACTCTAACCTCTACAACATGGCCAAGAACAAAGAGCTTTCTAAGGATGTCAGCGACAAGATCATAGACCTGCACAAAGCTGGAATGAGCTACAAAATCATAAGTAAGATGCTGAGTGAGAAGTAGACAAATGTTGGTGCAATAGTAAGAAAATGGAAGAAATAAAAAATGACTGTCAATTGACATCGATCTGGGGCCCCATGCAAAATCTCACATCGTGGGGTATCCTTGATCATAAGGAAGATGAGAGATCAGCCTAAAACTACACGGGGGGGAACTTGTTAATGATCTCAAGGCAGCTGGGACCACAGTCACCAAGAAAACCATTGGTAACACATTACGCCTTAAAGGTTTAAAATCCTGCAGTGCCCACAACATCCCTCTGCTCAAGAAGGCACATGTGCAGGCCTGTCTGAAGTTTGCCAATGAACACCTGGATGATTCTGTGAGTTATTGGGAGAAGGTGCGGTGGTCAGATGAAATAAAAATGTTGCTCTTTGGCACGCAACTCGCCGTGTTTGAAGGAAGAAGAAGGATGAGTACAACCCTAAGAACATCGTCCCAACCGTGAAGCATGGTGGGGGAAACATTATACTTTGGGGGTGCTTTTCTGCAAAGGGAACATGACAACTGCACTGTACTGAAGAGAAGATGGATGGGGTCATGTATCGCGAGATTTTGGTCAACAACCTCCTTCCCTCAGTAAGAGCATTGAAGATGGGTCATGGCTGGGTCTTCCAGCAAGACAATGACCCAAAACATACAGCCAAGGCAACAAAGGAGTAGCTCAAAAAGAAGCACAGTAAGGTCATAGAGTGGCCTAGCCAGTCTCCAGACCTTAATCCCATAGAAAACTTATGGAGGGAGTTGAAGATCCAAGTTGCCAAGCGACAGCCTCAAAATCTTAATGATTTAGAGATGATCTGCAAAGAGGAGTGGACCAAAATTCCTCCTGACATGTGCGCAAACCTCATCATCAACTACAAAAAAGTCTGATTGCTGTGCTTGCCAACAAGGGTTTTGCCACCAAGTATTAAGCGTTGTGTGCCAGAGGGATCAAATACTTATTTCTCACTGCAAAATGCAAAAAAATGTATCTAATTTATACAATGTGATTTTCTTGATTTTTTTTTTGATATTCTATCTCTCAATGTTAAAATTACGTACCCTTAAAATTATACTGTTCATGTCTTTGTCAGTGAGCAAACTTACAAAAACAGTAAGGGATTAAATACTTATTTCCTTCACTGTACATACAAGAACAATTACAATAATCTTGAATAAAACATGACGGCGACTGGTACATGAGGAGCGAGGACCCTGCCCGCGAGGGCTCACAGTCTACAAGGAATGGGTGAAGATACAGTAGGTGAGGGCAGAGCCGGTCAAGCAGCGGTATGGTGGAACGATGGGTACTGCAGCATTTTCGCTTGTCGGAAGAGGTGGGCCTTCAGGTTCCTTTTGAATGTTTCCACAGTAGGCGAGAGCCTGATATGCTGGGGTAGAGAGTTCCAGAGTAGGGGGGATGCACAGTGGAAATCTTGTATATGATTGTGGGAAGAGGAGATAAGAGCGGAGTAGAGAAGGAGATATTGATTGTGAGGATCGGAGGTTGCATGCAGGTAAGTACCAGGAGACTAGTCACAGATGTATGGAGGGGACAGGTTGTGGATGGCTTTATATGCCATGGTTAGGGTTTTGAACTGGAGTCTATGGACAATGGGGAGCCAATGAAGGGATTGACAGAGAGGAGAGGCCGAGGAATAGCGGGAGGACAGATGGATTAGTCGGGCAGCAGAGTTTAGGATAGATTGGAAGGGTGCAAGAGTGTTGGAAGGGAGGCCACAGAGCAGGAGGTTGCAGTAGTCTAGGCGGGAGATGATGAGGGCATGCACTAGTGTTTTTGCAAATTCGTGCTTGAGGAATGTGCGGATCCGGGAGATATTTTGAGTTGGAGTCGGCAGAACATGGAAAGGGCTTGGATATGTGGTTTGAAGGAGAGATCAGAGTCCAGGGTTACCCCAAGGAAGCGAGCTTGTGGAACTGGGGAGAGTGAACAGCCATTGACATTGATAAATAGGTAGGGTGGGGTAAATGAATGAGATGATGGAAAGATGATGAATTCTGTTTTGTCCATGTTAAGTTTTGGACATCTAGCAGAGAAGGATGAAATAGCGGACATACATTGCGGGATTTCTATAATATTCTTCTTTAGGTATTCCTCCCTCGTTCCATTTGATATACATTTCTTTTTTCCTTTTTAGCAAATGTTTGAGTTCTGTGTTCATCCATCCTAGTTCTTTAAATGCTTCCGATTCTTCCTTCTTTTCAGGATTGTTACTAATTGTGCAGTGAGAATTTAATTTAGCAAAATCTCCCATCCTTCTTGGACATTTCTGTCCTTTAGCACATTGAGTCATTGGACCTTTTCTACCCTCTTTCTGTGTTCATTAAAATCTGCTTTTCTGAAGTCCAACTTTAAAGTCTAAGTCCTTGCAGGTATTCCTCCTCATGATTTCTGCCTCCTAAATTCCTAGTGATACACGCACCCCGCTAGGTTCACATAGGGGCGCGACAGGTTACATGAATTCTTTGGAATCCTGGGGGAACCGTTACTCAGGGCAACCATACACCACATGCTGCAGCTTCTCTCAGGCACACAGGGGTATTGACCCTCAGGCACAGACACGTAGGTTGTTTCACTTGCTGACCAGACACACTCAACAAAAGTCCTCATAAACGGTAGAACAGTAGCATTTAATAAGAAGCCCCACAGCCAGTGCAAGTTAAGTTGTATGAGCAACAGGCTCCAGTCACAAACAGTACAGTTTCCTTAGCAGCACAGCAGTTCACAGTCTACCCAGTAGTACAGGACAGCACAGTTCTAATGCAAAGGCACATTAATGAATACAGCATTCCTTACAGCACAGTGAGATGGAAGGGGGAGGGTTTGCTGAGGGAGATGATCCGTGTGACACCATTTCTTCCAGTCCTTATCTTTCTGCCTGACAATACTCTGCACTGCTAGTTCAGAAACTCTACATGACCTGTGTTTAGCTTCATTCCTGACTTGAATCCTTTTCAGTTGCAGGGGCGCTTCTGTGAGATACAGAACACACACACCACCTTTCTCTTCGGCTCCAGACAGACAGTAGACAACTTCCCCATAATATCCATGGGGCTCTGCTAAAACACTCCCCTTCTCCTGTGACTGTGTTAACCCCTCTAGTTGCTGGATGTTTCTGGAGCACAACACTTCCTGTGCTTGTGTTACTTCTAATAGTTGCTGAATGCTTTTAAAGCAACAGCACTACTTCTGCATGTTACATTAGTCACTTTACTTACTCAACCATTTCCTCCCTGAAGATAAGAATTAGGTCCAAGTTGGCAGATCCGCTTGTTCTCTCTTCTGTCTTTTGAAAGTTAAAGTTGTCAACTTCTAATAGCAGGGTTCTCAACAGAATTCATTAGCTGTATAGTTTTTCCTAGTCGTATATTTCACATCCCATATTGTTATAGTTTAAAGCTCTCCTGATGAGTGTAGTAAGGCATTTAACAAATATGTGGTTTTTTGTTTTCGCAAGATGCAACCCATTCCTAGCAAGGTGTCAATGCGTTTACCACAACAGAGAGGAGTCAGAAGACCGCAGGATCTGAATTCATGTACTCCGGCATTGAATAGAAGCACTTCTCCCTCTTCTTAAATGGTGCTGTTTTTTTTCAGCAGTTCACAAGTTAAACTGCTCAGCTTGGAGTCTCTGTTCTCAGCTGTGCAGAATCAGCCACTCCCCTCTCCTGTATAGTATCTGCTCTGACAATCTGAATTGCTAGTGTTAAATCTTGTACAGTCTGGTAAAGGAGTGGAGGATTCGGTGTTTGGTAGAGGTGTTTAAAGGAGAGTTGTTCTGTGACTGCTGCTTGGAGTTTTGGCTGTGTGCATTGTCCCATCCTTTTCTATTTTTGTTGTCCTTCCTAATTCCTTCGGTGTTTTCCCTCTGTTATCTATGAGTGCATATTTTGTATGTTTGGTATTTTCATTTATCCCTGTACGTCCTTTCCTTGTCTGTCTGGTTTGTCTATTTACATACATTGTTCCTCAACACTTCCCTGGGTGAGGGATGAGGAAAATAAGGGTTGATTTAGGAGTATAGCAAGGTACGTGGCCCCAGCATCTTCACCATCAGGAGTAACCTGGGGAAAAGTTATAAATAGGGCACCCTTAGCGTTAGGGACGGGATAGGAGCCCCTGGTCCTGAGTTGTTAGACAACAGTATTGTGACAGTAACACTGGCCCATACTATTTTTTGATCCATCATAGATCCTATTTCTTCTCTGGCTGTGCAACTGCAACAGCTAAGTCTAGAGGTGGCAGGTATTTGCTCTGTTGTTTTGCAGCAACCAAACACGTCCGATTTGGGGACTATGACTCCTGAACAACCCCTGGTGGAGCCCAAAGTTGCTTTGCCTGACAGATTCTCTAGGGGAGGGGCGTGGTACGTTTGTTGTTTTCAGGGAAGCCTGTAAATTATTAGTTTAAATTGGCGACCTCACTCCTCTGGTACAGAGGAGCAATGGGTGCGGATTAGTGATGAGCAAGTGTGCTCGTTTAACTCTTTAACCAAGCACACTCTGGTGCTTTCCGAGTATCTTCGGTGTCCTTGTATATTATGTTCCAGTCCCTGCATCTGCATGATTTATGGCTATTACACAGCCTCAACACTTACAGGGATTGCCTGTTTGTTAGGCAATCCTCACATGTGTTGAGGCTGTATTGTAGCCATAAATTATGCAGACGCAGGGACTCAAACATAATATTCCCAGTAGACCTTGGACTTATTTATCAGTAGATTTCATTACTGATTTACCAGTACCTGCAGGTTATAGTTATTTTGGTAGTGGTGGACAGGCTCAGCAAGATGTCTCATTTTCTTGCGCTATCCGCATTACCCAATGCCAAGACCTTGACGCAAATTTTCATCAAATAAATCATAAGGATACATGGGATCCTGTTGTTTGTGACCGGGGTGTGCAATTTATTTCCAAGTTTTGGAATGAGATTTTGAACTCTATTAGGGATCCATCTGTCATTTTCTTAGCTTTTCATCCACAGTTTAATGGGCAAACTAAACGCGTTAACCAGAATCTTGAGACTTACCATAGGTGTTTTGTGTCTGAGAATCAGGAAGATTGGGTTACTTATTTACCTGTAGCTGAACTTGCGGTAAATAACCATTGTCATGAGTCTACTGCTAAGTCCCCATTCTTCGGGGTTTTCATCATAAGTTCAGCTTGTTTGGTATTTTCTTTTATCCCTGTATGACTTTTCATTGTTTGTCTGGTTTGTGTATTTACATACACTACTCCTCGCTACTTCCCTGGGTGGGGGAGGGGACACATAAGGGCTGATTTAGCAGTATAGCAAGGTATGTGGCCCCAGCATCTTCACCATCAGAAGTAACCTGGGGAACAGTGATAGATCAGAACAGTATCATGACACAATGAGTCCATCATACACGTAATTCACTCCATGGTCAAGAAACCCAAAATGTTGCTGACGGCACCATCTACGTAGATAGTTGTTCACCTGTAAAATCCTGTTCAGTCTCCTTGTTCCATGTCCATCCACTGGGAAGATGGATGTTGCTTTAGCAGTAAAGTTAGGGAACAAGAGGCCTAAAGACCTGATCGTAAAAGCTAAAAAAATTAAGCCTGAAAGGCAAGAGTTGGAAATAGCTAGTATTTTAAGGATCTAAGCTAACAGGAGTAATGCCCCGACTTAAAGATGGAACCTGGACTTAGAAGCTCGATGGTGACCTTAGGAAATTGAATGCATCAGTCCGCCTGCCTTGAAATGGCTACGGCTGTCGCAACAGTAAGAGAGGAGCCATGGCCTGGACGCTAAGCGGTACTATAGTTAGAGACAGTTTGAAGAACTGTGGCTGGAGGTGAGTTGTGACCTGAACTAGAAGTCTTCTAAGACCTGAGCTAGCAGTGAAAAACTGTGGCCTGCACCAGGAGACCTGAGCAAAGAGATAGTGTGTGTCTCTAGAAGCAGTTGCGCCCTGCATAGATAGGATGGTGCAAGGCATGCTGTAACAGTTGCCTGGATCCCCTGGGTAGTCTGCCGGTGTTCTGATGTTAGAGAGAAAAAAAACATACATATTATTCTGAAACCCCTAAGCTCTCTGTCTCAATTTCAAAGTGTAATCACCAAGCTTAGCGCCTCAGTTCCTGTCCTAAACACTAAATGGTCCTATATTCTAAGACAGTTTGAGAGACTGTGGCTGGAAGTGAGTTGTCATCTGAACTGGGAGTCTCTAGGAGTTAAGATAGTGGTGAGAAATTGTGGCCTGCACTAGGAGAAATGAGAGAAAAGACAGCATCTTACTAATCAAAAGAATTCCATCTCCCCTTCCCCAAATAAAAAATAACCTTTATTTTTCACAATTTAAACTAAAAATATCATTGAAGTTCCCAAATCATACAAGTATATAATGGCCCAAGTGGTTTTAATATCCAATATTGTGCCAAGTGAACTACAGAACTGGATAGGTAAAACAATGCCCTCTCAATAGCCCTACCTGCCCACAGAGGTTGGCACCCTAGATATACCATGCAAGATTGCTCTCCCAACTCTCTGTCGCCTTGCGCTAGGGGGCCCTGTGTTATTACTCTGCAACCACCAAACTTTCTGCCTCAATTTCAAAATGTAACCACCAACATTACCGCCTCAGTTGTGAAATGTAGTTATTACAAGTTGTGACTACATATTGTGTTGTATCCATTCAGCTCTCAGACTGTAAGTACTACACTCATACTGAGTAAGTTGTAAATTTACCCTGCTATGTCCATAATTGCATCATCGTGGAAGTCATGTTTAAGGACAAAGACACCACAACTGTTGACCCACTTACATATTTATTCATTGATACAGTCCAAAACAAACTTCATTGAGGAGATTTCAAAACTGTATCTGATGAAACTCTGTTCAGCAGCCCGTGATGAATTAGCACATTTATTGAGTTTTGAGTTTAGTTCAATTTCTTTGAAGTTCAGTTGGGGTCATAACTATAAACAGGGATCCTGATTATCAACTATTTAGAGAATATCATAACTTTTATGCATTTTTTATGTTTTGTGGACACTTTACATTGGGAGCCCAGGTCCTGAGACCCTCACCGAGTGCTCAAAACATGGCAGAGAAGTGTGCAGTGTGGGAGGCAGGAGTGCACAGCTTTTGCTCATTAGAGTACACAAAAAGGAGTATGGATATAATAGAGAGCCTATTACTTTCTAATGTGTCCATACTCCGTTCTGTGTGCTCACTTGGGCAGGAGCTTTACGTTCCTGCCTATCAAG
This sequence comes from Phyllobates terribilis, assembly GCF_046119375.1. Lineage (NCBI taxonomy): Eukaryota > Metazoa > Chordata > Amphibia > Anura > Dendrobatidae > Phyllobates > Phyllobates terribilis. The sequence goes on along the minus strand of NW_027362769.1, from coordinate 341,656,213 downwards.
CTCCGCCATCTTTACAAATGATTTTCCCACAACTACTAGGAACTAGTGATGAGCGAGCATACACGCAAGTACTCAGAGCTCGCCGAGTACTTGTGAGATGCTCGGGTCCCCTCCCTGCATGTTCGGCGCTCTTCAGAGCACCAATCAACATGCAGGGATTGCCTGCCACTCACTGTAATGCCGCAGCCATGTTGGTTGTGGCACTACAGTGATTGGCTGGCTGCACAGCGTCATCAGGTCTATATCAGACCTGGTGCCACTGTGCTCGTCAGTCTACTCCGCAATCAGGCAGTGTAGGGAGAGGTTCTGCTGAGCTAGGGAGAGATTTGGTTGTGTATTAGGTAGTGTAGGGAGAAAACAAGTACATTACACATATCCATCTCAACAAACAGTCCTTCTGAGGACTAATCCATATGCAGAGATATCAGGCAGGCAGTGTATATAGCAGACGACAGTGCATATAGCACAAGAGGCTCCATTGCAATTCTGCCTTCTGTGCTGTTAGACATTTCAAGACAAAGGCCCAGGTCTCAGGGGCCAGGAATAATTATTTTTGCATCTTAGTCCTCATTATTTGCTTAAAAAGCAATCCAGAGAACACCGTTTTTCTGCGCCATTTGCTTGTTGGCACTGCAGAATACAGCCAGGTCCTTCCCATATTACAGCGCTTAAATTTCAGCTATTTAAAACTGTGGTTTGTCCATCACACGGATCACATATAATTGCACTGAAAATACTGCCATTTCTGGCCTCCATTCTAATTTTTTTTCAGTGTGTCAGCAAAGTTTCTGACACCGGTTTGCTGTTCAAAATAGTTACCTACAGGCCAGGTATTTAAAACTGTGAAAAAAGAGGAAAGTAGATTCAGCTCACCTGATTGCTGTAGGCTTTGGAAGGAAGCACGGGTACGTGTGGCCTCACGTGTTTGCATGAAAAAAAAAGGTTGAAGAAACCAGCTTCCAAAAGTGCAAATATTTATTGAAGCAAATCCACGCAGTTTAAAAATTTCCAAATTACATCGGGAATCTCACATGGAAAAAACGCAATGCGTTTCGAACACAGAGCTGTGTTCTTTGTCAAAGCTAACATGCATATGACACTCTATAGTATTATATCCAATAACAACCAATCAGATCGATATGCTTGGTCACATGAGAGTGTGAATAGGGTGCATAATTAGTGTGAGCCAATCACATAAAATGGAAAAAACAATAAAACCATTATGGAGAGAAAGAACAAAAAAAGAGATAAAATTCATTTTAACATAGAATGTTACATGAAATAAATAAAATAAACTGACAGAAACATGAAGTAGAATCAATAATGAAACATGACCAGGCATGGACCAGGCAACTGTTAGGTGGATTCATAACTGGCTTAGTGATCGGACTCAAAGGGTGGTTGTAAATGGCTTCACATCCAGCTGGATGAATGTCTCAAGTGGGGTACCACAGGGCTCCGTCCTGGGACCTGTATTGTTCAACATCTTTATCAATGATTTAGATGAAGGAATTGAGGGTAAACTGATTAAATTTGCTGATGACACAAAGCTAGGAGGGATAGCTAATACTAGAGAAGAGAGAGAGAGGATTCAAAAAGACCTAAATAAACTGGAGCAGTGGGCAGCAACTAACAGAATGGTTTTTAACAGGGAAAAATGCAAAGTACTACATCTGGGCAATAAAAATGAAAAAAGCATATACAGAATGGGAGGAATAGAGCTAAGCAACAGTACATGTGAAAAAGACTTAGGTATACTAATAGATCATAGACTGAACATGAGTCAACAGTGTGATGCAGCAGCAAAAAAGGCAAATACAATTCTGGGATGTATTAACAGAAGCATACAGTCTAGATCACGTGAAGTCATTATCGGTCTTTACTCCTCTTTGGTCAGACCTCATCTGGAATACTGTGTACAGTTTTGGGCACCACATTTTAAAAAAGACATAGACAAACTGGAGCAAGTTCAGAGAAGAGCGACCAGAATGGTGACTGGTCTGCAAATCATGTCCTATGAGGAACGGTTGCAGGATTTGGGAATGTTTAGCTTGCAAAAAAGAAGACTGAGAGGAGACTTAATAGCTGTCTACAAATATGTCAAGGGCTGTCACATTGTAGAAGGATCATCTTTATTCTCATTTGCACAAGGAAAGACTAGAAGCAATGGGATGAAACTAAATGGGAGGAGACACGGATTAGATATTAGAAAAAACTTTTTGACAGTTAGGGTGATCAATAAGTGGAACAGGCTGCCACGAGAGGTGGTGAGTTCCCCTTCAATGGACATCTTCAAACAGAGGCTGGACAGACATCTGTCTGAGATGATCTAGTGAATCCTGCTTTGAGCAGGGGGTTGGACCAGATGATCCAGGAGGTCCCTTCCAACTCTACCATTCTATGATTCTATGATTTCACGGCGTGCATTGAGTCTGTCTGGGAAACGGGATCCAAGGTTGTAAATCCAGAATGCTTCTCTGGTGAGTAAACGGTGTCTGGAATCTCCTCCTCGATGTGCAGGTTTAACCCTCTCTATACCAATGACCTGTAGAGAACTGCACGATCTCTGGTGAAATTGAATAAAATGCCTAGAGGCATGTGAAATATTACGGTTGGTACTAGAAAGAGAAGATATATCAGTTAAATGTTCTGAAATGCGAACTTTAAGATTTCTTGTTGTGCAACCCACATATATAAGATCACAAATTTTGCATAGAATTATATAAACCACATTCGTGCTGTTACAATTTATGTGTCCTTTGATTTTGAAAGTTTCTGTGTGGTTATAATTGAAAAATTCTTTAGTAGCTGATGTATATTTGCATGTCCGACATCTATTTTGGCCGCACTTATAGAAACCAGAGTAATTTAGCCAAGTATTACTTTTTAAATTATTAGAGGAGAAAAAAGACGGTGAAACGATGTTGCCAATAGTGACACCTCTCCTTGCTACTACAGAGCAATTGGATTGTAAAATTTTAGATAAAGTTGCATCCTCATACAAAATGGATATGTGTTTGAAAAAAATAGATTTGATTATATTAAACTGAGGGCTATACTGCAATGACAGGACTAGTCTATTAGAATTATTGTGAACAATACGTGGTCCCAAATTTTGGTGTCTCTTGTGTTTTATTTTATGTTTGGCTCTACTCAGGGTCCATCTAGGATACCCCCTTTCTGAAAGTTTGGACCATGTATGTGTAAGTTCTGTAGATAGAGTGTTTTCATCATTGCAGTTCCTTGCAACACGTGTAAATTCACCCACAGGTATGATGGAGAGTGTTTAGCACCCATTGACACGCCTCTCGATATCATCTGAAAAAATATAGTCCTGTCATTGCAGTATAGCCCTCAGTTTAATATAATCAAATCTATTTTTTTCAAACACATATCCATTTTGTATGAGGATGCAACTTTATCTAAAATTTTACAATCCAATTGCTCTGTAGTAGCAAGGAGAGGTGTCACTATTGGCAACATCGTTTCACCGTCTTTTTTCTCCTCTAATAATTTAAAAAGTAATACTTGGCTAAATTACTCTGGTTTCTATAAGTGCGGCCAAAATAGATGTCGGACATGCAAATATACATCAGCTACTAAAGAATTTTTCAATTATAACCACACAGAAACTTTCAAAATCAAAGGACACATAAATTGTAACAGCACGAATGTGGTTTATATAATTCTATGCAAAATTTGTGATCTTATATATGTGGGTTGCACAACAAGAAATCTTAAAGTTCGCATTTCAGAACATTTAACTGATATATCTTCTCTTTCTAGTACCAACCGTAATATTTCACATGCCTCTAGGCATTTTATTCAATTTCACCAGAGATCGTGCAGTTCTCTACAGGTCATTGGTATAGAGAGGGTTAAACCTGCACATCGAGGAGGAGATTCCAGACACCGTTTACTCACCAGAGAAGCATTCTGGATTTACAACCTTGGATCCCATTTCCCAGACGGACTCAATGCACGCCGTGAAATCATGTTTCATTATTGATTCTACTTCATGTTTCTGTCAGTTTATTTTATTTATTTCATGTAACATTCTATGTTAAAATGAATTTTATCTCTTTTTTTGTTCTTTCTCTCCATAATGGTTTTATTGTTTTTTCCATTTTATGTGATTGGCTCACACTAATTATGCACCCTATTCACACTCTCATGTGACCAAGCATATCGATCTGATTGGTTGTTATTGGATATAATACTATAGAGTGTCATATGCATGTTAGCTTTGACAAAGAACACAGCTCTGTGTTCGAAACGCATTGCGTTTTTTCCATGTGAGATTCCCCGATGTAATTTGGAAATTTTTAAACTGCGTGGATTTGCTTCAATAAATATTTGCACTTTTGGAAGCTGGTTTCTTCAACCTTTTTATTTAAAACTGTGGTTTGTCAGTCACACGGAAAACACATATAATATAATTGCGCTGAAAATACTGCCATTTTTGGCCTCCATTCAAATATTTTTTCAGTGTGTCAGCAAAATTTTTGACACCGGTTTGCTGTTCAAAGTAGTTACCTACAGGCCAGGTATTTAAAACTGTGGTTTCTCTGTCACACGGATAACATATACCTTCGCTGCAAATTCAGCCATTTGTAGTGAGCGTGGAAGATATTGTCCTCCATTTAAAATGGGCAAGGTGCGTGGCAAGGGACGGGGAACTGGACGTGATGGTGATGGTGCATGCAGAGGCCGAGGCCGTGGGCAAGCTGAAATTGTGCCACAACAAACACCCACATCTTCTCACCCGACCTTCCTGTCCCAATTCCTAGGGGACCGCAGCACACCACTATTGAATCCAGAGCAGTGTCAAAAGGTTGTTGGTTGGATAGCGGATAAGGCTTCCAGTCACTTTGTCACCACCACTACAACCACCCTGTCTTCCACACGGTCAAGTCTCAGTAGACGTGAGTCTGGACTGCATATTCCTCACCCTGATCCTCCTTCCTCCCACCATGACAAGTGCCTGGAGACAACTGATCCCACACTTGGACACTCTGAAGAGCGGTTCACTTTTCCATTTATAGATCTCGACCAGTCTATTTGAAGCGGGGCAAGAGGAGATCACATGTAGCAATGCCCAAATATTTGAGCAGCCACGGTCACACGAAGGCGACGGTGTGGAAAGTGTGACAAGAGGTGGACGATGATGAGACATATTTGCCAGAAAGTCAGGAGGAGGACCAGGGTGCGGAAGTGGAAGACGAGGTGGTAGATGATATAGTAACTGACCTAACCTGGCAGGAGAACATGCAGAGCAAGGACAGCAGCACACAGGAGGAGGGAGGCAGGACACCCCAACAGGCAGGAAGAAGCAGTGTGGTGGCCGCAGACAGAAAGCAGGCAACCATTCCCTGTAACACCAACATGAAGGAAGTTGCCAGTACAACTGTTAGGTCTTCCCGAGTCTGGTTGTTTTTTAAAGACTCTGCCGATAACCCCAAAAAGGCCATTTGCACCATCTGCCAGGCCAGCATCAGCAGGGGTGGCAAAACTAGCAGCCTGACCACTACCAGCATGATCAGGCACATGGCAGCAAAGCACCCGACTTTGTGGGCCGAACCCCAGAGTTCAGGAACAGTGTCTGCGGGTGGCACCGCTGCTTCTTCCACTGTTGTGCATGCAAGCCAATCCACTGTCCATGGTGCATGCAAAGATGCCTCCTGCCCTGCACCCTTGGTTGCGCACTCTCAAGTAGCAGCATTAGGAAGGACGTCCACATCCTTGTCCCAGCGCAGTGTTCAGTTGTCCATACCCCAGTACTGGGAACGCAAGCACAAATACACAGCCAACGCCCCACAGGCCACACTACTAAGTTCCCACATTTCACAACTGCTTGCGCTCGAAATGTTGCCTTTTATCCTCATGGAGATGGAAGCATTCCGCAACCTGATGGTGGTGGCCGTCCCTTGGTACTCTGTCCCCAGCCACCACTATTTCTCCCGGTATGGCGTCCCCGCATTACAAAAGCACATGTCCCAAAACATTAGCCGTGCCCTCAACAACGCAGTTACCGGGAAAGTCCACCTAACCACGGACATGTGGACACGTGCTTGTGTGCCGGGACCCAGTCGGACCTTGGGACGGAACACGTCCTCCCGACGCCAAGGATTGCGGGCCCTAGGTCAATAAGGGTTGCCCCCACAGTCTACAGCTCCTGCATCTCATCCTCCTCATCCTCCTCCTCCTCTTCAGCCTCCATCTCCGAAATGACCACATCAGTCACAAGCTGGAAGCAATGCAGCACTGCCTCGGCCAAGAGGCAACAGGCTGTGCTGAAGCTAATATGCTTAGGTGACAAATTGAACAATGCTGAAGAGTTGTGGACAGCTCTGAAAGAGCAGGCAGATCTGTAGCTCACAACACTGAACCTACAGCCAGGCATGGTTGTGTGTGACAATGGCCTTAACCTGGTGGCGGCTCTAAGGTGAGGCGAGCTCACACACATACCATGCCTGGCCCATGTGCTTAACCTCGTGGTTCAGGGGTTTCTTAAATCCTACCCGGAGCTGCGGAATCTGCTTGTGACGCGCCCCCTGGGCCGTGTGTGTAGGGGAATACCCGGAGCCGGGTCTCTGTGTAATGCTGGGGGTTGTAGTCTCCGTGGCAGCGACCCGGTCCCGTGGCTCAGGGTGGTCAAGCCAGTGGCGGATCTGTTTCTTTGGTTTTGTAATGTTTAAATGTCCGACTACGCCACCTGTGGATTGCGGTCACTGAGAACCGCCACTGCAGGGCAGACCACTGAGGCTGATGTTGTGTGCACAGCAGAGGGCAGCATAACTCCCCACAGTAGGAGTATAGCCTCAGGGCAGCATCTATAGATGGTGAGGGTTGTGGTACGTGGGTGCAGCAGAAATGACTCAGAGTCCGTGCAGTTCAGGGTCTTTACTGTTGATAATGAAGAAGGCCCTGCCAGGAGTACTGGCTAACATTAGAGGCCTGGTCAGTCTGTGAGCGAACAGGAGTCCCCCTGGCCAGGTGGAGGTATAGGCCTTCCCGTATGACTGCACTCTTCCTGACTACCCTGCTGTAGTCGTGTAGTAGCCCACGTCCCTGAGTGTACCGTGTGGTGCTCACCCGTATGGCTGGTGACTTGGGGCCTTTGGTTCCTTCCGCTCCTCGATGGCGGTGCCGGTCCCTTGCTTGTGACTGAGCCTCCGGGCTTTCTATGGCCAGAGGACCTGAAATCCCCTGCCAGGTGGTTTCTGCTGCTGGATGTGAATATCCTCACAGCCTCGGACTCCAGTGTCCGGTTCTCTGCGTCTTTCTGCCAGGACGAGCTCAGTCCCTGGTCTTCAGCTCCTGGCTCCTACAGAGCTCCTTGCTGCTGCTCTGTCCCTTCCTCTGGAACTAACTCCCTAACCCCGCTCCAGATCCAGTTTATAAAGGGCAGGTTCCTCCCCTCCCTGGACTGGGGCAGGAGGCGTTGCATGCAAATGTGCTCCTGACCAGAAAAACCCATGCTCGCTCTCAGACATGGTATTTCTACCACTGTGGCAACCAGACCCCTGGGGTGCCACACTTGCTAAAGTACGCCGCCTTTGCTCCCATTTTAGAAAGTCACCTAGAGCTTCCGCCACCCTTGCCATATTTCAGCAGCATTTGCTGCTTCCGGCTCACAGACTGGTGTGTGATGTCCCCACGTGCTGGAAGTCTACACTGCAGATGTTGGGAAGGATTTGTGATTTGAAGAGGGCAGTTGTTAAGTATCAACAAGGCCGTCGGTATTCAGTTCAGACTCCACACATAAAACCTCAGGAGTGGACATGGATGTCAGACATATGTAGCATCCTCCAAAACTTTGAGGACTCCACCAAGATGGTGAGCGGCGATGACGCCATAATTAGCGTCACCATCCCGCTTCTCTGTCTTCTGAAACTCTCTCTGCTCACAATCAAAGAGGATGCATTGCAGGCGGAGCACGATGAGATGGAGCAAGGAACCATACAGGGTGATTACACACAGCCCAGCCTCCTCTCATCCCAATGTGGATTGGGTGACAATGAGGAAGAGGAGGAGGAAGAACAGGAGCTAGTTTCATGCGCTATAGATGGTACTACCTGCACAACTGTCATACCGTCTGCTCAGCGTGGATGACCTGAGAACAGAGAGGAGGAGGAGAGCATGGTCAGTCGTTCTCTTGATGAGGACATGTAAGCCTTGCCTGTTGGCAGTCTGGCACACATTTGCTGAGTTTCTGTTACGCTGCCTTTCCCATGACCCTCGCATTCTCAAAATTTTGTGTGACAGTCATTATTGGTTGGTAACACTTCTAGACCCACACTACAAGGAGAACTTTATATCTCTTATTCCTGAGATGGACAGGTCTACAAAAATGGGGCAGTACCAGAAGGCCCTTGTTGGGGAACTATTAAAAAAAATTCCCATCTGATAACGCTGGCGGCAGAGGTCACAGCTCGTTGGACAACCAAGGAGTACAGACAAGAGAGATACAACTTCAATCCAGGAGAGGCAGGGGAAAACTGTCAAAGTTCTGGGAGAATTTTCTCAGCCCCTCCCATCGCACAGGCCCTGAGGCGCGGGGTACTCTTACAAGGAGTGCAAAGTTTCAGAAGATGCTGAGGGAGTACCTTGCCGACCATACCAACGTCCTCTGTGATTCCTTTGTGCCTTATAATTATTGGGTATCCAAGCTGGATAAGTGGAATGAACTGGCTATCTACACATTGGAGGTCCTGGCCTGCCCTGCCGCTAGCGTTTTATCAGAGCGGGTTTTTAGTGCCGCTGGTGGAATTATAACTGATAAGCGCATCCACCTGTCAACTGAAAATGCTCTTATAATAATGACTCTTATAAAAATGAACAAGGGCTGGATTGGGCCAGACTTCTCAATGACACTGAATGATAGCAGCATAACATAAACTCAAATCTAGTGTCTTTTTTGGGAGGTGTATTCCCCTGCACCTCTTCACACCCACACGTGGGTATACGCTTCCTGATTTTGGCTACTTGCTCTTGTCCTCTTCCTTCTCCTCATCCCCATCCTCCACCATCATATCACAAGGGTGACTGTGGTCTGTGATGCAACACCCACATAATTTTTTTAAAGGGTGTTTATGATGCTCGTAAAAAAAAATGTTTATACAGTATGTTCATGTATATCCCCCAGGGGTACATATTTGTCAGCCCATACACTTAGTGCATGGGCATTATAAGTATAGGAGACCCGCTTCTTTCTAACGGGAACATTTTTTATGAGGCCCTCCTCAACGTCTCTTCCAAGGGGAATTGGAGTGCCTCCAAATGTTTGGCAACCCTTGCATTCACTGTATAGGCAAACACAATGGGAGACCTACTTCCTAATAATGGTAACATTGTTTTCAGAAGGCTCTCCTCTAAGTCTCTTCAAAGGGGTATTGGGGTGCGTCCAAATTTTCAAACTGGTTTTGGGGTGCTTCCAAATTTTGCATAGCTGGCTGATGGCTCTCTAAGAATTGTGAGGGCCGACTGCTGGCCCTTTAAGAATAGTAAAGGCCACCTGATGGCCCTATAAAAATAGGCTTTGTGACTTTCAGAGTCCCTCCTTCATAAATGAAACACGATGTGTCTGATGATATCTCACACACCACATGGCCATATAAGGTTGTAAAATGTTGACATGACATTTCCTGGTAAATGCATTTGTCACGGTTGAAAGCAATGCAAAAGTGCAAAAACGCATCAAAAACGCTAAGTGTGAACATAGCCCAAGGTGTGTAGGAGTATTTTTGTTTTTGGTAATTTATTTTGCTTTATATACAAGTCATTACTCTGGAAAGGATGTTCATTAACATATTTCCCAGGAAAATCCATTTTGGTTTCGTTTTTGTATGTTTTATTGTGAGTCCGTAAAAGTGGCGTAATACCTCTGACAATGTTGTTCACAGCAGTGACCTGGGAGTCAGAAATGCTTCCAGGGGTCTTCCCCATGCTGTTCCCATGCCATTTGAGCACTGTTCCCTTCGATTTGGGCAATTTTTAGGCCCTCTGCAGACCGCCAGGGGGAGCCGCCTGAAAAATGCTCGAGTTTCCCATAGACTTACATTGGGCTCGTTGCTTGCGTCGAGCTCCCGAGTATTCCAAAGTGCTCGACCCGAGCATTGAGCACCCGAGCATTTTAGTGCTCGCCCATCACTACTAGGAACTAATAAACATGTTTTTTGCAAAGTGTCATGAAAAAGAACTAAACAAAACCCTGATCCCAACAATGAACATTAATGAAGAGGATGCTGACCCAAAATAATCTGGTGCAGTGATCAATTGACCACAGCATATTTAGCTTTTCTGATCAACTATTAATTCCAAGGAAAGTCCAACAGCAATGTCCAACTTTACTAATGTTCATCTGCTTCAATGGACATAAATCTCTACAGCCATTGTAATATTTGGTAGAAATGCTCCCCGAGATATTGGAAACTGTTATAACACCAAGCGAGACAATCATCCCCATAATATAATATTGGCCAAAGTTTTCAAATGAAGTGATTAAAGCTCTTGGAAATGGTATTGGAATAATATTTGGCTATATATTAAATGCTATGGTATTTTCATTAATCTATTGTTTATTCTTCTATCGTTTCATTAAAAGACAGAGGCACTAACTTAGGAAATTAACACATTAAAAACTATGAAAGCGGAACATGGTTGCATGCATCTCCAGCAAAATGACAAGTCTACGGCTCTTCAAGAGGTTCTTGACTTTGAACAATCCCTATTTTATTAGATGGTCCCTTGACAGTAGGTTGATCACAAAGTGTCCACCTGCAGGCGACTCCAGGGATCATCTATTATTTCAGGGAAATCTGACAGTAGGTGTTCAATCTCTCTCCCTTGCCACCACAGAGGAAATGAAGTGTTACACAGTGCCCATTCACATCAAGGGTTTGTGTATAATGCAGCAAAGGACAAGACCTCCAGACCTTTAATGCCCACCACGAATCCATTTATACCTGTATCATTCAGCAACCACTCCCAGTTCCTTTGCTCCCAGCTAAATACTGTTGCAACCTCACTGACTATACAGTAAGTACAGTGTCCTACCTGCATCAGAGATTCGTGGGGCCTTTCCAGGTCCACCAGGTTGAGATTTCCAATGACAGGCAGAGGGATAGGTCCAGGGGGCATCTTTGCTGTGCTCTTTTTAATTCCATTTATCCAATAGATGAAAAGTGCAATGAAAATTGAAAAGCATACCAACTAGAGATGAGCGGTGTTCGACTAGAACTGTTCGCCAATCTCAAATTCGAGCTGTTTTGGGCGGTGTTCGAGTTGTTCGACGAACCCGAACGATTTGCAAAAAATTCGGCTGTTCGAGGTTATGTTCGATAACTGTTCGTGCACCAAAAGCGTGTCCTGCATGTCTGGTGCTATTTAGAGCACCAATCATGCAGGGATTGTCTGCCACTCACTGTAATGCCACAGCCATGGTGGTTGTGGCATTACAGTGATTGCCCAAATCGATGGGAACAGTGCCAACAGTGAAACATGAAAAGCCGGCAATTCAGCAGCGGCATAGACCGGTACCCGACAATTTAGAACCGAAAGAATAGAGCTTCACACATAGATTAGATAGATATAAACATGTCAGCCACATATATACGAAGTACAGTGAAAGTGCTGCTTACTGTACTTGTCATTTAGCGTAAAGGATTTATCAAAAAAAATATTAGTGTTTTCATGCACCGTCTCTTTAAAAAAGCCGGCCGGCAATTCAGCAGCGGTACCCGACAATTTATAATAGAAAGAATAGAGCATCACACATAGATAAGATAGATAGAAACATGTCAGTCACATATATATGAAGTACAGTGACAGTGTTGGTTACTGTACTTGTCATTTAGTATTAAAATAAAGGATTTATTATTAAAAAAATTGGCGTGGGGTTCCCCTTAATTTTAGGCTCTAGCGGAGGTTAAGCAGACAGCTGGGGCAGATGTTTGAAGCCTGGGAAGGGGGTAATACCCACGGAGCTTCCCAGGCTACTAATATCAGCCCCCAGCTGAATACATAGCCTTTACTAGCTATTAAAATGGGGGACCCCCCAAAAAAATGACGTGGTGTCCCCCCTAATTTAATAGCTAGCAAAGGCTAGGCAGACAGCTGGGGGCTGATATTAATAGCCCAGGAAGGGAGCCATGAATATTGGCCCCCTCCCAGGCTAGAAACACCAGCCGTCAGCCGCCCCAGAAATGGCGCATTCATAGGATGCGCCAATTCTGGCACATAGCCTCGCTCTTCCACGCTGCCCTGGTGCGGTGGCAGGGGGTAATAGGGTTGGGGTTGATGTCAGCTTATAATGCCAGCTGACATCAAGCCCAGGTTAGTAATGGAAAGGCGTCTATAAGACACCCCCATTACTAACCCCATAGTCAAAGTTAAAAAAAACACAAACACCCAGAATAAAGTCCTTTAATTGAAATAAAGACACAATTCTTTATTGTTCTAAATTAAACTATACTTACCGTCACGCCCATTCCAGCTGAAGCCAACGATCTCCTGCAATAAAAGTAAAATAATAAAGCAACATCATCCTTACCTTTCCATGGTTCCCACGACAGCTTCAGCTCTGCTACATCGAGATGACAGGCTGGACCGCAGCAGAACGCCGCCATCCAGCCTGTCATCCCGCAGACACTGAGAAGCGCAGGCTTGCTTGCGCTCCACATTGTCTCTCTGTGACGGCATAAAGATGAGCCGAGGTCATGTCCAATGAACTCGGCTCACCTCATGCACGTCACTTACAGCGTGGGAGAATTCTCACGCTGAAGCGCTGAGTGCAGGAGAATTTTCCCACGCTGTCAGTGACGTGCATGAGGTGAGCCGAGTTCATTGGACATGACCTCGGCTCATCTGGATGCCGTCACAGCGAGACACTGAGGAGCGCAAGCATGCCTGCTCTTCTCAGTGTCTGCAGCATGACAGGCTGGATGGCGGCATTCTGCTGCGGTCCAGCCTGTCATCTCGATGTAGCAGAGCTGAAGCTGTCGTGGGAACCATGGTAAGGTAAGGATGAGGTTGGTTTATTATTTTTCTTTTATTGCAGGAGATCGTTGGCTTCAGCTGGAATGGGCGTGATGGTAAGTAGAGATGAGCGGTATTCGACTAGAACTGTTCGCCAATCTCAAATTCGAGCTGTTTTGGGCGGTGTTCGAGTTGTTCGACGAACCCGAACGATTTGCAAAAAATTCGGCTGTTCGAGGTTATGTTCGATAACTGTTCGTGCACCAAAAGCGTGTCCTGCATGTCTGGCGCTATTTAGAGCACCAATCATGCAGGGATTGTCTGCCACTCACTGTAATGCCACAGCCATGGTGGTTGTGGCATTAAAGTGATTGCCCAAATCGATGGGAACAGTGCTCACAGTGAAACACGAAAAGCCGGCAATTCAGCAGCGGCATACACCTGTACCCGACAATTTAGAACCGAAAGAATAGAGCTTCTCACATAGATTAGATAGATATAAACATGTCAGCCACATATATACGAAGTACAGTGAAAGTGCTGCTTACTGTACTTGTCATTTAGCGTAAAGGATTTATCAAAAAAAATAATAGTGTTTTCATGCACCGTCTCTTTAAAAAAGCCGGCCGGCAATTCAGCAGCGGTACCCGACAATTTAGAATAGAAAGAATAGAGAATCACACATAGATTAGATAGATAGAAACATGTCAGTCACATATATATGAAGTACAGTGACAGTGTTGCTTACTGTACTTGTCATTTAGCGTAAAGGATTTATCAAAAAAAATAATAGTGTTTTCATGCACCGTCTCTTTAAAAAAGCCGGCCGGCAATTCAGCAGCGGTACCCGACAATTTATAACAGACAGAATAGAGCTTCACACATAGATTAGATAGATAGAAACATGTCAGTCACATATATATGAAGTACAGTGATAGTGTTGGTTACTGTACTTGTCATTTAGTATTAAAATAAAGGATTTATTATTAAAAAAATTGGCGTGGGGTTCCCCTTAATTTTAGGCTCTAGCGGAGGTTAAGCAGACGGCTGGGGCAGATGTTTGAAGCCTGGGAAGGGGGTAATACCCACGGAGCTTCCCAGGCTACTAATATCAGCCCCCAGCTGAATACATAGCCTTTACTAGCTATTAAAATGGGGGACCCCCAAAAAAAATGACGTGGGGTCCCCCCTAATTTAATAGCTAGCAAAGGCTAGGCAGACAGCTGGGGGCTGATATTAATAGCCCAGGAAGGGAGCCATGAATATTGGCCCCCTCCCAGGCTAGAAACACCAGCCGTCAGCCGCCCCAGAAATGGCGCATTCATAGGATGCGCCAATTCTGGCACTTAGCCTCGCTCTTCCACGCTGCCCTGGTGCGGTGGCAGGGGGTAATAGGGTTGGGGTTGATGTCAGCTTATAATGCCAGCTGACATCAAGCCCAGGTTAGTAATGGAGAGGCGTCTATAAGACACCCCCATTACTAACCCCATAGTCAAAGTTAAAAAAAAAACACAAACACCCAGAATAAAGTCCTTTAATTGAAATAAAGACACAATCCTTTATTGTTCTAAATTAAACCATACTTACCGTCACGCCCATTCCAGCTGAAGCCAACGATCTCCTGCAATAAAAGAAAAATAATAAAGCAACCTCATCCTTACCTTTCCATGGTTCCCACGACAGCTTCAGCTCTGCTACATCGAGATGACAGGCTGGACCGCAGCAGAACGCTGCCATCCAGCCTCTCATCCCGCAGACACTGAGAAGCGCAGGCTTGCTTGCGCTGCTCAGCGTCTCTCTGTGACGACATCCAGATGAGCCGAGTTCATGTCCAATGAACTCGGCTCACCTCATGCACGTCACTGACAGCGTGGGAAAATTCTCACGCTGAAGCGGTGAGTGCAGGAGAATTCTCCCACGCTGTCAGTGACGTGCATAAGGTGAGCTCATGTCCAATGAACTCAGCTCACCTCCTGCACGTCACTGACAGCGTGGGAGAATTCTCCTGCACTCAGCGCTTCAGCGTGAGAATTCTCCCACGCTGAAGCGCTGAGTGCAGGAGAATTTTCCCACGCTGTCAGTGACGTGCATAAGGTGAGCTCATGTCCAATGAACTCAGCTCACCTCCTGCACGTCACTGACAGCGTGGGAGAATTCTCCTGCACTCAGCGCTTCAGTGTGAGAATTCTCCCACGCTGAAGCGCTGAGTGCAGGAGAATTTTCCTACGCTGTCAGTGACGTGCATGAGGTGAGCCGAGTTCATTGGACATTAACTCGGCTCATCTGGATGCCCTCACAGAGAGACACTGTGGAGCGCAAGCAAGCCTGCGCTTCTCAGTGTCTGCGGGATGACAGGCTGGATGGCAGCGTTCTGCTGCGGTCCAGCCTGTCATCTCGATGTAGCAGAGCTGAAGCTGTCATGGGAACCATGGAAAGGTAAGGATGATGTTGCTTTATTATTTTTCTTTTATTTCAGGAGATCGTTGGCTTCAGCTGGAATGGGCGTGATGGTAAGTATGGTTTAATTTAGAACAATAAAGAATTGTGTGTTTATTTCAATTAAAGGACTTTTTTCTGGGTGTTGTGTTTTTTTTAAATACTTTACTAGAAATTCATGGTGGTCATGTCTAATATTGGCGTGACCCCATGAATTTCGGGCTTAGGGCCAGCTGATAATGCCAAGCTGGCCCTAACCCCTTTATTACCCAGTGAGCCACCGCATCAGGGCCCTGGATGAGTTGGGTACAGCGCCAGAAGATGGCGCTTCTATGAACGCGCCATTTTCCGGGGTGGCTGCGGACTGCAATTTGCAGCGGGGGTGGCCCAGAAAGCTTGGGCCTCCCTGCGCTGCGGATTCCAGCCCCCAGCTGCCTAGTTGTACCTGGCTGGACACAAAAACAGGGCGAAGCCCCACCTCAATTTTCTTTAAATTATTTCATGAAATAATTAAGAAAAAAAGGGCTTCCCTATATTGTTGTGTCCGGCCAGGTACAAATAGGCAGCTGGTGGTTGGGGGCAGCCCGTTCCTGCCTGCTGTACCTGGCTGGACACAAATATAGTGCGAAGCCCCACGTCAATTTTTTTTTAATTATTTCATGAATTTCCTGAAATAATTTAAAAAAATTGAAGTGGGGCTTCGCACTATATTTGTGTCCAGCCAGGTACAGCAGGCAGGAACGGGCTGCCCCCATCCACCAGCTGCCTATTTGTACCTGGCCGGACACAACAATATAGGGAAGCCCTTTTTTTCTTAATTATTTCATGAATTTCATGAAATAATTAAAAAAAATTGAAGTGGGGCTTCGCACTATATTTGTGTCCAGCCAGGTACAGCAGGCAGGAACGGGCTGCCCCCAACCACCAGCTGCCTATTTGTACCTGGCCGGACACAACAATATAGGGAAGGCCTTTTTTTCTTAATTATTTCATGAATTTCATGAAATAATTAAAAAAAAAGTACGTGGGGCTTCGCCCTATTTTTGTGTCCAGCCAGGTACAACTAGGCGGCTGGGGGCTGGAATCTGCAGCGCAGGGAGGCCCAAGCTTTCTGGGCCCCCCCCCCGCTCCAAATTGCAGTCCGCAGCCACCCCGGAAAATGGCGCGTTCATAGAAGCGCCATCTTCTGGCGCTGTACCCAACTCATCCAGGGCCCTGGTGCGGTGGCTCACTGGGTAATAAAGGGGTTAGGGCCAGCTTGGTATTATCAGCTGGCCCCAAGCCCAAAATTCATGGGGTCACGCCAGTATTAGACATGACCGCCATGAATTTCTAGTAAAGTATTTAAAAAAAACACAACACCCAGAATAAAGTCCTTTAATTGAAATAAAGACACAATTCTTTATTGTTCTAAATTAAACCATACTTACCATCACACCCATTCCAGCTGAAGCCAACGATCTCCTGCAATAAAAGAAAAATAATAAACCAACCTCATCCTTACCTTTCCATGGTTCCCACGACAGCTTCAGCTCTGCTACATCGAGATGACTGGCTGGACCGCAGCAGAACGCTGCCATCCAGTCTGTCATCCCGCAGACACTGAGAAGCGCAGGCATGCTTGCGCTCCTCACTGTCTCGCTGTGACGGCATCCAGATGAGCCGAGGTCATGTCCAATGAACTCGGCTCACCTCATGCACGTCACTGACAGCGTGGGAAAATTCTCACGCTGAAGTGCTGAGTGCAGGAGAATTCTCCCACGCTGTCAGTGATGTGCATGAGGTGAGCTCATGTCCAATGAACTCAGCTCACCTCCTGCACGTCACTGACAGCGTGGGAAAATTCTCCTGCAATCAGCGCTTCAGCGTGAAAATTTTCCCACGCTGTCAGTGACGTGCATGAGGTGAGCCGAGTTCATTGGACATGAACTCGGCTCATCTGGATGTCGTCACAGAGAGACGCTGAGCAGCGCAAGCAAGCCATGTCCAATGAACTCGGCTCACCTCATGCACGTCACTGACAGCGTGGGAAAATTCTCCTGCACTCAGCGCTTCAGCGTGGGAGAATTCTCACACTGAAGCGCTGAGTGCAGGAGAATTCTCCCACGCTGTCAGTGACGTGCAGGAGGTGAGCTGAGTTCATTGGACATGAGCTCACCTTATGCACGTCACTGACAGCGTGGGAAAATTCTCCTGCACTCAGCGCTTCAGCGTGGGAGAATTCTCACGCTGAAGCGCTGAGTGCAGGAGAATTCTCCCACGCTGTCAGTGACGTGCAGGAGGTGAGCTGAGTTCATTGGACATGAGCTCACCTTATGCACGTCACTGACAGCGTGGGAGAATTCTCCTGCACTCACCGCTTCAGCGTGAGAATTTTCCCACGCTGTCAGTGACGTGCATGAGGTGAGCCGAGTTCATTGGACATGAACTCGGCTCATCTGGATGTCGTCACAGAGAGACGCTGAGCAGCGCAAGCAAGCCTGCGCTTCTCAGTGTCTGCGGGATGAGAGGCTGGATGGCAGCGTTCTGCTGCGGTCCAGCCTGTCATCTCGATGTAGCAGAGCTGAAGCTGTCGTGGGAACCATGGAAAGGTAAGGATGAGGTTGCTTTATTATTTTTCTTTTATTGCAGGAGATCGTTGGCTTCAGCTGGAATGGGCGTGACGGTAAGTATGGTTTAATTTAGAACAATAAAGGATTGTGTCTTTATTTCAATTAAAGGACTTTATTCTGGGTGTTTGTGTTTTTTTTTAACTTTGACTATGGGGTTAGTAATGGGGGTGTCTTATAGACGCCTCTCCATTACTAACCTGGGCTTGATGTCAGCTGGCATTATAAGCTGACATCAACCCCAACCCTATTACCCCCTGCCACCGCACCAGGGCAGCGTGGAAGAGCGAGGCTAAGTGCCAGAATTGGCGCATCCTATGAATGCGCCATTTCTGGGGCGGCTGACGGCTGGTGTTTCTAGCCTGGGAGGGGGCCAATATTCATGGCTCCCTTCCTGGGCTATTAATATCAGCCCCCAGCTGTCTGCCTAGCCTTTGCTAGCTATTAAATTAGGGGGGACCCCACGTCATTTTTTTTGGGGGTCCCCCATTTTAATAGCTAGTAAAGGCTATGTATTCAGCTGGGGGCTGATATTAGTAGCCTGGGAAGCTCCGTGGGTATTACCCCCTTCCCAGGCTTCAAACATCTGCCCCAGCCGTCTGCTTAACCTCCGCTAGAGCCTAAAATTAAGGGGAACCCCACGCCAATTTTTTTAATAATAAATCCTTTATTTTAATACTAAATGACAAGTACAGTAACCAACACTATCACTGTACTTCATATATATGTGACTGACATGTTTCTATCTATCTAATCTATGTGTGAAGCTCTATCTTTCTGTTCTAAATTGTCGGGTACCGCTGCTGAATTGCCGGCCGGCTTTTTTAAAGAGACAGTGCATGAAAACACTATTATTTTTTTAAATAAATCCTTTACACTAAATGACAAGTACAGTAAGCAACACTATCACTGTACTTATTATATATGTGACTGACATGTTTCTATCTATCTAATCTATGTGTGAAGCTCTATTCTTTCTGTTCTAAATTGTCGGGTACCGCTGCTGAATTGCCGGCCGGCTTTTTTAAAGAGACGGTGCATGAAAACACTAATATTTTTTTTAATAAATCCTTTACACTAAATGACAAGTGCAGTAACCAACACTGTCACTGTGCTTCTTATATGTGTGACTGACATGTTTCTATCTATCTAATCTATGTGTGATGTTCTATTCCTTCTTGTCTAAATTGTCGGGTACCGGTGTATGCCGCTGCTGAATTTGCCGGCCGGCTTTTTTAAAGAGAGTGTCTTCTGAGCAGTTTGTCAGCTTTTGGACACCTTTGCAGGTGTTTTCTATGTGTTTCTATGTGTTTTTGTTTGCCTGCCATTGGTTTTAACGGTGTTCGACGGTGTTCTAAGGTGTTCGACGAACAGTTCGACGAACAGTTCCTCGAACATCCCGGTGTTCGACGAACCGAACCCGAACACTACGGGGGTGGCTCAACACTAATGGTAAGTATAGTTTAATTTAGAACAATAAAGAATTGTGTGTTTATTTCAATTAAAGGACTTTATTCTGGGTGTTGTGTTTTTTTTAAATACTTTACTAGAAATTCATGGTGGTCATGTCTAATACTGGCGTGACCTCATGAATTTTGGGCTTGGGGCCAGCTGATAATACCAAGCTGGCCCTAACCCCTTTATTACCCAGTGAGCCACCGCACCAGGGCCCTGGATGAGTTGGGTACAGCGCCAGAAGATGGCGCTTCTATGAACGCGCCATTTTCCGGGGTGGCTGCGGACTGCAATTTGCAGCGGGGGGGGGCCCAGAAAGCTTGGGCCTCCCTGCGCTGCAGATTCCAGCCCCCAGCTGCCTAGTTGTACCTGGCTGGACACAAAAATAGGGCGAAGCCCCACGTATTTTTTTTTTAATTATTTCATGAAATTCATGAAATAATTAAGAAAAAAAGGCCTTCCCTATATTGTTGTGTCCGGCCAGGTCCATATAGTCAGCTGGTGGTTGGGGGCAGCCAGTTCCTGCCTGCTGTACCTGGCTGGACACAAATATAGTGCGAAGCCCCACTTCAATTTTTTTTAATTATTTCATGAAATTCATGAAATAATTAAGAAAAAAAGGCCTTCCCTATATTGTTGTGTCCGGCCAGGTACAAATAGGCAGCTGGTGGTTGGGGGCAGCCCGTTCCTGCCTGCTGTACCTGGCTGGACACAAATATAGTGCGAAGCCCCACGTCAATTTTTTTTAATTATTTCATGAAATTCATGAAATAATTAAGAAAAAAAGGCCTTCCCTATATTGTTGTGTCCGGCCAGGTACAAATAGGCAGCTGGTGGTTGGGGGCAGCCCGTTCCTGCCTGCTGTACCTGACTGGACACAAATATAGTGCGAAGCCCCACTTCAATTTTTTTTAATTATTTCATGAAATTCATGAAATAATGAAAAAAAAATTGACGTGGGGCTTCGCACTATATTTGTGTCCAATCAGGTGCAGCAGGCAGGAACGGGCTGCCCACAACCACCAGCTGCCTATTTGTACCTGGCCGGACACAACAATATAGGGAAGCCCTTTTTTTCTTAATTATTTCATGAAATAATTTAAAGAAAATTGACGTGGGGCTTCGCCCTGTTTTTGTGTCCAGCCAGGTACAACTAGGCAGCTGGGGGCTGGAATCCGCAGCGCAGGGAGGCCCAAGCTTTCTGGGCCCCCCCCGCTGCAAATTGCAGTCCGCAGCCACCCCGGAAAATGGCGCGTTCATAGAAGCGCCATCTTCTGGCGCTGTACCCAACTCATCCAGGGCCCTGATGCGGTGGCTCACTGGGTAATAAAGGGGTTAGGGCCAGCTTGGCATTATCAGCTGGCCCTAAGCCCAAAATTCATGGGGTCACGCCAATATTAGACATGACCACCATGAATTTCTAGTAAAGTATTTAAAAAAAACACAACACCCAGAAAAAAGTCCTTTAATTGAAATAAACACACAATTCTTTATTGTTCTAAATTAAACCATACTTACCATCACGCCCATTCCAGCTGAAGCCAACGATCTCCTGAAATAAAAGAAAAATAATAAAGCAACATCATCCTTACCTTTCCATGGTTCCCATGACAGCTTCAGCTCTGCTACATCGAGATGACAGGCTGGACCGCAGCAGAACGCCGCCATCCAGCCTGTCATCCCGCAGACACTGAGAAGCGCAGGCATGCTTGCGCTCCACAGTGTCTCTCTGTGAGGGCATCCAGATGAGCCGAGTTAATGTCCAATGAACTCGGCTCACCTCATGCACGTCACTGACAGCGTGGGAAAATTCTCCTGCACTCAGCGCTTCAGCGTGGGAGAATTCTCACACTGAAGCGCTGAGTGCAGGAGAATTCTCCCACGCTGTCAGTGACGTGCAGGAGGTGAGCTGAGTTCATTGGACATGAGCTCACCTTATGCACGTCACTGACAGCGTGGGAAAATTCTCCTGCACTCAGCGCTTCAGCGTGGGAGAATTCTCACGCTGAAGCGCTGAGTGCAGGAGAATTCTCCCACGCTGTCAGTGACGTGCAGGAGGTGAGCTGAGTTCATTGGACATGAGCTCACCTTATGCACGTCACTGACAGCGTGGGAGAATTCTCCTGCACTCAGCGCTTCAGCGTGAGAATTTTCCCACGCTGTCAGTGACGTGCATGAGGTGCGCCGAGTTCATTGGACATGAACTCGTCTCATCTTTATGCCGTCACAGCCAGACACTGCAGAGCGCAAGCAAGCCTGCGCTTCTCAGTGTCTGCGGGATGACAGGCTGGATGGCAGCGTTCTGCTGCGGTCCAGCCTGTCATCTCGATGTAGCAGAGCTGGAGCTGTCGTGGGAACCATGGAAAGGTAAGGATGATGTTGCTTTATTATTTTTCTTTTATTGCAGGAGATCGTTGGCTTCAGCTGGAATGGGCGTGATGGTAAGTATGGTTTAATTTAGAACAATAAAGGATTGTGTCTTTATTTCAATTAAAGGACTTTATTCTGGGTGTTTGTGTTTTCTTTTAACTTTGACTATGGGGTTAGTAATGGGGGTGTCTTATAGACGCCTCTCCATTACTAACCTGGGCTTGATGTCAGCTGGCATTATAAGCTGACATCAACCCCAGCCCTATTACCCCCTGCCACCGCTACAGGGCAGCGTGGAAGAGCGAGGCTAAGTGCCAGAATTGGCGCATCCTATGAATGCGCCATTTCTGGGGCGGCTGACGGCTGGTGTTTCTAGCCTAGGAGGGGGCCAATATTCATGGCTCCCTTCCTGGGCTATTAATATCAGCCCCCAGCTGTCTGCCTAGCCTTTGCCTGCTATTAAATTAGGGGGGACCCCACATCATTTTTTGGGGGGGGTCCCCCATTTTAATAGCTAGTAAAGGCTATGTATTCAGCTGGGGGCTCATATTAGTAGCCTGGGAAGCTCCGTGGGTATTACCCCCTTCCCAGGCTTCAAACATCTGCCCCAGCTGTCTGCTTAACCTCGGCTAGAGACTAAAATTAAGGGGAACCCCACGCCAATTTTTTTTAATAATAAATCCTTTATTTTAATACTAAATGACAAGTACAGTAACCAACACTATCACTGTACTTCATATATATGTGACTGACATGTTTCTATCTATCTAATCTATGTGTGAAGCTCTATTCTGTCTGTTATAAATTGTCGGGTACCGATGCTGAATTGCCGGCCGGCTTTTTTAAAGAGACAGTGCATGAAAACACTATTATATTTTTTAATAAATCCTTTACACTAAATGACAAGTACAGTAAGCAACACTGTCACTGTACTTCATATATATGTGACTGACATGTTTCTATCTATCTAATCTATGTGTGAGGCTCTATTCCTTCTTGTCTAAATTGTCGGGTACCGGTGTATGCCGCTGCTGAATTGCCGGCCGGCTTTTTTAAAGAGAGCGTCTTCTGAGCAGTTTGTCAGCTTTTGGACACCTTTGAAGGTGTTTTCTATGTGTTTCTATGTGTTTTTGTTTGCCTGCCATTGGTTTTAACGGTGTTCGACGGTGTTCTAAGGTGTTCGACGAACAGTTCGATGAACAGTTCCTCGAACATCCCGGTGTTCGACGAACCGAACCGAACCCGAACACTATGGGGGTGGCTCAACACTAATACAACACATCGGCTCTAGCCAAAAAGTAGGCAATTAAAGCCATAGTGAAGTACTGTTAAGAGTCTGTTCTGATTGTGCTGCTGTCCTTATATTTATACACATGGGCTTATTTTTCCTCCATGTGTTAATCTTTACTAAGGCACAAATAACCTATAATAAACTGATTGGCCCATTGCTATTTACCTTGGTCAAACAATCTCGGTTTAGATTGCACAATCTTGTTATTACATACATAGCATTATGTATTTCATCTAAATAAATGTTGGCCAATGTGTATTATAATGTGATATTTACAGTAGGATAAAGGAATATAATTTGCAATTATTTATCTGTTCTGCAGTTGTACCAGTGCCATTGTGTAAAGTTCTAATACTAATGTTTGGGGACACAAATTAATCTAAGGTATTTGCAGTTATAGCAGGAAGAACTTTACATCCATTATACACTTTTGCATTAGATTTTGCGTATTGAAGGTTTTAATCAATTACCAATGAAATTAACTAAACAGAATTTGATGGTCAAGAGGTTGAAAAGATTTTTCCATTTTTGGACTGAAAACTTTTTGCTGTGTTCCATCACAGATTACAGCTGAGCTTTGGAAGCTCAGCAATTCGATAAATTGCCATCGGATTATCAAAAAATTAGTTAACTCCTTAAAATAGAAATTAACATTTATATTTGTCTATTGTTTAATCATCATATATTGGGGCAGATTTATTATTGTTTCTGATTTAAAGTTAGCATGAAACCAAACAAGGCAGAATATGAGCAAAATATACCCCAGTGTCCTGGGGTCATTTATCATTAAGTGACTAATCTGGATGTTCTTGCTAGACATGTGAAACACTTTTCTCTTACTAATGCCACCCCTTGGTTAGTCTATGGTTGAGCCAAAATTTTGAAGCCCCACCTCTAGACTCTATTTAAAAAGGTCCAGGGAGGGGCAAAAAAACACACATAAGGAGGAGATGCTGAATAACCCACTTGCTAGACCTAGTGGTGAGGGTCAGTGCAGCTTTTAGGCTCGGATGGACCTGGTCACTGGTGGGGAGCAATCTTGATCCTATCCAGAGAGTGGGGATACTGGCGTCTGAGACTGTGAAGGTGGTAAGCCAGAGGTTGGGAGTCATGACAGAAGGCCTACGGTCAGTGGTGACGAACTTATGGCATGCGTGCCGTCCCTCCAGCACTATGACCTTTTCTCCAGCAATTCCCTGAGTCAACTGTCATGCTGACTGCCATCTCAGAGAAAGTGCAGCGTGACGGCTCCCAGCAATCAATTGAAAGACACGAGTACAATTAAAGCCATGACTGCCAGTACTTCGGGGTCAGGGTGAGGTCAACAGCATGATGAGGTCATCTGATAATGATACTGACATCACTCGCCTGCGCCATAGAGGCGCATACAATGTTGGTGGTAAGTGCTCCAGTAAAGCTGAAGACACTGAAGTTTTATTGTAATGGGGGATGGGGATAAATTTGAGGACACGGCTTGGGGAAGAAGGAAGGGTTGAGTGCGGACACAGTATCGGGAGCAATGGGGGGCACGTATGAGTAATCAATATGAGGGGAGGATGTGTGCAGACACAGTATGGGAAGCGACAGGTGGGAATAAGGAACAAATTTAAGGACATAGTATGGGGGATTGAGGAAGGGTATGGGGTGCAAATACTGTATGAGGAATGAGGGGGTATATATGAGAAACAAGTATGAGGAGCGAGGGGGAGAATGTATGTGGACACAGTATGGGGAGCAGGGTGGATGGGTGCGGACACAGTATAGGGAGGGGGAAAGGAGAAATTTTAGGACACAGTTTGGTGAGTGAAGGAGGTGATCAGTTTAGACAGAGTAGGGGAGCAAGGGGGGATGTGTACAAACACAGTAAAAGGAGCGAGGGGAACATGTATGAGGAAACAGTATGAGAAGCGAAGGGGGAATGCATGTGGACACAGTATGTGGAGTGAGAGGGGATGGGTGCAAACACAGTATGTGGAGCAATGGGGGGCATGTATGAGGAAAAAGTATAAGAGAGGGGATGGGTGGAGGTACAGCATTGGGAGTGAGGGGGAGGGAGAAATTTGAGGACAAACTTTGGAGAGTGAGGAGGGTATGTATGAAGAAACAGTGTGAGAGGGGGATGGGTACAGACACAGTATGGGGGAGTGAGGGGGGCATGTATGAGGAAGCAGTATGTCAGGGGGATGGGTATGCAAACACAGTATGGGGAGCAAGGGGGATGGGATAGGTGTGGACACAGTATGGGGAGCAGAGGGATGTGAGAAGCGAGCATGTGGGAAAGGGGAAATATGTGAGAAGACTATTGAGGGGAATAGTGTGAGGAGATAGTATAGGGTAGAAAAGTGTGAGGGGGCACAGAATAGAGGCTGGGTAGTGGGGATGGTATAGAGGAGGTAACATAGGGGTATCTGTTAGGGCACTGCCAAGAGTAGACAGTATGCCGAGGACGGAGAGTGTGGTGGGGGGACACAGTGTGAGAGGACAATGTAAAGAGGGGGCCCAGTATAGAAAGAAGAGGGCAGTGTGGAGGGTGTGTACCATAAGAGGGACAATGTCTGGGTCATATTTTGTGCAGGGAATATAGTGAGGGGAAATTATTTATTCAGGGACTCAGCATAAGGCAGATATTTTTATTCAGAAGCATCATAGTAATGCTACTATTTTTAAGGGCATTGTGTTGGGATGTGCTGCAGAAGAATAAATTAGATGTAAGTGTTCAGAGATGAGCTGTGGATGTGAAAAGTCATCATGGCGTCTGGACAAGATGAAGAAAAGAGAACAACTCTAATTAAAGACGATGTCATCTATAAGGTACCTGGATGTAAATGTTCATTGGTGATATTGACTAATTTTCTTCAGTACTGTGTTTTCTGTATGGTCTGCAGTCTGATGATGACTGATAACAAAAACAACTCCAAGTATCTCATTACCATTGTTAAGGTCATACTGGGAGTTGTAGGTTCATATGATACAAATGTATATGGGTCTGACCTAACATTACAATTGATGTACCATGTACTTTGGTGGGCCTGGTGATGTATTCATGTACTGATTGTGATGTATTGCTGTACTGCTGATGGTTCTGGTGATGTATTTCTGTTGTGATGAGGGTTGTGAAGCTGTGTTTCTGTACTCCTGGGGGTTTTGATGATGTACTTCTGTACTTGAGGTGGTTTTGGTGATGTGTTTATGTTCTGATGATGGTTCTGTTAATGAAACCACAAAAAGACAAAACACAACAACATAAATGTAAAAAGTGTTATGGCAAATACTCCTAAGGTATCTGTTTTGATTTGACAATACCTATACCTATAATTGACTCTCCAAGTGCTATGTATCAACCTTTTTTAGCACTCTCATGACATTATGGTATACCAAGCATTTCCCAAAGAGACAGCATAACAAGGAAACCTCACTTAGCTATCACAGAAAATCGTGTCCATAAGAGCTCTACAATTCCTCATCAATTACTTCACTGTGTAATCATTTAATATAATCCTTTAGCTGCTCTAAACAAACAGATGAGGAACCTCTTCTTAGCATCCAGGCTTAATTCCTCATACTGGCCACTGGATAGATCTCACCTGGAGCTTTTTATCCTCCTTTTTTGTGTAGGTGATCAGAATGATCTAAGGAACCTCCCGACGCGTTTCAGCCATTCATCAGAGGCATATGGTTCCAAAAAATGTTGATCTCGCATTAGACCTTCATCTCCCAGTGGTAATGCCTCCAGCCACTGTCAGAGTGTATGCTTACGTTTCTTTTTATACACATGCCGCACTAGTTATATTAGAAAAAGATAAAAGCAATGTAATAAAACCGTCCGACAAAGGCAGCAATTTGGTTGTCATGGACACAGATAAATACTGCACTATGTGTCGGGAATTACTTGAACAAGAGATGGGATATCAGAGGTTATCGCATAATCCATCAAGGTTCCTGCATAAAATACTTAGGGACTTGGTCCAGGATGGATTTGACAACAAAGTTATTGACAAGAATGAAAGGGAGTTTTTGGTCCCACTCTATCCAATGACAGCAACTTTTTATAGCCTGCCAAAAATTCACAAGGGTCTAGAACCCTTGAAAGCAAGACCTATTTTGTCAGGTATAAACAGTCTCACCCACAAAGCAGGCATGTACGTTGATAAAATCTTGAGACCATATGTGGTCGCGCTAAACTCTTTTGTATGTGATACAGCGGACCTCCTAAGAAGATTGGAGGGTGTTGTGCTTGAGCCAGGGATGATTCTGGGCAGTGTGGATGTGGAGGCTTTGCACTCCTCGATCCCCCATGAATGCGGAATAAAAGCCATGGAGTATTACCTCAGATCTAGGGGTAGACAGTACACCAAATATAATGAGTTCACCTTGAAGCTCCTAGAGTTTTGCCTTATCAGTAACATTTTCACTTTCGACGGGGAGTACTTCCACCAGCTCAGGGGCACTGAGATGGGGAGCCCCTGTGCCCCCTCATATGCTAATTTGGCTAGTGGGAGGAAACCTTCGTGTTTAGTGATATGGACTCTACGAACAGCGTCATCATGTGACTTAGATATATTGACAACGTGTTCATCATTTGGAACGGTTCACTTGATGGTTTTCGTGAATTTGTCGCACGACTCAATAACAATTCTGTTGGGCTGACCTTTACGTCAGAGGCCTGCAGTATAGAACTGGCGTTCTTGGACGTACTTATTCAGAAAGGACAAAATGGGGAATTGAACACAGAGACCTATAGGAAACCAACAGCCACTAACTCTCTCTTGAGGTGGGAGAGTAACCACCCGGTCCCCCTCAAGAGAGGAATTCCAAAGGGGCAGTTTCTGAGGCTAAGGAGAAATTGCTCGGATGTGAGCAATTTCAAAAGGTAAGCGTTAGACCTCATAAATAGATTCTTGGTTAGAGGCTACCCCAAAAAAGTTTTAGATGGCGCCTATAGAGAATCCCTAGTTAAAGAAAGAGGAGAACTACTGGTCCAAAACCAAAACGAAATGAAGAGTCGACAGTTAGATTTGTAGCACGTTACTGTAATAAGTCACAACAGGTTAAACAGATTTTTCAGAAACACTGGAAATTCTTTTAATGGACGAGGACATTAGGGACAAGCTAGCCCCGTGTCCGCAAATAATATACCGTAAAGGAAGGTCTTTGAGAGATTGACTCGTCCATAGTCATTTTCAAACTGAGGTAGCTCCGACATGGCTGGATCGAGGAGTGAGTGGATGCTTTCGATGCAATAACTGCAAAGCATGTGATGCTATCACCTAAGGGGCAATATTTAGAAACAACGTAAAAGGAAGTGATTACTGTATCAGACAATTGATTAACTGCCATACAAAAGGAGTGGTGTATAAGGCCACGTGCGATTGCAATCTCGAGTATGTGGGAAAGACTCAGAGAGAATTAAGGAAAAGAATACTTGAACATCTGTGAGACATTAGAAATAAGAAAGATACTCCCATTGCTAATCACGTAAACACAATGCACCAGGGAGATGCCACTATTATTAAGTTTATGGGTATCGAGAGGGTCATGCCACCGAGAAGAGGAGGAAACTGGGACCGTCTTATATTGCAAAAAGAGGCCCATTGGATCTTCACCCTAGGCACTAGCGCTCCTGATGGCCTGAATGAAATCCTATCCTTCGCCCCCTTTCTTTCATCATAGGGATTTATAGGGCAAGTCAGTTAGGGATGGCTTCCGTTGAGTGGGGGTGCCATTTGCACTGGAAAAACAGGGTGCCAACCTCCACGTAGGTAGGGTCTCTAGAATAGTATGATCATAGAATTTGACTAGGACTCCCATATCTTTTTCTTTTCTCATTCTGGGAGGTCCGCTGTGTCTAGTAACAGCAGATTGCGTCTAAATCTTTTTTAAAATCCCTGACCTAAAAATATCCCGTGCATTGTCAATATTATTATTATTTTTTTATATAATCTGATTTGGTACAATCTGAGATATTTACCCCTTTGCCATCCTTGGGTCTGAGAATTGATATAAAATTGTTGAGAATTCTGCATATGCTGCATAGGCAAGAAGGCGGGTTGGTACTCGTGTTTTATTGTGAGCCATCATATGGCTTCATTATGCCAGGAATATTAGTGGGGTGTACCTTGAAGGTTAACATAATTAAGTGTTTCGTGTAGGGAGGATTGTGTCTCCTCAGTACATACACTTTAGCCCACACAATATGGCCGCTGGACCGCACGTCGTAAGTGATATATGCGGTCCAGCATTGACGGAGATCGCCGCTGGACCGCAGTGCCAGAAGTGATGCGTGCGGTCCAGCGCTGGGGTCATAGTGTTTTTCAAGCACAGGGAAGCTAGACGATGCTTTCAGTCGCTAGTTATTCTGGGACCGAAAGTGTGTCATTGTGCGCGCCACAAATATAACTAGCATGGCATGTGTATAAAAAGAAACGTAAGCGTACACGCTGACAGTGGCTGGAGGCATTACCACTGGGAGATGAAGGTCTAATGCGAGATCAACATTTTTGGAACCATATGCCCCTGATGAATGGCTGAAACGCGTCGGGAGGTTCCTTAGATCATTCTGATCACCTACACAAAAAAGGAGGATAAAAAGCTCCGAGTGAGATCTATCCAGTAGCCAGTATGAGGAATTAAGCCTGGATGGTAATAAGAGGCTCCTCATCTGTTTGTTTAGAGCGGCTAAAGGATTATGTTAAATGATTACACAGTGAAGTAATTGATGAGGAATTGTAGGGATCTTATGGACCCAATTTTCTGTGATATCTGTGTGTGATTTCCTTGTTATGCCGTCTCTTTGGGAAATGCTTGGTATACCATAATGTCATGAGAATGCTAAAAAGGGTTGATACCTAGCACTTAGAGAGTCAATTATAGGTATTGTCAAATCAAAATAGATACCTTAGGAGTATTTGCCATAACACTTTTTACGTTTATGTTGTTGTGTTTTGTCTTTTTGTGGTTTCATTACACGGGCACTCAGCACTTTATTAATTTTTAAAGTATTTGTTAAAGGTTATATTTTAATATTCTGTGCTGTGGCAATATTTATATTGACCAGAATTATATTAGCCTAAAGCTGAACATTATGGTTCTGGTAATAGATTTTTGTGCTGTTTGTGACATGCAGAAGTAGTGCTGTTGCTTCAAAAGCATCCAGCAACTATAGGGGTTAACAGAGTCACAGAAGACAGGGAGTGGTTAGCAGAGCCCCAGGGGGATTGTGGGGAACTTGTTTACTAGTCTGGCTGCAGCCAAAGGGAGAAGTGGTGTGTGTGATCTGTATCTGACAGAAGTGCAGGAAAGTGAACAGGATTCAAGTCAAGGGTGAAGCTGAGTCACAGTTCAGATACCCTGCACTGTTAGTTCAGGAAGTCTATCATTTGGCAGGAAGATAAGGACTGGAAGGGATTGTGTCACAGGGATCATCTCCCTCATCAAACCCTCCCCCCCTCCATCTCAAAGCAGGAGAAAGAATGCTGTGTACTACTGTGCCTTTGTGAAGGAAAAGCCTGTTGTGGGTGCATAGAAGTGTGCTGCTAAAGAGACTTGATCTGTGCTGTACTGTGCTACAAAGAAAGACTGTTTATTAATGTGCCTTTGCAAGAAGAAGCTATTACTGTTATTAAAGCCTGTTGCTTTAAGAGACTAATGTTTTGGACTGGCCGTACTGTTGCATTAAACTCTACTGTTCAACTGTTCATGAAGTCTCTTGTCGAGTGTGTCTGGTCAGTAATTTAATCCATCTATGTGCCTGTGCCTGAGGGTCAATGCCCCTGTATGACTGAGAGAGCTGCAGTATATGGTTGTCCTGAGTAACAGATCCCCAAGGATTCCAAAGAATTTATGAAACCAGTCTCGCCCTTATCTAAACCAAGCGGTGTGCACGTAATATTGGTGGCCCGTACGGGGAGTCCTGAGCCAGAATCAGCATGTAGAGGTAAAAGAGGCAAAGTGACAGCAGCACAGCACCTCAACTCAGCTCTGCTACACCAGTTAAAGGACACCAGTCTTAAAGAAAACTCACTAGCAGCAATGGATGTGTAAATACAAATGGACAGAATCAGTGAGCTGCTTCTTCAGTTAACCTGTGAAGAATTTAGAACAGTAGCAGAACATATAAAGATGTCAGAAGACCAGATTTCTAAAGCACGCACTCGCAGACAACTTTTAGCCGCTATTAATGCAAAGATGGATGAGCTGGGGGAGAAAGAAGCTGAAGACATCACGGGGACGTTCCTCCAGGAGCTAACACAGTTTCTAACTGGGTTGAAGTTGGAAGATGGAGGGGCGGTGCCAATTACCAAGAGCGGGAATCTCCGTCCGCAGACAGAACTACGAGAATTGAAAGAACAATTCAAAGCCTTAACAGCCCTGCAGAAATTGACAAAAACCTCTGAATGTGTGACAGACTCTGACAGAACCCTTAACCTGCTCGGGTTAGATAAATCAAGAAGACAGTCTCTAACATTACAAATCACCAGGAAAGAGTTCAAGATACTGGGACAGATTGGCGAGTGTGAGCAGAAAGAGAAGCAGTCTTATACAAACTTGTTGCACCAGATCGATACAGGATTACAGAAAGGCTAACAGCCAGATGAGATCATTGACAGGGTGGTGAAAGCAATCAGCCCAGGACTGAACCTCCGTAGTATGTGTGACATGCAGAAGTAGTGCTGTTGCTTCAAAATCATCCAGCAACTGTTCCAAATAACACAAGCACAGGAAACAGGAAGTATTGTGCTTCAGAAGCATCCAGCAACTAGAGAGGTTAGCACTGTTACAGGAGACAGGGAGTGTTTTAGAAGAGCCCCAGGGGGATTGTGGGGAAATTGTTATTGTAGTCTAGCTGAAGCCGAAGAGAAAGGTGGTGTGTTATCTGGATCTGACAGAAGGCAACTGAACAGGATTCAGATCAGAAGAGAAACTAAACACAGGTCAGATAAACTCCCTGAACTAACAGTGCTGAGTATTATTGGGCAGGAAGATAAGGACTGGAAGGAATTGTGTCACAGGAATCATCTCCCTCATCAAACTCTCCCCCCCTCCATCTCAATGCAGGATAAAGAATGCTGTGTACTATTGTGTCCTTGTGAAGGAAAAGCCTGTGGTTGTGTATGCATAGCAGTGTGCTACTAAGATATCTTATCTATGCTGAATTATGTTACTGAAGAGACTGTAATACTGTGTCTTGTGTAGAAACTACTGTATTGTTACTGGAGCCGGTTGCTCAAGAAACTCAGACTGTACTGTGATGAAGATTGTTGCTGTAATATCCCTGAATTGCAATGGCCGTGCTTCAGATTAAATTCCACTGTTAAACTGTTGAAAAAGACTCTTGTCAGATGTGTCTGGTCAGCAACTAAATCTATCGTGTGCCCGGGAGAAGCTGCAGCCTATGGTTGCCCTGAGTAATGGTTCCCCCAGGATTCCAAAGAATTCATGAAACCCGTCTCGCCCTATCTGAACCTAGCGGTGTGCGTGTAACATTGGTGGCCCATACGGGGAATCCTGAGCGGGAATTAGCGTGTAGAGGGAAAAGTGGAAAAGTGTCTGGAAAAACACAGCAGCACAGCACATCAATTCAACTCTGCTACAACAGTTAAAGGGGACCAGAGCTAAAGAAAACTCACTGGCAGCAATGGATATGGAAATACAAATGGACAAAATTAGTGAGCTGCTTCTTCAGTTAACCTGTGAAGAATTGAGAACAGTAGCAGAACATATAAAGATGTCAGAAGAACAGATTTCTAAAGCACACAACCGCAGGCAACTGTTAGCTGCCATTAATGCAAAAATGGATGAGCTGGGGGAGAAAGAAGCTGAAGATATCATGGGGATGTTCCTCCAGGAGCTAACACAGTTTTTAACCAGGTTGAAGTTGGAGGATGGAGGGGCGGCACCAATTACCAAAAGCGGGAATCTCAGTCCGCAGACAGAACTACAGGAATTGAAAGAACAAGTCAAAGCCCTAACAACAGCCCTGCAGGAATCAACCAAAACCTTTGAACGGGTGACAGACTCAGACAGAACCTTTACCATGCTCGGGTTAGATAAATCAGGAAGACAGTCCTCTCTAACACCACAAATCACCATAAGGAAAGAATTCAAGATCCTTGGACAGATTGGAGAGTGTGAACAGAAAGAGAAACTGTCTTATATGAACTTGTTGCACCAGATCGATGCAGGCTTACAGAAAGGCTACCAGTCAGATGAGATCGTTGAGGAGGGGGTGAAAACAATCAACCCAGGACTGAACCTCCGTAGTATGCTAGAAATGAAGAGTCAATTGACCTTGCAACAGCGGAAGATGATTTTAAAAGGGCACTATAAAGAAGAGAGTACTTCAGAATTGTTCCACCGACTCATTAACCTCTCACAGAAAAATAAAGAATCATCCCAAAGTTTCTTGTTCAGAGCAATTGAACTGAAGGATAGACTGTTCTTTGCATCCAGAGATGCAGAAGTGGAGGAGAAGTTTGTTGCTGGACTAGTCCAGAAGAAGTTCTTGAGATCATTGGGAATGGGGTTAATCAACAAAGACATCAAGTTGCAGCTGAAACAGTACCTAGAAGATCCTGGCATTCTGGACAAAGTCCTAATTGAAAAAATGGATGAGGCAGCTAGTTTGGAGTCAGAGAGCAAGAGAGTCAGAGAGTCAGAGAAGTTAAAGAAAGGCTCTGCTCTTAAAATCACCAAAATGAGTCAGCTGAAGTTGGAGACCCCCGGTGGCCAGTACGAAGATCATCATAGAGACCCTCCAGTGCCACCTCCGAGAGGGAACCTTAAATCACCAACAAAAGAGAGGACCACCAGCGCTGACTGGGAGGAAGTAATAGGAGAACTGCAAGCCGAGTTGTTTGAGGTGAAAAAGTTGATTCGTTCCAGGCCAGAACCTGTATCCCTCAGATCCAGGAGTGGGTTCCAAAACAGAAGATACCCGGCTTATGAAGCATGCCGTTCATCAAATCAGAGTACGTTGTGTGTCCACTGTCTAAGATGTGGTGACGAAGGACATTATCCCTAGGAATGACAATGGTCACGGTCGTTTGGGTTAAAAGACAGGAGGTTGCCAGTGCGGGGCGACTGGTAATCGCGACACGGAATAGGCCCCAGAAGCAAATCCAAATCTCAACAGACCTCAGAAGGGCACATGAGGTAAAACGGCTGTGTCAGTACTATCCCCAAGTGTGTTCCCGTCTACAACAGCTGCAAGAGAGACAGGGGCATCAGTTACTTAATGCCCAGTGCGGAGGTCAAACAATGTACTCCTTTGAGGAGGATTACTCGGTCAGTAAAGATAGCCTCATTAGCCTAATCGGTGAAAGGTGCTTTATACAGTGCCAGCTAGATGGACTCCTGGAAAAAGCACTGTGGGACACAGGAGCCCAAGCAAGCCTTTTAAATGAAGAATGGAGAAGGCGCTATCTGCCACATACCTGCCTTCAGACCAGTTTAGGACCAATGGAACTCCACGGCAAAGCTGTCAACCAGACCGAAATCCCTTTCATAGGCTGGGTGGAAGTGACTTTCAAACTGAGGGCCATGAAGAACAGCAACGCCATTCAGCTTTGGGTACCTTTTCTCATGACCAGTGATCAGAATGTGGCAGAGGATCCTATCCTGGGTTATAATGTAATCAGTGAGGTCATCACGAAACACAAGTCAGGGACGCTGGTGGTGGATGCAATTGCCACATCACCTGCCTTACCCAACACTGTGTCAGAAAAAATGTGATTCATAGAGTAAAGAAAGCACAGAATACAATGGACCTAAAAGAAGTCAAGGTAGGCTGGCGCCCAACCATCATCCCTGCAAACCAAATGGTGGGGGTGAGGTGTGGAGTCCGGGTAGAACCGGGAAGAAAAGTCCAGAAAAGACTGTTGGTGCCAAAAGACTCCTCAGAACTTCCGGGAGGCCTAGTTCAAGGTGAGACTGTGCTTACGATTCCTACTGGTGGGTTTGCTCGAGTGACAGTACAGGTGATGAATACTACGAAACACGAAATTAGACTGGATCCAAAGACTGTGTTAGGTCACATTGAAACTGTAAAAACAGTATATCCAGCCAGTGTGAGACCTGCCCAGGGGTCTACCATGAATTCAGTCTCCCCACCAAGGAACGGGAGTTGTCCAGGGGAGGAAATTTCATGACCCACCTCAGGGTCCTGGGATCCCCCAGTATCCCTGGAACACTTGTGTGCTGAAGATATAGCAATAGCAAGACATGCATTCTCTAAAGATTACTATGATATAGGCTGTATCCCGTCGTTGCAATTGAAAATCAATTTGAAATACATGACCCAAGTAACAAGATGTTACATGTCTGTGCCGAAGCCATTGCACCGTGAATGAAAAAATATTTACAAGACCTAATCAACAGAGGTTGGGTCCAAAAGTCTAAGTCGTCTTATTCCTCTAATATTGTTTGTGTTAGGAAGAAGAACGGTACGTTGAGACTCTGCTGTGATTACCGGGAACTAAACCGAAAGTCAGTACCTGATCGGCACCCGATACCAAGATTCAAGATATGCTGGACAGCCTATCAGGAAGTACCTGGTTCTCTGTCCTTGATCAAGGTAAAGCATACAATCAAGGATTTGTTGAAGAGTCCAGTAGACCATTGACAGCATTCATCACATCGTGGGGGTTATATGAGTGGATCCGCATACCGTTTGGGCTCAGTTCAGCTCCAGCCGAATTTCAGAGGAGCATGGAGACCTGTTTGGAAGGACTGAGGGACAATATCTGCCAGCCGTACTTGGATGTCAATGTGGTACACAGCAAAACCTTCCGGGAGCATGTTGAACATGTGAGGACCGTATTACAGCGGTATCAACAACACGGAGTTAAGTTGAACCCAAAGAAGTGTGAACTGTTCAACAGGCAAGTACGATTTCTAGGAAAATTGTGTCCAGAGAAGGATATACCATGGACCCAGCAGAAATCGCTCCGGTACTGGCCTTAAAAGACAAGCGGCCCTCTACCGTCGGGGAGTTGAGGCAGATCTTGGGATTCCGCTCCTACTATCGTACTTATGTCTGGAACTTCTCCGGGATTGCCGCCCCGCTATACCTCCTTTGGTGGGGACGACAGAGTCAACTACACAAATGGAGAAAAAGAATTACACGGGCAGGACCGGGCTTAAAAGAAACAATGCCATTTCGTCCCAGCAGCCCATTCTCTGGACACCAGACCACCAGGAGGTATTGGAAGAACTAGTAGATTACCTGGTAAAACCACCCATATTGGGATATCCTCCTGATTTCAACTTACGCTTTGCTCTTCATTGTGATTCTTCTCAAGTTTGACTGGGAGCTGCCTTGTAACAGCATCAAGATTGGTTACGGTTCCAGAATGTTGACAGACGCCGAGAAGAATTACCATCTACATTCCGGAAAATTGGAGTTCCTGGCATTGAAATGGGCTATCTGTGAACTATTTAGAGATTATCTCTATTACAGCAAATAGTTTGAGGTATACCCTTACAACAACCCTTTGACCTATGTCCTATCTGCAGCCAAACTGAATGCTACAGGTCAGAGATGGGTCGCTGAACTAAATGACTTCAATTTCAGTATCAAGTACAGGCCAGGAAAATGCAATGCGTATGTTGACGGATTGTCAAGAATGCCCCTAGAGCCTGAGGAGTCCATGCAAGAATGCTCGGAGGAAGTCAGTCTGGAAGCTATTGAGAGCACTACCCAAGCAGTACAAGCTCATCAAGAGGAAGACACACCATTGTGGTGTCCGTTGACAGTGGAAACCAGTGTAAAAGTTAAAGAACAAGATCACCCCCTGTCCATTCAACAACTACCAAAGGAACAATCCGTAGAGCACAACAGGAAAATCAGATAATTTGCAGAATACTACCTTAGTCACCAGCAGTATCTGTTTTAGTTAAAGAATGGACGAAGCTCTACTTCAGTGAAGACGGTATCCTGTATCATAAAGGAGGACAAAACCAGCAGTTTGTACTACCCAGAGTATTCCGTAGGTTGGTCTTCAAAGAACTCCATGGGACACCTGGGAGTGGAAAGGACAACAAACTTGATCCGTGAATGTTTCTTCTGGCCGTACATGCAGAGAGATATTGAGAGGTACGTGACCAGGGAGTGTGGGTGTCTGAAAGATAAACGTCCCAACACATCAACCCGGGAACCTATGGGCAACATCCAAACTACGTACCTGTTTGAGATGGTCTCAATAGATTTTGTACATCTCGAGACATGCAAGGGCGGTTACAAATACATTTTGGTGGTGATGGACCATTTTGATGGACCGTGGACCGATTTGCTCAAGCATATGCCACCACCAATAAATCGGGCTAACAGCAGCAGAGAAGATCTTCAATGATTTTACTTTGAAGTTTGGGTTCCTTACGAGGTTACACCACGACCAAGGAAAAGAATTTGATAACCAGCTCTTTGCGAAGTTAGGAAAGTACTGTAGAATTCAGAGATCCCACACAACACCCTATCACCCAGAGGGTAATGGACAAGTGGAACGTTTTAACCGGACATCATTGTCAATGTTGCGCACTTTAACAGCTGACGAGAACAAAGACTGGAAGGGTTCTCTGACAAAAGTGGTACATGCCTATAACTATACAAAGAGCAAGGCAACGGGTTACTCAACCTTTCTTCCTATTGTATGGACGATGGCCAAGACTGCCAATCGACATCATGTTCAATACTCCGGTATCAGAGACTTACAAAACGTATCCGGAATATGTTCGGAAATGTAAGGAATGGATGGCAGAGGCATACAACATATCGTCCAAAGTGGTAACGCAAGGGCAGAGCAAGAGCAAGGATTACTATGATCGAAAATGTTATGGAGCAGAATTGACACCGGGAAGTCAGGTGCTAGTCAAGAAAGTACGTGAAAAAGGTGGTCCAGGAAAACAAGGTCTATATGGTTGTAAAGAGGAAAGCCAATGACAGTCCAGTGTATGAAATCCGTTTGGAAACCGGAGATAAGAAAACCAGAATAATCCATCGGAATTTACTACTACTCTGTGATTACCTCCAACCACAAGAAGACTTCCCCGAAGCAGACCGACATAGACCGAGATCGACTAAGGGACCACCACGGACTGAAGCTCCGGAGGTGGATAGTGACCTTGAAAGTTCCGATGAAGGAGAGCACACCGTTGTATTTCTCGGACTGGCAAGTAGAGGGAGGTACCATCCTCAGGAGAGTGAACTAAGCCCCGAGGCTCCAAAGTTTGTACCAGGGAGTACAGATGAAGTCCAATTCAGTTCTGATGATCGAACACTAGTCACTGAAGAGACTGATCGACACTCAGGAGGAGCGTAATTACCAGACTGTGCAGAAACAGGCAATTCCGGAGAAGTACAGGAACTTACAGAGGCAGTTCCAATAGCATCTGAGGAAGTACGAGAAATGAGTGTGGCGGAAGAAACTCCTGTAACCAAAAAACCCTTGGTATCTGAGGAACAACCCACCAGGAGGATGTCAACTCGAGAAGTGAGGAGGCCCATGATGCTGACATACGAGACACTTGAACCTAGTCAAGTGCCAAGGACTGGAAACAGGTATCTCTGCTACGGACCTGGTAAGCCCACTTGAGTGGTATTCACCACCGAGAGGCTGCATGGAAGATGTTGACTGGTGAAAAGACTTGTTTTCATGCTTTGATTTTCCTTAAAAGACTTTGTAGAAACAAAAAACTATTAAGGCCTAGTGAAAGAGATAGCTGGTTGAAGACATACGAAAAGCTTCAGCTGAAGAGATGCTGATTGTTTTAATTGTGTTAATTGTTTATTTCTTACAGGAGTCCTACAAGAAAACGGTCGGAAAAATAAGTTTTTAGCAATGTTTATAAATGTTATACCAATTTGACAATGACAATTTGTATATAAAGTTACTCAGCTTTCACCACTGTCTCAGAATTTGTCAGATGGACCAATTAAGGCAAATGTCGAGGACGACATTAAAAAAGGAAGGAAGAGTGTGACATGCAGAAGTAGTGCTGTTGCTTCAAAAGCATCCAGCAACTATAGGGGTTAACACAGTCACAGGAGACAGGGAGTGGTTAGCAGAGCCCCAGGGGGATTGTGGGGAACTTGTTTACTAGTCTGGCTGCAGCCAAAGGGAGAAGTGATATGTGTGATCTGTATCTCACAGAAGTGCAGGAAAGTTAACAGGATTCAAGTCAAGGGTGAAGCTGAGTCACAGGTCAGATACCCTGTACTGTTAGTTTGGAAGTCTATCATCGGGCTGGAAGATAAGGACTGGAAGGAATTGTGTCACAGGGATCATCTCCCTCCCCCCTCCATCTCAACGCACAATAAAGAATGTTGTGTACTACTGTGCCTTTGTGAAGGAAAAGCCTGCTGTTGTTGGTTATAAGATGGCTGCTGACATGTCCTTGAGGGGAGATACAGCACAGTACCAAAAGTTTGGACACACCTTCTCATTTAAAGATTTTTCTGTATTTTCATGACTATGAAAATTGTACATTCACACTGAATGCATCAAAACTATGAATTAACACATGTGGAATTATATACTTAACAAAAAAGTGTGAAACAACTGAAAATATGTCTTATATTCTAGGTTCTTCAAAGTAGCCACCTTTTGCTTTGATGACTGCTTTGCACACTCTTGGCATTCTCTTGATGAGCTTCAAGAGGTACTAGTCACCGGAAATGGTCTTCCAACAATCTTGAAGGAGTTCCCAGAGATGCTTAGCACTTGTTGGCCCTTTTGCCTTCACTCTGCGGTCCAGCTCACCCAAACCATCTCAATTGGGTTCAGGTCTGGTGACTGTGGAGGCCAGGTCATCTGGCGTAGCACCCCATCAATCTCCTTCTTGGTCAAATAGCCCTTACACAGCCTGGAGGTGTGTTTGGGGTCATTGTCCTGTTGAAAAATAAATGATGGTCCAACTAAACGCAAACCGCATGGAACAGCATGCCCCTGCAAGATGCTGTGGTAGCCATGCTGGTTCAGTATGCCTTCAATTTTGAATAAATCCCCTACAGTGTCACCAGCAAAGCACCCCCACACCATCACACCTCCTCCTCCACGCTTCACGGTGGGAACCAGGTATGTAAAGTCCATCCGTTCACCTTTTCTGCGTCGCACAAAGACACGGTGGTTGGAACCAAAGATCTCAAATTTGAACTCATCAGACCAAAGCACAGATTTCCACTGGTCTAATGTCCATTCCTTGTGTTCTTTAGGCCAAACAAGTCTCTTCTGCTTGTTGCCTGTCCTTAGCAGTGGTTTCCTAGCAGCTATTTTACCATGAAGGCCTGCTGCATAAAGTCTCCTCTTAACAGTTGTTGTAGAGATGAGTCTGCTGCTAGAACTCTGTGTGGCATTGACCTGGTCTCTAATCTGAGCTGCTGTTAACCTGCGATTTCTGAGGCTGGTGACTCGGATAAACTTATCCTCAGAAGCAGAGGTGACTCTTGGTCTTCCTTTCCTGGGGCGCTCCTCAAGTGAGCCAGTTTCTTTGTAGCGCTTGATGGTTTTTGCAACTGCACTTGGGGACACTTTCAAAGTTTTCCCAATTTTTCAGACTGACTGACCTTCATTTCTTAAAGTAATGATGGCCACTCGTTTTTCTTTACTTAGCTGCTTTTTTCTTGCCATCATACAAATTCTAACAGTCTATTCAGTAGGACTATCAGCTGTGTATCCACCAGACTTCTGCACAACACAACTGACGGTCCCAACCCCATTTATAAGGCAAGAAATCCCACTTATTAAACCTGACAGGGCACACCTGTGAAGTGAAAACCATTTCCGGTGACTACCTCTTGAAGCTCATCAAGAGAATGCCAAGAGTGTGCAAAGCAGTCATCAAAGCAAAAGGTGGCTACTTTGAAGAACCTAGAATATAAGACATATTTTCAGTTGTTTCACACTTTTTTGTTAAGTATATAATTCCACATGTGTTAATTCATAGTTTTGATGCCTTCAGTGTGAATGTACAATTTTCATAGTCAAGAAAATACAGAAAAATCTTTAAATGAGATGATGTGTCCAAACTTTTGGTCTGTACTGTATGTATCGCTGACGTTGGCAGCTTCAGTGATGTAAAACCGGGAAAGCATGCTCCAGCACACATAGTGCTTAAAGGGTTAATAGGGCGTATCAGGGCCGGTTTTTACGAGCAGTCATAAGAGATGGGTGGGAGTGGCTGCTCACATATCCCCACCCCGGGGCATGGTTTGTTGTAAATAAAATGGAGTCCAAGTGTCTCATTTGGAGTCTGTGTCAGGAGATATGTGGATCTCCAGTGTGTTGGTCTGTGCTAAGGCCATGAGAACTGGACACTGACCTCTAGCGGGCGAACCCGCACCATTGCATGGACATTTTGCTTGTTTTTCCCTTTGTGCCGGAAAAGGCTGCCTTTTTGTTTGCCTATGCTAAGCGGTTTATGAAGTCAGAATAAACCTGCCTGAACATTTTTATGAAAATGTTTCCTGTTCCTACTTGAACCGTGGCTGAGTGAGTACCGAACCCCTACAATTGGTGCTAGAAGTGCGGGCAAGAGTCCAGGAAAATATAACTGTGGTTTTGCAGTTCCACGGGTCAAGTCTCTGTATTATCCTGTTTTGGGCATTTTTTTGCAGTAAAAAAAAACTAATAGTGTCTCCCTGACTGGTCAGACACCAATATATCTAACATGTTCCTGCTACAGAGATCGGTGGATGTCCTGGGTAAAGGCCGCCAGCCAGCCAGAGATGTCCGTCACCATGGAGATGCTACTCAAACACTTGCTGCAAAGCCAACAGCAGCAACACCAACAGCACTTGCAGACCCAGCAGAGCCTGCAACAGCAGCACCGGGACCAGGAACAGATGCAGCAAAAGACTATTAAACTCCTGATGCAGTCGATTCAGCAGCAGCAACAGCAGATGGAACTTCTAGAGGGGGAAGTTCGCAGCAGAGATGCCGCCCCTCAAGGAGAGCCCTGCAAAAGATGACTCCGGGTGATGACATCGAGGCATTCTTGACGGTCTTTGAGAGGGTGGTGGAGAGGGAGGGATTGCCTCCGGAGCAGTGGGCGGAGGTGCTGGCGCTATATTTAACGGACGAGACACAGAAAGACTATTATGACTTGGCCCTGCAGGATGCAAAGGAGTACGCCAAATTAAAAACAGAAATTTTGGTGCGCTTGGGAGTGACTCTGACTGTCAGGCCGCAACGGGTGCACCGCTAGGCCTATTGTAGTGACAAACCTCCCCGGTCCCAGATGTTCGACCTCCTGCACCTGGTTCAAAAGTGGTTGCAACCTGAATCCTCCCAAGCACAGATGGTGGAAAGAGTCATCTTGGACAGGTTCATCCAATCCCTTCTGAGGTCGGTTCAAGCCTGGGTTGCCCAGGGAGATCCCCATAATGCCGATGATCTGGTAGGGTTGGTGGAAAGATACCAGGTGGTGGAAAGTTCATTGGGAAAGCCCAGGGTCGTAGCGTTTCCATACTGGGGTTTACAAAAGAGGGTGGACACCCAAAAGAGGGGAACTAGAGCCACATCTGGGGGGCGCCCTAGAGCCCAGGAGGGGTCTGAGTTGCTGCCAAAGGTCCCGCTCCTTAACACAGTATGTTGGCGATGTCACACCCCAGATCACATAGCCGCCCGGTGCCCCATGACAACTGAGCCAATGGACTGTAGCGCAGGATGGCGTTGCTCATATTTTGCATATCCTGCCTGCAGTGCTCTCCCTCAACCAGGCGAGGGACCGCAGACATACCTCGTGTCAGTGAATGGTATGCAAGTGACTGATCTGTTAGACTCGGGGAGTTTGGTAACCTTCGTAAGGGCCACAGTTCCTCATCAGCTGGTTCCGGGGAAAAAGATCGGCGTCTATTGTATCCATGGGGACGCTAAGGACAACCCTGTGGCCCAAGTGGTCATAGACACAAACTGTGGCACTGAATCCCATGAAGTCGGCGTAGTCAAGGACCTGCTGCACCCTGTGATAATAAGGCGGGACTTTGCCTTGCTTTGGGACTTGTGGGAGAAAGAGAGGAAGCCAGGTTGTCTGGACAACAACCAGGTTTCTCCTGAAGAAACCTCATCGCAGGCCACCGCAGACGGGTTTCCTTTTTGTGTGCTTGTTGGGGATGAGGATGAGGTAGCATCCCCGGAGGCCAATATCCCTGAGCTGGAGGTGTCCGGGGGAAACTTTGGAACCACCCAACTCAGGGACTTAACTCTAAAAGGGGCATTTGATAATGTCACTGTTCTGAATGCTGTTGCTCAAGTGCTGGGGGCTGACACCCGATATCTGTACTTTGCTGTGAATGGGGAGGTGCTATATCAGGTCACCAAGCTCAGAGGGGAGGTAATTGAGCAGTTACTAGTGCCTGGGCCGTACAGACACAGGGTGTTAGATATGGTTCATACACATGTCTTAGGTGGGCATATGAGG
This sequence comes from Phyllobates terribilis, assembly GCF_046119375.1. Lineage (NCBI taxonomy): Eukaryota > Metazoa > Chordata > Amphibia > Anura > Dendrobatidae > Phyllobates > Phyllobates terribilis. The sequence goes on along the minus strand of NW_027362769.1, from coordinate 341,612,662 downwards.
GTAGAAAAAAAAACAGGAAAGGATCCTCCAGAGGTTCTACTGGCCCGGTTGTCACCAAGAAATCGCAAATTATTGTAGGTCCTGTCCCACTTGTCAGCTGACCTCCCCTGTGGCTCACTTATGTAGCCCCTTAGTGCCACTACCAATCATTGAGGTCACATTCAATCGCATCGCCATGGATCTAGGGCCCCTGGTCAAGCCCGCCAGAGGACATCAGCATATCCTAGTGGTAATGGACTACAATACCCGGTACCCAGAGGCTGCACCACTACGAAACTCCTCTGCCAAGTGCATAGCCCGGGAGCTGGTCCAAATCTTTTCAAGAACGGGGTTACCTAAGGAAATCCTAACAGACCAAGGGACCCCATTTATGTCAAGGGTGATGAGGGAGTTGTGCATAACCCTGCAAATCACACAACTCAGGACCTCAGTCTACCACCCACAGACAGACGGCTTGGTGGAGAGGTTTAATAAAACCTTGAAGAAGGTCGTGGAGAAGACGACCGGGACTGGGACTGCCTATTGCTGTACTTCTGTTTTCCATCAGAGAAGTCCCACAGGCCGCTACTGGATTCTCCCAGTTTGAGCTGTTATATGGCCAACACCCCCGCGGACTCCAGGACATAGCGAAGGAGACCTGGGAGGTGGTGTCTACACCCTACCGGAGTATAATCGAACATGTGGCCTAGATGCAAGAGAGGATTGCAGAGGTGATGCCCATTGTGAAAGAACACCTCCTCAAAGCACAAGAGGCACAGTCAAGGGTGTACAATAGATCGGCGAGGGTGAGACACTTCAACCCTGGGGATCGGGTACTGGTACTGGTACCTAGGGTGGAGAGCAAATTCCTGGCCAAGTGGCAGGGCCAATATGAAGTGGTTGAAAAGGTTGGCGATGTCAACTATAGGGTCCACCAACCTGGGAGAAGGAAGCCCTACCAGGTGTACCACGTCAACCTGATAAAGTCATGGCGAGATAGGGAGCCAGTGGAAGCTCCGTGTTTGGTGGCGAAGTCAGATGCCGACGTGGGAGACGTCATGGTGATAGAATCGCTGTCACGTGCCCAGAAGCAACAATGTCAAGAGTTGCTGCAATGGAACAACGACCTCCCGGGGTCACATAGGATTCCTGAAGCCTGCTGAGAGGTAATCTCGAAGGAGGTGAAGTCTAGGTGTCATTGAAGAGTCCAAGAGCGGCTGGTCCAGTCCCATAGTCTTGGTGCCGAAACCAGATGGAGAAGGGTGATTCTGCAATGACTCTAGAAAACTAAATGAGGTCTCTAAGTTTGATTCGTACCCAATGCCAAGGGTAGATGAACTAATTGAAAGGCTAGGGCCGGACAGGTACATTACCACCCTTGACCTTACAAAAGGGTATTGGCAAATTCCCATGTCCCAAGAGACCAAAGAGATGATGGTCTTTGCAACGCTGGATGGGTGTTTCCAATACATCAGGATGCCGTTTGTTTGGGTTGCAAGGAGCTCCAGCTACCTTCCAGAGAATCACGGACTGGATCCTAGGTCCCCACAAAAAGTATGCAGTGCTTACCTGGATGATATCGTGATCTACAACCAGGATTGGGGAATCCATCTGAGCAAAGTCCAGGCGATATTCAATGCTCTACGGAAGGGAGGATTTTCCATCAACCCAAAGAATTTTGCCATGGGCATGGAGGAAGCCAGATATTTGGGCTATGTCGTAGGCAGAGGCGTGATAAAGCCCCAAATAAGTTAAATTGAAGCGATCCCGGGTTGGCCACAATCTCTCTCAAAAAAACAGGTCAGAGCTTTCCTGGGCATCGTGGGCTACTACCGCTGATTCATTCCTAACTTCACCATGATAGCTGCCCCTTTGACAGACCTCCTGAAAGGGACAAAGTCAGCTATGGTTAAGTGGTCTCGAAAAGCTGAGACGGCTTTCCCGGAGCTAAAGCAGGCGCTGTGTAAACAGCCAGTGCTGGTGACACCGGATTTCTCAAAAGAGTTTGTGTTCCAGACGGATGCGTCAGATATCGGACTTGGGGCTGTCCTATCACAAGAGGCGAACGGGGAGGAGCACCTCATAATGTATCTAAGCCAGAAGCTGACATCTTGTGAGAAGAATTACTCCATAGTGGAGAAGAAATGTTTGGCCACCAAGTGGACGTTGGACACCCTGAGATACTACCTCTTAGGCAAAAAGTTCAGGCTGGTATCAGATCATACCCCACTAAGGTGGATGAGAGAGAAGAAGGAGAACAATGCCCGAGTGACCAGGTGGTTCCTAGCCCTCCAGGACTTTAGCTTCCATGTACAGCATAGGTCTGGGATACTGCATGGCAATGCTGACGCTTTGTCGAGGGTCTACTGTATGTTAGCAGAAGGTGCCAAGCCTCCTGGCTTTGAGCAGTGGGAGGATGTAAGATGGCTGCCGACATGTCCTTGAGGGGAGATATATATCGCTGAGGTTGGCAGCTTCAGTGATGTAAAACTGGGAAAGCATGTTCCAGCACACATAGTGCTGAGAAGGTTAATAGGGTGTATCAGGACCGTTTTTTACGAGCAGTCATAAGAGATGGGTGGGAGTGGCTGCTCACATATCCCCACCCGGGGCATGATTTGTTGTAAATAAAATGGAGGCCAAGTCTCTCATTTGGTGTCTGTGTCTGCAGACGTGTGGATCTCCAGTGTGTTGGTCTGTGCTAAGGCCGTGAGAACTTAACACTGACCTCTAGCGGGCGAACCCGCACCATTGCATGGACATTTTGCTTGGGTTTTCCCTTTGTGCCGGAAAAGGCTGTCTTTTTGTTTGCCTATGCTAAGCGGTTTATGAAGTCAGAATAAACCTGCCTGAACATTTTTATGAAAACGTTTCCTGTTCCTACCTGAACCGTGGCTGAGTGAGTACCAAACGCATACAGGGTGCATAGAAGTGTGCTGCTAAAGCGACTTGATCTGTGCTGTACTGTGCTACTAAGAAAGACTGTTTATTAATGTGCCTTTGCAAGAAGAAGCTATTACTGTTATTAAAGCCTGTTGCTTTAAGAGACTAATGTTTTGGACTGGCCGTGCTGTTGCATTAAACTCTACTATTCAACTGTTCATGAAGACTCTTGTCAAGTGCGTCTGGTCAGCAAGTGAATCCATCTACGTGTCTGTGCCTGAGGGTCAATACCCCTGTATGACAGAGAGCTGCAGTATATGGTCGCCCTGAGTAACTGTTCCCCCAGGATTCCATAGAATTCATGGAACCTGTATCGCCCCTATCTAAACCTAGCGGCGTGCGCGTAACATGTTATTGGCTGTGATCTTTTACACATGTAACAATCCATAAGATTATGTGATACATGGCTCTATTAATAAAGTGTTTTGCTGTCTGATAAGTTATGGCTTACTATGTTTTTATGTTAGGAGCATTAAATAGGTTGTCCAAGTTTGTGATGAAAGTCTGCTGTCATTCTGTGACTACACACTTCTGAATTTGTGCACTTCATGTTGTAGGAATTCTCTGGTGCTGGCAGTGAGATCAGAAAGTCACAAAACTGCACATATGCAATTTACATACATGTGGTCACGTGCTGACTAAACATGCATATCCTCACTCAATACAAGTGAATTAGGCAAGGCTGGACATGTCTAGAAGGAGAGTGGCAGGAAGTATGCAAATTAAATATTTGCTCTCACATGACTGTCCCAAAAGTGTACAGTGCGTGCACTGTGAGAATTCACTAAATAATACAGGAGGTGTTCACACCCCTATAGGGAAATACAGATCACTAATACCTAATTACCCAAAGGGTAAGAGAACCCAAATTTAGGGATGAGTTAAAACGTGACTTTTAATTCTTTATTATGTGAGAATTCAGAACCCAGAGTGACTGCAGACTTTCATCACAAACCTGGACAAGCCCTTTAATTATAAAATGAAGCACTGTAGCATGCCCAATCCTAATGGTGTCTCCTGATCCACTGTCAGGAATTATCTCATCACATGGACACTCCACTCATATGCAATTTTCTTCCTGCTTCTTTCAATGAAGCATAAGCTATAGTTTTCCACTGAACGTTGAGGGAATTAGGAATAGCAGCTAGTCGGCACGTGACTGTAAATGTGCAAATCACATATGAATGAGCGGTCACATGATATCTACACAAGCCGCATGGGTGGGGGGCACCAAACTGAATTTTTGCCCCTGGTGGCAGAAATCCTAGATCTGTGTCTCCTGTGATAAGTGCACCAGACCACAAATTTCTACTTTAATATATGCACAACCCCAAAGTGTCTCCTGTGCTGCCTGCACCAGCCTCAAATATCTCCTGTGATGTGTGCATCAGCCCCAAATGTCTCATGTGATGCGTGCATCAGCCCCAAAGTGTCTCCTGTGATGAATGCACCAACACCAAATGTCTCCTGTGATGCGTGTGATGCGTCCCCTGGGCCGTGGGGTTCCCGGTGCCGGGCCGGTTGTTGCTAGGGGAGATGTCACAGTGGCTGTGACCCAGTCCGCGACCCAGGGCGGTCAACAAAAGGGGATATTTACAGGGGATTTATAGTTTTTATATACAGTTCGTGACGACACCTGTGGTATGCGGCTAAAGGGAGCCGCTGCTGCGGAGCAGATCCTCTGGAGCTGTTGTTAATGCAGCAGAGTTGGTTTAGCTCTCCACAGGTAGAGCTTAGCTCCAGGGCAGTGTAGATGTTGTTGTTATGGAAGCAGCACTAGTGGTGCAGTGTAGTGCAGGGGGTGATGGTGCAGTAGTAATAATTGACAGAGACAGTGGGGTTCAGTCTTCAGAGTTTACTCACAGTTGTTAAGTTCCTCAGGTTGCACTTTCCGGATTACAATCTCCCACGTCGCGCTGCGTTCACTAGGCAAGGGTTCAGGTGCATCTCCCAGGTGCTTCAAGAGTGCCTGACAGGACCCCGTTCTATATGCCCTTCTCAGCCGTCTTCCTGCGCTGGCCTTCACCCTTCTTGCCCTGCGCCTCACCAAACAATGTCTCAAGCCGGTATCGTCGGATCTTTCTGGGCAACCTGGAGTTCCCTGGATCCTATGTGGTTAACTTTTTGGCGACTTGAGTGCGGATGTGGCAACTGCACCCTAAAAGTACAGAAGCCTCCGGTTTCCAGTTGAACTTTGTAATTCTCACTAATTAGGGGCCGATCCCCTCTGCGGCTCGATCCCTCCACCGCCTGGCAGATTCGGGCGTACGGGTGGCCTCCAGCACTGCCCGTACCACTGGGATCCCTTCTTTGTTCCTGAAGCCTTTCTCCTGCTCCTCTCCTCCTCAGTCTGTCCTGGGCCTCTCTGGCTAGGCCCTCCTCCTCCTGAGCAGAGCTCCTACAGAGCTCCTGCTCCTTCTACTACTCCTCTCAGACTGAACTGTTCTTTCTAGATGGCTTCTCTCTATATACTATCCCTAACAAGTGCTCCCCTGATTTACTTCCTCCACCCACACCCACTACATGGTTCCCCCTCACTTTGGTTCCCCCCACTCCAGCCAGGATCAGGGCTCAGCAGGGAAGCAACGCATCTTGCCCCTCCTGCTGGTCTGGAGTAGTGTAGTGTTGGATGCAGGTGTTAGGGTCCCGGGCAGCACTGTATCCTTACCTGAGAGTGAGATACCACACCTCTGGGTGAGATGCAGTACCTCTGTGGTGACTGAACCCACAGGGGTGCCACACGTGCACCAGCCCCAAATGTCTCCTGTGAAGTATATACTCCAGCCCTAATATCTCTTGTGATGCATGCACCAGCCCCAATGTCTCCTATTTGATGTATATGCTCCAGCCCCAGTGTCTCCTATGCGATCTACAGTATATGGACCAATCCCACTTGAGCAGTGATGAATTACCTCCTGTGTGGACACCTGCAGTGTAATATACACCTGTGTTCGGAACAACTTACTGCTGCGAGTTCTTTACAAAACTTATCATCACAAAGAGTCAACTGCGTTTCAGACCGACGCAAATCTGAAAAAACAGTTGCAAGTAGCAACATCATCAATAACACCTAACCTAACAGCCGCACCAAAGAGAAGCAGTCCCAGTCATCACATTGGGTTGAGTTAATTAATTATTTGACCAAATTTACTAGGATCATTTCAGGTTGATAATTTAGTTCAGTCCCCGAATTATGTTGTAAACTTCCAAATGGCCCTTGCCAGAAAAAACGTTCCATACCCTTGGTCTGCTACAAGCTGCTTTAGTGATCTCTAGCAGGACAGGAACCAATGATGTCCCATTCTTTGATCATCTGACCACTAAGATGTCAAGTGACTGGAACACAATTTTCTTAGATGTCTATCTGCTGATGCCCTGCAACAGGCCTCAGTAGTCAAGTGGCCAAAGAATGAGACTTTATTGCTCCCTGTCTAGCCGGAGACCACCAGACTGGCTTGTATCAAGGAGTCAGTATTCACTGCCTTCTGGAGAGTACCCATAACACAGTGCCTTCTTGAGAGCACCAATAACACAGTGCTTTCTAGATAATACCTATGACACAGTGCCTTCCAGAGAAGCATGCCAAATGCAAACTTTTACCTTTCAATAAAAAGTTGTTTGTATCATTGAGAGCTCTGTTATTGTTTTTCTTTTAACCCCTTAATGACCTATGTTGTGATTATCCAACATAGGTTGCCTCGTCGCTGGAGCCCGGACCTTTTCCGGCACATGACTGCTGATCTCATCAGCTGCATTTAACTCGCAGAAACCGGATGCGCGTCATTAGCTCCCCTGTCATATGATCGCGGGGCGCCAATAGGTTGGTGACTCGCCTAGGGGGATATGGGGAACTCAGTACCCGGGCCTTTACCTTCTTGGGATGTCACGGCGGTCGGCTCCCGGGCCCGTATCCTGGGGTCACTCTTAAAAGGGGTTGTTGCTTGAAGGGATGATAATAGTTTTGTCTCGTGACGCCACCTGTGGTTCCTGGTAATGAGTACCAGCGCTGCTGCAGACCTCTGGAACAGATGTTAGGGCAGCTGGGTTGGAGCGGCTCTCCACAGGCAGAGCTCAGCTCCAGGGCAGTGTAGGTGCAGATGGTGATGCTGGGCGTTGTGGTGCAGGAGCGATAATGCAGCGGCAATGACTGACAGAGACAGTGGGATGCAGTCGTCCGAGTTTACTCACAGTTATTAGGTTCCTAAGGCTGCACTGTACAGGTGACAGCCTCCCACGTCGCGCTGCATTTACCAGGCAGGGGTTCAGCACTCCCTCAAGTATCTCAAGAGCGCTTAACGGGACCCCTCTCTGTATTTTCCTTTCTTAGCCGACTTCCCGCGCTGGGACTATCCCTCCTGCCCTGCGCCCCGCCACACAAGTCCCGATCGGGTACCTTGGGATCCCTCTGGGCAACTTGGAGTTCCCGGACCTTACTTGGTGCCCTTTTCGGCGGCTTAGGTGCGGATGTGGCAACTGCACCTTGAAAGTGCAGAAGCCAACGGTTTTCCAGCTGAGACTTAAAGTAACTCGGCTAGTCCTGGGACCGATTCCCTTCTTGCAGCCTGATCCCTCTACCGCCTGGCAGATTTGGGCGTACGGGTGCCGTCCTGCACTCACCGTACCCCCTGGGATCCCTTCAGTTCCTGGAGCCTTCCTCCTGCTCCCACGCCTCTCTCAGTCTTGGGCATGACAGGCCAAACCTGCCTCCCGAGCGGAGCTCCTGAAGAGCCTCCGCTCCTCACGTCCTCTCACTCCCTCTCAGTCCGACTCTCTCCCTTCAGCTCCCACTAGAGATGGCTTCCCTATATATATGTATCTTCTTTAAGTGCTCCCCTGGTCTCCACCCACACCCACTACATGGTTCCCCCTCACTTTGGTTCCTCCCACTCCAGCTAGGGACAGGGCAAGCAGAAGAAGTGCATAATGCCCTTCCAGCCGGCCTGGAGTAGTGTAGTGTTGAGTGCAGGTGTTAGGGTCCCAGACAGCACTACATCCTTACCTGAGAGAAGGAGATGCCACACCTCTGGGTGAGGTGCAGTACCTCTGTGGCGACTGAACCCTCAGGGGCGCCACATTGGCATGACAACCCGGGATCTGCAGAAGACCTCTGTGTTTATCATTGCCGAACTGCTATGAGCACCGCTACGTGGTCGGCGCTCATAGCAGATGAGCATTTTTGCTACAACAAGCAGTGTGTAGCACAAGTGATCGGACGATCATAGCTTCTAGTCTCCTAAGAAGACTATTGAAGCATGTGAAAAATTAAAAAAAAAAGTTTTTAAAAATATAAAAAAAAAATATATATATATATATATATATATATATATATATATATAAAAGTTCAAATCACTCCCCTTTGCCCCTTTCAAAATAAAACAATTAAAAACAATAAAAAATACACATATTTGGTATTGCCGAGTTCAGAATCACCCGATCTATCAATATAAAAAAAGAATTAACATCAAAACGCCAGAATTAATTTTTTTTGGTCGCCGCAACATTGCAATAAAATGCAATAATGGGCGATCAAAACATCGTATCTTTGACAAAATGGTATGAATAAAAACGTCAGCTCGGCACACAAAAAATATAATACAAGTATAATGGGCCCCATATAATGCTCCATATATATACAATGAGCCCCATATAATGCTCCATATATAATGGGCCCCATATAATGCATCCCATATAATGCTCCATACAAAAAAAATCTAATTCTCACCTCTCCTTGCTGGCTGCTGCTCTGCTCCGGACTCCTCAGTGTCACCATCTTCCCGCTCCCTGCACTGTATTTGCTCAGCAGAGGGCGCGCCGTTGTGACATCATCGCGCCCTCTGCCCTGAAACGTTAGTCAAAAGACGCGGAAGAGACAGGACCTGCGGAGGAATGGGGAGAGAATAGTATTGCCAGAGCCCTAAACAAGCGGTGGGGCCCACTCACGGGCGCTGACACTGGGCCCCCCTGAGTCACAGGCCTCATATCACACCGGTGTCCCCGACGGTGAGTGGGCCCCCCTGCTTGTTCAGGGCCCAGGTACTAATGCCAGGCCTGTTCTGCACAATCCAGAGGCAGGAGCTTCACGGTTACACGTGCCAGTACGTAATTGACATCATAGGTCGACCTCAACTATGAGAGACAAAATGAGAAAACAAATCCTGAAAATCACATTGTCTGATTTGGAAAGAATTTTTTTTCAAATTTTGGTGGAAAATAAATATTTGGTCAATTACAAACAAGCAAGATTTCTGGTTCTCACAGATCTGTAATTCCTTCTTTAAGAGGCTCCTCTGTCCTCCACTCATTACCTGTAGTACTGGCACCTGTTTGAACTTGTTATCAGTATAAAATACACCTGTCCGCAACCTCAAACAGTCACACTCATAACTCCACTATGGTGAAGACCAAAGAGCTGTCGAAGGACACCAGATACAAAATTGTAGCCCTGCATCAGGCTGGGAAGACTGAATCTGCAATAGGCAAGCAGCTTGGTGTGAAGAAATCAACTGTGGGAGAAAAAAAAAGAAAATGGAAGACATATAAGACCACTGATAATCTCCCTCGATCTAGGGCTCCACACAAGATCTCACCCTGTGGGGTCAAAATGATCTCAAGAACGGTGAGCAAAAATCCCAGAACCACACGGGGGTACCTAGTGAATGCCCTGCAGAGAGCTGGGGCCAACGTTACACAGGCTACCATCAGTAACACACTATGCCGCCAGGGACTTGGATCCTGCAGTGCCAGACGTGTCCCCCTGCTTAAGCCATTACATGTCCGGGCCCGTCTGAAGTTTGCTAGAGAGCATTTGGATGATCCAGAAGAGTATTGGGAGAATGTCATATGGTCAGATGAAACCAAAGTAGAACTGTTTGGTAGAAACACAACTCGTCGTGTTTGGAGGAGAAAGAATGCTGAGTTGCATCCAAAGAACACCATACCTACTGTGAAGCATGGGGGTGGCAACATCATGCTTTGGGGCTGTTTCTCTGCCAAGGGACCAGGACGACTGATCTGTGTACATGAAAGAATGAATGGGGCCATGTATCGTGAGATTTTGAGTGCAAACCTCCTTCCATCAGCAAGGGCATTGAAGATGAAACGTGGCTGGGTCTTTCAGCATGACAATGATCCCAAGCACACTGTCAGGGCAACGAAGGAGTGGCTTCGTAAGAAGCATATGAAGGTCCTGGAGTGGCCTAGCCAGTTTCCAGATCTAAATCCTATAGAAAACCTTTGGAGGGAGTTGAAAGTCCATGTTGCCCAGCGACAGCCCCAAAACATCACTGCTCTAGAGGAGATCTGCATGGAGGAATGGGCCAACATACCAGCAACAGTGTGTGCCAACCTGGTGAAGACTTACAGAAAACGTTTGACCTCTGTCATTGCCAACAAAGGATATAGAACAAAGTATTGAGATGAACTTTTGTAATTGACCAAATACTTATTTTCCACCAAAATTTAAAAAAAAAATTCTTTCCAAATCAGACAATGTGATTTTCAGGATTTGTTTTCTCATTTTGTCTCTCATAGTTGAGGTGTACCTATGATGTCAATTACAGACCTCTCTCATCTTTTTAAGTGGGAGAACTTGCACAATTGGTGGCTGACTATATACTTTTTTTCCCCAGTGTATGTGATATGATCGAAGGCGGGGAGAATGAAGCGCCTGCTGAATACTTTACGTGACCCTGCGGCCATGTATGTCACACGATCACCAGGAGAACCAGTGTGATCAACAGGACTGCCAGTACCAACAACGCTGCAATGGCGCCAACACTGGAGGGGCGTATAAGTGATATTATTTTACTGAGGGCAAACATATGGATTGAGAAAGGGTTGTAGTGGATAACCCCTATAATGGTGTTCTTATTTTTTCCAGTTCTGATATACTGGTAAGACCATCCTGGTGGGTGCACCATGATGCGGTGTGACGGCTTTAATATAGTGTTAACTAAGTACCCTATGTTATTTACATGTACTATTAATATTCACTTATTTACTTGTTGTATATGTTGATATTGTTTTTTTATTGGGTTTTATCCGTGATATGGCCACAGTGTGAACGTGCTCTTACACTTTGCATGTACACTAGTTTATAATGTGGCTCATTTCTTTCGTTATGATGTACTGAAATGTAGAGATACATCTTTATATACCAGTGCATTATGGGTAAAAAAAAATAAAAAGTAGAAATATAAACCCCAGATTTTTTTTTCATAGTTAATGAAAACTCAAGGTCAATTAAAAATAATCAGAATTGATTTTTTTTCTTCACCATTTAACTCATAATAAACGTTAATATTAATGTAACTCACATATGTGTATGGTACAATGGCACATTAAAAACACTAATACTTGTCTCAGAAAAAAACAACCCCTCTAGCCTCACACTGTTATGGGTATGGAAATGCGAAAAAAAAAACATTCTATCGTTTTGATAGATAGCACTTGTCTCCATGTTATTCTATGGGACTGTGCACATGACCGATTTTTTCCTTGAACCGAGTGGGTCCAAGGAAAAAAAAAAATTGCCTCTGAAAATTGGATGGCACTTGCCCTTTCAATTTTATGGGTCCATGGAAAAAAAATCGGAACGCACTCGGATGACATCCGATTTTCATGGAGTGGCAATATGGAGAAACTTTTTTTTTTTCTCCACCTCCGATAAAGTCGGATCACACTCTGATCAAACTCTGATTGAAGCATTTTTAAATCTAGAGCATGTCAATTATTTCTGCGTTTTTTACCCATGGGGAAAATAATGCATGCAAAAAAACTGCAAAAATTTGCGTATTTTGGCAGCGTTTTTTTCTGCCAAAACTACAGTATATGTTGCAGATTTTTTCTGCCGCATATACTGAACGTGTGCACATACCCTTGCGTAAAGAAGTGTTCGTACTCGAAAGGCAGAGATAAACATCTAATTCAGCACGTTATAGTCTACACAATCAACATATAAAAGTTTTATTCTACTGAGTTACAGCACCTTTAAAGTAAACTTTGCCCTTTCAGTTCATATGAGAAACTTCTATAACCTTCTATTACTTTTTATTTCTTTACAAATCTAGTTAGAAAAATACCTGGCAAGCAATCTGGGACACAGGGTTCAATCGATGCCCGTAATGATACAGCTTGTACTTTTCCATATCATGTGTCCTTCTTCCTTTTCCCTTTTTGGTATCTGCAGATAAGGAATAAATATTTTTCCCATAGCAACATATAATAACAGTACTATAATAAAATTTAGATAAATAGCAATATTATATCATTCCCATCACAAAAGGCAAAATAAACCAGTCCCTATGTTATACCAGCTTAATTACCCTTATCTGGGTTGCGTGATAGTTGAGATCCTGAGAAATCCTATTTTTCTTCTTTTTTTTTAGGAAATCTCCATCATCTACAAGCAAACATTTGAAAAGCATTTAAGGTGGATCTGTCATCAGATTTCACATTGAAAAACCGCATTCATTACTAAAAAGATGTCTTAATCCTGATGGGGCTGGCGTCCTTACTATGAAAATCCATGTCAGAATGGCTATATAAACCTAATATGAGCATTGGTCTTAAAATGCTTATTTTAGTAACAGGCAGAAAAACATTCAAGAATGACCATATAGCCTTTACGACGTGGATTTTCAAGGTACACCAGCCTCATCAGGTCTAAGAGACCTATGTAATAATGTCTACAGTTTATATTAAAATCTGGTGTCAGATCCACTTTAACAATCAATGCCATGTAGTGTTCTATAACAAAACATAGACAAAGGTCGTTGGCATCTATATAAAACGTATGGCTGACTTGAAATACATATTTAACCCAAAATTAAAAAAAACATCTCAGTGCTCCTGAATCCTCATGAACAGTAACCATATGGCGCCTTTCTGTTGTACTGACAAATAATATAAAAGCATGGAGTTTTTGAAAATATTGATAGAAACACTGTTTTAGTCGTTAATTCACATTGATAGATCTTCACACAATCCATCCGCCTTACCTTTTTTTGGAAGCCACACTGACACTTCTCTGTAATTCTTGAAACTTAAAGATGAAAAGTAAAGATGAGAGGTTCTTTTGAAAGTCAACTTTGCTGACTTCTTTGAATTTTCCCAGAAAATAAATTTGGTACATTTGCACAAGTCTTAATGAAAGAAAGAACTTACCATAAGAGCTTACACTCTAGACAAGAGAAAGAGTGAGAGATGACCCAGGGGACCAAAAGAGCTTACACTCTACAGGAGAGAGAGAAGACCCTGCTGACCATAAGAGCTTACACTCTACAGGAGAGAGAGAGGACCACATTGACTATAAGAGCTTACACTCTACAGGAGAGAGAGAGAGGACCCCACTGACCATAAGAGCTTACACTCTACAGGAGAGAGAGAGGACCACACTGACTATAAGAGCTTACACTCTGCAGGAGAGAGAGAGAGGACCCTGCTGACCATTAGAGCTTACACTCTACAGGAGAGAGATGACCCTGCGGACCAAAAGAGCTTACACTCTACAGGAGAGAGAGAGGACCCTGCTGACCATAAGAGTTTACACTCTACAGGAGAGAGATGACCCTGCGGACCAAAAGAGCTTACACTCTACAGGAGAGAGAGAGGACCCTGCTGACCATAAGAGCTTACACTCTACAGGAGAGAGATGACCCTGCGGACCAAAAGAGCTTACACTCTGCAGGAGAGAGAGAGGACCCTGCTGACCATAAGAGCTTACACTCTACAGGATAGAGAGAGGACCCAACTGACCATAAGAGCTTACACTCTACAGAAGAGAGAGAGGACCCAGCTGACCATAAGAACTTATGACGCGCCTCCTGGGCCGTGGGGTACTCGGTGCTGGGCAAGTCGTTGTTTGGGAAGATGTCACAGTGGCGGTGACCCGGTCCGTGACCCAGGGAGGTCAATCCAAAGGGAATTATTTACAGGGGAATTAATAAAGTTTTATATATATAGTTCGTGACGCCACCTGTGGTATGCGGCTAAAGGGAGCCGCCGCTGCGGAACAGGTCCTCTGGAGCTGATGTTAGTTCAGCAAAGCTGGTGTGGCTCTCCACAGGTAGAGCTTAGCTCCAGGGCAGTGTAGATGTTGTAGATTGTGCTGGGCGTTGTAGTGCAGGGGTGATGGCGCAGACAATAATCATGGAGACAGTGGAGTGCAGTCCTCAGGGTCTTTACTCACGGTTATTGCAGTCCAAGTTACAGGTACCAGTGTAACTTCCCTCGTCGTGCTGCGCTTATTCAGGGAGTGGTTTTGTCCACCCTCAGATATCTCCGGAGTACTTAGCGGGACCCCCTTCTGTGTCCTCTCTCTTGCCGTCTCCCTGCACCTCATACCTAGTGTCCCAATCCGGTACCTGCGGGCCTTGTCGGGCGACGTCTGTTCCGTCCCCTGGGTCCTCTATAGCTACCTTCTTGGTGAGACTGATATGGACTGTTGGCTTCAGGACTTGAAATACTGCAGCCTCCGGTTTCTAGTTGAGACATAAAGTGCTCTGCTAGTTGAGGGACCGGTCCCCTTTGTGTGGCCTGACCCCTCCACCTCCTGATGGATTCGGGAGTACGGGTGGCCTCCAGCACTGCCCGTACCCCTGGGGTCCCTTCCTTCGTTCCTGGAGCCCTTCCTGCTCCTCTCCTTCTCTCTTCAGTCCTGGGCCTCTCCTCAGGCCTTCTGCCTGAGCAGAGCTCCTACAGAGCCTCTGCTCCAACACTTCTCCTCCTCAGACTGAACTGACTGGACAGACCTGTGACTCGCCCCCTGGGCCGAGGGGCACCCGTACCCGGGCTTCTGGGGGTTGTAGTCTCCGTGGCGGTGACCCGGTCCCGTGGCTCAGGGTGGTCAGGCCAATGGCGGTCTTTTGTGGGGGCTTTTATGATTTAATGTCCGACTACGCCACCCGTGGATTGCGGTCAGGGTGTACCGCCGCTGTGAGGCAGACCGCTGAGGCTGGTGTGGTATGCGCAGCAAAGGATGGGATAACTCCCCACGGGAAGAGTATAGCCTCAGGGCAAGGAATGTAGATGATGGGAGTGATGGTGCACGGGTGTCCCAGTACTAGTAGTGCTGTATGCGGTAAGAAAGCAGAAATGACTCAGAGTCTTTGCAGTGCAGTTCAGGGTCTTTACTGGTGACAATAAGGCAGACCCTCCCGGGAGTACTGGCTAGCATAAGGGGCCTGGTCAGTCCGTGAGCAAACAGGAGTCCCCCTGGCCAGGTGGAGTTGTAGGCCTCCCCGTCTATCTGAACTCTTCCTGGCTACCTTGCTGTAAGCGGGTAGAAGTAGCCCACGTCCATGAGTATACCGTGTGGTGCTCACCCGTATGGCTGGTGACTTGGGGCCTTCTGATAGCCTCCGCTCCTCGATGGCGGTGCTGGTCCCTTCCTCGTGACTGAGCCTCCGGGCTTCTATGGCCAGAGGACCTGAAATCCCCTGCCGGCGGGTTTCTGCTGTTGGGTGTATAAGTCCCCACAGCCTCGGACTCCTGTGTCCGGATCTCTGTGTCTTCTGCCAGGACGAACTCTGCTCAGCTCAAGTCCCTGGTCTTCAGCTCCTGCTCCTACAGAGCTCATAGCTGTTGCTTTCCCTGTGTCTTTCTTTCTCTCCTCTAACCCTGCCCCAGATCCAGTTTATATAGGGCAGGTTCCTCCCCTATCTGAACTGGGACAGGAGGTGTTGCATGTTCAAGGGCTCCTGACCAGGGAACCTCCCACTTGCTCTCAGACGTAATATTTCTTTTACTGTGGCAACCAGACCCCTGGGGTGCCACACCTGTCTTTACAAGATGGCTTTTCTATTTATACCTTCCTTCCATGTGCTCCCCTTAGCTGCTTCCTCCACCCACACCCACTACATAGCTCCTCCCAACAGCTAGGGACCCAGGACTGTGCTCTCTCTTAGGAGCAATCTCGCCCTACCCCCACTGCGGGTATGTGTTGGATGCAGGTGTTAGGGTCCCAAGCTGTACTCCTTCCTTACCTGAGAGTGAGATACCACACCTCTGGGTGAGATGCAGTACCTCTGTGGCTACCGAACCCTCAGGGGCGCCACACTTACACTCTACAGGAGAGAGAGAGGACCCTACTGACCATAAGAGCTAACACTCTACAGGAGAGAGATAGAGGACCCCACTGATCATAAGAGCTTACACTCTACAGAAGAGAGAGAGGACCCGATGGATCATAAGAGCTTACACTCTACAGGAGAAAGAGGACCCCACTGACCATAAGAGCTTACACTCTACAGGAGAGAGAGAGGACCCTGCTGACCATAAGAGCTTACACGCTACAGGATAGAAAGGACCCAACTGACCATAAGAGTTTACACTCTACTGGAGAGTGTAACGGGTCTGGGAGGCGGAACCTCTGAGCTACTATACAAGGGGGCGGTCCTTGTAAGGGAGCGGGTGGCGACCAGGCAGGCAGTCACAGCAGGTGACCGGGACAGTCTCTAGAAGAACGGGCAGGAGGTCACGGCAAGTGACCGGGGCAGTCTCTGGATGAACGGGCAGATGGTCACGGCAAGTGACCAGGGCAGTCTCTGGGTGAACGGGCAGATGGTCACGGCAAGTGACCGGGGCAGTCTCTGGGTGAACGGGCAGATGGTCACGGCAAGTGACCGGGGCAGTCTCTGGGTGAACGGGCAGATGGTCACGGCAAGTGACCGGGGCAGTCTCTGGGTAAAGGGTTGGTACGACCTGTGGCGGCTGATGGTAGACGTGAGCTCCCAGGTGAGCAGGCGAGAGTCTCTGGATAAATGGGTGGTCACAGCATGTGACGGTGGAGCCTCCAGGAAGACCAACAGACAGGCGGCAGATGAGCGCTCCCAGGTGAGCGGGCAGAAGTCTCTGGACAGGCGGGTGGTCACAGCACGTGACGGCAGAGCCTCCAGGTAGGCTAGCAGACAGGCAGCAGATGAGCGCTCCCAGGTGAGCGGGCAGGAGTCACTGGACAGGCAGGTGGTCACAGCACGTGACGGCAGAGCCTCCAGGTAGGCTAGCAGGCAGGTAGCAGATGTGCGCTCCCAGGTGAGCTGGCAAGCTGGTCCTTAGACAGACTGACAGGAGTTGGAAGGCAGACCGTCGGACCTCAGGCTAGCAGGCAGGTAGCAGGATATCAGGCAGGAATTAGACAGCAGACTGGCAGGAATCTAGCAGGTATCTGGCAGATAACTGGCAACGGGACCTGAGGGCTGAAGCAGAGTAGTGAACAGTGCTACAACATTGCTTGGGCACCTCCATTTTGGAGGAGGTGCCTTTTATATGGGAGGTCCTCCGGCAATTGGCCGGGGACTCCTTAGGACGGCGCGCGCGGTCCGTTTAAGAGAGGGGGAGCGCGCGCGCCCTAAGCACACTGCCGGGGAAGGAGCGCGTGCCGGAAGCAGCGGGGAGAGCAGCGCTGGAGGACGCCGCGCCAGGAGCGGGGAGGTGAGAGGGACGGCGTCTCTGCCTAGAACGGGGCAGAGACGCCGATGCTACAGTACCCCCCCCCCTTTAGGCCCCCTCTTTTTTTGGCCAGAAAGAAATTTCTCAAGGAGAAGCGGGGCGTTGATGTTCTCCCTGGGTTCCCAAGTTCTCTCCTCAGGACCAAACCCCTTCCAATCTACCAGAAAAAAGGTTTTTCCTCTTACCCTCTTGGAGGCCAGAATACTCTCTACCTCAAAGATGTCATCAGCGGAAACCGGAGCAGGAGGGGCACCTGGATTTTTGGAAAAAAAGTTAAAGACAACGGGTTTGAGGAGAGATACGTGGAAGGAGTTGGGGATCCGTAGGGTGGCCGGGAGTTTTAATTTGTAGGCCACAGGGTTAATTTGCCTGAGGACTTCGAAGGGGCCGATGAATCGAGGACCCAACTTGTAGGAGGGTACTTTGAGCCGCACATGTTTGGATGAGAGCCAAACCTTGTCTCCCGGATGGAATTGGGGCGGATCCAGACGTCTCTTATCAGCATATCTCTTCATCCGCTCAGAGGAGCGAAGAAGAGCGGACCTGGTGCTCTCCCAAATAGTAGAAAATTCGCTGACAAGAGACTCCGCAGCAGGGTTGTCCACAGAAACGGAGACAGGAAGTGGAATCCGGGGATGTTGGCCACCGACTATAAAGAACGGGGATTTGGAAGAGGACTCGCTCTCATGGTTGTTATAAGAGAACTCGGCCCATGGTAGGAGATCCACCCAGTCCGAGTGGTGAGCATCAACGAAGTGCCGGAGGTAGCTGGACAAGATCTGATTGATCCGCTCCACTTGACCATTGGACTGAGGGTGGTAAGCGGAGGAGAAATCCAGGGTAATGTCCAGCACCTTACATGTGGCTCTCCAGAAGCGAGAGGTGAACTGAACCCCACGATCCGACACGATGTGGAGGGGCAGACCATGGAGACGGAAGATGTGGCGGATAAAGTCTTTAGCCAGCTCAGGTGCAGACGGAAGACCAGGCAGGGGAATGAAGTGGGCCATCTTAGAAAAACGGTCAGCGACAACCCAAATGACAGTGCAACCGGCAGAAACTGGAAGGTCGGTGATAAAGTCCATAGCGATGTGTTGCCAAGGAGCAGCAGGTACGGGAAGGGGCAGGAGATGGCCGGCAGGTAGATGTCGGGGAACTTTGTTACGGGCACAGGATGAACAGGCCGCGACGAAGTCTACCACGTCCTTACGCAGGGTAGGCCACCAGTAATGCCGGGTAATAAGTTGGAAGGTCTTCTTTTGGCCAGCATGGCCAGCTAGTTTAGAAGAATGTCCCCAGCGAAGAACCCTCTCCCGATCTGGCACAGCTACGAACGTCTTACCGGGTGGAAGACGAGTCAGATCCACGGGGGCCACATTCATCACCTTGGAGGAGTCGATGATGTGCGTAGGTTCCTCCTCTTGATCGGAGGACAGGAAGGACCGGGACAAGGCATCAGCTTTGACGTTCTTGTCCGCCGGACGGAAATGAAGAATGAAGTCGAAGCGGGCAAAAAACAACGACCACCGGGCCTGGCGAGGATTGAGTCTCTGGGCATTTTGGAGATATGCCAGGTTTTTGTGATCCGTGTAGATAATTACCGGGTAGAGAGCCCCTTCAAGCAGATAGCGCCACTCTCCCAGTGCCAATTTGATGGCTAGCAATTCCCGGTCTCCAATGGAGTAGTTGCGCTCCGACGAGGAGAAGATTTTGGAGAAGAAGCCGCACGTTACCATTCTCCCAGTAGAAGACTTCTGGGTGAGCACCGCTCCGGCTCCGGAAGAGGAGGCATCAACCTCCAGGTAGAATTGTTTATTACAGTCCGGACGGTGCAGGACGGGAGCAGAGGCGAAGGCTTTCTTTAGGGAAAGGAAGGCCTCCTCGGCTTCAGGCGACCATGTTCTGGGGTTAGCCCCCTTACGGGTAAGTGCAGATATGGGAGCAGTCCGAGACGAGAAGTGTGGGATGAAAAGACGATAATAATTAGCGAAGCCCAGGAATCGCTGTATCGCCTTCAAACCTTCAGGACGAGGCCATTTTAGAACGGAAGAGAGCTTCTCGGGATCCATTTGCAGACCTGTTTGGGAGATGACATAGCCCAAGAACGGAAGGGGGGTCTGATCGAAGAGGCACTTCTCGTATTTGGTGTAAAGGTGGTTCTGCCGAAGCCTAAGCAGGACCTGACGAACATCCCTCCGGTGTGTGGGGAGATCCGGAGAGAAGACCAAGATATCGTCCAGGTATACCACTACGCAGGAGTATAGGAGGTCACGGAAGATGTCGTTGACTAGTTCCTGAAAGACCGCGGGAGCATTACAGAGACCGAAGGGCATCACAAGGTACTCGTAGTGACCATCCCGGGTATTGAATGCCGTCTTCCACTCGTCTCCTTGACGGATACGGACCAGATTATACGCTCCTCGTAGATCCAGCTTGGAGAAGATCCTGGCGCCCTTGAGACGGTCAAACAATTCGGAGATGAGTGGCAGGGGATATTTGTTTTTTACCGTGATGAGATTGAGTCCTCTGTAGTCAATACAGGGACGTAGCGAGCCGTCTTTCTTTTTGACAAAGAAGAATCCGGCTCCAGCCGGGGAGGTAGATTTTTGGATAAATCCCCTAGCCAGATTCTCTTCAATGTACTCAGACATGGCTCGGGTCTCGGCTGCAGACAACGGGTAGATACGCCCACGGGGAGGAGTGGTGCCAGGTACCAGGTCGATCGGGCAATCGTATGGCCTATGGGGTGGCAACGTCTCAGCTTCCTTCTTACCGAAGACGTCCGCATAGGGCCAGTAGGGAGCCGGGAGACCAGGTAAGTTAGCTGGAGTAGGCTGAGGGCGAAGTGGACGGACCGGGACCAGGCAGGTCCTATGGGAGTCAGGACCCCATCGGACTACTTCACCGGACCGCCAGTTCAATACGGGTTCATGTGTCTGGAGCCAAGGTAGACCTAGCAACAGGGAGTGAGAAAGTCCGGACAGCACATGGAATGAGATCTCCTCAGAGTGCAGCATTCCCACCTGCAGGGTTATGGGTTCGGTGACGAGCAGGATGGTCTCCGAGAGAAGTCTTCCATCCACGGAGGCGACTGACAATGGTTCAGCCAGGGACTTGGTGGGAATATGGTATCTCTCTACCAGAGACTGGGAGATGAGGTTTCCAGCAGCTCCAGAATCCAGATGGGCGAGTTCAAAGAGACGGTTTTCTCCCCAAGCAATAGAGACCGGTAAGGTCAGAGACGGAGAGGGCTTACTTTTGTCTAGGACGACCTCTCCGAGTGGTCCTAGACACTGGCGTTTCCCGGCTTTTCCGGGCAGGAACGGATGAAGTGCTTCATACTGCCACAATAGAAACAGCTTCCCTCGGCTCAGCGAGATTCTTGGCGAGAACCGACCCTCTTGGTCTGGTCGACCTGCATAGGCTCAGGAGAGTGTAGCTGAGGAGAGACGGAGGGAGTGACGGGTTTCTGAAAAGTAGGAGCAAGACGTGGAAATCTCCTCTCACGGGTGACCTCTTTGGCACGCTCCTGGAACCGCAGGTCAATCCGGGTGGCAAGAGTTATTAGGTCATCGAGAGTGGTAGGAATATCCCGACCGGCAAGTTCATCTTTTATATGGCCGGACAGACCCTCCCAGAAGACAGAAACCAGAGCGTCATTATCCCAGGCCAGCTCCGAGGCAAGGG
The DNA here is from genome assembly GCF_046119375.1 of Phyllobates terribilis. NCBI lineage: Eukaryota > Metazoa > Chordata > Amphibia > Anura > Dendrobatidae > Phyllobates > Phyllobates terribilis. The sequence continues at coordinate 341,591,605 of NW_027362769.1, read as the reverse complement.
TACGGAACCATATGGCATATTGGCCCACGGTGAGACTTCCCTGACGGAGGCATAGCAGAGATGATGCGGATGAGGTCTTCCGTCCGGGTTCGTCGAAGACTTTCCGGAAAGCCGTGAGAAAGGCAGGCAAGTCGGACACCAGGGGTCTCCTCTCTCCCATAGAGGATTTAGCCAGGCCAGGGCCTCTCCGGTGAGATGGGACATGATGAAGGCAATTTTGGCCCTGTCGGAGTTAAACTGGTGAGACAGGAGTTCAAAGTGCAGGGTGCACTGATTTATGAAGCCCCGAGCCTGGGCGGAGTCGCCTCCGAAACGAGGAGGTGCAGAAAGCCGGGGTCCGGGGTAGGATACCATGTTATTAGTGGGCAGTGGAGCTGCCGGATTGCGAGTCATGGCACTGGCGGTGGTTGCAGGCAGAGCAGTCAGAGTGTCCAGGCGAGAATTGACATTCTGCAGGTGACCCAGGATGGACTCCTGTTGGGACCTCTGACCGGACAGTTCATGACACAGGTCCGAGAGCGAGGGAGCTTGGGGGCCACCGGGTTCCATGGCCCGAGCAAACTGTAACGGGTCTGGGAGGCGGAACCTCTGAGCTACTATACAAGGGGGCGGTCCTTGTAAGGGAGCGGGTGGCGACCAGGCAGGCAGTCACAGCAGGTGACCGGGACAGTCTCTAGAAGAACGGGCAGGAGGTCACGGCAAGTGACCGGGGCAGTCTCTGGATGAACGGGCAGATGGTCACGGCAAGTGACCGGGGCAGTCTCTGGGTGAACGGGCAGATGGTCACGGCAAGTGACCGGGGCAGTCTCTGGGTGAACGGGCAGATGGTCACGGCAAGTGACCGGGGCAGTCTCTGGGTGAACGGGCAGATGGTCACGGCAAGTGACCGGGGCAGTCTCTGGGTAAAGGGTTGGTACGACCTGTGGCGGCTGATGGTAGACGTGAGCTCCCAGGTGAGCAGGCGAGAGTTTCTGGATAAACGGGTGGTCACAGCATGTGACGGCGGAGCCTCCAGGAAGACCAACAGACAGGCGGCAGATGAGCGCTCCCAGGTGAGCAGGCAGAAGTCTCTGGACAGGCGGGTGGTCACAGCACGTGATGGCAGAGCCTCCAGGTAGGCTAGCAGACAGGCAGCAGATGAGCGCTCCCAGGTGAGCGGGCAGGAGTCACTGGACAGGCAGGTGGTCACAGCACGTGACGGCAGAGCCTCCAGGTAGGCTAGCAGGCAGGTAGCAGATGTGCGCTCCCAGGTGAGCGGGCAAGCTGGTCCTTAGACAGACTGACAGGAGTTGGAAGGCAGACCGTCGGACCTCAGGCTAGCAGGCAGGTAGCAGGATATCAGGCAGGAATTAGACAGCAGACTGGCAGGAATCTAGCAGGTATCTGGCAGGTAACTGGCAACGGGACCTGAGGGCTGAAGCAGAGTAGTGAACAGTGCTACAACATTGCTCGGGCACCTCCATTTTGGAGGAGGTGCCTTTTATATGGGAGGTCCTCCGGCAATTGGCCGGGGACTCCTTAGGATGGCGCGCGCGGTCCCTTTAAGAGAGGGGGAGCGCGCGCGCGCCCTAAGCACACTGCCGGGGAAGGAGCGCGTGCCGGAAGCAGCGGGGAGAGCAGCGCTGGAGGACGCCGCGCCAGGAGCGGGGAGGTGAGAGGGACGGCGTCTCTGCCTAGAACGGGGCAGAGACGCCGATGCTACAGAGAGAGAGAGAGGACCCCTACTGATCATAGGAGCTTACACTCTACAGAAGAAAGAGGACCCCACTGACCATAAGAGCTTACACTCTACAGAAGAAAGAGGACCCCACTGACCGTAAGAGCTTACACTCTACAGGAGAAAGAGAGGACCCTGCTGACCATAAGAGCTTACACTCTACAGGAGAGAGAGAGAGGACCCAACTGACCATAAGAGCTTACACTCTACAAGAGAGGTAGAAGACCCAACTGACTATAAGAGCTTACGCTCAACAGAACCGAATTTCCAAATTTTCGAATTCGTGTGAAACAGCAAGTTTTAGGAAATTCAACTCAAACTTGATCCTCTTGTTGTGTGAACAGTCCTGGATAGGCTGTAGTGAAGCTTCTCTTTATAACGACCCATAATTCGAAAAAAAACGCAAAAGATATGTCATATTGAATAAGCGGTTTTTTTATTATTATGATCACAATGTATGAATGGCATCCCTATACCTAAAGCAGGGGAAAGACGATCTGATACATAAAACACTGTGCAGAAGCAAATAGGCAATCTGCTATGAAACACTGGATGAAAGCCATTTCTGTTAGCAGATTGTGTTATCTATGAGCTGTGCCAGTATTTAGTAAGTGTAGAACACGATAAAAGCACAGACTGGGTCCAACAGAGTGAGAACTGCTGTTATTTTGCTGCCCTCCACCTTAACTCATAGTAGGGGAATGGGAATCTCATCTTTGATGTCCCCAAAAGTGAATATGAACAAGGGGGGGGGGGGTCTTGATAAGATTAAAATGTAATTATTTACAATGTATCATTATTATATATTATATTATTATTATTATTATTATTATTATTATATTATAGTATTATAGATTTTTAATTGCATTGCAAAATACTAATGATTTTTTATTTTACACATTAGATTTGATTTTATTATGCATTTTCTATTATTACAATTGTTACATTACATAAAAGGGTTAGTTTCGCACTTTATTATTACTATCTTTTTTTTTCATTAATGTACATGACACCCCCCCTGGGCCGTGGGGTACTCGGTGCCGGGCCGGTCGGTGCAGGGGATGTCACAGTGCCAGTGACCCGGTCCGTGACCCAGGGCGGTCAATAAAAGGGGATTATAGTTTTTATAGTTTAATGTTCGTGACACCACGTGTGGCATGCGGCTAAAGGGAGTCGCCGCTGCGGTGCAGATCCTCTGGAGCTGATGATGACGCAGCAGAGTTGGTTCTGCTCTCCACAGGCAGAGCTTAGCTCCAGGGCAGTGCAATGATGGTTAATGAGGTAGATGTTACTGTGCAATGTAGTGCAGGTGATGGCACAGATAATAATTCTAGGACACGGTGGGGTGCAGTTTTCAAGGTTTACTCACAGTTGTTGAACTCCAGGCTATCAGGACCAGGGTAACCTCCCACGCCGTCCTGTGTTTACCAAGGCAGGGGTTCAGTAAACTCCCAGGTGTTTCAAGAGTACGTAACGGGACCCGAGTCTATGTGCCTTCCTCGGTCGTCTTCCTGCGCTGGCTCTCACCCTCCTGCCCTCCGCCTCGCAGCCAGTATCCCAAGCTGGTAACCTCGGATTTTGGCGGGCAACCTGAAGTCCCCTGAATGTGGCTACCTTTTTAGCGATGTAGTTGTGGTTGTGAGCAGCTGCACCCTGAAAGTACAGAACCCTTCGGTTTCTAGCTGAGCCTTATAGTTCTCCACTAGTTAGGGGCCGGTCCCCTTTGCGGCCTGATCCCTCCACGTTCCTACAGATTCAGGCGCACCGGTGGCATCCGCACTTGCCGTGCCCCTTGGATCCCCTCACTCCTGGAGCCTTCCTCTGCTCCCTTCCTCTTCAGCCAGTCCCCCTGTGCCTCTCTATCTCGGTCCTCTTCTCTGAGCAGAGCTTCTACAGAGCTCCTGCTCCCACACTCTCTCCTCATTGACTCATCTCTTCCAAGATGGTTCCCCTTCTTATGCTCCTCCTGAAAGTGCTGGACACATTCATGTGGCTGTACACATCAGGTGAGCTTTTATTCTATTGCATATTAATGTATATTTTAACAGACAGTGTAAGACATATTATTAGGGAGTACAGTCATGGCCAAAAGTATTGAGAATGAGACAAATAGTAATTTTTCCTAAGTTTACTGCTTCATTTTTTGTAATGGCAATTTGCATGTACTCCTGAATGTCAAAGAGTGATCAGCTTAACAGCAATTACTGTACTTGCAAAGTCAATATTTGCCCAGAAAATGAACTTTAAGCCCCAAAACACATTTCAACATCATTGCAGTCCTGCCTTAAAAGGAGCAGCTAACATCGTTTTAGTGATTGATCCATTAACACAGGTGTGGGTGTTGATGAGGACAGGGCTGGCGATCAATCAGTCATGATTAAGTAAGAATGACATCACTGGACACTTTAAAAGGAGGCTGGTTCTTGGTATCATTGTTTCTCTTCAGTTAACCATGGTTATCTCTAAAGAAACACATGCAGCCATCATTGCACTGCACAAAAATGGCCTAACAGGGAAGAGTATCGCAGCTACAAAGATTGCACCTCAGTCAACAATCTATTGCATCATCAAGAACTTCAAGGGGAGAGCTTCCATTGTTGTCAAAAAGGCTCCAGGGCGCCCAAGAAAGACCAGCAAGCGCCAGGCCCTTATCTTAAAACTGTTTCAGCTGCGGGATAGGACTACCAGCAGTGCTGAGCTTGCTCTGGAATGGCAGCAGGCTGGTGTGAGTGCTTCTGCACGCACTGTGAGGCAGAGACTCTTTGAGCAAGGGCTGGTTTCAAGGAGGGCAGCAAAGAAGCCACTTCTCTCCAGAAAAAACATCAGGGACCGACTGATATTCTGCAAAAGGTACAGGGAGTGGACTGCTGAGGACTGGGGCAAAGTCATTTTCTCTGATGAATCCCCTTTTTGATTGTTTGGGACATCTGGAAAACAGCTTATTCGGAGAAGAAGAGGTGAGCGCTACCACCAGTCTTGTCTCATGCCAACTGTAAAGCATCCTGAAACCATTCATGTGTGGGGTTGCTTCTCAGCCAAGGGAATCCGCTCCCTCACAGTCTTGCCTAAAAACACAGCCATGAATAGAGAATGGTACCGGAATGTCCTCCAAGAGCAACTTCTCCCAACCGTCCAAGAGCAGTTTGGCGCCCAACAATGCCTTTTCCAGCATGATGGAGCACCTTGCCATAAAGCAAAGGTGATAACTAAATGGCTCATGGAACAAAACATAGAGATTTTGGGTCCATGGCCGGGAAACTCCCCAGATCTTAATCCCATTGAGAACTTGTGGTCAATCATCAAGAGACGGGTGGACAAACAAAAAACAACAAATTCTGGCAAAATGCAAGCATTGATTATGCAAGAATGAACGGCTATCAGTCAGGATTTGGTCCAAAAGTTGATTAAGAGCATGCCAGGGAGAATTACAGAGGTCTTGAAGAAGAAGGGGCAACACTGCAAATATTGACTTGCTGCATTAACTCATTCTAACTGTCAATATAACCTATTGGTACTCATAATATGATTGCAATTATATTTCTGTATGTGATATAAACATCAGACAAACACTAATAAAAACCAGAGGCCAGCAGATCATGTGAAAATATAATTTTGGTGTCATTCTCAAAACTTTTGGCCATGACTGTATTAATAAACAGTAAAAAGAATACAGTACACAAACAAATAGATACTAAAGAAATGAACTTTATTCAAAAAAAGAACCAAATATTTAAAAATAGTTAAAAAGATCTCATAAGCTCCAATGACGCCCATGGGGCTGCACCCTGATAAGTGCTCTGCCTCAAACACCCTTCCCACCACACACATGAAATATTAGGAAGCCTTGGATCCCAAAAATATGTGTTGTATAACTATTAAGAAGGCAAGAAAGAGTATACAAGTATACCCAAGGCAAAGATATCTCAGCAAGTTTATGAAAAAACTAAAACCAATATAATATAACCAGACCAAGGGATCTCCATTCATTACACCATCCAGTCTGCAGAGGTCCCAAAAAAAGGTGAGAGAATCAATTCGCGGAGGATCGAGTTTGAGTTGAATCTCCTGAAATTTGCGATTTCTCGTAAATTTGGGAATCTATGTGCTGTTTGCAAAATAATAAATAAACTTGCACCATTTCCCACACTGCTGAAGCATCACAGTGGACAAATGTCTTTTTGTGTGGCTGCGCGGCCTTCCCCACAATGCCTTGCAGCTATGATTTATGGCGGATTATCACACCTTCTACAGTGGTGGTCAGTACCTGGGACATCACAGATCCGAGGTTTCCAGCGGAGCTGTTTGTATGGTGGAGTCATTTTCCTTCTCCAGTCACTGGTTAAGTCTCTCTCTCCTGTAGAGTGTAAGCTCTTATGGTCAGTGGGGTCCTCTCTCTCCTGTAGATTGTAAGCAATTATGGTCAGTAGGGTCCTCTCTCTACTGTAGAGTGTAAGCTCTTATGGTCAGTAGGGTCCTCTCTCTACTGTACAGTGTAAGCTCTTATGGTCAGTAGGGTCCTCTCTCTACTGTAGAGTGTAAGCAATTATGGTCAGTGGGGTCCTCTCTCTACTGTAGAGTGTAAGCTCTTATGGTCAGCGGGGCCCTCTCTCTCCTGCACAATGTAAGCTCTTATGGTCAGTAGGGTCCTCTCTCGCCTGTAGAGTATAAGCTCTTATTACCAGTAGGGTCCTCTCTCTCTCCTGTAGAGTGTAAGCTCTTATGGCCAGCGGGGTCCTCTCTCTCCTGTAGAGTGTAAGCTCTTATGGTCAGCGGGGTCCTCTCTCTCCTGTAGAGTGTAAGCTCTTATGGTCAGCGGGGTCCTCTCTCTCCTGTAGAGTGTAAGCTCTTATGGTCAGCAGGGTCCTCTCTCTCCTGTAGAGTGTAAGCAACCCTTTAAGCCAGGGATGTCAAACTCTAATACACAGGAGGCCAAAATTAAAAGCTTGGAAAAAGTCGCGGGCCAACATTGATATTTATTAAAAAAAAGTCTACAATTGAGGAAGTTTTTCCTTATTAAATAAAACAATTAACTTTTGGAATTATATAGGAATAATAAAATATGTTATGTAAGAGCAGTAAAAAGCATATGGCCCAATGGCCTAAATTAAATATGCAATAACAAAAGATAAAAAATCTTGAATAAATGAAGGTAATGAAATATGATGCCAAAAAAGTGCCCCCAAACACAGTATGATACCCCCACAGTGAATTCCTCCACAGTACCCTCCACATGCACAGTATGATGACTCTACTGTACCCCGCCCCTCAATTTCCCCAACAAAGAATGGTGACCCCATCACAGTATGATTCTCCAACTGTAATCTCCACACAGCCCTCCATACAGTATAATAGGCACAAAAAGTCCTCCATACAGTATAATGGGCCCACATAGTGCTCCATACAGAATAATGGCCCCACATAGTCCTCCATACAGTATAATGGGCCCCACATAGTCCTCCATACAGTATAATGGGCTCAACATAGTCCTCCATACAGTATAATGGGCCCCACATAGTCCTCCATACAGTATAATGGGCCCCACATAGTCCTCCATACAGTATAATGGGCCCCACATAGTCCTCCATACAGTATAATGGGCCCCACATAGCCCTCCATACAGTATAATGGGCCCCACATAGCCCTCCATACAGTATAATGGGCCCCACATAGCCCTCCATACAGTATAATTGGCCCCACATAGCCCTCCATACAGTATAATGGGCCCCACATAGCCCTCCATACAGTTTAATGGGCCCAACATAGCCCTCCATACAGTATAATGGGCCCCACATAGCCCTCCATACAGTATAATGGGCCCCACATAGCCCTCCATACAGTATAATGGGCCCCACATAGCCCTCCATACAGTATAATGGGCCCCACATAGTCCTCCATACAGTATAATGGGTCCCACATAGTCCTCCATACAGAATAATGGCCCCACATTAAAAAAATAAGTAAATAACTACTCACCTCTGCTCGATCCTCCGCTTCTCTGGTCTCTTCCTATATCACAGTCCTATTTATGGGCACACGCACCATCTCCTCATCACTAGCGCCACCGTCACTCTCCTCTGTTTGTGCGGTCTCCTCAGCCCGCGTGCCATCTCTTCATCTCCTGCCGAAACTCTCCCCTGCACGTGGGCCAAGAGGAGAAAGAAGCAGAATTTTCTAATAAATAAAATATATTACAAAGTTTCTTATTTTCATGTGTACTATCGATTTATGAAATGCAAAAAATGATGGTTACTCTTTTAGCCTCATATACAAGGTATCGTCGTTTTTTTTTTTTTTTTACAGTTGAAGCAAACTCTAAAGGGCCCAAGGAATAGTTTGGTATTAGTTGACCAGTGTAGGTTGTTTGAAATGTTGCTTCATTTTTTTTTTTTTTTGCTGAACTCAGAATATTCATTAGGAGGGGGTGAATTAATCAGTTACGGAGGGCTACCTGGTTAAAAATTCATTTTCAGAACTATGTCCTGCTAATACATTGAGAAACTATTCAAATATTAGGTCTAAAATAGATGGAGTATTTTAAAGTCTTTGCGATGTTGGAATAATTTCACTTTAGATAATTGTAGCATTTCATCACATTCTTTTAGGATCTTTTAGGGATCAGGGATGATTTAAAGAAGTTGTCTGGCTTCTATTGGAAATGCTATAAATGGTGTATAGATCTAGATTCCACAGATAGAACTGTCATCTGTCTTAAGAATTGGACCTATTGATGGCCATTGCCAGTGGAGAAGAGGCTGAGCATGAGCAGCTCTCTCTATTAATTTTAAGGCCTCCCAAAATTGTCAAGTGAAGTCTGTGTCCTAATATTTTAATGATCTGCATTAGAGATAGTGATGTTAATAAGGGAAAGACTTCAAATTTAATTTGGGAAATGAAGGAAGACTTTTCATTTCTTAAATCTTTGTTCCCAAACTCTTTTTTTGGAGACTATGCCAGGTTTGAATGAGCATAAAAGGAGAATTTATTTCTTAACATTATTAAAAGAGTTCTCAGGTCAGAAAATATTGATGATCCGTTCCTTGGACAGGTCGATAATATCAGATTAGTAGGGGTCTGACAGCTGGCACCTCACTAATCAGCTGCAAAGTGCAGCTCCATTTAATGTGTAACAGCCATTCCTTTTGAATTGGAGCTGTTCTGCAGTATCTCGCAGCGGGTGCCACTCATTGAATGGAGCTGCACATTGCAGTTGATAAGTGGAGGTGGCAGGTGTGGGACCCCCTCCAATCTGATATTATTGACCTGTCCTAGGGATAGATCATCAATATTTTGTGACCGGACAACTCTTTTCAATACGTTTACATTGGTACGCCACCATAGCTTATAACAAGTGATCACTGTATATGTTGGGTTTTGGACGACCACCAATCTGATATTAAAGGGTAGATCTGAAATCCACATACATTTCCATTCTAAATCCCTATCTATTAAAAGCCATTATCTAAACTATTTTCTAATATACTAGAATTAAAAATTCCCTATCCTTCCCTAACTACACTATCTAACTGCTTTTGTTTTGTTTTTCCCTCCACTTCCTTTTTGTTGACGCTTCGTTTGAGAATCCCCATGCATGCTGGGATGCTCAATTGAAGAATCATCAGGGGGCAAAGGCTGCGGTCACTGCCACAGCCTCTTCCCTCCCGAAACGAAGTGTCATCAGTGACAGTGCACTCTCACAATAATGAGTCAGCACCAGAGCGCACTGTCAGTGCCATAATACCTGGCGGACAAAGACTAGCGCCGCCCCCGCAAGTGACGTCATTTGTGGGGTCATTGCTGGTCTCTGCACGCTGGGTATTCTGACAACGCACTCTGTTGCCGGCTTATTACTGCTGATTAGTGCTTGTGGGGGAGAGTAAAGAACAGGGTTTTTTGTAAAATATATAGCAGCCAGATGACAAGGGTTTTCCAAAACAGGAAAATCCCTTTAATTGACAGTCTTTCCCTTATCATTTATTTTATACCTGATGTGACTGTGATAAACCAGTGGTACTATACCCGCACTTCAGATACCCACTGGGAGGGAGCCAACCTCTCTATGTGTGACCCTAACCTGATACGTTCGTATTGAATTGCTATATGACCCAATTTCAGCTGTGCAGTATTAATATATGATATTACGTGGGCGGCACGGTGGCACAGTAGTTAGCACTGCAGCCTTGCAGCGCTGGGGTCCTGGGTTCACATCCCACCAAGGACAACATCCACAAGGAGTTTGTATGTTCTCCCCGTGTTTGCGTGGGTTTCCTCCGGGTTCTCCGGTTTCCTCCCACACTTTAAAGACATACTGATAGGGAATCTAGATTGTGAGCCCCGATGGGGACAGCGACAATAATGTATGTAAAGCGCTGCGGAATATGTTAGCGCTATATAAAAATAAAGATTATTATTATACGACACATAATATGATATTATGGCACTGTGCAGATCTACTCGCCCTATTTATTAATGCCTTAGAAAGGATTAACCTACATTTTTCTTATTGTAGGAAGGAGGCAAACACAATCTAAGATGTCTGGGAGTTTGGCATCAAGTCATGTATTCAGTATGTCCCTGAACACAATGTTTTCTCGTAAATGAGCAATGATATTGTTCTGTGAAGAATTATTCTCTGGCCTATTCTTTAGGTATCATTGATATTGGCAGGTATAATGGATATTAAATATTTTGATGGATTATATTTGTTCTCACAGGTAGGGCTGTATTTACACTTCACCTTATGTACTAATCCTGAATACGCCCCACTAAAAGCACATGGAAATCAGTCACTTATCGCCATGATTAACTCGCTTCTGATCTCGCTGTAAGGACAATTGGACAACATTAATAAAGGAGATATGCATAATGGAAAAAAATATTGTTTATAATCTGTTGTGAATGATGCCATGACAATAATTGTCATCGAAATACAGGGCATACCGTGCTCCACCAAATTAAGGAATTTGTATGTATACTTCAGCCCTATCACCAAAGAATAATAAATAGAGTGACTGAATAATACCTATATGCCGTCACTGGATAGCACCACCATACAGAGACTGGATTACACCCCCATACAGAGCTTGATGTAGCATAGCTGGGAAGGACGGGGTTAAATCCCAGCTCTGCAGCATTTGATTAGAGGTACCTGCATGGTCGAGTGTGTACGTGACCTCAGAAAGTGTCAGTCTGCTGGGGAAGCAGAGCAGACAGGAGGTGTCTTGGACCTGATAAGAGTCTGCACAGGCCGTGTGCAGAGAAACCCAAGTAACGCTGGTTAATATGGATAACAGCGGTTTTGTTTGACCAAGCCTTTACTAGCTCAGCCGTGTATGAGTAGCCAGGGTGTGTTCTGATTAGTTAGCGCCTGGACAAGGCTAGCGATTTATGTTTATGAGTTTGTTTTGGTGCTGTGCAACCTGTGGAAAGCAATAAAAACTCCACGTGTATGGACCAAAACTGCATTGCCTGTGTGAAAGCTACCTAAGGCCTAATGCTTAACGCCTACCAGAGAGAGTGAATCCCTACACTGGATAACACCTCCATACAGTGAGTGGATAACACCACCATAGAGTGAGTGGATAACACCACCATACAGTTAGTGGATAACACCACCATACAGAGACTGGATAACACCACCATAGAGTGAGTGGTAACACCACCATAGAGTGAGTCGATAACACAGTCCACAGAGTGAGTGGATAACACCACCATACAGTGACTGGATAACACCTCCATACAGTGAGTGGATAACAACTCCATACAGTGAGTGGATAACACCGCCCATACAGTTAGTGGATAACACCACCATACAGAGACTGGATAACACCACCATAGAGTGAGTGGTAACACCACCATAGAGTGAGTCGATAACACAGTCCACAGAGTGAGTGGATAACACCACCATACAGTGACTGGATAACACCTCCATACAGTGACTGGATAACACCTCCATACAGTGAGTGGATAACACCACCATAGAGTGAGTGGATAACACCACCATACAGTTAGTGGATAACACCACCATACAGAGACTGAATAACACCACCATAGAGTGAGTGGTAACACCACCATAGAGTGAGTCGATAACACAGTCCACAGAGTGAGTGGATAACACCACCATACAGTGACTGGATAACACCTCCATACAGTGAGTGGATAACAACTCCATACAGTGAGTGGATAACACCGCCCATACAGTTAGTGGATAACACCGCCCATACAGTTAGTGGATAACACCACCATACAGAGACTGGATAACACCACCATAGAGTGAGTGGTAACACCACCATAGAGTGAGTCGATAACACAGTCCACAGAGTGAGTGGATAACACCACCATACAGTGACTGGATAACACCTCCATACAGTGAGTGGATAACACCACCACACAATGAGTGGATAATACACCCATACAGTGAGTGGATAACACGACCATACAATAACTGGATAACACCACGATACAGTGAGTGGATAATACCCCCATAGAGTGAGTGGATAACACCGCCATACAGCGACTGGATAACACCACCATATAGAGATTGGATAACACCACCATACAGTGAATAATTAGCAGTAGAAGATGAGGATCACCGCTGGGTCCTAAAAGTATAATCCCTAAGCAAGGTGTGGATCACCACTGGGTCCTAAAGGGAGAGGGATCATGAAAAGATCAGGAAGATGTTTGCAAGGCCAAAGGCAGGGACCTGCTACAGCCAGACTCCATATGACTGTGTGTAAAACCTGACACACCCGTGACACATACAGTAAGTGGATAACACCTCCATACAGAGACTGGATAACACCCCTATACAATGACTGGATAACACCACCATACAGTGAGTGGATAATACCACCTTACAATAACTGGATAATACCACCATACAGAGATTGGATAACACCTCCATAGGGTGAGTGGATAACACCTCCATACTATATAACACCACCATACAGAGATTGGATAACACCTCCATACAATGACTGGATAACACCACCATACAGTTTTTTTGCAGCCCACACACCCTAGGTTGGGTATGCTCTTCCAGAAGTTGGCAAGTGGTAAAGTTAATAAACATCAATGTAGCTACACGGTGATTTTGCCCTGACATATGTTGTGCATCACTGTACATTGCAGCATAACAGAAGTGAATATGGTCACATTGGGACTACGGAGTGTAAGTTGAACCTAAATCTACATCATTAGGATTTGGTGTGACTCCTATGCTATGGTTGTGGCCAGCCAATTGCAAATGTTTACTGCCAAAGATTGCACTATGCCAGCTGTTTATTTGCAGTATAATGCAAGTGAATGGGGTTACATTGTGCCAGTCGAGCTGCCATTACCGTGACTTGTAACTCACAACCAATCAAAATTAATTTATTTGCTACTTGGGTGTCACGGTTGTTCTTACTTGTGGTCCCATTCATTTACATTATTACAAGTCGGCTGCCACATAGCAAAACAGTTTGCTGCGCAATGTGTGTCACCACCAAGATAGCCATGTAGCTCCAGACTACGGCTAGGGTTACACACCGACACCTGTCACACGCCCTGTAATTTCCTTGTGACTTGCAGAGCTGGGGTCAGCACCAGGTTAACCCGGCCAAGTGTTGTGCCCGCAGACCCACTCTGTCAAGGTTTAAATTTGCTAAATCCGCCATATATATACAGCAATATGGGCACTGCCTGTATGGAGCAAGCTCAGTGGCCAAGTACGCTCCATACAGTGCGGGTGCACACTGTGTCATACAGCTGGCATCTGAGTTATGACATCAGCATTTAAAGGGAACCTACCATTCATGCTGCCAAAACTACAGGCAGTATGAATCAGAGCATGATATTAGTTAGTTATGTTTTACGATGAAACACTCAGACACTTCAGAGAAAACAAAGCTTGAAGAGCTGAGGACTATAGGGAAAAACCTGACTATCCAGGTCTGCGCCGGGTGATAGACAGGTCTATCCCTAGATGTGTACATAGCGTGAGATCTGTCAATCAAGTCGAATGGTGTCGGGAGAAGCCATCTGGAAGTGGCGCTGGATTAGTCACGTCACTTCCTATAGTTCCCATGTTTTCCATGAGAGCTTCAAAGCACTAGAGTGTTTCAATTAAAAATATACATCTGTAATTGTGCAGCAGGGCTCTGATTGATGCTGCCCGTTGTTTAGGCAACCTGAATCGACTGATAGGTTCCCTTTAAGAGGTTGGAAATGGGGGTAGGTGTTCCTTTTAAACCCAGTTGGTTTGGCATGGCAGCCAAGGAGTAGTCTACTGAAGGCGGCTGTGTAGCCATTTTTGTGGCTGGGCATTATAGGAGATCAGTAATCTTACAATATATCAAAGTGTATTCCACCAGCCAACAAGGAATCACAGGTTCAAGTCACCGAGGACGGAGCAAAGAAAATGTAAGAATAGAAGCTAACTATGTTTAAAAAATAAAAACAATATAAAACTTCATTTCACGCCTCCTTTCCCCCGAACATAAATAAAATCTAAAAAAAAAATCTGCATATTTTCTATCATCAACCAAGAGAATTACCGAACTTTGAGTCCAGTTATCGTCATGATAAATATAGATGTATAAAAAACCTTTATTAAGATATTGGTTACAGAAACATACCAAGCACAAGAGTGCCCATATTCAGTTAAATCACAAAGATCAATGAAAATTAGTGCATCAGTTACAAAATCAAGACAATAAATATATATATATATATAAAAGACCGCCAAAATATACAGAACATTCAGACCTATATTAGTACCATATATCAATGAAAGAACAAGGTACCATTAGCAAATGCACACTGAATGGTGTGTGAAACCCACTGATTAAACTAGCTAATGTGTTAGGGTAATATATGATGATAATAAATACTAGGAAGGTTGTACCAAGGGGTGCACAGACCAAACAGTCAATGGATAAGAAATGTCTGTTATGAAGCCCCCTCATGTGAGGAAAGGAAAGGCATCATGTTTATTATAAAGAATCTTAACAAACAATAAGGTTGGAGGAACTGTATAGTATACCTGGTAAGCGGTCCTGAAACTGAATGCAGGGCACACCCCGACGCGCGTTTCGGACACGTGGTCCTTCGTCACCCCCTTGCCATCATACAAATTCTAACAGTCTATTCAGTAGGACTATCAGCTGTGTATCCACCTGACTTCTGCACAACACAACTGATGGTCCCAACCCCATTTATAACGCAAGAAACCCCACTTATTAAACCTGACAGGGCACACCTGTGAAGTGAAAACCATTTCCGGTGACTACCTCTTGAAGCTCATCAAGAGAATGCCAAGAGTGTGCAAAGCAGTCATCAAAGCAAAAGGTGGCTACTTTGAAGAACCTAGAATATAAGACATATTTTCAGTTGTTTCACACTTTTTTGTTAAGTATATAATTCCACATGTGTTAATTCATAGTTTTAATGCCTTCAGTGTGAATGTACAATTTTCAAAGTAATAAAAATACAGAAAAATCTTTAAATGAGTTGTGTCCAAACTTTTGGTCTGTACTGTATATGTCCCTTATCCTGTTATATATTGTTATATATATATCCCCAATCCTTGTATATATACCCCCCATCCTGGTATATATGTCCCTTAGCCTGGCCCCATCCAGGTATATATATCCTCCATCCTGGTATCTATGTCTAGTCATGGGCGAGTTGTAGCCCCTGCTCGCTTTGACACCCTACAGACAATTTGTGTCCTCCCTCTGATGTGTGACTGGGTATGTGACATTCTTCACTTACTTCAAACCATCCGATCGCGGCTGTCTCCAGGCATTTCTCTTCTGGGACCAGGGGAGCAATAAATTCAGAGGACACAAAGTTCTTAACCATAACTGGGATTTTACTTGGGGGGAGAGGAGTATATATAGTATTTACAGTCGGGTACATTGGATAAGGCCCAACAGGTTTTCATCTCCCATACAGGTGCTAGAAACATCTTCAGCCCTGGTGCCCTCTTTAGGTGAAGCATCTAATTCTATTCTCTGTCCCAAGAGACGATTCCTCACCAGCGACAGTGTGTCTGGATCCTATATCTCCCTCACGGCTTAACCTGGAGTCCTATCTTCCTCTGCTACCTGAAGACTAGAAGTGCCCCGGGGTCCTCAATACCTCTGTTGAGTTTCTCTGGCCGGCTAATGGGAATCCTGCATGAGGAAATATTTACACAGCTTATCCACTGTCTGAGGGTAGGGAGCCCCCGTCTACCCTAGCAGCCAGCTTCCCTGGCTGTCCGCCCGTAAGGACTCCAACTGACACTTTCTGGAAAATTCTCCAGACTTTACCTAGGATGCCTCACCCCCTGCGGCAATTAATTCCTCACTGTCATTCTGGTAGCAGGCTCGCACTAACAGCTGCACCCGACAGTGGCATCTTGTGGCCGATTAAAAGTACTACAACCCCACAAGGAAATATGTCAAACTAAACCCCAGATATACTCCACGCCTGACCGAGACACTGCGTTCCCCCCTCTACTCTACTGACTGTACCACTGAAGCTAACCCCTTAACTTGACCTAACAGCAGTTCAGAGAGATCTAACTATGGGAACATGTTATTTTAACTACTTCAGTGCCAGGGGAAGGTTACACCCTTCCTCACTATTACATATATATCCCCAATCCTGGTATATATATCCCTCATCCTGGTATATATATCCCCAATCCTGGTATATATATCCCACATCCTGGTATATATATATCCCCCTATCCCCATATATGTCCACCGTTACGCCACTGTTCTTAAACTCCTTTAAAGCCTGGGGCGTATTAGTACGCCCTAGGCTATCACCCCCGGTTCAATGAGAGCTCCGGCACTGAGTCCGCACTGAACAGGGCACATGTCAGCTGTTTCTTACAGCTGACATGCACCTGCAACAGCCGCGGGTGGAAGCACTATCCACCCGCGGCTGTTAACCAGTTAAATGCCGCTGTCAATCTCTGACAGCGGCATTTAACAGTGCAGCGCAGGAAGCGCGACGTTAGTGTGATCGCGAGTCACCGATGGGTGGGATGACAACCATGGGTCTGCAGCAGACCTCTGTGGTTGTCATGTCTCACTTGCTATGAGCGCTACCTAGTGGTCGACGCTCATAGCACATGAGTATTTTTACTGCATACAGGCGATCTGCTCATCGCCTGTATGCAGTAGAAGCAATCAGAAACCTGCTGCTTCTAGTCTCCTATGGAGACTATAGAAGCAAGCAGAAAGTGTAAAAAAATGCTTTTAAAAATATAAAAAAATATTAAAGTTTAAATCACCCCCCTTTCGCCCCCATTCAAAATAAAATAATTGAAAAATACCCACATACACATATTTGATATCGCCGCGTTCATAATCACCCGATCTATCAAAATAAAAAAAGAATTAAACTGATTGGTTAATGGCGTAACGAGAAAAAAATTTGAAACGCCAGAATTACGTTTTTTTGGTGTTCGCAACATTGCAATAAAATGCAATAACGGGCGATAAAAACATCATATCTGCCCCAAAATGGTATTAGTAAAAACGTCAGCTTGTCGCGCAAAAAATAAGCCCTCACCCAGCCCCAGATCCCGAAAAATGGAGACGTATACAAGTCTTGGAAAATGGCGCCATTTTTTTTTTTTTTTTTTAGCAAATTTTGGAGGTTTTTTTCGCCACTTAAATAAAAAAGATCTTATACATGATTAGTATCTACAAACTCGTAATGACCTGGAGAATCATAATGGCAGGTCAGTTTTAGCATTCAGTGAATGTGGTAAAACAAAAAAAACAAGCATGGAATTGCATTTTTTTTGCAATTTCACCGCACTTGGAATTTTTTTCCTGTTTTCCAGTACACGATAAGGTAAAACCAGTGCTGGTGTTTTAAAGGACGACTCGTCACGCAAAAAATAAGCTTTTACATGGCCATATTGACCGAAAAATAAAAAGGTTATGGCTCTGAGAAGAAGGGGAGCAAAAATTGAAAACGCAAAAACCCTAGGTTGTTAAGGGGTTAATGTATAAAAATAAACCATTCTACTCACCATACCTCCGCTCCCCCGCCGAGCGGTGTCCTCTTCTAAAACTGGCAGCTGACCTCAATGTGCAAGCTACGGGAGCACATGACATCACTGCTATGCATCCCTAGCCATGTACACCCTGTCAGCTGCTGGGCTCTGATTGGCAGGTAGCACGTATTGCTGCGCACAGACCCGACAAGTCTCTGCACCGCAATACACACCCTCACCTGCAGGGCCTGGTTGCGGTGGCGACCTCTGTAGTTACACCACTGTTTATTGCATACGGTGAATGCCATGAAATTAATAAATAATATGAAAAATGGAAATTGCAGACTTTTGGTCAAAATTTTTGTTATTTTGCCTTCCAAAAAAAGTGGAATAAAAAGAATTAAGAAAGTCGTGTGGACCCCAAGGTCCTTGGGGTGTAACTATAATAGGTGCAGGGGTTGCAATCGCACCCGGGCCCTGGAGCCTAGGGGACCCACTGGATTCCTTTGGCCCATATGAAAAGTGCATTACTATTAAAAACCTGCGATTATTGGGGGCCCTGTCAGCGATTTTGCATCGGGGCCCACAAGCTTAAGGATACGGAACTGCAAGGACCTGAATATACCTGGATCTGGTCTTTGTGAGATGTATGCAATTTTTGACACGAGGATTTGGCTTTATTTATTTTTGTAAATAGGCAAATCCTGACCCTAAGTAGTTCTGTGACAGCAAGTTGCAGACAAGTCGCACAAATGTCTCTGGCTTTGGCTCTAGTATAATTACATGATGTTGCTACTCCGCCATCTAGTGGTCACATTAGATATTTGTGAAACCAAATACAAATGTCGTGGAAGTAATCCCAGCGCAAATTTATTTCAGCCGATGGTAAAACGGATCTGGTAGCAGAACGCAATCACATAGATAAACACTACATGCGTTTTATAAAAAACTGCCATAAACAAGAGCTGACGCAAGCGCAGTGTAGATGAAGCCGTTCACGGAGGTTACGCATGCGCAGTAAAGGTGATTGAGGTCAGGAGCGTCCATATTGGAAGAGGTCACAGGAAGCGTGCTGCAAAAATGTCAACCGCTATGAACTTCGGGACCAAAACCTTTAAACCTCGGCCTCCGGAGAAAGGCTCCTTTCCTCTGGATCACCTCGGTGAGTCCATGTGAAGAATTATTTGAACCATAGAAACTGGAGGTCACTCGTAATATGCGATACAGCTCCCCCTAGTGGCGAGGCCTGTGAACTGCAACTTATCGCCCCCAAAACTGCTGCAAAGCACAGCTAATAAGGCAGCCAATCAGATTCCACTTTTCATTTTTTACAGTCCCTTTGGAAAATGAAAGCAATGATATGATTGGCTGCTATTTGAGTAAATGCTGCCTCTTTATTTTTAGACTGAGCACAGTGTGACATGAGTGTAATATGGCAACACTTCTGCGCCACTCATAAAGTCCTGGCCTGACGGACTGACTTGTATAGGTCCCTATATTAATCTGGCTTGGGCTTGTCCGAGGGAAAGCATTGACCCGTATTGGGGAAAAAAAAATCACTTGAACCCTTAACCCTTTCAAATCTATGGGACTGGGCACATGTCAGTGTGTTTTCACGGACCGTGTGTCCATGTGCTTCACACGGAGACAAGTCCGATTTTTTTGCTGACGCATGGTCCGCAAAAGTGCCTCATGCTGAATACACCCTGATGACATCCGTGTGACACAAACCGGTGCCTGGGAATCAGCAGAACAGTTAGCGCTGTTCCCAAAAGCTCAGGGTGCTGAATGCTGCCCTCATCATGGTTCCTGATGGCGCTGCGATCGGCACCAGCAGGCGATAATGATGAGGGTCGTGGTAGTCTGCTCCTGCAGTGCCACCACCTGTGAAAATAGGAATAAAATAATAAAATAAATATACTCACCTCTCCTAGGTATCCCCCACTGTAATCCTCTGACCAGTGACGCCAAGGAGCCGGGGGGAATGACCAGCCACAGAGCTGCAGCTCTGGAGCCGCTCATTCTCCCCAGCTTCTCTGCAGCGGTGGTCGCATGGATTACAGCTGGGGACATCTAGGAAAGGTAAGTATAAGGATTTTATTATTTTATTCTTATTTTTACACAGGGACACTGAGGAGCAGACTACTACTACCCTCATCATTGCCCCTGCTAGTGCTGATCGCAGCGCCGGCAGGGAACCATGATGAGAGCAGCATTCAGCACCCGTGCTTGGGAGCAGCACTAACTATAGCGCTGATTCCCAGGCGCTGGTCCATTTGCACCTGATGCGCCACACGTGTGACACACGGGACACGGATCTTTCCAGTACTGGTTTTTCCAGTACAGGAAATATCCGGACACGTGAAACCGACCTTAGGCCGGCGTCACACCAGCGTATGACATCCTATGCGAGAGCATCAGATGCAATATGCTAATGCTAATGCGAGCGGGAGCCGAGTGTCATGCTACTGTGCTGCTATCCTTTTGCATGAGAGGATCAGAGCACAACTGCAGAGGAGACGGAGAAAGTAATTCCTCCATATTCTCTATTCCCTGACTCTGTGTATATCGGACTGCACTGAGATGACATCCGAGTGCAGTCCGATGTTTCACACGCACTCATAGATTTGTATGGGTGCGAGTGAATCGAGTCTCGCTGCAAATCGCAGCATGCTACCATTGTTCTCTCATGCTGACTCGGCATGAGAAAATAATCACATAGAATAACACTGGGCCGAGTGCTATGCAATGTTTTATCGCATAACACTCGGCCATGTTATACGGTAGTGTGTCCCCGGCCTTAGAAAGCTTTTTATTTTTAGATCTTGTCAGGATCAGTAATTTATCTGTTTTAGGAAATCAGGCCACTACCCGAACTGACAGCATCATAAATCCATATGATACCATCTAGTTGGGTCATTGCTTGTGTGTAGGCTGGGAGTTGCAGTCGTCATATAGGCACCTATTTAAAGGGGTGTTCCCACAGTCACATCCATGGCTCCTGTTAATAAACACACCTACGCAATGTTTTTCAGTTGTAAGTGATTATAAAAAACATGTATTGTTTACCACCTTTAGCCACCAAAAATACCATTATCATTACCTTGTTTCCCCTAGTTATGTCTTACAGTACTTCTATGCAGGCAGGTCAAGCATGCGCTCCTTGTCTCCGCTTTCTATCTGTAGCGGTAATTTGTCTCCAGCAGTGCAGACATCCGGAGCATGCACAGTAGCACCATCGACATACAGGGGGGAGTCAGTGCATTGAAGAGCACAGTGGTGTGTTCAGGACATAGCACATCGGCACTCGAGCTGCAGCTCCTCCATCTCTCCCTGATCTGCTCGGCTGTGTCAGTAATGAAGCTGCAGCTCCTCCATCTCTCCCTGATCTGCTCAGCTGTGTCAGTAATGAAGCTGCAGCTCTTCCATCTCTCCCTGATCTGCTCGGCTGTGTCAGTAATGAAGCTGCAGCTCTTCCATCTCTCCCTGATCTGCTCGGCTGTGTCAGTAATGAAGCTGCAGCTCTTCCATCTCTCCCTGATCTGCTCGGCTGTGTCAGTAATGAAGCTGCAGCTCTTCCATCTCTCCCTGATCTGCTCGGCTGTGTTAGCAATGAAGCTGCAGCTCCTTCATCTCTCCCTGATTTTCTCAGCTGTGTTAGTAATGAAGCTGCAGCTCTTCCATCTCTCCCTGATATGCTCGGCTGTGTTAGCAATGAAGCTGCAGCTCTTCCATCTCTCCCTGATTTTCTCAGTTGTGTTAGCAATGAAGCTGCAGCTCCTCCATCTCTCCCTGATCTGCTCGGCTGTGTTAGCAATGCAGCTGCAGCTCCTTCATCTCTCCCTGATTTTCTCAGCTGTGTTAGTAATGAAGCTGCAGCTCTTCCATCTCTCCCTGATCTGCTCGGCTGTGTTAGCAATGAAGCTGCAGCTCTTCCATCTCTCCCTGATCTGCTCGGCTGTGTTAGCAATGAAGCTGCAGCTCTTCCATCTCTCCCTGATTTTCTCAGCTGTGTTAGTAATGAAGCTGCAGCTCCTCCATCTCTCCCTGATCTGCTCGGCTGTGTCAGTAATGAAGCTGCAGCTCTTCCATCTCTCCCTGATCTGCTCGGCTGTGTTAGCAATGAAGCTGCAGCTCTTCCATCTCCCTGATTTTCTCAGCTGTGTTAGTAATGAAGCTGCAGCTCCTCCATCTCTCCCTGATTTACTCGGCTGTGTGAGCAATGAAGCTGCAGCTCCTTCATCTCTCCTTGATTTTCTCAGCTGTGTTAGTAATGAAGCTGCAGCTCTTCCATCTCTACCTGATCTGCTCGGCTGTGTTAGCAATGAAGCTGCAGCTCTTCCATCTCTCCCTGATCTGCTCGGCTGTGTTAGCAATGAAGCTGCAGCTCTTCCATCTCTCCCTGATCTGCTCAGCTGTGTTAGCAATGAAGCTGCTGCTCCTCCATCTCTCCCTGATATTCTCAGCTGTGTTAGTAATGAAACTGCAGCTCTTCCATCTCTCCCTGATCTGCTTGGCTGTGTTAGCCATGAAGCTGCAGCTCTTCCATCTCTCCCTGATTTTCTCAGCTGTGTTAGTAAGGAAGCTGCAGCTCCTCCATCTCTCCCTGATCTGCTCGGCTGTGTTAGCAATGAAGCTGCAGCTCCTCCATCTCTCCCTGATTTTCTCAGCTGTGTTAGCAATGAAGCTGCAGCTCCTCCATCTCTCCCTGATTTGCTCGGCTGTGTTAGCAATGAAGCTGCAGCTCCTTCATCTCTCCCTGATTTTCTCAGCTGTGTTAGTAATGAAGCTGCAGCTCCTCCATCTCTCCCTGATCTGCTCGGCTGTGTTAGCAATGAAAGTGCAGCTCCTCCATCTCTCCCTGATTTTCTCAGCTGTGTTAGTAATGAAGCTGCAGCTCCTCCATCTCTCCCTGATCTGCTCGGCTGTGTTAACAATGAAGCTGCAGCTCCTCCATCTCTCCCTGATTTTCTCAGCTGTGTTAGTAATGAAGCTTCAGCTCTTCCATCTCTCCCTGATCTGCTCGGCTGAGTACAATGGAGGAAATTTATAAAGGGCCATGTGATGGTTTCCTGCATTAAAAAGTTGCATATTTTGTATAACTCTACCACTCTGCCTTTTTTCACCACCCTTGTGGGAAGGGATGGAAAAGATTAATTATAATTTACAGCAGAAATTGCTGTAAAATATACCGAACATTTCCTCCAGCTCACAACTAGCGTAGATATCAGTTCATGGCACATGGGCAGCCCAAGATGCGCCTCCTGATAACCAAATTTATCTTCCTCCATTGCTGATTTCATTAAAGTTGGAGGATGAAGACCAGTCTTGGATCAATGTCCTCCAATGTCTACTTTCTGTTTCTTTACGTAAGCTTTTTATTCGCAGGAGAATGTAAACCGTTTAAAGAGAAGTTCATGAAGTGTTTACGGGAGAACACCTATCAGAGCAGTCTGTGCCGGGAAGAATCTAAAGAATATTTGGAGTGTCGGATGGAAAGGTGTGTCCTCTGTGATGGACGATTGGAAGAGTTGTCTGATCATTAACCTGCAACATACTGAGAATAAAAAAAATACTAATTTACTTAATTTTCTTTCCATTTCTCATGCAGCTTCTGTGATGCTTCATTCATGTGACATTACGTATTGACTGCTATGACGTGGTGTGACCTGAACGAAAACTTGCAGAGGCAGTGGGAACAATGGAGAGCAATTGAAAAATGCTCTATCCCAGCCAGAATCATCTACCGTATATTCCGGCGTATAAGACGACCTGGTGTATAAGACGACCCCCCTACTTTCCTGTTAAAATATAGAGTTTAGGATATATTCACCGTATAAGACTACCCCTTTTCCAACGCATACCAAACACCGGTAAAAATTAAAAAAAAAAACAGATTTGAATTTAACATGGTCCTTTTTTAATTTAAATTCTTATGACATGCAGGTATATAGCAGGAAAACTGTCACTCATAAACATATTAAAATAGGGGGGACCCCACGTCATTTTTTGGGGGGGTCCCCCATTCTAATAGCTAGTAAAGGCTAGGTATTCAGCTGCGGGCTGATATTAGTAGCCTGGGAAGCTCCGTGGGTATTACCCCCTTCCCAGACTTCAAACATCTGCCCCAGCCGTCTGCTTAACCTCCGCTAGAGACTATAATGATGGGGGATCCCACGCCAATTTTCTTTTTAAAAAATCCTTTATTTTAACACTAAATGACAATTGAGGGGTTAATAAAGATGCAGTCCCTAAATTATTATTAATTTTGTAATTAATTTTTCCCAAAAATGTTGACGTGGGCTTCGCCATATTTTTGTGTCCAGCCAGGTACAGCAGGCAGGAACGGGCTGCCCCCAACCACCAGCTGCCTATTTGTACCTGGCCGGACACAACAATATAGGGAAGCCCTTTTTTTTTTTTATTATTTCATGAAATAATTAAAAAAAAAAAGACGTGGGGCTTCGCCCTATTTTTGTGTCCAGCCAGGTACAACTAGGCAGCTGGGGGCTGGAATCTGCAGCGCAGGGAGGCCCAAGCTTTCTGGGCCCCACCCGCTGCAAATTGCAGTCCGCAGCCACCCCGGAAAATGGCGCGTTCATAGAAGCGCCATCTTCTGGCGCTGTACCCAACTCATCCAGGGCCCTGGTGCGGTGGCTCACTGGGTAATAAAGGGGTTAGGGCCAGCGTGGCATTATCAGCTGGCCCTAAGCCTGAAATTCATGGGGTCACGCCAATATTAGACATGACCGCCATGAATTTCTAGTAAAGTAATTAAAAAAAACACAACACCCAGAAAAAAGTCCTTTAATTGAAATAAACACACAATTTTTTAATGTTCTAAATTAAACCATACTTACCATCACGCCCATTCCAGCTGAAGCCAACGATCTCCTGCAATAAAAGTAAAATAATAAAGCAACCTCATCCTTACCTTCCCATGGTTCCCAGGACCGGTCCAGCTCTGCTACATCGAGATGACAGGCTGGACCGCAGCAGAACGCTGCCATCCAGCCTGTCATCCCGCAGACACTGAGAAGCGCAGGCATGCTTGTGCTCCTCAGTGTCTGACTGTGACGGCATCCAGATGAGCCGACAATGAACTCGGCTCACCTCATGCACGTCACTGACAGCGTGGGAAAATTCTCCTGCTCCCCGCATGCGCAGTAGAAGTTTCCCACGCTGTCAGTGACGGACGTCCAGGAGGTGAGCTGAGTTCATTGTCGGCTCATCTGGATGCCGTCACAGCGAGACACTGAGGAGCGCAAGCATGCCTGCGCTTCTCAGTGTCTGCGGGATGACAGGCTGGATGGCAGCGTTCTGCTGCGGTCCAGCCTGTCATCTCGATGTAGCAGAGCTGGAGCTGTCCTGGGAACCATGGAAAGGTAAGGATGAGGTTGCTTTATTATTTTACTTTTATTGCAGGAGATCGTTGGCTTCAGCTGGAATGGGCGTGATGGTAAGTATGGTTTAATTTAGAACAATAAAGAATTGTGTGTTTATTTCAATTAAAGGACTTTATTCTGGGTGTTTGTGTTTTCTTTTAACTTTGACTATGGGGTTAGTAATGGGGGTGTCTTATAGACGCCTCTCCATTACTAACCTGGGCTTGATGTCAGCTGGCATTATAAGCTGACATCAACCCCAACCCTATTACCCCCTGCCACCGCACCAGGGCAGTGTGGAAGAGCGAGGCTAAGTGCCAGAATTGGCGCATCCTATGGATGCGCCATTTCTGGGGCGGCTGACGGCTGGTGTTTCTAGCCTGGGAGGGGGCCAATATTCATGGCACCCTTCCTGGGCTACTAATATCAGCCTCCAGCTGTCTGCCTAGCCTTTGCTAGCTATTAAAATAGGGGGGACCCCACGTCATTTTTTTGGGGGGGTCCCCCATTTTAATAGCTAGTAAAGGCTAAGTATTCAGCTGGGGGCTGATATTAGTAGCCTGGGAAGCTCCGTGGGTATTACCCCCTTCCCAGGCTTCAAACATCTGCCCCAGCTGTCTGCTTAACCTCCGCTAGAGACTAAAATTAAGGGGAACCCCACGCCAATTTTTTTTTAAATAAATCCGTTATTTTAACACTAGATGACAAGTACAGTAACCAGCACTGTCACTGTACTTCATATATATGTGACTGACATGTTTCTATCTATCTAATCTATGTGTGATACTCTATTCTTTCTGTTCTAAATTGTCGGGTGCCGGCTTATGCCGCTGCTGAATTGCCGGCTTTTCATATATTGTCACAGAAGCGATGCGAACTTCCCTGCTCCGGACACAGCGCAGCGCTTCTGTGACAAGTGAAAGCTGTCGGCACAGAAGCCCTGCGCTGTGTCCGGAGCTGGGAATACGCAGCGATGTGTCAGTTTCAGCACAGAAGCGCTGACTGTCTGGACCTACCGCCGCCGTATTTTAACTCCCTCCACCTTATATTAACTCCGACATGGCAGGGATACGGCCACGGCAGCTTATTAACACCCCCAGAGTATCCCCGCATGTCAATTTCTGAAAGTTCAAAAGCATTACCGGCATATAAGACGACCCCAGACTAGACAGAAGATTTTTCAGTCTTCAAAAGTCGTCTTATACGCCGGAATATACGGTACTTCCTGGACGTGCAGTGTTATACAGCCAGCATCTGCCTGTAACACTAGTGACTGAAGCTAGCTTAGATCGCTGTGTTTAACCATTTAGTTGCTGCTGTCAACCACTGACCGCGGCATTTAAATGGTTTGGTTCCTTTTGGAAGTGTCTACTGGCTCCCATTGGCCTCTAAGCAATGTGACCTAAAGGTGCTGGTGGGCCACCATGGCAGCCAGGTGCCTACTGAAGGCCCTCAAAGAAGGCCTCTTGGTCCTCTTGTGGCTTGTCTTCACAGGAGAGCCCCAGTTATATATATTTTTTAAACTTTCTAAAAAAATATTTTCACTATTAAAATTAAAAAAAAAAAATAATTCAAGTTTGCATCATTGTTAATCGTACTAATCTGAAGAATCCATATTGCCAGGTAACTTTTATTGTGTAATGAATGCTGTGAAACCATAATCTAAAAAACAATGGTGGAAAGACTTTTTTTTTTTTGCTATTTCACTGCACTTGGAAAATTTTTTTCCTGTTTACCAGAAAAAAAATGCATGGTGTTATTCAAAACTGTAACTTGTCCGTCCCTCATACGGCTATGATGCTAGAAAAATAAAAAGTTTTGCCTCTTTGAAGAAGGGGTGAAAAAAAATGAGTGCAAAAATGAAAATTGGCCACAGTGGGGCAGCTTTATTATCCATGATGGTCAACACGTTCCAACCTCAGCGTAGGTTCTGCGTTGTGCCTCTGATGAAGACCCATTTCCTGGGTTGTAACAGGTTTCACACGTGGGTAGTAAAGCTATTCAGCATTTTCACCATAATTTGGATATTTGAGCAGACATTAGAGCAGGTGCCTTCTTCTTGGAGCTATTTCCTCTAGACTCATAGGGATTTTCAGGATGATTTCCAAAGCCTGCAACTTGGCTAGAGGCTCAGGGTCTTCACTAGTTGGACTTCCTACCCCCCAGAAAGTGTTTTTTTTTCCCCCACCTTTTTTACCCCACTCTATATTTTTCTGGGATCATGACCATTGGGCCTCATTTATAATTTTTTAATAGAAATGTTCTTTTATGTGAAATGATTTCTTCTGGAATCTTTTACAAGTATTTCCCTTGTATTCTTTGTAGACAACTCATGGCAAAGGAACCCCTGGAAAAACTCGGCTTCAGGGATCTTACAGATGATGCGGCCACAGAAGAGCAAAACAAGTTATAACATATTTAATATATGAACTCTTTTTACTCCTGAAAATTTCTAGATGTGCTAAGGATATTCTGCGGAGAATGGACTCTTTCCTAAAGGCTAATTTTTTATATTGCTGTATATATTCTTATGATTTTTGGCCTTCATACCATCAATGTCTGAGGAATACGGGAAACATACAAAAATGTTTTCATTGCCTCATAAGTAATAAATACTTTCTTCATGCTGTTCATCAATAGATTTATTTCAGACTAAAACACTTTCGTGAGAAAAGTTTGATTTCATAGGAAACCATTATGTCGCATGAGTACATTCCCCATAATGGGACCATGAGCCATTTATAAAACTAGGGCTTCTTACATGGTTATGCTTTGATCCAATGGCGTAACATGAAGCTCGTGGCCCCCAATGCAAAATTTCCTCCAGGGGGCCCCCAACTATCATAGGTTTTTAATAGTAATAGTCATTTCTTATGGGCCAAAAGGACCTTTTGGGCCCCCTAAGCTCCAGGGCCAAGGTGCAATTGCAACTCTTACATCTATCGTAGTTATGACCCTGCTTTAGTCCTTCTCAGACAACAGGACCCGGGTACAGCTCCTTTTTTCGGCACCACATATAAACAGTTCTGGCTATAAATATTTTAGCAGTTATATGTACCAAATGTCCAGCTGGGGGTCTGTATGTAGGGGAGACAGGGCAAAAACTTGGGACAAGGATGAATCATCATCGCCACACAATAAAAGAAAAAAGAATAGATCTACCAGAAGCCAAGCATTTTTGTTCCATTGATCACCGCATCAAAGACATTAAATTACTGGTATTAAAAGGTAACTGCAAATCTCAGAGAGTCTCGGAATATAAACTCATGGTGACCATTGACACCTTCAGAGCAGGAATGAATGTGTCGCATGGATTTATGTCATTCTACATCAACTAAGGAATGTGCTCATCAGACCTGTGGGGTCATCACAGCCCTAGACCAAGTCACAGGACAATAAAACGTTCACACTCCTTATCTATTAACTGCTAAAATATTTATAGCCAGAACTGTTTATCTCTCCCATGATAATAGCTCTGCTTTCTGTCACCTGTCTCATCTATTGCATTATTTCTGTGTCCTATTGTGTATAAATCTTCAGATTTTGCGTTATACTAGCCTGATGAAGAGACCTGAGTAGTCTCGAAAGCTTGCAACTTGTTACCATTTTTTCATTTAGCCATTGAAAGGTATCAACCACTGAGGACTTTCAAATCTAAATATTTTTCTATCTACTGGCTAACACGGTACAAAAATATACTTTTTCCCTGTATTTATGTATATGGAAGGTGTCTGACGACTAAAAATTTGGTGTGGGTTGGTGTAACCGAGCACTAGCTGAATAGCTGAGTTTTTAAAAATCTGGTGTGGAAATTTTGAAATCCGCGGCATGTCAATTGTTTCTGCTAATTTTAATGGGAATTCACCCTTTGTGGAGCTGAGGACAAAATCTGCAACTAAGTTCGCATGGATATGAAAAATGTGCATGAAATTTGCTGTATGCTGGTTGCGTTGACATGGGAGGATTTCTCATCCTGATTTTCCAGGTGGGAAAACTGCAATTTATTGCAAAATGAGCAAAGTGGATGAGTGGGGTTGAGGCAAGGCTTGACTGGGACAAAAAAAAAACAGCCCTACCACAGAAACTGAGACAGCTGGCCTGTCCAGGCCTGGATTGAGATCAGTGCTCTATGCCAGGGTTCCCCAACTCCAGTCCTCAAGGCCCACCAACAGGCCATGTTTTCAGGATTTCCTTAGCATTACACAGGTGATAATTCCACCACCTGCACAGGCAATAATTCCACCCACTGTGTAATACTAAGGAAATCCAGAAAACATGATCTGTTGTTGGGCCTTGAGGACTGGAGTTGGGGAACACTGATCTATGCGGCCGGTCAAGTTCTTCCTCACTAAATTTCCCCAACCATGTATTTGGACACTGGGGCAGAGACATGGAGAACAGAATAGGGCCTTCCCCAATCTGTTCCAACAAAGTTGGACTCTTCAGTTTTCCAAAAGGTCTTGGTATGCCGCAGAATTAAGATTTCCTTCCACTGGAACTAAGAGGTCTCTGCCGATCCCTGATAAACAAGCCCATAACATTAACCCTCCTTCACCAAACTTTACAGTTAGCTCAAAGCAGTCCAGCTGGGAACGTTCACCTGGCATCTGCCAAACCCAGACTCGTCCATCAGGTGCCAGATAGAGAAGCATGGTTCGTTACCCCACAGAACATTTTTCCACTGCTTCGGAATCAAATGGCTGCTGCTTTATACCACTGCATTCGAGGTTTGGTGATGTATGGCTGCATGAAGCTCCTGGTGGGGCGCAGTGTTTGTGCTGATGTTAATACCAGAGTTGGCCTGGACTCCAGTTATGGAGTCAGCAGGGCGTTGGTTACTTTTCTGCCCTTTGCTCCTCCGCACTCGGTGATCCCATTCTGTAACGTCACGTGGTCTCCACTTCATGGCTGAGTGGCTGCGGTTCCTTCCACTTCTCAATAATATCACTCACAGATTTAGGAGGAAAGAAATATCATGAACGGACTTGTTACCCCGGTGGCCCTTATAGGACCGCGCTGGTATCAGTGAGCTCTTTACCACCAGCCATTCTGTCCCATGTTAGTAAAGGTAGACTGCATGGCGGGGGCCGGATCTTACACACCAGGGGCGGGGGCCCGGATGTTGTACACCAGGGGCAGTGTGACTGTATGATGCACCTGAATTCAATTCTGAAGATATGTCTCCAAATACTTCCATCCATATAATGTATGATTTCTGCTCAGTTTACGTCCAGTGTGGGTGCCCCTTGCTATTCTTAATAGACTTGGGGCTGAGCTGTGCTTTTGGTTTAGGATGAAATATTCAGAGAGGAAGGAAGGAAGCTGTAATTGCTAAGCTGCACGTAAGAGATAGATGTGTGAAAACTGTACTTTACATCTCAGGACACGTGTGAGGCCGCCCGTGCATGATCATATATGACACTTCCATGCGTGTCATTTTGGAAACATTGATAGCCAAGTGACAACTTCCATATGGAGTCCATATAAATGAATATAAAGTATGCTCCCGAGCTATGAAGGGACAAAAATCTCCTAACTAAAGTCAAAGGAGTCGGGGAAAAAAAGGGATTAGTTACTTGATTTGCTCTGAATGTCCCAAATCTGCTCAATGTATACAAGGCCTGAATATGTTAACATTTAGAAAATCCAAACAGCAGATAAAATAATCTGTCACTTGTTCCCAGCACAGATGTGTGTTATAATATGCCATTTCACAAGCCTACGACAGAAGATTGACCGTCGCTTTTAACCACAGCTCGATTCTACCTCCGATAAAATTGTAGGCTATCAGCCCAGGAGAGGTATCATATTAGGTTAGGTTCCCAGCAAAGAAGGTCGCCTTGTCGTTGGCTATTGGGCAGACATGAATTGGCCAATTTATGCTCGAAGTATCTTCTTTTTAACTTTTTTTCTAGAGCAGTAATGCAATTCCAATTTGATATACTGTATTTCATGTTTGCATGCTATAACATTACAGAGTGCAGCTTTAATTTGTTAGTTATATATAGAGTGGCTCTCTTAGCTTGCACCGGCTCACACTTGTTTTTCTGTTTGGAAGTGACGGTCAGTCTTTGATATTTGTATACGACAGAAGATTGAGCAGAAATATCAAAAATAAAAATTTCATATGATTATGGTTTAATTGAGTTCACAAATTGATGAGGAAAAGAAACTGATGATCGTACCCATACCCATTGATTAATAAAGGCCAAGAATATCAGTCATGGTCTGCATGAGTCATAATGCAGTAAAGGCACGTTCACACACACACACACACACAAAGAATTGTTCTGTATGTATAAAGCTGGTTTTAATCATTTGATATTCACTTTACTGAGCATGGACAACAATGTCTGGAGCAGCTGTAGGGTCTCCTCAACACCCTCATAGGACATCATGGTCCGTACTTGGATTACATGCGGATTTCCTTGCAGATTTTGCAGCAGTTTGCACCTGCTTATGGATAAGGGTGAAATCCATAGTGAAAATGCACAACATAAATTGATGTGCTGCGGATGTACAATCTGCCCCATAAGGCCACTTCTGTGATGATTGTATTTGTAGCGTGTGGATAAGATTTATGAGCCTGAAGAAGAGGTCGGTCTCACACGCAGCATTTTTCAGCATTTTTTAATGTGTTATCATTGGAATTTAAAACATTACAGCCAAATGTTACAGAAAATATCGGACAAGTCTGTACACAGAGTTTTTGTTGTTTTGTGGCTCTTTTTTTTTTTTTTTTTTACTTCCAAACACATCATACCACGTTTTCTGGTAAAAATGCTTGAAATTCTGTCGTAAATTGCTTTGAAAAGTTTCAAAATTGTTGAGTTGTACAAAAATTTTACTACTTTTGGCTTCACTACACTTTCTCCAAGCTCCGCCAAAATGGGGGCGACGGGGGCATGACGCCTCAGCTCGTCTAATTCTTGACGGACCGCGGCGTTCCTTATGCCAGAAATCTGAATCGAGTCCCTAAGATTTATGGCGAGGCACACAGAGGCGACAGCACTTGTCAGACATGTCTAATTTATTAAGAGGCGAGAGCCTCCCAATGAATCAGGAGCATCCGACTCAAGGCCACGTGCACACATTCAGTTTTTGGTGAGTTTTTTACCTCAGTATTTGTAAGCCAAAACCAAGAGTGGGTGATAAATACAGAGGTGGTGACGCGTTTCTATTATACTTTTCCTCTGATTGTTCCACTCCTGGTTTCGGCTTACAAATACTGAGGTAAAAAACTCACCAAAAACTGAATGTGTGAACATGGCCTAATACGTCTCTTCATCAATACCTTTGTGAAAATCACCGGTCTTGATGAATTGTGTATTTTTATAAATGTTCAAAAATGCCTTAGCTATCAAAACTGTCTAACAAGTAAGACTGTCTATGTTGCCCATAGCAACCAATCAGATCACAGCTTTAATTCTTTCTGAGCAGTTTAGGAAATGAAAGCTGAGCTATAATTGGTTGCTATGGGCTGCAAAGACTGCTACTTTTAGGCTATGTTCACATAGAATTTTTTGAGACAGAAACCACTTTATGAAACTCTCCTTTTTTGGGGAGTTTTGGGAGCAGTTTTTTTTTTTGTTCCTGAAGTGTTTTTGAAGAGTTTTGGAAGAATTGTTTTCCCCTTTTATTTTTGTCCCTTTTGATTGCACAGTGCCTAGTTTGAAGGATTTAGCTTCGAATAAATGACATGGGCTTTTTTTTTCTTTTCCAAACAGGAGTATTTCTGAGCCTTTTCTGGGGAAAAAAAAAAACAGTTTAAGGGTGCTTTGATGGAAATTGAGCATAAATTTTCCAAAATCTTCCACAAAACGCCTCGAAAATGGAGTTTCGACCCAGTTTTACAATAAAAAAAAACTCCGCAAAAAGACTCTGTGTGAATACATCCAAATTCTCATTTGGACAGTAAACTGGATTTCCCATAGAAATTTTTAGGAACAGTTTTCTAAGGACATGTGCACAAAACATCTTTTAGATGCCGGCGTACCACATCCTTCTTGAAGCAGAAGAAACTTCAGGAAAATGCAGGTGGTGTTTTTCCTGAACGGTCTTTTCTGATGTCCTTTCGGGCTCATGCACCCGACCGTAATGATCAGAGGAGTGCTAGCCGTCATTCATCCCCATGTTATTCTATGGGGCTGTTTTTTTCCTCGGACCGACTCGTCCCGAGGACAATATTGCTACATGTGTGATTTACTCCGATAATCAGATGTTTCTCACCCATTCTTGTCTATGGGTCCGGGAAAAACATCGGACCGCACTTGGATGACATCCGAGTGTGGTCTGATTTTCATGGACTGACAGAATGGAGAAGATGGAGAATTTTTTTTAATTCTCCTCATCCGAGAAAATCAGATCAGAGTGTGATTAACATAATCTGACTGATTTTCACGAATGAGATAAAATCGGTCATGTGACCCCCAGCCTTTGGGCGTCTTTTGCAGCGTTTTTTTTCTTTCTAAAATTCCATATATAGCATAGTACCAGAAGAATGGACCAGTCACTTCTTTTAGTTGCTTTACGGCTTTTAGAGGAGGACGGAAGCGGTTAAAAGAAGTGACGAAAGGCTGAACATATGAACAGCAAGTCGTTTTGACATTGCTGTGCATATGTTTATTCTTTTTGGCATTTTTTTCTCTAATAATATTCCATATATAACATAGTACCAGAAGAATGGACCGGTCACTTCTATTAGTTGCTTTACGGCTTTTAGAGGAGGACGGAAGCGGTTAAAAGAAGTGACGAAACGCTGAACTTATGAACAACAAGTCGTTTTGACATTGCTGGGTATATGTTCATTCTTTTTGGCATTTTTTAGCATTTTTTCAGATGGGTTCCAGGTAGAATTTGCCTGAAAAAGACGTTGTGTCCCTAAGCATTTTAGAAGCAGTTTTTAAGCATTTTGGAAAGGATCCGCTGCATAAAACTTTTTAAAAAAACTAAATGAGCATACCCTTAGGCTATGTGCACAAGACATAATTTAAACGTGAGTTCAGCCGCTGAGGTTTCCCTGTCAAAGCCGCTTCAGGAAAATGCTGGCAGTTTTCCTTTTGCGACTTTGCCCGTCGTTCTGCTGTCAGTTCCGTTGCACAAGCTGCCCGAAGAATAAACATGTTCCTTCTTTTAAAAATTTCAGGTTTCCCAACCGTAAAACAATTAAAAGAAGTGACAGAAGACAGAACACGTGCACAGCAATGCCGTTTTTACACTGCTGTGCATTATGTTGATCTTATGGAGTGCTTTATCAGGCGGATTCCGGGCAGAATGCACCTGAAAGACGTTGTGTGCACTTACCGCTAGACCTCATTCAGTCACGTTTTCACGTACTTGTTCTATACTTTTCACATCAGTACACATAACCATTATAGTCTATGCTGCTATACACGTGTTTTTTTAATTTTTCAATGAATGGTGCAGAGGTGCACATGTACGGCCACCACTGCATTCAGATGGGGCTCTTTAGAGTGCCATTAATTGGATCAGTGGGGGTACAAGTGGTCGGACTCCCACTGATCAGAAAGTTATCGCCTATACTATGGCTAGGGGATGACTTCTAAACATTGGAAAAACCCTTTAAAGGGAATCTTTCACCAGGTTTTTGCCACCTAATCTGAGAGCAGCATAATGTAGAGACAGAGACCCTGATTCCAGCAATGCGTCACTTACTAAGCTGCTTGCTGTAGTTTTGATAAAACCACTGTTTTATCATCAAGAGATTATCACTAAAGGACTAGTAAACCAGCTGCCATGTAGTCCTTCATATTAATGAGCTTTGTATAACCCCCCCCCCCACACTGATTGGTAGCTTTCTGCCTATGCACAGTGTACACAGAAAGTTACCAATCAGTGGTGTAGGCGGAGTTATACAGAGCTCAGCATTCAGAGAACTGATAGATCTGCAGCAGATAAAACAGTGATTTTATCAATATGACAGCAAGCAGCCCAGTAAGTGATACATGGGTGTACCCACCGTGGGGCAGGGTGGGAAGCTGCCCCCCCCCCAGAAGCAGGGACGCACACCGCCACTTCTTCGGCTGGGCCAGCACTGCAGCTGTTAACTTCCCTGTGCTGGCCCGGCCGCGTCACAGCTAGGAGACACGGCCCTGTGCACGGCCGTGTCTCCTAGCTGTGACGTCACGCAGTGCGCGCCCGGCCTGCACTGCTGCATCGGAGAGGAGCAAGAGGACTGGAGCCGGGGGATGGTGAGTGTGTGAGAGTGTGTGTGCGTGTGATTGAGTGAGTGTGTGTGTGTGCAGGCAGATATCATTGTGTAATGTTTGTTTATATGTATTTTTGTGCTTCAAATGTGTTTATGCGTGTATGTATATGTTTGTGTGTGCTTGACTGCGTGCGGCCTCCCACTGTCTCTGGGGGGGGCGCCATGCGGCCTCCCGCTGTGTATAGATGGCTACGTGCGGCCTCCCGCTGTGTATAGATGGCTACGTGCGGCCTTCTGCTGTGTATAGATGGCTACGTGCGGCCTCTTGCTGTGTATAGATGGCTACATGCGGCCTCCCTGCTATGTATAGATGGCTACGTGCGGCCTCCCTGCTGTGTATAGATGGCTACATGCGGCCTCCCGCTGTGTATAGATGGCTACATGCGGCCTCCCGCTGTGTATAGATGGCTACGTGTGGCCTCCTGCTGTGTATTTATGGCTATTTGTGGCCTCCTGCTGTGTATTGATGGCACCGTGCGGCCTCCCGCTGTGTATAGATGGCTATGTGCGGCCTCCCGCTGTGTATAGATGGCTATGTGCGGCCTCCCGCTGTGTATTGATGGCACCGTGCGGCCTCCCGCTGTGTATAGATGGTGCCGTGCGGCCTCCCGCTGTGTATAGATGGCACCGTGCGGCCTCCCGCTGTGTATAGATGGCACCGTGCGGCCTCCTGCTGTGTATAGATGGCACCGTGCGGCCTCCTGCTGTGTATAGATGGCACCGTGCGGCCTCCTGCTGTGTATAGATGGCTACGTGCGCCCTCCCGCTGTGTATAGATGGCTACGTGCGGCCTCCTGCTATGTATAGATGGCTACGTGTGCTCAATATTGAGTCATACAATTAATGTAAGGCTATGTGCCCACGATGCAGAAATGCGCAGGATTTTTTCCTGAGCGTTTCTGCATCTCCCTGGCAGAAACAAACGCATGCGTTTTCCTGCCATGGACATGCGGATGTGAAGCGTTCTTCACTTGCATTTCCGCATGCGAGTTGACAGGCGCTTTCCAAGCGATTTTAGCATCACTTGGAAAGTGCTTGACAACTTGGTCACACTATATAAATCCATCCATAGTGTGACCGTAAAAGAATGGTAAAAAATAAAAAATAAATATATACTTACCTTCTGATGGCCTGCCGACGTCATCGGTCGCGTGACCCGTCACATGACTAAATGACGTCACGGCAGGTCCTTTTCAGACCATCGTGAGCTGCCGGCAAGCCAGGACGCATCGGATAAAGACACCGGGGGCCATCAGAAGGTAAGTATAATATCTATTTTTTATTTTACTCTTTTTTTACAGGTTCTATGGTACCCGGGTCCGGAGGAGAGTCTCCTCTTCTCCAAACCCGGGTACCATCCGCACATTGAAATGCATGGATTCTGCATGTACAGATGCAGTGATGTGGATTCCATGTGTTCCAATGCAAGTCAATGGCGGCGAAAACGCCGCGCTTCCGCAAAATAATTGGTAATGCTGCGGATTTTTCCGCAATGATAATCCGCAGCGGAAATTTCCGCAGCATGTGCACAGCACATGCGGATTATCATTGGGGAACATGGCCGACCTTCTACCAAGCGTTTTTTTAAGCGTTTCTGCAGCGGAATTGCCGCTGTGGAAACGCTTAAAAGACGCATAGTGGGCACACAGCCTAAAAAAAATTATTATAATTAATATTGTGCCAAATTAATTTCACGTGAACTATCACATGATCTATCACAAGGGATCATGTGACATGTGACACATCAGGTGTGTTTGTGTGTCTGGGGGGGGCGGGGGCCCGTGCCTTCTAAACTGCCCGGGGCCTTTGCTACTCTTAATCCACCCCTGCACGCCGCACACACACTTAGATCACCGGCGGTCGCGGCCAGCAAAAGTTCCCTCTGCGGCCCGCCGCAGGTGACTGCTCTGCTCTGCACCCGGCGGCCGGAACTGCGCAGTGTCACTGCATGGGGTCCGGCCGGGATTACCTTTAACGCATGCTGAGTGACACAGCACGCCGCATGTCACCTGATCAGGGTCCTGACTCCTGAGGCGTGCTGACGTAGCACACTGCCTGCCTCCCCTGTTTCCTGTCTCTGAGAATCCCGCCGGAGCGGAGCGCTTGTCCTGTTACTGTGGGCCGGCTGCCAGTGACTGTGGCAGCCAGCCAGTGTAAATTACACAATACACTCACTCAATGTGTAATTATTGAAATTTGGAAGGGCCTGGGGCCTGGGCCTTGGGAGTAGGAACCGGACCTGGAGAAAGGACAGGTGGTTAATGCTGGGCCAGCTGGGGGGACGTTAATTATTATAGCAATAGCACTATTATATATAAATAAATAAAATATAAATAAAATCCCATACCCCGAGTGTCAGCGCCATTATCCCGCACCCTGAATGTCAGCATCATTATCCCGCACCACAAGTGTTAGCGTCATTATCCCGTACCCCGAGTGTCGGCGCCATTATCCTGCACCCCGAGTGTTGGCGTCTTTATCCTGTACCCCCAATAATGGCGCCATTATCCTGTACCCCCAGTGTCGGTGTCATTATCCTGTACCCCCAGTGTCGGTGTCATTATCCTGTACCCCGAGTGTCAGCGCCATTAATCCGTACCCCGAGAGTCAGCGCCATTATCCTGTACCCCGAGTGTCAGCACCATAAATCCTTACCCCGAGTGTCGGTGTCATTATCCTGTACCCGCAGTGTCGGTGTCATTATCCTGTACCCCCAGTGTCGGTGTCATTATCCTGTACCCCGAGTGTCAGTGCCATTAATCCGTACCCCGAGTGTCAGCGCCATTATCCTGGACCCCAAGTGTCAGCGCCATTAATCTGTACCCCGAGTGTCAGCGCCATTAATCCGTACCCCAAGTGTCGGTGTCATTATCCTGTACCCCCAGTGTCTGTGTCATTATCCTGTACCCCCAGTGTCTGTGTCATTATCCTGTACCCCGAGTGTCAGCGCCATTAATCCGTACCCCGAGTGTCAGTGCCATTATCCTGTACCCCGAGTGTCAGCGCCATTATCCTGTACCCCGAGTGTCAGCGCCATTAATCCGTACCCCGAGTGTCAGCGCCATTAATCCGTACCCCGAGTGTCAGCGCCATTAATCCGTACCCCGAGTGTTGGTGTCATTATCCTGTACCCCCAGTGTCGGTGTCATCCTGTACCTCCTGTATCGGTGTCATTATCCTGTACCCCGAGTGTCTGTGCCATTAATGCATACCCCGAGTGTCAGCGCCATTATCCTGTACCCCGAGTGTCAGCGCCATTATCCTGTACCCCGAGTGTCAGCGCCATTAATCCGTACCCCGAGTGTCAGCGCCATTAATCCGTACCCTGAGTGTTGGTGTCATTATCCTGTACCCCCAGTGTCGGTGTCATCCTGTACCCCCTGTGTCGGTGTCATTATCCTGTACCCCGAGTGTCAGTGCCATTAATGCGTACCCCGAGTGTCAGCGCCATTATCCTGTACCCCGAGTGTCAGCGCCATTATCCTGTACCCCGAGTGTCAGCGCCATTAATCCGTACCCCGAGTGTCGGTGTCATTATCCTGTACCCCCAATGTCGGTGTCATTATCCTGTACCCCCAATGTCGGTGTCATTATCCTGTACCCTGAGTGTCAGCGTCATTATTCTAGGCTATATGTAATTAC
The DNA here is from genome assembly GCF_046119375.1 of Phyllobates terribilis. Taxonomy (NCBI): domain Eukaryota; kingdom Metazoa; phylum Chordata; class Amphibia; order Anura; family Dendrobatidae; genus Phyllobates; species Phyllobates terribilis. The sequence continues at coordinate 341,552,648 of NW_027362769.1, read as the reverse complement.
ACTACGGGGAGGCCTCTATATGTCATTACCTGGATTGGTGCTCTAAATGTAATTCTCCTGCTCCATCTTATACTCACCCTCCGGTGTCTTATCTGTTTCCAGCGTTGCACCTTTTTCGTTTTAAAATTTTACAACCTGAACGACCATGGCTTGCCCCCCCCTAGTTTTGATCCTGGGTACGCCCATGAAGTGATACAGTGCTGGAATCAGGGACTCTTCCCCTAAATTATGCTGTTCTCCGATTATTGGTCAAAATCTGATGATAGATTCCCTTTAAACCATGACCCTTGTACCCCATCCAGCCATTCCAAACATTGAATTGCAACTTGATTGCAGCCATCCCTAATTTCTGATAATCCGGAGCCACTGAGGTGCAGAAAGTTCTGGATTATGAGTGTGATATCGCCAGTAGGGTAGATTCACACTCTGCAGATTTTATATTTATAAATGATACAGTACCAGCTAAGTAGATGAGATTTCAATAAATCTCTTCTACACACTGCTGACATTTTTTTGGGGGGGGAGAACTGACCAAGATTTTAAAATCTGCAGCACGTCAATTTTTTATGCAAAATCAGTGTGGATTTCAGCCTCTGCAGTGCAAATTGTCGGATTGCTACTCCCAATAGGTGGCGCTGAAGAGACAATTTGCATATTTAATTTCCCAGAGGAGCATGCATGGCATTTAAGTCTCCTCATACTGCCATGTCACTCTCCACAAGGAGAAACCTCACCCCTTAGATCCCTTTGCATTGGAAATGGTTAAATCTGCACCAAAATCTGCAAGTAACATTTGTGGATTTTGCTGCAGATAAAATAATCTGCAGCAAAAACCCAAGGTGTGAACTTCCCATTATTATTATATAGTATTTATAAAGCTGGTGATTAGAAATGATTGCTATGTTCCAATGAATCTGTGCAGATTAGATTCAGACACAGCAGGGCAGCTCCCGGCTCCCTTTCTCCAGCCCTCCCATCACCATGTCCAGGCTAGGAAGTCCCAAGTCCATATATGGTAAAACCTATGACGTCAGCCTTTCTATTGTAGTACAGTAGTGAGATGAGGGAATGCCCGGCGCCTGCAGGTGGCGCCTCAGACACCAGGTGGCGCCCCCGAGCAGCTCATCTCCTCACGACTTTCTTAATATTTGGAGGAATGCGGAACCAGAAGTGTCCGTGTAAGGAGCCGAGTCCAGTTTGAATGAGAAGAAAGGAGGAGCCGGACGGACAGTGACAGACGAGAGCAGACGGACGTCCACCTGCAGCCATGAGGACTAGGTGAAGCCCCCTGCGGTAGCCCTGGTGTGTCAGTCTGTGGGGGAGGAGAGCAGAGACAGCAGCAGATAACGGCATCTCTGCGCTGTGCACCATGGCGGAAGAGAGGAACAGGAGAGCCCTGCTGGAGCTGGCCCGCAAGCCGGGGAACACGGTCTGTGCCGACTGCCGGGCTGCAGGTAACCGGGGTGGGGGCGAGACCACCAATGGAGGGGCACTGTCTCCTGCAAGACTTGTGCTTCTGCTGCTGCTGCAGAACATCTTTAGCAAGGGCAGACTGTCATGTAGGTTATGTATAGCTGCTCTGGATATGCTATGTCCTTCTGTATCTACAAGTCATAGACTGGCAGGTATTCAGACCTGAGGAAAAGTCCTGGATAAGAATAGACACATGCCAACCTATAGGTGATACCTGCGGAGAAGTCCTGGGAAAGTATGATGACATGCCAACCTATAGGTGATACCTGCGGAGAAGTCCTGGGAAAGTATGATGACATGCCAACCTATAGGTGATACCTGCGGAGAAGTCCTGGGAAAATATGGACACATGCCAGCCTATAGGTCACATAGGTGATACCTGCGGAGAAGTCCTGGGTAAGTATGATGACATGCCAGCCTATAGGTCACATAGGTGATACCTGCGGAGAAGTCCTGGGTAAGTATGGACACACGCCAACCTATAGGTGATACCTGCAAAGAAGTCCTGGGAAAGTATGATGACATGCCAGCCTATAGGTCACATAGGTGATACCTGCGGAGAAGTCCTGGGAAAGTATGGACACACGCCAACCTATAGGTCATATAAGTGATACCTGCGGAGACGTCCTGGGAAAGTATGATGACATGCCAACCTATAGGTCAGATAGGTGATACCTGCGGAGAAGTCCTGGGTAAGTATGGACACACGCCAACCTATAGGTCATATAAGTGATACCTGCGGAGACGTCCTGGGAAAGTATGATGACATGCCAGCCTATAGGTCACATAGGTGATACCTGCAGAGAAGTCCTGGGAAAGTATGATGACATGCTAGCCTATAGGTCACATAGGTAATACCTGCGGAGAAGTCCTGGGAAAGTATGATGACATGCCAGCCTATAGGTCACATAGGTAATACCTGCGGAGAAGTCCTGGGAAAGTATGATGACATGCCAGCCTATAGGTCACATAGGTGATACCTGCAGAGAAGTCCTGGGAAAGTATGATGACATGCCGGCCTATAGGTCACATAGGTGATACCTGCAGAGACGTCCTGGGTAAGTATGGACACACGCCAACCTATAGGTCATATAGGTGATACCTGCGGAGAAATCCTGGGAAAGTATGATGACATGCCAGCCTATAGGTCACATAGGTGATACCTGCAGATACGTCTTGGGTAAGTATGGACACATGCCAACCTATAAGTCATAAGCAGACGTATAGCTTATACCTGTGGAGAAGACCTGGGTAAGTCATAAGCGGGCATATAGGTTATACCTGTGGAGAAGTCCTGGGTAAGTACTGACGCATGCCAACCTATAAGTCATAAGCGGGCATATAGGTTATATCTGCGGAGATGGTATTGGCTACCATGTATCCTTTCCTGCAGATAAATCATAGGTTGGCATGCAGGTTATACCTGCGGAGATGATATAGGTTGGCATGTATCTATACTACGCTGCCATGTATCCATATACCTGCAGGGATATTATAGACTGGCATGTTTCTATACCTGCAGAGAAATAATAGGTTGGCATTTATTTACTCTTTTTAGGGAAGTCATCATATTTAACAATTCAAGATTAATATGTAGGTTATGCCTTCGGATATGGTATTAGCTGGTATGAAGCCATACTTACCTAGAAGGCATTGGCATGTACATTAGACCTGCGGAGAAGTCATAGGTTGGCATATAGGTTATACCTGAGGAGATTTGTATCCATATTATGCTGGAATGTGTCCATACCACCGGAGAAGGCGTAGGCTGGCATGTAATCTTACCTATAGAGAATTCATAGGCTGGTGTGTAGGTTATACCCCTGGGGATATTATTGACTGGCATGTATTTTTACCTGCGGAGAAGTTATAGGCTGGCATGTATTTTTACCTGCGGAGAAGTTATAGGCTGGCATGTATTCTTACCTGCGGAGAAGGCATAGGCTGGCATGTATTCTTATCTGCAGAGAACATATAGGCTGGCATGTATTCTTACCTGCGGGGGGAACTCATAGGCTTCCATGTATTCTTACCTGCGGGGGGAACTCATAGGCTGGCATGTATTCTTTCCTATAGAGAAGTCATAGGCTAGCATGTATTCTTACCTGCGGAGAACATATAGGCTGGCATGTATTCTTACCTATAGAGAAGTCATAGGCTGGAATGTATTCTTACCTGCGGAGAACATATAGGCTGGTATGTATTCTTACCTGTGGAGAACATATAGGCTGGTATGTATTCTTACCTGTGGAGAACATATAGGCTGGCATGTATTCTTACCTACACTGTGTTCCAAATTATTATGCAAATAATATTTTCTCATATTTTCCCAAATTACCTATATGAATTGCAGTCATTGTAATTTTCCAGTTAAATAACTATTAGAGTACAACTGAAAGGTTTTTGTACAAACTGCCTATGATAACAGTATATTTTTAAAAAAATAAAACACTCAAACTGCACTCAAAATGCATGTTCCAAATTATTATGCACAGCAGAGTTTTCAACCTTTTCATTTTAATAAAGAACAAAAAAATGGTCATTTTTGAAATTATAAGCAGTAGCAGGTTATTACAAACTGAAATCAAACAGTTTTCAACTCAAAACTTTATTCTAGGTGATGATACATTTGCACATAGGACCCTTTGTTCGAAAGGAGCTTCTGAACTCTCTCGTCCATTGAATTTGTCAGGTTTTGGATGGTTTCTGCTTTAATTGTTTTGCATGAGGACAGAATACCCTCCCAGAGCTGTTGCTTAGATGTGAACTGCCTCCCGCCATCATAGACACTCCTTTTGATGATGCTCCAGAGGTTCTCAATGGGGTTGAGGTCAGGGGAGCATTGGTGCCACACATTAAGTTTGTCCCCTTTTATGCCCATAGCAGTCAGAGATGCAGATGTGTTATGTGCAGCATGAGACGGGGCATTATCATGCATGAAATGATCTCGATGGTCCAGATGGATGGAGTGGAGGATGGCTGGTTGATGGACACCCCATGCAAACACGGCTACAGAACTAACCAGGAGGAGGTGGAGTAATGTTTTGGGCTGGAATCATGGGGAGAGAGATTGTCTGCCCTTTTAGGATCCCTGAAGTGGTAAAGATGAACTCCATAATGTATGTTGAGTTTCTCAAACAGCACTTCCTTCCATGGTTCAAGAAGAACCGTGCATTCCGCAGCAAGATCATTTTCATGCATGATAATGCCCCGTCTCATGCTGCACATAACACATCTGCATCTCTGGCTGCTATGGGCATAAAAGGGGACAAACTTATGGTGTGGCACCCATGCTCCCCTGACCTCAACCCATTGAGAACCTCTGGAGCATCATCAAAAGGAGTGTCTATGATGGCGGGAGGCAGTTCACATCTAAGCAACCGCTCTGGGAGGGTATTCTGTCCTCATGCAAAACAATTGGAAGCAGAAACCATCCAAAACCTGACAAATTCAATGGACGAGAGAGTTCAGAAGCTCCTTTCGAACAAGCGGTCCTATGTGCAAATGTAACATCACCTAGAATAAAGTTTTGAGTTGAAAACTGTTTGATTTCAGTTTGTAATAACCTGCTAATGCTTATAATTTCAAAAATGACCATTTTTTTGTTCTTTATTAAAATGAAAAGGTTGAAAACTCTGCTGTGCATAATAATTTGGAACATGCATTTTGAGTGCAGTTTGAGTGTTTTATTTTTTTAAAAATATACTGTTATCATAGGCAGTTTGTACAAAAACCTTTCAGTTGTACTCTAATAGTTATTTGACTGGAAAATTACAATGACTGCAATTCATATAGGTAATTTGGGAAAATCTGAGAAAATATTATTTGCATACTAATTTGGAACACAGTGTATAGAGAAGGCATAGGCTGGCATGTATTCTTACCTATAGAAAATTCATAGGCTGGCATGTATACTTACCTGCGGAGAAGTCATAGGCAGGCATGTATTCTTACCTGTGGAGAACATATAGGCTGGCATGTATTCTTACCTATTGATAAGGCATGGGCTGGCATGTATTCTTACCTATTGATAAGTCATAGGCTGGCATGTAATCTTACCTACAGAGAAGTCATAGGCTGGCATGTATTCTTACCAACGGAGAAGTGATATATTGGCATGTAGCTATACCAGCAGAAAAGTTTTTGGCTGGCATGTATGTATACCTACAGAAAACTAATAGGAATGCAGCTATACTTGCTGAGAAGTCATAGGCTGGCGTGTAGGTTATACCCCTGGGATATTATAGGCTGGCGTGTAGGTTATACCCCTGGGATATTATAGGCTGGCGTGTAGGTTATATCCCTGGGATATTATAGGCTGGCGTGTAGGTTATACCCCTGAGATATTATAGGCTGGCGTGTATGTTATACCCCTGGGATATTATAGGTTGGCGTGTAGGTTATACTCCTGGGATATTATAGGTTGGCGTGTAGGTTATATTCCTTGGATATTATAGGCTGGCGTGTAGGTTATACCCCTGGGGATATTATAGGCTGACGTGTAGGTTATACCCCTGCGGATATTATAGGCTTGCGTGTAGGTTATACCCCTGCGGATATTATAGGCTGGCGTGTAGGTTATACCCCTGCGGATATTATAGGCTGGCGTGTAGGTTATACCCCTGGGATATTATAGGCTGGCATGTAGGTTATACCCTTGGGATATTATAGGCTGTCGTGTAGGTTATACCCCTGGGGATATTATAGGCTGGCGTGTAGGTTATACCCCTGGGATATTATAGGCTGGCGTGTAGGTTATACCCCTGGGATATTATAGGCTGGCGTGTAGGTTATACCCCTGGGATATTATAGCCTGGCGTGTAGGTTATACCCCTGGGGATATTATAGGTTGGCGTGTAGGTTATATTCCTTGGATATTATAGGCTGGCGTGTAGGTTATACCCCTGGGGATATTATAGGCTGACGTGTAGGTTATACCCCTGCGGATATTATAGGCTGGCGTGTAGGTTATACCCCTGCGGATATTATAGGCTGGCGTGTAGGTTATATCCCTGCGGATATTATAGGCTGGCGTGTAGGTTATACCCCTGGGATATTATAGGCTGGCGTGTAGGTTATACCCTTGGGATATTATAGGCTGTCGTGTAGGTTATACCCCTGGGGATATTATAGGCTGGCGTGTAGGTTATACCCCTGGGATATTATAGGCTGGCGTGTAGGTTATACCCCTGGGATATTATAGGCTGGCGTGTAGGTTATACCCCTGGGATATTATAGCCTGGCGTGTAGGTTATACCCCTGGGGATATTATAGGTTGGCGTGTAGGTTATATCCCTGGGATATTATAGGCTGGCGTGTAGGTTACATCCCTGGGATATTATAAGCTGGCGTGTAGGTTATACCCGTGAGATATTATAGGCTGGCGTGTAGTTTATACCCCCGGGTGATATTATAGGTTGGCGTGTATGTTATACCCCTGGGGATATTATATCCTGGCATGTAGGTTATAGCCCTGGAATATTATAGGCTGGCATGTAGGTTATACCCCCTGATGATATTATAGGTTGGCGTGTAGGTTATACCCCTGGGATATTATAGGTTGGCGTGTAGGTTATACCTCTGGGATATTATAGGTTGGCGTGTAGGTTATATCCCTGGGATATTATAGGCTGGCGTGTAGGTTATTCCCCTGGGATATTATAGGTTGGCGTGTAGGTTATACCCCTGGGATATTATAGGTTGGCGTGTAGGTTATACCTCTGGGATATTATAGGTTGGCGTGTAGGTTATATCCCTGGGATATTATAGGCTGGCGTGTAGGTTATTCCCCTGGGATATTATAGGTTGGCGTGTAGGTTATACCCCTGGGATATTATAGGCTGGCGTGTAGGTTATACCCCTGGGATATTATAGGCTGGCGTGTAGGTTATACCCCTGGGATATTATAGGTTGGCGTGTTGGTTATTCCCCTGGGATATTATAGGTTGGTGTGTAGGTTATACCCCTGGGATATTATAGGCTGGCGTGTAGGTTATACCCCTGGGATATTATTGGTTGGCGTGTAGGTTATACCCCTGGGATATAGGTTATACCCCTGGGATATTATAGGCTGGCATACTATACCAGCAGGGAAGTCATAGGCTGGCAGATAAGTCTTTGATGTAGATGGAAGGTGACTCTACACCTACAGAGGGTCCCGGAGTTTCTTTCCACCTTCGTACATTGTCACGTCCTGTGTTATGTTAGTGACTGTGGATATCTGTCATCACTTGCTGCAGGCGACAGGATAGTGCCAGCTGTAGCTGGGGGCGATGGATAGCGGCAGGTTGCTTTCAGAGAGATGCCTCCCGTTGTCATGTATCAGGGCAGGGCACCTTGGTTTCATGCGTCTGTACACACTACAATGATGATGTGGTGGGAAATAATGGGGAACACTGTAAGGACCCGGCCTGTCACATTCGCTGCATGACGTCTAGCTGCTGGCTATTAGTGTAAGAAAGGACTTGAGGAGATCGAGCCGCTACTATGTCCAGACCTCACTTGAGGTGGCATTGGGTTAAAAAAAGGGCAACCAAAATCTATTACTCTTATGGACATCCCCTTTAAATCAGAGAAAACTTTGTATTTCTGGGATTAAAATTACCAGTTCACCTTTGACCAATTCAGATTAGCTTAGCACTCAGCATGGGGCCGGGGGCCCAGGGCCGGCTCCTGGTTTTTGTGGGCTCCGGGCGAAAGAGTCTCAGTGGGCCCCTTTAACACATACCACGATTCATGATGCACAGATACCGAAGAGAAATATATATATAGTACAATGCAAAGATTTCACTTCTTACATTACATGAGTGATATATATTGTAAATTCCACAATAGCTCAGAAACCAGCGAATCGCTCCACACAGTATACTGGCCCCCATAAAATGCTCCATACAAGAGACTTGCCCCCATAAAATGCTCCATACAGAATACTGGCCCCCATAAAATGCTCTATACAGGATACTGGTCCCCATATAACGCTCCATACAGGATACTGGCCCCCATATAACGCTCCATACAGGATACTGGCCCCCATATAATGCTCCATACAGAATACTGGACCCCATATAACGCTCCATACAGAATACTGGCCCCCATATAACGCTCCATACAGGATACTGGCCCCCATATAATGCTCCATACAGAATACTGGCCCCCATAAAATGATCCATACAGAATACTGGCCCCCATATAACGCTCCATACGGAATACTGGCCCCCCATATAACACTCCATACAGGATACTGGCCCCCATATAACGCTCCATACGGAATACTGGCCCCCATATAACGCTCCATACAGAATACTGGCCCCCGTATAACGCTCTATGCAGGATACTGGCCCCCATATAACGCTCCATACAGAATACTGGCCCCCATATAACGCTCCATGCAGGCTGTTCCCCACACATAATGCCCCACGCAGGCTGTTCCCCCCCCTTATAATGCCCCATGTCATGCAGGATGACACACACCCCCCTCCCTTATAATGCCCCATGCAGAATGTCACACCCCCCCCCTCCCTTATAGCGCCCCATGCAGGATGTCACACACACCCCCTCCCGTATAATGCCCCATGCAGGATGTCACACACCCCTCCTCCCTTATAATGCCCCATGCAGGATATCACACACACCCCCCTCCCTTATAATGCCCCATGCAGGATGTCACCACCCCCCCATAATGCCCCATGCAGGATGTCACACACCCCCACCTCACTCCGCTGTGCTCGGATATCTGGGTCTGGATGATATAGGGCTTCCATAGAGAACATTGCATGTGTATTGTTGTAGGGAGCTATAATAAGCCTTTTCATAATAGCGGAGCACAAGGCTACAAAGAGCATGATTTACCACCCCCACACAATGCATGTATCAGACAGCTATGATATGGGGGCCATATAATAGCTGCGCTGCCCCTCCTCACCCTGCTGCATTTCTTATTCCTTTAGCTTAGATCACAATACAGCCCCATGTGTCTAAATGTGGTTAAATATGACGGAATATTGGCCATCTGTCCTTTTCTTCTTGCTTGCCCACCTAATGTACAGTTCTGTGCAAAAGTTTAAGGCAGGTGCGGAAAAAATGCTACAAAGTAAGAATGCTTTCAAAAATAGGAGTGTTAATAGCTAAATCACATTGAAGAGGTTGTCCACTACTTTTACCATGATGACCTATCCTTAGGACAGGTTATTAATGTCTGATTATCCGGGGTCCAACACCCAGCACCCCCGCTGATCAGCTGTTATGGGTGTCAGCGGTCGGTGGTCAGAAGTACTCACTCGCCGAGTTGCTCCATCTTCTGGTAGTGGCCGAGGCTTGCCACTACACATCCGCCTCCTATTCAAATCAATAGGAGGTGGATGTGTAGTATCCTGCGCTGGCCACTATCAGAAGATGGCCAGCTCCGCAAGTGAGTACTTCCGGCCGGTGACCACCGCCACCGATATCAGCTGATCGGGGGTGCCAGGTGTTGGATCCCGGCCAATCAATGTAAAAGTAATGGACAACCTCTTTAATATTTGGTGATCCTTCTTTCACGTCATCAAGTCTTCTAGGCACTTGCAGCTTTTGAAGGAACTCGGCAGCGAGGTCGCACCAAACATCTTGTCACTTGTGCAAGTCCTCTTGTCAAACATCTTGGAGAACTAACCACAGATCTTCTGTGTATGAGGCTTGTGCAGATCCTTCTTTCTTCAAACATCTTGGAGAACTAACCACAGATCTTCTGGGTATGGGGCTTGTGCAGATCCTTCTCTCTTCAAACATCTTGGCGAACTAACCACAGATCTTCTTTGGATGTCACTTGTGCAAATCTTTCTGTTTCTTCATATTAATCCAGACAGGCTTGATGAAGTTGAGATCAGGGCCCTGTAGATGCTGTATTAGCACTTCCAGGACTCCTTGTTCTTCTTTACACTGAATACAGTTCTTGATGACATTGCCTGTATGTTTGATTTTGTTGTCCTGCTGCACAATAAATCTTATATGTAGTCTATTCTTAGAGCTCTTTGGGGACCTATGTCCAGTTTAAGGGCTTATCTAAGATTTCAAAAATGTAAAAAAACAAATTATCCAGTGCTGACCATCCTTGAACAGTGGAGTGAATCAATGACTGCAGCAGCCATGTTCCGTACAAGTATGGAAAACTCCTTTAACTAGACATAGGTTCCTATAGAGCAGGGTTGGGGAACCTTTTTCTTGCCAGGAGCCATTTGGATATATAAAATCAGTTGCAGGCCGTCCAAGATTATCAACTTGAAATTTCTTCTCTATATTTGGTCAAACATTTACTTAACTCACCCCTAATGTGATGGCTGCAGCTTCTCCTCTTTGGTGCGGCTGTGATGTTAGGTAATATTGATGATGTTACTACTCGCAACTGCTTTTCCAGGTTTGCGTCGTTCTGGAGCACAGGCGACTTTTTGTAATAAGTTTTGGAAAGAACTCGCAGGAGTAAGTTGTTCCGAACACAGATGTATAGGAAACTGCAGATCTCCTCACAGGGAAAAATCGATCACTGCTCATGTAAAATTTATATAATTCAAGCTGTGTGAGGTTTGCAGTATACACCACATAGGGGACACCGAGACTGCTGTATATACATCACTTAGGATACACCAAGACTGCTGTATATACATCACATAGGAGACACTGAGACTGCTGTGTATACATCATACAGGAGACTGCTGTATGTACATTACATAGGATATACCAAGACTACTGTATAAACATCACTTAGGTAACACCAAGACTGCTGTGTATACATCACATAGGAGACACCAAGAGTGTTGTATATACATCACATAGGAGACACCACGACTACTGTATATACATCACATAGGAGATACGGAGATTGCTGTATACACATCACATAGGAGACAACGAGACTGCTGCATATACATCACATATGAGACATCACCACTGCTGTATTTACATCACATAGGAGACATTGACACTAATGTATTTTCATCACATAGGAGACCCTGAGACTGCTGTATTTTCATCACATAGGAGACACTGAGACTGCTTTATGTACATCACATAGGAGACACTTAGGCTGCTGGCTATACATCACATTGGACACACTGAAACTGCTGTCTATACATCACATAGGAGACGCTGGGTCTGCCCACAAAGTATGTTCTAACACTGGCACTCCCCAGCATCACCATGTAATCCTTCAATGCATGCGCCAGATTATTCCGTACTGAACGCTATGTGCACGTGCTCACAGTGTAAGGAACAATTAAAGCACTAATAGCCAGCAAAACTGGGCTGCCGGTCCGAACACTGTTTTTCCCGGGAATCTGCCCGGGGGCCAGAAAGAAGAGTGTTGAGGCCCGTGGGCTGGAATAGTATTTTTGCTAAAATATACAGTGGGTACGGAAAGTATTCAGCCGCTTTAAATTTTTCACTCTTTGTTTCATTGCAGCCATTTGGTAAATTCTAAAAAGTTTATTTTTTTCTCATTAAAGTACACTCTGCACCCCATCTTGACTGAAAAAAACAGAAATGTAGAAATTTTTGCAAATTTATTAAAAAAGAAAAACTGCAATATCACATAGTCATAAGTATTCAGACCCTTTGCTCAGATACTCATATTTAAGTCCCATGCTGTCCATTTCCTTGTGATCCTCCTTGAGATGGTTCTACTTCTTCATTGGAGTCCAGCTGTGTTTAATTAAACTGATAGGACTTGATTTGGAAAAGCACACACCTGTCTATATAAGACCTCACAGCTCACAGTGCATGTCATACCAAATGAGAATCATGAGCTCAAAGGAACTGCCCAAGGAGCTCAGAGACAGAATTGTGGCAAGGCACAGATCTGGCCAAGGTTACAGAAGAATTTCTGCATTACTCAAGGTTCCTAAGAGCACAGTGGCCTCCATAATCCTTAAATGGAAGAAGTTTGGGACCACCAGAAGTCTTCCTAGACCTGGCCGTCCAGCCAAACTGAGCAATCGTGAGAGAAAAGCTGTGGTGAGAGAGGTAAAGAAGAACCCCAAGATCACTGTGGCTGTGCTCTATGGATGCAGTAGGCAGATGGGAGAAAGTTCCACAAAGTCAACTATCACTGCAGCCCTCCACCAGTTGGGCCTTTATGGCGACGACAGAAGCCTCTCCTCAGTGCAAGACATATGAAAGCCCTCATAGAGTTTGCTCAAAAACACATGAAAGACTCCCAGACTATGAGAAATAAGATTCTCTGGTCTGATGAGATGAAGATAGAATTATCACTAAATGGTTCTAAGCGGTATGTGTGTAGAAAACCAGGCACTGCTCATCACCTGCCCAATACAATCCCAATAGTGAAACATGGTGGTGGCAGCATCATGATATGGGGGTGTTTTTCAGCTGCAGGGACAGGACGACTGGTTGCAATTGAAGGAAACATGAATGTGGCCAAGTACAGAGATATCCAGGATGAAAACCTCTTCCAGAGTGCTCTGGACCTCAGACTTGGCCGAAGGTTCACCTTCCAACAAGACAATGACCCTAAGCACACAGCTAAAATAACAAAGGAGTGGCTTCAGAACAACTCTGTGACCATTCTGGACTGTCCCAGCCAGAGCACTGACCTAAACCCAATTGAGCATCTCTGGAGAGACCTGAAAATGGCTGTCCACCAACGTTCACCATCCAACCTGACGGAACTGGAGAGGATCTGCAAGGAAGAATGGCAGAAGATCCCCACATCCAGGTGTGAAAAACTTGTTACATCATTCCCAAGAAGGCTCATGGCTGTACTAGCTCAAAAGGGGGCTTCTACTCAATACTGAGCAAAGGGTCTGAATACTTATGACCATGTGATATTTCAGTTTTTCTTTTTTAATACATTTTCAAAAATGTCTACATTTCTGTTTTTTCCAGTCAAGATGGGGTGCAGAGTGTACTTTACTGAGAAAAAAATGAACTTTAGAATTTACCAAATGGCTGCAATGAAACAAAGAGTGAAAACTTTAAAGGGGACTGAATACTTTCCGTACCCACTGTATTTGGTGGCCATTCAATAAGAAAGGGTCAGATGGGAGGAAATAAGGCCGGAGTGTCAGACTACACAGCGTTTGTTCATAGTCTGTTGTCTTAGAGATGCATAAGTTTGTATGGTGTATAGTGTATCTTTTCGGGTTTGTTTGAGTTTTTTTTACATTGGCAGCTATATTTAAATATTTTCAGTATGGTGGATAACCCCTTCAGGGGTACGTATACTGCTGTGCCCGTATTATGTCAGTGTGAATTTTCACTTCTGCAATAACTTTGTATCTGGACCAATGCATTGCAGCAATTTTTCTGTCACAGTGAGTGCTTTATAATAATGGCAGGTATTTTCCCTGTAAATATACAACTACCTTCCATCTCTGCCTTCCAGCCAATTCCTTAAGAGTTGTGACAATATTATTCCTGTTTCATGTCGACCTACTTTATTGTATAATTACTCGTGCTACCTATGAGGAGGGGAATACCTTCTTGTCATTTCTTGGTTTTAGGAGCTGAACTATTAAGGTATGTTCACACACTTTTTGCAAGGTTTTTCTTTCATTGTGTATTTTTCTTGAGTAAAAAATGCTGCATTTTACAGTACAAGCAAAATGAATGATAATTCTAAAGTCTCATTCACACGAGGCATCTATTTTTCTTTTAGGTTTTTTTTTTGCTGTAGAATGGTTTTATTAAACCGCAGCATGTAAATTCTTTTGGCATTTTTGCAGCTCTTTTAAACACATTCAAATAAAATGCATATGGGGTATTAATAAAATATTGCCCTTAATCTGTCTGTCCTGTGCTATTTCACCTATATTTTTCAATTGGTGACACCCCGGGGTGTCATCATTTATGTAACAGAATAGGGCAACTGAAACTATAGCACAAGCCTCCTCAACATGTTTCACCGCAGATGCTTCATCATCAGTGTCCCATCCCCTGATGATGCCGCTTCTGCGGTGAAACATGTTGGGGGGGGCTTGTGCTATAGTTTGAATTGCCCTGTTCTATTAAATAAATAATGACACCCCGGGGTCAACATTTATGTAAAAGAATAGGACAATTCAAACTATTGTACCAGTCCCCCAACATGTTTCACCGCAGATGCTTCCTCATCAGTCTCCTATCTCCTGATGACGCCGCATCTCCGGTGAAACATATTGGGGGAACTTGTGCTATAGTTTGAATTGTCCTATTCTTTTACATAAATAATGACATCCCGGGGTGTCACCAATTGAAAAATATAGGCGAATACCTTTTGAAATAACACAGGACAGACAGATTAGGGACAATAATTTATTAATACCCTATAGGTATTTTAAACACAATTAATAATGAAAGTTACATTTTAAGGGATTCTAACATGAGGTTCACCCCTTTTGATTGTTTTATAATATATTCCTCCAAAGCCATTTCTTTCCCCCTGTTCTGATTTGGTATACATTCAAATAAATGCACACAAAACTCATCAAATCCGCATGTATTGTACACTCCTGCCAAGAAATGCATTTTAGTGCAATAAAAAAAAAGCACGTGGACCTACCCTTATAATGTGTGTATAGCTGAAGATACACAGATTCTGGCAATGTAATTATTATTTCTGAACTCGCTTTCGCTCTGTTGCATTGCCCTGCCGATAGTCTGTTCTCTGTATGTGAATGGAGCATCTAGGAGTCCGGCTGTGCTGTTTAGGAGTCCGGGGATACTTTGCAGTGCAGGACACATACCATTTATAGACATGGGGCAGGTTTACAGCCCCTGACTTTGCAGCATTTAAAGACCGCCGATCAGCTATTTGTTTGCTGATCGTTGTCGTTTATTAGCCCGTTAGCCCAGGCAGACCGTATTTCCTATGTGCACAGAACGATCACTCATAGATCGTTCTGTGTGCATAGACTCCCATTGTTCTCGGCAGCCCATTATCCTGTTTACACAGGACGATGTGCTGCCGAGACAATCCACTTGGAAGTCATTTCACCTAGCAAACAAATTCACCTGTAGTTTATCGAGACTGCAGTGATTGTATATAGAAGTCCTCAGGATTTTATAGCTTGTGTTTGCATTCTTTGAACTCTTTATATATTCTATACATGTAGATGCATGAGTTACAAGCATGTATCCAGCAATGTCAGCACCGTGTACACAGTGTGAGCAAGCATAGCCTTTTTTTCTGTATTCCCAGGAGCGCCGGGCCTGCATTACACAATTCACTTATAGATGTTTGTATCTGTATTTTAATGACTTGACATAAACTCAGGGACTTCGCTGTGTAACTTCCTGTAGAAAGAGAATGACCTCTCTACGCAAGTTTGGCTCCATGGTCTTCTGCTTTCATATTCGGCCAAACCCTTTTCTTGTGAAATTACTGACCCCAATGTGCAGGGGATTTTTCCTAGAAGTCCACAATGCGTACACCTAAACAATGACAATATACGGTGCTGTCTGTATATATACGGTATTATAAAGTCTTATACTGCGGACTGACCACAGGGGCCAAGGTTTTACGTTTCTGCAAGTTACCTCCATTGAAGGCAAATTATAAGAGAGCTTCACTGAATCTCTAAGGGTTGCACAAAATGTTTAAACATATGCTCCATATATATATATATATATAGACCATACCCTCAAAATGCATCCTAACTACATAGTAACGTAGGTTGAATAAAGAGCTAGGTCCATCAAGTTCAACCTTTCTCACCCAATTGTACTCCCTACACTAACACTACACTAACTTACTGCGACTAGGCCTCACAAATGTATTATTACCATTTTTAATATTACTGCACTAATGCGTTTGAATAATAAGTATTACGTATGTCTATTTCATTATACCCCAAAATGAATACAGACTCAGACTCCAAAAGTGCATTCACAATGAGACCCCAAGATGTTCTGATCCCAAACTCTAAAAGGAAAGGTTCTCCCAAAATACACAGATCCCTGCCCAGACCTGAAGGTGAACAGGGAACCCAGACCAGACCTGAAGATAAACAGGGACCCCTGACCAGACCTGAAGGTGAACAAGGACCCCTGACCAGACCTGAAGGTGAACAGGGACCTCTGACCAGACCTGAAGGTGAACAGGGACCCCTGACCAGACCTGAAGGTGAACAGGGACCCCTGATCAGACCTGAAGGTGAACAAGGACCCCTGATCAGACCTGAAGGTGAACAGGGACCCCTGATCAGACCTGAAGGTGAACAGGGATCTCTGACCAGACCTGAAGGTGAACAGGGACCCCAGACCTGAAGGTGAACAGGGACCTCTGACCAGACCTGAAGGTGAACAGGAACCTCTGACCAGACCTGTGTAGCGTCGGCGTCCCTGCCTCCTGCTAGGCAGGGACGCTGTTCCCCTCACTTCTCCAGTCCGTGCCCGGCGTCCTCCTCCCGCTCTGCTGGCAGCGCGCGCTGCTTCCCGGCAACTGTGCTTAGGGCGCGCGCGCGCGCTCCCCCTCTCTTAAAGGGGCCGCGCGCGCCGTCCTAAGGAGTCCCCGGCCAATGGCCGGAGGACCTCACCATATATAAGGCACCTCCTCCAAAATGGAGGTGCCCGAGCAATGTTGTTGCAAAGCCTTCATTCTGCTTCAGCCCTCAGGTCCCGTTACCAGTTACCTGCCAGTCTCCTGCCAGATTCCTGCCTGTTACCTGCCAGTCACCTGCCAGATTCCTGCTTGATACCTGCCTGATATCCGTTTACCTGCTTGCAAGCCTGCGGTCCGACAGTCTGCCTTCCGACACCTGTCAGTCTGTCTATGGACCAGCCTGCCCGCTCACCTGGGAGCGCTCACCTGCTACCTGTCTGCTAGCCTACCTGGAGGCTCTGCCGTCTCTTGCCGTGACCACCTGCCCGTCCAGAGACTCTTGCCCGCTCACCTGGGAGCGCTCACCTGCTACCTGCCTGCTAGCCTACCTGGAGGCTCTGCCGTCACTTACTGTGACCACCTGCCTGTCCAAAGACTCTCGCCCGCTCACCTGGGAGCGCTCACCAGCCACCTGCCTGCTGTCCTTCTACCCAGAGACTGTCCCTGTCACTTGCCGTGAGTACCCGTCCTTCTACTCAGAGACTGTCCCTGTCACTTGCCGTGACTACCTGCCCTTCTACCCAGAGACTGTCCCTGTCACTTGCCGTGACTACCTGCCCTTCTACCCAGAGACTGTCCCTGTCACTTGCCGTGACTACCTGCCCGTCTTCCCTGGGAGCCACCCGCTTCCTTACAAGGACCGCCCCCTTGTATAGTTGCTCAGAGGTTCCGCCTCCCAGACCCGTTACAACCTGTAGGTGAACAGGGACCCCTGAGCAGACCTGTAGATGAACAGGGACCCCAGACCAGACCTGAAGGTAAACAGGGACCCCTGAGCATACCTGAAGGTAAACAGGGACCCCTGAGCTGACCTGTAGATGAACAGGGACCCCTGAGCAGACCTGAAGATGAACAGAGACCCCTGAACAGACCTGAAGATGAACAGGGACCCCTGATCAGACCTGAAGGTGAACAGGAACCCCAGACCTGAAGGTGATCAGGAACCCCTGAGCAGACCTGAAGGTGAATAGGGACCCCTGAGCAGAACTGAAGGTGAACAGGGACCCCTGAGCAGAACTGTAGATGAACAGGGACCCCTGAGCAGACCTAAAGATGAACAGGGACCCCTGAGCAGACCTGAAGGTGAACAGGGACCCCTGACCAGACCTAAAGATAAACCTGGACCCCCTGACCAGAAATCAAAGTATACAGAGACCCCCAACCTAATGTCAAAATAGATAGAAACCCCAGAATAGACCCCCAAAATAAATCTACTATTCAGACTTTATACCAAAATAAATTCAGGCACCAGAACAGAATTCAAAATAAATATATATTCCAGACCCGATCATAAATTCCTCTATCTACAGAATAGGTGACAAAGACAAATGTGTGGTCGGTGGAGTCTGACTGCTGGGATCCCACCAATTCCAAGAGTAGAATACTGGACTGCTCAGTTCACTTCTATGGGTCCTTGGGAGTAGTAATGCATACACTACACCTCTCCCTTTTTCAAGAGCTTGGGGAACCAGTCGAAAAATTGAGATCATTATCTTCTGCGTATGTACTAGGACATGGCTCCGGAACCAGATCATAATGACTAGTAAAGTAGAAAGTTTCTACAGTGAATCTACGTGGTGCTATCTTACATTTTTGGTAAACCCCTATATTTTCGATTCTTATTTTGGCGATACCCATGATGTTAGATCTGTTACAATTAATATCAGTGTATCGTACTGCAATCACCTCTGTTATACTCAGCACTTTATCAGATGAGCCTGATAAGTACGGTAGTTTCACAGCATGGTGTGAAATTGTGGTAAAGATTCAAGTGGTCCGGAAATGTCTAGCATTTTTTACCAAAGTATTATCTTTCATCAATGTATCAGCAAGCTAGGTACAAACTATATGTATGAAGAGCTGTGAAAAAGTAAGTGACCCCAGAACCTGCCCTCATATCGACTCTCACAATCTGTGTTGTTTTGAGACATCGAGGAGCTTCCATGGGAAATTTTTCATACTCTCCATAATTTTGACCCAACTCAGCGACCATGTGTGTGTGGGAGTCGGGAGCATTATCATTCATCCTATAGCTATTACATGGGTATGGCAAGCTTTTTGGTTAGTGAGCTACTAAACCGCACCCAGATACCTCGCTGACCATGTAAATCATTGTGCAAGTGAACAATTTTTCACATGGATCTGCTCTATATTCATTTGTTTTATAGATGAGAACAGTGCATGTAATGTAATTGCACACCTGCACACAAATCCAGTCACCCAATAATTTCAATATCCAAACCCAACCTAAAACTGATTTAATCTAAAAACCCAGTCTTAAACTAATTTAAACATTAAACCAACATTTAACATCTGAACACAGCCTACAACTACTTCCGCTAAAAACACAGCCTAAAACAAATTTTAACCTTTAACCCAGTTGAACCCAACCAATCAGCATCTGAACCCAGCCTATAACTGATTCAGCTAAAACCCAGCCTAAAACTTATTTCAACTTTCAACCGAACAGAACCAAATAATCTATGTCTGAACCCAGCCTATAATAGATTCAACTAACACCCCGCCTAAAACTAATTTCAATTTTCAACCCATCTGAACTCAATAATCTATGTTTGGACCCAGCCTAAACCTAATTAATCTAAAACCCAACCTAAATCTAATTTCACTTTTCAACCCATCTGAACCCAATAATCTATGTTTGGACCCAGCCTAAAACCTAATTCAACTAAAAACCCAGCCCAACACTGATTTTGGCATTCAACCCAGCTGAACCCAACAAATCAACGACTGGACCCTACCTAAGGCCACGTTCAGACGTTGAGTATTTGGTCAGCATTTTCCATCAATATTTGTAATCCAAAACCAGGAATGGAACAATCAGAGGAAAAGTATGATAGAAACACCTCACCACTTCTGTATTTATCACCCACTTCTGGTTTTGGCTTACAAGTATTGATGTAAAAACTCATGTCTGAACATGGCCTTGGCAGTACCAGCAAATGAGATTTCAGAAATCTCGTACACACGCTTATTTTTTTTCCTGACTGAATTTGAGAAAGTTTTTACTGCCAAGAGAGAAGGTTTTGTCAGAAAAAAAACACTGCAAGTGAACATAGCCTTAAAATAATGATCATTTCTTGGATGGCATTCTCTTTTAAAAGGTTTGTTCAGGCTTGGGGCTCAAGTTTGTAGTCACTCTATGTGACCGCAGACTTGTGAATCCTCACAGTGCACACAGTGTCAGGATACTCTGGGGGGAGGCGGCGACTGACGTGCAGTCACATGCCAACTAGACATGCACGGCCTCGCTCAATACAAGTGAATTGAGGATGGCCAGACACAGCTAGTCGGAATGTGGCCGGAAGTATTCACATTACATGCTTGAGGTCTCATGACCGCAATCGTGCAGTCACATGCCGACTAGACATACATGGCCTCGCTCAATACAAGTGAATTGAGGATGGCCAGACATGTCTAGTCGAAATGTGGCCGGATGTATTCACATTACGTGCTTGAGGTCATGTGACCACATGCTCCCAACAGCGGCCCTTGAGGATCCTGACAGCGCAAGGGCTCACTAGTCTGAAGTCAGATAGAGTGAATGCAGAATAGAGCCCCAAGCCTGGACAACCCCTTTAAATTAGGAACACTTTGAAATATAAGCCCGTTTATAAAAATGACAGATCTTATGACAGGTGCTATGTTGGTTGGAAAAAAGTGAAGTCTCCCCTTTTAATTTCTCCAGATTGCTGCTGGTTGTTAACTGGGTAACACCGGAAAACCCCATGGGACCCCTCCCCCCTTGTCTTTATATCAGTGTCATCTGATTTTATAATCATTATGCTCAATACTTATTATAGTCTGTAAAGTATGATCAGAATAAAATCCCATCCTGGAGAATAGACGGACTTTATTTGGCTTCTTATCTCTGTGTAATCATTATTATCAGGTAGGTAAGGAAATGGAAATGTGTGAAATCAGCTTGGTATGAATACAGGTTTAGCTTGGAGCGGCTGGATCTGTGATGTGTCCTATATTCTCCTGAATTTCCTATCAAGGCTTTTTATAGATAAGAACCTTTTTTTCATCATCTATTATTTATGTATATCTTCAGCGATAAGATACTATTGGAAATTCGTATGATATGTTTCCATATTCAGCTTTTTTTTTATGCAGTTTTTGATGACAAAGACAGGAATGGGTCATAAATACAAAGCACCTGGAAAGAAAAGACTGAAACGATCACTTATTTTTTTTTATCTTTTTTTGACTTTAGCTTCAAAAATAACATTAAAAACCTTAGAGTGTTAAAAGTACCGTACTGCGCTGTACTGTGTAGTCACAGTTCTAAATGGATTAAATGCTGATTTTCTAATGGCGCACTCTGTTCATGACTTTCGCTGAAAATAAAAAATGCTTTTTTATCCCTAGTTTTTGCGCTTTTTTTGGCACGAAAAGCTGCACGTTTTACAAGATGATGCAAACAAATAACGTCAAAATAACTAGCATGCATGACATTTCTCTAGGTGGGTGTCACGCATGGTGTGGGAAAGACTTAGTGCAACACAAAGGGAAGAGGGAAAGGGAGCCCAGACTCTAGGGAAAGGGGGGAGTGTAGACCTCCTAGTCTGGTCTAGTGTCACCCTATCTCCCCTAACGACCCTATATTGGCTCTTCACCATACGGATACCTCGCCCTGTCTTTCCCTGGCGTTTGGCTAAGGCTAGGGAAGGGAGGAGATGAGCACTAGTCGATCCCCACTGAACACTAAAGACAACAAGGGAGGACAACGGGGAAATTGCTTATCTTTAGATGACTCCAGACAAATGCGCACACGACCTCAAGCTCCAGAGAGAAAGAAGTACTGCTCTTGCTAAAGCCTTCACAAGGAGTAGTGAATATCACCGGCACCTCCCTCTAGGACACAGCAGGTATTTATACACCAGATTGTTAATTAGCCAGAGGGAGGTAGCAGCTGGGTCCTAGACACAGCCTCTAAGAAGGTATCTGCAATGCCAAGCTTAGAGATCTCCTGCAACCCACTGCAGGGCGCCTGTCTGTCACTTCTGACACACCTGTGACAGTGGGGACTGTAGTACTTTACATTTGTGCCAATTTTTTAGACTTTTTAAAAAAAAGTCACATTTGATGACCAAGTCTAAAACATCTGGAAAAGCCATATTGACGTAAAAATTAGAAAGCTAACTAAGCAATAAAAGATAGATTTAAAAAGTGCAAATAATCAGATGAATTTGTTGCAAATCAAGAAGTCATTAAACGAAGGAAAGGCGCGAGAAAAGGGAGCTCACAACAAGGGAGTAATGTACAAATCTGAGATGCTCTGCACTGTTGCATGATGGGAAATGTAGTTTCAGTGTCATAATGAAAAAAGTTACCCTGGTATAAAGTGGGCAGTTTTTGTATTTATTTTATTCCCCCTGTTCCCCTGAGTATTCTGTTTTTTGTTTTTCTTAAATCAGTCATACGGTTCCAGAGATATGGGCCTTTTTATTTAGTGCTATCTTTTTTATCTTTACAAACAGGGCGTGACTCACAGGGTAATTATGCAAAACAACCCAAAGACACACCCCCAAGGATCCAGTGAGCCACACCCACTTAGTAAAGATCATAAAAATTAGCAGTAACTGAAAAGGCTAATATCTCTGGAACCGTATGGCGGATTTTAGAAAAACAAAAACCGGAATACTCAGGAGAGGGGCTGGAATAAAATGAGATGAAAAACTGGCCACTTTTAACCTCCTTACAAGTCTTCTTTTATGTATAACCTCCCCCTAGTGGTGGCAATTTTTTCCTTTACACTGCATCTAAGCTCTGTATATAAAAAAGGGAGCTTGGATGCGTAGATAGAAAAGAAATAGTTTTAATGATGGACATTACTTTTAAGGCTCTCCAGTTAAACTTCTCAAGACAACGCCGCAATCTCCTTTACTACCACGCACATCTGTGGATTCAGTATGCGGCATAATAGAGGGATTTTTCGATGGTGTAATGGGATCTTTAATATCGTTAGATATAAGCTTTTCATTTTATTACTCTATAAATTAAGAGCCGCTTTATGACCGGAGAAGTGTAGCTGCAGCAGGAACAGTTCCGTTATTACACAGCAACGCTTTCTTCCAGCATGATTTTTCTTTTTTTTCTTCCATTTTGGTATTTATTTCCCTAACTTCCCTTTGGCGTCCCCTAGGAGCATCTAAGCCGCATACAACGTATCCCTTCTATTATGCAGAAAATTAGGCTGGGACCAGATTTCATAAAACATTAATAGCTTTTATAACCGGGGAACACACACGTCGCTGTCTGGTATATTAGATATAGTATAACCCAAAATCAGTACGGAAAAGTTTATCATTTTTTAGAGGAGCTGTAAAATTATGTTTGAAAGACCAAATCTGCTTGAAAGAGTCCATAGATATGTATAGAAAGATTAATTCTCAGGATAGGTAATATCAGAACGGGTGGGAATTCGATACCTGGTCCTCTATCTGTGCTATTTCGACCGCATACACACCTGTCCGGAGCAGGTAACAGCTGATCGGTGGTGGTGCCGCGTGTCGAAACCCCACAGATTTGATGTTGATTACTTAACCCCAGTAGTGGACAACTCTGCTGTCCTGGGTGTCCCGGCTGGTCTCTGTTTAGGTAACTTCACAATCTTTGGCTTCATAAGGAAGTCCTGTATGTATGGGACAAGTCCAGTAAGGCTGGCGATTGGCTGCAGTGGTCACATGGACATATGCACGATATCACTGCAAAAAGTAAATAGAGACCATCCAGGACCATCAGAATGGCGTCAGGGCAATTTACACGGGTCGTTCAGTCTAAAAATAAGCCAGCAGTCACTGTATACAAAGGTTATGGTCGGCACCCCGAGTAGATGGTGGTGCTCAGTGGTAGACAATAATGCTTGAGGCTGTCAGCTCTCTACTGATCACGGTCCATGAGGATCGAAACGTTGGCTGTCTTGTAAAGTTTGGTACCCTTGAACATGACATGCTGACAGGTCAATAAAAAATATCTTTACTGCAACTAAGTGTAGGGTCTTATTCTTATCAGACTTTAATCAGAGTGGCATCAATATTTGTCGCCATGTGCTCAGTGTCACGATTCCCATGAGTGGGTGGTCAAGTGACTGCATGTATACAATTTGCATCCTTTCGGTCACATGCCAACTAGACTCTTCTCTGCAAGAACTTTGAGAGGTGGAAGAGAGTCTAGTCGGAATGTGACCACATGTATGAAATTCACATACAGTACAGACCAAACGTTTGGACACACCTTCTCATTTAAATATTTTTCTGTATTTTCTTGACTATGAAAATTGTACATTCACACTGAAGGCATCAAAACTATGAATTAACACATGTGGAATTATATACTTAACAAAAAAGTGTGAAACAACTGAAAATATGTCTTATATTCTAGGTTCTTCAAAGTAGCCACTTTTTGCTTTGATGACTGCTTTGCACACTCTTGCCATTCTCTTGATGAGCTTGAAGAGGTAGTCACCGGAAATGGTCTTCCAACAATCTTGAAGGAGTTCCCAGAGATGCTTAGCACTTGTTGGCCCTTTTACCTTCACTCTGCTGTCTAGCTAACCCCAAACCATCTCGATTGGGTTTAGGTCTGGTGACTGTGGAGGCCAGGTCATCTGGCGTAGTACCCCATCACTCTCCCTGTTGGTCAAATAGCCCTTACACAGCCTGGAGGGGTGTTTGGGGTCATTGTCCTGTTGAAAAATAAATGATGGTCCAACTAAACGCAAACCAGATGGAATAGCATGCCGCTGTAAGATGCTGTGGTAGCCATGCTGGTTCAGTATGCCTTCAATTTTGAATAAATCCCCAACAGTGTCACCAGCAAAGCACCCCCACACCATCACACCTCCTCCTCCATGCTTCACGGTGGGAACCAGGCATGTAGAGTCCATCCGTTCACCTTTTCTGCGTCGCACAAAGACACTGTGGTTGGAACCAAAGATCTCAAATTTGGACTCATCAGACCAAAGCACAGATTTCCACTGGTCTAATGTCCATTCCTTGTGTTCTTTAGCCCAAACGAGTCTCTTCTGCTTGTTGGCTGTCCTTAGCAGTGGTTTCCTAGCAGCTATTTTACCATGAAGGCCTGCTGCACAAAGTCTCCTCTTAACAGTTGTTGTAGAGATGTGTCTGCTGCTAGAACTCTGTGTGGCATTGACCTGGTCTCTAATCTGAGCTGCTGTTAAAATGCGATTTCTGAGGCTGGTGACTCGGATAAACTTATCCTCAGAAGCAGAGGTGACTCTTGGTCTTCCTTTCCTGGGGCGGTCCTCATGTGAGCCAGTTTCTTTGTAGCGCTTGATGGTTTTTGCAACTGCACTTGGGGACACTTTCAAAGTTTGCCCAATTTTTCGGACTGACTGACCTTCATTTCTTAAAGTAATGATGACCACTCGTTTTTCTTTACTTAGCTGCTTTTTTCTTGCCATAATACAAATTCTAACAGTCTATTCAGTAGGACTATCAGCTGTGTATCCACCAGACTTCTGCACAACATAACTGATGGTCCCAACCCCATTTATAAGGCAAGAAATCCCACTTATTAAACCTGACAGGGCACACCTGTGACGTGAAAACCATTTCCGGTGACTACCTCTTGATGCTCATCAAGAGAATGCCAAGAGTGTGCAAAGCAATCATCAAAGCAAAAGGTGGCTACTTTGAAGAACCTAGAATATAAGACATATATTCAGTTGTTTCACACTTTTTTGTTAAGTATATAATTCCACATGTGTTAATTCATAGTTTTGATGCCTTCAGTGTGAATGTACAATTTTCATAGTCATGAAAATACAGAAAAATCTTTAAATGAGAAGGTGTGTCCAAACTTTTGGTCTGTACTGTATAAGCAACTGCCGAGCTATACGGGGATTATAGAAGAATTGCAACACAGTCACGATTCAGTAGACTCATGGAGTGACTGCAGAAGACTTTTCTACTTAGACTTGATAACCTCTTTAAAGGGTTGATCCTAACATAGATTGACATTTATGACCAGCGCCTTGGTCAAGCTACTGTACCGTACTGGATATTTCAGATTATCTGCATGTGATTGTCGTGTATAGGTAATATGGTGATCAGTAGTCTGAGACCTTCCCCTTGACTTATCTGACACTTAATCATCGGGGTTGTATAGACTAAAACGTATGTCTAGGATATTTCAGCATTGTAAGATGGCAGTGATCCAAAACTATGATGTGTGCAAATAAGACAGTCCCTTTTATTCACCTTGCAGGCATTTCCAATGGATTTGTGGAATATATGATATATTCTCAATGAATAGCATTACTCAAGAGCTGAAATAGCAAACGAAGGATGGGCCAGATCTTGTGGTAAAATATTAAAAGCCTTTTATTGACACAGGGATAGATTGTGTTGCCTGGGAGAATGAAAACATACAATGAATCATGTAGGACAGCAGTCTAACTAAATACATTATTTCAGTGATTAATTACTCTGCTTATGTTGTAGGTTGGCGGTAGGCAGTTTACATTATACCATGATTACTCTACACTGATATACCGAGGCCATTGTTATGGTATACAGCTGAGACCCTGATTTTTCCTATTTCCATTTTGGTATAATATCTGTGGTCAGTGAAAGCCACTTGGACAAAAAATGAATTTCCCCTGTCACTGGGGTAATATGCCACTCCCAATTACAGGGGAACTACACAATAATAAAAAGGAGCAAATAAGTTAAATAGATAGATAAAAAGAAGAAAAAAAAGCCACCACCCGCCCAAACCACTATTTCTAGTCCCGTCTCCTACAAAAATAAAAAAAAAGCATATGTCATATTTATATAAAAATAATTGTTACAGAATAGGAATGCAATTTAACATTTTTGTGGCGATGAAAAAATACTAGTTTCCTTTTACATTTTCTCCAAATATTGCCCAAAAAAATGTAAAATTACATAAAAATTAATTTTCATGATATGCAGTGCTTAAAGGGGTTGTCCGGTGTAAAGTGATGTCTGCAGTCACTCTGTGTGACTGCAGACTTATGAATTCCCCCAGCGCAGGCACTGTGCGCTGCGGAGATTTGCCAGTTTCTGAGCCCGGATCGACAGGCACATATGTGTTATACATACTCCCGGCCAGAGCCCGACTAGAGGGCGCAGCCGCATTCAATACATTTGTACAGAGCGAGGCCGCGCCCCATCTAGTGACGCGTACGGCTGTCTAGTGGGCGGGGCCTCGCTCAATACAAGTGTATGGAGCGAGGCCCCTTCCACTAGTCAGGTTCTGGCCGGAAGTATGCATAACATATACATCACCGCCGTTCCCGGCTCAGAATCCCCGCAGTGCACAGTGCGTGCACTGGCGGAATTTATAAGTCTGCAGTCACACAGAGTGGCTGCAGACATCACTTTAGACTGGACAACGCCTTTAAGGTGAATCTGTCAGATAATTTGCTATTTAACCTGAGAGCTGAATAATGTAGGGGCATAGACCCTGATTCCAGTGAAATGCCACTTGGCAGCTTCCTGTAGTTTCAATACAGTCAGTGTTTCATCAGGTGATCAGTGCAGGAATTGCTGCCCTGTGCCAGGCAGTCCATGTAATCTGTGTAACCCCGCCTCCTCCACTGACAATTCAGTGTACCCAGAAATCTGCCAATCAGTG
Organism: Phyllobates terribilis; assembly: GCF_046119375.1. Classification (NCBI taxonomy): domain Eukaryota; kingdom Metazoa; phylum Chordata; class Amphibia; order Anura; family Dendrobatidae; genus Phyllobates; species Phyllobates terribilis. The sequence goes on along the minus strand of NW_027362769.1, from coordinate 341,524,960 downwards.
GTGTGGGCGTGGCTATACAGAGCTCTGCATTTATAGGACTGCTACATCTACAGCAGAGAAAACAAGGATTTTATCCAAACTGCACCAAGCAGCTCAGTAAGTGACACATCACTGGAATCAGGGTATATGGCCCTACATCATGCCGCTCACAGATTACATAGCAAAAACCTGATGACAGATTCCCTTTAAGCCCAGTTAACATAAATCAGATGTGGAAACCACACTCGGAACTTGTCCCATCAAAAATTATTGGAGTAAGAGAAGGAGTAAAAAATGTTAGAGCTTGTAAGTAATTAATATCTATCTATAAATGTATTTATTTATGGAAAACCTCAGCTGATTTCAGGCTTGGGAGTTTAGTGGGTGGTTTTCTTAGAGAATGACAGCCTTCCCTGTGTGAGTCTGCATATAGACATATCTGTCAATCATGAGTAGCTCCTCCCACTGGACTCCTAATCCCAGAATGAGCAGAGGTTTATTAACTATATTATACTAATTGTTATGATACATTAATATGTATAACAATCTGCTCTGCTGATTCTTCTCTAAAACATGGTGACTGCATTTTAGGTTCCCTTTGAAGGCACCTGTGTGCCATCAAATGTATCCCAAGACCCCCATACACCTGATGGAGGTCTACAGTTGTATTCTTTCGTCCTCTGTTGGGCTGGTATGTGTTGGTAGACCTTTCTTTCTGCTATATGGAATAGCACAGTCTGACAATGGATGCAGCTATCTATATTCAAAGTCCTACATCTTGCTGAGAAGTCGTTTCGGAGAAGGTCTCAAGGGAACTGGGTTAGGAGGACTTCTAAGTTGTAGAAACATGTATACAACTGCCTTTAATATGAGTTCTTTCCAGTAAAAGGATATTTGTCCCTTCAGTGCTGTAAAATCCATAAATTCCATGGATGTGATTGCAAATAATAAAGCTCGACTTCCAGCTCACAGGTAACCTAATGGAAAAACCCAGGATGTCCACACTGGTCATTTGCCATAGAGTTACAAATGACGTTTCCAGCCGGATGCCTCATCTATACACATCTAGTCACACTTGACCCGGTGGTGGCCCATAGCTGTTTGCTTATAGAGCGCGCTGTGTGGGCAGCTAACTGAATTGTGTTGCAGTCAGCGGTGTAATTAAAGCGAGACCGGGCTGCTGCTCTCTCGCGAAGGTCGTGGCAAAGCAATTTCAAGACAAAGAGATTTAATTAAAAGCAAAACGGCTCTCTTTCAAATTGCTGGTCTCAACGAAAGACGCCGACTGTGCTGAACATCTCCAACAAGAGCTTAATAATATTTTTACTGTCTTTTAATTGCTTAACTAAAGGAAGGTGTGCCATTACTGGAAAACGAAAGGAAGAACCGTAGCACTACTGGAATGTGATGCTCAAGTAGGATCCAAAACCATAAGGATAGCGAAAAACTTGGCACTCAGATGAATATGAATTTTTATAAATTTAATGGCAGCCCGATAATTAGTTCAAATAAAGGAGATGTTACGGTCCTCAAGACCTTCATCAGTGTACAGACTGCTCAGGAAAAGGAGTTTAGTGAGGAAAGGACACAGTATCCTTAGAGATAGATGATCCTGTAACAGAAATGGAACTGTGTGAAACGGCGTCCATCGGTTCGTCCAGGGACTAGCTGGGGATGCCGCGTTGGTCGCCTTTTCACACTGTGCCATTTCTGGTACTGGATCATCTATCTCTAAGGATACTGTGTCCTTTCTATCCTCACTAAACTCCTTTTCCTGAGCAGACTGTACACTGATGAATGTCTTGAGGACCGAAACATCTCCTTTATTTGAACTAATTATCGGACTGCCATTAAATTTATAAGAATTCATATTCATCTGAGTGCCAAGTTTTTCGCTATTACTGGAAAACTAGACCTTTTGGTGAGGATATACTGTACATAGTTCCACGTGTGTATGAATGGGAATGTGCCACCAGGGGAAGCTCTTTGGGAGCACCTTACATTTTTATTCCACTTTCCCTTTCGAAAATGCATCCATATTTGTCTGAACTTAGCCTTCACGTTGTGTATGGGGGAGTCAGGAAAGAAAGCTGTCGGCAGAAAGTTATCTTAGGTCTATTAGCACCTCAAACTTGTCTTTAGATCACACACTTCTAAAAAAGTCCAGTAATGTCTCCAAAGCAGGGATGCACAACCTGCAGCCTCGGACCACGTATGTGTCCCTCAACCATCTGGTCACAGTCATGTTTGCTTGTATTTGGTGGCTGCCAAACAGAAAAGGAGTGGTTCATATTGCCGAGAAAGGACAGATAGTTTTCATCTCTGGAGCCCCCAAATGTTGGCGGAAAAAGGAGTCTCCTGACTCATCTGTAACCCCCCAGAAAATGTAGATGTGGTCATACATCAATAAAGATCTCCTTAATGTAGTTGTGTTGGAATAATGAAATTCTCTTTAAACTGAACATGTAACCAGGCCATTAAATGACTCCCGATCTGTAGCCATTTTGCAATTATTTAATGGTCACGGTTGGCTCCTCTAGACGGAGAAAAAAGATCTGACGGCCAGACGAGCTTTCGGCCGGTATTGCCACCTTAACTTTGGTCAAATCATTCCAGATTGGAGGAAACTTTTTAAAAAAAGTTATTTGATCCATTCTCATTACTGTTAAGTATATACAAAATTAAATATACAGACAACCGATTAATAATTATAGCGAAGTTAATGTAAACAAAACAATTTGCTGTAAATAATTAATAATCCAAAATTCTAACAAAACCATTACCCATTATCACCCAACATGTCTGCCTATTAATTCTGGTGCAAATATATTTATTGCCTCCCTATTGTAGATTAATGGGCTGCCATTTATTCAATTAAGAAGTGGAATTTAATTACTGAACACACATCACTGTAGAAGACGCCTCACTCTTATTAATGGCGGAGCTTAAGGAGCTATTTACATATTTTTGCCTGATAATGAGTTTCACCAAGATGGCAAAGTCAACAAGCTTTAGCTTATCATTAAAGCCGAGGCGAAATGCTGAGTTCACTTCCGCGTTAATGCTGTTTTGGCACGTATAGATCTGCTAATTAAAATAGCACTTACAACTATCTTGTTGTTTAACCTTTCAGGAAAACAGAAGTGCGAACGTAAAAGTTAGTCGACGTGCACAGATGGTAGAAAAGTTTAATTACAGGAAGGCGACAATCATGAATCGCTTTGTAAGGAATATTTTGGGTGATCTGTACATAAAAAAAAGGGTTTTTTTAGGGATTCTGGTGACCATCCACCCTTGAACTAATGGAGGAAAATGGGGTAATTGAAGTCCTAATGGAGCTTTGACCAACCCCCATTTAAAAATAATTAAAATTCTATTATCAAAAATAGTTAATTTATGACATATTTACAGGATTGTTTACGTGACTTCCATAGAAGTGAATGGAGAAAGTAAAATATGCATGGCTGTCTCTCCATTCCTGGTGGCGAAGGACAAGACCTCGTTCTGAAGAGGTGGAACTCTCATCTATCAGACATTTATGACAAATCCTATGGATATGCCATAAATATCTAAGATGTAGGTTTCCTCTTGACTGTGATTAAAGGGAGAGCCCATCCAATATTTTGCCCAGGAAACCCCATTGACTTTTCTCTAGCCTGGTTCTAATGGATTGTGTTCTTCTGGATTGTCTTAAGTAATAATACACTGAGTGGAACCTGAAGTTTGTGCGTATAATCTTAAGGCAATAGACCTATGGTGATGTGATTAGGAGAAAGCATATTTTCAACCTTCGTAGACCATAATACACATATTTACCAACTCTCTCAAAATGTCTGTGAGGCCTCTCGAAAAATGGGAGACCTCACAGAATCCAAGTAGAACTGGCAAGACCTCTAAAACCTGTTGGAAAGCAGCACTTTCTAAAAGGTCTATTGTGCCATGGTGTCAAACCGAGCATTGAGAGGACATGAATGTGGTGTGGAAAATATGTGGAGGTCATGGTTATGGAGAAATGCTTTTTGGCATGCGTAGTGATCTTCTAGATGAGCATCCATGAAAGTTGGCAAGTATGATAATACCCGCAAATAAGTGCTATATTTTCTGGTTGGTTGCCTTGTTATGATCTCTACATCTCTCCACACCCAACTTGGAGAGAGTATACATGAACAACCCCTTTTCTAACAGTTTTCCCATCCTATAAAGTAATGGCAGATCGCTATGGCTGTGCAGTGACTTTATAAATGGTGGTGTTCCACCCTTTGGGACCACGACTGATCCTCAGAATGAAGGAAATTCTAGACTAGAATAGCACTGTGTCCCTGTTCATATGAGTGCCGTTATCTTGGAACAGTTAAAAATAGGACATCGATGCTGGAGAGATGATGTTCAGTTGCTTCACGTTGTGGCAATGCCCAAGGTTGGGTCACTACTAGTTGGAGGTGCCCAAGATTATCTGCAATGTGTACTCTCTGTGTACCATTGGAACCTACATTTTCTTTGCTTGAGCTACTGGTGGATGTAGGTTTGGAGGAGTGGGCTAAGCTGACAATACAGTTTGTACTTTACCATGTGAGCAAAGCAAGTGCAGCTAAACAGATGTAGGCAACTCCACCATTAATTAGAGAGTTCATCAATAAAATGAATGGAGTCATCCACCTTCAGTGAAGGATCTTAAAAGAAAGTACATGGCTAAACTTGAAGCCATCTGGGGGGTCGAATGGACACAATGGCCTTGTATTCAGAGTCTTGCAGGAGATTAGATTTGTTGGATTTATATATTGATGGGCAGGAGAGTAACCTATAATACTAGAGTGAGTGTGTATTATGGCTATTTACATATAATCTACATGTATAGCTCGTTAAGTGCTAATTGGGCTACGACAAGTCCCTAATCTAGGACATGTAGATGGGACAAGTTCCAAGCGTGGTTTCCACATCTGATTTATGTTAACTGGGCTTAAAGGGAATTTGTCATTTTCCCATGTATTCTGAGATCACCATAATGTAGTGGCAAAAACCCTGATTCCAGCGATGTATTACTTACTGTGATACTTGCTGTAGTTTTGATAAAATCACAGTCTTATTAGCAGGAGATTATCACTAGAGGACTAGTAAACCTACTGCCAGGTAGTCCAACTCCACCCCCCTCCACTGGTTGGCTGCTTTCTGCCCATGTACAGTGTACATAGAAAGCAGCCAATCACTGGTGTAGGCAGGGTTATACAGAGCTCAACATTCTGAGAACTGGTAGATCTGCAGCAGATAAAACTGTGATTTTATCAAAACTACAGCAAGAAGCCCTGTAAGTGACACATCATTGAAATCAGGTTCTCTGCCGCTGCAGTATGCCACTCTCAGATGGGGAAACAAAAACCTGGTGACAGATTCCCTTTAAGGTGAAGCTCAGTGGTCTCTCTGGTGCAAAAGGTGGATGGGTTTTATGTCGTAATATGGTCCTGTGACTTTTCTTTATGTCTCCTGGAAATTCAGTTGATTTTACTTGTATGTTTGAGACATTTTCTGTCCTTACTAGATGGTGGCCCGATTCGAACGCATCGGGTATTCTAGAATAGGTATGCGGCCGACGGGGCGCAATTAGCAGACCGGCGTTTAAATTTGGCACCCAAATCGCTGATTGGTCGCGTTAGGCAACCGCGACCAATCAGCAAAGTGGTGTTTAAATTTGGCGGCAATATCGGTGATTGGTCGCGGGCGGCGGCCGCGACCAATCTGCGAACCGTGTTAGTGAGGACTGGAGAGCGTGTTTAAATTTGGCACCAAAATCGCTGATTAGTCATGACCAATCAGCAGAGCGGTGTTTAAATTTGGCGCCAATACTGCTGATTGGTCGCGGCCGCCGACCGCGACCAATCAGCAGAGCGATACAGAGCGGGGTTTAAATTTGGCACCAAAATCTCCCGGCTGCATCTCCGTCCCGCAGATGGGTCCGGCGGTCGGGGTCCTTCTGCTGTTACCGGCCAGGAGATGAGCGCCTCGCGGCGCTCATCTCCCGGCTGCAACGCCGCTGACCTCCGTCCCGCAGATGAGCCGCTAACGGCCGCCATCTTTTTTCTGAAATCCCGCGGCGCTGATTGGCCGCTGCCGGACCAATGAGCGACGCGGGATTTCCTGGACAGACAGACAGACGGGATAAGACAATTATATAGTAGATTACAAGTGTATTTTATTGCAAAAAACTTCAATTTAAAATATTTAATATAATGAAGAAAGAGGACATAGTGCTAAACCAGCTGTGCCTCCTTTACATTCTTGGGATTGGTAAGGATCCCAAGGATCACACTCCTAACCGATCATTATGCGATGGCATACCCCAACGATAAGATGGAAATACCCTTAAAAATAAGTATTTGTTATGTGTGGAAACTGTGATTTTGCCTTCAGGCAATGAACGTAGTCTCGTTAGTTTTTCATCAGGATGATTGATAGTACCAGAAACAGTAATACACATACCTGAGAAATATCACAGGCTTCTTCAAGAGTTATTCCCCCCTTCTGGGTAAATTCTTAAGATCTTCAAGAGTAGAACTGCAATTAGTATTTGGAGATAGATATTTGGCCATCCAGTGACTCTTTACACCCTGTGTACTGAGTCTGCTTGGTCCTGCACCAGCATCAGGCTAAGGAAAAAAATATATAAAAAATTGGAGCTCCAACACTTATTTCTAGCCCCTAATATTGACCTTGAGTGCTGACAAGAGCAGATGCATTTACACCATACGCGTCAAATTGGCAGCCCGTGGGCCCACAGGGTGGTTATGTTTGGCCCATGACCTATGTGAGGCCCATTATTCTGTATAAAGGACTATGTGGGACCATTATTCTGTATAAAAGACTATGTGGGGCCCATTATTCTGTATGAAGGACTATGTGGGGCCCATTATTCTGTATGGAGGACTCTGTGGGGCCCATTATTCTGTATGGAGGACTCTGTGGGGCCATTATACTGTATGGAGGACTATGTGGGGCCCATTATACTGTATGGAGGACTATGTGGGGCCCATTATACTGTATGGAGGACTATGTTGGCCCATTATACCGTATGGAGGACTATGTGGGGCCCATTATACTGTATGCAGCACTATGTGGGGCCATTATATTGTATGGAGGACTATGTGGGGCCATTATACTGTATGGAGCACTATGTGGGGCCCGTTATACTGTATGGAGGACTATGTGGGACCCATTATTCTGTATGGTGAACTTTGTGGGGCCCATTATACTGTATACTCGTTGGCCCACGACTTTGTCCAAGTTTTTCATTTTGGCCCTCTGTGTGTTTAGGTTTGACATCCCTGATTTACACACTGTTCAAAAAAAATTAAAGGTAACCTGTCAGTCGATTCATGCTGCCCAAACCAAAGTCAGCAGGAATCAGAGCCTAGCTGGACGATTGCAGCCAAATATGTTTTTTTCTGAAATGCTCAAGAAAACATAGTTTGAAGATTCAGCCGGCGACCATAGGAGACATGAGGTTAGTCCGCCGCTGCCCACAGCCGGCTTCTTCCCACCCCACTCCAGTTGATTGACGGGTCTCTCCCATGTGTGCACATAGCGAGAAATGTGCTTTGGTCCAGTCACCTGGAGCAGGGCAGGGAGTACGGTAACCAGCGCAGGGAGATATCGGACTAGTCTCTCTGTCTATGGTCCCTGGCTGAATCTTCAAACTATGTTTGCTCTGTAACACCGGAGCATTTCAGAGAAAAACATACCTGGCTGCAGTTGTGCAGGCAAGTTCTTATTCATGCTGCCCATGGTTTGCATATCAAATACTTGAGGTCACATGACTACCCGGTCTTGACGCTGGTACATAGAGTGACTGCAGACTATTATGCCAATCCAAGACAACTGCTTTAAGTCACAAATCAGATCTCGAAGAAAAGATTGAGGTTGAAAATATTTTTTGTGCAATTTGTTGAGAACAAAATCCTGTAAAGGCCAAGTCCTCGACCAGTTGAGGGCTTGACTCCAAATCACTCTAAAAATGCTTGTGTATGGGAGGCTGAGCAACAAAGCTGTCATTACATATTATTCAACTCCATATAAAGCGGAGCCTCCCTAGAAGAAGCTCATAACACAATTAGTTCATCCGTATTTAAGATTATGGGAAGCTGGAGATGACTCAGCTTTGACTGATAAGCCTAGACTATTCATTATATATATGAAACTTTCCTGGAAGGCACAATGACTGCTGGCAGGATATGGGATTCATATTCATGTAATCTGCAATTCATTTTCTCCCTCGATATGACGGATGTTTCTTTTGTAAGCTCTAAATTGTCTAAAAATGGAACATTTTAAAATATTTCATTTTCCATGGAAATAAAGTTGATCAGTAACACTCAAATCCTACGCACAAGGAGAGAGCTGTATGGAGGTCAGAGGTGGCCGATTCATAATGGCCCTGGTGCTTAAATGTGCCCAGATGCCCCTCTGCCACATAAGAAAACATCAGTATGAGAAATGCTTGCACCTCTCATCTCAGCAATTCTGCTCCATTTTTTTAGTGATATACAGTAAGGGTCAAAAGTTTGGACACGTCTGTCCATGTAATGGTTTTCCTTGCACTTATAGAATGTGCACATTGTAGATTTCAGGCTGAAGGCCGCAAAACCAGGAGTAGATTTCAGGCTGAAGGCAGCAAAACCAGGAGTAGATTTCAGGCTGAAGGCAGCAAATCCAGGAGTAGATTTCAGGCTGAAGGCAGCAAAACCAGGAGTAGATTTCAGGCTGAAGGCAGCAAAACCAGGAGTAGATTTCAGGCTGAAGGCAGCAAAACCAGGAGTAGATTTCAGGCTGAAGGCAGCAAATCCAGGAGTAGATTTCAGGCTGAAGGCAGCAAATCCAGGAGTAGATTTCAGGCTGAAGGCAGCAAATCCAGGAGTAGATTTCAGGCTGAAGGCAGCAAATCCAGGAATAGATTTCAGACTGAAGGCAGCAAAACCAGGAGTAGATTTCAGGTTTAAGGCAGCAAAACCAGGAGTAGATTTCAGGCTGAAGGCAGCAAAACCAGGAGTAGATTTCAGGCTGAAGGCAGCAAAACCAGGAGTAGATTTCAGGCTGAAGGCAGCGAAACCAGGAAGGTGCACAAATGGATACAGGTACCCCGATTCATCATTTGCATTTTTTATGCCACTTTTCTTTTTTGTCTTGTGGTATTCGCTGGCGTTTATTCTTCCAAATTCATCCAAACTGCTAACGCGGTTCATGAATTTTTGCACAAACTTAAAAAGGGGATTTTTTTCCCCCCATTAATGCTTTTTGAGGAAAAAGTCACAATTTTTTCAAAATGTCGCAAAAAATGGTACTTCCTGCTCACTCCAGGGGGTCCTGAAGTAGAGTTGCACCGAAATTTGCAAATTTTTAGAAAGTTGATGAATTAGGCGAAAATATCTGGACATCCAAAACTCTGCCCATAATGGCGAACATAAAAAACAGACGAACGCATATAAAGTAGTATTTAAAAAAGGTGCAAATTACAGTAAGAATTTGGCACAAAGGAAAAACAAGTGAAAAATACAAAAAAATAGACAGAAAACAGGCACAAAAGCAATAATAAATTGGAACCAAGGGGTAAAGAAACACTTGTGAAACAAAACAGAAGGGCACCAATTCATCATTTACTCTTTTCTTTTTTGTCTTGTGTTAGGTACTTTTTGCTGCTTATTGCGTGAAACTTAAAGTAAAGTAAAAAAGTAAAAAATGGTCTTTTTCTGACTGGAACTGTTTTTGCAACTTTTTTTTTTTTTACAGCAAAAAGTTCTACGTTTCGCTATAAGGCGCAAAAAATACTGGCATACTCTAAAAAATACACCAGGGAGGGACTGGAGTGAAGTTGCTCCAAAGTTTGTGATTTTTTGAAAAAGTCACAATTTCTCATTCAGGTAAAAACATCTGAAATTGCTAAACTCTGACCACAAAGTGGAAAAAAAAAATCTGACGAGCACATAAAATAGACTAAATAAACACAGAATTATGAATTGAGTGAAAACAAAAAAAGATGCAAAACACACAAAACTAGACAAAAAACTGTTGCAAAGGTAATGATGAATCCGGGCCAATATGTTTTAAACTTTAGATTCCTCAGAGTACCTCCTTTTGACAATGGTGACAGCTTTACACGCTCTTGGCATACTCTCAAGCAGCTCACCTGCTTATGTGCACAAGAACAAGGGAAACCATTCCATCAACAGGTGTGTGTCTAAGCCTTTAACTGGTAATGTGCATTCAGTGGTTAACAAGATGTAGGGAACAAAAGGAATGGAGTAAGGCTGTGAGATGAGACAGTAATGCAAAAAAATCTACCGTATGTATAAAAGCTTGGCAGGAAAAAAGGATAGTAAATGAAAAACAGTGCCAGCACATTGATAATGGCTCCTTTGTTCAGTTTGAAAGGACAAAATCTGACTAATCTGTGATTAATTAGAAATTACTCAGCTGTACCTCCTTGTCAGTGATCACTAGCCTTTATTTAGCCTATGAATTTTGGCATTGATGCATAAGAACACTAGTTTTATTTTCTCTTCACAATGAAAATGGCAAGTGAGCTGTCTTAGTAGACCTTAAAATGCTATTATCACCAAGCATAAGCAGTCTGAAAGGTACAAGTCAATCACCAAAGACCTTGGCATCTTGGCTTCAACAGTTCAAAATGTTTTCAAGAAGTTTTCTACTCGTGCAACAGTCAAGAACCTTCCAGAATGTGATGGAAATAGGAAACTTGATGAGAAAACCCTAAGGAAGTTGGTCTTAGATGTGTCAAAGAAACCACATACAACATTCAAAAAGATTAAAGGGCTTGTCCGGTCAAAAGTGATAAGTCTACAGTCACTCTGTGTGACTACAGACTTATGAATCCCATCAGCGCACACACTGTGTGCTGTGGGCATTTGCTAGTTTCAGACCCGGGACCAGAAGGTATGTATGTGTTATACATATCCCTGGCCAGTGGGCATGGCCTCGCTCTTCATACACTTGTTTTGAGCGAAGCCGCGCCTTCTAGTCGGACGCGCCCACTGTCCGTCTACATAACTAGACGGGGCATGGCCTCGCTCTATACAAGTGTATGGAGCGAGGCGGCGCCAACTAGCCGGGGGTATCTATAAGTTATACATACCCTCCGGTCCCGGGTCTGAAACCAGCGAATCCCCGCAGTTCACACTGTGTGCACTGGGGGGATTCATAAGTCTGCAGTCAGACAGAGTGACTGCAGACTTATCACTTTAGACCGGACAACCCCGTAAGGCTAAGTCGGAGACATCTGGAGTGATGGTTTCAACCAGTACCATACTCCACACACTGAACGAAACTGGGCTCTTTGGACGACGGGCTTTGGGCTGCAGGAAAAATGTTCTATGGACAGATGAAACCAAACTAGAGCTCTTTGATGATGTATACCAGCATTATATTTATAGAGTGTAAGATACAGCCTATAAGTAAAATAAAACCCTACCTACAGTGAAACATGTTGAAGGATCCATAATTCTCTTCGGCTACTTTGCTGTTTCTAGGACTAGAAGTCTTGAGTATGTTGTAGGAACAATGAAATCAGAGCAATTTAGAGTGAAATCTGGCCTTACGGTTCATTCAGACGTTAGTTTTTCTCACGTACAAGAAAAACGAGCAGACTCTGATTAGAGTTTGATCAGAGTTTGATTACAGTCTGGTCCGATTGTCATCAGTTTTTGTTATACGTGAAGAAAAGAAAAAAATCTTCTCCTTCTGACAGTCAGATGTCATCGGAGTGCGGTCCGATTTTTTTCACGGACCCATAGACTTGCATTGCTGATTTTAATCCAACCCTTGGATCAAAATCGGACATATCTCCTCTATTTTCACAGACTTGTGAATGGCCCCATAGACTATCACAGGTAGTAATGCTATGCACGGATAGTATTGCAGTATTGCGGCATTAAACAGCCGTCGATTGATGGATATTTATTTACCGATTGATTGGTGGTCATTTAATAGCTTGTTTACACAGGAAGACCACACTTTAAGGGAACCTGTCACTTGATTCATGCTGCTTAAAACACAGGTAGCATGTATCAGAGCCCGACTGCACAATATATTTTTTTCTGAAACGCCTCAAGAATTTCAAGAAAATATAGGTTGAAGATCTGGACAGGGACCATAGGGAGAGACAAGACTTTCCGGCATCATGTCCGGCCGACTTCTCCCCACACTGATTTAGGTGATTGACAGGTTTCTTGCTAAGTATACACATGGGAGACACCTGTGTGTCATCTGGAGCGGCTTTGGAAAGCCAGCTGGAGCGTTTCAGAGAAAAATATACCTGGCTGCAGTCGTGCGGTGAGGCTCTGATTCAGTCTACCCTTGTTTTGGTCTCCATGATTCGAGTAACAGTTTTCCTTTTAATGATGCAAATTGAATGATCTGTAGTTGATCCCTCAATACACATAGGCTGCCATTGTTCTTGGCAGCACAAATCCAGTTTGCGCAGGATGATGTGCTGCCAAGAACGATGATCATCTCACACAACGAACAAGCATTTTGCTCGTTTTTCGAAAAGCATTTGCCTGTTTCCAAGGAATGTTCATTCTCAATAATCTTTCAGTGTAAAGTTTGAGACAAAACAAAATGAGTCTTCCCGGATAATGACCCAAAGCACTCATCCAGAAGTACACAAGAATGGATAAGAATAAAACAACCAGCTGTTTTAAAGCATCCAGAAATGAATCCTGATCTCAATCCAATTGAAAATCTCTGGGGAGAGCCGAAATCTGCTAATGGGTGAGGAACTCTGCAAACATTTTGGAGCTGGAAAGATGAGAGCTGACATTGTTGCCAGAGGATGTGTAACCAAATATTAATGAGGAGTGACTTTAATCCCATCCATATCATGTACAATGTTGCTTCTTTTATTTTTATAGTGATATAACTGAAAGTTTTTTGTTTCTTGTACTTAAACACGCTATTAAAATATTCTAATGAAACACAGTTGAAACGTAGCCATTTATGTCTGGAGATATTGGAGTGCCCATAATGTTGACCACAACTATAGGACTACATGGGAGCTGTAGACACAATAGGTAGAAGATTTCTATTCAAGACTATTTCAAGTTGCTTTGTATAGATGTAGCAAGTGCTAACTTGATAGGCTACTCCCCATGTTATTAACATAGCGCACCATAAAGGCTTGTGCACATGACTGATTTTCTTGTACGAGTGCTATCTGCACAGGCCCAATTTTTTTGCTCTGACCGAGTGGTCCGTGGAAAAAATCAGCGACATGTCTGATTTTGATCTGCGTGTTGGATCAAAATCAGCAATGCAAGTGTCACGGGGATACCGCGGGGCTAGAAGTTTGCGGTGTTTGGTTTCATGAACTCCTGCACTGGTTAGAAGTACTTCACCATCGTATTAAGCAGTTCAGGTGTTTTCCTGGCTAGCATACAAGGGTTAATCTGTTCAGTTTAAGCTCCTGGAGCTTTACTACCTGGATTGTCTGAACTGTTCAGTGTTGGCCACTCCCCTCTGCTATATATGCTCACCTCTGGCACATAGGGATTGCCAGTGTTAGTTCTCACTGCCTGGTTCTTTAGTTGGAGGCAGGACTGTGGAGTCGGAGTCGGAGCCCATTTTGGTGGAGTCGGTATAAAATGGACTGACTCCGACTCCTAAAATATATAATAAATTGGGTACAGTAGTTCAATGCAGTTTGTAGGGAATATTTTTTCATCAGAATTTCGGAAAGTTATGAAATGTCCTATAAATGTCTGTCCTATTCCTGATCTAAGGGTCTAGACTTTTAGCTGAGATTAATCTGTGCTTCATTAAATTTATCACTTAAACCTGAGCCATGTATGAGGGAGTTGGAGTCGTGGAGTCGGAGTCGGTGTCATGGAAATTGAGGAGTCGGAATTGGAGGTTTGGCTTACCGACTCCACAGCTCTGGTTGAAGGTATAGTTCGTGGTTGGAGTTGGCATTTTGGAGCTGTTGAGAAGAATGTTGCTTGGAGTTTTGTCTGTGTGCACATCCTCATCCTCTCCTATTTGGTTTCTCCTTCCTTTAACTCACATGTGAACTCTGTTGTTTGGTGTGTGAATTTTGTATGGTTGGTATTTTCATTTATCCCTGTCAGTCTTCTCTTGTTTGACTGGTTAGTGTGTCCCTATACACTTTAGCTTCCCATTACCCTGTGTGGAGGAGGGGACAGATAAGGGTTGATATTGGAGCCTAGCAAGGCACGTGACCCCGGGATCTCTACCTTCAGGAATAATCCGAGGGACAGGGATAGACTAGGGCGCCCCTAATTCTAGGGACCTGGTTAGTGTCCACAGTCCCAACACCATGGTGACAGCAAGTCTATGGGTCCATGAAAAAAATCGTTCCACTCTCGGATGACATCAGAGTACTGTCTGATTTTCATGGATTGACAGAATGGAGAAGGCAGAGAACCGTTTTTTTTCTCTCTCCATGTCTGAGAAAAACTAATGGCAATCTGATCAAACTGTTATCAGAGTAATCGGACTGTTTGTCTCAAATGTGGAGAAAACAGTTTTGTCACCCAACCCTAATAGTATGTGTATTACAACAGGGCGCTGCGGTACAGGAGCAGCCTCATGTCAAGTTAAAGGGGTTGTTCCCTTTCCAAAAATGAATGTCTCCGGCTGCAGATTATAATAAAGATGCAGCTGGGGACATTCATTTACTGAAAGTGAACTACCCCTTTAAGTATTACTACATGCTTGCTTCTTAAGAAGATATTCACACTTCAGACATTTATGAGTTAATTTACAAGATCGTCGTTAGTTTTTCAGTAATTCCTGGACAGAATTTCTACATTGGATTTCCGTTCAGAAGCATTTTTAACCTTTACAATGGATAGTTGATAGATACAAGAAGATAGGTGGGGACTCTTCAACCAGGACCTTCCCTGATCGCCAATGACTGTCCTCAGCTCCATGAACAGCAGACAATAGCACATGTAACTGCAGCTTCTTAACAAGTGTCCTCGGTCTCTGTCTGTCGTCCGGCTCTCACTTGCTGTCACTGTTGTCAATGCTTCGATGCTTCACAGCTGAATGTTCAGACTCTCCAGGGCCCCCGCCTGTCTATGCTGCACTGGGTCAAAGGAACAAGTCAACTTTTCTGGAGCGAGTAACTCTACAAAGAAAAGAATTTACTTTCTTAAGCTATTCAGTAAAGATGGCAAAACATAATATACATATTATATGACCTGTGTAGATTTGTGCAAAACAATTTGCAGGACCGTGACATAGCGGTGGTAGTCCCTGGCTGCCGAGCCAGAGCAGTGCCAATAATATGCTACTATTGGCATCGCCAGTGCCTTTTCTGATTGGTAAATCCCTGTGACATCACCACAACTTAATGGAACCTGCTACAGAGGCTCCAGGGATTCTGCAGGTAGTCATAGGTACCTAGCGCTCTGGTCTGGTGGCCAAAGACTACCAATGTAACCGTTGGACAAGGGTCCTACAAATCTCTTTGCTGAGCTCTAGATCTAAGTTATTAGAAAGGTGCTGTGCAGAACAGGGGTTTATAGTGCAGAGCCTCACAGTACATATACAGGGTCTATATATCATGGTGGCCATATTTGTCGATGTTCCCAGAACTTCCAAAAATCTCCTGGAATAAGTGGAGACTTCCCGCACTCAACAAATCTGAATGAGACCTCCTGGAAACAAGCGATTCCAGGAAGTTTCTTCTTACAGGGTGTCAATAGACGGACAATGGGCATGGAAGGCCGTGACTCCTCCTGCCATATTCTTGGCTTTAAAAGTTGGCAAGCTGCTGTTCAGCGATAGAAACTTGTACCACCACACTGCTTAGCTCGGACTGCCCTAATGCTACTGGAAATATGCAGTGGTGCTAACATTGCACATTTGGATATCCCATACAATGGAGTAGGCAGAATAGAAGTACCAGAAAAGCAGGCTCAGACTGGCCCACTGGAGAACATTTGAATCCTCCAGTGGGCTCCACTGAAAGAGTGGGCACATTACTCTCTTCATGAGCAGTGCTTTTCACAGTACACTTGATGCACCATACATAGATGGAGACTGTATCCCATCGTTCAATTAACAAACTACATTTATATTCTAAAATAGGCTGAGATGAAAGCCCCATAGCAGTCCCCATAGGTCCCCACCTTCACAAGTCAAAATGTTACCCCCCATGTATGGACCACTTTTGCCAGACCTCATAGGCATAAATTAGTTCATTAGTTGAGAAATTAGACTGTTTTTTGGTCCGGAAATTCCAGCTTAGGATCTGAATAGCAGGCCCCAAGTATCAGTGTTCCTGGTGGACCCTTTCCAAGTTCGATAAAATAATAGCATCAACACAGAATAGCCGTTGTCACAGTTATCCATACAATTGTGTATCCACATAAGTGTCCCCAGAGTAGTTACTGCTACAGCTGTGCCCATATAGATGTGCTAGGCACAGTGCCCCTGTATTATAACACTTTTGTCTCCTCCTTATTACTTCAAAGCTCTCTACTTTACGACAAGAACTTACAATTGAGCAACCGGTCGGTAATGTATTGGATGTACTGATCACTCCCAGGGCCAATCTGTACAGGAACACTTAGACCCTGTCATAGAGAAAAATTAAAATCCATGCAGACATCTCCAGAGAAGGGGCATATCATCCTCATATTTAACATATGGGATTAATTATAATTGGGAAAGAGAGAAACTAATTATAACCGGGGAAGTGAGAAGGATCTGGCACTTCAACCT
Source organism: Phyllobates terribilis (assembly GCF_046119375.1). Taxonomy (NCBI): domain Eukaryota; kingdom Metazoa; phylum Chordata; class Amphibia; order Anura; family Dendrobatidae; genus Phyllobates; species Phyllobates terribilis. The sequence continues at coordinate 341,508,232 of NW_027362769.1, read as the reverse complement.
CCATTGAAGTAGGGATTCCACTATTAGCTAGTTTTTTAAGTCACCTTCCTATTATGTTTTCTGGTATTAGTTTCTGCATTTGGCGCCAAAATAATCAAAATGTTGCATGCGATTGGTGAATTTAGCGCAAAGTTAAAAATGGACTTTCTTCCTGCCTTGAACTTTTGTTGCCAAAAGTCACAAGTTGGTGTCAAAGAGTCCCAAAAATCATGCCAAATTTTTGGCGTACTCAAAAATACCCTGGGTGGGGAAATAAAGTGGAGTTGTGCCAAATTTAGCAACTTTTTAAAAAGTCGCAATTGATGCATCAAGCTAAAACATCTGGAATTACTAGACTCCGCACACAAAGTGGAAAACTAAAGACAAAAAGACATATAAAATAGACTTCAAAAACAGGCGCAAATAGAATAATGAATTGGGTGCAAACAAAAAAATAAGCACAAAGGCAATAATGAATCAGGGCCGTAATCTATTATTTTTTGGGATGAAGTATGATTTTTCAGGTCAGTGCCATCTATCCTTTGCCGTCTTATTAAATTTTGCTTAGAAAGGGAAAAGAGGTTCTTGAGCCTTATGTGGCTCCAAGCCACAGTGTAACCCATCCCCGCTATATACCACACAGGAATTATCTCAATATCCCAGAAACAGCGCTTCTGTTATCCACGGACCTTGGTTTTGCAGTTTAGCCTCATTCACTTGAGTTGCAATACCAGGCACAACCTATGAATAAAAGAGGTGCTGTTTCTGTAAAAAAAAAACAGAAAAAGCAAAACCAGTAATGGAAAACCCCTTTAAATTCTAAAATCCTGTGTTTTAAGATTCTACAAAGATAGTTTTGCCTCCAGCTTTTGCAAAACTACAATTCCCAGCATGCGCTGCGCCGAATATTCTTATGGGCTATGCATGTTTTTTTCCATTAAAACACAAGTTTTTTATCTTTGAGCCCCAATGTTCATCCTGCCCAGTCTCGGTTCACTTAGCATTCTCGGAGAGTGGAGGGTTTCCTGCCTTTAACAGCGCCCGCTCCTGGTCCCACTGGTGGGAATCACATGGGTTTTGTTATTGCAGTGGTGTGCTGTGAATATAGACACCAGCTCCCATTGTTTAGTGTTTCTACATCAATAGATATTGTCAAAGAGTTTCCTGAATTGTTGCCTGCAATTGTGAATGTTTCGACACCTATTAACCCCTCAGTAGTGTATATGTTTCCATGCTCTATAATTGGGTTGTTTTGACCTCTTTTAGGTCTGTTTTTGGTCCTTTCTTCAGGCCTTAAAGGGGTTTCCAGTTTCAGAAAAAGGGGGTTTCCCGTTTCCAGGTGCAGTTTCCTTTAAAAAAGCAAACTATGCATTACTCTCCCCTCCTGGGTCCAGCGCTGAGTCTCTGCCGCTGCTCCCGGTGTCATTATTGTCTGCAGCACTGACATCACATCAACAGCGCTGCAGCCAATTAATGAGCTCAGCAGCTCGGGGTTGGGCAGAGCTGCAGCATGGTCAATGTGATGTCAGTGCTGCAGACAAAAACACATATCAGGAGCAGCGGCAGAGACTGGACAAACTGGCCAAATGTAGCTATTTAACAGGTTTTGTAGAAATTGTATGTATCCCTATGATGCATACAATTTTTTTTTCCGGGTAAAACGGTGCTTATTTTTTTTTAATAAAATTTATTATAATGTTGGTATTTTTTTTTACATTTGGGACAACAATCACAGCAGGTCTCTGTCTCCGATCTAACAAAATTACAAGTGAGGGGAGAGGCTGGTAACTGCAGGAGAATGCTCCTAGAATTCTTAAAGTATGTTCACACTAGGCGTTTTTTCAGCGTTTTTTTTTCTGCAGCAAAAGCTGATCTCTCGGCAGGAAAGAAGTTGCGTCAAAAATGCAGATTTTGGTGCATTTTTCAGGATCTCAAAGTTCAGCTTTGCTTCCACAACAGAACCATGAACACAGGTCACCAATGCAAAACATATGTGAAACCATATTTACTAGAATTTCAAATGTAACAGTGGGGGGAAGGAGAATTGTTCAGGAATAGTTTACCAAAGACATTGGCAGTGCATTGAGTTTGTAGGACACTATTTATTTTTACACTATGGTCTGCCATTGAGTTGCTCAGGGATTGTTTAATTTCACACCTCAGTGGGCCACAGGTATTGTTCAATCTCACACCTAGCTCAGCCAATGTTTACTGTGTACACATCACTAATTTAATTAAACTGTCCTAATCCAAACTGCCATTTCAGGTGACCAAGACAACATGGTAAAATCACAAAAATAAATGTGTTTCACATACTGCTGTACTTGCCTTTTTTGCAGCAAAAGTTGATAGCTATGTTCACACTAGGCGTTTTTTTCAGCGTTTTTTCACCACCCATTACTTTCAATGGGTGAAAAATGCTGAAAAAAACGCTGAAAGAAGTGACATGCTCTATTGTGCAAAAAAAACATGCAAAGCACAAAATACTGATGACACAAAAACCAATGTGTGTGCATGAGATCTGAAATCTCATAGACTTTGCTGGTACTGTAAAACGTAACTGAAAATTTGCATTAAAAAAAAACGCATAAAAAACCCTGAAAAAACGCCTAGTGTGAACATGGCCTTACTGTTGTCAAGCTGTCAACATGAAGAATAACACTATTATTTGTTGTTATATGACTTGTACTTTGTTTTTTTCACGTGTTTTCCCCACTGCAGGCTCTGTCTCTAATTTTCAGTTCTCTGAGCTTTTAGGAGACTAGCTGCTATGATGTCTCCTATAAACAGTAGACAAAAACAAAGCAAATCCTTCTTCTTTCTCTGTTACCACATATTCAGATGTAACAGCAGAAACATGGAGGAGACTATGCAGCAGTTTTGAGCACTGTAGCTGTGAATCCAGCTCTGGGGATAAGCTAAGTTGCAAAAAATCCATCTGATTTCAACTTTTTGCGACTTGTTTGTTGTGGAACCGGGGATTCGCAATGTAGCCCCATTCACCTTCATTAGACTGCGTTGCAGCAGTTGCACGGAGCAATCTTTGAGCATGCGACCTTTGTTGCCACCAACGTCACCATCTACTCCCGGCCTTATCAGGACTAAATGACTAGAAATAAATGAAAAAATGGTAAAGATAGAGGCTAAAAAGAGAAGTTGAGGGTCTTTTTGGTCACCAATCAAAGTGTCTTATACAGGAACTATGTCAGCCCAGAATGCCTGTAATCAGCCGCACAGGGAAATCTCTAAACCGGTTCCATAGATAACAAATTGTACAGAAGGTTGATTAGACCTCTATAACTCCATGGAATCACCAGCTACATTTAAGCTGGCCATTAACATGAGATGACACTAAAACGATGACAGATCATTCATCGTTCGTACTATTCTTCGTTTGCATGACAGTACCATACACATGTCCAATTACATCGATCTTTGGGACAACTACAGTCGTTCGTCACCCAAAAGTCGATTGCTTGCCACCTAAAAAAAAAACATACAATGAACAATCGATTTGGTCGAAATCATCAATTTAGGGCAACTTTGATCTAATTTGTATGGGGTCCTTAAGAGTCACTGATGAAACCGGATGTCATGGGTGTGTCAGATGTAACAGACAGTCGCTCTAGATCTGGCTGCAGAAGGTCACTGCGTTTGGCATTGCAGACGCTTTCTTTATCCTTCTGACATTTGGTCCCAGCGGCAACCTCCCTTCTGTTCTGATTGACACACCCTGGTCTGGGTGTTTATAAACTCTCAGTCTGCTTCAGGGAGTTGCAGGTGATATTCTCTTTTTTTCCTTGTGAAGGCTCGGAGCAATAGCAGTCGGCTGGCTTCCTCTTTGGTGCCCTTGGAGGACATTTGGTGTTATTTCTCTGGTATCTGCTCAAGCTAAGTTTTCCCCCCTTTGCTTGTCTCCCTCGTTGTCTTTAGTTTATAGAGGGGACTGACCAATGCTCACCACCCCCCCCTCCCTATCTCGGGCCCAGCTCTAGGGATATACAGGGATTAGTTTTCCTTTTTGGCAATAGGTGAGGAATCTATATACGGACGGTAGGACAGGTAGGTCGATATTAGATCTGCCTAGGGGTCTCCACTCCCCCTTTCCCTAGTATTTGGGCTACCCTCCCCTCATCCCTTCGTGTCGTGTGAACCAAATAGAGCATACTTACAATTACAGTACATTTTAAGTCCTACCCTTCTTCTGAAAATTCCAAATTGCCTCTTTTTTTTTAATCAGGCCCTTGAAAATCAGGACTAATGGCAAGTATGATGAGCCACCAATGCAACTTCACCAGGGTCTTATACCTTTAGCCATATTTTTATGGGACTGCGAGACCTCCTATCTTGACCAAATACTATAAATATATTGTATTTTTATATTTTTTTGTTATGATTAGATATACTGTATTTGTGGATCTTCTACTTTTTACAGTTAAAGGGTTGTCTCACGAAAGATTTACTCGACACCTGTGGAATAACTCCTAGCAGCTTCTTGCTCCGGCTCATGGAGGGTAGGAATGCCCCTCTAGAATGTCTCATTCTCGGGTTCTAGGATCCTTTTATGAAGACTTCCTCCCCCGGAATCTTTTGCTTTGTGCCCCATCTCTGACATGAGCCTACACACACGCAGTAAATGGACGGGTCCCTTTACCGAACGGCTCAGGGTGTAATTTGACAGCACTAATTGTTCAGGACGTTAAGATTGTCATTCACTTTATCCTGTTTGACCGCTTGCAGGCGAATGGTTCTTAGGAAGACTCATTTATCCCGAAAATATTAAGGACGGGAAGTTCCTGGTGACTACTCTGCTATAATATAAGCACTGCTATAACATGAGCAAATTGCCTTCAAGCCCCCAGATATCACTGCATCACTTTTATCTTTCCAACACTATTGACTTTTATGTCTTCAAGACAATTTGACGTGTTTACTGGAGATGAATCGCCAAATTTTATTATCCTAATGTCCGAGGATCCATCATCCTTCCTCGCTTGATAGAGTCATGATCTTGACATTGCACATTGATTATGGCAGATTCCAGCTCATCAATATTCTCGGTGATCTTGCAGATGATGCTGAAAGTTTTCAGTCTTTTGTATATTTTTTGGCATTGTTAACATTTAACCCTCGTATGTGGTCGGGATACTATAAATGCTGTGGGTTGTCCACTTTTTTTGACAAACCCTTTATGCGTGAAGGGTTCCCTGACTATAAGCCAAAGATTGGGCAACCAACTTTTATTTTTTTTAAATTTTGCATTGCTCATATTCCACAGCGCTTTACATTCATTATCATCCCTGTCCCCAATGGGGCTCACAATCTAGATTCCCTATCAGTATGTCTTTGGAGTGTGGGAGGAAACCGGAGAACCCAAGGGAAACTTACGCAACACGGGGAGAACATACAAACTCGTTGTAGATGTTGTCCTGGGTGGGATTTGAACACAGGACCCCAGCTCTTCTACTGAGCCAATGTGCAGGAAACTCTTCATAGTGGATATGTTTTGGTATTACAGCTCAGTACTATTCACTTGAATGTAATGGGGCTTCAATACCAGGCATAGCCACTATAAAAACATGGAGCTGTGCCCAGAATCCCAGGAAGGGAACCTAGTGCCTACTGGAGTGCCATGTGTGGCACCGGCAATTAGCTACTCGGCAGAGAGTTGGGGCTCCCTGATTCCAGCCATGTGCCACTTACTGGGCTGTGTGTTGCTGTTTCGATGAAATCAGTGTTTTATCAGCAGGAGATTATCACTAGGTGTCACGTGCCTCCTGGTCCAACCACACTCTCTGATTAGCAGCTTCCTGTCAATATACTCAATAAGTGTACTCAGATAGCAGCCAATCAGTGGTGTGGGCGGGGTTATACAGAGCTCAGCATTCCGAGCTCTACTAGATCTGCAGCAGAGAAAACTGTGATTCTATCACAACTGCTGCACCCAGTAAACTAAGTGATACATCACTGGAATCAGGGTCTCTGTTCCTATATCATCCTACTGTCATATTACATAGTAAAAACTGCTGACAGATTCCCTATAACCTACTCCATTAATGTGAAATTGAAGTCCAAACCTTGGGATTCTGTAGCGTCAGCGTCCCTGCCTCCTGCTAGGCAGGGACGCCGTTCCCCTCACCTCTCCGCTCCGTGCCCGGCGTCTTCCTCCCACTCTGCTGGCAGCGCGCGCTGCTTCCCGGCCACTGTGCTTAGGGCGCGCGCGCTTTCCCTCTCTTAAAGGGGCCGCGCGCGCCGTCCTAAGGAGTCCCCGGCCAATGGCCGGAGGACCTAACCATATATAAGGCACCTCCTCCAAAATGAAGGTGCCCGAGCAATGTTGTTGCAAAGCCTATCACTCTGCTTCAGCCCTCAGGTCCCGTTACCAGATACCTGCCAGTTTCCTGCCAGATTCCTGCTTGATACCTGCCTGATACTTGTCTATCTGCTTACATTCCTGCGGTCCGACAGTCTGCCTACCAGCCCTGCCAGTCTGTCTATGGATCTGTTTGCCCGCTCACCTGGGAGCGCTCACCTGCTACCTGCCTGCTAGCCTACCTGGAGGCTCTGCCGTCACGTGTCGTGACCACCTGCCTGTCCAGAGACTCTTGCCCGCTCACCTGGGAGCGTCCACCGTATACCTGCCTGCTGGCCTACCTGGAGGCTTAGCCGTCACTTGCTGTGACCACCTGCCTGTCCAGAGACTCTTGCCCGCTCACCTGGGAGCGTCCACCTGCTACCTGCCTGCTAGCCTACCTGGAGGCTCAGCCGTCACTTGCTGTGACCACCTGCCTGTCCAGAGACTCTTGCCCGCTCACCTGGGAGCGTCCACCTGCTGCCTGCCTGCTAGCCTACCTGGAGGCTTAGCCGTCACTTGCCGTGACCACCCGCCTGTCAAGAGACTGTCCCCGTCACTTGCCGTGACCTCCTACCCTTCTACCCAGAGACTGTCCCCGTCACTTGCCGTGACCTCCTGCCCTTCTACCCAGAGACTGTCCCTGTCACTAGCCGTGACTACCTGCCCGCCTTCCCTGGGAGCCACCCGCTTCCTTACAAGGACTGCCCCTTTGTATAGTTGCTCAGAGGTTCCACCTCCCAGACCCGTTACAGATTCCCATAGGTCAGCTGAATTAATTGGATAAGATTGGGCTTGGAGGCATTAATAGGCACAAATGCATGTCTGGCAAAAACATTCAAGGGGCTCTAGCTGTAGCCCCTTCTTTTTCTGTTTGATGAGGGTCCAATAGATTTTTGGAAAACCCCTTTAATGAGGACTGACATTTTAATCTCATTCAAAATATATGTTTAACCAGTCACTATGGCTAATTCTTCAAGTAAAATAAAGCAAATCCGAAATGGCATCTACATGAATATGTCACATCAAATTTTCATATTTCCCTACAAATCCTAATTTCTGAGTTATAATCAGCGTTGCTGTTTGCACCTTTCTTTGTTTTTCCAGTCTTGATCCTAAGTAAATCATATGTACTTCAAAGGAAGGAAATTCTGAAGTCGGCGATTTATCAGATTTATACTATGCACTTTTCTCTCAGGGATGAATTGACATTTTCCAGATTTTAATACGTAAAGACAAGCTAAGAGCTCATTTGCTTCTTTTAAAGATTTTCTTTTTTATTGAACATCAAACAATCCATCCATCTGCTGCAGGGTACGCCATTAAATTAGACGCAAATCTGTACAAGAATCTGTTACATCCTACTTAAGAGGTTCGGTCATAAAGTCACACATCTATCAGAATGTATTCCGCTTTAATGATGTCACATAAGACAGATCCTAAAAGTTACCGTGGAAAACAGCGCAAACATTATAAACCACGGGGCTGGCTTATACGTAAACAGAGTAGTAAACCCAAGTTACTGCCGCAATCCCTATATCTAAATAATATTCTGTAGGTTTCCCTCTCCACAGTATCACCCCCACCCCACAAATGTTTCATAGTTGAATGAGGGAAACCACCATTTAGAAATAAACTTTTTCTGAATGGGAACTTGGTAGGGAATATATACAGGAGATAGCGGGCATTTTCCACAGTTTCCTTCCTTCTTTTCTCTACTGTTCTCTTCACCTTTCCTCTTTACTCTCTCTACTTGTCCTCAGTTTCCACTGTTTCTCACTAATTCACCACAACCAAGCTTGATTCTACAGTCCTGTGTCACAAGAATCCTTAGCTGAACTTGAGATTCCTCATCTGAGAGCAGCATGATGTAGGCAAAGAGACCCTGAATCCAATGATGTATCACTTAGTTTACTGGGTGCAGCCATTCTGACTCAATCAGAGTTTTTAGATTTAGCAATGCAGCAGAGCTGAGAAAGCTAACCCCGCCCACAACAGGCCCTATATGTACATAGTCTATAGACAGTGGGCTGCTTATCACAGGAGGGGGCGGAGACTGTTTTGGAGGCGCTGACTGCTAGTCACAGCAATGATAATCATCAGGTGATTAATCCATCAGTCTAAGTAAACTACACCATGCAGCTTGACATGTGACACATTGTTGAATTCTGTGTTTCAACCCCTACCTTATGCTGTCCTCATATTACTTCGCAAAAACCCTTGGACAAATTCCCTTTAAAAGATTGTTCAGGGGATGAGAGGTAAGGAATGCAGACCCTGCTGTCAGATCAGTTCACTGATGCATTATTTCTTTCTTTCATTTATTTTACTCACTTATATAGCGCCATTAATTCCACAGCACTTTATAGACATCATGGACACTGTCCCCATTGGGGCTCACAATCTACATTCATTATCAGTATGTCTTTGGAGTGTGGGAGGAAACCGGAGAACCCGTAGGAAACCCACACAAACACGGGGAGAACATACAAACTCCTTGCAGATGTTGTCTTTGGTGGGATTTGAACCCAGGACCCCAGCGCTGCAAGGCTGCACTGCTAACCACTGAGCCACCATGCTGCCCATTCACTGGTAATTCGTTCTGCAATGTGATATGAACTGTGATGCATAGAGGCTGTAGAAGCTAATTGGTCCAAAGTAATCCAACAATCCAAAACTTCTTATAAAGCCTTTCCATGCCATGCTTTTTTTTTCAACAAACATACTTATGTTTATAGATAGTTTTATTTCCTAAAAAAAAAAACACTTGTATTATATGGCTCCCAAAGTCTACAGTCATTTGTCAAATCCAATCTTTAAGGAATAGTCTTATCACAGACAACTGCAAAAATATCACAACAGCCAAGACCCCCAATAAAGAACACTTATTTTGTAACTTTCTAATACACATGGGGAGCTATTTACTTAAAGGGGTTGTCCAACAAACAAAGTAAATTTGAACCATTAATAAGTTCTACAATTGGACGTGTTAAAAAAATGTTCCTGTGCTGAGATAATCCTATAAATGTTCCCCTGCTGTGTACTGTAATGGCCGTGTCTGACATGGTCGGGGCATATCACATCTCCTGGGCAGAGGAGCAAGCAAAATAGAGTATACAGACAGCACAGCACGGGATCACAGCTGATTCTTTCTGTGAAGTAAAACATTACTATGCCTGTTTAAAAACAATGTTTTACCTCACAGAAAAAATGTTTTACCTCACAGAAGCAAATCAGCTGTGATCCCATGCTGTCATGTCTGTATACTCTTTTTTTGTTTCCTCCACTGGCCAGGAGATGTGGCATGTTCAGACTAGGTTCCTGCATATTTAGACACAGCCATTACACGGGGTAATTATGTATGATAAACATTAGCACTAAATAAAAAGGCCTATATGTCTAGAACCGTATAGCAAATTTAAAAAAAAAATGGATTACTGGGAGTAGCGGGAAGAAGATAAGAACAAAAATTGAACTGGTGGGGGGTCCTCTTTAATTCTCTTTATTGTCTTATGATCTTCCGGCAATGCATAAAGGTAGCGGCACACATAGTTGATGCTGTATACTACTAGATTCACCCACCGTGTGACCACGGTTTCATTTTATAAAAAATGATTTTTTTAAAATATTTTTTAGCTGTTTTTTTTTAAGAGAAAGCAGCAAGGGATTTAATAAAAACATATAAGCGCATTTTTTGCAGCACCTTGGCCGCCCTGTTGCCATCAGTTTAAGAGCTAGCAACTTCCAAGGCATTGCCTAGTCCTTATTCATTTCCTAGTCCTTGGGACCCTCATAAACTGATATTACTGGGCTGCCAGTTACTCCCCTATCATAAATAGCCGGCCACGTTGACTACATTAACTTTGATCAGCTGTAGACGTCATTACTGTTCAGGGATAGATTACATGTACTATAATTAAGTGTGACGCATCTTAAGTTGGAATTCCAGCCAGGGACCAAACATCTTGACCTACTGCACATCACATAAGGCTGTCTATCAATACAGCTTAAGGAGACCTCAAAGCCATGACCCATACAATATCCATATGGGGAGATGGTGAATGGATTGGGGGGGCTCCAAGCTATCCTCAGCACTCTGTGTGCACTATTTAGTTACTATTTACAGCCCTTTTTTATTTCATTAACATCAGTTCCTTTCATCCGATTGGGGGGTTGCTTTAGCGGCAAGCACATGAATTTTTGCAAGTCCTATTAAGATGAATGGGATGGAAATTTATTCAACAAATCAGCCATCGGTGAATATACAGGGTGGGCCATTTATATGGATACACCTAAATTAAATGGGAATGGTTGGTGATATCAACTTCCTGTTTGTGGCACATTAGTATATGGGAGGGGGAAAACTTTTCCAGATGGGTGGTGACCATGGCAGCCATTTTGAAGTTGGCCATTTTGGATCCAACTTTATTTTTTTCAATGGGAAGAGGGTCATGTGACACATCAAACTTATTGAGAATTTCATAAGAAAAACAATGGTGTGCTTGGTTTTAACGTAACTTTATTCTTTCATGAGTTATTTACAAGTTTATGACCACTTATAAAATGTGTTCAAAGTGCTGCCCATTGTGTTGGATTGTCAATGCAACCCTCTTCTCCCACTCTTGACACACTGATAGCAACACCGCAGAAGAAATGCTAGCACAGGCTTCAAGTGTCCGTTGTTTCAGATGGAGGACTATGGGGTGTGCATCATACAATATGGAGGACTATGGGGTGTGCATCATACAATATAGAGGACTATGGGTTGTGCATCATACAATATGGAGGACTATGGGGTGTGCATTATACAATATGGAGGACTATGGGTTGTGCATCATACAATATGGAGGACTATGGGGTGTTCATTATACAATATGGAGGACTATGGGGTGTGCATTATACAATATGGAGGACTATGGGGTGTGCTTTATACAATATGGAGGACTATGGGGTGTGCATTATAAATACAACCGAAATGTTTCTGTGTGATGGTGCAATATGTGAGCATTTGAGGTCCCACTTTAAACTTTTGCCTAGGGCCCCACTTTGTTTAAAACTGGCCCTGCCTAGACAGCAGGTTATGCCATATTTCCTGCCAAAACATCCCTCCTGCCCAGATTACACATGGTGGCTGGCGGACTGTGAAGGTGACCTGTGGTGATTAGCTGATAACCAGACGAACGTCAGCATAAAAATGAATTATCATGATACAACTGCTATAATTATATATAATATATATTGGCATATGTATGTGTATATATTCACACATCATCTGCTCACCATACACTATAATACTATGATTAAGAGCAGTTTTACTGAGCAAAATGTGTCAGTCTGTCGTGCCTTCTTTTCATGATGTTATGATTCTATCCCGTGTGCTTGGACTTTCGACTGCTTTTACATTTACATCATTCCCGCCTGAATGAGTTTTTACAAAGATATAATTACTATAAAGTGGCTTTTCTGCCCGCAGAAACTGATTTCTTTGGGATCACCTAGTGAGGTAGATTCATTAATCCATAGGTCATGATGAGCAGCACAGACTAAAGGAGGTGATACAGCAGAGCGTGACAGCCGGACAGCATGTGGAGCATCTAGGATTAATAGAGCTAGATTTGCAGAATAGCATGTGGATCAGTGGAGCTGGAAGTACTGGAATCAACTGGGCGAGTGTGCAGATAGCACCTTCGATCAGCAGAGATGGGTAGGCAGGCACTTTGATGTAGCTAAGATGATTGTGAGGACAACACCTTGGTTGAACCAAAACAAGTGGGCTGGTAAGTACTTTGATGCAGTAGAGTTGAGTGTATGGACAGCCGCTTGGATTAGCTGAGATTAGTAGGCTGGCAGGTACTTTGATTCATCAGAGTTGTGCGGACAACACCTTGGGTTAGCAGACACAAGTAGTAGTGTTTGTACAGCACTCAGGAGCAGCAGAACTAAGTTGGTAGTCAGGCCCTGGATGTCCATACTGCTCTCTGTGGAACAGCAGAGTTGAGAAGACAATCAGGCTTCTTGTAGGAGAGCTGGATGTGCAGATAGCACTTAGGGGATTTTTAGCTGAATAAACAATTAGGCACCTGGAAGCTGCATGTACTTGATACCTGAATACTCATGCAGCACACAGTCACCTGAGTTGGCCATAAAAGGCCTCGGGTTGATGATATCTAAGGAGCGTGCCAAGTTACTGTATAAACTTGACATACACTAGCACAGAGGAAGATAGCTGTATGGGAAGGAGGAAGCAAAGCCTGGTTCTGGAGTTGGGACAGGTGAGTAACAGGATTGTGTGATTAAACTCAAACTGCTCCATCCTTATCTCCCCAGACATGATCTGTCAGAGAAGAGGCAGGCGGCCTCCATTCACATTCCATAGTTGGTCAATCCTACCGGAATAAGTGAGAGGGGCTGACTTTTATCTATTATGTATGAGGGCCTTCAGAACGTTGACATCAAAGAGTTTCCATTCTAAAGTCTTTATTTTTAATGTGTTGGAATGTATTCCCAACCAATCTGTCTCAGATCATGGCTCTAAATTGGATTGACAATGCTCGACAGGTTTCAAGCCATGTTATTGTTAATTAGATTTTTTTTTGTCAGGCATTAGTAATCAGATTATTCAGTCAGGAATTAGCCATCAGATTACTTATTCAGACATTATTGGTCAGGAATTAAAAATCTGATTATTTAGGCATTAGTAATCCGATTATGTGTACAGACATAATTAATCCGATTATTTAGTCAGGCATTGTTAATCAGATTTTTTTGGTCATGGATTTTTAGTTCTGATATAAATTATTCCTTTCGCAGCTGACTTTTCGGAGACGCGGCCCATTTCTCACTGAGCCAATTGTATGCCACATAACATGTCAGTCATATCTATCAGAATCTCTGTGCAAGCAGACAGTAAAGTTTGTGTTTAGACCGCCATGTGTCCTGTGTATCTGCACCATCTGAAGACATTATCTAAATTCCACGGCTCATCTTATTTCAAAGTTTTCATCCGCATTTTATTTTTCTTGAGTGGGCGGATTTAGAGTCCATATGCTCAAAAAAATGGCAGATGATATTTAGTCTTTTTTTAGTTGGTATTAGAGCTGTTATCTACTACCAAATGTATAAGCAGCATTTAACTTGAAGCAAAATTACTAAATAGGCATTGCTTAAAGGGATCCTTAAATACCCTTCTCCACATTATAGTGGCAGATATTTTAAAGCAGGGATGTCAAACTCAAATACAGAGCACTCCAAAATAAAAAACTTGGACAAAGTCGTGGGCCAACCTTGATCTGTATTAACAGCCCTCCACACAGTATAATGTGCCCCACATAGTCCTCCACACAGTATAATAGGCACCACATAGTCCTCCATACAGTATAATGGCCCCACATAGTCATATATACAGTATAATGGCCCCATATAGTCCTGCATACAGTATAATGGGCCACACATAGTCCTCCATACAGTATAATGGGCCTTACATAGTCCTACATGCAGTATAATGGGCCTCAACATAGTCCTCCATACAAAATAATGGTCCCACATACTCCTCCATACAGTATAATGGGCCCCACATAGTCCTCCATACAGAATAATGGGCCCCACATAGTCCTCCATACAGTATAATGGGCCCACAAGGTCCTCCATACAGTATAATGGGCCCCACATAGTCCTCCATACAGAATAATGGGCCCCACATAGTCCTCCATACAGTATAATGGGCCCACAAGGTCCTCCATACAGTATAATGGGCCTCAACATAGTCCTCCATACAAAATAATGGGCCCCACTTAGTCCTCCATACAGTATAATGGGCCCCACATCGTCCTCCATACAGTATAATGGCCCCACATAGTCCTCCATACAGAATAATGGGCCCCACATAGTCCTCCATACAGTATAATGGCCCGACATAGTCCTTCGTACAGTATAATGGGCCCACATAGTCCTTCGTACAGTATAATGGCCCCACATAGTCCTCCATACAGAATAATGGGCCCCACATAGTCCTCCATACAGTATAATGGGCCCAACATAGTCCTCCATACAGTATAATGGCCCCACATAGTCCACCATACAGTATAATGGCCCCACATAGTCCTCCATACAGTATAATGGGCCCCACATAGTCCTCCATACAGAATAATGGTCCCACATACTCCTCCATACAGTATAATGGGCCCAACATAGTCCTCCATACAGTATAATGGCCCCACATAGTCCTTCGTACAGTATAATGGGCCCCACATAGTCCTCCATACAGAATAATGGGCTAGCGGTGCCAGATTCGCAGGCCACATATAATCACCCTTCGGGTTTGACATGTGTGTTTTAAAGCCTTTTAAACTTTCAAAATATTAATGAAGTGTTGCCCATAAAGAAAAAGCTATAATTATATTTGCTTAGCACTCGGTAAATGTTACTATACATCCTGTAAATTAATATGAAATGTCTGTTTGTTGTCACCTTTACAGATCCAGACTGGGCTTCATACACTATTGGGGTATTCATTTGCCTGAATTGCTCCGGCATTCACCGCAATATTCCTCAGATCAGCCGAGTGAAATCAGTCCGCTTGGACCCCTGGGACGATGTACAGATTGAAGTAAGAAAACTTTTTTTTTTTATTTCTAGACATGAATATGTTTATTGCTTGCAAATGATTTGAGATGTTTTGCTGTTCCAAATGTACATAGTGTATAAGGGGATATATACAGTATATATTGACTGAAGCAGTAGTTAAAATTCTTCACAAGCTCCTCTACAGACTGGCGCATGACAGTGCCCTTGAGATAATCAAATATATACAGAAATAAAATGTTATTTCGTTTACCAATAACTTAATCATGTGAACATTAAATAACTAATATCTTCAAGATTCATGGGAACCTTTCAGTAGGATTTAGGCTCCCAGTCCTCCAACGAACAGGCACGCAATGGAGATCTTCAACCTTATGATCGATTTTAAAGGGCTTGGGCGCCGAGAAAAAGCACAATAGGGTGTTATCTGGTTAAAATTTTGAAGAAGAAAAAGGTTCAAAAAGGTCAAGTTGTGTTCACACAACAAGGTTGAGGTATAGAATCCCAGCTGCTGCCGGTCCACGGGTCTCAGACCAGATACATGCATAAAGAAAGGAATTGTGGATGTTCTGCGATGCTGGTCGGTGGAAAGGCAAGTCCAAGTACACATAAAATCAGTCTTCGGCTTTTTATCTGTCGACGCGTTTCGAAACGCGTCAACAAAATAAAAAGACGCAAATCGATTTTGTGTGTACTTGGATTTGCCTTTCCATCCAACAGCAGCGCTGAACATCTACAATTCTTTTCTTTACATATGTATCTTGTGATCGATTTGGCATAAGGCAAAAACTTTGAACTCTGTATTTAAAGAGTATTTATCACCAATCTGGGGTTGCTGGTTATATTTAATAAAAGAATGGATAGATTTGTGATTTTTTTTTTAAATATCATCTAGTAACAAAACCGCTAATGTCCCCCAAAAGGTCCAAACTTCTAGCAAAAGTCTTACCCAATCTTCTGGGATTGGGTTATGATCTTGTTATGCAGAGTGGGATCCAACAAACGCTCTGCAACCGCTCTCATAGGAGAACTGTCTCGTACTGTACTAAACTGTTACCGAATGGTGGCCGCTTGAATTTTGTTATTGTTTGGTAAGAGCTTAGTAAATTAACTGGCAAGCACTGAGTAAGTGCAAAGAGCGAGATTGGTCGCAGAGGGCTGTGGGATCTTGCTCTGCATGCTGAAATCCCATTGTCATGCAGAGACTTTGGAACTATGGGCGCTAACTAGGTCCCTAAAACTAGGGGCGCCCTAGTCTATCCCTGTCCCCCGATTAATCCTGAAGGTGGAGATGCTGAGTTCTCATGCCTTGCTATGCTCCTATATTTACCCTCACCTGTCCCCTCTACCACCCAGGGTAGTGGGAAACTGAAGTGTATAGGAACACACTAACTAGACAAACAAGGGAAGATGGACAGGGATGAATGAACATACCAAGCATGCAAAATTCACACACCAAACAACAGAGTGGGACACAGGGTAGTTAAAGGAAGGAGAAACCAAATAGGAGAGGATGAAGATGTGCACACAGACAAAACTCCAAGCAACATTCTCCTGAGCATCTCTCCAAACGCCAACTACACCTCCAACTCCAGAACCAGGCAGCAAGAACTAACACTGGCAATCCTTAGTGCCAGAAGCGAGCATATATAGCAGTGGGGAGTGGCCAACACTGAACATCTGGGACAATCCAGGTAGTAAAGCTCCAGGAGCTTCAACTAAACAGATTAACCCTTGCACAGCTAGCAAGGAAAAAAACTGCACTGTTTAATAACATGGTGAAGTACTTCTAAGCAGTGCAGGAGTTTTGTGAAACCAGACACCCCGGTCTTCTGGCCCCTCTCTATCGTGGTATCCTGTGACACCCATATCCTGGATATTCAGGCCCGACTTTTCCAATAAAGTCTGGCTCTTTCGAGGGACATTAGGGACTCTTCTGCTTGGTTTTGTTACTAGATTATATTTCGAAAAATAAGCCCAGATTTTAGATAGGAACACTTTCAACAGCAGTAAGAAATTGCAGAGGTGGAGCTGCTGTCCAAAACTATTAGGCTAGGGTTACATGGTCACTAGACATTGAAATCGCAGTGTCGCCTTGCAACATCTCATATAATGATTTCCTATGGTGCCGCATTGCGACCTGATGCAACAGAGAGTCGCCAATGTGCTGCAAATCGCAGACAAGTAGCAGAAATATTTTTTGGTCTTGCGACTTGTCTGAGAATTAATGTTGTGCGAGACCCGTCGCTGTGTAGCTCCCAGCCGTACGCTAGCTGGTCTCCCTCCTTGCTTTAGTGACATGTGCAGTGAATTGAGTTGTGCTAGTCGTGGGTTCGTCTGCACGTGTGCCGGATTCTGCTGGGGGTGGCTTGTGATTCAGTCAAGGCAGAAGGATATGGACCTGCGTGACTAGTGAGCCATTGTGTCACCATATATTCTTTGTTAGATTGTCAGTAGATCCCACAAAAACCCTGGGATTCGTCAAAAATGTGTTTTTTTTCTGCCAGGTCTTATTGCAATAAAGCCAATCAATTAGATTAGGCTCTGGTCACACTGGTGTCTGTTAAGTTCCCATTGCTCCTGAAGGACAAAATATTGTAGTCTGTTGCATTACTCTGCTCAGCTTAGAAACACAAACCTGGTAGATCCTTAGGATCTAATACAAGACAGTTCCGAATGGATCTTTCTACCTTGGATCATGTAAAAATGAAAGGTCCCAATACACCTAAAGAGTATCTATCACCAGTATTTTGCCACCTAATCTGAGAGCTGCATAATGTAGAGAAAGAGATCCTGATTCCAGCGATGTGTCACTTACTGGGCTGCTTGCTGTAGTTATGATAAATTCACCGTTTTATCAGCAGGAGATTATCACTAGAGGACTAGTAAATCTGCTGCTATGTAGTCCGCCATATTCATGAGCTCTGTATAACTCTGCCCCCACCACTGATTGGCTGCTTTCTGTGTACATAGGCAGAAAGCTGCCAATCAGTGGTGTGGGCGAGGCTATACAGAGCTCAGCATTCAGAGAACTGCTAGATCTGCAGCAGATAAAACAGTGATCTTATCAAAACTGCAGCAAGCAGCCCAGTAAGTGATACATCGTTTGAATCAGGGTCTCTTTTCCTACATCAGGCTGTTCTCAGGCTAGGATAGGGTATTGTAATACTTTCCTATGGATACATATTTTGCCGCTATCTGTCTCTCCATTTTGCATTATTCTCCATATTATTCATATTAAAATTAGGTTTGCAAGTGCACCGGTGGGCATATCACTGCACTTGCAGTCCTTGGATCCTGTTTGCTACACTTGACGCTGCCTTCTGCTGCTTGATTGACAGTGGAGAACAGAGGTGAGGACGGGTGGGGAGGAGCCGAGGACTGCAAGTGCACTGATACATCCACCGGTGCACTTGCTAGCCTAATTTGCATATGGATAAAATACGAATATCTGCACAACCAAATAGCAGCGAAATTGGTATTCATGGAAATGTTTTCCACTGCCCTATTCTGCACTACCTTCTGCTAGCTTAGGGCAAATGTTACTGATAGATTAATTTTAACCTAGTTGGTCGAATATCAGCTATTGCTCCTGACTCCACCATAAACATGGAGATGGGTCCAATGCATTACAATCCTAAATGCCTCATCGTGTGTCACGGGTGTGTTAGATGTAGCAGACACTCGCGCTGCATCTGGCTGCAGAAGGTCACTGCATTTGGCATTGCAGACGCCTTCTTAATCCTTCTGATCTTTGGACCCAGCGGCAACCTCCCTCCTGCTTTAATAGACACACCCTGGTCGGGGTGTTTATAAACTCTCAGTCTGCTTCAGTGAGTTGCCGGTGATATTCTCATTTTCCCTTGTGAAGGCTTGGAGCTATAGCAGTCGACTAGCTTCCTCTCTGGTGCCCTTGGAGGACGTTTGGTGTTATCTCTCTGGTGTCTGCTCAGGCTAAGTTTCCCCCCTTTGTTTGTCTCCCTTGTTGTCTTTAGTTTATAGTGGGGACTGACCTGATTTCTATCAAGGGCCCAGCTCTAGGAATATGCAAGGCTTAGGTTTCCTGCTCTGCGATTGGTGTGGAACTAATATAAGGACAGTAGGCAGGGTGTTATTAGATCTGCCTAGGGGTCTCCACTCCCCCTTTCCCTAGTGTCTGGGTTTTTTTCCCCTCATCCCTTCGTGTTGCACTTAGTCTTTCCCACACTGTGCATGACATCGTGTTTTTCACCACATTTGCAGTTTTGGCCAACTTTTATCCAACCTTACACTATATACAACCAGATGATCAGCCCTAATCCTCATTACCAGTCGAATCGTCAGAATTATCTGACCTTCTATAGCCAGACTGAGAGGCTCAGGCAGTAAGCAGATCTTTCCCGTGCCTATGATTTATCCGGTCCGCTCCTTTGCCTGATGTGTTTTCACACTGTGCTGCTTAATGATAACATCTACAATGTCTAAAAGCCTCTGTGAAATCTCGACAGGCGATGACTTTTTGATGCGTTTCTCAAGAAATGGTTACATGACTGATCAGACCCCTCTGTCTGGCTGGTGCCGTGCGCGAGGAAGAAAAGTCTTCCTTCAGCTATTTGATCATTCTTAAGACGTAGTCACAGGAGACGTTTCTCGTATTGATGTCAAGTGTTTGCAGATCTGTAGCCCTGGGATGAGCTGAGAAATGTATTATGGAGCTACGTTCTTATAGATAGTTACTAGATGGTGGCCCGATTCTAACGCATCGGGTATTCTAGAATATGTATGCGGCAGACCGGGCGCAATCAGCAGAGCGGTGTTTAAATTTGGCGCCAAAATCGCTGATTGGTCGCGGCCGGCAACCGCGACCAATCAGCAAAGCGGTGTTGAAATTTGGCGACTATATCGCTGATTGGTCACGGCCGGCGGTGGCGACTAATCAGCAGAGCGGGGTTTAAATTTTGCGCCAATAATGCTGATTGGTCGAGGCCAGCGAACGTGACCAATCAGCAGAGCGGGGTTTAAATTTTGCGCCAATAATGCTGAATGGTTGCGGCCGGCAGTCGCGACCAATCAGCAAAGCGGTGTTTAAATTTGGCGCCAATAATGGTGATTGGTCACGGCCGCGACAATTCAGCAGAGTGGTGTTTAAATTTGGTGGCAATAATGCTGATTAGTCGCGGCCTGCAATTTGGCGCCAACAATGCTGATTAGTCGCGGCCGGCAACCGCGACCAATCAGCAGAGCGGGGTTTAAATTTGGCGCCAAAATCGCTGATTGGTGGCGGCCGGCGGTCACGACCAATCAGCAGAGCGGGGTTTAAATTTGGCGCCAATACTGCTGATTGGTCACGGACGGCGACGGCGACCAATCAGCACAGCGGTGTTTAAATTTTGCGCCAATATTGCTGATTGGTCGGGGACGGCGACCGCGACTAATCAGCAGAGCGGTGTTTAAATTTGGCGCCAATACTGCTGATTGATCTCGGCCAGCAACCGCGATCAATCAGCAGAGCGGGGTTTAAATTTGGCGCCAAAATCGCTGATTGGTCGCGGCCGGCGGCCTCGACCAATCAGCAGAGCGTTGTTTAAATTTGGCGCCAATCTCGCTGATTGGTCGAGGCTGGAGTCCGCGACCAATCAGCAGAGCGTTGTTTAAATTTGGTGCCAATCTCGCTGATTGGATGCGTCTGGCGTCCGTGACCAATCAGCAGAGCGGTGTTTAACTTTAGTGCCAAGATCACTGATTGGTCGCGTGCGGAGAGCGCGACCAATCAGCGAATCGTATTGGTGAAGACCGGGGAGCGGAATCGTATTAGTGAGGACCGGGGAGCGCCGCTGCCTGTGCGGCTACTTCCGCTGCGAGAAGCCGGGAGATGAGCGACTGCTCGCAGCAGAAGTATCCCGACCCGCAGCGCCGCTCCCCGGTCCTCCCTTGACACCCTAGCCGCTGATGTCCCCACAGTATCCGCATGGTGTTACAAAGGTCCGGACATTTGTGTTAAAAATCGCTGATTGGTCGCTGGCGCTGTCCGTGACCAATCAGCGATTTGGGCGCCAAATTTAAATATCGGCCGCGACCAATCACCGATCTTGGCTACACATTTAAACACCGCTGTGCTGATTGGTCGCGGACGCTATTTAAATGTGGCGACAAAATCGGTGATTGGTTGCGCCCAGCGTCGGCGACCAATCAGCACAGCGGTGTTTAAATGTGGAGCCAAGATCGGTAATTGGTCGCGGCCGATATTTAAATTTGGCACCCAAATCGGTGATTGGTCGCGGGCAGCGACCAATCAGCACAGTAGTGTTTAACTTTTGCCTTAAGATCAGTGATTGGTCGGGTCCGAAGACCGCGACCAATCATCGAATCGTCTTGGTGAGGATCGGGGAGCGGTGCTGCCTGTGCGGGTACTTCCGCAGCAAGAACCCGGGACAGGAGCGGGCGCTCGCAGCAGAAGTATCCCGACCCGCAGCGCCACTCCCCGGTCCTCCCTTCCGCATGGAGGTCAGCGACGCCGGCGGTCCTTCCGCTGCTATCAGCCGGGAGATGAGCGCCTCGCGCCGGTCATCTCCCGGCTGCATCTCCGTCCCGCAGATGGGTCCGGCGGTCGAGGTCCTTCTGCTGTTACCGGCAGGGAGATGAGCGCCTCACGGCGCTCATCTCCCGGCTGCATCGCCGCTGAACTCCGTCCCGCAGATGAGCCGCTAACGGCCGCCATCTTTTTTCAGAAATCCCGCGGCGCTGATTGGCCGCTGCCGGACCAATGAGCGACGCGGGATTTCCAGGACAGACAGACAGACAGACGGGATAAGACAATTATATAGTAGACTAGATGGTGGCCCGATTCTAACGCATCGGGTATTCTAGAATATGTATGCGGCCGACCGGGCGCAATCAGCAGAACGTTGTTTAAATTTGGCGCCAAAATCGCTGATTGGTCGCGGCCGGCAACCGCTACTAATCAGCAAAACGGTGTTTAAATTTGGCGGCAATATCGGTGATTGGTCACGGGTGGCGGCCGCGACCAATCAGCGAACTGTGTTAGTGAGGACCGGAGAGCTTGTTTAAATTTGGCGATAAAATCGACCAATCAGCAGAGCGTTGTTTAAATTTGGCGGCAATCTCGCAGATTTGTCTCGGCCGGCCGGCGTTTAAATTTGCCGCCCATCTCGCTGATTGGTCGCGGCCGGCCACCGCGACCAATCAGCGTCGTATTAGTGTGGGCCCGGGAGCTGCGCTGCTTGTGCGGCTCCGTATTAGCGAGGACCGGAGAGCGACGCTGCCTGTGCGGCTCCATCTGCTGCGAGAAGCCGGGAGATGAGCGGCTGCTCGCAGCAGAAGCATCCCGACCGGCGGCGCCGCTCCCCGGTCCTCCGTTCACACTTGCTGTCGGGAGATCAGCGGGCCAAGCCGCTGATCTTCCGACGTTAGCCGCATGGAGGTCAGCGGCGCCGGTCGGGGTAGTTGTGCTGCTAGCGCCGCTCATCTCCCCACTGCATCGCCGCTGACCTCCGTCCGCCAGATGAGCCGCTAACGGCCGCCATCTTTTTTCAGAAATCCCGCGGCGCTGATTGGCCGCTGCCGGACCAATGAGCGACGCGGGATTTCCAGGACAGACAGACAGACGGGATAAGACGATTATATATATAGATGTGGCTTCATATGGTAATGTTGAATGATTATGTTGGCGTATCAGCCCGGCCATACAGGGTCCAAGGTGTCAGCGGACACCTCAGTTCTTAAGGCTTGGGATTACATTTTCTTGTCTATATTCTCAAACAGGTGAGAATGCGTAAACTCTAGGGGTGAATGTTGGTGTTAATGATGGTTCATCACCATAGTTTACATACGAAAGGGTATTGAGTGACAATCCGCATACATTGGCCAATTATTGCTCGAATGCTCATTTGTAAAGATACTCTTTACTGATCATTGGCCCATGTAAACATAACGATACTCACCCGTCCTGGCTCCAGCACTGGGCTTTGCTCCCATCTCAGGCTCACTGTGTACTAGTCTGCTCTTGGTTATTCTGGTAACCCGGTAATCTTCTCCACTGTCATCACCCATGGTCTTTTAAGACCAACTCAGGCATTTATGTGTGCCTAAGTATTGAGGAAGCATGGTTCCCAGCTAGCACTTACTTTGCAGGAGTTGGTCTCACCATCCACTTTGCTCAGCTCCAGCCAGGTGTCTAATCATCTCTCCAGAAAACTCCTGCCGTTATCCAGCATTCTGCAACTACTTCCTAGATCAGTTCCTTGAATCATGGTGCTATTGCACTCTCAACACTGCTTCAACAAGTTATCTGATAAGGAACCCATCTCTGCTAATACTGGTGCTGCTCACATCTTTGTCTCAGGAAGCAAGATACCTTATTATTATTCATCCCTGCTGTCCATGCTCTCACCTCTTCTGTTGTTGTGAGTAACTCCATCTCAGCGGCATGTTATCTGATTGCCTATATATATACTATTTTTGTGTCTTATCACATTACTGCAAGCAAGTTATCAGATTACCTCTACATCTACTATTTCTGTGTATAACTGCATCTCTGCAAGCAAGTTAACAGATCGCTTATAAATCATTGTTCCCCTTATCTCGATCCTCACTGACCCACATGTAGTTTGGCCAGACCCTCCACCTGTCTCTGGTCTGTGCTGCTCACTCTGATCTATGGGTTAGAGAAATAATCTTACCAGATGAGCTCCTAACACATGGAAGTGATCATTCAACAAGTGAGCAAAATGCATAGCCTAAAAATAATCTTTGTTGGCAACACATCTTTCCGTATAAATTGGATATGTGCTGTAGACAATGTTCAAACTGAATTCAGAACTATCAATTGCATTACTTGCCCTCATATATAGGGCCATATAAAAGGGCCTTTCGACTTGTTGTATTGTCTATCAGTGCTCGTTACTGGCAGAAATTGCTAATAATTCATTGCCAAGAGTTTACGGCAAGTTTAAGACTAGATATACATATAAGACCCCATTCACATCACTTTTTGTTTAATTTTAGTTTTCCGGGAAAGTTTCTTATATGCGTCTTACATGCGTCTTACATGCTAAATGTGAGAATCAGTCAGTTTTCTAATTTTCGAAATATACCCATTTATTTTAGCTAAAGGGGGACGAGATAAGTGTCTGCCAGACATATATGTTGACTCCTGCCTCAGTGATCCTTGAAGATGGCTGTGCACCTATACATTACATTGTGCCTCATCTATAGGATGCCCTGGCTATATCCATTATTATTAAAGTGAATCTTGGGTGGGGGATATGGTTTGTCAAATCATTTAAATGCAGCTAGCCAGCCAGGCGGTAGTACAATGACTTATATTTCCTCTTCCGCCTTCCTCTTTATTGCGTTTCGTGGGAAGCAGTGTTGAAATCCAGCGTGCTTTTGTTGTGGCCCATTATATTCTTCATATAAAAAGCAAAGTTATGAGGTCTAGTCTCATGTTTCATGTCTTTGTCAGCAATTTGTCAGATGACTACTTTTACCCACTGCGGAGTTTCAAATGCAAGTTCCGTATTCCAGGTATTCATTAGATCATAGCCCAGAGGAGGAGAAGTATCCCAAAGGGGCACTTCTGCTGGCACAGCTTAAGATTGCCAACTGCTTTTCACCCATGTGAACATGTATATGAATAAAAAAGAACTGTAAGATCCCTCTGGCAGCAGCTTGTTTGTGAGAATGAATGATTGGGCATGTTAAAATTCACTATGCCCAATCCCTCCTGAGAAGTACTGCTAGTAGTATAGTCTAGAGGCCCCATACACACAAGGTCATTGACCAAGTTTTATCTTTTGCGCACAGACACCTTGTGGTACCATCTTAAGCTTTGTGCACACTGCAGGAAGCTTGCCTTTTATGCTAGTATATACATGAAACGTATCCATACAGCTCTAATCACCCAATTGACACCACCATATGGCTGGTATACATCGGTATACCTTTTTTCAGTTCAGAAAGACTATGATTTCATACACAGTGGCCAACACAATAGACAATGGCATTTGTAGGAGTCTAGATCTGCCTAAGACCGGCCATACACATTAGATGGCTGTCAGTTCGACTGACAGCCATCTCGGCTGACTCTCCCATACACAGGAGTTTTTGTTCGGCCGAACGGTCCTGTGTTCTCTATGAGAAAGCCGCCAAGTTATACATCGGCCGAGGGCTTATCTTTTGGCCTATACCCCCATACATATTAGGCAGTCGGCCGAACCTGTCAGCATTAGCATGATAGGCATTCTTCGAAACTCCTTTCACCTGTGGCTAATAAATGAGGGTCCTGAATGAAGACCCCTCCACTATCACCTGATAAGGTTTACCTTTTGGATTAAAAACTGAGAGAACCCCATGCAGGTGCCATGTGTGTCTAGTTGTGAAGACATACCTCCTTCTATTTAAAGGGATTTTTCCGGGACTTTAATGTTGATAACCTATTCTTAGGTTAGGTCTTCAATATCAAATTTTTGGGGATCCAACTCTTGACAGCCACTCCGATCAGCTGATTACAGGGGTTGGAGCATCCAGAGGAGCGCTGCAAACTTCATTGTTTACCAGGTCTAGCGCCGTACATTTCGTAGTGGCTGTATCTGGTACTGCAGCTCTGTATCATTCACTTGAATGGGAATGAACTGAAGAAAACTCCCTTACTAGTCACAGCCCCTGCAAAATGTGCCGTGCTATTCCTGATAAACCATGAACAGGCTGCAACATCTGCTAGAAAGTTGGGCCTAACAATAGGTCATTAATATTAAAGTCCCAAAAAACTTCTTTAAGTAGGATTTTTCTTGTGTGTTTTTCTTTTTTCTTACTGAGTTAGTAATGGAGGTGACTGATAGACGCCTCTACATTACTAACACCAGGGGTTGATATCCGCTGTGTTTTTCGATACTACACAACGGACATCAACCTCAATTACCATTACCCCAATTGCCAACGCACTAGGGCAATCGGGAAGAGTCAAGGTGATGCGCCATTTCTGGGGCGGCTGTAGGCTGATATTTTTAGGCTGGGAAGGGCCCAATAACCATGGACCTTCCCAGCCTGCTAATATAATCTCACATCTGTCTGCTTTACCTTTGCTGGTTACAGAAAATAATGTTATTTATTTATTTAATCATATAAAGCTGTCCAATAAGCTCCACAGGGTGCAATTATATTACGTCAGAGGTTATGCAATTACCGTATGTGTCTGTATGTCTATCTATATCTATCTTTATCTCTATATCGTTCATTGCAGTCCGAAAACGCACCAAAAATACGCCTTTTTGCCGCTGTGTTTTTTCCTGCCCAGAGATACCGAAATTTCTGAATTCAAATACTCAACATTTGCACATACCCCCACGTCACCGATTGATCGCCCCCAGAGCCGTTGTTTTTGACCTTGACTTTCTCAAGTAGATGCTATATAAATTTCTTTCATTTTTTTCAGTACATGTCATGTCTGGGAAACAAAGTAGCACAAGCAAAGTTCGAGTCTAAAGTGCCAGCGTTCTATTACAAGCCAACAACTTCTGACTGCCAGTGAGTAATTCATTATATTAACTTTTGCTTTGTTTTATGCTTTCAGCATTAAAGGTGTTTTCCGGTTTCAGAGATCCCCATCCTCCAATTCAGTTTGTTTAAAAAATAAAAAAAACTGTGCTTTACTCACACTACCTGGGTCCAGCGCTGAGTCTCCACTGCTTCTCCCAGTTTTATTGTCTGCAGCGCTGAAGTCACGTCGACAGCACTGCAGCCAATCGGTGAGCTCAGGGGCTCTGAGCTGCTTGTGTCATCTGCTAAGCCACTGAGGTCAGCCCTGTCAACGTGACATCAGCGCTGCAGACAATAACAGACACCAGGAGCAGTGGTAGAGAATCAGTGCTGGACCCGGGGAGGGTGAGTAACACGCAGTCCTGAGGACAGGGGATTTCCAAAACCAGAAAACCCCTTTAAAGGAGCACACTGTGTTATGTCTTGTGCAGGACTTAAGGTAAGGAAGCAGGGAATGTCACAGGAAGACACTATTAATAATGTATTACAGACTTTGTACACTTTAGCACAGAATTTATTTCATTGTTAGTCTTCATTAAAAAAAACTTTCTAACATTTTGGTGCTGCAGAGTGGCTATAAGTTCTTTATCTAGCTGCTTGCAATTGAATCGGTGATTAGAAATAGCAGCACGGAGGGGGTTATACACAGATCTGCAGTGGAGAGGAGAGAAAGTATCACAGGGAGGGCAGAGAAAACAGGCAATATACAAAGAGGAGAGGAAATAAGTACATTATTGAATCTATGCTAATATATGAAAGCAAGTGAAGACCAGAGTACCGTAGATAGACACAGACCTCACATCCAGCCTATATTACTGGGAGAGACACTCCCACAAGAGAAAAATCTAAAACTAGGATCAGGCTGCACACTGCATATTCTGGGGTCTGAAAGGGAATGAAGGTATGGATACTGTGATTTTATTAGCTGAAGGTAATCACAAACATTTGTAAAAATCATTTTTTCCATATCTAAGTTGTCCGTAGCCTTTAAGGGGTTACTTCAAAGGGTTCGACAACACTGGAAATCATGTCTGCTTTCTTCTAGAAACATCGGCACTCCTGTCATCTGGTAAAGCAGCTTGGCTGCACTGAAGAGAATGTGGCTGCGCTGTACGAGTGTTACCCCACAACCTTTGCGCTAAAGGAACCCATCTGCTGTCTCCATTGTTAGAGCAAAGTGCCTGGGGCTGTACTCACCCTAATCCAGGGCAGCTAAATGGTCATTTTATTATAGTCAACGGTTGTCCATGCTTCCACCCTGAAGGCTGGGAAATGAAATGGCGCTTTTATAGTGACACTGCCACTTTATTACGGCAATGAAAAGATTTCATTGGATATTGTTGGCATATAGCACCCTACTCTGAGAAAAAACCCTGCTCCTATGCCATTCCTGAGATCGGGTCCCCTCTTCCTTGTATGTAAATCTAGTCTTATTATCCAAAGGTGTGTGTTCCTCAACTCTTCCCTGTGGACATCTTCTTCAGGACCACGCCCAGTTCAATAACAAGATTACATTTATATTCAGTAGGGTAACAAGAGTCTGATGGATCCCAGTTCAAAATTTGGACCTGGGCCCCCATTTACATGTTGGTCAGATGTATGGGCCCTTGTAGCATTCTAAATCCTATAAAGACATATGTGTTACCCCCCCTCCATAAAGTAATAATGTTCTCGATCCTGTACTAATGTCACACATTCTGGGCCCCTTCCTGGTATAATGTCCTCCATCCTGGGCCCCTTCTGGTAAGTGTCCCCCATCCTGTGCCCCTTCCAGTAATAATGTCCAATTTCATGTGCCTCTTCCTGTAATATTGTCCCCCATCCTATGCCCCTTACAGTAATAATGTCCCCCATCCTATGCCCCTTACAGTAATAATGTCCCCCATCCCAGGCCCCTTCCAGTAATAATGTCCCCTATCCTGTGCCCCTTACAGTAATAATGTTCCCCATCTTGTGCTCCTTACAGTAATAATGTCCCCTATCCTGGACCCCTTACAGTAATAATGTCCCCCATCCTGTGCCACTTCCAATAATAATGTCCCCCATCCTGTGCCCCTTACAGTAATAATGTTCCCCATCCTGGGCCCCTTCCAGTAATAATGTCCCCCATCCTGTGCCTCTTCCAGTAATAATGTCCCACATCCTGTGCCACTTCCAATAATAATGACCCCCATCCTGTGCCCCTTACAGTAATAATGTTCCCCATCCTGGGCCCCTTCCAGTAATAATGTCCCCCATCCTGGGCCCCTTCCAGTAATAATGGGCCCATCCTGCGCCTCTTCCAGTAATAATATCCCCCATCCTGTGCCCCTTACAGTAATAATGTCCCCTATCCTGGACCCCTTCCAGTAATATTGTCCCCTGTCCTGGGCCCCTTCCAGTAATAATGTCCCCATCCTGTGCCCCTTAAAGTAATAATGTCCTTCATCCTATGCTCCTTACAGTAATAATGTCCTCCATCCTGGACCCCCTGCAGTAATAATATCCCCCATCTCATGCCCCTTCCAGTAATAATGACCCCCATCCTGTGCCCCTTTCAGTGCTAATGTCCCCCATCCTGGACCCCTTGCAGTAATAATGTCCCCCATCCTGTGCCCCTTACAGTAATAATGTCCCCTATCCTGTGCCCCTTACAGTAATAATGTCCCTTATCCTGTGCCCCTTGCAGTAATAATGTCCCCCATCCTGTGCCCCTTACAGTAATAATGTCCTCTATCCTGTGCCCCTTGCAGTAATAATGTTCCCTATCCTGTGCCCCTTACAGTGCTAATGTCCCCCATCCTTTGTCCCTTCCAGTAATAACCAGTAATAATCTTCCCCATCCTGTGCCCCTTACAGTACTAATGTCCCCCATTGTGGACCCCTTGCAGTAATAATGTCCCCCATCCTGTTGTAATGGCTCCTCCAGTAATGTATGTCCCACATCCTGGGCCCCTTCCTGGTATAATCTCACAGCCCCTGGGCCCATCCTGTAATAATGTTCTGCCGCTGTTCTCTTAACACATGTTAAAGAAAGAGATTCTTCTCAACATCCTCCGCTCTCATGTCGCGCAGCGTCCTCTTCTGTATCTGGCGCAGCTGATTTCGGCGTGCCTGCTATGGTCGACGCATGACATCACTGCTAGGCGCTACCAGTGATGGGCACTCCGATATAATCTGCCGGCCTCTGACTGGCTAATGGCATGTAAAGCAGTGCAGGGACCTGGCGGATCTCTGCACCGCAACAGATTTTAGCTGAATGTGCGTTCTCGGATGCACAAGCAGAAATAGGCGCTGGCATCGGCGGGCCCTCTTCCTGCACGGGAAAGAGAGGACCACAGGAATGGAGAGGTGCAGGAGCAAAAGAAAGTAACACCAGATTCAGGAGAACAGCAGAATTGACACCTGGTCAAAAATTACAGATTTATTGCTAATGGCAGGTCGTCTTTAAAGAACACCTTACATACTTACAACTATCCCTTTAAGGTAGCATAATATCTCTCCATCACGACGGGGACAATGGTCACTTTCTGACCTTATTGTATTTTCAGCCACTTATCGACCCTTGTCCTCTTTAGTAACACGTGTGAGCAGATAAGGCGGCATTGACGATGTGTCCTTTGTGCTTGCAGGGTGCTCCGCGAGCAGTGGATCAGAGCCAAGTACGAGAGGAAAGAGTTCGTCTACATAGAAAAGCAGGAGCCGTATTCTGCAGGTATGGCCGCTATCAGCCTACAGATTGTCCTAATCCTTTTGCTGCCTGGTGTGAAATAAACCAGAAGGCAGCACATCACACCAGCCGCTCCTCAATCCTCCGGGATCAAACAGTGCTTTATAAATATTATAACAATTTCAGCTCTGCTGTGTACTTTTAGGCTATTAATGCCCTTGGTTGGCACTGGAAATCCATGCCAGTCAGACATAAATTTTAGGATTTATTTTTATTGTTTTGTTCTGCACACTTGCTTGGACACATGAATCTTAAAGTGACAGCACCTTTTTTGTTTATCATCTATTTATGCAATGTCTAGTTAAAGGGAACCTGTCAAAAATTTTAACCCCGCCCTCAAAATAATTTATATGATTGTATAATCCTTTAAAAAAATAAAACAGTAGACCCTTTTATGACCCCAAAGTTCTGCTCCAGCAGCGAAGAAATCGTGTTTAGAAGTTGTATCCAGAAGTGCATTGGGGGGTGACGATGAACTTCTAGCTACTGAGCCTCATGCTGCATTTCCTACCAAGCACCACCCTCCCCTTGCCGATTGCCAGATTTGTGGCCATGGACCAGAGCAAACGACTTGTCAATCTAGTCTCTTCCTACTATAGGAGTCCGTAGAAGGTGAAAAGTGGAGTCTCCATGCTATAGGAGTCCACGCGGGTATAGGGTGGAGTCTCCATGCTATAGAGATCTGCAGCTGCTATAGGGTGGAGTCTCCATGCTATGGAGGTCTACAGCCAGCTGGTAGAGGATGGAATCTCGCTACTATAGAGGTCTACAGTGGGTAGAGGATGGAGTCTCCATGCTATAGAGGTCTACTCTGGGTATAGGGGAGTCTCCATGCTATAGAGGTCTGCAGCTGCTATAGGGTGGAGTCTCCATGCTATTGAGGTCTACAGCTGGTATAGCGTGGAGTCTCCATGCTATTGAGGTCTACAGAGGTTATAGGGTTGGAGTCTCCATGCTATTGAGGTCTACAGAGGGTATAAGGTGGAGACTTCATGCTATAGAGGTCTACAACGGGTATAGGGTGGAGTCTCCATGCTATTGAGGTCTACAGTGGGTATAGGGTGGAGTCTCCATTCTATAGAGGTCTACAACGGATATAGGGTGGAGTTCCCATGCTAATGAGGTCTACAGAGGGTATAGGGTGGAGTCTCCATGCTATTGAGGTGTACTGCGGGCATCGGGTGGAGTCTCCATGCTATAGAGGTCTACAATGGGTATCGGGTGGAGTCTCCATGCTATTGAGGTCTACAGTGGGTATAGGGTGGAGTCTCCATGCTATAGAGGTCTACAGCGGGTATAGGGTGGAGTCTCCATGCTATTGAGGTCTACAGTGGGTATAGGGTGGAGTCTCCATGCTATAGAGGTCTACAGCGGGTATAGGGTGGAGTCTCCATGCTATAGAGGTCTACAGTGGGTATAGGGTGGAGTCTCCATGCTATAGAGGTCTACAGTGGGTATAGGGTGGAGTCTCCATGCTATAGAGGTCTACAGCGGGTATAGGGTGGAGTCTCCATGCTATTGAGGTCTACTGCGGGTATCGGGTGGAGTCTCCATGCTATTGAGGTCTGCAGTGGATAGAGGATGGAGACTTCCCTTCTGTTAAAAAATGTTTGCCTCCACTAGAGCGAGCACACTACATACAGATAGTAGCTCTATAAATCCATATGCAGTGTGCTTCCCCTAGTGGTGGCTGCAGGTATAAAATAATTTTTATCAGGATAGCACAGCTCCACTTTTGCAGATGTATGAAGTAAGTAATCAGCATATTTGGATACAAGTTACATAAAAGTCTACGGCCACATGCTAATGCATAACACAACTGTTGGGGGCTGCATGGAGACTCCCAGCACGATGCGTGTTCACAGACCCTCCCCTCGGCATACATTATTCATACTCCCTGCTCAATATCAATTCTATCTGCTGGTAAGAGGAAAGGACTGAGCGGGCAGAATTTCCCAGATTTAATAATATATGCATATATTTATTTGGAATACCCTTCTTCAGCAGAACAAGCTCCTTTTATGTTTTTCTTAGCATTTTCCAAATCAGCAGAGGGGCTCGAATGAAATGTGTTGTAATAATTACTTATGCATGAAGCGGTGCCATTGATGTTAAGGATGTGGCACTGCAAAGCTTTCAGTTACCATTCTGGAATCGTCTCTTGGCATCAAATTCATGGACTGCAGTTTTAATCAGGGAGGATGGCAAAGGGTATTTGAGAAATATTGCCGCTGCTGTCCCATTCTTGGCATAGATGAGGGCCAGAACACCGACGATGTACTGCACATGTATAAATAAATGTTCTCATTTGTTACTTTTTTCAACATCTCTGCTTGCAGTCATTCAAGTCAACCCTCATTGTTGACTTCCAGTAGTCAACAATCTGTTTTGGTCAAGTGATGGACACACAGGCTCTTAACAGTTATCAGAGATGTCTTTTCTATCCATCAAGTGATGGGAATATCCAGCAAGCAGAGGTGTTAAAATGTCAGGAATTCAAAGCATGGAAAAATAAATATTTAATTAGACCAGAAAATAAAACATGTACCGTATTTGTTTAAAAATGGAATATACCTTTACATGTCCTTACTCATTTACATTATCCTGAATCAATGCACTGCCCAAGGAAGACTGGTCTTAATAGGGCTTTGTACGAACCAATCCATTTATCAAGTCCCAGGGGAACCCTGCATTCACCCTTTAACCTTTGTACCGGAATCTGGATTTACGCAAGGCCTCCTGGATTACATCTAAGGCTGGGATGTCAAAGTCAAACACACAGATGGCCAAAATGAAAAACTTGGACAAAGTCACCGACCAACCAGTATACAATGTAATGGGCCCCACATAGTCCTCCATCTTGCTACATAAAGAGCTTAATGTTGAGGTGAGTCCGATTTACTCTGGCTCTGCCATTACCAACACAGCTTCTACTGTTCTGTTCTTTTCTGATTACCTTATATACTCGAGTATAAGCTGACTTTTTCAGCACATTTTTTGTGCTGAAAAAGCCCCTCTCAGCTTATACTAGGGTATATACTCGAGTATATACATGTCAGTGGTGGTGGCGGGGTTGCAGCGGCAGAAGAGCGGGGCACCAGCAGTAGCCGCTGCTGCAGCTACCATGTGTGCCCGCTGCTAAATGTAAATGAATATTCATTCTTCTCCACGCCCATGAGAAGAGTGAATATTCATTCTCTTTAGTAGCGGGCACACAGGATCGCTGAGCCGCGGCTGCGATTGATAGAAAATGCATAATCACTATTAAAGAAAATGCATATTCACTCCTCTCCACGCCCATAGCCACGACGTGGAGATTATCCTGGCACCTCACCTTGGCATCTGAGGGCGCATGGCTGTGATGTCATGCGCTGCTCAGATGCTGACATGAACTGCTGGCAGAACAGGACGCTGCGCTGGAGCAGAGAGGAGTAAGGTGAGTAGGGGTGTTTTTTTTTTTTCATGTGTGCAGTGATGGGGGGCCATGTATACCAGGACAGGGGGGACATGCATACAAGGATGGGGAGCATGCATACCAGGATTGGGTATGAGGGGTGCCATACATAGCAGGATTGGAGATGAGGGTGCCATACATAGCAGGATTGGGGATGAGGGGTGCCATACATAGCAGAATTGGGCATGAGGGGTGCCATACATAGCAGAATTGGGGATGAGGGGTGCATACATAGCAGAATTGGGGATGAGGGGGTGCCATACATAGCAGGATTGGGGATGAGGGGTGCCATACATAGCAGGATTGGGGATGAGGGGTGCCATACATAGCAGGATTGGGGATGAGGGGGCCATACATAGCAGGATTTGGGATGAGGGGTGCCATACATAGCAGGATTGGGGATAAGGGGGGCCATACATAGCAGGATTGGGGATAAGGGGGGCCATGCATACCAGGATTGGGGATGGGGGTGCCATGCATACCAGGATTGGGGGATAAGGGGTGCCATGCATATCAGGATTGGGGATGAGGGGTGCCATACATAGCAGGATTGGGGATGAGGGGTGCCATACGTAGCAGGATTGGGGATGAGGGGTGCCATACGTAGCAGGATTGGGGATGAGGGGGCCATACATAGCAGGATTTGGGATGAGGGGTGCCATACATAGCAGGATTGGGGATGAGGGGGCAATGCATACCAGGATGGGGAAATTTACCAGTAGCTGCTGCATTTCCCACTCTAGGCTTATACTTGAGTCAATAAGTTTTCCTGTTTTTTTGTGGTAAAATTAGGTGCCTCGGCTTATACTCGGGTCGGCTTATTCTCGAGTATATACGGTAACTCAAAACTTAATGCTACAACACAGAATCAACCTGCTTATGAAATACGTATTTAAATGCGGGGAATCCAGAAATGTAATTAGTTTTTTTTTTTAAGTGGAAGTGGTTCCAGAAATATGAAGTTTTATTAAGGGATTTCCATTGTACAATAATGCATGTGCTAGAAATCCAAGTGGCCGAACTAATTTTTTAGCATAAAACACATATACAATTTTTTTTCATTTGCTTGTGGCCAGGGTGCTTTGTATATTATACACTGCACCTATTTACCCTTGCTTTTATTAAAGCCAGAGTAAATAAACACTTCCGTAATGCCATTTACTAATTTATTAATTGTGACAACTTTGTTTATTGTTTAAAAAGGCTGAAAGTAAATAGACATGGCAATTTGAGTTAGTTTTTATTATGTAGAGCACACTTTTCTAGCTTCTGAAACTTATTTGTTTTGGAACTCGAGCTGCTAGTACAGACTAATGGCCCCACATAGTCCTCCATACAGTATAATGGCCCCACATAGTCCTCCATACAGAATAATGGCCCCACATAGTTCTCCATACAGAATAATGGGCCCCACATAGTCCTTCATACAGAATAATGGCCCCACATAGTCCTCCATACAGAATAATGGCCCCACATAGTCCTCCATACAGTATAATGGCCCCACATAGTCCTCCATACAGAATAATGGCCCCACATAGTCCTCCATACAGTATAATGGGCCCCACATAGTCCTCCATACAGTATAATGGGCCCAACATAGTCCTCCATACAGTATAATGGCCCCACATAGTCCACCATACAGTATAATGGCCCCACATAGTCCTCCATACAGTATAATGGGCCCCACATAGTCCTCCATACAGAATAATGGGCCCCACATTGTCCTCCATACAGAATAATGGCCCCACATAGTCCTTCATACAGTATAACGGGCCCCACATAGTCCTCCATACAGAATAATGGGCCCCACATAGTCCTCCATACAGAATAATGGGCCCCACATAGTCCTCCATACAGATTAATGGCCCCACATAGTCCTCCATACAGTATAATGGGCCCCACATAGTCCTCCATATAGTATAATGGGTCCCACATAGTCCTCCATACAGAAAAAAGGGCCCCACATAGTCCTCCATACAGTATAATGGGCCCCACATAGTCCTCCATACAGTATAATGGGCCCACATAGTCCTCCATACAGAATAATGGTCCCATATAGTCCTTCATACAGTATAATGGGCCCCACATAGTCCTCCATACAGTATAATGGGACCCACATAGTCCTCCATACAGAATAATGGGCCCCACATAGTCGTCCATACAGAATAATGGGTCCCACATAGTCCTCCATACAGTATAATGGGCCCACATAGTCCTCCATACAGAATAATGGTCCCATATAGTCCTTCATACAGTATAATGGGCCCCACATAGTCCTCCATACAGTATAATGGGCCCCACATAGTCCTCCATACAGAATAATGGGCCCCACATAGTCGTCGATACAGAATAATGGGCCCCACATAGTCCTCCATACAGAATAATGGGCCTCACATAGGAGCAGTGGTTCTGGTGTCGCAGGCCAAATAAAACCACCCTGTGGGCCAGGTTTGACATGTATGTTCTAAGGAGCTGCTGCTGGCCGAGGTAGTGAGCTGGTAGAAAGAAGGATCATCAAGTTAGGTGGTATCCAGGATGTTTGTCTGGGACAAATCAATCATAGGACAGGGACGTGGTCTGGAGGATGCCAAGATCAGTAAAAGGAAGCAAACTAGCTGAACAGGAACAGAGTAACAGGAGTGTGAACCAGGGTAAGTATGACTTATAACTAGCAGCTGGAAGTAGATCTTAATAGGGCTTTGCACGAACCTATCCATTTAACAGGTCCCATGGGAACCCTGCATTCATTCTTTAACCTTTGTACAGGGATTTGGATTTACGCAGGGTCTCTTGGGTTACTTCTAAGGAGTTGCTGCTGGTCAAGGTAGTGAGCTGGCAGAAAGATGGATCATCAAGTTAGGTAGTATCCAGGAGGTCAAAATCTGGGACAAATCAATCTGAGGACAGGGACGTGGTCGGGAGGATGCCAAGATCAGTAACAGGAAGCAAACTAGCTGAGGAGGAAGAGAGTAACAGGAGTGTGAACCAGGGTAAGTCCCCGCCAAAGGCTCACAGCAGAGTGCTGATTATAACAGATGAACAGCAGTCTGCAGCAATATATAGACACTCTGTTTGGTCTAGACTACTAGTCCCATCCAGACTAATGTAAAACAGGACCATGACTGCATCCTCCAATACCTTGGTCAGTGCAACGGCAGAGGTTGAAGTGAAGGGTGCAGACATAGCCATATCATACCCCTTATTAGCAGCCAGGGTAGTTACTTTACTAACCGAAAAGCCATCTGATTCTTGCATGATGGCTACCTTTATCTACCTGGCAGAAAATCTCCTGTAGCACCCCCCGCAGGAGACATAAGGCATTACATTGTGATTTCTGTGCAATGAATGGACATGCCAGGTACTCCACTGCAAACGACATGTCTGTAGCCACCGTCAGGCTCTGTACGAGTCCTAACCTTTCGCTATTCCAGGAAACCTTAGATAAACTTTAGCTGTGTTCATGGTTTGATCAGATTTTTTTTCTGTTTGCATATACGTGGATGAGCAATGGTGGTGAGTTTGGTTTTGGTGGATAAAACCCTCTTATACAGCAACACTTTATAGAGCAGTGTGCCTAACAAAAGTTATCGTTTTCTGCAAGGAATGTGTCAGCAGGTTTTTGCTATGTTATCTGAGAGCAGTATGATGTAGGGGAAGACACCCTGATTCCAGGAATATGTAATTTTTATTGGTTGTATGCTGCTGTTTCAATAAAATCAGTGTTTTATCAGCAGAAGATTATCACTACAGGACTAGATGTCTCGTGCCTCCTGGTTCTCATGCTCAGTATAACCCTTCTCCATCACTGACTGGCAGCTTTCTGACTATGCACAGTAATCAGACAATCAGTGGTGTGGGTGAGGTTATACAGAGCTCAGCATTCTGAGCACTGCTAGATCTGCCTATGCACAGTAATCAGCCAATCAGTGGTGTGGGTGAGGTTATACAGACCTCAGCATTCCGAGCACTGCTAGATCTGCCTATGCACAGTAATCAGCCAATCAGTGATGTGGGCGGGGTTATACAGAGCTCAGAATTCTGAGCACTGCTAGATCTGCCTATGCACAGTAATCAGCCAATCAGTGGTGTGAAGGAGGTTATACGGAGCTCAGCATTTGAGCACTGCTAGATCTGCAGCAGAGAAAACTGTGATTGAATCAAAATGACAGCAAGCAGCCCAGCAAGTGATACATCGCTGGAATCAAGGTCTCTGCCCCTACATCATGTTGCTCTGAGGTTACACAGCAAAATCCTGGTGACAGATTCCCTTTAAACTGGAGACTTTTTTTCATGTTACTAAAATATTCTGTTAATCGTTAAGCTGAATATTGTTTTTTTTTTTTATTTTTTTTTTTAACCTGCAGTATCAAATGTTATCATATTTTTAACGATGGTGTTAAAAGTATAAAGCTTATACTAAAGCATGGCAGAAGGTCATCTAGAAATACACTGAGCCATGAAAAGAGAGTGGAAGATAGCTGTATAATAATATTAATATGACAACATAATCTGCGGGCACAGCTTGAGGAGCCTTTCATTCTTAGAACTGTTCACCTTGACATATAAAATCAGTCAAGCACACACTCTTCATTCTATTACAAACCGAAGGTTAGAAAAAGAGGAAAAAAATAGAGAAATCCGCTGACCTGGCACTGGGTAAACACGGTACTGAAAACATTTTAAAATTCCATTTTGCTGAGAATAGATGTAGTGCTGTTGAGGGCCCAATTATCCTGTCAGAGGAACATGCAAATGATCTGTGTCTCACCTTCACTAGGCTGGATGGCACGCTGAAAACAACCTGCCAGTGGGGGGTTAACGCTTCCCTATACACCATGGAAATGAATATAGCTTCTGATTGAATCTCTGCTGCACCAAGGACAGGTAGAGACGACCTCTGGCCACCTGGCTGGCGCTGGTGACATCACTTATCGTATGAGTTTCTAACTCTGCTATCTGTGATTTCTGAGCTCCTCTCAGCTGATTTATGACCACAAGACCACATCAGAGTAAAGGAAAAAAAAATGGACAACCCCTTTAACATAGTTTTCCGTAAATATCAGCAGTACCAGGGATGGCAAGAAACAACGTTTGGCCACCTGGCTGGAGCTGGTGACATCACTTATAGTATGAGTTGGGGGGACGTATACATCAAGAGAATCTAATATAGATTCTTATTAAATATGAGGAGCACCATGGATGGAAAGAGACAGCCTTCAGCCACTTGGCTCGAGCTGGTCTCATAACTCTACTTGGATTGGGGACATCACGTCAAGGGAATTTAATATTGATTCTTATTAAATATTAGGAGTACCATGGATGGGCAGAGACAACCTTCAGTCACTTGACTGGGGCTGGGGACATCACTATACTTGTACTGGTGACATCACTTATAGTATAAGTTGGAGGGATTTATACATCATGGAATTTAATATAGATTCTTATTAAATATGAGGAGCACCAGGAATGGGCAGAGACAACCTTTAACCACTTGGCTGGAGCTAGTGACATCACTACATCTGAATCACTGACATCACTACATCTTAATCAGTGACATCACTTCTTGTGCATTTCCAGATATTTGAATGGAAGTAGTTTAGGGTATGTGTCTTAGGCTCTAATATGGCATTAAGGATGGGTAGAGACAACGTTTGGCCACTTGACTGGAGCTGGTGACATCATTCTACTTTGATTGGTGACATCACTTCAAGGGAATTTAATATACAGTGCTCAAAAAAATAAAGGGAACATTTAAACAACAGAATATAACTCCAAGTAAATCAAACTTCTGTGAAATCAAACTGTCCACTTAGGAAGCAACACTGATTGACAATCAATTTCACATGCTGTTGTGCAAATGGAACAGACAATAGATGGAAATTATTGGCAATTATCAAGACACACTCAATAAAGGAGTGGTTCTGCAGGTGGGGACCACAGACCACATCTCAGTACCAATGCTTTCTGGCTGATGTTTTGGTCACTTTTGAATGTTGGTTGTGGTTTCACACTCGTGGTAGCTTGAGACGGACTCTACAACCCACAGAAGTTGATCAGGTAGTGCAGCTCATCCAGGATGGCACATCAATTCGAGCTGTGGCAAAAAGGTTTGCTGTGTCTGTCAGCGTAGTGTCCAGAGGCTGGTGGCGCTACCAGGAGACAGGCCAATACACCAGGAGACGTGCAGGGGGTCGTAGGAGGGCAACAACCCAGCAGCAGGACCGCTACCTCCGCCTTTGTGCAAGGAGGAACAGGAGGAGTACTGCCAGAGCCCTGCAAAATGACCTCCAGCAGGCCACAAATGTGCATGTGTCTGCACAAACGGTTAGAAACGACTCCATGAGGGTGGTATGAGGGCCTGATGTCCACAGATGGGGGTTGTGATCACAGCCCAACACCGTACTGGACGCTTGGCATTTGCCACAGAACACCAGGATTGGCAAAGTCACCACTGGCGCCCTGTGCTCTTCATAGATGAAAGCAGGTTCACACTGAGCACATGTGACAGACGTGACAGAGTCTGGAGACGCCGTGGAGAGCGATCTGCTGCCTGCAACATCCTTCAGCATGACCGGTTTGGCAGTGGGTCAGTAATGGTGTGGGGTGGCATTTCTTTGGAGGGCCGCACAGCCCTCCATGTGCTCGCCAGACGTAGCCTGACTGCCATTAGGTACCGAGATGAGATCCTTAGACTCCTTGTGAGACCATATGCTGGTGCGGTTGGCCCTGGGTTCCTCCTAATGCAGGACAATGCCAGACCTCATGTGGCTGGAGTGTGTCAGCAGTTCCTGCAAGATGAAGGCATTGAAGCTATGGACTGGCCTGCTCGTTCCCCAGACCTGAATCCGATTGAGCACATCCGGGACATCATGTCTCGCTCCATCCACCAACGTCACGTTGCACCACAGACTGTCCAGGAGTTGGCGGATGCTTTAGTCCAGGTCTGGGAGGAGATCCTACAGGAGACCATCCGCAACCTCATCAGGAGCATGCCCAGGTGTTGTAGGGAAGTCATACAGGCACG
The DNA here is from genome assembly GCF_046119375.1 of Phyllobates terribilis. Classification (NCBI taxonomy): domain Eukaryota; kingdom Metazoa; phylum Chordata; class Amphibia; order Anura; family Dendrobatidae; genus Phyllobates; species Phyllobates terribilis. The sequence continues at coordinate 341,467,599 of NW_027362769.1, read as the reverse complement.
TGGAGGCCACACACAATACTGAGCCTCATTTTGACTTGTTTTAAGGACATTACATCAAAGTTGGATCAGCCTGTAGTGTGTTTTTCCACTTTAATTTTGGGGGCGACTCCAAATCCAGGCCTCCATTGGTTAATACATTTGATTTCCATTGATGATTTTTGTGTGATTTTGTTGTCAGCATATTCAACTTTATACAGAACAAAGTATTCAATGAGAATATTTCATTCATTCACATCTAGGATGTGTTATTTGAGTGTTCCCTTTATTTTTTTGAGCAGTGTAGATTCTTATTATATCTGAGAAGCACCATAGATAGGTAGAGACAACCTTTGGCCACATGGCTGGAGCTGGTGACATCACTACATCTGGATCGCTGAAATCACTACATCTGGATCAGTGACGTCACTTCTTGTATATTTCCAGATATTTGAATGGAAGTAGTTTTGAGTATGTGTCTTAGGCTCGAATATGGCATTAAAGATAGGTAGAGACAACCTTTAGCCACTTGGCTGGAGCTGGTGACTTATATTATAAGTTGTGGGGACTTATAAACCAAAGGAGTTAATATAGATTCCTATTATATCTGAGGAGCAGCATGGATGGGCATTGACAACCTTCAGCCACTTGACTCGAGCTGGTGACATCATTTTACTTGGATCGGTGACATCACTTATAGTATAAGTTGGAGGGATGTATACATCATAGAATTTAATATAGATTCTTATTAAATATAAGAAGCACCAGGGATGGGCTGAGATAACCTTTGGCCACTTGGCTGGAGCTAGTGACATCACTATACTTGGATCGGTGACATCACTTATAGTATGAGTTGGAGGGACTTATACATCAAGGCAAGTTAATATAGATTCTTATTAAATATGAGGAGCACAAGGATGGGCAGAGACAACCTCAGACACTTGGCTGGAGCTGGTGACATCACTATACTTGGATCGGTGACATCACTTATAGTATGAGTTGGGGGGGGACTTACAAACCAATGGAGTTAATATAGATTCTTATTATATCTGAGGATCACCAGAGATGGGTAGAGACAACCTTTGGCCACTTGGCTGGAACAGGTGACATCACTATATCTGGATCAGTGACATCACTACATCTGGATCAGTGACATCACTTCTTGTGTATTTCCAGATATTTGAATGGAAGTGGTTTAGGGCATGTGTCTTAGGCTCTAATATGGCATTATTTTAGCATAGTACCTATACATTTATGTAATTTAGTTTTTTTTTCTCTTTGGTCACCTGTTTTGGGTCAGTGACATCACTACACCTGTATTAGTGACAGCCTATAGTGAGATCTGAATCATAACGGTTTATGTTTTAGGCCAGCTTCAGACGAGCTTATAACACACACATTCGTGCATGTATATAAATGATGCATGTCCTGTCCTGATCACAGGTGTAAGGACCAGAAACTGACAAAGATCCCTAAGAATCAGTCGGGTCGAGTCCTTAGACCCGCCATTGGGCTGGGACTTGCACAAAGTGCAAGCGCTCCTGTATATGGGAGAGACAGCCAAAATAGCTGTCAGACACGCGATGGTTCGGCTGACAGCTATGTGATGTTTTTGGGGGGCTTAAGACTAGGGTGAGTCCCACTGACCTGTTTCCCCTGTTAACCCCTGGCTGCAAGACCACAGCCAGAAGGATGTAAATGAAATGGCTAGTTGTGCCATGCGCCTTGTCAGTCCTTTTCCTTGTTCTCCCAGAATGACATTATGTTTAGATACAAAATACCATTTATTTGGCATTTTCTTGCTTTTCACATGACAGACAATGGCAAGTGGGTCATTGTCCTGTTACACAGTGACATGTTGTTCTAAACTCGAACACAAGCTTCCAAGTCACAAAGGAAACGCTGTAAAAGGAGACCCCAGAACTGAGGAGTTCACAAGTGACCCGCAAGAATCGTCCCAGTGTTCCTGCCATCCAGTAGTCATTGTTATGTAAGCCGCATAGTCGTGTTCAGTGGGCGTTCACGTGGCTTTTCGATTTATAATGTGTACTAATTATTTATATCTTATAGTTATCAGATGCCGTCTTAAAGAGAAATATGGCTTATTACTGTTTAAACATTGTAACATCTTTCTTTTACAATCTAGTATATATATGCTGAAACCCATGCATCTGGCATGCAAGGTGAGGGAAAGACTAAGTGCACAACGATGGGAAGAGGGGGAGGAAGCCCAAACACTAGGGAAAGGGGGCTTGGAGACCCCTAGGCCGATCTGACAGTCACCCTGACTCCCCTAATGTCCCTAAATAGGTTCCGCACCTATCGCCGAGTAGGAAACCTAATCCCTGACTGTCCCTAGCGATAGGCCCTAGGTAGGGAGGGGACAGGGTGAGCACTAGTCAGCCCCCACTGCAACTAAAGACAAACAGGTAAACAGACAAGGGAAAACACTCAGCTTGATTTGACACCAGAGAGATCACGCCAACAATCCTCCAAAGGAACTCCAAGAAGACACTAGCCGACTACTAGTACTTCAAGCCTGGACAGAGGAACATAGAGCTATCACCGGCGACTCTCTGGAGAGACTGAAGATATTTAAACATCCCGCAAGGTTGGGTCAATTAGCAGCAGAAGGTGGAGGTCACTGCTAGGTCCTAGAGGGAGAAGGATATCATTGCACTACAGAGATGAAAAGGTCAAGAAGGTGCCTGCAGAGCCAAGCGCAATTGACGCGCTGTAACATACCTGGCGGCGTCCTTGCATGGTGGTCCATCTCCCACTGTGCAAGAGGGCGCACTTGATCTCCTGTCCAGAATGTCTCTCTGGCTTCCCTCCATGCTGTCTGTTTGTGTCTGTTTCTGCTGCTTAAGGGCGGCGCCCGATCACTTCCTGCCTTTTGTACCTGCTGTGGGTCACACCCCTTGTGCGTCCTCAGCCTATTGCTGTCTGTCACCTGGTATATAGCTCAGCAGCTCCCTTCTATCCCTGCCTGAGCATAGTGTTTCCTTCAGTGTGTGCTTGCACTCTGAAGGTGCCAGGTCCCGTCTCTTGTCTCCTGCTTTTTGTATCAGTTCCCGTGTCTGAACTGAGTCCTGTATGTCTCCTGCTTTGTGGTATCAGCTCCCGTGTCTGAACTGAGTCCTTTCTGTGTTCTCTTGTCTGTCCTGTCTGAACACGCTCCTAGCCTGTTCCTCCTGCCTTCTAGGGGCCGTTTACCTAGACCCGTTCCTGTATCTTGTCTGACCTGTCTGTACTCGCTCCTAGCCTGTTCCTCTCGCCTTCTAGTGGCCGATTTCCTAGACCCGCTCCTGTGTCTGGTCTGTCCTGTCTGAACACGCTCCTTGCCTGTTCGTTCCGCCTTTTAGTGGCCGATTTCCTAGACCCGCTCCTGTGTCTGGTCTGTCCTGTCTGAACACGCTCCTTGCCTGTTCGTTCCGCCTTCTAGTGGCCGATTTCCTAGACCCGCTCCTGTGTCTGGTCTGTCCTGTCTGAACACGCTCCTTGCCTGTTCGTCCCGTCTCTCTGGGGGCCGTATTCCCAGACCCGCTCCTGTATCCCTCTGCAGTGTCGGTCTCCTCCGTACACTCAGTTCCAGTCTGAACTCTCTCCTGTCCTTTACCTGTTTTGCCTCTATGTCCGTTCCCTTCCTTTTTCTGCAGAGTCTGAACTCGTACCTAACTCCTGCTTGTTGTCTCTGCAAGTACTGTGTGAGTATCTGGCTCTGTCTTTCCCTTCCTGTCTGTTGCGTGTGAACAGAGCCCTGTCCTCCCTGCTCAGCCTTGTCTGCACTCTAGCTGTGCTTGCCTGTAACCCTCTGCCTGTATTGTTCCTGAGTCCCGGTGTGTACTGGGTCCTATCCCGCCTGTGTTCCTACCTGCTAGTGCCTCCCTGTCTGCACTCTAGCTGTGCTTGTCTTTACCCCCCTGCCTGCATACCCGCCTGCCTGCATACCAGTCGTGCCTGCCTATACCCTCCAGTCTGTGTGCCAGCCTACCAGCCTGTTCCTGTATTTCCCTGTGTGGGTCAACAGCCGTGTCCGGGGTCTGTCCTGGAGTAGCACCTGGTCCCTCTGCTCGGTTCCTCCTTGGTGCACTGGCGTCGTATGCCGTCGTGCGACCCTGGTCGGATCGGGTGAATACTTAGTCACGCCCCTCCAGGCATTCACTCTCCGGCACGGTCCAGTGGAATCACTACCAATCACACGCACACGCCGCTTAGCCCGGGCGTGTGCATAACAGCATGCTCAGGCCATGGTTCCCGTTGAGCCCCACGGCCTTCGCTCTTTGAGAAGTTTTTCCAGCGAATACATGCATTAAAATAAAATAAATAAATTTTTTTCCCCCTTTAGCTGAGTTCCAGGCGAGTTACGCACCCGTCCAGATGGATCTATCAGCCCTCGTTCCTGCGGATCCGCCACGTTACTATGGGGATCCAAGACAGTGTCGTGCATTTGTGGAGCAATGCATGCTACACTTTAAGGCCTACCCTCTCTATTTTCCTTCCGATTGGGCTAAAGTGGCCTTTATGATTGACTACCTAGCGGGTGATGCCTTGAAATGGGTCACCCCCCTATGGGAAGCATGGGATCCTGTCATCCTTGACCTGCAGGCCTTCCTGGTGGCCTTTCGTATGGTCTTCGAGGACCCTAACTCTGAAGCCCCTGCTGAAGCTTCACTTCCCAATATCTCGGAGCAGCCCCGACGGGTAATGTGTGTGGGTAGCGCAATAGTCCTCCAGCCCAATGAGACTACTGCCCACCCAGAATCCTCACAGGGTGACTACGCTTTCCGGAATACTTCTCTCAACCTCAAGAGGCAGTCCAGACGTGCTAGACTTAGAGGCAAGCCGTCACGCCAGGGTCTGTCCTCCCTGAGACCTCCTGACCCCAGCCTTGGAGTCCCTACTGAAGCTTCATCTCCCTGTATCCCGGAGAAACCCCAATGGGTAATGTGCTTGGGTAGTGCACCAGTTCTCCTGGCCGAAGAGACTTCTGCCCATCCAGACTCCACACAGGAGAACTTCCTGCACCCGGCATCAGATGCTTCTTTCTCTTTAACCGGTGTGCATGTCCAAGGATGCTCCAAAGCTGTGGTTACCTCAGAGTCTGTGCACCTCTACTACCTGGCGGAGGATCCCCTGTTGCCTCCTGAACCCTCCGGGATACCACTCTATGACAAATGGAGAGAGACTTCTCTACACCCGGTACTCAATACTTTGTCCGCTTCGTCCTGTGAGCCTGACAATGGGTACCCCAAAGTGGTAGTTACCTCCGAGTCTCTACACCCCTCCGACCAGGCGGAGGATCTCCAGTTGTCTCCTGAACCCTTCGGGGTGCTACCTGGTAGCGAAAGGACAGAGACTCTCCTATACTCTGTACCTGATACCTCGCTCGCTTCGTCCAGTGAGTCCAACTTAGTGTACTCCGAAGCAGAGGTTACTCCTGAGTCTCTACACCCCTCCGACCAGGCGGAGGACCTCCAGTTGTGTTCAGAATCCTTCGGGGTGCCACCTGGTGGTGAATGGACAGAGACTTTCCTATATCCTGGATCTGATACCTCGCTTGCTTCGTCCAGTGAGTCCGACCTAGTGTACTCTGAAGCAGAGGTTACCCGTGAGTCTCTACACCCCTCTGACCAGGCGGAGGTCCGCCAGCTGTCTCCAGAACCCTTCGGGGTGCCACCTGGTGGTGAATGGACAGAGACTTTCCTATACTCGGTACCCGATACCTCGCCTGCTTCCTCCAGTGAGTCCGACCTAGTGTACTCTGAAGCAGTTGTTTTCTCTGAGCCTCTGCACTCTTCTGACCCGGCGGAGGACCTCCAGTTGTTTCCTGAATCCTCCGGGATATCACCAGATAACAAAGAGACAGTGACTTTTCCTCATTATGTACCTGATAACCCGTCTATTTCTTCCTGTGAGCTTGACAAGATGTACCTCGAAGCAGAGATTACCCTTAAGTCTCTGTCCCCCTCCAACCCAGTGAACGACTGGCCCTCGAATTCCCTGCGGAAGATTCTGGCAGGCCTGAAGAAGAGGGGGCGTAAGGGGGGAGGTACTGTAACATACCTGGCGGCGTCCTTGCATGGTGGTCCATCTCCCACTGTGCAAGAGGGCGCACTTGATCTCCTGTCCAGAATGTCTCTCTGGCTTCCCTCCATGCTGTCTGTTTGTGTCTGTTTCTGCTGCTTAAGGGCGGCGCCCGATCACTTCCTGCCTTTTGTACCTGCTGTGGGTCACACCCCTTGTGCGTCCTCAGCCTATTGCTGTCTGTCACCTGGTATATAGCTCAGCAGCTCCCTTCTATCCCTGCCTGAGCATAGTGTTTCCTTCAGTGTGTGCTTGCACTCTGAAGGTGCCAGGTCCCGTCTCTTGTCTCCTGCTTTTTGTATCAGTTCCCGTGTCTGAACTGAGTCCTGTATGTCTCCTGCTTTGCGGTATCAGCTCCCGTGTCTGAACTGAGTCCTTTCTGTGTTCTCTTGTCTGTCCTGTCTGAACACGCTCCTAGCCTGTTCCTCCTGCCTTCTAGGGGCCGTTTACCTAGACCCGTTCCTGTATCTTGTCTGACCTGTCTGTACTCGCTCCTAGCCTGTTCCTCTCGCCTTCTAGTGGCCGATTTCCTAGACCCGCTCCTGTGTCTGGTCTGTCCTGTCTGAACACGCTCCTTGCCTGTTCGTTCCGCCTTTTAGTGGCCGATTTCCTAGACCCGCTCCTGTGTCTGGTCTGTCCTGTCTGAACACGCTCCTTGCCTGTTCGTTCCGCCTTCTAGTGGCCGATTTCCTAGACCCGCTCCTGTGTCTGGTCTGTCCTGTCTGAACACGCTCCTTGCCTGTTCGTCCCGTCTCTCTGGGGGCCGTATTCCCAGACCCGCTCCTGTATCCCTCTGCAGTGTCGGTCTCCTCCGTACACTCAGTTCCAGTCTGAACTTTCTCCTGTCCTTTACCTGTTTTGCCTCTATGTCCGTTCCCTTCCTTTTTCTGCAGAGTCTGAACTCGTACCTAACTCCTGCTTGTTGTCTCTGCAAGTACTGTGTGAGTATCTGGCTCTGTCTTTCCCTTCCTGTCTGTTCCGTGTGAACAGAGCCCTGTCCTCCCTGCTCAGCCTTGTCTGCACTCTAGCTGTGCTTGCCTGTAACCCTCTGCCTGTATTGTTCCTGAGTCCCGGTGTGTACTGGGTCCTATCCCGCCTGTGTTCCTACCTGCTAGTGCCTCCCTGTCTGCACTCTAGCTGTGCTTGTCTTTACCCCCCTGCCTGCATACCCGCCTGCCTGCATACCAGTCGTGCCTGCCTATACCCTCCAGTCTGTGTGCCAGCCTACCAGCCTGTTCCTGTATTTCCCTGTGTGGGTCAACAGCCGTGTCCGGGGTCTGTCCTGGAGTAGCACCTGGTCCCTCTGCTCGGTTCCTCCTTGGTGCACTGGCGTCGTATGCCGTCGTGCGACCCTGGTCGGATCGGGTGAATACTTAGTCACGCCCCTCCAGGCATTCACTCTCCGGCACGGTCCAGTGGAATCACTACCAATCACACGCACACGCCGCTTAGCCCGGGCGTGTGCATAACACGCGCCTCCTGGGTCGTGGGGTACTCGGTAGCCGGGCCAGTCGATGCTGGGGGATGTCACGGTGGCAGTGACCCGGTCCGTGACCCAGGGCAGTCAATTCAAAGGGAAAGTAAAAGGGAATAAAGTTTTTAGAGATAATGTTCGTAACGCCACCTGTGGTATGCGGCTATATGGAGCCGCCGCTGCGGTGCAGATCCTCTGGAGCTGGTGGTGACGCAGCACAGTTGGTTCAGCTCTCCACAGGCAGAACTTAGCTCCAGGACAGGATATAGAGATTTTATGAGGTAGACTTTGCTGTGCAGTGTAGTGCAGGACTGGTGGCGCAGTAATGAGTCAAGGACACAGTGGGGTGCAGTCTTCAGGCTTTACTAGCAGTTCAAGGCAGTTCCAGGTCACCGCTGCAGCTGGTGATGACCGCCCACTTCGTCCTGTGTCCACCAGGGTAGGGGTCCAGCAGTCTCTTAGGTACCTCAGGAGCATTTAACGGGACCCCGTTCTATGTACCTTTCCCGGTCGTCTCACTGCGCTGGCTCTCACCCTCCTGCCTTGCGCCTCACAATCATTGTCCCAAGCCAGTGACCTCGGGCCTTGTCGGGCGACGTGCAGTCCCCTGGACCCTATGTGGCCGCCTTTTCAGCTATGTAATTGTGGGTTTTGGCTGCCACACCTTGAAAATGCAGCAGCCTCCAGTTGTCTAGCTGAGCCTGATTGTTCTCCACTAGTTTAGGGGCCGGTCCCCTCTCTGCGGCCTGATCCCTCCACTTCAGCATGAATTCAGGCGCACGGGTGGCTTCCTCACTCGTCGTGCCCCTGGGATCCCCTCTGTCTCTCCGGAGCCCTCCTCACTGCTCCTCTCTTTCCTTCTCCTGGGCCTCTCACTGGGCCTGACTGCTTCCTTGCTCCCCTGAGCAGAGATCCTCCTGAGCTCCTGCTCTGAACTCTCACTCTGACTGAACTCCAGACTCAGACTCCCTCTAGAAGCTTCTACCCTTTCTTTTATACTCCTACTCTCTGTGCTCCACTAAACTGCTTCCTCCACCCACTTCCTCTACCTAGTTCCACCCTCCAGCTAGGGACCAGGGACTGTGCTCTCCCTTAGGAGCAATCTCGCCTTTCCCTACTGAAGTGGAGTGTATTGGATGTGGGTGTGTGGGTCCCGGGTAGTACTCCTTCCTTACCTGAGAGTGAGGTACCACACCTCTGGGTGAGATGCAGTACCTCTGTGGCAACTGGACCTGCAGGAGCGCCACATAATGACCTTCTACAGCCAGATCCAGAACGACTGTCTGACACACCAGTGACAGCATCTTTGTTTGGGAGTCAATTTAAATAATAAATTTCCTTAAATAATGGTATTATAAGGAATGTCTCCTCAGGGGCGGGTCAATATGATGTCATTCCTCAGGGATTGGTCCTACTCTCTGTGCCGCCTTCTTTTGCCCACTCTGATTTTCTGGCCACAGCAGAACTTTTAGTTAGTATGGCGTGCAACCACTCAGTTGTGGGTTTGACTTATCACAACTTCAGACAAACCCTTTGCAAACGGTGAAGCGTTAACGTATATATGGTTATTTCATTTATTTTTATTTTTTAATTACAGAAAAGTATTCTCATCTTAGGCATTATACCGAATAGCTACAGATCCCACTACTTGGACCCACACCCTATTTGACCCTCCAAGGCTCATTTTGTAAATGTTGCAGATTTTAACAGAGAATGGCGCACACAAACTTAGTTACCGTTCAGTTGGACTCTGTGAAGACTGAAGTGACCACAAATTAATAGTCACTGGATCTATGTTCCTCCTATTGGGGAGTATATTTTTGATGAGATCCGCATATACAACCCCTGGCAAAAATTATGGAATCACCGGGCTCGGAGGATGTTCATTCAGTTGTTTAATGTTGTTGAAAAAAAGCAGATCACAGACATGGCACAAAACTAAAGTCATTTCAAATGGCAACTTTATGGCTTTAAGAAACACTAAAAGAAATCAAGAAAAAAATGTGGTACTCAGTAAGGGTAATTTTTTTTCAGACCAAGCAGAGGGAAAAATTATGGAATCACTCAATTCTGAGGAAAAAATTATGGAATCATGAAAAACAAACACACAAAAGAACACTCCAATATATCACTAGTATTTTGTTGCACCACCTCTGGCTTTAATAGCATCTTGCAGTCTCTGAGGCATGGAATTAATGAGTGACAAACAGTACTCTTCATCAATCTGGCTCCAACTTTCTCTGATTGCTGTTGCCAGATCAGCTTTGCAGGTTGGAGCCTTGTCATGGACCATTTTCTTCAACTTCCACCAAAGATTTTCAATTGGATTGAGATCCGGACTATTTGCAGGCCATGACATTGACCTTATGTGTCTTCTTTCAATGAATGTTTTCACAGTTTTTTCTCTATGGCGGGATGCATTATCATCTTGAAAAATGATGTCATCATCCCCAAACATCCTTTCTATTGATGGGATAAGAAAACTGTCCAAAATATCAATGTAAACTTGGGCATTTATTGAAGATGTAATGACAGCCATCTCCCCTGTGCCTTTACCTGACATGCAGCCCCATATCATCAATGACTGTGGAAATTTGCATGTTCTCTTCATGCAGTTATCGTTATAAATCTCATTGGAACGGCACCAAACAAAAGTTCCAGCATCATCACCTTGCCCAATGCAGATTTGCGATTCATCACTGAATATGACTTTCATCCAGTCATCCACAGCCCACGATTGCTTTTCCTTAGCCCATTGTAACCTTGTTTTTTTCTGTTTAGGTGTTAATGATGGCTTTTGTTTAGCTTTTCTGTATGTAAATCCCATTTCCTTTAGGCGGTTTCTTACAGTTCGGTCACAGACATTGACTCCAGTTTCCTCCCATTCATTCCTCATTTGTTTTGTTGTGCATTTCCTGTTTTGGAGACATATTGCTTTAAGTTTCCGGTCTTGACGCTTTGATGTCTTCCTTGGTCTACGAGTATGTTTGCCTTTAACAACCTTCCCATGTTGTTTGTATTTGGTCCAGATTTTAGACACAGCTGACTGTGAACAGCCAACATCTTTTGCAACATTGAGTGATGATTTACCTTCTTTTAAGAGTTTGATAATCCTCTCCTTTGTTTCAATTGACATCTCTCGTGTTGGAGCCATGATTCATGTCAGTCCACTTGGTGCAACAGGTCTCCAAGGTGTGATCACTCCTTTTTAGATGCAGACTAATGAGCAGATGTAATTTGATGCAGGTGTTAGTTTTGGAAATGAAAATTTACAGGGAGATTCCATATTTTTTCCCTCAGAATTGAGTGATTCCATAATTTTTTCCCTCTGCTTGATCTGAAAAAAAATACCCTTAAACAACTGAATGAACATCATCTGAGCCCGGTGATTCCATAATTTTTGCCAGGGGTTGTAGTAGACATTTATTATATATCCTGCTTAAAGGGAGTCTGTCAGCACAAAATGACTGTTCAAACTAAGTACAGGCACTCGGTGCGCCCTTGGTGTGGCTGAGCAATTCAGTTCACCTTCCCAGCTCCTTGTTTGCTCTTTATCTCCGCCCTTCTCTTCCTTGATTGATATCTCTGGCTTTACAGGAGGCAGAGCAGAGCAGAGATTGGTGAACAAGTAGGTGGGAAGGCGTAGTGAACCACTTAGCCACACCCAGGGTGCACAGAGCACCTGTGCTTGGTTTGAACAGTCATTAGACTGCTTTTAATATTATAATAGCCCTTCAAGCTTGCTTGGCCTCCATTGTTGGGGGAACTTTTTGCTGCCTCTCAACCAGCAACAAAGAAGTCTTTAGACCACCATACACATTAGATTAAAATTTGGCAAACACACCAATTTTGTCTGGAGCAGTCGACCTTTTAATATATATAGAGACCTCGCCGATAGATGATATCGGACAAGAGAACCAGCAATGTATCGAACACCAGAGGTGTTTGCGGGAGGCTTACGAATGTGTATGGGGAAGTTGGGAGAGATAATTCTTCGGTCACGACAACCACCATCTTAGGGGTATGGGCATTTTAATACCAGGCCTTTTTGACCAAACTTCACATACACTTGCAGTATGAGGGAAGGGGGCAATAAACGTTCTTCTTAGTTCCTTAGGTTGTAATATAGTATGTAACAGGTGGAGGGAAGAATAGAAGGTGATGGTTATAGCTGATAGTGGGTTTATTTTGTTCTCTTTAGCCTCATGGTAGAATATTGATATTTTCTGTCCTTGCTCTAAGGTCACTTTGTTGTGTCCTATTATTCCATATGTCTCTGTCTAGAGATCTCACACTACACCAGTAGTACAGCGGCGATGTCATCTTCTTTTTAAAGAGGTCCTAAAATTACAGCATTACTGCACAGCGTGAAAAAATAATAACTGATTTGATTGTAGGGGAGGGAAGAACAAGTGAAGTCAAGTGGAAAAGTATAAAAGGAGACAAGCTGAACAGGGCCGAGTGGCTAAATGTGAGGAAAGGATGAAAATAAGACAGCTCTGAGTCAGTCGTCAAAGACATTCCCGTTCATTTCTACGTGGCGGATAAAAGTCATGAATAAATTCACTCATTGATCTGAAATTTAGATGGCTCCAAATGTAAGCACTGCGGTGCTGATAGGCAGGCGTCTTGGAGATTCCCTGCAAGCAACTTTACAGAGCTTTTATGGAAGCTAGGTTGCCTGTCTTGTAATGATATTCCCAAATTATCAGGGACGTGTTTGGAATAGAATGAAGCGCCGTCTGAGGTTACTCTCTATATCTTCAGTGGTGGGAGAACTTCATTCATTTACCCTGGATGGTACAAATTGTGGGACTGGAGTGCAGCTGATTAAAGTATTTTCTATGTCATTTGAGGACATCATGAAGTAAGGGCTGAGACCCCGATTCCATGGATGTGTCACTTACTAGGTTGTTTCAATACGATGAGTGTTTTATCAGCAGGAGATTATCACTACAGGACTAGCAGCCCCGTACCTCCTAGTCCAACCACGCCCCCACCACTGATTAGCAGCTTACTGTCAATAATACAATTCACAGTGATACCTTAACTAACGAGTGTTGTACTTTTGACCTTTTCTTGTGAATCATTTTCCTGGAGTGGACTCTATTTTTTAGCACTGCATGCATTTGACATGGAGCTGTACATAGGATTATGGTTATTTTCTGGTTTATGCTTCTGCTATTTTTTCTGTGGCAGTACTGTATGTTATTTCACATGTGCAGCAAGGTACAGTATACTGCATTATTATGTGCACTCTCTGTTTGGATTGTTGGCTTTAGGGTTCAATATTTTCTATATTTGTGTGTGAAAATGATTGTGAAGTTATAAAAAAATAAATAAATAAATAAAACAAAATTATAAATAAAACAAAAAGTACAGTGCAATAATTTATTACACTTGTAATAGTTTTTATACTGTACATTACTGTATTTATTAATAAAGTTAATTTTTCTTATTTAAAAACACCTAACAAAAAAAATTGGTGTGGTTTTTGGGATTCTATAGCATTTCAAGTTCATTTTAATGGGGAAATTTAATTTTGATATACGAGCAAATTGAGTTAAGAGCTCGGTCACAGAACGAATTAAACTCGCAAGTCTAGGTATTACAGTACACAGAAAGCTGTAGTGTAGGCAGGTGAAGCTTTTGAGCTCTGCTACATGCTACATCTAAAGACTTTGATTGTATCACAACCGCTGCACCCAGGAACCTAAGTGATACATCGCTGGAATCCGGGCATCTTTCTTTACAATATTTTACTCTCAGATTAGATATCAAAACCTGGTGACAGATTCCCTTTAAAAGAGCCCTCATTTTGTTTTTTTACCCTAACACAGCCTCAGGGGCCTTTTTTGGACCTGGGGCTGTCAGTACAAAACTGTCCAACCTTCGTGATTGTGATGTGGGCTTTCTTTATCAACGCTGTGATCAGTATAGCTCAAAATGCTTAGAGTAACCGTCGTTTTAATTTTCTCTATATATCAATAGTACACATGACAACAATAGACTTTGTAATATATTTTATCCGTGAAATCTTCTTTCTCTGCCAGGACTCATCATTCATTCTCAAAATTCTCAATTCATGGGTAAAATCTGCTTAGATAAGGCGACCGCAAATCTTTTCTCACAAAAAATTTGTATGATTGTTCTATGTGCATAAAATATCATTTTATCGGTAGCATAACATGGGATGTCATGCTGTTGATAATGAAGATTTTAAAAGCCGGCTATTGGTTGGCCTGTTTAGATGGGCAATTGTCAGTAATGAATGTTCCTATGAGCACTTGTTAACCAATCATCGACCTGTCTAAATTGACCTTAAAGAGGACCTTTTTTGCTCAAAAACATTAGTTTAAATCCCTTGTAGAAATCAGAGCTCCCCTGATTCTACCACTTTTTTCCGTTTTGTGCTACATCGCTGTATTGCAGAGTTATTCACATTTGTTGATTTTTAGCGTGCAGTATGTGAAGTTTCTGTTTGCAGGTCAACTGGGAGTTTCTTCAGAGTCTTCTCTGGGATGTGCACTTTCCCCCCTCCCTCCAAAACACAGCCAATCACAGCTCAACAGCTGATTTAGCAGTCTGTCTCAGACACTGCCAAGCTGTGATTAGCACCGTCTAGGAGGGAGGGTTGAAAGCGCACACCCCCAGTTAAGACTCTAAAGAATCTTCCAGTTGGTCTGCAAACCAGAAATTTCACATGTGCTCCGATATCAACAAATGTCAATATCTCTGCAATGGAGTGACGCAGTGTAAAACGGAAAAAGGCAGCAGAATCATGGGAGCTTAGGGATTTTTACATAGTATTTATCTCAATTTTTGGGGGCTATTGACAAGTCCCCTTTAAGTGTCTGTAGGTGTGGTGGTCTTAGTAGAAGTAGCCATTTTCTCTGATACTATTAGGGAATTCTGAGATGGTGAGAAGGGCCCTCTTTTAGGATCCTCATCTATTAGTCAGAGTAGGCTACAAGGAGCGTCTCAGTCTCTAGAGAACTCATACTTATAACTGTGAAATGCTTTGTTTCCCCTGTGGTGGCGCTGTTGGGAAATAGAGCTTTTGCTGTCAGTTTTCCCCACAGATCACAGATGCTCATTGATGTCTTCTGTTGTAGGATATCCCATGATCAGCTTATTTCTAGGGCTTTTTCAACCAAAGACGAGATGACCCAAAGCAATCTGCTGTTTTTATGGTAATGACGGACTCCAAATACTTTTTAGTAAAAAATCTAATCTATTACTAAGGCTGTGTGTCTTCTAAAGGCTGCACAGCCTGGAGAATTGTCAAGATTTAATAAATCTATCATTCTCTACCCATAACCTGAAGATCTACATACAGTGTCTGGGTCATGAGAGCTACCTTTCTGTGGATTTTAGCCTGTGTAAAGCCTCACATCTCTCCAGCCTAAATGCTTCCTGTCTGAAACTGAATTGGGTTCTTCATCACAAAGCAATAGATTTAGTAGTGCTGGGAACATGGTTGTGATTGACATTTTTCTTTTGTGGTGAACGTCCCAGATGCAATCCGGCATGTTGACTATTTTCAGTGATTCATCTTCTCTAAACTATTTTAGTTCAACAGGAAAACTGAAATAATTGTAAACTGCACTCTTCACACCCGTCTGTCAAAACCACAAAATACGCTTTTTTATGACAGTAGGATTCTGGCTAGTTGCAGATCAGAAACAGATTTTTTTTTTTTTTTTGCAAAAGGATGACTGTTTGCAAATATTTAGGATAGTGTTGGTATGGGTTCATAGGTCAGAAAATTTGACTTCATCTATTATTACCAGAAGAATCTGATCAGCTATATAATTTCCTTACTTTTATTTCCCATTGATTATTTAAATCAACGGTGCAGCATGTAGGAGTCTTTTTATGACTGAGTAACTTTCTGCTCTGGCTTATAGACATATATCATACTCTGTGGACCCAAAATCCAGTTAAAAGACCCCTCGAAACTGAGCCCTGCAGATTGTTCCAAAACTGTCATGCAAGGTGAGAGAAGGAATAAGTATACAATGACTTGAAGAGGGGAAAGGGAGCCCAACAACTAGGGAAAGGGGGAGTGGAGACCTCTTGGCAGATCTAATATCACCCTGTTTACCCGATCGTCCCTATATTGGTTCTGCACGTATCGCTGACCAGGAACCTAAGCCCTGAATGTCCCTAGAGCTTGGCCCTGGATAGGGAAGGGACGGGGTGAGCACTAGTCAGGCCCCACTACAAACTAAAGACAGCAAGGTAAACAAACAAAGGGGATACACTTAGCTTGAGGAGACACCAGAGAGATAATGCCAACTGTCCTCCACAGGCACCAAAGACGAGACTAGCCAACTGCCAGTACTCCAAGCCTGCACAGAGGTACATAGAACTATCACCGGCGACTCTCTGGAGAAACTGAGAGTTTTTAACAACCAAACAAGGGTGTGTCAATCAGCAGCAGAAGGTGGAGGTCGCTGCTGGGACCTAAAGGAAGCAGGATATAACTATACCACTGAGATGAGAGGATCAAGAAGGCGTCTGTAATGCCAAGTGCAGAGACCTTCTACAGCCGGCTCCAGAGCGACTGTCTGTTCTTTTGTTCATACGGCTCTCCGTTCCTGAGATATAGCCCTCTACTCACTTGGTAAAAATTTTGACTTTTTTTGGCTAAGTGGGCATGGTTATCAAATCCTCTCAGTGGACATGTTCTTGTGGAACACTCCTAGTTGTCTAAAAAGAATAGATTTATATGCAGGGAAAAAGGGGCCATATCTCAGAACGGAGAGGATCAGGAACAAAAGAAAAACAACATCGGATTCAGGAGAACAGCGGCATTTACACCAGGTAAAACAAATACATACTTCTGGCAAGAGACAGATCCCTTTAAGTGCGGTGTCATTGTCTCCTGCTGCACCCTGCCCTCATCACAGGGTGCCAGCATTTTGTAAATAGGCACATGAACCATGGCAGCCAGTTTCGCCTCCACGTAAATGGCATGTCGTTCATAGTCATTTTCATTACCTATCTGTTTTTTGTAACAATAACAAAGCCTATGGGTGACTTATCCCGTTGCATGCCTAATCAATGGGATATGTCACATTCCAAGATATTCGTCAATCCAAGACTCAAAATGTGACGTGAGCAGGCCCAACTTTTGGAGACACTATTCTTATATTTGTGAGGTCAGTAACTATAACAGTCCTGTCCTTTATTAGAACAGATTATGGGACTAGCAGAGTAAAGGAAGGAGGTTGCCTTTGAGGTAGGATTGAATTGCATGCCACAGCTGAACGTCGCAGTATAGAAAACATTGGGAGACAGTGAACTCATGTTTAGACTATTGAAAAGATGTGACAGCACCATCGGCACAAAGACCGGCGTCATCTGAATTCTTGGCAGCCAAAATGTGGTGTGTCTAGGAAATCCTCATAGCCTAACTTCTGTATTTACTGGGTCTAGTGACCGGGGCTACTTCTTTGTATGAATATCAAGACTACAGAGATAGGTGATAATTGCTTAATCCCACCACTGTGACCCCCATTGATGGTTACAACTGGGCACTTTTGTCCTCCATTCCTGCCTAGCCAAAAGCAGGAGTTGAATTGTGTGCCAGGTCGTCATGCTCCCCGATGCACGCTTCATTCATATCTTTCACACCGAACATGCTCAAAGATAGCCGAGTGCTATATACAGGGGCATCACAAAAAATGTGTATAATGAAGTATACTTCTTTTTTTATTGTAGGGCACGGTGGACGGATGCCAGGGCATCCACCCAGACTGTGGCCACTGTCGGGCATTCACCTTATGACACACACTCCCATCAGTAGCCAAATATGCTGTGTGCGCTTAGCCTTATCTTATTTGGGCATTATGTTTCTACATGAAGGTCCCCTACAAAGTGCTTAACACGGCGGGACCCACAGACCGGTGCACCATAGCTCTGCAGTCATCGGTCCAAGAAGTAGGTACAAATTTAACATAGTGAGATATGGACCTCAGATGGCGAGTGTCTATGTGTAGAAGCTGTGCTAATATAGGGAGGTCTACAAGTAAATGTACTATAAGAGTTAATTCTGCACTGCCGGTATGGAAAGATAGACTGAACGATATCCAGGAATGTAGTTTATTAGTCAACGCGTTTCGAAGTTCCAAACTTCTTTATCAGGACAAACCACAGTGTCCTGATGAAGAAGTTTTGAACTTCAAAACGCGTTGACTAATAAACCGCATTCCTGGATATCGTTCTCTTCTATCCTTCCATATCGGAAGCTCAGAATTAACCCTTACATTCCATTTATTTGTTTTCCAAGCTGTGGGTCTCCAGCAGCCTTGAGCCTTTTAGTGGTTGCTTATACACAACCATACCAGGTGAGTACCATTGCCTTTGGTCTCCCTATTGTTACTTGGATAAAAAATTTACGCTTTATTGATTTTCCAATTTAATATAGGGAGGTCGCTCTCTTTTATATTCCTAGACCACTCTCGATTCCCTAATAAGCTGATGGGACCCCTTGTGTGCGGGAACACATCAGTAGAGCATGGACATTAAGAGTGTCCCTGAAAGAGAGCTATTCTATTCTCTGCTCTTGATAATTGTCACGGGTGTGTCAGAAGTGACAGACAGTCGCCCTGCAGTGGGTTGCAGGAGATCTCTACGTTTGGCATTGCAGACATCTTCTTAGAGGCTGTCTCTAGGACCCAGCTGCTACCTTCCTCTGGCTAATTAACACCCTGGCCTGTGTGTATAAATACCTGCTGTGTTCCAGAGGGAGGTTCTGGCGATATTCAATACTCATTGTGAAGGCTTTAGCAAGAGCAGTACTTCGTCCTCTCTGGAGCTTGAGGAAGTGTGAGAATTTGTCTAGAGTCATCTAAAGCTAAGCAATTTCCCCCTGTTTGTCCTCCCTTGTTGTCTTTAGTGTTCAGTGGAGATCGATTAGTGCTCATCTCCTTCCTTCCCTAGCCTTAGCCAAATGGCAGGGAAAGACAGGGTGAGGTACGCGTGCGGCGATTGGTGAATAACCAATATAGGGTCTTAGGAGAGACAGGGTGACACTAGACCAGCTTAGGAAGTCTCCACTCCCCCCTTCCCCTAGAGTCTGGGCTCCCTTTCCCTTTTCCGTTTGTGTTGCACTTAGTCTTTCCTACTCCTTGCGTGATAATAATATATGGAGGTTCTACACAGGGAACCTTCCTATATTGTCTCAGATTGCCCCAATAGGGTATTGGAAAATTGATTTTTTTTAAACCAGACAGCGCCTTTAATTTAAGCTCATATATGTAGTCAATGTGATGGTAAACCCGGTGCTCTCTCAAGGATTGATCTACTCTTCACAAAATATTGACCCTTTAAAGTCTTCAGTGTTGACGAGGATCATTGTTCTTGAAAGATTCAATTGTTAAAGCATTAAATTAGAAATCAGTAATGTGCTTCATTATGTATGAGACTGGCCGTTAATCATCCCTGCCCTGTCACCAGTGATGTGTGCCGAGGGGGCATACTCCAAGATAGGATGATGGATGCCTGCGATAAAGCTCACGTACGGATTGTCTGCTTTGTCATAACCTACTGGAGACTATGTCAACCATTCAGTAATGGGTACTTTTGTTATTCCAGTGAATAGTGTGCATAGTGTCAAAAGGAAAGATTAGATGGTGGCAATAACATATTATTAATTGTTGCATACTTTACTTTTATTGTCTGAATCTGAAATTGTGTTCTTTTATAGTTTATCTTTAGAGAGGTCAAAGATCTAATTTTTTTTATACTATACGCACACGCATTCTGTAAAATACTAATATTCATGTTACCCCTTATGGGATTTCAGTGCATAGGTATTTGTAGGGCTCCCATTGCATTCAATGTGGGTCCAAGGAAAGAAGAAGTAAAGTGAAGGTTCATACTTGCACGAGCTTCAAAGGCAAACCCATACGTCACAACTTTGAAAGACATATTGCAATGCGCCAAAGCAATTTTTCTCAATGCTAAGCCACACCCAAATCCCTGCCCTGTCTTTTGTGTGCGCTCACAGAAAAATAGAGATGCCCCTTAGTGTTCCCAAAAGGGTACAATACCACTTTAATGACTGCTATACAGTATGATATCTTCCCACTCTTTATGGCAGTATCACATTGCCCCTCCATTCAGTATCTAACCCCAAATATGCACCCACACAAAGTATATTGTTCCCACAGTGTATTTCCCCCATACACAGTGTGATGTCCCCCACCATACCCCCATACAGTATGGTGCCCCCATTGTGTAACACGTTATCCACCACAGTGCCCTCACACACAGTATGATACCTCCATGGTGTAACACTATTGCCAGCGCCCCTGCATGGTTTCCCTTCCCCCTCCATGCAGGGACTCCGGCATACTCACTTCTCTGGCCCCGCAGAGTTTTCTCCTTCCCCTGCTTGTGCACGCTGCACTTCCTGGCAGCGCGCCTAGTGTGCACACGCGCTCCCCCATTCTTAAGGGAGCAGCGCGCACATAGTATGATGCCCCCTGCACATAGCTGGGAGGCATTTAGTATCTGAGTACACCTGCAAGAAGGCTCCCAGCCAATAGCTGGGAGGCATTTTGTATAAAAGACTCCCACCCCTTCAGGGAGTCGCTGAAGCAACAATATTCATTAATGTTTAGTTTCTCCTACTAGTGAGTTATTAGGCCCCCTGGTCCCGGTGCGGCCAGTGCCTGAACCTGCCTCCTCTGGTCCATTTGCCGCCTGAGTCAGAACCTGCTCCCCTGATCCGTGTGCGGCCAGAGCCTGAACTCAAAGCACCATGTATGTCTGAGACATGTTGCCTGGGAGCGCAGAGGACATTTCTTTTCTGCCTTTTTAATTTTTTTTGCTGTTTTAAACAACCATTTTTGTGCCTTTTATACTATTGGATCAATAAAGCAATTCTTTTAAGAAGATATGAGTGCCGGCTATCGTTTGGACTGTTGCTAAGATCTGTTCATGCACTTTCACCTTTACATATATATTCGTGACTTCATTCTTTTTTCATAACTTTCTGTATTTAGGTTTATTCATTTGTTTTTTTTTAACAAGTAGTAAAATGGAATTAAATCGCTCGCTGTCATAAAAGCTGAACAGATTTTTTTGTTCCCAAGTCGACGCTGTTGATGCATATTCATTGTGACTTTTCGTTATTCCTTCTAACGTGGAAATAAAAGCGACAGAATTATTCATGCTCACACATAGCGAATGTTACGAAATCCCTTAAAGGGATGACATACCAGTAATCCAGTCTAGGGCTTCCGGACTCCTTGGTAGCATGGATGGCTACCGCTTGTATTTCGGCATATGGCATCACCCGAGCGTCCAGGGGGGAGATGATTCATCCCAATTTCTCTCCTATTTTTTTTTTGTACACTGAACAACAAATTACGAGCAGCGTCTGTCTGGGTTTCCAATTATAGGTTTACTGCAATATCAAGCAGGTTTTGGACATAATCGTCAACTAGACGAGGTTAATGGCCCCGATATAGTAACCAGACCGCGCATCTGATGAGCTCCATTGTATTAAAATCAGAATTGACTTCATATAGACATGAGTGATGGGACGCAGAGATGGAGCCATGCTGCATAATCGAATATTCAGAGCATGCCGGACATTGTTCTCCGTCTGCAGGGAGATAAATCTGTGCGTGTAATGAACTGCCAGCTCCATCATATATATTTATAGGGGCAGTAAAGGACCAAGATGAGCAGATATTAAACACTTGTTAATTTCAGCAGGGGTCGCAGAGATTTTTTTTTTTTTTTTTTTTCATCTTGCAAAAAAAAAATTCTTATGTTATCGGAACAAGGTCTTTATTAGATGTGTTTTTGGTGCAGATTTGATGGAGCGTTTTTTTATGTATTTTTTCGATACAGAAAAGCTTTGATTCTGCACTTGCATTTTGTGGTTTTTTTCAGACTCACCATAGACGCTTATAAGAAAAAATGCATAAAAAATGTACAATATAACCATCACTAAGAAGCTTAACCTAACTCATCTTGTGGTCCCTTTAAATGAAATAAAATAAAAAATTATTGAATATGCCTCAATGTGGCTGCCCCGGGTTCTTACAATGCATTGTGCGTTTTGTCTGCCCCACCTGTGTGTATATGTTTTCCTAATACACTGCCTCCAATCCCCAGCATAGGTATAGCATGACATTTTTATTATCTGCTGCCACCACTAGAGGGAGCCAGTGTATGAAAAGTATGCAGTAAGCTCCTAAGCTCCATCTAGTGGTGGGTTTAGATAAAAAAAAAAACACATTCTGGTTGTTAAAGGGGTCATCCAGCCTTAGGCTACAAGTCTGCAGTCATTCTATGTGACTTTAGACTTGCGATCCTTGACATAGACTAGACTTGATTTAGAGGCCTATCAGTTATTGGACCCTTGTATACGTATAATAGAAATGTATATATTGAAATGACACTCAAAGAGAGATACTTTTATTTTATGTTGACTGTTTCTGTTGGGTTCTTGTATTTCATCACCTCTTCCGCCCTCCCCTTCTATGTAGCTTCTTTATTCAATATGGTTTTCAGTATGTATGTTTAAAAACTGTTGGAAAATGTTAAATAAAAATACTTTATTAAAAAAAAAAACTTGCAATCCTCACATTGCGCGCACTGTGAGGATTCTCCGGTGCTGGCGCCGGGAGCGGGTGGTCTTGTGACCATAAGTAGGCAATTTGCATACTTCTGGCCACATTCCGACTAGACATGTCTGTGCTCACTCAATACACTTGCATTGAGCGAGGCTGGACACGTCTAGTCGGCATGTGACCTCATGTATGCATATCACATACTTGTGGTCATCGGAGAATCCTCACAGTGTGCAGTGTGTGAAATGTGAGGATTCACAAGTCTGCAGTCCTATAGAGTGACTACAGATTTGTAGCTTAAGGCCACACAACCCCTTTAAAGGGTTTACTCAGCATCATAACTTAGATGTGTAATTTCTGGCTCTCCACATTGGAATCCTCAACAATCATCAAAAAGTGATCCTGATTGAATGGAGCATTATTCACACATGCACTTTTCCACCCCATTCAAAGCTTATGGCGGTGATTCTTATCTCAGGACCACTGGAGGGGGAGTTGGGGGTCTCACCTTCTCATGTTGAACATGCACAAATTTGAATAACATGACTTATATGAATATGATTGTCATGATTTGCAGCCTTGACCCTTGTATAGTGAGGCAACAGTAATTTCTGCTCTCATATCATACTGAAACATTCCCTTCCCCAGGAGGCCGAGACACTGAATAGGAAAATGAGCTGGATGAAAATACTTGCAAAAAAGATATTTATGGAAAGCATTAGCTGTAATGGCCTCTTCACATTTCATTCTGACGTCTCATTCCAAGCGCTCAGTGAGTGCTCACAGAGGATTACTACAGTATCCATTCCTGACTGTTCTGATGAAAGCAGAATCTGTTTGTTCCCAAATTTAATATGATTTTTCTTTTGTTTTTATAGAGTATTTTTCGAGGATCAGGTATATAAATAAAATGCCTCAGGGCTGTGCAACGTAGGTATCACAATTGTCACAACATTCTGCGACTTGTGACAGCTGTTTGCTGATCTTGTATGTTCCTGGGGAATTTTTGTAATTGAAAATTGTTAAAGGGAATTTCTAAGCAGGAAATTATTTTACTTTCCTATTTCCCGATCTCTAGAGAGGACTTTTCAGAAGTCTCATTATCATCACTGGCAGGATTATAATGACTGATAACACCAGTATATATAACACAGGATCCACCATTCACAATAGGTCATGTCACAGCTCACCTCCTCCCCTTTTTCCCAATTATTTCTGCACATGATCATTAGATGCTTCAGTGTAAAAGTCAGTCTATTGCACCTAATGTGCATGTTCATTTCCCGAAAGAACAGGAAGTGGGACTGTAGAACAGTCCCAGTGGCCAATATAAAAATTGCACCATTTCTACCTTTTTTTTTTTTTTACTTCAGATCATATTTAAAATTTAAAAAAAAAATTGCCAAAAATATTCATAAAATACATTTAACATTGAAACCTGATTTGAACAGTTGGTCATTTTCTGGTGATACATTTCCTTGACAGCAAGTGTCGCACAATGGCCATCGTACCTTAACATGTTTAAGGAAATAATACCGCTAGAGATGGGAGGATTGAGTCATGGGACTCCGGTCCATCGGCCCGGTCAGTAGTCTCTGACCACTGGACTGGAGGATTGGGAATCTTTTATCCTCCAGGATCCCCGACACGGTTTTTGATTAGCTGGGCTGATACCATGTCATCTTTGCGTCACTGATAACATCGCGCCTGCCTAGGTAAATCAAAAAACATACCGGAGATCCCAGAAGGTCCGATGGCCGATGGACTGGAGTCCCGTGACTCGATCTATCAATCTCTAAATACCACCTTACCCCGCTGTCATTGACCTCCTGTAATGGTGACCTCTCTTTTGAATCATACATCAAGTTGCAGCATGATTATCATGAACGAGCATTGGGCAACACGGTGGCTCAGTGGTTAGCACTGCAGCCTTGTAGCGCTGGGGTACTGGGTACAAATCCCACCAAGGACATCATCTGCAAGGAGTTTGTATGTTCTCCCCGTATTTGTGTGGGTTTCCTCTGGGTTCTCCGGTTTCCTCCCACACTCCAAAGACATACTGATAGGGAATGTAGATTGTGAGCCCCAATGGGGACAGTGCCGATAATGTCTGTGAAGCGCTATATAGGTGAGTAAAATAAATAAATGCCTCGGAGCATTAGTTTACCAATAATCATGTAGTGTAAACAGGCACCGATCACTTAATGAATAAGCAAAACTCTCGTTCTCTTCGAGAATTGATTTTTCGGTTTGTTTGAAAGATTCTCGACAGCAGATGATCCTGTGTAAATAGAACCAGCGCTGCCGAGAACAATGGCAACACTGAACGATCTATTAAAGTGCACAACTGTCGGCTTGTGTAAACAGGCTAATTGATCATCGATTGGCAAAAAAGTCGGCTGGTGTAAATGCACCTTTAGTTTGCACTTGTGTTTCGAGCATCGTCTTAGGAACACTCAGGATAGACTTTGACTTTCAGAAGCAGATGAGTCGCCCGGCTAATGAGTCCTCCTATGACCCCATCTTTACACACACCTGCTTCAATGGTAAAAAAAAATCACAGCAGCGAGTTCACGCGTCACGTCCGCAGCAGACAGACGTCCCCACTTATTTAATAGACATCTGACCCTCATGAGTGAACGCTAATTGCTGCCAAAAGAAGTTGCCAACAGACCATTAAAACTTACACTGTCAGTCATGAATCAAAGAGAGGTGTCCACCGGGGAGATGATGAATGAACTTCCCTGCTGCAATTAATTATTCAAACAAGTCTCTGATAATATCAATCCCGACAGGCCGGCCTCCATACAGTCACACTCTTTATTTATTTGCCAAAGTGCTTGGAACATTTTAGACAGCTCTGGAAACGCGTTAGTGCTGCCTGACTCCGCTGCATGTGGCGTGTCGGCTCTTTGATAAAATATGCATTGAAAGTATTTTATAATATCTGAGATATCAAGATTTCCGTTGTCTTTGGGTTGATGCATAATCCTATCATAGGTCTCTATTATATACCCATAGGCTCCCATATGACATCTCCATGAGGCACATGTCATGCTAGGTATGGGAAGAACCCAGCAAGGGAAATGGGGGGAAGCCCAGCAACTAGGGAAAGGGGGAGTGGAGACCCCTAAGCAGATCTAACAACACCCTGACTCCCCTATCGTCCCTAAATAGGTTCCTCACCTATCGACGAGCAGGATACCTTAGCCCTGGCTGACCCTAGAGCTAGGCCCTAGGTATGGATGGGTGAGCACTAGTCAGCCCCACTGCAACTAAAGACAAACCAGGGAAACAAACAAGGGGATACACTTAGCTTTGAGAAGACACCAGAGAGATCACTACTACAATCCACAAAGGAACTCCAAGGAAAACCTAGCCGACTGCTAGAACTCCAGATCTGAACAGAGGAATTAATGCTATCACCAGCAGCACTCTGGAGAAACTGAGTGTATTTAAAGATCCAGCAAGGGTGTGTTAATTAGCAGCAGAAGTTGGAGATCACGGCTGAGACCTAGAAAGGAAGGGATGATGAAAGGATCAAGAAAGTGTCTGCAAGGCCAAGCGCAGCGACCTTCTACAGCCAGATCCAGAATGACTGTCTGTCACACCTGACACACCTGTGACAGCACCATAGTCTACAATACACCATATGATGAGGCATACTTAAATTTTTATTTTCTCAGTGGTAGAACTTGGTTCCACAGCCGGACATGTTCCATAGAGTCATAATAGATCTTATCAACTATAACAAGTCCAAATTTTGCTCTCCCAATGGAGGTGCATAAGAACAGTGGGACTGAAACGGCACTGGATCGGGAGCTAAAGGTGCGTTCCAGCAATCCTGGCCAGCAAAGAGCAGCTATTACAAGCGCTAAAGGCAAAGAGCTTGTAAGCACTGCACATTTTAGACAACTGCTGCTATACCAGAGCAGTATCTGATCCCCCTTGGTAAGGGGCAGTAATTAATAGAAAGGAAAATATACAATATCAGAAGGACATAGCATATATAGTAATTGACAAAAGTGCTTGTATCTGAAAATACCCATCAGTACAGATGGGAATAACCCTACAAAGGGAAACTATCATCGCAAAATGACCTATTGATTAAATCTGTTTTTGTGTATATATTTTTTTATTTTTTGCAATCTTTTTTTCTTTACATAACACAATCTGTGTTAAAAATACAAATCTTGCAGTTTTGACACTGGGGCTTTTTTAGACTCATATTTTCATGTGTTTCAGGAAACAACACATGCACATAGCCACAATGGTTAGCACCTGACCTATCTTTTTATGTAAGCCTCTAATGTGTGTGCAACGGTCATTGTGACGGGAGGGGCAGTAGAGTCAGATGTGACATTGCCGTTGTTTTTGGTGGATCCTGTGTTATCAGCTGTTACCTGTCATTGTAATCCGGCCTCTGATGATAAGAAAATGCCTGTGAGATCACGATGGCTCAGTGGTTAGCACTGCAGCCTTGCTGCACTGGGGTCCTGGGTACAAATCCCACCAAGGACAACATCTGCAAGGAGTTTGTATGTTCTCCCCGTGTTTGCGTGGGTTTCCTCGTGATTCTCTCGTCCTTCCCACACTCCAAAGACATCCTGATAGGGAATGTAGATTATAAGTCCCGATGGGGACAGTGCTCATGTGGAACCCCAGGGGTCTGGTTACCACAGTAATAGCAATATTACGTCTGTGAGCAGGTGGGAGGTCTCCTGGTCAGGAATCCTAAGCATGCCACACCTCCTGCCCAGTCCTGGGAGGGGAAGAACTTCCCCTATATAAACTGGGGCTGAGGTGGGGTTAAAAAAAAAGAAGAACACAGACAGAGACAGAGACACAGTCTGGTCTGGTGTGGAGCAGTTGCAGGGAAAGTGACAACAGGAGCTCTGTAGGAGCAGGAGTGAGTGCCAGAGGCTGGAAGCTAGATAGCTCGCCTTGGCTGAAGAGATCTCACCGGACACGGAGTCCGAGGCTGTGGGGACTGTTCCATACCCAGCAGCAGAAACCGACCGGCAGGGGATTTCAGGTCCTCTGGCCAAGAAACCCGAAGGCACGGTCACACGCAAGGGACCAGCACCGCCGTCGTGGAGTGGAGGCTACCAGAAGGCCCCGAGTCACCGGCCATACGGGTGAGCACCACACGGTACACTCAGGGACGTGGGCTACTTTTACCCGCTTCTAGCAAGGTAGCCAAGAAGAGTACAGTTAGTTGGGGAGGCCTACAACTCCGCCTGGCCAGGGGAGATCCTGTCTGCTCACGGACTGACCAGACCCCGACCGCTAGCCAGTACTCCCGGGAGGGTCTATCTTTGTCACCAGTAAAGACCCTGAACTACACCGCACCGTCTCTGAGTGGTTCCTGGTGCCTGCGTGCAATTCTACCATCCCCATCATCCACGTCCGCTGCCCTGAGGCCATACCCCTCCCGTTGGGGGTTATACTACCCACGCTGCCCAATTGTACCACCGGCCTCAGCGGTCTGCCCTGCAGCGGCGGTTTCGTAACCGCATTCAACGGGTGGCGTAGTCGAACAATATCACATCTGCCACTAAAAACATCGCCACTTAGTTTGACACCCTGGGCACGGACCGGGTCACCGCCACGAGGACTACCACCCCCAACGGATCCGGCTCCGGGTATTCCCCAAACATGGCCCAGGGGGCGCGTCACTCATAATGTCTGTAAAGCGCTGTGGAATTAATGGCGCTATATAACTGAGTAAAATAAAAACTAAACTCTTTCTGAAATGGCCTCCTCTTCCTCCTCCAAAGCCAGGGCGGCACATAAAGTAGCAATGACGACGGAGATGCTGACGTCAACTGCCGGCATCTGATTGGCCGGTGGCTGATACTTGTATCGCGGTGCAGAGAGCCGGTCTCTGCACCACAATACATTACAATTGAATGGGTTTGAGGAAGCACATTCAGTTGAAAAGAAGCGGGGCCTGGACCGGGCTGCGATCATCTCAGGGGCTCGAGGGGTTGTCTGTGGCCCGTGTGTTTCAGACCCCTGATCTAGAGCGGCACTTCAGAGAGACCTTTAATCTGGAGCATTCTGAACATCTGTGCAATACATAGAAAGACTCTAAAGTAGTACGGCAAGGAAATTGAACACTCGCAAAGTTCCCCAACAAATTTTTTCTTGGGGTCATAGTAGTGGTAGCAGGAGACCTTCTCATGAGCCTCTCTGTTTAGTGCTCTCTTCTTTAAAAGAGGTTTATATTGTATAGGGCGTCTAATCTCCTATAAACAGAGGTGTCATTTTGTAGGATTCCTGGGTGTAGACATCTATAGAATGTGGATTGTTTGACGCTTAGCAAGTAAATAATGAGACCCAACTGCCGGCATCTGGCCCTTGTGCTGTCAGTCAGGCGGCTGCTGCCTGCGGCAGGCACAGACATGATGCCTTGTATTGTGAGCGATAACTTGAAATGATTGCCTGGCGTGAGCTAATTCCATCAAGTATTGTTTAGGAGAGATTAGATATGCAGGAAGGCCAGCGATGAGCTCGCTCTGTAATCCTATTCATACCCTTTCTGTCTCTTGTTCCTTATGTGGATGGGTGGCAGCGTTAACCCTCTAACATACGAGATTGAGCATTATGAAAAGTCACCATCTTTCATGTATGATGCCACAGCACACAAATTTTTTTTATAGAGATTTAGCGCTAGGCCTCATTCACACATCCAATTTTTCCCAAAAGCTGTTGGGTTTGGGGGCCTCCTGATTCTCGAGACAGATGATGTGATGGGGAATTTCTAGAACTATTCCTTCTGTTTTCAGGGGAGATAAGCCACTGGCACATGGGTCTGGCAGCGCATTTCTTCTCTCTCCCCATTGAAAGCACAAACACTTGGCTGAGGCGAGCACTGGTGTATGGGGGAGTCGTCGGCCGATTATATTGGCTGTGGTGGTGCTAGATCCAATGGTAGTGATGGACAATGACCATCAAAGATTTGGGTCACCCCCTAATGGACCACACCAAGACTTTTCTGGATTGTGTTTTGGAGCCTACCACCTTCACTTTATGCTGTATGTAATTAAACACATATACTGTACCTACAGCCAGTGTTGGACTGGGGTGCCAAGGGCCCACCAGTAACCAACTCCAGGGCCCCACCTTTCAGCTCCATGCAAATGAGACATTATCCTCAATCAAAAATGTATTTAACAATGAACTTGGTAGATTTTTAAATGAATAAGATGCCGCCTTTGTCTGTACATAGCGATTGAAGTACAGTTGAAACCAGAAGTTTACATACACTATATAAAAAGCCACATATGCATGTTTTTCTCAATATCTGACATGAAATCAGAATAAACGTTTGGGATATCCTTCCACAAGCTTCTCACAATAGTTGGTCGGAATTTGGGCCCATTCCTCCTGACAAAACTGGTGTAACTGATCCAGGATTGTAGGTCGACTTGCTCGCACCTGCCTTTTCAGCTTTGCCAATAAATTTTCTATAGGATTGAGATCAGGGCTTTGTGATGGCCGCTCCTAAACATTGACTTTGTTATCCTTAAGCCACTTTGTTACCATTTTGACAGTATGCTTCGGGTCACTGTCCATTTGGAAGACCCATTTCCTCCCAAGCTTTAACTTTTTGGCTGATGTCTTGAGATGTTGCTTCAGTATTGCCACATAATCTTCTTTTCTCATGATCCCATCTATTTTGTGAAGTGCACCAGTCCCTCCTGCAGCAAAACAACCCCACAACGTGATGCTGCCACCCCCGTGTTTCACAGTTGGGATGGTGTTCTTTGGCTTCCAAGCTTCTCCCTTTTTCCTCCAAACGTAATGATGGTCATTATGCCCAAAAAGTTCAATTTTAGTTTCATCAGACCACAGGACATGTCTCCAAAAATTAAAGTCTTTGTTTCTGTGTGCATTTGCAAACATTAATCTGGCTTTTTTATGTTTCTTTTGGAGTAATGGCTTCTTCCTGGCAGAGTGGCCTTTCAGCCCATGTTGATACAGTACTCGTTTCACTGTGGTTATTGACACAATCTTACCAGCTTCCGCCACCATCTTCACAAGGTCTTTTGCTTTTGTCCTTGGGTTGATCTGCACAGATCGGACCAAACCATGTTCATATCTGGAACACAGAACCCGTCTCCTTCCTGAGTGGTATGATGGCTGGACATTCCCATCTTGTTTTCATTTGTGTATAATGGTTTGTACAGATGAACAAGGCACCTTCAGGCGTAGTGAAATTGTTCCCAACTATGAGCCAGACTTATGCAAGTCCACAATTCTCTTCCTGATATCTTGGCTGATTTCTTTACACTTTCCCATGATGTTACACAAAGAAGCAGTGTGTTTCAGGTGTGCATTAAAATACATTCACAGCTGTGTCTGTAATTAACTCGGATGTTGCCAAAAAAACTATCAGAAGCTTCCAAACCCATGACATCATCATATGGGCAGTCCAGAATTGTTTAAAGGCATAGTAATCTTAGTGTATGTAAACTTTTGACTTTACAGTAAGTAATAAAAATGCCTTACAACATTCTCTCTCTCTCCCTCTCATTATTCTGATTTCATGTCAGATATTGAGACAAACATGCATATGTGCCTTTTTATATAGTGTATGTAAACTTCTGACTTCAACTCTATATTGTGCCTAGTACTGCTCATATAAGAGGGTGGTGGCCCACCGGAGAATTCCCCTGTTTTCCTGTGGGCCAGTACAAGCCTGACTACAGTGGTGCTGATTGCGGATTCCTGCTCGTACTACAGCTCCCTTACTTGATTCAAGAGGACTTTTACGTTTTGCCAGCTGATGTATCTTCAGACGTGAATTCAAGTGCAGAACAGAATGGGTTTTGCATATCTGCATTTATCGAGTGTTTCCATCCCGCCGGGCTACATAATCCGCACTCTTGTGTGTTTGGGTTAATAGAACCTTCTATAAAGTAGGTCAGTCCGTCATCGCTAAACGTGAGGGAAGGGGCTGCACAATATCAGAAGACAGCTTATCTTCACAACCTGAAATATTGATGATGTGGTCCTCGCATACGCTGGCAGGATGTGGCAGCTGCTGTCTAAGGGATGCTGCCGGCAATGATATAGGCAGTAAAAGCGAAAACTTAACCGTTTAATGCTAAATCGCTTGTTGCCAACTATACTGCACTTGTCAACAAAGAGTCACAATTATTGTTCTGGAAATTTTGGTGCAAATTAGGATACAGATGCCTGTAGGAAAGGAAGCAGAATCCCAGCAGCGCCACACTATGCCACCATAAACACTTTGTGTGCCGCCACTTAGTGCCTCCCTACGACACTGTATGATTCAGATATTCTTTTCCAGAAGCAATGCTCTAGAGTAGGGCTTACTTGCCAACTTTCTCAGACTCTCTGGTCGGCTCCAAGAATAAGGGGTGTCTTCCTAGACTTCTGAAAGAATTGGCATGTCTCCTGGCCCCTGATGAAACCTCTCAGAAAGAAGCGATTGTAGGAATTTCACATTCCCTGGTATCCAATCACACATTCGTTGAGCCTGCTGAGGTGACGTGTAAAACGGGACATGGCTACTGCTAAAAAATTTCCACCTTTGAGAATGCAAAACATAGTTTTCGCGGATAGGAAGTTTTAAAAAGTGGGCAAGTCTGGAGAAGAATAGCCCTGTGCATGTGGCAGCATCCCATGGTTTCATGCACATCATTCTAGGAGGACATTGGCACTATTCTCGGGAAGGACATTAAAAAATGAAAATTGGTCGAAATAAAAGGCTTTTGTAGGATTGTCCCTGTATACGCCTCATGGGATGCAGGTCTTTTATGACCTTGTTTGAATAGCTTTTTATGCTTTTTTTATGGAAGGGAGGTTACAACGGTGGAAGCTACTTTATTTTAAAAAGCAATAAATAAAGTTCACCCTGACGGATGAGACATCCCTAAAGTACAACCGAGCCCTAACTATACTTAGATGGCTGCAATTCCATTGCAGTGTAATAATGCTCATTGTGGCAGAAGTGGAACTTCTAGGTCCTAAACGTCATGTGCCAGAGCGGGAGTCTGATCTGCCCCTGATTTTGAGACACTTGTCCTTGTTCTCACTTCTCACATTAGATCTGCTGTTCTGAGTAATATCCATACAATGAGCCATGGTGTGCCAACCCATTGTGACAGAGTCACTGGTATAATATATGAGGGGAGGTATGTGTCACGCCAGTTGCTAGCGTGTGTGAACTAAAACCAATAAACTTTCTTCCAGCATGTTATATGCTGGGGGTTACCTCTTTAAAAGGGTGTCGTTTTATGGGAATGACGTAGAGATGGGAGGGAAGTCATTCCTCATACCTCCCCTCAGGGTGTGGCTGAAGAGGGTTTAAATGTTCAGTCAGTTTGTTTTCCTGTGTGGAGTGTGTGGTCTGGAGAGTGAAGTCTCCAGGCTGTGTTTGGGTTAAACCAAAGAGCAACACCGGAGGACTGGTGTTGCTGAAGACTTCACTGTGTTACCTGCAGCGGACAGAGCCTCGCTTACTATTCGATTCTGTCATACCTTATCTTTTTGTTTTTCCCGTTAACCACGAGAGGGACTGTTTATTTTTATGGGGCACTGCTGGAGTTTATGCCACTGAATAAACCAGCAGGAAGTTAACCCAAACCGTGTCCTGTGTCTGCCTCTGGAGAGCCGAGCAAGTCGCTTTACCACAGTTGGTGTGAGAGTGCTGGCAAAGATCCAGGAACACGTGTACCTGCCACAGAGAACGGTGGATGTCCTGGGTGAAGGCCGCCAGCCAGCCAGAGATGTCCGGCAACATGGAGGAGCTTATTAAGCATTTAGTCCAGAGCCAGCAGCAGCAACATCAGCAGCACCTGCAACAATTACAGCAACACCAGGAGCTACAGTTGCAGTAGATACTGCTGCAGCAGCAAGCTCAACAAGAGAAGACCAAACTGTTACTACAACAGATCCAGTTGCTGCAAAAGGCGCAGCAGCAACACCAGCAGGAGCAGCAACATCAGATACAGCTTCTGGCGGACGCCATCCAGGGCAGAGCAGCCTTCCCACTCCCAGGGCCGACTGATGACTTACACGTCAGGAAGGCGGTAAGACGGGCCATGCAGAAGATGACACCCGGGGATGATGTAGAAGCCTGACAGTCTTTGAGAGGGTGGCTGATCGGGAGAGACTTCCACCAGAACAGTGGGCAGAGGTTCTGACGCCATATTTGTCGGGTGAACCCCAAAAGGCATATTACGACTTGGCACTGCAGGATGCCAAGGAATATGCCAAGCTAAAGACTTGAGATCTTAGCACGCCTGGGAGTGAATATGGTGGTCAGAGCCCAACGAGTCCACCACTGGGCATGAGCCAGCGACAAACCCCCTCACTCACAGATGTTTGACCTACTGCATCTTGTCCAGAAGTGGTTGCAGCCAGAGTCCTCCACTCCGGCCCAGATGGTCAAGCAAGTGGTGATAGATTCATGCACTCCCTTCCAAAATCGGTACAGACTTGGGTTGCCTAGGGTGATCCCCAGAATGCAGATAACTTCATTGGCCTGATAGAGAGGTACCAGGTGTAGCGTCGGCGTCCCTGCCTCCTGCTAGGCAGGGACGCTGTTCCCCTCACCTCTCCGCTCTGTGCCCGGCGTCTTCCTCCCGCTCTGCTGGCAGCGCGCGCTGCTTCCCGGCTACGGTGCTTAGGGCGCGCGCGCGCTCCCCCTCTCTTAAAGGGGCCGCGCGCGCCGTCCTAAGGAGTCCCCGGCCAATGGCCGGAGGACTTCACCATATATAAGGCACCTCCTCCAAAATGGAGGTGCCCGAGCAATGTTGTTGCAAAGCCTTCACTCTGCTTCAGCCCTCAGGTCCCGTTTCCAGTTACCTGCCAGTCACCTGTCAGATTCCTGCCTGTTACCTGCCAGTCACCTGTCAGATTCCTGCTTGATACCTGCCAGATATCCGTTTACCTGCTTGCAAGCCTGCGGTCCGACGGTCTGCCTTCCGACACCTGTCAGTCTGTCTATGGACCAGCCTGCCCGCTCACCTGGGAGCGCCCATCTGCTGCCTGCCTGCTAGCCTACCTGGAGGCTCCGCCGTCACTTGCCGTGACCACCTGCCTGTCCAGAGACTCGTGTCTGCTCACCTGGGAGCGCTCATCTGCTACCTGCTTGCTAGCCTACCTGGAGGCTCTGCCGTCACTAGCCGTGACCACCTGCCTGTCCAGAGACTGTCCCTGTCACTTGCCGTGAGTACCCGTCCTTCTACCCAGAGACTGTCCCTGTCACTTGCCGTGACTACCTGCCCTTCTACCCAGAGACTGTCACTGTCACTTGCCGTAACTACCTGCCCTTCTACCCAGAGGCTGTCCCTGTCACTTGCCGTGATTACCTGCCCGTCTTCCCTGGGAGCCACCCGCTTCCTTACAAGGACCGCCCCCTTGTATAGTTGCTCAGAGGTTCCGCCTCCCAGACCCGTTACAGTTTGCTCGGGCCATGGAATCCGGTGGCACCCAAGCTCCCTCGCTCTCGGACCTATGTCATGAACTATCCCGTCAGAGGTCCCAACAGGAGTCCATCCTGAGTCACCTGCGGAGTGTCAACTCTCGCCTGGACACTCTGTCTGCTCCACCTGCAACCACCGCTAGTGTCATGACTCGCAACCCGGCAGCGCCGCTGCCCACCAATACCATGGTATCCTGTCCCGGACCCCGGCTTTCTGCACCTCCTCGTTTCGGAGGTGACTCCGCTCAAGCTCGGGGCTTCATAAACCAGTGCACCCTGCACTTTGAACTCTTGTCCCACCAGTTTATCTCCGACCGGTCCAAAGTAGCCTTTATCATGTCCCACCTCACGGGGGAGGCTCTGGCTTGGCTAAATCCTCTGTGGGAGAGAGGAGATCCCCTGGTGTCCGACCTGCCAGCCTTTCTCACGGCTTTCCGGAAAGTCTTCGACGAACCCGGACGGAAGACCTCATCCGCATCGTCTCTGCTACGCCTCCGTCAAGGAGATCTCACCGTGGGCCAATATGCCATACGGTTCCGTACCCTTGCTTCGGAGCTGGCCTGGGATAACGACGCTCTGGTGTCTGTCTTCTGGGAGGGTCTGTCCGGCCGTATTAAAGATGAACTCGCCGGTCGGGACATTCCTACCACTCTCGACGACTTAATAACACTTGCCACCCGGATTGACATCCAATTCCAGGAGCGCGCCAAAGAGGTCACCCGTGAGAGGAGGTTTCCACGTCTAGCCCCCACCTTCCAGAAACCCGTCACTCCCTCCGTTACTCCCCAGGCACACTCACCTGAGCCTATGCAGGTCGACCAGACCAAGATGGTCAAAACCCGTCAAGACTTACGCCGTGCCGAGGGGAGCTGCTTCTACTGTGGCAGTAAGGAGCACCGGATCCGTTCCTGCCCAGAGAGGTCGGGAAACGCCTGTGTCTAGGATCGCTCAGAGAGGTCGCCCTAGACAAAAGTAAACCCTCTCCATCTCTGATGCTGTCAGTCTCTATCACCTGCGGAGAGAACCGCTATTTCGAACTGGCTCAACTTGACTCAGGAGCTGCTGGAAATCTCATTTCTCAGTCTCTGGTAGAGAAATACCGCATTCCCACCAAACCTCTGGCCATACCTTTATCTGTCGCCGCCGTGGATGGGGGCCTCTTACCACATCCCATCCAACTCATCACCGAATCCATAACTCTGCAGGTGGGAATGCTGCATTCTGAGAGTATCTCCTTTCATGTTCTGCCTGGACTCTCTCACGCACTCTTGTTAGGCCTACCTTGGCTCCAGAGACATGCACCCGTGCTTGACTCGCAGACCGGAGAAGTCCTTCGCTGGGGACAGGACTGCCATAGGACTTGTCTAGTTCCCGTTCATCCTGCTCGTCCTTCTCCTACCCCAGTCAGTCTACCCGGTCTACCGCTTCCCTATTGGTCTTATGCGGATGTCTTCAATAAAAAAGAAGCAGAGACATTACCCCCTCATAGACCATACGATTGTCCAATCGACCTGATACCCGGGTCTACTCCCCGTGGGCATATCTACCCTTTGTCCGCAGCGGAGACCCGGTCCATGTCAGAATATATTGAGGAGAATCTGGCCCGGGGATTTATCCGGAAATCTACCTCCCCGGCGGGAGCAGGCTTCTTCTTCGTCAAAAAGAAGGACGGCTCACTCCGTCCCTGTATAGACTATAGAGGCCTTAACCAGATCACGGTGAAGAATAAATACCCCCTTCCGCTCATTCCGGAATTATTTGACCGTCTGAGGGGGGCTAGAATCTTCACCAAGCTGGACCTCCGTGGGGCGTATAACCTGGTCCGTATCCGTCAGGGGGATGAGTGGAAGACGGCATTCAACACCCGGGACGGCCACTATGAATACCTGGTAATGCCCTTCGGTCTCTGTAACGCTCCTGCCGTCTTTCAAGAGTTGGTTAATGACATCTTCTGTGACCTTCTCTACTCCTGCGTGGTGGTGTACCTGGACGACATCTTGGTCTTCTCTCCGGACCTTCCTACTCACCGGAGGGATGTTCGTCAGGTCCTGCTCAGGCTCAGGCAGAACCACCTCTACGCTAAATATGAGAAGTGCCTCTTTGAGCAGACCTCTCTTCCATTTCTGGGCTACATAATCTCTCAGACCGGCCTACAAATGGATCCTGAGAAACTGTCTGCCATCCAGAAGTGGCCCCGACCAGAGGGGTTGAAGGCTATTCAGCGGTTCCTGGGCTTCGCCAACTATTACCGCCTCTTCATACCGCACTTCTTTTCCCGGACTGCCCCTATCTCTGCTCTCACCCGTAAGGGTACTAATCCCAGAAGATGGCCACCCGAAGCTGAGGAGGCCTTTCTTTCCTTAAAACAGGCCTTCTCCTCCGCCCCGGTGCTGCATCGTCCGGACGGCAACAAACAATTCTTCCTAGAAATTGACGCTTCCTCCTCCGGAGCCGGGGCGGTACTTACCCAAAAGTCATCTTCCGGAAGAATGGTAACCTGCGGTTTTTTCTCCAAACTCTTCTCCTCTTCTGAGCGCAACTATTCTATTGGAGACCGTGAATTGTTAGCCATTAAGCTGGCACTGGAGGAGTGGCGTTGCCTGCTCGAGGGGGCTCTTCACCCGGTAATAATTTACACGGACCACAAGAACTTGGCTTACCTTCAGAGCGCCCAGAGACTTAACCCGCGCCAAGCCCGGTGGTCCTTGTTTTTTGCCCGCTTTGATTTTGTTCTTCATTTTCGCCCGGCAGACAAAAACATCAAAGCTGATGCCTTGTCCCGATCCTTCCTGGTATCTGATCTAGAGGAGGAACCTAAGCACATCATTGATCCCGCCAGAGTAATGCAAGTGGCTCCCGTGAATCTAAATCGTCTCCCTCCCGGTAAGACGTTTGTAACTGTACCTGATCGGAAGAAGGTCCTACACTGGGGTCACTCGTCTAAGCTAGCTGGCCACGCCTGTCAGAAAAAGACCCTCTAGCTCATTACCCGGCATTACTGGTGGCCTACCCTGCACAAGGATGTAATAGACTTTGTTTCTGCCTGTGTGTCCTGCGCCCGCAACAAAGTTCCGAGACACCTGCCAGCCGGGCGCCTTCTTCCTCTTCCAGTACCTGCTGCCCCGTGGCAGCATATTGCTATGGATTTTATAACGGATCTTCCTGTCTCTGCTGGTTGTACGGTCATTTGGGTGGTCGCTGATCGCTTCTCCAAGATGGCGCACTTCATTCCCCTGCCGGGTCTCCCGTCTGCACCCGAACTGGCTAAAGACTTTATCCGCCACATCTTCCGTCTCCATGGCCTGCCCCTCCACATCGTGTCGGATCGTGGGGTTCAGTTCACCTCACGCTTCTGGAGAGCCACATGTAAGTTGCTTGACGTCACCCTGGACTTCTCCTCCGCTTACCATCCACAGTCCAATGGTCAAGTGGAGCGGATCAATCAGAACCTGACCAGTTACCTCCGGCACTTCATTAATGCCCACCATTCGGACTGGGTGGATCTCCTACCATGGGCCGAGTTCTCTTATAATAATCACAAGAGCGAATCCTCCTCCAAATCCCCGTTTTTTGTAGTCTTCGGTCAGCATCCTCGGATCCCATTTCCCGTCTCCACCTCGGTGGACAATCCAGCTGCGGAATCTCTCGTTCGCGAATTCTCCTCCATTTGGGAGAGTACCCGATCCGCACTCCTTCAGTCGTCCGAACGGATGAAAAAACACGCTGACAAGAAACGCCTGGATCCTCCACAATTCCGTCCTGGAGATAAAGTCTGGCTCTCGTCCAAATATGTCCGGCTCAAGATTCCCTCCTACAAGTTAGGGCCTCGGTTTATCGGCCCACTGGAAGTTATCAAACAGATCAACCCGGTGGCCTATGAATTAAAACTCCCGGCCAACTTACGGATCCCTAACTCCTTCCATGTATCTCTCCTCAAACCCGTGGTACTTAACTCTTTTTCCAAGTCTACAGGTACGCCTCCTGCTCCGGTTTCCGCTGAGAACGAGTTTGAGGTAGAGAACATTCTGGCCACCAAAAGGGTAAGAGGAAAAACCTTTTTTCTGGTAGATTGGAAGGGGTTTGGTCCTGAGGAGAGAACGTGGGAGCCCCGGGAGAACATCCATGCCCCTCTCATCCTTGATAAATTTCTCTCTGGCCTAAAGAAGGGGGGGCCTAAAGGGGGGGGGGTACTGTAGCGTCGGCGTCCCTGCCTCCTGCTAGGCAGGGACGCTGTTCCCCTCTCCGCTCTGTGCCCGGCGTCTTCCTCCCGCTCTGCTGGCAGCGCGCGCTGCTTCCCGGCTACGGTGCTTAGGGCGCACGCGCGCGCGCTCCCCCTCTCTTAAAGGGGCCGCGCGCGCCGTCCTAAGGAGTCCCCGGCCAATGGCCGGAGGACTTCACCATATATAAGGCACCTCCTCCAAAATGGAGGTGCCCGAGCAATGTTGTTGCAAAGCCTTCACTCTGCTTCAGCCCTCAGGTCCCGTTTCCAGTTACCTGTCAGTCACCTGTCAGATTCCTGCCTGTTACCTGCCAGTCACCTGTCAGATTCCTGCTTGATACCTGCCAGATATCCGTTTACCTGCTTGCAAGCTTGCGGTCTGACGGTCTGCCTTCCGACACCTGTCAGTCTGTCTATGGACCAGCCTGCCCGCTCACCTGGGAGCGCCCATCTGCTGCCTGCCTGCTAGCCTACCTGGAGGCTCCGCCGTCACTTGCCGTGACCACCTGCCTGTCCAGAGACTCGTGTCTGCTCACCTGGGAGCGCTCATCTGCTACCTGCCTGCTAGCCTACCTGGAGGCTACGCCGTCACTTGCCGTGACCACCTGCCTGTCCAGAGACTCTCGCCTGCTCACCTAGGAGTGCTCACCTGCTACCTGCTTGCTAGCCTACCTGGAGGCTACGCCGTCACTTGCCGTGACCACCTGCCTGTCCAGAGACTCTCGCCTGCTCACCTAGGAGCGCTCACCTGCTACCTGCTTGCTAGCCTACCTGGAGGCTCTGCCGTCACTAGCCGTGACCACCTGCCTGTCCAGAGACTGTCCCTGTCACTTGCCGTGAGTACCTGTCCTTCTACCCAGAGACTGTCCCTGTCACTTGCCGTGACTACTTGCCCTTCTACCCAGAGACTGTCCCTGTCACTTGCCGTAACTACCTGCCCTTCTACCCAGAGGCTGTCCCTGTCACTTGCTGTGATTACCTGCCCGTCTTCCCTGGGAGCCACCCACTTCCTTACAAGGACCGCCCCCTTGTATAGTTGCTCAGAGGTTCCGCCTCCCAGACCCGTTACACCAGGTAGTTGAGAAATCCCTTGGGAAATCGGATATAATCACTGCTCCATCCGTACTGGGATACCCAAAAGGGGACGGGTTCACCGCGGAAGGGGTTTAGAGCCACCAGTGGATGGCGTCCCACTTCCGCTGAAGGTGCCGCAAGGACTGTTGTTAAGGATATAGTCTGTTGGCGGTGTCACAACCCTGGACACGTAGCCGCCTGGTGTCATATGTCCCCTGAACCCATTGACTGCAGCCTAGGCAGACGAAGTTCCTATTATGCGTATCCAGCCTGCAGTGTGGACTGTCGACCCGATGAGGGGCCGCAGGCGTGTGCCGTGTCCATAAATGTAGTAAAGGTGCTTGGGCTGTTAGACTCTGGAAGTCTGGTGACTTTAATCAGAGCTAACGTTCCCCACCAGTTGGTCCCTTCCAAAACTGGGGGCATTCGGTGCATCCATGGGGACGCCAAGGACTACCCCGTGGCCACAGTGACAGTGGGAACAGACTGTGGTGCCCAGTACCACGAGGTCGGGGTGGTTAAGAACCTGATACATCCTGTCATACTGGGCCGTCATTTTTCTTTATTTTGGGACTTGTGGGGGAAGGAAATCGGAGTAAGTAGCGTGAGCAAAAGCCAGGTCCCTGGAGAAGAATCCCCGATGAAGTCTCAAGTGGATGAGTTCCCACTGTGCGTCCTTGCCAGCAATGAAGTTGAGACGGTGACCGAGGAGGCTGACCTCCCTGAGTTAGATGTGTCCGGCGAGAACTTTGGGACTGCTCAAGTTCGGGACCTGACCTTAAAAGGGGCGTTTGACCAGGTTACTGTATGTAACGGGGTTGCCCAACAGCCTGGGGCCGACACCAGGTTCCCCCACTTTGCCGTTCAGGGGGAGTTGTTATATCGGGTGGCCAAACAAAGGGGCGGTGAGATAGTGGAACAGCTGCTAGTCCCGGGGCCATATAGATGGAGGGTGCTAGATATGGCCCATTCACATGTTCTGGGGAGATACCTATGGGTCGAGAAAACTCAGGAGAGGATATTAAGAAGGTTTTATTGGCCAGGATGTTACCGAGAAATTCTGAACTATTGTAGGTCCTGTACCACCTGCCAAATAACCGCTCTCTCCTCCCACTTCCGTAGTCCGCTAGTTCCACTACCAGTGATAGAGGTCCCCTTTGAGAGGATTGCTATGGACCTAGTAGGGCCCTTAGTCAAATCAACCCAAGGCCACCAATACATTCTAGTAATCATGGACTATGCGACCCGGTATCCAGAAGCGGTACCACTAAGGAACTCTTCGAGCAAACGCATTGCCAGGGGAACTGGTTCATATATTTGCCAGAGATCAGAATAAGGTTCTGGTACTCAAAAACACAATAGCATTGAGATCCAAAGGTTATGTATGTCCTTTTATTGATGTACATACAGCAAAGTCCAATTTAAAGAAAGATTTCTGCCCAACGTTTCAACCCACAAGGGTTTTCCTCAGGGGCTTCAAAAAATAGTTCCAAAGTATATGAAAAAGACAACAAAACACAGAAATATCAATGATCATGTACGTACCTCATTGAAACAACATAGGTATATCTATAGAGAGTAGGTATAGAATGAGAAACAGTCGTCATTCCCCAAAAAAGGAACCATAATGTTACAATATTAGAACTGTTTCATCATGAGAACTTCAAATAATAAGTAAAAAATATAAATAGGATAGGAGAAAAAGATCAAGCAGCAAAATTTGTGATATCTGTGCATAGTGAAAATAAATATCAATCATGATCCTATATTAATGTCATTGTGGTAGTAATCATATAAAATTTATAATACCCATATGGAGAGTTGAAAAGTGTATGGTCAGGACTTGCTGCGATTAGTGAATGTGGGATATCCTATAGTAAAAAGGTTATGATGTTGGGAAAGGACTTGCTGCGATTAGTGAATGTGGGATATCCTATAGTAAAAAGATTATGATGTTGGGAAAAATTCATAGAATTGATGGAGAATCAGGTATATATGAAATTTTTATATATACATACCAACTGGTCAGTGGAATAGTAAACTATGGCCACAACCAATACACTACACCGGGAGTAACCCTATGTAGCTGAAACAAGATAGTACACCACTCAGAGTCTATAATATATAGTCCATATATCTGAAATGTGAGGGTCCCTCAATGAATTACCTGTTTAATATAAGAAGCTTGGGAATGACAGGCAATGGTCCTACAAAAAAAGGAGGATCAAAAAGGTAACATGTCCCACTGAAGAGGATCCAAAGTGGTTAATCCATAGCGGCGGTTTCAGAAAAGAACAAGTGGAAATGCTAATTTGGGGATATAAATGACCTGTTTGTGCAGAGTGAGTCCTGTATGTGTGGCGCGCGCTGCACTGGCCGGGCAGCTTTAAATACAGCGCTCCATGAAGGTTTCCGGTCTGCTGGAGCGCAGGCTCCAGTATGTGGAACGCAAGCTGGCGCATGCGCTGTATGTGCTGTGAAGGGCGCATGATACCGCCGTATGTCAGCATGAATGCGTGTGTAGCGCCCCGAGGGTTCAGCCGCTACAGGGGTATTGCTCCTCTGCCAGAGGTGTGGTAGTCCACTCCCGGGTAAGGATGGAGTATGGACCAGGGCTCAGTTAGCTGCATACAGCACACACACACCATTTCCGAGGGACAGCTCAACGGTGCTCCCACTAGACAGAAGTGCAGGCACGACCGACTATGTCCCTGTCTGGAGTGGGGAGGGGGGTGGAACACCCAGTGCTGTAGGGGCAGATAGGGGTTGGTTCCTGAGCGTAGGTAGGAGCCCATTGGTTGCTGGTCACCTGGGCTCATGGTCAGAGGGAGGTATAAAAGGTGGGCACCATCTTAGCTCTAGGAGAAGTTCGTTCTGTCCAGAGAGGAGAAGACAGTGAGTAGAGGCTCTGTAGGAGCTCTACTCCAGGAGGGCCTAGTGAGAGGCCGAGGAGGAGGGTGAAGGGGAGCTGAGATTTTGGCTCATCTCAGCTCCAAGAGAACGGAGCAGAAAGGAATAGGAAGGAACAGAAAGGGAGAAGAAGAGACAGAGAAACAGAAGGGCTCAGGAACAAGAAGGTGGAAGGGACCCTAAGAACCCACAAGAATCCAGGGTGAAGGGTCAGGCAGATTAAGGGTACCGGATCCCAAGTTGGTGGAGGAGAAACTACCCTCAGCCAAAGACCGGTCGTCGTGATCATCTATTGGTGCGACACCTCATCAAACCTGCTAGGAAGGCACCATATAGGACAGCGGAGGACGGGGCCCACGTTTACCCGCACAAGTCCGCGGCAGCTGGACAAAAGTGGGTCACCGGTGAGGCAGGCCAGAGAAAGGATTAAAGGGGGTCCTGTGCCATGCTCCTGAACTGCCTGGGAGTTGACCGAGCCCCACACCTGGTGGACGCAGCACGGCTCGGGCGGTCACTACCTGTACAGAAGTGACCTGGAGTACCTGAACTGTGAGTAAACGACATTGGACTGCAGTACGTTGTCTGTGTGCTCTTTCGCTCCTCCAGCACTATCAGCACCGGGACTCTCACTACCATCACTCCCAACATCCACTACACTGCCCTGGGGCCGCACTCTTCCCGTGGGGAGTCACACCATCCCAGCTGCACACGTCATCAGCCCCAGCGGACTGCCTTGCAGCGGCGGTTCCTAACAACCGCAATCCACGGGTGGCGTAGTCGGACATTATCTAAAGTACAGTAGCAGACTACCATTGGTCTGACCACCCTGAGCCGCGGGACCGGGCCGCCACTACTACCCCCATCGTTCCCCTATCG
Organism: Phyllobates terribilis; assembly: GCF_046119375.1. Lineage (NCBI taxonomy): Eukaryota > Metazoa > Chordata > Amphibia > Anura > Dendrobatidae > Phyllobates > Phyllobates terribilis. The sequence continues at coordinate 341,423,920 of NW_027362769.1, read as the reverse complement.
CCCGGATCCGCGTGCCCCACGGCCCAGGGGGCGAGTCACGTGCATGGGGAAAGGGGGGACCCAAATGAGGAAAAAGGGGAGAGGTAAACATAGAAAGACAGTCACTAAGTATACAAGTGTAAAGATGTTCCAAGTGACAAAGGATACACAATTAAACCGCAAGGCTGTAAATGTAATAGGAAGAATGCGGATCTAACTGTGAAATGTCTGAAAAAGAGAAGGATAAATTAGTGGTAGGATGGAGAGCTCATAAGGTACAAATAGAAGGGAAGATGAAGGTAAAAATAATAGAGTGTGAATTACATAATTCATGAATATAATATACACACAATAATCTGCAATGAGAGGTACAAAGTAATTACTAAATAAATGAAAAAGGGTCAGACATTGCAATCCTACATAATAAATATTTCACCATAATATATTTAAATATACTGGGTTTCTGAACATCAATATCAATTCAAATATGAACCTCATATTCCTGATTAAGTCCATGAGGTTCTAATGTCTTAAGTGTGTAAATCCAGAACGTCTCGCGTTCCTTATCACCTCCCCTTCTTCCAGCAGGCATATGATCAATGACCTGATATCGCAACTGAGCAATAGTATGTTGATGAGAAATAAAATGCTGGGGAATTGGTAACAAAATATATTTGCAACGAATCATAGATTTATGTTTACTAATACGCTCCCGGATGTGCTGGGTGGTCTCACCCACATATCTGAGACCGCACGGACATTTAATAAGGTATATAACATATGTAGATTCACATGTAAAAAAACTTTATATGAGGAACTACGCAATAGTAGAAAAAGAGTGTCTAGCCATAAAGTGGGCCGTAGATACACTAAGATACTACCTACTAGGCCGGGAGTTTAAGTTGGTGTCAGACCATGCCCCGTTGAGATGGTTGAGGGAAAAGGGTAAGAATGCCAGGGTAACTAGATGGTTCCTAGCTCTTCAGGACTTCAACTTTTACGTAGAGCATATGCCCGGGAAGTTACACGGGAACACTGATGCCCTGTCTAAAATTCCCTGTCTGGTATCAGAAGGTGCCCAAACCCCCGGCTTTGGGTAGAAGGGGGGAATATGTGACAGAGTCACTGGTATAATATATTAGGGGAGGTATGTGTCACGCAGGTTTTTAGCCTGTGTGAACTAAAACCAATAAACTTTCTGCCAGCATGTTATATGCTGGGGGTTACCTCTTTAAAAGGGTGTGGTTTTAAGGGAATGACGTAGAGATGGGAGGGAAGTAATTTCCCATACCTCCCCCTCAGGTGGCTGAACAGGGTTTAAATGTTCAGTCAGTTTGTTTTCCTGTGTGGAGTGTGTGGTCTGAAGAATGAAGTCTCCAGGCTGTGTTTAGGTGAAACCAGAGAGCAACACCGGAGGACTGGTGTTGCTGAAGACTTCACTGTGCTACCTGCAGCGGACAGAGCCTCGCTTACTATTGGATTCTGTCATACCTTATCTTTTTGTTTTTCCCGTTAACCACGAGAGGGACTGTTTATTTTTATGGGACACTGCTGGAGCTTATGCCACTGAATAAACCAGCAGGAAGTTAACCCAAACCGTGTTTCCTGTGTCTGCCTCTGAAGAGCCTAGCAAGTCGCTTTACCACACCATACATATCCATCCCATTATCCTGTCATATCTCCCTCCACACTTCAGAAATGAAAATTTGATGAACAGCTATAGACAACATTACCTTTCCCATAGACATGTTTGTATCACACATGGAGAATGTCGTCGACATACCCTCGTAGGCATTTAAAAAAGAATTGTATTTAGGAGACATGTAGTAGTGGGACCAATTATAATTATTGGTTACTTTGCTCATAGAAGCCATGTCTCCTAGGGTCCTGCTTATGTAATGCCTAAAAATTAGTTGGTGGGTCCACTGAAAATATAATTTGCAGTAACAATGCCTTAAAGTGAATCTAACTCCAGGTTTTTGCTACCCCATCTGGGAGCAGCATGATATAGGTGCAGAGACCCTGATTCCTGTGATGTATCACTTTCTGGGCTCCTTGCTGTTGTTTATATAAAATCACTGTTTTCTCTGCTGCAGATCTAACAGAGCTCTGAATGCTGAGCTGTGTATAACCCCGCCCACACTGATTCTGCATAGGCAGAAAGCTGCCAATCAGTGGTGGAGGCGGAGTTATACAGAGCTCATAATTATGAAGGACTACCTGGCAGCAGGTTTACTTGTCCTCTAGTGATCATCTCCTGCTGATAAAACAAGGATGGTACCAAAACTACAGCAAGCAGCAGTAAGTGACACATCGCTGGAATTAGAGTCTCTGCCCCTACATTATGCTGCTCTCAGCAGGGTGCTGGGTGTTTGACCCCAACCAATCAGACATTGATAACTTTAAGTAGTAATGTACAACATCTTTAAAATAATAATAAAGTGGACAATCCCTTTAAAAACAAATTCTTTCCTCCCATCCATTCTTATAATCTGTAGGTCTCACTGAGTATTCAAGAATCACAGTGTGGGGATTACTTACCACACGGGATTTTGAGCTTTTCTGTCTAATATTGGACATATTTATTGATTGTCTCAGTGGATAAACCGAGAAAAACAGATCAAAGACATCAAAGTGTCACCAGATGAAGCGTAAGACTGAGAGTCAGGGGCTGGTGATTGATTACTTATATATCAAGCAATTAAACCAATATGCAAAGAGATTGTTAAAAACAAAAAACTGGGGAAAAAAATGAATAAACTAGTATTTCATGCAGGGTTGCTCAGAACCATGGAACCGCAGTCAATAATTGTAATCGTGTGATGTAAATTAATGCATTGATCCCCAATTTACCCCATTCTCAGATTTTATAATGTACCAGGCAGGGCAAAAACAGCTTTTTACATACATTTCTAGTTTGAAAATAGCGTTGGTACTTGTCAGAATATCTCCTCTGCCAATGAAAACTCGTATTACCTGTGTAGGAATCATATAATTGTAAGTGAGAGAAGACATCGGACCAGATCTATGTTCTCTTCTAAGCTCTGAACGTGATAATTATCCGACCGGCATTTGCCACGGTGATTTATGAGCAAAGCTGGCTTTGTCTGTAAATAAACTCAACAGGGAGCGCCGCCGCTCGACATGCGAGGCCACGCACTGCTAGATATGTAGAGTAATGTCTCCCATCATTTAAAGAGTAATTGTTGTTTGAATTTTATTTTATTTTTTGTAAATCAATTGTACAAGCGCAAATAAGAAACTTTGTAATTTATCTTAGAGAAATCTGCTTCTTTTTCCTCCTGGACTGATCATTCATTCTCAAAATTCTCGATTCACAAGTAAAATCTGACTTCAGTCACTACTGACTTTCCCATTACTGAGATAGGAGATGACAGTTTGTGCTCATAAAGTTCCAGGTGAACTTGCAGCAGAATGTTTGTGTCTTCCTCTAGCTCATCCCTAGAATGTCTGTGTCTTCCTCTAGCTCCTCCCTAGAATGTCTGTGTCTGCCTCTAGCTCCTCCCTAGAATGTCTGTGTCTGCCTCTAGCTCCTCCCTAGAATGTCTGTGTCTTCCTCCAGCGCCTCCCTAGAATGTCTGTGTCTTCCTCCAGCTCCTCCCTATAATGTCTGTGTCTTCCTCTAGCTCCTCCCTAGTATGTCTGTGTTTTTCTCTAGCTCCTCCCTAGAATGTCTGTTTCTTCCTCTAGCTCCTCCCTAGAATGTCTGTCTTGCTCTAGCTCCTCCCTAGAATGTGTCTGCCTCTAGCTCCTCCCTAGAAAGTCTCTGTCTTCCTCTAGCTCCTCTCTAGAATGTCTGTGTCTTCCTCCAGCTCCTCTCTAGAATGTCTGTCTTCCTCCAGCTCCTCCCTATAATGTCTGCATCTTCCTCTAGTTCCTCCCTAGAATGTCTGTCTGCCTTTAGCTCCTCCCTAGAATGTCTGTCTTCATCTAGCTCCTCCCTAGAATGTCTGTCTGCCTTTAGCTCCTCCCTAGAATGTCTGTCTTCCTCCAACTCCTCCCTAGAATGTCTGCATCTTCCTCTAGTTCCTCCCTAGAATGTCTGTCTGCCTTTAGCTCCTCCCTAGAATGTCTGCATCTTCCTCTAGTTCCTCCCTAGAATGTCTGTCTTCCTCTAGCTCCTCCCTAGAATGTCTGTGTCTTCCTCTAGCTCCTCCCTAGAATGTCTGTGTCTTCCTCTAGCTCCTCCCTAGAATGTCTGTGTCTTCCGCTGTCTCCTCCCTAGAATGCCTGTGCCTTCCTCTAGCTCCTCCCTAGAATGTATTTGTCTTCATCTAGCTCCTCCCTAGAATGTCTGTGTCTTCCTCCAGCTCCTCCCTAGAATATCTGTGTCTTCCTCCAGCTCCTCCCTAGAATGTCTGTCTTCCTCTAGCTCCTCCCTAGAATGTCTGTGTCTTCCTCTAGCTCCTCCTTAGAATGTCTGTCTTCCTCTAGCTCCTCCCTAGAATGTCTGTGTCTTCCGCTGTCTCCTCCCTAGAATGCCTGTGCCTTCCTCTAGCTCCTCCCTAGAATGTATGTGTCTTCATCTAGCTCCTCCCTAGAATGTCTGTGTCTTCCTCCAGCTCCTCCCTAGAATGTCTGTGTCTTTCTCCAGCTCCTCCCTAGAATGTCTGTGTCTTCCTCTAGCTCCGCCCTAGAATGTCTGTGTCTTCCTCTAGCTCTTCCCTAGAATGTCTGTGTCTTCCTCCAGCTCCTCCCTAGAATGTCTATGTCTTCCTCTAGCTCCTCCCTGGAATGTCTGTGTCTTCCTCTAGCTCCTCCCTAGAATGTCTGTCTTCCTCTAGCTCCTCCCTAGAATGTCTGTGTCTTCCTCTAGCTCCTCCCTAGAATGTATGTGTCTTTCTCTAGCTCCTCTCCTCCATAGAATTTTAAAAGCACCAACTGTCATCTGCTATCTCAGTAATGGGGAATCTGTCTTCACTAAATTTGACAATGAAAGATCAGTCCAGGAGTAGAAAAGAGATGATTTCTCTAATAAGATATGTTATAAGATATATTATAAAGTAGCTTATTTTTATGTATACTATTGATTTAGGAAATAAAAATTAAAAACAGTGGTTACTTTTTAAAGGAGTTCATGCATAATTATCACATAATGCTGCACTACAGTAAATTAAACATTGATGAGCTATACTTAATCTGTTATTATCGGGGGTGGGGTAATCAGACTTCCAGTACCCTCTCAGATCAGGTGAACGGACCTCTTTATTATTAGGAGCCTAATTCTTCAGATATCAGTGATTAGGACTGAGCCACAATACCACATACTGCCACTACAAAATGTGTGGCGCTATACCCAGCAAACAATGAAGAGACTGCAGTTGATCAATGTAAAAAAAAATCAATTTGAAAACCCCTTTAAGAGGGATATGACAGGTGTCAGATATCGAGACATTCTGAATTTTCGGGCAAAGAAAATCTTTTGGAAAATTAATTAAAGTCAACCATATTTATTACTGTGCTGGTATTATGCTGGATACACAATTCAAAGAGTTTAGCCCTAGTAAAAAAAAAACACAACTAAATCAAGGAGTTGGGTTATCCAGCTTTATAACCTTTAGGCTGTCCACGTTAAAGGGGTTGTCCACCTTTCAGTATAATTTTTTTCCCACTTAAATGCACATATTTGGGGCTAAAAATCATTTTTACAATAAGTTTTCATTAACCGTTTTGTACAGTTTTTCTTTTACAAGCTCTTTGTTTCCCTGCACATTGAACTTTGATGTGGTCTGTGGTCATAAATCAGATGAGAGGAGCTCAGAAAAAGAGTTAGAAACTCCTGGTTAGTCCGTCATAGCGGTCATTTTCTCAGTTAGTTAACTCTTTCTGCAGCCAGCTATAGACAGTGCAAGAGGCTATAGAAGGCAAACGGTGCGAAATGTTTACTGAAACCCAATTGCAAAAATTATTGTATCCCCAATTAGATGCATTTAAGTAAAGATACAATTTCTGAAAAGTGAATAATCCCTTTAACGTCCTCTTCTTTGAAGGTATCATCTCATCACAGAAGTCCCTTTAGTATACGAGCTGATCCCTGTCAGCCTGGCTTCTGCTGATTTTGTCAGGAAGGTTGCTGACAGCTGCTCATTTTCCCCGCAGTGGCCACGTCAGAAGTGACCTGCAGTTATTCACATGGAATTGTTGAGAGATGACAGCCTCTTTAGGGACTAGTGTTAAAAACAGTCCCTTTGTTTCTTTTTACTGATGGAGGATAGTCGATATATAATAATTCACAACACATATCCATTATACCTTTCTAATACACTAAAATGGCCTCCTGGGTATCTATGTGTTACGTCCCTGTATGTTGGTATTATCCAAGCATTGTATGGCGGTTGTTATTTAGGCATTGTGTGGCACTGCTACAGTACTTACGGGTAGACGGTACAGCACAGGGCACGATCCAACCTTTCTATCCATAAATAAGTGTCGAACTACTATATGCAAGTTAATCAGTGCTCCTTTGTGGTTCCATTCAGACTGGCCAACAAAACTGTATGGGGGCACTATAATCGTTAATACCAGCATGCGTGGTGTCGGCAGCACATTCCCTGTTTAGACGAGAGATGTGCTGCACACAATGATGACTTTTATGCCGTCATAAATGATCTGATTAGATGATGCTCATTTGGTGATAGAACAGCAGGATCTTTTATTCTCATTTGTCACTTATCGGTCCGAGTAAATTGTTCTTAAAGAGGACCTATTACCAGGTCAAAATCGGCTAGTTTTTGCCCTTATTTTATTCTCGCTTCTCCGCTGGATATTCTGTTGTTTCTCTTTTTCCAATCCGCCATACGGTTCCAGAGATATGAGCCTTTTTATTCTGGGTAATTTTTAAATGTTTCATAACCAAAAGGGCGGTGCTCACAAGATCCTCTGGGGCGTGTCTTTAGGCTGCCACGCCCTTTTGGAAAAGACAAAAAAAATAGTAGCACCAAATAAAATGACCCATATCTCTGGATCCGTATGACAGATTTCAAAAAATAAAAAAATAAAATGCTCAGGGGAGAAGCGGGAAAAAAATAAGTGCAAAAACTGCCCACTTTTGACCTGGTGACAGGTCCTCTTAAAGGCTGACCCTGCTAATCAGCAGCACTGGTCCTTATTTCTATCACACCGAAGGTAAATGTTCTTTTTTGTTGCCCTCTACAGATGTGCCGAGATCGACTATAATTCATTATGTCCATCACTGTGCAGTACACACGGCGTTAAGCGGATAATGTATCTGTGAGGTGGATACAATGGTGTCTGAGGCGTTTGGATAGTTATAGTTAAGACGCGGCGGCGATTCTTGTCATGGAAAGGAATTGATCATTTGATTAATATCCTGTCTGGGAGCATCGATCGCTGAGGTCATCCATTCTGAATTATTCATTATTTATTCCCCCGCTACTGTAAATCACTGCTGGAAAGTACAGAGGCTGAGTCACTCTTTTAATCATACGTAGCCAACCTAAAGGGCAAGACAAACGAAAGGCGGGTTGTTATGAATGAAAAATACTGTATATTTTATCCTTTAATTTATGGGTTCGCGGCTCCCTGGTTTATCAGTAATTGCCTCCTCCTGGACTAATAGTATTCTTGTTATCGAACGGCTTTAGTGGTCTCCAGTGAGGGACCCTTACTACGTAATTCCACTGATGTGCATGGAAATTGTGTGGTCCAGAGCAAACTGCGGGGTCTGCAATTTGTGCTGTTTAGAATTGTAATAGAGTCCATAGAAAAGGGGGGGGGGGCAGCATTGGCAGGAGCCTAAGTCAGTTTTCCTTTCCCTAGCTCTGCAACATCTGTAAGCAAGGTGACAAATTTGGCTAAAAAGTTTCCTCTGGAAGAAATTAGGAGAGGAAACAAGCACCAGACCTTTCAAGAGATTTTTCTGTTTTCTACTCCAGGCTTTAACCTATAGCCCGCTATAGTGCATGCCTCTTAAAGGGACTTTACCACTTCATTTTTGCCACATAATTTGAGAGCAGCATAATGTAGAGACAGGGACCCTTATTCCAGTGATGTGTCACTTACCAGGCTCTTTTGCTTTAATTTTGATAAAATCACTTTTATCAGCAGGAGATTATCACTAGAGGACTAGTAACCTACTGCCAGGGAGTCCTCCATATTCATGAGTTCTATATAACTCCGCCCCCAAACAAAGCTGCCAATCAGTAGTGTGGGCGGGGTTATACAGAGCTTAGTATTCAGATCAATGGTAGATCTGCAGCAGAGAAAACAGATTTTTATAAAAAACTTAATGAAATGAACTGGAATATAAGTTGGTATACATGCAACATGTAAGCGCATGTTCACACTGGTCACTAAACAGACAAAACCTAAGATAAAAACAAAGTGAGCAAATATCCTGCAGTAAATAAGCAAATAGCAATAGTGTATGAAAATAACATAGGGTACTTAGTTAAAATAATTTTGATAAAAAAAACGTAAAAAAAAAGTCATCCCACCACGTCAAGGTGACCCTATTCGGGGGTTCTCAATATGTGATTTTCATATTGCCCACACCTCTTACTTTCCACAGTTTGAATGAGCATCATGTGCTCATAACAAAGTTATTTGCTCACAATTTTGGAAAGGTGCCAACAATTTTGTCTGGCCCATTTTTGAGGTTTGTGTAAAATTATGTCTAATTTTCCTTTTTTTCTCTGTTTTTTTGTGTTGTTCCAATACACACAAAGGAAATAAACATGTGTATAACAAAACGTGCAATTTCAATAATTTTCTGGGAGAAATACTTCATTTTCTGGAACAATTTCAAGGGTGCCAACACTTTTGGCCATGACTGTATATATAATTTTATTACATATATGTATACATTGTAACTAAAATACAAAGTAATGGGAAAGCTTGGTTATAATGGGTGTTGCAGGGTGAACACAGCTGTAATCCAGTTTTCCCTTTGCGGAAAATAAAAAAACGCAGAAGAAAAGTTGAGAATTTAAGGAGGGAAGTTTAATAGAAGTGAGAAGGGAAACAGAAGACATTGGAAATACACCTGGGGGGGATGATAGGAGGGTAGAGTTACACAGATGAAAAATAAGCAGACAATTGAATGTAACAGGTGAATGACTGATGAAAACAGCTTTTCTACCATGTGCAGAGGTTGTATGCACCAAGGTGGTCCTGTAAAACTTGAGGAAATAACAGCAGATGTGCAAGGATTCGCCCCCGCTTTCTCCAAGGAACATCAAGATCTCTGGAGATGGACTTGTAACCTTGAAAGTGTTGACATTGTTCAACAATTTTGGATCTCAAGTCCTCAGACAGTTCTTTTCTCCTCTTTCTGTTCTCCATGCAATAGGTCCTGCTTCTCTGTAACTACAGACAGATAAGTCTCAACAACAGGCAGCACATTGTTTAGAAAGGAGCAATAACTTTCCAGCAATTTTTCACTCCAAAAAAATTTTTTGGGTAAAGAAAGTACAATACATGTTCTAATGAGCAAAAGTTTGTTAAAATGACAGTGACCATTTAAAGAGTTCTTAAACAACATACTGTATATAACCCTTCCACAGCAAGGTGATAAATGAATTATCGCTGGGGGTCTATAATTATATGTAAAAATCTGCAAACATTTTGCGTTACTTACCTTTATATTATTCTTATGTTAAGAGTTTGCGCCACAGTCCAGAGCCGGCAAATACGTTTCTATCAAGTCCCCATTCAGATGTCCGTTTTTTTCATGGATGTGAAAAACAGACCGAGTTTCATCAATGTTTTTGATCCGAGTTTCAGAAGAGTTTGGTCAAAGTTTTATCAGTTTTTTTCTAGGATGAGAAAAAAAAAAGTTTCTCCTATCATTCCTTTAAAATCAGATCGCACTCGGTGACACTGAAAGTGCTGTCAAATTTTTTCACAGACCCATAGACTTGCATTGCCGATTTTGATTCGAAACTCAAATCAATATCGGACGTGTCGCCATGATTTTATGAAAATGTGAATGACAAAAAAAAAAATTTTTTTTTTTTTACATTGCACAAAATTCATTAACCTCATGCACCATTTTGAAGAATTTGGCACAAAAGAGAAATAAAACCATAACCACTACCACAAGGCAAAAGAGAAGTGAATTTTTTAAAGAATTTGCAAAATGATGAATCAGGTTCGGTTTGCTTTAGTAGGTCATATGGACAATGGGTAGCATAATGGTGAACCCCTATAATGTACAGTGCCATGGGTTGTAAACTTCTTGATTATGTTGCGCACCGTGGACAAAGGAACATCAAGATGTCTGGAGATGGATTTGTAACTTTAAGGCTAAGTGCCCATGAAGCAGAAATGCTCCGGATTTTTTCTGCATCTCTCTGGCAGGAAAAATGCATGCAAATTTTACATGCCTTTTTCCTACCAAGTAGAAGCGTTTGTGAAGCGTTTTTGCATGCATTTCTGCATGCGGGTTATCAAGCGCTTTTCCAAGCAATTTTAGCATCACTTGGAAAAGTGCTTGACAACTTGGTCACACAATATAAATCCATGCAACCGGCATCAATAGCATTTGCAGCATCAATAGTAAAAAAATAGAATAAAATGGTGAAAAATAAAAAAAAACATTATACTCCCCTTCCAATGGCCCCCGGTCTCCTTCTCCGGTGTCTTCGACGGCTGCGGTGGTGTAAAAGGTCGCGTGACCTGTCACATGACTAAATGATGTCATGGAAGGTCCTTTTATGCCACCACAAGCCACTGAAGACATCGGACGCACTGTACAGGAGACCGGAGGCCATTGGAAGGTGAGTATAGTGTTTTTTTTTTTTTTTATTTTGATTCTTTTTTTAATTACAGGTACTATGGTACCCGAGTCTGGAGGAGAGTCTCCTCTTCTCCAGACCCTGGTACCATCTGTGCATTGAATCGCTTAATATCTGCATGTGTACATGTACTCATGCTTATATTATGCAAGTCAATGGCGGCAACTATGCCGCGTTTCCGCAAAATTAATGGACGTGCTGCGGATTTTTCTGCAATGATAATCCGCAGCGGAAATTTCAACAGCATGTGCACAGTACATGCGGATTATCATTAGGGACCACTGCAGACCTTCTTCCAAGCGTTTTTTAAGTGTTTCCGCGGCACGCAGCCTGAGAGTGTTGATATTGTTCAACAATTTTTAATCTCAAGTCCTCAAACAGTTCTCTTCTCCTCTTTCTGTTCTCCGTGCAAAGAAGTCAACTTCTCTCCTTTTTATCTGGTTCTGGTGTGATTTTCATATTGCCACACCTGTTACTTGCCATAGGTGAGTTTGAACAAGCATCACATGCTTGAAACAAAATTGATTTCCCACAATTTTGGAAAAGTGCCAACAATCTTGTCCGGCCCATTTTTGGATTTTTGTGTGAAATTATGTCTAATTTACCCTTTTTTCTCAGTTTGATTTTGTGTTGTTCTAGTACACACAAAGGAAATAAACATGTGTATAACAAAACGTGTAATTGCAATAATTTTCTGGCAGAAATACTTAATTTTCTGGATCAATTTCAAGGGTGACAACAGTTTCAGCCATGACTATATGTGCGTTGCCGAGCTGTATACTAATTTTGGGGGGTTTCTGTATGTGATTGGCACGATACAATATGTCGGTCTTTGGTTTTCCATCTGTACCGTTCTGCATAATTCTCCATTCACCTGAGGTTTCTTATCTTTTTGGCGCTCCGCTGCACACAGACCATGTTCTCTTGTTGTTGGCCCGACCCCTCTGAGATTGTTTAAGCTCTCGAATGTTAGAACTTCCTCATGCAATTTGCATTGCGGTATAAATCATGCACTTCATGCTTTAATTAACATTAATTAATATTAATAGAGCTCCTGTCACCCTCTGTGTCACGGTGAGCGAATTTTAATGTCATGATTTCCGCTGTTTATTCTTCGGCCTCTTAGACGGATGATGGGAATTTCGACAGGTGGCTGAATAGTTCTCAATCGGAAAACAGAATAACCTCTATAATAATAACTCCATTGTGCCATCGACGCCAGCAGCCACCAATTAGGAGTCTTATCAAGAGCCGTCTAATTAAAATAATGCCGGACTGCAGAGGGTATAATTCACCTACTCTATGGGAATGTAATTCAATGGATTATACCTGGACTCTGTGGGTAGTAGCACCCATGCCACATGGTGCGTTTGGCTTAAAGGGGTTGTCCAGTGAAAGCAAGTTATCACCTATGGTGGTGGTCTGACTGCCGGGACCCACACCAATCTGCAGATAAAATAATTTTTATCCTCAATGGTGTAGGAAAATTGTCTCTTCAGAGTGGAAGAGGACTAGAACTCTAGTTCTATCCTAAAAGGAGCATGCATGGCCTTTAAGTCTCCTCACTCTGACATGCTAAGCTTGGCTTGTCACTCTCCACAAAGGAGAAATACATTAGGCTCATTCTTTGTAGCATTTATTTTAGTGCTTTTTTTTTAGGGGGGGTTCCAGGTAGAAGACACCAGAAAAAGACGTTGTGTGCACATACCCTAAGGCCTCATCCAGACATCAGTTTTTTTACGAGAAAAACGGACCGCATTTCATCAGTTTTTTCACTGATGAGAAGAAAAAAAAAAAGTTTCTCCACCTTCTCCTTTCTATCAGTCAGTGAAAAATGGACAATGGCATCAGGGTGCTGTGTGATTTTATCACAGACCCATAGACTTTCATGGCAGAGTTTGATCCAACACTTGGATCAATATAGGACATTTCTGCAATTTTGCAAGGACCACTTAAAAATCACGGGCATGTGAACCGCCCCATGGACTGTAAAGGTACTAGCGCTATCCATGAAAAAAAACGGATAGCACGTTTACGTGAAAATCTGACGTGCCCTAAGAGTTACAAACTCCCCATCAGAACAAGCTCACTGATGGATTCTCAGAGAACTCATTCTGCAGCCAGCAAAGGCTATAAAAGACAAATTGCAAACATACATGCATTTAAGTAAAAATAAATACCCACAAAGGTGTCCATATCTTGTAAGGTTATAAGCAGAGTCAAGATACAGTGATGTATAGGTCCAAAGGTTCTAGTTACATTAACAGACCCTATGGGACTATTGGATACCTCGTCTGTAATAAATTGCATAAGTTAGTCCAATATACAGATGTGACTCCCACCAATCCCCAGAGCGGGGGCTCTGTACGGACCTGTTTGGATGCAGTGATGGCCACACGTGCGATACCACTGCTGGAGATAGGAGAGTATAGCGAGTAGTCCTTGGGTAACTATGGCTGGATTGGATCTCACAATTACTTCTACAGTAGAGAAAGGATTCAGGTCTGTCTGTGAGCAGTACTGAACTTAAGGAGAACATGAGGTTGTGAATATATTGTGTTTTTTATGGTTTTATTAAGTAAAAATCTGAGAACTCTTTAGAGAAAGCCTGAGAGTCCTGCATCCCCCGCCCACAAAGAGTGATTGACAGCCGTTCTTCTATTGCATTGTACGCAGGAAGAGCTGCAGACAGATTGTCTATATGACATCTTGGTCCTACTGACCAATTACACTTATAATAATAATAATTTTTATTTTTATAGTTCCGACATATTCCGCAGCACTTTATAATTTTAGAGGGAACTAGTACAGACAGTAAAGATATTACAGAGTAACACATAACTAACAGATTCCAAAAGGAGCAAGGGCCGTGCTGCTTACAATCTATTACTTGTATTAGTATTGGCACTTTTGGTCACCTTTCAGTGGCTTATCACAGAGGAACATCTGACAGATTGTCACATTTTACGCCGCTTATCTTGAGCAGAAAGGGGATTGCTTATTGAACTAAAATGTTGGCAAATCCATCCCGAAGTAACAATCTGCAAGTAAGAAAAATGGAGCTTTGCCAAGTTAAAATACAGTTAAATGGGTATTCTCATCTCCAAGATCTTATCCCAATATGTAGTAGGTGTAATAATAATATTAGCAAATAAAAATGTCATATATGTCACTTACCCCATGTGCAGGGCATTGCAGTAGCTTAGGTATGAATGGTTCCGATCACTAACAGCTAACTAACTGTCACTATACGAGTGGTTGAAACCATGGACACCTAAGCTACTGCAATGCCCTGCACATGGGGTAAGTGACATAGCGAATCAGAAGAACTATACTACATTTCTAATTGGAGGTATTTGCTAATATTATTAATATTACACCCACTACATATTGGGATAGGATCTTGGAGATGGAAATATCCCTTTAAGTAATGATGAGATCTTCTGTAAGCTTTCATCATCCATGATACTGACTCATAGACGGCCAGGTGAAGATGTCGCTCCATACTCCAGACAGACAGAGAGCGATGGGCACCGTGTCATCCACCTGCAGCTATAAATCTGCCCGAGAGTACCTGCCAGGCTCCTGACGTTTTTCCAATGCTTCGGTGCCAGGCTGCCAGCTCTCATGGGCAAGCTGTTATGTACCAAGTTCTGTTACTGCCCTGCACATAAAGCAGTAATTTATGCTAACAAAAGCCATATAAACCCTATAAAGTAAAGCAGTCTGACTACATATCTAACCAGGTTTCACCAGCTGCTCTTTTCAGTCCCGATGCTGCTGTCAGGATATGCTGGGATTTGTAGTTCTGCAGCATTAGAGCTACAGGTTGAGGACCTCTGATGGGTCCCGTTTTCTTTTGCTTAATGCTAAGTGTGCATTCGGTAATGGGTACGATACATAAATCACGCTCTGTCTTTTTACCAAGTCTCTGAGCACCGGATTCCACGTCAGGAGTGATTGATTTCGGGATGGAAAAAGCTGATCACGTCTCTTTTCTTTTCTGCAGGTTATCGAGAAGGAGTTCTGTGGAAGAGGGGACGTGACAATGGACAATTTCTCAGCCGGAAGTTTGTACTTTCAGAAAGAGAAGGAGCACTCAAATACTTTAATAAAAATGATGTGAGTAAATCTTTATACTGCTGTTATTATGCCTGGTGCACCAATCCGGCATTTACAGGTGGGCTTGTGACAGAACGGCTGAGGATTTCATACCAAATAATTTCACACAATTTCCATGGCAAATCTCCATCAAAATCTGCATACAAGCCTTGCAGAATTTTGCTGCAGATTTATCAAAAAGGTAAAAGTTTCAGCCCTTGTGATTCCTCCCCCAGGGTATGTGCACACATCGTCTTTTAGACATAGCCGCATGGTGTTTGAGACAGAATACTCTTCAGAAAAACGTTGGCAGTGTTTTTTGCATCTTCCTTGACGTCTTTTACATAGTTTTTGCAGCATAAGCCCCGCCGAAAAATGGTCAGCTCACTTCTTTTAACCTCTTCACTTTGAAGAAGACACAAAAGACAGAACACATGCACAGCAAGTTGTTTTTACATTGCTGTGGATTCTGATCATTCTTTTTGGCGATTTTTTTTTTACTGCCATTTCAGGCGGAATCCACCTGAAAAATACTACCGACATCGCCGTTGGATTAAGGTTCATCTCTGCTCTCTGACAAGAGGGTCACATAATATATTAAAGTGGCTCGGCACCCCTTTGAACAACTAGGACCATCTCTTTATTATTGAAGGGGTTTTCCAGATTCTTTTCAATTTAACATCATCACATCTAGCACCTGTGGGAACCATGAATCGATTACTGGGAATTCAAAGGTTAAATACTAATGGTTATTTCATTATTTTAACATTTTCCCCACTCATTGCCTTTTTAAAAAAAAAAAAAAAAAAAATTCTGTAAAACCACTTTTTGAAACTAATACAGTCCTGGCCGAAAGTGTAAGCACCCTTGAAATTGTTCCAGAAAATTAAGTATTTCTCCCACGAAATTATTGCAATTACACCTGTTTTGTTATACACATTTTTATTTCCTTTGTGTGTATTGAAACAACACAAAATATCAGAGAAAAAAAAAGGCATAATTTCACACAAAACCCCAAAAATGGGCTGGACAAAATTGTTGGCACCTTTCCAAAATTATAAGTAAACAACTTTGTTTCAAGCACCTGTGGCAAGTAAGAGGTGTGGGCAATATAAAAATCACACCTGAAACCAGATAAAAAGGGGGGAAGTTGACGCAATCTTTACATTGTATGTCACACTAAGTGTGGAGAACAGAAAGAGGAGAAGAGAACTGTCTGAGGACTTGAGAACCAAAATTGTTGAACAATCTCAAGGTTACAAGTCCATCTCCAGGGATCTGGATGTTCTTTTGTCCACAGTGTGCAACATAATCAAGAAGCTTAATCATTAGACCACCATTATGTGGAATGTTACAAACGTGGTATAATCACTATACATGGACGGGTATAGGATACATCCTGTTTTACAAGGCAGTCGGGCATCAAGCAGAGCAGCTCGAGATTATGTAGATGTTTACAGAGGGCATAAATCTGTCTGCTGCTCACGGACAGTTGGCACGCTGCTCCGTGAGCTAAAGGCTGGCCGCTTCATAGCTTAGGTACACGGCCATGTCTCTGCTGGAACTGTCTCACCTGTTCACTTTATTTAAATGCCAAACTCACCCTCCCTCCCAGAACCTAAAACTTCTGCAGAATCCGCTGAAAAGCGCGTCATGCAGAACTTTTTTGTCTGTTCTGAAAAACAGAAATCAGATGGACTCCATAATAATCAATGGGACCCCTCTGCTTTCATTTGTATCAGTTAGACAGTAGATCAGTTTTAGGCATGAATTCCATTGATCGGTTCCTAAAATGGAGCAGAAAAGTAGAAATGTGAACAGAGCCTAAGAGGCATGGGGCGCATCATCGCATTGTGAGTCACAGGATACTGCAAGGGCGACAAGCAAGTCGCAAAAAATCCAACTGGCTACGACTTTTTGCAACTTGCTTGTTGCTCTACCACAATACGACCCCATCATGCTGTGATGTAGCAGCGGCACAAAGCGATTTTTGGCCGTGGAACCTGTGTCGTAGCCAATGCTTTTGTGTGCCACAGCCTCTTACGGTGCCCCCCCTAGCCAAACAGAGGTGCCTAAAGGACTCACTACCCATGGACTCGGTGGAAGCAGGAATCATGTGTGCAGTTAATAAGTTAAATGGGGTGTGGGTTTTTTGTCCTCCTTCCCCATGGGCCCATTATGGGATCTGTCTTGCAATGATGTATTGCAGCAGAATAGAGACACATTGTGTGCCGCTCCTCGTACATCTCTGATGGATTTATAGAGCGGTGCCACGGACGTGACCGGCCGATGACGTCACCGCAGAATGTACAGACGTTCCTAGAAGTGATACTTCCCCTTTTCGTCACATGAACACAATGACCAGGGATCGTTGTCTCTGCATTCTTATTAATAGGCACAGTACCAGCAGTGGGGCACCAGAGGGCATGGTGTGATCAGTGGTGCCATGCAGTGTGGTGCAGGGGCAGAAGATACCAGCCCGTGATGTCTCTGCCCCATATCTGACAGCATAGCTATTTAGTAAAATAAGTGAACCAACTGATGCACAGCGGGCAGCACAGGGTATATAGCGAGCAGCACAGGGCATATAGCGGGCAGCACAAGGCAGATAGCGGGCAGCATGGGGCAGATAGCGGGCAGCACAGAGTGTATAGTGGGCAGCACAGAGTGTATAGCGAGCAGCACGGGGCATAGAGCGGGCAGCACAAGGCAGATAGCGGGCAGCACGGGGCAGATAGCGGGCAGTACAGAGTGTATAGTGGGCAGCACAGGTAATATAGCGGGCAGCACAGGGCAGATAGCGGGCAGCACAGGGCAGATAGCGGGCAGCACAGGGCAGATAGCGGGCAGCACGGGGCAGATAGCGGGCAGCACAGAGTGTATAGCGGGCAGCACGGAGTGTATAGCGGGCAGCACAGAGTGTATAGCGGGCAGCACAGGGCAGATAGCGGGCAGCACAGAGTGTATAGCGGGCAGCAAAGAGTGTATAGCGGGCAGCACAGGGCAGATAATGGGCCGCATGGGGCAGATAGTGGGCAGTACAGAGTGTATAGTGGGCAGCACAGAGCGTATAGCAGGCTGCACAGAGTGTATAGCAGGCAGCACAGAGTGTATAGTGGGCAGCATGAGGCAGATAGCGGGCAGCACAGAGTGTATAGCGGGCAGCACAGGGTATATAGCGGGCAGCACAGGGTGTAAAGTGGGCAGCACAAGGTGTAAAGCGGGCAGCACAGAGTGTAAAGCGGGCTGCACAGAGTGTATAGCGGGCTGCACAGGGCATATAGCGGGCAGCACAGAGTATATAGCGGGCAGCACAGAGTGTATAGTGGGCAGCATGAGGCAGATAGCGGGCAGCACAGAGTGTAAAGCGGGCAGCACAGAGTGTAAAGCGGGCAGCACAGGGCAGATAGCGGGCAGCACAGGTTGTAAAGCGGGCAGCACAGAGTGTATAGCGGGCAGCACAGGGCAGATAGCGGGCAGCCCGTACCTACAAATACTGTGACTTATACAGAGAAAGGAGGACACTTTGATCTAGTAACACTGTATGGCGGTATTCCTGGCAGTCCCAGCATATTATATGCCTCATCACTCTCCGCTATTCACTTCATCTTCACCGTTTTTTAATGAGAATTTGATTGGTAAATGACCGACGCTCGCTGAATTTTATGTATCTCAATGTGTTTTCCAGGCAAGAGAGCCCAAAGCAATTATAAAGATTGAGCATCTAAACGCCACCTTCCAGCCGACCAAAATAGGAAACCCAAACGGCCTGCAAATCACATACTTACGGGACAACAGCACTAGGAATATCTTTGTATACCACGAAGATGGCAAGGTGAGCAATCAAGAGGGAGAGGAATTAATGGAGCTAAATGGGGTCAGCCGAAATATTAGAATAACATAAGGTTAAGCAATAGCAGAAGACGGTGATCTGTGCGGGCCTTTGATAGAAGTTTCATCTGTGGAGATATAAAGTTGGGTTCCCGCTGTCCGCAGTGCCCGCGATGGGGCTGAAACGACCTCTACATGGAGACCGGCGCCTATTTCATATTATCTGCAATGACATTTTACCATGTGGCCATGTGAGTTTTTCCGGGATCAATAAAAATTTGGCAGATTTTTTAAGACTTGCTTGTTGCGGTAAACAAGGTGTCGCAGAGGGAGCGCTTTCACTTGGATTGTGCTGCGAAGTAGCAGCTACTCACTGTGATCTTTGGCTGCGTGACCTGTCCCGCCTCGTTAGTCTCTGGAGCTGTTCACGTCACCATGTTTTTTTTGCAGAGCAAGTGTCCTAAAAAAAAAAAAAATTAAGCCATGTCCATTTTTGATCCGAGTCATGGACACAAAACATTGATTAAAATTAACAGATCTGTGAAAAAAAAAAACGGACAGCAAACAGACGCCATCCATGTGTCATCCGTGTGCCGTCCACTTTTAACTGTTTAATGGGAGGGAGAAAATTGGAATTTTTTTTTTTTCAGACCAAAAATGCATGAAAATCGGATTAAGCAAACTGATGAAAACCCATCAGCAAAATAAAAAAAACTCTTTGTCTGAATGAGACCTTACCTGTTTGCTGATAGAGGGGGATCAAGAGCGATAGACCCCTTTTGTTAGATCTATATTCTATAGACAATTCCTTCAGCTGTCTACATTAGAGGGAAGCCATTTAGTGTTGCAGCATGTAGGACTAGAAGTCCCAGTGAGCTCTGACAGCTGATGTGTCCAAGAATAATATTTTTTATATCTGAGATCTATTTCCCTGTAACAAGCTTCTTTTTTTTAATTTCCTGCTGCCGTCTATGACATGTCTGTGCAGCTGTCAGAGAAAGATGCAGCCAGAAGATATTAGTAATGGATCTTGAAGCTTTTTGCCCTTTCATATCACTTTTAATCAGTGTAACGAATCAAAGGCTATCCACCAGGCACCTGTCTAGGGTGCAGCCATTGGGAGTTGGCTCCTTGCTATAACAGCTCCCAAATGACAAAGCTCCTGTCCACAGGGCTGGTGGACTGCTGCCACCTAGTGGTGCTATGGTAAAACTGCATGCAATGTTATTTGTGCTCATATGGTCTCTCAAAAGTTATGATTAGGATATCTTTGTGATGTTTATTGTAGGGAGTCTTGATTCCTATAAAATTTAGTAATTTTTTTTCCCATTATAGGAAATTGTTGATTGGTTCAATGCTATCCGAGCGGCGCGGTTTCACTACTTGCAGGTGGCGTATCCTATTGCAGTGGACATTGATGTAAGTTTATCTTGTTCCTTGGCAAGTCGTTGTAATTATTTGGGAATATTTATAAACCTTGATATTGGTATTCCTGTTATCGTTAGCATTTTCGAAGACGATTCTGATGCAGTGGGGCGTCCAAAAAACAAGCTCAAATTGATTGTTTATTGTTAAGGGAGTATTCTCAAGATTGGATGTTATCCCTTATCTATTGGATAGGGGATAATTTTCTGATCTGTTGGGGTCCGACCACTGGATCTTTAACTGGTTTCCAAGAGCCCCATCCCCATATGAATGGAGCGATCGTGTGCATACCGCTCCTTTCATTCAAATTGCTCTGCCGGAGATATCTGAGGGCAGCGCACGCCCATAAGAATGACTGGAACGGCATTGCGTATGATCGACCCCTGCTCCATTCTCCGGTTCTTGGTGTCTGCGGTGGTCCCAGCGGTCGACCCACTAGCGATTGGGAACCTCCAAACTTGAGAATATACCCTTTTAATGGCTGCAAGATTTGCAAGCTAATCTGCAAACGGCCATTAACAATGAATTCATAAAGCTGCAGTTTTCGTACCCTCATGGTCGCAGTTACCTCGTGGTCGCATTACCCTCGTGGTCGCATTACCCTCGTGGTCGCATTACCCTCGTGGTCGCAGTTACCTCGTGGTCGCAGTATCCTCGTGGTCGCAGTACCCTCGTGGTCGCAGTACCCTCGTGGTCGCAGTAACCTCATGGTCGCAGTTACATCCAAACTTGAGAATATACCCTTATAATGGCTGCAAGATTTGCAAGTAAATCTGCAAACGGCCATTAACAATGAATTTATAAAGCATGGTGATAAGAGGTAAAACTACTTTATAGTTGCATTCGTTGATGCTATGTGAGAATTCAACCTCTAAGACTTTAGCAATGTGGCGACTTTGGGCTTTGGCCATGAGATCTGTGGTGTTGGCTAGGTGTCACTGGTACATCCCAATACAAGTGAATGTGGTCGAATGGTGACCCCGGGGGGTCCTGCATCTGCTACAAGCAAGAAGTCCAACCAGGATGGATTTTTACAGCTTGCTTGTCACAGTTGCAGTACCCTTGTGGTCGCAGTTACCTCGTGGTCGCAGTACCCTCGTGGTCGCAGTACCCTTGTGGCCGCAGTACCCTCATGGTCGCAGTACCCTCGTGGTCGCAGTACCCTCGTAGTCACAGTACCCTAGTGGCTTCAGTACTTTCGTGGTCACAGTTACCTCATGGTCGCAGTACCCTTCTGGCCGCAGTACCCTCGTGGTCGCAGTACCCTCATGGTCGCAGTTTGACCATATTTACTTGTATTATGACGTAGCAGCAACAGCTAGCAAACTTTGGTGTCGGGGCCACTGTCGCTGTAGCCCTAGTCTAATTTATATAACCATATAACAGCTATAATTTCTCACCCGTGTTACGGCCACATGCCTGACTGGGGGGCTCAGGTAGACATTGAATTATGGCTGTAATAATATATAGTCATGTGAATAACACTTAATGGCTTATGCCATTTATCTGTCAATTAAGTGGTTATTGCAAATATTTAGGGTCATCATCACCTATTTACCGGAGTTGTAGATCGTTGGTGGTCTGACCACTGATAATAAGAACAGGACCAAAATGCCCTATCGTAACCTAAGGAACATGCGTGGCCCTCGCATCATTCCATCGGGGGATTTCAAAGCCATATTCTCGGGATCGGTTGGGCTCCGTGGTCGGACCCCCCCACCTCTCCTCAAGTCCGGTGAATAAGTGGTAAATTTTGGGAATACCCCTTTAACTCCCATTCAATTCAGCTTCCATAAACAGAAAGGAAGCATGTGTCTCCAATATGGCTGCCTGTCCTTAGCAACCAATCACAACTCTGCTTCAATCTCTTCTAGTGCACTTGAAAAATGTTTGCGACGGCTCCAGCTCTGCTACATCTAGATGGCATCCTGGATCATAGCTGGACGACCATCCAGCCTGCCATCCTGCAGAGACACTGAGGAGCACATGCATGCGTGTGCTCCTCAGTGACTCGCAGTGACGGCATCAAGATGAGCTGGGTTCATGTCACATGAACTCAGTTCACCTCATTGACGTCAGCGCTAGCGTGGGAAAATACTCACCGCGCATGCTCTGACGTCATTTGCCAGCACGGCATACATGCGCTCCTCAGCTCACCTATGGATGCGCCATATCTGGGGCAGCTGGGGGCTCCTGTTTCTAGCCTCAGAGGGGGGGGCAATATTCATGGCCCCTTCCTAGGCCATTAATATCAGCACCCAGCTGTCTGCATAGCCTTTGCCAGCTGTTAAAATAAGGGGACCCCACGTCTTTTTTTTTTTTGGGGGGTTGGAGCCCCATTTTAATAGCCAGTAAAGCCTATGTATACAGGTGGGGGCTGATATTTGTAGGCTGGGAAGCTCCATGGGTATTATCCCCTTCCCAGGCTAAAAACATCCGCCCCAGCTGTCCGCTTTCCCTCTGCTGGTTAATAAAATTACAGGGAACCCCACGCTAATTTTTTTTTAATAAAATTCTTTAATTTAACAATAAATTACATGCACAGAATATATATATATATATATCACTCATATTTATGTACAGTATATGTATGTATATATAAATCTGATTTTGTGTATGTATCTATCAATCTGTATATATGTAGAGAGAGCGAGAGAGATAGATAAATAATATATATATATATTATATATATATATATATATATACACATATTTATATAGTGAAGTTTTTTAGTAGTGAAGAATATTGCCATAGAAAACTGTGTAAAATCCCTAGAAAATTCCCATATGTAAAGCCCATGTTAAAATCGCATTGCATATGGATGTCACACAGATGTCATACGGATGCTAGGTGAGAAAATAATCGTATAGCAATCGCATGACACTCTTCCGTTTTTTCGGTCCAGATATCGGAACTTTTTTTTTCACACATATGGGTATGAGCCCTTAGGCAGATTCCATAAACGTAAGGTATTATTTCTCTTCTCGAGGCAAAATCTACTTAATGAAAGTCAAAAGACCCACACAAAAGACATTCCCTTTAAGAGTTAAGTCAGAGGGAGAACTCAGACTGATAACAGGGTCCAGAGTCCAGACATGGAAACAATCAGTGCTGGATAATATGCAGAGTAATGTACAAATAGTGTGTAGCCTCTGACTTCAGCCCCAGCCCTAATCTGCATTCACTAGCACACATAACCATACATGTGTTACCCCATACTGTGGTCCTGAGAGGGACCATCCATAGAGAACACCGGATAATTATTGCCATACTTTATATTATTATTATTTATTATTATAGCGCCATTTATTCCATGGCGCTTTACATGTTACATCAGGAGAATCTGATAAAGTTAAACAACCGCAGAATTACTCAAATGTAAAATAACCAATGTTTTTTTATTTTTTTCATAAATAATTGATACACACAGAAAAAAGAAACTTTGTAATATATCTTATCAGAGAAATCTGCTTCTTTCTCCTCCTGGATTCATTTTCATGGCCAAAGTCTGTATTCAGTTAATGATGAGATTTTTTCATTACTGAGATAGGAGATGACAGTTGGTGCTTATAAAGTTATATGGAGAGGGAGGAGCTAGAGGCAAACAGAAATTCTAGGGAGGAGCTAGAGGCAGACACAGACATTCTAGGGAGGAGCTAGAGGAAGACACCGATATTCTAGGGAGGAGCTAGAGGCAGACACAGACATTCTAGGGAGGAGCTAGAGGAAGACACAGACATTCTAGGGAGGAGCTAGAGGAAGACACAGACATTCTAGGGAGGAGCTAGAGGCAGACAGAAATTCTAGGGAGGAGCTAGAGGCAGACACAGACATTCTAGGGAGGAGCTAGAGGAAGACAAAGACATTCTAGGGAGGAGCTAGGGGCAAACAGACATTCTAGAGAGGAGCTAGAGGAAGACAAAGACATTCTAGGGAGGAGCTAGGGGCAAACAGACATTCTAGGGAGGAGCTAGAGGAAGACACAGACATTCTAGGGAGGAGCTAGAGGAAGACACAGATATTCTAGGGAGGAGCTAGAGGCAGACACAGACATTCTAGGGAGGAGCTAGAGACAGACACAGACATTCTAGGGTGGAGCTAGAGGCAGATACAGACATTCTAGGGAGGAGCTAGAGACAAACAGACATTCTAGGGAGGAGCTAGATGCAGACACAGACATTCTAGGGAGGAGTTAGATGCAGACACAGACATTCTAGGGAGGAGCTAGAGTAAGACAGACATTCTAGGGAGGAGCTAGAGGCAGACACAGACATTCTAGGGAGGAGCTAGAGGAAGACAGACATTCTAGGGAGGAGCTAGAGGAAGACACAGACATTCTAGGGAGGAGCTAGAGGAAGACACAGACATTCTAGGGAGGAGCTAGAGGAAGACACAGACATTCTAGGGAGGAGCTAGAGGAAGACACAGACATTCTAGGGAGGAGCTAGAGGCAGACACAGACATTCTATGGAGGAGCTAGAGGAAGACACAGACATTCTAGGGAGGAGCTAGAGGAAGACAGACATTCTAGAGAGGAGCTAGAGGAAGACAAAGACATTCTAGGGAGGAGCTAGGGGCAAACAGACATTCTAGAGAGGAGCTAGAGGAAGACAAAGACATTCTAGGGAGGAGCTAGGGGCAAACAGACATTCTAGGGAGGAGCTAGAGGAAGACACAGACATTCTAGGGAGGAGCTAGAGGAAGACACAGACATTCTAGGGAGGAGCTAGATGCAGACACAGACATTCTAGGGAGGAGCTAGAGGAAGACACAGACATTATAGGGAAGAGCTAGGGGCAGACACAGACATTCTAGGGAGGAGCTAGAGGAAGACACAGACATTCTAGGGGGGAGCTAGAGGAAGACACAGACATTCTAGGGGGGAGCTAGAGGAAGACACAGACATTCTGCTGCAAGTTCTCCTGAAACAACTGTTGCAATTAAGAAAATAAAAAGTTTAAAGTGTAACTGTCAATTCAGGAAAACTTGCAGCAAAATGTCTGTGTTGGCCTCTAGCTCCTCCCTCTCCATAGAACTTTATGAGCACCAACTCTCATCTACTATCTCAGTAATGTGGAAATATCTCTGCACTGAATCAGATTTTACCCATGAATTGAGAATGAATGATCAGTGCAGGAGGAAAAAGAAGCAGATTTTTCTAATGAGATATATTACAAAGTTTCTTATTTTTATGTGTGCTATTGATTAGTGAAAACAAAAATGAAAGCGACGGTCACCCAGTCCATACCTATTATTTATCAAGTGGGCAAAATTAAAAAGGGGCCTATTTTATATTAGTGTCAAAATATAAACATATAGAATAGAGAACTATTGAAAAACTTTTTTTTTGCATTTTTTTATCTCCCAAATGCTGTAAAAAGAGTAAAAAAAAAACAAACAAAAAAAAAAACATCACTATTAATATAGTGGCTCAAACAAATAAAAAAGTGAGAGCCTCTACCATGTGAGCAAAAATCTCTAAAAGTGTCTGGTCACTATGGGGTAAAGAGGGATGTAATACAAGATATTGTTACAGCGCAGCTCACCCACAGGGGAGCGCCGCCTCGTCTTTAGCTTTCGTCATTGAAAGAATTCATTCATTCTTTTTTTTTTCCATTCAAGAAAATCTGATCCATTTTGATCAGAGCTTTTAATCGATTTTTGAACATTTTTACCACCCATGTGACATCCATTTTTTTGGGGCGACAGTTGGTCTGCCAATAAATAGACATGTGAACATAACCATAGACTATAATAGGAATGTGATAAAAACGGATAACACTGTGAAAGACGGAGGTGTGAATGGGGCCTCGGGAATAGATTGTACATTCGTCCATCATCCAATATCTGGTCAGATGATCAGATCTATAATTTATTCTGTTTTTTTTTCCTACCAGTTGGTGCCAAAGCTGACAAGGAACTTTCTCAAAGAGGGATTTATGGAAAAGACGGGTCCAAAGGTAAAGAAAATGGCAAAATCCTAAAACACATTGTAAGGAAAAAAGTCAGGCAGAATGGAAATCCAACAAGGGCCAAAACATGGTCGTGGAATTATAATAGTCCAGCCGCAGAAAATCCAGAAAAAATGAGCAGTATCAGCATCTGGTACATTATACGTAGTACAGCGCTGTGAGGATGAAGAATATATTATATTATATGTTTTATCCAGTTCCAAAGATTCTTTCCAAGACAGCAGGAAAAGGGCACCACACTGGAGACTATCACATTCTGCCTGTCATTATTGGCCAAGATTAAAGGGTCTGTCCAAGATTAGAAAGACATACTTGTAACTGCTTTCTTCCAAAAAAACAGCTCCACCCGTCTATAGCTTGGGTGTGGTATTGCAGCTCTGCTCCATAGAAGTGAATGGAGTAGAGCTGCTATATCACACATCACCTGTAGATTGGGGTGGCACTGTTTTGGAAGAAGATTGCTATGTTTTTCTTATCCTAAACAGCCCCTTTAAAAGTATTAATTAGAAGCCACAGACAGAAGTTTGAAGAATATGATCTGGTTAAATTAACCAAATACCCTGCAGTGCTGTGTGCTAGTCTTTTTTGTCTGTGCAATGCCCCGATTCTCTGCCCCTCTCCTATATTAGTGCTGCTGGATATTGGGGGAATCATAGCTACTGTAGAGACCCTGTGCACTTCTATGGGAATGGCTCTATACATATCGCAGTGTGGCATTTTTGCCCACAGTATTCCTTTAAGACCATGATAATTGGTGAAAGCTTAGTACTAGAGTGATGATGATGATGACGACATGTTCTGGACCACACACATGACCCATAGTTCTCACTAGCCGCAGTGTCTGATATACATGTCTGTGTTCCCAGCATACGGAAGGCTTTAAGAAGAGATGGTTCACCTTGGATGACAGGAGACTAATGTACTTCAAGGATCCAATGGTAAGAACGTGTGTAATGGAGTGAGGTGAGATTGAGGGATCGGGAACACGTTGAGATCACACCTGCAATAACCTTCATTATTGACGACCCAACTAGTTTCTTGTATCCAGCGCATTGTATTCTTGTATTACTGAATAAGGAAGAAGATACGGCCCTGAAAATCTACTTCCTCCAGACTGCTAATCATCCACCAAACAGGGGGTGCACAGGTGGGAGTCCTATAGATTGATGACCCTCTGGTACATAAGTAAATTCGCTTTTATAAATGGTACTTGTTGTGTGGGGGCCCTGTTACCGACATTGCCCAGGACCTACACGTTACATTTTGCCCCCAATTAATCAGCTTCATTAGGGTGCAGCCACACGTTTTGGTTGGCTGCACCTCCGCCTGCCGGCAGCAAACCCGTGACCTCATGAGGCCATTAGCTTGCCGTGGGTATGACCACAACCCCAATGGCCATTTAGGGTCAAACTCAAGGACATGGTTTTTAAAGTGCAACTCATTTCAGGAGAACTTGCATCAGAATGTCTGTGTCGGCCTCGAGTTCATCCACCTCCATAGAACTTTATGAGCACCAACTGTCATCTCCTAGCTCCGATCCTCGTAAATATAGTAGATATACTGGTGTTACTAGTAAGACTGGATTGTTTTGTCCTCTTCCAGGACGCCTTCGCCAGAGGAGAAGTTTTTATTGGGAGCACCGAAAATAACTATAAAGTAGAAGAAGGACTTCCTCCCTCCACACAAGGGAATCACTGGCAGTACGGCATCACCATTACGACTCCGGACAGGAAGTTCCTGTTTACCTGTGAGAGTGACACCGAGCGCACAGAGTGGATCTCTGCCTTCCACAAGGTTCTCAATAAGCCGATGCTTCCTCAGGAGTTCGCAGGTCAGAGGACTTTCCTAAGGGCATAGTACAGTGGATAAGAGATCCCTCTGCTCAACGCCAAATGTCTTGTAGAACTAACCACTTAGATGCCATGGTCATTGTACATCACAGTGTCTAAGGCAGGGATGTCAAACTCAAACATACAGAGGACCAAAATAAAAAACTGGACAAAGTCACAGGCCAACCAGTATACAGTATAATGGCCCCACATAGTCCTCCATACAGTATAATGGCCCCACATAGTCCTCCATACAGTATAATGGCCCCACATAGTCCTCCATACAGAATAATGGCCCCACATAGTCCTCCATACAGTATAATGGCCCCACATAGTCCTCCATAAAGAATAATGGGCCCCACATAGTACTCCATACAGTATAATGGGCCCCACATAGTCCTCCATACTGTATAATGGCCCCACATAGTCCTCCATACAGTATAATGGCCCCACATAGTCCTCCATACAGAATAATGGCCCCACATAGTCCTTCATACAGTATAATGGCCCCACATAGTCCTCCATACAGAATAATGGCCCCACATAGTCCTTCATACAGAATAATGGCCCCACATAGTCCTTCATACAGTATAATGGCCCCACATAATCCTCCATACAGTATAATGGGCCCTACATAGTCCTCCATACAGTATAATGGCCCCACATAGTCCTCCATACAGTATAATGGCCCCACATAGTCCTCCATACAGTATAATGGCCCCACATAGTCCTCCATAAAGAATAATGGGCCCCACATAGTACTCCATACAGTATAATGGGCCCCACATAGTCCTCCATACTGTATAATGGGCCCCACATAGTCCTCCATACTGTATAATGGTCCCACATAGTCCCCCATACAGAATAATGGCCCCACATAGTCCTCCATACAGAATAATGGGCCCCACATAGTCCTCCATACAAAATAATGGCACCACATAGTTCTCCATACAGTATAATGGCCCCACATAGTCCTCCATAAAGAATAATGGGCCCCACATAGTCCTCAATACAATATAATGACCCCACATAGTCCTCCATACAGAATAATGGCTCCACATAGTCCTCCATACAGAATAATGGGCCCCACATAGTCCTCAATACAGTATAATGGGCCCCACATAGTCCTCCATACAGTATAATGGGCCCCACATAGTCCTCCATACAGTATAATGGGCCCCACATAGTCCTCCATACAGAATAATGGGCCCCACATAGTCCTCCATACAGAATAATGGGCCCCACATAGTCCTCCATACAGAATAATGGCCCCACATAGTCCTCAATACAGTATAATGGGCCCCATATAGTCCTCCATACAGTATAATGGGCCCCACATAGTCCTCCATACAGTATAATGGGCCCCACATAGTCCTCCATACAGAATAATGGGCCCGACATAGTCCTCCATACAGTATAATGGGCCCACATAGTCCTCCATACAGAATAATGGCCCCACATAGTCCTCCATACAGTATAATGGGCCCCACATAGTCCTCCATACAGAATAATGGGCCCCACATAGTCCTCCATACAGAATAATGGCCCCACATAGTCCTCAATACAGTATAATGGGCCCCATATAGTCCTCCATACAGTATAATGGGCCCCACATAGTCCTCCATACAGTATAATGGGCCCCACATAGTCCTCCATACAGAATAATGGGCCCGACATAGTCCTCCATACAGTATAATGGGCCCACATAGTCCTCCATACAGAATAATGGCCCCACATAGTCCTCCATACAGTATAATGGGCCCCACATAGTCCTCCATACAGTATAATGGACCCACATAATTCTCCATACAGTATAATGGGCCCCACATAGTCCTCCATACAGTATAATGGCCCCACATAATTCTCCATACAGTATAATGGGCCCCACATAGTTCTCCATACAGTATAATGGGCCCCACATAGTCCTCAACACAGTATAATGGCCCCACATAATTCTCCATACAGTATAATGGGCCCCACATAGTCCTCCATACAGAATAATGGCCCCACATATTCCTCCATACAGAATAATGGGCCCCACATAGTCCTCCATACAGAATAATGGCCCCACATAGTCCTCCATACAGTATAACGGGCCCCACATAGTCCTCCATACAGTATAACGGGCCCCACATAGTCCTCCATACAGTATAATGGGCCCCACATAGTCCTCCATACAGAATAATTGCCCCACATAGTCCTCCATGCAGAATAATGGCCCCACATAGTCCTCCATACAGTATAACGGGCCCCACATAGTCCTCCATACAGTATAACGGGCACCACATAGTCCTCCATACAGTATAATGGGCCCCACATAGTCCTCCATACAGAATAATTGCCCCACATAGTCCTCCATACAGAATAATGGCCCCACATAGTCCTCCATACAGTATAACGGGCCCCACATAGTCCTCCATACAGTATAACGGGCACCACATAGTCCTCCATACAGTATAATGGGCCCCACATAGTCCTCCATACAGAATAATTGCCCCACATAGTCCTCCATACAGTATAATGGCCTCACATAGCCCTCCATGCAGAGTAATGGGCCCCACATAGTCCTCCATACAGTATAATGGGCCCCAAATAGTCCTCCATACAGAATAATAGTCGCACATAGGGGTGGTTGTTCTGGTATCGCGGGCCAAATTTGGGCCAAGGGCGAGAGTTTGACTTGTATGGTATAAGGATTTAAACTACTGCAATTAGAGGTGGCTCCAATAGCACTAGTTACCATCGAGTTTCTTCTGTGTAAAACAGCCGACACCCATTGTGTATCAAGCGGGATAAGCGCAAGAGCCAACTACATAAAAATCCACCGAATTTCTGCCGTAGGCACATATCACACATGTCAGGAAGTGTGAGTGGGCGCCAGGCAGGAGACAGGGCCATTCTTTACCGGGTTTCCCCAACTCATGGGCCCCATAGCGGAGACAGTGACTGCTGCTCTGTGTGATGATTTATTCAGAATTATCCTTTGTCTACATTGTTATAGGGGTCTTGGCTCCATTTCCTTTTCTACACCATTAAAGGGGTAAACACAAATTTGGAGGTTATCCCCCGTCTGCAGAATAGGGGATAATTTCCTGATCGCTGGGGGGTCTGACTGCTGAGATCCCCATTGATCCAGAGAATCGGGTATATAAATGGAGTGGTGGTCAATCATGCTCGCTGTCACTCCATTCATTCTCATGGTAGTGCTGAAGATCAGCCGAGCACTGCACTCGACTATCTTCAGCACTCCCATAAGAGTGAATGGAGTGGATGTACTCACACAGGGGTGGTGATCCCAGCAGTCAGACCCGGCTATCAGGAAATTATCTTGTTTCCTATGGATAGGGGATAACTTCCAAACTTGAGAATATCCCTTTGAAATCAATGTTAAAATTCTGTCTGCCTTCATCCACCACTAGGGGGAGCTCACTCTCTATTTATTATATGTATACAGCATCTATTAAACGCAATGTGCGGAGTTCCCCCTAGTGGCAGCTGAAAGAATTGACTTTATTGATCTGCCCACAATCAGTGTAACCTCTTTAATCCTGTATCTCTTTTATATTTTTACAGTGGAAGCTCATTTTAAGCATAAACCATAGTACAAGACATTTCCACAAACATTTATGAAAAGGCAGAAGGAAAGAGAATCCATGAAGTGTGGTGGAAAAGGGAAAAAACCCAATGATAATTGTGAATATGATGGCGACGAGCCAGCACCAGCTCAGCCGAACCAATAGCCAGTGTCCACTACAGATGTTCAGCCAGGACTGAGCACATCAGCATAACGACTGTCTTAATGTCTCGTGCCATATTGTGTGTGCACCGCCGTCCGGCTAGACTGGCGGAGATCAGCTGTGGCGTCTAGACCGGTGACCAGGTGAACATTCCTCAGTGTCCTCATCCCTCATTCATCGTCTTATTAGATTTCGGAGCGGAACTTTTTAATGAAGGGACAGATTTTATCATTGAAGATCCTAAGACAAACTCCCACCCCAAGGCTTCTCCTCCTATGATGTGAAACGTCGGAGAACCTCTACCATCGCATGAGACGAGCTAAGGATCTGAAGCGCCTCAGATATGATACTTCAACCTTCATTTAGGCACAAGAAGCTTTTCACTCTCCATGTTTTATATCATCTCCATAACCCGAGATCTGGAGATGGTCCTCCTCCATAGACGGATCATAAAC
This sequence comes from Phyllobates terribilis, assembly GCF_046119375.1. Lineage (NCBI taxonomy): Eukaryota > Metazoa > Chordata > Amphibia > Anura > Dendrobatidae > Phyllobates > Phyllobates terribilis. The sequence continues at coordinate 341,391,813 of NW_027362769.1, read as the reverse complement.
ACACGTCTTTTTTTTGCGTTTCGACATAATGGTGCTTCATCAGGGGATCAGTGGTGGAACGTTTTGAGCAGGTGGAGATAAACAACCTGTTAATTTTAGGAATTAGTGCTATCTTCTGACTTACCTACATGGAAATGAGGATGTAGAGCGTAACTTTGTGTATGTTGCTGCTTTTGACATGGATTAATCGCATTATGCCAGGAGGACCAAGGTTTAATAACCCTGATTTGGCCGGCGATGTAGTAGTACAAGATCTGCCATTTTTGTTACATCCGAGGGTCACAGGTTAAAATACATTACTGTATAATCCTTCAAAGCTTGGAGACGGCACTCTTATACTGAACCTGTCACATTTTTCATGCAGCATGTAATAGAGTAGGAGGAGCCAAGCAGATGTATATATGGGTTTTGTGGGGAAACATTCATTATAACTTGTATTTCATTCATTAAAATCAGCCGTCCCTGCGTGACTGTGCAGAGATATAGCTGTCAATCACTAAAAGGGAAAGGAGGACCGCCCACTGGACACCCGAGCAGGAATTTATATGATATTGAATAATTTCCCATGAAGCTATATATCAATCTGCTCAGCACCTTCTACTTTATCATATGATCTGAGCAGATCAGACACTACGGCCAATATGACAAGTTACCTTTAAATGTTAGTGTTGTGGGTGATGTCTATTTTTGAGGCAAATGTCCATTTTTTAACATCATTTCATTTTTAGGTTCTTATATATTTCTAAATATATCTTTACAGTGGTAAGAGCTACATATCCCGAACAGGCATAGAATTAAATTATAGAATTATGGCTGCCTGCACCCACAAGTAAGCTTCTGAGTTCCCTCTAGTGGTGGCTGCAATGAACAGTATACAAGAAGTTACTGAGCTCCCTCTAGTGGTAGTTGTAATGGACAGTATGCAGTAAGCTCCTGAGCTCCCTCTAGTGGTGATTGTAATGTAGAATATGCTGCAATCTCTGCTCCTGAGCTCCATCTAGTGATGATTGCAATGAACAGTATGCAGTAAGCTCCTGAGCTCCCTCTAGTGGTGATTGTAATGAACAGTTGTTGTAAGCTCCTGAGCTCCATGTAGTGGTGATTGCAATGAACAGTATGCAGTGAGCTCCTATGCTCCCTCTGGTGGTGATTGAAATGAACAGTATGTAGTAAGCTCCTGAGCTCCCACTAGTGGTGGCTGCAATGAACAGTATTCAGTAAGCTCCTGAGCTCTCTCTAGTGGTGGCTGCTATGTACAGCATACATTAGGCTCCTGTTATTGATGACTGCAATGAACAGAATGCAAGAAGTTGCTGAGCTCCATCTAGTGGTGGATGCAAGGGAGAGTATTCAGTAAGCTCTATAGTTCCTTTTAGCAGTGGCTGCAATGAATAGTATACATTAGGCTCCTGAGCTCTCTCTATTGGTGGCTGCAATGTACAGTATACATTAGGCTCCTGAACCCCCATGGCTGCAATAAACATTATGCAGTAAGCTTCTGTGCTCCCTCTAGTGGTGGCTGCAATATACTCTATACATTAGGCTCCTGAGCTCCCATTATTGATGGCTGCAATAAACAGTATGCAGTAAGGTTTGGTTGCAAGGAACTGCATGTAGTATGCTCCTGAGCTCCCTCTAGTGGTGGCTATAATTTACAGTATAAAATACGCTCCTGAGCTCCCTCTAGTGATGGCTGCAGGCAGTGAAGAGTTTGCAGAGTTCTGTACTGGAAATATGGAATTTCAACTACAAAAATATATTAGGGAATAATCAGCAAAGCATTTTGTCCCTAATTTTATATATTTTTTCCCCAGAAAAATAAAATGGTGGTTAAGTCTGAACATTCACTTCAAGGTTTTCCATCACAACTCATACGATGCACAATCCAGAAGTCACATGTAGTAAATCCCCTTCATTGTCTGCTGGGTACAGTTAACTCTCAAGATGCCTTTGGCACCCTTCCTAGGTATCAGGCCCCACACTTTATGTAGGCGTTGAATTTCCAATTTTGGATAAGAAAAATCCTTTACCTTTTAGGAAAGTTTTTGTTGGCGTTTATTTTATACTGATCGATTTCTCTGCAGATATTCGCATATTAATGAGCTGCTTTTCATCAGGTATCAGATCACCCGGGAACATTCAAGCAGAATAACCCCATAAATCCATGTATCCTGTATCGGCAGCAGATTCTTCATGATTTGCTTAATGATTGCATTAGACATGAATACTTCTAAGCGTCGGGCCCCATACACCATGGAATATGGGGGGCAGTCAGCACCAGGCGGTCCAGGGACGGGACCATCACTCTGTTGTTGGCCTCCACCGGGAAGGTCTTCCACACCGCTGCTCATGTCCCTTGTTTCCTCTTCCACTGCTAATCTGTCTCCTACCTCTCTCTTCTGGATCTGACAAAACATCAAGGCCATAGCCAGTCAGTGGCTGCTGATTGGCTGCAGCGGTCACGTAACATGCTGCACGAAGAGGAAACGAGGAGCCTACTGGATAACACGGCCAGAATTGGGGAGGAATGTTTTTTGTTTTTTTTTATGTTAAACCCACGTGAGCCAAAGTGTACAATAAAACCGAATAGTGGACGCCCCTTTAAGTGGAAGTCCTTTGCCTTCCACCTGGTAACATTTACTGACGGTGGAGCCTGTTTAGTTAAAGGGATTTGTCCACCATTGCTGCCAATTCCTATTTGCATATGAAATAATAAAAAGGGGAAACTGTGATTATATCCTACCATTTTTTGTATGCAGCACCATTGCAGAACTATATTTCTCCATGGTTATAGACTACAAACAATGCCTGTGGAGACTCATCCTGCTGTCTGGTGTTACTTACTGTCTTTCACATCTGTAGAGTAATACTTTAATGATCACTACACTGGTGATTATGGAGACACATTTGTATGCATGGGAGCTGTGTACCCAAAACATTATAATGAGATATTGGGCCTCATTTATCTAACCAGTATTAGGGATTGTTCAGACGAGCGTATAATGGGCCCATGTGCTAAAATGATGGCAGACTACATTGTTTGTACAGCGCTGCAGTATATGCTGCTATATAAAGAAGTAAAAAGTTTGGGCCAAACACTGCAACACATATCTAATCACTGAAAAAGCCGTAATGGAAAGACTAGCTTACATATACAGATGCCCTTAATTAAAGGGAATGTGTTCCTAATATCAAAACCATAGCTGTCACATATTGCACTGTTGTAGTAAGTAGAAAATCATATCTGATGAAGAAAAATACATAGATTAGATTTGTTAAAAATATCTACCCTATTTTCCTTGACGTGGAGGTCCACCCTCAATCACCTTTTCCTTTTTATTTCTGCCCTGATCATAGTTTTAAATTCTCTCAATTTTCTGCAAATTTGTATTTCAGCCACTAGAGGGCGCACAGGCGCAGTGTTATGGTCCACTGTATTTCTGTGTGCAGGGGAGCTCCCTCTAGTGGTAACAATAGGAAGCCAACATATTTTTTTTTTTTATTATTCATGTCTATGCAAGGGATTTGGAGCAATGTGTCAGGAAAAATAAAAAAGAGACTGTAGCTGAGGTTTTTCCCTACTTAAATCATTGCTGTAAAAGAAAAAAAAAACAATGGGTAGGGCATGGAATAGATTGATGTATCATGAAAACCTCTTGTATGATGTGAGATGCCTTCGATGTAATATGAATCTGCCCCGCTCTGTAAATACATTATTATTAATTTTAACCCAATTTACTAATATATATAATTTTACTATCCGGTACATGTAATTAAGCACATGGCATCTCCAGGCTCAGCTGGCGGGAGGATGTACGTCCGTCTTGTATATAGCATGTTTATACCTTCTGCTCTTCTGGACTGTGACATAGGATTTGGGCTCAGTGTTTGTAAATGATCATTCATTATGATGTACACACTTTGGTTGGTCCCAAATAAGTGATACTAAATGTAATTCTGATAAATAAATTATTACACTAAACCTGTGAATGCGCCCCCTGTTGGAATAGATTAATAATTGGCAGCTTTCTTCTCCATTATGAGATGAGGGAGGTTACAGGAGGTGCCAAACAGAAGGCGATCCTATGGGTCCACAATACACCAATAGACTTTGTGCGGGTATCAATAAATTCCGTTGCATGTCACTGAGATACAACGACATAAAGCAATATTTGACAGCATGACCTGTCACCCTACCTACAGTGAAGAATGGGGGTGGCCTAGTAATGTTTACAGTGCAGCATAGTGGTGGCTCGGTGATGTCTACAGTAAAGAATGTGGTGGCTCGGTGATATTTACAGTAAAACATGGCTGTGGCTCTGTGGTACCTACATTAAAGTAGCTCAGTAATATGTACAGTGAAGCATGGCGGTGGCTTGGTGATGCCTACAGTGAAGCATGGCAGCAGCTCAGTGATGTCTACAGAGAAGCATGGTGGTGAATCAAGGATGCCCAGTGAAACATGATGGTGGCTCGGTGATGCTCTGCAACTGTTTTGCTTTCTCTGTCACTAGAAACCTGCGGTGTGTGGACGGGAAGAGTATTCAATCAAGTATCAGGAAACCGTAGGAGAAAATATAATGTTTCTGTAAGGAAGCTGAAGATTTCACATTATAAGACCTTCCAACAGGACAATGATCCCAAGCATACCTCAGTCCACCAAGGCTTGGTTTCAGAAGAAATTCTGGAAGATTCTGGAGTGGCCATCACAGTCGCCTGATTTCATCCTCATACAAAACCTTTGGGGGGATTTGAACAAGACATTTGCAGCAAACCCAAGAATATTCGTGAACTGGAAGCCATTGCTCATGAGGAATGAACTAAGAATCCTCAGGAACATTGCCAGAAACGGGTTAGGGCTATGCATCCTGTGTGCAGCAAGTTACAACAGTCAGAGGGGCTCTACTTAGTGTTAAAGATGCTGGTTATGAAGGGGTGAATAACAGTCTGCAGCAGTCAGCATTTTGTGATGACTTTGTAGAAACCACTTGTTACATTAGTTGCCTTCAGCTGCAGTCCTGCTCATAGTTATTGACACCTATGAAGTTTAAAGTACATAATGTGGAATATCTCCTGAAAAAATGAATAGAGTGAAAGTTTTTAAATACAAAAGAGCAAATAATAAACTAATTTAAAACAAAAAAAAAATGGGAGGGAAAAATAGAAAAACCTATAGCTTGCTGTGACACTGGTATTGACACCCTTTACATTAGTTTAGTATGGAAACACATTTTGACTCGTCTGTGGTAAATCACAAAAGAGATTCTGCTGTGATTAATTGTCGGTGCCCATGTGACATGAATTAGCCAATGACTGATGGCTTCACTGTTTTAAAAAGCCACATGGTAGGCCCTGTTCCTTTGTCACAATGGCAAAGACAAAGGAGCTGTCTGAGGACATCAGAACTGCTATTATTAGCAAACACAAGACTTCCACAGGGTATAAGGCCATATCCAGAGACCTTGGTATCCCAATTTCAACAGTGAGCAATGTTATGAAGTTTGCCAAGCATGAAACCGTCAAGAATCTCCCTAGACATGGGGGAAAGACGAAAATTGACAAGAGATGTCTTCAAGGTTGGTGTGAATGGTGGAAAAAAAACACATCAAACATCCAAAGACCTGAAGGCCAACCTGGAATAGTCTGGGGTCATGGTTTCAACAAATACCATACGCTGCACATTACACCAAGCAGAGATTTATGGACGAAGGCCAAGGAAGAAGCCCATACTGAAGAAAAGACATAAAAAGGAACGACTGATCATTGCCAAAGATTACGTTGACATACTGCAATCCTTCTGGGAAAATGTTCTGAGGACAGATGAAACAAAAATAGAGCTTTTTGGCAATGCAAAGCAACGGTTTGTTTATAAGCTTCATTGCGCCGTCCGTAAGGAAAAGAACACCTTACCAAAAGTTAAGCATGGTGGAGGATCCATAATGCTGCGGGGTTGCTTTGCTGTGTCTGCTACTGGAGGCCCTGACCGTATCACAGGAATCATGAAATCAGAGAATTATCAAGAGATTTTAGAGCAAAAAAGTCCTACACAGTGTAAGAAAACTTGGTTTGAGTCGAAGATCATGGATCCTCCCGCAAGACAATGACCCAAAGCACACATCCAAAAGTACACAGGAATGGTTGAAAAAGAAAAAATGGGACTGTTTCACAATGGCCAGCAATGAGTCCTAACTAGTTATGAGTGAGCATGCTCGTTACTTGAGATTTATGAGCATGCTCGGGTGTTTTCTGAGCATCTTCAGTGTGCTCGAATGTTATGTTTGAGTCACTCCGTGTGCATTATTTGCACCTGTTTGACAGCTTTAATACAGGTGAGGAAAGCCTGTTTGTTAAACAGTCGCAATTCATGCACACGGAGTGACTCAAACATAACATTCAAGCACGACAAAGATACTTAGAAAACACCCGAGCATGCTCGCCGAAAGGGTTAACAGAACACGCTCGCTCATCACTAGTCCTGACCTCAATCCCTTTGAAAATCTTTGGGGTGAGCTGAAATCTGCCATTGGGAAAAAGAACCCGGCAAACATTCAAGAGCTTGAACAAACTGCAAAGGAAGAGTGGGATAAAATTCCAGCTGAGAAGTGCAAGAAGCTGATAGATGGCTACAAGAAACGTCTGGAAGCTGTCAGCAATGCCAAAGAGTGCGCAACCAAGTATTAATTAGGGGGGCCTATATGGCTGCACATGCTGGTTATTCTGCTTCTTTGAAATTGCAACATGGAAGTTGAAAACAATGTTTTATTGTTGTATTACTTTGAACCACTAATTAAAAAATCCTGAGGATATAACTTTGGTACATTTCCATTTATTTCTGAAGATATTGTACAGTCTAAGCAAAAAAATTGAAGGGGTGCCAATAATGGTGAGCAGCACTGTATTTACATTGATTTATTGCAAACAGCAGAAAGTTTGTATATTTTGCTAATAAACTAATTTGCAATTTAGGATGAATGATTTTGATTGCAATAGTAGCAATCACCAGCCTTACTTATATCATTTAATGGTTTGTGATATAACAGCACCTCGTGGAAATGACAAACTCAGCTCTGCTGCATCCTATCCTGCAAGTAAGTATTCAGCCACAACCTGAAGAAGAGAGATAATCTGTATTAAAACGTAGTCTCTTAACACTTTAGTGGCCCGGTTATATGAATTTATATGAAGCACAGACATGTGAAGTGTACTGAAAATTAAACGGCAGTTTGCACAATTCTTGTTCTTCCAGGGCGCTTTTGCATAGCAGATTCGGCGGAGGTCTTATCTATGCATTTGGAGACGGAGCGTGCTGCTTTGTCTCCTAGGTTCCTGTATTTAGCATAGTTGGGATGTAATGTGACTTTTTAGAGACATTCTGCAATACAAAGTATCGAGAAACATAATGGGTCAGCGCTGCAGTACCAGCCACAGCCTACAGACCAGAGGGGAGCTTTCCTAATCTCCCGTAATCCAGATCACATTCTATGAGACTTTATACCTTACATATAATACAAATGAATTTCCTACACCTCCAACTGCAATTCTTAGGAATCCTAGTAACAGAAAAGACAAGCACTGGCCGCCGATCGTAAGATACACGGTATGATTTATTCCATAGCACTGCATTACTCTGTCCCACCGATTCCAGCACTTCTCTGCTTTTATAAATAAAACGACAGTGTCAGTGCCAACGTGATGCCCCGGTATTGTACTGAAGGGAGGAAAATGTACAAAAATCACTGAAATCGGTAATAAATATTGCATATTAAAAGAAAGTCCACAGTAATTAAATAAATTGAAAGAGGTGTTTTTATATTGGCGGTGCCCCCCCAACAAACAAGGTATTCACATGATGGTGGGGAGGGAGAAGTCCCAAATCCTCATGATTTTAGGTATAACTCATGTGGTCATGATAACACTTAGCGCTTGGCTGTGACATTAAGCTACGGACGAGTGACATGATCGAGGAACACGAGAGGTTGATCTGCTTGGCTATCACATTGTAAGAAAACCATGTGCTTGCTTGGCATTCATAGAAAGAATAAAAAATATATATATATAGCAGAGCTGGGAAGGTCTACCGCCGACATTCGCTCTATTCACTATTCCTTTCAGTTACCCCCCCAGTGACATCATTTATTTAGTTAATCTTCCATCATCGGGATAAGAGGACAGCTCGTTACGGCTGCTCACAAATGACTCTTCAAAGACTCGGATCATGGAATGAAGTCTTTTGGGCTCCAGTTTTTTGTTTTATTGTTCTGAATCATGCAGCTCCTAATCACATATTCTCTCTGGCTCAATCTAGCTCGATGGGACTGCTGTCATCCTGCCCGTCTTCCACGTCATCATCCTCATCCCCGGCTCCCATTAGGCTATTTAACAGGTTACCTTAAGAAAAAAAAAAATAAAAAATAGTAAAAATTTAAGACACTAATGACATTAATAAGTTTGTGTGAAAGACGAAGAGGGTTTAAAAAATATATATATTATTAATAACAAAAATAAATAATCATTATTATTTGTAATATTTATTTTTTTATTACGGTAATTAATAGATAAAAATATATATATATCTTATTTATTACCTATTTAATAAAAATAGATATTTTCTTCATTATATTTTTTATCTATTTTTATTAAATATATTATTTGTATCTAATAAAAAATATTCTTTATTAGATCTTTTTATTAAACTGTTTTTTTATTTGTTTATTTTTATCTGTTTAATAAAAATAGATAAATATATTTTATTGAATAGATAGATAACATATTTTTTATTTTTATCTATTTAATAAAAAATATATTTTATATTTTTTATCTATTCAATAAAAATATATTTTTATGTATTTTTATTAAATAATAGATAAAAATAAGATACATAATAAATAAATAATATATTTATCTTATTGGATAAAAATATTTATTTTTATTAAATAGATAAAAATAAAAATAGCAGCTATAACATTTCTTCATTAAAGGGGTTCTGGATGGGTGATGACTTGTTGATTGGTGGGGGTTCGGCTGCTGGGAACCACACTGATTAGCAAAGGCAGTGTGCACGCTACATTCATTCCCTATGGGGGTGCACTCGGCTTTTTCTGCCAGTCCCATAGAGAATGAATGGAGTGGTAGTCGGGCGTCCAACCTGCTGCTCAAGTTTTGAACAGGAATAAAATTGCTCTCTTGATGGGTGCGAATCCCAACAATGAAGAAGCGACAATGCCACCTACTGCTGCAGTAATGGCAATATCTGGTGCTTAGTAGACCCTGATTTTGCCCCAGTGTAACTGGCCTCGGTTACAGTGGAAATAAGGTGTGGAAAAAAAAAAATAAATAAATAACCATTCCTTACCCCATGAGTGGTCCAGCGTTCCCACGTTCCATCCATCATCACCTGCCCCCTGAAGAATCACTGGCCGCAGAAGGGAGGTTTGCCTGGACGGCACGTGACTACTGAGGCCAGCGATTATGTAGTGGTCAAGTGGCTGGTAGTCAGACTCATCATTGCAGGACTGTCAGGAACCACCCGTTAGTGGGTTATTCAATGGGTTATTTACGCCGGAGCTAAGTTTTGTAAAAACTACCCTTTACCAGGACCCGATAAAGGTCTTGGGTTGAATATGTGCAGCACAGCCGCGTCCGATATTGCACTATTCACATGAATGGGACAGAGCTGCGATACCAGACACAGGCAGGCGTGAGGCCATTTCTGGGGAGGATGAAGAGTTAAAAAGGTCCCATTGATAACTGTGTGCATGTGCTGTATTTTTAGACTCCACTCACCTAATAATCCCCCATAGGAAGACGACTGTTTAGGAGGTACACCGAAGAAAATCTGTCCTATCCTGTCCAAATACTGCAAAAGATTAAAAGCAGAAGATGTGACCTGTAATAACCTGACGCGCAGTGTAACAAGGATCTATAAATGCAAGGTTACTTATAGGTGCCATATCTGAGATGCACACTAGATGGCGCCACGTGCACAGGATACAATACAGCACACAGGCACGGCATATTCCATCAATGCCCAGAAAGCGAGAAATACTAGCGGGCACAGTTTAAAGGGGTTTGGCTATAATTAACATATACACACACACAGGTATACACCATACACACACACACACCTCAAAAAAATAAAGGGAGCACTCAAATAACACATCCTAGATCTGAATGAATGAATGAAATATGGAAATCAAATTTATTAACCAATGGAGGCCTGGATTTGGAGTCACTCCCAAAATTAAAGTGGAAAAACACACTACAGGCTGATCCAACTTTGATGTAATGTCCTTAAAACAAGTCATAATGAGGCTCAGTATTGTGTGTGGCCTCCACGTGCCTGTATGACCTCCATACAATGCCTGGGCATGCTGCTGATGAGGTTGCGGATGGTCTCCTGTGGGATCTCCTCCCAATCCAGGCCTCCATTGGTTAAGACATTTGCTTTCCATTGATGATTTTTGTGTGATTTTGTTGTCAGCACATTCATCTTTACACAGAACAAAGTATTGAATGAGAATATTTCATTCATTCAGGTGTAGGACTCTCCGGTGGGCCCTGGCAGGCCCTGCATTGCATTGCAGCAGTTCACTTGCTGTTTACACAAAATGATATGCTGCCGAGAATAATGATTTTAAAGTAAGCTTAAAAATCATTGCACCCGACAAACGAGCGCTTTGCAGATTTGATAGGGGATTGCTGGATTTTTTTGACGAGTCGATAGTTGGGAACAATGATTTTCTCTGGTGGACACAAACTACTCCAGTCTGATGCTGTATAGATCAGCGGGGGTCTACCCCGCACCATCACCAATAAGTTATTAACTCAAACAGCCGGATAAAATAGTAAGTGAATAGGATCTGTTCTGCAGTACCGGGCAGCAGCCGCTACACATTGATCGGAGTGGTGCAGTGCAGCGCTGATCAGCATTTATATCCGGAGCAGACAATTTCTGATCGTTGGGGGGCTGGCTGTCGGACCCCTTACTGACCAGATGAATCACATGAGCCATAAAAGCCCTTTAATTGAATCTACAATATATTGATGTTACCGTGTAGCTCTGATCTACTTGATTTGTGAATATTTTAGTGAAGAGACTTCCGATTTTACCAGGTTCTGCCGCCTCCTGTATACGGGTGAAGCCATCTAGTCCGATCCGTTCCCACCTACCTCATTATACATAGGGTCTCTTTTTAATGACGGCTGGTACTGTTCACACAATACAGTAAATACGGTTAATTTCCCACTGGAGATAAAAAAAAAAAAAAAAAAAAGTCAATTAACCAATTATAAATAAAAAACAGCTTTGGATTAGTGGAGACGTGACATGTCAGAAATAGATGATAGCCCTTAGGATGGCACCTGATAAGTTCTGCCCTGTGTGGCGCTCGTCTGATGCCGCCTTCTCCTACAGTGGTCTTGACAATCAAGACCTTTTCTAACCTCTCAGCAAAAAGGACAAAACGAGACGTACCCCTCTACAGCCAGTAGTAAAAACCAAATGAAGTTTAAAAGGGGCTGTACAAATGGAGGACCCCTCTCTATGGACGGATGCTTCTCTGTGTACGTCGTGAAGACCACTGAAGCGCTTGATTTATTCTTTAAACAGAGAAACCTGGAATTTAAAAAAAATGCTTTTGAAGCTTTTGTCTACCACATGGTAGAGCTATCACATAAATGCCAGACTTACTGCAGGACAGCCTGGGCCACGAACATGTCCACCTCGCTGCGATAGCCTCGGGTGGAGGAATATTCTACTAACATATTTGCGCAGCCTTCCCCGTCGGAGGAGTGCAAGAAGTGGTAACGAGATTCATAGTAGTTCTGCTCTGAAAAAGGAGACTGAACTATTAAAGGGTGTGTACACTTTTGCATTGGAACCATTGTTTCCTTGGTTCCCCAATACATCTGCGCCGTTGATCAGCGCCGCGGCCTACCTTTCCACAGTGTGATGGCCAGTAACTGGTGCAGCTTGGGGTGACCTAATTTCCCTGATCCTCCGGTCGACCACTTCAGGGCTCGGGATACAAAAGCTACTCGCTCCGGAGAATTTGGATCCATCAAACTGAACAATTTGGCCAAGTTTTCTGCAAAAATCAAATTAAAAAGAACAAAAGTTAAGATTAAAAGGCAGAGAGAGATCAACCGCTCTCGTGCACATTATGAGCTGCAGCCTTTATAATCTTAAAGATGCATTGACAATTCATCCCAGCTGAAATCCCCCAGCATGCCCTGCACAGGTGATTTGCATTCAGGGAATTATCATACTAAGCAGTTTGTCAACCGCTTTGAAATGAAAGCCCGCCACCAGAATTGTGAATACAGCTCTGAAGTATAATAATAAGTAATTCTGGATGAATGCTAGACACATACGTCGATGTGTTAAAAACCTGATAACTAGTATAGCAGACCATGTTATTGTGAATACTACCATTGGGGGGTCTCCGACAGGGATTTGTGACGTCCAGAAAAACGTATTGGCATACCTGGCGAAGAGCAAAGTCTGGTTGGAAGCTTTGCCTTTCAGAAGACCCCCCATGTGTCTGAAATACCACCCCCCATACAACCCAGAAAGAATATCTGTAGGAGTGTGCAACTTGCAGCTAGGATAATAATAGTGGGTCCAACATCGGGGGCCCCACCAATCCTGAAAATGGAGGGGCTCTAGGTATGGTGTAGCGGGTGCTCCTGACCACCGGGTTGTGCAAGGAGCTGCAGTCAGTCTCATTCACTTATCTGCATGCTTGAGTTCGATCCAATATTCAGATCGCACTCGGCCATGCAAGTCAATGAGTGCGTGGAAACCATTGGACTGCACTTGGATGACATCTGAGTGTGGTCCGAATTCACAATGAAGAAGATGGAAAAAATATTTCTCCATCTTCTCATCTGAGAGAATCGGATCACACACTGATCAGTGTCATTTGCATAATCGGCCTGATTGTGTCAGTGGTCTGCACCAGCTCTCATTCTCAGGACTGGCTGGACCCCCAGCGATCAGACAGTGATGGCATATCCTAGCAATGCACCCTCATCTTATAGGACGGCAATGTCCCTTTAAGGAAATCTATTTCAAACACAGAAAAACAAAGTGATATTTTCTGACCTGGAACAATGAGGCCCCATGTGAACATGATCTAAAGCAACATCTGATTCCTCACCAGAACTCACCTAACAATTCATCCGTCACTTTAGCTTCCGATTTCTCTAGCGCTTCCAGAACGAGCATGGACAGATCAGCCGCGCTATTTTGCTTCAAGGGGAATAAAAAAAAAAAATGAAAAATGTAAAGTAACAGCAATGCTTCTCTGGATACATAGATTGAGGCGATCTTTAGCTGGATCTTTCATCAGAAATTAATGGGGGTTGTTAAATGGGTGAAATTGCAAAGTGCTTCTCAAAAATGTAGCGATTTTTCGGTCTATAGGTAACGTGGCGGAGCTGAGGTGTCCTAGGTAAGAAGCGCAGAACGTACAGACTCTGCTGTACAGCTTCAACCGCTGCTCTGCCCCAGCGCCCCAGACGCTCGGCGACCTCGACCCGCCGACCTCGACTCTGCTCCCATGCTGTAAAGCAAAGCTGCCTCTACTAGCGCCACTGGAAAACGCAGAGTCCGGACCAGTGGCTCTATGCTTTGCAGCCTGCTCACGCCGCTCTGAAGTTGGCAGGTTTGCTGGATCCATCCAACCTGCCCGAGTCCCCTCGAGCAAAGTTCAGACCAGAGGCGCGACCATGCTGTGGTCTGAACTGTCAGTCTTCGGGAGCACACTGCTCCCCCAGCACATAAGGAGGCAGAGGAGCGGTGAGCTCCTGAAGAAAGAAGATGAGAACAGTCCATTAAACGATCGATCCCCACAATATATTCTACCGCATTACCTATAATACCGCCACTCATTATAGAGAAGCAGCGCATCACCGATAAATAATACGGAACATGTTCTTACTTGACCATGGCTGAAAAATAGCAGAGCCCCGGAGTACATTAGTTCTCTTGCTTCGGCATGTTTGTTCTGGGACATGTATCTGCAACAGAAGGAAATAGGGGATAATTATACCAGAAGCACCGGATGAGGCGGGCTGAGCGGACGGGGGCACAAGTAACCCCATCAGAGTCAATGGGAGACCACCGACAACAGATGTCAAAACATCATGGCTCATGTTATAGGGAATTCGTCAGCAGTGGTGAAGCTGCATAGACCCTCGTCCATCAATAAAAACGATACATCTGATACTTACAAAAAAAAAAGCATCACTCATATGAAATCCAGGGTAGAAACCATATGCAAATCAGGCTGGAAGTGGACTAACACGCCCCCAGTGCACCTCCTGCCTGATTTGCATACAGTTTCTACCCTAGATTTCTCATGAGCGGCACATCGGATCTCTGCAAAAGTAAAAAAAAAAAAATATTTTTAATTATCACTTTTATAGAAGTATGAGCCCATATAGAGCCATACACAATAAGAATGTGCTGACCGGTTCCCTTTAAGGCCTAGTCTGACATCAGCAAAAAAAAAAGCCAAAACATTCAGTCACAACCCAAGAGGTAACGTTCCTCCTTGTGGAGAGTAACACGCCAGGCCTGGCATATCATAGTGAGGAGACTTTTAAGCCATGCAATGCTGGGAAATTAAATATGCAAATTGCCTCTTCAGAGAAGAAGAAGACTAGTAGCGCCATCTATTGGAAGCAGCGATCTTAAAAGTAAATATCGACCCTTTAACAAACCTCATCATATTACTTATGACCAGAATCTCAAATTGCAGACATGGTGTTTCAGGGTATTGCCCCCTCATCAGTGCAAAGTATGAAATCTGATTTAACTAGGTGAGAGGCTCTGGACTGGGGTTGTCACTCTCCACAAGGAGAAACATTACCCCCCCTAGACCTCAGTCCAGAGCCTCTCATACAACCAAATCAGATCTCATACTTTGCACTGACGAGGGGGCAACACCATGAAACAGTGTCTGCAAATTGAGATTCTGGTCTGGCTTTTATCCCAAGTCATATTGAACGACTCGTTAAAGGGTCAATGGTGACTTTTAGGATCACTGCTTCCAATAGGTGGCGCTAGTGTTCATGTCCTCTTCCTCTCTGAAGAGGCAATTTGCATATTTAGTCACAAGCCAATAAATAGGTGGCACTAGTGAGGTTCTCAGCACATCGGCCTATACACCCTATGATATTAATGTATCGTCACGTTCCTAATATTCCGGTTAGTTTTGCCGAGTAACATCCAAAAACAGGTCTGTCCGGTCTGATAAATCATGAAGACGACGCGCCAGCGGTGAGATGCGGGAAGGAGTCAGGATCTATTGCAGGACAGCTTCACTCCCAGAAGTTTAACCCCTTTGATGCTGTGATCAATTACAACTATGGCATCTAATCAGTTAGGCCCTATTCAGCTTTTGGCTAACACATATGTTCTATGGACAGAGCTGCTGCCCATGATAGTCTATGGGGCCCTTTACATATCCATGTCCCTGTTGATCCGAACCATGGGTCTAAATCAGTGTTTCCTAAACCCCATCCTCACGGCCCCCACAGGTCATGTTTTCAGGATCTCCTTTGTATTACACAGGTGATTGAAGTACCATCAAGGCATCAGGAATTCTCTCAACTGTGCAATACTAAGGAGATCCTGAAAACATGACCTGTGGGGGGCCGTGAGGATGGGGTTTGAGAAACACTGGTCTAAATCAACCACCTCTGTCACCCCATCTATCCTGGCAGTACGATCATAGGGTGTCACTACGTCTTCACGGCAACTGGGTACCTAGCTAAGACCCCCTAAGTCTTCAAGTGAGCACATTCTGGTGGGGAGTTGGTAACTTTTTATTACCGGTCTTTTACTGAGCTCCTTTCTGCTTGATTTATGACCACATCAAAGTTCAAAGAAAAAGTTACACATGTGGAATGAGCTCGCTGATGGATTCTCAGAACACTCATCCTGAAACAAAAATACTGCAACATTTTCAATGCACAGAAAAAAGGTAAAATTATATAATATTATATATATATATATATATATATATATATATATATATAGTACAGACCAAAAGTTTGGACACACCTTCTCATTTAAAGATTTTTCTGTATTTTCATGACTATGAAAATTGTACATTCACACTGAAGGCATCAAAACTATGAATTAACACATGTGGAATTATATACTTAACAAAAAAGTGTGAAACAACTGAAAATATGTCTTATATTCTAGGTTCTTCAAAGTAGCCACTTTTTGCTTTGATGACTGCTTTGCACACTCTTGGCATTCTCTTGATGAGCTTCAAGAGGTAGTCAAGAAAATACAGAAATATCTTTAAATGAGAAGGTGTGTCCAAAAGTTTGGTCTGTACTGTATAATATATATATTTATTTATTTTTTAGGCTGAAATATGTATTTCAGTGGAAACAACTTGTGTCCAAATGTTTCCATTGAGAAAAAAAAACAAAATCAATATAGTAACTGAATGGTGGCGTCAATTACAGAGCATCATCTAAATGGATATTTACATAGGAAAAAAAAAAAAAGTTATGGCTCCTGGAAATTCTTGGATGAAATAAGAAAAGCTGCATTGTCCCGGGGTAAATAACTAGAAATAATTGCTAGAAATGTGGCGGAGTCTTGGAGGGAACATTTTGCTAGATTTGGTTTTCTTGACCTACCCTGATGTCGTTTTAAGTCCCTGTACACATGAGATGGCTGCTGGGCGAGAGGTTTCGCCTGATCACCCATCCAGCGGTCGTCTCTCCCATACACAGGCGCTCCTGTGTTCTCTACGACAAAGCCGTCGCCAGAAATCTCTGCCGGTGGCCTGAAATCAGACATGGCTAAACATCACCTCCCCCCATCCGCAGTCGGCCAGAGCCCCCCATACACCGACTGTCAGATAACCCGACGACATTATGTGTATATTGGTCACTTTAATGCAAAAATCTGAAACATTTTGGAGGGTTAACAAACTTTCAAGCATCACTGTACTGGCGAGGAGCGGTCCGCTCCTCACATTCTGGGCGCCTGCTGCGCTTGCCCCTTGACCAGACCATAGACCGGCTGTCACAGAGGAGTGAACAGGACGCTGGCAGAATTTAAGTGCTCTCTGGATGGCGCTAGAGAGCGATTTCTTCCTTCTGTGGGGGAGCTCATTTGCATATTCATTTCTGAGCCCCCACAACCCTTTATGGCGGCAGTAATTTAAGATTATGGAGCATTAGGGGGCACGTGATGTGACTGCATGCTGTCACGCCTCATAGCGTGGCCAGGAGAGGAGCTGTCCCCCTGCCTCATAGCGTGGCCAGGAGAGGAGCCACGACCCCACGAGAGGAGCTGTCCCCCTGCCTCATAGCGTGGCCAGGAGAGGCGCTGTCCCCCTGCCTCATACAGTGGCCAGGAGAGGAGCCACGACCCCAGGAGAGGAGCCGTCCCCCTGCCTCATAGCGTGGCCAGGAGAGGAGCCACGACCCCAGGAGAGGAGCTGTCCCCCTGCCTCATAGCGTGGCCAGGAGAGGAGCCACGACCCCAGGAGAGGAGCTGTCCCCCAGCCTCATAGCGTGGCCAGGAGAGGAGCCACGACCCCAGGAGAGGAGCTGTCCCCCAGCCTCATAGCGTGGCCAGGAGAAGAGCCACGACCCCAGGAGAAGAGCTGTCCCCCTGCCTCATAGCGTGGCCAGGAGAGGGGCCACGACCCCAGGAGAGGAGCTGTCCCCCTGCCTGATAGCGTGGCCAGGAGAGGGGCCGCAACCCCAGGAGAGGAGCTGTCCCCCTGCCTCATAGCGACCCCAGGAGAGGAGCTGTCCCCCAGCCTCATAGAATGGCCAGGAGAGGAGCCACAACCCCAGCCTCATAGCGTGGCCAGGAGAGGAGCCGCGACCCCAGGAGGAGAGGAGCTGTCCCCCTGCCTCATAGCGTGGCCAGGAGAGGAGCCGCGACCCCAGGAGGAGAGGAGCTGTCCCCCAGCCTCATAGCGTGGCCAGGAGAGGAGCCGCGGCCCCAGGAGAGGAGCTGTCCCCCAGCCTCATAGCGTGGCCAGGAGAGGAGCCGCGGCCCCAAGAGGAGAGGAGCTGTCCCCCTGCCTCATAGCGTGGCCAGGAGAGGAGCTGTCCCCCAGCCTCATAGCGTGGCCAGGAGAGGAGCCGCGACCCCAGGAGAGCTGTCCCCCAGCCTCATAGCGTGGCCAGGAGAGGAGCTGTCCCCCTGCCTCATAGCGTGGCCAGGAGAGGAGCCACAACCCCAGGAGAGGAGCTGTCCCGCTGCCTTCTATCCTGCCAGGAGAGGAGCCACGACCCCAGGAGAGGAGCAGCCCCTGCCTTCTATCCTGCCAGGAGAGGAGCCGCAACCCCAGGAGAGGAGCCGTCCCCCAGCCTCATAGCGTGGCCAGGAGAGGAGCCGCGACCCCAGGAGAGGAGCCGTCCCCCAGCCTCATAGCGTGGCCAGGAGAGGAGCCGCGACCCCAGGAGAGGAGCCGTCCCCCAGCCTCATAGCATGGCCAGGAGAGGAGCCACAACCCCAGCCTCATAGCGTGGCCAGGAGAGGAGCCGCGACCCCAGGAGGAGAGGAGCTGTCCCCCTGCCTCATAGCGTGGCCAGGAGAGGAGCCGCGACCCCAGGAGGAGAGGAGCTGTCCCCCAGCCTCATAGCGTGGCCAGGAGAGGAGCCGCGGCCCCAGGAGAGGAGCTGTCCCCCAGCCTCATAGCGTGGCCAGGAGAGGAGCCGCGGCCCCAAGAGGAGAGGAGCTGTCCCCCAGCCTCATAGCGTGGCCAGGAGAGGAGCCGCGGCCCCAAGAGGAGAGGAGCTGTCCCCCTGCCTCATAGCGTGGCCAGGAGAGGAGCCGCGGCCCCAAGAGGAGAGGAGCTGTCCCCCTGCCTCATAGCGTGGCCAGGAGAGGAGCCGCGACCCCAGGAGGAGAGGAGCTGTCCCCCAGCCTCATAGCGTGGCCAGGAGAGGAGCCGCGGCCCCAGGAGAGGAGCTGTCCCCCAGCCTCATAGCGTGGCCAGGAGAGGAGCCGCGGCCCCAAGAGGAGAGGAGCTGTCCCCCAGCCTCATAGCGTGGCCAGGAGAGGAGCCGCGGCCCCAAGAGGAGAGGAGCTGTCCCCCTGCCTCATAGCGTTGCCAGGAGAGGAGCCGCGGCCCCAAGAGGAGAGGAGCTGTCCCCCTGCCTCATAGCGTGGCCAGGAGAGGAGCTGTCCCCCAGCCTCATAGCGTGGCCAGGAGAGGAGCCGCGACCCCAGGAGAGCTGTCCCCCAGCCTCATAGCGTGGCCAGGAGAGGAGCTGTCCCCCTGCCTCATAGCGTGGCCAGGAGAGGAGCCACAACCCCAGGAGAGGAGCTGTCCCGCTGCCTTCTATCCTGCCAGGAGAGGAGCCGTCCCCCAGCCTCATAGCGTGGCCAGGAGAGGAGCCGCGACCCCAGGAGAGGAGCCGTCCCCCAGCCGCATAGCGTGGCCAGGAGAGGAGCCACAACCCCAGGAGAGGAGCTGTCCCCCTGCCTTCTATCCTGCCAGGAGAGGAGCTGTCCCCCTGCCTTCTATCCTGCCAGGAGAGGAGCTGTCCCCCTGCCTTCTATCCTGCCAGGAGAGGAGCTGCCCCTGCCTTCTATCCTGCTCATTACACCCTGTTATATAAAGGCACAGTCCTAGGCCCAGACAATAAGGAGCCGGATTCAGGGCTGTGCAGGCGCAGGACGAGCCCATAGCAACTACACAGCGCCAGCCAATCAGCGGCGAGGAACTTGTCACAACTTCAACCGGCTAAAGAGTTAATTTACAGTCCTCAAGAGAGTGACACAGCACGCAGCCAATCAACAACCAATTCTTAAAAGGCCCGGCCCTATTCCCTAGCAACCAGAACGCCACCAGCCAATCATACGTCACTTAAGGAAAGACGGGCCTTAGAAAGCTCTGGAACATTGTAGTCCGGAGGAAGAATCGTGGAAAAGCAGAAGCCCCTCCCCCTAACGTACCTGAAGAACAACGTGCGGTACATCTGGTGGGCCTCGTAGTAGTCTCCCTTCTCCACGCTGGCCCGCAGCTTCCCCTCTACGCGCTGTACCCCGCCTCGATTCCGGGCGCTGCCTTTGGAGCCCTCCTGCTCTGCCATTGCAGCAGCCATCATAGGGACGGCACAGAGACGTCACCTCAGCTGCGCACTGATCGTCACACACTCTCGTGCCGTCTCTTCCGTACGGATGCCGAGTTCGGTCCAAAAAAGAAAAAATGGCGAAGTCACCAGCGTGTCACGTGAGCTGGGTTCCTCCCTCTGATTGGTGGATATTTTCACATAGCCGACACCACATCGTCCTACAACGGTCAGAACGTCCTGCGCCTCTCAGCTGTGCGCGCCGCTCTGCCCGACCCCACAGGCCTTTATTTGACCCCTTCAATTTTCTGTATCTTCCATTTTGCCTTCACATGTGGTTGTGTTTAACCCCTTCCTGGACAGACAATTTCTTTTACTTTTGTTTTTTTTTCCATTCACATAGCTTTTTTTTTTTTTTCAATTTAATAAAAAAAAACTTTGCAAAAAAAAAAAAAAAATTTGTTTTTGTCGCCATAATTTTTTTATTTCTCCGCGGATGCAGAAGGGCCGGAGCTTGTGTTTGTGGGCCGAGCTGTGGTTTTATTTCCTTCCATTTTGGATTACATATGATTGTATGTTTATTGGATTTTTATTGGATTTTTTTTGGATATGTTTATTTTCAAAGGGGCGAGTCAGACGGCATCTACACTCAACATTGATGTCTCAACACTAGGAAGGAATTCTGGAAATCACAGGATGGATAGATGTTACTGATCTCCAAGTGGTGACGTAATAATCAAAACATCTCGGTTTATTCAACATGGATTATGAGCCGAAACCCCCGTACTTACAGCGAATGGTCGTCTGAGGAATGTTCTGCCACTTTGCCAAATCATCAAGATCCGCTGCTGGCAGCTCCTTTTTGTAATTCCCAACCTATGATCTCCCTGATGTGCCCGATGGGAGACGCAGCCCATGGTGACACGTTTAGGCCACGTTTGGAATTGATTTTTCTTAAGCCATATCGGGAAAAAAAAAAACGGATGTCACACTGATCCAAAACACTGATGGTACCGGTATTATACCGACATGTGAATGAGGCCTATTACAGGGAGTAGGATCAGTGTCACATCCTCTAGTGAAGGCCTCTTAATGGAATTAGCCCATGTGGTCTTCAGATGGAGCTATACTCTTCAGCGATGAGTCCCGTTTTTTGTCTTGGGTGCAATTAGAGCTGGAGATTCAGCTAGAGACTACGTGGGCAACACCATGTGAGAACGTCGCACCAGTCCTACTCCTGGGAATACAATACATGGCAGCCGGACCCCTCTAGTCTTCATTCCAGGTTTACTAACAGCTCGGTGTTCAATAAATTCGTTTTTAAAAGAAGTGGTACAGCCATTTCTCCAAAGTGTCCCAGGAGCCGTTTTTCAACACAACCCCTTGTTGCTTGTGCTACTGTGAGCAGCCTGCGTGGCCTAAACGTGCTCCCATGACTGCAGCGTCTCCAGAGTTGTCTCCCATCGAGAACATCTGGGACATCCTTGGTCGTCAATTACAGAGGGAGCTGCCAGCAGCGGATCTTGATGATTTGCCCAAGTGCATTCAGTGTAGCAGAACATTCCCCAGACAACCATTAATAACCTCACTGATATCAGCCGAGACTGTACGTGTGAGGATTTGCAATTTTAGTCAGAAGTATTTCCCAGAATTCGCCTCTGATAAAAGCTTTAACCCCTTCCCAACCGGGCGATTTTCCATTTTTGCGCTTTAGTTCCTTCCTCCCCTTCTGCAAAGAGTTATAACTTTTATTTTTTTCATCCACGTAGCTGTATGAGGGCTTGTTTTTTGCTTAATGAGTTATAGATTGCAATGACACCGTTCATTTTACCATCTCATGTACTGGAAAACAGGGCAAAAGTTCCAAGTGCAGTTAAACTGGAAATAAAACACAATTTCGCCATTGTTTTTATGGGTTTTGTTTTTACTGTGCTTCAAAAAGTACTTAGGAACATGGCTGGTATGACCACAGGGATCATAAACTTCTAAAGGTGTTTGTCGTGTTTGTTTGTTTTTTTAGTGCTTTTGGCATCCGTAGCGCTTTAAAAAAATATATAAATAACATGACCATCTATTATGATCAGTTTCCCATTGGCTTCATTGTTAAAAAAAATGTAAAAAAAAAAAAAATCATCCGCTATTTCTCCAGTAGTGTTCAAAATAATAGCAGTGTGTTCAAAAACATGAGTTAAGCACAAAATCTTTATACTAGTTTTTATTTCCATGCATTGGGAACATTACACACTGTTTTCTAATTCAAAACCTAATTCTGTAATTTTTAAATACAGAAAATAACAAAAAATGAACATTAGGCTGTTCTAAAAAAAATAGTGTCTGCATTTGTATTTACAAACTCACAATATGTACTCTTTTTTTTTTTTTTTGAGGATTTAGCATTCCTGTGAATCACTAACCTAATATTTAGTTGTATAACCACAGTTTTTTAGAACTGCTTCACATCTATGTTGCATAGAGTTAACCGACTTCTGTCACCTGTTATTCCATCCCAGGATGCTTTGACTACATCCCACAATTTTTTGACATTTGTTGGCTTTGCCTCAGAAATGGCATTTTTGATGTCACCCCACAAGAGTTGTATCCGATTAAGGTCCGGGGATTGGGCTGGCCACTCCATAACCTCAATTTTGTTCGACTGGAACCAAGATTTTGCTAGTTTACTGGTGTGTTTAGGGTCATTATCTTGTTGAAACACCCATTTCAAGGGCATATACTCTTCAGCGCAAGCCAACATGACTTCTTCAAGTATTTTAATATATGCAAACTGGTCCTTTATCCCTGGTATGCGGTAAATAGGTCCGGCACCATAGTAAGAGAAACATGCCCATATCATGATGCTGGCACCACCATGCTTCACTGTCTGCAGAGTGTACTGTGGCTTGAATGCAGAGTTTGGGGGTCATCTGATGAACTGTCTGTGGCCATTGGACCCAAAAAGAACAATTTTACTTTCATCAGTCCACAAAATGTTTCTCCGCTTCTCTTTAGGCCAGTTGATGTGTTCTTTGGCAAATTGTATCCGCTTCAGTACATGTCTTTTTAACAGTGGGACTTTAAGGGGACTTCTTGCTAAGAGATTAGCTTCACACAGGCGTCTTCTAACTGTCTCAGTACTCACAGGTAACTTGAGACTGTCTTTGATCATCCTGGAGCTGATCATTGGCTGAGCCTTTGCCATTCTGGCTATTCTTCCATCCATTCGAATGGTAGTCTGTTTTCTTCCACGTCTCTCTGGTTTTGCTTTTCATTTTAAAGCATTGGAGATCATTTTATCTGAACAGCCTATAATTGTCTGCACTTCTTTAAAAAATTGATTGGAGAGGGTAAAACTTATAATCAAAGTACGCTGCTCTTCTGAACAAGGTCTTTAACGACCCATATTTCTCAGGCTTTCAAGGAGAAATGCAGATACAACATGTAACATGTGCTGGCTTCACCCTTAAATAAGGGCCACCTGATTCACACCGGTTTCTTCACAGAATGATTGACCTCACTAATTGAACTTAATTATTCAAATACACAGACTCAAAAACCTGCAGATCATGAATGCGGAGTCTGGTGGTTTTCTTAGAATCTACTTCACCAACTGGTAAATTGTTTGACGTGTGGTCATATAATTTATACCAAAAACAATGATTAATCTGGTTAGTCATATTGGACTGCTATTATTTTGAACACTGCTGTATAAATGTATACTCCCCTCCTACAGCAGTGACATTTCATGGTATCGACACTGCTGTTCCCAGTGTGTGACGTGATGTTGTGGCACTTGACCGCTGCAGCTAATCAGCAGTCAAAAGCCAAGGAAAAAAAATTAGCATAGTAAGTAAATAGTAATAGTACATGTAAATAATATAGGGTACTTAGTTAGTACTAGTTTTGCTTAAAAAAAAAAAAAAAAAAAAAAGTGTAAAAGCCATTCCACCACGACAAGGTGCACCCATTGGGACAGTCCCTATCCTGTCTCTAGTATTAAAACCTCACAGTGTGTCAGCCGACCTCAATGTGAATAAGGGCAAAGCAGAACACAGGCCCAACTGTTCGGCTAATCAGCAGTCCCTGCTCATCCATACTTCGCTCAGATTAAATCAAGGGCTGTAGCCAGGAGGCAGACGCTGATTGGCTGCAGCGTTCATATAACAAAATCACTTACACACCAGAAGATTAGACATCGCTGGAAAGACAGCAGTTGAAGAGTTTTTTTTTTCTTAATTTATTTAGGCATTTAAGAAGTGGCTGTCCAAGTAGTAGTGGACAACCTTTAACTCCTTAATGACTGGAGCATTTTGTCTTTTCGTTTTTTTGCTCCCCTTCTTCCCAGAGCCATAACTTTTTTATTTTTCTGTGAATATGGCCGTGTGAGGGCTTATTTCTTTGTGGGAAGAGTTGCACTTTTCTATGACATCACTGGTTTACCATATCCTGTACTGGAAAACGGGAAAAAAATTCCAAGTGTGGTGAAATTGCAAAAAAAAGTCTAATTCCACAGTTGTGGGGTTTTTTTTACCACGTTCACTGAATGCTAAAACTGACCTGCCATTCTTATTCTCTAGTAATATAAATGGACGCTGCACAGCTGAATTCTGGTGCTCGAGTAGGGGCCGAACCCATGTAATATATTAGAATAACCTCGGCACTCGGATTTAGATCAAAGAAGTGTAATTTTTAATGCAGTCTATTAATTTACAAACAAAAAGATGTTTCGGTCAAACAGACCTTCATCAGTAAACAGACTGTCTGCAATTAGGGTGAGACAAATGTGCAGGGGCAGCGGACACTATGTCATAGTATGGCACAGGGTTTCCTTAATGTAGCTGGTGCAATGAGCCTGGCGCAGAACGAGCACCAGGAACTAGCGGTGGATACCGCGTTCCGCGATCATGTGCCAGGGTCACCCATGGGCAAGGTAAGTGACGTGCTTCCGGCGTGGCTCTGTTAAATGCCGCTGTTAGATTGACAGCAGCATTTTACTAGTTAACAGCTGCGGGTGCATCACGATTCCACCCGTGGCTCTTGCGGGCACATGCCAGCTGTGTAAATGAGCTGACATGTGCCCGGTTTAGTGCAGGATCAGTGCCGGAGCCTGCGCTGAACCGGGAGTTACGACGTGATGCTTACTATTAAGAACCACATCATAAAGGGGTTAAAGTTGAGAAATATTAAACAGCAAATTTTCCTTTTCTGCAGACCTCCTAAAATAAAATGGTAATGTAAGAGTACTATAGAATGGCACCGGTCAATTCATAAAATTGGAGGCTTCATGTAACTATGCTGAAAAAAAAAAAAAAAAAAAAATCATTATTTTCCTCAGTAGTGGGGGATGGTATATATCTATCGTGTTTAAACAACTTGCCATAATTTTACAGATGGATAAAATCAGAAAACTATGGAGGCTCAGAAAAAAAAACCTTCAATAGAACGAGACCTTTATTAAAGTACCATGCAAAACCCGAGTCACATGGCTGTGTGCATGCTAGTAATGTCTCATCTGAATGACCAGCAGATGGCAGCAGTACTCTGTCCAAGGTAGTGTTCAGTGAGTCTAAGGCTTGGGTGCACAACTTTTGGCCTGCAATGCCATTCTATGAGGTCCCCCCCCAACAATCTGACTCCTCTGTGTTCAGTAACTCTCAAACTATGGTGATAACTGCGCTCATTGTATGGTCATCTTGACTCATTTCTGAATAGGAGATCAGAGGACCCTCTTTGTCTACCATAGTGGACGTTCCAAAAAAGGAACCCGCACTTATTAAATTCTATTATAGTATTGTCCATGTACAAGTGCTTCTCACTAAATTAGAATATCATCAAAAAGTTAATTTATTTCAGTTCTTCAATACAAAAAGTGAAACTCATATATTATACAGAGTCATTACAGACAGAGTGATCTATTTCATGTGTTTTTTTCTGTTAATGTTGATGATTATGGCTTACAGCCAATGAAACCACAAAAGTCATTATCTCAGTAAATTAGAATACTTTATAACAACAGCTTGAAAAATGTTTTTAAAATCTGAAATTTTGTCCTACTGAAATGTATGTTCAGTAAATGCCCTCAATACTTGGTCGGGGCTGGATACAGCACTCTGTGAACAGCCAGTTTCTTTAGCAATGACCTTTTGTGGCTTACCCTCATTGTGGAGTGTGTCAATGACTGCCTTCTGGACATCTGTCAAGTCAGCAGTCTTCCCCATGATTGTGGAGCCTACTGAAACAGACTAAGGGACCTTTTTAAACACTTAGGAAGCCTTTTCAGGTGTTTATTAATTATTCTAATTTACTGAGAATGACTTGTTTCCATTGGCTGTAAGCCATAATCATCAACATTAACAGAAATAAACACTTGAAATAGATCACTCTGTTTGTAATGACTCTATAGAATATAGGAGTTTCATTTTTTTTTTTAAATTAACTTGATAATATTCTAATTTAGTGAGAAGCACATGTATATCTCAGAACGGATAACCTCAATAATCGACCTTTCTGAAGGGCCTAGCCCCATGACTTTGAATAAGAAGCCAAAACTAGAAACTTCATAAACAGACGTGTTTCAGGGCATTTGAAAAGGGACCAAAGCTTTGCACTGATGATTGGCAGAGGCCTCTCGTACAGTTCTTCTACTTTGCGCTGATGAGGAGCAAACACTCCAAAACACGTGTTTTCAAATGGAGATTCTGGTTTAGCTGCTTCATTATTTAAAAAAGGTCGAAATTGACTTTTAGGATTGCTACCCCCAAATAGGCAAGTCTAGTGGTTACATTTTTCAGACAGCACAATGCACCCACAATAGTAAAAGCCATATACTGGGGAGTACAAGTATGAAGTGTATATCAAAAATTAAAACCTCAACTTTTAAAAATCCAGCAGCTTCATTTATTCTTATAAGTTCGGGTCAGGAGACCTAATGTCAGTCCAGGCACTGCAGGCCATAAAATAAGGCCTGAGCCCAGATTCACACATCCTTGTTTCTTGAAGCACGGACCAGCCGCAAAACACGGAGTTGAGAATCCCGCCTTAGGTCTCTTTAACATGCCCAATTTTCATGGTCCGAGCACAGACCTCAATGCTTGCCTCCGGAGCAGAACTCTGCAGCATCATAAATGCCTATAAGACTGTTCAGTTTGAGTGAGTCAGTCTAGTCCGTACATGGATAGTGAATGTCAGGTGTGAAACTTGCCTTGTTCATAAAGAATTTCCTAAAATTGAGGGTATGAGCTAAACGGCAGGTCTACAGGATGCTACATTCTTATTTTCTGCACCGATATATTGTAACAAATGAAAAATGATCTGTAATGCCAAAAGATTTCCTTCACTGGTTGATGGGGACAACAACGAGGCTCGGTTTTATTTCACAACTACCATTTTTTTCCCATTGGGATCACTGGGAAACCAACTTAAATATACATATATATATATTTTGTTTGGATACAAATCCGATCAATCTGATATGTCAGTGCGTCCTTCCCATTAAATCCCAACGTCAAAGAAACAAAATTACTGATATGTTGAATCAACGTGTCTATTCTTCAGGTTTTGCCAGGGGTTAAGCATCAGGCAGCTGCTTGTCTCCTTTTTTTTTCCCCCATAGAAGTAAACATGCAAGCACCGCAAATCTGGGCATGCATGTTTCTGAAAGTAGGTGGTATCGGATTAATCAGTCCAAGTCTGATACTGAATAATAAGCTGTAGAGTACAGAAAAGTAGTACACTGTTTATTTACCTTTCCAAATATTACATGCACTCAAAAAGTAAACTCTTTATTTAAAACATTTCAATATTTTATCATCAATATATAGCAAAGCAAAACACGTACTGAAAAAAACAAAACGCTCAAAAAGCCTTTACAAAAATACATTGCACAGTCCTATGCGGTATCTTTAAAAATAAATTATTTTTTTTTTATTATTATTTTCTTTTGAGAAAAAAAAAAAAAAGAAGTTTTTAATCAGTCCCTTTAACCCCCTCCACCCCAGCAGTAAGGAGCCTAGTAGTGTTATTTCTGTACATCTCATGGGTAGCCCCATTGTTTGCATTTCAGGACTGTTGTGCAATATACATATAAACTCTATTCAAAAAGCCAGTCAGCGGAGTTCTCCAGTTCTTGATCGAGAAGCATGAACCTCGGCGACAAAGCACGATAAATATCTGTCACGTACCTCGAGAGGCTTTTGGATCTTATAAAAAAAAAAAGGTCTCTATAAACACATACATAAAAATGACTTTTTTTTGCCGATTTTTCTCAAATAATTTAAAATACACAAATAAAACGATATGGAATAAGGAGAAGGAAGACTGACGCCGAAGGAGCAGAAGTAGAAATTGTACATATCGTGGGGGGTCAGAAGGCTTGTCCGGAGAACTCTATTCCAGCAATGTCCAAATACTATAGCAAAAGGAGTATGGAGATGGGTCTAACTAAAGGGTTACGTCAAAGTTACCGATACCTGGCGGGACACGTGGGCTATCGGCAACTATTGTCAGCACATGTGACATCACCAGCTCCTGATATAAAAGTAGAATAGACAAATGGATGGCACCGGCCAGTCCCGGCAGGTATCAGACACGACATAACTTACTTTCGTATTGGGTTGGTGGAGTTGGAATAAGCCTGTAAGCAAAGCCTTAAAAGAGCACCTCCGCCAAAAAAAAAAAAAAAGAAAAAGTTATTCCCTTTTGTAGAAATAGTAGACTTTTTCAGGCTAGTGACAGGAGGCTGCGAGAAAGCTGCATTTTAAAATCGGTGTTATATCTACAACCCTACTGCGATTTTATAACCACTCCAGGACTTCACAGGGGATATGCAACTCAACGCCGGACATTAAAATACAGGCATTAGTGACTTTTTCAGAGAAGACTATTCCATTTCTGAAAGACTGAAGTTTTTATCAAGGACAAAACAATGAATGATATGTATATTTTTCTTTTTTTTTTTAGGAGGATAGGTTAGTAAAGGAACTAAACATACAGACTCCCCCCCAAAACTGAAGATCCTAAAAGCAAAAATTTAATTTTAATTAAACTAATGGATCATCGAAACAAGCTTTGGTAACTTCCGTTCGTGTCTTCACTTATTGCTCATCTACCAAGGTCTTCAGTAGCCACTTCATACACAAAAGGATTGTCCATACGTCTTGGACTGATCCGGATTACGGTATGAGAACCTACCGGCTCTGCTAGAAGTACATGATGCAGGGTGGTCCAGACCAGGGCATCTTCCAGATACTCTGACACCAGTGGGTTTCCATAGACGGATGATATGGTTTCCCGCTAACTGACCTTTCAATCCTGAGTGGTCGGCATGCAGCATTTTTATTGAGCTTCGAGGAAAAAAATAAAAAGTAAAAAAAAAAAAAAGCATTCTGGCAAAGTGCATATCGCACGGCCTTGGACGGCCAGACTATACATGTTCTTGTAGATGTGTTCTTTTTGGCCTTGTGGATCCTCTATAGAACAACTCTCCTACCTTTGTGTTTGATATATTCCAGTGTTCCAGGTTTTCAATATTTACAACATTAAGTGTTTGTTTTTGTGAATAGCTTTATTCGGGTTATTTCGTGGGCGTCCCGTGTGCTCGGAAGCGATATAGACAAGTATAGTTGGAATGACCCCAATTGGAGAGGATTCGCAGCTCCACAATCTGGAAAGACTCTGTGTTCTTTTCCTGCAAGATATGAAGGAGAAAAAAATAATAATTATAGATGGAAAGCAAAAATCATGCAAGTTCTGTGAACTACCGCTGTATTCAAAGGCCGGGCACAGAAATAGAAAACCTCTGCTTTTCTTTAGAAACAGGTTTTGATATTCTAACTTGGCCCCATTCACATCAAAGAAACTGAGCTGTAATACCGGGCGAAACCCCCTGATAGGTTGTGGCGCTGTTTACTGGAGACCGCAAACACGATTCAAGTTCAACCCCTTGAATATGAAGAAGGAAATGAATGGCAAAGGACTCTATACAAGAGGCTTACATGACTGACAGGTAGACTAGCAGTTTATGTGGCCCTTGGTGAGAAAGAGCCCAGTCCTAGTTGTCACTGGTGAACCTGTGCAGGACTCCCCTTCTCCAGGAGGAACTGTAATGTCAGCAATAAGCGAAGGTGGGGAATCATCCAAAAGGTCATGGAAAGTGGGTGGAGGGGAGAAAACTCATGTTAAGAAGAACACGGCCCCGTAATAGTGACCCACTTAGATCTTACCCGAATGGGCCGACTAAAGAAGACGACCACATTCTGAAACAGGTCATCTCTCAAGAGTTGACCCCTTTAATGAGGGCTGTGGACTTTCATTTTGAGTACTGGTAGGGGCCCCAGCAACTGCTCTCCCACCGATCACCTGCCTATATGGCATCTCCTACCAATACTGCAGTTTTGTAAGGTTGTAGGAGTTACGAGCTGTAACCCACTGATTTATTTCATGCAATAAGTAAAGGAGTCTGAAACGCGTCTGCGGTTATTTATGTGATGGATGGGATTTTAACGGACATGAAATAAACTGAGAACATTAAGCATCTTCATTGCTGGATTTGCTTCTTTATCTACTAATATACAGTGCCTACAAGTAGTATTCAACCCCCTGCAGATTTAGCTGGTTGACACATGCGGAATTAACTTGGCATTGTGACATTTGTACTGTAGATCAGCCTGGAAGTGTGAAATGCACTGCAGCAAATTTTTTTTTTTTTTTTTTTTTTAAAACGCTAAAAGTTAATTCAGAGTGTCATTTATTATTCAACCCCTCAAACCACAAGAATTCTGTTTGGTCCCCCTAAAGTATTAAGAAGTAGTTCAGGCACCAAGAATAATGAGCTTCACATGTGTGGATTAAAGATCTCTTTTGCCAGCCTTTTCTGACTATTTAAGACCCTCCCCATACTTGTGAACAGCACTCAGACATGGTCAACATGGGAAAGACAAAGGAGCATTCCAAGGCCATCAGAGACAAGATCGTGGAGGGTCACAAGGCTGGCAAGGGGTACAAAACCTTTTCCAAGGAGTTGGGCCTACCTGTCTCCACTGTTTGGGAGCATCATCCGTAAGGGGAAGGCTTATGGAACTACTGTTAGCCTTCCACGGCCTGGACAGCCTTTGAAAGTGTCCTCCCGTGCCGAGGCCAGACTTGTCCGAAGAGTCAAGGCTAACCCAAGGACAACAAGGAAGGAGCTCCGGGAAGATCTCATGGCAGTGGGGACATTGGTTTCAGTCAATACCATAAGTAACGTACTCCACCGCAATGGTCTCCGTTCCAGACGAACCCGTAAGGTACCTTTACTTTCAAAGCGTCATGTCAAGGCTCGTCTACAGTTTGCTCATGATCACTTGGAGGACTCTGAGACAGACTGGTTCAAGGTTCTATGGTCTGATGAGACCAAGATCGAGATCTTTGGTGCCAACCACACACGTGACGTTTGGAGACTGGATGGCACTGCATACGACCCCAATAATACCATCCCTACAGTCAAGCATGGTGGTGGCAGCATCATGCTGTGGGGCTGTTTCTCAGCCAAGGGGCCTGGCCATCTGGTCCGCATCCATGGGAAGATGGCTAGCACGGCCTACCTGGAGATTTTGGCCAAGAACCTCCGCTCCTCCATCAAGGATCTTAAGATGGGTCGTAATTTCATCTTCCAACAAGACAACGACCCAAAGCACACAGCCAAGAAAACCAAGGCCTGGTTCAAGAGGGAAAAAGTCAAGGTGTTGGAGTGGCCTAGTCAGTCTCCTGACCTTAACCCAATTGAAAACTTGTGGAAGGAGCTCAAGAATAAAGTCCACATGAGACACCTAAAGAACCTAGATAACTTGGAGAAGATCTACATGGAGGAGTGGGCCAAGATAACTCCACAGACCTGTGCCGGCCTGATCAGGTCTTATAAAAGACGATTATTAGCTGTAATTGCAAACAAGGGTTATTCCACAAAATATTAAACATAGGGGTTGTATAATAATTGACCCACACTTTTAGGTTTAAAATTTAATAAATTTCAACTGAGCAACATAACTTTTTGGTTTGTAAGATTTATGCTTCTGTTCATAAAACCTACTCTCGTTTGCAGTTTGAAGGCTCTAACTTATTTGCATCTTATCAAACCAGCTAAATCTGCAGGGGGTTGAATACTACTTGTAGGCACTGTATTTCACCTACTACCTACCCTCCCTAATATGTATACGTCACATCTGGACTTGTCGAATGTTAAGCAGGAGAATTAAAGACCATCTTACCGTGACCTGGAATACTTGCAGAGCTTCTCCCTCTTCATTGTACACAGACTGGACTAATAGGGTGCCACCTTCTTGATACTCGTTTTCCAAGCCCTTATAAGCAGAGAAACGAGTCAGCTTCATCAGAGAGAATGGGTGATGTAGAAATCCTAAACCTACATCGCGCCTTTACTTACATACACAGCAAAGTCCTTCGGAGCACTTGTGATGTTACCAGTCGGGGACATAGACTTTGGGATATGCTCCAGTGAGAAGGCCGTGGGAAAAATCTCCATTGAAAGTCGCACCACCAAATATCCCTGAGCCCCTTTAAAGGCCCAGCAGTTACCGGGGTACATGTCAGGCTGGAACAGGAAGGCAGAAATCACTATTAGCCCGCTGGCCGCTTTCCTCTAGGCATTTACAGCATATTTGCTACAGTCTATAGTTAGTAAATAGAAGGTCAGATTTACTGACAAGCAAATAGATGGCCGATACCAAAACGTCCGTTATGCATCAAAGGATTCCATTTTTAGTAAGTGTTTTAAATGAGAAATGGCACAGCCTTTTCAGAGGGGATACATGAGGGATATAAATTTAAAATAAATGCAATTATTTAAATAAAAAAAATTGCAAGTATGTTGTAATTTCTGGTAACTTAGGCTTAGGCTGTGTGCCCACGATGCATTTTTTAAGCGTTTCCGCAGCGGCAAAAACGCTGCAGAAACGCTTAAAAACGCATGGTAGAAGGCCTGCCATGTTCCCCAATGATAATCCGCATGTGCTGTGCACATGCTGCGGAAATTTCCGCTGCAAATTATCATTGCGGAAAAAAACGCAGCACTGCCAATTATTTTGCGGAAAAAAACGCAGCACTGCCAATTATTTTGCGGAAGTGCTGCGTTTTCGCCGCCATTGAGTTGCATTAGAACGCATGTAATCCGCATCACTACATCTGTACTTGCGTAATTGGCGCGTTCTAATGTGCGGATGGTACCCGGGTATGGAGGACAGGAGACTCTCCTCCACACCCAGGTACCCTAAAAGTTGTAAAAAAAAAAGAATAAAATAAAAAATAAAGATCATATTCACCTTCCGACGGCCCCCGGACTCCTTCCCTGTGCTTGCCTACAGATCGCGCAGGACTGAAGGACCTGCGGTGACGTCACAGTCATGTGACGGCAGGTCCTTCAGTACAGCGTACCGCGATCTGCCGGCAGTCAGCACAGGAGCGCAGCAAGACTGCAGGGGCCATCGGAAGGTAAGTATAGGTTTATTTTTTATTTTTTGACATTCTCTCGGGTCACACTATATAAATCCATGCTGTTTACATGGATTTATATAGTGTGACCGAGTTGTCAAGCACTTTCCAAGTGATGCTAAAATCTCATGGAAAGCGCTTGACACCCGCATGCGGAAATGCAAGTGAAGAACGCTTCTCATCCGCTTGTCCCTGGCAGGAAAAAAGCATGTACAGTCCGCATGCGTTTTTTTCTGCAAGGGAGATGCAGAAACGCTCAGGAAAAAATCCTGAGCATTTCTGCATCGTGGGAACATAGCCTTACATCAGCCCTTTTCTAATCATTACCTACTTAAAGGGGGTGTTCGGCCTTTGTGTACAAGTCTGCAGTCAATCACTATGTGACTGCAGACTTGCGAATCCTCATATTGCTCACATTGCTGAGGATTCTCCGATGCTGGGAGAAGGACCCCAAGTATGTGATTTGCATACATACGGTCACGTGCCGACTAGACATGCGCCACCTCACTCAATGTAAGTGTATTGAGCAAGGCCGGACACGTCTAGTCGGAATGTGCCAGAGTATGCAAATCGCATCCCGGCGCCGGAAAATCCTCACAGCACACGCAATGGGAGGATTCACAAGTCTGCAGTCACATAGGGTACAAGTCTGCAGTCAGTCTAAGGCCGGACAACTCCTTTAAAGAGAACCTATCAGCAAGATTTAGCCCTATAAACTAAAAGGCATGGCCATAATTGCGATCAGGGCTTTGGAGTCGGTAAGCCAAACCTCCGGCTCCACGACTCCACCTCCCTCATACATGGCTCATGTTTAAGTGATAAATTTTCTGTAGCACAGATTCATCTCAGCTAAAAGTCTAGACCCTTAGATCAGGAATAGGACAGACATTTATAGGACATTTCATAACTTTCCCAAATTCTTATGAAAAAATACTCCCCGCAAACTGCATTGAACTACTGTACCCAATGTATTATATATTTTAGGAGTCGGAGTCGGTCCATTTTATACTGACTCCAGCAAAATGGGCTCCAACTCCCGACTCCACGGCCCTGGCTGTGATGCGGATTCATCTGATACCTGATGTGAAGGGATCTGATCAGTGCCAGCAGAATACTCCGCTTATGAAGTTTTCAGAAAATGAAGTCTTCTGTGCTTCGAGGCGGGAAGTGAGGGCAGGGTCTTCTTGTTCTCCCCTTTCCCCCTCGGTAAAATTTTCTGAGCCAAAACCTCGATCTGCGCATGCACCGCCCCTGACGCCATTTTATTGAAGTACTGCAAATAGGACACAGACTCGCACTGCGCACACAATGATGGCGGCGGCGCTGAATATTAAAAACTAGGCAGGTCACTGAGAAGCAGAGGAGGCCGGTGGATAGGGGAGGGCGGAGAACCAGAAGACCACCCTGCCTCCACGTCTCGCCCCAAAACACATCATTTTCTGAAAACTTCATAAGGTGAGTATTCAACAACCACTGAGCGGATCCCTTCACATCAGGTATCAGATGAATCAGCATCACCGCGACAATATGGCCATACCTTTAGTTTATAGGGCTAAATCCTGCTGACAGGTTCTTTAAAGTGAACCTGCCAGTTTATACTTTTTTTTTCTCCCATTTTTCAAAAGCCATAACTTTAAAAATGTCTCCATCGATGGACATATTATTGCTTGTGACAGTTTAATTTTTGCATGATGAGCTCATGTATTTATTGATATCACTTTGGGGTATTTATCTTTTGATCACATTTTATTGCATTTTTTGGGAGGTTCACCAAAAAAAATAAATAAATCACTTTTCCCGATTCAAAAACAAAGACTTGTATAATAACACCTTTACAAGTCTGGTTTCACTATAAAACCGTACTGATCTGGAGAATCATATTGCCCAATCACATAAAAGCACATTAAACATGGAATTTTTCTTTCCCGCTTTCCAGTACATTTAACGGTAAAATGAATAATGCTATTCAAAACTACAACTCGTTCCACAAAAGACAAGACCCCATACAGCTGTATAGAGGGAAAACAAAAAGTGTCCAGCTCCTGAAAGTGAGGTCATCAGAAAAAGACCCATTCAAATCAGGTTTTTATGTTACATGTATTTTAAAAAATATTTTTAGCCAATTTGTTTTGCTTTAATAAATTTATTAAAAATGTATTTAATTTAGTATTATCTTTCTAAAAAAATAAAATCAAAAATTTGTATTCTTGCAATTTTCACACCGGCCACTGGGCCTTTTTTTTTTTTACATCCATGCATCTTGTCCTTTCAGGATGAGTTTTCAGCAGGCTCGCTATCATCAGAGGCAGGATTACAAAGACTTAACTCCACCTATACACAGCTGATAACAGGATCCACCAATCACAGTAGCTGTGACAATACACAGTAATGTCACAGCTCCCCCTCCCTTAACAATGACCATTGCACACGCTCATTAGATGCTTTAATACAAAAGATAAGGGCGGGATCTGACCTTTGTGGCCATGTACACCAGTTATTTCCTGAAATTGTCCCAATTTTTTTTTCTAAAAACAGATCCAGTGTCCAGGAGTGAAAATGATAAGAGTTTTACCTTTTATACAAATCTGATGTTATATTTAAAAAAAAAAAACTGATTTTAACAATAGGTCATATTCTGAATAGAGGTTCCTTTTAAGGATTGTCCAAAACAGAGAAGCGAGGAATACGGTGCCAGCCAGAAATGCGGACTCACCTGAATGACCACCCTGGGGGACTGAGATAGGTACCACAAAGGGATCCCGAACAAGCTCACAAGTGCGGTCTTTGTCTCATAGGTTTCAGAGCATCTTGTGCCCAGGATACTGCCACCTAGAGAGCATTGGCACAACATTAGCTTTATGGTAGATGATATAATGGCCTTACAAGTGATGTACACGACTCACTCACAAAATTTGACTTTTTTTTTATATTTAAACAAAACTCATACACCTTCTCAAACAGACGAAATCACTGATATAGTGATGAGAGCAATAAGCAGAACACACTTCATTAAAAGGATCACAAAAGCCCTGGAAAGGTTGTACACCATTACCAAAACATGGCTGATTGCATCCAGAAACAGCACCACACCTGTCCACAGGCTGTATCTGGTATTGCAGCTCAGCTTCAATGATGTCAATGGAGGGTGAGCTGCATTATCACACAACTGTGCAAATATGAAGAGGTTTTTAATGTTGTTCATCCTCCAAATCTGAACGGACATGCCTGTGAAATACGGACTATCCTCAGATTGCACTCACTGGAGTGACCGGTTACTCTCCGGGCCGGAGCCATCACATTAAATGTCTAGGAGGAAGTTCGCTCAGGTTAAGAGACCCGTCTGTTGGGCCACGTATTATGGTCAGGACATGGTCTGTACTTCCCAAATGTGTGAGCGCGACCTAAGGGCCTCATTCAGACGACCAATTAGTGTGGTCCGAGTGTCATCAGCTTTTCTCGTACTTGGACAAAAAAAAATAAAAGTTTCTCCACCTTCTCACTTTTTGATAGTCCGTTGAATCCGAGCGCGATTCGAATTTTTCAAGGACCTATAGGCTTGCATTGCCGATTTTGATCTGACCCTTGTATCAAAACTGGACACATCTCCGCGACTTTCATGGACACGTGAACGGCCCCATAGACTATCACGGGTTCGAGTGCTATCCGTGATATCTGAATGAGGCCTTACACTTTAAAGATTTTCGCTTGCTGTCAGTGAACGAAAAAATTCAAATATCAAAGAATTGAGACTTTAAAGTTTGAAATCAAATGCCAATTGCCCATTTCTTTCAGGTTAACCAATAAAGGTATCACTATGAGAATACTTTTGTCATTTTTGGGCATAAAAGTATTTAAATCGATTTTTCTGGCTAACATGGTACCACAATATAACTTTGTATTGTACAATTAAATGCCAAATATTCACCATAAAGAGGTTTTTTTCAGCAAGTTTGTGTTTCAGCTGCATTTTTTTCTGCTTCAACTGATTCAGCAGTTAAATTGACGCCTCCCCTCCCCTTTTAAGCAGAATGGAGATCTAGCTTTTTCCTAGTAGAAAAAAACAGCAACATGTGCATGAGATAATCGTGTTTTCCTAATTAAATTAATAGGAAGTTTAAAATATTTGTGGTGGTTTTTCATGTGGATTTTGTAAAAGAATCAGGGCCAAAAACCAAGTAAAAAAATAAAAATTTGTGAACTTTTTATTAGTGGTAGCAAATACTTTATCCAGTCCTGGGCTCCAGACTACCAAAAGAGGTTACCAGTACTTATACACTGTAATAAACCAAATAGCTGTGTGAGCAGGACTAGGTCACTGGTGTTCACATCTGAATGTGATCAGCAAAGGTTTCCCCTTATTTATAGCAGGCAGGCATCCGGAGGAAGAAGGTACACCCTCTAATCTTCATTTATTAAAGGAACCTATGAGCCTTAACAGAGCGGGTCTCAGCCTTTCCAAAGATCTGTACCTTCTAAGGGCAGTTTCACACATTTCCGGTACCAGAAAAAACTGGTACCAGAGATACGTGTGGCACATGTGGCAACCGTGTGCCACATCAGGCGCCTGGGAATCAGTGTGCAGTTAGCATTGTCCCAAGCGCCGGGTGCTGAACGCCACCCTCATCATTGTCTCTTGCTCGTGCTGTGATCAGCATGAGCAAGGGACAATGTTGGGAGTAGTAGTCTGCTCCCGCAGTGTCCACCTGTAAAAATAAGAAAATAAAATAAAATCCTTATACTCACCTGTCCAGAGATGTCCTCCGCTGTAATCCTCTGACTGCTGGTGCCGAGGAGGCAGGGAGAATGAGTCGCTCCAGTAAGCGAGCTCCGGAGCTGCGCTGATCTCAGGAGCAGTGCCCTGTCACTCAGTGAGCTTCGCTCAGTGCAGGGCCCCGCTCGCTGGAGCTGCTCATTCTTTCCGGCGTCAGCGGTCAGAGGATTACAGCGGGGGACATCTTTAGACAGGCAAGTATAAGTATTTTATTCTTACTTTTACAGGTGGACACTGCAGGAGCAGACTACTACTCCCAACATGGTCTCTTGCTCGTGCTGATGTACTGCTGATTCCCAAGCGCCGGTACGTGTCACACTGATGACATACAGATGTCATCCATGTGTGTTCAGTGGGAGACATTTTGCGGACGGTGTAGAGTGTAAAAAACGGACAAGTCAGCATGTGGAGCACACTGACATGTGCGCAGATCCATAGATTTGAATGGGTCTACGTGTGTCAGTCTCTCCGGTACGCGTGGAAACGGTCACCACACGTACCGGACACACGGACGTGTGAAAGAGCCCTAAATTTGCATCATCTAGGAATGCATTAAAGAGGAAGCTGAGCAGAGCATTGGGGTTTGTTTTTTATTTTACACAGAACTTTAAAAAAAAGTAAAAAATCAAAAATAGATATAAAAGAAACAGTCCAGCAAAGTTTAAAGTCAGAAAGATGGAAAAGGAACAACCTAAACAATCAAATGCAGTAAAAAAAATAAAAACCAAGAATGTCCTTTGAAGGAGTGGAAACCTTGGAGAAAAGAGTCTTGTTTAGCTGTGTGGATGGTGTTTGTAAACTTCCTGATTTGATTTAGAAATCAAAATGCAAAAAAAGGTAAAAAAAAAGGTTTATAAATGAATACACAAACGTAAAGCACAACTCTGGTTTTCTGATTTTATTACTCACCACTGGTTAGTAATGTGTATTCATTGTGACCGCTAAGTATTTTCCTATACACAGTCTTCTGTTTCCGCTCCGGTCCCTCTCTGCCATCTTAAGGCCGTGGTTCTGACCAGCTGGAAATCACGACCAAACTTTCTCTTCGGTCGGGGGTCACACTGGCTGAATGCTATACGATGTGTTATCGGATGGCACTCAGTCCAATGTTATTCTATGGGGCAATGCAGATCAGCGATTATTTCCTCATGCTGCGATTGGACGAGAGACTCTGGTCACTCGCACCCATACAAGTCTATAGGTGCGTGTGAAACATCAAACTGCACTCGGATATCATCCCAGTAGAGTCCAATATAATATACACAGGCAATGGAGAAGATGGAGAAATTATTCTCTCCTTCTTCTCACCTGTGCTCAGATTTTCACAGGCGAGAGAATCGGAGCACAGTAGCATGACCCTCGGCTCACGCTCCCAGCAGAGCTGCAGCCGAGAGTCATTAGCATATCACATCCAATGCTATACACTACTGTGACTCCAACCTTAGTGTAAGTCTATGGGAGTCTTGTTCTGACTTACATTGGACCCGCGCAGCAAACACTGACGCGATGCGGCTGGTCACAACTCCGGTCATGCAAAAGACGACCGAAGCAGCGATGGACATGGCAGAAGAAGACAGCCGGTAAGTATTCTACTAGACACACGGAACATACATAAAAAGATATCCAACTAGTGAAATGAAATTTAAAAAAAAAAAAATGGTACTTTAAAGGGAATATGTAATCAAAAATGACCTATTTAAATCATGTTTTCACGTTAAATTTAACACTTTAAAAAAAAAAAATAAATGAAATCAATCTTTTATAAAAAAAAATACAATTTTGAAATCTTGCAATTTTCACACTGGCCACTGGGGCATTTTTAGACTCTCATCCCGTTTTAGGAAATCCATATGTACATTAGCCGCAATGAATGACTCAGGCATCATCTTTCCTATTAAAGCATCAAAATGGTGTGCGCAAAATTATTGTGAAGAGAGGGAGCCGTGATGACACCTCTTGTGACTGGTGAGTGAGTCAGTCTATTAAGCTGTGTATAGTGGTGCTACCTGTCATTGCTTATCAACAGAGGCAGGGTTACAAACTGCTGAATGCTCTCCCGGAAGGGCCGCTAGTGCAAACGTGCCGCTAGTGCAAACGTGCCGCTAGTGCAAACGTGCCGCTAGTGCAAACGTGCCGCTAGTGCAAACGTGCCGCTAGTGCAAACGTGCCGCTAGTGCAAACGTGCCTTTTTTTTTTTTACTTTTTATTTTTTTATTCATGCAACATGAAAACCTGATTTAAACAATAGGTCATTTTCTGCCGACACATTCCCTTTAAGAGTGGGGGGAAAAAAAAAAGTAAATTTACCTCCAGATTCCAGTGCAAAGTCCACCATGCCTGTGCGGTCTTGTGCGTAAAGCTTCAGAGCATTATTCACAATAACACGAGCTTCCTGT
This sequence comes from Phyllobates terribilis, assembly GCF_046119375.1. Taxonomy (NCBI): domain Eukaryota; kingdom Metazoa; phylum Chordata; class Amphibia; order Anura; family Dendrobatidae; genus Phyllobates; species Phyllobates terribilis. The sequence continues at coordinate 341,351,097 of NW_027362769.1, read as the reverse complement.
AAACAGAATGAAAGACGATGTATAATCTCCACGTTAGAGGAAAGACATCTGTCAGGTGTTTATCATCTTGTCCAGATGTCGTGCGCTGCACCCGCTGCTACCACTGGAGTAAGGGGAACAAGTAAATGGAGGCTGGCGTACAGGAGTACAGCAGTACCTCAGACTTCTCATGGCGCCATTGGACGGATTTTTACAACTTGCATTTTGCATGTCTGGCAACCAGGGTTAGAATATCAGCTTAGGCTGGACTAACTCTTAAAGGGAATTTGACAGCAGTTTTTTTGCTATGTAATCTGAGAGCAGCATGATGTAGGGACAGAGACCCAGATTCCAGTGATGCATCACTTACTCTTACTAGGCTGCTTGCTGTAGTTTTGATAAAATCACTTAGCAGTTGATTATCACTAGAAGACTAGTAACCTGCTGCCATGTAGACCAACTACGCCTCCACCACTGATTGGCAGATTTCTATGTGCATAGGCAGAAATCTGCCAGTGGTGTGGGCGGGGCTATACAGAACTCAGCAGTCACAGAACGGATAGATCTGCAGCAGAGAAAACTGGGATTTTACCAAAACTGCAGAAAGCAGCCCAGTAAGTGATACATCACTGTAATCTGGGTCTCTGCCCCTACATCATGCTGCAGAAAAAAACACCTGGTGACAGATTCCCTTTAAATCAAGTGAAAAGTTATGGAAACCTAAAAGTGCTCTCCACGATTATAAGTCCTGGCAGCTGTACACAGCCTATGATATCTGACTAAGCAATAGTCATGGTCCCATACCTTCTCAGTGATGCCAGCTATCCCTCCTTTCACCGTCGCTTCCACCATTTGTGATGTTGGCACCTTCCCAGTAAGAGACACATAATCTGTGATGTTCCTCAGTAGACGGAGCTCCAATTCTTGTAGTCTGGCGCTGAAGTCTTCGTTGCTGACATAGTTGGCAGAAAGCCACTGTAATAAGGCCTGTGGCAAGTTTGCTTGGCTTCCAAACATCATTTGGATATATTCTCTCACCCTGGCGTCCACCTAGAGATCAAAGAAATACTCCAATTACAGGTAGAACATACACGGGGCCACCATGTAAATGTACAGCACAATTGGCCAACGCACATATACCAGCAGTGGCCATTACCTTCTGGAGTACGCAGTCTGGCAAATCACAGCTGGGTCTCAGGTCTTTGAGAAATTCGGCTTTGTAGGCCTCAAAATTTTTCTCCAGACTTTCAATCCTGCTTCGTAAAAGATTCAGGTCTTGGATTCCTTCACTGTACATAAAAAGAACATCATCATATGCGTCTATCTATGGCCGACATGGACATCACCATCTACAAAAGGAGAAAACTATCAGACTAGGGCCATTTATTGGAGGTAGTTACCCTATAACTCAACATCTGACCCTTCAAGGGGTCCAACATTGATTTATGGATCAGTAAGGCAGCCTACCCCCATCCAGAGAAAAAAGCAGGGATTTGCAGGTTTTTCCTCACCCATGGACACAACCAGTCTCCTTAAGGAGAACCAGTCCAGTCCTCCAAGCTCCATCTATACCTTGCAAAATCTTGGAGCAACCAAACAGGTTAGATATTAACCTAAATGTTTACCTTGCATTTGACTGTGCTCGTTTCCGGTCGTCTGCAACGGCCTGAAAAGTGTAAGGAAAAGGATGAAGATAAGTCACACCCAAGCAGGTCCATGATTTAGTGAGGATCTAGGGTAACGTCCAGTGTAAATACCTCTGACAGTTTGGTCAGGAGGGCTTCTAAGTGTAATATTCGGGCTTCATGATTCCTTCTGATAGACTGGTCTTCCTAAAATAAGAAAAACTATTGATTAGTCAAAGTAAGGATTACAACCTGCTGCAAAAAAAACAAAGAAAAACATAAAACTCTGTAGATTAAAGAAAAAAACAAAACAATCTAGTACGTCACAAATCGGGTAATAAAGGAACATAATCCCTCAGCATGGCTTACATGGCAGCACCGATTACCTCCACCACAGAAGCGTTGTAAAACAAAGGCCAGGTAAGGAGAACAAAATCTCTGACGTGAGTCGAGGGAAGTTAGAAAGGCGAGGTCCTCTACTGCTCTCACCAATGGATAAGATTTAAAGCGGTTGTCCAAATTTGTAATGACAAACTAGGTCACTATATGACTGCAAACTTCTGAATCCTCACAGTGTGCGGTCAGGATTCTCCAATGCTGGTAACGAAAGCGGGTTGTCATGTAACCGCAACTATGCGATCTGTATACTTCCGGCCACATTCTAACTAGACGTATGCAACCTCGCTCAATTTCCTTGCATCTAGTTGGAATGTGGCCAAAAGTATGCCAATCGCATACTTGTGGTCACGTGCCCGCCACCAAAGGGCAGGGCATTGCAGTAGCTTAGAAATTCTTGGTCATCAACCAACCGTCAACTATGAGTGGTCGTAACCATGATACCCGAGCTACTGCAATGCCCTGCACAGGGGGTAAGCGACATAGCTAATCAGAAGAACTATACTACATTTCTAACTGGAGGTATTTGCTAATATTATTACACCTACTAAATATTGGGATAGGATTTTGGAGATCATAGAATCAGCTTGGTGACCACAGTTTTTTGCTTCAATACTTCCAGGTGCTCTGGCTAGAACACTGCAATGCTAGGTAATTAAAGGGGTCCCCCTATTACATTCATATGCAATCCTCAAAGTGATAACTGTATGATTGGTGGGATCCTCACTGACCGATCACGGGAACAAGGGGTCCCAAGTCCCCAGTGTGAATTGAGAACACACATCACCACTGCTCCATTTATTTTCTACCTCTCCCATAGATACACAGAAGTGAATAGAGCCATCACCCATGTGCACCATCACTCCATTCACATTGGCGTCACAGAACCCCCATTGTCGTGATTCGGGGTCCGACTGCTGGGTCCTCACAATCACACACATCACCTAACTTTTGGATAGGAGATAAATGTTGTTCATGGGATAATTCCTTAAATCGAACGTTCTCTCAAGATATGGCTTGATTACAAAGAAAGATGGAAGGACACAATTCAGAGGAGCACTTACCGTGGTGGGATCCTGTACATTTGTCTTTATTTTACCAAGATGTTCATTGAGGAGCCCGGTAACCAAAGCAGACATGCGCCCCTGGTCATCAATCTGACCGATCTGTTTCTGTATATCCTCTACCAGAAGCTTCAGTTTGTTGTAATCATCCATGTGACGATTCTGGTTGGCGGCCACTGAACCAAATTTCTTCTCCAGCTCCCTCATCCTGATGTCAAACTCAAGTCTAGATTCCTGAAACAAGTCCAAGTTATTAAAGGGATGTTGCATATTTCATAAAAATGTAACGGATATCAGAATTTATGGTGACGCATTCCACCTTAATGTGTTGGGCTAACATTAATGCAAAAAAGTAGTGCTAAATGAGTCTCAATGTTAGGAGGTGCATGTAGGAGACTGCTCATATAAGTGTCATTGGGGGTGAGATATTACCTTCTCATCCGTGCTGGGTATGTGAATATCCTCCGCTGGCTTCAGCATGGGAATAGGGTCCTCAATAGTTTGTGTTGGGTATGAACTAGATCTGCTGAATAATGGTAGCATGGCGAGAAACGCATCAAATCCCCAAAGCCAGAGACCTAAAGACAGACCAATGATCACATTATCTGTGATCCATTATGTAATGTATCTGTTATTCTATGGAGCCCAATGGTCACAGATTGAAAAACGACTGCACTTACCCAGGAGCAGCAGTAGTGGGATCAGTAGCAGCAGCCCTCTGGAAGCTTTAGGAAGGCATCTAAAAGTAAATTAAGTGAATTAAAGAGGACTCCTGGAAAACTGAAAATGAAACCAAAAAAATAACACGCAAATATTACTAAATTACAAAGGATTTTTGGGGGTTCTTCCACTGTCTCACCAACTTGACAACTGTGAGAGACTTCATGCCTCTGAGCTAGGATATGCCACTGAGGTGGAGGAGGCTGTCATTTGTGCGGCGGTCTTACTTTATACAGGATGGATATAGAGCAATTTGTGATGGGTTCCTGTGTATTATGGAGCAGCAGAATTACTGAGGAGGTGGCTACAAGAAACACATTACAATTGTGGGATCTGTGTATTAAGTGAAACTCAAATTAATCCTTCCCTTTGGAAGCCCCTCTACATAGTAGACTATTTATTCTTTGAGTATATCACACCCTTAAAAAGCAGCCCTGCCATCCTCTTGCAGATTAACCTGTTAGTAGTAGCTGGATCTTTTCCTTAACTTGGCCTATAGAAAACAGACATCCTTTAACATGTCTAATATACAACAAAATCTATATGTTGTAAAGCTTAAAAGGGTATTCCATCTCCAAGATCATATCCCAATATGTAGTAGGAAAATTATTAAATATTATTAATTAACAATAATATTATTAATAACAAAATTAACAAATACCTCCAATTAGAAATGTAGTATAGTTTTCCTGATTAGCTATGCCACTTACACCGTTTGCAGGGCATTGCAGTAGCTTAGGCATCCATGGTTACAGACACTCAGTGACAGCCAGCTAGTTGCTAGCTGTGGTAACTATGGATACCCAAGCTACTGCAATGCCCTGCACATGGGGTAATCGACATACCTTACTAGAACTATACTACATTTCTAATTGGAGGTATTTGCTATTAATTATTATATCTACTACATATTGGGATAGGATCTTGGAGATGGGAATATCCCTTTAAGTTCCTGGCGGTTGGAGAGAAAAACATTTCACCTGATTTGTATTTTGTTTCCATTTCGGATACATTGGTGCATTAATGTATCACATTTTCTCTTTGCTTTGTTTATGGTGAAAAACAGGTGAGCTGATTCTCCCATTGTACAGATGTAGAAAAACCCAACTTGACAAATAACATTATCTTGATAAATGAGATATTCTTAACTTGACACAAAGTTAAGTAAACCTAACACGCTCCACAAGACTTTGATAGTTATCAAGTTAGGAGTTATTACACTTTTGCGCTATGCAATCCCAGTGCAGGTCATTCCACTGTTGTGGTGCCATGCTATCCCAGTGCAGGTCATTCCACTGTTGTGGTGCCATGCTATCCCAGTGCAGGTCATTCCACTGTTGTGGTGCCATGCTATCCCAGTGCAGGTCATTCCACTGTTGTGGTGCCATGCTATCCCAGTGCAGGTCATTCCACTGTTGTGGTGCCATGCTATCCCAGTGCAGGTCATTCCACTGTTGTGGTGCCATGCTATCCCAGTGCAGGTCATTACGCTTTTGGTGCCATGCTATCCCAGTGCAGGTCATTACGCTTTTGGTGCCATGCTATTCCAGTGCAGGTCATTACGCTTTTGGTGCCATGCTATCCCAGTGCAGGTCATTACGCTTTTGGTGCCATGCTATCCCAGTGCAGGTCATTACACTGTTATGCCATGCTATCCCAGTGCAGGTCATTACGCTTTTGGTGCCATGCTATCCCAGTGCAGGTCATTACGCTTTTGGTGCCATGCTATCCCAGTGCAGGTCATTACACTGTTATGCCATGCTATCCCAGTGCAGGTCATTACACTGTTATGCCATGCTATCCCAGTGCAGGTCATTACACTGTTATGCCATGCTATCCCAGTGCATGTCATTACGCTTTTGGTGCCATGCTATTCCAGTGCAGGTCATTACGCTTTTGGTGCCATGCTATCCCAGTGCAGGTCATTACGCTTTTGGTGCCATGCTATCCCAGTGCAGGTCATTCCACTGTTGTGGTGCCATGCTATCCCAGTGCAGGTCATTCCACTGTTGTGGTGCCATGCTATCCCAGTGCAGGTCATTCCACTGTTATGCCATGCTATCCCAGTGCAGGTCATTACACTGTTATGCCATGCTATCCCAGTGCAGGTCATTACACTGTTATGCCATGCTATCCCAGTGCAGGTCATTACACTGTTATGCCATGCTATCCCAGTGCAGGTCATTACACTGTTATGCCATGCTATCCCAGTGCAGGTCATTACACTGTTATGCCATGCTATCCCAGTGCAGGTCATTACACTGTTATGCCATGCTATCCCAGTGCAGGTCATTACGCTTTTGGTGCCATGCTATCCCAGAGTAGGTCATTACGCTTTTGGTGCCATGCTATCCCAGCGCAGGTCATTACGCTTTTGGTGCCATGCTATCCCAGCGCAGGTCATTACGCTTTTGGTGCCATGCTATCCCAGTGCAGGTCATTACACTGTTATGCCATGCTATCCCAGTGCAGGTCATTACGCTTTTGGTGCCATGCTATCCCAGTGCAGGTCATTACACTGTTATGCCATGCTATCCCAGTGCAGGTCATCACGCTTTTGGTGCCATGCTATCCCAGTGCAGGTCATTACGCTTTTGGTGCCATGCTATCCCAGTGCAGGTCATTACACTGTTATGCCATGCTATCCCAGTGCAGGTCATTACGCTTTTGGTGCCATGCTATCCCAGTGCAGGTCATTACTCTTTTGGTGCCATGCTATTCCAGTGCAGGTCATTACACTGTTATGCCATGCTATCCCAGTGCAGGTCATTACGCTTTTGGTGCCATGCTATCCCAGTGCAGGTCATTACACTGTTATGCCATGCTATCCCAGTGCAGGTCATTACGCTTTTGGTGCCATGCTATCCCAGCGCAGGTCATTACGCTTTTGGTGCCATGCTATCCCAGTGCAGGTCATTACGCTTTTGGTGCCATGCTATCCCAGTGCAGGTCATTACGCTTTTGGTGCCATGCTATCCCAGTGCAGGTCATTACGCTTTTGGTGCCATGCTATCCCAGTGCAGGTCATTACGCTTTTGGTGCCATGCTATTCCAGTGCAGGTCATTACGCTTTTGGTGCCATGCTATCCCAGTGCAGGTCATTACACTGTTATGCCATGCTATCCCAGTGCAGGTCATTACACTGTTATGCCATGCTATCCCAGTGCAGGTCATTACGCTTTTGGTGCCATGCTATCCCAGTGCAGGTCATTACGCTTTTGGTGCCATGCTATCCCAGTGCAGGTCATTACGCTTTTGGTGCCATGCTATCCCAGTGCATGTTTATAGAGGTTTATCAGTGTAAAGTTAAACTTTGCTACATCTGTATTCTACGGGCCAATGTCTAGATAAAACTGCAAAACAAGCATATGGATTTGTTCACCCTGACCCACATTTAAGCCTTCCTTTCTCACCCACACACACAATTTCATAAAGATACTGACCTAGTTAGCAAAAATACATTTAGCAAGGAAACCAGGGTGGTGAGTTGGTACCAGCCTGTGCCCAGCCACCAGAACATTCCCGATGCGGCCATTCCTGCAAGGCAGAGATGAAGGATTAGACACACTCAGCTCGCTATGTAAACAGGAGTTAAAGCCGAGAGCTCATGCAGATGAATACGCTGTGATAAATGGACACCCAAGTGTGCAATAAAACCTGGAATGAAAAAAATGTGCATCCCAATACCAGGTACAGAATAGACAGAACTGGCAAGCACTTCTACGCCACGTTACTATATACTATTGGTGTGGTACAACAGTACAAGAAGTGATCGATGTGAGGGCCCATACCAGATGAACACAATATACAGAGGACTATGACAATTTATATCTATATATTAATCAAATAAAAGACAATATGACCAGAAAGCAAAGAAAAAAAGTGAATAAATGCAGAGACCTTCCCAATGCGCAAAATCAAAATAATAACCTGGTGATACAATGGCCAACCAAAGAAACGACAACACCTTCCTGGATACAAACCATCCAGCCGCTCCAGCACTGCGCACCGCTTGCATTAAAAGGTAACCTAAAAGAAAAAATAAATAAAATTAAGCAGAGGAGACCGGTCTGCATTAAGCCTCCATTGATGGGCAAGCATGCTTTGTACAGGGCTACGGAATACGTTAGTGCTATAAAAGTGTTAATCAAGGTGTACAAGGAGGAGTGGGGAGGAAAAGAAGGTAAAGAATTAATCGCAATAGAAGATATTGTGCCAACCCCAACACTTTGTACTAATCCTTCAGGCAATGGCTTACAACTGATCCCAGGAATCTGGTCCAGACTCCATGCACATGACCATCGGGAATCTACATCTGTACTGGCCCTGCGCATGTGGCCTGGAATAAGCAATAAGTATTTATGGATCATCCAGTGGATCCCTTATGGTCCAACTGTGGAAAAGGGGTCCCTGTACTTGGCTGCTACTAGGACTCCCATAGAAGTGAATGGAGAGAACCACGGATAACCAAATTCATTTTCCATCTCACCAGGCTAAGGGTCTGACAGACAGTCCTTATTCTGAGGATAGATCTGCATCCCACCACTATCCGCACCTGTGGAATATTGCCATAAATGTTGGAGATGGAAACATCTCTAAGAGACTGCTGTATAAATTGGACCGCAATGCTCAGACAGCCCGGCGGCTCTCCCAATTGGAGCGTGACAGTTGCATAAAAATACATGAAGCTGTCACGCTCGGGTAGGGAGAGCCGCCGGCCAGTCCATGCACTGCGTTCCGATTTATATGGCCGTCTGACTGTGCCCTATATCAAATGCCCTCTATTACCGGATTACGTCTAAAGCTATTCGATACCAATAGGAAACTGTTACATAAGCAACTGAAATAAATTCCAACTGTAGTTCATCCCGTTACAGTGTGCACTGCAACCTACAGCAAGTGATATGTACATGCAACTACCCAATTAGCTGCTGCAGAGGAACAGGGAAGTGCATTTTTGGTAGAAAACCTTCTGCTCATTTTTTGGAATATCAGTGCCATATGCAGATGGCGCACCATGTTGGGGCACGTTTGCAGGCTGGAGGGCGAGATGCCTACTCCAATACATTCCAGGAATCACACACAACATGTGCTAGCACGCTGAGGACTAGAGGTCAGACACCAGAAAATGATGAATTCTGCAGAGCCCACTGACGTCCCAGACTCCGCTGCAACATTATAGAAGGAAGACGACCAGCTCCCTTTGCAGGTTGACTTTTTTCTTAGCTAGGTGATGACTATGACAGCACTGGGCTCAAAAGACCAGAGTTAATAAAAGAGAAATGTAGATTCTGGATCAGTGTGCAGACGAGGACAGTGGATGTTAGGGAGGAAAAATAAAAATGTGCAAAATGGACCTGTGTAAGAAAAGACGTGCCACAAGGACCCCGTCACCCTCTTAGCCTGTGAGGACTGCGTGTGGACAGTGGTGCGGGTTTCATGTTTCATCCTTTTACAGTCATCACCTGTTGATTATTATAAGAATTAGTTAACAGTCCTCAAACCTCTCAACCCCCTGGAAAGCCAATGCGGTACAGTATTAGACGACATTCCCATTATTAGGTGATGGTACATCACTTACTAGGATCGCTCCGTTCCCAGGCGCTGCGTGCCCTTTACAGTCACCGAAAACCAAGAGGATGCAGCGCTCCTCCACAAGGGCATTTCTGGCCACCCCATGTGTCACGGCTCCTTCCAATTGAATAGGGCTAGCTGCAGTTTCCTCCATAGCCAAGTGACCAAGCCCAGGGAACAGCCCTATTCAATGGACAGGAGCCATGCCTCATTGGGTCGCCTAGAATGCCCCATTACAAGGTTAAAACTGTAGCGTAGCCGCGCTGTAGCCCCTTCAAACTTCAGATCGGTGGTGGTCCCAAAGGTCAGACTCCAAACGATATGCCATCATGTTCTTAGACAGGAATAACCCTTTAAAGTCCAACTCTAAGGTCAACTGCAACTTTAAAGTGGTTTCCAAATGATGGCCTATCCTTGGTATGGGGAGCTCGACCCCCGCGTATCATAGTTGCCATGCTCCAATGCCATACACCTTCCCAAGACATAGCCTCATACTTTAGTGGTGGCTGGGTCTAGTATTGGAGCTCAATCCCCCAAAATAAAAAGCTCTCAATATTTTAAGCCACCTCCACGAGAGTTTAGGAACCCAAGATGTGGCCCTTTCAGATGAGCCCCTCGTGTACTCTCTTCCATGTCATCTGTACAATGCAGAAGCTCTACAGACAGCTTCCTATAGCCCGGCCCCTGTACCACGAGGGCAAGGTACTGGAGGTAAACGGTAGTCTCACCTGACTTGAGGTTGGGAAAGCGGCACGAGAGGAGAGCAACATGCATTAAATTTTGTTGGACCATCTGCATAAACAGTGGAGTTGGCCAAATTGGCTAGCAAGGAATCCTCTACAGAATAGCGGCATGTTATCAAATGTCTCAAGATTACGTGCACGCCAAGACTTTACAGCGGATGCCTCCACTACGTGGGAGTACGTCTTCCGAGCAGCGAGTGCCATGCATTAGGATACTTACAGAGAGTTTCTCCATTCACATGGAGATGTCCGGCCTCCGACTGATGGGCTTTCACATTCATACTTCCACAGAAATTCGAGTGAGCTGGAAAACACACACACACGGGGCAAAATTAAATATAAAAAGCGCCTGGCTCTGGATTTGCATGACACCAAGGAGACGGGAATCTTGACAATGCTATGAATAAAATTTGCTTGCTGTTTGCACAGTGGCACCTTGCACTTTGCTTAATAGCATGCACCTTGTGATGTGTAGATTCTCCAAAAGGAGATTTCCAGGAGTCAAACATTATAGGACTGTCCTTAAAATAAACCAGCTGTGGTCCGAACCCCACCAAAAAGTCCAACTTCAAGGAAATTGACACTTGCGAAATGCCCATTCATACTTGGCTCTCAAAAAACGGCTTAAAAAGGGTATGTTCACACAGGGCAGAAATCAGTCTGGATTTTCAGGCAGAAAATCTGCAGAATGTATTACAGCATCGCAAAAGGTAACACATTTTACAAAAGCATCATGTGAAATCTACTTCCAATCGGTGTCAAAATCTACATGGAAACCATGCACACGTGTGGGAAAGGCATGTGTGAACATACCCTTAAGGTTATAGAGTTCTGTATAAAGCTTAAAGGGGTTATTCAGGATTAGATCAGGGCAGCACCACGTGACCATGGCGGCACAACCTACGGTCATGGCTGGTGCCATGTTTTTCTAATCCTGGAAAACTCATTTAATCATTTTCTAATGAAAATATCTGCAGAATGGCCACTATGGAGCTGTGGTGCTCTGGTCATCAGTGTTGTATTCCTGGACAATCCCTTTAAGCAAACAGGACAAAAAGATTTTTGTTGAAGCTTTTAGCCCACAGGTTTTCCTAAAAAAAAAAAAGTGGCAATTGTTGCAGACTTAGCAGCCAGCCTTATCGGCATGATCCAAGACCATTTACATCCACTGATAGCAAGCAGAAGGTAAAAATGTGGAGCTAAAAGGTTATTTCCAAAATCATAAGTTCCTCTATCCATAAGTTAATTTATAGTTTGCTGATCACTGGGGTCTGACTGTTTCCCCTCCCCCACTCCATTCATGAGGAGACTCTGGAGCCCCACTCTCGGGAACATCCTATGGATGAGATTTTGGGAATAATCCTTTAAAGTACAAAGCATATGATAAAGTCCATTAAAATATGATCCCACTGTATCTACATACACCATATAAGAGATCATTAGAGCGGCATCACACCAGAGCGGAGAAGAAAAGTGAATGGAAGATTCCCAAGTCTAAGATGAAACTCCAGTAAATGAGAGGTGGGCATCACATCCCAACCTGCGAGAGCGGGGGTGCACAAGCTATAAGGACAGGGTCCAGCAATAGTCACCAGGAGCCGTCTAAGCTGCAGAGAGGAGAAAAGCCACCACTTTCCAAGCGCCCCAAGCCAAGAGATTGTGAAGTCATATTGTGCAGAGGCAGTGGGTAGGGGGAAGGCTAATCACCATTTTTTTTGGTACCTTTCGTCTCAAAACCAAGCTTCATTGTAATCACGTGAAACAGTGTGACGAGCAGTGCAGTCAGGGATGACATTGCCCTTCTGACCAGCACCGCTGCCTTGTGCACGTACTGAGATCCTTCTCCTAACAAGAGAAAACAAGGCATTTCCATCACTCATGACCGAGGCACAGAAAGGAAGACCCCCCATCACATTCTTCCCCTGTGCACTATATGGGGGTACAAGTCCTGTATGCAATAACCATTCCTGTACAACTTACAGAACCTCTTTAAGAAGCCATCGAGCAGAAGACTGTGCCCTAAACTAGTCCAAAAGCTAAAAGAAAGGCTAGCTATAAGGCTTCACTTCTAGTATAGCTATCGGATAACAGCTACTCGTAACTTCTAATAAGCCCACATTCACACGTTCAGTATTTTACATCAGCATTTGTAACCCAAAACCAGGAGTGGATGAAAAATGGCATCTTTCTATTATAATTTTCCTCTGATTGTTCCACGCCTGGTTTGGGCTTACAAACTGACTAAATACTGAAGGTGTGAACGTGGCCAAAAGAGGATTTAACTTGTATCCTGCAGAGTCACATAGGCTTACGAGGCAGTATTAGTCCAGTGGGGGCTCATTTTCCCCCGTACTAGTCTTGCCTTGTATCAGACTGATAAGTCTAATGTATTTGGAGATCCTTATGAAGGCTTAAGTCAGCTGAGCCCGCCGATATGGACGGGTTTGCTTGAAAGTTTAATGTGCATGGGGGCGCTGACCGAATGATGGTCAGGAGTAAACCTGATCAAACATGTCCGAATTCACACTGCCGATTGCATTGTTCAGCTGGAGATACGTCGGCCGGCTGGCGTGTCAGCAGGCAGCTCTCTCATAGAGAACAGTATCGCTCAGCCGAACAAACTCCCGTGTAGGTATATATTACATTTTATAACATTTTTATATATTAGAATATATTTTCAAATATAACTTTTTATATATTATAATATAAACACAATAGAAAGCACAGAATCTTTATTAAAACTTTAAGTCGTCCTTATGGATTTTGGAAACTCCCAGATACCTGCAGTAAAATGCGGGCTCCTACTCATGCAGATATTTGCCATGCTTTGCATGTGGCTTCTGTCATGAATCGGTGACCGTATGAAGCAGAGAACAAATAAGGAATCATTGCAAAACCAGTGAAGTGAGGACAAGCAGAAGTGATGGCCGGAGATGGGAAATCTTACTTGACTTGTGGCTGCGGTCCCGGCTGTACACTTTTGTAGAGATGGTGTAGGAGGACGCGGCTGGCACGGGGGAGAACGCGGTGAGGACATCACTCCTCTCGGAGAGCATGCTGCAGTCATTGCAGGTGTAGCCATTTAATAGGGTTGTCTGAGTTTCGACGGTGAGGACTTCTCCATTTTCCTGAGTCATTGTAGTTTCCCCAGCTTGAAAAAAAATAAATAAATAAAAAAAAAAATAATACACTTTTTGTTGCCTTCAACAGGTGAATTACAAAGACTGACATACAACCTACTTCTTACCTTTAGGATCATCGTCATCAAGGCCTATAGGAGAGACAACGAGAGAAAAATACATTCAAAAGCTTTATAATTATTTTTTCGTCATGTACATTCAGCCAGGTGCTCTGAGACGGGGGCGACGGGATATAAACGGTGTATAAAAGGGAACAAAATTATACTGCGAAGAAGTAGCAGACGCATGCTGAACGAGTTGCTAAGCAACCGCGATTAACAGAAAGGGAGCTGTGAAGATCACAGCTGTAGCAGAGCGGTGCCCGCTAGCTCCGCGCTGCCCTTGTTCTCAGCAATAGGCCTATTTTATAGAGGAAGAGACACTTTCGGCTACAACACTGTTTTCCTGTGTGAATCATTTACTTTCCTGTAGTAGAGCAGTTGTCTTATCTGGATGGGACCCAACAGCCCCAACCCTAGTGGAACAACACGAAATCCGACTGGAATATTACATTTCTACATTGGTCATAGTCAGGGTTGGACGGGCCCAACAGAGAACCGGGGAATCCTCCGGTGGGCCCTGGCTTTTACTTCAGGAGAGTTCATAGTGCAAAGCTTGCAGCTGCTATGGGGCTCTAGAGTGGGGGAGAAAGGTGGGCCCTCAGAATCAAATCCTCTGGTGGGCCCAATGTTCTTCAGTCTGACACTGGTCATAGTGAAGAAAACACGATGCTTTCTGTATGAAGAGGCGAGTAAGTCAATGCCAGACTAGACATCTCATCTCTACTGGTCTACCAATCCTTAGCTGTTGACATCTGCCACCATCGGTGTCAAGAGGCCCCATACACATTAGATGTTTGGCAGGACCCATCCATATTTATCCAATATGAAAGGACAACTTTAGGGTGTATTCACACTGCGTTTTAGGACACCAATGGCTTGGACAAAGTTTGTGTCTGAATCCCTGGAAAATGAGATTTGAACATTTGCGCATACGGGCAACTGACTAATGTTGTAGAGGAAGTCACTGTGTGCTCTGCAAGACATCATTTTCGTCAGTATCCGCCTATCTGAGGCGAGCACAAGGCACAGTCCTCCACATTTTGGTGCCCGCTTCCTTTAAGTGGATACGGCCGAAAATTCTGACAACTATGCCATTGACTACATCATTATAGTCAATGGTGTCATCAGCGGAAATGTTCGAATGCCATTTTCCTGAGCTTCAGACAAACCTCAACCGTAGGTTAAAACGGAATGAGAACATAGCCTTAGATTGGTATGTGCTACCTCTTTAACAAGATTCTTCTCTAGAAGTTAGATTGGAGGTAATAGCTCCATAGACTTATATAGTGTCAAGTATAATGGATCCATACAGGTCAGAGGTAATATAAGAAAAGCCCTTTTATATAGAGGCAACCTAAAAGGGAGATCTAAATAATGCAGATGAGCTTTCCCATCGGTCACCACTTTTCCGCCGGTTAGACACATGGGGTTGTTCATACTTTGTTACGCGATATTATGGCGTCAAAAAAGCAAAGAGAATCAGGTAGTTGCAAGGAACAAATTCACCACTGCCGTCCTTCACTAAAGCAGAACACATCACAAGTGGGAGACATGATGCTGGAGCTTCATTATAAAATCAGTTACTTTTTTATTTATTTTTTTTTATACGAAAGCATTGGGAATGAAACTCCTCCAGCTCCGGTACATGATGATCACAAGAGAAGAAAAAAAAACCTGTCTCTAGAAATGGTGAATACAACAGAACAATAACATAGGTTACTATATAACCAAGGAAGATGTAAAGCAGTATTGACTTCTGCCCAATAACAACTCCCATAGTGATCTACAGGATAGACTGCAAGTAAAAGGCAAACGCCGTAAATAACTTGGCTAACCATTATCTCCTGACTCCATTCTGGATAGTAAATGCCCATGAACAATCTTATGTATGAATGACGCCACATTTTCGGTGAAACAAAACGTAACACACTCTGATTGGGTCACAGTTAAAAGTGGGGTACCAAGGGGGGCAGTATTGGGCCCTCTTCTTTTTAAGATTTATTAATACTCTAGTAGGGGGCATACAGAGTAGAATTACAATATTTGCAGATGATACTAAACTCTGAAGGGTAATTAACACAGAAGTAGATAATTTAATATTACAGAAGGATTTATGCAAGCTGGAGGCTTGGGATGAGAAATGGCAATTGAAATTTAATGTAGATAAATGCAAGGTCATGCACTAGAGTAAAGGAAATAAAACACTGGGTAAAATGGTGGGTGAAAAAGACGTGGGTGTATGGGTGGATGGCAAACTGCACTTTAGTGATCAGTGTCAGGCAGCTGCTGCGAAGGCAACTAAGATAATGGGATGCATTAAAAGGCACAAATGCGTATGATGAGAACATAATTTTGTCTCTATACAAGTCATTAGTGCAGCCACACTTCTACATTGGAATTCAAAATTGTATACAGTAGCTTTACTAGACTGGGTCAGAGAAGAGCAACCAAGGTTAATAAGGGAATGGGTGGACTGGAATATCAAGATCGTCATTAAACTTAAGGGAGATCTTATTACAATGTACAAATATATGAGGGGACAGTACAGTGATCTTTTTAATGATATTTTTACACTTAGGCCTGTGACGGGGACAATGGGGCATCCTCTACGTTTAGAGCATACTCGTCAAACTCTGGCCCACAGTGAGATTATATTAGGCCCGCAACACCAGAACCCAAACCCCTATGTGGGGGCCCATTATTCGCATGGGAGGACCATGAGGAGGAGGGGGGGGGGCATTATTCTGCATGGGAGGACCATGGGGGGGGCATTATTCCGCATGGGAGGACCATGAGGGGGGCCCATTATTCCGCATGGAAGGACCATGAGGGGGGGGGGGGGAGGCATTATTCCGCATGGGAGGACCATGAGGGGGGGGGCATTATTCCGCATGGGAGGACCATGGGGGGGCCATTATTCCGCATGGGAGGACCATGCGGGGGGGCCCATTATTCCACATGGGAGGAAAGACAAGAGACATCTGAGCATCTGCAGTGGCAGAAATGGAACTGTTCAAGTAGGACTGACAAATGCCATCACACTGTGGCTTCCATCATAACCAGAGAACAGGAGACAGAGCTGGGTCAGTAACCCGGCAGGCACCAATGTCACCCAACAGACCATGCAGACGTATAATATCCTGAAGAGTCTCTCTTGGGAAATTCGGTAGGCTTGCCCGCGTGTGCAAGTCGTCGTATGCCTGTACTCTTCGAGATGATTGAAATCCATCATGGAGGAAGTTTTGACATGTCTTCCGCTCCCCTGCTCCAGCATCTACATGTGCTTTAGCCAAATATTTCATAGCGCCTAATAAAAGCCTCCGCTTCAGGTTTGAACAAGACTCTGCTTTAGGTCTGTTTTTCAATTTTGTTGCCCTAGGACTGCAAACCATCTTGGCAAAATTTCAAGCTGCTGAGGGAGTCGCTTGCTGGGTACATATTTTGTGTATGCCAAGAAAGCATGTAGTGATCAAGGGAGCAAGAATAGTACCTGTGAATAGAGAGAAATCTTGCCTAATATTTAAAAAAATAAATGCTGCCATTGTGGAAGACTTATCGTGCCCACACAAACATTCAATAGTGTGTACGGGTGCTATATACCCTGCAGTTGGCACGGATTGGGACGTATATGCTTAGACACAGATTTCCCCTCCTAAAATAACAGCACAAACTTTACTTAGAAATAAAAGGTGTTCTGTTTTTGAAAATTTGCATGTTGTACATCTTCATTACCCAGTTGCAAAACAGATCCACTTACCCCATAAGTGGTCCACTTCGGTCTGCTCCCGTATGGACGACTCGTCTAATACTGTTGACAATGTGGAAGTATCGTTGACGTGCATGCTAAAGCCGCTCTGGAAAGAGGCGTCGGAAACCCCTCTCCTGGATGAGCGACGGCTGCTAGATGAAGACTGCATGCTGCTGTTCTGCCGCTGTCTCACAGACCTAAGGAGGAAAGCATATTGTAATTGCAGAATGTCCTGTATGTGTCTCCCATTACAAGGCAGGGAAGCTCTGGTTTGGAGGCCGCTTTATATACCATAAGACGTTCACAAACACTGGAACTGATTTACTAAACTATTTGTGCCGTACTTTGCACCACCAAAACGGAAGTCCTTTAACAGTATAAACGTTTACACCATCTAAGCGACTGCTGATCGGCTACACTTAAATCGGTCAGTGGTCGTAGTCTACCACAATTAAAAGATAATGCCATAAACCTGTGTGCAAAGAATACCTTTTACTGGTAGCACAACTTCTGTTTACACAGAACAATGTGCTACTGAGAAGTACGATTTTAGCAAGATTTAAACTCATTTCACCCAATGAAAAAGTCCATTCAGACAATTATCTTTTCAAGGAGGGCTACTTTATGGAAAAGATGACTGGCTCTTTCCTGGGTGCCTTGGATGTTGTTTTGAGGTGGCACTGCCACCGGTGTCATTTTTGTATAATTTAGACTGACTGGCGAACAGCTTCCCTGAAGAATGAACCTGCTAAAGTAGGAACATAAAGACTGAACAGAGGTCATTTTTACATTGCTGTGTATTATGTTTATTTCTAGCAGAGGTTTTTCAGAGTTTTTTTTTTTTTCTCAGATGGAATCTGCAGAGTTAGCAGTAATTCCTAGGAACACTCAATCCCAATTATTGAACAGTCTAAAAAGACTGCCAATCAATCAACGAACGAGCAAAAATGCTGCAGAGAACAAGGATGTTGTATATGCACAGTACAATCGTTTTAAAACGATGGCATGAAAGAGGGTCTGAATACTTATAACCATGTGATATTTCAGTTTTTCTTTAACCGCTTCCCGACCGCCCACTGTAGATAAACGTCCGCGCTGCCTGGGCTCTGTGCAGCGCGGACGTTTAAAAACGGTGGGTGGTCTCGCAGTGCTCAGGACCCCCAGGGTCCTGCAAGCGCTGTGAGAGCGGTGCAGAGCGTTAGCTCTGACAGGGAACATCATCGGGACCTGATTAGATCAGGTCCCAGTGATGTTAACCCTTTGCTGTCTTCTATATGCCGCGATCTATAGTGATCGCGGCATATAGAAGACAGCAGGAGGAGAGGGGGTCGTCCACTTACCTCTCAGACGACCCCTTGATTGCTTTCAGGACCTGGCGTTGCTATGGCAGCTGGAGGTCACATGACCGCCTCCAGCTCTGCCATATATGGTGTCCTTCCTGTCTGGCTTCAGCCTGTAGCTGATGCCAGACAGGAGACTGTGAAACAGTCAGTGAAGATCTCATATAATGTAATACATGTCTATTACATTACATGAGATCAGGGATCAGAAAAATAAAAATTAATGTCACATACAGGGACTAAGTAAAAATGTAAAAAAAAGTTTAAAAAAATGTTTTGAAACTGTTAAAAAAAAAAAAATACAAAATAAATAAATAAAATATTAAACCGATAAATCCGTATATTTATGCAAAAATAAAAAAAGTACACATATTTGGTATTGCCGCGTCCGAAACAACCCGAGCTATAAAACTGTCACACTAATTAACTCCTTATGTGTACACCGTAATAAAAATAAATAAAAAACGGAGCAAAAAACTATGCTTTTTCCTCAGATCGCCAAACAAAAAGTGGAAAAAAATGCGATCAAAAAGCAAAATGGAAATAGAAATGGTACCGCTGAAAACGTCATCTTGTTCCGCAAAAATCAAGCCGCTATACAGCTCCATCAGCCAAAAAATAAAAAAGTTATACCTCTCAGAATAAAGCAATGCAAAAAAAATATTTTTTCTATAAAATTGTTTTATTGTGTAAAAGTGCCAAAACATAAAAAAAATATACAGTAAGTGTAGTATCGCTGTAAACGTATTGACCCGAAGAATAACGCTGCCTGATCACTTTTACCACATGCAGAACGGTATAAAAAAAAACCTCAAAAAACAATTCCTGAATTGTTGTTTTTGTTAATTTTACGTCCCAAAAAACAGAATAGAAAGCGATCAAAAAATGTCACGTACCCACAAATGGTACCAATAAAAATGTCAACTCGTCCTGCAAAAAACAAGCCATCACATGACTCTGTCGGCCGAAATATGGAAAAATTATAGCTCTCAAAATATGGCGATGCAAAAACTAGATTTTGCAAAAAAAAAAGCGTCTTCGTGTGTGACAGCTGTCAGTCATAAAAACCCGATATAAATCTGGTATCTCTGTAATCGCACCGACCCGAAGAATAAAGTAATCTAATCAGTTATATCACACTAGGAACGGCGTAAAAAATAAATAAAACCAATTCTTCACCTGCTACTGTTTTGTTTATTATGTCTCCCAAAGATCGCAGTAAGGCTCTGCCCACATTTATCCTGCGCTCTGCGCTGAGCACTTACGCCAGAGTTTCCATGTAAATCTCTGAAATATGTGATTCAGCCGGAACCCATGACGGAAGATTCCCTGTAATGAGGCAGATATAGGCCACTGTGGACGCCGTCTAGCCTGTGATCCCACGGTGTCATTTGTTTTAGGCGTGCATAAAAGTGCGGTTGGCCACAGTTTTGTGCACTTCTGAAAAAAAGGACACCGCTAAACAGAGGCCAGACGGAGTCCAGAGTAACTCTGCTGCCTCATTACAGTGAATGGATCCTGCAGGGGTTTCATCTGAATTACATCACTTGGAAATTTAGATGGAAACCCCGATGTAAGTGCTCAGCCTAGAGCGCCGCATAAATGTTACGTAAAATGTTCCCAATAAAAGCTTCAACTCAGTCCTCAAAAAAAGCTAGTCCCCACTCAGGTCCGTCATCTGTTAAAAATATAAGGGACTTCCAAGTTACTAGTAGCAGAAAGGCTCTGGAAAAGCGAAATGGCCCTTGCCCCCCAAAAGAAATTCAAAAAATTGTGTGCTCCCAAATCCAAATGCCTATTCTACAATAATTTGTTCTCCAATTGTCAAATAGCGCTCCGTCCCCCCCAGATCTCACCGTATGGCTGAGCGGTACGATACAGCCACATATGGGGTATTGCCACTTTTAGAAGAAATTGTGTGACATTTCGGCACCATTTTTACCCATTGCCCTGTGTGAAAATGTAAAATCTGAGGGTAAAACATTTTTTTGTGGTAAAAATATAATTATGTTTTCTTCACTGCCCAATGGTATAAATTTAAAAATTAAAAAATACTCACTACTTCCCTAGATGAATTCCTTGAGAGGTGTAGTTTACAAAATGGGGTCACTTGTGGGGGTTTCTGCTGTTTCGGCATGTCAGCGACTCTTCAAATGTGACATGGCGTCTGCTGCCTATCCCAGCCAACATAGCGCTCCTTTCTCTTCCGAACCCTGCCGTACACCAAAGCAGTGGTTTTCCCCCACATATGGGGTGTCGGCGTGTTCAGGAGAAATTGAACAACAAATTTCATGGTGCAATTTATCCTGTTACCCTTATGATAGTACAAAATTAGGGAAAGGAAAACATTTTTTGTGGGAAAAATGTGAAAATTTTATTTTTATGGCTCAATATTATAAACTTCTGTGAAGCAGCTGGGGGTGCAAGGTGCTCACCACACATCTAGATAAGTTCCCTAAGGGGTCTAGTTTCCAAAATGGTGTCACTTGTGGGGGGTTTCCACTGTTTAGGCACATCAGGGGCTCCCCAAATGCAACATGGCGTCCGCTAATTATTCAAACAAATTTTACATTCAAAAAGTCAAATGGCGCTCCTTCCCTTCCGAGCCCTGCCGTGCGCCCAAACAGTGGTTTGCCTCCACATATGGGGTATCAGCGTGTTCAGGAGAAATTGCACAACAAATTTCATGGTGCAATTTATCCTATTACCCTTATGATAATGCAAAATTAAGGGATGAAAAACGTTTTTGCAGGAAAAATGTGAAAATTTTATTTTTACAGCTCAATATTATAAACTTCTGTGAAGCACCTTGGGGTTCAAGGTGCTCACCACACATCTAGATATGTTCCCTAAGGGGTCTAGTTTCCAAAATGGTGTCACTTGTGGGGGGTTTCCACTGTTTAGTCACATCCGGAGCTCTCCAAACGCAACATGGTGTCTGCTAATTATTCAGACAAATTTTACATTCAAAAAGTCTAATGGCGCTCCTTCCTTTCCGAGCCCTGCCGTGCGCCCAAACAGTGGTTTTCCCTCACATATGGGGCATCAGCACGCTCAAGAGAAATTGCACAAAAAATTTTGGGGTCCATTTTTTCCTGTTACCCCTGTGAAAATAAAAAAATTGGGTCTAAAGTAACATTTTTGTGAAAAAAGTTAAATGTTAATTTTTTTCTTCCACATTCCAAAAATTCCTGTGAAGCACCTGAAGGGTTAATAAAGTTCTTCAATGTGGTTTTGAGCACCTTGAGGGGTGCAGTTTTTAGAACGGTGTCACTTTTGGGTATTTTCTGTCATAAAGACCCCTCAAAGTGACTTCAAATATGATGTGGTCCCTAAAAAAATGTTTTTGTAAATTTTGTTGGAAAAATGAGAAATCGCTGGTCAACTTTTAACCCTTATAGCTCCCTAACGAAAAAAAATTTTGGTTCCAAAATTGTGCTGATGTAAAGTAGACATGTGGGAAATGTTATTTATTAAGTATTTTGTGTGACATATCTCTCTAATTTAAGGGCATGAAAATTCAAAGCTTGAAAATTGCAAAATTTTCGCCAAATTTCCGATTTTTTCACAAATAAACGCATGTGATATCAAAGAAATTTTACCACTATCATGAAGTACAATATGTCAAGAAAAAACAATCTCAGAATCAGGGGGATCCGTTGAAGCGTTCCAGAGTAATTACTTCATAAAGTGACAGTGGTCAGAATTGAAAAAATTGGCCCGGTCACGAAGGCAAAAACAGGCTCTGGTGCGAAGTGGTTAATAAATTTGCAAAAATTTCTACATTTGTTTTTTTTCAGTCAAGATGGGGTGCAGAGTGTACTTTAATGAGAAAAATATGAACTTTTTAGAATTTACCAAATGGCTGCAATGAAAAAAAAAGAGTGAAAAATTTAAAGGGGTCTGAATACTTTCCATACCCACTGTACATTAGACTGTCAAAATCAGAGTATTAGGCTGATGATCTACTGTGTATGGTCGCCTTAAAGCGAGAGAAATATCAGATAGCTGGATAATTGTGGCAACCAACATCCAACTCAATCATAAAGATTAGTGATGAGCACAAGTGCTCATTACTATTTTTTGCCAAGGGTGCTCAAGTAACATGTTCGACCGGGCCGCATGTTTCGTGGCTGTTAGACAGCCACGAAACACGCGACCGCAGGGACTCGAACATGTTACTCGAGCACCCGCGATACTCTGTGCATACCCGAGCACCCTCGGCAAACTCTAGTAACGAGCACTTGTGCGCATCACTAATAAAGATGGATGGTATGCCAATCAGATGTGTTTATATGTAAAGGGAGATAAGCGGCTGCCAACGGTGTCTACTCTCTGCCAGAACACTGGTATGTTGAAATCCAAACCACATCAGGGCAAGTTGAGCCTTCCCAATTTCATAGATGGTTGACGTGTGCTACCAATATATTTTGCTCAAGGGGATTGTCTAGACCAGATCCAACTGTAAAACTGAGCTGAGAGACATGGAGTCTTATTTGGGCTTATGACTCCATTTTCAAGTCCCTGTTCACTGTCAGCAAGCAGAAATCATAACCGAGGTGTAAAGCAAAGTAGGGATTTCTACCGAACTTCATTTTTATTTGGGTAGAACTCTGCTTTAACCATATAAGAAAAAAAAAATTCTAACCCAGATCTTGTATTTTCCCGTATGATATCAGGTCTCACCACTTGCCTGCTAATTGTCCGGTCATTAGAAGCACTTCCAGAGTAGGAGACATTGGAGTTGGTGCTGCTGTTGAGGATGTCCTCAGTGAAGCCCGTGGTGGGGTTTGCCAGACGTAGACTACGCCGCGACATTCTTGGAGAATCAAACACGGGTTCCAATTTGTGCAAGTTCTCAAAATCCAAGGCAGCCGAGGAATAGCTGGAGCTGTAAGAATGAAGCACACGTCGTTACTCCTTATACAGCTAGCATATTCCACAGCACTTTACAGACATTATCATCGCTGTCCCCGTTGGGGCTCACAATCTAGATTCCCTATCAGTATGTCTTTGGAGTGAGGGAGGAAACCAGAGGAAACCCACACAAACACGGGGAGAACATACAAACTCCTTGTAGATGTTGTCCTTTGAGCCCAAGACCTCAGCTCTGTAAACCAACAGTGCCAACCACTGAGCCACCATGCTGCCCGCTGATCAGATGACTGGACGCGGAAAATCCAGATAATACAACAACTGATTGCTCTGAATTAGATTCTTATGTGAACAAACCACAATACTGGATGAGTCGACTTTATATTAGAAAAACATATCAAAAAGAGAGATAACGTTGCGCTGAGTTTCCAGGAAATAGACTTCAGCCCGGTTCCCCAAGACTGTTACCAAATGATAAAATATATGACGGTGTCCTACAGAATTCTGTATTAGCAGCGGCTATGTGCCAGGAGAGAAACATGGCTGCTTTCTTCCATTAAACAGCACCACTTTTCAATGGTCTATTTTTGGTATTGCAGATCAGACCTATTGATTAAAGGGTTTCCGAGCTAGGATACCAGACACCGCTCATTTCCAGGGGCTGCCATTACTGAAGGAAAGCAGCCATGTTTTATAAAGGGCACACAGTCCCTTTAAGCCCACAGTATACAGCTGGCCGCCGGGAGGAGTGGATCGCCACCGGACAGGTGAGTATAGAGGTTTATTTTTACTTTTGTTTTTTCACGGCTGGGACGCAGGCTGGGCAGAGCAGACTACTGCTCCTCCCATCCACCCCACTCTCGCTGTTATCAGCGAGAGCGGCAGTCGGATGAGAGGAGATTTAGTCCTCCTCTCCTGACCCGGGTACCACCCGTAGCGCGTTTCCGGCTTACTGAAATGCAACATATCCGCAGATATAGATATTCTACCTACGGGTTTGCTGCGATTCAATGCAAGTCAATGGGTGCGAATTTGCGGCGGAAACGCACAAACAATGGTCATGCTGCGGTTTTTACCGCAATGCGAATCCGGAGCGGAAATTTCCGGATCATGTGCACACCACATCCGGATTCGCATTGCTATACCTGACAGACCTATTAACAAGAGTTTTCGCAGCATTTCCGCAGCTGGAAAACCGCAAAAAATGCATTGTGTGAACTTATCCTAAAGTGTTTATGACCATTCTGCACAGGTTGCTGAGGGTCAGCAGATGGTAGTGAAGTAGGGTCAAGGTCTAATCAGCAATACAAAGTGTCCATCAGGGTCTTCATGCAATAATGGGCACTTTTCCCATGATTCAGACACCAAGTAGTATTCTGGGATTGGAGAATTGCTCCACAGCTTAAAGAAGCACCAACCACCCTGGCCCAGATCCAGCTGAATGTGACTATGGCAGACAACTGGATCTCCTGGCTGAAAAATCAGAACCTGGTTAGGGATCTGGTGACCTGACTCTGCCGGATACCACCTCTGCCACAGAAAAAAGTAGCCAACAGAACGTCCACAACTGGACAGACAAACTGAGTACACAGTGAAACAGTCGGCATGGCAGGTGAACACCCGGAGGAAGCGGTGACAGATCACAGCCGGGAAGGGAAGCAATGATCGGAGCCTTGTACTGGCTTCTCCATCACTGGGCATCTCCAACAGCTGGGGGACAGACTCCGGCTCTGGAGGTCACAGACTATACTTATACACAAAGTTCCATCCATTATTTTGGAGATGACAGTGGTATCTGGATAATGCAATAGTAACAGAGTACATATTTGTGTCAATTAAGAGAAACAATGAGCATTTCATCCTTTAATATGTAACAATAAAAAAAATCATGACCCAAATGCTCTGTCCTCTACAAGGAGGTCTAAAACGAAATTTGGGTCAGAGCATAGCATGTACACTGAAATTACAATGGGGATATATATACACACAAGTGCTTCTCACTAAATTAGAATATCATCAAAAAGTTAATTTATTTCAGTTCTTCAATACAAAAGGTTAAACTCATATCATATGGAGTCATTACAAAGAGAGTGATATATTTCAAGTGCTTATTTCTGTTAATGTTGATGATTATGGCTTACATGTATGTGTGTAATAACATAAGTGACTGGGTTTATTCTGTAGTTTTCTCCTCTTTTGTCATATAGCGGTGACCCGCAGGCAAAAACATAAAACTTGCAGCCATTGCCCAATTGTTTGCTCATTTCTACAGTTCTGGATCTGCAGCAACAAGATAAAATATTGGCAAGCCGAATCCATGTCTATCAGAGCTATCAGAGATCCTGAGAGGCGTCCAGATCCGCTACTGCGTGCTCTTCTAAGAGACTCAGCTGAGACATCTCCATGAAGGGGTAAGGTGAAAAGACCACTGTCTGCCTCAATAGACTGATTATACAGAAACTCTTCACAAAACAAGAGTCATTCACATTTGCCAACGGGCATGTGTCTTCCAGCAACATGTGGCAAATTCAGAGCCCAAGTCAGCTGCCAAACCGTGCTGAAGTGTAACAAGCCGGTAGTGTGAAGACTAGTGCGGCGGCCCCCTCCACACATCAATGGCTGGTGAATAGTGTCCTCGGAGAACGAATACCCCACATCTGCCATCACTCCAGGGGATTACATGCCTGACTGTGGATGGGTAAAAGTGACGTCGGCAATCTACCACAACACTGGATGTGGAAGACCCTTACCCAACTATTCTACAGTATTCCCACAAGTAACCATTAGGCTATATTTCCCTGGCCATTGGTGCAACTTTCAGAAAACCCTCGGTAGCTGGGACTCTGATTTCCGCTGCACTTTAGTTAGTGGATCTGCGTTGGATGCTTAAATCACAGCCACGACTAGTGGATTCTGGCAGGATGATGGCGCAGCTTCCACCCCTGAAGGTGTGAACATGGCCTGATGGATACGGAGTCACTGTCTCGCATCTGCAATGTGTGAATGTACCCCTGAGGCTGGACCCACTTCTGATTGTCACTCAAAAAAACTTCACATGGCTACCTAAAGTCTAAGGCCATGTTCACATCCCTTTAAACTGGCTATGACCAAAGGTGAAGGACGAACAATCCTTATGGGAACTTTTTTTTTGTTTTTTTCAAAATTAAGGCCTGAAAAAAAGTTAAACATTGTCACCTTTGTTCCAGATCAAATTTAGTCTTTTTAAATGTCTTCAAGAAATTACGCCTCCTTGGGTCCTAACAGTCCTTTAGGCAGGAACTTGCAGGGAAAAGTCTGGACATTGCACTACAGATCTGTAATACGGCTGTAGAGATATAATTTTGGGTCCGGTATTTGCCCTAGCTAATGTCCAGGAGGTGAGTAACCCCGACCGCAGGACTTCTGTATAAGTACTTGTGATCCAAATAAAAGCAACAGGATTCTGCATCTACTAAACAGGAAATAAAACTCCACGTTCTTCTCAAACATCAAAACCAGAACATCCCAGGGGATTATATACACAACTGACGGACAGCAGAGGAAACACTAAGGGCCCGACGTCCATGTAGTAGTACTGCCGCCATAATAAGAAAGTCCTCGGCTCTTCAGCTCCTCAACTTGAATTTGTGGTCCATTTATTTGTAGTATATGAACCTCTACTATCTGGGAGTTTAATAAAATCCAGTCAATTCTCAGAGAAACAGCCAGAACATCAGGCAACTACATGTCTTATATGAATAGAAGCCAAAATATAGGGGTTAACATAGGGGTTTGAGAAGACCTGTCACCTGGTCAAAAGGAGACTGTTTCATTTTATTCCAAGTGCTCTCCTGATTTTTTTTTCTTTCTTTCTTCTAAATCTACTGTGCAATTCTAGAGATATAGACCTTTTTATTTAGTGCTAATTTTTATGGTCTGTACAAAAGGGATGCTGCCCACAGGATCCTCGGAGGCGCGGCCCCTTTATAAAGATCATAACATTAGCACTCAATTAAAAAGGCCTACATCTCTGGAACCATATGGCGAATTTATGTAAAGCAAAATACGCAATACTCAGGGGAGCAGGGGGAATAAAATAAGCTAAAAGCTAGATGCTTATGATCTGGTGACTGGTCCTCTTTAAAGAAATTGAGAGGAGAGATAAAGGTATCATCAGGTCTATTGACACATGACAATGGTGCACGCGTCTCGCATGGTATTCGAAGATGTGACGTGATTTGCCTCGCTCACCTCTCAATGTAGGAAGGAGTGGAGTGACAAGGGCAGATTTCTTGCCAGAACAAACGAGAATTGTCAAAATGCCAAGACAATCAGCGCTCGTTTAAAGGACCTTGACAAATGGAAACGGCAAGGGGTATACATTGGGCTTCTTTAGAGTTGTAAGATACTTTATATTTTTTGTGGGATGCCTCCAAGTCTAATAAGTTATATTTCCAAGGCAGGTTTCACACATCCATGAAATGAAAGACCATGCTCAGATCGGAATACCAGACCCAACCATTGGGTCATCTGCCCTTAGCCAACTGCCTCATTTGCCTATCCGTTTAACAGATCACTAGCTCAGTGATCCACTGCAATCAATGTGTCTTTACATGTCTTTTCGTTGACTAATCGTTGGCAAAAAAAAAAAATCTGAGACATGTCCAGCTTTGATCTGTGCTGTGGACCAATTTTAGTGAATGGGAACTGTATTTTAAAAAATAAATAAAATATCACACATCGATGCTGTGTGCCCGTGTTTCACGCAGCCTTAGGATAGGTTCACACATCTTGTTTTTTCAGCGTTTTTTGATGTGTTTTTTCATGCAAATTTGCACCTGCGTTTTACAGTACCAGCAAAGTCTATGACATTCCAGAAATCTCATGCACACACCTTGGTTTTATTTTATTAGGATTTTGTGCTTTGAATGGTTTTTGCAAGATAGAGCATGTCACTTCTTTCAGCGTTTTTCACCCATTGGAAGTAATGGGTAGTAAAAAAAAAAAGGCCTAGTGTGAACATAGCTAGCAGTTTTTGCTGCATTTTTACTGAAAATAAGCAAGTACAGCAGTATGTGAAACTCATTTATTTTTGTGATCTTACCATCTGGTCTTGGTCACTGAGATGGTAGCTTGTATTAGGATAGTTTAGTGATATGTACAGTATAAACACTGGCTGAGCTACATGTGCGATTGAACAATACCTGTGGCCCAGGGAGGTGTGAAATTGAATAAGCAACTGAATGGCAGACCATGCTGTGAAAGTAAATAGTGTCATACAAACTCAATGCACTGCCAGTGTCTTAGGTCAATTATTCCTGAACAAGTCACCTCCCGCCACTGTTACATTTGAAATTCTGGTTAATATGGTTTCACATATGTCTTGCATTGGTGACCTGGGTTCATGCCCCTGTGGTGGAATCAAAGCTGAACTTTGGGATCCTGAAAAACGCACCACAAAAAAAAGCACCAAAACCTGCATTTTTGAAGCAGCTTCATGCATCCGTAAATACTTTTGCTGCCTTTCCTGTTACATAACAGGTAAAAAAAAAAAAAAAAGTTTATAATCTTATCAAAGCAAAGACAGAAAAAAAAAGAAACCATGAGGAAACCTTTCCCACAGATGCCGCACATAGTAAGAGAGTCTACTCCGTGTTTATACCCACATACTATCACTGGGTGGGGTTACACGACGCCTCCAAAGCCAAAATACTCAACATCTGACTCATCTGCTGCGGAGACATTGACTCTGGAGACGTAAAGCCCGCTGCCAGGTTACAGCTTGTACAAACAACGGATTCAGCAGGAAACAACCGAGAGAACCTGGCACAACACAAACCTATACTAAACACAGAGTTAAATGGCACCCCCCCACACACACACATTCACACAGTGCATGTGCACCCTCCAATCAGATCTCGTGGAAGAGGGCAGTGATCCCAGGCTGGTTCTTCCCTCTTGTACTATGGAGAGAGGGTTTTTGATAAATTTCTCCAGGGGAAGCCAGTTTAGAAAACTCTTCTTCTTTGGGGAGACTTTGGAGGAGTTTTTAATTTTCCAGAAGTGATTTTAAAAGAATTCTAGCAACATTTTGGGAGGTTTTTTTGCCCCTTGAAGTTCCTTAATTGGATAGTGCCTAGTTTGCAGTAGATTCCATCAGGACATTTTTCGCCCTATACAGAAGACTATGGATAAATGCTTAAAAGGTGGCAAAAAAAACCATGGAATTTTTGCAGAGAAACGCAATGTGTATAAGCACCTTTAAAAGGAGTTGTCCACTTCTCGGACAAACCAATCACTATATTGCACCCTTACACAATAATAACAGGTAAACTCCCCTCCGATGCGGGCACCGTTCCAGTGATGTCGGCACTGGCTCTTCCAGGGCTTGCTTGACATGATTATGTCACGTAAGCCCTGCAGGCAATCAACGGCCACTTCTCTCTCCCCTCCTACAGATATCCAGAGAAAATCAAAGCTGCGGATGCTCTCTCATTTCCTCCGGATGTCTGATTTGTCCTAAGGAGGTGAGAGTGAAGTGGCAGCCCGGCATCTCCCCGAGAGCAGCGCGACATCTCCCGAGAGCGTACAGAAAGTTGTGGCCGCTGCCCTCCAATCTCCACACCGGCATTGCATTACACAGCAGCAGCTGTTGTCAATGCCAGATCCTCACCTTTTCCAGCGCCTGACCAATTATAGCCCGGCTTATGCACATTGTCTGGACTGGCTAATCCCGAGCATCCTCTCTCTAAGCACAGGACAACAGATGTCACTCAGAGTTTAAGATGAAGAAGCATTAACGCGCTTGAGGGACGAGCGACATCTCACCTTAGAGCATAGGTGTACCCAGTGTTCTCGGGAAGACACTGGGGTGGAGCGTACGTGTGCAGATGGGAATAATCCATTCTCAAGGTTTCAGATCATGCTGTAGCAAGTAAAGGGCATAAGAAAAAAAATCCTACATTACAGTGTTGTATTACACACACCAATACACGTTCCCAGGATGCAGATAAGCATGCACAGCGGTGATTGTGGTAATGGGAGAATGTTGAATGGACCATCAGGTCTTACAAGCATGGTTATGGTCAGGGTGGGATGACATACGCAGAGGTTGTCAATGGGGAGAGGAAATAAGTTGCTGTTAAACATAGTTATATCCCAATCCTATTCAGGGGGAAATATTCTGCTCACAGGGGTACTCATGCTGCCCTGGTTTGGTGTGCAGTCCGGTCATCCATGGCAGCCGGAGCATGGCAGTCTTCAATTCTGCGGCTGGTATCATGGGTGCCTCTTGCACTTACTAGTAACCACGACGTCATGGTGTCGAAGGACCTAGTAAGTGCAAGAGGAGTCCAGGATGTCAGTCCAGTACTGCCGGTTACAGAAGCGAAAAAGTGACCTGGATGCAATATATGTGGTTCTTGGGACCACCCTTTTAATGTTGACCATATTATCCAACTTTGGGGGTTGGATTTTTAGCAGACTAATGTATATACGTTCCCAACATATCTGAAAAATAAGGATTGAGCATTTTAGATTCAACATGCCTGATCTTTCGCTGCTGTGGAAGAATTCTCTCTCCCCATTGAACACATCCAGGCTCAAGCAAATTTGTGATAATGCTAGATCAGTGAGGGAAGGGGACATTGGATAGAGATGGTCATTCATAACAACTTGTCATCAGTGTGACTTGTTGTAGGACCAGCTGTAAAGACAATGCCATGATATAAATGCTTGCAGATAACCTAAAAAGCCTCAGTGCATGTTCCAAATAGGTCAACAGAAGCAGTAAACAGGAGCACATTCCTCCTCAAACACATCTCAGACAAAACAAGAATGAGGACTGCAGATTAGAGACAGGAAGGATCCCACAAGAAGATAGCGAGTGCTGAGGAGCTGACAGTCCCCCCAAGGCCTAAAGGGAACACACCCATCCCAACCCAGCGTGAGTCATCACAGCACATGATCCTTCCCCACATATGACACTTTCAGAAGAAAACATCAAACATGAATATTTCATAGATCAGCGGGTAATCTAGGGAAATGTCCTGCATGTATCCAGGGCGGTCAGATCGACACACACGATGCAATGTCACTACAAGTCGCCCACATCTACAGTATCCGGGCTCGTCCGGGGGGCCACAAATAGAGCAGAAGATTAATATTACTTAATTGCTAAGAAGAACACAGTTGTCATTGTCTAAATATACAAGTTATTCAGACGAGTTGGACAGTCGGCGTGGGCAGGCTATTATCCAACTCGTATATAAAACATGTTCAATTTCACTTTGGCAGGACCTCGCTGGTCACAATGTAACCCCCCATGCACACGCACTGTGCTGCAATGTACTGGTGGCATAGAGTGGTCTTTGCCCGTGCAGCCAGTGTCACAACCAAATCTGCCATGTATACCCCAGCCTAATGGTATGGGCACACAGCTTTTTTTGTTCAAGGTTCAAAAAAAAAAAAACAACAACGAGATTTCAAGTGGAGACTGCTTTGGGAAAAACTTCTTTGGGGAGAATTTGAAGGGGTCTGTTTCCAAGTGCGTTTATTTTCCAGCTTTTTAATTTGGCAGAGCCACAACTATACTGGCCAGCAAATCCTTGGCCACGGCTTTTCCTACCACCAATTGATCATGTGTGGCTTGGAAAAACAACTACAGAGTGTAAACTGAGCTTTAGGTATCCCCTCTGGCCTCAAGTTAGTCTCCTGTGTAAACTCCGCATTCATTTTAGTCACATGTACAGTAC
This sequence comes from Phyllobates terribilis, assembly GCF_046119375.1. Classification (NCBI taxonomy): domain Eukaryota; kingdom Metazoa; phylum Chordata; class Amphibia; order Anura; family Dendrobatidae; genus Phyllobates; species Phyllobates terribilis. The sequence continues at coordinate 341,319,060 of NW_027362769.1, read as the reverse complement.
AGACCAAAAGTTTGGACACACCTTCTCATTTAAAGATTTTTCTGTATTTTCATGACTATGAAAATTGTACATTCACACTGAAGGCATCAAAACTATGAATTAACACATGTGGAATAATATACGTAACAAAAAAGTGTGAAACAACTGAAAATATGTCTTATATTCTAGGTTCTTCAAAGTAGCCTCCTTTTGCTTTGATGACTGCTTTGCACACTCTTGGCATTCTCTTGATGAGCTTCAAGAGGTAGTCACCGGAAATGGTCTTCCAACAATCTTGAAGGAGTTACCAGAGATGCTTAGCACTTGTTGGCCCTTTTGCCTTCACTCTGCGGTCCAGCTCACCCCAAACCATCTCGATTGGGTTCAGGTCTGGTGACTGTGGAGGCCAGGTCATCTGGCGTAGCACCCCATCACTCTCCTTCTTGGTCAAATAGCCCTTACACAGCCTGGAGGTGTGTTTGGGGTCATTGTCCTGTTGAAAAATAAATGATGGTCCAACTAAACGCAAACCGGATGGAACAGCATGCCGCTGCAAGATGCTGTGGTAGCCATGCTGGTTCAATATGAATTCAATTTTGAATAAATCCCCAACAGTGTCACCAGCAAAGCACCCCCACACCATCACACCTCCTCCTCCATGCTTCACGGTGGGAACCAGGCATGTAGAGTCCATCCGTTCAGCTTTTCTGCGTCGCACAAAGACACGGTGGTTGGAACCAAAGATCTCAAATTTGGACTCATCAGACAAAAGCACAGATTTCCACTGGTCTAATGTCCATTCCTTGTGTTCTTTAGCCCAAACAAGTCTTTTTTGCTTGTTGCCTGTCCTTAGCAGTCGTTTCCTAGCAGCTATTTTACCATGAAGGCCTGCTGCACAAAGTCTCCTCTTAACAGCTGTTGTAGAGATGTGTCTGCTGCTAGAACTCTGTGTGGCATTGACCTGGTCTCTAATCTGAGCTGCTGTTAACCTGCGATTTCTGAGGCTGGTGACTCGGATAAACTTATCCTTAGAAGCAGAGGTGACTCTTGGTCTTCCTTTCCTGGGGCGGTCCTCATGTGAGACAGTTTCTTTGTAGCGCTTGATGGTTTTTGCAACTGCACTTGGGGACACTTTCAAAGTTTGCCCAATTTTTCGTACTGACTGACCTTTATTTCTTAAAGTAATGATGGCCACTCGTTTTTCTTTACTTAGAATTTGTATTATGGCAAGAAAAAAGCAGCTAACAGTCTATTCAGTAGGACTATCAGCTGTGTATCCACCAGACTTCTGCACAACACAACTGATGGTCCCAACCCCATTTATAAGGCAAGAAATCCCACTTATTGAACCTGACAGGGCACACCTGTGAAGTGAAAACCATTTCCGGTGACTACCTCTTGAAGCTCATCAAGAGAATGCCAAGAGTGTGCAAAGCAGTCATCAAAGCAAAAAGGTGGCTACTTTGAAGAACCTAGAATATAAGACATATTTTCAGTTGTTTCACACTTTTTTGTGAAGTATATAATTCCACATGTGTTAATTCATAGTTTTGATGCCTTCAGTGTGAATGTACAATTTTCATAGTCATGAAAATACAGAAAAATCTTTAAATGAGAAGGTGTGTCCAAACTTTTGGTCTGTACTGTACCATATGAGAGAGCTCCAGAGAGCAACATTGAACACTCACCTGCTAAACCCTTGGAGTGGCACCCACTAACAAATATACTGACTTAGGCACTTGGAGCACCCTTTTATAGTCACAATCATATCTGCTGAATATTTAAAGGGGTGGTCTCATCCAGATCTTCAGAAGCACGCTGCTCCCCCTGCCTCCTGGCGTATGGCTAATGATTGACAGCTGGAGCAAGAGGCATTATCGCACTGATGACCTGAACTGTATGCACTTTGCTGCTTTGTCTCTGCATTGGAGGAGCATAAGGCACTCATGCTGGCCAAATCCAGCCAGCTTCAGCGCAGTGCTTTCCAGCTCTATAGCAATGAGCTTGGAAGCAATTCGCTGCTTGCCTAGGAAACCAGTGACTGCTGATAAGACTGTACAGGTGGTCAGTAACCTGGGAAATGAGCATTAAACTATACAATTCTCCTTTCTTGAGAAGTGCTGTAAGAAGGAGAATGCTTGGCACAGACATTTGTACAAGGTACGCGCACACACATGTATGCTCAGTGCCTCTGAAATATTAGCGTGGTAAGGGGGCAAACAAGGGTCTCCGATGCATACACGCAAAGCGCCATCATGTCCACTGCCGATGACATTGCAATGAATAAATAGGAGATCGTGCAGCACATGGATTTTATCATTTGCAGTGGATTTGTTTTTTAGGCTGTTTTGAGAAGGTGTGGAGTCCAATTAGTCCACAAAGTGTGAATCTGGCAGCAATTCTCTGCTTTGCAATATCATAAGGCGGTCTACACGAGGAACGGGGGATTTCAGACAAGTCTTATAATAATAATAAACATATTTTCCAACAAAGACATAATGGGGTCCCAAGGCCCCACTAGGTGGTCATAATAGGTGGTCTTCTCACTTCATATGCAGGCTTTTTCTTATGTATTCATACAAAAACCATGAGTAAAGAAGAAGTGACACGTTGTGCACCCTGATGCATCACAGAGTAATTCTCCCGGACAAGCGCTGCGATGGGGGCACCACACACCAGCACAAACCGTAGAGACTGGGTGCCACTGGAAATACTTTGTGCCCGTGGCTTTACTATCAGTATGGACCCTAAAGGTGAGTATGATCACAGTTTAACCACCATCAATGAACTGGGAAGGTGAACACTGGATTTGCCATCCAGATTTGCAGGCCGAAAAAAAATCACAACAGATCTCAATCACATGCCACAGGCAAATAACTGCAACAAAACTCACCTGCAGTGCTGATATTAATTAAGATGGGTTGCATCATGTTCATTAATGGTTGAAATTGCAAAGTACTTGGAAAAAAAAAGGCAACTTTATCATTTACTTCTTAGTAAAAAAAAAATCCCCCACATTCAAGGATTTTTAAGTATATAGTTTACGGCTCATTTCAAAGGTTATCGGCCGATCACTTAGGCCAGTAACATGGATTGTAAGACTGCAAGTGCTGCTCCAAAACTGGTCAAATCACTAGATCCAGACAGTTTTAGGATATCTGCACACTGTATTTTTTTTCTTAAAGGCTTATGATCTGATCTGAAAAAAAAATGCTTAAAAGCGCTTAGAAAAATGCGCAAAAGACTCTTGCTATTACTCTCTATTATAAACAACATTCAGGATCTGGTTTCACAGCTTCAGGTTTCCAAAATCACCCATTGGGTAAAATAAGCTTATGGACCATTTTTTTCCAGGCATTTTCTGCCATTAAAATCACTTCATATTTTATAATAGAAGCGAAGGGAAAAAAAAAAAAAAATTCCCAGAAGACGCATGGGCTAATATTGCGTTTAATAAACTCTCTCCCCCCTCCCCAAAAAAAGGGGGTTTATGATGAAAGTCCACAGTCACTCCATGTGACTGCAGACTTCTGAATCTTCACGGCATGCGTGTTGTATGTATTAAGCGAGGCCGCGCACGTCTAGTCAGAATGTGGCCAGAAGTATGTATATCGCATACCTGCAGTCATATGACAGTGTTGGTGATGACTGAGTGACTGCAAGCTTTGATTACATACCTGGACAAACCCTTTAAAAATGCTTCAAGATTAAAAAAAAAGAAATGCCAGCGTTACCCTGAAGCGGTTTCTGCTTGAAAAACGAGATATTTTTCGACCGCCAAATTCTCATACTGCAGAGACCAAGATGCCTCTGCTCGCAGCCTCAGAGAGTGCCCAGAGGTGCGACCATGAGGCTGGCCAATTAGGAGGAAACCAGGAGGCAGGGGTCCGGTGAGCACAAACATTTGGCGACTGCTGGGGTTATACATTCTAGATATCCGTCGCTTTGCTCAGCGGCCATCGCTGTCACAAATATATGCCAAAAAGACATTGGGGCAGATTTAGCGGAAAACTGTGTGTACGTGCGTCTACGTCTATGTATACATAGATATATTTATTACATACACATATGCACATGTTTCCGCAGAGCCCGGCCAGCTGCCGGAAGCCATTACTATCTGCGGGGACACAGACCGCACGCTTCTCATGGTGAAGGTCACAGAGACCCCCGTCTTCCCATAAATTTGTAGCAGCGAGTTTTATTCTTCCCTATAGATTGACAGTTCTCTGTGCTCCTGAGCGTTATGCAGGACTAGACGGTGCGACCAAGCAGCACTGAAACAGCTAATAGGGGCAGGAGATTACAAAACTAGGCTGACAGCAAGAGCAACTGTTCCCAGCAGGGGGTCCGCTGAGTGAAAACAGCAATCCCCCCCTCCTACAAGACAATCCCAAGTGCAGTGACATCTGCCAGGACAGTTTACAGAGCCCTATAGTGACACATGTTCAGGATACAAGGACCTCATTATACAGCACCACATCCAACTGTGTCTGGCAATAGCAGCCGCCTGCTCCTCTGCTGTTAACCCCTGAACGTCCCCAGACACACCTGTAGGAGAGCAGCGGCAGGGTGGGTACTCCAGCGGCAGGGTGCGTACTCCAGCAGGTGTGTCTGGGTCACGTGCTGCAGTGCACAGATATTTCCTTTAATTTCAGCTCACATTTTATAGAGCGCCATCAAAATAAAAAATCAATGCTCCCCGTTTTATATGGATCGTCGTGTGAGCCCAAAGTCTCAAAACTTCAGAAAAAAAAAAAAAAAATCCACGCAGACTATGACTGTTACACAAGTTTGCATGTTGTGATTTTTCCCACAGTTGGGGCAAAATGCTGAGGATTTGTGAAAAAAAAAAAATCACACAAAAATCTGCAATATGACAAAAAAAAAAAAGTTCCTACAGTATGCCTAGTGTGCGTATATATATATATATTTATTTTAAATGCTTCCAAAAATATAAAAAACGCCACAAATAGGAGTCGCATTTAATATACTATTCATCATTCCTTTGCACGCACTTTGTGCAGCTTTTATATTCTGTTATATACGTTTAACATCTATATAAACATCTATGAAAAAAGCCTGAAAAAAAAAATGATAAAGATTTCTATTTTTTTGTTGTACTGAAAACACGCACAAAAAAATAATAATAATATTCAGTGTTTTGCATTTCATAATTCCTACTCCCTGTTCACATTTAGCCTTTTCCCAGAAAAAAAAAATGCAGCTGTTCCCCCTAAAACCACTGTGGGTCCTCTAATGCCGCGTGTTGCCTATGCCTTAGGTTGGAGGTACCTGTGACACTGACTTGTGAGACTACAAGTACCTGCATTCCTTGAGGCATTCCAGGCATGCTGGGAGTTGCTGTCCCCTTCCGTATGTATAACGCCAATTGCAAAACAATCGACAAAAACAAATCTACACAACCATCGCTGTGCGAGAGGAACATGAAACAGTGCACTTTAAAAGTGACCCCTGCCAGCCCGTGGCACTGCAAATGTCTATGTCCTGACATCTTTCTCATGAGAGACAGGTTATACTTTGCTACAAATCTGTATCAAGCACATCGCATAGGAACTAAAAGCCTCATTGTACAGAATAGGACGCTACCACAATATTTAAAACTTTACAACATTGCAAATACCAATACGTAGAATGCCCCTATAAAAGGGACTTAATTCAGTCATGTGGGAACTCTGTCGGCATTGTATGTGCTACACCTGCGCTCTGACCATCGCCTCCTACATATATTTATGCCCGCTGTCAGCTGACCACCTCTGGATACACAAAAATCACAGCATGCACATGTGTCCACCGCTGGCATGAGGCTATCGCCAGCCCAGACCCTGTGAACCTTCTCAGGCCTCTTTCGGAGGATGCACTGAAGCTTTTAAAGGAGCAGCAGCATAGCAACAATGAGAGCCCATCCAACTATTTATAACTTGTCAGGCTCAATCTGGAGGAAGAAGCATAGCAAGCAAGAGCGGTGAATGGGAAGCAGAAAGCGCACAGGCAAACCTAGGTCTCCCAGCTCCTGAAGCTGCGGTGTGGCATATCCCAGCGCTGGTGCAGGCAGCAGCTCATGCAGCAGGTCCTGTCATCTCCAGCTGCGGCTGCTTGCAGAAGAGGAAGTTTGGAAGTTGTCAGGGTTTTTGCTATTCCACACTGCTGCAAGATCCCAAAATGGCTTCCCTGCCTCAACAAAGCCTGAAGGATCAGCCTGGTGTGAACGCCCCCTACACAGCTCAGCTGTCCGTCTCAGCCTGGCTTCAAAACCATTGGAGGAAGGGTAAACAAGGCAGCGCAGATCAGCTTAACCATTTCCATGCCCTTCTTCAGAGCACACACAGAGCTGTCACTCTCTCCTCCATGACAGGCTATACCCCGATATTCAGTGAAGGACCATACACTACAGACACAGCTCTGCAGGAATGCCAGGGAGTCTTGCATACCTAGAGTTATTCTAGAGTCTTCATAATATTTATTATTCCTATTGACAATATTTACAGAATCTGTTGTTATTTACTTGTATCCTTATGTAAAATACTATAGATTTATCATTTCTATCCTGAAGTGTTTGGACTTTATTCTCTTTTCAAACGGCACTAGAAATCAAGCCCATCGGGAATTTTCATGCAGCCAAAGATTTTTTAGAAAAGCATTATTAAAACATTGAAAATTTTAAGTTAGGATGACGGGGGTTCATGCATACGAGAGTATAAGTCAGACAGGCGCCAGACGAGTTTTAAATTGGTCAGCGCACCGACCCATGTTATTCAATAGGGCTGACTATCTCGGGCCGACTGTCCAGAAGAAGAAATAAATAAATCGCAGCATGCACTACTTTCTTCAGCATCTCGGATGAGACTCACCCATGGGTGTGTAAAAAAAAAAAAAAAAAAAAAAAGAAGAGGTGGATCCCACACAGAACATCAGCGTTGTATCTGATTTTTACAGAATACATTCCTATAAAGGTATTAGATCATGTACATTTTTTAATTAAAAAAAAATAAATAAATAATACTTATGAAAATCGGATGTGAATTAGAAAAAAAAAAAACACTATCTTCCGAATTTTCTGGATGAAACCTGGTAAATTTTTCATACGCCCGTCTGTAGCCGGCCTACATCCGAGTTGGAGGCTCCGCTTCACACGCGGTCAGCATCAGGCCGGCTGCACACGAGCGTATGAAAAATCGTCCGAGTTTCTTCCAGAAAACTCAGGGGGTTTTTTATATTTTTTTACGTCTGGGTGCCATCCATGTGATGTCAGGGTGCCCATTTTTCTATGTCTGTGTGAAGCCCGTGTGCCAACTGTTTTGATACAGCTACATTAAAAAATGTACATGATGAAAAAAAATTATACAGCTTCCTATCTTTATAATAAAAATGTATCAGTAAAAATTGCATTCCACAAGGATGTTCCGAGTGGGATCCGATTATTTTTCAGGCACCCATAGATGTGAATGTGTGAGACTCATCTGAGATTCTGCTAAAAGTAGCAATTTTTTTTTCTCACGGGCAGTCAGACTGAAAAAAGAAATCGTTCATCTGAACAGCCCTATTGAATAACCTGGGTCAGTGTGCTGGAAGTGAGCTATACGACTAAAAATCAGACCGCACACGTCCGATTTATACGCTCGTCTGAAGGAGCCCTCACTAAAATGGCAGAAACACGAAGGACCATAAATCCGTGAATGTAAAAAAAACAAACAGGGACGGCCACCTTGCCATCTGATATGGTCAGTGAAAGAATAAATTTTACATTTATTCAGCACGGTAGAATATTTTTGCACCCATTATATAAAAAAAAAAAATTCCAAGACAACATGTTCATCAAAAGAGTTTGGCCCTCATTTTACATGTAAGAATCGTCACAATTGTTCATCAACACAAGGAGATGTGCTGACATTAGAGATGTAAAGGACAAAACGACCATGATAAGGCTGGGGCTACACATTGCCTGTTGCGCGACAGCAATTTTTACAACAGTCGCATGACCAAAAACGTATGTGACTTACTGTGGCACGACCGTTTTAGAGCTGTTATTTTGCTGTAAAAAATAAATAAATTTGACAAATTGCATAAAAGTCACACAAAAGTCATAGTAGCATACAACTTGTATTGAAGTTTATGGCGAAAAAGAGTCCAACACATTTGGAAAAGTTTTCGACAGTCGCATTAGATCACAACGTGACATGTAGCCCAAAATCGCCTATGGTGCAAGATTTTGTGGATAGAAAAAGAACAAAAAAACATGCCCACTGCACCACGGGTGGGTGCACTTTGGACCACTCGGAGCTCCTCACCCTAAAGGACCCTTACTCCAATTACAATTATCTTTTAATCTCTCATCACGAAAGTGTCCAACAGTATTGATGGCATCTGTGACTCCACAAATCCTATATATCACCATGGACATAAGGTAAAATAGTTTACTCTCTAGATGCAAAAGGCACAAAAAAAATACATTACGACTAACAAGTCAACTAACTCCTCAGTATATTCAGAGAATAAGGAAAGAACCTGAAGGAAACAATATACAGACTCCATGCCGGTAAGAATTACTCTAGGAGACTCAGACTTGGACCGCCGCCCAGCGAGTCACTACACTAACATTCATAAAAATAATGAAGAAAAAAAAAAAAAGTTTCTTACTGTCTGATACGTTTAAGGCTCCATGTGAGGTTGAGGTCAGGAAAAAAATAGAAGAAAATACATGCATGAAGGGAAATACTAAGCCCGGCTATGCTCCACATGAGAGGGGACTGAAAGGCTTTCAAAAGGCGCCAAAAGCCCAGGAACAGATAACATACTGCAAAATCAGCCCTCAAAGACGGCCCTATCAGAGGCGGCAAGTGACCGGGCGCCCACAGCGTGCCGCACAGAAAAAGAGGAAATATTCTATTGAGTCATATCCAAGATATATTGGTTTGTGGGAAAGCTGTATGACACAGATATGGCCGCCATTACAGCTCCCACCGGGGTTCACCCTAAGCTTTCCTGCCGTTCTGTGACTGTACAGCATTTGAGAGCCGTAAAGATGTATTATTGTGTAAGTAGGCAGCTATGCCAATCAGGAGACTGGGAAAGCTGGATGACAACATTTGTGGTGTGGGCAACGTGGTTGTACAGAACCTGTTACCCCTATTGTGAACAGAAATAAAAAACCTGAATATATAAAGGAACCAGTCACTGAATTCATGTTGTCTGAACTACAGGAGCCATGTATCCGAGCCAGACTATATTTTACTATCAAACACTGCGGGTTAAGGAGTGAACATACTTTAAAAATCCGGACGATGACTATAAGGACCCGATCTGTCTAGGCCGATGCAGTCCATGGCACGGCTGGCTTCAGTTGATTGACAGGTCTCTCCCATTTTTGTACACTGAAAAAGTCTCCAAGGGAATCTCCCCGTTTTCACACACTGCAACGTTTTAGACTACCTGGTTCAGGCAGCATGAATCTAATGACAGGTTCCCTTTAACTCCAAGATCGGTGCAGTTCCTCTGATTGCATGCGATCATAGCAGCCATCACTATTCTGTCAGAGCGTAAATCCACACTGAGTAGAAATGGCTCAGAAGGGACCGTGAAGGGACAGCACTGCGAATGGTGGGCTTTGTTTTTATTTTCTGAGGCATAGTGAGCAACTTACAAAAGGGCTGTCCAGGAGTGGACAATCCCTCTAATGCATTCTGATCACAGTAGAGTGCTTATGGTGGAGTACGACCAAGCAGAAGGTACCCGGCGTGCCATCCACTCTATAACATAGCACCAGGGGATGGTGAAGTCAAGATAAAGAGCCCAAAACTGCTGGTTTGCAGCTTGGCACAGCATGCCAGAGTATGAGGTGAAGGCAGACTCGGACTGGCCTCACAGGAGAATCTTCTGGTGGGTCCCCCCTCCATGTAGGAATGGGCTCTCCACGCCATCTATATGATAAGTAGATGGCACTATGCATGTTTTATTATGTACAGACAAGGGCATCATCTCAACATTCATTTAACAAACTACCACATTTATTATTACATAAAAATATAGGGTAATGGGATATTTACATGGAGCTGAACAGCGGGCCACCAGACTCAGTTATAGGTGGGCCGTTGGCATCCCAGTCCGGCACTGGGTCAAGGCAAAGGTTTTTTTGATTTTGCTTTGCACTACCCTGGACCCATTAAATCTATTACAACCTTGTGCACATCCTTTTAATAGTACCATCATTTATTTCCATGGCTCCTTCCAAATACATGAAATAAAGCTAACATTTATGATTCCTGGACCATTTTCAGGAAAGAAAATGTCATTACCATGTAAATGTCCAAAAATGCAAAAAAAAAAAAAAAAAAAAAAAAAAGAAGTGGAAAGGGACAAAAGCCACTAATGGAGGAGGAGGGATTTATTATTTTGCGTTTTCTGTGGTTCCCATGGTGTTGTAATGACAGCAGCAGCCATCACATAATGCCGCACTTTGTATAGTATATTTCTCTATTCAATGCACAGAATAATATCTTGATCAGTACGTGAAGCCCCAGGGGGTTCGTATGTAAAGAATAGCAGCGACGTGAATAATGGGGAAGCCAAGGGCAACGTGATTCCTGATTTTGCAAGTGAAGGTTAGAAAAGCAAGGATGGGATTTCTACAAGGCTTGTAAGAACCTTTTTTTCAGTCTGTGCAGCACCAACGCTGGGGAAGCCACAAGTAAATGGTTCAGACGTGGCAGACGTATTGCTTGTGGGATTGGCAACACGTATGGATTTAGCATTTGCACAGCAATGGCTGAAACACACAGAACATGCTGCACATTTAGAGATGCTTCTGCAGGGGGTTTTGCTAAAGGGGCTATCCTAAAAACGTAAGGTACGCTACTAATAAGGTAAGAAGTGGTTCCTGATAAAAAAAAAAAATTAAGATTAAGGAGTGGCACCACATTCCCCCAAATATAAGACTAGGTCATTAATATTAAAGTCCCAGATACGCCATTAAAGGGAATCTGTCACCGCCCAGACCATTTGTGTGTCACTCCAGCTCTATACCCACTTCCTCCTGCTGCTTGCCTGACGTCACACAGCACAGAGGCAGGCAGTCAAGCAGGAGGCGGGGAATAGAGCTGGAGTGCCAGAGGCTTCAGATCTACAAACAGCTCTTCAGCCTCATTTGCATATCAGTTCAAACGCTGATTTTTCAGTATTAGAGGAACAGACTGACCATGTAAAGGTATTGCTGGGTTTGTTTTTGAAAGAGCTACATGCACATATAAATAGTATGGGGTGGGAAATCCTCCGGACACATTCCCTTTAAACCCACAAGACACGTACTGTTCTTTAGCTGCAGATAGTTGGTTCAGACCATCACAGAAAATCTGTAACTAATCCGCTGTGTGGGCGCTCTCTGTCCATAGATCTGGTATGACTTATAGGCATCATAAGATGTTCCCTCTATTATCCAAAGTGGACAGATACTACAAGAGCAGCTCGGGAGGACTCAACACAACCATACATGACATGGACTCACATTCATTTCTCATGTAGTTGCCACTCTATATATGATTTTTTTAGCTTAAAAAGGGAAATTTTAGTCTAATTTTTGACACATTTACAGGATATGCAATAAATGTCGGAGAGATGTAGATCCCAGTAAATGAAGATGAGGCTTCGTCACGCTCTGTTCAGGAATGAAGAGCTCACTGCAAACATGGCTACTCTGCAGTTTATGAATCTCCTATGCAAATTAATGGAGAGAGCCACCAAGCCATTTCTAGTGATGCACAATGGGGCGCTGCTCCTCCAGATAGATCCTGTGGATATGTCATAAATGAACAAAATGGGAATACCCTTTAAAAACGGGATTGTTACGATACTGGCGTAGTACTGCTGGAAACCAGTGGCCGAAGGAGCACGAGCAGGAACAAGCAAGCGGTATTAGAAATTCTTGTTGTTAGCAAAAGGAGCTGTAGGAAAAAAAATCCTTAGATAGGAGAGAACAGTCTGGGTAAGACTGTTCAGGAGCTTGGAGACTGGAAACTAGGCTAACAGCTAGACACAATACTTAAGGAATGAGTGAGATATCCATGCGGCTTTAAGTAGGCCAAAACAAAAACAAGATGGATCCCACAGGTTAAGAATCTGCCATCTTAGTAAAGGGCAATTGCACAACACAACGGCAGTGATAAGGAGTGGGATCGCAGCACAATTATTAATGTGAACAATACAATAGCAGCCACTAGTGGTCAAACTGTGGAAGGACAACTGGAATTCTGACAGGGATATGTCCTCCAATTAAAAAAAACTGTCTCGAGGAAAATCTGCAAAACTGATGCCTTTTAAAAGGAGCCTGTCGTGTCTTCAAACGCTACTAACCTGCAGATATATAGTTATCGCATTACAATGATGTCCGGCAGCAGTAATGAAAGCGTAGTTACTGGGAGGAATTTAACTTTATTTCGCCTGGGAGATGCCGGCTTTCAGTCATAGAGGCGTGACAGCGCAGCTACAGTCACCGCTCACTAAACTATGAGTGTTGGCTGTAAGAATGCCCCAGAACTCTGAAAGCTAGCTCTGCCGATCAAAATGCCAGGGCGTGTGTACAGCCACCGTTCACTGTGTACTGAGCGGTGACTGTAGCAGCTACGTGCTCGCCTCTATGACTGAAAGCTGGCGGCTCTCAGGAGACTAGGTTCATTTTCTCCCAGTAGCTGTACTTTCAGAGAGGCAGCAGGACAGCAATAGGAAAGCCGTCAACCTGTGGATTATCCCTATATATCTGAAGGTTATTAGCATTTGGGGGCAAAATAGGTTCCCTTTAAATACAACTTACCAGCTTCCAGTCCTATTAGATTTCCCGCTGGTCTACGCTCCAGCACCATTTTCCAATTGTAAAGTGATGTATTGCTAGAGTATGCCCTCATTGTATGATTGTGGGGTCCGACCTCTGGGGTACCCATCAAAACATAATTTCCATTATATACCCTTAAGTATCACTACTGGGTCTCCAGTCAGGACTTTACATCTCAACTGGATGTAACAATGGACAATGCATCACCTATACAGAAAGAGACTGCAGTCATTGCATGAATGGAGTTTGATGTATGGATAAAAGTATTGGACAACAACGTTAATTACGTTAATGGAACCTGATGTCACTACCTGCAGACAGGGCTGTGGAGTCGGAGTCGTGTAGTCGGTGTCCATTTTGGTGGAGTCGGTATAAAATGGACCGACTCCTAAAATATATAATAAATTGGGTACAGCAGTTCAATGCAGTTTATGGGGAATATTTTTTCCTAAGAATTTGGGAAAGTTATGAAATGTCCTATAAATGTCTGTCCTATTCCTGATCTAAGGGCCTAGACTTTTAGCTGACATAAATGTGTTTATGTACATGATATTTGTAGCAGGAGCTTCACTACTTAAGGAAAAAAAAAAAAAAAACACCCAGGGAAGGAATGCCTGCATTCATCTCAGAACTGCTGGAGTGAACAGGAAAGCAGGATTAAGGTAAGTACTTCTTAAAGCATATCTAAACTTTCAATAAACTGTGCATAAATCAATAGTCCAGTATATGTTGTCTCTGTATGCTTGATGTTTTAGTTTGTTTTTCCTCTTAGCTCATTTTTGGAGAATTAGCTGCTCTGATGACTATATACACTACACATAGAATATAAGGGGAAAAACTGTTTTCTAACATCTCAAATTCGGAAATACAGCAACAGGATCGATGAGGACGTGTGTGTGTGTGTGTGTGTGTGTGTGTGTGTGTGTGTGTGTGTGTGTGTGTGTGTGTGTGTGTGTGTGTGTTCGTTCTGGAATATGACACAAACACACTCCCTCCTCCCCTCTTCATAGACTGAAGAAATATGACGTAAAAAATTTAGTGAGCTGTACCCCGAGACAGGGCTGAAGAGCCGGAGGAGTCAAAAAGTCAAACATGCCCCAATATGACAGCCATAAAGACCGCAGTGCAGCGCACAGAAGTAAAGCCGTCACACAGCTTCACCGACAGAATGAAAACGACTGATTTCAGAAAATGTCAACGCACAAACCAGAGACTATTATCTTTTTTTTGTAAACTTTAGAATATTTTTTAAACCACTAATAAAAATAAGAAAACCTACACATGCAGGGTATGGCCGCTCCCGTACTGAGCCAGAATCCTGGGCCAGGACATGTTTACTGCACAACGACCAACCCGAAAATACCCGGATGCACGTGGTCAGGATTTGAAGCAGAAAATTCTGACGTGTTCCCATCAATCGTTAAGTAAGAGACTCACGTTTTTTCGCTTGCGTGCTTTATATACTTTTTTTTGGTGCAGGTTTTGCCCCATTTATTAGTACAGGTGACATTGACACGCTGCAGATTTACCTCTGCAAGGGAAAAAAAAACGCAACATGTGCACAGTCCCTTAATATTGTTTTGCAACAGTTGCATTTTTTTTTTCTGTCGGTTCATTACATGGTAAAATAGTTTCCTTAACTCTATGGAATTTCCACCTGCAAACCGCGCACAATACCTGAGCAATGAGTAAGTGCCAGTGACCCAGCAGCCAGCTATACACACACATACATGGAAGCGGCCTCCTTTCCCGAGCTACAGGCTCCGGTCTCTTCTCTATCACCGGTCCCGACCGGTTGGGGCTGAGCACGTGACACACTCACCGTTTTCCCGCCCGCGTTCATCACTTTCCTCCTCCTGCTTCCAACTACCGTTTGCTCTGACGTCAGCACGCTGGGCGGGGCTTTCACACGCATGAGCCGCGGGGGCTGCGCATGGCTACGCTAACGATGACGTCACCACGTCTCCCTGCTGAGAACGTCCGCAGGTGACTTCCGCCCGCTCCGTTTGCAGCTTTTTCCCAAGGTTCTGGTAAGGGCAGCTCCCTCTGCTCTGTCCTCCCTGCATGTTTCCATAGCAACAGGTTCCGTTCTCTTAGTTTTATACTTTGTTTTGACAAAATGACTAATAAAGCACAAAAAAAACTCATTTAGTATCACCATGAATATGGCCATAGCCGGAAAGCAAATCTCCTGGGTGGTGCTAAATGTGACCTGGAGAAGGGAGATTTATGCTGCAATCAGTATTCTGCACTAAAGGGATTGAAATAATATTTGGAAAACAGAGTAGTTAAAAAATTGCAATCCTTAAAGAGGTATTCCCATCTCCAATAGCCTATCCCAACATGTAGTAAGTATAATAATATTAGCAAATACCTACAATTAGAAATATAGTCTAGTTCTTCTGATTAGCTATGTCACTTACACCATGTGCAGGGCATAGCAGTAGCTTAGGTATCCATAGCTATGACTTAACTAACTGTCACTATATGAGTGGTCACAACTATAGATACCTAAGCTACTACAATGCCCTGCACATGGGGTAAGTGACATAGCTAATCAGAAGACCTATACTACATTTCTAATTGGAGGTATTTGCTAATATTATTATTATTACACCTACTACATAATGGGATAGGATCTTAGAGATGGGAATACCCCTTTAAAGGGGGTTCAGCAAGTCGGGAGATCTCTTCGTTTGGCATTACAGACATCTTAGCTGTCTCACTCTAGGACCCAGCGGCTACCTCCCTCCTGCTAATTGACACCCAAGCCTGGGTGTTTAAATACTTTTAGTTTGCTGCAGGGAGGGGCCGGTGATATTCACATGTTCCCTTGTGAAGGCTTGGAGCTATTGCAGTCTGCTTACTTCCTCTCTGGTGTCTAGGAGGATGTTTGGTGTAATCTCTCTGAAATCGGTTCAAGCTAAGTTACTCCCCCCCCCTTGTTGTCTTTAGTTGTTAGTGGGTACTGACTAGTGCTCATCTCCCCCCGCCCTCCCTATCCAGGGACGAGCTCTAGGGAAATACAGGGTTTAGGATCCTATGCGACGATTGGTGAGGAACCAATATAGGGACATTAGAGGAGACAGGGTGATATTAGATCTGCCTTGGGGTCTCCACTCCCCCTTTTCTTAGGCTGCGTGCCCACTATGCGTTTTTCAAGCGTTTTTGCCGCGGAATTTCCACAGCGAAAACGCTTAAAAAACGCTTGGTAATACGTGCCCCATGGTCCCCAATGATAATCCGCATGTGCTGTGCACATGCTGTGGAAATTTCCGCTGCTGATTATCATTGCGGAAAAATACGCAGCACGTCCATTAATTTTGCGGAAACGCGGCGTAGTTGCCGCCATTGACTTGCATTGAAATGCATATTATCCGTGTCAGCACATTTGCACATACGGATATTATGCGATTCAATGTGTGGATGGTACCCAGGTCTGTAGAAGAGGAGACTCTCCTCCAGACTCGGGTACCATAGAACCTGTTAAAAAAATAATTTAAAATAAAAAATAAAGATTTACTTTATGTATGTGACCTGTCACATGACTCAATGACATCATGGCAGGTCCTTTCACACCACCGCGACCCAGACAACAGACCAGACGGAGCGGAGAAAACACCGGGGGCCATCGGAAGGTAAGTATAATCTTTATTTTTAATTTTTTTACCATTCTTATTCTTTTTTTTAACTAACTTGGTCACACTACTATAAATCCATGCCGGTTGCATGGATTTATATAGTGTGACCAAGTTGTCAAGCACTTTTCCAAGTGATGCTAAAATCGCTTGGAAAAGCGCTTGATAACCCGCATGCAGAAATGCAAGTGAAAAACGCTTGACAAACGCTTCTACCTGGCGGGAAAAACACATGTAAAATCCGCATGCGTTTTTCCTGCCAGGGAGAAGCAGAAAAAATCTGCATCATTTCTGCATCGTGGGCACTTAGCCTCAGTGTCTGGGCTCCCTTCCTCTCTTCTCTTAGTGTTGCACTTAGTTTTTCCTACACCTTGTGTGACATTGTTTTAGTCACTGCTTGATGGATTTAAAAAAAAAAAGTGACAAAAGAAGCCCAAAAAACGATGGAAAAAAAAAAGATGTTTTTTGACCTTCCAAAAAAGTGTGAACATAATGTTAGATCAGTTTGAGGGTCTGACGTCTGGGACCCCCAACAGATTGCCAGGACAAGGCTTTTTTATCCTTATTAGGGTCCATTTATATGGACCGACTAACAGCATGCTACGTCCACCGATCTGTTTGGGCGCAAGTGGTCGGTCCCTTCTGATCTAAATGTTATCCCCTATCCAGAGGACAGTTGATAAGGTCTCCTAACTGGAATACCCTTATCAAGATGCTTCAATTTATTCAGCTACATGAATCTTGAGCATCTCTCAGCTGCTGCATTTCAGCATCAGGAAAGTGTTCCATAGATGGACTATAGTACATTTCTGTCTTTAATTTATGCCACAAATTAAATGTTGGGC
This sequence comes from Phyllobates terribilis, assembly GCF_046119375.1. Classification (NCBI taxonomy): domain Eukaryota; kingdom Metazoa; phylum Chordata; class Amphibia; order Anura; family Dendrobatidae; genus Phyllobates; species Phyllobates terribilis. The sequence goes on along the minus strand of NW_027362769.1, from coordinate 341,301,763 downwards.
TGCACTCATCCACGTCCTGTCCCACTAAGCTCCGCACAATTTTCAAAAAGTTGTCATAGCTGACGTAGAGAGGTGCTGAAATTTTTTTACACTAAATATTTTGCGACAGTTTTACGTCAGATTTGTGGAGCAAACTGATTGATGAATCAGCCCCTGAATTTGTTATTATACTGACCCCAATGATGTAGTCGACAATCCTGGTAGAATTCAGTAGTGTGTGATCACGGTCTACACTCACTAGACGTTTAGATTTTTCTGAAAAAATACAGTTACTGTCAGTCCTTATGCCAGTCCTATATCTGAGATTGTCCTACAAGTATGTTCCTGCTTGTTACCATAGTTGTGAGTCTACGTTAGCAGGTGGGTGGTGGTGGTTGTTGCCTTGTTGTCACTTCTAGAATCAGAGCTCCAAGACTAACCGGTCTTGTTTTCAGTCCTCCCCAGGAGAGCACTCCAATATCCAGCTATCAATGGAGAAGACTCCGTTACTTCTAGTGTCTCTCGTCCTGATGGTCGTTGGGGCAGAAGACAAGCTTCCTTCAAGTGTTGAGCGCAGTAAGTTTTCTTACTATGTGGTGTGAGGCAGTGACCGGGATCGTATACGAGGGATGTTATATATCCCCCAGAATGTGTACAGAGACCTATTAAACCCATTGAAGTGCATTGCAGTCACAGACACAGCTGCGGCTGCAATACAGGAATGAAGGAGACATTGATCTGGTCAGACTATCTGGCTAAGGCAGATTAAGTAAAACCTGGCAGGGCCTTCACTTCTTGGAGGAGGCTACAGGAAGGCAGTGGGGCGGCCTCCTCCCTCCAACCCGGGTTTTCCAGTGGCTCTTGCCACAGGTCCTTTAAAAACCCTGCATTAAGGATTAGTGTTGTTCAGTGTTGGGACCTGCTAGGAGCATAGCAGGAAAGCTCGGCGGGCCTGTGTGTAGCTGAACCCACGCCTGGGAAGGCTCTGCACCCATCAGGCTCTGAGCGACCCGGCGCAGCCATTGTCCCAGGCAACCGTTGTTATGGACTTGTGTTAACCCAGCTGCGAACCGGAGGACTTGTCTGTTTACCCGTGAGTTGCTGAATAAAAGCTGCTTATGTTGGACTTGCTTGGGTCACTGCCTCAGTTACTTCACGGTGTGAACACCGCCGCCTTGCAGTAGATAGGGATAACTCTTATGATGTAGCCATAAAAATATCCATAATGGGTTTTCGACACTGGGGATTACATAAAAAACTTTCACTGATGACCTTCAAAAGCCAGGAGTGCCCAGAGGGATCACATTCTCTAGGACACCATTCACACTCCAGCTTTGTCCTTCTATCAACCATCATTGCCGAATTCAGTGTTAGGGGTAATTAAAGTGCCACCAATGCCTTCTTCATATTTTCTCAGGACAATAAGGGCTCATGCACAGACCCTGGGTGTCTCCTTTATCATGATGCCATACAGGCTGAGTCAGATTCCTCTTCGGCATAGATATTTTCCACTACATGAGTTTCCTTGTTTCCTCTGTCAAGGGTGTGTCAGATGTGACAGACAGTCGCCCTGCAGTTGGTTGCAAAAGATCTCTTTGTTTGCCATTACAGACACCTTCTTAGATCTGTCTCACTCTAGGACCCAGCAGCTACCTTCCTCCTGCTAATTGACACCCAGGCCTGGGTGTTTAAATACTTTCAGTTTGCTGCAGGATGTTTCCGGTGATATTCACATGTTCCCTTATGCAGGCTTGGAGCTATTGCAGTCTGTTTGCTTCCTCTCTGGTGCTTGGAGGACGTGTGGTGTAATCTCTCTGAAGTCGGCTCAAGCTAAGTTGCTTCCCCCCATGTTTGTCTACCTTGTTGTCTTTAGTTGTTAGTGGGGACTGACTAGTGCTCATCCCCATTCCCAGGGCCAAGCTCTAGGGAAATTCAAGGTTTAGGTTCCTGTGCGGCGATTTTTGAGGAACCAATATAGGGACGATATGTGAGACAGGGTGATATCAAATCAGCCTAGGGGTCTCCACTCCTCCTTTACCTAGTGTCTGGGCTTCCTTCCCCTCTTCCCTTCGTGTTCCTCTTAGTCTTTCCCACATGGTGCGTGACATCCTCTTACCGAATTCAGTGTCATAATAAATCATCTGCATATGTAGTTACAATAGGGGGCTCAAGTGTGCCAACCACGGTTATGGCATGGTGTTGCACCCTTGTCACCATTACCACATTGAGATCGGCTCTTAAAAGGTAAGAACGGGGGTCCCCAAGTCCATCGCTTGCTAGTCACATGTGGCTCACAGACTCCTGATGTTTGACTTGCGGTGGTCTGCTCAACTGTAACGCTACCCACAGGATGGGGGCTCCATGGGCATTAAAAAATAGTAATCGGTACTCATGGAGCATTATTACTTTTTTGGGGGGTACTTGGGCATTAATTGTTAATGGGATGTTATTGTTTCATAAAAAAGAACTCAGGGGGCATTATTAGTACTTACTAAGAGGGACAATATTAACTTACTATGGGGGTACTTAAAGGGCATTATTATTTTAAGGTGCATTATTACATTTTAAGGGTCACTCAGGCCATTACTCTTTTTATGGGGACTTACTACTTTATAGGGGGGCATTCTTTTATTAAAAGGGACACTCCACTAGGGCACTGATACTTTATTATTTGGGACATTTTTACTTTGTAGGTTATAATTTTCCAAGTGACCCCTTACAAAGTGGCACAACAGGGGGCTTCCAAAATTTCTTCTTATGGGATAGGGCTCCTAACTATCTCTAAGGGCTTATTCCCATGTCAGTATTTTGCATAAGTATTCGTATGCCAAAATTAGGAGTGGAACATGCAGAGAAAAATTATAATTGAAAGATTGATATCTGTTCTGTGTTTTGGAGACACTCCTGCTTCTGGCATATAAATACTGATCAAAAAATACTGATGTGTACAGTGTGAATAAAGCCTCAAAGTAAGAACAGTTGGGGGCTCCTGGCAGGGCCGGCTCCAGGTTTTTGTGGGCCCTGGGCGAAAGAGTCTCAGTGGGCCCCTTTAACACATACCACGATTCATGATGCACAGATACCGCAGGGAAAAATATATATATATATATATATATATATATATATATATATATATATATATATATATATATATATATATATATATATATATATATATATATATAGTACAAGGCCAAAGATTTCATTTCTTACATTACATGAGTGATATCTATTGTAAATTCTACAGTAGCTCAGAAACCGGCCAATCGCTCCACACAGTATACCGGCTCCCATAAAATACCCCATACAGGATATTGGCCCCCATATAACGCTCCATACAGGATACTGGCCCCCATATAACGCTCCATACAGGATACTGGCCCCCATATAATGCTCCATACAGAATACTGGCCCCCATATAACGTTCCATGCAGGCTGTGCCCCCACATAATGCTCCATGCAGGCTGTTCCCCCCCACATAATTCCCCACACAGGCTGTTCCCCCCCCCCCCACATAATGCCCCATGCAGGTTGTCACCCCCCCTTATAACGCCCCATGCAGGATGTCACCCCCCCTTATAACGCCCCATGCAGGATGTCACACACCCCCTCCCTTATAATGCCCCATACAGGATGTCACTCCCCCCCCCCCCATATAATGCCCTATGCAGGATGTCACCCCCCCCTTATAATGCCACATGCAGGATGTCAACCCCCCTTATAATACCACATGCAGGATGTCACCCCCCCCTCCCTTATAATGCCCCATGCAGGATGTCCCCCCCCCCTCCCTTATAATGCCCCATGCAGGATGTCACACCCCCCTTCCTTATAATGCCCCATGCAGGATGTCACACCGCCCCCTCCCTTATAATGCCCCATGCAGGATGTCACACCCCCCCCTCCCTTATAATGCCCCATGCAGGATGTCACCCCCCCCTCCCTTATAATGCCCCATACAGGATGTCACTCCCCCCCCCCCCCCCATATAATGCCCTATGCAGGATGTCACCCCCCCTTATAATGCCACATGCGGGATGTCAACCCCCCTTATAATGCCACATGCAGGATGTCACCCCCCCCTCCCTTATAATGCCCCATGCAGGATGTCACACCCCCCTTCCTTATAATGCCCCATGCAGGATGTCACACCGCCCCCTCCCTTATAATGCCCCATGCAGGATGTCACACACCCCCCTCCCTTATAATGCCCCATGCAGGATGTCACCCCCCCCCTCCCTTATAATGCCCCATGCAGGATGTCACACACACACCCCCTCCCTTATAATGCCCCATGCAGGATGTCACACACACACCCCCTCCCTTATAATTCTCCATGCAGGATGTCACCCTCCCCCCTTATAATGCCCCATGCAGGATGTCACACCCCCCTCCCTTATAATGCCCCATGCAGGATGTCACACCCCCCTCCCTTATAATGCCCCATACCGGATGTCACACCCCCCTAGCTTATAATGCCCCATGCAGGATGTCACACACCCCTACCCCGCCCCACTATATAATGCCCCATGCCTCCATATAAATAAAAAAATCAAATGCTCACCTCACGTCTCCTCACCTGCTGCCACTGCTCCGGACCCCTCAGCGTCGCCGGCATCTTCCCACTCTGCGCTGTGACTGCTCAGGAGAGAGCGCGGTGGAAAGACGTCACCGCTCCCTCTGAACTGAGACGTCACAGTGCAGCAGCCGCGGAAGAGACAGGACCTGCTGCGGAGGCACAGGGAGAGGTAAGTATTGTGCCGGCTGCCGGGGCCCTGAGCAAGCGGGGAGGAGGGAGCTGACACCGCTCTCCTCCGGTCACGGGTCCCATGGCGCGGCGGGGTGCCCAACAGTGAGTGGGCCCCCCGCCTGCTCAGGGCCCCGGCACTTGCCCGGGTGCGCCGGGTGCTGACGCCGGCCCTGGCTCCTGGGTTAGAGCGATGTATTAAGCTTCCATTTCAGATTAGATTTGCAAAAGAAGCTGTGGCAGAAATTTGAGGCTCCGTCCTAATTTTCCTGTCTGCAGTCCAGCTCTAATCCTCTCTACTAGGTGCCACCAATCAGGTTTATTTAGCAAAGTTTTTCCCAATTGGTCAGGTTTTTGGATTGTGAGTCTAGTGTTCTGACCTGACTTTTTCCCTGACCCCTCAATGACACTTGTGGTTGATCTTGGATTGCCTGACAACTCTTGGTCCGTTTATTTTGCCAGACTTGCTCAGTTCTGATCCACCTTTACTCCAATTTTGGATTCTTTGCTTGTCATTGACTCCCTGGTTCTGATCACCCATTTTTATTTCTCTCAAACCTTAGCAGCTACTCTGCAGACACAACCTGGGGGCCCCGGGCAGCAAAGACTAGATCCCTGTAACGCGTGAGCATCTTGGACTTTGCGTAGTAGAGTAGACCACACAAAGCCTGACTGTACCCTACCGCCATGAAATATTATATTGCTGGCAACAGTTATACCCTGTGGTACCCTGGGTGCATTGCACTAGCCATAACACAGTTTTGCCCAAAATATTAGGAAGTTGTATATACTGAACTGATGTAAATCCATGACCTGATCCTGCAAATGCGGACTATACTCTACAAACCAAAACGCGTTTCAGTGGCCAAATGAAAAAAAGTTTTTAAGCAAAGAGGGATTTGTGGCTTAGGTAAATGATTTGTTGCTTAGGGTAGTGGTTACATCTTGTGTTACAGATATATCTCAGGTTACTAAGCACATAACAACTAGTCCTGTCATCCAATCCCTCCTTAATAGTGTTGGTGATGGATTGTAAGTCCATTACTGCTCATTGTGCAGAACCTGGCAGATACATGGGTAGATTTTTTGCATCACAATCAAAATTTCCTTCATAGCCAAGACTTCAGAAAGGGCATGGCCGCCCAACCAGTCCAACAAGGTATTACGTTGTACAGACCGCCTCGGGTTTTAACGTAGAGAATGTAGGGAGTGTTAATTATTTCTAAAACTTTCTGTTTCTAGCATCTAGAAAGAAGAAAGAACTAAATCATTATTCCTCTTCTTTGACGAATTCAGTATTGTGGATCTAGCAGAAGCTTTAAGACGCCAGTTTCCCCAGGGCTTCCCAGTGCAGGCATGTGGATGTAAGGTGAATGACATGGTCACTTGATAGACACATTTTAGTGTCTGTCTTTAGGACATAAGAGCAAAACTCAAAGTGTTTCTGCCGAAATTAACTCATAAATGTTTTGTGGTCAGAATAAGAATGGTAAAGTTTGATCATAAGACCATATGTAAGCTAAAAGTGGTCAGGTATCAGTATTACCCACTGACGCGTTTTACGTTCTAAGATCAGGGCTTTATACAGTGTCTAAATCGCGTCAGAGGATCATGTTTTTGCATCCACATACAGGTGTCAGTATTACCTACTGACTCGTTATAAGATCAGGGCTGTATACAATGTCTAAAACGCATCAGTGGATCATGTTTTTGCATCCACATACAGGTGTCAGTATTACCTACTGACTCGTTATAAGATCAGGGCTGTATACAATGTCTAAAACGCGTCAGTGGATCATGTTTTTGCATCCACATACAGGTGTCAGTATTACCTACTGACGCATTTTACAGTCTAAGATCAGGGCTGTATGCAGTGTCTAAAACGCGCCAGAGGATCATGTTTTTGCATCCACATACAGGTGTCAGTATTACCTGCTGACACGTTCTAAGATCAAGGCTGTATATAATGTCTAAAACGCGTCAGAGGATCATGTTTTTGCATCCACATACAGGTGTCAGTATTACCTACTGATGCGTTCTAAGATCAGTTCTGTATACCGGGTCGAAAACGCATCAGTGGAGCACGTTTTTCCATTCACATAAAGCTCCAATGTCCCCCTATAAAGTTGCAGCGTGCATGCTCAATCATTGCTGCATACTGTGGCCACCTTGGCAAATGGTTTCAACCCCCCTCCCCTGGTCTAATATTTACGACCTATCCTGTGCTATTGGTTGGAAACCTTCTGTAATGTGTTATTTTCACCATGTTGTTCTCTGTATATAGGAATAACAGGCGCACATCTACAAGACAAGCATGCCCAGTGTCTGGAACAGCTGGATGTCCTCAGTAATCTCGATGGACATCTATCTGCTATTGAGGGAAGCGACAGCCGTCAGGACAGCTGCTTGATTGTGTCTTGTAAACCAAAGATAGATAAGGAAATGATTGTGAATATACCGAAAGGAGTATTTCTTCTCCCGTTTTAAAAAAATAACTGTCCCAACCAAACGGATTAGCAAAAAAAAAATTGGTATAATGACCTTTCTCAACCCCCTGGTCACTGGTCCATCTCTGATTTGTGAGCATGAGTCAAACTGGTGTATTTTAAGGAAACTTGATATCATTTGAAGGATAAATTGTTGTCTTATACCTAAACATTGCTCCAAAGTGCAGAAAACTAGGTGTCTCATTTCTGTGAAACTTACTGTCCACTGCCTGTTGTCAAGTATAATCCACATCTATTAGCAGAGACAACGAAATGGATTGCAGGAAAAGAGGACAAGCCTCGTCTTTGCTCTTGCTCCCCTGTCTGTCAAACTGCATACAGGCATAACAAAGAAGTGGGCTTTCAGTTCTGATCATGCAAGCCTTTGGGCAATAGCTGGTGAAGTGCATGATGAGAAGTGAGGGAAAGGAAGTTCCAGCAGCTATAGTGCTGGCAGAATAAAGGTGACAAGGAACTCTTTGAAAAAGAGTTTATGGTGAGTTTTAGAACATGAAAATCAAAAGAGTTCCTTAGCACCAAAAGTGGTTTGGAACTTGTTTTAGAAAAGAGGGCAGCAAGGTCATGTTTCTCTACAAGTTTTGTGTGAAAGGACAAGTAAACCTTAACCTTAAAACCTTAGCCAGCATGACAATGCAGTAGCAGTGTGGAATAATAATGCAGATCAGCTTCCTTGTTCCCATACCTTCCAGATTATGCTGTTCATTCTATGGGCAGCACGGTGGCTCAGTGGTTAGAACTGTTGCTTTGCAGCTCTGGTGTCATGGGGATACTGCGACAGAGAGGGGCCAGAAGATCACAGCGTCTGGTCACACGAAGTCTTGCACTGATTAGAACGGCTTCATCATCCTATTAAACAGTGCAGGTTTTCCTTGCAGTTCATTTGATCTCCTGGAGCTCTCCATCCTGAATTGTGCAGCTGTTCAGTGTTGGCCACTCCCCTCTGGTATGTATACTTGCCACTGGCACTTGGGAATTGCCAATGATAGTTCTACTCTCTGGTTAGGTGTTGGAGGAGAAATTCAATGTTTGGAGTAGGCGATTGGAGAGTTGTTCAGGAGATTTCTGCTTGAAGTTAGTTTGCATGCTTATCCTCATCCTCTATTTTGTTTCTCCTACCTATCCCTCCCCTGTGTTCCACTCTGTTGTTTTGTGAGTATATTTGTAAGATAGTAGATTTCTTTCATCACTGTCTACCCTTGTCTGTCTGGTTAGTGTAATCCTCTACACTTCAGCCTCACACCTCCCTGGGAGGAGAAGGGATCAGATAAGGTTTAAGATAGGAGCATAGCAAGGTACATGACCCCAGCATCTCCACCTTCAGGGGTAATCCGGGGGACAGGAATAGACTAGGATGCCCCCTTGTTCGAGGGATCAGGTAGGCACCCACAGTCCCTAGTGACTAAGTAACATCTGGGGTCCTGGGTACAAATCCCACCAAGTACAACATCTGCAAGGAATTTGTATGTTCTCCCCATGTTTTCTTGGGTTTCCTCCGGGTTCTCCAGTTTCCTCCCACACTCCAAAGACATACTGATAGAGAATTTAGATTGTGAACCCCAAATAAATAAAAATAACTACAATAATCAGAATAGAGCAGCCCATATCAGTAACTACTGATATACAGTACAGACCAAAAGTTTGGACACGCCTTCTCATTTAAAGATTTTTTCGGTATTTTTATGACTATGAAAATTGTACATTCACACTGAAGGCATCAAAACTAAGAATTAACACGTGGAATTATATACTTAACAAAAAAGTGTGAAACAACTGAAAATATGTCTTATATTCTAGGTTCTTCAAAGTAGCCACTTTTTGCTTTGATGACTGCTTTGCACACTCTTGGCATTCTCTTGATGAGCTTCAAGAGGTAGTCACCGGAAATGGTCTTCCAACAATCTTGAAGGAGTTCCCAGAGATGCTTAGCACTTGTTGGCCCTTTTGCCTTCACTCTGCGGTCCAGCTCACCCCAAACCATCTCGATTGGGTTCAGGTCTGGTGACTGTGGAGGCCAGGTCATCTGGCGTAGCACCCCATCACTCTCCCTCTTGATCAAATAACCCTTACACAGCCTGGAGGTGTGTTTGGGGTCATTGTCCTGTTAAAAAATAAATGATGGTCCAACTAAATGCAAACCGGATGGAATAGCATGCCGCTGCAAGATGCTGTGGTAGCCATGCTGGTTCAGTATGCCTTCAATTTTGAATAAATCCCCAACAGTGTCACCAGCAAAGCACCCCCACACCATCACACCTCTTCCTCCATGCTTCACGGTGGGAACCAAGCATGTAGAGTCCATCCGTTCACCTTTTCTGCGTCACACAAAGACACGTGGTTGGAACCAAAGATCTCAAATTTGGACTCATCAGACCAAAGCACAGATTTCCACTGTTCTAATGTCCATTTATTGTGTTCTTTAGCCCAAACAAGTCTCTTCTGCTTGTTGCCTGTCCTTAGCAGTGGTTTCCTAGCAGCTATTTTACCATGAAGGCCTGCTGCACAAAGTCTCCTCTTAACAGTTGTTGTAGAGATGTGTCTGCTGCTAGAACTCTGTGTGGCATTGACCTGGTCTCTAATCTGAGCTGCTGTTAACCTGCGATTTCTGAGGCTGGTGACTCGGATAAACTTATCCTCAGAAGCAGAGGTGACTCTTGGTCTTCCTTTCCTGGGGCGGTCCTCATGTGAGCCAGTTTCTTTGTAGCGCTTGATGGTTTTTGCAACTGCACTTGGGGACACTTTCAAAGTTTTCCCAATTTTTCGCACTGACTGACCTTCATTTCTTAAAGTAATGATGGCCACTCGTTTTTCTTTACTTAGCTGCTTTTTTCTTGCCATAATACAAATTCTAACAGTCTATTCAGTAGGACTATCAGCCAGGGGCGTACATAGGAATCATGGGGCCCCATAGCAGAAGCTCTAATTGGGGCCCCCCCCCAAAAAAAAAAAAGTAAATAATTGTCGGGGTCACCAAAGATCAGGTCTCACAGCTTTCCATCCTTTACATAGTAATTTTCCTCCTGCTGACGTCCTAGATCTCTCTTTCATTGCCCCATAAAGTGTGATGCCAATAAAAGGGCACCCCAAACACAGTATGAAACCCCTATGGTGAATTCCTCCACATGCACAGTATAATGACCCTACTGTACCCCACCTCAACTCCCAGGGTAAAGTATGCTGATCCCAACACAGTATGATCCCCCAACTGTGAGCCGCTAGAGAGGATGGTACATAATAAGGGACGGCGCTATACATAATAAAAGAGGAAACTATATAACTAAGGATGGCGCTATACATAATAAGTGAGTACACTATATACTAAGGGACTGTGCTATACATAATATGGCTACATTCCTGCATCTGTGTGCAGTGTCAGTGTGCTGCCCTGTTTTTCTGACGCATTGAGCATGTCCTATTCTAATCCTCAAAATCGGATCAGAACCGAAACCATCTCTGACCCTCTTAGATCTCATTCTCAGATATGTGATTTTCATGGATGTGTGAATGGATCTATAAAACTGTACGAGTCCGTGGACCATCCGATAAAAACATCTGGCAGCACACGGACATTTCACACAAATCTAAGAATGCAGCCTAAGGGATTTTACATGTAACATTATCACTCCAAGTCACACAGTGCAGATACAGAATAATATTTACATCCAGGCACTTAACGCTGATGTCTCATCTGATCAGAGTCGGTTTCTGCTGCTTCTTCTCCATCTGGTCAGACCTTCATGTCGACATCTCCCAGCCACAACTCGTCTTGTCACGATGATCTCCAGCCTAGAAAATAACAAGGTCATACATTGTATGCATACATGTGTCTCCCCCACACTGCGTCCTCGAATACAGATATGTAACCCCCCCATTAATATACTATTAGCCACTTAGTAATCAAAATATAAAGTGATAAGCAACACTGTGCCCCCCATTAACTATAATCTGCACCGGCCAATAATATAAATAATTCAGTCTCTGTGACCCTCCCCAATTAACTGTATGGCTATGTGCACACAGAAAACATACAAGGCTTTACAGTACAAAGTGAAACCCCCATCATTGCTCTCTCCCAGCACCCCCGTCATTGCTCTCTCCCAGCACCCTCGTCATTGCTCTCTCCCAGCACCCCCGTCATTGCTCTCTCCCACCACCTCCATCATTGCTCTCTCTCAGCACCCCCATCATTACTCTCTCCCAGCACCCCCGTCATTGCTGTGTCCCAGCACCCCCGTCATTGCTGTGTCCCAGCACCCTCATCGTTGCTCTCTTCCAGCACCCCCATCATTGCTCTCTCCCAACACCCCCATCATTGCTCTCTCCCAACACCCCCATCATTGCTCTCTCCCAGCCCCCATCATTGCTCTGTCCCAGCACCCCCATCATTGCTCTGTCCCAGCACCCCCATCATTGCTCTGTCCCAGCACCCCCATCATTGCTCTCTCCCAGCACCCCCATCATAGCTCTGTCCCAGCCCTCCCATCATTGCTCTCTCCCAGCACCCCCATCATTGCGCTCTCCCAGCACCCCCATCACTTCCTCTCAGCACCCCCATCATTACTCTGTCCCAGCACCTCCATCATTGCTCTCTCCCAGCCCCACATAATTGCTCTCTCCCAGCCCCCCACCATTGCTTTGTCCCAGCACCCCCATCATTGCTGTCTCCCAGCAACACGTCATTGCTCTCCCCTTCCCCATCATCCCCATCATTGCTCTCCCCAGCCCTATCAGCCCCATTATTGCTCTTCCCAGCCCCATCATTCCTCTTCCCAGTCCCATCAGCCCCATTATTGCTCTTCCCAGTCCCATCAGCCCCATTATTGCTCTTCCCAGCCCCATCAGCCCCATTATTGCTCTTCCCAGTCCCATCAGCCCCATTATTGCTCTTCCCAGCCCCATCATCCCATCATTCCTCTCCCCAGCCCCATCAACTCGATTATTCCTCTCCCCAGCCCCATTAGCCCCATCATCCCCATCATTGCTCCCCTAGCCCCATCATTCCTCTCCCCTGCCCCATCATTGCTCACCCCAGCCCTATTATTGCTCTTGCCAGCCCCATTAGTCCCATTATTCCTATCCTAAGCCCCATCACTCCTCTCCCCAGCCCCATTATTGCTCTTCCCAGCCCCACCATCCCACCATTGCTCTCCCCTCACCTCCCCTCCCCAGCATTTCAGTAAAAAAAAACAAAAAAAAAAAAACAACTTACCTCAGCTCGCTCCCCTGCAGCAGCATCCTCCTGGTTGCTGGCAGCTTTCTTCCTGACCCAGGCGCGCGCTGCATGATGACGTCATCAAGCTGCGCGCGCCTGGGTCAGGGAGGAAGCAGAGGACGAATCCTCCTGCTCTGCTGCTCTTCTCCTCCTGACAGCAGCGGAGCTGCAGGGATCGCTCCCTGACCGCCGCGTGCAGGGAGCAGCTGCACCTTGCGGGACCCTTGGTGCAGCTGCATGGTGGGGACCCGGCGCAGCTGCACCGGCATGTTCACCCCTGGACTGCTATTGGGCCCCCCCCCCCGGCTCACGGGCCCCATAGCAGTCGCGTGGTCTGCCGCCATTGGCGGTACGCCACTGCTATCAGCTGTGTATCCACCAGACTTCTGCACAACACAACTGATGGTCCCAACCCCATTTATAAGGCAATAAATCCCACTTATTAAACCTGACAGGGCACACCTGTGAAGTGAAGACCATTTCCGGTGACTACCTCTTGAAGCTCATCAAGAGAATGCCAAGAGTGTGCAAAGCAGTCATCAAAGCAAAAGGTGGCTACTTTGAAGAACCTAGAATATAAGACATATTTTCAGTTGTTTCACACTTTTTTGTGAAGTATATAATTCCACATGTGTTAATTCATAGTTTTGATGCCTTCAGTGTAAATGTACAATTTTCAAAGTCATGAAAATACAGAAAAATCTTTAAATGAGGTGTGTCCAAACTTTTGGTCTGTACTGTATATGCATACAATGAGCCGCATTTCAATACTATCTCTGGCATTGTCCTTTATGGAATTCTACACATACGACCACTGGTGGGATAATCGTAGCATATGTATTACTTCTGGATCTGCAGTCATACATCTCTCTATAGATACTGTGTATACTGTTAGCACTGATAAGGGCCCGGCGAGTCCTCATTGTGAGGATAGCCGCACCCCTATCAGTGTACGTCTATAGAGAGAAATAAGAATCCATTATCACTTTCCCATCTGGTGGAACTCAGAATGTGGACTTGAGCTCAGCCGAGCCCTTATCATGGCTGTCAGTGTATATCTATAGAAAGACTGATAACTGGAATAAAACAGATCTATTATCACTTCCCCACCCAGTGCTATACGTATGGGACTATAATAAGGACTGCACAATGGGGCGACTCCGGGGCCACTGCGCATGCACAGGGCATTGTCCTATCCACTTGCATAGAGAGTTGGCCAAGCAGGAATGTACCTTACCTGTCTTCACACTTAAGTCGGACATACATGTTTGGCTGGCAGCAATCTCGGATCAGCTCTCCCTCATTCAGACACAATTTTTGCATACAAGATCTATCTGTGTTTTTTATGGAAATCACTCTTATCTGTGATAGTCTGTGGGGCCATTCACATGTCCGATTTTTTTTTTTTCCCCAGACCGAGTGATCCTCGAAAAATATTGGAGACGTCCGATTTTGACCCGAGGGTCAGATCAAAACCAGCAATGCAAGTGAATGGATCCGTGAAAAATGTCGGATGACACTCCGATAGTCGGATGACACTTAGACCACACTCTGATTAAACTCGGATCAGAGTCTAATCAGAATAATCGATCCGTTTTTCTCTGAATGAGGCGTTACACTGGAACGCTCGTTTTGCTGACCGCTCCTATATTCTCTATAACAGAGCGCCGCCAGCCATTTCTAGCAGCAGCTTATTTCGGGGAAAACAAAAGAATTGGCAGTCTGAAATCGGAAATTCTGGATCATTATCTCCCCCGCCAATAAATTGTCCGTGGCTCCAGTACACAGAGTATTGGCTGAACCCATCAATATTGGTGGGTTCGGCCAACGTTAGTTGAATGCATTTGAGGGGATTTAGGCTCTGTTCACATCTAGGTAGGAGGAACAGGGTCTAAGAATATAGCAGGTGCTCAAGTGTGGCCCCTGGTGTAGGACCACAGTGTTGATTGTACCTATTAGAAAACTATGAAGAAAAACACTGGACGCCAGGTGGACCAAACAGAAGAACTAATCAGTGCCCCAAAAATGTATAATATGGGCTGATCACAATACAATTTTTCACCAGTCACCATCTGACTTTGGAGTGCTGCCCCAATTTTTGGGATTTACATACAAGAGGTTTTGTTCATAATCTTGGGGGATCTGCACCCATTTTTGCATCAAAGTGCTGCTTTTATTTTTCTATCTGTATACACGTATATACAAAACATATATAACTAGGAACTAAAGGTCAATAAAATATTAGAAACAAAAAAATTTATTTTAGAGCGAAGTGTTCGTCCACCCTATATAAAGACATATAAGCAATGTAAGTTTTTTTCTGCTAACTCGAACAATAAGTACGGTAATAGTATAGAATTTTCTTCCATCGTTCACGGTTCTTGGACGATGAGTACTTTTTGATCGGCGGAGGTGTTAAAAGCACAATTTTTCACCGTCATTTGTTTATTTTTATTTTTTTCAGGAATCTACTGTGAAACCTGCTTAGCAACTGTGCAAGGTATGTACTCTCACCACCTCACGTACCTCCATTTATGGCCAGGCGCTAATCACATTGTGTTTTATGGGCTTGATTGACATGTCTTTCAGAGCTGAAGAAAGCAGTCAAGGTGCACGCTGCAGAGCTTAGTCGGGCAAAGATCAAAAGTGAAATGCTCGAGGTGTGCAAGAGTCTCGTGTTTGAAGAAAAGTATTTAGCCGAGGCTAGGACTGGTTGTAAACATTTGCTAGGTAGGTGTTTATTATGGGCAGGACAAGTGCATGGAAAGCACTATGAACCTTAGGTAAAAGTGCAGAGGCTGCAGAAGAAACCAGGAGTAACCAACTTTATGAATCCATATGAATGTAGACGCAAGACAAATGTAGTAATGGTCACTGAATGTATTAAAAAAAAACTAAAAAAAGAAAAAACTACTGACCTAGCACCAGTTTCCCACAGCTCCTCCTTCTTGCCAGTTAAAGTGGTTGTCTGGTGTTAAGCTACAAGTTTGCAGACACTCTATATGACTGCAGACTTGTGACTCATCACATAGGTGCTGTGATTATTGTCTGGTGAATGAGCTGGGAGCGGGCTGTCTTTGAACGCAAGTTTGTGATTTGCATAATTCCAGCTACATTCCGACTAGACTGTATCCAGTCTCGCACAATACACTCGCATTGAGTGAGGCTGGATACAGTCTAGTCAGCAGGTGACCACATGTACAGAAATCCCATACTTGCGGTCACATGCCCTCCCACTCTTGGCAACAGCAAAGCCGATGAACCTGATGTGAGGATTCTCAAGTCTGCAGTCACCTTGTCTCACTGCCGACTTGTAGCTTAAGACCAAACAACCTCTTCAAGAATGGAGTGACGAGACAAATGCTGGCAAATGACATTGCCAGCTGTGCCCACCTAATACGTTCACTTAAAAGATATGGACACCTTTTGGGATTTTTTTTTCATTTAAATTAACATTTTTTGGATAAAAAATATTTTTTTTCAGTAGGGTTTTATTAAATATATTACACTGTTTGGCTTCTACAGCCTCTTTGTATCATAGTGCATAGCAGACTGCAGAATAAGTTATCAATGAATCTGTCAGTGATCTTGTCTGACTATAGGGTCTGTAACCCTTATTTATATTCTCCAAAATGATCTTCTGGGCTAAATTACGATCCAATGAAAGTTGAATTTTGATTTGGTGATAAATTATCTCAGAAGACCATACAGTAGAAGACAGAAAAGAGATACAGTGTATGAAGACCCTGCAGGGAAGCTCGCTGATGGATTCACTTATTATACTATGTACAGTGATACAGAGTGGCTGTAGAAATACAGGGTGCAACATTTTTAATAAAAGCCTAATACAAATATTCTTTTTAACCAAAAATACATGAATTTCATTTTTGGTAACACATATTGCCTCCCCCCCCCACCCTCCAAGGCTGTGAATATCCCTTATGAGTGCAGACATCTAGTTACCAGCTTCTGTAAGTTTACAAACTTCCACTTTTCTCATATTACCGCTGTGGCAAACCAGGAATGTCACAGTAACTATCACCAAAACTATCTCATAGAAGAAGGGGTAAAGCGCTCCATGTATGGATCAATATACCCGGGTATTAGGTGAATGATCATGCGCTGCTCACCTGTGAGAAGAATGGGTGGATCCACAGTGAACGGTTGAAGCTCCAACCTCTGGTTCCGAGGCTTGTAAGTGCCGGAACTGAAGAGGTACCTCAAAGTGGAGAAAAAAGCTTGCGGCATGGACCGGGCGATGCTAGTGTATGTAACAAAGTAGCACTCTGCAAATGCTAAGTATGTGAATATGAAATATATGAAATTTGAATAGCATTACTGCTCTAGAAAATAGAAATAAATGAGAAATCTTAGCGCATAAATTGGCCAATTCATGTGTACCTGGTAGCCACGTGAAGGTGTTTCTCGTCATACCAGGAACCCGCCTGTCTGAACTCCACTCTAAGAGACATAAGCCTGCTTTTGTGTGTGTGAAAGCCAGTGGATGTAAGGTGTCCGGATACGAGTGAGAAGGTTTATTGAACCAACACGTTTTGGAGTTGATCCAACTCCTTCAGATATAACACCTTCAACATGTACAATTGAAACCAGAAGTTTACGTACACTATATAAAAAGACACATCTGCATGTTTTTCTTTCTTAGGTCAGTTAGGATTACCATACTTTTTAATATTTGCCAAACGCCAGAATAATGAGAGAGAGAATGTTTTAAGGCATTTTTATTACTCACTGCAATGTCAAAAGTTTAAATACATTTTATTAGTATTTGGTACCATTGCCCTTAAACTGAATGCCTTGGGTCAAACGATTGGGATATCCTTCCACAAGCTTCTCACAATAGTTGGTTGGAATTTGGGCCTATTCCTCCTGACAAAACTGGTGTAACTGATCCAGGTTTGTAGGTCGACTTGCTCACACCTGCCTTTTCAGCTTTGCCCATAAATTTTCAATAGGATTGAGATCAGGGCTTTGTGATGGCCACTCCAAAACATTGACTGTGTTGTTCATTTGGAAGACCCATTTCCGCCAAGCTTTAACTTTCTGGCTGATGTCTTGAGGTGTGGCTTCAGTATTGCCACATAATCTTCTTTTCTCATGATGCCATCTATTTTGTGAAGTGCACCAGCCCCTCCTGCAGCAAAACAACCCCACAACATTATGCTGCCACCCCCGTTTTTCACAGTTGGGATGGTGTTCTTAGGCTTCCAAGCTTTTCCCTTTTTCCTCCAAATGTAACGATGGTCATTATGCCCAAGTTCAATTTTAGTTTAATCAGACCACAGAACATGTCTCCAAAAATTAATGTCTTTGTTCTTGTGTGCATTTGCAAACATTAATCTGGCTTTTTTGTTTCTTTTGGAGTAATGGCTTCTTCCAGGCAGGGTGGCCTTTCAGCCCATGTTGATACAGTACTCGTTTCACTGTGGATATTGACACAATCTTACCGACTTCCGCCATCATCTTCACAAGGTCTTTTGCTTTTGTCCTTGGGTTGATATGCACATGTCGGACCAAAGCACGTTCATCTCTGGGACACAGAACCCGTCTCCTTCCTGAGCGGTATGATGGCTGCACATTCCCATCTTGTTTGTTCAGATGAACGAGGCCCCTTCAGGTATTTTGAAACTGCACCCAAGGATGAGCCAGACTTGTGCAAGTCCACAATTCTCTTCCTGATATCTTGGCTGATTTCTTTAGACTTTCCCATGATGCTACACAAAGAAGCAGTGTGTTTCAGGTGTGCATTAAAATACATCCACAGGTGTGTCTCTAATTAATTTATATGTTGTCAAAAAACATCAGAATCTTCCAAACCCATGACATCATCATATGGGCATTCCGGAATTGTTTACAGGCATAGTAATCTTGGTGTATGTAAACTTTTGACTTTTCAGTAAGTAATAAAAATGCCTTACAACATTCTCTCTCTCATTATTCTGGCATTTGGCAAATATTAAAAATTATGGTAATCCTAATTGACCTAAAACGGGAAAGGTTTATTCTGATTTCATGTCCGATATTGAGACAAACATGCAGATGTGTCTTTTTATATAGTGTATGTAAACTTCTGGTTTCAACTGTATCTGATAAAGGAGTTGGATCAACTCCGAAACACGTTTCAATAAAACTTCTCCTTTTACCGCGTCTCCGGACACCAAATATCCACTGTCCGAGGAGGCTCCATGCTGCAAACTTTTTTCAAAAGAGGCTTTGTGGAAGTTAAAAGAGTTCTGGTCCGGGGATTGCGGACTACCAGTGGACTAGTGTCCTGCAAATCTTTTTTTGCTCAACTCATTTTATTTATGGTCATCAAAGAGTATTTCCACCCAAAATGTAAAGTTGGAAAATATGAATTGATTATTCTGAAGTAACCAAAGTTTATTCTTCATTATTTATTTACTTCGAGATGTTGTCATTTTTCTGTTTTGTTGCAATAGCGACGTTCAGCCATATTGGTCATCACCATTGAATTCGTTTTGTAAAATCTGATGTTAAAACGGATATCCGGTCCGTATGTTTTATAAATCATTAAGCATCAATCTTACCCTCATTTTATGTGAAAATTATTTAAAAAGTGAAGTTCACTAAAGCGCAATTTCCTGTTGTCAGGACTAAGAGGTTTTGCTCGAAACGCGTAGATCCGTGTCCTTTTTATTATTCTGTATGACTCTTTTTTTATTTTTATTTGCTGGATGCTGGATGCTGGATCTTCTTACTTGTTGCTGTCTCTTATGGTGTGCCTACAACAGATGTCTATGAGGATAAATTTGAAGAAACTTTCCTAAGAGAGAAGGAAGACGCATTTGAAGCAAATTTATGTTACATTCATACCAGAGCATGTATCGGAGTGAAGAGAAACTCCATTCAGGCAAGTGAAACCTCGCTGACTACAGACATTGCTTCAATAATCCTTCGTTGTCATCAGCCCTTCGAGCGAGTTTGTCAGCTCAAAATGACTGTTCAAACCAAGCACAGGCGCTTGGTGCACCATCAGGATTGTCGAACAGTTCAGTGCACCTTCCCGTCTATCAAGCAAGAGGAGCGTGGAGATAATTGCAAAATAAGGAGGTGGGAATATGCATTGAACTGTTCCAACATGCCAAGGGTGAACTGAGCACATGTGCTTGGTTTGAATAGTCATTTTTTGCTGACAGATTCCCTTTTATTTCATAAGCCAGTCACAGATGTTAATGACTCTCACTTTTATATATAATCTACAAAAATATCCTGAATAACTTTGCAGGAACCTTATTCTATTTCTCCTCTACTACTTGTAAATGTTGTCACATTTTATATTCTCATCTAGGACTGTAATTAGCTATTGCTAACTTTCTTTTTGTGACTTCAACTCCTAGCACTATATACGTATAATGTGATCTAAAACTTTTGTAGAATTTGGATTTAATCAAACTTTTTTTCTTCTGCAACTTTCATGCATTACAATACTCTGCAAGCGGCTTAATGCTGTTGAGTGTCAACTCTGACAGCTGGTTCCCAGCTGGGTCAGTCGCCTGGTTCTCATTTTCCTATTCCGTATGCCTATCTAAACTCAAAACAAATAAAATTAATCAAACTCACATTAGAAGAAGTTATATGGCCATTCAGTAGAGGTGGGGGTCTGTCCACAAGGAGCTGTCAGGACTGACAGTTATTGGAATTCCAGTCTGGTGCAAGGGCGTGTTGAGCAATCTCTGCAGTGATTGACAGCTCAGTTGTCCAGTCTGGTGCAGGGGTGTGCTGTGCTGCCTCTTTTTATTGACAGCTCATCCGTCCCAGCTGCAAATGGGAGGGGATGAGCTCTCGCCAGATGCTCCCATGATTTCTCAGATATTTAACTGGGCTGGCAGTACCACATAGCTGCCAGCCATAGCTTCAGCTCTGAGAGGTTTGTTTTCCCTGTGCCTAGTGCCTTGCTTGTTGATCCATCGCTGCCTAACCTCGGACCTCGTTCTGACCATCCTTTTGTTTAACCCCCTTTGCTCTGATCCGCTATCCTCCTAGTATTTTGACCTCGGACCGTTACCTGACTACACCTTTGTCTCTTCCCTGTGTTTATGACATACCCTCCTAGCTTTCGACCTCGGACTCCATGACTATGCCTACTGACGGTTTGTCCGTGAGAAGTGACTCAGCGTCACAAATACATGCAAACTGCAAAAAAAAATAAGCAATTGAGGGATAGGGAATCCGGTACTGCCGGGTTCCTAAAATAGTAAGTATTGAGAAAATGCATATGGCTGTACGCTAGATACATGTTTGCTATGCAACGTACTAAAGAAATGTTTTAAGAATTTCAGTACAGTTCAATACTATGCCATATTAGTGCTGAAACACATTGGAAGTAAAGGCCTCTAAAAAAAAAAAATAGAAAAAAGTTGTCTGTACCTGCTTATTTCAGCAGGATTGGCTGACCATATTATGTGTATTGGGGCCCACCTCACTCGTCAATTGATGTTAGGGTAATAAGGGTTGGGACACTGCCTTTTAACACCTGATCCTATTGTTCGTGGAGAAAATAAGCCGCTTGCAGAGGCACCTGGCAGCAGCTTAAATTTTCTGATTGAAAACACATGAACTCCCTACTGAACCATGCGTTCATGTGTACAGGGGATTAGGGAATGATAGTTGTTAGTTACCAAAATGTCCCATAGGCGGCACACATCCAAAAAAAAAAAATAAAAATCCCCTCCAAAAACAGGTCACAGGTGTAAAGTTTTTCAAGAGAAAGTAGCAGAATAAATGTGAAGACGACATCCTCCTTTAAAAGGTTCCTTAAATTTGCTCACCTAAACGACTGCACCTGTTTACACAAGTGAATGTACTGCTATTAGGCCATTGCAAAAAGATGCGATCAACGCCAAATAAGAAAATTATCGCAGATCGCTCTCTTCCTTGAGCATTTTTACACTGGACAATGATTGGGAACCTTCATTTATCCATTGCGTGATAGTAGCACACAGAAAAAGCTGTATAGTTAGTAGAACAGAAGGGTTAATTAGCAGCAATCACTACCAGTAATCTGTAAAGACAACAGAAAGTGATAGGATTAGCGATCTTTAACGACTGTGACGTCGCTATGTAATCCCATCTTTCTCGGCTTTCAGTTCCAGTTTGCTTAAAATATATGATTAAAACCTAATGAGTGTAATTATCTTCACAGTAATCAGCATCTTCCATGCTGCCACGACTATCATGTGTCGCACCTCCATAAACATCTGCAGGGGGTTGTCCACTACACCTTCTTAAACTAAATGTTTGGCCCCGATAAAATAAAATAAAATAAAAAAAAAAAAACAACCTATACTCACCGGCCGTGCCACCTCTGTTCCAGCGGTGTCAGCACTCGCAGAATGACACGTGGTGCCCGGCGCCCAAATCAGCGCTGGCGTCACTGCCTCCGCCTTCAGACAAACTGAACATGAAAAGGAAGTCGGGAATCAGCTGGTACCTTTTAAACAAGATGCCTTCCAGCTATTGGCTGGGAACCATTTTGCAGGTGTACTCTTAAACTATATTTAACTATATGCACGCACTGCCCTGTCCCTTTAAGAGCAGGGAGGCGCGTTGCGGGGAACTGTGGCACGCTCAACACCAGGAGTCACGCTGCATGGCCAGGGTGGTAAGTATGCCAGCATCCCTGCATGGAGGGGGAAGGGGAACCATGCAGGGGTGCTGAAAAATAGTGTTACAGGCAGCCATCCCTTAATATATAACCTAGAATAAAAACAAATGAATAAATATCCTGCAGTAAGTAAAAATTAATAGTTAGTACAAGTAAGTAACATAAGGTACTTAGGTCACTGTTTTGATCAAAAGCCCATGTAAGTCATCTCACAACAACAAGGTGTACCCACTCAGGACCATCCTATCTCTAATGTAAAATCTCTCCATGTGCCAGCCGGCCTCAATAGATGTGGGCAAAGCAGGACCCAGGTCTGACTATTTAAAACCTGCCCATGGAAAGATATATAAATTAAATCCACACCCCAAAAAAGGGGGAGCCTCGCCCCTGTATGTACAAAGTACAAAAAACTGAAGCAACACCAAAGAAATGAGCTCGGACACATGTTGGTATAAGTGTAATGCATAGGTACACATTTACACTGTGGCCATTAACAAGCATAACCTAGGCTAAAAACAAAAACAGCAAATACACTAAGTAAATAGTAATAGTACGTATAAATAACCAAGTACTTAGTTAACACTATTTTGATAAAAAAAAAAAGCAGCTGGCACATAGAGGTTTTACTTTATAGATAGGACTATCCTGATTGGGTCACCTTGTCGCAGTGGTATGGCTTATATGCTTTGTTGATCAAAAAAATTTCACATTTTTTTATCAAAATAGTGTCAATTAAGCACTCTGTTATTTACATGTACTATTACTATTTACCTACTGCAGGGTATTTATTCATTTTATTTTTATGCTAGGTTATGTTTGTTAATGGCCACAGCTTGAATGTATACCTACACATTGCACTTATATCAACATGAGTTCCAGCTCATTTCTTTGGTATGCCTTTAATACATGTAGTGGAGTCTATTGGCATGTATTGTTAATTTGACGAGAAGAATAAAGTGGCACATAGACAGGGATGTCAAACTGAAATACATAGGGGGCCAAAATTAAAAACTTGCACAAAGTCGCAGGCCAAGCTTGAGACTTATAAAAAAAAAAATGTCTACAATTGAGAGTTTTTCCTTATCAACAAATATAATGATGAAACTTTTCATATGGAAACAAACTTAAAAAGGGTTGTGCAATGAACAATATTTTAATTAATAGATCTTAGAATAAAATGAGCACATAATCACAAATGGGGCATACTGGAATAATATAATATGTAAGGGCAGTAAAAAGCATATGAGCTTAATGGCCTAATTTACATATGTAATAACAAAGGATAAAAAAAAAAAACTTGAATAATACAGATAATAAAGTATGATGCCAACAAACACAGTATGATGCCCCCACAGTGAATTGTTCCACAGTACCCTCCACACACATGGTATGATGACACTTGTGTAACCCCCCCAGCAAAGTATGGTGACCCATCACAGTATGATGCCCCAACTGTGATCCACACACAGACCTCCATACAGTATAATGGGCCCCACATAGTCCTCCATACAGAGTAATGGCACCACATAGTCCTCCACACAGTATAATGGGACTCGCATAGTCCTCCACACAGAATAATGGGCCCCGCATAGTCCTCCACGCAGAATAATGGGCCCCGCATAGTCCTCCACGCAGAATAATGGGCCCCGCTTAGTCCTCCACGCAGAATAATGGGCCCCCGCATAGTCCTCCACGCAGAATAATGGGCCCCCGCATAGTCCTCCACGCAGAATAATGGGCCCCCGCATACTCCTCCACGCAGAATAATGGGCCCCCGCATAGTCCTCCACGCAGTATAATGGCCCCCCGCATAGTCCTCCACGCAGTATAATGGCCCCCCGCATAGTCCTCCACGCAGTATAATGGGCCCCGCATAGTCCTCCACACAGTATAATGGGCCCCGCATAGTCCTCCTCGCAGTGTAATGGGCCCCGCATAGTCCTCCTCGCAGTGTAATGGGCCCCGCATAGTCCTCCATGCAGTGTAATGGGCCCCGCATAGTCCTCCATGCAGTGTAATGGGCCCCGCATAGTCCTCCATGCAGTGTAATGGGCCCCGCATAGTCCTCCATGCAGTGTAATGGGCCCCGCATAGTCCTCCATGCAGTGTAATGGGCCCCGCATAGTCCTCCATGCAGTGTAATGGGCCCCACATAGTCCTCCATGCAGTGTAATGGGCCCCACATAGTCCTCCATGCAGTGTAATGGGCCCCACATAGTCCTCCATGCAGTGTAATGGGCCCCACATAGTCCTCCATGCAGTGTAATGGGCCCCACATAGTCCTCCATGCAGTGTAATGGGCCCCACATAGTCCTCCATGCAGTGTAATGGGCCCCACATAGTCCTCCATGCAGTGTAATGGGCCCCACATAGTCCTCCATGCAGTATAATGGGCCCCACATAGTCCTCCATGCAGAATAATGGGCCCCACATAGTCCTCCATGCAGAATAATGGGCCCCACATAGTCCTCCATGCAGAATAATGGGCCCCACATAGTCCTCCATGCAGAATAATGGGCCCCACATAGTCCTCCATGCAGAATAATGGGCCCCACATAGTCCTCCATGCAGAATAATGGGCCCCACATAGTCCTCCATGCAGAATAAAGTATGATGCCAACAAACACAGTATGATGCCCCCACAGTGAATTGTTCCACAGTACCCTCCACACACATGGTATGATGACACTTGTGTAACCCCCCCAGCAAAGTATGGTGACCCATCACAGTATGATGCCCCAACTGTGATCCACACACAGACCTCCATACAGTATAATGGGCCCCACATAGTCCTCCATACAGAGTAATGGCACCACATAGTCCTCCACACAGTATAATGGGACTCGCATAGTCCTCCACACAGAATAATGGGCCCCGCATAGTCCTCCACGCAGAATAATGGGCCCCGCATAGTCCTCCACGCAGAATAATGGGCCCCGCTTAGTCCTCCACGCAGAATAATGGGCCCCCGCATAGTCCTCCACGCAGAATAATGGGCCCCCGCATAGTCCTCCACGCAGAATAATGGGCCCCCGCATAGTCCTCCACGCAGAATAATGGGCCCCCGCATAGTCCTCCACGCAGAATAATGGCCCCCCGCATAGTCCTCCACGCAGTATAATGGCCCCCCGCATAGTCCTCCACGCAGTATAATGGGCCCCGCATAGTCCTCCACGCAGTATAATGGGCCCCGCATAGTCCTCCTCGCAGTGTAATGGGCCCCGCATAGTCCTCCTCGCAGTGTAATGGGCCCCGCATAGTCCTCCTCGCAGTGTAATGGGCCCCGCATAGTCCTCCATGCAGTGTAATGGGCCCCGCATAGTCCTCCATGCAGTGTAATGGGCCCCGCATAGTCCTCCATGCAGTGTAATGGGCCCCGCATAGTCCTCCATGCAGTGTAATGGGCCCCACATAGTCCTCCATGCAGTGTAATGGGCCCCACATAGTCCTCCATGCAGTGTAATGGGCCCCACATAGTCCTCCATGCAGTGTAATGGGCCCCACATAGTCCTCCATGCAGTGTAATGGGCCCCACATAGTCCTCCATGCAGTGTAATGGGCCCCACATAGTCCTCCATGCAGTGTAATGGGCCCCACATAGTCCTCCATGCAGTGTAATGGGCCCCACATAGTCCTCCATGCAGTATAATGGGCCCCACATAGTCCTCCATGCAGAATAATGGGCCCCACATAGTCCTCCATGCAGAATAATGGGCCCCACATAGTCCTCCATGCAGAATAATGGGCCCCACATAGTCCTCCATGCAGAATAATGGGCCCCACATAGTCCTCCATGCAGAATAATGGGCCCCACATAGTCCTCCATGCAGAATAATGGGCCCCACATAGTCCTCCATGCAGAATAATGGGCCCCACATAGTCCTCCATGCAGAATAATGGGCCCCACATAGTCCGCCATGCAAAATAATGGGCCCCACATAGTCCTCCATGCAAAATAATGGGCCCCACATAGTCCTCCATACAGTATAATGGGCCCCACATAGTCCTCCATACAGTATAATGGGCCCCACATAGTCCTCCATACAGTATAATGGGCCCCACATAGTCCTCCATACAGTATAATGGGCCCCACATAGTCCTCCATACAGAATAATGGGCCCCACATAGTCCTCCATACAGAATAATGGGCCCCACATAGTCCTCCATACAGTATAATGGGCCCCACATAGTCCTCCATACAGTATAATGGGCCCCACATAGTCCTCCATACAGTATAATGGGCCCCACATAGTCCTCCATACAGTATAATGGGCCCCACATAGTCCTCCATACAGAATAATGGGCCCCACATAGTCCTCCATACAGAATAATGGGCCCCACATAGTCCTCCATACAGTATAATGGCCCCACATAGTCCTCCATACAGTGTAATGGCACCACATAGTCCTCCATACAGAGTAATGGCACCACATAGTCCTCCATACAGTATAATGGGACCCGCATAGTCCTCCACACAGAATAATGGGACTCGCATAGTCCTCCACACAGAATAATGGGACCCGCATAGTCCTCCACACAGAATAATGGGACCCGCATAGTCCTCCACACAGAATAATGGGACCCGCATAGTCCTCCACACAGAATAATGGGGACCCGCATAGTCCTCCACACAGAATAATGGGCCCCCGCATAGTCCTCCACACAGAATAATGGGCCCCCGCATAGTCCTCCACACAGAATAATGGGCCCCCGCATAGTCCTCCACACAGTATAATGGCCCCCCGCATAGTCCTCCACACAGTATAATGGCCCCCGCATAGTCCTCCACGCAGTATAATGGCCCCCGCATAGTCCTCCACGCAGTATAATGGCCCCCGCATAATCCTCCACGCAGTATAATGGCCCCCGCATAGTCCTCCACGCAGTATAATGGGCCCCGCATAGTCCTCCACGCAGTATAATGGGCCCCGCATAGTCCTCCACGCAGTATAATGGGCCCCGCATAGTCCTCCACGCAGTATAATGGGCCCCGCATAGTCCTCCTCGCAGTATAATGGGCCCCGCATAGTCCTCCATACAGTGTAATGGGCCCCACATAGTCCTCCATACAGAATAATGGCCCCACATAGTCCTCCATACAGAATAATGGGACAGGTTTTTAACAGTTTGTAGTTTATAGAAGTGCAGGAAAATGTCATATTAGAACTTTTGGGGTTGACCAGATGGGGTCTCGTTTTCAGCTCACTTGCTGGCAACCTCTATATAATAATGGGAGAATCTAAGAAAAGTATTTTTGTCATTTCAGGAACAGAAGCAGGAATATGAAGATGGGATAATTGAGGAGTTTATCAAAAATCATGGAGACCGTGTCCGGCGTGCCAAGCTAATGGGTGAAGATGGTAGTGAAAATCTCAAAAACACAAGGGATGAACTCTAAGAAGATCCAAGAGCTTATGGTCCATTGCCTTACAACATGGTGTAAAAGAAAAAATGGACCTTATGACTCATATCGACCTATCACAGTGCAGCTTTCATTTTTAACCCCTTCATGACTATACCCTACTACTGTTTGGGCACATGGCAGGCCTCAAAAGGGCCTTAAAATGCCCCTGACAAAAACAGACATTTAAGAGCTCAGCTCTGATTACATTCAGATGCTTGCTGTTTAACAACTCTGCTGGCTATGGTGCGGGCTCAGCTGCTGAGCCCACGGCGAAAAACTGCACCTGACAAATGATATACATACATACAAGACTTGAGGAACGCTTTAAAGGGCAGATACTGACCTCTAGGATTGCTAACCCCTATATTTGGCAAATGGTACCCAGTTCTCTTCCTGTGAAGTAGCCATTTGTATAAATGTTTAAAAACTAAAATAGCCAGGTGAAAAATAAACCTCTATATATCTTATCAAGTATATGACTCAAATTGTTGGGATCTCCCATTGACTATAATATTAGAATAAAGTGTCAAGGAGAACCCCCGGAGAAATCACGCAAATCCCACTACTGTCATCAATATGACAGGGACCAACACCCCACTGCCTCCAATCGTCAGAACAATTGCTCAATTGACTGACGAGTGATGGACGAGGCGGCAGCCGTTTTCACTACTAGGCCGGTTATTGGGGAACTCACAGTGAGCGTATAGATTTCCAAAGATCGGAAACATGGTATGGATAGCATCATCCATCTGACCGGTAGTAATTTGAAAGTGTTACCTCAACCGCCCAGTGACTTAAGACAATGCGTTAAGTTCGCCTCTTGTTCACAACTTTAAAAAATATGACTCTCATATCTGTCATGTCTATGCTGTCCACGTCAATATTCATAACTTGCTAACCAGGACAAAGCAGCTTAAAGTAGTTTACCTGCCAGATCTGTTAAACAGGCAGGCAAGGGCCATAAATCTGTCACCTCCCCCATTCTTCTGAAAGTTGAGGAATGGAATGGTGTCTGTGATCTATCAGAGAACCAACTTTAATTACCTGTTTGCAGGGTTAGAGTGTCTCAGCCGCAGTTAAGTGTTATGTGGAGGTCATGGAGCTAAATTTTGCTCCATGTAATTCATGCTTCAATGTTAATATCAGAACTTTATAGATTTTACAATTATATCTATAACAGAGTGGCTATGCCATGTGCATTATTGCTTTGCCAATAACAGCCCCATTCTTGAAATCAGTGCGAATCCCAATAAATGGATCCTTCCCTATTCACAACTAGTGAGCCATTCATCAAAGCAATTTTGCCAGAATTCTGGTCGCAAAAATTTGGCCACTTTTGGTTTTGTCTTACCAGTTTTGCTCAGCTCTGCCAAAATGGGCAGAACTGGGAAAGGGGATATAAGTAATCGCTGGCCTTGATGAATCGGTCCTTCAGTATCTAGTGATGTGCAATCGATCTACATTATTATACAATCCTTTTCAGTCTTTTGGAATATTTCAGAAATTTGAGAATCCGGCCGAGGGGTTGCATACCATAAGTTAAAGCAGATGTGGTCTCTAGGAATCCAGTTCTTCTTGTTACTAGAAATTATTTGATGAGTCTCTTTGTATAGCAATAAAAGAGGATTTTACTAGCGTATGCGCTCTGTGTAACAACCACACTAAAAAAGGAGATGTTATCCCCAGGGTTGTAGAGTCGGTAAGCCAAACCTCCGACTACAACTCCAACTCCTCAATTTCCATGACACCGACTCAGACTCCCTCATACACGGCTCATGTTTAAGTGATAAATTTACTGTAGCACAGATTCATCTCAGCTAAAAGTCTAGACCCTTAGATCAGGAATAGGACATTTCATAACTTTCCCAAATTCTTATGAAAAAATATTCCCCACAAACTGCATTGAACTGCTGTACCCAATTAATTATATATTTTAGGAGTTGGAGTCAGTCCATTATATACCGACTTCACCAAAATGGACACCGACTCCACAGCCCTGGTTGCATGACTCCATGTTTTTATAGGACATATACTATTTGTTGGTAAGATTTTTCTAGCTACCAGAAGTGGTAACAAGTCCACCACTAATTCACAAAGTGGTCACGCTCACTATGTAGACAATACATATGCAGCTTAACCCCTTCATGATTGGGCTGTTCCAGGTTTTTCTTTTTTTTAGTTTTCATTTTTTCCTCCCTTTCTTCCAAGAACCATAACTTTTTTTAATTTATCGCTTCATTGGGGGACACAGGGTCCCCCAATGAAGGCTCCAAGAGAGAGATTTTACGGTGAGTACCAAAAATCCCTCTTTTCCATCCACATAGCCATATAAGGGCTTGGTTTTTTGCAGGACGAGTTGTACTTTTGAATGCCAATTATTTTATCAAGTGATGCACTGGAAAGTGGGGAAAAAGATTCCAAGTGTGTTGAAATTGCAAAAAAAAAAGTGCAATTCCACAATTGTTTTTTGGGATTTTTTATTTAGTATGTTCACAATACAGTAAAACTGAACTGTCAATATGATTCTCCAGGTCAGTACAAGTACACAGATGCCAAACATGTATAGCGGTTTTTATTTTAACCCCATGGCGCTCAATGACGGACACTGCACGTCATGAGCGGATGTAAGTTACCGCTCCTTGCCATGCAGTGTCAGTCATAGCTTTCAACTGGCACAGCGTGTAAACACTCTGTGCCAGTTCAGTGCTGACAGCTGTCTGTGACAGCTGAGCGGCACGAGAAGGGGTGCAGGGACCCATGCCGTCGGTCCCTGCACCCAGATCGCTGTGATCAGTCAGTCAGTCTGATCGACTGATCACAGCATGATAGAGCAGAAGACGCTGAAAGTTTTTTGTGATTTTTTTTTTTTTTTTTCATGTCTGTTATAAACTTCTGTGAAGCACCTGGGGGTTCAAAGTGCTCATTACACATCTAGAGAAGTTCATTGAGGGGTCTAGTTTCCAAAATGGGGTCACTTGTGGGGGGTTTCTGCTGTTTAGGGGCTCTCCAAACGCAACATGGCGTTCACCGATTATTCCAGCAAATTTTGAATTCAAAAAGTCAAATAGCGCTCCTTCCCTTCTGAGCCCTACCGTGAGCCCAAACAGTGGTTTTCCGCCACATATTTGGTATCAGCGTGCTCAGGAGAAATTGCACAATACATTTTGGGGTCCACTTTTATCTGTTATCCTTGTGAAAATAAAAAAAAAAATTTGGTCTAAATTAATTTTTTTGTGAAAAAAAGTTAAATGTTAATTTTTTTTCTTCCTCATTGCGTCAGTTCCTGTGAAGCCCCTGAAGGGTTAATAAAGTTCTTGAATGTGTTTTTGAGCTCCTTGAGGGATGCAGTTTTTAGAATGGTGTCACTTTTGGGTATTTTCTGTCATAAAGGCCCCTCAAAGACACTTCAAATGTGATGTGGTCCCTAAAAAAAAAAAAATGTTTTTGTAAATTTTGTTGGAAAAATGAGAAATCGCTGGTCAACTTTTAACCCTTATAGCGCCCTAACCCAAAAAAATTTTGGTTCCAAAATTGTGCTGATGTAAAGTAGACATGTGGGAAATGTTATTTATTAAGTATTTTGTGTGATATATCTCTCGGATTTCAGAGCATAACAATTCAAAGTTTGAAAATTGCAAAATTTTAAAAATTTTCGCCAAATTTCCGTTTTTTTCACAAATAAACGCAAGTGATATCGAAGAAATTTTTCCACAATCATGAAGTACAATATGTCACGAAAAAACAGTCTCAGAATCAGGGGGATCCGTTGAAGCGTTCCAGAGTAATTACTTCATAAAATGACAGTGGTCAGAATTGTAAAAATTGGCCCGGTCATTAACCTACGAAGTGGCTCGGTCCTTAAGGGGTTAAAGGGAATCTGATGGCTGATGGAAAACAAAAATATACAAGTGCTTCTCACTAAATTAGAATATCATCAAAAAGTTCCTTTATTTCAGTTCTTCAATTCAAAAAGTGAAACTCCTATATTATATAGAGTCATTACACACAGAGTGATCTATTTCAAGTGTTTATTTCTGTTAATGTTGATGATTATGGCTTACAGCCAATGAGAACACAAAAGTCATCATCTCAGTGAATTAGAATAATTAACAAAAAACACCTGCAAAAGCTTCCGATGAGTTTAAAAAGGTCCCTTAGTCTGTTTCAGTAGGCTCCACAATCATGGGGAAAACTGCTGACTTGACAGATGTCCAGAAGGCAGTCATTGACACACTCCACAAGGAGGGCGAGCCACAAAAGGTTATTGCTAAAGAAACTGGCTGTTCACAGAGTGCTGTATCCAAGCATATTAATGGAGGTTTGAGTGGAAGGAAAAAGTGCGGTAGAAAAAGGGACACAAGCAACCGGGATAACCGCAGCCTTGAAAGGAGCACATGCGGATTTGCATTGCAGTAACTGGCAGACCTATTACAAGCCATTTTAATGCGTTTTCGCAGCAAAAATACACCGCAAGAACGCATTAAAATCACTTCGTGTGTATATAGCCTTAAAGGGCATGGAAGCTGGACTCGTGGGCTAACCAGAACTATTGTATGGACCTATTTTACGTTTTACCTTGTGTCGGACAAAGGCTATATTTTCGTTTTCGGGTGACGTGGTTTATGAGGATTGCAATAAACCAGCCGCACTTTAAATAGAAACGGTTCCTTTGTCTGCCTCTTTAAGCAGCAGAGTGAGTCGCTCTACCATCACACTTGGTTCTTGCACAGGGAGCAACAGTAGGCAACAGTCCTTGATCATACACCAATCTTCACTATGGACATGTAATAATCATTGTTGCTGCTTTTGCCCCTCCATACATTGTACATATGATGTTTTTGCTTGAGTCTTCGTCTTTTGATTAGGTTATTATCGCTATTAATTATTGTGTTTGTAATTTTATATAGTTGGTTGCTGCATTACCCCATTACATGAAGTGAACTGAAGTGTCGCATCATCACTTTTTTCCATCTAAAAAGTATACACCGGACTCTGCCAGCACAAGGACTGTGTATACGTCAGTGTCTCCACTTGTAGGACTTCAAGACAACATGTCAAGGACATTTTCCTCCCCTATCTTGCCATCAATGCCTTATACTGGGGGGAGAGTAGATTTAATAAACTGTCCCTCTATATATTTTTTTTGTTTCTCTATGTTATAAAATAAAAGTGAATGGATGTTTTTTTAATTGAAAAAAGTAAAATTTTTGCAGTTGGTTTTCATTTAAAATGTTGCACCATTTGGCTTTTACGTGCTCCTTATTCCCTGCACATTGCTTGCTGCAGAATGAGTTAACTGTGATTCTGTAAGTGAGCTCATTTTGAAAGACAGTTTGCAACTCTGATCTATCTTTTTCTGAACACCTCCAAGCCGATTTAGAACGCATCAAAGTTGAGCTGAACTTATGGGGAGAGACGGGGGTCCTGATGATCAGCTGAGAGGAGTTCAGGAAAAGTAAGATAATAGAATTACAAACTGTCCTTAAGAATGAGCTCACTGATAAGAGTCTCGGTTAACAAATTCTGCAGCCAGCAATGTGCATAGAAAACAAAGGGGTTTTAAAAAAAACAAATTGTGCAACATTTTTAATGAAACCCAATTGCAGAATTATTAGCAAAACAAAATACACGCATTTAAAGGGAACCTGTCACCAGGTTTTTCCCATATAACCTACGGCGATCACTTTTCAGCCCTGTGTTATATAGAAGTCTCCAAGCTGCCCTGCAAGACAAAAAAAAAAAAAAGACCTTATATTATACTCACCTATGGTGCAGTCTGGTCTGATGGGCGTCACTGGTGTTGGTCTGGCGCCTCCTCTCTCCTTGCGATGCTCTCCTTATTCTCTGCTTTGGGTGGATGACGCGTCCTACATCATCCACACAGGGTCCCCGACATCGCGCTCCTGCGCAGGCGCACGTCTCTGCCCTGCTGAGGGTAAAGTACTGTTCTGTGCATGCGCCGGGAAAGGCTGAAGCGCGCCGGCGCATGCCCCCTGCAGTACTTTGCCCTTTTTAACAACAGAAGTGGCATTTAAACAACACACACAGTCATGCGGGCTGGACATGCAAGTTCACATCACTCTGGATAGGGAAATGCATGTATAAATGTATTTGTGTAACGCTCACACAGAGGCACTTTGGGTACTCACAGCATAAAAGACATTATTTTCTGAAAAGACATTTTGGCCATGTAAAATAAATACATATGTAAATGAATATTCTTGATGCATAAAACAGATCACGCAGGGGCCATTACGTCGTCTTCCATCATCTGGATGTGTTGGAGGAGTTGATCACAATACTCCGGGGTCCGATGTTTGTGCTTCACGGCGTCAATCTCTTGCACCAACACCGATGGGTACGTGACACTCGCTTCCTTCAAAACGTCTGCAAGACAGGAGGTCACACACACTGATCTATTAATGGGGATGTGGTTTCTATTCTGTGTAAAAAATTAAACTACGATCTGATTTTTTCAGTCAAAATCACATAAAAAAGGACGGCTACGTATCCCAAGCCTCACAGTAACGCGTCTATTCCTAGAAGCCGATCACTGGGGTAATATATCCTATAAATGGCTCACCAATAAATCACTACGGCTGCGATCATTAGGGTTTTACCTGATATGTTGCTGCCACCTGGAGGCACGTCACTGTTACTACGTGCAGTGACAATGTAAAACGGCAAGAAGAGAAATAATTAAGGTGATTAAATTCATGAAAAAAAATTGTGCAAAACACAACAGCAAAGAATACAACGGGAGAATAGTGATCCGATCCACTGCTCGTGACGAAGCACCTCTCATCACAGTCATCAGTCGGCACTGAGCAGGTTAACGGATACCATTACGTGACGTGTCGTAGCTTCCATGATCAATTGAGTGTATCTGACAAGGTGCCCGGATGATAGGTCTATTTTTCCCCCTTATGCCACCGTGATTTATGGATGTAAACGACTCAGAAAAGGCCCATACATCATTCCCTGGCAGCACGGACAGGCAGCAATTTATACAACAGATTAACATGAACCTGTCATCCATCATAAAACTCGCCGGTGTCCATCAGACACCAAATGGCCGTGCTGAAAAACAGAAAAGAAACCGGAGTACAGGAGCCGAACAAGATCTGCAAAGAGAAAATGATCTGACTGTGGGGCTGACATGATGGAGACATAGAGAAACTGACAGGAGGCAATCCTAACAGAAGCCTGGCATGTTCTGCTGCGCTCTCCTCGAGGGACAGGGCACCATTTACTAATTGCAAAAAACCGGCATCATTTTCGGTCTAGACCACCGATTTCCCTTTTACCTAAACTCAAATAGACTGTTCTGCTTCTGCCTAAGCCAGGAATCAAACATCTCAGGTGCGGCTCCTGTCACTGTGACCATTTTTTGGTTTATTCGGCTACAGCACTTACATAAACTACAGAGAAGTACCTACGTATGTCTGAATGCTCAGTGCAAGATGCGGCAATAGCCCAGAAGTAATGATTTGCTGCTCTTATGTGCGGCACCTTTGCTTTGATGCCACCAGGCTCGATGTCACCTACCAGTTTATGCGATTCCTCTCCCCCCAGCTGACACTGCCTCTATGTCTACAGGCCCCTCTATTACAAGGTAGTGCTGTAATTACTGTCAGACAACGTGATCTGGAAAAGGGAAGAGGGAGTCAAGGAGCAGTGACGTCCAGATACCAGAAACGTGGTCACGAGACTTCATGTGAGACCGGCTTCCAGGGGCACCTCAGACGTGCCATCCATAGGAGGACGCATCTCAGAGGAGACCCGAGACTCACCTAGTACTGTAGCTTGGAGAGTAGCATCAGTGTCATCAAGATGCACAAGGAGACAGCGATACAGGAATTCGAGATGGCCTCGATTTGTCGTCCGTTCGTACCGGTCGTCAATGAATTTGAACCATAGATTGAGGGTTTTGGCAGCCGTGATCCGCACTTCATCTGAGGCATCATCCAGACGCTTTACAATTTCTGTAAAGAACACAACTGTAGGTGAAACATGATGGATGTTCACATTTCTAGTTACTTTGCTCACCGGGTGGTGCCCAACTTTGCAAGTCAATGTCACCCCCTCACTACTTGCTGATCGGGAGGTGTCCCACCGATTGGCAGAATGGGGAATGTTTATCCCTTACAAGATGGCGAGGCAGGTTGTACGCCCGAATGCTGCACCATTCATTCTCTATTGGGCTGCTGGAAAAAGTTGGGCACGGCGCTTGGCAGTCCCATTGGGAGTGAATGGTGCGCACTGCCACTACCTTGCATTCCCCGTTTTGTCGATCGGTGCATGTCCCAGCGGTCGGACCCTCACATATCGACAAGTTATCACCTTTCCTTGGATAGGAGATAAATTGTTTTCCCTAGACAACCACTTTAATTTTTAAAGGGAATCTGTCAGTAGGATCAACCCCCCCTAAGCCGTCTATATGGGCACGCAGGTATGAGGAAGCTGAATAAAATGACACCTTGATATTGGAGATCTGATGTTTTATTCCAGAGAAATCAACGTTTTTCTTAATAAGTACATGAGCCGTTAAGATCTATGGGCCAGACATAGATCTCCCAGCAAGGGAGCATTACCAGTGTGAGACAAGTAATGACTGACAGTCTGCTTCTGCTCTCCTGATCTCAGTGCAGAACTGTGTGCGATTACGACTAGCTCAGTACAGCAGAACTGAACTGTGTCTCATTACAAACACATTTGCAGCAGCAACTTCTCATAGTGCTTTAGCTTCCATCTCACAGTCGGCCAGTGTGTGGAGGAGAGAGGTAGTACAGCAGATCTGACAGCACTGTGAGGAGGATAACTTTCAATGTGTTCGTAATGAAACAAGGTTCAACTCTGATGTACTGTGTTGGTTATAATCAACGACAGCTCTGTAGCAAAGAACTATGAGAGGAAAACTGCTGTTGCAAATGTGTTTTTAATGAGACAAAGCTCAGCACTGTTGTGTGTTAGTTCTGATCTCACTGCAGAGCTGTGTGATTATGAGAGCAAAGTGTCAGTCATTACATGTCTCACACTGTCGCATTGAAAATGAGCTCTGGAGGCAGATTCTCAGGGAGATCTATGTCCGGCCCATAGATCTTAACAGCTCATTTACATATTAAGAAATATGTGAATTTATATGGAATAAGACATCGGATTGCAGACATCAAGGTAACATTTTATTCAGCTTCTTATGATGTCCGTGCCCATATAGATGGCTTAGGAGGGTTGATCCTACGGACAGATTCCCTTTAACAATCGATAGGGTGGAAACAGCTGGCAAAAATTAACAAAAAAATTCAAGCGTTCTTGCACAGGTAGTGAATTACAGTCTATATTATAATCCAGAGCTGCATTAACATTCTCCAGGCTTGCACGCCCACGACTCTGTGTTCCTTACTATCGCAATGTCTACATTCTGCATGCAATGTAGCAGAGTGGAGGAAGTGCATTCATCTAGTGATAAAGGGAATGGCTCCCCCTACAGTGTCTTTGTGCAGTTGTACATATGATCTACTTCTAATGAGAAGATCTCATCTTTATATGCTTGTCGTTGAGGTTCCCCTGCTTCCAGTGACCACCATCAGCACTGTGAATGCAGCTCTGGAGTGTAATACAGTCAGAATTAGAACACTATAAGCAATGCAATGTATTTTTATGGCTGCCTTTCAGATTTCACAATTCTCTCCTGTGGATTAATTGCAGTTGTATTTGGAATAAACAAGGTTTTTCTGTACATTTTGGGGAGCTCTATGTGCAGTAACATAGACCAACAGAGCAGGCTGTCGAATACTGGACAAACTCTTAGTAATGGGCCCAGGGTGGCGAAAAAAAAAAAGAATGACAGACCCATTAGCCTGGCGCCACTCCGCCGTATTCAGCACTTTGTCCCCCGTTATGCTACTGGTATCAACATCCGGTGGGGGTTTCATGTGAGTGCTGCAGCCAATCCACTCTGAAGAAATTGGAATGCTGCAACCGATCAATGCCCACAGATGAGCTACGGTGCTGACATGACGCCCCAACCAGGTTTATCCCGGAAGTGGACAACCCCTGTGATTTACATATATATGTATATATTATAGTTATACAGTATGTGAGAATGAACAGCAGCCTTCTCTCACAGCACAAGAAACAGACAAGCAAATACCGGGGTAAATCGTATTCAATTTATCTGGATCCAAGTGCGGTCCGCAGATTCCCAGGAGAGCCTTGATGATCCGGCATGACACCAGGCGGCTCGTCTTTGAATCTTCTTCCAGAGTAGAGAGAACGGGGGGCATCAGGACATCGTGTACCTGGAGAACCTGCAACTCATAGGAGGGAGGGGGCGCCAATAAATCCAGCCTGTCACTATAACAAATGGGCTTTGTGCTTTACTACATTGCATTAAAAGGAATCTGTCAGCAGGTTTTTGCTATGTAATCTGAAGACCGCATGCTGTAGGGGTTAAAACACAGAAGCCTCTCTTATCAAGCTTCTGGTTTTGTTTGCTTGCAATGAGTGTTTTAGCACCAGGAGCTTATCATTGCTGGACTAACAGGCCCCCTCCTGTGATGAGCACCTCACTGGTTTCTGGACTTTGCACATACAGATCCTGGTGTGGGCAGGGTTAACTTCCTCAACTCTGCTGCATTGCTAGGGTGTGGGTGGGGTTAGCTTTCTCAGCTCTGCTGAATTGCTATGGTGTGGGCGGGGTTAGCTTACTCAGCTCTGCTGCATTGCTAAATCTATAAGCTCTAATTGTGTCAGAACTGTCTGCACCCAGTAATGTAAGCGATACATCGCTGGACTCAGCTTATCTTTGCCTACATCAGGCTGCTCTCAGAAAAGGTAGCAAAAACCTGCTGACAGAGTCCCTTTAACTTGCTGGAGACAGGTGTCATTTATAAAGCATCAGAAAGTAACAAAGAAAATAGAAATCCCATTTTAATGCTTCTTTACCAGCAACGCGATTACATATTTCACACTTTATTTCCGGAGGTTAAACTTTATGTAAGGCTAAGTGCACATGATGCAGAAATGCTGCAGATTTTTTCCACATCTCCCTGGCAGGAAAAAAGCATGCGGATTTTCCATGCGTTTTTCCTGCCAGGTAGAAGCGTTTGTCAAGCGTTTTTGCATGCATTTCTGCATGCGGGTTATCAAGCGCTTTTCCAAGCGATTTTAGCATCACTTGGAAAAGTCCTTGACAACTTGGTCACACAATATAAATCCTTGCAACCGGAATGGATTTATACAGTGGGACCAAGTTAATAGTTGAAAAAAAGAATAAAAATTGTAAAAAATAAAAATTATACTCACCTTCCGATGGCAGCCGGTCTTTTCTCTGGTGCGTCCGGTCTCTTGTTCAGCTCGCGGTGGTCTAAAAGGACCTTTCATGACATAATTTAGTCATGTTACAGGTCACGCGACCGCCGACGTCAGTGGTCGCGTGACCTGTCACATGACTAAATGACATCATGGAAGGTCCTTTTAGACCAGTGGTTCTCAACTCCAGTCCTCAAGACCCACCAACAGATCATGTTTTCAGCATTTCATTAGTATTACACAGGTAATAATTCCATCACCTGTGCAATACTAAGGAAATCCTGAAAAAGTGATGTGTTGGTGGGTCTTGAGGACTGGAGTTGAGAACCACTGTTTTAGACAATCGCGAGACGCCGGGGAGCCAGGATGCATCATACAGGAGACCGGGGGACATCGGAAGGTAAGTATAATGTTTATTTTTTTATTTTAAATTCTTTTTTTTACAGGCACTATGGTACCCGGGTCTGGAGGAGAGTCTCCACTTCTCCAGACCCTGGTACCATCCGTACATTGAATCGCTTAATATCCGCGTGTGCACATGTAGTCATGCAAATATTAAGCGATTCAATGCAAGTCAATGGCGGCAATTACGCTGCGTGTCCGCAAAATTAATGGACATGCTACGGATTTTCTCGCAATGATAATCCACAGCAGAAATTTCCGCAGCATGTGCACAGCACATGCGGATTATCATTGGGGAACATGGCAGACCTACTAACAAGAGTTTTTTAAGCGTTTTCGCTGCGGAAATTCCGTGGCAAAACGCATAGTGGGCACGCAGCCTAAAGGAGTATGTAAATCCTATTATTGCTAGGATAGATCCATGAGTATAAAATGTGCGTAACTGATCCTAAGCAAGAAAGGATTGCAATGAATGAGGGGGTGACCCACTGAAGGCTTATTGATGTGCAGGCTGCCCGTTCTGGACTGATCCCACACAAGAGCTATTGGAGAACAAATTTGCTGTAAAGGTTACCACTATGTCAGGACACACAGAAGGCGATTTTTCGCTAGATTTCTGGAGAAGGCGTGGTGACAACGCCCCAATCATCGAGAGTCTGCTCCACAACGTCCCAATCATCGAGAGTCTGCTCCACAACGCCCCAATCATCGAGAGTCTGCTCCACAACGCCCCAATCATCGAGAGTCTGCTCCACAACGCCCCAATCATCGAGAGTCTGCTCCACAACGCCCCAATCATCGAGAGTCTGCTCCACAACGCCCCAATCATCGAGAGTCTGCTCCACAACGCCCCAATCATCGAGAGTCTGCTCCACAACGTCCCAATCATCGAGAGTCTGCTCCACAACGCCCCAATCATCGAGAGTCTGCTCCACAACGCCCCAATCATCGAGAGTCTGCTCCACAACGCCCCAATCATCGAGAGTCTGCTCCACAACGCCCCAATCATCGAGAGTCTGCTCCACAACGCCCCAATCATCGAGAGTCTGCTCCACAACGCCCCAATCATCGAGAGTCTGCTCCACAACGCCCCAATCATCGAGAGTCTGCTCCACAACGCCCCAATCATCGAGAGTCTGCTCCACAACGCCCCAATCATCGAGAGCCTGCTCCACAACGCCCCAATCATCGAGAGCCTGCTCCACAACGCCCCAATCATCGAGAGCCTGCTCCACAACGCCCCAATCGAGAGCCTGCTCCACAATGCCCCAATCATCGAGAGCCTGCTCCACAACGCCCCAATCATCGAGAGTCCGCTCCACAATGCCCCAATCATCGAGAGCCTGCTCCACAACGCCCCAATCATCGAGAGCCTGCTCCACAATGCCCCAATCATCGAGAGCCTGCTCCACAATGCCCCAATCATCGAGAGTCTGCTCCACAATGCCCCAATCATCGAGAGTCTGCTCCACAATGCCCCAATCATCGAGAGTCCGCTCCACAACGCCCCAATCATCGAGAGTCCGACCACAATGCCCCAATCGAGAGCCCGCTCCACAACGCTCCTTCATCAAGAGCCCGCTGCACAACGCCCCTTCGAGAGCCCGCTGCACAACGCCCCAATCATCGAGAGTCTGCTCCACAACGCCCCAATCATCGAGAGCCTGCTCCACAACGCCCCAATCATCGAGAGCCTGCTCCACAACGCCCCAATCATCGAGAGCCTGCTCCACAACGCCCCAATCATCGAGAGCCTGCTCCACAACGCCCCAATCATCGAGAGCCTGCTCCACAACGCCCCAATCATCGAGAGTCTGCTCCACAACGCCCCAATCATCGAGAGTCTGCTCCACAACGCCCCAATCATCGAGAGTCTGCTCCACAACGCCCCAATCATCGAGAGTCTGCTCCACAACGCCCCAATCATCGAGAGTCTGCTCCACAACACCCCAATCATCGAGAGTCTGCTCCACAACGTCCCAATCATCGAGAGTCTGCTCCACAACGCCCCAATCATCGAGAGTCTGCTCCACAACGCCCCAATCATCGAGAGTCTGCTCCACAACGCCCAAATCATCGAGAGTCTGCTCCACAACGCCCCAATCATCGAGAGTCTGCTCCACAACGCCCCAATCATCGAGAGTCCGCTCCACAACGTCCCTTCCTCAAGGCCGATGATCCTCTGATAGTGCGTAACCTCAGACCAGTGAGTGTCTGTGCGGCCCACTGTCCAATGCTGAAAGCTCTCCAATGGACAAGTGAGGATCGTAAATGGACTATGGAGCAATGGAAGCAGTGTTCGGTCTGATAAACCCTGTTTTCTTCTACACGATGTGAATGGCGGTGGGTGTGTGTCAGTTACCTGGGGAAGAGATGACACTGGGAAGTACAATTGGAAGAAAAAGCAGCGGAGCCAGTGTGCTGCACTGGATAAAGGCCGATGATAATCATGATTACAAGCTCATTATGTGTTTCAGCAAGAGATTTTTTTTTCCTTTTTGTCCTTTAGATGTTATATTGGACTCTTGGACATTTGTTTGAATCACATATCGTGTACAGGTATATGGCATTTAAAATACAACTATTCTAAGCTGCTGTAATGGACGACCAGCAATGATATAAGTGTACATTATATGCACGGTGCCATCATACTGAGGGATACGGAGATCCCACGACATACGCTACCTCTTCATGTGTAAGGACCTCACTCTGCAGCAGAACCCAGAGGCAGGACACTGCTACAGTCCGGATGGCTCCCGCCGTCCTCCCAGCTTGCCACTTCAGGTTAGGAGCCAGGATGTCCCGAATGAGAGCTTCAGAGTAAAGATGGAACTGTCTAGGAGGGTAAAAATATTCAGTTTATGGAAATGACCAGTAGGGGGCACCCAAACACAAAAAATTGCTGATTAAAAAAAAAAAAAACACTGCAGAATGAGCACCCGTGCCAACGATATTAATGTATGGGCATTACCGTTCTACTATAACCCTACACTCTACCGCGATCCTATATACACTACCTGTCACTGCATTGGCGCCCAACAAAGGGCATCTAAGTCATTGTGGAGTTGGTAAAAGTATAAGACCCTTTAGATCATTTCATCACAATTTTTTCTACTGTCTCAAGAAAAATCTCTGTTCTTCATCTCGTAACGAGATGCGTGTTGGGTATGGAGGGGTCTTTGGAAGCTATGGTGTCTTCCTAATTGTGTTTGTATGCAGGATTTAATGTTCTGATATCTGGATCCAAATTCTGCCTTGATAAGTATAATCATACACATCTCATCCGGATATAATCCTGTGTCCTCTAAGAGCGAGCCACTGCCAAAATCACCTGTCAGCGACTTCTCTCCGGAGAACAAAAGGATCGGGCAAATTGGATTCTTCTGTCGCCCGAAATAATCTGATGCTCCATTCCAGGTCTACAACACTGCGAAATAATTTATTCCACCCACAAAAATCCTTCCAAAAAAGAGCCGGCCTCCTTCTGTCTACCTTGCTGTCAAGTGTAATCTGTCTCTTAAAACAAAGATGGCCAGGCGGATACGGGAAGTGGTGGAGGGTCTTCTCTCTGCTCCTGCTCTCCTGTCTGCCATACTGCGGACACACCTAACAGAGAAATGCTTTCAGCTCTGGACGGGCAGGTTTCCTGTCCTTAGGGCCGGATCCACTCTCTCTCGTGTGGATGGGAAAAAGAGAAGTTCCTGCACCTATAGTGCTGTCAGAATACTTATGGGGGAGGAACCGCCCATTCAAAAAGAGTGGATGGCATGTTCCAGAGAAGGAGAATCGGGATAGTTCCTGGACATACTAGACTGGAACGGGAATGTATACTAAAAGCAGTTTTACTTTATTGTGGGGAGTGAGGGTACACCCCAAAGTGTCCTGTCTGATGACAAAAGCTTTACAATAGGGATTCTAAAGTTTTTATATTTTTTTAATGCCAGAAAATAAAATCTGGGAGGTACATGGGCTGAGCCATACAACAATGCCCTGATCTACAAGTTCCCTGCCCGGATCTACAGGGATTCCTAACCATTCCGACTTTGAGGTGTAGATTCGGTGTTTACGTCTAAACATATCATAATACATATTACATGCAAAATTGGTCCTAGCAGATCTCCTGACCCATCTGATTTAGCAAATGAGAAAAAAAAAAAATAAGGAGCAGTCAATTCATTCATACATTTCCAGGAGGAATAACAGAGGAACGGTGCAACACAAAAATTCTAGGAAGATAGGCTCCGTAGTCTTTTAGTAAATTCTTGTATTCCTTTACATAATCAAAGACTCTGGAGCATATCGTCCTAGAACTTTGTGTTGCACCGTTCCTCTGTTATTCCTCCTGGAAATGTATGAATATGCAGCATTGATTAGACTTTGTTGGTGTGTGCGGACGGGAGCTATTGACAAGGGAGTGCTAATACCTCGCTGTCCATATATTCTTGCTTTTCCAGGAGGAATAACGGAGGAACATTGTGCAGAGTTCTAATTACAGATGCTGCAGTTTTCTAATCTGTACAGAGAACACAAGTATTTCCTATATCAGACAGGTCAGGGGAGGTGACGGATCCTCCAAGCCTTTCATATACGGTATGTAAGTCTCCAGATTAGTGGGACCGTCCTCTCCCACGGAGTTGAAGCGGTTTGTGCATTGTTTTTCTTTAGTAAGTTAATTAAGTAACATTTCTGTGTAGGACTGGAGCAGAACAATACGCCTTTCAAGCATTCCTGTCTCTGAAGCGTTGTATGACAAGAGCCCAAACCCGTATGAATGGGCGCTTATTGTTTTACATCAAGGGAAGGATTGGGAACGAACCCTTTGGAGTCGACGGTCTCGCCGGCTTTCAGCAGGAGTTTGGACAACATGGTGAAGAGCTTCAGTCGCATCTGTGGCTCTTTGTCTTGTTGAAGGCAGGACTTCAAAACCGGCATTAAGAGATGGAGATGCTCTCCAATCACCGGGCCTGGAAAATTAACGTTACAGTTAGATAACATTTTCTCGAAAAATTTCACTTTTTAGGTACATTTTTTGTTGTATTTTTACACTTTTTAGATCACCACCAGGGG
Organism: Phyllobates terribilis; assembly: GCF_046119375.1. Taxonomy (NCBI): domain Eukaryota; kingdom Metazoa; phylum Chordata; class Amphibia; order Anura; family Dendrobatidae; genus Phyllobates; species Phyllobates terribilis. Next base: position 341,257,492 of record NW_027362769.1, on the reverse strand, counting down.
GAGCTCACCACATACTGCATTGTATGAAAAGAGCCCAAATTGATTTAAAATTTTTCTTGTTTACCACTAGGGGGAGCTCACAAATGTATACATCTCTCATTCAACTCCGCACTAGCCTGCTGCTGTGGGCAGAAAGTTATTGCTTCATGGTGGCTTCCAGGACGTAGGAAAAAAAGGACAAAACAGTGTGAATATTTCTAAAGTGACAGCCTTTTGCCCCATCACTCCTGGTGCTATTAAAGTAAGCACAGCTCTGGGTTATCAGATCAGTAGGAAGGTTTCATATACAACATCCGAGGAAACAGTGCCCCCTGAATATCGAAACGTGTGAATCTGTAATACATCATTTACATGGTGCAGGCACATTGAGATATAGTAAATAACTTAAAATCTGAGTGTCAGGAAAAAAAAAGAGAAGCGAGGGGTGAACTAAGGAAGGGCAGACGAGGGGGGGTGAAGTAAGGAAGGGCAGACGAGGGGGGGTGAAGTAAGGAAGGGCAGACGAGGGGGGGGTGAAGTAAGGAAGGGCAGACGAGGGGGGGTGAAGTAAGGAAGGGCAGACGAGGGGGGGGTGAAGTAAGGAAGGGCAGACGAGGGGGGGTGAAGTAAGGAAGGGCAGACGAGGGGGGGGGTGAAGTAAGGAAGGGCAGACGAGGGGGGGGTGAAGTAAGGAAGGGCAGACGAGGGGGGGGTGAAGTAAGGAAGGGCAGACGAGGGGGGGGTGAAGTAAGGAAGGGCAGACGAGGGGGGGTGAAGTAAGGAAGGGCAGACGAGGGGGGGGTGAAGTAAGGAAGGGCAGACGAGGGGGGGTGAAGTAAGGAAGGGCAGACGAGGGGGGGTGAAGTAAGGAAGGGCAGACGAGGGGGGGTGAAGTAAGGAAGGGCAGACGAGGGGGGGTGAAGTAAAGAAGGGCAGACGAGGGGGGGTGAAGTAAGGAAGGGCAGACGAGGGGGGGTGAAGTAAGGAAGGGCAGACGAGGGGGGGTGAAGTAAAGAAGGGCAGACGAGGGGGGGTGAAGTAAGGAAGGGCAGACGAGCGGGGGGGGGGAGTAAGGAAGGGCAGACGAGCGGGGGGGGAGTAAGGAAGGGCAGACGAGCGGGGGGGGGGGGAGTAAGGAAGGGCAGACGAGGGGGGGGGGGGAGTAAGGAAGGGCAGACGAGGGGGAAGTAAGGAAGGGCAGACGAGGGGGAAGTAAGGAAGGGCAGACGAGGGGGAAGTAAGGAAGGGCAGACGAGGGGGAAGTAAGGAAGGGCAGACGAGGGGGAAGTAAGGAAGGGCAGACGAGGGGGAAGTAAGGAAGGGCAGACGAGGGGGAAGTAAGGAAGGGCAGACGAGGGGGAAGTAAGGAAGGGCAGACGAGGGGGAAGTAAGGAAGGGCAGACGAGGGGGAAGTAAGGAAGGGCAGACAAGCCTCTATTATTAGGTTATCTTATTCACAGGACAGCTGACAGCCTCAGTGGATCACACCATCTACGACAGGAATGAAAGGAGAGAGATGGTAGTACATGACCACTGACGCTCCATTCAACATCTACAGGACCGTCAGTGACCGTGACAGAACAAGGTGATGGAAAGGTTCTAACAATGGTGGGGGGCTCAGCAGTGACAACCCAGTGGTCAGACATTGATCACTGATCATAAGGTCACCGCTCTGAAATGATTTGCAGTGTAATAGAAAAAGGAGTTGAGGCGTCAGTCACTGTCTCCTCTGTGACCAGGGGCAAACAACACTTTAATGTACTTAATAGGAACGGGGCCTTCAGGCATAATCTAACCAATATTGCTTAAGCAAAACCCAAAATATGCATCCTCAAATTAATAGAAAATTACAGATCCAGGCGAAAATGTACAAACAAGGCCTGAACACTCAGGGCAAGAATGTCAGGGAGGAAAATGTAGCTTCACGAGACAAAGAACAAGGTGTTGGGACCAATACATGTTAATTAGTGGAATTATTCTTTGTCTTTTGTCCTAGGAGTAACAATTACCACATATCATGGCAGGGAGAGCGGTATCTGGCCCCTGGGCCAAACGGGCCGAGCATTCCTGAGACACCACAACTTATAAGGATGAAGCGAGGCACAAAGAGAACATTGTGCTGTAAGTTACTGTATGGAGTCCAGAAACCAGCAGATATCTGACTGTACAATATGGGAATGGAAACTAGAGATATCAGGCATGGACGGAGGGGGCGCAGGAGCATAACTAACTGCTGTCATTAACATCTTGTGGTTACATACACCTGTAGTTTTCATTTTAGCAGCACGTCTCTGTGGGATGATAATGAAGCCTAAAAGGATCAGTCACCGCTGCAGCCAATCACATGTCCACCTGGTTTTAACAGTAAGGAGGTCAGTGATCGACCTGAGCGGCATTACAAGAGGAGCAGCAGGAAACTGCTAAGGCGAGAAACATTTATCTTAGAAGCCGAGACCATGCAAAAAAATAAATCAAAAAGTGGACAACTCCTTTAAATGGTCGCTGGTCAATACTTTGTCCCCCAATTGAAGATAGGGGTCACAGAGGGGCAGACACTTTGTTTTCAAAGTTCCCTCCTAAGAAGGAAGGGTCTCTACTTTTAGCACATTTTTTATTAATCTGTCCAATACATAAATTAACTAAAATCAAGGCTTTAAGCAACAAGTCTTAATTAAAAATCCCCTGCGGTATTTGTGTATATGACATGTATAGTGACCGGTGTGTGTCTCCATGGTTACAGACTACAAACAATCCCCGTGTAGTCTGATCCCGCAGTCACTCTCCCGTCCGTCCATCCATTACTTCTTCATAATTTAACAAATAAGTGATTTTTCCTAGAACTTACCAGATTCAGAGACGAGGACCTCAAATTGTGCCCGTTCGATGGAATAGCCGGCCCAGTGACCATGACCTCTGGATGCCCAAAGCATTAACTCTTGCATGTGCAGTCTGTACAGCCCCTGGAGTCCGCTCACACCTTGTGCCTCTGCTAGTGACAGCATTACATTCTGAACCTGCAGAAAAAGACATGCCATGCAATGGTCACCTTTAACCCTTCAGAGAGACAGGAGCCTACTACGTACGTCGAGGTGTATGCCCCCCCTTACACTGGTGGCGTCTTGTCGGAAACTCCTCCTGACGTTTTCCTTGGATGTACAATGCAAACTATGTTTGAAAGCTCCTATAATGGCGGTAAAATGATTAAAGGGGTTGTCCAGTACTTTTATATTGCTGGCCTATCCTTAAAATAGGTCATCAATACCAGATCGGCGAGGGTGCGACACCCGGCACCACCGCCGACCGCTGTTGCACTCCATCCAGCCGCCCGCCTGCACACCTCCATCAACTGTACAGTGGCCACAGCGGGGTACTGCACATTAGCCCCCATTCTTTCATATAGGGGTGGATGTGCAGTACCCGGCTGCAGCCACTATACAGTTGACGGAGCTGTCCTGCTCCGCTCCATCCGGCCGCCACCTGCAGCAGGAACAGCTGATCGGCGGGGGGCCGGATGTCGCACTTCCACCAATCTGACACTGATGACCTATCTAAGGACAGACCAGCAATATAGAAGTCCTGGGTGACTGCTTTAATGCAGAGAGGTTAGAAATAATAAATTATATTAAATAGTTACAAAAACGAATGATAAAACAGGAGAAAGTAAGGTTACTGCACAGCATTGGGGAAATGGAGAGAAGTCTCTGTTCCTGTACGCCGTGAGGTCTGATTCTTCTGGTGAGCACTATACTGCTGACGCTGCGTCTGCTTCTCAGTGGTCCGACAAGTAAAGACTGACATAGCGCTGATGATTGATGTCGTGGACATGCATTACTTCTCTGACCTTATATCTGTGTATCAGAACTTTATGGGCCCTGAACAAAAACAGCAGATCGAGCACAAAAGTATTAGAGGGGCTTCATGGATTCAAAATACGAGAACATCTCCAAGGCCATAAATATATAAAGCAAGTGATGAGAGGAGGCGCCGCCAGCTGATGTGTCATCTGTCTGGACTGCAAGTCATTAATGGGGATTGTCTGGCTTAAATAACCCATTTATATATGCACCTTATAGGGGAATTCTACATTAATAGAGGGGGAGGGGGGCTCGGTTTAGGATCCTCAGCTCTCGGACATAATGGAAAGGTCTTCGCAATGTCCGGTCATACAACCTACCGATTAAAATGGACACTGTGTAATCTGCAATTTCTTGTGTGGTGGCGCTAAAGGGAAATCAAGCAGATATTGGCAGGTATCCCTACAGGCCGCGCCTGGTCGCTGGCGGCGCGTATCCCTACAGGCCGCGCCTGGTCGCTGGCGGCGTGCATCCCTACAGGCCGCGCCTGGTCGCTGGCGGCGCGTATCCCTACAGGCCGCGCCTGGTCGCTGGCGGCGCGTATCCCTACAGGCCGAGCCTGGTAGCTGGTGGCGCGTATCCCTACAGGCCGCAACCTGTTTGCTGGCGGCGTGTATCCCTACAGGCCGCACCTGGTCGCTGGCGGCGCGTATCCCTACAGGCCGCGCCTGCTCGCTGGCGGTGCGTATCCCTACAGGCAGCGCCTGCTCGCTGGCGGTGCGTATCCCTACAGGCAGTGCCTGCTCGCTCACAGTGCGTATCCCTACAGGCCGCGCTTGCTCGCTGGCAGTGCGTATCCCTACAGGCCGCGCCTGGTCGCTGGCGGTGCAAGCAGGGAGACACTTTATCATCAACTTAATGTCATCTCCTGTGGGAAATAACAGTCCGATGTCAGGGAACAGAAACATTATACAGTTATACAGTGGGGAAAACAAGTATTTGATACACTGCCGATTTTGCAAGTTTTCCCACCTACAAAGAATGGAGAGGTCTGTAATTTTTATCATAGGTACACCTTCACCTGTGACAGACAGGATCTAAAAATAAAAAACAGAAAACCACATTGTATGATTTTAAATATTTCATGCAATAAAGTGCAATTTAATTATTTGGTCACCTACCAACCAGCAAGAATTCTGACTCTCACAGACCTGTTAGTTTTTCCTTAAGAATCCCTCCTACTCTGAACTCATTACCTGTATTAATTGCACCAGTTTGAATGCGTTGCCTGTATAAAAGACACCGGTCCACACACTCAATCACACTCCAACCTCTCCACCATGGCCAAGACTAAAGAGCTGTCTCAGGACACCAGGGACAAAATTGTAGACCTGCACAAGGCTGCGATAGGCTAGAGGACAATAGGCAAGCAGTTGGTGATAAGGCAACAACTGTTGGCACAATTATTAGAAAATGGAAGAAACACAAGATGACTGTCAATCTTCCTCGGTCTGGGGCTCCATGCAAGATCTCGCCGGATAAGGATGATTCTGAGAAAGGTCAAGAATCAGTCCAGAACTACATGGGAGGACCTGGTCAATTACCTGAAGAGAGCTGGGACCACAGTCTCAAACATTACCATTAGTAACACACTATGCCGTCATGGATTAAAATCCTGCAGGGCACGCAAGGTCCCCCTGCTCTCGCCAGCACATGTCCAGGCCCATTTGAATTTCACCAATGATCCAGAGGAAGCATGGGTGAAGGTCATGTGGTCAGATGAGACCAAAATATAACTTTTTGGTATCAACTCCTCTCACCATGTTTGGAGGAAGAAGTATAATTACAACCCCAAGAACACCGTCCCAACCGTGAAGCATGGTGGGGAAAACATCATACTTTAGGTTTGCTTTTCTGCAAAGGATAACTGCACCGTATTGAAGGGAAGATGGGGTCATGTATCTTGAGATTTTGGCCAACAATCTACTTCCCTCAGTAAGAGAATTGAAGATGGGTCATGGCTGGGTCTTCCAGCATGACAATGACCCAAAACACAGTTAGGGCAACTAAGGAGTGGCTCCGTAAGAAGCATTTCAAGGTCCTGGAGTGACCTAGCCAGTCTCCAGACCTAAACTCAATAGAAAATCTTTGGAGGAAGCTGAAACTTAATGTTGCCCAACGACCGCCCCCGAAACCTGAAAGATCTGGAGAAGATCTGTATGGAGGAGTGGGCCAAAATCACTGCTGCAGAGTGTGCAAACTTGGTCAAGAACTACAGGGAACGTCTGACCTCTGTAATTGTAACAAAGGTTTCTGTACCAAATATTAAGTTCTGTTTTTCTATTATATCAAATATTTATTTCAAGCAATAAAATGCAAATTAATTGTATGATTTTTATATAATGTGATTTTCTGTTTTTTTTTTTTTTCAAGATTCTGTCTCTCACAGTTGAAGTGTACCTACGATAAAAATTACAAACCTCTCCATTCTTTGTAGATGGGAAAACCACCTCTGCTCTATTAATGGTCTATGGGACTGCTAGAGATGGACTAGAGCTGCACTCCGCTCCGGCATTGATGAATGAAGGGGGGATAGGAGATGACTAAATCTTGCTGTAACCCCTTTAAGCTTTTCCCAACATCAATGCTCAGAAGCAGAGTCGGCACCACACAACTGCGTTATACAGCAATCAGCAGGAGATTGCACTATATATTACAGTTTATAGTGAAATGCACAAGGAAAAACAAATGGAAGGTTCAAGTCTCTTAGTTGAGAAAGTACAAAAAAGTATTAAAAGTAAAAAAAGAAAAAAAGTTTTGAAAAATATGAAAAAATAAAAGTTTGACTCATTCTCCTTTTCCCAATAAAAAATAAATGAAATCTACTATATAATTGTCTTATCCCGTCTGTCTGTCTGTCTGTCTGTCTGTCCTGGAAATCCCGCGTCGCTCACTGGTCTGGCAGCGGGCAATCAGCGCCGCGGGATTTCTGAAAAAAGATGGCGGCCGTTAGCGGCTCATCTGGCGGACAGAGGTCAGCGGGGAGATGAGCGGCGCTAGCAGCACAACTACCCCGACCAGCGCCGCTGACCTCCATGCGGCTAACGTCGGAAGATCAGCGGCTTGGCCCGCTGATCTCCCGACAGCAAGTGTGAACGGAGGACCGGGGAGCGGCGCTGCCGGTGGGGATGCTTCTGCTGCGAGCAGCCGCTCATCTCCCGGCTTCTCGCAGCAGAAGGAGCCGCACAGGCAGCGCCGCTCCCCGGTCCTCGCTAATACGACGCTGATTGGTCGCGGTGGCCGGCGAGATGGGCGGCAAATTTAAACGCCGCTCTGCTGATTAATCGCGGCCGGCCACTGCGACCAATCAGCGAGATGGGCGGCAAATCTAAACGCCGCTCTGCTGATTGGTTGCGGTGGCCGGCCGCGACCAATCAGCATTATTGGCGCCAAATTTAAACCCCGCTCTGCTGATTAGTCGCGACCGCCGGCCGTGACCAATCTGCGATATAGGCGCCAAATTTCAATACCGCTCTGCTGATTGCGCCCCGTCGGCCGCATACCTATTCTAGAATACCCGATGCGTTAGAATCGGGCCACCATCTAGTAAATAAATAAATAAATAAATAAATAAATAAAAGACAAACATATTTGGAACTGCCATGCCGGCAAAAGTCAAATCTTTGAAAATATAATTGAATTAATTCAAAGGATAAATGCTGAGAAAAAAGAAAATCAACATGCCAAAATTGCTGGGGTTTTTTCATTGACTGTATCTTCCCTCAAAACATTATATTTACCACAAAAAATGGTACCAATAAAATCAGACAGGCTGCCATGCAAAAAAGCCCAAAACTTAATCACACTGCTCTGATCATGGAATAATAAAACAAAGGTTAGGAAATAATAAATTCTTAGAAAATAGTAATACTAACCCCAATTTTTTTTTTTTTTTTTTTTTTTTTTTTAATGCTAAAGTTCTGATTTACTTTAACCGCCAATATGTACACTATACATATACACACACAATTTTCTAGATTATTTTTACCACACAGCACAAATGGCAGAATTAAGCTTTTTCACCATTTTAAAATGTTTCCAATTTTTTAGCGCATTATATGATAAAATGAATGGTGTCATTTAAAACGTCAACTCGTCCTACAAAAAAAATAAAAAAAAGTTGTGTGGGGAAGAAGACGAAGACAAAGAAAGTTGTGTGGGGAAGAAGACGAAGACAAAGAAAGTTGTGTGGGGAAGAAGACGAAGACAAAGAAAGTTGTGTGGGGAAGAAGACGAAGACAAAGAAAGTTGTGTGGGGAAGAAGACGAAGACAAAGAAAGTTGTGTGGGGAAGAAGACGAAGACAAAGAAAGTTGTGTGGGGAAGAAGACGAAGACAAAGAAAGTTGTGTGGGGAAGAAGACGAAGACAAAGAAAGTTGTGTGGGGAAGAAGACGAAGACAAAGAAAGTTGTGTGGGGAAGAAGACGAAGACAAAGAAAGTTGTGTGGGGAAGAAGACGAAGACAAAGAAAGTTGTGTGGGGAAGAAGACGAAGACAAAGAAAGTTGTGTGGGGAAGAAGACGAAGACAAAGAAAGTTGTGTGGGGAAGAAGACGAAGACAAAGAAAGTTGTGTGGGGAAGAAGACGAAGAAAGTTGTGTGGGGAAGAAGACGAAGACAGTTGTGTGGGGAAGAAGACGAAGACAGTTGTGTGGGGAAGAAGACGAAGACAGTTGTGTGGGGAAGAAGACGAAGACAGTTGTGTGGGGAAGAAGACGAAGACAGTTGTGTGGGGAAGAAGACGAAGACAGTTGTGTGGGGAAGAAGACGAAGACAGTTGTGTGGGGAAGAAGACGAAGACAGTTGTGTGGGGAAGAAGACGAAGACAGTTGTGTGGGGAAGAAGACGAAGACAGTTGTGTGGGGAAGAAGACGAAGACAGTTGTGTGGGGAAGAAGACGAAGACAGTTGTGTGGGGAAGAAGACGAAGACAGTTGTGTGGGGAAGAAGACGAAGACAGTTGTGTGGGGAAGAAGACGAAGACAGTTGTGTGGGGAAGAAGACGAAGAAAGTTGTGTGGGGAAGAAGACGAAGAAAGTTGTGTGGGGAAGAAGACGAAGAAAGTTGTGTGGGGAAGAAGACGAAGACAGTTGTGTGGGGAAGAAGACGAAGACAGTTGTGTGGGGAAGACGACGAAGACAGTTGTGTGGGGAAGACGACGAAGACAGTTGTGTGGGGAAGACGACGAAGACAGTTGTGTGGGGAAGACGACGAAGACAGTTGTGTGGGGAAGAAGACGACGAAGACAGTTGTGTGGGGAAGAAGACGACGAAGACAGTTGTGTGGGGAAGAAGACGACGAAGACAGTTGTGTGGGGAAGAAGACGACGAAGACAGTTGTGTGGGGAAGAAGACGACGAAGACAGTTGTGTGGGGAAGAAGAAGGAGACGAAGAAGACGACAAAGAAGAAGAAAGTTGTGTGGGGAAGAAGAAGGAGACGAAGAAGACGACAAAGAAGAAGAAAGTTGTGTGGGGAAGAAGAAGGAGACGAAGAAGACGACAAAGAAGAAGAAAGTTGTGTGGGGAAGAAGAAGGAGACGAAGAAGACGACGAAGAAGAAGAAAGTTGTGTGGGGGGGAGAAGAAGAAAAAGGTTGAAAGGTTGTGTGGGGAAGAAGAAGAAAGTTGTGTGGGGGGGGGGGAAGAAAAAGGTTGAAAGGTTGTGTGGGGAGAGGGAAGAAGAAGAAAAAGTTGTGTGGAGGGAGAGGGAAGGAGAAGAAGAAAAAAGTTGTGGGGGGGTAAGGGACAAGAAGGGACAAGAAGGGAAAAGTGCAAAAAAAATAAAAAAATTTCAAAAGTTGGCCATATCTATTAGTTCTGACTTTTGGATTCATGTAACAAGAAGCTCCCAAAAATGTTAACAGTTCAGCTATAAGACTAATACTATAAAAAAAATAGTCACCAGAGGAGGGGGTTTGTAATATCTCATTAAAGATACAGTAGTCAGATTCTGCAGTGTGTCTGATCCACTAAGGGGGCAGTAAATACACACATTCTCACCCCGTCTGCGCAGCTCTCTGCTTGTCTTCTGGTCTGTGGAAGCAGCAGTAACAATGGACAGAGGAGAGATAACATTACCTTTCCGTACAGGGTTTCGGAGGCCGGGCTGGCGAGTATTGCTATCAGGACTCGCATGCACTGCGGGCTGACGTCTGGAGCGGTTTGCTGGCACGTACTGATCATGGACTGGATGCAGCAGAGTAACTGCTCCGAGTACAGCATCTGTCAATCCAACACACAGAGGAGCCATTGTTAGGAGGCGTAGATGAGAAATATAGATATTGTAACCTGCGAGTCCGACGCGATTAAAGAATAAATGATACTTCTCAGTCGTCACATACCGCACATACCACTCACATCGCAAAAGATGGACGCTTCTGATTAGTCCGCAAACGCCACACATTTACGGATGGCGAGATGTGATAATCATCCGCACTGCAGAAAGCACCACGGCAGAGTGATGCCGGGTACAATTAACAGAGAAGCCTGACTATATGCATTCACATTGGAAGCCATTGCCCATCCATAGGAGAGGAAACAACTTGCTGATCAGCGCGGGCCAACTAATAAGCCATCACTGTTTCATCTATGGAGCACAGACCTCTGGGGCCCCACTGATTCTAAGAATTAAGGGGGTCACTGCTGTGCAGGAAAAAAATAAAAAGGGGCCACAGCACTGAATAGGCAATAGTGAAAGCAATGGGGGGCACTATACATGACAAATCAAGTCACTTCTCAGTGTCAGAGTGGATAGATATTTTTCACAGCTCCGCCATTATGGCTGGTCAGTCCTACTGCTTTGCCCCTAATGATTCATTCCATTTCCCTTTACATAGCGGCGATCGCCACTCGCCCCACTTGGCATGGCGAGCAGGTTGTCAGACAGGAGACGCCGTGTAGATTAGCCGCTGGCTGTGAAGTTGGAGCGAGGTCTCCGCTACCTATGCGTTCTCCAGTTACATAGGTTCAGGGTATAGTCGCTGATGCTCACGTTACAGCGGTGCAGCTGCCGCTTCCCCATGGCTTGTGTGACCCTATTAAAACTCCGAAGTCACAGCATAGAGAATGTATTAATGAGGGCTGATGTAATTTCACTTTCCAGCACACTGCAAAACATAAAAGCACCCTAAAACCTAGACAAATTAATATTGGAGAGAAAATAGGATGTAAAAGCCGGCCCGTATCATCGGCCATATACATAAGCCTATGGCTAGCAGAATACACATACACCTCCCGTAATAGATATCTAGGGGTCTTACATGTAGTTATTGCCGGAGAAGAAATACTACAAGAACAATGCACCAGTAATAACAGAAGTGGCCCCCGTATGACAGATGTGGCCCCCGTACGGCAGAAGTGGCCCCCGTACCTTGTACAGTACAATCGTACAGTGGCCAATGATGAGGGGTGATAGAGCTCTACCAGCCGCCGTCAGCCACTGTACGTGGCACACGGACATCACAGAGGTTCACAATGGGACACTGAACCTTGCTCCGTGACATCACTCTTGCCTGCAATAACACATTTTGCACAGTGAGGTCACTACTGTCCTCACCGAGCCACCGCACACTAGTGAGGTCACTACTGTCCTCACCGAGCCACCGCACACTAGTGAGGTCACTACTGTCCTCACCGAGCCACCGCACACTAGTGAGGTCACTACTGTCCTCACCGAGCCACCGCACACTAGTGAGGTCACTACTGTCCTCACCGAGCCACCGCACACTAGTGAGGTCACTACTGTCCTCACCGAGCCACCGCACACTAGTGAGGTCACTACTGTCCTCACCGACCCACAGCACACTAGTGAGGTCACTACTGTCCTCACCGACCCACAGCACACTAGTGAGGTCACTACTGTTCTCATAGAGCGCACCGCACATTACAGTGATGTCACTACTGTCCTCACTGAGCCACCGCACATTACAGTGATGTCACTACTGTCCTCACTGAGCCACCGCACATTACAGTGATGTCACTGTCCTCACTGAGCCACCGCACATTACAGTGATGTCACTGTTCTCACTGAGCCACCGCACATTACAGTGATGTCACTACTGTCCGCACTCAGCCATTGCATATAGCACAGTGACCTCACTATTGACCACTATACATTGGACACTAACACTAGTACTGGCTACAACAAGCCACTGTGGCTTGTAGAGTCCAATCATCTGGAGGATGCCATTAGTAGTGGATATGACTGGCACCTGCCACCCAGGTTTTCTATGGTTCTGACCCACAAACCTGCCCGTGTCAGCAGTTTTTCCCAAATCACGCAGAATCGGGCTATAAATTATTTTAAAATCACATTGGAGCTAGTGAGGTTTTGTAAATGAGTATTTCGATGTCCATTACACTCTCCCCTCCGCCAGGTGCGTACTTCTGAGCCGTACACCTGGGACCCTCCATTCATGGGTACTGAGATCACAGCGCTCCGATGACACGGGGTGCTGACACTACATCATCATTTCATTTCCTTCATATTAGTTCATGCTGTCAGGCCGGATTAAGCTCCACGTATGGACGGTCCATCATCAGCACAATATTGCAGGGGCTCGCCATACTTATAGAGGAGCCATCAATGGCCGGGCTGCAGCCAGGGGTGTTTGCTTTGTTCCCAGCAATAGAATATATGCCCCTAAATACTCCGCTCATTATCCTCCAATACATCAACACATGGGAGATGGCTGCAATTACCACCGGCCGGCGCACAATAGGACGCATTGATATTTCCTCTGCGCATGATTAATCTGTAAGGATTGTTATTGTAGCTTCTCACAAGGATTTGTTTCCATTAGAGAAGACGGCTTCCAGCTTTATGTTATATGGAGGATCTTCGGTGACGGTCATTTCTTATTACAATCAAAAATATGGCATAAGCACTGAAGAAAATTAATGTACCAGATCATCTGGGCATGCTGGGACTTGTAGTTTCTGCAGCGATCACTGCAAGTAATGGTAGCCATATTAAAGGGCTTGTCTGTCATGAGATTATGGCTTTAAAAGGGTTTTGTCATGATCAGAAATGGGTAAAATTGCAAAATGCTTATGAAGATATGCAACTTTGCAATTTAACTGTTACTAAAAATCATCTGTTCTCGTTGCCTATGTTACCGGCCACCTCTGTAGTGTAATCAGAGGTGGCCGCTTTTCAGGTAAGGAGTGCACACGTGTCAGTTATTTGCTATACAGATTGCCGGGTTGCTGTATTTTGGACAGCTTCAGTGCCCCTGTGCTTCTCCAATGCTGCAGAGGCTGCAAATCTTCAAGGAGGCAGCCGGCAGAAAGAAGAGTGGTGCGATCCTGAAGATCGATAAATAGAATAACCCACCAAGTAGTGGTGTGGTAATATAGGCACACGTCCTCCCCAGGAAATTATATCTTTTTTGTAGATTCCTTGATTGCTCATGACTGGCACATCAGATAAGAAGCCATATGCAAATCAGCATGGAAGAGCACTGGGGGCGTGTCAGTGCATTTCAACTGCCGATTCACAGTGCACTGACACGCCCCCAGTGCACTTCCAGCCTGATTTGCATACAACTTCACTAAATATCTGATGACTAGAAAATCTAGAATCTCTACAAAAAAAAAAAAAAAAAAAAGTAAATAAAAGTATAATTTTCTCGCTTCCTCTGGATATATGTGATTTGGTGCAGCTCGGATTGTTACGTCAGTCACGTGATCGCCAGTGCCTGCACTGCCGGAGGGGTGCAGGCACCAGAAGGGAGCCTAAATTTTATTATTTTACTTGGGGTTTAATATAGGGATTGAGAATGGGTTGTCTGAGTAGTGGACAACCCCTTTAAGGGGAGAGTCACACCGCCGTATAACTCGGACGAAGATCACAACCCAATGCTTGGAATGATACGGCCATGTGACTCTTACCTTAGGCCCATTTATACGGCTGATAATCATTCATAAGAAACATGCCGCTGAGTGAGCAAAGTGATTTTTCGCCAGCTGCTTGCATTATTCATACTGGCCACTAAATCATTGTTGCTGGCTACAAAGCCTCATGTGAACGCGACGAGATTCTGAACAGGACGATTGCTGATACAATCCTTCTAGCCCATACAGAATTTGTCGTCGGCCTGTGCGCAAAAAAAAAAAAGAAGCCATAAATGAGCGCCGATCTTCCTGTCTAATAAACGGTGGATTATGGATGGAAATGGCCTTTAGATCACCAAGCAGCTACTTGTCATCCGCTGTGTCCACATGGAGAAAAGCTAGAAAGCAACCGTAAAGGATTCATGTTAAAAGCCCATTGGAGTTCCGCATGGCAAATCTTCCCGTCCGTCCCACAAGTTTTCAGAAATTACTCCCACAATGAGAAGAGCGAGGTCATTTCTTAGGGAAGGAACAGACTTCAAACCTCTAGGTCATCGCTATCAGATTCTTACCTTTTCGGAGCCCTGGCAGATCTCGGGCTTAGAAATGACATCAGCAATACGATGCAAATGTGGCTTCAGCCCCTCGCAAGAGCTTCCCCGAATACAAGCTGCCAAAACGGTGAGGTGTGACGATATGGCAGACTTCTGAAGAGCCGGAAGAATCAGCTTCAGGAAAACCTCGGGATTCACGAACGTGCCGATTAGTTCTGCAGATTTTATACTCTAAGACAAAAAAAAAAAAAAAGATGATGTTGTGTCACAGTCAGTTCGACATTATATATACAGTAGTGTTCAAAATAATAACCAGATTAATCATTGTTTTTGGTATAAATTATATGACCACATGTCAAACAGTTTACCAGTTGGTGCAGTAGATTGTAAGAAAACCACCAGACTCCGCATTCATGATCTGCAGGTTTTGGAGTCTGCAATTAATTGTATGGGGCTGCGTTCAAAATAATAGCAGTGTGGAGTTCAATTAGTGAGGTCAATCATTCTGTGAAGAAACAGGTGTGAATCAGGTGGCCCTTATTTAAGGGTGAAGCCAGCACATGTTGTACCTGCATTTCTCCTTGAAAGCCTGAGAAATATGGGTCGTTGGAGGCATTGTTCAGAAGAACAGCGTACTTTGATTAAAAAGTTGATTGGAGTGGGTAAAACTTATAAAGAAGTGCAGACAATTATAGGCTGTTCAGATAAAATGATCTCCAATGGTTTAAAATGGAAAGCAAAACCAGAGAGACGAGGAAGGAAACGGAAGACTACCATTCGAATGGATGGAAGAATAGCCAGAATGGCAAAGGCTAGCCAGTTATCAACTCCAGGATGATCAAAGACCGCCTCAAGTTACCTGTGAGTACTGAGACAGTTAGAAGACGCCTGTTTGAAGCTAATCTCTTAGCAAGAAGTCACCGCAAAGTCCCACTGTTAAAAAGACATGTACTGAAGCGGATACAATTTGCCAAAGAACACATCAACTGGCCTAAAGACAAATGGAGAAACATTTTGTGGACTGATGAAAGTAAAACTGTTCTTTTTGGGTCCAAATGCCGCAGACAGTTCATCAGATGACCCCCAAACTCTGCATTCAAGCCACAGTACACTCTGACGAAAGTGAAGCATGGTGGAGCAAGCATCATGATATGGGCATGTTTCTCTTAATATGGTGCCGGACCTATTTGCCGAATACCAGGGATCATGGACCAGTTTGCATTAATACTTGAAGAGGTCATGTTGCCTTACACTGAAGAGGATATGCCCTTGAAATGGGTGTTTCAACAAGACAATGACCCTACACACACCAGTAAAGGAGCAAAATCTTGTTTCCAGTCCAACAAAATTGAGGTTATGGAGTGGCCAGCCCAATCCCCGGACCTAATCCGATACAACTCTTGTGGGGTGACATCAAAAATGCCGTTTCTGAGGCAAAGCCAACAAATGCCAAAAATTGTGGGATGTAGTCAAAGCATCCTGGGATGGAACAACAGCTGACAGGTGCCAGAAGTCGGTTAACTCTATGCAACATAGATGTGAAGCAGTTCTAAAAAACTGTGGCTATACAACTAAATATTAGGTTAGTGATTCACAGGAATGCTAACTCCTCGAAAAAAAAAAAAAAAAGTACCTCTTGAGAGTTTGTAAAGACAAATGCAGACAATGCTATTTCTTAGAACAGCCCAAATGTCCATTGTTGGTTGTTTTCTGTAAAGTAATTAAAACTTATCTACATTTCTCTTCATGTTTTGAATTAGAAAACAGTGTGTAATGTTCCCAATGCATGGAAATAAGAACTAGTATAAAGATTTTGTGCTTAACTCATGTTTTTGAACACACTGCTATTATTTTGAACACTACTGTGTATATATATATATTTATTATACACACATACACATTGAAAAGTCAATTTAGTGCTGCAGAGCTGAGTCATGTGTACATTGGCACAACTATGAGCCTAAATAACGTTACAAGTCTATGTGAACACCACAAGGAACAGAGGCGCAGTGTCCGCTCATAGTGACAGGAACTGGGGATTTACATGTGCTCGGTCCAAAAGTCAGATTGTACGAGGCACCGAAGGGAAAAAACATCCTGCGGGGTCAGATCACTTCTGAATCTTGTTATATATCGTGAGTAATATTGAGGCACAAAAAAAAATACAGCGTCTGGTATACCCGCTGAATTTCCCAAAATGCAAGTAAGTACCTCGTGTTACTTACAGACACCGAACCAGCAGGGGTGGGATGTATGAGATCAGAGTGAAAAGGAACTGATAACGGGGTGTTCCACTTCTTTGAGATTGATAAGGATAGGTCATCAATAGAGTTGAACAAAAAAATTTTGCAGGATTCTGGTCCAGCCGCCATGTTGGAAGTCTGTGGTCGCCGGGTCAGAAGCTTGTGAACCTCCTACTGGTCAGTAGTAATTGTCAGCGGCCACAAAACAACTGTTTAGCCTTCTAATTAGTAGGCACATTGTGACGTCTCGTTGCAACAATGACATTGAACAAAACCTACTAATCAGCCAGAAAGAGGCTCGCAGGGCTGTAGTCTAGTGGTCAAAGACTACCAATATTGCTGCTGGACTAGTGTCCTGCAAATCTGTGCTCAACTCTAGTTATCAATATCAGAATAGCGGGGGGTCACACACCAAACTGCCCACCAACTAGGCGTTCTCAGCTCTGTTGGCAGCCAGATGTGAAGCTGAACAGCACAGTGGTTTTGTGGCCGATGATCGGCTCCTATTCTAATGAATAGGCAACTGCTAGCGGCTTCAATAAAGGGTCGGCAATATAGTGTCCTTTTCTCTGGATTAGTAGGCATCACAAAATAATTATGGGGAACGATAAGATGCTAATAAAGAGTTAAGCTTGTTGGAACAAGATTCTCTAAACAGCTCCCAGACCTGGAGCTTAGACAACTGTATAAGGAGCCTGGCATCCAGCTGAAAAAGACCTTAGTGAGGAGTATAATGATTGGTTATCTGTCACATTGCTCCTCCCAAAAGTCCTTTTCAGTCGGCTGCCAGACAAGGTATACAGTCACTGCTCAATCTTTGGAGGTTGCACAGGGGGGAGATCTTAGCCCCATAATGTAATCGGTTATGGACAGATTGCTTAAAATGACCTTGACTCATGAGGATATAAGTAAAACATTCACATAGTAGGGGGAACCAGCTAAAGATAAGAGAAAAATTAATACAGATAGACCCAGATCATAAACTATGTGAAAGATATCACACGGTCGGCAGCCTTATTCAAAGCAGGGAGGAGTAGCTGGTGGAGGCATGTACGGGGAAGACTACACATGGTTTTATAAGCTGTCACTGGGGTCATTCATCCTGAAAGAAAATATGTCTATCATCTGTGGTTCTTACTAATAATAAAGCCCTGATTTTTATAATGGAAATCCACTCCCATCATCTATAATTCCTACTCCCCTCCTTGTTGGAACAAAGAGTTTTTCTCACAATAGACTTTTACCACCTTTCCATAGGAGGTAATAAATGTCTGAGCATTGAGGGTCCCAACGCTTCACGCAGGGTCTATAGAACCAATGGAAACAGCCTGCGCTTTTTTCACAATTATTTTGACTTTTTGGTGGGGTGGCTGCGGGTAGTTATCGAACAGTAACAGTCTGCAACCTGCATCCATAAATTATAGTAATCTGCTGCCTGTATAGCTGATATGTTCATGCAGTTTGCAGCCACCCAGGATAAGCCTGGATAGATATTGTGACTATCTCGCTTTTCCCTCTGTCTGTTGGATGTTTATAGGAGACCCAATTCTGCAAGGCAGTCTAAATATTAAAGGAAATCATGTGTGTAATAAATTATATATATATATATATATTTTTTTTATTTATGTCAGGAAAGTAAAGTATGTTTCAAAGACAGGAGGACTTTAGGGGAAACACGTATATTACTTACCGGTAATGAGGTTTTTTTTTTGGAACCCATGACTGCACAATGAGAGAGGGGATCCTCCCTTCAAGGACAGGAAACCTTCAAGATAAAAAGGGCGGCACCTCTCTCCAACTCAGTAGATTACAGCGCATGAGAGGACTCTCCGGTTAGAGCACATCATTTTATTAACCATAAACAAATTTCTCCCATGTGAATACTCAACACCCACCAACCGGAAGGTGAACACCATAGTGATAGGGAGGGAATGTAAAGGTGCCGTCATGGGTTCCGAAAAAACACATTACCGGTAAGTAATATACGCGTTTTTCTGTCACCCATGACAACACAACGAGAGAATTACAGAGAACTATGTATGTAAGGGAGGGACCACAGCCTGCAGAACCCTTCTCCCAAATGTGAGATCAGAGGAGGCAGAAAGGTCAAGCCTATAGTGATTATAGAAAGTGGACAGAGATGACCATGTGGCCGCCTTACATATTTGCTCAATGGGCACGTCCGCTCTTTCCGCCCAGGAAGCAGCCATGCCCAGTGTAGACGGGGCCTTCAGATTGTTAGGAGGATCTCTGCCTGATCCTGTATAGGCCATAGTGATGGCTTCTCGGATCCACCTTGATAAAGTGCCTTTTGAGACCTTTGATCCCTTTCGGGAGCCCTGAAAGGAGGCAAATAGAGCCCTATCCTCCCTCCATGAGCTTGTGGATGCTAAATAATGTATAAGGCATCTCCTGACATCCAAGGTATGAAATCTTTCCTCCTTGCTATTTTTTGGTTCAGGACAGAAGGATGGTATGGCTATCTCCTAAAACATATGAAACTTATATACAATCTTAGGTAGGAAAGCAGGGTCTGGTCTCAAAACTACCCTATCGTCTAGCACTAAAGGTAAAAGGTGGATCTGCAGATAAAGCCTTTAACTCACTAACCCTCCGTGCTGATGTTAAGGCCACAAGAAGTATTGTTTTTAGGGCAAGTAATTTAATGGACCCTGAGCTAAGGGGCTCAAAGGAAGAACTTGTTAACGTGTTTAGCACTAAGTTTAAATCCCAAGAATGGACTCTTATTATAGGGGCTAGTTTGGCTCTACTGCATGCCCTCACGAACCTGGAAATCCATTTGTTACCGGCCAGATTATAATTATACAAGGCCCCTAAGGCAGAGATTTGGACTTTTAGGGTGCTAACCGCTAGGCCTTTTTCCAGCCCTTTTTGAAGAAATTCCAAAATTGCCTTTACGGGAACCCCCCCTCCCAGAGAGAATCCCTGAGATGACAAGAATTTCTTCCAGATTCTACTGTAAATTTTAGTAGTGATTGATTTCCTACTACCTAGAAGAGTAGTAAACTAGATTCGATGAGAAACCCCGACCCTCTAGCAACGACCTCTCAAGTTCCAGGCCGCTAAGTGCAATCCTTTCACCTGAGGTTGGAATATAGGACCTTGGCCAAGACGGTCGGGAATCTCTGGAAGAATCCAGGGGTTCGTGATTGACATGCTCTTCAGCCAAAAGAACCATGGTCTCTTGGGCCAGAAGGGGGCTATGGAGGACCACTCGAGCCTGATCCTCCCGGATCTTCCTCAACACTGCTGGAATTAGGCACGTTGGGGGAAAGGCATAGGCCAGACTGAAATCCCATCTGTACTGGAAGGCGTCTACTACTAAAGGATTTTCCGTGGGATTCAGTGAGCAGAACTTCTCTAAATTTGCTGTTCTGACGAGTCGCAAATAGGTCGACCTCTGGAGACCCCCACATGGCCACTAGCTGGCAGAAGACTGAATGATTTAGAGTCCATTCTCCCTGCAATAGTGGCCTGCGACTTGGAAAGTCTGCCTTCATGTTGTCCTCTCCTCTGATACGAAGGGCCTTCAAAGAGAGAACTTTCCCTTCCACTAGAGAAAATATCCTCCCCGGAACCTGAATTAGTGATTTTGAGTGGGTTCCCCCCTAGTGGTTCACATATGCCACCGTGACCTGGTTGTCGGACAGAATTTTTATGCGATGTCCTCGTAGAAGGGATAAGAAGCTGATTAGTGCCTTCTCTACTGCTCGCAGTTCCCACATGTTGGAAGACTCCAGACTCTCCTCCTCTGACCAAGTCCCCTGTATCGGGTGGTTGTCTAGGTGCGCCCCCCACCCCCTGGGGATGGCGTTTGCAGTAATTACTCTGGTAAAAAGGGGAGCCTAGGGGACGCCTGTCTGGAACGTGTTCGTCATTAACCACCAATGCAGTGACGGAATTACATTGTGAGGGAGTGTTAATCTGCCCTCCAGATGCCCCCTGAGGATGATTTCGTTTTTTAGGACATCCCATTGCAATTCCCTTAAATGAAATTGGGCCCAGCATACCGCTGGAATGCAGGAGGTGAGAGACCCCAGCAGAGACATGGCCCCCCTGAGAGTCATTACAGAGTTTGTTATGGCTGCCGAAACTAAATTTTTTATTTTCTCCCTTTTCTGCTCGGGCAGGCGGCATTCCTGTCGAACCGAATCCAGAGTAAGGCCTAAAAAGATCTGAGTGGTTTGTGGGATCAGTTTTGATTTTTCTAGGTTTAAACACCATTCTAAGTTTTTTTTAAGATGGTGCACACCTGATCCACTTGGGCCAGGCAATGATCGTGAGTTTTTCCCACTATTAGGAAGTCGTCCAAGTATGGGATTATCAATCTGTTTTCCTCTCTGAGATGAGCCGTAACCTCCTCTATAAGTTTTGTGAATATGCGGGGTGCCACTGCTAGGCCGAAGGGAGGAGCTCTGTACTGGAAGTGCCTGACGACCCCCTGTACAGTTATGGCCACTCTGAGGTATCTTTGAAAGTCGTGATGGATTGACACATGGTAATACGCATCCTTTAGGTCCAACACTGCCATGTAGCAGCCGAGAAATAGAAGGGTTATCGTTGATTTTATTGTTTCCATCTTGAATGATGGAATGTTCAGGAATTTGTTCAGGCCTTTCAAGTTGATGACTCTGTATGAATTGTCCGGCTTCTTTATAAGGAATAAGGGGGAATAGAACCCTCTTCTTTCCTCTTGTGGTGATACCTCCAGTAAGACGTTCTTTTGAAGGAGACCTGAAATCTCCTCCTCCAGTGCCCGCTGTTCTGGCAGAGAGGATCTTAAGGCAGTCAGAATAAATCTCTCTGGCAGGTTCCTCAGAAATTCCAGTTTTAATCCTGATTTTATTAATTTGAGGATCCACCTGTTGGAAGAGATCCTTTCCCAGGCTAGAAGGAAGAGAGAGCCTCCCTCCCACCTGGGATAGAGTGTCATTTTGGCGGTTTGCGACTATCCTGGGAGGGCCGCCGAATAAAAACCCTTTCCCTTTTCTGGAACGATCCTCCCATCTAGATTGCTCTGTGGATGTCCTTCTGCGGCCAAATTTCTTCCTCCGAAAGGACTGCTTAAAAGCCGAGAAGGAAGATTTAGGAAATCCCTTCTTGTTGTCAACTGCCTTCTCAAGAATTGTGTCAAGAGAGGTACCGAAAAGAAAATCTCCTTCACACGGAAGAGAACATAGCTTCCCTTTAGTCTGTATATCCCCCGGGCAACATTTCAGCCAGACTGCTCTACAGCCGGCATTAGACAGGGCCGCAGATCTTGCTGCTAATCTGGCGGAATCCGCAGAGGCGTCTGATAAGAAGGCCACAGCTCCTTTCAATACAGGTAGAGAGGCCAGAATGGAGTCTTGTGACTCGTTGTTTTTAACTTGGTCTTCTAACCTGTCTAACCAAATCATGAGGGATCTTGCAGTACAGGTTGCAGCTATGGCTGGTTTCAATGCCCCTGCTGATGACTCTCAAGTACCCTTAAGGGAGGTATCTACCTTCCGGTCCAGTGGGTCCTTCAGCATCCCTGTGTCTTCAAAAGGGAGAGAAGATTTTTTAGAAGCTTTGGACACCGCAACATCCAGCTTCAGGGCTTTATTCCAGGATGCGGTATCTTCCTCATCAAAGGGATATTTCCTTTTGAAGGACAATGGAAGGGGACCCTTTTTCTCCGGCCTATCCCACTCCTTCTTGATAAGTCCCTGTACCTTATCGTTAATTGGAAAAACTCTGTTTTTTCCGATCCAAAGTACCGAACATAATATCCTGTACCGATTTTTTTGCCTTGTGGTCAACTAACCCCATTGTGGACCTGACGGCTTTTACTAAGCTATCAACACTTTCTAGGGGAAAGCAATGACCTGTGCCTGCCTCGCTATCCGAAGAGGAAGAGTCAGTGGAGTCATCCAGCATTCCCTCGTCAGATTCAGAGTCTGAAAGGGTGGATGGGGTTTTTGCTCTATGGGTCTGGGATGCTTGTTTTGCCTGGGAAAATGATTTTAGCGATTTTTCCACCTCAGACCTAATAAGGGACTTTAAATTTGAAGCAAAATCCGGGGTTCCCTCCGAAATTGTTTCCTCAATACATGACTGGAATAACTTTTTGGGCCAGTCTTTAGTCAGACCCCATTCACACAGGGCACATACTCTGTACTTGGATTTCCTCGTACATTTCCTAGGGACATCCTGACCATATAAAGGAGGAAGGAGAGAGAGATAAAACAGAAAAAAAGTCTACATTAATACGTCGACTTTCACGTAGCTCACTCACCACCCAGTAGATAAAAACAGGGTACTGAAAAGGGAGGCAGGACGGTATCCGATACTTCTCCTTGGGAGACCGCGGAATCATTGATCCTGCAGGAGCTATGCCGGCTGGATCTTGAATCCTTGGTGTTGCGTGTCCCAGAACGCCCACTGCTCCTGCTCTGCGGTGGATGCTGATCCTGGGTGCGCTTCTGGCGCAGAGGCTGCTGCGGCTGCTCCATCACCTCGGGCTGCTGCAGCTGCAGCATGGTCTGCTGCTCTTGCTGCTGATGCAGTGGGGAGGGCTGCTGTGAGGCCATTACGGTGCACTGCGCCCCTGTCTAGCCGGTGATCTACCCTTAAGTACCCTCATTGTGCCAGGGAGATCACCGGCCGGCGCTCCCGCAGCTTCCGGTACTTCCCCCGGAAATTACATCCGGGGGTCAGAGGTCCCGACGCGCGTCATCGGGGCGCGACTTCCGCCGGAATGTGGGGTTGCCGGCTACCGTGCTGTGTAGGTGCCGCAAACCCCCGTCCGCACGCGAGGAGACCAGATGTCGGCGCCCTTCGCGGCGCTTCCAGGACCCACGGGACTGGCTGCAGCAGAGACTGTGCCCTGCCACAACCGACCGGCCCCGGCCCAGGTAAGATGATCCCGATGCTGTCGCCACCGACGAGAAGGAAGGGCTCCCATCAAGAACCGGAAACCACTGAGGCTGAGAGAGGTGCCGCCCTTTTTATCTTGAAGGTTTCCTCTCCTTGAAGGGCGGATCCCCTCTCTCGTTGTGCCGTCATGGGTGACAAGAAAAAAAATGCTTTTTAATCTGATCGATAAAATAAAAAATGTCCTTGCCATTTGCTAAAACTCCACTTTTCCTTTGCATTAGTCTTTATACAGAATTATGTATTGTGTTTTAGCAGAGACATCGGGGGTAATGAAATTTTTATGCTATGGATTTTACATTGCAAAGTTTGAAAAAGTGGCAAATGCACGGCGAGCTGGGAATTTGGCAATTATTTTCTGCATGTCCTAAAGTGTGCTATTTTTTTCAGCAGCCTGTAAATGAGGTTTTTCTACACCGTAAATGTGTTGCTTATTTCCGGTGCAGAATCCTCACCCAGATCCTCAACAAAACCACAATGTCTGAAAATAAATACCCTAAATATGCTGGCTTGTAGTATTCACAGAAATGGAGTGAAGAACTGCTAACTCACATTGCGGACCACTTTCTCCTCTTCATCCAAACAAGATCGGTATAAGGTGCTGAGCAAAAGCTCCATGTGCTGCGTGGTGTGATCTTCGGCATGAACCAACAAGACTACGAGGAGCTGTGCCGCTTTCACCCGGGTACCAGGCACCCAGTCTGTCATGTCGTGACTGACAGCAGGCAAAATTTTCGAGAGATTTCGAAATATTAGCTCGCGACATCCCAATCCAGGTCTCTGCACTGAAACGAAAAAGGGGAGTAAGAACGGAAATATATCTGATGTACAATCTCAAGAACCATTTTCTATATCTCGCAATCGCTGCCCCTTGTCAACTGTTAGCAACATGGCCCCTTTGGTCTACCATAGATATCTGCACAGGCACAGCCTAATGTACTGTCTGTTGGGGTGACCTCCCTCCAGCTGCCGTCGTGCCCCCCATTCTGGCAATCGGCGGAGGTCCCGGCAGTAACCATCGATTTTACGGTTATCAGCTATCTGGTGGATACGAGATAACATGCTTAGACTGATTTACCGCTATAACTGATGTATGCCCATCATGACAACTCACCTCCTGGTGGATAATGTGTAGGGCACGGTGCGCTGAAATCCATCTTATCTTTTAAATCATCTTCATTTTCTTTTTCCCACTGTAATCCAACTTTTTGCCAATAATCTAGGGCGGTCTGCCTAAAATTAGGAAAAAAACAAATAGAACAGTGAATAAAACTAAAATGGCATACACATAAATAGATACCATTAACATTTGGCCACGATCACACGTTCAGTATGTGGTCAGGATTTTACATCAGTACCTGTTGAATGCAGCTGTCAATCTCTGACTGCAGCATTTGATGCGCACCGGCGGGGGCGTCAATCTATGCGCCCATCGGCGCACCCATGACGTAGATTGTGGGGCGCCGATGGGTTGGCATAAAAGCCGGGGGTCTGCTGAAGAACCCTCTGCCTGTCATGACGGTACTGTGAAAGCCAGCCTGTAGCTGGCGTCCATAGGGGACCATAATGTTCATATATACATAGACAGCAATACCACAGTACTGCTATCACAACTGATTGGATGATTGCAGCTTCAAGTCCCTAAGGGGACTAACAAGTACAGTAAAAAAAAAAGTTCAAAATCACTGTGTTTGTAAAAGTCCAATCTATCAAAATATAAAATTAGTCTTATCGGTAAACAGCGTTAATGGGGAAAAAAAAAAAAAATGAAAACGTTAGAAATAAGTTTTTCTGACTGCCGCAGCATTGCAGTTGGATGCAACAAGAGGCGATCAAAACAAGATAATAATATTAATAATAATAATAATAATAATAATAATAATAATAACTACCCCAAAATGGTATCAGTAAAAATGGCAGCACAGGGCGCAAAAAATAAGCCCTTACCCAGCCCCAGATCCCGAAAATTGAAAAAGTCATGGGTCTCGGAAATTTGCGACAAAAACAAATTTTTATATAATAATATATCAAAATTTTCCGAATGTGGAATTGCATTCATTTTGCAATTTCACTGCACTTGGAATTTTTTTCCTGCTTTCCAGTATATCACATGATAAAATGAATGTTGTCATTCAAAAAGTACAACACACCCCGCAAAAAAAATAAAAATAAAATAAACCCTTATACAGCTACGTGGATGTAAAAAACACACAAACACACACACTATGGCTCTTGGAAAAGGGGAAGGGAAAAAAAAAAAAGAAAAACACGGAAATTGGCAACAGCGGGAAGGGCTTAAACAGAACCTAATAACAAACAGCAATTATTATAAAAATGATATACAAGTGAAAAAAAAAACATCCACAAACTTATCATGTAAATGAGCCAACTTCAGCCAGAAGTGGCTACAAAGGATTTCGTCAGAGTTCCCGTCATCCTTTGGTCTCTACCAGGGCTGTAGAGTCGGTAAGCCAAACCTTCGACTCAGACTCCTCAATTTCCATGACACCGACTCCCTCATACACGGCTCATGTTTAAGTGATGAATTTACTGTAGCACAGATTCATCTCAGCTAAAAGTCTAGACCCTTAGATCAGGAATAGGACATTTCATAACTTTCCCAAATTCTGATGAAAAAATATTCCCCACAAACTGCATTGAACTGCTGTACCCAATTTATTATATTTTTTAGGAGTCGGTCCATTTTATACCGACTCCGCCAAAATGGGCTCCGACTCCACAGCCCTGGTCTGCACCACTTCCCCATGATGCGCAGCAGGCACCACTCCGGCTCGGCAGCTTCTTCCATTGACTGCGCCATCCAGTCGCGCATTCTGGGTGTAAACTAGCGAGTCTGCTGGTGGCACCGCGTGTGCAGGTGTCACGTTGGATCGGAAGCAACAAACTGCACTTCTATTGTATCCTATAGTCAAAGGTATCAAGATGTATCAAGATATACAGATATTTTTTTATCAAACCTAATTTAAAATTTGTACATAGTCAGCTGGGAACGTAAAAAAAAAAAATAAAAAAATACTAGCCCCCACGGAAAAATAAATAAATATGACAGTTCAAAAACTATAAAAAAAAAATTGACACTGTCATTAATGGGTTAACACTGGTGCAGATTCCCATTGTTACCAAATATAGTTGACCGGTAGCATTAGTGCTCCATTGTGACTCGTTCCATCAGACGTGTAGACAAGCAATGCTCAGTGATCATCTTCCAAGTCACCATCATGGACGCATCTCTTCCTGCTGTGGTCACTGACAATGGGTCAGGTATGATGAAAATAGGAACGTCTGGAGGTAAAAACCACTCTTCACTCCCCCAAATTTGCTTGGCCGAGCAAAATACAAGTCTGCAATCATCAAAGCCGGACAAAGAGCTTTAAGTCAGGGAGGAAGCCCATTTGAGAGGAGGAACACTATCCCTGAATTCCCCTGTGGAGCACGGTGTGGTTACATCGTGGAAAGACATGGAGCTTATCTGGGATCATGTCTATACCTGGACCTAGAGATAAATCCATTAAAGGCCACTACTCATCACAGAGCCACCACGAAAGGATGGCAGAAGAACTTTATGAACATTTTGAAGTCCCAGACATCCAAGCTGTGTAGCCTCTTTATTCTTCCAGCAGGACAGCTGGGTGTGGGCTGGATATTGGTGAAGGTGTGACACATACTGTCCCAATATTTGAGGGCAACTGTCCCATGCTTGCCGTCTCAAGACTCGATCTTGCAGGAAGGAATCAAACGGATAATCTCATGCGGATTCTAAGTGAATGTGGGATCCGTTTCATTAGTTCAGTTGAAAGGGAAATTTCAAGAGACATCAAGAAGCTCTGCAACGTAGCACAGGACATAGCTGGAGAGTTACTAAGAAGACCTCGAGAGCTGGAAGAAGAATACAGACTCCCTCATGGGAAGATCAGCAAAATCTATGACCAAAGGTATCAATGTCCAGAGATCTCAAATATTTTGTCTGGAGGATCAAGTCTTTTCCCAGGAATTGAGTGTCGCCTGAAGAATAACTTTAGAGATAGTTCCCGCTGAGTGTCCAGTGAACTTCTGGTCTCCCCACCAATAGGATGACCACTGTATTTAGAGGAGGATCCATTCGCTCAACCCTTTCCGCTTTCCAGAAAATGTAGATAAAAGGGAGAATTCCAGGAACTAGGACCAAGTATCGGCCACAGAAGATGCTTCTAATTGGAACTGTACATCTCACAAGTGTGGCCAATAAAACCTGATCAACCACAGTCTCATTCTTTGGTTTTATATTTTATTTATGCCTACTTTTATAGCACAGTCATACTCCGCAGTGCTTTACAGACATCGTGACTGTCCCCAATTGGGGCTCACAAAATAAATTCCTTATCACTTAATATTCCTTTACTAAAAGAAGTTGTCTCGTGATTGCTCCACAGGAGCACAGTGCTCCCCGGCTTCCTGCTACAAGTGGACAGTGCACTCCTGAAGACTTATAGTTTAGGCCAATGACATGGTTGCCCCGCTGGCCTGAATCGTGCTCTCTCTGACGCTGCAGAGGCTCCTTCAGGGCTATCTCAGCACAGGGTGACTGAAGCTGTCTGGATCCAGCACTGTGGATAACTTCCGGGAAGTGCTTGCAAGTTCTAATGCACAAGACCTGAGGATCCAGAACTTTTGAGCTGGAAAAAAAATAAATTTCTCTCTCGGGAAAAGTCTATGTTTGGCGTTTAGCACCAGACAGTAACTTTACGGCGAACTTTTAAGTTCGGGTTCGCGCATCTCTAATCATTTCCTATTAAATGGAATGATTCCCAGTACCCAGCAGCGGCCACTACACAGTGTACGGAGCCATGGTATTGCACTCCATAAAGGGTTTATTAATTACTCGGACTAGTCTTGGTAATTTAAATATGTAGCGTGTCGGGATCAAACGGTGTCTTTCCAATTATTGCTGCAACACTATAGTAATTGGATGGGCAGAAATGTTAGTGGGGGCTGATGCAGCGTTCCTAATTAAAGAAAAGTAAATTGATTTGCAGGTCCCCAGTTCAGTGGCTTACATTAGTAGTCCATGGCCACTGGATGGGAGCCCTGCAAACATCCTCCTATATACCAGTATACCCAAGCCTCTTCTGATATGACGAATGAAGTCGGGCAGGGCTTAGTAATCAGAAGGGGCCCCAAAGGATGTAGGAAAAAGTTTGCAGGGTCCCTTTCAGCAGCCATTGTCTACTGACATGGCCTCAGGAAGAGGGTTCTGTGATTGATTCGCTCATCTCTACTTTTACATAAGGGGTAAAACCTGATGACAGGTTCCTTTTAAAAGACGTTGTCCGGGGTAAACTTTCAGCTATGCAAAGGCTAGTATAAAATAATGAATGGAGCTGTTACTTACCCTCCCCGGCCTCAACAATGCCTCTATGCTGGCATTGGCTGCTGTGGTGACGTCAAGCGGACAGTGCACACAACCGCTGCAGCCAATCACTGCGCTCAGCAGCTCTGCCAATTCTTCACATGATTGATGCTGGCAGCTCCGGACGGCCCTCATGGGTTCTGTCAGATGTCACTAAGGTGTCCGGTTGATTCATTTCTTCATTATTGTATTAGTCTGTTGGTTCAAAGCAGATGTGCACAACCTGCGGCCATATGCGGCTTGCAATACCCTTATTTGAGGCACTCAACCATCTGATCACAGACGTGATCTGCTATCAGGCCTGTGGATTTTCCACGTCAGAAGGAAGAGGAGCCCCAGCGCTCCACGTCAGAAGGAAGAGGAGAGATGGGTTGCACCATAGGGAGGGGTACTAATGGTGCACAGTGTGGCCATCTCTGGGACTGCCATACCTTGGCATAATGGGGAGGGAGTCCATTAGCACAGAGTAGACCAGATTTGGTAAAGAAGTAGTCTTCAGTAGGTCCCTGGCTAGCATGGAAACCCAATGGGACCTTGCGATTGTGCAGATAGCTGCAGGATATGAACACCAGTTGACCAAAGGCAAAATATCCCTCTTCACCCCTTCATAGACAGAACTATTTAATAAAATAGATCTGTATATCTTGTACCCTATAGGATATCAATTATTTACAAGAGCAATTAAATATTCCGAGCCCTTGCAGTATTTCAAGACTTTCTAGTTTACGACCAATGAACAAGACTGGGATGGCGTGAAGTGAAATGAGGGAGGTCGCATATTGCTAGATGCAACATAACTGGAAGTATGAGTGACTGCAGACTTTTAGCAAAGGATCGGACAACCCCTTTAAGGATTTGTCACTGATATTCAGAACACAGTTGTAAGGGGGTCCTATTGCTGGGACTCTCATTGATCTCCTTTCTTATGTACCAGCATTTAGCTTCAAGTGTTCAATCTCCTAGTGGTAACATATAAAGTAATTAAATGTGAATATTTAATAACTTACTGGATGTCCGGGATCTCATCTGTACTGCTGCTCAGCAGAAGAGGTATTAGTTTATGGAAATAGGAATATCGATCCCTCAGCTCCAAAAGCCAGGTGCCCACCACGGTAGTAACAGCGAGGCGAACCTGCAAAATAAAGCCAATAAAATATAGATATCTATGAGATCACTGAAATGGCCATCTATGCATATTTTCTCCAGAGTTTGCTGATCCAGAAACTAGAAAGAATAGCACAATCCTCTGCATTTAAACCCATGGGACTCCATGTTTGGGTCTGCACTGGATATGGATAGGGTCCGATCCTATAGTCACGTCACATCCCTCCCCCACACTTTCCACAATCAAGCATTTTCTGAAAATGGGAATGTCTGTCCCTTTAATGTTTCAGTGCTGGATGTGAAAGTCTTGGTTCTGTTCCAGAAAAGAGCGTCGTTAATGGAAAGTGATTGCCCCCAATTAACAGTCTATGCTTCTAGCACCAAATAACAGCTTGTTTTGATTGAAAAACTTAATGATGAAATTGTTGGATGGGAGTGAAAGGTATTTGCTGGCATCTAGGGCTTGTTATGCCAACCATCCTACTGAAGAGCTTCCTCTTTGGCGAGCGCTGCTGCAGCCCACGCACTACGAGAGGACCAATCTGACGAGTGAGAAATCTGCGACAACAGACCCCCATCACAACCTCTATAGAGATGCGTGGGGAAGCAATGTGGAGCCGGCTGTACGATGGCTGGGAATACTCACACTGCAAGGACCGCAATTCACCATCTTCAAGGAATCTGCCACCAGGGAGGCATTGCTCCATTAGGACCAGCCCACATGCTCCAGATAGGGAATTTTCACAACCTTTGTCTGGAGATTCAGAGGCCATATGCAAGTTGTCACCTAACCTTTGGATAGGTAATAACCCTTTAACCTCTCAAACTTAAAGGGGTATTCCCATCTCCAAGATCCTATCCAAATATGTAGTAAGTGTAATAATAAAAATATTAGCACATACCTTCAATTAGAAATTTAACATAGTTCTTCTGATTAACTATGTCGCTTACCCCATGTGCAGGGCATGGCAGTATGATTATGCCCATGGCAATTATGACCACTAACAACTAACTGTCACTATATGAGTGGTCGTAACCATGGATACCTAAGCTACTCCACTGCCCTGCACATGAGGTAAGTGACATAGCGAATCAGAAGAACTATGCTACATTACTAGTTGGAGGTATTTGCTAATATTATTACATCTACTATATATTTGGATAGGATCTTGGAGATGGAAATACCCCTTTAACATTTTAGTTTGGCCTGGGTAACCTTTTCTTCTTTTAGGCATTCACTTTTTCTTGTTTAATTGGTCCCTTTGAGGGCAGGTGCAGACGAGCGTATTTTCTTTCATCCGAGAGAATCGGGTCGATTACGCAAATCAAAATTTAATAAAAGTGTGATCAAATTCGCTCGGATGAGCAGAAGATGGAGGAAAAAAAAAAAAAAAAAGTCTCCATCTTCTCCATTCTGTCCGTGGAAATCAGACTGCACTCAGATGTCATCTGAGCGCAGTCCGATGTTTTCCAAGGACTCATTGACTTGTATGGCAGAGTGCAAACCGAATATAGGATCACACTTTGGCATACAGTGATTTTTTTCGGCTTGGTCCAAGGAAAAAAACCTGACATATGCACGGCCCCATAGAATAACACTGGTCCGGGTGCGATCCGATGTGTTGTCAGATCACAATAGGAATGATAATACAATTGTCTGCACCGGCCCTGAAGGTGCTGCAAAGTCCTCTATATGTCTTAACTGGAAACAGTTGTCACTTCTCAATTATAAAGATGTTGGCCATTACTGGAATAACATCTTCTTACATACTGTAAAGTTAAACAGGTACTCAACTCCCGCGCCGGCGTCTTTCCAGTGATGTCAGCATCAGATCATATGTGTGACATGGTCATGCCATGAGAGAGCTGCAGCCAATCAGTGGCAGCTAATGGGATGTGGTTCTCAAAACTTCTCTTGAACAAAACTCAGATGTATGTCCAAGGAAAGAGTGAGACAGCCCGAGAGCAGTCGCTGATCAGCTGCAGCGCTCACGTGGCATTACAAAGTCACACTAGTGCCCCCAGACCTAGCGTTGACATTGCTGGAGAAGCTGATGGTGTGGGAATTGAGAATCGGTTAACCCTGATGAATACATTATTTAAGAAGGGGTTGTCACAGTAGTGGACAGGTTATGAAGGTCTGAGAGATCTCACTGGTCACTGATGCGAGGGACAATAGAGTGACAGTTTCTTTATTAAAGGGCTTGTCCACTACCTTGATACTGATGACCCATCCTTAGGAAAGGACATCAAAAGCAGATAAATGAGGGTCTTACACCCAGCAGCCCCACAGCTGTTTTCAGCTCTGGTGTTAGATAAATATAACCAAACACAGCCAAAACAGCACAGCTACACCCACTACAAACTGAACGCAGCCCTGCGGCTCAGCTTCATACACTGTGCACATCCGGCTGCACCACCCCCCAGCTGAAAACAGCTGATTGATGGGGTTGCTGGGTATAAAAGTAGTGGACAATTCCTTTAACACCCAGCTAATGTGTAGTAGTATAATAGCACCCTATACATGCCCCAAAGGATCCTTGGATGAAAATTACTCTAAATGAGACTCCCTATGGGGTACATAAGCCTTCCCTGCCAAGTCATTTATCGAATGCTTATTGAACGGTTTGTGCTAATTGGGCGCAGGGCTTGCGTGACGCAATAACGTCACATGAGCACCGGGAAAGCCAGTGCCAACACCGCTAGAACGGCGCTGGCATGGGAGGTAACTATAGGTATTTTTATTTTTAAGGGGGCAAACACTCACATTGAGAAGGAGTTATCTGAGAAGTGGACATCTCCTTTAAGACTCCTATTAAATAGGTCATTTAATGACCACTGATCAGCTAGATGCAAGCCGATCGGTAGTCGATTAAAGCACCACTCCATCGTGATTTTTTTTTTTTTATTATTGCAGTACTGGAGTGGTGCTTCCAATGTAAGTTCCCTGCCCCTAGTCTTATACTTAGCAGCCACCATCTTCATCTTTAATCGGCACCGCTCCGGTCATCTTCTGTAGTTTGTGACCTGATGGATTTCTCCAGTGTTACCTGAGCAAGCCGGAAGTCACAACTCAATGTAAGTCTGTGAGAGCCAGAATGAGGGGTTCATTGACTTACACTAAGAGCTTGTGACCATTATCTCGGACTTACAACCAGTCAGAAGTTGATGGTAAAGTGGAATGGGAGCGGTGCTGGGAAGAGCTGAAGACAGTGGGTGGTGAGTAGAATATTGGGTGCAGGGACCTTATGTTAGTAGCACCAATCCAGTGCTGAAATTAAAAAACAAACGCAGGCGTGACGCTTTAATGGGCTGTTTACATTGGCCGACAAACATTCTATGTGCACAGAACGACTGTTCATACGACCGTTCTGTGTCCAGATTTTACCTTGTTATCGGCAGCACTTCACCTGTTTACACAGGACGATGCCCTCCCAATTTTGAAGCTGGCTTGAAAATCATTGCACCTGACGAACAAGAGCTTTGATCGTTCATCGGGCGATTGCTGATCTGTGCTGACAGGCCAATAGTTCTTACGAAAACTCGTTCATTGATTACCGACTTATCTATTAGCCTAACAGATTTCACCGATATAACCTACCTGAGGCGAATCATCGAAGAGTCTCTGCGCCAGATGAGAGAGGACATCGTCCACACACTTGCCGCTGCCATGTTGTATAACAGCCCCCGTTGTCTGGATGGCAGCTATACGCACTTTAGAGTGCTGGTGGGAGATCGTCTGCATTAGGGGTTTAATGAGGGATTCAGACTGCATGTGAAAATGTTCTGAAAAATACATAGAGAACATAATATTATTATTATTAAATAGTGTTATGTCCACAGTAATAAAAATTATGCCTTATGTTTTATAGGTTCAGAGTTAGCCAACGAACCCTGCAATCCTTCCATACGTCAGTATTTCCGGTACGAGTGGTGACAGTTTCCACACGTATAGGAGACACTGACAAGCAGACCCATTCACATGAATGGGTCTGTGTACACCGCAGTGTGTTTTTGCGGACGGTGTGTCCATGTGCTTCACAAGGAGACAAGTCCGTTATTCTGCGGACACTCGGTCCACAAAATGTACCACACGGATGACATCCTTGCGTCATCCGTGTGACACGTACCAGCACCTGGGAATGTCGCTGTTCCCAAGCACCGATGCTGAATGCTGCCCTCATCATGGTTCCCTGCCGGCGCTGTCATCAGCACCAGCAGGGACCATGATGAGGATAGCAGTAGTGTACTCTCAGTGTCTCCCACCTGTAAAATTCAGAATAAAATAATAAAATCCTTATATTCGCCTCTCCTAGGTGTCCCCCGCTGTCATCCATGAGACCGCTGCTGCTGAGGAGCCGGGGAGAAAGACGCTCCAGAGCTGCAGCTCAGGAGCGGTGTCCTGTCACTCACTGAGTGGATGGGGACACAGAGTACACTACTGCTACCCTCACCATGGTCCCTGCTGGTGCTGATCACAGCGCTGGCAGGGAACCATGATGAGGGCAGCGTTCAGCACCGGCGCCTGGGAACAGAGCTACCTGTAGTGCTGATTTCCAGGTGCCCCTCCGTGTGATCCAGATGCGGCACACGGATGCCACATGTAAAAACACACACGGACATCTATGTAACTGTTTTTTCCGGTACCAGAAATATTCGGACGTGTAAAACCGGCCTTAGGTCAGAGCTGTGTGTGATCAGGAGAACAGACTGTCAGTCATTACATGTCTCATATTGGTAACACCCACTTTTATTCCCAATAAACTCTGGAGGCAGATTCTCAGGGAGATCTATGTCAGGCCCCTCAGTTTACAAAATTAGGGCTATAACAGCCTTTTATTAACCCTCTCGTGGAGAACATTAATTTAGCGCTCCACAGACCGCGTTCACATTTTATTTCCATTGTTCTTTCCCTCTTTCTAAGGGCAAGAGCAGCTTTGGGTAAATCCTATCCTATATTGGGGAAGCGAGAGGACATGCGGTGATCGGGACTCACATTCCCTGCCCGATGGACCGGCAGTGATGCACAGCCAGCTCCCGACCACCTGACCAGAATGCGGAAGCTCCAGTGACGGGCGACGGTGAGCAGTCTACTGAGTGAGAACCAGCCTCTCCACACATAGGCGCACACTGGGGTCGTGCAGGGGTACACAACCGCATTAGATGAGTGGCCAATTGGCCCCAGTTTTTTTAAAATCCATCGGACCACCAGGTCTTTCACATAGTGCGCTCTTGTTCTCTCTGTTTTACGGCCCATAGATCTTAACAGCTCATTTACATTCTAAGAAAAATGTAGATTTCTCTGGAGTAAGACAACTGATATCAAGGTATCATTTTATTCAGCTTTCTATGACCTTTGTGCCCATATAGACGGCTTAGGGGGAAGGTTGATCTTACTGACATATTCCCCTTAAGGCTATGTGCCCACGATGCAGAAATGAAGCAGAAAATTTCTACAGCATTTCTGCATCTCCCTGGCAGAAAAAACGCATGCAGATTGTGCATGCGTTTTTCCTGCAGAATACATGCGGATTCACATGCGTATCCACATGCGTTAACGCATGTGTTTCCGCATGAGGACTGACAAGCACTTTCCAGGCGATAGCATCACTTGGAAAGTGCTTGACAACTAGGTCACTGTATAAATCCATGCAAACGGCATGGATTTATACAGTGTGACCGTAAAAATAAAAAAAATAAAGCTATACTCACCCCCGATGCCCCGGCGTGTGCTGCAGTGCTAGTCCTGGCTTCTTCCGGGTTGCCGGGCTATCGCGAGACAGCCTGCGACCGCGACGTCATCTCAGGTCCTGGAAGGAGAAGCGTTGCAGGGGCCGCCGGACAGGTGAATATAAACTTTATTTTTTATTTTATTCTATTTTTTTACAGGTACAA
Organism: Phyllobates terribilis; assembly: GCF_046119375.1. Lineage (NCBI taxonomy): Eukaryota > Metazoa > Chordata > Amphibia > Anura > Dendrobatidae > Phyllobates > Phyllobates terribilis. Next base: position 341,221,707 of record NW_027362769.1, on the reverse strand, counting down.
TGGTACCCAGGTCTGGAGGAGAGTCTCCTCTCCTCCAGACCTGGGTACCATCCGCACATAGAGACGCATGATATCCGCTTGTACAAATGTACAGACACGGATTATATGCGTCTCAATGCAAGTCAATGGCGGCAATTCCGCTGCGCTTCCGCAAAATTAATGAACATGCTGCGGATTTATGAGCGCTGCAGAAACGCTGCGGAAAAATCCGCATGTGCACTGACATTGCGGAATGCCATTGGGGACAATGGGGTGCGGATTACCATGCGTTTTTGATGCGTTTCCGCTGCGGAAATTCCGCAGCGGAAACGCATGAAAAAGGCATCGTGTGCACGCAGCCTAACAGGGCTGTCTCAACAAAACGCTTCTTCTGCTCCCCTTCCTCCCATGTTCCTTGTTGTCCAAGGGGTGGTGCGCTCCTGATTAGGGATGACCAGACCTGTGGACATTTGGTTTCTGGTACTCGACCAAACTTTAGTCTAAAGTTCGTTTTAGGTACCAGAACTGTACCCGAACCCCATTGAAATCAATGGGGACCCGAACTTTGGAGCTATAAAAACCACCATCATTAGTAGCTTTGCCTCTCCAGTGTCGGAGGAGGAGCGCAGAGGAACACTTGCAAACACAGCACTCGCTGTCTAGGAGACCGGTCACCACTGATAAATCTGCAGAGGTGACAGGTAACCTAGGCAACAAGCAGTATAAAATGGAGAGGATTTTTTAATAAGTCATAAATTGCAAAGTTGTTTGTTTTTACGAGCATTTTCCAATTTTAAACCCCTTTTAAGTGGCACATATGGGTATAGAAGATGATGGGAGGAGGGGTAACGCTACGTCTATGCCCCAGATATTACCTGGCATGCTCAGGGCATAGCTGGCAGCACACTTGCAGCTCTCCTTCCTTACATCAGGGAAGGGATCCACTATGGTCCTCTGTAAGATCCTGACCATCTCCTCCAGGTAGGGGCCCAGCCTCCGGCCGCACACCTCCACCAGCAGGGTGAGGAGCTCGGTGAGGGCCAGTCTGAGCTCCTCGGAGGGCTCCTGCAGCTCGGGGCTGCCCAGGCGCTGGCTGATGGCTGGCACCAGGTAGGGCAGCGCCTCCTCGGGTCGGGGGACATTGGTCGCACAGTGAGTGAGGATCTGGATGGCGATCTCCCTGCACTTCTCCATGGGGTCTGACAGGCACCGGAGCAGCGGTTTTAGCACTTCCATGAGGACTTCCTGCAGGGCCCCGCTGGAGAGCCGCCGGTCCCCGGCTTCCTCCTGAATGGCGGCCAGGGCCTTCTTCCTTGTGCTCTTATTGTCGTCATTCAGACAGTTCAGGTGCCGCACCAGGGCCTTAGACACTTCCCCGGCCGCACGCTGCTCTCCCTCCGCCGCCGCCGCCGCCATCTTTGTAACCCCTGGTAACCAAGAGCTTCCCAGTACACAGCCGAGCAACGAGCATTCAAACGCGCGAAACTTTATTAGCAACGCAAGCAGCGCGAACACTGCAGTAGTAGACAGGCTCTAGTTGCTAGGCAACCCTTGCTGGACCCCTATATACTAGTCAGGACAAAGAAGAATTTACCCATAGCAACCAGTCACCATTTCTGAAGCTTACTATGAGCATTTCCTCCAAATTCCAGTTTGCGCTTTCATTTTTTTCTTCCGAAAGCCATAACTTTGTATTATTTTTCCTTTGTTAGACGTATAAGGACAGGACTTGTTTGATACCATTCATGTTACCACATAATGTACTGGAAAATGGGAAAAAGGGGTGCGAATTGGGGAAAAAAGCAATTCTGTCATTGTTTTTTGCGTTTAATTTTTATGATGTTCGTTGTATAGTAAAAATAACCTGGAAACATTATTCTCAGTGTCAGTACGATTGCAGCAATACCAAACTTGTAGAGGTTTTTATTACATTTAGGCCACGGCCCCTCTATCAGTATTTAGTCAGTATTTTTTCTCAGGCGTGGGAGCCAAAACCAGGTGAGGAACAATCAGAGAAAAGGTATAATAGAAACAAGTCACCAATTCTGCATTTATCACCCACTCCTGGTTTTGGCTCCCACTCCTGAGAAAAAATACTGACCAAATACTGATAGTGGGGCCTTACTAGTTACAACGTGTTTTAGAACTTGGTTAACAAAAAATTCCCTTTGGTTTGTGTCACCGTTTTCTTTATCTTTCCATCGATGGAGCCATGTACAGACTTGTCAGATTTGTAGTTTTTATTGGTCCCTTTTTAGGAAACATGAAATTGTAATAGCTTTTTATTGCATTTTTTTTTTTGCGGGAAGTAAAATGACTGAAAAAATGCAATTCTGGTGTTTTAATTTATTTTCAGTTTTATCTTAAAGGGGTTGTCCAGTAGTATTTTATTGGTAGCACGGTGGCTCAATGGTTAGCACTGTAGCCTTGCAGCGCTGGGGTCCTGGGTACAAATCCCACCAAGGACATCATCTGCAAGGAGTTTGTATGTTCTCCCCTTGTTTGCGTGGGTTTCCTCTGGGTTCTCCAGTTTCCTCCCACACTCCAAAGACATCCTGATAGGGAATGTAGATTGTGAGCCCCAATGGGGACAGTGCCGATAATATCTGTAAAGCGCTGCGGAATATGATGGTGCTATATAAGTGAGTAAAATAAATAATACTAAGAACTAACAGGCAGGGAGTTGCTATCTATTAAAGCAAAAACAATAGAGTGCTGACTTCAAAAGTGTAATAATAAAAACACAATTTATTCCTCACATTCATGTGTAAGTACATTCAAAAAGAGGTGATATAAAGAAGAACTATAAAGTCCCCAAGGGGGAGATTATGGGCTAAGAATTCCAAATATAAGTATGTTTTTCATAGGGCATGAGAATTAGCAGCAATTTAAAAAAAGTCATTATTGTCCTATTAACAAATCAATACAGCCTATGAGAGCATATATTTAATTGTAAAAGAAGGAAAAGTCCATGTGTAATTCAGAAAGCTCATGTCCTATAACTTTCATAGATATGCTATCTTTGAAATAGGGAGAATATTCCAGAAGTAATCATGAATACATGAGGTTAATGATCAAAAGAACTTACCCATACAAAAAATGCTTTGTGCTAGCGCAGGATAAACTCCCAGGGGGACCGCCCCGACGTGCGTTTCGCGTTAGCTTTCTCTCAGGGGTGTCAAGGGAGTTGCAATCTACCTGCCTGTTGTGCCTAGCACCGATCTCTGCTGGCACATAACAATCGCAGACCGCTACTGCTGTCGCGTCGATAGAACAGCGGCTTCTCTTCTATTTGCTGATGAAGCGTGACTACCAGCGTCATGTTGAATCACAGCTGGCTCCCTGCTACTTAACTGCAGGTAGCCGGCTGTCAATCAGCACTACAGATGAGCGAACCCAAACACGGAAGTCCATTTTACAGTTCAGGAGTTTGGGGATGAGTGAGAAATTTTCCATCTCCAAACTTTGGACTAAACTTCACTCTGGTACCAGAACCCGAATTTCCATGGGTCCGCTCATCCCTAATCAGCACAATGTCAACAGTCATGCCCCCCAACAGAGCCGCCCTGTTGACATGAAGCAGCTGAATCGGTCGGTGACCACTCTGAGCCGACACCGGATGCATAAGTCAGGTTGTTAGCAATTATCTGCCTATTGGTTGTTAGGCCCGTAGTAAAAAAGAAATATATAAAAATAAAGGAGCTCAATAATTTTATATTTTGATAGATCACACTTTTATTTACTTGCCAATACAGAATAGGTATATTTTTATACATGCATTAATTTTTTTTTTGGGATGAGAAAAAGAGGGGTGTTGCATCTTACTACAGCGATGCATTCATTAAGACTGGGCAAGAATACGCCCATAGAAAAAAGTTGACGACCACACCCACTTGGCTAAAAAGATTACATTGATATACGTGGAACAGAGGGTCATCTCTCAGGAATGGAGAGGCACAGAAGTTCAGGAGAAACAGCGGCATTTATAGCAGGCAAAAAATCCCCCCAGATATTAATGACAAGTGACAGGTTCTCTTTAAAATTGAAAATGATATTGGTGTATGTGTTTTATACATGTCCAAACTCTATTCATTACGATTACTATCAATCTACTAATGTACATGAGGCTGTGTTCACACTTGGCCCACAAAGGTCTTGAAAACTGCCTGACATGTAGTTTGCATATGCCAGCATTCACACTGAGAGCTTCAGGCTGCTGACATTTGTAGACCGTCCTGATGCTTCCAATACGATCAATAATTTATTTACACACACAAATCTTGGTCAGATACGTGAACGTGTAAAGTTTCCCAGGACAGCTGTTCATGTGACTGTTCACACCCGATTGTTCCAATAACCGCGTCCGGTGTTCACACCACAAGTGACAAAACGCCCATATCTCACACAGCGTATAGTGGAGAGCACCAACAAGTGTGCACACAACATGGGGACCCTGCTGTTGGTATTGGTGGGGTTATCAGTGTTTGGTCTTCCCCAAGCATCTATTATATCCCATTACAATAATTGTTAATTAATTCCAGTGATGATTGGCACATCGTACTCATTGTATTTATACAATGTATAGAGACTAGTGATCATGGTGACAGCAGTGAAAATAGTGACATCAGTAGTGACAGCAGTGATACTAGTGACAGCAGTAGTGACAGCAGTGATATTAGTGACAGCAGTGGTGACAGCAGTGATACTAGAGACAGCAGTAGTGACAGCAATGGTGACAGCAGAGATGACAGGAGTGATACTAGTGACAGCAGTGGTGACAACAGTGGTGACAGCAGTAGTGACAGCAGTGGTGACAGCAGTAATGACAGCAGTGATACTAGTGACAGCAGTGGTGATAGCAGTGATAATAGTGACAGCAGTGGTGACAGCAGTAGTGACAGCAGAGATGACAGCACTGATACTAGTGACAGCAGTGGTGATAATAGTGACAGCAGTGGTGACAGCAGTAGCAACAGCAGTAGTGACAGCAGTGGTGACAGCAGTGATACTAGTGACAGCAGTGGTAACAGCAGTAATGGCAGCAGTGATACTAGTGACAGCAGTAGTGAAAGTAGTGGTGACAGCAGTAGTGAAAGCAGTGTTGGCAGCAGTGATACTAGTGACAGCAGTGGTGACAGCAGCAGTGAGAGCAGTGATGACAGAAGAAGTGACACCAGTAGTGACAACAGAAGTGGTGAAAGAAGTGATACTAGTGAACGCAGTGGTGACAGCAGTGGTGACAGCAGTGGTAACAGTAGTGATACTAGTGAACGCAGTGGTGACAGTAATGATACTAGTGAACACAGTGGTGACAGCAGTGGTGACAGTAGTGATACTAGTGAACGCAGTGGTGACAGCAGCAGTGACAGCAGTGGTGACAAAAATGGTGAAAGAAGTGATACTAGTGAACGCAGTAGTGACAGCAGTAGTGACAGTAGTTATACTAGTGACAGCAGTGGTGACAGTAGTGATACTAGTGAACGCAATGGTGACAGCAGCAGTGACACTAGTGACAGCAGTGGTGACAGCAGTGGTGACAGTAGTGATACTAGTGACAGCAGTAGTGACAGTAGTTATACTAGTGACAGCAGTGGTGACAGTAGTGATACTCGTGAACGCAGTGGTGACAGCAGTAGTGACAGTAGTGATACTAGTGACAGTACTGATACTAGTGAACGCAGTGGTGACAGCAGTGGTGACAGTAATGATACTAGTGAACGCAGTGGTGACAGCAGTGGTGGCAGTAGTGATACTAGTGAACGCAGTGGTGACAGCAGCAATGACAGCAGTGGTGACAGAAGTGGTGAAAGAAGTGATACTAGTGACAGCAGTGGTAACAGCAGCAGTGACAGCAGTGGTGACAGAAGTGGTGAAAGAAGTGATACTAGTGACAGCAGTGGTGACAGTAGTGATATTAGTGAACACAGTGGTGACAGCAGCAGTGACAGCAGTGGTGACAGAAGTGGTGAAAGAAGTGACGGCACTAGTGACAGCAGTGATACTAGTGACAGCAGTGGTGACAGCAGAAGTGACAGTAGTGATACTAGTGACAGCAGTAGAGACAGCAGTAGCGACAGCAGTGGTGACAGTAGTGATACTAGTGAACGCAGTGGTGACAGCAGTAGCGACAGCAGTAGTGACAGTAGTGATACTAGTGACAGCAGTGGTGACAGCAGTGTTACTAGTGATAGCAGTGATACTAGTGACAGCAGTGGTGACAGCAGTGATTCTAGTGACAGAAGTGGTGACAGCAGTGATACTAGTGACAGCAGTGGTGACAGTAGTGGTGACAGCAGTGATACTAGTGACAGCAGTAGTGACAGCAGTGGTGACAGTAGTAGTGACAGCAGTCATGACCACAGTGGTGACAGCAATGTTACTAGAGACAGCAGTGGTGACAGCAGTGATAATAGTAACAGCAGTGGTGACAGCAGTAGCAACAGCAGTAGTGACAGCTGTGATACTAGTGACAGCAGTGGTAACAGCAGTAATGACAGCAGTGATACTAGTGACAGCAGTGGTGACAGCAGTAGTGACAGCAGTGATACTAGTGACAGCAGTGGTGACAGCAGTGATACTAGTGACAGCAGTAGTGACAGCAGTGGTGACAGTAGTAGTGACAGCAGTCGTGACAGCAGTGGTGACAGCAGTGTTACTAGAGACAGCAGTGGTGACAGCAGTAGCAACAGCAGTAGTGACAGCAGTGATACTAGTGACAGCAGTGGTGACAACAATAGTGACAGCAGTGGTGACAGCAGTGATTCTAGTGACAGCAGTGGTGACAGCAGTGATACTAGTGACAGCAGTGGTGACAGCAGTAGTGACAGCAGTGATACTAGTGACAGCAGTGGTGACAGCAGTAATGACAGCAGTGATACTAGTGACCGCAGTGGTGACACCAGTAATGACAGCAGTGATACTAGTGACAGCAGTAGTGAAAGCAGTGGTGACAGCAGTGATATTAGTGACAGCAGTGATGACAGCAGTAGTGACAGCAGTGGTGACAGCAGTGATATTAGTGACAGCAGTGGTGACAGCAGTAGCAACAGCACTAGTGACAGCAGTAATGACAGCAGTGATACTAGTGACAGCAGTGGTGACAGCAGTAGTGACAGCAGTGGTGACAGCAGTGATATTAGTGGCAGCAGTGGTGACAGCAGTAGCAACAGCAGTAATGACAGCAGTGATACTAGTGACAACAGTGGTGACAGCAGTAATGACAGCAGTGATACTAGTGACAGCAGTAGTGAAAGCAGTGGTGACAGCAGTAGTGACAGCAGTGATACTAGTGACAGCAGTAATGACAGCAGTGATACTAGTGACAGCAGTAGTGACAGCAGTGGTGACAGCAGTAATGACAGCAGTGATACTAGTGACAGCAGTAATGACAGCAGTGATACTAGTGATAGCAGTAGTGAAAGCAGTGGTGACAGCAGCAGTGACAGCAGTGATACTAGTGACAGCAGTAATGACAGCAGTGATACTAGTGACAGCAGTAGTGACAGCAGTGGTGACAGCAGTGGTGACAGCAGTGATACTAGTGACAGCAGTGATATAAGTGACAGCAGTGATACTAGTGACAGCAGTAGTGACAGCAGTGATATTAGTGACAGCAGTGGTGACAGCAGCGATACTAGTGACAGCAGTTGTGACAGCAGCGATATTGGTGACAGCAGTGGTGACAGCAGTAGCAACAGTAGTGACAGCAGTGGTGACAGCAGTAATGACAGCAGTGATACTAGTGACAGCAGTAGTGAAAGCAGTGGTGACAGCAGTAGTGACAGCAGTGATACTAGTGACAGCAGTAATGACAGCAGTGATACTAGTGACAGCAGTAGTGACAGCAGTGATATTAGTGACAACAGTGATACTAGTGACAGCAGTGATACTAGTGACAGCAGTGGTGACAGCAGTAGTGACAGCAGTGATATTAGTGACAGCAGTGGTGACAGCAATGATATTAGTGACAGCAGTGATACTAGTGACAGCAGTGATATTAGTGACAGCAGTAGTGACAGCAGTGGTGACAGCAGTGGTGACAGCAGTGATACTAGTGACAGCAGTGGTGACAGCAGTGATATTAGTGACAGCAGTGGTGACAGCAGTGATATTGGTGACAGCAGTGATATTAGTGACACCAGTGGTGACAGCAGTGATACTGGTGACAGCAGTGGTGACAGCAGTGATATTAGTGACAGCAGTAGTGACAGCAGTGATATTGGTGACAGCAGTGATATTAGTGACAGCAGTAGTGACAGCAGTGCTGACAGCAGTGATATTGGTGACAGCAGTGATATTTGTGACAGCAGTGGTGACAGCAGTGATATTGGTGACAGCAGTGGTGACAGCAGTGATATTAGTGACAGCAGTGATATTGGTGACAGCAGTGATATTAGTGACAGCAGTGATACTGGTGACAGCAGTGGTGACAGCAGTGATATTGGTGACAGCAGTGATATTGGTGACAGCAGTAGTGACAGCAGTGATATTGGTGACAGCAGTGATATTAGTGACAGCAGTGGTGACAGCAGTGATATTAGTGACAGCAGTGATATTGGTGACAGCAGTGGTGACAGCACTAATATTGGTGACAGCAGTGGTGACAGCAGTGATATTAGTGACAGCAGTGATATTGGTGACAGCAGTGGTGACATCAGTGATATTAGTGACAGCAGTGATATTGGTGACAGCGGTGGTGACATCAGTGATATTGGTGACAGCAGTGGTGACAGCAGTGATATTAGTGACAGCAGTGATATTGGTGACAGCAGTGATATTAGTGACAGCAGTGATATTGGTGACAGCAGTGGTGACAGCAGTGATATTAGTGACAGCAGTGATATTGGTGACAGCAGTGGTGACAGCAGTAATATTGGTGACAGCAGTGGTGACAGCAGTGATATTAGTGACAGCAGTGATATTGGTGACAGCAGTAATATTGGTGACAGCAGTGGTGACAGCAGTGATATTAGTGACAGCAGTGTTATTGGTGACAGCAGTGGTGACAGCAGTGATATTAGTGACAGCAGTGATATTGGTGACAGCAGTGGTGACAGCAGTAATATTGGTGACAGCAGTGGTGACAGCAGTGATATTAGTGACAGCAGTGATATTGGTGACAGCAGTAATATTGGTGACAGCAGTGGTGACAGCAGTGATATTAGTGACAGCAGTGTTATTGGTGACAGCAGTGGTGACAGCAGTGATATTAATGACAGCAGTGATATTGGTGACAGCAGTGGTGACAGCAGTGATATTAGTGACAGCAGTGATATTGGGGACAGCAGTGGTGACAGCAGTGATATTAGTGACAGCAGTGATATTGGTGACAGCAGTGGTGACAGCAGTGATATTGGTGACAGCAGTGATATTAGTGACAGCAGTGGTGACAGCAGTGATATTAGTGACAGCAGTGATATTGGTGACAGCAGTGGTGACAGCAGTGATATTAGTGACAGCAGTGATATTGGTGACAGCAGTGGTGACAGCAGTGATATTAGTGACAGCAGTGATATTGGTGACAGCAGTGGTGACAGCAGTGATATTAGTGACAGCAGTGATATTGGTGACAGCAGTGGTGACAGCAGTGATATTAATGACAGCAGTGATATTGGTGACAGCAGTGATATTGGTGACAGCAGTGGTGACAGCAGTGATATTAGTGACAGCAGTGATATTGGTGACAGCAGTGGTGACAGCAGTGATATTAGTGACAGCAGTGATATTGGTGACAGCAGTGATATTAGTGACAGCAGTGATATTGGTCACAGCAGTGGTGACAGCAGTGATATTGGTGACAGCAGTGATATTAGTGACAGCAGTGATATTGGTGACAGCAGTGATATTGGTGACAGCAGTGATATTAGTGACAGCAGTGATATTGGTGACAGCAGTGGTGACAGCAGTGATATTGGTGACAGCAGTGGTGACAGCCATACAGCCATCAGCAATAAAACAGATGAGTGAAAACGAGGTTGCGTGACGTCAGAGGCGGCAGTGTCAGCGCTGGAGCCCGGGCCCCGACACCTCTCCATCTCCACTCCGGTAAGCCTTGTACCCCGTCCTCCCCGATCCCCGGACCCCCCGCCAGACTGCCGCTGCACCCCTCCCTCCCCGGCGCTGCAGCATCCTCTTCCTTCCGTCTTCCCCGGATGCCTGACGGTAAGGAGCCGGTCCTCCTCCATCCCCGCACTCGGCGGCGGGCGCACAACATCGCGGGTCAGCAGTGCGGCCGCCGTGCGGTAAACAACCCGCTCCCCCCGCTCATCACACTCTGCCGCTCCGCATCATCCCCATCACACAGCACTGGGGCCTACGGGCAGATGCAGCGGAGCCGAGCGGCCCATGTCGCGATCAGCAGCCATATCGTGCGTCGTGATAGCCGTGACATAATGCAGCAGGATGTCCTGCAGACCTGGGGGAGCACGGCCTGAGCGGAGCGGGTGGATGGGCAGTGTGCTCACTGCTGTGTATACTGTATATATATGTGTGTGCACTGACATCCTGCTAATGAGCCATCACAGCTGGAAGAAATGTATATACAGAGCAGATATAGCCCTAGAGTATATACAGAGCAGATATAGCCCTAGAGTATATACAGAGCAGATATAGCCCTAGTGTATATACAGAGCAGATATAGCCCTAGAGTATATACAGAGCAGCTATAGCCCTAGTGTATATACAGAGCAGATATAGCCCTGGTGTATATACAGAGCAGATATAGCCCTAGAGTATATACAGAGCAGATATAGCCCTAGTGTATATACAGAGCAGATATAGCCCTAGAGTATATACAGAGCAGCTATAGCCCTAGTGTATATACAGAGCAGATCTAGCCCTAGAGTATATACAGAGCAGCTATAGCCCTAGTGTATATACAGAGCAGATATAGCCCTAGTGTATATACAGAGCAGCTATAGCCCTAGTGTATATACAGAGCAGCTATAGCCCTAGTGTATATACAGAGTAGATATAGCTCTAGTGTATATACAGGGTAGATATAGCCCTAGTGTATATACAGAGCAGATATAGCCCTAGTGTATATACAGAGCAGCTATAGCCCTAGTGTATATACAGAGCAGATCTAGCCCTAGAGTATATACAGAGCAGCTATAGCCCTAGTGTATATACAGAGCAGCTATAGCCCTAGTGTATATACAGAGTAGATATAGCTCTAGTGTATATACAGGGTAGATATAGCACTAGAGTATATACAAAGCAGATATAGCCCTAGAGTATATACAGAGCAGCTATAGCCCTAGTGTATATACAGAGCAGATCTAGCCCTAGAGTATATACAGAGCAGATATAGCCCTAGTGTATATACAGAGTAGATATAGCTCTAGTGTATATACAGAGCAGATATAGCCCTAGTGTATATACAGAGCAGATCTAGCCCTAGAGTATATACAGAGCAGCTATAGCCCTAGTGTATATACAGAGCAGCTATAGCCCTAGTGTATATACAGAGCAGCTATAGCCCTAGTGTATATACAGAGTAGATATAGCTCTAGTGTATATACAGGGTAGATATAGCCCTAGTGTATATACAGAGCAGCTATAGCCCTAGTGTATATACAGAGCAGATCTAGCCCTAGAGTATATACAGAGCAGCTATAGCCCTAGTGTATATACAGAGCAGCTATAGCCCTAGTGTATATACAGAGTAGATATAGCTCTAGTGTATATACAGGGTAGATATAGCACTAGAGTATATACAAAGCAGATATAGCCCTAGAGTATATACAGAGCAGCTATAGCCCTAGTGTATATACAGAGCAGATCTAGCCCTAGAGTATATACAGAGCAGATATAGCCCTAGTGTATATACAGAGTAGCTATAGCTCTAGTGTATATACAGAGCAGATATAGCCCTAGTGTATATACAGAGTAGATATAGCTCTAGTGTATATACAGACCAGATATAGCCCTAGTGTATATACAGAGCGGATATAGCCCTAGAGTATATACAGAGCAGCTATAGCCCTAGTGTATATACAGAGCAGATATAGCCCTAGTGTATATACAGAGTAGATATAGCTCTAGTGTATATACAGACCAGATATAGCCCTAGTGTATATACAGAGCGGATATAGCCCTAGAGTATATACAGAGCGGATATAGACCTAGTGTATATACAGAGCAGATATAGCCCTAGTGTATATACAGAGTAGATATAGCCCTAGTGTATATACAGAGCAGATATAGCCCTAGTGTATATACAGAGCAGATATAGCCCTAGTGTATATACAGAGTAGATATAGCTCTAGTGTATATACAGACCAGATGTAGCCCTAGTGTATATACAGAGCGGATATAGCCCTAGAGTATATACAGAGCAGCTATAGCCCTAGTGTATATACAGAGCAGATATAGCCCTAGTGTACATACAGAGTAGATATAGCTCTAGTGTATATACAGACCAGATATAGCCCTAGTGTATATACAGAGCGGATATAGCCCTAGAGTATATACAGAGCGGATATAGACCTAGTATATATACAGAGCAGATATAGCCCTAGAGTATATACAGAGCAGATATAGCCCTAGTGTATATACAGAGCAGATATAGCCCTAGAGTATATACAGAGCGGATATAGCCCTAGTGTATATACAGAGCGGATATAGCCCTAGTGTATATACAGAGTGGATATAGCTCTAGTGTATATACAGACCGGATATAGCCCTAGAGTATATACAGACCGGATATAGCCCTAGAGTATATACAGAGCGGATATAGCCCTAGTGTATATACATAGCGGATATAGCCCTAGTGTATATACAGAGCGGATATAGCCCTAGTGTATATACAGAGCGGATATAGCCCTGGTGTATATTCAGAGCGGATATAGCCCTGGAGTATATACAGAGCAGATATAGCCCTAGAGTATATACAGAGGAGATATAGCCCTAGTGTATATACAGAGCAGATATAGCCCTAGAGTATATACAGTTCAGATATAGCCCTAGAGTATATACAGAGCAGATGTAGCACTAGTGTATATACAGAGCAGATATAGCCCTAGAGTATATACCGAGCAGATATAGCCCTAGTTTATATACAGAGCAGATATAGCCCTAGTTTATATGCAGAGCAGATATAGCCCTAGGGTATGTACGGAGCAGATATAGCCCTAGAGTATATACAGAGCAGATATAGCACTAGTGTATATACAGAGCAGATATAGCCCTAGAGTATATACTTAGCAGATATAGCCCTAGTGTATATACAGAGCAGATATAGCCCTAGAGTATATACAGAGCAGATATAGCCCTAGAGTATATTCAGAGCAGATATAGCCCTGGTGTATATACAGAGCAGATATAGCACTAGTGTATATACAGAGCAGATATAGCACTAGAGTATATACAGAGCAGATATAGCCCTAGTGTATATACAGAGCAGATATAGCACTAGTGTATATACAGAGCAGATATAGCCCTAGAGTATATACAGAGCAGATATAGCCCTAGTGTATATACAGAGCAGATATAGCACTGGTGTATATACAGAGCAGATATAGCCCTGGTGTATATACAGAGCAGATATAGCCCTAGAGTATATAAAGAGCAGATATAGCCCTTGAGTATATGCAGAGCAGATATAGCCCTAGAGTATATACAGAGCTGATATAGCCCTAGTGTATATACAGAGCAGATATAGCCCTAGTGTATATACAGAGCAGATATAGCCCTAGTGTATATACAGAGCAGATATAGCCCTGGTGTATATACAGAGCAGATATAGCCCTGGTGTATATACAGAGTAGATATAGCACTAGTGTATATACAGACCAGATATAGCACTAGTTTATATACAGAGCAGATATAGCCCTAGAGTATATACAGAGCAGATATAGCCCTGGTGTATATACAGAGCAGATATAGCACTAGTGTATATACAGAGCAGATATAGCCCTGGTGTATATACAGAGCAGATATAGCCCTGGTGTATATACAGAGCAGATATAGCCCTAGTGTATATACAGAGCAGATATAGCCCTAGTGTATATACAGAGCAGATATAGCCCTAGTGTATATACAGAGCGGATATAGCCCTAGTGTATATACAGAGCGGATATAGCCCTAGTGTATATACAGAGCGGATATAGCCCTATTGTATATACAGAGCGGATATAGCCCTGGTGTATATACAGAGCGGATTTAGCCCTAGAGTATATACAGAGCGGATATAGCCCTAGAGTATATACAGAGCGGATATAGCCCTAGAGTATATACAGAGCGGATATAGCCCTAGTGTATATACAGAGCGGATATAGCCCTAGTGTATATACAGAGTAGATATAGCTCTAGTGTATATACAGACCAGATATAGCCCTAGTGTATATACAGAGCGGATATAGCCCTAGAGTATATACAGAGCGGATATAGCCCTAGAGTATATACAGAGCGGATATAGCCCTGGTGTATATACAGAGCGGATATAGCCCTAGTGTATATACAGAGCGGATATAGCACTAGTGTATATACAGAGCGGATATAGCCCTGGTGTATATACAGAGCGGATATAGCCCTGGTGTATATACAGAGCAGATATAGCCCTAGAGTATATACAGTTCAGATATAGCCCTAGTGTATATGCAGATCAGATATAGCCCTAGTGTATATACAGAGCAGATATAGCCCTAGAGTATATACCGAGCAGATATAGCCCTAGTTTATATACAGAGCAGATATAGCCCTAGTGTATATACAGAGCAGATATAGCCCTAGTGTATGTACAGAGCAGATATAGCCCTAGTGTATGTACAGAGCAGATATAGCCCTAGAGTATATACTTAGCAGATATAGCCCTAGTGTATATACAGAGCAGATATAGCCCTAGAGTATATACAGAGCAGATATAGCCCTAGAGTATATACAGAGCAGATATAGCCCTGGTATATATACAGAGCAGATATAGCACTGGTATACAGTCATGGCCAAAAGTTTTGAGAATGACACCAAAATTATATTTTCACATGATCTGCTGGCCTCTGGTTTTTATTAGTGTTTGTCTGATGTTTATATCACATACAGAAATATAATTGCAATCATATTATGAGTACCAATAGGTTATATTGACAGTTAGAATGAGTTAATGCAGCAAGTCAATATTTGCAGTGTTGCCCCTTCTTCTTCAAGACCTCTGTAATTCTCCCTGGCATGCTCTCAATCAACTTTTGGACCAAATCCTGACTGATAGCAGTCCATTCTTGCATAATCAATGCTTGCATTTTGCCAGAATTTGTTGGTTTTTGTTTGTCCACCCGTCTCTTGATGATTGACCACAAGTTCTCAATGGGATTAAGATCTGGGGAGTTTCCAGGCCATGGACCCAAAATCTCTATGTTTTGTTCCATGAGCCATTTAGTTATCACCTTTGCTTTATGGCAAGGTGCTCCATCATGCTGGAAAAGGCATTGTTGGGCGCCAAACTGCTCTTGCACGGTTGGGAGAAGTTGCTCTTGGAGGACATTCTGGTACCATTCTTTTTTCATGGCTGTGTTTTTAGGCAAGACTGTGAGTGAGCCGATTCCCTTGGCTGAGAAGCAACCCCACACATGAATGGTTTCAGGATGCTTTACAGTTGGCATGAGACAAGACTGGTGGTAGCGCTCAGCTCTTCTTCTCCGAATAAGCTGTTTTCCAGGTGACCCAAATAATCGAAAAGGGGATTCATCAGAGAAAATGACTTTGCCCCAGTCCTCAGCAGTCCACTCCCTGTACCTTTTGCAGAATATCAGTCAGTCCCTGATGTTTTTTCTGGAGAGAAGTGGCTTCTTTGCTGCCCTCCTTGAAACCAGCCCTTGCTCAAAGAGTCTCCCGCCTCACAGTGCGTGCAGAAGCACTCACACCAGCCTGCTGCCATTCCTGAGCAAGCTCGGCACTGCTGGTAGTCCGATCCCGCAGCTGAAACAGTTTTAAGATACGGTCCTGGCGCTTGCTGGTCTTTCTTGGGCGCCCTGGAGCCTTTTTGACAACAATGGAAGCTCTCTCCTTGAAGTTCTTGATGATGCGACAGATTGTTGACTGAGGTGCAATCTTTGTAGCTGCGATACTCTTCCCTGTTAGGCCATTTTTGTGCAGTGCAATGATGGCTGCATGTGTTTCTTTAGAGATAACCATGGTTAACTGAAGAGAAACAATGATACCAAGAACCAGCCTCCTTTTAAAGTGTCCAGTGATGTCATTCTTACTTAATCATGACTGATTGATTGCCAGCCCTGTCCTCATCAACACCCACACCTGTGTTAATGGATCAATCACTAAAACGATGTTAGCTGCTCCTTTTAAGGCAGGACTGCAATGATGTTGAAATGTGTTTTGGGGGTTAAAGTTCATTTTCTGGGCAAATATGGACTTTGCAAGTACAGTAATTGCTGTTAAGCTGATCACTCTTTGACATTCAGGAGTAAATTGCCATTACAAAAAATGAAGCAGTAAACTTTGGAAAAATTACTATTTGTCTCATTCTCAATACTTTTGGCCATGACTGTATATACAGAGCAGATATAGCACTAGAGTATATGCAGAGCAGATATAGCCCTAGTGTATATACAGAGCAGATATAGCACTAGTGTATATACAGAGCAGATATAGCACTAGAGTATATACAGAGCAGATATAGCCCTAGTGTATATACAGAGCAGATATAGCACTAGTGTATATACAGAGCAGATATAGCCCTAGAGTATATACAGAGAAGATATAGCCCTAGTGTATATACAGAGCAGATATAGCCCTAGTGTATATACAGAGCAGATATAGCCCTAGTGTATGTACAGAGCAGATATAGCCCTAGTGTATGTACAGAGCAGATATAGCCCTAGAGTATATACTTAGCAGATATAGCACTAGTGTATATACAGAGCAGATATAGCCCTGGTGTATATACAGAGCAGATATAGCCCTAGTGTATATACAGAGCAGATATAGCCCTAGTGTATATACAGAGCAGATATAGCCCTAGTGTATATACAGAGCAGATATAGCCCTAGTGTATATACAGAGCGGATATAGCCCTAGTGTATTTACAGAGCGGATATAGCCGTAGTGTATATACAGAGCAGATATAGCCCTAGTGTATATACAGAGCAGATATAGCACTAGTGTATATACAGAGCAGATATAGCCCTAGAGTATATACAGAGCAGATATAGCCCTAGTGTATATACAGAGCAGATATAGCCCTAGTGTATATACAGAGCAGATATAGCCCTAGTGTATGTACAGAGCAGATATAGCCCTAGTGTATGTACAGAGCAGATATAGCCCTAGAGTATATACTTAGCAGATATAGCACTAGTGTATATACAGAGCAGATATAGCCCTGGTGTATATACAGAGCAGATATAGCCCTAGTGTATATACAGAGCAGATATAGCCCTAGTGTATATACAGAGCAGATATAGCCCTAGTGTATATACAGAGCAGATATAGCCCTAGTGTATATACAGAGCGGATATAGCCCTAGTGTATTTACAGAGCGGATATAGCCGTAGTGTATATACAGAGCGAATATAGCCCTAGTGTATATAAAGAGCGGATATAGCCCTAGTGTATATACAGAGCGGATATAGCCCTAGAGTATATACAGAGCGGATATAGCCCTAGTGTATATACAGAGCGGATAATAGCACTAGTGTATATACAGAGCAGAGAAAGCCCTGGTGTATATACAGATCAGATATAGCCCTGGTGTATATACAGAGCAGATATAGCCCTGGTGTATATACAGAGCAGATATAGCCCTAGAGTATATACAGAGCAGATATAGCCCTAGTGTATATACAGAGCAGATATAGCCCTGGTGTATATACAGATCAGATATAGCCCTAGAGTATATACAGAGCAGATATAGCCCTAGAGTATATACAGAGCAGATATAGCCCTAGTGTATATGCAGAGCAGATCTAGCCCTAGAGTATATACAGAGCAGATATAGCCCTAGAGTATATACAGAGCAGATATAGCCCTAGTGTATATACAGAGCAGATATAGCCCTGGTGTATATACTGAGCAGATATAGCCCTAGAGTATATACAGAGCAGATATAGCCCTAGTGTATATACAGAGCTGATATAGCCCTTGAGTATATGCAGAGCAGATATAGCCCTAGAGTATATACAGAGCAGATATAGCCCTAGTGTATATACAGAGCAGATATAGCCCTTGAGTATATGCAGAGCAGATATAGCCCTAGAGTATATACAGAGCAGATATAGCCCTAGTGTATATACAGAGCAGATATAGCCCTAGTGTATATACAGAGCAGATATAGCCCTGGTGTATATACAGAGCAGATGTAGCCCTAGTGTATATACAGAGTAGATATAGCCCTAGTGTATATACAGACCAGATATAGCCCTAGTGTATATACAGAGCAGATATAGCACTAGTGTATATACAGAGCAGATATAGCACTACAGTCATGGCCAAAAGTATTGAGAATGAGACAAATAGTAATTTTTCCAAAGTTTACTGCTTCATTTTTTGTAATGGCAATTTGCATATACTCTTGAACGTCAAAGAGTGATCAGCTTAACAGCAATTACTGTACTTGCAAAGTCAATATTTGCCCAGAAAATGAACTTTAACCCCCAAAACACATTTCAACATCATTGCAGTCCTGCCTTAAAAGGAGCAGCTAACATCGCTTTAGTGATTGATCCATTAACACAGGTGTGGGTGTTGATGAGGACAGGGCTGGCGATCAATCAGTCATGATTAAGTAAGAATGACATCACTGGACACTTTAAAAGTAGGCTGGTTCTTGGTATCATTGTTTCTCTTCAGTTAACCATGGTTATCTCTAAAGAAACACGTGCAGCCATCATTGCACTGCACAAAAATGGCCTAACAGGGAAGAGTATCGCAGCTACAAAGATTGCACCTCAGTCAGCAATCTATCGCATCATCGAGAACTTCAAGGAGAGAGCTTCCATTGTTGTCAAAAAGGCTCCAGGGCGCCCAAGAAAGACCAGCAAGCGCCAGGACCGTATCTTAAAACTGTTTCAGCTGCGGGATCGGACTACCAGCAGTGCCGAGCTTGCTCAGGAATGGCAGCAGGCTGGTGTGAGTGCTTCTGCACGCACTGTGAGGCGGGAGACTCTTTGAGCAAGGGCTGGTTTCAAGGAGGGCAGCAAAGAAGCCACTTCTCTCCAGAAAAAACATCAGGGACTGACTGATATTCTGCAAAAGGTACAGGGAGTGGACTGCTGAGGACTGGGGCAAAGTCATTTTCTCTGATGAATCCCCTTTTCGATTGTTTGGGACATCTGGAAAACAGCTTATTCGGAGAAGAAGAGGTGAGCGCTACCACCAGTCTTGTCTCATGCCAACTGTAAAGCATCCTGAAACCATTCATGTGTGGGGTTGCTTCTCAGCCAAGGGAATCGGCTCACTCACAGTCTTGCCTAAAAACACAGCCATGAATAAAGAATGGTACCAGAATGTCCTCCAAGAGCAACTTCTCCCAACAGTCCAAGAGCAGTTTGGCACCCAAAAATGCCTTTTCCAGCATGATGGAGCACCTTGCCATAAAGCAAAGGTGGTAAATAAATGGCTCATGGAACAAAACATAGAGATTTTGGGTCCATGGCCTGGAAACTCCCCAGATCTTAATCCCATTGAGAACTTGTGGTCAATCATCAAGAGACGGGTGGACAAACAAAAACCAACAAATTCTGGCAAAATGCAAGCATTGATTATGCAAGAATAGACTGCTATCAGTCAGGATTTGGTCCAAAACTTGATTGAGAGCATGCCAGGGAGAATTACAGAGGTCTTGAAGAAGAAGGGGCAACACTGCAAATATTGACTTGCTGCATTAACTCATTCTAACTGTCAATATAACCTATTGGTACTCATAATATGATTGCAATTATATTTCTGTATGTGATTTAAACATCAGACAAACACTAATAAAAACCAGAGGCCAGCAGATCATGTGAAAATATAATTTTGGTGTCATTCTCAAAACTTTTGGCCATGACTGTAGAGTATATACAGAGCAGATATAGCCCTGGTGTATATACAGAGCAGATATAGCACTAGTGTATATACAGAGCAGATATAGCCCTGGTGTATATACAGAGCAGATATAGACCTGGTGTATATACAGAGCAGATATAGCACTAGTGTATATACAGAGCAGATATAGCCCTAGTGTATATACAGAGCAGATATAGCCCTAGTGTATATACAGAGCGGATATAGCCCTAGTGTATATACAGAGCGGATATACCCCTAGTGTATATACAGAGCGGATATAGCCCTGGTGTATATACAGAGCGGATTTAGCCCTAGAGTATATACAGAGCAAATATAGCCCTAGAGTATATACAGAGCAGATATAGCCCTAGTGTATATACAGAGCAGATATAGCCCTAGTGTATATACAGAGTAGATATAGCTCTAGTGTATATACAGGCCAGATATATCCCTAGTGTATATACAGAGCGGATATAGCCCTAGAGTATATACAGAGCAGATATAGACCTAGTGTATATACAGAGCAGATATAGCCCTGGTGTATATACAGAGCAGATATAGCCCTAGAGTATATACAGAGCAGATATAGCCCTAGTGTATATACAGAGCAGATATAGCCCTGGTGTATATACAGAGCAGATATAGCCCTAGAGAATATACAGAGCAGATATAGCCCTAGAGTATATACAGAGCAGATATAGCCCTAGTGTATATGCAGAGCAGATCTAGCCCTAGGCTATATACAGAGCAGATATAGCCCTAGAGTATATACAGAGCAGATATAGCCCTAGAGTATATACAGAGCAGATATAGCCCTAGTGTATATACAGAGCAGATATAGCCCTAGTGTATATACAGAGCAGATATATCCCTGGTGTATATACTGAGCAGATATAGCCCTAGAGTATATACAGAGCAGATATAGCCCTAGTGTATATACAGAGCAGATATAGCCCTTGAGTATATGCAGAGCAGATATAGCCCTAGAGTATATACAGAGCAGATGTAGCCCTAGTGTATATACAGAGCAGATATAGCCCTAGTGTATATACAGAGCAGATATAGCCCTGGTGTATATACAGAGCAGATATAGCCCTGGTGTATATACAGAGCAGATATAGCCCTAGTGTATATACAAACCAGATATAGCCCTAGTGTATATACAGAGCAGATATAGCACTAGTGTATATACAGAGCAGATATAGCACTAGAGTATATACAGAGCAGATATAGCCCTGGTGTATATACAGAGCAGATATAGCACTAGTGTATATACAGAGCAGATATAGCCCTGGTGTATATACAGAGCAGATATAGCCCTGGTGTATATACAGAGCAGATATAGCCCTGGTGTATATACAGAGCAGATATAGCCCTGGTGTATATACAGAGCAGATATAGCCCTAGTGTATATACAGACCAGATATAGCCCTAGTGTATATACAGAGCAGATATAGCACTAGTGTATATACAGAGCAGATATAGCACTAGAGTATATACAGAGCAGATATAGCCCTGGTGTATATACAGAGCAGATATAGCACTAGTGTATATACAGAGCAGATATAGCCCTGGTGTATATACAGAGCAGATATAGCCCTAGTGTATATACAGAGCAGATATAGCACTAGTGTATAAGCAGAGCACATATAGCCCTAGTGTATATACAGAGCGGATATAGCCCTAGTGTATATACAGAGCGGATATAGCCCTGGTGTATATACAGAGCGGATTTAGCCCTAGAGTATATACAGAGCAGATATAGCCCTAGAGTATATACAGAGCAGATATAGCCCTAGTGTATATACAGAGCAGATATAGCCCTAGTGTATATACAGAGCAGATATAGCTCTAGTGTATATACAGACCAGATATAGCCCTAGTGTATATACAGAGCGGATATAGCCCTAGAGTATATACAGTGCAGCTATAGCCCTAGTGTATATACAGAGCAGATATAGCCCTAGTGTATATACAGAGCAGATATAGCCCTAGTGTATATACAGAGCAGATATAGCCCTGGTGTATATACAGAGCAGATATAGACCTAGAGTATATACAGAGCAGATATAGCCCTAGAGTATATACAGACCAGATATAGCCCTAGTGTATATACAGAGCGGATATATCCCTAGAGTATATACAGAGCGGATATAAACCTAGTGTATATACAGAGCAGATATAGCCCTGGTGTATATACAGAGCAGATATAGCCCTAGAGTATATACAGAGCAGATATAGCCCTAGTGTATATACAGAGCAGATATAGCCCTGGTGTATATACAGAGCAGATATAGCCCTAGAGTATATACAGAGCAGATATAGCCCTAGTGTATATACAGAGCAGATATAGCCCTTGAGTATATGCAGAGCAGATATAGCCCTAGAGTATATACAGAGCAGATATAGCCCTAGTGTATATACAGAGCAGATATAGCCCTAGTGTATATACAGAGCAGATATAGCCCTGGTGTATATACAGAGCAGATATACCCCTGGTGTATATACAGAGCAGATATAGCCCTAGTGTATATACAGACCAGATATAGCCCTAGTGTATATACAGAGCAGATATAGCACTAGTGTATATACAGAGCAGATATAGCACTAGAGTATATACAGAGCAGATATAGCCCTGGTGTATATACAGAGCAGATATAGCACTAGTGTATATACAGAGCAGATATAGCCCTGGTGTATATACAGAGCAGATATAGCCCTGGTGTATATACAGAGCAGATATAGCCCTGGTGTATATACAGAGCAGATATAGCCCTGGTGTATATACAGAGCAGATATAGCCCTAGTGTATATACAGACCAGATATAGCCCTAGTGTATATACCGAGCAGATATAGCACTAGTGTATATACAGAGCAGATATAGCACTAGAGTATATACAGAGCAGATATAGCCCTGGTGTATATACAGAGCAGATATAGCACTAGTGTATATACAGAGCAGATATAACCCTGGTGTATATACAGAGCAGATATAGCCCTAGTGTATATACAGAGCAGATATAGCACTAGTGTATAAACAGAGCACATATAGCCCTAGTGTATATACAGAGCGGATATAGCCCTAGTGTATATACAGAGCGGATATAGCCCTGGTGTATATACAGAGCGGATTTAGCCCTAGAGTATATACAGAGCAGATATAGCCCTAGAGTATATACAGAGCAGATATAGCCCTAGTGTATATACAGAGCAGATATAGCCCTAGTGTATATACAGAGCAGATATAGCTCTAGTGTATATACAGACCAGATATAGCCCTAGTGTATATACAGAGCGGATATAGCCCTAGAGTATATACAGAGCAGATATAGCCCTAGAGTATATACAGTGCAGCTATAGCCCTAGTGTATATACAGAGCAGATATAGCCCTAGTGTATATACAGAGCAGATATAGCCCTAGTGTATATACAGAGCAGATATAGCCCTGGTGTATATACAGAGCAGATGTAGACCTAGAGTATATACAGAGCAGATATAGCCCTAGAGTATATACAGACCAGATATAGCCCTAGTGTATATACAGAGCGGATATATCCCTAGAGTATATACAGAGCGGATATAAACCTAGTGTATATACAGAGCAGATATAGCCCTGGTGTATATACAGAGCAGATATAGCCCTAGAGTATATACAGAGCAGATATAGCCCTAGTGTATATACAGAGCAGATATAGCCCTGGTGTATATACAGAGCAGATATAGCCCTGGAGTATATACAGAGCAGATCTAGCCCTAGTGTATATGCAAAACAGATCTAGCCCTAGAGTATATGCAGAGCAGATATAGCCCTAGAGTATATACAGAGCAGATATAGCCCTAGTGTATATACAGAGCAGATATAGCCCTAGTGTATATACATAGCAGATATAGCCCTGGTGTATATACTGAGCAGATATAGCCCTAGAGTATGTACAGAGCAGATATAGCCCTAGAGTACATACAGAGCAGATATAGCCCTTGAGTATATGCAGAGCAGATATAGCCCTAGAGTATATACAGAGCAAATATAGCCCTAGTGTATATACAGAGCAGATATAGCCCTAGTGTATATACAGAGCAGATATAGCCCTAGTGTATATACAGAGCAGATATAGCCCTGGTGTATATACAGAGCAGATATAGCCCTAGTGTATATACAGAGCAGATATAGCACTAGTGTATATACAGAGCAGATATAGCCCTAGTGTATATACAGAGCAGATATAGCACTAGTGTATATACAGAGCAGATATAGCACTAGAGTATATACAGAGCAGATATAGCCCTGGAGTATATACAGAGCAGATATAGCACTAGTGTATATACAGAGCAGATATAGCCCTGGTGTATATGCAGAGCAGATATAGCACTAGTGTATATACAGAGCAGATATAGCCCTAGTGTATATATAGAGCAGATATAGCACTAGTGTATATACAGAGCAGATATAGCCCTAGTGTATATACAGAGCAGATATAGCCCTAGTGTATATACAGAGCGGATATAGCTCTAGTGTATATACAGAGCGGATATAGCCCTAGTGTATATACAGAGCGGATATAGCCCTGGTGTATATACAGAGCAGATTTAGCCCTAGAGTATATACAGAGCAGATATAGCCCTAGAGTATATACAGAGCAGATATAGCCCTAGTGTATATACAGAGCAGATATAGCCCTAGTGTATATACAGAGTAGATATAGCTCTAGTGTATATACAGACCAGATATAGCCCTAGTGTATATATTGAGCGGATATAGCCCTAGAGTATATACAGAGCGGATATAGCCCTAGAGTATATACAGAGCAGATATTGCCCTAGTGTATATACAGAGCAGATATAGCCTTAGTGTATATACAGAGCAGATATAGCCCTAGTGTATATACAGAGCAGATATAACCCTGGTGTATATACAGAGCAGATATAGCCCTAGAGTATATACAGAGCAGATATAGCCCTAGAGTATATACAGAGCAGATATAGCCCTAGTGTATATACAGAGCAGATATAGCCCTAGAGTATATACAGTTCAGATATAGCCCTAGAGTATATACAGAGCAGATATAGCCCTAGTGTATATACAGAGCAGATATAGCACTAGTGTATATACAGAGCAGATATAGCCCTAGTGTATATACCGAGCAGATATAACCCTAGTTTATATACAGAGCAGATATAGCCCTAGTTTATATACAGAGCAGATATAGCCCTAGTGTATGTACAGAGCAGATATAGCCCTAGAGTATATACAGAGCAAATATAGCACTAGTGTATATACAGAGCAGATATAGCCCTAGATTATATACTTAGCAGATATAGCCCTAGTGTATATACAGAGCAGATATAGCCCTAGAGTATATACAGAGCAGATATAGCCCTAGAGTATATACAGAGCAGATATAGCCCTGGTGTATATACAGAGCAGATATAGCACTAGTGTATATACAGAGCAGATATAGCACTAGAGTATATACAGAGCAGATATAGCCCTAGTGTATATACAGAGCAGATATAGCACTAGTGTATATACAGAGCAGATATAGCACTAGAGTATATACAGAGCAGATATAGCCCTAGTGTATATACAGAGCAGATATAGCACTAGTGTAAATACAGAGCAGATATAGCCCTGGTGTATATACTGAGCAGATATAGCCCTAGAGTATATACAGAGCAGATATAGCCCTAGAGTACATACAGAGCAGATATAGCCCTTGAGTATATGCAGAGCAGATATAGCCCTAGAGTATATACAGAGCAAATATAGCCCTAGTGTATATACAGAGCAGATATAGCCCTAGTGTATATACAGAGCAGATATAGCCCTAGTGTATATACAGAGCAGCTATAGCCCTGTTGTATATACAGAGCAGATATAGCCCTAGTGTATATACAGAGCAGATATAGCACTAGTGTATATACAGAGCAGATATAGCCCTAGTGTATATACAGAGCAGATATAGCACTAGTGTATATACAGAGCAGATATAGCACTAGAGTATATACAGAGCAGATATAGCCCTGGAGTATATACAGAGCAGATATAGCACTAGTGTATATACAGAGCAGATATAGCCCTGGTGTATATGCAGAGCAGATATAGCACTAGTGTATATACAGAGCAGATATAGCCCTAGTGTATATATAGAGCAGATATAGCACTAGTGTATATACAGAGCAGATATAGCCCTAGTGTATATACAGAGCAGATATAGCCCTAGTGTATATACAGAGCGGATATAGCTCTAGTGTATATACAGAGCGGATATAGCCCTAGTGTATATACAGAGCGGATATAGCCCTAGTGTATATACAGAGCAGATTTAGCCCTAGAGTATATACAGAGCAGATATAGCCCTAGAGTATATACAGAGCAGATATAGCCCTAGTGTATATACAGAGCAGATATAGCCCTAGTGTATATACAGAGTAGATATAGCTCTAGTGTATATACAGACCAGATATAGCCCTAGTGTATATATTGAGCGGATATAGCCCTAGAGTATATACAGAACGGATATAGCCCTAGAGTATATACAGAGCAGATATTGCCCTAGTGTATATACAGAGCAGATATAGCCTTAGTGTATATACAGAGCAGATATAGCCCTAGTGTATATACAGAGCAGATATAACCCTGGTCTATATACAGAGCAGATATAGCCCTAGAGTATATACAGAGCAGATATAGCCCTAGAGTATATACAGAGCAGATATAGCCCTAGTGTACATACAGAGCAGATATAGCCCTAGAGTATATACAGTTCAGATATAGCCCTAGAGTATATACAGAGCAGATATAGCCCTAGTGTATATACAGAGCAGATATAGCACTAGTGTATATACAGAGCAGATATAGCCCTAGTGTATATACCGAGCAGATATAACCCTAGTTTATATACAGAGCAGATATAGCCCTAGTTTATATACAGAGCAGATATAGCCCTAGTGTATGTACAGAGCAGATATAGCCCTAGAGTATATACAGAGCAAATATAGCACTAGTGTATATACAGAGCAGATATAGCCCTAGATTATATACTTAGCAGATATAGCCCTAGTGTATATACAGAGCAGATATAGCCCTAGAGTATATACAGAGCAGATATAGCCCTAGAGTATATACAGAGCAGATATAGCCCTGGTGTATATACAGAGCAGATATAGCACTAGTGTATATACAGAGCAGATATAGCACTAGAGTATATACAGAGCAGATATAGCCCTAGTGTATATACAGAGCAGATATAGCACTAGTGTATATACAGAGCAGATATAGCACTAGAGTATATACAGAGCAGATATAGCCCTAGTGTATATACAGAGCAGATATAGCACTAGTGTAAATACAGAGCAGATATAGCCCTGGTGTATATACAGAGCAGATATAGCCCTAGTGTATATACAGAGCAGATATAGCGCTAGAGTATATACAGAGCAGATATAGCCCTGTTGTATATACAGAGCAGATATAGCCCTAGTGTATATACAGAGCAGATATAGCACTAGTGTATATACAGAGCAGATATAGCCCTAGTGTATATACAGAGCAGATATAGCCCTAGTGTATATACAGAGCGGATATGGCCGTAGTGTATATACAGAGCGGATATAGCCCTAGTGTATATAAAGAGCGGATATAGCCCTAGTGTATATACAGAGCGGATATAGCCCTAGAGTATATACAGAGCGGATATAGCCCTAGAGTATATACAGAGCGGATATAGCCCTAGTGTATATACAGAGCGGATATAGCCCTAGTGTATATACAGAGCAGATATAGCCCTAGAGTATATAGAGAGCAAATATAGCCCTAGTGTATATACAGAGCAGATATAGCCCTAGTGTATATACAGAGCAGATATAGCCCTGGTGTATATACAGAGCAGATATAGCCCTAGAGTATATACAGAGCAGATATAGCCCTAGAGTATATACAGAGCAGATATAGCCCTAGTGTATATACAGAGCAGATATAGCCCTAGAGTATATACAGAGCAGATATAGCCCTAGTGTATATACAGAGCAGATATAGCCCTGGTGTATATACAGAGCAGATATAGCCCTGGTGTATATACAGAGCAGATATAGCCCTAGAGTATATACAGAGCAGATATAGCCCTAGAGTATATGCAGAGCTGATATAGCCCTAGAGTATATACAGAGCAGATATAGCCCTAGTGTATATACAGAGCAGATATAGCCCTAGTGTATATGCAGAGCAGATATAGCCCTAGTGTATATATAGAGCAGATATAGCCCTAGTGTATATACAGAGCAGATATAGCCCTAGTGTATATACAGAGCAGATATAGCCCTAGAGTATATACAGAGCAGATATAGCCCTGGTGTATATACAGAGTAGATATAGCCCTAGTGTATATACAGAGTAGATATAGCATTAGTGTATATACAGACCAGATATAGCCCTAGAGTATATACAGAGCATATATAGCCCTAGTGTATATACAGAGTAGATATAGCCCTAGTGTATATACAGAGCAGATATAGCCCTAGTGTATATACAGAGCAGATATAGCACTAGTGTATACAGTACAGACCAAAAGTTTGGACACACCTCATTTAAAGATTTTTCTGTATTTTCATGACTATTAAAATTGTACATTCACACTGAAGGCATCAAAACTATGAATTAACACATGTGGAATCATATACTTAACAAAAAAGTGTGAAACAACTGAAAATATGTCTTATATTCTAGGTTCTTCAAAGTAGCCACCTTTTGCTTTGATGACTGCTTTGCACACTCTTGGCATTCTCTCGATGAGCTTCAAGAAGTAGTCACCGGAAATGGTCTTCCAACAATCTTGAAGGAGTTCCCAGAGATGCTTAGCACTTGTTGGCCCTTTTGCCTTCACTCTGCGGTCCAGCTCACCCCAAACCATCTCGATTGGGTCCAGGTCTGGTGACTGTGGAGACCAGGTCATCTGGCGTAGCACCCCATCACTCTCCTTCTTGGTCAAATAGCCCTTACACAGCCTGGAGGTGTGTTTGGGGTCATTGTCCTGTTGAAAAATAAATGATGGTCCATCTAAACGCAAACCGGATGGAATAGCATGCCGCTGCAAGATGCTGTGGTAGCCATGCTGGTTCAGTATGCCTTCAATTTTGAATAAATCCCCAACAGTGTCACCAGCAAAGCGCCCCCACACCATCACACCTCCTCCTCCATGCTTCACGGTGGGAACGAAGCATGTAGAGTCCATCCGTTCACCTTTTCTGCGTCGCACATAGACACGGTGGTTGGAACCAAAGATCTCAAATTTGGACTCATCAGACCAAAGCACAGATTTACACTGGTCTAATGTCCATTCCTTGTGTTCTTTAGCCCAAACAAGTCTCTTTTGCTTGTTGCCTGTCCTTAGCAGTCGTTTCCTAGCAGCTATTTTACCATGAAGGCCTGCTGCACAGTCTCCTCTTAACAGTTGTTGTAGAGATGTGTCTGCTGCTAGAACTCTGTGTTGCATTGACCTGGTCTCTAATCTGAGCTGCTGTTAACCTGCGATTTCTGAGGCTGGTGACTCGGATAAACTTATCCTGAGAAGCAGAGGTGACTCTTGGTCTTCCTTTCCTGGGGCGGTCCTCATGTGAGCTAGTTTCTTTGTAGCACTTGATGGTTTTTGCAACTGCACTTGGGGACACTTTCAAAGTTTGCCCAATTTTTCGCACTGATTGATCTTCATTTCTTAAAGTAATGATGGCCACTCGTTTTTCTTTACTTAGCTGCTTTTTTCTTGCCATAATACAAATTCTAACAGTCTATTCAGTAGGACTATCCGCTGTGTATCCACCTGACTTCTGCACAACATAACTGATGGTTCCAACCCCATTTATAAGGCAAGAAATCCCACTTATTAAACCTGACAGGGCACACCTGTGAAGTGAAAACCATTTCCGGTGACTACCTCTTGAAGCTCATCAAGAGAATGCCAAGAGTGTGCAAAGCAGTCATCAAAGCAAAAAGTGGCTACTTTGAAGAACCTAGAATATAAGACACATTTTCAGTTGTTTCACACTTTTTTGTTAAGTATATAATTCCACATATGTTCATTCATAGTTTTGATGCCTTCAGTGTGAATGTACAATTTTCATAGTCATGAAAATACAGAAAAATCTTTAAATAAGAAGGTGTGTCCAAACTTTTGGTCTGTACTGTATCCAGAGCAGATATAGCACTAGAGTATATACAGAGCAGATATAGCCCTGGTGTATATACAGAGCAGATATAGCCCTAGTGTATATACAGAGCGGATATAGCCCTAGTGTATATACAGAGCGGATATAGCCCTAGTGTATATACAGAGCGGATATAGCCCTAGAGTATATACAGAGCAGATATAGCCCTGGTGTATATACAGAGCAGATATAGCCCTAGTGTATATACAGAGCGGATATAGCCCTAGAGTATATACAGAGCAGATATAGCCCTGGTGTATATACAGAGCAGATATAGCCCTAGTGTATATACAGAGCAGATATAGCCCTAGAGTATATACAGAGCGGATATAGCCCTAGTGTATATACAGAGCGGATATAGCCCTAGTGTATATACAGAGTGGATATAGCCCTAGTGTATATACAGAGCGGATATAGCCCTAGTGTATGTACAGAGCGGATATAGCCCTAGTGTATATACAGAGCGGATATAGCCCTAGTGTATATACAGAGCGGATATAGCCCTAGTGTATATACAGAGCGGATATAGCCCTAGTGTATATACAGAGCGGATATAGCCCTAGTGTATATACAGAGCAGATATAGCCCTAGAGTATATACAGAGCAGATATAGCCTTAGTGCATATACAGAGCAGATATAGCCTTAGTGCATATACAGAGCAGATATAGCCCTGGAGTATATACAGAGCAGATATAGCCTTAGTGTATATACAGAGCCTATATAGCACTAGTGTATATACAGAGCAGATATAGCACTAGTGTATATATAGAGCAGATATTGCCCTAAAGTATATACAGAGCGGATATAGCACTAGTGTATATACAGAGCAGATATAGCACTAGAGTATATACAGAGCAGATATAGCCCTAGTGTATATACAGAGCAGATATAGCCCTAGAGTATATACGGAGCAGTGATATAGAAGTGACACAGTAATGATATTTTGGTTATTGCAGTAACATAGTAATGATCTTGTGCCCGTACACTGTGACATACATTGTAGTGGTGACAGACATATAGCAGTACAATATTGTAGAGCTACATTTTCCCCTGGGAAAGGGATGGTAAGATCCGGGCGATAATGCTTAGAAAAGTGTGTAATTTGCATCATCTGTGCATTGCCATAGAAGAGAATGTACAGTATGTAGTAGGGGTGATCCTCGCTCACATTTCTCTCATGGATACAAGTATAAGATGAGGGATTATTTGTAAACATTGATTACAATTCTATAAATATGTAACTAATCTATAAATATAATTCACTGAAGAAAAGGAGAAAAATCCAAAAAGCAATGGTACTCACCCGTACCTGGTCACAATACTAATGCACTGCAGGATGCAGTGGACCCGATGATAAAGTAAGTGCACCCAACAAGGACAACATCACTGGCTGCATCCTGCAATGATGGAAAAATGCATGAGGCCTAAACTGATATTTTAGACAACCAGGGTGACATTTAGAAATACAGCTTATCTATAGAAATATAGCTTATCTATATGAATGCACAACCTTCTTGCATTCTGTGACCCCTACATTTTGACCCCAAGGTCTGGAGGGACTGCACTTTTTGTTTGGATCCATAGACTATGAATGAGTATAGATCCCTGTACACATTGCTTGTCTGACAATGTCCTGGAGCCTTGGTTTTTTGGTTTGCTGGTCAGATTGCTTCCCAAATTTTAACATTTTTTTTCTACCCCCAACTAGAGCTGACTTTTGAGTTGGGAAGTGTAGGGATGGGAGACCAGCCATGGTAAGGAAAAAAACAACAATATTTTTGCCCAACTCGGAAGTTACGCCAACCAGCTACGCCAATATGGGTGTAAAATGGGTGGGACAGGCTAAGTCCACCTCTCAAATTCATGAACAGTTACGCATAAATCACTTTAGAAATAAATGTACTCTAGTCCTTTAAAGGGGTTGTCCGAAGTTAGGGTACAAGTCTGCAGCAAATCTATGTGACTGCAGACTTAAAAATCCTCACATCGCACTTATTCTCTGGTGCCATCGGTGAGCAAGTATGTGATTTTCATAAACGCAGTCATGTGCCTACTAGACATGTCCAGTCTCCTCAATGCAAGTGTATTGAGGTAGAACGGACACGTCTAGTTGGTATGTGGCCAGAAGTATGCAAATCACATACTTGCGGTCACATTAATGTCTGCCCCCAGCGCCGGCTCCGGCTTGCTGTGTGCGCAATGTGAAGATTCATAAGTCTCCAGTCACATAGAGTAACTGAAGACTTATAGCCTAAGGCTGTACAACCCCTTTAGGTTACCCCAAAATGCTGTGCTTGATTTCCTTCATCAGTGAAAGAGTTTTTGAATGGAGTGGCAGGTTATATGTTCACCCTTTCTAACTCTTCTAAAGCCTTGGTGGTGCAGCTGGGTGTGGAAGGCGAGTGGGGGGCCCCTGCTCTGCCCCTTTAAAGGGGTTGTCCAGTCTAAGAGTCAAAGTCTTCAGTCACACTGTGTGACTGCAGACTGCCGAATCGTGACAGTGTTATGCGCACACTGTCACGATTCCCCTGTGTTTCCCGTACTACTGGTCAGTCATGTGACCACAATTTGCATTCTTGCAATCAGGTGTCAACTAGACTCCTGTTCTTCTGTTAATTCACTTCTGTCCAGAGAAACCAGATAATGCTAGTCGGGACGTAACCACCTACACGCAAGGGCAACACCGTCACGTTTCAGCAGTCTGCAGTTACATAGAGTCACATAGTTTTCTCAGCTTTGAAACTGCAAAAACTCTTACTGTTGCTCTTATTCATTCTCGTCTGGACTACTGCATCTTTCTACTGATGGGTCTCCCTCTCACCAAACCTTCTCCTCTCCAATCCGTCCTGAATGCAGCAGCCAGGGTTGTATTTCTGTTCAGCCACTACACTGATGCCTCCACCTTGTGCCAGTCATTACACTGGTTACCCATTCACTACAGAATACAAGCAAACCTCTCTTACTCACAAAGCTCTCCACAGTTCTGCACCACGCTATATCTCCTCCCTCATCTCTGCCTACCACCCTACCCGTACCCTCCATTCTGCAACTGATCTAAGACTAACATCCTCTATAATCTGAACTTCGCACCTCTGACTCCGAGACTTCTCTCGTGCTACTCCAGTGTTCTGGAATGCACTAAACCGAATGATTTGACTAATACTGAGCGCCTGCATTTTTAAACATGCTTTAAAAACAGATCTCTTTAGACAGGCCTATCACCTCAACTCACTAACATAACTCTCCCCTGTTCCCTCTTCCTAATTTTTCCTCAGAATCTGGTCTCATATTTTTCAGTCTCTACACCCTCCATGCACCCTATAGCACTTGGTGACTGCACTTAGACACTGGCTGATGACTGGATCATGCAGCAATATATCATATCCCTTATGTATTATAATGATGGCTGGACCGTACATGACAAGCACGTTCTACCTGTTGTGCCCCCCCTATGTCCTTATAGATTTTAAGCTTGTTACCTTCTGTATCTGGTGAACTATGTGTTACTTTGTGATGTTTTTATTGTCTGTACACGATCCCACTTAATTGCAAAGTGCTGCGGAATATGTTGGCGCCATAGAAATAAAATTATTATTATTACATAGTGTGACTGCGGAATTTGAATCTTAGACTGGACAACCCCTTTAAAGGGGCAGGGCACACTCACGGGCAATACCATGTGCACCTTGCACACTGTCACGATTCAGCATTCACATAGAGTTACTGCAGATTTTGCTTCTTAGACCGGACAAACCCTTTAATAGCAAAAACAGTAACTTTTTAGACAACTACCCAAAACTGCTAAGAGTGGGGGAGAGGTTCATTGCAAAGAAGATGGTCTCTATGCATAATATATGATAGAACCACCACCCAGTTTGGATATGAGGGTGGATTAAAAGAAGTCATCACTTCTCTACAAGAGGTTACACTGTTTGGGAAAATTCCAATTATCCAGACCCGATGAGATCTTAACGGTAATGCCCTATATGATCTCTGGGACCCCCACTGATCCCCAGGATGGGATCCTAATGTCATGGGTGTATCAAGTGTGACAGACAGTTGCTCTGGATCCGGCTGTAGAAGGTCACTAAGCTTGGCATTGCAGATGCCTTCTTGATCCTCTCATCTCTGTAGTGTAGTGATATCCTTCTCCCTTTAGGATCCAGCAGCGACCTCCACCTTCTGCTGCTAATTGACACACCCTTGCTTGGTAGTTAAAAACTCTCAGTGTCTCCAGAGAGTCGCCGGTGATAGTTCTATGTTCCTCTGTCCATGCCTGTAGTGCTAGTAGTTGTCTAGTATCTTCTTGGACTTCCCTTGGAGGACAGTTGACATTATCTCTCTGGTGTCTTCTCAAGCTAAGTGTATCCCCTTTGTTTGTTTACCTTGTTGTCTTTAGTTACAGTGGGGCCTGACTAGTTCTCACCCCATCCCCTCCCTACCTAGGGCCTAGCTCTAGGGACATTCAGGGATTAGGTTCCTGCTCGGCGATAGGTGAAGAACCTGTATAGGGACGATAGGGGAGTCAGGGTGATATTAGATCTGCCTAGGGTTCTCCACTCCCCCTTTCCCTAGTTGTTGGGCTTCCTTCCCCCTCTTCCTGTCGTTGTACACTTGTTCCTTCCCTCACCTTGCGTGACACCTAAAGTCTATTGTGTGAATGGACCACTAACAGCATACATGACTACTGCTTCTTTCACTTCTTTGGAACTATGGAGATCATTCATTCCTGGATTATCAGATGCTGGATAAAAGGAATTTCATTCTATCTCGGCTTCATTTCCACTTGCTCACTGCTGATGAAAACCGGAAACGAGTGATACAAATCTTCCCGTCTTTTCTAGGTTTGCAGCAGCTCTTTCCAATAATCCACGATGGCGTCTTCATCTTCATCCAACATAGAAGACGAAAGTTTAAAAGGCTGTGAAATCTACGTGCAAAAATTCAACATCCAGCAAATCTTGAAGGAATGTATCGTGAACCTGTGTATTGCCAAACCCGACCGCCCCATGAAGTTCCTGAGAGAACATTTCGAGAAATTGGAAAAGGTCAGTAGTCGGGGAGCGATATCTTACGTATTGTCGTCATTTGTCAGGCTGGAGAAATAAGCGGCTGAAGTCTTATACATTTTAAGGGACGTTTTTCCAACATGATGCATTTCTTTTTAAATTGATATATATTGTTTTAAAGGGGTTTTCCAGGATCGACAAAAATAATAGGAAGTAAATGGCTAAAATAACAAAAGCGCCATGGCTTCCCGTTTTTCTCAGTTTACTTCTGTATAACAGTAATGTGCCTTCTATCCCATGTGACCACTGCAGCCAATCAATGGTGGATGGCACATGAGCACTAAGGTCACTGATTTGCTGCATTGATTCTGAAGTTAGATGGCACAAGTCTGTTTCATTTCCTGTCATAAGCAGAGACCAACATGGAGCCCAAAGTGTCAGCCAACCTTTAAATACATCTTGCTGATCCCCCTGGAAAATCCCTTTAAGAAATTAGGTTTGAGTCACATGAAATAGTTTCTTGCTTGAGCTGCTTTGTTTGAGCAACATGATAGTTTTTTGCTTGAGCTGCTTTGTTTGAGCCACATGATAGTTTCTTGCTTGAGCTGCTTTGCTTGAGCCCCATGATAGTGTCTTGCTTGAGCTGCTTTGCTTGAGCCACATGATAGTTTCTTGCTTCAGCTGCTTTGCTTGATCCACATGATAGTTCTTGCTTGAGATACTTTTCTTGAGCCACATTATAGTTCTTGCTTGAGCTGCTTTGCTTGAGCCACATGATATTTTCTTTCTTTGATACTTTCCTTGAGCCACATGATAGTTTCTTTCTTTGATACTTTCCTTGAGCCACATGATAGTTTTTTGCTTGAGCTGCTTTGTTTGAGCCACATGATAGTTTCTTTCTTGAGATACTTTGCTTGAGCCACATGATATTTTCTTTCTTTGATACTTTCCTTGAGCCACATGATAGTTTCTTTCTTGAGATACTTTGCTTGAGCCACATGATATTTTCTTTCTTTGATACTTTCCTTGAGCCACATGATAGTTTCTTTCTTGAGATACTTTGCTTGAGCCACATGATAGTTTTTTGCTTGAGCTGCTTTGCTTGAGCCACATGATAGTTGTTGCTTCAGCTGCTTTGCTTGAGCCACATGATAGTTTCTTGCTTCAGCTGCTTTGCTTGATCCACATGATAGTTCTTGCTTGAGATACTTTTCTTGAGCCACATTATAGTTCTTGCTTGAGCTGCTTTGCTTGAGCCACATGATATTTTCTTTCTTTGATACTTTCCTTGAGCCACATGATAGTTTCTTTCTTTGATACTTTCCTTGAGCCACATGATAGTTTTTTGCTTGAGCTGCTTTGTTTGAGCCACATGATAGTTTCTTTCTTGAGATACTTTGCTTGAGCCACATAATATTTTCTTTCTTTGATACTTTCCTTGAGCCACATGATAGTTTCTTTCTTGAGATACTTTGCTTGAGCCACATGATAGTTTTTTGCTTGAGCTGCTTTGCTTGAGCCACATGATAGTTGTTGCTTCAGCTGCTTTGCTTGAGCCACATGATAGTTTCTTTCTTGAGATACTTTGCTTGAGCCACATGATAGTTTTTTGCTTGAGTCACATGATAGTTTCTTTTGTGAGATACTTTTCTTGTACCACGTGATATTTTGTTCTCCAGTTATGTCTAAAGCTAAATTCGGATTTTACTGTCTCTAGAGAGCGACGCATTGCGAGAACTCAAATGACATTTAGGAATAAGCTGTCTCAAAGACCGAACCCACAACAATCAGAAAGTGATGGGATATCCTACTGAGATGAGAAATCCCTTCTTAGCCTTTATTTAGACATCAGTGATTTTTCTCATGCATGAAGAAAAAATACTATTTCTTTCAATGTTCTGGATCCGATTTTCATCAGTGTTTGGCCGGTGCGTCTGCGATTGTCTCGTAGGCCAAAAAAATTGGCCAGCACGTGGATCGCACACAGATGGCACGCATGCGATGGCCGTGATTTTCACTCACCACATAGACTTTTATCGGAGTTTTTGATCTGCGGCTTGGATTAAAATTGGACATGTCTTTGTGATTTTAATGCGGACCTACATGAACAGTCGTCAAATCCAGCCTGCAACTTATCTGCTCTTGTGTCCTTATGATAACACTTCCTGGTCAGTGCACACAACACTACAACTATTCAAGTAAATTAGAATGTGAAAATGAAGGTGGAAGTTAGGTTAGATCCACACAATGTCCCTATGACAATTCCAGGGCCCGATTCATTATTGCATTTGGCGCCTATTTTTTGTATAGTTTTTCCCATTTTAAGGCTGTTTTTTTTTTTTCTTCTTTAAAGTTGCGCCTATTGTTGGATCTTTTTTTTACTTTTTTTTTTCTGTTCACCATTGTGTTTTTGTTTTTTTTTAATCCAAATATTTGCGACCAATTTTTTTGCTATTTTTTAAAAAAAGTCGATACAATTTCGTACTCCAGTCCTTCCCCTGGATCGAATTTTTTTTGCACAGCTACATTTTTTTTTTGCACAAATGTTAGAGTTGCGTGCAACATTTCAACGGAACTTGCGAATTTTTAGCCTAAAAAGGTGCAAAAAAAAAGGACAAAAATAAAAAACTGTTAATTTTTTTTTTATTTTGCGCAAAATTCATAAATGCTCATGGCATTTTAAAGAATCTGGTGCAAAAAAAAAACAAACCACCAACAAATGTCACAAGTTTAAGAAAAGTGTTGATACCATCCGATCGCTAAATATAAGCACAGTCGCTCTTTCAGTAATGCTGAGCACACACTTCTATGTGAGCTCCTGGTACCTTCTGTGTTAAAAATCCAAATTTCTTATAATTTTTTTGGGGAGTTTCTGTCTATGGAGACTATTGGCTATACTATAGTTTACAAAGCTCCTGACACCATCTACAGGTTATCGGTGGGTACTGCACCCTATGGATGTAGATAAACATTTAAATTCTGAAGAAAATTCCCAGTAAAAAAAATCTGTGTTTTTTATTCTGATCAAGCAGTGTTGGTACATAGCTGGGGGTTGTCCTTTTAGTTGCATGTATTCCCCAAAATATGTTGGTATAATAATTGCTATTCCATTAGCAATACCATTTATCCTGTAGAAATGTAAATTCTGCAGGGTTTTATGTTGTCAGGATTTGTTGGCTATATATAAGAGTGGCTCTGTCCCTAGCAGCTCTAAATAGGACTTCCATGGACAGGCTTTGTGCAAGCTACTCTGACTGTCAGGTTCAAAGGGAGCCCTGGCCTTCCCCCTTTATCGCCTGTACTGTGATATGGGCTTACACAGGGGGCTCTAGGTTGAGTCCTCAGAGTAGCTGCTGGCTGGTGGAGCAGGCTGGCAGGAATGGTCATATATCTGAACCAGGAAGGTAGACAAGGGACAAAATGGTAAATCCGATGAATCGTCAGCAAACTGGGCCAATAATAAAACAGGCTAAGTATGAGCTGAACAGCAGGAGTAAACTAGAGCTAGCATGAACTATATCTGGCAACTCTCTGCAGTAAGTTGGTAGGCTTAGTAGGGTGTGGCGCTGTCCCATTGGCCAAATCAAGGAGCTGATTACTGCACTCATGATGCCAGACTGGATTACTCTACAGGTCCCAGCCACCCTCGTCTCTGTGGCTACACAGAGCCTGAACCGCTGAGCTCATGCACACAGTACTGGTCCCAGCCACCCTAGTCTCCATGGCTGGACAGAATCTGAACCGCTCAGAGTTCTGGTCCCGACTTTTCCTCCATCACCAGCACCACCCACAAAATGAATATGGCAGGGTTTGGTATATCTGGCAACACTCAGCTGTAAGCTTGTAGGCTTAGTAGGGTGTGGTGCTATCCCATTGACCAAATCAAGGAGCTGATTACTGCACTCATGATGTCAGACTGGATTACTCTACAGGTCCCAGCCACCCTCGTCTCTGTGGCTACACAGAGCCTGAACTGCTGAGCTCATGCACACAGTACAGGTCTCAGCTACCCTAGTCTCCGTGGCTGGACAGAACCTGAACCGCTCAGAGCATCTGGTCCCGACGTTTCCTCCATCACCAGCACCACCCACAAAATGAATATGGCGGGGCTTGGTATATCTGGCAACACTCAGCAGTAAGCGTGTAGGCTTAGTAGGGTGTGGTGCTATCCCATTGATTAAATCAAGGAGATGATAACTGCACTCATGCACACAGTACAGGTACCAGCCACCCTAGTCTCCGTGGCTGGACAGAACCTGAACCGCTCAGAGCATCTGGTCACCAGCACCACCCAGAGAATGAATATGGCAGCCCCTGGTGACAGCAGCCGATGAGGCAGAAGGAGATGTGGCACTAAATAATTGTCACCTAAGCCGATAGCACGGCCTGCACACTTCCCTTTTCACATTTTTCCTCTTCTATGTGTAGGAGCAATAACTGGGCGTTCCAGTTCTGCATTCTCCATCCAGTGTCAGTCATAGGAGGGCAATGACACAGAAAGAGGAAGGATTCCTGACGGGGCGCGGTCTAGGTGCGGCCATTCAGTCCATCGATGTGGACCTATTTTATACATTTATAGGATCAGTACAAATAAGTTTGCTGCCAGTCCCCTCCCATGTAGCCGTGTCATATAATGATATTATGCTGGATGTCAGGACCTGACGGCAACCTAATGTGCATGAGAGGAGCCCCTTTCTCCCCGATGAGGGGAGCCAAGGTTCGTTCGGCATGTAGGATTTTAACAGTAAGTGGCCATTTATCTGTGATGTTTGGGACACAGTTATTAGCAGTGAGTGCTAGTAAGCGGCGCTGTCCTAAAGCAATCTGAGGGGGTGTAAAATGCACCTCTTTCCGCATCAGGGTCATACCTGTTGTTTTTTTGGTTGACACATTCCCCATACACATGCACATTTGCTTCAACTGAGCATGCATGTGAATGGGGAGAAAGACATTACCAAACCTCTGGCAGCAGCTTATCTACCCTGAGAAAAAAAGGATTGGGCAGTGAAATTCAGCATGCCCGATCCTCCTTTCTCCCAACATCATCTGTCAGGGGAGAGTCGGGAGCTTTCTATACATATTAATTAGTAGACTTTGCACTAATACTGTATATATGGCCGCCTTCAGGCCCCTGTTCCGTTCTTCCTCCATGTCATTGCCTGGAGAGCTGATTTGTAAAATGATTGTAAGATGAATTAACTAAACCACAAACAAAACAATGATAATCAAGTGTTGGCCACATTTATATTGAGGCAAATGAGCTTTAAACAGGACATGTCATCAGGACATTTTTTTGTTCTTATTTTACTCCCGCTGCTCCCCGGAGTATTCCGCTTTCTGTTTTCTTTAAATCTGCCATCCGGTTCCCGAGATATGAGCCTTTCTATTTAATTTTTATGGTCTGTACTACGGAGGTGTGGCTCATGCACATGACTAAACACATGCCCCTGAAGATCTATGAGCCACGCCCCTGAGGATCCTGTGAGCCACACTTATGGGGATTCTGTGAGACACACCCCTGAAGATCCTGTGATCCACGCCCCAGAGGATCCAGTGAGCCACGCCCCAGAGGATCCAGTGAGCCACGCCCCAGAGGACCATGTGAGCCACACCCATGGGAATCCTGTGATCCACACCCCAGATGATCCTGAGCCACGTCCCAGAGGATCCGGTGATCCACGGCCCAGAGGACCATGTAAGCTACTCCCCAGAGGATCCTGTGAGCCATGCGCAGAGGTACTGAGAGCCACGCCCCAGCAGTTCTGTGAGCCACGCCCCTGAGGATCCCGTGAGTCACGCCCCTGAAGATCCTGTGAGTCACGCACAGAGGACCATGTGAGCCACGCCCAAGAGGATGCTGTAAGCCACGCCCCAGAGGATGTTGCGAGCCACGCCCCAGAGGATCCTGTGAGTCACGCCCCAGAGGACCATGTGAGCCACGCCCCAAAGGATCTTGTGAGCCACGCCCCCGAGGAACCTGATATACGTCAGAGGATCCTGTGAGCTACGCCCCCGGGGATCCTGAGTCACACCCCCTTAATAAAGACCATTAAATTAGCGCTAAATAAAATGACCTATAGCTGTGGAACCGGATGGTTATGTGCACACCTTATATATTTGCAGCAGACATTTCTACACCAACAACGGGTCTCTTGGCAGGAAAAACCTTCCTTAAAATATGCAAATTTTTTGCCTTTTTTTTTGCTGTGATTTTGCCTGCATTTGTGATGTGTTTTTTTCTCATTCATTAGAATGAATTAGAATAAAAAATGCAGAAAAATTTGATATAATGCAGATTTGAAAGTGCTTCAAACCGGCAAGGAAAAAATAAGCAGCGTGTGCAGGAAATGTCAGAAATCTCATTCACTTTGTTGGGAGAGTAATACTCTGTGGCAAAAAAAGCAACTTGTGAACAAGCTCTAAGGCGGATTTTAAAGAAAAAAAAATTTAATACTCAGCGGAGGAGGCGGAATAAAATATGAGCAAAAACTGGTCACTTTTGACCTGGTGACAGGTCCTCTTCAAAGGGGTTGTCCGGAATGGGCATGGGTAACAAACGGAGGCATACTTAGGTGGTCGGCACTGGCTCCAGAAGTGATGACTGTGCTGTCCAGGAACACAGTGATGGGTTGACTGAAGCAGCGTGTCATCGGATGTTTCACCAATAATGGGCTTCAGGGGTTCACTGACTTCCTGACAATGCACTTATCAGCTCCGACCACCAATGCCCGTGCTGGATCCACGGGGGTGACAGCACTGGAATATGCCTCTGATTGTTACTTTCTAATAACCCATGCTTAAGAAAAAAGTTTTTAATACTGGACAACCCCTTGCATATCTTACTAGAAATGTGTTTTGTTACCTGTAATACCAACTTCCACCATTACCAGTGGGAAATATTCCTCATAGAGTCCAATACAACAGTGCCCCCATCCCTAACATAACGTTATTCAGACAAAAGCAATATTTACTCCATGGATTCATTAAGTAACTCGTGCCCCA
Source organism: Phyllobates terribilis (assembly GCF_046119375.1). Lineage (NCBI taxonomy): Eukaryota > Metazoa > Chordata > Amphibia > Anura > Dendrobatidae > Phyllobates > Phyllobates terribilis. The sequence goes on along the minus strand of NW_027362769.1, from coordinate 341,179,522 downwards.
TTAGCAACTACATCAAGATGTTTAATGAACTGGTTCATTCTTGGATCAGAATCTGTAATTGCTATCATATTAAATAACACGTGGAAAAATATGGAAAATGCTAATGTTACCAAGATTTTTGTAACGGGTCTGGGAGGCGGAACCTCTGAGCTACTATACAAGGGGGCAGTCCTTGTAAGGGAGCGGGTGGCGACCAGGGAAGACGGGCAGGAGGTCACAGCAGGTGACCGGGACAGTCTCTGAGTGAACGGGCTGGAGGTCACGGCAAGTGACCGGGGCAGTCTCTGGATGAACGGGCTGATGGTCACGGCAAGTGACCGGGGCAGTCTCTGAATGAACGGGCAGATGGTCACGGCAAGTGACCGGGGCAGTCTCTGGATGAACGGGCAGATGGTCACGGCAAGTGACCGGGGCAGTCTCTAGGTAAAGGGTTGGTATGACCTGTGGCGGCTGATGATAGACGTGAGCTCCCAGGTGAGCAGGCGAGAGTCTCTGGATGAACGGGTGGTCACAGCATGTGACGGCGGAGCCTCCAGGAAGACCAACAGACAGGCGGCAGATGAGCGCTCCCAGGTGAGCGGGCAGAAGACTCTGGACAGGCGGGTGGTCACAGCACGTGACGGCAGAGCCTCCAGGTAGGCTAGCAGACAGGCAGCAGATGAGCGCTCCCAGGTGAGCGAGCAGGAGTCACTGGACAGGCAGGTGGTCACAGCACGTGACGGCGGAGCCTCCAGGTAGACTAGCAGGCAGGTAGCAGGTGTGTGCTCCCAGGTGAGCGGGCAAGCTGGTCCATAGACAGACTGACAGGAGTTTGGAAGGCAGACCGTCGGACCTCGGGCAAGCAGGCAGGTGGCTGATGTGCGCTCCCAGGTGAGCGGGCAGACTGGTCCTTAGACAGACTGACAGGAGTAGTAAGGCAGACCGTCGGACCTCAGACTAGCAGGCAGGTAGCAGATAATCAGGCAGGAATCTGGCAGGTAACTGGCAGGTAACTGGCAACGGGACCTGAGGGCTGAAGCAGAGTAGTAAACAGTGCAACAACATTGCTCGGGCACCTCCATTTTGGAGGAGGTGCCTTATATATGGTGAAGTCCTCCGGCCATTGGCCGGGGACTCCTTAGGACGGCGCGCGTGGCCCCTTTAAGAGGGAGGGAGAGCGCGCGCGTGCGCGCGCCCTAAGCACAGTGGCCGGGAAGGAGCGCGCGCTGCCAGCAGAGCGGGAGGAGGACGCCGGGCACGGAGCAGGGAGGTGAGGGGAACAGCGTCCCTGCCTAGCAGAGGGCAGGGACGCCGGCGCTACAGTACCCCCCCCTTTAGGCCCCCTCTCTTTTAGGCCAGACAGAAATTTAGCTAGGATAAGAGGGGCATGGATGTTCTCCCGGGGCTCCCACGTTCTCTCCTCAGGACCAAACCCCCTCCAATCTACTAGAAAAAAGGTCTTTCCTCTTACCCTTTTGGTGGCAAGAATGTTCTCTACCTCAAACTCGTCCTCAGCAGAAACCGGAGCAGGAGGCGTACCTGTAGACTTGGAAAAAGAGTTAAGTACCACAGGTTTGAGGAGAGATACATGGAAGGAGTTAGGGATCCGTAAGTTGGCCGGGAGTTTTAATTTATAGGCCACCGGGTTGATCTGACTGATGACCTCCAGAGGACCGATGAACCGAGGCCCTAACTTGTAAGAAGGTATCTTGAGTCGGACATATTTAGACGAGAGCCAGACTTTATCTCCAGGACGAAATTGTGGAGGATCCAGGCGTTTTTTGTCAGCGTGTCTTTTCATCCGTTCGGACGACTGAAGGAGTGCGGATCGGGTACTCTCCCAAATGGAGGAAAATTTGCTAACGAGAGATTCCGCAGCCGGGTTGTCCACAGAGGTGGAGACAGGAAAAGGAATCCGAGGATGCTGACCGAAGACTACAAAAAACGGGGATTTGGAGGAGGATTCGCTCTCATGATTGTTATAGGAGAACTCGGCCCATGGTAGGAGATCCACCCAGTCAGAATGATGGGCATTAACGAAGTGCCGAAGGTAACTGGTCAGGTTCTGATTGATCCGCTCCACTTGACCATTGGACTGTGGGTGGTAAGCGGAAGAGAAGTCCAGGGTGACGTCTAGCAGTTTACAAGTGGCTCTCCAGAAACGTGAGGTGAACTGTACCCCACGATCCGACACGATGTGGAGGGGCAGGCCATGAAGACGGAAGATGTGGCGGATAAAGTCTTTAGCCAGCTCGGGTGCAGACGGGAGGCCAGGCAGGGGAATAAAGTGAGCCATCTTGGAAAAGCGGTCAGCGACCACCCAAATGACCGTACAACCGGCAGAGACGGGGAGATCAGTTATGAAGTCCATAGCAATATGCTGCCAGGGGGCAGCAGGCACAGGAAGCGGAAGAAGGCGACCGGCTGGCAGGTGTCTCGGGACTTTGTTGCGGGCGCAGGACACACAGGCAGAAACAAAGTCTATTACGTCCTTGTGCAGGGTAGGCCACCAGTAGTGCCGGGCAATAAGCTGGAGGGTCTTTTTCTGACCGGCGTGGCCAGCTAGTTTAGACGAGTGACCCCAGTGTAGGATCTTCTCCCGATCAGGTACTGATACGAACGTCTTACCGGGAGGGAGACGATTTAGGCTCACGGGAGCCACCTGCATTACTCTGGCGGGATCGATGATATGTTTAGGTTCTTCCTCGAGATCGGACACCAGAAAGGATCGGGACAAGGCATCTGCTTTGACGTTTTTGTCAGCCGGGCGAAAATGAAGAACAAAATCAAAGCGAGCAAAAAACAAGGACCACCGGGCTTGGCGCGGGTTAAGTCTCTGGGCATGCTGGAGGTAAGCCAAGTTCTTGTGGTCAGTGTAAATTATTACCGGGTGAAGAGCCCCCTCGAGTAGGTAACGCCACTCCTCCAATGCCAGTTTGATGGCCAATAACTCTCGGTCTCCTATGGAATAGTTGCGCTCAGAAGAGGAGAAGAGTTTGGAGAAGAAGCCACAAGTTACCATTCTCCCGGATGATGATTTTTGAGTAAGTACCGCTCCGGCTCCAGAGGAGGAGGCGTCAACTTCCAGGAAGAACTGCTTGTTGCCGTCCGGGCGATGCAGCACCGGGGCGGAAGAGAAGGCCTGTTTTAGGGAAAGAAAGGCCTCCTCTGCTTCGGGCGGCCACTCTTTGGGATTAGTACCCTTACGGGTGAGCGCGGAAATTGGGGCAGTCCGGGAAGAGAAGTGTGGTATGAAGAGGCGGTAGTAGTTGGCGAAGCCCAGGAATCGCTGAATGGCCTTCAACCCCTCCGGTCGAGGCCATTTCTCGATGGCAGACAGTTTCTCTGGATCCATTCGTAGGCCGGTCTGAGAAATAATGTAGCCCAAAAACGGAAGCGAGGTCTGCTCAAAGAGGCACTTCTCGTATTTAGCGAAGAGGTGATTCTGCCTGAGCCTGAGCAGGACCTGACGAACGTCCCTCCGGTGAGTCTGGAGATCCGGAGAGAAGACCAAGATGTCGTCCAGGTACACCACTACGCAGGAGTAGAGAAGGTCCCGGAAGATGTCATTGACCAACTCTTGAAAGACGGCAGGAGCGTTACAGAGACCAAAGGGCATTACCAGATATTCATAGTGGCCGTCCCGGGTGTTGAATGCCGTCTTCCATTCATCCCCCTGACGGATACGAACCAGGTTGTACGCCCCACGGAGGTCCAGTTTGGTGAAGATTCTAGCCCCCCTCAGACGATCAAATAACTCCGGAATGAGCGGAAGGGGGTACTTATTCTTCACCGTGATCTGGTTAAGGCCTCTATAGTCTATACAGGGACGGAGAGAGCCGTCCTTCTTTTTGACGAAAAAGAAGCCTGCTCCCGCCGGGGAGGTAGATTTCCGGATGAATCCCCTGGCCAGATTCTCCTCAATATATTCGGACATCGACCGGGTCTCAGCAGCGGATAAAGGATAAATACGCCCACGGGGAGGAGTAGTACCAGGTAACAGGTCGATAGGGCAGTCGTATGGTCTATGAGGAGGTAGTGTCTCTGCTTCCTTTTTATTAAAGACATCAGCATAAGACCAATAAGGAATCGGAAGTCCAGGTAGATTAGTTGGGGTAGGAGAAGGACGGACGGGATGGACGGGAACCAGACAGGTCTTATGGCAGTCCTGTCCCCAGCGAAGGACTTCTCCGGTCTGCCAGTCAAGCACGGGTGCATGTCTCTGGAGCCAAGGTAGGCCTAGCAAGAGGGCGTGAGAGAGTCCAGGCAGAACATGAAAGGAGATACTCTCAGAATGCAGCATTCCCACCTGCAGAGTAATGGATTCGGTGATGAGTTGGATGGGGCGTGGTAAGAGGCCCCCATCCACGGCAGCAACAGACAGGGGTACAGCCAGAGGTTTGGTGGGGATGCGGTATTTCTCTACCAGGGACTGTGAAATAAGATTCCCGGCTGCTCCAGAGTCAAGTTGGGCTAGTTCGAAATAACGGTTCTCCCCGCAGACGATTGAGACTGACAGCAGCAGAGATGGAGAGGATTTATTTTTGTCTAGGTTGACCTCTCTGAGCGAACCTAGACACAGGCGTTTCCCGACCTCTCCGGGCAGGCACGGATCCGGTGCTCCTTACTGCCACAGTAGAAGCAGCTCCCCTCGGCACGGCGTAAGTCCTGACGGGTTTTGACCATCTTGGTCTGGTCGACCTGCATAGACTCAGGAGAGTGTACCTGGGTAGAGACGGAGGGAGTGATGGGTTTCTGAAAAGTAGGAGCTAGACATGGTAACCTCCTCTCACGGGTGACCTCTTTGGCACGCTCCTGGAACCGTAGGTCAATCCGGGTGGCAAGAGTTATTAGGTCATCGAGAGTGGTAGGAATGTCCCGACCGGCAAGTTCATCTTTAATACGGCCGGACAGACCCTCCCAGAAGACGGATACCAGAGCGTCGTTATCCCAGGCCAGCTCCGAGGCAAGGGTACGGAACCGTATGGCATATTGGCCCACGGTGAGACTTCCCTGACGGAGGCGTAGCAGTGATGATGCGGATGAGGTCCTCCGTCCGGGTTCGTCGAAGACTTTCCGGAAAGCCGTGAGAAAAGCAGGCAAGTTGGACACCAGGGGGTCTCCTCTCTCCCATAGAGGATTTAGCCAGGCCAGGGCCTCCCCGGTGAGATGGGACATGATGAATGCAATTTTGGCCCGGTCGGAGTTAAACTGGTGGGACAATAGTTCAAAGTGCAGGGTGCACTGATTTATGAAGCCCCGAGCCTGGGCGGAGTCGCCTCCGAAACGAGGAGGTGCAGAAAGCCGGGGTCCGGGGTAGGATACCATGGTATTAGTGGGCAGCGGAGCTGCCGGATTGCGAGACATGGCACTGGCGGAGGTTGCTGGTGGAGCAGTCAGAGTGTCCAGGCGAGTATTGACATTCCGCAGGTGACCCAGGATGGACTCCTGTTGGGACCTTTGACGGGACAGTTCATGACACAGGTCCGAGAGCGAGGGAGCTTGGGTGCCACCGGGTTCCATGGCCCGAGCAAACTGTAACGGGTCTGGGAGGCGGAACCTCTGAGCTACTAAACAAGGGGGCAGTCCTTGTAAGGGAGCGGGTGGCGACCAGGGAAGACGGGCAGGAGGTCACAGCAGGTGACCGGGACAGTCTCTGAGTGAACGGGCTGGAGGTCACGGCAAGTGACCGGGGCAGTCTCTGGATGAACGGGCTGATGGTCACGGCAAGTGCCCGGGGCAGTCTCTGAATGAACGGGCAGATGGTCACGGCAAGTGACCGGGGCAGTCTCTGGATGAACGGGCAGATGGTCACGGCAAGTGACCGGGGCAGTCTCTAGGTAAAGGGTTGGTACGACCTGTGGCGGCTGATGATAGACATGAGCTCCCAGGTGAGCAGGCGAGAGTCTCTGGATGAACGGGTGGTCACAGCATGTGACGGCGGAGCCTCCAGGAAGACCAACAGACAGGCGGCAGATGAACGCTCCCAGGTGAGCGGGCAGAAGTCTCTGGACAGGCGGGTGGTCACAGCACGTGACGGCAGAGCCTCCAGGTAGGCTAGCAGACAGGCAGCAGATGAGCGCTCCCAGGTGAGCGAGCAGGAGTCACTGGACAGGCAGGTGGTCACAGCACGTGACGGCGGAGCCTCCAGGTAGACTAGCAGGCAGGTAGCAGGTGTGTGCTCCCAGGTGAGCAGGCAAGCTGGTCCATAGACAGACTGACAGGAGTTTGGAAGGCAGACCGTCGGACCTCGGGCAAGCAGGCAAGTGGCTGATGTGCGCTCCCAGGTGAGCGGGCAGACTGGTCCTTAGACAGACTGACAGGAGTAGTAAGGCAGACCGTCGGACCTCAGACTAGCAGGCAGGTAGCAGATAATCAGGCAGGAATCTGGCAGGTAACTGGCAGGTAACTGGCAACGGGACCTGAGGGCTGAAGCAGAGTAGTAAACAGTGCAACAACATTGCTCGGGCACCTCCATTTTGGAGGAGGTGCCTTATATATGGTGAAGTCCTCCGGCCATTGGCCGGGGACTCCTTAGGACGGCGCGCGCGGCCCCTTTAAGAGGGAGGGAGAGCGCGCGCGCGCGCCCTAAGCACAGTGGCAGGGAAGGAGCGCGCGCTGCCAGCAGAGCGGGAGGAGGACGCCGGGCACGGAGCACGGAGGTGAGGGGAACAGCGTCCCTGCCTAGCAGAGGGCAGGGACGCCGGCGCTACAATTTTATCCCGCATCACATTTCAAGTTTGGGGGGGAGGACAGGTGACTCAGTCAATAGGGTGTTTGTCACAACCGTCCAATTTATCATAGATTACAAATATAACTCCTGTCTTACTTGTGAGAAAGACGTCTGTTCTTGGGCTGGATCCAGGGCGGCACCAGTAATTCACAAAATACGCAGCAAGTTTTTTTTTATTATTTAGTTTGTTATTTATTTATTTATGTTTATTTTTATTTAGTTTATTATTTTTTTAGTATTTAGCTCATTATTTATATTATTTTTTTTTAGTTTAGTTTTTTTATTATTTAGTCTATTATTCATTGTTATTATTTTATTTATTATTATTTTTTTTAAATGATTTAGTTTATTATTTATAATTATTTTTTTATTATTTAGTTCATTATTTATATATTTTTTTAGTTTATTTTTTAATTTTATTTATTTATTTTATTTTGTTTATTATTTTTTAATTATTTTGTTTATTTTTCTATCATTATTTAGTTATTATTTATGTATTATTTATATTCTTTTCTTTTATTATAAAATTTATTAGTTATTATTTAGTTTATTTATTATTATTATTATTATTATTTAGTCCTTATAAAAATGATATCTAAAATTGCAATAATCTGATTTAAACTTGTATTACGTCTTTAGTCAATTAAAGGGGTTTTCCCAAATTAGACGTTAATGGCATAAATTCCTTACAGGTTAATATCCCGTCTATGGGACCTTATCAGCTGCCGCACTCTCCGTGCACATCAATGGAAAGGTGGCCACACGTGGCTCTCTGTATTGACGGCTATAGAAGTTGCAGAACAAAATTGTGACTATGCTCTAAGTACCAAAATTTGGAGTATTCCTTTAAGAATTTCATGACAGTAACACCCTCAAAGATTTAAGAACCTACAATTCTAGTGTAATTTTTCTTAGAATTCTGCATTGTTCCTTTCCTCTTTTGTGTCTCCTGGAAATATATCAATAAATTAATTACTGGGTATTTCCATTTCCCTTATCAGAGAGGCGTGTCCCTTCAGAGTCAGCACTGATTGGACAGTGTCAGAGTGTCTAGGGTCGCACCCCCAATTGGTAACACCCAGTTGCCCCTTTATTAAAAATGAGCAGCCCTTCACTTTTCCGGTTCAGTTTGCAGTATAACCCTTGCAAATTTTCACTTTTGCACCAGGGTCAGCACCCTCCGGTACTCCAACTCCCGTGGCAGTCCATAAGCAATACGTAGGATCCACTGAAGTATCAGTCATGATCAGAGAACGTAATGCAAAGACTGAAGGGGTGATCCAACTGTGCCACGTAGATTAAACAAGGTGCCTGCCTGTCCTCCGCCAGCTATCAAGCTGCCACAATGGTTAAAAAGGACAGGCCTCATTACTACCCCTATTCACACACCTTCTCCATTCTGTACCGCCACAGCGCCATTGGCATGTAGTTGTCACGGGTGTGTCAGAAGTGCAGGAGATCTCTACGTTTGAAATTACAGACACCTTCTTAGAGGCTGTCTCTCTAGGACTCAGCGGCTGCCCTCCTCTGGCTAATTAACACCCTGCCTGGGTGTATAAATACCTGCTGTCTGCCACAGGGAGGTGCCGGCGATACTCACATTACCCTTTGTGAAGGCTTGGAGCAAGTGGATTACTTCTTCCTCTCTGGAGCTATGAGGACGGATGTTCATCTCTCTGAAGTCGACTTAAAGCTAAGCTATCTTCTCCTGTTTGTTCCCCTTGTTGTCTTTAGTGGTCAGTGGGGATCGACTAGCGCTCATTCCCCTCCCTTCCCTAGCCAGGGCCAAATGCCAGGGAAAGATAGGGCAAGGTGAAGAGCCAATACAGGGACGTTAGTGGAGACAGGGTGACGTTAGATCAGCCTAGAAGGTCTCCACTCCCCCCTTTGCCTAGAGTCTGGGCTCCCTTTCCCTCTTCCCTTTGTGTTGCACTAAGTCTTTCCCACACCTTGCATGAGAGTAGTGTTCATTGCCATATTTGCCAACTTTTTGGTGTGCCCTTCTGGGATTACCGAAAATTCCCACATAAACAAACCCCCTTTTCAGGTCATACCTCTTCCAAGCACCTTCAACTCCACTCTCGTGAGCCCTGAATGTACTTTAGGACACCGTGCCTCTGATGGTACATCCTGGCGAAACACACAGAGAACCTTCTAGAATTGCTGCTTTCCAGGAGGTTTTGGGACGTTTTGGTGGCTCTTCGGAGATTTGCTGACTTTTCCGGCAGTCCCAAGAGTTCTCCACTTTTTCAGGGACCCTCACCAAGAAAGTTAGCTAATACGACTCTATTACTATACTTGACGACATTTCATGACACCCATCCTAAGCTGAATTTTTTTGTACTTTTCGGTCAGTGGAGGGGTACAGGTATATCTTGGAGTTTGGTCATGGGACCTTTAGCGTTTAGTATTGGCCTTACTGTACAAACTGAAACCTCAGTGCTCTCTGTCAGTGACCACCTGCCTCCTCAGGAATCTGGTGGCAGCCGATGACTCTTTCCACCTTATCCAGGCAGTGTGACCCTTGTTCTGTGAACTTTGAACTTGTAAACTCTGTTTCCATCCATATGGCCAGGAACAGCCAATGCCTTTGTACCTTTTATGTCTCTTTTTTCTTGTTTGAGCAATGATCTGTAGCATGATGTAGAGTCTGAGACCCTGATTCCAGCAATGTATCACTTAGTTTACTGGGTGTTAGAATCACAGTTTTCTCTGATGCAGATCTAGCAGTTGTCACGCAAGGTGTGGGAAAGTCTAGTGCAACACAGAGGGAAGAGGGAAAGGGGGGAGTGGAGACCTCCTAGTCTGGTCTAGTGTCACCCTGTCTCAACTACCGTTCCTATATTGCCTCCTCAGCAATCGCCGCACGCGTGCCTCGCCCTGACTTTCCCTGTTGTATGGCTAAGGCTAGGGAAGGGAGATGATGAGCACTAGTCGATCTCAACTAAACTCTATGGACAACAAGGGTAAACAAACGGGGGATTGCTTAGCTTTAGACGACTCCAGGCAAATGCGCACACAGCATCAAGCTCCAGAGAGGACGAAATACTGCTTCTGCTAAAGCCTCACAAGTAGTAATGAATATCACCGGCACCTCCCTCCCAGACACACCAGGTATTTATACACCCAGGCCAGGGAGCTAATTAGCCAGAGGGAGGTAGCTGCTGGGTCCTAGAGACTGCCGGCCTCTAGAAAGACGTCTGTAATGCCAAACGTAGAGATCTCCTGCAACCAACTGCAGTGCGACTGTCTGACACACCCGTGACAGAAGTTCTCTGAATGCTGAGCTGTGTATAACCCCTCCGACACCATTGATTGGCAGCTTTCTATGTACACTGTATATTGGACCAGGAGGCACGTGGCACCTAGTCCTGTAGTGTTAATCTCCTGTTGATAAAACACTGATTGTATTGAAACAAAAACATAGCCTACTAAGTGATACATTTCTGGAATCAGGGTCTCAGCCCCTACATCATGCTGCTCTCAGATTACATAGCAAAATCTGCTGACAGATTCCCTTTAACTTTTTAGGATCACTCTCTTGCCTTATTTCTAACATGCTATCAAACATCGCAGTCAACAAACCCCCCCCAGCCAGTCCGGGTATTTGCTGTGTTTTAACTGATGTAATTAGTAAAGTTGAATAATTCCGAGACTTCAGTATTCAGTAAAAGTGGCATTTGGAGAAATCACTTTCTACATTAATATTTCTATTGTTCATTTGTTTATTTCAAACAGAAGAAAGTTTATAAATTTGCAATGTGGGAGTATGTGGGGGGTGGGGGGTGGGGGGGGATCATTTTAGAATTTTGATTGCTGTTCTATATTCTGTTCTTTTCTTTTTTTTATTTTCGCATGTAGTTTGTCTCCGACCCCCTCCTACCACCCCCTGAAGTGACACGGCGTACACGCCAGGTGTAAGCGGACAGGATTTGGAGCTATTTAAAATGGATCTGTAGAAGAGGGAGAGAAGGAGAGGGGAGAGTGAGATTCCGAATTGGCTGGTTGTCATGGTAACGTAAGAATAGCGAGCTGTTTACTGTAGAAATATTCCGCCATCGGGTCCTCTCGGCACAGTGCGCCTGATAACTGACGTCTGAAGAGCTGATCCTACCTAAGGACTATTCTTTCTAGAAGTCGTCTAACGCTGCGGGACTTATGGGACACCAGGATGTCTTGTAAAGATACCAGCCCCGGATATTGCCCGCGTGGCCTTGGCATCCATGGGTGGAAATTGTACCCTGGCAAGACTCTGCTCCTAATAATGCCGTTGCTGTTTCTTTAAGACGCTCAGAGTTGCTGAATCACATGGTAACCTCAACCTTTACCTCCATTGTCTTGACCTTTTTTATTTTATTATTACGTGTCAGTAATCGTGATTGTCAGACGGGCGAAACGTTTAGCTTCTGCAAGGGACAAGGATTTCCAACTTCTTGGAAGTTTCAGAAAAATTAAGACATTCTTTATGTTGTTTATTTGCTTTTTTTGTAGTTAGGTTTATATGGATGTATATAACTGTACTGATATATTTTCTGTACTAATTCCTCTGCTTGCTTTTATTTTATTGTTTTGCTTCCGGTTCATAAAAAAAATGAAAAAAACTCTCCTGGTTATGTGATGATCACACGGGTGCAGGAACGGGAACAGTTTTTTTTTATCATTGAAATGAATCAAAAAGTGTCACGCGAGGTAGAAGTTTTCCGTCGCTGATCTTGCCACAAATCCGTCACATGCAGATTGTGCTGCAGATTTTTCATAGATTTCAACCCCATACAATGAGCATGCTGCTAGTAAAGATGAAGATTTGTTGAGAGTAGAGTTGAAAATCGTGTAAATTTTATATATGTAGTTCGAAAACCCCTTTAAGAGAACCTGTCACTTGCTCAAAAAAATGAGTTAAATACCTTTTAAAAATACTTGAGTTCCCCTGATTCTGCCGCTCTTTTCCGTTTTGCGCTGCGTCATTCCATTGCAGGGATATTCACGTTTTCTTCTGGAGCGCAATATGTGAAATCTCTTCTTGCAGACCAACTGGATCTTTGGGGGCGTGTACTTTCACCCCTTTCTCCCAGATGCTTCCATTCACAGCTCAGCATCTGATCTAGCATTTCTATCAGTTAGAAATTTCACATAGTGTGCTCCAAAATCAACAGATGTCATTCAGGCACCATTCATTTCCTTATATTGCTTTAAAGATACATTTAAAGTGAGCCTAAACTTTTAGGAAAACTTTTGGCTAAAGTGTCAAAGCCGATAACAGTACATAGTTATGAACTTAGTCCTGTTAGATTGGGATAAAATATGACAGTAAAGTGGATCTGTCACCAGATTTCACAATGCAAACTGCATGTATTATTAAATTGATCTCTTGGACCTGATGAAGCCGGTGAACTAGCTTTGAAAATATATGTCCTTATGGCTGTTTAAATCTCAAATAAAAATGAGCATTTTCTGTGTCTAGCTAGAGCTGGACCCATAAAATGCTTAAAGGGGTTGTCTGGTGAAAACAAATTATCACTTATAGGTGCATTGTATTTTTTACCGGGGGGGGGGGGGGGGGGGTGTGTGTGTGATATATGTGAAATAATCTCTCCCACTGCATTAGAGGAGCTTAGCTGAGCTGTTAGGGGCGTCTGTAGAATGGATTGTTCACTGTGTACAATGACTATCAGCAGAATTGTGAATTCAGCTCTGCAGACTGTTACATTTTCCTGCATGGGAAATCCTTTATTATTATATACAATTCAATTTAATAGGTGGCCATGTAATGAATTTGGAGTTCCTCTGATTGTTCCACTCCTGATTTTGGTTTACAAATGCTGATGTAAAATAGTGACCAAATACTCAACGTGTGTACGTGGCCTAATATGCCATGCAGGGGAAATGATCAGGCGACTGCAGCTGATATTTCCTGGATCTCCATTATGATATAGGACCAGAGACGCTGATTTCAGCGATGTATCACTTGCTGAGCTGCTTGTTGTAGTTTTGATAGAATCCCTGTTTTCTCTACTGTAGACGTAGCAGTGCTCTGGATACTGAGCTGTGTGTAACCCCGCCCACACCACTGATTGGCTGCCTTCAGTGTACACTGAGCCAATCAGTGTTGGGGGCGTGGTTGAACTTCCTGGCAGCAGGTTTACTAGTCCTCTAGTGATAATCTCCTGCTGATAAAACACTGATTTTATCAAGCTACAGCAAGTAGCCCAGTGAGTGCCACATCGCTGGAATCAGAGTCTCTGTCACTAGATTATGCTGCTCTCAGATTAAATAATAAAAACCTGGTGACAGATCTCTTTAAAGGGGTTGTCTGTGATCAAACACAACCCCTTTAAGCTTGTCCTCAGCTACAAGGTTCATTAATTCTGTTTTCTGAGCGATGATCATTTCGATACAAGTGGAGAACCACAGGGTGAAGGGATTACAAGTGACCACGCCAGGCAGCAGGCGTATTTGTATTTCGAAAATATGCTATGATTGCGCTTTTCTAATATCATTTTGTACCCAGTTTCATTTTTCGCCTTTTTTTTCTCTCATTTTCGCGGTCACTTAGGGGTATCAATTTTTTAATAACTGCCTGGCGGATCTGAAGAAAGTCTTTCAACATTGTATTACATCTATGAGCAGAAATTGCTTTGACATTTACCCAGGAAATATGAGTGCGTAATCGTATTACTCGGATCTGGACTGACTCACTTCAGCCTCACAGATAAACGCTCCAGTGTTTAGAGACAACCCGATCTGCCGTTCCTCACAATCACGCCGTATCCTCGGACCACTTCTAGGGGTATGCTGGGGTGGCGAGAATTCACGCTTCATTATGCTGGGAATTTCTTTTTAATGCATCTTCTAAAATAAAATAAAGAATCCCGAAATAATAACCCTGGAGTCACATTTATCATGGCCGATCCACGGTTGATTTCTGTTCTGTATGCATCAGTATTCATCACCTATATCAGAATCATTTCTTCTCTATCACTTGGCAAAAATCTGTAATTTTTTTATACCTGGTGTAAATGCCGCCGTTCTCCTGAATCCGGCAATGTTTTTCTTTTGTTCCTACGCCTCTCCGTTCCTGAGATATGACCCTTTCTTCCCTGTATATAAATTCATTATTTTTGTCCAACTGGGCGTTCTCCTCAAGAAGACAACTCCAAATAAGGGATGAGTATGACACCCACTTGGCTAACAAGACTAGAGAAGAATGGGTCATATCTCGGGACTGGAGAGGCCCAGGAAGAAAAGAAAAATATCTCCAGATTCGGGAGAGCAGCGGCATTTACACAAGATTAAAAAAATACATATTTATGGCAAGTGACAGGTCTTCTTAAAGGGGTTGCCACCTGACATCTTAAAAGTCAAATTTACATAGTACCCTAGTTTTCATATTGCTGCTTAAGGATGATTTCGGATGGCCACCTTTTAAGTCCTGTAATGTTGTGTCAAGATCTAGACCTCCCATGGTCCTACAGAAGTTTGGCTAGTGGAGTCATTGAGAGAAGGAGGGTCTCAGTGTTGCATTCACAGTATGATTGTTGTATTGTCTATCTAATATTGATCTTAAAGGGGTATGGTGGTGCCCCTCTATGCTCAGTTGTCACACAAGGTGTGGAAAAGACTAAGTGAAATACGAAGGGAAGAGGGGAAGGAAGCCCAGACTCTAGAGAAAGGGGGAGTGGAGACCTCCTAGGCTGATCTGGTATCACCCTGTCTCCCCTATCGTCCCTATAATGGTTCCTCACCAATCGCCGCACAGGAACCTAAACCCTGTATTTCCCTATAGCTTGGCCCTGAATAGGGAAGGGGGGATGAGCTCTAGACAGTCACCACTAACAGCTAAAGACAACAAGGGAGACAAACACCGGGGAAAGTAACTTAGCTTGAGCCGACTTCAGAGAGATTACATCATACGGCCTCTTAGTACCAGAGAGGAAGCAAACAGACTGCAGTAGCTCCAAGCCTACACAAGGGAACATGTGAATATCACCGGCACCTCCCTGTAGCAAACAGAAAGTATTTAAACACCCAAGCCTGGGTGTCAATTAGCAGGAGGGAGGTAGCCGCTGGGTCCTAGAGTGAGACAGATCTAAGAAGGTGTCTGTAATGCCAAGCAAAGAGATCTTCTGCAACCAACTGCAGATCACATCTGACACACCCTCGACATCAGCACTACATCACCTACGTGTCTGCTGAGATCAACATCTGCTGGGGTGGTGATATGAGCGCAGCTGCCAATAAGAGTCCACTGATCGGCTGCAGTGGTCACATTTTGTCCGATGCTAACTATGGAGGAGCAGATCCAATCCCGAAGATGACTATATATGTATTTCTTTCACCTTCCCAAGCCCATTCATAAATTGTTGCCCAGTAGTGGACAGCCCCTTTATTTTATTTATTTATTTATTTAAACATCAGAGTTTTTATTATTCAAGGTTTTTTTCGTGTGTTTTTTGTATAATTTTTATTTTATTTATTGTCATATTGTACAGGGTTTTTTTTTCCTGGCATTTCAATATTCCTATAATAAAACCTATGGGAAAAAATGGCAGAAAGAGCGCCCCACCCAGAGCATGTCGATCCAAAATGTGCATTGTAAAAAGTATTTTTTTGTTTTTTTTTTCTGCTTAGATCTTACAGTAACATCTGGTTCAAAATAAATAAAAACGCCATGGAAAACGTAAAATGTGTGTGTGAATGCAGACTAATCACAGTTTTGGTGACCCTGGCGGCTGTCACTCGGTTTTCCCAGCTAAATACTAGAAAAAACTGCATAAATTTTTTTAAAAATATTAGAATCACTCAGGGTTTTGGATCTGTAAAACGGAAATAATTATTTTAAACTGAAATAATGAATAATTGTTTAACTTTTTCGGACAATATGTGGATAAATATTGACTGATGTTAAATAAATGTTGAAGGCAATAACTGTATTTTTTTCCCCTTTTTTTATTGTGTTGTGTGTTGATTTGTCCACTAGAGGTGCTGTTGGACTGTAGTATTTTTGGGATTTGTAAATGAGTTCTCACCTGGTAGGGGATTTCTGTCTCGTTATATTTCATATTTTGGTGTATTATTCATAAGTTCGGGCATTTAAGAGGGGCTCTCGGTATATAAGAGGGGCTCTGGGTGGTCTGAGCCCCCCATTTACATCACCCCAGCTACAGTATATCACATCTATGTGTGTTATATGGTAATAATGAATATCAAAATGTGACGTGCTCTTAGCTTTCTATGGTCTATACAGTTAGGCTATGTTCACACGTTGCATATTTGGTGCAGATTTCCGCATCAAAATTTGCACACGTTTTTGTACTTTTTATTTGTTATTGCGTAAAAGCATTAAAAACGCAACAGGACAATACAAAGCCAAGAGTTTAACCTGTGGATTCCAGGGCCACCATGTTAATGAATGGGTAAAATCCGCACCAAAAAGATGTGAATTCCGCAACAGAAATTGACATGCTGCGGATTCTGAAAACAAAGGGTCTTTTCTGCGTCAGTATGTGGATAAGATGTAGCGCCAACTCATCCAATTTGCTGGTACCGTTAAAAAACTTCAAATTTAATGTGCATAAAATCCGAGCAAAAAATCAGCACCAGATACTCAACATGTATACATTGCTTTTACGCACTTAAAATACGCAGTATTATACGGAAATATCGAAAAGATGAGCTTTAACTTAAAGGGGTATTCCCATCTCCAATATCCTATCCCAATATCTAGTAGGTGTAATAATATTAGCAAATACCTTCAATTAGAAATGTAGTATAGTTCTCCTGATTCGCTATGTCGCTTACCCCATGTGCAGGGCATTGCTGTAGCTTAGGTATGAATGGTTCCGACCACTATCTGCTAAATGTCACTATATGTGTGGTTGTAATAACTGAATACCTAAGCTACTGCAATGTCCTGCCCCTGCACATGGGGTAAGTGACATAGCGAATCAGAAGAACTATACTACATTTCTAATTGAAGATATTTGCTAATATTATTATTACACCTACTACATATTGGGATAGGATCTTGGAGATGAGAATACCTCTATAATCTCATCCACATGATGTGTTGTTTTTGGGGTTTTTTTTTAATGCAGAAATTGGCTTTTATTGCATTTTTAAATTCCGCAGCATGTCGATTTCTATTGCGGAAATGCACTTTTTTTTCCATTCATTTCAAAACCGCAGGTTAAACTGCTGAATAAGTTTATACGTGGATAAGTGCAGCAAATATGTGTTGATTTTAGATGCAGAAATGCTGTGGATTTGAGTTTACAAATCCGTGTGTAAAATCCGCTCTAAATATTCAGCATGTGAACATGGCTTGAAAGGGGTATTCCCATCTCCAAGACCCTATCGCAATATGTAGTAGGAGTCATAATAATAATATTAGCAAATTCCTCCAATTAGAAATGTAGTATAGTTCTTCTGATTCGTTATGTCGATTACCCCATGTGCAGGGCATTGCAGTAGTCTAGGTATCCATGGTTACGATCACTCACATAGTGACAGTTAGTTAGTTGTTAGTAGTCTCAACCATGGATACCTAAGCTACTGCAATGCCCTGCACACAGGGTAAGTGACATAGTGAATCAGAAGAACTATCCCACATTTCTAATTGAAGGTATTTGCTAATGTTATTATTATTACACTCCCTTTAAGGTGCCCATATACCTTAGATACAGTAGTTTTTATCCAAAGGCTCATTCTGCTGACAGCTATGGTATCTCGCACATGCACTTGACTACTTGTGAACTGAACTTGGATCACTACATGGTTCTTTGGGTGTTTTTCCCATTTTTTAAAAAAAATATTTTCATTGTAAAAAAATGTAAAAAACTTTTTAATTTTTTAAAAATTAATCGCTATTGATTTACAACGCTGTCGTTCTGTGTTTACAGGAAGAATGCAAACAGATATTGGCTCAGCAGAAGTCAAACTCCCAGTCGGACTCTCACGATGATGAAATCTCTCCACCGCCTCCAAACCCTGTGGTCAAAGCCCGGCGCAGAAGAGGGGGAGTCAGCGCTGAGGTGTACACGGAGGAAGATGCCGTGTCCTATGTTAGAAAGGTAATGTGTGCGGAAAGAGCACCGTGGAGCAATGAAGGGATGGATGAAATGGTAACGAAGGAATGGTGATCAGCACTGCAGCTATTGTGGAACTACAACTCCCAGAATTCCCTGACAGACGCAATTTTTTTAAATTTTATAATTTACTGCTTTGCTGCCTAGGTAACTGGCCACCTCTGCAGTCTTATCAGTAGCGGCTGGTCTTCTAAGCAAGGAGCGCAATCAGTGCAAGTTTTTTCCTATAGAGCTTGTAAGCGCTGCTCTGAAGCCAACACGATCAGATAGGCTAAGCTGCCTCTGCTTGCACAATCAGAGATAGAACAGTTAAACAGGTATTCCCATCTCCAAGATCCTATTCCAATGTGTAGTAGGTGTAATAATAATAATATTAGCAAATACCTCCAATTAGAAATGTAGTATAGTTCTTCTGATTGGCTATATCGCTTACCCCATGTGCAGGGCATTGGAGTAGCTAATGTATCAATGGTTACGACAACTAAGTGTCACTATATGAGTGGTTGTAATCATGATTACTTAAACTACTGCAATGCCCTGCACATGGGGTAAGTGATATAGCTAATCAGAAGAACTATGCTACATTTCTAATTGGAGGTATTTGCTAATATTATTAGACTATGTTCACACATCATGTTTTTTTTCTGCATCGATTTTCTGCAGTAAAACTTGATCTCCTGCCAGGAGGTTGTTTAGGAATTTTGTTGCTGTTTTCTTGCTTTTTTATTTGGTGCGTTTTTTCAGCGTTTTTTTCACTGTCCTTTTGTCTCTGTTATGCATGTATATAAAGTTATGCAAATTTTTTTTTATTCTGGTTTATGCACAAAAGACGCTGAAAACTTGACACCTGCGTTTTTGGTGCGTTTTTTCAGCGTTTTTTCACCACCCATTATTTCCAATGGGTGAAAAAACGCTGAAAGAAGTGACATGCTTTATCTTTCAAAAAAACAACCAAGGCACAAAATCCTGAACAAAAAGAAACCCAGATGTGTGCATGAGATTTCCGGAATCTCATAGACTTTGCTGGTACTGCAAAACACAGCTGAAACTTTGCATAAAAAAACGCATCAAAAAACCATGATGTGTGAACATAGCCGTACTATTACATATTGGGAGAGGATCTTGGAGATGGGAATACCTCTTTTAGGCTAGCTACACCGCCATGCCACCAGGCCGAATTGTCGAGCATCAAGAGACCATCACCCCTTCCCCTGGCAAGCAGGAAGCCTCAAGACAGGGGAGCAGTGTGCTCCTGAAGAAAGATCTTAAGACAATCCCTATGTGCCCACGATGCTGAAATGCTCCGGATTTTTCCTGAGCGTTTCTGCATCTCCCTGGCAGAAAAAACGCATGCGGATTTTACATGCGGATTGTACATGTGGATTGTACATGCGGATTGTACATGTGGATTGTACATGTGGATTGTACATGCGGATTGTACATGCGGATTGTACATGAGGATTGTACATGTGGATTGTACATGCGGATTGTACATACGGATTGTACATGCGGATTTTACATGCGGATTGTACATGCGGATTGTACATGCGGATTGTACATGCGGATTGTACATGCGGATTGTACATGTGGATTTTACATGCGGATTGTACATGCGGATTGTACATGTGGATTTTACATGTGGATTGTACATGTGGATTGTACATGCGGATTGTACATGCGGATTGTACATGCGGATTGTACATGCGGATTGTACACGTGGATTGTACATGTGGATTGTACATGCGGATTGTACATACGGATTGTACATGCGGATTTTACATGCGGATTGTACATGCGGATTGTACATGCGGATTGTACATGTGGATTGTACATGTGGATTGTACATGTGGATTTTACATGCGGATTGTACATGCGGATTGTACATGCGGATTGTACATGCGGATTTTACATGTGGATTGTACATGCGGATTGTACATGCGGATTGTACATGCGGATTGTACATGCGGATTGTACACGTGGATTGTACATGTGGATTGTACATGTGGATTGTACATGTGGATTTTACATGTGGATTTTACATGTGGATTGTACATGTGGATTTTACATGCGGATTGTACATGCGGATTGTACATGCGGATTGTACATGCGGATTGTACATGCGGATTGTACATGAGGATTGTACATGTGGATTGTACATGCGGATTGTACATGCGGATTGTACATGCGGATTTTACATGCGGATTGTACATGCGGATTGTACATGCGGATTGTACATGCGGATTGTACATGTGGATTTTACATGCGGATTGTACATGCGGATTGTACATGTGGATTTTACATGTGGATTGTACATGTGGATTGTACATGCGGATTGTACATGCGGATTGTACATGTGGATTTTACATGTGGATTGTACATGCGGATTGTACATGCGGATTGTACATGTGGATTTTACATGTGGATTGTACATGTGGATTGTACATGCGGATTGTACATGCGGATTGTACATGCGGATTGTACATGCGGATTGTACATGCGGATTGTACATGCGGATTTTACATGTGGATTGTACATGTGGATTGTACATGTGGATTTTACATGCGGATTGTACATGCGGATTTTACATGCGGATTGTACATGCGGATTGTACATGCGGATTGTACATGCGGATTGTACATGCGGATTGTACATGCGGATTGTACATGCGGATTTTACATGTGGATTGTACATGTGGATTGTACATGTGGATTTTACATGCGGATTGTACATGCGGATTGTACATGCGGATTGTACATGCGGATTGTACATGCGGATTGTACATGCGGATTGTACATGTGGATTGTACATGCGGATTTTACATGCGGATTGTACATGCGGATTGTACATGCGGATTGTACATGAGGATTGTACATGCGGATTGTACATGCGGATTGTACATGCGGATTGTACATGTGGATTTTACATGCGGATTGTACATGCGGATTGTACATGTGGATTTTACATGTGGATTGTACATGTGGATTGTACATGCGGATTGTACATGCGGATTGTACATGTGGATTTTACATGTGGATTGTACATGCGGATTGTACATGCGGATTGTACATGCGGATTTTACATGCGGATTGTACATGCGGATTGTACATGAGGATTGTACATGCGGATTGTACATGCGGATTGTACATGCGGATTGTACATGCGGATTGTACATGCGGATTGTACATGTGGATTGTACATGTGGATTGTACATGTGGATTGTACATGTGGATTTTACATGCGGATTGTACATGCGGATTGTACATGCGGATTGTACATGCGGATTGTACATGCGGATTGTACATGCGGATTGTACATGCGGATTGTACATGTGGATTTTACATGTGGATTGTACATGTGGATTGTACATGTGGATTTTACATGCGGATTTTACATGTGGATTTTACATGCGGATTGTATATGCGGATTGTACATGCGGATTGTACATGCGGATTGTACATGTGGATTGTACATGCGGATTGTACATGAGGATTGTACATGTGGATTTTACATGCGGATTGTACATGCGGATTGTACATGTGGATTTTACATGTGGATTGTACATGTGGATTGTACATGCGGATTGTACATGCGGATTGTACATGTGGATTTTACATGTGGATTGTACATGCGGATTGTACATGCGGATTGTACATGCGGATTGTACATGCGGATTGTACATGCGGATTGTACATGCGGATTGTACATGCGGATTTTACATGCGGATTTTACATGCGGATTTTACATGCGGATTGTACATGCGGATTGTACATGCGGATTGTACATGCGGATTGTACATGCGGATTTTACATGCGGATTTTACATGCGGATTGTACATGCGGATTGTACATGCGGATTGTACATGCGGATTGTACATGCGGATTTTACATGCGGATTGTACATGCGGATTGTACATGCGGATTGTACATGCGGATTGTACATGCGGATTGTACATGCGGATTGTACATGCGGATTTTACATGCGGATTTACATGCGGATTGTACATGCGGATTGTACATGCGGATTGTACATGCGGATTGTACATGCGGATTGTACATGCGGATTGTACATGCGGATTGTACATGCGGATTGTACATGCGGATTTTACATGCGGATTTTACATGCGGATTGTACATGAGGATTGTACATGAGGATTGTACATGAGGATTGTACATGCGGATTGTACATGCGGATTGTACATGCGGATTGTACATGCGGATTGTACATGCGGATTGTACATGCGGATTGTACATGCGGATTTTACATGCGGATTGTACATGCGGATTGTACATGCGGATTGTACATGCGGATTGTACATGCGGATTGTATATGCGGATTGTACATGCGGATTGTACATGAGGATTGTACATGCGGATTTTACATGCGGATTTTACATGCGGATTGTACATGCGGATTTTACATGCGGATTTTACATGCGGATTTTACATGCGGATTGTACATGCGGATTGTACATGCGGATTGTACATGCGGATTGTACATGCGTTTTTCCTGCCAGGGACAAGCGGATGTGAAGCGTTCTTCACTTGCATTTCCACATGCGGGTGTCAAGCGCTTTCCAAGAGATTTTAGCATCACTTGGAAAGTGCTTGTCAACTTGGTCACACTATATAAATCCATGCAACCGACATATATAGTGTGACCAAGTTAGTTAAAAAAAAGAATAAAAATGGTAAAAAAAAAAAAAAAAAAACATTATACTCACCTTCCAATGGCCCCCGGTCTCCTTCTCTGATGCGTCCGGTCTCCCCTGTGTCTCGCGGTGGTGTAAAAAGACTTTCCATGATAGGTCACCTGACCGCCGACGTCAGCGGTCGTGAGACCTGTCACATGACTGAATGACGTCATGGAAGGTCCTTTTACTCCATCGCGAGCCACCGGGGAGCCAAGATGTACCGGATAGAAGACCGCCGGCCATCAGAGTATACTGTGTTTCTTTATTTTAAATTCTTTTTTTTTTTACATGCCTCCTCTTCTCCAGACCCGTGTACCATACTCACATTGAATCGCTTAATATCCGCATGTGCACATGTAGTCATGCGGATATTAAGCGATTCAATGCAAGTCAATGGCGGCAAAAACGCCGCGATTCCGCAAAATAATTGGTAGTGCTGCGTTTTTTTCCGCAATGATTATCCGCAGTGGAAATTTCCGCAGCATGTGCACAGCACATGCGGATTATCATTGGGGAACATAGCAGACCTACTAACAAGCGTTTTTTAAGCATTTCTGTGGCAGAATTGCCGCTGTGGAAACGCTTAAAAAACGCATCGTGGGCTCACAGTCTAAGATTGGAGTAAAAGGGATGTGGTCATGTAATATTTTTAGAAGAAATTGAAAGGGGTTGTCTCTTTTGAAGACCTCCATCTAAGGCCTCATTCAGATGTCGCTGTATCTCGGTCACCGACTGGCCGCTTGTCTCCCGAGATCCACGACCAGTCCGTATCCGAGATACACAGACGTCTGAATGAGGACTTACGATGAAGGAGGAGGTCATTTTTGGCTAGTCACTCCCCCCACTGAGGCCACCTTAATGGATAGACAACCACGTAATATATGAAGGCATCAAATGTAATAAAGTTATAAAGAAATAAACATAGAAGCATAGAATGTTAGAGTTGGAAGAGACCTTCGGGGTCATCATGTCCTGCCCTTCTCAATGTAGGATTCGCTAAACCATCTCAGACAGATGTCTGTCCAGCCTCTGAAGACTTCCATTGAAGGAGAACTCACCACCTCTCGTGGTCTAAAAATGCTGAATAATTGTCAAGATGTCTCCAGCGTCAGTGCCAATGTGGATTTAGGGCCCCTCGTTCTTGGTAACGGTGGAAGTCAAGAAGGTTGGACCCAACCGTTCCTTTTATGACCTGTCTGGTGATTCATCAGTCGTAAAAAGTCTTCTCAATTCATGAAACCAGTCACATTTTTTTGTACATTTTTATTTTCTTGGTGTTTTATGTCTTTCTTGGTTCAGTAGTTGTTATGCTTAGTGCCTCATTCTTAAGTCTTCCATTACTTAGGACTCGGAGATTAGATTAACATCTTCACATTCCTTCGATATCATTACAACACAAAAATACAGACAAGGTCCCGAAATTCCGGTTTTTCAAAGCTTTTGACTTCTCACCACTAAGGCCACATTCACATGTTGAGTGTTTTGTGAGTTTTTTACCTCAGTATTTGTAAGCCAAAACCAGGAGTGGGTGATAAATACAGAAGTGGTGAGGTGTTTCTATTATACTTTTCCTCTGATTGTTCCACTCCTGGTTTTGGCTTACAAATACTGAGGTAAAATACTGTCCCCATTGGGGCTCACAATCTACATTTCCTATCAGTATGTCTTTGGAGTGTGGGAGGAAACCGGAGAACTTGGAGGAAAGCAAGGCTGCAGTGCTAACCACGGAGCCATATCTATAAATCTATGTCTTGGTATCACCAAATATGAAAATATTTTTCCCATATGATGAATGCCAAAATGTAAAAAGAAAACCCTAAAATTCAGAATACCTGTTTTGTGCTCATTTTACCTCTCCCGCCCCCCCAAAAAAATGAATAAAAGGAAATTAGAAAGTTTTATTGACCCCAAAATGGCACCGATAAAAACGGCAGCTCATACCGCAAAAATCAAGCCTTCAAAAAGCTTTGTCAACCAAAAAATAAGAAAATTACGGCTCTTAAAATATGGCGGCTGAAGCCAAATCTTATTTTTTTTTTGCATATTCCCTTTTTTTAAGTAGTTGAACAAAAAAAAAAAAAAAACGATATGAATTTGGTACCCACATAACCATACTGACCCATAGAACAGAGTTGCCAGGTCATGATTACCACAAAGTGAATGTCGTAAAAACAAAATCTCTAAAATGACTGCCGAATTACTTGAGAAAGGTGCAATAGAGAGAGCTGAAAGGTAGCTTGTACAGGTGAATTAAAGGGGTTATCCAGGCTTGAGGTACAAGTCTGCAATCACTATGTGACTGGAGACTTATAAATCTTCACATTGCGCGCACTTCATGGTGTGAGGGCTCTCCGGTGCTGGCAGCGGGATCAGATCTTAATGTGACCGCAAGTCTGTGATTTCGCCACAGTCTGACTAGACATGTCCGACCTATCTCAATACACTTGAATTGAGGGTGGCTGGACACGTCTAGTCGGCACTTGACCGCATATATGTAAATCACATACTTGCCAGACTTGTGAATCATCACAATGCGCACTGTCAGGATTCTCCGGTGCCGGCGTGGCGAGTGAGCAGTCATGTGACCAGAAGTATGTGATTTGCATACTTCCGGTCACATTCCGATTAGACTTGCTCAATATGCAAGTCTAGTCAGCATGTGACCACTTTTATGCAAATCATATGCTTACAGTCACGCGCTCTCCCGGCACCGGAGAATTGAGACAGAGAGCACTGTGCTTTCTGTGAGGATTCACAAGTCTGCAGTTACATAGAGTGACTTCAAACTTGTACCCCAAGCCTGGACAACCCCTTTAAGTATCGTTCTCACTTTTTTAATGTGCTGCCTCATCTTTGTTTGTTCTGGATATTTGTGCCATTTCTCATAGCTGTAAAGATGGGCCATTAATCTGGCGTTTACTTCATGGAAGGAGGAAATTGCCCGTGGAAGTATCCCTTTAAGAGCTGCTTAACCTCTGTCACTGCGGAGCAATCTTTTAATCACCCCAGGATATTGCTTTTGTCTGCAGAGGAAGGATGCATAGTTTCTCAGACAGTGAGAATTGCTGGATGTCGTTAGTAGTCGGATGGTTTTCGTGCTCGTTGGCATACGGCTTGTTGCCTCCGGGGCTGGTAGGAATTGAGTACAGGTGGCGTCTGATTGAAATATTCAAGTAAAAACAAGTCAGGTATCTCCGGACATATCTTCGCACTAGACCTTTGGGTTATCTTTCTGTTTTGGAAATGTAATGAATTTTCATACATCTGTAACTGAATATCCGTCATTGACCACTGAGCACATGTTAAAGTAGGGCAGGAAAGTGCCGGGTATTGCACAGCGTGTAGAGCGGCATGTAGCCCTAAGGGTATATTCACACAGGGCAAATAGGCGTCAGATTTTTTTTTTTGTCTGGTTTTTGGAGACACAGTAACGGCATTGTGGATATGATCTTATCAAAAGTCACCCACATGCTTCTTAAAACATCCAGGGAAATCCACACGTAAATTGCCCCGCAGTGCGTATTTCCAGTCTGCAGAATGTCACTTTTTGCTGCAGATTTTCTTTGCAGTGCATAAGATAAAATCCGCTGCAAATCCAAATCAAACATATTGGTTACTTTTTTTCAACAGTAGAAATACATCCCTTGGGGACATATTCAAAAATAAATCCACTGGGCTGCCATTTTAGACCTGATAAGGCTGGTGTATTTACTTTGAAAATCCATGCCAGAATGTTAGAGTGAGAAAGCTCATGAGTCCAAGTGTATTCACACAACCTTGTACGCCATTAAAGCACCACTCCGCCGGAGTGGTATCACTAATGCATGTTCCCTGCCCCAAGTAATATACTTGCTATCTTCTGCTCTTCCCGGCATCGCTCCGTTCCCGTTCTGACCGCATCTCCTGACTGACTGGAAGTCAGAGGTAACGATCACAAGCTCTCAGTGTAAGTCTATGAGAGCCTCGTTTTGGCCTTGTTCCTCGCTCTCATGAACTTGCATTAAGAAATGACCTCCAGCAAGACGACCGGAGCGGCACTGGGAGCAGAAGAAGACGGCAGCTGGTAAGTATTGTACTATAGGCAGGGAACAGACATTAGTGATACCATTTCAGCCGTGAAATAAGATAAAAAAACCTCTGAACTGGTGCTTTAAGTAACGGTAACACTTTGAGTGACAGACCCCATGTTCAATATGCTGGCTGTTATTAGTAGCTAGTATTTCATTTCTGTGCGTAAGGCCACTGTGATCTAGACACAGCCAAACAGAATATTAAAAGAAATGTATGATCATATAATGAACCTTATGCTTAAGGAGGACTGGTCACTGGATTCTGTAATTTAAACTGAGTACCTCCTCCAATTGTTGCTGCTCCACTGATTCTGGAACAGTTTTCTTTTTGTTTTGCCCCCCTCTCTCCCCATTGATAAAGATGCAAATTTTCTCTTTACACACCCAAAACTTCTTTGTGGGTGTTTCCTTTTCTCCTCTATGACTCTGGCCAATCAAAATGTGGCTGCATAATAGAGGAGAAAAAGCAAACACCCACAGAGAAGATTACTGCTGCAGTCTAATTCAGGTGTGCTCACTGCACAGTCACCATGTTGTTTCCTACTACTTGAGCGCTGGAACACATAAGAGAAGCAGTGCTTAAGTGCAGGAGCACAGCAGAGCAGCGGCGCTGGAAATCAGGAGCACAGGAGAGCAGCAGCACTGGAGAGCAGGAACACAGGAGTGCAGCAGCCCTGGAGAACAGGCGCACAGAAGATCAGCAGTGCTGAAGATCAGGAGCACAGGAGTGTAGCAACCCTGGAGAGCCGGAGCACAGGAGATCAGCAGCTCTCAAGATCAGGAGAGCAGGAGCAAAGGAGATCAGTAGCACAGAAGAGCAGCAGCCCTGGAGAGCCAGAGATTAGTAGAATAGCAGTGCTAGAGAGCCTGCAGCAGCGTTGGAGTGCTGGAGCACAGAAGAGCAGCAACGATGAAGAGGTGAGTACGGGAGAGCAGCAACCCTGGTGAGCTAGAGGACAGGAGAGCCGCAGCACAGGAGAGCGGCAGCACAGAAGAGCAGCAGCGCTGGAGAGTGGAGGCACAGGAGAACTGCAGCGCTAGAGAGTTTGAGCTCCACACCTAACTGTGTTACAGGCCAAGTTCTGTGTTGCTTTGCCTCCTATGCTTCAGCTCTGCTGTTCTTCTGTTCTCTGCCACTCCATTATCAGAAAGGGTCGTGGCATCTGTAGAGTTCTCCGCATGTTCACGTGAGACAAATTTAATCTCAGCATAACTCACTAAGCCAGGCTGCAGCTGTGACCTTCTCTGTTGTCGTTTGTGTTTTCCCCTCTATGACATGGCTGTGTTTTGATTGGCCAGCATCATAGAGGAGAAAAAGCAAACGCCCACAGAACTTCTGTGGTATATGCTTGATTGGTTGAAGGAAAAAGTTGCATCTTTATTACCCGACGGACTTAACTTTAGAACTGAGGGGCACAGATGAAAAAGGAAAAATGTTCCAGAATCAGTGGAGTAGCAGCAAATGGAGGAGTTACTCTGTTTAAATTAAAAAGGTCCACTGAAAAGTCCTCTTAAAATCAGGTTTTTGTTTTATTATTTTTTTTAATATCTCAATCTGAATTAAAAATAAATATGAAACTTTGCAGTTTTCACTCTGGCAATTGGGTATTTTGGACTCCTGCTTCCTGTTGTTTCAGGACATCCACATGTACATTAGCAGCAATAGACTGACTCCGACCCTATCTGTTGTATTGAAGCATCTAATGAGCATGTGCAAAGATCATTGTGAAGAGGGGGGGAGCAGGGTCAGCTGTGAAATATCTTATTGTGATTGGTGGATTCTGTGTTACCTGTCATTGTAATCCTGGCTGTGATGATAATGAGACTTCTTAAAAGTCTTCTGTATAGAAAAGAGAAGTATGAGTTTAAAAATAGCCCGACTTGCCAAGTGTGAAATTTTTTTTTTTTTTTTTTTTTAAAAATCCAATTTTTAAAAAAAAATACATTTGACACCAAAACCTGATTCAATCAATGATTTATTTCAGATGATGCATTTCTTTTTAAAGGGCAGGAGGAGAATGAAAGGGGTTGTTCCATAAGTAACATTTATAACTTATACAAGGTTTAGATGAAAAATCTAAAATTGCCGATTTCCCCATAAAATTTTGAATTCCCTGTGTGGGTACTGAGCTGTAATGGGCATGTGTGACCACCACTCTGATTGGAACAGTGGTCGCACATGCTCACTGTTGCTCCAGTCACAGGAGATTTTGGGATCACAGTTTTTGTCCAGTAGTTGGACCCCATCGATCATTCTTCTGCGGCTAGGTGATTTTTGTTGTTTATGGGACAACCCCCTTTAAGGAACTTACATTTTCTGATGATTTTAAAGGGGACAATTATTTTAAATGGTGCATGTTAGTGGGCATCAGATTTACATTGGCAAAGTAGACGATCGGCAGACAAGTGGAGGATTACGGGTATTCTTAATCCTCAACAAATTTGTTTCTAAAAAATATAGACTGCACTTGTGATGAAATTCTCTTCCCTGGAACCAATGTTATTTCGCTACCCCCCGGCCACACAGAAGCCTCCTGACTCATAGAAGTTGTTGTTTTACTGAAATCAAATGATCTGTCAGGACTCAAACATCACCCTGCCTTCTCGAAACGCGCTTAAAAGGCTGCTGAACATTACAGATGATTTGCAGACCTGAAACGCGCTGAGCTAAAATGCATCCATGCAGAGCTATTGTTACTACAGCCACCGGCTTAAAGGAAAACTCCACTTTGAAAAATCACAGTTTAAATATATACAAAATGTCCAAAACTTTTCCTGAGTTCATATCCATAGTCTAAATCAAGACATTTTATGAGCTCGGATCAGGGAGGACATATTACATGTAAAAGGTGTAGGTGTCTCTCAATAACTGGTGCATTATTTTCTACAGAAAAGTGTCCAGTTTCAAACCTTATTTATTCCCTCTGCCCCCTTGAATATTCTGGTTTTTGTTTTTTTTTAAATCCGCCTTACAGTTCCAGAGATATAGACCTTTTTATTTAGTACTAATTTTTATGGCATTTAAAAGGGGCGGTGCTCACAGTAATTATTCGGAGCAGCCCAAAGACACGCCCATGAGGATCCCGTGAACCACGCCCTCTTCTTAAAGACCATAAAAATCACTAAATAAAAAGACTCATCTCTGGAAACATGGCGGATTAAAAAAAATACAGAATGCTCAGGGGAGCAGCGGGAATAAAATAAGAGAAAAAAATAGAAATTTTTGACCTGATGAAACGTCCTCTTAAAGGATATGGACACCTTTGGAGGCTACTTTTTTTCTATTGTTTACTGCTCTTTGACTAGGTTACTGGCCACCCCTGCTGTCTATCAGAGGTGGTCTGTTTCTAAGGTACCGCTTACAAGCTTTTTTTGCTACATAACTTGCAGAAGATGTCCGGTAATGCACACATGGAGGGCAAAACAATAAAATAATGGATTTATTATGAGATGTAAGTGGCATCTTGAGGGAAATAGAATTTTATATTTAATCTTGGAGATCTTCCTTGTCTTGTCTTCCTGCCCTTTCGTCGGCTTGGACACGTTCTGCATTCTTCACAGAATCACTCGGTCGTCCGTGCCAGGGATGTGAAAGTAATATTTCTTTTTGTTGTTTTTTTTGCAGGTTATTCCGAAAGACTACAAGACGATGACGGCCCTGGCTAAAGCCATCTCCAAAAATGTCCTCTTTGCCCATCTTGACGACAACGAGAGAAGGTATAATGTCCGATTGCTTGGGTTCGTTGTAGAGAAGCCAGTGGTGGGGCGTCTAGGCCTTGAAAGAGCGCTCCAGTAATAATGTCCCGAGTGCCTCTTTATAATATTAAGACACCACAAGTGTCCTCTTAAAAAGTAATCATGCCATGAGTGTCCCCTTATAAAGTAATAATGCCCCGAGTGTCCCCTTATATAGTAATAATACCCCGAGTGTCTCCTTATATAGTAATAATGCCCCGAGTGCCCCCTTATATAGTAATAATGTCCCGAGTGTCCCCTTATATAGTAATAATACCCTGAGTGTCCCCTTATAAAGTAATAATGCCCCGAGTGCCCCCTTATATAGTAATAATGTCCCGAGTGTCCCCTTATATAGTAATAATACCCTGTGTGTCCCCTTATATAGTAATAATGCCCCGAGTGTCTCCTTATAAAGTAATAATGCCCCGAGTGTCTCCTTATAAAGTAATAATACCCTGTGTGTCTCCTTATATATTAATAATGCCCCGAGTGTCTCCTTATAAAGTAATAATGCCCCGAGTGTCTCCTTATAAAGTAATAATACCCTGTGTGTCTCCTTATATAGTAATAATGCCCCGAGTGTCTCCTTATAAAGTAATAATGCTCCGAGTGTCCCCTTATATAGTAAATAATACCCCGAGTGTCCCCTTATATAGTAATAATACCCTGAGTGTCTCCTTATATAGTAATAATACCCTGAGTGTCTCCTTATAAAGTAATAATGCCCCGAGTGTCCCCTTATAAAGTAATAATGCCCCGAGTGTCCCCATATAAAGTAATAATGCCCCGAGTGTCCCCTTATATAGTAATAATACCCTGAGTGTCTCCTTATATAGTAATAATACCCTGAGTGACCCCTTATAAAGTAATAATGCCCCGAGTGTCCCCTTATAAAGTAATAATGCCCCGAGTGGCCCCTTATAAAGTAATAATGCCCCGAGTGTCCCCATATAAAGTAATAATGCCCCGAGTGTCCCCTTATATAGTAATAATGCCCCGAGTGTCCCCTTATATAGTAATAATGCCCCAAGTGCCCCCTTATATTGTAATAATGACCCGAGTGTCCCCTATATAGTAATAATACCCTGAGTGTCTCCTTATATAGTAATAATGCCCCGAGTGTCCCCTTATAAAGTAATAATGCCCCGAGTGTCCCCTTATATAGTAATAATACCCTGAGTGTCTCCTTATAAAGTAATAATGCCCCGAGTGTCCCCTTATAAAGTAATAATGCCCCGAGTGTCCCCATATAAAGTAATAATGCCCCGAGTTTCCCCTTATATAGTAATAATACCCTGAGTGTCTCCTTATATAGTAATAATGCCCCGAGTGTCCCCTTATAAAGTAATAATGCCCCGAGTGTCCCCATATAAAGTAATAATGCCCCGAGTGTCCCCTTATATAGTAATAATACCCTGAGTGTCTCCTTATATAGTAATAATGCCCCGAGTGTCCCCTATATAGTAATAATATCCCAAGTGTCCCATTACAAAGTAATAATGCCCT
This sequence comes from Phyllobates terribilis, assembly GCF_046119375.1. NCBI lineage: Eukaryota > Metazoa > Chordata > Amphibia > Anura > Dendrobatidae > Phyllobates > Phyllobates terribilis. The sequence goes on along the minus strand of NW_027362769.1, from coordinate 341,147,722 downwards.
TATGGATGCCATTATAGTTGAGAAGCTAAGGCCTAGGGTTTTGGGGTAACAGAGGCTGTAATCCTTAGGTTAATGGGAAGAATTGCACTGCACCCAGTAATAGCCATTGATCTCCTTCTACGTCTGACAGGAGAATAACTACCGGATTCGTAAAATGTATAAATGATAAACTTCACGTTTCTGATGAAATTTAATTGTAATATTATTAGTTAATAAAATAAGATTGATGTGTGAGGAGAATGTCCTATTCCTGAGGCCCTCACGCAGCGTGGGCATGTCACGCCTGAGAAATTTCTGTAAGAAATTCCAACCAGCTACACATCCGGTAAACACGGCTGACAGGGGAACTTCCCCAAATGTTAGCAGGGGTCACAGTGTCCGAGGTCAGACGGTCATGGGACCGTAGTCATCCAGAACCCACACACCAACAGGATGACACAAACATGGCCATCGCTAAGGAAGCGCAGTTCAACTGTCTCTGACCCGCGGCCCGGCGGGGCCCATCTCTGTTCACTGTACTGCTCTTCATGTGCAGAGGAGGCGACGGGCGACAGCGTCAGACTGATGGCTTTCACAGGCTGAGAGAGAGCTCAGCGGTGACCTGCGTGACCGAGACTGACCAACTCGAAGCCAGCAGTTATGGAGCAGCTAGTAAAGAAGACTATTGTTTTTCCACACCATTTTGAGATTCCTCATAAAGTCTATAAAACGTTTTACTGTTGGCTCCTGGGGTTTGTTTGCGGTCTGGATGCTTAGTCAGCCTCGACACGAAGCTATATGACCGCTGCGTGACTACTTCATTGCCTGTGAAATTTCATCACATGGAGGCAATAAAGAACATATATTGGTCAGTCTCCGATTTCTGCATGGATCGCGAGTTCTTAAGTCTTGTGTCAGTGGTCGGTGACCATGAAGGAACTACGTGGTGGAAACAGTCCGTCCATAGCACCGGTGAAAGCCTGTATTGGGTTTACCGGAGTGTAGACCCCAACGAACTTATCTTTGGGGGTACATTATTAAAACCAGTACCATCCATTGGAGTATTGGTCAAGAATGATCACATGACTGATTTTACAAAAAAAAGACACCATGGGGTCACCTAAGCGATCTCTGAGATATTGTTTTACATACCATGCACTAATTTAGGGTTTGTCGGAGTGTAGACCCCAGTGAACTTATTTTTGGGGGTACATTATTAAAACCAGAACCTTCCATTGAGGTATTGGCCAAGAATGATCACATGGCTGATTTTACAAAGAAAGGCGCCATGGAGTCACCCAAGCGATCTCTGCAAAAACGGAGACATTGTTCTGCATACCATGCACACATCTATAGCTTTGGTAGGTTCACTGGTTGGTAATGTACCCACTTTTTGTTCTTTGTGGAATTTTATTGATCTCCCTGTTATTTTTTTCTTAATCTGTTTCCAATAGTTTCTATTGTATGAATTTGTATTAAAGAGGTTGTCCTAAAAAACAGCACAACTCACCCATCCACTGGATAGATAATAAATTTATGATCCATCTGGTCAAAGGGGGGGTCCTAAAGTCCCCTTTGAGAAGGGAGTGTTAGTGAGCATGTGCGACCACTTCCTCATTCAACGTCCAGTGGTCGCACATGCTCACTAATAATCTGATCACACAGGAGGCTTTGGGATCAGAGGAACCCCAGGAATCACATAGTTATTAATCTATCCTGATGAAGGCTTTAAGCAGCCGATACTGTAAGCAGACAAAACGCGTTGTGTAAACTAGTGTTTTAATAATCTCTTATTTTTAAATAAATGCTCATTGAAGCAATCAAAAAGACACCGTCCTTGATTCAATCGTGGCAGCAGAAGACAGCGCTGATCCCAGTCTCCATTTCTGATTTGAGAAGGGAGTGTTAGTGAGCATGTGCGACCACTTCCTCATTCAACGTCCAGTGGTCGCACATGCTCACTACCAACCCGATCACACAAGAGGCTTTGAGATCAGTGGAACCCCAGCAATCACATAGTTATTAATCTATCCTGTGGACAGGTTATAAATATCATTTATGGGACAGCTCATACTGCCGTCATCAGCAGAGGCAATTTTCAGATGTTTCATGTCATGACTTCAGCCTGGCCCAGTTCTCTACTTATCAGTACCTCCAGCGAAATCGCCAAACATTTCCAAAATTAATGTAGCATAATATTCACATATTTGGGAGCCATGATCATCATAAGCCCTTCTGTTTCCCATGGCACAGTTTCAATAAGGCTAAGTTCCCACCATAAGCATTTGGTGTATTTTTTCCTGCTACTTAATTTTATGCTCAAAAAACATTGCCATTTCCAGCCAAAGCACCAAATACTCATCGTGGGAACTTATCCTTTGGGCTTGTTCTCACGCTGCATTTTTACGACTTATTTTCAACTAAGGGTGAAATAAACGTAGCGTTTTACAGTGCCAGCAAAGATATCTGAAATATCGTGCATGTAAAAATACGTATATTTTACGCAGCCAAAACTCTGTTTTTTTGGTGCCTTACAGTTTTCCATAATCAGGACCCTCCATCTACCAAAGTTTCTATAAAGTAAGAAAAGTCATCCAAAAAGTCAAGGTTCAACTAACTATATTATGGTGCTGCCTCTTATATTATTAATGTTGGAATTTGTGACACGCACCGATGTGTTTGCCGGAAAACACTCATCATCTTGTCATATCAGAGGGTAAATGGACTCCCACTATGTTTTATGAGCAGGAACTCTGCCCTCCAGAGTAATGTCTACAGATTAATGGCTTTAATAGGAGATGTCAGAGCTGTTGGCATACAGGACAGAGGACTGACGGGAGTGTGTTATCTTACACTTTTATGGGTATTGTTCGCTTTAATGGAAGTGCGGAATGGAATTCTTTATATTTCCTTTACATAAGACACCTGCCATATTGGTAACGTGAGACGTTTCACAGCCTTTGATATCTTCTAAGACGTTGCTCTGGAGAAGTCTTCTGTTCTGCACCAGCTCTCAGTAGATGGTTAAGGCTGGGGCTACACGGCAGCTTTGTGCCGTTCCTACATTGTGGTGGTATAGAAGTGAATGGGGTCTCATTGAGACTTCAACGAGCAAAGTCCAACCTTATGTTAGATATTTTGCAACTTGCTTGTTGCGACCCCATTCACTTCTATAGCGACGCGATAGGGCAGCGACACCTCAAACTTTGGACTTGTGATAACTGTGGTGGCCAAAGTTGCAGTGTAGCCCTAGCCTGACTTTCCAGAGAACTGTTTAGCCCTAGCCTTAGGGATCATTCAGACGTCCATGCACGTCAATCTGACCTGACTGGCCGCAGCTCTTCCGACCCTTGTGTGACAGCATCAATGAAGTATGATATGTTCCGGTCTGGAGACCCACAGCCTGTCCATGCAAGATCAGACCGAAGTGCATATGTCACAGGTGTGTCAGATGTGACAGACAGTCTCCCTGCAGTTGGTTGCAGAAGATCTCTTCGTTTGGCAATACAAACACCTTCTTAGTTGTCTCACTCTAGAACCCAGCGGCTACTTCCCACCTGCTAATTGACACCCAGGCCTGGGTGTTTAAATACTTTCTGTTTGCTACAGGGAGGGGCCGGTGATATTCACATGTTCCCTTGTGAAGGCTTGGAGCTATTGCAGTCTGCTTACTTCCTCTCTGGTGCTACGAGGACATGTGGTGTAATCTTTGTGAAGTCGGCTCAAGCTAAGTTACCTTCCCCCGTGTTTGTCTACCTTGTTTTCTTTAGTTGTTAGTGGGGACTGACCAGTGCTTACCCCCCCCCCCTTCCCTATCCAGTGCCAAGCTCTAGGGAAATACAGGGTTTAGGTTCCTGTGCGGCGATTGGTGAGGAACCAATATAGGGACGTTAGGGGAAACAGGGTGATATCAGATCAGCCTAGGAGGTCTCAACTCCCCCTTTCCCTAGGGTCTGGCCTCCCCTCTTCCCTTCGTGTTGCACTTAGTCTTTCTTACACCTTGCGTGACAGCATGAACATATAAATGAGCCCTTAAGGAGTTCTCCAGCTAAATTAATTTTCCAACTGAGGCCCTATTCAGATCATGTGTTTATGCCGGAAAAAGCTCCCAACATCCACACCAAGGCCACAATTCATCAGTCAGTTTTCGGCATAAATCTGTCATAAAACTGTTCGAAATGTCTCAAAACTTGTGTGCAGCTCACAGTTTTTACAACCTTTTGCGGCTTTCGGGTGGTTTTATACTGATCTATGTCCCAGGTATATCTTACTCCAGCGCAGCCTGACATAGAAATCTCGTCTTAATGAATCGGGGGCCATTTTGTACTCAGAGGGCTCCAAAAAACAAAGTTTGTTTTGGACTTCCACACTATGGAGGCTTGGCGTAATGTATTCTCCACCTTCTTTATGCCCTATTTGTGAATCACAGTGTGGTCCCCAGTAGCCTCAATAAGCTTAGAGCGTTCCTACGAGGAGTGTCCCTCACTTTGGAGGACCTATCATGCCCTAGCGCTACAATGACAACCCGTTAATTTCACTGAATACCATGTAATGGTTCAAATGTCCAGTGGAGGCGCTGCAGGCAAGTGAACACATGCTGCCAGGTTCTCCCATGAATTATAACTGATTGTTGGGGTCCCAACAATGGGACACCCAGGAATTAGCTTATCCTTTTGGTACCCTTCTATGAAAAAGTGATTGTTTATCTATAACGTTCTCTTTAAAGGGAGTTAAGTTATCCTACTAATTAAAGTCTCTATGATCTACCTGTGGCTACATATAGGGTCAATCTTGCTACAGATGGGCATGTCATTTACTTTTTCACAATCTCTGTGTCTTTATGGGGTGCACTTACTTCAAGATAATTCGGAGCTGACTGCGCATGTGCAGAGCTGACTGCGCATGTGCAGAGCTGATTGCGCATGTGCAAAGCTGAGTGCGCAAGTGCAGGGCTGAGTGCGTGTGTACAAAGCTGATTGTGCATGTGCAGAGCTGAGTGCGCATGTGCAGGGCTGAGTGCGTGTGTACAAAGCTGATTGTGCATGTGCAGAGCTGAGTGCGCATGTGCAGGGCTGAGTGCGTGTGTACAAAGCTGATTGTGCATGTGCAGAGCTGAGTGCGCATGTGCAGGGCTGAGTGCGTGTGTACAAAGCTGATTGTGCATGTGCAGGGCTGAGTGCGCATGTGCAGGGCTGAGTGCGTGTGTACAAAGCTGATTGTGCATGTGCAGAGCTGAGTGCGCATGTGCAGGGCTGAGTGTGCATGTACAGAGCTGATTGCTCATGTGCAGAGCTGAGTGCGCATGTGCAGAGCTGAGTGTGCATGTACAGAGCTGATTGCTCATGTGCAGAGCTGAGTGAGCATGTGCAGAGCTGAGTGCGCCTGTACAGAGCTGAGTGCGCATGTACAGAGCTGATTGCGCATGTACAGAGCTGATTGCGCATGTGCAGAGCTGATTGCACATGTGCAGAACTGATTGCTTATGTTCAGAGCTGAGTGCGCATGTGCAGAGCTGAGTGCGTATGTGCAGAGCCGATTGCACATGTACGGAGCCGAGTGTGCATGTAAAGAGCCAAGTGCGCATGTGCAGAGCTGAGTGCGCATGTGCAGAGCTGAGTGCGCATGTACAGAGCTGAGTGAGCATGTAGAGAGCTAAGTGTGCATGTGCAGAGCTGAGTGCTCATGTGCAGAGCTGAGTGCGCATGTGCAGAGCTGATTGTTTATGTTCAAAGCTGAGTGCGCATGTAGAGAGCTGAGTGAACATGTACAGTGCTGAGTGCGCATGTACAGAGCTGAGTGCGCATGTGCAGAGCTGAGTGCGCATGTGCAGAGTTGAGTGAGCATGTACAGAGCCGAGTGAGTATGTGCAGAGCCGAGTGCGCATGTGCAGAGCTGAGTGAGCATGTGCAGAGCTGAGTGCGCATGTGCAGAGCTGAGTGCGCATGTGCAGAGCTGAGTGTGCATGTACAGAGCTGATTGCTCATGTGCAGAGCTGAGTGAGCATGTGCAGAGCTGAGTGCGCCTGTACAGAGCTGAGTGCGCATGTACAGAGCTGATTGCGCATGTACAGAGCTGATTGCGCATGTGCAGAGCTGATTGCACATGTGCAGAACTGATTGCTTATGTTCAGAGCTGAGTGCGTATGTGCAGAGCCGATTGCACATGTACGGAGCCGAGTGTGCATGTAAAGAGCCAAGTGCGCATGTGCAGAGCTGAGTGCGCATGTGCAGAGCTGAGTGCGCATGTACAGAGCTGAGTGAGCATGTAGAGAGCTAAGTGTGCATGTGCAGAGCTGAGTGCTCATGTGCAGAGCTGAGTGCGCATGTGCAGAGCTGATTGTTTATGTTCAAAGCTGAGTGCGCATGTAGAGAGCTGAGTGCACATGTACAGTGCTGAGTGCGCATGTACAGAGCTCAGTGCGCATGTGCAGAGCTGAGTGCGCATGTGCAGAGTTGAGTGAGCATGTACAGAGCCGAGTGAGTATGTGCAGAGCCGAGTGCGCATGTGCAGAGCTGAGTGAGCATGTGCAGAGCTGAGTGCGCATGTGCAGAGCTGAGTGCGCATGTGCAGAGCTGAGTGCACATGTGCAGAGGAGATTGGGCATGCAACAATGCAGGGAGCCCACCAATCGATTCCAACTGATGGCAGTTGATGTTACTATTGGAAATGGATTTCACAAATAAAACTGAAATATGGGGCTTCGGTATTTATAAGTGCCGCCATATGGCGCCTCCATAAGGCACCATATTCTTTCCTAATAAAATAGCATGTAATAGAGCATACCACATTTTTTTTCTAACTTATGTAACCTAGCAGCACAGAGATGTACAGTATGGCCCTATAGCGGTATGTGGACACTGTATTTCGGATCGTACAAGATGCACATTTTACTAATTAAATAAATACAGATACGAGCGCTCCGTATCTTTGTAAACTTCAGTGATGGCTGAAGATTATCAACATATGCAGGCATGTGCCGGGAGATAGTTACATGGAAGTGCTCTGGATACAAGCTGCAGACCCTGGTCTCATCTTTCACATGGGAATTGAGCTAGGATTCCCTGCCTCATGCTTACGGTATTTTTTTTTTAACAGCGAAAAATGCCTGAAGTCAGGAAAAGTTCAACAATTCCTGCTATTCTGCATTGCCTGCTGTGAAGCTTCCCCTTTTTGACACAAGTCAACTGCAGAACTGAGCTCAGGATTATGGAAAGGGGAGAATGTTTGCAATAGCGGGTACTCAACATAGGGACGTGCAAACAGTCTGATATCAGCTTCTTTTTAAAAAATGGATCAGAAAAAAAACGGAGGCAAAACGGAAGATGAATGAAAGAAAAACTATCCATTTTTCACAGATATGAAAATGGAAATGGATTTGTGAATGTAGCCCAAATCTGAAATAAACTACTAAGGATATGTGCACACAATATCTTTTTCAGGCAGGTGAACCCATCAAATTTTTCAAGAGTAGTACAATTCAGCAAATGGCAGCAGAAAATCTCTGAAGAATAGTCAGGTCGCTTTGGAAACCTGAAGCGGTTAAAAGATGCACAAAAGTCTTAGCCTATGAGCAGCAAGTTGTTTTTACATGCATATGTTCTTAGTGTGACAACTCCACCACTCACGGTGTCCTATCGAGGGCTGACAGAGTTGTCAGGATTGTGAGTGACAGCTCTACCGCCCAATCTGAGGCAGAGGAGTGAGTATTGTGATTGACAGCTCAGCCGTCCTATGTGGCTGGGTCTGTGGGATCTACTCCAGGTGTCATCTATTCTGGGTGATTACAGGGCTATTTAGCACTCTGACAATTTTCAGAGTTTTGCCAATTGTAGCTGGTGGTTGTAGTGGTGTGTATGTGTATGTGTATGTGTATGTGTATGTGTATGTGTATGTGTATGTGTATGCGTATGCGTGTACTCTGTGTTGTATTCTGATCTTCGTTGCCGACCTTGGATTTACCGTTGATCATCCATTTGACTTACCCCTTTGTCTGGATCTGCTACCTTTCTGATTCTCTGATCTCGGACTGTTACCTGTCTATGCTTTTGTATTTTCCTTTTGTCTATTATGAGTCCTCTTGGTGCTGACATAGGACCTCTTGACTATCCTCTTGACTATCATACCTCCGGTAAGTCCGTGAGTAGTGAATAGCGTCATACTGAGCTCCTTAAAAACTGCCGTCAATCTCTGAGAGTAGTATTTAAAACAGACTTGGGGGTGGAGCACCATTTCACGATCCCCTAATCGGCCCCTCGCAATGCGATTGTGAGGAGCCGATGGATTGCCATGACAGTCAGGGGTCCACTAAAGACCCTTGTACCTGTACAGGTACTCCTGTGAAAGACAACCTTTGTGTCATTGCTGTACATAGCACAAGCTATTGGATGATCACAGGTTCAAGTCTCCTATGGGGACTAACAAATACAGTGAAAAGTAAAAAAAAAAATTTATGAAAAAAAAATATGCTAAAATGCAAATCACCCACTTTTCCCCCATTAAAAATTAAGAAATAAAAAATACAATATTTGGCATCGCTTCGTTCTTAGAATTCCAATCTATCAATATATAAAATAAATTAGTGCGATCGGTAAAGAAAAAAAATAAAAATGTCAGAATTATCTTTTCTACCCCAAAATGATATTAATAAAAACATCAGTCGGGGCATAAAAAACAAGCCCTCACACAGCTCCATAAAATTGAAAACGGAAAATGGCGTAACATGCAAAAAAAAAAACAAACATTTTTTTCTTACAAATTTCAGAATTTTTATTTCACCACTTAACTAAAACAAAAACTATGCATGTTGGGGGTCTCCAGGCTATGACGATGGAGTAATAAAAAAGTTATGGTTCTTGGAATAATGGGAGAAAAAAAACAAAGTGCAAAAATGAAAAATCGCAACCAAATTTTTCGTTTTTTGAGCCAAAAAATGGGTGAAAAAAAAAAGTGTTTTTTACTTTAAGGCGGACATGTTTCCTTGAATACAATAGTGTAACTTACCATAAGGTTCAAGAAATTTTACAAAACCAAACACGAGGTGATGTGGACCTGAACTTGTTCTACCCCATCTTGTGAGGTAGCGGCTGCTCTTTCATTGGCCTTGGAATAAAGTAAGAGTGGCTAAGATTTCACCTAACAAAGATGGCCTTTCAGCCAGCCACAACAGCTGGACGGGCCTTCCTCACACACCAGGGCCTGTCAGCTGCCGTAGCCACATACAGACTGATGGAAACCCAATACTTTAACCCTTTGGCGCCATCAATTTTATGTGTTTATAGTATAATGTAATGTTTAGCCTTCTGGAATTTTATAATAATAATTGGGAAGTAGGTGAAATAATGTCAGCTCTACCAGCTTCTGCAGTAAATCCTACCAAGTCTACGGCTCAGTTCACATTTGTAGTGTAGACGCCTGAAATGTAAAAAAAAATTATTTAGACATATATAGCAGCTTAAGAAAAAATACTCCTTTTCTCCAGTTTGTTTTTTTTTTTGTTCTTTTTTTCAACATGCATTTGACCAGGTCATTTAGGTTCCTCCACCCAAAATATCTTACAAAAAGATCTATACATTTTTTCTACATTTTTCTCAGCGGAATACGTGTAGAAACTTAGTGTTTCTAGACGTCTAAAACGTATACATTTTCCTGATTGTATCAATAAAAACTAGTTGAGAAAAGAAGGCATTTGCACAACATTGGGCTTCCAGCCGGACTTCCAACTACAGATACTTCATTGACCTCGCGCCACCTAAAAGGTTATCATGGTGCAGAGCAAGATGGCAATGGGGGTCTAAATGTCATGCTAGGTATGGGAAGAATGCAGCATACGACAACGGGAAAAGGCGGGGAGCCTAGAAACTAGAGAAAGCAGAAGTGGAGACCCCTAACAACACCTTGACTCCCCTATCGTCCCTAAATAGGTTCCTCACCTATCGACGAGCAGGATACCTAATCCCTACTGACCCTAGAGCTAGGCCCTAGGTAGGGATGGGTGAGCACTAGTCAGCCCCACTGTAACTAAAGACAAACCAGGGAAACAGACAAGGGGATACACTTAGCTTTGAGAAGACACCAGAGAGATCATGACTACAATCCTCAAAGGAACTCCAAGAAGAAACTAGCCGACTGCTAGAATTCCAGATCTGAACAAAGGAATTAACTCTATCACCAGCAACTCTCTGGAGAAACTGAGGGTATTTAAAGATCCAGCAAGGGTGTGTTAATTAGCAGCAGAAGGTGGAGATCACCGCTGGGTCCTAGAAAGGGAGGGATGATGAAAGGATCAAGAAAGTGTCTGCAGGGCCAAGCGCAGCAACCTTCTACAGCCGGATCCCGAATGACTGTCTGTCATACCTGACATACCCGTGATTCTCTTCAGTGATAAGTCCGGCTTTTGTCTTAGACGTGATAATAGAGGGACAATGGTCTGGTGACTATGTGGGTGACGCCATAAAGAGGCCTTCATGAGGGAAGGTCACACCAGTCCTCCTAGAATTATGATATGAGGGACCCATCTAGTCTTCATTCCAGGTGCACTGACAGCTCAGCGTTTCCTTGATTTGGTCGTGGAACCAATGGTACGGCCATTTCTCTTAAGTGTCCCAGGAGCCATTTATCAACATGACCACACCAGGTGCTACTGTGAGTGAGTGGCCTTAACATGCTACCATGGCCTGCAGCGTCTCCGGACTTGTGTCCTATCATTGCAAAGGCAGCTGCCAGCAGCGTATCTTGATGATTTGCTGCCCAAATGCATTCAGTGCAGCCGAACCTTCCTCAGACACCAATTAGTAATCTTATTGATAGCAGCCAAGGCTGTAACTGCGGGGATTTCTGTGCGTGGCCCTCGTATCTCTGGATAGGTAATAACTTGTTTACACTGGACAACCCCTTTTAGAGCTGTGTTTTTGTGAATAGAAAGGACAATTTCTATAGGGACTATTTTAGTAGTCTTTTCATCGACACAACACCATTAACATTTATCTTAACATTCCACATTATGTCTTTGTGATTATGACGCTGAAAATAAACCAAGCGAGCAGACGGGCACTGACTGGGCAGCCACCTGCCACGTTTATGGTTCTGGTAAATCTATACTTAGTCCTGTGTTATACCCCAGGAAACCCCAGCTGCTGCAGAACACGGCCATAAACCGTAAGCCTATTAAAGAGCCACTACCCTCAAAATTGTATTTACATTTTTCAGGCTTAGATACTTATAAAAATAGTTCTGTTACGCCTGCACCTGATGGCGGGGTTGTCCAGTTGGCACCATGTGCACTCTAGGAGAGTGTTCACATTATATTTTTGGAATTTAGGTTCTAGAAAAGTTTTTTTTTAACTTTATCTCTACAAATGCTTTCTAGGAATTCATTTTACCTAATAGCTTAATCATGTTGCCTGTACAGTGCCAACATTCTGCTGTGAGCGCTGTGACGCCTACCCTTGTTCACACTGGGGCTCAGAATGTAAAACGCCGTGTTTTGGGGTTTTTTTGCGGCATTTTTTGTGTGTGTTTGGGCATGTTTTAATCCTATGTGCTTCCACAGGGAATCTGGAAACGCATGTCAAAAACGCAATTGCATTTTTAAGAGCAGAATTCCAGTGTTTCTGTACTAAAAAACACCTAAAAAAAAGCACCAAAAAAGTATAAAAAAAGGGTAAAAAGCATAAAAAAGCAGCAAAACTGCAATGATCAATACGAATGTGATTGCTTATTTTGGCACGGACACTTGAAAAAAAACACAGCAGAAAAAGTTCAGCATTTTTACAAGTGCACACAATGGCCCCAATTTATTAAGACTGGCGTTTCGTACATCGGTGGTAATGAGGGGCGTGCAAGAATAAAATGTGCCGGATTATTGACTGGTGTCATTGTTGAGTAACATTTCTGGAGTAAGAAACGCCGCCACTTTTAAACAATTTGACAGGTGTCCCTCCCCGGCTCCTCCCAAGCCCCACCTATATTGTTGGAGCTGCCCTAAACTGTCATAAAAACACAAAAAATGACAATTTTTTGCACAACTTGATGTTGTACAAACATTTTGTGATTTTTTTTTTCAAACATTTTTATACCAGTTTTCTGGCGTGAACTCTTTGATGTTTCGGGCCCAAAGTATGTTCTAGGCTCATAAGGTATAGGACCGGATGGATATTTTGGCATCCGTCCACCACATTTGACTACATATATACAATTATATGTAGTCACATGCTGACTAGACGTCAGTAGACACGTCTAGTCAGAATGTGACCGGAAGTATGCAAATTGTATATTTGCGGTCACATGACTGCCCGCTCTCACCGCCAGAGAATCCTGACAGCGAGCACCTTGCGCACTGTGTGGATTCACAAGTCTGCAGTCACATAGAGTGAACCCCAAGCCTGGACACCCGTTTTAATGTAGCACCAGTGTTTTTGGTATATTTCCTGGAATTTTACTTTTCATTAAGAATAAATAGATTTTCTCGAATCATAAAGTACTCTGCTCCCCTAACCTTAAAGTGTTTCATTAATCAGGCAAATCTGTATATGCCGTAGATATTATTTCTAAGAAGGAGCAGTCGCCATTTTCGTGGCCGCCACCTGGGGTCACTGTGCTCATAATGATCAAGTTCAGGCCTGTGCCAGCGTTTCAGCCGACAGACTCAGCATAGAATGTAAATAGCAATTATTAAATGTTCTGCTTTGACGGAACATATTGAAAATTCAATTTTCTTAGTAATAGCATTCATCCTAGAGAAAGTACAGTTTGCATCCAGTTACTGGGGCACAACGTGTATTTCTGCTGCGCTAACACAAAGAGCTGCAATTGTGGCATTTTAGGTCATTGGTACGAAATATTTTATGTCCATATTTCAGACAAATTCCCAAAGTTCAGGCCGTTCCAGATGATTGACAACTTTTCACAACTTTTATTTTATCTATTTCTTTTGGGAGTTCGACACGGACGACTTTTTCTAGTGTGATACCTGAAAATCGGTAATTTATTCATTCCTGCTAACTTTTGAGAACGGAAATCAGGGAGATTCGGAAAAGTGACTTTTCCCATTGATATAGTACCCCCCCACACACCGATTTGACAGCAAAGGAATACCACCTTCATCAAACCCCCAAAATAAAAACAGCCCCAGATCAAAATGCCAAAAATCATACAGACCCCATAAAGCTCATAAATCAGATCCCTTAAATAAATACAGACCACAGACTAAATCTCTAAAATAAATACAGCCCCCCTCTAAATAAATATAGATCCCAGTTCCCCCTATATAAATACAGACCCCAAACCAGAATGCGAAAACTGTTACAGAGCTCAGAACCCATAAAAATCAGCCATAAATAAATACAGATCCCAGACCAGACCCCTCTAAATAAACACAGACCCCAGCCCCAGGACAGACTCCATGGTTTAATACGGTCTGTAGACCAGAAGGGCAAAACTAATATAGACCCCAATAAACATAGCTTGTAAACCAGACCTTCTCAATGGACAAACCCAAAACCAGCCCCCTAAATATATCTGACCCTAAATACAGACCCCAGACTAAATCTCTCAAATAAACACAGACTTTCCTACTAGACCCTTTCTAAGTAAATGCAGACTGTAAGCCAGACCCCGTCAATAAATACAGACCCCAGACCTACCTAAATATCAGCACCAGATCAAACTCTCTAAATAAGTAGAGATACCAGAGCAGAATGCCTAAAAAAACACAGACCCCAGCCCAGTCCCCTTAAATATTTTCAGACCCAAGACCAGATTCCCTAAAAAGGGACATTGAGAATGCACCCCCTAAAAACAAACCCCAAATCAGACCACCTAGTATAACATGTTCAACTGAGGATATTATCTCATTTTATCATGGGTGAAGGTCCGACCTCTTGGATCCAAACCGATCATGAAAATATATTGGCCAAAGTACTATGTCCCCTTATTTTTCCTGAGGGGGCAGCGCTCTGGGCCTCCTGGCTGTGCAGATAACTGAGGCGTTCAGTGGAGGTGGCTTATTTCCTCTGAGTGAAGGTGGCTTATTACCTCTGAGTGGAGGTGGCTTATTACCTCTTAGTGGAGGTGGCTTATTACCTCTTAGTGGAGGTGGCTTATTACCTCTGAGTGGAGGGGGCTTATTACATCTGAGTGGAGGGGGCTTATTTCCTCTGAGTGGAGGTGGCTTATTACCTCTGAGTGGAGGTGACTTATTACCTCTGAGTGGAGGTGGCTTATTACCTCTGAGTGGAGGTGGCTTATTACCTCTGAGTGGAGGTGACTTATTAACTCTGAGTGGAGGGGGCTTATTACCTCTTAGTGGAGGTGGCTTATTACCTCTGAGTGAAGGTGGCTTATTACCTCTGAGTGGAGGTGGCTTATTACCTCTGAGTGGAGGGGGCTTATTACCTCTGAGTGGAGGTGGCTTATTACCTCTGAGTGGAGGTGGCTTATTACCTCTGAGTGGAGGGGGCTTATTACCTCTGAGTGGAGGGGGCTTATTACCTCTGAGTGGAGGGGGCTTATTACCTCTGAGTGGAGGTGGCTTATCACCTCTGAGTGGAGGTGGCTTATTACCTCTGAGTGGAGGAGGCTTATTACCTCTGAGTGGAGGTGGCTTATTACCTCTGAGTGGAGGGGGCTTGTTACCTCTGAGTGGAGGGGGCTTATTACCTCTGAGTGGAGGGGGCTTATTACCTCTGAGTGGAGAGGGCTTATTACCTCTGAGTGGAGGTGGCTTATTACCTCTGAGTGGAGGTGGCTTATTACCTCTGAGTGGAGGTGGCTTATTACCTCTGAGTGGAGGGGGCTTATTACCTCTTAGTGGAGGTGGCTTATTACCTCTTAGTGGAGGTGGCTTATTACCTCTGAGTGGAGGTGGCTTATTACCTCTGAGTGGAGGGGGCTTATTACCTCTTAGTGGAGGGGGCTTATTACCTCTTAGTGGAGGGGGCTTATTACCTCTGAGTGGAGGTGGCTTATTACCTCTGAGTGGAGGTGGCTTATTACCTCTGAGTGGAGGGGGCTTATTACCTCTGAGTGGAGGGGGCTTATTACCTCTGAGTGGAGGTGGCTTATTACCTCTGAGAGGAGGTGGCTTATTACCTTTTAGTGGAGGGGGCTTATTACCTCTGAGTGGAGGGGGCTTATTTCCTCTGAGTGGAGGTGGCTTATTTCCTCTGAGTGGAGGTGGCTTTTTTCCTCTGAGAGGAGGTGGCTTATTACCTGTGAGTGGAGGTGGCTTTTTACCTCTGAGAGGAGGTTGCTTATTACCTCTGAGTGGAGGTGGCTTATTACCTCTGAGTGGAGGTGGCTTATTACCTCTGAGTGGAGGGGGCTTATTACCTCTGAGTGGAGGTGGCTTATTATCTCTAAGTGGATGTGCCTTATTACCTCTGAGTGGAGGTGCCTTATTACCTCTGAGTGGAGGTGGCTTATTACCTCTGAGTGGAGGTGGCTTATTACCTCTGAGAGGAGGTGGCTTATTACCTTTTAGTGGAGGTGGCTTATTACCTCTGAGTGGAGGGGGCTTATTTCCTCTGAGTGGAGGGGGCTTATTTCCTCTGAGTGGAGGTGGCTTATTACCTCTGAGTGGAGGGGGCTTATTACCTCTGAGTGGAGGGGGCTTATTACCTCTGAGTGGAGGGGGCTTATTACCTCTGAGTGGAGGGGGCTTATTACCTTTTAGTGGAGGTGGCTTATTACCTCTGAGTGGAGGTGGCTTATTACCTCTGAGTGGAGGGGGCTTATTACCTCTGAGTGGAGGTGGCTTATTACCTCTGAGTGGAGGTGGCTTATTACCTTTTAGTGGAGGGGGCTTATTTGCTCTGAGTGGAGGTGGCTTATTACCTCTGAGTGGAGGTGGCTTATTACCTCTGAGTGGAGGTGGCTTATTACCTCTGAGTGGAGGTGGCTTATTACCTCTGAGAGGAGGTGGCTTATTACCTTTTAGTGGAGGTGGCTTATTACCTCTGAGTGGAGGGGGCTTATTTCCTCTGAGTGGAGGTGGCTTATTACCTCTGAGATGAGGTGGCTTATTACCTTTTAGTGGAGGGGGCTTATTTCCTCTGAGTGAAGGTGGCTTATTACCTCTGAGTGGAGGTGGCTTATTACCTCTGAGTGGAGGGGGCTTATTACCTCTGAGTGGAGGTGTCTTATTACCTCTGAGAGGAGGTGGCTTATTACCTCTGAGTGGAGGTGGCTTATTACCTTTTAGTGGAGGGGGCTTATTTCCTCTGAGTGGAGGGGGCTTATTTCCTCTGAGTGGAGGTGGCTTATTTCCTCTGAGTGGAGGTGGCTTATTTCCTCTGAGTGGAGGTGGCTTATTTCCTCTGAGTGGAGGGGGCTTATTACCTCTGAGTGGAGGGGGCTTATTACCTTTTAGTGTAGGTGGCTTATTACCTTTTAGTGTAGGTGGCTTATTACCTCTGAGTGGAGGTGGCTTATTACCTCTGAGTGGAGGTGGCTTATTACCTCTGAGTGGAGGTGGCTTATTACCTCTGAGTGGAGGTGGCTTATTACCTTTTAGTGGAGGTGGCTTACTACCTCTGAGTGGAGGTGGCTTATTACCTTTTAGTGGAGGTGGCTTACTACCTCTGAGTGGAGGTGGCTTATTACCTCTGAGTGGAGGTGGCTTATTACCTCTGAGTGGAGGTGGCTTATTACCTCTGAGTGGAGGTGGCTTATTACCTCTAAGTGGATGTGCCTTATTACCTCTGAGTGGAGGTGCCTTATTACCTCTGAGTGGAGGTGCCTTATTACCTCTGAGTGGAGGTGCCTTATTACCTCTGAGTGGAGGTGGCTTATTACCTCTGAGTGGAGGGGGCTTATTACCTCTTAGTGGAGGGGGCTTATTACCTCTGAGTGGAGGTGGCTTATTACCTCTGAGTGGAAGTGGCTTATTACCTCTGAGTGGAGGGGGCTTATTACCTCTGAGTGGAGGGGGCTTATTACCTCTGAGAGGAGGTGGCTTATTACCTTTTAGTGGAGGGGGCTTATTACCTCTGAGTGGAGGTGGCTTATTTCCTCTGAGTGGAGGTGGCTTATTTCCTCTGAGTGGAGGTAGCTTATTTCCTCTGAGAGGAGGTGGCTTATTACCTGTGAGTGGAGGTGGCTTATTACCTCTGAGAGGAGGTTGCTTATTACCTCTGAGTGGAGGTGGCTTATTACCTCTCAGTGGAGGTGGCTTATTACCTCTGAGTGGAGGGGGCTTATTACCTCTGAGTGGAGGTGGCTTATTATCTCTAAGTGGATATGCCTTATTACCTCTGAGTGGAGGTGCCTTATTACCTCTGAGTGGAGGTGGCTTATTACCTCTGAGTGGAGGTGGCTTATTACCTCTGAGAGGAGGTGGCTTATTACCTTTTAGTGGAGGTGGCTTATTACCTCTGAGTGGAGGGGGCTTATTTCCTCTGAGTGGAGGTGGCTTATTTCCTCTGAGTGGAGGGGGCTTATTACCTCTGAGTGGAGGTGGCTTATTACCTCTGAGTGGAGGGGGCTTATTACCTCTCAGTTGAGGGGGCTTATTACCTCTGAGTTGAGGGGGCTTATTACCTCTGAGTGGAGGGGGCTTATTACCTCTGAGTGGAGGGGGCTTATTACCTTTTAGTGGAGGTGGCTTATTACCTCTGAGTGGAGGTGGCTTATTAACTCTGAGAGGAGGGGGCTTATTACCTCTGAGTGGAGGGGGCTTATTACCTTTGAGTGGAGGTGGCTTATTACCTCTGAGTGGAGGTGGCTTATTACCTTTTAGTGGAGGGGGCTTATTTCCTCTGAGTGGAGGTGGCTTATTACCTCTGAGTGGAGGTGGCTTATTACCTCTGAGTGGAGGTGGCTTATTACCTCTGAGTGGAGGTGGCTTATTACCTTTTAGTGGAGGTGGCTTATTACCTCTGAGATGAGGTGGCTTATTACCTTTTAGTGGAGGTGGCTTATTACCTCTGAGTGGAGGGGGCTTATTACCTCTGAGTGGAGGTGGCTTATTACCTTTTAGTGGAGGTGGCTTATTACCTCTGAGAGGAGGTGGCTTATTACCTTTTAGTGGAGGTGGCTTATTACCTCTGAGTGGAGGGGGCTTATTTCCTCTGAGTGGAGGTGGCTTATTACCTCTGAGATGAGGTGGCTTATTACCTTTTAGTGGAGGGGGCTTATTTCCTCTGAGTGAAGGTGGCTTATTACCTCTGAGTGGAGGTGGCTTATTACCTCTGAGTGGAGGGGGCTTATTACCTCTGAGTGGAGGTGGCATATTACCTCTGAGAGGAGGTGGCTTATTACCTCTGAGTGGAGGTGGCTTATTACCTTTTAGTGGAGGTGGCTTATTTCCTCTGAGTGGAGGGGGCTTATTTCCTCTGAGTGGAGGTGGCTTATTTCCTCTGAGTGGAGGGGGCTTATTACCTCTGAGTGGAGGGGGCTTATTACCTTTTAGTGTAGGTGGCTTATTACCTTTTAGTGTAGGTGGCTTATTACCTCTGAGTGGAGGTGGCTTATTACCTCTGAGTGGAGGTGGCTTATTACCTCTGAGTGGAGGTGGCTTATTACCTTTTAGTGGAGGTGGCTTATTACCTCTGAGTGGAGGTGGCTTATTACCTCTGAGTGGAGGTGGCTTATTACCTCTGAGTGAAGGTGGCTTATTACCTCTGAGTGAAGGTGGCTTATTACCTCTGAGTGGAGGTGGCTTATTACCTCTTAGTGGAGGTGGCTTATTACCTCTGAGTGAAGGTGGCTTATTACCTCTGAGTGGAGGTGGCTTATTACCTCTGAGTGGAGGGGGCTTATTACCTCTGAGTGGAGGTGGCTTATTACCTCTGAGTGGAGGTGGCTTATTACCTCTGAGTGGAGGTGGCTTATTACCTCTTAGTGGAGGGGGCTTATTACCTCTGAGTGGAGGGGGCTTATTACCTCTGAGTGGAGGTGGCTTATTACCTCTGAGTGGAGGGGGCTTATTACCTCTGAGTGGAGGGGTCTTATTACCTCAGTGGAGGGGGCTTATTACCTCTGAGTGGAGAGGGCTTATTACCTCTGAGTGGAGGTGGCTTATTACCTCTGAGTGGAGGTGGCTTATTACCTCTGAGTGGAGGGGGCTTATTACCTCTTAGTGGAGGGGGCTTATTACCTCTTAGTGGAGGTGGCTTATTACCTCTGAGTGGAGGTGGCTTATTACCTCTGAGTGGAGGGGGCTTATTACCTCTTAGTGGAGGGGGCTTATTACCTCTGAGTGGAGGTGGCTTATTACCTCTGAGTGGAGGTGGCTTATTACCTCTGAGTGGAGGTGGCTTATTACCTCTGAGTGGAGGGGGCTTATTACCTCTGAGTGGAGGTGGCTTATTACCTCTGAGAGGAGGTGGCTTATTACCTCTGAGTGGAGGTGGCTTATTTCCTCTGAGTGGAGGTGGCTTATTTCCTCTGAGTGGAGGTGGCTTATTTCCTCTGAGTGGAGGTGGCTTATTTCCTCTGAGAGGAGGTGGCTTATTACCTGTGAGTGGAGGTGGCTTATTACCTCTGAGAGGAGGTTGCTTATTACCTCTGAGTGGAGGTGGCTTATTACCTCTGAGTGGAGGTGGCTTATTACCTCTGAGTGGAGGTGGCTTATTACCTCTGAGTGGAGGTGGCTTATTACCTCTAAGTGGATGTGCCTTATTACCTCTGAGTGGAGGTGCCTTATTACCTCTGAGTGGAGGGGGCTTATTACCTCTGAGTGGAGGTGGCTTATTACCTCTGAGTGGAGGTGGCTTATTACCTTTTAGTGGAGGGGGCTTATTTCCTCTGAGTGGAGGTGGCTTATTACCTCTGAGTGGAGGTGGCTTATTACCTCTGAGTGGAGGTGGCTTATTACCTCTGAGTGGAGGTGGCTTATTACCTCTGAGAGGAGGTGGCTTATTACCTTTTAGTGGAGGTGGCTTATTACCTCTGAGTGGAGGGGGCTTATTTCCTCTGAGTGGAGGTGGCTTATTACCTCTGAGATGAGGTGGCTTATTACCTTTTAGTGGAGGGGGCTTATTTCCTCTGAGTGAAGGTGGCTTATTACCTCTGAGTGGAGGTGGCTTATTACCTCTGAGTGGAGGGGGCTTATTACCTCTGAGTGGAGGTGGCTTATTACCTCTGAGAGGAGGTGGCTTATTACCTCTGAGTGGAGGTGGCTTATTACCTTTTAGTGGAGGTGGCTTATTTCCTCTGAGTGGAGGGGGCTTATTTCCTCTGAGTGGAGGTGGCTTATTTCCTCTGAGTGGAGGGGGCTTATTACCTCTGAATGGAGGGGGCTTATTACCTTTTAGTGTAGGTGGCTTATTACCTTTTAGTGTAGGTGGCTTATTACCTCTGAGTGGAGGTGGCTTATTACCTCTGAGTGGAGGTGGCTTATTACCTCTGAGTGGAGGTGGCTTATTACCTTTTAGTGGAGGTGGCTTATTACCTCTGAGTGGAGGTGGCTTATTACCTCTGAGTGGAGGTGGCTTATTACCTCTGAGTGGAGGTGGCTTATTACCTCTGAGTGAAGGTGGCTTATTACCTCTGAGTGAAGGTGGCTTATTACCTCTGAGTGGAGGTGGCTTATTACCTCTTAGTGGAGTTGGCTTATTACCTCTGAGTGAAGGTGGCTTATTACCTCTGAGTGGAGGTGGCTTATTACCTCTGAGTGGAGGGGGCTTATTACCTCTGAGTGGAGGTGGCTTATTACCTCTGAGTGGAGGTGGCTTATTACCTCTGAGTGGAGGTGGCTTATTACCTCTTAGTGGAGGGGGCTTATTACCTCTGAGTGGAGGGGGCTTATTACCTCTGAGTGGAGGTGGCTTATTACCTCTGAGTGGAGGGGGCTTATTACCTCTGAGTGGAGGGGGCTTATTACCTCAGTGGAGGGGGCTTATTACCTCTGAGTGGAGAGGGCTTATTACCTCTGAGTGGAGGTAGCTTATTACCTCTGAGTGGAGGTGGCTTATTACCTCTGAGTGGAGGGGGCTTATTACCTCTGAGTGTAGGTGGCTTATTACCTCTGAGTGGAGGTGGCTTATTACCTCTGAGTGGAGGTGGCTTATTACCTCTTAGTGGAGGGGGCTTATTACCTCTGAGTGGAGGGGGCTTATTACCTCTGAGTGGAGGTGGCTTATTACCTCTGAGTGGAGGGGGCTTATTACCTCTGAGTGGAGGGGGCTTATTACCTCAGTGGAGGGGGCTTATTACCTCTGAGTGGAGAGGGCTTATTACCTCTGAGTGGAGGTAGCTTATTACCTCTGAGTGGAGGTGGCTTATTACCTCTGAGTGGAGGGGGCTTATTACCTCTGAGTGGAGGTGGCTTATTACCTCTGAGTGGAGGTGGCTTATTACCTCTGAGTGGAGGGGGCTTATTACCTCTGAGTGGAGGTGGCTTATTTCCTCTGAACGGAGGTGGCTTATTTCCTCTGAGTGGAGGTGGCTTATTTCCTCTGAGTGGAGGTGGCTTATTTCCTCTGAGTGGAGGTGGCTTATTTCCTCTGAGAGGAGGTGGCTTATTACCTGTGAGTGGAGGTGGCTTATTACCTCTGAGAGGAGGTTGCTTATTACCTCTGAGTGGAGGTGGCTTATTACCTCTGAGTGGAGGTGGCTTATTACCTCTGAGTGGAGGTGGCTTATTACCTCTAAGTGGATGTGCCTTATTACCTCTGAGTGGAGGTGCCTTATTACCTCTGAGTGGAGGTGGCTTATTACCTCTGAGTGGAGGTGGCTTATTACCTCTGAGAGGAGGTGGCTTATTACCTTTTAGTGGAGGTGGCTTATTACCTCTGAGTGGAGGGGGCTTATTTCCTCTGAGTCGAGGTGGCTTATTTCCTCTGAGTGGAGGTGGCTTATTACCTCTGAGTGGAGGGGGCTTATTACCTCTGAGTGGAGGGGGCTTATTACCTCTGAGTGGAGGGGGCTTATTACCTCTGAGTGGAGGGGGCTTATTACCTTTTAGTGGAGGTGGCTTATTACCTCTGAGTGGAGGTGGCTTATTAACTCTGAGAGGAGGGGGCTTATTACCTCTGAGTGGAGGTGGCTTATTACCTCTGAGTGGAGGTGGCTTATTACCTTTTAGTGGAGGTGGCTTATTTCCTCTGAGTGGAGGTGGCTTATTACCTCTGAGATGAGGTGGCTTATTACCTTTTAGTGGAGGGGGCTTATTTCCTCTGAGTGAAGGTGGCTTATTACCTCTGAGTGGAGGTGGCTTATTACCTCTGAGTGGAGGTGGCTTATTACCTCTGAGTGGAGGTGGCTTATTACCTCTGAGAGGAGGTGGCTTATTACCTCTGAGAGGAGGTGGCTTATTACCTTTTAGTGAAGGTGGCTTATTTCCTCTGAGTGGAGGGGGCTTATTTCCTCTGAGTGGAGGTGGCTTATTTCCTCTGACTGGAGGTGGCTTATTACCTCTGAGTGAAGGTGGCTTATTACCTCTGAGTGAAGGTGGCTTATTACCTCTGAGTGGAGGTGGCTTATTACCTCTTAGTGGAGGTGGCTTATTACCTCTGAGTGAAGGTGGCTTATTACCTCTGAGTGGAGGTGGCTTATTACCTCTGAGTGGAGGGGGCTTATTACCTCTGAGTGGAGGTGGCTTATTACCTCTGAGTGGAGGTGGCTTATTACCTCTGAGTGGAGGTGGCTTATTACCTCTTAGTGGAGGGGGCTTATTACCTCTGAGTGGAGGGGGCTTATTACCTCTGAGTGGAGGTGGCTTATTACCTCTGAGTGAAGGGGGCTTATTACCTCTGAGTGGAGGGGGCTTATTACCTCAGTGGAGGGGGCTTATTACCTCTGAGTGGAGAGGGCTTATTACCTCTGAGTGGAGAGGGCTTATTACCTCTGAGTGGAGGTGGCTTATTACCTCTGAGTGGAGGGGGCTTATTACCTCTTAGTGGAGGGGGCTTATTACCTCTTAGTGGAGGGGGCTTATTGCCTCTGAGTGGAGGTGGCTTATTACCTCTGAGTGGAGGGGGCTTATTACCTCTTAGTGGAGGGGGCTTATTACCTCTGAGTGGAGGTGGCTTATCACCTCTGAGTGGAGGGGGCTTATTACCTCTGAGTGGAAGGGGCTTATTACCTCTGAGTGGAGGGGGCTTATTACCTCTGAGTGGAGGTGGCTTATTACCTCTGAGAGGAGGTGGCTTATTACCTTTTAGTGGAGGGGGCTTATTACCTCTGAGTGGAGGTGGCTTATTTCCTCTGAGTGGAGGTGGCTTATTTCCTCTGAGTAGAGGTGGCTTATTTCCTCTGAGAGGAGGTGGCTTATTACCTGTGAGTGGATGTGGCTTATTACCTCTGAGAGGAGGTTGCTTATTACCTCTGAGTGGAGGTGGCTTATTACCTCTGAGTGGAGGGGGCTTATTACCTCTGAATGGAGGGGGCTTATTACCTCTGCAGTATTGTATAATAAACATATAGACAATTGATACGTTTGAGAATAGGTTGTTTGCAGCCTGTTGTATAAACAGGACTATCAGTTACATAAACTAATTCCCTCTGTACACAACACCGCAGGGAGCCATGTGTGCAGTAGCATTGCAGGCACACAAAAAGAGGGAAAGAGAGAACATGGCTTCACATATGGAACCATGATGAGCATTCCATGGTTTGCCTTGCATTATGGGTGGTAATGCGTAAATAAAAGGAACATGTCTAACCTGTCTATCCAGGAGACTTATTCTATGACTTCGGGATCTGAACTTTTTTTTTTACTTCGTTTGTACTTCAGTAGAGTTGATAAAGATGTGTTACTACATGGAAACCATCAATAAGTAGGCTGGGTCTGGAAACCATCAATAAGTAAGCTGGGTATGGAAATCATCAATAAGTAGTCTGGGTATGGAAACCATCAATAAGTAGGCTGGTTATGGAAACCATGAATAAGTAGGCTGTGTATGTTAACCATCCATAAGTAGGCTGGGTCTGGAAACCATCAATTAGTAGGTTGGGTACTTCTGACAAGTTTGAAGTTTTTTTATTTTTATAGTCACTGATTGCTCAAAAAAAAGGCTAGAAGCTCTAAGCTTATCCTCTAGGACAAGCGCAGTATTATAGGGGCTCAATGGAAAGTCTATGATTCTGTGCACTGTTCTCCTATTTGAGGATAGCCTGAGCACCTGTGTCCCTTGGGATTCATTAGTGGGGGGTCTCAGGACCCGACTCCCACCGATCTTCACAGTAGTAAACAGGTACTACAATGTACAAAAAATAATTAAAAGTTTAATTTTCCTTTATGATTGTTATTATGCGTCTATATTTAATATTCTAATAGTACAAGGGTGTAAAGTTCTAAGTGGGGTGTAGGTTTTGTAAATGAACACCTTAATTTCTGGTGCAGCCTTATCCATTAACACCTGCTGCAGCCTCACTTATTTAGATGCTTTTCCAGAATCGCTCAACTCATTCAGACTCCAAAGCACTATCTATATCTTACACCTCTGAGCACTCAAAGTACTAAGAAGCTGAAATCGACCTCGTAACGTTACAGAGCAGAGTCCCCGAGTGCTGAGGACCAAAGGGCATAAAAACCAACAACACTCTGCTGACTCCATAACTGCAGAGTCCAAACCCTAGTCTGACATTAACGCAACACAAAACTGTGCGCTCAGAGTTTCATGCAGCCTTACATCACCATGTATAATGCAGAGCGTCGGATAGAGTGGCGTCCACTGGACTCTGGAGTGTTCTGGGCAGTGACGGATCACACTTCTCTATCTGGCATCTGATGGATGAGTTTTGGTTTGGTGAATGCCAGGAGAACGTTACCTGCCTGACCTCATTGTGCCAGCTGTATAGTTTGGTGAAGGATGGATAACGCTATGGAATGTGTTTCAGGTGTCGTCCAAGGCTCATTAGTTCCTGTGAAGGTTAAATCAAAAAAAATTCAGCACAAGACATTTTGGACACTTTTATCTTCTTACGTTGTAGTTTCAGTTTGGGGAAGACCCTTTATCTGTTCCCCATGACTGTGCCCAGTGCACAAAGCAAGGTCCAAGAAGACATGGTTGGGTAATATTTATGTGGAAGAACCTGATGCAGCCCTGTCTTCAACCCCATCCAACACCATTGGGATGAACAAGAACGGAGACCTCTCCTCCAGCATCAGGGTCTGACCTCACAAATGGTCTTCTGGATGAATGGGCAAAAGTTCCCACAGACACCTCCAAAATCTTGTAGAAAACCTTCACATAAGAGTGGGAGCTTTTAAAACTGCAGAGGAGGAACAACTCCATATTTATGTCTATGTATTTAGGACCCCCAATATACATTTCTTATCTGATTGTTGAGCCATCAGCTATCTCTCCGTACTCCCCCTTACTCAGGAGTCTTTGCTCGGAGGGGGGCGCTCCTGTGCTCTGCATGAGAGAGCCGATACCTGATTCCACTGATGGTGGCTTATCTTGTGGGAGAATACAAGAAGTGACCGTTGGAAACCAAGTGGCTCCAAACACATTACAATATGGCCGAATATCACATGCCTCCAGCACTTTTGGGGTTCCTCTGAAGAGGAATTAAATAATGCTGTATTATATTAGTTAAAACTAGGAACAAGAGTGGAGCTTCTTCTCCTGGATCTGACTTAGAAGGTGTCACAAATCTCTTGGTTCTCCGATGCAGAATGGCATGAAGCGATCCTAATGGTGTTGAAGAAGAAAACCCCTTTGGCTTGGAGTTCCCATATCTGCTACAAACTTATTTGTAAAAGGTTTTAACACTTGACCTGCAAAGTCAACAATGGATAGAACATCTCCATCCTCCGAGCACATTAGGTTCCTCTCGGCCTAATCACATCCTGCTAAGACAAAAAATCATCTCTAGTTTCCTTTTTTGTTTGCTTACCTATCAGTAATGTGGGGCTTGGAGAAGACATCCCTCCCTGGTGTATTGTCTTGTCTCCTGTTACCCTGTTTGTTTTTTGGGCTTTCTGACAGAGAAAAGTGTGCTTTCTATTAACCCCTTCCGCTCAGGCCTAGTAGACTATCCCCAATGGAGCTCTGAGTGTAAACAGTTCCCCGAAGATACGCCTGCTTGTTTTTACTGTCTTGTTAACACCATTGATCTGTTGTATGCCCACAGTGCCCGAAACTATCATAAGTACAATCTTGTTCCTTTAGTTTAGGTAACAAAGCACATCAACACAAGTATCCCAGCCGTTACTTGTCCTGCAATTGCCACATGTAGAGTCCAAGTATTGCTTTGTGTACATGGTGTCTTAGAGAGCGCGCCTCCATACACTGCCACAGCTTTAGACAATCCCTATTTATTAAATTGGTCATAAGTGAATAAACTCATCACAAATTGTCCTACTGCTAAGACCCCCAGGCATCAATCTGTGAGTGAACCTGTTTGAAACTGATCAGATTCCCTGCAGCGCCACCATAGGGGAAATAAAGCATTGCACATTACCATTCGAACCTTTTAGTTTGGTGCAGCACAGGACAGATCCTCCAGAGCAAGAAACACTGTAAGGCTCTGTTCAAATCTCTAGAGCCTTACCTCCTAGGTACATCTTTAGTTAGTTTGTCTGTGAACAGTTCCTGTCCACAGGCTCCAAGCCGTCTCCTGGTTGCCGGAGGTTTCAAGTCCCTAATTTACTTGTCTGTGGTTCCAGTAACGCTGCTGTCTGTCAGTGGCCTTCAGGACTTCACCTGTTTTTCTGTGGCTTCCAGTAACCCTGCTGCCTGTCAATGGTCTTCAGGACTTCACCTGTTTGTCTGTGGCTTTCAGTAACCCTGCTGACTGTTAATGGTCTTCAGGACTTCACCTGCTTGTCTGTAGCTTCAAGTAACCTTGCTGCCTGTCAATGGTCTTCAGGACTTCACCTGTTTGTCTGTGGCTTTCAGTAACCCTGCTGACTGTTAGTGGTCTTCAGGACTTCAACTGTTTGTCTGTAGCTTCAAGTAACCTTGCTGCCTGTCAATGGTCTTCAGGACTTCACCTGTTTGTCTGTGGCTTCCAGCAACCCTGCTACCTATCTGTGGTCTCCAGGACTCCTTTAAGACTTTCAATTTACCTCTACTTGTCCACCAGGATGTCTTCCAGGACGTCTCCTGTCTGCTTGCAGCTTCCAGGACCCCTTTAAGTTTCAGTTTGCCTCTACGTGTTTGCCTACGGTTTCCAGGATGTCTCCTGTTGGCTTGTGGCTTCTATGACCCTTTTAAGACTTTCAGTTTGCCTCTACATGTCCGCCTGTGACTTCTAGGATGTCTCCTGTCTGCTTGTGGGTTCTAAGACTTCTTTAAGACTTTCAGTTTGCCTTTACCTGTCCACTTACAGATTCCAGGATGTCTCCTGTCCGCTTAAGTATTAAATAAACCCCTTTAAGACTTTCAGATTTCCACTATGTGTCTTCCTGTGGCTTCCAGGACGTCTCCTGTCACTTGTAGCTTCCAGTACCCCTTTAAGACTTTTTGCACTGACGCCCGTGGCCCGTATGCCCATCCGAACATTGGGCTTAGAGGATCCGCCTCACCTTGTGAGCGTTCTTACACCAGGGAATGCACAGTCTTTGGTTGAAGAGTAACTTATGGAGAAAGTGGGATTTCCCTGGATCCTGAGACTCCTTTGTGTCTGGGTTAATTTTTAATTTCTTGTGTCTCTGAAGTTTTATTGTCTTGTTTATTCGCTGTGGTGGATTTGCTGAGAATGGAGATGGTTTTATATGCTCAGGACGGCGCTGTGTAAACTGTCATATCTGTAGAATTATTCCGTCTGCCATACAGTAGTATGATCGTTATGGTCAACTAAGTCCCCAACTGCTTTGGATCATTGACAAAGTTAATGTGTAATTGCAGAATTTTTTTTTATATGTCACCTACACTCTATGAAGACTTGGGATCTAGGAACTAATTATAGAGATGATCATGTAACAAAAAAAATTGATTGCAACCAAGGGCGAAACTATAAAACTTTAGTGGGTAGAAGGGGTTGCAGTCGCACTTGACTCTGAAGCTTATGGGGACCCAAAAAGGTCTCTTTGGTCCATATAAAAACACCAGTTTTATTAAAAACCCTTTACGTTTGGGGGATCTGTTGGAGACTTTGCATTGGGACCCTCAATTGAAATTTCGGCTATTGTCCAGATACTCATTCAGTCAAATCCCAAATCCACAGTAAACATGCATACTCAGGTCAGACATGTTTGTTCCAGTGGTATCGGACATGTTGCAATCCAACATGCTGATTCTTCTTGCTACACACCTCTGCTGCAGGTGGATGCCCCCTTACATTTTAAGCCTAGTGCCCCTTTAAGAGCTGGCATTAAAGGGAATCTGTCAGTATGATCAACCCTCCTAAGCCGTCTATATAGTCATGTACAGGTGCTTCTCACAAAATTAGAATATCATCAAAAAGTTAATTTATTTCAGTTCTTCAATACAAAAAGTGAAGCTCATATATTATATAGAGTCATTACAAAAAAAATGATCTATTTCAAGTGTTTATTTCTGTTAATGTTGATGATTATGGCTTACAGCCAATGAAAACACAAATCATTATCTCAGTAAATTAGAATACTTTATACCCGCAGCTTGAAAAATTATTTTAAAATCCGAAATGTCCTACTGAAATGTATGTTCAGTAAATGCCCTCAATACTTGGTCGGGGCTCCTTTTGCATCAATTACTGCATCAATGCGGCAATGTGGCATGGAGGCGATCAGCCTGTGGCCCTGCTGAGGTGTTATGGAAGCCCAGGTTGCTTTGATAGCAGCCTTCAGCTCGTCTGCATTGTTGGGTCTGGTGTCTCTCATCTTCCTCTTGACACTACCCCATAGATTCTCTATAATAGATTCTCTATGGGGTTAAGGTCAGGCGAGTTTGCTGCCAATCAAGCACAGTGATACTGTTGTGTGTAAACCAGGTATTGGTACTTTTGGCAGTGTGGACAGGGGTCAAGTCCTGCTGGAGAATGACATTTCCATCTCCAAAAAGCTTGTCGGCAGAGGGAAGCATGAAGTGCTCTAAAATGTCTTTGTAGACGGCTGCGCTGACTTTGGTCTTGATAAAACATATTGGACCTACACCAGCAGATGACATGGCTCCCCAAACCATCACTGATTGTGGAGACTTCACACTAGACCTCAAGCAGCTTGGATTGTGGCCTCTCCACTCTTCCTCCAGACTCTGGGACCTTGATTTCCAAATGAAATGCAAAATTTACTTTCATCTGAAACAACACCTTGGACCACTGAGCAACAGTCCAGGTCTTTTTCTCCTTGGCTCAGGTAAGACGCTTCTGGCGTTGTCTATTGGTCATGAGCGGCTTGACACAAGGAATGCGACACTTGTAGCCCATGTCCTGGATACGTCTGTGTGTGGTGGCTCTTGAAACCAGGGGAGGAGTCCTGAGGAGATAATTTGCATATTCCCACTGCATTTTGGGGTAAGTGAAGAGTCTCCGCGAGCTCAAAGAACACTGGATTTTGGCTGTTGGAGCTGAAAAGAGGACATCGGTAAACCAGGGGAGGAGTCCTGAGGAGATAATTTGCATATTCCCACTGCATTTTGGGGTAAGTGAAGAGTCTCCGCGAGCTCAAAGAACACTGGATTTTGGCTGTTGGAGCTGAAAAGAGGACATCGGTAAACCACACGCCTACCGGCGTGCGCATTTTGAAGCTTTTTTTTAAGCTTTTTTCACTGTTTTCAGAACATTAACAATAAGAACATGGAAGAGTCCAGGAGCCATTTGGTGAGCTGCATATCCTGCTACATGTTCACAGACTTGCCAGTGGAAAAGCCAAACTTCACATGCCAGAAATGCAAGCTTATGTCCCTGTTGGAGGAAAAGTTGCGAAATCTAGAAGAGAGGTTAACTACCTTGAAAATCATTAAGGAAGGTGAAGAGTTCTTAGACAGAGCAGAATTATCTCTTCATGATTCAGAAAGAGAAGAAATTCGAACTGCACCTGACGAAACAGAGGAATGGAAGCATGTGACCCACAGAAGCAGGAGGATCGAGAGGCAGTCAGCACCCATACTGCTCAGGAACCAGTACCAGGCTCTCACGCAGGAGAACCAGGAAGAAATACAGCAAAATAAGACTTTGCCAGCAACGAATAACCTTGTAAGCCCTCAGAATCCTCCTGGATGGAGAAAGAAGAATGTTGTGAAGAAAAAACGGAGAGTGGTGGTCATGGGGGATTCCCTGTTAAGAGGAACAGAGGCCGCTATCTGCAGACCAGACATAACCTCAAGAGAAATGTGCTGTCTTCCAGGAGCAAAAATTAAAGATGTGTCTGACAGGATATCAAGACTCTTCAGACCTACAGATCACTACCCATTCCTGCTAATACATGTGGGGACAAATGACACCGCAAGAAAGGACCTGGAAACCATCTGCAGTGACTTTGAAGATTTAGGCAAGAAAGTGAAAGAATTGGGAGCGCAGGTGGTCTTCTCATCCATCCTCCCAGTGGATGGCCATGGAACAATGAGGTGGAATAAGATTCTACAGGTGAACAACTGGCTACGTCGATGGTGCCGTCAACAAGGATTTGGATTTCTGGATCACGGAATGAATGACCTATACGATGGACTACTTGCTAGAGATGGGGTGCACCTTACGAAGACTGGAAAACATGTATTTGGAACTCGCCTTGCTGCACTCATCAGGAGAGCTTTAAACTAGAACAATGTGGGAAGGGAAGCAAATGGCCAGAAAAAGCCATACAGCTGACAAATACTATTGAGATCTCTGCTACTGGAAGTGGAAAGGAAGAACAAAGACAAAACAATTTAAATAATAAAAATATGGGAGGAAGAGAAACCAATCACAAACTAAAATGTTTTTATACAAATGCACAAAGCATGGGCAACAAACAAGGAGAATTGGAATTACTAATGCAGGAAAAGGAATATGATGTCATTGGAATCACTGAAACTTGGTGGGACGATACACATGATTGGAATAAAAGGCTAAAAGGATACAACTTATTTGCAAGAAACAGACTTGATAAACGAGGAGGAGGTGTTGCATTGTATGTTAGAAAAGCGTATATCTGCACAGAGATTGAAGCTTCAGAGACTGGGAGTTCTGTGGAAACTGTTTGGGTAAGAATACAAGGAGAGAACAACGGAAAGGACACCATTGTAGGCATTTACTACAGGCCACCTGGGCAAGCTGAAGATATGGATGAACTCTTTATGTATCAAATGACCAAGTTCTCCAAAAAATATGACGTAGTGGTCATGGGAGATTTCAACTATCCAGACATTTGTTGGGAATCTCTCTCAAGTAAAACTAACAGGTCAAGCAAATTCTTATCCTCTCTTGCTGACAACTTTATCTTCCAAAAGGTAGGGGAGAAAACAAGGGGATCTGCTACTTTGGATCTAATCCTTATAAACAGGGAGGAAATGGTTGAGGAGGTAAAAGTGGCTGGGACCCTAGGAGGCAGCGACCATGCTATTATAGAATTTTGGATAACTAGAGGAGGAAGACATGTGAAGACTCAAACTTCAAGGTTAGATTTTAGAAAGGCAGATTTTAAGAGACTCAGAAAGAGAATAGGAGGGATCCAATGGCTGGATGTCCTTAAGGACAAAAATGTCCAGGAAGGATGGGAAATTTTTAAAAATGAGATTCTCAAAGCACAATCGTTAACAATCCCGAAAAGTAGAAAGAATGGGAAGCATTTAAGGAAACCAGGATGGATGAACACAGAACTTAAACACATGCTAAAAAGAAAGAAAGAAATGTTTATTAAATGGAAAGAGGGAGGCATATCTAAAAAAGATTATAATGCAGTCTGCAGATCCTGCAGGGCACGTATCAGGTTAGCTAAAGCTGACAATGAATTAAGGCTTGCAAGAGATGTCAAAAGCAATAGAAAAGGATTTTGGGGGTATGTCAAAAGTAAAAGAAAAGTCAAAGATGCTATAGGATTTTTACAGGATGAAAATGGAGAAATGGTAAGAGAGGATGTTGAGAAGGCCGAACTTTTTAATTCCTATTTTGCATCTGTTTTCTCTCAGAAAGAAAATGTAACATCAACTGATCTTCAC
Source organism: Phyllobates terribilis (assembly GCF_046119375.1). NCBI lineage: Eukaryota > Metazoa > Chordata > Amphibia > Anura > Dendrobatidae > Phyllobates > Phyllobates terribilis. The sequence continues at coordinate 341,115,794 of NW_027362769.1, read as the reverse complement.
TGTCCTTTTAAAGGAATAGAGGAATCCAAGTTATCTGTAAACAGAAAGATTGTGAGGGAATATTTAGCTAACATAAATGAGTTCAAGTCTCCAGGTCCAGATGAATTACACCCCAGAGTACTGAAGGAGATCGTAGAAGAAATTTTAGAACCACTCTCCATAATCTTTGAAAATTCTTGGAGAACAGGAGAAGTCCCAGAAGACTGGAGAAGAGCAAATGTTGTTCCTATCTTCAAAAAGGGGAAGAAGGTGGACCCAGGGAACTATAGGCCGGTGAGTCTGACTTCTATACCAGGAAAGATCTTTGAACAAATTATTAAACAACATGTATGTAAGTACATGGATAAGAATGAAGTGATTAACCAGAGTCAGCATGGGTTTGTAACTAACAAGTCATGTCAGACTAACTTAATTTCCTTCTATGACAGAATCACTGACTGGGTGGATCAGGGAAATGCTGTAGATATAGTATATCTTGACTTCAGCAAAGCATTTGACAAAGTATCTCACACCATCCTTATTGAAAAAATGACCAAGTATGCAATGGACCAGGCAACTGTTAGGTGGATTCATAACTGGCTTAGTGATCGGACTCAAAGGGTGGTTGTAAATGGCTTCACATCCAGCTGGATGAATGTCTCAAGTGGGGTACCACAGGGCTCTGTCCTGGGACCTGTATTGTTCAACATCTTTATCAATGATTTAGATGAAGGAATTGAGGGTAAACTGATTAAATTTGCTGATGACACAAAGCTAGGAGGGATAGCTAATACTAGAGAAGAGAGAGAGAGGATTCAAAAAGACCTAAATAAACTGGAGCAGTGGGCAGCAACCAACAGAATGGTTTTTAACAGGGAAAAATGCAAAGTACTACATCTGGGCAATAAAAATGAAAAAAGCATATACAGAATGGGAGGAATAGAGCTAAGCAACAGTACATGTGAAAAAGACTTAGGTATACTAATAGATCATAGACTGAACATGAGTCAACAGTGTGATGCAGCAGCAAAAAAGGCAAATACAATTCTGGGATGTATTAACAGAAGCATACAGTCTAGATCACGTGAAGTCATTATCGGTCTTTACTCCTCTTTGGTCAGACCTCATCTGGAATACTGTGTACAGTTTTGGGCACCACATTTTAAAAAAGACATAGACAAACTGGAGCAAGTTCAGAGAAGAGCGACCAGAATGGTGACTGGTCTGCAAACCATGTCCTATGAGGAACGGTTGCAGGATTTGGGAATGTTTAGCTTGCAAAAAAGAAGACTGAGAGGAGACTTAATAGCTGTCTACAAATATGTCAAGGGCTGTCACATTGTAGAAGGATCATCTTTATTCTCATTTGCACAAGGAAAGACTAGAAGCAATGGGATGAAACTAAATGGGAGGAGACACAGATTAGATATTAGAAAAAACTTTTTGACAGTTAGGGTGATTAATGAGTGGAACAGGCTGCCACGAGAGGTGGTGAGTTCCCCTTCAATGGACGTCTTCAAACAGAGGCTGGACAGACATCTGTCTGAGATGATCTAGTGAATCCTGCTTTGAGCAGGGGGTTGGACCAGATGACCCAGGAGGTCCCTTCCAACTCTACCATTCTATGATTCTATGATTCTATGAAGCAATGACTCCAGCAGCAGTCCATCCTTGTGAATCTCCCCAAATTTTTGAATGACCTTTTCTTAACAATCCTTTCAAGGCTGCAGTTATCCCGGTTGCTTCTGCACCTTTTTCTACCGCACTTTTTCCTTCCACTCATCTTTCCATTAATATACTTGGATACAGCACTCTGTGAACAGCCAGCTTCTTTAGCAATGACCTTTTGTGGCTTGCCCTCCTTGTGGAGTATGTCAATGACTGCCCTCTGGACATCTGTCAAGTCAGCAGTTTTCCCCATGATTGTGGAGCCTACTGAAACAGACTAAGGGACCTTTTTAAACTCATCGGAAGCTTTTGCAGGTGTTTTTTGTTAATTATACTAATTTACTGAGATAATGACTTTTGTGTTTTCATTGGCTGTAAGCCATAATCATGAACAGTAACAGAAATAAACACTTGAAATAGATCACTCTGTTTGTAATGACTCTATATAATACGAGTTTCACTTTTTGTATTGAAGAACTGAAATAAATGAACTTTTTGATGATATTCTAATTTTGTGAGAAGCACCTGTAGGTCATAGAAAGTTGAATAAAATGATACCTTGATATCTGCGATCTGATGTCTTGTTCCAGAGAAATCCACATTTTTATGTAAATGAGCTGTTAAGATCTATGGGCCGGACATAGATCTCCCAGAGAATCTGCCCCCAGAGCTTATTGTTAAAGAAGATGGGCGTTACCAGTGTGAGACATGTAGATCAGGAGAGCAGACTGTCAGTCATTACATGTCTCACACTGGTAACGCCACTTTTAATTTAAAATAAGCTCTGGAGGCAGATTCTCGGGGAGATCTATGTCCGGCCCATAAATCTTCACAACTAATTTACATATTAAGAAAAATGTGGATTTTTCTAGAATAAGACACCGGATCTCTGATATCAACATATCATTTTATCCAAATTTCTATGACCTTCATGCCCATACAGATGGTTAGGAGGGTTGATCCTACTGACATTACTTTTAAGGCCAGTTCTTAAAGGACAACTAG